>NC_084827.1:98815700-103615700 GCF_033115175.1 Lepus europaeus | reverse complement strand
AAAAAAGTACATTGAAACCCCCAAATTGCTTTTTAGGATCAGGAATGAATTAGTATGGATTTGAGTAACATTTTATTGGATATTTCTGAATAATAGCCCAAAATGATCCATAGGACCAAATAAATTTCTAATATATCTATTGCTATTCATTAAGAATGATAAGAGTAAGTTAGAGAGCTGTGTTATTACATATGTTTAAAATGTATGTAATTATTTCAGATATATTACTGTGAAGAAACTACATAGTAAATCTTGATTTATTAATGAACACTATGAATGTTAAGCAACTTTTCTTGAGATAAAGTCATAGGCTCACAATTTTAGAGGATCATTCTATTGTCACTGACCTTTAAATGACAGTTGATAATTGTCTATTCTGCTGCTTACAAAATATAATCAGTCTCTTTCCATTAATAGAAACCCAAAAATCTTTCTTGATTTCTTTTTATTAACAATTTGTTTTATTTATTTGAAAGGCAGAGTTAGACAGAGAGATCTTTCATTTGCTGGTCCACTCCCCCAAATGACTGCAACAGCCAGGGCTGGGCCAGACCAAAGTCAGGAGCCAGGAACTTCCTGTGGGTTTCCCACATGAGTGCAGGGGTCCAAGGATTTGGGCCATCTTCTGCTGCTTTCCCAGGTGCATTAGCAGGGAGCTAGATCATAAGTGGAACAGCTGGGGCCGGCGCCGCGGCTCAATAGGCTAATCCTCCGCCTAGCGGCGCCGGCACACCGGGTTCTAGTCCCAATCGGGGCGCCAGATTCTGTCCCGGTTGCCCCTCTTCCAGGCCAGCTCTCTGCTGTGGCCAGGGAGTGCAGTGGAGGATGGCCCAAGTGCTTGGGCCCTGCACCCCATGGGAGACCAGGAGAAGCACCTGGCTCCTGCCATCGGAACAGCGCGGTGCGCCGGCCGCAGCGCGCTACCGCGGCGGCCATTGGAGGGTGAACCAACGGCAAAAGGAAGACCTTTCTCTCTGTCTCTCTCTCACTGTCCACTCTGCCTGTCAAAAAAAAAAAAAAAGAAGTGGAACAGCTGGGACTTGAACCGGTACCCATACAGATGTCAGCACTGCAGGCCATGGTTTAACAGGCCATGGTTTAACCCGCTGTACCATAGCCCCAGTCCTCTTTCTTGATTTTTTTTTTTTTTTTTTTGACAGGCAGAGTGGACAGTGAGAGACAGAGATAGAGAGAAAGGTCTTCCTTTTGCCATTGGTTCACCCCCCAGTGGCTGCTGCAGCCAGCATGCTGTGGCCAGCACACCGCACTGATCCGAAGCCAGGAGCCAGGTGCTTCTCCTGGTCTCCCATGCAGGTGCAGGGCCCAAGGACTTGGGCCATCCTCCACTGCACTTCCGGGCCACAGCAGAGAGCTGGCCTGGAAGAGGAGCAACCGGGACAGAATCTGGCGCCCCGATTGGGACTAGAACCCAGTGTACCAGCACCACAGGTGGAGGAGTAGCCTAGTGGGCAGCGGCGCCGGCCAAAATGCATAGATTATTATGGTTTCTAAGAGTCATCTCTCAACCTCCTCTTGGTAAGATTTGGAACAACTTGCTCATTAACTTAAAAGTAGTATGAACCAGCAAATGCAAGGTACCTCTCTCTCTCTGTCTCTCCCTCCCTGTTAATCAGCCTGCCTTTCAAGTAAATAAATAAATCTTAAAAAAAAAAATAGTGACAAGGGTAGGAACTGATCTTCCCTTCTATAGCTATAATAATTCACATGATATACTATTAGGAAGCAGACAATATATTTATTAAATTTTTAATGTCAGGTGCAGTGTTTGGTATTTATTACCTATATCATTACATCTTCACATTCTATTTTATCATTGAGTCATCACAATTATCCTATTTTATATTGAGGAAACTGAGGTGAAGAAAATAAAGCTAGCTCAGGGCTGGCATTGTGGTGCAGCATGTTAAACCTCCACCTGCAAAGCCAGCATCCCACATGGTATTGGTTTGAGCCCCAGCTGCTTCTCTTCCAATTCAGCTCCCTGCTAATGCACTTGGGAAAGCAGCAGAATATGGCCAAGGTTTGGCCCCTGGCACCTACATAGAAGACCTGAATGAAGCTCCTGGGTTCTAGCTTTGGCCTGGCCCAGCCTCAGCCATTGTGATCATCTAGTGAGTGAACCAGCAGATGGAAGATTTTTTTTTTCTCTCTCTCTCTCTCGCTCTCACTCTCGCTCTAACTCTGCACTTCAAATTTAAAAAAAATTTTTTTAAGTAGAAAATATAACTAGCTCAGTGTTACAAGTAATATTTGCTTACTATTCTTCCTTTTCTGTAAGTTCTTTTTTTGTTTTGTTTTTGTTTTTGTTTTAAGATTTATTTTTATTTATTTGAAAGTCAGAGTTACACAGAGAAAGGAGAGGCAGAGAGAGGGAGAGAGAGAGAGAGAGAGAGAGAGGTCTTCCATCCGATGGTTCACTCCCCAGTTGGCCACAAAGGCCGGATCTGCGCCGATCTGAAGCCAGGAGCTTCTTCTGGGTCCCCCACGTGGGTGCAGGGGCCCAAGGACTTGGGCCATCTTCTACTGCTATCCTAGGCCATAGCAGAAAGCTGGATAGGAAGTGGAGCAGCCAGGACTCAAACCGGCACCCATATGGGATGCCGTCGCTTCAGGCCAGGGCGTTAAGCCACTGTGCCACAGCTGGCCCCTTTCTGTAAGTTCTTGACCTGCCTTTCTTGTGTAGGCAATGTACTTTTTTTTTCTTTAATAGCACATTGTATATTCTTAAAAAAAAGATTATTTTATTTATTTGAAAGACAGAGTTATAAGAGAGGTAGAGACAGAGGGGTCTTCCATCTGAGGGTCCACCCCCCAAATAGACACAATGGCCAGGGCTATGCCAGGCCAAAACCAGGAACCAAGAGCTTTTTCCTACACAGGTGCAGGAGCCCAAGCACTGGACCATCTTCTACTGCTTTCCCAGTCCAACAACAGGGAGCTGGATCAGAACTGGAGCAGCTCTGACTCAAACCTGCATCCATGTAAGATGCAGGCGCTACAGGCTGGGGCTTTAACCTGCTGTGCCACTGTATGTACATTCACTTAGGGTTCATTCCTGTGTGAGTTCCAAATGCAGTGTGGGTGGAAAGGACTGATTGATGTTGAGTTGAGGTGTAACAAATATTGCAAATTTCTGCCAGCCCTCTTGCACTCCTACTACCTTTCATGAGAAGAATATGTTCTAGGGAGCTGTTGATACTTCATCCTAAAAACAGAGACATGTAGTGCCATCACAAAGCTGACCAGTAGTCTGGAAAGTCCCTCTGTGTCTAACCAAACACTGCAATGTCATAGCTGATTCAAATACCAATGAGAGAGGGGCCAGCGCTGTGGCATATCAGGTAAAGCTGCCACCAGTGCCAGCATCCCATGTAGGCACCAGTTCCAGTCGCGGCTGCTCCACTTTCCCATCCAGCTCTCTGCTATGGCCTGCGATAGCAATAGAAGATCGCCCATGTCCTTAGGCCCCTGCACCCGCATAGGGGACCTGGAGGAAACTCCTGGCTCCTGGCTTCAGATCAGTGCAGCTCCGGCCATTGTGACCAGTTGGTAAGTGAACAAGCAGATGGAAGACCTCTCCCCCTCTCTGCCTCTCCTTCTCTCTGTGTAACTCTGACTTTCAAATAAATTTAAAAAAATCTCAAAAAAAAAAAAAAAAAACCAATGAGAGGGGGCTAAATGGTTGTGGTTGTAAGTTACTAAAATCAGGAGGTCTGTTTGTTACACAGATCAATTGCCTCCAAACCTGAACAATTCCTCAGAATCACACAGCTCAGGAAGAGCTGCAAAACGGAAGATAAAGTCTAGAACTAGGTTACAATATGTGTGAGAATTTAAAGACTATAAGGATTGTTCAAAAATAATGTGGGAATAGTAATCAATCATGTGGGGAAATGTGGTTAAATCTTTACTCCTTAAAAAGAAAAGAAATTTACATAGATTAAAGATGTATGAGTAATGGAGGCTCGTGTTTTGGCACAGAGGTTAAGCCACCACTTAGACACCAGCATCCCCTATCAGAGTGCCTGTTCCAGTTTCAGCTGCTCTGTTTTGGATCCAACTTCCTGCTAATATACCTGAGAAGGCAGTGGATGATGGCCCAAGTACATGTTCCCCTGCCATCCATATGTGGGAGACCAGTATAAAGTTCCTGGCTCCTGGCTTCTGCTTGGCCCAGATCTGGCTATTGTGGCCATTTAGGGAGTGAACCAAAAGGTGGAGGATTGATCTTTTCTCTCTTTGCCTTTCAAATAAATAAATGAATTTTTTTAAAAAAGATGTACTAGTAGGGACCAGCACTGTGGTGCAGTGGGTTAATGCCCTGGCCTGAAGCGCTGGCATCTCATATGGGCGCTGGTTCAAGACCTGGCTGCTCCACTTCCTATCCAGCTCTCTGCTATGGCCTGGGAATGCAGTAGAAGATGGCCCAAGTCCTTGGGTCCCTGCACCTGCACGGGAGACCCAGAAGAAACTCCTGGCTCCTGGTTTCGGATCAGCACAGCTCCAGCTGTTGCTGTCAATTGGGGAGTGAACCATTGGATGGGGGACCTCTTTCTCGCTCTCTCTCTGCCTCTCCTCTCTCTGTGTAATTCTGACTTTTGAATAAATAAATAAATCTTAAAAAAAAAAAGATATACTAGTAAGTGCAAAGCATGAAAACTAAATATAGTTAGAATAAATTAGAGAAGAATTTTCTGTTACTAATCTTATAAAGAATGTCTGAAGTAAAAAAAGCATTAAATATAGTGAAAATTTATAAATTTGATTATATAAAAACTTTGCATGGCAAAAATGCATAAAAAGTAAGAAAAACTGAAGATGTATTTAAAAAATATGTATCACTAAAGTTTAATACTTTTAATCTTTAAGGGGCACTTTCAAGTCTGTAATATTAAAATGTATAATCCAGAAGAAAAGCAGGAATAATCTAGAATAATTAATTCACAAATATAGAAATAATGATAGATCTTAAATGTGGAAATATGATAAATTTGTTAATCCAATTCTAGAAATTAAAGAAATAATGAAATATCACTGCTCACCTATCAGACAGTAAAAAAAATTAAAAATAATACTAACCCTCAATTCAGGAAGGGCCTGAGAGCAAAATTATTATGACTTCTTTTGGAGGACATCTGATAAACAATACATGTTTTATTTTTATATACATGTTTTAATTTTAAGACAAAATGTTCAATTTTAAGACAAAAGTTTTAGAATGATGCAGAAACATTAACCTAGTATTTTCATTTCTTTTTTTTAAAAGATTATTTATTTATTTTAAAAGCAGAGATACAGAGAGAGAAGGAGAGAGAGAGATAGAGAGATAGATCTTCCATCCACTGGTTAACTCCCCAAATGGCCACAAATGCCACAGCTGGTCTACTCTGAAGCCAGGAGCCAGGACCTTGTTCTGAGTCTCCCACATAGGTGCAGGGGCCCAAGCACTTGGGCCATCTTCTGCTGCTTTCCCAGGCACATTATCAAGGAGTTGGATCAGAAGTGGAGCAATCAGGACTTGAAATGGTGCCCACATGGGATGATGGCACCACAGGTGGATGCTTAACCTACTATGCCATAGTGCTGGCCCCAACAGGTTTCTTATTAATTCTACAAATACTGTCTTTTCTTTAAAAATGTGTAATGCTATTAACGAAAATGCTTTTTTTCTAATTTAAAGTAACTATTTTATCAAATACATATTATTTCTATTGTACAAAGGAAACTCTTTAACAAAAATGTAATCTCATATGGGATGTCCTCATGGGAATGCTGCATTGCAGGCAGAGGCTTAACCTTCTATGCCACAGCACAAGCCTAGTATTTCCATTTGTTAAGGAACTAATGTGTCCAATGTGAAAAGATGTATTACAATCTCCATTGTAAAAAAAAAAAAATGGAAACTACCTAAATGTTAATTAATGGGAGATTGATTGAATAAATTATGGATGAACCATAAAATAAAATATAGATTTTAATGGAAGCCCTTAAGAATTATGAGGGGGGCTGGGCGCTGTGGCTTAGCAGGTTAAGCCACTGCCTGCAGTGTGACATCCCATATGGGTGCTGGTTCAAGTCCCGGCTGCTCTACTTCCGATCCAGCTCTCTGCTGTGGCCTGGAAAAGCAGTGGAAGATGGCCCAAGTCCTTGGGCCCCTGCACCCACATGGGAACCTGGAGGAAACTCCCGGCTCCTGGCTTCGGATCAGCCCAGCCCTGGCCGTTGCAGACATTTGGGAAGTGAACCAGCAGATGGAAGATCTCTCTCTCTCTCTCTCTCTCTCTCTCACTCTTCCTTGGCCTTTCTGTAACTCTGCCTTTCAAATTAAGAAATATTTTTTTGAAAAAGAATTATGAGGATGAGGGCAGGTGATGCAGTGCATGGGTTAAGCTGCTGCTTGGGACATCTGCATCCCATACTGCATTGCCTCATTCAAGTTTCAGTTATCCTGCTTCCAATCCAACTTTTCTGCTAAAGCCAATCCTGGGAGGCAGCAGATGATGGCTCAAGTACTTGGGTCCCTGCCACCCATGTGGGAGACCCATATGGAGCTCCTGACTCTTGGCTTCAGCCTGGCCCAGCCCTGGCTGTTGCAGGCATTTGGGAAGTGAACTAGTGGTTGGAATCTCTCTCTCTCTCTCTCTCTCTCCCTGCCTTTAAATAAATAAATAACCTAAAAAAGAATCATAAAGAACTATTATTTATGACATTAACAAAGAGCAGAAGTTATACATTAAGAGTAAAAAAGAAGCTATAAAACAATGTATGTAGTGTTTGGTCTCTTTATTACAAATATATCAAATATGTCTTAATATAATTTTTGAAGAATAGGCAACATATTATCTGGATAATATTTTTCTGGATAATAGCATTATGGTTGATCTTCATATGAGAAGGTTTTTTTTCTATATTTAAATGCTCTTTTACAACAATAATATATTTGTAGTCAGAAATAATAGCACTTTTCTTTTTGACAAGAAAAAGTATATATAAGACACATCCTCTGCAAATATGGAAAAAGTCTATAGGACTCAAAATAGGTCATATCTATTGTTTCTTGCTTGTCTAGGTTCTCATAAATTATTCATGGAAATTCCATCTATTCTAATAATTATTTTTTGTTCATTACTCTTTTGCAGCCCTTTTCAGAAAATGACAGATATTATATTCTGCAATTATTTATATTATAAAATATTTCCTGTAGTAGGTATTTTCTCAAGGCATGTATACATGATTCTGAAAAAATCACAAACATAAAGATAGTTACACTGACTAAAGTTATAGTATTTTCACATAAACCAGTAATTTTAAATGTTTAAAAAGTAATTTTAAAAGTTTTTATTTTATTTTACTTTATTTGAAAAAGAGAGACACACAGAGACCGAGACACAGACAACAAGAGATCTTCCATTCACTGGTTCACTTTCCAAATACCCACAGCAGGCAGGAATGGACCAGGCTAAAGCCAGGAACCTGAGTCATCTACATGTGTGGTTGGATCCAAGCATTTGAGTCATCATCTGCTGCTTCCCAAGATGTGCAAGCCAGGACTGAAACCTAGGTACTCTGATATGAATGTGGATGTCCCAAGTGGTGACTTAAAGGCCACGCCAAAGACTCACCTCAAAACAGATAACTTTATCCTGAACTTGAACTGACCAACTTGAATTGACTGATTACTTTAGGACTATTATAAAAAATCAACAACTTCTTTAAGTTATTTAGAGGGGAAAAAACTAGAAAATAGTCTTCAATGAAGCAAATTATTTACAAACAATAGCAATTACACAATATATATTTGTATTATATATCTCTATATAACAACTATAGATACAGATACAGTGAGTATAGAATTCATATAAAGAAAATTCTAAAATTTTATTGAGGAACGTAAACTTTTTTGAAAACTATTCCTATATGGGTAAATGCGAATATTATAAGGATGTTGCAATTTGTTTATAAATTTAATGTAAATTTGCTTAGAATTTCCCATGAATTTTTGAATTAGCCATGACATTAAATTTTTGGTGGGGAGGGTTATTTTGGCACAGAGGCTTAAGCAGCCACAGTTTGAGTCCTGGTACTTCTGCTTCTATCCAGCTTCCTGCTAATGCTTCCTGGGAGGAAGCAAGTGATTACTCAAGTACTTGGGGCCCTGACACCCATGTGGGAGATCCAGATGGAGTTTCTGGCTGCTGGCTTCAGCCTGCCCCAGACCCTGGATGTTGTGGGCATTTGGGTCGTGAGTCAACAAATGGAAGATTTCTCTCTTGCTTTGCCTTTTAAATGAATAATGATAAACAGCATTTTTTAAAAAAATAAAATAAAAATTCTTTTTAAAAAAAACTGCAAAAGTTCCAGTGTCTAGTCCCACTCACCAAGGTTAACCATTGTTAGTAGCTTTTCTTTCCCATTCTTCCAGAACTTTTGTATGTTTATTTAAAGCAAATACAGGCCAGCGCCGCGGCTCACTTGGCTAGTTCTCCGCCTGCGGCGCCAGCACCCTGGGTTCTAGTCCCGGTTGGGGTGCCGCATTCTGTCCCGGTTGCCCCTCTTCCAGGCCAGCTCTCTGCTGTGGCCCTGGAGTGCAGTGGAGGATGGCCCAAGTGCTTGGGCCCTGCACCCGCATGGGAGACCAGGAGGAAGCACCTGGCTCCTGGCTTTGGATCGGCTCAGCGCGCCAACCGCAGCACACCAGCACACCGGCCGTAGCGGTCATTTGGGGGGTGAACCAATGGAAAAAGGAAGACTTTTCTCTCTGTCTCTCTCTCTCTGTCTAACTCTGCCTGTCAAAAAAAAAAAAAAAGCAAATACATACATATGGATTTGCACACACACCTTCCATCCTTTATCTGACTTTTTATAATTGCAAGAGGGATAATATTAATACATACTGTTCTTTGCTTAATATATCTTGGGCATTTTTCCATAGCAAAACATATGTTCTCAAATGAATGTTCTTAATGAAGTAATCCTGAAGTACATGAAAGAATAGTTAAGAATGACAAAAAATTTTTTGGGAAAAAGTTGAATGAGGATTTGCAATATCAAGAGTAACAGTGTATAATTAAAATATTTTAGAAGAAATCAGTGAGGCGGAACTTAATCTCAGTACCAGATCCTAGAAGATAAAAACGTTCAGCTGGATTAAAAAAAATCAGCAGGAAAGAAGTATAGTTTTCAATGCACATGTAAAGGTAGTTTCCTAATTATTAGAAAAAATGATCAAATACTCGCCTCACATGATAAACCACAGTAAACTTCAGATTTATTAAAGCATTAAATACATTAAAGCATGAAAAACTTTAACATCATCAAATATATAGCAAAAATATAAGTAAATAACTTTTTGTGAGGAAGATATTCTAAATATATAACCAAAGGTAGAAATTGTAATGAAAGCATTTGAGAAATTGATAATTTAAAAAATGATTAAAAAGTCACTAACAAGTACAATAAGGATTAACTTGTAAAGATATGTGTAAAAGGTACAGCCCAGTGTTACTAACCTCATTATAGAAAGAACTCTTGCAAGTTAATTAAAAAATACAAGCAACCTAATAGAAAAAAATGGGTGATATATAGGCCTATGCAAGCTATAAAATAATAATATGGGGGCCAGTATTGTGGTGTGGCAGGTAAAGCCACTGCCTGCAACGCTGGCATTCCATATGGGCACTGGTTTGAGTCCTGTTGCTGCACCTCCAATCCGGCTTCCCTGCTGATAACCTGGGGAAAGCACTGGAAGATGGTCCGAGTCCTGGGGCCCCTGTCACCCACATGGGAAACCCTAAAGAAGCTCCTGGCTTCTGGCTAAGGCCTAGCCCATCCCAGCCATTGTGGCCATCTGAGGAGTGAAGTGAACCTACAGAAGGAATCTCTCTCTCTCTCTCTCTCTCTCTCTCTTTCTTTCTGTGTGTGTGTGTGTAAAACTCTGATTTTCGAATAAATCTTTTTAAAAAACCTAATAATATGAATGGCCAATAAACATAAAAAGGTTTGTTAAATTTTACAGGTAAGCAAAGTAACAAAAAGTAGAAGAATTTTTTTCACACATCAAATTAGAGAAGATTAACCTGATAATATATAGTGTTGGTAAAGATACAGGTGACTACACAATCATATGTTTCCATTTTGGATGATATTTTGGTTTATATAGCCAAATTTGTAAAAGCTATTTGAGTTTTAAATTTTGTTTGGAAATTTATCTGGAGAAAATACTTACGGATAGATTCAAATACTTGTCCATAGGGATGTTTATCATAGCTTTGTTTATAATATAGAATAATTAGAAATCACTAAATATATATTATTAGAGAACTTGTTAGATATATTGTGATGCATGGGCAAATGTGATATGTTTTAAGTAAAAAGTACTATTCACAAATGAATACTGGCATATACCCTAATTATTTTTTAAAAGATTTATTTATTTATTTATTTGAAAGACAGAGTTACAGAGAAGCAGAGAGAGAGAGAAAGAGAGAGATCTTCTATCCATCTGTCCACTCCCCGGATAGCCACAATAGCCAGAGCTGGGCTGCTCCGAAGCCAGGAGCCAGGAGCTTCTTCCAGGTCTCCCATGCGGATGCAAGGGCCCAAGGACTTGGGCCATCTTCTACTACTTTTCTAGGCCATACCAGAGAGCAGGATCAGAAGAGGAGAAATCAGGACTTGAACCAGCGCCCATATGGTATGTTGGCACTGCAGGCAGTGGCTTTACCCGCTACCCACAGAGCTGGCCACACCCTAAATATTTTTAATATATACTTATTGCATAGAAAATATGCCACAAAGATATACTCTAAAAAATTAACAGTGTTAATAGTGACTTTTATTATTTCCATTATTTTTATTATTTAAATAATTTCCACAATAAAGGTATATTACTCTTTTTAGTTAGAAATAACATTGTAGGCCAGCACCGTGGCTCACTTGGCTAATCCTCTGCCTGCGGTGCCAGCACCCCAGGTTCTAGTCCCAGTTGGGGTGCTGCATTCTGTTCCAGTTGCTCCTCTTCCAGGCCAGCTCTCTGCTATGGCCCGGGAAGGCAGTGGAGGATGGCCCAAGTGCTTGGGCCCTGCACCCGAATGGGAGACCAGGAGGAAGCACCTGGCTCCTGGCTTTGCATAGGCGCAGCGCGCTGGCCGTAGTGGCCATCTGGGGAGTGAACCAATGGAAGGAAGACCTTTCTCTCTGTCTTTCTCTCTCTCACTAACTTTGCCTGTCAAAAAAAAAAAATTGTAAAAATAAAATACTACTTATAATATTTATAACACAGACATTGGTTTTTATGTTTTTCTTAAGTGACTTATTTTTTGTTATTTTGGTGAATTTTTATTAAGGGACTGATTACTTTGCTTTGTTTTGGTGAAGTCTCAAGTAAACTTCTAGATTATTGAAAAAATAAAACATTAGGGACTCAATCAAGGCCATCAGTGATTACAGACACCCAGGAATCCCAGCTGTTGGGGTGGATCTTCCACAGTTAAGAGACTGAACTAGGGAAGGATGAGTGGAACCCTGGGAAAGGTGCTGTGCCTGAGGAGCAATATAATTTTTAACCAAGTGGTTTCCCTCTTAAGAGTCAGAACTTCAGGAGAGAATCCCATTTATTCTGCAGGTGGGATTCTATTGAGCACCAGTATGCACTACAAGACAAAACCCACCCGTGGCATTGGAAAATACAAGCACCTAATTAAAGCTCAAGAGCCCAAGAAGAAGAATGGAAAAGTAGAAGTGAGACCCATTAATTTGGGGATAGATTATGAATATGGGATTTTAAACATTAACCTGACCTGACCGTGCAAAATAACCTGCTCGTATATCTTTTTTTCATTTGATATATTTATTAGCAAAATAAACTTTATGCAATTCTCAAGTGGTTAGTCATTAGAAAGCCATAAAATATTCCCCAATAACAATTATTATAAATGATCCTCTGATTTTGGGTACTATTAATTTGGCTGTTAGTGTGATAAGCAGCAACTTGAATGACATGTAAACAGAAGGGGATAAATTCCAAGCACAGCCTGATTGAGAAATTCAACTTATTTTCCACAACCCAGATGCCTTTTTAACACATCTATGTAGTCTCCAGCTAAAACCAGGTCTGTTCCCAAAGGAGAAAACACTGCCCTCCAGTGGTCTTCAGTGGAGAAATGGAAATAGTTTCAGGTGCCATGATTGCAGCACTTACGAGAAACATGATGTATTTACCTAATCTCACTTCCTGCTATGTTTTGTGGACTGAAATTTAGGTCTAAAGCCAAGTATAATGACAAAACTTCCAAAATAAGTTCTAATATTTAGTTATATAGAGATATTAATTAGGAATATTATGACTTTCTGATTCCAAAAGCTGACCATTTATCTGACTATCACAATTGAATTATGTTAGCCC
This sequence comes from Lepus europaeus, assembly GCF_033115175.1. Lineage (NCBI taxonomy): Eukaryota > Metazoa > Chordata > Mammalia > Lagomorpha > Leporidae > Lepus > Lepus europaeus. Next base: position 103,603,276 of record NC_084827.1, on the reverse strand, counting down.
CTGCAGTTTCTCACTTCCCAGATAAGGAAGAAGATATTTCATCTCTATGTTTCCCTTGTTGGCCAATTTTTTAGCTAAAAGACATTTAAAATTGTACAGCAGGCAGAACCCCAGGGGACTGAACAGTGTTCCAACATCCTTAAAGGCTTCCCATCACTTCAAAAACCAAATTCTTCTTCCCGTTTCTTAAACCAACCAAAGTAGGCAAAAGCAATTTTAAAAAGTCTTTGTGTCTAGCATTGGAACTTTCTCATATTTCACACCATTATATAAATGTCACTCTAACCTATATGTATCACAAATGCTACGCTAAATTAGGGCCAAATTTGCAACCTAGTTTAACTGGGTTTCCTCTTTTTGCAAATGCAGTTTTTGTGTCTGCATTTAGCAATGCATACAAAACTGTCCGTGTAGCTAACTGCTTCGAATTGCTAAATTTGAGGATGAATGTGTAGAGAGTCTTTATGCATGTGCCAAAGCAATCCCGTTTCTAGTCATATAAAGACTTCCTAATCAAATGGACTTCAAACACACGGCTAAATTCTTGGTCTACTTCATTGACTGTTTTGGATTTAGTAAAGGAAAAATGGAACTTCAAGAGAGGAAAGAAACAGTTTCAAACCTCCTCCATGCCTATATCCTTCAGACACCAGCATGGAACTGCATCACATGATAATAGCCGTGGGACTTAAATGTACCCTAATCCTCCTCACCAGTAATACAAAGAAATGCTGGTCTCATAAGGTAGTTATTACAGTTGAAAGAAGGGATATATGTAAGTTATCTAGTGCAGAGAAAGGGCTTAACTAAGAAATACTAGTATTCTATCACCATCATTTCTGCAACTATAAATCCAATGGACAATATTTCCTAGAAATTTGACTTTCCAAAATTAATCTCTATTATTTTAAGTAATGACTCCTTATTCAATTTACCATACGGAAAATATCTTCAGTCCTCCAGATAAAATCTTTTTTTTTTTTTTTTTGACAGGCAGATTTAGACAGTGAGAGAGAGACAGAGACAGAGAGAAAGGTCTTCCTTCCATTGGTTCACTCCCCAAATGGTTGTGCTGCGCTGATCCAAAGCTAGGAGCCAGGCACTTCCTCCTGGTCTCCCATGCGGGTGCAGGGCCCAAGCACTTGGGCCATCCTCCACTGGTCCTCCCAGGCCACAGCAGAGAACTGGACTGGAAGAGGAGCAACTGGAACAGAATGCAGCACCCCAACTGGGACTAGAACCTGGGGTGCTGGTGCCGCAGGCAGAGGATTAGCCAAGAGAGGCGTGGTGCTGGCCCAGATAAATTCTTTAAAATAAATGCCCTGTGCTGGAGAAAATAGCATCATATTGCTTGAATATAGCACTTTTAAATATTAATCAAGTTTTTCTTCTTTTTACTCCCACAGAAGGTGATATCCATAATCTATTCACCTGTATCCACAAAGCACTTTAGAATTTAAAAAACTGACAAACATAAAAATTCTAGTGATTGCAAATATCATGTCATAATTAGACATATTTGGGTACATTATAGTGAGCAACAAAGTTTCTAGGCTCAAGTATAGAGTTCTATAACCACAACTGTTCTGATTATTTAGTGCAACTCAGAAAATGTGCAGTTTAGAAAGAACTGTTAACTTTAGGATATTAAAGCACTATCCTTTGATATGAAGAAAAACCTACAAATACATTTTAACAAGTCACATGGTTAGGGCGGTTGTTGTGGTAAGGGCAGTTGTGCAGTGGATTAAGCCACATTTTGGGATGCCTGCAAACTGTATCAAAGTGTCTCAGATTGAGTCTCACCTCTACTTCCAGTCCAACTTCCTACTAATGAGCCCAGGAGGCAGCAGATGATGGCCCAAGTACTAGGACTCCTCCATTGACTTCTTTGGAAATGCTTTAGAAGATATAGGTGGAGTTCCTGGCTCCTGGCTTCTGCTTGCTCCAGCCCCTGCTGTTGCAGGCATTTGGGGAATAAACCAGCTGATGGAAGACTTCTGTCTCTCTGCCTTTAAAATAAATAAGTCTTTTAAAGAAAAGACATGATTTTCTCTCTTCATTAGCTGTGGTAATGAGGTTTTGCTGAGCTATAGCCTAATACCTTTAACTCTTTCCCCTGTGTACACCTGCAACATTACAAAACAGCCTTTATCTGAATAAATTCATTAAATGTTGTCTTCATTGACAATGAGATATCACCAAAATTCTCAATTATGATACTTCATGTTATGCAACATAGAACCTTTGATTTTTCAAAGTTGTTCTTATAACTTAGTCAAACAGCTTGTGATTTAATACAGTAGGATATACTGGAAAATTGAGAATGCAATAATGATTTGATAAATTTATTTGTCAAACTCTTAGAAAATTGGAGAAGTATCATTTAAAGATAAAGCAGGGGCCAGCACTGTGGCCTGGTGGGTAAAGCTGCCACCTGCAGTGATGGCATCCTATATCGGTGCTGCTTTGAGTCCCATTGGCTCCACTTTTGATCCAGCTCTCTGCTGTGGCCTGGGAAAGCAGTAGAATATGGCCCAAGTTCTTGGGCCCCTGCACCCACATGGGAGACTCAGAGGAAGCTCCTGGCTCCTGGCTTCAGATTGGCCCAGCTACGGCCATTGTGGCCATTTGGGAAGTTAACCAGCGGATGGAAGATCTTTCTCTCTGTCTCTGATTCTGCCTCTCTGTAACTCTGCCTTTCAATTAAATAAATAAATCTTTAAAAAATAAAATTAAAAAAAGGTAAAGCAAAGTAGGGTAGATTTTGGCATAGTGGTTAAGGCACCACATGAGACACCAACATCCCATATCTGAGTGTGTGTTTGGGATCCCTGGCTCTGCTCCAAATTCTAGCTTCCTACTAATGCACACCTTGGAAGGCAGCCAATGATAGGTCAAGTATTTGGGTCCTTGTCTCCTACATGGTGGACTCAGACTGATTTCCTTCTCCCTCCTGACTTCAGTCTGGCCCAGCACTATCTGTTGCGGGCATTTGGGGAATGCAATAATAGATGGAAGACAATCTCTCTCTCTCTTTCCCTCCCTGCCTTTAAAATGAAGAGAAAAATACATAAATACAAATTTTAAAAAAGATAACACAAAGTAAGCTCAACTAGACACTGCAATACTGTATGTGTTATATTGAAGCCCAGGTACAAACATTGTCTATGTAAATGTGAAGAAAATAAACTTTTATTAAATCAATCTCAAAATTTGACAATTAAACATGAATTTATAATAAACATTTTGAATTTTCAAAAATGCATAATTTTGTGACAGCAGCAAAATAATCTAAAGTCAGAACACTTTTTCTATGTATAATTACATTATTATAATTCTCTACCTTGACAGATGACAATTTTAGAATATTCTAAATACAATTTCTAGTATATGCACTAAAATAAAATATAACAGATAGACAACTCACCATAGTATAAGTAACACATTCAAATTTAGTAATTTATTTTCCAGGTGGAAACCAGGCTTCTTGGAAGACTTTAAACTATGCCAAATGGTCTGATTTCACCATAGAGGTAGGCACTAGAGGACTAAATTTAATTCTGTGTAATTTTTGTTAAGTACATTTTACATGCAAATGTATATAGAACCATGATAATGAAGTTATAGAGTTGGAAAGAAAGTTGGCACTCCCATTTTTCTGTTTTATTCAAAAGCAACCTTTCAATTGACTTGCTCTATCTTTTTAAACCACTTTCCATTTAATCATAAGAAAGTAGCAGTCTATCTGCATTCAAACTGGATCAGCAGCCATGAGAAATAATAACTTATGAATAAAATTAGATCCAGTAATTTTTCTTCCATACTTTTATAGTCTTCAGAACATAGGGTGCTTCCACTGGAATCAGACAAAAATTTATGTTAATCATAAATATTTAGAAAAGGGCAATCTACTGGTCCAGAGCTGTTTAGTAAGAGGGAAGAATTTTGTTTCTTTTTACCAAGGGGCTCAGAAATTTTTGCACCTTAATAATTGACAGTTATCCAAAACCTTTTTTCCAAAAAATATAAGCAAATGCATTTGCACTGTACACTGGTGAACTTCTTGATAAAAAAAGTTGATTATTTTAAGCTTGAAAGCCCATTATTGGCAATCAAAATATACATTATCCTTTCGTTTAGAACATTAATAAGCTGAAAATTTATAAGAGAATTGTGCCCAAACTGTAGAAAAAAGTATGATTTGCAATAAAAGTGAAAGGAAAAGCTCTATAAGTGTAGATGATTAAGAAAAGATGCAACTAATAGTTGCAATTCTGCATTTATGGTTTGTTACACCCAAGACTGGATACAGTCTCACCCTGTAACATACAGAAGAATAAAGCAAAATAAAAACTTGCTTCACCCTCCCACATCAAAAGGAATCAGGATCCTGACTCAAATTTCAAACTCCTGGAACTTGTAAATATCTGAAAACCCCCCAACAACAAGGTTTCTGAAATCTGTCACATCACAGAAATAGGGAGATCTTCAGCCATGGCAATATGACTATTAAGAATTCACAGATTATCTGAAACATTTGCTAATCACCCCACCCCCGGTGTTAGAGGGAGTGAAGGGAGTGGGAGAGGAAGTATTCAAAGTGTTGGGGAAAGCCTGCTGTGAAAGTGCCAGGCCCTTCTTGGGGGGCTTGGGTTGTCAACATAATCCTAACCACAGCCATTGTATGACTGTATCAGGGAAAACTACGTGTGTGTGTGTGTGTGTGTGTGTGTGAGAGAGAGAGAGAGAGAGAGAGAGAGAGAGAGAGAGAGAGAGGGAATTGAGTGGAATGGAGGACCAAGATGTTAAGATATTTAACAAATTCATATGATTTTTTAAAACATTTTGAGAGTGCTGTGTTTATACATGCTGGGCAACATAAACCATAAACCTTACTGGATTTCTGCAAACTGCTGTGTGAAGCATACAAATGGCATTCCTGTCAATGGGAGAAAGAGACAGACAGAAATCAAGATAGAGATAGGCAGGCACCCTCAGGACATGGAGCTGGTTCCCATTGCAAGCTGTAAGGGAAGAAGATGACATCCAGAACAAAATGTCTTTTTCACAAGGATGGGAAAGCTCTTGTTTTGTGATCTCTGTGTATAGAAAGAATGATCAATGGAAATGACTTAATTTCTCCCTTTTCTGGAATCAAAATATAAGGGCTTTGAGGTTATTTTTAAACTTCTTCCTGTAGAGCCTATTGTTGTATTCCAGGAAACAGACAAAACTCAGCAAGACAACAAAGACTTGATCTGCAGGAGGAAGGTAATAAAGAGCAAGTCCTCTCCAGAGGGTAATTAATCCTTAGTCATTCATCTTAGAAGTCCCAGTTAACAGTTAAGGTTAATGTTCAGGTACCTTCTTTCTATTTTCTTTAAAAAATTTTTAAACATTTTTTTTTGCAGAATGTTATACTATTAATTGCCAATTTGCATATGTGTGCAGCTGCTGTTTTGGCTCTGAACTCAATCCGATAAGCTTGCTGGAGGTATCGCAGAGCACTTGGCAGCTTTCCTATTTGAAAAGAAAGCCTCTCCCACCACAGAACAGCTGATCGTCTATCAGCGATAGACCCTGATGGCGTGAATTACAATTACACTACTTTTCACACTAAATCTGGGTGATAGCTACTTGGAAAGAAGTTTCATCATTTTTTACCACAAACTGGAAAAAGAATTACATGGTCATGCTGTGCTTTTAAAGGCAGTTTGGTTCACTTTTGTCTATTTAACACCTAATTCCAAGAAGTCCATAGGCATCCAGAGATCTGAATGGTGGGTAATGAATTCACTGTTTAGATTGAAGATTTTTAAAATCTACCTCAAATTACATTTATTAACAAGGCGACCAGGAAGTGTTAAAGTTGTTAGACGCTTCATTTATTAAATAATTTGTGGATATTTTCAGTTGTCATATCTAGAGTCATGGGGTTTGCTTATTTTTTTAATTAGCAATCCAAAACAATGCTACTGCAATTTAACAATTCATCACATAATCTTGGGCTCTTCAGTTCAGCTGTTAATGTTAGATCATTCAGATTGTTATTTTGATCTGTTTATAAATGATTTAGGTTGCATTGTGCTGTGAGGAGAACCGCAGCAGCTGAGGCAGAAGATCTTTTTCATCTTGCATAGCTCAGCATAGCTGAGGAGCCTAGCAAAAAATGCAGTTGGGGACTTAAGTGTATCATCTAGGAGGAGCAAACAAGTGATGGAGGCAAAGGATCTTGATAATAACTTGATTTATTATTGTCACTTGGTTAACTTCATGATTAATTTACTTGTCCTGTCTGGAAAACAGAGTGCTTCCTTGCCAAGGTGCACTTTGTTAGAACACTACAGTCACACATTTTGGGGGACATTACAAAGTACATACTTTCCTCTTGCAAGAATCTGCCAACCCTCTGAAAATGGTAAGAGGCCCCTAAACATCATCCCTTTCCTTTCTTCTCACTCTCCCCAGAGCTCTATTCCCTCCCCTGTTGACATCCAAATCCATTTGTTTAAAAAAAAAAAAAAAAAAGAGTTACACCCACCTCAAGTAGCAAAAGTGGAACCCACTAATCCTGACGTAGTTAACCTAAGAGAAAAATAGATTTCGGTTTCCTTTTTAGTCGTTAGCTTTATTAGATTTCTCACTCTCACAGATTATCCCAAGATTACCCATTGATTGATCGCCCGTAGAGCTGCATTTGGTGTAAAGAAAAAACTCACAGCTTTATTGGCTCCCAGGAGACAAAACAAACAGAACAAGATATTCATATTAATGCAAACAATGCAACGAACGAGGGGAAGAATCGCCTGGCTGAAGCGAGGCGCTGGGGAGGCCGAGGCCGGGAGCCGGGAAAGGCCTGCGCACCTCCCGCCCGGCTGTCGGGCGTTCCCGGTGATCCCAGTGCCCGGGCGCCAGGAGCTGGCTGTCCTCCGCGGGCCACAGTTCGAGCGAAGAGGCCCCAGAACGATGCGCGCAGGCCGCGGCCTAGCGGGTCCCTGAAGGGACAGCAGGCCGCCGTCTCCCGGTGTCCGTAGGAGGCCTTAAGCCCAGGCCTCAAGGAGAGTGTTGGCTTGGTCCTCTCACTCACCGCAGTGAAGACCTGGAAGGGACCCTTAAAGCCCTCCTGGCGTTCTCCTTTCTTTTTCCAAACGCCTCCAGGGGCCCAGTTCCCTAATCTCGGTTTCATTTTAGGGCTGATTCACTAGGGAGACTGAAGAATGCTCAAGCCTACTTCCTAACCCACCTGAGGCAGCCTGGAGGGAACTTAGCAGGACGCAGGAAGCCAGCCGTTTGATAGCATTCTGTCTTTTTAAAAGCTCACTATCATGGAAGAGACTATATAAACATACATTCAAGCACAACAGAAACCATTGTGTAATCATAAGGGAGGGGAGTGGTACATACAGCTAAGAGAGATTTAAGAGACACTGAGACTCCCTGCAAAATGAAAAAGGAAGAAAGAAAAGTCTGGGTAAAAAAAAAAAAAGGGTATTAATACCACACCTAACGGCTTCCCCATCCCAAACTGGGAGAGAAGCTGTTACGTAGGCTTGATTTCATGTCTTTATAGTCAATATGAAGTTTAAAATAGGGCTTCCAAATATTGCATGAAGGCATATTTATGCTAAAAAATTATTTGTTGTGCATCTGAAATTCAAATTTAACTGGATATTCTGTATTTTTATTGTCTAGGTCTGGCAGTCCTAACTAAACACTTTATTGAAGAACTCATACAAGAAGCAGGCTCATTCTCTGATGCAATCAGTAAATTTGGGGCATTTGCATTGCACCTTTGCCTTGAAAAAGAAAATGAGGGGGCAAGCACTGTGGCTTAGCAGGTAAAGCTGCCGCCTGAAGTGCTGGCATCCCTTTTGGGGCTGCTCCACTTCCGATCCAGTTCTCTGCTATTGCCTGGGAAAGCAGTAGAAGATGGCCCAAGTCCCTGGGCCCTTGCACCTGTGTGGGAGACCTGGAAGAAGCTCCTGGCTCCTGGCTTCAGATTAGCCCAGCTTGGGCTGTTGCGGCCATTTGGAGAGTGATCCAGTGGATGGAAAACCTCTCTCTGGCTCTGCCTCTCTGTAATTCTGCCTTTCAAATAAATAAATAAATCTTAAAAAAAAAGAGAAAAAAAATAGTTGCCTCTACAGCACACTTTTCCAAGCACATTATAGGACAGAGTTGCAAATGTCCTCATATTTTAGGAAGAGGTAGTGATGTCACTGTTGGTCTCTTCACTAGGAATGGACCAAGCTTCCTTCCCCAAAGGGTTTTCCCCTACAGAAGATCCCTTCCCAGCCAGTAGAGGGCACTGTAGCAAGTAGGCAAGCAGAGAGAATCCGTTACAATGGCACACACTTCAGGATCATGTCTTTTTTTCCTAAATCTTTACTACAGAGCCACATTGAGTATTGGTGTTTAGTTTATTTGGAAGGAAAATGAACATGGTGAAAGGTAGAGCACAATCTGCTTTGAAATTCATCAAAGGCCCTAGCCTAGAAAAGATTCCTAACCTAGAAAAGATCCAGGGTCTTATAACAGATGCTGAAAATGCCAATGATTAAATCTTGGGAAAAACAAAACAGTGAGTCTTTGCATATTGAAAATTCACAAAGCTGCTTTTTGGAGGTAGTATGCTGCTTGCATTCCCCAGTACCGGTTAGGGAGAGCTTTTTCAAGAAAAGCGAGTTTTATCACCCTTACTGATACTTTGGATTCCTAGTGAGCTAACCTTCTTTTTAAGCCAATTGCTTGGAGTTGTATGAATCCACCCACACAGGATGCCCCTTTATCACTGGCAGTTAGTGCTGTTTAACAACTGCAAATGGAGAAACTATTTGCTTAATGAGAGCTGTTTTCAGAGTTGATGCACCAACATGCAAGGAAAGATAATATAAGGCTGAGACTTCCTCCTGAGCCACAGGGCTGCCTCAGACAAGGGAAGGGCAACTCTGGAGCCAAATGTAATATTCGTTTGCTGTAGAGAATGTTTGACTTCTGAATCAGTAGTTTTAGAAAATATATAGGCTCACTTCCAGTTCACATTGGTTGGTTGGTTGGTTTCTTTCTTAAGAAAGATTACATGATATCCATAAATATGTATAATTTGTATGTAACAGTTAAAAATAAAAACTTTAAAAGTTAACATTATGGTATAGTTTAACTCCACATTTTAGAGTTTTATATCCTTTTAACCATCTCTCCTTTCTTCCAGTCTTAAACTACAGATATACATTCTAAAATTGTCATTGGAGCAGGCCTGAGAAATGCTGAACACTCAGGATATTAAGTGCCTCTTCTTCCCAGCAGAAATGTCCTGGGTTCCTTATCAGGGTCATAATAAATCGACAGTCTCTAAATGACAAACCCCACACCATTGTCAGGTAATTCCAGGCTCCCCACTCTCTCTGAGGTTTAGCATAAAGGGTTAGGCTCTTGTTGTAAAATGGTTTTGGATGTGATTTCAGTTCCTTATGAAGCTATGTACAAAGTCAGTGGAAACATACTTAATTTTCTTTTGAGGTGAGGGATTATTGTGGGAAAAATAGTGGATTAAGAGCAGGAGAGCTTAAGTTGAGTTCTAGCTATTTGAGAAGGTTTGAGGGATTTGTTCTCTTGAAATACAGTTCTTTTGTTTATCCTTTTGCTTTGTCCTCATAAAAAGATTGGGCAATCTAAAGATTTTGTTATTTTTAAGACACTTATTCGTGGAATTAAATAAACATGACAACTAATCTTTTGTAAACTCCTTCCAAAGGATATCAGCAAGATAGTATTTGGATATATTAACAGCCTAACCCTAAACAATAGAGGACACATGGGCACACTGCAGGCTACCCCACATTCTAGATTCCAAGGGGACACTGGAATGTAGGAGATGGTTCAACACCAAGGGATTTCATGATTAGGTGCAAATTCTCTTGAGAGGTCTGATTGACTGAAAGATACATAGCCCTCCCCATCCCATAGACAGGCGGGGGGCGGAGGACAACATGTTTGAGGATTTATATCAGTCCTATTTGGGGACTGAGGCCTCAGAAAGACGAAATGTATCACTTCATCCTCGAGGAGCTCTGGAGCTGGAAGGAGTTGGCAATGTGGTTCTCACTGGCTCTAGAAATGGAACCTGCTTCCTTGTATCCTACCAGTGATATGAGGTGATGCTTCTTTTAGTTTGAGGCCTTTCTTGAACCATAAGCTCTGACAATCTTTTGCTAAACAGACTTCATTCACATTCTGAATCTGGTTTTTGTCTCACACATATTAAATTTTACAAAACAGAAAGAAACAATAGAGCTTATTAGGAAAAACTTGTTTTGAATAGTAAATTAAGCATAATGGAAATAGACACATGTGTTAGCACGATTTTCCCCCCCTTTTTACCAATTGAACATTTACATCTTTTCCAAAGTGCTGCGATTTTCCCCTTAAGTCTTAAACTGGCACCACACACTTTCAACAAATGAGACTTATATCACTTACTTGTATCTACTGAGAGAAATCATTGTAATCCTGTGGATTCCAAATGCACAGCATTTTGCACAAGAGTTTTAGGCAATCATCCCCTAAACTGCATTAATCAAATCATTGTGACATTCTGAAAATCCAAAGAGCCACCTAATTTCAAAGACAGTGTAAATCATTTGTCAGTTCTGACTGGTTTCAAATTATGCCCTGTTCTTGGGGACTGGAGACCTGTAAATCCAGAGGTACACCTGACTACATGGTTTGTTATTAAGAGATATGCCCCAGGTGGAGGCATCTTCAAAGCCAATATAGTTCCTTTATAACCGGTGTCAAATTGATGTATATATTAAAAACCTTGGAAAATGATCTCAAAAAGGAAGTAACAGCCCAAGGAGCCATATGTTCAGGGAACCTAACAGGTTTCCATTGGGACCAAATTTCACTTCACCTTTTTGTCCTTATGTGCAAATAAAAACTTATCTATAAATACGCCATTAAGAGTCATGCAAATTTGTGAGATCTGCAGACTGAGGAAAAACAGTAAATTAATCAAAACCAAGTTGTTGGAAGGTGAGGAATTTGATTAGGTATTAGAACAAAACATGAAATTGAGCTGAATTTATTTGAACTCTATAAGTTTATGCCTTTAGAGAGATACACTATTTCTCTGGTTAATGAAGAAAAGGTCTATGAATAGTTAATAAATTGCTTAATTGTGATGCTGATGGATCATTTGCATTTCCAAGTTTACATTAATACAAAGTTAAAATTTTTTTGTTCGTACATAGGTTGCCACATATTTAGACTTCAGGGAAATTTCCAAATGCCAACTAATACTCTACCACTTAAAAGTCTGTGCTATGCTAAGCACAAAAGCCAATTTAATGGTTTTCCAAAGGGTAGAAATAAAAATGTATTGACATTTATTAACACTAAGTCTTTTATATAACTTTTCAGACTTTTCAATTAAAAAACTCCTCAGCATTTTGTATCATTTTACTAGAGCCTATCAATTTTACATTCAGCTACTGTAACGGAATGGCTGGGAATACTCTAAAAGGAAAAACGATTCACTGTGGGCTTGTGGTTAGTAGTTTTTCATGACTAGGAGCAAAGATGATATAAACACACCAGGATTACCTCAAATCATTTTATTTTTGTATACTTTTATTAATGAAATTTACAAACAGAAGGATAGAAAGAATGTAAATGAAGTCGTAGTGTATAGATGACTGAGCTTTATCAAACCTTCACTTTTTTTTTAAACGGAGCAATTGTGTGTATAAAGTTATACAAAGGTAAGTAAGGGTCAGCAGGGAAAAAAAAATCATACCGCATACATTATCATTATCTTCCAGCCACTTTCGTTTTTTCTTCAGCGGCTTCAGGGAAGCAGTTTTATGTTAATTTAGACACCTGGTTAGCTAAGAGCGGGAGACTAAGAAGAGGTCGCTTTCGCGTTCGGCCCCAGTTCTACCGGTTCTCTGTAGCTGTGTCCTGTTTTCTCCCGCTTAAGCCATTAAAACCGTCAATGGTTTTTCATCTCTAGGATTACATTATGTAAACCTGTACTCGTATAAATGTTTTCACGCTAGGGGGAAAAAGTGTATTTTAAGTTCACCACTCAGCTGTTAGGCTCAGAAGTTAGGGGGAGTTATCTGGAAGCCTTGGGGGCCCGGCCTGCCTCAAACAGGTATGGAAGACCCGTTTCCGCAGAGACCCAAGTTCTGGTGCAGTATGTCGCGGGCCAGCCACGGCGCTGGTGTTCGTGGCTAGGGTCTTCCAGGCCAGAGCAGGGAGCGGCGCTCGCCGACACCTCCCGGCCCCCAGCGGCGCCACAGCCTCGGCTGCGGGGGTGGGCGGCCGCCCCTCCGAGGGCTCTTCTCTGGCCGGGCGGTCTCACGGCCAACCTCCGGGCCCCCTGGGCCCTCGTTCTATCCTGGGGTCAGGAGGCCAGGCCTTAGACGCACGGATGACACTAAGGCTCTTTTTGTGTCTTCCCCGTGCAGACTCAATCGTGTGCATGGGGTTCTGCTGGAGAGGCAGGGTGCGGGGACCCCAGGGGGCACAAGGCGGGAAGCTTTGATGGCGGCTGACCTCGCACGCTCGCCGCAGGCCAGCGAGGCGCGGCCGCTCCAGGGAGCGCTGGGCCGGCCGGAGGCCTCTGGGGGCAGCTGGAGCCTTCCAGGGGCCGTGCTTTGGTCCCAGGCCCCGACTTTCTTCTCGCCCCTGGCTGTCCTCGGCCTTCTTGAGTTCGAGTCACTACCAAAACCAAAAAGCGAGTGGGCATGGGTGCAGGCTCCTCCGCCTCTCCCCAAGAAGCCGTGGGTGGACCCGAGGCCGCGGGGCGCTGGGCGCAGGCCCGGGTCCCTGGGACCGCCAGTGTCCGGCTGCGCTCGGCCGGGCCAGCGGAGGGACCGTGCGGGCCCAGCCGAGGGACGCGGCTGCGGCGCGAGGTTCCACTCGCCAGCGGCGGGAAGGGCGCGCGGGAAAGCGAGGGCGCGGGAAGCGGGCGGCGGCGGCGGCGGCGGCGGCGGCCGGCCCGCTGGAAAGGAGGGAGCGCCGCAGGCGGGAGGAGGCAGCGCGGAGGAGGGAGGCCGGGAGGAAGGAGGGAGCGCGGCAGGCAGGCGGAGGGAGGGCTGATTAGCATGCAGCAGCGCTCGCGCGCCCGGCTCCATTGTTTTAACACCTCCCCTCTCCTCCGCGCCAATCTGTCACCGTTCAGCAGGCGAACGCTGCTGCCTCAAATGCTGCTCTTCTCAAATGAGACGGATAATTAGTTGCCCCGCACGAATGCCGCACTCTTCTCACCCCTGATTGCTATCACCTTCTTGCTCCTGGCAGTTTTGACACCTCGTAATCAGCCTGCTGCTTTTCTCTTTTCTTCCCGACTTCTGCTTCCCTACCCCCCCCCCCGCCCCGTTCCTTCCTAGTTGATTTATTTATTTATTACTATTATTTTAAATGCAATCCCGGTGCCTATTTGGAAGAGTCCCTCGCGGAGTTAACCTCCTGCGTGTACGTGTGTGCCTCTCTCTGTATATGCAAACGAGGCTGTGTGCGCGAGCGGGGGGCGGGCCGCAGCCTTGCGGGTAACGCAGCTTCCGCGCAGAACGACTTCTCTTGCACAGATTATTTTTGGGAAGGGAGGAGTTGGGGAGAGGGACGGCAGGGAAGAGTTGGGGGAGACCTCAATTAATGCTTTAAAGATCTCTTAGAAATTAACGAACTGGGGAGTCTCGGAATCTGCTGTCAGAAGCGTGTTTTCCCCCCTCTCTCCTCTAACAAGCACTGACAGTCTAATTACTGTAGCTACAAGCAGCTGTCGAGGCAGCAGCCCGGGAGGGAAGGCGCCACGGGCTGGGCGCGCGGCGCCGGCCCCTGTACCCATAGCGCCACGGAGCCCCGGCCCGACCCCCGCCCGGTGCGGACAAGGCCAGGCCCCGCACCTGTGAGCTGCAGCGAGCCCGGGGCGGGGGCCTGGGAGCCAGCGGACACGCGTTATGGTTGCCTATTTATAAAGTCTGTACCTTGAAGGTTAAAAGATGTGCAGGAGAAAGGAGGGGACGTGGGCGTGGAGGGTTGGGGATGGGAAGAGAGCCTCCTGAGCTCCCACCCAGCCCTTTGCTACCTCCTCGAGCTCTCCCTCTCCCCGTGTTGGTAAAATAACCACGCAACCCGGGGCTGAGGGGGCGGGGTGAGCCAGGCTGGAGCGTAAGAAAGCAGATGTCCCCGCTGGCAGCAGCCTCAGCCTCCGGGGAAAGCTGCACCGGGAGGGCCCTCCCGAGGACATTCACCTCCCACTTCTCAGGCATCCCGCTCACAACTGCCTCGCCTCGGCGGGGGTGGTTTTCTCAGACTCAGCGTTTTGCGTGTGCAGCTTTTTTACCTGGGAGCTGTTCTTACCCGGCCACGCTTAGCAGATGCCAAGAGGCAGCCCCTGCACGACCCAGACCAGAGGGAGAGAGACAAGAGGGAGAGACCTGGCGGCTGCCCACTCCACCTGTCGATCTGTGGCCAGCGCCACCTCTGCAGCTCGGGATGGCGGCCTGCTCACCAGGCCGCCTCTCCTGTGGCCCAAGAAGGTCTTTGGCTCCCAGAAGTTGAAACCCCAACAAAATGAGCTCCCTGCTTCTGCTAAAAGTGGTAGAGGTGGGGGAGAGGGTGGCCTGGAGAAGAGGGGTCAGCGGTCCTCTTCCATTTGAGTCACTTTCTGCGAGTAGACCCCAAAGTGTGTGTGAGGAACTCTTCTCCCCGTGTAGGAAAGGAGAGGGAAAAAACATTCCCTTTCACGAGACAGGTACTGCAGTATATTCTGGCTGGTACACGCTGGGGAGTTTGTGTTTTTATAATATCGATGTGTGCAGGAGTGAGCTAGGAGGCTGGGATGAAGGGAAAGAGACCTGGATGGTTGTCTAGGAGCATTTCCATTCAGCCCCAGTGGCAACAGAAGATGCACATGCCTTAGAACCCTTCAGAGAATACCTAGTAACTGCTGGCCCCCTGTCCAGGAGCATGTCAGTGTGATATGCCTGGTCCCTGGAGAAGTGCGGCCACCACTCTCGTTCCTCCGCGAGTTAGGGTCTTCCACTGTGTGACACAGGAGCCTGCTCATATTCTCCCATCCCCAACTCTCCAGCTTCAGAGACTGCTCCAAGAAGGCTTACATTTCTGTTTGAGAGTTGCAAATCAATGTTTACTTCATAAAACGAGAGCCATGCCTCAAACATTTTTAGAAATCAGGGGCTAAGAAACCTAAAAGGCAAGAATCAAAGGGAAAAAAAACGCCAAAGGGAAGTCTCATTTTAAATAAATTCTGCAGTTTTCTGAAATGTCTTCCAGTGGCCATCAATCAGGCTGCTAACAATGAATAACAAATTTCCCAACAAGGTTGTGAACAGTTCTAGTCTAAATTAATAAATATGGATAGTCCTTACAGGGTTTTAGATTTGCTCCCATTAAAAATAAATGTGTCTTTAGAAAGTTTGGTTTGAAAAATAATTTAAAAATTCTAAGTGACACCCTAATTGCAATAAATGTCACCTGATCTGGCCATCACTCTGCAAACTGGTTACTGGAAAGAAAACATGAATTTTATAAATTTGTCCAAAACATAATTTATTTAATTTTGTTTTACTCAGAACAAAGAACACACTGATGACCACAACATAATAACTCTTTTAATAATTAATTCATTTCAGAATGTAGCTACACACACAGTACAAATTAACACCATGTATATTATTTAAAAAACTAAAGTGTTTAAATAATTCTACCAGTGATTTTATCACTGAGTAAACAACTGTCTTAGCTTTGGCAATTACTCAGACATCTATATTGTCTCTTATTCTCTATTATAGGTTATTCAAAAAGAACATCACCTATAGCATAAATAATCTAAACTTTATAATGAAAAAACAAAACCCTATAAACATTTCAGATCACTTAATTCAATGATTTCATTAGAAATCCAAGCAGTAAGCTTAGAGAGTTGAAACAAATTTAAATTATAATTATATAGGTCTTTAAGTCACATGTAATTTTGAATTATAACAGTAAAACTGTAAACATGAATACAATTACAGTTTTATATGCAATGATCTTTTATAAGATAATAAAAGTTACAAAATGAGTCTTGAAAAAAATTCAAATAGCTGTGACACTAGATTTTTCTATAAATGATCTCGAATTTAGTTTACAGTCAAGTATTTATAGTATTACAAAACCCAAAACCATCACATAGAACTTGATATGTTTGTTTTCAAATGTGTCTTAAGTCTCCCCATTAAAGTGTGAATTAAGATGCCGGAGGAAATCCCCCCTGGATGTAATGGATGGTGGGAAAACTGCTTGACAGAATTCACATACGCGAGGTATATGCAGTTCTGAGTCTGTGCCACTTAGTACCACTAAGTCACTGTCTTGATTAGGAAAGGGCTTCCAAATAGGCTGCAGGAAACAGATAAACAAAGACATCTTCTGTTATTTGTGTTTAAAATCAACTTGCATTTAATTTCAAATTCAGTTTTTTTGAACGAGTTATTTATGAGCAATATATGAAGTTCGCTATTATTAAAGCAAAACACTTTTCCACAGAACCAGCTTGAGGACATGACTCAATTCTTTTTTTTTTTTTCCCCTATAAAGGGCACAACTAAACTTTGATTAAAAAAATCATTTGAGACACACACTTGTGCATTTTATCTTTACATATTTTAAGAATACTGCAGTTTTAGCACCAGCAATTTTTAATGCCCACTTATCACAACGGTAGTAGTTTTGGAACAACAGTCAGTTCTTTAGACTTTTAAATTAAATTAATTTCTACTTTACAATAGAAAGCTTAACTAATAGGGCCTTTTTAAATATATGGTACATTAGGATGTGTGTAGGTGTGTGTCTGTGTGTGTGCAGACAATGAAAAGTGATTTCTTTTTTTTCCCCACCCATGAAAAGTAATTTCAACTTCACTGCAATTTAAAAGCAAATACACAATGAATAATCACATATGAATCAGTATTATTTTAATTTTTAGATAAGTTTTCTTTTATGCTTCTAAAATTTAATTAATTAGTTCTTTTTGCTTTTGAAGTTTCAACTATTTAATCATTCAATGACATTTAACATCACATGCATTATTTGAATCATTTTGTATAAAATAGTTTGGCCTTATTACTCTTTGTATAAAATAGTTTAGCCTTATTACTCTTTAATATGACTGAACAAAATGAAACTTATCAAATTTTGCCTACTTAGAGAACTAAGAAAAATTATAATTTAATAGAACCATTTCCATTATAACAAGCACAAAGACCCATCTAAATAACTACACTTATCTTCTTATTTAAAAAAAATCTAGAAAGACAAGAAATTGCATGGAGTTTAATATTAGGTGCTCAATAAATGTTTGTTGACTGGAAAAGACCTGATTTTTTCAATTGTGTAAATCCAATGATTTAAAACATTTTTCTTTCTTACCTTGACATGAGTATACTGCCCTGACATAGCTGAATTCTGATACTTTGAAGAGAGTCACCTGATAAAGTCAACTTAAAGAGCTCACTTTATCATAAGGTGTCCTTAAAGAAAACAGCCTAGTTCTGCACCTGACACAATGTTAATTTTCATTCCCTTAACTTGCTGCATTCTAGTTAACCTATCACTTACATAAATGGTATATTACTAATTGAAGAATCTGGCTTTTGTGACATCATTGTCTTCTTGAAAACATTTTACTGGACAGCTGTGTACAGCTGGTATAAATATATAAAGTCTGTAGAGGCACTGAGATACAAATTTCAGTACATAGGACTTACTGGTTACAGGCTCAGTTCCTCTGTCTGAAGCAGCAATTTTATCATAAAAATAATTATACTTAAGTGTTAAAAAACTGGGGTAAGATAATTTTGTTTAGAACAATTTTTCTTTCATGATACAGAAAAGCAATAATTATGAGTATATAAACAACAGCCTAGTTAGAATTAACTAGATTCAAATTTTACTGTTTGCAGTTTAAACAAAAAAGTAGAAACCACTGTAATGGGAACTTGATATGGTTATGCATAAAACATTATTAAAGATAATTCTTATTAAGATCCATTAACTAATAAGAAATTAACTCAAAGGCAGAAACAGTTTAGCTTTTAAATTTCATAAGCCATTCTTCCACTTGCAATCCTCTCTTAGGAGCTGTTAATTCAGATTTTCTCTCTTCACAGAATTTAGTTGGAACCCCAATCACTGACTCAGCAATTAAGAAAAAAAAATCATATAGAACAAAAGTAAGCTGACATCTCTGTTCTGGTACTGGAATGTATAAAAGAGGTGTTTAGTAGTAATTATTGATATAAAGCAAAAACTTGAAATATGTAATCAAAATTTCACTTCTTTGTTACTATGAACAACTCAGGAATTTTGTATTTATCATACCAGCTTTACTAATACATTTTACATAGCAAAATGTTCTTAAAAGCCCTTTTTTAAGATATATCCTTTTAATCCTGAACTGTAACATGGCCTTCAAAACTAATTTCTTTGCTTTTTCTGCCAAAATATCAATTATCTAACCTTATGCCCCATGTCTTGTGACAGCTCAACACCAATTCTCCTGCAGTTTTTAAGCTGAATACTGTTCCATCAAGTTGTAATCACATACCAGCTGTTTCCCTTGCTGTAGTACAGAAAGGAAATGTACAATACAGGGTGCCATCTACTGAAACATGAATGCACAGACTAACTAGTAAAGAACAAGCACGTATAAAGGAGAAAAAAGTAACAAGCATTAGAATGGATGGACTTTACAGCTCCACAGGAATTCTACTTGCAATAAATGGAACTGTTTAATTTGTTTCATTTAGTAGCAACTATAACAGAAGACTATGCTATAAAATAAAGACAATGTAGAATATAACTGAGTTTATAATTATTGTCAGTACTGCCTAGTTTTTTCTCATTATTAAAATATACCTCAGCTTGGCTACTGCCTCTTTTGCATGCTGATTTAAAAGTCTGTAACCTATAAGAATATTTAAAGCTAAAGGGTATTAATCAATTTTTTTGGTTTTGTGTAAACTGTGCATCTCAAAGCATAGAAAAATCAAACAAATGTTTGCAAGGTATACAGACAATTATAACAATCTGTACTTTCATACACTTCTGTTTATTCTAACAATTCACATTCTTCACTTGCCTTTGAGCACTAAACAGAATAATTTTCACTCTACAATAGAACCTCAATCTAAACAGGAGGGTAGAAGTAGGCTGGGGAGTGTAAGCAGTCTGGGAGCTTTAGAAATGTTAAATATTTGACTGAAATCAAACATATGCTGGTATTATTCAAAAATATATTAGAATGCCTATTCAGTAGAAGATTAGCAAGCAAAACCAAAACTAAACCCTTCAGATATAAAGACAGTGTAACTGAGAATGTAATAGAAGCATTAACTGAAAGACAACTCACTTATTTGATAAGTAGGAAATCACAATTTTTTACTTACATTAGATCGTATTCTTATAAAGATGAGTATTATATACATAAAATTTTCATAAAAAACATTTGTTTCACATTATTAAATTTAATAAAGAATTCTATTATCATACTGAGCTTTGAATAAGGGACTAGGAAAGTGACACCATGATAGACATAGATAAGACTGACATGTATTTTAAAATCTGCCATAAATTTTAAGGTGCTTTATAACAGAGATTTATCATATTTGTCTTTCATAATTTCAGGTCTATTATAGGATTTGCATGTTTTATTAAAAGCCTTAACTTTGGCTAGTCACTAGTTTAAAAAGGAGGTCCGGTAACCCAAAAGAGATGCATATCTGTGCATGGATGGCAAAATGTGTGTTCACACATAATAATGTATTTGTTAATGTAAAACAGTTACCTGCTGTGGTCCTCGGATAGCTTTTCCTGGGGAATCGAGTGAGGGAAAAGGTGCATCAGACGAGTCCTGAAGTGGGAATGTATTTACATATAAAGCATTATGGTCTCCAGGTGGCAAACACGCAGCTCTATCCAGACTTGTCCTGATACAAGTGTTTACAAGAGCTGAGGTTTTCGTTTTGTCAGTTGTTTTAAGGTTTTGTATAGCTGAAGCTATGGGGTCAATTCCCTGAATTTCAAATGAAGTTTCTTCTTTTTCAACAAAGTTTCCTGGGTTGTCTCTGAGCTCCATGTTAAATTTGTCCTGGCATATTGCCTCAGATGTGGCAGGACCAAGGATGTTGGGTAGCTCTGGAGTGCTATGCAAGAAAGTAGAGTCATTGTCCATAGGAGGAAACTTGACATTGAATTTAGAAAGTGATTCAAAAGAGGTGTCTTCCTCATCTCTGCCCAGTCCTCTTGGTGTGACGGATGTGACGCATGGTGTACCTCTATTTATATCATCTTTAGCCCGAGGCTTAAACAGCGCTTCTTGTTTATCTGTTTTATCCGTACACTGTATAGGCACAGAACACTGTGTTTCTACAGGGAAAATGAACATAAAAGGGAAAGTTGTATTCAAATCATTCTTAAAAATCTGTTCAATCAGCTTTGGACAGATGAGTATTATTTTTTCTACTGGTTTTTATAGCAACCGAAGACAACAGTGATTTTTATATTTATTACCATCTTACCCAGGAATATTAACAGTCTCCAGCGGATGAGCTGGGATGTAGCTGATTAACTGTAGTTTAAATACGTTGTCTCTTTGGTCTTTTCTGTAAGCTTTGCATCTTGTTCACAGTTATACTGCTCCACACTTAAAAAACATTTGCATACAGTGTATACATTAAAACATTTTGTCAGTAATGGAAGCTGCAACTGTGAGCTTAGTTAGATAAATAAATGTTAAAAGGGAAAAGTCTTATAAATTAGGTCATTTGCTTTTTACCACAGGAATTAGATAATTTATCCCTCCTCCCACCCCCAATATCACTCTGTAACTAAGCATGAGGTACTTCAAAAAGTTTATGGAAAACTGGAACTAGAAATTAAGTTTATTTTAGCACAAAGACATTGTTTTGAAATCCGTATATACTCATGTATCTCTAACAGTTCAGCCACTGTCAATTCTCGGTAATCCCTGTGAAGGAGCGGGGGTGGGGTGTGTGTATGAGGGTTGAAGGTTGGGGAGAAGGAAAACAGTGGAGACAGAAGAACGATGGAACTCTGGGATGCATGCTAAGACAACTGTATGTGACGATCTATGACCTCCAAAGACAACAGGTAGGTATCAGGTAGATAGTGGGGCCTCTGTAGCTCATTTACCTAGAAGCCACTTACCCAGCAAATTTAGCTTTCTAGGACATAGCCAAAGCCAAGAGCTAGAAAGGAATTCAGTAGAGCCTCTGAGGAAGTAGAACCATAGGCTCCATAAATACATGCAGGTACCATAAAAAGTTAACAGGAAATGGAATTAAAAGTCAATCATTTTGGTGCAAAAATGTTGAAACTCACGCATATTTATTTTGTAATAGCATTTCCACAAACTTTCTGAAGTATCTTCCTATAAATTCTCCTCCTAGACTCATCTTAGGGTTATTTTTACAAGCTTGGTGACGTTTCCATAGTTCATAGATGGTTTGAAACAAAAAACTAAATGGGGATATGATTTGTTAAAGGCAGATACAGATACCAACAAGATGCATGGGAAGTGACAAGAAAACAAAAGCAGAGAGAACTCAGAATGTATTGCAAAGGGCAACGATCAAAGGACTCTCCTTCCTGATGATTTTGAGACACCTGTACAAAAAGCTAAACTATTCTCTACAACGTCATTTCAAGAAGGCAGTGAAGTTGATTTTATATATATATACAAATATATATATATATACTCATTCCTTGGATTAGTGGTAAAAATTAAAATTTAGCATTTAAAAAAGATCATCCTCAGTGAAGCTGTATACTCACAAAAGAAACTTTATTAATGATGCAGGTTTAAGTAGACAGGGTGTTCAGATCACTTTGTACAATGTCTGTCTGAGTTAAAGGTACTTAACAAATGTCATTTCCTTTATATTCCTTTGGTTTTTGTAGTCTCATGACACATTGCCACAGCATGTTCCAACATAAGATATTTTCTGTTTGCATATGATGTGTAGTACATGCAACCAACTTCTTTGGTTCATCCTCTAATACCTCCTGCTTTTTTTTAAAAGTCCATATTATTCTCTCTTTGAACTGCTTTCTTGCCTCTAAATTCATCTCATATCCAATCTGTTCTCTATTTTGCGACTTCCCCTTCAACCCTCCTCCTCACAGGGGTTGCTCTAAATTAAAAATCTGGGCCGGCGCCATGGCTCACTAGGCTAATCCTCTGCCTGCGGTGCCAGCACTCCGGGTTCTAGTCCCGGTTGGGGCGCTGGATTCTGTCCCGGTTGCTCCTCTTCCAGTCCAGCTCCCTGCTGTGGCCCGGGAAGGCAGTGGAGGATGGCCCAAGTGCTTGGGTCCTGCACCTGCATGGGAGACCAGGAGGAAGTGCCTGGCTCCTGGCTTTGGGTTGGTGCAGCATGTCGGCTGTAGCAGCCATTTTGGGGTGAACCAATGGAAGGAAGACCTTTCTCTCTGTCTCTCTCTCTCTCTCACTGTCTAACTCTGTCCAAAAAAAAAAAAAAAAAAAAAAAAAAACCCTGGTCATATTACCTTTCTAATCAAATCTTTCTGTGGCCCTCTGTGAGGCACTCACCCCCCTCAGAAAAGGAGTATGAAACTCCTTATAAGTAGCCCCTGGTCCCCTCTCCACGCTCATCTTTTACCATACCTGCTTCACTCCACAGTTCAGCTATGGTAATGTTTATATAATTCTCCAGAACAGTCACAGTCTCTGGTCTCTGGACCTTTGCACATGCTGTGCAGACTGCCTCAGGTGTTCCCTCCCACGGCTTTTTGTCTAACTCTCACTAATCCTTCATATCTTGACTCAGATAACAGGTCATCTGGATGGCTCTGCCGTAACTCCTGGGTTCCCTAGGACTGAATACGCTATATTACCAAGTATATCTTTCTCCTACTACAGTAAGATTTTTGAGGTTCTAAATTAAGGTTTTGTTTCCTACTTACCTGATACTCTACCCAGTGCCTGGCACATGTTTCATACCCTCAATAAATGAATTTTGAATGTATCTACATTCTCTTTTCCATAGAATCTGGGATAATAACCTACATTTACTAGATAACCTGTTTGTGACTAGAAGTCATAAAGTAATTGAGACCACGTTCAAATCATTTAGCTGGGTTTCCTTGACCTCTTAAGTTCTTTAAGTCCATTACTTTTTTTTTTTTTTAATTTTTTAAAGATGATATTTACTGGGGCCGGCACTGTAGCACAGAGGGTTAACGCCCTGGCCTAAAGTGCCAACATCCCATATGGGCGCCGGTTCAAGACAGGCTGCTCCACTTCTGATCCAGCTCTCTGCTATGGCCTGGGAAAGTAGCAGAAGATGGCCCAAGTCCGCGTGGGAGACCCAGAAGAAGCTCCTGGCTCCTGGCTTCAGATCGGCGCAGCTCCGACCACTGCGGCCAATTGGGGAGTAAACCATCGGATGGAAGACCTCTCTCTCTCTCTCTCTCTGCCTCTCCTCTCTCTGTGTAACTCCTTCAAATAAATAAATAAATCTTTTTTTTTTTTAAAAAAGACATTATTGGGCCAGCGCCGTGGCTCAACAGGCTAATCCTCCGCCTAGCGGTGCCGGCACACCGGGTTCTAGTCCCGGTCAGGGCGCTGGATTTTGTCCCGGATGCCCCTCTTCCAGTCCAGCTCTCTGCTATGGCCCGGGAAGGCAGTGGAGGATGGCCCAAGTCCTTGGGTCCTGCACCTGCATGGGAGACCAGGAGAAGCACCTGGCTCCTGGCTTTGGATCAGTGTGGTGCACTGACCACAGCGGCCATTGGAGGGTGAACCAACAGCAAAGGAAGACCTTTCTCTCTGTCTCTCTCTCTCACTGTCCACTCTGCCTGTCCAATAAAAAAAAAAGACATTATTTACTTATTTGAAAGGCAGAAGCTGAGGCTGAGGGGGAGGAAGGGAGAGGGAGAGGGAGAGAGAGAGAAAGAGAGAAAGAGAGAGAGATAGAGATGCTTCCACCCACTGGTTCTCTCCCCACATGGCCACAATGGCTGGAACTGGGCCAATCTGAAACCAGGAGCTTCTTCTGTGTATCCCATGTGGGTGCAGGGGCCCAAGCACTTAAACCATCTTACACTGCTTTCCTAGGCCATTAGCAGGGAGCTGGATTGGAAGCGAAGTAGCTGGGACTTGAACCAGTGCCCATACGGGATGCCGGCACTGCAGGCGACAGCTTTATCCGCTACACCACAGAGCCGGCCCCAAGTCCATTAACTTTCAAGTAGTCATTTTTCCTTAAGAAAAAGAGACTTGAGCATGGCAGGAAATTCTAGGAAAAAGTACTTTCTTTGCAGATAATTTTTGCTAATCGTAAGTACATCAGGAAAACGAACTGATGTGGTAATAAAATCCTGTAACACTTCAGAAGGAAAGACTTACCAAATGGTCTTCCCAAGGAGGGCAGGACAAATGCTGAAGAACCAGATGCCACTGCTAGTGAAAGGACTATTTTTTTTTTTTTTTTGACAGGCAGAGTTAGACAATGGGAGAAAGAGAGACAGAGAGAAAGGTCTTCCTTCCATTGGTTCACCTCCCAAATGGCCACTACAGCTGGCGCACTGTGCTGATCCGAAGGCAGGAGCCAGGTGCTTCCTCCTGGTCCTCCATGCGGGTGCATGAGCCCAAGCACTTGGGCCATCCTCCACTGGCCTCCCAGGCCACAGCAGAGAGCTGGCCTGGAAGAGGAGCAACCGGGACAGAATCCGGCCCCCCAACCGGGACTAGAACCCGGGGTGCCCGCGCCGCAGGCAGAGGATTAGCCTGTGAGCTGTGGCGCCGGCCAGTGGCAAGGACTATTAACATTAACAGCAGTTCATGTGCCATGGACTGTAAAATCACTGCATGTGGATCCATTCTCATAATACTCAAAATCACCCCGAGTTACTCACTGTTGTTATTATTCCCATTTTCATGTGAAGAAACTGGGACATGGAGTGGTTAATTCCAGTGAATGGCACATCTGGCACTGGAACCCAGGCAGTCTAAATCCAGAGTCTGTGCTTTGAACCATTAGGCAAAATTGAACACGCTTGTGTCTGTAGATAGAGGAGTTCCCAAACTGAATTCCTTTTCTAGCAACTAACCTATCTCCCTTGTGAAGAAAACATGGAGATTTCAAATAGCTGTAACAAAACAGGTATTTTCTTTCAACATAGCTAGCTGGTGTATAACCTCAGCCACATTAAAATAATCTGAGTTAATCTACTTAGGCACTGAGAATTAATATCTATTAAAAATACTTAAACCTCAGATTCCCAAGGCTATTAGAAATCCACGCTTAGAAAATGTAAAATTCATCTGGCACTGCGGCCAAATAGGCTAATCCTCCTCCTGTGGCGCCGGCACACCGGGTTCTAGTCCTGGTTGGGGCGCCGGACTCTGTCCCGGTTGCCCCTCTTCCAGTCCAGCTCTCTGCTGTGGCCCAGGATGGCAGTGGAGGATGGCCCAAGTCCTTGGGCCCTGCCCCCGCATGGGAGACCAGGAAGAAGCGCCTGGCTCCCGGCTTTGGATCAGTGTGGTGTGCCGGCTGCAGAGTGCGGGCCGCAGCGGCCATTGGGGGATGAACCAACGGAAAAGGAAGACCTTTCTGTCTGTCTCTCTCTCTCACTGTCCACTCTGCCTGTCAAAAAATTCAAAAAATAAATAAATAAAAAAAAGAAAATGTAAAACTCATATGAAATATGTGAAAACATTTGTCATCTTGGCAGGCGCCGTGGCTCAATAGGCTAATCCTCTGCCTAGCGGCGCCGGCACACCGGGTTCTAGTCCTGGTTGGGGCGCCGGATTCTGTCCCGGTTGCCCCTCTTCCAGGCCAGCTCTCTGCTATGGCCCGGGAGTGCAGTGGAGGATGGCCCAAGTGCTTGGGCCCTGCACCCACATGGGAGACCAGGAGAAGCACCTGGCTCCTGGCTTCGGATTAGTGCGGCGCGCCGGCCGCAGTGCAGCAGCCATTGGAGGGTGAACCAACGGCAAAGGAAGACCTTTCTCTCGTCTCTCTCTCTCTCACTGTCCACTCTGCCTGTCAAAAATAAAAAATAAAAATAAAAAAAAATAAAAACATTTGTCATCTTGACACCATACCAGGGAAACACCATCAGATGAGCAAATAACTTTCCTAATTCAAGAATACTATTTTTTTCTTTGCAAGGAAAAAAATAAAATGAGAAATATTTTTAGATTTCTACATTTTTCAATATTATCTATGTCAGACTGTTAGTCTAATTATCTCCTCTGTTGGCAAAAGAAATAGACCTGATGGTTGTTTCTAACTCATAAACTTATATTTTTGTCTCCTAATCCCATTGAAATAGTACCTTCCTTTAAAATCAGAACCTCCTTTATAAACCAAATAGTACTTTTTGCAGAAGCCACATTTGCTTAAACATATATTTTGTTATCTTTTTTCAAGGTAACTGTCATGCAGGTGAGTAGAAAAACCAAAGTAATAAAAAGGAAATGTAAAATTCTAATAACTCAACATTTTTCATGAATTATATACAGCTATTTAGAAGTAAAAATAAGAGTGAGTTTTGAGGCACAGCTGGTTAAGCTTGGAACACCTGCATCCCATACTGGAATCAGTTTGGGTCCCTGCACCTCTATTTCGGATTCTAGATTCCTGCTAAAGCATCCTGGGAGGCAGCAGATGGTGGTTCAAGTGCTTGGACCCATGCCTCCCACATGAGGCATTCAGAGTTCTGGCTCCTGCCTTCAGCCTCACCCAGCACAGGTTGTTGCAGGCTTATGGGAAGTGAACTAGCAGATAGAAGGGCTCGCTCTCTCGTTCTCTATTGCTTGTTCAGCCTTTCAAGTAGGTGAAAACAAACTTTTTTAAAAAGTAAAAATAAAAATTTTAACAAAAAATAACTTAGGGGAAATAGTGTTAAATAGCTCTCACATCTCATGCAAATAATATTTGAAACAGTTCCTGTATATTTTGATTCAATGTGGCATACATACTTGGAAATCCTTAATAGGCATCTTTCCCCAAAATATTTCCTTTTCTTTCTTTCCCTTTTTGATCTACTACTGTCAGAGCCCAATATTTTTATTTTGGTTCCTGTTTGGATCCAGCGAAACTTCACTGGAGTCTGTAGCACAACAGATATAAAACATTTCAAGACTAATGTTATACTTACTATTGGTGACACAGTTAATATAAAGCATAAGAATAACATTAGGAAGCAGTTTTAGTGGGGAAGAAATTGAAGTTAAACACTCAGTGTTCTGGTTGACAGATACATACTCAGATTTAGACCTGTGCAATTTAAAAATGGTCAAAGTATTAAGCCATTGATAATGGGGTAAGTTCTCTGTGTAACAAAGAACATATCACCATTACAATGTTTTGATAAGATGTTGATGTTCAAAAAAGCATGTTTATGACTTCTAGGTACTGTATCTCTATAGCTAGCATATTATCAACAAAAATAATTCACTTACTTCAGAGATACCTAGTATCTTTCATCTGTACAAAATACCAATTTCTCATGAAAATAACAAAAATTAAAGTGGAGAAATCAGTTACTTTTGGAGAGGTGAGGGAAGGAAGAAGAAACAAATTATGTCTGTCTACAAAGATTATTTTGTTTTTTCAACACCACATTGTATAACGTTTCTAAAAATAAAATTATAGTAGCAAAAAGCGAATTATGATATAAAATAAGTTATTTTCCATTACAGAAAATGATCTTTAATTAAAGGAGTGCTAGGCAGCACTGCTGCAACATCTCTCAGGGGGAAAATGTAAATCACACCTCTTGGGAATTGTCTGAAGAATATCTCAAATCACAAGAGCAAAAAAGAATTCATCAGAAGTGATCTTCCTTTTGTTTACAGAAGTGTTTGGTTGCCACACTCAATTCCTTGTATTTTGCTTTTCATATAAATACCAGGAAGCCAGTCTGAGGCTTTATGGAAAGGTGGTGCTTTTAAGAATCTTACTGCAACATATGTATAAAACAGATGTTCCTTCTAAGTTGTATTTTATAATAAATTTGTACTTTGTGCCTTCAGTATAACTGGCCCTCAGAAAATTTGAGTGTCATATTTAAAAACATTAATTAATTAATATACTTATTTAAGTGGGAAAGAGAAGGAGGGATGGCGAAAGGGAGGGACAGGGGAATAAAAGAGCGAAAGCGAAGCAGCACTCCTACTGTTGGTTTACTTCCAAATTCCTGCAATGGCTAGGGCTGGGCTAGGCAGAAGGTAGGAAGGGGATGCTACCCAGGCCTCCCATGTAGGTTACAGGAACCCAACTATTTGAAACATCACTGTTGCCTACCACATTCTTCATTTGGCAAAAAGCCGCAATTAGGTGCAGGGACCAGGAATTGAAATGAGGGACTCCAATGTGGATATGGGCACCTTAACTGCTAAGTTAAATGTCAATCCCCACATTTTTATTCTTGAACCAAGTTAATGTTCAATAAATTTTGAGGAAGAAGTTAAAAACAAACCTGATTTTGTAATTTTATTTAGCTCTTATATAGTAGTATAGCTTTAAAGTCCAACAATGAGTTAATGCTTAAAAAGATTCACAAATAGCAAATAAAAACTTTGAGGGGTAAATGCTATATTTATTTTGTATTTTCCAAAGTGAGACTTCTCATTAAATAATTAGTAATTATGTCATTCAGTTCAATCTATATAGTACCACATCCAACGAAGACAGAGAGAAAAAGCCAGTACTTACATAATGTAATACATTACAGAACTTCAACAGGACATACTCATTTAAATATAAAAAGCACTTAGTAAATTTTTAGAAATACTTTCACATTCAATTTCAACCAGTCTAACCTTACCAATTACAGTGTCTGGTATATTAAGTTTGCTTAAGTGATCCTTTTGTGCTTTTGCTAGCAGGCAAATTCTATGAAATTCTTCTTTCAGATCCCAGAAAGTCTTCTCTATATTATCCCTAAAAACAGGTAAATATTTTAAAACATAAAGCTAAAACCCTAGATTTTTTTAAACATATTGAAACTTAACATTGCACCACTTTATACACTACAAAATAATTACCGAAGTGTGAAACAATTATTTTAAATTCCTAAAAAATGTTCCCAAAGACAGCTATAATGTTTGGAGAGCCAGGTACAAGATACATGGGGCTAAAAAGTTCTAACCTGTAAATGTAGTACAGAATAGCCTACCTCCTTATTCATGGAACACTGACACTGGCTGTCTTACCTCATTCTCACATTAGAAATTTCAATGCATTGATTTTTGTTTTCTATAAACATGTTGAATAGAATATTAAATATTACTCATTTTAGTAAGGTTCACGTTAGGATCTATTCATGTAAAACGATATGGCCACAAAACTTGGTCTATTGAAATAACGGAGAATCTAATCTTCAGAACCAGCTCTATTAACTATATGATTAGTTAGGTCATTTTAACATGTAGGAGGCTTGTTTGGTTTCTTTCAGGTATGAAAGGCTGCTATTTTATTATAATTGCTAAAATTTAAAAATATATAAACATGGGGCCGGCATAGTGTCATAGTGAGTAAAGCTGCCACCTGTAGTGCCAGCATCCCATATGGGTGCCTGTTCGAGACCTGGCAGCTCCACTTATGACCCAGTTCTCTGCTGTGGCCTGAGAAAGCAGTAGAGGATGACCCAAGTGCTTGGGCCCCTGTACCCACGTGGGAGACCCAGCTCAGCACCCCTGGGGCCACTGAGGCCATGTGGGGAGTGAACCAAAGGATGGAACACCTCTGTCTCTGCCTCTGCTGCTGCCTCTCTGTAACTCTGCCTTACAAATAAATGAATAAATCTTTAAAAAATACATAAACATAAAATGTATTCAATACTTATGATTAATTGGCAAAAAAGAACGTAAAACTACCTTTCATGAAATAAAGGAACACCAAGACTCTTTGGTGATGTTTCTTTTCTAGGAGAAGAAAGCTCTTGTCTTCTTTCCTTAAAGACACAAAATGATTACTATTTAAAATTACTTCCAAACTCCTAAGACTGGTAAGCAGAAAACATATGGAAAATCTATATATCTCTAAAATAAATTGAGGCAGATCATATATATATATGCATATATATGTTTTCTTTAAATGAGATCAAGAAAAAAAGAAAAGGAAGATCCAAAGTGAGAAAACATGAAGTACTTTTAATAATTTCTTTAATTACTATTGCAGTATTGGTAATTCAAGGAATTTCCTAAATTCAACTATTTACCAAAATCTTACTTTCATCACCAAGTAACTCACATGACCAGAAACTCGGGGAAAACGAATTGGAGAGTTTACTTCTTTGAGCACTAATAATGGAATATATATTTAAATCAATATTTTTGCCTTTTTGGTACAAGTTCCGTGCTGAATAATGTAGCCATTATAGAAGAAGAAAGAAAACCTTAGGATTTTACAGCACCTTAGGATTTAACAAGCATTATAAAGGTTTATAAAGCCACTGCAATTATATAGGCTGCTTCAACCAAGTTCTTGCCTTTCACTCCCACCTTGTGGTTTACACTGGTATTACATTTATTCTGACAAAAAACATTAAAAAAAGTAGTAATTTATTCTATGGTTCAAATTAATAAAAAACCCTTTGTAATCATATTTAGAGGGGTTTGTGTACTTTCTGAAGTACCACTGACAAACTCAGAGATATGAAGTTCTAATATTATATAATCATAATTCAGTCAGAATTGTATAATTCTTATTTAAGTTTAAATCTAAAACCAGGGTACATTGATCTTTAGTGACTTTCAGATTTTATTCAATCAAGGTTATTATAGCTATTATTAAAATGGAAGATTATGCTTCACTCTTTCATTTTTGTTCATACTGATTTATTTGAAAGGCAGAGTGACAGAGAAGACAAAGAGATATCTTCCGTCCTTCCTTCACACCTCAAATGCCCACAACAGCCAGTGTTAGGCAAGGTTGAAGCCAGGAGCCAAGCATTCCATCCTGGTCTCCCATGCTGGAGGCAGTAGCAGTAACCCAAGTACTTGGGCCATCGTTTGCTCCCCTGGTGCATTAGTAGGAAGATAGAGCAGAAGCCCAGAGTAGCCAGGACTTGATCCAGGCACTTTGATAAGGGATGCAAGCATCGCAAGTGGTGACGTAACTATGACACTACTTAACTGCTACCGCGCATCCCACTTCACTGTTTCCAATCACCTAAGTATATGTCCTTTTAATCTTGCTCTTCAAAAGATTCCTTTTAGGAGCGGGTGTAGGGATGGCGGCATCCCGTATCAGAGTGCTGTTCAAGTTCTGCCTCTACTTCTGATTGAGCCTCTTGCTAACGAGCATTCTGTGAAGCGACAAGCGATGGCTCAGGTACCTGGGTCTCTGGATTGAGTTCAGGACTCCTGGATTCACCCTGACCCAGCATTCAGGAAAGGGTAGTGAAGAATGATAACCTTTTGTTTGGCTGGCTAACTGGTGGCACCTTACTTCTGTGATACTTAGGTTTGATAACTAGTGAGCATCAATCTATCAGGAAAAGATTCCTTGGGTGCACTAGCAGGGAATATTTTGAAGATACAAATTTATTAAGGGATTTTTTAAAAAAAATTGTTTATGTATTTATTTTATTGAATCAAAAGGTAAATAGACAGGGAAGTCTCCTATCAGCTATTCTACTCTCCAAATGCCTGTAACAGTCAGGGCTGGTCAGGCCAAAGCCAGCAGGCATGAACTAGTTCTGGGTCTCCCATATGGTGGCAAGAACCCAACTACTTAGGCCATCATCTGTGCCTCCTAGGCTGTGTATTAGCAGGAAGCTGGATTGGAAGCAGAGCCAGGACTTCAGATCAGGGCTCTGATATGAGATGCTGGCATCCCAAGTAGTGTCTTAACTGCTATGCCAAATGCCTGTCCCTTATTAAGGAATTTCTATGAAATAGCTATACTAAGGTCTTCAGCTTTATTGGCGTTAGGAAAACAGCTCTGCTTACTATTGTTTCCATTCTTATTGAATTAGTCCTGGTAGTACTAAGTAATACACTGTATCTTCTATCATTCATACATAATAAAGCTATTATATTTCAAATGAAAATTTACAGCATCAAGTATTCAAGAAAAAATTTCAAAAAGGGACCTCTTAACATATTAAAAAAAGAAAAAAAAGGCAAGCAGTTTTCTGGAAGACATTTTGAAATAGGGTTTAGATGGTTATAGCATGCTAATGCTATTTTCAATTATAGCAATTGGGATACAACTTTCTGAAAATAATCATTATTTTCAAAGGATTCAGGATTTCTATAGTTAATGTCAACTTCAATACTTTTTCTGGAAACAAACTTTCTTTTCAATGCTATGTTATTCTACTTAATGAAGATTACTCAGTTTGGTAACATTCCAGAGAACAAGTAAACATTAGAAAGAGATAATGCATATTTTTTCTTTCTTTTTTTTTTTTCAAAAAAATATCCAAGTGGACCCCATACTGCAGGAAGATGAAGTTAAGTGTAACTTCAAATAAGAAAATATGGGAATTTTCAACACTATATTTTAGGAGATCTTAAGCATTCCATCATTCAACAAATGAGTTTATTTTGAGGTACTAAAACTTAAAATACTTATCATAAACTGTCCCAAGTATTAATTTGGAAATGTCAAACTTGTGGAATGAATGCTGAAATAAGAGTTTTGTGCATCACACTTTCATATACACTTCCAGTATTGTGCCAGATAAGTCATTCAACTAAATCCATTAAGTTAAACCCATCTGCAACAGTTGGAAGATGTTATGAAATGTTTCCTTAAATTTCCTCTTATGTGAATTGGGAGATTTTTGACTTAGTGTAAATCAATTTAAGTTTCTCATGGAAGGGTATTATATATAAAAAACCCATATGTTTAAGGGCTAGTTAAAATGTAATCATATTTAAGAAGAAAAAAGTGGCTAAAGTATTATTCCAAAACCAAGTTTACTCTTAAAAACTATTTATTTGAGAGGCAGCAAGATGTAGTTATAGACAGACAGCTCCTATCTGCTGGTTTACCCCCCAGATGCCCACAATAGCTGTGGCTGGGCAGGGGCTGAAGCTCAGAGTTAGGAGCTCAATCCAGATCTCCCACATGGGGTAACAGGAACCAAATTATTTAAACCATCACTGCTGCCTTCCAAGGAAGGTCTGCATTAGCAGAGAGCTCAGGTCAGGAGCTAGAGTTGGGAATCGAATTCAGGTACTCCGTATGGGAGGCAGGCATCTTAACAAGAAGGTTAAATGCCTCCTTTCCCAAGTTTATTTTTTAAAGCAAATAATGGAAAATGGCTTTGTACATTCTAGGATCTGTTAGATACACACTTCTTAAAGAAAAGAAGGGTACATTTCCCCTAACAGTTGCCTTAGTAATAGTTAGCACTAAAAGTCAAAGTATTTTTTCCTTTTCTAAAATATGGAGGCCAGAGTTGTGGCTTAGAGGGTTAAGTTGCTGTTTGCAATGGCAGCATCCCATACTGGATTGCAGTTCAGTCCCAGCTTCTCTGCTTCAGATCCAGCTTCTTAATGTGCTGTGGAAGGCAGCAGCTGATGGCCCAGTGCTTGGATGACTGCCCCCCACGTGGGAGACTTGGATGGAGTTCCTGGTTTCAGCCTAGTCCAGCTCTGGCTGTGGCGGCCATTTGGGAATGAACCATGCATGGAAGATTCTCTCTCTCTCCCCCTCTCTGTCACTCTGCCTTTCAAATAAATAGATAAATAAATAAATCTTCAAAAGTATAAAAAATAACAGAAAAGCAATTAAAAATTCTCATCTGGAATCATGTTTTTCTTGAAAACTTTTAGAAAAGCTTCAGTTATGTAAAGTTTGAATATGACACTGAGTATACTGATTAATATTAATGTATGTGTATGTTTTCTCATGTGTAAGGGACCTAAACATTTAGAGGCTAATATCAGATAAATGAGGTGAATTTTCAATGATTCATATTTGAACCACAGCAGTGCCCACCACTTTATTCCAGTGATCCTATCAAAGACTCCCTCTAAACTTTAGTTGGCATCTTTACATGCAAAATAATATTTTTTAGGTAGCTCAGGTAACTGAGTATAGTCAATATTTTATTTAATTTCTGGAAGAGGCCAGCAGAATCATGCTTTTAAAACACATGAGAGAACTGTGTTCTTACTTGGATCTGTTTAAAACAAGAACTAAGCTAGGGTGAGATGGGATGGATTGGTAAAAGGAATATAAATTATGGAATAGTTATAAATACTAACTTGATAAAATTCATGACAGAAAAAGGAAAAATGAGCAGTGAAAAAGAAACCAAAAATAAAGATCCACTTATCACTTAGATTTTTGAAACCTAAGAATAAAATGCTAAAGGAAGAACTGAGATTGAATATTTCCTTACTAGTTTTAGATATGCTGAAACAAAAGATGTTACGGTGGTGTCAGCACTGGATATGGCTGAATTAGGAAGAAAATGAAAGAAAGGGCTGAGAGAGGGAAAAAGATGAGGCAGGAAACAGGAGCAGAAAAAAAAATTACAAAAGATGATTTAATGAAAAAGCACAGTAAAATAAGAGTCTCAGGACAAAAGGTTAGAAAAAGATGCCAGGAAACTGTATTTATAAGAACTTAATGGCCATATGCAACCTATGCTTCTCTCACCATTATTAACATTCTTGAAAATCTAGCAATGTAAAAGGAACACAAATCCTAGGAGCCTTGTCTGTTCCGCGTGACACAGTGTGCTAGGCAGACGCACTGTCAGTGTGGGAACAACTCCAGGCAAAATGGGATTCATCCCAGAGTTCTGAAGGAAGTGGCAAGAAAAATAAACAATATAAAAATAAAATGAGACACCCCCATTACTTCCAAGTTCTTTACAGGGTTCCAGTTCAACGTAAATCTCAAGAAAATACCTATCAATTCAAGGCTACAATAAAACGTATTCTTTAAAAAAAAAAAAAAAAAAAGGTAAAATCCTCTACCACAACTGCTACGATTACTAAAATTTCTTTTCTTTTTTTTTTGACAGGCAGAGTGGATAGTGAGAGAGAGAGACAGAGAGAAAGGTCTTCCTTTTTGCCGTTCGTTCACCCTCCAGTGGCCGCTGCGGCCGGTTCATCTCACTGATCCGAAGCTAGGAGCCAGGTGCTTCTCCTGGTCTCCCATGCGGGTGCAGGGCCCAAGCACTTGGCCA
The DNA here is from genome assembly GCF_033115175.1 of Lepus europaeus. Classification (NCBI taxonomy): domain Eukaryota; kingdom Metazoa; phylum Chordata; class Mammalia; order Lagomorpha; family Leporidae; genus Lepus; species Lepus europaeus. Next base: position 103,568,050 of record NC_084827.1, on the reverse strand, counting down.
TCCTCCACTGCCTTCCTGGGCCATAGCAGAGAGCTGGCCTGGAAGAGGGGCAACCGGGACAGAATTCGGCGTCCCAACCGGGACTAGAACCCGGTGTGCTGGCGCCGCAAGGCGGAGGATTAGCCTGTTAAGCCATGGCGCCGGCCCTAAAATTTCAACTATACCAAAGTTATTTTCAGGAAGAGGGAGATTAATACTTTCGTTCTGTTTTCTTAAGTCTTTTACTTTGTATTAGGTACCTTTTGCATATATCTTCCTGAATTTTCATAAGGAGAAGAAAAATTTAACTGTGGGGATGCTTTTCTGTGCAAAATGGAGACTGAACAGGTGACCAATTTAATTAAGTAAAATTTCTCATACCCATTCCTCAAACACTACATTGAAAATGAACTGATTTTGGTAGGGGGTGAGTTAGCTGTTGTGGGGTAGGAGGTTTAAAGCTGCTTCTCGAGATACCCACAAACCCTATCAGAGTGCCGGGGACTGAGACCCCACCTCTGCCTTTGATTCCTATCTACCCTCCTGCAAATCCACCTGGGAGGTAGCAGCTGTTGGCTCCTGTACTGAGTCTGTGCTACCCTTGTGGGGACCCAGATGGAGCTCCTGGCTCCTGGCTCCTTGCTTTGGCTTGACCCAACCCCACCTGTGGGTATTTAGGGAGTGCATCAATTGATGGAAGATCACCATCCCTTTAACTGTCACTTTGCCTTTCAAGGAAATAAAAATGAAGAAGTAAACATCTAAAAAATATAAAATGAACTGATTTGTGAAAATCCTTCTTCTTTTTATTCACTATTTTAATGTTATACCATTATCAAAGCAAGCAGAAAATATCTTCTGGAAATTAGCTATTATTTAAGCAATTTGCATGTATAATTTAGTTCACATAATCCTATGAGTTAAATACATATCTATGACTTTTGTTTTAAAGATTTATTTTATTGATTTGAAAGGCAGAGTGACAGAGAGGGAAAGCCAGAAAGAAAGAGATCTGCTGATTCACTCCCCAAATGGCCACGATGGCTATGGCTGGGCCAGACTGGAGCCAGGAGCCTGGAGCCAGGAGCCAGGGGCCAGGAGCTTCTTTCCCAACTCCCGCCTGGGGGATGCCGGCTTAACAGGTGGTAGCTATCCCTGCTACACCTCAACATCAACCCCATTAACTATGACTTTAAAGTCTGCTTAAGAACTTTGGAGTTTGCTTTGGAGAAATCGAATAATTTGTCTATGGTCCAGTAGGTGGAGTAGCTGGGATTGGAACACAAACTTTTCTGCCTCAGTCTTTACTACTCAACCATAGTGCTTGGCTGCCAGAGAAGCTAAGCAATAACAATTATCCCGCCGGGCGCACGAAATGGAGAATGCTAACATTTCCATACTGCACCAGAACAAACTAATTTTAAGATTCTAAAACCTGCTTGCCATATAATGAAAAACAAAGTATTTCTCACAGAGGATTAGTTACAGGCCAAGTTTTGATGTTCAAATATTGCCTGTGTGTTGGGGGGGGGGGGGAATCTTTGGAATGACCTTTAAAAAATATGTTCAAGTATGTACAAATAGAAATTTATATCCCAATATAGCTTAGATAGATTTATTCAAGTTCTGCCAAACCACTCACTTGTTGACATGAGCAATTTGGCGACAATTTCTTAGCCAAAATTTCAGACTTTTAAGTATTTCTCAAACATGGTATAGAAGTTAAGCATATGAGAAAGCATAACAATGGAGTACATTACGGTTAAATCTACCCCCTCTCAAAACTGAACTCCCTTCCCACCTCCCCAGCTATCTTTTAATGGAGGACTGGACATGATTATAGAAACTGCACAATTTCTTGTTTGATAATTTCAATATCAGGATCTTCTCAGGGTTGGTATTTGCTCCCTTGTAACTGAATCACATTTTCTGGGCTCTTATGTTGAGTAATTTTGGACTGCATCTTGAATATTGTGAATATTATGTTGTGGAGATATTATACTACATAGTGCTAAAGGGTGTTGGTGTTTTTGTTTTTACTGCCAATTAACTTGGTTTGCTCAGACTCCCATGGAGAGCAATAGCTCAGATCTGAGTTCAGGCCTTAGCTGCAAACTGCTTTCAGTTAGTCCCACTAACCTGGGAACAGTCAAGAGATTTGGGCTGAGGTTTTTTTTTTTTTTTTTGACAGGTAGAGTTAGAAAGAGACAGAGAAAGGTCTTCCTTTTTCCGTTGGTTCACCCCTCAAATGGCTGCTACGGCTGCGCTGATCCGAAGCCAGGAGCCAGGTGCTTCCTCCTGGTCTTCCATGTGGGTGCAGGGCCCAAGCACTTGGGCCATCCTCCACTGCCTTCCCGGGCCACAGCAGAGTGCTGGACAGGAAGAGGAGCAGCCGGGACAGAATCCTGCACCTCAGCTGCGATTAGAACCCAGGGTGCTGGTGCCGCAGGTGGAGGATTAGCCTAGTGAGCCGCAGTGCCGGCCTGGGCTGAATTTTAACACAGAATTTACAGTTCTCTTTCCCTGGGGCTCCTTTCCTTACTCTCTTGTGACCATGGTTACCATGGGCTCATTCTCCTTCCTAGCTCTTCTAGGCAGAATGATAGTATTGAAATTTCATCAACTACTGTGATTCTGCTAGAATTGTGGCCACCACTAGGACAAAGCCACAGAAAAACAGGAGTGCAGTCTGGGCCAATTACTTGATTCACATTGTTTATTCCACTCCACCATATGCAAAGCTTGGTGTCCAAAGTCCTCAGGTAGCTCGGTTTTGTGTATGTTGTCCAGAGTTTTTAATTGGTGCTCACACCTCTACAACAAAAGTTTAGCTTCTGAATTCTGTGAATTTTGTTTCATTTTGTTCTTATCCTCCGTTCTTCTGAGATTTTATCAAAAATTTCCAGAGATGTATTATCCAATCTGGAAGCTTTCTCTAATGCTTAATTTGGCATCTCATTTGGTGGTATTTCATTACTAGTGACCTCCTTGTATCTTTTTTTTTTTTTATCAGAATATGACATTTTTCCCCAAGTTTTAGTATTTTCATTGGTTCTTCTTCTTAGGTCCCAGATGTGGACATTCTCTTAAGACTCAGACCTGAGTATACTACTCTTTCCTAACTACATACTTTTCTTTAGTTTTATCATTCATTCTAATGTCAATTCTTCCTAGAATGCAATTCTTAAAGTCTGTTATCTTCAGGATCAGCCTCTAATCTTAATAGCCTTTTTTGTTGTTGTTGTTAATTTGAAAGGCAGAGATACAGAGAGAATGGGAGATAGATAGGTCTTTATTTATTTATTTTTTGACAGGCAGAGTGGACAGTGAGAGAGAGAGACAGAGAGAAAGGTCTTCCTTTGCCGTTGGTTCACCCTCCAGTGGCCACCGCGGCTGGCGCGCCGTGCTGATGCGAACGCAGGAGCCAGATGCTTCTCCTGGTCTTCCATGCGGGTGCAGGGCCCAAGCACTTGGGCCATCCTCCACTGCACTCCCAGGCCACAGCAGAGAGCTGGCCTGGAAGAGGGGCAACCAGGACAGAATCTGGCGCCCCGACCAGGACTAGAACCTGGTGTGCCGGCGCCGCAGGCGGGAGATTAGCCTATTGAGTCATGGCACCGGCCGAAAGATAGGTCTTCCATCTGCTGATTGACTCCCCAAATGGCTTCAATAGCTGGGGTTGAGCCAGGCTGAAGCCAGGAGCCAGGAGCTTCTCCCAGGTCTCCCACGTGGTTGTAGAGGCCCAAAAACTTGGGACATCTTGCACTGCTTTTCCAGGTGCATTAGTAGGGAGCGATTTGGAAGTGGAGCAGCCAGGACTTGAACTGGTACCCATATGGGATGCCGACACTGCACACGGAGGCTTAATTTTCTATGGCACAGCACCGGCCCCTTAGTAGCCATTCTTCAGTCTGTCAAATACATTTTTTCTTGTTTTGGTGTCTACTGTACACCATCAAGTTTTTAAAACACATATAACCTTTTCCTTAAATCTAGTTCACATTTCTCATCTCCATTTTCCTTTCTTAACGTAAGGCAATTCTTTTCAGCTTAAAAAATTTAGGGGTGTGTGTGCGCAATTAAGGTGCTGGTTAAAGTACCTGCATCCCATATGGGAGTATCTGGGTTCGACACAGAGCTCTGGATCTAGCTCTGCTCCCAAGTCCAGCTTCCTGCCAGTGCAGACATTGGGAAGCAGCAGTGACAGTTTAGGAAACTGGGTTTCCACCACCTATATGTGGGAGACTTGGATTGAGTTCCCAGCTCCTGGATTCAGTCCCAGTCCAACTCTGGTTGTTACACGAATTTGGCAGGTGAACCAGTGGATGGAACATACCTCTCTTTCTTCATCTCAAATAAACAAATTATACTTTTTTTTTTTTTTTTAATTTTAGGACAGAAGAAACCCTAAAGAAACTGAGATTAGGTTCTCTTGGAATAGGAAAATTCAGAACATAACAGCTGGCAGTCTCATCAACTTTTCTTTCTTTCCAAGGAAGAACTTAGTAAAAATAAATTCCAAGATCTAATGTCTTACCAAAAAGGAGCACACATTTATTAAGAATAATATTCAAGATCTAGCATCCACATCAAAAAGGAAGAGATGCTTATAAGGAAATTAGAAGAGGAGTTTTAGATTTGACCTTATAAAAAGTTATTACTTTGTCCTCATGTAGGGATAAAAAAAAAGAGATGGAACAGGAAAGAGGATTCTCAGGCATAAGTAAAGAGAAGAAAAGAGAGAATGTTTAATTCATAACATCAAGGAACGCAAGATTTATTTTGATCATTTGAGCATCTAGGAGAAATACAGCCCAAATGCTAATTCTAGAAAATACAGACAAGTCAGTGGTCACAATGAAATGTAGAGGGAAACATGCTGCTCTAATGTTAAGCAGTGAAGAGCAACTAAGGATAGAAATAATAGTAGTACACCTATCAGGTATGAAATTATTTAGATGAAACTAAGAATGCAGATATTATATTACTATTTGTAGGCATAATGACAGACAGAAAACAAAAGATAGCTATCTCAGAATTATTATGTTTCCAAAGGGACTTCTCCGGGAAGAAAAATCACAGGTTAATGACACAGAATACATGGGGAACAACGTTAAGATTCTAGGATACATATTTTACAGCAAAAACATATGGAAAGATGACTAACTGGCAATGGAAAATATCTTTCAGGGAAAAAGCATTCATAACATAGTTAAGTCAGTCTAAGGAAGCAACAGAAAGGTCCAGAGAATGTAACACCTTAGATATAAATGATAAATTAGGTGAGTCTTCTTTTGCTCGCCCCTCAAATTCTAGCAATATCTTAGAGTGGGGCTACAAATCTAACAAGAGGATGTTAAAAATACAACACTGGGAAAAGTTTTAGCTAGAGATCCTGTTGGTTTTTCACTGTTGATTTCTGGTCCTATAAACATTCTGTGCTTTTAAAAGCTTACCACACAGAGCACATAGTGTGCAGCACTTCACAGGTTTAGGGTTATGTAGAATATACTAGGAAATCCATCAGGCAGATCTCTGCTGCCATGCTGTACTTTAGCAGATTAGAGTCAAAATTCAGAGTTTGCTATTGATTTAATAAAATAGATAAAAGTAACCAAGAATAATTTACAAATATTGTGATTTAAAGTATGAAGGTGTAAAACAATTATTTAATAAATGTGAAAAGGACTGATGATCAAAACACTATGATTTTCATGCGTAAGTAAAGGTTGCTGAGCAAAATTGAGAATTCTTACAGTGTGAAATTTTTTCAGTAGGATGAAAAGTAAATACTGAGTAAAAGGCAACAAGATTTTTCTAAAAGGACATTCTAATCTGGTAGACTGGTGGTTCTTTTCTTTTGTAAGATTTCTTTACTTAAAAGGCAGAATGACACACAGAGAGAGGCAGAATATCTTCCATTCTCTGATTCACTCTCCAAATGGCCACAATGACTGGCGCTAGGCCAGGCTGAAGCCAGGAGCCAAGAACTCCATCCGGGTCCCCCACGAGGGTAGCAGGGGCCCAAGTATTTGGGCCATCTTCTGCTGCCTTTCCAGGCACATTAGTAAGGAGCTGGATTGGAAGTGGGGCAGCTGGAACTCAAATGAGCACTCCAGTATGGGATGCTGGTGTCACAAGCAGTAGCTTAACCAGCTGTGCCACAATGCTGGCCCCCAAACTAATGGTTCTGAAAATACAGAACCTTTCAAGGTCTAAGGTCCCTGGGGAAGTCCTGGTGTTGGGAGCAGGGATCTGCTATGACTTCCCCTGCACAGGCCAGGAATATGAGGCTCTGGGGCCAGTGCTGTGGCATAGCAAGTTGAGCTGCCGTCTATAACACCAGCATCCCATGTGGGTGCCAGTTTGTGTTCCAGCTGCTCCACTTCTTTTTTTTTTTCTTATTTTTTTCCCAAAGAAACCTTTTATTTAAGGAATACAAACTTCATGCATTTTATAAGTACAGCTTTAGGAATACAGTGATTCTTCCCACCAAATCCACCCTCCCACCCACATTCCCACCCCTCTCCCTCCTCCCTCATCTATTCCCAGTCCCATTCTCCACTGAGATCCTTTTCAATTAACTTTATACACAGAAGACCAACTCTGTACTAAGAGTTCAACAATTTGCACGAAAAAAGAATTAACAAAACAACTGTTCCTCAAAAGCTGAGACAAGGGCTGTTCAAAGTCATGCTGCTCCATGACTTTGATCCAGCTCTGTGCTAATGTGTGTGGGAGGGCAGCAAAAGATGGCCCAAGAATTTGGGCCACTGCGCCCACGTGGAAGACCCAGATGAAGCTCCTGGCTTCAGCCAAGCCTGGCCCAGTGTGGGCTTCTGTGGCCATATGGAGAGGGAGTGAACCAAGATCTCTGTCCTTCCTTCTCTCTCCATAACTCTACCATTCAAATAAATACATAAATCTTTTTTTTTTAACAAAAAAATATGAGATTTTGACTATTCTTTACCTGGGACATCTCTCAGGTTGTGAGACAGTAAACTTGAAAAGACAAAGTAATGTCTCCCATGGACATAAAAGCAGTCTTGTTTACTGCTTGCTATAAAATGGTAGGTTCCCCAAGCTTAATATTCCTCTCCTTTACTGCAAGTCGCTGTGTGTGTACATTCAGCACAACACTACTGTCGTGATACTATGAAGATGTTATTTCCATTCTTTACTGTGTTAGCATTTACACTGATGGTTCAAAAATAATGATGAGTAAAACTTCTTGCGCTATAGCATGACTAACGCCACAGTGGTACCAAACTGGAATAGTCATTGTATTTTTCAATGCCACACACTCCGTTAAAAAAGCCAGTTTCAACTAAGGATGCCCTTAATAAAGCAGTAAAACTTATGAGTTTTACTGAATTTTGATCTCACTAATAACTTTTTAATAAACAATGGGAGGTATGCACAGAAGACAGCTGCTACATACTGAAGTACAATGGCTGTCTCAGGAAAAAGCATTTAGGCAACTGAGTTGCAAGCTGAACTAGTCACTGTTTTTAATGGAATGCCATTTTCCTTTGAAAGAATGACTGACATGCGAGCTATGGTGATACAGACATTTCTCAAAAGCAAATGAAGTTAGCCTGTCACTTTAAGGAAAACAACTGATGAGACTTGTTGCCAATGATAAAATTTGAGCTTTCAAGTGAAAATTAAACTTTTGGAACATTTCTACCTGTCATAGGAATCTTGACAGCTGCCCAGTAATTAAGAGATTTTTCTGATGAGATCATTGATGTTAAATATGATTTAAAAATATGATATAAGAAAATAAGTAAATATTTGGAACATCTGTATAACTTAATGATCCAATATTTTCCAAATGACCAATTTATGATGCTACAAAGTCACACAGAAGTAAAATTATACATTCATAGAATAAGGTACACCAGTGGTTTTTAATGTAGCATAAAGAGTTCTTGATATGATTTCAGATTCCATATTGCAACTAACATTTAAGAAGCTATCACTTACCAAGCTTTAGTGTAGCATCAAGGAAGCATATTGATAACTGTTAAAGGCTATTAAAGCACTCTTCCCCTTTCCAACTATATTATCCATGTAAGACAAGAGTTTCATCAAATAATTTATCAAAAAACTAAACCAAAACAAAAGCCCTAACAGACTGAATAAAAAGCATTTTGTAACACTGGCAAAAAAAAGACCTTCAAAATAGATTTTGAGAACAAAAGGATGATGGATTATATTACAAAATAAGAGAAACTGGATTGCTGTGGGAAGCTATCCCTTACCTATTGATGTTGAGAGAACAGCTTTTAATGGCTTGATCAATAGAAGTTAGGGCTAAACAAACTATACCAACTCCATTTTGTGAGTTTTGAAGAGTAAAAAATAAAAATTAAGGAAAGGGAAATGTGAGAAAAGAGATAATGGGGGGAAATAAATAAAGAGAGAAAAGCCACAGCAGAGATTTTCAAATCTGCTAAGAAGAAAAATAGTTTCTTTAAAATCTTTTATTTAAGGTATACAAACTTCATGTATTTCATAAATAGAACTTTAGGAATATGGTGATAGTGATTCTTCCCACCATCCCCGCCCTCCCATCCCCACTTTCACCCTTCTTCCTCCTCCCTCAGAAAAATAATTTAAAAAATAGACATGGCATTTCTCATTTTCTTCTTTCTCAAAGTTATTTCCAGTACTTATAACACAGCAACTATTGTAAAATGATGTATTGAATTTAAAAATATGGGCTCAGAACAGGAAAGTATTAGGATGAATTAATAGCTCTGATTTGGGGCCGGCGCCATGGCTCTCTTGGCTAATCCTCTGGCTGCAGTGCCGGCACCCTGGGTCCTAGTCCCGGTTGGGGCGCCAGGTACTAGTCTCGGCTGCTCCTCGTCCAGTCCAGCTCTCTGCTGTGGCCTGGGAAGGCAGTGGAGGATGGCCCAAGTGCTTGGGCCCCTGCACCTCCATGGGAGACCAGGAGAAGCACCTGGCTCCCGGCTTCAGATCAGCATAGTGCACCGGCCTTATCAGCCATTAGGGGAGTGAACCAATGGAAGGAAAACCTTTCTCTCTGTCTCTCTCTGTTTATAACTCTACCTGTCAAATAAAAATTAAAAAAAAAAAAAAAACTTAAAAAAATACTTCTGATTCGGAAAAAAATTCTCCAAGAGGGGTCAGTACTATGGCACAGCAGGTTAAAGCCCTGGCCTGTAGTGCCAGCATCTCATGTGGGTGCTAGTTTGAGTCCTGGATGCTCAGCTTCCCATCCAGATCCCTGTTAATAAGCCTGGGAAAGCAGCGGAGGATGGCCCAAGTCCTTTGGCTCCTGCACCCAAGTGGGAGAGCCAGAAGAAGCTCTTGGCTACTGGCTTTGGATTGGCTCAGCTCTGGCTGTTGCAGCCATTTGAGGAGAGAACCAGCGGATGGAAGACCTGTCTCTACCTCTCTCTCTAACTCTGTCTTTCAAATCTTAGGAGGCCAGCACTGTGGCATAGCTGGTAAAGCCGCTGCCTGCAGGATGGCATCCCATATGGACACGGGTTCGAGTCCTGGCTGCCTGACGCTCCACTTCCCATCCAGCTCTCTCTGTTATGGCCTAGGAGAGCAGTGGAAGATGGCCCAAGGTGGGCTCCTGCACCCACGTGGGAGACCCAGAAGAAGCTCCTGGCTTCAGATTGGCGCAGCTCTGATCTCTCTCTACCTCTACCTCTCTGTAACTTTGCCTTTCAAATAAATAAATAAATATTTTTAAAAAATCTTAAAAAATTCTCCAACAGAAATTTCAAAATAAATATTAAAATGCTTGGGATATCTATTTTTTTTTCTTAGAATTTGTGATGTCTTTTAGAGTCTGTGATCGCTTCACTATGATATTTTGAGAAAAATTCTGAACTTTAATGGATGAATTGGTTGAAGACAATTGTTTTCCTTTTAATTATTATCTCACCAGAGATAATAACCAAAACTAGTCTCCAAAGAGGAATAACACAGAAGTTATATATAAAAAGGGTATATTTGATCCAGTCTCTGGAAGTACAAGCAGGGGGAAGGGGCTGTTGCTCTGAGAAGGCAAGGATTCCCTGAGGTGCTACATACAAACACATGTTTTTCTCCAGTTCTCTGTAAGCCCTGGCTAGGTTGGCATATACAATGGACAGAGCACACAACCACCATTTCTTTCTAAAAAAAAGATAAAGGGATACAAGGAAAACTTTTCAAAATGTTGAGTAATGAATACAAGCAGTCAAATTTATTTCAACTTTCTCTCTTAGAAAAGGCATGGTTCGGTGTGTTTATACAACAAAACAAATCTAATTTTCTCACAGAAATCACTTGAGGGGGCCGGCGCTGTGGCACAGCAGGTTAAAGCCCTGGCCTGAAGCACTGGCATCTCATATGGGCGCTGGTTCTAGTCCCGGGTGCTCCTCTTCTGATCCAGCTCTCTGTTATGGCCTGGGAAAGCAGAAGATGGCCTAAGGCCTTGGGCCCCCTGCACCCATGTGGGAGACTTGGAAGAAGTTCCTGGCTCCTGGCTTCAGACTGGTGCAGCTCCAGCCGTTGCGGCCATCTGGGGAGTGAACCAGTGGTGGAAGACCTCTCTCTCTGTCTCTACCTCTCTCTGTAACTCTGTCTTTCAAATTAATAAAATAAATCTTTAAGAAAAGAAAGAAGAAATCACTTGGTAGCAAATATTTTGACTAAAGTCCTAAATTTTAACCTTTGTTCAAATGATGAAAAACATATTTATTACATACTTGTACACTATATTTTATTTTTAAGCTTTTACAATGTATACAGAAAAGGTACTGGCTCAACAGTTATCAGCAACCAAGCCACAGCAACTTAACAAATTGATATAGTTTAAGACAGTTGTAAAAACAACAAAAAAAATCTTGAGTATTAAGAGAAACTATGAGACCCCTCTCTGTAACTCTACCCTTCCCACCCAGTTTAAGCTTTCAGTTTATATTATATTCTCCCAAGTAGCCTGGAATAATTTTTGCTCTCAAAAAATTATTCTTTTTCAATTAAAATCTTGCATTTGGATAGTGAACTAGTAGATGGAACATGTCTCTCTGTCAGAGTTACAGAGATGCAGAGAGAAAGAGAAAAAGAAAGAGAGAGAATGGATCTTCCATTTGCTGGTTCACTCCCTAGATGGTCATAATGGTCAGGGCTGGGCCAGGCTGAAGCAAGAACTGGGAGCTTCATCCAGGTCTCCCACATGGGTTGCAGTGGCCCAAGCACTTGGGCCATCTTCTGCTGCTATTCCCAGGCCATTAACAGGGAGCTGGATCAGAAGTGGAATAGCTGAAACACAAACTGGTACCAATATGGAATACTGGCATCACAGGCAGTGGCTTTACATGCCTGGCTCCCAATAAATCATTTAAAAAAAAAATAAAGCAAACAAAATGCCTCCCCTCACCCCCTAGTTTTAACTTCCAGTTTACATAATGTTCTCCAAAGTGGCCTGGAATAATTTTTGTTTCTAAAAATTATCTTTTTCCATTACAAATCTTGCAGACAAGTTTAAGTTTACATGGGCAGATTAGAACTTTCTTCTTTTCCTTACTTGAACTAAACTTTTGAGCCTCTGCCTAAGCCTATTTTAGCTCACTGGGAATTTTCATTTTTAAGATAAGGTACTCTATGTTTAATGTGTGCCATAATATTGCAATTAGGATTTCACTTTGTCATATAACTAGGACTTCATATTGTTTCATAATTCTTGCCAATTGCTTTGGGTCTCCAAATCTTTATTTCCCCAACCAGACCTTAGTTCCTTAAAAGGAACTAAAGTTTTACTCTTCTTTTTCTGTCAGTGACTAGCATTGCTAGGCAAATAGACAACGTTCAATAAATACTTCTTGTTTAAGTGACTGAAAAGTGAATTTGTAGACATTAGCTTTCTTCAAACACGTTAGAGCTTCTATATTTATTTGTAATTGCCAGGTATGGCACATCTTATTTCCTTGATGTTAGTTAGCACTGACGGCAGTTCCACAGTTACATTATTATGTCACTATTCCAAATCTACAAAATCCTTCTTGATCCTTAAAGCTACTATATATACTAATGTGATTGCAAGGATAGCTACATTAGAAATTGGCGAACTGTTGAGCTGGCATCTTTCAGTAACAACCGTATTCATATTTTTAAGCTTTTGATGAACTCAAATGAAAAAAATAAGAAGCACAGGGACTGGAACTGTGGTGTAGGGAGTAAAGCTGCCCATTGGCAGTGCCTGCATTCCATATGGGCACTGGTTTGAGTCCTGGCTGCTCCACTTCCAATCCAGCTTCCTTCTAATGCACTTGGCAAAGTAGTGGAATATGGCCCAAGTGCTTGGGTCCCTACACCTACGAGGTCTCCTACGAGGGAGACACGGAAGAAGCTTCTGGCTCTTGGCTTCGGATTGGTTAAGCTCCAGCTGTTGTGGCCATTTTAGGAGTGAAACAATGGAAGAAAGCGCTCTCTCACTGTCTCTTTCGCTGTCTGTCTCTCTAACTCTGCCTTTCAAATAAATAAGTAAATAAATCTTAAAAAATTATGTATAATGAATTAGAAACATATACAGAAAATTAGAAATAAAGCATAAAATCAGCTGTTTGAACACAAGAACACATGACCTCTTCTGTATATGGCTAAAAAGTTCAAAAAACTTCATACTATGTTTACCTCACTTTTCCAAGTATAGAATATGAAACAGCTTTACAACAGTAAATAGTGGCAGTTTTAATGTTACGATTTTATACCAGAAGACAGAGCCAGTATCTTTGCTCTCCAGTAGTTGGCAGATAGACTGGAGGAATTCAGAATTACTGAGTGAATGAAGAAAAAAAAATGTACCAATATCACCAAATTCTTTGATGTGTTCTCTACTATTGTTCTCCATAGATTTCCTTCCATCAAACACTTTAGGATTTAGTGTAACTTTCAACAGAAACAAAAAGTAGACTAGAAAGAATAGGGCTAACAATTTTGGTCAACGCCTAGACACCTAATATAATTTGACAACTGAACTATCTCTCAGAAGCAAATATTATAAAAATATCATTTCTTATATTATAAAAGTGCTACAGCACATTACAATCCTGGTTTTTTAATATGAGAATTAGGGCCTACACTGTGGGTGCAGCGGCTTAAAGCCCTGGCCTGCAGTGCTAGCATCCAATATGGGTGCCGGTTCGAGTCCCATCTGCTCCACTTCCCATCCGGCTTCCTGCTAATGCAGCTGGGAAAGCAGTGGAGGATGACCCAAGTCCTCAGGTCCCTGTACCCACATGGGAGACCTGGAAGAAGCTCCTGGCTCCTGGCTTTGGAATGACTCATCTTCGGCTGTTGAGGCCATTTGGGGAGTGAACCAGCGGATGGAAGATCTCTCACTTTCTCTGCCTATCTGTAACTCTTTCAAATAAATAAATCTTAAAAAAAATAAAGTGAATTAAACAATCACAATTTATAGTTACATTAAATACAAAATTTGTTACTTAAATAGTAAGTGCTATCATGGAATGGTACCCTGCAAACGAGTTGATTAGTGTTTTCATGAATAAGTGTGTTCAGGGTTGTACCTGTGGTGCAGTGGCTTAAGCTGCCACTTGGGATATGTGCATCCCATATTGAAGTGGCAGTTTGAGTCCTGGCTATTCTACTTCCAACCCAGCTTCTTGCTAATACATCCCAGAAGGCAGCAGATTTTGGCTCAAGTCCTTGGGCCCTTGCCACCCACATGGGAAACCCGGATGGAGTTTCAAGCTCCTGGCTTCAGTATGGCCCAGCTCAGGCTGTTGCAGACATTTGGGGAGTGAAACAGTGGATATAAGATCTGTCTCTCTTTTTATTGCTCTGCCTTCCAAGTAGATGAAAATAAACAGACATTAAAAAAAAGTGTGTGCATTTTTTGTTATTTGATTTCTTATCTAAAACTACTTTTAATTTTTAAAATTGTTTATAAAAATAATTAGCCACAACATCTAACAGTTTCTTGGTTGTCTAGGTGCTGCTCAGCTATTATTCTTTGGAAAGTCTATATTCATGTTCGAATTTGAATATACCTACAAAAATCTTCAAGAGGTGGTGTTTCATTCTTTGCCCCTGGAGAGTTAGTGACTCACTTCTCTTGAGCAGAATAATGTGATCACTGGCCTCTTGCTAACAGTCACACAAGTGAGCCATCTCAGAAGCAGATCTTCTAGTCACACAGTTAAATCTTCAGATAACTTCAGTCCTTGCCCATGTCCTGACTTCAAAAACATGTGAGATCCTGAGCTAGAATTACTCAACCAAGTCATTTTAGAATTTCTGACACACAGAAACTGAGATTATAAATATTGGTTATTTGAGCTCTTAAGTTTTAGGGTCAGTCTGGAGTAACTTGCTAAACATAGTAAATACATATTTACAAATGATTATGCAAATTGCTGTGGTGTACCAAAAATGAGATTCAGGTTGTCCATTATACTGAGTATTCTTTCTCTATATGTAGCGGGCTAAAGGTCATCTATCTAATGATTCAGGTTGTGTTGTCCTAACATTTATTTCTCTTGAGAAATCAAAGGATGCTTACATGTTCTTTGTGTAGAATAAAACATAGGATGAACCATAAATTTTGTGTTAACAAAAGGGGCTCTTTCCCCTTCACATATCCCTCTTTCCTCCAATCTATATTTCATTTTCCAAGGCAGGCACAGTTGCTGTTTGCCAAAATGTCCATGAGTCTTTCCTCTCTCAAATATCCTAACAAGATCTTAAATAAAACAAATAGTCTAATGAAAACAAATCCTCAAACCACTCACCAAACAGTAGGAGGAAAGGACTGTGGGTGGTTAGTAGTAGCTTCCTTCTGTTACTGGTTTACAGCATTTCTATTAACTTACTAATTCATCACAGAAGCTAGGTCAACAGGAGTGTTATTTCTAGAAATAGATTATTTTTTCTGAGGACTAATAATATTAAAATATATTACAAGTAGGGAAAAAACTCATTACCTTAACCATTTCTCTACAGTGCTTTCTAGTTCTCATGCACGTGGGTGTATACTTTCACAAAATTCCAACCAATAGAATATGCTGTTTTCATTTTGGAAAAAAACTAATAACATTCTTTAAAAAAAGGATTTCATTTGCATTAGCTAAAAGTGAATTTAATTATAATTCAGTAAATTTCACTGCAAAAGCCAGAATCACTGCTTGATTGGCCAGTATGTCATTCAAATTAGGCCCAATTTTTTTATGCTGAATATACAACTATCTCTCAACCATAATGAATCTAAATTATCCATTATTTTAGAATATATTTTCTCTTCTCTTTTACCTATACATTAGTGTTCACTGGCAATTTTGCTAGAAATAGATAAAAAAGAGAAAGCTCAAATATAAGAAAGTTAATTTTTATTTTTACTAAATAGTTACAGTATAGGATATTAAGCTAATAAGCTACTGAGAATATTAAAAATGTGGCCATCACAAACTTTTCCTATATTCATAAAAATAATCAGGAAAACTCACTAAATTTTTAAATTTATTAGTCAGAGCTTTATTCATTATTTGGGGTTTTTCTTTGTATTGTCTTTCTACAAATATAGTTATAATTGATGCAACATTATCAATTCTTCAAAAATAAGCTATTTTAACATTATTTCTGCTACTTAAACTTAATTTCAGCCCAGGTATACACATACCTATTTTATACATAAAATACACATAAAATTAAAACAAACATTTTAAAAAAGGATTTTGAAAAATAAACTCTAGGCTGGCGCCGTGGCTTAACAGGCTAATCCTCTACCTTGCGGTGCCGGCATACCAGATTCTAGTCCCGGTTGGGGCACCGGATTCTATCCCGGTTGCCCCTCTTCCAGGCCAGCTCTCTGCTGTGGCCCGGGAAGGCAGTGGAGGACGGCCCAAGTGCTTGAGCCCTGCACCCGCATGGGAGACCAGGAGAAGCACCTGGCTCCTGGCTTCGGATCAGCATGATGCGCCGGCCGCAGCGGCCATTGGAGGGTGAACCAATGGCAAAAAGGAAGACCTTTCTCTCTGTCTCTCTCACTGTCCACTCTGCCTGTCAAAAAACAAAACAAAACAAAACAAAACAAAAAACCAAAAAAACAAAAAATTCTAAAATTTACAAATTATTAACTTAAATTTAAAATAAAATATATATCTTAGAGCTTTTTACATTATCTCTTTTTTGTTTTAACCAAGGTTGTTTTCAAAGATACCTTCAATATAATTTGTACTGGAGACAGCCCATTATCTTTAAATAAAATCTATAAATGTAATATAAGAACTTTATATGAATTCTGATTATTAAAATTAATGGTAAATAATAGCATCTAAAGTCCTTGACAGGGGCCAATGCTATGGCATAGCAGGTTAAGCTGATGCCTGCTGCAATGGCATCCCATATGAGCACCAGTTCAAGTCCCAGCTGCTCCACTTCCTATCCAGCTCCCTGCTAACCTGCCTGGGAAAGTAGCAGAAAATGGCCCAATTCCTTGGCCCCTGAACTCACATGGGAGACCCAGATAAAGCTCCTGGCTCCTGGTTTTGGTTTGGCCCAGCTCTGGCCATTGTGGTCATTTGTGGGGTGAACCAGAGGATAGAAGACTTTTCTCTCTCTACTTCTACCTCTCTCCTTCTCTGTAACTCTGCCTTTCATATAAATAAGTAAATCTTTAATAAATATATAAATAAAGTCCTTGACAGAGGAAAAATGGTTATATTGGCTACTTATGTACTAAATTCAGAGATTTTATAATGTACTATAATCAGTCTAATAACAAAACTGTACTGCAAATATCATAATCATTGTTTCTGAATCTACTTTTCTGCAAGATAAACCTAAACATATTCCAGTGCTATGGTTTCTTGTATTTGCTTATCAGCATTTTAGACAAATGGAAAGTAAAGTAAAACTGGAATGAAGATAACAGAATGATTAAAATGAATAAGGAGTTCAAATTTAAAAATATAAATTGAGGAATACTACCAAGAACTTTTCATTCTAAAATTTTTACATATAGAAACAGCTCTGAAAACTGGATTCTCAGATTTGTGTGAAATAGTAACAAGTTAAGACAGTCTTAGTTGTGGAATCAGTAAGTGACAAGCAAAGCTAAAAAAAACCTCCCATTTAGAAGGAAAGATAGAGTACTCGACTAAATTGGTCTTGTTGATATTATGAGTTCTTATTTCTTCTTATTTTATTCAAAAGATGTATAATCCCACTAAAATTCAACATATCTCATTTAAAAACTTTTAAATCTAGGAAATTTCAGTGACTTAGGAAAACATGGAGAACAACCTAGTGAACATCTATACACCCAGAAATCAGGTTCCTAATTTAACAAGTGCTTTAACATTTTGCCATATTTGTTTTAGATTATCTTCATTTACACGTTTGTATAGAAAAATGAAGTCTTCATTCTCTTTCAAGATATCATAGTCTCCTCTCTCCCCAACTTTGGAGGTGATCAATTTCTAAAGATATACATGCTTCTGGAGGCTAGTGCTGCGGTATAGTAGGCTAAGCCTCTACCTGTGGTGCCCGGTGTCCCAGGCGCCCCTCTTCCGATCCATCTGTCTGTTTATGGCTTGGCAAAGTAGTCGAAGACGGCCTAAGTGCTTGGGCCCCTGCACCCTGGTGAGAGATCTGGAAGAAGTTCCTGGCTTCTTGGCTACAGATCAGCTCAGCTCTGGCCATTGCAGCTATTTGGGGAGTAAACCTGCAAATGGAAGACCTTTGTCTCTATCTCACCCTCTTTCTGTCTATTAACTCTACCATTCAAATAAAAAAACCTTTTTATTTAAAAAAAAATATATACATGCTTCCCATGCATTTTTTGTTATTTTATAATAATATCTGTTTTCAAAAATACTAATATTGTTGTGCATTATAAATTACATAAATGAGACTATAATTTATAATTTTCACTTTTTTACTCTATGTTGCTTTTGAAATCTAGGCCTAGTTAATATATAAAAATTTTATTTTTCTAATTCTAAAGATGTCCTATTGTGCTATTGATGGATTTTTAGGTTCTTTCTAGCAAAAGAAGTGTGAAAATTTTTGTATTATGTCTTCTTGCTTATATGTAAAATTTCTATGTTGCTTCAATAAAAAATTTTGCTTAGGATTGTGAGGTTTTTTTTTTTTCTCCTCCTTTTTAAAAAAAATTAAGCACAACTTTTAAAGAAAAAGTAGAAAGCTATTTTCTAACCTAGGATCATCTGTGTCCTATTGTCTTCCTTAACTTAATCTTTTATTTTTTTGTTAAATGCTCATGATACGAAAAAAGAATACTAGTAAATATGATATTGATGTTTTACTTGGAAATAGTTTTTATTCTATTTAGGAACATGGAAGTAATTTGTTTGCCTATAAAAATTCAGGTTTAGAATTTCAGTACTAAGTAGATCATCCAGGAAAATAAAATGAGGAAGAATGTATCATCTATCAGGTGCCAGTGCTGTGGCACAGCAGGTTAAAGCCCTGGCCTGAAGTGCCAACATCCCATATAGGTGCCAGTTCTAGTCCTGGCTGCTCTGCTTCTGATCCAGCTCTCTGCTATGGCCTGGGAAAACAGGACAAGATGGCCCAAGTCCTTGGGCCCCTGCACCCACGTGGGAGACCTGGAAGAAGCTCCTGGCTCCTGGCTTCGGATTGGCGCAGATCTGGTCATTGAAGTCATCTGGGGAGTGAACCAGCAGGTAGAAGACCTCTCTGTCTCTACCTCTCTCTATAACTGTCTTTCAAATAATTAAAATAAATCTTAAAAAAAATGTATCACCCAGCAGCATTTGAATACTACTTTTTTGCAGAATTTGTGTTAGGATTGAGAAGAATCTTGTCTACACTCACCAAAATTGTGACACAGTACTAAGTAACTCAGGAAGTCTGTGGATCCTACTTCTATCATTTTTTTTTTAAGATTTATTTTTATTTATTTGAAAGACAGAGTTACAGAGAGAAGTAGAGACAGAGAGAGAGAGAGAGAGAGGGAGAGAGAGGTCTTCCATCTGCTTGTTCATTCCTCAAATGGCCTCAATGGCCAGAGATGAGCTGATCTGGAGCCAGGAGCTTCTTCAGGGTCTCCCACATGGGTACAGGGGCCCAAACACTTGGGCCATCTTCTACTGCTTTTCCAGGTACATTAGCAGAGAGCTAAATTGGAAATGGAGCAGCCGGGACTTGCACTGGTGCCAATATGGGATGCTGGTACTGCAGGCTGGGGCTTTAACCCGCTGTGCCACAGCACCAGTCTCTCTGTCATTTCTTATTACTTTTAGGAAATAAACTTGGCAGTGCAGTCTACCTTTGATTGTTTTTCTCTCAGTACTCCTGATTTCACTTTATCATGTGTCTGATCAAAAGTCAAATTATTCTTCTTTATTTCACTGTGTTCAAGTAGGGGAAGGTAGCCATAACTGTCATCTGCAAGACAAAAAAACCTCTTGGACATCAATAGGAAATTCATATTTTTGGTAACACCTGGAAAAGTAAAAATTATACAAACTCAAAACCACAATTTTAAAAGAACAGACTTCAAGCTGTGAATTAAAAAAAACTGTTTTAGATATAGTTACTTTGACAACTTGTCTGTTTAGGTTTTTTACTTTCCACTAAACACACAAACTCCTAATCTTGCCAAAGTCAGCAGCGAGTAAAATACCTAGGATTTACAGAACAAGAAATACACAAGGCATTTCAAAAAGTTCATAGAAAATGTGTACTATAACAAATAATGCATGGATTTCAAAACTTTTGCAGCATAATTAACTTATCTTTTCATTCTATTTCTTGACAATCTTTATGAAGTACTCACATAGACTTGTTATCATCAGCAACAATTAAAGTTTTACATAAGTTTCATTTTCAGTTATGCATTTTTTAAGATATTTATTTATATAACTACTCCCTGCTCACTGTAAGAAAATTTGAAATGTAGACATGCCAAAAAATAAAAATAAAAAATAAAACTACCCATGATTTTTCTACTTATAAATTATTCCTGGACTTTTTCCTTTCCTAAGCATATAAATTCACACAAGAATATTTTCTTCTGCACAGATGAAATAACATTGTTTATTTTTGTATCTTGCTTTGTTTGCTACATATCATGAACATATTTCTTGTTAGTAAGTAAACATCTATTACCATCACTTTTCTTGGCTACATAGTTGTTCATATGGATCACTATTACTCAGCTGTTATTTGTTTCGAGCCTTTAATTATTATAAATTATACTGATGCACATCCTTGCATATATATTTCAGAGTACTTTTCAATATATTCATAGGACCTGATTTTTTTTTTTTTATTCAAAAGGCACAAACGTTTTTAAAAGCCTTTGCTGTTCACTGGCAAGTTGCCTTTTAGGAAGTTTTATCAACTTACTTGTATGTGAGAGTCATTTTCCCATATTCTGCAAGTGTGAATTTGAATAAACATATAACTGCACTACAGTTATTATAATATCAGAACTACTGAAAAACGATTAAAGAATAAAACAGAAAAGCTCAACTTCCACCTTTCTTTTTTTCCAATGGATTTAAGAAATATATAAAAAATTAACATGAACATACCTCGATTGGAATTCACAAGAAGTAACTGTGATTTTAGCTTGTCAATAATAGCTTGTTGAACTGACAGCTGTTCCTGTTGCTCACGTATTCTCTGCTCATAGTTCTCAGTCTGCTGATATAAAAACCAGTTAGCCTGATTTTTACTGACATACATTAACATACATTTACTGTCTACTACTAATCATAGACAGAAGTTGCCTATATTGTCATTTCCCAGGTATTATTTATTCACAAGCTATAAACTGACTCTAAAAATCTATTTGTAATCATTACAGATATCAGGGGTCAAAAGTACTTAAAGCACTGTAAAATTTTAAGAAGATTACATTATTTAAAGAAATTTCTGAGTTTTGACATTGATTTCTTGGTCATTCAAAAAGAATGAAAATTGTAGTTTGGAATTTAATCCTCAATAAAATAATATCCTTAATTAATAAAATAGGTATTATATTAGAATTATTCTATAAAAACACATACTAACTTTAAAAACTAAGTTTTCAGATAAATATATTTCTGAATTTCCCTTTAGATATAAACCCACACAGCAAGTAGTTATAAATAAGACACTATAAAAATGCAAGAGACAAGCTATAAAATTATATTGACCAGAAACTTCAAAGTTTTCAGAAGAGAACACAACAGTTAATCTTTAGATGGGGCCGGCACCGTGGCGCAGTAGGTTAATCCTCTGCCTGCGGCGCCGGCATCCCATATGGGCGCCGGTTCTAGTCCCGGCTGTTCCTCATCCAATCCAGCTCTCTGCTGTGGCCTGAGAAAGCAGCAGAAAATGGCCCAAGTGCTTGGGCCCCTACACCTGTATGGAAGACCAGGAAAAAGTACCCGGCTCCTGGCTTCGGATCGGCGTAGTTCCAGCCATTGCGGCCATCTGGGGAGTGAACCAGCGGATGAAGACCTTTCTCTCTGTCTCTTCCTCTCACTGTTTGTAACTCTACCTCTCAAATAAATAAATAAAATCTTTAAAAAAAAATCTTTAGAGTACATATTAAATATCTTAATTTTACTTTTATTTTTGACCACTCATTTTGCTATTTTATTGCACTGGCTGTGAGAATTAAGAAGTAGAAGGCACATGAATTTGTATTAATGCATACACATGTTGCAAATCTTCAAGTAAATATGAAAATGTTGTATCACAATTAGCAAATTGGTAAAATCTTAAAAATATATCACCAAAAAGAGAACAGCCTACTAATTTCTATACCTGGAGGAGCAAACAAATAAATGACTAAATTGTAAAGAAGTTCTAATGATCTCAGATTGTCCTTCAGTAGAAACTAGGTTATCTGATTTAAATGACTTTTAATAAAAGTTCAAAAGCAAGAAGCTATATTATTTTCAAAGACTAATAAACTTATAGATTTTTAAAAATATTTAAATCTTTTGAAATTAATGGTTTAAAACTCTTTAAATTTTTTTTTTTTGACAGAGTTAGACAGTGAGAGAGAGAGAGACAGAGAAAAAGGTCTTCCTTCCGTTGGTTCACCCCCCAAAATGGCCACTACGGCTGGCACGCTGCACCGATCCGAAGCCAGTAGCCCGGTGCTTCTTCCTGGTCTCCCATGTGGGTGCAGGGCCCAAGCACTTGGGCCATCCTCCACTGCCTTCCCAGGCCACAGCAGAGAGCTGGACTGGAAGAGGAGCAACTGGGACAGAACCGGTGCCCCAACCGGGACTAGAACCCAGAGTGCCGGCGCCACAGGCAGAGGATTAGCCTAGTGAGCCATGGTGTTGGCCAACTCTTTAAATTAAAAATTCTTTAAAATTTCAGCTATTCCTAGATTCTCAAATAAAAATTCAACCTAAGAAATTACAGCAAACTAACACATTTACCCAAATAAAAGGTGAGTTTTTATGAGTGGTATACTTCAAAATGTACAAATGACAAAGGCTGGTAAATAACTCGAGTGGTGTGTGGTTTTTGCACGTTGCCTGAGGTCAGTCTTACATAACTTGATATCCCCCATATAATTCTGCAAAGCAACTTATACACAGATGTTCAGTAAATGCTTACTGGAAAAAAAGGAAGTAAAGAATCCAAGTAAAATCTATTAATTGTGAATAATGAATCTTGTGAGTCTGTCTGGACCATTTGTCTAATGATTATGAGTCTCAGAACTGATTATTAGATAACTCAAGTCTGGACTAAAGACATCGTATTTTTACATAAATTCACATGCAAGCCCCTAGAAAGAACAGGTAAGTCGACTGAAGGAAGGATCCAAAGACCTATAGCAATTTTTTTTTCCCAAAGATTTATTTATTTGCTTGAGAGGCATAGTTACAGATAGGGAGAGGTCTTCTATCTGATGGTTCACTCCCCAAATGGCGCAACCACCTGGGCTGGGCCAATCTGGAGCCAAGAGCTTCTCCTGGGTCTCCCATGTGGGTGCAGGGGTCCAAGCACTTGCATCATCTTCTACTGCTTTTCCAGACCATCAGCAGGGAGCTTGATTGGAAGTGGAGCAGCTAGGACTTGAACCAGCACCCACATGGGATGCCTGCACTGCAGGCAGATGCTTAACCTACTATTATGTCACAGAGCCAGCCTCAAAAGTAAATTCTTAATACCTTAGATTTACTTGGGCTATGCAAAGCCACCAGGGTTGAAAAATCAGTAAGCATGTTAGCCTTGTCAATCTAGTTCTGTACTTTATTTAGAAATTTCTTCTTCTTTCTTTCTTTCTTTCTTTCTTTCTTTCTTTCTTTCTTTCTTTTTGACAGGCAGAGTGGACAGTGAGAGAGAAAGAGAGAGAGAGAGACAGAGGGAAAGGTCTTCCTTTGCCGTTGGTTCACCCTCCAATGGCCGCCGTGGCCGGCGCGCTGTAGCCGGTGCACCGCGCTGATCCGATGGCAGGAGCCAGGTGCTTCTCCTGGTCTCCCATGGGGTGCAGGGCCCAAGTACTTGGGCCATCCTCCACTGCACTCACTGGCCACAGCAGAGAGCTGGCCTGGAAGAGGGGCAACCGGGACAGAATCTGCTGCCCCGACCGGGACTAGAACCCGGTGTGCCGGTGCCGCAAGGCGGAGGATTAGCCTACTGAGCTGCGGTGCCAGCCCTAGAAATTTCTTGAAAGAATTTAAAAGTTCTTCACAAACATCAACCACTAATTGCCTATTCTTTTCAACATATATTGGCAGTCACATATATTCCACTGTCTAGAGATTATGTAACTAACATAAAAACTTCACAAGTCAGAGACAAGCCTAGAATAAATACGTAAGTATTTAAGCCGCAGTTCATTGTTCATTTACTCTGGGTTTTTCCCCCTTCCGCTTTAATGAAAAAACAAAATGGTCACTCATTTTCTTTTGGAACAAATTCAGAGAGCTTCTGCCAGTTAATTTTCATCTTCTCTCTGGCTTAAAAACTTACGTTAGCACATTTACACATAATCTAGTATGCTAAATGAATAATGTAAAAATTATACAATAGCTGAGAATAAATCAATAGCTATTTGTTTTTTTTTTTTTTAAAGATTTATTTATTTATTTGAAAGGAGAGTTAGAGAGACAGAGAGAGAGAGAGAGAGATCTATCTGCTGGCTCACTCCCCAAATGGCTGCAAATGTATGGCTAGGTCAGTATGAAGCCAGTAGCGAGGAGCTATTTCCAGGTCTCCCATGTCGGGACAGGGCCCAAGTATTTGGGTCATCTTCAGCTGCTTTCCCAGGAGTATTAGCAGGGAGCTGGATTGGAAGTGAACAGCCAGGACTCAAATTGGCACCCCTACAGAGTGCCAGTGGTGGCTTTACCCACTATGCCATAATGCCAGCCCCAAACATTTGTACTATTTCTTAAATCACTTAGCATTACAAAGCTCAGGCAAATTCTGTAATAATTCTGTAATAACAGAAAACAAAAAACAAAAAACCTTGATACTCTAGACGCCTAGCAATGGAAAAAATAACCATGGTCCATGTTTTCCTACTGGACATTTTATTTATTTATTTATTTGACAGAGTTAGACAGTGAGAGAGACAGAGAGAAAGGTCTTCCTTCCGTTGGTTCACCCCCCAAAATGGCCGCCACGACTGGCGCTGCGCTGATTCGATGCTAGGAGCCAGGTGCTTCCTCCTGGTCTCCCACGTGGGTGCAGGCGCCCAAGCACTTGGGCCATCCTCCACTGCCTTCCCAGGCCACAGCGGAGAGCTGGACTGGAAGAGGAGCAGGAGGTACTAGAACCCGGTGCCCATATGGGATGCCAGCACCACAGGCAGAGGATTAGCCAAGTGAGCCACAGCGCCAGCCCTCCTACTTCACTTTTCATATAACTTACATTATAGCAGTTGTAGTATTCTAGTCTAATTGTCTGTACTCAATTTCCCTCCAGACTATGAACTCCTCTAGGGCAGAGACTATTTCTTCCAGATAGCTCCAGAGTATCAGAGTACCTGGCACATTTTGAGATGCTCATTAATTATTAGCTGGGTAAATAAGCTAATTAAGTTGTTAAAAAAAATAACAGAAATAGATATGCCTTCAGAAGTGACCTGAGGGAAAGAGAAATGGCTTTGCTTATATTTTGATAGGAAAAACAAAAAAAAAAATAATGGAAACAAAGTAAGTATGTGAGACAAAGCAAAAGTAAGTTAGAGAAAATGGATACAAAAGAAACACATTTGAAGATTCTTCTGAAAACAAAAAGGAATTAACTTATAATGTTAGAAGAAAAAAAAGTAGCAGTTTGAAAAGAGGAAAAACATACTCAGAAAATAGTGCAAAGATTTTGACCACAGGCTATGAAAAGGAAAGTCCAGAAGATATTATATCAAATTGAGAAATAACCAATTGAAATCAGTCTATTTGCTATGTTTGGGAACTCATTGAAACATTTTTTTCTTTCTTTTTACAAATGCTTTTTGCTCACTGAACAGATCTGAATAATCATATAACCTAAAAAGGCCTTTTAAAAGATAATTGTTGAAGGCACAGCATTTTGTGTTGTAAAAAAAAATACAATCATAAAGCAAGTGCATTCCAGCACTATCAAAGACCCCACAAAACAGAAAAATCACTAACAACCACATTGAAAATGTACAACAGCAATGTCTTGTCAACACTTCTGTACAGAGCACAGACATGACAGCTAAAACAGACAGAAGAGAAGATGCTTTTGACAGCCAGTGTGTGTGAATGATTCTTTGAGTCAGATGGCAGCAACAAGTTACCAACTAGGAGATCTGCATGACAACTAACCATCCATCTGCATCAAACACCATCTGGCTATGATGACTCTGGCTTCTGTGTATTTGACACTCCTTCCAATTCCAAAGACTAGCAAAACAAGTGGTCTACCAGCATGTAAAGAGGTAAACAGGTAGTAAGGTACTTGTGCCATAAGGCACTTTATATTCTCACTTACTGTTCAAAAGCAAATCTTAAACAATGGTGATGAAATACAGTACACATTTTCATTTATTATAAGTGGTTGTCCATTTATTAGAAGTGATTGCTCACTTATCATAAATAAAACAAAAAGCTTATATTAAGAATTTCCCTTTTAATAAGACAAAATTTCAATCCTTCCACTTCAAGTCTAAAACAGCATGTTCCCTTGCAATTTTGGACATACAGCTGTTCAAATTTTCATGAGTTTCATAAATATTAAAATAGACTTCTACAAATTGAATTTTTCCTATTGCTGACATAGAATATTCTCATTTTTCATATTTGCCAAGGTACAAATTTTTGATATAGGAGAAAAAGTTAAAGTGTCTTTAAGTCATTTATAATATTCCAAATATGCCAAATATTATTTCTTCTCAACCTCAAGAACTAAACTCAATATTCTGATATTCTGAAAAAATATCATTGCTTTCCTCTAATGATTTATTAAGGAATTTAATGTATGATGAATATATTTTAAAAAGTCTCAATTTAAAAATCTTTCAAACTGTTCCGAGATTAGCAAAGAGAATGGAAACTTTATCAAAGCATTTGCTTGGCTACCACAAATGCTCTCAATAGGGAGTTCCACAGTTCATGAAGAAAGATAATTAAATATTAATTATCCAAATACATAGCACTTTGGACACAAACTAATTAATTTAGACACAATCCAATTAAAAGTCCATATTGAAAATTTAGTAAACTAAGCATCAACTTCAATTGTAAGTTTTAAAAAAAATGTAGATCATAGACCTTCATTTACACAGTGTTTTCTTTAACCCTTTTGTCTACTGGATTATAAGTCCCACACACCACTACCCTTCAGATGCCAAGACTTATACAGAAGATCTGTAATTTGATAGATCAGATAATCTGATTACCTACTATTAGGTGACAGTGCTGCCACTAATTTATCAACATACAAAATAGTACGCTATGACAAACTTTCTTTCATAATTGTGTGTTTTAGTCTTAAATACCTCTGAGCTTTTTCTTTGACATAAAAATATCTACCTGAAGGATCAAAGTAGATAGCATTTATAAAATAACTGTCACACAATAAGCTCTTTGCAAATGTCAGCTCCTTTCCTTTAATAATGAGCAAGACAGGTGTAACAGTATGCATAGCCATGGAAGCTGAGTTACCACAGAGATATCCCATAAGGGCAATGCCTAGTGGACTATGGAGTTGAACACCCCTGGGGCATCCCCACTAAGAAATTCTCAGCAGAGGTGTGGAGTTAGGGGTACCACAGAAAGCACTTTTATTTTTATAAGATTTATTTGCAAGGCAGAATTATAGAAAGAGAAGGACAGGGAAGGAGGAGAGACAGCAAGAGTGCACTTCTATCCATTGATTCACTCTCTAAATGGCCACAATGGCCAGGGTGGGTTCAGACTGAAGCCAGGAGCCTGGAACTCCATCCAGGTCTCTCACATGAGTGGCAGGGGTCCAAGAACTTGGGCCATCTGCTGACTTCCCAGGCATAAGAGCAGGGACCTGGATCAGAAGTGGAGAAGTCAGGATATGAACTGGCACCCATATGGGATACTAGTTTTGGGGGTGGTCGCTTAACCTGCTGTGCCACAACACCGGCCCCCATAGAGAGCTCTTACAAGGGCAATGCCTAGTGGAGTGGTAGCAGGACCACTGGGACCCCAGAATGGTAGTCACCAGTGCACAACTACAGCCTCAAGAGCCAAAGGCATACAACTCTACCATAGAACAAATGTAGCTAGCAAAGCTGTGGGTGTGGAGTCACCCAGAGATTTGAGGGCACAATCTTCAGGGTGCACATTAGCAGAAAGCTGGAATGGGAAGCAGAGTGGGGCACTTCAATATGTGATGTGGGTGTCCCAAACAGCATCTTCTCCTGACCCCTCCCCCAAAGACACCTTTTATTTAAGGAACACAAACTTCATGCATTTCACAAGTACAACTCTAGGAATAGAGTTGTACCCATACCCACCTTCCCATCCACTCTCCCAGCCCTCCTCTACCTCCCTTCTCCATCCCCAGTCCCATTCTCCACTAAGATCCATTTTTAATTAACTTTATACACAGCAGACAAACTCTATGCTAAGTAAAGAGTTCAACAATTTGCACACACGAAAAAACCATGAACAACACAACTGTTCCTCAACAGTCGAGACAAGGGCTGCTCAAGTCATTGCTTCTCAAATCAATTTCACTTCTACAGATTGCCTTTTAGGAATGCCCACCTCTCACCAATGTATTTTAAAAACACTTGACTTATTGAGAGGTTCACAACTGGAGAGGAATTTTCTGTGGGAAGAAATGTACCTTAAGTCTCATTCATATCTGATTCAGATGATATTTAGATGAGACTCTGGAATCACATTTTAAAGTTGAGACTGCAATGAATTAAGACTTTTGGTACAGAATGAATATATGTAACATACATAAATCTCATCTACTTTACATGTAAGGAGGACAAGGATTTTGGGAGAGCAGGGGCAGAATGCTATGGTTTGAATATATATACTCTCCAAAATTCATGTTGGAATTTTAATCCTCACTGTAGTAGTATTAAGAGGTAGAGTCATTTAAGAGGTGATAAAGTCACAATGATTCCTCCTCTGTGCATAGAATTCTGGCCTTTATAAGACTTCACACACAGAGTTTCATCTTTTTTGCATCTCTCCTGCCATATGAAGATACAATGTTCATCTCTACCACAGGATGCACAACAGGACTCGGAAGCAGCCCACCCCAGATAGCAAACCTTTTGGTGCCTTAATCTTGGACTCCCCAATCTCCAGAACCATGAGAAAGAAATTTCTATTATTTATAAGTTACCTGGTCAAAAATATTTTGTTATAACAACATAAATGGACAAAGAAAAAGTATTGTATATATCTATCTATCACTGCTTTCCCAGGCACATTAGCAGGAAGCTGGATGGGAAGCGGAGCATCCAAGTCTCGAACTGGCACCCATATGGGATGCTGGCACTGCAGGTCAAGGCTTCAACCCACTATGCCACAGTGATGGCCCCACTGCATCTTTCTTGAAACTCTTAATGGCTTCCTATGCCATCATTCTCTAATTTGTTTCCTACATTTAAGAGTGGTTTTCATTTGTCTCCTTAATGGTTCCCCCCTTTATGCCTAGTCTTTTTTTTTTTTTTTAATTTAGTCATTATTTAAAAGGCAAAGTTGCAGAGAGAAAGAGGGACAGAGAGAAAGAGATCTTTTATCTGCTGGTTCATTACCCAAATAGCCGTAATGGCTGGGGCTGGGTCAGCCAAAGCCAGGAAATTCCTCCAGGTCTCCCATTTCACATGGGTGCAGGGGCCCACACACATGGGCTGTTCTCTGTTACTTTTCCAGGTTCATTAGCAGGGAGCTGGATTAGAAGTGGAGCAGCTGGGACACAAACCAGCATCCATAATAGGATGTGCTGTCATCTCAGATAGCAGCTTAAACTGCTATGCCATAAAGCCGGCCCTTATGGCTAGTCTCTAATACTGGTATTCTCCAGGTTTCTCTTCCTATGCTTCTCAACTGGTTAACTTATGTTTTGAATCTCCACGAACCAATCAGTTGGGCTTCTTCTCTTTCTCTTATCCTCTTTCCCTTCTGTCCTTCAAATTTTCCTTCAACTTACACTATCTGGGAAATGCTATCCACATTTAAAGCTACAACAAAATCCATCATTCCCACACCTATAATCTCCAGTTCAGAACTGTTTTCATATTTACAACTATCCACGGAATGTTTTCATCTGTATTTCCTCAGGTAACTATACCTGTTAACTAAAATCTAATTATGTAGCTTATTTCCCCATCTCTAATTCTGCATTTTCTTTTCCATTCTTGGTTTCAGGCACCATCAATTCAGTCATCTATTCTAGATCACTGAGTATCATCTTAGAGTCTATGCCACCACCTCAGAAGAGCTTGTATTCAGGTACCACCTGTTTTCTTACTTATTTCCTAAATATATCTTAGATCTCTTCCTTAACTCATCCCTAATGCTTAATTTAGGCCCTCATTTTGATCGTTCAAAATAACAGTAATTCTTTAATATTTGAAGGATAATATAAACATATTTAGTATATGTGTATATTAACATATCTTACAATGAAAGTTCACTTTATGTATAATTTTATATCAGTATATAGTAAAGTACATAAGATGAACTGGATAATTGTCACTTATTTTGATATGCCTTACTCTTAGAACATTGGTTGGCATTAAATATGTGTGTTGAATTGCATATTGTTCTGCATCCTATCTAACTCTATTCCACTGTCAGAAAGACTTTTCTAAAGCACATATTAATCCTTCAGTAACTTAAAAAAATTTTAATTAAATTTTTCTTTCTTTATATGAGGGACAAAGAGCTCCCATTTGCCAATCTTTGCCAAAATGCTTGCAATGGCCAGGAATAGGGACAGGTCAAAGCTGGAAACTGGGAACTCAATCCATGTGCCCTACATGTGTGACAAGAACCCAATTATCTGAGCCATCCCCACTGCCTCCCACGGTATGCATTAGCAAGAAGATGGAGTCAGAAGCCAGAGCTGGGAATTGAACTCAGAGAGTCTGATATGGGACATGGACATCTAAGCTACTAGGCAAACACCTACCTCTTCACTAACTTCTAAGTGAATATACTACAAATTACTTAGACATACTTAGCATAATCTACCTCTACAGTTTATTTTCCTGAAATGTCCTGTCACAGGACATTGGAGCCACAGGATCATGTTGTGATATGTGGAATGTACTATTTGCTCACTTTTTTTTTTTTTTTTTTGGACAGGCAGAGTGGACAGCGAGAGAGAGACATAGAGAAAGGTCTTCCTTTTCTGTTGGTTCACCCCACAATGGCCGCTGCGGCCGGCGCACCACGCCAATCTAAAGCCAGGAGCCAGGCGCTTCTCCTGGTCTCCCATGCGGGTGCAGGGGCCAAGTGAGTTTTTTATACACTCTGCTTCCAGGATCCTTCTTCCCCAGGTTACCAAACTCTTCCTAATCTTAACATAACTGTTGACTCATATTAAGCTTATGACTTGATTCTCAGACTGAATTAGATACCTCTTCTCTGTGCTTTTGTACTACCCTGAAATGACCTCTATTATAACTTTAGGACGATAATTATTTTCTTCTTTTTAATTACAGAGTAACTATTTTATTGGTGTATTATTTATCTGAACTTCTGAAAGTTCCTTTAGGGTATAAATTATGTTTTGTTTACTTCAGTATTCTCAAAATCTCATCAAGGGCCCAGTATATGGCAGGTACTCATTAAATTATTCCTTAAAAAAAAACTACCAGGATATTTTGATTTTAACAAATAGGGAAATATAGTATGCATTTTTCTTTACTATTGAACACTTGAAGGCATCAACTTTGAAAAATAAGTACATTAAGAAAAATTCCCTTTTCCTTCTTTGGGGTATGTGTGAATGTGAGCAAAGGCTTCTTCCATGGCAAATGAAGGGCTAAATCAGCAGAGCCTTTAGTTGTTTACCATAGATCAGTACAACAACAGGAGTTAAGACAAATTTCTGTTTCTGATTTAACCTAAGAAAATCTGAATACTCCTCCTCCCTAATTCTACTTCCTACTTTCCTAGAACACAGAGTGCCTCAATAAAAAAACCTAAAACCTGCTGAACTCTGCATTTCAAATACAGTTTCCTATGCATGGCACACGTGATAATTTTTGAAGTCGGAGGGAAAGAACATAGGAAGACTGAACATGTATTCCTTTAGACTCCTTCTGATGCTTTTTTTATATAAATAATCTGGCTTTTCATCTTTACCTTTTGCTATAATAAATATTAGCTATGACTATGACTATATGATGAGCCCTATGAGTCGTACAGAATTACAGAATGTGTAGATGGAATTGGGACTTCTGAAATATTAAGAAATGACATTACATAAGGAAATAACCCTATTATCATCATTTCATGAAAGTGTATGTTGAAAAAATTCTGACAACTTGGAAACATGAAACATAATGTCAGAATAGAGGAAAAAATTTTAAATGGAATAAATCTGGCATTACAACAAGTTCATTATATTACTTCTCTCATTTTTTAAAAAAGGTTTAATTATTTATTTATTTATTTTTATTTTATTTTCTTTTCTTTTCTTTTTTTGACAGGCAGAGTGGATAGCGAGAGAGAGAGAGAGAGACAGAGAGAAAGGTCTTCCTTTCTGCCGTTGGTTCACCCTCCAATGGCCGCCGCGGCCGGCGCATCTCGCTGATCCGAAGCCAGGAGCCAGGTGCTTCTCCTGGTCTCCCATGCGGGTGCAGGGCCCAAGCACTTGGGCCATCCTCCACTGCCTTCCCAGGCCATAGCAGAGAGCTGGCCTGGAAGAGGGGCAACCGGGATAGAATCCGGCACCCCAACCGGGACTAGAACCCGGTGTGCCGGTGCCGCAAGGCGGAGGATTAGCCTGTTAAGCCACGGCGCCAGCCGGTTTAATTATTTATTTTAAGATTTACTTACTTATCTGAGAAGCAGAGAGAGAGAATCTTCCATCTACTGGTTCACTCCCCAAATGGCTGCAACAGTTGGAGCTGGGGCGATCTAAAGCTAAGAGTCAGGAGCTTCTTCCGGGCCTCTCACATGGGTGCAGGAGCCCAAACACTTGGGCCATCCTCTGCTCCTTTTCCAGGTACAGTAGCAGGGACCTGGATAAGAAGTGGAGCAGCCAGGTCTCAAATCAGTGCCCATATGGGATGCTGGCATCACAGGCGGCAGCTTAACCCACTACATTATGATGCCAGTCCCACTTTTCTTTTTGCTGCAGATCAATGAAAACCGTATCATTGATAAATAACCGATATGTGCTTAGGAATTACCATGTTAAATAATTTTTGCCTTGATATACCTTTCTTCTATTTTATTTTCCTTTGAAATTGAAAGTACTAAATAAGAGGCCAGCATCGTAGTGTAACAGTGTTAAGCTGCCACCTACAGTGCTTGCATACCAAAAAGGCGCCAGTTTGAGTCCCAGATGCTCCACTTCTGATCCAGCTCCCTGCTAATGCACCTGAGAAAATGGCAGAAGATGGCCCAAGTCCTTGGGCCCTTGTACCCATGTGGGAGACCTGGATGAAGCTCCTGGTTCCTGGCTTTGGCCTGGACCAGCATTGGCTGTTGAGGCGATTTGAGGAGTAAACCAGCAGATGGAAGATCTCTCTCTGTAACTCTGCATTTCAAATAAATAAAATAAAGTTTTTATAAAAAACAAAGTACTAAACGGAAATTTTAGGAGTACAGAGAAATTTTTTAGAAGCTGAAACTTTTTATTAAGTCAAAGATTTCACTGAAATAGTCTAACTGTCATAAAGAATGGAAGAGTTATTATATGTTAATAACAAATTGAGTTCTAGATTGTTTTAATATTTCCACACACTTTCTACTAGCCAAATACCAAGTAAAAAAAAAATTTAAAATCCAATCTAGTTGAGATAATAATACTTCTTTCAGTTATCAAACTGATTGTTCTTAATAATGATTCCCTCTTTATATGCAAAGTAAACACTGATATCAAAAATTATTTAGAGCCGGTGCTGCGGCTCAATAGGCTAATCCTCTACTGCGGCTCTGGCACACCGGGTTCTAGTCCCGGTTCGGGCGCCGGATTCTGTCCCGGTTGCCCCTCTTCCAGGCCAGCTCTCTGCTGTGGCCAGTGAGTGCAGTGGAGGATGGCCCAAGTCCTTGGGCCCTGCACCCCATGGGAGACCAGGAGAAGCACCTGGCTCCTGGCTTCGGATCAGCGCGGTGCGCTGGTTGCAGCGCGCTGGTCACGGCGGCCATTGGAGGGTGGACCAACGGCAAAAGGAAGACCTTTCTCTCTGTCTCTCTCTCTCTCACTGTCCACTCTGCCTGTCAAAAAATTAAAAAAAAAAAAAATTATTTAGAGAAGGCAACATTCTTCATCTTGCCTAAACATAATCACCTTAACATGAAGCCATCAAATCAATACTCCCCAGAGTCATGATATTTTTTCAAAAGATAATAAAAACATCAAATTTCATCCACTAATAAATATATCATTGAATTCTAATAGTTACAATTAATAATTATAACAGTTATATATGTTTTGTATTATGTATATAATTATATATAATTGTTGCATATAACAGTTTCTACTAATGTGACATTTTTCAACTGCAAAAGGCACTCAAATTCCACAGAAAAACATTCAAAACCAGAATTACACACCTTTTGCTGTAGTTCTCTTACTGCATTATCTCTATCCATGCATGCCTGTCTGAAGGCTTCATATGCCTTATTGAGTTGCTCACCAATGTTTTTATCCATTCCTCTGTGTCCTGTAGCATCACTATAAATGATGGAGTAAATGACAGGTCTGTAAAGTAATCAGAACAATTTAGTTAAGTTATATTAATTGCACTTTAAAAATGCATACTTTTTTATTTAAGGATTTTTCCCCAAAGAAACCTTTTATTTAAGGAATACAAACTTCATGTATTTCATAAATACAACTTTAGGAACATAGTGATTCTTCCCACTGTACTCACCCTCCCACCCACACTCCCATCCCTCTTCCTCCTCCCTCTTCTATTCTCAGTCTTATATTTTACTAAGATCTATTTTCAATGAACTTTATACACAGAAGATTAACTCCATACTAAATAAAGAGTTCAACAAATTGTATGAAAAAAACTGTTCCTCAACAGTCAAGACCAAGGCTGTTCAGAGTCATTGTACCTTGAAGTTGATTTCACTTTTTTGTTTTAAGCATTTTTTTTTTTTTAGAAACTTAATTAACTTTAAAGATAAACCCAAGAATGATACATTTTTTTTGGGAGCATTTAAACATAATTATAGTTTAAGAGAAATAAGAATATCCTCCACTTAATACACTAAAACAAAGTAAGTCTTTGAGAAGTTTTACTATTAACTAATAATACAACTCTTTGAGGACATAGGTCCTGCATGGGAAGTTAGTGCACAGTGACTCCTGCTGTTAATTTAACAATTTAGCAATTAAAAATCTTATATATGATGTCAGTGATCACCCGAGTCCCTTGACATAAGCTGCCTAGGCTATGGAATCTTTTTGAGTCTACAAATTCTCTCAGTGTTTGGACACGGCCATAAGCCAAGTAGAAGTTCTGTCCTCCCTTCAGAGAAAAGTACATCCTTCTTTGATGACCACTTCTTTCCACTGGGGTCTCATCCACTGAGATCCTTCATGTAGGACATTTTTTGCTACAGTGTCTTGGCTTTCCATGCCTGAAATGCTCTCTTGAGCTTTCCAGCCAGACCAGAATGCCTTAAGGGCTGATTCTGAGGTCAGAGTGCTACTTAAAGCAAATGTCATTCTAAGAGTCTGCTGTATGGACTGCTTTCCATGTTGGAACATTCACTCCTTTAAAAATGCACCTTAAAGATGGTCCTGTATGTAAGGTTTACTGCAAGCACTATAGCATTAGGCACTTTAAAGGCATAAGAGTCTCATCTAAAATCCAGAAATATTATGAAACCTTAACTTCTTTAATTTTTAAGTATCTTTACTAATATTCCAGTTCAAAAGATTCTAGTTTGAAAAATAATCTATAAATGCAATCTAAAAATGGAGAAATATAAAAGGCCATTTTATTAATACTTTATTATAGACATATACTACAGGACTAGCAAAGTGAGAAGGGATTTCTTTTACTAAATGGATAGTTACTCCCACTTAAACTGTGAATTCTTGCTACACTGAAATTAGAGCAAAATTAAATAGATAATAAATGTTTGTGGTTGGAGTTCACACTGTTGTTATTGGAGAGCAATTAAAATGTGTGAAAATGCTTATTTTAGCACAAAATCTAGGGAGAGCTGTTGTTGGATTGCATATAAAAAAAGAAAAATCAAATCCCTTTAGTCCTACCCCCACTACATATTAGTTTCCCAACTTCCCTGCTGTTTCTGAACTACAGGTGATTTGCTCAGTGGAGGTAATTGGGTTTTATCAGCACAGTTTGTATAACATCTCTAACTGCATTCCTTGTCTCTAAGCAGAGAGCTAATGACATTCTTTCTGTCCAGTTGTATAAACCACAACACAGGACCTTTTTCTTAATTCTCTAATAGCCACAGAATAGACAGAAGTACAAATTTTTTCACTTTGGGGACATCTTTATTTATTGTAAAAAACAAGTTTACTGAGAGTCACATAGTCATTTCATAATATGTATTTTTCATGAGACTTTTGAAATTGTATGCACTAATTTCAAAATTTCTGCACCAAAATACTTATCTTTTAATTCTGTTGTCCATGATTTTTTAAATTATTAATGTAAAGAGAATGGATCTCATGTATTTCATAGGTAGAATTCAAAGAAGATAACCATACTTCCCTCCCTCAATTTCCTTTCCTGGATATCTTTTATAATTGGTTTCCAAACTGTCATTTAAAAATTTTATCTTTGGGCCCATAATGCTTTGTAGAAAAATTTTAGCATTTTCAATTCAGATATAATTCATAAAACAAAATAACATCTACCATTTAAAAGGCACATTACTACAGTACTTTTTTTTTTAAAATAAGATTTATTTATTTACTTGAAAGGCAGAGTTAAAGAGAGGCAGAGGTAGAGAGAGAGAAGACAGAGAGAGGTCTTCCATCCACTGGTTTACTCCCCAGATTGCCGCAACATCTGGAGCTGTGCCAATCCAACCCTAGGACCCAGGAGCTTCTTCCAGATCTCCCTTGTGGGTGCAGGGGCTCAAGGACTTGGGCCATCTTCTACTGCTTTCCCAGGCCTTAGTAGAGAGCTGGATTGGAAGTGGAGCAGCCAGGACTTGAACTGATGCCCATATGAGATGCTGGCACTGCAGGTGGTAGCCCCACCCATTATGCCACAGCGCCAGCCCCAACAGTACTTATTAATATACTCACTATGCAGGCTGGTGCCGTGGCTTAACAGGCTAATCCTCCACCTTACGGTGCTGGCACACCAGGTTCTAGTCCCGGTTGAGGCGCCGGATTCTATCCCGGTTGCCCCTCTTCCAGGCCAGCTCTCTGCTATGGCCCGGGAAGGCAGTGGAGGATGGCCCAAGTGCTTGGGCCCTGCACCCGCATAGGAGACCAGGAGAAGTACCTGGCTCCTGGCTTCGGATCAGCAAGATGCGCCGGCCGCAGCGGCCATTGGAGGGTGAACCAATGGCAAAAAGGAAGACCTTTCTCTCTGTCTCTCTCTCTCACTATCCACTCTGCCTGTCAAAAAAAAAAAAAAATATATATATATATATATATATATACACTCACTATGCTATAAAACCATCACATCACCATCGTCTAATTCCAGAACATTATGATCTCCTCCAAAAGAAACTGTGCCTATTAAAAGTTACTCCCAATTCTTCTCCTCTGTCTTCTTCCTAGCAACCACTAACCCCTTTTCTCTTCCTATGGATTTGCCCATTTTGATATTTCATGTAAACAGTATCATAAAATACATGGCCTTTACGTTTAGCTTATTTCACAAAGCATAATAATTCTGAGGTTTATCCATGTTGCAACATGTAACAATTAGGTTATTTTTATGGCTGAATAACAGTTCATTGTACAGTTATGCAATATTTTATTTATCCATTCCTCAGTGGTTTTGATTTGCATTTCCTTCCTGATGTCAAGCATCTGTCCTTGTTCCTATTAGTCACTTAAATATCTTTGGAGAGATGTCTATTCAAATTCTTTTTTTTTTTTTTTGGCCCACTTTTTAAATTGGCTTGCCTTTTTGTTGTTAAATTGTAAGAGTTCTTTATTCCAAAATCAAGATGGTTACATTGTATTTCTCCCATTTTTAGATGTCTTTTCACTTTCTTTTTAAAATTTTATTATTTTTATTTATTTTACAAGGGGGCGGGGAGAGAGAGAGAAAGAGAGAGATCAATCGATCGTTCCCATTTGATGGTCTTCTCCCCCAAATACCTCCAACAGTTAGGTCTGAACCAGGCTGAAACCATGAGCCAGGAATTCTGTCCAGGTCTCCCATGTGGCTGCCAAGGACCCACTACTTGAGCCATTGCCTGCTGCCTTCCAGGGTGCATATTAGCAAGAGGCTAGAATCAGGAATAGAGCCAAGATCCAAACCTAGGTGCTCTGAAAAGTGATGTGGGTGTCTCAAGTGTTATCTTAACTGCTAGGCCAAACACTCACCCCTCACTTTTCAGATAGTGTTTTTTGATACATTTTAAATTTTGATGAAGTCTAATTGACCATTTTTTTTTTTCTTTGGTTGCTTGTGGTTTTGGTGCCATATCTAAAAAACTGTTGCCTAATCTAAGGCCAGCAACACTTTTACCAGTTTACTTTTTTATTTTTTAAGATTTATTTTAAGCCGGCGCTGAGGCTCAATAGGCTAATCCTCTGCCTACAGCGCTGGCACACCGGGGTTCTAACTGAATTCTGTCCCGGTTGCTCCTCTTCTGGTCCAGCTCTCTGCTGTGGCCCGGGAAGGCAGTGGAGGATGGCCCAGGTGTTTGGGCCCTGCGCCCGTGTGGGAGACCGGGAGAAGCACCTGGTTCCTGCCTTGGGATCAGAGTGGTGCGCCGGCCGCAGTGCGCCGGCCGCAGCGGCCACTGGGGGGTGAACCAATGGAAAAAGTACGACCTTTCTCTCTGTGTCTCTCTCTCTCACTGTCCACTCTGCCTGTCAAAAAAAAAAAAAAAAAAAAAAAAGGTTTATTTTATTTGAAAGGCAGAAAGAGAGGGAGAGACATAGAAAGATCTTCCATCTGCTGGTTCACTAACCACATTGCTACAATGGCCAGTGCTGGGCCAGGGTGAAGTAAGGAGCCAAGAGTTTCTTTTGGGTCTCCTATACAAGTGCAGGGGCCCAAGC
This sequence comes from Lepus europaeus, assembly GCF_033115175.1. Classification (NCBI taxonomy): domain Eukaryota; kingdom Metazoa; phylum Chordata; class Mammalia; order Lagomorpha; family Leporidae; genus Lepus; species Lepus europaeus. The sequence continues at coordinate 103,529,230 of NC_084827.1, read as the reverse complement.
ACTTGGGCTATCTTCTGCTGCTTTCCCAGGCACATTAGCAGGGGGTGGTACTGGATGTGGAGCAGCTGGAACTTGAACTGGCATCCACAAGGGAAGCTGGTGCTGCAAGTGGTGACTAAACCCACTGTGCCTTAGCGCTGGCCCACTAACTAGTTTTCCTTTTGAGTTTCACAATCATCTTTAAATATCCAGGTACAAGTAATATTTCAATCCTCTCTTCTAGTATCTTTCATTTTAAGATACTGAATACACTCCTAAATCATTTACCAGGCTGGATTGAAAAAAAAAAATTCCTAAGTTTTTATTACAGGGATCACAGTGTCATTACTTCTGAAGAACTGACAGAATGATAATTATTTAGGTGTTTCACTTAGGAACTTAAGTTTCCACTGTGACCTCTGATAGATGAAAAAATCTGAAATTCTGTTAGTATAATTAACAGTGACTTAGACACTACAGAAACACAAGCACTTGGCATTAATACTAAGTGTCACTTTGAATATTTTATTCCTTTAGATTTATCTCATCCAAACAAGTATCTAAGACCAGTTAAAAAATACCTGAGTTTAAAAATAAGTATGCAAGTTAAGTGTCACAGGGTATAGAATATACTGTAATATGCCAATGTAGAAATTAAAAGTGGCTAAGTTATATATCACTGTCTTAAAAATATTGTAATAAATTGTCACTGTAAATATCATCTGTACTTTTATATCTTGGACAAATAAGAGCCCTGACCTGGCAATTCAGCTAGTTTCTTGCTCTATCGTATCACCGACTGACCCTTATATCACTAATTTTTTTTGACAGGCAGAGTTAGACAGTGAGAGAGAGAGAGAGAGAGAGAGAGAGAGAGAGAGAGAGACAGAGAGAAAGGTCTTCCTTTTGCCGTTGGTTCACCCTCCAATGGCTGCTGCGGCTGGCGTGCTGCGGCCGGCGCACCACGCTGATCCGAAGCCAGGAACTAGGTGCTTCTCCTGGTCTCCCATGTGGGTGCAGGGCCCAAGGACTTGGGCCATCCTGCACTGCACTCCCGGGCCATAGCAGAGAGCTGGCCTGGAAGAGGAATGACTGGGACAGAACCCGGCGCCCTGACCGGGACTAGAACCTGGTGTGCCAGAGCCGCAGGCGGAGGATTAGCCTATTAGAGCCGTGGCGCTGGCCTTACTAAATCTTTTGTGACCCAAGCTTCTTTAAAGATGACTGGACTTAATTTCTATAGAACTTCCTTGTTTTACAGTTCTTGAGTTTGTACGTTAAAAATTCATGTCTGTGCCATCAAGAAGGTGTATTCTTGCTTTTAAAAATGTAAATGCAGTGCTAAATTTAGCTGCATCATATGCAAGTAAATCATGTGGAGCCTTTACTTCAGGTCCTTGAATTAGATCACACAAATGTCACTAAGAAGAGCTACCAAGTAAATTCCACATGGATGCAAACTATTTCCTGATAAAGAAATGCATGATGAGAAAACAAGATTCACATTCATACAAATAAACAAATGATAGATTTCATTACTGTCTCTCAACCAATAAGAGAATTGGGTGTTTTATTAGTGACACTGAGCAGAGAAAAAGGAAAGTCTGTAGGACCTAGCTAATTAAATTGGACAGATTTCACATATTAACACCCTGAACTTTAAAGCCACTTGTTCATCTTTTTTTTTTCAGCATTTGTTAAGTGTAAAATTAATTTCACAATTTAAGAGGCAGTCACATTTCAATTACATTTTGGTATACCTTCTGCAAAATTTGCTAGGCTCCAGGGGAATGCTTTTTATTTATAGTAAACATGCTTAAACTCAAATCTCATGGCCAATCTTATTCTCCAAACTCATGAGGTTGAAATTAGAGCAACCTAATTGTGCTTTGGAAACACTTCAGTTAGCATTTCACTTTAATTCCTGGTTTGGTTTGTTGGTTTATTTCTGCTACACAAAGAAATCATAAGCCACTCTGATGCCCCAGAAGGTAGCATGGCAGGCTAAATGAAAATCCACACCCACCATCCCCCCAACTGCAATCCTCCTGAATCCTGGGTACTCCTCTATGCATCCATTTAGGTTCTTCTGGTTTTTCTACCCTTTTAGTAAGCAGGCAAAATAGGGGACAGCAGGTTCTTGTCCTATCTCCTGGCCCTGTGAATGCCTGTATAGGAGGAGCCACCAAGAAAATCCCTCAGCAGCAGGTTGTTTCCTCTTCCACTGGTCCTTAGGTTCAGCAATGAAAACTGTCCTGGAATAGGAGCAGCAACCTGAGCTACGGAGATGATTTGACCCTCCCTTGGTAAAGTTTCCCAGCCCCAAGAAAGGTCAACTGCTAGGGTCAAGTTTGATTTTAAAAAAACATATTCCATTACTATTCAATTCAATCAGAAAAAAATTTGCTTGCTTATTGTATGCGAGGCACTATGTGGGAAGCAGCAAGGAATTCAGAGATAGTACTACCTTAGAGACCTTAGAATTATGTTTATTTAAGAAAGTATTTTTATTTTCTTTTATTGACAGTCATTTTTTAAAAAAAACTTTACTAATTTGTTTGAAAAGTTACAGAGAGAGAGAGAGAGAGACAGTAAGAGAGAGAGAAGAGAGAAGAGAGAAGAGAGAGATTTTCTGTCCTCTGGTTCACTCCCCAATTGGCCATAACCTCCAGGGCTGCGGCAAGTCAAAGGCAGGAGCCAGAACTCCATCTGGATCTCCCACATCAGTGGCAGGTGCACAAGCACTTGGGCCATCATATGCTGCCTTCCCAGATGTCATCAGCAGGGAGCTGGATTGAAAGCAGAGCAGCTGGGATGCAAATTAGTACTCCAACAGGGGATGCCAGCATCACAGGCGGCAGCTTAACCAGCAGCACCACAATGCTGAACCAACAAGGTTCAGAAGGCTTAAATGACCTACCTATGGCTACAAAGCTGTGCTACAAACTGGACTAAATCTTCAAAATTCTTAGTTCAAGGACTGTTTGTAAAATATTGTCAAGGGTGCCATGGTGCATTATTCATTCAATAAAACATTTACTGAATGCCGATTATGTGCAAAGGTTTTCTGGGCACTACAGATGTAATGAGAACAAAGTAGATATGAAACTCATTTCATGAAGGTAAGTTAATGTAACATGAAGCATATATAGGAGTGTCCCAAGACATCCAAAAGGTACAGTGTCAGGAGGGTGGAAGAAATGTTCATACTTATTTCAAAAGTTCATGAAAAACTTTGAGAGCTACGTGGTATCTGAATAGGGTTTAGAAGTATGGGTAGAATGACTTTATCTTTTTCTTTTATTTTGTTATCAAATAGCAACCATTCTTTCTGAAACAGGTTCCCCATTGTTATAAAGATGTTTTTAGTGTTAGATAATAGCCATCCTTCTCTAAAGCATGCATTTGTTATGTACTTGATTTTGCTGATCAGGACAACCCTTGAAATGATTACTATAGAAATGAGTAGGATGCCTGAAAACAAGCTTCTATACTTTTAGAATGAAAGGGCCAGGTGATCCAATCTCCTTAACTTTATGACTATATTAGCATTAGTAAGCAAATAGAGAGCATAGATGTTTGTGCCTACAAATATGGTGACTTATTTTTCCTCATAAATAATATATTTAAAGGAAGTCATCATTTTTTTAAAATTTATATAACAAATTAGGCCTTGATTGCAAACCAGTTGACATAGCATTTCATTTCACAATGGTAAGAAGGAAGAAGTTACAGGGAATGTCCTAGAAGTACACTGACAATATTATACTGTAATATAGTATTAAATATGTGATTATCATACTGTGAAGATTAGTATGATAATTCATTCAATAATATTTATATATTCCTTTCTTTTTTTAAAAAGATTTTATTTTATTTGAGAGGTAGAGTTACAGACAGTGAGAGGGAGAGAGACAGAGAGAAAGGTCTTCTTCCATTGGTTTACTCCCCAGATGGCTGCAATGGCTGGAGCTGTGCCAATCTGAAGCCAGGAGTCAGGTGCTTCTTCCCAGTCTCCCATGTGGGTGCAGGAGCCCAAGGACTTGGGCCATCTTCTACTGCTTTCCCAGGCCATATCAGAGAGCTGGATTGGAAGTGGAGCGGCTGCGACTAGAACCCGGTGCCCATATGGGATGCCAGTGCCATACCCGGAGGATTAACCTGCACCACGGTGCTGGCCCCTTGTATCTTCCTTTCTAACCACTACTAGGCAGAGTGGAAAAAAAATAGAGGCTTCAAATTCAGATCTCAGATGTGCAATTCTCTAGCCACTTACTTAGCTTCTCTATGCATCAGTTTTCATATCCTAGTTTGTAGAGTTATTGTGAAGATTAAGTGAGACCATATGTGAAATATGTTATCTGTTCCTCAATCTTCATTCTTCTCTTATAGTACTAGTACTACCAAATTTCACTGGGTCCTATGACCATGTTCTGATCATTGGGAAATTGGTGTAACGTCCAAAACAAGCTCCCATTTCACCTTTTGTCCTTTCCCAGCTGGATTGAATGTTGCAGTGGTAACCCACCTATAACACTGTGGTAAGGGCAATACTTTAGATATCACAGAACAAGAGTGAAGCATAGGTCCTTGACACTGTGGAGTTACCAGGCGGACTTTGGACATCATATACTTAGAGTTGTTACCTGCAAAAGAAATCCAATTTCTATCTTGTTTAATCACTGCTTTGTGGTCTCTAAAAAAGTAGCTGAATTAGGCCGGCGCCGTGGCTCAACAGGCTAATCCTCCGCCTTGCGGCGCCGGCACACCGGGTTCTAGTCCCGGTCGGGGCACCGATCCTGTCCCGGTTGCCCCTCTTCCAGGCCAGCTCTCTGCTGTGGCCAGGGAGTGCAGTGGAGGATGGCCCAAGTGTTTGGGCTCTGCACCCCATGGGAGACCAGGATAAGCACCTGGCTCCTGCCATTGGATCAGCGCGGTGCGCCGGCCGCAGCGCGCTACCGCGGCGGCCATTAGAGGGTGAACCAACGGCAAAGGAAGACCTTTCTCTCTGTCTCTCTCTCTCTCACTGTCCACTCTGCCTGTCAAAAAAAAAAAAAAAAAAAAAGTATAACATTCAAAAAACTAAAAAAAAAAAAAAAAAGTAGCTGAATTATATCCTGAATGGTACAATATTCAAGACTCATTCAATGCTGAACACACAGTACGTGCTCTTTCCTCCCAGGAAAAGAGATTGTTGTAGTCTTTGACCTTTTCTCCAATTAAAGCTTGTTACTTAGCGGGTTGGACACAACTGAAAATAATCAATCGATATAGGCGGTCAATCATAAATGTGTAAATAAAGTAGGGTAGGAACAATATCTTGCTAAGAACACAAGTACAGGAATTTGTTGGAATCCACCCAATGGTTTACTCAAGATTTGTGCATTTCATTGCAAGCTGTACCTCAAAAGTAAAAGAAGAAAAAAAGAACTGTTAAATAAAAGGTATGAACAAGACACAGGCTCAATAGAAGTGAGTATTCTATTTATTCAAGTGTAGTGTGTGTGTGCGGAGAGGATGGATAGATGAAGGTGGCAAAACAGGCTATAGTAAGGGTCAACATGTGTAACTGCTGCACTGCAAAAACCCTTGGGGACACCATTCATAAAGACTATGATTGGAATGGCAACTCTTGGCACTGTAGAGTACACTAACTGTATAAACTACATAGAACTAAGTTACAGTCAGATTGTAAATTTTACTGTAAGAAATTTATACTGGGGCCAGCGACATGGTATATTGGGTAAAAGCTGCCGCCTGCAATGCTGGCATCCCATATGGGCACCCGTTCGAGTCCCGGCTGCTCCACTTTTGATCCCACTTCACAGCTCCATGCTGTGGCCTGGGAAAGCAGTGGAAGATGGCCCAAGTGCTTGGGCCCCTGTACCCACGTGGGAGACCTCAAAGAAGCGCCAGGCTCTTGGCTTTGAATGGGTGCAGCTCCAGCAATTGAAGTCATTTGGAGAGTGAACCAGCGGAACAAAGACTCTCTCTCTGCCTTCATAACTCCGCCTTTCAAGGAATAAACAAGCCTTTAAAAAAAAAAGAAATTTATACTTTAACTTGTTGACATAAAGGCATAATGGAGGGCTTTCAAGCAGGATACGGACGTGGTTTTACAAAGGTAGACTGGATGCCTCACAAACTAGTAAGGGAGACCCAGTGGGGATATTTCATAGGAAATTATTGCTGTATTCTGGGTGAAAGTTGAGTCTGAGCTGTAAGAGAAATGGAATAAGAGTGGTTTCAGGAGATATTTCAAAGGCAGAAATAATATGATTTAGTGGTCAGCTGTATTTGCACAAGAGACAAAAAGGCAGCATTGGGGTACCTTAGCTGGGAAAAGGGCCTTGGAATCCCTGCATTTTAATTAACAAAGTGCCCAAGGTGATTTTATTGCAGATGACTGGCCAGCTACATTTTTTCAAAATATTAGGTAAAAAGTGATGGTGTTCAGGGCCGGCGCTGTGGCACACTAGGTTAATCATCCGCCTGCAGTGCCAGCATCTCATATGGGCACTGGGTTCTAGTCCCGGTTGCTCCTCTTCCAGTCCAGCTCTCTGGTGTGGCCTGGGAAGGCAGTGGAGGATGGCCCAAGTGCTTGCGCACCTGTACCCGCGTGGGGGACCAGAAAGAAGCACCTGGCTCCTGGCTTCGAATTGGCGTAGCTCCAGCCGTTGCAGCCATTTGGGGAGTGAACCAACGGAAAGAAGACCTTTCTCTCTGTCTCTCTCTCTGTCTCTCATTGTCTGTAACTCTACCTGTCAAATAAATAAATAAAAATCTTAAAAAAAAAAGTGATGGTGTTCAGACACAGGAAAATAGGAAGAAAATATTTTTGAGTAAGGTGAAGGTACTAAATTGAATTTTGGATGAAAATGCTTGGAGAGATATAATTCATAATAAGGAGGAAGAAAGAATCAATGAAGTGATAAGCAGTAAGAAATGAAAGCTAGATGTGACTACTGTATTCTTAAATTCCTTTTTTGAATGTCCTCTGACACTAGTACAGCCTTGAACAGTCAACCACACCAAAATATTTTTACTAAAAAAGCAGAGAAAAAGACGTGTGTACTTTTCAAATGAAATACTGAAATGAAATAGTGAAAAGAGAGAGAAAACACTTATTATTGTACCACCTTATATAACAAGATATGCAACTTTTTTTTCTAAACATAAACCACAAAGGGAATACGCCCACTGTTGTTTATGCAGATGTCAAAAGAAAAACTAGGAAATGCATAAATTACTATGGCATTTAAGAGTAAGCCTGTTATCTTATATAGAGAGACTACTAACTAAATAGGAATATTACTAATGCTTTGGTCTATTAACCTTTAAACTGTGTTTAAATAAAAGAAAAAATAAGCCTGTGGCAGAATGTTTGAATAGTTTTTTTCTAAAGTCTTTCTCTACCAAATTTATGACAAAGTAGTATTACTAATGATGTTTCAAAGAGTAGGAGAGTTTATATATTCTTCTAGTCTCAATCAGAAAGGCTTGAAAGAAATATTTTCAGTTATCTTAAAAAGGTCCTCCCAAATATACAAGCTGCACAAGATTCATAAAGGACAAATTTGTTTTTAAAACAGTAGTTAAATCTCATGTGCAGATTAGCTGCCCCTCCAGCATCCCTGAGTCAATACAAAGGGAGTGAGTTTTTCTATGTGAGGAGAGTGAAACTTCAGGTGATAGAGGACCTTTTCAGAAACATCCTATTTTCCTCTTTAAATCACAGTTTAAAATTGCTGAGAGCCATTTAGCCTTGAAAATGTCACCAAGATAAATAGCAACAGGCAAAAGCCTACATAATTACAAAAGCTGTACTCTGTGTTCCTAACCACTACACAGGACTCCACAGCTCTTCATATCCCTTCTTTTAATTTCCCTGAGGACACCTAGGGGCTGCTGGGCAAATGCTTCCATGTCACAACTTGTTTTATTAGAAGTAATTGTGAGAAATCCAATGAGAAAATAAATAAGGTTTCAGAGATTTACAGATCTCCATTTCCAGTCATTCTCAAGATGTTTAGAGTGTGATTTTAAATGTATAACTTTAAAGCTAGATCCAATATTTTCATATTATGCAACGTACTCTCTCTCATTCTGACTGTTGAATATTCCTGAAGATAGAACTCAACAATCCATAGGAAGCCAGATAAACCAACCTTCCAAACCCCCATCAATGCCAAAATTATCCAATTCTCCAATCTTTTTAGGGGCCACACCAGTTTTTCTTAAACATAAATATTCATATAAAGTCTAACACTTGCTGTACCATCCTACCATAGGAAAGCAAAAGTTGATTATAAGCTTTGATTTGCTGTTTGTCTGTGGAATAACAACAAAAAAGATGCTATAAAATAAACATTCAAAACAATATATATATATATATATTTTAAAGATTTATATATTTGCGAGAAACGGAGCAAAAGAGAGAATGTTCCATCAGCTGGTTCACTCAAATGGCCACAATGGACAGGGCTAGTTCAGGCTGAATAAACCTAAGAGCCCAGAATTCTATTCGTGACTCCGACATGGGTGACAGGGGCGGAAGCACTTAGGCCATCTTCTGTTGTTTTCCCAGGTGCAATGACAGGGGGCTGGATTGGAAGTGAGCAACAAACTGAACAAGCACTCTGATATGCTAGCATCACAAGCAGCAGTCTGTGCCACAACAATATTAACTATACCACATTTTGTATAACATTCATTAATTTTTCCATTAAAAATAGCTTGTAGACTAGAAATTCTAAATTTATTTATTTGCATTTTAAAAACATTTATTTATTTGAGAGTCAGAATTACAGAGAAAGGGGGAAAGACAAGAGAGACAGATTTTTCTTCTGCTGGTTCACTCCAAAAACCAAGAGCTCCATCTGGGTCTCCCACATTGGTGGCAGAGGCCCAAGCACTTGGGCTGTCTTCCATGGCTTTTCCCAAGTCATTAACAGGGAGCTGGATGGGAAGTGCAACAGTCAGAATGCTGGCATTGTAGGCAGCAGCTTTACTCTCTATGCCACAATGTTAGACCCAGACATTCTAAATTAAAATAAAAAAAAAATAGTCAACCAAAGATAATAATCAGAGTTGGGGTGCAGAATACATATCTCAGTAGACATTCTTGGTGATGGGTGAGATTGAATAAGTCAGTTAACCTTTCCATGGCTCTTGGTTTCCTCACCTGCCCTAGTTTAGAGTGTTTAGGGTAGACTCAGGCTATGACAGTAGCTCTCAATCTGTCAGTACATTAGAATAATCCAGAATGCTTTTAAAAAATACATGAGGAAACCCTTTCTAAGACTTCCTGGATCATAATTTTGTGTTTCAGGAAGACAGTTTCAAAAATCACTGGCATAGAAGGTCAGATTATTGCTGGGAAAGCACTGTAAAACACTATACACATTTGCACCAAGGCAGGAAGGCAAACTTTCATGAAGTAGCATTTTTCCCCACACTGAGCTACCTTCTGAATTGTTGCAGAAGAATTGTATAAAATTCAGAAACAGAAATGACTGTTTCTGTAAAAAGAGAGAGAAAAAGATATTTTGATACTTTGGTAGGTGCCCCAAGAACAACAACAGTTTATTGATCTTGGTTCTGTGAAATTTCCACAGTTCATCAGTACTTGTGACAAATGTTTTCTTTGCTACTGGAATTCTTGTTGAGAAATTTGAGCATGACCACAGACTCTGTCTGTCTTCAGTTTGAATGGCCAAGTATCCCAACAATCAAGGAGGTGTTTCCTAGTTCCTCATGGGAAACACTGGAACAAGGTACAGCTGACACCTACTTGTCAGGCGTTTTTAGTAAACCACTTTATTTTAAATCTTCCCTCTGCAGGAACACATGTTGCCTTCCCTTTACAGATGAGCAAACTGAGCTACAAAATGCTGAAGAAGTTGCCAAAGGTCTCAGAATTAGAAAACATTTGTTTGGAACAATCAGATGAATCCAGGTCTCTCCGATGTTAAAGCACAATCTTTTGCTTTTCTCTCTTAATATGGTTTTTATTTATTTTAATTAAAGCTATACATACCTCTATCTGAATGTTATGCAGTCCTGTAAGACTTAAGAAAAAAGTTTTTCTCTGTTGCGCTCTACCCATTTTCTGTTTCTCTTTGGCATCAACTTTTTTGGCTGAGTCTTCTTTGATTTATCATTGCGTAGCTAAATAACATGTAATATTGTCACTATTCAATTTTCAGTTTTACATACCTTCCTATTATGCAAAATAAGGACTCCACACTCTTTAAACATCTCCTCCTTCCTATTCCCATTTTTCAAATACAGTACATCCTATTTCTTGGTTAGATTAGCATTCAGCTTTTAGTCTCCTTTCTTATTATTATATAAAGCTATTAACCACTGAACCATATTATATACTATGGCTTATTTTCCTTTTTTGAAAAACTTCTTCCTAAAAAACTTTTTGTTTGCTATTATCACTAACATAAATCAGCATATTCAGGTACTTTACATATTCTATCAATTACATCTTCTTAAAGGGATTTTTTTCTTGAACTTTTTGACTTGCTCTAATCTAGCTTGGTTGCTCTCTCTGCCTGATATAAGCTTTCATCTTGGGATCTTTCCTCATCTTGAATTTGAGGACTCCTTTTGTTCAGGTCTTTCTCTAATTGCATCCTTCATTTCCAGTATTTGCAATATTTTTTCCTTCTTGTTTTATACTTCCATTTAATGGTGGAAATACTCCAGAGACTTCTTGAGAGTGGCAAGTAAAGTTTTGAGACCCTGCATAAGTGAAAATATCTTTACCTTCACACTGAATTGATGATTTGGTCAGTTCAAGTGTTCTTGGTTAGAAGTAGCTTTCCCTCAGAACTTTGAAAGCTTTGCTACAGTGCCTTCTAGTTTCTATTTGTTTTTGTTAGAGCTGACTTTCATTCTGTCTCCTAATCTTGTTTTTCCTCTTTGGAATCTATCAGGATTTTTTTTTTTCTTGTCTTCAGCCTGAAATTTCAGGACCATATCTTGTCGTGGACTATCCACCTCCATCACAATGGGTGCCTGGTGGGCCCTTTTAATCAGGAAATTCCATCCTTCAGTTCTTGGAATTTTTCTTTGGCAGTTTTCTTTGTTTTTATCCCTTTCCGGGACTACTACTATCTGGATATTGAATCATTCTGAACAGGTACTACAATTCTCCCCACACTCCCTATTCTCTAATGATGAACTTTTCTCATTTCACAGTTGTAGTATTTTAAGTATGTTATGCTACCAAATGATAGCCTGGATAAAAAAAGTAATAATCGAGGGTAAGTAACGGTGCATCAGGAAGTCCACTGAGGCTGGAGGTGAAGGAACAAAACGTTCTACTTCCAAAAACAGCTCAATTAGAATAGATGAACTTTGTTCAGCTACATATGAGTATACTGGAATTCTAAGTTTGAAGAAATAATAGGTATAAAGGTAGTATCCATCCCAGGATGATTTGTTCTTCTAGAAGGTGTTTTTGGCAGAGCGGCAGAGACAAATGTGGGAGGGAAGAAAATCCTCTCTGTCAGGTTTCCCTCACTGCTGAGTATATTCTACTTCTGGGTAAATGTTCTGCCAGGTGATACGCCAATGCAAATCTAAAGCAGTTTCAGAATGCAGAAAGGAAATCTCCTTGAGTAACTGTTAGCCCCTTCCATGTACCCTAGAAAAGAAAGCCACCAGTCTTCTCCTACCTCTTGGGTCTGAATAATTGGAGTTCACATTTTGTTTCAGAAAAGCTGCTACCTTAGCAGACAAAGAGGCGAATAACTGGGTAAAAGATACAGCCTTTTTTTCCTATATCTCACTTACATGTTCCCTTCCCCATCCACAAAAAGCATCAGGAGCAAAGGCAGAAAACCAGTCAATAACATAGCACTAACAGATAAGTAAGATATAAATAAGATGTCCTTTTTCTTTGATGGTTAAGGTATACCTTTAAAGGCACTAAAAAATATGTGTTTTTCTTACTTGAAAAAAGGAAATGGAAGAGAACTGTTATACCCTTTTTTTTCATGCAATATGTTTTTTTAATGTTTCATTTTTTTATTTAGTAAATATAAATTTCCAAAGTACAGTTTATGGATTACAATAGCTTTCCCCCCCATAATTTCCCTCCCACTCACACCCCTTCCATCTCCTGCTCCCTCTCCCATTCCATTCACATCAAGATTCATTTTCAATTATCTTTATATACAGAAGATTGATTTAGTATATATTAAGTAAAGATTTCATCAGTTTGCACCCACACAGAAACACAAAGTGTAAAATACTGTTTCAGTACTAGTTATAGAATTGTTATACTCTTAATATTTACTTATGATCCTTTTCTATTTTTTAATCACAGTTATGTAACACAAGCAGCCAATTCTCTGGACAGCAACTTGCATTTCTAGTCTCAAACCCAGGTTGTAAACTTTGGTTATGGACATACCTATAGCACATCACACTACACCTGTTTCTATGTTCCAATCAGAATTTGAATTATATATATATATATTTACAGGCAGAGTTAGACAGTGAGAGAGAGAGAGAGAGAGAGAGAGAGGTCTTCCTTTTTCCATTTGTTCACCCCCTAGATGGCCACTACGGCCGACATGCTGCGCTGATCCGAAGCCAGGAACCAGGTGCTTCTTCCTGGTCTCCCTTGTGGGTGCAGGGCCCAAGTACTTGGGCCATCCTCCACTGCCTTCCCGGGTCACAACAGAGCTGGACTGGAAGAGGAGCAACCTGGGCTAGAACCTGGGGTGCCAGCACTGCAGGCGGATGATTAGCCTAGTGAGCCGCAGCGATGGCCAAATTTTATATTTCTTCGGTAAGCTTCTTAGCCATTTGTATCAGGATAAACAAGGAAAGATATCTCTGCTAAGTAATCCCAAACCTTTCCAGTCAAGAGTCTCCATTTTGAATCTCAGAAAGTAGTAAAACTCTCTGTGATATCTTTGAAGAAAAGTTTGAAGACTTCACTGTAAAAGACCACACCCATAAGAGTTTCAGTTTTGCTTTCACTTCCTTTTTTCCTCTAGTACTTACAGAGTACACTCACTGTGTCACTTAACAACTGAAACATGTTCTGAGAAATGCATTATTAGATGATTCTGTCACTGTGCAAACATCAGCGTGTACTTACACAAACCTGGATAGTATAGACTTCTACACACCCAGGCTATATAGTATAGCCACTATGTTATATGCAGTACAGCACTGTCTGTAACTTTGGTATGTGGTTCAGGCTTACTGCTTTCCTTCAGACTGTTTATCAAATGCTACAGGTTCAAGTGTGTAACTAAACAGTTGATATGACACCAGAAGGGAAACAGGACATGTGACATTCTACACCCTGAGGTTAAACACAGACATGGCACTGCTGGGCTTAGATACATGACTGATCTTTTAGGGACATCCTTTCCTCTGAGTGGGGGCTGTGTCAGAATCTGGAGTGGGCCTGTGCAAGTTAAAAATGGCTAGGGGCAGACATTTCACGCAGTGGTAAGATGCTGGCTGGGATGACCACATTCCATATCAGAGTGTCTGGTTTGAATTCCACTTTCATATTGGATTCAGCTTCCTCCCAATACATACCTTGGGAAGGCAGATCATGGCTCAGTACTTTGTTCCTTGTCACTCATGTAGGAGACCCTGATTAAGTTCCAACCTTCTGGTTCTGACCTGGCCCAGCCCTAGCCGTTGGTGTTTGGAGTGAATCAACAGATGGAAGAGCTCTCTGTGTCTGTCTCTCTGCCTTTCATATAAAATAAATGAAAAAATGAAAAAATGGCTAATATTTAAATTCATTTTCATAAATCACTTAAAGCAAGGCTCTGCAGAAATATTTATGGATGGAGCTGGTGATGAGGCGCAGCAGGTTAAGCCACCTGGTGATACCGGCATGCTATATGAGCACTGATCTGAAATCCAGCTGTTCACTTCCAATCCAGATCCCTGCTAATGCAATGAGAAAACAGCGAAAGATGGCCCAAGTACTTGTGCTCCTGCCACTCATGTGGGAGACCCAGATGGAGTTCCAGGCTCCTGGCTGTGGCTATTTGGCAACTTAAAGAGAAGATGGAAGATTTCTCTCTCTCTCTCTGTCTTCCCCTCTCTGTCTCCCTAATTCTGCCTTTCAAATAAACATATAAACTTTTTTTTTTCTTAAAAAGAAATATTTATAGGTCCATTGCTGCTGCCTCCCTCTTCTGTCACTCCTGGTGCTGGTAGTGTGCTTGTTGGGTGTGGACCTGGTACCTGTTTTGTGAAGCGGCAGCTGAGGAGGCTCTGGCGCTTGCCATGGTTGACGAAAAGCCCAAGGAAGGAGTCAAGACTGAGAACATGTACCATATTAATTTGCAGGTGGGAGGGCAGGATGGTTACAGTGCAGTTTAAGATTATACACCACTTAGTAAACTAACGAAAGCTTATTGTGAACAATAGGGTTTGTCAATGAGGCAGATCAGATTCTGATTGACGGGCAGCCAATCATGGAATCAGACACACCTGCAGTGTTGCAAATGGCTAGTGAAGATACAACTGATGTGCTCCAGCAGCAGACAGAAAGTGTCTACTGAAAAAGGAACCCCTGGGGCCGGCGTTGTGCCATAGTGGGCTAAGCCTCCCATATGGGCACCAATTCTAGTCCCAGCTGCTCCTCTTCTGATCCAGCTCTCTGCTATGGCCTGAGAAAGCAGTAGAAGATGGCCCAAGTGCTTGGGTGCAGCTCCAGCTGCTGCGGCCAACTGGGGAGTGAACCAGCGGATAGAAGACCTCTCTCTCTCTCTCTCTGCCTCTCCTCTCTTGTGTAGAACTCTGACTTTCAAATAAATACATCTTTTTTTAAAAAAAGAGCAACTGGAATTGGATCTGGCACTCCAATATAGGACGCTGGTGCCACAGACATCAGCCTAGTCCAATGTGCCACAATGCCAGCCCAGAGAAACTCCTCATTAAAGGTAATAAATTCAGAAAGTTGGATATACACACTCACCTACATATCAGTTACGAAATATCAGAGAATATAGTAGTTAAAATCCCCAAAGAATTTTTTAATGGTATATGAATTTATTTTATATTTTATCTGCAAGATAATGCACTAACATTTAAGAAAGTTTCAAAAAAGAAGAGTGAAAAGGGACTTGCCCTATGAATTACTAAAAAGTGCATAGTCAAAGCAGATTGGTATTTGTAAAAGAGGAGACATATAAAGCAACAGATGCATCTAAAATTAAAAAAAAAAAGCACATATACACAAGGGAATTTACTGTTAAGGAGGTATTTCTAGTCAATTGTGAAAGAACTGATTTCAGGAAAAATGGCTATCCATTCTCAAAAACAAAGAAGAAAAATGAATCGCAAATGAATCGCGATCATATGCAATGTTCAAAAACAATTTTCAGATGTGTTCATGAGCAAAGCATAAAAATGGGTGGAAGCAATGAATGCAGTAGAAAATTTTGGCTAAGTTTTGAGTGGGGACTACCTTCCCTTATGAACTACAAAACCTGGGCACTTTTTTAAAATCTTGATTTGTTTATTTGAAAGTCAAAATTACAGAGAGAGAGAGAGAGAGAGAGAGAGAGAGAGAGAGAAATCTTCCACACTCTGGTTCACTCCCCAAATGGCTGAAAATGGCCAGGGCTGGACCAGACCAAAGTCAAGAGCCAGAAGCTACTTACAGGTCTCCCACGTGGCCATCTGCCGGTGCTTTCCCAGACACATTAGCAGGGAGCCGGATCAGAAGTAGAGCAGCTGGGACTTGAACTGGTGCCCAAATGGGAATCCAGAATGGTAGACGTTGGCTTAACCTGCTATGCCACAGTGCCGGTCCTAAAACCTGGACATTTTAAACCAAAACGGTGACAGTTCTTGAAAATATCTGTCATACATTTCACAAACATATCTGCTTCCTAATGAAAAATGGAAAAATTACTTAATATTGGACAATACACAGATAAGGAACATTAAGTGGTACATCTAAACTAGGGAACACCACACTCATATTACAATAACTAGAACTACATATGGCAAGATTTCCATCATAGTTTTTGAAAATCGGTGGAACCACCTCACCCCGGTGAGAATGGCTCACATTCAGAAATCTACCAACAATAGATGCTGGAGAGGATGTGGGGAAAAAGGGACACTAACCCACTGTTGGTGGGAATGCAAACTGGTTAAGCCACTATGGAAGTCAGTCTGGAGATTCCTCAGAAACCTGAACATAACCCTACCATACAACCCAGCCATCCCACTCCTTGGAATTTACCCAAAGGAACTTAATTTGGCTAATAAAAAAGCCATCTGCACATTAATGTTTATTGCAGCTCAATTCACAATAGCTAAGACCTGGAACCAACCCAAATGCCCATCAACAGTAGACTGGATAAAGAAGTTATGGGGGCCGGCGCCGCGGCTCAATAGGCTAATCCTCCGCCTAGCGGCGCCGGCACACCGGGTTCTAGTCTCGGTCGGGGCACCGATCCTGTCCCGGTTGCCCCTCTTCCAGGCCAGCTCTCTGCTGTGGCCAGGGAGTGCAGTGGAGGATGGCCCAAGCCCTTGGGCCCTGCACCCCATGGGAGACCAGGATAAACACCTGGCTCCTGCCATCGGATCAGCGCGGTGCGCCGGCCGCAGCGCGCTACCGCGGCGGCCATTGGAGGGTGAACCAATGGCAAAAGGAAGACCTTTCTCTCTGTCTCTGTCTCTCACTGTCCACTCTGCCTGTCAAAAAAAAAAAAAAAAAAAAAAAAAAAGAAGTTATAGGACATGTACTCCATAGAATACTATACAGCATTAAGAAACAATGAAACCCAGTCATTTGCAACAAGATGGAGGAATCTGGAAAACATCATGCTGAGTGAATTAAGCCAGTACCAAAGAGACAAATATCATTTGTTTTCCCTGATCAGCGACAACTGAGCACCAAAGGGGAAACCTGTTGAAGTGAAATGGACACTATAAGAAACAATGACCTGATCAGCTCTTGTCCTGACTCTAGATGTACAATGTAATACTTTATCCTTTTTAGTATTTGTTGTTGTTGTTGTTGTTCTAGTACTAGTGGTTGAACTCTGTAATTAACACACAATTATTCTTAGGTGTTTAAATTTTAACTGAAAAGTGATCCCTGTTAAATTTAAGAGTGGAAAAACAGAGGGAGGAGATGTACAATTTGGGACATGCTCAATCAGACTTGCCCCAAATGATGGAGTTAGAAATGTGCCAGGGGATTCCAATACAATCCCATCAAGGTGGCATGTACCAATGCCATCTTGCTAGTCCAAGTGATCAATTTCAGTTCACAATTGATGGCTCTGATAGGTCTAAGAATCAAAGGGATCACACAAACAAGACAAGTGTCTGCTAATACTAACTGATAAAACCAAAAGGGAGAGAACGATCCAACATGGGAAGTGGGATACACAGCAGACTCATAGAATGGCAGACGTCCTAAACAACACTCTGGCCTCAGAATCAGCCCTTAAGGCATTCGGATCTGGCTCAAGAGCCCATGAGAGTATTTTAGGCATGGAAAGCCAAGATACCATGGAAAAGAAAAAAAAAAAAAAAGAAGAAGAAGAAGACCTAAATGAAAGATCTCTGTGAGTGAGATCCCAGTGGAAAGAATGGGGCCATCAAAGAAGGAGGTACCTTTCTCTGAAGGGAGGAGAGAACTTCCACTTTGACTATGACCCTATCGGAATAAGATCAAAGTCAGCGAACTCTAAAGGCTTCCATAGCCCTGGCAACTCATGACTAGAGCCTAGGGAGATTACTGACGCCATGAACAGGAGTGTCAAATTGTTAAGTCAGCAACAGGAGTCACTGTGTACTTACATCCCATGTGGGATCTGTCCTTAATGTGTTGTCTAATGTGCAGTGATGCTATAACTAGTACTGAAACAGTATTTTTACACTTTGTGTTTCTGCGTGGGTACAAACTGATGAGATCTTTACTAATTATATACTGAATCGATCTTCTGTATATAAAGATAACTGGAAATGAAAAAAAAAAACCTGGTGTTAAATTGGAAATGGCATAGAAAATTAATTAATTAAAAAATATTATGTAGGATCTCTGTCTTTAATGTGCTGTACACTCTTATTTAATGCTATAACTAGTACTCCAACAGTATTTTTTTTTTCATTTTGTGTTGCTATATGGGGGCAAACTGTTGAAATCGTTACCTAATATATACTAAACTGATCTTCTGTATATAAAGAGAATTGAAAATGAATCATGATGTGATTGGAAGGGGAGAGGGAACGGGAAAGAGGAGGGTTGTGGGTGGGAGGGAAGTTTTAGGAGGGGGAAGCCACTGTAACCCATAAGCTGTACTTTGGAAATTTATATTCATTAAATAAAAGTTTAATAAAAAAAATCGGTGGAACCAGATCACAGACCAGGAAGCACTGACCATCTAGCTTTCATAAGAAAATGAAATTACACGATCATGCATCTACAAAAGAGAGTCAAAATGCCTAGGGTTACATGGTTGAACACAGGGCTTAGAAGGGTTTCACTTTCGGCTTTATACACGGTACTATCATTTGAGGGTGTCCTGCCCCGACCAAGAGGGGAACAATATAATTTTTTCAACAGAAAACAGCGCTTGCTTCTCTGCAACCTCTTTCAACGTGTACTCCCTGCAGGGCAGGGAGGCACATCGGGTTCTCTCAATTTCATGTCGCCTCACTTCCTTCACCACCACTTCTCACTTGTCGTGACCGACACAGCAAGGCTGGCTGACTGCGGCGGGCTACAGGCACACGCCTCGGGGATCCTTCTAACCCGGCGTTTCCACTTCTTCACAAGCTCAAGCTTTTCGCTGGTCAGTTTCCCACCACCGGGAGGCTCCCCCCGCCGGCAGCGCTCACTTCCGCCCCCTCTGCCCGGGCCACCGAGCCCCCCTCTGCGACCCTCTGGGAAGTTGCCCAACGTCTCACTGACAACGGCTATGATGACACCTCACAGGAAAGCAAAGAGCAGAGTTGTGCAACCCCCTTGGGGGAAAACAACGGAAAGAACCTTCTCAGAAGTTTTCGAAACAGCAACGAGGACAGTACTTGCTCCTGGGAGGCGGTCCTCCCTAGGGGAAGTCAGGGGCGCTACCGACGGGGTCCCCCGCAGGCCCCGCCAGCCGCGTCTCCCCGGCAAAACAGCTACACAGGAGGTCGCCGAGAGCTGCCAGGGCCGATCCTGGGCTGGGTGCCAGCCCTGCGGCCGTCGGGGCGGGGGTTGTAGCTGCTGAGCCGACGTCCCGGGAGCAGACAGCCCTTCCCGCGTCAGCTGCAGGACACCGGTCGGCGCGCCTGCCCCCGCGCCACGAGCGCGCGGTCCCCGGAGCTCCTCGGCTTCTCTCGCTGCGGCGCCCACGCGGCCAGCGCGTCCCTGTGGCGCTCTCACACACAAGGGCCCCTCGCCTCGCTCGACGGACTCGGACACACCAAGTCGCTCGCGGAGTTTCTTACTCACAGTTCAGGGATTCCGCCACTTTTTCTCACGCCTCCGGTCGCCGGCCCCCGGGCTGAGGGACTCCAACCGGAAGTTGCTTTCCGTTCCAGTTCAGAGGGCAGCGGCTGCTGGCGGAGCCATTAACTCTTCACCCTCCACCCGGCCGGGCCGGCCGGGCCCCTTTTGCCCGACCCCGCCCAGCCCTGCCCGGCTCGGCTCGGCTCAGCCCCGCCCCGCCACACCGGGAAAACCTGAGCTGCGGAAGTGAATCCGCTGACAAGTTTTGGAAAGGTCACTTGAGGAATTTTTTTTTTTTTCCAAACAGTAAATAAACAGGTGGAACACATCACCGTGTGTAAGAGTTGAGAGGACCCAAGAATCCCCTGGGATGCTTACGATGTAGTTTCACCAACCAAACCCTAGAGACTCCAGGTCAGACAACTGAGGTAAGCCCAGGAACCTGCATTTTCAATAGATCCTCTTGTGTATGTGATTAAGGTGATTAAAGTCCAACACCCTGAGAAACACCAGGAGAGCGTGCCCTCGCGCACACACCCATGCACGCACACACCCATGCACACATGTGCGTTTGTGTTTTTTCCCAACTAGTAATACTTTACACTAAATGTACTTGCTGAAGTGGAGTGGTTGGGAAATGCAAGTTGAGCTTTACTAGAAAATTTCCCAGGAATTAAAACTTCCCCATTATTCCATTTCCTAGCTATGCTCGCATACTCTCCAAGATAGAAATTTTAGATAGTTTTCTTTCAGTATCTATCTTTTTCCTGTTGAGAGCCAAAGGATCAGATGCTGGCTCCCTCAGGTTCTCCTTGTATTTCTGAACCGTGGACATTTATCCTTCTTTCTTTAGGCCAGAAAGCCTGAGGATTTAAAAACCTGCTAAGTTGCAGTGCATTCTGCCCAATTACCTTCAATATTGGGCTTACTTTTAAAAATCAAAGCCAAAACATAGTTACAACTTTTTTTTAACAGAAACTTCTCAAAGTATTTTGAGCAGTTAAACAGTTTGCTTTTAACAAGGAGTTAAACATGACAATGCATCACTCCTTGAAGCAATTTTAGGTTTACTGAACACAATGAGAGTATAGTCCACAGGTTTTTCCGCAAGCCGTCTGCCCCGATATTGCATAGCCTCCCCTGTTAATCAACATTCCTCATCAGAGTGGTGATGAAAAAACTGCTATAGACATCACTGTGTAAGTTTTTGTGTGAACATGTTTTTCAACTCCTTTAATAAATAACAAAGAATGTGATTGCTGGATTGTATGGTAAGAGTATGTTTAGTAAGAAACTGTCACACCCTCTTTCAAATGGCTGTATGGTTGAATTACAACCAGCAATGAATGAGAGTTCCTGTTGCTCTATATTCTCACCAGCATTTGGTGTTGTCAATGTTTTGGATTATGGCCATTCTAATAGATGAATAGTAGTACCTCATGGTTGTTTAAATTCGCATTTCTCTGAGGACATGTGATTTGAAGCATCTTTTCATATGCTTTGCTGCCATCTGTATGTCTTAGGGAAGGTATTTGTACAGGTCTTTGGCCCATTTTTCAGTTGAGATGCCAGTTTTCCTATTGTTGAGTTTTAGTTCTTTGTATATGTTAGATAATAGTCCTTTATCAGATATGTCTTTTGCAAACATTTTCTCCTAGTCTGTGTTGTGTCTTTATATTCTTTCAGTGTATTTTGTAGAACAGAAATTTAAAATTTTGATAAACTCCAGCTTATCCAGCACTACTTTTGTGTAGATTGAAGGAGCTGCTTTGAAGATTTCTGATTAAAATAGTAGAACTTAATGGAATTCTCAGAATCTAAAGCTGAATGGATAGGCATTTTGAAATATTGGGGTGCTAAAAACTTTGAATAAGGAAATAAAAACTAACTGTACATATTTCTTAAATATGTATTTTTTTCTGTCTTTCCACTCCTTGGCGTTGTAGTAATGAAGAGAAGTGGCTGCATACTTCTTTCTGGGAAACATGCATGAATGGTGGTAGAATTATTTTAGAAGAGTTTGGGTTAAGATGGTGTCAGATATTTTATTTTTCCTATAATGATGATCAGGTTGTTTTTTTTTTTTTTTACAATTGACATATGATATCTTTAATGAAGTCTGGGGAATTGACTTGAGACATTCATTTGAGAAATAATCCTTTTAATAGAATGATATAATTGTGCTCTAGTATTCCTTCATTTATGTTATTAAATACCTCAAGTTAGTATGTAAGTTAGTAAGTAAGTTAGTCATTGGTGGTCGGGTATGATGGGATGAAAATGGGGAACTACAGGCATATTAAAAATATTTTGGGAGCTATTTTTACAGTTGCTTAATATTTTATGGAGAATTCTGAATATAAATCTAAGAACAAGGAAACCTACCAGTATAAACAGTTACTACAACTTGCAGGGTCAGGTTTGATCTCAGCCAAATCTTTGAAATACTATTATTAATGGAATCTGGTTGACTTATTTAAAATGACATGTGAATTGGCTGTCTATGTCTCAGATTCTCCAGCTAAAATGCCTATAAAAATTGAAATATATGAGCATTCATAATAACGTTGGAAGTCAAGACTGCTGATCAGGGCTATTCTGTATGTTGAACAGGCTGTACTCATTTGCCAAACCTTGCCCCTTCAGTCTAAGGCTTCTCAGAGAAGTACTTTCCCTAATTTGCACAAAAGTACCATATGGGTCGTTGTAGCCTGCTGGCAGGCGGTTAAAACCATAATTTGATAAGATTTTACACCAACTGCAAGATCTCTGATGTTGAAATGAACATGTATTTTGTGGTTTGAAGGCAAGCAAATGTGTTGGTAAGGAAGCCACCTCATGGTGCCTACTAGTGAATTGGACAGTTACTTTACTACAATGTGTGATCTCTAATTAATATTTTGTACCCCAAAGTCCCCCATTAGGAACTCTCTCTATTATCCAATTTGGAACTATGGTTTGGAAAATACCAATAATACCCAATGGGAGTGGATAAATGTGATGGTTTCTAGCCAAGCATGTGAAGCCAATAAGGAAAGGGGCTAAGCAGACAGATCTGGCTGTTGAACTTTTTGGAGGCTTCATTTTTTTATACATTGTTCCTATCTATCAAGGAAAAGACCAATAATTGTTTCTGGTTCACCAGCAGTTCTTCTCTTTATAGTAAAATGACTAGGCAGTAAGGGTAAGGAATCTTACCTTAGCCAAACACCCACAGTAACAAAATTGATAAATGCCAGTTTCACATGAAAAGTTATCTATGAACTGTGCATGTCTGTCTGTCCTTCCAGCTCAAGATCTGTGCTGAGGAACTAAAAGCAATTAGATAATGAGAACCAAGGAAACGTCACGTATCTAATTAGTAAGGGCTACACAAGGCGGAGAAAAGGGAAATGTAAGACAAAGCCTCCATTTGAAAATATTGTGCTTCATAAGGGAGAATCCTCAAAATACAAAGAAAACAAACACTTTGAAAAATCATTTACCCGAAGTTAATGAAAAGAATCTGTTTGAAATATAAGATGCTAGTGTAAGAGGAGCGTGGAGGCAAAAAGTAATACACAAAAGTTGGGTAAGTCTGTAAAGACACAAAACATGCAATGGCAAGACTGACATATTATTTGTCCAAAATCAAGGATAAAATCAGTCCATCAAGTTAAACTGCTGCCTAAGACATCCGCAGTCCATATCATGGAGTGCCCGAAGTTGAGTCCCATCTCTGTTTCCAAACTAGCTACCTCCTAATGCATATTCTAGGGGGCAATAGATAATGCCTCAAGTGCTTGGCTCCTTACTATTTGTGCTTAAAACCAATTAAACTCATAAACCTATATTAATGAGCACACAACATATAAAGATAATTTGTAACGGCACATATACAAAACTGTATAGGAATATAGAGTTTTTATTACTGAAACTAAGTATCAGTTCAAATGAGGTTATTATAAATTTAATTTGTTAATTGTAATCTTCATGATAACTTATAATAACATATCTAAAAATAAGTACATAAAATGGGTAGGGAATAAAGTATTAAACTGGAAAGAATCAGTTAAACACAAAGGAAGGCAGTAATGGAGGAACTGAGGATAGAAAAATGGAATAAGACATAGAGGAAGTAAATAAGGTGGTTGAAGTATTAGTTCTTTATTGTTAGTAATCACCTTAAATGTAGATAGCTCAACTTCTTCAATCAAAAGGCAAAGCTTGACAGAATGAATCATACATAATCAGATAATTGAATTACATGCTGTCTATAAGAGACTTATCTTAGATGCAAAGACACAAATCAATGAAATTTACAGTAGGAAAAAACTTTTTCTGGCTGGCGCCATGGCTTAACAGGCTAATCCTCCGCCTTGCGGCACCGGCACACCGGGTTCTAGTCCCGGTCAGGGCGCCGGATTCTATCCCGGTTGCCCCTCTTCCAGGCCAGCTCTCTGCTATGGCCCGGGAAGGCAGTGGAGGATGGCCCAAGTGCTTGGGCCCTGCACCCGCATGGGAGACCAGGAGAGGCACCTGGCTCCTGGCTTCGGATCAGCGCGATGTGCCGGCCGCAGCGGCCATTGGAGGGTGAACCAATGGCAAAAAGGAAGACCTTTCTCTCTGTCTCTCTCTCGCTATCCACTCTGCCTATCAAAAAAAAAAAATTTTTTTTTCTAGGAAAATAGTAACTAAAAGAGAGATGGATGGCTACACTAATATAGACAAATAAGACTTCCAGACAAAAAACTGCTACAATGGCCGGTGCCACGGCTCACTTGGCTAATCCTCCACCTGCGGCACCGGCACCCCGGGGTTCTAACCGGATTCTGTCCCGGTTACTCCTCTTCCAGTCCAGCTCTCTGCTGTGGCCTGGGAAGGCAGTGGAGGATGGCCCAAGTCTTCGGATCGGTGCAGCGCACTGGCCATAGCAGCCATTTTGGGGGGTGAACCAATGGAAGGAAGAGCTTTCTCTCTGTCTCTCTCTCTCACTGTCTAAATCTGCCTGTCAGAAAAAAAAAGAAAAAAGAAAAAAGAAAAAACTGCTACAAGATACAAAGAAGGTCATTGTATATCAACAAAATAGTTATTCATTAGAAAAATGTAACAGTTATATACATATACCCACCAAACTCTTGGGCCCTAAAAATATATAAACATTGGCTCAATTAAAGGGAGAAATAGACATTGCTACAATAATCATTGGAGACTTCATTATGCCACTTTTAATAATGGAGAGAAAAACAGAAGATCAAAAAGGAAATAGACAACTTGAATAATACTCTAATTGACTATACCCAACAGACATCTTTAATTGATTATACCCAACAGACATATATAGAGCAATCCACCCAAGGAAACCAAAGTATATTTTCTACTCAAATGGATGTGGAATATTCTCCAGGATAGATCCAATTACAAGATTAACAACAACAACAAAAGCTTGATATATTTAAAAAGACTGATATCAGAGTCGGCACTGTGACATAGAAGGATAAGTCTCTGCCATTAATGCCTGCATCCTATATGGGAGCTGGTTCAATTCTCAGCTGCTCCATTTCCAATCCAGCTTCCTGCTAATGTGCCTGGAAAACTGCAGAAGATGCCCCAAGTGCTTGGACCCCTACATCCACATGGGAGACCCAGAAGAAGCTTCTGGTTCCTGGCTTCAGCCTGGTCCAGCCCCGGCCACTGTGGCCATTTGGGGAGTGAACCAGCAGATGGAAGATCTCTCTCTGTCTCTCTTTCTCTCTGCCTTTCAAATAAATTAATTAATCTTTAAAAAAATAAAAAGATAGAAATCATACAAATATCTTCTCCAGCCAAAATGAAATGAAACTAGAAATCAATAAATAGCACAAGAAAACTGGAAAATTCATTAAAATGTGCAAATTATGCCACACATTCTTAACCAGTGAGTCAAAGAAGAAATCACAAAGAAAGTTAAGATTTACTTACAGATGAATGAAAACAAAGTTGCAACATACCAAGACATGTGAAATGCAATGAAAGCAATATTATAGGGAAATTAATAGCAATAAATTTCCACACACAAAAAGCAGAAAGACTTGAAATCAGTAACTTAACTTTATACCTCAACAAACTAGCAAACTTTATCTAAAACTAGCAGAAAGAAGGAATAAAGAGTAGAGCAGAGATAAATACAAGAGAGGTTAGAAAAATAGAAGAGCGAATCAATGAAAAACTATTCAGGCTTGGAAAAGATCAATAAAATTGATAAACCACATAAAGTTGTACAAAAAAAGAGAAGACAGAAAATAACCAAAATCAGAAATGAAAGTGGGAATATTACCACTAACCAAATAGAAATTTAAGAGAATTATAAAATTATGGAACAGTTGTATGTCAACAGATTACAAAATTTAGGTAAAATGAATGTATAAATTCCTAGAAATCAAACTACCAAATCTGAATCAAGAACAAATAGAAAATTCAAACAGATTTGTAACAAATGATTGAGTCAATAGTCAAAAACCTCTCAAGAAAGAAAAATCCAAGACCAGATAACTTTGCTGGTAAATCAATCTTTCTTTCTTTCTTTCTTTCTTTCTTTCTTTCTTTCTTTCTTTCTTTCTTTCTTTCTTTCTTTCTTTTCTTTTCTTTTTTTTTTTTTTTTTGGACAGGCAGAGTGGACAATGAGAGAGATAGAGAGAGACAGAGAAAGGTCTTCCTTTTCTGTTGGTTCACTCCCCAGTGGCTGCTGTGGCCGGCGCACCGCAGCCGGTGCACCACGCTGATCCGAAGCCAGAAGCCAGGTGCTTCTCCTGGTCTCCCATGTGGGTGCAGAACCCAAGCACTTGGGCCATCCTCCACTGCCTTCCTGGGCCACAGCAGAGAGCTGGCCTGGAAGAGGAGCAACCGGGACAGAATCCGGCGCCCCGACCGGGACTAGAACCCGGTGTGCCAGCGCCGCAGGTGGAGGATTAGCCTATTGAGCTGCGGTGCCGGCCAAGGTAAATTTATTTAAAGATTTATTTATTTGAAAGTAGAGTTAGAGAGAGAGAGAGAGAGAGAGAAAGAGAGAGAGATATCTTTCATCTGCTAGTTCATTCCCCAAATGGCCACAATGACCAGGAGCCAGAGACAGGAGTTTCTTCCGGTCTCCAACATGGATGCAGGGCCCAAAGGGTACATTTGGAGGGAAGTGGATCAGAAATGGAGCAGCCTGGGCTTGAACCAGTACCCATAAAGGATTCTGGCATCGCAAGTGGCAACTTTACCAGCTATGCCACAATGCCAGCCCTGTCAATGGTGAATTTTACCCAGTACTTAAGAATTAACACCAGAGCAGGAGCTGTGCATAGTAAGTTAAACCTTTGCCTGAAGTGCCAGCATCTCAGTTGGGCACCGGTTCAAGTCCAGGCTGCTCCATTTCCAGTCTAGCTCCCTGTGAATGGCCTGAGAAAAGCAGTGGAAGATGGTCCAAGTGCTTGGGTTCCAGCACCCACATGGGTGACCTGAAAGGAGCTTCTGGCTCCTGGCTTCAGATAGGCTCAGCTCTAGCCATTGTGGCCATTTGGGGAGTGAACCAGCAGATGGAAGACCTCTCTCTCTTTCTCTTTGTCTTTCTCTCTCTCTCTCTCTGCCTCTGCAACTCTGCCTTTCAAATAAAAATATAAATCTTAAAAAAAAAAGTCAGAGAACAACTCAGAAATCATGTTCTGGATTTTATACAACTCATTCTAATGAGCACTCAGTCCAGAAGACTCGTATTCTCTTTTGAGGTCAATATCCTCAGTAACCTAAGGACCTCCCACTAGACCTCACCTCTTTAAGTTTCACATCACCTCCACACTGAAGATCAGACCTACAACACATGGACCCTTGGGGGCAAACCACATCCAAATCCTAGCAACCCAAGATCAGGAACAAGACAAGGATACTTTTTTCCACAACAGCTATTCAATATTGTTCAATAAGTTCTAGTCAGAGCAACTAGATAAGAAAAAGAAATAAAAGGCATCCAACTTGGGAAACAAGAAGGAAAATTATTTCTGTTCTCAGATGATCTTATCCTACACATAGTAAATCCCAAAGATACACAAGAAAGCTAATAGAGATGATTAAAAAATTTAGCAAACTTTCAGGGTACAAAATAAACATTCAAAAAGTCAGCCAGTGATGTACTCTCCTAAAATGAGATAAAATAAAAAATTTTATTTACAATAACATTTAAAGGAATAAAATGCCTCAGAATAAATTAGTTAAAGAGGTAAGAAGACTTGTACATTGAAAACTGTAAAACATTGCTGAAAATATGTTCAGAAAAACCTAAGTGGAAAGACATTCCATGTCCATCAATTGGAAGACTTAAACTCATTAAGATAGTAATATTCCCCAAACTGATCTTCAGATTCAATGCAATTCTTATAAAAATTCCAGTGACCTTTTTGTTTTTTGCAAAAATGAACAAGCTGATTTCCAAATTCAGATGAAATTTCAAGTATCCTCAAATTTATATGGAATTGCAGATGGTGAACAGGAAAAACAAACTTTGAAGACTTACATTTTCTAATGTCAATACTTTTGTGAAGCTACAATAATCAAAATAATAGACCAAAGACATAGAATTGAGAGTCCAGAAATAAACCTTTACATGGTGTCAAAACCATTTGATGAAGTACTCTTTTAAACACATGATGGTGGAAAACTGATAATCACATGCAAAAAAATTAAACTTGTGCAATTAAAAACATTACCAACACACTGACAATACAACCCCCACAATGGGAGAAAATATTTTTAAACCATGTATATGATAAGGATCTAGAATCCAGAATATATAAAGAATTATGACAATGCAACAACAAATAGGTAACTCAATGAAAACATGGGTATGGGACTTGAATAGAGATTTCTCTAAAGAGGATATATAAATGATTAACAAGCACATGAAAAGATGCTTGACATCAATAACCTTTAGGAAAATACGAATTAAAACGAGAGTGAGGTACCACTTCCCCTTCACTAGGATGGCTATAATAAAAATGCAGATGGAAAATGGCAAGTGTTGACAAGAATGTAGGGCAACTGGAAATTTCATTCATTACTGGTGGCAATGCAAAATGGTTCAGCCACTGTGGAAATCAATTTGTGATCCCTTAAAATGCTAAACATATAATTACTGTATAATTGCACAATGCCACTGTTAGGTATATATCCCAAAGTAATGAAAATAGGTACTCAAACAAATAGGTATAAATGCCTGTGCACAGTAACACTATATCCAATTGTCAAAATGTCAAAATTTACCCCAAAACCCTTATGCATCAACAGATGAGTAGATAAACATATTATGTAGTATACACATACAATAGCATATTATTCAGTGATGCATGCTACAATATAGATAAACCTCAGAAACATGCTAAATGAAGGAAGTTACACAGCAAAATCCATACCCTGTAGGCTTCATTTAAGCAGAATATTCAGAATAGATATATCCATAGAAAGAGAATGCATATCAATGGCTGCCAAGGTTTGATGGGAATGGAAATGAAAAGAGCAACAGCTTAATGGTACAGTGTTTCCTTTTGGGGTGATTAGAATGCAATAATTTACCAGTATTAGTTCCTTAGTTATAACAAGGAACATACTAATGAAAGATGTTCATAATTGGGGACTCTCTTCCATGGTGAGGAGAGGTAGGTTGAGTGGTATATGGGAACTCTCTGTAGTGTGCACTCAGTTTTTCTCTCAATCTGAAGTTGTTCTAAAAAATTAATTTCAAAAACCCTTTACCTTAAATGACCCCTGGTCAAAGAAGAAGTAAAGCTGTAAAATAATGTTAATGCTAACATAAATATAACATATCGTATGTTGTAAGATATAGTTAAAATGATACTAACCTTAAATATTTTCATTACAAAACAAAAGAGAATAAAAATAAATGAACCAGACATTGAGTTGAAAAACTGTGAAAAGTAAAATAGTCCAAAAACAGCTTTAAGAAAATATTAATAATGATTAAACAAAGATAAATGATTTAAAAACAAAGCCTACTATAAAATCGGTACTTCCCAAAGGTGAGCTCTGTGACAAGTCCAATTAGGGAAAAAAAATAAAGCATAAATGGACAAAATGAATAATGAAAAAGGATTATCCAAAAAGTTATAGAGGTGATTAAAATGTCTAAGAGAATACCAGGTATGACAACAATTTGAAAAATTTGATTAAAAGAATAACTTTAAACAAAAAATATTACTTAAGCCAGAATAAATCAATAATAGTAGAAAATATTAGAAAAACTTTTAAAAAATTACTTCCAAAATGATGCCAAGGCCAATGGTGTTATCAATTTGTTCTTTAAGTATTTCAGGGAACAGATAACATATTAAACTTTTTCAGAATATTGTGTTATTTTACTTATGAAGCTGGCCTAAATCTTTAATACTAAAAATCTATTAATTATAATTTCCAGAATACTAAAAATACACATTAATATCACTTATAAATGGGAATGTAGAAGTTCTCAGTAAATTACCAATTTTTATTTTTTGGAATGTATTTTCTTCATATGAATTGGATATAAGATTAACTAGTTTGAATGTGCATTTTGCTTACAATTGCTTGTTATAACTGAATTGTTGTCTACAGCTAGCACTGTCATAAAAGGAAAGATTTTTGCACAAAGCATCAGAACATCTGCTTTGAATACTTGGTTGCTCTGCCTGGATAGGGTTCCTGGCTTACGCCACATCGTTTTTGCTCTTTTCTGCTAGTTTGAGTTCTAAGTTGAATTGTGAAGCCAAAATTATGGAGGAGAGGTGTCTAAGCATGTGGGTTAAAGAGAAAAAAGTGGAAATCTGTAGGTATAGTTTGTTTTTTTTGATCAACTAATTATTTTAATCAGAGTAGTAACATAATATAGTTTATGACTATAATCCTGCCTTTATTACTGAAGCATAATAACATGATTTTTGATCACAAGATTTTTTTAAAATTTTTTTTAAATTAAAAAAAATTTTTTTTTTAATTTTTTTAACAGGCAGAGTGGACAGTGAGAGAGAGATATTGGTTCACCCTCCAATGGCCGCTGCGGTAGGCGCGCTGCGACTGGTGCACCGCGCTGATCCGATGGCAGGAGCCAGGTGTTTCTCCTGGTCTCCCATGGGGTGCAGGGCCCAAGCACTTGGGCCATCCTCCACTACACTCCCTGGCCACAGCAGAGAGCTGGCCTGGAAGAGGAGCAACCGGGACAGGATCGGTGCCCCGACCGGGACTAGAACCCGGTGTGCCGGCGCCGCAAGGCGGAGGATTAGCCTATTGAGCTGTGGCGCCGGCACAAGATTTTTTTTTAAGTGTAATTGCTATACTGTGTGTAACAGCACAATACTATATGCAGTAGAAAAATCATGCAGTTCTCTTTAATGAAACCAAAAACATATTAGACATAGATTAACATGAAGTGTTGATTTCTTTCTTAAATATGCCTGTAGTGAACTACAACATTTGATAGTTAATTTGGTGTTTATGATAAATGTATTTGTCCCAGACCAATAGCCAACATCATTCTTAGTGTTAACTGCTAGGGAAATTCCCACTGAGATCAGGAACAAGACAAGGTTGACTGTCTGTTCTTTCTTCTGTTATTAAACACTGTTCCAGAAGTTCTGGCCAATGTGGTAACAAGAAAAAAGAAAGGAGACATGTTTTTCTAACTAGATTTCATATTTATGAATTGCATAAAATAGTTTACTACAGATGGGGATCAAAATGACTGAAATATAAAATTTTGAAATCAATATGACAGCAGTTATTAGAAAATATGGTGGAAAGAACATCAAGATAGTGCCTATACTATCGATATACAAGGAAGAAGCCCAAACAAAATAGATTGGAATACATTTTACAGCAAAGAACCTTATGTTCACTGAGGCCTTAATACATTCAGTGATCTGGAAGTTCACTGGCAGGAAGGTTCTATATTAGTGGGTTGAGTATTTCCCTCAAATTAGGATAGAAATTTTATGAAATTCTCACCAGAACTTTTTCAAGGGTACTTAACAGACTTATTTTGAATTATCCAGTTAGCCATTTCTTTATGGTCATAAATGTTTAAGAGAAATAACTGGACTTTGTTCTAGGCCCCAGTAGGCAGCTAGACAAGTACCTCAGACAGGTTGGACTAGGTATACAGTCCCAAGTCCTGCCCTGATTCTGAAGCGTATTGCATGGAGGCATTCCAGTGTGTCTATCATGTGGTGTAAAGTGTACCCTGGAGAGAATGTGGAGATGTGGTGGCCAAGTGACAAGGGAGACCTCGCTGCTAGGAATGATGTGGTTGCTCTGTGAACTCAGTGGAGTCATTTGCCTTTTTTCTCTATCCTACTGCAAGATAGCCTCCAAATATTGTTTTAATGTTATAAAAAGGCAGGGCAGGGTAGTGAATAAAAGCTGTGGAAAAAGAGGTGGTACGAATTTATATTTGAGCCCTTGCTCTAGAAGACCCTGTGATCATTTTCCTCCAGTAGGCATGCCATGTGGCAGCTGTTAATGTAGCAACAGTGTCAGTGGTTCTTGATATTTAATTTTTTTGATCTGTCAATTTTTCCTATGATTATTCTTAAGAAAATACTACATCACCTCTAATATTCATTTTTGATCAGGAAAATAAAAAGGTCTGTTGGTAAGAAAATAAGACTAGATTACTATAATTGTGTTAGCTTAAATGTTCTAAGATAGGAAATACAGGGTTGTCTGTAAGCTTAATACTTTAGTGTGATGAAATGTTTATTATCATGGGTTTCTAATGAGATGGAAAAATATTAAATATAACTTAATTTTGAATACATATACTGGATCTGATTGGAATTGATTTTTAAAATATAACAAAAAGTATGGATACATATAATATTAACCAACCTACTAAACCATATACAATTTAACTTAGGCCAAGTATCTCTCAGT
Source organism: Lepus europaeus (assembly GCF_033115175.1). Taxonomy (NCBI): domain Eukaryota; kingdom Metazoa; phylum Chordata; class Mammalia; order Lagomorpha; family Leporidae; genus Lepus; species Lepus europaeus. The sequence continues at coordinate 103,496,874 of NC_084827.1, read as the reverse complement.
CTTATATTATGCAATAAAAATCGCTCAGTGTATATAAATTTAAACAATTATTTAAATAGAGGCATAAATTATATCTTAAAAGTTAGAAAAGAATCAATTTTACTTGGATCTTCACTAGGGAACCAATTTTTTTAAAGGGCAATTTCTAACTATGACAATGAATACAAGGACATTACTGAATCATGTAATAAAGTATTCACTTAGAAAAAGCAACAGTGGGACAAATATGCAACACTACAGTTATAGACATTCAGGCCACTTCGGTAGGCTGAGAATCTAAGAACTGCTAAAATTTGATTACCTCTTTTCCAGGTCACAATCTTCCTTCACAGGCTATTCCTCTTTAAAGATGAAGGCAAGACTGGAAGTTTTTTTCCGCAGGCTTTACCAATGCTGCCCAAACTGTCCTGAGCTCTCCCTTGTGTTGAACTGGGAACTTCCACTGAGAAATCCCCTGACTAGAAGACTTCCTTATTTGTAGCTACCAGCAGCCAATCATAGCAAGATATTGAAATGAAGAAAAGACTACCAGAAAATATTCTGTAAACCACCCGTGACTGTAGCTCTGACTTCCTTTTGAAGCAGAGATACTTTAGTTGAATAGTAAGGTGTTTTAACAAAAAGTCAGAAATTATAAACTCAAAATAGTGTATAAGCATATTTTCATGTAAGAATATTTGAAAGGAAGCTTATTTGATAAATGACTTAACAGACTTTAAGAAGCCACTTTTTCACCTAAGCAGTCTATTTATAAATAGCAGGAAAAGATCAAATTTGAGTATAGATGTCTGCGTTAGGGCTATAGATGAAGACGAAGACTGGTTCAATAATGATTTTTGCTGCATTTCCAAGCCTGACCCCAGGTACTCAGAACAGGAGTAAAACAAAGCCTCTTGAAACAGCTTCTCTGCTTTGAGAACTAGGGCCTGCTCTTTGTGTGGACGAGTGTGTATTACAGCACACTGGAGAAATGCTTCACAAATGCATGCATTTCTCTGAGGCTACTTGGGACAAAACATCAAGTTTTATGTGCAAATGGAAGGCAGCATATGCACCACAGACATTTTTCTTTGTTATAAAATTTTAGAGCTGGAAATGTCCTTTGACGCCATCTGTTCCATTTCCTTTTTATTACAGATGAGGAAACAGGAGAGGGTAAATGCTCAATGTCAAAAAGGAAGTTAAAAGTAGCACTCAGATTAAATTCTGAGTCTTTTGAATCCAAGTGCTTTCTTTTTTCTTTCTCTTTCTTAACTGTACTACACTCTTGGTATATCAAATTACTGAACTGAAAATAGACTAGCAAAATGAGCTGTCTCCTTGTTTAGCTCCTGCATTTTTGTAGATGAGATTGAGGCCATACTCAAAGTTCCACAATTAGTTAAAGGACTATAATTTAGAACTTCTGACTCTTGGTCAGAAGTTTCTTTTCTACTCCTCTACTTTTAAAGCACTGCCTTCTCTTAAACTTACATGTTAAATAAGTCTGAGATTTTGCTTCTTATGATAAAATAATTTTGAAAGTATCTTAAACACTGAGTAAGCTTATGAGTAAAACATTCCATATATTCATCTAACATACAGTAAAACATTAAATTTCCTTTAACAGTATGTGCTTTATAACTGTTGTACTGGTAAAATATCACACACTGCATGTTCTTTTGTGCTATGGCAAAATGAAACCTATTTAATATAATAAAAATAGCAAAAAGAAAATAATAAAAAAGTGAGATAGACACTGGTGAAAAGAGAACTTCTCAAGAATTTACATTTCTGGCAGGATACACAGCAGACTCATAGAATGGCAAAAGCCCTAAACAACACTCTGGCCTCATAATCAGCCCTTTAGGCATCTGGATCTGGCTAAAAAGCCCATGAGAGTTTCACAGGCATGGAAAGCCAAGACACTGTGGCAAAAAAAAAAAAAAAAAAAAAAAAATTGACCCGAATGAAAGATCTCTGTGAGTGAGATCCCTGCAGAAAGAACGGGCCATCAAAGAAGGCAGTACCTTTCTCTGAAGGGAGGAGAGAACTTCCACTTTGACTATGGCCTTGTCTAAAAAAGATTGGAGTTGGTGAACTCAAGAGGCTTCCATAGCCTTGGCAGCTCATGACAGGAGCCTCGGGTGATTACTGACGTCATAAGCAAGAGTGTCAATTGTTAAATCAACAATGGGAGTCACTGTGCACCTGCTCCCCATGTAGGATCTCTGCCCTTAATGGGTTGTACTATGAGAATTAATGGTAAAACTACTACTCAAACAGTACTCTATACTTTGTGTTTCTGTGTGGGTGCAGTCTGTTGAAATCTTTACTTAGCATATGCTAAGTTGATCTTCTTTATATAAAGATAATTGAAAATGAATCATGATGAAGAATGGGATGGGAGAGGGAGCAGGAGATGGGAGGGTTGGGGGTGGGAGGGAGGTTATGGGGGAAAAGCTGCTATAATTCAAAAGTTGTACTTTGGAAATTTATATTTATTAAATAAAAGTTGAAAAGAAAAAAAGAATTTGCATTTCTGAATGAACAGAGTTTTAAAAACTAGCAGGGCTCCTCTCTTAGCTAGGAAATGCCCCTTTCTTTGGTCTGTTCATCCTGTGTCCCCCTTCCCCCTTCTATTTACTTCTATGATTGAGCTTGATGGCCACATAAGCCCCTGAAGAAGTGGATAGACCTGGGTATGCTGACCTCAACCTGGTTGGGCATTGCTACTGATGCCAAGACAGAGAGGCTCTAGTTAGATATGCTTTTTGAAGAAATTCTGTGAGAGAATTTCTGAGAGATTTTGAGATATTTGAAACCCAAGCCACCAACCAGTTCTGTCTCTAGGCAAATAGGTATGGCAGATGCAAGTTTTCATCTTTGTTGTCTTTAGTGGTTCCTTTTCCTATTTCCTCTTCCCCTCACCTCTCTCCTGCCCCCTCTCCCTTTTCCCCACCTACCCTCCTCCCCTCTCAGAGTCATAAATTATGAGACCATGGCAGATAGAAATGCAGAAACCCCTGCACCAAGCCAGGATTGTCAAGGATTAAAGTGCAATGACCAGGCCAGGAAGGGAATAAAGAAAGGGCTTCAAGTCCAAGTTAGAGGGTGGGAGGCAAAAGTCGGGTTCATTCACATAGTTTTAACTGGACAAGGCAGTTCCTAATCTTAGAATGAAGACATCACTACCAAGGTACAGCAGGGTTCTCAGGGCAGGCCTGTGTGAGGGGTTTACTTAAGAAGACAAAGTCTTTCCTGGAGAAAATGGAGAGCAGGAAAGCTGAGTTTCTTAATTGACAACTAGAATTCAGGGATAGAGAGATCCAGATGCCTACAACCCTGGCCAAGAAATTAGGCTGCACGGGGTGGGTGTTTGGGAAACTCGATTCAGATGATAACACAGACAACTGCAGGGTGAATCTGTGCTCCAGGCATGCGTAGTGTTTGTGGGAACAACAGAATTTTCCAGGCTCTACTTGCTGATGGGCTGAGGCTCCAGGGTTTTATTGGCCCATGGCCACAGCAGGACTGACCATGACAAGTAATATCTCACTGTAAATGAAAGGTTGGGCTCAATAGGGATGATACTCTTTTCCACCACCACCCAACATCTATTAATGCTGGACCAGAGAGAGTAGCTAATATTATTAATCTGCAACTTAATATGAATTTACACCAAAATACTGTTCCTCCAGTAGTAATATGTACATTTTATCTCTTACTTACAGAATTAAATGTGTCCTCACTTAATGGAATTTCTAGGTACAGTGAATGGATGAAGGGGATTTAGTGGAAGGAGGGATGAGGTCAGATAGGGGAAATATTTTTACTCTTTACAATTCTTTTACTTAAGCTGCAAATTAGTAATTGGCCTTTTATCAGTAGGGAAATATAGTTAGCATGCTTGTTCAATTATTTATTCCATAAACTTTTATTACCTATTATATGTTAGAATCTATGCCAGGTTCAGGGACTACTAAAATGCGTTTCTTGTCCTTGAGCAGCTCATGATCTTAAGGAAGAGACAGACACGCAAATAACATTTTATTCCGCCCATTAGTAATGACAAGAGCAGGACTTGGTACAAGGTGCTGTGTGGGCAGAGGCAGTTTTTAGAGCTAGGGACATTCATTAAGAGGTGCTTAGTACACAGGGTCTGAACAAGTGAAAAGATCAAGGGTTAAGAATTCTCAGACTATAAATTCTTAACCCTTGATCTTTTCACTTGTTCAGACCCTGTGTACTAAGCACCTCTTAATGAATGTCCCTAGCTCTAAAAACAACTACCTGAACACCAAAGGGGAAACCTGTTGAAGTGAAATGGGCACTATGAGAAACAGTGACTTGATCAGCTCTTGTCCTGACTGTTGATGTACAACGTAAATCTTTATCCATTTTAGTATTTTTTTTGTTCTAGTACTAGTGGTTGAACTCTGTAATTAACACACAATTATTCTTAGGTGTTTAAATTTTAACTGAAAAGTGATCCCTGTTAAATATAAGAGTGGGAAAAGAGAGGGAGGAGATGTACAGTTTGGGGCATGCTCAATCGGACTTGCCCCAAATGATGGAGTTAGAAATGTGCCAGGGGATTCCAATACAATCCCATCAATGTTGCATGTACCAATGCCATCTCACTAGTCCAAGTGATCAATTTCAGTTCACATTCGATGGCTCTGATAGGTCTAAGAATCAAAGGGATCACACAAACAAGACTAGTGTTTGCTAATACTTACTGATAAAACCAAAAAGGGAGAGAACGATCCAACATGGGAAGTGGGATACACAGCAGACTCATAGAATGGCAGATGTCCTAAATAGCACTCTGGCCTCAGAATCAGCCCTTAAGGCATTCGGATCTGGCTCAAGAGCCCATGAGAGTATTTTAGGCATGGAAAGCCAAGACACTCTGGGGGGGGGGGGGAGAGAAGACCTAAATGAAAGATCTCAGCGAGTGAGATTCCAGTGGAAAGAACAGGGACATCAAAGAAGGAGGTACCTTTCTCTGAAGGGAGGAGAGAACTTCCACTTTGACTATGACCCTGTCGGAATAAGATTGAAGTCGGCGAACCCTAAAGGCTTCCATAGCCTCAGCAACTCATGACTAGAGCCTAGGGAGATTACTGATGCCATAAACAAGAGTGTCAAATTGTTAAATCAACATCAGGAGTCACTGTGTACTTACATCCCATGTGGGATCTGTCCTTAATGGGTTGTCCAATGTGAAATAATGCTATAACTAGTACTGAAACAGTATTTTTACACCTTGTGTTTCTGTGTGGGTGCAAACTGATGAAATCTTTACTTAGTATATACTGAATCAATCTTCTGTATATAAAGATAATTGAAAATGAAAAAAAGAAAATTTGGTGTTAAATTGGAAATTGCATAGAAAATTAATCAATTCTTAAAAAAAATCATATAGGATTTCTGTCCTTAATGTGCTGTACATTGTGATTTAATGCTATAACTAGTACTCCAACAGTATTTTTCACCTGGTGTTGCTATGTAAGGGCAAACTGTTGAAATCTTTACTTAATATGTACTAAACTGATCTTCTGTACATAAAGAGAATTGAAAATGAATCTTGATGTGAATGGAAGGGGAGAGGGAGCGGGAAAGGGGAGGGTTGCGGGTGGGAGGGAAGTTATTGGGGGGGGAAGCCATTGTAATCCATAAGCTGTACTTTGGAAATTTATATTCATTAAATACAAGTTTAAAAAAAAAGAATTTATATTCTCAATAAGTTTGCTCTGGTGTCTTGTAGGCTAAACTTGTGGCTTTTTGCTTATTTTCATAGCTTTGTCACCAAGAGTTTTCTAAAAATATTAATTTGCTTTTTAATGTTATAGAGGATTATTTATAGTTTTGATAATACACACCATCTTAGTGTTCTTGGCATCTATCTTAAAAAAAATCTGTGAGGTATACAGATACAGTGAGCATTTTAGAAGTACCTTAGGCCTATTTTTTTTAAGATTTTATTTCTTTATTTGAGAGGCAGAGTTATAGTCAGTGAGAGGGAGAAACAGAAAGGTCTTCCATCTGCTGGTTCACTCCCCAATGGGCTGCAATGGCCGGAGCTGTGCCGATCCTAAGCCAGGAGCCAGAAGCTTCTTCCGGGTCTCCCACGTGGGTGCAGGGGCCCAAGCACTTGGGCCATCTTCCACTGTTTTTGCAGGCCATAACAGAGAGCTGGATTGGAAGAGGGGCAGCCGGGACTAGAACCGGTGCCCATATGGAATGCCAGCATCACAGGCAGAGGATAAACCTACTGTGCCATGGCGCCAGCCCCAGGCCTATTATTTTTGAAAATAGTAATAAAAGTAGGACACTGTGGAGGACCTACAAGGAGACAATCTTGGTTCATTATAGAAAAATCAACATTCCAATAATCACAGGATAGGTCACCTTAGCAGGTGAAGAGTTCCCTCTTTCTAGGAACTACCCAAATATATGGTGAATGGGTATCATTTGGGAATTCTTTTTTTTAATATTTATTTAATTATTTGAAAGTCAGAGTTACAGAGAGAGTGGGACAGAGAGATCTTCCATGCACTGGTTCACTCCCCAAGGGGCCACAATGGCCAGAGTGGGCCAGGCCAAAGCCAGAAGGCAGGAACTTCATCTGAGTCTCCCCCATGGGTTTCAGGGACCCAAGCACTTGGGCCATCTTTTGCTGCTTTTTCCAAACCGTTAGCAGGGAGCGGGATTACAAGTGGAGCAGCTGGGACTCGAACAGGTGCCTGTATGGGATGCTGGCATTGCAGGTGGCAGCTTTACCCACTATGCAACAACACCAGCCCCAGGAATGTCAAAAAGGGATTGAAATTTCATATGAAGTAGTTATGACTTATCTCTGTAGCATTTACTATGGTTCTGGTATAATTCTGGGTACTTAACATGTATAATTTCACTTAATCATTTTAGGTCCTTTATAAAGGCAGTGCTCTTTTGTAAATATAAAAACTGAGGCCTAATGAAGTTAACTAACTTGATCAAATACAAATGGTTAGTAAGTGGAAACTCAGGTGTCTGTCTCCAAAGTGCACATTCTTACAAACTTTTGCACAATTGAGCTGTTTTTTTTTTATAGTGCACTTTATGTCATCCATTAATATTATAGAATTTTAGGAGGGATCAAAGAAATGCATATATTTTCTTTACTAGTTTTGATTCCCTCTTGTGCCCATTTTTTAAATTTCTAGCCTGATAAGAAGTTAATGAACTGAGAATATATGGTCTTCAATCTCTTCTTCACATCTATCAGTTTGGTCTTAGATGTAACTGTGAAAATAGAATAGTTGGAGACTGCAAGAGGCTAGGAAGGGGAAAGGAAGGTGATGCCAAAGTGTAGCTCTTGTTGAGTACAATAGCAAATTAGACTTTCTGCCTCCTTATAAATGGCTATTTAGGAAAATAAGGCAGCCTTGGAGTAAATTTAGTACTTTAGTTAAGGAAGATGACAGTGCACACTTTGTTCCTACAGATTTATCATCCTTTAACTATACTCTTTCTTTTTTTTTTTAAAGATTTTTTAATTTTACTTTAAAGTCAGAGTTACACAGAGAGAGGAGAGGCAGAGAGAGAGAGAGAGAGAGAGAGAGAGAGAGAGAGAGAGAGAGGGGTCTTCCATCCACTGGTTCACTCCTCATTGGCCACAATGGCTGGAACTGCGCCTATCAGAAGCCAGGAGCCAGGAGCTTCTTCTGGGTCTCTCATGTGGGTGCTGGGACCCAAGGACTTGGGCCATCTTCTGCTGCTTTCGCAGGCCATAGCAGAGAGCTGGATCGGAAGTGGAGCATCCGGGTCTCAAGCCAGAGCCCATATGGGATGTCGGCGCTTCAGGCCAGTGCGTTAACTCGCTGCACCACAGCACCGGCACCTTAACTAATCTTTCTAATCTGTCATGTATAACTTTGTAAGTATTATTTGAAAAAAGAAAAAACTCTGTGATATTTTCTACAAGGTACAGTTTCTGCAAACAGACGTTCTCTCTAGGTTGACAGAATATCATCAGGGAATGAGGGATCTCACCAACCAAAGGTCTGTCTCAAGTGTTACACATTCTCCTTTTTCTTTTAGTAACCATGGTAGCAATAGACTTAATTTTCATCAAATAACTTTTATTTTGATCTATCTTCTGGAATTCCTCTTGTTTGAGGTTAATAAGAACCACCAACTGAAAGAGTGAATCTCACAGGCATTTTCATTGTAATCTGAGAAGCCAAGAAAAGTGACTTAGACATTAGGATAAAATAAAAATTACTGGACTTCCCTCACAGAGGTTCAGAAATTATTAATTGTAGAAAACAAATTTGTATTACCTGAAATATATTTCTTATGGGTTTATAAATTCATGAAATTTAAATTGCTGTACTAGGCCTGAGATCATCAATAATTTTCTTTGTGAGCACACACAGCACAATATCTTAGTACTGATACCATTTTTAATATTAGCAAGATTAATAGTTCATATTTTGAATTCTCTAAAAATGAGGAGATAGCAAATATGTTAGCCCTCTGTAACCTTTAAGGTGCAATGACAGTGATATAGAAATTAGAGAAAAGAGGGAGAAATGCAATGATCATGAATTCTGGTTTTTCTACAACTTTGATTAATCTTTGAAATCTGTATAGTTTGGGAGGATTAACTAACTGAAGCTTGCAGAGAGATTTCAAAGTCCCTTGTATGTTATTTACTCCTTGGCTCACCAGTTATCTTAATTTGATCATATTTGGTATGATGCCAGATCTCTAATGAAAGATTCACCAAATATGGGTTCCAAGTAAAAGCACAAGCTATTGTTTGTGAGGTCAATATTGAGGCAGTGCTAAAAGTGTAGGAGTATTTTTATGTGTGGACATGCTATTCTTTAGATAATCTGGTTGAATCACTTCAAAGAGGAGGAAATTGAGACAGGAAGAGATTAATGGGTTTTCTGAATGCTGAACAGCCGACTGATGGTATTGACAGTTTTTCACTGGCTTTGGAGATGCTAGCTCTGAAGTACTTGATCATCTCTTGCTTTCTGTGAAGATGCTCTTAAGGTTTGGAACTGAGTGGTTTTTTTTTTTTTGCCTATGCAACATCTGTTTTGCCTTTTCCTCTTTTTCCTTTTAGCTTATGTATATTTTGGGAAGGTAACTCTACCTGCTATCCTTGGATAGGCTAAGACTGGTTTAAACCAGTCAGTAATTTCATTTCCCTAGCCTTTGCTATGGGCTCATTAGGGAGCACATGACCAAAGCTAGTCTAATTTGGGGAATCCCAGGACTCTTGCTTGGAATATCACACATACTTTCCCACTGAGAGTAAACAGTGAAACACCATCCTTGTTATGGTTGGCAGCCAGCCTAAAGCTATAAAGGCTTCAGTCCTAGGATAAACTATTACCATAGGATAGCCAAAAAGAGAGATGGAAAAAGAATATATCTTTAATGACATTGCTGAGCCACTGGATTAGCCAATTTTGAAGCTCCACTCTGCCTTTTGACTTTCCCATTATATAATCCCAAGATTACTCTTTATTGTTTAAAATAGTTTGAGTTAGATTTTCTGTTACTAGCACTTGAAATATTCTTGCTATAATATTCAATGTACCAAAAGAAGTCATGAATATAGTAGTAACTGCAACCAATAGCTTATGGAGAAATTGTTACACGATAAGCACTGCCCTTAAGTATTGATATTTACAATAATCCTGAGAGATAGGTATTATGATTCTCATTCCTTACCACTCTAAATGTGGACCCTGAATATTATATGTAGGAGTGAGTGTTTGGCCTACTGACTAGATGCCAACATTTCACATTGAAATATGGAGTATCTGGATTCAACACCTGGTTCTGGCTCTTGACTCCAGCTGCCTACTAATACAGGCCGTGGGAGGCAGAAGTTATGGTTCAGATAGTTGGGTTCCTGCTACACAGTTGGGAGACCTGGATTGCATTCCCAATTCTCAATTTTGATCTGGCCATTGTGGGCATTTGAGGAGTGAACCAGAGAATAGGAGCTCTGTCTGCCTCTCAAATTAAAAAAAAGTTACCATGTATACAAAGTATTATGATGACAGATCTTCTACTTTCAAGTTGGCTTGTTTGTGGCCTATTTTGTACTAATATTTTCTTAGAAAACAAGTATATAAAGCTAGTAGTCAGGTTCCTGTTCTCTACTCCCTCCAAATAACCTGAAAACTAAAAACAGAAGATATTCATTTGGGCAAAAAATATTGAAACTTGATAGTTAAGACCCTTTTATGGGGAAAGGCGTTGTGGTTCAGTAGGGAAGACAGTAGGTTCAGTCACTGCTTTGGACACCTGTAATCCCATTTTAGAGTACTTATTCAAGTCCCAGCAACTCCACTTCTGATCCAGCTTCCTGCTAATGTGTCTGGGAGGGAGCAGATGATGGGTCAGGTCCTTGGTTTTCTGCCACCCATGAGGGAGAACTAGGAGTTCCTAGTTCCCAGCCCCAGTTGTTGCAGGTCTTTTGGGAATGAACCAGTATATGGAAGATCTGTCTCTCTCTCTCTCTCTCTTTCTTTTTGAACACTCCCTTTTAACAGTAAAGGTCCAGTCTGAAGAGAGAAACCATATAGAAATTTGAACAAGGAAAGTTCAATATAAAGAATGGTAACCATACCAAGTGGTATTTTATAAAAGGGTAAAGATAATTTTTTAAAAAAATACCATAAGTTTCAGGGAGGATATTCAAAGAAGTAAAAATTGTGGTTAAGAGCCCTTTGAAAAAGAGGTGGTTGTAGATTGCTAGTTTGTGGAAAATTTGCTTGGTTGCCTAGGTCACAACTGGTCCACTCAGGCTGGGTAAGCAATAAATGCTCCTCCAAAGTACAGGAGGAGCACCGAGGCTGGGCAGCTGGCTTTTGGGACACCTGTGAGATTCACTGGTATTCTGTCAATACTGTTGCCACTGAGATGAGAAGTTTCCCATATGTGTGCCAATTCAACTTGGTGGGAGTGAATGTCACCATATAAACCCCAAATATGCATCTGGAAGCCATGAGATAGAAACAAGAGGCACATGGAAAACAAAAGAACCTGGGAGAAAAGCCCTGTTCCTCTTACCTTTCCAGCTCCCTAGACTGACAAAACACAACATTGTGTTTACTGCAAAGGAGAATCATTTCAACATTTTTTATAGAGCAGACAATAAAGGGTGGCATTGGAGCTTGGAGGAGATTCATGTTTCTCTGGCACACGTTTGAATGCAGGAAATTAGTTTTCATTATATCCTGTTATGTCAACATTCAGTAACCTCTTCTACTTAAGGATGGTAGCTATACACATGCTATTTGAAGGTCTGTGAAGCTGGTGTTAACTATAAAATGTCTTTTTGGGTGTAGCCGTCACCAAAGTCTTGGGGTTCCCCAAATCCTCCTGGATTGATTTCTGGAATAGGTGTTACCTTTATTTGTAACATAAAAGACCTTGGGTCCTGCTGTGGTGTAGTGGGTAAAGCTGCTGCCTGCAATGCTGGCATTCCATGAAGCTGCTGCCTGGAGTGCCAGCATCACATATGGGCACTCGCTCAAGACCTGGCTGCTCAATTTCTGTTCCAGCTCTCTGCTATGGCCTGAGAAAGCAGTAGAAGATGGCCCAAGTGCTTGGGCCACTGCATCTGTGTGGGAGACCCTGAAGAAGCTCCTGGCTCCTGGCTTTGGATCGGCCCAGCTCTGGCCATTGCAGCTATTTGGGGGAGTGAACCAGTGGATGGAAGACCGCTCTCCCTGCCTCTGCCTCTCTGTAACTCTTCCTTTCAAATAAATAAATAAATCCTAAAAAAAAAAAAGACCGTGACTTCTGTTGAAGTGACCACTGTGTGAAGGAGAACTGTACTGTTATTGTCCATTAAACCTTAAGTTGATTGAAGACAGGAGTTGAATGGACACTATGTATCTTACTCACCATTCTCTTTTGAAACTTTTGGCAAATATTATCAAACCATTTTGATGAGCTCTGAGTCTTCTCTCTTCTAGCTACAGGGACATAGGGAAAACCTTGAATGTAGTATTCCTATCTGAACATATGTTAATGAGAAAACTTTACTTATCTTTATGTAGAGAGAAAAATTGTATTTCTGACACAATAAGATAAAGAATACTAAACTTCAGACTTTATGTGATAGAGAATATTTGAAGATAGAAAATATCATTCCTTCTTACACGGCAACATTTTCTTTTTTCTTTTTAACTTTTATTTAATGAATATAAATTTCCAGTGTACAGCTTATGGATTACAATGGCTTCCCCCTCCCATAACTTCCCTCCCACCCGCAACCCTCCCCTCTCCCGCTCCCTCTCCCCTTCCATTTGCATCAAGATTCATTTTCAATTCTCTTTATATACAGAAGATCAATTTAGTATAAAGATTTCAACAGTTTGCACCCACATAGAAACACAAAGTGAAACATACTGTTGGAGTACTAGTTATAGCATTAAATCACAATGTACAGCACATTAAGGACAGAGATCCCACATGAGGAGCAAGTGCACAGTGGCTCCTGTTGTTGACCCAACAAATTGACACTCTAGTTTATGGTGCCAGGAACCACCCTAGGCTGTCGTCATGAGTTGCCAAGGCTATGGAAGCCTTCCAAGTTTGCCGACTCTGATCATATTTAGACAAGGTCATAAAAGACATAGTGAGGATAGTAACCAATGATCCTAAGAGTGGCATTTACCAGGTTTGAACAATTATACAGCATTAAGTGGGGAAGAGGACCATCAGTACACACAGGTTGGGAGTAGAGCCATTGGTGGTAGAGTAGAGGTTATGATTACAAAGGAATGAGGCCCAAGTGCGCTAGACAGGGTCTAGAACAAAGGACAGAGTCATTATTAGAGGAGCTAAGAAAGGTGCTGTCTAAGCCACAATTAAGTTTTCTGATTGAGAGGCAAATAGAACCTGACAGAAGGGGCTTGATAATAATCTGTTGGGCTTTAGGCCTTGTAAGTTAAGAGGCCCAGACCTATGTATCTCTTCACATGGGGTATATCCTAAGGGAGGTGTGAACCTCCTAGGGGAAGGCACTCTGTTGACTTTCATTACTTGGCTGGGCTGGGAGGAGAGCTGGCCAGGTAAAGGCAGGGGGCATCTCTAACAAGAAATTTACAGTTCTGCCTGCAATGTTGCTGACCCTACTTGACCATCCCCTCAGCTGCAGTGGTCACTTTGGAAGTTGGGCTGAGTGAAGGGCTTTTCAGCTTAGAGCCAATAAGATCCGTGGCTCTGACCCGGGCATCCTTCGACTCCAGGGCAGGTCCATTTCCAGTGATCCAACTCTTGGCAGAGCTGCCAGGGCTCTTCACAAGCTGACTTCTGCTGAAGCCCAGGCTTACCACATTGAAAGCCACTGCAGTGGACTGGCCTGTTGGGTCTCCTTGAGGGCAGATCACTGTACAGATCAGCCATTAATAGGCCTGCCACCCATTGCTTCTGATGCCTAGCTTTCTTTTCCTCCTGGTTTGTGTTAAAGCAGACCAGAGGATGCAAGTCAAGGGAGTGCCCAAGTCCCATCTCTAATCCTCGGTGGCCTGAACTACAAGTCTATAGTCATAGGCATGTTCTGTGGTAGTTTTTCTAAGGTAGACAATGCCCTTGAGGAAAATTATATTCTCACTTTAAAACTTTCTTTCCCTTTGGTCTGAAAGGGAGGTTTTTTCTACTTACTGTATACTTTGCTGATGGTGAAGTGAATCTAGCTATGAGATTATTATTTAAGCTCTTATTTTGGCTATGCTATTACAGAAAAATGTTAGCCATCTCTTTTATAAGGTCTAAAGATTAAATTGTGCGTCCTACAGATTCCTTCATAATAGAATTAGTTCCCTACCTTGAAGAGAATAGAGAAATGAAAGAACAAGTTGGGCTTAGAATAGAGAAATGAGGGAGCAAGTCCTAGATCACTTGCTGACAATAGCAGTATCACACGAATACTTAGCAAACAGTTTCAACCATTAGATAACAACTTAAGAAAACATTTACCAGAAGGTCCAATGCCTTCTATAAATTTTAAGAATCATGTATTTGAAAACACCTCTTAAATATCTAACATGGTGTAGTTTGTTTAACCAGTAAACTTAAGCACAACCATATAAAATGTTTTTAGTTTCAATCTACCAACAAGTCTAAAACATATGATACACAGATTCAGGTCACACAAATTAAAATGTATCTTTGATTGATTTTAGCAGCTTAAATTTATGGACAATCTTATCTATAAGCCATTTAAAATAAAACTCTTAATAAAATTTCCCCACGTGGACATACAATATGTACACACATAGAACATAACACAATAGACCAATATAGCAATTTTAATAATAGCTTTTAAAATCTTTAACTCTTTTTGTAGATTGCCAATTGATTTGAATTGCCTTTTGTTTTTAGTAACCTCGTTAACCATACTTTTTCTCAGTTGGTACTGTTAATACATTATTGGCTTCATCTGTTTACAGAGCCATCCCAAAGTACTGAATACAATAGAAGTGGCTGGAAAAAGTCCATAGGAACCTATAGGAGGACAGCTAAACACAGAACCAACAACGCTTTAGTTTTATGAGCAGCAAATCATATATAACTGTGGATGACAAAAGACTTTAAGTCGCCATGTTTAAAATGATGAACTCGCCGGCGCCGTGGCTCAACAGGCTAATCCTCCGCCTTGCGGCGCCGGCACACCGGGTTCTAGTCCCGGTCGGGGCACCGATCCTGTCCCGGTTGCCCCTCTTCCAGGCCAGCTCTCTGCTGTGGCCAGGGAGTGCAGTGGAGGATGGCCCAAGTGTTTGGGCTCTGCACCCCATGGGAGACCAGGATAAGCACCTGGCTCCTGCCATCGGAACAGCGCGGTGCGCCGGCCGCAGCGCGCTACCGCGGCGGCCATTAGAGGGTGAACCAACGGCAAAGGAAGACCTTTCTCTCTGTCTCTCTCTCTCTCACTGTCCACTCTGCCTGTCAAAAAATAAAATAAAATAAAATAAAATGATGAACTCATCAACCAACAAGAGGCACTTGCTTACTTCACAGTATTTTTGAAAGCACCTGTAGGATTTTACAAGTATTTAACCCTTTAGGCCTCTGGGACTTTCTCATTAAGATAACTATCATGTCTAGTAACACAAGATCATTAGACTTTTTAATTCTCAAACATTTGTATTAATAGCATTTTCCATTATAGAAACTTAAAGTTTGGTACCACATCACATCTTGACAGTACTTCTAATATAATCCAAATAGCCTGATTAGTTGGTGTCTCTATAAGATGAGAGACATAGGTCCTTCGATTTTTTTCAGTTGGGCCCAAACTGGAAAAACCAAAGTCCAGGATTTACTGGAAATTTTAGAGACCAGATTGTTTGAAACTTTGATTTTTTGAATGCCTGTCAAGAATGCCAAGAAAGCTCAAAATCCAAAATATCTGGTTGAAATAAGATTCCTTAAAATCATGACATAACATAGATCAAATTTGTTAAAAGGTGATTATTCCAATCTTTGAAAATAAGCACATATTTAAACAACCCATAGCTCTTAATAAAAATTCAGCTGTTTTTGAACAATTGGAATTTAACAGACATCAAGAGAACATAATAGATTACTTTAACACATTGCTTTAACAGAGCATCAGAGTTTAATTCTATGTCAAAGAGAAATTGAGCTTCCTGTGATCTTTTGCTGTGAGGTTTCCTTCCTTTACCTTCTTTCATATTGGTAACCATGTTTCTGTGTTTCTGTGTGTAACACATCTTTAAGCATCTTTTGCAGGGCAGGATGAGTGGCAACAAATTCTTTCAGTTTCTGTTTGCTATGAAAAGTCTTAATGTCACCTTCATTCACAAATGAGAGCTTTGCAGGATATAATATTCTGGGCTGGCAGTTTTTCTCTCTTAGTACCTGGGCTATGTCTCGCCATTCCCTTCTAGCTTGTAGGGTTTCTGATGAGAAGTCTGCTGTGAGTCTAATTGGAGATCCTCTAAGAGTGATCTGACGTTTCTCTCTTGCACCTTTTAGGATCTTTTCTTTATGTTTCACTGTGGTGAGTTTGATTACAACATGTCGTGGTGAGGATCTCTTTTGGTCATGTTTATTAGGGGTTCTATAAGCTTCCTGTACTAAGATGCCTCTTTCCTTCTCCAAACCTGGGAAATTTTCTGCTAGTATCTCACTGAAAATGCCTTCTAATCCTTTCTCCCTCTCCATGCCTTCAGGAACTCCTAGAACCCGAATGTTAGGTTTTTTAATAGTATCCTGTAGATTCCCCACAATGTTTTTTAGATTTGTAATTTCTTCTTCTTTTCTTTGGTTTGCCTGTTTCCTTTCCTGTTCTCTGTCTTCTAAGTCTGATATTCTCTCTTCTGCTTCGCCCATTCTGTTTTTAAGGCTCTCTAATGTGTTTGTCATTTGATCTATTGAATTCTTCATTTCATTATGATTTCTCGTCACTATCAGAGTTTCTTGTTCCACTAGTTGTTTCATTTCATTTTGATTCCTCCTTAATATTTCATTTTCTTGAGAGAGATTTTCTATCTTGTCCATTAAGGATTTCTGTAGTTCAAGAATTTGTTTTTGAGAACTTCTTAATGTTCTTATCAATTTTTTGAGATCCGCTTCTTGCATTTCTTCGATCTCATCATCTTCATAATCTTGAATTGGGGTGTCTTTTTCATTTGGGGGCGTCATAGTGTCTTCCTTGTTCTTGTTTCCTCGGTTTTTGCGTTTGTTGTTTGGCATGTTGGAGATATTTGGTTTCTTCACTGTGGTGTTTTTTCTTGTTACACTATGGCTCTATATTAAGTGGACTGTCTGCTTTCGGTGGAGCCTTAGAGGCTTGAGATGAGTGTGGACTGAGAGCTGTGTTTGGTTCCTCAGGGTTGAGGGTGTGTCAAAGATGACACTCCCAGGTTAGGTGTGGTAAATCTCTCTCTCTTTCTTTCTTTCTTTGATTCAAAAGGGAAGTAATTCCGCACAGCTGAACGTAATTGGAGGTAGTTAGCAGGCAAATGATATACCCACAGGAGCCAGAGATTGGAAGCTCTTTCCCAAGGACCACACAGGGAATCTCTGCTGCCCTCAGTGTGGGCTCCAATTCTCCTGCAGTCTCCCACTGGGTTGCCAAGTTAGATGCTAATCACCTGTTATTTCACCCCTCCCCCCAGAGTCAGGTTTTTCTGCTAGACTCAGGGCCAATGCAGACCTGAGGTCGCCCTGCTTATGACGTATGTCCAAAATGGCACCTGCTCTTTGTCTTGCTCGCCTTTGAGAGGTGAGGTGAGCGGAGAGAGAGAAACTCGTGTCCGTATCGGTCACTTTTTTTTTTTTTCCTCTCTCTCTCTTCTAGTTAGCCTGGTGAACTTTTCCCCACTTTCAAGCCTCGTTCCCTCTAGTCTCCTCTTTCCGCTTGCCTGCTGGTGTCTTGGGCTATTGAGGTTCAGCTCACCTCGCGTTCCAGCGCTGGTGTGTTGATTCTGCTGCTGGTGTCCTGAACTTGGGCTCCCACGCTCTCCACGCAGGTCCACTGTGAATCACTAGTTCCGGAAGAGTTTCCTCTGCTGTTTCTTCCCCTACTCTTCCTTGACCCTACAGTATCTCCACTTTTATTAAACTGTCTCTCCCCCCGGACTAATAGTGTGCTCCCTTCCTATTCCGCCATCTTGCCGCTCTCCCACACGGCAACATTTTCAAAAGGATACAGAAGTTAATTCTAAATTGACTTTTTAGGTTAATTTAAAATTTAATAGAGATTGTTTAGGAAATTTGTGAGTTATAAGATATATAGCATTTAAACTAATAAGCAGATTCTTGCTCACCCCTCCCCCCCTCAATTAACTAATTTATTGGATGTGTTAGTTTGGTAGGGCTAGCATACAAACTACTACATAGTCTGGGTTTATTAAACAATAGAAACTTATGTTCTCACAGTTCTGGAGTCTAGATATCTAAGATCAAGTTTATGGCAGGGGTTGGTTTCCTCTAGGAGCCATAGGGAAGAACCTGTTCCAGGCCTTGACTTTTGAATGGCCACTCATGTTGCTTCTTCACATTTTGGTCCCTCTGGACAAACATGCCCCTAGTGTTTCTGTGTATCTATATTTTCTCTTATAAAGACATAAGTTTGGGAGAAAGCCCATCCTAATGGTCTCATTTTAACTTGCTAATCTCTTTAAAGACTGTATCTCCAAATATGACACATGAATTTCCTGGGACACATTTCAGCCCATAACATTACCTGAACTGAACTTGGAATGGGATAAATAGAAAGCAATTTCTTTTCTCACCACTGCCTTTCATCTGTGTTACTGACATTTCTCTGACCCTGTATGAAGTCTAGGTAAATTCCAACATCTCTTTCCCTTTGTCATTTTTAATGTGCAGACTTCTTTCAAGTTTTAGAAAGTCCTATCCAATCAAAATCAAAACTTAAATCTTTCTCCGACCTTGGGCCTTACTTGGGCTCAGAAACTGCTGTGGGGAAAGGAGCAGAAAGGGAAAATGGTGGGCATCTTCATTTGTTTCCTGCCGTTCCCTTTCTGTTCTCTGTTGACTTCTGGATCTTCCAAGCTTGCCAGGGGAAGGTTGTAAAGAAGAAGGAGATATATGGGGCAGGAAGTGTATTACTGGTTGTCTTTAGTGGTGATCTCACCTTGGAGACCTCCATGCAGGGCAGATGTCCTGTCCCTAACAGGAGTCATGCCATCTATCTGACTTCTTACTATTGCTTATCAGCTCCTGCTTCAACAGTATGTTATTTCACACAGGCTCTTTGATTTAAGAACTTGAGTTAGACCTGATGCTATTGTCTGAATGTTTGTGTTTCTCCAGAAATTGTATGTTGAAATCTAACCTCCAAGGTGGTGGCATCAAGAGATGGGACCTTTGGGAGGTGATTAGTCATGAGGGTCTCACTCCTGTAAATGGGATTTGTGCCCTATAAAAGGATTTCAGGGAGATGGTTTGCTCCTTTTGCCCTTTCTACCTTGCCATGTGAGATGTAGCCAGAAGAAGTCATCTATAAGAAATAGGCCATCTCCAGACACCAAATCTGCTGGTGCCTTGATCTTATATTTTCTAGCTCCCAGAAATATATATCGTTTACAAATTACCTAGTGAAAAGTATTTTGTTATAGGATCCAAAATGCTCTAAGTGAACCTGACTACTGTCCACCTGAACTCCAGAAATACCTGTTACTTTTCTACTGGACTCAAGAAATGTGGGCTGGGGCCAGGACTGTGGTGTAAGAGATAAAGCTGCCAACTGTGATGCTGGCATCCCATATGGGTTCTGGTTCAAGTCCCGGCTGCTCCACTTCCAATCCAGCTCCCTGCTAATGTGCCTGGGAAAGCAGTGGAGGATGCCCTGGTGCTTGGGCCTCTGTACCTATGTGGGAGACCTGGAAGAAGCTCCTGGCTTTGCCCTGGCCCAGCCCAGCCATTGAGGCTGGTGGAGTGAACCAGCAGATAGAAAATCTTTCTCTCTCTCTGTGTCTCTCCCTTTTTCTCCATAACTCTGACTTTCAAGTGATTAAAATAAATCTATAAAAAAAAAGAAATGTGGGCTACTTGCACAACAGCTGTCTCTTTTTGCTGTTTTTAAGCTTTGCTCCAGGCCAGTCTCTTGTCTTTAAACTTTCGCAAATAAGAATTTCTACACCCCACCAACTTAGCTGACAAGTGAACACTGATCTGGCTGTTGGAGTTTTCTCCCAAGAAACTCTTCCTTTCACTGGGTTAGATGGGTGGCTTGTGAGTACTCTTTTGAATTTTATTTCATGAGATCAAAATGCACTATGTTCTAATTGCTCTCTCTGAACAGCCCCTCTACCTTCTGCAATAATCTTAGGATTCATTGTCTTGCAACTTTTTATTTTTTAGGTTGAATTTCTGGATCAGCTCTTTGACCCTTTGGAAAATTCATAGCTCATGTGGATTCTTAGCACTGCTTTCTGCTCTGGGGCTTCAGGTGAAACTCAGAAGCAACAGAAAAAGTCTGCTTATACTGTTCTATGCATTAATAATTTACTGTCAAGATACTATATATACAAGATATAGATTCCTGCTATATCTATAAACAGAACAAGACAGTTTAATTTATGGACTTGTTTTCTGAAAGTACTATTTCAATCAATATGGGTGGACCTGTTTGGTGTGTAGAATCACTCAGACACTCATCATTCTTTCAGGGTGACTTCCTTAAACAGCAAAATGGATAGACTAGGAAAATGGGAGTGCTTTTGTAGGCAATAACTAACAGAGGAGATTTCCAAAAGATTTATTTAAGGTCTCTTATATTTTGTTTTCCAGAAAGACTGAAGCAAGAAGCTTCACTTCATATCCATCTATCTCAGGTCTTTTGTGTTTGTAATACACAAATAATGACTGGATTCTCATCTACAGTGTTCATTTTGGTGTGATTATGAGACTGAAACAGCCTGTATGTGCTCTGTATGATAGATGGTGTTCCTCTGCTATGTCTTCTGATTTCCATGATCATGTTTCCTTTCCTGAATTTACAGTCTGGGCAGTTCTGATTCCTGCTTCTCCCTTGCTTGAGTACTGTTGTCTGGCATTGAATTTGCTTATGTGTGATTCATCCCTTTGTCATGACTGAGCAAGAAGGACCCTGCCACTGCTTTCACAGCTTGCCTACTAGTAAAAATTCCAGTAGTAAATATAGTTCTAATTCCAAAAGCCTCTTCTTTGGCTTTATCTTTGTTTAGTCATTGACGCTGTTTTTAAAGCAGGGTAAAAATGTAATTTTATTTTCTCTACAAAGTCAACCCAACTTCTTAAAAGTGGTGGCAGAATTAAATCCTGATAGAGACTCAATCCTGTCCCTTTTCTAGGTACTTAGACCTGAGGGCTGCTCATAGATGTAACCCACTTGCTGTAAATAAATCTGTGGAGGCTGGTGTTGTGACATAGGGGGGAAAGCCCCACCTGGCATCACATGTGGGTGCTAGTTTGTCCAGGCTGTTCACTGGCAATCCAGCTCCCTACTCATGGCCTGGGAAAAGCAGTGGAGGAAGGTCCAAGTGTTTGGGCCTCTGCCCTGCCTGTAGAAGACCCAGATGAAGCTCCTGGTTCCTGGCTTTTGATGTGACTCAGCCCTGGCCATTATAGCCACCTGGGGAATGAACTAGTAGATGGAAAGTTCTCTCTCTCTCTCTCTCTCTCTCGCTCTCTTTCAAGTAAATAATAAATCTTAAAAAAGAAGTCTGTGGCAGCTTGATGGAGATGAATGATTCACATTATGGAAAAACTGTTTTTGTCCAGAACCTGGAACTTCTTCAAAAGATAGGAGAGAGGACTCCACAACTTGGACATGATAGAACCTGTTATTATGGGCCGGCGCCGTGGCTTAACAGGCTAATCCTCCGCCTGCGGCGCCAGCACACCAGGTTCTAGTCCCGGTTGGGGTGCCGGATTCTATCCCGGTTGCCCCTCTTCCAGGCCAGCTCTCTGCTGTGGCCCGGGAAGGCAGTGGAGGATGGCCCAAGTACTTGGGCCCTGCACCCGCATGGGAGACCGGGAGAAGCGCCTGGCTCCTGGCTTCGGATCAGTGTGATGCGCTGGCCGCAGTGGCCATTGGAGGGTGAACCAATGGCAAAAAGGAAGACCTTTCTCTCTGTCTCTCTCTCACTATCCACTCTGCCTGTCAAAAAAAAAAAAAAAAAAAGAACCTGTTATTATGGACCTCTGGGTAAGAGAAGGAAGGTGGGATGAACAAACAGATTTAGAAAATAGCCTTTTGGGGTAGCTGGGTATCTACTGTATGTGGAGCATAAACTAGATGGTATGTATAGGTGTGGTTTAGGTAGACACTGATTTTCATACTTGATTCAAAAACGACCAATTTATTTTCTGGGCAGAAACCTTGGTCTTTCTTGTTGCTAAAGAAAATACTTGTATTACTTGCTATAAAAGTTCTTCTTGTTACTTAAGCAAGTACTCAAAGGACAATTTATGGCTTGCTGTCCATAATAAAGTTTTTATCAAACCATATGACATGAGAAGGATAAGGATTAGAATTGACTTTTCTTCTAAAACTAAATTTATTTGCTTTTATTTTATTTTAAAATTTTTAAAAAAATTTTTTTGACAGGTAGAGTGGACAGTGAGAGAGAGAGACAGAGAGAAAGGTCTTCCTTTACCGTTGGTTCACCCTCCAATGGCCACTGTGGCTGGTGTACCGCGCTGATCCAAAGCCAGAAGCCAGGTGCTTCTCCCGGTGTCCCGTGTGGGTGCAGGGCCCAAGGACTTGGGCCATCCTCCCCTGCACTCCCGGGCCACAGCAGAGAGCTGGCCTGGAAGAGGAGCAACCAGGACAGAATCTGGCGCCCCGACCAGGACTAGAACCCAGTGTGCCGGCGCCGTAGGCGGAGGATTAGCCTATTGAGCCGCAGCGCCAGCCATTTATTTGCTTTTAAAGAACAGTTTTTTGTTTTTAAAGAAATGCTTAGTTCCATCCTACTTTTTCTTTTTTTTGGTACAAATATATGCTTTTTAAAAGTAAAACAATAGTGTTAATGGCTGTCAGTTATTTTTTATACATTTGCTTAACAAATTAAGGATTAATACCTTAGATCTGTCCTCCAAATGGTTTTTTTTTTTTGAAAATATTACTAGCTCATAAAATCCAAACATTTTGTAAATTGTGATTTAAGCCACACACTATTCAGGGATATACCAGTTGGAAAACAATCAGGAAATCTAATCTGGAAGAGACCATGTTCTTTTATGGTGGCAAACAGAGTTGGACAAAGTGGCATCAAACAATATACAGTTGAGTTATGTTCTGCCCTAGCATTTGAGGTGAAAAAGACCATCTATGTCCTTGCTACCTAAGTGTGGTTAGCAGGTCAGTAGCATCAGCATCAGCATCACCTGGGCAGTTGTTAGAAATGGAGAATTTCAGTGCCCTGTCTCTGCATTTCTGAATTAGAATTTGCATTTTAACGGGACTCCCAGGGGATTCCCATGTATTTTAGCTTTGTGGAGGAAAAGTTGGGCCTGGAGGACTAGCAGACAGAACAAAGTCTATATGACCTCAAGACAGGAGTAATGTTAGGGCAAGATTAGCAGACCAATTCAGTGCATCCAGGACACAGGGTCAGAATGTCATCAGGAGGGCTGAAAGGAACAGCTGCTTAACAGGAAATACTATCAGGATATGCCTGCAAAATCCCTGTAAACTCATAGGGCTCCATCCTCGGAAGGGATGATGTGGCTTATCTATAGTCCCAACCAGGATCTTGGCTGGAATTGGAAGTCAGAGATTTATCAGTGGAGATCAGGACTCCACGATGTGATAAACAAGAGAGGAAAAAGTAGTCTGGTGTCCTCCATCCTGCTTCCCTCAGCTGCCCATTAAAATTACTTATGGAGCAGCAGTGCCTGGATGTCACCCCTAGAGATTCTGATTTAATTGTTCTGAAGTTTGTTGCAAAGTATGGTATTTAAAATTTTTCCACAGTAGATTGCTTTATGTAGTTAGCATTGTGAACTCTGCAATCTTTTTTTCTTTAAAACCCTGAAAGGAAAAAAACAAGTATTTACAACTCACAAAAACAGCAGTTCTATAGTATAAACATATGCTATACTCATAAAAATTAATAAGAAAACTGGAGTAAACATTTAATTAGAGATTTTTTTATTGTGTTAAAACTTAGATGAGAGAGAGCATTAATTCAAAGGTCTATTTTTAAAAAATACAAGTCAAGTATTATGTTTTCATTTAATTTAGATTTCCTATGGCAAACAGATATTCAGAAGTATAAATTGAGATTAAGACTCAGGAGGCCTGGATCTGCTGTGACCTCCTGCTAGTGATTAACTGTTGTTGAAACTGATGAATGTGTGGGTGAAGGTGAAGAATGGGTGTTAATTAGACTGTCTTGAAGTGGAGCAGCTCCACAAAAGACTAATCTTGGAAACCTGGAAGTTCTTTTTATTACCTTAACACCTAGTTTGCAAATTCCTATGAAGGAAAGGAACAAGAAGCTATTTTTTTTTTTAAAGATTTAATTATTTGTTTGAGAGTCAGAGGCAAAGAAGGAGAGGCAGAGGTAGAGAGAGAGAGAGACAGACAGACACAGACAAAGAGACAGAGAAAGAAAGAAAAAGATCTTCCATCTGCTGGTTTACTCCCCAGATGGCCGCAATGGCCAGGGCTGGTCCAGTCTGAAGCCAGAAGCCAGAAGCCAGGAACCAGGAGCTTCATCTGGGACTCCTGTGTAGGTCCTGGGGCCCAAGGACTTGGACCATCTTCTGCTGCTTTCCCAGGCTCATTAGCAGGGAGATGTATCAGTAGTGGAGCAGCCAGGACTCGAACCGGCATCTATTTGTGATGCCATTGTCACAGGCAACGACTTTACCCACTGTGTCACAGCACTGGCCCCAAGACACTAACTCTATTGGGGGTCTATTTTGGGCTGGTGTAGGCTTTCTTATTTCATCTTCTCAATTTCACTGTGAATTACATATTTTTCAGAGGGAGAAGTAGGCTCAGACACTAAGTAAGTAACTTGGACATAGGTAGTAAATGGCAGATCTGGGTTTTCATTCAGGTATGTCTGTCTCCAGGACCCATGTCTTTGTGTGGTACATATACTGTGTTCCTCAAAGAGCAAATGGACCTGCTATAGCATGTTTCTTTATATCCATAAAGATATATCTTACATTCAATAAATGGCTGAAAAATACTTAAGAATGAACAAATGAGTTGCATATGAAATACATATTAAGTAGATGTGTACAACTGTATCTTAACATCATGGCAGTGAGCCATGATCTCTATCTTTTCTCATTTCTCATCTCCCATCATTCTCTTTTTGCTCATTCTTCAACCATTCCCATCCTATGACATGTTCCTTTTTTTTTTTTTTTTTATTCTTGTGGAACTGAAGAGCCAAATAGCAGTCCAATTCTCACACCCATTATGAACCCTGTAGTTGCTGATTCTGGTCTGGCAGACATTGAAAGTTTAGGTGGAGGGTCAGATTGGCCCGGGTATGGAGATACCCAGGAGAACACAATGAGTTGCCTGGAGTTATAGTCTTGAATTATTTAAGTTAGAAACCCAGGTGTAACTGGAATAGAACTGAAGGCTTTGTTGGAACTCAGAACACAATACCCTAAAATATGGTACCTTAGAAACTGAGTTAATAGCAGAAGCACAATACTGCTATCGTTTCAACATGGTTTGAGGACCCCCAAGTCTTTTTTCATGCATTGAACTTTAGCCCTTATTGTGAGGTTTTAAGAGGGTGGAAATTAATCAAACTGTGGCATTTAGAAGTAGTCTTTTTTATTATTTTTTTGACTTTTATTTAATACATATAAATTTCCAAAATACAGATTTTGGGTTACAGTGGCTTTTTCTCCCCCATAACTTCCCTCCCACCCGCAACCCTCCCATCTCCCGCTCCCTCTCCCATTCCGTTCATATCAAGATTCATTTCAATTATCTTTATATACAGAAGATCAATTTAGTATATATTAAGTAAAGATTTCAACAGTTTGCACCCACACAGAAACACAAATTGTAAAGTACTGTTTGAGTACAAGTTATAGCATTAATTCACATTGTACAGCACATTAAGGACAGAGATCCTACATGGGGAGTAAGCGCACAGTGACTGCTGTTGTTGACTTAACAATTGACACTCTTGTTTATGGTGTCAGTAATCACCCTAGGCTCTTGTCATGAGTTGCCAAGGCTATGGAAGCCTTTTGAGTTTGCTGACTCCGATCTTATTTAGACAAGGTCACAGTCAAAGTGGAAGTTCTCTCCTCCCTAAAGTAGTCTTTATGAAGTGATTAGGATAAGATAAATTCAATAGGGTATTCCCAATGATTGAATCATGGTGACTTTATAATAAGAGGGAAGGAAATCAGACACACTGATGCACATATGTGCACTCTCTGGTTTTTTGACGTGTGAGGCCCTGTGTCACCTCAGGACCATGCTAGCAAGAAGGTCATCGCCAGATGAACCAAAATATGCCTTTTTTTTTTTTTTTAATAAAGTAGCCTACATCAAGTATTGTATTATGGTAACCAAAAACAGATTAATGTAATTACTCTCTGACCATTTCATCTTTCTTCCCTGAGAGCTCACAATAAAAGAATTTTCTGACCTGAATTTCCTCCCCTGAAAGTAGGTCAGAAGACCCTTGTGTGACAGGTGTCCTTCCTGTACCTGAAGGCAAGGAATGTTGTATAGAGAGGCCGAGAAGAATCTGAACAAACAGGTCTTACTGAGCCCCACCTCCACCTCACCAGTTTGCTGCTCTTTTGTCCTGCAGTGTTCCTGCACGACTGTCCATGAAAACCAGTTTTCCCTGGATCTCTGGGTCTTCATTTCTGCAGGCTCCTGTGTTACATAAAACTTTCATTAAAAAAATTTGTATGCTTTTCTCTCTGTCTTTTGTTATGGGGGCGTCTGCCTAAAATCTTGCAGTCCATGAGAGGAGGAATTTTTCTACCCCTATAGCTCATATACCCTAATTTACAGTTTAGTTCAGGTTTACCAGTCAAGAGTTAAAATCATGGATTTCTGAGCTCTTGTGTATTTCTGAATTATCGATGAGACTGAACAAAACTGTACCCATAGTTTATTCTGGGGCTACACTTCCCTATAATTTTGTGTATTCAAGACTTTGCATCACTAAGGCTGAGCTTGGGAAAATTCTTTTGACAGAAGCTCAACAAAATTACCATTTAGTTTTGAATAGCTAAAATGAAAACTATAGTTTTTCTGGGTCTGAACTAAATAAAATGCTTGTCTATAAAAACACCAATAATTAAGGAATTGATAACAGTTTTGAGTTCAGTGTTAGAAGTCTTAGGGTGATTTGGGGCAGCTGTACGAGCATATGACTGTCACAAGTTATGGTTTCATTACTAAGCATAGTGTGAACATTCATTAATATGGGTGAAGGTTGGCCAAGTGGAAAATACAGTTTTGTAACTAGTCTGAAACTTACTCAGTGTATTATGTTGGGATGTCCCCACCTCCAGTTTAATGTTTGGCTGACTTCCTCTTTACTCTGAGTTTACATGAGAGAGACACTAATGATGACAGTGCTTTTAGACATGTTAGATATACCTAGCTGTGCTTGGTATTGTGTTAGCTACTCATATATATACGCTCTGAAGTTAATAGCCATAAATAAAACGGACTTGTAGCTACATTGTGCCAATGTATATTACTTCATAACCAGAAAAAGCCATGCCATTTCAGGCACATTGGCATCATTATTATTGAGCTTCCCTGGAATTGTGCTTGGGTTGGACGGATACCAGGTTTGAAGATTTTTCCTTTTAAGTCAGGGAAATACAAGCCATATTCCGTTTAGTAATTTGTATGCACTGAAGAAATGGAGCAATAGAAGTGGTCTTGGCAGGGCTTTCCCACAGTAGTTTTAAAAAAAACAAAAAACAATGAAAAGGGGGAGCAGTTTGGTATTCACAGGTCATCTGTTACATTGAAAACATTTTCTGGGCAGGCACTTTGGATGAGGTGAACATCATGCAATCGAGCAGCTTTCAAAATAGACAAGCACAGAGCAGATTTCTTCACCCTCCCTTTCAGGTGTTCCAAACAAAGGAGCAGATCTGGTGAGCAGTTTCAGCTGGATGTTGATGGCACTCAGCCTCTCACTTGAGCTTTTGAATAGTGCACCTCTGAATATTGGATAATATCCCTGACCCACGGTACAGGACTGCCTATAAAATAAAGGATCAAAGCATTTCATTTTTAAAAAAGGTTTATATTTATTTATTTGAAAGGCAGAGTTAGAAAGAGAACAAGAGACAAAGAGAGAAAGATGTCTTTCATTTGCTCATCCACTGGTTCACTCCCCAAATGGCCACAATGGCCAGGGCTGGGCTAGGCCAAAGCCAGGAGCCTGGAACCCCATCCAGGTTTCATGTGTGAGTGGCAGGGGCTGAGGTACTGCGGCCATCTTCTGCTGCTTTTCCAGGCACATCAGCCGGGAGCAGGATCAGAAGTGAAGCAGCTGGAACTCAAACTGTTGCTCATATGGGATGCCAGTGTTGCAGGTGGCAGCTTAACCTGGTGTGTCACAGTGCTGGCCCTGGTGGTATTTAATCTTGAGATTCTCTATATAGTATGTTTGCAGCTTGTAAGAGGAAGGAAAACAATTCTCTTCATCAAGAAAAACAACTACAATAAAATGCCAAATATTCACAATAAGCATTTATTGAAATTCATTGTAGATACCAAGAAATGGTACATAAGTGTACAAGTAAATGAATTTTTTGTCTTCTAATCACACTCATAACCAACACCCAAATTAAGAAAAAGCATTGCTACTACCCTAAGAGTCCTGACTATTCCCCCTCCCCAGTTATTTTTTTTTTTTGCATGGGAAAGAAGAGCATATTGTCATTTACATGGGATGATTCAATGAAACAATATTTATAAGCATATACCAAATGATATGACATCCATACAGTTTTCATACTCTATATTAACTACCATAAATAAGAGAAAACATGTGATATTGTTGTTTTTCTCATTTATATTCTTAATATTAATAGTTTTCATAATGAACATTTATAAAAGCTGCAAATATGTCATTGAGTGGATATACTGTACTACAGTTAACTGTTTTCCTGTTGAATATTTCTGTTAGATCTGTGCCTTTTAATAAAGGAAATTGGGCTATTTTGTGTATCATTAAGATAGAATTGGTCTTTAGAAATATCTTATTGATTAGTTTTTTGTCTTATGCTCGTTTTTTGTCCTTCAGTGAATGACTAACACTTTTGTCCTGTATTCTGCAGTTTATAACTTAAACATAATTATTGAAGTTCAGTTGGTGGTTATTTAAACTTCAGTGGCTGTCAGAATCACCTGACTTGTTAAAGTGCCTATTTCTGGGCTCTAACCTCAGATGTTCTAAATCAGTAGACTTGAGTTGTGGGTCTTAGCACTCTTATGTAGTAGGTTATGACACACAGGTAGGTATAGACTATCTTCAGGGAAATTTAGGATGCCTTTTAGCATAATTGCTATTAGGTTTAATAAAATGCTGGAGTTTTTTGAGTTAAAGTAAACTTTTTGTTTTGTTTTTAAGATTTATTGATATGAAAGTTACAGGGGGGAGAGAGAGAGAGATCGATCCATCTTCCATCTGCTGGTTCATTCCCCCAAGTGACTGCAACCTCAAGGGCTGCATCAAGCAAAAGCCAGGACCCCAGAACTCCATCCAGGTCTCCCACTTGGGTGGCAGGTGTCTGCTGCTTTTCCAGGTGCATTAGCAAAGACTTGCATCAGAAGTGGAGCAGCTGAGACTTATACTAGCACTCATGTACTGGCATTGTAAAATGCTCCATGTAAGATAGCTTTTACAAGAGTATGTCAAAAAGTACATGGCAAAAATGGAATTAACAGGTAAAATTTATTTTGGTAAAAAAATTAAAATTTATGCATAGTTTTAAAAAATATACATTTTCCATAAACTTCTAAAAGTACCCTCATAGTGTCTAATAACTCTTGTATCTGTAAGCATAAAGTCTACTTTCACTTCATGCCAAAACTCATGAGGCAGCAGAGACAAAGTCAGGAATGGGAGAATGAAGAGGACAGCACCTGCCCTTGAACTGGGAGGCAGAAAGTATGGGATACCTGTGAACCTTGTGTGGAAGGTGATTAGGGTTGTGAGGGACATGTGGTAAGGAAAACTCAGGGATCTCAGATCCATACTTTTTCTGTCTACACAGTGATGTGATGAGACAGTAAACTTCTTTGATTTTTTAGAGAAACTAAACAGTAGTTTCAATAAGAACAGAGTGTTTTAAGTTGTCTATTTAGGTTTATAGTTTTGTGAAACTAAAGGTTTAAACTCATTCAGTGTCTACAAAAAAAATTAGTTAATCCATCTTATCAGAACAAAATATCTGTATGTTTATCACACTTCCTCCAAACACATCAGAGAATAAAAGTGTGATTAGAATCCAGTATGTTTTTATATGATGTTCTCCTATTTTAGAGCGTCCATCATGAAACTCACAGCATTTGTCAGACTGTTCTTTTTCCTTTATTTCTCAAAATAAGCAATGAGTGGGCAGATATCATTCCTAATTTATAATCACAGAAAGAAAACAACTGAAAAAGTAGGATTCTTTGCTTGTGGTTTCACATCAGCTAATCTCTTCTGCTGAACTCCTTTTTTTAAAATAAGATTTATTTATTTATTTGAAAGGCAGAGTTACAGAGAGGCAGAGGCAGGGAGAGAGAGAGGTCTTCCATCTGTTGGTTCATTCCACAAATGGCTGCAGAGGTCAGAGTTGGGCCGATCCGAAGCCAGGAGCCGGGAGCTTCCTCTGGGTCTTCCACGTGGGTGCAGGGGCCCAAGGAATTGGGCCATCTTCCGCTGATTTTTTAGGCTGTAGCAGAGAGCTGGATCAGAAGTAGAGTAGTTGGGACTTGAACCAGCACCCATATGGGATGCCAGCAGAGCAGGCAGTGGCTTTATGCACTATGCCACAGCACCAGCCCCTGCTTGAACTCTCGAAGGCTTAAAGTCATACTTCTGTAACTTTATAAGTGATACAATAAATATAAGCAGGATCCCTTATATTTCTGCCTGTCTTAGAAAGAGAGACTTAGATGCCCTTTGTGTTGCAATGACTTGTCTTTTTTTTTTTTTTTTTCAATTTGTTTATTTTATTTTATTTTTTTGTAAGGGAGAACACTGCCAGGTTTGGGGGGTGGGGGATAGATGATTATCCATCCACTGATGAACTCTCCAAGCAACCACAACAGCTAAAGTTGGACCAGGAACTCCATCTGGGTCTCCCACATGGGTGGCAGGGGCCCAAGAACTTGGGCCATCATCCACTGCCTTCTCAGAAACGTTAGAAGGAAGCTGGATCAGAAACAGTATATCAAATAACCTTGGAAGACAGAGACAGTGTCTCTGAAGCAAAGGACAGGCTTGCTTCAGTTTCTCTAAGTTGATTATCTTCCCTAAAATGCAACTCACTGAATGCTCAGGCATCTGTCTGGGCCCATCTGTGTTGCCTTTGTGGGGCTTGAGGATAGGAAGGAATTGACTAGAAAGATGTTACTAATGTTGCTTGCAGTACTGTTCCTAATAAAGTTCCTTGTCTTTAACCCAAGTGTCTCACGTCATCAACTAGCATCTGTGAAACTGTGGCAGACTAACTTGTTAACTAATCAATAATTTAAAATTTCTTTGCTGTCACGGTGCCTGGCAACTTCAAGATGGTGTTCAGTTAAAGACTGGGGAATAGAATCAAGATCAAATAATGCCCAGTAGACTTTGGGCCTTCTGACTATAAATTCAAGGCACTTGGAAAAGTCAACATTAATCTACAAAGTTAAACCAAAGAAGAAGTAAGAGCAGTCACACATTTTCTTGGAGGAAAAAAAAAAAGACCTTTTTTATGAAGAATAACTTTTGGAGATATTTGTATTTGAAATTGTTGAATTTGTAATCACAAAGTTTTATGAATAAGAAATGTCACATTATTTTCTATAGGTCACTGAACTAGTAGGAAATCTTTATTCTTACTGTGCTTTTTCCTGCTTCTAGCAGAAGATGGGGACAGAGCCACTCACGGTCACTTTTTTTTTTTTTTTGACAGGCAGAGTTAGACAGTGAGAGAGAGAGAGACAGAGAGTTATAGACAGTGTGAGAGAGAGACAGAGAGAAAGGTCTTCCTTCATTGGTTCACTCCCCTAATGGCCTCTACGGCCAGCGCTGTGCTGATCCGAAGCCAGGAGCCAGGTGCCTCTCCTGGTCTCCCATGCTGGTGCAGGGCCCAAGGACTTGGGCCATCCTCCCCTGCACTCCAGGGCCACAGCAGAGAGCTGGACTGGAAGAGGAGCAATCAGGACTAGTACCCAGCACCCCAACCGGAACTAGAATCCGAGGTGCTGGTGCCTCAGGCGGAGGATTAGCCAATTGAGCCACGGCGCCGGCTCGGTCACTTCTTTTTAAAAAAATTATATATTTTTCCTTTGACAAGCAGAGAGAGATGCACACACTATCACACAAAACAGATGTTACAGTCTGTTTCAGTCTCTAGATGTTCACAACAGCTGGGTCTGGACCAGGCCAAAGCCAGGAGCTAGAGTCAGGAACTCAGTGTAGCTCTCCCATGTGAGTGGTAGGAACCCAAGTACTTGGGCCATTATCTCAGGAAGCTGCAATTGGAAGTGGGGGGGTAGGACTTGAACACAGGTGTTCCGATATGGGATGTGAACATCACACATGGCATTTTAATCACTGTCAAACACCTATCCCCCATAATCACTTCTGATCTGTTCTTTCTCTAAGTCAGTTCAGTTCCCTTGAAGCAGCTGATCCTGCTCTTTCTGTGATGCTAATGGCTGTGGACATCTCTGCTGAGAACTGAGCCCCTTCTCAAGGAGGGAGGTGTAGTCCCTGACTTCTCAGTCTCTTTCCAGATGAGGGGAGACTTTCTCTCTCTGCCATGCCAACTTCTTTCTCATCATTCCCATAGCATAATACCTTTGAGGAGCACATACTTTTTGGAAAATAAAGTCAGGAAGGAAACATATCCTGCAGCAACAGGGTCCAAAGATCTTCTGGAAAGGGACTACATAGGGAAACATAACTTGAGGATAAAGCACAATTTAATATCTTAATAAATTATCCTGCCACACTGTGTTTTATGTCTTTTCCTTCTCTATATCCTCTTTGGATCCTTACCCCTAATAAAAATGGATGACCATTTCTAGAGTGTTGCATGGCCCATTTTTAGGGTGCAAATTCCATGACAGGAGCCTGGTGGTAGGAGTGAAGTTTAAGGAATGAAGTGGTACATACAGGAGTAAGCCAAATTGACCCCTCCTGCTCTAACCTTCTTTGTTCTATTCAACTAGGAACCCTTCCTCTTTATATCAGACTGTCAAGGTAAAACCCACCGGCAAAAAGCCTGCTTAACCAACACTTACATTTGAAGACTATGTAAATGACAATAAAACACTGGCAGTGTGTGCAGATTCTCTTGCATACTAGATTCAGACGAGAAAATATGGTCTGTCTTGACTCTCACTGCTGTCAAGTGTTTAAATTGTCCTTCCAGCATATATTTAAAACACATTGTCATTGCAATGTTACCAAACAGTGCTCAAGTCAATGTATCCGAGACCACACTGTGATTGACATTTTATAAGTCAAACAGAGAGACATAGAACCTCATTCTGTAACTGCTGTTTCTAGCTCCTAGGAATGCTGTTTCAGTTCCTTAGAATGCTGATATAGTTTCTGACAGTGTGGAGAGATGTGCGGTCACATGGGTGACCAATATCCTTGTCTTCATTCATATCATTTACCAATTTTCTCAAAAGTCATTGGGATTAGTCAACTAAAAGTCTACTTAAAAATCAGACTTGTACCTGAAATGAAGAAACAGGCTGAACTTCTCAGAATAAATTTCTATCTAAGCAGTTGACCCAACCACATTCCAACTGAATTAGCATGAAGAACTTCTCAATTTTAGACTGAGAACCATTGCAGAAAACAGAAACTGCATTTTTCATCATTTGTATTTTAAAAGCATAGCTCAGTGCCTGACACAAATACATGCTTGATGAATTTTTAACAAATGAGGAAATGAATGAATGCCAGCGATTGAATGACAGTGCAAATTTAAAAAGAGCTTTTCAGGTTTCCTGGCTCTTGCTTTCAGAGGTTATTCTTTCTATTGACTTTTTTTTTTTCAGCTCAAATTACTACATCTAATTTTTATACATCTTTTTTGTTTTCTAATTAAGCTTACCATGGTTCACGAATCCTGAGAAAATAGTAAGGTTACCCACTCAAGAGTGTTTCTTGACCCTCATTCTCTTAATAAGTATCCCTGGCAATGTTTTGACTTCCCAAAAGAGTTGTTAAAAAGATCTCATATTATTTAGGTGGATAAAGAAGAGAACAACATGATCAATGAAATTAAGCCTTTTGCATAATTAGGGAAAAAGCACTCTTTGCCTGGCACAACTTCAATCTTCTTTTTCACCAGCTGCTAAGTCATTTTCATATCCCTAGCTGCTTTCTCTAAGCACAAACACACCTGTTCTTCCAGCT
Organism: Lepus europaeus; assembly: GCF_033115175.1. NCBI lineage: Eukaryota > Metazoa > Chordata > Mammalia > Lagomorpha > Leporidae > Lepus > Lepus europaeus. Next base: position 103,462,765 of record NC_084827.1, on the reverse strand, counting down.
CAGTACCCATTTTATGCTGGCTTCTTGTGAGCAGGAGATGTGAGTGTGTTTTGACTTGCGTCAGAGAGCTGAATAATCATGTCTTTATTCTGAGATGACAATAGTCTCTTGTCAGAGGTAGGCAGCTGAGTGCTGGTCAATCTCAGAAATTTTCTCCTGAGACCAGACGAAAGTATTTAGCTAGAAATTAAGATGCAAACCTTTTGTAGGTTAACTAAAAGCTTGAACTTCTTTCTCTAGTCAACTTTTTGATCTATCAATCTGTGAAAGCTCTTTGGGTCTGTTTGTACTATACACAATAAGATGAGATTAATGTTCCCTGGCCAATCCAGAGACAACTAGTTTTGTGCATCCAAGTTCACTACAGATGAAGTCAACAGATTGGTACCTGGCAGCCAGCATTACACCTATTGTCCTGGCACTCAAACAAGGAATTTTATCTAGTGCATAAAGGCTGCGCAGTGTATGTGTAAATGGGCACAAATCAAAAGCAAGTGTCAGAGTGTGAGATTAAGAGAGGCTAATAGTAGAGCAATCAGTGTGTTGATTGGCAATGACATTTGGCAAACGTAGGGGCTATTTCCATCTGCTGTTGTATTGTATGAGGTAGAAAGTTTGTGGAAATAACATTGACAGATAAGTTTACTTAGGTGTAAGACATTTTCAGAAATATGTATGTGAAAGATCTTCTATAAGTTTATAGAAAATATGTATTATGAAAAAATTTTGCATTAGTTTCAAGATTTTTTACACCAAACTAGCCTTATTTTTAAATTATATTTTCCATGAACTAAAAAAAATTATTTGAGAGGCAGAAAGACAGAGATATACAGAAATAGAGAGCAGAGAGGGAGAGAGTTTTTCCACCTGCCAGTTCATTCCCCAGATGTCTTGCAATGGCCAGCACTGGGCCAGGCCGAAACTGGGAGTTGGAAACTCAATCCAGGTCACCCACATGTGTGACAGAAACCTAATTACTTGAGCCATCACCATGACCTTCTGAATTCTGCATTGGTGAGAAGCTGGAACCAGGAGCCAGAGCAGGCGCCGGAGACAGAAATTGAACGAAGGCACTCAGGATATGGGATACAAGCATTTAATATCTAGGCTAACTACTTGCTCCTCTATGAATTTTTTGAAGAGCTGTAGAACTTCAATGAAACACAAGTAAATTATATGGGTTTTAGCTCACAGTGTCCTGAGTGCTTTTATCTAGAATAGTCAGTAGTAAATGACTCATTTTTTATTGAGAGCTGCTGATATGTCTCCAACCCCAGCTGATTTCTAATAGCTTCCAAAATAATGGTGTCATTCTGAGAATGTCTTTCCATTGTTCTGCTCTGTATTCTTTCCTTCCGGTTAATGCACCACTCTTTTTAATTAGTATAACACCCTCCTGTCTAATTCTCTCTTGCCAACAAGTCATTCAGTTCCCAAATCACTTTTTCACCTCGATGATATAGTTTAGTATTTTGCAACAGGAAAACTGTAACATAGCACATTCTTTCCCCTAACAGGGAAAACTGAAATCCACTATAGCAATGCTAATTAAGCAGAGTTTAACATTAGCTTTAATTTAAAGCAGCTCTCCTGAGACTTCCTAACATATACCCAGGGTGTCATAAAATATGAAGCCACACTCCCTCTCAATTAGCATCCATTTATTTGGGAACAACACCAAGCAGCAATAAACAGGCACAACCTGTTCCTTTCTCTTTTATTCTGCCCAGCAGCAGCCTGCTCATTGGTTATTTGTTTCCCAAGCAGCAGCCTCTTTTAGGTGACTGGTTTAATCTAAATTGGGGCAGATAGTGTCTTGCTAGGCACTTCCCTCTCAAATCTTAGGTGTATTTTTCAGTATCAAGCTGCATCATGGCTGTGAATTAACTGTTAAAACAAGTTCCTTTCAAAGAAAATCTAAATAACACTCAAAATAGGATTGATTTGGCCAGAGGTGATTCTAGGAAGAAAGCAAGCTGGTGGTGGAGGCTGCTGGGTATGAGACTGTAATTGTTAGGTCTATGACTCAGGCTTTTTAAAAACCTTCATTCTATCCCTTTTGTACCATCTCCAGTGCCAGGTCTAAACCTCCTCCCCTTTCTGTCCCCTGGTTGCCAGTGTCCCCTTTACTAAACCTTCCTGATCTCCCTCCTTCGTCAAACTGTAAATAACCAGTGTATGTCTGGTCAGTAGGTGATACTGCTGTACTAGTTTAGACTATTATGTTCATGTTAGACCTCCCAGATAAGCCATTTTGTATTTATACCCAGTTTTATTTCACAAACATCATACATAAAACAACATTTAAAAAAATTTGATTTTTTGAATAAAGTATGTGCATTTATCACATACACTACTACATTGTTTTGAAGTATGTATATATTATAGAATAGTTAAATCTAGCTAATTAATGCATTACCTCATATAATTAACATTCTTACAATAAGAACACTTACTATGCACTATCTTTGCATTTTCAAGAATGCAATATATTGTCCTTAACTATAGTCACCACACTGTATAATAGATTCTTCTACTTATTCATCTTGTCTGACTGAAACTTTATATCCTTTCCCCAAAGGTTCTCATTTTCCCTCTCTCCTGACCACCCCAGTCTCTGATAAATACCATGCCACTCTCTATCTCTTTGAGATCATTTCACATTAGTGCAGTATTTGTCTTTTTGTGCTTGGTGTATTTCATTTAACATAATGTTCTCCAGTTCTGTGTTGTCATAAATGACAGGATTTCATTATTTTTTTAATAGCTGAATAGTATTCCATTGTGTATCTAAACCACATTTTCTTTATCCATTCATCAATCGACACATACTTAGGTTGTTTCCATTTTTTGACTATTGAGAATGGTGCTGCAATGAACATGGGAGTGCAGGTATTTCTTCAACGTACTTATTTCATTTCCTTTGCATACATACCCAGAAATGGGATTGCTGGATCATATGGTAGTTCTATTTTTAATATTTTCAGGAACCTCCATACTGTTTTCCATAATAGCTGTACTAATTTAAATTCCCACCAACTGTGCGTAAGGGTTCCCTTTTCTTCACATCTTCACTGACACTAAAAGAGAACATTTTTAAAAGAAAGTACCTCACAGTCCATCTACTTGGCTTGCATTAAATCCCATCACATCAGTAACTGCTTAATTCATTGGTGTCAGTTGTTCCTACTGTTAAAACCTCAAAGCATTTACAAAGGAAAAGAAATCATACATTTTAAACTGTCTGGATAAGGTGATCTTGGCAAATTCAGCCCAAACACAGAAGCTGTTTCTTTTTTTCTTGTTATGTAGATGAGAATTAAAGTTTTAATAAATAATAAATAAGATAGGTGGGAAGAAGGAAAAGAAAATCCAAGGGAAACATCAATAATATCAAACATCTTCTAGGCCCCATCTGTTGCATAATCCATTAGCTGAGAATTGCAGGGAGCCCTAATAATAGTAGTTGAGATTTAAATAGTACCTTTCAAACAAAGAGCTTTGCCATTACTAATCTTATCTGTCTTTACAATATCCTTTTAGGGTGAGTGCTTGGGATAGGTATTGTTGTCTACATTTTACAAATAGAAATGCCATCATACAGAATTTAGTGATTTCAGCCAGGTCATACTGTTAGCCAGGGCAGGTGTAGTGCTATCTATGGTACACCTTTGTAGTGGTTACACTGTTCACATCTATGCAGTCTCAAATGTAATTTAATGATCTAAACACCTTTGTCCATAGCTACTTATGGACAGAGATCAGATCGTCTGCTAAAGGGAGAGCTGGTAGCATATACAGTAATTTGTATTCTTTGTAAATGCATAAATATCCTTTGCCTGAGTTAAAACACCTAGAAGTCTTATCTAGTACACATCTGTTTTTTGGATGGGAATACATGTTTTTCCTAGTCAGGTAGAGTCCTGTGTGTGTGTGTGTGTGTGCATGCACCTGTATAGGTATAAACCCTTTGGACATGTGTTCAAATCTGAGACTGAACTACTGTTATTGGAACAAATTTAGACAAGAACAGCAGGAACTCTGGTCAGAGACAAATATATAACCAAGGTCTGTCAGTCTCAGATGCACTCCCAGATTTCAGTGGGGCCTGCATCTTTTTCCTTTGGTGTCATTTTTTACTAACTGAAAATATTCCTAGTTAGAAATCCAAGTAAGGTTGGCAAGATGAGGGTGCTGCACAAGAAAAATATGGAGGCATCATTGGCTCCTTTAATATTCAGGACATGTTTGGTGTGTTAGTAAAGAAGGGCAAATATCACATTTTTAAAAATATCCTCTAGATTTCTCAGTTTGCTCACTTTTATAGCTCTGAAAGCAAGTGTTTAGTAGGTTTCATCAGCTCCTTCAGTCATTAAATATTAATTAAGCTCCTACTATATGCCTAGGCACTGTGGAAAGAGCATTTAAGAAGACATCCTAGGTCTTTGCATGAAACCAGTGTTCAAAGGGAGATTGATAATAAGCAAAAAATGGTGGCAACTGTAGAAAAGAAACACATAGAGAGCCAAACAAAGACATATGGTAATATAGACTTTTTTATAGTATTCTGAAGGAAATAGGGGAAGGGGTGAGGAGGGAAGAGGAAAGTAAGGGGGAGAGAGTGAAAGAAAGTGAGAGGCAGAGAGGGAGAGAGAGAGAGAGAGAGAGAGACTGAGGAAAGGCACTTGAACCAGGCAGACAGGGAGGACTTTTTTGAGAGGGTGGCGTTGAAACTGAGACATAAAGCCATCATTAATATGCTATATGTAGTATTTACATATTCTTAATCTGTACTGGGTCCTATATGCAGTAAAGGCAGAACAGTATTTATTATTGATTGTTCTGCAATAAAGCTTATTATACAACACACTCTTTGTTTCTCATAAAGCAATGGTTCTTAAGCTTTCTGGTCTTAAGACACCTTTACAATTTTAACAATTGGTGAGGCCACTCAAAGAGCTTTGATTTTTACTGTATGGGAAATTAGAGAAATATAAACACTTATTTGTTGAAAAATAACGTATGATGAGTTTATTATTAACAATCAATATAATTATAAATTTATAGATGATACATTCATATGTAAATGTAATTTTTTTAGAACAAGAAATAATGAGAGAGTAGCATTGTTTTACAGTTTTGCAAATCTTTTAATGTCTGGCTTAATAGAAGACAGCTGGATTCACATGTCTGCTCCTGCTTTCAATCTGTCATGAAATGTTGTTTTGGTTGAAGTGTATATTTTTAAAAAATCTAGCCTCACAGCTATGTAGTTGGAAAAGGGGGGACCTTGTGTTCCCTCTGAGATCCCACTGTCATAGAGTAGTTTTTAGCTCAGTATCTATCTATTGAAATTCCAGTAAATTAGATAGCTGGTGATCTTTATCATCGCCACATATATTAGCAAGTGGTTTTCTTCTCTCATTGTTATGGGCATGCATCAGGGTAAATTCAACAAGCCATAAAACTCAAATCTGTTATGCAATTTTGAAAGTGACTTTTAAATCTCTGAACAGAGAAAAGGCTGCAAGTGGTAGAAGTTTATATACTAAGAGTCATATTTTTCCTTTGTTTTCTACAACTGATTTTATTATACTCTGGAGACCTTGTTCCCACTGATGGCAGATTGCGTTGGCTATGTCAATAACATAAATCATCGCCTCTGCAGGTTCCAAACAGTTTCTTTTAAAAAATTACTGTTTTTCTGGGTCTCTTCCCATGGGTGAATTTATGGGAAGCATATACTTCTGGGTCCTTCAGTTGCCATGACTCTTTGCAGGCCAGGGAGTGATGCTAGCAATTGTTTTCTATTTATACCTTAGGATTGTTTTTCCTAAAGAGGGATCCTTAGATTATATAAGTTTCAGGCATGGCAAAATCTGGATTTGTCTCTCCTTTTCCCTTCTTGTATCTCTCATTCTCTTCCTTTTCCAGATGGCATCTAGGTGAAATGAGATGCTAATTATCCTTTTGGCAGTGTGAGAGGGGTGTCTGCCCTTGTGCTGTATTTTGCATTCTTGCTGAATGAGCTCTTGAAGTGCCCTTGACCCAGGAACTATGGTGGAACATTGTTTTCTGCTGACTGGCCTTCACCTTAGTAGTTACTGTGAGACACATCTTCTGGAGTCTGGCTGGGATCCCTGGCTTAGCATTTGTTTAGTAGTCCTCTGCTGGAGAAGGCATCTTACCCAGGTTCTTGGTTAACCTTTCATGTCCTTGATAGACAACACCCTGAACTATCTTCTGCAACCACCCTAGTTACATGCTGACCCTGGAAAAATAGAGTTCTGTCCTAGGACCATCTGGTCAGGCTCCTCATTTAGTTGTTTCTCCTCTAGTACTCAAGTGTATTGTTGGTCAAGGGCCTTTACTGACCTGGGTTTCTCTGAAAGCCTTACAGTCAGACGATAGAAAGGCTCCAGCTTTGAGATCCTGCTTTCTCAATCAGTTTAGGTATTCCTACCACACAGCCATCTGAAGTTTAACCCTGAGGAGTAAAGGCAGAAGTGAGTGCATTGAAACTGAATCTGCTCTCTTACCCTTCTCTCTCTTCTTCTTCTTTTAACCATCTTAAACAATTTTTTAGTATGGTGTTCAGTAGCGTAACTACATCCATATTTTTGTGAAACAGATCTCCAGAACTTTCTCACCTTAAAAATCTAAACTCTATGTTCCTTAAAAAATTCCTTCACCCCTTCCCCTACTCACATAACCACCACTGTACTTTCAATGAAATTTACTGCTTTAGATGTCTTATATAAGTAGAATCATGGAGTATTTTTCTTTTTGTGACTTATTTCATTAACACAATTCCTTTTATGTTAATTCTATTGTGCACATGGCAGAATTTCCTTCCTTTTTAAGATTAATATTATTCCATTGTATGTGTATACCACATTTTATTTATCCATTCATCCATTGATGGACACTTGGTTTGCTTTCACTTCTTGACTGTAAGTGGAATATGAGTATACAAATATCTTGCTTTCAATTATTTTTGATACATACACAGAAGTGGGATTGCTGGGTCATATGGTAGTTTTATTCTTAATTTTAAGAGCCCTATGTCCTGTTTTCCACAACAGTTGCACCATTTTACAATCCCACCAATAGTGCACAAGGATTCCAATTTCTCACATCTTGCCAACATATGTTATTTTCTATTTTTGTTTTCGTTTTTCAGGTAATGGCCATCCTAGTGAGTGTGAAGTGATATCTTATTGTGGCTTTGATTTGCATTTCTCTGAAGATTAGGGATGTTGAGCATCTTTTTTATATGCTAGTTGGCCATTTATATATACTCTTTGGAGAAATGTCTTCAAATCCTTTGCCTGTTTTTTATTTTTTTCTTCTACTGCTGAAATCCACCTTGCAGGAGAAGTTGTTCTTTTTAGGATAAGGCCTTTCCCATAGTTAACAGTCTTATCTTTCCTATGCTCTCTCTGATTCCTCATGAAATTCTATGCTCCAGTTCAATCCACTTGACTCCTGAGAAGTGCAGCTTCACAAGAGAAGCCTGGATTTTGAAAATCAAATAACTTGGGACTGGCGCCGTGGCTCACTTGGTTAATCATCCGCCTGTGGTGCTGGCATTCCATATGGGCGCCGGGTTCTAGTCCCGGTTCCTCCTCTTCCAGTCCATCTCTCTGCTGTGGCCCGGGAAGGCAGTGGAGGATGGCCCAAGTGCTTGGGCCCCTGCACCCACATGGGAGACCAGGAGGAGGCTCCTGGCTTCTGGCTTCGGATCGGCGTAGCTCCGGTCATAGCGGCCATTTGAGGGGTGAACCAACGGAAGGAAGACCTTTCTCTCTGTCTCTCTCTCTCACTGTCTAACTCTATCTGTCAAATAAACAAAAATTAAAAAAACAAAGAAAATCAAATAACTTAGTTTAGACTATTTTTTCCTATTGACTTAAGCAATGAATTTCCTAGTTTAGCATTTATTGTAAAAGAGATTTTCCCAAAGCAATATATGAATCCACTCAATAAGATACCTTAATGGTACCATCTTCTTTGCTGTCGTTCTAGTTTAAGCCCAGATCATGAAACTTAAAAAAAAATTTTGAGAAGAGAGAGACAGAGAAACGGTGGGGGTTGGGGAGAGATTTTGGAAAGCATCCATCTGCTTGTTCATTCCCTAAGTGACTGTAATGACCAAGGCTGGGCCAGGAATTCAACCCAGGTCTCCCTGTATGTGACAGGAACCCAGTTACTTGAACCATCACTGTGGTCTCCCAGCATCTACATTGGCAGAAAGCTGGAGTCAAGAGCTAGAGCCCAGTAACTCTAATGTGGGATGCAGGAATCTTAATGACTAGGCTGTACACCTGTTCCTCCTGATAATTTTTTGGTGAACTCTTGAAATAATCTTCTACTTTGTTTCTCCATCTCTGATCCTGACCCTTTTCAAGCTATATTGTTTCCCATTGCTGAAGTGTTGCTATTTACAAAATATAACTTTGACACCATTTAAAACGTTTCCATGTTTTGATGGTTTCCCTTGTACACAATAAAATGTCCAAATTCCTTAGAGAATACATAGTGTTATTTATCCTCTGAGTTTTGCTTACTTATTTGTCTCTACTATACCCTGAATACCATACCACTGAATTCCTTCTCTTTCCATAGTAACCTCTTGAAGGAAGGGCCCTGTATTTTTTTTTTTTTTGACAGGCAGAGTGAATAGTGAGAGAGAGAGACAGAGAGAAAGGTCTTCCTTTTTGCCGCTGGTTCATCCTCCAATGGCCGCTGCGGCCGGCGCATCGCGCTGATCCAAAGCTTGGAGCCAGGTGCTTCTCCTGGTCTCCCATGCGGGTGCAGGGCCCAAGCACTTGGGCCATCCTCCACTGCCTTCCTGGGCCATAGCAGAGAGCTAGCTGGCCTGGAACAGGGGCAACCGGGATAGAATCCGGCGCCCCAACCGGGACTAGAACCCGGTGTGCCGGCTCAGCAAGGCGGAGGATTGGCCTGTTAAGCCACGGTGCCGGCCGGGGCCCTGTATTTCTTATCTTGCATACTTACATCTCATGTAGTTTCTGAAACAAGGTAAATATTTGATAAATAGCTACCTAGTTGATGAAGAAAAATAATCATTCCTAACTATTCATCTTATTATTTTGAACTTTATATTATTTTTCCTTAAGCTTGAATATGTATGTATATAATTTGTCTTCTTCCTATCATATATTTCCTACTAAGAAATATTACAAGTAGTATAGGGATGCATAACATTTTGAGCAAATTCTTTCATTCATAAAATCAACACTGAAAACTAATAAAATTTAGAGGCTAAAATGAAGTGAAATAATGTGATTCATACTTAAAAGGGATTTACAGTCTGCTAATAATTCCATAGCAGAGTTTTAATTAAATCTAGTTCCTAAATAGCAAGGAATTATGTAGGAAAAGGGAATCATTCCACATCTAATTTCATTCCCATACATTTTAATAGAGAGGGCACTGGTGCTTTCACAGTCAGTTTCTTCTTGTCTCCAGTTAATGATCTAGGATCATTTAGGGTTTGAAGATCTTCTTGACAGTTAAGAGACATTCTCCCCTCATTTTACCAAGAACTTAATTTTGCATGCTGAATTTAATATGGCAGAATCAAATTTGCTTTATATTTCATGCCTTCAAAGTTGTTTCTTTCTGAGGGAAGTGGCTGTGTTGGACCTCAGTTCCGCCTTCCGTCATGATTGACCTTCTGGAAACATCACTGTTACTGAAGTTTTGGAAACTCTTTCAGCTCTTCTTTGTATGTTCTTTCCCAAAATGTTTCTGTGCCTTAGTCTTCCTCTGGCGATATTTCCCTGGCAGGAGAACATGTCTCATCTTGTCTGTATATCTGTATAAAGTGCTGCACAACCCTGAGGTAAGCTCATTCTTCTGTTCTTGCCCTTTGTGACTTTGACAGCTAGTTTCTGATGGGCCTGGGAATCATTTGTTGATGTTTATGTACCGGCAGTACCTTAAGACTCAGTTTGAAAACTGTCATGTTTCTAGCTTTGGCAGCCAGAGCTAGATGATTCTAACATTTGCTTTCTTTACTGTATTTCTTCCTGTTCAGTCACCTGTTTTTCAGAGTCACGGTTAGGTTTATCTTGGTTAAGTTTCTTTTTTTAAGCTTGCTCTTGTCATTGAATAGCCTGAAGATCCTCAGAATTTGAGCACTGGCCTTAGATTTGGAAAATATGGGATCTGTGCAGGTTCCAATTTTAATGGAGTACATTTCAGCAAGTAATGCTGCAGGAGTCTCTGTTTCTTCATCTCTCATATGGGTTTATTATCACTTGACAGAAGGGTTTCTTTATAGTTTCGTTGGGATTATTTATGAACATGTGCTTAGAAAGGTGTAAAGTATTGAAGAGTTTTAGTATAGTAATGATGTATTTTTTGACTTACAGCTGTTAAATTATGTGGCAATTATGTGGAGGAAGCTTTGCTATATTGAAATGACCAGTCATTTCTGTTAATTCAGCCAGCTCACTGCTGAAATCCATTGTAATGGTATTTTGACTGAATTGATTAACAGGACTTATAAAGAGAAAGTCCAAAACAGCTCAGGAATGTAACTTTGTTATTTAATAAAGAAGCTTCCTGTTTGTCTCCTTCCTGGCACCTGTATGACTCACTCTGAGCCAGATGTTGTACTTCATCATTTCATAATGTGTCATTTCTGCACACTGGCTTTCTTTTCATAGTTTCTGAAGCAAAATCTATTTCATCCCATCACCAGATATTATTGGTGACAGCTGCAACACCTGAATAAGTAGCTTTAGGTTTCATATGGACATAGAAATGGAAAATTTCCTCAGAATCAAGCCAGCAGGGAATGGAACATATGGCAGATGTGGAAGAAGTGGAGACTAGTTTGTGCAATAAATCCCTCCGAGTTTTGACAAGGCTCTCTGTCGCATTGTCAAACCAGCCCAGGGCTGAGAAGCAGGCAACTCTTCTTTATCTCAGTCCAAGCACTAGAATTCGCCTGAGGAAAGAACTTTCTTACATTGTTATTCAAAAACTGTGAGTGCTTCACTATTACATATAATAAGGAAATAGTTTGTAACCCTAGCTGCTCATCAGATTCACCTGGATAAATGCTCGTTCTCCTCCTCCCCTGTCCCTGGATCTTTTAATTCAGCAAGTCAGGGATGGGACTTGGGCATCATTTTTAAAAAAGACTTTTATTTGTTTTATGATGTGGGAAAAGCTAAGCAGAAATGTACTAAAGAGTCTGATTATCTAATGGACGATTGTCTTAGAAGACGGACTTTAAGTCTTCTGAGTTTATATATTGGGATGAGACAACTTTTCACATGCGGGGGTCAAAATCTGAAATGCATACGGAGACTAGTAGTTAAGGTAGATGTGTGAAATAGGTAGTGGTGGGTGTTGTGGAGAATTGGAAAATGAAGTTCTAGTGAATTCACACCAGGCAACAAAACATCTTTGTGGAAATTTGGCCTTTGGCCCTTTCACCTGAATATAGACTTCTAGGTTTGTTGGGAGTGGGGAGGGACATTCTCCTCAGGCGTGGAGTTTTCCTCAGCTTCTCCAGTGTGAAATACGCAGTGCTTTTTCTTTCTGAGGTTTAAAAAACATTCCATGTAAGTATATCTTTTGTGGATGACCTTTCAGAAAGATAGAGGAAAGGAAAATGATTAAAATGGATCCATTTCTTTCTCTCATCTTATCTACCAGCATATCCCATCTGACTACATGTCTGGAACAGATTTGAGTTAGATGAAGATAATGAGGATATAGTGAATTTGATACTCATTTATTCTACTCTTGGATATACTTTTTTTTTCCCCTAAGATTTATTTTATTTATTTGAAAGACAGAGTTACAGAGAGAGAGAGAGAGAGAGAGAGAGAGAGAGAGAGGTCTTCCATCCGCTGGTTCACTCACCAAATGGCCACAATAGCCGGAGCTGGGCCAATCCCAAGCCAGGTGCCAGGAGCTTCTCCTACAGGGTGCAGGGGCCCAAGGACTTGGACCATCCTTTGCTGCCTTCCCAGGTGCATCAGCAAGGAGATGGATTGGAAGTGGAACAGCTGGGGCTTTAACCTGCTGTGCCACAGTGCTGGCCCCTTGGACATGCTTCTTGTTTTGTAGGTCAGTGGGTAAGAAAATATCAATAAAATAAGAGAAATATAAAGAAATAGGAAATACTTCAAGAAGATGTGAAGAACTATTTTAGAGTTAGAAGTATTTTAAGGGCATCTGCTGAAAATGTTGCCTAACTGTATTTTTTTTTTTTTTCTAACTTCGGGGCAATGAAATTTTATGAGTCACTAAATACATATTTTGACATCTGGCTTCACTGTTTTTTTTTTCTTGAATGCTGTAAATTCTCATCATAAGAGTTTAATTCTTGTCAGTCTTTTGATACTACATTTTCAATCATTTTCTGGGTGATTTACAGATGGTGGTACCTAATTGCCTTAGGCCTTGGTTTCCTATTAATTCTGTAGGCTAGAGTAAGGAATGAAGGCAAGAAATGGAAATGTTAAATTTTGTGTGAAGACAGGCTAAGTTTTGGCCTTCCTTAACTGTGTAATTTTTATCCTTGTGCCCATTTAATTTGTTAATGTAAATTCTTATATTTAGCATTTATTTAGACATGATTTCTTACAGATCTGAAGATTCCTCTTGACTTAAAATTCCATTCTAACACCTCTAGTCTTAACTACAGCTACCAATTTTGGAATTGTGATCCATGTGAAATTCTGAGATGTTTAATTTTGATTTTTTTTGTTTTTATAGAGAAATTAAATTTACATTAACATAAGGTACTGGCTGTTCTTTTTTGGGAGTAAATTTTAAAAATTCTAAGCTGGATATTTATGATCATCAAAAAGTTTTCTATAACTGGTGAAGTTCATCTATACTGTCTGATACATGGGAAATATAGATTAGTAAAAGGTACCATTTTCATGGTTATGAAATGAAGATTTTTTTCAAGATTTGGCAATTTAGTTAATTGATTCAAAGGTAAGGAGTAGACTAGATTATAATTCTGTTTCTGATTATAGTACTTTTTTCCTCCTTTCTGACTATATGTGCCTGATTCTCTTGTGATTTTTATTTGTTTATTGGAGGCTTGGTTCTGTATGTATGAACTCATGCTTTTAGTTTGTGAACTTTTATAGCAAGAGCTAGAGGATTAATAGTAAATGACACAGTGACTGCCTAGAATATGTGTGCATCTTTTTTCTCTCTTATGCCCCTCATCTCAGATTTTACAGATTCCTCTAGGAGCATCCTTAAGAGTTTCATTCAAACTTGGGTTGGGCATTATACCTAGTGGTTAAAACACTTGTTAGGCTGCCCACATCCCATATCAGAGAGCGTGGGTTTGATTCCTGGTTCTGGTGCCTGACTCCAGCTTCTTGCTAACATAGGCCCTAGAGACAGTGGTGATGGTTCAAGTAGTTGAATTCTTGGTACCCACATGGGAGACTTGGATGAAATTCTTGGTTTCTGGCTTTAGTCTGGCTGGACCTCAGCTTTTGTTGAGATTTAGGCAGTGTGCCAGTAGATGGAAGATTTCTCTCTCTATTTTTTTTCTCTTTCTCTCTTTCTCTCTCTCTCTCTCTCTCTTAAATAATCAATAAAAATAACTGTCAGAAGAGTCTCACTGAAATTTAATCATTGTCATTGAGAGGAGGACCTTTGAAGAGGTAATCAGTAATACTTTAGACAAACTTGTGAATAGGTATACCAGGAAAGTTGTACATTCACAGCTCTCTAATAATCACTTTAACTAGTAAAGCATAGAAAAAGTGATGGAATTTCTGCATATGTATGTATACTATTAGGAAGTTAGCTCAGGATCCCTTACACATACTTAAACATCTGAGATGTCAACATTGAACCCTGGCTGGTCACATTAGTTCTTAACTGATACTGCCTTAGCTTAGCCATTGCTGCTGGACTGTGAAAGAATGTGTTTTTGGTGGGATACCAGGAATATTTCTTAGGGAGTCTTGAGATGCAGAGTTAATTGCTTAAGCAAACTAAAAAAAACTCTTAGGACTGCACTGAGAAACTTAAAATGGGGGATTGCTCTGAATTGTGAGCATTTCCCAATAACTGATTTCTAGTTAATTTCTAGTTCACTTTCCTTTTCTTTATTTTATTTTCTGATTTCGCTTTGAAAAATGTTTGTTTATCTGAGGGCCAGAGAGATAGACAGATAGACAAACACACATTCTCACTCTCTTTCTCTCTCATACACATGTACACACAATCATGGAGAGGGAATGAGAGAGAGCAACTGAGCACACTACATCTACTGGTTCTTTCTCTGACTACATCAGGTCTCCCATGTTGGAGCAGGAACCCAATTACTTGAGCCATCATTGCTGCCTCCCAGAATATACATTGATAGGAAGCTGGAGTCAGGAACGAGAGCTGGTAATAGAACTCGGGAACTCTGATGTGGGGCACTGGCATTTAGCCTGCTTTCATTTTTGGATTTGAAATTCATGAAGAATTTTTCAGCCAAGAACAAGATCCTAATTCTCTGGAAACCTAGTTAGTGAATTTGGGAAAGATGTTCATCCTAGGGGCCAGTGATCAGTTTTGTTTCCGTGACTCCTAAGGAGATGTGCTTCACTAGGTAGCTGGGCTTTGACCAGGTTTAGAAGTTAGGAAAACTTAGGTCCACGTTTAAGGGGCAATGCTTGAGTGACTCACAGTAAATTTTGTTTTTCTGTTCCATTGACTGCCTTCATGCCATTCGGTGATTTTTGTTTTCATTAACTTCACAAATATCAATCCTATAAATTTGATTAAAATATTAGAATCCATCTTTATTTTATTTTCTATTGCAACTGAGCTGAGCATGGCTTACCCAGACAGCCACATCAGCGAGCACCTTATTGATTATTCATGAAGACACCCTAGGCATTGCAATTATTAGCTCTTCTTTAAATCAAATAGGTCTTGTCATATAACTGAAAAGATTAATAGAAGCAGGGACAGCAAATAAAGAAATGGGAAGGCCAACTTGCAAATCTGATTAAAATGTCTAGTATATTGAAATTGAGGAGAAGATGTAAAATTAAGAAAGTTACAAGCAGGAAATGGCAAACACCAGCTGAGGCGATAGGGAATGCCATATGTTATATGTTCTTCATGCTTTTTTTTCCCTCCTGCTTTTTTCAAAAAAGACTATATATAAAACACACACATTATATATATATACATGCATACATTACCCTGGCACATGTATCATTAAGGATCTCCTTGGAAAGACAAGTTGATATATTTATTTTTTTGGAAACAAAAATCCAAAGTTATTTTCTGCAGCATCAGGTTTGCTTTTATACCAGTAATTCCACGAGTCTATTCATTGTTGAAGATTTAAAATTCTAGTCAGTTTCCTTTTGGTTTTCCTGCTGGATTTTATCTGTCCAAGTTCTGAGCTCTGCTGTCTATCTGTGTTTCTGTTGATGAGCTTCCAAGGAATAGTTTTGAAGCCTGTTCCAATCTATTCTTTCCACAATATTTGTTTAACACGGGATAAACAGCTGATCACAAAGGATAAACAATGTTAGAATATTCCTAATCTTATTATATTGGGGCCATGAAAATCTGGGCAGTATTTGTTACATGTGAATTTTATGTTATATCATAATGTGAAATTGGTTTTAGATGTCAGAATGAATTATCTTATTTATATTCTCTATTTAGACTTATTTTAAAAGTTTGACATTTCCCCCTGCAATTCACTGTTCACAACCCGTCTGCACATTTACATGCTTTCATAGTATGTTGCTATTAAACAATAATCAATAAAGCCTCCAATAAAAAGTTTAGAATAGCACTGGTAAGAAAATTAACAGCTTTTGAAAAAGGAGCAACTCTTTATCCTATTAGCTCATCTATACTTCTCCTGGTCTAACATGTCTTTGACCTCCCTAGTTTGCCTTCCAGATGGCAATAGCAACTAAGTTCTCTCTACATATTCTGTATTCATCTGAGTTCATAGAGCTCATTTAAAAAAACTCTCAGCCCTGATTAACAATTTTTAACAGATTTACAAAATTTACATTAAGCATTCCCTTCCTCCCCATTACAAAGTGACAAACAGCAATGTTATTTTCTGTTTTAGAAAGGGGCCCACTGCGTAACTGATCTACTCTTGTTCCCTGGCTTAATTTTCTGCCATTTTGCTGTGTTGGAACCTGTAGGAATTGTTCTCCTGTAGACAGTGAAAATGGGATTTATTAAAACAAAGGAATATATTTCTTAACCATCAAATACTTAATTCTGGATGTGACATTCTCTTCTGGAACACCCATTTATAGAAGGAAATGTTTGCTAGTATTAAAAAATTGGCAGTGACCTAATATGTCAGTTTAAGCTAAAAATAGACTGCAACAAAAGCTCATCTGTAGATATTTTCTAGACCATGATGACTAACTAGCACAGTTACATAGGCCAACATTTTAAAATGAGTTCACTGGTATGGATTCAAGCATGTGATAACTACTGATTCAGAGTGTAAAAAAGGTCTAGAATCTAGGCATTATAAAGATTTGGGATCATTTGAAAGTATGTCTACAAAGACACTGATAATCTTTATATTATTCTACAAAACCCTGAGTTACTTGATGTTACAGGAAACTGTCCCTTCCTCCTCTTTCTTTTTCTTAAGAAAATTATATACCTATGTGTTGGCTGTCTGTTGTACTTCATCAATGATAGTCTACATCAGAGAAATGGAAGCTGGAAATAGGGAAATAAAAGCTGTCTCCTTTTATATTATAAATGAAATAGTCGTTTTAAGTACAGAATCACAAGATAAATCTGACAAATATATCAGACCTAGCTAATTCTTTGTTTCAGTCTTCACACTGAGAGATGCAGAACAGCTGTCAGGTATCATGTCTCTCAGAGGGAAAGAAGGAAACTGAAGGAAATAAGGATAAGGCCAGGATGGGTGATTGAGCAATTAGAACATTGTGAAGTCTAAAATAACTGTACCATTAGGAGAACAATTGAATAAGAAAATTAATTACTGAGAATAGGCAGTAAGTAGGTTTTGGTAAGGGTTGCAAGTGAGAGAAAGGAGGAGGACATTCTGGAATCTCAGTTGTGGGCTAGGTTGGGGTCTAAATCCCTATTCCAGCCTCTTGTGTCCTACCTAGAGAAGCATTCTAACTACAAGCACAAATACAATGTACAAAGCGATAGAGTTTACTTAAAAGGTGAGGAAAACACACACACAGGCATTTTTCAGGAAGAGTGGGCCAGAAAGGGAAAGGAATGGAGGGGAGGAAGAGGGTACCCTGCCTCCTCTGAGTCCATAGAAGGAGAGAGTGAGAAAGAAAAAGAGAGAGATTGATTTCAGTACCCTGCTTCCTTTGGGTCCGAGAGAGAGAGAGAGAGAGAGAGAGAGAGAGAGAGAGAGAGAAGGGGAGGGAGAAAGAGCCCTTCCCTATTGCCAGGCTTCTTATGAACTTTGAAAGGGGAGTGGTTACATGATACTGCCCCCAGGTCAGGGGAGGCACATCATTTGATTGACAGGTGGGCAGATAGGATTACACGGGGTCCAGGAGGTGTGGCCTCCCACTCTAATCCAGCAACCTGCCTTATCCTGTATCATCAGAGTAAGGTAAGATATGAAATACACCTGCATTCCTTTCTGTCATTCTCTGTTCTCATTGGCTTCCTTCCCACTAAATTATGTGGAAGGCCTGTGAAAAGAGTGATTACGGGTTGTTTATCATGAAGATGCCCAAAGTCATTCAGAATGTCAGACTCCTTTATGTAGGGGGATTTTGAAATATATGCTTAAATTACCACTCCTGTTTCAACTAAATCATTTGCTGGGTATCACAGAGCAATATGCTACAATATAAATTAAGCTACGTTAATCCTCTGAAAAATGAAGGTAGAAATTTTGTACCTGTAATTACTGAAAAGTGAAAAGCGTTTTGGGGTGGGCACTTGGCCTAGTAGAGTTCTTGGGGTTGAGTTCCGGCTCTACTTCTGATTCCAGCTTCCTGCTATTGCACACCCTGGGAGGCAGCACATGGGAGACTTGAACTGAGTTTCTGGTTCATGACTTCAGCCTTGGCCCAACCTGGGCTTTTGTGGGCATTTAGGAAGTGAACCAGCATATGGGAGGTTTTTTGTTTTTGTTTTTTTTTGTTTTGTTTTGTTTTTTTTTTTTTTTTGGTCTCTCTGCCTTGCAACTAAATGAACAAATGAGTAAATAAAAGTGTTTCAATTACTTGTTTTTTTATAATGACATTTCTGTAATGTATGATGTTCGAGTACTGAGTTTACTAAGAGTTGAAAGATAGATGAAATTACAGGCAAGAAGGAAGAAAGATGGAAAAGCATTTTACAGTTTTGTAACATTTTCAGGGTATTGGTAACTATTTTTTAAAAATGTTTATTTTAATTGATTTATCTGTGTTATACATGCTTCTAAACAGAGCCTTATGAATGGAGTGTTACCTTTATGGTAGGATTTACATTTTATTAAGAGAGTCCTATTACTTACAAGATTTTTTTTTTTTTCCAATCTCTGTGGTTTACCCATTCAGGACGGATTTCTCTAGGTCTTTTTTTTTTTAATTTTTTTTTTTTAATTTTTTGACAGGCAGAGTGGACAGTGAGAGAGAGAGACAGAGAGAAAGGTCTTCCTTTGCCGTTGGTTCACCCTCCAATGGCCGCCGCGGCCGGCGCACCGCGCTGATCCAAAGGCAGGAGCCAGGTGCTTATCCTGGTCTCCCATGGGGTGCAGGGCCCAATCACTAGGGCCATCCTCCACTGCACTCCCTGGCCACAGCAGAGAGCTGGCCTTGAAGAGGGGCAACCGGGACAGAATCTGGTGCCCCGACCGGGATTAGAACCCGGTGTGCCGGCGCTGCTAGGCGGAGGATTAGCCTGTTGAGCCAACAGGCTCTGATTTCTTTAGGTCTTAAAAATGACCCATTCATGCAAACTGTTGAAATCTTTACTTAATATATACTAAACTGATCTTCTGCTTATAAAGAGAATTGAAAATGAATCTTGATGTTAAAGGAAGGGGAGAGGGAGTGGGAGATAGGAGAGTGGGAGGGAAGTTATGGGGGGGGGGGAAGCCATTGTAATCCATTAGCTGTACTTTGGAAATTTATATTCATTAAATAAAAGTTAAAAAAAAAGACCCATTCAAATGTAAATACACCAGGGAATATATTACTATCAGTTGAAACCAGGGTGAATGATGAGCGGTAGGCTCATATCAGTGAGGTAAACCCTGCTTGAGTGAAGTACAGTAGGCCAAGTGTGAGGATGGGAGAGGAGACAGCCATGTGTCAGAAAGATTACTGGGGGCCAGCACCCCAGATCACTAGACTAATCCTCCACCTGCGGCGCTGGCACCCTGGGTTCTAGTCCTGGTTGTGGCGCCGGATTCTGTCCTGGTTGCTCCTCTTCCAGTCCAGCTCTCTGCTGTGGCCCAGGAAGGCAGTGGAGGATGTCCCAAGTGCTTGGACCCCTGCACCTGCATGGGAGACCAGGAGGAAGCACCTTGCTCCTGGCTTCAGATTGGCGCAGTGCCCCGGCCGTACTGGCCATTTGTGGGGTGAACCAAAGGAAGGAAGACCTTTCTCTCTGTCTCTCTCTCTCTCACTGTCTAACTCTGCCTGTCCAAAAAATAAAAAATAAAAAAAAAAATTACTGGGCAAGGAAGTTAGAAACCATTACATAGAGTAGTAACTTGTTATGAAGGGAACTAACCAGCAGTTGAACATAGCTTCTGTTCTAGAATTGAACAGATTAGTTACTTAAAATGGTTGCTTTGTGGCCAGGTAGAAGAATATTATGTTGTTTATTATTTTACCAAGAATCATATATAATATATAAACAGGCTTACTTCTATTTTAAAACAAAACAAAGGGTTCTGATGGAAGTATGCTATAATTCTGATCATTTGTGAGAAATTCAAATATAGGCCATAACAGTATTTCTACCTGCCCCAGCAGGACCTGAGACATTTGGTATACTACTTTCTAAAATTTCAAATAAATTATAAAAAAAAACCTCAGACAACATAGGAAAATGAAAAGGGTAGATATAATCTTCCAAAGATAAGTGCCAATAATATTTTAGAATATTCATTTGAAATCTTTCTTTTAAATTAATAATATTTCAATGATCTTCTCATGAAGTAAATAGCTATTGCAGAAAGTTTACATAATTTATAAAGAGAAAAAAAATTCCCAAACTCTGCTTCATAGAGATAACCAGAGAGAGCCATTGTAAACTTTTGAGTATATTTTCTTCCTTCATTTAAAAAAAGCCAATACAATAAAATGGAAAAAATTTTAAATTATTCATGAGATCAGTATAAATGTGATGTACTAGACACTGGTTGTCTCTGAAATTCATTCTGATTTTTTTCTTGGACACATGGTGATACAACTAAAAACTATATTTCCCAGATCCCTTTGAAGCTAAGGGTGGCTGTGTCACAAAGTTTTCACCAGACATTAGCAGAAGTCATGTGTGTAATTTATGTTTATTTTCTGTGCAGTGATTATGATTATCATGAACCTGTCCCTCTGTTTCCTTCCCACTAAAACAGCCCATTTGTTAAGAGGTTTTAAGAGTTCCAGGGTGATCAGGAAATAGCAATTACATCAACTCCAGTCCAGGTTCCACTTCCATTTTTCAACTTGGAGAACTCATATGCCTTTGGGGATTTACATATGGATACTTAACAAAAGGAAGCCTAAGCACTGGTAACTTTGGTGTTAACCACAGGTCAGGCATTTGGCCCAGCCAAAACATTGGTTAGGATGCTTGGGTTCAAGTGCTGTGTCCCCCATTTTAGTTCTCTGCTAATGTGCACCGTGAGAGGCAGTGGGTGGTGGCTCAAGTGATTGGGTCCCTGTCACCCACATGGGAGACCTCAAATAAGTTCCTAGCTGTGAGCTTTGGCCTACCAAGCCCCAGCCATTATAAGCATTTGGAGAGTGAACTAGTAGGTAGAACCTCTTGCTCTCTTTGCCTCTCAAATAAATGAATAAATTTTTTTATTTTTTTATTTTTATTTTTATTTTATTTTTTTATTTTTGACAGGCAGAGTGGACAGTGAGAGAGAGACAGAGAGAAAGGTCTTCCTTTTGCTGTTGGTTCACCCTCCAATGGCCGCCGCGGTAGCGCGCTGCGGCCGGCGCACCGCGCTGATCCGATGGCAGGAGCCAGGTGCTTCTCCTGGTCTCCCATGGGGTGCAGGGCCCAAGGACCTGGGCCATCCTCCACTGCACTCCCTGGCCACAGCAGAGAGCTGGCCTGGAAGAGGGGCAACCGGGACAGAATCTGGCACCCCGATTGGGACTAGAACCCGGTGTGCCGGCGCCGCTAGGCGGAGGATTAGCCCGTTGAGCCATGGCGCCGGCCGAATAAATTTTTTTAAACAAAAGAACCATCCCTTGGAGTTAGTGGCCTTCCTTACAAACAAGTTGATGGGGATTGTGGCCATATAGGGAGTAAACTAGCAGATGGAAGACCTCTCTTTCACTGCCTCTGCCCCTCTGTAACTGCCTTTCAAAAAAATAAATAAATCTTTAAAACAAAAAGTTGATGGGATGTAGGGAAAATTTGAATTTATATATTAATTATGAATACTATAAATTTATAAATACTTTAAATATTTTTATAAATACACTCCGTTAGTTATGACATATATTTTTATTATTCACTATTCTTTGAAAACATATGTAATTATTCAGATAAATCATTATTGGATATTTTGTTATCAATTTTTATTATAAGGATTTCTTGATATATATACATTTCTAGAAATTTTGAAAGTTTTTATTAATATAAAGAGAAGAGAGCCGGCGCCGCGGCTCACAAGGCTAATCCTCCGCCTTGCGGCGCCGGCACACCGGGTTCTAATCCCGGTCGGGGCACCGATCCTGTCCCGGTTGCCCCTCTTCCAGGCCAGCTCTCTGCTGTGGCCAGGGAGTGCAGTGGAGGATGGCCCAAGTGCTTGGGCCCTGCACCCCATGGGAGACCAGGAGAAGCACCTGGCTCCTGCCATCGGATCAGCGCGGTGCGCCGGCCGCAGCGCGCTACCGCGGCGGCCATTGGAGGGTGAACCAACGGCAAAAAGGAAGACCTTTCTCTCTGTCTCTCTCTCTCACTGTCCACTCTGCCTGTCAAAAAAAAAAAAAAAAAAAAAAAGAAGAGATTTCATGTATTTCTTTTTTTGTTTTAAAGATTTTTTTTTTTTTTTTTTGAAAGGCAGAGTTACAGAGGGGCAGAAGCAGTGAGAGAGAGGACTTCCATCTGCTAGTTTACTTCCTAGATGGCGGAAATGGCTGGAGCTGCGCTGATCCGAAGCCAGGAGCCAGGAGCTTCTTCTGGGTCTCCCATGCAGGTGCAAGGGACAAAGGACTTGGGCAATCTTTCACTGCTTTCCTAGGCCATAGCAGAGAGCTGGATCGGAAGCAGGGCAACTGGTTCTTGAACCAGTGTCCATATGGGATGTCAGCACTACAGGCTGCAGCTTTACTCACTAAGCCACAGCGCTGGCCCTGTCATGTATTTCATAGGTATAATTCTAAGAAGATAACCATAATTCTCTGCCTCCCTCATTTTCTCTTTTTTTTTTTTTTTTAATTTTTCGACAGGCAGAGTGGACAGTGAGAGAGAGACAGAGAGAAAGGTCTTCCTTTTGCCGTTGGTTCACCCTCCAATGGCCGCCGCGGTAGTGCGCTGCGGCCGGCGCACCGCGCTGATCTGATGGCAGGAGCCAGGTGCTTCTCCTGGTCTCCCATGGGGTATTCCACTATGATTACAGGCTTAATGCGCCACAAGCCATAATATTTAACAAATAAAGATCACAGTTCCACAGGAGTATAAACAAAGGCTAAAAACAACAATCAAATCACAAGATGTCTGTTTTGTTCCTATATCCTAATTAATTACTATATAGAAGAGAAAACATATTATATTTGTCTTTTTGGGACTGGCCTATTTCATTAAGCATAATGGTTTCCAGTTGCATCGATTTTGTTACAGAAGACCGAATTTCATTCTTTTTTATGGTCGAGTAGTATTCTGTAGTGTATATATACACCACATTTTCTTTATCCAGTTCATTTCCTAATTTTGTATTTTGGATAAAATTCTAGAAGTACTAGCTCATAGTACATGTGCATTTTAAATGCTCCTTGGACATATTTTGGACTTAAAGTATGATCACAATTGTGAGATATTAGGGACGATCTGTGAATTTGTTCCCAAAAGATAAATTATGTATATGGCAGCAAGAGAAGAGATCATGGAATGCTTGCACAAGGATCATAAAAAGTCCCTCATTATCAAGAAATTTTGGGAAAAAGAGAAATTTTAGTTGTTTAATCTCTATTTTGTTAGAAAATAGAGAGGACTTGATTTTTAATACATTGAATAAATACAGACATTTGAGATTGGATATCACTGTGCATCTTGACTTAAATAATGTAAGACCCCTGTAATGTCACATTGTCTGTTTCAGTGGAAGTGACAAAAGGGGATAGTCTTTCTACATTTGAAACAGTTGCCTCCTTGCCGTTAAAACTTGGCTGTAGTCTGAGAACAAATGCTTCCCTGGCAGTGCACAAATCATCTCTTAAGAGGAGCAGTTCACAAGGGGATCCTAGACAGCAAAGTACATATTCCATCTGCAACAGAGACCTGAGTTGTGAGATATTGGCGGAATATTGTTTTAACATTATCCATATTTGGGAATAAAGCAGAATAAAGGCTTTTGGCTTAAAATTTCACTTTCACTACTATGTGAATACCTAAGTAAAACTTAGCTCAATGTGGGAGAAACAGCCTTAGTTCTAGCAGCTCATAATCACATTATCTATTCAAAGGCTTCAATTTTGCGTATGTAATCTATAGCATCTACATTATACACATGTGTCTCACTTGCTTCTGCTCTTGATTTTCCCTGTTTTATTTATTTTTAAAGATTTATTAATTTATTTGAAAAAGTTACAGAGAGAGCGAAGAAACAGAGAAAGAGAGATCTTCTATCTGCTAGTTCACGCCCGAGATGGCCACAATGGCCAAGGGTTGGCCAGGCCAAAGCCAAGAGCCAGGAGCTGCTTCCTGGTCTCCCACATGGGTGGCAGGGGCCCAAATGTTTTGGGCCTCTTCTGCTGCTCTTCAGGCCATTAGCTGGGAAGCTGGTTTGGAAGTGGAGCAGCCAGGACATGAATTAGTGCCCTCTCCCTATTTTATATTACAATTTGCAAAATTACCTTTGATCTGAATTTCACAGTGAGGCTTTCCAACCACATTTCACAAAAAGCTCAATTTGATATTTTTATTGTTTCTTTAAAAAGTTTTCATAAGTCAGACTATATTATGCTAATCACTGTGAATGCTTTTTTTTTTTTTGACAGGCAGAGTTAGACAGTGAGAGAGAGAGAGAGAGAGAGAGAGAGAGAGAGAGAAAGGTCTTCCTTCTGTTGGATCACCCCCCAAATGGCTGCTATGGCCGGGGTGCTGTGCCAATCCGAAGCCAGGAGCCAGCTTCCTCCTGGTCTCCCATGCGGTTGCAGGGCCCAAGGACCTGGACCATTCTCCACTGCCTTCTTGGGCCGCAGCAGAGAGCTGGACTGGAAGAAGAGCAACTGGGACAGAACTGATGCCCCAACTTGGACTAGACCCGGAGTACCAGCGCCACAGGTGGAGGATTAGCCTAGTGAGCCACGGCACCGGCCTGTGAGTGTTGTTTGTAAGAGGAAAGGAAATAACTTGCTGGGTTGCAAGTCTTAGGAAAAGTATACCAGATCAACATAGTAGTATACAAGTCAAATTCTTGACATCTGTCACCTCAAATTGGGTTACAGTCAGCTTTCCATATCCATGGCTTCTGCATCTGTAGTCAGTCAGTCTAGGACTGAAAATATTTGAGGGAAAAATTGTGTTAGTACTGAGCACTTATAGACATTTTTGCCATATATTTATTCCCTAATACGGCAAACTATTTACACAGAATTCACATTATTAGGTATTATAAGTAATCCAGTATACAAAAGGACATATATATATAAAATATGGAAATACTACATCATTTTATATAAGGGACTTGAGTGTCCATGGATTTTGGTTTCTGTGGATGGTTCTGGAACTAATGTTCTGTGAATACTGAGGGATGACTATATACTGTTTTAAATCTCTAGAATAACTCATCTACTTTGCTCTTTGCTAAAGGAAGTGAGGAAATCACCTTGATTTTTTTGTCATGGAGATAAGAAAGATAGTTTCTTGCATAACAAATGTATTTTCATTGATGGTTTCTTTTCTGTCCACATATGCTACCCATCAGCATGGTAAAGGCAGAAGTAAACCCAGACTTCTCTGCTGCATGTTGTCCAGTTAAGAGCTGATTCCAATATGTATCTTCTTGTTTGCTAATAAATGGAAAAGCAATTATATCATAAGCTTGGACTGGCCAGTGACTACTCAGCCAGGCTCAATTTCAAGTTTCAGCCCTGCTTTTTATAGAGACTATAAAAATAAAGGAAATTAGTTTATGAGTCAAGGTTGACAATGTATGTGTTCACTTGCTGGCAGGCTGTACCATCTCATATTCCATTCCTTGCTGCATTCCTGAGGTTAAACATGCAAAATGATATGAAAGTTCATCTTATTGTGGGCATACAGGAAGATCCAGGAATATTGTGGAACAGAGTACTAAGTGAGGGGCTGGGAACAGAAGTGAACAGCAACCCCAAAAATAAATTGTAAAATTATAGCAATTGAAAAATATTGAAAAAAAAAGAAAAATATTGAAACTAGACAGACTAGTGGAAATAGAAATGAGAGTCCAGAAATGAGTACAAATGGGTAAGTTATTTAGTATAATGGCATTTCAGTGTTCAGCAGAGATGTTGGGTTTGGATAGCCATTTGAAAAATATAAATTTGTATTACTTATTCCTTAACTGAAATAAATTGCAGACAACACAAATAGTGAAGGTAAAACTGAAATTATATAAAAAAAGCTGGGTAAAAACATGATCAATTTAAAAACTTGTCTAAGTATGACACACAACTTAGAAATCACAAAGGAAAAGACATATATTTGGCTAGTAAGAACATAAACCTTCTGAAGAAAAAAAAACCACATTGTTAAAAGTGTTGGGATAAACTCAGAAAAATAACTTCAACAAATGAGGCAAATTACTAATTTCTCTTGTGTGTGTGAGGCAGATTTTTATTTGTTCATTTCTTGCATTTGAAGTATTCTTCGATGACGTCCATGGCCTGAGATTCTTTGCCGTGTTCCTTAACCACTCCACAACTGCAACCAGCCACTTTCTGGGGTTTCCACTCCCAGTCAGTTTCACAGAAGCCTGCCCATTCCCCAAGTTTCTTGTGTTGTCATCAACCTTTATGAGATTGACTCGGTGTTCAGCACAAAGGGCCTCCACCAGCTTTACACACATAGGCTCATCACAGATACAAGCACACAGAGATGGGCTTGGCGCTTGTCTAAGGCTTTGGCAGCTTCACGAATTCCACGTGCTGGGCCATGGTGAATGAGGGCGGTCTTCAGCACCTCTTGAAAAGCAGTATTCTTTTTTTTTTTTTTTGACAGGCAGAGTGGACAGTGAGAGAGAGAGAGACGGAGAGAAAGGTCTTCCTTTGCCGTTGGTTCACCCTCCAATGGCTGCCGCGGTTGGCGCGCTACGGCCAGCGCACTGCGCTGATCCGATGGCAGGAGCCAGGTGCTTATCCTGGTCTCCCATGGGGTGCAGGGCCCAAGCACTTGGGCCATCCTCCACTGCACTCCCTGGCCACAGCAGAGAGCTGGCCTGGAAGAGGGGCATCCGGGACAGGACCAGTGCCCCGACCTGGACTAGAACCCGGTGTGCCGGCGCCGCAAGGCGGAGGATTAGCCTAGTGAGCCGCGGCGCCGGCCAAAAAGCAGTATTAACATCCATTCCATTTCAGCAGCAATGCCTTCCTCAGTCATGGCGATGGGTTGTGGGTGAAGCCGAATCTTGAAAGCACCCAGGCCTCTGCCTCCGTGCAATTCTGCAGTGGTAGTGAAAGAGCACTGATTTCTTTAATGTATAAAAAATGCTTACAAATCAGTAAAAAGGTGAATAACCCAATAGAAAACAATTCAGTATCCACAAGCCACTGAGAGTGAGCTGGGCTGGTAGAAGGGGGAGAATAACAGTAGAAAAGGACTTTGAAATAGGTTATTATGTCTAAGGTGAGGCAACTGTACTTCCAGGAACTGGAGAGTAGGAGGGTCATCATTGCTCACTGGAGAATAGTGGCTATAGTCTGTGCTGAGTCTGTATGGCTATTTCTGTATTCTTGGTCTGGTAAGGATCTTCAACAAATAGTTGTTTGCACATAGCTTGTGGGTTGTTTCACACAAGTGACTTCCCTAGCTATGACTTGATACTATGTCCCGCCCCATCTTACTGCCTCATGTGGTTTCCCTGCTCCTAGAAGTGCAGTACAAGATATTTATTGTCCAGAGGAACATTGGAAGTAAGGATGGGAAAGAGAAACTGCAGAAGGTATACGTAGGCAGGCTTATCTGTGATACAGCACAACCTCCTTTTTTCCCCCCTGAAAGGAACCTTTTATTTAATGAGTACAAATTTCTTAAGTATAACTTTATGAATATAGTGAATCTTCCCACCATACCCTCCTTCCCACCTTGACTCCAACCCCACCCCCTCCTCCCTCTTCCTTTCCCAGTCCCATTCTCCATTAAGATTAATTTTTAATAAACTTTATACTCAGAAGACCAACTCTATACTAAGTAAAGATTTCAACAATTTGCACACACACACACACACAACTGTTTGCCAACAAGTTTTACAGTTAATTCTCATAATACAACTCTTTGAAGACTGAGGTCCTGTATGGGGAGTAAGTACACACTGACTCCTGTTGTTAATTTACCAATTAATGCTCTTATTTATGACGTCAGTGACCACCTGAGGCTCTTGACATAAACTACCAAGGCTATGGACACCTTTGGAATTCACAATCTCCTTCAGTATTTAGACAAGGCAATAAGCAAAGTGGAATTCTCTCCTCCCTTCAGAGAAAAGTACATTGTTTGATGGCCCCTTCTTTCCACTGGGGTCTCTCTCACAGAGATCCTTCATGTAGGATATGTTTTTTGCCACAGTGTCTAGGCTTTCCATGCCTGAAATACTCTCATGGGCTTTTCAGCCAGACCAGAATGCCTTAAGGGCAGATTGTGAGGTCAGAGTGCTATTTGAAGTGATCGTCATTCTATGAGTTTGCTTCCCATGTTGGAACCTTCTCTCCTTTTTAATTCTATCTGTTATTACCAGACACTTTATCTTATTTATATGATCCCTTTAACACTTAATCCTATCTATATGATCACCTTAACACAATATGGTCACTTTAACACTTAAGATGGCATTGTTACCACCCAGCTTAATGGGATTTGGGGTCCCGTGGCAAGTTTTTAAACTATACCCTTTGAAGTAAGCCTGTAGGAATGTATGTAGAACTATACAGCTTTACAGTTACAAACTTCCACCTCCCTCTCTTATTCCCACTCTTATTTTTTACTGAGATCTATTTTCAATTGACTTTACATATATATGATTAACTCTATGTTAAGTAAAGAATTCAGCAAATAGTATGAAGAAGAGAAAAAAAAAAAAACTGTCCTTGACAGTGAAGACAAGGGCTGTTCAAGTCATTGTTTCTCAAAGTGCCAATTTCATTTCTATAGATTTCCTTTTAGGTTCTCTATTAACTATCACAGATCATATATAGTATTTGACCCTTTGGGACTGGCTTATTTCACTAAGTATGATGCTTTCCAGATTCATCCATTTTGCTGCAAATGACCAGATTTCATTTTTTTGAACCGCTGTTATATTCCATAGAGTATATATCCCATAATTTCTTTATCCAGTCTTCAGTTGACGGGCATTCAGGTTGATTCCATGTCTTAGCTATTGTTAATTGAGCTGTAATAAATGTAGGGGTACAGATAACTCTTTTCTTTGCTGATCTCATTTCCCTTGCATAAATTCCCAGGAGTGGCATGTCTGAGTCATATGGTAGGTCTATATTCAGATTTCTGAGGTATCTCCAAACTCCCTTACATAGTGGTTTTACCAGTTTACATTCTCATCAACAGTGGATTAGGGTACCTTTTTCCCCACATCCTCACCAGGATTTTATTGTTTGTTGATTTCAGTGTGAAAGCCAATCTAAGTAGAGTGAGGTGAAACCTCATTGCAGTTTTGATTTGCATTTCTCTGACAGCTAGTGATCCTGAACATTTTTTCATGTATCTATTGGCTATTTGAATTTCCTCTTTTGAAAAATGTCTATTTAAGTCTTTGGCCAGTCTCTTAAGTGGGTTGTTTGTTGTGGTGGAGTTTCTTGATCTCTTTATAGTAATCCTTTATTAGTTGCATAGTTTGCAAATAATTTCTCCCATTCTGTTGGTTGCCTCTTCACTTTCCTGAATGTTTCTTTTGCAGTACAGAAGCTTCTGAATTTGATGTAATCCCATTTGTTAATTTTGGCTTTGATTGCCTGTGTCTCTGTGGTCTTTTCCAAGAACTCTTTGTACCAATATCCTGCAGGGTTTTCTCAATGTTCTCTAAAAATTTGATGATATCACATGATAGATTTAGGTCTTTAATCTGTTTCGAATGGATTTTTGTTTATGGTGTAGGGAAGGGATCCTGCTTTATCCTTCTGCATGTGGAAATCCAGTTTTCCCAGCACCATTTGTTGAAGAGACTGTCCTTGCTCCAGGGATTGGTTTTAGCTCCTTAGTCAAATATAAATTGGTTGTAAATGCTTGGATTGATTTCTGCCATTTCTATTCTGTTCCATTGGTCTATACATCTATACCAGGTTGTTCTGATTATAACTCCCTGTAGTATGTCCTGAAATCTGGTATTGTGATGCCTCAGGCTTTGGTTTTGTTGTACAAGATTGCTTTAGCTATTCGAGGTCTCCTATGTTTCCATATGAATTTCAGCATCATTTTTTCTAGATCTTAGAAGAATGTCTTTGGTATTTTGTTTGGTATTGCATTAATTAATTATTTGATTGATTCAAACATTAATCATTAATTAATTACTTGATTCAAACACATTTATTAAACATCTACTGCATGCAAGACACTGGTATGCACAGGGAATACAATAGTAAATAGCACATATAAGCACAACTTAGAGTGTACGTAGAGCTTAAAAGCTCCTTTGGGGGCTGGCACCATGGCTCCCTTGGTTAATCCTCCGCCTGTGGCACCAGCATCCCATATGGGTGCTGGGTTCTAGTCCCGGTTGCTCCTCTTCTAGTCCAGCTCTCTGCTGTGGCCCGGGAGGACAATGGAGGATGGCCCAAGTGCTTGGGTCCCTGTACCTACGTGGGAGACCAGGAAGAAGCACCTGGCTCCTGGCTTCAGATTGGCACAGCGCTGGCCATGGCAGCCATTTGGGGATTGAACCAATGGAAGGAAGACCTTTCTCTCTCACTGTCTATATCTCTACCTGTAAAAAAAAACAAAAACAAAACAAAAAAAACAAACAAACTCCTTTGGACCTCTCTATTTCTACAACATTTTTCATCCATAAAAGAGACAATTATAGAGCCACTCTATGGTGAGTGGGACACAGTTTTGTGGAGAGTGACTTCTGACTACAAAAATCCAGTCAGATTTGAAGATTGTGAAGTATGGGTACAGTGAAGTCTCCATAAGATTAAAGAAGCCCAGAGCTTGGATTCTGTGTCCTAATTTGAGATGGTATTGTGGGACTTCCTGTTTTATAAAATCAAATTTTGTTTTGTCACAATGATCTACTTTTGTGCTTCATTTGCTACCATGTCACAAGGCTTCTGAAAGTTTCAGTTCAGGAAACTCTGTGAACTTGTGTTGAATTTGCCAAAAAAAAGACAGTACATATATTTGTTCTTTGAAACATTTACCATCTTGTTGTAGAGAGAGCTTGGTAGCTGTTTTGCCCTCCCTCTTGATTGAGGAAAATAAGTGGTGAGAAAGAATCATGCTGCTGCTACAGAATGAGCTGTTTTGAAGGTAAAGGACCTGAGGCTGAGGCTTATCTGTGCTACATATCAAGTAAGATTGCTCAGTGGTTCCAACATTGTTCATCTTCCTGACCCCTTCTTGGATAAAATATTGAGACCTAAGGAGATGAGAAGTGCTATATGTGTCCTGGGAGACCCCATGATTCTGTTAAGTGTTTACCACTTTTGAGTTCTAGTAATATTAGATTGAAATGATGAGGAGTGGAGTTGGCCCTTACCCTAGAAGTTTTTGCATTATCAAGGGGCCATTTGTTCCTTGCTTGTCTTTTTCTTTTTTTAAAACTTTTATTTAATGAATATAAATTTCCAAAGTACAGCTTATGGATTACAATGGCTTCCCCCCCCCCCATAACTTCCCTCCCACCCGCAACCCTCCCCTTTCCCGCTCCCTCTCCCCTTCCATTCACATCAAGATTCATTTTCAATTCTCTTTATATACAGAAGATCAGTTTAGTATATATTAAGTAAAGATTTCAACAGTTTGCCCCCACATAGCAACACAAAGTGAAAAAATACTGTTGAAGTACTAGTTATCTTGCTTGTCTTTTTCTTATCGTATTTCTGTCAACAAAACAGAGACAAAATATCTACTTGCCTTTTTAAAAAATTTTTAAAAAATATTTATTTGAAAATCAGAGTTACACGCACACACACACACACACAGAGAGAGAGAGAGAGAGAGAGAGAGAGAGTCTTCCATCCAATGGTTCACTCCCCAATTGGCCGCAATGGCCAGAGCTGCACCGATCCGAAGCCAGGAACCAGGAGCTTCTTCCAGGTCTCCTACGTGGGTGCAAGGGCCCAAGGACTTGAGCCATCTTCTACTGCTTTCCCAGGCCATAGCAGAGAATTGGATTGGAAGTGGAGCAGCCAGGTCTCGAACCAGCGCCCATATGGGATGCTGGTGCTTCAGGCCAGAGCATTAGCCTGCTGCGCTGCAGTGCTGGCACCTCTACTTGCCTTTTTTGCCTACTTTGTGGTATTGCTGGGAGCTGACTCTTGTTATAAACTGCTAGTACAGATCCTAACTTGTGAGTATACTGATTTATAAGTGGTTAATTAGTCATATACTCTGAGTTTTCTTGTTAACAAAGTTCTAATGGATGCCTGTGTTTGAAGATAGGGAAGGCTTGGGTAGTATGTACATGGAGAAAGGTGTCCTGGAATGAAAACTGCTGTAAGGGAAAGCACACTATACCAGCACTTCCTGCCCATGCGGTGTTGGGTGAAAAAGCTGTATGGTTTATTTTATTTATTTATTTTCTTAAGCAAAGCTTTATCTGTAATCACAAACCAGCTAGAAGGGGGAAAAACACAGAATTGATTTCAAGCACCAGCAGTTATTTTGAAGACAAATGACTGCACTTGACATTTTCCACCAGCAAAAAGTGCTGGTGTGAAGATGAAACCTTGGAAGAGAGCAGCAAGTTCAAGTACCATAAAGTAAATGAGAAAAATCTACTTTTACTTTGTCTGTTACAATTACTTAGTCTAAGTTATTGTATATAGCTTTTGAGGTTCAATAGCTAGTTTTATAATTTATAAATATATGAGGACCAAACAAGAATTTGAGGCAGTTTGGCTTTAAAATATGAAATTTATCAATCTACATATATAATACATAACTCTCAGATGATATCTTTTTCTTTCTTTTTAACCACTGCTGTGTGTAGATTTAGCTGGACATGAAAGCACAAGGGGATAGATTTACCAAATTTATTTTGGTACTGCACAGAAAATGTCTTGCTTGTTTACTTAGTAGGGCTGCAGCAGTTCCATGTTTTCTTATCTCATTTCTTCCTTTATAATTAGCATGATTTTTTCTTAGAGAAGCATATGGCATCGTTACTTGTAAACAAACCCTGCAAACCCTCTTTCCGTGTTGAGATCTGAACTGAGCTCTAATTGTATTGACTCATAACCATGGAAGCACATGTAGTCCCAGAGAAAATGAAATTTAACACAGAGGCATACTAGGTAAGTTGTCAGGAACTGGACTAATGTGGTCTTACATTGCAGATGACTCAGAGTATGTATGAGATATAGTCCTAAGTGATGAAGAGACCTATATGTTGCCCCTTCAATCTGAAAACAAAGCTAGGAGAATAATGAAAGACCAGAGAGAAAGAGCTATTGAGTTTGAACTACAAATTTGGGAAATTTTTGTTCTTTAAGTAAAACATATTTTTGCCAAGATTCCTATTCCTGAGATAAAGAGATAAAACTAAACCATGGTTTTTAACTACTTGTGTTGTTGTCATGATTCAACAAGAAAAGTGGGAGTTATATAAGGTCACATTTGGTAGTCTGTTGTATGTAACTGCACATGAAAATTTTGCTTGACAATGATTATATTCAATATGCTCATCATAGTTGTAGCACACAGACAACATTTATCTATTTCCTAAGTGTGTAGGTGTAACTGTAGTCATTCTACATTAAAAAAAAACCCACGACATTTAAAAATTATGGCTTTGAATATGGGAGGCCACTTGTGCAGAATTCGTAGTGATATTTATAAGTTGGTCATGAGAAAAAGCCCTAACAGGGTAGCTCAAAGAAGCATGTTTTGTACTATGACATATAAAACAGCCCAAGGATAAAGTGTAGTTGTCTAAATGAGAAGACTCAAGTCAGTGCTTACCTTTTTGACAAGGGAATTATTCTCACATTTTGAAGCCGTGCTTTTAAGGCACTGTGCAAAAGACATAGGGAAAATATTCATTGTCCATATCAAATAATTGCAGGAGAAGAAACGAAGATTGAGGAGGCCCTAGAGATTCTCCCTCCTCCAGCCATCCTTTGGTGCTGCCGGGTCCCAGACTTTCCTGAAAGGCTTGATAGACCCAACTTAACTCAAAAGATTTGTGACAATTTATATCCATCCACCTTAGCTGACTTTAGGTTCTCAGGGGAAGTAGTGGTTCTGGGTCCTCTCAGGAATTCTGAGGTGAGTGGTTTAGCAGTAGGCTGAGAAAAATGCAAAACATGTTAGGAGGTTTATCAGATCCCTGGGATAACCACAGGATTCCCAAGCAGGGAACTGAAGATTCAGGTTGAAGTATGACAGACGTTATAGCTAACACCCATTAACAAAGGTAAGAGCCAGCCAGAAGATTTGGGTCTCTCTGAGGTAGTCAGTTCATTAATTCCTAAAATTTCTGGCTCTGTATTGGTCAAATGAGCACAATAAGCCCAAATGTATATTGTATCTACTGGAGTTTTAATCTTATATCAGTGTATCTCAGCCTTAGCTACATATTGGAATCTCATGGAAAAACCTTAAAAAACACTGATTTGGGTGCTGGTGTTGTGGCATAGTGAGTAAAGCTGATACCTGTAACAACATCATCCCCTTTGGGTGCTGGCTTGTGTCCCAGCTGCTGCTCCACTTCTAGTCCAGCCCCCTGATAACGGCCTGCGAAAAGCAGTGGAAGATTGCCCAAGTGTTTGGGCCCCTGCCACCTATGTGTAAGACCTGTATGAAACTCCAGGCTCATGGCTTCTGCTCGACTCAACACTGGCTGTTGTGTCCACTCAGGGAGTGGACCAGTGAATGGAAGGAAGACCTGTCTCTCCCTCTGTCTGTAACTCTTTCAAATACATAAATAAGCCTTTCAAAACAAAAACAAAAATAAAACCACTGTTGCCTGTTTCTATTCTTCAGAATTCTGATTTAATTGGTGAGGGATGCAGTGAGGGTTATGGAAGTTTTAAAAGCTGTTCAGGTAATTCTAATGGACAGCAAAGACTGAGAATCACTGCCTGTATCCTTCACTGAGTTTAGGTAAAAGCACTGCAGTTCACCTTCTTTAATGAGGTAAAAACAATCAATTTTAATTTTGCACTAGTGTTCTGGAGTTCAGTGCCCTATTTGGGTTTAAGAGCTGAATAATACACCTTTGAATGTAGTAATATCCCAGGGTCATGTTACCTTTGGGACCTGGTCTAGGTGGCCCATTATGATGATGCTTGCCTGCCCTTCACCTCTAACCCTTGTGGTAGTACTTTGTTCACAAGATACTTTGAGATTGAATATCTGCTGCTTATATTGGGCAAAGCGGAGGTCATTTAGGATAAAGATATCTTCAGGAACCAACAATATTCAATGTGATTTATTATTTGTGAAACATTTTGGGACTTCATTGAATCACACATGAGTGTGTTGTTGATGCTTTTCTTTTTCCAGAAGAAAATTATGTCACATAAAGTTTGTCAACCAAACATAGCTGGGGTATTTTGCTCAACAGATATACTTTCTCTTAGAATTTCAATGGGTATAAGCCAAAAGCTTTCAAAAATCTCAAGGGGTGAGGCCTACTGGGGGTGGAGGTACTTGGATTCATTGTCCATATCAAATAATTGTGAGAGAAGAGATTAAGACCGAGGAGGCCCTAGAGATTTTCCCTCCTCCAGCCATCCTTTGGTGTTGCCAGGTCCTAGACTTTCCTGAAAGATTTGATAGACCCAACATAACTCAAAAGATGTCCCTCCAAAGGGATTGTTGGGGACAAACTTTGTGGTACAGTGGGTTAAACTGCCACTTGAAATGCCCACATTCCATATGAGTCCTGCCTCTGCTTCTGATCCAGCTTCCTTCTAATGTGCCTAGGAGGCAGCAGAAAAAGGCCCAAGTACTTGGTACTTGCCACCCTGATGGGGGACTCTGATGGGTTTCCTGGCTCTAGGCTTCTACCTGGCTCAACCCGTTGCTCTCTATCACTCTGCCTTTCAGACGAGATCGGGCGCGTTCAGGGTGGTATGGCTGTAGACTATCACTCTGCCTTTCAAACAGATGATTGGGAACTATGAAAATATTAAAGAAGACTTATAGTATTTATGAGAGGCAAAAACAATATTTACTTTGAATTAGATGGTATTGTTAACAAAATAATGGTGAGAATGTAAATCAGTAAAGACTTCCTGGCATTATGTTTTTGTCAACATGCGTCAAAAGCTTTAAAAATGTTAAGAACCTTTGACTCAGTAAGTCAACTTCTGGCAATTTTCCAAAGGAAATAATGAGGTAGTCACAAAGATTTCTATTTAAGGATGTTCAGCATTTGTTTATATTTTACAAAATTGGAAGTTGCCTAAATGTTTACAAAAGGAGAGATTGCTTGGTAAAATACAATTTCTGTTAAATAGCATGATGAAATATAATTCAGCCATTAAAAATAATTTTCTTGAAGCATATTTGAAGATAGCAAAAGATAGTTATCATAAATGGAAACCAAAAAATCATGTTTATAAAATATTTTGTAGGGTGTAATCCAAAACTTGTAGGAAAACACACTTTACACACTTTAATTATTTTTAGACAGAGAAAGAAAACTATAAAGATAACAAAACAAGAACCATTTTTACCTCTGAGTGATAGCATTATGATTCAGTTTTACTTTTTATACTTTTCTGTATTTTCCACATTTCTACCATGAACCTTTATAACATAAATATGCAAAGAAAACATATTATTGAAAATATATTTTGGGTGTACCATCAACAGGATTTACATCCATGCTCTTCAGAGGAACATTTGTCTCAGTTGTAAGCTACAAGCGGAACTTTCTGCAATTCAGAGGATCTTGAGCAGAGAGGGATAAAGGACCATTTTAAAAAGGTTAGATTTGCCACAAATACCCTGAACTCAGTGGGAGTGAGGCTTCTGGGGTCCAATGTGGACAAGTAAATAGATTGAAAGTGTAGAGAGTGTAGAGGAGTGGGATGTGTGAGCCCTAAGACAGGAACCAAAGTTGGAAAAGTATTAAGTTTAGATGTTAAGCCTTATTTTTAAACAACTAGCCTTGGTGTCTGAGGCTACACATTTATGGAGTTTACAGAGAGCCTTTAAATGTCAATATCATTTTTAGCCCAGAGCTCTTTTCTTACACAACATCTAAAAATATCTATTAGTTTAAATTGTCAACATGTAAACCAGTTTGCTATGACTTTTTCTCATTGTATCACTCAAATCATGTTAGGGCTAGAAAGAAAAAATGCTTGGATAATCTGGCAATCATTACTATTGCTGAGATTTTCATGGTGGTATTTAATTTAATAATGTTGGTAATATAAGAATCTACCTCAAATAGCTCTATTTTTCTGCACATTACCATGTTGACGTCCCTTAAGCACTTCAAACTCCCAATGTCTCAAATTATATTCTGTATATAGTACTAGTATTCATTTAGTTGCCTTAGTCATAGATTTGAACCATTCTGTAATTTGTGGATTTCTGGTGTGTATTACTGTGAAAACAGCTACGAGTTCCCTAAATCTAGGCTTGACCCCCTACAATCCATTCTCCAATCTGCAGATAGAGTGAATACTCAAAAAAAGGAAACTGGGCCGGCGCCGTGGCTCAACAGGCTAATCCTCTGCCTTACCGCGCCGGCACACTGGGTTCTAGTCCCGGTCGGGGTGCCGGATTCTGTCCCGGTTGCCCCTCTTCCAGTCCAGCTCTCTGCTGTGGCCAGGGAGTGCAGTGGAGGATGGCCCAAGTCCTTGGGCCCTGCACCCCATGGGAGACCAGGAGAAGCACCTGGCTCCCGCCATCAGATCAGCGCGGTGCGCTGGCTGCAGCGCGCCAGCCGTGGCGGCCATTGGAGGGTGAACCAACGGCAAAAGGAAGACCTTTCTCTCTGTCTCTCTCTCTCACTGTCCACTCTGCCTGTCAAAAAAAAAAAAAAAAAAGAAAGAAAGAAACTGGATGATGTTAATTTCTTTATTTGTACCCCTTTATTGGAGTCCTCTTGCCTTCAGGATGAAATAAAAGGTCCTTAGTATGGCCTTTAAGGCTTTATGCAATCTCTATCCTGCTTAAATCTCCAGCCTCGATGCTCACTAATTTCCTGGATGTGCCATCCTGTCTGATGCCACAACCTGACTCCTTCTCATTAAGGACAGAGGTCCTGCATGGGGAGTAGGTGCACAGTGACTCCTGTTATTAATTTAACAATTAACTCTCTTATGTATGATGTCAGTGATCACCCAAATGGCTCTTGACATGAGCTGCCTAGGCTATGGAAGCCTTTTGAGTCCACAAACTCCATCAGTATTTAGATAAGGCCATAAGCAAAGTGGAAGTTCTTTCCTCCCTTCAGAGAAAAATTCATCCTTCTTTGATGGCCCCTTCTTTTCCCTGGGGTCTCACTCACAGAGATCCTTCGTATAGGATATATATATATATATATATATATATATATATATAATATATTTTTTTGTCACAATGCCTTGGCCTTCCATGTCTGAAATGATCTTGTGGGATTTTCAGCCATACCAGAATGCCTTAAGGGCTGATTCTGAGGCCAGGGTGCTGTTTAGAGCATTTGTCATTCTACAGCAAGTTATTATTGCCTTACCTTGGCATGTATCTTTTTTATAGTACTCTTATTCAGGGGCTGGCTCCGTGGCTCACTAGGTTAATCCTCTGCCTGTAGCCCCAGCATCCCATATGGGCACTGGTTCTAGTCCCGGTTGCTCCTCTTCCAGTCCAGCTCTCTGCTATGGCCTGGGATAGCAGTGGAGGATGACCCAAGCACCTGGCTCTTGGCTTCAGATTGGCGCAGCTCCGTCCGTGGCGGCCATTTGGGGAGTGAGCCAATGGAAGGAAGACCTTTCTCTCTGTCTCTCTCACTGTCTGTAACTCTACCTGTCAAATAAATAAATAAATCTTTAAAAAAATACTCGTATTCAGTTGTTTATGATTCATGCAGTACCCAAAGGAAATGTGACACTTGATTTTTTGGAATTTGAGATAACAAAAACTCATAAATTAAGTATAAAAATAAAATAAACCTGTTTTAAATGTTTTGTGTGTTTCTTTTATAGAGGTAAAGGCAGATAAAAATTCTCTTAGATGCCAACAATTTTAGGAAAATTGGAAAATACAAGCAAATGTAAAAAGTAAAGTAAAAAGTAACATAGTCCTGTTATATACATATAACTAATTGTAGGTTATTTTGAAAAATTATTTTTTGAGAAGCAGAGAGAGAGAGAGAGAGAGAGGGAGAGAAGAGAGGAGAGGAAAGGAGAGGGGAGGAGAGGAGAGGAGAGGAGAGAGGAGAGAAGAGAAAGAAGAGAAGAGAGGAGAATGAGAGTGAGTTCCCATCTGCTGAAGCCTAGATCCTGCAATGTGCAATGACCAGGGCTGAGCCAGAGCTGTGGCCAGGAGATGGAACAAAATCCAATTCTCCCACATAAGTGGCAGAAATCTAGTTACTTTGCTGCTTCCTCCAGGATCTGCATTGACAGGAAGCTGAAAACAGGAGCCTGATCCAGGCTTTGGACCTAGGTATAGGCATCTTAACCAGTGCCTTTTTTTAATGATTTATTTTATTTATTTATTGAAAGGCAGCATTACACAGAGAGAGGGAGAGACAGAGAGAGGAAGTAAACCATCTGCTGGTTTACTCCCCAAATGCCTGAAATGGCTTGGAACTCCCTGCAGGTCTCCCCACATGGGTGGCAGGGGTCCAAGTACTTGAGCCATCTTATGCTGCTTCCCCAGGTGCATTAGCAGGAAGCTGGGTTGGAAGTGGTACAGCCAGGACTCAAACTGGTGCTCATATAGGTTGCTGGCATTGCAGTCCAACCGCACCATGATACTGGCCCCTTAACCAGTGTGTCTTAATTATTAGATCAAATGCCTGCCACAGCTAACAAATTTTACTACTTTGATGTATTTCCTTTAAATCTTTAAAAAATAAATCAATAAAATATATACATACAAAAATAGATTAGCATATACATAACCATGGGTCATGTATTTTTCAGTTAATATTGATATATTTTTCTTATACAATTACTTATTTTTCAAAGCTATGCTTTCAAATGCTGGGTCCACATAAGTGGCAGAAATCTATTTCAGAGATTTCTAAAGATTTTTATTATAAGAAAATATTAAAACAAATATTTTGGGGCAGAAACCTTGGACTATGTCCTTAGGGTAAATTTTAAATTGCAGCAGGCTGTCTTTAGGCCATTTAGTCTGTTTCATTGATCTTATACCTATTCTTAAATTAGCCACTGTCACTTTTTGCTAATTATCATAACTTTATAATATATACCAGTTTCCAAAAGGGAAAAATGCTCCACATAAATTTTCGTTGGAATACTTTACTTGTCTTTATGTTTATTCTCCTAGATAATTTTTTAAAAAATTGACAAATTATGCCCCAAATCGAATTGAACTTTTGATTATGTTATATTAAATATTTGTATATTTGCACATGTATTTGCATCAGTAATAAGTAGTATCTCAACCAAAATTGAATTTTTTTTGAAGATTTACTTATTTATTTATTTGAAGGGCAACATTACAGAGAGAGTGGGAGAGACAGAGTGAAAAAGAGAACCATCTGCTGGTTCATTCCCCGAATGGCTGCAATAGCTGAGGCTTAGCTAGGCTGAAGCCAGGAGCCTGGAAATCCATCTGGGTCTCTCATGCAGGTGTAGGGACCAATCACTTGGGCCATCTTCTGCTGCTTTCCCAGGTGTATTGACAGGGAGCTAGATGGGAAGTGGAAGTAGGATTAGAACCGGCGTTGAGATAGGATTCTGGTCATGTCTCAATGTGGCACTTTAACCTGCTGCCCCACCACACCAGTCCCTCTGCTTTCTTTAATTTTTGTTGTCATTGTTATTGTGAATGTGTGGGCAAAATTCTTTAAAGTATGTTACTAAAAGCTCTGCCCTTTGAGCATCAGGCTATTTTTCTTAACATCTTTTACTCTGGCATTTTCTGGTAACAAAATACAATTTCTGGGAAATATGAAGGAGGAATAGCAGCACCCTTGAGTCCTAGTTCTATCACTAATGGTAACAATTTATAAAAAGCAAATCCCTTATTTCATTTTATAAATCTTAGATATTTAATGCACTTTGAGAATATACCACTTAAAAATTTCAATTATTGCTTTAAAATTAATTCTATCCTCTAAAAGATGCACATTTTTTAAAATTTATTTTTATTTTTGACAGGCAGAGTGGACAGTGAGAGAGAGAGACAGAGAAAAAGGTCTTCCTTTGCCGTTAAGATGTACATTTTAAAATGATATTTTTTCCATTTCTTCTTTATATATAAAGCAATAGAAGACCAGTTGCATTTGATTTTTGAGACTTGATGGTTCACATAATTATGCAGAACTAATTAATTCAA
Source organism: Lepus europaeus (assembly GCF_033115175.1). NCBI lineage: Eukaryota > Metazoa > Chordata > Mammalia > Lagomorpha > Leporidae > Lepus > Lepus europaeus. Next base: position 103,421,497 of record NC_084827.1, on the reverse strand, counting down.
AATCTGTTTATCAACAGTAGTCTGTAGCTACAGCATATTCTCCCAGAGGCATTAACAAAGGCTTATCACCTGCTTTCTTGTTGCAGTTTGTCTCAAAGGCAAATCAATATGAAAAATATAAAAATGCTATTCCCAGAACTAACACTTTCAACAACTTACAAGAACTTTTAGTATCTAATACCAATTAGTTTTCTTAGCTTAAATTAAAACAGTTTTATTTAGCAATATGTGTCAAAATACTAAGGATTTTAAAGGCATAATAAAGTTTTCCTAAAGAATTTAAAAAATATTTTGGTGGTGTATGTATTTATATCTATATCATAGGCAATATAATCCTTTGTATAATATTCACAAAATAGCAGAAATGAATTATCAGTGAATGTATGTGTCTAATTTTTGATAGATTTTCCTGATCAATTAGATTCCCTTAAATGTTATTCTATTTACTAGATTGCTAAAAGTTAGTTTGATAAAACACTAAGCAATCTGGAATAATATTTGGGGTTAGAGAGTCAATACATATGTTTCTTTGTAGAAAAGAAAACAATATCAGGAACTGAAATTCCTCTCTAAGTTTTTTAAAGAAGTAATTTATTTGACAGGCAGAGTTACACAGAGAGTAAGAGAAAGAGAGAGAGAGAAAGAGAATTACCTGCTGTATCACAATTCCTATCCCCCTCTGTTTTTTAAAAGGTATGTCTGGGGGCTTGTGCTGTGGTGTAGTGGGTAAAGCCGCTGCCAGCAGTGCTGGCAGCCCATATGGGCACCAGTTCTAATCCTGCCTACTGGTCTTCCAAACGAGCTTTCTGCTTGTGGCCTGGGAAATCAGTGGAAGATGGCCCAAGTGCTTGGACCCCTGCATCCACGTGGGAGACCTAGACGTAGTTCCAGGTTACTGGCTTCAGACTTGCCCACCTCCAGCCATTGTGGTCATTTGGGAAGTGAACTAGCGGATGAAAGACCTCTCTTTCTCTCTCTCTGCCTCTGTCTCTCTGTGACTCTGCTTTCCAAATAAATAAATAAACATTTACCAACAACACCAAAAAAGATATGTCTGTTGAAAACTGAAAAGTTCTTCATGTAAATTAGATGTACTTTTGGGTTTCTGCAGCTTATTTTATTTTAAATTTTTGTTTATTTTCATTTTTTAAAAATTTGTAACCAGAGATATAGAAACAGAGATCTCTCATCTGGTTCACTTCTCAAATGCTTTCAATGGACCTGAACCAGACTGAAACCAGGATCCTGGAACTCTATCCAGGCCTCAAACATGGGTGGTAGAGACCAAAGTACTTGAGCCATTACCTGTTGCTGCCCCGAGTACACATTAGCAGGAAGCTAGAGTTGGAAGCAGAGGAGCCTGGACTTGAATAAGGCACTCTGATATGAGATGCAGGTGTTCCAAGTGGTAGATTAACTATTGTGCCAAACACCCACTCCTGAAGTTTGTTTTTATAGTTGCCTTGCAGACTGAAAGAAAGGGTTAACAACTCCTTTGTCCCTTTTGCCATAGAGTGCCTGAGAATTTGCCACTAACACAATGCAGTAAACTGTTAGGAGTCCATAAGCAGAGCTAAAATAAATGAAGTCCTACTACACAGCAAACCTAACACCTGTATCTTATTGTTGAGATCATTTATCAAGCAATGAGCAACCAGTATTGATGAGATGCGACTGCACCCAGAAAATGGGCAAGAGTTCGAGCTTCTGGGGAACTGCACTGCAAGCTAGGTATAAAAGTTGAGGGGTCTACACCACAGTGCTGGCCCCAACAATTACGTTTAAAGTGCCTTCATCAGGGTACCAAGGGTAGCAACTACTAATTTTTCACAGCAAGCACCCAATTGCCTTTTCTGGTAAAGAGTGTCCCTCTATCTGAAGGAGATAAAGCAGCCCAGCTTTATGTTTCCATTGCACCAGGTACAGGGAATTCCGCATCTTAATGACTCACCAGGATCTTGAAGAGATGAGCAATGATTCTGTACCCTTGCCAGGTGTCGTGAGCCACCCCTTGCATGTTGTGCCAAGGGTCCTTGTTTGGGCACCAGATGTTGGGGTGTGAAAGTGAAAGGAGAGACAGGACATGGGAACTGTTCCTCTGCAAAGTGCTGCCAGACTAACCCGGTGCATCTTCTTTATTGATAAGGATTACAACCATGGCTGGCGCCATGGCTCACTGGCCTAGTCCTCCACCTGCAGCGCTGGCACCATGGGTTCTAGTCCAGGTCGGGGGCCAGATTCTGTCCTGGTTGCTCCTCTTCCAGTCCAGCTCTCTGCTGTGGTTCGGGAGGGCAGTGGAGGATGGCCCAGGTGCTTGGGCCCTGCACCCATGGGAGACCAGGAGGAAGCACCTGGCTCCTGGCTTAGGATCTGTGCATCACCAGCCACAGCAGCCATTTGGGGGGTGAACCAATGGAAGGAAGACCTTTCTCCCTGTCTCTCTCTTTCACTAATTATGTCTGTCAAAAAAAATAAAATAAAATAAACAAAAACAAAAAGTTGAGTTATTTTTTTAAAAAAAGATTTATTTATTTATTTGAAAGAGTTGTATATAGAGAGAAGGAGAGGCAGAGAGAGAGAGAGAGACAGAGAGAGAGAGAGACAGAGAGAGAGAGAGAGAGAGAGAGGTCTTCCATCCAATGGTTCACTCTCCAGATGACCACAACATCCGGAGCTGCACCGATCTGAAGCCAGGAGCCAGGAGCTTCTTCCAGGTCTCCCACAAGGATGCAGGGGCCCAAGGACTTGGGCCATCTTCTATTGCTTTCCCAGGCCATAGCAGAGAGCTGGATCAGAAGTGGAACAGCCAGGTCTCGAATCGGCACCCACATGGGATGCTGGCACTGCAGTGGTGGCTTTACCCGCTATGCCACAATGCTGGCCCCAAGATGGTGCATCTTTGAGCTGAGAAGATCTGTGTCAGCTTCATGTGTGATCATTGTCATGCATGTTCCAAGAATGTGGGGCTCAGGACATTGCAAACTGTATTTAGGAGTTGTGAGACCTCTATTATTTTGTTACTTTGCATGCTGTGCTATTACTTGTACCGATTCTTTCTTTAAATCAAGGAAATATGGAGTTAGGTGAAGTCTTTTGTGTCTCATGAATTTGATTATTAATTTGAGGCCCAGTTGAGCAGAGTGTGTGTTATAGGGACAGATTTTCATAGCAAGAAATTATCCTGTGTGTTGTGCCCTAATGCTTCCTACATCAAAACTCCAAAGCCCAATGTGTCCATAAAGAGGAAAAAACCTACTTAAAAATCAGGTGACTGGATTCTCATTAAGACTTGATGTTAATGTCTCTCCCAGTGTAGTTTCAAACACCAAATTGTCAATGACTTGAGTGATTTTCTGAGATGGTAGATAGTATAAACAAGTATATTAAAAAAGTGAAAATCCCACACTAAAATGGCATGTAATTAGGAGCCCCTAAAATGTCTGTAGAATATTGACAAAAGGCAAAACCTCACATTATCTCATGCTGAGAGCTAAAATCTTCAGATAATTTACCCCTAAAACCTGTGAAGAATTTACCCATTTCCGGAAACCAAACAAAGTAGATTGAGAAAAACAATTTAGCTTAAATGATCTTTCTTTCCTATTTTAGGCCAGCTAAGATGAAAGGTTAAAAAGCTAAATGTTTCCCCACCGATCCTGGTTGAACTGACCCAGGGCTTGGAATAACGAAAACCGCTTTCTATATAAATTCATAAGCACCCTGGCAGGAAATAGCTTTGGTGGTAGGTCACTGCATCTAGTGAGTTTCAATACCCATAATCAGAACTGTAGTTGAGCATGGTATAGACTTGCCACTTGCCAACTGGGTGACACTGAGTAAGTTATTTAATCTGTCTTTATCGATTTTAGGTTGCTGTAAATATTAAATGAGATAATGCATGTATATAGCACAAGGCACAGTGCCTGGTACAATGTTTTGTTTGATAAATACAATTATTTTTATAATGACAAACAATGAAGCAATAGGAAAGTCTTAACAGTTCTAACATTGTGTATTGTAAATTGTGACTTTTTAAAACAGGTTTATTTATTTTTATTTGAAAGGCAGAGTTAGACACAGAGAGGTCTTCCATCCACTGATTGACTTACCAAATAGCCACAATGGCTGCGGCTGAGCCAGGCCAAAGCCGGGAGCCAGGAGCTTCATCCAGGTATCCCATGAGGGTGGCAGGGACCCAGGTAGTTTGGCCATCTTCCAGTGCTTTCCCAGGTGCATTGGTAGGAAGCTCGCTCACAAGTGGAGCAGCCAGGACTTGAAGCAGCACCCATATGAATGGTGGCTTTGTTGGCAGCAACTTCAGCCCACTGCACCACAATGCCAGAGCAATGGCTTTTTTTTCCCCCCATCTCTATGTTCAGTACTTCAAAGAATTTAGCCATGGGATGACAGTGAGTTCATTAATTTTCCATCTGAGATATGGGGACGTGTCCAAGAGCTCTTCTCATCGGTCAGATCTCCAGCTGCACAGTCAATGAGGGAATCACACCAGTATCCAAAAGGTTAGAGTTATTCAAGCCATAAACTCTGTCTTTTGGCAAAAGACAAAAACATCAACATGGGTTATGGTTCTACCAAAAACTGCTGCAAAAAATTGTTTGAAATCCTAAATAATTTGCAGGAAGACAGCCTCTGCAGAACAGAAGACGACTGATTAGTTGCCTTAATCACCGAAGTTTGACACCTCATTTACCCTCTGCATCTCTACCCTGCATTCTGCCATCATTCTGCATGTCATGCATCTTTTTGTAGATGACCCATTTTTTTTTTTTATGGGCTGAATTGCTGAAGTCCTAACCTCTAGTGTCTCAATGTGACTGTATTTGCATTTAGGGATTTAAAAAGAAGTAATGAAGATTAAATGAGGTCGTTGGAGTTGGACCATAATCCACTAAGACTGGTCCTTTTTTTTTTTAAATTTTTTGACAGGCCGAGTGGACAGTGAGAGACAGAGAGACAAGAGAGAAAGGTCTCCCTTTTGCTGTTGGTTCACCCTCCAATGGCCGCCGCGGCTAGCGCCCTGCGGCCGGCGCACTGCACTGATCCGATGGCAGGAGCCAGGTGCTTCTCCTGGTCTCCCATGTGGGTGCAGGCCCAAGGACTTGGGCCATCCTTCACTGCACTCCCGGGCCATAGCAGAGAGCTGGCCTGGAAGAGGGGCAGCTGGGACAGAATCCGGCGCCCCGGCCGGGACTAGAACCTGCTGTGCTGGTGCCGCAGGTGGAGAATTAGCCTATTGAGCCATGGTGCCGGCCAAGACTGGTCCTTATAAGAGGAGACTAGGTCACCAATACACGCAGATGAAAGACCATGTGAAGGGGGCTGGTGCTGTGGTGTAGTGGATAGAGCCAGCACCTGCAGTGCTGGCATCCCATGTGGGAGCCAGTTCGAGTCCCAGCTGCTCCACTTCCGATCCGGCTCTCTGCTATAGCCTGGGATAACAGTGGAGGATGGCCCAAGTCCTTGGGTCCCTGAACCCACGTGGGAGACCAGAGGAAGTTCCTGGCTTCAGATCAGTGCAGCTCCAGCCGTTGAGGGCAATTGGGGTGCGAATCATCGGATGGAAGACCTCCCTCTCCCTCTCTCTCTCTATCTCTCCTTCTCTCTCTGTGTAACTCTTTCAAATAAATAAAATAAATTTTTGAAAAACAAGAGAAAGACCATGTGGAGGCACAGGAAGAACACAGACTACAAGCCAAGAAAAGCGGTTTTAGAAACAGCAAGCCTTGCTGGCACGTAGATCATGGAGTCCACACCTCCAGGTGGACGAGGAAATACATTTCTGCTGTGCAAGCCACCCAGTCTGTAGTGCTTTGTTCTGGACACCACCATCAGAAAGCCTCAGTTTCTTTATTTTCTTGTCTCCCTGGACCTTCACTTTAAATCTTCATTAGCCAAGCCTCCCACAGCGCACACAATGTGAGAACTGCTAACTTCTGAAATATTACATTCAAATCTGTACTGTGTGCTAATCTCTGACAATAGTTACATTGTCTTTTAACCTTCACATTATGCCACTCCTACCCAGTCCATTCTGTGGTCTCACTCATATTCTCAGATACACCCCATTTCCTTTCTTCCAATTTCCCCCATCTATTTCCTTCTCAACAGTCTAGACGTTATGCTTTATCACTTTATCTCCTGTCTTGTCAACATCTTCAAGCTTCTTCCTTTCATTGCCAATAGCCTAGCGATACCCCACACAGCTGTCTGTCTTTCCTGCACCCTTACAGCATATCTGAGAACTACTGAAAGAAACCACACAGCCACATCGGGTGTGCTGAACCGTAGTAGAGGCATGTAGCCTGCACCGCTGTCTTGTCACTCTTCCTGTTCTCTATCACTACTCCTCCAAACTTCCTCTATTCTATTCTTCAAATCCTGGATCTCACCATGTCCATCCTCACTACTAGCAGATGATTTCACTTCCATTTCATGGGAAGAAAATCAAGGTCACCAGAGAGAAATTTCCAGAAATATTGTCAATAAACCTGTAAACTTATTTGCATTTCCATCATTCCTTTTTTGTTACATCATATTACAAAAGAAGATGTGGTCTTGTGCCTTTTCCTAAGGTTAATTCCTTGAGAACTCCTTGGAATTCCCCTCCTCACAGTTCCTCAAGGCCTCATGCTTTTCATTGTTTTATTTTTTTCTCTCTTCTGTTAACTCTGTCTCTACTTTCCCTCTTTTTCCTTCTGCTCACCAGTTACCACTATTCCTTCTGGGAGTGTGCCTCATACCTCAATATGCTGGGGCCAAAAAGATAGGTACATAGATTGTTGGAATGAACACCACTGTTACAGAAATATTTGAGGACTAAAAGGCAGTGACCAAGCTGTTTATATTGTGCTGAATTTTTATTCATAAGTGAAAGAAATTACATATTTTTGTGTTTGTGTGTTGGAAAGCACAGAAAATATATGAATAATAATATTATTGAGGAGGGTTGCCCTGGGGCACTTGGTGGCTGGGAAAGTCCCTAGCTAAGGGCAATACAAACTCCCCAGCTCCACCCAGAAAGGCAAATTACCTAACTGGGAAAACCCCTTGGGCCACAAGAGCACACACCCTAACGAAAATGAGGCTACAGTTATAAGTATACCTCTCACACTGTTGTCTTTGTGGAGCCGTCAGCCTCTGGCTGTCCTGCCTGCCTGCTGCTGTCTTGCAGTGTGTTTAATCAATCTAATCCTGATCACTGTATCTGACTGCTCAGGAGAATTCTATCCCTACCTGAGATGCTAGCTTCAATCCCCTACTTCCCTTGACATTTTGGTGGCCTGTATGGGGACTTCTCTGATCATGGAGAACCAACCTCTGGTGTGTGGTACAGTAGGCAAGTGGCAGCTTGTCTGGAAGAATACATACACACCATTGTCCCAGTGTTCACTCTCAGCCCTTCTTTCTCCCTAACTTCCAGTCCTTGGGAACTGGCATGCCTATGCAAGGGCAACTGACAATTTCTGGTCAGGGCAACATCATGGAGGAATCTGAAGGCCCTTCTTTGTGGGCAACTAATACCCATTGCCCTCAGGCATGAGGACTACACTTCTCTCCATTCTATCTTAATGGGCTCACTTTCTCCTTCACAAAGGTCAAAAGCCTACTGTCCCACACCTTCCTTTATCAGTAGATCACCTGAGTTAGAATGATCCTGGGCTGAAGGACTTGACATCTCAAGGGTGAATCAACTTTTATCCCATCCTCCTGAATTATCCCTTCCACTGAATTGGCTACCCAATGTCAGTGACCTTCCTTCTTCTTCTTTTTTTTTTTTTATTTTTGACAGGCAGAGTGGACAGTGAGAGAGAGAGAGAGAGAAAGGTCTTCCTTTTGCCGTTGGTTCACCCTCCAATGGCCGCCGCGGTAGCGCGCTGCGGCCGGCGCACCGCGCTGATCCGATGGCAGGAGCCAGGTGCTTCTCCTGGTCTCCCATGGGGTGCAGGGCCCAAGGACTTGGGCCATCCTCCACTGCACTCCCGGGCCACAGCAGAGAGCTGGCCTGGAAGAGGGGCAACCGGGACAGGATCGGTGCTCCGACCCGGACTAGAACCCGGTGTGCCGGCGCCGCAAGGCGGAGGATTAGCCTAGTGAGCCGCGGCGCCGGCCGACCTTCCTTCTTAAGAAAGAAGCATCAGACCACCTCTGAGCCAAGCAAGTGCCATTGATTCCCTTTCAGTAAGTAAGGTGCCCCCATTGAAGCAGAACCCCTCTGTCAGGTCATGTCTCCCTTTTTTCTGGCCATTTCAAAGAATGGGATGATTGCCTTCCTTCTTTCAAGATTCACTCCTGGGATGTACCCTAAATAATTGGGATTTTTTTAAGATCTATTTTTTATTTATTTGAGAGACAGAGTTACAGGGAGAGGTAGAGACACAGAGAGAGAGGGCTCCCATCCGCTGGTTCACTCCCCAATTGGCCGCAACGGCCTAGCTGCGCCGATCCAAAGCCAGAAACCAGGAGCTTCTTCCAGGTCTCCCACGTGGGTGCAGGGGCCCAAGTACTTGTGCCATCTTCTACTCCTTTCCCAGGCCATAGCAGAGAGCTGGATCAGAAGAGGAGCAGCCGGTACTAGAACCAGCGCCCATATGGGATGCTGGCGTTTCAGGCCAGGGCTTCTTTTTTTTAAATTTTTAAAATTTATTTATTTTTATTATTTTTATTTATTTATTTATTTATTTTGACAGGCAGAGTGGACAGTGAGAGAGAGAGAGACAGAGAGAAAGGCCTTCCTTTTGCCGTTGGTTCACCCTCCAATGGCCGCCGCAGCTGGCACGCTGCGGCCAGTGCACCACGCTGATCCGATGGCAGGAGCCAGGTGCTTCTCCTGGTCTCCCATGGGGTGCAGGGCCCAAGCAATTGGGCCATCCTCCACTGCACTCCCTGGCCACAGCAGAGAGCTGTCCTGGAAGAGGGGCAACCGGGACAGAATCTGGTGCCCTGACCGAGACTAGAACCCAGTGTGCCGGCGCCGCAAGGCGGAGGATTAGCCTAGTGAGCTGCAGCGCCGGCCAAAGGTCAGGGCTTTAACCTGCTGCGCCACAGCACTGGTCCTTGGGATTAATTTGATTCCCAGATCCTGAAAAAAAAAAAAAGTAAAAATTATTTAGTTTTTCTTTGTAATGTCTGGAGTGGGAAGTCTGACCCTTGTACTCCTAGCCAGAAACTGAGAAAAAAATTCCCTCTTGATCCAAGTTAGGTGTGCAAATAGAGCCCCTGTTAGGATGAAGAGATTGCCACTTGGTGTGATTTCTGGGATCCATCATTCATTCTTTCATTAATGATTGGTCTGAGGGCTGTATCCTAGACCAATAAATAGCAGAGACTCATACTCCCAAGTAGGTGAGAATGGGTGTGAGTCTGGCCATCCAGGTACACAGAGGGTACTACTTTAACACAAAAGGCCAAAGTCACTGCCCTCATGTGAGCCCTGCAATTAGGGACAGACATGACACTCAGTATCTATATAGATTCAGCTTGTTCTTGTAAGTGGCACATGCTCATGCTATCATCTGTCAAGAATGGGGTCTTCTGACTACCCAAATCACTCCTATCAAATGTGCCCACGATATTCAAGTCCTATTGGAAGCGCTCATGTTCCCAGCTCAGGTTGCTGTTAGCCACTGCAAAGCCAGAGAGATTATAGTAATGAGCTATCTCCTGGCAACTGTAAGGCTGATAAACAAACCAAGGTAGCCACCAGACTGCCACTTCAAGGGACTCTGCTTCTCAAATTGACACCTTTCTCCCCTCAATATACCCAGGAAGGAAACTAAAAGGCCGCAGAGAGAGGCTTTACCCACACATCAGAGAGCTGGCAGGGAGGACTTAATAGGCTTCTACTCCTGGGAGAATACAATGGAGATTCCTAAACAACCTCCACTGAGCTATCAACTGGGGCCTAAACCCCTCCAGTATGTGCTGGGACCCTTTTTTTAAAAAATTATGTAAGGTATACAAATTTCATGTATTTCCTATATAAAGATCAGGAAAATAGTAATACTTCTCACCCTACCTTCCCTCCTGCCCGTGCTCCTTCCCTTGCCTTCCTCCCCCTCCTACTTCCATTCTTAATTTTTATAAAGATATATTTTTAGTTTACTTTGTACTCAAAAGGTTAACTATACACTAAGTAAAGAGTTCAAAAAATAGTATAGAGAAAAAAAGACACTGTTCCTCAACTGTTGAGACAAGGGCTGTAAACAATCATCGAGTCTCAAAATGTCAATTTCACTCCTATAGATTTACCATTTAGGTACACGATAAGTTATCACATATCAGGGAAAACATATGGTATTTGTCTTTTTGGCATTAGCTTATTTCACTAAATATAATGGTTTCCAGTTGCATTAATTTTGTTGCAAAGACAGGATTTCATTTTATTTACCATTGTGTAGTATTCCTTAGTGTATATATCCCATAATTCCTTCATCCAGTCTGCAGTTGATGGACATCTGTGTTGATTTCATATCTCAGGTATTGTGAATTGAGCTGTAGTGAACATGGAAGTACAGATCATTGTTTCATATGTTGATTTCCCTTTGCTAAATTCCCAGGAGTGCGATGACTAGGTCAAATGGTAGGTCTATATTTAAATTTCAGAGGTATTTCCATACTATTTCCCACAGTGGCTGCACAAATTTACATTCCCACCAACAGTGGATTAGGGTACCTTTTTCTTTGCATCCTCATCAAAATTTATTAATTGTTGATTACTCTATGAGAGCCATTCTAACTGTGGTAAGTAAGATTTCATTATGGTTTTGTTTGATTTTCCTTGATTGCTAGTGATCCTGAGCCTTTTTTCATGTGTCTGTTGGCCAACTGAATTCCCTCTCTTAGAAAATGCTTGTGGCTGGTACCGCGGCTCAATAGGCTAATCCTCCACCTTGTGGCGCTGGCACACAGGGTTCTAGTCCCGGTCAGGGCGCTGGATTCTGTCCCAGTTGCCCCTTTTCCAGTCCAGCTCTCTGCTGTGGCCCGGGAGTGCAGTGGAGGATGGCCCAAGTGCTTGGGCCCTGCATCCACATGGGAGACCAGGAGAAGCACTTGGCTCCCGGATTCAGATCAGCGCTGTGCGCCAGCCACAGCGCACTGGCCACAGCGGCCATTAGAGGGTGAACCAACGGCAAAAGGAAGACCTTTCTCTCTGTCTCTCTCTCTCTCACTGTCCACTTTGCCTGTAAAAAATAAAAAAAAAAAAGCTTGTTCAAGTCCTTTGCCCATTTCTTTTTTTTAGATTTATGTTATTTACTTGAAAGACAGAGTTACAGAGAGAGGTAGAGCCAGAGAGAGAGTGAGAGAGGTCTTCCTTCTGTTGGTTCACTCCCCAAATGACTGCAATGGCCAGAGCTGAGCTGATCTGAAGCCAGGAGCCAGGAGCTTCTTCCAGGTCTCCCACACAGGTGCAGGGGCCCAAGGACTTGGGCCATCTTCTACTACTTTCCCAGGCCATAGCAGAGAGCTGGATGGGAAGAGGAACAGCCAGGACTAGAACCGGTGCCCAGATGGGATGCCAGCACTGCATGCTGGGGCTTTTAACCTGCTGTGCCAAAGCGCCAGCCCCAGCTTTGCCCATTTCTTAACTGCATTGTTTCTTTTGCTATTGTTGAGTTTCTTGAGCTCTTTATAGATTCTGGAAATTAATCTTTCATTAGTTTCATAGTTTGCAGATATTTTCTCCCATTCTATTGATTTCCCCTTTACCTTGCTGAGTTTTTCTTTTGCAGTGCAAAAGCTTCTCAGCTTGATGTAATCCAATTTGTCAATTTTGCCTTTGATTTCCCTATGCCAGTGTCTTGCAGAGTTTCCCCAATGTTCTCTAGTAATTTGATGGTATTGGGTCATAGATTTAGGTCTTTGATCCATTTTGAGTGGATTTGTGATTAAGGTGTAAGGTAGGGGTCTCATTTCATACTTCTGCATGTAGAGATTCAACTTTCCCAGCACCATCTGTTGAAGAGACTATCCTTGTCCCAGGGATTGATTTTAGCTCCTCTGTCAAAGATAAGTTGGTTGTAGATATTTGGATTGATTTCTGGAGTCTCTATTCAGTTCTGGTTCCAGATCTTAGTGGTAATGCTTCCAACTTTTCCCCATTCAATAAGTTCTAGCTATGGCTTTGTCATACATTGCCTTGGCTGTGTTGAGGAAAGTTCCTTCTATACACGATTTGCTTAAGGTTTTCATCATGAAAGGACGTTAGATTTTATCAAATGCTTTCTGTGCATCTATTGAGGTAATCATATGGTTTTTGTTCTTCAGTTTGTTAATGTGATTTATCTCATTGATTGATTTGCAAATTTTGAATCATCCATATATACCAGGGATAAATCCCTCTTGGTCTGGGTGAATGATCTTTCTGATGTGTTGTTGAATTCAGTTAGCTAATATTTTGTTGAGGATTTTTGCATCTATGTTCATCAGGGATATTGGTCTAAAGTACTCTTTGTTGTATCTTTTTCTCGTTTAGGAATAATGTGATGCTGGCTTCATAAAAGGAGTTTTGGAGTATTCCCTTCCTTTCAATTATTTTGAATCACTTTAGGAGAATTTGAGTTAGTTCTTCATTAAATGTCTAGTAGATTTCAGTAGTGATGCCTCCTGGTCATGAGATTTTCTTTGTTAGGAGCATCTTTATTAACTGATTCAATTTCCATCTAGGTTATTGGTCTGTTTAGGTTTTCTGTGTCTTAGTGGCTCAATTTGGTATGTTGTATGTTTCCAGGAATCTATCCATTTCTTCTTGGTTTCCCAATTTGTTGGTATACTTTTCCTTGTGGTATTTCCTGATAATTTTTTTTATTTCTGTGGTATCTGTTGTTATATTTCCTTTTTCATCTCTGATTTTATTGATTTGCTTCTTCTCCCTCTTTTTTTGTTAGTTTGGCCAGTGGGGTATCAATTTTGTTTGTTTTTCAGCACTCGGGCCTCAGAATCAGCCTTTAAGGCATTCAGATATGGCTGAAGAGCCCATGAGAGTATTTTAGGCATGGAAAGTCAAGACACTCTGGAAAAGAAAAAAAAAAGAGGACCTAGATATAAGATCTCTGCGAGCAAGATCCCAGTAGAAAGAATGGGCCATCAAAGAAGGAGGTACCTTTCTTTGAAGGGAGGAGAGAACTTCCACTTTGACTATGACCTTGTCTGGATAAGATCGAAGTCGGCGAACTCAAATGGTTTCCATAGCCTTGGCAACTCATGACTAGAGCCTAGGGAGATTACTGATGCCATAAACAAGAGTGTCAAATTGTTAAATCAACAACAGGAGTCACTGTGTACTTACTCATCATGTGGGATCTCTGTCCTTAATGTGTTGTCCAATGTGAATTAATACTATAACTAGTACTGAAACAGTATTTTACACTTTATGTTTTGTGTGGGTGCAAACTGATAAAATCTTTACTTAATATATACTAAATTGATCTTCTGTATATAAAGATAATTGAAAATGAATCTTGATGTGAATGGAATGGGAGAGGGAGCGGGAGATGGGAGGGTTGTGGGTGGGAGGGAAGTTATGGGGTTGGAAATAGCCATTGTAATCCATAAACTGTACTTTGGAAATTTATATTTACTAAATAAAAGTTAAAAAACAAAAAACAAAAAAAAATTGTTTGTCTTTTCAAAAATTCATTTCACTCTTTCACTGATCTTCTGTAGGTTTTATTTTTTGGTTTCAATTTTGTTTATTCTCTATTTTTAATTATTTCTCTCCTTCTACTAATTTTGTTTTTTTGTTGTTGTTGTTGTTTTTCTAGGATTCTTGTGATGCATTGATAGCTCATTTATTTGGTGTCTTCCAGTTTCTTGATGTATGTACCAATTGCTATAAGTTTCCCTCTTAACATTGCTTTTGCTGTATCCCATAAGTTTTGATGTATTGTATTATCTTCATTCATTTTCAGAAATTTTTTTTTTGTCTTCTGTGACCTTCTGCTCATTCAGGAGCATGTTCAGTCTCCAGGTGTTTTTATATGTTCTAGAGATTCTTGAGTTGTTGATTTCCAGCTTCATTCCATTGTCGTCAGAGAGGATGCATGGAATGATTTCAGTGTTTTTGAATTTGCTGAGACTTGCTTTATGGCCTCAAATGTGGTATATCCCAAAGAAAATTTCATGCACTGGTGAAAAGAATGAGTATTCTGCAACATTAGGATGAAAAGTTCTGTAGAGCCAGTCATATAAGGTCCCTAATCACCAGACTCATGAGAATAGACAACATCTTGATGTTCCCTCTTGTCTTGAGAGGTTTCTTTTCCAAATGTAGTCTGCAGATTGACTACAGCCCACTTTGCCATCATTGAAATTCTTTAAAAGATGTGATATTGCTGACCCATCCTAGGGTAGTCATGAGCACTGTACAACAAATAGATACTTAGACACAAGCTGGACATGCACCTCTCAGCTCCAGCTTCAGTGTCAGAACTTTTACTCTTGCCTCACAGGGAGCCTGAGTATCAAACATAGTTACCTGGCTCCTTGCTCCATGCTTTGCAATAAACATCTTTCTTTAACAACAACAAAAAAAAAATTGAAAAGTTCTGTAGATATCAGTTAGGTCAATTTGGTCTATAGTATCAATTAACTGTTGTTTTCTTGCTGATTTTCTATCTGGTTGATTTGTCCATTGCTGAAAGTGGGGTATTGAATTCTCCCATTACTATTGTATTGGAGTCTATGTATCCCTTTAGATCCATTAATATTTCTTTTTGAAAAATATTTATTTATTTATTTGAAAGAGTTACACACAGAGAGAAGGAGAGGCAGAGAGAGAGAGAGAGAGAGAGAGTCTTCCATCCACTGGTTCAATTCCCAATTGGTCACAACAGCCAAAGCTGCGCCGATTTGAAGCCAGGAGCCAGGAGCTTCCCACATGGGTACAAGGGCCCAAGGACTTGGGCCATCTTGTCCTGCTTTCCCAGGCCATAGCAGAGAGCTGGGTTGGAAGTGAAGCAGCCGGGACTTGAACTAGAACCATATGGGATGCTGGCACTGGAGGTGGTGGGTTTACCCACTATGCCACAGTGCCAGCCCCAATATTTTTTTTAAATAGCCAGGTGCCCCATAATTGTGTGCCAATACCTTTATGTTAATCACACCTTCCTGTTGAATTGATCCCTTAATCATTACATAGTGCCCTTCTTTGTCTCTTTTATGTTAAAGTCTATTTTCTCTAATAATTTTTTAAAAGATTTTATTTACTTATTTGACAGGTAGAGTTACAGACTGTGAGAGAGAAACAGAGAAAAAGGCCTTCTGTTGGTTCACTCCCCAAATGCCTGAAATGGCCGGAGCTGCACTGATCTGAAGCCAGGAGCCAGGTGCTTCTTCCTGGTCTCCCATGGGGGTGCAGGGGCCCAAGCACTTGGGCCACCTTCTTCTGCTTTCCCAGGCCACAGTAGAGAGCTGGACTGAAAGAGGAGCAACTGCAACTAGAACTGGCACCCATATGGGATTTCGGCACTGCAGGAGGAGGATTAACTTACTGCGCCACTGCGCCGGCCCCTATTTTGTCTAATATTAACATGGCTACACTGGCTCTTTTTTGGTTTCTGTTAGCATGGGATATCTTTTTTTTTTTTTTTATCCTTTCACTTTCATTCTGCATGTGTCTTTGTTGGCGAGATGTGTTTCTTTTAGGTAGCAAATAGATTTTTTAATCCATTCAACCAGTGTGTAACTTTTACCTGGAGAATTGAGTCCATCCATTCAAGGTAACTAATGAAAAGTAATGCCGGAGCCGTGGCTCAGTAGGCTAATCCTCTGCCTTGCGACGCCGGCACACCAGGTTCTACTCCCAGTCGGGGCGTCAGATTCTGTCCCAGTTGCCCCTCTTCCAGGACAGCTCTCTGCTGTGGCCTGGGAGTACAGTGGAGGATGGCCCAGGTGCTTGGGCCCTGCACCCCATGGGAGACCAGGATAAGCACCTGGCTCCTGGCTTTGGATCAGCGCGATGCGCCGGCTGCTGCGCGCCAGCCGCGGTGGCCATTGGAGGGTGAACCAACGGCAAAGGAAGACCTTTCTCTCTGTCTCTCTCTCTCTCACTGTCCACTCTGCCTGTCCAAAAAAAAAAAAAAAAAAAGTAATGACTTGGCCCTACCATTTTTCCAAAAATATTCCAATTCCAATTGTTTACTTTGGTCTTCCTTTGTACTTTTACTAGAGATTTTCTGTTTTCTTCTTCATTTGTAGTTGTGACCATATTTTGAAAAACCCATGGCCAACATCCTATTGAATGGGGAAAAGTTGGAAGCATTTCCGCTTAGATCTGGTACCAGACAGGGATGCCCACTCTCACCACTGCTACTCATATTTTTGTGTTTCTGTGTGTAGCACATCCTTAAGTATCTTTTGTAAGGATGGATGAGTGTTGATAAATTCTTTCAATTTCTGTTTCTTATGGAAGGTCTTTATTTCACCTTCATTTACAAATGAGAGCTTTGTAGGGTACAGTATTCTGGGTTGAGTTTTTTTCTCTTAAGATTTGGAATATATCTTGCCATTATCTCCTAGCCTGTAGGGTTTCTGATGAGAATCAGTTATGAGTCTAATTAGAGATCTTCTGAAAGTGATCTGGCGTTTATCTTGTGCACATTTTAGAATATCTTCCTTAAGTTTTACTGTGGAGAGTTTGATTACAATGTGTCGTGGTGAAGATCTTTTCTGGTCATGTCTATTAGGAGTCTATGTGCTTCCTGTACTTGGACTTCCCTTTCTTTTTCCAAATTAGGGGAGTTTTCTGTAATTATTTCACTAGAAAGCCTTCTAATATATTCTCTCTTTCCATGCCTTTAAGAACTCCTAAGATCCATATGTTGGGTCATTTTATAGTATCCCATAAATCGTCAACACTGTTTCTAATTTTTATTTTTATTTTTTGGTCTGACTGTAAAATTTCTAGAGATCTGTCCTCTAAGTCAGGTATTCTTTCTTCTTCCTCACTGAGTCTGTTGTTAAGCCTTTCCACTGCATTTTGTATTTGTTCTATTGAATTCATCATTGCTAATGTTTCATTTTGATTTCTCTTTACAATCTCAATTTCATGGGAAAAATTGTCATTCATGTCATATTTGGATTTCTTTAATTTGTGAATTTGTTTGCTTCTGAGTAATCCTATGATTAATCTTTTGAATTCAGTTTCTGGCATTTCATAAAGCTCTTCATCTTCACAATGTAACATTGAAGTATTTTTGTGTTCCTTTGTGTGTGGGGGTCATGCTGTCTTCCTTATTGTTGTTTCTTGAATTTCTGCATTTTTTTGGCATTTGTGGAAATACTTGTTGGTTTTTTCCTCTGATAGATTTTATCTTTGTACTATGCCTTTGTGGCTTAGTGGAGTGTCTTCTCTTTCAGTGAAAATGCAGAGATATGTGCTGGGAGTGGCCAGAGAATTCTCTTTAGTGCTCTAGAATGGGGTAAGTATCCAAGTGACACCAAAGCTGGGTGTGGTAGATCTTCTCTTGTTAACAAAAGTGAGGTTTGGTCTCCTCTGTTGGCGTAACCACATCCTCACCTCCTGTCTTCCAAGATGAACAATACCTGGGTGTTAGCCCTCAGTGGATGAAATATTCATCTGCACTTCCACATAAACTACACAAAGGATCTGTGCAGTCCTCAGTGTGAGCATTCATCCTGCTGCAGTGACCCACTCCCAGGCAATCAGGGAGCTCTGAGCACGTGAAGTCGCACACAGTGATTGCTCAGAGACATTGCTATATTCTGTGCCCTCTCATGCAGTCAGAGAGTTCCCACCGTCTCAGCACACAGGGCTCCCAGAATCACGGTGGTGGGTTCTTCCAAGGCACTAGGAAAACTGGGAAAGTCTCTCACTAAGGGCAGTACAAACTCTGCAGCTCCACCCAGAAAGGCAAATTACCTTGACTGGGAAAACTCCTGGGACCAGAAGAAAACTCACCCAAATGATAAGGAGGCTGAAGTTACAAGTGTACCTCTCACACTGTAGTCTTGGTGCTGCAGTCAGTGAAGGATGGTCTTGCCTGCCTGCTGCTCTCTCGTAGCATGCCCAACAAATCTAACTCTGCTCACTCTATCTGACTATTCGGGTGAATTCTTTTATCAAGGGTGATGCTAACCTCAATCACTTGCTTCCTGCATAAATGATAATGAGACAATCAGAAAATGTGGCCTTTATTCTGTGGAGATACACTGTTCTAAATGTCTGAAGAAGGCAGAAGTCTTGGGATAAAGGATTATGATATTTTCCCCCCAAAACGTTTTATTTAGTTAGTTTTAGAAAACTTTTATTTAATAAATATAAATTTTGACAGTACAACTTTTGGATTATAGCAGTTTTCCCCCCTGTAACCACCCTCCCACCTGCAACCATCCCATCTCCTACTCCCTCTCCCTTCCCATTCTTCATTAAGATTCATTTTCAATTCTCTTTATATACAGAAGATCAACTTCGTATATGCTAAGTAAAGATTTCATCAGTTTGCACCCACACAGACACACAAACTATAAAGTACTGTCTGAATACTAGTTTTACCATTAACTCACGTAGTACAACACATTAAGGACAGAGATCCTACATGTGGAGTAAGTGCACAGTGACTCCTGTTGTTGATTTAACAATTGACACTCTTATTTATGACGTCAGTAATCCAACCGAGGTTCTTGTCATGAGCTTCCAAGGCTATGGAAGCCTCTTGAGTTCACAAACTCAAACCTTATTTAGACAAGGCCATAATTAAAGTAGAAGTTCTTTCCCCCCTTCAGAGAAAGTTACCTCCTTCTTTGATGGCTCAGAAACGTTTTATTTAAGGAATACAAACTTCATGCCTTTCATAAGTACAAATTTAGGAACATAGTGAATCTTCCCACCCCACCCTCCCTCCCACCTACACTATCACTCTTCTTCCTCCTCCCTCTCCTTTTCCCATTCTTATTTTTTACTAAGATCTATTTTTAGTTAACTTTATACACGTAAGATTATCTCTACACTAAGTACAGAGTTCAACAAAAAAAGGATCATGATTGAATTGATGTCCTATGAATAAAATTTCTAGAGCCACCAGCTCCATGGCTTCCTAGCTCTGTGATCTAAGGCAAGTTACATAAACTTTGTGTGTGTTTCTTTTATAAGAGGAAGACTGGTAAGATTAACTATCTCATTAGTTGTGGTCAGAATGAAATATGGTAATGCATGTAAAATGCTTATGTCAATGCTTAAGAATGTAATACATGCTAAATAGTGAGTAGTATTACTATTTTATTTTTCTTTCATTTCCTCATCCATGAATAATTGATGAGGCACAGATAAAGGAAAGGGGAGCTGGCGAAATAATCTCCGGATGAATTTATGCATGTGGCCTATTCGCTTTTGTAATTAAGTTTAAAATTTTTTTAAATTTTATTTGAAATGCAGAGAGAGAGAGCAGGAGTGAGTGAGTGAGTATGGGAGAGAGATTGATTTTCTGTCTGCTGGTTCATACCACAAATACCTGCAATAGCTGGGGCTGGGCCAGAGCAAAGCCGGGAGCCTGGAACTCAACCTGGATCTCCTACATGAGTGGCAGAGACATAAATGCTTGAGCCATCACCTGATGCCTCAAAGGGTGCTCATTAGCAGGAAGCTGAAATTGGGAACAGAGCTGGCACTCATACCTGTTCACTCTGATACAAGATATAGGCATCCCAAGTGACATCTTAACCACTGCACAAAACACTGGCCTCAATTTCTTTTTGAAGCTTCCCTCAGCATTGCTGCAATAGGTATAACTCTTAATCCAGACAAGAGGGAGCTCTGCCCAGGTCCCATATTTTAGAGGGCACCTTCCTTGTATCACACATGAAACAAATTTATTAAAGAACACTCAGATGCCCCTGTCATTTGTTAACCCTAAATATTCGTTCTCATGACTGACACTATTCCTTTGCAAGGAAATATATCTCCAAGTCTGCTTAGTATCCTCAAAACAAACATCAGCTATTCAAATGCATGAAGGTGTGTGGGTTGAATCACTATTGATATTAAAGGTACACACTACTTAAAATCAAGACAATAATTTAAACAATGGAAACACCTAGGTAAGTGAAAATATAAGTGTATTAACTTGTCAAATTCTTCCCCTTAATTAAAGCGTAAATGAAATAGACTCTTGTTATGATGAAGTATCCCAGTAGTACTCTTCTATTTTCTTGCTTCATTTCTTGTTCCAATTCATGGTTCCAGAAGTACTCACAGATTGGTGTAATACTTGAGACAGTTGCACAAGGCTGTAGGAATTTCAGATTTTTAATAATAATTACTTAAGTTTGTGTATATATATATATATATATGTCTTAGCTTAAAGCATGCAAAGGATATTGATTTTTTACATTACAGAATAGATATCCATATTACTTTAAAAGATCATAATAATTGTAATATAATTGATAGTTATGCATTTGGTGAAATTAAAAATATTTTGGAACATTTTTACTAGTAGCAATTTATCATACATCACTGTTATAATATTTGAACAAGATATAGGTATCTTATTCACTTCTAAATTATTTATTTCATTAGCAATTTGACAATTCCTGTCTCTGTTGCTTCAGCAAAACAAAGTTTCTTCAAACTGGAATTATTAAAAACTTGCTTAAAAACAAAACAACAGTGTTGGGTGGACATTGTGGTTTAACCGGTTGTCACTGCGTGGGATTCCCACATCCTATATTGGGGTGTCTAGTTCCCATCCTGGCTCCTCCACTTTTGATCCAGCTTCCAGTTAATGCTCATCCTGGAAAACAGCAGATGATGACTCAAGTACTTGAATCTTTGCCATCCACGTGAGAGACCAGATGGCCTTGCAGTCTGGGCTCCTGGCTTAGATCTGGCCCAGCCCTGGCTATTGTGGGCATTTGAAAGTGAACCACTGGACTGAAGATCTGTCTGTCTGTCTCTCTCTTTTTTACTCTTTCAAAAAATAAAACAAATAAAAGACCATTAAGCCCCCCCCACCAAAAAAATGCCTCAAGAAAGTTTGTCTAATTTTTCATTTCTGTCAATAAAGTGCAAGTCATGTGAAAAATCTTTATTATAACATTATCAGTTATTCTGTTAAAATTAAACCAGGAAAGGAGTATTTGTGTAATAAATGTATAATTTAAAAGTTACATGTCTTTATTTTATTTGCAGTCCAAGAATTGGACAACAAATAGGCATGCATGATAAAAAAATTAAATTTATTTGATTTTAGTATTTTGCCAAATTTCAAGTATATAAAAATAAGGAATTTTCATAAGCTTGAAAGAAATTTTATTATTACAAAGATATATTTGTCACAGTAAAAGAATAGAAGATATTATATCTAACTGCTCTTTAGGCTGCTTTCTGCTTTTGAAATAATTGAACATATGGTATATTGTCTCCCATTTATGTTGTTGCCCTGAGTTCCATAAATGTGATGGATGAATCTGTGGTCAAGGCTTTGTATATTTAGTTAAGAAATTAAATCTTCATTCTCTTGAGAATGAAAGGTCAATGCAGAACTAAAAATTACATGTGTACTCATTCAATACATTTGCTGATTCCTTCAACAAACGTTAGGCAAAGGCTATGTCCTAGACTTAGCAAATCAGATTTTGACCCTTGACCCTGTCAGTTACTGCCTGTGAGATCTTGGTAAGTTAATTACTTAGGCTCACTGGGTTCCAGTGGCCATGCCAGTAATATGGAGTTAAGGGAACTTGTCCTGAGAAATGCACAGTGTTGTAATGTGGACCTATATATATCAAAAAGAGCCTCGTGCATGATAAGGGTGGAGCCTGGGGAAGGTCATATTGAAGAATGTGCTCCTCAAGGTTGAAAGTTCCATACAAATGGGGGGTTGCGATATTCTTAGAATCAAGTCCTGTTTTTCCAAGACTTCCTCTGATTATAATTTACTCTGGGACTCTATGTGATCTTTTCCATAATAGGGTTAATAGGTTCATTGTGGCAAAATGAGGAATGCATTATGCCATGGCATTTCACAAATTTTTGCATGAATAGCCAAATTTCTCTACATGGCATTTTAATAAAATATCTTGCTATGCTAAATTGTTTAGATGTTCATTTCTGAATTTTTTTTTAATAAGAATTCCTCATCAAACTGTCGGAGGGAAGGAGGGAAAAAGAAAAAGAATGTGAGAGAGATATTGTGTCTTATTTTCTTGGGCTCCAAATTGTGCAATTTCAGGGATGTAGTCAAAATTTGTGCTTGAGAAAGACCTTAATGAGCAAGTAAAATATGCTCTATAAAATTAGAGGGGAAAACAAAAGTCAAATTTAATAGTTGTGATAAACTAGCAGTTGTTACTCCCTTTGTAAACCTGAAGGCTACTCTGAGCCATTTGTCAATGTTTACTCTGTCCCCCATATATATCCATATGGACAGGCTGAATTATATTGTGGTAACAAATAACTTACAAGTGTTAGTGTCTTAAAACAGTGAAGGTTTACTTCTCATTCTCTTGGGTTTTTATTACCTCCTCCAGTTCCCAACTGACAGAACATCTGCTATTGGAAGATTGCTGGTCTCCATGGCAGAGGGTAAGAGAGCTCTGCAGGGTCTCATATCAGTCTAGAGCAAGTAAGTGCTCCGGGCGAGGAGTCTTACCTGTCACCTTTTCTTACAACGTATTGGCTGGGATAATCACATGGCCCCAACCCACAAGGAAGCCAGGAAACAGAATCCTAGCTTGGACTAGAAATAATTGATGAGCATTACTAATGACTAGTGTGCCGATGCTACTTGCATGAGGCTGACATGTGAGTCTTTGGAGTCAATCAATATGGATGAAGCAGGCTAGGAGGCTGACAGTGGTGATTGGTGTTAGTCCCTCTCAGTCTTCCTCAGGCTCAGTCTCTTGCACTTGCCATCCCTAATCTGTGCTACTGAAGTCTGTTATTCCTTCATCAGAATTTACTCCTTATGCCAATTCTAGTTATAATCCGAAGCTCCTGGCTTCAGATCAGCACAATGTGCCGGCCATAGCGGCCATTGGAGGGTGAACCAACGGCAAAAAGGAAGAACTTTCTCTCTGTTTCTCTCTCTCTCACTATCCACTCTGCCTGTCCAAAAAAAAAAAAAAAAGAATCTTGATGTAAATGGAATGGGAGAGGGAGCAGGAGATGGGAGGGTTGTGGGTGGGAGGGAAGTTATTGGGGGAGAAAAAGCCATTGTAATCCATAAACTGTACTTTGGAAATTTATATTTACTAAATAAAAGTGTGTTCTCTTTTAAAATGCAAATCAACACTAAATGCAAGTATACTATAATTTTCAAGTTTTAATCTGATGGTTTTGGGGAGATGACTGATGCAGGACTCTTGAGGATGGAAAAGTTGCTTCTGCAGGATACACAGCAGACTCATAGAATGGCAGATGTCCTAAACAGCACTCTGGCCTCAGAATCAGCCCTTAAGGCATGCTGATCTGACTGAGGAGCCCATGAGAGTATTTTAGGCATGGAAAGCCAAGACACTCTGGCAAAAAAAAAAAAAAAAAAAAAAAAAAAAAAAAAAAAAAAAAAAAAAAAAAAAAAAAAAAAAAAACAACAAACCTAAATGAAAGATCTTTGCGAGTGAGAACCCAGTAGAAAGAACGGGGCCATCAAAAAAGGAGGTACCTTTCTCTGAAGGGAGGAGAGAACTTCCACTTTGACTATGACCTTGTCTAAATAAGATCGAAGTTGGCAAACTCAAAAGGCTTCCATAGCCTTGGCAACTCATGACTAGAGCCTAGGGAGATTACTGACACCATAAACAAGAGTGTCAATTTGTTAAATCAACAACAGGAATCACTGTGCACTTACTCCTTGTGTAGGATCTCTGTCCTTAATGTGTTGTTCAATGTGAATTAATGCTATAACTTGTACTCAAACAGTACTTTAAAATTTGTGTTTCTGTGTGGGTGCAAACTGTTGAAGTCTTTACTTAATATTTACTAAATTGATCTTCTGTATATAAAGATAATTGAAAATGAATCTTGGCTGGCGCCGTGGCTCAACAGGCTAATCCTCTGCCTTGAGGCGCCAGCACACCAGGTTCTAGTCCCGGTTGGGGCGCTGGATTCTATCCCGGTTGCCCCTCTTACAGGCCAGCTCTCTGCTATGGCCCGGGAAGGCAGTGGAGGATGGCCCAAGTGCTTGGGCCCTGCACCCGCATGGGAGACCAGGAGAAGCACCTGGCTCCTGGCTTCGGATCAGCACAATGTGCCGGCCATAGCGGCCATTGGAGGGTGAACCAACGGCAAAAAGGAAGAACTTTCTCTCTGTTTCTCTCTCTCTCACTATCCACTCTGCCTGTCCAAAAAAAAAAAAAAAAAAAAAAAAGAAAATGAATCTTGATGTAAATGGAATGGGAGAGGGAGCAGGAGATGGGAGGGTTGTGGGTGGGAGGGAAGTTATTGGGGGAGAAAAAGCCATTGTAATCCATAAACTGTACTTTGGAAATTTATATTTACTAAATAAAAGTTAAAAAAAAAGTTGCTTCTGAAAGACCAGAACCTCTCCACATGAAGGGGAGAAAAATATCTAAAGATAAATCATCCTCTTTAATACATTTTGCAGGGTAGGGCCTGACCACAGCTCTTAGGATATGTAGGGCTGGGCACCATGTTTAGTTCTGCCGTTTACCTAATCCATTCTCATACATTTTGAGAAACAGGCCTTAGGAGTCCCAGGTTTGAGACAAGATGCTTTCTTTTTTTTTTTTTTTAATTAATTTATTTGAAAGAGTTACACAGAGAGAGGAGAGGCAGAGAGAGAGAGAGAGAGAGAGAGAGGTCTTCCATTTGCTGGTTCACTCCCCAATTGGCTGCAATGGCTGGAGCTGCGCCAATCCGAAGCCAGGAGCCAGGAGCTTCTTCCCGGTCTCCCACGCGAGTGCAGGGGCCCAAGCACTTGGGCCATCTTCTGCTGCTTTCCCAGGCCATAGCAGAGAGGTGGATTGGAAGTGGAGCAGCTGGGTCTTGAACCGGCGCCCATACGGGATGTTGGTGCTTCAGGCCAGGGCGTTAACCCACTGCACCACAGCACCAGCCCCAAGATGCATTATCTTTAAAAACAACCACGAAAAATATATTGTAGGTCGTTTTCTAATTATGTAATAAAATCACTCCTAGTTCTAGCATGTTGGTTTAAAGTCAAAACAGCTTGTATTTGAATATAGCTATACATATTTAACATTCAAAAGCTGTTTTCAACATGATAATTAGACATTAACTTGTGATTTATATTGTTAAATACTGATTTGGAGTTAACCAAGTAACAGTTTGGGAATTTTGAAGTACTTTAGGGTTTTATGTTTATATTAAAATATGCTTACAGTGTATCACATTTTCCTCTCAACTTTAATGCATTATTTTAATTTGTATCTTAACATATTTGGAAAAATAATATGTATATAATACAAATAGCCAAAGTTATGAAATAATTTTTAGTTAAAAATAAGTATTTCTCCAATTCCTATCCTCTGAGCCCTGAATTCCCCCCTTCAGAGATAATCACTGTTACCAGTTTATTATGTTTTCTTCCAAAGATAACTTGTATGGCTATGAATTTTCCAATATGTGTGTGTATTTGTTGGTTATTTGCTCTGACACTTTGTGTTTCCTATTTAACAATAAATCTTGGAGGTTGTTTTATATTACTCTATAGAGAGCTGCTTTTTTCACTTCGGAACTACTTAGTATTATAGTACATTGATCTATCATAATTTACCTGTTTCCCTATTCAGAGCCATTAATGTTGTTTCAAATATTTTACTATACAGAAAATCCTGGAAATTATATTCTTACATTTAAATCATTCTATATATGTCTGACTTTATTATAGGACATAATAATAGAAGTGGAATGGCTAGGCCAAAGACAGATTTTCTTAATAAATTAATATATTAATATTAATATGTTAAATATATTAATATAAGTTAAATTTTAAATTGCATGATAGCATAAATCTTGATTTTGTTTCACCAAGGTAATGTGTTTGTTTGTTCGACTGTCCAACTCTGAGTTAACATAGTCAAATAAAACATGGTTTTTAAAATGGCAGCTGTTTATAAAGTATTTATTTTTATTTTGAAAACCACTTTAATATCACCCTCATAAAATGTGCTTATCAACTATAAATTGAATCTAAAAAGATGTTCAAATGTTTATATGTACATACTACTTGTCTTAAGAAATTTCATGGGAAAAGTGTATTATGGAAAAACTATGTGTGGACTTCAGTTCTTTTTTGGGCTTAAATAAATTTATCTTTAAAAAATATTTAATTAGCTGAAAGGCAGAGTTACAGAGGGGAGAGAAACAGAAAGAGATCTTCTATCTGAGTCTCCCAAGTGAGTGGCAAGGCCTCAAGAATTTGGGCCATTATCTGCTGTTTTCCCAGGCACATTAGCAGGAAGCTGGATCAGAAGTGGAGTAGCTGGGACTTGAATCATTGCTCATTTGGGATGCCAGTGTGACAGGCAGCAGCTTAACCCACTGCATCACAATGGCAGCCCCTAAATTTATCTTTTAATTCCAATTTCCCATGATCTTTTTGAAGTATCCTTGTATGTCTGAACTCTGAAAATTCCTTAACTATAGAAAATTCTTATTTTTTCTCCAAAATTAAATGCATTTTCAAGTGAAGTTCTGATAAACCATCACTAGGAATAGTCATGTCAAACCTGTCTTGGAATTTTGCAAATGGTTGACAAAGTCAACACAGTGATGTGCTTTATTAAAGGGCTCATTGAAAAGCTAATCTGGAAATTGGTCATCACTTAAATGCATGTATCTGACTAGACTCACCAAGAAGTTCTTTAAATTAGAAAATTCCCTGCTCTGAACTTCCAAATAGATTCTTGGACTCTTTAGAAAACCTTGCATGATTAAGGATGAATAAAGAAGCTATAACTTCTTGGGACAATATTAGAAAGCCATTTCCAAATGAAGAAAGGGTGTGGTTTCCCAGAGCAGCACAGGAAGGGTTAAACTATCACTCCTTCCTGATAATTTCATATCACTTGCATAAGATTGCTAAATGTCAAAAAGTGTTTATTTTTTTGCTAACAGTATAAAACTGAACATACTGTGAGACATAAGGTAGCAGGTGTCTTGGCTCTAAACTATCAAGTCTGTGGGCATTCTGTTATAACAGGTGCTCCAAAAAATTTGAACAGATTTTAACCAGAGCTGTATGGGCTTTTTAATTAGCCTGGTTATTCAGCATGTGTAAAAAGCATTAGGTATATTCTTAAAACATCATAGGGTTTGAAAAACAAATGCTTCACATAGTCACTCTCTCTTTCTGGCTTCTCTTCACTTTCTGCTATTACATTTGACGTATGTGTTTCTTTTATCGTAGAATTTCCCCAGTTGAGGCAGGAGCACAACAAAGAATGGCCACTGATAATAGCAATAAAGTAGGAGATCCAGAAAACTGTTTTGGCTGTTATACAGACACTCTGTACACGTTTAATAGAGCTCAAGTTTGGTATGTTTTAAGAGGCTGCCTAGCTTTCTCTGGAATAGCCTCTTTAAAAACATTCATATGGCTCATAAATTGATGATAATGAGAAGGAAATCAATCTACAATATAAGAGGAGTTTTTTCTTGGGATTTACATTTAGGGTTTTAGGAATGAACAATGACAAAAATAAAATTCTATCTATATTTTAATTATTGTTCTGCACCATTATACTTAATAGATGTTAATTTAATACTTCCCATTTCTTTTTGTTTTTATTTGCTAATCTTACATCTGACTTCTGGGATCCAGTTTTACAACACCAATTAATTGAGTCAGCAAATATTTACTGAAAATCTATATCTATTATGTTGAGTTTGTGTGTGTGTATGTGTGTGTGGTATAGCATAGATAAATGAAAACAGAGTTTCTATTCTTAAGATACAAATTATAAAGCAGAATATATTTGATATCCTTTTTAAAAAATGCATTCATTTATTTATTTGAAAGGTAGAGAGAATCATCTTCCATCCACTGGTTTACTCCCCAAATGGTCACAACAGCTGGGACTGGGCCAGGTTGATGCCAGAAGCCAGCAATTCCATTTGGGTCCCCATACAGGGAAGCTGGAATTCAAGCACTTGAGCAATCATTTGTTGCCTCCCAGGGACATTAGCAGGGAGCTGAATCAGAACAGCTGGAACTCAATCTGGCACTCTGAAATGGCTTGTGTGTGTCCCAAATGATGGTCTAGCCCTCTGTGCCACAATGCCCATCCGATGTTTGACATATTAGTAATGTTGTAAATAGAGTACATTTTGGAGAGGAAAAAAAGGGGAAATTTACATTTGGTGAAATCAAGCACAGTTTCATTGAAGCAGGTGACATCCTGGTCTTGAAAGTTGGTTAGAATCTTGAAATGGTGTTAGGAGTTGATGTTTGGGACAACATAACAGACTCAAATGAGAGCACATTATAAGTCACTGAGTTATTGATTGTAATTACTGTACATGTTAGTGTGAACAGTGTTTCATTATTTAAATATACAGGTGAAAGGTATAGATTTGATTTGAATCGAGTAAATGAAATGTACCTGTTGCTGATTCTTTACAGTATACTAGGCCCATTTGGGTCATTTGATGTTTATAACAACCAGGTAAGAGGAATCATTACATGTTCTACATGTGAAGTAACTTAGCATTAGAGGAGTTAAGTAGTTCTCTCAAGGCTGTATGACAAGCAAGTGGCTCAAACACATATAGTACCTAAGTACATCTATTTCTCTGTAACATTGAGCCACCCCTTGGTTTTATTTTATTTATTTATTTATTTATTTTGACAGGCAGAGTGGACAGTGAGAGAGAGACAGAGAGAAAGGTCTTCCTTTGCCGTTGGTTCACCCTCCAATGGCCACCGCGGCAAGTGCGCTGCGGCCGGCGCACCGCGCTGATCCAAAGCCAGGAGCCAGGCACTTCTCCTGGTCTCCCATGGGGTGCAGGGCCCAAGCACTTGGGCCATCCTCCACTGCACTCCCGGGCCACAGCAGAGCCTGGCCTGGAAGAGGGGCAACCGGGACAGAATCTGGCTCCCCGACCAGGACTAGAACCCGGTGTGCCGGTGCCACAAGGCGGAGGATTAGCCTATTGAGCCGTGGCACCGGCTGGTTTTGTTTTATTTTTTATTTATCTTTGCACTCAGAATATTTTTAATAATTCACATTAAAATTTTTTTTCATCTTACAAATCACAATTCAAATATCCAGTACCTTGAAAACTATGTTAGAAAGCAAAAGCCCATGAGAAAAAACACAGATTAAAGCAACTAGGACAGTACAGGTATTATATATCTCAGATTTTACAATTTTCTTACTTCATCATCAGTGTCAGAAATCTATTCCTTCCACTGGTTCCATTGCTCTGGATTCATATTAACACCTTTTCTTCCTGGTTTCATTTCACCTTCTCGATCCATCCAGTATTCTCCAACATCAATTAAAACATTTCTTTATATACAGGATATAAAGATAATTGAAAATGAAAAAAAATCTGGTTTTAAATTGGATATTGCATAGAAAATTAATCAATTTTTAAAAAATATCATGTAGGATCTCTGTCTTTAATGTGCTGTACACTGTTATTTAATGTTATAACTAGTACTCCAACAGTATTTTTCACTTTTTGTTTCTATGTGGGGGCAAACTGTTGAAATCTTTACTTAATATATACTAAACTGATCTTCTGTATATAAAGAGAATTGAAAATGAATCTTGATGTGAATAGAAGGGGAGAGGGAGTGGGAGAGGGGAGGGTTGTGGGTGGGAGGGAAGTTATGGGGGGGAAGCCATTGTAATCCATAAGCTGTACTTTGGAAATTTACATTCATTAAATAAAAGTTAAAAAAAAAAACATTTCTTCAACGTCTTGGACACTGACCTATCTCATTTTCCCAATCTGAAACATGTTCTCATTTCCACTGCTGCTTCTCTGGAAGATAATTGAACTCTCTTAAGTTTCATCAGTCTTTTGCTTCTTTACAGGTTTTTCTGGAGCAACTTGCTTTTATTTTTTGTCAGCTTCGCTGTCAGATAAGCATGAAGAAACAAGTTCCTTCGCTTTAGGCATTGCTCAGCTTCTCTAATCAGTGTCTTGATCCTTGCTCGCTTTCAGCTGACAGAGAACCCCCATCCATTTGGTCTTAAACCAGAAGGAATCTTGTGGACAGTACTTATGTTCTCAGTGGGAACAAAATTAGTCCCTGGGCAGAAAAATGAAACAACAATAAAAAGTCCCCATACTCTTTTTTTATAAAATACAGGTACACATATAGTACACACACAGATATACAGTATTACTGTGGTAGTAACATTTTTATGGCAGAGTGATCAAGGAAAATGAATTTAAAAACAGAAGCATTGATCTAACTCAAACTCCTTTCATTTTCTAAGGAACAAATGAGGAAAGTCAGAGAATGATAATCACTGGCCAGTCCCATAACTATTCAGTGTTGTGTGTGTGTATGTGTTTGGAATAAAAATAAACCACCATTTTTAAGGACAACAGGGCACAAGAACCAATTATGTCTTTGCTAAGTAACTCAAGAAGTCTCATGATGTGTTTGTTCCCTATAACTTGATTTTTCCCGGGGTTTGTAGATGAGCTTATTTATGCTCTCATTTTGCTGTTAGCTGTAAGTAACTAAATTTCAATCTTGGAGATCAGCAATGAATGAACCAGCCTTGGAGCTGCTTTGATCCTTTACTGTGTCATTCAAGCAGCTGTATTTTTAGGGAGCTTCTGAGCTGAACACTTGGCGCTCCTAGAACAGCATCTAACATGTAATAGGTGCTTATAATTATGAATTAGTAGATGAATATTGGTGGTAGCAGAAAGAAAAGTACTGAGAAAGGCCAAGAGCTGTTTGTCTTTTAAACTATTTAAATATCAACTCAACTCATTTCCCATGGAAACAAACAACCCAGACTCATTTGCAGGCTGTCAGACATCTGCTTTCATTGCAAAAAAGTGGCCCAAAGTCTTGCAGAAAAGTCAGGCACTCAGCAGAGCTTTTATCTAGGGGTCAGGTGCTCTATTGGATCTCAAATGCTATTATGGTTAGTGTGCTAAAATGGAATAACCTTAGCTTGTCTGGGGTCAGACAAGGCACGGGATTGTCATCAAGGAGTAAACAGTTTTGATTACACTCTTCCTACACATCAAGGTATAATTCATTAAATGTGCTGAATATGAAAGAAGATTTCTTAAAAAAATCTATTGACATGAATGGTTCTATTACATTTAATTGTATATGTGATACTTTCACATATTTGCCCTGCCCCACGTCCCAAATAAGAATATGATGGAATGTTTTCTTTCTACAATCTTTCTACATTTGTTTTCACTGACCAATGTTACCATTTCTTGGCTATCCTCCTAAAGTTTATGTTTATAAAGCAAAACTGAAGAGATGTTTTCTCTCCCACTGTATCTATGAAGTGACATATTAAACACACTCTTCCATACCTCATTTTATTTTTTTCAAATAGTTTATCTTGGAGATATTGTGTACTGGTACATAGAAAACTTTTTAAATTAGTAATTGGATAATGTGCCATTGGCTGTATCCTATTTGATTGTATTTCTATTAACTTTTAGGTCATTTGTGAGTTTGTGCTATTACAAGTACTTCTATAATTAATGAGATTTTACATACATTATATTTGCATGCATGTAAACATATTGGTAGAATATATTCAGACATGAAATTCACTGGGTTCTAGAGTGTATGCATTTGTGATGTAGATAATTTTGTTAAATTCCCCTCCCTGGGAAGTGTGCCAATTTATACTTAAACAGAAATGTTGTAAGTGCCTGTTTCTTTATAACCTAGTCACAAGTATATCAACATAGTTCTTGCATTTTACCAATCTGAGAGGTGAAAATGATATCTCAATGTAGGTTTAATTTTCATAGTTCTAATTTTGTCAAGCTTCTTTATATGCTTAAAACCACTTAAAAATGGTGAATTATCTGGTCATATCCTATACAACACTGAATTGTTGATCTTTTCTTACTGATTTATTGGAGCTCTTTATTTATTATAAAGAGTCTCTGATAAGAGGTTGCAGATAGCTTTATCCCCACTTGACATCAATGATTTTAAATGTTGAATGATTAAACATAACACTTTATTTTTAAATTTTGCTAGCATGATTAATTAACATTGCTGAGAAAGATAGCTCCACATGATTCATTAAACACTTCTATTTTCCCATATTAAAAACATGAATGGGGCAGGTGTTTGGCATAATGGTTAAGCAACCACTTGGCATCCTCATATCCCATGTTGGAGTGACTGGGTTTGAGTCCTGGCATCACTCTCCATTCATACTTCATTTTAATACACATAACTGAGAGGCAGTGGTAAGGGCACAAGTAGTTGAGTCCCTGCCACCCTCACAGGAAACCTGGATAGAGTTGCTGGCTCCTGGCTTTGGCCTGGTGCAGTCAAGCTGGTTGGGATATGAGGAATGAACCAGAAGTTGGGAGATCTTTCTCCTTCTCTCTCTCCTGCTGTCTCTTGGCCTTTCAAATACATAAAATACATACATGAATGTAAAAAACAAGTGAATAGAGTACTTCTAAAAATAAATACATCCATGAGAAGAATTATAGCATCTCACTTAGTGTTAACTCTATTTGCTTTACATCAGTTGAATAAGGCTGTTTAGAATAACTGCCAGCTGTTTGTCCTAGGGTAGAGGTAGTTTTGTCATTTATTTGCCTAATGCGCCTGAACAAATGAATGACAGATCTATGAAAGTTCAACTTTATAAGTCTTCTCTTTTTTTTTTAACTTTTATTTAATGAATATAAATTTCCAGTATACAGCTTATGGATTACAATGGCTTCCCCTTCCCATAATTTCCCTCCCACCCGCAACCCTCCCCTCTCCCGCTCCCTCTCCCTTTCCATTCACATAAAGATTCATTTTCAATTCTATTTATATACAGAAGATCAATTTAGTATAAATACTTCAGCAGTTTGCACCCACATAGAAGCACAAAGTGAAACATACTGTTTGAGTACTAGTTATAGCATTAAATCAAAATGTACAGTACATTAAGGACAGAGATCCCACATGAGGAGCAAGTGCACAGTGGCTCCTGTTGTTGACCCAACAAATTGACACTCTAGTTTATGGCGCCAGTAACCACCCTAGGCTGTCGTCATGAGTTGCCAAGGCTATGGAAGCCTTCCAAGTTCCCCGACTCTGATCATATTTAGACAAGGTCATAAAAGACAGGTTGAGGATAGTAACCAATGATCCTAAGAGTGGCCTTAACCAGGTCTGAACAATTATACAGCATTAAGTGGGGAAGAGGACCATCAGTACACACAGGTTGGGAGTAGAGCCATTGGTGGTAGAGTAGAGGTTATGATTACAAAGGAATGAGGCCCAAGTGGACTAGACAGGGTCTAGAACAAAGGACAGAGTCATTATTAGAGGAGCTAAGAAAGGTGCTGTCTAAGCTACAAGTAATTCTTCTGATTGAGAGGCAAATAGAACCTGATAGAAGGGGCTTGATAATAATCTGTTGGGCTTTAGGCCTTGTAAATTCAGAGGCCCAGACCTATCTATCTCTTCACATGGGGTATATCCTAAGGGAGGTGTGAACCTCCTAGGGGAAGGCACTCTGTTGACTTTCATTACTTGGCTGGGCTGGGAGGAGAGCTGGCCAGGTAAAGGCAGGGGGCATCTCTAACAAGAAATTTACAGTTCTGCCTGCAATGTTGCTGACCCTACTTGACCATCCCCTCAGCTGCAGTGGTCACTTTGGAAGTTGGGCTGAGTGAAGGGCTTTTCAGCTTAGAGCCAATAAAATCTGTGGCTCTGACCTGGGCATCCTTCGACTCCAGGGCAGGTCCATTTCCAGTGATCCAACTCTTGGCAGAGCTGCCAGGGCTCTTCACAAGCTGACTTCTGCTGAAGCCCAGGCTTACCACATTGAAAGCCACTGCAGTGGACTGGCCTGTTGGGTCTCCTTGAGGGCAGATCACTGTACAGATCAGCCATTAATAGGCCTATAAGTCTTCTCTTTTAATCAATTGCCAATTGGCCAAGAAACCTGAGAAAATTATATGAACACTTGGCAAAGTACCTAGAACTTAGGGTTGGAAAAATATTATATTTTAAATTCCTTTATATAGTTCCTAGAATGTAAAGGATTTCTATTCTTGTTTGGCATTCATAGGACTTTGTTAAGAATTCTCCCTGCCTGCCTTTGCTTTATTTACTACATTGAACCAGATGGAATTGCCATCTTATAGGCAAAAAATGGTTGGCTTTTGGCAATATCATATAGTTTAACCTATATCTGAAAACCTGATTCAGTTAGAGAGGATTCAGTCCTCACTGCAAGAAACCCAATGCCTTTTATTCTGGTGGGTCCACTGTGGGAAGCTGTTGACCAACTTAATAGATCTTCTGAGGGAAGCTTTAACGGCAGTATTCAGCATTCACCACAAGATGGGGCATTTCTCTTGGAAATGTGAAGCTTGTGACCGGTTATCTAGAAACAGTACAGGCAGTCTAGGGGTGTGCCAATAGGTCAGCAATAAACAACATATATGGGAAAAAGAGGGCAGTGATTACATGCTAAGCCTTTGATATCACAAAGGAAACTCCAGGAGTTTTCTGTCTTTCAGACTAGAGTTAATAATAATCAGAAAAGGATGAAAATGAAGGGAGCCCATAGCTAGAGCAAGGCCTTTATTTGGGGTCTAATTGTGGATTTTATAGCCAGAATCAAAATGTCAAAAATGGCAAGCAGCGAGGGTTGACGATATAGTATTCCATACACATTTGAAAACTTCAGCTGCTTGGGGAAAAGTCAAGTTGGCATAAGGGATATGCTGCATTTGCTCGTTGAGTGGCACATTCCCGTCTGAAGTACTGGCTGCCCTGCTGAAAATGCAGGGCACACTAGCGCTGGGCTCCTTTGCATGGATGTCATGCAGGTCATGACATGACAGAAATAGTGGATAAATATTTTTCTTTTGTATTGAAACAGCTCTTAGTACCTTTAACTCAAAAATTGTACAGCTCTTGACTAACAGGAAACTTGTCCTTTGTTAAGCTCCAAATGTTTACTGTCAGTGACAGAGAGATGAGGTTGCTCTTTAACTTGTATAATGTGGCAAGTATGTACCAGACTAGGTGAGTCCAACTTTCCAGGCTATCTTTTGGAAACAATCTCCAGTTTTCAAAGAAACATTGCAAGAACTAAACTGCCTAAATTAGGACATTAAGTGGCAATAAAGCAGTATCTCAGGGCCAGTGTTGTGGTGTAGTGGGTAAGGCTGCCACCTGTGAAGCTGGCATCCTATATGGGCACTAGTTTGAGTACCAGATGCTCCATTTACCACCCAGCTCCTTATAAGTGGACTGGGAATAGCAGTAGAAGATAGCCCAAGTGCTTGAGCCCCTGCCACCCATGTGGAAGACCCAGATAAAGCTTGTGGCTCCTGGCTTTGGCCTGGTCCAGCCCTGGCAATTGCAGCCATCTGGGAATTGAACCAGTGGATGGAACATCTCTCTGTGTGTGTGTGTGTGTTTCCCTCTTCCTCTGAAACTGTTTCAAAATAATAAATAAATCTTTTTTTTAAGTTTCTCAACCAGAGGTAGTTTTTTTTTTTTTTTTAAGATTTATTTATTTACTTGAAAGAGCTACAGAGAGAAAGGAAGAGACAGAGAGAGAGATCTTCCATCTGCTGGTTCATTCCACAGATGGCTGAAGTGGTCAGGGCTGGGCTAGTTTTAAGCCAGGAGCCAGGAGCCTCTTACAGATCTCACACATGGATGGCAGGGGCCCAAGAACTTGAGTTTCATCCACTGCTTTTCCAAGGCCATTAGCAGGGAGCTGATTTGGAAGTGGAGCAGCCAGGATAAGAACTGGTACCCAAATGGGATGCCAGTATTGCAGGCAGCAGCTTTACCAGCTATGCCACAACACTAGCCCCTAGAGGCAGTCTTAAGAGAAAATCAAGAAATAGGACAAGGAGGAAGAATTAATATGACACATATTGATACATCGTTGTAATATTTACTTCAGTAATGCTTCTGGCCATTTCTCACTGCAAAGCATCTGAGGTGAATTAGAATTCAGGGACTCTTGTTCCAAAAAAAAAAAAAAAAAAAAAAAAGAAGAAGAAGAAGAAGAAGGAGAAGGGAGAGGAGGAGAAGGAAGGAGGAAGAAGGAGGAAGAAGAATAATAATTCAGGGGTCACTGGATTCAGTCAGTGAATTGCTATAATTTGATAGAGAGATACTAGACAGGTAATGATTTGTCTTCTGCACTCCCCTCCCACTGAGCCCCCACAAATTTCCAAGCTAACTCGGGTGCTTTTCTATGGTGATTTGTTGAAAATCTTTCTCTTCTACCTTTAAAACAAGTTGTAATGTTCTCATTTGTTATTCTCAGAAATAAATATGGATGTTAAAATATGTAAACTTCAGTTTATTATTGTGGATAGGCATGAAAATGGTTGTTCTAACCATTGTAGCATGTGCAAGCTGCCTATGTCATGCTACAAGGAAGCAATTTGCCAGTAATGTTTGTGCCAGATTAAGATTATCAGTGCATCATAGGTAAATTACCATCTCTGTAGTTTTCAAGAAGAAAAAACAAACAAACAAACAAAAAACAAAGCTAAGAAATATAAGGAGAGAGATATTGGACCAAACTTTGGTAAAAGATACATAGTTCTCTTCAGAAATAAACAGCTGACTAGCCTGTTTCATTTCTAAAACAAAAAATTTTGTGGGTGAACTGTGAACAAGGAATTGTCAATTGCTTTTATGGCTGTTTTTGAGTTCTTATGACCCAAAGCTAAGTGGTATTTAGACAGAGGGTCTTGCATATTTTGTGTGTATGTTATATGAAACCACATGTGGAAACATTTTGACATATTGATTTGTAGTACTATTAATGCTCCGCAAGTGTGTTTTAGAACACACTTGAATGAAAGAAGGCTGTTTTTATGAAAGTCTCAGGTACATAAAGTGTAAACTATATCACAGATAATAAATACAGTAGATGGGGATTGAGCTGTAGATGGAAAGAGATGGTCTCTGTTGGGAGAAAAGTGAGTGGGAAGCAGCTGATGTCTTCTGCCCTACGTTATTTGAAATATAGATAAACTGTGCCATCTTCCTCCCAGCAAGTTCACTTTAATTCCTGGAGCAAATAAAATGTAAAAGAGCTAAACATTGATAGAGAGGATGGAGTGACAAAGATACCCCTGGAACAGCCTAGAGGCTTGCATTTACTCTGACACATCTGTTCTTGATGCTATTCTATTAGCAAAGGGGAAGACCCAGTACTTCTGCAGTAAAGGCCCACCTGGGACCAACTGGCATTTTCTGTTATTATAATTCAGCCGTCATCTGTAGCCAGGACTAGGAAGACTGCTGCAAGCATTGACAACTGAGAGGGAGCTAGAACATCTGGGCTGCTGTTTTTTTTCTTATTTTGTTCCTACATTTCAAAATAACCTTTTATTCCAGTTCCCTTGAAATGCAGAGATGTTTTAATTCAGGGTATTTCTCTGTAGCTATTTGTATTTTATAGGAATTTGGGCTTCCTTTTTCTTAGTGTATTTTTAAAAATGCATCTTACTTATCAGAGAGACAGAGAGATACAGATAGAGCTCTGATCTGCTGATTCATTCTCAAATACTAGTAACAGGCTAGACCAGACTGAAACCAGGATCCAGGAAGTCAGTTCAGTTCTCTCATATGGTTGACAGGGACCCAACTACTTGAGTCATAACCTGATGTTCAGCCCCCCCACCACCAAGGGCACACATTAGCAGAAAAATGGAATCAGGAGTAGAACTGGGACTCACATCTAGGCACTCCAATATGGGGTGGGGGTGTCCCTAGTGGCGGAGAGCTGGTGATCCTCTAGAAAGCTTTTGAAAGCTACTCAAGCCCTGGGTAGCAATGGCATACTGGATGACTATGAATATATCTTTTTTATTTCTAGGTGAATCTTAAAGCCTAGAAGTTAATTGTGTTCTACGATAGAGCTCTCCTAATGGAACACTGGATTTCATTTTCAGTGAAAATGAATTTCAAGACCAATGGAATTTCTCCTTTGGAATTTGTAGCATTGACACTGTGCTTATCTTTTAGGGCAGATAAAATCAGGACAGGTTCTTACGTTACAGCATGATGGCCATGGACATAGGGGATTGTTGAGTTAGAGAGGTCTCTTATGTGTTCTAGGGCTCTTCTTTCTGTATATTTCTGAATATTTACTTTCCAAGTGTTCTCCATATTTATTTTGACAGTTCTTTTGCTTTAGTAAACCAGTTCTTAGTAAGATTCCACCAGCTCTTTTCTAAATATTTTAGGATTTGGGCCTGATGTAGAACTCTTCAGTAAGCAAAGGAAGCACCTGGAGAAAAATTAAATTCTCATCAATTTTCCAAGTATGATGATGAGCTTCTATGAAGAAGTCACTTTTCTTTGGTGACTTTAGTCAGGCTAGCAGATTGTCCTTCCTGTTTAGTAGAGCCAGACTCATAAAACACAAGGGTACTTGGTGATTTTGTAAGAACCAGACTTAGAATAAAAAGGCTGTGGCTCCTCTGAGATCTGGAGAATCC
Organism: Lepus europaeus; assembly: GCF_033115175.1. Classification (NCBI taxonomy): domain Eukaryota; kingdom Metazoa; phylum Chordata; class Mammalia; order Lagomorpha; family Leporidae; genus Lepus; species Lepus europaeus. Next base: position 103,382,856 of record NC_084827.1, on the reverse strand, counting down.
CAAGAGGAATCTGAACTCTTGCAGGAATCTTGTGACTCTGAAACTGTAAGTCAGAATTACAAGCTTCAAGTCAACTTCTCTAACAAAAACCAAGGAGAAGAACAGGGCTGTTTGAGCCTGGAGCTTTCCCTGCTTGGAAGTGCCTTGTCTGATCTCTGGCCTCTGTTTGCTCTGCTGTCAGGCCATTTCAACTCATGTCCTGCTTGGCTTCACTAACTCCAAAGCAACTTTTGTCCCAAGCTGTGTCCAACCTTCTTTGACCAATGCCAAACTCACGTGCCACCCATCACCAGCCTTGACTGCTGACTAGCCTGGACCTTGTCTATCCCTGTTAGAAACCTCAGTTCGCTTCCCTAAAACATGCTTATTTTTCTTTTGCTATATTTCAAGCATTCATTGTTCAATGTTAATGAAAGATGGTATTTGAAAACAAAAACCTAAAATCTGCTGGAGCAGGTAGTGCTCTTTGTTGTAGATGGAAATAAGCTTAGCTGACCAGTTCAGAATTCAAGGTGTGCAATAGTATCTAGTTCTGGGAAGGAGCGACGTGGGTTCCTGGTTAATGCCAGGTCCAGAGTCCTAACAGCCTCAGGGAGAATTTGTTGGAATTAGGGTTTTATCTGGAGTCTGAGGCAGCAGCTGATTCTTTATTCCTGTCCACCTAGTTCTTCTCTGATTTGTCCTAAAGACCTAAAAGAACCATGAAAACAAGCGTGGGTTTCTGGGCAAGACTCCTAAAGCTGAGTTCTTGGTTTCCCTGTCTATACTAGAGTCTGATCAGCACTTGGCTGTGTAGGGCTTCTGTGGAGTGTGAGTTCTTGTAGAAGAGTATGCACACAGACTCCTTCCTGAAAGAGAAATGAGCATTTATTAAACTCTTCCTGGGATCCAGGCACTCTTTATTTTCTCGAGGTTGTCTCGTGACATTCAGTTCTAGGACATTCTAAGTAGATGTACTATTGTTGCCATTTTACTCTTCAGGTAATTGAAACTCAGGGAGGTAGTAACTCACACAGGGTTCCATAAGCAAAAACAAGTAGAGCTTCGTTTGAGCCTAGGTCTGATGGACTTTAAAACCTGTAACTAGTCTATAGACCAGGAAGTAAAATCCTGCAATGAGATTGTGGTATGATTATTTGTATCAAGAGGCATTTTTCATGTACGTATACGTTAATCACACAGAATTCTTCTAAAAAGTGAAGTCTATTAATGAATTTCAAACATTCACTTTAGAAAAGATTAAGGTATGCTAATTTATAGCAACAGGTTTTATGGCATAAAGCAAGCTACAACTTGCAACTTTTGCATGTCTGTTTTCTTGGCAATCTTCAAGATTGCATTTTTTTCTCACTTAATTACTTCCTGTTTTTTTTTATTTGAATTGCTTTATCCTTCATTTACCTACACTGCCATCTTAATTAAGCTTTTTCAAATGTGATAATATCTCTTCATAAATTCTTAGAAATATGATGTTTTCACTATGAGGCTATTTTGTTCTAAAACAGTGATAAGACAACTAATCTTGGATTCAAGAAAGTGGTTTTGAAATACTGCAAAGAAAACAGTGGCACCAAGTTACACTGCTGCAAGCTCCTTCCCGCCCCTCCCACTTCACAGCAGCCTCCTTTGCTGGTGGCCTTGCTGGCAGGAGCTGCTGCTGGCACCCTTTCCACCATGGACCCTAATTGCATTAAGCCCAATAATGATGCACTTGTTTCTTCTCCTCTTGTTTTCACAAAAGGAAATGCATTATTCATGGATAACCTTTCTCCCCTCTCCCTTTGTGTTATATCAATACTGCTAGGCTTTCTGAATTTCATGTGGGTGCACAGACTGTGATATTTGTCATTTTGGTAACTCTGATGTGAAATTACTCCATTGTCATCAGACATTAACAGGGCTCGAGAATACATCTGTGTAGCAGCTCTCAGTTTCGCTTAGAGCTCCAGCCATCCTTCTTAATGGCTCTCAACTGACCCACTTCAGCAGAAAACTGGCCAAACCTCTGGTCTGATCTCTTGGGAAGATGCCACTTGCCTCCTGTTTGTCTAAAAACTCTCTTACTGAGTACTGAAAGCTCTTCTTGAGGTACAGGGATTGTGAGAACATCTTTTCTCCACGCTGTCATTGATCATCAGCACCAACTGAGTTATAAAGCATACATCCTAAGAGCTCCAGCCATATCATCTTTAATTGGTTGGACCTGTTTTGCAATGCTTTAGAACCAGGGCCCCTGGGTGATAAAACTCTGTGTCTTTCTTTAAACAAATAAAACAACACTTCTTAAAATGGTTGTTCTGTCTTTTGTGGAGCCACATACAGCTTCTTAAATTTAAGCAAATAAAAACTAAAATTTATGTTGTATTAGCTGTAGTTCCAATGCTCAATAACCACATGTGGCTAGTGATTGCTCTATTAGACAACACAGTGAATATCCAATAATCTCAGAAGGTTCTGGTGGATAGCATTGCTCTAGTGATAAGAGTTAATATTTAAAAAAATTTTTTTTAGATTTATTTATTTATTTATTTGACAGGTAGAGTTACAGATAGTGAGAGAGAGAGAGACAGAGAGAAAGGTCTTCCTTCTGTTGGTTCTCCCCTCAAATGGCCACTATGGCCGGAGCTATGCCGATTGGAAGCCAGGAGCCAGGTGCTTACTCCTGGTCTCCCACGTGGGTGCAGGCGCCCAAGTACTTGGGCCATCCTCCACTGCCCTCGTGGGCCACAGCAGAGAGCTGTACTGGAAGAGGAGCAACTGGGACTAGAACCTGGCGCCCACATGGGATGCCGGCGCCACAGGCAGAGGATTAACCAAGTGAGCCACGGCGCCGGCCACTGAGTTTCTTTGATACTCGAGTAAGTGTCTTGTTTCTTCATCATTTTTTTTTTCCTCTTTCCCTTTAGTCTCCTCTTAGGAAAGGCAAATTGCTTTACTGGCCTGACTGTCCCCATCCTTTGCCACCTCCCACAGAACCAAACTGCCATTATTTACTCCCCTTCTCACCACTCTGTTTTTTCCTCCAGTAGGATTCTTTGTCTTTGCAGAAAACATGTGCAATCCTTCTCTTCCTGTCCATTTGTTTGAATATGCCATCCTAACCTGGAGTGCTCCTTTAAGCATCATCGCATGTTGCCTGTTTAGGAGACCTTTCAGCAGCACCACTCCTGCTTCCTCTGCAGGCCATGCTAACCCTAACCCTCTGCTGTGCTCCCACAGCCTTTGCTTAGCTTGATTGTGCTCTCTGCTGCACTGTGCTGAGCAATGAGTTTTCATTTTTATTTTTTCCACTGAATTTCTTACTGCTTGGGACTATCAATTTCTTTTTTTTTTTAAGATTTATTTTATTTACTTGACAGGCAGAATTACAGAGAGAGCTAGAGACAGAGAAAGAGGTCTTCCATCCACTGGTTCACTCCCCATATGGCAGCAACAGCCAGAGCTGTGCCAATTCAAAGCCAGGAGCCAGGTGCTTCTCCTGGTCTCCCATGTGGGTGCAGGGCCCAAGCACTTGGGCCATCCTCCATTGCCCTCCGGGTCACAGCAGAGAGCTGGACTGGAAGAGGAGCAACTGGGACAGAAGCCGGCGCCCATATTGGGATGCCAGCACTTCAGGCCAGGGAGTTAACCCGCTGCGCCATAGCACCAGTCCCAAGGGAGAATCAAGTTCTAATCATCTCTGGATCTCGCCAACTATCACAATGGCCCTGTGTGGGTGCTAAGTAAATGTGGGTTGAAATATTTCCATTCATTCTAAAAAGAAAAGAGCAACAAACACCTAAATACATCAGCTTCTTTCAATTCTATTTCCTCTTCTGTGTTGGCTTCTGGTATTTCATCCTCCAATTTCTTCAAAAATTCACTTGCTTTCATTATTTATTGTCAATTAGTCTCCATCTCTGTCCCAATTGATGTCTGTGCCCTCAAGAAGGATGACCTTCTAAACACACATGTAACGTCTGTGCCTTGAAGATGCAGTTTGAATGTACAGCATATTAAGGACAGAGATCCTACATGAGGAGTAAGTGCACAGTGACTACTGTTGGTGACTTAACAAATTGACACTCTTGTTCATGGCGTCAGTAATCTCCCTAGGCTCTTGTCATGAGTTGCCAAGGCTATGGAGGCCTTTGAGTTCGCTGACTCTGATTATATTTAGACAAGGTCATTGTCAAAGTGGAAATTCTCTCCTCCCTACAGAGAAAGGTACCTCCTTCTTTGATGACCGATTCTTTCCACTGGGATCTCATTTGCAGAGATCTTTCATTTAGGTCGTTTCTTTTTCTTTTTTTTTTTTTTTTGGCCAGAGTGTCTTGGCTTTCCATGCCTAAGATACTCTCATGGGCTCTTGAGCCAGATCCGAATGCCTTAAGGGCTGATTCTGAGACCAGAGTGCTGTTTAGGACATCTGCCATTCTATGAGTCTGCTGTGTATCCCGCTTCCCATGTTGGATCGTTCTCTCCCTTTTTTATTCTGTCAGTTAGTATTAGCAGACACTAGTCTTGTTTATGTGATCCCTTTGACTCTTAGTCCTATCATTATGATCAATTGTGAACAGAAATTGATCACTTGGACTAGTGAGATGGCATTGGTACATGCAACATTGATGGGATTGAATTGGAATCCCCTGGTATGTTTCTAACTCTACCATTTGGGGCAAGTCTGATTGAGCATGTCCCAAATTGTACATCTCTTCCCGCTCTTATTCCCACTCATATTTAACAGGGATCACTTTTCAGTTAAAATTTCAACACTTAAGAATAATTGTGTATTAATTGCAGAGTTCAACCAATAGTATTAAGTAGAACAAAAAAAGTACTAAAAGGATAAAGTATTAAGTTGTTCATCAACAGTCAGGGCAAGGGCTGATCAAGTCACCATTTCTCATAGTGTCCATTTCACTTCAACAGGTTTCCTTTTTGGTGCTTGGTTAGTTGTCACCAACATATGATATTTGTCCCTTTGGGACTGGCTTATTTCACTCAGCATGATGTTTTCCAAATTCCTCCATTTTGTTGCAAATGACCGGATTTCATTTTTTTTTTTTACTGCTGTATAGTATTCTATAGAGTACATGTCCCATAATTTCTTTATCCATTTGGGTTGGTTACAGGTCTTAGCTATTGAGAATTGAGCTGCAATAAGCATTAAGGTGCAGATAGCTCTTTTATTTGCCAATTTAATTTCCTTTGTGTAAATCCAAGGAGTGGGAAGGCTGGGTTGTGTGGTAGGGTTATATTCAGGTTTCTGAGAAATCTCCAGACTGACTTCCATAGTGGCTTAACCAGTTTGCATTCCCACCAACAGTAGGTTAGTGTCCCTTTTTCCCCACATCCTCGCCAGCATCTGTTGTTGGTAGATTTCTGTATGTGAGCCATTCTAACCAGGGTAAGGTGAAACCTCATTGTGGTTTTGATTTACATTTCCCTGATTGCTAGTGATCTTGAACACTTTTTCATGTGTCTGTTGGCTATTTGGTTTTCCTCTTTTGAAAAATGTCTATTGAGGTCCTTGGCCCATCTCTTAAGTGGGTTGTTTGTTTTGATGTTGTGGAGTTTCTTGATTTCTTTGTAGATTCTGGTTATCAACCCTTTATCTGTTGCATAGTTTGCAAAGATTTTTTCCCATTCTGTCGGTTCCCTCTTCACTCTCCTGACTGTTTCTTTTGAAGTACAGAAACGTCTCAATTTGATGCAATCCCAATAGTTAATTTTGGCTTTGACTGCCTGTGCCTCTGGGGTCTTTTCCAAGAAGTCTTTGCTGGTACCTATATCTTGCAGGGTTTCTCCAATGTTCTCCAAAAATTTGATGGTATCGGGTCTTAGATTTAGATCTTTAATCCATGTTGAGTGGTTTTTTGGGTAAGGTGAAAGGTAGGGGTCTTGCTTCATGCTTTTGCACATGGAAATCCAGTTTTCCCAGCACCATTTATTGAATACACTGTCTTTGCTCCAGGAATTGGTTTTAGTTCCTTGATCAAATATAAGTTGGCTGTAGATGTTTGGGTTGAGTTCTGGTGTCTCTATTCTGTTCCATTGGTCTATTTATCTGTTTCTGTACTAGTACCATGCTTTTTTGTTTACAACTGCCCTGTAGTGTGTCCAGAAATCTGGTATTGTAATGCCTCTGGCTTTGTTTCTGTTGTACAAGATTGCTTTAGCTATTCGAGGTCTCCTGTGCCTCCATTTGAATTTCAGCATCATTTTTTCTAGATCTGAGAAGAATGCCTTTAGTATTTTGATTGGTATCGCATTGAATCTATAAATTGTTTTTGGGAGAATGGAAGATTTTTCCATTTTTTGGTATCCTCTTCTATTTCTTTCTTTGAGATTTTGTAATTCTCGTCGTAGAGATCTTTAACATCCTTGGTTAAGTTTATTCCAAGGTATTTGATTGTTATTGTGGCTATTGTGAATGGGATTGATCTTAGCAGTTCTTTCTCAGCCATGGCATTGCCTGTGTATATAAAGGCTGTTGATTTTTGTGCATTGATTTTATATCCTGCTACATTGCCAAACTCTTCTATGAGTTCCAATAGTCTCTTTGGATCCCCTAAATAAAGAATCATATCGTCTGCAAAGAGTGATAGTTTGAGTTCTTCTTTCCCAATTTGTATCCCTTTAATTTCTTTTTCTTGCCTGATGGCTCTGGCTAAAACTTCCAGAACTATATTGAAAAGCAGTGGTGAGAGTGGGCATCCCTGTCTGGTACCAGATCTCAGTGGAAATGCTTCCAACTTTTCCCCATTCAATAGGATGTTGGCCTTGGGTTTTTCATAAATTGCTTTGATTGTGTTGAGGAATGTTCCTTCTGTACCCAATTTGCATAGAGTTTTCATCATGAAAGGGTGTTGAATTTTATCGAATGCTTTCTCTGCGTCTATTGAGATAATCATATGGTTTTTCTTCTGCAGTCTGTGAATGTGGTGTATCACTTTGTTTTGTGAACATTGAACCATCCCTGCATACCAGGGATAAATCCCACTTGGTCTGAGTGGATGATCTTTCTGATGTGTTGTTGTATTCTATTGGCCAGAAGTTTATTGAGGATTTTGGCGTATATGTTCTTTAGGGATATTGGTTTGTAATTTTCTTTCAATGCTGCATATTTCTCTGGCTTAGGGATTAATGTGACGCTGGCTTCATAGAAAGAATTTGGGAGGATTCCCTCTTTTTCGATTGTTTTGAATAGTTTGAGAATAATTTTAATTAGTTCTTCTTTAAATGTCTGGTAGAATTCAGCAGTGAATCCATCTGGTCCTGGGCTTTTCTTTATTGGGAGCACCTTTATTACTGTTCAATTTCTGTCTCAGTTATGGGTCTATTTAGGTTTTCTATGTCTTCCTGGTTCAATTTAGGTAGATTGCATGTGTCCAGGAATCTATCCATTTCTGATAGATTTCCCTGTTTTCTGGCATACAAGTCCTTGTAGTAATTTCTGATGATTCTTTTTATTTCTGTGGTGTCTGTTGTTATATTTCATTTTTCTTCTCTGATTTTATTGATTTGGGTATTTTCTTTTTTTAGTGAGTGGGGCCAATGATGTGTCAATTTTATTCATGTTCTACTAGTTGCTTCATTTCATTTTGATTCCTCCTTAATATTTCATTTTCGTGAGGGTGAATTTCTATCCTGTCCAGTAAGGCTTTCTGTAGTTCAAGAATTTGTTTTTGAGAATGTTCTCCATGTACTCTGTGAGTTCACTCCCACACCCTCAGATATTCACAATCTCAGTTCATTAGCTACACCTTCACTAGATCCTAATCCCCTGTTATTTCTCCCCACCAGAGTCAGGTTTTTCTGCTTGGTTGATGGCGGGCGCTGCTTTACATATGTCCAAAATGGTGCCTGCTCTTTGTCTTGCTTGCCTTTGTAAGCTGAGTGGAGAGAGAGGCTCATGTCCGTGCCGGTCCCTTTTATTTATTTATTTTTTTCTCTCCTCTAGTTAGCCTGGTGAACTTTCCCCAGCAGGGTTTCAAGCCTTGTTCCCTTTAGGCTCTTTCTGCCGTTTCCTTGCCAATGTCTCGGGCTAGTGACCTTACCTCCCCTTCCAGCGCCGGTGTGGAGACTCTGCAGCTGGGCTCCCAAGCCGTCGGCATCCTTGGTCTCCCTGTAGATCCTCCGTGTCACATCCACTAAATCCGGAAGAGTTTCCTCTGCAATTTTTTTCCCTAGGCTTTGCCTGAAACTACAGTAACTCCACTTTTATTAAACTATCTTTTCCCGGACTATCAGTGCATGCACTCACTATTCTGCCTTCTTGGCTCTGCCCCTCCCCTGCCTTCTAATACATCTTTCATACCACTGTTAGAGTAATCTTCCCAAACAATTCTGATTATATCTAATTATCTTTTCTTTATTTAAGCTATCTCTTTTTTTTTAAAAAAATTAAAGTTATTTAATTATTTGAAAGGCAGAACAAGAGAGAGATTATCTTTTTTCTGCTGGTTCACTCCCCAAATAGCTTCAACAGCCAGGGTTGGCCAGGCTGAAGCTGGGACCCAGGAACTCAATCCAGGTCTCCCATGGGGATGGTAGAAACCTAAGTATTCTAGCCATCACCTGCCACCTCCAAGGGTATTCATTAGCAGGAAATCTAGAACCCAGCCATTCCAATATAGCATGCTGGCATTCTAAGCAGGGTCTTAACTGGTACACTGCAACATCTGCCCCTCAAAAATATTTTTGGTGACAGTTTCATGCTTATTTAATAAAGTCAATACCATTTACATGATAGTCAGGGACCATCTATAACATGTTTTCCTTTAGTTGTTATCTCCCATTGTTCTCACAGTATGCTTTGAATGTCTTGATTTCTTCCCAGTATCTCTTTGCTGCACTTTAAAAACCTATAGTCTTCCCTCTGCTAAAGTTGTCCTAGCCCACTCCTGTCCCTCACCTCCAATTTACTTATTGATGTGCTTTCTTTTCACTACTCTGTTCAGGCCTTATCAGTTGCACAAAGCCTTTCCTGATGTCTTTAGCCAGGAGTGACCTCTTCTGCTTTAACCCTCCTCAGCCTGGGCTACTATGACACACACAGCTTTGTGCTTATCACCTGATCACATACTTCCATGAGGTGGTAGCTCCCTGAATAGCAATGCACCTCTCATTTATCTTCCTATTCTTCAGAATATTTTTCCAAGGTCAGGTGCTGAGTCGTTATTTCTTGACTAGCTTTTATACCGTGCTCCTGTTGTCCAGTGTATGGTATTAGCATCTCTGCTATAAAAACTTTAGCAGGAATTAAAAAAGAAGAAAGCAAAAACTTGTCATTTAAATAGCATCTGGAAGGTCTGTGATGTGTTTATCATTTAATTTTCTTAAATTAATTTTGATTAATAAATCAAGGCTTGAGGAGAAAAAAAATCAAATCCCAGTCTTGACCTCTCACTAACTTGTGATATGCACATGTCCTTTCCATTGCTTAGCTGTTTCTTCAAGGGAACTGGCAGCACTATTCTACTTCAGTGGAGCCATGGTGATAACAACAAATTACCTTGACACTTTTAAGTGCTGAGACTGTGTGTCTGTCACTTTAGTCCCTATTCTCTCTTCTCTAAATTCCCATGCCTTTTCCTGGATATCTCACTAACTTATATCTACAATAGTAAATTAAATGGTCACCCTAAAAACGTTAAGTCCACATACTAATCTTGGGGATATTATCTTATATAGTAAAACATATGATTAAAACAAGCATCTTGAGAGGGGGCGCTTATCCTGCATTGTCTTAGTGGACACTAAATACCATTACCTGTATCCTTGTAAGAGAGAAACAGAGAGGAGAAGGCAGTGTGATGACTGAGGCAGAGAGATTGGAATGATATGGCAACAAACCAAAGTATTCCTGGATTACCAACAGCCATCAGAAGCAAGAGTCACAAGAAGAATTCCACCATAGCCCCTGGAAGGGACATCCTTGTGCCAGCATCTTGATTTTGGGTTTTTGGCCTCCAGAACTGTGAGAGAATACATTTTTGTTTTAAACCACATTTGTGGCAATTTGTGTGGCAACTGTAGGAAACTAATGCACTTATCTCATCTGGTGAGATCTTATACTGATGTTTAATATTTGCATCCGTCTTGATTTTCTTATGAGCTGCTTGAGGAGTAAACAACCTCTGTGCTGGAAACCTTTTCTTTTAGTAGTTATTTACTGAGACTCTTCTATGTGTCTCAAGATTATAAATGGTTAAGTTCTCTTTCTGTCCTCCAGAAAGTCATATCTTTAGCAGGGCAAGGTGAGTAAATGCTAAGTGAGGGAGACAGGGGAATAAACTTCCTTAAGAAGATGATATTAAACTGGATTTGAAAAGCTGAGTTAGATTTAAATAACTGGGCTGGGAGGGTAGTAGATGAGACAATTTCAGACAAAGAGGACAGCATGAACAAACAGAAATCATGAGTGGGGAAACAACAGAAGCCATGACAGTGGTTGTGGTAAGCGTTGGTGGACAGTTATGGAGGGAAAAGATCAAAGAGGGCTTCCTATAGTAAGATGAAGGGCATAAACTCATAGTCTTCATTTCTTAGTTAAACCACACATAGTGAATGAGAGGTTTTAACCATACAATAGGTATACATAGGTGCTCCCTGATGGACTCTATTAAAATGCAGACAATTTATAATAAAGTCTAGTAGCATCACTATCAAAAATAATGTTTTCTGGCCAGCGCTGCAGCTCACTTGGCTAATCCTCTGCCTGTGGCGCCGGCATTTAGGGTACTAGTCTCGGTTGGGGCGCCGGATTCTGTCCTGGTTGCTCCTCTTCCTGTCCAGCTCTCTGCTGTGGCCCGGGAGGGCAGCGGAGGATGGCCCAAGTGCTTGGGTCCCTGCACTTGCATAGGAGACCAGGAGGAAGCACCTGGCTTCTGGCTTTGGATCGGCACAGCGCGCTAGCCATAGTGGCCACTTGGGGGTGAACCAATGGAAAAGGAAGACCTTTCTCTCTGTCTCTCTCTCTCTCACTGTCTAACTCTGCCTGTCAAAAAAAAAATGTTTTCTTACTGAACGGTTGTCTAAATATGTTGATTATCACCTATGAGAGTGTGATGGGGATAGTTGTGGGATAAATAAAATTTACTTACATGCTCTTAAATTTAAAACTGAATAATGAATATTCCTTTCAGATTGCTTTTAGGAGGTCTGCAGAACACGTTTGTTTAGTGCCGCTTTTGCTGATTAAAAGCACCCCCTGAGAGCTTAGGAGCCATAGAGCAGGCCCTTCTCAGGCACTTTTCTCTGCTCCTGGTGACATGGCTGCCCACAAGGAAGAAGTGGAACCTCTAAAAAAAAAAAAAAAAAAAAAAAAACCTAGTGCTCTAGGAAGCCTGAAATGTAAGCCTATGAAAAATTCAAAATAGATATGTGCTTGAAGAAATGATGGGAGATGGAAAAGCTAAAAAATCTGTAACACATTGTGGATTTGAGCTTGTGAGAAGCCCCAAATAGAGATGTCTTTAAAAAAAGTGGAAAATGTGAAAGTTAAAAAAACAAATGCAGAAATCTACAATCATCAACAACAGAATCAAAAAAGAAAAAAAGAATGGTACTAGGTCTGATACCAACAAAATAAAAAAAAACTGAAAACAAGTGAGCATCTGAGGAAGGTGATACCATGCTTCTGAAGACAGAGAAAATGTTGGAGATACCAGATGGTGGGGAAGATGACAAGGAAGTGTCCAGCCTGCCCTGGGACTGATAGGCACTTTGGAGGATGCTTCATTTGCTTCTCTAATTAAGCCTGTCAATGAAAATACTTCAAGGCAATAAAAGATCTGGTCTTTATGAACAGGGCTAAAATTCAACATAAGACTGTCAGACCACTCACTTCTTCTGTTTCCAGCAGTGCAAACATTGGTAGTGACAAAAACTTGGCACTTCCCATTCCTGTGGTTGAACTCATTGTCAAGTAGTCCATGGCCAGGAATGGAACAGGAGTCCTTATTCTTTCACCTCTTGAGAACTGGCATTGCATACTTTCGGTTTTCTTACAGAGCTAACCCGTGTTCACATGTGTAGGTTGATAATGGGTGGCAGTAGCAGATATGCGAAAGCACAGAAACTTGCAAGGAAACCAACATCATTGTGGTTATGCCAAGATGCCTCCTGGACCATAGGCAGAATACCCCAAGGTTTCTGCATAAAAACCTAGCCAATAAAGCCAGTTATTATTTATTAATTATTAATGAAGATGATCACATCTGGAATGTTGGGCTTAAAGAAAACTTAAACCAGGCCATTGAATTTCTGCCACACAAACACGAAAATTTGAAAATTTGAGGATTTCTCTGAAAAAAAAAAAAAAAGAGCCATTGTATATTGGGGTTGATGGTGATAAAGAACAGTGGATGGGTGTGAACAGGGATGTGTTTTTATTTCTCTAGAAAGATATTCCTTCTGCTGTTTACATTCCTCGGGAAGAACCATAAGAAGAAAATGATGATTTTTCTTTACATCCTGTAAATCTGTGAAATACTGCTATGAGTTGCTAAACTGTATTGATTTGCCTGATTTGGCCATTCCTAGAGGGTTGAAACAAAATCAGTGTGTAACTGTACTTTTCAAGTTCTGCAGTTCTGATTTGGAGACGTTGTACCCAATGTTGGCAGCTAGCAGTTATCTCTGAAGTTCACTGGCTTGTTTAGGGTGAACTCCCCAGTGACCCTAAGGAATATATTCATCATGGGGCTAGAACAGCCAGGGGCCTAGAGGGAAGAGGGTATGCCTTGCTCTTTTTGTGCCCAGAGAAATTGGGATTCCTGTATTATTTGAGGCAATCCAAGATTCTGTTAAGTAAATTTGACTTTTCCTGGTCTAAAATTTCTGACATGCTGTCTCAGGTTGAAAAATTGATTAAAGAGAACTACTTTCTTCATAAGTCATCTGAGGAAGCAAGTAAGTCAAACATACAAGTAAATGATTACCATCCTGTGAAACAGAGCTTTAATGCTAATAACTTAAATTTGCCTCCAGTTGCTCTGTCATTTGGTTTCAAGGTTGATCTAAAGGTGAACAGTAATGAATGCAAGCATAAGAAGAGGAGTTGGTGGTGGATTGGACTCTTTAAAAACCCAGAAAGTCAAGAAGCCCCAAATCCTTAACAATATAGCAAGAAATCATCAGCAGGAAATTCTGTCACTAAAAACAGTTGTTGTTGTTGTTGTTGTTTTTTTTAATCTGATATAATTTTGCCCTGAAATGGATTTTCTTTCCCTTGCTCCAACAAAGGAATTTAGCCTTCAAAATATAAATTGATTTGGGTTGTAAGTGCAGAGCATTGTTATTTACAACGAGTCTCCTTTATTTTTGGCATATAAAACAGACTTTTATTTTCCTTGATTGCCACAGGGCAAAGCAAGGAATTTTTTTTTTGTCTTTGTTGTGATGATAAAATATTTTATCCTCAAATTTCTGTTAGTGTTTTAATGTAGTAGGAAGATGAAAGCATCAAACTCTTTATTATGAGAAGTAGGAATTTAATCTTGAGAGGACAGCAGGTGTCATGTTTTTCTGGTCTCTCTACTGCCATGAAAGTTGGAGATGCTGTTTAGGCAATGACACACAATCGTGCTGCCACTGAGGTTGATAAGCTGTCTCCTCGTGGTATGGTTATGACTTTCGCTTTGTTAGCACTGAAAGACTCAGAAACAGGATGAAGTGGGAAGGTAGGCATCAGGTGAGAACTCTGTCCCTGCAAAGACTATGTAATTGGTACATATAAATGAATTTAAGCACTTCCTATCACTAATCACATCTGTTAAGACTCTACACATCTGAACGTTGGATACAAGCAGAATCATTTTAGTAAATAAGAAAGCACTCTACATGTAAAAAAATCTTAAGTGGACATTATAAAGTAAAGTAAGCAAATTCCTTGGAAATATTTACTCTGTATCCATTGTTTTGTGCTTTGCAGACACAAAGAAGATGTGATTTTAGCTTATGAAGGACTTAAAGGTTTTGTTTGTTTGTTTTGGAAGAGAAAATGATAAAGGCACTTGACTAACATATGTAATTATATGAAGTATATTGTGACTCTTGTAAGTAGAAATTCCTGTTGGACAACCAGGTTAAAAGTGACAGAGTTGGGAGTTGGAGGTAAATCAGCTTTGTAGGGCCAGGTTTGGATTGCTGTGACAGGAGAATTAGCTTGGGTGGAGGAACAGGCTGGGGTTAATAATAAGTGAACATTTTGTGGGCTAGAAGGATTGGAGCAATATATTCATGTTTTAGAATTCACATGGGATGCTCTGGATACACAAGTAGATCCAGATTTCTAAAGATCTTGCGTTAATTTTTATAGGTGCCATAACAAATTACTGCAAATGTAGCAGTTTGCTTTTTCATTAATATTTTTCAGGGTAGTAGTTTAAACAATGCAATTTTATGTTAGGGCAGAAGTCCAGTGGACTCAACTGGTTTCTCTGGCTATAGCTCATGCAACTGAGGTTAAGGCTGGCTCAGGAGGAGGATCTGATTCCAGACTCTTTCAGGTTGTTGGCAAACTTGACTTCCATGACTTCCATGTAGTTACAGCACATAGATCTCTGTTTTCTTGCTGGCTGTTTGATGGTGGCTATTCTTAGCTTCCAAATGGCACCCCTGAATTTTTTGCTCATGGTCCCTTCCATCTTCAAAGCCAACAATGACATTTGAATCTTTCTCCTACTTTGAATCACTCTTATGCCTCCCTCTTCAGTACTATGGTTCTGATTTTTCTGCTTTTTTCTTCCACTTTTAAGTATCTATGTGATTGCACTGGATTCAACCAGTTCATCTAGGTTCATATCCTAATCTCTATGTTTTAAACTCTCTAAGCTTCTCTCTGCAAAGTCCCTTTTGCCATGTAAGGTAATATTAACAGGGTCCATGGACTGAGCGCCAAAGTTGAGAAGTTTGAATACAATCCAAAAGGTAATTGAGAAGCACTGTAGGGTCTTGAACAGAACAGACATGTGGGCACACAGGGCAGGCTGATGTTATGGTACCTTTTCAAACCAGCACTAATGAATAATTCCTGATCTGTTTATTTAGGGGAGAGACTGAGCAGGACAGAGAAAAGGGAGAAGGAGAGCCATGGTGACCTATTTTAAGACCAAACAATTCTTAATCCAAACTCCATGTAGTAAAAGAAAAAGATCCCTATAGTTTAGCTAACACCTCTGAGAGGGAAGGTTCATTTAGTTTATCAAAGAATTTCTTTTAAACATTTGCCAGACTTCTCCAGAAGGGGCTTAAAATAAATATTCTATGTCACATTACTGTTTTTTTTTTAAAGATTGATTTATTTACTTGAAAATGAGAGTTACACAGAGAGAGAAGGAGAGGCAAAGAGAGAGGGAGAAGTCCTCCATCTGCTGGTTCACTCTCCAGTTGGCCTCAACGGCCAGAGCTGTGCCGACCCAAAGCCAGGAGCCCGAAGCTTCTTGTGGGTCTCCTACACAGATGCAGGGGCCCAAGACTTGGGCCATCTTGCACTACTATCCCAGGCCATAGCAGAGAGCTGGATCAGAAGTGGAGCAGCCAGGACGTGAACCGGCACCCATATGGAATGCCGGCAGTGCAGGCAGTGGCGTCACCTGCTACGCCACAGCGCAAGCCCCTATCACGTTACATTTCAAGCAATATTTAAGCTCACTTTTTTAGACTAATGTTCTAGGTAACTACCACACTGTACCACACTTTGCCCACAGCCCTAAACTGGCTTTTATGATATTCATTGATTTGTTCACTCATGAGCTTTTGCTGTGTGCAAGGCCTGTTCCAAGTGCTGGACTTATTCCAGTGATCCAAGTACTTTTATTTTGGAACTAACATTTGAATGGGAGAAGATAGTCAAGAATCGTATGTTAGATGGCACAAATATGAAGAAAATCATTAAGCAGGTTAGATGCAGTAAAAGTAAAAGGTAACATTTGAGTGGACACTTGAAAGAAGTAAGGGTAAGGCCATTGTGGCTATCATAGCTAACAGAGTTTCATAGAAAACAGCAATCCAGTGACCCTGACATGGGAGTACACTTTGGGACATCCACATGGCTGGAGCAGAGTGAATGAGGGAAGTGTGTTTGTAAATGAGGTCAGAGAGGTGGTGAGCAATGCCATAGGAAAGTCATCAGTCATCATTCTGTATTAAACAACATTCTAAAACTGGGCCTACAAGCTCTCACACTTTGTTTACTCCAAGATTTTAATATGATAACTGTACAGCAGCATTTATTTGTCTCAAGAAATTTGGACCAAAGAACAAACTAGCATATTTCAAGTTCTCAGTATAGATTGCTGTGAAAAATTAACTTGTTATATGCATTTATTGACTATTGTTTATGACATAAACAAAGCTGCTCTTCTATAATAAGAAGAGTTGGTAATATTGTACCTTTCTTATTTTCCACTCTCAATATTATTATACAATAAAGAGCTGAATACATAATAGACTGCCGAGAGGGTAATGAGCAGGATTCAATCACACATTTAAATGAATTAAGAAAAAATCTGTACCATGTCCAAGTTCTTCCATCTAAGCATCACTTAAGAATCTGTTTGTTCAGTTGAGTTTCATCTCTGCAGCTGCCAAGGCACTTCAGTTCTGCCAGCTCAACTCTATGATTGCAAAATAAAGGGTGGTCACTTCACAGTGGATGTGAAGAATTAGAGTTCTGTGCGCAGAACGGCCGGCGTTACAAGGAATCCTGATAAAAGAAAGCTGGAGGCTTCCCCCTTTACACCCCTTTAGCCTGAGGGCAGTTCATTTTAAGAGGGTATTCTCACCTTCCCCAAATCTAAGCAGCCTTTGGCGGGGTGTGTGTGCTTTTGGAAGATGGATGCACTTTGCTGCAGCTTACATTCATAAATATTTTTGTAGTATAATAGGTTGTCAAAACAAATCTGTGTTTCCCATTTGTGTGTGCAGGAGTGTGTCAGCATGCCTCTTCATCTTTTTGTCCATCTAGAGGTAGAGCACAAATAATTTACTCTCCTCATGGTGGATTTTTCCTCACAGTATTTATTTGTGCTGAAGTGAGTCATGAGGAATAGATAAAAACATGGCCTATTGGTAGGAACAGCAACCATATCTTTATGTTAGTGGTTCCATTTTCAAAAGAAATCCCCAAGGGTGGGCATTTGGTGTTGTGGTTAAGATGCCACTGAGTTTGCCTGCATCCCATATTGGAATGTTTGGGTTCGAGTCTCACCTCTACTTCTGATCCAGCTTCCCGCTAATGCACACCCTTGGAGGGAATAGGTTCAAGTGGTTGAATCCCTGCCACCCACATGTGCAACCCAAATTGAATTACTGGCTCCCAGCTTTGGCCTGGCCCAGCAAACCACCAGCATTTGGGGAGTTGAATCAGTGGATGTGAGCTCATTTGCTCACTTTCTCTATCTCTCTTCATCTTTCAAATAGACAAATAAATTCAAATTTCTATTTTAAAAAAGGAAATCCCAGAACCAGCCCTGTGGCATAGTGGGTAAAGCTGCTGTCTGCAGTGCCAGCATCCCATATGGGTGCCCATTCAAGTACCGGTTGGTCCACTTCCAATCTACCTCTTTGCTGTGGCCCGGGAAAGCAGTGGAAGATGATCCAAGTCCTTTGGCCCCTGCACCTGCGTGGGAGACCCAGAAGAAGCTTCTGGCTCCTGGCTTCGGATTAGTGCAACACTGACTGTTGAGGCCATTTGGGGAGTGAACCAGCAGATGGATTACTTCTCACTCTGTCTCTCTGCCTCTGCCTCTCTGTAACTCTGCCTTTCAAATAAATAAATAAATAAATCTTTATAAAAAGGAAAAAAAGAAAATCCCATACAAAGCCTGGTGTTAGTATGTCATTCATTGAACTGGGATGGGAAGAAAGTCAAGGTGGTCTTATTGACAACACAGTTGTGACCGTGGAAATGTAGAATTGTGTTCAGAGCACAAGTGTCAAGGTTCACTGAGCCTTGTCACTAGCTATGTGACCATGGCTGAATTTTTGACTTTGCTGATCCTCCATTTCCTATTTTGTAAAATGAGGCAAACAATGCCTACTTCCTAGAATGTGAAAATTATGAGATAATGCAAGTAAAATATTTAGTATAGAACCTGCACCTGCTCAGTGCTCTATAAATGGTAGCCATTTTATTAGCAGTTTTCTTTGGCTTATTTTATTTTGATGGCACAGCAGTAGACTTGGCATAAAGCAGCAGTCTTTCTGGTGCATGGAAACGTGGGCCCCTAGAGGATAGCACATCAAACTCTGTAACTCAACACATACCTTCCTTTGAATTTTTCACAATATTTTTCTCTTTTCAAGTGAACCCAGAGAAAACATTTTGCTGCGTGCTGGCTGAATTTGCCAGCAATTCTAGTTTCCAAGGAGATTGCAAGAGGATGTATTTGTGTATGCTGATTTTCCTCAACGTTAGAAGAATTCCTCAGGGAATTCTTCAAAAGAAACAGAACATAATGAAAAAACTTTTTCTTTTTCCCTAAACCATGGATATGTGTGTATGTGTGTGTGTAAGTGTGTGTTTATGTGTGTTTCCTTAGTGGTCTAAAAATTACTTAGAAGTAGTCAGGCAAAATGGAAAGATTTGCTAATCAAAGATTTGTCTCCCTATAACTGTAATTTTATATGTCCTTTCAAATTAATTTATCTAGTTGTTTTCCATTTAGAAAAGCATTTAGTGCAATTTTGAATTGTAATTAGGATATTCTATACCATCTGCAATGCTTGATATAATTCTCTAGCTGCACTGTGGTTACATCACAAAGGAGTCTGGAGCTGAAATCTGCTGTTCTACTCTAGAAAACCCAATAGCACAAATGTACTGTCTTGATAGGTTTTCAATACTTGTTAATTGATGATAAAAGTTTCCTCCTGGTGCACAGTTTCCATTAGTGCCTGGGGTAAGGAATTGTACTTCAGTATTTGAAGAATTATGTATGACTGAACAGAGTATGAAGTTTTTAGAGTGTTTTGGTTCCAATTCTAGATTGACAATAACAACCCATTTGTTGTTGACTCAGTCCTCTCTTAGTCTCCCTGTTTCCATTCAGTCGTCAGTTGTGATAATAAAATGAATATGGCTTCTGATGTTGTAAAGCAAGTTGTTGCTGTCAGTTTTTCACATTTATCAAAGTTGAGATTTTAATTTCGAGTTCAGTGTTTTTCTTTTCACAGAACTCTCCCATTTTTAACATCTACTGTTAAGCAGCCACCATCTATTTTGCAACTGAAGAATAATCAAGCTGGCGTAACTTAAGTGCCTTGGGTCCACATTTGCTTACTTGATTGATTCGTCATCCATCATGCGTTCATTCAACACCGAGTGGCACAGTGTGGCGTAGAGAACACATTCTTTACAGTCATGAAGTTTGGAGTTTGCGTCCAGGATCCCCTGCTGGCTTTGTGATCTACATAAAATAACTTCACCTTTATGAAATCAATACTGACATCTATGGACATAGGTTGTTGCCATGTCCAGATGAGAATATACACGTGAGCACGTGTTCAGGAACAGGCCCTTTTAAAACTGTGCCTCTCAGCTCTTCCCTCCTGCTCTCTTGGTTCTTCTCTCTTGGCCCTTCTCTCTTGCGCTCTCTTGGCCTCTCTTGGCTCCTCTCGTCTCTCTTCTCTCTCCTCTCTGCTCTCTCCTCTCTCTTAGCTCCTCTCCTCTCTGTTTCTCTCTTATACTCTCTTTCTCTCTCTTTCCCTTTGCCGCCCCTTCACTCCAGTCTGTTGGGTGTTCCCCAATAAACTCTTTCCCTTAAAAAAAAGGGAGGTGCCTTTCTCTGAAGGGAGGAGAGAACTTCCACTTTGACTATGACCTTGTCTAAATATGATCAGAGTCGGCAAACTTGGAAGGCTTCCATAGCCTTGGCAACTCATGACGAGAGCCTAGGGTGGTTACTGGCGCCATAAACTAGAGTGTCAATTTGTTGGGTCAACAACAGGAGCCACTGTGCACTTGCTCCTCATGTGGGATCTCTGTCCTTAATGTGCTATACATTGTGATTTAATGCTATAACTTGTACTCAAACAGTACTTTACAATTTGTGTTTCTCTGTGTGTGCAAACTGTTGAAATCTTTACTTAATATATACTAAATTGATCTTCTGTATATAAAGAGAATTGAAAATGAATCTTGATGTGAATGGAATGGGAGAGGGGGCGGGAGAGGGGAGGGTTGCAGGTGGGAGGGAAGTTATGAGGTGGGGGGAAGCCATTGTAATCCATAAGCTGTACTTTGGAAATTTACATTCATTAAATAAAAGTTAAAAAAAAAAAGAATATACACGTGAAATGTCTATACATCTAGATAGAAATGCTCTGTCAACATGAGTTCCTTTTCCCTTTCTGTGCACACTGACAAGATCTGTTCAGATCTTGTAGTCCTTATTCTCAAGAGTTTAAAATCTAGTTGGTAGACATGCAGAGAGAAGTAATTATAATACTATGATTAAGCGATAATGGTCTTGGTCTTATTAAGAAATGGGTCTATGAATAGTTAGGATAAAAAGAGTGAGGGGCAATCAGGATTCAAGGAGAGAGTCTAAATGGAATATGGTTGGCAGCCGACCTCAGTTTCTTGTATGGCAGTTACCTTTTTGCCAATGCCTTTTTCACCATTGGCTGAGTTTCAGTGAGGCCATGAACTCTATGTCACTCATACCTATTTACTAATCAAAGGGATTATATTTAGCTATTTGTTAGTTGTGTTGGACTAAGAATGAATAAGTTTGTTTTCTCAACTGCTCCTAAATAAATATATGAAATGGCACATTACTGTGTTTTTAATCTTTATCATTAATATTTTTAATTCAAAATGTATGCAATGGGTTGGGAGAGCTAAGGGATGTACCCAGCCCCCACAAGCAGATTTGTTACCACCCCATCTGCCATCCCAAATGCTAAATCCCAGGAATACCACTGCTTTGCAGTATGTTATATTTTACAAGACTTTGAGAAAAGAGAAACACAGAAAGATAGTGACAATCACTGCAGGGCTAGAGAGACAGAGAGCATAAGGTTAGAGCTAAAACTTCTAAAAAGCAACTGGAGTGTTGGAAAAAAGGAACAGGGGGAAGAATTGAATACATTTACCAGGGAATTAATGAACAGGCTAAAGGTATTTATGTAGGCAGAGAGCATATGGAAAAGGGGGAAATGAATCATGGAAGAAGGCAGGAAGTCTTACCACTCAAGTTACTTCATCTTGAGAAATGCGTGTGTGTGTGTGTGTGCTTTTTTCATATATATGTATGTATTATTGGAAGAAGGAAATATGTAAAATATAAGAAAATACATGTGTATATATGTATGCATATATGATTCAAAGGAGAAAAAGTTCTGAGTACAGTCCATACCAAATAAAAGAGGAAAAAAATATCCACCATGAGGGTGTCATGATGTTTAATGTTGCATTTTTTCTAAACTCTACCTTGTGGGAGGAATTCTGTTGCAATTATAAGAACAAAGCCATAGAACAAGGGGAGGAGTTTCACAGAGCTTAAATGTGTATGAATATGGTAATTTCTACTTCCTGGCAATTTTATTGCCCCTCCTCCATTCCTTAATTCAAACTTGCTGTCATGCCAAGTGATTGGAGTTGCCAAGGCTCAGATACCTTCTGGTATTGGTGTCTTTTGGAATAATGATTGCAGAGGAAGTGGGAGGCTTGGAGACATGGTGGGTTTTTAAAAGACCATGGCATGGCAGGTTTGAAAGCTTTTAACAGTTTGGTGCTGCGGAAGTATTTGGGGAAGAGAAACCTGTCCCTCCATCCCTGATGCAGAATATCTTGTCTCATTATGTGTAATTGTAATGTTGGGGATGGAGCGGAGGGGAGCATGTGGAAATGAGGGTTGAGAAGAGCCTGAGAATGATACACAAGTAAATGCTGAGTAGGGTTCAAAGCATTGGAAAAATGGCTGAACCTGGAAGACATAAGAAAAGGCTCCAAAAAGTTGGATTTATATAAGACTAAGGGCAGAACTGCTCTGCCATTGCACAAATAGAACCACCTGAGGTCAGAGCAGCATAAGGCCAGGAGTCAGAGCACTGACACTAAATACAGGGTCTAGAGGTCTGCTGTGCCTACAGGAACAGGCTCTGGAACTGTACTCTCCAGAAAGGTGTTCTCTACAGCTGTGTGAGCAAGGCCTATGTCCTGACACTAGAGCCTGATTAAAATTTGTATATGGAAATCATAATACATCAAAGAGCCTTGACAAATTTGCTGAACAAAGTAAGTTCATAGCTAAAGCCCTCCACATATATGGAGAGTATACAATAAAAGAAAGAACTTATGTCCAAAGAAGTAAGGAAAATAGAATAATTTTATAATGATCAAAAATTTAAATATATTTTAATAAACTCAGATATAAAAGAATTAAAGTATCCATATACAAAAATATAGATTGATATAAATACATAAGAATATGATATTATGGAAACCTCACAGCAAAAGATCACAGGAAGCTCAATTTCTCTTTGACATAGAATTAAACTCTGATGCTCTGTTAAAGGAATGTGTTACAGTAATCTATGATGTTCTCTTGATGTCTGTTAAATTCTAATTGTTCAAAAACAACTGAATTTTTATTAAGAGCTATGGGTTATTGAAATATGTGCTTATTTTCAAAGATTTGAATAATCACCTGTAACAATGATCAAATTTGGTCTATATTATGTCATGATTTTAAGGAATCTTATTTCAACCAGATATTTTGGATTTTGAGCCTTCTTGGCATTCTTGACAGGCATTCAAAAAAATCAAAGTTTCAAACAATCTGGTCTCTAAAATTTCCAGTAAATCCTGGACTTTGGTTTTTCCAGTTTGGGCCCAACTGAAAAAATCGAAGGACCTATGTCTCTCATCTTATAGAGACACCAACTAATCAGGCTATTTGGATTATATTAGAAGTACTGTCAAGATGTGACGTGGTACCAAGTTTTAACTTTCTATAATGGAAAATGCTATTAATACAAATGTTTGAGAATTAAAAAGTCTAATGATCTTGTGTTACTAGACATGATAGTTATCTTAATGAGAAAGCCCCAGAGGCCTAAAGGGTTAAATAATTGTAAAATCCTACAGGTGCTTTCAAAAATACTGTGAAGTAAGCAAGTGCCTCTTGTTGGCTGATGAGTTTATAATTTTAAACATGGCGACAAAGTCTTTTGTCATCCACAGTTATATATGATGTGCTGCTCATAAAACTAAAGCGTTGTTGGTTCTGTGTTTAGCTGTCCTCCTATATGTTCCTATGGACTTTTTCCAGCCACTTCTACTGTATTCAGTACTTTGGGATGGCTCTGTAAACAGATGAAGCCAATAATGTATTAACAGTACCAACTGAAAGTATGGTTCACTGAGGTTACTAAAAACAAAAAGCAATTCAAATCAATTGGCAATCTACAAAAAGAGTTAAAGATTTTAAAAGCTATTATTAAAATTGCTATATTGGTCTACTATGCTATGTTATATGTGTGTACATATTGTATGTCCATGTGGGGAAATTTTATTAAGAGTTTTATTTTAAATGGCTTATAGATAAGATTGTCCATAAATTTAAGCTGCTAAAATCAATCAAAGATACATTTTAATTTGTGTGACCTGAATCTGTGTATCATATGTTTTAGACTTGTTGGTAGAAAGAAACTAAAAACATTTTATATGGTTGTGCTTAAGTTTACTGGTTAAACAAACTACACCATGTTAGATATTTAAGAGGTGTTTTCAAATACATGATTCTTAAAATTTATAGAAGGCATTGGACCTTCTGGTAAATGTTTTCTTAAGTTGTTATCTAGTGGTTGAAACTGTTTGCTAAGTATTCATGTGATATTGCTATTGTCAGCAAGCGATCTAGGACTTGCTCCCTCATTTCTCTATTCTAAGCCCAACTTGTTCTTTCATTTCTCTATTCTCTTCAAGGTAGGAAACTAATTCTACTATGAAGGAATCTGTAGGACGCACAATTTAATCTTTAGACCTTATAAAAGAGATGGCTAACATTTTTCTGTAATAGCATAGCCAAAATAAGAACTTAAATAATAATCTCATAGCTAGATTTACTGTGCCATCAGCAAAGTATACAGTAAGCAGAAAAAACCTCCCTTTCAGACCAAAGGGAAAGAAAGTTTTTAAGCGAGAATATAATTTTCCTCATGGGCATTGTCTACCTTAGAAAAACTACTACAGAACATGCCTGTGAATATAGACTTGTAGTTCAGGCCACCGAAGATTAGAGATGGGACTTGAGCACTCCCTTGACTTGCATCCTCTGGTCTGCTTTAACACAAACCAGGAGGAAAAGAAAGCTCGGCATCAGAAGCAATGGGTGGCAGGCCTATTAATGGATGATCTGTACAGTGATCTGCCCTCAAGGAGACCCAACAGGCCAGTCCACTGCAGTGGCTTTCAATGTGGTAAGCCTGGGCTTCAGCAGAAGTCAGCTTGTGAAGAGCCCTGGCAGCTCTACCAAGAGTTGGATCACTGGAAATGGACCTGCCCTGGAGTCGAAGGATGCCCAGGTCAGAGCCACAGATCTTATTGGCTCTAAGCTGAAAAGCCCTTCACTCAGCCCAACTTCCAAAGTGACCACTGCAGCTGAGGGTATGGTCAAGTAGGGTCAGCAACATTGCAGGCAGAACTATAAATTTCTTGTTAGAGATGCCCCCTGCCTTTACCTGGCCAGCTCTCCTCCCAGGCCAGCCAAGTAATGAAAGTCAACAGAGTGCCTTCCCCTAGGAGGTTCACACCTCCCTTAGGATATACCCCATGTGAAGAGATAGGTAGGTCTGGGCCTCTTAACTTACAAGGCCTAAAGCCCAACAGATTATTATCAAGCCCCTTCTATCAGGTTCTATTTGCCTCTCAATCAGAAAACTTAATTGTAGCTTAGACAGCACCTTTCTTAGCTCCTCTGTCCTTTGTTCTAGACCATGTCTAACGTACTTGGGCCTCATTCCTTTGTAATCATAACCTCTACTCTACCACCAATGGCTCTACTCCCAACCTGTGTGTACTGATGGTCCTCTTCCCCACTTAATGCTGTATAATTGTTCAAACCTGGTAAATGCCACTCTTAGGATCATTGGTTACTATCCTCACTCTGTCTTTTATGACCTTGTCTAAATATGATCAGAGTTGGCAAACTTGGAAGGCTTCCATAGCCTAGGCAACTCATGATGACAGCCTAGGGTGGTTACTGGTGCCATAAACTAGAGTGTCAATTTGTTGGGTCAACAACAGGAGCCACTGTGCACTTGCTCCTCATGTGGGATCTCTGTCCTTAATGTGCTGTACATTGTGATTTAATGCTATAACTTGTACTCAAACAGTATGTTTCACTTTGTGTTTCTATGTGGGTGCAAACTGTTGAAATCTTTATACTAAATTGATCTTCTGTATATAAAGAGAATTGAAAATGAATCTTGATGCAAATGGAAGGGGAGAGGGAGCGGGAGAGGGGAGGGTTGCGGGTGGGAGGGAAGTTATGAGGTGGGGGGAAGCCACTGTAATCCATAAGCTGTACACTGGAAATTTATATTCATTAAATAAAAGTTAAAAAAAAAGAATTAAAGTATCCATATAAAAAATATAGATTGATATAAATACATAAGAATATGATATTATGAATAAACATTGGGATATTATGGAGAAGAAATAATTACAATGAAGGAAATGAAAAAGTACAAAACTACTTTAAAAGGTCATGGATAAATGGAATTAAAAGATAATACAAGGGGCTGGCATTGTGGCATAGCAAGTAAAGCTGCCGTTTGCAACATTGGCATCTCATATGGATTTTGATTTGTGTCCTGGCTGTTCTACTTTCAGTCCAGCTCCCTGCTAATGGCCAGGGAAAAACAGAGAAGACGGCCCAAATGTTTGGTCCCCTGACACCCACGTAGGAGAGCTGGATGAAGCTCCTGGCTTTGGCCTGGCCAGCCCTGGTTGTTGTGACTCTCTGAGGAGTGAACCAGCAGATGGATGATCTCTCTCCTTTTCTCCCTCTCTGTGGCTTTATTCTGACTTTCAAAATATATAAATAAGTCTTTAAAAAAAAAAGATAATGTGGGCCGGTGCCGCGGCTCACTAGGCTAATCCTCTGCCTTGCGGCGCCGGCACACCGGGTTCTAGTCCCGGTCGGGGCAGCGATCCTGTCCCGGTTGCCCCTCTTCCAGGCCAGCTCTCTGCTGTGGCCAGGGAGTGCAGTGGAGGATGGCCCAAGTGCTTGGGCCCTGCACCCCATGGGAGACCAGGAGAAGCACCTGGCTCCTGCCATTGGATCAGCGCGGTGCGCCGGCCGCAGCGCGCCTACCGCGGCGGCCATTGGAGGGTAAACCAACGGCAAAAGGAAGACCTTTCTCTCTGTCTCTCTCTCAGTGTCCACTATGCCTGTAAAAAAAAAAAAAAAAAAAAAAAAAAGTGAATTTTCCATGAACTTACTGAAGTACTCTGGTAAGGTTGTTGAAATAATAAGCTTCAACGGAATGGACTAGAAGAATTAGTGAACCATAAAACTGAGTTAAAGAAATACTGGTATCATGCAATGTAAGGAATCTTCACAGAGTTCATGGAAAATGTGTATTATGGAAAAATGCCTGTATTTCAAAATTTGGGGCACTAAAATAAACTTGTAGTAACTTTTTACAATTTGTCTGAAAAGCATCTACTTCAGGGCATTAAGAAGGGTAAGGCATCAGTTTGAAAAGGGCCCCTATCAGATCAATATGAATTCTGCTAAAATTGAAGCAAGAACAAACCTCAAATTTATGGTGAATTTTGGGTGGAAGAATGGTGAAATAATGGATAATTTGTGAAAAGTTTATGGGGAAAATATGCCAAAGAAAGCAACAGTTTACAAATGCTTAATTCATTTTAATAAGAAAGACGGCAATGTTGAAGATGAAACCTGCATCAAAAGACCACCCACATCAGTTTTCAAAGAAAAAAATCCACATGTTCATGCTGTAATGGGAGAGAACTGACAGTTAACAGCAGAAGTAATAGCCAACACCAGATATTTGTCATTTGATATAACTTACACAATCTTAACTGAAAAATTAAAGTGGAACAAACTTTCTGCTCAATGGTGCCAAAAATATTTGGCCCATGTTAGCTGCAGACAAGAACAGGAATTTCAATGGAAATTTTAAACAAGTAGAATCAGGATTCTGAAGCATTCTTTGAATAATTGTAAGAGAAGATTAAATATGGCTGTACCAGTATGATCCTGAAGACAAAGCACAATCAAAACAATGGCTACTCAGAAGTAGAAGTAGTTCAGTTCATGCAAAATGAACTGGTCAAGATAAGAGGTAGTGTCAACAGTTTTTTTGGGAAGGCATTTTATTTGCTGATTTTCTGGTGCATCAATAATAATAGTATCTTCTTATTAGAAGAGTGGTTTGAGAAAGTAAGCTAAAATTTTAGCAAAAAAAAATGCCTGGGAAATCTTCACTAGAATTCTTCTCCAGCACCAATGTTCCTGCTCATTCCCCTCATCAAACAAGGACAACTTTATGAGAGCTGCTGTGGGAAGTCATTAGGCATGCACCTCACAGTCCTGATTTTTTTTTCCATGTCTTTAAAAAATCATTTATTTGGAAGGCACAGAGACAGAGAGGGAGACATACACAGCCAGCCAGATCTCCCATCCACGGATTCACTCCCCAAAGGCCTGCAACAGGGGAGACTGCAGTGTCCCACGTGGGTGGCAGGAATGCAAGCCACCATCCACTGCTGCCTCCTCAGGTCTGCATTAGCAGGAAGCTGCGTCAGGGGCAGAGCAGGATTTGAACCCAGGCACTCCGATAGGGGATGCGGACTTCCACTTCTGTCTTTTTTATTTTATTTATATAAAGGGAACAAATTTCACATATTTCATATATACAGTTTTAAGAGCATAATGATACTTCCTGCTCTACCCTCCCTCCTCCACTCACTCCCACCCTCCCTCCTCCTCCTTTCCTTATTTTTCTTTTAATTTTTGCAGTGTCAATCACTGTCTTAACCGCTTAACCAAGTGCCTGTTCCCTGCTCCGTATCTCAGCTGCCTGCATTATAGCCTACTCTGTACTAATTACTACCCTGGGCACCACTGCAGTGGTTGTATAAATGTTCCCAGATATGTCACTTTTTAAAACCCTTTCATTTTGAAATAAACTTAGGTATACAGAAGAATTGCAAAAATGTCACCGATGCTTCCCAAGTGTCCATTGACATCTACAGTCCTGATTTGGCTCCTTCTAACATTTTTGTTTTCTAACTTTGAAAGATCTTTAAAAAAAAATGCCCTGGTTTTTCTTCAGTTCAGAGAGTAAAAAAAGACTGCATGGACATGGTTAAATTCCCAGAACTCTCAGTTCTTTAGGGATGGCTTAAATGTCTCATAATTGTCTTTTTTTTTTTTTTTTTTTTGAACAGGCAGAGTTAGTGAGAGAGAGAGAGACAGAGAGAAAGGTCTTCCTTTCTGTTAGTTCACCCCCCAAATGGCTGCTATGGCCGGCACAAAGCAGCTGGCGCGCTGTGCTGATCCAAAGCCAGGAGCCAGGTGCTTCCTCCTGGTCTCCCATGTGGGTGCAGGGCCCAAACACTTGGGCCATCCTCCACTGCCTTCCTGGGCCACAGCAGAGAGCTGGACTGGAAGAGGAGCACCGGGACAGAACCAGCGCCCAACCGGGACTAAAACCCGGAGTACTGGCGCCGCAGGCGGAGGATTAGCCAAGTGAACTATGGCACTGGCCTCATAATTGTCTTAAACATGACGGAACTTATGTTGAGATGTAAGGTTTACATTTTAAATTTTTATCTTTTAATTCTGTTTTCCATACAGTATTTGAAGTCCCTCATATTTACTGAATGTTTACTGTGTACCACATATTACTGTAAGCATTTAATACTTAGAATCACACTAAATCCTTGCAGGAATTATACGAGGTGGGGTCTCTTTTGATTCTTGTTTTCTTGGGGAAAAGGGAAAGAGAAGATAAGAATTTTCCCAGTCACATAACTAGTTTTGAATCTAAGGTGAGACGTTGTATGGAACTACTGCACTATAATAACAGCTCTCCAAATTTCTCAAAATGCAGCACAAAGATGTAAAGAGAAACCAATGAAAGAAAAGTTAAGAGTCAGGGAATAAACTCCATAAATAGTGAATAAAAATCTGATTTTAATAAATCAGTAGGTGATTGTATGCACTTTAAAGACTGGACACTTGGGGCTGGCACTGTGGCATAGCAGGTAGAGCTGCTGCCTGCAGTGCCAGCATCCCATATGGGTGCTGGTTTGATTTCTGGCTGCTACACTTCTGATCCAGCGCTCTGCTATGGCCTGGGAAAGCAGTGGAAGATGGCCCAAGTCCTTGGGCCTCTGAACCTGCATGGGAGACCAGGAAGAAGCTCCTGGTTCCAGGCTTTGGATCAGCGAAGTTCTGGCTGTTGTGGCCAGTTGGAAAGTGAACCAGTGGATAGAACACCTCTCTCTCTGTCTTTCTCTCTCTCTGCCTCTCCTTCTCTCTATGTGTAACTTTGACTTTCAAGTAGATAAATAAATCTAAAAAAATTAAATAACTTCGGACACTTGGATTATCCATGGGTTTTTTTCTTAATGTAGTATTGAGCAAAGCTCTTCTTTCAACCTCTAGCGAATATTCCTCTGAAAATAGCTTGGATTCTGGAAGAATTGGCACACAAAAACATCTGACCAGTAGAGTTCACTATTCAGCATTCCCTAAGGCAAGTTGGCAGCATAGATCCCTTTTGAATACCAATTCCAAAGGGTTGATAGTGGTTGTCTGGATCTATGTTAAGAAGGATTCTGAGACTACATCTGGCTTCACCATGAAAGAGTACTAAATCAGTAGTAATATATGCCATGGGCAAGAGAGTGTGTATGGAGGGGTGGAGGTAGTAGCATATGGCTACATATTTGGCCTGGAGAGAACTCCATCCACCAACCATTCTCATTGCTGGAAGCCAATCAAGAATGGAGTTGAGGTGGGAAAGATGAGCAGATGGTGAAGGCCAATTCATTTAGAGAGATTTAAAATTCTGATTTTCAAACTTTCTGAGACCATCTTTGTTTTGAGATGACATAGTAAATCCTATTTGTACCAATATGCACTTGGAATCATCTCCAAATAACCTATCTGTTATAAATATTAGCACTCAAGAGAGCCTTAGGAGGACCAGCTCATGAGAGAATCTCTGTATCAGCTCATGCGAATCTGTTTTCTAATCTAAAAATATCTGATAACGAGGCAAGATTTCTTAAAATTTTTCAATATTCATTCCATTGTGCAGAATGAGTACTACTGTCAGTCTTCCAGGACTTTGAACATCTCTGTACAGTTCCTCTTTTCTAGACCACTCTCCTCAAAATGATCCAACCTCTATGGCTGAGGTATCTTTCAGGGGACTGTCCCCATAGCCTGTCAGCCCTGTCAAACTATAGTATGTCACTGAAGATTTAATTCAGGGAATTTTTTTTTGCTTTTTCTAAAGTGTTTTAATTTCCCTCAATATTTTAGAATCTCTGATGTTTTTCAAGAAGGCAAATTCTCCCTAGGGAAAATAGCTTATTAGCAAAGAAGAAAGTCAAATGGTGCTAGACAATGGTCTTTAAGAATGAGATTGTGGGAGCAGATGTCTATGATGAAATGATCATGTGGTTCTCTTTGTATGATTTGTTGCATTGGAAAAATCACAAAATTTGGTATCTGTGTTGGACATTGTGGTACAGCAGGTTAATCTGCCACTTCGGAAGACAGCATCCCTTATTGGAGTGCCAGTTCAAATCCTGACTACTCCACTTCTGATCTAGACTCCTGGGGGGCAGCAGATGATGGCCTAAGTGCTTGAGCCCCTGCTACCTACCTAAGAGACATGGATAGAGTTCCAGGCGCCTAGCTTTGACTTGGTCTAGCCCTGGCTGTTGCGGGAATTTGGGGTGTGATCCAGGAGATAGAAAATCTCTCCTCTTTCTCTTCCTCTCTCTCTCTCTCTCTTCTCTCTTTCTGTCTCTCTCTCTCTGCTTTTCAAGTAGATGAAAACAAATAACTATTTTTAGGAAAGAAATGTGTTATCTGACAGGGCTAGGTAGTATTTTGACTAAAAGCACACAAACTTGAGAAAGTCATTGTTTCCTCATTTGTAAACTGAGTACAATAACACCTTCTTCACAGTGCCGTGTGTACAAAGGTATGACACATTAATAACATCGAATGAAAAATCAGAGTTCCCTTCTTTCTGATACCTGCTTTTGTTGTGCATGAAATGTTATTGGGGCCGGCGCTGTGGCACAGTAGGTTAATCCTCCACCTGCGGTGCTGCCATCGGGTGCTGGTTCTAGTCCTGGCTGCTCCTCTTCCAGTCCAGCTCTCTGCCATGGCCCGTGAAAGCAGTAGAAGATGGCCCAAGTCCTTGGGACCCTGCACCCAAGTGGGAGACTGGGAAGAAGCTCCTGGCTCCTGGCTTTGGATCAGCTCAGCCCCAGCCGTTGCAGCCATTTGGGGAATAAACCAAAAGAAGGAAGACCTTTCTCTCTGTCTCTCCCTCTCACTGTCTGTAACTCTACCTCTCAAATAAATAAATAAAGTCTTTAGAAAATGCTATTTTCAACCTTAATTCTAAAGTTTAGAGGAGCATCATGCCAGTATTTTAGCATTCAAACTTCCAATTAGGAAATTCTTCCTTACAGTAACTTGTTATCTAATCCAAATCTCTCATGTTTTAATTTTTCTGTAAAATGTGAGAAAGCTGATTCTCCTGCTGCTCCTGAATGCATCACTGTGGACACTGAGAACCATAAACCTTGTGCAGAGCAGGGGCTGCTTTGTATACCTTCTCTCGCCAGCAGGAAAAACTGTACCTGCTTGCAAGGCTGCAGGAGGGAGGTGAAGTTTCATTTTATCATTTTCACCTTCATCTGAACCCAACTAATACCCTCTTCAAAAGTTATGGTGCTACACATTTATTGCTATGGACTTAAGGTAGAAATGTCATGTATAAATAATTCTGGCATCTGTAGGAAATCTAAAATTTCCATGGTAAGATCTTTTCCAGTCTATTTTCACTATGAAAAGGTTACCAAAGAGGAAACTGAGGCATACTCAGCTTGTCAGACATGGGGTTAGGAGTCTGCATGGTCTCCTGATTCCAGGTCATGACAAGGAGTTAAAATGCTCTTGATTGCTTCTAAGGTACAATTACCTGTAAAAGGATTTGTGGAAAAAAATCATCTCTTTGTGTGTGCTCCCAAGGTATGGTCCTGGCATTTAGAAAGCGCTGTAGTACCTGAATATTGTCTCCAAAAACTGCTGCTTTCACCAGTAGGCCAATCTAGGAATGTTTGGGATTCAGAGAGTGTCTGTTTTCCCTTCTCTCTTGAACTTGATCTCATCAACAGGAAAAAACAAAAACAAAAACAAAAAAACCAGCTTGAATGTGATGGCTGCCTAAGGAAACATTCCACAAAAAATGCCACAAAGACTGTAGCACATAGTTGATGTTATTTTATAGTTATCTTCACGAAGTTATTGATAGCTATCTGGGAACTAGAAAGCAGGATAATTGGAGCAGGTTGTGATGTATTGAGAGTCATTTGTGTTTTTGGTGGCAGCAAAGGTGCTGTCAAAACATGTCACAGCTAACTGTAGTGTAGTGGGCCCATTATTTGTGGTAAATAAGTTCCCACAAGAAAGCCATGATATTATAGGTTGACAATCCTTTCTGTGTCTACTACATTCCAACAAGTAGCTTAGTGATACCATGAAGGCCTTTAATCCTAACCTGAGATCAAGATATTTGATAATAGCTAGTTATTGGTCTTAACATGAAAGAGAAGAAAGTATATTACCATTAGGAGAAGAATCCGTTAGATTATTTAATCCCTTTTGAGAACCAAAACAAACGAAACAAAACAAGAACAAAAATATCATGCCCAGAAAGTTAAGAAAAAGAAAGATTAGCATGAGTGTATCAAGGCTTTATGGTACTTCAGAGCTTCCTAGGAATGAAGTGATATGGACTATTCCCAGCTATTACATAGAATCTTCTGCCAGCATGGGAGAAACAGAACCAGGAATGGATTAATCTCCTCTTGATGTAGTGTTAATTTCAAAACCCAGTTACACTTTCATGGCTCTGATTTCTTGGCTACACTAAAGTGTACTTTTCCCATGCTTCTGCCCAGCTTGCCCTGCATTGTGTCCTCAGGTGACCCCTGACCACATACTGAACCGAGACACCTGAATTCATACCTGCTCAGCCAGACCTACTGTCAAACAGGCTAAATTTCAGATTGGATTTTCAATTCAAGATCAGATGTTCAGTGCGCTGGATCAGATACTGGAAACCTTTTCCCTGTTTCTGTTACCACCGCTGGGTACCAACATGCTGAGGGCCTTTCGTAGAAGAGTGGGTCTGGTCAGCATCTTGGCTAAGCTAAGCAGTTGTCTCTGTAGGTTATCAGACTGTGTGAGGGCAGACTCTCTGTGTCCTGTGATCACTCTCCTCACCCAACACATAGGCCTCCCTGTCATACCAGTGACAAGATCAAATGGCCTTTATCCATAGTTAGGATACAAGGACATAAAGGCTGGTTAGGGCACAGGAAAGGAATAGGGAAAATTTCTTTGCTTCAAGCATTTCATGACTACAGAGGGATCACATGGGTTTTGTAGTGAACCACACACTATCAGCTGTAATTTCAGTTGTCTTGAAATCAGTGGGATTTTGTAGGAAAGATTTGCAGTTTAACTGAACAATGACCTTATTTTATGTTTTAAGATTTATTTGCTTATTTTTTTTATATTTTTTTTAAATAATTTTTTTTTGACAGGCAGAGTGGATAGTGAGAGAGAGACAGAGAGAAAGGTCTTCCTTTTTGCCGTTGGTTCACCCTCCAATGGCCGCTGCGGACGGCGCATCGCGCTGATCTGAAGCTAGGAGCCAGGTGCTTCTCCTGGTCTCTCATGCGGGTGCAGGGCCCAAACACTTGGGCCATCCTCCACTGCCTTCCTGGGCCATAGCAGAGAGCTGGCCTGGAAGAGGGGCAACTGGGATAGAATCCGGCGCCCCAACCGGGACTAGAACCCGGTGTGCCAGCGCCGCAAGGCGGAGGATTAGCCTGTTAAGCCATGGCGCCGGCCTTATTTGCTTATTTGAAAGGCAGAGTTACAGAGAAGCAGAAGGAGGGGAGGGTCTTCTGTCTGCTGGTTCACTCTCTAAATGTCTGCAATGGTTGGAGCTGGGCCTATCTGAAGCCAGGAGCTTCTTGTGGGTCTCCCACACAGGTGCAGGGGCCCAAACACTTGGGCCATCTTCCCCTGCTTTCCAAGGCACATTATCAGGGAGCTGGGTCAGAAGTGGAGCAGCTGGGACTCGAACAGGCACCCACATGGGATGCCGGCACCACAGGGGGATGGCCAGCCTACTACGCCACAGTGCTGGCCCCTTGAATAATGACTTTTAAGGGACCAAGTGTTCTTGTACTAAGCAGCCACTTGATTAATGGATAAAGAAACATCTTTTCTCTTCTTTTTTATATTTTGAAAACCTTGCCTTAAAGTAGAAAGACCAAAGCAATTTACAGTAGTTATACTTATCCCTCCTGGGTCTCAGCTTATCAGTGAGTTTGTAGACTGTTTTGAACCCTTGTATTGCCAAAGAGACATTGAATGGAAGGAGCTCAAGATTTTCATTTTCCACTGTTGTGTGAAGTCTATTTTTTAAATTGGCCTACACAGTATCACTTTAATAATTGATGATGTTAGTAGGGAGCAAGTCTTCAGGGTTTGATGGTGCTCAATTTGGAGAGGAATACTGAAGAAATACATGTAACGGGTATGGTAGACATTCATCATAATGGTTGAATGCATACTCCCTGAACACCTTGCGTATGTTTGTGGGAATTTTCAGAATATGGGATAAAATCTTCCTATCTCCAAAGAAGCTGAAAATGACATGGACTTCTGGAAATACCGTGGATTTGCTTTCCTAGGCTTCCTCCTAGCTATAGCATGGACATGAGACTGGCTTTCACCAATGGGGTGCACTCACCCCTCACCCCTTTTATGGAAGCTGATGAAACTAAGGAACTCAGAACACTCAAATGTTGTCCTAGGGAGGGTTGTGGCCATGGCAGCACCTGCTAGAGGCCTCTGAAGGATATGACAGTGGTTTTATTTTTTATTTTTATTTTTTTAAAGATATATTTATTTATTTGAAAGTCAGAGTTACAGAGGGAGAGAGAAAGAGGAGTCTCTCTGTCCCACCCAAATAGCCACAAGCTTCAGCCAAAGGCTGAAGCTGGGAACCAGGAGCTTCATCCAGGTATCTCACATGGATGCAGGGCCATCTTCTACTGCTTTCTCAGGTCATTAGCATGGAGCTGGATTGGAAGCAGAGCAGCCAGGATAAGAACTGGTGCCCATATGGGATGCTGGCATTGCAGATGGCAGCTTAACCTGCTGCACCACAGCACTGGCCCCAACAATGGTTTTATTTGCAATAGAGTGTCCATCAGTGGGATGATTAGGGAGTGCAAGTTGAGAGGGTGCATCCAGTGATGCTGGTTGTTTGTGTTCTCAGAACCAACCAGTTTTGTAATGTGGTTTGGGGCCTTGTTTCCGGCATTACAACCTGTAAGCCTGGTTTTCCAGCCCTCCTGGAGAGTCTGTCAACTATGTAATGTGTTTTAATAAGTTCTTTTTCTATTCTAATTAGTGAGAGTTGGTTTCTGTTACTTGCATCTGAGAAAGGCAATTGATAGGTTGGCCCATGCATGCAAGGGTGGAGATGGTAAACACATATGAAATATTTGGAATATATAAGACAGGGTGCCATATTACATCCAACATATTGTGCTTCATACTAAAAATACTACAGGAACAGAGAATAGGAAGAGAAAGTGTGGTATAAGTAATCCAGACTCCAGACTAGATCATGAATTTCCAACTCAGATGCTTTTAAGTCTCTTACAGATAAAAGTAAATGAATGCAGCAGGTGGGGCTTTGAAAAAAATTAAACAAGATGATGTTTAAAAGACCTAGTGTATTGTTTATAATAAATGCACAAAAGTGATACTATAGTTAGCACCAACAGCAGCAATAACAATGATGTTTTAACCAGTAAAAAATAGCTAATCCTTGCCTAGTGCTTACTGTAATACTCTATTCTAGAGTGTTGTTGTTTTTTAAAAGATTTATCCATTTATCTGAAAGAGTGACTGGTGGTGGGGGAGGTGAGAGAGAGAGAGAGAGAAATAATTCATCTGCTGGTTTACTCCCCAAATAGCACCATTCAGGTCCAGGCCAGGCCAAAGTCAGGAAGCCAGGAATTCTATCCTGGTCTCCACATAGATGGATAGATGGCAGAGGCCTACTTGGGTCATCTTCTGCTGCCTTCCCAGGCACATTAACAAAAAGCTGGATCAGGAGCAGAGCAGCCAGTACTCAAACTGGGTCTTTGATATGGGTTGTTGATGTCGTAAATGGCAGTTTCACTTACTGCACCACAACCAAACCCTTTTACACCTTCATCTTTAGGGTAAATAAACTACATACAGAGGTTGTCTGATAAATTCCCAGTGTATTCTATTCGGCTTAACATTTGCCCATATTTGTTCTTTTCTTTCTAATGTTTTGTTTAGTTATTTTTATTTATTTGAAAGGAAGAGAGGGAGAAAGAAAGAGAGGGAGGGAGAAAGAGATCTTCCCGTTCACAACAGCTGAGGTTGGGCTGGGCTGAGGCCAGGTGTCTGGATTTCTCTCCATGTCTCTCTCATGCATGGCAGGGACATAAGTACTTGAGGCATTATCTGCTGCCTCCCAGGGTGCACATTAGTAGGAAGCTGGATTGGAAGCAGAGCTGGAAGTCAATCCTAGGAACCCTGATAGGAGATACGGGCATCCCAAGCAGTGTCTTAACTGCTGTGCCACAACACCTGCCCTAGATTAAAAAGTACATTTCTTAAAGATTTATTTTATTTATTTGAAAAGTAGAGTGACAGAGAGAGAAAGAAATCTTCCACTTGTTGGGTCACTCCCCCAAATGGTTACAGGAGCCAGGAGCCTTGGGGCTCTACCCAAGTCTCCCATATGAATGGGAGGAACCCAGGCACTTATGTACATCAACTGCTGTCTTCCCAGGCTCATAAATAGGGAGCTGGATAAAAAAGTGGAGCAGCAGGATTCAAAATGGCATTCCGAAATGGGATGCCAATGTTGCAAGCAGTGGCTTAAACCACTGCACCACAACACTGACCCAATTGCCAAGATTTTTTTAGTTAATAATTTTATTATCAGTTGTATTAAAATAAGTGAGAATGTATTTCTGTGATAGCTTTGCCTACTGTATAATAAAGTTGACCAGTGATAACTAATCTCCTTTTCCTAACTTCTTCCATATACAACCTAGATAGCACTTAGTTTTCATGGTCTGTATTCTGGATATTCACTGTTAAAATGAAGAACTCCTAGGCAGAAGCAACTGGACCCCTAACTCCTTCCAGATTGTTTGGGTAGTGTCAGAAGTATTCCATGCAGTCATGTCTGCTGGTCACTTGGTAGACTTGTCAGTGTGCCAAGGCCTTCAAGACATAGTCTGCAAGAAAAGCACGGGGGATCAGTATGACTAAGAAATTGATTAAAGTCTGTGAATATGTCCTCAAATGATTTTTATGCTACTATTATTTTTTAATGTTCAGAAAATAAATAGGATTCAATATATACTGAAATTTATTATTTTAATTTTGGGGGAAAATCTGGTTCTGAAATGATTTTTGGATAGAAGTATTTTATTGATACATCAAGGCATTTAAAATTTTAGTAAGCAATTATTTTTGAAAATATGTGCATTTTACTTATTTCTAGTGCCTCTTTTTATCTTTCAGCAGCATAGGCTTTTGGACAATAAATTATAAGGTCATCTTATCTCTTTGTACTTATTCATTTAAACTCACAACAATCCTCTGAAGTAGATTTTTATAAAAAAATTTCTATTTACAGTTGAGAAAACTGAAGGCCCTTGAAGTACAATAATCTGCTGCTTAAAATAACTAATGAGTGGTAAGTTGAGACTGTCAACTTGTGAATCTGACTGTGGAGTTTTACTTAGAACCACTACTCAAAGTAGGCTTCAAGAAAGAAGCAGGACTTTAGCCCAAAGACCTTCCCTTTTCTCCCACCAAGCCTCTGTTGCATGTAATCTTGGGTGATTCACTTCCACCTCAGAGTTTCTGATTCTTTATCTTTCACTTTATCTCTTAAGAGTTTCTGGGAGGAGTCAATAAATTAGCATATAAAAAAGTGCTTTTGTAAGTAGAAAATACTGTCAATATTTAATACCATCACCTGTAGACCTTTTCCATAAATCTAAGGCAGGGTTGTAAGAGATGAAGGCCTAAACTGTAAATCATGGGGCTTGCTGGGCTGCAAGCAATGACTCTCAGGAGCTCCAATTTCTATCTTCACTTGAGCAAATTAGAAGCTCACACTTCAGATGTGTATAGACAAACACTTCATTGTATTATATATCAGGAATCGTCATGTTGGTAAAATGCATGGTTGAATCATCCTGTGTACAGAGGGTCCTAGGGTCAAGAGATCTGAAAGATTTAAAATCTGTTCTATGCCTTTGGAAGTGACTAACAGCAAAGGAAAGCATTCCTGACTTGTCTCTGATTTCATAGACTCCTGCTGCCTAAAATCTGGGTGGAAAGTGGAAAAATGCTGGGTCACTGGGGCTGGTTTATGGGCTTTTTAAATAATCCCATTAGTGGAACCAGGTAATTTCTTGTCCTTGTGGCCCGTTCTCAGGCTCTCACTGCTGACAATTCCTCTGCACAACTACAGGAGTTTGAATTGCCTTAAGTCTGAATTCTCTGACCCATTCGCTTTGTTTCTACTTATAATTTGTTTGTTTGTTTTTCTTAAATGCAAATCCAATCATTCCACTGTCCAGCTTACAATCTTTCAGTGACTTCCTCTGTCCTTAGGATACAGTTTAAATTCCTCTGCATGGTGAAGTGGACCTCCAGTATAGTTTTTCTGCCACATTATAAATCTCTCCATGTAGTTTTAGAGGATTTGATTGAAAACCCTGGAAAAAACAATGGGTTTGCGAACTAGGTCTGGCTAGTCAGAGTATTAGAGAGTCATTTGGAATGGATATAAGATCTATTTCAGGCCAGAGGTAAACCTAAATTGAGGAGAGATTCCTGATGATTAGCTAAATCCATGAACAGCAGTGCTAAAAAACTCATTAACCTCTTGTACTAGTCAGCTTGTTGTCACTTTAGCAAAATACCTGACACAGGCTACTTATGAACAAAAGAGAGGTTTATTTTGCGTACAGCTTTAGAAGTTTAAATGCATGGCACCTGCATTAACTCAGTTCTGTGAAGACCTCATGGTAAAGGTGAATTGCAGGTGGCCATGTCTGGAATGAATGTTAGGGTGAGGGTCATCTCTTGAACCAGGATCAGAGAGACTAGGATCCCACAATCTCTCTCATATCTGCTGGTTCACTCCCCAGTTGTTGACAATAGGCACAGCTCGGCCAGGCCAAAAACCGGGAGCCAAGAACTCCGTCTACGTCTCCCACATGATGGCAGAGATTCAAGTGCTTGAGCCATCATCTGCTGCCTCCCACCATGTTAGCAGGAAGCTAGAGCAGAAGCAAAGGAGTCAGGGCTTAATATCAGGCACTACAATATGGGATGTGGGCCTTCCAACCAGCAGAAATGCTGTGCCAAAATGCCTGCTCTTGAAAATCCCTTTTGAGGGCCTGCCCCAGTTGACCCAAGGATCCCCAGCCCTCACTGGGCTTCACCAGTGGTCCACACCATCTCCCCGTTCTGCCACCTTTGGGACCACATCCCAGAACATGAACTTTTAAGAAGACACACATCATATTTAAGCCATAACATTTCTTAAGCCCTCTAAAAACTGACTCATTGCATTCCATGTTTTAGTTAAGCTAATTGAGTCATCTTTCTATGACTTAAACCACAAAACCTTTGCTGAACAACACTAGTATACAATGTCCTTCATGCTCTGGCTCATGCCTATCTGTTCTGCCTCATCTCCTTGTACTTCTGATACTATGTTGAGTTCCCTAATGCACTATGGGTTTTACGCCTCCTAGCCCTTGTATTATCTGTACTTTCTGCCTAGAATGCCTTTCACTACCTTCATTCTTCATTCTCCTACCTCCTATTCTCCTTTCAGAATGACACTCAAGAAAGGTGTCTTCTTAGCAGCCTCTCCTGAAAGCCTGATCGGGTCAGTATGATTTAGCTATGCCTTTCCTTGTTTGCTTTTTGAGAACAGTTATCACTTCATGCTGTTAACCACTTGTCTACTTGTCTGAATTCCTCTCTAAATTATAAATTCTTCAGGGAAAGGGACTATGTCTTATTTATTATGCATCTCTATCTCTTAGGAAATAATGTTATGAGGTTCAGCATGTGTTTGATAATCAATTCTTACTTCACTAAAATTTTTTCTAGTCTAGGTATTTTTTGGCATACTAAGTTAATTTATCTAATTGACAATGTTGTTGGCTTGGGAGTGGTTGGATTTGATGAGCTCAGGAAGATGATGCTGTAACTAACAGTGCTTGTAGATAATTAATTACCTTCCACTCATTTCTCAGTCCGCTCCAGTCTGGCTCCTTCCTCTTCTCCAGAAAAAGCTCCTGCTGAGGTTGTCAATTCTTGACTCACAAATCCATAGACCTATTTTGACTCTCATGTTAATGACTACTGCTTGAAAATATTTATTTTTCCTCTCTCTGATGCCCAGCTGTACACTTACCTTGGCAAGAGCGGTGTTTCAGTTTCTTCCTCTAATTCACTCCCTTCTACACAGCCAATAAATATTTAGTCTCTCAAGACTCAGTAATCACCTTCCTCTGTTAGTATTATACATTTTCTATCTGTGAGACCCAGCCACACTCTTGACTTCAATTATTTCTACCAAATATACAACTCACAAATTTGTATGTTAGCCCAAATTTTCACTTAAACATCAAGTTTGTAGGTATACTTGTTACTTAATAGCTCTAATTAAATGAGATTTAAGGCTCAACATGTCTAAAATTAACTTCTAGATGTGCCCCAAACTTACTCCTCAATCTATGTTCTTAATCTGTATGAGGAACACCATCTTCCTTTTACTCAAACCATAAATCAAGTGTCTTGATATTTTGTTTTTTATTCAGTCCATCTTTAAGACAGGTTAATTTTACAGAGATATAATTTTAGTTTCCTTATCTGTACTTACTATCATGACCAAATTGAATCTGATTCTCCTCTTTAAGTAACCTCCTAAGTGATTTCTCAATTTATATTCTTTTTTACCTACAATCTATTTTCTGTCCTGTAATGAGAGTGAATATTTACAAATGCAGATTTGGTTTGTGCCACAACACTGCTTAAACAATTTTTTTATGGATTTGTTTAATTATTTTGATAGAGTTGCAGAGAGGGAGAGACAGAGACAGAGATTTTCCATTTGTTGTTTTTACTCTCCAGGTGTCTGCAATGGCCAGCACTGGACCAGACCAAAGCCCGGAGCCAGGAGCTTCATCCAGGTGTCCCACATGAGTGACGGGGCTCAAACACTTGAGTCACCTTTCTCTGCTTTTCTCAGTCTATTAGCAGAGAGCTGGATTGGAAGTGGAGCAGCTGGGACACGAACTTGTGCCCATATGGGGTGCCAGCATTGCATACATCAGCTTTATCCACTACACCATGACACTGGCTTCTTAAACAATCTTTAATGACATCTTATTGTCCTAGGGAAGAGGCAAAATTCCTTAACTTGACTTTGAAAGTGCTACAGTACCTGGTTTTAATGCATTTTTCTACTTCATCTTATACCTGTATCTCCTTAAAAATAATTTTTATTACTTTGAGAAGCAAAGAGAGAAAGAAGGAGGGCAGGAGGGAGAGAAAGAAAAGTGAGATACAATATACACACACACACACACAGAGGATCAAAGCTGAGATGTGGGAACTTGATCCAGGTCTCCCTTGCGGGTGGTAAGAACCCAGTCACTTGAGTCATCATTGCTTTCTTCCAGGGTCTGCATTAGCAGGAGGCAGAGCTGGAAATGGAACCCAGTACTCCAGTGTGAGATGCAGGTATCTTGACCACTGAGACAAACGCTTGTTCCTGTCTTTTGGGTTTGGTTTTGTTTGGGTCATACTGGCCTTTATTCAACCCTTCCTATTTGCCATCTTCCTTCCAACATAGGATGCTCCTCTCACCCTCATCTTGATCTGATTAAATCCTTAGATCTTAGTTCATTGGTCATCTCTTCCAGAAAGCCTTACCTGCATTTCCATCTTGGGTCTTGTATGTGTCTTCAAGGAACCGAAGACTGTTCTTTGTAGCACTAACCACAGTTCTAACCTTGCATTTATTTGTACTGCTATTAGATTGTTGTTTTTTCATTTAGGCTAGGGAGTTAGCCCCTTGAGGGCTGGCCATCTAATTTTGCTTACCTTTCTTTGCAAGTTAGGTGATACTACATAATAAATGATTAAAAAATTTAGTGATTTAAAGCACTGACTATTGCATTAAAAGATGCTCAACATCATTGTTATTAGGAAGTTGTAAACCAAAACTACCCACTAGGATGATTATAATTAAAAAAAGAAGAAACCTGAAAGAAAAGAAAATTGTTGGTGAAGATGGGGATAAATTGGAAACCTTGCACATTGCTTGTGGGAATGTAGTAAGGTTCAATTGCTGTGGAAAACAGTATAACATTTCCTCAAAAAGTTAAACATAGTTATCATATGACTCCAAATTTGCTTCCTAACTATATACCCAAAAGAATTGAAACAGGTACTCAAAGAAGTACCTGAATGCTCTATAGTACCATTAGTCAGAAAAACCAGAAGATGTGACCAGCTTACCTGTCCATCAATATACTAGTGGATAAACAAATTGTGATATATGCATACATGGAATATTAGTAAGCCATAAAGAGGAATGAAGTATTAATATATGCTACAATGTGGATGAACCTCAGAAGCATTATGCTAAGTGAAAGAAACTGGATACCAAGGATCATATATTTTATGATCTGATTTATATAAAATATTAAAGATACATACATCTATGGAAACAGAACACAGATTGGTTCTGTGTGAGGAATGAGGAAGTGGGGAGAAATCGCTTAATGAATAAAGCTTCTGTCTTTGTTTTCTGTTGCTTATAACAAAATGTCTGAAGTTGAGTAATTATTAAGAAACCAGGCTGGCGCTGCGGGCTCACTAGGCTAATCCTCTGCCTGCAGCGCTGGCACCCTGGGTTCTAGTCCTGGTAGGGGCGCTGGATTCTGTCCCAGTTGCTCCTCTTCCAGGCCAGCTCTCTGCTGTGGCCCGAGTACAGCGGCGGATGGCCCAAGTCCTTGGGCCCTGCACCCGCATGGGAGACCAGGAGAAGCACCTGGCTCCTGGCTTTGGATCAGCGCGGTGCGCCAGCCGCAGCACACCGGCCGCAGCAGCCACTGTGGGGTGAACCAACGGAAAAGGAAGACCTTTCTCTCTGTCTCTCTCACTGTCCACTCTGCCTGTCAAAAAAAAAAAAAAAAAAGAAAAAGAAAAATAAAGAAACCAAGTTTATTTTTATTTTTTTATTTGACAGATAGAGTTAGACAGTGAGAGAGAGAGACAGAACAGTCTTCCTTCCATTGGTTTACCCCCCAAATGGCCACTACGGCAGGAACTACGCCGATCTTAAGCCAGGAACCAGGTGCTTCCTCCTGGTCTCCCATGCGGGTGCAGGGGCCCAAGCACTTGGGCCATCCTCCACTGCCTTCCCTGGCCACAGCAGAGAGCTGGACTGGAAGAGGAGCAGCCAGGACTAGAACCCGACACCCATATGGATGCCGGCACTGCAAGCAGAGGATTAATCAAGTGAGCCACTGGCACCGGCCCTGAAACCAGGTTTATTTAACTTACAGTTCTGGAGGTTCAAGAGCATGCTGCCAGCATCCCAGTAAGGGCCTCTGGAGGTATCACAACATGGTGGAGTAATACAAAAAGGGAGCTGGCTACATGCAGAAGGGATCAAATGCATAGAAGAGACACACCTTATAATAACTCACTCTCATCTGAACTGACTCACTCTGTAAAAACAGCATTAATCCCTCTGACAGAAATACCTCCAGTGACCTAATTACCTTCCACTCGGTCCAGCCTTTTAAAGGTTATACCACTTGAACACCACCACACTGGAGACCATGCTTACAGCACATGGACATTTGAAGGATACACTCAGGGCATATCTAAACCACAGCAGTTTCCTGTAAGGGTGATGAAAATATTTTGAAGTTAGATAGAGGTGTTTTTGTGTAACATTGTGAATGTGCTAAATGCCACTGAATTGTTCACTTTAAAATGGTAATTTCACCTTACTGATTTTTTTGAGAACCAGGAATCAGAGAGACCACCTAGGCATAACTTGAACCCTCTCAGGAGAACAATGCTGTGAGAGCATGGCCCCCAGGACCCAAACACCTCCCACCAGACCCACCCACAGTTAGAATACATCTTAACCCTTAATCCATCATTCCTTAACATTAATACTTCAGGATTTATACCCCTGAGTCCCTTTCAGGAACACAGGTCCTATTCAACATGTAACAATGAGTAACACATTGAATTTAGACCAGAAGAGGATCTAGAACCCAATTAAACATTTGAAGTAATGAGCTCCCGTGGCTAGAAAGGAAAAGAAAACCAGAATTACTAGAGATATTAGAAGCCTTTTCAGTACCTTAAAAGCTCCGTGGCGCAGCTTCCTTCTCCCT
This sequence comes from Lepus europaeus, assembly GCF_033115175.1. Lineage (NCBI taxonomy): Eukaryota > Metazoa > Chordata > Mammalia > Lagomorpha > Leporidae > Lepus > Lepus europaeus. Next base: position 103,338,020 of record NC_084827.1, on the reverse strand, counting down.
AATTTGATTGGAGTTTAGAGAAATTTCTGCTGTTAGAATTCTGAGCTACAAATTTAGTAGTTAATCCAGTGGTATACTGACAACTCTCTGAAAGTCAGAAAAAAAGCCTGGCTTATGTTGTTTGCTAATTCCTAGGGTGTAAATTTTTCTACCATGGCCAATTTCAAGCCACTAGCTTAAAGTCACTGAAAGCAGAGTTGGGAAGACTCTTGAGAGTCAATGCCAGCCAACTCCACCCTAACACTGATATAGCTCCATTGGTTAGAGAGCAGCAGCACCTTGCCTATTTAGGTCCTGCTCTTCCAGAATCACCAGGACCAAAGATCTGCTCTGATTTGTCACTTTGACATTTTATCTGTTACTTTCACTCATTTACTCAACAAGTAATTATTGAGCTATATACGTGATTATGTTAGGTTCTGAGGGAAAAATGATGAACAATAAAACGTGGTTTCCACCCTTAGGAGAGCACCTATTCTTCCACACTGGTTTGGTACTTCCAGATCCTCTTGGGCAGTTCTGTATATCTGACACTTTGCTTGGTGGTACTCTGAGAAAGTGTTAGTGTGGTGGCACCTCAGCCTAGAGGAAGAAAGCTCCTAATTTCTCTCGTGGTACCTCCATAGGATGAGGATGTCGTCACTTGCAAATTTTCGTTCGTCACAGTCTTTTTTGGACTGTTTCTCCCTGGGTTGGAACCAAATAATCAATCACAATTCAGCTATACAATTTAATTTTGATAGCATTGCTTCATCACAATTTGAAACATTGGGCATTTTTTTCACCAAACAGAATCTGAAGGATTCAGAATACATTTAATGATCTTATGTATTACATAATGTAATCAATACATATCATTCTGCATAAATAAACCCTTTAGATTATTATACATCTGAAGGATAAAGAGGGTGCTATTCTCAGAAGTTCTTTCTTTCAACTAATTAAGCAATAGTTTACACCTTTGGATAATCAAATATTCCTTTAAAGTGAAATATTATAGCTTGTGTTACCATTTTTCTTTCTCTTTTTTTCAGGGATAATAGATAGATGATAGATAGATAGATAGATAGATAGATGATAGAGCAAGCAAGCTTTTTTGGTAAAATATTAACTATGGACATATGTTCTTTATTTCACTATGAAATTGATGTAAGTTTTTTTTTTTTCATGAGGGATAGAGGTATGGATGGGTTGGTGGGTAGATCAACATATAAAATGTAACAGCTGTGCAGAATACATATATTTTGTCAGATAAGTGAAGTCTAGACAAATTATGCCTTAGTGAACAAAAGAAAAATTTGTGATTTATTTACCATGTCCAGGACCCAAACATAAAGCTTAACACAATCAGTCATCTATGACATTCACAGCTTTAATATTAATTGTATTTAGGAAAGCAGCAGAACAGCAACCTTTGGATGGGACAAGAAGCTGAGAAGCATATTTTCAGAAGCAAAGCTGAGTGTAGAAAGATCAACATAAACAAGACTAGTATCTGCTAATACTAACTGATAGAATTAAAAAGGGAGAGAACAATCCAACATGGGAAGCGGGAGACACAGCAGACTCATAGAATGATAGATATCCTAAACAGCACTCTGGCCTCAGAATCAGCTCTTAAGGCATTCAGATCTGGCTCAAGAGCCCATGAGCGTATTTTAGGCATGGAAAGCCAAGACACTGCGGCAAAAAAAAAAAACCCAAAAAAACAAACAAACAAAAACAAAACAAAACAAAACCACACAAAAAAACAACACCTAAATGAAAGATCTCTGTGAGTGAGATCCCAGTAGAAAAAACGGGCCATCAAAGAAAGAGGTACCTTTCTCTGAAGGGAGGAATGAACTTCCACTTTGGCTATGACCTTGTCTAAATAAGATTGGAGTTGGTGAATTCAAAAGGCTTCCATAACCTTAGCAACTCATGACAAGAGCCTAGGGAGATTACTGACGCCATAAACAAGAGTGTCAAATTGTTAAATCAACAACAGGAGTCACTGTGTACTTACTCCTCATGTGGGATCTGTCCTTAATGGGTTGTCCAATGTGATTAATGCTATAACTAGTACTCAAACAGTATTTTACACTTTGTGTTTCTGTGTGGGTGCAAACTGATGAAATCTTTACTTAATATGTACTGAATCTATCTTCTGTATATAAAGATAATTGAAAATGAATCTTGATGTGAATGGAATGGGAGAGGGAGCGGGAGATGGGAGGGATGTGGGTAGGAGGGAAGTTATGGGGGAGGGGAGAAGCCGTTGTAATCCATAAACTGTACTTTGGAAATTTATATTTACTAAATAAAAGTTAAAAAAAAGAGGATAGTATAAGGATTCACAGAAAATAGAAAAAAAAAAAAAAAAAGAAAGATCAACTTGGGAAAGGGTAACTCATCCTGGAAGAAGAATGTGTTCTGCCCAGCCACCAAGGTCACAGAGCCTGAGGTCCTCCTAAAAAAACAGACATTCTGCTGGAGTAATTTGGTGTTGTTTTTCCCATGCAAAATACATGGCCTTCTTGCAGTTCTAATGAGCATGTAAAGAAAAACAACCACTTGCAGCAGCTACTTTGGACACCAGTGTCGTGTGCTGTGAGTGATGGGTTGCAGTGAAGTTCTGTGGAGGGCCCCCCGGGAACACAGAGTAGAAAGATCTGTGTTGTGCTGCATTCTGTGAAAACTGGTGTGTCTTCAAACCAAGTCAGTGGCCAGTTTCACCACAGGGAGAAGGCTTATGGAGCGGTGGTGGCATATTTCTATTTGGCCCACAACTGAAAGTTGAAAGCCTTGACTGCACTGAGATTATATGGGACACTTACTGTCAGAATTAATTCTTCTTTGGTGCACATTCCTATACCACATTATTCTGCTTTTAGTGGAGCATACCCTCCATCCATCTTGAGCTGGTAGTCTCTTGAGGGCAAAGACAATCCTGGCTTATTTTAATATTCTCTTTGCTCTTAATGGGTCTGGAGTGAACATTTGTTCAGCTGAAGTGAGAGGAATTAAGTTATTTCACAGGTTTTGTAGTCCCCAGCTGATCACACATTTTTCATTTAATTAATGGGGCTTTGGTGGATCTACTGCTTGGCTACTTCTAATAGGTTTGTGCCTCTTAGGTCTTGTGCATTCTCTCCCTTCCTCCTAGCCCCAGCTCTTTTGGAATTATCATAGGCATCTTATTTATTTTCCAGTGTTTTTGGTAATATCAAATGAGAGAAAATGTGGGGTTGTTAGTTTTAAGTTTTCCACAGTCAGGAAGCCCCTATCTTATCACTACCCAGTAATCAACATTTGGCTTCTACTTGAGGGCAACCAGTGACTCTAGTGGGCAAGATATTTCAAAGCCATAAACACTTGAGGCCTTTGAACCATATCAGCCCTCCTTGTTTCTCAGCAATGGAACAAAAGTGTCTCAATTCCAAGTTTCTTAGCTTACCATTTCAGATTTTAAACTTGGTCATTTTAGCCAAATTAATCTCTGGTGGCAGACTTGAAGATTATTCATGCTAACACACATCAAATAGCATCTGAGAGGTGTCTAGTCCTAGAAAATTGCACTATGTTGGCACCCACTGTGATACACAGTTATGCCTGCTTCTTGGGCATAACCCTTTCATATTTGTTCAGATCATCCTTAACCCATAGCAGCAGTTCTCAACCTTTTTGGTCTTGGGAGCTGTTTACACTCTTAAAAATTACTTAAGCCCCAGTAGTGTTGGGTTTTGTGGTGTGTGTGTTTGTGTGTGTGTGTGTTGTGTCTTAATAATTAACATGTTGGAAATTGAAATGGAGAAATTTAATTATATTATTTACTGGAAACTAAAAGCTATTATGTCAACATAAATATCATGCTATTTATGAAAATCGCTACATTTTGCAAACTAAAAAAAGGGAAGGGAAAAAATTAATAGTTGAGGGTTACTTTAAAAATTGTTTTTCTTCAAATTTCTTTAATATCTGCCTCAGTGGAAGATAGCTGTATTCTCACATTTCTCAATCGGTCATGATCTGCTATTTTGGTTGAAGCATATAGAGATAATCTGGTCTCACAAAGATATGTAGTTGGAAAAGAGAAATGTTTAATAGCCTTGTCAGGTAACTGTCCTATAAATTCTTCTTTATCAAAACTCAACAAATGTTAATTTCTGAAAGGTTAGTTGCAATGTGGGATCCAAAACTAAAGCAATACGCTTTTCATATTCTGTCCCATTATAATCCATTGGCTTGTCTTGTACTCTGAGTGCATATTTTACTCATGCATGATTTCCTAGTGTCATATGTGGACTCTTTGAAAAATTGTTTCACTTAGTTATACAGATCTTCTAAATGTTGATACATTTCATTATCCAACATCTAAACTAACATTCACTAGTATTATCATCTATTTCATATGAAAATTCTTAAAATATAGAAAGATGTGAGTCTCACAGTGGTGGATATAAGTTCCCAAAAATTCAAATTTTGACCTGAAACCTCAACTTGGATAATGGAAACAAGTTCTGTCAATGGTTTTCTTTCATATGTCTGGTGCACTTGGTTCAGTTTTGAGAGAATAATATACTTGAATACTCAGGTCTCAATAATCATCATCATCTTTCTTTCAGTCTTTCATGAGAATAATAATGATTTTTTTTTTAAACAATGAAGTTATGTGAAAAAACAGGTAGCTCAGCTTGCCACTCAATAGCATCAATGCTTTTCTAGGACACAACAATTATACTTTGAAATGTAGCAGAAGTGCTTTATGTATAGCATCCATTTTATCACACTGAATATTAAAAATGGTCAGCAACATTGCAGGCAGAACTGTAAATTTCTTGTTAGAGATGCCCCCTGCCTTTACCTGGCCAGCTCTCCTCCCAGGCCAGCCAAGTAATGAAAGTCAACAGAGTGCCTTCCCCTAGGAGGTTCACACCTCCCTTAGGATATACCCCATGTGAAGAGATAGATAGGTCTGGGCCTCTGAATTTACAAGGCCTAAAGCCCAACAGATTATTATCAAGCCCCTTCTATCAGGTTCTATTTGCCTCTCAATCAGAAAACTTAATTGTAGCTTAGACAGCACCTTTCTTAGCTCCTCTAATAATGACTCTGTCCTTTGTTCTAGACCCAGTCTAGTCCACTTGGGCCTCATTCCTTTGTAATCATAACCTCTACTCTACCACCAATGGCTCTACTCCCAACCTGTGTGTACTGATGGTCCTCTTCCCCACTTAATGCTGTATAATTGTTCAGACCTGGTTAAGGCCACTCTTAGGATCATTGGTTACTATCCTCAACCTGTCTTTTATGACCTTGTCTAAATATGATCAGAGTCGGGGAACTTGGAATCTTCCATAGCCTTGGCAACTCATGATGACAGCCTAGGGTGGTTACTGGCGCCATAAACTAGAGTGTCAATTTGTTGGGTCAACAACAGGAGCCACTGTGTGCTTGCTCCTGATGTGGGATCTCTGTCCTTAATGTACTGTACATTTTGATTTAATGCTATAACTAGTACTCAAACAGTATGTTTCACTTTGTGTTTCTATGTGGGTGCAAACTGTTGAAGTATTTATACTAAATTGATCTTCTGTATATAAAGAGAATTGAAAATGAATCTTGATGTGAATGGAAAGGGAGAGGGAGCGGGAGAGGGGAGGGTGGCGGGTGGGAGGGAAATTATGGGAAGGGGAAGCCATTGTAATCCATAAGCTGTATACTGGAAATTTATATTCATTAAATAAAAGTTAAAAAAAAATAAAAAAAATGCATTTCAGTATCATTTTTTCCAAATCTGAAAAGAATGACTTTGGTATTTTGATTGATATCGCATTAAATCTATAAATTGCTTTTGGGAGAATGGACATTTTGATGATATTGATTCTTCCAATACTCGAATAGCTAAAGCAATCTTGTACAAAAAAAAACAAAGCCAGAGGCATCACAATACCAGATTTCAGGACATACTACAGGGCAGCTGTTATCAAAACAGCATGGTACTGGTACAGAAACAGATGGATAGACCAGAATAGAAACGCCAGAAATCAACCCAAACATCTACAGCCAACTTATATTTGATCAAGGATCCAAAACTAATCCCTGGAGTAAGGACAGTCTATTCAATAAATGATGCTGGAAAATTGGATTTCCATGTACAGAAGCATGAAGCAAGACCCCTACCTTTCACCTTACACAAAAATCCACTCAACATGTATTAAAAACTTAAATCTATGACCCGACACCATTGGAAAAACCCTGCAAGATATAGGACCGGCAAAGATTTCTTGGAAAAGACCCCAGTGGCACAGGCAGTCAAAGCCAAAATTAACTATTGGGATTGCATCAAATTGAGAAGTTTCTGTACTTCAAAAGAAACAGTCAGCAAAGTGAAGAGGCAACCGACGGAATGGGAAAAATATATTTGCAAACTATGCAACAGATAAAGGGTTGATAACCAGAATCTACAAAGAAATCAAGAAACTCCACAACATCAAAACAAACAACCCACTTAAGAGATGGGCCAAGGACCTCAGTAGACATTTTTCAAAAGAGGAATCCAAATGGCCAACAGACACATGAAAAAGTGTTCAAGATCACTAGCAATCAGGGAAATGTAAATCAAAACCACAATGAGGTTTCACCTCACCCTGGTTAGAATGGCTCACATACAGAAATCTACCAACAATAGATGCTAGAGAGGATGTGGGGAGAAAGGGACACTAACCCACTGTTGGTGCAAACGCAAACTGGTTAAGCCACTATGGAAGTCGGTCTGGAGATTCCTCAGAAACCTGAATATAACCCTACCATACAACCCAGCCATCCCACTACTTGGAATTTACCCAAAGGAAATTAAACTGGCAAACAAAAAAGCGGTCTGCACCTTAATGTTTATTGCAATTCAATTCTCAATAGCTAAGACCTGTAACCAACCCAAATGCCCATCAACAGTAGACTGGATAAAGAAATTATGGGACATGCACTCTATAGAATACTATACAGCAGTCAAAAACAATGAAATCCAGTCATTTGCAACAAGATGGAGGAATCTGGAAAACATCATGCTGAGTGAATTAAGCCAGTCCCAAAGTGACAAATATTTGTTTTCTCTGATCAGCGACAACTAACTGAGCACCAAAGGGGAAACCTGTTGAAGTGAAATGGACACTATGAGAAACAGTGACTTGATCAGCTCTTGTGCTAACTGTTGTTGTACAATGTAATCCTTTATCCATTTTAGTATTTTTTTGTTCTAGTACTAGTGGTTCAACTCTGTAATTAACACACAATTATTCTTAGGTGTTTAAATTTTAACTGAAAAGTGATCCCTGTTAAATATAAGAGTGGGAAAAAGAGAGGGAGGAGATGTACAATTTGGGACATGCTCAATCGGACTTGCCCCATATGGTGGAATTAGAAACGTGCCAGGGGATTCCAATACAATCCTATCAAGTTGGCATGTACCAATGCCATCTCACTAGTCCAAGTGATCAATTTCAATTCACAGTTGATCACACCGATAGGTCTAAGAGTCAAAGGGATCACACAAACAAGACTAGTGTCTGCTAATACTAACTGATAGAATCAAAAAGGGAGAGAATGATCCAACATAGGAAGTGGGAGACACAGCAGACTCATATAATGGCAGATGTCCTAAATATCACTCTGGCCTAGAATCAGCCCTTAAGGCATTCGGATCTGGCTGAAGAGCCCATGAGAGTATTGTAGGCATGGAAAGCCAAGACACTCTGGGAAAAAAACAAACAAACAAACAAACAAACAAACCACCTAACTGAAAGATCTCTGCGAGTGAGATCCCAGTGGAAAGAATGGGGCCATCAAAGAAGGAGGTACCTTTCTCTGAAGGGAGGAGAGAACTTCCACTTTGACTATGACCCTATCGGAATAAGATCGAAGTTGGCGAACCCTAAAGGCTTCCATAACCTTGGCAATTCATGACTAGAGCCTAGGGAGATTACTGATGCCATAAACAAGAGTGTCAAATTGCTAAATCAACATCAGGAGTCACTGTATACTTACTCCTCATGTGGGATTTGTCCTTAATGTGTTGTCCAATGTGAAGTAATGCTGTAACTAGTACTGAAACAGTATTTTACACTTTGTGTTTCTGTGTGGGTGCAAACTGATGAAATCTGTACTTAGTACATACTGAATCGATCTTCTGTATATTAAGATAATTGAAAATGAAAAAAAAAACTTGTTGTTAAATTGGAAATTGCATAGAAAATTAATCAATTTTTAAAAAATATCATGTAGGATCTCTGTCCTTAATGTGCTGTACATTGTGATTTAATACTATAAATGGTACTCCAACAGTATTTTTCACTTTGTGTTGCTATGTGAGGGCAAACTGTTGAAATCTTTACTTAATATATACTAAACTGATCTTCTGTATATGAAGAGAATTGAAAATGAATCTTGATGTGAATGGAAGGGGAGAGGGAGCGGGAAAGGGGAGGGTTGCGGGTGGGAGGGAAGTTATGGGGGGGGGGGGGAAGCCATTGTAATCCATAAGCTGTACTTTGGAAATTTATATTCATTAAATAAAAGTTTAAAAAAATAAAAAAATTGCTCATAATTTCCCTTAAAATACACATGTTTTCTGAAAATGTAATAAGAGTAAGGTGTTATTATTAGTGGTAATAGCACCACAAAATCAGTAACTATTAAAAATCATTGCTGTACTCTCATCTTGGTCTTCACAATCTGTAAATTTGATCTAAGGAATATCAATTGTAGCAGCAGAACACTGAGCTGTTGTGATATCTGTAACAATAACTGTCAGTTTGAAGCTTTTTTTTTTTTCGCTTTTGGATGAAAGAACAAGGGGTTGTTGAAATAAATGTGCAGGGGTCTGAGACGAAAAACTTACTAACTACTCCTATATTAGGGGTCTCCATGAGCAAAAGCAAGATGGATGCCTCCTATTTCATAAATAGAATTAAAGTTAAGGAGCAGATAGGACCAAAAAATAGTTCCTTATTATAGCATCAAAAAGAAGGAAATGGATCCAATGTCTATTTTTCCAATAAGCAATTAACCAGTGACATGAAAGCTAGGGTTATAAGCGTGTAGAAAAATGATTTAATTTCTAAGCTCACATAAACTCTATGTTCATAAAAACAAGATTGAGGTATGTGGAAATGAACCACTACAGGGAGTCACAGAGTCTTTGGAGATGTGGAGATCATTCATTTTGGAAGGGCCAGTTTAGACAGTAAAGGGGTAGTGACTGGGAAAGGTCTCTTGCAGTTTTATAAATTCTAAGGCATTGTATTCATCTGAATTATGTTTCACAGGAATAAAAAAATTTAGATAAATAAATTATACCCATCTTGCAACAAATAGTTTTTTTTTTTTTAAGTTTTCAGTATTGCTTTATTTGCAGTGATTAAGAGACCAGACACTTTGCAGACAACATAAGCAACACATAGACATGAAATGCTTTAGACAGAGATGAGGATAAATCTGGCCTAATAACCATTTTTCCATGTAACAGTGATTTTGTGTTTTAGGGGTTGAAGTAGTGGCTATCTTAATAGCCACTAATTTCCTTATCCCTTTGAAGTATTCTTACAGAGTTCCAACCACTAGTAATCAGTTCTAAAGCTAGCCTTATTTTATGCTCATACTTGTCCTAAATGGAGAAAAAAAATGTGTCACTTTGGCCAGGGGTGTGTGTAAATGTTGGGGGATTCCTGGGCAGGCTAATCTTGACAGTACTGATCTTTAGGATCTTGGGTCCTAGAAGACCTGTCCCGCTATTACTATACACAACTAAGGAGTGGAGTGTTGCAATGAATATGGTAAACAATGTTTCTACCTTCTGCTAGAACCAACAGAAAAAGACAGGATCCTGTCTGCTCTGCTACCCTGAGTGGGTCTGGAGGTTGAAAGCTGAGCAATGGGAACAAATACGTAACTCAAGTTTCTTAAGCTCTAAGGAAGGATTTTCTTTGTTCTTATGAGTCAAATGAATAATTTTGACACCTACAGTTCAGCTTGCTTCAAATCCTGTTGAGTAATCAAAGATTGACACTTTTTATCATTAGTAAAGCAAAGATTTTGCAACAAATAGAGTTTTATAACCCAGAGTTATCAACCAGATCTAGGGAATTTCTGAGCTGTCTAAAATTATATGGAAAATTTTATGGGATTTTTCTCACATGCATTTTTCTGAAGAGAGAATCCATAACTTTTACAAGTTTTCAAAGCATACCATGATCCAAAAAGAATTAGAACCATTATTTTAAAAATGTGTTTATTATGTATTTGAGAGGCAGAAAGACAGAGACAGAGAGAGACATATATGCAGGGGGTGGGAAAGAGAGAAAGAGCTCATACCAGCATTCTCTTCTACTTGCTCTTTCCCCTAACAGCATACAGTGGCTACAGCTGGGCTGGTTCTTTGGGTCTAGGCCAAAGTTGGGAACACGACATGTGGTCTAGGTTTGCCATGTGTGGGTGTCAAGAACCCAGTTACTTGAGCTCTTGCTGCTGCCTCCCAGGATTTGCATTAGCAGGAAGTTGGAGCCAGAACTTGAACCCAAGTACTCGAATATGGGATGCATGAATCTTAATTTTCATCTTAACCACTTGGCTAAATATTCACTCCAGAACTACTTGAAGCAATTCTTGAAGCAAATTTTTTCCAACTCATCAACTTCTCTATTTTATTTGCTACTAATTGGGAAACTGTCACATTTGGGGATATTGTTTTCCTATTAATTTATCCTATATTTCTATAATTTTGAATTCTTGGGTTGCCTTTATGTGGTTTTTCTGCTTCTTCCTTCATTGATACACTTATATTTGTCCACGTTACCAATAAGTTTGTTTCTAGAAATATGTCCCTGCCTATTGTAAAGTAGCTGGAAAATTAGATAACAAAATCTGTTAGAATGATGGTAAATGACCTTGAGTGAGTTTCTCCTATGAAAAAAAGATACAGGTGTTAGTGCACTGGCTATGGAGTGTCTCTTCTGATAAGTCAGGAACTAGCTTTACTTTCTTCTCATTCTTCACTGTGGCTTCCATGACTGAGTTAATCAGTTATATGATTCTATGCCATGTGAGAGGTAATGTGTTATTTGTACAATGTAGAATCCACAAGGATGCAAACTTTATTCTGTGCTATTTGACTTCATATTGGCCAACTGTTGTCACAGTTATGCTACCTAATGAATCTCCCTCAAACTAAGTGGCATATGAGAATAAGCAAATATTTCTCTTTGTCTACTGGTCATTTGGAGCTTCATCAATGCAAGTGTGCTTAATTGGGCTTCATTTACAATTGTGCATTGGATGCAGGAGTGCCTTAGCAGCTCTTTTGGGAAGTAACTTTTGGAGGCAGAGATAGGGCTACAAGCAAGGTGGGCCAGTCTTATGACACCTTGTAAAGCCTAGCCTTATACTGGCACTCACACTTCTACCCACATTCCATTGGCCACAGCAGCTCACATAGGGAAGTTCAACAGCAACAGTGAAGGAACATATAGTCTTCTAAAGAAAGTCAACATTTGCTGAAGGATTACTTAATTGACACAAGTTGCTGCCTTGTATACATTAATTCAGATTTTTTTCAAAGAAGATAAAAAGTGCGGATCACCTTGTGATAATTTTTTAAAAGGACAGATTATGTGTTCTAGTAAGATCCAAAAACTTCCAGAAGCAAGGGCTCTTTGGGTGTTATTTATCCTAAGAGTATAGGTAATGGACCAAAAACCATGTCAAATCAAAGATAACCATGTAACTTAATAACTGAGAGAAAAATATTACTAATACTTCCTCAGCCATGAAATTTCCAACCTAATCTGAACAACAGTTTATGGACATTGTCATTTGAGTAGCTTTTTGAATTTCCACAATGCAGTAATCCCACAAGGGGCAATTTGTTTGTTTGTTGTTTCTGATAACACCATCTGCTCTTAGCAGTGTCTGTCTCAAGTTCCCTTCTTTTTCCATTATGTGAAAGTCTCTGTGTAAGTAGAGGAATTTCACCTTCATAACTTATTCATGATTGGGAAGAAGGGTACAACCTTGGGAAGAAATCACTGAAGAGAGGCATTGCCAGTTCTTTCACTTCCTTAGGGACAGCTCTCATTCAGTCTTCCCAAGGATCAATGACAGCAGCTTTCCTTAATTTAGAACATTTGAACAGGCTTAGTGGCAAGATGCTGACCTTTATATGTACTTCCTTGCTTTTTATTCTTTCTTGATGTAATGTTTTACATCAAGGTCTCTAAGATTTAATAAACAATAAGCCAAGGGCAGGATATAAATCAACAATGATGAAGAAACATGACGCTTTGCCTCAGTTGGCTTAGGTTTGAATTCTGATGGCTATAAATGAACTGTGTATCCTTGGGATAGTGACTCAACTTCTCTAAGCTAAGTCTTATTATCTCTAAAGTGAATGTACTGATGCCTATCTCACAACATCATGACTTTTCACATAAATTAGCACTCATTAGCCTACAAAATGGAAGGTATTCATTATATACATGAGTCAGAGAAACTGAGAGAATTTTGATTCTATACAGCCTACAATCTGTGGAGAAATCACCCAAACAGAATGAAGAGCAGCCTCTGATTTTAACCTTGGATGGAATCTGTACAAAGTTACATAGCAGAAAAGCTAAGAAGAATGAGTTTTGGAACATCCACATGTTATAACAGTTGTTCATAGGCCTTGATTTTTTACCTTTAAGTTCTATACATTTTTAAAAGATTAATTCAGACAAGATATTATCCCTTCTATTGATGATAAATGGATGGGAGAGGTGCAGGATGGAGAAATCAAAGAACCAAAGATGTGAATTTAGTACTGCTTTCACGTTTCTAAATATTAACTATTTATGGACAGACTGCTTAACTTTGTCATGAAAACTATTTCACCTCTGTTTAACAATGTAGAAATTACATGTAAACAAAATAGTAGCTACATTCTTGTTCAACATTCAAGATGAGTTTTTTTTTTAAAGATTTATTTATTTATTTGAAAGAGTTACAGAGAGAGAATGAGAGCAGAGAGAGAGAGAGAGGTCTTTCATCCGCTGGTTCACTCCCCAATTGGCCGCAGCAGCAGGAGCTGCACCGATCCAAAGCATTTTCCGGGTCTCCCATGTGGGTGCAGGGGCCCAAGGATTTGGGCCATCCTCCACTGCTTTCCCAGGCCATAGCAGAGAGCTGGATCGGAAGTGGAGCAGCCGGAACTCGAACTGGTGCCCATATTGGATGCTGGCACTGCAGGCAGTGGCTTTACCCACTATGCCACAGCACCGGCCCCTAAAGATGAATTTTATATAAAATGGTTAGACCTGTCATAATAGTAGCCATGACTGTTTTTAATATTTTCCATATGCAAAATGCTTTGTATGACTTGCCTCATAGACCTGTATGAGAACAAACATGCAACTTCCACTACAAACAAAGGTACTAAGTCTTGATGTGTTTAGAATGTTGATATGGTCAAATCGTTTCTTTGAATACCAAGAATAGCCAAATGAAATAACTGGAAATGGAGACACAGCTCACCAGGGAAGGTACGGTCATCAGAAACTTTAGCGCCGTGAAGATATTTTTATTAGCATGGGAAAGCACATATTTTGTGTGTATAGTTTTAAAATAAAGAAATACTGGGTTATCAAAGAGAGCTTCATGGAACAATGAAATGTGCGGAAAATAGGCTGGGGGTTAAATTACACAATGCCGCTGCATCCTGTGCAACGGAAGGACAGTTCTTTGTGTCAGGAAACCTCTGCAGTTATTTGCCACAGTAAATTTGTAGGTTGACTGTGTGGCTGAAAATTTTCACTAGGGGGCAGCCTATCACTGAAATGTGAGAGGATCCTTTCTGCATCATCTGATTTCAATAACGAACTGGCCCAGGGAGTCACACGTTCTCGGCACAGCTTCTAAAGGAAAATTGATGCATCTATAAAATGTTGAGTCAGCACAGTCACTCAGTGGTGAATAAAGGAAGGAAAAAATCTTGCATAACATTAAAAGCCCAGCATAAATTGATAGGCATACAAATGCACTCATTGAACACAAAAGCTTTGTAGTATTTGTGTGTGTGTGTGTGTACATGCTGAGCAGGGGAATGTGGACTACTGTCAGATTTCCAGAGAGCTATAGTTTAACTTCTTTATGTACACACACACACACACACACTGAATTAAAAGCCACCATGCAAGTAAGCATTTTACAGTTGGGAAGGAATTGAAATGAGTAGAAATTGATTAATTCCTTAAGCTCTTAAACCCTAAATTTAAACTGAGCAGAATGCTATAGCCAGGCAGTTCTACTACTTGGTGACTTTTCCTTGACCCTATATATCCATCCATTGTTTTTCTTCTTTGCCACTCTTTCTTCTGCGTTTTATATTCCTCAAGTGATCTCACCTAACAAAATCAACAGCCCCAGCCCTGCGGAGAGTTGTGCCTGTGTTTTTTTTTTTTTTAACTGAGCCCTGAATGGTCTCAGAACATTACACAGAGGCAATATTTGAAATGTGATACTGCCCAGTTTTCCTGCCAGCAAGCAGAGCTATTGTGCCTGTGATCATAAAAGGCATATGGGAGTTCTGACATCCCAGAGTAACAGGTATGACCTTGTGTGGTCTGGGAACCTGGACAGAGCTAAGGGTGGCCTGGCAAACTATCAGCCAGGACTCATATGCAGCAAAAGTTGGGCATAATGATGTGTGTGGAAACCTGAAAGCCATGCTCTGAAGCCTGCTATGCACCATTTGAAGAAAGAACAGGACCCCATTAGATAAGAGGTATACAGCACAGAAAACTGCGCCTATGGAGTCAACATTCAGTGTTCTAGTAAGCTAGTACGGAGCATGGCTGAGTGTGGACTTTCTAACCAGCCTAGGGTTTCAACCTCAGCTCTGCTTCCTGCTAACTGGGTGATTTTATGCAAGTTGTTTAACTTTCCATGCCTTACGTTCCTTCTGTATGAAATGAGTGCTTAGAGTGGTGCCTGGCATATAATGAAGCCAATGAAGTTTAGCTGTTATTATTATCAAGGGTATAGTTCTCCAGGTATTTCTTTATCCAGTCAAACTTGACACCCAAAATTAAACATTGCAGTTGTTCTTTGGAAGTGGTCTACCCCCATAAAACTGAATTTTAGGATTACTCAGTTGATTTTTATGGAGGAGGCCCTCGGTCTCCTCATCTGTAAAATTGGGGGTAATATTAGAACCTACTTTAGAAGTGTTATAAGAATTAAATGAACTATTATATATTATATATGAAGTGTTAGAATAAAACATGACAAATAGTAAGTGCTCAGTAAGCACTAACTACTATTATCATTATTGTTTTTAGAAAACTAAATAGAGATATGTTACTTTCTACTATATAGTGCTAAGAGTTGTGAGGATTGAGTATGGTGGTTCAGTGCATCAGAATCACCCAGGGTGCTCCATAAATGTTGATTTTCTTTATTGCTTGCCTGATTAAGTTGCTTAGTATCTATGTGTGTATTGAGTCAGGGGGAATCCTAAATTCAGTGGTTGAGTACCTATTAATAATAATACTTATTATCAGTTCCATAAATCAGTAGGTCAACTGTTTTTTTGTCCTGAATCTTTGATAATCTGAAAATATCTATGCATTATTACCCTTGAGAAAAGCATATACTTGTCCATCATTTTGAATACACATTTGGGAGCCTTTAAGTATATCTTGAAAACCATCTAGGAATTCTGTAAAAATCCATGGATCCAGGGCTAAGAATTCCTAAAATGTAGAGAAGGATGTAACTAGGAGTTGGCGCCGCTGCTCAATAGGCTAATCCAACGCCTGCGGCACCGGCACACCGGGTTCTAGTCCTGGTTGGGGTGCCGGATTCTGTCCTGGTTGCCCCTCTTCCAGGCCAGCTCTCTGCTGTGGCCCGGGAGTGCAGTGGAGGATGGCCCAAGTGCTTGGGCCCTGTACCCCATGGGAGACCAGGAAAAGCACCTGGTTCCTGGCTTTGGATCAGCGTGGTGCACCAGCTGCAGCATGCTGGCAGCGGCGGCCATTGGAGGGTGAACCAACAATGGCAAAGGAAGACCTTTCTCTCTGTCTCTCTCTCTCACTGTCCACTCTGCCTGTCAAAAAAAAAATAATAATAAAATAAAAAAAAGAAAAAGAAAAAAAAAAAGGAATCTAACTACGAGAGATGGTTCTTAATACAGAGTTTATTGACAAGAATAGAGTTAGGAGAATTCCCAAAAAACTCAGGATAGGCCCTGGTTAGTGGTTCTCAAACTGTTAGTGCTGAGTACACAATAATTGTCTGGGATACTCACTAAAATTAAGATTTTGTGCTATATACCCAGAAGTATACTATACCCAGAAGTAATGCCTGGCCAGTTCTCTTGGTATTTCTGTATACAGTCAAAGGTGACACCAAAAATTAACCATCACAATAGGTCATTGGGGTAGTATGCCTCATAAACTGAATTTTAGGGTGGACTTAATTGATTTTTATGTCGGAGTCTATTAAAAAATTCTTGGAAAATTATCTTCTTAGCTTTGAAAGATTTTAAAGACACTGGGCTCTGAAGAAAGGATTTTTTTTTTTTTAAAGAGAAGTAAGAATCATGTCCATCTTCAAGCTCAGTATTACATTTATCTAAATTAAGCATACCAGCAAACATGAAGAAGCAGAATAAAACTTCAGCTCTCACTCTGGCCTCAGAATTAACCCTTAAGGCATTCGGATCTGGCTGAAGAGGCCATGAGAGTATTTTAGGCATGGAAAGCCAAGACACTGCGGCAAAAAAACAAACAAACAAAAAAAAAAAAACAAAAAAACAATAACAACAACAAAAAACAAAACACAAAACCTAAATGAAAGATTTCTGTGAGTGAGATCCCAGTGGAAAGAACAGGCCATAAAGAAGGAGGTACCTTTCTCTGAAGGGAGGAGAGAACTTCCACTTTGACTATGATACTGTCTGAATAAGATTGGAGTCAGCGAACTCAAAGGCTTCCATAGCCTAGCCTTGGCAACTCATGACAAGAGCCTAGGGAGATTACTGACGCCATAAACAAGAGTGTCAAATTGTTAAATCAACATCAGGAGTCACTGTGCACTTACTCATCATGTAGGATCTCTGTCCTTAATGTGTTGTTCAATGTGAATTAATGCTATAACTAGTACTCAAACAGTATTTTACACTTTGTGTTTCTGTGTGGGTGCAAACTGTTGAAAGCTTTACTTACTATATACTAAATTAATCTTCTGTATGTAAAGAGAATTGAAAATGAATCTTGATGCAAATCGAAGGGGAGAGGGAGTGGGAGTTGGGAGGGGTGCGGGTGGGAGGGAGGTTATGGGGGGGGGGAAGCCATTGTAATCCATAAGCTGTACTTTGGAAATTTATATTTACTAAATAAAAGTTAAAAAAAAAAACTTCAGCTCTCTGGAAGGGCTAGGGAATAATATTTTTGAACATAAGTTTTCCCTGAGAGACACAAGTTATACTAGCAAATAATTAGATGGCAAAAAGCATTTTTATGATCCCTATTTCATTCTTGGTACTAACATGGTTGTCTATCTTATCTCCAATGGAGTCAACCTATATTGTGTTATTTTGTGTCTTGGGACATATACTTATTTATTCCTCCAACCCATATAATTTAATAATATTTTTTTAGGCCAGGTGACAAACTTGAGCACAGGAGCCCTATTTGGTTATTTATATCTATTCCTCTACTCATACCTGATATAGGACTCAGCAGATATTTTTTTATAGAGTCAATAACTACTTAATTAACTTAGAATAAAGACAATGAAACACAATAATATGGTCTTCGTAATCATAAATGAACATACTTGTAGGCACAGAAAGGTAGGAGGGCTTTGTAGTGAACTGAATTCAAATTTACACACACACACACACACACACACTTGGTCATGAAGTCCTGGCCCAGGTAGGTGACTGTGAAAACCAAGCAGTATTTTTTTTAAAGATTTATTTATTCATTTGAAAGGCAGAGTTACAGAGAGGCAGAGGCAGAGAGAGAGAGAAGTCTTCCATACGTCGGTTCACTTCACAAATGGCTGCAATGGCTGGAGCTGTGGCGATCCAAAGCTGTGAGCCAGGAGCTGCATCTGGGTCTCCCACATGGGGTCAGGGGCCCAAGCACTTGGGCCATCCTCTACTGCTTTCCCAGGCCATAGCAGAGAGCTGGATGGGAAATGGAGCAGTGGGTCTCAAACTGGCATCCATATGGGACGCTGGCACTGCAGGCGGCAGCTTTACCTGCTATGCCACAGCACCAGCCTCTCAAATTTGTTTTGATCACACCTTTATTACATGTTTCCTCTCCTAAATAAACAATAGACAGGATGAAATAAACTCCTTTGGGTTGCATTCTTGTTTGTTCACCCAAAACAGTGTTGGGAACCATGTTCCTTCTCATGGCCCCAGTTCTAGTGGGCTGTTGATGTCTCAAATGTTCCTAAAAGCAAGATGGCATCGTTTCTTCCCCTCTTGTTACATTAACAACACTGTTGATGTCATAGGCCAGATAGATCAAAAGCTAAGTAAATAATGTCTTCAGATCCTCTGAGGCAGGTGGGGGACCAGGGTCCCCAAGGTTGTTGCAAAAAACTGTAATGTGCCTGCTGACTCAAATCACGTTTTTCAGATCCCCAGAACTGAGAACAGCTATTTACCTCAATAAAATGAGGGTTTATGGCTCAGAAAACAATTGCTATTATAGATATCATCTCTATCTGAAACTGTTATTTTAATACAACAAGAAGGCCATTTGTACAAAGAAATTTTCAGACATGTAGTAGTAGGCCACATTGGAATTCCCGTAAGCCTCATTACTTTTGAGCCTCAAATTAAATTCTTAGCTCCTACCTGAATGCAGTTGCCTGAGGGCTTCCTTTTTTAATCTTTCTTTTGTGGTGGCTATTTTTTAAATGGGCTTTGAAAAGTCTGGAGTCTTAGGAATGTTGTGCAGAAATGTAGGCAAACAGAAAGGCAAAGTAACATAAGGCAGTGTTTTGGGCAAATATATGGCAGCATAAGGAAAGCTTAAAAATGAGCATTGGTGCTACCTGGCATTGCACATCCTGTGTTGCATTAAACCCCAAACATCTGAAAAACATTTTCTGGAATTCACTGCCTTTAACTCCCAGAAGAATCTGGCTTTCTCTAAGTGACAGACAACGTTATCCCCTTGCCTGTGGGATTGGCTATGAGCATTCAGCAACTAGAAAGAGGGGGATGAGATGGTGCCAGTAATGAGGAAATTTAAGCCATTTTGAAAAATAAGCAGAGATCAAGCAAGCTACTTTTACTGGCAAGAATTGAAGAATCTTTTTAAAAATACAGTTCTGCATCATAATAATCTTCAGGGGATCTACAATGTTTCAAAAGGAAAGAACACAAGTAAAATCTTATACAGCTAACCTGTATGTACAACCATCCCTAGATATCCATTCATTTCTTCTCCTCCTCTCCCCTCCTTCTTTCTTGACATTAATTAACTATGGAGGCTACTTAGCACACTTTTATTGAATTGAATGGAAGCAAACACAATTGCCAGTTCTTTTCTGGGGAGGTCAGTTGTAGGAGTAAGTAGACATGTGCCTTTGGTGAAGCCCAACTGTCAATGTTTGAAACAATCACCAGGAAGAATTATCTGTTGTTCTCCTAAAACTTGTGATCTCTCGGCCGGCACTGCGGCTCAATAGGCTAATCCTCCGCCTGTGGCGCCGGCACCCCGGGTTCTAGTCCTGGTCAGGGAGCTAGATTCTGTCCTGGTTACTCCTCTTCCTGTCCAGCTCTCTGCTGTGGCCCAGGAGTGCAGTGGAGGATGGCCCAAGTGCTTGGGCCCTGCACCCATATGGGAGACCAGGGGAAGCACCCGACTCCTGGCTTCGGATCAGCACGGCCATTGGGGAGTGAACAAACGGAAAAGGAAGACCTTTCTCTCTGTTTCTCTCTCTCGCTGTCCACTCTGCCTGTCAAAAAATAATAATAATTAAAAAAAGACTTGTGATCTCTCTGAGACTGGCAACAATCCATGGTCTAATTAACTGAAATTTCTAGCTATTGCTCTTCTCAACCATTATAATCTCTCATTCAATATTCTAACACAGAAACTGCTTAATGGAAGACACACAAGAGCAAGAAAATAGAAAAACTCAAGTATCATGCCTCTCGTTCACATTCTTTATTAGTTGTGGTCAGGAGAACACTCTATCAGTCAGGCTCCTTCCAGGAAACAAAAGGAGGGCTCAGCTGGAACCAAGATGCCAAGTCTGGGCAGAGCTGGAGCCATGACAGAGACTGCTGGAGAATGTGCAGGTCCTTCCAGATCCCTGGGTGGGGAGGGCATAGAGCAACTAGATACCAGTTTCTCACCTTGCAGGTAACTCCTGTGGCAGTGCTGTGACACAGTAAATTCAATCAGCCCCCTTGAGCAGGGAATAGATCAGAAAATGAATGAAAGGCAGCAAACCAAAACCAACCAGGGCAGCCATGGTCCAGGAAGGGCACATCATGACCATGCAGCAGAGAATGTATATGCTTATCTAAGAAAAGCAACTTAGAACATATCAGATAGTTTATCCCCTCCCTTCTGTATTACACCCTCAGAATACATCTTTATTAACAATTCTGCTGAAGGATGTTAAAACATGCAGGGTAGTATTTTATTTATTTTATTTGCTTTACTTACACCATATGTAAGTAGAGCATGACACACATGAATATTTTTTCAAACTTCTCTTTCTTTCTTTTTTGATGTAAGAACAACTCACAAGGACTGCAAGGTTGTGCATTCTGGCCTTTGCTAGATAATTAGTATGTTTTCCATAATCACAGTTAATGATGCTGTTAATATCTTGCAACAAAAACTTACTTATTGGTCTCCTATATTAGTATTTCAGAGTGGATTATAGTCTTGGACTTGTGTAGGAAATAGGAACTAGGATTTCCTATTATTACTGGGTAGAAGAGGGCGGCTAGAAGAGGAATAAGAGATCACTAATCTGTTACACAAACATTTCTGAACCCTTACTCAGTGCTGGATAGTTTTTAAGTCCAAGGAACACAAATACACAAAAGACATGGAAAGCAGACAAATCCTCCACTCACAAGGAACTGCACTTCACCGTGATGAGTGCTTCAATAGAGAAATGAATTACACCCTGTGACCCCATGAAGTGGAGTGTCTGGGGGACCAACGGGTTCACAGAATAGAATTGGGAACAAGGGAACTGGATCAGGAAGAAAGAGTAGGGCTTTGCTAAATGTAAGGCCTGGGTAAGTCATGTTCTGGGGAATTGTAGCTGTGATTGGTTGGGGTGGGATGCTAGGAGAGAAGGTCAAAGACAAAACAGCTGGGACCAATTGGAAAGGCCTTCTTTATTTGCCACACTTTGAATTTAACATTTAATTAGTTATTTTTTAAAAAATGTATTCATTTAAAAGGCAGAGTAAGATTGAGCGAGAGAGAAATCTTTCATTTCCTGATTCACCCCCCCCCCCCCATGCCCTGCAACAGCTAGGGTTAGACCCACTGGAATCTAGGAGTCAGGAACTCCATCCAGGTCTCCCACATGAGTGGTAGGAACCCAAGTACTTGGGCCATTGTCTGCTCCCTCCCAGGCGCATTAGCTGGAAGCTGGCTCAGAAGCACCGAGTAGTTGAAATTCCAACTGTCACTCCTATATAGGATGGGGGCCTGCCAAGTGGCAACACAATGTCTGTCCTTAACATTTTATTTAAACATGATACAATTTTGATGTTAATTTCCAGTCTCTCTTTATTCAGAAAATAAACATCTTCTTTGGGCATTCCAATTCATCATTCTTCCCCATTCCCTTGCAGGTTTGCCCAAGAATTTAATATCATTGTGCGGAGAGTCAGTGACTGCTCAATATTTAGACTTGGGTCTCAACTTGGATTTACTTAAGCCTCAGTGCATCAAATTTCCATTCCTCAAGCTATTGCTGTCACCATTATACTATGGCTCAGATTCAGATACAGCTGGAACCTGGGCCAGTGTTGTAGTGCAGTCAGTTAAGCTGCTGCCTTTAACTCCAGCATCACATATAGGTGCAGATTCAAATCTCAGCTGCCCCACTTCTGATCCAGATCCCTGCTAATATGCCTGGAAAGCAGTGGAGGATGGCCCAAGTCCTTGGGCCGCTGCACCCACTTAGGAGACCCGGATGGAGATCCCGGCTTCTGGCTTTGGCTTGGCCCAGCCCTGGCTGCTGTGGACATTTGAGGAGTTAACCAGCAGATGAAGTGCACTTTGTGTGTGTGTGTGTATGTGTGTTTCTCTGTCTCTCCATCTCTGCATAACATTCTGCCTTCCAAGTAAATAAATACACCTTTAGGGGGGTGGCGCTGTGGCGCAGCGGATTAACACCATGGCCTGAAGTGCCGGCATCCCATATGGGCGCCAGTTCTAGTCCCAGCTGCTCCTCTTCCAATCCAGCTCCTTGCTATGGCCTGGGAAAGCAGTAGAGGATGGCCCAAGTTCTTGGGCCCCTGCACCCACATAGGAGACCTGGAGAAAGCTCCTGGCTCCTGGCTTTGGGTCGGCGCAGCTCCGACCGTTGCGGCCATCTGGGGAGTGAACCAGCGGATGGAAGATCTCTCTCTCTCTGCCTCTCCTCTCTCTGTGTAACTCTGACTTTCAAATAAATAAATAAATCTTTAATAAATAAATAAATACACCTTTTAAAAGTAATTTAAAGAAAATATTTTATTTAAACTGGATCCAACTTTTATGTCCTTGCAAGTACATACAAAAGGAGCTTAAATTAACTATTTACTCATTGTCCTTTGTCCATTTTACTACAGTTCTAGGCTTGTACTAACAGGGAAGAAAAACATTACTGGCTGTAGATGGGAAAAGTAGTCAGTCTTGTTGATCACATTTTTTCTGATGCATGGACAGGTTAAAAGTAGCCCATAAATTATCACTAGTGGGAGTCAAGAAATGGAAATAATAGAGTATTTCAGAGCCAGAGTTAATTTTGTAAATAAAAAACAATGTCTTTCCAGCAGAGTAAAATTGACAACTCCATTCTCTAAAGACTTTTTATTTTGGTTTCAATTGAGCTAGCTTTTTAATGGAAATTTTCTGATAAAAAACATTGTCTTATGTGGGCAGGAGTTTAGGCAATGCTCACCGTATGTTGAACATAGGCAACATGGGCTCTTTCAACACAATATCATTTGCAACAATGAAGTCATTGATAGGTAGCAGAAGAGCAGGATTAACCGGATCCTACAGCTTGTTCCAATTGCCTCAGTTATGTATATGAGACTGGAACAGAAACTTCCCAGAATATTACTGTTCTTTCTTCAATATATGTACAATTTTACTTTATTTAAAAAAAATTTAAAGTAATCAAAGGTAATTAAGACTACAATAGTGTAACATTTTTAAAAATATTTATTTGTTTATTTGAAAGGCAGAGTTACAGAGAGGCATAGGCAAAGAGAGAGAGAGAGAGAGAGAGAGAGAGAGAGGGCTTTCATTCGCCAGTTCACTACCCAAATGGCTTCAATGGCTGGAGCTGAGCCAGTCTGAAGCCAGGACCAAGGAGCTTCTTCCGGGTCTCCCACACGGGCGCAGGGGCCCAAGGACTTGGGCCATCTTCTACTTCTTTTCCAGGTCATAGCAGACAGCTGGATCAGCAGAAGAGCAGCCAGGACATGAACCAATGCCCATATGGGATGCTGGTACTGCAGGCAGAGACTTAGCCTACTACACCACAGTGCTGGGCCCTGTTTTTTTTTTTTTTTTTTTTAAATTTAACTCTCACATGTAAGGGAGAACATGTGGTATTTGTCTTGTGGTCTGGCTTATTTCACTCAACATCATGTCGTCCAATTGTGTCCATTTTGCTGCAAATGGTACACTTGCATTATTTTTTAAGGCTGAATAATTATTCCATTCATCTGATGATGGACACCTTGAATGGTTCTGAATTTTGGCTATTGTGAAAATGCTGCTATAAACATGGTGGTGCAGAAATCTCTTTGTTTCATTGTGTTCAAGTCTTTTGGGTACATACCCAGTAGTGGGATTGCTGGATCATATAGCAAGTCTATTGCCAGTTTTTTAAGAAATCACCACGGGGTCTGGTGCTGTGGGGCAACAGATTGAAGCCCTGGCCTAAAGCGCTGGCATCTCATGTGGTCGCAGGTGCTAGTCCTGGCTATTCCTCTTCCGATCCAGCTCTCTTCTATGGCCTGGGAAGGCAGTGGAGCATGGCCCAAGTCCTTGGGCCCCTACACCCACATGGGAGACCCAGAAGAAGCTCCTGACTCCTGGCTTTGGATCAGTGCAGCTCCGACTGTTGTGACCATCTGGAGAGTGAACCAGCAGATGGAAGACCTCTCTCTCTGTCTCTACCGCTCTCTGTAACTCTGTCTTTCAAATGAATAAAATAAATCTTTAAAAAAAAAAAAAGAAATCGGGGCTGAGCCAAGATGGCGGATAGTGAGGACGTGCGCCTTAGTTTGGGAAAATAAAGTTTTATAAAAGTGGAATTACTGTAGCCTCAGGAAAAGACTCAAGAAAAAAACTACAGAGAAAACGCTTCCGGATCTAGTGGAAGTGACACAGAGGACCTACAGGGAGCCCACCACGTGGAAACCCAACCGCGGGAGACGAGCCGAGCTGCGGGAGACAAGCCACAGAATCTCGCCAGCACGGGAACCAACGGGAGGTAAGACAAAGACCTCAGAAAACCGAGACATTGGGGGGGGGGGGGGAACAGAGGCCTCTCCCTTCACTCACCAAGCAAAACAAAGAGCACCGCCATTTTACATATATAAAGCGCAGCCAAACTCAGTAACTTTGGCGAAACTCATTGAGGGCTGCATAAACTCTTTGTGTGGTCCCAAGGGTAGATCAAACAAATACTCACAGAGGCCAGATGTCAACTACCCTCAATTCCACTCCCAACTCAGTCAAAAAAAAAAAAAAAAAAAAAAGAGAGAGCGATCCAGCAAGGAGCAAGGGAGTGAACAATCTGGGAGAGTCCCTCTTTGCACAGCCTTAAACCTGAAGAATCAAGCATAGCTCTCTGGCCACACCCATCACAGCCCCTAAGGATTCAACAAAGCAGACAGCCCACTTAGAGGCATAGTATAACGAGAAAAAAAACACCACAGCAGAAAAAAAAAAAACCCATAAATTATCTCCAACATGCCAAACAACAAACGCAAAAACCGAGGTAACAAGAGCAAGGAAGACACTATGATGCCCCCAAATGAGAAAGACACCCCAATGCAAGATTACGAAGATGAAGAGATAGAGGAAATGCAAGAAGCGGATCTCAAAAAATTGATAAGAACATTAAGAAGTTCTCAAAAACAAATTCTTGAACTACAGAAATCCTTAATGGACAAGATAGAAAATCTCTCACACGAAAATGAAATATTAAGGAGGAATCAAAATGAAATGAAACAACTAGTAGAACATGAAACTGTGATAGTGACAAAAAACCACAATGAAATGAAGAACTCAATAGATCAAATGACAAACACATTATAGAGCCTTAAAAACAGAATGGGTGAAGCAGAAGAGAGAATATCGGAATTAGAAGACAGAGAACAGGAAAGGAAACGGTCAAATCAAAGAAAAGAAGAAGAAATCAGAAATCTAAAAAATACTGTCAGGAATCTACAGGATACTATTAAAAAACCCAACATTCGGGTTCTAGGAGTTCCTGAAGGCATGGAGAGGGAGAAAGGATTAGAAGGCCTTTTTAGTGAGATACTAGCAGAAAATTTCCCAGGTTTGGAGGACAGAGACATCCTAGTACAGGAAGCTCATAGAACCCCTAATAAACATGATCAAAAGAGATCCTCACCATGACACGTTGTAATCAAACTCACCACAGTGAAACACAAAGAAAAGATCCTAAAATGTGCAAGAGAGAAACGTCAGATTACTCTCAGAGGATCTCCAATTAGACTCACAGCAGACTTCTCATCAGAAACCCTACAAGCTAGGAGAGAATGGCGAGATATAGCCCAGGTACTAAGAGAGAAAAACTGCCAGCCCAGAATATTATATCCTGCAAAGCTCTCATTTATGAATGAAGGTGAAATAAAGACCTTTCACAGCAAACAGAAATTGAAAGAATTTGTCGCCTTCGTCCAGCCCTGCACAAGATGCTTAAAGATGTGTTACATACAGAAACACAGAAACACGGTCACAATATGAAAGAAGGTAAAGGAAGGAAACCTCACAGCAAAAGATCACAGGAATCACAAACCATATATTAGAAAAAATCTTTGGCAAATGGCAGGGCAAAGTTACTCCTTCTCAATAGTCACATTGAATGTTAATGGCTTGAACTGTCCAGTTAAAAGACACCGATTGGCTGATTGGGTTAAGGAATAAAACCCATCTTTTTGCTGCTTACAAGAAACTCATCTTTCCAACAATGATCCATACAGGTTGAAAGTGAAAGGCTGGAAAAAGATATACCATGCCAACAGAAATGAAAAAAGAGTGGGCGTAGCCATCTTAATATTGGACAACATAAACTTTACCACAAAAACTGTCAGGAGAGACAAAGAGGGGCACTATTTAATGATTAAGGGATGCATTCAACAGGAAGATATAACGATTATCAATGTATATGCACCTAATTACAGGGCACCAGCTTATTTAAAAGACTTGTTAAGGGACTTAAAGGGAGACTAAGACCCCAATACAATAGTACTGGGGGACTTCAATACTCCACTCTCAGAGATAGACAGATCAACAGGACAGAAGATCAACAAGGAGATAGCAGATTTAAATGACACTATAGCCCAAATGGATCTAACAGATATCTACAGAACATTTTATCCTACATCTAAGGACTTTACATTCTTCTCAGCAGTACATGGAACCTTCCCTAGGATTGACCACATACTAGGCCATAAAGCAAGTCTCAGCAAATTCAAGAGAATTAGAATCATACCATGCAGCTTCTCAGACCACAAAGGAATGAAATTGGAAATTAGCAACTCGGGAATCCCTAGAGCACGTGCAAACACATGGAGATTGAACAACATGCTCCTGAATGAACAATGGGTCATAGAAGAAATTAAAAGAGAAATCAAAAATTTTCTGGAAGTAAATGAGGATAAAAGCACAGCATACCAAAACCTCTGGGATACAACAAAAGCAGTGTTAAGAGGAAAGTTTATATCAATAGGTGCCTACATCAAGAAATTGGAAAGGCACCAAATAGATGAGCTTTCAAGTCAAATCAAGGATCTAGAAAATCTGCAGCAAACCAAACCCAAACCCAGTAGGAGAAGAGAAATAATTAAAATCAAAGAAGAAATCAACAGGATTGAATCCAAAAAAACATTACAAAAAATCAGCCAAACGAGGAGCTGGTTTTTTGAAAAAATAAACAAAATTGACGCCCCATTGGCTCAACTAACTAAAAAAATAAGAGAAAAGATGCAAATCAATAGGATCAGAGATGAAAATGGAAACGTAACAACAGACAACACAGAAATAAAAGGAATCATCAGAAATTACTACAAGGACTTGTATGCCATCAAACAGGGAAATGTATCAGAAATGGACATTCTTGGACACATACAACCTACCTAAATTGAGCCAGGAAGACATAGAAAACCTAAACAGACCCATAACTGACACAGAAATTGAAGCAGTAATAAAGGCCCTCCCAACAAAGAAAAGCCCAGGACCAGATGGATTCACTGCTGAGTTCTACCAGACATTTAGAGAAGAACTAACTCCAATTCTTCTCAAACTATTCAAAACAATCAAAAAGAGGGAATCCTCCCAAATTCTTTCTATGAAGCCAGCACCACCTTAATTCCTAAGCCGGAAAAAGATGCAGCATAGAAAGAGAATTACAGACCAATATCCCTGATGAACATAGATGCAAAAATACTCAATAAAATTCTGGCCAATAGAATGCAACAACACATCAGAAAGATCATCCACCCAGACCAAGTGGGATTTATCCCCGGTATGCAAGGATGGTTCAACGTTCGCAAAACAAACAACGTAATACACTACATTAACAGACTGCAGAAGAAAAACCATATGATTCTCTCAATAGACGCAGAGAAAGCATTTGATAAAATACAACACCCTTTCATGATGAAAACTCTAAGCAAACTGGGTATGGAAGGAACATTCCTCAATACAATCAAAGCAATATATGAAAAACCCACGGCCAACATCCTATTGAATGGGGAAAAGTTGGAAGCATTTCCGCTGAGATCTGGTACCAGACAGGGATGCCCACTCTCACCACTGCTATTCAATATAGTTCTCGAAGTTTTAGCCAGAGCTATTAGGCAAGAAAAAGAAATTAAAGGGATACAAATTGGGAAGGAAGAACTCAAACTATCCCTCTTTGCAGATGATATGATTCTTTATTTAGGGGACCCAAAGAACTCTACTAAGAGACTACCGGAACTCATAGAAGAGTTTGGCAAAGTAGCAGGATATAAAATCAATGCACAAAAATCAACAGCCTTTGTATACACAGGCAATGCCATGGCTGAGGAAGAACTTCTAACATAAATCCCATTCACAATAGCTACAAAAACGATCAAATACCTTGGAATAAACTTAACCAAGGACGTTAAAGATCTCTACGATGAAAACTACAAAACCTTACAGAAAGAAATAGAAGAGGATACCAAAAAATGGAGAAATCTTCCATGCTCATGGACTGGAAGAATCAATATCATCAAAATGTCTATTCTCCCAAAAGTAATTTATACATTCAATGCAATACCAATCAAGATACCGAAGACCTTCTTCTCAGATCTGGAAAAAATGATGCTGAAATTCATATGGAGGCACAGAAGACCTCGAATAGCCAAAGCAATCTTGTACAACAAAAACAAAGCCGGAGGCATCACAATACCAGATTTCAGGACATACTACAGGGCAGTTGTTATCAAAACAGCATGGTACTGGTACAGAAACAGATGGATAGACCAATGGAACAGAATAGAAACACCAGAAATCAATCAAAACATCTACAGCCAACTTATATTGGATCAAAGATCCAAAACTAATCCCTGGAATAAGGACAGCCTATTCAATAAATGGTGCTGGGAAAATTGGATTTCCACATGCAGAAGCTTGAAGCAAGACCCATACCTTTCACCTTACACAAAAATTCAATTCACTCAACGTGGATTGAAGACTTAAATCTACGACCCGAAACCATCAAATTATTAGAGAGCATTGGAGAAACCATGCAAGATATAGGTACCAGCAAAGACTTCTTGGAAAAGACCACAGTGGCACAGGCAGTCAAAACCAAAATTAACATTTGGGATTACATCAAATTGAGAAGTTTCTGTACTTCAAAAGAAACAGTCAGGAAAGTGAAGAGGCAACCGACAGAATGGGAAAAAATATTTGCAAACTATACTACAGATAAAGGTTTGATAACCAGAATCTACAAAGAAATCAAGAAACTCCACAACATCAAAACAAACAACCCACGTAAGAGATGGGCCAAGGACCTCAAAAGACATTTTTCAAAAGAGGAATCCAAATGGCCAACAGACACATGAAAAAAGGTTCAAGATCACTAGCAATCAGGGAAATGTAAATCAAAACCACAATGAGGTTTCACCTCACCCCTGTGAGAATGGCTCACATCCAGAAATCTACCAACAATAGATGCTCGTGAGGATGTGGGGAAAAAGGGACACTAACCCACTGTTGGTGCAAACGCAAACTGGTTAAGCCACTATGGAAGTCAATCTGGAGATTCCTCAGAAACCTGAACATAACCCTACCATACAACCCAGCCATCCCACTCCTTGGAATTTACCCAAAGGAAATTAATTTGGCTAATAAAAAAGCCATCTGCACATTAATGTTTATTGCAGCTCAATTCACAATAGCTAAGACCTGGAACCAACCCAAATGCCCATCAACAGTAGACTGGATAAAGAAATTATGGGACATGTACTCCATAGAATACTATACAGCAGTAAGAACAATGAAACCCAGTCATTTGCAACAAGATGGATGAATCTGGAAAACATCATGCTGAGTGAATTAAGCCAGTCCCAAAGAGACAAATATCATTTGTTTTCCCTGATCGGCGACAACTGAGCACCAAAGGGGAAACCTGTTGAAGTGAAAAGGACGCTATAAGAAACAATGATCTGATCAGCTCTTGTCCTGACTTTAGATGTACAATGTAATACTTTATCCTTTTTAGTATTTGTTGTTGTTGTTGTTGTTCTAGTACTAGTGGTTGAACTCTGTAATTAACACACAATTATTCTTAGGTGTTTAAATTTTAACTGAAAAGTGATCGCTGTTAAATTTAAGAGTGGAAAAAGAGGGAGGAGATGTACAGTTCAGCACATGCTCAATCGGACTTGCCCCAAATGGTGGAGTTAGAAATGTGCCAGGGGATTCCAATACAATCCCATCAAGGTGGCATGTACCAATGCCATCTCACTAGTCCAAGTGATCAATTTCAGTTCACATTCGATGGCTCTGATAGGTCTAAGAGTCAAAGGGATCACACAAACAAGACTAGTGTCTGCTAATACTAACTGATAGAATCAAAAAGGGAGAGAAAGATCCAACATGGGAAGTGGGATACACAGCAGACTCATAGAATGGCAGATATCCTAAACAACACTCTGGCCTCAGAATCAGCCCTTAAGGCATTCGGATCTGGCTGAAGAGCCCATGAGAGTATTTTAGGCATGGAAAGCCAAGATACCATGGAAAAGAAAAAAAGACGAAGACCTAAATGAAAGATCTCTGTGAGTGAGATTCCAGTGGAAAGAACGGGGCCATCAAAGAAGGAGGTACCTTTCTCTGAAGGGAGGAGAGAACTTCCACTTTGACTATGACCCTATCAGAATAAGATCAAAGTCAGCGAACTCTAAAGGCTTCCATAGCCCTGGCAACTCATGACTAGAGCCTAGGGAGATTACTGACGCCATGAACAGGAGTGTCAAATTGTTAAGTCAGCAACAGGAGTCACTGTGTACTTACATCCCATGTGGGAACTGTCCTTAATGTGTTGTCTAATGTGCAGTGATGCTATAACTAGTACTGAAACAGTATTTTTACACTTTGTGTTTCTGCTTGGGTACAAACTGATGAGATATTTACTGATTATATACTGAATCGATCTTCTGTATATAAAGATAATTGGAAATGAAAAAAAAAAACCTGGTGTTAAATTGGAAATGGCATAGAAAAATAATTAAGTTTTAAAAAAATATTATGTAGGATCTCTGCCTTTAATGTGTTGTACACTCTTATTTAATGCTATAACTAGTACTCCAACAGTATTTTTTTTTTCACTTTGTGTTGCTATATGGGGGCAAACTGTTGAAATCGTTACCTAATATATACTAAACTGATCTTTTGTATATAAAGAGAATTGAAAATGAATCATGATGTGATTGGAAGGGGAGAGGGAGCGGGAAAGGGGAGGGTTGTGGGTGGGAGGGAATTTTTGGGAGGGGGAAGCCATTGTAACCCATAAGCTGTACTTTGGAAATTTATATTCATTAAATAAAAGTTTAATTAAAAAAAAAAGAAATCACCACACTGTTTACCACAGTGGCTGCACTAATTTATATTCCCCCCAACAGTGTATAAATTCTGTCCTTTGTCCACATCCTTGCCAGCATTTGTTAGTCTTTGGGTTTTGAATTTTATCCATTCTGACAGGATGGAGATAATATCTCATTGTAGTTTTGATTTGTAGTTCCCTGATGGCTAGTGATGTTGAGCATTTTTTTAAAAATATATTTGTTGGCTATTTGTATTTCTTCTTTTGAGAACTGTCTATTGAAGTCCTTTGCTCATTTCTCAACTGCATTGGTTATTTTTTTGTTATTGAGTTTTTTTTTAAGTTGCTGATATATTTAGGATATTTAATCCTTTGTCAGATAGTGGTTTGCAAATACTTTTTCCCATTTTGTTGAATGTCTCTTACTCTATTGATAATTTCCTTTGCTGTGCAAAAGCTTCTGAGTTTCATATAGTCTCATTTGTTTAGTTTTGCTTTTGTGTCTGTGCTTTGGGGGTCTTATCTCAGAAGTTATCCCCTATACCAATGGTTTGGAGTATTTCTGCTACATTTTCTTCCAGCAACTTCATAGTCTCAGATCTTACATTTAAGTCTTGATCCATCTTGAGTTGATTTTTGTATATGGTGAGAGGTATGGAGATACACACACACACACACTACTTTGCCAGCACCATTTGTTAAAGATATTTTTTTTTAATTTTTATTTAATGAGTGCATTTTTTCATAGATACAACTTTAGAAATACAGTTGTTCTTTCCCCCATGTCCCCCTCCAGCTCCCATCCCACCTCCCATTCCCTCTCCCATGGTTCATTTGATTCATAATGGTTCATTTTTAGTATGATTTTATACTTTATATACAGAGGACTAACTATATGCTAATTATAGACTTGAACAATTTGCACCCATGCACACACACAACATGTAGATTACAGTTTGGGGAAAGGATTTGCAGTTGATTCTCATATTACAATTCAATAGGGGCAGAGGTCTCACAAGGGGAACAAGTGCACAGTGACTACTGTTGTTCCTTTAACAATTAACACTCTTTTTTTATGATGTCAGTGATCATCCGAGGCTCTTGCCATGGGCTGCCAAGGCTATGGAAGCCTTTTGTGACCACAGACTCCATTGGTATTTGGACATGGCCATAAGCAAAGTGGATGTTCTCTCTTCCGAGAAGAGTGCCTCCTTCTTTGATGACCCTTTCTTTCCTCTGAGGTCTCACAGAGATCCTCCATGTAGAATTGTTTTTGTTACAGAGTCTTGTCTTTCCATCCCTGAATTGCCCTCACAGGCCTTTCAGCCCCATGAAAAGATTATTCTTACTCCACTGTATTATCTGAGCGCTTTTGTCAAAAATCAGTTGGCTGTGTGTATGTGGATTAATTTCTAGGCTCTCTATTTTTTTCTTTTTCTTTTTTTTTAGATTTAAAAGCAAGATTTATTAGAGTCAAAGACCTCCAGCCAGAGTGGCATGGAGGGGGTGCTTTCTAATGGAAGAAAAAATCCAAAGTGCCTGGTAGTTGGGTTTTTAAGCACAATTTTGAAAAAAGAACAAAAAAAAAAAAGAACAAAAAACAAAAAAACATGGCAATCAGATTGACATTCAGTTATAAGGTGGGGACAAAACCTATCAAAAGACCTGATTTGCAATACTTTTTCCTGTCTGGATAGCTCACAATAAATCAAGGGTGGGATACCCAATTTCACAATAAACTGGGAGCTCAGAAGGGTAGAGTCACCACTTCCTTGCTTTTCTCATGATAGATTGGAAGCTCCCAAGGAGTGGGCAGCAGGCACTTCTGACCTTGCTAAACAACCCATGGAGGGAAAGCAAGCACTCTACACCCCAAATTTCCTCTGGGATCACCTTTACTGCCTATGAACCCATCTGGCTACTCACATTTCCCTCTCAAGAAGAATGGACCCTAACTTCTGTTTCGGGATCTGGGCAATGATCACTCTTGCTGCTTCATGCTGAAAAGGGACATTGTTGGTACTAGGAATCAACACAGGGCTCCAGCAGGAGGTGGCTTCTCAGCAGGAGCTGACTTCTCAAGGGGGACATAGTGCCAGCTTGCAGAAACTGCTTCCATCCAAGGTTTCATTGCATGACCACCTAGAATTTCACTGTTTTAAGTCTGGAGAAAACAAGCAGTTTAAACTCACGGGATCTAAAATGAAGGATAGAGTCATTATTAGATGACCTAAGAAAGGTATCATCTAAACATGAGCAAGTTTTCCTATTGAGAGGCGAATAGAAACTGGCAGAAGGGGCTTGATAATAATCAGATGGGCTTTAAAGCCTTGCCAGTTATGAGGCCCCAGCTGTCTCTTCACATGAGGTACATCATAAGGGAGGTGAGAATTCCCTTAGGGAAGGTACCCTATTGACTTCCATTACCTTGCTTGGGAGGAGTTCTGGCTTGAAGAGAAGGTAAGTGGCATCTCTAAAAGGAAAACATTTTTAGTTAATTTACAGTTCTGCCTGCAATGTGGCTGACCCTACTTGGCCATCCCCTCAACAGCAGTAGTTACTTTGGAAGCTGGGCCAAGTGAAGGGCTTCACAGCTTAGAGACATCAAGGCCTGAGGCTCTGGCCTGGGAGCCCTTCGACTACAGAGCAGTTCCATTTTCAGTGACCCAACTCTTGGCTGGCAGCACTACCAGTTTCATAAGCTGATTTCTGCTGAAGCCCTGGCTTTCCACGTTGAAAACCAATGCAGGCCGGCGCTGCGGCTCACTAG
Source organism: Lepus europaeus (assembly GCF_033115175.1). Lineage (NCBI taxonomy): Eukaryota > Metazoa > Chordata > Mammalia > Lagomorpha > Leporidae > Lepus > Lepus europaeus. Next base: position 103,303,678 of record NC_084827.1, on the reverse strand, counting down.
GCTAATCCTCCACCTTGCGGCGCCAGTACACAGGGTTCTAGTCCTGGTCAGGGTGCCGGATTCTGTCCCGGTTGCCCCTCTTCCAGACCAGCTCTCTGCTGTGGCCCGGAAGTGCAGTGGAGGATGATGGCCCAAGTGCTTGGGCCCTGTACCCATGAGAGACCAGGAGAAGCACCTGGCTCCTGGCTTTGGATCAGCACGGCGCACTGGCCGCAGCGTGCTGGCAGCGGCGGCCATTGGAGGGTGAACCAACGGCAAAGGAAGACCTTTCTCTCTGTCTCTCTCTCTCTCTCTCTCTCACTATCCACTCTGCCTGTCAAAAAAAAAAAAAAAAAAAAAAAAAAAAAAAAAAAAGAAAACCAATGCAGTGGACTGGACTGTTGGGTTTCCTTGATGGCAGATCACTGTGTAAAGCAGCCATTAATTGGCTTGCCACATATCTTTACATTTCTACTGCCTAGCTCCCCCCTCCTCCTGGTTTTGTTAAAGCAGAACAAAGGAAACCTTTAAGAGGATTGGGCTCTCTATTCTGTACATTGATCTATATATCAGTTTTTATGCCAGTACCATACTGTTTTGTTTACTATAGTTTTGTAGTATGCTTTGAAGTCAGGTATTGTAATGCCTCCAGATTGATTTTTTTCTTGTTCATAATTGCTTTGGCTAGTCTGGGTCTTTTATGATTCCATATCAATTACAGGATTGCTTTTTCTAATTCTTTAAAGCATGTCATTGATATTTTCATAGAGATTGCATGGGATCTAATGATTGCTTTAGGTAGTATAGACATTTTAATGATATTGATTATTCTAATCCATGAGCAAGGTGTGTCTTTCCCTATTTTTGTGTCCTTGATTTCTTTCATCAATGTTTGATCATTTTCATTAAGGATCGTTCACTCTTTTGATTAAATTTATTCTTAAATATTGGATTTTTTTGGCTATTGTGAATGGGATTTCTTTCTTGATTTTTTTTTGTCTTTTTAAACCATTTTTACTGATGTATTTATCCATACAGCAAAGACAAGAGGGTATGTATTTCATTCTTAGTTTATAATCCATTATCATCATTAATAGTTGAGTAGCTCAAATGTTTCTATCTTTGGCCACTGGGAACACTTCCACCATGACTCTTATTTTTAGCATTGCCTTTAGTGTAAGCTTTTCCTAACTTTGAGCTGGTACATGATACACTAGTCTCATCCAGTATTTTTTCCTACCCCAACCCTGGAATTAACTACTTCTCAAGGATCTCTGATTCCTTTGGATGAAGGCTAAGATCAAGATTTGAATGTTAGTTATACTCATTGTTACCGGGATGTCATTGCTCATAAGTCCATCTTTCTTGATTTTTCTTTCTGTGAATTCATCATTAGCATACAAAAAGCTACTATTTTTTGTGTTTGTTTTATAACCTGTCATTTTACTGAATTGGTTGATCAATTCTAGTAGCTTTTTGGTAAAGTGTTTAGGTTTCTCCATGTGCAACATCATGTCATCTGCAAACATGGATAATTTGATTTCCTTTTTTCCAATTTTGATATCCTTTACTTCCTTCTCCTTCCTAATTGCTCTTGCTAAAACTTCTAGTACCTTATTGAATAAGAGCAGTGAAAGTGAACATCCTTGTCTTGTTTAGATCCGAGGGGATACACTTTTAGTTTTTCCCCATTAAATATGATATTGGCTGTTGGTTTGTGTTATATAGCCTTTATAATTTTTAGGATTGTTGGTTTTATACCTAATTTCTGTAGCATTCTAATCAGGAATGGTGTTGAATCTTATCAGATGCTTTCTCTGTGTCTATTGAAATGACCATTTGGTTTTTGTTCTTCATTCTGTTGATGTGATTTATGATGTTTATTGATTTGCAGATGTTGAACCACCCTTGCATTTGTGGGATAGATCCCACTTGATCGTGATGTATGATTTTTTTGATGTGGTTTTGGGTTTGATTTGCTAGTATCTTGTTGAGAATCTTTGCAGCTGTGTTCATTGAGGATAGAGGCCTTTAGTTTTCTCTTCATGTTGTGTCTTTGGTTTTAGTATGAAAGTAGTGCTGGCCTCATAAAGAGTTCAGCAGAATTCCAAACTGTTCAATATTTTGGAATAGTTTAAAGTGTTTTGGAGTTACTTCCTCTTTGAATGTTTTGTAGATTTCAGTAGTAAAGCCATCAGATCCTGGACTTTTCCTTATTGGAAGAATTTTGATTACTGCTTCAATCTCATTGCTTGTTATGGGTCTGTTTAGGTTGTCTATATCTTCTTGGTTTAATCTTGGTGGGTTATATGAATTCAGGAATTTATCCACTTCTTTGAAGTTTTTCCAGTTATTAGCACATGGTTCTTCATAGTAATTTCTTATGATCCTTTGTATTTCAGTGATGTCAATTGTACTGTCTACTTTTTCATCTATAATTTTATTTATTTGAGTTTTTCTCTTTTTTTTCTTTGTTAGTCCAGCTGGTGGTTTATTTATTTTGTTTATCTTCTCAAAAAACCAACTTTTTGTTTTTATTGATTTTTTGTATTTTTTTTTTTTAGTTTAGTTTCAATTTCATTTATTTCTGTTCTGATCCTTTTTTCTAGCATCCTGTTGATTTGGAGTTTGGTTAGTTCTTATTTTTCTAAGTCTTCAAGATACATCATTAGGTCTTTAATTTGAGACAGTTCCCATTTTTAATTTAAGCACTTAATGCTATAAACTTTCCTCTGTATTCTGCTTTTGGTATATCCTACAAGTTTTCATATATTGTGTTTTCATTTATTTGAAGAAAGTTTTTGATTTCCTTTTTAATTTCTTCAATGATCCATTGATCATTTAGTAACGTTGCTTAATTTCCAAGTATTTATGAGTGCTCTATTTTTCCTCTTGTTGATTTCTAGTTTTATTTTATTTCTAGTTTTATTCCTTCATGGTGTGAGAAAACACCTGATATGATTTCAGTCTTTTTAAATTTTCTAAGACTTGGTTTTTGACTGAAGATATTCATGTGCTGATGAGAAGAATGTGTATTCGGTATCTGTTTTGTGAAATGTTCTGTAAATGTCTGTTAGGCCCATTTGTTCCATAGCATTGAAACAATTGAAACAATTCCAATGTGTCTTTATTGATTTTCTGTCTGGATTATCTGTCCATTGATGAGAGTGGGGTGTGGAAATCACCCACTATAATTGTATAGGAGTATATCTCTACTTTAAGTCTGATTGTATTTGCTGTACATATCTGGGTGGTCTTTGTTTGGTGTGTATATATTTATGACTATTATGTATTCTTGTATTGTATTATGTATTGAACCTTTTATCAAAATATAATGTCCTTTTTTAAATCTATTTTTACAGATTTTGATTTAAAGTCTGTTTTACCTGATATCAGGATAGCTACACCTGCTTGCTTTTTTGTTTCTATTTGCCAGGTATATTTTTTTCCAACACTTCTTTGTTTGTGAAGTGAGTTTCTTATAACGTATAATGGGGTCATGATTTTTTATACATTCAGCAACCTGTCTTTTGTCTGGTGAATTTATTCCAATTACATTCAAGTTTAGTATCAATATATAAGAACTAAGACTTGTTATTTTGTTGATTTGATAATGATTCTACCTACTCTGTTAGTGAATTTGGTGGAGATATATGTTTCATGTTTGCTTCTAATACAGGAACCCCTTAAGAATTTCTTGTAATGCTGGTCTGGTGGTGGTGAGTTCTTTCAGTTTTTGCTTATTGGAAAAATACTTCACTTCTCCTTCACTTTTTTTTTTATTAAGAGTTGATTAACGACTTTTATTTATTTATTTATTTATTTATTTGACAATTAGTGTTAGCGAGAGAGACAGAGAGAAAGGTCTTCCTTCCATTGGTTCACCCCCCAAATGGCCACTATGGCCAGAGCTATGCCAATCCGAAGCCAGGAGCCAGGTGCTTCTTCCATGTGGGTGCATGGACCCAAGCACTTGGGCTATCCTCCACTGCCTTCCTGGGCCACAGCAGAGAGCTGGACTGGGAGAGGAACAACTAGGACTAGAACCCAACACCCATATGGGATGCTGGTGCTGCAGGCGGAGGATTAACCAAGTGAGCCACAGCGCCAGCCCCTCTCCTTCACTTTTAAAGGATAGCTTTACTGGGTATAATATTCTTGGTTAGAAGTTTTATTTTCTTTTAAGAGCTTCAATATATCATCCCACTGTCCTTTGGCCTCTAGAGTTTCTGCTTTAAAGTCTGATGTGAGCCAGCACTGCGGCTCACTAGGCTAATCCTCCGCCTTGCGGTGCCAGCACACTGGGTTCTAGTCCCGGTCGGGGCACCGGATTCTGTCCCGGTTGCCCCTCTTCCAGGCCAGCTCTCTGCTGTGGCCAGGGAGTGCAGTGGAGGATGGCCCAAGTGCTTGGGCCCTGCACCCCATGGGAGACCAGGATAAGCACCTGGCTCCTGCCATCGGATCAGCGCGGTGCGCCGGCCGCAGCGCGCCAGCCGCGGCGGCCATTGGAGGGTGAACCAACGGCAAAAGGAAGACCTTTCTCTCTGTCTCTCTCTCTCACTGTCCACTCTGCCTGTCAAAAAAAAAAAAAAAAAGTCTGATGTGAATCTAATTGGTTTTCCTTTATATATAACTTGATGCTTTTTTCTTATATCTTTAGGATTCTTTCCTTTTACTTTTGAGAATTTAATGACAATATGCATCAGAGAAGACCTTTTTGTTTAATCTGCTGGGATTTTTTGAACTTCTTGTATCTTGGTGTCCATGTTTCTTTCAAAATCTCAAAGATTTTCAGCTATTATTTCATTTAGTAAGTTCTCAACTCTTTTCTTTTCCTTCAGGAATACCTATAATACAAATATTTGGTTGTTTAATGGTATTGCATATTTTGTGAAGACTTTTTCCTTTCTTTTAAATTATTTTCTCTTTATTTTTGTCTAACTGACAAAAATTTCAAAATACTTGTCCTTGAGGTTAGAAATTCTTTCATCCACTTGGTCTATTCTGCTGTTGAAGCTCTCTATTATATTTTTTTATTTCACTGATTCAAGATTTAATCTATAAAACTTCTATTTTGTTCCTCTTAATGAGTTCTATCTCCTTAGTAATACTTTCATTTTTGTCACTCATTGATTTCCTCATTTCTTTAATCTGTGTATCTGTATTCTCTTGCATCTCATTGAGTTTCCTTATAACCATTATTTTTTTTCTTTTCAACTTTTTTTTTTTAAAAAACCAAAATTTTATTATGTATTTTTTCTGATTACAGTGGATTAATATTAGAAAGCAACAATAAAAATATCAGAAATCAACAATAATAAAGAAACTAAAAATTATACAAATACATGAACATTGAGCAACATAGTCCTGAATAAAGAAACTTTGACATATATATATATACATATATATATGTCTGTATACATATATACTCATGCACATATATATGATGCAATACTATTCTGCTATGAAAAAAGAATGAAGTGATGACATTTGCAGTAAAATGGATAGAACTGGAGATGACTGTGTTAATGTAAACTAGCTAGACATATAAAGACAAATACAGTATGCTCTCTTTTTAAAATATATTAGCTTTCCAATATAACAGAGCACAGAAAGAGAATATACAGCATTTATATATACTTATTATTTAAATTATTATGAGAGGTTGTGAAAGGTGGGAGGAAGGGAAAGGGATGGGGTGGGATAATGACTACCAAAACACAGTAGGGTGAGTGTAACAGGTTGTGGGGTTTTACAACAGAGGGGAGTGACTGTAGCTCATGATAATATTTACGTAAAGAACAAGAACACAGGCACTGGTAGGCTCCCAACACAAAGAAAATATAAGGGAATAGAAAGAATAATTGTCTGGTCTGACAGTTTATTCTGTGCATATGTTTTGAAGCATTGCACTGTATCCCCTTAAAATGCATGAATATTTCATGTTAATCCAAAATTAAAAAAACAAAAAAGTTCTAGTCCTTGTTAAGTAATTCTCAGGAAAAAGATGACAAGAAATTCCTCTTAGTGAGGAGTTCACTAGGTGCTGAACTCTGTAATATGCATTTGTCTTTCTTTTCAACTTTTATTTAATAAATATAAATGTCCAAAGTACAATTTTTGAATTATAGCAGTTTTCCCCCCCATAACCTCCCTCCCACCCACAATCATCCCATTTCCCACTCCCTTTCCCATCCATTCTTCATCATGATTAATTTTCAATTATCTTTATATAAAGAATATCAACTTAGTATATACTAAGTAAAGATTTCAACAGACTGCACCTACAAAGACACACAAGTAGTAGTAGTAGTTTGAGTAGTAGTTTTACCATTAGTTCTCATAGTACAACACATTAAGGGCAGAGGTCCTACATGGGGAGCAGGAGCACAGTGACTCCCATTGTTGATTTAACAATTGACACTCTTATTTATGACGTCAGTAATCACCCGAGTCTCTTGTCATGAGCTGCCAAGGCTATGGAAGCCTCTTGAGTTCACCAATTCTGATCTTATTTACGCAAGGCCATATTCAAAGTGGAAGCTCTCTCCTCCCTTCAGAGAAAGGTACTGCCTTCTTTGATGGCTCGTTCTTTCTGCAGGGATCTCACTCACAGAGATCTTTTATTTAGGTAATTTTTTTTTTTTTTTTTTTTTTTTTTTTTTTTTTTTTTTTGCCAGAGTGTCTTGGCTTTCCATACCTGTGAAACTCTCATGGGCATTTTAGCCAATCCAAATGCCTTAAGGGCTGATTATGAGGCCAGAGTGCTGTTTAGGGTTTTTGCCATTCTATGAGTCTGCTGTGTATCCTGATTCCAATGTAGTATCATTCTCTCCTTTTTAATTCTATCAATTATTTGCAAACACTGGTCTTATTTATGTAATCCCTTTGACACTTAATCCTATCATTATGATCAATTATGAACTTAAACTGATCACTTTGATTAGTATGATGGCATTGGTACATTACACCTTGATGGGATTGAATTGGAATCCCCTGGTACGTTTCTAGCTCTGTCATTAGGGTTAAGTCCGAATGAGCATGTGCTGAACTGTACATCTCCTCCCTCTCTTATTCCCACTCTTATATTTAACAGGGATCACTTTTCAGTTAAATTTAAACACCTAAGAATAATTGTGTGTTAATTAAAGAGTTCAACCTGTGGTATTAAGTAGAACAAAAGAACTTTTAGAATAAAAGAGTAAGTTGTTCCTTGACAGTCAGGACAAGGGCTGAACAAGTCATTGTTTCTCATAGTGTCCATTTCACTTCAAAAGGTTTCCCCTTTGCTGCTCAGTTAGTTGTCACCGATCGAGGAGAACAGATGATATTTGTCCCTTTGGGACTGGCTTAATTCACTCAGCATGATGTTTTCCAGATTACTTCATTTTGTTGCAAATGACTGGATTTCATTGTTTTTGACTGCTGTATAGTATTCTATAGAGCACATATCCCATAATTTCTTTATCCAGTCTTCTGCTGATGGGCATTTAGGTTGATTCCAGGTCTTAGGTATTGTGACTTGAGCTGTAATAAACATTGAGGTGCAGACAGCTCTTTTATTTGCCAATTTAATTTCCTTTGGGTAAATCCAAGGAGTGGGAAGGCTGGGTTGTATGGTAGGGCTATATTCAGGTTTCTGAGGAATCTCCAAACTGTCTTCGGTAGGGCTTTACCAGTTTGCATTCCCACCAACAGTGGCCCTTTTCCCTACATCCTCTCCAGCATCTGTTGTTGGTAGATTTCTGTATGTGAGCCATTCTAACCGGGGTGAGGTGAAACCTCATTGTGGTTTTGATTTGCATTTCCCTAATGGCTAGTGATCCTGAACATTTTTTTTCATGTGTCTGTTGGCCATTTGGATTTCCTCTTTTGAAAAATGTCTTTTGAGGTCCTTGGCCCATCTCTTAAGTGGGTTGTGTAACCATTATTTTGAATTTTATAGATTTCCTTCAGTTTAGGATTACTGTGTTCTTTTGGAGGTGTCATGCTACCATGCTTCTTGTCTCCTGTGTCTCTACATTGACATCTGCCTATCTGGTGTATTCTTCCCTTCTTTATGCAGTAGGTTTTATTGGTTTAGTTGTGATGAAGGCTATCACTTGGCTTATTTCTTTGGCTTCAGTTCTAGGTGAACACAGGAGTGTAGTCTCTGAGTGATTTTTTCTGTCTTAATCAGTGTTAACTGTGTCTATACATGACACAATGGTCTCACCTGCTTCAGTTTGTAGGGGTAGAAGTGTGGCTTTGAGATGAATAAGGATTTTCTTGGATGTTTATCTTTGATCCACAGAGAGTTTGGTGTCAGTATCCCTGGTGAATGTAATAGCCATGGCCTCTTTCTTTCTTTCTTTCTTTCTTTCTTTCTTTCTTTCTTTCTTTCTTTCTTTCTTTCTTTCTTCCTTCCTTCCTTCCTTCCTTCCTTCCTTCCTTCCTTCCTTGTAAAGATTTATTTATTTATTTGAAAGTCAGAGTTACACACAGAGAGAAGGAGAGGCAAAAAGAGACAGAGAGAGGTCTTCCATCTGCTGGTCCACTCCCCAACTGGTCACAACGGCTCAAGCTGTGCTGACCTGAAACCAGGAGCCAGGAGCCAGGAGCCAGGAGCTTCTTCTGGATCTCCTACACAGGTACAGGGGCCCAAGGACTTGGGCCATCTTCTGCTTTCTCAGGCTATAGCAGAGAGCTGGATTGAAAGTGGAGCAGCTGGGACCTGAACTGGCGCCCATATGGGATGCTGGCACTGCAGGAGGCAGATTTACCCACTATGCCACAGCACTGGCCCCTGGCTTTGTTCTTGATGCTGAGGTTGAAAAGAATGGCTGCCAACTTGTCCTACTGGCAAGCTTGAGTGATGCTAGGGCTAATAGCATCAATTCCTGTGTCTCTTGGACTGCATCATACAGATGGACCTTTCCTCAGGTACTGCTAGCAGAGTCCAACTGGTGCTATGGTTTATAATACCAACAGCCCTAGTCCTAGGACTAGGGCATGTGAACTCAACCCTGTTCCAGTCTTACATGGTGACTACAAGGTGTATGAGAGATTTTACTTTGGAATGTTTGGATGGATCCAGAAAAGTGATAAGTATGTAGGTTCTTCCCTATATCCACAGGGTATATTCCAGTGTCACCAAGAAATTTAGACTGAATTGTTACAGTTCTGGTGTTGCAGAGTATAGTGGGGTCATTACCCAGATCTCCCAGGGTGGGAGCAGATTTGTTTATGGGCTGCTTCTGGTTTTAGCTCCCAGAAGCTAAGGCAAATCCCCCAATCTCTGGTATAGTGACCGAGCATAGCTCTGATGCTAATGCCTAAAACTCCCACAGTTTCAGGATTCAAGAGGATCGGCCCTTTTCCCAACATATTTCCCTGACACTGACTATGATACTGGTAGGAGCAGAATGGAGGGGTGCTTTTCACTGCCAAATATGGTGCTCTATGTATGTGGGTAAGGGGAGGGAAGCAATGTGGCTTCCCTACTCCAAGCCTAGCAGTTGCTCAGACCCTACTTATCTCTCCAGCCTTAATTACAAGTCAGTGGTTGACTGTGGAATTCCCTCACAGCTGAAACTGAACAGTAGAGTGTGTGGTTTTTTTTCCTACCTTGATGTAGTAAGATGGCGACTCATAGCTGATAGTTGGCTGCACTGTGTGGCTGGCTACAGTGATGTCTGACTTCTCTCCTCTTGTCCCATAGAGTTTTCATTGTTTTTCTTTTTACTTCTTCACTAAAAGTTTGTCAGTCTGACCCCCACTTCCAGGTTTCCAAGGTGGGCAGTGTTCTTGTTATGGTATAATGGCAGCTCACAGCCTGCAACTGACAACACCACATGGCTGGCTGCAGTGGTGTGTCTATCTCCTCTCCTCTTGTCCAGTGGAGTCTTTGTTGTTTTTTCACTTCTTGGTTAACAACTTCTACCAGTTAGGCCCCTGGGAATATGGTCCTTCCTTTGTTCTTTTCATATACCAGAGCAGCCATACCCTATTCCCCGATCTTGGATTACCCAGAATATTACTGTTTCTAAGAATAAGTCTCAATAATGCATCTTTAGGGAACTGGTGGATGTGCATATTTAATAATTTGCATTTCTTTACCATGTTAGAATTTTTGTTACTTATCTGTAGCTTATAAAAATTACCAGCCATCACCAAGATCAACCATTGATTCTGCATTTCTATTATAAATAGGTTTGATGAACAACTTAATACTTTATCCCTTTTAGTATTTTTTTTGGTTGTTCTACTTAATACTATTGGTTGAATTCTGTAATTAATACACAGTTATTCTTAAGTGTTGAAACTTAACTGAAAAGTGATCCCTGTTAAATATGAGTGGGAATAAGAGAGGGAAGAGATGTACAATTTGGGACATGCTCAATCAGACTTGCCCCAAATGGTAGTTAGGAACATACCAGGGTATTCCAATTCAATCCCATCAAGGTGGCATGTACCAATGCAATCTCACTAGTCCAAGTGGCCAATTTCTGTTCACAATTGATCATAATGATAGGATTAAGAGTCAAAGGGATCACATAAACAAGACTAGTGTCTGAAAATACTAACCAATAGAATAAAAAAAGGGAGAGAAGGATCCAACATGGGAAGCAGGATACACAGCAGACTCATAGAATGGCAGATGTCCTAAACAGCACTCTGGCCTCAGAATCAGCCCTTAACGCATTCAGATTCAGCTGAAAAGCCCATGGGAGTATTTCAGGCCTGGAAAGCCAAGACACTCTGGCAAAAAACAAACAAACAAACAAACAAAAAACCTAAATGAAAGATCTCTGCGAGTGAGATCCCATTGGAAAGAACAGGTCATCAAAGAAGGAGGTACCATTCTCTGAAGGGAGGAGAGAACTTCCACTTTGACTGTGACCTTGTCCAAATATGATCAGAGTCGGTGAACTCAAAAGGCTTCCATAGCCTTGGCAGCTCATGACAAGAGCCTAGGGTGATTTGTTAAGTCAATAGGAGCCATTGTGCACTTACTCCTCATGTTGGATCTCTGTCTTTAATGTGCTGTACATTGTGATTTAATGCTATAACTAGTACTCAAACAGTATTTTTCACTTTGTGTTTCTGTGTGGGTGCAAACTGTTGAAATCTTTACTTAATATATACTAAATTGATCTTCTGTATATAAAGAGAATTGAAAATGAATCTTGATGTGAATGGAAGGGGAGAGGGAGTGGGAGTTGGGAGGGTTGCGGGTAGGCGGAAAGTTATGGGGGGGGAAGCCATTGTAATCCATAAGCTGTACTTTGGAAATTTATATTCATTAAATAAAAGTTAAAAAAAGAAAAAAATAAATGGGTTTGACAAGATTTGATTATTATGACATTTAAACATTTAAGAATACACTCTATGGGCCGGTGCTGTGGCTTAACAGGCTAATCCTCTGCCTTGCGGCGCCGGCACACTGGGTTCTAGTCCCGGTTGGGGCGCCGGATTCTATCCCTGTTGCCCCTCTTCCAGGCCAGCTCTCTGCTATGGCCCGGGAAGGCAGTGGAGGATGGCCCTAGTACTTGGGCCCTGCACCTGCATGGGAGACCGGGAGAAGTGCCTGGCTCCTGGCTTCAGATTAGCATGATGTGCCGGCCGCAGCGGCCATTGGAGGGTGAACCAATGGCAAAAAGGAAGACCTATCTCTCTGTCTCTCTCTCACTGTCCACTCTGCCTGTCAAAAAAAATAAATAAATAAAAAATAAAAAAGAATACGCTCTATGTAATACATTGTTTTATTTCATTTTAATAATTAAATGATTACATGAATAATTTAGGACATTTATTTTAACCCACATTTTATAGGTAAGGGAAATAAATCCCATAAGGCCTAGGGGCTTGGCCAAGGCTGTACAAATGAGTGGTACAATAGGAACTTGAACTCTGTTCTTTTGACTTCAAAGCCCTTGTGTCGGCCCCCACCCTGTGTATGCTTTTGAATAAAGATAACATTCCTGATCCAACAGAGAGGGGGCATGAATGCTTAACTGTTTGTTCAGAAGACATGTGTTTGTTGGGATGCAGTCAGACATTCTTCCTGGGTGTTCTGTGACCAATGACTTATAATGGTAAGGGGACTAAGTCAATGCCATTGTGGTCTGTGATAAAGAACCAGAAAGACCGGTGCTCAAACAATGAATCATGTTGTAGGTAGTTGAGATCCAGTTTAGCAATTCAACATTTCATGAGCATGTGATGTGTGCCAGCACTACTGCCAGGAACTATTAATAGAAATGAAAGGTACAATTTCTGCTCTAGAAAATCAGTTTGTAGGGGGACATAATTAGAAGACATTGTGACAAATGCGTATGAAAAGGGTGTCACATTTAGAAGTCCATACCCCAGCCAGAATGAGCAAGTGAGATGGGGGGAGGCAATAAGGAAATGCCTTCTAGTCAGAGTAAATCTGGCAGAATCTTGTAGAAGTAGGAGGTAATCTAGCAAAGAAGTAAATGAAGAGAAAGGATAGTTCATGTACAAAGGTGTAGGAGTAAATGAGAGCATGGAAATTTCAAGCAATCACCAGTGCATTCCTGGAGGATTTGGGGTAGGGAAAGAGACAAGGTCAGAGAGTGAAAAGTGAATATCAGATTAAGTAAAAGTTTGTGTTTTGCAGACCATGGAGAGCTACTTCAAATCTTTTTTTCAATTGAAGTAAAATCCACATACCATAAAACCAACCATTTTAAAGAGTACATGCAATTCAGTGCCATTTAATTCATTCACAATATTGTCCAACCTTTACCTCTATCTAGTTCCAAAACATTTCATCACCTGAAACAAACTACATTAGGCAGCTCCTCCCTATTTCCCTTTCTCTCAGCTCCTGTCAACTACTAATATACTGTCCCTAAGAATTTGCTCATTCTAGATATTTCATATAAATGGAGTCATATAACATATGACCTTCTAAGTCTGACTTTCTTTTCACTTAGCATGGAGTTTTTCAGGTTCATCCACCTTATATTATTTATCAGTACTTTCTCCCTCTTCATGACTGAATAATAGCTCATTGTATGCATAAATCACATTTTATTTATCCATTCAACAGTTTATGGACATTGGAGTTGTTTCCACCTTTTGGATGTTGTGAGTGGTATTTCCATGTGCACTGTGTACAAGGTTTTGTTTGAATATCTGCTTTCAATTCTCTGAGTATATAATTAGGAACAGAATTTCTATGGTAATTCAATGCTTAACTGAGGAGCTGACAAACTTATCTTCCACAATTACATACCCATTAGCAATGTGGGAGAGTTCAACAGCCCCCCCGCTCAACACTTTTTTCCATTAAAATCAATAGCTGTCCTAATGGGTATGAGGTATCTCATTTTTTTTAAAAAAATATTTATTTATTTATTTGAAATGCAGAGTTACAAAGGCAGAGGGAGAGGCAGTGGCAGAGAGACATCTTCCATCTGCTGGTTCACTCCCCAAATGGCTACAATGGCTAGAACTGGGCCAGTCTGAGGCCATGAGCCAGGAGCTTCTTCCAGGTTTCCCACAAGACTGCAGGGGTCCAAGCACTTGGGCTATCTTACAGTGCTTTCCCAATCCTTAGCAGAGAGCTGAATTGGAAGTGGAGCAGCTGGGTCTCACTGGTGCCCACATGGGATGCTGGCACTGTGGGTGGTGGCTTTCCATGCTAGGCCACAGCGCTGTCCCTTCATTGTGGTTTTGATTTGCATTTCCTAAATGATTAGTGAATGTATTTATTGGCCATTTGTATATCTTCGTTGGAGGAATGTCTACTCAAGTCCTTTACCATAAGTTGAATTTTTTTTTTATTGAGTTGTAGGAGTTTTATATATTCTGGATGCTAGACTGTTATCAACTATATGATATGCAAATATTTTCTTGCATACTTTGGTTTATCTTTTTCACTCTCTTGCTATTTTCCTTTAATCTGACAAATCCAATCTATCTATTTTTTGTTGCCTGTGCTTTTGATGTCATAATAAGGTGTTGCCATATGCAATGTTTAATGCCTATGTTTTCTTCTAAGAATTTTATAGCTTTAGCTCTTTTATTTAGGTCTTTGACCCATTTTGAGTTAATTTTTGTATATGGTGTGAGGTAAGGATCCAACATCATTGTTGAACATGTGGACATTCAGTTAGTTATCCAGTTTCATTTGTTCTTTCCTCATTGAATGGTCCTGATGCCTCTGTTGGGTATCAGTTGACCATATAATATATAGGGATTCATTTTTATCTTATTTATTTTATATTTGTTTGTATGTTTATACTTATGCCAATATCACACTTTTTTATTTACTGAACATTTGTAGTGGTTTTGAAATTGGGAAGCATGAGTTTTCCAATTTTTGTTTTCTTTTTAAATATTATTTGGGCTATTATAAATCCATATGACTTTGAGGATCAGCTCTTTCATGTCTACACAAAAAGCTGTTGAAATTTGATAGGTATTGCATTGAATATGCAGAACACTTTGGTGAGACATTCCTTTACCTGGTTTCTTTTAGTTCTTTGTCAGTGTTGTCTTTTATCTCTTTTAACACATGTAGGACAGTTGATTTATAGTCTTTGTCTACTAAACCCTATCAATGCCAATGCTTCCTCAGGGAAAGTCTGTACTAATCTCTTTTTGTGTTGTTGCAATTAGGTAATGTTTTCTTGTTGAAACACACATTGTGAACATTATAGTGCGACAACTCTGGAAATCAGATTCTTTAGGGAAAGAATTTTGTTGTTGCTGCCTGTTTTGAGTTATTTGCTTCTTTCATGACTTTTGTGTTTTTATAAAATATGACTAGTTTTATAAAATCTGTGTTCTTTGTCATTTTTGGCTGCTGATATCTGTGTTCTGTTCTCTTAGTGGTGAGCTAGTGTTTTGACAGTTTCTGTAACTGCCTGGGGCAAAAAACAAAACAAAACAAAACTCTCCCAGTTTTGTAAATTGGTTATGTGTGGGGATACAACTTCAGTGCTTAGCTGGGCCATTTTTCAACTCTGCCTTAGCCTTCAGTTCCTGATTGTTCAGAGCCCAAAGGTCAGCCAGAGGAGAAAATTAGGGTCCTCTAAAGACTCTTCTGACCATTCATCATGCTCTGGACATGTATGTAGTCTAGTGATTCCTTGGTGTACATAGGAGCTTTTGAACACCCTTATCTTTCCACATATCTCTTTCCCCTAAAGCTTCTTCTTCCTCCTTCTTAGGCTTTTTAGCCTGTCTATTTTCCTGACTACTATCTTGCTGCAGGCTTCACTGGCTAATATTTTGTTTTTACATTTTTTTTTGTAAACACTACCCAGGTAGCTACCTCAGCCCTGAGAATGTCCTGAGTTGAGCAAAACAGGGGCAATCTCTAGAGCTTTCAAAAAACTATGAAAGAAAATAGACAACTACAGTTCTTTAAGAATAATGCTCATATTACCCCTCTAACACTAGCAACCTACAAGAGCAATCTTGCTGACCACTGCTGATCTGGGGAGTAGGGGATGGTAGAAGAGCAACCCAAATACCACAGTATTCTTACTCAAGTGCAGCACCTTCTCTCACCCAGTTTGTCCTGGATATGTCCTTGCACATATTTTTTTCTGGATTCCAGAGTTCTATGAAAGTTGATACTGACATTTTATTTTCTTGCCAGCCTATTAGTTGTTTATTTAAAAAAAACCTATTTTTTCTTTAAAAATTTTTATTCTGGGAGCAGGTGTTGTGGCACAGTGGGTTAAGCCTCCCACTGGAAAGCCCACATCCCATATCAGAGTATCACTTTGGGTCCAGGCTACTCTGCTTCTGACCCAGCTTCCTGCTAATGTGCTTGGAAAGTCAACAGATGATAACCCAAGTACTTGGATCCTTGCCACCCATGTAGGAGACCCAGATAGAGTTCTGGGCACCTGGCTTGGCTTCGCCCAGTCACAGGCATTTGGCGTATGAACAGTGGATAAAAGATTTATTTCCCTTCCTTTTCTCTATCTCTGTCTCTGTCTCTCTCTCTCTTTCTCTGTCTTTCAAATTAACTAATCTTTTAAAAAGTTTATTGTGACATAATATATACAAGATAAAATTTACCATTTTAAAGTGTACAGTTCATTGGCATTAATTATATACACATTTTTGTGTAATCACCTCTATCAGTTGCTTTTATGAAGGGATGGTAAACTGGAATTCCTTGCTCTACTGTTTCTTTTTTCCAACTGCACTTCATTTTTTAATTGTTTTTTTTTTTATTTTTAATTGCTTTTGATTTGTTTAAGTTTTTATTTAATGAATGCATTTTTTCTTGGGTACAACTTTAGGAATATAGTGAACAACTGCACTTCTATCAGTCTATCTATCTATTTATATATTTGTATTTGAAACACAGAGAAAAAGCAAGAGCAAGAGAGAGAGGTTTTCCATACACTGGATCATTCCCCAAATCCTTGTAACAGCCAGGATTGGGTCAAGCTGAAGCCAAGAGCTTGGAACCCAATTCATGTCTCCCAGGAGATGGCAGGGACCCAAGTACTTGACTTGAATTCAGGTACTCTGATATGGAATGCAGATATCCCAAGTGGCATCTTAGCTCCTGGGCCAAACACTTACCCCATACTCTGGCCATGTTTGGTGAAGTTACTTTTTTACTTCAGGTCTTTCAGAAGTGCATGGAAAATTCATGTCATGAAAAAATTATGCATGGATTTCAAAACAGTTTTGCAGTGATATAAATTTCTTTTAATTTTATTTTTCCAAGAAATTTTGAATTATCCTTATATTCAGATATCTGAAGGGGAAAATCCTGGACTAAATAGTATACATAGTTTTCTTTTTTTTTAAAAAAAAAAGATTTATTTTATTTATTTGAAAGACAGAGTTACAGAGAGAGGTAGAGCCAGAAAGAGAGGTCTTCCATCTGCTGGTTCACTCTCCAAATGACCACAATGGCCAGAGCTAAGGTGATCCAAAGCAAGGAGCCAGGAGTTTCTTCTGGGTCTCCCATGCAGGTTTAGAGACCCAAGTACTTGGGCTGTCTTCTACTGCTTTCTCAGACCATAGCAGAGAGCTGGATCAGAAGTGGGACAACAGGGACTTGAACTGGCACCCATATGGGATGCCAACGCTGCAGGCTGGGGCTTTAACCCACTGTGCCATAGTGCCGGCCCCTTCATAGCTTTCAAAGAAATCCTGGGGTCCTGTATGATGTGGTATAAAAGACTAGTTAGAGGATAATCATGCTGAATGCTGAATAAGTAAAACATTTGGCTTGACTAGAAGAAAAAAGGTTGAGTTGGAATGAGTGTTAAAAGAAGCTGTCACAGTACTGATTTGATTATACTTCCACTTTTCAACCAGATTTGACATCATGTAAATGAAATATACTCCAACACACACACATACATACACACTTAGCAAGAACCAAAAAAGAAGGAGCTAGGGTTTAAAAATAAGTAAATAAGTATAGGCTAGAGGAAAGGGATCAAAGATACTCTAGGTATTGTAGGTGAAGAAAAAAACCATTTTTTCTCTGTCTTCATAAGTTTGATCACTAGAACAGTGTAAATTAGACTGGCAAGAGACAAATTAGCAAGAGAAATATATGCAAATTTTATTTTATATTAATATTTTTATATTTATATGAGGGTTTCCTAGAAATGGAAGTGAAAACTCAAAGAAGCAGTTAGCCTTGAGAGCTTATATACCATTTTTTTGACAGGCAGAGCTAGACAGTGAGAGAGAGAGACAGAGAGAAAGGTCTTCCTTCTGTTGGTTCACTCCCCAAATGGCTGCCATGGCCGGCATGCTGTGCCAATCCGAAGCCAGGAGCCAGGTGCTTCCTCCTGGTCTCCCATGTGGGTGCAGGGCCCAAGCACTTGGGCCATCCTCCACTGCCTTCCCAGGCCACAGCAGAGAGCTGGACTGGAAGAGGAGCAACTGGGACAGAATCTGGTGCCCCAACCAGGACTAGAAGCCGGGGTGCCGGTGCAGCTGGTGGAGGATTAGCCAAGTGAGCCATGACGCCAGCTGCTTATATATCATTTTAACATAGAGATCGAAATTTGTGGAACAGTGACAAGACAAAGTAAAAGTTTTGGGCTTCTGGCTTCAGTAAATTGTGAGAAGATAAGTATGTGGGGGTAAACTAATAGAGTATAAAGGTTACTTTAGTAAGGGTTGTTTATGCAAATTCACTGATGCTATCTCCAACAATGACTTATTTCCTCTTCCTGAAGTGTGAGTAGAGGTGAATTTATACTTTGCTTTTAGGCAGAAGGAGATTTTTTTGCATCTACTATTGCCAAATTTCCTTCAATTCAAAATAATTTGCATGCTGAAGTGACATTTTAGTTGGTATATTGTTCTGTGAAAAATTATTTTACCTTGCTTTATTTGAAAGGCAGAGACACAGAGAGTTACAGAAGCATAGAGATTCTCCCATCCTCTGGTTCACTCCCCAGTACCTGCAACATCCAAGGCTGGGACAGGGTGAAGTCAGAAGTCAGGAACTCCACCTAGGTCTTCCACATGCATGGCAGAGATCCAATTACTTGAGCCATCACCTTTGCCTTGCAGGGTGTTTGTATTAGCAGAAACCTAGAACTGTGAGTGGATGTAGGACTCAAACCCTGGCACTCCAATATGGAATACAGGTGTCCCAAGTGGCATTGTAACTGCTGCACCAAATGCCCACTCCTTGGGTGATATATTCTAAAGAAAATTGGATTAATAAACGGAGGTAGATGCTCATAACAACCATTGGAAAAACAGAAGAGCAGGCACTAGCAGGAGATCAGCAATGATATCCGGAACACCAAAGATATAACCCACCAAATCACTGGAATCTCTACCACAAGATATAATAGGGGAGTTATTAAGGCCAGGCTAGGGGCTGGTGTTGTGGCATAGTGGGTAAAGACGTCACTTGAGACGCTGGTGTCTCATATGGCCGCCTGTTTGAGTCTTGGCTGCTCCATTTCCCATCCAGCTCACTGCTAGTGGCCTGGGAAAGCAACAGAAGATTGCCCAGGTGGTTGGTCCCCTGACACCCATGTGGGAGACCCAGAAGAAGCTCTTGGTTCCTGGCTTCATCCTGGCCCAGCCCTGACCACTGGGGCCACCTGGGGAGTGAAGCAGAAGGTGGGAGACTCTTCCTGCCACTGCCCCCACCCCCCATTCTCTTTCTGTAACTCTGTCTTTCAGATAAATAAATAAATAAATAAATATTTTTTAAAGCCAGACCTAGGAAGCTACTGTTATTACAGATGCTTCTTGACAACCCCCAGTAGGATATAGCAATTGGGCCAGGAACACAAGAGTCTGGCATCTACCACCTTGATGGCTGTCTTCTGTTTGAACTTAGAGGCTGAACCCTGACATTGTTTCCCAAGAGCAACTGAAAAAATGAAAGACAATAAGATAATTCCTGCTCCACTTTCACCTTCAGAATTTCATGCAAGTGCATCTGATTGTTGGAAGTTCACTTGTATCCAGGAGCCTACCTGGAAGAGATTGAGGAATATAATTGAAGCTTTCAGCCGGCGCAGTGGCTCAACAGGCTAATCCTCCACCTAGCGGCTCCGGCACACCGGTTTCTAGTCCCGGTCGGGGCGCCAGATTCTGTCCCGGTTGCCCCTCTTCCAGGCCAGTTCTCTGCTGTGGCCCGGGAGTGCAGTGGAGGATGGCCCAAATGCTTGGGCCCTGCACCCCATGGGAGACCAGGAGAAGCACCTGGCTCCTGCCATTGGATCAGCGCGGTGCGCCGGCCGCAGCGCGCCGGCTGCAGTGGCCATTGGAGGGTGAACCAATGGCAAAGGAAGACCTTTCTCTCTGTCTCTCTCTCTCACTGTCCACTCTGCCTGTCCAAAAAAAAAAAAAAAAAAAAGAAACTTTTGCAACCTCTGCAGAACATAAATGCTCTTCAGCTGCATTTGAGAGGTTCCCTCAACTTTTATCTGTTCCTGTGATTGGAAGTTTGTTCCACCAAGGTTAGAATGAGGGGAACAAAGGAAAAATAATCCAGAAATAATTTCCTGGTGACCCTATAATTTTACAGATGAAGTCACTGAGACTCAGAATATTCAAATGAGTTGTTCCAAATCCTGCTACTAATAGCGAATTTTAACTTCTGGTCAAGGACCTTTTCCAGACATTTAATTTACTTATTTATACCCTCTTTTTTTCAAAGAGGATTTTAAGTGGCTTATCAGTATAAATACTATATTGCAGAATAAAATAAAGAAATTAAGTATGAGGGGTGAGCATTTGCATGGTGATTAAGATGCTGCTTAGGATGTCTGCATCCTTTATTGGAGTCCCTGGACTAGCGTCCTGGCTCTGCTTATCATTCCAGATTCCTGCTAATGCACAGACTGCAAGTGATGGCTCAAGTAGATGGGTTCATGCCACCTATGTGGGAGAACCTGAATCTCACCTTCAGTCCGGCCCAGCCCCAGCTGTTTACAGATATTTGGGAAGTGAACCAATGGCTGAGAGATCTATCTCTCTGCCTTCCAAATAAATAAATAAATAAATAAAACATTAAAAATAAGTAGGAAATATGACCCAAACAGGAAGTGAGGGAGCATCAATCCAGGAAGCAGGATTCTAGCCGGTATCCGTAGATAATATAGACCCTTGAAGAGTAAAGATTCTGTCCATGATACCCTAATTTTAAGTTGTTTGGTTAATGATTTTGACTTTGATTTGGGTATGTTAAAAAGTTTCCTTATATTTTACCACAATAATTTAAAAAAATTCTTTAGTAAAAAAAAAAAAGGCCTTAATAGAAGTGATTCCTTCCTTCCTTCCTTCCTTCCTTCCTTCCTTCCTTCCTTCCTTCCTTCCTTCCTTCCTTCCTTTCTCTCTCTCTGTCTCTCTCTGTCTCTCTCTCTTTCTTTCTTTCTTTAGATTTATTTATTTATTTATTTGAAAAGCAGAGTTACAGAGAGGCAGAGAGAGAGAGATAGAGGTCTTCATCCGATATTTCACTCCCCAAATTGCTGCCACTGCTGGAGCTGAGCCCATCCAAAGCCAGGATTCAGGAGCCAGGAGCTTCTACCAGGTCTCCCATGCAAGTGCAGGGCCCAAGAACTTGGGCCGTCTTCTACTGCTTTCCCAGGCCACAGCAGAGAGCTAGATTGAAAGTGTAGCAGCCAGGGCTTGAACTAGTGCCCATGTGGGATGCTGGCACTTCAGGAAGTAGCTTTACCCACTACACCACAGCACCGGCCCCAAGAATAGTGATTTCTTAGAAGCCATTTTTTTGAGACTGGTACTGTAGCACAGCAGGTTAAGACTGTCTGCAGTGCCAGCATCCCACATGGGTGCCTGTTCAAGTCCTGGCTGCTCCACTTCTGATCCAGCTCCCTGCCAATGCA
Source organism: Lepus europaeus (assembly GCF_033115175.1). Lineage (NCBI taxonomy): Eukaryota > Metazoa > Chordata > Mammalia > Lagomorpha > Leporidae > Lepus > Lepus europaeus. The sequence goes on along the minus strand of NC_084827.1, from coordinate 103,282,364 downwards.
CCTGGAAAGTAGCAAAGAATGGCCCAAATACTTGGTCCTCTGCACTCACATGGGAGACCTGGAAGAAGCTCCTGGTTCCTGGCTTCAAACCGGCCCAGCTCTGGGCATTGCAGCATTTGGGCAGTGAACATTGGATGGGACATCTCTCTCTCTCTCTGTCCCTCCTCTCTCTCTTTCTCTCTCTGTAACTTGACTTTCAAATAAATAAATAAATCTTTTTTTAAAGCTATTTCTTCAAAACCCAGAGTTCCCAAAAGGCTTAGAGGTTGAGATATTGTGATTGGTTGTCCAGAAGAGCAGATGCCAATGTCTGGAATCCAGGTAGGTCAGCATTTCATAACCTAGAAGTCTGGCATATCAACTCTGTCAGCTGGAGGCTGCTAGAATGACTTGGGGAGGGAGTGGACATGCCAACCAGCAGTTTGATTTTGTGATTAATTTAAAAAAGGGATAAATAAAATTGACTGTCAAGAGCCAAATAGCAGAAATAGAAGGAATGCCAAGTATCAATAATTAGCTTTGTGTTTCTGTAAAATGTATTTTAGAAATTAATAACTTTTTTCTTTTTACTACCTAGTTCTCTTCCTCCACATTAATTTTTATTCCTAGGATGCAATTTGATGTTCTCGCCAACCTCTTCCTCTAATTGCAATTAAACCCCAGGGAAGTTATCTTTTCAAATGCCAGAAAATAAGTTAGTGCCCAAGGGGATGCGAAGCTGGAGACATGCTGTGAGTAATCACCAGATCGGCCTTTTCTCCTCCAGAACAAAAGAAGGGTGGGTAAGCAGGGATCTCTCACAGATTTCACACAGGAAGCCCAGGTGCTCACTTCCCCAAGGAAATAATTGTTCAGCATTCTCTAGATCATCTGACTATCTGCTTTACGGTATATTGATTTGCTGTCACACTGGAAAAGTAATAAATCAATACTAGCTATGTTTAGAAAGCCGGGAAAAGCAGTGTTAGCTTGAGGAACCATAAGACTTTACAAAGGCTTAAGCTCTTGATAGAAAAACATAATGAATTTGGTAGGACCTTTAAAGTATCCTAAGTGAAGGTTACATAATAGGAAATGGAGAGAAACTTATATATGGTTGGTTAATCCCAGGTAAGTCTCATTTTGTATGGGTTGGTACTGTAAGCAAGATTCCAGGAGTCCGCAACTATACTAGATCCTGGAATAGTCACCCATGAGCCATGGGTACCTGGGTGGGAACTTCAGATTCACAAAAAACATCATGACATAAAGGAAAAGTTTCTTTGGCAATGTTTGAAGTTTGAATCCTAGGTCTAGCACACAGTAGCTGAGCTTGCCTGAGCAAATCACTGAAACGCCATGAGTCTCAGTTTCTTCATCTGTTTTTTTTTTTTTTGTGTGTGTGTGTGTTTATCATTTTTATTTATTTTTTTAACTTTTATTTAATGAATATAAATTTCCAGTGTACAGCTTATGGATTACAATGGCTTCCCCCTCCCATAACTTCCCTCCCACCTGCAACCCTCCCCTCTCCCGCTCCCTCTCCCCTTCCATTCACATCAAGATTCATTTTCAATTCTCTTTATATACAGAAGATCAATTTAGTATAAAGATTTCAACAGTTTGCACCCACATAGAAACACAAAGTGAAACATACTGTTTGAGTACTAGTTATAGCATTAAATCAAAATGTACAGTACATTAAGGACAGAGATCCCACATCAGGAGCAAGCGCACAGTGGCTCCTGTTGTTGACCCAACAAATTGACACTCTAGTTTATGGCACCAGTAACCACCCTAGGCTGTCGTCATGAGTTGCCAAGACTGTGGAAGCCTTCCAAGTTCGTTGACTCTGATCATATTTAGACAAGGTCATAAAAGACAGGGTGAGGATAGTAACCAATGATCGTAAGAGTGGCATTTACCAGGTTTGAACAATTATACAGCATGAAGTGGGGAAGAGGACCATCAGTACACACAGGTTGGGAGTAGAGCCATTGGTGGTAGAGTAGAGGTTATGATTACAAAGGAATAGGGCCAAGTGCACTAGACAGGGTCTAAAACAAAGGACAGAGTCATTATTAGAGGAGCTAAGAAAAGTGCTGTCTAAGCTACAATTAAGTTTTCTGATTGAGAGGCAAATAGAACCTGACAGAAGGGGCTTGATAATAATCTGGTGGGCTTTAGGCCTTGTAAGTTAAGAGGCCCAGACCTATCTATCTCTTCACATGGGGTATATCCTAAGGGAGGTGTGTACCTCCTAGGGGAAGGCACTCTGTTGACTTTCATTACTTGGCTGGCCTGGGAGGAGAGCTGGCCAGGTAAAGGCAGGCAGCATCTCTAACAAGAAATTTACAGTTCTGCCTGCAATGTTGCTGACCCTACTTGACCATACCCTCAGCTGCAATGGTCACTTTGGAAGTTGGGCTGAGTGAAGAGCTTTTCAGCTTGGGGCCAATAAGATCTGTGGCTCTGACCTGGGCATCCTTCGACTCCAGGGCAGGTCCATTTCCAGTGATCCCACTCTTGGCAGAGCTGCCAGGGCTCTTCACAAGCTGACTTCTGCTGAAGCCCAGGCTTACCACATTGAAAGCCACTGCAGTGGACTGGCCTGTTGGGTCTCCTTGAGGGCAGATCACTGTACAGATCAGCCATGAATAGGCCTGCCACCCATTGCTTCTGATGCCGAGCTTTCTTTTCCTCCTGGTTTGTGTTAAAGCAGACCAGAGGATGCAAATCAAGGGAGTGCCCGTGTCCCATCTCTAATCTTCGGTGGCCTGAACCATAAGTCTATAGCCACAGGCATGTTCTGTAGTAGTTTTTCTAAAGTAGACAATGCCCATGAGGAAAATTATATTCTCGCTTAAAAACTTTCTTTCCCTTTGGTCTGAAAGGGAGGTTTTTTCTACTTACTGTATACTTCGCTGATGGCGAAGTGAATCTAGCTATGAGATTATTATTTAAGTTCTTATTTTGGCTATGCTATTACAGAAAAATGTTAGCCATCTCTTTTATAAGGTCTAAAGATTAAATTGTGTGTCCTACAGATTCCTTCATAATAGAATTAGTTTCCTACCTTGAAGAGAATAGAGAAATGAAAGAACAAGTTGGGCTTAGAATAGAGAAATGAGGGAGCAAGTCCTAGTTCGCTTGCTGACAATAGCAATATTACATGAATACTTAGCAAACCGTTTCAACCATTAGATAAGAGCTTAAGAAAACATTTACCAGAAGGTTCAATGCCTTCTATAAATTTTAAGAATCATGTATTTGAAAACACCTCTTAAATATCTAAGATGGTGTAGTTTGTTTAACCAGTAAACTTAAGCACAACCATATAAAATGTTTTTATTTTCTTTCTACCAACACGTTTAAAACATATGATACACAGATTCAGGTCACACAAATTAAAATGTATCTTTGATTGATTTTAGCAGCTTAAATTTATGGACAATCTTATCTATAAGCCATTTAAAATAAAACTCTTAATAAAATTTCCCCACGTGGACATACAATATGTACGCACATATAACTTAGCATAATAGACCAATATCAAAATCCAAAATATCTGGTTGAAATAAGATTCCTTAAAATCATGACATAACATAGACCAAATTTGATCATTGTTACAAGGTGATTATTCAAATCTTTGAAAATAAGCACATATTTAAATAACCCATAGCTCTTAATAAAAATTCAGCTGTTTTTGAACAATTAGAATGTAACAGACATCAAGAGAACATAATAGATTACTTTAACACATTGCTTTAACAGAGCATCAGAGTTTAATTCTATGTCAAAGAGAAATTGAGCTTCTTGTGATCTTTTGCTGTGAGGTTTCCTTCCTTTACCTTCTTTCATATTGGTAACCATGTTTCTGTGTTTCTCTGTGTAACACATCTTTAAGCATCTTGTGCAGGGCAGGATGAGTGGCAACAAATTCTTTCAGTTTCTGTTTGCTATGAAAAGTCTTAATTTCACCTTCATTCACAAATGAGAGCTTTGCAGGATATAATATTCTGGGCTGGCAGTTTTTCTCTCTTAGTACCTGGGCTATGTCTCACCATTCCCTTCTAGCTTGTAGGGTTTCTGATGAGAAGTCTGCTGTGAGTCTAATTGGAGATCCTCTAAGAGTAATCTGACATTTCTCTCTTGCACCTTTTAGGATCTTTTCTTTATGTTTCACTGTGGTGAGTTTGATTACGACGTGTCGTGGTGAGGATCTCTTTTGGTCATGTTTATTAGGGGTTCTATAAGCTTCCTGTACTAAGATGCCTCTGTCCTTCTCCAAACCTGGGAAATTTTCTGCTAGTATCTCACTGAAAATGCCTTCTAATCCTTTCTCCCTCTCCATGCCTTCAGGAACTCCTAGAACCCGAATGTTGGGTTTTTTAATAGTATCCTGTAGATTCCCGACAATATTTTTTAGATTTCTAATTTCTTCTTCTTTTCTTTGGTTTGCCTGTTTCCTTTCCTGTTCTCTGTCTTCTAAGTCTGATATTCTCTCTTCTGCTTCGCCCATTCTGTTTTTAAGGCTCTCTAATGTGTTTGTCATTTGATCTATTGAGTTCTTCATTTCATTATGGTTTCTTGTCACTATCAGAGTTTCTTGTTCCACTAGTTGTTTCATTTCATTTTGATTCCTCCTTAATATTTCATTTTCTTGAGAGAGATTTTCTATCTTGTCCATTAAGGATTTCTGTAGTTCAAGAATTTGTTTTTGAGAACTTCTTAATGTTCTTATCAATTTTTGAGATCTGCTTCTTGCATTTCTTCTATCTCATCATCTTCATAATCTTGAATTGGGGTGTCTTTTTCATTTGGGGGCGTCATAGTGTCTTCCTTGTTCTTGTTACCTCGGTTTTTGCGTTTGTTGTGTGGCATGTTGGAGATATTTGGTTTCTTCACTGTGGTGTTTTTTCTTGTTATACTATGACTCTAGATTAAGTGGACTGTCTGCTTTCAGTGGAGCCTTAGAGGCTTGAGATGAGTGTGGACTGAGAGCTGTGTTTGGTTGCTCAGGGTTGAGGGTGTGTCAAGATGACACTCCCAGGTTAGGCGTGGTAAATCTCTCTTTCTTTCTTTCTTTTTTTTTTTTTTTGAGTCAAAAGGGAAGTAATTACACACAGCTGAACATAAATGGAGGTAGTTAGCAGGCAAATGATATACCCACAGGAGGCAGAGATCAGAAGCTCTTTCCCAAGGACCACACAGGGAATCTGTGCTGCCCTCAGTGTGGGCTCCAATTCTCCTGCAGTCTCCCACTGGGTTGCCAAGTTAGATCCTAATCTCCTGTTATTTCACCCCTCCCCCCAGAGTTAGGTGTTTCTGCTAGGCTCAGGGCCAGTGCAGACCTGAGGTCGCCCTGCTTATGACGTATGTCCAAAATGGCGCCTGCTCTTTGTCTTGCTCACCTTTGAGGGGTGAGCGGAGAGAGAGAAACTCTTGTCCATTTCAGTCACTTTTTTTTTTCCTCTCTCTCTTCTAGTTAGCCTGGTGAACTTTTCCCCACGGAGTTTCAAGCCTCGTTCCCTCTAGTCTCCTCTTTCCGCTTGCCCGCTGATGTCTCGGGCTATTGAGGTTCGGCTCACCTCGCGTTCCAGCGCTGGTGTATTGAGTCTGCTGCTGGTGTCCCGAACCTGGGCTCCCACGCTCTCCACGCAGGTCCACTGTGAATCACTAGTTCCGGAAGAGTTTCCTCTGCTGTTTCTTCCCCTACTCTTACTTGACCCTGCAGTATCTCCACTTTTATTAACCTATGTGCCGAACTACCAATGTGCTCCCTTCCTATTCCGCCATCTTGCTTGTGTTTATCCTCTCAGTTTCTTCATCTGTAAAAAAGCAGAATTTTTCCCCTATTGTGTTCACAAGATGACATAATATCTCAAAAGTGACTGGTACCTCGTTTGTAAATAGTAGATGTCATTATTATTAACCAGAAAATTTTTGAACACCAGGAAGCTGGCTTAAATTTTTTTTAATTGGTACAACACTTTTCGAATCACAGAGAAACCCATCAATTAAGAAGAGTACATATTAAGTTGCTAGGATGTTAGAGGGAATTTCACGCAAGGCATTGAAGGGAAGTCAATGATTTATTTAAAGAAAATAGTGTCCAGTTTATCAGTAGAAAGCTATTTGACATTTGTGGGAAATGGAAGAAAAGTCAGGTCAAAATATAAAAATGTGGAAACCATTAACTGAATGAAATGGAATGCTTGGTGGAATGTGGGGAAGGGGATGGTGTGAAATAAGTGGTCTTGATGTAACTGGAGAATGATGGGTAACAAATGGTATAGCTAGTCAAGAGTTCAGGGACTTATGTCACTTTCTGTGAAAGAAAGTATAATTAGAAATTATATCAAAGATTTTTTTGAGCAAATATTCTTCTGAAATCTCTACCAACACACATTGCATAATTATAAAAAATTAAAAATAATAAAAATAGCAGAAAGTTTCTAACCAGGATACTGACAACCAGTTTTCCAATGAAACTGGGGAAGCTGAAAAGAAATTAAAAGCTTCAATTATCTTCGTGTCAGTTGTCAGGCTACTTAATTCAGGATGAAGTTTAGAGATGAGGTTTTAGGATGGGTCAAATGACTAATGTTAACAAAGTAGAATAACCTCAAGTGGCATAGAATGTTTGCATCATGAAGAAGTCAAGTATTCATGAGTGGTATTTAGGGAAATACAGCACAATTAAGTTCAGCATTTTAGCAGGTAGGATAAAGTAAATAAATACTGCTCAAAATAAAATTTAAACCATCATCACAAAAACTAGGCTTTAATAGATGTAAAATAAAATAACTTTAAAAATCTGAAGGCTGACTAAAGACGTTAATGCAGCACATGAGCATTGTTTGCCAAATATAAATCAAAATGTCCAAGAATTAAGTGAAATAGAAATTTAATGACTAAATAAATAATTTTAGAAGGAAATTTCAAAGTTTTCTGAAATCAGTAATGACCAGATTATTTTAAATGAATCAAATCAACAAACTGTATTGATATGAAAAATGAATATGTGTGGATATAAAGAAATAATGTAAATCCACTGAACTCATTTACTTTTTTCTTCCCTAAATAGATGTAAAAAGAAAAAAAAAAACACTTAATTCAGAAAAGACAAATCTTCTCTCTTTGCTGTCCAACTCTCTATTACCTCAAAAAAATTAAAAAAATACTGAAAATTGGAATGAACCCATTGTTAAGGAGAATTACTTGAAAAAAAGTTTTGTAGCCCTTTGTTAGTTTATTTCAAAGGAAGATGTTGAGAAAAGATGTCCAGACTGAATCCCATTTCCAAATTTATATTGGAAAAGCAGCAGGCTTAGTGGTTAAGATGCCTGTGTCCCATGGTAGATTACCTGGCTCTAGCTCATGTCTCTACCTTCTCATCCCAGGAGACCCTGGGAGGCAACAGGTAAATGGTTCAAGTAGTTGTGTCCCTGCCACCTTACACTGGAGACCTGGATTGTATTCCTGGCTCCCAGTTTTGGCTACGGTCCAGCCCTGGCTGTTGTGGGCATGTAGGGAATGAAACAAGCAGATAGGAACTCTCTCTTGCTTCTAAAAAAAGTTAAATAAAAAAATAACAATGGGGACCAGTGTTGTAGCATAGCAGGTGAGCCACTACCTGTGCTGCTGGTATACCATATCACATTTTTAATGTGATTATCATTCTGCATATTAGTTTATGCAACTATAATCTCCTTACCTTTTTTTTTTTTTTTTTTTTGACAGGCAGAGTGGACAGTGAGAGAGAGAGAGAGACAGAGAGAAAGGTCTTCCTTTACCGTTGGTTCACCCTCCAATGGCCGGCGTGCTGTGGCTGGTGCACCGCGCTAATCCGAAGCCAGGAGCCAGGTGCTTCTCCTGGTCTCCAATGTGGGTGCAGGGCCCAAGGACTTATGCCATCCTCCACTGCACTCCTGGGCCACAGCAGAGAGCTGCACTGGAAGAGGGGCTACCGGGACAGAACCTGGTGCCCCGACCAGGCCTAGAACCAGGAGTGCCGGCGCCACAGGCAGAGGATTAGCCAAGTGAGCCACGGCGCTGGCCTCTCCTTACCTTTTAATAGATGGATTATATTGTTACATAACTTAAATAAATAAATCAGCTTAATATTTGGTTTTCAATATGTTCTTTGTGTGTAGCAACTATGCACATTTCTGGATCATATTATTCTCTGAGAACATAACATTGTGCTCTATGCAACATCTAGCACGTGGAAGAATGATAGTACATGTTCAGTCATTCACAGGATGGGATTTTAGAGCCCTGGCACTGATATTTCACTACTAAAAACAATGCTAAGCCAAACATCCCCACTTATTTCTTAGATAAATCTTTAGAAGTTAATTTACCAGGCCAATGCAGATGCACATTTTTAAAACTTTTATTACATTCTGCCACAGTGGCCTCTTGAACAGCAAAAGAGTTATGCCTGTGCTCCATTTCAGCACACACTCAGCAATACTGTATATGATTCTTTTATTTAATCTTGACAAAGCTAACAGGTGAAAAAAAAAGACATCTCTCTTTTTTCTTTTTTTCTTTTTTTATTTAGTAAATATGAATTTCCAAAGTACAGTTTATGGATTACAATGGCCCCCCCATAATTTCCCTCCCACTTGCACCCCACATCTCCCGCTCCCTCTCCCATTCCATTCACATCAAGATTCATCCTCAATTATCTTTATATACAGAAGATCGATTTAGTATATATTAAGTAAAGATTTCATCAGTTTGCACCCACACAGAAACACAAAGTGTAAAATACTGTTTCAGTACTAGTTATAGCATTATTTCACATTGGCCAACACATTAAGGACAGATCCCACATGGGGTGTAAGTACACAGTGACTCCTGATGTTGATTTAACAATTTGACACTCTTGTTTATGGCGTCAGTAATCTCCCTAGGCTCTTGTCATGAGTTGCCAAGGCTATGGAAGCCTTTAGAGTTCGCTGACTTTGATCTTATTCTGATAGGGTCATAGTCAAAGTGGAAGTTCTCTCCTCCCTTCAGAGAAAGGTACCTCCTTCTTTGATGGCCCCGTTCTTCCCACTGGGATCTCACTCACAGAGATCTTTCATTTAGGTCTTCTTTTTTTTTCTTTTCCATGGTGTCTTGGCTTTCCATGCCTGAAATACTCTCATGGGCTCTTCAGCCAGATCCGAATGCCTTAAGGGCTGATTCTGAGGCCAGAGTGCTATTTAGGACATCTGCCATTCTATGAGTCTGCTGTGTATCCCGCTTCCCATGATGGATCATTTTTTCCCTTTTTGATTCTATCAGTTAGTATTAGACACTAATCTTGTTTGTGTGATCCCTTTGACTCTTGGACCTATCAGTGTGATCAAATGTGAACTGAAATTGATCACTTGGACTAGTGAGATGCATTGGTACATGCCACCTTGATGGGATTGAATTGGAATCCCCTGCACATTTCCAACTCCACCATTTGGGGCAAGTCTAATTGAGCATGTTCCAAATTGTACATCTCCTCCCTCTCTTATTCCCACTTGTATATTTAACAGGGATCACTTTTCAGTTAAAATTTTTTTTAAATTTTATTTGTTTTTGTAATTAAAAATATTTTAATTGATTTTGCTCTAAAATTTGACTTTTTATCTTTTTTTAACTTTTATTTAATGAATATAAATTTCTAAAGTACAGATTGCGAATTACAATGGCATCCCCCCCATAACTTCCCGCCAACCCGCAACACACCACTTTCCCGCTCTCCCCTTCCATTCACATCATGATTCATTTTGAATTCTCTTTATATACAGAAGATCAGTTTAGTATATATTAAGTAAAGATTTCAACAGTTTGCCCCCACACAGAAACACAAAGTGAAAAAATACTGTTGGAGTACTAGTTAAAGCATTAAATAACAGTGTACAGCCCATTAAAGACAGAGATCCTATATGATATTTTTTTAAAAATTGATTAATTTTCTATGCAATTTCCAATTTAACAGCAGTTTTTTTTTATTTTCAATTACCTTTATATACAGAAGATCAATTCTGTATATACTAAGTAAAGATTTCATCAGTTTGCACCCACACAGAAACACAAAGTGTAAAATACTGTTTTAGTACTAGTTATAGCATTACTTCACATCGAACAACCCATTAAGGACAGATCCCACATGAGGAGTAAGTACACAGTGACTCCTGTTGTTGATTTAACAATTTGACTTGTTTATGGCGTCAGTAATCTCCCTAGGCTCTAGTCATGATTGCCAGGCTGTGGAAGCCTTTAGGGTTCGCCGACTTTGATCTTATTCCAATAGGGTCATAGTCAAAGTGGAAGTTCCGTCCTCCCTTTAGAGAAAGGTACCTCCTTCTTTGATGGCCCTGTTCTTTCCACTGGGATCTCACTCGCAGAGATCTTTCAGTTAGGTGTTTTTTGTTGTTGTTGTTTTGTTTTTTTTTTTTCCAGAGTGTCTTGGCTTTCCATGCCTAAAATACTCTCATGGGCTCTTCAGCCAGATCTGAATGCTTTGAGGGCTGATTCTGAGGCCAGAGTGTTATTTAGGACATCTACCATTCTATGAGTCTGCTGTGTATCCCGCTTCCCATGATGGATCGTTTTTTCCCTTTTTGATTCTATCAGTTAGTATTAGACACTAGTCTTGTTTTGTGATCCCTTTGACTCTTGGACCTATCAGTGTGATCAATTGTGAACAGAAATTGATCACTTGGACTAGTGAGATGCATTGGTACATGCAACATTGATGGGATTGAATTGGAATCCCCTGGCACATTTCTAACTCCACCATTTGGGGCAAGTCCAATTGAGCATGTCCCAAATTGTACATCTCCTCCCTCTCTTTTTCCCACTCTTATATTTAACAGGGATCACTTTTCAGTTAAAATTTAAACACCTAAGAATAATTGTGTGTTAATTACAGAGTTTAACCACTAGTACTAGAACAAAAAAAATTCTAAAAGGGATAAAGTATTACATTGTACATCAACAGTCATGACAAGGGCTGATCAAGTCACTGTTCCTCATAGCATCCATTTCACTTCAACAGGTTTCCCCTTTGGTGCTCAGTTAGTTGTTGCTGATCAGGGAGAACATATGATATTTGTCCCTTTGGGACTGGCTTATTTCACTCTGCATGATGTTTTCCAGATTCATCCATCTTGTTGCAAATGACCAGATTTCATTGTTTTTGGCTGCTGTATAGTATTCTATAGAGTACATGTCCCATAATTTCTTTATCCAGTCTACTGTTGATGGGCATTTGGGTTGGTTGTAGGTCTTAGCTATTGTGAATTGAGCTGCAATAAACATTAATGTGCAGATGGCTTTTTTGTTTGCCAGTTTAATTTCCTTTGGGTAAATTCCAAGTAGTGGGATGGCTGGGTTGTATGGTAGGGTTATATTCAGGTTTCTGAGGAATCTCCAGACTGACTTCCATAGTGGCTTATCCAGTTTGCATTTGCACCAACAGTGGGTTAGTGTCCCTTTCTCCCCACATCCTCACGAGCATCTATTGTTGGTGGATTTCTGAATGTGAGCCATTCTCACAGGGGTGAGGTGAAACCTCATTGTGGTTTTGATTTACATTTCCCTGATTGCTAGTGATCTTTAACGTTTTTTCATGTGTCTGTTGGCCATTTGGATTTCCTCTTTTGAAAAATGTCTACTGAGGTCCTTGGCCCATCTTTTAAGTGGGTTGTTTGTTTTGATGTTGTGGAGTTTCTTGATGTTTGTAGATTCTGGTTATCAACCCTTTATCTGTTGCATAGTTTGCAAATATTTTTTCCCATTCTGTCAGTTGCCTCTTCACTTTCCTGACTGTTTCTTTTGAAGTACAGAAACTTCTCAATTTGATGCAATCCCAAATGTTAATTTTGGTTTTGACTGCCTGTGCCACTGTGGTCTTTTCCAAGAAGTCTTTGTTGGTACCTATATCTTGCAGGGTTTCTCCAATGTTCTCTAATAATTTGATGCTGTTGTGTCATAGATTTAAGTTTTTAATTCACGTTGAGAGGATTTTTGTGTAAGGTGAAGGGTAGGGGTCTTGCTTCATGATTCTGCACGTGGAAATCAAATGTTCCCAGTACCATTTATTGAATAGACTGTCCTTATACCAGGGATTGATTTTGGATTCTTGATCAAATATAAGTTGGCTGTAGATATTTGGATTGATTTCTGGTGTTTCTATTCTGTTACATTGGTCTATCCATCTGTTTCTGTACCAGTACCATGCTGTTTTGATAACAACTGCCCTGTAGTATGTCCTGAAATCTGGTATTGTGATGCCTCTGGCCTTGTTTTTGTTGTACAAGATTGCTTTAGCTATTCGAGGTCTCCTGAGGTCTCCTGTGTCTCCATATGAATTTCAGCATCATTTTCTCCAGATCTGAGAAGAATGTCTTTGGTATTTTGATTGATATTGCACTGAATGTATGAATTGCTTTTGGGAGAATGGACATTTTGATGATATTGATTCTTCCAATCCATGAGCATGCAAGATTTTTCCATTTTTGGTATCCTCTTCTATTTCTTTCTTTAAGATTTTGTAATTTTCATCGTAGAAATCTTTGACATCCTTGGTTAAGTTTATTCCAAGGTATTTGATTGTTTTTGTAGCTATTGTGAATGGGATTTATGTTAGAAGTTCTTCCTCAGCCTTGGCATTGCCTGTGTATACAAAGGTTGTTGATTTTTGTGCATTGATTTTATATCCTGCTACTTTGCCAAACTCTTCTATGAGTTCCAATAGTCTCTTAGTAGAGTTCTTTAGATCCCCTAAATAAAGAATCATATCATCTGCAAAGAGGGATAGTTTGACTTCTTCCTTCCCAATTTACATCCCTTTAATTTCTTTTTCTTGCCTAATAGCTCTGGCTAAAACTTCGAGAACTATATTGAATAGCAGTGGTGAGAGTGGGCATCCCTGTCTGCTACCAGATCTCAGTGGAAATGCTTCCAACTTTTCCCCATTCAATAGGATGTTGGCCATGGGTTTTTCATAAATTGCTTTGATTGTATTGAGGAATGTTCCTTCTATACCCAATTTGCTTAGAGTTTTCATCATGAAAGGGTGTTGAATTTTATCGAATGCTTTCTCTGCGTCTATTGAGATAATCATATGGTTTTTCTTCTGCAGTCTGTGAATGTGGTGTTTCACATTGATTTTATTGTGAACAGTGTGCCAACCCTGCATACCAGGGATAAATCCTAATTGGTCTGGGTGGATGATCTTTCTGATGTGTTGTTGCATTCTATTGGCCAGAATTTTATCGAGTATTTTTGCATCTATGTTCTTTAGGGATATTGGTCTTTAATTCTTCACCCATTCTGTTTTTAAGGCTCTCTAATGTGTTTGTCATTTGATCTATTGAATTCTTCATTCATTTTCATTTCTCTTCACTATCACACTTTCATGTTCTACTAGTTTCTGCATTTCATTTTGATTCCTCCTTAAGATTTCATTTTCTTGAAGGAGATTTTCTATCCTGTCCAATGAGGAATTCCGAAGCTCAAGCATTTGTTTTTGAAAACTTCTAATTGTTCTTATCATAAATTTTTTGAAATATGTATCTTGCATTTCTTCCATCTCATCATCTTCATAATCTTGGTTTGGGGTGTCTTGTTCATTTGGGGGTGTCATAATGTTTTCCTTGTTCTTGTTTCCTTGGTTTCTGCATTTGTTGCTTGGCATTGTAGAGATATTTTTGGATTCTTCTTCCCTCACTGTGGTGTTTTTTCTTGTTACACTATGACTGTATTAAGTGGACTGTCTGCTGTTGATGGAGCCTTAGAGGCTTGAGACGGGTGTGGCCTGAGAGTTGTGTTTGGTTCCTCAGGGTTAAGGGTGTGCCAAAGGTGACACTCCCAGGTTAGGCATGGTAAATCTCTCTCTCTCTTTCTTTCTCTCTTTCTTTCTTTCTTTCTTTCTTTCTTTCTTTCTTTCTTTCTTTCTTTCTTTCTTTCTTTCTTTCTTTCTTTCTTTTTGTTTCACAAGGAAGTAATTCCACACAGCTGAGTGGAATTGGAGGTAGTTACCAGGCTAATGATATACCCACAGGAGCCAGAGATCAGAAGCTCTTTCCCAAGGACCACACAGGGAACCTGTGCTGCCCTCAGTGTGGGCTCCAATTCTCCTGCAGTCTCCCACTGGGTTGCCAAGGTTACCGAATTGTAGCGTCTCTGGAGAGCACTCACGTGAATTGCGTGAGTTCTCTCCCCCACCGCCTTTTTTCACAGTCTCAGTTCATTAGCACTACACATTCACTAGGTCCTAATTTCCTGTTATTTCACTCCCTGCCCCAGAGTCAGGTTTTTCTGCTTGGCTGAGGTCTGGTGCAGACCTGAGGTCGCCCAGCTTATGATGTATGTCCAAAATGGCGCCTGCTCTTTGTCTTGCTCGCCTTTGAGGGGTGAGCGGAGAGAGAGAAACTCGTGCCCGTATCAGTCACTGTTTTTTTTCCCTCTTTCTTCTAGTTAGCCTGGTGAATTTTTCCCCATGGGGTTTCAAGCCTCGTTCCCTCTAGTCTCCTCTTTCTGCTTTCCCGCTGGTGTCTCGGGCTATTGAGGTTTGGCTCACCTCGCGTTCCAGCACTGGAGTGTTGATTCTGCTGCTGGTGTCCCAAACCATGGGCTCCCATGCTCTCCACGCAGGTCCACCATGAATCACTAGTTCTGGAAGAGTTTCCTCTGCTGTTTCTTCCCCTACTCTTCCTTGAACCTGCAGTATCTCCACTTTTATTAAACTGTCTCTTCCCGGATTATCAGTGTGCTCCCTTCCTATTCTGCCATCTTGCCTCCTCCTCTCTCTTTTTTCTTAATAAAAAAGATTTATTTATGTATTTGGAATTCAGAGTCACAAAAAGAGAGAGGGAAAAAGAGAGAGAGAGGACCTTCTGTCTGCTGGTTTACTTTCCAAAAGGCTGCAATGTCTGGGGCTGTGCCCTGCTCAAGAAGCCAGGAGCTTCATCCAGGTCTCCCACATGAGTGCAGGGGCCCAAGCACATGGGCCATCCTCCACTGCTTTCCCAGGGGCATTAACAGGGAGCTGGATCGGAGCTCTGGGACACAATGAACTGAACTGGCCCCCATGTAGAACAATGATGCTGCAGCTGGTGGCTTTACCTGCCATGCCACAATGCCCGTACCTGCCTCCCCCCAACCCCCGCTGACATCTCATTTTAATTTCCAGATGTGGTCAAATATCTCATCTCAATTACTTATTTGGTCTCATTCCCTTCTTTCCTGCCTCATTTCTTTCCTTCTTTCCATACTCTCTCTTTCTTTCATTTTAAGGGATTATTAGTACATGGTTTTATGACATTTCTGGGGATGCCACAATGGGAGACTCAATTGACTTAGTTTGCTTTCATAATAATATTAAGTTTCTTGGAGGGTAGGACATTGTCAGTGGTGAGTTGGTCTCCTGGACTCATTGCTGATGTATGCTGAGGACTGGGCTTTAACTTGCAGGGAAAGGCATGTTTGCCCTCTTATAAATGCTCAGAAAAGGAAAAGGTAGTGTGAGTCTAAAAGGATAAGCTGTTGGCCCTGGAGTACAGGAATATATCTCATGCTGTGTGAAAAAGACACAGTAGCAGCTAGACCTAAAATTTTAGTGATGTTATATTATAGTGTAGCTCAGAAAGATTGACTTTTAACAGTCAGGCTTCCAGAAACTTTTCACTTCTATTTGAGATTTTAAAAATGAACTGTTGTCAGATAAAGATTTTTTAAAATTGAATTAACATACAAGTGATTTTGGGGGGGTGTATAATTCTATGTATTTTTTTAAAAGAATCTAAAATCTTTCTTTTTTTAAAAGTTATTTTGATAGAAAACGAGAGCACAACAGGTAGAGAGAGAGGAAGAGAGAGGAGAGACCGATCTCCCATCTGCTGGTTCACTCTTCAAATGCCCACAACAACCAGTGCTAGGTCAGGCTGAAGCCAGTCTCCCATGCCAAGTACCTGAGCATCACTTACTTCAGGAAGCTGGGATTAGGAGTAAAACTGGGACTCAATTCAGGCACTCTGACATGGGTTGTAGACATCCCAAGTGGAGTCTTTTTGCTTAAATATTTATTTCATTTATTTGAAAAACAGAGTTACAGAGAGGTAGAAACAGAGAGAAAGAGAGAGAGAGAGTAGAGAGAGGTCTTCCATTTGCTGGTTCACTCCCCAAATGGCTGCAACAGCCAGAGCTAAGCTATTCTGAAGCCAGGAGCCTCTTCCAGGTCTCCCGTGGAGATGCAGGGCCCCAAGGACCTGCACCATCCTCCATAGCTTTCCCAGACCATAAGCAGGGAGCTGGATTGGAAGAGAAGCAGTGGGACTCCTACTGGCTCCCATATGGGATGCCAGCACTGCAGGCCAGGGCCTCAACCTTCTGGGCCACAGCGCCAGTCCCCCAAGTGGAGTCTTAACCACTGAGCTAAACAGCCTCAATTCTATAAATCTTACCACATTTTTTGTCTTTGTTTTTAAATCCATCCATTTGTATTCTGCTCTCACAGCACAACAATCATGCAGGAGACTTCTATGACCCCAAGATGTGTGAGGATTGCTCCCCACCAGCAAGCCAGCAGTCAGTTCTGCAGTGGACACCAGGTGGGTGTCCTCTAATTAAGTTCACTCTCTGGAGATAGCATCAGATCCCACAGGGTAGAGGCTCAGTCCTCAAGATGGCCCCTCGCTTTCCAATGCCAATTGCAAACCCAAGGTAGATTTTACCTATACTTCTGACAGACAGGCTATAATTTGGGGTTCCAACAACCAACTCCTCAAGTTCAACTGATGTGCTTGGGCAGCTCACAGGAGTCAAGCAAACACTTCCTTGGGTTTACTGGAATATTATACAAGCACTACAAAGATGACAATGGAGTGAGGATAGGGAGAGGTATGGGGGAAGGGGTGCAGAGCTCCCACGTCCTCTCTGGGACATGTGCTGTGCTCCAGGAACCTCCTGGTGTTTGGCTAACCAGAAGCTGTCGGAGCCCTGTCTTCTGATGGTCTTTATGGAGCTTTATTACATATGTATGATTGATTAAATCTTTGGCCATTAGTGATTAACTTAACTTTCAGTCTCTCTCATCTCTCCAGAGGTTAGTTTCAGTCCCAACCCTCTAACATTGTCTAGTGTGACTGGCCCCCCAGAAAACTCACTAACATACAAAAAGACACTTGTTTTAGAGATTCCAAGAATTATAGGAATTGTATGTCAGGAAATGGAGTCAGAGAACAAATATATATGTATATGTATATGTATATGTATATGTATATGTATATGTATACGTATATTTTATGGTATCACATTTGTATAACCACCACCATAATCAAGCAGTGAAAAGTTATGTCTCCCCAAGAATTCCCTTTGTACACACACCCTCCCTCCTGGCAATCCCTTGTCTGCTTTCTGAAACTTTAGTTTTGAGGTTTGTCTTTTCAAGAGTGTCATATAATTTTATATTCCTATGAGTGATCCAATTTCTCTACAACCTCATCAGTCAGCAGTTGTGTATTGGCAATATTTTAATTTTAGCCATTGCCATAGGTATCTCATCATGGTTTTAATCTGACTTTGCCTACTGGCTAATGATATTGAACATCTTTTATTTGCCATCCACGTCTGCTCCCTGGCTAAGTATCTGTACATATCTTTTGCCCATTTTCAGATTTGGATGTTTTCTTATGTGAAGTTTTGAGAATTCTTTCCATATTCTCAATACAAGTCCTTTGTTGGTAGGTATTTTGCAAATATTTTCATCCAGTCTTTTCATTCTGTTGACAGTGCATCTCATAGAGTAGTCTCAGGATCAGTCTTGAATATGCTGTAAGTCTGCCTGCCAGTTGATTACTTAATCTTCCAATCCCCTGCTCATCTCATCCGCATGTATTTGGTTTCCACATCCAATATTCAGGACTCTCTCTGCACCTCACCTATTCTCAAAAGTCAGTTATCACTGTTAATTATACAATTAGATAAATTATTGATTTGCTTTTAAAATCGTTTCAACATTATTCCCTTCAACTCCTAGGCATCTCAGGTTCTACACCCTGGGAAGGTGAATGCTTTGTCTTTTTTTGTTCCTCTGAGCAGCAGCTTGCATATCAGAGGATGGTAGAGAATGATCACTGGAAGGAGTTTAGAGCCCGGGTAGTAAACCTGTGGTTTGCAGTTAGCAGTGTCAGCATTACTAGTGAGCATTCAGGAAATTCATTCTCACAGAGATACCCCAGGCCTATGAGTTAGGATTTGCATTTTAATGAAATCCCCAGGTGCACATTAAAGTTTCTGAAACACAGCCGTACAGCCCATCTGATTCGCTTATTTTTTGAGATCCAGAAAGAGCAAGGATGACATCCAGGCTTGGAGTAGCTGGTGCTACAGACAGAATGAGAACATGGCCCTCTTAGATGACAATGACAGCATAAACTTCTTCTCTCCATCTGGGCCAAGTGAGGAGCAGCTTTGTCTTGATGTGGTCTTTCTCCAAAAAGACTCCTCCACGCCTTATTTCCAATATCCCATAGGGATATTCAACTTCCAATGTGAAGACTTTCAAATTTTCATAATGAAATGAACTAAACACTCTTTGGGGGAATGAAGTGACATCCCCCCTTGCATTTGTTTACTTTTCGGTAAGCTCCTGAGATGGCTAACACACTAGTTGTTAATCACACCATCTGTTCCAACAGCACTTTGAAATCATTCGATTCATACTTTTCTTTTTAAGGAATTTTTTTTTTTCTGGAACAATATGTTTGTGTCTGTGCTACTCCCATCATTTGGCAATGCAGTTGGAGCTATTTAAACTTTCCTATTTATTGTAAATGGCTTTTCAATCAGCAAATATTTTTTTAAAATGTGCATACACCACAAAAAAACTGTGTCTGCTGACTTTTCAAACATTGGAAACAGTAGAAAAATCTGTTCCAGGCTGTCTGCTGTCGAATTTTTAACCATCTGATTATATTTAAATGAAGTGTTAGGAAGATGGTTTATCTGACTGACCCTGAGAAATTTTCCCAATTGGCCCTGAAGATGGCAGTGCAGTGCAATTTTGTACAGTCTTTCACTTTTTTTTTTTGTTTCTCTCCCCTAAAAGGAATTTCTGGAATGGCAGAAAGTGGGGGAGGATTCACTAAAGCTGAACCTTCTAACACTTAGCATAAACCTCTTCTGAACTCTGGGACAATTTAGTTTATCTTTTGGTCCCTTTGTTTTTGTTTAAAGTTGTACCCTATGCGCTTCCTGTTTCCAGTGGAGATCAGAAATGGAAATAGTTTAAAGGTTATTCTCATATCATGGGTAACCAGGAAGCACCTATATAGCTTACTGAGAAGCTGGTTTTCACAAAACTGCTTGGCCTTTTTCCTTTTTTTTTCCTTTTTTTAATCCTAACAAGAGTGGAGCCAAGATAAGCAGGAGCCAAGAGTGCTGGAGGTTTTGAATGCCTACTGGGACTGCTTCCCTGGGTGTCCCTTCTCCTTGTTTCCTCTCTCACAGCAGAGGCCTGAAGCCTGACATTCTTTAAATTTCATTAGCAAGGCCTGGAAGAGTGAGGTTAGAGGGACAAATGCTCAGGCCTCAGGTGGCTTGAACCAGAGGGGCAGTTTCTTGGTCTTGTCGTTGTTCAGGTGTGGGCATGTGCCCAAATGACTTTTAGTACTGTCAAAATCTGGTGACAATTCAACTAGTCAGAAAACATTTATTGAAAATAATGATGTGAAAAGTTTGACATTAAGTGCTGTCATGAATAATATTAACCAGCAATGTTTATGTGCCATGAATGATGTCCCTTGACAAGTGCTTCACCAACATCTCATTTAATCTTCACTGCAACTGTAAGAGGCAGGTGCTGCACACACTTTTTTTTTTTTTTTTTTTTTGGTAACATAAAGAAACTGAGGGTCAGAGGTTTAAGATATAGCTAAGTTCACACAACATGTAAATAAAATTGTTGAAGTTCAAAGTCAGGACTTCTAAGTCCAAAGCCTACTCAAGCAATTGTTGTCTTATATTTTGATTCAGAGATGAAATAACTTAGACATCAAGGCTTCACACTGTAATTAGATCTACTTGGTACCTATTTAAGTAAACCAGAGAAGGGGAAATCTAGTCCCAATATTTTTCTTTTACTAAGTGCTACGCAGTTGTAATGAAACCAGGCTCCCAGTGAAAACAAGTCATTTGGAATGGTGTGCTCCACATAGAACAACACACCACAGTGACCTTATATGTCTTTTCCAGTGTGATCTATTAAGAATCATTTTGGGGCTATTCAACCTAGAGAGACCAAAGAGTTGAGAGTGTGGTTTTGGATAGCAAGGGATAAATCACACCCAAGTTTTCAAACTTTTTTTCCCCAGTGGATTACAGCAGTGGTTGTATCACTGGCCAAGCTCAGAGTACATTTCACACTGGTTCTGCTTAGTTCAAATGTAGGGATTTTTCTCAACTGATATCACTAAAATATAGCTGTGTAGCATCCTATTTCTTTCATCTGTGCTTATGAATGTTCTAGGACATTGGTTAGAGCAGCCATTCTCAAATATGCTTCATAGATGTGCAACATCAACATGATTTAGGCACTTGTCACAAATGCAGATTCATAGGCCCAGTCCACAGACCTACTATATCAGAAACTGTGGATATGGACTTAACCCATCTGTGCTTTAACAAGTCCTCCAGGTTATTCTGATGTATGTTAATGTTTGAAAAAACCACTGGACTATGCGGGGTTTCCTAAATGTAATGTGGAAGAAAGGGATGAAGCACACATGAGTCACTGGTCAAGGTGCTGAATGCTGTGGCAGGGAAGTCCTCACTAGTTGCTGATAGGAAGGAAAAGTAGCACAGTCCCTGATGTACATACTTGATGTACACAGTCCCTGATGTACATACTTGATGTACACAGTCCCTGATGTACATACTTGATGTACACAGTCCCTGATGTACATACTTGCTTAGGTGCAGGCTGTTTGTTTGTTTTTTAAGATTTATTTATTCATTTATTTGAAAGAGAGAGAGAGAGAGAGAGAGAGAGAAAGAGAAAATCTCTCATCCACTGGTTTACTCCCCAGATGGCTGCAACAGCCAGAGCTGAGCCAGGCCAAAGTCAGGAGCCAGGAGTTTCATCCAGGTCTCTCATGTGGGTGCAGGGGCCTAAACACTTGGGCCATCTGCTGCTTTGCCCAGGCCATTAGCAGTAAGCTGGATGGGATGTGGAGCAGCCGGGACACAAACCAGCACCCAGAATGGATGCCAGTAGGCTGCAACTTTACCTACTATACCGCAACACCACCCCCTGGGCTGGTTTTGAATTTGGTTCTAGTTTTGTTCTGAGGTTTCACTGGAACCAATGCCTGCTTTCAGGAGCTTCTTCTTACTTCTAATCCATCTATTCTCCCACCCCTTTCCCAAGTCTGGGGAACTCTTTTCTAGCTTTAAGAGGATGGAGGAGTGGACCTGGATAAATATAACCTCCTAGGAGTCATCTCACTTTCTTCTAAATGTTTCCTTTAGGCTTTTTAAAGTCAAATACCAGGAAAAGACTCCTTTCTTTTGTACTTTCTGTGATCATATTCTGTCTCTCAGGGAATGAGCATAGAACAGTTGGGATGGAGGTAAAGAGCAGTAAAAGTAGGAAGAAAGATACATTGGTTAGTGTTTCAAAATTGTTATTGCAATACACTGGGTGGCAAACTACTAGGATGTCCATATTTCTCCCCACAATACCTTGAGTAGAAATCTCATACTGAGATTAGAGCTAGCTCTAATTAGAGGTTGCTGAAAGTGATTCTAGAAGCTCCACTTATATCCTCTTTGCAGGAAAATATCTCCTCTGCTTCGATCAAATGTAACTTAAGTTTATTCTTAGAAGTTTGTTCATCAGAATATAGTTTAGATCTATTTGGGTTTTTATTCATTAGAAAGGTTCTTCCTGGAGAGTGTACCTGAGCTTACCAAATGATTACTGTGACTACCCTTTACTTTCTTTCCACCTAAATTTCTCCTTCAAGCTAAACCTGAAGCCTACACTACTGTTGGAAATATTCACTGACCACTCCAGCCAACATTGCTCCCTCCACTTTCTTAGAGCCCACAGTACATACACTTTCAGTAATTTGTGCAGTTTAGAAGCCTTTCATTATATGTTTTATACTTGTTTTGTTTGCCATTTCATGTCTTATCTCCTCTAAAGCATTATGATCTTTACAGGGCATTCAGACTACCTTAGTTTCTTCTCTATGATTCACTGATATGTGCAGGCTGAAATCACTACTTTATATTAAGATGGTGTCACACTATGAACCAGTATTTGGGATAGGTCACATGTTTACCAGGGAACCAAGTTCAGCTGAAAGGTAAGGTTAGTCTATTGTCTGTCACTAAGGAACATTTGTACATATTAGAGCATCACTGCCAAGCTAGGAGGGAGAAGTGGAGATCTGTCCTAGACTGGACTTGGAAGGAAGGGTTGACATGTCTGAGGTGGGGCGAGGGCGTAGGGTAGTCATGGGCAGGAGATGTGTTGGCACTGTTATCTATCACCTGGAGACCTGGAGATCTCTACTCAAGATTAAATTCAAATAATGCTCAGAGATTCCTTAAACTTCCATAGGGGACCTCAGTGGGGATCTTCTTTGGGTATATGTATGTAAGTGGGAAAGTAGAACCAGGAGAAGCTTCCTTTCTCTATACTTCCTTGTGCAGCTCCAGGATTTCCTGTTTTGTGTGTTAGGACTTATATGAAGACTCTATTTGAAATTACGATTTTCCTTCTGAGAGGCAGGTGTTTGGTGCAGCAGCTTGCTACACCTACATCCTATATTGGACTGCCTTTGCAAAGGCAGCTGCTTTGCTTCCAATCCAGTTACCTACTAATGTTCGTTCTCGATGGCAGCAGATGTGGCTCAAATGCTTGAGTCCTTGCCACCTCCCCAAAATGAGAGAACCATATTGAGTTCTGGGCTCCTAACTTTGTCTTTACCCAACCCCGGCTGTTGTGGGCATTTGGGGAATGAACCAGAGGATAGAAAATCTCTCTCTCTCTCTCTCTCTCTCTCTCTCTCCCTGTGCTCTGCCTTTCAAGTAATGAAAAATAAAAATTAAAGGAAAAAGCTATCCTGCTGAGAAAATATTGGGGAGGACAATTTTCTTTGTAGTCTTAATGCATTCTCAGTGTTTATTTCTTTTATTAATTCTTAGAACTTTGAAAACCTTGCTTGAGAGGATCTCTGCTGGGATATGGGAAAAGTTCTTGCCCATATTGAGGTCACTCCTGGAGGTGACTATGAGGATGACAAAGGAAACCAGAAGAAAAGGCCTCCAGTCACTGCAGTGCCTGGCAAGAGGTGACAGAATTTAGATCATACAGCTCTTCCTCCTGCCACTCTCCCCACCCTGATTTTGTAATCCAGTGTAATAAGAGTTTATTATGAAGATTTTATATATATATATATGTGTATATATATGTATATATATAAATATATACATTCTCTAAATATCAATATTTATAGAATAGAATTAAATTAAGAACTCTGGGACTATTAAAGCTAAGAAATGCTAAAGTGGGGAGAATGCAGAAAAGGAAAGATCATTGCAAATGAACTTGTCTTGCTTTAAAGGAAATACCAAGGTCTGAAGTGGAAATCTACATCCAACCCCTCTCTTCCCCTTCCTTTCAACATCCTTAGATGTGACATTTGTCCATCTCATTACAGGTAAAACTTTGAAGATTCATAGCACAAAGCTGACAGGTGTCTCAACACCTGTAATGCCAAACTGAGTCTCAGAATTCTGAGTTTTGGATGATTTTCAGGAAGTCAATGGGTGTAGGTGGTTTCATTTTAGACTCCTTTATGCTCTCAGACTGCTCCAAAAAGCAGCCTTGGGCTGTAACTTTATATTATTAATGCTTTAAGAAAATCTCTGGCTTTTCTCAGTAAAGAAAAACGCGATGCAAAGGTCTTTTCTGCAGCAGCAGCAATGTGGCAGAGCAGTTCCCACAGCCCAGCTGCCACCCGGCTTCGTCAGACCATCCCAAATGGGCCAAGCACATTTAGCAGAATGATCAATTCACTGCTGCCATATCACTTCTATTTATAACCTTGGCAGAGCTACAAATTTCAAGGGTTTTTTGAAGACAGAGGAAGTCTGCTACGTGAAGTGGTTTTAGCTCTCATCTCTTTGGAGTTTGAATTCAAGGGAGTGGGTTTTTTCCAGCTTCTGAAGGAATTGATTCTCTCGTACAACAAACCAGCTTCCAGCTTACAGGTGATGATTGTTAATAAAGGCAAGGAACAGGCTCAGAGAGGCCTGTGTTCTAAGGAATCTTGTTATGTTTACAAGGAGTTTAGAAGATAGAGATATATGTCATTTTTTTTCAAATGTTCAACCACCAATAATATCCTTAAATCACCTAAAGGTTTATTCACATATTGCTCTCTGCCTCACCTCAAATTATTCATTTCCAATACTAGCCTCTCTGTAATTAATTGGTATGTCTATGGGGGCATTTCCACTTGAATGATAATTAATGTGTTTTTTCCCAATCCAGCTGCCCATGAACTCTGGCAGATAAATTGTTTTGTGTATAGCACATATTCAAGCCTGGGCTTAGATAATGATTTCCTGCTCAACTGAAAAAAAGAAATAGTGAACAACATCCAAAGCACCATACATCTTTTGTTTACCTTTTTACAATTTGGAAAATGTAGGGAAAGGAAGAAAATACTTCCCAATTCATAAATAGGAGTGCCCTAAAACCACAGCAACGAACTGTAGTGGAAACTACAATGACTTTTCAGGTGATTTTCATAATCACTGATATCCATGCTTATGTCCCCTGGTGGTTTACAAGGCATATGGTTTCTGAGACAGGAATAAATTATATCATCTAAACATTTTTGGTTCTAGAGAGATGCTAAAATGTGATGAATTTACTTTTTAATGCGCAAAACCTTTCTTAAAATTAACTTTTTTCCTGAGAGGTAGACTATGTCTTAGTGGTTAAAGGCTTAGGCTCTGAGATGCGATCTGCATTGAAACCCCAACTTTTCCACCTGGCAACTGTGAGAAATTGAGTTTTTTTTTCTTTACATGAGTTTTTAACCTCTTTGTGCCTGACTTTTCTTATCTATAAAGTGGAAATAATAACAATATCCCCCTCATACAGCTATTGTGAGGATTACTAGTGTTATTTATGTAAAACAAGTAGAATAGTGTTTGGCACACACTAATCAGTAGTAGATTTTTAACATGAAAGCAGAATCACTGGAGAATTGCAAAAACTTGTGCAGTTTTATACCATATTCTTAGTTAATTGACAAAACTTGTGGACATGCAATAATTTCAGCATTTATGGGTATGACATGTACAGTTTTTTTTAACTTCTATTTAATGAATATAAATTTCCAAAGTACAACTTATGGATTACAATGGCTTCCCCCCCCAATAACTTCCCGCCCACCTGCAACCCTCCCCTTTCCCGTTCCCTCTCCCCTTCCATTCACATCAAGATTCATTTTCAATTCTCTTTATATACAGAAGATCAGTTTAGTATATATTAAGTAAAGATTTCAACAGTTTGCAACCACATAGAAACACAAAGTGAAACATACTGTTTGAGTACTAGTTATAGCATTAAATCACAATGTACAGCACATGTAGGACAGAGATCCTACATGAGGAGTAAGTGCACAGTGACTCCTGTTGTTGACTTAACAAATTGACACTCTCGTTTATGGCGTCAGTAATCTCCCTAGGCTCTTGTCATTAGTTGCCAAGGCTATGGAAGCCTTTTGAGTTCTCCGACTCATCATATTTGCACAAGGTCATAGTCAAAGTGGAAGTTCTCTCCTCCCTTCAGAGAAAGGTACCTCCTTCTTTGATGACCTATTCTTTCCACTGGGATCTCACTCGCAGAGATCTTTCATTTAGGTCATTTTTTTTTTTTTTTTTGCCAGAGTGTCTTGGCTTTCCATGCCTGAAATACTCTCATGGGCTCTTCAGCTGGATCCAAATGCCTTAAGGGCTGATTCTGAGGCCAGAGTGCTATTTAGGATATCCGCCATTCTATGAGTCTGCTGTATATCCCACTTCCCATGTTGGATTGTTCTCTCCCTTTTTGATTCTATCGGTTAGTATTTGCAGACACTAGTCTTGTTTGTGTGATCCCTTTGACTCTTAGTCCTATCATTATGATCAATTGTGAACAGAAATTGATCACCTGAACTGGTGAGATGGCATTGGTATATGCCACCTTGATGGGATTGAATTGGAATCCCCTGGTATGTTTCTAACTCTACCGTTTGGGGCAAGTCAGCTTGAGCATGTCCCAAATTGGACATGCACAGTTTTAATGAATATGACCCTCAAAGAAAGTAGCTATAAATGGCATAATAATATGGTTGAATTACCCACTCCAGCAAGTAATGGTCTAAAGGTGAGCTTCATCCTCACAGTAAAGGGGAAAAGGAGGGGAAAATGCCCAGCTTTCATAAATCCTATTCCATTTTCCCAGTTCAGAATCAGCCTCACCTTGTCCCAAGAAAAACTGTATAAAAATTATTTAGTCAGGAAAAACAAAATTAAAACACTTTGGTCTTACTTTTTCTACTCATGATACAAAATGAAACATCAGGGAAAATGACATTGAAACTGGGTTACTGCACTAGCTAATGCCAAGTATATTTAGAGAGCCTCAACCTGTCTTGATTGTTTATAATGAGATGTACTGAGGGGAGTTTCCAAACCAAAACCTTAGCGTGGTTGTATAACAAGTATCTAGAGAGAAATATGTAATAAATATCTAGAAAGGACGCAAAGGTCATCACAGCTAGGAAAGTCTTTCTGATGAAAGTTCTAGAGAGAAGTAGGTCAACTGGAATTTCTTTTGGAAGAAACTGTCTTCAGAACTTTAGAAATGATATCAGATGGTCACTTTTTAATGCTCCCAAATTTTCCTGAAGTAATTATTAACCCACAGATGGTCTAGCTAACGTTTATGAAATACTTCTGAGTGCTGGGTACAGTGTTATGCATTTTATATGTTGTTTTATGTTTTGTGTAGTCCTCTTTGCAACTCTACCATTTCCCATTAAAATACTGATTTGTTTATCTAATTACTTCATTTTACTTGAATTGTTGAGATGGAGGGTTTGAGAGAGAGAGAGAGAGAGAGAAGAAAGAGAATACACACTAGCCAAAGCTGGGCCAGGTTGAAGCCAGGAGCTTGGAGTTCAGTCTGGGTCTCCCTTGTGGGTGGCAGAGACTAAGTACTTCAGCCATCAAATGCAGCCTCTCAGGTGCATTAGCAGGCAGGTGGATCAGAAGCAGAGCAGCAGGAACTTGAATCAGGTACTCCCATATGTAGTGTGGGTGTCCTATTGTGCCAAATGTCTGCCCCTGATTTTCCAATTTTAAAGCTGAGGTTTAGACACATAGATGGTAATCAGTGAACCAGGGATTCAAACCCAGGTAGTCTGACTTTAGTCTATATGCTGACAGTTGGAAACATTACATTATCTTGTATGATTTCACATAAAATGTTAAAGTTGTAAGAATTGATAGATATCTGTAAAAAGTCATAATGTCAATTTTAAAACCTAAAAAAGAAAACAATTATCCTGTGAGATTTCTATAGTTATTAGTTTCAATGCTGACCCTTAGACTAAACTGTCAACCAGCAAATTTTGCAGTGTTGGGGAATCGCAGTCTCTTTCCACAAACCCAGAAATCACTTTTCATCTATTGAAGAAATGAACAAATCACACAGATAAAATGAGCCACAAATGGAAGTGTTTCGTTAATAGTAAGGCTCAACTGGAGTACCTGCGGTATTGCTAAACCACTGCCAACGCTGGGCTCAGCACTGACCTGATATTTGAAACAGTAAGCCTCACAATCTGCCTAATAATTAAAGCAATTTATCTTCTGGTCAGTCTAGGCCATTTTGTTATTTCAACATAAAATTCTTGAGGAATAGAGATGCCTGTGGAGAATCTGTTGGGTAGACACTAATATAAAAAGTAAGTGGTGGCTCTTTGAGGTGCCATTGACTATGTGGCCATCAGGACTTTGTTAAATTGATGCTACTACACCTTACTCAGAAAAGACTTAGTCAGAAATTGACAGTAAGGGGTTGGCATTGTGGTGCAGTGGGTTAAACTGCTGCTTGCAATACTAGCACCCCATATCACAGTGCATTCGAGTTCTGGCTACTCCACTTCCAATCTAGCTCACTGCTAATGCAATTGGGTAGGCAATGGAAAATGGCCCCTGCCACCCATGTGGGAAAACAGGATGGAGTTTCAGCCTGGTCCAGCCCTGGCTCTTGTGGGCATTTCAGAGTGAACCAATGGATGGAAGATCTCTCTCTGTCTCTTACTCTGACTTTAAATAAATAAATAAATAAATAAATATATTTTTTTAAGAAAACAAATTTATTTCTTATAATCTTTTTTTATTTAATGAATATAAATTTCCAAAGTACAGCTTATGAATTACAAAGGCTTCCCCCCCACCCGTAACCCTCCCCTTTCCCACTCGCTCGGGATTCATTTTCAATTCTCTTTATATATAGAAAATCAGTTTAGTATATATATAGATTTCAACAGTTTGCCCTCCCATAGCAACACAAAGTGAAAAAATACTGTTGGAGTACTAGTTATAGCATTAAATAACAGTGTACATCACATTAATGACAGAGATCCTACATGATTTTTTTTTTTAAAAGATTGATTACTTTTCTATGTAATTTCCAATTTAACACCAAGGGTTTTTTTTTTCATTTTTAATTATCTTTATATAAAAAAGATCGCTTCAGTATATACAAAGTAAAGATTTCATCAGTTTGCACCCACACAAAACCACAAAGTGTAAGAATACTGTTTCAGTACTAGCTATATCATTACTTCACCTTGGACAACCTGTTAAGGACAGATCCCACATGGGATGTAAGTACACAGTGACTCCTGATGTTGATTTAACAATTTAACACTCTTGTTTATGGCATCAGTAATCTCCCTAGGCTCTAGCCATGAGTTGCCGAGGCTATGGAAGCCTTTAGGGTTCGCCAACTTCGATTCTATTCCAACAGGGCCATAGTCAAAGTGGAAGTTCTCTCCTCCCTTCAGAGAAATGTACCTCCTACTTTGATGGCCCCATTCTTTCCACTGGGATCTCACTCACAGAGATCCTTCATTTAGGTCTTCTTCTTCTTCTTTTTTTTTTTTCCCAGAGTGTCTTGGCTTTCCATGCCTAAAATACTCTCATAGGCTCTTCAGCCAGATCCGAATGCCTTAAGGGCTGATTCTGAGGCCAGAGTGCTATTTAGGACATCTGCCATTCTATGAGTCTGCTGTGTCTCCCCCTTCCCATGTTGGATCCTTCTCTCCCTTTTTTTGATTTTATCAGTTAATATTAGCAGACATTAATCTTGTTTGTGTGATCCCTTTGACTCTTAGATCTATCACTGTAATCAGTTGTGAACTGATATTGATCACCTGAACTGGTGAGATGGCATTGGTACATGCCACCTTGATGGGATAGTATTGGAGTGCCCTGGCACTTTTCTAACTCCATCATTTGGGGCAAGTCCTATATTGCATGTCCCCATGCAATAAATAAATATTTTAAATTGACAGCAAATAACTAAGTGAATATTTGCTACCCCTTTGCAGGACCTAGAATGCAGTAATGGGTGTACTGTCACATTGTTGCACTGTATACTGTCCCCTGTCTCAAAGGCCAAATTAACAGACAAAGGTATTGGAAAAATGACTGCAAAGGCCAAACAATTCTGAACTTATACGACATGCCATTTGAGCACAGATTTGTTCTGTCCAGTTTGATAAACACCAGCCAGTAACATGTGGCCACTGAGCAATTGAACTATACTTAGTCTGAATTGAGATGTGCTGCAAATATAAACCAGATTTAAAGACTTAGCATGGTAAAAGAATGTATACAATCCAATACTTTTTAATATTATGTGTTGAAATGATAATATTTTTGATATATTAGCTTAAATAAAATTACTAAAATTATTTTCACCAGTTTCTTGTTACCTTTTTACTCTGACTACTCTAAACTTTAAATTGCATATGCAGGCTGGCGCTGTGGCTTAACAGGCTAATCCTCTGCCTTGAGGCGCCGGCACACCGGGTTCTAGTCCCGTTTGGGGCGCCGGATTCTATCCCGATTGCCCCTCTTCCAGGCCAGCTCTCTGCTATGGCCCGGGAAGGCAGTGGAGGATGGCCCAGGTCCTTGGGCCCTGTACCCGCATGGGAGACCAGGAGAAGCACCTGGCTCCTGGCTTCGGATCAGCGAGATGCGCTGGCCGCAGCGGCCATTGGAGGGTGAACCAACGGCAAAAAGGAAGACCTTTCTCTCTGTCTCTCTCTCTCTCTCACTATCTACTCTGCCTGTCAAAAAAAAAATTGCATATGCAGTTAGTGTTGTAGTTCTCCAGGGCACTGTTGGTTGGTAGTCTATGCTAGCAGCAGATGAGGAGTGAATTCAGCTTTGTCCTTCATCACAGAGAGTGATGAAATAGAACTAGATGTAATATTTGGTGGCCTCATCCTCTCTATTGATTATAATATGTTTTAATTTTATTAATTTTGGCTATTATTCTTATTGCATCCTTTCTTATGGTTTCTTTGTATCTATTCTTTTCCCATCAATATTCAATGAAGTCCTTAGCTTGTTTGATTTCCAAGCTCTCTCATTAAGTAAATTCATTTAATGCTAAAGTGTTGTTTTAGAAATATTACCAAATTTTGACATATAGCATTTTGCTGTTGTATAGTTTCCATACTTTAATGTTTATTTTTTATTTATGTTCATGTACCTGAGAGGCAGAGTGATGGAAATACACACATACACGTACACACACATATCCATCCAGAGAGAGAGAGAGAGAGAGAGCGCTTTCATCCATTGCTTCACTCCCCAAATGCCCAGAAAGCCAGGGCTGGGCCAGGCCAAATGGAGGAACCAGGAACTCCATTTGGGTCTCTCATGTGCTTGGCAAGGGCCCATGCACTTATGTCCCCATCTACTGCCTCCCAACTTACATTTACAGGAAGCTGGATCAGAGGCAGAGTAACTGAGGCTCATATTGGCACTCTGATGTGGGGCAGGCTTTGACAGAGGTGGCTTAACTTGCTGTACCACAATATCTACTGTGGTTTTAGATTTTTAAAATAAAAATAATTTCCTCATTGTGATTTCCTCTCTGAACTTGAGATTATTTTATGATACAGATACTAGAAGTAGATCCTTTGACAAACCTTTACATATCCTTTATGGCATGGCACATGGTCTTTTTTTTTTTAAGTTCCATTTGTGCTACAAAAGAATATGTATTTTTTATTTTTAATTCATTATGTACAGGCTTATACATATGGTATATCTTTTAGATTAGCTCTTTAATTATGTTGTACAAGTATTTTATAATTCCTAATGCTTCTTTTGTTTGCCTGATAGTTCTTAGGGAAGGTATATGGAAATCTCCTACTGATTGCAGATTTCTCAATTCCTTCTTTTAATTCTGTGTTTTTTTTCCTTTAAGTATTTGGAGACTGTGTTAAGTAAATACAAGTCTATGATAATTTTATTTTCCTGTTCAGTTGTTCTATCTTATATATCTATGTTATTATCAGTGCCCCTTGGTTTAAAACTATGATCTGAATTTTGCAACAGTAGCTATTGTTTGATCAATATTTACCTAATTTATATTTGTTTAGCCCTTGGTATATCATTATGTTTTGAGTGTGTCTCTTAAAATAAAAAATAGCTTGATGATATCTCTTTTTTTTTTTAAAGGAAATGAAGCAATTTCAACATTTATTTTATTATGGCTACTAATATGTTAATGCTTATATATATATATTTTAAAAGATTTATTTATTTATTTGAAAGAGTTACACAGAGAGAGGAGAGGCAGAGAGAGAGAGAGAGAGAGAGAGAGAGAGAGATCTTCCATCCGATGATTCACTCCCCAGTTGGCCGCAACAGCCGGAGCTGCGCCAATCCAAAGCCAGGAGCCAGGAGCTTCTTCCAGGTCTCCCACATGGGTGCAGGGTCCCAAGGACTTGGGCCATCTTCTACTGCTTTCCCAGGCCATAGAAGAGAGCTGGATCGGAAGAAGAGCAGCCGGGACTAGAACTGGCGCCCATATAGGATGCTGGTGCTTCACGCCAGGGTGTTAACCCGCTGCACCACAGCGCCAGCTCCTCTATGTATTTTTGAATTTCCTTTTTTTCTGTTTTTTAATTGAGTTATCCATATCTTGGACGCCACGCGGCTGGCGGAGGGCGCGCTGGGCAGCGGTCGCCAGCAGCCGGACCATGCTTAGTGGAGCACGCGGCAGGCTGGCCTCAGCGCTGCAGGTGTCCAGGGTCGGCCATAGGTGCCTGCGCGCGACTGGGTCTCGGCCCTCGGCAGATAGGAGCGAGCGGGCAGGGCAGCCGCCCAGCGCCTTCGACCCGGCACTGCTGGAGTTCCTGGTGTGCCCCCTGTCCAAGAAGCCGCTCAGATATGAAGCATCAACAAGTGAATTAATTCATGAAGAGCTGGGAATAGCCTATCCAATCATTGACGGGATTCCTAATATGATACCACAGGCGGCAAGGATGACCCATCAAGATAAGAAGCAAGAAGAAACGGAACAGCACTAGACCATAATTTTTAAAAACCACAACACTAACTGTTCTCAATACCATATCCATTTTAAAATAAGGTGGCAGGTATTAAGTGGGAGAAGAGAATGTTTCTGTCTCTTCCTACACTGACCGTCCTTATTCCACTGATTTCTCTCACAGGTCTTTTCTACGTGGCCTCTGTGGAAGAAAACTTCCCACAGGGCTGCACTAGCACCACCAGCTTCTGCTTCTACAGTTTGCTCCTGCCCATTACCATACCAGTGTATGTGTTCTTCCACCTCTGGACTTGGATGGGGATTAAACTCTTCAGGCATAACTAAGGGAGCCAGAGCCAAGGTGGTGTGTAGATTCGTGATATGTCTAGGGCATCCATCTCTGCAAGCTCAACTAGGTGGAGATGCTGGAGACACACTGCATTTGCAGGGAAGATGCTTTGCCTTGCTTCTCAGGATTGGGCCCACAAGAGACTGTTCTTTCATTGTTCTCTAATTCTGACAGCCCTTGTGTTTTGAAGGTTCTGACATAACTGCTGTGTCAGAAGGAACCTTGTAACAGAGTGTCTTGTTGGAGGTTAACACCCCTAATACTCATCTGGTGACCATTTCTTACCCTATTCATCTAAAAGTTAGCCATTTGTAATTTT
Organism: Lepus europaeus; assembly: GCF_033115175.1. NCBI lineage: Eukaryota > Metazoa > Chordata > Mammalia > Lagomorpha > Leporidae > Lepus > Lepus europaeus. Next base: position 103,249,064 of record NC_084827.1, on the reverse strand, counting down.
GTTTGTTTAGCTTCAAGCTTGTTGGTAAAGTGACATGGTAGGGATGACCGAAATAATCTCAAAGGACCTGTATGATGTAGTTATAAAGAAATGCATTTAAACTAGTGTGACATAAAACTGTATAATAAACTGGAAATTTCATGTACTTAAAAATCCTTAGTTTGTAAAATAACCTGCATTTCTTTGGTATCAAATGCTTATATTACTAATAAAGTGATACTTTCCCATAAAAAAAAAAACAAAACCATATCTTATTTTGTTTCCTCCCAAAGAATTTGTACCTATACGTTTGCATTTTGTTCCTTATAGTAGTTATTGTATATGTTTCTAACATGTGTATCTAACTTAACAAAATGTGCAAAGTAAACCAAATCCTTCATCTTCCCCTTGGCCAATATCAGGATTTATAATAATTATTCATTTCTAAATCAAAATTATCATCTAATATTTTAGTTTCTCTTGAATTGAATCCCCCAGATTAGTGAATATTATCATTGCTTTACATGCAATATTTATTTAGATAGGCCAGTATGTTTACCGGCTTCTTTTTCTCATCATTCTTTTCTGCATCTACTCTTTTCTTCTAGTTTTCTCATTTTTGTTGAACAATGTTACTCAATTTTTTTCTTCACTAAGTTTCTGTGACTAGCAAACTCTTTCAGTCTTTAAACTTAACTTACTTTCTCTTGAAATAGTTTAACTAGTGGATAGTTCTTTCCATTTACCATTTTGAAAATATGATTCCATTATATCCTGGCTTCTGTGGTTGCCATTGGAACATATTATATCAGTCTGTGTGGTTCCTCTGCATATACCGAGTAACATTTTGAACTCTTGTTTTTGTGGTGGTCCTCAAACCTCTGCCCTTATAAGTTTGATGTTTATAAAGGGCATAAACCATAAGCTTCTTTGGCTTAAGCTGTATCACTTCTTTGACTTTGGTTGCTTTTTCCACACTCAAGGTTTTCACACTCTGGATTTGAAACTTTGGCTATCTATCCAAATTTTGTCATCATCAGAGTTTATTAATTTTTCCATAAAGCAGAGTCCTCTGCCAGTTCAGTCTGCCATACTGACTTGACATTCTCAGTGATCTCACTGCCGGCACAGTCCATAACCTCTGGCAGTGAGGTACTCCAGAGCCTAAAGACTAGCAGAGTTACCAATCTGCCACGAAGGTCCCTGCTCTGATGTCTGCAAGTTAGAGTCATGGGAATTAGAAGTGCCCTTATTTCCCAACTGCATCCCTCTCTGTGCCACCATGGACTCCCTGACGTTTGCCTGGTGAGCCTACTTCCATTCAGTCAAGCATTCCAATTGCAGGAGACACAGCTCTGAGAGGTCCTGTTGAGAATCCCAGGAGAGAAATGACAGCAAACCCTGCCAATGGCCATGAGGAGGGATGAGGGGCCTCACAGCTTAGCCTGTGCCCACGAAAACATTATTTTCCTCACAAAATTCTCTTTCCCTGTGCTCTACCCTTTCATAATCATCTGAGAGGCCAGTAACATTTTCACATGATGTCATCACCCTATTCTGTTTGCTTCTCACCTCTCTTTACGCTTACTGAACAGTGCTCTGGTATTTCATATCTGGTCTTTGATATCTGTCATTTTTGGTGGTTTTTCCTAGTAAGAGTAACTGATGAATTATTAAGGATTTTAAAAATTTGATGTCATTTTAATGAGATTCTCCTTCAGTATTTGTTGTTATAGAATATTTTTCTTTTCTTAAAAATACAAATATATGTGATCTGGAGTCACCTTGTGGGATACAAAATTTCAGTGGAACTTTTTAGTACAGAACTTACTTTTGTAGTGGTCATAAGTATTTATCTGAATGTTGATAGATTATTTTTCATGTGATAGGCATCACATATTTGTTGTTGAATAAGCAAGAAAAAAGTAAGAAGGAGCAACCCAAAATCTGTAACACCTGCCCTTGAGTTACAGAAATCCTGGAGAACATTGGAGGAATTGCTACATCTCAAATTTGGTTATACTTGCCAGGATGGTTTGCCTTCCTTCATGTTTCCTGATCCAGTGATATTGTCTTAGTTTAGAATGCTTCTTAAGGATGCTTGAGGATTACTTCAGTGTGGTAAGACTGGGTGGAATAAAAGGACTCTTTGGGTATTTTTTTCTTCTTTCCAGTTTCTGATGTCCTGTATTCTCAGCACACTAATGATTCAGCAGAAGTGAGATAGTTACATAGGACAGAGTTTGGTAGCCTGTGGAGTGATGAGTTTCCTAAATGTATTTACTGGCAGTGTATGCTGCCATATGGCGAAGTGTAGAATGCAGGTGTCACAGATGAAATCTTCCAGAAGCTTTCCTGGCGTCACAAAGCCAAACAACTTGCTTCGGAAACACTACATACTTTATAAGGAAAGTTAGGTTTTGGTCCACTTGTGTCTTAAGGAATATGAGTTATTTCGGTTGAAGTAGGATATAACTACACAGAGGAACATTTTGTTTCTTCTTAGCATTATGCTCTGTGATATATTGAACACAGTATCAAATGTAGGCTTTTGCATTTAAAACTTATTTTCCATGAATAACTGTTGACTCAAGTTTCCCAGTTGTCTCAGTGTGGGGAAAAAAACCCCAAACATACGACAGTATCTTAGTCTACTTGGTGCTGCTTTAACAGATTACTTGATACTGGATAACTTATGATGTAACAAAGTTTATTTGGCTCATAGTTCTGGTGACTAGAGTGTCCAAACAGCATGGCACTGGGGCCACTGCTGCCTCCCGACATAGTGGAGAAGCAGAAAAGGAATCAGCTAGGTCCAGGAAGGGCACACATGTAAGCAAGGAAGCAAGAATTGGGTAGGGGCCAAGCTCATTATTTTTATAGCAGCCCACTTTCACAGGAACTGATCCACAACTGCCAGGCATGATCCACTCCACCAGAAACAGCACTAATCCATTCGTGAGGGTAGAGTCCCATGACCTAGTTACTTTCTAGTGGGCACCGTCACTTAAAGAATTCACCACCTCAATACTGCTGCTGCATGGACCAAGCTTATAACACATGAAGATTTAGAGGATAAACCACATCCAGACTACAGAAGACCATAATAGGACTTTCTATTTGTCGTCTTATCAATGACTGTTGAGCAACATGCTTGAGTTCTTGGGGACTCACCATTTCTACAATGAGGAGGAGCCTTTCTGTACCACAAATCTCTAAGTATTATTCTGCGATAAAATGAGTTCCAGAAAGACTTGGAGAATAGGGGCATTAACAGGTATTATTCTCTCTCTTAGCTTCTATATGTATTTTAATTCCTGTAATTGAATTCAGTAAAAAGGAAACAGGAACATGCACACCCACATTCTAAATGAATGAAAAAAAAAGGTTGATAAACAAGATCACATTTAGCTAAGTATTTAAATTTGTTGAAGAAACTGAAGGAGGGAAAGAAAAAGAGCATCAATTATGCTGAACTGAATTATAGTGAACTGTTTATTAGCCCACATATTGTCCTTCCAGTTAATATAGGGATAGTAATTTATATCCTATGGCACAACTGTCATCTATGTTTATATTTATAAAAACATTCCAAAAATATTATGCTGAATTCCTCAAAGCAATAAAGCATCTGATATCATCAATGTCAGATGATTGAAGGCACTAACTTGACCATATCTATACTATGTATGCATGTACACACAAATATGTTTACATGTGCATAAATATGTATGATAGTGACACCACTAAGACATTTTCACTTCCAAGAATAAACGGTGAGTTGTATCTATGTGTACATTTTTGCATAGCTAATAAATATAAGATGAATCAAAAAGAAAACTATTAAAAATGAAACCTCCTGGAATGAATTATGTTGTGTAGGCCAGTAGAGGCAATTGGGTAGACTGTGGCTTCTGAGAATCAGACAACAGAAAAATTATAAGGAAATCTTAGCAGGAGCATTCTAGTGACCCATGGAAAGGTTCACCATAGACAGCTCTGCCAAGGAGCCTCTTACAGTTATGATTCATATTTTCAGAAGAAAGAGCCAGCTAACTAGTCAAGAAAAGGGTGGCAATAATTGCACCGTCTGTCAGTGGCAAAGCAGGAAAATGAACAGGATAACTGAAGTAAGAAAGACAGAGCTCACATTACACATTCTTATGTCTCCCAGCCTGAAGTTAAAACTAAATATCACGTTTCCTTTGGAAGCAACAAACAAGGCTTTTTCTTCATAATTCAGTATTATCTCCTGTAAAGAAAAATGAGGCAATGCTGCTTACATGTTTAATGCTTAAAAAAATAATGACTGGCAGTCACCAGAATGATTGGACAGTGAATAAAGAAGAGACTCAAGGAGTTCCTTTCCCCTCTAGCCCTCCGTGCTGCAAGTTTCCCCAGAGGCGAGAATGCTGATCCAGAGCAGAGCTGGGAGGCTGGGGCTTGGAAAGCCTTCTCCCTGCACGCTTGGATTCCAGGAGGATGAACGGCAGCCCCTCTCTGGCTTTCTGGCCACACTTCTGGAAAACATCCAGAAACTGGCAGGACCAGAAAACCTCTGTAAGCCATACACTTTGCCTGCCAAAGATCTTGACAAGAAATCTTGCCTGGGCCTGGAGGCGCGGAGTGGAAGCCAGGAATGAGTTTTCTGAAGGAGTGTGAGCATTTCTGCCCAGTGCCCCTCTCCTGAGAAAAGCTGTGCTTGGAATCCCAGTTGCATTTCCAAGCCAAGCCCCAGTGATTCACCTGTCCCATCTCTGTGGTGTCTCCTCACAGCGCTGCCTAGTCATTCCAAGAAGAGCCACTTCTCTGCCTGGTTCAGCCAACCTCCCCTACAAATGTGCAAATCCTCTCTGCTTTGGAAAGGCATTCGCAGCAGACAGCAGAACATCACTGTGGTTAGCACTGTTTCACGTGAGGCTAAGATCTTCAATAGCCGACCACAGTTCCTTGCCCCATTGATCATCAAATGCTTTGTTGAAAATAAAATCATCTTCAATGGTTTAAAACTGCAATCAAGTTTGTTGTTTAAATATTAATGATGTTACTTCATCTTTATCAAAATAGAATAATTGTAATTGGGGTATTATTAGCTGTCCTCATGAATGGAGGGTTTCAATGAGAAAGGGGACTGAAGTTGCATTCCCCAGGAGGGAGACAGAGATGCAGAGTGGGGTAATGTAAACAACCACAGCTGCGGAGGCTCACTGGATTGGCTTTTAGGACTGACCTGGCCACACCCAGGCTGCTTGGCTTCGGCCAAGTTACTCTCTGAGGAAACATCCTGAACTCCTATCCTTTCCTCTATAAAATGAGACTAATCATACCTATGTCAAGGGTTATTGTGAAGTTTAAATAAATACATCACTTAGGACAGGGCCTGATACTTAGTAAATGGTGATGACTTTTATATTAAGATGGAAGAGATAAAAGCATTAAAAATATGAGGATTTAGGCCGGTAACGCAGCTCACTAGGCTAATCCTCTGCCTGCAGTGCCAGCACACCAGGTTCTAGTCCCGGTCGGGGCGCCGGATTCTGTCCCGGTCGCTCCTCTTCCAGGCCAGCTCTCTGCTGTGGCCCGGGAGTGCAGTGGAGGATGGACCAAGTCCTTGGGCCCTGCACCCGCGTGGGAGACCAGGCGAAGCACCTGGCTCCTTTCTTCCGATCAGCGTGATGCACCGGCCGCAAAGCACCTGGCTCCTTTCTTCCGATTAGCATGACGCGCCGGCGGCAGTGCGCCGGCCGCAGCGGCCATTGGAGGGTGAACCAACGGCCAAAAAGGAAGACCTTTCTCTCTGTCTCTCTCTCTCACTATCCACTCTGCCTGTCAAAAAAAAAAAAAAAACATGAGGATTTAAATGTAACCAGGAATTATCAGGGCTATGAGATTATGAGGTCACTTTAAATTTTTTCTTTATTCTTCTCTATGAAAACCACACCAGTGACACTTTCTATATATCATGTATCTGTGTATTTGTCCATCTCTCCGTCTCTCGGATTGAGTGAATGCATTAATTTGGGTTTACATGAGTGCTTGTTCTGGAGGCCCAACTGAGGCACAGTGCAGGCAAAAAACACAGGTACAGGCCTTAGGAGAACTTGAGACTGGTTGGTGGTATGCCCCCTACATGAGCTGGAGAACTTTTGGCTTACTGCTGCTTTCTTCTTCATAAAACACTGTGACCTTGAGAGGACAATTATGAAAGTCTTTTGTGCTTTCTAGTACTGGGATTCTCTGCTGATCCCAAAGACAGCAAACAACCACTTCCAAATCATACTGGGGAGGCCCTAGTGCAAGGCGGGATGGATACTTTGAATTGGTCTTCAAGTGGAGAAAATTACTCCCTGTGAATTTCCTGTCCCCAGCTGATGGGAGGGGAAGATCTCAGTGTTCTCTGAGGTTTCTGATTTTCGGGGCCATTCATAATCACACAGCTGTAACTGTAGGCGTCTGGTCAATGAATCTTCACATCAGACTCTACCTGGTTAAGGTTGGTTCTGTGTGCTTTGTCAAGTGGGCGCCTGCTCTTTTGTTTCACTGAACTAATAAATCATGAATACTTTCCTTGGCCATTTAAAAGTCATTTCCTCTCATTTTTCCTGAGCACCAGAGGCAATCTTATGCATAAGGCTGGTGTGTGTGTGTGTGTGTGTGTTTTGATTGCTGCCTACAAAAATAGCATATGATAGCAAACAACTGCTTAGAGATTTTCAAGCCAAACTTTATCAACGATCTAAACTGTAGCACTGCCTTAATCAAAAAGCAAAGATGTATACCTTGTATTACTTAACCTTTCCAAGCCACCTGCTTTTTATTATATTTTTTATATTCAATTTCTTATTTGAAATTCAAACATCTTATTATAATCATGTGTATGCTTTCTGAACTAAAGCAGAACATTCTAAGATGTGGTATTTTGTTATAAAAATGGCTTTTAGGATAATTCATTTATTCAACAAATATTGAGTACCAAGTGTAACCCAGTTCCCTAGATATTAGGGAAATGTCAGTGAGCAAAGAAGAGGATAACGGCTGCCTTCAGGGAGCTTAGAATTCTAGTGTGTTTGGGGGCAGGGAGGGAAAGAGAATACATATAGTTAATATTGTATATCAGACTATGATGAGTGCCATGGAGAAAATGCAAGGCAAAAATGTGAAAAGTTTCAGGAGTATGTCATGGGGAAGGGTAAAGTTCAAATTTATTTATTTATTTTTTAAAAATTTTATTTATTTGAGAGGTAGAGTTACAGACAGTGAGAGGAAGAGACAGAGAAGGTCTTCCTTCCGATGGTTCATTCCCCAAACAGCCGCAACAGCTTGAGCTGGACCGATCCAAAGCCGGGAGGCAGGTGCTTTTTTCCGGTCTCCCACATGGATGTGGGGGCCCAAGCGCTTGGGCCATCTTCTACTGCTTTCCCAGACCACAGCAGAGAGTTGGATTGGAAGAGGAACAGCTGGGACTGGAACCGGAGGATTAACCTACTGTGCCATTGCACCGGCACCAAGTTCAAATTTAAATAGGGTTAGCAGGAAAGATTACAATGAAAGGGTGACTGTGGAGCAAAGGCCTGAAGAGGTAAAGAAGTGAGCCATGGGGTAACTTGTGAAAGAGCTTCCAGCAGAGAAGGGACAGCACATGCAAAGGCCTTGTGGCCAAAGCCACCTGGCTTACTGAAGAACATCAAAGAGGTGGCTGTGTCTAGAATGGGGAGTGAACCAGCAGATGGAAGATCTCTCTCTGTCTCCTGTCTATGCCTCTCCTTCTCTCTCTGTGTAACTCTGACTTTCAAATAAATAAATAAATCTTTAAAAAAAAAAGTTCCATCTGGGGAGGGGGAGCAGATGCTGTGGCATGTGGTTGAGCTGCCACTTGGGATGCTTGCATTTCATATTGCTGTGCTTGGTTCAAGCCCTAGCTAATCTGCTTCTGATACAGCTTCCTTCTAATGTGCACCTTGGGAGGCAACAGGTGATGAGTCAAGTACTTTGGTCCCTGCCACCCATTTGGGAGACCTTGATTGAGTTCTGGGATTCTGGCTTGTGGGCATTTGGGAAGTAAATTAATGGATGGAATTTCTCTTCTCTCTGCCTTTGAAATTATATATATATATACACATATATATACACATATACATATATATATATTCTTGGAAAAGAAATAATATGAAAAAAGTAAAAATTGTGTGCCAAAATAAACTTTTCTTTTATTTCCATTCTTCCACCAACTTTTTGAAGTACCTTTGTAAAATATTGTGGAAGTGATAGGTGCCATGGGAAAGAAGTGGATACAGGATGCTGGGGTGGGGTGTGTGGGTGCTTACTTCTCTGTTACCTAGGACAAACTCAAAATGTAAGCCTCTCAAGACTAGACTTGAACCTTGGATTCTTTGTTGAATTATCCAGTTGTTACCATGTCATGAGTAGCTAATACTAGATAATGACTAATTAACCTATTAAGTAATAATCATTCAATAAATATGCTTAATTTTGTTCTGTGTAGCAGGAATGTAATGTGTGAACAAAGAAAGGTGCAGTCCGATCTGATTTACTGTTTGGTGGTAGAGGTAACATTGATCAAAGAATCACATAAATAAATGTAAAATTTCCACATAGAGTCATAAATGAGAGGTATTTGATAGTAGGAAAATGCACCATATGGACAGGAATAATGCTATATTACTTTGCCTTCAGTGTTTCAGTAGTAATATTGGCTTTCCCAAGCAACGTGGCTTTTTGCAGTGATGATGAAATAGGAGCTAGAAATAGTGGAAATGTTTCTCAATCTGTTTACAAACACATTGTAAGCTACTCTTTGGAGTAGCTTCAGATTGTATTGTCTAGCAGAATTTGCTTAACTGAAATCTGTCCAAACATTAATAGCCTCTTGCAAGTGTAGTCTAAACCACATACAAGACATGCAGTTCAGAGGCTGGCACTGTGGCATAGTAGGTTAAGCCTCCACCTGTGGCACTGGCATCCCATATGGGTGCAGGTTCATGTCCCAGCTGCTCTTCTTCTGATCCAGCTCTCTGCCTTGGAAAGTAGTGGAAGATGGCCAAAGTACTTGGGTCCCTGCACCCATGTGGGAGACATGGAGGAATTTCCTGGCTCCTGGTTTCGGATTGGCCCAGCTCTGGCTGTTGCAGCCATTTGGGGAATGAACCAGCGGATGGAAGACCCCCCCGCCCCGACCCCCACTGTTTGTAACTCTGGCTCTCAAATAAATAAATAAATATATATATACACACACACACACACACATATATATATATATATATATATTTAAAAAAGACACAAAGTTCTAGTATAAAGTTAGGTAAACTTGACATACCATATGGAAGAGGCCACAGTAACTAGAATGTTCTTAGGGCAAAACCTTTAATAGAATCTAGGATAGAAATAAGAATCTTAGTGTTCTATTCCTTATGCCAGGCAAGTAAGTCTGACTCCAACTCAATAACTCAACTTTAGATAAACCCATTTTCAGCTTTATTTGGAAGATGTAATTCTTGGTGATTCTTTACTGCCTGTTACTCTAGATGACTGGTGATACGGTCCAACAATTGAACCAGAAATATATTTGCTCGCTAGCAGCAATGACGTATTTTTCTGCATTATGCTTGTCCTTGGCAAAGGATGCTTCAGCTGCTCCCTTTGCTGTCTTGCTGTCAGTATGATAAACGGACAGTCCTCCTTCCCAGCAGGGCTGGTGGGGCTCCAGGTTGCAGCACTGCCCATTGCAGCAGTCTGCAAACCATTGTTCTGCCTCCTGCAAGCTTCCAGAGCCTGTTCAGTGTGCACAGGGGCATTCCAGAAGACGCGCAGGCTGACAGCCTCATACCAGCACAAGCACAAAATAAGTTTCCTTCTGTTCTATTCTGTTAAATGTCTCTGCCAGCCTTGACAGAGACGTACTGCCAGGAGAATAAAAGAAAGTTAATTTTGTCCATTGGGGAGAGCTATTTTGAAAATTTACTGCCAGGACCTTGCAGTGGAAACATTTGTAGATTTTAGCCTTTCCTTCAAGCAGTTTTTCTATTTACTCATGTGTGGGATTTCCAGAAGCTAGGAAAGAGTTACAGAGTATATTAATGAGCATGTTTTTTAATGGTAAAATAAGATGTGGCAGATCAAGGAAACTAAAGCCAATTTAGCCATAGAAACCCAGTCCCATTCAGTCTTTCTTGCAGAACTGCTAGCATTAGCTTATGTGAACAGAGTAAAGATTGACAATGGAGCAGAATCTTCTCTTGGGTGGAAGCTCTTTTTTAGGGGGAAACTGAGGTTTAAGAAGGCCTCGTCTGGGGAGGGTATTTGGTGCAGCGGTTGAGATGTCACTTGGGTTAGATCATTTATGGCCCAAGTTCTTGGGCCCCTGTGCCCATGTGGGAGACCTGGAGGAAGCTCCTGGCTTCGGATTGGCGCAGTTCTGGCTGTTGCAGCCAATTGGGGAGTGAACCACCGGACAGAAGACCTTTCTCTCTATCTCCCCCTCTCACTGTCTGTAACTCTACCTCTCAAATAAATAAATACAATCTCTAAAAAAAAAAGATGTCACTTGGGACACTTGTGTCTCATATTGAAGTGCCAGAGTTCAAATCCTGCACTCTGGATACCAGCTTCCCATTATGTACACCCTGGAAGGCAGAAGCTTGAGTGGTTGAGTCCCTGTCACCCAGGGGAGATCTGGATTGAGTTCTGCAGCTCCTACCCTCAGCCAATCTCAGCTGTTATAAATATTTGTATAGTGAACTAGTAAATGGAAGATACCTGTCTATCAGAACAAATCAAAAGAAAGGGGCTGGTGCTGTGGCATACCAGGTAAAGCTGCTGCCTGCAGTGCCAGCATCCCATGTGCATGCTGGTTCAAGTCCCAGCTGCTCTACTTCCTATCCAGCTCCCTGCTAATGTGCCTAAAAAAGCAATGGAAGATGGCCCAAGTTCTTGGGCCCCTGCACCCACATGGGAGAACCAGAAGAAGCTCCTGGCTTCTGCTTGGACCAGTCTTGGTTGTTAGGGCCATTTGGGGAGTGAACCAGCAGATGGAAAAATCTCTGTCTCTGTCTCTCTTTCTCTCTGTAACTCTACCTTTAAAGTAAGTAAATAAATCTTAAAAAAAAAAGGAAGCAAAACAAGATATAGTCCTGAGTCAGAAGTTCATACAACTACCAGGGGAAACAGATTTGTTTCAGTGTCTTGCTATTTAAAGAAGAAAGTAAATGAAAAACAGGAAGTTGAGAGGTTTTTCATTATAAAAAAAAAAAACAAAATGCTTCTTTAGGAAAATTGAGTACATTTTAAAAGTGGACAGATATATCTTAAGCCACGTGGAGGATGCACAGATTTTTTTCCCTGTCATTGTTTTTTTTTGTTTTGTTTTGTTTTTTGCGTATACTCTTTTGTAGGTAAAGGGTTGTGTGATGAAACAAGAAATCGCTAGGGAAAGGGAATTGATTAGTTTTAATGCCTACTATTTTCCTGCACTGTGGTAGGCACATTAACTATGTAACATAATTTTTAAAAAATATTAGATCTCTTCTAGCTTAAGAATCTTTATTAACCATTGTAAGAATTAATGGCACATTATTATAGCCCATCTGGTCCATCAGTTTGAGAGGCTCTAAATGGCAAAACAGTAGTTATAGCTTTAAATTCAGTGCAACTCTTTTTGACTTTCTGTGTTCTCTGGTGGAAGCCTTCTCCTTCTCCCACTTCACTTCGTTGCCCCTGGTAGCAGGATCCAGGGCTTCTAATCCTTCAGAACCATAGAAAATATTGATGGGATGAGTCATTAGGAGTGATGATGAGAAGGACGAATCCTACCACCTTGATTTTTGGACTAATGTATTCTAGAAAACTCCATCTTATATTTGATATTGGTTCAGTACGTATACAGTATCCTGGAGGATAGCACCAAGCATTTGTTGGTATAGCCCCAGGAATACTTCTTGTCTGGGCTTTTAATAGGTGATTCTGTCATTTTACTAGGTTGGATTACTCAGGGTCATGTGGTATCTGGTGGGATATATAGATTTGTAGTCCATGAATTCATTGTGTCACCTTCCTCACTGTAAGATGTGTTCCCTGTCTGAGACAGTTTTATTGGGATCCTATGATGATAAATCTCACTCTCTTAAATCCTTAGATGATGCTAGTGGAAACACCCTGGTTAGGAAAGTCCAAACTCATCATCAAGGCAGGTGTAAATTCTGGTGAGAACATTTTGCTGCATTCTAGGAGGGAAGGTGTCCAGTGTAATCAACCTGTCATCAAGTGATTGATTGGCCTTCCTGAGAGATGTTTCCGTGTCGAAGCACCATACTGAGTCTCTACTGCTGGCAGCTTGGTGATTTTAGCAGTGACAGAAGCTAGGCCAGCCTTGATGAGAGAGCCTACGCTGTTGGGGTATGCATAGGTACCATTCCTGACACCAAGACTGCATCATTCATGAGACTACTGTGAAAACACAGGGGCCTGAGGGCAGAAGCTGACATCTACTGGACAAGCCATCATATCCCCCTGGTTGTCCTTTCTGAATGCTCTAGAATGCTATCTAGTGGGCGTAAACGTAAGACACAAATTCCAATATAGGCTTTGGGCCCTCTGCTAAAGATTTAACCACAAACCGAGGTTTATTTTTTATTTTTTTGAGAGGCAGAGTGGTAGAGAGGGAAGAAGACACACAGAGAAATAGATCATCCATTTGCTGGTTCATTCTCCAAAAGGCTGTACCAGTCAGGGCTGGACTAGGCTGAAGCCAGGAGTCCAGAACTCCATCCTGGTCTCTCACTGGGTGACAGGGCATTTTCCATCGTTTTTCTAGGCAGAGGTGTGCATCAGAAGTGGGGCAGCTAGGATTTGAACCAGTGCTCTGGTATGGGATGCTGGCGTTGCAAGCAGAGGCTTTACCTGCTGTACCACAACCTCTTTTTCAAACTTCTTTGTCTTCAAGCCCCTATATGCTGCTTTCAGGATCCTTGCCAATTCATAAACCCATTTTTCAGCCCAGAAGGCTGTGTGTATCTGGTCTTTAGGCCATTTTTATCTGGCATATGACCAAGTGTGTTGCTCAGAGTTTTGCCCACTGGGAAAACTTTCCTTTCCTACTACCCTGCAGGACCCCCTTTGAGTGGGGCTGTGTATCCATTTTCAGTTATTACAAATATGTTGAGTTAATTTGTCTGGGAACCAGGATCTAGTTGTTCCTCCTCCTGTGAACTGGTTATAGGAAAGCTCCCATGACAGCATGGGTGTGAGTTGAAGGAGAGGCATTCATGCCACCGAAGAAAGTCACCTGGAAATCAAGGCCCCATACTTAGACAACTTGCTTGTGCTCTCTGGACCTGCTTTGGTGTCAGTACTTCGTGAATCATTTCTATCTGTCTTATTCTGCTTGTGCTGCTATAATAATGTACCGAAGGCTGGGTAATTTATAAAGAACAGAATTTATTTCTCATAGCACTGGAGGCTGGGACATCGAAATTTAAGGTGCTGGCAGGTTCAGCTTTCTGGTAAGGACTGCTTTCTGCTTTCAAGGTAGTGCCATATTGCTGTATCCTCTGGAGTGAAAGAAGGAGGTATTTTCACATGGAAGAAGGGATGGAAGGGTGGAAAAGGGGACTGCATTCCATTGTCAAACACTTTTATAAGGGCATTAATCCCATCAATCACCTTCCATTAGTTTTCCATTAGGGATTAAATTTGGACAGGAATTTTGGAGAGGATAGAAACATTCACACCATAGATACATAAGATGGATTGCTGCTATTCCTACAATATCTTATGCCTTTGTGTATCTCCTAGTCCCAGCTCGTTATAGTCAACTCCAGTTGTCTAGTCACACTTCATGTCCTAGACTCCCCTGGGGCTCAAGAGCCTGCTGGAAGCTGTTTTTGAAATGGCAATTAGTTCTCTACTCTTTTTTTAAAGATTTTATTTATTTATTTGAAAGTCAGAGATACACAGATAGAGGAGAGGCAGAGAGAGAGAGAGGTCTTCCATCCGCTGGTTCACTCTCCAGATGGCCATAATGGCCAGAGCTGTGCCAATCCAAAGCCAGGAGCCAGGAGCTTCCTCCAGGTCCCCCATGTGGGTGCAGGGGCCCAAGGACCTGGGCCATCCTCCACTGCTTTCCCCGGCCATAGCAGAGAGCTGGATGAGAAGTAGAGCAGCCGGGTCTTGAACCAGTGCCAATATGGGATGCTGGCGCTTCAGGCCAGGGCGTTAACCCACTGCGCCACAGTGCCGGCCCCTAGTTCTCTACTTTTATTTTCCCCAAGACTTACTTATTTAATTCAAAAGCAGAGTTACAGAGAGGGAGAGGCAGAGACAGAAAGAGAGAAATTTTCCACCTGCTAGTTCATTCCACAAATGGCTGCAACGGCCAGGAGCTTCATCCAGGCCTTCCATATGGATGCAGAGGCCCAAGCACTTGCGCCATGTTCTATTGCTTTCTAAGGTGCTCTAGTAGGGAGCTGGATCAGAAGTGGAGAAGCTGGGACTTGAACCGGTGTCCAGATGGCATGTTGGTGTTGTGGGTGGTTGCTTAACCTTCTATGCCACAGCACTGGCCCCAGTTCTCTACTTTTGAAAGTTTGATCCAGAGATTTTTGTTGCAACCCTCATACTGGGGTTTAACAAAGACTCTACAAGTCATCTTAACCTATTAAGGATCCTGGTAGCCTCATCCATCACCTCCGTCATACTGCCTGAGTGTCACTGCAGCGTGTACTGCAGTCTAGACCTGTTACAGGATCCTTTATTGTTCTGGGCAGTGAATCCCACACCTGAAAATGGAAGCTTTCTGAGTCACTCAATAAATGGCTCACAGTGTATTGCCATGTGTGGTCTATGCCGACTCCAGTATCTAGCTAAGGCTGCTAAATGCAGTGCTTAATTCTTAGTGGTAGGAGATGTGGTTGCAACAATTGGTCATTTATAATAAAGGGGATTTCCCTTCATTTTCTAATTCATTGCCTCTTTAAAAACATCACCCATGTGGTAAATCCTTGACACTTTGAAGTTTTTACCATCCACTCTCTGGCATGTATGTGTCTTACCTGAGTACTTGCCCTTTTCTTCCGGAGGCAGAATTACCTAGGGTCTTCAGTATAGTTAACCAGCAATCGTGGTTGTACCATCAAGACAAGGAGGGTCTGTGCAGATTGCATTGTGACATAAAGCAGAAGAGTTAATCTGGTCCTGGGGTTAACAGTATACTACTATCTTTTCTACATGACACCAAACTGCTTTTGATTTTTATTATTTATGGATATTGAGAAAAATTTATTTGCTAGGTCAAAAAACGACATATTAAGTGCCAGAAACTGTGATAATATAGTCTAGCAAAATACCACATCTGGTATTGCAGTTTTGATTGTGGTTGCCACTTGGTTGTATTTACTTTGGGTCACTGTTACAGTGATCCTTCTTGTTTTGCAGGGGACAAATGAGTGAATTGAACACATGTACAAAGTTAAACTGGTTGTATCAGGCAATCAGCCTTTCCTTTTCCTTATCTTTTCTTTGTTTTTGAGCCTGCCAGCTCCTCTCTTTCAGTTCTTTTTTTTATACTCTATTTTTAATACTTTAAAGTGCATATGATTCATATTTTTTCCCAAAAAGAAATGGGCAAAGGAATTGAACAGGCATTTTTCAAGAGAGGAAATTCAAGTGGCCAGCACACCCATGAAAAAATGCCCACAATCATTAGCTATCAGGGAAATGCAAATCAAAACCATATTAAGGTTTCACCTTACCACAGTTAGAATGGCTCTCATATAGAAACCAGCAAACAACAAATGGTGAGGATCAACGAACAACAAATAAAAGTGGCTGGCAAGGATGTGGGGAAAAAGGCACCCTCATCCACTGTTGGGGAAATGTAAAGTGGTCCAGCCACTTTGGAAGACAGTATGGAGATACCTCAGAAATCTGAATATAGACCTACTATAACTGAGCCATCTCACTCCTGGGAATTTACCCAAATGTAAAGAAATCATCATGTAAAATAGTTGTTTGTACCCCCATTCACAATAGCTAGGATTTGGAATCAACCCAGAGGTCCATCAACTGAAGACTGGATAAAGAAATTATTCTGGGGCCAACCCTGTGGTGAAGTATGTTAATCCTCCGCCTGTGGTGCCAGCATCCCAAATGGGCACTGGTTCTAGTGCTGGCTGTTTCTCTTCTGATCCAGCTCTCTGCTATGGCCTGGGAAAGCAGTAGAAGTTGGCCTGAGTGCTTGGGCCCCTGCACCCACGTGGGAGACCTGGAGGATGCTCCTGGCTCCTGGCTTTGGATAGGCTCAGCTCTGGCCATTGCGGCCGTTTGGGAAGTGAACCAGTGGATGGGATACCTTTCTCTCTGTCTCTCTCTCTCTTCCTGTCTATAACTTGATCTCTCAAATAAATAAATAAAATCTGTAAAAAAAAAGAAAAAGAAATTATGGTAGTATGTACACTATGAGATACTACTCAGCCATAGGAAAGAATGAAATCCTATCTTTTGCAGCAAAATGGATGCTACTGGAAACCATTATTCTTAGTGAAATAAGCTAGTCCCAAAAAGACAAATACCCTGTGTTTTCCCTGATCCATGGTAACTAATAGAGTACCAAAAATGTCATGTATAGAAGTCAAATTGACATTTTGAGCTTCAATGATGCTTAGGATTGGTTAAAGCCCTTTCTCCACTGTTGAGAACAGTGTTCCTTTTTTCTTCAAACTACTGGTTGATCTCATTATTTACTATAGGGTTAATTTTCAGTAAACTGAAGTAAATCATTATAAAAATTAAGAGAGGGAATGGGAGAGGGAGGAGGAAGAATGGTGGGAATGTGAGCAGGAGGGAGTGGAAGGTGTGAATTATCAATATGTTCCTAAATTTATATACATGAAATACATGACATTTGTATACTTTAAACAAAGTTAAAAAAAACTAAAGACACAATTGGTAACAAAAGAAAAATTAGACAAATAATCCTTTGGTGGGTTCAGTCTAGATTCAGTAAGAAATGGGAACAGAACATGGGAGTAGGTGTCTTCCTCAGATGGAGATTTTGTGGAGTCATTAGCTTAGGATTTCTCAACTAGGGGCATCACTGATATTTGGGCTGGATAAATTATTATTGTGGGAGGCTTTTCTATACATTGTAGGAAATTGCCAGTATCCTACAATGGCCTTGATTAGATGACAATAGCCAACAGCCTCCTTCTTTTGTGCTAACTAACACTTCTCCATGAACGCTACTGCTTAAGTGAGAAGAGGTTGGTCTCCTGCAACTATACTCCTACAGATGTCCCTTGAGTGATGGCAGAATTCCACAGGGTACAGCACAGGTGGGGTATCTTCAGACTATTCTTTTGTGTATTTAGTAGCTACAGCATGGCTAGAGCACAAAATTACAATAAAAAGCTGTGAGCTAAGGCATCAAATGTGCCTGACACAAGGGTGAATAATGTGCTGTACACTTCACAGATGAGAACACTGAGGCTCAGGAACATTAAACAACTTGAAGTTTGATATGCTGGGTGTAAAGATGCGTGACACAATATCCTCCCTCAAGAAATTCTCAGTCCAGCAAGCTATTAAATATTATATAATAAATAATTACATGTAAGTGTAGACACAATCAAACAAGAAGCAAGTGACAAAGCTAAAAATAGAATGGGGTTTATTTGACTTCCAAGTCTATATTCATTTTAGTATATAGTATGCTTCATTGTTTCATTATATTTACTGCATGCTAGGATTTTTGCTCAATTATTTGTATACCTGATGTTTTGAACACTTACAGAGTTCTAAAGAATTGGGTATTCTTACCCTCTATTTTTCAAAAAATGGAGTGGCCTGTTTCTTGGACACCTTCATATGTGCTAGACACACTGTGCTTAAAGAGATTTTGCTTCATAGAGGAGGATGACCTCAAAATGATAACATCAATGTGGACAAGCACTCAGATGCAGGCACAAAATTTATGCAGAGTTGCTAGATTCCAGTGATTGATTCCATTAACTCCATCTTTATCCTTCAACAGTGTGACTAATTAAAATATAGGCTGGTGGCCAGTAGCTCAACTCCTTTTAAGAGGGGTTTGTGAAACTGTGGAAACTACCTAAAAATATATTACTAATGTGAGAGAAATAATGTTGTTACAAGGGAATTGATAACCAAGGATAATGGGAAAGGGAAGAAATAGCAAGTTGGAGCTAATTACCAGGGAAAGCCCCCTGACACTGAGAATGGTGAGCCAGGATAATGGTCTCCTGAGGGGAGTGGCAGAATCACCATCAGAGTACATTTAAAAATAGGCAACAGAGAGCTAGAAACAGGGCTATGGGGAATAATCTCACATTAGGCAGGAAAGGAGGTAATTGACTAAGTGACCTAATATTAACAGCTTTCTTTCTCATGAATAACTGGAATTCTAAAATAATAGAACCTTATAGGTAGTATACAGAAATGTAGGTATGTAATGCCTGGAAATACCTAAATATAGCCTCAAATTATTCATAAATGCAAAATGAGAGCAGCCGTGCCCCAGATGGAGCATAGTACGAGGGTCAGAGGAAATAGAAGAGATGGATGGGGAAAGTTGGGGGCCTACTAGGAGTCAGATTTCTCTGATGCAGTAAGATTGGTTTGTGCCCAAATGCATTTGAGCTGGAAGGAGGTTGTATCAGTTAATTACCCAGATCTCTTTTCCTTTCCTTTCCAGGCCTACTCTACCATGATGCAAGACAGAGTTTACAAAATCTGCCACTTGTGGACTTTTAAACCAACCGTGTTTTCCAAGTCAGCATTCTTCTTTCCTTAGAATTGGTGTGTAGTGTGCTCTCAAAGTACTGTTTCCCAATAGAAAATTCAAAGGTTTGACTGTAAGCCAGGGGAAGGCTCATTAACATGTAGATTTCAGGATCTCACTGCAGACCCATGGAAACTGTATGTCTGGATTGCAGCCCATGAGCCTGCATTTTTATAAAGTTCCCTATATACATCATTAAGTTGGAGAAATCCCACCTGGGGTAGGATGTACTGGCTAAACCAAACGAAACTGCAGGAGAAGGAAGTGTAACCCAACATTCCTCCCTTCTTCCTAATTTACCTGATTTTCCTTTGCTGCTAGCCAAAGATCTCCCTTAATCTCCATACCACTTTTGCACTTCTAAAGATGTTTACACACATACCTGTAATTTATATTTTACCTACTTGCAAAAGGCTTTAATATAATTCCCACGTATGTCTAATAAGCTAGTTATTGTTTCTCTGATTTGTATTTGTGGTGTTTTAGAACCCCTCTGAGGACAGTGATTATATCTCAATCATCTTTCTATCCTTCATAATTTTGTGTTTAAAACATAACATTGTTATTGAATGCAACTAAGTCAAATCTGTACAAAAATAATGAAACATGGCATGTTGTAGAAACACAGGGCACATCATATTTGCCATGTGAGAAGGAACAGTCTGGAAACTGGTCACTTAGCTTGGAGTCAAGACCCAGCTTTTGCTTCCAACTCTACCAATAATCCCACATGAAAACTTCAGCAACCCGTGTGGCCTCTCAGTTTCCCTTCTGTAAGCAGGGATAACAATCATTCTCATACTTCTCTCACAGAGTAGCTGAGAGAGTAAGCATGATAATATCACTGTTTAATATCACCTTTCACTTAGGAAAGCTACAAATGACATCAACATTATCAACATCATCATTTCACAATCTCCAAATCATCAAACAGGAGTTCATTCTAGACTCCCCAGAGATCATTATTTTCTCTCACACCAGGACATACATGAAAAGATAAAACAGGAAAAACAAAGGTTCCAGGAATTGCATTTAGTTGAAATGTATATCAATAATCATCCTTCTAATGCAATTCCCCAGATAATGCTAGATATCAGGACAAGGAAAATAATTGGCATTGTTTAATTTTTGACATGCTACCTAATGAACAGCTAAACCATTTTCATCGAAGGCAAAATTACAGTGCTGCAGCTGGTATTCAGCTACTGTATCTAAAGTTAATTGGATTTTCTATTATGATGAGGCTTGTTTTTCAGAATTTAATCTCTTAGTTCTCTTTCAGTTGCTCTGAGTTGATGGTGAGACAGAAGATATACAAGGCATGTAAGGTGAATCACAGGTTCGGGGGGAACCTCATTAGGTCAAAGAATCCTTCAATATATTAAGGCCTCACAGTATGTAGGGAGGTACTAGGATTTGTGTAGGATATATCTTATCTACATGGAGTTATTCAGGAAGGAACGCTGACTATTGTTTCTCTCTCTCTCTCTCTCTCTTCCTCCCATTCTCCCTACCTTCCTCCCTACTCAGGAATATGTTTTACTTCCATTAGGATGTTGCATGTTATGTGTGCAGATTGGAACAAGATAGCAATACCAATTGCTTTTGTAGTTCAAGGATAGCTCTAGAGATTACCTATTTAGGATCAGTTTGTCCACTGCAGTGTTTTCAAACATGAAATGAGATTTCAAAGTGAGAATACCAATTTGGGAAAATCTCCAGAAGCTGTAACGGGATAGGAGGCAGTGGAGCTTTCCTAGGTATGAAATACCAACTCAAACTGTCACTTTGAAAACATTGATGACCAAGGGTTCAATGGCATAAGTGCAGCTTCAGTGACACAGGTAGTGAGCCCCTGGGAAAGGTTGGTGGACATTCAGTGCACTAAGGGTCCATATGGGGCTGGGAAGGGCTTGCCTTCCAAACAGGAAGGACCTTCAGTGTAGAGTTTTGACATTCTCTATGATAAAAAGCCTGTTCATTAAGTCAACACATCTATTCATGTGTGTTAAGTCCTTAATACGTTAATTCCTTAACTGTAGACATTTAAAATATGCCATAATTTTGTTAACCCTATCATGGCATTTCTTCATTTTTTATTTTGCCAAGAGTCTAAAAGTAAATTGGCCATAGTTCTGCCAATGTCTAGCATCCCTGGGAGTCTGCTGGAGGACTACTGTTAATGAGGAACGTGGCTATGTAGGCTCCTTGAGGACGTGGGAATCTGGGAGAGAGAAACTAGGAGAGAGAGAGTAAGTACCATGGACTTAGACAGATATCAAATTATCAAAGGCATTTCCCCAAATGTCTGCCTTTTAATGTCCACAAACCAAAAACCTGAGAGGACTTAAAAAGTTATTGAAGAGAAAATGGAATTAAAAGGTAAGATTTTGGGGGGCTGGTGTTTGGCACATTGTAAGATATTACTTGGGCTACCTGTATTCCCTATCAGAGTGCCTGGGTTCATGTCAACTCCACCCCTCTGATTCCAGATTCCTGCTGATGCACACCGTGAGAGGCAGCAGATGATGGGAGACCTGGGTTGAATTTCTGGTTCCTGGCTTCAGCCTGGCCTATCCTCAGCTATTGGCAGGCATTTGGGGAGTGAACCAGCAGATGGAAGATCCTTCTATCTCTATCTCTGTCTTTCAAATAAAAATGAAAAAAAAATGCATTCTTAAAAAAGATACATTAGGAGCAAAATATTGAAATTCATGTATAGTTTTTCATAATATGCATTTTCATGAACTTTTTGAAGGCCTCTTTTATAGGCTGTATGCCAACTTTGACATTAAGCTCACTCAAATATTTGCTTTAATGTTATATTGAAAAATAAGTAAAAGAATACTGCCTAGCACTAGGTTAAATTAAAACATTAAATAGCAAGTTGATGAATCTTAAATTGAAAATTGGTTCCAGAAACTGTTAATTACAGTTCACAATTTTCATTTGATTACAAAGCAGATTTTAAGCATGCAACAGAAATAAAGCTTATGTTTAGATAACAGTTTACAGTTTAGAAGGCATGCTCATATATATTATCTCAAGTTCTCCCAATAAAAGAACATCATATAACACCTACAGTGATTGATACATTTGGAATTTATTTCAAGGGTCAAAATTACATTAGTAGTATATCTTTGGAGGCTGATAATTTCATATCACAGATGAAAATCTAAAGGTTGAGATCAGGACTGCAAATTCTGAGGAATCTAGAAAATACCAGATTAACTGATAGATGTAAAAGTATACTTTGAAACCATATTTTCACATGGAAGTCTAATTCCAGTGAATTCATCCGAGAAACTCTGATGGGCTAACTACACTGTCATTGCAACCTAGAAGTCAAACTTAAAGTAGGGAAGGTATGTAAGGTTCTATTCTCCTACTCATCTCCTGAGTGGTTAGGGTAATTATGTGCCCTACTACTTCAGGGCCCACTCCCCACCGCAACTGTAAACCCCTACTCTCAGATTTTAGAGACCAAATAGCTTAAAATGCTCTCTGTAGAGAACACATTACCAGAAAAGTTGCCTGCTATTCTGTTACAATCTAGCAAATTAAAATATATGCCCTGATCCTTTAGCGTTGCCTTTTTGGGAAGTTTCTCTCTTCAGGTTTGGAAAATGATAAGAAAATATCAATAGTCTTCAAAAAAAATCTCCAAAATCAGTTCTTTCAGTATCAACATCTCTTAAGACTCTGCTTGTTCTCTACATCCACCAACCAAGAAATAACAACTGTGTTATAACACTCTAGTCCTTTTGTTCTCTAACAGGAAATTAAAGATATTCCTTCCACATGCTCAGATTTCTGAAGAGTAACTTCAATACGGCAGCCTTCCTCTCACAGGTATCCAGATGTTGAACTTAGGCTGTATTAAGTGCTTCCTGTAAACACCTGCCCCTCGAATTTTTCTTGCTGCTCTCTTCCTCTGTGACCCCACTGCTCTCTCACCCTGTTCACAGACCCCCTCTGGTCCTCAATAGATTTTCTCAATTCTCATTCTGCTTCCAGGTAAATAGCTTCTCTCTCAAATCTCATTAAAATGGCAATTGGTTACCACTCCTGGATAGTCTTTCAATTAGTCAAAGGAGAGAGAGTTCTGCTCAGACTATGCTCTTTTGAAAATATGCACCCACCATTGTTCTACCTCATTCCAATATAATGGATATATTTACACATGGGCCTACTTAATTTGTTCATTAATGCAGCTTCCAAAAAATTACCACTGTTTATCCACTTTAAATTTTTCTATATAGAATTCCCAATCTTTTAAGTTTTCTTAATGTAGATCTTCTTGATCACATTTGCAACTTCTTATTCAAACCTCTAAATGATTACCATATTGATGATGGATATCATGTAATGATTCATCATCAGCATGTTCCAGATGTAATTATTAATATGTATTTATTAGCAATCACCTGCCTTGTATATGCTTCATCTCACAGTCTTGTCCACATCTAAACTGATCTTATTTAAAGTAAGGCACAGTAACCAAAAGCAGGGTACCTATGAAAGGTCTTCTCAAGAGCTTCCCCTTTGTACAACTTATCTGAGAACAATTATGGAAGATGATTCCAAAATGATTCTGTTGCAAAAGTTCAAATGAACAGCCAGAAAATAGGTTGGTGGCAGGATGAGCTTCACAGAAATACTTGGGATAAACCCTAATTGATGTAGTGTCTATGTTTTATCAGCTAAAATGTGTTGAGCACCTTAGGGATAAAGGGAAAAATGTCATAGTTCCTATCCCCAGTGGTACTACATTTTAGTAGAAAAATTGACACTGGAAACAGGTATCAGCATGTTCTTCCTATTTTTCATGGGAGGAAACAAACTATATCATAGAGCAAAGGCCTGTGTCAGGATTACAAGACTAAGATGTGGCAGCAAGTTGGCCAGAAAGGATGAAAGGGATGCAGTTTTCAAGGTGCTTGAAAAGAACAAATTAGTCAGATTTCCCTTTAGCTATGGGAGCACCTCACAAGTTTTCAGTAACTTTTCTAGTATGTAAAGTTGCATTTTAGTTAGAGAGTTGGAACATAGTAATTTCCTCTTGACCGACTGAAAGGGTTCTGTCTCTGTAAAAAATTAATACAAAAGGAATTTAACACAGCCCTTTATTAATAAGGAAATGAACAAACAGTAGTAAATGCTAGGTGTGATGATGGTGGTGATGACGTGTGCAAACGTGTTTGAGATCAATCAGCCTTCCATTTATTCTGAATAAATCTTCATCTTGTTACAATGTCACATGCCACACAAACTCAGACTGTTGTTCAAAACAAGCCATGTACAAGTTAGATAAACATAAAGACCTCTGTAACAGATCCAACAAGAAAAGCACCATTTTATGTTATTTTTTCTGAGCACACCTTGCTACTCCCTGGAGCAATTCGTAGTCCCCAGGTGAGGTTCTTCCTGGGAGATTTCCCTTAACTGCAGTCTTGTTTTATGAATAAATAATATCTTAGTGTGTGTTCTAGAATTAGGAGTTTAAGTTTATCTACAGGATAGCTTTATGTTCAATGGATGAGCCTCAATAATTTATAAATTTAGAATGGTACTTCTCTGACTTTCTTTTTCCATTCAGCCCCTAGAGCACAGTTAGCATTCACTTAGTATTTATCAGTGTGTGGCAAAGAGTTCAATGTGATATTATTCAAACAAGAGCCACACTTCATGCATACATCATGCACACTTCTGAAGTCCTATCTTGACAAGGATATATATTTGGAGAAAATTAACATTATCTTCAGCATGTATTGCCAATCATTCATTGACATGTTTGTTCATTCAAAAATATCAAGTTCCTTCCATGTTGCTGATACTCTTTTACCTACCCAACAACTTTACCCTTTCCAAGTGGCACACCCCAAATTTAGTTCCAACATGTTCACATGCCCCACATAGTTCAACTAAAATCCAGTTGATTGAAGCCAACTTTGATCTCATTCTCCCTGAAAAGGACTGATTTCATGTAGGGTATGAATCCCAGCACTTGCTAATTAAAATTGAGAGAAGTCTGTTGGAGGGCTATTGGGAAAGGTTTCTTGCTCTTAAAGAGTTGTTTGAAGAAGAAACTGGAATTGTCAGTTTTATGTTGTTAACTTGGTTTACTTGTTTTACTTGGATAATCTATAATCTCCAGTTATTCAATTTAACATGAATATAGGTATTCTTGTGAAGGTATTTTATGCAAGGCTACTTGAAAAAGTTAATGGAAAATGGAATTAAAAGACAAGTTCAGGGGTAGATGTTTAATGAAACTGTTGATGTTTGTGATGCCGGCATCCCATATCAGTGGCTAGGTTGAAGTCCCTGGTCCACTTCTGATTCCAGCTTCCTGCTAATGTGCGTCCTGGGAGGTTTGAGTCCCTGCCATCCACCAGGGAGACCTGAATTGTTGTGGTCATTTGGAAAGTGAACCAGCAGATGATCTGTCTGTGTCTCTCAGCCTTTAAACAAAAATTTACTTTAGTGCAAAAATATTTGACCCCCCCCCCATTCATATAAGGGGGTTTTCAAAAAGTTCATGGAACGTATTATGAAAACTGTAGGCATGAATTTCACTTTAATTCTATTTTTAAATTTGTATTTGTTTGAGACATAGAGTGCCAAAAAGAGACAGAGTGATCCCATCTATAGGTTTACTTCCCAAATGCCCACAGTGGCTGGGGCTATGTGGTGTTGGGACAAGAAGGAGCTGGTAATGAAATCCAGGCCTCCCATGTGGGTAACAGGAACTCAATTACTTGAGCCATCACTGCCACCTTTAAGTGTCTTCATTGGCAAGAAGCTGGAGTCAGGAGTTAGAGCTGGAGCTAGGAATTGAACCCAGGTACTCTTATGTGGGACATGGGCTACATGCCTAATCGCCTCCACAGATTTGAAGTATCATTATAGATGTGATTACTGTCTACTATCAGTTGGCTTTAAGTGAACATTATCTTTGAAAACTGAATGGGCCTTATCCAATCAGTTTAAAAGTGACTCCAGCAGAACCGAAGGTTTCCTGTAGGGAAAAAAAAAAAAAAATTCTCCCTCCAGCCTGCAGCATCAGCTTCTGCTTGAAAGTTTATAGCCAATCAGTTTACTCTGTGGATTTTTGGGTTTGCCAGCCCCCACAACATATAAGCCAGTTACTTGAAAGTGTGTGTATGTGTGTATGTATGTATGTGTGTATCTGGTTCTGTTTCTCAGAGAACCCTAATTGATGTACTCTCCCTTTTCAGTCTCCAGAAATCCAGATGAAAGAGTATCCTGAACATTTGTTAGTCTGAGTTAATCAACCCTGGAGATTCCCTTATTTAGGACTCTTTATGATAAGAAAACAAATCTTTTCATTCTTTGAGCCACTTGAGCTAGGTTTCTGTCACTAGGAGCTGAAAGCGACCACACCAACAGAGAAACCATCAGAAAATACTTAATGCCACATGAGCATAAATAATCACAGTTAGCCAACTACAGAGTTTAAGATAATGACATAATGCTACTGGGTCAGAATTCACATTCACTGGCTATGAGGTTAGATTAAATGGGTGCATTTATGAGTTTAGATACTAATTATACTCTCTATAGGATTAATATAAAGGTAGAGAAAGGGTACAATAAAGAGATCTTTTTCCATGGTGATAAGCTGTTTTATTTTATGGAAGAAAATCCTGAGACTAGTATTTATAATCAGAAAATGATAAAATTAAACGCAATGCTTTTGGAAATGTTGAATAACTATTTTGTTATTCTATGCTTTTGAAGTCTTACCAAGAAAGGGTCATCTGCATGATTCCTAATTTTAATGACTCCTAACTGACTATTTTAGTTCTATCCCACAGTTGGGGTTGCAGTTACAGTAAGATTACAAACAGCTGTGATGCCTGCCCCAAGAATATGTGTAGGTATGTGCAAAATGCTTAATGTCTTCTGCAGGAAGCAGGTGTCCCATGGGCAGCTTGTACTGCAATGAAAATTCTTTTCCAGGCTGAAGCAATGTAATCTAGTAGCTAAGATTTGGTTTTGTGAGTTACAGATGTATGAAAAGGGTACATGGCAGAAACACTGAAATGTTCTTGAAGTGGGAAGCCTACTTTTCACTGTTGCATTATCTTCACAAGTTAATCACTTTTTTAAAATTACAGTTAGTTTGAATAACAACGATGCAGAAGTGCAAAACAGTAGGTGGGAGCCTGAGCAGAGTGACAGACTGCACTTTGCGGAGTTCTCTTTCCCAGACTCAGTTTGAGGAACAATGTCATTTGCGTACAGCTTTAAAAGCTTGCTTGAACTTTTGCTGGATTTAGTTTTCAGTGAAAGTTTAACTTCCTTATGTTTTGCTTTTCAGAAACACATAGTAGGCTTTAGAACACACATTTAACCTAAACTCATTTTTCCTTTCTGCTCAGTAATAAAACAGTGGCCATTGACCTTGATAAAGTAAGTACCACGTTCAGTGTGTTGCTATTCAGGATACAATTATAGAGAAAATGCAGCAATGTCCAGTGCAACAAAATATTGTAAAGACTGTAAAATCTTTTTTTTTAAAACTTTTATTTAATCAATATAAATTTCCAGTGCACAGCTTATGGATTACAATGGCTTCCCCCTCCCATAACTTCCCTCCCACCCGCAACCCTCCCCTCTCCCGCTCCCTCTCCCCTTCCATTGCATCAAGATTCATTTTCAATTCTCTTTATATACAGAAGATCAATTCAGTATAAAGATTTCAACAGTTTGCACTCATATAGAAACACAAAGTGAAACATACTGTTTGAGTACTAGTTATAGCATTAAATCACAATGTACAGCACATTAAGGACAGAGATCCCACATGAGGAGCAAGTGCACAGTGGCTCCTGTTGTTGACCCAACAAATTGACAGTCTAGTTTATGGAGCCAGTAACCACCCTAGGCTGTCGTCATGAGTTGCCAAGGCTATGGAAGCCTTCCAAGTTTGCCGACTCTGATCATATTTAGACAAGGTCATAAAAGACAGAGTGAGGATAGTAACCAATGATCCTAAGAGTGGCATTTACCAGGTTTGAACAATTATACAGCATGAAGTGGGGAAGAGGACCATCAGTACACACAGGTTGGGAGTAGAGCCATTGGTGGTAGAGTAGAGGTTATGATTACAAAGGAATGAGGCCCAAGTACGCTAGACAGGGTCTAGAAAAAAGGACAGAGTCATTATTAGAGGAGCTAAGAAAGGTGCTGTCTAAGCTACAATTAAGTTTTCTGATTTAGAGGCAAATAGAACCTGATAGAAGGGGCTTGAAAATAATCTGTTGGGCTTTAGGCCTTGTAAGTTAAGAGGCCCAGACCTATCTATCTCTTCACATGGGGTATATCCTAAGGGAGGTGTG
Organism: Lepus europaeus; assembly: GCF_033115175.1. NCBI lineage: Eukaryota > Metazoa > Chordata > Mammalia > Lagomorpha > Leporidae > Lepus > Lepus europaeus. The sequence goes on along the minus strand of NC_084827.1, from coordinate 103,220,909 downwards.
AACCTCCTAGGGGAAGGCACTCTGTTGACTTTCATTACTTGGCTGGCCTAGGAGGAGAGCTGGCCAGGTAAAGGCAGGTGGCATCTCTAACAAGAAATTTACAGTTCTGCTTGCAATGTTGCTGACCCTACTTGGCCGTCCCCTCAGCTGCAGTGGTCACTTTGGAAGTTGGGCTGAGTGAAGGGCTTTTCAGCTTAGAGCCAATAAGATCTGTGGCTCTGACCTGGGCATCCTTCGACTCCAGTGCAGGTCCATTTCCAGTGATCCAACTCTTGGCAGAGCTGCCAGGGCTCTTCACAAGCTGACTTCTGCTGAAGCCCAGGCTTACCACTTTGAAAGCCACTGCAGTGAACTGGCATGTTGGGTCTCCTTGAGGGCAGATCACTGTACAGATCAGCCATTAATAGGCCTGCCACCCATTGCTTCTGATGCCTAGCTTTCTTTTCCTCCTGGTTTGTGTTAAAGCAGACCAGAGGATGCAAGTCAAGGGAGTGCCCATGTCCCATCTCTAATCTTCGGTGGCCTGAACTACCAGTCTATAGTCACAGGCATGTTCTGTAGTAGTTTTTCTAAGGTAGACAATGTCCATGAGGAAAATTATATTCTCACTTTAAAACTTTCTTTCCTTTTTGTCTGAAAGGGAGGTTTTTTCTACTTACTGTATACTTGGCTGATGGCGAAGTGAATCTAGCTATGAGATTATTATTTAAGTTCTTATTTTGGCTATGCTATTACAGAAAAATGTTAGCCATCTCTTTTATAAGGTCTCAAGATTAAATTGTGTGTCCTACAAATTCCTTCATAATAGAATTAGTTACCTACCTTGAAGAGAATAGAGAAATGAAAGAACAAAAAATTTTACAGTTACAAGACTGTAAAATCTTTTCGTTATGGAGTGAAATTCTTTGTAATTTGTTTAAACAAATTGATATCAGTCAGCCTTATTAATAATTTTAAATATTAATAATTGTGTGGGTTCTTGCCATCTATTCAGATAAGAATTCTGAATATCAGCTCAAAATAAACCAGGCAACATGGTAAGTTTTAACATTTTATTCAGTGAGAAAAATTTACAGGAAAGTGAGGGCTTTGATTAGGGGAGAAGGAAGTCTGGAAGCATAACCTGTGTCCATACTAGACAGAGAGCAGGCCAGGAGCCACGTGGAGAAAGCGTACAGGCAGGAAAGCAGAGGCTAAGAGGTGGCCAGAAGGCCCTGTACCTGGAAGTGCAGGGCAACAAGGCCACCCTGTTCCTGGCCTTTTATTTAGTTCCAAAGGAGAGTGGTTACCTAGTCTGATTGGCAAGTGGGCATACAGGTGAGGTCTGATAGCGGCGTAAGATCCACAGGGGGTGTGGTCTTCCAGCTCACAAATCTAATTGATTTAATCTTATCTGCCTGGCTATATCAAAATGAGCACAGAAATATAGCATTGTAGCCAAAGTCTCTTTTCCGGGCCTACTTGGGTACTATTATCCGTAAGCTGGAGGTCTTAGAGCTCCTTTTGAACCATGTCAGATGATGAGTCTTAACAAAAGCACACATTCCTGGGGTTTGCCCAAAAAGTCTTCAGTATATACAAGTTGTATGGAAAAAGGATGGGATGTTTTGTCTCCTCATGCGTTAGGCTGGACTTAGTTTTAAGAGCCCCTCCCATGATAAGAGAAAAAAATGATGGAGCTGAATGTCATATAGGACGCTGAACTACTTGAAATGGGTTACAAACTTACCTAGAAATTAAGTGTAGCTTATAATGAAGGGCACTGACCATGTGTGTGAGACTCTTGGCTGGGAGGTGAGGGGCAGTGATGAGGAGATGCTCAGTAAAATAATGCATTATTGGTCTCCATATTGCCAAATCCACATAATCAGAATTTCTGGGGTAGGATCTGGGACTATCATTTTTAACAAGCTCTCCCAGGCAATTCGTATGTTCATTAAAGTTAATGATTAGATAAGAACTGATACTGGGCCAAATGCCTTCTCCACCCAACTCACTCACCCCTGAGGCTGACCTAGATGGATGACATCAGCTATAATCTTTTGTTGTCTGGTTTCAGGTTGACCCTGGCCAATGGGCTTTCTGGCAACTGATTGGAGGAATGGAGGTGCTTATTTCCTGGACTTCTTTTCTGCTATGTTGCTTACAGAGAGCCTTCTACAATCCACAGGGCTTTCTTTTTCCCAGTTCCTACAATGACTCCTGTCTTTTGTCTCTTTGGGTTCAGATGTGGTAACACCTCTGATGTTGCTTGTCCTGGAGTACTGTACTATTCCATAACCCTCCCTCTACTGTATAAACAGTCCTGGCAAACAAGTTCTCCTCAATCTAATATGGGTATACCACTTGCTTTCTGTAAAAACCTTGACTGAAACATTTAATTTGTTACATTTCATAAACATTTAATTTCATAACATTTCATATGTATTTCATAGATTGCTTTTACATTGAAGAATTTTGCAACAAATGTGATAATGAATAAAGCATTTTTAAAAATCACCATTTTATGAATAAGAAAACTGAGGCCAACTTGTAAAGTTCACCCAGTTGATCAGCAGAAGAACCTGAAAGGAGGTCTGGTTTGATGACTCAGTTGAGAGCTCTTTTCACTTCATCGAGCTGCCAATTCCCCTCCTTCCCCTCCACTTATCATATAACCTGATGCCATTACCTGGTAAAAGTCTGATTTGAATTGAGTAACAATGAAGAGTGAAGGAAATAATTCAATGTAATCCATATGTTCATTTCAATTGAGGTTAAGACCCAGGCATCTGAGAAGGGGAAGATGGAATTAGACTATCTGGCTTCTGCACAGCCTGGTCTCAGTGGATCTTCCCTCCAACAGTGACTCAGCCACTCATTCCTTGGACTCCCTTGGTTCAAGGGTATCTTGAACAGAGTTCAAGTTCATAGAAAAACAGAATTAAAAAGTTGAAACCCATACATGTGTGGAGTCTTCAAAAACTTCATGGGAAATACATATTAAGAAGAAATTACGTGGGTTTCAGTATTTTTTTTGGCACCAAAATAAACTTACCTTTTAATTCCATTTTCCACCAACTAGCTGTGTCCAACACAACATCTACTACAGAATTTCTAACACTTTGTCTATGTACCAAACTCTTTCCTTAGATTGGCAGCTCCTTTATGGCAAAAGTCTACATTTTAATTTGCTGATGTTTCTCCAATTTTTAGCCAACTTCTGGGCATACAATAGATGCTTAACAAGTATGTGTTGACTGAATAAAGGAGCATCTATATGCCTAGGGAACCCCTGTAAGTGGCAACTGATATTATAAAATATCAGAGTCACTTTTTGATTACTAGTATTTCTTACCATTTAATTCAGCCAGTTGTCAATTTTGTTGATTCTCCTTCAGGAATCTCTCTTACATATTTCTTCCTTCTCATTTCCACTGTCACTACCCTAATTCAGGTTCACAACGTTATTTTCCTTGGGGTTGGCTGTAACAGTTTCCTAAAATAACTTCTTATTTTTGCCATTACCAATATCATATTAATTTTTCTAGAGTCTGGCCCTCAGTGGTTTCAAAACAATCATTTAAGCGCCTCATTTTATTTCTGTGCTCTGTTCCTTGCTGCATATTTATTTCCCAAAACATCCTTTCTCCTTTTATGTACTCTGCTTTGTAGCCAACCTGAACTTCATTCTATCTCACTCTTGGAGTTTTCCTCTTCCATGCTTCTGCTGGTACTGTTTTTAACACCTGAAATACCTACCTTTGTGCCATCTATTTGTCTACAGGATGCACTAAGAAGCCACTTATTCCCTGATCCTGCCCTTGCCCATGTTTCTGGGAAGCAATTTTTCCTTATTTTGAACTCCCATATTACTTCATCAGCATTGGTTTAGTAGAATTTAATGTTTTCTGTGTATTAAGATTGTTTCTGTTAGTCCTTCACATCTTTAACCTCTCTGTAAGATCCTGGGGTTCAGGATGTGTATTTAATTATCTTTGTGTTTTCCTTATTACATATGGTGCTTCATATTTATGATACACCAATAAATAGCTACTGAATTGATGTGTGTAATTACACAAGGAAAGGAAAGACAAGAAATGAGGCATCAGGATCAATGAAATATTAGTAGATGAGATGATCTGGACGGCATGAAAAGAAGTGGAACGATATGTCACTGTAGGAAAGTGAAGTGTCACTGTATACCCAGAAAACATTGCTTGCCTGAGTAAGAGGGGAGCATAAGGGACATTGGGTATCTGGGGAGAACACCCTGAATCTCACATGGATGAGTGACTTGGACCAGAGGATGATGGGCAGGCATTGACTCTATTCTATATGACAAAATGATAGAAATCTTTCCATTAGGCAGAGGGACAGATTGACTTGAATGGAATGTTGAAGATAATTGTTGCAAAGTACTATAATTGACTGAATATGATTGAACAAGGATGTGCCAACAAAGAAAATGGCTGGACTTGAGGAACAACAGTAAGTTGACATATATAGATATTGGTGGAATCTGGAAAGAGATGATTCACTGGCAGGCAGTTAGATCAAGGATGACACTGGTCTTGGGGAAAAGCCTTTGAGACTCAAGATGATTTCGGGCTGTTAAGATCAGAAATGTGTAGTAGCAGCATTGACTTTGTGGGTGGAGGTTGCCTTAGAACTGGAGAAGGGGACAGGGCAGTTGTTCAACTCCATGAAAGGGGTGAGAGCACTCATAAACTTCCCAGCAGCCTCTTCTTCCAGATGTGACATGCATTGACTAGCAATTTCAAAAAGGAAATACCAATACTCCCTGCAGCTTACCTGCCTTATATACATAAATCTATCTGGACCACAGCAAAGTTCCCTTCCTGCAGCAATTATATCCTGAATTTCTGATTCTAAACTTAATAGTAATTCACCATGGAGAGAGAAGCATTGAGAACTCCTGGATTTTTTTTTCTAGGCTTTTAAATGCTTTACTGAACAAATCTAATTGCTCAATTTCTCTGCCAGAATCTCATCACTGGTTAAATGAATTCAGTAGTATTCATTTCAAAGTGTTATTGTGAAACTTAATTAATGAATGTCTTATTTATAAATCCTTACAAAGAATTGTTTTACCCCAAACCTTCAGGATGAAACCAAATTGAACTTGAGTCTTTCTGTGTCAATGACTTTTCAAAGAAACAATCTCTTTTTCTCCCTGTGGAGAAATCAGTGTAAACACAGTTGGGATTTATCTAAACAAAAGAATGGGGCATTTTCATCATTCCACAGTAAAATGGAATTTTTCTTGGAAAGGAGGTGCTTTTCTGTTCAGTGTTCAATTTCTACTTGATTTTACTTTCTCCCACTGCCTGTCAATTATCTAGGACTAGGGAACACTTAGATTTAAGTGGTGAGCAGAGTTTATCCAGGGAGACAGAATCAGGGCAAAGTTGCGTATTACATTCATCTTCAAACTTCTGTTCTCTTGACTGTCTGTGGCCTGTAACTATAGCTACATGGTCAAATATTGTTTTTTCATATCTACCTCTCTTGGGGTATGTGGGTAAATGCCAAAGAACAAAATAGCTGGAATAATAGTTTTGAGAACTCTCTCTTGGTTTAAAAAAAAATCCCATTCATTGTATGGGAGAGATGACAAATCTCTGTAGAAATCTTGTTTGGGACCCATACAAAAATAACCCCACATTTCTCTGTGGTATTTGGCCACCGGCCACCTCCTCCTGTTTTTTTTTTTTTTTTTGTTTTGTTTTGTTTGTTTGTTTGTTTCAGGGTGAAACAAGGTTAGATAAACCACAACCTCCATTCTACTGCAGTCACGGTTATGGCAAAGAAAGAGTGAATGTCAAGGTCAGTTGTGGAAAACAGAAACAAAGGGTGGTGAGTTCTAAAAATGGGAGGTTGGTTTTTGCAAAATTGCTGAAGCAGGGGAAGAATGTCTGCGATATGCCTGCTCTTTTACTTCCTCATACAGCTCCACTTTCCTCCATCCACTACTTGTTCTCCCATGGCTCTCTGGCCCTCTGTGCACTTAGATTTCAATGGGACCTCAAGGTCCATTCTGAAATCCTGATGATGCTTGAGAGATATGGGGGCTTCCTATGGCTTAGACCTATGTAGGGATGACTGAAGTATTCCTTATATAGATGAAAAGGAAGGGAAGCTGTTTTAGTTCAATGAGGATGGAGTTGGTACAGGTAGAAATCCTTGCGAGAGATGAGGATGGAAACTTTTTTTTTTTTTTGAAGATGGAAACTTTAAGACTCATATGGTCAAATTTTAGGCACTGCACAAGCCAATGCCTAAAGAGCTACATTTGAACACCTTTAAATCACAGGATGTACAGAGCTGCTGTCTTACTTTGGAACAATCGATTTCTACAGCTGGATAAAAGTATTACTTTGTTGGGACAACCAATAGTCCTGTGCCCTGCCCTCAAACACTACCGTAAAATATTTCTCATTTATTTATTTTATTTATTTGAGAGGCAAAGAGAAAGAGAGCAGGAGAGAGAATGCTCCCATCCACTGGTTTGCTGTCCAAATGCAAATGTCTGCAACAGCCAGAGCTGGGCTAAAATGAAGACAGGATCCAGCAACTCAACCTAGGTCTCCCACATGGTGGCAGGGTCTCAACTACCTGAGCTATTACCTGCTGCTTCCGGGTGCACATTAGCAGGAAGCAGGAATCTAGAGCTGAACCAGGACACAAACCCGGTGCTCAAATATCTCACATGATGTCGGGGCTGGCGCTGTGGCGTAGCGGGTAAAAGCCGCCGCCTGCAGTGCCAGTATCCCATAGGGGGGCCAGTTCGAATCCTGGCTGCTCCATTTCTGATCCAGCTCTCTGCTATGGCCTGGGAAAGCAGAAGAAGATGGCCCAAGCCCTTGGGCCCCTGTACCTGCATGGGAGACCCAGAAGAAGCTCCTGGCTCCTGGCTTCGGATCAGCACAGCTCCATTGCGACCATCTGGGGAGTGAACCAGCAGATGGAAGACCTCTCTCTCTCTCTCTCTCTCTCTCTGTATCTCTCTCTCTCTCTCTCTCTCTCTCTCTCTCTCTGTGCCTCTGCATCTCTGTAACTCTGCCTTTAAAATAAAATAAACACATATTAAAAAAAAAAGTATGTCTTTCTTGCAAGGCCAAATGTCCACCCCTAAGACACTACGGTTGATTTTCAGAATTAAACCAAATCATTTCAGAGGTTCAGAATAAAGTTCACATTTTTCATATCTAGTTTTCAGCTGAAACAAGATTCTACAGTGTGAGAATTATCATATGAGAAATATATTTTGCAAATATCCAACTCAATTTTGTAGACTTGAGAGGTTTGGTTGACCATTATTCTTAGTCCTGATAAACTTTGTAAAAGTTTCCACAGGGTTGGCGCTGTAGCATAGCAGGTTCAGCTGCTGTTTGCCATGCAGGTGTCCTATATGGGCTCTGGTTCAAGTCCTGGTTGCTCCACTTCTGATCCATCTCTCTGCTATGGCCTGGGAAAGCAGTAGGAGGTGACCCAAGTGCTTGGGCCCCTGCACCTTTGTGGGAAACTCGGAAGAAGAAGCTCTTGGCTTCTGGCTTCAGATTGGCATAGCTCTGGCCGTTGCGGCCATCTGGGGAGTGAACCAGTGGAAGGAAGACCTTTCTCTCGGTCTCTGCCTCTCTCTGCAACTCTATCTCTCAAAATAAATAAAAATCTTTAGAAAAAAGAAAAAGCACCCACAATTTTGGCTTCTTGTCCTGATAGAATTATAATTCTTTTTTTTTTTTAACTCTAGAGCTTTTAAAAAGAATAATAGAGTGGAAAATGCTTTTAAATTATACTGTTTACATTCCATGAACTTGTTCTGTGTGAAACTTATTGGCCCATTTTATAAGGAAAAACAATTTTTTGGCAGAGGATATATATGGCTATCTCATCATCACACTGTGACGAATCATGGATTAAGAAAAGCTGAAAAGAAAAATAAGAAAACATAAATTTCACTTTTTATCTTACAGGGCAAATAAATATTGGATTTCTCACAGGAGGCCTATAAAGCATTTTATAAGCAATAAATTCTTAATCTCCTAAGGAGATAGCATGCATGTTGGAAGAAGAATCCCAAAGCAGTTTTCCTCCAGCTCTGTAACATTGGGTAAGGATGGAAAGCACTCTTGTTGTCTACCGAAAAGCCATTTTTTCCAAGTTTTGTCATTTCCCCCTTGTTAGTTAACTCTCCCAAAAGTTAACAAGTCTCTACCTCCAGAGAGGCTAGGTTGCTCCTAATCACCAGGGATGGAATCATGTTTGGCCCAAACCTATCACAGGATTGGTGGGTCATTGAGTGTGTTAGTAAACACCATGTACTCTGTTTTGGTCGATGAGAAGAGAGAGAAAGTCAGTTGATGTCTCTTGAAAAAATTTCATTGCACTTTAAAAAAGATCCAACTCAATATCACCAAAAATAGGGCAAAATAGATGTATGGCAATGTACTTAATTGTTGGCTATAAAGTATTCTAGACAGAAACGTGGAACTTAAATATGTTCATAAGAAAGCAATCAAATTCAGATTGTGGCACATTATCTTAAACAGCTGGCATAGACTCACCAAAAATATCAGTTTCACAGAAGACAGTTCAAAAAAAGGTAGAGCAACTATTTTAGATTATAGGATATCAAATATGCTTGAACCTTGATTGAATACTGGATCAAAGGGGGAAAAACTATTCTGAAAGATGTCTTTGGAAAAGTGAGAAAATTTGGTCTATATTTCAATAAGGCTTTTTTCTGAAAATAAAAATAAATGGAAAGTATGGCAGATATACCAGTATCCTGATTGTACAGAAAATGTCATTTTTCTTGGAAGAGTAATGCTTAAGGATCTAGTGGTGAGTTATTGTGAGGTTGCAACTTGTTTTAAATGATTAAAGATGAGGATGAAAGGGTGGAGAAATCAAATAGCAAAAGGTTAATCTAGTCCCACAGAGCAGTAGCAAAATCACCTGGGAGCTTGTTGGAAATGCAGACTCTCAGGTCCCACACAGAACTGCTGAATCATACTCAGAACTCTTAGAAAATTTCTAGGTGATTTCTATGCACTTTCAAGCTTCTGTAGGACATGTGGTGGGGCTGAACAACCATATTGATCTCTGTACACAGACAAGGCATGGATCTGGTTTGTGGATAGAAAGAAGTGAATCAGATGTGTAGATAGAAACAGAAGGGCAGAATCACAGAACTCTAGACAAACAGAAGAGAATTCCACTTATTGCTGCTGCATAGTGGTGCAGAGCACCAACAGTGAATTACTGTTATTTCTCATATTCTGGTCTTAGTGAGCCAGGTGGTTTTCTGCAAGTTCTTTCACGTGGTTGCGTCCAGACAGTCTCAGAGTCATCTCCATGGCATCCAACTCACATGTCTGGTTACTGGGCTTAGAAGACTCAAGTAGCTAAGGGCTAGAATAGTTGGGGTTCCTTGGGTCTCTCTCTCTCTTTCTCTAGTTTTTTTTTTTTTTTTTTTTTTTTTTTTTTTGTATTTGAAAGAGGTACACAGATAGAAGGAGAGACGGGGAGAGAGAGCTTCCTTCTACTGATTCACTCCCAGTTGGCTGCAATGGCTGGTGATATGCCAGGCTGAAGCCAGGAACCAGGAGCTAGGAGCTTCTTCCAGGTCTCCCACTTGGATGGCAGGGGCCTAAGCACTTGGGCCACCTCACCTTTTATGACCCAGCTTTGGGAGTCACCTAGCAATGTCCTCTATGGTCCTCTGTTAATTGAGGACCTAAGTCACAAAGGCTTGCATAGCGCCTCAAGAGAAGGGGACATAGATTCCACCTCATGATATAAGAATGGCAAAGTTCAAGAAAAGTATTGTGGGATGTGAAATATTGTGGTGGCCACTTTGAGAAAATACAGTATGTCACAGAGAATAACCTCAATTCAGTACCCCCAAGAGATGATGTAATGATGTCTAATTGTGTTTTGTCAGATACCTTGTATCTTTCCATTATGTGTTTGTGTGCTAGATAGATTGGGTTTGTGTTACTTACAATCAAAACATCTTTTACTAATTTTCAGTAATGATTTCAAACATCCTCCTCCACACTTGGCATCTGTGTACAAAATAAATCATTTCTATCCTTCCCTCTTTCTATTAGGTCGTGATTAGATTTTGGGAAGCACACACTATCCCAGAGTGATACCTAGAAACAAAAAATCAGTGCAACATGACTACCTGGTTGTTAGGGCTCTTGCTCCAACAAGACAATGGATAAGACAGCCAGGCTCAATGTTGCCTATGCAGGAGCAAGCCCCATTACAGATTCTGCAGCTGACAAACAGCTGCTGCAAGCCTCTTTTCTCAGCCATGTTTTTCCAGGTGTGGTTCAGGAATTTCATGCCTCTGAGTGACGTGGAGGAGATGATTAAGAAGCAGATTCCTGAACTCTATCAGAATTTCTAGCATATGGTCCACTTTAAAAGCTTTCTTTGTGAAGTTCTTCCCTAAATCTGTTTCTCAAACTTTAATGTAAATCTAGGGTAAGGTATGAGGTTCTACATTTGTAATGCACTTCCCGGAGACTTTGATGCTCCTGGTCAGCAAATCAAGCTTTTGTAAGCAAGACTTTAACATAAGACCTGAGGCTGGCATTGTAGTGTAGGGGATAAAGCTGATGTCTTTGACACCAGCATCCCATATGGGCACTGATTCAAGTCTAAGCTCCTCCACTTATGATCCAGCTCCCTAATGGCCTGAAAGGGCAACAGAGGATGGCCCAACTGCTGGGGTCCCTCCACCCATGCTGGGGAGCCCTGGGGGAAGTTCCTGTCTCCTGACTTTTTCTGACCTGGCCCTGGCTGTTGTAGCCATTTGAGAAGTGAACCAGCAGATGGAAGACTCTCTCTCTCTCTCTCTCTCTCTCTCTCCTTTTGTAATTCTGCCTTTCAAATAAGTAAAATAAATATTTTTTTTAAAAACTAAAATTAAAGCAAGACCTCAAAATGTGGGCCCTGTACTAGCAGCATCGGCATCACCTGGGAACTTGGTAGACTGCAAAGTCTTAGATTCCACTCCATACCTATTGAATTGGAAACGCTGGTTTAACAATCTCTCCAGGTGATTCTGATGTTCCCTGAGTGTGAGAACCACTGCCCCAAGGAATGTCTGATTGGTGGAAACACAGTGGTTCCCAGAGATAGCTGATCATCAGAATCACCTGGAGTGATGAGCCTCCCATGGGTTCCTAGATCTCTCAAGAGATTCTAATTCTGTAAGTCTGGGCTGGACCCTGTGATTCTGAATTTAGCCATAATAGGGAACCACTGGTTTACAGTCATTAGCTGGCAGTGACCCAGAGGAAAGACTCATGCTGTCTGGGAGAGGAAGAAGAAGAGGGTTCAATAAGGGAAATTCACAGGTACTGAATGTGACAAGCCTTGGGCTTGGGGCCTCAATTTTCCAAGCTGGAATGGCAAGTGTTAGTACCTCCATTTGGTAAATCAATGACTAAAGATTAAAAATGGTAAATGATTTGTCTCAATTCACACAGCTTGAGTAGAACAGAAAATTAAAACCAGGTCTCTTTTACTTCAAATATTTTTTTCCATTTTACTCTGTAATCAAAAAAGGACTTTGTAATGTGGATACAAGGAAGTCTGGAGATCATGATGAAGGGTTGGAGGAGGCCATCATGGACAGCACAGCATTGAGTTAATGGCATGCACATCAGTTTCCCCACTTAGATTGTTTTCTGGAGAGACACATCCATGTTGTCTTTTCTTTATTAACTCATTCACTCAACATTTATTGAAAATCTTTGATATCCTAGATGCTAACCTAGATTCTGGGGAGATACCAGTGAAAGACACTGGGGAGGTTATGGCCTTATTCATCTCTGTTCTCAGTACATTCTAAAGCACATGTCAAACAAAAGATGCTATATGATTATTGCCTTATGTGTTACCTTTAGATGTATAATCTAGAATTAACTGTGGAATTAGCCACACCTGAGCTATTAAGCCACCGTGTTAGCCAGAGTCTAATTATGTAAGACTCCAATTTCTCAGGCTGGCGCTGCAGCTCACTAGGCTAATCCTCCGCCTGTGGTGCCAGTACCCTGGGTTCTAGTCCCGGTCGGGGTGCCAGATTCTGTCCTGGTTGCTCCTCTTCCAGTCCAGCTCTCTGCTGTGCCCCGGGAAGGCAGTGGAGGGTGGCCCAAGTGCTTGGGCCCTCTGCATCCACAGAAAGGGAATGTGTTACTAAGCATCCATGAGTAAAATCTTCCAGGAAGAAAGCTGAAGTAAATTCAACTGAATTTCTATAAATGAATTTTGCAAATCAACTAAAATGTCATTGATCTCAGTTTTCTTATTGGCTTTCATTATGTGGGTGATAGAGAGATTGCTAAACATCTTTCATATATTTACTTCAAGTATACTTTCCAAAAACACTCTTTTCAGCAAAACTTCAATTGCCTTTAAAGTAAAATTAGATGTAGTAAAGAACTTTCTAAATAAAGATATTATTAGAAGAGCCACAGCAAAATATACTTATTTAACATATGTTCTAGGGGCATATTGGCAATTTTTTCAACAAAATTTATAAAGCAACAAATAGGTGCTAAGCAGTAACCTGTGTACCAAAGACAATATATTGTTGAAAAACATGAGAAGCATCATTGATGGTTCCAGGGTTGCCTAGTTGTAGAGTCCATCATCACTAATCAAACACCATGGTCCACATGGACAGTGCAGCCTTGAGTTGTCTCAGGCAACTTGCATGGCCACTAGTGTGGGCTTTGATGTGCCCTTTACTTCAAGTAGTCACAAATCATATGATTTTATGTGGCAAAATGCATAATGTGTTGCCTATGCATGCAACTTGAAGGATGAGCATGTGTTCGACAGATATTACCTGTCCCATCTTCAGATTCAGGACCATCTGACTTTATAAATCGCAGTGGAAAGTTTAGCAAAGCAGAGGAGAAGGACAGAAGGATGTGTTCTTTCAAAGAATCATATTCAACATCCCCAACCAGAGCACCTCAGACAGGATAACTGCAAAATTCTGAACTTGCAGCTGTCCGTGCAGTTTTGCTCCTTCACACTGTTCTAGAAAGGAGCACAGGGACAGGCGCCATGTTCTCTACAATAGGAGCCAAATCCAGAGACCTGAGACCTTTTCTCTTGTATTTGCAGTAACTCCCGTTACTCCCAATGATCTTTCATAAAATGTCTTAAACAACATCATAGGAGGTTTCTAATAGCTCCTTATACTAATGCTTTCAAAACAACATTTTATTTCCCTGACTCACAGAGTGGGGGAAAAAAAACTCACACCAAAACAAGCCCCTACACATTGAAAATATTCCTCAAGGAAAGCCTGCATTGGAAATCATATTGCCGTATAATTACCCTGTTTACAATCTCTAGTACATCTCTTCTCATAGAAAAATGCAGATTTGGAAACAAAGCAGGAAAAAGATGCCAGAAAACCCTGGCAAGGCTCTGACCACTGCCTGCTTAGGAATGGCCATGGAGGGAGAGAAATGTGTTTGCAATTAGGATTGCCCAGAGCAGGTCCGATTACATCTGCATGTAGCCAAGCTGAAGAGATTTCCAGAGTGAACTTGTCGTGTGGGCCTAAGTGGATAAAAGGCAACTGAGGTTGGAACCATTACAAGAAATAAATGTCCTTCCTTATGCTTCTACTCTCGTGTTGCCTTTTTCTGGGCTTGCTCTTACCCCTTGAATGAAGAGAACAAAATCATCATCATTTCAGGTCCTCTTATGTTATAGTTTGCAAGGTTTTCATGCATTTTTCAGCAACAGACATTAAAAAAAGGAAAAGTAAAACAGTGTTGTGGAGAGGCTTCCAAGCTGGTTGTAATTTACAGAATGACCAGTGGATATTCAAGAGATGCCAGCAAGACCCTGAGAAAGCTAGGGTTTGTCTTCCCCGGAGCAGTAGCCACACCTTGCATCTGGGCTCTGCTGAAGGCCTTGTGATTGACTCTTTTTGGTCTCAGGTTGATCTGGTCGATCAATTAGCTTAGCCCCCTCTCAAGGGCAAAAAGCAATCCAGTCTCTATAAAGAATTAAAAAGCTATTTAAGGTTTCTCTTCCTTGCCACAATTTTCTAACACAAAAACACTCCATCAAAACTGCAGCCACTTCCTCAATTAAAGAATAAAAACACAGAACAAAATGTTGAGCTTCTCTTGGTGCCCTTTCTGTTGCCATTTGATTTCTTTAGTGTGAGTGTGTGTGTATGTGTGTGTGTTCAGCTTTTCATTCTTCATAAGACTGAAGAAACGATCTGACTACCACTCAGAAACTTACCTGACCATCCTTTTGTTCATGGACTTTTCAAATGAGTCTATATAATCGTTTTCTAAGGCTTTAAAATAAATGACAGCGGCCGGCGCCATGGCTCAATAGGCTAATCCTCCGCCTTGCGGCGCTGGCACACCGGGTTCTAGTTCCGGTCGGGGCACTGGATTCTGTCCCAGTTGCCCCTCTTCTAGGCCAGCTCTCTGCTGTGGCCCGGGAGTGCAATGGAGGATGGCCCAAGTGCTTGGGCCCTGCACCCCATGGGAGACCAGGAGAAGCACCTGGCTCCTGGCTTCGGATCAGTGTGGTGCACCGGCCGTGGCGGCCATTAGAGGGTGAACCAACGACAAAGGAAGACCTTTCTCTCTGTCTCTCTCTTTCACTGTCCACTCTGCCTGCCAATAAATAAATAAATAAATGACAGCAAGTTGTAAGAATATTACTTGTATGGCATCTTTTCATTTTGAAGATTTATTTCTTTATTTGAAAGGCAGAGCTAGAGAAAAGGAGAGAGAGAGAGAGAGCACGAGCGAGAGAGCTTATAATTACTGGTTCACTCCCCAAATGGCTACAACTGCCTGGGTTGGGCCAGACTGAAGCCAGGATCCAGGAGCTTCATCTGGGTCTCCCTCTTGAGTGGCAAGGGCCCAAACACTAGGGCCACTTTAGGCTCCTTTCTTAGGCACATTAGTGCCTAGGGGGTGCTGTATTAGAAATGGAGCAGCCAGGACTCTAACCAGCATCTATATGGGATGTTGGCATTATAGGTGGCAGATTAATCTGTTGTACCCCAATGCCAATCCCTTGTGTGACAGCTTTACTTAAAGGTCCCTAAAGGCCTTTTAAGTGGTATTTATCACACACACGCACCACAATCTTCCCTGCCGCCACCTGCACCTACATAGAGGAAAGGGTCAACACTTATGTAATGCTCTTATTTCCAATTTTTCAGAGCTAGCTCTTTCCTAAGTGCAACTTATTTTAGCCCTTTTCATTATTCCTGTTTGAAAACTTTTTTTACATTCCTTTTTCATTCAGAAGATCACTTTCATTAATGATGTCTATGTTCATAGGGTGTCCAGACAATACAGAACTCAAACTGGACTATCTGAAATTATTCTGGGATAATAGCTATAGACCAACCCTGACCTTCTTAAATGATTTGTCTGAATTTATGGCTGTGTGGTCAACAGGGATTTCTGGGTTGCAAAACTATTTTTGCATAGCCCTGCCATCTCCTTGCATTACCCATCAGACATGGGTTGTCCAGGGCCCTTGCCCAAACCTGCAAGTTGGCTATGACAATGAGGGGCCCAGCCCCAGGAGATAGGACCTGAACCTCTGTATTTGGAAGACCCTCATAGTTTCCATGGTTGCCTGAACACGGTATCCTTAACAGTCTAGAAAATATATTGAGAAGGTGATGTTAAGGGATCTTGTTGCGTTTACACCAGGAAAGGGGACATTTACAATTAGAGGAATAACAAAAACCCTGTGCAAGCCACCTATAACCCCTTCCAGAGCCTCCTATGGAGTCTACTGTGGATGAGAAGATTGATGCTCCTCAGACTGGATTAGGTTGCCTGGCTTTCCAGTTATTACTTGAGGTCCTTGGTTTCCAGTGACCTGTTCTTAGGAAGCCAGTCTCGAGGGCCAGCTGCTCTGGGGCCAGTTGGCTTAGAGGCCAAGGCCTTGCTTCTTCCTGGGCAGTTACTCCCTCTCCCCATTGATGTTTGACTCATTACCAAATCCTCCCCCCCCCCAATAGAGACAAACAGGTACTAATTTCTCTCTCAAAATGTTTTTTTATTAAATATAATTATCTTTGAGATTAGTTTCATTCTCATACAAATTCAGTTTTCCATCAATGTTGATTTTGCTGGAATTCAGATTAAAATTTTTTTGACATTATAATCTAAATACCACAGATCTAAAAATTGTCATTTTGGACCTGTCTGTTTTCCTTCCTGGATCATAAATACCCTTTTGTTTCAAGATTCTAAACCCATCATTTATCCCTTTTTGTATGTGTGTGTTTTCTCAAATGAAATGATCTTCAAGACCTTCTATCTTGATTTTGGTGGACATGTTTTCCTGATAGAGTAGGAATTCTCAGTTGTCCAGCTGAAGGACAGGGGATTAGTGTGCCCTTCTATCTTTCCTGAGTGCTATTACAGCAATGCCAGTAATAAATGAAGACTGCTGCCTCGAACTGCCTCTCGCTGACAATTTTCAGGGACTGATTAAATATTTGCATGAAATGGCTGTAGTCCTGAATAATGGCTGAGGGGTCAAAGAAGAGCAGCGCTGCCTTCTCCCTTCCTTTCTGTGGCTGATGAAAAGACATTCAGCATTAAGCTCAGTAACTCTGTAATACGAAGATACAGTATCTTCCCTCTAATGACTCATTACTTTCTATTTTAAAATGTAAGTACATTTATATAAAATGATAATGTCATGGTATGCCTAGGCTTTTCCCATTATTGCTTCCTTTTCCCTTGCTATGTAACCATGCATTATTTCTAATGGAAATTCAAAAATAAAAATGTTGTCAATTCAATTGTCAGGGGAAGCTCTGGATATTTGATTCCGCTCTCACAGTAATGGTAAAGAAGGCAGAACAAGGGATGTTTCTGGAATGCTAGCAAAAGTGTAATGAAATTTGGCAGCTCCAACTCTCTTTGATATTATGCATTATTGCTTCTTATGGAGACACATCATTTAGCCGACATTGCTGGAGAATGAAGTGTTCCACATAGACATGTTTTCCAGATAACTGGAGCTGACTCTTTTGTACCAACACATTTTAAGCTAAGAGTGTGGATGAAAATCTAAAATATACAACAGTTTTTTCCTTCTCAAACACAGCAAAGAAAGTATAAGGTTTATTTTCTTCTTGATCATGGATTTCTAGTAGTACCGCCAATCCTAGACTGGGAGGGTATATGCCTTAAGTTTATGTTGTTTATAATTTATATCCAAGTCCTCCTATGTGGTGGAATGAGAAGGCCATGCCAAGGTGGCCACCGGCAAGCGAGCATCAGTTACTCAGGAATGGCTTTGGAAACCGCCTGGCAAAAGGCTGTAATTGGATGGCTTTGGAAACCGCCTGGAAACTGTGATTGGTTGGGGCATAGATCGCCCCTTGACAGGATTGGCTGGTCTTGGCTATATAAGCTGTTGTACCAACCGTAATAAACGAGTCTGCCGGCTGCTTGCCTCAAGCCTGCTTTCACCTGACTCCTGGAGTCTGTGTGGTGACTCTGCGCCTCTTGCCCCCACCAGCTGCTCCTCTCAGAAACCAACCCACTGCAACATTGTTGAGAATTCAGCGGCAACACTCTTGAAATGACCTTGAGATAAAATACACAATTGGCCAGATTAAGCTTTCTGCCCAGTGTGAAGCATGCAGATCTACTTTACATTGAAGACAGATGCTTTAACATTCAATATTAAGAGAAAAAGGAACATCTTGTTTTGAAGACCAAAGAAGTTGCTTTATCCATTCTCTCTCAGTAGGGGTTTTATCTTGCATCAACATGCAGGTGGCCTAAGAGGGAAATTTGCAAATGTAGCTATGAAAGCAACTATAACTCATTCTGTTTGCAACATCAGTGCAATCCTACCTCAACTTCCTCTTCAATATCAAGAGGCCACAGTCCAAGAATTCCTTGTACCTTGTCACTGACTCTGCCTCTGGTCTGTCTCTTGCTCTGCCCTCTGAATTCATCTTCCTTCCTGTTTCTTTCATTTTTTAAAAAGATTTATTTACTTATTTGAGATGCACAGTTACAGAGAGGGAGAGGAAGAGACAGAGAGAAAGGTCTTCCATCCGCTGGTTCTCTTCCAAAATGGCTACAATGGCTGGAGCTGGGCCAATCTGAAGCGAGGAGCCAGGAGCTTCCTCTGGGTCTCCCATGTAGGTGCAGGGGCCTAAGCACCTGGGTTATCCTCCACTGTATTCCCAGGCCATAAGCAGAGAGCTGGATTTGAAGAGGAACAACTGGGACACAAACCACTGTCTATG
Organism: Lepus europaeus; assembly: GCF_033115175.1. NCBI lineage: Eukaryota > Metazoa > Chordata > Mammalia > Lagomorpha > Leporidae > Lepus > Lepus europaeus. The sequence goes on along the minus strand of NC_084827.1, from coordinate 103,202,587 downwards.
CATTTGGGAGGCGGTGCTGCAGGCAGAGGCTTAGCCCACTATGCCACAGTGCTGGTCCCTCTCCCTCTTACTTGATTCTCATCCTCCCCCGACTCCCATTGCCTCCTACACCTACTTTGTGCTGTTTCACTGTAGGTAAACACCTCAAACTCCTCACACCTTTCTTCTATCCAGTAGCTGTGTAACTAAATTGATTCTTGTTTATAATAAATAAGAGAACTGGAGACAAGTTATTTGTAAAAGTTGATTTGGTTTAGTGGATTCATGGACTAATTTAGTGAAATTAATCAAGTTAATGGGTCATAATATATAGAAGAAAGTAAAGTATTAGCATTGTTAACAGGTTTTAAGATTCATTTAACAGTCTCTTTTTGGAAGAGAAGAATTAATTGTTGATTATTACAATTATCTGAGATGACAAGTATCATAAATCTGCATAATGGTAAAGGCACTTGACCATGACCACTTGTTATCAGAAACTAACCCCCCCCCTCCGAAAACAACAGCATTCAAATGGAAGATGGAGATTCACCCATGGATAGCTGGAAAAAGGGGGGGAATTTTTTTTCACAGTTGCTCAACTTTGGGTGTTATGTTGCTTTGGTGTCCTTCATGTGGGCCACTGTCTTGTTTGTGCTACACTGACTCTAAGATTGGGTTTTCTAGTTATATTATGGTTGCTTGAAACTTATTGTTAGGAACAGAAGCTTGCCCAAATTGACCCATACAAAATATTCTTATAGGAAATGTATTTAGCATGACTCACATTTTACATCAAGAAAAATTTTCAATTTTGTGTGTATAAATTCAGGAAATTCCAGCAGCCCTGTAAAGATTTTCAGAGGTCCATGTCATCTTCTCCTGGGGCTCCCTTTTCTTTCTTTTATTTTTTTAAAATGTTTACTCTGTGCGCGCGCGCGTGTGTGTGTGTGTGTGTACAAGAGCAGAAAATCAGCATCCTCCTCAGTGTTTGGGACCTTAGTAATCAAAAAAACACATTATGGAAATAATAAAATGTTCTTTTTCAGGAAAAGATTAGAAATTCCTGATGTATAAGATATTTACATACCTTACCCACTATCCACAATGGATAGCTGAAAACTAAGACATTAGTATAGTGTGTGTATAGGGAATTGGGTAGTGGTAGGAGTAGTAGGAGGGATTTTGTCATGTACTGAATATTTATATCATCTCAAGATTCACATGTTGAAGTTCTTTTTTTAAAAGATTTATTTATTTATTGGAAAGTCAGGGTTACACTGAGAGAGGAAGACATAGGAGAGGGAGAGACAGAGAGATCCTCCATCTGTTGGTTCACTCCCCAAATGGCTGCAATGGCCATGGCAGGGCCAGGCTGAATTCAGGAGCCAGAAGCTTCTTCATGGTCTCCCATGTGGGTTCAGGAGCCCAAGAACTTGGACCATCCTCTGCTGCTTTCCCAGGCACATCAGCAGGGAGCTGGATCAGAAGTAGAACAGCTGGGTCTCAAACTGGCACTGACATGGGATGCTGACATCACAGATGGTGGCTTTACCTGTGGCATACCACAATGCCTGCCCCTATATATTGAAATTCTAACTTGTAACGTGATTGTATTAGGAGATGGGGCCTATGGTAGGCAATGAGGTCATGAGAATGGTCTTCATAGGTGAGATTAGCGCTTCTGTAACATGAGCTCAGAGAGCTCTCTTTGTGCCACATGAGGATGTGTTAAGTTTGCACTCTGCACCACAGAGGAGGGCCCGACAAGAACTTGACTTTGCTGGTACCTATCTTGGACTCCCAGACTCCAAAATTATGAGAAATAATTTTGCTGTTTTTCAGCTATCCAGCCTGAGATATTTTGTTCTAGCATCCTGAGCTGACCAAGACAAAAGTTAATCTCCACATTTTAGTATTTCCAATATTAATTAGATCTAGTTAGTCAAAAAAACCTGACTAAGTGATGAATTTATATACCTGTTAATGCAGGTCCCATAATTGCTTGAGTGAAGCTTTTAAAAGCCAGGTTATCATTTCATTAATGCTGTATTTTATTAGGTGCTAGTGCTGTGATTAATTGACACATATACACAGCATGAATTGGGTATTGTTACTCTTTGATAGTTCAAGACTTACAAAGATGAATAGTATGCCTGGGTCGCAATTTTTTTTGCACTAAAATAAATTTATCTTTTTTCCCACTTTCCATGACCTTTTTTTGGAAGTACCATGGTAGATCTTACTCTTGAGTTGCTTATACTCTAGAAAGAACAATATGAGCCAAGCAAATATTAGCATAATAAGATAATTGCCATAAAAGGGAGTGTGGTGCTTACAAAATCTCAAATAATTTATTTTTCTCTGAATTCTGAACTATTTTGGAAGAAGATAAAAGAAGGCAGATAGTAATCAAAATGGTTTTTTTGCCAGCATGGATTGGACTATGTATTTTGGATCTAAGGCCAACGGCCTTTGCTTCCCCCCGACTTTACTTTGTTTGGTAATTAGTAGAACAGTTATTGTCATTTGTTCATACAAGGCAGCAAGAAGCAAAAAGAGAACACGTGTTATTTGTAGGCAGCCAGGTGCAGACAGCATCAAAGAGGACAGATCTCTAGTGAGGAATATAGCTTTGTATCCCATTCACTCCAATCAGGTAACTCACTCCTCTTCTAGTGGGACTAGGGAGAATGGATGGAAGCAGACCTCTTTTACTATTCTCTCATGCTTTAATTTTTTTCCTGTGAGCTGAAAGCTGAGCTTTAAGACATTTTTCAGTTTACTATTTTTTTGAGAAAGAGAGAGGCAGCTGGAGAGTGAGCGCACTCTTCTCCACTGATTCACTCCCCAACAGCTGGGTCTGGACCTAGTCAAGAGCTAGGAACTGGATCTAAGGTCTTCCCTCATGCTTCTGCTAGTTAAGATAATTTCTTATCTTTAATGAGCTGCCTATGAATCTTGTTGGGAAGTCTTGGATCCGTGAGATAATCTGCAGCAAATTCTTGTATGTTGTCTGCTCTTTAAAATAAAACATTTCTCTTAACTACACTTCCTTGTGGTCGCTTAGGTACTTCTCATTGGCAATAGGAGTCTGAATCTGTGTGAGGGGCCTCGGTCCTAGGGGAGCTTCATCCCATAGGAGTGGCAGGGACCCAACAACTTGAGCCCTCATCTGCTGCCTCCCAGGTGCATGTTAGCAGGAAGCTGGAGTCTGCAGCAGAGCTGGGATTCAAACCCAGGCACTCTGATAGGAGATGCAGGCATCCTAACCTGCATCTTACCCATTAGGCCAAACACCTGTCCCTGAAAGCTGATTTCTAGTGGGAAAGAAGGTCAAAGTAGCAGATGGGTGGAGAGTGAATGCAAATGGAGAGGAGGAGCTCTGGCAATCATTTGCCTGCTGATGCTCACATGACCTTGGGAGAGAAGTTGTAGGATGAAGTGGGTACTCAATAAATTTTCCCCAAACAGGAGCATAGATAAATCCTAGGTTCCCGATTTTATGGCAAATAGGAAGCATTTATTTGTCTTTACCCTCAATGAATATTGCTCTGTATCTATGCCCTCAAATAAAGAAAGCATGCATGCTATTACCGTATCAATGACAGCAGTCATTGATCATATGTTTTTGCATACACAATGAAAGGTCTAACTTGTTTGTGGGCAACCCATATGATCCTTTTATGATAACTGGATAAGGAAGGGATTTTCTTCTAAAGACAAATCTCTTACATGTAGTTTTAGGTCAAAATGCAGCAATTTATCTGCAGAAGACTTTTGCATATGTGTTAGCTGCTGCTCCACAATAAGTAACACATGTGTATGGCTCCTCTGAAACACAAATATGTATGAAGCATTATTTTTTTTTATTTGACAGGTAGAGTTACAGACAGTGAGAGAGAAACAGGGAGAAAGTCTTCCTTCAGCTGGTTCACCCCCCAAATGGCCCCTATGGCCTGCGCTGCGCTGATCCGAAGCCAGGAGCCAGGTGCTTCCTCCTGGTCTCCCATGCGGGTGCAGGGGCCCAAGCACTTGGGCCATCCTCCACTGCCCTCCCGGGCCACAGCAGAGAGCTGGACTGGAAGAGGAGCAGCCAGGACTAGAACCCGGTGCTCATATGGGATGCTGGTGCCACAGGCAGAGGATCAACCAAATGAGCCATGGTGCTGGCCCTGAGGCACTCTTTAAATATGACAATTTGCTGTTGTAAGAGATGTGTCAGGAATTTAGTCTTTTATGTCCGTCTAGTTTTGTTTAGTTGTGAGCTCAATATAACAGAGAAACCCCAATGAACATCTCAGCTCGAGTTTGGAAGGCAGTGATCCAGAGTATCTTTTAGGAAAATGCCAAATGTGAATTCTGAAGCAAATGCAGGCTAGAAATGAATGATTATCAAAATACTCAGTGAAGTACTGGCCCAGATGCCCATGCCCCATTCTCTCTGCTCCTTAGCCATTAAAATTATTTAACAATGTTAGGAACTTGGGCTTCTTTAAGTGCCAAAGACCTCAATGCATATTCACAACCTTAACTAACTAGTCAGTTGGCAAGAACAGACGTAACTAGGATTAGAGTCAATCCCCCAAAATATAAACTAACCCTAGAATTAGGATCATTAGGCATGTTTAATACAAATCTATTCAACTTCTTTGAAATAAGACTTTATTTTATTTTTTTTTTAATTTTAATTTTTATTTATTTATTTTTTTGACAGGCAGAGTGGATAGTGAGAGAGAGAGACAGAAAGAAAGGTCTTCCTTTTTGCCGTTGGTTCACCCTCCAATGGCCGCTGCAGCCGGCGCATCGCGCTGATCCGAAGCCAGGAGCCAGGTGCTTCTCCTGGTCTCCCAGGGGGTGCAGGGCCCAAGCACTTGGGCCATCCTCCACTGCCTTCCCGGGCCATAGCAGAGAGCTGGCCTGGAAGAGGGGCAACCGGGATAGAATCCGGTGCCCCAACCGGGACTAGAACCCGGTGTGCCGGTGCCGCAAGATGGAGGATTAGCCTATTAAGCCACGGCGCCGGCTTAAAATAAGACTTTAGAACTCTTGGCCTTTATAAAATTAAGTTTCTTTAATTTGCCTCTTCCCAAATGATATAATGTTCAGGTGGATCCTCTTTTGAACACAAGCATATGTAAGGAATCAGAATATCTCATTATATTTTATTGAAACAACTGTCCAATTTACACAAATATGCTCTGGAATAAGGACATTTCAAAATAAATCAAGAAAGCAAAAATTTTTGGAAGGAGTCAGCAAAACTTCATTTGCTCAAAATACCTGTAACAGGCATTTTACTTCCTCATTAAAATGTTTCTCTCCTCAGACCTGTTTAGTGAAATGATCTGCTATATTACCTGCCCTGAAAGACTGAACAATAAACAAGTAAATTAGAATTTCTGCCTTGTTTATGTGAGAAGGAAACACCAGTGTCACCTCTGCTAAAACTCACCCAGAAAAGTAAAGAGAACCTTGAGATCTTGCAGTTGCAGAATTAATTGTGCACAGTCTTTTCTCTAAGCTTTCAGACAGTTCCAGCTTCCACTGTGGTTCAATTTGGCAGCAGTGCTACCCAGATGATAAGGATTAATTTTCGGTGACCTATTTTCTTTGACCTTTATATGACCTTAAAGCTTTTTGGGGGGAGTGGAAGTATCTCTTTTCCCCTTGTTCTGCCTGACTTCCACCTGCACAGCCATGGGGAACTTCAAAGCAATTCTCTGTCTGATTCTAGGTTTTATTGTGTGGCTATTCATTCCACTACATAAAACACCATTTGCTTATAAACATTCTCCCCCCAAACAGGGGCAGGAGCCATTAAAATTTTCCCATGTTTTCTTTAGCAGGGAAATTCTGGGAAGAGAAAAAAATGTGATTCTTTACATGCAGTGGCATACTTTCTGTTGGCTATTTATAATTCACATTTCTCCCCATGCACTTGAGAGAAAAGTCACTTTTAAAAATAGAGGCTATAGCTTTTAAAACTGAACTCGATCATCAGAAATCCCTGCAAATAAATTAGGACAGATAGCTCACTGCTTCTTTTTTATGCATTTTCTCTACCTGCCTGATTTTATTTTACAACTGCTTATTTATTTATTTTAGTCTATTTGAAAAAGAGAGAGAGAGGGAGAGAGAGAGAGAGAGAGATATCTTCCATTCACTGATTCACTCCCCAAATGCCAGTAATAGCCAGGGCTGGGCCAGGACAAAGGCAGGAACTTGGAATTTCATCTAAGTTTCCCACGTGGATGGCAGGAGCCCAACCACTTGAGCTATCATCCTCTGCATCCCAGGATGCATTAGCAGTAAGTTGGATTGGGAGCAGATCAGCCGGGTCTCAGTTTAGCACCTTGATATGAGATGCACACATCCCAAGCAGCAGCTTAACCTGTTGTGCCAAAATGCCCAACCAAAATTTTATTTTTAATAACTGCTATAGGATGCTTTTCATAAGTCTTTCTTCCTTTAATTTAAAAGCTTACTATTTTTAACCCTGAAAACACATTCATGTTAAATGTAATGACATACATATAATCTATACATGAATAGTATAAACAAGCCCTAAGAACATTTTTTTTCCTAAGAACATTTTAAAATATAACTTTAAATCAAATGCTTACATTATATATTTGCTAAGTTGTAGGTTAGTATGTTGAAAAACTGGAGCACTTATAAAAACTGAAAATTACACAAAGCCATAGCCAGACTGAGTTTTGGACATGGATAATCAGAACAGTCTGCAGCCCGTCTGTGTCTAATGGGATGTTTCTCCCAGCTTTGTCACCATGGCAAATACTTTATAATACACAAACATTTGTAGCGCTAAAAATCCACCCACTCTTGTTGAAAGATGGCCAGGTTTTGTAAAATTACATTCCAGCTGGTGCTACCCTGCTGATTTTACAGATAAGTTCTTTTTGTTTGCAATTCATGCATTTAACAAGGTACCAAAGGGAAAATATATAGAGTTTGTAAACATACATTGCACATTCATAGTTCAAGTGCCTTGGAAAGAAATATCTGCAAGTAGGTTTTTGTGGTGGCCAAATTTGGGGTGCAGAGAGCCTATTTTGCAATGATGATGGTGAGTTCTAAAACTCTCCCTTACAAACCCCATCATTTGCCACAAATAAATAGACAATCAAAGTGAAAAAGCACATCTGCTGGACACACACAGTTTCCAGGTATGTCTCTTAGTCCTCTGGACAGAATGCCTCCCTTCAGCTTCCATGGAGGGTTTTGGGTCGGTCTTTATAATGAATTCCGCCAGGGCCAATGTTTAATGGAAGCTTTAGCCTATTCTAACTTTCTATTTAGCCTCAGGAAACAGGACTAGGAGTGGCACATGCACAGGCAAAGAACATACAGAATTCCTTTCCGACTGTCCCCCTGTGTAGCCAAGATAGCAAAGTATAACACACACTACAACTCCTTCCTTTGCTTAAAAGGAGGGGGGAAAGAAAGCCTTGGTAACTAACACTCCATTGTAGAGCCAAGTGACAATGCCAAAAAACATCAGAATACATGTGACTGGGGAAAAATGTAGGCAAAACAGTCTTTCCCACAAGTGGGTGGAAGAGGACGAGTCACAATTTTAAAAGCATAACTTAGGTGTGTAGTGCCAGGATTGGCCAGTCTAAATATTTACATGCAATAGTGATAGATGAGGAAAAACTTCACAGAATGCTTGGGGGGAAAGGAGGGAATGTGAATGTTATTGGAAGCTCTAAGGCACAACAACGGGTTTGTTGGCGACCTATTTGAGTTTCACAAGCCTGTTTACTCCACTACCCCAGCATCATCTTGCTACATTCATATGGTCTTTCCAGAACCTCACTGTGTCTCAGAGAGAGACAGGAGATGAGGGCACATATAAACACATGAGCATATGAATGCCTCCTTGAAGAGAGGAGCCCTCATAACAATTGTTAATTTTACTGATCGTTGACTTCTGATAAAACTGTGTCCATTTAGTTCTACAAATTAGGCTTTGTACAATGAAAGGGTGCCAGTAGATGTGGCAGTTCCAGGTAGAAATAATTGCTTTAGTTTTAATTTGGAAAGTACTGGGTGCTAATTCAGAATTTGTGTTAATTTTTTTAGTGTTACTGTTTAAGACAGTCAACCAGTCTTGCAATCAAATTTTCCTTGAGTATAAAATATAGATCTCAAAATGATCTTGACTGGCAGCAGCAACTTTTTAACAAAAGAATAAAATTAAGAGTAGTTTAATTTCACACTTATGGATAACATTTTATACTAATAGTCATTAAGATAATCACTTCTTAGGAGAGAAGACTCAGAGTCCTATTGTTTTCCTTTAAAGAAAGATATAGTAAAACAGGAAGTGAGTCTTGGTCAATAGTAGTAATTTTGCTGCGACTTTCAGTATTTATTTTATTGTCCCATTGAAAAATCTCTGTTCTTGATATTTCTGATAAATTAAATACCACATATATATTAAAACTAGATTCTATGCAAGCAATATCTGGTGATTTAAGTCACCCTCTTAAATATTAATTTTAGCAACTCTCAGACAGATAGAAATACTGCCTCCTATTTTGTTTAAAGTTCATTTCCTGTCTCTAGGATATTCACTGACCTTTCAATGTTGGCCATTTTGTTTTTTTAGGTTTTCCAGTGAGTCTCACTGCAGTTCTCATTGACTTCATTCCGTTGCTGACCTTTTTTACCCTCAAGAAAATTAAATGCAGTCCAAAACATGTAGGACCCCAATTAGTTTTACAGCTCTGCTTACATCTCCTACTACTATATTCATTAGTTGGTTACAAGTCAGCTGGCCATACACATTCAATCGCCACAAACACCTACATTCACGTACAAAACAAACTATCTAAAATAGGTATATTTTTCTACAATTCTTGTCTACAAAATTTGAAATCCCCTTAAGCTTGTATCAAAAATTTCTTGGTGACCCTTATTTATATCAGTTTTATTCAATAGCGTTCAGTTCCTGGAAGCAATATTTGTTCCTATGTATATTTTTCTGTCTATCATATTTTTTATTAAAACCCACAATAGACTCCGTTTTATCTTTTCTTTAGATAAGTGCATTAAAGAAGAATAATGTAAATAAAAGGAATATTTTGTGGGACATATCCTGGGATCATACGTTGCATGACTATAAATAAGCCAGATATGATCCTCTTTCACCTAAAGTGCTGAACAAGACAGAGCAGTCTTATCTGTGCGATGAGATAATTTGTATCTTCTCTTTTTTTCCTTAGGGCAACTAAGTGCATGTGTAAGCTTGTTTGTGCTTCTAGAAATGTCTTTAATATTTCCCTGAACTCCACCACAACATTTTCAGTGAAAAATGGCTCTGCAGTTTTTTTCATCATTCTAATTGAAATGAATTATTACACCATGCAGAAAAAGCTTTCTTCTCTTCCAAATTAGACTTTGCAGATAGCTCTGATATACCTGCAATTGGATTACAAGAGCAAAACAATGCTCCAGAATTATCTAGTTAGAAGAGAAATATGCATCTTAGCAAAAATGAAGTGAATGACAAAAAAGAAGCCTTGAAAACATCATAAGTTCCTTCTTATATTTAGACAGATCAATTAGGTGTTAATTTGAAACAATTGTATGAATTATAAACACTTTGTGATATTACAGTTTTGGTTTATTAATTAAGACACAGTCCATCACCCATTCTACATTCTACTTTTCCTTCTTCTATGTTTTTCCTGTAATTTGTATCATTGTGAGAAAAATGAGTCTGTACCGTTCTGTGGTTGGCATGGTTCTGTGACTATCACAATGCCTAAAATGTTAAATGCACAAAATTCCCTCTTGGATTCCTAATTCTGAGTTTACGGCTAAAATTCATGGCCATTTCCAAGCCTTTTTTTCAGGCTCCCCTTTAAGCATTTCCCACTCTTCTACTCCAAAGTACCTCCAGATTCCCTCTTTCCCCAATGTCTTCTTCAAGTCTTCTTGGACCCTGTGTGTAGACTGTATTATTACAGACTCTGCACATACACACACACACACACCCACACAACTCTGGATGGACTACATAGGTTGCAAGTGTCAGAAAACAAATTATGACAGTTAGTGGACAATTGTGTTTCTTCTTCCCTTCTGTGTGGGTTGACGCTGATGTTCTGTGATACACTGTCTACACCTGTAATCACCCCTTGCCCAGTGCCCCAAGTCTCCTCCCAGGCTCCTCCCTCTCTCTCCACATTCCACTCATACCAATCCCACTTTCACAGTCAGTTGAAGACTCAGCTAGGCCTCACCTACTTAAAGCAGCTGTTCTGGTGAAACCAGCCCATCACGGTTCATGGTATCCTGCAGGAGTGTTTTCCATACTCTGTGCTTTGATACATTCGTGGTCCTAAAACTAATTTTATAGGTCCCAGTCCAGTTACAGTTTTTAAAATTTTATTTGGAAATTATTATAGATTCACTGGAAGTTGCAAAGGCATGTACAGGGAAGTTCCACACACCTTCTACTCCATCTCTAATGTTGACGATTTGCATAGCAATAGCACGATTATCAACACCTAGAAATCAACATTGGCACAATCTTCATAGCATACTCGGATTTTACCCAGCCATACATGCACTCATTGTGTGTGTATATGTGTGGCTGGCTGTATGCAACCTTATCACATGTGTGAATTTGTGAAACCACCAATACAATCGAGATGACTATTAAATAAAAATAGTCCAGAAAACATAGCAGGTAGTAAAGATAAGAGTTGTTCCATAAAACTGTCCAGTTCTACATTCATTTATATCCATATTCACATATATATTGTCCACATGGATATAAAACTACGTTTTGCATTGATTTATATCCATATATCCATATGTGTTCATGTGTATATTACAACATGTATAAATATGAGTGTAATATAGAATACATGTCTTATTCTGAGTCACGGACCACACATTTTGAAAGCCACTGTCCTATACCCTTGCTACTTAGAGTATGGTCTGTGGACCAACAGCATCAGCTTCACTGGGAGCTTATTGAAGATGCAAAATTTCAGGTCACATCCCAAGCCTACTGAGCCAGAATCTGCTTTTTCAAATAGAATCCACAGATGATTTGTATGCATGTGGGGTTCTTCAAAAATTTCATGGAACTATGTTTTATTTAGAAAATGGATTTCAAAAGTTTTTTTTTTTTTCCACCAGAATTAACTTAATTCCATTTTCCCACAGACCTTTGTAAGTTCCTTCATACAATTCAGTCTGAGAAGTACCCTCTTAGTGGACCTCTTCATTGAAAACAACATCAGCGTTTTATTGAGAGTTGGGAATGAGAACAATGACCTTTTGGATAGTTACATGGCATTTTAGGCGTTTCCTTTGCCTGCTTTAATAGGAGGCGGGCCAGAGTTGATAGGGCAGGCTGGTGTGGAAATGATGACAGACTTCATGTCAGCAGGTTCTTTATTCTTTCAGGCTTTTGCAATACTTTCCATGAGAATCCAGTGTGCTAAAAAAAAAAAAAAAAAAAAAAAAAGTGTTTTTTTTTTTTTTTTTTTTTTTGTTCCTTTGTTTGTTTTTGTTTTGCTGGTCCTTTTAGCTTCCATAAAGTGGTGATTGATGTCTGGGAAGGGAGGTTAGCTCACAGTATGTTCTGCTTCAGTAAAGGTGGTTGCAAGCTAACTGCCCAGTACGTGCTCAGTGCTACTCACATACAGAATGCAATTTCTTCTTCCCCTTTTCCAAGTAGGTAAATGAAAGAATACATCTCTGGGAAAAACCAGAGAAGAACGTGGCCTTTTTGATTAAGATTAGAATAATCACATCCATGATTACCGAGGTGCTCTTATCCAGTGAGCCTCATCATTCTTTATGAGATTAGTAAAATTATTGAGTATTATTTTGGTAGCCTCTATGCTTTCATCTCATATAACACATGGGATAGGAATTCCAAATGAGTAGGGCTTTCTGGGAACCTGAATTCTGGTCTGTTTGTAGTGTGAAAGCTGGGGAGGAAAGGGGAAAGTTAAAAGGGAAGGGAGGTTTTGCAATGACAGTGATCTAGCTCAGATTCATTCCATCAACTCCTAGAGCTGTTCTTGAAATAGGGATAATTAATATAATTAACACATCGCAGCAAAATAACTCACCCAAATATTAACAAAACGTCTTTCATAAGAAAAACACAAAATGTGGTTCTGTCATTTTATTTCTGTTTGGGAAGGCAATATTATGAAGGAATGTGAAATCCCTTAATTAGACACAATTTAAAAGCCAGACAGAAAATTGAGATGCTGAGAATTCTACCTAGAGAAGCAATATTCACACTCAAGAGCATCAGACAATGTACCACACACAGACAGATGTTCTACTGTGAATTAAGATTATCTCATCACACCAGAATATAACTCTGTTAAGACCACATTAAAATACATTTCAATCACAAGTTATAGCTTCACAATGAGATTAAACGTCTACCCTGGCAGATGTCTTAAGCTAGATTTAAGGAAATTCTGATTCTGTTTGCATTCTAGGTGTTTTCTTGTATGGATATAACTTTCACAGTTAGGAAGGAAAGCAGGAGCTAAGGCAAGGATTAATCTGAAACTAGATATGGTGAGTGTTCCACAAACACAGAATTATGAATTGTTCATGTGTCCATATCTGTTCGGTGGGTTATTACAAAGAACACTGGCCTAGGCATCACCCACATTAGTTTCTATGCCTGATTTTGCAGTACTTCTAGTGTAAAGAATACAGAATTTGGGGGTCGGCGTTATGACATAGTGTGTTAAGCCACCGCCTGCAATGTAGGCATCCCATATGGATGCAAGTTTGGATCTCGGCTGCTCCACTTTTGATCCAGCTCCCTGCTGGTGCTCCTGGGAAAGTAGCAGAAGATGACCAAATGGCTTGGGCCCCTGAACCCTAGTAGGAGACAGAGGAAGCTCCAGGTTTCTGGTTTCTGCCTGGCACAGCTCCTGCCTTTGCGCCATTTAGGGAGTGAATCAGCAGATGGAAAACCCCTCTCTCTTTGTAACTCCGCCTTTCAAAAAAAATCTTAAAAAAATAGAATACAGAATTTTAGGATTTCAAAATAATCAAGGGCTCTAAACCGCTCAGCACCATCAAGGCCATGTGACCCTCTGATCTGACTTGAAGACACCCAGCACTCACACCCTGATTACTGGCCCAATAATGAACTTAAATCTCCTATCCTGCAAAGCTGTACCCCGCAGAGGCCTACGTTTAATGCCTAGACCCCCAATTAGTGATTCAAAAGACTTCCTATAGCCTTGTTAATTATAAAATAAACGTCTTGGGTGTCTATCCCCTTCACTCCAGCCCCTTTCTCCCCAACCCCCCAGGCACACGGAGCTTAAACTACTTGGGAGGTATTTAAACCCTGGTCCTTTCTCCCATCCCTACTTTAAATAGATGTGTTAAATAAAATGGCTTGAAGGCTTTTAAGCCTCTAACTGCTGGAAGAATTAACTAGTTTCCAACTAGTCCCAATGAGAATTTAATGACCTTTTAAAAAGTAAACATGGGCTTTAATTCTATTCTCACCTGTGCTGATTGAGTTTTTCTTCTCTCAGTAGATTTTCTCATACTTTTCTCACCTACACCTTCCCTGCTGCCTGCTCTGCCCTTGTGACCGTTCCCCCGCCCCTCCTGCCAATGTACAAACTCCACCTACAAATTGAGGTGAAATTTACAAGTTCTTACTTGACTTAAAAGTGGCATCATCACAAATTAATGGTATAATTATGATAACTCTTGGGACTGTCACTGTGGATGGACTTATCTGGAGAGAAAGTTTTTTTAGGTTTCTGTCTTTTCCTGATTGCAGCATGTGAGTAATTGTTCAAAAACTTTGAAGATTCATTAAGATCTTTTGCTCAAGACCCTGTGCTAAGCTGTATTGTACAATATTATGAACTCAGGGTGTTCAACAAACAGCTGGTAACAACGAATATGATTGAATCCATGAAATACATGGTGGCATCTCCAAACAGCAAACGGTACTGTTTCATTATGTTGAAACCTTAATTCAGATTCAGGAACAGCCTTATACTATCATTTTGCAGCACATTTTAGAGACTATAGAAACTTCCTAAGATACTTCTTTGATAACCAAAAGAACTCACAAGAAAGCATAACACAATAAGGCTCAGTTGTCGTAGCCCAGAAAATACGACTCCCAAAGGACCTTCCTTTAGTATGTAAGGACATTGACCTGAAGGACACTGCGGGGGCCTCAGAAGCAAATCTCTTGCTGGCCCTATCCTGCTCTTCTTTGTCCTGTTCTGTTTTTCTCCCTTAAGGCAGGCCACAGAAACTAGCATGCCTTTCTCTTAAGGGGGATCAAGAATCTATAACTCCTAACCTGCAAAGCCAGCCACAAAACCTAGAAATACTACTGTCACTTCCCCCTGCCTTTCTGTGTAGGAGCTGTCTATGACCTGCCTTGTCTGTTAGTTGATCATAAACCCCTCTTTCTAGAAGAGGTCCTGCCCTATACCATGGAGGAGGGGATGCTGCACAAGGAGGCCAAGAGGAATCCCAACAGATCTTGCTGTAATTCCCCTCGCAGCGTATTACCATTAGGTCATCCTGTTTTCTGTTCAGTCACATTTCTAAAATATAATCATGAAATGGACAGTGTTCCCTGAGTCTTTGGATCTTTATTTTGAAGTTCAATCCATCATATAGGACTTTGATTAAATGTATTTGTTATGCTTTTCTTTTGTTAACCTGTCTTTTCTTATAGGAGTGTCAGCTCTATGAGGGATGAGGAAAGGTATCACAACTTCCACTCCTGCAGAATGTACCTACTGTGTAATTTATGAACTGCCAAAAAAGTTGACAAAGCAAAATCTGATTTCTGCTCTAAAATTCAATGTTTCTGGTAGTACTCGAGGTTAGGGAAAAGTAAATACTGAAGTGTTTCCCATCTTCCTATACTAAACACAACTACGCAACAGCTTTGGCCAGGAGAAGAAGATAGAGTATCAGGAGGGAATAAGACAGAGGAATAACAACAAAAGCGAGAAGGTAGAAGGCAAAAGGGGAAACTCTTTGATCTTAAAGGGTAGAAGTTATAATATGTCTCCAAAGCAAGAAAGAATACAGCCTTTCCTCTGTGCTATTGCACCATGATACCCTTCCCCAAACCAGAGTATAGTCTACTTGGGGAAGCATGGGGTATGTGGGGGAAAGATGGTCAGTCCAAGAGAACTTTAGCTTAGAAACAACCATTCTGGCCTTTTTTTTTTAAAAAAATATTTATGCGTTTGAAAGTCAGAGTTACAGATGGAGAGAGAGACACACACAGAGAGAGATATCTTCCATCTGCTGGCTCACTCCTCAAATGGCTGCAACATGGGCTGGGCCAGGCTGAAGCCAGGAGCTTCATTCAGGCCTTCCACATATGTGGCAGGGGCCCAAGCACTTGAGCCGTCTGCTGCTTTTTCCAGGCCATTAACATGTAGCTGGATGGGAAGTGGAGCATCCAGGACATGAATTGGCACCCACATGGGATGACAGCATCTCAGGCAGCAGCTTTACCTGCTATGCCACAACACCAGCACCCTGGCTTTCTTTCTTTTAAAAATTATTTATATATTTGTTTGAAAGGCAGAGAATGAGATAGTGAACTCTCATCTGCTGGTTCATTCCCCAAATTCCTGCAACAGCTGGGACTGAGCCAGACTGAAATCAGAAGCAGAGAACTTTATCTAAGTCTTCCATGGGGGAGGCAGGGACCCAATCACTTGAGCTATCACCTGCTGCCTCCCAGGGTGCACATAAGCAGGAAACTATAATTGGGAGCACAGATGGGAATCAAACTCAGGCCCTGTAATATGGGATGAGGACCTCCCAAGAAGTGTCTTGCTATGCCAAATGCTTGCCCAGAATTCTAGTTTCCTGATACATCCTTTTCACACACACACACACACACACTCACACACACACAAAACCAGAGAAAGGAGGAGGGCACTGAAATTGGGAAGAATAGTTATGCTTTAGAAGCAGCTGTGATATTAATTATAAGGGCAGTTCACTTTGTCTACTCACTAATAGTTTCCACTTAGAAATGTGATCAAAATGCATTTGTCTGTACACTAAAATATTTATAATTATAAAGCATTTCAAACAGGCAAGCACAATGAAAATTATAGAAAATAATATAATGGCACCAATATATCAACCTGTAAATCTAAAAGATGCTCTATATTTGCTTTGGATCACATTCTAATCCATTTTTAAAAGTCCACCCAATATTCCACACTCCTCTCCCTTTTCCCCACAGCCCTAGATAAACATGATCCTGATATTGATATGTGTAGTAGACACATTGATAGTTAATCTACTACTTCCAGCTGGCCATTCAGCAATGTAAGACTTGTTCTCCCACTTGCTGAGAAATCTGTGGAAGACTTCTATCAGCTGACAGATGTAGGCAGATTATGTAAGGCCTTGCAGGTTGTGCTAAGATGTTTGCATTTCTCTTGGTGATTATGTTTATTATTTTATTGCTACATCAGCAATGAGAAAAAAACCATGAGAAGTTGCAAAGGCATGCAACTTCATAAAGATTATGAAGCAATGGAGGCACTTATTGGAGGTTAAAATTGGCCCCTCCTGTAGGGGTGCAAAGACCACACACACAAAAGTCATCAGTGGTGCGATTATTGGCAGCATCTGCTATCAGAATTTATGCACCAATGGGAAGATTAAAAATGAATTTTAGGGAATATTGGTTAACTCTGATCCCTTAGCCAAGGAGTAGAGGTGAGAAGACATCAGAAGGTGCCTGAAATCTCTACAAATGCAAACATTTACCAAAACTGGTTCCTAAGACAAGGACTCTCGGGTGATACTGAAATTTGCTCTGGAGAGGAGGCATGCATTTTAAGATGGTTAAATGTTCTTTCTTCTGCTGGGTAGTTTCCTTCAAAGGAAAAGTCTGTTTTGCCTCAGCATTAGTTTTCTGCAATTTTGATCTGTCAGGCATGTCCAGCTCAGACAATCCTGCTTATCACTCACCTTGACTAAGAGAGTGAAGACTTGAAGGCCCGTGAAAGGCTATGACGGGGGTGGAGACCGCGACTCACCCCATCAGGTTAGCGTTCCCACACGGATCCCTCCTGGGTGGTGTGCCTTCTGTCTGCCATGAGGCTGACATCCACTGTCTTGCACTCTACATCTGGGGCTTCAGATGCTAATTCTCTTAACCTGCTGTTTCTGTGAAAGGGGTTGGTTTACTTGTAGAACTTGTAGAGACCCCATATTCTAACTCCAAGAATAGATCTCATCTTTCAGCTTGAAGTTTGGAGCCCCTGTGAGTGGCACCCTTAACCTTAGCTACTCCATTAGCTACCATCTCTTCCTGGCCCCACACCTGCACATTCTAAGACTGGTCTGCTGATTGTCCTCAGCTGGTATCACTCCTCATCCTTGCATTACCATGGTTAGGCGTTCCCTCCTCCTCCCTAATAGCACCCTCCCCCTCTGCAAGACCCAGCTGAGGACCCCATCTCCATGAAGCCCCTCATGCCCACTCAAGCTCTCAGTTTATTTCCCTCCTGTGTATCACCAGCCATATTTACTGGATGTCCTAATGGTTCTGAGGAATTGCTAGGAATTACTGGTAGAATGGGACAGGGACCAGTTTCTCCAAAAAAGGCACATGGAGTGACAGCCTGGACTACCATCCCCGTCTGGTAGATGACTTCCATTATAGAGAAACTGTTGTCTTGAATGCTGCAAGAATGTAGTGGCTTGAGGTAGGCTAAGGTAAGGACAAAGTTCAGGCATGATTTTACATCTCCAGAATGCAAGAGCTGTAGTCATTGTCCCTCTTTTGAGATGATCTGTTAGGAGAGTATTAGATGTGGACAAAATTGAACATAAGATTCCAGTAGGAACCATCATAGTTCAGGAATAACTGGATGCTGCTGCTGGAGCTTTCCCTCCTCACACAGGGTGTCTTGTCTGCAGCTTGCGGATATCTTGGCTGGAGACAGAAATCACTTATGCTTCTGGAGCCATGTTGTTACAAACACCAAGCAAACAGGGAAAAGGACATCCCTTCTCCTGTGCTTCTGTCCTTCCCAATTTTCCTCTTGCACAAGCAGCTCTCAGACCTGGGGCATGTTAGAATTCCCCGTAGGAGAGATAAAGACTGATATCTGAGCTCTTCTAGACCATTTGATAACAAATCTCTAGAAATGGGCACATAGTTTACAAGTGGTCCCAGGAGGTTCTGATTTAGAGTAATGGTTGCAGTCTACTGCTTAGCACTCCCTGTTTGTAGAACCAGGCGGCAAAGTTGTCGGTAGAAAGTAGTTTTCAGAATCCCAGTCCTGCCATCACAGAGGAATGAATTTGAATCTGAGAGACACTAGTTTAACAAATGACACACTGTCTTCCCAGATGTGGATAAAGTTACATATTACAGAAAAGTCCTATTTCTTTTTTTATTATTATTATTTTTGACAGGCAGAGTGGACAGTGAGAGAGAGTCAGAGAGAAAGGTCTTCCTTTTGCCGTTGGTTCACCCTCCAATGGCCACCGTGGTAGGTGCGCTGTGGCCGGCGCACCGCGCTGATCCAATGGCAGGAGCCAGGTGCTTCTCCTGGTCTCCCATGGGGTGCAGGGCCCGAGCACTTGGGCCATCCTCCACTGCACTCCCGGGCCACAGCAGAGAGCTGGCCTGGAAGAGGGGCAACCGGGACAGGATCGGTGCCCCGACCGGGACTAGAACCTGGTGTGCCGGCGCCGCAAGGCGGAGGATTAGCCTAGTGAGCCACGGCGCCGGCCGAAAAGTCCTATTTCTAAGACATGATGCAGAAGGTCTGAAATTAGGATAAGTCGGCAGTACACTGAAGACAGAAGCCAGGTTCTGTGGGAGCAGTGAGAGTATCTGAGAATTCTGTTCTGGGGTATACTGATGAGGCAATCATAGAGCAAACTGGAGTCAGCACCATGGTTTTGAATATCAGCCTCATCCACTTACTAGTCTGAGAACATGCACACACTGCTCTCTCTCTTTTTGTGCTCTACTTGGCCCATCTGTAAAGGGAATCACTAAGAGAAACAGTTTCACTGGATTACTGTGAGACTCCAGTGAGGTATAGAATGTAAAGCACAGGCCGGCACCGCGGCTCACTAGGCTAATCCTCCGCCTGCGGCGCTGGCACACCGAGTTCTAGTTCCAGTCGGGCCCCGTATTCTGTCCCGGTTGCTCCTCTTCCATGCCAGCTCTCTGCTGTGGCCAGGGAGTGCAGTGGAGGATGGCCCAAGTCCTTGGGCCCTGCACCTGCATGGGAGACCAGGAGAAGCACCTGGCTCTTGGCTTCGGATCAGCGCAGTGCACCAGCCGCAGCGGCCATTGAGGGGTGAACCAACGAAAAGGAAGACCTTTCTCTCTGTCTCTCTCTCTCACTGTCCATTCTGCCTGTAAAAAAAAAAATATAAAGCACATAACTTAGTCCATGGCACCCAAGAAGCCCTGGATAGATGCCAGCTTCTTGTTGTGTCTTTACAGAGGGCCAGAATCTGAGAGGAAACAACTGTCTGATGGGTACATTTCTGTGCTCCCCATGTTGGGGCAACTGCTTTACTTTTAGGCTGGAAATTCTGGGCTGAGAGTATGGGATCAGGATGATGGCTGTAACACATGGGAAAAGCACCCAGGAAGCAGGTGGAACATTACCTAAGTGAGTACCTTTTTTCACTTTCACTATGGAGAAATCTTGTAAACTCTTTTTCCCATTAGAAAAAAGTAGCTAAAGTTTTACATATAAGATGAAAAATGGCCCTTCCTCTTTTCTACTGGCAGACATGATTATATTTCTTTGTAATGCTATCACATGCCACCTGGTCCATGAGCACATTAGCATTTTAAGTATATTTTCTGTTGTAGAAGCATATTAAGTCTGATACATGATTCAAGGATTTGTGTTTCAGTTATCTATAGCCCATTTAGATAGCCAATGATTTTGATCATGAAGAAGAAAAACTTTATACTTAAAAAAGTCCCATAAATTTAGACTATCAAAAGGATGAGATCTCAAAGAATTTCTAGAAACTGTTGAAAGCTAAGTGACAAATTATTTCAATGAGAATATCAGGGAGAACAGTAATTTCATTACTTCCATTTAGGATAACTGATTGAGGCCGTTTCTGCTTGAGGAGAATGAATATGGGCAATCTGATTTCAGAGAAACTGCATACCTCTTGAAAAAAGGAATTGGGAAAAATGATTGGAATAAGGACTTATCTTTGTTTTTCCAAAAGAAGAAACATGTACTGTTTATATGTCACGTAGAGTGGTCATGGTATATGCTACTAGGAATACCCGATATAGATATACAATTGTGTTGATGGGAGGAAAACTTAAAGAATTAGCTAAGGTCACATAATCTTGTGACCTCTCAGTTATTCCAAAGCACATTTCTGGTGTAAATATCCTGTTTCCACAATGGGTAAGTTCCCAGCAGAGAGTGACTTGTGTTGGCCAGCAATCAGAGAGCATTCTAAGAATAAAATTGAGCCCTACTCCCATACCGTAGGACCTGTTTGTAAGTGAACTTAGGAGGGATTTTCCTAAATTACAATAGATAAATCAAGAGATCTACAGGCACAGAAAAACCCCTCGACCCTGGGACTAGCCTTGCTTTCAACCAAAGGCTTTGGTATCTCCCTGGAGACTGGCTCAGTCCAGCTAACCCAGCTTTCAGATAAGCTATTGGAAGAAAGGAGATGAACCTCTGAGACCCTCTATATTTATTGCTCATCAGTGGGGAGAGGAATTAAAAATTAGGAAAAGTAAAAAAAAATTATGATTTTATAAGGATCTTCTGACATCGTGCAGTTGATTGTCTTGGTCTAATGGTCTGAAATCTTAGTAATTAATAATCACTCTGGGGAAATAATGAAAGATCATGGTATTTAATGTTTGAAAGGCAAAGATGCCTTGGAACTTAGAGACAGTATGTGCTGCTCTGGAGAGATTTATAGATTTATCTCATCTTGTCTCATCTGCTTATTTATAATCTAGGGTGGTGAAGGAAAAGTAGAGACCTTTCCTTTTCCTTCCACAGAAGATTTGCTTACATTCCAGGGTACAGATTTTCCTCAACTTAAGATGGTTCAACTTACACTTTTTTAACTTTACAATGGTGTGAAAGCAGAATGCATTCAGTAGAACCTGTACTTCACACTTTGATTTTTATCTTTCCCTTGGCTAGTGAAATGTGGTACCATACTTTCCCATACTGAGCAGTGTCAGTGATTGACAGCTCCCAGTCAGCTGTGCAATCACAGTAGTAAACAACCAATACTCTACAGTGTACTGTGTTGCTAGAATATTTTGGATACAGGTATTCCATTTATTAACTGAGATATTCAATACTTTATCATGAAATAGGTTTGTGTAAGATGATTTTGTCCTGCTATAATGAAATGGAAGTATTATGAGCAGGTTTAAGGATGGTTAGGCCAAGCTGTGACCTTCAATACGTAAGGTATATTAAATGGATTTCTGACTTATAATATTTTCAACTCAATGGTGGGTTTATTGGGGCATAACCGCATTGTTAGCTAATAAATAATGTGTAAAGGTATGCTTCTCTCTCTGGTTGGGAGAATGAACAGATGAATCAGCAATCTACAAAAGCTTTGAGTCTCATAATTTGAGGGCTCTTGTCCTGTGGAGCAACCCAGTGCATGTGCAGAGTGAATCAAGCCTTTATCTATCTTCAGGGAGCTGAAGCTTAGGCTAGGATTATTGGTAAATAATAAATAGTATGTTCTCTGGTCCAGAGATTGTGTGTTTCCTATTAAAAATGCATGTATATGTACATATTATTCAAAAGGACCTTACCATCGTTCTTGGATTATAACGAATAGAAATATTCAAAGATGGAACTGGGCAGAGCCAAGATGGTGGAATAGTGAGGGCGCGCACTGATAGTCTGGGAAAAGATAGTTTAATAAAAGTGGAGTTACTGTAGTCTCAGGAAAAGGCTCAGGAAAAAATTGCTGAGGAAACTCTTCCAGATCTAGTGGATGTGACACAGAGGACCTACGGGGAGAGCAAAATGCCCACGGCGTGGAAGCCTAGCTGCAGAGTCTGCACACCAGCGCTGGAAGGGGAGGTGAGACAAAAACCTCAGTAACCTGAGACTTTGGTGGGGAAAGGCAGAAAGAGCCTAGAGGGAACGAGGCTTGAAGCCCCGGAGGGAAAGTTCACCAGGCTGACTGGAGGAGAGAAAAAAGAAATAAATAAGGGGAACCAGCATGGACACTAGCCTCTCTCTCCACTCGCCTTACAAAGCCGAGCAAGACAAAGAGCAGGCACCATTTTGGACATACATAAAGTGGCGCACGCCATCAGCCAAGCAGAAAAACCTGACTCTGGTGGGGAGAAATAACAGGA
This sequence comes from Lepus europaeus, assembly GCF_033115175.1. Classification (NCBI taxonomy): domain Eukaryota; kingdom Metazoa; phylum Chordata; class Mammalia; order Lagomorpha; family Leporidae; genus Lepus; species Lepus europaeus. Next base: position 103,180,179 of record NC_084827.1, on the reverse strand, counting down.
GGTTAGGACCTAGTGAAAGGGTGGAGCTAACTAACTGATACTGTGAAAATCTGAGTGTGGGCAAGAGAACTCACTGAGTACAGAAACTCGGTAACCTTGTGAGAGACTGTGGAGAAATTTGAGACCACATGGAGAGTTGCATAAACACTTTCTGTGGTTCATGGGGTAGAGCACACAAATAACCACAGGGGCCAGATTTCATACATCAACTACCCTCAATTCCACTCAGCTGTGTGGAATTACTTGCCTTCTGAGGAGAGAGAGAGAGAGAGAGAGAGAGAGAGAGAGAGAGAGAGCCATTAAGAGAGAAAACAACCTGGGACTGGCTTATTTCACTCAGCATAATGTGTTCCAGATTCTTTGATTTTGTTGCAAATGACCGGATTTCATTGTTTTTTACTGCTGTATAGTATTCTATAGAGTACATATCCCATAATTTCTTTATCCAGTCTACCGTTGATGAGCATTTAGGTTGATTCCAGGTCTTAGGTATTATGAATTGAGCTTCAATAAACATTGACGTACAGACAGCTCTTTTATTTGCCAATTTAACTTCCTGTAGATGCATTCCAAGGAGAGGGATGGCTGGGTTGAATGGTAGGGTTATATTCAGGTTTCTGAGGAATCTCCAGACTGACTTCCATAGTGGCTTAACCAGTTTGCATTCCCACCAACAGTGAGTTAGTGTCCCTTTTTCCTCACATCCTCGCAAGCATCTGTTGTTAGTTGATTTCTGAATGTGAGCCATTCTAACTGGGGTGAGGTGAAACCTCATTGTGGTTTTGATTTGCATTTCTCTGATTGCTAGTGATCTTGAATATTTTTTCATGTGTGTGTTGGCCATTTGGATTTCCTCTTTTGAAAAATGTCTATTGAGGTCCTTGGCTCATCTCTTAAGTGGGTTGTTTGTTTTGTTGTTGTGGAGTTTCTTGATCTCTTTGTAGATTCTGGTTATTAATCCTTTATTGGTTGTATAATTTGCAAATATCTTTTCCCATTCTGTTGGTAGCCTCTTCACTCTCCTGACTGTTTCTTTTGAAGTACAGAAACTTCTCAATATGATGTAATCCCAGTTCTTAATTTTGGCTTTGACTGCCTGTGCCTCTGAGGTCTTTTCCAAGAAGTCTTTGCCAGTGCCTATATCTTGCAGGGTTTCTCCGGTGTTCTCTAATAATTTGATGGTGTCGGGTTATAGATTTAAATCTTTAATCAATTTTGAGTGGATTTTTGTGTAAGGGGAAAGGTAGGGATCTTGCTTCATGCTTCTACATGTGGAAATCCAATTTTCCCAGCACCATTTATTGAATATGCTGTCCTTATTCCAGGGATTAGTTTTGGATCTTTGATCCAATATAAGTTGGCTGTAGATGTTTGGATTGATTTCTGGTGTTTCTATTCTGTTCCATCGGTCTATCCATCTGTTTCTGTACCAGTACCATGCTGTTTTGATAACAACTGCCCTGTAGTATGCCCTGAAATCTGGTATTGTGATGCCTCCGGCTTTGTTTTTGTTGTACAAGATTGCTTTGGCTATTTGAGGTCTTCTGTGTCTCCATATGAATTTCAGCATCATTTTTTCCAGATCTGAGAAGAATGACTTTGGTATTTTGACTGGTATCACATTGAACCTATAAACTGCTTTTGGGAGAATGGACATTTTGATGATATTGATTCTTCCAATCCATGAGCATGGAAGATTTTTCCATTTTTTGGTATCCTCTTCTATTTGTTTCTTTAAGATTTTATAATTCTTATTGTAGAGAACTTTGATGTCCTTGGTTAAGTTTATTCCAAGGTATTTGATTGTTTATGTAGCTATTGTGAATGGGATTGATCTTAGCAGTTCTTTCTCAGTCATGGCATTGCCTGTGTATACAAAGGCTGTTGATTTTTGTGCATTGATTTTATATCCTGCTATTTTGCCAGAGTTCTTTGGGTCCCCTAAATATAGAATCATATCATCTGCAAAGAGGGATAGTTTGAGTTCTTCCTTCCAAATTTGTATCCCTTTAATTTCTTTTTCTTGCCCAATAGCTCTGGCTAAAACTTCCAGAACTATATTGAAGAGCAGTGGTGAGAGTGGGCATCCCTGTCTGGTACCAGATCTCAGCGGAAATGCTTCCAACGTTTCCCCATTCAATAGGATGTTGGCCGTGGGTTTTTCATATATTGCTTTGATTGTATTGAGGAATGTTCCCTCCATACCCAGTTTGCTTAGAGTTTTCATCATGAAAGGGTGTTGTATTTTATCAAATGCTTTCTCTGCGTCTATTGAGAGAATCATATGGTTTTTCTTCTGCAGTCTGTTAATGTAGTGTATTATGTTGATTGTTTTGTGAACGTTTAACCATCCCTGTTTACCAGGGATAAATCCCACTTGGTCTGGGTGGATGATCTTTCTGATGTGTTGTTGCATTCTATTGGCCAGAATTTTATTGAGTATTTTTGCATCTATGTTCATCAGGGATATTGGTCTGTAATTCTCTTTCTATACTACATCTTTTTCAGGCTTAGGAATTAAGGTGATGGTGGCTTCATAGAAGGAATTTGGGAGGATTCCCTCTTTTTTGATTGTTTTGAATAGTTTGAGAAGAATTGGAGTTAGTTCTTCTCTAAATGTCTGGTAGAACTCAGCAGTGAATCCATCTGGTCCTGGGCTTTTCTTTGTTGGGAGGGCCTTTATTACTGCTTCAATTTCTGTGTCAGTTATGGGTCTGTTTAGGTTTTCTATGTCTTCCTGGCTCAATTTAAGTAGGTTGTATGTGTCCAAGAATCTGTCCATTTCTGATACATTTCCCTGTTTGATGGCATACAAGTCCTTGTAGTAATTTCTGATGATTCTTTTTATTTCTGCGTTGTCTGTTGTTACGTTTCCATTTTCATCTCTGATCCTATTGATTTGGGTCTTTTCTCTTCTTTTTTTAGTTAGTTGAGCCAATGGGGCGTCAATTTTGTTTTCAAAAAACCAGCTCCTCGTTTGGCTGATTTTTTGTAATGTTTTTTTGGATTCAACCCTGTTGATTTCTTCTTTGATTTTAATTATTTCTCTTCTCCTACTGGGTTTGGGTTTGGTTTGCTGCAGATTTTCTAGATCCTTGATTTGACTTGAAAGCTCATCTACTTGGTGCCTTTCCAATTTCTTGATGTAGGCACCTATTGATATAAACTTTCCTCTTAACACTGCTTTTGTTGTATCCCATAGGTTTTGGTATGTTGTGCTGTTATCCTCATTTACTTCCAGAAAATTTTTGATTTCTCTTTTAATTTCTTCTATGACCCATTGTTCATTCAGGAGCATGTTGTTCAATCTCCATGTGTTTGCACGTGCTCTAGGGATTCCTGAGTTGCCAATTTCCAATTTCATTCCTTTGTGGTCTGAGAAGCTGCATGGTATGATTCTAATTCTTTTGAATTTGCTGAGACTTGCTTTATGGCCTAGTATGTGGTCAATCCTAGAGAAGGTTCCATGTACTGCTGAGAAGAATGTAAAGTCCTTAGATGTAGGATGAAATGTTCTGTAGATATCTGTTAGATCCATTTGGGCTATAGTGTCATTTAAATCTACTGTCTCCTTGTTGATCTTCTGTCCTGTTGATCTGTCTATCTCTGAGAGTGGAGTATTGAAGTCCCCCAGTACTATTGTATTGGGGTCTAAGTCTCCCTTTAAGTCCGTTAACAAGTCTTTTAAATAAGCTGGTGCCCTGTAATTAGGTGCATATACATTGACAATCGTTATATCTTCCTGTTGAATGGATCCCTTAATCATTAAATAGTGCCCCTCTTTGTCTCTCCTGACAGTTTTTGTGGTAAAGTTTATGTTGTCCAATATTAAGATGGCTACGCCCGCTCTTTTTTCATTTCTGTTGGCATGGTATATCTTTTTCCAGCCTTTCACTTTCAGTCTGTATGCATCATTGTTGGAAAGATGAGTTTCTTGTAAGCAGCAAAAAGATGGGTTTTATTCCTTAACCCAATCAGCCAATCGGTGTCCTTTAACTGGACAGTTCAAGCCATTAACATTCAATGTGACTATTGAGAAGGAGTAACTTTGCCCTGCCATTTGCCGAAGATTTTTTCTAATATATGGTTTTAGACTCCTGTGATCTTTTTCTGTGAGGTTTCCTTCCTTTATCTTCTTTCATATTGGTGACCGTATGTATGTAACACATCTTTAAGCATCTTGTGCAGGGCTGGACGAGTGGCAACAAATTCTTTCAATTTCTGTTTGCTGTGAAAGGTCTTTATTTCACCTTCATTCACAAATGAGAGCTTTGCAGGATATAATATTCTGGGCTGGCAGTTTTTCTCTCTTAGTACCTGGGCTATATCTCGCCATTCTCTCCTAGCTTGTAGGGTTTCTGATGAGAAGTCAGCTGTGAGTCGAATTGGAGATCCTCTGAGAGTAATCTGGCGTTTCTCTCTTGCACCTTTTAGGATCTTTTCTTTATGTTTCACTGTGGTGAGTTTGATTACAACGTGTCGTGGTGAGGATCTCTTTTGGTCATGTTTATTAGGGGTTCTATGAGCTTCCTGTACTAGGATGTCTCTGTCCTCCAAACCTGGGAAATTTTCTGTTAGTATCTCACTAAAAAGGCCTTCTACTCCTTTCTCCCTCTCCATGCCTTTAGGAACACCTAGAACCCGAATGTTGGGTTTTTTAATAGTATCCTGTAGATTCCTGACAGTATTTTTTAGATTTCTGATTTTTTCTTCTTCTTTTCTTTGATTTGACTGTTTCCTTTCCTGTTCCCTGTCTTCTAATTCTGATATTCTCTCTTCTTCTTCACCCATTCTGTTTTTAAGGCTCTCTAATGTGTTTGTCATTTGATCTATTGAGTTCTTCATTTCATTATGGTTTCTTGTCACTATCACAGTTTCATGTTCTACTAGTTGTTTCATTTCATTTTGATTCCTCCTTAATATTTCATTTTCCCGTGACAGATTTTCTATCTTGTCCATTAAGGATTTCTGTAGTTTAAGAATTTGTTTTTGAGAACTTCTTAATGTTCTTATCAATTTTTTGAGATCTGCTTCTTGCATTTCCTCTATCTCTTCATCTTCATAATCTTGCATTGGGGTGTCTTGTTCATTTAGGGGCATCATAGTGTCTTCCTTGCTCTTGTTACCTCAGTTTCTATGTTTGTTGTTTGGCATGTTGGAGATAATTTATGGTTGTTTTTTTTTTTTTTTTGGCTGTGGTGTTTTTTCTCGTTATACTATGCCTCTAAGTGGGCTGTCTGCTTTGATGGATCCTTAGAGGCTGTGATGGGTGTGGCCAGAGAGCTCTGCTTGATTCTTCAGGTTTAGGCTGTGCAAAAAGTGACTCACCCAGATTGTTCTCTCCCTTGCTCCTTACTGGATCACTCTCTCTCTCTCTCTCTCTTTTTTTTTTTTTTTTTTTTTTTTTTGACTCAGTTGGGAAGTAATTCCGCACAGGTGAGTGGAATTGAGGGTAGTTGAAATCTGGCCTCTGTGAGTATTCGTTTGATCTACCCCTGGGACCACACAAAGAGTTTATGCAGCCCTCAATGTGTTCTCAAGTTTCACCAAAGTTCCAAAGTTACTGAGTTCATGTACTCATTGGCGGCGCTTTACATATGTAAAATGGCACCTGCTCTTTGTTTTGCTCAGTGAGTGAAGAGAGAGGCCTCTGCCTTTCCCCACCAATGTCTCGGGTTTCTGACGTTTTTGTCTTACCTCCTGTTCGTTCCTGTGCTGGCAAGATTCTGCGACTCGGCTCCCGCGGTTGGGTTTCCGTGCAGTGGGCTCCCTGTAGGTCATCTGTGTCACATCCACTAGATCCGGAAGCATTTCCTCTGCAGTTTTTTTCTTGAGTCTTTTACTGAGGCTACAGTAATTCCACTTTTATGAAACTTTATTTTCCCCAACTATCGGCGCACATCCTCACTATCCGCCATCTTGGCTCCGCCCCGGTATAATGAGCATGTATGGATTTCTTTAACTCATGTATTGGCTTTTCTGTATTTTTGAGTAATCTTATGATCATTCTTTTGAATTCCTTTTCAGGCAAGTCATCAATCTATTTGTCTTCACATTCTAATATTGAAGTGTTGTTGTGTTCCTTTTCAGAATCAAATTGCCTACCTTTTTCATGTTTCTTGTATTTCTATGTTTATTTTTAAGCACTGTGGAAACATCTGTTGGCTTTCTCCTCTGAGGGCTTTGTTCTTTGAAATATGCCTATATCACTTAGTGGAGTGCCTGCCCTTCAGCAGAGATCCAGAGATGTGTTCTGGGTGTGCCCAGGGAGCTGCAGTCAGAGCTCAAGTGTAGGGCAAGAGTCCAGAGTAACACCCAAGTTGGGCATTGTCTCTCTCTTTCTCTGCCTTTCAAATAAGTAAAAATAAATCTTATAAAAGAAGATGGTGCTTCCTCCATGCTGGTCACTGGGTGCCTTGGAAGGGGGAGGAGAGGAAGCAATGTGCTCACAGGGTTAAGTAGCATGCTGCCCCTGCTAGTGCTTCAGGACAGACTCAAAAGTCTATGGGGATGGCAAACATTCTCCCTCAGGCAGTAACACCAGTGTCATGAGCAGCTGCAGGTTCCGATCACTTCACTATGAGATTATGGTGTCCTGATCAGCCACTGGCTTCAAGAGTCGCCAGCAGTGTCCCATCTGCTGCTGAATGGTTGTACCATCCCCGCTGCTCAACAGAGTCTCTTTTCTTTCTGTAAACTGCCAACTTTTTCCTACTGTCTCCTGGGTATGCAGTTCATCTCCTGTTCTTCTGGTATCTTCCTGTGGTAAAATCAGCACATATTTTTTTTCTATTCAGTTATCTTGGATAACTGGATTGAACTCGCTAAGCATACTTTTAAGTTCAAATTAAATTCTTAAAAAAATCCACATGTAAGAAAGGACATGTGGTATTTTTCTTTCTGTGTCTGAATTATTTCACTTAACGTGACCTCAGATTCCCCCATTTTGCTGCGAATGTCAGGGTTTCATTCCTTTATATGACTGAATAGTAGTCCATTGTATACATGTTCCACATATTCTTTCTTCATCCATCAGTGCATACCAAGGTTGATCCTGTATGTCAGCTATTATGAATTATGCTCCAATGAGCATAGGAATACAGGTATCTCTTTAATGGACTGATTTCATTTCCTTCAGACATATACCCAGAAATGGGATGTTGGGTCATATGGTAAATCTATTTTAAGTCTTCTGAGGAACTTCCATACTGTCCTCCATATTGGCTATGCTGATTTACATCCTCATCAACAGTGGATAAAAATTGCATTTATTCCACACCCATGACAGCAATTTTTTTCCCTTTTGATAATAGCATTTCTGACTGGAGTGCAATGATGCATCATTGTGGTTTTGATCTTCCTTTCCCCACTATTATAACTGAACATTTTTTCACATAATGTTGGCTACTTTTATTTCTTCTTTTGTGAAATGTCTGTTCAGATCCTCTGCCCATTTCTTAAATGGATTGTTTGGGGTTTTTTGCTGTTGTTGGTATTGACTTTTTTGAACTCCTTATGCAGTTTTGCCTTTGTTGTAGGGTCTTAGCAAAAAATGTGTTGCTTATACTTGTCTTTTTTTTAACTTTTATTTTATAAGTATACATTTCCAAAGTACAGCTTATGGATTACAGTGGCTTCCCCTCCATAACTTCCCTCCCACCCGTAACTATCCCATATCCCATATCCCACTCCCTCTCCCATTCCATTCACATCAAGATTCATTTTCAATTATCTTTATATATAGAAGATCAATTTAGTATATATTAAGTAAAGATTTCAACAGTTTGCACCCACACAGAAACACAAAGTGTAAAATACTGTTTGAGTACTAGTTATACCATCAATTCACATTGTACAACACACTAAGGACAGAGATCCTACATGAGGAGTAAGTGCACAGTGACTCCGGCTGTTGACTTAACAAATTGACGCTCTTATTTATGGCGTTAGTAATCACCCTAGGCTCTTGTCATGAGTTGCCAAGGCTATGGAAGCCTTTTGAGTTTGCCGACTCCGATCTTATTTAGACAAGGTCATACTTGTCTTTTTTAAAAATTATTTATTTATTTAGTTTAAAGGCAGAATGACAGAGAGGAAGAGACAGAAAGAGATCTCCCGTCTACTAGTTCCCCCCTAAATGGCCACAGTAGCCGAGGATGGGCCAGGCTGACACCAGGAGCCAGAAATCCATCTGGGTCTCTTACATTAGTGGCAGGGGCCCAAGGACTTGTACCATCATCCACTGCCTATCAGGAATATTATTAGGAAGCTGGTTTGGAAGCAGAGCAACCACCACTTGAACTGGTGCCCCAATATGGGATGCCACTGTCTCGGGTGGTGGCTTACCCCACTATGCCACAGTGCTAGCCTCTTATTCTGATGTCTTGAAGTGTTTCCCCTGTGTTTTCTCCTAGTACTTTCATAGTTTCAGGCCTTTACATTTAGACCATTGATCAATTTTTGAGTTCATTTTGTATCGCATGAGAAAACTCTACATTTCTGTAAGTCATCTATAAGTTTATAAGATGCACAGATGCTGATAGTGAATTTGGAGTGGGTTAATTATGAAGGGGGACTGAATGTTACTGATGAAATTCATATAAAATCAATAGTTTAGTAGTAAATTGTATTTGCTCAATGTTAATTTCTTACTTTTTGACAAATGGAACATGGCTATGTAAGGCATTAACATTAAGGGAAACCACATGAAAAGAATGAAAATTTTATGAACTATATTTGCAAATACTCTATAAATGTTATTGCAAACAAAAACTTGATTTTAAAAAAAGCTTAGCAAGTACAAAGGTATTTAATGAAATTCTTTAAAAGTTAGTTTGATATGGGGGTATCTTTACTATCTAGTATTATGTTCCTAATTATTGTAAAACCTTACCAAAAGGAGAAAATGACTGGGGAATTTATAAATCAAGACTTTAAAATTACAACAATAATCAATGAAACATTGTTACTCAGAACAGTATTATGAATACATACTCTAAATATGGAAAAATTGAGACTCTGAGGTTCATCACTATGAGCAATATCCTTGATGTTAAGAAAAATTATCTTCTTTTTGAGAGTGAATGGCAATCAACCTAATTGAGAAGCCATTAAAAGAATTAGATGAAGTTCCTTATTGAAATTGTAGCTCACTTAAGGTTCTTTTTTTTTTTTTTGCCAATGAATATTATGTTAAAAAAGTTAAAAACACAAGTAAAAACAAAATAAATGAAAACTGTAACAGTAATTTTTGAAAACCAATACATGATTTAGAAATTATCAGAATGATTTTTTGAATAATTAGTGTTGTATCTCATGTTACTTGATTAATAGTTCTCTCATAAATATGGTCACATTTGGAACAAAAGGGATATTATATTATGATTGATAACAATTTATATTTTATTACTACTTTATATGTATTTCGAGTATCAACGCTGCATACAATAATTCCATTCATTTATCTATAAGACAGTTAGAAACAAGAGGTAGTAACTCTGGTTATTGTTTGTCACCAGAACTTCATGACTACCGTGAGAATTACAAAACTTTTCTGACAACAAAATTAACAATTTAACCTCCAAATTTCAGAAATTTAGAATTAAAAGAAGAAAATGTAAGCTCTCCAGTAAACATGGCACAGCTGGAGAAATTCTTCTGTTATAAAACCAGACTCAGTAAGCATAAGGAAATAATACTGACAGTGTCATAAAACCAAATTAGATTTCTCTTAATAAACTTTTGTTACCAAAATCTTCGGCTCTTGAGGTCCCGGGTTTGGGAAGTGCCAGGAAAATAAAACAATAGAGCAGCAACAGCAATGAAAGAAAACCCATTAAGAATTATTTTTCACAGCAAGCACCAGACTCCAAGAATGCAAGAAAAAAATGAATGGTCAAGAAAGACAAATACTGAAAAAAATTTGAAACTATCATGCTGTGGTTTGCCAGTCTTTTTGCATGAAATGGAAAAAATGCTCTGGTTGGGTCAAGATGTCTAAACAAAGCCATCCTCTCTTAAACAAACCATAGAATAATAGCTTCCTTTTATGCAATTCCATAGATCCTTAGGAGTTTTAAGTATTTCCATCTTCACAATAAAGGGAGCTGATGCTGTGAGAAATTATTACACCGTGCAAAATAAAAGAGCTGGTAAATACAGATACCTGTATTTGAACCCAACTTGGTGTGGTTCAAAGATCCATGTTCTCTCCTCTACCCAATATTTCAAAATGGCTTCTCAGAATAAAACTCTCATTAGACAGCTTAAAAGCAAATGGTTGTTCACTTTACCTCAAGATTCTTATTCAAAGGGTAGATATTTAGCACAGTCCTGCACCTTCTGCTCAGGAAGCCCGCATCCCATATCAGAGTGAGTGGGTTTGACTCCCAGCTGTGTTTCTAATTCCAGCTTCCTGTTAATATGCATCCTGGAAGGTAGGTAGCAGGTAGCAGCTCAAGTAGTTGGGTCCTGAACATGTACCTTAGAGATCCAGATTAAGTTCTCAGGTGTTGCTGGCATTTAGTGAGTAAGTCAGCAGATAAGATTCTCTATTTCTCTCTCACTCTCTGCCTTTTGAAAAATATCATTTAACTGGGATAGCCCTTTCTTGGCATAGTTTTTCAACCCCCCTCCCCCCTCATAGATCCTACTGTTCACATTTGGAAATGTATTCTTGAAGAATCGATGGAGTAGCACATTTTGATCAATGCAAATTCCTATTTTGAGTTGAAGGGTTTTCTTCATTTGGAACTCGTGTATTCAGTTAGCTAGAGAAGCTATTTCTTGTCAATACTTATGGAGTTATAGCTTATGTAACAGGAAGTTTAATTATTGGACTCTAATGGTTTCTTTGCTTTAATAGGGAGATAATGATTATTATCCAATCTAACACTTGCTATAGATTTTTTATTAAAGATTGTCAATTAATTCCACTAAGTCCACAGTTAGAATGGGTTTCTTGTATAATATTCAGCTCAGATTAAGAATTTGATTCTTATGAAAGTTTAGAATAACTTGTGGGTACTGTTTACTGACAATGTACTGTTTGGGAGATGCTGTATTAAGAATTCTGAAAATTATTTAACCCTTCCAGCATGACCATAAGGCAGCATTATTATCTTTATCTCCAGATGAAGACTTCATGCTAACACAAAAGGGTTAAAACAGCTTGCTCAATCTCACAGCTGGAATGGGCTCCGTTATTCAGACACAGGTCATTTGAGTTGAAAACCAATGCTCTTCATTTTTATTTGATACCACTGAGATATGAAACATTATATAAGAATAAGCATACTCCCTAATATGTGTGGACATTTGAATACCATCCCACTTGACCTACCCTAACTCCATCTACCTGCAAGAGCTAAATTTGCCACCTCTATGATACTTAGCCTGGCAGATAAGGCCTGGAGTATGGTCTGCTGACCCAGGCCAAAATTCTCAGGTGAGCCTCTGGGCTGCTCCCTGGACTCCAATCTCAACTTCACACAGGCTCCTGGAATGATGTGTGCAATCACCTCGAGAGTGTGAATGGAGACAGCAGGAGCCCCAGAGTTTCTGTTTTTTGTCCCTGTGCCTACAGCCCCTGCCCCCAGCTTTGATATCTTATGTATTAAGATGAAGTCAGGTCTCCCCAGAGATAAGTACAAACTTTAGGTCATTTGTGTTTTTCAGGGTACATCGAGTACCCCATAACTTTGTCCAACTCAACTAACCTGTCTCTCCCACAAATCTGCCAGAATATTCTACCATGCTTAGTGTTGGCAGGTGAAATATAAGATGCCTAAACTTGAATTTCACATAAATAGGAGTGATTTTTTTTTTTTTGGTTTAGTATGTCCCAGATATTGTATGGTACTTATTTATGCTGAAAATAATTTTCCTGATATTGAAACTTAACATAGGTTCCTGTTGCTTTTTTTTTTTTTTAATCTGGTGAGTCTGGCAATCCTACCAAGTTTGCTTCTTGCAATGTCAAACTTTATAAGTATCACTGTAAATTGGCCTAAATTATCTTGACTTGCCAAAATTTGTCTCTCTCCTTTATATCTCATTGATACTCAGAGTAAAATTACTTTACCAAAAATGCTTATCTCTCTGACCACAACCTCAGATGAATTTTCTTTTTCATGTAAAAAGAACCCCTAGGTCAAGTATTTGGTCTAGCTATTAAGATGCCTGCCTCACAAATTACAGTATATGGGTTCTATTCTTGGTTCCAGCTCCTGACTCCAACTTCCTGCTAATGCAGAACCTGGGAGGCAGCAATGATGGCTCAAGTAATCAGGTTACTGCGACCCATATTGAAGACCTGAAATGTATTCTTGGCTCCCCACCTCCTGCTCCCAACATAAGCTTCAGCCCAGCCCCAGCCCATTGTGGGTATCTGGGTTGTGAACCAGTGGATGGAAGCTCTATCCATCTGTCTGTCTCTGTCTTTGTCTCTCTGCTTCTCAAGACAAAAACAAAACCTAGGGCTGCCGTTGTGGCATAGTAGGTAAAGCTGCCATCTGTGACACTGGCATTTGATACAGGCATTGCTTCAAGTCCTGGCTGCTCTACTTCTGATCCAGCTCTCTGCTAACGTGACTGGGAAAGCAATGGAAAATGGCCCAAGTCCAGAGGCCCTTATACCAATGTGGGAGATCCGAAAGAAGCTCCTGGCTTTGACCTGGCCTAGCTGTTGATGCCATTTGGGGAGTGAACCAGCAGATAGAAAATTTCTCTCTCTGTTTCTGTAACTCTCTCTCTCTCTCTTTTTTTTTTGAAGATTTATTTTATTTGAAAGGCAGAGTTACAGAGAGTCAGAGAGAGAGAAATAAAGAGAGAGAGGTCTTCCATCCACTGGTTGACTGCCTAGATAGCAGCAACAGCTGGAGCTGTGCTGATCCGAAGCCAGGAGCCAGGAACGTCTTCAAGGTCTCCCAAACGGATGCAGGGGCCCGAGGATTTGGGCCATCTTCTACTGCTTTCCCAGGCCGTAGCAGAGAGCTGGATGGGAAGTGGAACAGCCAGCTCTCCAACTGGCACCCATATGGGATGCTGGCACTGCAGGCAGTGGCTCTACCCACTACACCACAGCGCCAGCTCCATCTATCTTTAAACTAAAAAAATAAGCCACAAAGCAACTCTCCTACACTTAGAACTAGAGAGCAAAGAAAATATTCTTGGTAGTGCCATAATCAAAATACAATGTAAATTTATGGTAGTGTAAAATAATTGTAGCAGAATTTATTATATAGAAATATCAAGAGATTTCCTGAACACTCTAATTCTTGCAGCATGCCTTTGAATGGATTATCAATGTCTGGATGATATGGGTAAAAATTGTTGATTCAGATAGTTACCTTCTTTGTCAAGACTAGAATTTGTGAACACCACATGTTAGCCACAAGCTCACTATGACCTCTCTTCCCCAGCAATATCTCTTGTGGTGCCCCAGATTCAGAAATTCTGACCTAATGGCCTTGAGTTCATAAACAGTTAAGTGAACCAAAAATTTTAAACTGAAGAAAATTCTGGTAAGTTATTTTAGAAAAGTGTCAAAGAATATCACAACTATTTAGTCGCTCGTCACGTTCCTGAGGGAGGAGGGGGAGAGGGAGAAGAGCAAATTCAGCACTCCTCAAAGCTCAGATACAAAATGTGCCTTGCCCTCAAGTGACTCGTAAAAAATAAAATTAAATCTGATATATGTAAACGAGCTCTGGCTGTTCAGGCTGGATAAATTGTGATTTGTTTTTCCTGACACTGTATTTCTCCGTCTATTAGAGTGCTGCTAATGTACACATATTCAATATGTGAGATGGTTCCTAAATGTCATCCAAACATGTCTGTTTGCCCTCGTGGCTTCTATGACTTTAATTAGCCTTCCTGCCGTCCATCTCCAAGAGCGCCAGAGAATTGCTTACATTCTGTTTGTGGCTTTCACCAGAAGCAAGGTGGCATCACAGCCAGGGCCCTGCCCGTGTGTCTGAGGCAGCAGGGGCACCTCAGGAGAGCCAGTGGCTGTCCTTCTGCTTGGCTAGGTGACAAGTGGCTCGAGCATGCACACTATGTGTGATAATGTGGTCATCTGACCATTCCTACTGCTCCGAAGCGCAAATGTCCCCAAGCATTTAAGTGGCACATAATGTTTCACAGTGAAGTGAACCTTTTATCAGGGAGGAAATGAGTCAAATTGGCGTGCTTGTGAACATATTTCATCTACACAAGCCCTTTAATAAAGGAAGCCCTTGGTGGTGCTGGTGGGGGAGGGTGTTGAGGATGGGGAAGTACACGGCGGATGATTTACTAGGTAAGCATGTGTCTTTTCAGCAGGATCTCTGCACGAGCATTACCCTTAGACTGAGTAAATCTAGAGATTAGTCTGGAGTCTCTTTTGTGCACTAAAGTGCAGCACATTTTTTCCATGCCTAAGCCCTTTCCTGAAAATGGGTTTCTAATATTATGTCTGAATTCCTTGTTCACTGAACCTACAAGGAACTTATGGAGCAATGGAATTAAAAGATTAAACCTCAAGCCACTTGTGCTAAGTCTTTAAATGCCTTGTGAAGCACAGTTTACATAGCAACTGAGTCTACAATGGGAGCGTGCAGACTTGGTTGCTTTTAGAGTCTTAGAGACTCAGGTGACGTGAAAATTCTGTTTTCCTGCTCTAACAATAGGTGTGGTGGCATCACGATTCTTTGTGCACACCATTTCGTTTTCACTTATGGCTGTGTGTGTATACATGCATACACGTTGTGTACTGGTTTCATCTTACTTATTACTGGCTGACCTCCTATGATCTGCACTTGGAGATTAGGCCCTCTTTAGACATCATGTGCAGTTTCTTGAGTAATCTCATCTAGCAGTTTGTTGGAACTGGAAACCGTTGTGAAATGTGTGCCAGCTTCTTTTTATAGATGAGAGAAATGAGGCCCAGAAAAGTTACTAATAATTGTAGTAACGAAAGGCTGACATTTGCTGAGTACTTTTATGTGCTAGAAACAATTGTTTTTCATGAACTGTTTCCTTCACTCCTGACAGCAGGCCTGTGAGTCCAGGACTAATATTTTCCTTAATGTGTGCTTTTGTATCGTTCCCCTCCATCCACTGAGAGGGCGTTGGTTCGGTATTTCTTCCCTGTCTCCCGTATGTCAGCAGTTGTTTAGCTTTCTACTAGATCATTTCCTTCAGAAGGCAAATATTGTACTACTTACTTTTTAAAAGGTAGGACAAAACAAAATAGTGAAAACAAAGACTTCTCCTGAGTCTGCTTCCCATATAGGCTGCCATCCCATCCCATCCCATCCCATCCCATCCCATCCCATCCCAGTTTTTGCTCCACCTTGCAGGAAAACACTTTGAAATAGATCTTAGCTCAGTCAATTCTCTTCATCATGTTTTTTCTTTTTCTTTCTTTCTTTCTTTTCTTTTCTTTTTTTTTTTTGACAGGCGGAGTTAGTGAGAGAGAGAAACAGAGAGAAAGGTCTTCCTTTTTCCATTGGATCACCCCCCAAATGGCTGCTACAGTCGGTGCACTGTGCCGATCCGAAGCCAGGAGCCAGGCACTTCCTCCTGGTCTCCCATGCGGGTGCAGGGCCCAAGCACTTGGGCCATCCTCCACTGCACTCCCGGGCCACAGCGGAGAGCTGGCATGGAAGAGGAGCAACCGGAACAGAATCCGGCTCCCCGACCGGGACTAGAACCCAGTGTGCCAGTGCCACAGGTGGAGGATTAGCCTAGTGAGCCGCGGCACCAGCCTATCATGTTTTTTCTTACATTGATTCAAGACATGTGTTTTTCTCACAACTCTCCCAAACCTGTACCTGTTCATATCATCAGTAACCTCCATGCTACTAAATTCACTGGGCAATTTCCAGTCCTCATTTGCCTAACCTGCAAGCAGCTTCTGGCAAAATGACTTTCCCTCCTTGAATCACTGTTTGCCCAGAACCACAATTTAGCTTTTCCTCCAGCTTCTTTGGCTATCATCGGTACCCAAATCCTTTCATGTTGGAATGCCCCAGAGTTCATAATTCTGTCTTCCTGTTTCTTTTCCATATTTATTTCTTTATCGATTTCATCCAGGCTTAGGACCTTACACAGTATCTATGCTTCATATTTTCTGTTGGCTTGTCCAGATTCACTGTCTAAACATTTCCACCCTGCTAGCTCAGAAGGTGCAGCACATGATTTTCTACCTTTCCTTTTCTCTGGGGTTTGGCCCCTGGGCAGCACTGCTGGGAGATGGGAGTAGAAGGAAAGTTGGAGTATGCATTCCCTCTTGGATTGCCACATATTGGCCGTACTCCTATCAGGCCACCCTCTCCACACCCCTCTCTCTTCAGGTCGGATGAGTACTCCCTTCCTTGTCTTTTCACATTGGAGATGTTAACAACTTGGCAGGACTCCACCACCATTGTTGGTTACCCATACCTTTGTAAATATTTCTCTTCCCAATTACTTATTTTGAATAGACCCTCTATTTCTTGTCAGGAGCTTAATTAATATATGCTCTATATTCTCACACTTCCAAATTTATATTTTACTTTTCTTTATTTTTTTAATTAAACTTTTATTTAATGAATATAAATTTCCAAAGTACAGCTTATGGGTTACAATGGCTTCCCCCTCCCAAAAATTCCCTCCCACCCGCAACCCTCCCCTTTCCCGCTCCCTCTCCCCTTCCAATCACATCATGATTCATTTTCAATTCTCTTTATATACAGAAGATCAGTTTAGCATATATTAGGTAACGATTTCAACAGTTTGCCGCCATATAGCAACACATAGTGAAAAAAAAAATACTGTTGGAGTACTAGTTATAGCATTAAATAAGAGTGTACAGCACATTAAAGACAGAGATCCTACATATTTTTTTAAAAAAATTAATTAATTTTCTATGCCATTTCCAATTTAACACCAGGGTTTTTTTTTTTTTTTTCATTTCCAATTCTCTTTATATACAGAAGATCGATTCAGTATATAATTAGTAAAGGTCACATCAGTTTGTACCCACGCAGAAACACAAAGTGTAAAAATACTGTTTCAGTACTAGTTATAGCATCACTGCACATTACATATAACACATTAAGGACAGATCCCACATGGGATGTAAGTACACAGTGACTCCTGTTGCTGACTTAACAATTTGACACTCCTGTTCATGGCGTCAGTAATCTCCCTAGGCTCTAGTCATGAGTTGCCAGGGCTATGGAAGCATTGTAGGCATGGAAAGCCAAGACACCATGGAAAAGAAAAAAAAAAAAAAAGAAGACCTAAATGAAAGATCTCTGTGAGTGAGATCCCAGTGGAAAGAACGGGGCCATCAAAGAAGGAAGTACCTTTCTCTGAAGGGAGGAGAGAACTTCCACTTTGACTATGACCCTATCGGAATAAGATCAAAGTCAGCGAACTCTAAAGGCTTCTATATTTTACTTTTCTAAACACTTGACCCATGTTCAACTGCCTCTTTCATATCTTTATTATGTCCAAAACTAAACTTTTTGTTTTACTTCCAAATCTTTTTCACCTTCAACCTTCACTGTCAGTTAATGGCAATTCTCTTTCTAATTTTTCAAACTAAATGCCTCAAGGTATCCTTGACCCCTTTGTTTTCCTTCAACATTTTCTCTATCAGAAATTTTTGTGAACCCTTATTTTAACTATATCTAGAATTCACCCAATTCTTATCACCTCTATCTCTCCATTCTGGCCTAAGCCACTGAACTTTCTTCTAGAACTTTCTTATCAGTCTCTCTTTCTTTACCCTGACCATCTATAGCTTATTCTGAATCAGAGCATGTCATTCCTCTGTTCACAACCATTGTATCTGATCCTAAATCACACAGAGCAAAAGCCAAAGCTCTTCCAATCTTCTGAAAGACCACACTTGAGGGGGACTACTTATACCCTTCTGACCGTCTCTCCTCCATTCTCCTTTCTCACTCAGTTAGAGTCACATCAGTTTGCATACTGTTCCTAGAACAAGCCAGGCATGCTATCAGTTTAGGAATTTTGATCTAGCTGTTCTCATTCTTAGAATGTTCTTCCTTTTTACAGCTATTTGGCCAACTCCTTTAATTCCTTCAAGTCTTTGCTCAAAAGTCCCCTTCAAAATGAAGCCTACTCTGACCATCCAATTTAGACTGCAAACACTCTCCCAACCAGCTCTCTGTTTCTCACACTATGTTGCATTTTTCCTTGTTCAAAGAAAGCATAGCATTCTGGATTATTGAATATGTTTATTATTTACTATCTCACCTTCCACTTGAATATGATCACCCCAAAGGAAACTTTCTTTCTTTTCTGACTACTATAGTACCAGTATCTAGAACAGTGCTTGGCTTATAGAATCAGCTTAAAATTTTATTATATCAGCCTTCCAAAAATTTTTTAGAAGGTTAATTTATTTATTTGAAAGACAGAGTTATGCAGAGAGAATGATCTTCCATCTGCTCGTTTACTCCCCAAAAGGCCCAAAAGTGCCAAGTCTGGACCAGGCTGAAGCCAGGAATTATGAACTCCACCCTGGTCTTCCTTGTCAGTGGCAGGGACTCAAGTATTTGGGCCGTCTTCTGCTGCCTTCCCAGTATTAGCAGGAAGCAGAATTGGATGCAGAGTGGCTGGGACTCAAACTGGCAGTCCAACATGGGATGCCTGCATTGCAAGTGGCAACTTAACCAACTGCACCGCAATGCCTGTCCCTCTCACAGATTTTGATATGTCTTTGTTTCATTTTTATTCAACTAAAACTGTATTCAAATTTCCTTCATGTCTTCTTTGACCCATGAGTTATACAGAGGTTTGTTGTTTAATTTCTTGGCATTTAGAGTTTTCCAGATAGTTTTCTGTTACTTGTTTCAATTTCTGTTGTGTTAAGAAAACAACTTTATATGATTTTAATTTTTAAAATATTTTTGAGATTTGTTTTATAGCCTAGATTATTTCCTGTCTTGATGAATGTTCTATGTGCAGTTGAATTGATATTATGGATAACATAATGGTTATTATGCTATTATTAGGTGTAGAGTCACATAAATGTCAATTATGTCAAGTTGATTGATACTGTTGTACTTTCATATCTTTACTAATTTTTCTTTTCATTCTATTGCTTGCTGGAAGAGCAATGTTATAAAGTCTCCAACAACAATTATGACTTTATTTCTCTTTTCAATTCAATAAATTATTCTTCTTGTATTTTTACTCTCTGGTGATAAATACATAAATGTTTAGTGTTATTATGGCTTCTTGATCATTGACCTCTTTATCATAATATAATATCCCTTTTTATTCTTTTTTTAAAAGATTTATTTTAATTTGTTTGAAAGGCAGAGTTACAGAGAGATGTCAAGAGAGAGAGTGAGAGAGGTCTCCATTTGCTGGTTCACTCCCCAAATGGCTGCAATAACCAAGGCTAGACAGATTGAAGCTAGGGGCCAGGAGCTTCTTCTGTGTATCCCATGTGGGTGCAGGGGCCCGAGCACTTTGCCATCCTCCACTGCTATCCTAGGCACAATAGCAGGGAGCTGGATCAGGAGTATAGCAGCCAGGACTCAAATAAGCACCCATATAGGATGTTAGCGCTGCAGCCTGCGGTTTTAACCCATTGTGACACAGCACTGGCTTCCATCCCTTTTCATTCTTATTTTTATTGTTCTAAAATCTATTTATTTGATCCTTAAGTTTTTTTTTTTAATTAGATTAGATTTACAGGCCAGCACTGTGACATAGCAGGTTAAATCTGCCTGTAACCAATTTGACATCCCTGCCTTTTTATAGGGGGACTCATATTTAGACTATACTTAATGTAATTATTGATATGATTGTAGCAAAGTCTATCTTTCCAGTTGTTTGTTCCACATGTTCTTTGCTTCTTTTTCCTCTTTTCTTTTTGTTTTAGTTTTAGTTTTTAATTTAAAAATTAACAGACATGAAATTTGTGCATATTTGTGGGATGCTATAATGAGATTTTGTTATATGCATGCATTGTATAATGTCCAATCAGGGGAAATATATTTATCCTTTCAAGCACTAAACATTGCTTTATCATGAAAATATCCAAAAGGTAAATATATTTATGCTTTCAAGCAGTAAACATTTCTTTGTCATGAAAACATCCAAAATTCTATCTTCTATGTTTTTTTTTTAATAGAGAAATATGTAGTTAACATATCCACAGTTAACTTAACTTTGCAGTAGAACTCCAGAACTTTTTACTAAGTACCTATAACATAGTACCTGTCAATTGATGCTTCTTCATTCCTCCCTCCCCACTTCCTTCCCCAGCTTCTGGTAACCACCATTACACCTAATTTTTTTAGATTCCACATATGAGGGAGATCATGTGATATTTGGATTTCTCTTCTTGGCTTATTTCACTTAACGTTCTGACTGCTAGTTCCATCTATGTTGTTGCAAATGACAAGTTTCTATCCTTTTCTATCACTGAGTAATATTCTGTAGTATATATGTGCACATTTTCTTTATCTGTTCATCAGTGGACAGTCAGGTGGCTTCCATTTTCTGGGCTATTGTGAACAGTGCTGCAAGAAACCTAAGAATACAGATGCCTCTTTTGACAGATGGACTTCATTTCTCTTGGATATATACCTAGGAGAGGGATTGATGGACTATTTAGTAGTCCTATTTTTAGTTTTTTGAGGAATCTCCACACTATTTTCAGTAATGGCTATACTAAAAAGTTTACATTCCCGCCATCTGTATGCAAATATTCCCTTTTCTACACATCCTGGCCAACACTTTTTTTGGATAATACCTAACTAAAGTAAGGTGTGGTGGAATGAGAAGGCCTTGCCAAGATGGCCACTGGCAAGCGAGTGTCAGTTACTCAGGAATGGCTTCAAAACCCACCTGGCAAAGGAGTCTGCCTGGCAACAGTCAGTGATTGGTTAGGGCATAAACCACCCCTTGACCATATTGGCTGCCTCGGCTATATAAGCTGCTGTACCAACTGAAATAAACGTGTCTGCGAGCTGTTCACCTCTAGCCTACTTTCACCTGACTCCCAGTGTTTGTGTGGTGACTCCGTGACTGTTGCCCCCACCACGCTCCTCCCAGAATGAATCCACAGCAACAGAAAGGTAATATATCATTGTTATTCTGATTTGATTTCCCCGATGATTATTGATGTTGAGCATTATTTTATATAACTTGTCCATTTGTATGTCTTTCATTGAGAAATGCCTGTTTAAATCTATATCGATTTTTAAATTGGATTATTATTATTTTCTATTAAGTTGTCTAAATTCCTTATATTTTTTGGATGTTACCCCCTTGTCAGATGTATAGCTTACAAATTTCTCCCATTCTGTAGATTGTTTCTTAACTCTGTTGATTGTTTTGTTTGCTATGAAAAAGCTTTTTAGTTTGATGAAGTCCCATTTGTTTATTCTTCCTTTAATTTCTTATACTTTTGGGGTCTGTTCTAAAAATTACTTGCTTATTCCAATGCCATGAAGTGTTTTCTTCTGATAGTTTCAAAGTTCCCAGCTCATATTCAGGTTTTTAATCCATTTTTGATTTGATTTAGGTACATGGTGAGAGATTGGGATCTAGTTTCATTCTTCTGTGTGTGGTTATCCAGTTTTCCCAGTGGAATTCATTGTTTCCTATATATTTATTTTTTTTAAAGATAGAGTGACAGATAAAGGGAGACACACAAAAATACATATACACAAAGGAAGGGAGAGAAAGTGAGTGTGAGAGAGAAAATGAATGAGAGAGAGAGAGAGAGAGAAAAAGAGAAATCTTCCATTAGCTAATTCTCTCTCCAAAGAGATGCAATAGCCAGGGATGAGCCAGGCTGGAGCTAGGAGCCTGAAACTCTACCTGGGTCTTCCATGTTGATGGCAGAGACCTAAGCTCTTGGGCCTGCCTGTTGTCCACTGCCTTTCCAGGTTCACTAACAGGAAGCTGGATCGGAAGTGAAAAATCCAGGACTCGAACTTCACCTCCAATATGGAATGCTGGCATTGCAAGCAATGATTTAACCCACTGGGCTACAACTCCGGCCCTGCTCAACACCATTTATTGAAAAGACTATCCTTTTCTCCAACATTTTGCTTAGCACTTTTGTCAAAGATCAATTGGCTGCAGATGTGTAGGTTTACTTCTTGGGTCTCTATTCTGTTGCATTGGCCTATTTCTTTTTGTGCCAATACCATGCTCTTTTCATTTCTGTAGTTTGTAATATATTTTAAAGTCAGTGTCATGCCTCCTGCTTTGTTCTTTTTATTTCAGGTCACTTTGGCTGTTAGGGTTCTTTTGTGATTCTATATAAATTAAAAAAATTTTGGGGGGGTTTTGTGAAAAATGTCATTGGAATTTTGATAGGGATTGCGTCAAATCTTTTTGGGTAGTGCGTACAGTTCAATGACCCTGCGAGGTCTTGCCACTTCCTTGTGTCCTCTTCAATTTCTTTCATAATGATTTACAATTTTCATTTTGATTTTATCTCTTTGGTTAAATTTATTCCCAAGTATTTTAGTTTTTTGCAGTTATTGGAAATAGGATTGCTTTCTTGATTTATTTTTCAGATGATTTACTATTGGTGTATAACAGTGCTACTGATTGCTGTACATTAACTTTATATCCTGAAACTTCACCACATTTATTAGTTGTAACAGTATTTTGGTGTAGTCTTTGGGGTTTTCTATTTATAAGACCATGTCATGTGCAAACAGTGACAATTTAACTTCTTTTTTTTTCCAGTTTGGATGCCCTTTATTTCTTTCTTTTGTTTGATTGTTCTTGGTAGGGATTCCAGTATTATGTTGACTAAAAGTTGTGAAAGTATGCATACTTGTCTCATTCCAGATCTTAGAAAGCATTTAGCTTTTCTACATCCAATATAATTTTAGCTGTTTACTTGTTGTATATATTTCTATTATATTGCAGTTTGTTCCTGATATACCTAATTTGGACAGAACTTTGATCAGGAAGGGATGTTGAATTTTATCAAATCCATATTTGGCACCTAGTGTGATGACCATATGATTTTTGCTCATCATTCTGATGTACTGTGTCACATTTATTGATTTCTGTATGCTGAAACATCCTTGCATCTCTGGGGTGGATCCCACATGGTGAATGTGCCTTTTTTTTTTTTTGGACAGGCAGAGTTAGACAGTGAGAGAGAGAGAGAGAGAGACAGAGAGAAAGGTTTTCCTTTTTCTGTTGGTTCACCACTCAAATGGCTGCTACGGCCAGCGCGCTGCCCAAAGTCAGGAGCCAGGTGCTTCTTACTGGTCTCCCATGTGGGTACAGGGCCCAAGCACTTGTACCATCCTCCACTGCACTCCTGGGCCACAGCAGAGAGCTGGACTGGAAGAGGAGCAACCGGGACATAATCTGGCTCCCTGACCGGGACTAGAACCCGGGATGCTGGCGCCACAGGTGGAGGATTAGCCAAGTGAGCCATGGCGCAGGCTGAATGTGCCTTTTAATGTGCTGTTGGATTTAATTTGCTAGTATTTTGTTGAGGATTTTTGCCTCTATCTTCATCCTTAATATAAGCCTGTAGATTTATTTTTTGGTTGTGTCTGGTTTTGGTATAAAGGTAGTGCTTGACTCAGACTAAAAAAATTTTTTTTTTTTTTTGACAGGCAGCATGGACAGTGAGAGAGAGAGACAGGGAGAAAGGTCTTCCTTTACCATTGGTTCACCCTCCAATGGCCGCTGCGGCTGGCGCATTGCAACTGGTGCACCGTGCTGATCTGAAGCCAGGACCCAGGTGCTTCTCCTGGTATCCCACGTGGGTGCAGGGCCCAAGGACTTGGGCCATCCTCCACTGCACTCCCAGGCCACAGCAGAGAGCTGGCCTGGAAGAGGGGCAACTGGGACAGAATCCGGGGCCCAACTGGGACTAGAACCCAGTGTGCTGGTGCCGCAGGCGGAGGATTAGCCTATTGAGCCATGGCACTGGCCCAGACTAAATTTTTTGAAATAATGTAACCCCTTATGTTCCATCATCTTATATATAACAAATCTATAAAAACTATAATTCAGCAACAAATATATCATTTATAAATGGAATAAATATTATGTTATTAGATTTTTTTTTGAGAAAAGTAATAGGTAGGTGACTACAGCATTTGAAAATTCATTGTGAAAATGTAATAGACATTACTGCAAAAGTTACTGTGACTGAATGTTTAACTGAACAAAAGATTATATACATAATTGATTTATAATATGAGGAATGTTTTCA
Organism: Lepus europaeus; assembly: GCF_033115175.1. NCBI lineage: Eukaryota > Metazoa > Chordata > Mammalia > Lagomorpha > Leporidae > Lepus > Lepus europaeus. Next base: position 103,155,959 of record NC_084827.1, on the reverse strand, counting down.
TGAAATTATATTCTAGTATTAGGTTGTTGTATTTTGAGGAATGCACTGTATTTCAAATTATCAGTGTTCAAAAATAGTTTTCCTATCAATAGGACACTGGGACAATGTATGTTACATAGTAATGTGTGGTGTACTACATTGCTGCTTGACAAACTCTAATTTGTGGCTTCTTGTGGTTACTTGTTGACAAATTGTGACTCACGCACTTGGAATTAAGATAGGCCTAGAAATAGTTCCTGGAGTGGTAGAGAGTTCACAATCATACTCTGTCTTTTTTACAATCTAGTCACTGGTTATGATTATTGTTACGCCTTGGAAATACTGGGTTCCAAGCTGCAGGCATCATGAAGGAAGACAGTCTCATACAAGTGTCCTCGGACACTGACAGTGCAGAGGAAAACAGTCATGAGGGTTGCATGGTAACATATTTGGTATAAGTAATGGAATTCTCATTGTAAAATGGTTAGATGATAAATATGTCATTGTTAGGATGATCTACAATACAATGGAATCACCACTTGGCTACGTTCAATAATGGAAAAAAAGAAGTAAAGAGTATCTCAATCAAAAGTTTTGGGCACCTCTAACAATTACAATGTTGGTGTGGATAAACATGATTGGTTGACTTCCAAATATTCTACTTCTCTTAGGGAGAAAATATGATATTTGCCTTTGTTCAATCAAGCAATTGATACATGTGCCACAAATGAATGAGTTATTCAAAAATTTGTGAATAAAGACAAGAAAACTGTCATAAACTTGTAGGATTTCTAGAGGCATCTGCTTAGCATGCCTTAAAATGAAATGATGAGAAACCATCAGGAGGAAGAAAGTGTAATAGTCTCAGACCTACTCCTGTCCACAGTGACAACAGATTTTATGTGAGAAGCCATATTATTTTCAGATAACAAAAACAACAGCAATGTAAAAACAAGCCATGTCATGTGAAACCAACATCTTGTCAAAATTGTAACGTAACCCTTTGTTTAAAATATTTTTGCTCCTTTCCACCAAAATAATTGTTGAACAGGTCATGCAAGTCACTCTTTACGTATTGCGTAATGCATGAAAGGATATCATATTTTCCCTAAATCCTATTTGTAAGATGGCATATATATGTATATATAAATTATTATCCCACATTCGGATCTGGCTAAAAGGTCCATGAGAGTCTCACAGGCATGGAAAGCCATGACAGGGTGGCAAAAAACAATCTAAATGAAAGACCCTGGTGAACAAGACCCCAGCAGAAGGAACAGGCCATCAAGGAGAGAGGCGCCTTTCTCTGAAGGGAGGAAGGAACCTCCACTGTGACACGGCCTTGACTAAACAAGTTCAGAGTCGGTGAACTCAAGGGACTTCCATAGCCTAGACAGCTCATAGCAAGAGTCTCGTGTGATTGCTGACGTCATAAACAAGAGTGACAATTGTTAAATCAACAACGGGAGTCACTGGGTACATGCTCCCCATGTAGGATCTCTGTCCTTAATGTGTTTTACTATGAAACTTAAAAACACTACTAGTCGAACAATACCCTATACCTTGTGCGGTTATGTGAATGCAGCCTGTTGAAATCCTTGCTTAGTATATACTAAGTTGATCTTCAGTATATGAAGGTAATTGAAAATGAAACTCGATAAAGGGCGGGATGGGAGAGGGAGAGGGGAGGACCACGGGAGGCAGGGAGGTTGGGGGGGGGGGAGCCACAACAGTACAAAAGTTGTACTTTGTAAATTCACATTTATGAAATAAAAAATAAAAAATAAAAAAAATAAATTATTATCACAGTGTCTTATTTATGGGAAACTTGTGTTTTCATTCTTAATGAGAATACAGCATATATATGCTCTAGATTATTATTTCCAGCTTACTTTAATTCACCTGTGTCAATTTCATTGAAATATTTGCAGAATTAAAAACATGGGATTTAATGGGTTGAGAAGTATTGGTGTTAATTTTTTAAAATTTTTATAGAATTCAGGAGTGAAGCTATATGGTTTTTTTTTTTTTTTTGACAGGAGACTTTTTTTTTTACTGCTGATTCAATCTTGCTACTCCTTATTGGTATGCTTAGGTATTTTATTTCTTCATGATTCAATCTTAGTAGGTGTATATGTCTAAGAATTTGTCTGTTTCTTCTAGGTTATTGAATTTGCTTCCATATAACTGTTCATAACAATCTCTAGTCCTTTGTAGTTCTGTGGTATCAGTAATAATGTCTCCAATTTCATCTCTGAGTATATGTGTTTGAATCCTTTCTCTCTTTTTCTTGGTTCGTCTAGCTAATGGTTGATCAATTTTGTTTATCCTTTGAAACCAGGTCTCTTTCTCATTGATTTTTAGTATTCCTTGTTAGTCTCTGTCATTTATTTGTGCTGTGAACTTTATTATTTCTTTCCTTCTACCAATTTTGGCATTGATATGTTCCTGTTTCTCTAGTTCATTGAAGTGTAGTGATAAGCTGTTTATCTGAGATCTTTTTGGATTTTTTAAAATTAAGGCACAAAATTGCCATAAAATTCCCTCTCAGTACTATTTTTGCTACATCTAGAGATTTTGGTACGTTGTGTTTCCATTCTCATTCAATTCAAGAATTTTAAAAATTTCCTTCTTAATTTATTCCTTTATCCACTGACTGTTGAGGAATAAATTGTTTAATTTCCATGTATTTGTGTGGTTTTCAGTTATTCTTGTTATTGATGTCTAGTTTTATTGCTTTGTGGTCAGAAATGATACCCAGTATTTCTGTTTTAAATTGTTGAGACTTGTTTTGTAACCTATTTGATCTAGGTTGCAATTTAATTCTGCTGTTTGTTGATTTTTGGACTAGAAAATCTGCCCATTTCTGAAGATGGTGTGTTGAAGTTCCCTATTGTGATTTTACTTGAGTCTATCTCTTTCTTTAGATCTATCAGTACATAATGCCATATGTATTTGTGTGCTCTAGTACTGGCTACATACATATCTGTAATTTCCTGTCACTGGATTGAAGCCTTTGATATCATATAGTGACCTTCTTGATCTCAGTTCACTGCTTTTGATTTAAAATCTATTTTATCTAATATAAGTATGGCCACTCTTCTTTTTGGTGGTGGGGAGACGCCATTTGCATAGAATATCTTGTTCCATCCTTCAGTCTATGTGTGTCCTTACAGGTGAAGCACACTTATTCTTTTTAATGTTTTGAATTTATTTTCATCTACTTGGGAGGCAGAGAGATAGAGACAGACTGAGACAAAGCGAGAGAGGGAAAGTAAGAGGTAGAGTTAGAGATTCGGTTTGCAGATGCACTCATAAAATGCTCAAAACAGACAGAGCTGAGCCAGTTTGAAGCTGAGCACTGCAGTTCCATTTGGCTCTCCCTGTGACTGGAAGAGGCCCAAGCACTTTAGCCATTGTTATTTGCCTCTCAGGTTGCCTTAGCAGGAAGCTGGACTGGAAGAAGAATTGGACCTTGAACTCCTATATGGAATCTAGCTATCACAAGTTGCAGCTCAACCCACTGCATCACAATATCTGCCCCTGAAGTTTCTTTTCTTTTTTTAAGTTGTTCATTAATTTGTTCGTCCTTCCTTCCTTCCTTCCTTCCTTCCTTCCTTCCTTCCTTCCTTCTTTTCTTACTGCTTCTCTCTCTCTCCTCTCCTCTCTCTCTTTTCTCTCTCTCTCTCTCTCTTTCCTTCTTCTTTTGCAGAATTACGCAGAGAGAAGGAGAGACAGAGTGATCTTCCATCCTCTGGTTCACTTCCCAAATGGCTGCAACAGCTGGGGCTGGGACATCCTTTAGCCAGGAACCAAGAATTCCATTACATCTTCCTAGTGGCTGTCAGGGACCCAAGTATTTGTGTTCTCAGGTGCATTATCAGGAAGCTAAATCAGAAGCAGAGCAACTGAGATAATAACCAACATTCTGATAAGGTATGCTGGCGTTGCAAGTAGTAGGTTAGCCCATGAAGTGAGTTTCTTTTAAGGAGCATATAGTTGGATCCTATTTTTTTTTTTTAATTTTAAAACCATTCAATTACTCAAATTGGAGAGTTTTACCCATTGACTTTTTTTTTAAATGTTTATTTATTTATTTGAAAACCAGAGCTACAGAGAGGCAGAGGCAAAGGTGGAGGTGGAGCCTTCCATCTGTTCCTTCAATTCCCAGATGGCCCAAATGGCTGGAACTAGGCCGATCTGAAGCCAGGATCCAGGAGCTTCTTCTGGGTATACCAAATGGGTGCAGGGGCCCAAAGACTTGGGTAATCTGCTACTTTCCCAGGCCACAGCAGAGAGCTGAATGGAAAGTATGGACCAGCCAGGACTTGAACTAGCGCCCATATGGGACACCAGCACCTCAGGCAGAGGCTTTACGTACTATGCCACAGTGCTGGCCCCACCCATTGACATTTAAGGTTATTATTGATAGGTCGTGTCTTACTGTGGCCATTTTGATGTTTGTTTTGTGCTTTTATTGTAGTTCCTTTCTCCCTACTTTATAATCTTCATTTGGGATAAATGATTGGTATACTTTGCTCCCTTGCTTATTATTTGTGATAAGCCTCTTATAAGTTCTTGCTTTATGGTTATCATGAGGCTCACAAAAAACTTCTTTCGGGTATAACAAACTGTCTTGAAATGATAACAACTTACAGTTTATTATAAAGATGGGGAAATAGACAAACAAAAAACAGAGAAGAAATCCTAATAAAGACTTTACTATTATGTTCTCTTCTTCCTCACATTTTGAATTTTTGATGTTACATTTTACTTCTTTCAATATTTTCTATTTCCTACTATTTTAGCATAGTGAATGTAATTTTTTAGCCTTCATAGTAAAGATATAAACGGTTACATACCATGTTTATTAGAGTACCACCAATATTAAAGTATCATGAATTTTTTTTCTACCTTCTGATATTTTCTTACTTGTTAACATCTCTTTCAGGCTGAAGAACTGTCTTTAACACTTCTTGTAATACAAATCTGGTGGTGATAAATTCTCTCAGCGTTTGGGATGTCTTACGAGCCTCTGAATTCTGAAGGAAAGCTTTTTTGGATACAGTATTCTGCGCTGGCAGTTTTTCTCCTTCAGTACTGTAAAGTCTCATCCCATCCCCTCCTTGCCTGTAAGGTTTCGTCTAAGAAATCTGCAGTCAAACAAACTGGGACCTCTTTATGTGTTATTGGCTTCTTGCCTCTTTCAGTTAGAGGCTCTATCTTTAACCTTAGGGAACATGACTATAATATGTCTTGAGATAGACTTGACTGGGTTGAACCTGAATGCTTTGTCCTTCCTGTTACTGAATAGTGGTGTGTTTCTCTAGGTTTTACAAGTTTTGTGTCATTATCTCTTTGAATATGCTTTCTACCCTTTGGCATTCTCAAATCCCACTTAAATTCATAATTCAATTATTTGCTGTTTTCATGTTGTCCCATATACTTTCTTCATTCCTTTGGATTCTTTTTTCTCCTTCAACTGATTGTTTTCAGATATCCTGTCTTTGAGTTCACTGATTCTTTCTCCTGTTTTACCTGTTCTGCTATTGATGCCTTCTACCATATCTTGAATTTCACTTAGTGTACTTTTTACTTAGAGGCTTCTGTTTGATTCTGCTGCATTACTTTTCAAATTTTTCATGATTTTATTTTACTTTTTTTAGTTTCCTTAAAATTGCTATTTTGAAAACTTCATACAAACATTTGCAAACTTCAATTTCTAGATGATTGATTTCTGGCACATTACTTTATTCTTTAGGTAAGGTCATGGTTCCCTGGAAGTTCTTGATGCTTGTTGCTGTACAACATCATCTGCATGTTGAAGGATTAGTTATAGTAATCTTATTTTATTTGTGACTGTCATTCTGTGAATTTTAGTCCATCTCTTTATTTTCTCTGATTCTATGGATATTTTGGCTATTTATGCACTAGATGGCTCTTTCATTCACAGTTTACCCCAAGCCCAGTTGGGGTAATTGATATTTTTTCTACTGATCCAGTCTTTTTTTTTTTTAAGATTTATTTATTTTATTTGAGAGTCAAAGTTACAGAGAGAGGAGAGGCAGAGAGAGAGGTCTTCCATCTGATGGTTCACTCTCCAGTTGGCCACAATGGCTGGAGCTGCACCAATCTGAAGCCAGGAGCCAGGAGATTCTTCAAGGTCTCCCATGAGGGTGCTGGGGCCCAAGGACTTGGACCATCTTCCACTGCTTTCCCAGGCCATAGCAGAGAGCCAGATTGGAAGTGGAGCAGCTGCGTCTTGAACTGGTGCCCACATGGGATGCCAGCGCTTCAGGCCAGGGTGCTAATTCACTGTGCCACAGCGCTGGCCTCCTGATTCAGTCTTAAAATGCTCCAAAAGTCATATTTGTCCCAAATCTGCAGTTGATGTGTCGTTGAGCATGAACTGGAGAAGTGCCTAAAAACGTGTAGTCCATTCCAACAAGCCTCATCCTGGGCTATGGTAGACTCAGACCCCTTGTTTTGTGTCCATGAATGCTATATACTGGATCATATCCAGTACCTTCAGCCCACCAAGACCAGTGAAGCCTGGAGGGTAGGACTAAAGTTCACCCAGCTATGGTCTGTTTTTTGCTGAGGTGGACTCACTGCTTGATGCTGTACCTATGATTCGTTACTGATGTTGACTGGGGTACAAAACTGCTCAACTGAGACCAACAGAATACCACTGGGCACCAAGATAAGTCAAGGCTCTATCTGCAGGCAGTAGCCTAGGCACATGGATTGTTGGAATTTCCACAGCCTGATACTGAGTCCCCAAACAGTCCTGTGATTCTTTGTTTTCTGACCAAAGTTATAGGAGTGGTGATAGAGAGAGCCTTTAGCTCCTCAGGCATGCCCCATGTGGGTCATACCTGGGTATTTTAATCACCAGGCCATATGCAATCTTGAGGGTACACACCAGGCCTACAAGTGGTAGGTGATGATACATACTCAAAACAAGTCTGTCCCACCAGCACTTAGATCACCACCAGAAACTAGCACAAGTCCAAAGAAGACTCTGTCCAAAGGCACTTGCCTTGGGATGGGAATTATTATGATCTGCCCAGAATTGGACTTTGTCTGCTCAAAACTGTATCCCAAGACACAGTCCTATGGCCCTCTGCTATCTGCCTGGGGTTGAAGGAGAGTGTAGAGGCAGCCCTCTGGCCCCAGACTGTCATGTCTGGTCCCATAGTCACAGATCCCTAGCAAGTCCTAGGAACGTCTCCCAGTCCCACCACAGGCCAGCATTGACACTTGCCAACATGAGTCTGATTGTACCTGATGCTAGGCAAGTCAAGTCTGTGAACCAGAAGGAGGGCCAGAGGCTTCTGGGCTTTATCAGGTTCCTGATCTCAGTTCAGTAGGCCCATGGTCCCAAGTCCCCTCTCCTGACCTCTTCATGTGGCTGGGAGTTTACTTTCTGCTATCAGGGGAGAAGTGGGAGAGGCTGCCTGGCTGTGGAAACTCCAAACAGTCATTCCTCACATATGGGCCTGAGGGTCAGGACAGGAGACTGAATTTTTTTCACAGTGGGACTGGCAGTAGGATTCAGTTCGCATTCCCTCTCCCAAACAGGAAGTGTGTCTCCATGCTGTGCCTGTTGGAGATGGGGGAGTAGTGTCAAGGAGCTCTATCCTTCTTGCTTTCCTTAATATGGCTTTTCTTATAACAAGACGAGGCCCTGTGGTCTCTCCCCAGGCTCCTGCAGCCCTTGTGAAGGTGACTTGGTGTGTTTATAGCGGTTCACCTTGGTGCCTCTGCTAGCAGGTTGTTGCTGGAGCCCGTTACTCAGCCCCTGTCTTGGTTCCAATCTCTGTCTTTTTTGATTATTAAAATCTTTTTTATTAATTCTATTTTATCTCTACTGTTTAATTTTCTGGTGATTGCTATAGTGTTTACCACATACATTTTTAACTTATCACAGTCTACCTTCAGACATTATTACATAATTTGTCTAACTATATGTCCTTTCTCAACTCCCATATTTTCCATCTCTCAAGTTACTATTGCCATAGATTTTAGTTCTACATATAACCCACTACATATACATAGCTAGTCTATTTTGCTTCATATCAGGGGCAGAAAAGTATGACCTGCAGGCCAAGTCCTGCCCATGGTCTGTTTTTTATTTGTTATTGTTTGAAAGAGTTAGAGACAGGGAAAGCTCTATCCACTGGTTCACTCCCCAGCTGACTGAAATGGCCAGCGCTGGGCCAGGCCAAAGCCAGGAGCCAGGAGCATCTTTCAGGTCTCCCACCATGGGGAGCAGGGACCCTAGTACTTGTGCCATCTTCTACTGCTTTTCCATGACCATTAGCTGGGAGCTGGATTGGAAGCGCAGCAGCCAGGACATGAACTGGAGCCCATATGGAATGCCAGCATTACAGGCAGCGGCTTTACCTACCATGCCACAGTGTTGACCCTGGTCAGTTTTCATACAGTCTGTGAGCAAGGAATGGTATTTATATTTGTAAAGCATGTGAAATAACATACAATTAAGACCTTATATGGCTCATTTGCAGAAGTTTTCTAACCCTGGTTTTATTTGTCTTTGAAAGATATTAAAATTAAGAAAAATAACTTTATATACACATTAATTTTTTACCACTTATGGTACTGTTAATTTTTTATGTAGATCTGCCTTTCCTTCTTATATCATTTTACTTCTGTGTGAAGAAGTTCCTGTACCATTCCTTGTAGTGTGAGTGGGCTGGCAGTGAATTTCCTCAGCCTTTGTTTATTTGGAAACTATTTCCCAGCTCACTTAATTGTTGAAAAATGTTTCCATGGGCATAGAATTTTAGGTCAGTAATTGTTTTTTCTTTCAACTCTTAAAGGACATTAGTTCATTGTCTTCTGACTTGCCAAGTTTCTGCTATAATTCATTGTTCTGATGTAATCTTTCCTTTTCCTTTTTCTCCTTCGGGGTTCTCCTCTCTGTCTTTACAGTGGCTTGGTGAGTAGCATGTGTATTTGTTTATCCTGCTTGAGATTGTCTGGGCTTATCAGACCTATGATTTGTCTTTTCCTAAACCTGAAAAGCTTGTGGAAATTATCTCTTCAAATATTTCTTCGAAAAAAAAATATTTCTTCGCCATTTTCTTTCTTCTTTTTGGGATTCTATTTTCATATTTGCTAGAACTTTAACAGTGTTTCATAGCTTTTGGGTGCTATTTTCTTTAAAAAAAGTACTCTTTTTGTGTCTCCTTCTGACTAATTTATATTGATTTATCTTCAAGTTCACTAATTGGTTTCTATTTTCTCCAGTCTGCTGATGAGCCTGTCAAAAGAAATTCCAACTCTATGTTTTATATTGGTAGCATTTCAATGAGTACATACTTAATTGTTTCTAGCTCTCTGTTGTAATTCTCCATGTGTCCATGAATGTTGTGCTCATTTTCTATCAAGCCTTTTAAAATATTAATGATAATTGCAAGTCTCTGGCTGCTGGTTTCAACATCTGGGTCTGAATCTGGTTCTATGGATGGTTTTATTTTCCAATATTTTAAAATTTGTTGACATACAAGTCTCTTTTTTTTAGAATTAGCTACCAGGAATCATGTATTTAGCAGAAGATAAGGAGTTAAATTGTACTTGCACCCAGAAATTTGCATGCCTCTTCTTCTATTAGGCCCTTAGTATATATTGAGGTTACATCAAACCAATCAGGAATTGACCTGGGTTTATATTTTGTTATTTCTCTTTTTACCTTTGGCTCTCCATAGTCTTCAAATTCCTTTTAGGTTGTTTTTAAGATTTATTTATTTATTCATTTGTAAGGCAGAGCAACAGAGAGATCTTCTGTCCTATTATTTACTCCCAAAATGGCCATAACAGCCAGTTCTGGGCCAAGCTTAAATCAGGAATCTGGAACTCTCTCCAGGTCTCTCACATGGGTGACAGGAGTCCAGATACTTGGGCCATCTTCAGCTACACTTGGGTACATTAGCAGGTGCATTCATGGGGAGCTAGTTTGGGAGCAGAGCAGCTGAGACTCCAACCTGCACTCTGATATGGAATGCTGACATCACAAGTGGCAGCTTAACCTGTTGTGCCACAATGTAGATGCCAGGCTTCAGGTTCTCCAGAGTTTGGGTGCTGCTGCTTTGTACTTTGAGTGGAACCTAGTGGACTGCAGGGTTTTTGCTATATGTTCTTGCTTTATCTTCAGCTCTTACCAGTCCCTCCTGCCTATTCCACAGTTGGAGTGTCTCTCCATGCTCTTGTCCAGGTGGCTGACTGCTATTGCCCATTGGTCAGTGCTAGTATCACAGCAGAGACAGAGGGGCTCTTCTGGTTTGCCCTGAATCTTAAGCAAAACATTTATGTCCTGTCCTTGGTGGTGGTACTTTTGCAGCATGCCTACCTACTTTGATTTGGATGTGGTTTGTTCCTCAAATGCTCATGTGCTGGAAGCCCAGTCTACAATGTGGCAGTGTGGAGTCTATAGAAACTTTAAGAGGTGGGAACTAAGGCAGGGTAATTAGATAATTAATCTCATTAGTGGATCAATACTGTCTCAGGGAAGTAGGTTGGGTCTCATGTGACCAGATGAGTTCCTGTGAAAATGAGGTGTTATAGGCAAGCCTGGTGCCTCCCCAGAATCCCTCTTCCACATGTGTTCCTACTGCTATGATGTCATCTGCCAGGAGACCCTCACCAGAGTCTAGCAGATGCTGGCACCATGCTCTTGAATCTCTTGAACTGTGAGCTAAGTAAGTCTTTTTTATTTATAAAGTACTCAGCCACAGACTTTTTTTTTTGGTAGCAACACAAAATGGACTAAGACACTGTCCAGCTTCTCTTTTGCTTCCAAACCCTGCCTGCTATTTGTGGTTGATCATGAGTGAGATAGTACTTTCAGCCTCACCCCAGTGAAAGCCAGTGTTTGATTATTGGCACAGGACTGTGCACCCAAGATGCATTTGGGCAATCCATCCATACCTGAGAACTTTTGCTTCTGTGCCTCCCTTCATGGCAATGTGTAGAACACACCTGTGTTCTCCCCCTGCCCCAGAGGGAGACAGGTTTTATTTCTACTTCTCACCCAGAAGCAATGGCATCCTATCTGGGTTCTGGGGATGAGAGGGTTTGCTGTTCTTTCCCAGAAGCTTAAGACCTTTTCTTCATGGGAAACAAGGGTACCAGGGCGGGGGGGGGGGGAGGCAAAAAACAGGAACATTTAGCCACCAATTCCTGTGACTTGTTTAGGCCTGTTTCAAAGAGCATTAATTTCCTGGCACTTTTGGCCAATGCCAAATATGGATCAAGCATTTTTCTGTAGTTGATGAAAACCTGCTGGAAGATAATTTCAGGTTCTTTGAGTGGGAGCCATCAGAGAGTATAGGAACAGTGAGTAATCAAAGACATGGTTGAGACAAACATGCTGACAACTATACGTGTCTTCCAGGAGACAAAAATGCATACTCTGCTCACCTCTCCCAACCCCCTCCTTATGGCCTGAGCTTCTGTGAAGATGTGGTCCTGCTTTGCATGAGTGGCCCAAGTAAGCAGAAGTGAGCCAAAGTCAAAAAAATTGTGGGTGGAAAACACTTCAAGCTGCAACATTGGGCATCACATGCTGAAACATCAAATGCCAAAGTCATCTGCAGATAGCAGTGGGAAGTTGTGACTTTTTTTCCTTTAAGATTTTGACATAAATGGAGTGTGATATATGGTAGTCCTCCTAGTATTCACTGTTGTTTAAAATCAGTGCATTGGATTCTAAGTATGGAGCTCTTTGTATTTGTTTTTATTTTATTTTTAAAATTGATTTTATTTGATAGGCATAAAGAGAGTAAGATAGAAAGAAAAAGAGACTTTCCTCTTGATTTACTTCCCACAAGCCCCAATTACTGGGGCAGAAGCTGGGGTCCAGGAAGCCAATGCATTGTTCTCATGTGGGTGATGGGGACCCATGGGAATCATCACCTGCATTAAGAAAACTAGAATCAGGAACAGAGCTGGCACTAGGAACCCAGGCACTCCGACATGGGATGGGGAGATATCAAATGAGGTCTTAGCTGCTGCACCAAATACCTGTCACCCTTTATATTTTAGGCAGACAAAGGTGCACAATGATTTGCTGTCCATCTCTTTATGATCATGGTGAATTTAAATGAGACTTTGCATTCTGAAAATTTCATCCACAGCAATACTCATTCAATTCAATAGGCTAGAGCTAAGGCTTTCCAAACCAAAATTGGAAGGAAGAGCCACATTACATCTTCATTGAAAGACAACTTTATTTTGCAGAGACTACTCTACTATGTGAGTCCTGTTATTGGATTAATGCCTGCATTTACAAATGAATTTCATAAAATTCTTAAATAGTCATCAAATTTTTACACTCTCTCTCTCTCTCTCTCACACACACACACACACATATACAGACAGTTAGCTATCGAAGGATTATATAGTTTCAAATGGAAATGAATTATTAAATCATCTTGGTACATTACCAGGAAATAGTAACTAGATTATCCACTTCTTCTTTTCTACCAATTCATCAATAATTATGATAGCTATTGAATATTCACAGGGAAGGATGTTGGGATAAGTCAATAGAAGAGAAATCAAATGATGCAACCCTGTCCAAAGTCCTTATGTTCTAACATAGCATTTATCATTCATATTTCTTGATCAGCTCACATGTGTGAATTGTAGGTATTATGTAACAAAGTTGAAAATTTAACTTTCCAATGACTTTTCCCACTGTAGACACATTAGAAAAAAAGTAAAATGTATTCTCTGCCTCCCATTGCCCACCACTCTACTCTGCTTTTGTTCCTGAGGTGTGGTGAATTTTCCTTAACTCCAGTTGGGAATAATTGTCTTTTTTTGAAAAAAAAAAAAAAATTCTAGAATTAGAAAGTAGACTTTCCCAGAAAGAATCTGTCCTTCCTTAATTATATGTGTGCACTTAGGAGGGGAAGGGAGCCCTCTGGCTGGTGGGTCATTTAAAATGACTTGATGTGATCTTGCCAAGATAAGCATAGGTGGGATTTGACATTCAGTAAATCTATAGCAGGCTAATTTTTAAGTTAACAATTTTGAATGGCCCATAAAAGATGTTACTGATATCCAAATGGCCCTTGGAGGAAAAAAAGTTCCCCATCCTTGCTTAGAGAATCTAGACAGGAAAAAGTGTTTGGTGCAGCAATTAAGACATCACTTGTGGGGTCGGTGCTAGCGGATGAGGCTGCCGCCTGCAGCGCCGGTTCAAGTTCCGACTCAATCTATTTCTCTGCTATGGCCTAGCAAAGCAGTAGAAGATGGCCCAAGTCCTTGGGCTTCTGCATCTGTGTGGGAGACCCAGAAGAAGCTCCTGGCTCCTGGCTTCACAGTGGAGCAGCTCTAGCCATTGTGGCCAAATGGGGAGTGAACCAGCAGATGGAAGACCTTTTTCTCTGTCTCTGTCTCTCTCTCTCTCTCTCAGCCTCTCTTCTCTCTCTGTGTAACTCTGACTTCCATTTAAATAAATAAATCTTTTTTTAATGACATCACTTGGGATGATCACATTTCTTATCAGAGTGCCTGAGATCTAGACCCAGCTCTGCTACTGATTACAGCTTCCTGATAATGCACACTCTGGGAAGTAGCAGATGACGGTTTCAGTATTTGGGTCCCTGCTACCCACAAAGGATACCTGGATTGTGCTCTAGGCTTCTGATTTTGGCCTGACCCAGTCTTGGCTGTTGCAGATATTTGAGGATCAAGCCAGTGGATGGAAGATATTACTGTCTGCCTGTATCTCCCTGCATTTCAAATAAAATGAAAATAAATAAATAAATGTTAAAAACTAGTTTAATGGTACATTAAAAAAATTCTAGGTAAAAATTTTCAAAATGGTACCCCATTGACTATAGGCACTTTTGGTTTGGTCTAAAGAACATTTTGAAATATCTTTAATTACTTATCAATATTGAAATTTGACAGAATTCCCCTAAAAGGATGTTCTCTTGGTCTCTCTTTGAATCAAAAGACTTAGTATTGCTGTGAGGTCCTGCACTGTATAGACAGAGTGTGTAATCCCTAGCTTGTCAGTCTTATACCCAGCAAGGTTTTCGCATTTGTTTTCCTGTCTGATCAGCAGAAACTACTATTCCTTTTCTAGATAAATTTAGGTGGATTCTGGAAGGGCAGATGGGATAGAGGTTTTGTGTTTTGACAGTAAAAAAGGAAGCAACTTAACTCCAATGGAACTGTGTCCCCCAGGAATGGAAGAGGGACAAAGAGTAGTGAGTAGCAAAGAGCCTTCTGGAAAGCAGATGTCTTGTGTGAAAAGAGTAGAAGTCATGAGTTCTGAGGGTTAGCTACCCTGCCTCAAAGAGAGCCTCTGGTGACCGAGTTTGCCCTGACGGACAGGAGCCATCTCAAAGCAGTCATCTATGGCCTCTGCAAAGCAAAATGTCAGAAATAACCTCTAAAATATTAGTCCCAGGCTTGCTCCCAGTTTTTAAGACCTTGTATATTCAAGAGATGAAGGATGACCCAAAAAACTACAGATGCTGGAACTGGATATCTCACCAATTTTGATAGAGAATTGGACATAGATTTGATTAAATTTAGAAAAATAAAGAAACAGGGCATTAACTTCACCCCAGGGTTTATAACAAATTATTTCTGTGAATCACAATATAAATGTTGCTTTTTCTTTCAGAGAAAATACTTACTTGATTTAATAAGAAGCATAGACATATAGTAATATGATAGTAATTGAATTGATTAGGTTCAACTAAATACACAATTGAGTTCATCCTCAGGACTAAGGGGCTGAACTAGATGGTCTCCAAGCTCTCTCTTGGTTCTGAATTACAACAATATTGGTAATATAAGGGAATGTTCAAAATATAGTGGGTGAATGGAGGTTGAATTATTTAGGCTGGCAGGTAGAATAATTTAGCCACCAGGCATAAAAGGATGGAGATACAGATATCTATCTTCATTGTGAAGCCACTGTCACTTAACAGACAAATACAGTGCATGAAAAAGATTAAATGTAATGGAAACTGTGTTTCTTAAACTAAAATTGACAGTTCACTAAGTTAGAATTTACTATAGGCCTCTTTACAACTGTGAGTAATTTTATTTCTTTCTATCCCAATAAGCAGATTTGATTTCTGAGCTCAAAACTCATGTGGACAAATACCTAATTATGTTTTCTCTGGCAAGTCCCACATTTGGAGAAACCCAACAAGGCACCTTGGACTCACATGGTCAAAATGTTCCAAAAACCCTTGTTTTCCCCTAAGTTACCCTCTTCTATGTTGCTACTAAGTGACATGAATTTATAAAGGGGAATAGAGAAACCAACATACATCATTATAATCCCACATTAAGTTGATGATCAGATTCTGTGTATTCTGTGTATTTAACTCTTCAAGGTCATAAGGCATAGAAAACTGGTAGGTCCTCTCCCATCCTAGGGTCTCTTTATTTCAGACATTTATTGACTCTAGCCTGAACCATTGAAGCAATCTCTTTACTAAATGTAACCTCCACCTTTTTTTAAAAAGATTTATTTATTCATTTTAAAGGCAGGGAGAGAGAGAGAGAGAGAGAGAGAGAGAGAGAGAGAGAGAGAGATCGAGAGATCTTCTATCCCTGGTTGATTCTACAGATGGTCACAATGATGGGAGCTGGACCAGGCTGAAGCCAGGAGCCAGGAATTCCATCTAAGTCTCCTATGTGGCTGGCAGGGGTTCAATTACTTGGGCCATTTTCTGCTGCCTTCCCAAGTGCATTAGCAGGGAGCTAGATTGGAAGTGGAGCAGCTGAGACTTGAGCCTATGCTCATTGGGGTGGGGTGTCAATGTTATAGATGGTGGCTTAACCTGTTGCTCCACAATGATATCCACCAATCTCCAGCTTTTAAGCCCTTCAACAGCCTACATATGGATGCTAGAATAAGCTTTTTTATAATTCATTTTAAAATGCATTGATACAGCCACTTTGGAAAATAGTGATTTTTTTTTTTTTACCAAGTCTAACTTAGCCTTGGCCTGGGATCCAGTAGTCATGCCCTTCTAAATTATCCAGATGTCTTAAAATGTATGTATCTATAAGCACCTGTGTAAGAACGCTTTATAGCAGTTTTACATTCACCAAAAGCTAGCAGGGGAATGGACGTACTGGTTTTTCCTCTGGTACATCCATACCATGGAATATTATTCAGCAATAAAAAATAATAAGCTCTCAAACTGTGCAAAAACATGAAAGAATCAAACCATTTTGCTAAAGAGGCCACTCTAAAAAGTATACACGTTGTATAAGTAGTTCCATTTCTATGACGTTCTGGAAAAGGCAAAATTGTAGCAATTGCAAACAAATACTTCTTGCCAGAAATGGAGGAAACTGAAACAAAAAAGTTGAATTGAAGGGCTTATGATATTGTGTGTGGTGAAGTCCTTAGAACTTCAGAGTGAGTGAATATTAATGTGCACAAATCTTAGACCATTTAGGAGGTCAGTAATGTTTCGGGATATAATGCATTATATTGCCGGTGCTGCGGCGCAACAGGCTGATCCTCCACCTTGCGGTGCCAGCTCACTGGGTTCTAGTCCTGGTCGGGGTGCCGGATTCTGTCCCGGTTGCCCCTCTTCCAGGCCAGCTCTCTGCTATGGCCCAGGAAGGCAGTGGAGGATGGCCCAAGTCCTTGGGCCCTGCACCCACATGGGAGACCAGGAGAAGCACCTGGCTCCTGGCTTCGGATCAGCGCGATGCACCGGCCACAGTGTGCCAGCCGCAGCGGCCATTGGAGGGTGAACCAACGGTAAAGGAAGACCTTTCTCCCTGTCTCTCTCTCTCCCACTATCCACTTTGCCTGTCAAAAACAAACAAACAAACAAACAAACAAAAATAATGCATTAGATGACCAAGGAATTTAACTGTATTGCAAATATATGAACCAGTTTCACTGTGTGGGAGGGGTAGTGAAGGAAAAGGGTGTTTACCTAAGTAATTTTTAGAAATGATTAGCATTTATAATACTAAAGGAAAATAAAAACTTTATGTAGGCACTACAATATAGTTCAAGTTGCATTGGTACAGTTTTTGGAAAATAGAAATAGAAAGTTTCCATACCCGCCCTCCCACCCCTACTCCCATCCTACCTCCTACTCTCTCTCCTATCCCATTCTTCATTAAGATTCATTTTCAATTATCTTTATATACAGAAGACCAACTCTATACTACGTAAAGATCCCAACAGTTTGCATCCACATAGTCACACAAAGTATAAAGTGCTGTTTGAAGACAAGTTTTATCATTAATTCTCATAGTACAACTCGTTAAGGACAGAGGTCCTCCATAGTGAGCAAGTGCACATTGACTCCTGTTGTTGATTTAACAATTGACACTCTTATTTATGACGTCAGTCGTCACCCAAGGTCTTGTCATGAGCTGCCAAGACTATGGAAGCCTTATGTGAACACTGAATAAGCCAAGTGGTAAAGGTTAACATCAACTGTGCAAGGTTGTGTTGACAATATGGTCCCTTCTGTCCGGTATGATGAGTGTAACACTTTGCTTTTGTTGTCTGCCTCCCCAAAACCCATAACCAGAATCTAATCATGACAGAAATACCAGAGAAACCTCAGTTGAGGGACATTCGGCAGAATACATGACTAGTTAATATTCTTCTAGACTGTCATGATCATCAGATACAAGGACAAATCTGAGAAACGTCAGAGGACCCTAAGGAAACATGGTTAAACTTCACCCTGGATAAAACATAACATTAGGTAAAAACTAAGGAAATGTGAATAAAATATGTTTCAGTTAATGATAATTTATCAATATTTATTTATTGTGATAAATGACCCATACCACTACAAGATATTAATAAAAATAGGAGAAACTGAGTGTTGGATATATGGTAATTATCCAGCCTATCTTTATAATTTTTCTGCAAGCATAAACCTGTTTTAACATGAAAAATTTTTTGTTTTAAAAAATACATTGAGTGTCTCCTGTTCCCCAGACACCATGAATACAGATAATAGGCCCTGCTGTCATGGAAATTATTGTCTGGTTAGTGAGACAGGCATTAGTAAGTAATTACATATATAATTATTATGAATATACATTTTATTAATGAATTACTGAATGATATGATATTCTAATATAAGAATTACTCCAGTCTGAGGGACATTGAATTTTCCCAGTAAAGTGACATTTAAACCAAGTAAGAATTATCCAGGTGTCGATGGGAAGAAGAAAAACACTAGAAACAAAAGGAATAGCTTGTGCAAGGATCCAAGGCAGGGGGAACAGAGTGCTTTGATGAAGCAGAGAAAAGGCATTGTTCCCATAGCTCTGGGCTCTGGGTGAGAGGAGCGAGACAGAACAGAAGTCAGATCCTTGAGTGATTGTAACCTGGGATCCACAAACTGTCTTTGAGCTGATGGGTAGGACTTTTCATTTCAATAAAATTGGTTTCCTTTGGACCCTAGGTACCTTGTTTTATACATTAAAAATATTATTCTGAGAAGGAATTCATTGGCTTTAACACACTCACCAAGGGGACCAACATGCCATCATGTTAAAGATTTTAAACCTTATCCCAAGGACAATAAGAAACCATTGAAACATTTTAAGCTGCTTAAAATTCTTTATCGGTTCAACTAGCCTAGAAAATCTACACTCCGTGGCAAGTTCCATGAGAATCTTCAGGAGGGGGAGTCACAGCAGACATTTTCAGTGTTGTCTGTTTTTTCAGTACCTGCCCTCCCAGTATCTATCTCGTTCTACAGTCAAATCCTACCAAACCTCTTGAGGTCATCAGGCAAAGCCTGCTGTTTCCTGTCTTCTTATTTGTCCCCATACTGTTTCCTGTGCCTGTAAAACTCTTCCTTATCTGCTTGTTTCTAGATGTGGATCAACAATACCCTTCTCTTGAACCCTTTTCCTGTCCTACAGATTGAAATGAAGCCCCTTGCTTTTGGTGCCCATTATACTCTAGATGTGGTAGCTAGAATGATGCCCATTTGCCAAGACGTTCACATTGAATCCCCAGAACTTGTGAATATGTTACCTGATGGTGAAAGGAACTTTGTAGGTATGATTTGGTTAAGGATCCTGAGCCAGGAAGATTATCCTGAATTACATGTTATACTCAAAGTGAACACAAGATATTCTTATAAGAAGGAAGCAGAAGGGTCAGAGTGAGAGGGGGAGATGTGACAATGAAACCAGAGGAGGTGAGGGAGAGAGAGGGCATGCAAATATGAGTGCCAAGCGTTGAAGATAGAGGAAGAGGCAGTAAGCAAGAAATGTGGGTGTCCCGCACAAAGCTGAAAAAGGCAAGGAAATAGACTCTTTCCTAAAGTTTCCAAAGGACCAGCACACTTCAGACTCTGATTCCAGGACTTTGGCCTTCAGAACTAGAAGATAAGATTTTTATTGTTGGCTGGCACCACAGCTCACTTGGCTAATCCTCTGCCTGCGGCGCTGGCACCCCTGGTTCTAGTCCTGGTTGGGGCGCCGGATTCTGTCCCAGTTGCTCTCTGCCATGGCCCGGGAGTGCAGTGGAGGATTGCCCAAGTGCTTGGGCCCTGCATCCGCATAGGAGACCAGGAGGAAGCACCTGGCTCCTGGCTTTGGATTGGTGCAGCGCGCCGGCCGTAGCAGCCATTTGGGGGGTGAGCCAACGGAAGGAAGACATTTCTCTCTCTTTCTCTCTCTCACTGTCTAAATCTGCCTGTCAAAAGATTTGTATTGTTTCAAGCCACTAAGTTTGTGGTGATTTATTACCAGAGCAACAGCATACTAGTGCATTAAATATCCCTCTATACAGCTTCCCTTATTTATTATTGTATTTATTCATGCCCCCACTCGATTAAAGCTTATTCAGTTAACCTATTCAACAACAATTGTGAACTAAGTGCCTTCCCTGGGCTTAGTGCAGCTCACTATGCTAGAAGCACAATAAAGTACAAAACAAAGTCTGTGATCTCATGGAAATTACAACCCCACTGTCTGCTAAATAATAGGCCTTAAAAATATTTGTTGAATGAATTAAACAAGTTGGTTTTATAATTATGGACTTCAGTAAAAGTGATATCAGTAACTTTTATGCAAGTAACAATTTTATAGGAAATGGTGGTGGTGTAGCTCCTCAGAACCTGTTAGACCATGCCCAAATTTTATGGCACTGTTTCTGTACAAAGAGGAATTAATAGAAAGTTAGAATTATTATTACTAGTTTTTTCAATTCCTCGAAAACCAAATGTAATGCCAGGGCAAATACTCTATATTTTCTGTGTGCAGTTGATTCCAGGTTATAATTCTTGGGAAGATGAGATGAAATTTTGTGCTATTTGGCTTACCCTGTGAACTAGAAATAGCATGAAAGCAAATTCTAATCAAGAAAATAATTGGGTGTATCCTCAGATATTCAAAATCCATTTAGAGGTTGACAATTTTTAAGAGCTAAGAAATACAAGCAATGTACAGCAATACAGACTAAATGCAAAAAAAAAGTAACCTCTTTTCAGATTGTCATTGATAAATGTAGGAGTTTTTAAAAGACCATTCACAGTGGATACTGAGCCTTGAAATTACCTCCCCTTTCTTTTTGGTACTATGCCTGTTGAAAGATAATTTCTAATTACTCAGCAGACATTTATTTAGCTTCTAGATTTAGAATCCACAAGGTTCCAGTGCCTAGTTCTGAGACCTAAACATCTCTGATTCCATTCTAAAGTTAAAACCATTCTGTATGAGTTGAAAGCAATTTGTAGAAAAGTTGATGTAATAGCAGGGCAAACCACCATGGTAAGTGAGCAGTGGAATAACATGGACTTGGCCATGGATGTATCTGATTATTGAATGAGACACTCCTGAAAGAATTGAGAGCAACCCATATCCTGTATGGACTTCTGAGTCTTATCCAAAAGGAACTTCGTTTGAAAATCAAATCAAAACCACAATGAGGTTCCACCTCACCCCAGTGAGAATGGCGCACATTCAGAAATCTACCAACAACAGATGCTGGAGAGGATGTGGGGAAAAAGGGACACTAACCCACTGTTGGTGGGGATGCAAACTGGTTAAGCCACTATGGAGGTCAGTTTGGAGATTCCTCAGAAACCTGAACATAACCCTACCATACAACCCAGCCATCCTACTCCTTGGAATTACCCAAAGGAAATTAAATTGGCAAACAAAAAAGCCATCTGCACCTTAATGTTTATTGCAGCTCAGTTTACAATAGCTAAGACCTGGAATCAACCCAAATGCCCATCAACAGTAGACTGGATAAAGAAATTATGGGACATGAACTCTATAGAAAACTATACAGCAGTCAAAAACAATGAAATCCGGTCACTTGCAACAAGATGGAGGAATCTGGAAAACATCATGCTGAGTGAATTAAGCCAGTCCCAAAGGGGCAAATATCATATATTCTCCCTGATCGGTGACAACTAACTGAGCACCAAAGGGGAAACCTGTTAAGTGAAATGGACACTATGAGAAACAGTGACTTGATCAGCTCATGTGCTGACTGCTGATGTACAATGTAATACTTCATCCATTTTAGTATTTTTTTTCTCTGTTTTGTTCTAGTACTATTGGTTGGACACTGTAATTAACATACAATTATTCTTAGGTGTTTAAATTTTAATTGAAAAGTGATCCTTGTTAAATATAAGAGTGGGAATAAGAGATGGAGGAGATGTACAATTTGGGACATGCTCAATCGGATTTGCCCCAAATGGTGGAGTTAGAAACGTGCCAGGGCATTCCAATACAATCCCATCAGGGTGGCATGTACCAATGCCATCTCACTAGTCCAAATGATCAATTTTGGTTCACAATTGATCACACTGAGAGGTCTAAGAGTCAAAGGGATCACACAAACAAGACTAATGTCTGCTAATATTAACTGATAGAATCAAAAAGGGAGAGAAAGATCCATCATGGGAAGTGGGATACACAGCAGACTCATAGAATGGCAGATGTCCTAAACATCACTCTGGCCTCAGAATCAGCCCTTAAGGCATTCAGATCTGGCTGAAGAGCCCATGAGAGTATTGTAGGCATGGAAAGCCAAGACACTCTGGAAAAAAAAAAAAAGAAGAAGAAGAAGAAGACCTAAATGAAAGATCTCTGTAAGTGAGATCCCAGTGGAAAGAACAGGGCCATCAAAGAAGGAGGTACCTTTCTCTGAAGGGAGGAGAGAACTTCCACTTTGACTATGACCCTGTCGGAATAAGTTCGAAGTTGGCGAACTCAAAAGGCCTCCATAGCCTTGGGAACTCATGACTAGAGCCTAGGGAGATTACTGACGCCATAAACAAGAGTGTCAAATTGTTAAGTCAACAACAGGAGTCACTGTGTACTTACTTCTCATGTGGGATCTGTCCTTAATGGGTTTTCCAATGTGAAGTAATGCTATAACTAGTGCTGAAACAGTATTCTACACTTTGTGTTTTTGTGTGGGTGCAAACTGATGTGATCTTTACTTAATATATACTAAATCGATCTTCTGTATATAAAGATAATTGAAAATAGATCTTGATGTGAATGGAATGGGAGAGGGAGCGGGAGATGGGAGGGTTGTGAGTGGGAGGGAAATTATGGGGGGGGAGCCATTGTAATACATAAACTGTACGTTGGAAATTTATTTTTACTAAATAAAAAATTTAAAAAAAAACTAAAAATACAAAAAAGAAAATCTAACTCTTATCAGCATTGAGTACAAATTCTTCTGTGACCAACTAAAGAAGAAAATGTTATTTTGGAAACTTAAAAAATAAAACATTATTTGGATTCACAGGAGTTATGATTCTGGTAAAGATACTCTATTTTCCTTCTAGCATCTCTCTAAGATGGTAAGAAAAAGGAAGAAAAGTATGAATCCATATAATTAAAAGAAAGGAATGTGTGACATTAGTGAAGATGAATTTCTGCTTTCTATTTGCTTTGCGAACAGAATGAGTATGGTGTTTGGGAGACTACATACACATTGCTATGAAGTGGTACCTCTTTATCCATGGAGGATACATTCCAGATCCCCAGTGGATGTCTGACACTGCAGATAATATTGAACCTTATATGAGGGTACTTAAAAAATCTATGAATGAATGGAATTATGAGGTAAGTTTATGTTGGTACAAAAATTAAAATGCACTCATTGTTTTTTCATAATATGCATTTTCATGAGCTTTTCAAAGACAATTTGTATACAATTCAAATACAAATTGTACCATATTTTCCCCAAATGCCCTACAATGTTGTCGCATAGTAATAGTTAATCAGTCCTACCATGTTTTCTGCCCTAGTGCCTCCTTCACATCACTATTATACCTTGGGGACCAGTATGTAGTAAAGTAAGGTTTATTTGAATACAGGACTATGATATAATAACTGGGAGGATTCTGATTGACTAATGGGGGTATAGCAAATACAGCATGGATATGCTGGATAAAGGGTTGATTCTCATTCTAGGCAGAATGAAGTGAGAAAGCACAAGATTTCATCATTCTATTCAGAGGAGCTTGTGATTGAAAATTTATGAATCTTTTTATTTCTAGTATGTTCCACCCAATATTTTTGAGTAAAGTTACTTAACTGAAACCTTTGAAAGCAAAATCACTGATAAGGGAGAATGCTTATATATCTCCTCTCACTAATATACACCAAGCTTATTCATTATGTTTATTTGCAATATGACCATAAATGAAGTCCAAGGACTGAGCTACAAACATTTGTGTTTGGTAAGCCTAGGATCACGGGTCCTTCCAGGGAAGCCTGTGCTCAGGCATCCAGGGAACCTGCAAGATTCAAGTAGTCAGGGAGCAAATGGGGCTGGGGTAACTGACTGAGCAGGGTGAAGGAAGTCATGGTTCTTAGAGGGGAAGTCTAAATGGATAGAAGAGTAGGGCACAACAGAACCGGCAGGAAGGTCAAAGCTTGGAGGGACCAGAGTTTGAGGTGAGGTACCTGAGGGGGAGAATGAAAACTGAATTAAAGAGTATATTGGAGGGACCGGTGCTGTGGCGTAGCGGGTAAAGCTGTTGCCTGCAGTACCGGCATCCCATATGGGCGCCAGGGAGCAGCTCTGGCCGTTGTGACCGTTGGGGAGTGAAGCAGCAGATGGAGGACGTTTCTCTCTCTGTCTGCCTCTCTGTAACTCTGCCTTTCAAATAAATCTTTATTTACAAAATAGAATATGTTAGAGCATTTTTGCTGCCACCACCAACTTCTCTGCACAGAATTCCAGGCATATACTCATCTTCTGCACCCGCTCCCCTTCCCAAGGAAGGTAGGACCAAAGCTCTCTAGAACTGAGGCAGATTTACTGAGCAGGTACTAAAGCTTAAACTATAAGATTTCTTATCTATATAGGCCCCTTCTAAGAGTTAAGACCTGGAAAAAGCCCTGCAATGTATTCACACGGCCCTGCATTGTTATAAACTTTGCAAAATAAAAATATTTTAAGCACAATTATTTAAGCTGCTGTCTGTTTCCAATTCAAGTTCCTTTTCATCACACTCCCTCCCATTCCAGATAGCCTTGGAGTGACAATGGGCATTTTAGGGATATGTCTAAGAAAACTGAGATGGAGAGTCATTTAAATTTTTTTTTGTAAGATTTATTTATTTATTTGAAAGTCAGAGTTACATAGAGAGAGGAGTGGCAGAGAGAGAGGGGTCTTCTATCTACTGCTTCACTCCCCAAAAGGCCACAAGAGATGGAGCTGTGCCCATTTAAACCCGGGAGCCAGGAGGTTCTTCCGGGTCTCCAACATGGGTGCAAGGGCCCAAGGGCTTGGGCCAATCTTTTACTGCTTTCCCAGGCCATAGCAAAGAGCTGGATCAGAAGTGGAGCAACCAGGATTCGAACCAATGCCATATGGGTTACTGGCACTACAGCTTTACCTGCTACACCACAGTGCCAGCCCCTAAATTTGGGTTTACAGGGATACATTTATGTGGTTTTCAGGCATTTTAGTGCATAATATGTTACTAGTCAACCCAATGTAGAAGGGAACACCTACTGTATCAGCTACCATCCACAGTTGCCCAAAGGTATATGGACAAAAGTTACACCACAGGGACTGGTGCTGTGGCGCAGTAGGTTAATCCTCCGTCTGCAGTGCCAGCATCCCTATGGGTGCTGGTTCTAGTCCTGGCTGCCCCTCTTCCAATCCAGCTCTCTGCTGTGGCACGGCAAGGCAGTGGAGGATGGCCCAAGTCCTTGGGCCCCTGCACCCTCATGGGAGACTGGGAGGAAGCACCTGGCTCCTGGCTTCGGATTGGTGCAGCTCTGGCCATTGCGGCCACCTGGGGAGTGAACCAATGGTAAAGGAAGACCTTTCTCTCTGTCTCTCCCTCTCACTGTCGGTAACTCTACCTCTCAAATACATAAAATCTTAAAAATAAAAGTTACATCATAGTATGAATGTACCCATGGTGCCCAGCATGGATAATATGTGAACAATGAAGGATTAACTCGCTAGTCTGTGGCAAATTCTTCCAAACATCAGACTTATAATTAGTAAGCAAGGCTTTGTTTTCCATCAATGTCTGTCTATATGGAAATTCACCCTCATCAGAAAAATTCCTGATAATGCAGTATATGTGTAGTAACAAATGTTTCATATATATTTTTGTGCAAATTACACGAAGTAGAATAAATGAGAATTCCTTTGTGTAGGGAAAATAAACATATGTACATAGTGATTGCATATGTGTGTGAAGTCATGTGATTTATATATCTTAATGGATCAGATTGACTTCAAGGCAAAATGTACAAAACCAAATGTTCTGCTATCAAAATTCTTATATATAAATCATAAGTGTAAGTAAGATAAAATATGCAGTTGAGTGTTTAGGAACTGAAAGAAAATTTATCTAAAAAGGAATAGGAAACAAAAGTGATACCAGTGATAATTGAAATTCATAGTAATTATCGAGGTATAAAAGCAACTGTATCCATTTTTCAAAGTATTGTAAGGCAATACTCTATTAAGACAGAGCTTATTTTTTTTACCAGAAATAATGAGATTTTGGATAATTTGAAAATGCAGTTAATGTAGAAGTGAGAAACAGATAAGCACAGTGGAAAAACCGTACTTTCTTGATGCTTTACATGAAATATTGACAGTGCAAAGATAACACAAACTCATAATATGCCACCACAATGAAGATATTGATGACCAGATGCTTAATGGATGTCATCAATTTTAAGATTCTTTAAGAATAATCATTACACAAGGCACCTTGAAATACCTAGATATCTTTTAGTTTATATAGGAAAAAATGTAATAGAAGCCCTCTAAATTTGGCAGCAATCTTAATTTACATGACATCACCTTTGCATTGTGAAACTGAAAGAAATGTCTAAAGTATGGATATGTTAAGAAATTCAGTCAAACTGAAGGAAAAACTAAATTATTTTTCTATTCTCTGTACAGTAAATATTATAAGATTGTTATATAAACAGGCAAAAAGTCTGTAGCAAAATATAAATGTAGGGGGGAAGTACTATGGAGTGAATTAATAAAAATGATAATTTTTTGAATTCTGTGATGTTTGTAGAATTCATCAAATGTGCTATTTGCTGTAACTCCTTTTCTCATTATAAATAGTCACTTTCCTACGAAATTTGGATTTATTGCTTTTGTATGCCTTTCTTTTAAGGTGGCTCCACATTGTAAAAGCTTCAAGTTCTATAAAACCTGTATCTGCCCCTGCTCAAAACATCTTGGATTGGCAGGCTGGGCACTCACAAGAGATTCAGCGGTGAAAATAGAAGATTAACTGAACATCTGCAGATGGGAGGGCAGTGACCTTCTTGTGCTGACCTCTGCCCAGTCACCCAACAGTGAAGTTGCCAGCCCATGTGCCTTAGTTGCAAATACATGGCTCTGGTTAGCCCTTTAATACCATGATTTTTAAAAAGTTAGACATATCATATTACAGAGACCACCATGACCATGTGTGATAAACACTTATAAAATAATAATATTGTTATTTTCTTATTCTCTTTGAATTATTTTAAAGAAAGCAAATATAATACTTGTACTATTAGTTGGAGGCCCCATTTCAAAACCTCTTTCCTTCACATCTCATATGCTAATTTTAGGAACTGGATTTGCTTTTAAATATATCCCAATACTTGTAGCTTCTCTTACCTCCACTGCCACCTCTTCTGCAGACAGAGCCTCATAACTGGTCCCGTTGATTTTACTCAGTTCTCCACCTAGCACAGTGCTCTTTCATAAAGATCAGATCAGATTGCTTCATTATGTGTTTTTAAACCTTCCAGGAGATTTCCATTACATTAAAGGGAAGAGGTCTGCATTCTACAAGAATCTTCATTATATGAGAATTGGAGTAGGCCTAGTCCATGAGCTAATTGCTCACCACTTCTTTGCAGGCTCCCATTGTCAGGGCCACGTGGAAAACCAAGCTGGTTCCACCGTGACCCCTATACCTATGTTTCCTCTTCCCCTGCTGGTTCATCACCCTCTGTAACACTGGTCAGACTTCAGTTCAGTGGCACCTCCACGTTGCAACCTCCATGGCCACTGTCACAGAGCAGCAGCTCTATAGTCACCCCCTTTTTATGCTGCTGTTTTCTTTATAGACTTTTTATAATTTGCAATAATCTCAATGGGTAATTTGCATTGTTTTTCTTTTTTGACCCTGGATTTATGAAGATAGAAGATTTGTGTCTTTTTGCACTGCTGTACTAAAAGCAGTGTCAGTCTATCACAGGTAATCAATTTGTATTTGTGAATGAAATTCAAGTTAGACTTCTCAACACACCACTGGATGTTAGCTAATAATGAAGCAATATCTTCAAAAATCTAAGAGAACATGATCTTCAACTTGGAATGTAGTGTCCAGCCCCAAGTGTGGGAGCAGAGGATGTTTCCTGACTTGTTGAGACTCAGAAAATGTACTTCCCATATCTCTTTCTTGAGAAACAGGATAGGTTCCATCTAAAGGAATGACTAAACCAAGCAAGTGGGAGGCATGCGATCCAGAAAGCAATGTCACAAACCCATGAGTACAGGAAAGAAGTGTCTCCGGATGACAGCTGAACATGCTGATCCAGGGAGCAACTGGTCCAAAATGCAGTCAGAGGGCAGAGGGTGCCAGGAGGAGGCCACCCGGAAAAGGGCCATCTGATAAGGAAGGTCACCTGGAAAAACAAAAGGGCACAAAAAAAGAACCAAGATAAACAGGTGTAAGATATCATGGTACTGTTGTAAAAAGTTAAGAAACATTATGTGCATAGTCATAAGATGTAACTAAAAATGACTTTATAATATGGTAGAGAAAATGGGCTAAGACAACTAAATCTTTGTGCATCCTTAGAGGA
Organism: Lepus europaeus; assembly: GCF_033115175.1. Lineage (NCBI taxonomy): Eukaryota > Metazoa > Chordata > Mammalia > Lagomorpha > Leporidae > Lepus > Lepus europaeus. The sequence goes on along the minus strand of NC_084827.1, from coordinate 103,127,630 downwards.
AGTTAGGTTCTAAAATCAACTAATTGAGAAGTAGCTGTATCCACATATAATTTGGAAATAGAAGATAACTAGCTGGTAACTATCTGATGAAATAGAGCAGAAGATGAAAAGTGTTTGCCTCTGGTGACTCAAACTGAGAAGTCCGGAAGTGTGGTGACTGAAAGGGGGGGGGGGGGGGTGTGTGCTATTTTCCTTTTCAGGCTTTTAGTGCCATTGGCATTGGACTGATGAAAACAAAAACATCTACAAATTTTAAAACTGTAATTTCTTCTGGTAACAATAATAATGAGTAGTAAAAAAACAATAAACAACCCAGGCTTTTACTGGCTCCATTCTCTATGAATTTGGAAGAGATGCATTACTGTCTTGGAGATCTTTGAAATATCATATTTGTGAATGACACTCATTCTGTCCGTTGGGACACAGTGGTTTGGATAACCATAATGATTTAAAAGTCAAATGGCACAATGTACTTTTCAATGCTGAGTGGTTTAGAAATTGCCTAGCTATGCCAAGAGAAAGAGGGAGGGTGGAAGGAAGAGGAAGAGAGAAACAGAGAGAGTTTTTGAAAAGTATCAGTAGATTTGCTTCAGAGCAAGAACTACTTGAATTCTTCCCATAGAATTCCCAGTTGGCCTGCAGTGGTAATGCTTATGGGAAGATCAAAACTGTGCATGTGGCAATGTCTAAGACTTTGGAAAAAATCTTTTAAATATTAGCCAGACTCTTTGAAGTGAATTCAGAAATACTGAAAAATAATTTACAAAGAATGTCCTTTTGGAAGTAGTGGGCTGAACGAGGGCAAGACTGGCTTTCATTTTCTTAACTGTTTTTGAAGGTAAATAAACATAGTTTACAATACAATATGAAAAGATTACAGTTGGAGTTTTTACACTTCTAATAGTAATGGTGAAAACAATAAAAAATAATAAACAGCAGCTTCCAACTTTTGTTCAAACCAAGTAGAACTTAAATTGTAAAAGTTTTGACATTTGTAAAATGAAAAAAAAATCTTTGTATTCATGTACAATCCCAACTAGTTCCCTCTTCCTAACTCAGCAATTGTTATTAATGCATCACTAAATTCCAATGTTTTCACTATTGGCAATGCAGTGCAGGTCCATCCCGTAACTATTTGTTGACTGGCTGTCACCCACAAGAGGAGATTGAACTGACCTTGTTATCTGTGGGCCAGGGAGCCTGCTCCTAAGGCAAAAACACAGGCAGCCTTCAGCCAAGATTCACTTCCTTCCTGAGTCATCTTGAATGCAGATAGCTTTGGTTTCATCTGATGGGGAGAAGTTGAGAAATCTAGTTGTGAGATAAATGGGGTAAGAAGATAAAGAAAAATCACCATGACTTTTCTGCAGTAAACTGGGAAATATGAGTATTACGTTAGTTTTCTGTTTTATGGGTGAAAAAAAAAAAAAGAGAATGAGAAAAGACCATTGTAGATAGGCAGGGAGGTGGCTTCAGGGGCTCTTTAAGCAGTGCTGCTTATACAGGATATACAGTTCATATCCTGGCTGTTCCATTTCCGATCCAGCTCCTTGCTGGTGGCCTAGGAAGGCAGTGGAAAATGGCCCAAGTTTTTAGGTCTCTGCATCCACTTGGGAGACCCAGAAGAAGCTCCTGGCTCCTTGCTTTGGATGGGCCCAGCTCCAGCCATGGTGGCCAACCACTGGATGGAAGAACTCTTCCTCTGTCTCTACCTCTTGTCTGTCTGTAACTCTGTCTCTCAAATAAATAAATAAATCTTAGAAAAAAAAAAGCTGTTTTTGTATATTGCCAGGGTTTGGGATCCAGGCTGACACTAGGCAGTATCCCGAAGTAGAAAGTCAGCTGCAAATACTTTTCACTTTAAGTCATTCTCCTTTTCCTCCCACCCCTCAGGTCTATGCTGGAGAATTTTCATGTACCATTCTCCCAAGCGCTGTGAGCTTACTGTGAGAAAGATGGCTAGCGTGGGATCTAAACCAGCTTTTTGGTTGGTTTTTGGAGTTGGGAGGAGAGCCCTCTTTCAGTGGTCAGTGAAGTTTTTAGAATGTAAGCTCGATTGACTGGGGCCATTGTCATGGCTTACCAGAATGGCTCGCTTGAGAGAATAAAACCCAACTAAGGACAGGCATTTGGTACAACAGTTAAGATGCTGCTTGGGATGCCCACATCCCATATGGGAGTGCCTGTGTTTGAGTGTTGGCTCCCCTCCCAGTTCCAGCCTCCTGCTAATGTGTACCCTAGAAGGTAGCTGGTGATGACTCTTGTAGTGGATTCCTGCCTCTAACCTGGGAGAACCAGGCTGAGTTTCTGGCTCCTGGCATGGGCTTGGCCCAACCCTGGCCACGATGGATATTTGGGGAGTAAACCAGTAGATGAAAGATCTTCCCATCTCTGTGTAATTCAATAACTAACAAATTTAAATTTAAAAGCCAATCAAAAATATTCCAAAAATTTACAGAGTGAGGTGAGATAGGGGTATGGTGAGAGTGAAAACAATCAAACAAGTTAAAGAACGTGCCAGTTTAGTGACTGTGTCCCTAATGCCAATTCCAAGACTGTTCTGTCTTTAGTTTGGTCAATAAGATCTCCTTTTAATTTAGAATAGTTCAAGTTAGGTTCCAGATTGAAACGGAAAGATTTGGTGAAGAGTTCTGCTTTTAGATACAGTATTAGCTGGCACCGCGGCTCAATAGGCTAATCCTCCTCCTGTGGCACCGGCACACCGGATTCTGTCCCGGTTGCCCCTCTTCCAGTCCAGCTCTCTGCTGTGGCCTGGGAGTGCAGTGGAGGATGGCCCAGGTCCTTGGGCCCTGCACCTGCATGGGAGACCAGGAGAAGGCGCCTGGCTCCTGGCTTTGGATCAGTGCGTTGTGCCGGCCGCAGCGTGCCGCCCGCGGCGGCCATTGCAGGGTGAACCAATGGAAAAGGACGACCTTTCTCTCTGTCTCTCTCACTGTCCACTCTGCCTGTCAAAAAAAAAAAAAAATACAATATTGATCTCAAAAGGAGTAGAAAAGTCATGGTGAGTTTTTAGAGAGTGACAATTGGCTAGAAGACATGAACAGGGGCCCTTCAACTCACAGAGCCACAGATACTGAAGGGAATGTAACACTGGCGGAAATTTTTTAAAATGTAGATTTCTTGAGATATATTTAAATGTAGAATTTGATAAGTTTTGATATACTAATGCATCTGTGAAAGTATCACAAAAATCAAAACAATGAATATACCTACTACTCTTGTATGGGATGCTGGGATCTCTTTCTTGAGATCCTTTGTAATCTCTCTCCACATCCTAATCTCCCACCCCAACACCCTGGCAAAGAATGATCTGCTTTCATGTAAATGCAGTTATAATGTATATACTCTTATTTTTATTTTTTGGGGTGTGGATTCTTTCAATTACCATAATTATTCTGTTTGTGATTCTTCCATATTATATGTATCCTTAGCTCGCTCTCTTTCTTCCTTCCTTCCTCTCCCTGGGATTATTCCATCATATGGGTATACCACAGTTTATCTTATCTCTACTGAAGGACATTTAATTATTTACAGTTGTGGCTATAATGAAGTTGCTATGAACATTTGGACACAAATTTTTAAAAATAGAATCGTTGGATTGTATTATAGATGTTATATATAACTTTTCAAGAAACTGCTGACCTATTTTCCAAAGTCATCCAGTTACCATTATTTCCCACAAGCAGTGTACTAGAGTTTTAATTGCAACCCGTACTCACCAACATTTTTATTGGTATTTTAATTATTCTAATGGACATGTGTGGGTTTTTTTTTAAGATTTATTTATTTATTTGCAAGTCAGAGTTACACAGAGAGAAGAGAAGGTGAGGCAGAGAAAGAGAGAGGTCTTCCATCTGCTGGTTCACTCCCCAATTGGCTGCAACGGCCGGAGCTGCACCAATCCAGAGCCAGGAGCCAGGAGTTTCCTCCAGGTCTCCCACATGGGTGCAGGGGCCCAAGTACTTGGGCCATCCTCCACTGCTTTCCCAGGCCATAACAGAGAGCTGGATTGGAAGTGGAGCAGCCGGGACTCAAACAGGCACCCACATGGGATATTGGCACTTCAGGCAGCAGCTTTACCCACTGCGCCACAGCGCTGGCCCCCATGTGTGGTTTTAATTTGCATTTCTTTTTTTTTCTTTTTATTTAGTAAATATAAATTTCCAAAGTACAGTTTATGGATTACAATGGCTCCCCCCCCACCATAATTTCCCTCCCACTCGTGCCCCTCCCATCTCCCGCTCCCTCTCCCATTCCATTCACATCAAGATTCATTTTCAATTATCTTTATATACAGAAGATCGATTTAGTATATATTAAGTAAAGATTGCATCAGTTATTTGCATTTCTTTAATTACTAATGATGTTGAGCACTTTGCATGTTCTTGGATGTCCTCCTTATATCTTCCTTGATTGTCTGTTTGAGTGTTTTACCCATTTAGAAAATACTTTTAAAATCTTAAAATAGCTTTATTTAGGTATTGCTTACATAGTGTAGGACTCACCCATTGTAAATATACATATCAATGATTCCCAGCAAATGTATGTATTTTCTGCAGCCAATACCATAATATACATCTACAGTATTTCCATCATATCAAAATGGCTTTTGGGTGGGCATTTTGCCTAGTGGTGAGATGCCAGTGAAATACCTGTATCCTATTTAGGAGGGCCTAGGTTAGATTCCTGCCTCCAACTCCTAATTGCAGCTTCCCACAATCATGAACCCTGGGAGACAGCAGTGATAACACAAGTAGTTGGATCAGTGCCACCAGCCTGGGATACCTGAACTGAGTTCTTGTCACAGTTTTGCAGGCATCTGGGGAATGAACCAGTAGATTAGAGCTCTCTCTCTGTTTCTTTCTCCCCCTCAAATAAATAAATAAAATTAAAAAATTAACCCTACACATTTGCAGTCAATCACCAGTCTCACTCCCTGTCCCAGGTGATTATCATAGATATTTTTTCTATTTCTACAAATTTGCCTTTTCTAGAAATTTCATATGAATTTTCAAAATTTTAGAAGTTTTATTAATGTAAAGAGAACAAAGTTCATGTATTTCAGAGATTTAATTCTGAGAAGATAGCCATACCTCCTTCTCTCCCTCAATGCCCCCCCATTCCTTTCTTTTTTTCCTTTAATTTTTATAATAATATACTTTCAATTTACTTTATAATCACAGGCTTAATGCACCACTAACCATAATGTTCAACAGGTAAGAAGTAGAAATACCACTATTCCACAGGAATATAGACAATGGCTATAAACAATAATTAAATCATAAGATGTCAGTTTTATTCTCCTAATTGTTTTTGTGTTCTATATTACTACTATATATCAGTGAAAAACATATGGTATTTGTCTTTTTGGGACTGGCTTATTTCACTAAGTATAACAGTCTCCAGTTGCATCTATTTTGTTGAGATAGACAGTATTTCATTCTTTTTAATGGCCAAGCAGTATTCTATCGTGTATATATGTGACATTTTCTTTATCTGGTCATCAGCTGATGGACATCTGGGTTGATTCCATATCTTAGCTATTATGAATTGAACTGCTGTAGACTTGGGGGTACAAATAACTCTTTCATATACTGATTTTATTGTCTTTTTTTAAACATTTATCTTATTTATTTGAAAGGCAAAGTTACAGAGATAGAGAAGAGGAGACAGAGAGGTCTTGCCTCTGTTGATTCACTCCCCAATTGGCCACAGAGCTGGGGTGGCCTGAAGCCTGGAGCCAGGAGCTTCTTCTGGATTGCCCATGTGGATTTAGGGGCCAAAGTACTTGGGACATCTCCCCCTGCTTTCCCAGGTGCATTAGCAACTCTATCAGAAGTAGAACAAAAAGGACTTGTACAGGCATACATATGCTAATTTCATTTTCTGTGAGTAGATTCTCAGGAGTGGGATGGCTGGGTCATATGGTAGATCTATTTGCGGATTTCTGAAGAATAATGAAAAAATAAACTGTTGAGCTGTTTTTCATAGTATCTATTCTGTTTTATATTCCCATGAAAAAAAATACTAGGGTTCCAGTTTCCCATAGTTCCCTCCTATGGGATTCAAGTCAGAGAATTCCCCATGCTAATACAGATGACCTTCTACTTCAGAGGACTGAACTAGGGATAGGCCCATCCCAGTGGATGCTCTGACAGGAATGTCCTGCCTAAGAGGACAGATGGAAACCAGTGGGGGTCTCTCTCAGCTAATTTAGCATAAACAGTAAAGAAGTGGTGGTGCAAATATACAGAGACGGAAGCATGGACAAGGAGGGCTGAGCCCCTTGCAGGCAGGGCATTAAGTAGGACTTGGTGAAGCACTCCAAGGAGTCATGAGTGAAACTAGTCTGTACTGCACCTGTCCCTTAAAAATGTTTATTTTCTCTTCATCTGCTTGAAAGGCAGAGCAAAGAAACAGAGAGACAGAGAGAGAGAGAGAGAGACTAACAAACAGATGTTCCATCCTCTGATTCACTTCCCAAATACTCAAACAGTTAGGGCTGGGTTAGATCTAAACTAAGAGCCCAGAACCCCAAGCTCTTGAGCCCTCATCAATTGCTTCCCAAGATGACCATTAGCCGGACACTGGATTGGAAGTGGAGCACCCAGGACTTGAATCAGCACTCTGATTTGGGATGTGAGTTTCCTTGTCAGTGGCTTAACCTGCTGTACCACAATGCTCACCCCTGTTCTGGACCTTGATGGTGCCAATTTTCCTTCTGAAATAATCATCATAATAAGCAAATTCTACCATATCCTCCGGCTTCTTTACCTGCTTCCTGCCCCCTCTAAAACTTGAGTCTGTCCCTAGGAAATCCTTCCTCCTCCGTCCTCTCAGATTGAGGCTGTTTATGACCTCACAAGCCACATGAATCAGAGCTAAGAAGTAAAATCAGTACTACCTTCTCCCTCATTACCTTCGGTGTCCCAGTTCTTCCTGCTCCAAACTAGACCTCCACTCTTTTGTTAATAAGCAGACAAATGCCTGTTCCCTTGAGACTTGCATCATTTGACCAGAACACCCCTCACTATACTCTTCATTTCTATCATCCTTCTATCTTCTTAATCACCGAATTCCTTTCCCGTCTTCTGAACTATTGTTATGTAGGAAGCTGGCTCATTCTCCCTGTTTCTGAATCCCTTTCCCTCCTCATCTCCCATGCCTGCCTCCTCTGTTCAACTCCAACCACTGTTTCCAAAGTCACACTTCACAACTTGTCATCACTACTGCCCCACCTCTGAAATTACTACCTTGAACATTCACTTCTCTGACAACAGGTTCCTAACCTTCCAACTGGCTTGGTAAAATACCTCCTCCACAAGTGTCCTGTCACCTCATCAGAACTTCCCAAGCACTGATAACCATACTCTCTCTTCATCTATCAGACCTCTTCTGTCTTCACTTCCCTCTTTCTTCTTCTCAGATTCCATGTTCTTTCATTTAAAATACTCTTTTTTACAGACCATAATTTCTGATACATTGTCCTTCCTCCACACCCCTCTCTCTTACAAAGTTAATTTGAGGAATTCCATCATGCATCCTTGACATGTGTATGCCCAGGCAACTGGGGGTATGGCTATCACTACAGACCCAAGGTCTTCAACTTAAAATGGGATGCTAACATTGTGTGACCATGCTTCTCTGCCACAACCACATCAAAACTTTTCTATTCAGTCCTTTAACTGCTCCCCAAGAACACAAGCCTTCCTACTCCCAGCAAATGATATTGCTTACTGTTATCAGACAGAAAGTAGAAGCCTTTAGACTCTGCATTCCTTAATTTACTAACCACTGGATCTACAGCTCCATCTGTGAAGTTTTTACATCTCCCTTTCCCCATCCTATTACCATGCAGGAAGTACAGGTTCCCTCTATAGTTCCTTGAGTCCCTTAGGTATCACATATGGCTACTTTCTCAGGAACTCAGTTTATTCTGCATCTCACCTATATCTTAAATTTTTAATTTAGAAATGGGTAGTCTATTTAGTCTTAAAATAAATAATCCTCTTTCATCTTCTAAACATGCTCACACCCCTCAGAACCTTCCCTGAAGCCCACATTCTTCTCCAGCAGCTGCTCTTTCCCTTCCTTTACCTTTGGGGCCAATGTCTTTAAAGAGCTGTCTGTAATTGTCTTCTCTGATTTCTGTTCCCCACCATCTTGCTAAAACTGTGTTCACTAAGGAATTCTGTAAGGTTAAATCGAATGGAAACTTGGGGTCTTAACTTAGTTGATTAATCCATTTGCTAACTTGCCCACTCATTCATTCTTGAAAGAAACGGGGCCCGGAGGAGATGGAGTGCATGGAAAGCAATGCATTGTAGTCATGGAATCCAAGACCTGGATTCTTTTCTTTGAGTCCAGCCTTTCTTCTACCAGGTTACTTAGTGTCTTTGGGCTCCAGAACCACATTTACAATATAAATACTTTGTGTATGGAAAAGTAGGGGTGAACTAGATGCCTTCTAGAGGTCATTTTTTAGCCCCTGGTATCCATGGTTGCTGATTTTGAGTCACACACGAGTTAGCAGTCACATTTGTATGCATGGTTCAGCATTCCCATCTTTGAAGTGAGACATTTTCTCTTGCTGCCTAAATTACTTCTGGGTTATAAATTCACCTTTGGAAGTGATGTTAACCCTTTCAGGTCTCCTGCTTATTACGAATGACTAGATTTTCTAGAGACAAATAGCCAATTGGAATAGTAAGTTCCTTGAGCATGATAAAATTCTAAGCTATTTAAATTAATATAAATGAAAGCTTGATAACTGGATCAAAACACTAAGGGGATAACATTTTCTGCCCCAAAAGATAAAAGCTATCAGGAAGGTATCGACATTGTTTATATTGGCCTCAATACTGTGTCTGTTAATTTCTCAGTCTTACAACAGCAGATCAGTGCAGCTCTGGCCATTGCTGCCATTTGGGGAGTGAACCACCAGATGGAAGACCTCTCTCTCTCTTTCTCTCTCTCTCTGCCTCTCCTTCTCTCTCTGTGTAACTCTGACTTTCAAGTAAAAAAAAAAAGGCCATGAGGGTAAAAAGCAGCACAAGTACAGGAAAGAACTAGACTACCCAGTGTGGTATGCTTGAAAGCCAGAGTACCAGGAGCCAGTCAGATATTGCTAGTGCACTGGGGTGAGCTACTCTGAGTTGCTTATCTGTAAAATGGGAACAATAATATACTTATTGGGTCTCCCAACATGTTTGTGAGAATCAAATGAGCCTATGAATACAAAATATTCAAGAATAAAAAAAAAGTGCTGGATAACTTAAAATACTAACAGAAAAGGAATAATATCCTACTAAGAAAGATCTACTGGAACAAGAAATTTGTGAACACATTTATAGTAGTTGGGGCATAGATTAACACTTCAGACTACCCAGGTATCATATATAATATGGAATAGTCAGGAACTTATAGAATATTCATTTGTTGTACAGGGGAGTTTTATGCAAATGAGAATTGTTTTCCTTTTTCTCTCTGCATTTAGATCTTCTAGCCTAGAGAAGTTGAACTATAAACTTGAAGGAGATGGTTTATGATTTTTAGCCAAAGAGTTTTCCCTTTTACAGAAATTTTAAAGAAGGATTATTGCTTAAGAGAAAGAAACAATCCAGGAAAAAATACAAATCATAATGGAGCCAAAGAAATTAGATCTGCCAATCACTCAACCTTTTAATGAATTGGAAAAATGCCCCAGGTCTTACTGATAGGTGTTGGAGAAAAGAGCCTTGACCTCTTTAAGTGTCTATCCCAAAAAGATGTCATATGTAAGAGAGGTGGAAGATCCTTCTGTCTATCTTATGTGAACTCATCTTAAAGATATTACTTTGAAAATCAACCAAGCCACATTAGATTAGTTGAATTTAGCTGCTTTCCTTTCACATTATTGTCCCTTCTCATATAGTGCTTCATATGGCATAATTGTAATCATATTTTCCCTATGAATCTGCCAGGAAGATCCAAGAGTTAGGCACATTATTTTTAAACTTCATTTATTTGGGAGAGACAAAGACACATACACAGAGAGAGAGAGAGAGAGAGAGAGAGAGAGTGAGAGAGAGAGAGAAAGAGAAAGGAAGGAAGGAAGGAAGGGAGGAAGGGAGGAAGGGAGGAAGGGAGGAAGAAATATACTCCCATTTGTTGGTTTACTCCTCCAAATGCCTACAATAGCTGGGAAGCCACAGCCAGGAGCTGGAAAGTTTGTCAGGGTATCCCAGGTGGGTGGCAGAAACCCAAATAGTTGAGCCCAACTCTGCTGCCTCCCAGGGTCTGCATTAGCAGGAGACAGGAATCTGGAGCTGGAGCTGGGAGTCAAACTCAAGCACTCTGATGTTGGCCACAGGCATCTTAACAACTATGCAAATGCCCATCCCAGGCACATTATTTTATATCTAGTTATTTACCTTTATCCCCTTACTATTTATGATTTAAATTAGAGCTACCTCAAGTTTGTTTGTTTGTTTGCTTGTTTGTTTTACATACCTTCTTCCTCCAATTCTACTCAGTGAAGTCACTACTCCACAGATGGTTAAAGATCTGCTATTCACAAGTGGTCTTATGAAAAAAAGTACTAAATGATGTCATGGGCTACCTCTGTTCCATTCAGTCAAGGAAGTACATTTTGGACTCAAGGATTAATTTTTTGGTATCTTAACGTGTGAAGAAAAAGATAATACTCTCCATAGATACATGGGATAGTCAATTCTATTTACTTAGACATTACAGAGTCTACTACATCTGGGTCAAACAGAAAGCAGCCTAGTAAGGATTATCAGACCACTCATAGAAATCCCTGGGACAATCCAAGAGAAACTCTTTTAGCAAAATGGCCACAGCAGTCAGCGTCTACCACTTGGTGCTCTCCTTGCCAAAGACCAGAATAGGGGAGCCTCCATTACAATTAATCTTCTTTTTGTCTAATATTTGTTTTTAATTTCGGTGATAGTGGGCTACAAAAATGGCTTTTATTCTTTAAGTAGACATGGAAAATATGTTTAAAATGGATAGATTAGAAGACGTGAACAACTCTCGTTTTTTTTCCGCCCTCACTTTGTTAACTGTGACAGTTCGTAACATTGAACCCCTAAGGAAGAATGTATTTTCTGTTCAATGGGTTTTTAAATATTGATTATATTAAGAGGAAGTCTGGTTTTTATGCTGGTGTGGTTTTTAAAATACTTTTTACCCTTGCTGATATTCTCTTTTAACTACAAAAAAGCAAATCTTGAGGCCAGCATTGTTAGCGCAGCTTGCAACAATCGGCATCCTATATCAGAGTGACTGTTCGAATCTCTGATGCTCCAGTTCCAACCCAGCTCCCTGCTGGTCTGCCCAGGAAAGCAGTGTAAGGTTGCCCAAGTACTAGGGCCCTTGCGACACACATAGAAGACAAGGATGGAATTCTGGCTCCTGTCTTTAGCCTAGCCCAGATTTGGCTGCTGCAACAATTTGGGGAGCAGATCTTCAGATAGAAGATGTCTTTCTTCATCTTTTCCTCTCTCTTATCACTCTGCCTTTCAAATTCATAAATAGCTATTTTTTATAAAGCAAATCTCAGATTCAGGCCCTTCAGCCGGTATATAACACAATTGTGTTGTTTTAATAACATTATTTTGATCTTACTATGATTTTTTGTTAAAATAGATTATTTACTTGAAAGGCAGAGTTGCGGAGAGAGGGAGACATAGAAACATCAAGATCTGCCCTCTGATAGTTCACTCCCCCCGTGGCCGCAACAACTGGGGCTGGGCCAGGCTGAAGCCAGGAACCTGGAATTCCATCTGGGTCTCTCACGTGGGTGGCAGGGCCCCGAGAACTTAGGCAGTTTTGTGCTGCTTTCTCAGACATGTAGCAGGGAGCTAGATTAGAAGTGGAGCACCCAGGACTCAAACAAGAACTCATATGCTATGCTGGCGTCACAGGTGGTAGCTTTACCTCCTGTGCACTCCAGCGCCAGCCTGTTGTTTATGGTTGATTTTTATTCACAGTACTAATACTGGTTTTCCATTTCCCGTCATAAAATAAACACAAGGATTCAATAAAAATTGAGTCAGCTTACAGAAAATATTAAATATATGACATATATAGTATAAGTAGATGTAGCAAACTTCATAGTGATACAGTGCAAATGACTGAAATCTTAGCTTTTATAGAATGTTTTTGAGAACTTTACATATGGCATAGTCATTTTCTTTCACTATGCCTTCAAATTTCAATAATCCCATAGAATGTCAGGATGGTTTGGCATCAGATAGACTTTGATTCAAATCTCAGCCATCCGATAGTCTAGTTTTGTGGCCTGGAGCAAATTATTTAACTGCTGTCTGAGTTTTTCTCATCTGTAAAATGGAGGAATTTTTGCTTATAGTATGAAGTGAAATATTATCTACTTCGGGTAGAATCATTTCTTGATCCTTGATTTAAATTTCTAAGGCCACATCTCATCACAATCTTGATGAAAGAATAAGCTAGAGGGGCCGGTGCTGTGGTGCACTTGGTTAATCCTCCGCCTGCGGTGCCAGCATCCCATATGGGCGCCGGGCTCTAGTCCCGGTTGCTCCTCTTTCACTCCAGCTCTCTGCTGTGGCCTAGGAAGGCAGTGGAGGATGGCCCAGGTGCTTGGGACCCTGCACCTGCGTAGGAGACTAGGAAGAAGCACCTAGCTCCTGGCTTCGGATGGGCACAGCTCCGTCTGACGTGGCCGTTTGGTGAGTGAACCAATGGAAGAAAGACCTTTTTCTCTGTCTCTCTATTTGCAGTTCTATCCTCTCTCTCTCACTGTCTGTAATTCTGTCAAATAAAAAAAAATAGCATACCGCTGTAAATATAAAATAAAAAAAGAATAAACTCAAAAGGTTCATATATATCTATAAAGGCTGGCTCCAGTGCTGATTTGGTGCAGCAGTGTCATAAACTATTGGTAACTTTACTTGGATGCATGTTAGTGCCAGTGATTCCATGTGTGTGAACTTGACCTCTGAGAGATTCTTTTTATTTTGCTCAGTGCCATGACTACCATGTGTAGTTATCACTCCACTGACTGCTATCGGTGATGAGATTGAATGAGAGGATGCAATGCTGAAAATTAGTCTTCACTGCTAGAAAACAAAATTGAAAGTGGGATACTTTCTTTTTTTTAAGATTTATTTTATTTATTTGAAAGACATAGTTACAGAGAGAGGTAAAGACAGAGAGAGAGGTCTTCTATCCGCTGGTTCACTCCCCAGATGGCCTCAATGGCCAGGGATGCACCCATCCGAAGCCAGGAGCTTCTTCCAGGTCTCCCACATGGGTGCAGGGGCCCAAGGACTTGGGCCACCCTCTACTGCTTTCCCAGGCCACAGCAGAGAGCTGGATTGGAAGAGGAGCAGCCGGGACTAGAACTGGCACCCATATGGGATGCCGGCACTTCAGGCCAGGGAGTTAACCCACTGAGCCACAGTGCCGGCCCCCCAGTAATATCTTAAGGTGAGATTATATATTTCTGACAGTTCTAGATTAAGAAACAATAAATTTTATTTTTAAAAATCCCTCGGAACAGATTAAGATCAGACTGTGAGTTAGTAGGGGAAAAACTAAGAGCTTGAAAATCCTGATTTACTGCATGTCCAATCTTACACTTGCCTTCCATTAGTTCCTCATCTATGTAGTCAATGGATCTCAATAACATTTGCCCAACAATTCCATTCATTCACTTCCCTAAGTGACAAAAGGATCTTACGGTATTTATCTACATGTGTATATGGTAGCATTTTTCGGTGAATAGGGTTTTTTTAGCCATTAAAATGAAGTTATTTTACAACTGTGTCCATTTCACATTGTTCTGGAGCAATTTAGTAGCAATTCATAGCATTCTTGTCACAGGGGTGATTATGCAATTGCAGAAAATGTCATCTGTGCCAGTTCAACATGGAAGATGAAAATCTGACAATCAAAAAATGTCACCTGTGTAAGTGGTCAAAATTACCTCCAAAGGTAAGAGAGTAATCTGCTTTTTGCACATGCTTTGATCAATGTATCTATATTTTCTAAATGACCATTTATGTAATTTGTGGTCTGATTGCTTGCCAAATTAGACATGTAAAAAGGAAATGACCTTAGTGAGAAACAGAGGTAATGTGTTCAAAGCTGCTTGAGATTGCATAAAATGTAGGATGTCTGTGAGAAACGTGATTGTGGAAGAAGGTTAGGATTCCCATGAAATGGTTAATCTACTAAAGAAGCCAAGCCATTTGGTAAATGTAGGGATTTCAGAGTTAAGAGTGAGGCAAAGTGGCAATTTGCCAAGGAGAGATGGAACGGGTTCATAAAGATGTTTGTTGCAAGCATCTTGATTTGTAGCAAACTCATTTGCCTCAGGAAGTCGCTGACTGTGGGGGAGGAAAGGCAGTACATGCTGCAGTTGTGTCTAACACCGATCCAGACAAAACAGCAATCAAAACCCAGGAGCTGACATTCAATCATTAAAGGAGCCCAGCCGTTTGCACAGTGCATCTAGCCAACACTCAAAACATTTCAAAGGCAGCAGAATCTCAATTTCTCAAACTAGAAAAGAGAAAGCTATAATAGCTGAATGGTGGTATCTAAGCTCCGATATAAGAAGTAGTAGCTCTAAAATAGAACAGATTTAATAGTAAATCTTGGTGATACTATTGTGATCTATACAGTAATAAATTTTTAATGTTCATTTGCTCTGCCTCCTTTTAGACAGTATTCAAGTGTACTATGTATGCATATACAATGATGCCATTATGTTGTGGCAGTAGTTGAAGAAATGGCTATGGCATGATTAATTGTAGAACAGAATTGCTTGACAGCAGAGCTGTCAAATATCAAAACACTTGCCAGGTTTTTTAATTGGACAACTTGAGGAATGTATAGTGTTGTTGCTATAACTGAAATCAGTATACAATTTGAGTAAAAATTAACTCTTTAATACTGCTTTCCTCCTTATCTGCACAATGTCAAAAAGCAAAAACAAACAAAGCCCGCCACAGAAATGCTTACATGCAGACATGGATTCAAGTCTGATGACTAATAAATAAATAAAGGAGCAGCATTTGTAAGGCTCTTTGAAGTTTGCAAAGAGCTTTCATGTACATTATTTTGTTTAATCCTCATAACAACACTATGAGGTTGATTGGTCAGGCATTTCAATTCAATTTTCAATGAGGTCTACTTTGGATCAGAATCTGTGCTAGACACAGAAGAGAAAAACATAAATTGGATGACATTTCTATAGCCAATAATTTAACAAATGAGGAAACTGAATCTTAGAAAGACAGAGATTAGTAAATTTTTGCTCAGGAGGCCAAAAATCTGTATCTTTGGACTCAAAACACAATGCTTTTATCCTTTTACTGTGCACCCTCTGAACAGAATGAGGCCAAATTAGCCAAGAGAGAAACACATTCTTGTTGAAAGCTGGTTTCCAGGGCACTCTAAATTTCATACAGTGAAACCAGCTTAGCAGATAACTCAATTCCGAGATCACTGGCCTATTAAAGCCAGGTTTTTAGACCACTGATTTTATTTCCTTTAGAAGCAGTGCTGAATAAAGTTGCATTAAAATAGTACGTTTCTCAGTGTCGACATGTAAATAACTTAGAGGATGTGCAGCCTTGCAACAAGAGAAAGATGGACAAGCTGAAAATCAAGGACTTTTCTTGTTCCATCAGAAAACTATGTTGCAGGGGAAAAAGCCACACCAAAATTTGGAGAGAGAGGTGTGTCCAGAGAGACACAGGCGCAACCTGTCTACCTGAAGCAGACACTGTTGGAGACAGACAGTTAGTAGAAAGAACAGTTAGTAGGGATTTTTATTGAATTGCTAGAGGCTGAGTGTGGACCAGCTGAGACTGTAAAACTCCCACACTGTCAGGCGGCTCCTTTTGAAGGACACAAGTTTCCTTGAATATGTTCAGGCTGCTGTGATCTCTAGCTCTACGTTAAAGATACAATGTTTTCCCATGTTAATAGCAAGTAACCTGTGAGGCAATGCTTGGCAATGAGAATGCATTCTTTTCCTCAACAACCTGATGCCTAAAAAGGCTTTAACATCCCTTTATGTTCCTTGCTGAAGTCAGTTATCCAACTGATACTTGAAAAATGTTGATTTTTCTAATTCTCATTCACTTTAATTATGTTTTCTGGGAATCTTTGATAAAGAAGAGTTTTCCTCCTCTAACTGGGGATGAATGACTGGTACTACTGCAAAAGAAAGAAAAATACATGGCAAATGTTATATTCATTTCCTTTAGTTACTAATTCTGGGTAGTAACATGAAGTAAAGTAGTTCATCCAAAAATGGAAAAATGTTTTTTTTTAACACCTTTTCCTCTTTTTCTTTGTCCCGTCTTTTTTTCTCCCTCTCTCCGTTCCTTCCTTTCTCTCTTCCTTCCTTCGTTCCTTTCTTCCATCCTTTCTTTGCAAGTTTTACTGAAGTATTGTGGGCTATTATTTGCATTTATAATTCTTCCTGACAAACAAGTAGATGGAAATTCAACCACTGGATGTTTCTTTAAATGTCCCCTTGTTGCGTCTTCCTAGTATGTTAGCAAAATATGATCACCCTACTTGCTGCCTCCAATCTTCTCCAAAGCCTTTGCTACTTTTACATAAAATGGAAGTCTAGTGTACTGGGATGTGCTCATTGTTTCTTTAGTTCTTTCAGTGAATGAACAGAAAATATATTTTATGAAAGTTTATTTGATGATGAATCAACCATCCCTGCATTGGTTTGGAACCCAGTAAGAGATGTACTATGGTATAAGAGGTGTATGTTCCACTTGATTAAATGATGCTCAGAGAAGATAACATCTTGGCTTACAAATATCATTCATGACAAATGTAGTTATTGAACCAAGACTCTCTAACTCCTAAGTTCATGGTTCCATTCTTTTTATATAGCCACCAATACCTTCATATGTTTGGGAACTTTCTGTATTATAATTCACAGTTCCCCAAGTTAGAAACCAGAATTCACTCTTTAAATGCTCTAAGACTTTGTTTTGAAAACTGGTGTGAACCTGCAAGTACTATGCAAAACCCATTTTAACAGAGGTGATGATGGAGATCTTTGGTTTTGGGGGCATTTGGAGAAAGGTTTCTGGCAATTAGTGCTCAGCTTCTGGGGCACAATCAGTGTGACCTCCCAATAGCAAAATCAATGAAGTCTTTGCTACAGCAATCCTTTAGTATAGCTGTGCACAATTCCTGGCTGTATATTCTCCAAGCCTGAGTGTTACCCAACTAATGTCCAGCAAATTTTAATATAGTACCCTTCCCTGATTAATTAGTTAGAGTGAGTTTTTCTGTTTACAGCCAAAAGCCTTGACTGGTCTAATATGTCACTTTACCCAAAAAAAGTGTGTCATGGCAGACTGGTGAGCTAGAAATTAGCAGCAGATATGTCATGAGTATGAATTCTTCCTGAAACAGTTTATACTTCATGATACAGTGTTGGGCATTGCCTAAAATCTCCATTACAATATAGTGCCTGGCAGATGTTCCAGGGGCGTGTCTGCAGCTGCTAAGATCAGACCATTGGCAGGGATAGGTCCGCTTTAGTTCTGGACACGTGGACAGTGCATGATCCCTATACTTTGCTTAAGGTGCCCCTGTGCGTTGTCCAGCCTTGCCTGCATGACCCTTTCGCTGATTGGCTCCCCTACTATGCATGACTTTCGTAAGCTTTATAAGCCTGCACAACTCAATAAAGTGGTTCCTGCTTCGACAGAGCTCATGGGTGCTTGTGGTGTGTTCATCCCCAGTCGACCTTACCCTTACCGTTCACCTTGTTGGGGAGTGCTTGCACTGCCCCTGCTGGTCAGGGGCCAGCACTGGGCTTGAGACCCCGACAATATAGCTACCCCCTCCCTGAGTGTGTGGCTTCTCTTAATCATTATATGCCATTTAGAGTCTTACATTCATACTCAAAGTTGCATCTGACCCTTGACGTTCCTTTAATAACAATTACAGTGAGGGAAGAGGGACAGCAATGTGGTTACAACAGAGGAGAAGGGACTGGGGAGTCAGTGTTGCTCTCAGCTGTGTAGACAAAGGTGTTGTTGAGCCAAATCAAGATGCTCTCATTTGCACATTGTTTACCATTCACTGTACTACACACACTTTTAAAAATTGTCCTAAGAATTCTCTGAGGTGCTTTTGAAAATAATTGTCTCATGGATAAATAACCTAGGGTTCAAAGAGAATAAGCAACATAATCAAGAAGGAACTAGATAGTCTTTTGCCTTCAATATAGACATTGCATGATTTGATTTGTTCTTGAGCAAAAATATTGGCAGCAAAGACGATCATGCAGATGCATCTAGTTAGAAGTCCACTGCAATGCTCTAGGGAAAGAGACTAACTCTAATAAGCTCCCATCAGGTAACTCTTCTCTTCTGGATTCAAGTGTATGTTCTATAGAACCAAGGTATTCTGCTACACTGGCCTTTTGACTTCACATCATTAGTCTGCACGTATTTTATGTTTATCCTTATCCTACCCTGTGCTTATCTCTTACTGAACTTGCACTGGGTGATTCTACCCCCACCTTCTCAGTAGTTGTATCAGTATTACATGCTCATCATCAGCCGATGGTTGGATGACAGGGCCTATTTTAATTCAAATACATGTTAATGCCTACAGTTTGCCAGGGAAAAAAGTGATAAAACAAACACAGACCCTGCTCCATAGAAAAACAGTTTCACAGGGAGGGAGAAATATTTAAATAAGAAATTAGGGGCCAGCCCTGTGGCATACCAGGTTAAGCCTGTTTCCACAATGCCTGTATTCCATATGGGTGCCAGTTCATCTCACAATTGCTCCACTTCTGATCCACCTCCCTGCTAATGGCCTGAGAAAAGTAGCGGAAGATGGCCCAAGTGTTTGGGACTCTGTCTGTTACCATGTAGGAGACCTGGATGAAGCTTCTAGCTCCTGGCTTCAGATTGGCCCAGCAGTGGTCATTGCAGCCATCTGGGAGTGAACCAGCAGATGGAAGATCTCCCTCTGTCTCTCCCTTTCTCTCTCTCTCTCTGTAACTGACTTTCAAATTAAATAAATAAAATATTAAAAAAAGAAATTATATTGCAGCATAATTATTTCCCCATGTATTAGACATAAATTCCCAAGTCCTATCCTAGACTCACTGACTCCGCATCTCCAGAGGAGGCTTATGGGAGCCAGATTATTTAATAAATGCTCAGGTATCATCGTGAGGGATGCTTATAAGAACTCGAACATTAAGTGAAGTGCAAGGTTCTGAGAGGCTCCTAGAAGAGACATTTGACCCAGTTTTAGATCAGAGGTTTCCTGAAGTGACAGAAAGTCTGAGACCCGAAGATGAACAAGTATGCGTCAGTCAAGTAAGGAAGTAAGGTAAATGTTTTCCAAACTCTTGTTTATTTATTCTGGCCATAATCCCAAAGGTTAGAGGCCTGCCTGGGTTACCGTGAAAGAGGATGAAATGTTTGGAGCTCTCTCCATGGCAAAGAAGACACCAAGCTTCAGTTGAAAGAGACAGTATTCCTGTTATCTCAAGGACACTGGTGTTAAAAATAACAAATTTCTTTAAAATGTTAAGTAGTAGTAAATGCAAATCCACAAAGATCCCCATGGATTGGAAAGGAGGTCCTTTCACTGCAGTGAGACACACAGGTACCTCCCGACAGATTTTCTGCACTTGTGTACTGTGGACTTCTTTGAGAATTGGGACTGCATTCTCTATTTTATTCCTGGTGTCTAGCAGCTCAATGAACATTAGCTGAATGTATAAGATGGTTATAAAGTCAAGCGAGCAGTATTTGCATTTCCATATGAAATGTTGTGTTGGCATAGTGATTATATGCTTTCCTGAACTTCTCCCCATGAAATGTATTCACTACGTTCTAACATCAATCTCAGGGTAACTCTGCAAGCTGAGAATATAGTACAGCAAGTGTGTAGATGCCAGTGTGACTCTGTTTCCAAACTAACAAAGCTTGTGAAAACCCTCCAGCGATATTCAGTGCTGCCCATGCTGATCTTCTATGAGCAAACATGAGTTCCCATGCTACACAGGGCTATTTATTCTAGATAACCTAGCAGCATTCTTGTACATACTAGAAAACTCAGGTTTACTCAGGTCTAAATGAAAATCTCTGGAGCTCCAGGCCCAGAGAAGATGTAGTACCTTATTCACCCACATTTAAATAAAAATAGCATTAATACCACACTATCAAATAAATATAAGGAAGTCCAGCTTACTGCTAGAGTTTGTTTTTACCATGATAACTATTTTAAGGTTTTATTTTTGTCTTTTTGTAGTAAGAATACACAAAAATCCAGTTTTAACCACTTTAAGTGCACTCACATCACCACCATCCATCTCCAGGACTTTTTCATCTCTTCTCCCAAAGCAACTCCATACCCATTAAACACTTGCTCCACACTTCATAATTCAGAAATTTTTTGGAAATTTTTTTCTTCAGATTTTACACATACAGACATTTGAGAATGAGCCCAGTTGTATTGTGCACTCCCAATCTGTCTACTTTCGTTTCCTTTTCTATTCTTCTAATTGCATTATCTAGGAGTTCCCCTGCGATGTTTAAAAGAAGTACTGAGAGGGGATATCCTTGCCTTATTCCTAGTCTTAACAGGAAGGCTTCTGTTTGCCTACTGTTAAGTATAGTTTCTGCTGTTGGTTTTTCATAGATGTTCGTTATCAAGTTGAGTATGTTTCTTGCTATTCCTGGTTTGCTGAGAGCTTTTATTGTCAGTGGGTGTCATTTTTATAAAAAAAAATTTTTTTGTACCTGTTGATAAGATCTTCAATTTTTTATTCTTTAGCCTGTTTATGTGATGGGTTACATGAATTGCTTTTTAAATGTTGAATCAGACTTACATGACTGGAAATATTCTTACTTTTTCATGGTGTATAATTCTTCTTATACAATGTTGGATTCAATCTGTTATATTTTGTTGAGAAATTTTTCATCTATGTTCATGAGAGATAAAGGTTTCTGATTTTATTGAGTTTGGGTAATAGGAAAATGCTGGCTTCATAGGATGTATTAGGAAGCAGTGTCTCTGTTTCTATCTTCTGTAAGAAATTGTAGATTTGGTATAATTCCTTCCTAAAATGTTTGGTATGCTTCACCAGTGAACCCATCTTGGCATGATACTTTCTGTTTTTTGTTTTTTTTGTTTTTTTTTAACTTTTATTTAATAAATACAAATTTCCAAAGTACAGCTTTTGGATTAAATGGCTCCCCCTCCCCCATAACTTCCCACCCACCTGCAACCCTCCCATCTCCTGCTCCCTCTCCCATCCCATTCACATCAAGATTCATTTTCAATTATCTTTATATATAGAAGATCAATTTGTATATATTAAGTAAAGATTTGAACAGTTTGCACCCACACAGAAACACAAAGTGTAAAGTACTGTTTCAGTACTAGTTACAGCATTACTTCACATTGGACAACACATTAAGGACAGAGATCCTACATGTGGAGTAAGTGCACAGTGACTCCTGTTGTTGATTTAACAATTGACACTCTTGTTTATGGCATCAGTAATCACCCTAGGCTCTAGTCATGAGTTGCCAGGGCTATGGAAGCCTTTAGAGTTCGCTGACTTTGATCTTATTCCGATAGGGTCATAGTCAAAGTGGAAGTTCTCTCCTCCCTTCAGAGAAAAGGTACCTCCTTCTTTGATGGCTCATTCTTTCTGCTGGGATCTCACCTCACAGAGATCTTTCATTTAGGGTTTTTTTTTTTTTTTTTTTTTTTTTTTTTGTGAGAGTGTCTTGGCTTTTCATGCCTAAAATATTCTCATCAGCTGTTTAGCCAGATCCGAATGCCTTAAGGGCTGATTCTGAGGCCAGAGTGCTGTTTAGGGCATCTGCCATTCTGAGTCTGCTGTGTATCCTGCTTCCCATGTTGGATAGTTCTCTCCTTTTTAATTCTATCAGTTAGTATTAGCAGACACTAATCTTGTTTGTGTGATCCCTTTGACTCTTAATCCTATCATTATGATCAATTATGAACTTAAACTGATCTCTTTGACTAGTGAGATGGCATTGGTACATGCCACTTGATGGGATTGAATTGGAATCCCCTGGCAAGTTTCTAACTCTACCATTTGGGGCAAGACCGATTGAGCATGTGCCAAACTGTACATCTCCTCCCTCTCTTATTCCCACTTTAAATTTAAACACCCAAGAATAATTGTGTGTTAATTAAAGAGTTCAACCAATGGCATTAAGTAGAACAAAAAAATACTAAAAGGGACAAAGTATCAAGTTGGTACTTTCTGTTTTGTAAGGTTATTGATTCTTGATTCAATTCTCATATAGATGTATTGAGATTGTTTATTCTTATGTCGACTTTGAAATTATATGTTTCATGAATTGGTCTTTTTCACTGAGACTATTGAATTTGTGGACACAGAGCTACTCATAGTTTTCTTCTATTACCCTCTTAGACTCTACAGTGGTGTGGTTTTGATTGGCATTTCCCTAATGATTGGTCATTTAAGCATCATTTTGTGTGCTTATTGACCTTTAGTGCTTTTTAAAACCTATCAAATATCTGATTCTGGCCAGGAATTTTTCTCCTTCTCTATACCCTAACCACATGTTTATTGTCCATTGGGGCCATCCAGCACTGAGTTTACTCCTAGGGAAGGGAGAGACAGGGAGCAATTGACATATGGCAATTGTTTTACCTCCATTATCCAGATATTTAACATTTCACTGCCTTGACAAGCCTGTGGGGATCAAATGTTCTAGAAGATAAATATTTAATAAATTAAAGAGAATGCAAACCTCAGATTCATGTGATCCTGTTATCATACAGGTCAGCAAAGATTGAGAAAATGCAGAAGCTCAACACATCACCTGAAAGAACCTTCCATTGGAGCTGGATCTGATCGTGAACATTAGACTCTAAGTCCAGAGGATAGCTAAGAACTGTTCTTCACTGCCAGCCTCAAGAAGTCCTCCTGTCCGTTGCACAAATACCAAACAATCCCTCTTCTTTGTCCTTTCTAGTCCCCTTTTGAGAGGGGAGTTGGGGAGAGATTCAACTTTAATCTGTTCCTGTGATTTTAAGTCAAGGCAGCACATCCCCCTTGCCTGATTCCTCCACTCCCCATTTTTCAGAATGGAGCCTTTCTTTCTCCCTAGCTTTACCTCCCTCTCTTTGTCTGTCTCTGTCTCTCTCACACCCCCTTCCTGGTGCATTATTCCTAGGGGGCTATTAACCTCAAAGCTAAAGAGAATAGATGGGAGACCTCACCTGGGTGCTTTAGCTTAATTTAAAATAAATTTTCTTGGAAGAGAATAATGGAGACAAATTTCTTGCCATATTGGTTCAGAACTATTTTTCCTTCCATAGAGATATATTATAAAAAAAAAAAAACTAGAATTATGCGATAAAAGAAAGGTACTCCCCACCCAGGTTACATACAAAATTCAGAGAACATTAGCCTAGGAAATGACTGCTTTTGCAAAAATTTCTTTTAAAAGTTGAAATTTAGGAAGACAGTTGAATTCTTTTTTTCCTCCTACTTCTTTCACATTATAGATGAGCCTGAAGTGTTTTTAGATTCCAGTGCAAAAGAGGACAATTTCTTTCCTGTTCATTCACAGGGCAGAGAACCTGGGCTCTAATAAAGACTGCTCCTCTTGTGATTAGTACATCTTTCCACTTCATTTGAAAGCCTCACAACCAAAGAGGTGACTGTTTCTAGGCATGCGTTTATATTGGAAATATGATTTTATCTAGGGGATTCTAACTCAGCTTGAAATCAACAAATATTTCTTTTCCTTGAAACCATAATATAAGAGCCTCCACCCTGAAATGGTTTTTAGACTTTTGAAAAAATATAAGAAAAAAAGGTGGAGAGATGTTTATCCAGGATCTGAGCATATGGTTCAGTATAGAAGTTTCTGTGGTATTTGAGGTGATGATGACAACCAGAGTTTCTGTGCTATGCTTAGTGTAAATCTGGTTCTGGAAGCAGCAAAGTCACATGAGAGAAAATCGAGATGGGGGTCATTATCACACCCTCAGCTGCCACTTGGTTTGTTCACACTACCTAACTTCTCCAAGCCTTTGTTTACTCGACTGTCAACTCAAGATAGCATGTATTACGTGAAATGATTCAACTGCTGTGATTAAATTTTAATTTCTGTGGTGCTGCAAAAACGTGAAAAATAGTTGGGCTAATATATGGTGCAATTTCCCCACTTTCTCTTCACTTATATCCCAGTTCTACTTATTCCCTTGTACAGCTTATAAGACCCTTCTGACGTATTTACTGTGAATGTGCTCACTCCTAACATTGGCTTGCTCCCTGGCTTGTTTTGATAGTGATGAGATTTGTATCAGTACGTATGTACCTGTTTGGTCTTTATAATGCTGGCTTTCACTTGTTACAAAAACAGCTGATGTTTATGTGTTAGTAATTGGTCTCACCAGGAGAAAAAGGTCCCAGACTCATCTTTATTAGTTTTGTGTTAGCTTGGCTCCATTCCTGTGAAGACAGCCAGTCAAATCAGTTGTGTGATTAAGACATTGAGGTTCACAGAAACATTGTTTTTCTCTTTGGTTGCATTTCTCTGGCACTGTGTAGACAATGACAATGGGAACAAGGAGTCAGATAATGCTCATCTGTTTATCCAATTGAAGCAGCCAAATGTAGCAGGCTTTTCTTATAATACTTTGATGTTTAGACAGGTCTACCATTTTCCACATAGAATAGCAGGGGATACAATGTTGCTTTTGTGCTCCAGTCTAGGCTGGTCTGAGTCTAAGCCTTGGGGGAATGTGCACAGTATTCTCCAGGCTGTTGAAAAGCCCACACAAAAAAGATGGATCTTGTTTACCTTCATGAATGGCTAGGTATATACACCTTTCCTAAAAAGCCAAAGGAAATTTTCAATCCCTGATTCCTGGCTGAGCACACTCTCCCTTTGGCCTGAGACTATCTATGTTAGATGTGAGTAGAATGTAGATTATGAATCACTGCATTTGGAAAGCATGTATACAAGAACCTGAACAAATACTTAAGTAACTGTAGCTGGTAGAGTGTGTGCATGTCAGTGTGTGTATGCAGTGTGTTTGATCCCTAGGAAATCACATTTAGGAGAAAATTCTAGTTTCCTTCTGCATAGTCATAGAGGCATCTCATCTAAGCATGTAATTCTATTAGAATAGAAGCTGAATTTCAATGCTTTTGCTGACTCTTTGTGCTGCTGAAGGCTACAGATGATTATCTTTCAGGGTTCTCCAATATTTTTGGGGATACAGACATAGGCTAAAAACATATTAGAGATTGCCTGCATCTGGGGAAAGCTAAATTTCTCTGCACAAGATGTTAGAATACTGGAAAACTATGAGCTGGCAGCAGGTTGGGGAAAGTGAAGTTTCTCAATGGGAGACATGGAAACTGAAGGTGATGGTGAGTTCTGGCCTAAGGAATTCTGGCTAGGAAAGAATTCCCTTGCTGATTTTATGGCAGTGGTGTTTAATACTAATTTTGAAGTTATTTCCTGGAATAATCCCATGCTTTTCCCCCTCAAAATTTAGTAAGACCTGCACAAGTCTATGTTGGTGATTCACTAGGGAAGTGAAAGTCACTTTGTCTTAGGGACAAAAGGAGTGTGAAAGGGTGGATCGAGGAGGAGAATGGGTGCAGAAGGTGAGTTTCAGATTAGAGAACAAAATGCAATACAAGCAATTGGAGTCAGAGGTAACTAGAGAAAATGTCAGGCACCCACAAATCCTTAGAGATATGAAAGAGAAAAAGGAAAAAGAGTCTCTCTATTCAAACATTAAAACAACTGCTGAATTTGAAGGGATTGGGGATGTCCACATGTTTATATTGGGGAGCTATTAGAAATATATACAGTATACACATGGACAAACTTTCCCCCATGTGTTTTTGCATCTGAAACAAAATAAATAAGGTAGAAATCTGGTTAGAGCCAACACTAAAACTCCCTGATTTGTGATGTTGTAGTGCAGTCAACATACATCCCAGAGAGCATTTATTTCCAGGTCCCCTGGCCTTTCCTTCAAAAACATTCTGCCCAGAAGCAGATTGTTTAAGGAATGTGGTATTACACGCCATGGTTGCTGTGATGTGTTTCTGCTGGTGGATCATGTTTCAGGTTCTGCAGCACTGAGCCTCACAGATAATTCCAGGAAATCTGTGGGCACTGCAGTAAGAGTGCCTCAGCTTCCAAGGAATTCAGAGTGTAGTAGGAGAGAAAGCCAGATTCATGCTGTATTCTGATAAAATGTGGCAAGTGCTACAATAGAGATATATACCAGGTGCTCAGGATGAAAGGAGAAGGGAATCTTCTACTTTGAGTTGGGAGGACCCATGCAGGGAGATTGAAGAAATCAATCTCTTGCATCCCTTTGTAAGGTCATGTTTGACCTGTGACTTGAGGGCATCTACCCAGAAGAAAAGGGAATATATCCCATACTGAAGGAAAACACACAAAGACCCAAGGAGGGAAGAGCTTGGTATATTCATTGGAAAACCTAGCCTGTGAGGGGTTATCTGGGAAGAGAATGGACAAGAAATATCAGGATCATCCTAAGGCAATGGGAATGCAAGAGTAGGAACTGGGCTTTATGGAGAACCACTTATTCCAAGGCACCCACAGGAATTAGGAGATTGAGCAGCACTTGCTTTAAGGAGAGGGAGAAGGGTAGCCAGGGCGGCACTGGTTGGAAGAGCTAGGCTAAAACATGCTGATGCCAACCTATGTACTCCTTCCCATTCTCACATTAATTTTATCTCCTGACAGCTTGCTGCCCTTGATTAAAATTCTTCACTACATCACTAATACATCATAATTGATGTTCTAGACTCTAGGTTTATCTTGATCCATAAATTTTAACCAGATACCACCTAGACAAAAATGTTGCTGTGGACAGAGACACCCTCTCAGTACAGCTTGTTCCAAAACCTTCTACTCAATCTACCTTATTTCCATTCTTAACATCATTATTTGTATCTTTCAAAAAATAATAGTGTAGGTCCAGAAGAACTGTGTCACAAGGTTGGTGTGAAGTGTTATTAGTTCCATAATGATCATTTATATCAGTGTGATCATCTTTAAATCAATACTGACATTTAAGAAGATGGAAGAATTGATTATTTGTCAAGATGATTTTAAAGATGAAAATCTTATACAAATATATTTGACATATGGGATGCACAGTTTTTCTATATAATGCATGAAAATTAAAAAGGCCAACATTTCAAGTGTTTGGATCTTTTAAAAGATTTATTTGAAAGGCATAGTTACCAAGAAAGGGAGGGACAGAAGGAGAGAGAGTTCATTCACTGAAACAGCTGGGGATGGGTCAAGCCAAAGACAGGAGCCTGGAATTCCATCTGGGTCTACTATGTAGGTGACAGTTCCTCAGTCATCCTCTGCTGCTTTTGCAGGTGCATTAACAGGGAGCTGGGTTGTAAGTGGAGCAGCTGGCTCTTGAACTGGTGTTCATATGGGATACTGGTGTTGCAGGAGGTAGCTTACCCTATTCTGCCGCAATGTGGGCCCCTGGATATGTGAAGTATTACAATTGGAATACATAGTAGTTGCAGTGAATACCTTTGGGAAAATGTTTTAAATACATATGATAGGGGCTGGCGGCGTGGCACAAAGGATTAAAGCCCCAGCATGCAGTGCCAACATCCCATATGGGCACCGGTTTGAGTTCTGGTTGCTCTTCTTCTGATCCAGCCCTCTGCTGTAGCCTGAGAAAGCAGCAGGAGATGGCCCAAGTCCTTCGGCCCGTGCACTCGCTCGGGAGACATGGACTCCTGGCTCCTGGCTTCGGATAAGCTCAGCTTTAGCCCTTGTGACCATTTGGGGAGTGAACCAGCAGAAGGAAGACCTTTCTCTCTCTCTGGCTCTACCTCTCTCTGTAACTCTTTCAAATAAATAAAAATAGAAATATTTATAAATAAATAAATAAGATAAGATAAGATAAATACTGAATATACTATTGAGGGTTAGGTTTTGCCACAAGTAAAAGGTACCTAAAAAACAATACTTGAAACAGTATAAAGGCTAATTGTTTTTCACATTGAGTTCTTGGGGAAACAATGCTTTATCAATGTTCTTACTCTGCTCCGCCAGCTCCATTCATCCTGTCTGGCATTCCAGCTAGCAAATAGTAATGATACAGAAGACAGGGCACGGAGTCCACATTAGCGTCTTCTAAAGAAGGTCCCAGGTGCTTCCCTGTGACACGTTAGTGTGACTCTCATTAGCGGGCAGTCACAATGCCACGTATAGATGAGAGCACAGCCAGGGAAAGTCATCTTTGTTCTGAGAAACTATGCTCCCAGAATAAAAAAAAAAATCACAAATTCAGTTACTGTGGAAAAAGAAGAAAACTTATATTATTATACCAATGAAAAAGCATTTAGTACATTCTCCCATAATTTAGAATACTTGTTTTTTCTGAGCTTCCTACCAATCTGACGGATTTGCTTGTTTCATCCCCATATTGAGAGAAAGGAAGCAGGAATGGAAAAAATAAAGCCTTCAAGAGAGGATATAAGAATAAAAAATGTGTGATAATTAGGCTCCTACTGAGGTTCTCCTTTTCCCCCTAAAATGTTATTTCTCAAAAATGTGATTTTGTTGACTTTTGTACAGGGTGTGGCAGGTCTGACTTGGAGACAGACTGACCCACAAAAACATATCAATCTTCTGATTACACATTTTGGAATGCCCTACAGCTCTTTAGAATACAACTAAAGGATTTCATTTTCAATTACCTTCATATACTGAAGATCAACGAAGTATATACTAAGCAAGGATTTCAACAGGCAGCATTTATACAACCGCACAAAGGGCGGGATGGGAGAGGGAGAGGGGAGGGCCATGGGAGGGAGGGAGGTTGGGGGGGGGGGAAGCCACAACAATACAAAAGTTGCACTTTGTAAATTCACATTTATTAAACAAAAAATAAAAAATAAATAAAAAAAGAATACCACTAAAGGGATACAGAAGATTTTATTGTTTAGATTATGGTGTGCAAACATCGAAGGCCCTTGCCACTGCAGCATCTTCTAAAAAGAACTCTCCAGGTTGCTCCATAGAGCAGCTCATTCTTTCTCAGTAGAAATTTTCAGAAAATTCTGAAGTAGAGGTAAATGCTGAGAACTCATCAGACTCAGACTCTCTGAAACTAGATGTAGGTGTTAAAAACTAAATGTAAGCTCTATTTTGGAATGTGATAGAATGTAAGAAAATACTATTGGGGTGCATTCGTTACACTCTGCTCTGTAGGCCTCAGTCTTCTGCACACAGGATTACATTTCAGTCCGGGTGATAAGCTTTCATTTTTCAATCGCATCATTTTTTCTCTTTCAGAGAGAACCTAATCTCTTCAAAAGCTCAATAATGTTTAATCTCTTCAATGTACAATGAATTTTAATCTATCAGGCAGCAAGTAATTATAAAGATATTCTAGAATCTAAGGAATATGAAGCTGGAAACACCTAAAGGTCTAAATCCTGTTGAAGCTAATCTGCAGCATATATATATATAACTGTAATTGAGATCAATGAAATCTAATGAGGTGTAAAACACATTTTTATGTAGAATTATGCTAACTCTTTTATACATCAGATTTAGTGACTCTGAGGTTAACCTAATTTTATGGCACTGATACTAAGCCGATTCATCGCATTACAATTCAGTCAATTTGAAATACTCTATAAAAGTACATTTTAAAACACATGTATAACTGGTCTCAAAGACTTTTGCAATTGGCTGCCCTTTGGAAACATGTTTTAAATTTCAGAAATCAAGAAATCAAGAAAAATGCCCAAAGTCTATTTGGGAAACCTAGACAAACTGAGAGTTAAAGATTATACAGCTTTGAAATGTGTACAACTGAAAATATTCTATCTGGCTTTCTCACTACAGCCACAATCTTTATCAGAGTCTGTTCTTAACTTAGATAGCATAGATTTAATTACAGATAAAGCTCTGTCAGACGAGCAGCCACTAGAGAGTGAAGGAAAGCCTTCAGGTAGTTCCCTTTGCAATGTCAGATAGGACTTGTCCCCACCAGGGTTGGCAAAGGGAGAGTATTTTTCTTCAAAAGATGCATTGTTGAAGAGAAGAACTGCTCTTGTAGTACTCTACAGCCAATGAAAATGTGTATGCCCCCCACTACTTCCTGGTCCAAAAAGTGGAACACCAGCCAAAGCTACATTTTCATGCTTGATGTGGAGATACGTTGCTGTAACACAGCAACAGATTGCCTGTTTGTATGATTGTGGAAGTGTTGCAGAATAAAGTCTGAGGCTGAACTCTTAGGTGACAATGACTTAGTGGTAAAACAGACACTGTCTGACCTTTTTCTGTTTGTTTCATTATCCTCCCCTGAAATAACAAGTCTCACAAAAATCTCTAAACTACTATATGTACAATTGAAATCACTGACAACTTAGTCATATTCACACTGAACATTCTGCTTAATAACATCATATTTAGGTATCAGAAAATATATGGGGCGCCTGATTCTGTCCCGGTTGCTCCTCTTCCAGTCCAGCTCTCTGCTGTGGCCCAGGAAGGCAGTGGAGGATGGCCCAAGTGCTTGGGCCCTGCATCCGCATGGGAGACCGGGAGGAAGTACCTGGCTCCTGGCTTTGGATCGGCACAGCGCACCGGCCATAGCGGCCATATGGGGGGTGAACCAATGGAAGGAAGACTTTTCTCTCTCTCTCTCTGTCTAACTCTGCCTGTTTAAAAAGAGAGAGAGAGAGAGAGAGAGAGAGAGAGAGAGAGAGAGAGAAAGAAAGAAAATATATCCCTGAAGCTTTAAACATGGCATAAAGTCAAGAGGTAGTTAAGGTAAACCAATGTTGTAAATCAATAGCATAGCCTTTCACTCTTACACAGTGGCTAAAAGAATCCAACTTTGAATGTCATCACATTTTTATGATTTCTACTTGGACTCCAAGGAAACCACATGAGGAGATTATAAATTCTCTCTAAACTGTCCCTTACCTTCTTCAATACTCTCTTTGTTGTTTCAAGCTTTAAATAATTTATCAACAGTTTTAGGAGTGAAAGTGACAATCAACAGTTTTAAATGAATGAGAGACCGATGAAATGATTTATTGTAAGTTTAGAGTTCTAAGAAACAGTCATTTTTCACTAGACAGGAGACTTGTAGTGTCTCCAACATTTCTTAGTTAGACTGCAGATGTATGTCACAAGCAGGGCCAGTTTCACACCTAAAATGATTAAGTGATTTTTATTAAAGTGTTAAGGTATTTAAGTCATCATTTCAGTTTGTTTCAGATATTAAGGAAAATTATAGGAGATAAAAGAGTAAATATTAATCATGACTTTTATATTTAAAATTAGGAATATGCCTCAAAAGTCTTCAAACTTACGAGAGTACTTCAAAAAATATATGAAAAGATGGAATTAAAGGAAAAATTTACAATAGAACAAAAATTTTGAAATGTGAGGCCAGTGTTGTGGTGTAGCAAATAAAGTGAACACCTGCAATGCTGGCATCCCATATAGGCATCATTTCATGTCCCAGTTGCTTCACTTCCTGTCCAGCTCCATGCTAAAGGCCTGGGAAAAGCAGCAGAAGATGGCTCAAAAGTCTGGGCCCCTGCCATCCACCAGGGAGCCCTGATGAAGCTACTGGCTTCTGACTTCAGCCTGGCTTTGCCTTGACTGTTGCAGCCATCTGGGGAGTGAACCAGTGGATGGAAGATCTCTCTAGCTCTTGGAGTCTTTCCTTCTTTTTTTTTTTTGTAACTCTAATTTTTTTTTTTGACAGGCAGAGTTAGACATGTATATATATATAAAGAGAGAGACAGAGAGAAAGGTCTTCCTTTTCCATTGGTTCGCCCCCCCCCCCCACAAAAGGCTGCTACGGCCAACGCGCTGTGCCGATCTGAAGCCAGGAGCCAGGTTATTCCTCCTGGTATCCCATGCAGATGCAAGGCCCAAGCACTTGAGTCATCCTCCACTGCCTTCCCAGGCCACAGCAGAGAGCTGGACTGGAAGAGGAGTAACCGGGACAGAATCTGGTGCCCCAACCAGGACTAGAACTTGGGGTGCCGGCGCCACAGGCGGAGGATTAGCCAAGTGAGCTGCGGTGCTGGCCCATGTAACTCTAAGTTTTAAAATAAAATAAATAAATCTTTAAAAAATTTTGAATTCCATGTGCAGTTTTTTCATAATTTTTTATGATCTGTTGAAGACTAGCATATATTATTTACTTGAAAATTAAAATATGTATAAACTGACATAGTAGTAATCTTAGATATTTGAGCAATATGGTGAAAATTTATATACACACACAGTGGTAATAATCAGATCAGAGTGATTGGCATATCTTTTTTTAAAATTTTAATTAATGAATATAAATTTCCAGTGTACAGCTTATGGATTACAATGGCTTCCCCCTCCCATAACTTCCCTCCCACCCGCAACCCTCCCCTCTCCCGCTCCCTCTCCCCTTCCATTTGCATCAAGATTCATTTTCAATTCTCTTTATATACAGAAGATCAATTTAGTATAAAGATTTCAACAGTTTGCACCCACATAGAAACACAAAGTGAAACATACTGTTTGCGTACTAGTTATAGCATTAAATCAAAATGTACAGCACATTAAGGACAGAGATCCCACATGAGGAGCAAGTGCACAGTGGCTCCTGTTGTTGACCCAACAAATTGACACTCTAGTTTATGGCGCCAGTAACCATCCTAGGCTGTCGTCATGAGTTGCCAAGGCTATGGAAGCCTTCCAAGTTTGCCGACTCTGATCATATTTAGACAAGGTCATAAAAGACAGAGTGAGGATAGTAACCAATGATCCTAAGAGTGGCATTTACCAGGTTTGAACAATTATACAGCATTAAGTGGGGAAGAGGACCATCAGTACACACAGGTTGGGAGTAGAGCCATGGGTGGTAGAGTAGAGGTTATGATTACAAAGGAATGAGGCCCAAGTGCACTAGACAGAGTCTAGAACAAAGGACAGAGTCATTATTAGAGGAGCTAAGAAAGGTGCTGTCTAAGCTACAAGTAATTTTTCTGATTGAGAGGCAAATAGAACCTGATAGAAGGGGCTTGATAATAATCTGATGGGCTTTAGGCCTTGTAAATTCAGAGGCCCAGACCAATCTATCTCTTCACATGGGGTATATCTTAAGGGAGGTGTGAACCTCCTAGGGGAAGGCACTCTATTGACTTTCATTACTTGGCTGGCCTGGGAGGAGAGCTGGCCAGGTAAAGGCAGGTGGCATCTCTAACAAGAAATTTACAGTTCTGCCTGCAATGTTGCTGACCCTACTTGGCCGTCCCCTCAGCTACAGTGGTCACTTTGGAAATTGGGCTGAGTGAAGGGCTTTTCAGCTTAGAGCCAATAAGATCTGTGGCTCTGACCTGGGCATCCTTCGACTCCAGGGCAGGTCCATTTCCAGTGATCCAACTCTTGGCAGAGCTGCCAGGGCTCTTCACAAGCTGACTTCTGCTGAAGCCCAGGCTTACCACATTGAAAGCTACTGCAGTGGACTGGCCTGTTGGGTCTCCTTGAGGGCAGATCACTGTACAGATCAGCCATTAATAGGCCTGCCACCCATTGCTTCTGATGCCTAGCTTTCTTTTCCTCCTGGTTTGTGTTAAAGCAGACCAGAGGATGTAAGTCAAGGGAATGCCCAAGTCCCATCTCTAATCTTCGGTGGCCTGAACTACAAGTCTATAGTCACAGGCATGTTCTGTAGTACTTTTTCTAAGGTAGACAATGTCCATGAGGAAAATTATATTCTCACTTTAAAACTTTTTTTCCCTTTGGTCTGAAAGGGAGGTTTTTTCTACTTACTGTATACTTTGCTGATGGCGAAGTGAATCTAGCTATGAGATTATTATTTAAGTTCTTATTTTGTCTATGCTATTGCAGAAAAATGTTAGCCATCTCTTTTATAAGGTCTAAAGATTAAATTGTGCGTCCTACAGATTCCTTCATAATAGAATTAATTTCCTACCTTGAAGAGAATAGAGAAATGAAAGAAGAAGTTGGGCTTAGAATAGAGAAATGAGGGAGCAAGTCCTAGATCGCTTGCTGACAATAGCAATATCACATGAATACTTAGCAAACCGTTTCAACCATTAGATAACAACTTAAGAAAACATTTACCAGAAGGTCCAATGCCTTCTACAAATTTTAAGAATCATGTATATGAAAACACCTCTTAAATATCTAACATGGTGTAGTTTGTTTAGCCAGTAAACTTAAGCACAACCATCTAAAATGTTTTTAGTTTCTTTCTACCAACAAGTTTAAAACATATGATACACAGATTCAGGTCACACGAATTAAAATGTATCTTTGATTGATTTTAGCAGCTTAAATTTATGGACAATCTTATCTATAAGCCATTTAAAATAAAACTCTTAATAAAATTTCCCCATGTGGACATACAATATGTACACACATGTAACATAGCATAGTAGACCAATATAGCAATTTTAATAATAGCTTTTAAAATCTTTAACTCTTTTTGTAGATTGCCAATTGATTTGAATTGCTTTTTGTTTTTAGTAACCTCAGTTAACCATACTTTCTCTCAGTTGGTACTGTTAATACATTATTGGCTTCATCTGTTTACAGAGCCATCCCAAAGTACTGAATACAATAGAAGTGGCTGGAAAAAGTCCATAGGAACCTATAGGAGGACAGCTAAACACAGAACCAACAACGCTTTAGTTTTATGAGCAGCACATCATATATAACTGTGGATGACAAAAGACTTTAAGTCGCCATGTTTAAAATGATAAACTCATCAACCAACAAGAGGCACTTGCTTACTTCACAGTATTTTTGAAAGCACCTGTAGGATTTTACAAGTATTTAACCCTTTAGGCCTCTGGGGCTTTCTCATTAAGATAACTATCATGTCTAGTAACAAAAGATCATTAGACTTTTTAATTCTCAAACATTTGTATTAATAGCATTTTCCATTATAGAAACTTAAAGTCTGGTACCACATCACATCTTGACAGTCCTTCTAATATAATCCAAATAGACTGATTAGTTGGTGTCTCTATAAGATGAGAGACATAGGTCCTTCGATTTTTTCAGTTGGGCCCAAACTGGAAAAAGCAAAGTCCAGGATTTACTGGAAATTTTAGAGACCAGATTGTTTTAAACTTTGATTTTTTGAATGCCTGTCAAGAATGCCAAGAAGGCTCAACATCCAAAATATCTGGTTGAAATAAGATTCCTTAAAATCATGACATAACATAGACCAAATTTGATCATTGTTACAAGGTGATTATTCAAATCTTTGAAAATAAGCACATATTTAAATAACCCATAGCTCTTAATAAAAATTCAGCTGTTTTTGAACAATTGGCATGTAACAGACATCAAGAGAACATAATAGATTACTTTAACACATTGCTTTAACAGAGCATCAGAGTTTAATTCTATGTCAAAGAGAAATTGAGCTTCCTGTGATCTTTTGCTGTGAGGTTTCCTTCCTTTACCTTCTTTCATATTGGTGACCATGTTTCTGTGTTTCTGTGTGTAACACATCTTTAAGCATCGTTTGCAGGGCAGGATGAGTGGCAACAGATTCTTTCAGTTTCTGTTTGCTATGAAAAGTCTTAATTTCACCTTCATTCACAAATGAGAGCTTTGCAGGATATAGTATTCTGGGCTGGCAGTTTTTCTCTCTTAGTACCTGGGCTATGTCTCGCCATTCCCTTCTAGCTTGTAGGGTTTCTGATGAGAAGTCTGCTGTGAGTCTAATTGGAGATCCCCTAAGAGTAATCTGATGTTTCTCTCTTGCACATTTTAGGATCTTTTCTTTATGTTTCACTGTGGTGAGTTTGATTACGACGTGTCGTGGTGAGGATCTCTTTTGGTCATGTTTATTAGGGGTTCTATAAGCTTCCTGTACTAAGATGCCTCTGTCCTTCTCCAAACCTGGGAAATTTTCTGCTAGTATCTCACTGAAAATGCCTTCTAATCCTTTCTCCCTCTCCATGCCTTCAGGAATTCCTAGAACACGAATGTTGGGTTTTTTAATAGTATCCTGTAGATTCCCGACAATATTTTTTAGATTTCTAATTTCTTCTTCTTTTCTTTGGTTTGCCTGTTTCCTTTCCTGTTCTCTGTCTTCTAAGTCTGATATTCTCTCTTCTGCTTCGCCCATTCTGTTTTTAAGGCTGTCTAATGTGTTTGTCATTTGATCTATTGAGTTCTTCATTTCATTATGGTTTCTTGTCACTATCACAGTTTCTTGTTCCACTAGTTGTTTCATTTCATTTTGATTCCTCCTTAATATTTCATTTTCACGAGAGAGATTTTCTATCTTGTCCATTAAGGATTTCTGTAGTTCAAGAATTTGTTTTTGAGAACTTCTTAATGTTCTTATCAATTTTTTGAGATCTGCTTCTTGTATTTCTTCGATCTCATCATCTTCATAATCTTGAATTGGGGTGTCTTTTTCATTTGGGGGCGTCATAGTGTCTTCCTTGTTCTTGTTAGCTTGGTTTTTGCGTTTGTTGTTTGGCATGTTTGAGATATTTGGTTTCTTCACTGTGGTGTTTTTTCTTGTTACACTATGGCTCTATATTAAGTGGACTGTCTGCTTTCGGTTGAGCCTTAGAGGCTTGAGATGAGTGTGGACTGAGAGCTGTGTTTGGTTCCTCAGGGTTGAAGGTGTGCCAAAGATGACACTCCCAAGTTAGGTGTGGTAAATATCTCTTTTTTTGATTCAAAAGGGAAGTAATTCCGCACAGCTGAACGTAATTGGAGGTAGTTAGCAGGCAAATGATATACCCACAGGAGCCAGAGATTGGAAGCTCTTTCCCAAGGACCACACAGGGAATCTCTGCTGCCCTCGGTGTGGGCTCCAATTCTCCTGCAGTCTCCTACTGGGTTGCCAAGTTAGATGCTAATCTCCTGTTATTTCACCCCTCCCCCCAGAGTCAGGTTTTTCTGCTAGGCTCAGGGCTGGTGCAGACCTGAGGTCGCCCTGCTTATGATGTATGTCCAAAATGGCGCCTGCTCTGTCTTGCTCGCCTTTGAGGGGTGAGCGGAGAGAGAGAAACTTGTGTCTGTATCGGTCACTTTTTTAATTTTTTTCCTCTCTCTCTTCTAGTTAGCCTGCTGAATTTTTCCCCACGGAGTTTCAAGCCTCGTTCCCTCTAGCCTCCTCTTTCCGCTTGCCTGATGGTGTCTCGGGCTATTGAGGTTCGGCTCACCTTGCGTTCCAGCGCTGGTGTGTTGAGTCTGCCGCTGGTGTCCTGAACTTGGGCTCCCACGCTCTCCACGCAGGTCCACTGTGAATCACTAGTTCCGGAAGAGTTTCCTCTGCTGTTTCATCCCCTACTCTTCCTTGACCCTGCAGTATCTCCACTTATATTAAACTGTCTCTCCCCCAGACTAATAGTGTGCTCCCTGCCTATTCTGCCATCTTGCCAGAAATCCGTGATTGGCATATCTATCACCTCAGACATATTTCAACTAAAGTTATTCTATAGAACCTTAGAAGTGATTCCTCCTGGACAACTGTACACCTATACACCTTAACAATCCTCTCTCCAACTCTACCTTCCCCATACTTTTGCCAATCTCTGTTAACCATTATTGTACTTAATACTTCCTTAGAATAATTTAAATTTCCACATGTGAGAACATGTGTTATTTGTCTTTCTATGCCTGAATTTTTTCACTTAACATAATGTCCTTCAGTTTCATTCATGTGGTTGCAAATGATAGAATTTCATTTTTATGACTGAATAATATTCCATTGTGTGTGTGTATATATATATATATATATATATACCACATTTTCTTCATCTGTTGATGGACACCTGGATTGTTTCCATATCTTGGCTACTGTGAATAGGTCTGCCACAAACATGTGAGTGTAGGTATCTCTTTGATGGAGTGATTTAACTTTGTTTTGATACATGCCTTATGGTAGAATTTCTAGATCATATGGAGTTCCATTTCTAGTTTTTGAGACACCTCCATACTGTTCTCTATAGTGACTATATTAATTTACATTTACATCAACAGTATGTGAGAGTTCCTCTTTATCTGCATCATCATCAGTATTTGTCATTTTCATCTTTTTTTTTAATTTTTATTTTTTTTGACAGGCAGAGTGGATAGTGAGAGAGAGACAGAGAGAAAGGTCTTCCTTTTTGCCGTTGGTTCACCCTCCAATGGCTGCTGCGGCCAGCGCATCGTGCTGATCCGAAGCCAGGAGCCAGGCACTTCTCCTGGTCTCCCACGCGGGGGCAGGGCCCAAGGACCTGGGCCATCCTCCACTGCCTTCCCGGGCCATAGCAGAGAACTGGCCCGGAAGAGGGGCAACCGGGATAGAATCTGGAGCCCCAACCGGGACTAGAACCCAGTGTGCTGGTGCCACAAGGCGGAGGATTAGCCTGTTAAGCCACGGCGCCGGCCCATTTTCATCTTTTTTATAACAGCCATTCTAACTGGGGTAAGATGATATCTCATGATGGGTTTGATATGCATTTCCCTGGTGCTCAGTGACATTTATTGTTATTTCATTATCATTATTTAAATCACAAAGCAATGGTACTTGTTGTCCATTTGTATGTCCTGTTTTGACAAATGCTGTTGAAGACATGCACTCATTTTTTAATTACATTTGATTTTTTTGTTGTTGAATTGTTTGAGTTCCTTGTATATTCTAGAAATTAAACCCTTATTGGATGACAAGTTTGCAAATATTTTTTGCCATTCTGTAGTGTTTCTCTTCATTCTGTTGATTATTTCATTCACAGTACAAAAGTTTTTCAGTTTATTTTTTATTTTATTACCTGTGTTTTGGGGATCACATTCAATGCACAAACCAGTGTCTCAAAGCATTTCCTCTATATATTCTTCCAGTAGTTTCAGTGTTTCAGGACTCACATTGTCTTTGATCATCATGGTGAGAGATACTGGTCTATCATTTTCTTTCTTCTACATATAGAAACTCAATTTTTCCAGTACCATTTGTTGAAGCCACTTTCCTTGCTATATATACTTGCTGCCTTTATTGGAAGTCAGTTGGCTATAAATTCATGGATTTATTTTTGGGTTCTTTAGTCTGTTCCATTGGTCTCTGCATCTGTTTTTTATGCCATAAATGTGCTGTTTAGTTTACCAAAGTTTTACAGCATGTTTTGAAGTCAGTTATTATAATGTCTCTAGCTGTTTAATTCTTTCTCAGACTTAGTTTGGCTATTGAATCTGTTCAGGTTCCATATGAATTTTGTGATTGATTTTCTAGTTTTGTGAAGAATGCCATTGATATTTCGATGGGAATTGCACTGAATCACAACATGGAAATTTTTATAAATATTAATTCTCCCATTCCATGAGTATGGGAAGGCTTTCTTGTGTGTGTGTGTGTGTGTATGTCCTCTTTAATTACTTTCACAAGTAATTTTGTAATTTTCATCGGTGAGATAATTCTCTTCCTTGGTTAAATTTATTTGTAAGTATTTTATTTAGTTTTTGTTGCTATTTCAAATGGGATTGCTTCTTCATTTCTCTGTCAGCAATTTTATTATTGTTATATAAAAAAACCCTGTTTTTCTTGTTGTTATATATCCTATGACCTTATCAAATTCATTTATCTGTTCTAATATTTTTGGTGGAGTCTTTAGGTTTTTCTATACATAAAATCCTGGATAATTTGACCTTATCCTTTTCTGTTTAGATGCCCTTTATTTCTTCCTCCTGTCTAATTACTATGGCTAAGATTTTCAATACTGTATCAAGTAAAAGTGCTAAAATGGATATCCTTGTTTTGTTCCTGATTTTAGAGGGAACTATCTCATCTTTGCCCATTCAGTAGGATGTAGACTGTGGGTTTGTCATGCATATCCCTTTTTGTGTTGAGGTATATTTCTTCTATCCCTAAAGAATTTTTTCTTTACCCTATACTTTTGACAGTCTGTATACAATATGCCTTGCCGAGCATTGTTTTTGTTTGAATCTGTATTAATCCTTGGAACTAACTGGGTATAAATGTCCATATCTTCCCCAAGATTTGGAAAATTTTCAGTAATTATTTCATTGAATAGGCTTTTCAATAATTTTTCCCTTCTCCTCAGAAACACTCATTATGTGAATATTTGCTTGCTTAATGAGCTCTCATAAGAATTGGAACAGCTTTCTTCATTCTTTTAATTTTTCTTTTGGTCTGACTAGATTATTTCAAAAGGCCTCCCTTTAAGCTAAAATATTCTTTCTTTTGCTTTCTCTTTATTCTACTGTTGAGGCCCACAATTGTACTTTAACTTTAATGTAGTGCTTCCAAGCTGATCAGGAGTCCTGAGACTGAAGAATGGAGAAGGAAGCTTCACATAAGAACAAATAACTGATGCGGGCAACTTGCATGTGCATTCCTGATGGCCAAGCAGTTGATCTGGACACCAAAGCTGTAGAAGAGCCATTGTTTTATACGTTTACAAATTAATGGGAACTAGGGTAAGATCTTGTTTTACAACATTCCTTTACTATTCTCTAAGCATACCCTCCAAGGCATCTGCTGAGCTGTCCCTCCTTATCAGGAAGGCTTATGATAGCATTTATACTTTATGGATGGAGGGTCATGCCATTAGGCTGACAGATGGTCAACAATTTTTTTTATGAGAATGTGAAAATAAGGGTATTATTATGGTTTGTGGTCACACAACTTGCTTATACCATTTTATAACATGGCTTTCATAGCAAAAGGCTTTTGGCTGGCAATGTGCCCTAACATATTGATTGTATAAATGCTGTATTGTCTTTCTTTCCAGGTAGACACTTTAGTGTCCATATAACTTCTTTAGTTGTAAACAACATTGATTATGCTTCGGTGGCCTAGGCATTGATGATGCCTCAGTGGCCTAGGCTTCAAGGATTGTGAAACTGCACCACCAGTCAGGATGCAGCTCTGTAGGAAATCTACTGGTGGTATCACTTAACAGAGTGAATTAAAGAGGAAAGAAAACTGAGATGCACTTGTGAAGTTCACAGCACAGGGCTACAGACTCATTAAAATACTGAGACCTAATTAGAGAACTACATAAAGTCTTCCTCCCCCAACACCTTCCTGTCACATTTCTGTATACAAGTTACTACAGTTCCTTTTGCCCAGTACATTGCCCAAGTTTACACAAAAGATTATGAGATATACTGAAGGCAAAAAATCAGTTTAAAGAGACTGAACAAACATTAAAACTTAGCTCCAGATATGGCAGGATGGTCAAATTATCAGACCATGAATTTAAAACACATATGATTAATATGCTAAGGGCTCTAATGGAAAAAGTAGATAACATGCAAGAAGAGATGGATAATGTAAGCAAGATAGAAATTCTAAGAAAGCACAGAAAGAAATTCGAGATAAAAAAGCACTGTAACAGACATGAAAAATGCATTTGAAAGGTTCATTAGTAAATGAGACATGACTGAGAAAGAATCGCTGATCTCAAGGATATGCCAATGGAAATTCTCCAAACTGAAAAGCAAAAAGAAAAGACTTAAAAAAAAAGAAACAAAATTTCCGAGAACTGTGGAGCTAAAGGTAATTACATCGTATATAATGGGAATAACAGAAAAGGGAAAAACAGAGAAAGGAACAAAAACACTATTTCAAGCAATACTAAGAGTTTCCCTATACCCCAAATTAATATCAGACCAAACCAGAGGTCCAGGAAGTGCCAGGAACAACAAAGAGCATAAATGCCCAAAACAGAACAACAAATCTTACACTTAGGTGTATCAGAGACAAAAATATTTCTGAAAGAAGGCAGAGTAAACAACACCTTATCTGTAGAGAAACAAATATAAGAATTTCATCCGACTTCTCCACAGAAATTAGAGGAAACTCCACCAATACAAAATTTATTTCTCTGAGAAATTATCCTTTAAAAGTAAAGAAGATATAAAGAATTGCTTTTGGCCAGCACCGCGGCTCACTTGGCTAATGCTCTGCTGCAGCACTAGCACCCAGGGTTCTAGTCCCGGTTGGGGCTCCAGATTCTTTCCCGGTTGCTCCTCTTCCAGTCCAGCTCTCTGCTGTGGCCTGGGAAGGCAGTGGAGGATGGCCCAGGTACTTGGGCCCCTGCACCTGCATGGGAGACCAGAAGGAAGCACCTGGCTCCTGGCTTCAGATTGGCTCAGCACACCGGCTGTAGCGGCCATCTGGGGGGTGAACCAATGGAAGGAAGACCTTTCTCTCTGTCTCTATCTCTCTGTGTCTAACTCTGCCTGTCAAGAAAAAAATTGCTCTAACACACACACAAACATACACACAAAATTTGAGGGAATTTATTGCCAGTAGACCTCCCTTGTAAGATATTTTTTAGGACAGCTGCCATTCTATGAGGCTGCTGTGTATCCTGCTTCCCATGTTGGATCGTTCTCTCCCTTTTTGATTCTATCAGTTAGTATTAGCAGACACTAGTCTTGTTTGTGTGATCCCTTTGACTCTTAGACCTATCAATGTGATCAATTGTGAACTGAAATTGATCGTTTGGACTAGTGAGATGGCATTGGTACATGTAACCTTGATGGGATTGTATTGGAATCCCCTGGCACATTTCTAACTCCACCATTTGGAGCAAGTCCTATTGAGCATGTCCCAAATTGTACCTAAACAGCACTCTGGCCTCAGAATCAGCCCTTAAGGCATTCGGATCTGGCTGAAGGGCCCATGAGAGTATTGTAGGCATGGAAAGCCAAGACACTCTGGGAAAAAAAAAAAAAAAACAACTAAGTGAAAGATCTCTGTGAGTGAGATCCCAGTGGAAAGAATGGGGCCATCAAAGAAGGAGGTAACTTTCGCTGAAGGGAGGAGAGAACTTCCACTTTGACTATGACCCTGTCAGAATAAGTTCGAAGTTGGCGAACTCAAAAGGCCTCCATAGCCTTGGCAACTCATGACTAGAGTCTAGGGAGATTACTGACACCATAAACAAGAGTGTCAATTGTTAAATCAACATCAGGAGTCACTGTGTACTTACTCCTCTTGTGGGATCTGTCCTTAATGTGTTGTCCAATGTGAAGTAATGCTGTAACTAGTACTGAAACAGTATTTTACACTTTGTGTTTCTGTGTGGGTGCAAACTGATGAAATCTTTACTTAATATATACTAAATCAATCTTCTGTATATAAAGATAATTGAAAATGAATCTTGATGTGAATGGAATGGGAGAGGGAGTGGGAGATGGGAGGGTTATGAGTGGGAGGGAAGTTATGGGGGAGGAAAGCCATTGTAATCTATAAACTGTACTTTGGAAATTTATATTTATTAAATAAAAGTTAAAAAAAAAGAAACATTTTTTAAGCTCACCAGAGGAAGGAAATGTTATCATTAAGGAACTTGGATCTACATAAAGAAAGGATGAGCATTAGAGAAGAAATAATGAAGGTAAATTAAAAACTTTTGTTTTTCTTATTGTCATTTAATCTAACAATAATGATATATCCAAAATAATAGTAATAATGTGTTCAATTATTGTAATTTGTATGTAAGTGAAATGAATAACAGCAGTGATCTAAGAGAAAGGAGAGAGAGGAATCCGAAATAGTTTTATTATATGATAATCACACTACCTGTGAAGTAGTATAGCGTTATTTGAAAGTGGATTTTGATTAATTGCAAATGTACATTTTAAACTTTAGGGTAATCACTATAGAAAGCTTTTAGAAGATGATAAAATGCAGTCATATAAAATTCTGAATAAACCACAAAATGCAGAAAAAGTATGGAAAAAAATAGGGATAAAGAACAAGTCCAATGAATAAATAAAATAACAAGCATGGTAGATATTGATTATTTAAATATGTTAATAATCATTTTCAATGCTGATGCTCTCCAAGTCATTTAGAAGACAGAGTGATCAGAGTGGATCAAAAAATAATATGTAACCATATATCATCTCCAACACTCACTTCAATGTAAAGATGCATATAGATTAAAAGGATGGAAAAATATACCATGCTAACACTAGTCAAGAGGAAACAAGAGTAGCTCTGTTAAGAGCTAATAGGCTTCAGAACAAAGAAAATGATCAGGGATACAGAGGGACATTACCCAATGATAAAAAGGCCAATTCTTCATGAAAACATAAAGATCTTTAATGAATATGCACCTACTGATAGAATTACAATGAAAAATAGATGAATTTTCTTCAGTGTAATTGGAGATGTCAACACCCCTATATAAAAATTAAACTGGTATAACAAGCAGAAAATTAGTGAACACAGTTGAGCTAAGCAGCATCTCAAACCAACTGGTTATAATTATCATTTACAGACTACCTCACCAAGCAACAAGAGAATACACTCTTCAGTTTTAAGGAACATTCAATAAACATTACATCTTAGGTTATAAAATATACCTTAATAAACTAAAAAAATAAATTATACAATGTCTGCTGTTAGACCGTAAAGGAATTAAATTAGGAATTAACAACAAAAAGATAGCTGAGAAACCTCCAAATACTTGGAGATTAGCAGCACAACTCCAAATAGCACATGAGTCAAAGAAGAAAATTGAACACACATGTAAAAACACTTTGAACTGGATGAAAATGAAAACAATTTCTGGGATGCAGTAAAAGCAGTGTTTAGAGGAAAACTTATAGCATTAAAATGCTTATATTAGAAAAGAAGAAATATCACTGTCAAATTGTTAAGTCAACAACAGGAGTCACTGTGTACTTACATCTCATGTGGGAT
The DNA here is from genome assembly GCF_033115175.1 of Lepus europaeus. Lineage (NCBI taxonomy): Eukaryota > Metazoa > Chordata > Mammalia > Lagomorpha > Leporidae > Lepus > Lepus europaeus. Next base: position 103,082,813 of record NC_084827.1, on the reverse strand, counting down.
CTGTCCTTAATGTATTGTCTAATGTGAAGTGATGCTATAACTAGTACTAAAACAGTATTTTTACACTTTGTGTTTCTGTGTGGGTGCAAACTGATGAAATCTTTACTTAGTATATACTGAATCGATCTTCTGTATATAAAGATAATTGAAAATGAAAAAAAAAAACCTGGTGTTAAATTGGAAATTGCTTAGAAAATTAATTAATTTTTAAAAAATATCATATAGGATCTCTGTCTTTAATGTGGTGTACACTGTCATTTAATGCTATAACTAGTACTCCAACAGTATTTTTTCACTTTGTGTTGCTATGTGAGGGCAAACTGTTGAAATCTTTACTTAATATATACTAAACTGATCTTCTGTATATAAAGAGAATTGAAAATGAATCAACACTTCACATAAAATCCAGACACTGTACTATTGGTGAAAGACAAAGAAATCAATGGAACATGATACAGAGCCCAGAATGTACCCATGAGTACAGTCAATATATATGGCAAAGAAGTGAAGTTTTAATATAGTAGACCAAAGACAGTTATTGCTGCAGATGATTTTGGATCAACTGGAAATCCACAGGGGGAAAAAAAAAACAACAACAACAATGTGCACACAGACCTTACACCATTCACAGAAATTAACTCAGAAAGGATTATGAATCTAAATGTAAAGTGCAGAACTACAAAATTCTTAGAAATAACATGCGGGAAAAATACAGATGACCCTTAATATGGCTTTTTATTACTTTTTAGATACATCACCAAAGGCACAAGCCAGACAGAGATAATTGATGAGCTGGACTTCATTAAAACTGAAAATTTCTGCCTGTGAAAGACACAGTCAAGGGGCTGGTGCTGTGGTATAGTAGGCTAAGCTTCTGCCTGTGGCGCTGGCATCCCATATGGGTGCCAAAGACCCAGCTGCTCCACTTTTGATCCAGCTGCCTGTTAATGTACCCGAGAAAGCAGCAGAAGATGGCCCAAGTGCTTGGGCCCCTGCACCCACATGGGAGACCAGGAAGAAGCTCCCGGCTCCTGGCTTTGGCCTAGCTCATCCATGGCCATTGCAACCATTTAGGGACTGGATTAGTAGATGGAAGATATCTCTCTCCACTTCCCCGCCCTCCTTTCTCTGTAACTGTGCCTTTCAAATAAATAAAAAATAAATCTAAAAAAACCCAGTCAAACAAATGAGAAGAGACACCATAGACTAGGAGGCAATACTTGCAAAAGACACAAATGAGAAAGGACTGTTACAAAAAAAATAAAAACAACTCTTGAGATCTTGCAGATGTCCTGCACACGTGAAGGGATAAATTGTGGCACACCCAGACAGTGGAATTTATTCAACACTGAAAAGAAATGAGTTTATCAAGCCATGAAAACACTTGGAGGAAACATAAATGTGTATTACTAAGTGAAAAAAGCTAAACTGGAAAGGGAATATGCTATATGATTCCAACTAAATGAAATACAAGGCAGAACTATGGAGACAGTGAAATATCAGTGGTGAAGAGAAGTTGGGACAAACCGAGCCCAGAAGATTTTTCAGGTAATCAAATTGTTCTCTATGGTATTATGATGGCTGCATGTCATTATATGTTTGTCAAACCCTATACAATGTTCAACACTGAAAGTGAACCCAATGTAAACTACTGATTTTAGGTAATAATACTGTGTCAGTGTGTTTTCATCAGTTATAACAAATACGTCACTGTGATATGGGATAGTAAAAGGGTGGAGGTTGTGCGAGGTGGGGCAGAGTACTCTCGGTTCCTTCCACTCAATTTTGTTGACCACCTGTAACCGCTCTGCAACACAGACATTAAGCATAAGCAAGCTTGTGTGGTTATATCAATATCAGCTGAAGGTTGAATTCACTATGAGGAGCAGTATTAGAGGAGTTAAAATGAACAGTTAATACCGAAAATAGGGCTTTTTCCATCAAAAGACGTAACATCTGAAAGGTTGTACATATTTGCGAACAAAACTTCAAAATATATGAAGTAAAAGCTAATAAAATTAATGAATAGATGTGTTTATAATCATAATTAAAGATTTAACTCCATCTTCTCAGTAATAGATAGTGTAAGTAGGCAAAAAAATTCAGTAAAGATGTAGAGATTTGGAAAAAAATAGTAACCAATTTGCTCTCATTGTTATTTATGGAATATTTTATCAAATCACTCTCTAACTTACGTTTTTCTAAAGGGCATATGGACTTTCCACCCAAAGAAATCACATACTAGATCATACAAAAATAAGAGATTACAAATAGCCAAGAAGTACATGGATTTTGCGCCAAAGAAATGCAAATAAAATCATAAGATACTTCACACCAGCTAGAATGGCAAAAAATAGGACCAATGATAATTCCAGATACTGGTGAGCAAGAAGAATAACTTAAACAAACAAAAATAGCTTTTGCTGCTATTTGGGGAGTGAGCCAAAGGATGGACAAAATCTCTATCAGTCTGTCTGTTTCACCTTCCTCTTCAAATAAAATAAAATAAAATATTAAAAAATTTGAGAGATAATCATGACCCCAACAGAAATAAAAATGCTTTCAAAAAAGCCCTATACAAGAATTATTGTATTAGATTTTAAAAAATAATTGTCACAAACTGAAAACAATCTAAATGATCATCAAAATGAGAATGAATAAGCAAATTGTGATATAGTCATTCAATGGAATACCACATAACAATACAAAAATAGTATATTTCTGATACCTGCAATAGCATGGAAAAAAAATCTCAAAAACATTAAACTGAGAAAAAGTCAGACCCAGCCCTCCAAAAACTAATAATAGATAATGTGTTATCTCATACATAGACAAAATAAATTTATGATGAAGTAGTTATTGATCCTTGGAAAAGCAGTTAAATTAGAGAGTGTGTGAACCAGAACTTCCTGGATTGTGGATTACATAGGTGTAATTATTTGAAACATCATTGAATTTTATGCTTAAGAGCTGTGATTCTTATTATATGCAAATTATAGCTCAATAAAAAGAATATGAGTAGGAGGAAAGGATATTCTTTATTAGAAAAGAAAACTACAGCCCTCAGTTATCCTGACAGTTTAACAAAAATCCTTATTCATTTCTCTTTCTTAGAGTAAGAAAACCAGAATGAATTATCTGATGGGCAGTGTTGACAGGGTTGATGTCAATTTATGATTCTAAAAATAGTAAATCAAAAAATTGGTTCAATAGCTTTATCTCCATTCACATCAAAATACAGCTTTGACACTCTTGCCTCAGAATCAGCCCTTAAGGCATTCAGATCTGGCTAAACAGCCCATGAGAGTATTTCAGGCATGGAAAGCCAAGACACTCTGGCAAAAAAAAAAACAAACAAACAAAAAAGAAAAAACAAAAACCTAAATTAAAAATCTCTGTGAATGAGATCCCAGCAGAAAGAACAGACCATCAAAGAAGGAGGTACCTTTCTCTGTAGGGAGGAGAGAACTTCCACTTTGACCATGGCCTTGTCTAAATAAGATCGGAGTTGGCGAACTCAAGAGGCTTCCATAGCCTTGGCAACTCATGACAAGAGCCTAGGGTGATTACTGACGCCATAAACAAGAGTGTCAATTGTTAAATCAACAACAGAAGTCACTGTGCACTTACTCCCCTGCTCGGCGCCGTCCTCGTCCAGCAAGAGACAGAGACCGAACACTTTGCACGGGGTTCCTTTATTGCTCGGCAAGCAGGAGATCCAGCTTCGATCTCTTCTGGGCAGGAACTTTTCTTACACCCGCGTAGCAAGGGTTTTTATGCACAATACACGTCACAAATCAGGTGATAGGCTAGAAGCGCGGGGATAGGACAATCTCGTGGCAAGGCGGGAAGGAGCGAGCTAGAGCGGGAAATCTAAGGCGGGAAGGAGCGAGCAAGAGCGGGAACTCCCTGAGATGAGGAAGAACCCGGAAGCAGGGAGTCGGCGCCATCTTAGGGGCACGGTTCCTCCGGTCTGGTTCCCTACATCTCCCTCCTTTTGTTTTTGCACAAATCACATCCCCGACGGCCCTGGCTCATGAGGGCCGGGAGAATATTTACTAGGCAGAGAGTAGAGGTGCATACCCAGCGTGCTTGTGATCCGTTAGTTACGGAACTTCAAGGGCCTGGCCACAACCCCTGATGTCTCCGTTAGGGATCAGTTTTTATTCCCTTTTGCTGGGGCAGGCTGGGAATTGAACCTGCATGCATATGCATATGCTCTCCCAGGACCCCCGGAACCCCCGGGTGGACTCCTGCTGCAGTACCTTTGGTCTCGCATACCCAGTTTTTGCTCCCCGTCAGGGATGGGTGATACAGCCCAATGAATGAGAGGGGGAACAAGACAACTCGAGGAAGGTGTGTGCCTGATGGAGGCATTGTCCATATGTGAGGCGTGAGTAGGGATGGGGGGACGAGGGTTTTAATCGCTTTGTTAGCTGTTGGTGGCGGAGCTGGTCCTGTGGGCCTCCGCCATCAGAGATATGCACGGGTGCCGTAGTGCGCCAGCACGCCCACTGTCCAGGCGTACCAACACAGGGGGCTGAGAGGTAGGGGGATGAATGGACTACCTGTGGCAAATGGTCAGGACTAGAGGACCTGCGAGTACTTTGTAACTGGGTGGCATAGTACGACTGACCGCCAGAAGTGCATTGGAAGTATGAGGAATCGCAAGAGCTGTGCATGGATTCTTGAAAGGTCAAGCAAGGACAGGAGTGGTTTTTGCTATGGGGATCAGAAACGCGGGGTTTGGGCACACATATGTAGCCGCGTGGTAGGCCGGGGATCCCCTGGAGGGGCAGATATGCAGTTTTGTCCCCACAATCAGCTGTGGCGATGTGAGTACGCTGCAGTACGGTGTTGCTGGTCCCCCCCTTGCAGTCGCAAGGGTTGCCTACGTTCTGCAGTAAAGCAGTGGGGTTGGAGTTAAAGCCCGCATAAGAGCCAGGGAGCAAAGCCGCTGCCAGTATGAAGAAGCGGAAGGGGTGCATCTCACGTCTCGTTGTTTTGTTGCAATTTGTCGTCCTGTGAGAGCGTGGTAATCTCGGTTATCTCGGGGGAGATGTCGTCCGTAGGTGATAGAGGTGTATCTTGCGGCGGCGGGGCTGTTTTTCTGACCAATCTTTCCGGTATCCAGAGAGGTTCTCTTCCAGATTCCTGTGGGAAGACACAGACCGCGCCTCGGTTCCAGCATAATACCGGATCCGGGCCGTACCACTTTCCCGTGAGGACATCTTTCCAACGGACATAGCCTCGTGAAGATGGCTCCTTTAACATGTGTCTCTCAGCGGGGGACATAGAATGATCTGTCAAATTCAAAAAGTTTATAGTAAACAGTGCAAGGGAGAGGCGCATTCGAGGGGTTTTGCCCGTGGCAATTCCCTCCTTTTGTTTTAAGAGAAAAGCCTTGAGGGTTCGATGAGCCCTTTCAATTATGGTCTGTCCCTGAGGGTTATAAGGGATTCCAGTTTTATGTTGTACCTGCATACGGGTGCAGAAATCTTGGAATGATTTACTTGTGTATGCAGGACCATTATCTGTTTTTAAAGTTTTTGGTTTGCCCCAGGCTGCCCATGCAGCAAGGCAGTGATTAATGACATGGGTGGTACGCTCACCCGTCTCCAGAGAAGCAAAAATTACTTGGGAACAGGTGTCAACTGACACATGAACATACTTTAAGGTCCCAAACTCGGATATGTGGGTGACATCCATCTGCCAGATATGTCCTGGTAGTAATCCTCGGGGATTAACCCCCACCGAAGGCACAGGGGTTAAAGTAGGGCATGCGGCACAATGGCGAACAATATCGCGAGCGGCAGCACGAGAAAGACCGAATTTGGCGGCAAGGGTTTTTGCGTTTACATGGAACTCTGAATGAAACTGGATAGCCTGCTCTTCTGGGGAAGAAAATTGGAGTATCCAAATGGGGCGTGTGGCTTGATCAGCTATAGCATTGCCTGTGGTCATGGGTCCAGGTAAGGAAGAATGAGCTCTAATATGAGTAATAAAGAAAGGAGCAGACCGATTCCAAATAGATTTTTGCAGGGTGAGGAAAACTGTCGCTACGGAGGATGAAGAATTGACTAGTCCTGCGGCCTCAAGGATAGACACAGAATTAACCACATAGCGTGAATCAGACACAATATTGACAGGTCCGGGGAAATCAGAGAAGACTTGGTTAACTATAAGAAGTTCAGTTACCTGGGGGGAGTTAGTAGCGAATTGGAATGTTTTTGGCACAGATCCTGAAACAACATATGCACCGACTCCTGTTTTAGAACCGTCGGTATACACTACTGGGGCTCCCTGTAAGGGCTTTTGGGATGTGGACTTTGGAAAAATAACTGGGTGAGACTGAACAAAGGTTAGCAAAGGATCAGAGGGTGTTCTGTTTGTAATAGTTGCGGAAGTGGAGCAGACTAAAACCGCCCAAGCATCAGTACAAGCGATTAGCACACGTACCTGTTCCATGGAATAGGGGACAACAATGGTGGATGGTTCGCGTCCAAAATGTTGGATAGCCCTCTGAATGGCTAGGAGAGTTATCTCCGCCACTGCCACGGGATAGTAACTAATAGATCTAGTAGATGACATTGAGGGATGGATCCAGAGGAGAGGCCCATCCTGCCATAGGACCGCGGTGGGCTGTTTAAGGGTGTCGAGGACCCAAAGAGTAAGGTCTCCCGCAGGGTCCCAACGTTTTAGGGCAGCTTTACTAAGGGCATCGTTGACAATTGACAGTGCTTGTTTGGCCTCAGAGGTGAAGGTTCGGGGGGAAGCAAGATCCGGGTCTCCTTTAAGTATATTAAAGAGGGGCTGCAATGCAGCATTAGGAATGTTAAGGTAGTGCCTAATCCAATTGATATCCCCTAAAAGTTTTTGTAAGTCATTTAGAGTGGAGATAGCATTGATTTTTATTTGAATTTTTTGAGGTCTAATTTGAGTAGGGGCGACTATAGCCCCAAGATAAGAAACTACAGACGACAATTGCACCTTATTAGGTGCAATATGCAGCCCTGCCCCTTCCAGCACTTGTTGGAGTGTACTGTATAAGGCCAGGAGCCTCTCTGCTGTGGGGGCTGCACACAGTAGGTCGTCCATATAATGTAGGCACCTGCAGTCGGAATATCGGTCTCTAAGAGGTTTTAGTACTTGGGCTACATAGACTTGACACATGGTGGGGCTATTAGTCATACCCTGAGGCAAGACTGTCCACTCCCAACGCTTGTCCGGTTGTTCCTGGTTCTGGGTGGGGACAGTAAAAGCAAAACGTGGGGTATCCTTTTTGTCCAATGGAATGGAAAAGAAACAATCCTTAAGATCTATTACAATAACAGGCCATTGGTTGGGAAGTGCCGAAAGCAGAGGAAGACCACGTTGCACAGGGCCCATAGGCTGCATCTGTGCGTTGACTGCCCTAAGATCATGTAAGAGTCTCCATTGACCTAATTTTTTGCGGATGGCAAAAATAGGCGTATTCCATGGAGAGGTGGATGGGATCAAATGACCAGCGTTGACCTGCTCCAAGACCAGAGTGTTGACTGCCTCCAGTTTCTCCTGAGATAGGGGCCACTGTGGAACCCAGACGGGTACGTCCGTTAGCCACGAGATGGGTAAAGGCTCCACTGGTTTAGGAGGCGAAACAGTGACCCCTAGGAAAAACCCAGGCCAACTTTACTTGGTCTTTGTTTTGGTTCAATGGGGGAAGGGTGGCCCTGGAGCTGGACACCGAGTCCCTTGCCTGGGACGTAACCCATATTTTGTAGCATAGATCGTACTGCAGGGGAAGTGGTGACCAAAGCAACATCCATTTCGGCCAGGACGTCTCTCCCCCAAAGGGAAATGGGTAGAGGTAAAATGAATGGAGAAAACTGTCCTCTATGACCCTCGCTATCCTGCCATGACAACAAGGCTGCACTGATTTTTGGGAAATGAGCAAAACCAAGTCCTTGCAAGGTTTGTTCCGCCACATTTGTAGGCCATGTACTAGGCCAGTCCTTTGTTGCTATAATGGATTTGTCGGCTCCTGTGTCTAAAAGTCCCTTAATGTCCTTGCCATTAATCTGCAACACTAAAGTGGGACGTTCATTTAAAAGCATATGTAAGCCGGTAAAATTAATGCCAGAGGACCCAAAGTTACCAGTGCCGCGAACGTGGTTTTTAGCTGGGATTAAAGAGTGAAGACTGGGCAGTAATAACATTTGTGCGATACGGTCTCCAGGATTGATTACTAAAGGTCCCTGAGGGGCCTGAACCATGATCTTTACTTTACCAGTGAAATCAGAGTCAACTACCCCGGGGATCACAGCTAGCCCTCGGAGGGCGGCGGAGGACCGACCCAACACTAATCCAACCGAATCCGGGGGCAGAGGACCGGAGCAGTCGCTCTCCACTAATTGTACCCCCATCTCCGGAGTTAAGAGGAGAGGGGAGGTGGCGCGGAGGTCCAGGCCTGCGGACCCGTGAGTGGCACGGGCTGAGGGTGCACTGGGTGTAGCGCAGACACGGGAGGTGGAACCTGAGAGTAGATTTGATTTTGGGGGCTCCTCGCTGGGTTGGGGAGCCCCCTCTGGCCGTTTTTTGGCCCCTGGGCGCTACCTGTAAGTGGGTTGCCATCGATATCGAAAGCAGAACGGCATACCTCTGCCCTATGAGGGCCCTTGCGGCAACGGCGACAAGGCTCTATGCCTGAAGGCTGTGCCGTGGAATACCCATGGCTGAGATTGGGGCAATCGCGTTTTCTGTGACCCGGTTGATGACATTGGAAGCAAAGTCCTGAAGATATGGGGGGTCGGGTCGATTTAGATTTTGGACTGTTTTCTTTGACTTTTGCCAGCATCGCAGCTAGGCCCGCATTAGTAAGTGGCCCACCGGTATCTCTGCAGTATTTTAACCAGGAGTCCAGAGATTTATGTCTATATTGTCGAAGAATGTTTTTGCACTCTTTATTAGCCTGCTCAAAAATAATTTGTTTGACCAGTGGCTGAACGTCAACCTCGGAAGGGAAAATACGCGACGCAGCCTCAAGTATGCGAGCGACAAAATCAGCGAAGGGTTCGGCCGTGCCCTGAACGATCTTGGTGAGGTGGCTAGCTGAGTCACTTGGATTGGACGCCTGCCTCCACGCACGTTGGGCACAGTTGGAAATTTGCCTGTATACTTGTCTAGGGAATTGGGTCTGGTCAGCCTGATAAGGTCCACGCCCTAAAAGCATATCAGCATTCCACGTAGGGTGGCCGTCCTCAGCATTTTCATCTGCCTGGTCATGACAGCACTCTGTATTCATAGATTGCCACAAAAGAAAGCCGCCTGGACTTAAACAGGCCCGAGCCAATTGGGTCCAGTCGCTAGGTGTTAAAATGGACTGGCCGACTGATTCAAGGAGTGACAATGTGAATGGGGCTGTGGGTCCATAGTCATGGACCGCAGCCTTAAGTTGTTTTAATACTGTCATGTCCAATGGTTCGTGCCGGGCCTCTCGCGTGCCCAAAGCCAAAACAGGGTAAGCCTGAGCGGGGGCAGCGGGAGCGCCAGTTCGCAACTGTTTCCAGGCTTGTTGATGAAACTGTCTGCCTGAAAAAGGTGGCACATTTGGGACGTTTAATGGCCATGGCGGCACGGGTGTTAGATGGGGCTGAGGCACGCCTACATGACCGCCAGTAGGAGGCGCTGCGTCTTTAATCTGATGGGCGGGCACGACATCGATAGGAGGAGCCGTAGGCACTAGAGGGCGTAAACAGGCATCTTTTAACTTTTGCCGCAGCTGCGCATACGTAGGAGGCGGGGATTTAGGATCGCCGTCCCCTTCCCCCTCAGACTCAGAGGAGGCGGAGCCACATTCGGAGCCTGAGGCCAGTGAGGAAGTCTGGCATCCCGTGTCCTTAAATTGTATGAGGTCCCGGGCGCCGTCCGAGCTCTGAGAACGAACTTCCTCGAGAGCCTCGCGAACCGCCGTAAGAGTCGGGCGGTCCGCTCCCACCGACCTCTCCTCTTGGAGGCACGCCCGCAGTAGTTCCCATAAGGGGAGAACAACGGGGTCGATATCGGGTTCCTGGGGATCGTTAACTGTGCGCCGGAGATCCTTTCCTAATTTCTCCCAAGACTCAAGAGTTATTTGGCCCTCGTGGGTGAGCCACGGCGCAAAGAAATCAACACTTCCAAGGAACCTGACAAGTGTGGTCTTAGAAACCTTAATCCCTTTGCTACGCAATAATGCTTTTAACGGATTAAGCAACATTGAATGGCTAGATGAATTTCCCATTTTCAGTTTAAAGCGGGAAGACACGTCCGCTATCTTATTTTCAGTTTAAAGCGGGGGAACAAGTCTGCTATTCTTTCAGTTTAAAGCGGGGAAACACGTCCGCTATCTTAGGGTGCGTCCACCCTCCAACCACGAGATATACCTCACTCGCGGGGCCCAGACGGTAAGACTGACCTCGCTTACCTTCTACTTACCGGGCAACGTAGAGGAAGCTCCCCGTACGGGCCACCAGCTGCTCGGCGCCGTCCTCGTCCAGCAAGAGACAGAGACCGAACACTTTGCACGGGGTTCCTTTATTGCTCGGCAAGCAGGAGATCCAGCTTCGATCTCTTCTGGGCAGGAACTTTTCTTACACCCGCGTAGCAAGGGTTTTTATGCACAATACACGTCACAAATCAGGTGATAGGCTAGAAGCGCGGGGATAGGACAATCTCGTGGCAAGGCGGGAAGGAGCGAGCTAGAGCGGGAAATCTAAGGCGGGAAGGAGCGAGCAAGAGCGGGAACTCCCTGAGATGAGGAAGAACCCGGAAGCAGGGAGTCGGCGCCATCTTAGGGGCACGGTTCCTCCGGTCTGGTTCCCTACACTCCCCATGTAGGATCTCTGTCCTTAATGTGTTGTACAATATGAATTAATGGTATAACTAATACTCAAACAGTACTTTATACTTTGTGTTTCTGTGTGGGTGCAAACTGTTGAAATCTTTACTTAGTGTATATTAAATTGATCTTCTGTATATAAAGATAATTGAAAATAAATCTTGTGGAAAAATGGGATGGGATAGTCGTGGGAGATGGGATGGTTTTGGGTGGGAGGGAGGTTTTTTTTTTGGGGGGGGGAAGCTGCTATAATCCAAAAGTTGTACTTCGGAAATTTATAATTATTAAATAAAAGTTTAAAAAGATACAGCTTTGAATTTTCTTTTTATAAAATAGGATTTATTTATTTATTTATTTTGAAAGGCAGAGAAATAGGGAGAGGGAAATGGAGGGAGATAGATGATAGATAGATAGATAGATAGATAATTTATCATCTGCTACTTCACTCCCCAAATGCTCACAATAGCCAGGGCTGAGTTAGTTCAAAGCAAGGATCCAGGAACTTCATTCTGGTCTCCCATGTAGGTGGCAGGGTCCCAAGGACTTGGACCATCACCTGTTGCTTCATAGGTACAGCAGCCATATGCTGGATGGGAAGTGGAGAGCTGGTACTCATACTGGCATTCTGATATGACATGTAACATAGCAAGTGGTGGCTTAATCTGCTGTACCAAACTGACCACACTTTGAACTTTCAAAAAATAAGGCAGAGCATAAATATTGTGTATACATATTGCAGAAATAAAAATGAATCACATTTTCATGAAAATGCTGTTAGTTTCAGCTTGCTTTTTATTCCTAACTTCTTACCCCTTTGCTTTCTCTTGGAAAGATCTATCAAGAAATTAATTCTAAGCTGAACTCCTTTGTTTCTACTTTTACCCAATAGAATGTTAGGAAAATTCTTTGATTGCTACAATCTAGAAAAAGCAGGCAGTATCCCCAGTACATGTTAAAAATCTCCTCTTCTGGGGTGGGTGTTTGGTGCTGTGATCAAGTGCCCCCTTGGGACACACACATCCCATATTAGAAAGTCTGGTTCTCTCTGCTTCTGATCCAGCTTCCTGGTAAGGCACATTCTGAGAAGCAGCAGATTTCTATTGTCCATGTGGGAGACTAGGTCTATTTCCAGGCTCCTGGTTTCAGCCTGGCCCCAGCCCTGGATGTTTTGAGCATTTGGGGAGTGAACCAGAAGATGGAAGATTCATATTTCTCTCTCTCTCTCTCTCTCTCTCTCTCTCTCTCTCTCTCTCCCTCCCTCTCTCTCCCTCCCTCTCTCTCCCTCTCTCCCTCCCTCTCTCTCCCTCCCTACCTCTCCCTCTCTCTCTCTATGTCTCTCTGCCTTTCAAATAAAATGAAAATCAATAAATCAAAAAATTATTTAGTTCCCCTCTTCTGCTGTTAATCTTGTTCTAACACTTTTTAACGTTCAAGGCCCTTATCCAAAAGTCCTTCCACTAACTCATACATCAGTTAATTCAGCCAACATGTTTTTGAATATCAAGGAAAAGTAATTATTTCTGCCACGTATTCAATGCCATTTCAATCAAATTCCTCTAACTTGGAAAATCCTGAAAGCCACATTTTAGAGAATTTGATGACTCTTTTTAAACTCTTCAGAAAGGAGGCTACCAGATGTATTACTATGTTCACATATGTGCATGCATGGGTGCATGAAATAATTAAATGATCCTTAGGTAGTTTTCTAAACCCTTACAGAGAGACTTTGTTAGAAAACTTGGCACCTTCACCTAGGCTACTGATCTTGCTTCCCTATTTTAACCAAAGCATTTGGTTTCTAAAAATTATGCTTAGGAATTAATTTACCTTATGCCAACAGATGAGTGAGATTTATCTTAATTTGAATAAACCATAAATGTCCATTCATCAGTTATGATCCTTGTTAAGGCAGGCTGCCAAGAAACACCAGGTGTCTGGGCCAGAGTTTACTCAAATATAAGATGAACCCTCTTCCGATGTTTGAAAGCTATAAATTCTCTATTTGATTTTGGGCCAAATAATTAATGTCTTTGAGTCTTGGTTTTCTTGTCTGTAAAGTAAAAATGTTGATTATGTGGACTCTAAGTTTCAGTTCTACAATTTTGTGGATATGTGATTGATGGCTAAGGGAGGGACTATTGATAACACTAGTACAATATTGGACTGGAAAACTCTGGGTGAACATGGAAAGTTAAAGCCAAAACTATGCCTTGGCCATGTATTGGAGTCTATATTGTGCTATAAAAGTGATGATGAAGATGCCTCCGTTTTGAATAACTATACTACTGACTTGAGGACTTGAGCCATAAGAAAAAAATTACCTAAGTTCTAAGAGTCAAATTATTGAACTCAGGTTTTAACTGACACCTGACAGCTAGAGCTGCCTTGTACTCAATATCTCTTTCTTTGTCCTTAATACTTTGGTATAATGTGGAACATCTGAGTCTCAGTAACCAAATAAAGTCACAGTGCTTAGAAAGAAATGGCAACTCAGTATTCAATGATTTGCTGAGTTCTACATTATCAATCAAAATTTAAATTGTTTTCTACTAAAAGGCAAAATGATTTTAAAGTACGGCAAGACGAATCTATTTAGTGCCAATATTTTCTTTCTCAGTTTGAGTTATAGATATTGAAATATAACTTATACTGTTTTACTTTGTTGGTTCTGTTCTACAGCTCAGTGAAAGAGAAGCCATTAAAATATATGTTGGTCTCAATAGGTATTACATGTAATATTAATGACTTTTGTGAATACATGGCAGAAGCAGTTAATGGATTTTACAGAATATGCATGAATTCTAGTGAATGAGAATGCCTCCATTCTTCTCAATATTATACTTTTGTTCAGTAGACTGCATTACTTTACTTTTATGAATGTAGAATAACATGAAACATTTCTTTTTTTAGTCACTTCAGAATGTTCCTATTTTCCAATATGTCCCATATTTTGATGCTGTTTCTGTGAACAATCATGTGTTGTTTATTTTTTCTTTTTTTGTTTTTTTCTTTTAATTCTTTTAATTCTTTTTATTAACATGCATGTGCACAAATAAATGCCTCTTGCCATACTTAAAAATGACATTGAACAGTGTTTTTAATTTGTTAAGTTTGAGGTACATTGTAATGTGTTTCAATTCCATCTTCATCCAGCAACAAAATCTCTGCTGGAGAGAAGGTAGTTTAATGTATCTTTTTGTTGTGTACTTAAAGTAAATTCTGCACATGCAAGAAATACTTTCTGAATCCTTATTCTTCTATTTAAGATAGTGTACTCGTCTTTTCAAGTTGATTTAACTTATGAGGCTTGTGATCAGAAGTTGAGTTAATCTACTAGGCTAGTGGTGGAAAGATGAGAGAAGACAAATTAGAAGGAAGAAAAAAAGAGTACCTGAATAAGGAAAACTCACAATGCATCTTTTCGTTCTCTAGAAAATCAAGTTCAGAAACTAGGGGCATAATTTGTCTTTTTTTTTTTCCTAATTAGAAAAATTTATGTGATGCCCAAAGTTCAGTCCTACTTTGGATTCTATAGTATATTTAGAATGTGCTTAGCTCAGAAGCACCTTTAATACAATAGATCCCAATGCTCTCTTTTAAAATTCAGTCCAGGTTTTCTGAAATTGAAATGCACATGCAACTCATTTGTAGGATTGAACATACATCTTATGGTACACACTGGCATTAAATTGAAACCTGAATGATGAGAAGTCATTTGCGTGGGCAGGAAGCCAAATCGTTCCTGGAGTTCTACATGCAGGCAATAATTTACATCGACAGGTAGAAAACATGTTATGTGCCTTTGGTACGATGATGCCGAAAAGCTTGGCAATGACTCATAACTCTCATATAATTTTTAAATGCTCAGAAACATGGGAAAGTGCATGAAATCTTACTCTTGTCTAAATCTGAAGGCAAAGGAGTCCTTGAGATCTAACAAGCTGAATCATAGAGCAGGACCAAAGAGAGATGGATGAGAGATAACATTGTATTTTGGGTTTCATCTCCCTCTTATTTCTATTATTACCATATCAGACCTGAAAGAAGAATAATGGGATCTGTTTTCCTATTCATTTTCACATTTACTTAAGATAAATTTAATAGCTTTTTACCCTTTCCATTTTTTTGTCACTGTGATTGGCTCTATCGTTTTCCATGATCTCCTTTCTCTTTTTTGTGAAATTAGGAATTAGGAATATAGCCATTTCCCTAAAAAGTAGGGATATCTGTGTTTTCTCAACCACTTTGTGGGATAGGCCCAAACAAATTAAATAAAGGGGCAAATCACAGCCAATTGTCCCTATGCTAAAATAGTCAAAATTCCAAGACAACCTTCATGATAATCACTGTAGATTTGTGGTGAATATCACTTTTCTAGAACTGTACTTCCTGGAATACTGTGGAGTAACAGTTGATGCTCTTTTTCCCTGAATTCGTCGCACTCAAAAAACCTATTATATGAGGGGCCTTCCTAAAGTTCATGAAAAATAGATTTAAAGATGTTTATTTTGGTACCAAAATTTTTGAAACCCATGCATAGTTTTCTCATAAAATGCAGTTTCTCAATCTTTTCTTTGAAGAAAAATTGCCTTCAACCCTTACTCTAGCTAATCAGAAATGAGCAGGAGCTGTTATTGAATGTACCCAGAATGGCCACTTCTACAAGTGGCTCCAGATCCGACAGCTGTTTCTCATCCAAGCAGACTGCCAGGGTGCTGCTGTTACTCCCAGGTAACTGTACATGCCACACACCGTCTTGCAGTGGTTGGGATCCAGTGCACCCTGCAAAGCGAAATAGAGCACATTCCATCTTGTTGACAGTGAGTATCAGCAGCTCATGTGGAGAGCTGTTTCTCCTTGAAGCTGGGCTCAGGAGTGTCTGCATTTCAGGACTGATGCTCTAGTAATTACTTGTGAGTATTTCAAAAAGTTCATGGAAAACTGAATTTAAAAACAAGAGTATTTTGGTACAACAAATAATTTCAAGTCCATGCAGTTTTTTCCATAATATGCAGTTTTCATGAGCTTTTGAAAGACCCTGCATATACATGAATTTCAAAATATTTTCTCACCAAAATTATTATCTTTTAATTGTGTTTTCCAAACTTTTTGAAACCTTCTTGTATTCTTGGCAATACTCACCTCAGTTCTGTGACTGGAGGAACACTTAAGTCTTGAATTCTGAAGAGTCTGAAGCAATAACGTTACAAGTTTCAACAGGTGGTACTGTTCAAATAGTCACATAAAGTGCTTCCTCTGTCATTAAAACCTAGTCTGTAATATCTCTGGGATAAAGTGGTGCATTGTTTTTAAAACATTGGAGTGGATCACTTCTTTAGCTGGGACAAAGACTGCTTTTTCTGGCTGGGCATGGGCGGGTCATTGAAAAAATTTGATAAACAGTGACTTGTGAATAAGTAAAAACATGGACAACAGATGTTACTTAATTTTCATGGCTGGCTAGGTTTATCCGCCCTCAACAAGGTGTCTGTGCATGTGAAGATTACAGAGACAAAATTATTTTCATTATCTAGTGTGCATGAAAGGCAGAGGACTGCCTTTCTGTTTCGCCCTTTGTCCCAATGCTCAGCCCATTTCCATGGACAGTGCAGGCTCTTGAATCTTTGATGAAGAAATTAATGAAGCACAGAAGTAAATCTTTCATGCCACAGTCAAATCTCCTAGATATTAAGTATTTTAGTAATATGTCTTAATCCTCAGAAGGCTTAGCGAGGTCTTAGTTCATTTACAAACATGTGTTGTATACCAGGAATAATATCTAGTGACCTCTTAAACTCTTTCAACCTTACCCATCGAACAGTTAATAGTCTACACTACATGAGAACTGAGCTGTAAAATAGGCTCACTTCTTGTTGTTAATGTATGTTGCCAAGTAGCTACAAGAGCTGAGAATACCCATTTATAACAAGGCTTCAGATTCACTTAATTCAAAGAGACATTGAAACCTTGACTGTTCTTCTACATAAATAATGATACATCTTTTTTTCTTTTTCCCTCTCTTCCTTTAATTCTGTGAATTTAGTTTATGTTTTTCTCATTCATTTCTGTAAACATTTCTGAAGATAGTTCTATTCATACTATTGAGAAGCTCTTTATAAGAAATCCCTTAAATATTTTTGGTGATGTTAAGATAATCAAGGCAACCAAGTCACTTAAGTGACTTTTGGATTTGTATTTTTAAATTCATTTTGTAAGCCTACTATAAGACCACT
Organism: Lepus europaeus; assembly: GCF_033115175.1. Classification (NCBI taxonomy): domain Eukaryota; kingdom Metazoa; phylum Chordata; class Mammalia; order Lagomorpha; family Leporidae; genus Lepus; species Lepus europaeus. Next base: position 103,065,725 of record NC_084827.1, on the reverse strand, counting down.
ATGCATGGTCTTTTTTTTAAAAAATGATTATTTATTTGAGAGGCAGAGTTACAGAGAGAAGGGGAGACAAAGAGACAGGTCTTCCGTCTGCTGGTTCACTTTCAAATGGCCTCAACAGGTAGAGCTGGGCTGATCTGAAGCCAAAAGCCAGGAGCTTCTTCTGGGTTTCTCATGCAAGTGCAGGGGCCCAAGCACTTGGGCCATTTTCCGATGCTTCTCCCTGCCATCAGCAGGGAGTTGGATTGGGTGTGGAGCAGCTGGGACTAGAACCAGTGTCCGTATGTGATGCTGGTGCTATAGTCAGAGGCTTAACTTACTATACCACAGTGCCAGCCCCTATGTATAGTCTTTTATCATCAATTTATGGAGAAATAAACTAGCTCTTTATGAACCTTCCACACACAGAAAACACAGGAAACATATCATTAAAGAGTGTAGACAAATACCCTCTTTGGACATTGAGCTTTATACATAACCTTTGCCTGCAATGACCCTCCACCATTCTGACAGCAAAAGGCCACCAGGAGATGCTAGCAGAAAGTGTGCCATGGAGAACATCAATAAATAAACTCACTGGCTCCTTTCTACATCATTTGCATGCTGTCCATTGTGGACTATGCACACTAAAAGTGCCATTTTCTCTCTTTTCTTTATCAAGTCTCTGAAAACTTGTTGATTAGGTACTTACACCAGTGAATTGTGGGAGACCAAAGGAGATATTAGTCTGTCCTTAAGACAGTCGCCATTAAACTGTAGGAGATAAGAGTAATTAGTAAGAGATAGGGGCAGACGTTTCAGAGAATAAATATTGAAGTAAAATTCAATGATGCTACCATGGCTGGCTACCCAGTGTAAAATGAAAATGAGGGACCCCTTGTTATGAAATTTAACAATATCAACATTACAAAAGAAAAGCATTAAATCAAGCTACTTAGTGATGTTCGACTGGTGGATGAACTGGTCTGGAAGCCCAAGAATCTTTCATTCATTTGTTGGGTGCATTGATGAAGTTCTGAAAGCTGGGTTAACTGGACCATGACCTAGAATGCCTTCACATGGCACCTGCAGCACAGCAGTCTCAGGGAAGTGGAAATTCTACACAATGGCTCATGAGTCCAGGAATGAGGAAGCTGCATGGCCTTTTGTTAACCATGGGGCCATTCAAAAGAATGGCAATAAATTCTCAACAAAGCACTGTTTTATTCATGATGTACCTTGAGTGCCTCATGTTTAAAAGAAAAAGGGAGCTCTATGTATTCATTAAGTGCCATTTGGAAAGACCATAGGAGCTAAAACATAGCCAAGCATAGCAAATGACAGATCTATACTTTGACCCAACAAATCTTTCTATGGCTTTGTCTTTGACTTGTTGACTGTAGCTACTCGAGTACCAATTAGTCATACCCTACACTTAGAACACAGTCTCCAGTGCAAATGGATACTCAAACCTTTACATTACATGCTGGAGATATATGAGTACTAGTAAGAGGAAGAAGTATTTAAGGGTAACCTAAGTTCATGTGGTAGCTCTGTCACTGAGCAACATGTATAACCTCTTGTCCCTCATTTTCTCATAGTTGCACCCATCTCATACAGTTATGTGAGAATTAAATGAGTAATCCTAGCATATGGAAGCAGTTGATTACTGTAGACATTTATTGTTATTCCTATTATTACATGCACAAAACTGAGGAAGAATCGATCCTCCTGGTTAGAGGAAAGGAAACAAAATCAAGGAAAGTGACAAAATGTTGACTCTTAAAGATTTATTGGGAGTTTGTCAAGTTAACAAGCTATTATCTGTGGACAGGAACACTCTTATAACTGAAACTTTAGAGACCTAATGAATTCGAAGGTACTTCACAGATTATACATAAACATGTTGGTAAGATTTTTACAAATTACTGAAAAATAACATTAAAGTTAAAAAGTTTTAGAATACTTCATTATTTTTTATAAACTGTTTCTCCTTTGATATGTGGTCAAAGCCTATTCAAAAGTCAAGCCTATTTTTTTTTTCATTTTTTTTTTTTAATTTTTGACAGGCAGAGTGGACAGTGAGAGAGAGACAGACAGAAAGGTCTTCCTTTTGCCGTTGGTTCACCCTCCAATGGCCGCCGCGGTGATCCGATGGTAGGAGCCAGGTGCTTCTCCTGGTCTCCCATGGGGTGCAGGGACCAAGCACTTGGGCCATCCTCCACTGCACTCCCTGGCCACAGCAGAGAGCTGGCCTGGAAGAGGGGCAACCGGGACAGGATCGGTGCCCCGACCGGGACTAGAACCCGGTGTGCTGGCACCGCAAGGCGGAGGATTAGCCTAGTGAGCCGCGGCGCCGGCCAAAAGTCAAGCCTATTCAAAAGTATGCATGCTGGCCATCTTTATATTCACCTACACTGAATAAAATCCATGGGAAATTCATGTTCTTATTAGCCATTACACCAGAACATGCTTTCTGCTGCCAATAAGTCATCTGCCAGCAACTGTAGGCAAAATGCATCCTTACTCTGACTTAATAAGGCTGAACATCTTGTGTTGGGATAACCACTCACTGTTGCTTAGGGAACAATCTACACTACTTACTGAAAATTGCTGATTGATGACATTTTTGTCTGAGTCCGGCAAAACTGTATATTCAAGGCAATGAACTTGGGAAGCTGTTGGAGAAAGTCTTCAGAGGTCAGAAATTGGCTGACTTTGTAAAGCACTGTACAATGCAAAAATTTATCATCAGCTAGAAGCATTTCTTTTGCTCAAATACAAACAAGCATATTTTCTTATTTCAAAGAGGATTTTGGCCTTAGAAAAGATGAATTTATAAAATCAACCTTGGTCTGGTGGACAGCACCCTCTGGGTTACTGGGTTCCATGACATTGAGGATCATAATAGACTCATTTGTTTCAGCTTTGGCAGTTGGTACTCTCTGGCTTCACAACTCCTGTCACACAATGGTGCTCTAGAATAAATGCGGATGACTCTATCCATATTCTAAGTCTAAAAATGAATTGTCTAGTGTAGAATGAAAAGTTTTTCATGTATCTCCTTTCATATTTTAGGTTCTAGAAATTGTCTTAATAATGGATCCATATACCTTTTATATGATTAAGTTTATAGTTTCATCAGACTGCTTTGAAATGATTTCTGAACTATTAGTAATTTCATCATCCTAATCACCCAGTAGAAGGTAAAGCTGATTCGGCTTACATATTTCTAGCTATATCCCATACGAGAGTTAATTATTATGACCCATCATTATCCATTTGTATCATTCTTTTTTAAGATTTATTCATTCATTTGAAAGTCAGAATTACACAGAGAGAGAAGGAGAGAGAGAGAGAGAGAGAGGGAGAGAGAGAGAGAGGTCTCCATCTGCTGGCCCACTCCCCAATTGGCCGCAATGGCTGGAGCTGCACTGATCTGAAGTCAGGAGCCAGGGCCCTCCTCCAGGTTTCCCACGTGTGTGCAGGGGCCTAAGGACCTGGGCATTCCTCCACTACTTTCCCAGGCCATAGCAGAGAGCTGGATCAGAAGTGGAGCAGCTGGGACTCGAACAGGCGCCTATATGGGATGCTCACACTGTAGGAGGCAGCTCTACCTGCCATGCCACAGCACCGGCCCCCATTTGTATCTAAATAAAAAAAATTTTTTTCTGGAGTTGATGTGGTAGTGCTCTAGAATAAGTTGCTGCTTGTGATGCTAGCATGGGATAATGAGTGCTGATTTGAGTCCAAGCTACTCTACTCCCCAACCAGTTTTCTGCTAATGCACCTGGGAAGGCAAAAGAAGATGGCTCAAGTATTTGACCCCTGCCACCCATAGGGGAGATCAGAATGGAGTTCCAGGCTCCTGGCTTTGGCCTGGCCCTGACCTGACTGTTGTGGCTATTTGGGGAGTGAACCATCAGATGGGAGTCCTATCTCTTTCTGTATCTCCTTCTCTCTCTCTCTCATCCTGCCTTTAAAGTAAAGAATGTTTTAAAAAAAAACATTTTTTTTTTAATATTTACAAGAGACTTCCCCAGAAATAAGTCAACATATTGACTCCAATAATTTCAAAAGGTACAGAGAGATAATGCTGAGTGGGAATTTGGTTCTTTCCAATCAACTTCATAGTGCCTACACATTTTATAACCATGTACCACTGGGGAGAAAAAAATTTACCTTTATGGGATCCTAAGTCATAGATATATAAGTAATAGGTTCTACTCTTCTAATACAATGAATCATTAATAAGCATTCTTCAAGTGTGCCCTTCAAGCACATGTCCTGTAACTTTCTTAACCCACCCAAGGCAGCACTGAGACTCAAATAACATCTTAGCTTAGTGAGATAATTTAAGGCAGGGAGAAAATTCTGGCCAAAATCTAGAAGAAAAAAAAAGAAACTCTTAGAAGTCAAAAACCATTACATTCTGGATCAAAATCAACATGCATGTAGGTCTCTAAATTTATTTACATTTAAAAATCAGATTTCATACAAAAATATGGTTTGACATTTTCTCTGGGTAATTCTGGAGGTAAAATAAAAGTGAAGCTGAGGGACTACCTTAGAGCCATCAGTCAGGAATGAGTTGTTGCTGCTGCTCTCTTTGGGTAGAGCAAGGATTCTCTAGCTCTTCCTATTCCTAGGATGTATGAATATTCAGTTATCCTGAATTTGCATTTCTGCTGTATATTTTCTTCCCAACCTCACTAGTTATTTGACAGGGGCAAGAAGTCAGAACTACAAATTCCATAGTCAATTATGCCATAAATTTATTGCACAATATTAGGCATTTTGCCATATGTCTGAGATTGATATGAAATATCTCTCATCATATATAGACTCTCACTGTTTCCTTTCTCCCTGAACATTCTATTATTTTTTGACAAACTGTGGGTGTTTATTTCCTCTCATTCACAGGTCTTGTGGTTTTTCTGGAAGGAAATATAAGGAACTCCTACTATTCAATAGAAAAATACAATAATATTTTTAAATGGGCTATTTATCTAAAGAACACACACAAACAGCCAACAAAGGAAAATAATTCAATAGTTTCTACTATATTCAAAAATATTTGTAACAGTCACCACAATTGTAGAACACTTTTGCAATCTTGGTAAGAAGACCATCCCTGTAGCTGTTATCTACCTATCTTTCCATCCCACCTCCTCCAACCATAAGCAGCAAGTTACTCTCTGTAAATGTGCTTCTTCTGCACATTTCATATAATTGATGTCATATATATGTGGGATTTTTTGTAATTGTCTTGTTTCACTGAGCTTATGATTTTGTAAGGGTGGGAGACATTGGCTAGTGGGATGTATAAGGCCCATGAGATCATTTGGTCTAGCCCTGCCTACACAACTGTGGGTGGGACTTGAAGTTCAATACACCTATAGCAGGGTAATTTTTTTTTATTTAATGTTTTTTTTTCATTTATTAAACTTTTATTTAATGATTATAAATTTCCAAAGTACAGCTTATGGGTTACAATGGCTTCCCCCCTCCCATAACTTCCCTCCCACCCGCAACCCTCCCCTTTCCCGCTCCCTCTCCCCTTCCATTCACATCAAGATTCATTTTCAATTCTCTTTATATACAGAAGATCAGTTTAGTATATATTAGGTAAAGATTTCAACAGTTTGCCCCCATATAGCAACACAAAGTGAAAAAAATACCATTGGAGTACTAGTTATAGCATTAAATAACAGTGTACAGCACATTAAAGACAGAGATCCTACATAATATTTTTTTAAAAATTAATTAATTTTCTATGCCATTTCCAATTTAACACCAGGTTTTTTTTTTTTTTTCATTTTCAATTATCTTTATATACAGAAGATCAATTCAGTATATAATTAGTAAAGATTTCATCAGTTTGTACCCACACAGAAACACAAAGTGTAAAAATACTGTTTTAGTACTAGTTATAGCATCACTTCACATTAGACAACACATTAAGGACAGATCCCACATGGGATGTAAGTACACAGTGACTCCTGCTGCTGACTAAACAATTTGACACTCCTGTTCATGGTGTCAGTAATCTCCCTAGGCTCTAGTCATGAGTTATCAGGGCTATGGAAGCCTTTCGAGTTTGCTGACTTTGATCTTATTCCGACAGGGTCATAGTCAAAGTGGAAGTTCTCTCCTCCCTTCAGAGAAAGGTACCTCCTTCTTTGATGGCCCCGTTCTTTCCACTGGGATCTCACTCACAGAGATCTTTCATTTAGGTCTTCTTCTTCTTTTTTTTTTTTCCATGGTATCTTGGCTTTCCATGCCTACAATACTCTCATGGGCTCTTCAGCCAGATCTGAATGCCTTAAGGGCTGATTCTGAGGCCAGAGTGTTGTTTAGGACATCTGCCATTCTATGAGTCTGCTGTGTATCCCGCTTCCCATGTTGGATTCTTCTCTCCCTTTTTGATTCTATCAGTTAGTATTAGCAGACACTTGTCTTGTTTGTGTGATCCCTTTGATTCTTAGACCTATCAGAGCCATCGAATGTGAACTGAAATTGATCACTTGGACTAGTGAGATGGCATTGGTACATGTAACCTTAATGGGATTGTATTGGAATGCCCTGGCACGTTTCTAACTCCACCATTTGGGGCAAGTCCAATTGAGCATGTCCCAAATTGTACATCTCCTCCCTTTCTTTTTCCACTCTTAAATTTAACAGGGATCACTTTTCAGTTAAAATTTAAACACCTAAGAATAATTGTGTGTTAATTACAGAGTTCAACCACTAGTACTAGAACAACAACAACAACAAATACTAAAAAGGATAAAGTATTACATTGTACATCTAGAGTCAGGACAAAAGCTGATCAGGTCATTGTTTCTTATAGTGTCCATTTCACTTCAACAGGTTTCCCCTTTGGTGCTCATTTGTCGCCAATCAGGGAAAACAAATGATATTTGTCTCTTTGGGACTGGCTTAATTCACTCAGCATGATGCTTTCCAGATCCCTCCATCTTGTTGCAAATGACTGGGTTTCATTGTTCCTTACTGCTGTATAGTATTCTATGGAGTACATGTCCCATAATTTCTTTATCCAGTCTACTATTGATGGGCATTTGGGTTGGTTCCAGGTCTTAGCTATTGTGAATTGAACTGCAATAAACATTAATGTGCAGATGGCTTTTTTATTAGCCAAATTAAGTTCCTTTGGGTAAATTCCAAGGAGTGGGATGGCTGGGTTGATTGGTAGGGTTATATTCAGGTTTCTGAGGAATCTCCAGACTGACTTCCATAGTGGCCTAACCAGTTTGCATTCCCACCAACAGTGGGTTAGTGTCCCTTTTTCCCCACATCCTCTCCAGCATCTGTTGTTGGTAGATTTCTGAATGTGAGCCATTCTCACCGGGGTGAGGTGGAACTTCATTGTGGTTTTGATTTGCATTTCTCTGATTGTTAGTGATCTTGAACATTTTTTCATGTGTGTGTTGGCCATTTGGATTTCCTCTTTCGAAAAATGTCTATTGAGTTCCTTGACCCATCTCTTAAGTAGGTTGTTTGTTTTGTTGTTGTGGATTTTCTTGATTTCTTTGTAGATTCTGGTTATCAACCCTTTATCTGTAGTATAGTTTGCAAATATTTTTTCCCATTCTGTCGGTTGCCTCTTCACTTTCCTGACTGTTTCTTTTGAAGTACAGAAACTTCTCAATTTGATGCAATCCCAAATGTTAATTTTGGTTTTGACTGCCTGTACTGCTGGGGTCTTTTCCAAGAAGTCTTTGCCTGTGCCTATATCTTGCAGGGTTTCTCCAATGCTCTCTAATAATTTGATGGTTTTGGGTCGTAGATTTAAGTCTTTAATCCATGTTGAGTGAATTTTTGTGTAAGGTGAAAGGTAGGGGTCTTGCTTCAAGCTTCTGCACGTGGAAATCCAATTTTCCCAGCACCATTTATTGAATAGACTGTCCTTATTCCAGGGATTGGTGTTGGATCCTTGATCAAATATGAGTTGGCTGTAGATGTTTGGATTGATTTCTGGTGTTTCTATTATGTTCCATTGGTCTATCCATCTGTTTCTGTACCAGTACCATGCTGTTTTGATAACAACTGGCAGGCTAATTTTTAAGTTGGCAGTTTTTTATGGCCCATGAAACATGTTATAAATATCCTCACCCTGGAAGGGTTCATCTGTGTTGTAGTATGTGTCAGTACTTTACACCCTTTTATAACTAAATTATTTTCCATTGTATGGATATACTACATTTGGTTTGTTTAGTTATCAATTGATGAACTTTGGAGATATTTCCACTTTTGATTATTACAAATAATGCTTCTGTAAACACTCATGTACAATTTTTATGTGGACGTATGTTTTCTTTTCTCTTGAGAATATGGTAAGGAAGGGAATTTCTATAACTATTGTAACTCTATTTAAGCATTTGAGGAACTACCCAGCTATTTTCCAAAGTAGCCAAACCATTTTACAATCCAAATAACAGTGTATGAGGATTCTCATATTTCCATATGTTTGCCAAGACTTGTTATTATCTTACTTTTTGAGTCTAGCCATCTACTGGGTATGAAGTATTGTCTCATTGTGGTTTTGATTTACTTTTCCCCAGTGACTGATGGTGTTGTACATTTTAAAATATCCTTTTTGGTCATTTGTATGTCTTCTTTGAAGAAATATCTATTCATATGCTTTGTTCATTTAAAAAATTGGGTTGGCTTTTTATTATTGAAATAGTATGAGTTCTTTTGTATTTTAGATACCAGTCCCTTATCAGATATGTGACTTATAATCACCTACTCTTATGTGTGATTATATGTTTTATGTTCTTGATAATGCACTTAAAGCACAAAAGTTTTAATTAGGCTATATATCAGTGTATCTATTTTTCCTTTTGTTGTTTGGATGTTTGGTGTCATAAGTAGTAGAGCTTTGCCTAACCCATAGTCATAAAGATTTACCCCCAGTTTAAAAGAAAGCTTTATATCAAAGCACTTCCATTTCCATCTTTGATCCCTTTTGAGATAATGATGTGAGGAATAGGTTCAACTTCATTCTTTTGGATGTGAGTGCCCTGTTTTCCCAGCAACATTTGTTGAAAAGGCTGTTCTCTACAAACTGAATTCTTTTCTTATCCTTGTTGAAAATCAATTAACATTATATTCTCAGTTTTATTTCTATACACTTAAATCTATTCTGTTGAATTGTATGTCTGTGCTTATGCTAGTAACACAATCTTAATTACTGTTTCTTTGTGGTGTATTATAAAACCAGAAAGCATGAATCCTAGTACTTTTCTCTTTAGAGACTGCCTTTGCTTTTCTTTTCTTTCTTTCTTTTTTTTTAAATTTAAATGTATTTGAAAGAGTTACACAGAGAGAGGAGAGGCAGAAAGAGAGAGGTCTTCCATCCGCTGGTTCACAGCTCCAACGGCTGGAGCTGATCTGAAGCCAGGAACCAGGAGCTTCTTCTGGGTCTCCCACGTGGGTGCAGGAGTCCAAGGACTTGGGCCATCTTCTACTTCTTTCCCAGGCCATAGCAGAGAGCTGGATTGGAAGTGGAGCAGCCGGGACTCAAACTGGCACCCATATGGAATGCTAGCACCACAGGCTGTGGCCTTATCCACTATGCCACAGCGCTGGCCCTATTTTTGCTCTTAAATATTTGCAATTTCATGTGAATTTTAGAAACAGCTTATCAATTTCTACAAAGATGTGTATTATTCCAATAGAGACTGAGTTGAATCTGATTCAGGTTGGGGAGCATTATTATCTTAATAATGTTATATTTTCAAATCCACGAGTGTGGGATATTTTCCCATTTGTTGTGTTCTTTAATTTCCTTAATTTCTTTTGACAATATTTTGTAGTTTTTAGATATAAACTTTGCACTTATTTTAAAAAGTTGATTGCTAAGCATTTGCCGATATTGACACTATTATTTTCCTAACTTCATTTTTTGGGGATTTTCATTGCAAGTGTTTAGAAATACAAATATCTATGTATTGATTTTATATTCTGCAACCTTGATGAACTACTCATTTATAATCATTTTTATTTGTGAAGGTTAACTAATATCTCCCTTTTCTTTTCAGATTCTTTAACTTGAGTCTTCTTTTTTCACCATCAATCTAACTAAAGTTTTGTCTATTTAATTTTTAAGAAATGAGATTCCACTTTTGCCAATATTCTGTATTGCTTTTCCAGTCTCTATTTCATTAATTTTCTTTTTAAAAAAGATTTGTTTTAGGCAGGCGCCACGGCTCACTTGGCTAACCCTCTGCCTGTGGTGCCGGTACCCCTGGTTCTAGTCCCGGTTGGGGTGCCGAATTCTGTCCCGGTTGCTCCTCTTCCAGTCCAGCTCTCTGCTGTGGCCCAGGAAAGCAGTGGAGGATGGCCCAAGTGCTTGGGCCCTGCACCCGCATGGGAGACCAGGAGGAAGCACCTGGCTCCTGGCTTCGGATTGGCGCAGTGCACCGGCCGTAGCGGCCATTTGGGGGGTGAACCAATGGAAGGAAGACATTTCTCTCTGTCTCTCTCTCTCACTGTCCACTCTGCCTGTCAAAAAGAAAAAAAAATTGCTTGATTTATTTGAAAGGCAGCATTATACAGAAAGAGAGAGAGATTCCATTCACTGATCCACTCCCCAAATTGCCTGAAGCCTGAAGCCAGGAGCCAGGAACTTCATCCAGGTCTCCCACATAGGTGCAGAGGCCCAGGGACTTAGGCCATCTTCTGCTGCTTTCCCAGGTACATTAGAAGGGTGTGGATCCAAAGTGGAGCAGCCAGGACTCAAACTGGTGCCGAAATGGGGTGCTGGCACTACAGAAGGTAGCTTAATACATTACGCCACAGTACTGGCCCCTCTACTTCATTAATTTTCACTTTATTGTTTCCTTCTTGTTACTTGGGGTACTTTTCTTTCTACAGTGTCTTAAATGGTAAGGTAGATTATTGATTTGAGATCTTGATTAATAACATAGGACCTACAGCTATAAATTTCCTTTCAAGCATTGATTTTACTGCATTTCATAAGTTTTAGAGCATTGTTTTTCATTTTCATTTATGCCAAAGTATTTTCAAATTTTCCTCTTGACATCTTCTGTGACATACTGTTACTTAAGACTGTGTTGTTTAATTTTCACATAACAGGTACTTCAAAAAGTTAAAGGAAAATCGAATTAAAAAATAAGAATAGGAGCTGGGACTGTGGCACTGCAAATAAAGACACTGCTTGCAGTGCTGGCATCTTTTTTTTTTAATGTTTTTATTTATTTGAAAGTCAGAGTTACAGAGAAATAAGGAGAGGAAGAGAGAGAGAGAGAGAAGTCCCCTATCCACTGGTCCACTCCCCAATTGGCTGCAATGGCCAGAGCTGAACCGATCCGAAGCCAGGAGCCTCTTATGGGTCTCCCATGCGGGTGCAGGGGCCCAAGGACTTGGGCCAGCTTCCACTGCTTTCCCAGGCCATAGCAGGGAGCTGGACTAGAAGTGGAACAGCCAGGACTCAAACCGGTGCCCATATGGGATGCCGGCACTGCAGGCGGCCTTACCTGCTATGCCACAGAGCTGGCCCCAGTGCTGGCATCCTTTATGGACACTGGTTTGAGTACAGGTGCTCCACTTCGGACCTAGCTCCCTGCTAAACCACCTGGGAAAGCAGCAGATGATGGCCCAAGGCCCAAGTGTTTGGGCCCCTTAATCCACATAGGAGACCTGGAGGAAGCTCTGGCTCCTGGCTTTAGCCCGGCTGTGCTCTGGCTGTTACAGTCATTTGGGGAGTGAACCTGCAAATGGAAGATATCTCTCTCTCGCTCTCTCTCTCTCTCCCCCTCTCCATCTCACTGCAACTCTGCCTTTCAAATAAATAAGTAAATCCCTAAAAACAAGAATAAAAATATAAATTTTGGCCAGCACCATGGCTCACTAGGCTAATCCTCCGTCTGCAGCACCGGCACCCCGGGTTCTAGTCCCAGTTGGGGTGCTGTATTCTGTCCAGGTTGCTCCTCTTCCAGTCCAGCTCTCTGTTGTGCCCCGAGAAGGCAGTGGAGGATGGCTCAAGTGCTTGGGCCCTGCACCCACATGGGAGACCAGGAGAAAGCACCTGGCTCCTGGCCTGGGATTGGTGCAGCGCGCTGGCCATAGCGGCCATTTGGGGGTGAACCAATGGAAGGAAGACCTTTCTCTCTGTCTCTCTCTATATATATGTCTAACTCTGCCTGTCAAAAAAAAAAAGAAAAAATATAAATTTTATTTCATTTCTCAACATAAGTGTCATCAAATTCAAGACATTTTCATAGATAATGACACCAGCTGTTTCATCCATCCCTAATGAACTGTGGGTCCTGGAAAAATCTTTTTATATTATTAATATTAATATTTACATATTTTTTTTATTAAACTTTTATTTAATGAATATAAATTTCCAAAGTATAGCTTATGGGTTACAATGGCTTCCCCCCTCCCATAACTTCCCTCCCGCCCGCTACCCTCCCCTTTCCCGCTCCCTTTCCCCTTCCATTCATGTAAAGATTCATTTTCAATTCTCTTTGTATACAGAAGATCAGTTTAGTATATATTAGGTAAAGATTTCAACTTTTTGCCCATATAGCAACACAAAGTGAAAAAACTACCATTGGATTACTAATTATAGCATTAAATAGCAATGTACAGCACATTAAAGACAGAGATCCTACATAATTTTTTTTTTCAAATTAATTAATTTTCTATGCCATTTCCATTTTAACACCAGGTTGTTTTTTTTTTTTTTCATTTCCAATTCTCTTTATATACAGAAGATCACTTCAGTATATAATTAGCAAAGACCTCATCAGTCTGCGCCCACACAGAAACGCAAAGTATAAAAATACCGTTTCAGTACCAGTCATAGCATCACTTGGCTTTAGACGACACATTAGGGACAGATCCCACATGGGGTGTAAGTACACAGTGACTCCTGTTGCTGATTTAACAATTTGACACTCCTGTTCATGGCGTCAGTAATCTCCCTAGGCTCTAGTCATGAGTTGCCAGGGCTATGGAAGCCTTTAGAGTTCGCTGACTTTGATCTTATTCCGATAGGGTCATAGTCAAAGTGGAGGTTCTCTCCTCCCTTCGGAGAAGGGTACCTCCTTCTTTGATGGCCCCGTTCTTTCCACTGGGATCTCACTCACAGAGATCATTCATTTAGGTCTTTTTTTTTTTTTTTCCATGATATCTTGGCTTTCCATGCCTGCTATACTCTCATGGGCTCTTCAGCCAGATCTGAATGCCTTGAGGGCTGATTCTGAGGCCAGAGTGTTGTTTAGGACATCTGCCATCCTATGAGTCTGCTGTGTATCCCACTTCCCATGTTGGATCTTTCTCTCCCTTTTTGATTCTATCAGTTAGTATTAGCAGATACTTGTCTTGTTTGTGTGATCTCTTTGAGTCTTAGACCTATCAGAGCTATCAATTGTGAGCTGAAATTGGTCACTTGGACTAGTGCGATGGCATTGGTACATGCCATCTTGATGGAATTGTGTTGGAATCCCCTGGCACGTTTCTAACTCCACCATTTGCGGCCAGTCCGATTGAGCATGTTCCAAATTGTTCATCTCCTCCCTCTCTTTTTCCACTCTTAGATTTAACAGGGATCACTTTTCAGTTAAAATTTAAACACCTCAGAATAATTGTGTGTTAATTACTGAGTTCAACCAATAGTACTAGAACAACAACAATAACAACAAATACTAAAATGGATAAAGTATTACATTGTACATCTAAAGTCAGGACAGGAGCTGATCAGTTCATTGTTGCTTATAGTGTCCATTTCACTTAACAGGTTTCCCCTTTGGCACTCAGTTGTCACCGATCAGGGAAAACAAATGATATTTTTCTCTTTGGGTCTGGCTTAATTCACTCAGCGTGATGTTTTCCAGATTGCTCCATCTTGTTGCAAATGACTGGGTTTCGTTGTTTCTTACTGCTGTATAGTATTCTATGGAGTACATGTCCCATAATTTCTTTATCCAGTCTACTGTTGATGGGCATTTGGGTTGGTTCCAGGTCTTAGCTATTGTGAATTGAGCTGCAATAAACATTAATGTGCAGATGGCTTTTTTATTAGCCAAATTAATTTCCTTTGGGTAAATTCCAAGGAGTGGGATGGCTGGGTTGTATGGTAGGGTTATGTTCAGGTTTCTGAGGAATCTCCAGACAGACTTCCATAGTGGCTTAACCAGTTTGCATTCCCACCAACAGTGGGTTAGTGTCCCTTTTTCCCCACATCCTCTCCAGCATCTGTTGTTGGTAGATTTCTGAATGTGAGCCATTCTCACCGGGGTGAGGTGGAACCTCATTGTGGTTTTGATTTGCATTTCTCTGATTGCTAGTGATCTTGAACATTTTTTCATGTGTCTGTTGGCCATTTGTATTTCCTCTTTCGAAAAATGTCTATTGAGGTCCTTGGCCCATCTCTTTAGTGGATTGTTTGTTTTGTTGTTGTGGATTTTCTTGATTTCTTTGTAGATTCTGGTTATCAATCCTTTATCTGTAGTATAGTTTGCGAATATTTTTTCCCATTCTGTTGGTTGCCTCTTCACTTTCCTGACTGTTTCTTTTGAAGTACAGAAACTTCTCAATTTGATGCAATCCCAAATGTTAATTTTGGTTTTGACTGCCTGTGCTGTTGGAGTATTTTCCAGGAAGTCTTTGCCTGTGCCTATATCTTGCAGGGTTTCTCCAATGCTCTCTAATAATTTGATGGTTTCGGGTCGTAGATTTAAGTCTTTAATCCATGTTGAGTGGATTTTTGTGTAAGGTGATAGGTATGGGTCTTGCTTCAAGCTTCTGCACGTGGAAATCCAATTTTCCCAGCACCATTTATTGAATAGACTGTCCTTATTCCAGGGATTAGATTTGGATCTTTGGTCAAATATAAGTTGGCTGTAGATGTTTGGATTGATTTCTGGTGTTTCTATTCTGTTCCATTGGTCTATCCATCTGTTTCTGTACCAGTACCATGCTGTTTTGATAACAACTGCCCTGTAGTATGTCCTGAAATCAGGTATTGTGATGCCTCCGGCTTTGTTTTTGTTGTACAGGATTGCTTTGGCTATTCGAGGTCTTCTGTGTCTCCATATGAATTTCAGCATCGTTTTTTCTAGGTCTGAGAAGAAGGTCTTCGGGATCTTAATGGGTATTGCATTGAATGTATAAATTGCTTTTGGGAGAATAGACATTTTGATGATATTGATTCTTCCAATCCATGAGCATGGAAGATTTCTCCATTTTTTGGTATCCTCTTCTATTTCTTTCTTTAAGGTTTTGTAGTTTTCATCGTAGAGATCTTTAACGTCTTTGGTTAAGTTTATTCCAAGATATTTGATTGTTTTTGTAGCTATTGTGAATGGGATTGATTTTAGAAGTTCTTCCTCAGCCGTGGCATTGCCTGTGTATACAAAGGCTGTTGATTTTTGTGGATTGATTTTATATCCTGCTACTTTGCCAAACTCTTCGATGAGTTCCAGCAGTCTCTTAGTAGAGTTCTTTGGGTCCCCTAAATAAAGAATCATATCATCTGCAAAGAGGGATAGTTTGAGTTCGTCCTTCCCGATTTGTATCCCTTTAATTTCTTTTTCTTGCCTAATAGCTCTGGCCAAAACTTCCAGAACTATATTGAATAGCAGTGGTGAGAGAGGGCATCCCTGTCTGGTACCAGATTTCAGTGGAAATGCTTCCAACTTTTCCCCATTCAATAGGATGTTGGCCGTGGGTTTTTCATATATTGCTTTGATTGTATTGAGGAATGTTCCTTCCATACCCAGTTTGCTTAGAGTTTTCATCATGAAAGGGTGTTGTATTTTATCAAATGCTTTCTCTGCGTCTATTGAGAGAATCATATGGTTTTTCTTCTGCAGTCTGTTAATGTAGTGTATTACGTTGATTGTTTTGCGAATGTTGAACCATCCCTGCATACCGGGGATGAATCCCACTTGGTCTGGGTGGATGATCTTTCTGATGTGTTGTTGCATTCTATTGGCCAGAATTTTATTGAGTATTTTTGCATCTATGTTCATCAGGGATATTGGTCTGTAATTCTCTTTCAATGTTGCGTCTCTTTCTGGCTTAGGAATTAAGGTGATGGTGGCTTCATAGAAAGAATTTGGGAGGATTCCCTCTTTTTCGATTGCTCTGAATAGTTTGAGAAGAATTGGAGTTAGTTCTTCTCTAAATGCCTGGTAGAACTCAGCAGTGAATCCATCTGGCCCTGGGCTTTTCTTTGTTGGGAGGGCCTTTATTACTGTTTCAATTTCTGTGTCAGTTATTGGTCTGTTTAGGTTTTCTATGTCTTCCTGGCTCAATTTAGGGAGGTTGTATGTGTCCAAGAATCTGTCCATTTCTGATAGATTTCCCTGTTTGCTGGCATACAAGTCCTTGTAGTAATTTCTGATGATTCTTTTTATTTCTGTGGCGTCTGTTGTTACGTTTCCCATTTCATCTCTGATCCTATTGATTTGGGTCTTTTCTCTTCTTTTTTTAGTTAGTTGGGCCAATGGGGTGTCAATTTTGTTTATTTTTTCAAAAAACCAGCTCCTCGTTTGGCTGATTTTTTGTAATGTTTTTTTGGATTCAATCCTGTTGATTTCTTCTCTGATTTTAATTATTTCTCTTCTCCTACTGGGTTTGGGTTTGGCTTGCTGCAGATTTTCTAGATCCTTGAGATGACTTGAAAGCTCATCTATTTGGTGCCTTTCCAATTTCTTGATGTAGGCACCTATTGATATAAACTTTCCTCTTAACACTGCTTTTGTTGTATCCCATAGGTTTTGGTATGTTGTGCTGTTATCCTCATTTACTTCCAGAAAATTTTTGATTTCTCTTTTAATTTCTTCTATGACCCATTGTTCATTCAGGAGCATGTTGTTCAATCTCCATGTGTTTGCACGTGCTCTAGGGATTCCTGAGTTGCCAATTTCCAATTTCATTCCTTTGTGGTCTGAGAAGCTGCATGGTATGATTCTAATTCTTTTGAATTTGCTGAGACTTGCTTTATGGCCTAGTATGTGGTCAATCCTAGAGAGGGTTCCATGTACTGCTGAGAAGAATGTAAAGTCCTTAGATGTAGGATGAAATGTTCTGTAGATATCTGTTAGATCCATTTGGGCTATAGTGTCATTTAAATCTACTGTCTCCTTGTTGATCTTCTGTCCTGTTGATCTGTCTATCTCTGAGAGTGGAGTATTGAAGTCCCCCAGTACTATTGTATTGGGGTCTAAGTCTCCCTTTAAGTCCCTTAACAAGTCTTTTAAATAAGCTGGTGCCCTATGATTAGGTGCATATATGTTGATAATCGTTATATCTTCCTGTTGAATGGATCCCTTAATCATTATATAGTGCCCCTCTTTGTCTCTCCTAACAGTTTTTGTGGTAAAGTTTATGTTGTCCGATATTAAGATGGCTACGCCCGCTCTCTTTTCATTTCTGTTGGCGTGGTATATCTTTTTCCAGCCTTTCACTCTCAGCTTGTATGGATCATTGTTGGATAGATGGGTTTCTTGTAAGCAGCAAAAGGATGGGTTTTGTTCCTTAACCCAGTCAGCCAATCGGTGTCTTTTAACTGGACAGTTCAAGCCATTAACATTCAATGTGACTATTGAGAAGGAGTAACTTTGCCCTGCCATTTGCCAAAGATATTTTCTAATATCTGGTTTGAGATTCCTGTGATCTTTTGCTGTGAGGTTTCCTTCCTTTAACTTCTTTCATATTGGTGACCGTGTTTCTGTGTTTCTGTATGTAACACATCTTTAAGCATCTTTTGCAGGGCTGGACGAGTGGCGACAAATTCTTTCAATTTCTGTTTGCTGTGAAAGGTCTTAATTTCACCTTCATTCACAAATGAGAGCTTTGCAGGATATAATATTCTGGGCTGGCAGTTTTTCTCTCTTAGTACCTGGGCTATATCTCGCCATTCTCTCCTGGCTTGTAGGGTTTCTGATGAGAAATCAGCTGTAAGTCTAATTGGAGATCCTCTGAGAGTAATCTGGCGTTTCTCTCTTGCACATTTTAGGATCTTTTCTTTGTGTTTCACTGTGGTGAGTTTGATTACGACGTGTCGTGGTGAGGATCTCTTTTGATCATGTTTATTAGGGGTTCTCTGAGCTTCCTGTACTAGGATGTCTCTGTCCTTCTCCAAACTTGGGAAATTTTCTGCTAGTATCTCACTAAAAAGGCCTTCTAATCCTTTCTCCCTTTCCATGCCTTCAGGAACTCCTAGAACCCGAATGTTAGGTTTTTTAATAGTATCCTGTAGGTTCCTGACAGTATTTTTTAGATTTCTGATTTCTTCTTCTTTTCTTTGATTTGACTGTTTCCTTTCCTGTTCTCTGTCTTCTAATTCCGATATTCTCTCTTCTGCTTCACCCATTCTGTTTTTAAGGCTCTCTAATGTGTTTGCCATTTGATCTATTGTGTTCTTCATTTCATTGTGGTTTTTTGTCAGTATCGCGAATTCCTGCTCCATTAGTTTTTTCATTTCATTTTGATTCCTCCTTAATATTTCATTTTCACGGGAGAGATTTTCTATCTTGTCCATTAAGGATTTCTGTAGTTCAAGAATTTGTTTTTGAGAACTTCTTAATGTTCTTATCATAAATTTTTTGAAATCTGTATCTTTCATTTCTTCTATCTCATAATCTTCATAATCTTGCATTGGCGTGTCTTGTTCACTTGGGGGCGTCATAGTGCCTTCCCTGTCCTTGGTACCTCCGCTTCTATGTTTCTTGCTTGGCATGTTAGAGATAATTTGTGGTGTTTTTGTTTTTGTTTTTTTCTCTCGTTATACTATGCCTCTAAGTGAGCTGTCTGCTTTGTTGGAGCCTTAGGGGCTGTGATGGGTGTGGCCAGAGAGCTATGCTTGTTTCTTCAGGTTTAAGGCTGTGTAAAGAGCAACTCTCCCAGATTTCTCACTCACTTGCTCCTTGCTGGCTCGCTCTCTCTCTCTCTCTTTTTTTTTTTTTTTGACTCAGTTGGGAGTGGGGTTGAGTGTAGTTGAAATCTGGCCTTTGTGAGTATTCGTTTGATCTACCCTTGGGACCATCCACAGAGATTATGCAGCCCTCAATGTGTTCTCCAGTTTCGCTAAAGATACTGAGTTTGGCTGAGCTTTACATATGTAAATTCGCAGTGTTCTTTGTTTTGCTTGGTGAGTGAAGGGAGAGGCCTCTGTTCCCCCTCCCCCCAATGTCTCGGACTTCTCAGGTCTTTGTCTTACCCTCCTCCTCTGTTCCCGCGCTGGCGAGATTCTGAGGCTCTGGCTCCTCTCTCGCCGCTGCCACTCGGCTCCTCTCGGTTGGTTTTCCACGCGGTGGGTTCCCTGTAAGTCCTCTGTGTCTCATCCACGAGATCCGGAAGCGTTTCCTCTGCAGTTTTTTTCTTGAGTCTTTTCCTGAGGCTACAGTAATTCCACTTTTATGAAAGTTTATTTTCCCAAACTAAGGCACACGTCCTCACTATCCGCCATCTTGGCTCCGCCCAATATTTACATATTAACTCTTTGAGACAGTGTCTACCTCTGTACTTGTCTCTTTCTCGTGTCAAATAAATTAATTAATTTTTTAAAGCTCCTGTCTCTTCTATAGCTGATCTGTGCCCAACAATTTTGACATCCATCAATTAGGATGTTTGATCCATTTAAATTTTCAGTCAGAATTATATGAAATCATGAAAAACTGAAATAGCTGTTGTTGTCTATTGTTTCTGCTGTTAATTATTGGTCCTACTCAATTAGGGCATTACACAGGTTAATGTTTCATCACAAATTGACGTGAATGATCTGCTGCTGTGAGCTTCAACTTCAGCATTATCCAGTCCCTTCTTAACTGAGCTATCTGTCTGTATACTGCTGGTCTCTCTAGGGCATTGTCCCCATCAGCTTTTCATAAGCATCAATGATTTCACCATTCTCCCACCGAAGCTTCACAATAAATTTGATTTTATTCTTGCTTCAATTGTAGCAGAATTCATGTTGTTCTGATAAGGCTTCTTTCAAACTGTTGTTTTGTCCTTCAAACTTGACCCTTTACAGACACTCTGTCATAAGTTAGTACAAGTTTATTTTGTGGCAAACATTTTTTTATATCCATGCATCCTTTTTCATAATATGTATTTTCCATGAACTTTTTAAGAATCCCTCATATTTTTTGTTATTTCCAATTGCATTCCTTTTGTGGTTGGAGAACATCTTTATATTGTTTCTATATTTTTAAATTTATTGAGATTATTTTATGATCTATGCTGATGAGTGTTCCATGAGCACTTAAGAAGAATGTATGTTCCTTTTAAAAAAAAAATTATTTATTTGAGAGGCAGAGTTACAGAGATAGGGAGACAGAAATAGAAAGATCCTCCATCCACTGAGTCACTCCCCAAATGACTGCAACAGCTCAGCTGGGCCAGGCCAAAGCCAAGAGCCTGGAACTCCATCTGCATCTTCTATGTGGTGCAGGGGCACACTCATTTGGGTCATCTTCTACTTCCTTCCGAGGCACATTAGCAGGGAGCTGGATTGTAAGTGGAGCATCCAGGACTCAAACTGGCACCCATATGGGATACTGGCTTTGCAGGCAGCCGCTTAACCAGCGGCACCAGACTGCTGGTTCCAGAAAAATGTATATTCTACTGTCATTGGCTGAAATATACTATATATGTCTATTATGAGTGATTTATATGGTTGTTCAAAATTTGTTTCCTTATTAATCTTTTGTCAGTTGCTGTGTCCTTTATTGAAAGTGGATATTGAAGTTTTGAGCTATTATTATTGAGTTCTCTAATTTTCCATTCATGTCTGTTAGTTTTTGCTTCATGTATTTTGCTGTCATTTTATTAGGTGCAAATATTTATAATTCTTCACCTTCCTGATAGATAAAACCTTTTATCATTTAAAAATGTCACTCTTTGTCTCTAGTGATGTTTTTGGATGTGAGGATTATTTTGCCTAATATTAGTATAGCTACTTCATCTTATAAATCCCACAATGCATTGTTATAATTATTAATTTATAAAGTATATATTTTTTAAAAGCTGAGAGAATGAAGAGAGTAAATATTTATGGTTTTAAAATCTACTAGCCCTCTGTTCTATCATTTCTGCTTGTCTTTATTTGTTCCTAATTATCTGAATAATTAGTTTTTTCCTTAGTCCAATACAGCTTTGCTCCCATTTACCTCTGTTGTACTGTTACTGCAAAAAATTTACATTGCTATGTGTTATAGACCCAACAATACAGTACATATAGTTTTACACAATTGCTTTTAAAATCAGCGGAGAAAAGAAAGGAAAAATGGCTGACAATTGCTTTTACCAGTGCTCTTTGTCTATCAGTGTAGATGATAAATACCATCTGGGGTCACTTGCTTTGAGCCTGAAGAATTTTCTATCGTAGGTTTATTAAAGTGGGTCAACAGTTTTCATTTATCTACATAGGTCTTTATTTCACCTTTGTTTTCGGAAAATAGCTTTGCTGTATAAGATTTTTGGTTGACAAGTTTTTCCTTTGACTACTTTAAATACATTTCAGATTAAATGCTAGTTGTCAAACTTTGTGGATTTCCTTAAGTGATGAATTATTTTCCTCATACTGCTTTCAAGATTTTATCCTTGTCTTTGGCCATCAGTATTTTTGCTGTTTTGTTTGTTGATCTCTGTGTTTATTCTAGGTGTTTGTTGAACTTGTTGGATGTGTAAATTATTTGTTTAATGAGAAAGTATGCAGCTATTTCTTTGAATATTATTTCTGTCCCTTTGTCCTTTTTTTCTTATAATCACATGATACATTTGTGTGTTTAATTGTGACCCAGATTCTTTTTATGCTCTGTTCATTTTTTAAAAAAAGACATTTATTGATTTATTTGAAAAGCAGAGTGGGGGGGGGGGGCGGAGAAATCTTCTATCTGCTGGTTCACTCCACAAATAACTGCAATGGCCAAGACCGGGCCAGGCCAAAACCAGGAGCCAGGGGCTTCATCCAGATCTCCCACATGGGTGGCAGGCACCCAAACACTTGGGCCCTCTTCTGCTGCTTTCTCAGGCACATTAGCAGGAAGCTGGACCAGAAGCGGAGCTTCAGGACTTGAGCTAGTGCTCATATGGGATGATGGCATTGCAGGTGGCAGCTTTACCCGCAATGCCATGATGCTGGCCTCAGCTCTGTTCATTTTTATACATTCTTTTTCATCTCTGTTCTTTGAATTGTATAAGTTTGTTGTTTCTTTCTTCTACCAATTAAAATCTATTGTGTCCTTTTAGCAATTATTAAATTTCAGTTATTTTCACTTTTTAACTCCAGAAATTCCATTTGGTTCTTTTTTCTATAATTTCTATCTCTTTAGCAATGCTCTATATTTGATTCAATAGTCATCATATCTTCCTTTACTTTTCAAAAATTTTAAATTAACAAATATTAATTTATCCATTTATGGGATATAATGTGATATTTTGATATATGTGTGTAATGATCACATTAATCAACATATGTATTACCTCACAATCTTATTTTTGTGATGAGACCTTTCAAAGATTATTATCTTAACAATATAAAAACATACATGGAAAAATTTTGAAGGCTGGCGCTGGCATTGTGGCATAAAAGTAAAGCTGCCACCTGTAATACTGGCATCCCATATGGGTGCTGGTTCATATCCAGCTGCTCCACTTCCAATCCAGCTCCCTGCTAATGGCCTGGGAAAAGTAGTAGAAGATGGCCCAGATGCTTGGGCACCTGCTACCCGTGTAGGAGACCTGGAATAATCTCTGACCTCTTGGCTTCAGCCTGGCCCAGCATTGCCATTGCAGCCATCTGGATAGTGAACCAGCAGATGAAAGATCTCTCTCTCTCTCTCTTTCTCTGTCTCCCCCTCTCTCTTTCTCTGTAACTCTGACTTTCAAGTAAATAAATCTTTAAAAATTGTTATTAACCGTAGTTCTTATGTTATGCAATATATCTCAAAATTTTTCCTCTCTCTAACAGAAATTTTGTACCCTTTGACCAACATCTCCTCATTCTCTACCCCCAGTAGCCTTTGATAACCACCATTGTACTTTCTATTTCTATACGTTTCTTAGGTTCTGCATATAAGGGAGATCAAGTTGTATAAGTATTTGCCTTTATGTGTCTGGTTTATTTTACTTAACATAATGTCCTCCACGTTCACTCATGTTGTTGTAAATGGCACAGTTTCCTTTTTTCGAAGGTTGAATACTTTTCCATTGTGTGTGTATGTGTGGCTGTGATTTATTTTTATTTGGAAGGCAGAGTGACAGAGAGTGAGGAAGAGACAGACAAGGAAAGAGATCTTCCTTCCACTGATTCACTCCCTCAAATGGCCACAGTGACTGGGGCTGGGCCAAATCCAGGAGCCTGGAACTCTCTCCAGGCCTCCCACATCAGTGGCAGGGGTACAAGTACTTGGGCCATCTTCTGCTGCTGCTTTCCCAGGAGCACTGGCAGAGACCTGGATAGAAAGCTTAGCAGACAGGGCTTCATCTGGAGCTCTGATATAAGATGCCAGCCTCATAGGCAGTAGCTTAACCTGCTGTGCCACAACACTGACTCTCTCTTTGTAATTTTATACTAAATTTTATTTCTTTATTCATCCCTTGATGAAAAATTAGGTTGATTCCACATCTTGGGTGTTGTGAATAATGCTGCAGTGAACATGAGAGTACAGCTATATCTTTGACATAGTAATTTTAATTCCTTTTGCTACATACCTAGAAGTGGTATTGATGGATTGTATAATGGCTGTGTTTTTAATTTGTTGGTTTTCATAAGGGCTGTACTAATTGGCATTCCTACCAACAGTATACAAATATTTCCTTTTCTCCACATCCTCTTTAACACTTGTTACCATTTCTCTCTCTCTCTCTCTCTCTCTCTATATATATATATATATATATAGCCATTACAACAAGTATGAAGTGAAAGCACATCATGGTTTTGATTTGCATTTCGCTTGAGTATTTTTTCATGTCCTTTTTGGCCATTTGTATATCCTCTTTTGAGGAATATCTATCATATACTTTGCCTACTTTTAAAAAATATTTATTCATTTATTTATTTGAAAGGTAGAGTGACAGAGAGAGGGGGAGGAGAGAGAGATCCATCCTGATTCATTCCCTGAATGGCTGCAACAGCCAGGGCTGGGCCAGGCCAAAGCCAGAAGCCAGGAGCTCCATGCATGGCTTCCACATTTATAGCAGGAGCCAAGCACTTGGGCCAGGCACATTAGCAGGAAGCTGGACTGGAAACAAAGCAGCCAGGACTCAAATCAACACTGCAATATGGGATGCTGGCATTGTAAATGACAGCTTAACCCCCTGTACCACAGTGCCAGCCCCCTCTGCCCATTTTTAAATTGAGATTTTTGTCTTCTTACTGTTGAGTTGTTTCAGTTCCTTTTATTTTTGATACATAGCTTGCAAATATTTTCTCCCAATGCACAGATTGTTCCCTTACTTTTAAAGTCATGATTTCCTATGTTTCCTTGAATGTACTTACATTGGCTGCTTGAAAGGCTTTGTCTGGCATCTAGTGATTCTCACAGGCAGTTTCTGTTGTTTTTTGTTTTGCTTTGTTTTTGTTTTTCCAGCGTATGAGTCATACTTTCCTGCCTCTTTGTGTGTCTCATTATTTTTGTGGACAGTGTACATTTTAGATAATATATTGTAGCAACTCTGGATCGCGGTCTCCTTCTGGGACTTGTTATCCCTTGCTGGTTTGTTCAGCGACTGATTAGATTAGTGTAGTAAAGCCTGTGCCTGTGTCCCTCATGCCCACCTCCATGTAAAGCCTTTAATGTGGCTCTGCAGTGGCAGCAGCCCTGGCTCCGTGAAGTCTCTAGGGATGACAGCGATTTTGGCTGGGCTCTGTTTCACTGTCTCTTTCCCTGACCACACCAGATTTTAGGTTACACTGATGGTTCTATTGTTTCAAAAAATTCCTTTAGCATAAACTTGCTCCACCAGCTAAACCAATCGGTTTTGACCTAGTTGGAGGTGTTGCTCCTGAAGTGAGAGTTTCATATTTGTTATTCCAGAAAGGCTCCTTTTAGTTATCTCTTTCCCTAGTTCTTTCACACAAACTACTTAGCCTATGGTCTCACCTATATACATCAAATAAGTTGTCTATCTCCTCCTTCACTTTTGCCATAAGTGCCCTTAGGCTTGAACTTCACATTCTGTTGTGAATGAGGTCAATTCCTTTGGAAAGGAATTATAAAGGGTCTCTGAATCCCCCAGGAACAGTAATTTCCAAGTCTCTGCCCTGGCACTGGGAGTAGGGACAATAGCATGCTTCACTCTGGGTAACACTCTTGCTTTAGTTGCCGAGAGGTATTGGAAGAGGTTTAAGTAACCTCAGATCTTTTCATTTTGCCTCTCTTGGCACAGAATCACCACTCCATGTGTCGGGGAAAGGGCAATTGTGGTCCAGTATGGTCAGCAGCACTAAGCCCAAAGTAGAACCAGGCTGAAGGGAGCTCCCACCTCTCACCTCCTTTATCTTCAATTTAGCCTAGAAAATCAGTAGCTGGGCATTGGATGGGGAATGCTGGTGCCCTGGCCTTGTGGGAAGAAACCTCTCTGGAAGGGTTCTGGGAAGATAGCCCCGTATTTTATGATGTGCTGGTTTAGAGTAGAATGTCCATATTGCTGAGTTAGGAAATGGAAGGTAGGAAGCCGATCTTCTATCAGATACCACAGACCCATCCTGTGCTTACCAAATTTTAGTAGATTTTCTTGAATAAATGATCTTCATTGCTGTATGTCCTTGGGACAGTTTTTATAGACCTTAAATGCTTGTTTGTTTGTTTTTTATAATTTCCCCCAGTTTCTCTGGAGAGTAGGCCCAAATGAGTTCCTCCAGCTCTCATGCCAGGATTCCCTCCTTCTCATCACTTTTCATCAACTTAGAAAAATACCACTATGTTAAGTACATGAAATAGATTGGGATGATTTTTTTTTCACTTCATGAAAAGGTAAATATAATCCATGCCCAACAAGATTCCAGGTTTCTGAAATGTTGGTGTCCTAGTTGACTTTAGTTGTGTTCAATCAACTTCTCTATAATGCCAGCTGATGGGGAATGAAAGAATAACATGTATTATAAACTACATATTTTGTATTATAAAATTTATTCTACATACCAGGAAGCCCTCTACTACTGATTTCTTATGGTGATAATAATTGGATCATAGCTACTGTACCACACATTTCTCTAGCTAGTCTAACATCCTAATGGAAGGTAGTGAAATACATCTCTTCCCACTTTTCTTGACTCTCATCTGCTAGTATGTATATGAAGAAGAAGATTATCTTAATAATTTATATGTATCATTGGGTTTATATTCATCTTATGGAAAACTCACTTCAATTATGAAAAGAACTCTATCACTTGACCTTTTCTATATCTCTCTTCATCCTTAAGTGCAATGCTGTGCCTTTGCAAAAATGGCATTTCAGTGCAGGTGTGACACTCACATTTTAGTATAACCTTTCTGCTATTTCTAAAATGTAAGAGTACTGTTTCAAAGTATAAGATTTAACGAATAACATTTATAAACTGTTTAAATAATGAGTTATAGAAATTTCAAGGCATAGAGAATTTGTTGCAACAATGTGGGCTAAGTGAGCAATCAGAATATTCACATTCCACCTATTTTTTTTTTTTTTTGGACAGGCAGAGCTGACAGTGAGAGAGACAGAGAGAAAGGTCTTCCTTTGCCGTTGGTTCACCCTCCAATGGCCGCCGCGGCCAGTGCGCTGCGGCCAGTGCACCATGCTGATCCCAAGGCAGGAGCCAGGTGCTTCCTTCTGGTCTCCCATGGGGTGCAGGGCCCAAGCACTTGGGCCATCCTCCACTGCACTCCTGGGCCATAGCAGAGAGCTGGCCTGGAAGAGGGGCAACCGGGACAGAATCTGGCACCCTAACCGGGACTAGAACCCGGTGTGCTGGTGCTGCTAGGCAGAGGATTAGCCTGTTGAGCCATGGCACCGGCCACATTCCACCTATTAAGTTGATGCCTAATACAGTCAGTCCCTCATTATCCAAGTATTTTCTATGTCAAACTTTGAATGTCATATTCCAGGGAATTTTTGGACCATATCTCCTTGTCTTTGATTCAAGAAATATAAATGGATTTTAATAATGATATTTGAAAACCTTACATTTTAAAAGGATTTGCCATTCCTGGAACAGTCAGAATATTTGCATAAACATGAGGAACCAGTTTTGGATTAGCACTTATTTTAAAGCCACACTACAAAATATGTTATTGATCAGAGTAATTGAGAGTTTATATGTGTCAATAAAATGTGAAAAAGAGGTTGGATAACATAAGCATATTTTCCACAACACACAAATTACGATTCACAAAGACTAATTGGCTATTGTTGTTGATTTCCTTACATACCAAACTAGTTTGGGCTGAGAACAATATATCAAACAGAATTAGTGAATTGATGTCTAAAATTATGTATGACTCAATTAACTTTTCAAGTAGCATTAAGAATATTCTTATGAGGCTGGCGCCACGGCTCAAAGCTAATCCTCCGCCTTGCGGTGCCGGCACACTGGGTTCTAGTCCCGGTCGGGGCGCCGGATTCTGTCCCGGTTGCCCTCTTCCAGGCCAGCTCTCTGCTATGGCCCGGGAGTGCAGTGGAGGATGGCCCAAGTGCTTGGGCCCTGCACCCCATGGGAGACCAGGAGAAGCACCTGGCTCCTGCCTTCGGATCAGCGCAGTGCGCCGGCGGCAGCGGCCATTGGAGGGTGAACCAACGGCAAAGGAAGACCTTTCTCTCTGTCTCTCACTGTCCACTCTGCCTGTCAAAAAAAAAAAAAAAAAAAAAAGAATATTCTTATGAGAGTTGTGACATATTAAAGGGTGCTTTTTAACTTGTTTCTATCACATGATTTTCCTTATGATAGACTTGCATACTGAACAACCCCTATTATCTTAGTAGTAAACTACTTGAAAGCATGGCCCATCCTTCTACATTTTTTCCTTATCAACCTCACACCTAAATATTTGTTCTTTTGAAAAAAAAAACCCACAGTTTTACTATTTTTTTATTTTTTAAAATTTCAATTATAAAATTTTGACATATAACTTATATACAGTAACCTACAAGGATTTTGAATATATGGTTCAGGTAATCAGTATTTCAATTTTTACTACAATGCATTAATTTTCACTTTTCTAAGACATTCACACAAGCAGGGCCATATATATATGGCTTCTTTTGTTGGCCATGGTGACATGGAAATTCATCTGTGTTACATGTGTCAGAAATTGATTGTTTCTTTTTTATTACAGAGTAGATATACCACACTTTGTTTACCATTTCTCATGTTGACACATCTTGGTTCATTCAAGCTTTTGTAAAAACATACCACAGACTGGGCACTTTACGAACAACAGGAAATCATGGCTGAAAGTTCCAGAGGTGGGGAAGTACAAGACTGAGGTGCCAACAGATTTGGTGCCTGATGAGGAGTCATTCAAAGATGACGCTTTCTCACTGCATCTTCATCTGAAGCAATGGGGTAGAAAGCTCTCTGAAGTTATATTTTATAAGGGCAGAAATCTCTGTGGCTGGTAAATGACCATCTTCTCCTTGTGTCATCATATGGTCTTCCCTCCATGGGAGTCTGTGTCTTAATCTCTTCTTATAAGGGCATCAGCCCTACTGAATTAGGATCTACTTTAAATTTCTCTTCAACAGTTCTGTGTTTTTAAAGATTTATGTGTTTGAAAGTCAAAATTATAGAGAGAGAGAGCAGAAGAGAGAGAAATGTCTCCCATCTGCTGGTTCACTTCCCAGATGGACACAACAGCCAGGACTGGGCCAGGCTGAAACCAGGAGGCAAGAGCTTCTTTTGGGTCTCCCACATGGATGCAGGGTCCCAAGCACTGGGGCCATCCTCTGCTGCTTTCACAGGCCATTTGCAGGGAGCTGCATTGGAAGTGGAGCAGCCATAGGATTGAACTCTTTCCAACAATACCTGCAATACCACAACATCAGGCCAAAAGACTCTATTTTCAAACGCAGTCATAGTCTGTGGTACTGGCAGTTAGGGCTCACCATGTAAATTTGAGGGATGCACAATTTACATTATATGTTAGAATCATTTCTGGATTCTCTGTTCTGATCCATGAATTTTTTTCTCTAGACTGATTCCATTACTATTCTATCTTAATGCTTTACATATATTTTAAAAACAGATAGTGAACATATCCTAATATTTTCTCTTTTTTCCAAGATTGCTTTGTCAATTCTGCATATCTGCATTATCATATAAATTTTAGAATCAACTTGTTGATTTTTAAAAAAATCTGTTGAGAGTTTTTGTGTTACATGAAATCTATAGTTCAAATTGGAGACATCTTAATATGAGACCTTCTGGCGAATGATCATTATATATCTTTCCACTTATTAGACCTTTTTAAAATTTTAACAATATGTGATAGCTTTTACTACAGAGGTATTATTCATTAATGTTTCTTGGTTTGGAAGTTATTATAACTGGAAATATATATCTATATATTTTTTTTTTGCCAGGCAGAGTTAAACAGTGAGAGAGAGAGAAACAGAGAAAGAGTTATAGACAGTGAGAGAGAGACACAGAGAGAGGTCTTCCTTCCATTGGTTCACTCCCCTAATAGCCGCTATGGCTGGCGCTGCACTGATCTGAAGCCAGGAGCCAGGTGCTTCCTCCTGATCTCCCATGCGGGTGCAGGGCCCCAAGCACTTGCGCCATCCTCCGCTGCCCTCCTGGGCCACACAGAGAGCTGGACTGGAAGAGGAGCAACCGGGACTAGTATCTGGCACCCCAACTGGGATTAGAATCCAGGGTGCCAGCACCTCAGGTGGAGGATTAGCCAAGTGAGCCATGGCGCCGGCCATAACTAGTAATATTAAAATTTATTTTTTTGAAATCCTGGCTGCTTATAGATAGAAATTCAGTAGGGGTCGGCGCCATGGTGCAGTGGGTTAATCCTCTGCCTGCGGCACCAGCATCCCATATGGGTACTGGTTTGAGTACTGGCTGTTCCTCTTCCAATCTAGCTCTCTGCTATGGCTTGGGAAGGCAGTGGAAGATGGCCCAAGTGCTTGGGCCCCTGCACTCACATGGGAGACCAGGAAGAAGCTCCTGGCTCCTGGCTTCAGATCGGCGTAGTTCCGGCCACTGCGGCCAACTGGGGAGTAAACCAGCGAACGGAAGACCTTTTTCTCTGTCTCTTCCTTTCACTGTCTGTAACTCTACCTTTCAAATAAATAAATAAAAATCTTTAAAAAAAATTTCAAAAAGGAAATTCGGTAAACTTTGTGTATTGACATTATACTCTGTAATTTAATAAATTTATTCATTTGTTTTATTGTGCTTCATACATTCTTGATGATTTAACATATGAAAATCATATTGAATGAGAACATCAACAATTTTTTTCCTTCCTGCCCAACTTAGACCTTTTACTTCTGTTTTTGCCTTTTTTTGTTTATTTGTTTGTTTTGCCTTATTGAAGATATTAAGACCACTAATACATTGCTGAATAGAAGTAGTGAAAGCAGAGAACTTTCGGTTTATCATACTAAGGGAAACATCTTCAGCATTTTGTCATTGAGCATAACGTTAAGTGTAGACTTCTTATTAGGTGTCTTCTATCAGATTGACAAAGCTCCATTCAACTCCAAGTTTGCTGAGAGATTTCAGCAGAAATGAATTGGGTGTTAAATTTGGCAATATTTTTCTACATTTATTGGTATGTTCATATGTTTTATAGCCATTATTATGGTGAATTATATGGATTTTTCAAATGTTGCACTGACCTTGCATTCCTAGAATGAAGCCCAATTAATCATGCTATATTATTCTTTTCAATTATTACTGTACTTAATTTGCTAATATTGTTTAAACTCAGCAGAGCTCTTGTATAAGTTTATTCAGTTTTGGTCTCAATGTTGTGCTGACCACATAGAACAAACAATTATGACAGATTTATTCAATCATTGGTTTGCAAATAGTTTGGCTGTAAGACTTTTAAATTTGTTTAAAATTACTGAAGGTTCCTAAGAACTTTCATTTATGTAAATTTACTGATATATTAAAACATAAAGTTGAGAAAAATGAAAATATTTATCAATTTATATACAAGCGTAACATATTTTATGAACAATAAGTGTATTCTCAAAAAATTGTGAAGTAAAGCATTGTTTTATATTTTACCAATTTCTTCCACACATAACTTAGTGGAAGACAGCCAGAGCCTCCCAATTGCTTCTGCATTCAGTCTATGGCAATGAAGCCTATGGAAAACTACTTAAGATAGAATAAAAACGGAAAATCCAAGGAAGTCTGAATTATTATTTTTTTTAAGATTTATTTATTTAATTGCAAGAGTTACACAGAGAGATGAGAGGCAGAGAGAGAGAGAGAGAGAGAGAGATTGAGAGAGATTGTCCATCTGCTGGTTCACTCCCCAGATGGCCACAACGGCCAGAGCTGTGCCAATCTGAAGCCAGGAGCCAGGAACCAGGAGTTTCTTCTGGGTCTCCCACATGGGTACCAGGGCCCAAGGACTTGGGCCATATTCTACTGCTTTCCTAGGCCATAGCAGAGAGCTGGATGGGAAGTGGAGCAGCCAGGACTCGACCCAGTGCCCATATGGGATCCTGAATTATTCTTATACAAATAACTCTGACTTCTCAGACCCCTAAAAGTACCTTAAAGATTATAATTTGAACACGACTGTTAAAAAGTTTTATAGTTCACCAGTGAAACATGTGGGCCTAGAATTTTCTTCCTGAGTCATTATTATTATTATTTAGTTATATAAGTTTCATATATTTCTTATATACAGATTTGGGAACAAAGTAGAGCTTCCTCTCCCTTCTGCCCACTCAAAACTTTCCCCTCTGCTTGGATTCCCATTCTTAATTTTTACAATGATCTATTATCAGTTTACTTAGTGATCATGCAGTTAGCCCTACTCTAAGTAGAGGAGTTTAGCAAGTAGTGCTAAGAGAAAGAAAAAAAAAAAAACAAAATTAAGCCATATTAAACAAAAGATTGTTCCTCAATGGAAGAGACAAGGGCTATAAACAAGCATTCATTCTCAAAATGTCTATTTTGCTCAAATACATTACATTTCAGGTATTCTATTAGTTGCATCAGATCAGGAAAAGCAAATGATATTTGTGTTTTGGGGACTGGCTTATTTCACTAAGTATAATGGTTTCCAGTAGGGACAATCTTGTTGCAAAAGACAGGATTTCGTTTTTTTGTTTTGTTTTGATAGCTGAGTAGTACTCCACAGTGTATATATACTATAATTTCTTTATCTAGTCTTCAATTCATGGGCATTTGGGTTGATTCCATGTCTTAGCTAATGTGAATTGAGCTATAATAAACAAGGGGGTGCAGATAACTCTCATATACTGATTTCCTTTCCTTTGGGTAAATTCCCAGAAGTGGGATGGCTTGGTCATATGGTAAGTCTATATTCAGGTTTCTGAGGTATCTCCATACTATCTTCCACAGTGGTTGCACCAGTTTACTTTCCCACCAGCAGTGGATCAGTATGTTTTCCCCCACATCCCTGCAATCATTTGTTTGTTGATTTCTGCACATGAGCTGTTCTAACTGGAGTGAGGTGAAACCTTATTGTGGTTTCAATTTGCATTTTCCTGATGGCTACTGAACCTGAGCATTTTTGCAAGTGTCTACTGACCATTTGAATTTCCTCTCTTGAAAAAATGCTTGTTTGGGGCTGGTGCTGTGACGTAGAGGGTTAACGCCCTGGCCTGAAGCACCAGCATCCCATATGGGCACCAGCTCAAGACCCAGCTGCTTCACTTCTGGTCCAGCTCTCTGCTATGGCCTGGGAAAGCAGTAGAAGATGGCCCAAGTCCTTGGGCCCCTGCACCCATGTGGGAGACCTGGAAGAAGCTCCTGGCTCCTGGCTTCAGATTGGCGCAGCTCCAGCCATTGTGGCCAACTGGAGAGTGAACCAGTGGATGGAGGACCTCTCTCTCTCTCTCTTTCTCTCTCTGTCTCTCTCTGTCTCTCTCTGCCCCTCCTCTCTCTGTGTAACTCCGACTTTCAAATAAATAAATAAATAAATAATTTTTAAAAATGCCTGCTTAAGTCCTTTGCCAATTTCTTTACTGAATTGTTTTGTTGTTGTTGTTGTTGCTGTTGTCATTGTTGAATTTCTTGAGCACTTTATTTATCCTGGATGTTAACCCTTTACCAGTTGCACAGTTTGCAGATATTTTTTTCTCATTATATCAGTTGCCTCTTCACTTTGTCGAGTGTTTCTTTTGTAGCGCAGAAGCTTCTCAGCTTGATGTAGTTGCATTTGTCAATTTTGGCTTTGATTGCCTGTGCTTCTGGGGACTTTTCCAGGAAGTCTTTGCCTATTCCAATGTATTGTAGAGTTTCCCCCATGTTCTCAAATAATGCGATGGTATTGGATCATAGATTTAGATCCTTGATCCATTTTGTGTGGATTTTTGTATAGGGTATAAGGTAGGGGTCTAATTTCATACTTCCACATTTAGAGATCCAGTTTTTCCAACACAACTTGTTAAAGAGACAGTCTCTACTCCATGGATTGATTTTATCTCCTTTATCAAATATAATTGGCTGTAGATGCATGGATCAATTTCTGGAGTTTCTATTCTGTTCTATTGTTTTGTAAGTCTGTTTTTGTACATGTACCATGTTATTTGTATTGTAACTGCTCCATAGTATGTCTTGAAATCAGGTATTGTGATGCCTTTGGTTTTGTTTTTGTTGTGTAAGATTGCTTTAGCTATTTGGGGTCTCTTGTGTTACCATACAAACTTCAGCATATTTTTCTCTAGATTTACAAAGAATGCTGTTGTTATTTTGACTGGGATTGCATTGAATCTGGAAATTGCTTTTGGTAGTATGAATATTTTGAGGATGTTGATTCTTCCAATCCATGAACATGGATGAGTTTCTCACTTTTTAATGTTTTATGTTTCCTTCTTTACTGTTTTATATTTTTAATTGTAGATATCTTTGACATCCCTGGTTATTTATTTCAGTATATTTAATTCTTTTTGGATCTATAGTGAATGGTACTGATCTTACAAGTTCTTTCTCAGCTTTGGCATTGTCTGTGTATAAAAGGCTATTGACTTTTGTGTGTCAATTTGATATCTTGCCACTTTTCCAAACTCTTTTTTGAATTCTAATAGTCTCTCAATGGAGTTTTTATAAACTTCTATATATAGGATCATGTCATCTGCAAATAAGGACAATTTGACTTTCTCTTTTCTAATTTGTAGTCCTTTGACTTCTTTTTCTTGCCTGATGGCTCTAGCTAAAACTTCCAGGACTGTATTAAATAGCAATAGTGAAAGTGGTCATTTTTGTCTGGTTCCAGATCTTGGGAATGCTGCCAGCTTTTCTCCATTCAATAGGATGCTTGCTGTGGGTTTGTCATATATTGCCTTGATTGTGTTGAGAAATGTTCCTTCTATACCCATTTTCCTTAAAGTTTTCTTCATGAAAGGATGTTGTATGTTATCAAATGCTTCCTCTGTATATTGAGATAATCATATGATTTTTGTTCTTCAGTTTGTTAATGTAGTGTATCATGTTGATTAATTTCAAATGTTGAACTATCCTTGCATTTCGGAGATAAATTCCACTTGGTCAGGGTGGATAATCTTTTCTGATGTATTTTTGAATTCAATTATGTAGTATTTTGTTGAGGATGTTTTGCATTTATGTTCATCAGGGATATTGGTCGGTTTCTCTGTTGCATCTTTTCCAGATTTAGGTATTAAGATGATGCAAGCTTCATAGAAGGAGTTTGGGATGATTTCCTCCTTTCCAATTTTTTTGAATACCTCGTAGCTTAGGAAGAATTGGAATTATTTCCTCTTTAAAAGATTGCTAGAATTCAGCAGTGAAGCCATCTGGTCCTGGGCTTTTCTTTGTTGGGAGAGTATTTATTACTGAATCATCTTGGTTATTGGTCTGTTTAGGTTTTCTGTGTCTTCATGGCTCAATTGAGGTGAGTTGTATGTGTCCAGGAATCTATCCATTTCTTCTAGTTTTCCTAGTTTGTTGGTATACAGCTCATCATAATAATTTCTGATGGTTCTTTTTATTTCTGTGGTATCTATTGTTACATTTCCTTTTTCATCTCTGATTTTATTGATTTGGGTCTTTTCCTTCTTTTTTTTGGCTAGTTGTGTCAATGGTATACCAATTTTGTTTATTTTTTCAAAAAAAAAACCAGCTTTTATTTCACTGATTTTTTGTATTGCTTTTTGGTTTCAATTTTGTTTATTTCTTCTCTAATTTTAATTATTTCTTTCCTCCTACTAGCTTTGGGTTTGGTTTGTTGTTGATATTCTAGGTCTTTGAGATGCATTGATAGCTTATTTATTTGATACCCTTCCAGTTTCTTCATGTAGGCACCAATTGTTATGAACTTCCCTCTTAACACTGCTTTTGCTGTATCCCATAGGTTTTGATATGATGTATTGTCATCATCCTTTGTTTCCAGAATTTTTTTTATTTCTCTTTTGATTTCTTCTATGATACACTGTTCATTAAGGAGCATGTTGTTCGGTCTTCATATGTTTGCATATTTCTAGAGATTCTTGAGTTGTTGATTTATAGCTCTATTCCATTGTAGTCAGTGGAATGATTTTTATTTTTTTTTAATTTGCTGAGACTTGCTTTGTGGCCTACTATATGTCTATTCTAGAGAAAGTTCCATGACTGATGAGAAGAATGTGTATTCTGCCACTGTGGGGTGAAATGCTTTGTAGATACCCGTTAGGTCCATTTGGTCTACAGTTGTCAGTTAATTCTGTTGTTTACTTGTTGATTTTCTCTCTGGTTGATCCATTCATTGCTGAAAGTGGAGTATTAAAATCTCCCATTTCTATTGTATTTGAGGCTATGTCTCCCTTAAAGTCTGTTAACATTTTTTAAGTAGCCAGGCTACCTGTAATTGGGTGCATATACATTTATTATAGTCATATCTTCCTGGTGGATTGATCTGTTAATCATTACATAGTGCCCTTGTTTGTCTCTTTTAACAGTTGTTATGTTAAAGTCTATTTTGTCCAATATTAGGATCGCAATACCAGCTCTTTTTTGGTTTCTGTTAGCATGGAATACCTTTTTCCATCCTTTCACTTTCAGTCTGCATATGTCTGTTAGTGAGATGCGCTTCTTGTAAGCAGCAAATAGTTGGGTCTTGTTTTTCAATCCATTCAGCCCAATCTGTATCTTTTAACTGGAAGGAGGAGGCCATTGACATGCAACAGAACTACTGATAAAAAGTAACAACTTGGCCCTGCCATGTTTCCATAAATAATCTTATGATTTACTTTAGATTTCTTTTGTATTTCTACTGGTGGTTTTTCTGCCTTCCGTTTTTTCATAATGATGGCTATATTTCTGTGTTAGCACAACCTTAAGCATCTTCTGTAGGGCTAGAAATTCTTTCAATTTCTGTTTGTTATGGAAGGTCTTTATTTCACCTTCATTCATAAATGCAAGCTTTGCAGGATATAATGTTCTGGGCTGGCATTTTTTTTTCTCTTAATACCTGAGCTATATCTCGCCCTTCCTTCTAGTCTGTAGGGTTTCTGATGAGAAGTCTGCTGTGAGTCTAATTGGCGATCCTCTGAAAGTAATCTGGTGTTTCGCTCATGCTGATTTTAGAATCTCCATGTTTTACTGTGGAAAGTTTGACTACGATTTGTCATGGTGAAGATCTTTTCTTGGCATGTCTGTTAGAAGTTCTATGTCCTTCCTCTACTGGAACATCCCTTTCTCCAAACTGGGGAAGTGTTCTGTAATTATTTCTCTAAAAAGGCTTTCTATTCCCTTCTGTCTTTCCACTCTTTCAGGAACTCCTAAGACCTGGATGTTGGGTTCTTTGGTAGTATCCCATAGATCTCCAACACTATTTTTTAAGTTTTCTATTTTTTTGTCTGACTGTAAGATTTCCACAGATTTTTCTTCTAGTTCAAATATTCTTTCTTCTGCTAATGTTCAATGCTGCATTCAAGTTTCCCATCTCAATGAGCCCTTAAGTGTGCACCTGCAGGCTTCTATAGCTGTAGTCCTGTTTTAAAATGGCACCCACCCTCTCTCAGTCTGATCGTGGGTTCTGTTTTGGAGGGATTGGGTTGACTCGACCACCCTCTTCCACTTTCACTAAGACCACAGGTGACTGCCAGCAACCTCCAGCTCCTTGGGCTCCAGTCCAGATCCATGCCACATCGTCTGTCTGGTGCTATCCCCACAGATGGTGCAGTCTGTCCTCCCCCGTATCTTAAAAATGCCGCTGGCTCCAGCTCGCTGAGGCTCTGGTTCTCTGTGTTCTCTGGGTGCATGTCAGCACTCACCAGGCAAGTTCAAGCCATTTCTCCTCCTTCCATGGGTAGTTTTGTTTCTAATTCTTTACCTAGTGTGCACCTCCTACACTATTGTCGCGATTTCACCCTAGCCCTGCGAAGCATACCACTCACTAATCTGCCATTTTCTGATCACTCACCCTGAGAACATTTTTTTAAAAAATAAAAAGGTTATTTATTTGAAAGGCAGAGTTACAGAAGGAAGGATGAAGGGAGGGAAGGGGAAGAGAGAGAGAGAGAGAGAGAATGAATAAGAATGTTCCATCCACTGTTCACTCTCCAAAGGACCACACTGGGGCTGGACCAAGCCAACGCTAGGAGTCTAGAATGCCACCACCCATCCCATATGGATGCAAGGGACCAAATATTTGGCCCATCATTCACTACTTTCCCAGGCACATTAGCAAGGAGCTGGACGAGAAGCAGAACAGCTGGAGCTCAAATTTGTGGTCACATGAGATGCCAGGGTCATAGGTAGCAGCTCAATCCACTGCACCACAATGTTGGCCCATCCTGAGATTTTTTAACAGTGAATTGACTTCTTTTAATCAATACAATACCACTTTAGATTATCTTTTTCTTCTTGTGTCCATTTTTGTAAGTCGCGTGATTTAAGGAATTTGTTTATTTACATTTATTTATATAAATAAATATAAATAATATAAAATAATATAAATATTATTTATTTAAATAAATATATTTATTTACAAGAGGATTATGTTTATAGCATTTTTGGGTTATCCTAATTTCAGTGGGGACTATGGGCTATATTCAGCTTCATTCCTGGTATTGGTAATTTGAATTCCTCTCTCTTTCTTTTAAGTTTGTTTCTCTAGGGTTTTCTAGCCCCATTATTCTTTTAAAATTATTTTTCTTTTTTTAAAATCTATTTGAAAGGAAGAATTACAGAGAGAGAGAGAGAAGGATAAGAAAGGTATACACAGAGAGAAATCTTCCACCTGACGCTTTACTCCCTATATGGCCGCAACGGCTAGAGCTGAGCCAGGCTGAAGGCAGGGGCCAGATGTTTCTTCCAGGTGTCCATTGTGGGTGGCAGAAACCCAAGCACTTGGACCATTTTCTGTTTCCCAGGCCCATTTGCAGGCAGCTGAATCAGAAGTAGAATAGCCAGGACACAAACTGGCATCCATAAGAGATGCTGCCACCACACCACAGCCCCGGCCCCTATCTTCAAAACACTAACTTCAGAAATTTTTAGTTTATTCTACTGTATATCAGTTTTCTATTTCACTGATTTCTCATTATCCATTCTTATTTTTGGGTTTAAATTAAATCTATCTTCTTGTTCTAGCTCAGTAAAATAAAAGCAGATCATTTGTCTTACATATTTCTATTTTTTTCAAATACAATCATGTAGAGAAAAAAGTTTGCTCTAATTCTGGCTTTAACTAAATTCCACACATTTTTCTATTTCTATTGTTAAATTCAAAGTGTTTTCTAATTTCTAATTTGAAAGTTGGTTGTTTAATTTCCAAGTATTTGGAGATCTTATAGTTGTCTCTGGTATTCATTTGTGATTTAATTTCATTGTAGTATACTAACATATTTGTTAAGTCTTGTTTTATGACCCAAATATGATCTATCTAGGTAAATGTTCAATATGCTCTTGACAAGAAAGCATATTCTTCTATTCGTTGATACACTCATCCACAAATTTTGAGTAGGTCAAGTCAGTTGATAGTATTGTTCAGTTATTCTACAACTGACATTTTGGTCCAATGCTATCAATTACAGAGAAGAATGTTAACATGTTCAAAAATTGCTGTGGTCTTAAATGTCCCCCCAAGTTCCTGGGTGAAAACTTAATCCTCAATGTGATGGCATTAAGAGATGGGGGCCTTTACAAGGTGATTAGATCATGAGGACCAAAAAAAAAAAAAAAAAAGTCCTCATTGCTGGGATTAGGGCCCTTATAAAAGGATTGAAGAGTGGGGAGTGGGTTTACTCTCTGCTGCTCTTCTTCTATGTTAGAATACAATTCTCAAAGCATCATATTAGAAGCAGAGATTGGAGCCTTTACCAAACACCAGTCTTGCTAGCATCTTGAGCTCAGGCTTCCTAGCCTTCAGAACATTAGCAGGGAGCTGGATTGGAAGTGGAACAGCCAGGACTCAAACCAGCACTCAAATGCTGCCTAGCACTGACCCCTACTTTAAGTCATCAAATATACTTATAATTTTTCTTTCTGGAAAGTTTTTGAATTCTAGTTTCACCATCAATGCCATCTCAGCTTATATTTTTTACTTGATGTTCTTTTTTTCCTTGGTAATATGTCATATTTTCCTGCTTCTTTACTTCTCCAGTATATTTTTATTGGATGTTGGACATTATATATGGTACATGAAGGGGAGACCAGGTTATACTGTCTTTCCTTCAAGAGGGTTGAATTTTGATCCAGCAATTAATTAAATTACTTGCAGATATTTTCAGTAATGCCAAGTTTGATTTTATTCTTTGTTAAATTGATTCTATTTTGGTTTTGTGTTAACCCCTAGGGTGTGGCTCTTATTCTAGAGTATGGTGTATACATGTTTAGTTTGACGTTTTTTACTAAGATCCCAACCCCTTGTATTGTATTGTAATAAGAGTTAATAGCCTTATTTCCGTGTTCATTGAGAAAGCAATAATAGTAATTAATGAATGTCACCACTCCTAGTTGGTGAAGTCAAACCATTGTTTGAATTGTACCCTGCCAAGATTATTTAGGGCTACATTTATTTCTAGTTGAAAGATCGCGATTTTTGGATCTTAAATCTTCTCAAAATGTTAATGCATTCAATTATCATATGAGATACTTAATTTGCCTTTTTACAATCAAATAATTTTTATTGTTGAGCTCATGGTCTACTAGAAATCATGAACTGGGACTTTCATGATTTCCCTCCTCTAGTATTAACTTATTCTGTACAATGAATGATTGATCACAAAGTATTTATTAAGCATCTGTGTGTATATACCTTCTTGGTTTGGAGTGATAAATGACAAAAATATGTTCATATCCACAAGAACATAAAATATAGTCACTATCTTGAATTTTTATTTGAAATTTGTAATATATCCTGCATTGACATTCTCACATGTAGTTTGTTTATTTTTAAAAAGTCCAAGCAAGGACTAGTCTTAGAAAAGTTATGTCCTACTGTGTAAGGGTTAAAATGTAGGATTCACTTTTTTTTTTGAAAGGCTTAAATTGCATTTTTAGGAGTTAAGATTTTCCTGCTTCACGGAATTTGCTTGCAGAAAACATATTGCTATGATATTCAGATATTCCACTACTGACAACACTTGCATAATGGTCCATCTGTCTGAGGACAATCCTAATCCTAACACTTTCACTAGAATTGTAGGTGACAGGGAAGACATTCTCATTTCCTGTGGCCAGTTCTCCCATGACTGTATGCCTAATGTGATTCTGCTCTGACATATTCTCTCCTAGTACTTGAAGGAATATAAACTCAAGTGTCAGAATATCCAGACCCACACACGTCATCAAGTGACTTTCCTTGTTTCGCAGATTTCACTGTCTTCAAATATTTGTGATCCATTTTTGTTCCTTTGATTTAAGAGTCAACATTACAAAGGTGTATACACTCATGTCTGTGGATTTTTCTGAAGGGAAGTTACTGGAAGCAATCTGTGACTAATAGGGAACAACTTTTGATCTGAATGGAAATTGCCTTATAGGGAAAAGCGATGTGCACTTTTGATGTAACTGGTTATCTAAATAAGTTTAAAAGAGGTTGTACCTCCTTTTACTTTAGTATATACTTCTCAGGATTCAGGAATGAATTATTGGATAGCAGCTAAATGTATATACTGGTAGGGTAATATCCCTCTGTAATTATATGTTACTATTTGGTAAATAACTTATTTCATAGACTACTTTAAAACAGCCAATTTATAGTGCAGTTTATAATGTACCCTTGATGTTAATGGCAGCCTTCAATCATTCTGATGGAAAAAGAGAAGTGAATTGGTGCCACTGTCTTTAGAGATAGAGCTATAGTTCGAGTTTGGGGGTGTAAAGAGAAACAAAAAAGTTCACCTGCAGGAAAGGCATCAGGAAGCACTCAGAAGCAGAAAAGACACAAGAAGGAAATTTAAACTGAGAAATCATTCACTACCACAAGCTCCAAAGCTTCACAGATCTTGAAAACCTTCGGGCATAGGATAAGACACATTTCATGAAAGGAGACTACTTGAGAAAACATAAGGAACAAAGTATTTTCCCCTGAACCAGATTGCAGCAAAGTTGCCATTGTTGCCCACTCTCAACTTAGAGTGAGTTTTATGAGAAATAACGAAGAATGGCCGTTGGAGAAAACAATGAAAATTTTTCTTCAAGAGAAGAAAGCTTGGGTTTTACTCAATGACTATAGAAAACATAATGAAAGAGCTATCATGTTTTCTCTGAAGGTCTGTGTAGAACAGACTGAAATTTGGATTTCCAAGGGAGGTATTCAAATAATCAAGAAAACACAAAAGAATGAGGTCAGGAGAAAAAGGAGAACCGATAAGCTAAGGGTTGGGAACAAATTTTCACTGTGAGGCTCAGTCTAATCTGTTAGCCAGAAAAACCCTCTGTTGACTTGAGTTTCCAACAAACACCAGTGCATAAATGTATCAACAAACTGACTGGAGTGTCACATGATTTTTTAATCTCTAGTTTGAAAATGCTGACATTTGTGATACTTATCAGATGCTGGTAACACTTGCCAGGGGGTGGGAGGAAGGAACTGGACTATGCTTTTTTTGGTTATATCCTCCAGGAAGACCTAGGCATGCAAATTCGCTTAGGCTTAGTATTGCAACTCAGATTGCCTCACTAGTTACATCCTGACCACATGAAGGCAGCTGAATCCATATTTTCTAAAACTGAATTCACAATTTCTAAAACTTCTCATTTTAAAAGATGATGATGAGGAGGAGGGTATATTAGGAAGCTTGTTGTCTACCAGTCTGCCACTTTTATGTGTGTTCACAGTTTCAGGAGATTATGGTATAATACCTCAGACATTATGGGGAAAAAGTCACTTTAATATATATGTAAGCAGAAATTTAGCTACAATGCTGATCCTTATTTGGTTTGGGATTAGCAAAATTATGGATATAATATGTAAGACCTGTTTCTAAGTCACATTAAATACTTGAAATTCTGGCAGCGTGGGTAAGGGTGCAGTTTATGAATGTGTAATACCATGCATTTGCCTACAATGCAAAAAAAAAAAAAACAATTTCCAAATATACTTGTAAAAGCATCCTTGCTTATAGAGTATGATGGCTTTCTTTTTGCATAGTGCTAAATAACACTTCTAATTATATGTTGAGGAATTTGAAAATTTTAAATTAAAAAGGCATGTAGACTGGAGGATTAAGATGACTGAGTAGGGAGGGAGCTTACTGCTCTAGTCTGGGAGATGATAGTTTTTAAAAAGTGGAGAGAGTAGTCTAAGGAAGAGTTAGGGAGAAAATAGTGGAGGAAACTCCATGCAAATTAGAGGCACACAGTGGACCTATGTGGAGTGTGTGCGCATAGACAAAACAGGACCCCAGCAGTTGAGAGCCTCTTTACCAGCTTTGGAGAGATGCAAGACCAGACTACAGTAGCCCAAGCCACTGGCAATAAAACTGCAGCAAAAGCCTGGAGGGAATCCGGCTTGGAGCCCTACGGGGGATTGTGTACCTGTCAAACTAGAGGAGGAAAAAAAATTGTGGAGCACATTTCTCTCTCCCCCATCACCCTGCAACAGCATCCTGTAACAAGCCAATACAATATGCCATTTTGAACATATATAACAACTGTGCCAGTGCGTATCCATGCCCAACACCATCTAAGCGAAGACTCCTGAGTCTGGCAGAAAGAACTGACAAGGGGCTGGGTGCTTGTGACGGGAGGCTTGTGTGGCAGGACAGTGAAAACACTGGGACTGTGGGGCTTTGAAAACACTGTGGCTGCATGAGAAGCTTCAGGGTGTAGCTAGAACTTTGGGCAGTCACTGTGGGAGGCTCCATACGCTCAGGGCTCCCTGGTTACCTGGTGTGGGACATTGTTGGGGAATCTGAGCTTACATGGAGGACCGCACAGATCTTTATGTGGTCCTTATGGAAGTGTGGATGAATATTATACCCACTGGGGATAGTGCCCAGTTCTCCTTTAAGGAGATGAAATGAGTGGAGAATACACCAACAGAAGAAAAACCTCCCCTCTGATTTTTTTTTTAAAGAGGAAATTTACTACACCCAGGGTGTTACCTTAACACTCCCTGCA
The DNA here is from genome assembly GCF_033115175.1 of Lepus europaeus. Lineage (NCBI taxonomy): Eukaryota > Metazoa > Chordata > Mammalia > Lagomorpha > Leporidae > Lepus > Lepus europaeus. The sequence continues at coordinate 103,022,032 of NC_084827.1, read as the reverse complement.
TACTGGAGCACAGAACAGAGCTCCCTGGCCACACCTACCACATACCTCTAGGTGTTCCCTGAAAGCACACATTCCAGTAATCCATACAGACATAGTCCAAAGATAAAAGCTGCCATAGCAAAAAAATAAAGAAGAAACCAACAATTATCTCCACAAATGTTGAATAATAAATACACCAATTCAAGAAACAGGAGTAATGAACCTAAGATGACACCCCCAAAAGAATACAACACTATGATGCTAGATTGTGAAGATGAAGAGTTTGAAGAAATGCAAGAAATGGAATTCAAAAAATTGATCATAAGATTGCATAGAAGTAATCAGAAGCTTATGCATGAACCAGTGAAATCTGTACATGACATAAAAAAGAATTTCTCCCACAAAATTGAGATCTTAAAGAGAAAGCAAAATGAAATCTTGGAAATGAAGAATTCAATAGAACAAATAAAAAATGGAGTGGAAATCCTTAACAACAGAATTGGTGAGACAGAAGAAAGAATATCCAACTTAAGACAAACTGCAGGAAATTATACAGTCAGAAAAAAAGCAAGAAGAGGAAATTAGAAAACTAAAAAACACTGTTGGGAATCTACAGGGTACTATCAAGCGACCCAGCATAAAGATTCTAGGAGTTCCTGAAGGTGTGAAAAGAAAAAGGATTAGAAGGCCTTTTTAGTAAAATAATAACAGAAAACTTCCCTAATTTGGAGGAAGAAAGGGCCACCCAAGGACAAGAAGCACATAAAACTCCTAATAGACAGGACCAGAAAAGATCTTCACCACAATACATTGTAATCAAACTCTCCACAATAAAACATAAAGAAAAGATTCTAAAATGTACACGAGAAAAATACCAGATTACTCTCAGAGGATCTTCTGTTAGACTCACAGCAGACTTCTTATCAGAAACCCTACAGGCTATGAAAGAATGGTGAGATATATTCCAAGTCTTTAAAGGAAAAAAAAAAACTGTCAACTCAGAATACTGTACCTTGCCCAGCTCTCATTTATGAATGAAGGTGAAATAAAGACCTTCCATAACAAATAGAAATTGAAGAATTTGTCACCACCTGTCCAGTCTTGCAAAAGATGATTAAGGATGTGCTCCACAGAGAAACACAGAAACATGGTCATCACTATGAAAGAAGGTAAAGAAAGAAAATCTCCCAGTAAAATACAAAGGAAATCAAAAGTAAAAAAATAGGAATATTTATGGAAAAATTGAAGAACCAAGTCCTTACTAATCAATAGACACCTTGAATGTAAATGGCTCAACTCTCCAGCTGAAAGACACAGACTGGCTAAATGGATTTTTATTTTATTTTTTTTAAAGATTTATTTATTTATTTGAAAGTCAGAATTACACAGAGAGAGAAGGGGAGGCAGAGAGAGAGAGAGAAAGAGAGAGAGAGAGAGAGAGAGAGGTCTTCTATCCGCTGGTTCACTCCCCAATTGGCTGCAATAGCTGAAGTTGCTACAATCTGAAGCCAGGAGCTTCCTCTGGGTCTCCCATGTGGGTGCAGGGGCCCAAGGACTTGGGCCTTCTTATACTGCTTTCCCAGGCCATAGCAGAGAGCTGGATGGGAAGAGGAGCAGCCGGGTCTCAAACTGGTGCCCAGCATTAACCTGCTGCACCACAGCGCTGGTCCCTGAATGGATTTTTTAAAAAATCTATTTGCTGCCAACACGAGGCACATCTCACCAACAAAGATGCATACAGACTGAAAGTGAAAGGATGGAAAAAGACATTCCATGCTAACAGAAACCAAAAACAACAACAACAAAAGCTGGTGTAGCCATCGTAATATCAGACAAAATAAATGTTAGTACAAAAACTGTTAAAAGAGATAATGAAGGGCACTATGTAATGATAAAAGAATCAATTCAACAGGAAGATGTTTATAAGTATATATGCATCTAAATACAGGGCACCTGGCTATTTAAAAGAAATGTTAAGGGATCTAAACTGAGACATAGACTCAAATACAATAGTAATGGGGGACTTCAGTACCCCACTTTCAGCAATGGACAGGTCAACCAGACAGAAAATTAACAAGGAAACAACAGAGTTAAACAATACTATAGACCAAATGGGTCTAACAAATATAGACAGAACTTTTCATCCTACAGTTTGCAGAATACACATTTTTCTCACCAGTGCATATGACTTTCTCTAGGATTGAACACATGCTAGAGCATAAAGCAAGCCTCAACAAATTCAAAAAAATAGAAATGATATCATACGTCTTCTCACACCACAATGGAATGAAGCTGGAAATCAGCAACTCAGGAATTTCTATAACATATGCAAACACATGGAAAATGAATAACATGCTCCTGAAGGAACAGTGGGTCATAGAAGAAATCAAAAGAGAAATAAAAAACTTCTAGAAACATGAAGATGGATATGAAGATGACAATACATCATAACAAAATTTATGGGATACAGCAAAAGCAGTGTTAAGAGAAAAGTTTATAGCAATTGGTGCCTACATCAAGCAATTGGAAAGGCACCAAATAAATGAGCTATCAATGCATCTTAAGGATCTAGAAAAACAACAGCAAACCAAACCCAAAACTAGTAGGAGAAAACAAATAATTAAGCTTAGAGAAGAAATCAACAAAATTGAAACAAAAACATACAAAAGATCAGTAAAATGGAGAATTGTTTTCTCGAAAAAATAAAAATTGACACACCATTGGCCCAACTAAACATAACAAGGAGAGAGAAGACCCAAATTACTAAAATCAGAGTTGAAAAAGGAAATGTAACGACAGCACCGCAGACATACAAAAAATCATCAGAAGTTACTACAAAGAGCTGTAAGCCAACAAACTGGGAAATCTAGAAGAAATGTATAGATTCCTGGACACATACAACGCACCTAAATTGAGCCATGAAGACATAGGAAACCTAAAAATACACATAACCATGACGGAAATAAAAACAGTAATAAAGACCATCCCAACAAAGAAAAGCCCAGACCAGATGGCTTCATGACTGAACTCTACCAGATATTTAAAGAACTAACTCCAATTTTTCTCAAACTATTCAAAACAATTGAAAGAAAGGGAATCCTCCCAAATTATTTCTAAGAAGCCAACATCACCTTAATTCCTAAACCTGAAAAAGATGCAACTGAGAAAGGAAACTACAAACCAATTTCCTTGATAAACATCAACACAAAAAGTCCTCAACAAAATTCTTGCCAACTGAATCAAACAAAACATCAGAAAGATCATTTACCTGGACCAAGTGGGATTTATTCCTGGTATGCAGGGATGGTTCAACATTTGCAAATTAATCAATGTGATACATCACATTAAAAAAACTGAATTACAAAACAATTTTATTATCTCAATACATGCAGAGAAAGCATTTGATAAAATACAATACCCTTTCATGAAAAAAATATAAATAAGTTGAGTATAGAAGGAATATTCCTCAACACAATTAAGGCAATTTATAACAAATTGATGGCCAGCATCCTATTGAATGAGGGGAAGGTTGGAAGCATTCCCACTGATCTGGAACCAGATATAGATGCCCTCAGTCACCATTGGTATTCAATATAGTCCTGGAATTTTTAGCCAGAGCCATCAAGCAAGAACAAAAAAATCAAAGGAATACAAATTGGGAAAGAGGAAGTCAAACTATTCCTATTTGCAGATGACATGATTCTATAGATAGGAGATCCAAAACACTCTACTAGGAGACTACTAGAACTCATAGAACAGTTTGATAAAGTTACAGGATATAAAGTCAATATACAAAAATCAATAGCCTTTGTATACACAGACAACACCAAGGCTGAGAAAGAACTTCTAAGATCAATCCAATTCACAATAGCTACAAAAAAATCAAATACCTTAGAATAAATTGAACCAAGGATATCAAAGATCTCTATGATGAGAATTATAAAACTTTAAAGAAAGAAAGAAAAGATACAAAAAATGGAAAAATCTGCCATGTTCATGGATTGGAAAAATCACTATCATCAAAATCTCCACACTTTCAAAAGCAATTTATAGATTCAATGCAATACCAATCAAAATATCAAGGGCATTCTTCACAGATCCAGATATAATGATGTTGAAATTCAGATGGAAACACTGGAGACCCTGAATAGCTAAAGCAATCTTATACAACAAAAACAAAGTGAGAGGCATAAAAATACCAGATTTTAAGGCATACTACAAGGGCATTATAATCAAAACAGACTGGTACAAAAGCAGATGGATAGACCAATGGAACAGAATAGAAATGCCAGAAATCAATCCAAGCATCTACAATCAACTCATATTTGACAAAGGAGCTAAAATCAATCCTTGGAGCAAGGACAGTCTCTTCAACAAATGGTGCTGGGAAAGCTGGATTTCCACATGCAGAAGTATGAAGCAAAATCCCTACCTTACACCTTACGAAAAATCCACTCAAAATGGATTAAATACCTAAATCCATGACCTGAAACCATTAAACTAAGAGAGAACATTGGGGAAACCCTGCAAGACAGTGGCATAGGCAATGAATTCTTAGAAAAGACCCCAGAGGCACAAGCAATCAATGCCAGAATTCACAAATGGGATTACATCAAATCAAGAAGCTTTTGTACCACAAAAGGAATACTCAAGAAACTGAAGAGGAAGCAACAGAATGGGAGAAGTTATTTGCAAACTATTCAACTAATAAAAGATTAATAACCAAAATAGATAAAGAGATCAAGGAGCTCCACAACAACAAAACAAACAACTCAGTGAAGAAATGGGCAAAGGACTTGAACAGACATTTTTGAAAAGAGGAAATTCAAATGGCCAACAGACATATGAAAAAATGCTCAAGAACACTAGCTGTCATGGAAATGCAAATCAAAACCACAATGAGGTATCACCTCATCCCAGTTAGAATGGCTTTCATACAGAAATCAATGAACAACAAATGCTAGCAAGGATGTGGGGAAAAAGGTACCCTAATCCACTGTTGGTGGGAACGTAAACTTGTAAAGCCACTATGGAAAACAGCATGTAGATACCTCAGAAATCTGAATATAGACCTACAATATGACCCAGCCATCCCACCCCTGGGAATTTTACCACCATGTTTATTGCAGCTCAGTTCACATTAGCTAAGACATGGAATCAACACAAATGCCCATCAACTGAAGACTGGATAAAGAAATTATGGGATATGTACACTATGGAATACTATGCAGTAAAAAAAATGAAATCTAGACAGTTACAACAAAATTCGTGAATCTGGAAAGCATCATACTTAGTGCAATAAGCCCATCCCAAAGGAACAAATGCCACATATCCTCCCTGACCTGTGATAACTAATAGAGTACCTAAAAGGCAATTACTAGAAGTGAAATTCACAATTTGAGAAGAAATGACTTGGAAGCCCTTGTCTTGAGTGTTGAGGACAGTTTTTTTTTAATACTATTTGTTGAACTCTTTAATTCGCATAGAGTTAAAAATGTGTATAAAGTTAATTGAAATAGATCTCAGTAAAAAGAGTGTGAATAAGAGTGGGAGGAGGAAGAGGGATTCAGAGTATTGGTGGGAGGATGGTCATGGTGGTAAGAATCACCATGTTCCTAAAGTTTAATTATGAAGTACTTGAAATTTGTAAATGTAAAGCTGTGTAGTTCTGCATACATTCATACAGACTTATTTCTTTTTTTATTATTTTTTTCAGGCAGAGTTAGACAGTGAGAGAGAGACAGAGGGAAAGGTCTTCCTTTTTCTGTTGCAAACAGTTTATTATTTTTTTTTTTACAGTACTTGGCTTTTTATTATGTATGACACCATCTTTGCAGTAGCTATTGTTTTGGAAAACTCTGGGTATGTTTCAAAAGTTCTTATTTCTTTTTTTTCTTTTTTTTTATTAAACTTTTATTTAATGAATATAAATTTCCAAGGTATAGCTTATGGGTTACAATGGCTTCCCCCCTCCCATAACTTCCCTCCCGCCCGCAACCCTCCCCCCTCCCGCTCCCTCTCCCCTTCCATTCATGTAAAGATTCATTTTCAATTCTCTTTGTATACAGAAGATCAGTTTAGTATATACTAGGTAAAGATTTCAACATTTTGCCCATATAGCAACATCAAGTGAAAAAACTAACATTGGATTACTAATTATAGCATTAAATAGCAATGTACAGCACATTAAAGACAGAGATCCTACATAATTTTTTTTTTCAAAATAATTAATTTTCTATGCCATTTCCATTTTAACACCAGGTTGTTTTGTTTTTTTTTTTTCATTTCCAATTCTCTTTATATACAGAAGATCACTTCAGTATATAATTAGCAAAGACCTCATCAGTCTGCGCCCACACAGAAACGCAAAGTATAAAAATACTCTTTCAGTACCAGTCCTAGCATCACTTGGCTTTAGATGACACATTAGGGACAGATCCCGCATGGGGTGTAAGTACACAGTGACTCCTGTTGCTGACTTAACAATTTGACACTCCTGTTCATGGCGTCAGTAATCTCCCTGGGCTCTAGTCATGAGTTGCCAGGGCTATGGAAGCCTTTAGAGTTCGCTGACTTTGATATTGTTCCGATAGGGTCATAGTCAAAGTGGAGGTTCTCTCCTCCCTTCGGAGAAGGGTACCTCCTTCTTTGAAGGCCCCGTTCTTTCCACTGGGATCTCATTCACAGAGATCATTCATTTAGGTCTTTTTTTTTTTTTTTCCATGATATCTTGGCTTTCCATGCCTGCTATACTCTCATGGGCTCTTCAGCCAGATCTGAATGCCTTGAGGGCTGATTCTGAGGCCGGAGTGCTGTGTAGGACATCTGCCATCCTATGAGTCTGCTGTGTATCCCACTTCCCATGTTGGATCTTTCTCTCCCTTTTTGATTCTATCAGTTAGTATTAGCAGATACTTGTCTTGTTTGTGTGATCTCTTTGACTCTTAGACCTATCGGAGCTATCAATTGTGAGCTGAAATTGATTACTTGGACTAGTGCGATGGCATTGGTACCTGCCATCTTGATGGAATTGTGTTGGAATCCCCTGCACATTTCTGACTCCACCATTTGTGGCCAGTCCGATTGAGCATGTTCCTAATTGTTCATTTCCTCCCTCTCTTTTTCCACTCTTAGATTTAACAGGGATCACTTTTCAGTTAAAATTTAAACACCTGAGAATAATTGTGTGTTAATTACTGAGTTCAACCAATAGTACTAGAACAACAACAACAACAACAAATACTAAAAAGGATAGAGTATTACATTGTACATCTAAAGTCAGGACAGGAGCTGATCAGGTCATTGTTGCTTATAGTGTCCATTTCACTTAACAGGTTTTCTCTTTGGCGCTCAGTTGTCACCGATCAGGGAAAACAAATGATATTTCTCTCTTTGGGACTGGCTCAATTCACTCAGCATGATGTTTTCCAGATTGCTCCATCTTGTTGCAAATGACTGGGTTTCATTGTTTCTTACTGCTGTATAGTATTCTATGGAGTACATGTCCCACAATTTCTTTATCCAGTCTACTGTTGATGGGCATTTGGGTTGGTTCCAGGTCTTAGCTATTGTGAATTGAGCTGCAATAAACATTAATGTGCAGATGGCTTTTTTATTTGCCAAATTAAATTCCTTTGGGTAAATTCCAAGGAGTGGGATGGCTGGGTTGTATGGTAGGGTTATGTTCAGGTTTCTGAGGAATCTCCAGACTGACTTCCATAGTGGCTTAACCAGTTTGCATTCCCACCAACAGTGGGTTAGTGTCCCTTTTTCCCCACATCCTCTCCAGCATCTGTTGTTGGTAGATTTCTGAATGTGAGCCATTCTCACCGGGGTGAGATGGAACCTCATTGTGGTTTTGATTTGCATTTCTCTGATTGCTAGTGATCTTGAACATTTTTTCATGTGTCTGTTGGCCATTTGGATTCCTCTTTTGAAAAATGTCTTTTGAGGTCCTTGGCCCATCTCTTAAGTGGGTTGTTTGTTTTGTTGTTGTGGGTTTTCTTGATTTCTTTGTAGATTCTGGTTATCAATCCTTTATCTGTAGTATAGTTTGCGAATATTTTTTCCCATTCTGTTGGTTGCCTCTTCACTTTCCTGACTGTTTCTTTTGAAGTACAGAAACTTCTCAATTTGATGCAATCCCAAATGTTAATTTTGGTTTTGACTGCCTGTGCTGTTGGAGTATTTTCCAGGAAGTCTTTGCCTGTGCCTATATCTTGCAGGGTTTCTCCAATGCTCTCTAATAATTTGATGGTTTCGGGTCGTAGATTTAAGTCTTTAATCCATGTTGAGTGAATTTTTGTGTAAGGTGAAAGGTATGGGTCTTGCTTTAAGCTTCTGCACATTGAAATCCAATTTTCCCAGCACCATTTATTGAATAGACTGTCCTTATTTCAGGGATTAGATTTGGATCTTTGGTCAAATATAAGTTGGCTGTAGATGTTTGGATTGATTTCTGGTGTTTCTATTCTGTTCCATTGGTCTATCCATCTGTTTCTGTACCAGTACCATGCTGTTTTGACAACAACTGCCCTGTAGTATGTCCTGAAATCAGGTATTGTGATGCCTCCGGCTTTGTTTTTGTTGTACAGGATTGCTTTGGCTATTCGAGGTCTTCTGTGTCTCCATATGAATTTCAGCATCATTTTTTCTAGATCTGAGAAGAAGGTCTTCGGGATCTTGATGGGTATTGCATTGAATGTATAAATTGCTTTTGGGAGGATAGACATTTTGATGATATTGATTCTTCCAATCCATGAGCATGGAAGATTTCTCCATTTTTTGGTGTCCTCTTCTATTTCTTTCTGTAAGGTTTTGTAGTTTTCATCATAGAGATCTTTAACGTCCTTGGTTAAGTTTATTCCAAGGTATTTGACTGTTTTTGTAGCTATTGTGAATGGGATTGATTTTAGAAGTTCTTCCTCAGCCGTGGCATTGCCTGTGTATACAAAGGCTGTTGATTTTTGTGGATTGATTTTATATCCTGCTACTTTGCCAAACTCTTCGATGAGTTCCAGCAGTCTCTTAGTAGAGTTCTTTGGGTCCCCTAAATAAAGAATCATATCATCTGCAAAGAGGGATAGTTTGAGTTCGTCCTTCCCGATTTGTATCCCTTTAATTTTTTTTTCTTGCCTAATAGCTCTGGCCAAAACTTCCAGAACTATATTGAATAGCAGTGGTGAGAGAGGGCATCCCTGTCTGGTACCAGATTTCAGTGGAAATGCTTCCAACTTTTCCCCATTCAATAGGATGTTGGCCGTGGGTTTTTCATATATTGCTTTGATTGTATTAAGGAATGTTCCTTCCATACCCAGTTTGCTTAGAGTTTTCATCATGAAAGGGTGTTGTATTTTATCAAATGCTTTCTCTGCGTCTATTGAGAGAATCATATGGTTTTTCTTCTGCAGTCTGTTAATGTAGTGTATTACGTTGATTGTTTTGCGAATGTTGAACCATCCCTGCATACCGGGGATGAATCCCACTTGGTCTGGGTGGATGATCTTTCTGATGTGTTGTTGCATTCTATTGGCCAGAATTTTATTGAGAATTTTTGCATCTATGTTCATCAGGGATATTGGTCTGTAATTCTCTTTCAATGTTGCGTCTCTTTCTGGCTTAGGAATTAAGGTGATGGTGGCTTCATAGAAAGAATTTGGGAGGATTCCCTCTTTTTCGATTGCTCTGAATAGTTTGAGAAGAATTGGAGTTAGTTCTTCTCTAAATGTCTGGTAGAACTCAGCAGTGAATCCGTCTGGCCCTGGGCTTTTCTTTGTTGGGAGGGCCTTTATTACTGTTTCAATTTCTGTGTCAGTTATTGGTCTGTTTAGGTTTTCTATGTCTTCCTGGCTCAATTTAAGTAGGTTGTATGTGTCCAAGAATCTGTCCATTTCTGATACATTTCCCTGTTTGCTGGCATACAAGTCCTTGTAGTAATTTCTGATGATTCTTTTTATTTCTGTGGCGTCTGTTGTTACGTTTCCCATTTCATCTCTGATCCTATTGATTTGGGTCTTTTCTCTTCTTTTTTTAGTTAGTTGGGCCAATGGGGTGTCAATTTTGTTTATTTTTTCAAAAAACCAGCTCCTCGTTTGGCTGATTTTTTGTAATGTTTTTTTGGATTCAATCCTGTTGATTTCTTCTCTGATTTTAATTATTTCTCTTCTCCTACTGGGTTTGGGTTTGGTTTGCTGCAGATTTTCTAGATCCTTGAGATGGCTTGAAAGCTCATCTATTTGGTGCCTTTCCAATTTCTTGATGTAGGCACCTATTGATATAAACTTTCCTCTTAACACTGCTTTTGTTGTATCCCATAGGTTTTGGTATGTTGTGCTGTTATCCTCATTTACTTCCAGAAAATTTTTGATTTCTCTTTTAATTTCTTCTATGACCCATTGTTCATTCAGGAGCATGTTGTTCAATCTCCATGTGTTTGCACGTGCTCTAGGGATTCCTGAGTTGCCAATTTCCAATTTCATTCCTTTGTGGTCTGAGAAGCTGCATGGTATGATTCTAATTCTTTTGAATTTGCTGAGACTTGCTTTATGGCCTAGTATGTGGTCAATCCTAGAGAGGGTTCCATGTACTGCTGAGAAGAATGTAAAGTCCTTAGATGTAGGATGAAATGTTCTGTAGATGTCTGTTAGATCCATTTGGGCTATAGTGTCATTTAAATCTACTGTCTCCTTGTTGATCTTCTGTCCTGTTGATCTGTCTATCTCTGAGAGTGGAGTATTGAAGTCCCCCAGTACTATTGTATTGGGGTCTAAGTCTCCCTTTAAGTCCCTTAACAAGTCTTTTAAATAATCTGGTGCCCTGTAATTAGGTGCATATACGTTGAGAATCGTTATATCTTCCTGTTGAATGGATCCCTTAATCATTATATAGTGCCCCTCTTTGTCTCTCCTAACAGTTTTTGTGGTAAAGTTTATGTTGTCCGATATTAAGATGGCTACGCCCGCTCTCTTTTCATTTCTGTTGGCGTGGTATATCTTTTTCCAGCCTTTCACTCTCAGCTTGTATGGATCATTGTTGGATAGATGGGTTTCTTGTAAGCAGCAAAAGGATGGGTTTTGTTCCTTAACCCAATCGGCCAATCGGTGTCTTTTAACTGGACAGTTCAAGCCATTAACATTCAATGTGACTATTGAGAAGGAGTAACTTTGCCCTGCCATTTGCCAAAGATATTTTCTAATATATGCTTTGAGATTCCTGTGATCTTTTGCTCTGAGGTTTCCTTCCTTTACCTTCTTTCATATTGGTGACCGTGTTTCTGTGTTTCTGTATGTAACACATCTTTAAGCATCGTTTGCAGGGCTGGACGAGTGGCAACAAATTCTTTCAATTTCTGTTTGCTGTGAAAGGTCTTAATTTCACCTTCATTCACAAATGAGAGCTTTGCAGGATATAATATTCTGGGCTGGCAGTTTTTCTCTCTTAGTACCTGGGCTATATCTCGCCATTCTCTCCTGGCTTGTAGGGTTTCTGATGAGAAATCAGCTGTAAGTCTAATTGGAGATCCTCTGAGAGTAATCTGGCGTTTCTCTCTTGCACATTTTAGGATCTTTTCTTTGTGTTTCACTGTGGTGAGTTTGATTACGACGTGTCGTGGTGAGGATCTCTTTTGATCATGTTTATTAGGGGTTCTCTGAGCTTCCTGTACTAGGATGTCTCTGTCCTTCTCCAAACCTGGGAAATTTTCTGCTAGTATCTCACTAAAAAGGCCTTCTAATCCTTTCTCCCTTTCCATGCCTTCAGGAACACCTAGAACCCGAATGTTGGGTTTTTTAATAGTATCCTGTAGATTCCTGACAGTATTTTTTAGATTTCTGATTTCTTCTTCTTTTCTTTGATTTGACTGTTTCCTTTCCTGTTCTCTGTCTTCTAATTCCGATATTCTCTCTTCTGCTTCATCCATTCTGTTTTTAAGGCTCTCTAATGTGTTTGCCATTTGATCTATTGAGTTCTTCATTTCATTGATGTTTTTTGCCAGTATCGCAGTTTCCTGTTCCACTAATTTTTTCATTTCATTTTGATTCCTCCTTAATATTTCATTTTCATGGGAGAGATTTTCTATCTTGTCCATTAAGGATTTCTGTAGTTCAAGAATTTGTTTTTGAGAACTTCTTAATGTTCTTATGAATTTTTTAAAATCTGCTTCTTGCATTTGCTCTATCTCTTCATCTGCATAATCTTGCATTGGCGTGTCTTGATCACCTGGGGGCGTCATAGTGCTTTCGTTGTTCTTGGTACCTCCGCTTCTATGTTTCTTGCTTGGCATGTTGGAGATAATTTGTGGTGTTTTTGTTTTTGTTTTTGTTTTCTCTCGTTATACTATGCCTCTAAGTGAGCTGTCTGTTTAGTTGGAGCCTTAGGGGCTGTGATGGGTGTGGCCAGAGAGCTATGCTTGTTTCTTGAGGTTTAAGGCTGTGTAAAGAGCGACTCTCCCAGAATACTTGCTCCTTGCTGGGATACTCTCTCTCTCTCTTTTTTTTTTTTTTCTTTTGACTCAGTTGGGAGTGGAGTTGAGGGTAGTTGAAATCTAGCCTCTGTGAGTATTCGTTTGATCTACCCCTGGGACCACACAAAGAGTTTATGCAGCCCTCAATGTGTTCTCCAGTTTCGCTAAAGATACTGAGTTTGGCTGAGCTTTACATATGTAAAATCGCGGTGCTCTTTGTTTTGCTTGGTGAGTGAAGGGAGAGGCCTCTGTTCCCCCTCCCCCCAATGTCTCGGACTTCTCAGGTCTTTGTCTTACCCTCCTGGGTTCCCGCGCTGGCGAGATTCTGTGGCTCTGGCTCCGCTCCCGCAGCTGCCGCTCGGCTTGTCTCGGTTGGTTTTCCACGCGGTGGGTTCCCTGTAAGTCCTCTGTGTCTCATCCACAAGATCCGGAAGCGTTTCCTCTGCAGTTTTTTTTCTTGAGTCTTTTCCTGAGGCTACAGTAGTTCCACTTTTATGAAAGTTTATTTTCCCAAAGTAAGGCACACGTCCTCACTATCCGCCATCTTGGCTCCGCCCCCCCTGTTGCATACAGTTTAAAAACTTGCCATAGGACCCCAAATCCCCTTAAGCTGAGTGGTAAAAATATGATTTCACATATTAAAGTGATCGTATGCATAAGATTAAGGGCCTGGTAATAATAATAGATCAAACTAAACAGGAATGAATGCTCCAACATGGGAAGCAGTCTATACAGCACACTCATACAATGACAATCACTTCAAATAGCACTCTGACCTCAGATGCAGCCCTTAAGGCATTCTGGTCTGGCTGAAAAGCCCATAAGAGCATTTCAGGCTTGGAAAGCCAAGACATTGAAGCAAAAATGTCTTACATGAAGGGTTTCAGTGGGTGAGACCCAGTGGAAAGAAGTGGTCATCAAAGAAGGAGGTACTTTTCTCTGAAGGGAGGAGAGAAATTCCTCTTTGCTTACAGCCCTGTCTAAAGTTTGTGGATTCAGATGGCTTCCATAGCCTAGGCAACTCATGTCAAGAGCCTTGGGTGATCTCTGATATCATACATAAGAGTGTTAATTGTTAAATTAACAACAAGTGTCATTGTGCACTAGTTTCCCATGCAGGACCTCTGTCCTCAAAGAGTTGTATTATAACTATGTCTAACTGTTCCCAAAAGATGTATCATTCTTGGTTGCTTCATTAAAGTCAATTAAGTTTTCTTAAAAAAAAAAGAAATAAGTGAAATTAAATTCAAGATGCAATTATTTTGAATAGCTTTTGTCTTGACTGTTGAGGAAGAGGCTTTGTTTTGTGTTGTTTTGTTTTTTGCTTTTTTTTTAATTGTACAAATTGTTGAACTCTTAATTTTTTAAAAATTGTTTTGACAAGTAGAGTTGTAGACAGTGAGAGAGAGAGACAGAGAGAAAGGTCTTCCCTTCGTTGGTTCATTCCCCAAAAGGCCGCAATGGCCAGTGCTGTGCCAATCCGAAGCCAGGAGCGAGGTGCTTCTCCCTGGTCTCCCATGCGGGTGCAGGGGCCCAAGCACTTGGGCCATCCTCCACTGCCCTCCCAGGCCACAGCAGAGAGCTGGACTGGAAGAGGAGCAACCGTGACTAGAACCCGGTGCCCATATGGGATGCCAATGCCGCAGGCAGAGGATTAATCAAGTGAGCCATGGCGCTGGCCCCTGAACTCTTTACTTAGTATAGAGTTGGTCTTCTGTGTATAAAGTTAATCAAAAATGAACCTTAGTGGAGAGGAGACTGGGAATGGCAGAGGGAGGAGAAGGAAGAGTGGGAGAGTGGGTGGTAAGGCTGGTATGGAAGAATCACTATATTCCTAAAGTTGTATTTATGAAATGCATGAAGACTGATTCCTTAAATAAAAGGTTTATATTGGAGGAAATAAATAATTTTTTTGAAAAGTATGTATACCACCACTAGTGGTATACATTATATAGTCATGGGAAATAGAGTCTAAACTCACAAATTTTTCAGATGATCCCTCTGTTAAATGGCTGGCAAATGTAAGCTTTTGTTTGGACTCTACTCAACTGGGCCAACTATTATTTATAGCTCTTGTGGAACACTGGTCTTTCTACTTGTTGACTTCTTTATTTAAAATAGAGGATTAAATTTATGATTATAAAATATATTGAAAATGCGTTATCACAAAATTAAAAAATAAAGGAAGGAAAGAGAGAGGGAGGAGGGGAAGTATCTTTATATTCTTTTTTTTTTAAATTTTTGACAGGCAGAGTGGACAATGAGAAAGAGAGACAGAGAGAAAGGTTTTCCTTTGCCGTTGGTTCACCCTCCAATGGCCACCGTGGCTGGCGCGCTGCGGCCGGCACACCGCACTGATCCGAAGGCAGGAGCCAGGTGCTTCTCCTGGTCTCCCATGGGGTGCAGGGCCCAAGCACTTGGGCCATCCTCCACTGCACTCTCGGGCCATAGCAGAGAGCTGGCCTGGAAGAGGGGCAACTGGGACAGAATCCAGTGCCCCGACCGGGACTAGAACCCAGTGTGGCGGCGTCGCAAGGCGGAGGATTAGCCTGTTGAGCCACGGTGCCGGCCGGTATCTTTATATTCTTAAAATTGTATATTAAATACATGAAATCTGTTCTCTTTATATTATTTTAAAAGTATATATAATTTATATTCAAGAATGAAATCTTCTTTCAGAATGTTATAAAAAAAGACTCCAATATAGATATATAGATTTGTAATTTTAAAAATATACCAGAATACCATGAAATATAAATCTAGGGAATGATTCCACAACATGTTAAGTAAGTGTTTCAGTGACATGCTACATATGGTAGTAGGTGTATACAATAAAACAATGTTTAATTACATACCTGAGTTGAAAGGTAAAAAAGAGATCTAAGGTGGTACTTAAGATCTAAGTGATAAATTCAGGACCTAGTATTCCAGAAAGCCAGAGAAAAGTGTCCCAAGACCTGAGTTTTATGGTATACCTAACGTGTTTATTGCCCATAAAGATACAGAAGGCATGATTTGGGGCTCAGGTAAAGTAGGTGCTAAGGTATGAATGCCCTATTCAATGCCCATGTTGAAATTTGTTTGTTGTTGTGGCAGTGTTAGAAGGTGGGACTTCTGGGAGATGATGGGGCTGTGATGGCTGGTCCCTTAGTAGAGTAATAACAAAGGTGTTGATGGAGGCATTTTGCCCTCTCTTGCCCTCTTGCCCTCCCACCTTTGATCATATGATGATGTAGCAAGAAAGTCCTCGCTAGATGCTGGCATCTTGATCTTGGACTTCCAAGTTTCCAGAAATGTGAGCGAGTAAATTTCTGTTCTTTTTAAATTACCTAATCTCAGCTATCTGTTAGAGCAGAAAAAATGGCTTAAGACAGTGGGGGAGCTAAAGAATGACACCATCTAATGCTGGGATAGTTGAAGGTCTATCCTTACGAAAGGGGATGTTCCAACTACTGACACAGAAGGTAAAAGGAAGCTTCTTTGTGAATCTGAGGGAATTGTGAAATCACTTATGAAAAATAAAAACTCCAAGTCTGTTGAAATTTATATCACCCATGGATATGGACATTCTTAATCTGAAAAATTCACAGTAATATTGATCTCAGTTTGGTGAAATTCTTGGAGAACCCAGAAAAAAACAGATATGAAGCTATTCCAAAGCAGCATTTTCTTAAGTGCCAGGACTCCAAAGTGGAGTGGGGGAGGCACAAAGATAAGAATATTCTACAGTTAGTAACTCTGCCACATGTAAGTAACGACACAAGAGAATGTAAATACCCACAGCAAATATAAGGAATATATACTGTCATTACTCTCAGTCAGACATGATATAATCTGGGGTGTGTGAATGCCTAGCAGTTAAGATGCTGCTTGGGATATAAGCATCCCATACTGGAGTGCCTACAACTGAGTGCTGGCTCCTGACTCCAGCGTCCTGCTTATGTGTATCTTGTGAGGCAACTCGTGATGGCTCAAATAGTTGGATCTCTGCCATTCTCACAGGAGGCCTGGACTGAGTTTCTGGATCCTGGCTTCAGTTTGGTCCTTTTGTGGCCATTGTGGACATTTTGAGAGGGAGCCAGCAAATAGGAGCTTTCTGTCTGTCTGTCTGTCTCTCTCTCTCTCTCTCTCTTTCTTTCTCTCTCTCTGGCTCTCAGACAAGGAAATTATGTAAACATTGTACAATCCAGCAATGCGAAGGACTTCATAAATTGATTAGAGAAAAAAGGAATAAAAATAAAACTCAAAGGATATGATAATATAAAAAATATAGTAGACTGAAAAAGAAAGATATTTAGAAACACAGAAAAAGTCAAATTAAAAACTGAATTAAAATAAGTAAATATTTAAAAATGGATAGAGAACTAACAAACTGGGAAACTAACTTAAAGAAATTAGCCAGGGCTGGCACTGTGGTGTAGTAGATAAAGCCACCTCCTATAGTGCCGGCATCCTATATGGGTGCCGGTTCGAGACCCGGCTGCTCCCACTTCTGATCAAGCTCTCTGCTATGGCCTGGGAAAGCAGTAGGAATGGCCCAAGTCCTTGGGCCCCTGCACCTGCATGGGAGACCTGGAAGAAACTCTTGGCTCCTGGCTTCAGATCAGTGCAGCCCTGGCCATTGCAGCCATCTGGGGAGTGAACCAGTGGATGGAAGACCTCTCTCTCTCTCTAGATCTCTCTCTCTCTCTTTCTCTCCCCCTCCCATGCTCTCTCCCTCCCTCCTTCCCTCCCTCCTTCCCTCCCTCCCTTCCTCTCTGCTTCTCCTTCTCTCTGTGTAACTCTGACTTTCAAGTAAAATAAATAAATCTTTTTTAAAAAAAGAAATTAGCCCAACTGCAGCACAGAGAGATGAAAAGCAGGACAAAATATTGGTAGAAACATGAAGGATAGACTATCTGACATAGTTGAATGAAAGGCTACAGAAGACAAAACAGACAATGGGGATTGTTGATCAAAGATATGTTGATAATTTTTCAGAGTTAATGAAATACATGAATCTTCAAATTGTAGAACATCAAAGACATTATGAAAATCCTAAAGGAAATCAAGGGAAAGAACAGACTACCTAGAAAGTAAAAGTTAATTTCATGGCTTGGAGAAAGATGTCATTGGATGGAATTAGAATAAGCATGTAGTTGTATCTATAAAAGTTTATTCTTTCAAAAAATGATCTGAAGCAAATGTAGAAACATTATTATTGTTAAATATGTATAAAGGTATAATGGTTCTTGTTATATTTCTATTAATTATCTATGTGCTTAACCTATTTCTGAATTAAAATATAAAAGTTGAAGTGTAGTAAGTCTCATCAATAAAATAATGGTCATTTATCACAATTAGCTCCATCTCCTTATTTCCATGACCCAAATCCCCACACCAAGCAGTAGTTTTAAAACAGAGTTGAGAGGTTAATACTAATATTCAACTTGGAAGATGCTTAACAGTTACCTTAATGGTGCAGTATAATTTGTCAGGAGTTTTCTAACTATGACCTTGAGGTAGCCACCTTTTCTGTAAAGAATTTTGTTGGAACACAGCCATAGTCCTTTATGTATTGTCTATGGTTGCTTTAACTGTATAAATAGGGGAATTACATAGTTGCAAACCTACAGTGTTTACTATCTAGCCTTTTAAGACAAAGTTTACCAGGACCAGTGTTATAATACAATGAGTTAAGTGGCTGTTTGGGATACCAGCATCTCAGCAACAGTGCCAGTTAGGTGAGTGAGAGTGTCAGTTTGAGTCCTGGCTGCTCTGCTTTCTATCCATCTCCTTGTTAATGTGCCTGGAAAAGCAGTAGAAGACAACTCAAGTACTTGAGCCCCTGTCACCCATATGGAAGACCAGGATGGAGTTCCTGGCTCCCAGCCTTGGCCATTGTGGCCATTTGTGGAATGAACCAGTAGATGAATGGTCTCTTTTTCTCTCTGTCTCTACCCTTCTCTCTGTTACTCTGCCTTTCAAATAAACAAGTTTTTTGAAAAAGTAAAAGTTTAGCAATTCCTGATTTAAATAATGATATTCTTTTTGTTTCCCTTTAACAAATTAGCAGTGTATTTTTATGATGAAATCATAAACCTTACAGATTTAAAGATAATAATTAACTAAGTTTAGTGGTATTAGATTTGTACGCAGGGAAATTTGAAGTAAAAATAAATAGTGAGAAATTCTAAAATACCTTTGAGTATTTATTTAGTTGGACTTCCCAACATCAAGATTCTCAATAATCAAGAAAAACTGGTTTGGGTAACATGAAAGTTCAAAACAGTCATCTGATTCTGAAATACAGCCTAATTAATCTTATGTGTGTAGTTCTTTCCCATGCTCACCAGCCCCAGCTAAATAGGCATTAATTTTACTTTAGCTTAGAAAGCACAGGAAGAAATTATTTGTCTGAGCTTATATTTTTAAAAATTCTCTTTCCAAGGCCAGTGCCGTGGCTCAACAGGCTAATCCTCCGCTTAGCAGCACCGGCACACCAGGTTCTAGTCCCGGTCAGGGCACCGGATTCTGTCCCGGTTGCCCCTCTTCCAGGCCAGCTCTCTGCTATGGCCCGGGAAGGCAGTGGAGGATGGCCCAAGTGCTTGGGCCCTGCACCCCATGGGAGACCAGGAGAAGCACCTGGCTCCTGCCTTCGGATCAGCGCGGTGTGCCGGCCGCAGCGGCCATTGGAGGGTGAACCAACGGCAAAAGGGAGACCTTTCTCTCTGTCTCTCTCTCTCACTGTCCACTCTGCTTGTCAAAAAATAAAAAATTTAAAAATTTAAAAAAAAATTCTCTTTCCATGCATATTTCAGCTTCTCATGAAAAAGCTGAAAATATTGGCATTTCTTATATTTAAGATGGCTGAAATTCATATTATCATACCACTTAATATATCTTGTGTTTGAAGAGAGTAACTCATCACTTAGTCATGGTTGAAAAGACTGAATTTCTCATCTCAGTGTTTGCTTAAACCTCAGGAAATCTTTTCTTTTCTTTCAATTGGAGAATTTTTCTTTCATTAAAGACTGGAGATTTTACTGATTAAATCACTTAAGTCAATAAAAATTATAATAATAGCTTCTTTGAGGATACACGTTATTACTTCCTGCAAATTTGGAAAGGAAAATTACCATAATTTGAGTCCTTCAAGTCCCTTTGTCACCAGGCTCCACCTTCCCTCTGTGCTTCTCCTGCATTCTTGAATCTTGCTTTTCTCAACCACAGCCTGCCATGCCCAATAGCCTGCTCACTCCCACATACCCCTGTAGTTAGGCCTAATTTACAGCTTTTATTTTTTATTCGTCTTGCTGATGCTTGGTTCCAATAATACCATCCTCTAATGATCATTTCATAAATGGATATTGAATTAATTAGTTAATTAATTCACAAATCATTGATAAACTCCTTTATCCTAAAATGATCTTGCCCTTCTCTGAATTCCTGTAGTTCATAATTTTAGAAATCAAACAAACACAAGGGCACATGGGCATTCCCTCCAAGGTGATATTGCTGAGGAACCTGGTATCCGTTTTAATACTCGTTGACTTTTATATATGTCATATGCGTATTTTCTATTTGAAGAAACAAATACTTTTTCAATGTAGTAGTATTTAAAAATTATATTAACTTGGTTTTAAATTGGAAATTGCATAGAAAATTAATCAATTTTTAAAAAAATATCATGTAGGATCTCTGTCCTTAATGTGCTGTACATTGTGATTTAATGCTATAACTAGTACTCCAACAGTATTTTCAACTTGGGGTTGCTATGTGGGTGCAAACTGTTGAAATCTTTACTTAATATATACTAAACTGATCTTCTGTATATAAAGAGAATTGAAAATAAAAAAAATTATATTACATTAGTGAGATATACTTTGGAATCCATTAGATGAATATTTTAAGATCAAATTATTCCTCTTTAAGCAAAAATTCAAAATGGGAATTAGCAAAACAGCAAA
Organism: Lepus europaeus; assembly: GCF_033115175.1. Taxonomy (NCBI): domain Eukaryota; kingdom Metazoa; phylum Chordata; class Mammalia; order Lagomorpha; family Leporidae; genus Lepus; species Lepus europaeus. The sequence goes on along the minus strand of NC_084827.1, from coordinate 103,001,644 downwards.
CAAGGCATTGATACTCAGTTTCTAAGTCCATTTTACTAGCTGACTTATAGTTGGATTTATATTTAAGAGCTTATAGAAGAACTGAACCTGAAAACAGGCAAGAGTGTGTAATTATTCTTTTGCAAGCCAGAGACTATTTTTCATTTTCATTGAAGGTTAAAGTCAGAATCACTAGATTTGTAACTTAGAACTTTTTTACTTCTTACTCTCCTCTGCTTTTCATTTTAACCATCAGAGCTATTTTCTGAGGTGTTTAAATGGGTAATTTCCAAAGAACAACAGTCTCCAAAGCCAGTAATAAGTTAAATCGTAAAATTACCTTCCTTTATAGAAAGCTCATGGACTTTCCACAAAACCCTCCTGTAGTATTTCTAACCACCTCCAACCCCTCTGCTGCTCACTCCTCCTTCTCCTTCTCTACCTTGGATCCACAACTCAATTTTGGCCTGTTACTGGTTGCATAATAGCCATTGACACATATTGTCCATGCTCTCCAAATAAAATGGACATGTGTGTTTTTTAACATTCTTTTACAAAATGTCCAGAAACCGTTTTGCCCTTTAGGCAGGTTGTCAGGAGGAGGCAGATGGTTGAAAGTAAGCCTGGGGATGGGAGAGTTAATAATACATGTGCTTATATTTTGGTATGTACTCCTACCTTCTTGGGACAAAGAGAAGTATTTTCAACAATTTTCTTTAAAGAAAGATCAAGTGACACACTAACAACACAGTGAGTCTGTCCCCAAACAGCGGAACTGAATGAGACACGGTTATTTTCCTTGTGATGATTCACCATTGGTTCACCCCAACAGAAAAGTATTGGAGAATAATAACCATAATTCACACTGAGACCTCTTTGAAGACAAGAAGCCTAATTTCATCTTTGAGTATCCAAAAACTTATAAATATCTGTTGTATAAATATTTGTTGAGTGACTGAATGAGTTTTTATTCTCCTTGTCTTTCCTGAGCAGTACCAAGACCAAATTCCCATGAGTATTCAAGAGCCTGTCTTGAATGTCTTGAAGGGTTGTGCTATATTATGTGTGTGTGTGTGTAATGACATACAAGATCACATGAATGAGGAAATAAATCAATATGAATAGGTATAATTTGCAGCTAAAATTATTTCAACCACAATGCACAGAAATGATTATCATTGATTATTAATGGTTGTGCCTATCAAAAGATGAAAAGGTAGATTTATTTATTTGGTCATTCAATAAGATTCAAATAAGTGGTTATCATGTGCCTTGATCCTGAGCTAGGTACTGTGAATGACACAAACATAGGTCAGATATCTCATTGTCCCTGCAGGTGATTTGTCTGGATATACCACACTCACCATTTTAGAGGACCAAGCATCTATGACCTTCTTCCTTGCTGAGCAACATGGAGTTTCCTAAAAATCTCATCACAGATGGGAGAAGGAGAGGCAGAGAAAGAATTTAGGTTGCACCTACCACAGCTTCAGTTTCATGCTCTTAGGATCTTCAAAAGGTTTGTGGAAAATGAGCATTACGGGAAAAAAATAGATTTCAAATTTTTCAGCTTATCTTCTTTTTTTTTTTTTTTTTTTTTGACAGGCAGAGTGGACAGTGAGAGAGAGAGAAACAGAGAGAAAGGTCTTCCTTTTTGTCGTTGGTTCACCCTCCAATGGCCGCCGCGGTAGCGCGCTGCGGCCGGCACACCGCGCTGATCCGATGGCAGGAGCCAGGTGCTTCTCCTGGTCTCCCATGGGGTGCAGGGCCCAAGCACTTGGGCCATCCTCCACTGCACTCCCTGGCCACAGCAGAGAGCTGGCCTGGAAGAGGGGCAACCGGGACAGGATCGGTGCCCTGACCGGGACTAGAACCCGGTGTGCCGGCGCCGCAAGGCGGAGGATTAGCCTAGTGTCTTCTAATTCCATTTTCCATTAACTTGTTTTTCTTTTTATGTTTATTTATTTTTATTTTTGGGTTAACAGATTTATATTGTAGTCAGTAGTTTGATGCTCCACTAAATAAAAAGCTCAACAAATAAAAAGTAAAAAGACTTTCAGCAGGAGAAATGTTTTTGATTAATTTGGTTTCTCATTTATCCTTCATGCCTCTTACGTCTTCTCTTTGTCAAACTCTGAAAACTGTGAATATGTTATCCTCTATATAATATTAGCTGTTTTGTAGTTTAAAAAATTTTATTGGCATAAAAAGTGTTATGCTTTCCATAGGTGCAGTTCCAAGAAGACAACTCCACTTTCGTCACTCCCCCATTCCCCTTCAATATCCCCCCCTCCATCTGCTCCCGTCATCAGTTTTTCCAAGGAGATAGTTTTAGTCCACTCTATATTCATAGGCTTATTTCACTAAGCATAATGGTTTCCAGTTGCATCCATGTTATTGCAAAAGACATGATTTCATTCTTTTTTTTAAGGCTGAGTAGCATTCCATAGTACCTATATACCACATATTTCTTATGCAAGAATCAGCTGATGGATACCTGAGTTGAGTCTTAGCTATTGTGAATTGAGTGACAATTAAACATGGGGGTATAAAAAAACTTTTTGCCCTTTTAATTTTGCTTGAATAAACTCCAAGGAGTGGAGAGCAGGTCATATTGTAGATCTATTTTCAGATCTCTGAGAAATCTCCATACTGTATTAGTTTATATTCTCACCACCAGAGAATTAGGGTACCTTTGTCCCCATATTCTTATCAGCATTTTTTGTTTGTTGATTTCTGTATGAAAGCCATTCTAACAGGAGTGAAGTGAAATCTCATTGTGGCTTTTTGTAAAGATTTATTTATTTATTTGAAAGGCAGAGCAACAGATAGGCAGAGGCAGGGGGAGAGAGAGAAGTCTTCCATTCACTTGTCCACTCCCCAGATGATTGCAATGACCGGATATGAGCCAATGTGAAGCCAGGAGCCAGGAGCCTACCCTGGGTCTCCCAAGCGAGTACGAGGCCTAAGGACTTGGGCCATCCTCCACTGCTTTTCCAGGCCACAGCATAGAGCTGGATTGGAAGTGGAGCACCCAGGACATGAACCCGAACCAGCGCCCATATGGGACACCAGCACTGTAGGTAGCAGCTCCACCCACCACTCCACAGCACCAGCCCCCTCATTGTGGTTTTGATTTGAATTTCCCTCATGGCTAATGATCCTGAGCATTTTTTCATGTGTTTGTTGCCATTTGTATTTATTCTTTTTTTTTTTAACTTTTATTTAATGAATATAAATTTCCAAAGTATAGCCCATGGGTTACAATGGCTTCCCCCCTCCCATAACTTCCCTCCCGCCCGCAATCCTCCCCCTTCCCGCTCCCTTTCCCCTTCCATTCATGTAAAGATTCATTTTCAATTCTCTTTGTATACAGAAGATCAGTTTAGTATATATTAGGTAAAGATTTCAACATTTTGCCCATATAGCAACATAAAGTGAAAAAACTACCATTGGATTACTAATTATAGCATTAAATAGCAATGTACAGCACATTAAAGACAGAGATCCTACATAATTTTTTTTTCAAATTAATTAATTTTCTATGCCATTTCCATTTTAACACCAGGTTGTTTTTTTTTTCATTTCCAATTCTCTTTATATACAGAAGATCAATTCAGTATATAATTAGTAAAGACCTCATCAGTTTGTGCCCACACAGAAACGCAAAGTATAAAAATACTGTCTCAGTACTAGTTATAGCATCACTTCGCTTTAGACGACACATTAGGGACAGATCCCACATGGGGTGTAAGTACACAGTGACTCCTGTTGCTGATTTAACAATTTGACACTCCTGTTCATGGCGTCAGTAATCTCCCTAGGCTCTAGTCATGAGTTGCCAGGGCTATGGAAGCCTTTAGAGTTCGCTGACTTCGATCTTATTCCGATAGGGTCATAGTCAAAGTGGAAGTTCTCTCCTCCCTTCGGAGAAGGGTACCTCCTTCTTTGATGGCCCCGTTCTTTCCACTGGGATCTCACTCACAGAGATCATTCATTTAGGTCTTTTTTTTTTTTCCATGATATCTTGGCTTTCCATGCCTGCTATACTCTCATGGGCTCTTCAGCCAGATCTGAATGCCTTGAGGGCTGATTCTGAGGCCGGAGTGTTGTTTAGGACATCTGCCATCCTATGAGTCTGCTGTGTATCCCACTTCCCATGCTGGATCTTTCTCTCCCTTTTTGATTCTATCAGTTAGTATTAGCAGATACTTGTCTTGTTTGTGTGATCTCTTTGACTCTTAGACCTATCAGAACTATCAATTGTGAGCTGAAATTGATCACTTGGACTAGTGCGATGGCATTGGTACATGCCATCTTGATGGGATTGTGTTGGAATCCCCTGGCACATTTCTAACTCCACCATTTGCGGCCAGTCCGATTGAGCATGTTCCAAATTGTTCGTCTCCTCCCTCTCTTTTTCCACTCTTAGATTTAACAGGGATCACTTTTCAGTTAAAATTTAAACACCTAAGAATAATTGTGTGTTAATTACTGAGTTCAACCAATAGTACTAGAACAACAACAACAACAACAAATACTAAAAAGGATAAAGTATTACATTGTACATCTAAAGTCAGGACAGGAGCCGATCAGTTCATTGTTGCTTATAGTGTCCATTTCACTTAACAGGTTTCCCCTGTTCAAAATCACTAGCAATCAGAGAAATGCAAATCAAAACCACAATGAGGTTCCATCTCACCCCGGTGAGAATGGCTCACATTCAGAAATCGACCAACAACAGATGCTGGAGAGGATGTGGGGAAAAAGGGACACTAACCCACTGTTGGTGGGAATGCAAACTGGTTAAGCCACTATGGAAGTCAGTCTGGAGATTCCTCAGAAACCTGAACATAACCCTACCATACAACCCAGCCATCCCACTCCTTGGAATTTACCCAAAGGAAATTAATTTGGCAAATAAAAAAGCCATCTGCACATTAATGTTTATTGCAGCTCAATTCACAATAGCTAAGACCTGGAACCAACCCAAATGCCCATCAACAGTAGACTGGATAAAGAAATTATGGGACATGTACTCCATAGAATACTATACAGCAGTAAGAAACAACGAAACCCAGTCATTTGCAACAAGATGGAGCAATCTGGAAAACATCATGCTGAGTGAATTAAGCCAGTCCCAAAGAGAAAAATATCATTTGTTTTCCCTGATCGGTGACAACTGAGTGCCAAAGGGGAAACCTGTTAAGTGAAATGGACACTATAAGCCATTTGTATTTATTCTTTGAAAATTGCCTGCTCACCCCTTTACCCATTTCTTAATTGATTGGTTGGTTTGTTTGTTATTGAAATTCTTCAGCTCTTTATAGATCTGTATATTAATCATTTATTGTTGCATAGTTTGCAAATATGTTCTCCCATTTTGTCAGTTGCCTCTTCACTTTGATTAGTGTTCCCCTTGCAGTGCAGCAGCCTCTTAGCTTGATGTAGTTCCATTTGTCTGCTTTTGCTTGGATTGATTATGCTTCTGGAATCTTTTCTAAGAAGTCTTTGTCTATACCAGTATATTGCAGAGTTCCCCTAATTTAATGGTATCAGCTTGTAGATTTAGGTCATTTATCCATTTTGATTTGGTTTTTGTTTAAGGTGTAAGGGGATTTGTTTCATGCTTTTTCATGTGGAGATCCAGTTTTCCCAGAAGAGACTGTCCTTTCTCCAGTGAATGATTTCAGCTCGTTTGTCAAAGATTAGCTGGTAGTAGATGTGTGGGATGATTTCTGGGGCTTCTAAACTGTTCCATTTTTGTGCCAATACAGGGCTGTTTTGATTATAACTTCCCTGTAATATGTTTTGAAGTCTCAAATTGAGATGCCTCCAGCTTGGTTTTTTGTTGTTTAAAATTGCTTTTGCTATTTAGTATTTTGTGTTTCCATATGAATTTTAGCATTTTTTCTAGCCCTGAGAATTATATCATTGGTATTTTAATTGGGATTGCATTGAACCTGTAAATTGCTTTTGGTAGTATGAATATTTTGATAATATTAGTTCTTCAAATTTACAAGCATGGAAGATTTTTCCATTTTTTGTGTTTTCTTCTACTTCTTTCTTTAATCTTTTGTAATTTTCATTGTAGAGATCTTTGACCTTCTTGGTTAAATTTATTCCAAGGTATTTAAGGTTTTTTTTAGCTATTTTGAATGAGACTGATCTTACAAGCTCCTTCTCAGCCATGGCATTTTCTGTGTATGAAAAGGCCATTGGTTTTTGTGTGTTGATTTTATATCCTGCCAGTTTACCAAACTCTTTTATGAGTTCCAATAGTCTCCTAGAGGGGACTTTGGTTCCCCTATGTATAGAATCAAGTCATCTTCAAATAAGGATAATTTGACTTCCTATTCCCAATTTGTATCCCTTTGATTTCTTTTTCTTGCCTAATGGCTCTGGCTAAAACTTCCAGGACTGTATTGAATAGCAATGGCAAGGATAGGCACCCTTGTGTGGTTCAAGATCTTAGTGAGAATGCCTCCAACTTTTCCCCATTCATTGTGATGATGGCTGTTTGTTTGTCATAAATTACCTTAATTGTGTTGAGGAATGCTCCTTCTATATCCAGTTTGCTTAAGGTTTTAATCATAAATGAATGTTGTATTTTATCAAATGCTTTCTCTGTGTCTATTGAGATAACCATGTTTTTTGTTCTTTAGTTTATTAATGTGATGTATCAAATTTATTGACTTGTGAATGTTGAACCATTCTTGCATACCAGGCATAAATACCACTTGGTCCAGGTGGATGATCTTTTTGATGTGTTGTTGGATTCAATTATGTAGTATTTTGTTGAGGATTTTTTCCATCTGTGTTCATCAGGGATATTGGTCTAAAGTTCTCTTTCTCTGTTGTTTTTTTTTTCTGGTTTAGGAATTATGTGATGCTGGTCTCATAGGAGTTTGAGAGGCTTCCCTCCCTTTCAACTGATTTGAATAGTTTGCAAAGAATTGGAATTAATTCTTCTTTAACAGTTTGCTAGTATCCAGTAGTGAAGCCTTCTGGTTCTGGGCTTTTCTTTGCTTGGAGTGTATTTATTACTAGTTCAATCTCAGTCTGGGATATTAGTATATTTAGATTTCCTGTGTCTTCATGATTCAATTTTAGTAGGTTGCATGTGTCCTGAAATGTATTTGTTTCTTATATATTTTCCAGTTTGTTGGCAGATAGTTGTTTATAGTAATTGCTGATCTTTTTATTTTGATGGAAGTTGTTATTCCATCTCCTTTTTCATCTCTGATTTTATTTGTTTGGGTCTTCTTCCTCCTTTCATTTTGTTTAGTTGGGCCAATGGTTTATTAATTTTGTTTATTTTTTCAAAAAACTCTCATTTTACTGATTTTAAAAATCTTTTTTTGGTTTCAGTTTTTATTTCTTCTCCAATTTTAATTATTTATCCCTACTACTAATTTTTGATTTTTTTTGTTTTTCTAAGACCTTGAGATGCATTAATAGATAATTTTTGTTGCCTTTCCAGTTTCATGATGTAGACTCTAATTGCTATAAACATCCCTTTTAATACTGTTTTCTCTGCATCACATGAGTTTTGATATGTTGTGTTGTCATCTTCATTCATTTCCAGCAAGTTTTTATTTCCCTCTTATTTCTTCTATAACCATGCTTCATTCAGCTTGTGTTATTTAGTCTCCATGTGTTTGTATATTTTCTCATGTTAATTTCTAGCTTTATTCCACTGTGGTTACAAAAGATACATGACATTATTTCCATTTTTTAATTTGTTAGGACTTGGTTTATGGCCTAGCATATGGTCTATCCTAGAGAAAGTTCCATGTACTGATTAAAAGAATGTGTATTCTTCAACTGGGATAAAATGTTCTGTAAATATCAGTTAGGTTCCTTTGCTCCACACTTTAGTTTTGCTCTGTAGTTTCTTTATTGATTTTCTGTCCAGTTGATATGTTCATTGATGAAAGTGGGGTGTTGAAGTCCCCAATTATTATTGTATTGAAGTCTGTGTCTCCACTTAGATTCATTAACACACTTTTTTAAATAGCCAGGTGCTCTGTAATTAGTTGCATATATGTTTATTATAGTCACATCATCCTGTTGAATTGATCTCTTAATCATTACATACCATCAAAAAACTAGATAACATTGGGGAAACTCTGCAAGACATTGGAGACACTGACATAGGCAAAAACTTCTTGGAAAAGACCTCAGAAGCACAAGCAGTCAAAGTCAAAATTGGCAAATGGGGTTACATCAAATTGAGAAGTTTCTGCACTGCAAAAGAAACACCCAGCAAAGTGAAGTGGCAATCAACAGAATGAGAGAAAATATTTGCAAAGCATGAAACTGATAAAGGGAATTCTGACTGTAATGAACTAAAAAACATCAACAATAACAAAACAATCCAGTTAAGAAATGGGCAAAGGATATGAACAGGCAATTTTTCAAAAAAGGAAATATAAAAGTCCAACAGACACATGAAAAAATACTCAGAATCACCAGCTATCAGGGAAATGCAAATCAAAACCACAATGACATTTCATCTCACCCCCATTAGAATGGCTCTCATACAGAAATCAACAAACAATAAATGCTGGTAAGGATGTGGAGAAAAAGGTACCCTAACCATTGTTGGTGGGAATATAAATTGGTGCAGCCATTGTAGGAGACATTATGAAGATACTTCAGAAATATGAATATGGACCTACCATATCAGCCACCATCCCTCTCCTGGGAATTTACCCAAACAAAATGAAATCAGCTGATAAAAGAGTTATCTGTATCCCCATGTTCATTGCAGCTTGATTCACAATAGCTAAGATATGAAATCAACCCATTCTCCATCAACTGATGATTGGATAAAGAAATTATGGTATACATACACTATGGAATACTATTCAGCCATTAAAAAATTAAATCCTGTCTTTTGCAACAAGTTGGATTTAAGTGGAAACCATTATACTTAGTGAAATAAGCTAGTCCCAAAAAAAACAGACACCATGTTTTCTCTAATCTGAGGTAACTAATAGAGTACCTAATGTATTGGAGTGAAATTGACATTTTGAAATTTGATGGTTGTTTACAGGCCTTGCCTCTACTGTTGAGGAACAGTGTTTTTTACTTCATATTTGTTGAACTCTTTACTTAGTAGAGGGTTAATCTTATGAGTACAAATTTCACTGAAGATAGATCTTTGTAAAAATTAAGAGTGAGAATAGGAGAGGGAAGAGGAAGAAGGATGGAAGTGAGGCCAAAATGGAAAGTAGCATATGAAGTATTACTGTGTTTCTAAAACTGTGTATATGAAATACATGAAATTTGTATACTTTAAATAAAATCTTAAAAATCATTACATAATGAATACCCTTGTCTCTTTTAAGAGTTTTATGTTAAAGTCTATTTTGTCTGATATTAGGATGGCTACACCTATTGTTTTTTGCTTTCCATTAGCATGGAATATCTTTTTCCATTTTTTCACTTTCAGTCTGTGAGTATCTTTGTTGGTGAGATATGTTTATTGTAGGCAGCAAATAGATGGGTTTTATTTCTTAATTCATTTGACCAACCTGTATCTTTTAACCTCAGAATTTAGGCCATTTATTTTCAAGATTAATATTGATAAATAATGATTTGTTCCTCCCAGTTTTTCCATGAATATTCATATTGTTTGCTTTGGGTTTCCTTTGTGCTTTTACTAGGAGATTTTCTGCCTTCACATAATTTCATAATGATGTCTATCAATCTCTGTTGCTGCGTGTAGCACATCCTTAAGACTCATTCATAAAGCTGTGGAATAGTGACAAATTCTTTCAGTTTCTGTTTGTTTTGGAAGGTCTTTATTTCACACTCATTTATATATGGCAGCTTTGCTGGGTACAGTATTCTGGCCTGATAGTTTCTTTAAGGATTTGGACTATGTCACTTCATTCTCTCCTATCCTGTAGGGTTTCTGATGATAAATCAGCTGTTAATCTAACTAGGGATCCTCTGAAGGTATTCTGGAATTTCTCTCAAGCACATTTTAGAATATTTTCTTTATACTTTACTGTTGAAAGTTTGACTATAATGTGTCATGGTATAGATCATTTCTGATCATGTCTATTAGGAATTCTATTTGCTTCCTGAACTTGGATATTGCTCTCTTTCCCCAAATTTGCTAAGTTTTCTGCTATTATTTTGCAGAAATTATAGGCCTATATTATTGATATGATACATTCTCTTTCCACACCCTTAGGAACTCCTAACACACAAATGTTGGGTCATTTGATAGTATCCCATAAATCTCAAACACTGCTTTCAGTTTTTCTCATTTTTGTCTGATTGAAATATTCCCAAGGATTTGTCTTCTGGCTCAGATATTCTTTCTTCTGTCTCACCAATTCTGTTGTTGAGGCTTTACACTGTATTTTCTATTTCACATACTGAATTCTTAATTTCTACTGTTTCTCTTCAATATCTGTATCTCAGCAAACATTTTCATCCATTTTGTATATGGATTTCTGTATCTCTTGAATTTGTTTCTCTGTGTTTCTGAATGATCTTATGATCATTCTTTTGAATTCATTGTCAGATGTTTCATCACTCTTAATCTTCAATTTCTAATATTGAAGTGTTTTTGAGTTCCTTTTGGGAAGTTATATTGTCTTCCTTGCTCCTTGTTTCTTGTATTTCTGTGTTTATTTTTAAGGTTTGTGGAAATACTTGGTTTCTCCCCTTATCTTTATCTTTGAACTATGCCTCTGTGTTTTAGTGGAGTGTCTGTTCCTTCCGTGGATATCCAGAGATGTGTGCTTGTTAGGGCCAGGGAGCTCTGGTCAGTGCTCCAGGGTGGGGTGAGACTCCAGGGTTACACCTAAGATGGGAGTGGTATATCTTCTCTATTGTCAGCAGTTGGAGGGTATGATCATATCTGCTGGTATAAGCACAGCCTCACCTCCTCTCTTCCAAGGTGGTCAATGCTCAGGGTAAGACCACAGTGGCTACAATCTCCACTCAGGCAGGAACACCAACAAAGGATCTTTGCAGTCCTCAGTGTGAGGACAGAAACCTCTGTAATGACCCACCCCAGGCAGTCAGGGAATTCTGAGCCTGTGAATCCAGACACAGTGATTACCCAGAGACCCAGTTATACACCACGTCTTGTCACAGAATTCCCTCAGTCATAGTATGCAGATCTCTCTCAGTCATATGGTGTATGGGATCCGCTCTCAGCCCAGCAAGCCTGCCCATCCATGGAGAGAACAGAGGCATTCCCAGGGAGCTACCTGTTGATGCTCTGCCTTGGCTGTGCCCTGGAGCTGGTTATAGGGTAGGGGGATGGGAGCATATCAGTCCTGAGTGCATAACCAATGTCCTGCCAACCCTCTGGGCAAGACTCAAAGTCAGTGGGGACACAGATTTACCCCCTGATAAAATCCCCTAGTCAAAGGTGCACAAGAGCTGCCATAGCCTCTACTGGCTTTAAGATGGTACTTTCTCCCTGCTGTTCACCAGGCGCCCTTGTGGGGACATGGGGAAAAAGAAATGTGTTTTCTTTTCAACAGCTTGCATGAGTACCCTGCTCCCTGCTAGGATTCCAGTCTGGACTCAAATTAGTATGGTCCACATGTTCTCCCTTAGGCAATATCAGCAGTGACACGGGCTGCCAAAGCCTGCTCTCAGCTTGCTCTCAGAAGCTGATGTCTCCTCCAGCCTTAGGCTGTGGGAGTCATGGGTAGTGTCCCCACTTGCTGTGGAGTGTCTGTACTGTACATGCTGCTCCATGGCATCTCTCTTCTTTCTGTAGAATTTCACTTTTGTTGTTGGTGCTGTGTTTTTAAAGATTTATTTATTTATTTAGAAGGCAGAGTTACAGAGAAGCAGAGGCAGAGAGAATCGTCCATCCACTGGTTCACTCCCCAAATGGCCACAATGGCTGGAGCTGTGCCAATCTGATGCTAGAAGCTAAGAGCTTCTTCCTAGACCCCCACGTGGGTGCAGGGGCCCAAGCACTTGGGTCATCTTCTACTGCTTTCCCCAGCCATAGCAGAGAGCTGGATGGAAACTAGAGCAGCAGGGACTCGTGCCATATGGGATGCCAGCGCTGCAGGTGGTGGCTCTACCCACTACGCCACAGCGCTGGCCCCATGTAGAATTTCCACTGCAAACTTCTAACTCTCCCCTGGGAATGAAGTTCCTCTGCTTTTCTTCTATTATCTTCCCCTGATAAAAATCAGCACATTTTTTCCCTGTTCAGCCATCTTGGAATCCCTCCATGAACTTTTTGAAGTATCCAAACATATCTTGTATACCCCATTGGTAACATGGTTTTTCTCCCCAAACTTTCTAGCTCCCCTGGGCTTCTCTTTCCTTATCCCAAGGCACAGTTTTGTGCAATGCTCTTTTCCAGGACAACTCTGGAGCAAACATAATTTGTCTTGTCTGAAGGAAGAGCAGATTGATCTGTTTTTCTTAGGCCTGGTGCCATCAACCCACTAGTTGGAAGGCAGGATCTTAAACAGATTGTGAAGGACTCCATGCTGGTAGTTTATTTGGAAGGTGAACCAAGAGAACGGTGTTAGGACAGACAGGGAGGGATAGGCAGCCAAGACAGTACACCTTTGGGTAATTGGTGCTTAATCTTGCTGGGATTTATGGTAGCTAGTGTCAGACATCCACTTTACCTACCCCTTGCTGAGGTATTTTTTCACCAATTCCCAGCATTTGTTGGTTGAGGGCTGCTCCCAGGTGGTAGTTATCAATCTTCTGACATTTCTGGCCTGCCTTGCACACAGGCACAGTGGGATTTGGCAGAGCAGCTGCTGGCTATGCAGACAGACCTTAGGCAAAGTGGTGAGATGCTGGGATCTGAAAGCTGGGCCCAGACACACAATGGTAAGGTCTGAGGACATAGGAACAGAGTACTGGTGGCATCTTTATAATATCATTAGACAAAAACAAATCAACATAATATCCTTCTCTTGAAGAATTTCCATTCTACTTTACATATATGCAGCATATATGTAAAAGTTGGAAGACAACACCAAATGATCTGAGGCAGTGCCTTTAGGCATATGCTGCAGAGATACTATTCATTCCAATAGCTTCTAAATCTGTGCTCGAAAATGGCATGGGTGCTAGGGATAAAGGTACAGTCTATGTCTTTAAGGAGCTTGGAGTAAGAGCTAGGGTAGGGCAACTGTTGTGATTCAGAAGGGTCAACTAATGGAAATGAGCGGGGATGGAATGAGGCAGCTTTGAACCGAGTTCTTCAGAGTTCTGAAGACAGAGAGTAGGATTTCAGCATAGATGTGATGGAGTCAGAGGGACTCAGAGAGGCAAGTGGGAGGAAAGCTAAACCAGGCTGACAGTCAGCAAGTTCGTAGGTTCCAGAGAGAAGCATAACTCTAGAGGATAGTAAACTATTTGATTTAGCTAGCAATGCGGTGGGCCTGGCCTGAATCTTCACTAAGGTAGGCTCAGTATAAATGTAACTAGCAGAACTTGAGCCAGAGGAAGGACCGTTCTTTATTATTTTCATACCTCTTCAGTCTTTACTACCAGAACCCCCTTAGATTGTAGTAGAACTAGCACATCTTGACTCCCATTGTGCCATCTATGAGTGGATACCTGGTTTTTTGTTGGAATAATTAATAGCAGAAAGAATAACTCATAGAGAATTTCCTGTGTGCCAGGCACTATGCTAGGTAGATGACATATAACTGCTCATTTAATCCTATTCTAAACCCAGAGTTATAGAGACAGTCATTGTCTGCATTTTGAAGATAAAGAAGCTGAAATCGTAATGTCCCCCAGATTGCACAAATATGAGTGTTGGAGCTGATATATTTTTAAGCTTTATTTTTATTTTAAACTGAAACCTAAAATTTTATTTATGGGGTAATATGCGATATTTGGATACATGTAAATGCTGCATAATTTTCAAATCAGGGTAAATATATCTACTGGTGAGCAGATAAATGTAGCCTGGTGTCAGAGCCAGCACTTGCTCCCTATTGGAGGGACTATTTGACTTTGGCCTTTTACCTTTTCCTTACACTATTTTGAAAGGTGGAGGTAAGTATGTGTAATAGCATGTTGTGCCTAATGTTTCTAGGAACCTCTGAGGGGACTGCTTGGCTGAGTTTGATCCCAAGACACTTCTAGTCCTAAGATTCCTCACTGTAGCTACATTCACTGCCACTAATTTCTACCCTCCAAATGGTTGCCTTGTGGGAATGGAAATAGATAAGAGTAGTTCTACCATTTTGCTTTGTGTAGCAAATTGTAACAGCTTCTCTCTCTAGCTTCTTCCTGTCTCAAAACCTAAAACATGAGAGTAGGAAGCTAAATGTGATTTCGTCTGAGAGTGTGCTTTTGCCCTCTCTCTTCCCTGCAAAGCTGAAGATGGGGAAGAATGTGAGACCTCCATAATATAGGAGATGTTGTGTGAGTTGTTCCTTCTCACTCAAACCATCATGTTGAATTGGAAAAATGCCGTTCTATGCTTATCCCCAAACTTATTGTGGTATTTTTCTGCTCCTTATTGTGTAACTTCCAGATTATGTTGTTCCCTGACACATGTCTGACTTTCTCCCACTGGAGTCATCTAAAAGATAGATGATAATGTTGTTTCTCCTCAAACTGATGTCTTCACACTATCCTGGGAAACGTGATCTCCTCCCACCTCACATGACCATGGAACTTGGTCTGCATTGAATAAAAAACAAAATCAAAACAAATCAATGAGGGAGTAGAGGTTGTTCTTTCTATTATAAATTAAGCAAGTAATAAAGTCTGTCTCAACAAAATTTGGGGAATGTAGGGATTATTATAAAGGAACGAGATGAAAGATTCTTCAGCATCCCTGATTATATATAGTAGATCTTGTTTTCCTGGGTTGAAATAGCTCTTTGGACATTTCCTGCACTTTCATCTGTATACTGATTTATTTTTTCTCTAAGTGAATTTAGGTGATGAGAAAGGTGCCTACTTGACATCTCCAGAGAATAAATCCTTCTAATTATCCACTGGAGAAGAGAAACAGAAGGGCAGTCACAAAGCAAATACCTCCTACAATATTTTAGAGATGTGTCTCAAGTCTGAACTTAGCTAAAAACAACTAAAACTTAAGAAATTACTCGGGCTTTCAGGAAAACTCTGGATTTTCTTATAGTTGCTAGTAAATTCATCAATTACTGTCACTCACTGTGGCTGCACAGCTTTTAAAATCTGAAGGAGCCCCCATTCCATTTAGTTCTGGCCGCCAAGCAGACACAAGGGAGTGATAGACATTTAGGCAAGGCCTAAATGCTTGCCCAGGGTTTCTCAACTTCAGCATGATTGATTACCAGATAACTCTTTTTTATAGGGGGTATCCTGTGTATTATAGGATGCTTAACAGCTGCTCTGGTCTCTACCCATTAGTTGCTAGTAGCTCTTTGGCTCCAGTAGCTCCTCCTCTCTTCCTCATCTCTTCCCCTGTTGTCACAATAAATGATATTATCAGGCATTGTAAAATATCTCCTATGGAGAAATTCACCCTAGATGAGAACCTTGACCAGAAGAAACTGTGGACATAGGTCTTAAAGCCCTACAATCACTTATGCGCATACTTTCTGTTGTAGAACATACATTTAATCAAATTCATTTTCATTCTTCTTTGGACTATCCCTTTATTATTTTCTCAGATATATGATTAAAGTTACTCATAGATTTTTCTTATAAGTAATACTTCTTTTATCCTCTAATTTTACAAAAACAATGCCTTGGTGAAGATAAAGAGCTTGAGAAGTGATAGAGTACAGAGAACACAGAGGAAAGTAGGGTGACGCAAAACAGATCACATAAGACAGGAAGTGGAATAGGCAGGCCTTGTAGACTGTTGTGGGGAAGAGTCTAGATTTTAATCTAAAGGCATTGGGAAGCCATTTAAATTTTCAAAAAGGGGAGTGGCATGAACTTGTTTATGATTTAAAAAATCACCCTACCTAGAAAATGAGTTATTAAAAGGAAAAAATGGAATTAGAAAAACCAACTAAGGGATTAATTAAATCATATAATTGGGATTTAATGGTAGAGTGACTCCAATGATGACAGAGAAGATGAAGAAAAGTGGACAGATTCAAGAACCACAATTATCATGGTGAAGGCTGAAGGAAAAGCAAGAAAAACAACTGGGAGAATGTGAATGCCATTTACTAAGTTGAGAAAGACCAGGGGAGAATGAATTTGGCAAAGTTTGGTATGAAGAGTGCCATTGTGAATATATTGTCTACCTTGCTTAATTAATTTCCAAGTAGAAATGGCAAGTTGGATATATAAATCTAGAGGATGAGGAGAAATATGAGCAAAACTGGGTGTCACTGGCATCTAGGTGTTACTTAAAGCCATTAGACTACAACAGATCATGTGGAAAAGACCTTAGGCAGAAGAGATGAGGGCACTGGGAACAGATGCAGGACATCTGTGCATTTAGAGATTTGGAGGTGGAGGCAGAACAAGTGAAGAAGACCAAACAGAAAATGACTGGGAAAGTAGGATGAAATTGGAGGATTATGATATAATGAAATGTGGGAATATCAAAGTACAACAATAGAAGGAAAAGACCAATGAAAGCACAATTCTTTGCCTTTGGTGTCTTTCAGTAGAGTAATTTCCAACTATGAAATTGCTTAAGTCAACACTATAAATATGTTACACATTCTAATAGATACTGCTAAGTTTTCTTCCATAAGCATAGTTATTTTTGTTCTCATCAGCAGTGTGCAGATAAAATAGTGACTTTTACTAAAGTGAACATTGTATTCAAGTATAACATAATAGAGAAATATAAATAACTCACATACAGCACTTAATCTTCAAATATCCAGTACCCAGATGAAAAAACAATACAAAACCAACTGCCCAGAAATCCTTTTCATGTCCTCACTATCACTACCCCAATCAAGGCAACCACTATCTTGACTTCTAACATGATAGATTAACTTGACCACTTTTTGAGCTTTATACAAAAGGATTCACAAAGCATATATTCTTTTGCATCTGTTTTTGTTAAACATAATGTCTGTGATATTTTCCATGTTGTTGAATGTTTGTTCATTATATACTTGGTTAATTCTATTGTCCTTACATGACTCAATTAATTGGTCCACTCCAAGACTGATGAACATGTACAGTGTTTTTGGATTTACACTATTACAAATAGTGCTGCTAATTGTTTCATATGTACATTTTGGTGAACACATACATAAATTTGCCATATATCTAAGAGTAAAGTTGATGAGACACAGGGCATTCTTGTATACAAATTTAATAGATATTACTGAACTGTTGATTCACCAACAGTTTATGACAGTCCCAATTACTCCACGTTCTTGTCAACACTTGGTATTGTCGGTTGTTTTCATTTTAGCCATTCTAGTAAGTGTGAAAAGGTATCTCATTGTAGTTTCTCTTTGTATCTCTATGAAGACTGAATTTTAAAATATATTATTTTTTGGCCATTTGTATGTCCTATTTTGAAAAGTACATGTGGAAGCCTCTTGCATATTTTTCTATTGAGTCAGATTATTATTATTATTTTCTTATTGATTCTTTGGAGTTATTTTGTATATGAACTCTTTGTAAGTGTTGGATGTTGAAAAACATCTTCTCCGACTCCCTTTTTTGCCTTTTTGTTCTGTTGATGCCTTTTGATGATGAGAATTTTCTAAGTTCAAAATAGTCTAATTTTTCAAATTATTCCTTTCTTGTAAATATTTTTTTGTATCTTTTTAAAACAATTTTTGCCTATCATGGTTTTCAAAATATTCCCTATGTTTTCATATAGGAGCCTTTTTTACATTAAAGTTTTTTTAAAAAGATTTATTAATTTGGAAGGCAGAATTACAGAGTTAGGGGGGGAGATGGTGAGAGAAAGATCTTCCATCTTCTGGTTTACTCCCCAAATGGCTGTAATGGCTTGTGCTAGACCAGACTGATGACAGGAGCCTGGAACTCCCTCTAAGTTTCCAATGTGGGTGGCGGAACTCAAATAACTGCACCATCTTCCACTGACTTCCCAGGAACATTAGTAGGGAGCTGGATCAGAAGTGGAGCATCCAGGATTGAACCAAGGTCCATATGAGATGCTGGCAATGCAAGCAGCAGCTTAACCCACTGTGCTACAACACTGGTCCTTAAGATTTACTACTCATTAAGATTAAGATTTACTATTAATTAAGATTTACTATTAATATTTACTATTCATTTGGCATTTATTTTTGTGTATTGTGTGATAGAGGTCAAGACAAACTCTTTTCCTTTACAGACAACTAACTGAGCAAGCATCATTGATTGAAAGCCCTCTGCTCTGTAGGGTCAGTTTTGCCATGATATAGTTGATCACATATGTATTTCTGTATCTGCAAGTTCCATTCTGTTTGGCAGACTGTTATACTTGCTCCAATACCACACTATCATAAACTATAATAGCTTTACAATAAGTCATGATACAAGGCTTCTAGCTTAGTTCCTCTTTTTCAAGATTGTTTTGGTTATTCTTAACTCTTGCATTTCCATATACATTTTAGAGTAAGACTGTCAGTTTGCATTCACACACACACATATACACACACACGTTACCTGGAATTTTATTGTTACTATATTGAAGTTAATCTGGGGGAAAACTGACACTGAGTCTCTCAATCTGTAAGCATAATATTTTTTTTTTTTATCCAATAAGGATTTCAGCCTTTGCCAACCATATGGAATATCAGAATGGAATTCCTGGCTTCTAACTTTTTCCTGGTCCAGTCCTGGCTGTTGCAATCATTTGTGAACCAGAAGATAGAATGTCTCTCTCTTTCTCTCTATCACTCTTTCAATTAAATGAGTAAATAAATCTTTCAAAAAAGAAAATTTGATATACTAATAATTAACATTAACATTAATAATAATTAACACTAATGATGATTATCAATCATTTCATTCTGTTTTTTGAATCATTAGTTTTCTTTAATAAAAATTATGCACATGTTTGGGCAATATATGATGTTTCATTCCGGGTATAAATTATGTAATATCCAATGAGAATAAATATAGTTATCCTTTCAAGCATTTAACATTTCTTTAGAGTGAAAATATCCCAAATTCATTGTTTAAAAGATTCATTTATTTATTTGAAAGGCAGAGTAACAGAGTGGAATCAGAGAGAGAGAGAGAGAGAGATCTTCCATCTGCTACTTCACTCCCCAAATGGCCACAATAGCCAGGGTTGGGCCAGGCTGAAGCCAGGTGGCAGGAGCTTCTTCCAGGTCTCTCATGTGGGTGCAGGAGTCTAAGTAATTGGGGTATCTTCTTCTGCTTTCCCAGATGCATTAGCAGGGAGCTCTATGAGAAGTGGAGCAGCCGGAACTCAAACTGGAGTCCTTATAGGATGCCAGCCCCACTGGCATTGGCTTTACCTGCTATACCATGGCGCTGGCCCTGAAAATATCCCAAATTCTATCTTCTCACTTTTTTTAAACAGATAAATATACAGTGCATAAACTTTATCTATAGTCACTGTATTGTGCAATAGAACCTCAGAACTTGTTACTCCCATCTAGCTATAACCTAGCACCTTCAATCAATTTTTCCCCAACCCTCCCTCCTCACTTCCCTCCCCAGCCTCTAACAATCCATTCTTTTGTACTCTACATATGAGTGAGATCATGTGATATTTGTCTTTTTGTGCTTGGCTTATTTCACAATATGATGACCTCCAGTTTTGTTTCAGATCATAAGATTTCATGCTGTTCTATGACTGAGTAATATTCTGTTGTATATAAGTAGCACATTTTCTTTATCTATTCATCATTGGATGGGCACTTAGGTTGTTTCCATATCTTGGCTATTGTGAATTGCACTGCAATAAACATGGGGGTGCAGATGTCTCTTCAACAGATGGATTTCATTTCCCTTGAGTGTATACCCAGGAGTGGGATTGCTGGATGGTTCTACTTGTACATTTTTGAGAAACCTCCATATTGTTTTCCACAGTGCCTGCACTAACACAGTGTTCAGGGGTCCCCTTTTTCCTACTTCCTTGCTAGTACTTACCTTTTGTCTTTCTGAAAAATAGCAATATTACCCTAGTGAGGTGATATTTCTTTGTGGTTTTATTTTCATTCCCTGATGATCAGTGATATTGAGCATTTTTTCATGTACCTTTTGACCATTTGTATATCTACCGTTTAAAAATGGTATTTGCATCTACTGCACAATTTTAATTCAATTATTTGTTTTTGCCATGGAGTTGTTTGAGTTCTTTACATATTCTTGATATTAACCACTTGCCAGGTGTATAGCTTGCAAACATTTTCTCCCATTCTGCATGCTATCTCTTCACTCTGATGTTTGTTTCCTTTTCTGTTTTCACTATATTAGAAATATTTCACTGGGGGCCAGCCTTGTTAAGCTGCTGCCTGTGACATTGGCATTGCATATGGGTGCCAGTGCATGTCCTGGGTGTTCCAGTTCTGATCCAGCTCACTGCTATTGGCTAGGGAAATGCAGCGGAAGATAGCCCAAGTCCCATTTGACTGTTGTGGCCATTTGGAGAGTGAACCAGTGGGTGGAAGATCTCTATCTCTCTCTGTCTCTCTCTGTAACTCTGACTTTCAAATAAATAAATACATCTTTAACAATAAATCTTGAATAATCAAATCAGCTTCCATAAAACAATTAAATTTATATATAGTTGTAATGTTTTTCAAATGTCTGGGATATACATTCTCTGTGTATGTTCAGTGCTCAGTGCCTGATTTAACCATCAGATGTCATGCTGAATATGCATTCCCATTTCATACACACACATTTCATACACACAAAAGCCTTAAAGTATTTTGTTAATTTCAATTTAACTTCTCCACTATTGAATGTGGTTATACATGTGCATTAAAATTTGAAAATGATAAAAGTTATTGATAATGGTAAATATGTTCTTGATTCAATATTCAAAGCAATTATGCATAAACTCAGTTATTTATGATTGGCAACCATAAGAGTCTTTATACCTCTGATTTCAAAAATCAGTTCTTATTGTGCCCCCACTCTAGATTTCACCTTATCTAGGAAATTTTATTCCAGATATCTCAGTTTCAATTCCAAGAAAAACTGAACAATTCAAAATATGCAATTTTTACCTAATTTCCCCTGATTCTTGAGGTGTATTCTACATTTCTGTTTCTTGGCTGTATTTCAAGATTTCTAATAAGCTAACCACAGAAATCCCAGAATTTGTGTACAAACTTCATGCTTCCAAGATTTCCTAGGTGGATATAAATCTTTTCTCCACAGGGTTCATAAAACTCAATACAAATTTAATTATCTTTCACAACATGGCCAAAAGGGTAAAAAAAAAAGAGAGAGAGATGAAGTTCAGACCAAAGAAAACAAAATCGAGGAAACAATAACAACCAAATATAACCCCAAGGTTAATAGCACAAGTTTTTATATCGTATGGTAATTAATTGTTCATATTATTATACAGATGAAGGAATATTTGTCATTTGTATACTTTATAAAGTGAAATACTACCAAGTAACATACAAGATAATCCTTAGGAAGCCATCTGACATTTAGAGAAACACATATCCTGCTTTTTTTTTTAAGATTTTTGTTTGTTTATTTGAAATAAAGAGTTACAGAGAAAGAGGGAGAGACAGACGGAGAGAGAGAGAGAGATCTTACATCTTATGTTTCACTCCTCTAATGACCATAATAACCAGGGCTAGGTCAAGTTGAAACCGGGAGCCAGGAGGTTCATCTGGTTCTCCCATGGAGGTACAGGGGTTCAGGGACTTAGGTCATTATATGTTGCTTTCCCAGGAGCATTAGTAAGCAGCTGGATCAGAAGTGGAGCAGCCAGGACTTAAGCCAGCACCCATATGGGATTCTGACCTTGCAGGCGGTGGCTTAACCCACTGTGCCAAAGCACCAGTCCCCATGTCCTGCTTTTAAAATGAAAGTCTAAACAGAGATAAGCAATGAAATAAATTTTAAAATATATAATTAAAAGGAAAGAAAATATAATTTATTCTTTCTCATGAATACAATTTTGGAGGCAGATAGATTTGATCCATTTAACATCTCAAGATCTTCTAATGATCCTAGGTGGTTCTAAGTCATACCTACACTGGTCTGTCCATGGCCATTGTCAACATTTGGCAAGTTGCCTCATGAATTTTCAGTTGTGTGTTTTGGGTAATTTCCCATTTTACAATGTAAACTGAGATGCTGTGTATGGCTGTCTAATCCACAATCCCCACACAGCTATGTGCAGTCAGAATTCGTGAACACTGGCTTCCATAGGAAATAGAACCTTGTCCAGCATATCATAGGTTGCCATTTATCTTCTGCACTACAAAGAAGCTATTTTTTCTAATAAGAAGTACTGCACACTGCAAATATTATACTTGAAATTGTCTGCCCTCTAAGAAAGGGAAATGCTTTCATTCTGGAAATTAAAGAATGATATCATCATAGTCCATAAGCCCAAAGCAGACAGGAAATACTGTCATTATTTATTCATGATGGAACTTAGCACTCAAAATAGGACTCAGAGTGTTAACCTCTTATCTAAAGGGCTAAAAGCAACAAGCAGTAAAAGTAGAAAACTCTCAATCAGAAGCAATTTGATTCAGAAAATTTACTGAATAGGAAATATATCTCTTCTTGATAACCTTTTTCAATGGCCTACTTTTATACTTTTATTATATATTTATGTAATTTTTAGGAACTTAAAATTTTATTTTAGGAGCTTAAAATTTTATTTATGTTTTGAAGAAATCTTCCTCATAACTGTTTCTTTTTAAAATGTATGTGTTTATTTGAGGAGCAGAGAAACGCACATGGAGAGACAAAGAAACAGAGAGAGAGGACAGAGAGCTCCTATCCCTGGTTCATTCCCTGTATTTCCACAATGACAGGGCTTGGGCTGGACCCAAGCCTGGAGCTGGAAACTCAATCCAGGGCTCCAGCATGGGTGGCTAGGATCACACTATTCGAGATACCACATGCTCTCTCAGGGTGTGCATGATCAGGAAGCTGGAATTGGGAGTTGAGCTGGGACTAGAACCTGAACACTCCAATGCGGGACATGGTCACTTCAGCTCTGTATAACCACTAGGCCAAATACCAACCCTTCAGCTAGCATATTTTATTTATTTTCTTAAGATTCATTATTTATTTATTTATCTGTCTATCTATCTATGTATTTATTTATTTATTTAAAAAGCAGGGTGAGAGAGAGAGACAGCGAGAGACAGAGAGAGATTGTACATCCCTTGGTTTGCTCCCCAAATGCTTGCAGCAGCCAGAGCTGGACCAAGCTGAAACCATGAGCGAGAAAGTCCATCCAGATCTCCCATGTGGTTGGTGGGCACACAAGTACTTTGGCTATCATCTGCTGCCTTAGAGGTGTATTGTTAAGAAGCTGCATCAGAAGTGGAGGACCTGGTGCTGGAAACTGGCACTCCAGCATAAGACGCCAAGTCTTCCTCGTGGTGGCTTAATGTGCTATGCCACAACACTGGCCACAGTTAGCACATTTTGCATGAAGATTTAGGGCACATAAAGACACTAAGACATAACTTGCAGGAGAAAAGCTTTAACTTTGGGATCTAGAGAGCCATGAATTTAGAATTCAAAGGAATTTGGGTCTTCCAGTTTATTTCCCTTGTTCTGAAAATGAAGAAACTGAGTAGAAGTAAGTGGCTAGCTCTAAGTTATGTTGCTACTTGATGGTACAAGCAGGAAAAGATATATATGTTTTACACGCTCTGCACACATGGTCTGAGTAATGCTAGAAATATCCTGGGTCTTTTCTCCAAGGCAGCATTGGAATTCTGCTTCTCCAACACCACTATCATGAAGACCAATGCAATGATCCTTCCATTATTCAAGAATAATGAATTCTGCTGGCTCATGTACACGTGTATCCCAAATGTTTGTAAGAAGCTTGTTACTATTTCTAGGAAAAGGCATTCCCTTACTCTTTCCTATGCCTAAGTCATTCAGTGTGCCCATTCAAGTGTTTTTGTCTGTCTTTTACCAAACCATGCCTGTCGTATTTCATACTCTCTGGAAAGCTTATCAGTATCATAAAGCTTCTATAGGTTAATTCTTTGCCACTGCTCACTTCCTTTTCCAACATTTCCTTCTTCTACCCCCTTTCCTTCTCAAGAGACTATGTATTTTTTTCTTAACACACTTTAAAACTAATATTTTATATGTTCACCAGCTAGGTTTAATTTCACCTATAACTAACTAAAAGCCAAACTGTAGCTTAAACAGAACTCTGGAGGTAGAACTATGCTTGGGAAGCAGCAGATCAAATTAGATCCAAAGCTGTTTTATAGCGTCTGTGGTGGCAGAAATGAACCCGATTACTATCAGTCTAGGCTGACTTAGTAATTGAAAATACCTAGCTGAAGGGGAAGATATGTGGGCAGAGCAAGCAGCAGGCAGATCATGTCAGAATTGGGATAATACATACCAACCTGTTAAGATAAGCTATTGTAAAGGACTTCTCAATAACTGGGTGCCACAGAAATAACAAGCAACGAATTTATTTTCTGTAAAAATCAAATGGAGTACTTGAGGAGGGGAGGGAGCACTGGATTTCAATGGGTAACTTCAATTCATGAGCCCATGAGAGTATTGTAGGCATGGAAAGCCAAGATACCATGGAAAAGAAAAAAAAAAAAAAAAAAGAAGAAGACCTAAATGAAAGATCTTTGTGAGTGAGATCCCAGTGGAAAGAACGGGGCCATCAAAGAAGGAGGTACCTTTCTCTGAAGGGAGGAGAGAACTTCCACTTTGACTATGACCCTATCGGAATAAGATCAAAGTCAGCGAACTCTAAAGGCTTCCATAGCCCTGGCAACTCATGACTAGAGCCTAGGGAGATTACTGACACCATAAACAAGAGTGTCAAATTGTTAAATCAGCAACAGGAGTCACTGTGTACTTACATCCCATGTGGGATCTGTCCTTAATGTGTTGTCTAATGTGCAGTGATGCTATAACTAGTACTGAAACCGTATTTTTACACTTTGTGTTTCTGCGTGGGTACAAACTGATGAGATCTTTACTAATTATATACTGAATCGATCTTTTGTATATAAAGATAATTGGAAATGAAAAAAAAAAACAAACCTGGTGTTAAATTGGAAATGGCATAGAAAATTAATTAATTTTTTTTTAAATATTATGTAGGATCTCTGTCTTTAATGTGCTGTACACTCTTATTTAATGCTATAACTAGTACTCCAACAGTATTTTTTTTTCACTTTGTGTTGCTATATGGGGGCAAACTGTTGAAATCGTTACCTAATATATACTAAACTGATCTTCTGTATATAAAGAGAATTGAAAATGAATCATGATGCGATTGGAAGGGGAGAGGGAGCGGGAAAGGGGAGGGTTGCGGGTGGGAGGGAAGTTTTGGGAGGGGGAAGCCATTGTAACCCATAAGCTGTACTTTGGAAATTTATATTCATTAAATAAAAGTTTAATAAAAAAATTACTTCCTGTAATTTTCCAGCCATCTAGACTTAGGATCTCCAGATATTGATCATTTAAGACCATCTCTCTCCTCAGGTCTGTACTCTAGTTTAGAAGACTGACACAAAAAATTACAGTTCCATGTGATGACTGTTCTAACAGTTATATATTAAATGGTGTGCAAATCACAGCAGACAGTAACTAAATTTGCTTGAGCGTATCAGAGAAGACACGTCTGAGGCTGACTTTTAAGGAAAGAAAAGAGAAGGTATCCAAAGACCAGAAGACTACCAAGAGTATAAATGTAATGGCATGAAAGAACACAATGTTTTCAGTGAAAAATGAGGTTTATGGAATTAGAATGTACTATTCCAGATAGAGGGTGAAACTTTTTTTTTTTTGCTAAGATCTATTTATTTGAAAGTTAGAGTTACAGAGAAAGAAGGAGAGAGAGAGAGAGAGAGAGAGAGAGAGAGAGAGAATCATCCATCCACTCATGCACTCCCCAGATGGCTGCAATGGGCAGAGCTGGGCCAGATGCAGCTGTCCTGGTACAGCGGGTAAAGCCACCACTTACGATGCTGCCATCCCTTATGGGCGCCAGTTTGTGTTCCACATACTTTATCTCCTCCTGTGTTAATGGATGTCGTGAAGGTATATTTATCACTTATTTCCATACTCTTGTCAACAGCAAAAGCCAAAAATTTCAAAGAATTCTTTTTCTGTTTTTGTATCAGAGGAAAACTTTATTAAAATTTCATGTCTATTGTCTCCATGAAAGTTAGAATACTTATGTATAATACAAAGCTTAATAAGCTAAAGAAAGTATGAGACTATATTGTTTCATGTT
The DNA here is from genome assembly GCF_033115175.1 of Lepus europaeus. Classification (NCBI taxonomy): domain Eukaryota; kingdom Metazoa; phylum Chordata; class Mammalia; order Lagomorpha; family Leporidae; genus Lepus; species Lepus europaeus. The sequence goes on along the minus strand of NC_084827.1, from coordinate 102,975,330 downwards.
TCACTATAAGTAGCTAATGAAGGTTTCTACATTTAAGTGACTTCTATTCTTTCTTCAAATCATAGCAACATAAGTATATACATGTGGAGTTTAGGTATTATATACAGCTCAAGAGTTGTATTCTAATTATTAAATTGTATATAATCTCTTTTTCTTTTTCAAGTAATTAGACTGCATAATACTGATATATGTTCTACTTTCTATATTTACTACTTATTTACACAAACTGAGTGGTGAACACATTTGCTTCTTGTAGGCTACTTGGCAATCTAAACATTTATAATCTTTGCTCTAGGAAGTGTAATAAAAGAGAAAATTCTTAAGCTGGAAAACTGAAGTTCTGATCTGTTCTAAAATGCATTCCCTATTTCCAAAATAACATTCTTAATCTCAGCTTTGTGATAAGAGATCTTAAATGTGCAATAGCATATGCTTTACTTTCAGCACTGTACACCATCCTCCACTCCGAGCTTATAGACCTGGTTTATGGTTCCACTTCAGGTATAAAGCTGTCCCCTTTAATGTCATCTATCCTATGTAATGTACTCTCAGCTCATCTTCATGCTAAATGAGAATCCTTTAAAGTAGCTGGTGAGACTATATGGCATTACAAACCCCATGCAGGTAGGCATCTAAATCTCTACTTTAGGAGATTCAGAACTCAGCTTTATTCTAAAGTCATCTTCAGCTGTTTTGGGACTAACAGCTCTCTTAGATCAGACCTCAGGAGAAGCCTGTCAGTGTATAGTCTGACAGCCACCCTGGGTACCACTGCTTATTGGAACAGTCTGTTAGAGAAATATTCTCATTCTACTTCCTAAATTCACCTTTGAACTAAGACTCTTTGGTACTGAGAATTACTTGCCCTTGTCCTTTCATTAATGTTTATCATGTCTACACATATTGGAGCCATCTAGCTGATATACCGAAGATGCTAGCATAAGAGGTTATACAATTCATCATATGCAGGGGAAAACTCTATTTCCACTACTTTTAGAAGCTAAATCTTGTAAGCAGAAAACACAGATCTACAGTAAATTTCTGGGATATCTTGGCTAAGGAAGTCTTATTTTCACTCTTGCATTCACCAAAGAGCACCCTTGAATTAATTCAAGTTTCTCAGCTTCAATAATATTGGCTTGTGGGGCTAGATAATTCATGGCTGTGGGGCTGTCTTGTGCCCTGTAGGATGTTTAGCAAAATCCCTAGCCTCTACCCTTTAGATTCCCAGTAGCTTCTCCACAGTGTGACAATCAAAAGTGTGTCTTGATATTGCCAACTGTCTCCTGTGGAGTAAAATCGCCTCTGGTTGAGAGTCACTGGACTGACAGTAAGAAAGGAGGGAGCTACTCTCTCCACATAAGTAATAAAGCTCACACAGAACTCCTGCCTGAAAGAAACTCATGCAACAGAAAACAGATTGGCCTTTTTATTGTTTGTCCTAAACCTCCTCAGGCCACCTTCTGGATTGCTGCTTGAATGCTGACAGGGAAGTCTACTTTCTCAATCAAAGTATCGTTAAAAAAATACCCAGTGAAATGCTGTATGATATGGTGCCATACAATAGTCAAGTATGGGAATATTACAAATGTCACAATATTAGTTGATAATAGGTAAGATTTTTTTGAAACCAATTTTTGTATAGCACTCAGTCAATGTGTTTTTTTAAATTCTAAATAAATGCCTTGCTTTGTTTAAAACCTCTACTTGTTTAAAATAAGAATGATTCTCTTTTTTTGTAAATAAAGATAAAAATCTATTAACCATGGACCTAATTGAATTAAATAATTCATTTTTTTAAAAGCCAAGGGGTGGGCTGCGTCTCCATTTTCACAGTCCCTACAAGCTGCAGTATCTATTGTCTCAGCCTGTAACTCTGCTTGCCGGTTAAGGTCACTTCAATGTGAAGAGAAAGAGAAAGAATTCTGCTGTGGACATTGAAAGAAGTAATTTTTTTTCCAGTCATTTCCTACCCATCTTGCTCATCCACTCCACCCCACCCAATATTCAAACATATGCTCAGTACTTTCAGGAAGGAAGGAAAGCTACCCAGGGGGTATAAAATGAGCGTGATTCAAATGCTTTGTCAGCTGGAGTCCAAGCCAGCAACCAATTTTCGCAAACTCTGCTACGTTATTCAAATTATCATAATATTATTCAAATAATCATAACACAGCATTGGGTCTTTGACCTATTAATTATCCTTTCATCCATTCCCTCCCTGCTGCCGAGTTAATTAGTCAGATGGCGGGGTCTCTGCTTTATGTACATTAGCTCAACCACAGAAAGCCACCAAGTTGTGTCAAGAGCTGCAGTGTTAGAGTCATCCTTTTCCGTTCTAATAATCATGTATGCAAATGATGTTTAATCTTTTTCTTCCTGCTAATAGCCTCACTGTTCGGAGGACAGCAAGCTTCCCTTCATCTCCTTTCTACTGCAAGTGTGTAAGTGTGTTTAAGAAGAAATGAATGGCAGCCAGCCACCCGTCACCCCAGATTTCCTCCTTGCCCCAGTTTTCCTTCTCCTTGAAATAGAGGAAACCATTTCTTAGACATGTGGAATTCTCTTTAATCTGTCCTGTGTGCCCCAAAGCCATGATTGAGTGTCCTTGATTGGCACTGGCAGTGGGGATATGGTCCTGTCTCCTGCCGTACTAACACCACTGGGCTCATCATTCAGAAATCTAATCCTCTGCCTCTCACAGAGTGCCTTCCTGGAATTCCTTTCTCATGTACTGTCGGGCTCACCCTAGGACATCAGTCTTGGTAAGCAAACAGCAAGCACATATCTCATGTCAGAAATGCCATCAAGGTGTTTTTAAATGTATGTACCTCTAAACAAACTGAACGGGTTTTCTGTCTTTGGAGTACAACAGTCCCTTTCAAATTGACAAGGAAGACTATTTCTGTGAATGCAGGATTGAAATTAGCATAGCTTTATTTTCTTTTCTATTAATGCAAGTTGAGTCAGGAAAACAGAAACTACTCTAGATATTTTGAAAGAAGGAAATTTCATGCAGTGTATTGGTTGCACAGTGATGGCAGAGCTAAGAAGCCAAATATGGAATGAAAACAGCCCTGAGATTAGCAACAGCAGGAAGCCACAGTGCCAATAGACAGGAGGTGCTGGTGCTAGAACCAAGAAGTCATGTTTTCCAGCTGAAGCTAGACTCATGAGCAGGCTGCCCAGTGGAAATGACACCAAAGAGAAATGCAGTCACTGTAGGAAACTAGCCCACATGAAGCAGAAGTAGACATGGAGAAGTACTCTGGCTGCTTCCTTCTTCCTGCCATCTAATCTCTCACCAGGTCTGCACTGATGGCTAAGAGCCAGATGCTGGGAAACCTGGAAAACATTATTTGCAGAAGGGTGGGAGATGAGTCTGGAACTTGGATTCATCTTTTCTTTTCTTTTGTCCACAGTGATAGGTGAATGAGTGCAGAACTAATCAATAACAGTTGAATAACAGTACCCAGATACACATAGAATTCAGCCCCTCTCAACTAGAATTCATGACAAGTCACAAGGTGTTACCCATCTAACGAACTAAAGAGTGCTCTGAGCAAGTTGAAGGAATAAACACAAACACCTAAGAAACCAACTATTACAAGCATTCTGGTACTTCTAGGATACCATAGTTGGCAGGGCAATGACCTCCTAAAGAGGTCCAAGACCTAATTTCTAGAACTTGTTTATATGTTATTGGGGTGGATGTTTTACCTTGCTGTTAAGATGCTGATTAGGATGTCTATAGCCCATATCAGACTATGTGGGTTTGATCTCTATTCTGGCTCCTGATCCCAACTTCTTGCTAATGTGAACTGTGGGAGGCAGTAGTGATGGCTCAACTAGTTGGATTCCTACCATCCTGGGGAGACATGGATTGAGTTCCTCGTTCCTAGCTCCCAGTACTAGCCATTGCAGGCATTTGATGAGTAAACCAGAATATAGATTTCCCTCTCTCTCTCTCTCTCTCTCTCTTGTCCCCTCCTTTTCTTTAAAATTAGTAGTTTTGGGGGCCAGCACTGTGGTGTAGTGGGTAAAGCAACCGCCTGCAATGCCAGCATCTTATATGGGTGCCAGTTCAAATCCTGGCTGCACCACTTCTGATCCAGCTCTCTGCTATGGCCTGGGATAGCAGTGGAAGATGGCCCAAATCCTTGGGCCCCTGCACCTGTGTGGGGAAACCCAGAGGAAGCTCCTGGCTCCTGACTCCTGGTTTTGGATCGTCACAGCTCTGGCCAACTGGAGAGTGAACCAGTGGCTGGAGGATCCCTTTCTCTCTTTCTGCCTCTCCTTCTCTCTATGTGTAACTCGGACTTTCAAATAAATAAATCCTCAAAAATCAATCAATCAATCAATTAAATTGATTGAATTAATATTTTAATTTATGTTGAGATATTTTACATTTTCTGTTACCACTTAAACCCACTCTGCTCAGGCCAGGAGACAAGAATGCATTCCATGTCTCCCACATAGGTGGCAGGAAACCAACTACTTGAGCCATCACCACTGCTTCCCAGGGTGCATATTAGCATGGGCAGAGCTGGTAAACAAACACAAATACTCTTGTGTGGGATGTGTTTGTCCTAACTGCTTAGCTGTTCCTGCACTCATTCCTTTGATGATCTTGTCCCTTCTCATGGATTAAAATACCACCTATTTACTGATCACTCCCAAATTTTATCCACAGTCCAGGATTCTCTGCAGAACTGTAGACCCAGATATCTAAGTCCCTCCTTGCCAGCTTTGCTGGCATGATTATTAGGCACGTCAGTGTAACATAGCTAAATTGAATGCCAGGGTCTCCATCTAAACCTCTTCCACCTCAGCCAATCCAGCTCAATTCATGATACCTCCATCCTTCCATTAGCTCAGACCCAAAACCTGGACACATATACATAAGTCTCAAATACAAGGAACACACCTAGCAACTACTTACCACTTTTTCACTCTAAGGACCCAGGAATTCTTACAGGCATGGTTGATTCTTGGATCAGGGCTGGAAAATACAGATCTGGAATATAGGCTGGATCATTTTATTGTGCCACAGTGAGAAAGTATTAAAATTAGAATGGAGCATATCAAAAGGACATGAGAACCAGCTTATAAAGGTTCCCACTGATGAAATATGAGATAACTTGAGCATCTAAATACACAATGTTATTAATGGATTATGATCCATTGAATACAAAGAATCTGTTTTATCCATTAATTGATTAATAGAAGGAAAGGGGTGGTATCTCCTTCAATAGAAAGGCAATCAGTAAATTTAGAAGATGGAATTTTAAAAGTCATCATTTGACATTATAATAATTATCAATCCATAGAAAAGTCATCAGTGCATGCTAAAATTTATAAGTAAAAGTCTAATGAGTAGCAGAGTATTTATTGCACAGTTTCAAAGTATCTCCCCACAAGATATTTATTAATTGAAAAGAGAAAATAGTAACTTGATAACAGAGAACCATGTCAGGCATTGTCTCAACCAAGTAACCTTCATAGGAAAGGAACAAATCGATGACATATGGCTCCCATTATATGATGCACTATGAGGCCCACAGCGCCCTTCTGTGACATTCCTGCCACAAACACAAAACCTGCATCTAATCAGAAGACATCAGACAAAGTCAAATTGAGGCATACTTTAAAGAACAAACAAATAAAAAACTGGACAGTGTACTTTAAAATTTTCCATGTAGCCAAAGACAAAGGAAGACTGAGAAATAATTCTTACTTAAAGGAAATTAAAGAGAAAACAATTGAATGCAACATGTGATTCAAGATTATCTTGTACTTTAATAGATAATAATTGGCAAAACTAGTGAAATATGAACAAGGTCTAAAGGTTAGATAGCACTTTTTAGCATATCAATGCTAATTTCCTGATCTTTAATATCATTGTGGAGTTTTGTAAGACATACACACACACACACACACACGGAGCACAAATGTAATAATACATGAGATCATTACAAACGCAATAATATAAATGCAATAATATAATGGGAACTCATTATGCAATAATATAATGGGAACTCATTTATTCTTGAAATTATTCTGTAAGCCTAAAATTCTTTCAAAAGTAAAGTTCTTACATGTTCATAGAACGCTATATATGAACCCAGATTCTTTGTGCTTGTCATCCCTGTTGTTACCACTCTCAGCCCCACCACCATCTGTTTCCAACCCCAAATACCACAGCAGCCTCTGCACTGGTTTCCTGCTTCTGCTCTCATCCCTTGCTGTCTGTTGTCAACACAGCAGCCAGAGCAGTCCCTTTAGAACCTAGGTTGGACCATGGAAACCCTCTATTTGTAATTGTCAGGGGCTTCTTGTCACTCAGAGCCAAATACAAAGCCCTTGCACAGTCTCACAAGACCCTAGCATGATTTGGCATCTCACTTTCTCCTCTCCAACCAGTCACCTTCTTCTTTCTCTAGAACCTCTGCATTGACTGTTCCAATGTCTGTAAGATTCTTCCTCAGAATTCATCCTTCAGCCTTCCTTCCAAGTTCTCAGTGGAGCTCACACTAACCTTTCACTTCAAGATTATTTTTTATCGTTTGAAAGGCAGGATTATAGCGAGAGAGAGAGAGAGACTTCTATCTGCTGGGTTACTCCCCAAATGGCTGCAATGGCCACTGCTGGGCCAGGTAGAAGTCAGGACCCAGGGTTTTATCCAGGTGGGTCTCCCACATGGGTGACACTGGTCCAAGTGCTTGGGCCATCTTCTGTGTCTTTCCCAGGAGCATTATCAGTAAGCTGGATGGAAGTGGAGCTGCCAGGAAATGATACCAGTACTGCAAGCAGTGGTTTAACCCTCTGTGCCACAACACTTGAGCTCCCATTTAAAGTTTTTTTTCTTTTTTTTTTAAACTTTTATTAAATGAATATAAATTTCCAAAGTACAGCTTATGGGTTACAATGGCTCCCCCCCCCCAAACTTCCCTCCCACCCGCAACCCTCCCCTTTCCCGCTCCCTCACCCCTTTCATTCACATCAAGATTCATTTTCAATTCTCTTTACATACAGAAGATCAGTTCAGTATATATTAAGTAAAGATTTCAACAGTTTGCCCCCACATAATAACACAAAGTGAAAAATACTGTTGGAGTACTAGTTATAGCATTAAATCACAATGTACAGCACATTAAAGACAGAGATCCTACATGATATTTTTTTAAAATTGATTAATTTTCTATGCAATTTCCAATTTAAAACCAAGTTTTTTTTTTTCATTTTCAATTATCTTTATATACAAAAGATCAATTCAGTATATACTAAGTAAGAATTTCATCAGTTTGCACCCATACAGAAACACAAAGTGTAAAATACTGTTTCAGTACTAGTTACAGCATTACTTCACATTGGACAACACATTAAGGACAGATCCCACAGACACAGTGACTCCTGTTGTTGATTTAACAATTTGACACTCTTGTTTATGGCATCAGTAATCTCCCTAGGCTCTTGTCATGAGTTGCCAAGGCTATGGAAGCCTTTCGAGTTCGCTGACTTTGATCTTATTCCAACAGGGTCATAGTCAAAGTGGAAGTTCTCTCCTCCCTTCAGAGAAAGGTAGCTCCTTCTTTGATGGCCCCGTTCTTTCCACTGGGATCTCACTTGCAGAGATCTTTCATTTAGGTCTTCTTTCTTTTTTTTTTTCCCCCCAGAATGTCTTGGCTTTCCATGCCTAAAATACTCTCATGGGCTTTTTGGCCATATCTGAATGCCTTAAGGGCTGATTCTGAGGCCAGAGTGCTATTTAGGACATCTGCTATTCTATGGGTCTGCTGTGTCTCCCGCTTCCCATGTTGGATTGTTCTCTCCCTTTTTGATTCTATCAGTTAGTATTAGCAGACACTTGTCTTGTTTGTGTGATCCCTTTGACTCTTAGACCTATCAGAGCCATCGAATGTGAACTGAAATTGATCACTTGGACTAGTGAGATGGCATTGGTACATGCCACCTTGATGGGATTGTATTGGAATCCCTGGCATGTTTCTAACTCCATCATTTGGGGCAAGTCCGATTGAGCATGTCCCGAATTGTACATCTCCTCCCTCTCTTTTTCCCACTCTTATATTTAACAGTGATCACTTTTCAGTTAAAATTTAAACACCTAAGAATAATTGTGTGTTACTTACAGAGTTCAACCACCAGTACTAGAACAAAAAAAAAAAATACTAAAATAGATAAAGTATTAAATTGTACATCAACAGTCAGGAGGACAAGAGCTGATCAAGTCACTGTTTCTCATAGTGTCCATTTCACTTCAACAGGTTTCCTTTTTGGTGCTCTGTTAGTTGTCGCCAGTCAGGGAGAACACATGATATTTGTCTCTTTGGGACTGGCTTAATTCACTCAGCATGATGTTTTCCAGATTCCTCCATCTTGTTGCAAATTACCTGATTTCGTTGTTTTTGACCACTGTATAGTATTCTTAAAGTTACACCACCCTCAATTCCCTTACCTTGCTCCATTTTCTTTTATTCTTATTGTCCTTTTCTTTAACTATATGTGATCCTGTATAGTTCACATACTTATTCTCTCTACTATAAATGGACTACCTTCAACTATTGGAACCTAACTTCCAAAAGTATTAAACACCATCAGTTTTGCTTACTGATCAGGATATATCCCAGTACAATGTGTGTGCAAATTTAATGCTTAAGAAATATTGCCAGAATGGATTAATGAACCTGCACTGTCTTGGCCTTGATTTTTTTTTTTTTTGCTCAACTTTAGGTACTTGAGATTTATAATGTCGTTTATGTGAATATATGGATAGAATGTTCATTCACTTGTAGTTAGAATTTATTCATATTTCACAATTATATAGTGTGGGCTATTGCATGCATGTGCCACAGTTTATTCAAAATGTTGATGGATATTAAGTTTTATGTGCTTCTTGTTTATTACCTATGGATACAAATATTATTGGACACACGCATGATACAAATATACAAATCTTTCTCAGTGTTAAATGTTTAGAAGTAGAAGTTCTAGGATATAGAACATGTGCATCTTTAAATTCAAATTATTTTAAACCACTAAATTTGTGGTAATTTGTTAAAGCAGTAGTAGAAAACTAGTATATACCTAGAGTGATGGCTATCCCCAGTTTTCTAGACCCTTCCTCTTTTTTACTTTTCTTTTTTGTGTTGAACAATACATGCCATTTCCTATACATTATAATTGTTATTATTTCATGTCTATCCCAATAAATTACAAAAGACAGAGAGTCTTTTTGCCTTATTCTCTACTATATCCCCTGAACATAGTACTATAGTGTCTGAACATAAAATACAAGGATCAATAAACATTTGTGGGAAAAATATCAGATTTGAGAGTTTACATTAATAGGAGCAGTCGTTTGTGAAACTGCTTTTATCTTATCAATTTAAACTTGGAATTTTCCATAGCATTATCAAAATGCTCTTCAAATTATACTCAAATGATTTCTTTAAAGGTGGTTTTCATTTTCCTGGAAAAAAGCCTTGTAAGATAGCTACAAGTTGATGCATCCAGGGCTGATTATATTAAGGATTATACACACTGAGCCACAGGAGGAACTCCTGAACCCACTTTAATAAATGGATAACATTTCACCAATTTCATCTACTGTTTAGAGAACCTCCTTCTGCCATAAATCAGCTCTATGGCCTAAGAACAAGGCAGGGGATTGTCAACGTCCCTTTACTGAGTAATTCCAGAAATGCCTTAAAGTTCAACAAAGGAGAGATCCTGACATTAGAAGGCTGGAATTTACAACCTAAGGGAAAGCCCCAGTAGGACGAATCAAAACACCAGGCTGAAAGCCCCATGAGACCATCTCAGTCTTTGCTTGCAAAAGTATTCATATTTCTGTACCAAGACTTTTTCAAGGAAAGAAATTAATGCACTCAAATTCAGCTTACCTTGTAACTAGGACAAAAGCTCTGCCTTTGTCACATTTCTTTGTAATGTTCCAGGAGGTGATCATATAAACAGTCTGCTGTAGATCTGTTTGGCTCCAAAAGAGGAAATGGCTTTTTCCTGTGAACTTGCTAGAAACTTGATGATGTCAGTGGTCTAAGCTCGGGTCACTTCCTGGGACCTGTTAAGGAGCATCAGCTGCATGTGTAAGCACCAAGAAAGTTACACACAGCTCAGATGACAGGAGAACATGTTGGAGCACAACTTCACTCAAGAAGTTATCTTTGGTTTCTAGTAAGGATGTAGTTTTCCAAGATAAAAAAGACACAAAGGCTTCCTTTCATCTGTAAAAACATTATGTAGATTTATTACTTTCATCATATGAAACAATAAAAGATTTTTGATCTGTTGGACTGTCTTTTCCTTTAAAGCAGCTTACCTGGTAGAGTTCTGCCTAATTAAAATCAAGACTACCAAGTATTGCTAAAAATCTATACAAAGTGATCTTACTCAACATTTGAGAGTTGCTCAAGCAAATTGCATTGAAACTAGGGTATGTTTGTAATTGCTGGTTTGCTAAATTTTGATTGCACTAACATGTAGGACACGATGTATATTTGTTGGATAAACTGCATTTACATATATGATACTGAGTATGATAGATGGATTAAACTCAGATGTGAGACAAGCTCACATAAACTTAAAACAACCAAAACAACCAAAAAACAATATAGGCTAAATATCGCTTCAATAAGCTTAAATACTGCGCTGTATACTATCAAAATTAAAGAAAAGTTTACTGAGCTAAGGAATCATTCAGTTATAATCAAACACTTCTCTTACAAATACATGTCTTCTACAAAATAGTGATACCCTCATTAAACTTGGAGCTTTTCACAAATCTAACCCATGGTCTTATAGCTTTGGAGACTAACATCCTATAGTTGTAAAGCACGTAGAAACTGTACGTTTTAACTTTCATCAATGTCCTGAGTGAATAGGAAACATTGATTTAGCTGAGGTAGTCACCTGGAGAGAGAGTGAATTCCTTAACAGATGGGATTGGAATGCAAAATGACCTTGCTACGTCAGAGAGGCAGATAGATGCAGGCAGAAAGACACTCCAGAATGATTAGCACAATAATTAGAGTAAAAATAGCACAAAAATATATAACCAAAGAAAAGGGCAAACCTGGTAAGAAAGGTTACACTGTAAAGAGCCTGGAAGTTGTGAATGTGAAGCAAATTAGATAGCATAGAACAATTAATAGAGTAAGTGAATAATCAAAGCAAGCAAAATATTTACTATAGTTTATGTGCAGATGTGAAAAGAGGAGTTAGATTTTAAAATCCCTCTAAATTCTGAGCATGAAAGTTTTACAAGAGGATTGTTCTAGAAGAATAAATCTGAATTTATTCTTCACTCACTTGTTACGCAATGGAAATACTAAGGTGTATTCTTAATTGCTGTCAAGGAGTCAAGAGTCTAATAAGAGAAGTGTACATAAGCAAACAAATGCAACAGATAGGTATTTTGAAAGAAGATTGATGGAATATTTAACAGTAGTCTTTAAGCACGCATTGTAATCAATGTAATAAGGAAACTGAGACGTACTGATAGAAGGAGAAATTCTGTCCAAGTAGTCTGACTCCAGAGTCACACTCTTGACCTCTCTGAATACTGCACCACTTTGTAAGAACACAAAAATTAAGGGTTGTGAGAACAGTGACTTAAGGACAACTGTCTGATATCTAACGCTCAAGATGGGAAATTTGATTCCTACTGGTTCACATACAAGGAAAGCTAGCCAAACTGACACCTTGAAGGAAACAGGCCAATTACTTAGGTAGCATGGACTTCCCACATCCTCCCTGAGTATTGCACATATTACTTTTCTTTTTTAAAAGATTATTTATTTATTTGAAAGGCATAGAGAAAGGGAGGAGAGAGAAATCTTCCATTCACTGATTCACTCCCAAATGGCTGCAACAGCCAGGGTTGGGCCAGACCAAAGCCAGGAACTTGGAACTCCATCTGGGTCTCCCACATGGTTGCAGGCACCCAACACTTGGACCATTTTCTGCTGTTTCTCAGAAGCATTAGCTGTGAGCAAGATCAGAAATGGAGCAGCTAGAACTCAAACTGATGTTCATATGGGATGCTGGGATTGCAGGTGGTGCCTGTTCCACAACACTGGCCCATGGACACATTATTTTTCTTGGTACAGTATTAATTTCTAGAGGAGAGAGGAACCAAGACTTACTTAAATGAACTCAAGTGAAATAGGAGTTTATCCTAAGAGTGGAGCTAGCCATGGGTAAGGTAAGAGCCTCTGTCACTGGGTCAGGTGTTCTTGGAAACCCACAGAAAGGTAAAACCCCTAGCCTCATGGGAAGAACAGGAGCAGCAGAGGACCAGCATGAGCAAGAAGAACAAGTCAGGGAGTGAGTTCGTTCCAGGCTGGCTCGAAGGGGCCCTCAGCTGCAGGACTTGACTGAGCCTCTGGCATCAGGATAACGTGGCTGTCTGACCTTTGTTTTTCCTGGACCCAGGGCTGCCAACTAACCGATTCATCTTCTCTTCCCTTAAGTTCTTCCTTGTCTGAGTTCTGTCTGCTACAAAAGTGTACCATTGCTTGTGTGGCTCAAAAGCAACATAAATGACTTTCCCCCAGTTCTGAGGCTGGCAGTATGAAAGCAGGGTGCCAGCATGGTCGAGTACTGTGAGGGCGGTCTTCCAGGCTGCAGACTGCTGACTTCTCACTGAAACTTCACATGGCTGAAGAAGAGTGAGGCAGCTCTCTTGGGTCCCTTTTATAATCCTGTATAAAAACCCCATCACGGTGCCAGATTCTATCCCGGTTGCCCCTCTTCCAGGTCAGCTCTCTGCTATGGCCCGGGAAGGCAGTGGAGGATGGCCCAAGTCCTTGGGCCCTGCACCCGCATGGGAGACCAGGAGAAGCACCTGGCTCCTGGCTTTGGATCAGCGCGGTGCGCTGGCCGCAGCGGCCATTGGAGGGTGAACCAACGGCAAAATGGAAGACCTTTCTCTCTGTCTATCTATCTCACTGTCCACTCTGCCTGTCAAAAAAAAAAAAAAATCACAAGGAGTCCACCCTCATGACCTAATCACCTTTCAAGGGTGACATTGGGAATCAGGATTTCAATAAATAAATTTCTAGAGGATGAGAATATTCAGTCCATTGCACTGTCCTGTGGTTTCTGTGAGTTCAACCATGCTGCTTCCTCCTCATTTCAAAGTGTTTGTGGACCTGACTATCTCAAACCTTGGCTCTTTCAGATTCTGTTAATTCATTCTATAAATCTCACTTTAAAATGTTTAGGGAGAGGCTGGCATTGTGGAATGGTAGGGCTAAGCCTCTCTACCTGTGGTGCTGGCATCCAATATGGGCATATGGATGCCAGGCTGTTCCTCTTCCGATACAGCTCTCTGCTATGGCCTGGGAAAGCAGCAGAAGATGGCCCAAGTCCTTGGGCCCCTGCGTCCATGTGGGAGACCCAGAAGAAGCTCCTGGCTCCTGGCTTCGGATTGGCGCAGCTCCAGACATTGTGGCCATTTGGGGAGTGAAACAGCAGATGGAAGACTTTTCTGTCTCTCCATCTCTCTGTCTGTAACTCTGCCTCTCAAAAATAAAATCATAAAAGAAATGTTTAGGGAAACAGGACCTGATTTGCGACACTGATCTTATTGTCTTTATTTGGAGAAGGCTTTTTATGCTCTGTATGAATCAGCTGTGTGTCTCCAGAGGTGTCTGAGGTTTGGGGTGGCAAAGCGAGTATGGGGAATTAGACAAGCCCAGGTGAATCAGAAGTTGGCAACTTCTGCTCAAGAAATGGTGTAGGACCATTCACTTACCCAAACATTTGCTGGTCTCTAAGATGTGCTTAGATACACACAGCCCATTGACACAACCCTGAGAGGTCAGGATTACTGCCCCTACTTGCGGTGGTAAAGTGCTTATGTTGCTGTGCGTGACAGGGCTTAGGTCTGACCCATGTCTGCTCCACCTGAAAGATCTTCTTTGCTCCACCCTGTGTTGTTTGACGTGACTTCATTCCTCTGCACTCTTCTCCAAGCAAGAACTGAGGGGGCAGTGAGAGCAGTACCTAGGACTTCTTGAACTAGGCTCTGGGAAGAAATGTCATGATGAAATAGAAATTGTCTTATATTTAGTTTCTTTGTTCCAAAGTGAACTTAAAAGAAAATTGGCAGCTATCATCCTCATATCACTGACACCAAATCCTGCCTAAGTGCAAATACCTGAACCAGCTGATCTCTGAAAGTTAAAAAAAAGTGCAAGACGTTTGTGTAACACTGAATCTGGGGGAAAAAAAACCCTTTATTTAATGTGCATTTACTCCTTTAATCATCACAGTACTCCAGAAAGTGTTTTACCATGTCTATTTCACAGATAGGAAGACTGAGGCAGTGTGAAACACAAGGTCACCCAGCCATGGGGTGAAGGGCCAGGACTCCATCCCGGCCTTAATGACGCCATAGTGCTTTGGCTCTGCTCTTCCAAGCTTCTGCGCCCTTCATCAGGTGGGTGCAAACATTCTCACCAGGGTATGAGTATGTTTCACCTGTTCCCTGAAGACAGGGGAAGCGTCTCCCTTTTCTAGATGCAAATTGGAAGTTTGTCTACAAAGAGAGGTGTAAATCTGTCATGAGTAAAAGCCTATCAAGGTTTTTTAGAGCAGCTCCATATACCAATATTTGAATTTTAATCCCATAGAGGTCTCTTTCCGTATGTTTCAGACCGATACATGAAGAGCTATGAGTCACAGGGAGATCTGTAAACAATACAGTAGCCAGCATTAATTGTATTATTTACTCTTGAAAAAGGATGACTCTGGAATATGAAAGTGTTCTCATTGTTGCTATAACAACTTCAGCTTGCTTTTAGATTCCCTCTGTTCAATGAAATGCTTATGTTTACCAGAACTAACGATCATGAAGCTTAAAAATATTATGTATCCATAATGCATGCTACTTAGCCAATTCATTTATAAAGGGAAATAATGAGCAAGTGGTGAAAGGTAATGAGTGAAATTCCTTGAGAACTGAACTCAGAGAAGTTCATTGTGAAGCACGCTCCACATAAAGCTCTGTGCTGCCTGTGGCCATGCATTGCTCCCACATCAGCATGCAGGCGGCAGGGGACCAAGACTTGGGTGCCTGTTGTAAACCCAGCACCCAAACAATGCCTGGCAAAGTCATTTGCTGAATAAATGATAAGCAATGCTAGAATCCTCTCGTTTCAGACCACAATGAATGTTTGGTCTCTTTAGTTTATCGACTATTGACAGCAAGTGGAACATAGGATGCTTACCTTCATGGTAGGAGTTGGATTTTCTTGATTTTTGAGTTCTTGCTGTAATGTTGATTTTTTTTTTTTTTTTGCATAGAAGATGCACAGCCAGCAAGTAATTAACTGCTGAGGTGTTAATATTCAAGGAAACAGAGAATAGCCTCATAACTTAGAATTTGAGGTATTATTATGTTCTTTTAAATTATAGAGGTAATTTAATCTTCATTGCTTCCTTCAAATATAAAGGAATCTGACTAGCAAGAGTGCAATGTGAAAGTCAAAGGCACAAGAAAACTAAGCATGCAGGTAACATAGAGACATTCTTGCAGAAAAGAATTGTTCAAGACACTATAGAGCTGCTCAAATAAGCCCACACCTTCCCACTCCTAGAGTCTGACAGTTGAAATGTCAGTGATTACTGGGGCAGGGGAAAGACATCCCCAGGTTCCCTGGAGTAGGGCTTGCTCTGACTGTGATAATTTGTGGATTACTCACAAACCATGTGATCAAGAAAGGAAGCAGTAGAGCCCAAGACTGCAGGTAGTGATGCCTGCTAAACCCTGTAGGTATGGAGAAAAAGGAAGGGGCCGCTTCACCAGCAAGTGATGTTATTTCATTGTCACCTCTCTTGTCTCACGCACATGTGCTTGAAGGCAGGAATCCAGGCTCTTACTATGGGGAGAGCAGGTCACAGTAGCAGCATCCTGTGCTCTTCCTCTTCCTGTTACCTTTCTTTCCTCACTCCTATCTCCCTTACCAGCTATATCCCCTGCCCCTTCTCCACATCACACATCCCATAAAGCCAGGGGGAAAGGGTGAAAAAAATGTGTGTGTGTTTGTGTGTGTGTCACATCATATAATTCTTTACAGCAGTTCCCAAAGTTTTAGAACACACAAAATCAGAAGGGCTTGGGATGTTTGACGGTCATCAGAATAAAACTGGGAACGCAACAATATGCTACAAAAATTCTGAGGGTCTCTTGAGTGCAAAACATGGTAACCAGAAGGTTATATTTGTAATATCTGGAACATAGTTTTAAGAAGCCATAAATGGTAAGATGTACTATAAGTTAAATATCAGGTTTTCAGGAGGAAAAATGCCCACAAATTGATTGTACAAACAAACATGAATTTGTAATAAAGGACAAAACATTCATATATCCATTTAATTAAAGACAATTTTCTCCTACAGGGTAATGAGCAAAGTTGGAATGGACAATGTATTCAGATATGTTGTGTAGGAGTCAGTGGAGCCACACTGAACCCCGGGCAGATTAGCCTGGCATCATGGTAACAAGCTATTTTTCATAACCAGTACACATCATTTTGGTTTCTTTAGCCCTTGAAGATTGACAGTATAATTCTGAAAAATATCAGAGTTTTTTCTGCATTTTCTATTTGGTTAAACTAATAGTTTCATATTTTTCCTTCATTAAATTACATTTCACTGGAAGTTAAGCAGCTTTTCTTGAAAGTCAGCCCAAAGGTTTTGACAGTTGTGTTACTCAAAAGAGTTGAGTCTCTTCATGGCCCACCTTGGCATGGTGTCACCTTTCGAAGGAAAACCAATCTTAAAGTCCAGAAATAATCAAAAAGCAATTTAAATCTTTAGTGCAATCTTTTAAAAATGCCAAAAAATGATTTTGTTTATATCACATAGGAAAACACATTTAAATATTCTTCCTCCAGCTCTCCCTCTCACACCTCCCCCTGCACCCTGACACCCTGACCGCCATCCCACAGAACAAAACACTAGCACTCTCTAGCACTACCCATGTTAAATGTCCTGCCAGCTGTTGCCTCTCCCTTCTCCTCCCCATGGTCCTCTTGGTCTTCTTCCTCCATAGGAAACTCTCTGCTTTCCCAGTGTGCATCTGCTGAGCTGGTTGTGTCTTCCACTCCCCAGTGAGATTTTCTGTTTATTTCTATACATTTTTATTTACTTATTTTATTTTTTAAAAAGATCTATTTATCCAAAGGCAGAGTTACACTTGGGCCATCTTCCACTGCTTTTCCAGGCACATTAGCAGGGAGCTGGATCAGAAGTGTGGTAGCCAGGACTTGAACTGGTGACCATATGAGATACTGGTACTGTGGGCAGTGGCTTTTCCCACTCTTCCTGAGTACTGGCCCTTTATTTATCTCTTTATTTGAAAAGCAGAGATACTGAGAGACAGAGAGGTAGATAGATAGACAGAGGAAGATTTCCCATCTGCTGGTTCAATCCCCACATCCCTGTAACAGCTGGAACTCAAGCCAAGAGCAGGAAACTCAATGCACATATCTCATGTGGGTGGCCAGGACCACTTCAGGAATCACTGCTGCCACCAAGGGTCTGCATTAGCCGGAAGCAGGAATCAGGAACAGAGCCAGGATTTGAACACAGGCGCTGTGATGTGGGATGTGGGCATCCACACGGATCCTTTACCACTATGCCAAGTGCCTGCCCAGAGATTCTCTAGCTAGCCTGTTACTGACCTTATTTTTGCAAAGTTGGGGAGTGAAACAAGGTAAATAAAGTATGGAATTTGGAATTTTAAACAACCAGACCTCAAATTTGATATTGAATTTTTAATCTCTTTAAAAGTCTGTTTCCTGATTGTGGAAAAGGGTTAAGTAAGTACCTGAAGTCACAGTGTCATCCTAGTGGGAAATGAGATGATCTGGAGGCATGCAGAGGGCCTGGAACACAGGAAATACTCAAAGACACTCCCATTCATACCCATGCTCTCAATCTGTACCACTATCTCGGGATATTCATTGATGAATTTTAAAAATGTTGTGCTCGTTTGGGTTTTTCATTTCTTTTTCTTTGTCTTTGTTTCTCTTTCTCTTCTTCACAGGGAATTGGTAGGGAGGGAGGTAAGTGGCACAGCAGAACATTAAAGCTCTAAGTCCTGCTTGGATTTCTTTTACTCAAAGCCACAGACCGTGAGTGTGAAGAAAGTTCTCCTCACTGCTAGTGGGTGTTCTTCCTGGGGGTGTGCAAGTGGCAGAAGGAGGGAGGGAGTGTCACGGAGGCTGGGATGAGAGAAATTACATCCCACTGAGGGAATGGGGTGGTGGCAAGAGCCCAAAGAGGAAAACAGCAGCACTCACATCTAGCAGAGTGTGACTTTACATACCCTTACCCAAAACCTCCTATGTGCTAAGCATGGCGGGGTGTCTGGGCCTGATGAGGCCATAGAGACAGGGACAAGGGACCTCTCAGCAGCAGCTTGTAGGTACCAAATGGAATAAGATAAAGAGGAACCCCCAAATCTAGGCCTTGTTTAAGTTCCCAGAAACATGGCAAAACCCCCAAAACTAACAGGGGAGGATCCCAATAAAGATAGTTTTCCTCTTCTCTGCAAATCCAGTAGAATCAATGCTCAGAGCCAGAAATTAAGTTCAATTTGAGAAGGAAAATTTTCTGTCCTGCACACCAGAGCTCATGAGCCTGAGGTAGGACACGAATATGAGTCTTCCCTTATGCCGTTTCCCATTTTTATCCAAGTGTACAAATGAGGGTACAAAGTGACTACAAAGTCCGGAGCTTTCATCCGTTAAGGTAGTCACAAAGCCGTGTTTCTAAATGAAACCATGAAATCCTTATAATCCTGCAATAATTCCAAGAGTCATTCTTTATGAATAATACATCACCAAATTACACTGCCCCTTTCACTTAGAAAAGAAGCAGGTTGAGTGTTAAATTCTTTATAGATGTCTCCATTTGCCACATGTGAACATGTTTAAATAAGATGTTTTACTGTACATGGAATTGGTTGCTCCCTGGAATATTTGCTGTCATTTTTACTAACTATTTACTCATTCATTCATTTGTTCATTCACTTACCAAGTGTCTAGCTGGTTCCAGACACTACAGCCAACCCATTACTGTCAACCCAAATGCATGCACAGTCTTTACCTCTTCTAATCTGAAATTTCTTTTATTCTTGACGTGCATTTGACCTCCATTTTCTGAGGATCAAAATCAGCCCCAGAGGGCATGCCTAAGTCGCTGACTGAGTTCAAGGGTTCCCATTCTTTTCATTAGGAGAAAAGAATTCTCCAGGGCGAAAGCTTGCACTGTTAATCTGCAGTGAACTCCTAGAATCTTACTAAAGACATTTTAAAATAAATTGGAAAAACAAGATAACAGTGTCAATGCTTCTCACCTGTACTGTAAGAAGCCCTGAAGACAGCACACTGGACAAGATATTTTGGATAAATTAGAGAACCAAATACTTTAGGGATCAATCCAAGATGACAGAATGGAGAGACCCTAAACTCTCCTCCACCACAGAAAAGAACCAGAACAACAAAGGAAGGGCCACATTTCTATGAGAGTGACTGAGGGAAAACTTTAATAGAGAAGTGACAGGAACACTAAATAGCACAGAAACTCTGAAAACCAGCAGAGAGGGAGGAACAAAGCACACTGTAGGTCCTGCCCTGGCTCCCCAACAAGGGGTATGCCATGTTGCTCAGCAAACTAAGTGGAAAGTTCCATGCCTGCCACCAGTGCCACAAACTGGCAGTCCTAACTGCAGAAGAGTTCCATAGAGTCCTCAATGACTTTAAATCCAAGCTAGAAAGCTGACTGAGATCTAAGCAACAATAGAAGCTTACTTTGCCTCTGTCCACCCCTAGAGCCCCAGTTCAGCTCCTGAACTCCATTCTGTCTTTGGGACAGCCAATAGCCCTGTCACTACCAAAAGCTGCAGAGTTAAAGCCAGGGTGTTTCATAGATCAGAGAGGAGATCCCTCTGCATCCCACATCTATGGCATTTCTGGGCATGAGCCCTGAAGTCATGCTTACTTTCTCTGAACAATCTAGAGTTGTTTCCCTCAGGTCTGCCTCTTGGGACTCAGTGACAGCAGCAGCCCATATACAAACCCAGAGAACCAGACCTGAGGAAGTCCCCTCTGCACCTCTTAACACAGAATGCTGGGTGGCCCGAGCAGAAGTCTCTCTTCTGCATCTCTGGGACTACAGCTGCTGCTTCTACAATCCTGGTAGTAATTCATATTCACTAGTAGAACGTGTGGGGCTCTATCTGAATTCCTCTGCTTTGGGCTAGTGGCTGCCAGTCCACATCCCCAGTGTAACCAGCACTATTCCAATGAAACCTGGGTACAGACTCCACTGCATCTTATAGCTCTGGAGCTATGACTGATGGCTCCATAAGTCCTGGGAATACCTGAGTTCTCCCTGTGGGACCCAGGGAAGGCTGTATCTCCATTCCATTGCTGCAGACCCATGGTTGCCAGTGCACAATTTCCAGCATAACCTATGCTTTTCCTGTGAGACCTAGACAAGGTACCCTTCCTGCCCTGCAGCTCCAGGACTGTGACTATTCGTATAATATTCTTCAGTGTCAGCAAAAACCATACTGTGGAATCTAGGGAAGACCCTACTTTAACTCCACTACTCCAAGCTCACACCTGCCAGTGCAAAATCCCCAGCATAATCTGTATTCACCTTGTGGGATTTCAGGAAGGTCCCCCTTCACAAGCCCCAGGCTTTTGATTCTATAAACCTCAGCCTCATCCATGTACAAACAGCAGGACCTATGTAATGTAGATCCAGGGACACAGCTCTTGGTGCCACAAGCTCCAGTGTCACTGAACCCTGCCTGTTGGGACTCTATGTCCCACAGCTTCAGGAATATGAGTAGTTTCATCACAAACCCTAATATGATTGACACCCAATTTTATGGGGGACTAAAGACAATATGAATGTCCTCGTTCACTCCAATGATATACTACTACTTCCATAAACTGCTCGGAACTAGATAAACAGGACACTTTATATATTGCTGGCATTGATTATTGCAGAATAAATCACTCAGAAGTTATACTTCTGGGTTCACCTAGAATCAAAGGCAAAGCAACTACCTAACTTATATCCCACATTCTACCTAAAAAAAAGACTTTTCCAACAAAAACTACTCCACAAAGAAGAAGGAACTGTTACCCCAAATGCTCAGACACTAACATAAAGACACAGTAAATATGAAGAGCAATGAAGCATGGCACCTCCAAAAAGAACAATAGTTCTCCAGAAATAAATCTTGATTTGAAGGAAATCTATAAAATACCTGATAAAGAATTCAAAATAATGATCCTAAGGAAACTATATAAGATACAAGAGAAAACAATCAAATAAATAAATAAAACCATTCATGATAAGAATGAGAAGTTCAACAGAGATAGACATAATAAAAAGAATCAATCAGAAATGTTGAAACTTAAAAATTCAACTAGTAAAAAAATACAAATGAGAACTTCAACAATAGAATAAACCATGTAAAAGAAAGAATTTCTTATCTTCAGGACAAAATTTTGAAATAACTCAGTCAGACAAAACTACAGAGAAAATAAGAGAATGAAGTAAGCATATAAAACATAAGAGATATCTTTAAGTGAACAAATATTCATCTTATAGCCATACTTGAAGGAGAAGAGAAAGAAAGAGGCTTTGAGAACCTGCTGAATGAAATAATAGTTGAAAACTTCCCAAGTCTTGAAAGTGGTATTGGCATCCAGATATAAGAAAAACAAAGGACCCCAACCAGGCTCAACCAAAATGACTTTCTCTGAGGCATATTCTAGACAAATTTTCCAAAGCTAAGGACAAGTAGAGAATCCTAAAGACACTGAGAGAAAGTATTAAATTAAAAATAAAGTGAAACCCATTAGACTAACAGCAGACTTCTAAGTAGAAATTTTAGAAGCCGGAAGACAATGGGATGATTCATACAAAGTATGAAAAAAAAATCCAACCAAAAACATCCAGTGAAGATATCAGTCAGAAGAGAGAGAAAAATAAAGAATTTCTGAGACAGGCAAAAAACAGAATTTATCAATGCAAGACCAGCCCCACAATAATTCTTGAAAGGAGTCCTACATTAAAAATATTCATCATGAAAATATGACAGTAAAAAATTCACTAACACTTCAAATACACAAAAGAGAAAGAGAATCCAAGCTTATTATTACAGAAAGCCACAAAAACACAAAATCAAACAGCAGAGGCAGAACTGAACAGAGGAGATATAAAATAAATACCAAGCAATCAACAAAATGCCAGGAGTTAGTACTTATCTGTCAATATTAACCTCCAATGAAAATGGATTAAGTTCCCCAGTCAAAAGATATTGGTTGGCCAAATGGATAAAAACAACACACAATTATATGCTGCCTATAAGAAACTCACTTCACAGGTAAAGATGCATAAAGATTGAAAATGAAAAGATCTAAAAAGATATACCATGGATATGGAAACCAAAACTGAGCTGGAGTAGTTATGTTCATATCAGACAAAACAGACTTCAAATAAAAAAAATGTAAAAAGAAACAAAGAAAGACATTATATATTGAATAACAATGAATTCCTCAAGATGATATAACAATCATAATATATATGCACCTACCAGAAGACAACAAAATGTAAAGCAAATACTATTAGACCTAAAGGGAGCCAACTTCAACAATCCACTGTCATTAATGGATAGATCATTCAGACAGAGCATTAAGAAAAATACATTAGAGTTGAATAATACTATAGTGCAAATTGATCTAACAAACATTACAGAACATTTCATCTACTAACTACAGAATACACATTCTTCTCATCAACACAGGGAGCATTTTCTAGGATAGACCATATATTAGGCTACAAAACAAGACTCAGTAAATTTAAAATAAAATACCATGTCTATTGTCAGACTACAAAGGAATAAAATTAGAAATCAACAAGAAGAATAAGAGAAAATATGCAAATACATTGAAATTCAACAACATGCTCCTGAGTGACCAATGGATCACTGAAGAAATTAAAAAGGAAGTAAAAAATTATTGAATCAAATGAAAATGAAAACATAATATATCAAGATGTGGCTATAGTAAAAATTATTAAAAAGGAGGTTTATAGCAATGAGTGTATATATTCATAAAGACTTCAAATTTATTACAAATAATTATATATATTTATGTCTACAGTATTATATTTCAAGACATATATAAATGTGTACTGATCTTCTTTCTATGACCATTTACATGTATCAATGTGAGCAGTTGCTGAGAGGAATCTCACTAGAAAAATAATCATAACAACAGTGTAATAATGTAGATTATTCTATTCTGCCAAAGTACAAGTAAGATAGGATGAATATGCAAAAACTTAGCCAAGTAACTCTGTGAACCCCTCATCAACTCTATTCATGTACCCAGTTCAAATCATTATTACATTAGGACATAAGCAGTATACATAATGAAGTAATCTTTTATGCATTACATAGTCCTTTATAATCCTGAAAATCAAGATTCTTCTGTTTAGTATTTTTATCCTGCTGGACTACTCTGGCCCCCTAGCTACAAAATCAAGTCTCAAACTGTGGTGTTCAGAATTAAACAAGTGTTCCTAAAGTAATCGACTTTAGGAAATGGATAACTCTGGGAAAATCCAGGTTAACTTTGTTTAAAGTTGCTTTAGTATAATGATGAGATGCTATTGTGGTTTGGATGTGGTTTGTCCCGCAAAAGTGCATATGTTGAAGCTTGGTCCTCAGTGTGGTGGTATTGATATGATAGAAACTTAGAATTGGGGCTCAGTGGAAAGTAATTAGGTCATGGAGGCACCACTTTTATGAATGGATTGATGCTCTCAACAGCCATTCTCTCTGGTGTGACTAGATTCATTCCCCATGAAAATGCACAGTTATCAGTGAGTCTGACACCACCCTAGAATCCTACCTCTGCATGTGTTCTCACTATTATGATGCCATTGACCAAAAGCTCATCTCCAGAGTTTACCAGATGCTAGTACAAGTACTTGAATGTCATTAACTGATTAAAATAAACCTCTTTATTTCATAAAGTACCTAATCTCAGGCATTTTATTATAGTGACATAAAACAGACTAATATATGTGCATTTGCAGTAGAAAGTGACCTTGACTTAATTTAAAAAAATGCAAGGAAATCCATTATATTGAATTATATATTTGAAAAAATAGATATATGCAGTATAATTATGAAGATAATTGAAAAATGTATAGATTATATCTATGTCTATATCTATTGTATTTACAATAAACTCATTCTA
Organism: Lepus europaeus; assembly: GCF_033115175.1. Lineage (NCBI taxonomy): Eukaryota > Metazoa > Chordata > Mammalia > Lagomorpha > Leporidae > Lepus > Lepus europaeus. The sequence continues at coordinate 102,950,986 of NC_084827.1, read as the reverse complement.
AAGATAAAAATTAGATACATTAAAAATAAAAAGGAGAAAGATATACCATGCAAAAAACCTATCAAAAGAAAACTGGAACAGCTATGATAATTTCAAAGTAGATTTTCAAGTTAGGAAGATTATCAGGAATAAAGATGGGTACAACATGGTGATAAAGAAGCAATTCTCCAAGAGACATGAATATTGTAACTGAATCTTTGATTAACCATAGTCCTTTATAATATGTGAAGTAAAAATTGTGATATATCCTGAAGGAGAAAAGTAGACAAATCTCCAATTATAATTGTAGGCTTAAACATTCCTCTTTTGGGAATTAATAAGACAATTAGAAAATCAGTAAGAATATTCATGACCGGGGCCAGCACTGTGGCGCACTAGGTTAATCCTGTACCTGCAGCACCGGCATCCCACATGGGCGCCGTTTCTTGTCCTGGTTGCTCCTCTTCCAGTCCAGCTCTCTGCTGTGGCCTATGGTAGCAGTGGAGGATGGCCCAGGTCCTTGGGCCCTGCGCCCGCATGGGAGACCAGGAGAGGCAACTGGCTCCTGGCTTGGGATTGGCACAGCTCCGGCTATTGCAGCCATTTGGAGAGTGAACCAACAGAAGGAAGACCTTTCTCTCTGTCTTTCTCTCTCTCTCTCTGTCTGTAACTCTGCCTGTCAAATAAATAAATAAATAATCTAAAAAAAAAAAAGAATATTCATGACCTGAACAATACATTCAACTAACTCGGTGTAACTGATGTATATTTTTAAAGATTTATTTATTCATTTGAAAGGCAGAGATACAGAGATAAGTAAAGATGGTGAGGAGGGAGATAGAGAGAAAGAGAACTTAATGGCTGCGGCTGGGCCAAGCTGAAGCGACTAGCCAGGAGCTTCTAGGTCTCCCATGTGGGTACAGGGGCCCAAGTACATGGGCCATCTTCTGCTTTCCCAGGTGCATTAGCAGGGAGCTGGATTCTAAGTGGAGCAACCAGGACTCAAACTAGTACCCATAAGAGATGCCAATGGCCGCTGCGGCTGGCGCGCTGCAGCTGGCGCACTGCGGCCTGCGTACCACGCTGATCCAAAGCCAGGAGCCAGGTGCTTCTCCCGGTCTCCCATGCGGGTGCAGGGCCTAAGGACCTGGGCCATCCTCCACTGCACTCCCGGGCCACAGCAGAGAGCTGGACAGGAAGAGGAGCGACTGGGACAGAATCCGGTGCCCTGACCAGGACTAGAACCTGGGGTGCCGGCGCCGCAGGTGGAGGATTAGCCTATTGAGCCGCAGCGCCGGCCTTGAAATTTTTTTAAAAGTACTTCTAAACAATATAGGGATTAAAAGTAACTTCAGGGAAAATTTAAAAAATTTTGAAATAAATGAAATTACAAATATCAAAATTTGTGGGATGCCACTAAGTAGTGCTTAAAGGGAAATTTTTACATTAAATGCATTAAAAAGCAAAAATGCCTAAATCAATAGTCTAAATTTCCAAATTCAGAAACTAGAAAGAAGAGTACATTAAAATTAAAGAAAACAGAAAAAGAAAATAATAAATACTAGAGCAGAAATTAATGAGCTGTCCCCTTCCCCAATATCAGAAACAAGTCAAGGATTCTACTCTTAAACTTCCATTCAAGTTTTTCACAAAGGTAGAGCCAGAGCAATTTAGGTAAGGAAATGAAACAAAATACATTTTGATTGGACAGGAAGAAATATAAACTATATATATTTACAGAGTAACATGATCTTGCATAAAGAAAATCACACAGAATCCAGTTTAAAAAAATAACTGTTAGAACTCAAAAAAAAAAAGTTCGCCAAAGTGACAGGTTACAAGAATCAATTGTATTTCAATTCACTAACAGTGAAAAATCCTAAAATAAAAATAAGAAAACAATTGCATTTGTAATAGCATCATGGAAAATAAAATATTTAGAAATAAATTTAACAACTGAGGATAAAACATTGTTGAAAGAGATTAGAGGGGCCGGCACTGTGGCAGAACAAGCCTGCAGTGCCGGTTCGAGTCCCAGCTGCTAGTCTTCTGAGCAGAGAAGATGGCCTAACTCCTTGAGCCCCTGCACCCATATGGGAGACTCAGAAGAAGCTCCTGGCTCCTGGCTTCAGATCAGCTCAGCTCTGGCCATTGTGGTCATTTGGGAGTGAACCAGCGGAATGGAAGACCTCTCTCTCTCTCCCTCTGGCTCTACTTTTCTCTGTAACTGCCTTTCAAATAAAATAAAATAACTCTTAAAAAAAAAAGATATTATAGAAATTTAAATAAATGGAAAGGCATACCTAGTTCATGGACTGGAAGACTTAAGATTGTTAATATAGTAATATTCCCCAACCAATCTACAGATTCAATGCAATCCATATCAAATGTACTGTTTGGACTTTATAGATATTCATGGACTCACCCTGAAATTCATATGGAAACTCAAGGGACTTGGAATAGCCAAAAAGTTCCAGAAAAGGACCAACAAAATTAGAGAACTCAGATTTCCCCATTTCAAAATCTAACATAAAACTGTAGTAAATTTGTACAAAAATAGAGAGTTTTCAACAGAGATGACAAGATAGTTCAATGATGAAAGAATAGTCTTGCCAACAAATAGCACTGGGAAAGCTGGACAACCGTCTACAAAGAATGAAGGTAAGCCTCTTCCGCATACTATATACAAAAATTAAGATAAAACAAATCATTTACCTAAATTTAATGGCCAAAACAATAAAACTGTTAATGAAAATCTGAGAGTACATCTCCATATGACAGCATGTTAGACAAAATCTTCTTAGATCTGACACTAAAAACACAATGATAAACTGTAGTTTATTAAAATATATTTTGTTCATGAAAGGACACTAAAAAGAAATTGACAAAGCAACCCACAGAAGGGAATAATTGAAAACCATGTATCTGATAATGATCTGTACCTAGAATCTCTAAAGAACTCTTACAACTCAGTAATAAAAAGATGGAGTGGGCATTTGGCACAGTGGTGATGATGCCTCTTAGGATGCCTGTGTCTTACATCAGAGTGCCTGGGTTCAAGTCTGCTTCCAATCCTGGTTTCCTACTGTTGCATACCTTGGGAAACATCTTGTGCTTCCTAAAAGTGTATATAGCACATAGGAAAGGAAAACTGTAAAATGAAGATAATGTTTACCTGGACATGGGGGAGGAAATGTTCTCAGGAGATGACACACAGGACATTGTAATATTTTATTTCTTAAAGCAGGTAGCAGGGATACAAGTATTTGTGTGTTACATTCTTCTTAGTATTTAAAGTCTGAAATAATTAAGAATGAATACAGCTTAATTAAATCAATCTAGCTAGTCTATAAAGTTTTTAAAAACGCCCTAAAGCTTGATTATTTCTCACACACTCATTACAACCACATATCCAGCAGCCAGATACAGAAACATCATATGAGCAGCACCCCAGCACCTTAGCCCCTCACGAGGGGCACTGTACTGACTTCCAACACCACCAAAACGATACGTTTTTGATAAGGAGCACCACCATCGTGGCAGAATGGGACAGGAACTTTCTACTTTTCATTTTACACCTTCCTGTATTTTTCTTTATAACTCTGTAAGGACAAACCTCAGCTCTCTTATTTGCAGCTTCTTGATATGACTTCTCCCTGAGTTCTGCTTCCCATTGCCTAGGCCACACTCCAACACTGGTCACCACAAGTAATTGTACTCCTGGAAAATTGTGAGAGTACCTTCATTCCAGTGTTTCAACACTACCTACGCCTACTCCATCACTACTTCTGTCTCCCAGGCCCTCTAATCCCTACTTATGTCCAGTTCATGGATGCCTCTCCTGCACACACACACACACAAACACACACACACACCGGGAGCCAGGAGGGGGAGAGAAAGAGAGAGACATAATGATGTGGTTTCTGTATCCCTGGTGATAGACAAAAATGACAGCTATTCTGATAAAAGCATGCCTGTTAGCAATCCAGGAAGGCTTCTGGAGTAAATGCCAACCCCAGGAGTGTGTACATCATTCCCCTCTCCAAAATCCACAGAACCCCATCAAAGCAAAGTGATAGGTTATGCCTAAAGAAACCTCCTCGTACCTGACCTCACCAGTATTACTGTTCTAAGTCCAATCACTTCGTATAAAATCATCATATCACATGCTGAGAGGTAAAGCACTTCTTGTCTTGCTAATTCTTCCTCTTTCCATGAGACCTCTTTCTTCCTGTGCCTTCTTCATTCTGCTTGGAAATGCGTGCTGGTCCCTCTGCGTGAAATGGCTTCCCAGAAGTCTTCACTTTTTTTTGTATTTATTTATTTACTTGAGAGGCAGAGTTACAAAGAGAGGTTTTCCATCCGCTGGTTCACTCCCCAGATGACTGCTAAAGTTGGGCTGATCCAAAGCCAGGAGTCAGGAGCTTCTTCCCGGTCTCCCAGTGGGTGCAAAAGCCCAAGCCCTGGGCCATCCTCCACTACCTGGGACTCAACTGGTACCCGTATGGGATGCTGGTACTGCAGGCAGATAGATGCCCAACCTACTATGCCACAGTGCCAGACCCAGTCCTCACTTCTCCACATTTTCTTGTTTTCTTGGAAATGGCTTGTCTGGGTTCCCTACACCTACTCTCCAGACAGCTGATCCTTATCTGCTGGGAACACCTGTCCTAGTATGAGAAATATCATTTCCTCTGCTTGGCAGCAGATTACACACATGAAAATACAGAGAAAGCTGCTAAAAGTCACATATTCATTCCATGGGTTACTAGGTTAACAAGCAATGGTGGCGGAACAAAAGATACTGCAAATGCAATAAATGCAGTCGGGGAGAGAAGAGGTTCAATGTAGCATATATTGTAAGTGACACAAGTCTGGAAGCTAGTCCAAGTTTAATGAAGAAGATAAAATAATTGCTTAGCTTTGATAATTGGCATCCTTTAAAACACACATACAAATAAAAACATTTCTTAAACTTCCCATTAAGAAGCATTTATCATTACAGTATTATTTCAACAGACTTTGTGTACATAAACAAAAATTGGCATTAGAAAGTCCTAGCTGAAGACTACTTTTAGAACCATTTTTTCTGTCACTTGTGTTCCTACCAATTGGTGACTGGTTTACAAAGGGGCCTGCCTCTGTTCTGAGCTACATCCTTGAGCTGATGCCCTGAAATGTGAGGGAAGGGTGGATCCCTGATGCATTTTGCAGCTGTCCATGTTTGTATGCCCACCCAGGCTCTAGGAAACATCCGGGTCAAATGGTATCTGACTCCTGGATGCCAATTCGGATGCACTGAACGAAGGAGTGGAAAACAGAACCAGAGACGTAGAGCAGGAATCAGGGTAGCAGTAAGTCTAGTTTCTTAGGGCGCCTCTGTTTGGGGATGGGGAAACCCAGACCCTGCCAGACCACCAGCACTGCAAAGCCCTTCCCTGCAGGCTTCAATCTGGAAGTGCAATTCCACACCTCAACCTAACCCAGGCCTGAACTGCCACCCAGGGCAAGGGTCACAGCTCCCCATTCACACCCACATTCTCTGGTTTGCAATCTTAGCCACAGCCTCGGTGTTGTCATTCAATTCAGAGAAAGCCTTTCAACAAGGCCACGGAGGTCATGGAGATGGCTGGAAGCTCTGGGGAAGGCGGACTCTCCTGCTTCCTGACTTAACATCTGCCACTCAGTTTGAGGCTCCCTTTCTTCCTGGTAGCTTTAAAGAAGAAAAATTATTGAATAGCCCAGGGGTAGGGTAGTGAAAAATCTCATTACTTCGTCTCTTCTGTCTTCTCTCAGGATGCATTTCCTAGTCAATATTCTTGCAACAAATCATTTTTAATTTGAAAGTCACACTCCACCATAAAATGTACACAAATATTAGGAGCCTAGGCAGGGAATTGCTATGCTCAGCATATTGTAAATACAAGAACGGTTTCCCTAATGCAGGAGGAATAAATTATCAATTTATCTTCCCAGGGCTGTCTCATCTGGTTATAAATGATAGCAGAGCTTTAACTAAATTTAAATATTGAAGTTCATTAAACAACTAAGATTTCATCCAAAAACAAAAACAAAACAGTGGAGAGCTGAGCCGTCTGTCATATCTCAGGAAATGTAAATAGGATACAAATTGGCCTAAATTAAACAAAATCATGTTTAAATTCTGCTTCAAAGTTGATTTTAAAAAATAAAGTAATTCTAACAACTTGAATAAACATGGAAATGACCTTCGACTTTTTCTAATTCACTGAAAATATGAATGAAACTGGTTCACCGCTAAAATTCTATGAAGTTGAATTCTGAAAGTAATATTTGTATGTCATTTATGACCAAAATTTGGAATAAAGAGAGGTATCTTTTGGGGTTTTTTCCAATACACGGCCAGTCTGAGAGAGAACCCAGAATAGAGTTCAGATAAGGAAAGATAGGTATCTTACACTTATGAATATCAGTGTGTGTGAGTGGTACAAGTGTATGTGTTCACAAGAGGAGTAGGCGTACATTAATAAGGAAAACACTTTGAGTTTTTGTTTGTGCATAGTTTGAATTTTTAAAACTTAATAATGTGGTGCTGGGTAAACTGCATAAATGTAAAATGACATGTCTACAAATCATCTTAGAGTTTAGGAGCTTGAAGAGCTGTTGGAGACTATGTCCTCATCTTCTAAATTTCCTGATAAACCAACTAGGACCAAGAAGAGGTTGGTGGCTTTCATGTAACCCCAAGTGTTGAACTCAGGCAGCTTCTTCATGGGACAATTTTCTCGTGATCTTCCTTCTTCCCTCCCTTTTTTGGGTTTTCACTTGAAATTTTTAAGAATAAAGCAAAGTGTAAAGGCAAAATCGAGTAGAAAACCCACCACTGCACACTTACTATGATAAGCTATAGTTCCATTGGCTTCAGGTGAACGCCTCATTGACCAAGCATTCTTTCAATTCAGAGAGGTCCACTTTTTAATTTGCTTCAAGCATCTTAAAGAGACACCATGTGTACACAGTCTAGGAGGGTAGGAAGACCCAGGAGGTAGAACCAGAATGACAGTTGAGGATCCCACGTGAGTTGTTGAGTTGTGACCATCACAGGTCTCAGATTTCTAGTCAACAAAATAAAAGGACTGAACCAGGGAATGCCAGGCAGATTATTTACTTTTTCTGGGAGGCTGCAAAAGCACCAGCAAGTATCAGTTACAGCTGGGGAGGAAAAGTGAAGGATCAGAGACAGAAAGCAGTTCTAGGTGTCGAGTGTGAGGGATGAGGGAAGACTATAAACAGGCTGAGAAGTCAAAGAGTTGTGAAATGGATGGAAGAAACAGCCTTGGGAGAGAGAGCAGGAATCCTGATTTTGTGTGGCCCTCGCTGCTTAGCAAAGAGAGTTCATAACAGTGACACTAATTCTCGTGTCCTCCTAAAAGCCTCTGACCAATGCATACTGTAACAAGATCATTGTGGAAAGTCAGAAATATTCACCTTGTCATCTCCATTGTATCAGATCCATTGATATGCACATGATGTATCTTGCCCTGGTCTCTGATAATTTTGTGGATTGGTAATAAAATATTTTCTCTGTGTATTCTTTGTCTTCCACCAATGGATTATAAGCAATATATAAACGAAAGCTATTATTCTACATCAAGGTGCCCAATAAACTGTTTCATAATAGGTACTTAAATATTTATTTATAAATTATTAAATAAGTGATAAAAGCAATACTATTGCAAGATATCATTTAATCACTCATCCATCCAAAATCTCTTTTGAACCTATTACATGTCAGCTATCAGTTTAGATGCAGAGGAATGGAAATACAGCAGAGAAAAAAAAAAGCTTTGTTCTAACATCTAACATCTCCCTCTATGTGGGGCAGTCAAGAAAATTATGTTATTATAATATCCTTGGCCCATGCCACACTAAGAAGTAGTCAAAAGAGAAAACAGACAGCAACCAGCTGATTCTTGGGAAGCCCAGATGGGGTTGTTGAGGAAGGTTTCATAGAGAAGATGATTTGAGTTTTGAAGTTTAATTAGGAGTTTTCCAGAAGGACCAGATGTGGAAATGTGTAATAGAACTCATTGTGCGTGTCTACATCCCAGAATTCTTGGGTTTCAAGAAACTAAGGATAGAGTTAGAAAAGAAGCAAGGACTATTCTGGAACAAGGCTTAGATTCCGTAAGAAGAGTTAGCTTTCAAGTCTCAGAGAAATAACTTCTAGATGTTAGGTTTAACAGACTAGCATATTCCAAAGACATTTTAAGATGAACACGTTTTTAACTTCCCATTGAAATCATTTTTTTAAACTTACATTTATAAAATCAGCATTTCATAAAAGAAAGGATATTTTTAATACCAAAAAACAGAAAAGATATAATCCACAAAAATAGTCCTTTAAGTAAATAAATTTATTTTTGTCAAAATTCTTTAGCTTTGATGCATTAAAACTTCTATCTCAAGCCAGTGGTGTTGCACAGAGGGTTAAGCCACTGCTTGAGATTCTCAGTCCCATATCCTGGCTACTCCACTTCCCTGCTAATGTGTCTGGGTCATAGGATGATGGCTCAAATACCAAAGTCCCTGCCATTCATGTGGGAGAGCTGGTAGAATTCCTTGATCCTGGCTTTGCCCTGGCCTAGCCCCAGCTATTGCAGATATTTGCAGGGAGTAAATTAGTGGCTATAAGATCTTTCTTTCTGTGTCGTTCTTCCTTTCAATAAATAAATAATCTTTTAAAAAAGCTTTCATTGCAAATTGGTGTATATTCCATGATCTTGAATCTGAGAAACTCAAATTTATGTAGCTGATGAAGAACCAATGAAGAATTTCAAGTAAGAGAATTATAGAAAGTTTTGATGTATCTAAATAAAAATAATTCTTACATTCCATCAGAATCCTTAGCCATGTATTCCACATACATTTTTTTCATATTGTATAATTGCCTACTTTATTGTCCTAACATTATGGGGACAAAGATGTTGAAGAGTCATTAAACATTTGGTGACAGTAATACTGGGGACAGCAAACCCAAGGGAGATCAGATATGACTTTGTGTTCTATGTACCCTACTAAATTCTGTCATTAAGGCAGAGTTAGGCAATCCACAAAATCATATGAGACTCCTCAGAAAAAGGCATTCTTAATCCATCCTGCATGTTACTTGAAAATATAAAAATTTAAGATAATTTTTAGATAAATCTGAATCATCATACTCATAGATCAACTTGATTTGTTTATTGTCTTGTTCATTTATTCCCATTAATTCCACAGAAGAGCTCAAGTAGTCATACTTTAAGGGATCTTGTATTTTCATGATTAATGGCAACATATAACCCCAAATCAGAGAAACACTAAGTGATGGATGAAATTCTAAAGCTCTACAAGCTCAGTCCACTTGGAATTCGCATCAAAACATACAGAGGCCTAGCCCAGGCTCATGCTGAAACTGCTAAATTGGGCAGTAAATCTCATGAGAATTCAGCACATGCAATCTGTGGTATTTCCTGCTTTTAATTCATCCACAAATACTTCAAGGATAGATTTTCTTATCATATTTCAGAACATGCTCTTGTGAAATGGGGACACAGATGAGATTTGGTTTGTGTTAATAAGACTGGTTCAAATGTGGCTCAACAGCAGTCATTATATTACTGAAATCAATTGATATATCCCCTACCAAAGGGAAAATGGAAACTTCTTCAAGAATAGAAAGAATCTATTTGGTAACGCAGTGTAAGATATTCTTTAATTCTGACAAAAAGAAAAATGACTTGCAAATCCAAAGTTATAGTGTGGAAATAAAAGACACAAAACAACAGCATTTTCAGTTGGGAGAACTAAGAAAAATTTCCTCAAAGCCATCAAGCTCCTCATAGTCTGTGTGCAATGTTTTATGAATCCTTCCCCTGTTCCTATTTTTCCACTCTCTTCTTGGATAGCTGAAATGTCAAAATTCATTGACCCTGCAATCTATTCCTGGTGCCCTCAGAGTGGCATGTGCACATTTTTCTTAGTCCAGTGGTTTATCCTTTGAAAGGAAGCATCAGTAATCTGGAAGCACGCAAACAGAGGCATGAGAGAGAAAATGAACAACAAAGAACTTCAAAAAATAAATAAATAAAAAAGAAGAACTTAAGCATGCATGTTGTAATGTGCTTGACTAATTGATAAGCCTCGACCCCCATCTTTCTTTTTCATTGCTTTTTTGCAAACTCTATCAGCAAATGGATCTAGTTAATTGACTGTTCTATGTGAACCTTATGCCAACCTCTTGTTGGCAAAAGGTAAGTTGGAGTTGCTCAGGAAAGGTAGGAGCTAATGGACATCCGATGGAAGCAAATTCATGTTTTGTGCAGCGTGAAGCTTAAACAAGTTGGAAGGCCACTTTTAATAAGAATGTAAAATTTAAAAAAAAAACATAATAAGCTACAAATTAAGTACATTTTAAAATGAGAAAAGGAATTACAAGAAATTTTCAGAGCCTTGAAGATTTCTTCTGAGCTCTCTCATCTGAAATGCCTCCGGATTGCATCTTGACCACATTTTCCCATCAAGAATACAAGCAGCAGCTCCCACATCACCGTAGTTCCTCTGAGGGACTCTTTGTCTTAAGAGGAAGTTTGCAAGAATAATGAGGATTTTGTAATTCTTTCTTACTTTTACAAGCCTTTGAATTCAAAAATGGTACAAGCCACTTGCGACTAGGAGATGGACAATGATACTTCTTTAGAATATTATGAGATTGCTACCTGAAAGAAAAACAGACAGTAGGAAAAGTCTCCAAACAGACAAAACCAAGGTAGATATTGGTTTCTCAGTCAGTCTGATAATCATTTTTTGTTGCTTATCCTTCTATGGAGGGCAAATCTTCCTGTTACAGAGATGAGAAAATCAATAGTTCCATGACATCTAGGTAATATGGTTTTAGTATGAGAGTCTAGTGATGATTTTAGTTTTTAAAAAAGTGGAAAATATGCAAATATTTCCTAAGGAAGGACCTCAATGATTCTACAACTGAAATCAGCCATTGTTGAAACCAGTTACAATTTTTTTGTTATTTAATTTATTTGAGAGACACATAGAGAGAGACAGCATATGTGCACCACACAGCTCCCATCTGCTGGTTCACTCCTCAAATGCCTAAAACATCTTGGACTGGGCCCAGCAGAATCCAGGAGCTTGGAAGTCAACCTGGGTATACCATATGTGTGGCGAAAAACCAACTACTTGAGTCATCTCCGTTATCTTCTAGGGTGCCCATTAGCAGAAAGTTGGGATAGGAAGTGAATTTGGGACTCAAACCCAACTGACAATCGCTACACCAAATACTTATCCCCAAAGGTATAATTTTTGATGATTTTCACTAACTTGTAACTGATATATGGTTAATTATCTCCACGTAGTAAATCTCCTCATTTAATTACTTGAGAATACATTCTGCAAAAGACTTATTTCAGAAGCTATGCCGAGCAGTTTAACCACAAGTATTTCTGGAAATATAGAAAATAATTGAAAACAATGGATGGATAAGAATCATTGTAGATTTGAAAAGAGGAGCTTGCATTTTGGAACCATATTTGTTCATTTTTGCATTGCTATACATTTAAAACTTATTTTAATGAATTGAAAGTCCAGATCTTCCAGTGAGAGTCCTTTAGCATCATAGATGTCTTGTGTTTAGATATATATCCTGAGAAACTCCTAATGTTCATAGAAAGAAACCTGCCCACTCCCCACAATACCTACACACACACACACACACACAGGTTGATGGGCTATTAACAAATATGATTCCACACTTGTCTGTAGAGTAACCAGCTGTCCCAGTTTTCCAGGACTGTCCTGATTTAACACTGAAATCCTGCATCCCAGGAAACCCCTCAGACCCAAGCAAACTAGGACAGTTGGTCACCCTATCTCTATGAAAACACGAATGTGTTATAAGTTTTCACTCTTGCTAAATATCAAAAATTCATACTTGAGCTATATTCTTAACCTTAAACTTCCCAAACTTTTAAAAATTTATAACTCTTAGAAACTGTGATCAAAATTTGGTGTGTGTGTGTGTGTGTCTGTGTATGTTTTGTGTGTCTGTGTGTGTATGCACAATTTTCTGTTCAGAGGTTTGCAGTTTTCATCAGATTTTTAATGTGGTTCACCCAGCAAAGTTTAGAGAAACATAGGCTATGGAGGATTGCCTAAAAGATGTGCAGTCCATTTATTTGTCTAAATACCCCTAGTTATTTTTTGCTTCATTGCAGTTTGGATAAGTTAATCAGTTAACTAGAACTACCCAGAGATGTTTGTCTATGTGACAAGGACATTGCTCATTATGGCATAATGTCTGCCTTTTGTAAGAAGTCTTGGAAAGAAATATCTGTCTTGCCTTGCTATCAAAATTCATCTTCTTGTAAGTAACTTTTCTTTTTTCTTACAAATCAGTGACCACATTTCCCTCTTCCTGCTGTCTCCCAGACACCTTAGTAACAAATATCTGACCTTCCATAACATGTATTTAGTGCTTCATGTGGTATACTTTTTGTACACATACATTCCAGTTCAGCTCTGTGTTCCTGCTCTTGTAATCCCTTTGCTTCCAAATTCCCACTGCCTTCTAAACTTATTATTCTATCAGTTAGGAGTTAGATTTGGCTGTGAGAGTGAGAAACTCCCTAAATAGTGCTTACACAAGCAGAGTTTTATTTTGCTTACACAACAGTAGAGGAGACTTTTCTTCCCACAATTGTTGTCTTGTGTCATCAAAGTGACTGTTCTACTATAGCAGCGAATCCTCCTTCCAGGAATGAAAAGAAGAAACACAAATACCAGAAAGCACGTAGCATTTCTGCTCGTGTTCATTGGCCAGAACGTTATCAAATACCAACCCTGCTGGAAGGGGTTCTGGGAAATGTAATATTGTTTTCCTGGGCCCCACTGCCACTGGACAAAGCCAGGGCTCGGTTGACATAAAGAGGAGGAGAATCACAACCTACCATGACTGCACTGTTATCTTCTGGAATATTATGTGATCTTCACTACTGTAAGTCTTGTTAGGAGCATGTGGAGGGGGTCATAGTAACAATCAAATACATCGAATTGTAATAGGTGATCATAAAAATTCTCAGATGGTTTCTGGGATGTTATGATTAGAACTCAGATGTGAGATGTAATTCCCAGCTCACCTGTCATCTATTTCAAAATCTCAGTTTTGTTCCATTGAGACAATTTGGGATACAGAAAACTTACAGATGTAGTTCTCATTCTCAGTTAACTGCCAAAGAAAGCGATCCCATTCTTTGTATTTAGAGTATCTGCTTTATGCCAGGCAATATGCTGAGTTATAGGAATTTGAAAGTTAACGGTTCAGTCAGTTCCTGGCTCCAAGAAGCATGGTTAGGAGAAAACAACAGGGAGTGATAGCATCTGATCGGTGCTAGGGTAGGTGCAAGCACTTGACACTGTAGGAGCATAACTGGCCTGTAGTGGTAAGGGCGCTGGGAGATTTTCTGGAGGCGGCAACACTTGACCTTGAGGAGGAGCTGGGATTAATGCCTGTGTGTAGTGAAGAGGGGATTTGCAGGCTGATGTGCATAAGTGGAGAAGTTGCAAGTAGCCCTGAAATCTGTCTGAGGTAGCAATATTGAAGAGTTCCAGATGCCAGGAGGCATGTCCTCTACGCTAAAGAGGCTGCATTTTGCACTACAATGGGACAATAGCGATGTTTTTTCTCTCGTGGAAAGGGGTTGCATCAGTACATCTGAATATTTAAAAAGGTGCATTGACAACTTGTTCTCCATGGATTGGAGGCAGAAGGAAGTGTTGGGAGGCAGTTGCAGGGGTCCAAGAAAGAGAGACTTAACCAGGGCTGTGGCTCTTCAAGGAAAGTGATTGAGACAGACTTGAAAGCTATAGGGATTGCAGCCTGGTCAGGATTCTGTGACTGAACCCAGGGGTGTTAGTAGGAGCTTAGAGCGACTCTGCCATAGGTTTTTGACTTTATTAACTGGGTAACTTAGTCAATGTTGGTAGCATTTTCCAGAACAGAGGACACAAAGTAAAGAGGTTGCTGGGCAGAGGTTTGTAGAGGAAATCTCAGGAGAGAGGTGTCCTAAAGGGGAGAGGTGATTTCAGATTTTTTTATGTGTTGAAAACAGCTCTTAAACACCTTTGTGAAGTTGCATAGAAGTAGTCAGAAGTCCTTCTCCTTTTGATTCCTCCAGGAGCCTCCTATGGCAATTAATCCCTGTCTTCTGAGGGCCACTTTCACTGTAGCCGGGAGCTACATTCCCCGTGTGACTCCTGTCTCCATCTCCACCTTCACCTCCGTCACTCCTCACCTCCACTTTCTGCTCCAAGTGTGTGCCATGCTTTCTCCTACCTCAGGGCCTTAGCATAGGTTTTACACTCTTCCTGCACACTGTCTTCATTCTGCTCACGTGGCCAGCTCCTATGTATGCCTTTCCAAACCCACAGACAATATTTGTTTTATATTCCCAGAGCCCCCAATACTTCATATCATTTGGTCTGATTGCAATGGTTCATTTAATTACTTATAATTATTTATTTAAATCCTGTTGCTCATGATAAACTTTTACTCCATGAGAGTAAAGGCATTGCCTTGCATAAAGCTTGGCCACAGCACCCAGTAGGCATTGACTGATTACATGACAATGTGCAAGTCTTTCTTGTCTTCAAAAATGAACATAGCTTCTTTCCACTCCTAAATACGAATATCTTTAGCCTTTGGCATGTAGTTCTCCCCTGTCTGCTATCAAGCATCTTGAAACATGTTCTGGTGCTTGCCTCATAAGGTGTGGTGCATCAAGCAGATTGGAAAGAGAAAGGCAGACTTCTCTTCTGGCAGAGAAGACAAGTGTGGACCAGGAAAAGTTGGGGTGACAAAGGCCTGGATTAACATAAACACAAGCAGTCTTCCTATTCTCTGTTTTCATGGTTTCTTCTACTATTTATGTCTTACTTCATATCCCTATCCGTCCACTGGATCAGCTGGGAAAATGGACCTGCAGAACTTGCTGTTGTAAAACCTAATGACTGATTTCAGTGATTAAGTTGACCCCTTTACAGCATTGAACTCCATGGCCCTTCCCCTTTGATGGTTTCTCTAACACTGCTTCTTCCTGGATCCCTCCCTCTCTGAAAAGCTCTTCTCTGTCCCCTCACTTTGTTCCTTTGGCCATTTAATAAATAGCCTGACCTTATTCTATTTAGCTTTATCACTGAAAATCAAGCTATGATCCTGGCAGTCATCTGTACAGTTTCCCAGTAGAAGTTCCATTTCTTCCCATGAAAGAAGGGTCCACACAGGAATGTTATAGGGAGTGGCTTTAAAAAACGTCCAGCTTAGATGCAGATTAGTTTGTAGGAGAAAGGTTTTGGAGTCTTGCTGGCGGTCTCTGCTTCTTGGCAAGGAAAGTAGGAGGAAAATGGAGTGTCACAGACGTGGCGTAATGAGGAGAAAAGAAAGGATGTGTAGTAGAAACAGTGGAATATTGGAGAAGCCCCCGCCTAGGGTTGCGAGCTGGACTGTCAAGGAACCCCTCAAGCACTGAGGGACAGGGGCCTCTGCTGGGCTGGGGGAATCTCTAGCAGTTCCCAGGAGCCAGAATAGCTCAGTTCAGAGAGCCTTGGCAGTGGGACTGCCCCAGGCCTGGAGATACATACAACAGGTATCACGGGAAAACAAGGGGGAAAAGAGAATGATGGTGCTGGGGTGGGCATAGGTGAGCACACAGAATGTAGAGGGAGAAAGGAGGAGATAGAAAGACACTAATAGAGCAGGAGAAAATTAGTGATCAAGGAATGGCTGACTCCTGCCAGCCCAAGGGCTGCTCTTGAAGGACTTATTTCTATAAAAGTAGAAGAGGGAAGCAGCCAGCATTCTTTCTTTTCTAACTTTAGCTTACTCTCTTGTTCTTTCATGTCCTTATACAGCAGAATGAGATAAACACCCTATGATGACTGTCTTTGAAGTCAAGCAGGGCTGGCTCCCCCACTTACCCTTGACCTTGGGGAGGTTCTTTAACGTTTCTAAGCCTAATTCTTATCAACCAGAAACAGATGATGACAGTGGTCCTTCATTCATCAGACTGATGTAAGAATTAAGTAATTCTATACATACAAAACTTAGTAGGGGCCTAGAATATAATACACACTCAGTAAAAGCTCTTATTATTATTCACATCTGGAAAAACGAATGTTTACTAAGAATTACTTTAAGATCAGACAAATGTGAGACAATGTTTCTATAATAAATTATAGTTCCTAATGGGGATTTTCCACCCTAAGATTAGTATATCCTGTGCTGAATTAGCAGAATAATTGAGTTGGATGTGACTCATTGCTGTAGTCTAGGTCTGATTCTATTAATGCCCAACTGGGCCTTTAGATCATCCTTGGGGTACAGAAATCTTGAAATTTACAAACTAGTGGAGAGACAGGCAACTTCGTTGCCCAGGGGTGACAACGTGCACTCTTCATTTGTCAAATTAATGTCCTGGGCCTCCTGGCACCACTTTAGTGTGCCTTAAATTGGAGTTTTAGATGGATAAGAATTTTCTTGAGCTAACTGTTCTTGTCAATCACTATAACCAAGCAATTTCTGTATTTGCTGCATCAGCACAACATTGTATTCAGTTGTCATTCTTCATAACCCCATGAGCAGTAATGCAGTTACCAGCTTGGGTACAGAGTGAGACAGAGCTAGTGTCTACTTTTGGCCATACGACTGACTGACCTGTGATTTAAAGCAATTTTCTTGACCTCTGTATGCTCCAGAGTACTAATCTGTAAAATGGGATAATAATAAGAGTGCCTACATCACAGACTGTGGTGACTGTTAAGGGAGATAACATAAAACAAGAAATGCCTCCACTCAGCGCCTGGTGTATGGTCAGTACCAACACAAATTGACTAATTACTAATGTTTCTTATTTCTCATCAGTCTTTTTCATGTTGTCTTATCCATTTTGGTAACAAAATTACGAAATAGTTGAGCTATGTGATTAGTCTTACATTAAAAAGAAATATAGCTGCTCTCAAACTAGACTTTAGCAGCTCTGGACGATTCAAACCACCTTAAATAAGTATGAGTGAGTCATCAAAATAAAACATTTATTTTTAAGATAGTGTGTGAATAAGATGTAAAACTATCAGTCTGTATGAGATTTCACAGACCAGGTGGTACCATTGCCTGCAGGTTCCACAGTCTTTGGGTCATGGTGACTGCTGCTGCAGGGTTGGTGCTGTTTTGCACCAGGACCACAGTGCTGAGGAAGATAAAATAAGAGTCAGGAGGCTGGGTTGGAATCCAGAGAATAAGTCAACCCTGTCTCTGCACCTGAGGACAAAGCTCTTTGTGTGTATGTGTGTGCATGCACAAGTGTGTGTGTGTGTGTGTGTGAGAGAGAGAGAGAGAGAGAGAGAGTGTGTGTCTCATTTCTTTTCTTTTCAGCGAAGATATCTGGGGTTCTGTGGACCAGAACTGGCGAGGACAGCATTCCCTGAGAAGTCCTCACCACTTCTTTGTAGAGCAGAGTGGCAGTTTGCACTCCATCTTTCCAGCCTACACCTGGAAACTGACCCAACTTTAAAATCTGAAGGGATAGCCCCAAGTATCAGCTGCAGTTGCTTAACAACTCCCAAGGCTGGGCTCTTTTGCCTGGTAATGAACCTGAATTATTCTTCTAGAGCTGAACTGTTTTCCTTTGTTCTTTCCTCAAGTAGAGTTGAGGGCGGTAATGTGAACGGGATTCAACGTGAATCAGGGGAGAGGGACAAAATACCATGTTTATAGTCTGCCCCTATATGTGATATTCTTGGAAGTCGCAAGTCATAGTGCATTTCCAACACAGAATTCTCTTGGTTTTTTAAAATTCATAACATGTTAGGTATCAACTCTAAAAGTGTTATTTTTGAAAAATTACATTATATTTACCAGAAATAAAAACTAATTACTCTCACTCAAATAGAGCTGTGGATCCTACTTAAATAGAGCTATGGATCCCATTCTATGTACGAATGGGCGTCAAAACATTTGTGAGAAAATGAAGTTAAAAGACAATGTGCATTTTTCATGAATTTTTGAAGCCCCCTCATACTGCTCTAAAAGGCAGTATTCATTTTTTAACTTTACTAAATAATTGCTAAACTTCACTGGTGGTAAATTTAGTTGGGATTTTATGGATCAAATGATATTTGATTGCAACAGTAAAAAAGTTATTCTAAAATCTGTTGCTATTTCAGCTAAATAAAATATTTATGTGGGTTGGTTTCTGTAGAGCACAGAATTTTCATTGATGGCTGCTGCCTGTTGCTGTGAGCTTAGTCATGCCCTAAGTGAGACTATTCAATGCAGACCAAAGTTCTATTCATCATGTGCATTGTGTTCTATGGGTTTAATCTCACATTTACATTGCTGGATATAACTTAGAAGCAGAAATCCATGCAAAAATAAGACTTGAAAAACACTTTGACTCATAAATTGATATTTGGAGGAAATCTAGGCAGTGTTTTCCAATATAGGCAGAGAAAATCCTTTTGGCCACATCCTTATTAGAAGATTTTTCAGGAAATTTCTGGACTTAAGGCAGAGACAGAAACAATCTGCATCTGAGTTCACCACATTTCTCTTCTCTTCTACTTCCCTCTTTTGGAGCAGTACCCTCAGGTCAGCACCATCCCCACCAGGCTTCCCAAGGTTGTGGAGAAGCATCTGCCTTACTGCTGGAGGGCCATCACTCACTTGTGTAAATCACGCTTGTTCAGACATTCAAGTTAGGCTGACAGCTGGAAGAAGAGGGTTTCACAATCTTCCTCCAGAAAGCTCAAGTTGTTTTACAAGCTTCACTGGGCAGAGACCCTTCTCTGAGTCTGAACTAAATCCTTCAAACCACAGTTTAAAACATTTCTAAGGCATCATAATAACTCTGAAGACAAATAGTCCACACCTTTCCTGTACCTTAGGCCACACCTTTATCTTTTCTTCCTAGATTCGACTTAGCTTAAGTAATATTCCTACTGTCTCCATTCCTATCAGGAGGGTTGGTAATGACACTGGAAAGTAGAGCAGACATCCCTCTTTAGGCTACAGCTGTTCATACTTCCAAGAGTCATTCCTTCCTTGTAAAAATATTTTTGCAAGAACATGTTACAAGAGAAACTTGGAAAAGTACACATGTGTGTATGTACATAAATGTACACACACACTTTCTACTCCTTTCAAATAAATGGTATATACATTTTTGTGTTCCCAATCACTGCCCTTGTATGCGGCAAAGCATTCTATCCAAAGGTGGTTGTAAAATATCCCCCCATTCCACCTGCACGTCTGTAAGTTCCCTTGATAGACAACCTCATTAAGAGGTAGAGTCTCACTGCCCTCTCTTGCATACGGACTGGCCTGGTGACTCTCCAATATCCAATAGAATGGGCAGAAGTGATGCACTTGACTTCCATGAATATATCAGAAAAGATCATGCAGTGTCCACTTGGGTCTTTCAGAAAGGTCACCCTCCAGATGTTCCCAATTTAGTGGCCATCTTAGAACACAGACCCCATGCTGGGAAAAGCCACAGGTGAGACTTGGCATGGAATCTCTGGTCATTAAATCAGTTGAGCCCACCCTCTGAGTCTCCCAGCCCAGGTACAAAGAATCTGAGAGAAGAAACTTCTAAATGATTCCAGTCTCAGCTTATCCAGTCACCCCCACCACCAACCGTTCAAGTTTACAAGCTGATATCCCAGAATTGTGCAGCCAAGATAACTGATGCCTGCTGTGCCCCACCAATCTCCAACCAGAAGAATCTGTGGCATTCCTTCTTTTGTTCCTCTAAAATGTTAAAGTGTTTGCAACTCAACAGTAAATAATTGAAGCAAAGTGTCACAAATGCAGTTTCTTAACTATAATCTTAGAAGTGTATGGTTTTATATTTTGCACTTTCCCCCACTCAGCCTTTAATTATTCACCAGTATGCTTGCTGTCATAAAGAAGGCATCTAAACAATAGCGGAAAAGTACATGCGTTCGACTCATACAGTCCTGGATATCTGGGCATCTCAGGCAGCTGAGAGATAACTACTTATTTGTTCCAAGTCTTGGTTCCTTCCTCCATCGTTGCTGATAGTAGCATTTTTCCTACATGGATTATTGTGAGGATTAAATGAGATAAGTCATATAACAATAAGTGATATGATTCCTGATAGCGGATTTCTATAAATATTTCCCTTTTCCTTTGTTAACTGTATGCTTATCACCTTATTGGCTTCCTTCTTTCTTTAAAAATATGGAGATATGAAGGCAAGTCACAAGGTTTTTGAGAAGACGAAAATATAAGTTTATTTTGGTGCAAATTTTTGAAATCATAGATATGCGAGATCATCAGAAAGTTCATAGTAAATTTATATGATGAAAAATTATGCATAGATAGTAAAGGAAACTTACCTTCTTTAAATTAATTTTTTATTTTGCTTAAGAGACAGAGAAAGAGAAAGAGAGTGCAAGTACACTCCCATCCACTGGCTAACTCCCAAATGACCTCAACAGCTGAGAAGCTAAAGTCAGGAAGTGGGAACTCAATCCAAGTCTCCCTTGTGGGTGGCAGGGACCCAAGTGTTTGAGCCATCACTTGCTGCCTCCCAGTCTGTATTAGCAGGGAGCTGTAATCAGAAACTCGAGCTTGCTTCAAACTAAGGCCCTTTGATATGGGATGTGGGTGTCTTGACCAGCATCATAACCACTAGGCTATCTTTTAATTCCATTTTCCATAGACTTGAGACTTACTTTCATATACTGCCAATTTTCAATCACTCAGCAAAATATCATAAAAATAAAAAATGTTTCTTTATATGAGATCTCAGGTCTTTACCTCATATTAACTGAGAATTTCATTCTATATATATATGCATGCTCTCCCAGTGTTAACATACAGAAGGGTTTAGAAAGTTGACCAGTATCTGGTGTATGCTATCAAAATATTTAGCGATAAGTATGATTACTTTCTACTTATTTCCATTGAACTGTATTCAATTGTTTCTGATTAGTGTTCAACTTCATTATAACAATTTTGAAGCTGGAATTTCTAAGCAAGAACATGTTATAGATGCTCTAACTCCATTCAAACTTTTTTTAAAAAAAAGATTTTATTTATTTCTTTTATTTATTTCTTTTAGAGGTAGAGTTACAGATAGAGAGAGGTAGAGACAGAAAGAAAGATCTTACATCCACTGGTTCACTCCCCCAAATGGCTGTAACAGTCCGAGCTGGGCAGAATGAAACCAGGAGCCAGGAGCTTCCACATGGGTCTCCCATGTGGCTGCAGCGGCCCAAACAGGTGAGCCATCTTCCACTGCTTTCCCAGGCCATAAGCAGAGAGCTGGATCAGAAGAGGAGTAGCCAGGACACGAACCAGCACCCTATGGGAGAGGCTTAGGCTACTACGCCACAGTGCCAGCCCCCATCCAATCAACCTTTTAATGCCCTGGCCTTCTGATTTGCCCTGTTATATATTTTTTTGTTTTATTAGTGAGGTTAAAAAACTTGAAATTATATATACAAAATAGCATCCAAAAATTCATAGAAAACCCATACTGGGAAAAATAATATATGAATTTCAAATTTGTTTGCACCAAAATAAAATCATTATTTAATCCCATTTCTGTATGACTTGTTTGAGACTAGCTAGCCCATTATTTGTCCCCAAGGTCTGTCTGCTGGACTGCTTGCCTCTTAAGTACTCTGTGCTGATACAGAGGTCGGTGAATGTAACCTCTGTCTTCAAACACATGTGGTAATTGAGAGTAGTAACAGAAGTGCACTGCTAGGTCTAGAGCTCAATCTTCAGAATTACTGTCTTCCAGATGACCCCACTTTATACATGTAAGTTATTCAGATGGGATAACCCAGAAAATTATTTTGCAGAAGGATTTTCCTAATCTTTGACTTAAATTCCTGCTGTCGCAGATAAAGTTTATTGCCTCCCTATCAAGTCATTCAGTACAGGCAAGTTTTCCAAAAGCATCCGCCCCATAGTGCTGCAAGTCTTTAAGGACCATCAATCGACCCCAGTGTTTTATCTATGAGACATGCAGGAAAATGGATTTCCAACTGTAAATCACTGTCGTGTTTCTCCAAGTGGACAATGAGCTATTAATAATAATTCTTTTAATATATTTTATATGTTTCTTGGTCAGTGTCTCTCAAGATAAATCTATCAGGTTAATCAGCCCTGAAGTTTGATTTGCCAAAGCTTTGAGGGTGATTAATCAATACCTTCTTGGGCATACTTAAAATTTTGAAATGATGTTTTCTAATGTATTTTCTAGATGGTTAAATTAACTTATCTTTCATGCTTTTCAGAGTTAGCTTCTAAAATAATGTATCTTCCTATCACTGCTACCCTCAAGTTCTAAAAAGTGATAGCAGCTACTTGTGTCATAATTGCAATACATCGCTGTGGATGTTTATCACATCTCACTCATTCTAAATTTCATCATCAGTTAATTCCATGTTCCTGCTCCATATTCTGATTTCTATTTCCTTTTTTTTTATTTGACAGGTAGAGTTATACACAATGAGAGAGAGAGAGACAGAGAGAAAGGTCTTCCTTCCATTGGTTCACTCCCCAAATGGCCACTATGGCTGGAGCTGCGGGTGAGGGACCCAAGCACTTGGGCCATCCTCCACTGCCCTCCCAGGCCACAGCAGAGAGCTGGACTAGAAGAGGAGCAGCTAGGACTAGAACCTGGCGCCTATATGGGATGCCAATGCTGCAGGTGGAGGATTAACCAAGTGAGCCACAGCGCCGGCCCTGATTTCTATTTCTTACTGTGTATTCTGATATCCTGCTCTTCTAATCTAAATGTAAAATGAGTAAAGGAATGACTGTGGACATGTGTATACTTTCTCTTCTATTCTCTTTTCCATTATTGAAACTATATTTTTTCACATTTTTTTATCTTCAGCTTAATTTTTAAGGCTCACATTTCTTTTGGTTCTTTTTAAATTTAACTTCTTCCTTAATTTGATACTTCTTTGTTTATTATTGAAATCTGTTTTCCTTTTCTGCTGTCATTTCCACTTAATTCACTTAATCACAAGTACTAGAAAATGCCTACTAGGTGTGATACCCAGTGCTAAGCGTAGAATCAACCCTCCTATCACCTCTGGAGAAGCCTGGGGCTCAGGGCCGGGTCTACTCCCATCCCCACCAGGCTTCCAAGAGTGAAGTAAGATGGAGATGCATAGAAAGCTGGTCGTGTGTGAGAAGTTAGATTCCAGGTGAGCACCTAGAAGCTGGAGCTCTATGCAGGGAGAAGAAAAGTCAAGACAGTGGACCGAGCACATGGTCTTCTTCCCCACTTGCAAGTCCTCTCCCTCAGCCAGACTTCATTCTCACTCCCGGCCCATGGGTCCTAACTCCCTTACCCATCGCTGTCCAGAGGGACCTGTTTTCTTGCTATGAGATGTATTTCATATGGTTTGGAAGGCTGAAGGGAAGGAAGAGCCTTGAGCTTGGCAGAGATGACATTTACAGTGGTCCCCAGGCTTTCTCCAGAGAATCACCAGCTTTGGTGCTCCAATCCACCCAGGCCTGTGTCCACTCAGGGGCAGGTTTCTGCACTTCTGCTCCGAGTTCACTGGGCATCCAGATTCCCCCAAAGCTGGTGAAGAACCACAGGGCCACCTGAGTGCCTTCCCTGGACTTGCTGTGCCTCTGGCCCTTTGGATGGCTTTTAAAGCACCCTCTTTCCTTGAAATGTTGGAAGGTTTTCTGCTTTGGAGACTGGACGCTGTCTCAAATGCCTTGAACTAGCAAAATATTTAAAAATAGAATTAGCAGCACAATGTGTAACCCATGAACCACAGAAAAGCAAAACTGAAGGGGGCCATCACCTGAGAAGATGAGCAGGACGGCGGCAGGGGTCCAGGGAAGTTGGTGTCAGCAGAAAGTGAGAGAGGAAATGGATGGGTGATTAGGCAGAGCTGAATGTGGTACAGCTTCAGCCTATCGTTTGCCTTCTGCCTGTGCCAAAGCAAGTGACAGTAGCAGGGGATTTGAGGCTAAGGCAGCAAGGGCAGGCATGGACTTGAAGGGGAAGAGTTTTGTTACCCAGAGAGCTGCTTCTCCCAGGAGGAAATAGGAAGCTGTCTAACAAGAAAACAAGTTGCCAGAACATTTTCATGTCAGCTTGTCCCATCCCTTGCCTACAGCTGAATTGTCAGTGGTAATAGACCAAAAGCCCAGCTAATATTCACAGAACAGTAAACAGGGATTTTTAAATACAAAGATGAGCAGACAACTAAGAATTCCCTGAATATTTGAGGGAAGTCAATAAATGCTATCAAAGAGAGGTCTGGAATTTCACTTATGAAAGGACTTTTCCTGGAAAAATTATTAATATGGCAAGTAGAGAATCTTAAAATAAGTAAAATTAATATCCATAAGGAGATTGAGAGGACAATGCCTCCGTGCAAAAGGAAATAAATATGAATATTCATACATTAAGTATTTCAGTGATAATATTAAAAATACAGTGTTTAATGAATCAGAGAATCTTCATAGTTAAGGAGTAACTCATTAAACCAGAAGGTCAGGCTGAAAAGTCTCTCCCAATGCAGCTCAAAAGAACATAGCTGTGGACAGGATGAGAGCTCTGTGACAGACATAAATGATACACTCACAAGTCCAATGTCTGCTTAATAAGAAATCCTGGAAAAGAACAGGGAGAATGGGGCTAGAGCAGTAATCAATAAAATGATCAAATAAAACCTCACCTGAAGAAGGACTTGGGTACTCAGATTTAAAAATTGAGCACAATTGTAGAAACAGAATGCCTAGAAACGGCACATCTAGAAACATCACAGTGAAATTTCAAAGCAACAGAGAAAATCTTTAGTTTCCAGGAAAAAAAAATCATGTAATCATACAAAAAGAGAATCAGATTGGCAGCAGATTTTTATTGGCAATACCAAGTATGAGAAAACGTGGAAATGTTTATCAAAGTTCTGAGAAAAATATTTTTAAGCTAAAATCTTATATTTTAAAAGCAGTTGTAGAATTGTTAATACCAGACAGTATTCGATAAAATAGAGTTCAAGGAAAAACACATTTTTTGGAGTAGGGCAATAGTGATATTTCCCATTGACAAAAGGCTCAATCAACGAGGAAATTTCACACAGCCAACAAAACTTGAACTATGTAGCATAGAATAGGATGGCAATGTAAGGAGAAATTGATAACCATAGTGAGAGACTCTAATGTACCTCAGTCATGAATCAAAATCTCAGACAGTGGCTTGAAGGACCATAATCAATAGAATTAAAAAACTAAAAATGGGAGAAAATATTTGCAAATAATGTATCTGATAAGAAGTTAATATCCACAATACATAGACAATGCATACTACTCAACAACAGCAAAATAACCTGATTAAAGAGTTGACAAAGGACATTTCTTAAAAAAAAAAAAAAAAAGATAGTCAAATAGCCAAGAAGCAAATGAAAAGATGTTCAGCATTACTAAACATTAGGGAATTGCAAATCAAAACCACAGTACCAGATATCACTTCATCCCATTAGGATGGCAGCTTTTAAACACCACTAGCCATTGGTGAGGATGTGAAGAAATTAGACATTTGTAAATGGCAAGTGAGGAGGTAAATGGTGTAGCCACTGTAGAAACTAAGGTTATGTTGTGATCCAGCAACTCCATCTCTGAATACATATCCAAAAGAATGGAAAGCAGGGACTTGAAGAGATATATACACATCCATTTTCATAGTGGCATTATTCACAGCAGAAGCTACCCAGGTGTCAACTGGCAGATGAATGGGTAAACAGAATATCACATACCATACATTAGAGTATATTCAAATTTAAAAAGGAAGGACATTCTGACACATGCTACAACATGGATTGAGCTTGAAAACATTGTGCTCAGTAAAATGTGCCAGAAAAAAAGGTCAAACACTATGTAATTTTACTTACAATGGGAACTAGAATACTCAAATTCATAGAAAGTAGAATGGCTACCAGAGACTGGGGAGGGGGAGCTTGGAGAGTTAATATCTAATGGGTATAGAGCTTCAGTTGAGTTAGATGAAACAATTCTGAAGATGGATGATGCTGACAGCTGTACAAAAATGAATGTACTTGATGCTATTGAATTGTATGCTTTAAAATGATTAAAATGGTACATTTTTGAGATGTATATTTTATCACAATGAAAATAAACACATTTTTAAAAAGAAAGAAAGGACAAGCAGAGAAAGCAGGGAGAAACTAGGAGCAAAAAAGGCTTGTACCTTGCTTCTCAGGATGTAATTATACTTCTTCTAGAATTCTGGGTGGAGACCCCTCCTCAACACGGATTTCCAGAGTAGAGTGGAAATTGGAAAAATCAAGGCCGAGAGAAGTCTGAAATAGTGCCTCCCCTAGACCCGTGCAAGTAGGCTTTCCAAAAGACCTCATTGGGTACCTGATTTGACTTCTCTCCATAGCATTTATAACTATCTGTCCATTTTCTTTGTTTTCTTTTCTTTTTTAAAAGATTTATTTATTTGTAAGGCAGAGTTACAGAGAGGCAGAGGCAGAGGCAAAGACAGAGACAGAGACAGAGACAGAGATCTTCCATCTGCTGGTTCACTCCCCAAATGGCCACAACAACCAGAGCTGGGCTGATCTGAAACCAGGAGCTTCTTCAGGGTCTCCCACGTGAGTGCAGGGGCCCAAGGACTTTGGCCATCCTCCACTGCTTTCCCAGGCCACAGCAGAAAGCTGGAGCAGAAGTGGAGCAGCTTGGCCTTGAACCAGTGCCCATATGGGATGCTAGCACTATAGGCAGTGGCTTTACCCACTATGCTGCAGTTCCGGCCCCCATCTGTCGCTTTTCTAGTTTATCAGTTTGTGTATTTGTTATCTGACCCTTCCCTCAAGACTGTAATCTTCCTGGAAGGAGGTAGGTCAGTGTGCTGTGTTTATAAGAATACTGACCCTGAATATGAGCCCTATGAATATTTGTTGGATGAATAAATGAATATCTTTAAAGTGAATCTTTTTACAAATATGCAAGTATTTTTATAAGAAGGATTCCTGGAGCTATAACAACTGCTGTATCAGAGGACATTAGCACTGTATTTTGGTTGCTGTTAGGTTATCAGTATGTTCATACTGTTCAATGGACTTGAAGCAGTCAGTGTGTATGGAGTGGGCATTGCTTTGGGGCAGATCAGTGAGTATGGGTTCATCCATGCATCCCCAGGTGGTTCTCATGTGCAACCAAGTTGAAGAACCACTGTCTTAGGCCATCTTCTATGTTGTTCTCGTTACTTATATAGTGCATGAACGTGTGGTTTCCATGTAACTGCTCCAGTCCATTCATCCACAATTACCTAGTCTAACAATTCATTAAATATAGTTTTTTATTATAAATGCTGGCACTGACAGTGAAGAGTAGAGATTGTTTGGAAGAGTTATGTGGCTATCCTGTTTTCTTATCCAATTGTCTTGAAATTAGGTTCTTAATTGGTATAACATACAATTTTAAACACACATCGCCTATTTGGATCTTTGATTTCTTACATCGATGGTTGTTTATAAGCAATGTGCATGCAAGTGAGACTGTCATAGAGAAGGGCTTTGATGACATCTGCCTGTATGGTCAAAAACTCTTATGTGGTTGTGGACAATAGAACACAATTGCAAGAATCTTATCCTTGTGCCTGTTAGGTGTGTGACTCAGAACAGTAAAATTTTTAAATGTCTTATCAATGAAATATGTGAACAAGTAATTATGATGTGTTACTATTTTACTACTAAGTTTTAACATATGCAAGAATGGCATATTGATTGATCTTATGAGAGTTAATAAAGAAGTGGATCATAAATAAGATAGCAAACAGAGACTAGGGATTCAAGAAAAAAAGTATGAAAATTGGGATTTCCTAAAGAAGAATCTAGAACTGGTGGACAATGGCAATAGTAAAATTATAGTAAGAGAGAATGTTGCTGAGGTTAGCTGGATTTTCACCAAAGGAAAACTTGTAACTAAATAAATTCTGGAAAAAAAATGCCTTAAGGACAAAAAAGAAAACATTTTCATGGTTTTCAAGGGTGCAAAACTGTATCAAGTTATATACAAGATGAGAATCAGACCAGTCTTGCTATTTCTTTTTGACAACCAAGATACAATTGGACTGTAAACCTAGAACTCTGAGATTTGTCATTCATGTGCATAAGAAATAGATGGTCCTAGATATGTGAGGGCTCAGAAAATAGCTCATGCATGAATGCCACACACAAAAATAATTACTTAAAAATTGTCTATAGCTGATGAAAAGATTAATGAGGTTGACTATTCCAGTTCTTAACCTATAAAATGTGCAATGATCAAAAAGCTTGATAATACAGTGCTGGCAAGGATGTGACAGGAAATAGACACTCATTTCTTATTCATGGGAGCATAAATTGGTGCAGTCGCTTTCAAAGGCAATTGAAACAGCTAACAACATTTGAAATGCTTGTATCTTCTGGTAGCTAAGAAACTACAAACCGCTTGGAGCAGATGTAGAAGAAAGCATAGAATTGTCATGGCAACATCTCAGAGTCAGCTGGATACCAACATTTGCACAAAGGGTGAAGGGTGGTGCTCATGGGTTAAAACCTTTGGCAAGTTGTAGAGAAAATGGAAATTTCTTAACAACCATTTCAATGCTGACTGTGCTACTAAGGAAATGTAGTTGCTGAATCTTGTAGGGAACAGTCAGAAAACAGCAGTGGGCTTGCAAAGTGAGGAGAAGCCCATCTTAATTGCAATCTTTCCCTCATGGGGGCCTAGAATCAGAGAGGACATAAAGTTGTAATTAATTGGTGAGATCCTATCACCCCCACATCAAAGATGGAGGGGGGAGCCCTGGCTACGAAGACTAGAACACCATGGACATTGAGGCTGTGTCCCTAATATCCCTTTTCTCTCTCCCAGTTTTACGTATTTGTTTAAGATTTATTTATGTATGTGAAAGGCAGAGCAATGGATTGGGGAGGGAGAGAGCCTCCATCTGCTGATTCATTCTCCAAATTGTTGCAACAGCAAGGACTAGACCAGGACAAAGCCAGGAACCAGGAACTCCATCATGGGTGGCAGAGACCAAAGTACGTAGGCCATCTTCTGCTGCCTTCACGGGTGCATTAGCAGGGAGCTAGATCAGAGGTGGAGCAGCCAGGACATAAACTAGTGTACCAATAGGGGATGCAGGCATCACAAGCAGCAGCTTAACCCACTCTGCCATGATGCCACCCTCCTCCCAGTTTTGATAATGATAATCCTCTTTGTCCTGGCTGTCCAAGCGCTATCTAAGCCATTGAGAAAGGGGATTGTGGATATGTGACCAGTGAGAAGTTAGGCAAGGCTTACTGGGAGCTTCTGGAAAAAGTTTCCTCTCAATAGAAACTCTAGGAGATCTCCTGTCTCCCTGCTCGGGGTGTTATTTTGTACACACGTGAAACCAGGAACTTCTGTAGCCGTTTTCTGATCTCTTCAAAAGTAATGGCAATAAAAGAAGGAAACAAGATTAAGCCAAACGTAAAGCCCGCCATACTCCAGGACCTCCGGTTAAGTCAGCTCATCATTTCTCCCTCGTTTGATAAGCTAGTGTGACTTGAGCTTGCTCCCACAATAGTCTGAGGCCTCTTCAATGCTACAGCGGATGTGGTGAGAGAGCATGGAGGGCGCCCTCATGGCCAAGCTTAGCCCGCTACAGTGGGATTTGGGTAAGACCAGCAATCTATCCCCACTCACCTAAGACCTGGAAACTTTTACTGCTTAAAAGGAAAAGGGTTTTGCCAGGCACAGTGCACCTGAGGTGAAAAGAGCTGACGTGGTGCGGAAGAAAGCTGATACACAGAACTAGCACTTCAGCCTCATGTCAAATTTCATACAAACCCCTATTTCACAGGCAGTAGCAAACCAGCCTCGCTCTTCCTGTGTCTCTGGGGATCCATCAACACATCCAGGAGGGATACTGCCTGTATTTCTTCTGGTGCCTTTTGGTTTCAAGTTCCTAAGACTCAGCATTTTTCAGCCCTTTTGTGTCTTTTCTGATCATGTCTGGTGGCTGTGCACTGCCCGATAGTATCTCACCAAAGGCTGCCCGTAGCTGACTTTGCTGCAGGTGTGAGGCCATGTAGGGTACAGAGCAGCGGAGCAGAGCCAGCAGCTTAGCCCTGAATCTCAGATGCCCCACTCCTCACAGCATTCCTTTGATTTCTGGCTGGGTCTTTTGCTTGGGCTTCAGTTTCTTGCTATGTTGTTGATCCTCTGATCTTTCCACTTTCTTCTCTTCCCAGCTCATTTGCCCCTTCAAGAATTCTGGTTTCAAATCAAGAACAGTTTAGCTGTCTTGTTGACTCATCCAGCTTATTCCAATCATGCCCAAAAAGGCTTAATTACCTCTTAAAGTAACATACTTTTTCTCCTTACACATTTGTAATAGCAACAACCAAACAATGAAAACAATCCAAATGCTCAGGAACAGGGGTTTATTTAAGCAAGTTATAGTGCATCCTGTAGTAGAACACAAAGTAGCCATTAGCATCTTGTCATAGGCTTCCATCTCAATATGACAGGCTGAGCATGTTTCAAAGGAAGACAGTAAAGTTTAAAAAAAGAAGAAGAAAAGAAGAAGAACAGTGCACAACTGTGTTGTGAAGGAAGAGGAGGTATCAGGGAAGCAGGTGTTTGGAGAAATCTCTGGAAGTGAGAAAGCACAGTGGACACTGTAGAGCCTGTAAGGGGGGGAGTCACTGTCTTCAGCAGCAAAGTCAAGGCGATGTTCTAGTCTTAGAGGGAGCCAAACTAGGAATAAGGAGGAAAAATCAAGATGATTAATTCAAGGGTTCTCTGCCTAGCAGCTACAAACTCTGGCCCTTCCTCAACCCCATCCCACCTTCTCTACGATAATCGCAGTATTTGCTTTCTGGACAAAACCCAAGGACTACTGTGTAAAGAAACTGACCCATGGGCCAGGCAGAAGGAAGGGTGATTGAGGAATGGAAGAACTCAGAGCAAAGGTTTCCTCATTTGGAATGAA
The DNA here is from genome assembly GCF_033115175.1 of Lepus europaeus. Lineage (NCBI taxonomy): Eukaryota > Metazoa > Chordata > Mammalia > Lagomorpha > Leporidae > Lepus > Lepus europaeus. Next base: position 102,919,919 of record NC_084827.1, on the reverse strand, counting down.
AAAGGATGGATCTAGTGTGCTTGTCTGCCTGCTTGTTAAAAAAATAAATATTTATTTATTTATTTTTACTTTAAAGGCAATGTGAGAGAGAGAGAGAGAGAGAGAGAGAGAGATTTTTCATCCACTGGTTCATTCCTCAAATGCCCAGAACAGCTAGGGTTTGGCCACGTTGAAACCAGGAGCCTAGAATTACATCCAGGTCTCCCACATGGATGGCAGGGACCTAAATACTTGGGCCATCACTGCTGCCTTCCAGGGTATACATGAGCAGAAAGCTGGACCAGAAACAGAGACAGGATTTGAACCCAGGTATCCCATTAGGGATGTGTGCATTCCCAGAGGTATTTTAACCACTGAGCCAAATCCCTGCCTCTGCCTGTTTTCTCATCTCCCTCCCTTACTTGAGGTTTTCCAACAATCACTCTGCTTGTATTCACACTCTGTCTTCCATGAATGGAGACACTTATTGGTTCATGAGGTCTAGACACCCACAGAAGAAACTCAAACCATTTCCTTATACTAAACAAGTTTATCTTTTTGGCCGTTGTACATACACATGATGCAATAAAGCAACTGACCAGAAAAGAAACAGTGATAATTAAGGCAATAGAAAAGAATTTTTAAGATATTAGAGAACAAGTTGCCTATGGAAAATAAACATATCCTATTAAGAAAAATATACATCCAGAGAACTCAAAGAAATGTAAAATAGTGTAAAATTAAGAAATTTGCGAGGGCCTAGCAGATAAGATGTTGGTTAGGATGCCCACATCTCATATCAAAGTTTCAGGGTTTTATTTCAGCTCTGCCTCTGGCTCCAGCTTCCTGACAATGTGAACCCTGGGGGGCAAATGGTAGTGGCTCAAATAGTTGAATCCCTGCCACCTGGACTAATTTCCTGGCTTCCAGGGTCAGTCCTGGCCCAGTTCCAGTCATGGCAGGCATTTGGGAAGGAATCAGTGGATGGCAGTTTCTCTCTGCTTCTCAAATAAATAATTTTAAATAAGATATTAAACAGAAATTTTGGGTGCGGGAATTAAGGAAATAATCTCGAAGATTAAAAAATAGTAGAAAATTTAAGACTTACAAGATCAATCCAGGAGATTCAATATTTATCAAATATCTAATAAGAGTTCTTAAATGAAAGAACAGAGACTATTACAGAGAGAGAAATAATGAAAGGACATTTCTGAAACCTAAAACTATGAATATGAATTGAAAATTCTTACTAAATACCTCTGGCAGATTATTTCGGAAGATTGTCACAACTATATATCCTGTCCCACATGATTTTTGAAATGAGACTTTATTATCCTTTTCATCAAAATAAAGAGTCAATTCCCTTGCCCTTAAGCCTGCGCTTATCAAGAAATCTGCTTTGACCAGCAGAATGTGGCGGCAGTGGCAGTGGGAAGATTGTGAGACCAGGAGTGGGGAGGCTTCGTGCCTGCCTCTTAGCTTGGCTTGAAGAAGCCAGCCACCGTGCTGCAGGAGTGCTCAGGTTAGATCAGATGAAGGGCACAAATGCAGAACGATGCTCCCTGAGTAAGCACCAGAGCAGCAAAGATACCAATGACGCCTTCTTGTTCCTTCCAGCCTACACCAGCGGTCAGCAGCACACAACCGAGTGACCACTGTCGACCCCAATGCAGAAAACAGTTGCCCAGCCAAGTTCTTCATTCTTGCCTGACCAACAGCTCAAGAAAAACAGTAACTTTCTGTTGTCTTAAAGCATTCACCTTCGGGGACACATGTTCTAACTCCATTAGTATTTTCTTAAAGACCCTTACTTGGACATATCTATACATTTTTCAGAACTCCCATGATACAGATGAGACCCCTCAAGGTTCCAGAAAGAAAGAACAATTATATATACAAAGGAATGAGAATAAGAATGGTATCAGACTTTTCATTGGGGACATTAAATACTGTAAGCCAATTGCAAAGTACTGAGTAAAAATCATTTTTGGGTCCTAATTCTACCCAGCCAAAATATAAATTATATATGAATAGAAAGTAGACTAATTTTGACCTGAAAATAGTCAAAAGTTTATCACAAACTACAGACTATATCTGAAGACACTACTTAAGAATGTCCTATAGGGACTGGCATTGTGGCATAGCAGGCAAAGCTGTCTCCTGTGGCGCTGGCATCCCACATGATCCCTGTCCAGCTGCAGGTGGCCCAAGTGTTTGAACCCCCCTCCACCCGCATGGGAGACCTGGCTAAAGCAAAGCTCCTGGCTCCTGGCTCTGGCCTGTCCATCCCTATCCACTGTAGCCATCTTGGGAGTGAACCAGCAGATGGAAGATATCTCTCTGTAAATCGGACTTCCTCCTCCTCCTCCTCCTCCTCCTCCTCCTCCTCCTCCTCCTCCTCCTCCTCCTCGTCCTCCTCCTCCTCCTCTACTATAGGGGCTGGTGCTGTGGCATAGCAGGTAAAGTTGCCTCCTACAGTGCCGGCACCCCATATGGGTGCTGGTTTGAGTCTCGGCTCCTCCACTTCTGATCCAGCTGTCTGCTGTGGCCTGGGAAAGCAGTGGAAGATGGCCCAAATCCTTGGATCCCTGTTCCTACATGGGAGACCTGGAAGAAACTCCTGGCTCCCGGCTTTGGATCAGCGCAGCTCCGACCATTGCTGCTATCTAGGGAGTGAACCAATGGATGGAAGACCTCTCTCTCTCTCTCTCTCTCTCTCTCTGCCTCTGCCTCTGCCTCTCTGTAACTCTGCCTTTCAAATAAATAAATAAATCTTTTTTTAAAAAAAAAGATCTGCTAAAGCAAATTGGAAAAATAATTTTAGGAAAAATTAAATCCAAGGAACAAATGAATTGCAAAGAAAGAAATTTAAACTTGACAGCAATAAAAAAGTCTATAAGACAACAGATAAAACTTATGTCAGGGAGTCACAGACTCCAACAAGAATACATTTAGGGGCCAGCGCCTTGGCTCACTAGGTTAATCCTCCGCCTGCAGCACTGGCATCCCATATGGGCTCCAGGTTCTAGTCCCAGTTGCTCCTCTTCCAGTCCAGCTCTCTGCTGTGGTCTGGGAAGGCAGTGGAGTGCCTTGGGCCCCTGCACCCACATGGGAGACAAGGAGGAGGCACCTGGCTCCTGGCTCCTGGCTTCGGATCGGTGTAGCTCCGGCTGTAGTGGCCATTTGGAGGGGGTGAACCAATGGAAGGAAGACCTTTCTCTTTGTCGCTCACTCTCGTTGTCTGTAACTCTACCTGTCAAGTAAGTAAATAAAAATCTTTTAAAAAAAGAATACATTTAAAGGAAAATTGATTATTCATGATAAATATAAAATATCTAGATTGTCAAAAAGATAAAATCATGCTCTAATAAGAGAGAGAGGAGGAGGAGAAAGATTGCAGTGCCTCTTTTTCCTCTCTTTATTCCACTCTTTATCCTTCTAATCTGCTTTTAGCAATTATTTTGTTGGGGTATAGCACAGATTTAGTGATATAAGAATACATATCCTATTTCCCAGGAGAAATTTTAATTTGTGTTTTATAACTTACTAAATGGTTTGAAATTTTGTTACCATGTGCATACATTACTTATATAAAATGTTGTTTACATTTTGCTATAAAATATTTGCAAATGTTACCCTAGATTTCCGTTACAGGAAAAATATACCATTTTATTTTTTTAAAAGTATATGCATATAAATAAAGAACACTTTGGATTTAGTAAACTACCAATATTTTTTATTTTATAGTAATTCAAATTTTTTTTAAACTTTTATTTAATGAATATAAATTTCCAGTGTACAGCTTATGGATTACAATGGCTTCCCCCTCCCATAACTTCCCTCCCACCCGCAACCCTCCCCTCTCCCGCTCCCTCTCCCCTTCCATTTGCATCAAGATTCATTTTCAATTCTCTTTATATACAGAAGATCAATTTAGTATAAAGGTTTCAACAGTTTGCACCCACATAGACACACAAAGTGAAACATACTGTTTGAGTACTAGTTATAGCATTAAATCACAATGTACAGCACATTAAGGACAGAGATCCCACATGAGGAGCAAGTAATTCAAATTTTTACACTGAAAACTGGAATTGACAATAAGTTTTTAAATTTATATCTCTCAAAAATAATCAGAAAATAAAAATTCATTGAGCAGATTATATCAGGAAAATTTAAACATTTGGCAATAGACCATACCTTCCATGCTTAACTTCCCAAAGCTCATATTATTATAATACCTTTGGGATTTAGGAGTTAACAGATGCATTTTATTATCAATTTTAATTTCAGTCATTTAGTGTCTTGTCCTGTGTATTCATTGTGTACTCATAGTTCTTTGACATATGCATTCATAAAGTCCAGAGGCTTCTATGCTATTTAAAAATTGAAGCTAACACAGTTTTTGTTCTCTATGCAATTAATGTTGAGGAGTTTGGGTTATGATGTGAGTTTCTTGTTCCTTAGTCATTCATTTTTATAGAGAAAGGTATATGTTTGTGTGTAGGCCTTTGCAAGCACAGCCAGCAGAGATAATGATATGAAAGGCAATTGATTGGAATTTAGTTTAGTTATCTCTTAGCATCACCAATGTGGACATGGTGGATGTACAAATCCTGTAGAAACTACAACAACATTTAGTTGAAATGCAGGAAATAAACTGGTAGGCAGAAGATGGAAAAATTTTTCAAGCCAAAGAGAAGCTTTGGAGAACATGAAACAGGATGGGAGAAAAAAAGAGTTGAGTGCTAGGTTAATTAATTCTGTCATATTGGTTTTGGAGACCAATTGGGAGTGGACTCAAAGCATCTGGTAAGGTACTTGAATTAAAATCCAGGGGAGAAATATTTTTTCACACGATGCAAACAGTTTTGACTCAATCCTTCCAAATATCCTTTCCAAGTTATACCAGTTCTAACAGAAGTTGTTTGTTTCTGTATGGTTAGAGGTCAATAGGGCAAATTATTTCTTGGTCACCTTGAAATAAAATGTCTCCTATATTATAAATTAACCCATGATCATGGGTATAGTCGTCATTGATATGTAGGCTCAGACTATCTTTGATCCCTGGACAGCTGTTATGGGCAGGCACGGAGAGAAAAGTAGTGAAATCACTGTCAGGGATGAATCACCTCAGTCCTTGCAAACGGGGCTATCAGGCAAGGCAAAGCTGTAACAAAATCCAGGCACCCTTAGCCATGGGGCAAGGGTGTGCGTGTTGTGGGGGGAGTGCGACGATGAAAACAGAGGGCTTAAGTTATCCAAAAAGGAAATAGAGAAATAAAAGGAGGATCAGTTGTGCCAATCCAGAAGCCAGGAGCAAGCAGCCTCCTCTGGGTCTTTCCCTGCGGGTTCAGGGGCCCAAGGACTTGGGCCATCCTCCATTGCTTTCCCAGGCCATAGTAGAGAGCTGGGTTGGAAGTGGAGCAGTTGGGTCTTAAATTGGTGCCCATATGGGATGCTGGCACTGCAGGCAGTGGCCTCATTGGCTACACCACAGTGCCTGCCCCTCCTTTTTTTTTTTTTTTTTTTGAAGATTGTATTTATTTATTTGAGAGGTAGAGTTACAGACAGAGAGTGAGAGAGTGAGAGAAAGAGAGTGAGAGAGAGAGAGAGAGGTCTTCCATCCACTGGTTCACTCCCCAAATGGCTGTAATGGCTGGACCAAGCCAATCCAAAGCCAGGAGCCAGGAGCTTCCCCTGGTTCTCCCACACAGGTGCAGGGACCCAAGCATTTGGGCCATCTTCTACTGCTTTCCCAGGCCATAAACTGAGAGCTGGATTGAAAGTAGAGCAACCAGGACATGAACCAAAGCCCATGTGGGATCTGGCACTGCAGGTGGCGGCTTTCCCTGCTATGCCACCAAACCAGCACTAGAATATCCTTTCCTTTTAACGTTTAACATTATTCTGTCACATGGATGTATCATATTTTGCTCGTCCATTCATCTGGGTATGGACATTTGGGTAGCTCCCATCTTTTGGCAATGATAAAATCATGCTGCTTAGAATATAAATTAATATTAATTCAAGACCCTGATGTCAATTCTTTTGGTTACATGAGTATTTTCAGAAGTGGGGTTGTTGGATCATATAGTAATTCTATTTTTCCATTTTTGACCAACAGTCACCCTGTTTTCCACAAGGACCACATGGTTTTACATGTAGAGCAGAACTCAGGTAGGGTCCAGAATAGAGAAACACTACTCCCTGCCTCCCACCTTTCCACAGTAGTGCCCTCACCTAGGCAGAAGGTTTCCTACTCTGGCTCTTGAGCTTTCCTGAGCCCTCCAGCTGTTTTCCATCCTACAAGGACCTAGGAGCAGGACCAAGTAGATGTGGTCACTCTTAGCTAACATGTCCACTTCTAGATTGCACTTACTCTATGGGCCTCCTCCCTGGTTCATCTTATGAAAGGCCTACATCTCTCTTATATTTGAAATTCTAGCCCTGAGGGTAGCCAAGGAACACTCACTTGTAGTCACTGGAATTTGGATTAACTATTCAGTATATGATTCGCCAACTGTACCATTACTCCAGGCTTGCAAGGCCTAGAGTTGGGCTGTATAATAAGTGTGGGACAAACAGAATGATTTTATGCATAGGTAAATAGAGGAGAAGTTTTGGGACAAAATGTATCATTACTACTTTTAAACAACAGAACATACTTAAGCAGATCTACAATATATCTTTAAATAGAAAACAAATGTGATTATTTTGTGTCAGAAAGATATTTCCATATATGTGAGGTCTTCAATTTCTTTTTTCTAACTTTTATTTAATGAATATAAATTTCCAAAGTATAGTTTATGGATTACAATGGCTTTTTCCCTCCCATAACTTCCCTCCTACCTGCAACCCTCCCCTCTCCCGCTCCCTCTCCCCTTTCATTCACATCAAGATTCATTTTCAATTATCTTTATATACAGAAGATCAATTTAGTATATATTAAGTAAAACTTTCAACAGTTTGCACCCACATAGAAACATAAAGTGAAAAATACTGTTTGAGTACTAGTTATAGCATTAAATCACAATGTACAGCACATTAAGGACAGAGATCCTACATGAGGAGTAAGTGCACAGTGACTCCTGTTGTTGACTTAACAAATTGACACTCTTGTTTATGGCATCAGTAATCACCCTAGACTCTTGTCATGAGTTGCCAAGGCTTTGGAGGTCTTTTGGGTTCGCCAACTCTGATCATATTTAGACAAAGTTATAGTCAAACTGGAAGTTCTCTCCTCCCTTCAGAGAAAGGTACCTCCTTCTTTGACAGTCTTCAATTTTTTTTTTTTTTTGCAAACAAATAAGAATTATCTTTTTGCTCCATTTTTTCATGAGCTTTCTTCATGGAAATTCTTCTCACCCTGTATGTTCTTCTAGAAGCTTGCCATTCCCTCATAAACAGGTAGATTCTATGAACTCTCCTTACACCTGCATGAACTTTCATGATTTCTTCAATTAATAGTTTACAGCAAAAGTAGCCCCATTAATTAAAAAAATATAGCTCCTACCTAGTGTTCTCTCTCTCTCTCTCTCTCTCTCTCTCTCTCTCTCTCTCTCTCGACACTTGTTTTAGGAACTCATTCACCAAACTATGAAGAAGCCAAGAACCTACAGGGAAGGCCAAAGCGTATGCCATGTTATTATCTGAAGTACCAGCCAGCAGCAAGCAGTACCCACCAGACATGTGAGCAAGACCTCAGAATATTCCAAGTTGCACAGACACACCCCAGCTGATATCAAATAGAACAGATAGGAGCAGTCCCCCATCCGATCCTGTGCAAATCCTAGGTTAAGCAATTGTTTTAAGCCACCAAGTGTGGAATGTGTTTATCTATTACTCAACAATAGATAAATAGATCCCCAAGGATGAAATAGTTTTATTTTAAAATGTGTCATTATATCACATGCTTCACCTTTAAATATAACTTTTTTAAAATAAAGGCAACTTAAGAAGTTGAGTTATGGCTCTTTCTACATGTAACCACGTATAACTCTATTTAATAAATGTAATGTTTGAATTTAGCTAAATTGAGGACCACGTCACAACCATTGGGGTGACTTCTGTCACACACGCACGTGGCCACATACACAGAGAGCAAGGGAACAATCAAGACAGAGAGGATAATAAGTGTTAGTGAGAATGTGGAGAAATTGGAGATGTTATGCATGGCTGGTAGAAGGTAAAATGGTACGCCGCCCATGGAAACAGTGTGACAGTCACTCAAAATTGCCCCAGAAATTCTTTTTCTAAAAATATAATACTGACTTGTTTTAAATTTTTTATTTATTTGAAAGAGACAGACAGATAGCAATCGATCTTCTCCCTGTTGGCTCACTTTCCAAATGCTGACAGCTAGAGCTGGGCCAGGCTGAAGTCAGGAGCTCCTAACTCATTCCAGGTCTCCCATGTGGGTGGCAGAAACCCAAGTACTTGAGTCAACATCTGCTGCCTCCCAGGGAGTGCCTTCACAGGAAGCTGGAATCAAAAGCGGAGCCAGGACCAGAACCCAGGGACTCTGATATGGAATGCACATGCCCCAGGTGGCATGTCAACTGCTAGGCCAAACACCACCTTTGTCCCTAGTCATTCATAAAATCCTCCCTTTCCATCTGTTGTCAGATCTCCAAAAAAATCCTCTCCACTTTCAGCATATATAATCTTTTTTCTGTTATTTCTTCTTACCTCCCCAATCCTACTCCTTTGTTGTACAATGGACATTGTGTATAAATGGACATTATGTATAAATTGACATTAAATGTAAATTAAATTGTATTGACACTAAATCATTCTCCCCCCTGCTGTCACTGTTCTAGTCTTTCTGCTTGTTATTCTACTCTTTTTATCCAAAGCCAAGAGAAGCAGACATTTTCGAAGGGAAATAAAATGAAAGAACAAAGCCAAAATTCTCTCTTGCAGACAGGTGGTGAGTATGAGAGAGAAATGAAACATCTTCATACACCAGTAATTCTTAGTCTGTTGCATTCTAATAGCTACAAAATTTATTGCCCTTTCAATGACAGTATAAAGCTGTTCACAGAAAATCTCTAAACTTAAAATGCTGAAGCTACGGCCTCATCCAGACCATAATTTTTAAATAACATCAGCAACAAGAGCTTAATAAATTAAAGACTATCTTCACTTCTTTCAAGGGCCTCGGGGAGCTTAAAACCTAAAAGAAGAGTTAGTGCCACTGCTTTCTCTCTGCACAGCTTTGGTTTGGAGAGTTAGAGTGGTTTGCACTGAAATTTTGACCCTGAACACTGTGAAATTCCCGCCCATGATGTGAGTCCCAAGAAAACATCTGGGTTCTTGTGCAATAAGTCTCTAAATTTTCATTTCCCCATGCGGTGCCCAGACAGGTTGCACATTGTGATTTAATCAGCTGTCTTTAGAAAAACAGGCACTTAGAATTCTAACACACTGGAACCGGCTGTGGCGTTTTAAAAGTAACAGCAGGGCCACACTTACACCCCAGGACAGAGCTCTGTCAAGGGTTCTTTATATCGTTTTACAGTTCCTCTCTTTGTACAAAGTAAACTTTTCTTCCTTTGGTCAAAAGGACATAGGACGAGCTATCGAAATGAAAGCACGGTTTCTTGTCTCTCATGAATCACTAAGTGATTTGGTTCAGCATTAGGTCACTGGAACACAGCCTGTAACAGAAACACATAAAAGCTCTAGCAGGGGAGGGGAGAGACGCTATTCTGGAATACCGTTGCCCGAGTAACATAAACCTCGTGTGTTTTCACAAGGAAATGAGTCACTTGTTTCTGTTGGCTAAAACCCTGTTTTCTTTAATTTCATATTTTAGCTGTCTAATATATGCTGAAAGAGCCGAGGGTTTCCAGCCTTCAGACGGAGATAACTTGCTAATTAAAAGCTCAACAGAGGGTTTGCGTGGTAATTAAACAGAACTGGATAAAAGGAACACTCCAACAACCAGGAGCACAGAGCAAAGACAAGACTGAGAGCACTCAACCCACAATCAGTTCTCTAAGAGAGCGCCCGGGGAGAAAGGCCCCCACATATTGAGATAATTCAGAAGAAAACAACAACTGGAAATAGCACTTAGGGACATCCATTTGCTAAAACGTAATGGGATACTCAGACAAAGTCAGGACTTTTTTGCCTGGAATCCTTGGGTGATGGTGGTGGTTTTCATTCGTTTTGATGATGTGCATTGGAAAGAATTAGGGCAAGAGCTAAGACTGCAAATGCCCCCAGAGCTCAGGCAGGCTGGCTATAGGACAGCAAGGAGTGTTGGGGACTGGGGCATTCAATCAGAAAATGTAAAACACTGTGCTTTGCAAGCAACAATATCTGTGAGCCTGATTCATCCTATCATGCTCGATAGTGGGACCTCCATGCTAGAGTGCCAAGAACACATTTATTGTATTCTTTACTATTATTTGGATACTGGCTTTCTAAGAAATATATTCACTGATAAAAATATCAATAGCTGTTCACATTTTTTAAATAATTATTAAAACAGTTACATAGAATAACCATCCCAGTACTTGCCTTTAGGATTCATGTGTTGTGCCTCTTTTAGGCTCCTCTCTTGTCTGCTTCCCAAAATGTGTGGGGAGTCTTAGAAATTCAAAAAAAAAAAAAAAAAAAAAGCAAACTATGAAAAAACTGCATAGATTTCAACAAATTTTGCACCAAAATAAACTTATCTTTTAGCTCCATTTCTTCATAAACTTTTTGAAGTACCCTCCTATATGACTATTGGCACTATTCTGGCTGTATTTTTTCTCCCTGCTTTTCTTGATACCTCTTTAAACAAGTGGTTAGTACAGCCTACTGCTAACATGTTAGATCCCCAACCCCTACATCCCCTAACCCAAGTCTCTATGCCCACTTTGCTGGAGGCTTTGACCTCCTAAGCACCATATCTAACAGGCATTCTGACTTCCTATTCATTCCCTTTGGCCTCCCTACGGTGCTGGTCATCACTGAGGCCACTCTTCACTGTTACACTCTCCTTCATCAGCTTCTCCCTCAACCACACTATGTTAATCCCACTCTATCCAGCTGTCCTCTGATGACTTCCTTACGTAAATTATTCAAGGCTAATCTAATCCCTCTCTCTAATTACCTCTTGAATAGTTTTACTTGATTTCCACTGTTCCATCCCAATGCAATATTTTAAATATCAACGCCCCACTCTTTCCTCTTCAAAACCAGCCTTTCTTCCTGACTTTGTTATTTCTTTAGATGGTCTATTATGCTCAGAACAAGGAGCTGTCTTTGATTCTTCCCTCTCCTTCTTCCTACACATCTGATCAGTCACAGTTTTGTTGATTCTGATGAAATAATCTAGTTTGTGTCCATGCCTTTCTTACCAATCCCATAGCCATATCCTTGTCTACAACATTGGTACTACTTCATGCCAAACTTATGATTTCCTATTTCCTTTGATCTTTCCGTGCTACAATGTACCTGCTTACTTCTGCCAGATATTCTGTGTTTTAAAACTCAAGGTGCCTTGCTCAGTCCTGCTCAGAGCCGCCAGTGAGAAATTCAGACATGGCAATCTGACATCCAAGCTCTCCTTAAGAATGCATCCTTTTGATGTACCTCCTCCTAGAAAGCATGCCCCACCCCATTTTACTCATACGCCTACTGTCTTGGTTCATTTCACTGGCCACCTCTTCCTTGGTTGCGCAGGCACTTTTTGCTCTGTTTCAGGGTGTATTATTACATTTTCATGAGTTTGGATCTTGTGCTCAAGAATTGGTGGCTTTGTCAAGACAAGTCTTGTTCATGTATTCTGTAGTCTCAGTGATATTGTTGCAGTAGGTTCTCCTGTAGTGATTTCTTTAATAAAAATGGCAGTTAATGTCATCTATAGCTGCCAAGTTGTACCTTGAGCTGAATATTTTTAATACATTTTAATGAATGTGTTTTCAAGATTTTCATAACTTCTTTTTTGACATCATTTGTTCATCTTCATGCTTGTCTGAAAGATTTAAGAATATTAATTAAATGTCTAATCAATATGCATCATAATTAAATTCATGTAAATCCTTATTTAGCTTCTGTGTTCTTTCTTTTCTGCTTAGAAGCAATTTTTTTCCTCTCAGGGATACTTTTTTTCTTCTGTATTTGTATTCCTTTATATATGCAAGATTACTTCATAAAGTTAATGGGAAATTGAATTGAAAGATAAGTTTCCTTTGGTGCAAAAAAATTTTGAAATCCATCTGTAGCTTTTTTTCATAATACACATTTCCATGGGCTTTTTGAAGACCATTAGTATTTTACTAATTCTTATTTTTTCATTTTTTAAGTTATCAATTTTTAGACTTCAAACTCAAAAAAGTATGATACACTCATATGCACGGATTTCAAAAATTTTTGCGCCAAAATAAACTTTCCTAAATTCCATTTTCCATGAACTTTTAAAGTCCCTTGATGTATATATAAATATTCTCCCATTTTTCAGTTGAGTAAGATGACTTCCAAGAAATCAGATTACTGGGTCCAAGGTTATTTTCACTCACAATTTTGACAGCAATGAATAAATGACCACAAATGAACTATCTTATTCCCACAGAAATGATACGTAGGAGTTGCTATTTCTCCAAAGTTCTAACATGTGCATTGTCAAACTTTTGGCATTGTGTAAACAGCTTGATTGGTGAAAATCAAATAAGGATAATTTTGAAACACTCATCTTTATTGACATATAATTTATGTCATAAAATTTCTGTGAAGTGTACAATTTGATGAGTTTCCACAAACATCTATGACTTTGTAATCACCCCATAAGCATGATATAAAATACTTCCATCACACACAAGTTTTCCTCTTGCCCCTCTACTGCCAATTCTCTGTCCCCTTTCCCAGTCCATGACAACTACCAATTTACTTTCAGTCACCATAGTTTTACCTTTTATAGAACTTCATATGAAGGAAATTGCGTGGTATGTACATTTTTCTATAAGACTCCACTCCTTAGCCAATTAGTTTTGAGCATCAGGTATGCTGATGTGTTTACCAGTCTTTCATTCATGTGTTGCAGAGTAACATCCCATTGTAAGGATAAACCAAAATTCGTATACCCACTTACCAGTTGTTGCACATGTTATTTATTTCCTTTGTGGAGTTATTATGAATAAAGTCACCATAAATAATTGAATATAAAGTTTGGGTAAAAATATGTTTTCATTTTTCTTGGACAAACTAACTACAAATTATATTTCAATTTCTCTTGGATAAATTACTAGTTGCATGATGCATATATTTAATGTGTCATTGTACAAACCTTGAATAATTTTAAAAACTTAATCCTGGATCTGTTGCTGTGGCTTGGTAGGTAAAGCTGCCTCCTCCTGCCAGGCCGGCATCCCATATATGTGCCAGTTCGAGTCCCGGCTGCTTCACTTCCCATTCAGCTCTCTGCTATGGCCTGGAAAGCAGTACAAGGTGGTCCAAGGGCTTGGGCATCTGCACCTGTGTTGGAGACTTGGATGAAGCTCCTGGCTCCCGGCTTTGAATTGGTGCGGCTTGTCCTCTTATGGCCATCTGGAGAGTGAACCAGCAGATGGAAGACCTCTCCCTCTGTCTCTCTGCCTCTGCCTCTCTGTAACTCTGCCTTTCAAATAAATAAATAAATCTTAAAAAATAAACTTAATCCTAAATATTTCCTGTTTGGTACTCTTATAAATGGTATTTTTATCTTCATTTCTTATTATTTCTTGATAGCATAGGTATTTCTGATTTTTGTTTATGGCCTTATATTCCCAAGTTTTTGTTAAATTTGTTGACTAATTTTCTATGACCATGATCATGTTATTTGAAAATTGAATTTTAATTCTTATCTGTGCCTTTATTTGTATTATTTTCTGTATGGGCACTGCGCAATATGTATAATGCCCCCCCAAAATGATGTGTTCCTTTGCCTTGTTCCTGATTCGATGGGAGAAGTTTTGATTTTTTTCATCAACAATTGTGGTTTAAATATTTTTTGTCAATATCGTTTATTAATTGGAGGAAGTTCCCTCTTAGCCCTAGTTTCAGGGAATTTTTCCATGAGTACATACTGAATTTTCTTTCTCATGTTTTACATATCTACTGACATCATTATGGCTTTTCTTTTTTAGTCTATCCATAGGGTATCTACTCCATTGATTGGTTTTTCATACGTTAAAGCAAATTTTCATTCCTGTGATGAACTCCATCTGGCCATGATATATATTATTCTTCTTACTGCTGGCTTGATTTACCAAAATGTTATCAAGGATTATTGCTTCTATGTTCATGAGAATAACTGATCTGAAGTTTTCTTGTCTTATCTTTTTTTTTTTTTTTTTTTTTTTTTAATTAAACTTTTATTTAATGAATATAAATTTCCAAAGTATAGCTTATGGGTTACAATGGCTTCCCCCCTCCCATAACTTCCCTCCCGCCCGCTACCCTCCCCTTTCCCGCTCCCTTTCCCCTTCCATTCATGTAAAGATTCATTTTCAATTCTCTTTGTATACAGAAGATCAGTTTAGTATATATTAGGTAAAGATTTCAACTTTTTGCCCATATAGCAACATCAAGTGAAAAAACTACCATTGGATTACTAATTATAGCATTAAATAGCAATGTACAGCACATTAAAGACAGAGATCCTACATAATTTTTTTTTTCAAATTAATTAATTTTCTATGCCATTTCCATTTTAACACCAGGTTGTTTTTTTTTTTTTTTCATTTCCAATTCTCTTTATATACAGAAGATCACTTCAGTATATAATTAGCAAAGACCTCATCAGTCTGCGCCCACACAGAAACGCAAAGTATAAAAATACCGTTTCAGTACCAGTCATAGCATCACTTGGCTTTAGACGACACATTAGGGACAGATCCCACATGGGGTGTAAGTACACAGTGACTCCTGTTGCTGATTTAACAATTTGACACTCCTGTTCATGGCGTCAGTAATCTCCCTAGGCTCTAGTCATGAGTTGCCAGGGCTATGGAAGCCTTTAGAGTTCGCTGACTTTGATCTTATTCCGATAGGGTCATAGTCAAAGTGGAGGTTCTCTCCTCCCTTCGGAGAAGGGTACCTCCTTCTTTGATGGCCCCGTTCTTTCCACTGGGATCTCACTCACAGAGATCATTCACTTAGGTCTTTTTTTTTTTTTTTTCCCCATGGTATCTTGGCTTTCCATGCCTGCTATACTCTCATGGGCTCTTCAGCCAGATCTGAATGCCTTGAGGGCTGATTCTGAGGCCAGAGTGTTGTTTAGGACATCTGCCATCCTATGAGTCTGCTGTGTATCCCACTTCCCATGTTGGATCTTTCTCTCCCTTTTTGATTCTATCAGTTAGTATTAGCAGATACTTGTCTTGTTTGTGTGATCTCTTTGAGTCTTAGACCTATCAGAGCTATCAATTGTGAGCTGAAATTGGTCACTTGGACTAGTGCGATGGCATTGGTACATGCCATCTTGATGGAATTGTGTTGGAATCCCCTGGCACGTTTCTAACTCCACCATTTGCGGCCAGTCCGATTGAGCATGTTCCAAATTGTTCATCTCCTCCCTCTCTTTTTCCACTCTTAGATTTAACAGGGATCACTTTTCAGTTAAAATTTAAACACCTAAGAATAATTGTGTGTTAATTACTGAGTTCAACCAATAGTACTAGAACAACAACAATAACAACAAATACTAAAATGGATAAAGTATTACATTGTACATCTAAAGTCAGGACAGGAGCTGATCAGTTCATTGTTGCTTATAGTGTCCATTTCACTTAACAGGTTTCCCCTTTGGCACTCAGTTGTCACCGATCAGGGAAAACAAATGATATTTTTCTCTTTGGGTCTGGCTTAATTCACTCAGCATGATGTTTTCCAGATTGCTCCATCTTGTTGCAAATGACTGGGTTTCGTTGTTTCTTACTGCTGTATAGTATTCTATGGAGTACATGTCCCATAATTTCTTTATCCAGTCTACTGTTGATGGGCATTTGGGTTGGTTCCAGGTCTTAGCTATTGTGAATTGAGCTGCAATAAACATTAATGTGCAGATGGCTTTTTTATTAGCCAAATTAATTTCCTTTGGGTAAATTCCAAGGAGTGGGATGGCTGGGTTGTATGGTAGGGTTATGTTCAGGTTTCTGAGGAATCTCCAGACAGACTTCCATAGTGGCTTAACCAGTTTGCATTCCCACCAACAGTGGGTTAGTGTCCCTTTTTCCCCACATCCTCTCCAGCATCTGTTGTTGGTAGATTTCTGAATGTGAGCCATTCTCACCGGGGTGAGGTGGAACCTCATTGTGGTTTTGATTTGCATTTCTCTGATTGCTAGTGATCTTGAACATTTTTTCATGTGTGTGTTGGCCATTTGGATTTCCTCTTTCGAAAAATGTCTATTGAGGTCCTTGGCCCATCTCTTTAGTGGGTTGTTTGTTTTGTTGTTGTGGATTTTCTTGATTTCTTTGTAGATTCTGGTTATCAATCCTTTATCTGTAGTATAGTTTGCGAATATTTTTTCCCATTCTGTTGGTTGCCTCTTCACTTTCCTGACTGTTTCTTTTGAAGTACAGAAACTTCTCAATTTGATGCAATCCCAAATGTTAATTTTGGTTTTGACTGCCTGTGCTGTTGGAGTATTTTCCAGGAAGTCTTTGCCTGTGCCTATATCTTGCAGGGTTTCTCCAATGCTCTCTAATAATTTGATGGTTTCGGGTCGTAGATTTAAGTCTTTAATCCATGTTGAGTGGATTTTTGTGTAAGGTGATAGGTATGGGTCTTGCTTCAAGCTTCTGCACGTGGAAATCCAATTTTCCCAGCACCATTTATTGAATAGACTGTCCTTATTCCAGGGATTAGATTTGGATCTTTGGTCAAATATAAGTTGGCTGTAGATGTTTGGATTGATTTCTGGTGTTTCTATTCTGTTCCATTGGTCTATCCATCTGTTTCTGTACCAGTACCATGCTGTTTTGATAACAACTGCCCTGTAGTATGTCCTGAAATCAGGTATTGTGATGCCTCCGGCTTTGTTTTTGTTGTACAGGATTGCTTTGGCTATTCGAGGTCTTCTGTGTCTCCATATGAATTTCAGCATCGTTTTTTCTAGGTCTGAGAAGAAGGTCTTCGGGATCTTAATGGGTATTGCATTGAATGTATAAATTGCTTTTGGGAGAATAGACATTTTGATGATATTGATTCTTCCAATCCATGAGCATGGAAGATTTCTCCATTTTTTGGTATCCTCTTCTATTTCTTTCTTTAAGGTTTTGTAGTTTTCATCGTAGAGATCTTTAACGTCTTTGGTTAAGTTTATTCCAAGATATTTGATTGTTTTTGTAGCTATTGTGAATGGGATTGATTTTAGAAGTTCTTCCTCAGCCGTGGCATTGCCTGTGTATACAAAGGCTGTTGATTTTTGTGGATTGATTTTATATCCTGCTACTTTGCCAAACTCTTCGATGAGTTCCAGCAGTCTCTTAGTAGAGTTCTTTGGGTCCCCTAAATAAAGAATCATATCATCTGCAAAGAGGGATAGTTTGAGTTCGTCCTTCCCGATTTGTATCCCTTTAATTTCTTTTTCTTGCCTAATAGCTCTGGCCAAAACTTCCAGAACTATATTGAATAGCAGTGGTGAGAGAGGGCATCCCTGTCTGGTACCAGATTTCAGTGGAAATGCTTCCAACTTTTCCCCATTCAATAGGATGTTGGCCGTGGGTTTTTCATATATTGCTTTGATTGTATTGAGGAATGTTCCTTCCATACCCAGTTTGCTTAGAGTTTTCATCATGAAAGGGTGTTGTATTTTATCAAATGCTTTCTCTGCGTCTATTGAGAGAATCATATGGTTTTTCTTCTGCAGTCTGTTAATGTAGTGTATTACGTTGATTGTTTTGCGAATGTTGAACCATCCCTGCATACCGGGGATGAATCCCACTTGGTCTGGGTGGATGATCTTTCTGATGTGTTGTTGCATTCTATTGGCCAGAATTTTATTGAGTATTTTTGCATCTATGTTCATCAGGGATATTGGTCTGTAATTCTCTTTCAATGTTGCGTCTCTTTCTGGCTTAGGAATTAAGGTGATGGTGGCTTCATAGAAAGAATTTGGGAGGATTCCCTCTTTTTCGATTGCTCTGAATAGTTTGAGAAGAATTGGAGTTAGTTCTTCTCTAAATGCCTGGTAGAACTCAGCAGTGAATCCATCTGGCCCTGGGCTTTTCTTTGTTGGGAGGGCCTTTATTACTGTTTCAATTTCTGTGTCAGTTATTGGTCTGTTTAGGTTTTCTATGTCTTCCTGGCTCAATTTAGGGAGGTTGTATGTGTCCAAGAATCTGTCCATTTCTGATAGATTTCCCTGTTTGCTGGCATACAAGTCCTTGTAGTAATTTCTGATGATTCTTTTTATTTCTGTGGCGTCTGTTGTTACGTTTCCCATTTCATCTCTGATCCTATTGATTTGGGTCTTTTCTCTTCTTTTTTTAGTTAGTTGGGCCAATGGGGTGTCAATTTTGTTTATTTTTTCAAAAAACCAGCTCCTCGTTTGGCTGATTTTTTGTAATGTTTTTTTGGATTCAATCCTGTTGATTTCTTCTCTGATTTTAATTATTTCTCTTCTCCTACTGGGTTTGGGTTTGGCTTGCTGCAGATTTTCTAGATCCTTGAGATGACTTGAAAGCTCATCTATTTGGTGCCTTTCCAATTTCTTGATGTAGGCACCTATTGATATAAACTTTCCTCTTAACACTGCTTTTGTTGTATCCCATAGGTTTTGGTATGTTGTGCTGTTATCCTCATTTACTTCCAGAAAATTTTTGATTTCTCTTTTAATTTCTTCTATGACCCATTGTTCATTCAGGAGCATGTTGTTCAATCTCCATGTGTTTGCACGTGCTCTAGGGATTCCTGAGTTGCCAATTTCCAATTTCATTCCTTTGTGGTCTGAGAAGCTGCATGGTATGATTCTAATTCTTTTGAATTTGCTGAGACTTGCTTTATGGCCTAGTATGTGGTCAATCCTAGAGAGGGTTCCATGTACTGCTGAGAAGAATGTAAAGTCCTTAGATGTAGGATGAAATGTTCTGTAGATATCTGTTAGATCCATTTGGGCTATAGTGTCATTTAAATCTACTGTCTCCTTGTTGATCTTCTGTCCTGTTGATCTGTCTATCTCTGAGAGTGGAGTATTGAAGTCCCCCAGTACTATTGTATTGGGGTCTAAGTCTCCCTTTAAGTCCCTTAACAAGTCTTTTAAATAAGCTGGTGCCCTATGATTAGGTGCATATACGTTGATAATCGTTATATCTTCCTGTTGAATGGATCCCTTAATCATTATATAGTGCCCCTCTTTGTCTCTCCTAACAGTTTTTGTGGTAAAGTTTATGTTGTCCGATATTAAGATGGCTACGCCCGCTCTCTTTTCATTTCTGTTGGCGTGGTATATCTTTTTCCAGCCTTTCACTCTCAGCTTGTATGGATCATTGTTGGATAGATGGGTTTCTTGTAAGCAGCAAAAGGATGGGTTTTGTTCCTTAACCCAGTCAGCCAATCGGTGTCTTTTAACTGGACAGTTCAAGCCATTAACATTCAATGTGACTATTGAGAAGGAGTAACTTTGCCCTGCCATTTGCCAAAGATATTTTCTAATATCTGGTTTGAGATTCCTGTGATCTTTTGCTGTGAGGTTTCCTTCCTTTAACTTCTTTCATATTGGTGACCGTGTTTCTGTGTTTCTGTATGTAACACATCTTTAAGCATCTTTTGCAGGGCTGGACGAGTGGCGACAAATTCTTTCAATTTCTGTTTGCTGTGAAAGGTCTTAATTTCACCTTCATTCACAAATGAGAGCTTTGCAGGATATAATATTCTGGGCTGGCAGTTTTTCTCTCTTAGTACCTGGGCTATATCTCGCCATTCTCTCCTGGCTTGTAGGGTTTCTGATGAGAAATCAGCTGTAAGTCTAATTGGAGATCCTCTGAGAGTAATCTGGCGTTTCTCTCTTGCACATTTGAGGATCTTTTCTTTGTGTTTCACTGTGGTGAGTTTGATTACGACGTGTCGTGGTGAGGATCTCTTTTGATCATGTTTATTAGGGGTTCTCTGAGCTTCCTGTACTAGGATGTCTCTGTCCTTCTCCAAACTTGGGAAATTTTCTGCTAGTATCTCACTAAAAAGGCCTTCTAATCCTTTCTCCCTTTCCATGCCTTCAGGAACTCCTAGAACCCGAATGTTAGGTTTTTTAATAGTATCCTGTAGGTTCCTGACAGTATTTTTTAGATTTCTGATTTCTTCTTCTTTTCTTTGATTTGACTGTTTCCTTTCCTGTTCTCTGTCTTCTAATTCCGATATTCTCTCTTCTGCTTCACCCATTCTGTTTTTAAGGCTCTCTAATGTGTTTGCCATTTGATCTATTGTGTTCTTCATTTCATTGTGGTTTTTTGTCAGTATCGCGAATTCCTGCTCCATTAGTTTTTTCATTTCATTTTGATTCCTCCTTAATATTTCATTTTCACGGGAGAGATTTTCTATCTTGTCCATTAAGGATTTCTGTAGTTCAAGAATTTGTTTTTGAGAACTTCTTAATGTTCTTATCATAAATTTTTTGAAATCTGTATCTTTCATTTCTTCTATCTCATAATCTTCATAATCTTGCATTGGCGTGTCTTGTTCACTTGGGGGCGTCATAGTGCCTTCCCTGTCCTTGGTACCTCCGCTTCTATGTTTCTTGCTTGGCATGTTAGAGATAATTTGTGGTGTTTTTGTTTTTGTTTTTTTCTCTCGTTATACTATGCCTCTAAGTGAGCTGTCTGCTTTGTTGGAGCCTTAGGGGCTGTGATGGGTGTGGCCAGAGAGCTATGCTTGTTTCTTCAGGTTTAAGGCTGTGTAAAGAGCAACTCTCCCAGATTTCTCACTCACTTGCTCCTTGCTGGCTCGCTCTCTCTCTCTCTCTTTTTTTTTTTTTTTGACTCAGTTGGGAGTGGGGTTGAGTGTAGTTGAAATCTGGCCTTTGTGAGTATTCGTTTGATCTACCCCTGGGACCATCCACAGAGATTATGCAGCCCTCAATGTGTTCTCCAGTTTCGCTAAAGATACTGAGTTTGGCTGAGCTTTACATATGTAAATTCGCAGTGTTCTTTGTTTTGCTTGGTGAGTGAAGGGAGAGGCCTCTGTTCCCCCTCCCCCCAATGTCTCGGACTTCTCAGGTCTTTGTCTTACCCTCCTCCTCCGTTCCCGCGCTGGCGAGATTCTGAGGCTCTGGCTCCTCTCTCGCCGCTGCCACTCGGCTCCTCTCGGTTGGTTTTCCACGCGGTGGGTTCCCTGTAAGTCCTCTGTGTCTCATCCACGAGATCCGGAAGCGTTTCCTCTGCAGTTTTTTTCTTGAGTCTTTTCCTGAGGCTACAGTAATTCCACTTTTATGAAAGTTTATTTTCCCAAACTAAGGCACACGTCCTCACTATCCGCCATCTTGGCTCCGCCCTTGTCTTATCTTTTATGGGTTGCTATCAAGGCAACTCTAGCCTTGATTAGGGGAAATATTCCCATTTTCTTAATCAGATTTCTGTGAGAAGTTGCATAGAAATAATTTTTAAGAGCTATATGGTTAACTTACTAGTGAAATTTTGGTGCTAAGAGTTTTCTTTCTGAAAAGGTTTTTAAGTATCAATTCAGTTTCTCTATAGATTTGAAATTATTCATGTTATCTATTTCTCCTTATCGAGTTTACTTAAGTTGTGTCTTTCAGTGGAATTTGTTCATTGTATCTTTGCAACAGATTTAATGTCATGAAGTTGTTCATAATATTCCCTTATTAGCCTTTTAATATCTGTAGACTATGTAATAAGTTTACTTTTTCCATTATTGAATCTAATTGTGCTCTATAGCTATCTTTTATTTTGTTGTTAATCTGACTAGAACTATTTAAACAGTATTATTTAATATTATTTAAAACAATATTATTGGGGCTGGCACCATGGCTTACTTGGTTAATCCTCTGCCTGTGGCACCAGCATCCCACATGGGCTCCGGGTTCTAGTCTCGGTTGCTCCTCTTCCAGTCCAGCTCTCTGCTGTGGCCCGGAGGGCAGTGGAGGATGGCCCAAGTGCTTGGGCCCCTGCACCTGCATGGGAGACCAGGAGTAAGCACCTGGCTCCTGGCTTCAGATCAGCGCAGCGCACCTACCTTAGTGGCCATTTGGGGGGTGAACCAATGGAGGGAAGACCTTTCTCTCTCTCTCTCTCTCTCTCTCTCACTGTCTCACTCTGCCTGTCAAAAAAAAAAAAAACCAATATTATTGTTCTCTAAAAACTCCAACTTCTGGTTTCATTGTTTTTCTCTGTTGTCTTTCTGTTTTCTATTTTACTAACTCAATTTGTCTTTATTATTCCATTCCTTCTCCTTATGTTAAGTTTAATTTGTTTGTCTTTTCTAGTTTCTTAAGATATAAGCTAGGATCATTATTGAAGATTTTTTCTCCTTTTTAGATATAAGCATTTAATGACATACATTTTCTCCACATTAGTGGTTGTCAGAGGCTGGAAAGGGGTATAAAGAATTGGCTATATAGGGGTGTGAGGAAAACTAGGTGATAAGAATGTTCTTACAGATTTTGTTTTCTTTGTTTCCACTTTCATTCAGCTTAAAATATTTTCTAAATTAGCATTGTGGTTCCTTCCCTGACTCATGGAGTATTTAAAAGTGTGTTGACCACTTTTCAAGTGCTTTGTATTTTCCAGATAACTATCATCAATTTCCAACAACCTTGATTTATTAAGGTTCTCTTTTATTATTTCAATCCTTTTATATTAATTGAGACTTGTTAATGACCCATACTATGATCTATCTTGATAAATGTTCTGTATTCATTTGAAAAGAATGTATATTCTGGGATTTGCTATAAATATCAATTAGGTCATGTTGGTTGAAGTATTGTTTGACTATTTTGGATTGTTTCTGATTTTCTGTCTTCTTGTTCTATCAATTACCAGAAGAGTAATATTAAATCTTTATTTAAATGATCTGTTTATCTTTTTTAAGTTCTATCTGTTCTTCTCCACATATTTTGAAGCTCTGTTATTAAGTTCATGCACATTTTGGATCGCTATGTCCTCTTGATGAACTGACCTGTTTCTCATTAAAAAATGTTTTTCTTTCTCTTTTTTCTTTGTTCTAAAAACTATTCTGTTAGATATTAACAGAGCAACTCTAGCTTTTTATTTAATAAGTGTTTATTTAATAAGTGTTTGCTTTATTCTCACCTCTTTGTGTCTTTAGATTTTAAATGGGTTTCTTATAAACAACATATTCGGTTCTGCATTTCATATCCAATTTGACAATCTCTGCATTTTAATTGAGGCATTTAGGCTATTTACATTTAATGTGACTAGCAATACATGATTGGTTTAAATCTACCATATCATTCCTTTTGCTTTTTTACCCCATTCATTCTGTTCCTTCCCCCCTCCCTTTTGCTTTTAGGATAAATATTTTTTTAAATGATACTATTTTATCTTTACTATTTTAGCTTTATCTCTGCCTTAGAATTTTCAATTTAGCTGTTAAACTTGGCATTGTCTGTTTTTCTTAAAGCAAAAAAAAAATCTAGTTTAGTGGTTATGTGGACAAGGGTTATAAACAATAAAATGGAAAGATGACCACTTCACATATTTATGTTCAGTAAATATTGAAATAATCACAGATCATTTAGACTAAAATAGTATGGCATTTCTTTACCATTGGTTTGACAAAGAAATAAAACAAAGCTTAATTTGCAGCAATAATGATACACACAGGCATTTCTTTTTCTTTATTGTTTTTGATTTTTTTTTCCTTTTTTAATTTTAGGTACCACATTTAAGGGAAAACATACGGTATTTCTCTTTTTGTGTACAGCTTACTTCACTCAGTGTAATGTCCTCCAGTTGTGTCCATTTTTATGCAAATGGTAGAATTTCATTTTTTATAGCTGAATAATATTCCATTTTATGTATATATCAACTTTTATTTATTTATCTAATGATGGACACTTTGGTTAATTCCGTATTTTGGCTATTGTGAATAGTGATGCTATAAATATGAAACAATGAGTTCATGTCTTTTGGATGTATACCCAGTGGTGAGATTGCTGGGTCATATGGAAAGTCTGTTTCTAGTTTTTAAAGAAATCTTCATATTGTTTTCCACTGGGGCTGCACTAATTTACATTCCCACCAGCAGGGTAAGCCTATTCCCCTTTTTCCACATCCTTGCCAGCAATTGTTACTCTCTACCTTTTGAATGATAACCATTCTGACACAGGGGAGATGACATCTCATTGTGGTTTTGATTTGTATTTTCCTTATGGCTAGTGACGTTGAACATTTTTTCATATATTTGTTGGCCATCTATATTCTTATGAAAACTGTCTGTTGATGTCCTTTGCCCGTTTCTGAATTGGATTATTGGGTTTTTTTTTTTTGTTGTTGAATTTTTTGAGTTGCTGATATAGTCTGGATATTAATCCTTTGTGAGATATATAGCCTGCAAATATATTTTCCCATTCTGTTGGATGTCTCTTCACTGTGTTGGTTCCTTTGACTTAAAGAAGCTTCTGAGTTTGATATAATCTCATTTGTTCAGTTTTGCTTTTGTTATCTGTGCTTTCGGGATTTTATTCAAAAAGTTATCACCTACACTAATACCTTGAAGAATTTGCCCTACATTTTCTTTCATCATCTTCATAGTCTCAGGTCTTAAATATAGGTCTTTAAACCATCTTGAATTGATTTTGGTATATGGTAAGAGATATGTGCCTAATTTCATTCTCTACATTTATACATCCATTTTTGTTAATGTAAAATTAAAGAGAGTATTCTTACTCCAATGTTTGGCCTGAGCACTTTTGTCAAAATTCAGTTGACTGTATGTATGTAGATTGATTCCTGGGCTTTCTATTCTGTTCCACTGATCTGTGTGTTAGTTTTATGCCACTACCATGCTCTTTATGCCAGCACTGCAGCACTGTAGTATTATACTAGAAGTCAGGTGTTGTGATGCCTCAGCTGATTTTTTTCCTTCCTTAGGATTGCTTTAATGATTCTGGGTCTTTTGGACTGGCTTATTTCACTCAGCATAATGTTTTCCAGATTCCTCCATCTTGTTGCAAATGACCGGGTTTCATTGTTCCTTACTGCTGTATAGTATTTTATAGAGTACATGTCCCATAATTTCTTTATCCAGTCTACTGTTGATGGGCATTTGGGTTGGTTCCAGGTCTTAGCTATTGTGAATTGAGCTGCAATAAACATTAATGTGCAGACAGCTTTTTTGTTTGCCAATTTAATTTCCTTTGGGTAAATTCCAAGGAGTGGGATGGCTGGGTTGTATGGTAGGGTTATATTCAGGTTTCTGAGGAATCTCCAGACTGACTTCCATAGTGGCTTAACCAGTTTGCATTCCCACCAACAGTGGGTTAGTGTCCCTTTTCCCCCACATCCTCTCCAGCATCTATTGTTGGTAGATTTCTGAATGTGAGCCATTCTAACCGGGGTGAGGTGAAACCTCATTGTGGTTTTGATTTGCATTTCCCTGATGGCTAGTAATCTTGAACATTTTTTCATGTGTCTGTTGGCCATTTGGATTTCCTCTTTTGAAAAATGTCTATTGAGGTCCTTGGCCCATCTCTTAAGTGGGTTGTTTGTTTTGATGTTGTGGAGTTTCTTGATT
This sequence comes from Lepus europaeus, assembly GCF_033115175.1. Lineage (NCBI taxonomy): Eukaryota > Metazoa > Chordata > Mammalia > Lagomorpha > Leporidae > Lepus > Lepus europaeus. Next base: position 102,894,254 of record NC_084827.1, on the reverse strand, counting down.
TCTTTGTAGAGCAAGGAACTTCTTTCCACTTTTTTGTATCATTGCTGATTTCTTTCATTAATGTTTTTTAATTTTCATTGTAGAGATGCTTAAGTTATTTGGTTTAATTTACTCCTAAATATTTGATTGTTCTTGTGGCTTTTGTGAATGACACTTCTTTCTTAATTTCTCTTTCAGGGAGTTTGTCATCAGCATATTAAAAAGCTACTGTTTTTGTATGTTTATTTTGTGACCCTAACTTCACTGTATTGCTTATTAATTCTCACAGATTTTTGGTGGAGTTTTTCCATGCACATCATGTAATCTGCAAACATGGATATTTTGATTTCCTCTTTTCCAATTTTGATACTGTTTGTTTCTTTCTCTTTCCCAACTGCTCTTGGTAATAGTTCCAATAGTATATTTTAGAAGAGTAGTGAAGTGAACATCCTTGCCTTGTTCCGGATCTGAAGAGAAATGCTTTCAGATTTTCCCCACTCAGTACAATATTGGCTGTTGGTTTGTCAAATATAGCTTTTATAATTTTTAGGTATCTTCCTTCTAAACCTAACTGGTGGAGGGTTTGTATCATGAAGTAGTGTTGACTATTATCAAATTTTTTCTTTGCATCACTTGAGATGACCATGTGATTTAAGTTTATTGATTTGCAAATGTTGAACCACCTTTGCATTGCTGTGATAAATCCCACTTTTTTGTGATGTATGATTTTTTTGATGTGATTTTAGAGTCAGTGTGCTAATAATTTTGTTGAGAATCATTGCATCTATGTTCATCAAGCATTTGGCCTGTAGTTATCTTTTTATGTTGTATCTTTGTTCGGCTTTGGTATCAGAGTGATGCTGACCTCATAAAAAGGTTAGCAGTGTTTCAGTTTATTCAATATTTTGTAGTAGTTTGAAAATTATTGGAGTTGCGTTCTCTTTAAATGTTTTGTAGAATTCAGTAGTAAAGCCATCAGGTCTTGGACTTTTCCCTGATAGAAGACTGTTAACTTGTACTTCAATCTCATTGCTTGTTATGAGTCTTTTTAGATCATCTGGATCTTCTTCATTTAATCTTGGTATATTATATGTTTCTTGGAATTTATCTCATATTTTTGAGGATTTCCAGTTTACTACATATCATTTTTCATGGTAGCTTCTTATGATCCTTTGTATTTCAGTGGTGTCAATCGTAATGTCTCCTTTTTCATCTCTAATTTAATTTATTTGAGTTTTTTCTTTGCTACTTTTACTAAAGGTTTGTCTATTTGTTTATCTCCTCTAGAAACAGCTTTTTGCTTTTTTGAACTTTTGTAATTTTAGTTTCAGTTGCACTTATTTCTGCTCTGAGCTTTATTATTTCTTGCCTCCTGCTGATTTTGAGTTTGGTTTGTTCTTATTTTTCTAAGTCTTTGAGATGCATCATTAGGTCATTTATTTGCAACATTTCTCTTTTTTAATGTAAGCACTTAATGCTATAAGCATACCTCTTAATACTGCATTTGCTGTATCCATGGGTTTTGATATGTTATGCTTTTATTTTCATTTATTTCAAGAACTTTTTAAATTTCCTTTTAAATTTATCCAATGACCCCTTGATCTTTCAGTAGCATGTTCTTAATTTCCATGTGTTTATGAGTTTTGTATTGTTCCTCTTGTTGTTGATTTCTAGTTATATTTGTTTGTTGTCTGAAAAGATACATGGTATAATTTCAATAATTTTAAATTTACTGAGACTTGATTAGTGGCCTAATATATGATCTATCCTAGAAAATATTCCATATGTTGATGAGAAAAATGTATATTCTGTAGCTGTTGGGTGAAATGTCCTGTAATATCTGTCAGGTCCATTTGCTCAATATTGTGTCTAAACTCTGATGTGTCATTATTGATTTTCTGTCTGAATGACCTGTTCATTGATGAGAGTGGATTATTCAAGTCTCCCACTATTGTTGTATTGGAGTCTATCTCTTCTTTTAGGTCTAATAGCATTTGCTATAAATATCTTGGTGGTCTTGTATTGGTTGCATATATATGATTGTTAGATCTTCTTGTTAAATCAATCTTTTTATCAAAATACAATGTCATTGCTTATCTCTTTTTACAATTTGATTTAAAGCCTCTTTTATCTGAAATGAATATAGCTACTTTTTGGTTTCCATTTGCCTGGTATGTCTTTTTCCAACCCTTCACTTTCAGTCTATGTGTATCTTTAATTGTGAAGTCAGTTTCTTGTAGGCAGCATATAACTGGTTCTTGGTTTTTTTATCCATTCAGCCAATAGTCTTTTGGCAGTTGAATATAATCCATTTACATTCAAGGTTACTATTGATAGACAAGAACTAACACCTATTATTTTGTTGATTGGATACAGATTTTACCTGCTCTCTTAGTGAATTTGATGGTGGCATAAGTTTTCTTATTTGCTTCTAATGTAGGACTCTTCAGAATTTCTTAAAAGGTTGGTCAGATGTAAAGAATTCTTTCCATTTTTGCTTATCTGGAAAATACCTTATTTCTCCTTCCCTTCTAAAGGATAGGTTCACAGGATACAATATTCTTGGCTGAAAGTTTTTTTTCTTTTTAGACCTTGAATATATTATCTAATTCTCTTCTCACCTGTATGGTTTTTGCTGAGATGTGTGATGTTAGTATAATTGGTTATCCTTTTTTGTAACATGATGCTTTTCTCTTATGATCTTTAGGAGTCTCTCTTCATCTTTAACTTTTGACAATTTGGTTACAATATGCCATGGAGAAGATCTTTTTTGCTTGAGTCTGAGGGGTCCTTTGATCATCCTATATCTGGATATGCATGTATCTTTCAAGACTTAGAAATTTTCAACTATTATATCATTTAGCAAGTTCTCAATACCCTGTTCCTTCTTTTCTTTTTCAGGAATATCTATAATACAAACACAATGGTCATTTAATGGTATCCAAAACTCCACATAGACTTTCTTCATTCTTTTAAATTCTTTTTTCTTTATTTTTGTCTGATTAGGCTATTTCAAAAGTCTTATCCTTGAGGTCAGAGATAATTTGGTTCACTTGGTCTATTTTGTGTCTATTTTTATTTGACTGAAAAAAAATTCATCTCCAAAATTTCTATTTTGTTCTTTTTAATGATTTCTATCTCCTTAGTAACATTTTCTTCCCTGTCACTCATTGATTTTCTCATTCCTCTAATCTGTCTATGTGTGTTCTTTTGTATAACACTGAGTTCCCTTACAATCATTATTTTGAATTCTATTTCTGGCATTTCATAGATTTCCTTCAGATCAGGAGCCAGTTCTGGGAAACTATTGTGTTCTTTTGGAGGTATCTTGCTGCCTTGCTTCTTCATGTTTCCTGTGTCCTGAGATTGACAGCTGTGCATTTGGTATAATAGTCCCTTCTTCTTCATGGAGTAGATTTTCTTGGAAAAAAGTTTATGGTTTAGATGAAATGCAGGGTATCACTTGGGTTATTGCTTTGCTTTGGTTCTAGGTGAGCCCAGAAGTCTAGCCTCTGAGTGATTTCCATTGTTTTCATTAACGTCAGCTGAATCTAAAAGTGACACAGTGGTCTAGTCAGCTGCAGTTCGCAGGGTTTGGAGTGTGATTGTGAATTGAATTTGGGTTTCCTAGGGTGAGTATCTTCAGTCCACAGAGAGTTTGGTGTCAGTCACACTGGGCATTGTGATAGAAGAGCCTTATTTTTGGTGCTGGGGAAGACAAAGTGGGTGGTGCCCTTGTCGCACTGGCAAGTCTGAGTGATGCTGGGGCTTGTAACACCAGTTGCTGACTCTAGAACTGTGTGATGTCAGTGGTCCCTTCCTCAGGTCTTGCTGGGAGAGTGTAGCTAGTACTGTGGCTTATAACACTAGCAACCCTAGTCCCAAGACAGGAGGATGTGAACTGAGTCCTGCTCCAGTCCTGCGGAGTGATTACAAGGTATACAAGAAAGACATGAGTCCAGTGAGGCGGAATGCAGGTTGGTTTTTCCCTTGGCCTACTGGCTATAGATTCCAGTGGGACTGAGGAAATTAGAACTGATTATCACAGTCCTGTTGGAGGGTATAGTGGGGTCGTTACCCAGCTCTCCCAGGGTGGGAGCAGATTATTTATGTGCTGCTGCTGCTATCCCCCAGCAACTAAGGGAACTTCTCTCCCTCTTACATAAAGTGAGTGAACGTAGTTCCAGGGCCAATGCCCGAAAACTCCCACAGATGCCAGATGCAGGGGATCTGTTCTGTGCACCACACATTGCCCTGAGTCTGACCCTGATCACTTCTGATAGCAGTGGTGCAGAGATCTGCCGTGCAATCTTCACAGCGCTCTGCGGGGATGAGGGAAGGGAGGGAGGCAATGTGGATTACCTTCTCAGAGCGCAGCAGTTGCTCAGACCTCCGGCAGCTCTTCAGGCTGAAGTTGCAGTCAGTGGTCCACTGAGGACTTCTCTCTCATCTAAAGCTCTGGGTGGCAGGGCGCATGGCAACTTCTTTCCATCTTTATTCGATATGATGGCGATTCCCAGCCAGTAGCTGTCTACACTGCACCGCAGGCACCAGCCATGTCTCTGTCTTCATTGTTTTGTTATGTATGTACTGAAAATTTCTGTCCGTCAGACCCCTAGAAATGTGGTATTTCTTGGTCCTTGCTTTTGCGTATTCCGAATCCCAAGGCAGCTTATTCACCCTCACAAGGCTGCACATCCATTTCCTCCCTTCTGCCTTTTGTGCTAGTTTTGTTCACCTCTTTACTACAATATGCACTATCACTATCACTTCTATAATACATTGTTGTTGTTGCTTTAAATGGATAATTGGCTGCTAAATAGGTTTTAGAAGTAAGAAAAAATAAGCCCTTATACTTCCCATATATTTTTTTTAATTTCTGATGCTCTCCATAAATTTGCATAGACCCAAATTCCCCTCTGGTATCATTTCCCTTTTCCACGAGGAATTTAAAAAAAATATTTCTTGCAGTACAGATCTGCTGGTGATAAATTCTTTCAGCTGTGATATGTCTGTCATTTTTTACTTTACATTGACTGCTTACAAAATTCTAGGTTGACAGATTTTTTTTTTTTCCTTTTAGTACTTTTAAAATATCCCTCTACTGTCTTCTGGCTGGCATTGCATTAGATAAGAATTCTTCTATCAGTGCTAACGTTGTTCCTCTGTGCATAAAGTGTCTAGATTCTGTCTGCTTTCAAGGATTTTTTTTTTTCCTTTAACCGAGGTTTTCATCAATTTAATGATGATGTCCTTCATCCTGGTTTTCTTTATGTCTGAATGTCTAGACTCATTGAGCTTCTTAGATTTTGGAATTTGTAGTATTCATCACATTTGGAAAAAAATTGATCAGTGTTTCTTCAGATAATTTTTTTGACAGTCAGAGTGGACAGTGAGAGAGAGAGAGAGACAGAGAGAAAGGTCTTCCTTTGCCGTTGGTTCACCCTCCAATGGCCTCCATGGCTGGCGTGCTGCGGCTGGCGCACTGCGCTGATCCGAAGGCAGGAGCCAGGTGCTTCTCCTGGTCTCCCATGGGTTGCAGGGCCCAAGCACTTGGGCCATCCTCCACTGCACTCCCTGGCCACAGCAGAGAGCTGGCCTGGAAGAGGGGCAACCGGGACAGAATCCGGCGCCCCGACAGGGACTAGAACCCGGAGGATTATTCTAGTGAGCCATAGCGCCAGCCCTGCCCCATCATTTTCTAGTAGAATCAAATATTCTTCTGGTCTCCCATGTATGACAGGCAGGAAATCCTGTATGAGTTGTGATCATATAGATTTTTTTTTTTTTTGACAGGCAGAGTTAGACAGAGAGAGACAGAGAGAAAGGTCTTCCTTCCGTTGGATCACCCCTCAAATGGCCGCTACTGCCAGTGTGCTGCGCCCATCCGAAGCCAGAAGCCAGGTGCTTCTCCTGGTCTCCCATGTGGGTGCAGGGCCCAAGCACTTGGGCCATTCTCCACTGCACTCCCTGGTCATAGCAGAGAGCTGGCCTGGAAAAGGGGCAACTGGGACAGCATCCAGCGCCCCGACCGGGACTAGAACCCAGTGTGCCGGTGCCGCTAGGCGGAGGATTATTCTATTGAGCCATGGCGCCGGCCTCAGATAATTTTTTGGACCATACTTCCTTCTCTCAGACACAAATTAAACACATATTAGACCACTTGAAAGTATCCAACAGGTCACTGTTACTAAGTTTTCTTTTGTTTTGTTTTAGTATTGTTTTCCCTGTGCATTTTTATTAGTTTCTATTTTTTTTTATTTTTAAAAAAATTTTTATTTAATAAATGTGAATTTACAAAGTGCAACTTTTGCTTTATTGTGGCTTTCCCCCCCAACCTCCCTCCCTCCCGAAGCCCTCCCCTCTGCCACTCCCTCTCCTTTTTTTTTTTTTTGTTAAACTTTTATTTAATGAATATAAATTTCCAAAGTATAGCTTATGGGTTACAATGGCTTCCCCCCTCCCATAACTTCCCTCCTGCCCGCAACCCTCCCCTTTCCCGCTCCCTTTCCCCTTCCATTCATGTAAAGATTCATTTTCAATTCTCTTTGTATACAGAAGATCAGTTTAGTATATATTAGGTAAAGATTTCAACATTTTGCCCATATAGCAACATAAAGTGAAAAAACTACATTGGATTACTAATTATAGCATTAAATAGCAATGTACAGCACATTAAAGACAGAGATCCTACATAATTTTTTTGCAAATTAATTAATTTTCTATGCCATTTCCATTTTAACACCAGGTTGTTTTTTTTTCATTTCCAATTCTCTTTATATACAGAAGATCACTTCAGTATGTAATTAGTAAAGACCTCATCAGTTTGTGCCCACACAGAAACGCAAAGTATAAAAATACTGTTTCAGTACTAGTTATTAGTTTCTATTTTTAAAGATTTATTTATTTACTTGAGGGGCAGAGTTACACAGAGAGAGGAGAGGCAGGGAGGCAGAGAGAGAGAGAGAGAGAGAGAGAGAGAGAGAAGTCTTCCATCCATTGGTTCACTCCCTAGATGGCCACAACGGCTGGAGCTGTGCCAACCTGAAGCCAGGAGCCAGGAGCTTCTTCTGGGTCTCCCATACGGGTGCAGGGACCCAAGCACTTGGACCATCTTCTACTGCTTTCCCAGGCCATAGCAGAGAGCTGGATTGGAAGAGAAGCAGTTGGGACTTGAACCAGCACCCATGTGGGATGCCAGCTCTGTGAGTGGCAGCTTTACCTGCTATGTCACGGCGCCGGCCCCTATAGTTGTTTTATTTCAAGTTGAATTTTCAAAATTTCTTTTTATTTATCTAATTTAAAATGTTAATTAGTTTTTGACATATTTAATGTGCTTTGTAGATGCAATTCTTTTTTTGGGGGGGGGTTGAATTGACTTTATTATTCTGTAAATGTGAAATTTTTTTATTAAACTTTTATTTACTGAATATAAATTTCCAAAGTACAGCTCATGGGTTACAATGGCTTCCCCCTCCCAAAACTTCCCTCCCACCCACAACCCTCCCCTTTCCCGCTCCCTCTCCCCTTCCAATCACGTCATGATTCATTTTCAATTCTCTTTATATACAAAAGATCAGTTTAGTATAAATTAGGTAACGATTTCAACAGTTTGCCCCCATATAGCAACACAAAGTGAAAAAAAAATACTGTTGGAGTACTAGTTATAGCATTAAATAAGAGTGTACAGCACATTAAAGACAGAGATCTTACATAATATTTTTTAAAAAATTAATTAATTTTCTATGCCATTTCCAATTTAACACCAGGTTTGTTTTTTTTTTTCATTTCCAATTATCTTTATATACAGAAGATCGATTCAGTATATAATTAGTAAGGACCTCATCAGTTTGTACCCACACAGAAACACAAAGTGTAAAAATACTGTTTCAGTACTAGTTATAGCATCACTGCACATTGGACAACACATTAAGGACAGATCCCACATGGGATGTAAGTACACAGTGACTCCTGTTGCTGACTTAACAATTTGACACTCCTGCTCATGGCGTCAGTAATCTCCCTAGGCTCTAGTCCGAATGCCTTAAGGGCTGATTCTGAGGCCAGAGTGTTGTTTAGGACATCTGCCATTCTATGAGTCTGCTGTGTATCCCACTTCCCATGCTGGATCTTTCTCTCCCTTTTTGATTCTATCAGTTAGTATTAGCAGACACTTGTCTTGTTTGTGTGATCCCTTTGTTTCTTAGACATATCCAAGCCATCGAATGTGAACTGAAATTGATCACTTGGACTAGTGAGATGGCATTGGTACATGCCACCTTGATGGGATTGTGTTGGAATCCCCTGGCACATTTCTAACTCCATCATTTGGGGCAAGACTGATTGTGCATGTCCCAAATTGTGCATCTCCTCCCTCTCTTTTTCCACTCTGAAATTTAACAGGGATCACTTTTCAGTTAAAATTTAAACACCTAAGAATAATTGTGTGTTAATTACAGAGTTCAACCACTAGTACTAGAACAACAACAACAACAACAAATACTAAAAAGGATAAAGTATTACATTGTACATCTAGAGTCAGGACAAAAGCTGATCAGGTCATTGTTTCTTATAGTGTCCATTTCACTTCAACAGGTTTCCCCTTTGGTGCTCATTTGTCGCCAATCAGGGAAAACAAATGATATTTGTCTCTTTGGGACTGGCTTAATTCACTCAGCATGATGCTTTCCAGATCCCTCCATCTTGTTGCAAATGACTGGGTTTCGTTGTTTCTTACTGCTGTATAGTATTCTATGGAGTACATGTCCCATAGTTTCTTTATCCAGTCTACTGTTGATGGGCATTTGGGTTGGTTCCAGGTCTTAGCTATTGTGAATTGAGCTGCAATAAACATTAATGTGCAGATGGCTTTTTTATTAGCCAAATTAATTTCCTTTGGGTAAATTCCAAGGAGTGGGATGGCTGGGTTGTATGGTAGGGTTATGTTCAGGTTTCTGAGGAATATCCAGACTGACTTCCATAGTGGCTTAACCAGTTTGCATTCCCACCAACAGTGGGTTAGTGTCCCTTTTCCCCCACATCCTCTCCAGCATCTATTGTTGGTAGATTTCTGGATGTGAGCCATTCTCACCGGGGTGAGGTGAAACCTCATTGTGGTTTTGATTTGCATTTCTCTGATTGCTAGTGATCTTGAACATTTTTTCATGTGTCTGTTGGCCATTTGGATTTCCTCTTTTGAAAAATGACTATTGAGGTCCTTGGCCCATCTCTTCAGTGGGTTGTTTGTTCTGTTGTTGTGGATTTTCTTGATTTCTTTGTAGATTCTGGTTATCAACCCTTTATCTGTAGTATAGTTGGCAAATATTTTTTCCCATTCTGTCGGTTGCCTCTTCACTTTGCTGACTGTTTCTTTTGAAGTACAGAAACTTCTCAATTTGATGCAATCCCAAATGTTAATTTTGGTTTTGACTGCCTGTGCTCCTGGGGTCTTTTCCAAGAAGTCTTTGTCTGTACCTATATCTTGCAGAGTTTCTCCAATGCTCTCTAATAATTTAATGGTTTCGGTTCGTAGATTTAAGTCTTTAATCCACGTTGAGTGGCAATTCTAAGAACATAATGATGTTCCCTCCTCTCTCCCTCCCTTCCTCCCTCTCTTGCCCTATATCCTTCCACATTCCTCCTTTCTCCTTTTCTTTTTTTTTTTAATTTTTAAGATAACATATTTAAAATTTACATTATGGTAAAAATGCTTAGTATTTCACCAAATAAGCTTAACAAGTAAAAAACAAAAAGACCCTGGTTTAGTGAGAATGTAGATAATGACTATAAACAATAACTGAATGGAAAACCAAATATTTCACCCATATACAGTAAATTTCAAAATAATCTCAGATCATTAAAACTATGGTAAACCATTCTTAACCAAAGGTTTCACAAAGGCATAAAATAGTTTTATAAAAGTGTATTTGCAGCAATACTGCTACACACAGACATTTGTTTCTTCTTCTTCCTCCTCCTCCTCCTCCTCCTGCTCCTGCTCCTCCTCCTCTTATAGCTTCCACCTATAAGAACAGGCAGTATTTGTCTTTCTTATTCTGGCTTATTTCACTCAACATGATGTCCTCCAATTGCATCTGTTTTGCTATAAATGGTAGAATTTCAGTCTTTTTTTTTAATAGCATAATATTTCATTGTATACGTGCACAATATTTTCTTTATCCATGCATCTGATGATGGACATCTGGGTTGTTTCCAAATTTTGGCTATTGTGAATAGAGCTGCTATAAACATGGTAGTGCAGGTATCTGGTACATTGTATTCACGTCTTTTGGATATATATCAGTAGTGGGATTCCTGGATCACATGGCGAGCCTATTTCTAGTTTTTTAAGAAATTTTAAGTTTTCCACCATGGCTGCACTAATTTGCATTCCCACCAACAGTGTATGAGTGTCCCCCTTTCCCCACATCCTTGTCAGCATTTGTTACTCTCTGGGTTTTGAATTTTAGCCAATCTGATAGGGTTGAGGTGATATCTCATTGTGGTTTTGACTTGCATTTCCCTGAAGGCTAGTGATGTTGAGCATTTTTTCCATATATTTGTTGTTCATTTTATATTTCTTCTTTTGAGAACTGTCTTTTGAAATCCTTTGCCCATTTCTCAACTAGATTGGTTTTTTTATTGTTCAGTTTTTTAAGTTGTTGATATATTCAGGATATTAATCCTTTGTCAGATAAGTGGTTTGCAAATATTTTTCCCATTCTGGTAGATCTTTCTTCACTCTATGGATTGCTACCTTTGCCATGCAAAAGCTTCTGAGTTTGATATGGTCCCATTTGTTTAGTTTTGCTTTTGTAACCTGTGCACAGAGGGTTTTGTCCAAGAAGTTGCCACCATATCAATGTTTTGAAGTGTTTCTCTTATGTTTTTTTTCCAGCAACTTCATAGTCTCAGGTCTTAAATTTAGGTCTCTGATCCATCTTGAGTTAACTTTTATATGTGGTGCGAGGTATGGCTCTAATTTCTTTCTTCTACATATGTAAGTCTAGTTTTACTGGCACCATTTCTTGAAGAAACTATCATTACTTTACTGTATTTACTTTTAAGTAAATAAAAATCTTCAAAAAAACTATAAAAAATTACAAACTATTAGAGGGCCTACAGAAGTATTATATAAAATAAATGTTTTCTCAAACTCAAAAAATCATGCTGCTCATTTGTACTATGTTTGCTAATTAGCTGTTAATTCCATCCAGTATATTATTCATTGAATATATTGAAACCTCCTTTACTTGAAAACTTAATACTAGTACAATTTAATTATTTATTTTTATGCTTTCCATTTCTCTTCTCATAATATCCGTGTTTTATTAAACATGTGAAGCAGAGTTATAGTAGTTCTTTTAATATCCTTGTCTTCTAGTTCCATCATTTCTTTTTGATTGATTTTTCCTGGTTTCACATCATGTTTTCTGCATTTTAGCAAATCTAGTAGTTTTAGGGGACATTTTGCTCTGTTGTTTGTGGCTGAATTTCTTGTGTTTCTTTAAAAGTGTTATATTATGTTTTTATGCACAATTGAGTAGTTGAAATTAATTTGGTCATTTCAAACCTTGCTTTTAAAGCTTTTAAACTGTTAGGAAGGGTCTCATCAGGCTTTAGTTGAGGACCAATTCTGCACTGCCCCTTGGAATTCTATCAATGCTTGTGTATTAGGTCTTTTCGCTCTAGCTGGTGTGAACACAAAGCATTAGCAACCCTGTGTGGGATCCTGGAGTTTGTCAGCCTACTGATTTCCAGTTGCTTTTTACCCAGCCTGAGACGTTTTCCTCTCCTAGATGTATAGATTAGTAATTTGTAAAAGACTCGAGAGACCCTCCTGCAGATCCCCAGAGCCCTCTCTCACCAGGTTTCTGCTCGCCACAGTTTCTAACGCCTGGCCTCCCTGAACTGCAGTTGCTGTCTCCAGCTCTCACTAATGAGAGAAAGGTTGTTGAATGATTGAAAGCCACTGCCTGCAGTGGTGGCATCTCATATGGGTGCCAGTTCTAGTCCCGGCTACTCCTCTTCAATCCAGCTCTCTGCTGTGGCCTGGGAAAACAGTAGAAGATGGCCAAGCCCTTGGGCCCCTACACCCACACGGGACACCCGGAAGAAGCTCCTGGCTCCTGGCTCCTGGCTCTTGGCTTCAGATCAGCATAGCTCCAGTTGTTGCGGCCATTTGGGGAGTGAACCACCGGAAGGAGGACCTTTCTCTCTGTCTCTCTCTCTCACTTTCTGTAACTCTACCTCTCAAATAAATAAAGTCTTAAAAAAGAAAAAAGAAAAGAAAGTGAGAGTCCTGAAAAACAGCAGCTCCAATTCAAAGCCTGGATGCACCAGTCTCAGAGACCTGGAGAAAACATGGTGTTGCCCTATAATAAATGAGGACTAGATTCTCGAACAATTCATTAGTATTTTCATGGATACTAGTGCATGTTTTTGGTTCTACTGATGTGATCACTGTTGTTGCATTTAAATGAAAGACAATGAGGAATCAGCAACAGACTTCATTGCTATACTTCATTTATATCACATTCTGGTCCTTCTGCTAGCGACCTCTAGGCTTCCCACCAGCAGAAGGATTAACTAATCTTTCTTTCTCAACCGCATACTTGTCAGTATTTCTCTGACCTCCTGACCATACTGAACCAGAAGGTCTCCCCTAAGGCTGCCCTGGGAGACCTGGTAGTGCGGCTTTGTCAAATCACACTTCAGGCTACATGCTGAATCTCCACTGTATTTGTAGTTGATGAAGCTTCATCCCATGTGCTGACTGTGGCTGGCCTTGTGAATCCTGTGTAGCTACTCAAGGAGGGGTACTCTCAGTTGAGTTTTTCTGCTCTTAACTTCTTCACAAACTCTACCATCAGAGCATCTACTTTTTTTTTTTTTTTTTTTGACAGCCAGAATGGACAGTGAGAGAGAGACAGAGAGAAAGGTCTTCCTTTGCCGTTGGTTCACCCTCCAATGGCCGCCGCGGTAGGCGCGCTGCCACTGGCGCACCGCGCTGTTCCGATGGCAGGAGCCAGGTGCTTCTCCTGGTCTCCCATGGGGTGCAGGGCCCAAGCACTTGGGCCATCCTCCACTGCACTCCCGGGCCACAGCAGAGAGCCGCCCTGGAATAGGGGCATCCGGGACAGGATCGGTGCCCCAACCGAAGAGCAACTACTTTTTTCCCATTAATGGATCACACTTCTAAAACCTTATTAGTGGGAAGGAATAATATCACCTCTTGAGGCTCATCTTTCATTCCTGAATTGACCAAAAGGCCTGAGGTTTTTGATAGTTCAAAATGGGATCAATCCAGTAGGTAAACGTGTTTGATCAAAAGAATAAAGATTGGGAATTACTTCAGTAGCAAAGAAATATATGTCACTTGATCAAATTTATAAAAATTTGAATTAAAATGTAAACACTATTGAAGATGATGCATTGTAACCCTGAATCTGGTGAGATTTTCCTATTCAAAGACAGATACCATTTCTCTGGCATTTTTTTTAAATTTGGGCTATATTATGTTTTTTATAAGGGACACTTTCAATGGAGTTTTTTTAATGGCTGATAACAAAACAGTGGACAACGTAAGACTTAGCAATCACAAGCAGAAATAAACAGCAGAGGCAATATTAACATGATATAAGTTAAATTTAGGTTTGTTAAATTTAAGTTTCAAAGCACTAAACAGGATAAAGAGAGAATATGATGATAAAAATTACAAGTCATAAGATAAAAGTCATGTCTTCAAAGAAGGTAACATTTAGAGATCTATATGCACAAAACTGCAAACAAGAAAAATCTTTAGACATGCAGAAAGTGGATATTTTTAAATGCAATTATAATAGGAGACTTTAAATACTCTTTCAGATATTCGCTGATAAGTAACAATGAAAAGAAATAAGAAAGAAAGAGCCAAACAGTACAATAAGCAAACTCACAATGTAAACAGAGGTACTTCAAATTAACAGGTTTCTGTTTCTTCCCACAAGCACATGAAACACTTACACAATCAGTTATATACTGGCCACAGGGGCAGAACTGCCCTTAGCAAAATTTTAAACTAGGTATTTTAGAAGCCATTTCCACAATCATAACCCAATAAAATTAGAATGAATCATTAAGATGTCCAAGCAATTCTACCAAGTCGGAAATTAAGGCACCCATGTATAAACAACCCTTAGCACTGAAAATGACTACTAAAAATGGATGAAGTAGAAGAGACCCACATACTACATGGACACAGGCCTCTGTGCAGATGAGAGGTCGTTCTTCATTCCTGTCTGTCACTTTTATGTTTAGCAAAGCAGTTATACTTACTCATTGTTTATGCCGATATGAGTCTGGTTTTGATATTTACCTGTTTATTTATTTATATCACTGGTTCATCCTGTTAAAAATTAAACCAGTAATTCAAGAACAAATTAAATCAACCAGCTTTTTTAAACATTTAGTGCATGTGATTGGTTTTGGTATTTCATATATACAGTTTAACACAGTTTAATCCAGTAAGGTGTTCATAAATATTCATACCCGAGTAAACGACAAACACTTAGGACAGGGCACAGCACAGCGTGTCATACGTCCTGTGTTACCGTTTCATTCATGAGTTCCCACCTACTCAGCATAGTAGAGAGTCCCACCCCATGACTACCTACAGGTTCCCTCCCCTAATATTTTCACAAGACTTCCATGGTGCTTGTTCCTCCCGTAGGGCAATTTCCACTGCTCTCAGTGGGCTCTGGGAGCTGGCACTTGTATGTCTCTCCCTGACGCTGGAGCTATGAGAACACAAGCGAACATTTTAGAGCAGTGGGCTTTCCCTTTAGCACTCTAGCTGGGCTCCACTTGCCAAGAATATCTCTTGCCTTCCCCGCTGCAGCCCAGCTCTCTGGGAACTGGTCAGGAAGTGGAAATGCCTAGCTCTCTATCTCAGCAAATGTCTGCTCTGTGTCCTCAACAGGGGCCTTGCAGAAGTTACATCCTGATGGGCAAGACGGAAAACAAAGAAACCATTAATAATGTAGTAACAGTAGGGATAAGTGCTGTGTAAACCATAAAGCACAGTCCATCAGTCAGATCCAGCAAGGGCGACAGCAGTCCGGAGTTTAAGACGTGGTATTCGTCAGTGCGATATTAGAAATGCTTAAACAGCGTATGTATGACAAGCAGGCAACCCTCTTTGCGCATGCGCTCACCTTTGGCCTTGCCTGTGCTGGTAGGGAGGCTGCTAACTCTCCTGCCGGTCTGTGCATCCAGACCACACCTCCGGGAGATTCTAAGGTGATTCCTGACACTAACCAGCGAGCCAGCGCTAAGTACGCTGCATTAGCCAGGGGTCTGACCCTCCCTATCGACAAGTAAAGTCATTTTTCAAGAAGTTTTTTATAGACTGTAAGATGCTTGTAAATCAATCTCCAAATCCCTCGTTCTTGGCCATTTTTCTGGAAATTCCTTTATAATTAAGTCCCTGGACTCTTCACACAGCATCACTTAAGTAGTCCAGTTCTACTGAGACAGCCAGCGCCCAAAGAGCACAGCCTTCAGGAGTTACATCCTAAACTGCAAGCAGAACGTCCCACGAGACCTTGTAAATCTTGGCGCAGCCCCGTGACAGCGCAGCCAGAGCTTACTGTCTCCGGAGCTGTCCTGTCACCGGATTCTTTCCAACCATTCAGATGGGAGGGAGCAGGTGTGAGACGATGGTGACTGAGCCTGCAGGGTTGCTGGGGTGCTAGGGCTCTCTGCTAGTTCTTATCAGGACAGAGAAAAGTTCAGTACCACTCCTTAATGAAAAATACAAGCCCTCAGAGGGAGATGCCGGAGAAATTCCAGCAACTAAGATCGATTCGTGCGGCTCTTGACAGAACCTCGGAGTCCAAATACAAAGAAGTTCCATGTGTCACAAAATACTTCTATTTTGTGATTTCCGCCAACATTTAACAATATGCAAACCACACTTAGAGTCACACCAACAAAAACAAGACAATAATTAACAGGAGAAACAAGCAGTCGAACGGGAGGAGAAATATAATAACAACATTGCACATGACTCAGCCAAGACTAAAAGCCAGATTCAGAACAATGCCAACACTGAGTTTTGATCTAACATAAAATAATGATCTAATTCTATTAGGAAGATGGGGTGAAACTGAGAAGGAAGAAAGGATGTTGAAAAGACCCAAGCTCTCAGCTCCATTGGTAAACAGGATGCCCAATAGTAATATCTAAAAGAAAATTCAAGTACTTGCAATTCTAAATATGGAAAAACATGAAACTTTAGGAAAAACCTAAAGAATTTTGAAATATTCATTTGATTTTATGAAACATTCAGCTATAATATGAGAAAATAATTTTTCCAGAATCATATTTCCATGGTGACTAGCTTCTCTGATGTTCATAGAACTTTTCTCCCAGTGTTTGAATCTAATTTTGGGATGTTAATCTCCCATAAGATTAAATGTCCTATGTAGCAAGGTGAGTCACTTTGTCATTAATCAAAGATGACCATATAAATGGTATGCCTTCAAGATTGTTCAGTGCACAACCTACACACTGCTGTCAACCTGATGCTTTCTACCACCCCCATATTTACAAACTATAAGATGAATACCAGAGCAGGTAACACCAATTTTCCTAAAATATGGTAATCTTTTTACTAAAGAAGTTCTTATGGTTTTCATTTCATTTAGTAAATTACTTTAGAATCAGCCTACTACTAAAAAACTAGTAAACTGTAGGGTCGAAGTGTGGCTCAGTGGGTTAGGCATCCTATATGGCCCCCAGTTCAAGTCCCAGCTTCTCCACTCCCAATCCAGCTCCCTGCTTATGTGCCTGGGAAGGAAGTGGAGGGTGGCCCAAGCCTTTGGGCCCCTGCACCCATGTGGGAGACCCAGAAGAAGATCCTAGCTCCTAGCTTTGGCCTGGCTTAGTTTTGGCTGTTGAGGCCATTTAGGGAGTGAATCAGCAGATGGAAGATAGCCCTCTTTCTCTCTCTCTCTCTCTCTCTCTCTCTCTCTCTCTCTCGCTGTAAATCTGCCTTTCAAATAAATAAATAAATCTTTAAAACAAGAAAACTAGTGAACTGAGCCCAAATATTTAAACATATTACAAACCATGTTGGAAATCCCTAGAGAATTCACATGGAGGAGAGCAGTATTTGTGGCAAATAGTCTGCCTAAGATGTCTTCCTGGAGGCCGTAGAGGCCCTCACTGGGTCCCGGATGCTCATGTGTGCACCTGAATCACATGAGAGTAGCCAGGTGGCAATCTCTGAGAACCAGTGAAGAACAGTGGACACAGGGTGAGGCCAGAATAAAAAGCAAACCAAAGCAAAGAAGCTACCTAGCCAGAAAATGTGGATGCCTAAAGAGCCCAAGGGAAGAGACGAACAAAGTAAGTCAAAGCACCATACTGATGTCTTTCCGAAGTTAGCAGGCGCCCCCCGCAGAAGTGACACCGCCTTGAATCAGAGACTGAGAGAAGAGAAGCTATTACTCAGGTCAAGAAGGGTGTTTCGTTTTTAAGTGTGCTTTGTTCCCTGCCACACTGACGCTAGCCCTGCTGCTGGCACACTGGCTGTGTGTCTTCTCTGACCCCCACATGGAGGGACACGGAGCCAATCCACAAGCTGCAAGGACAGCACAGACTGGCAGCTTAACAGGTACCAGCCTGCCAGGTTTTATTGCTTCTTACACAAACAGTTCTAAATACCACAGCTTCTGGGGGCAGCGATAAGCTTCAGTTGCTTAGCTTGGTTAACATTCCTTCCTTTCTTTCCCAAAAGCCTTTTCCACCAGCGCTTGGACTTTTCTGGGCTGCGCTCTGCATTAAGTTCTTTAACAAACAAAGACCCTTTCTTGTTATATAATTACCTAGACAGTGTCTTTTTGTTAGGAGCTTCTTAGAATGTATATTATTATCTTAACCGAATTATCCAGTGAATGTCAGCACCTGGAGAGACTTTGTTTCATGTGTTCTGAATCTACCAGATCAACTGTTCTGACTGCACTAGGCACGTGCCGTTGAGCAGTTCACCAGTCTTGTCTGAGTTTTGTCCATGTATTGGTGCATTGCTCTGCCTGGCTGGCATGATATCACAGCCAAGAATGTGAAAAGGCAATGGGATAGGCATACCTTTCTGCACACACACACACTCACACACACTCATGTGCACACCCGCCAATACTTGGAGAAGCAGGTGAGATTCTTGTATTGGAGCAGGTATTCTAAAAACAATCCTCCCTGAGCATTGAGGTCTTTTTTATTAGCAAACAGCATAATTAATTTAGACTACTTTGATGATTAGTTTCACAATGCTAATTGTGTTCAATTAAGCAGATTAGATGGTACCAATTGAGTAGTAAATAGGCATTCAAAGACCTGGGATAATATGGAAGGATACTCTAAGCTCATTCTGTAAAGGATATTGGGAAATGGTCTGGTAATTTACTAACTTTTGCTGTCACTTAGAAATAGGCTCAGTTTCTCCTTCCGTCAAATAGTAAGAAATCTTCCTACCATAATGCTAATAAAACTTTATATCCAGGAAGCAAGTGAATTCCTTTTAAATACCAGTTGTGCATTGTGAAGTAAAAGATACTTGACTATAACCTATTGAACTAATTCTCCAGGGAAAAGGTTATATGGATAATAGAAGATAGTACCCAAATAACAGAAAATACAAATGTATGTGTTCATTTAGAATATATACATATGTATATGTATAAAATACAAATGTATATGTTCATTTAGAATATATGCATACACATACATAAATAAATATTATATATATAAACACACAAAACACACATTGCTCAGGTCATTAAATGAATTTTATCTTTTAGGTTAATGCTTTTTCTAAATTGTCCAAAATCATCCAGGAACTTTTAAAAACCACAGATTGCCTAGCCTTTCTCTAAATAAAGATGCTGTTATTATACAATTAAGTAGACAGTGTCTTTTTGTTAGGTGCTTCTTAATGTGTGTATTATGATCAGGACTGAATTATCCCGTGACCTTTAGTACCTGGAGAGACTTTGTTTCATGTGCTCTTATGTCTAACAGAAGAACTCCTGGCCATGCCCAGAAGTGATGTCCTGGCATATATTTTTATTTTCTGAATGATTGTGACCAGGTTTGGAATGACTGACTTAGAAGGCTCACCATTAGTTATGTCTGATTACTTTTCCTGTCTTAAAAAAAATCAATATATTCATCATCAGGTGATATAGAGTTGAGTCAGTTAATTATTCATGCAGAAAAGTCCTAAAATGAGATCTTGGAGAGATACATTAATATTTCTCCATCCTTGAAACATTGCTTTAAAGACCACTCCCTGGACCTCTCTGTTCATCCCTGAGATGCTGAATCTAATTTACTTTCAGGGCATAAGGAGACTGAGTAAATAGTTTAAGAATACATTGGAAAATTTAATGTTGCCTGGTTAATAATTTTATGGCTGGATAATAGTTTGATTGAGTGATTTATAGGCTTTTCCTACTGTGTATTTTCCACTTTCTCCTTCTCCAGTTTAGGTGAAACTTTCCACAAAGAGGTGAGATCAGAACTTGGATGTAATACAAAGATAACTGGAGAAAAAATAAAAAGGGGAGTAAAAAATATATATCTTGCATACCTGAGTTTATAAACAGAAAATCATGTACAGTATAAGTTGCATTCAAATGTTGAGTATGTATACAAGGTGCTTAATATTTATAAAGTGTGTTGTATGTACTGACCAGGTATTTCAGTGAAGTATCTCCCTAGCCTTCCCTTCAGTGCTCATGTTTAGCACAGTGTAAGCACTTGCCCAGTAGCAATGAATGAGTAAACAAGGGTATCATAGAGCATTCCAACAAAAAACATATGATTCACTGGATGTTAATGCAGCCTGGTTTTTCTTTGAAGATATAAAAAATACTTATAATAAGTTAGTTTCTTTAATTTCTGAACCTGGTGTTATTTTAAATCATTTCATTAAAAAAAACCCTGAGCTTCATTTTTCTCCTTCAAAAAGTAGATTTACGTGAGAGTTGCAGTTTCTCCAAAAAATTCTATATGCTAGCACAACATTGAAAATTCATTTGATTAAAAACATTCCTTAGAACTATGGGTTTTTGAAAAGGTTGATTTTCTTCTAATGTAGTCAGATTCATAAATCAGAATGCTAGTACTCTAGTAGATATTTATTTCAGAAATGTCAACCAAAAATTCAGACCCTTATAACAAAGTAGGAAAATAGTAGTTATAGAACCCATATCACTCTGGAATTATAGCAAAAAGAAGACTGTATATATTACATAGAAACATTTTTATGAGATGAAACTTTGATTCAACCAGTTCCACATATTTAGTGACCTTGTTTCATGGATAAAAATAGGGAAACGTTCTCCTCTGTCCGTCTCATCTTTTTGAGGAAGAAACATAAGAATACAGTCAGATGTTTGCATGGTTGGGTCTAAGTTCCCCTACAGAGAGGCATTTAAAGCTTTTTCATAGCCTATGAATTCAGAATAAAAGATTTATTTTAAAAAATACTTTGTGTGTGTGCCTGTGTATTCAGAAAAAAAATGGTTGAATTAACTAATCTAAGAGACACAAAGCTGATTTCTTGCCATGAAGGAATAACATCACCTTTGACATTACTGCCAAAGATTTCCAGGGGTTCAAAAACAATTCCAGGCCATCAATTACTCATAAAAGTTAAATGCTTATTTTTGAAATCATAAAAATGTAATGCTCACAAGTAGATGTAGATGTGCATTTAATTTTTAATATCTAATTCATCTGTACCTTACCCCTTTGTTCTTACTACTTTCTTCCCTTTCAAAAAACCAAGGGCATCCCTTACAGAACTAGAAACAAAATCTTAAAATTTATATTGAATCATAAAAGACCCAGAATAGTCTCAGAAACCCTGTGTAAAAAAGAAAAGTCACAATGGAGGCCTCACAATACCTGACTTCAAAGCATACTTTGGAACTATAGCAATTAAAACAGCATGGTACTAGCATAAAAACTGACACATAGATCAATGGAACAGAATAGAGAACCCAGAAATTAATCTACATAAATATAGCCAACTGATTTTTTACAAAAGTGCCCAGACCATGCTTTGGAGAAAGGATAATCTCTTCAATAAATGGTGCTCACAAACCTGAATGTATATATGCAGAAGAATGAAATCAGTTCCCTACCTGTCACCACATACTAAAATAAATGCAAAATGGATCAGACTTAAATTGAAGACCTGAGACTATGAAGTTGTTGAAAGAAAATGTAGGGGAAACACTTTAAGACATTGGTGTAGGTTGCACATGCAACAAAAACAAAACTAAATAAATGGGATTATAGCAATCTCAGAAACTTCTGCACAGCAAAGGAAACAATAGAGTGAAGAGACAGCAGACAGAATGAGAAAAATTTTTTGCAAGAAACTTACCCAATGAAGGTTAATACCCAGAATAGGTCAGCAACTCAAAAAATTCAACAAGAAAAATGCAGCCAATCCAGTGAAGTAATGGGCAAAGGACCTCAGTAGACAGTTTTCAAAAAAAAAAAAAAAAGAAATACAAATGTTCAACAAATATCTGAAAAAGTGCTCAACATCACTAGTCATCAGGGAAATGCAAATAAAAGCCACAATGAAATATCATCTCACCCCTGTCAGAATGACTAAAATCCCAAAGACAGAGAGGAACAAATGCTGGCCAGGATATGGAGCAAGGCAAATCTTATACTCCAGGGGTGAAATGTAAACTAGTGCAGCCATTCTGGAAAGCAGTATGTAGATTTCTTTAAAAACTAGAAACATGACCGGCGCCGTGGCTTAACAGGCTAATCCTCCGCCTAGCGGCGCCCGCACACCAGGTTCTAGTCCCAGTTGGGGCGCCAGATTCTATCCCGGTTGCCCCTCTTCCAGGCCAGCTCTCTGCTATGGCCTGGGAAGGCAGTGGAGGATAGCCCAAGTGCTTGGGCCCTGCACCCCATGGGAGACCAGGAGAAGCACCTGGCTCCTGGCTTCGGATCAGCACGATGCACCAGCCACAGCGGCCATTGGAGGGTGAACCAACAGCAAAAAGGAAGACCTTTCTCTCTGTCTCTCTAACTATCCACTCTGCCTGTCAAAAAAAAAAAAAAAAAAAAAAAAAAAAAAAAAAAAAACTAGAAACAGACTTGCCATATGACCCAGCCGTCCCACTATATACCCAAAAGATATAAACACATTGTATCAAGGAGATACCTGCCATCACCAGGTTTATAGCAGTACTGTTCACAATAGCAAAAATATGGAATCAACCAAGGTGCCATCATCAAATAAATAGATTAAGAACTTGGATTAAAAAATACATATAATAAAATACTATTCAACTATAAAAAGAAAATTCGCACAAAAATGGATACAACTGGAGTACATCATGTTAAGTGAAATAAGTCTGACACAGAAGGACAAATACTACATGCTCTCCCTTATATCTAGAACTAAAATTAAAAAGTAAAAATAATCAAAAAACAAAAAAAAAGAAATAAAGAAATGCCTGTGTGTATCAGTATGGCTGCAAATGTAATTTGTCAAACTTTAGTTTATATCTTTTCAAAAAATGGTTAAGAATGATATACCACTATAGTTTTAATGATCTGTGATCATTTAAAAAAAATTTTAAATTTACTGAATATGAGTAAAATTGACATCTTTTCATTTAGTTATTATTTATAGCTCTTGCCTATATTCCTGCTGAACTATGGTCTTTTTACTTGTTGAACTTTTTATCTAGTGGAGCATTAAGCCTTTGAGTGTATATAACAATTGAAAATATGTTATCTCAAAAAATTATAAAGAGAAGGAAAGGAGAGATGTAGGGAGGGGGAAGGGAATTATCATTATATTCTTAGAATTGTATCTATAGGAGAGATGTAGGGAGGGGGAAGGGAATTATCATTATATTCTTAGAATTGTATCTATGAACTGCATTGAATCTGTTCTCTTTATATTTAAATACAAATAAATAAATAAAAACTGGAAACAACAAAAATGAATTTAAAATACTATAGAATCACAAAAATATAAGTCTGAAACAGTTCATTCATTCTATAACTCCTTCTTGAAACTCTTAAATCATCCTTAGATATTGAAGTTGGAGGTCTTCCTAAACCACTGTGTATGTGTGTTTTCTTTTGAGGGTACAAGGTTTTGGGAGAACCAGGAAAGTGTAGTTTGGGAGGTCTTAGCACAATTATCTGCCTCCCATATGCAGGCTGGACAAGGAGGGGAGGCCACACACATTGGACTTCCTTCGTGACAGCATACTGGAAGAAATGTCAGTGGCCCAGCCTTGACCTGATTCCATTTGGTTTTAAAGAAATGGAAAGGATTGAAAGAGGAAATACTTTGTGTCCTCAGGGAAAACACCAAAATGGTGTTAAATCAGAGCAGATTTCCACAAGAACTAAATTATTATACGAGGTTAGGGAGCAACGCCATTTCCTTCAGCATAGTAGAGAGACTCTAGCACAAAGTGAAAACGTATTGCTCCAAATTTGTCCCAAACCGATCAGTGACTATGAGCTAGAATAAATACCCAAGTTACAGACCAGAAAACCCTGATGATGGTCTCAGTTATAAAGAAGAAAGTTGTCACTACTATGATATTTCTACTATGAATAAAATTAAGTGCAAGCTGGAGCAGTCATTTGGCACAGCGGTTAAGCTGGTTTTTGGAATGCCTGCTCCCAAATCAGATGCCTGGTTCGAGTCCCAGCTTCACTTCTGTATTTTAGTTTCCTATTAATGTGCACCCTGGAAGGCAGCAGGTGCTGGCTCAAGTACTCGGGTTTCTGTGACACACACTAAGTTCCAGGCTGCTGGCTTTGGCCTGACCAACCTCCGACTGTTGCAAGCATTTGGGGTGTGAACCAACAGACAGGTCTCTGTCTCTCTGTCTCTTTCCCCTGTCAATCTGCCTTTCAACTAAAATGAAAAAAAATAAAATAAAAACAAATTTTAAAAAATGATCTATCTGTAAAATATGTCTGCATTTGTCCAAACTTTCTTAAAATTAGAAACTTTTAAAAAACATTTTTGGCCGTGATCAGATAAAAGGTTTCAAAGTTGGACTGTAAGGGCAAATTTGAAAATGGACTTAGAATTAGCCATCTATCCATTTAGTAAACAGATGGGTTAGATGCTAATAGCTTGTAGATATTATGCAAGGTGTAGGGCATACAAAGATGAAAACAGAGGCTTTTCTTCATAAAACTTAAAAATTAGTAGAATTTGGCTTAAAAAAGGAATAAATTACTTATAAACTTCAAAAATATTATGTTAAATGAGAGAAATCAGGCACAAAAGGTCATATATTGTATGATTCCATTTATCTGAAATGTCCAGAGTAGGCAAATGTACAAAGACAGAAAGCAGATGAGTGGATTTCTACAGGGGAGTAGGGAATGGGAAATTTCTGCTTTAGGACACATCATTTGGCGTATGCATGGATGTTTAAGTATAAATTGAAAGAGGTAAATTTTACTATTTTAAAATTATATTTCCAGCCGGCACCATGGCTTAACAGGCTAATCCTCCGCCTTGCAGCGCCGGCACACTGGGTTCTAGTCCCTGTTGGGGCGCCGGATTCTATCCCGGTTGCCCCTCTTCCAGGCCAGCTCTCTGCTATGGCCTGGGAAGGCAGTGGAGGATGGCCCAAGTGCTTGGGCCCTGCACCCGCATGGGAGACCAGGAGAAGCACCTGGCTCCTGGCTTCGGATCAGCGAGATGCACCGGCCGCGGCGGCCATTGGAGGGTGAACCAATGGCAAAAAGGAAGACCGTTCTCTCTGTCTCTCTCTCTCTCTCTCTCACTTTCCACTCTGCCTGTCAAAAAAATAAATAATAAAAAAATTATATTTCAGAGATATTAAAATTTATTAGCAAAGATAGATATATTCTTAAAACGGTATAAAGGGCATGATTAGCTCTATTCTAAATGTAATTTTTGAAAGGGGATAGGGGAGGGAAGGGAGGATGGAAAGTATCATTATGTTCCTGAATCTGTATATATGAAATTTGTGTACCTAAGATATTTTTTTTTAAAAAAGGGTGATAGGATATACTAAAAAAATGGCAATTAATTTAAACACAAGGCATGAAGGAGAAATGTAAGATTAATGGTTCCTGAGTAATTAGTACACGGTCATCCCAAAATACTTCTTTGTAATTCATTCAAAAATGAAATCAACACAATCAGTGTTTCAGAACTAATATGTCAGTGAAGACTCCCACATAAAAATGGAAGATTTAATTCACACAATTATCTCTTAAGATCCCAAAAACTGGAGTTAAATATATTTGAAAAGGTTAAAAAGTCATAAAGTCAAAGAAAAGACAAGAAATGATGACTGGTGGAATGATGTCAACAAATTATAGGAATTACCAGCAGTAACATTGAAAGATGGAAGACAATGGAGCAATGATTTCAAAATTTGGTAACAATTTCTAAACTATAGCTTATACCCAGCCAAGCTTTTACTCAAGTTTGAAGCTTAAAAAAAGAAAAAAAGGATCTCAAAACTGTATTCCCATGTACCCCTGCCCAGGCAGTTAATAAAGGATGTCTCAAAACAAAGAAAAACAAATGAATAAAGCAAAAGAGGAAGCATGAGATCCAACTGAAGAGTAAGATAAAGGGATGCCCTCTGATGATTGGCCTCAGGAAATTTAGGCAGCTTCAAGTCCAGATTGGAACCTGAGAATCAAGGATTCCAGGAAGCACTCAGTTCCTGGGGGTGGAGGAGTGGTCAGAAAATAAACAAGGCTATTTAGTGTATTTAACCACATGGTGGAGAATTTTGTAGTGTTTTTAAAAAATAGATGTAGAAATGGAGACAATTTTAAATGACAATATGGGGTAATTATTAACTGTAAGCCTAACAGAAAGTTGTACAAGAAAGAAATTATAATCATAACACTATTAGTAAATAGTGATCAATATTTATATAAGCACAATAGTTGAAGTCCTATATATTTACTTTGTGACAAAACTTACATAGTTTTCTTAAGCAGAAGAAGAGGGAAAATAGCAAAGGTTGGCAGTGATAGGAGAGCTTGATTCTTATTTTGAAAGACTTGAAGAGCCAATAAATTATGGCAGGCATTTGGCACAGAGGTTAAGATGCCACTTGGGATACCCACATTCCGTTTCACAATGCTTGGATTTGAATCCCAGCTCTGCTCTGATTCCATCTCCCTGCTAATGTACACGCTGGGTGGTGGCAGGTGATGGCTCAAGCACTCTGGTACCTGCCACTGATGTGGGAGACCAGATTGAGCTCCAGGCTCCTGGCTTCAGCCTGGCCCAACCTTGACTGCAGCCATTTGGGAAATGAACAACAGTATGGGATATTCTCTCTCTCTCTCTCTCTCTCTCTCTCTCTCTCTCTCAAGTTAAATGAATAAATAATTCTTTTAAAAAACCAAGACACATTATTTTAAAATATTGAGTTAATTAGCTCAAAAAACACCTGCCAGATCTCTGAATGTAGTTACTTCTAGGTAATAAAACTCAGGTAGGCATGGAACAAGAGATTGCTATTTTTATTATGTCTTTGGTTAGTTTTTGATATGATAACTTTGTAAATGTATTTATTCAATAAAATTGACTTTTGGAAAACATATGCAGCACTGAAAGTATTGCCAAGTCAAGAACATGAAGAGTACAGTAACATGAGATTCCCTACAGCACAATAAGCACATGCTGTTTAATAATCACCATTCAAATGCTACTTCAGTAGATTGGGTAATGCCTCTTGTGCAATATAATCTGGAACTAAATTTCTCCTTCCATGAGGGCCTACAGGTCATAAGATGCATGAGGTTCTTTGTTCTGATATTGAAAAGAGTGATTGGATGGCAACCAGAGGAAACTAGACAGCTGTCTGTATTAAGTGCATAATGCCTGCCCCACTGCATGTGTTCATACATTAAACAATACTTTTCATTAGCAAATCTAGAGAACTGGTAATAGGAACCGGGAACTTCTAGTTTTACAATTTTTGTGCCCTGTAGAACTTTGGATCCTGTTTCAACAGTTTCAAAAGAATTCTCTTGGGGTGGGCTTTGTGGCATGGTGGGTTAAGCCACTACTTGGGGCGCCCGCATCTCACATTGGGATGCCTCATTCAAGGTCTGGCTCCTCTGCTTCCAATCAAGCCTCTTGCTAATGCATTTGGGAGGCAGCAGATGATTGTTCAAGTACTTTAGTTCCTTCCACCCACATGGGAGCCCTGGAAAGAGTTCCTGGTTCCTGCTCCTTCCTTCAGCCAGGCCCAACCTTGGCTGTTATGGCATTTGGAGGATGAACCATCATTTGGAAGCTCTCTCTATGTCACTCCACCTTCCAAATAAATAAACAAACACATCTTTTTTAAAAGAAAGGATTCCATTCTTCCTTCAAAATCAATCAATTTAAGATATATTAGAAATATCAGTGTGGCAAATACATGGAGCTCAAGAGACACCTACTCCCCACTTCCCTTACCAAAGCAGATACCGCCATCTAAATACATTCTTAGGCAGTAGAAATGGTTTGTCATTTTCAGGAACACACAAGTTTACTGGGTTGACTGCAGTAGAAATTTATACAATATTTAGCAGAGATTGACCTAGGTGTCCACCAAAACAGGAACAACTGAGGCTGAGGCTTGAGTATCTACTTAAAGATTTCTAATGTGATTCATTGATAGTGGGAACACTTTTTGAACTGGGAAGCAGCTTAGTAAGAGATACCACACTCAGCAAAGAAGCTCCGACATCGCAGCTCTAAGGTCCTGCTGACAATCATTTGAAGGATAGTAGAAATGAAGCAGAGATGGCAAGTAGAGGGATTGTTAAGGAGGGAGAGAAATGACTTGGTATATTAGTCAATGAAGGAGCAAGGAGAAGACAGAATTGTAAGTAATGTTAGTAACCATACAAGCTTTTCTAAAAGCACTTAGTATGATGCCAGGGCATTAAACACTTTCCTTATGTTACTCTTTAAATCCACTGAGAGGGATTTTGTCACTCCACCTTCATCCCATTCTCTAGCTGAGGAAGCTGAGGCAATACAGAATGAGTTGTCCACAGTCCCTCAACCTGTAAGTCATTAGAGCCAGTTTTAACCCACTCCATTTCCTAGAGTGGAGAACTCATGTGGGTGGGTGGGGGACTGGATATCCAAGCAGAAGAGTGAGTAGTTAGATATATGGAAGAGAGTTTATGTGAGAGGTCAGGATTTAAAAGATTTGTGTGGAGTCACCATCATTTTGATGAAAGCATTACTTTTGAGAAAGGATGGACCTAGAGCCAAGAACAAACCCTTGGATAATGGTCAATAGGAGAAACTGAAATTCACTGATGGAAAAACAGAAGTGGTGAAGGGAGAAGGCAGTGATCAGACACAGTCTTAGGAAGAAGATAATCAATAGTATCAAGTGCCCCAGAGATATTTAATGTGGTAATAACTGAGAAAATGACACAAGCATGGTAGAAAAGCACAGAGAAAACCATTTCGGCTTTTTGGTAGGAGTGGAACCAGGTAACAGAGATGTACTATGAGGATAGGTAATGAAGAAATTCGCACAATCAATATATTTTATCTGTTCAGGGATTTGGCAGTAAAAGCTGGTAAATAAATTTTTCTCTGCAAGTGTAGTCATCAGCTAACATCTTATTCTCTCTAGATAACCCTGTGCCTAACATCTTCTTTGGACGATCCACGAAAAATGGTGTGCCTCCAACTCCTTGCCACTCATCTGGGAGAGATGTGCTGGCCAAGAGGGGCGTATTGAATGTTCAGAGGAGGTGACTAATTCTGCCAGAACAGAAGCTTCAAAACCA
The DNA here is from genome assembly GCF_033115175.1 of Lepus europaeus. Taxonomy (NCBI): domain Eukaryota; kingdom Metazoa; phylum Chordata; class Mammalia; order Lagomorpha; family Leporidae; genus Lepus; species Lepus europaeus. The sequence continues at coordinate 102,865,409 of NC_084827.1, read as the reverse complement.
CAAAGCTTACTCATGGGTCTAAAGGATGGTAAGTTAGGAAACGTGTGGCAGAGGGTGAGGTGGGGGCACTCTTGAGAACACTCAAGAGGCAAACAGTCCCCAGTCATATGAATGGGCATTCTTGTTATCACCTGGCACAGCTCACATCGCAGGAATTGGGAGGTGGCAGTCTGTCTCCACTGCACAGGCCAAGGACTGTCTACATGACAAACAGCCAGCTGGCCATGCCCCTCATACACACTAAAGCAGCTGAGAAGAAGGACAGAAGCTCTATAATCAGTCTGAGGACTGGTAGGCACAACGCTAGTGCTTTCCTGCTACCACAGCCTCCAACATGCCTGAAGGTAAGAGAGGAAGCAGATGAGGAATCTGGGAAAATCAAAGTCTCCTACTCTGTAGTTCCCCGTATGACACTGGCAGAAGTGAGACTGGAATCCAGCATCCCCACTTCCTCCACTAGTGCTTTCCTCATTATATATGCTAACTCTCTGCTGTCTCAAATGAGTGACCCCCAGTGCAACCAATTTAGTTATTTGACATTTATTGTCTTTTCAATTTGAATCAGAAGCTACTAATCCAGAGTTAAATCCTTAGGCAATATGTTTGTCCTTTCTAAGCAGGGTAGGTAAAAATCCTCACCTTCTTTGAATGCCCAGAGCTAACAATTAACTTTCCGTCTTTATGTCTACATCAAATCTGCCAAAAAGAAAAATCAAAAACATCCTCCCTGGAACAGCAAATTCAAAAGCTGAAAAACATCTTAAGAATTAATCTCTGTGCCCTCTTCTTTGGCTGGCAGGTTAAAAACTGAATTTGCATAAATCCATAGAAGTTGGCCCTCTCTTGTTTGTGAGGATAAAAGAGGTCTTTACATGCTGAAGGGAAGAGGGTTAGCACGCTCTTACAAAGTCACAAAAAAATGGTACAAGGATGAGTACAATGGAGTGCTTTAACTAGGAATCTGGAGGTAATTTTAAGACAAAGAAAGAGTAGACAAGTGGATGAAAAAAGGTTAAATCTACTACCCAGTGGCATATAGACATGGTCTAATCTGGACAGGGAGGGGCAAGGGAGAAGAAGGTAGAAGTTTAGATGAGGGGTTTATCTGAGATTTATGGAGCCTGCCACAGATCAAAGACCCTCTGAACACTCAGTAGCTTACTCTGCCAGCTCCCTCCTCCCCCCATGATATATACAAGACAGATAGGTGTCCATATAGCCCAACTCTGGCATCTGTGCTGATTGGCTGATGCCATGTCATACTTCAGTCAATATTTTAATATCACCCCTTTCCGTATCCAAAACTGTACTCATTAGCTTTAGAACTAAACTCTTTAGAACGTTCAGAAGCTGAACTCATTATCTTCCTTTAGAAGCTAAACTCATTATCTCACTATATTCAGTAGTCCTTCTCGTGGGCTTTCTTTACTCTGTGCCACGTCCATATTCCTAATCAGCCTCACATAGCTTTTAATTCTTGCCCCACACCAGCCTGCATCCTCCAAAGTGTAAGCAGATCCCAAATCCAGTAGAGTCTGCCTGGCGCATACTGAAATTTTACAGAGCATTGTCAATTATATCCTAGACAGGCAAGACCATCAGACAAGACAGCACTTGTGTGCACTAGAGGGTGGTTGGAAGCAGAACAATTGCTAAGGGAGCCATAGTTGCTGGCACAGAAGTTCAGTCTGGTGAGCAAATGTGAGGACAAGGGGTACAGGGTTCTTTGATGTAAACCAGGTAGTCTGGGGGAGTTGGGGCAAATTAGCAGTCATCAGTTTTCTGATGAATCAGGTGCCTCTTGTCTTCCAAGAGCAGGTGAAACCTGGCATTTGTCACATTGTTGGCCACATGATTCTTGGTAGGTCTTTGAACAAGTGGCAGGGCTGATGCTGTCTTAGAGTTTAGCCAAGGACCCAACAATGGTGCGTGAAGGTAATAATAAGACAACACAAATTGGTAGCCCTTGAATGGGATTGTGTTTCTGGACAATTAGCACAAACAAAACTTGAGAACAGGGGTAAGTCAGGAGGGCAACTATAAGAACTGAGTCATGGGGCAAGTAGGATAAAGCCCAAGAATAAGGCAGAATCTTTATCAGAATTCAGCCAATCAATAAATATTTATATCTATCTACTATAAATCATCATAGTGAATACTGGGAAAGAGTTTAAATATAGATGTAGTTCAGTGTGATCACTGCCAAATCCTAATCAAGACAAGAGAAAAGCTGAGAGGAGGGGATGGAGTTATTACATGAGGCTACCTAGAGGGGATGATGCTCAAGCAGACTGCAGAAGTATGAGTAAACGCCAGTGATGTAGAAAAGGAATGTCAGACAGAGGCATGGCAAAGGTGCTGAAGATGGAGTATCTTGAGAACTTTAAGGTGCTCGTGCACTTTGTACTAACAGAGGGTGGCTGAGGGTGTAGCCACCAGAACCTATGGTTCCATGGATGAAACTCTGTAGTCTCTGACTAGAAGTGACCCTGAATGGATATTCAAGCAGGGGTGGACTCAAAGACCTAATCTGAGTGGAGAGGAAGGAAAGACATATTTAAATATATCTAGCTTGACACTTCTGCATTGTGTCCTCTCCATTTCATATTTCAAAGACTGCTGTGGGCCTCCTATTTACTTGTGTCATATCATGAACATAATATAAACAGTCATACAAGTGTGGCCTTGACAGTGGAGGTAAGGGGTGGGAAGTTGAGAGAAGTAGGAGTTAGGTGGAGCTGAAGCCTCAGGCTGACTAGATCTGTCTGTCCTTCCATTTCTTAGACCCTTTTTCTCTTCTGTCTTTGGAAGAGTGAGTATAGAACCCAGGAACCAGAGCTGACATGGGTGACATTATTGTAGCTTTCCAAATGTGTCCTCTGTGACACTGCCTTGTTTTCTTCATTGGTTTTATTTTTGTTTCTTTGCTTGTCTGATCACTTGCATCTTATACTTTCAAAATGTAATAGGTGTTCTTACTAAAATTGGAATGATATAATGATATGCCCCAGCATACAGATGATACACAAATCCATGAAGGGTTCCATACTTTTTTGTAAATTGAAGTTCAATTCACAATAGTCCAGATGTCCATCAACTAATTACTGGAAAAAGAAAATGTGGTATATATACACAATGGAATAGTACTCAGGAATAAAAAAGAATGAAGTCCTCTCTTTTGCAACAAAATAGATGCAACTGGAAACCATTATACTTAATGAAATAAACCAGTCTTGGAAAGACAAATATATGTTTTCTCTGATATGTAGCATTTAATATAGAATACAAAAAGATGTATGAAATGAAGTGGACATTTTGGGATATGACTGCTGCTTTTAGCCCTTGTTTATACTCCTATGGAACTGTGGTATATTATGATTAGTGGTGAATTAAACCTGTGAATATAGAGTGGATTAAAATTGTGGCTTTGCAAAAATTCATGAGGAGAGGGGAGGAAGGAAGGGAGATTGGGAGGGGGAACAAGGGAGTGAGGGAGGTGGCTATCTTCTTGGAACTATACCTATGGAACACATGAAATATGATGTCTTTATTGTAATACATTTTTTTTAGAAAACATAATGGTTAACTACCAGTGCAGCCTTCCTGTGCCAAGTTTTTTTTTTTTTTTAATGCATGTGGAATGAAATGCATTTTGCTTATAAATTTCACTGGTATTTAAAATAGATTTGAAAAGTAAAATAAAGTAAATCAAAGACATCAACCATTATTTTTACTATTGCAACACTTAAAATCTTGAACCAATAAGGCTTTAAGTATAAAATGGTAAGAATTTCTAATTCTAAAATCGTCCACCTTTTTGAAAGTTGAGTATCATATACACAAACAGTAACTGCCATAACAGATGACTATAGAACATCAAGTTATCTGTGAAGGGAGATCAGTGTACATCAGAAAAGCAACTTCTGATTTTTTTATTGAATATTTTTTTAAAAATCTCAAAGAAAAGAGGAAAGGTAAAATCAACGCACCTTCTAATTTTTTTAACAAGTGGCTCCTGTAAGTTTCCAAAAGTAATATTGAATAATTTTGCACTTACTACAGTGTTCCCAAAACATCACAGTGTAATTTCAGGATCTGGGCTCCATTTCAGTGGTCACGGTTCACCTTAAGGAAAAGACCTTTCTAAAGGCAGCATTTCCAAAGAACATAAATGGTTTCTATCTCCCCTCATAGTCTGCTTTTCAATTCTAGTCCATGTCTATGACTGCAAAGACTGCAATTTACAGGTCGGATTCAGAGAAACAAACTTCCCTAAACATCTATCTACCCATGAAACTAAAAGCTCTACAAACCACTATTGGCCTCAAACCTAAGATTTTGTTACAAATGACACCAGGAATTTGGCACAGGAAGGAAGCAGGGTCAGGCTGCCTGGCTGGGCCCAGCAGAGCACATTCCTATGGCTTCCATTAGTGAGGGCCTGTTTCCCAGGGCAGCCGACCACAGCCAGGCTCTGGGCCACCGCAGGAAGAGTTCAGGAAATACACTACACTCGGCTGCTGAAGCACCCCGTTGCAATCCTAAGACCTCCGTTCCCGAGGACTGGAGCACCAGGCGGGAGGCCTTGTGTTACTGGGAACAGAGGAGCCGGCAAAGCAAGGGCAGCTCCACACAGGAAGCAGCAGCTCTGCAATGCCGCCGAAAACCCAGTGCTTTCAGATTTCTGCTGTTTTCTGCTCAGGGTTTGGTTTTTGTTCTCAGCCCTTCGGTCCTGGGAATATAAGATGGCTGCCTCCATCCCGGTACCCCGTGTCTTCCCGAAGTCACTCCAGAACGCAACAGAAAGATGCATTCTCAGGGGGGTGTTTGTTAGCTGGGAGGGAAACCAGTTGGCTGCCCTGCAGGTCCCTGAAACACAGGTTAGGTCCCTTGTGCCAACCCTTATTGTAAGGGAGGGAAGCAATATTGGGTATGTTCTTGTCTTTCGTTGTCTGACAGCAAGATAGAGGTGGTAGCTGCTCACGGCGTAGGAGCAGCTGCAGGATGTAATTCAGTGGACAACCAGCTGTGTCACTCTAGATAGCTAACCACTTTTAATGGCAGCTCTTTCTGGGCATAAACATTGGGCTCCTTTCATGATAATGATGTTGACTGAATGATGCACAAAATACTAATGTTTACAAGGTAATTTTCTGGGAATTTCTAAATGATTGACTTTTCTCCTGAGATAACCATTCTTTAGGGCCTTATACTTAAGTCCTATGAATCAATATCCTCAATATGTAAAAATGGGCAGAGCATGAATAACATTATAACAAGGGCTTAAAATTTTTTTAATGTATTTGAATTGCAAAGAGACAGAAAGATCATCATCCACCAGCTGGTTCACTCATCAAATGTGTATAACAACTGAGACTGGGCCAGGCCAAAGCCAAGAGCCAAGAACTCAATGTGTGTCTCCCAGGCAGGTGGCAGGGACCCAAATTCTTTAGACATCACCTGCTGCCTCCCAGGGAGTGCATTAGCAGGAAGTTGGAATTGGAAACAGAGACAGGACCTGAACCAGATACTCCAATATTGTATATATCAGACACATGGGATGTGGACTTTCCAAGCAGAGTCCTAAGTCTGCTGCATCAAACCCACCTCTTGATGGTGTGTGTGTGTGTGTGTGTACTTTTTATATATAATTTTTTTCAAGAATTTTTTCTAAACTTGGGTAGATGAGGATTGATTACGTCAATTATTGAATCTCCTCCCAAGGGCAGAGTTCACCTGAGGAGTGGGTAGGTGGGCCCCATTTGGTCCGTGGGAGAAGCATTCTTCTGGGCTATGTCAATATAGTACTGCAGCCCAATTGCACAAAAAGTTAATCAACATTTCTACAGGAGTACTGTGCTGACTTCCATAAACTACTTTTAAGAAGAAAGATAGGCTTAGAAGAGAATTCATGCTGAAGTCATGCTTAATTATTTTATTTACTTGCTAGATGGGCACATAAAGTAAAAGGCCATTACTACATGTGACTTGATAGTTCCACAAAGCTTTCTCCTAGGACCTGACTCCTTATCCATTTTCCTTCACAAGTATCTTCTGTTCACAGCTATTTAAAAATAGGTCAAGGAACACAGGTGGTAGGGGGAAGCCTTGAGATACAGACATCCATGGTACAAAGGCAGGTTTGTGACCTTGGAAAACCGCTTATATCCCATCCTCTGTCATCACAGCAGCACAAAGAAGCCCATGTCGGAATGAGACAGGGCTGGGGAGAGGACAGCAGGCAGGGAGGAATGCTGGGAGGAGAGGCTGGGCCTTGTAGGAAGACTCAAAGGTGGTGCTGACACCAATAACAGCTGCACTTCCTGGGAGTTTGTGAGACATGTGGAATCCTAGGCTACCCCCAAACCCACTGAGTCAGGCTCTGGACTTGAGCAAGATCCTTAGGAGATTTTTGAGCAGGTTAATAAGATCTGAGAAGCACTGCTCAAGGACGGGAGGCCCCAAGAACAACCCTGGCTGAGCCTTGGCAGCTGGGGAACGGTCTGGGCTGAAGGTGAGTGTGAGGTTAGATGCATGAGACAGGCACTCTTAGGTATCAAAACAGCCGCGACGACAATTATGATTGGCAGCTTTAATTAGACACTGACCATATGGCAGGTACCATGGTTACTTTTCATGTATGGTGTCTGATTTTCACAATAACCCTGCAACCCAGGTGTCATAAGGAAACAGAGGCTTAGGGAAGTTCGGTAACTTATTCAGGATTATATAGCTAGCAGGTGATAAAACCTCCAGCGACCCTGGGCTTTGGAATCAGTAAAAAGCTGAGTTTAAATTCTGTCTGCTTCTTATGTCCCGTCTCTGGGCCTCAATTTTCTCCTCTGGAAAATGAAGATAAGGAAACATTTAGCTTTCAGGTTACTGTGAGCTCGAAATTATAGATGTGTGTGTGTGTGTGTATTTACTACTCTTTCCAGAAAGAAGGAGGTCTCCAAAACCAGTCACTTCTTCACAATTATGCCCATGCAAGCCTTGTTTCAGCAGGTTGACTTGGAACCCAATGAGATGTGCAAAAATGCTTATGATCTGGGCCTCTCTCTCATTTGACATGCACACCGGTGAAGAGTCTTCATTTGTCAAGAAAGCCTGGTCGACCGAGTCATTCTTGAAAAAAAAAAAAAAAATGTGGCAAGCATTGATCATGTGAAAACACAAAAATGAAATGCAAAGCCGGTAATGGTCCCTAACCTGAAGAGGTGACTGCCACCATCTGGCAAATGACAGAGGAGGGAGAGGTACATTGTGCCCACGTGGGGTGTTAAGTGAACAGGGAGAATATGGCAGGCCCTCTCAGAGATGCAAGGAGGGCTCCACGGAGAAGCTGCTGTCTCACCTGTGACCTCAACAATCACTTCATACATCCAAGTATGATTTTAGAAAGTTCAGGCACTAACTCTCATCCAACTACATAATGAAAATGGAATTATCTTTTTTTCACTGAAAAGAAATTATTTGCATGTCCACTGCACTTCCCTATGAGTGGAAAAAGCAAAGATTTCTTGGTTTGCCAGCCTTATCACTTTCTCATGTGCTAAAGAATTAGTTTCCATTCCTCCATATTCTTTGGACTTTCCTTTAACAGTATTTCTTGAAGTCTACTAAAACGTGAAGTTGGAGGAGTTCAGAATTATCCAGAATCACATTCCTGAGACTATAGCATTTGTTCTTAGGATGCGCTTATTAGTCATGAAATAAGGGAACAAATTACTTCAGAAGCGATGGGGTGTGGTAGGAAGGAGCTTGACTGGCGAGTGAGAGGACCTGGATCCACTCCAGCTTTGCCACTAAAATGGCTGGGTGGCCTTCCTCTTCATGAGCCTCAACTTTCTCATCTGAAACTGAGGGGGTTGAGGCAGTCGTATGGCCTCCAAGGGAGCAGGAAATTTGGTAAAAACAAACAAACAAAATGCAAGTTTCCACACTCCACACTCAGATTCAGAATCAAATCCAAAACCCACTCAAATGGACCCCAGGACTGGCTTGTTAGTGAGTTTTCATGTTAATGGCTCCCCAGGGGATGCCAGTGCAGGTGCAGACTGTGCTCAGAGACCCTGCCAGGAGGTCTCCTCTCGCTTTAGCTGTCCACCACTCCATGTCCCAAATGGGGACCCTGGAAGCCTGGGCTTGTGAGCATCCGTGGGGATTTCATTTGTCCCCTGTTTCTTTTTGGGAGACTGTGGATATTAGTAAGCTCTCATTGTTATACCACTTAACACGCCTGAAAATGCCTGACAACTGCTCCGCTTTTTCTGTTGTGCTGACTGGTAGACAAAGTACGTTGTGGTGGTAGCTGCCGTCGTGAGTGAGCTCTTTGTTGGAGTGCAACACAGGGAGAGTCCTTTGCCTTTTGGCACTCTGTCTTTCCTGGAAGGCTCCCTCACTCCTCTCAGGAAACACTTCCCGTCAGTCAAATCTGTGGTCTTGCGTGGGGCCGGCCTCTCCACTTCCGATCCAGGTCCCCTGCACCCACACGGGAGACCTGGAAGACGCTGTTGGCTTCAGCCTGGCCTAGCCCCTGCCCTTGCAGCCATTTGGGGAGTGACCCAGCAGATGGAAGACTCTGTCTCTCCCTTTCTCTCTGTAATTCTGATTTTCAAACAAGTGAAATAAATCTTAAAAGAAAATGCTGTACTATGATTTGAGAGGACATTTTGGGAATACTGAAGAGTGAGTATTCAGCTCCGTGTTGTTGTTTCACTCACAGAAAACCTGAGTGGTAAATTGGTGTTGGTGTTGTTGCAATGTAATATTTTCTTAGCTGATTTTTGGAAGGGATTCTTTCAAAAATTTAAAACAGGCGAGCATTTACAATTTTCTAAGAGCTAAAATCATGAACTGTGTGGAATGGGTTTGCCTTTCACCTTTGGTTATGTTTTTTTAATTGATTCTAATTGATTCTTCTGCAGTGATTCAGATCAGTGAAATGTGTATTAACAGAATATAAACATGCTTTAGACCCAGAAAAGCTTCTGTGTGCTACAGGAAAACAAGCTTATTCATGCCATTCTTTGTTTCCACAAGACGCTAACAAGGACTTCCAGGGGACTTGTAAGTGGGAACAAGATTTAATTGACCAAGAGTCAAGAAAACTCAGATTTTTTGTATCCTCTATAAACTAAGAAAACTTTTTATAATCCAAGAAAAAGAATAGAAAATTAATATCTTGTTAACAGAGTACATGTGAACACATACCCAAGGTCATACACTTCCCCCTGCTAGAATCAGAATTCTAATTAAGGGAAAACTTAAGTTAACAGTAAAAATTCAGCTGAAATGTAAATGTTACAAAAGCTTGCTATTTTTCAAAAGTGGAATTTGGGCTTGCTTTTAGAGTCTGGTTAGTTAGCACTTCCCAAAAATTCTTGGAGGCCAGAACAATGGAACAAGGATAAATTGCTTACTGTGTCTCCAGGCAGAGCCCTAACCTCACCCAGAAAGCCTCTGTCTCAAACTTTTTCTAATTTAATACCAGTCTCCCATTTCCTGGCAGAATTTGCTTTCTCGCCTGCATCCCAAGCTTCATTGGCTCATGCCTGTGCAAGCACAGGGTGTCTGGTAAAGGCAAACTTGCTACCCATCTTCCTTTATTCTCCTTATTGGCAAATTCATACTCCTAGGTTTACTGGGGGAATTATTTTTTAGTTGAAGCACATTCAATAACTTATCTAAACACCTCATATTTTTAACTTTTTAATTAAATTATATCAAGGAAAAATAAATACAAAAAGCATACACATCTCGTATGCAGAGTGAACACACCCACATATTCTCTAGATCCGGAGATGGAAAATCACCACTACTCAGAGTCGCTGCTTGTGGCATCCAAGTACAGTCACTCTGACAGAAAGCCTATCTTGTTACTTCTCACACCATGTTACTTTTGCTAGTTTTTTTTTAAATTTACAAAATTAAATTCTTGTACTGTTGCTCCTCTTTGTTTGCTTTAGTCCAACGTTACATTTGTGAGATTCATTCATGTTGTATGTAGCTCCTTTTCATTGCTATATGTCATGGCATTTTACAAATACATCATTATTTGGTAACTTGATAGAAATTTTATTTCTACTAGACAGGCGTTTTAACCAGCTAAGCAACAAGGCCCCATAACATTATGCTGAGTGAATTAAGCCAGTCCCAAAGAGACAAATATCATATGTACTCCCTGGTCGGCGACAACTAGCTGAGCACCAAAGGGGAAACCTGTTGAAGTTAAATGGACACTATGAGAAACAGTGACTTGATCAGCCCTTGTCCTGACTGTTGATGTACAATGTAATACTTTATCCATTTTAGTATTTTTTTTTTGTTCTAGTACTAGTGGTTGAACTCTGTAATTAACACACAATTATTCTTAGGTGTTTAAATTTTAACTGAAAAGTGATCCCTGTTAAATATAAGAGTGGGAATAAGAGAGGGAGGAGATGTACAATTTGGGACATGCTCAATCAGACTTGCCCCAAATGGTGGAGTTAGAAATGTGCCAGGGGATTCCAATTCAATCCCATCAAGGTGGCAGGTACCAATGCCATCTCACTAGTCCAAGTGATCATCTTCAGTTCACAGTTGATCACACTGATAGGTCTAAGAGTCAAAGGGATCACACAAACAAGACAAGTGTCTGCTAATACTAACTGATAGAATCAAAAAGGGAAAAAACAATCCAACATGGGAATCAGGAGACACAGCAGACTCATAGGATGACAGATGTCCTAAATAGCACTCTGGCCTCAGAATCAGCCCTTAAGGCATTTGGATATGGCTGAAGAGCCCATGAGAGTATTTTAGGCATGGAAAGCCAAGACACTCTGGAAAAAAAAAAAAAAGAAGAAGAAGACCTAAATGAAAGAAATGAAAGACCTCTGCAAGTGAGATCCCAGTGGGAAGAACGGGGCAATCAAAGAAGGAGGTACCTTTCTCTGAAGGGAGGAGAGAACTTCCACTTTGACTATGACCCTGTAGGAATAAGATCGAAGTCGGCAAACTCAAAAGGATTCCATTGCCTTGGCAACTCATGACTAGAGCCTAGGGAGATTACTGACACCATAAACAAGAGTGTCAAATTGTTAAGTCAACAACAGGAGTCACTGTGTACTTATGTCTCATGTAGGATCTGTCCTTAATGTGTTGTCCAATGTGAAGTAATGCTATAACTAGTACTGAAACAGTATTTTACACTTTGTGTTTCTATGTGGGTGCAAACTGATGGAATCTTTACTTAATATATACTAAATCGATCTTCTGTATATAAAGATAATTGAAAATGAATCTTGATGTGAATGGAATGGGAGAGGGAGCGGGAGATAGGAGGGGTGCGAGTGGGAGGGAAGTTATGGGGGGGAAGCCATTGTAATCCATAAACTGTACTTTGGAAATTTATATTTACTAGATAAAAGTTTAAAAAATCCATAAAAAATCAATAGAAAAAGAAATTTTATTTCTAGTTTGGTTCAAAATTGTGTGCTACGAGTAACTTTATACATATTTTTGGTGAACATGCACTTGGACTTGTGGTATACAAAGAACCAGGAGAGGAATTGCTGGGTCAGATTTCATAGACATTTCAAAATGTTTCTCATTGTTTGGCTTGCAGCAATTTTTACTATAATATGCCTTGGTTTGACTTTTATTTCTCTTTTTTGAACTATTTCTTAAATTTGAGTTCATCAATTTAGGCAAATGCTTTATGTGTATCTTCTAATACTGCTTGTGCTCTCACCCTTACTGATATAAATATCAATTGACATGATAGAGTATTTCTGTGTTTTCCATGTGTCTTTGGTGCTACTTTCTGTATATTCCATTTTTTTCATCTCTATTCAGTTGATCTGTCTCTTTCAAAGCATTGATCCTGTCTTGTGCTCAATCTATTCTGCTATAAAATCCTCCTTGTGAATTTTTGTTTTACAGTTTTACAATTTCCACTTACGTCTTTTTTTATTTTTTTTATTTTTATTTTTTGACAGGCAGAGTGGACAGTGAGAGAGAGACAGAGAGAAAGGTCTGCCTTTTTGCCATTGGTTCACCCTCCAATTAAGTCTTTAATTGATTCCACCTCTTTAGTGAAATTTTTCAGCTTGTCTTTATCTTCTCCACCTCTTCTCTATTTTTGTTAGCATCTAATCATAGTTAAGATCACCTGTAGGCGTGTTTGTCTCTTATCTATGTTTTCTCTTATTTTGGCCATATGAACCTGTCTTGACATACACAATCATTTTTATGGACTACTAGATAAGGGATAGACAGGTAGAAACGTGGATGGATACATAGGTGGTTATATAAACACCTCTGTATCCTGTAGAGGCTCCATATAATGTAAACTTCATCCAGAAATTGTTGCTTTCAGGTTAGGTTCTTCTCCTTTCCAGCCACAGCTTTGGATTTTCAGGGTGGGACTGGGTTGTGAGGGGAAACACAGATGCAGACCATTTGGCTGAAATCGCTGAGGTTTCCGCCTTCATGGAATATTCCTCCTCTCCACAGTCCTGGTGGTTTGAGCAGCTCCCTGATGCCTTGAATTGTTCTGCTTTGTTTTATCTAGCTATCCTGGTTATCTCAAGCTACAGACTGTCTGCTACAAAATGCTTCAACATAACCAGAAGCAAAAATTTATAGTGTTTGTAAAATAAGTTCTAAGGAGCCCTTGCTACAATACAAAAGAGGAGCTACTGGGAAATGCAGGCATATCTGGGGACTCCCTGGCTGATGCACCTCAGTGGACATCTGGGAGTCAGAATAACTGATTGCCACCAGGACTCCTTGTGAACTTGCTGAAGAGCATAGACCAGCCATTCAACTTTCCCTACTTTAAAAAGACGACATTATCTGCTTTTATATGACAGAGCTGTCATGAGAAACAAATATTGATTTAAGTGTCTTGTAAAAGTAAACATGACATACATTATGAATCAAATCAGTTCTATATCATCAAATATGTGTTTACTCTCTAGCTGTTCGGTGGATGAATGTCTTTCTCTCCCAAGACGGCAAACATTTTAAGGACAGGGCCTGTATCCTCTACTTGTATTTTATTTCCTGCAGTTTCCACTTTTGTGCAATTCAAAAAATAGGCACTGTTTAAATGTGTTACTGAAAAAAATGCTGCCTTACTCTATGTCTGCCTGTAAGTGAAAAGCAGGCAACCATCCTTGCTATGGTCTGAATGTGTCCCACTAAAATCCATACACTGAATTCCTACCCCTCGAGGTGATGCTGGTGTGAGGTAACTGGGTCCTGAGGGCAGAGCCCCCGTGACCGAGATGACTGCCCCAGAGAACAAGCTTGATCCTTCCGCCGTGCGAGAACCCAGAGGGAAACTTCCAGCTATGAACGGGAAAACGAGCCCTCACCAGACTGCCCCGCCGCCAGAACCGTGGGAAGTCTCCATTGCTGATATGCTGCCCCGTTTACAGAACTTTGTTATAGCAACCTGGGTGGACTGACAAGCCTCATTTTGATTTGTACTGGGCTGTGTTGGTAAACCCCAGCTTAGGGACTCAGCGTGTTATCCGTTGGCTAATGTGGGGGACAAAATTTCGGTAATTATCTTTTACTCTTTCATCCTTTCAGATAATAAAGCCTTAGGGTAAGGAACTTTCAATTGTGTGCGAGAACAGATGACTTCCCTCGCTTATGATCATTAGACTGAGCAGCTTTTTCCCGTAAATACTAGTATGTGGTAGAAATGGGTCACTGCTCACAAAGATGGAGCACTTAAAGTGAAATGGGCCTCTGCACCCATCCATTTCCCACCCTTCTGACCCTTCCTTTCATCTAAAAGCAAAAAGAATCAGTTACTTTTTTCAAGGTAGTCCTGAAAATCATTTAGGCATAATTAAAGCTAGCAATATCCTGTAAACAAGTATTATATTCTAATATTTTCTGCCAAGAATTGAATTTGCTAGGCATGACACATTTATTGCTGGCAGTAGATGTACCAAAACCTACCAACACCCGGGAATTAATAAATACCACAGGCCTCCTATGGAGCAAGTTGTATGAATATTTAATAGGAAATGCATGATGAATTTCTTGCATGATTATGCAGAAAAACATTTGGGAATGGTTGCAGCTGTTACATGAACTAGCTCAGTCTCTTTCCCCCATCTCCTTCAATCTTTATCAATCTCAATATTGTGCTTTAACTTCTGCAGTAAGCTATCTCCAAAGATGAGTTTTGCAGACACCTGTCAACATTTTTGCAAATGTGTGACTCTTTACATATGCTGTCTGGTTGTGCGTACCTTACAACTTTTAGTGGTACGTTTTGAGGGAACAACTGAGAGGTTCTTGGAAAATGGGAGGGCCATTAGGGAACTCTGACTTAAGAATGTGAAAGAAGCTAAAAGGTAACAGCTGCCATGCTTATGGATGTATGAAATTTTCGCTGACAACTACTTTACATCTCCACCTAAGCCTTGTGAAAATATATTCCAAAGTAAATATAGTGAGGTTTTGTTTTGCAGATTCTAGATGTTTTCTAGTATTATAAAGATCATTTTTTTCTCCTACTACCTCAAATACATACTTTTTCAACAGGGAAAATATGCCTTTATCATTTCTGAAATTTCTGGAATATCCATAAGGTTGAAAGATTATAGCACAGTGGAATTTATTTTAAATCAACAGTTAGAAGCAGAAGATAACTCATTAGAATTATTTGAACAGTGAGGTCGGATCAACACATTTTGAAAGGCAGTTGGTTTGAATTCTCCAGAGCTTTAAAGGGCATCTCTCTGAAACAAAAACCCACTCCGATGCCATTCACATATCACAATTCATAGTATATCTTCAGCATCATGTTCTCTAGAAACGGGGATTCCAGAAAAACCTCAAACTCTGGAACATCCATGATGCCCAATGTTATCAAATCATTGCAGGGAGCTTAGTCGTGTTCAGTGTTTGTCAATGACCAGTGACCTTTTAATGAATTGCAGGGGATTCAGTGTCTATGCCCTCTAAAGCAATTCAGTGCTTACTAGATGCCATTAAAGAGTTGGCAGCCCTTAAATTACCAAGTGATAATTAGATTCTTGGCTTCAAAACAATAAGAAAATCCTCCTTAATTGCATATTTATTCCTCGAGTGTGACAGTAAGATGAATTGTACCATCTAAAAGGGTGACTTTATTTACCTTATTTACTGTTCTCACATTTTGGAATCTTTTTGAGAAGAACTCTCAGTCAACCTGGACAGAAACTCTGCAGTCACAAAGATAAATGCATCTTCATAGAGAGGAATGTTTCTGGTTAGAGAAAGTTTAAACATAAGAGAGGATATAGTTAAAGTCCCAAAGCTCCAGGATGTGCATCCAGATTTACAAAAGCAAGGTGACCAATACTAGAAAGCAACTGTCTTTTTCAAATGTAAAACTGTCACAGTTGAGCAAGACAGCTTGTATTCTTGCTTTTCTGACAGTTTGGCCCTGGCATCTAAATGTCTAATATGTGAGCATTCTTCCAGAAAAAGTCTCACATTAGTGAGAAAGTCCAAGGCTGTGAGCCAAAACCCTTACAAATACATAATCCCCAGAATGGCCCTGTGCTACACAAGGGACACTCCAGTGTCAGTGAGGAATGTGCATCGTTAGCCGTCAGAGAGCCTTTTCCAGCAACATAGTACCCTGGGCATACAACGTAAGATGAAATAGACACACATCACCTCCTCTTTCCATTTTGCCAAAGTCTAAAATTACAACTGGTTCTTATGCAAAAAAAAAAAAATCAAAAAAGGAAAAGCTAGAATTAACCTAAATGCTTTATTTATAAGGGTCCATATTTGGCACTTTGGAATATTCTGTGCTGTCAGAAATAAATGTGTTAAAGGAGAAGAAAGCTAAATGTCCTTTGCTACAAAGAGACGCTTGGAATACATATTCAATCTGACCATTAAATGTTATCTGTGTCGTTAAAACATGAAGTTTAGTTAGTGACGATAACTTGATATAGGACTCAGAGCATTATGGTGGGGGTGGTAGAAGAGAGAGTTCTAGTTCTAGTTCTAGTGATCCACAAAGACCTTTTTATTAAGTATTTTATCAACAATTCTCAAGTAAAGTGATCTAAATATTTATAATAACTCACAAAAGGAAACATTTAGTAAGAAAATCGTCATTGCTTTTTGTGTCATGCAGGTTAGTTCAAAGCTCTCAAATGAATAAAACGTTTTTTTTTAAATTTAATGAATAACACTTAAAATATTATATATAATATTAAAATATATATTACTATTAAAATATTCGGCAATATTTTTAAATTTTCTATCAGAAGCTGACCTGACCCATCTCAGACTTGCTCTAGAGGAGTCCAATTCAAGCCAGCCATGGGGAAGGGGCCGAAGCATAGGCAACAACTTCCTGTTGCCTGAATGTTTTACTGTGTTGGCTCATTAAAACTCCTTGTTTGTATTTGCATTTTACTCTTGGGCAATTTTACAACATAGAATAGCGATAAGCTTTCAGACTGATCCCACTCATTATGCCTAATCATAACTGCAATAAGGGAGATCATGGTATCATGCCTCTGTCTCAGACATACAGCAGTGATTTTAAAATAGACCCGTCCTTTACAAGAGCCGCAGCTCCCGTTCTCCCTGCCTCTCTCTTTTTTCAAGATGAGCTCTTCAAACACAAAATAAAAGGCATAGAACAAACTTGGAGAGGTCCCCATTTTTATTTAGAATGTATGATTAAAACAAGGGGAAAGCCTTGCCTAAAAGCAAATGTGTGGAAACAGAGGGGGAGAGAGAGAGAGAATGGATGACTATCATTAAAAGGCTGGTTGATGGTCTGAGGCTGCCCACACCCCTGCTGTAAGACATTCATCTTAGTGTGGTACACAAGGACCCCGTGTTGTCTCGGGTTGGCCTCCTGCACATTAAGGTTCATATTATAGTTTAACAGAGCTAATGCTTCAGTTTCTGGCATAAGTTACTAATTTTCTTATGTTAATGAAAAACACACATCAGCTCCTTGAAATTCCCAAAAGCAGCATCAGTTTTGCCGCTAATTGCAGTACTGCTGGGGCTGTGGAGGGAGAGGAGAGTGATTCCCATAGAAATAGTTGGGCCAGGGCTCTGCCTCCCTGAGTGGTCCTCTAACTGGAAACATTTGAGCCTTGCCCCTCCTGGCCATGAGTTCTCATGAATTTTAAGAAATTAGAAGCTCCCAGGAGCACCAGAGCATGATGAAATAATGGAACTCTGGTCTAGGAGATATGAGGGAGAAAGTCTGGCGCACACTTCAAACCCCAGCAGAAGGGAGTTGGAGACATAACCATTTGATCTTGTGTCTCAACCTGACAAGCTATGCCTCTTCAGGGCCAAATGAACTCATACTGGCTTCTTCAACAACTAATACCTTATGCATGAGGATATTCTAATGAATCTGACAAGCACAAATACAATAAATTGGCTTTCCATGAGACATAATTTTTTAAACAACCAGAGGACTTTGGGATGTTGAAAATTCCCCCCCCCTCAAACTTGGGGGAAATCACCAGAGGGGTTTTTCCTCTCCTGAAACCCATTTGGAGATTTTCTAATCCTCATTGCCAATGCATAGAAATCAGTTTTGCTAAATAAAATGTGTTCTCTATGTGTCAGGACAGGGGGGAGTGAGGGAGGACCAGGAATATCATAAAAGGGTTGAAGACCCCATTGTGCACAATATCTCAACGTGTGCATATTTAAAACACACATGCTCTGCAGATATTTTAGTAAAATTGTTTTCTGCAAAACACGAACCAGGCAGGAAGGCTATGCACAACGAGTTGATTTCCAAGTCTTATTTGTGGCTGATTTGAGGTTAGAGAGCATTTCTGTGCTGGGTGGAGTGGCAAAATGGATGTTTATTGTTTAGGATTTAAAAGGTCCATTATCATGCAGACTCAGTAAGGTTCTGCCTCACAGGACTGAGTGCCAGACCAACAGGCAACTGATTCAAGTGACAAGAGGTGAGCTGCAACAGCCCTTCCATGTTAATAAAACATGTCCCAGCACTCAAGGAACCCTTGCACAATATGAGAACAGATAGGATTTATTAATCAGAACTACTGTTAGCTGTAATTATAGACTTCCCCCAAGTTACAAAATAAACGGATGCCTTGGCATTAGGGTGGTGTTTTGTATATTGAATCCTGTATTTCCACTGAATCCTCTTATTATAATTGAAAGTGAGTTTTGATAGAAAAAAGTCAAATCCCATTAATAGGTACGGTGAGATAGCTCCCTATCCAATTTCCCACTTTTAACCTTGTAATCTTTATTCTGGCTGGAGTGCTTGTCCGGGAGTCCGGAATAGGAAGCTGCTTCTGGCTCTGCCAGTCATTAAATGTGGGACCTTAAGTCAGTGAGTTTCCCGATGGCCCAAGGTAACTGACTAGATCAGTTCCTTGCAAACACCGGGGAGCCAGTGACAACCCCTGAAAGGATCTTACAAAAACTAGTGACCCTCTCCCCGGAAATACACATGTACACAGGTGCACAGGGCGTGCAGTGTCAACAGCGACTCCACAGAAGGCTTTTTCAGGAATCTCAGATGTAAAACTTTTAAAACAGATCATCTAAGGTAATCTGAGTTTTAAAACCTTTCTGTGATGCTACTTCCACATGGAGATAATGGATTAGAAACATGAAATAAGAGCATTCTTAGGTCTATTCTTGATCAACCAAGACGGCTGTTTACTTCTTTCTTGTCAGCTATCTCTACCTATTTTGCTTTAAGTAACCCATATTGGAGGATGTAAAATACCAATGCTGCCATCATAAAGCCAGGGAGACCTTGTGAGTAGGCCAGCACTGCAGAGGATTTAAGTGCAGCAGATTTCATGAGCAAAGGCCTGTGGGGTGAAGGAGTCACAGAGGCCCTGGGTGTAGCAGCATGCGGGCACACTGCACAGCCTTCCCTCCAGCTCCAGGCAGAGTGTGCCGCTCATGCTGTGCTGTTCCCGTGTGGGCTCCTGCAGTAAGTACCGGAGGAGCAATAGTGCAGGGAGTTCTTGCAGCTACCGTTTTGAAACATGAAACACTTGAAATCACATCTTCAAGCTTCCCTCTTTCAGCATTTAAAATTATTTGGATAACGTATTAAAAATGCTCACGCTCATCCCTGACACTCACCCTTGAAAGTGTAACTCCAACCCTGAAATTACCCTTAGATGCAACCTTTTGTAGGTGAGGCTCTGAGGAGGCAGAGAGAGTGAGGGTCAGGACAAAGATGAGAATCAGGGGATGGAATAAAAGTCAGGGACCGGATCTGTGTTTACAGCTAAGGACTTTCAGGGTCACCAACCTCATACTTTCCCTCACTATCCTTACCCAAATTGAATCAAAGGAGTGTATTTTAGTCTCTGTACACTCAATATACTCGTAAAGAGGCCTTTACTCAAAAGAAAGAGCCTTAGAGAAATAAGCCCAGAATTATTCTGGAAATCTAATATGCCTAGTAATGACCCACCAAGGAAGATAAAGTGATGAATGCTAAGTACCTTGATTTAGATATTATTTGGGCATCTCCCAAAGGCCTATGTGTTAAAGGCTAGATCCCTAAAACTTATTTATCAACTACACCATCAAATGAGCATAATAAGCATTTGAATTTTTGTTGGACAAAAACGTGGTAACTTTTAATTATTTTAGTCCTTTCAGAAAACTCGAGTCTCTCATTCAAGAGAAAATACACTGTGTATGAAAACTAAATTTCATTTTGTGACTAAGCACATCACGTAAGAAATGAGCTTGCATTGCTGTCTGTGTATAGTAGTTCCCTCCGCCCCCCCCACTTACCAACAGTGCTGCTTTCTGTGGTTTTAGTTACTCACAGTTAACTGTTGTCCAAAAATATTAGGTGGAAAATTCCAGAGACAAACAATTCATACATTTTGAATTGCACACCATTTTGAGTCGTTTGATGAAACCTCATGCTGGCCTGCTTCATCCCACACAGGATGTGAATCATCCCTTGGTCCAGCATATCCACAGTGTATACACTGCCTGCCCAGCTGTCACTCAGCTGCCAGCTCAGTTATCAGACCAGCTATCCTGGTTTCACAGAGCCTGTGTTCGAGTAACACTGAAGTAGTCACCTACTGCAGGTGGCACAATGCCTACATCACTCACCTCACTTCACCTCATCTTGGAGGAACTGTGTCATCTCACATCATTACAAAAAGGGGAAGTACAGTAAGATACTTTGAGACAGAAAGACCACATCCATGTAATTTGTATTGCAGTATATTTTTACAATTGTTCTATTTTACTATTGTTAATCTCTTATGGTGCTTAATTTATAAATTAACCTTTGTCATAGGCATGTCTGTATAGGAAAAAAAAAAAAGCAGTGCTTATGGGGTTTGGTACTATCTCTAGTTTCAGGAGTTTTCTGGAAGTCTTGGAATATATCCCTCGTGGGTAAGGGTGCACTTGTGTAGGATAAAAGCCACTCAGCCAGAAAACAGCTTTAAGTCCTGATTCTGCCAGAACACCTGCTGACTTGGTGCTTACATTCTTTACATTCAAATAATAACCACACAGTCAGCACCCCTCATTCAGCTGTATGAAGGTAAAAGGGAACTTCAGTTTGTCAAAAAATGAAATTAAAAGATAGTGCAAAAAATTTTGAAATCTATACATAGTTTTTCCATAACATACATTTTCCATGAACTTTTTGACAGCTCTCACATACATGAATTTCAAAATGTTTTGCACCACACTGAACTTCTCCATGAATTTTTTGAAATATCCTTGTGTAGTATGGAGATGTTAGGATAACTTATTGATATAAAGAGTTTACTATACACAGTCCTAAATAAAGGAACAAAAAGGCTGTATAATGGCTCAGGCACCAATCTTTAGTCTTTCCCCACTGCGAACAATGACCTACTTTTTATTTTTTGTTAAAAAAGACAAATTATTTATTTGAAAGGTGAAGTGACAGAGATAGGGAAAGGTAGAGAAAGAGAGAAAGAGATCGATCTTCCGTCTGCTGATTCACTCCTCAAATGGCTGCAACTGCAAGATGTATGGCAGGCCAAAGGCAGGAACCAGAAAATTCATCGGGGTCTTTCAACTTGGTCACTGGAGTCCAAGTACTTGTGCCATCTTCTGCTGCCTTCCCAGGAGCATTAGCAAGGAGCTTGATAGGAAATGGAGCAGCAAAGATTCAAGCCAGCACTCATATATATGATGCCAGTGTTAAAAGTGAAGACTTAACTCACTGCACCACAGTCCTGGCCCCAAATGCTTAATCCTCCTTGCTGTCAATAACTGTGAAATAGCAGCTGCCATGTAGTGGGAGGGCAGCCTTGGGTGTGTACAGGAAAGCAGAACAGAGAACATCAAAAGTAGACAAAGTAGTAAGAGTTCTAAATGATTAATCCAAAACGCAAGTGAAAAGAAGAAAACTGCTTTGCAAACATTTTTAAAACATTGCTACTTTGCACATAATCAAGACAATCACAACCTGTTCTAAGTATCTAACACTTCTGAGTAGATGTTGGCAGAGACTGGGGAGTTGTAAGAGGCCCCAGAGTGGTTAATGGGGAATTAGCACAATTCAGAAAAGACATTAATTAGGTCAGTCTGCAGTTTTGAAAAACTTCAGCACCTCTCCAATGCTATTAGTGAATTAATGACCCCAGTTCCTGAACAATAGACAAAGATTAACACAAAAAGTTGGGCTGTAAAAGCTGACTTTAAAAGGAGAAGTCCAAAGAGAGAGCTAACAAAGATGGAAAATTGCAGTAAGAATTAATAAAAGTGTGTTTATGAATTATGAAAAGACAATGAATCTTTTGTAAAACCTAAATCTCACAGTTAAAAGGAAGAGAATGAGAATGCCCAGTGATACTGAGCCTAACAAGAGTGATTGTGTAACTTTTTAAAAAAAAATTTTTTTAACTTGTGTAGAAAGAATCAATTTGCTGAATAATACCTGAGATCAAGAAGCATCCCAATAAATTTTTGATTTTTAAATTAAATTAATTCTGGCTTCTGCTTTGGCTATTATAGAACCCAAGACACATGTGTTTTGCCTCCAAGCAGCAAATGGACCTGTCCCTAAACTCAGTGGTGGTTTCCATAGCTGATGCCTCTTTTTTTTTTTTTTTTTTTAGAGCAAAGGTTTATTGTCAGATTGTCGGGTAGGGGAGAGAGGGTGATAGAGAGGAGAGCATAAGAGAGAGAGCGAGGAGGACCAGGCAGGGAAGTAGAAGCAGTGAATCCCATTAAGGTGGGGATGGAGCTGACACCTGTGGTTGGGCCATCTGGTCACCTGGCTTCTAGCAATGGTGATAGGGGCTAGAGCCTAGGATGGCGTCCAGGGCATAGATCACACCACAGATAAGACTGTGGCATTTTACTAACATTCCCCCTTTTGTTTTTTGTAAAGCAAGAGTCCAAGAGGGGTGGAGGGATGATGATCTGTCTTTAGAGCTACTTCCTGCTGACATGAGGCAAC
Organism: Lepus europaeus; assembly: GCF_033115175.1. Lineage (NCBI taxonomy): Eukaryota > Metazoa > Chordata > Mammalia > Lagomorpha > Leporidae > Lepus > Lepus europaeus. The sequence goes on along the minus strand of NC_084827.1, from coordinate 102,842,938 downwards.
GAGGTACTCTCTGCTGGCTTAGGACAATGTCTCAAGCTGCTGTCTCCTGGACAGGGAGCTGAGTATATCCCTGTAGCAGCATTTGGTTGACTGCTTGGTTGGTAAAGTCTTTGGTTTGCTCTAATATCACCTCCTGTAAATACTTAGACAAGGTAGTATAAAAGACAGGGTGAGAATAGCAACCAATGATCCTGAGAGTAGCATTAGAGGGGTTTGTCTGTAGAGAAATTCTAATAACATTAAGTGGGGAAGAGGGCCATCAATATACACAGGTTGTGGGTAGAGCCATTGATGTAAAAGCAGAGGAATGAGGCCCCAAGTGGGCTAGACAGGATCTGGAACAAAGGACAGAGTCATTATTGGAGGACCTAAGAAAGGTGCTGTCTTAACCACAACTAAGTTTTCTGATTGAAAGGCAAATAGAAACTGACAGAAGGGGCCTGATATTAATCAGGTGGGCTTTAAGGCCTTGTCAGTTATGAGGCCCAGGCATATCTATCTCTTCCCATGGGGTACATCCTAAGGGAGGTGGGAACCTCCTAAGGGAAGGCACTCTGTTGACTTCCATTACCTAGCTGGCCTTGGAGGGGAGCTGGCCAGGTAAAGGCAGGTGGCATCTCTAACAGGAAATTTACAGTTCTGCCTGCAATGTTGCTGACCCCACTTGGCCGTCCCATCAGCAGTGGTGGTACAAGTGAACGGCTTCACTTGGCCCATAAGATCTGTGGCTCTGACCTGAAGTCCTCCAACTCCAGGGCAGTTCCGTTTGTTGGTGCTTTTAGAAACCTGGTCCTCCCCTTCAGTCTATCCCTGGTCCTCCCCTTCAGTCTATCAGTGTTGCTCCAGAAAGGACAGAACTTTCCTTCCCAGAAGTCCCCAAAATGACAACTGCAAACTCAGAGGAATTCTACAGTATCACCTTATAGGGTCTAACGAAGTAAGTACAGGCCTTTTACCAAGCAGTATAATATTTCCTTGTCCATGTGTTGCAAATAACATTCAGTTGTTTTACAGCAGCCAGGGTTACATAATTTAAAAAGCTATTTGTTTCGAAACACAGATACCATAATCAACAAACACTTCTATTGGGAAAAGTATGCAAAAACCCAAAACTCAACCAAATATCAAGACTTTGTGTGCATTTTTATGGAAAAAACAATGCTTTTGAAATATCTCAATAACTAATATTGGATATGTTACAAACAGTCTTTTTTTTTTAAAAAAAAAAAAGGATTTATTTATTTATTTATTTGAAAGAATTACAGAGAGAGGGAGAGGGAAAAACAGAGCATGAGATCTTCATCTGCTGGTTCATTCCCCAAGCAGCTGCAGCAGCCTGGGCTAGGCCAGACTGAAGCCAGGAGCTTCTTCTGGGTCTCCTAAGTAGGTGGGTAGGGGCCCAAATACTTGGGTCATCTTCTGCTGCTTTTCCCAGGCCATTAGCAGGGAGCTGGATTGGAAGCAGAGCAGCTGGGATGTGAACCAATGCCCTTCTGGGATTCTGGCATTTCAGGGGGTGGCTTTACACCCCACGCCACAACACTGGCCCCTATATTCTATCATGTTATAAAAATAAAAATTCATTATTAAGAGTTAAATCTTTTGCCTCTACACAAATAATTCTAGAAAAGGGAAAAATCAAGATTTGAAAGAAATATGCCTGATTCCAAAGCTTGTGATCCTTTAAAAACATTAAACCACCCTTCTTCCTGTTAGAATGATCACTTCCTAATAAAGGCTTTTGTGAGCATGAAGATGCTGGATATAAAAGCTATTCATGAAGAAACCATGCTGAGGGCCTGGGCACTGTGACATAGTAGGTTCATCCTCTACCTGTGGCACCAGCATCCCATATGGGCACCGTTTGAGTCCTGGCTGCTCATCTTCCAATCCAGCTATGGCCTGGAAAAGCAGTAGAAGATGGCCTAAGCCCTGGGACCCCTGCATCCATGTGGGCAACCTGGAGGAAGCTCCTGGATCCTGGCTTTGGATCGGCGCAACTCCAGCCATTGTGGCCATTTGCAGAGTGAACCAACAGATGGAAGACCTTTCTCTCTCTTCCTCTCACTGTCTGTAACTCTACCTTTCAAATGGATAAATCAAATCTTTCTTGAAAATTTTAAAAAAGAAACCATGCTGACTACTCACATCTCCCCTCCCAGTACTGTAATTTTTTCTCTTTTGTATGATACAGCTGTAGTAAGCATCTTGAAGATGTCTTATCTACAGCCTACCCCCACCAAAATCCCTGGTAGGGGCACCCTGACAGGCCCTGTGGCCCCATGTTTCTGTAAGCTCAAATCTTCAGCAATGGCTGACCCATGACCAGCCTGTCCATTGGTTGGGTTAGCAACCAGATTCCTCCCTAAATACATAGAGAAGGATCAAACGGTATTAAATACAGACCCAAAAGTTCCTGTCAAACTAGGGTTGGCAACAATGCAGGGCCAAATGAGAAAGTAGAAGAAGCCAGTGTGAATAGAAAGCACCAAGAAAAGCAGAGATCAGAGGAACCACAGACTGCTCCTGCCATAGTTCATTTGCCTTAGATCCTAATTCTGTAAAGACTGGACATATTTTCAGATTTTCATTTCATGTGGTCCTCGTGTTATTTCAACAATGCCCTTTTTACCTGAGTCAGCTTGAGTAGGTCTCCCAGTAGACAAAGAGCCTTGCCTAGAAGTCAGTTTGCTCTCTGGTCAACATTTACTACTTTCCTGCTTTGGACACCACACTTCACCTTTGTAGTTACACTTCCATTTTGGCACTTTTATCTCACCTTCAGTTAATGTTAATTATGCATATGACTTCCTCCCCACTCTTCCTTCAAATGAAGTCCATTCATCTTTCCCTTATCCCTGGTAGAACCTGGCATGCACTAGAATCTTAAACATTTACTGAGTTGGGTAATGCTTGGTGGTATTACTAACCTCCCCATTAACCAGGCCTTATGAAACTATGTTATTGACATACCATAAATGGTTTTAGCATCATTGCCACCTACGTATTTGGGATAGGCACTCCTAACAGGTGACAAAGAAGGAAAGCGAGGCAATGATGTTTAGCCAATCACTCATGTCTGTCTGCTCCTCTGTGGTGCAGGGCTGCTGTGTTAAATGACTTTCCAGCTGAAGACTGTATTTCCCAGCTCCCTTTACATCTAGGGAAGTTGGTATATAACTAGTTCTTTCCCACAGTGTGTGAGCCAAAGGGATGGAAGCCTTTTCTAAGCCTAAGTGATTCATAATTGGTTATCAGGAACATACAATATAGAAGGAGGCTGGGTCCCCAAAAAACCCCACAGGGGGCTGCTAGCCACAAAATGTTTCATGCATTATAATAGGAAAAATCAGTAAAGTTTTATTGGCTCAAATTTCCTGGGACTTCATGGTTTATCTGTTACAGCAAAGGTGAAGATTAAACAGGAGAGCATGGACCCATTGGAGTATTCAATTTCTTCTAGTCTTTTGTTCCCTATGGTATTGAGATTGATGGATTGATTGATTCACTATTTTTAAACTTTAATGAGCCCTCTTTACATCTTTTTACATATTCCTGTGTTACATTTTCTTGATGTTTACCAGCATGTCCTAAGGAGAGGGGGATGGATAGAGACCAGGATATGGAGTCAATGATTCTGAACTTGATTAAAATCCTGGGAGCCTTCACCAGCAGATGGATTATTAAGATTACCTAACTCAAAGTGATCCTAAGCACTAACAGTGTGATAGAGACAAGCCTTCATTGTATGGACTCTGCACCTAGTATCTCGGATTCAGCAAGTAAAATGTGAATGTTGCCCTTTAGCAGGGGGTGGAGCAGATCATTAACATGTTTGATTTTTATTCAGCATTAGAGCCCTCCCTGGAGGTTTTTACCATGAACTTCATATACAAGGCAATTCTATAATATACCACCAAAAAACAATGAGCAAAGTTGTGGTTTTAAGATAGATGGTGCAATTCCATGATGTAAAGTAGTAATGCTCTTGTGTGTGAGGTTCCCTTTTGTGAAATCTAAACTTGAACGATGATTAATGGTGCTGGAGAGAATCATGATTTGGATAAGGCCCCAAGTTCATGGAGTGCCTTACATGTTTTGGCATCTGTTCAGATCCCACAGATCATTAGGAACAGAATGTGCTTCAATTCAGGGTTCTTACTTCAATTGCGTTGGAAGCCAAAATTGAATGACCTTAGCTTAGGAATCAAAGGAATCTCATTTGTGGACATCCAACTATCCAGTGTTCTTCAACATGACCCAAAGCCATGATATTAAACACAGAGTTGCCTCAGTTTCACAGATGAAGGGGCTATTCTAACATTTTCTAGTAATGTAGGAGTATGAATTAGCGCTTATTAGGCTACATATGGCTAGGTAGAAGTCTTTTTGTTTAATTCTTGGCATTTGTTAACTAAGCAATCCTCATGGTAAGTGGATCAAGTTATCCTGCTATCAGTGTTCTCTCAGAACTGAGAAAAGCAAGGCTTATAGAGGTCAATAATTTTTCTAAGGTCACAGCATTAAGCCAGGAAGAGACCCATGGATTGGAAGCAAGACACTCTAAATTCAATGTTCTCTTTAAAAAAAATTTCATTAACATGTAATGTTAATATGTGATGTAAAAATTAATTAGAGGACATATAAAAAGTTAAAATGTTATATTCCTATTACTGAAAGATCTCCAGTATAACACCTCAAAGCAAATACTTTCAGATCCTATCCTATATATACATATTTATTTTTATCAAAATGAGATCATGCTGTAACCTAGTTCTAAAACCTGCTTTTTTCAGTCATCAAGCAGTTTATTTTCTTATTAGTTAATTCTAAAACTAAATTAAAGTTTCCCCAATGACCCAAAAGTGCCCTTTATTGTTCCTCTAGGTAACTACCCAGCGTGGGACCACATACTATGTCTCTTATGTACTTGAGATTCTTTTGTCCTTTAATGGCATCAGTTTGTTGAGGAGACCAACCGGTTGTCCTGTGCAATACCCCATCTTCTGGATTTGCCTCATGGTGCCATTTGTCTCGTTCCTGTATCCCTTGCTAGTTGTGAGTGACATATCATATATGGTAGTAAGAGTTGGAATTTCAACCCATGATCTATTAATGATGCCTTTGAATAATGTGTTAATGTTATTAAGTCTTGGTTGGTCCTAGAGGAGTACAGGGGATAAATATGATAACACTGCTGTGTGAAGAGCAGATTCCTGTGCTGTGAAGTTGGATTCTTTCTCCTGAGAGTACGGAACTGGGACTGAGGAACTCCAGGCTGGCTGGTCTGAGCAGGTCTGATGCATAGAGATGTTATAACTCAGGGTCTGTGCATTAGCTATCTTCTGCCTCATATCTAGAGCAGCATCCTTTTTAAAAAAATTATAAATACAAAAGAACATATTTATGCATTCCATAGGTACAGTTTCAAGAGAACAACCACACTTCCCTCACTCCCCTGTTGTTTCCCAATCCCCCTCCCTCCATACCCTCTCTTCATCAGATTTTGCAAAGCCAAATTTTAATCTACTCTACATCCACAGGCTTAATTTGCCCCTAATCATATTCAAGAAGCAAAAAATTAAAAGACCACAGTTCCACAGAAGTATAAACAGCAGCCAAAAGTGACCATCGTATCCCAAATGACCATTTTCTTTCTATATATATTTTTGGTTTTCTACATTAACTGCCACATATCAGAGAAAATATATGATACTTACTTTATTTGTTTAATTTTATTTAAGGAATAGAAACTTCATACATCTAATATATATAAATTTGGGAACATGATGATTCTTTCTCTTCTCCTCCCTCCCACCCATAAGCCCACATTTCCTCCTCCCTCTCCCTTTTCCATTCTTATTTTTCACAGAGGTCAGTTTTCAGTTAATTTTATGCTCATAAGATTAACCCTACACTAAGTAGAGAGTTCACTGAATAGTATGAAGGAAAAAGAAAAAAAGAACAGAAATAAACAAGAAAAACATTGTTCCTCGACTGTCAAGACAAGAGCTACTCAAAATCATCACATCTCAAGGTATCATTTTTGATCCTATAGATTACCTTTTAGTTACTATTAGTTATCACAGATCAGAGAGACCATGTGGTATTTCTCTTTTCGGGACTGGCTTATTTCGCTAAGTATAATGATTTTCATTTACATCCCTTTTGATGCAAATGACAGGGCTTAATTTTTTTACTGCTATGTAATATTCTTTAGTGTATATATACTGTAATTTTTTTATCCAGTCTTCAGCTGATGGACATCTGTGTTGATTCCATATTTTAGCTATTGTAAAATGAGCTAAAATGAACATGGGAGTACAGATCACTCTTTCATATGCTCATTTCATTTCTTTTGGATAAATTCCCAGGAGTGGGATGGCTGGGTCATATGGTAGGTCTATATTCAGCTTTCTGAGATATCTGTTTTACACAGTGGCTTTACCAATTTAGCTTCCCACCAGCAGTGGATTAGGGTACCCTTCTCCTCACATTCATGCCAGCATTTTTTGTTTGTTGATTTCTGTATGAGAGCCATTCTAGTGGGAGTGAGGTAAAACTTCATCGTGGTTTCAATTTATATTTCCCTGATAGCTAGTGATCCTGAGCATTTTTTCATGTATCTGTTGGACATTTTAATTTCCTCTCTTGAAAAATGTTCAGATTTGTTCATTTCTTAACTAGCTTGTTTTGCAGTTGTTGAGTTTCTTGGTCTCTATAGATTCTGGAAATTAATCCTTGATCAGTTGCATAGTTTGTAAATATTTTCTCCCATTCTGTTGGTTGCCTCTTCACTTTGCTGAGTGTTTCTTTTGTAGTGCAGAAGTTTCTCAGTTTGATGTAATCCCATTTGTTAATTTTGGCTTTGATTGCCAGTGCTTCTGGGGTCTTTTCTAAGTCTTTTCCTATGCCAATGCCCTGCAGAGTTTCCCCAGTGTTCTCTAGTTATTTGATAATATCAAGTCATATACTTGGGTCTCTGATCCATTTTGAATGGGTTTTTGTGTAAGATGTGAGGTAGGGGTCTTGTTTCAGACTTCTGTGTGAGGAGATCCAGTTTTCCCAGCACCATTTGTTGAAGAGACTATCTTGGCTTCAGGAATTGCTTTTTGCTCCTTTGTCAAAAATAAGTTGGTTGTAGATGCATGGATTGATATCTGGAATTTCTATTCTCCTATATTGGTCTACAAGTCTGTTTTTGTGCCACTACCAGGCTGTTTTCATTATAACTGCCCTGTAGTATTTGTCTCTTATGTTTTCATATAAATTTTAACACAATGTTTTCTAGATTTGAGAAGAATGTTGTTGATATTTTGATTGGGATCACATTGAATCTATAAATTGCTTTCAGTAGTATGAATATTTTGACAATGTTGATTCTTCCAATCCATGAACATGGAAGATTTTTCCACTTTTTTATGTCTTCTTATATTTCTTTCTTTAATGTTTTGTAATTCTCATCATAGAAATCTTTGACATCCTTGGTTAAATTTATTCCAAAGTATTTAATTTTTGTAGTTATTGTGAATGGGATTGATCTTAGAATTTTTTTTTCAGCTATGGCATTTCTATATATACAAAGGCTACTGATTTTTGTGTGTTGATTTTATAGCCTGCTAATTTGCCAAGCACTTTTATGAGTTCCAATAGCCTCTTCGTGGAATCTTTTGGGTCCCCTATGTATAAAATCATGTCATCAGCAAAAAGGGATAGTTTGACTCCCTCCTTTCTAATTTGTATCCCTTCAATTTCTTTTTCTTGCCAAATGACTCTGGATAAAACTTCCAGAACTACATTGAATAGTAATAGTAAGAGTTGACATCCTTCTCTGGTTCTGCATCTTGGTGAAAATGCTTCCAACTTTTCCCCATTCAATATGATGCTGGATGTGGGTTTTTTATACACTGCCTTGGTTGTTTTGAGGAATGTTCCCTGTGTACCCAATTTGCCTAAGGTTTTTTTTTTAACCATGAAAGTATGTTGTATTTTATCAAATTCTGTCTCTCATCTATTGAGATAATCAAATGGATATTATTCTTCAATATGTTAATAGGATGCATCATATTTATTGATTTGTGAATGTTGAGGCACCCTGCATATCAGGCATAAATCCCACTTGGTCCAGGTGAATGATCTTTTTGATGTGTTATTGGATTCAATTACATAGTATTTTGTTGAAGATTTTTGCATCTATGTTCATCAGGGATATTCGTCTGTAGTTCTCTTTCTTTATTGTATCTTTTTCTGGTTTTGGAATTAAGTGATGCTGACTTCCTAGAAGGAGTTTGGGAGGCTTCTCTCCCTTTTAATTGTTTCGAATAGTTTGTAAAGAAATGGATTTAGTTCTCTAAAAGTTAGGTAGAATTCAGCAGTGCAAGCATCCAGTCCTGGGCATTTCTTTGGGAGGATATTTAAGATTCAAACTCTGTTGTGATTATTGATCTATTTAAGTTTTCTATATCTTTGTGACAGTTTTAGTAGATTGTATATGTCCTTCTCCCTCTTTTTTTTCTGTTAGTTGGGCAAATTTTGTATCAATTTTGTTTATTTTTTTAAAAAAACAGTTCATTTCATTGATTTTTGGCATCATTTTTTGTTTCACTTTGTTTATTCTCTAATTTTATTTCTTTCCTTCTATTAACTTTTGATTTAATTTTTTGTTGTTTGTCTAGGACCTTGAGATGCAATGATTGATAATTTATTTGATTTATGTCCAATTTCTTGACATAAGCACTAATTGCTATAAACTTACTTCTTAACACTGCTTTTGCCATATCCCACAAGCTTTGATATGTTGGGTTTTCATCATCATTCACTTGCAGGAATTTTTTATTTCCCTTTTGATTTCTTCTATGACCCACTTTTCATTCAGGAGCATGTTTTTCAGTCTTCCTGTGATTGCATATTTTCTAGAGTTTCTAAAGTTGTTAATTTCTAGTGTCATTCCACTATGGTCAGAAAAGATACATGGTATGGCTCCAATTTTTTTAAATTAGCTGACACTTGCTTTATGGCCTAGCATATGGTCTATCCTAGAGAAAGTTCCATGCATTGATGAAATTGAAAAGAACACGTATTCTGCAACCATAGGGTAAAATGTTCTGTAGATATCAATTAAGTCCTTTTGGTCCACAATGTTGATTAGCTCTGTTGCTTCTTTGTTGATTTTCTGTTTAGTTGATCTGTCCATTGATGAAAGTGGGGTGTTGAAGTCCCCCATTATTATTGTATTGGAGTCTATGTCCCCCTTTAGATCCATTAACATTTGTTTTAAATAGTCAGATACCCCTGCATTGGGTGCATATAAGTTTATCATAGTCACATCTTCCTGTTGAATTGATCCCTTAATCATTACATAATGCCCTTCTTTGTCTCTTTTAACAGTTTTTATTTTAAAGTCTATTTTGTCTGATATTAGGAAGGCTATAAAGCTCCTTTTGAGAAGTAATATTGTCTTCCTTATTCTTGTTTCTTGTATTTCTGTGTTTATTTTTAAACAAATGTGAAAATGCTTGGTTTTTCTCTCTAATGGCTTTATCTTTGAACTATGCCTCTGTGCTGTAGAGGATATTCTTCAGTGGATATCCAGAAATGTGTGTTGGTTAGGACCGGGAGCCCAAAGGTGGGACGAGAGCCCAGGGTGACACCCAAGTTCAGCATGGTAGATCTTTTCTATTGTCAGCTGGGGAAAAAGGGTGGGGGTAATGATCACATCTGTTGGCATAAACACAGCATCACTGTATCTCTTATAAAGTGATCGATAACCAGGTTTAGCCCACAGTGGCTATAACCCCCACCCATGCAGGCGCATGAACCACATCAAGGATCTGCAGTCTTCAGTGTGAGGACTGAACCCTCTGCAAGGACTCAACCCAGATGATCAGAGAGCTCTGAGCCTCTGCGGCCAGACAAAGTGATTGTCCAGAGACTCAGCCACATCCCATGGCATTTCATGAAGTCCCGGAGTTTCCATAGTCATAGTGCACAAGTCTCCCAGAGTCATAGTGTACAGAGGATCCACTCCAGCCCCATGTACTGGCCTAGTCTACTTAGAGGGGAAAGGCATTTCCAGAGCCAGCTGCCTGTGGGTGCTCCACCTTGGAAGTTTGAGCCCCAGAGCCTGTGATAGGGTAAGCTGTTGGGAGGGCCTCAGTCCTAAATGTGCATCCAGTCCCCTGCCAACTCTCCAGGCCAGACTCAAAGTCAATAGGGGACTTGGATTTTCCTTCTGGTAAAATGCCCTAGTCTCGTGCAAGAGCCCTTCAGCCTCTACTGGAGTTAAGATGGTGCTTTCTTCCTGCTGGTCACTGGGTGCCCTTTTGGGGAGGATGGGGAGAAAGAAATATGCTTTTCTTAAGCAGGCCCCACGAGGGCTTCAGGCCAGACTCAAGGTCACCGTGATCCGCAAGGTTCTCCGTCAGGCAATACCACCAGTGACAGGGGCTGCCACAGTCTGCTCTTACCTGTTCCAGAAGCTGGCGTTTCTTCCAGCTGCCAGCTGCAGGAGTGGCAGTGGTGTCCCCCGCTCACTGCTGTGTGTTTATAGGTAGCATCTTAAACTATTTTTCAGAAATGCTTGCAAGAATAAAAAAGGCTTTCTAATTTTTCCATTCTTTTCCATGTTCTGTTTTCAATCTCTCTCTGCACTTTGAATCTATGAGATAGCCTTGAATACTTGTAATAATGCATCTATTCTTGATTTCTGTTACTTGTAACCAAACACAGCTGTAAATGTCCTATGAGACTACTGAAACTATATATGCACATATTGCAGTCTCTAACTTGATAATACATGGTTAGCATTACCATGTCCTTTACAAAAGTTTCAAAAGAGTCAACAGATTTTCCACTTAGCTAACTAAGTACCAGATAATGGCAATGCTATTGGCTAAAATGTTTATTTCAGAGGAATATTTAAATTGACAATATTTTCACAAAGAAATATTTTTTTCTGATATAGAAAAAGGGACAAGATAGAGCAAGCTGTTCTAAGGTACAACATATCAATCAAGCATTAGGATATATAAAAAGGGTGGTCATTTAAACACAGCAGGTTAAGCTACTGCTTGCAATGACCACATACTATATCTGAATGCCTGGTTCAAGTCCAGGCTACTCTGCTTCTAACCAAGCTTCCTGCTATGCATATCCTGGGAGGAAGTAGCTAATGGATGAAGTACTTGTATCCCTACTGTAGAAGTGGGAAGCCTAGGTGGAGTCCTGAGCTCTTGGCTTCAGCTGTTGAGGGCATTTGGGAAGTGAAGCAGTGGATGGAAGCTCTCTTTCTCCCTCTTCCTCTACGCTCTCCCTCTCTCCCCCTTCCTGCCTCCCTTTCCACCCTCTCTCACCTTCCCTTTTGTGTCTCTGTCACTCTGCCTTTCAAAGAAAATATTTTTAAAGAAACATAAAAATGGAGGCTGGCACTGTGGCATGGCAGGTAGGTATGGCATGTAAAGTTGTTGTCTGCAATGCTGGCATCCTATATGGGTGCCAGTTCGAGTCCCAGCTGCTCCACTTGCAATCCAGCTCTCAGAAAAGCAGTAGAAGATGGCCCAAATCCTTGGACGTCTGCACCCATGGAGGAAGAACTGGAGGAAGCTCTTGGCTCCTGGCTTTGGATTGGCACAGCTCTGGCTGTTGTAGCCAATTAGGGAGTAAACCAGCAGATGGACGCGCGCGCTCTCTCTCTCTCTCTCTCTCTCTCTCTCTCTCTTTCTCTCTGCCTCTCCTTCTCTCTCTGTGTAACTCTGATTGTCAAATAAATAAACAAATCTTTTTAAAAAATAAAGAAACATAAAAATGGCAGTGATTGACATGGTAGAGCATTTCTGCCTAATGTGCCTTCTTAAAAATGGTTGGAGAATATTAATATCTAATGAATCACCACTGAGACCTAGCACATAGTTTTATGTTTCTCAAAAGAAACAGAATGGCAATACTTCAAGCACGGCAGCTATCAAGAATATCAAAGTCATATTTTTCTTTTTTTAAAAAAGATTTATTTGAAATAGTTAGAGGCAGAGGCAGAGAGAGAGAAAGGTATTCTATCTGATGGTTCACTTCCAAAATAGCCACAATTGCTAGAGCTGGGCCGACCCGAAACAAGGAGCCTTGAACTTCTTCAATGTCCCCAATGTGGGTGCAGGGACCCAAGGACCTGAGCCATCTTATACTTCTTTCCCAGGCCATCAAAGAGAGCTGGGTCGGAAATGGAGCAGCTGGGACTCAAACTGGTGCCCATATGGGATGCTGGTACTGTAGGCAGTGACTTTACCTGCTTTACAGCACCAGATCTTCAAATTCACATTTTTTCCAATAAATATATGAGACAGATGAAAAAGAAAAGTAGCATCAGAGAAGTTGTTGACTTGAAGATTCTCAAGATGAAAATGTTTCTAACCATCCTACATATGTATACTTTCAAAACTAGAGGAGCTAATCCACTTATCTGCTTTGTCAAACTATTATTCCTATTGGAGTGCTCAATAAGGGGAATTTGTGATAAGAAAGAAAATTTTCAGGCAATAAAGTTCAAGTAACTATATAAAGATGCTTTGTTAGAACAACAATTTAATATTAATCCTCAAAATGTTTTGTGAATTGAAAATTAATACTAAATTGATTACATGCCACAATTCTATTTTGAGAATTACTCAAGGCCTACAACTATAATTTTGTACAAAATGTCAGGTAATATTGACAAAAGATACCACCCAAATTCAAGAATAAAGTCATTAGCAAAACGAACCATGCAATCTTTCCTTAAACATGTACTCCCTCAAAATGTTCACTGTATCATGTGGTAGATAAGACCTCCAGAATAATTATGAACAGATTAGTTCATTCATCAAAAACATGTATCAGATATCTATTACATGCCAAGCAAGTGTTCAAGACCCTGGAGTTACAGAAATGAACAAAAGACACCAAATCCCTTCTCTCAAGGACTTCTTATTTGAGGGCAAGGGAAGCAGGCATATGAGGGAAACATGGTGATCAATACCAGTTAAAACTTACATGTTTTGTAATGTCATGATATTAACCATAAATGAAATGAGGCAAAGTAAACATAAAGGGAGAGGTAGAAGAGAGAAAGGCTGTTTTCACTACTGGGCTCTGGAAAGCACTCTGAGATGAGGTAACATTGAGCAAAGATGTCAAAGTTAAGTGAGTCATGTGCATGTTGGTAGGAAAACTCTTCCAAGAAATTGAATAAATAATAAGTGCATAGACACTAGGGTAGAAACGTATCTCACATCTGTTGTGTTTTAGGATTAGTAAATGCAAACATGGCTGAAGCTGGGTATGTAAAGGTGGGAAACTGGAAGAAATGAGATCAGAGAAGTATCTCATGGGCAAATTGTGGTCTTAGGTTTGTCCACAAATTTCATAATAACCCTTTGCTATGGATTGAATATGGTTTGTCCCCTCTGAAACTCATATTAGAATGTAATAACAGCACTTGTCCTGGCTGTTGATGGACAATGTAATACTTTATCCTTTTTAGTTTTTTTTTTTGTTGTTGTTGTTGTTGTTCTAGTACTAGTGGTTGAACTCTGTAATTAACACACAATTATTCTTAGGTGTTTAAATTTTAACTGAAAAGTGATCCATGTTAAATATAAGAGTGGGAAGAAAAGAGGGAGGAGATGTACAATCTGGGACATGCTCAATCGGACTTGCCCCAAATGGTGGAGTTAGAAATGTGCCAGGGGATTCCAATTCAATCCCATCAAGGTGGCAGGTACCAATGCCATCTCACTAGTCCAGGTGATCATCTTCAGTTCACAGTTGATCACACTGATAGGTCTAAGAGTCAAAGGGATTACATAAACAAGACTAGTGTCTGCTAATACTAACTGATAGAATTAAAAAGGGAGAGAACGATCCAACATGGGAAGCAGGATACACAGCAGACTCATAGAATGACAGATGTCCTAAATAGCACTCTGGCCTCAGAATCAGCCCTTAAGGCATTCGAATCTGGCTGAAGAGCCCATGAGAGTATTTTAGACATGGAAATCCAAGACACTCTGGAAAAAAAAAAAGAAGAAGACCTAAATGAAAGATCTCTGTGAGTGAGATCCCAGTAGAAAGAACAGGGCCATCAAAGAAGGAGGTACCTTTCTCTGAAGGGAGGAGAGAACTTCCACTTTGACTATGACCCTGTCGAAATAAGATCAAAATTGGCGGACCCTAAAGGCTTCCTTAGCCTTGGCAACTCATAACTAGAGTCTAGGGAGATTACTGACACCATAAACAAGAGTGTCAAATTGTTAAATCAACGACAGGAGTCACTGTGTACTTATGTCTCATGTGGGATCTGTCCTTAATGTGTTGTCCAATGTGAAGTAATGCTATAACTAGTACTAAAACAGTATTTTACACTTTGTGTTTCTGTGTGGGTGCAAACTGATGAAATCTTTACTTAGTATATACTGAATCGATCTTCGGTATATAAAGATAATTGAAAATGAAAAAAAAAACTTGGTGTTAAATTGGACATTGCATAGAAAATTAATCAATATTTTTATTAAACTTTTATTTAATGAATATAAATTTCCAAAGTACAGCTTATGGGTTACAATGGCTTCCCCCCTCCCATAACTTCCCTCCCGCCCGCAACCCTCCCCTTTCCCGCTCCCTCTCCCCTTCCATTCACATCAAGATTCATTTTCAATTCTCTTTATATACAGAAAGAAAATTAATCAATTTTTTAAAAAATATCATGTGGGATCTCTGTACTTAATGTGCTGTACATTGTGATTTAATGCTATATCTAGTACTCCACAGTATTTTTCACTTTGTGTTGCTATGTGTGTGCAAACTGTTGAAATCTTTACTTAATATATACTAAACTGATCTTCTGTATATAAAGAGAATTGAAAATGAATCTTGATGTAAATGGAAGGGGAGAGGGAGTGGGAAAGGGGAGGGTTGCGGGTGGGAGGGAAGTTATGGGGGGGAAGCCATTGTAATCCATAAGCTGTGGAAATTTATATTCATTAAATAAAAGTTAAAATAAAAGAATGCAATAATTGTGAGATAGTAAGTGGGACTAGTGGGACATTTAAGAGGTGATTAGTGCTATGCCATCATGCCTGGATTTACCCATTAATGCCATTAATGATTTATGGGTTAACCCAAGAGGGGAGCTGCTGTAACAGCCAGCTTGGCTAGGTCTTTTCCACTCTCCCTGTCTCCCCTCATCTGATGTGCTGCCTGCCCTGGGACTCTGCCAGGCAGAAAGTCATTGCCTGATGAGGGCTCTCAGCCTTGGACCAGAACTGTGAGTCAGGAGAAGCCTCTTTTCTTTATAGCGTCCCCAGTCTGTGGTATTGTGCTGTTAGACACCAAGCCTCCAAGAAAGGGGAGCCTTGGTCTCTTCCCCTTACTTGTGAACCAGACTTACTTACTTAGTTCCAATCAGTAGAAGGTTGCAGAGGGATGTCATATGATTTTCAAGGCTAAGACATAAACTGGGCAGATTCTACCCACCCTCTCTCTCTAATCACTCATTCTGGAGAAAACCATGTAGTATATTGCAAAGGTACTCAGGCAGCGTATAGAGATGCCCATGTAATTAGGAACTGAAGCCCCCCCACTAAGAACGAGGGATAACCTGCCAGGGATAAGAATAAACTTTCTCTGAAGTGGAGACTCTATCCTCAGTGAAGCCCTCCAATGACTGCTACCCTAGACAAAGTTTTACTGAGACCTCATAAAAGGCTCCAACCTAGAACTACCTAGGTAAAATACTATTTCCTGACCCAGAGAATCTCTGAGAGATAATAAATTTTTATTTTTATGTTGCAAGCTATTAAGCTTTAGCATAATTTTTTATGTAGCAGTAGACAAGTAATACATAGATAACATAGGGTCTAGAAAATGGTAAGGACTATTGTTTTTGTTCTAAATGGGACGTGGACACATTAGAGTGTTTAATCAGAAGAGGTATACAATATGAGTCTTTTAAAGTCAACTTGGTTGCTCTGTGAATACAAAGGAGGAGGAAATGGTGAAAGGAGATACATGCATGAATGTGGATTAAAGAATATATTAGCTCAAGAAGCTGGGTCCCTGCCATGCACATGATTGACCCAGATTCAGTTCCCAGCTCGTGGATTCAGCCTGGCCCACTCCTGGATGTTGGAGGCATCTGGGGAGTGAACCAGTGGATTGGAATTCTTTTTCCTTCTATCTCTCTGCTTCTCAAATAAAACAATTTTCAAAAGGAATATGTTGCCTTATATCTGAGGAGTAGAAGTTGTGGAAATAGAGAGGTGTTTAAATTTCAGATGCACTTGAAAGTAAACAACTACCAGGATTTGATTATGTATTAAATGGGGTGTGCAAGACCAAGAAATGAGTCACAGGTTACTCCAAGGCTTTTGGCTTAAGCCTCCAAAAATAATGAAGTTGTACTTAATGGGATAGAGTAACTAGGAATGAAGCTGGTTTGACAGCTTCTTTGGTTTTAAACATGTTTAAAAAAAAATGTTAGTTAAACCAAAACTGGAAATGCTGGGAAGGCAATTAGAGGGGCTGGCATTGTGGTAGAGGGTTAAGCCACTGTTTGTGACACCAGCATCCCATTCCAGTGGGCCAGTGTCAACCCCAGCTGCTAAGCTTCCAATCCAGCTTCCTGTTGATGTGCCTGGAAGGCAGGAAAAGATGCCCCAAACACTTGGGCCCCTCCCACCCACATGGGACACTCAAATGGAGTTCCTGGCTCCCGTCTTTGGCCTGGGCTAGCCTATCCCTTACTGTTGAGGCCATTGAGAGAGTGAACCAGTAGATGGACAATCTCTCCCCACTCCCCATACGTTGCCTTTTGAATACATAAGTCTTTTAAATTTTTTACAAAGAAGGCAAGTATAAAGAAGGTTCAAGTTCAGGGAGAAGTTGGTTTTAAGATTGTCAACGTAGAGGTCTTTTGATACATAGAGGGAAATAAAGTCATAACCCCGAGTGAGCAGAACTAGCTAGAGAGCAAAGATAGAGAAGAAAAGAGTTTCTGCCCAAGGGCTGGTCAATTGTAACGTTTTGATATTTAGAAAATGGGAAGGAATTGTCAAAGGAGACTCAAGAGTAACTGGTGAGGTAGGAAGAAAGGATAAAATAGTAGTGTCTTAGAAACCACATAAAGATTCAAAATAGAGGGAGAGATTAGAAGTGGGTTGGGGCGCCGGATTCTGTCCCGGTTGCTCCTCTTCCAGGCCAGCTTTCTGCTATGGCCCGGGAGTGCAGTGGAGGATGGCCCAAGTGCTTGGGCCCTGCACCCCAAGGGAGACCAGGAGAAGCTCCTGGCTCCTGCCTTTGGATCAGTGCAGTGCACTGGCCGCAGTGCACCTGCCACAGCGGCCGTTGGAGGGTGAACCAACGGCAAAAGGAAGACCTTTCTCTCTCTCTCTCTCTCTCTCACTGTCCACTCTGCCTGTCAAAAAAAAAAAAAAAAAAAAAGAAGTGGGTCAAATACTGCTTGAGTAAGATTACAATGAAAATTTATTATTGGATTTTAAAATCTGTAGTTTTGATGAGTGCTTTCAGGAGGGGTATGGGCATAAAGCTCAATTACAGTAGTTTAAAGAGACAATGGGAATGTTCAGGTATATATAAGCTCTAGAGTAACTATTAAGAAAATAATTAAAAACATTTCAGAAAAAAATCACTAAATTAACTAAAATAGTATAGTAGAAAATATTCACTTAATATAAAAATATTAAGGCATGAAGTGAAAAATGATATGAGATGTTCAGAAATCAAAAAGATGCCAGATATAAATCCCATTTGATCAATAATAACACATATGAATAGATTAAATAGTCTAATAAAAAAGAAGGATTTGTCAGGTTAGATGAACAAAAATCAAGACCCAATTACTTAGACACAATTAGAATGAAAGATCCAAATTGAAAACAAAAGGATGGGGGTCCAGCACTGAGGCCTAGCAAGTTAAGCCTTCGTCTGCAGCATTAGCATCCCATATGGGCGCCTGTTTGAGTCCTGGTTGCTCCACTTCTGATCCAAGTTCCTGCTAATACGCCTAGGAAAAGCAGTAGAAGATGGCCTAAGTACTTGGGCCCTTGCGTCCATATGGGAGACCTGGAAGAAGCTCCTGGCAATGGTTTTTGGAGACAGGCAATAAAAGCAAAACTAGACAGAAGGAATTATATCCAACTCAGAAGCTTCTGCACAGGAAAGGAAATAATCAATAACATGAAGAGAAATAGGACAGAATGGGAGAAAACATTTGTGAGCTGCTTGTCTGCCATGGGGTGAATATCCAGAAGGTAACAGGAAATCTAAGAACTCAGTAACCAGTGCAATCAATCCAGTTAAGAAATGGATTAAGGACCCCAATAGACAATTCTCAAATGAAGGAATACAAATAAGCAACAAATTATGAAAAAATGTTGAATAGTACTTGCCATCAGTGAATATAAATGTAAATCAAATGTAAATCAAAACCACCATGACCTCATTCTTGTAATAATGGCTACCCTCAAAAGTACAGAAATAGGGGCCAGCACTGTAGCGTAGTAGGTTAAAGCCCCAGCCTGCAGCACCAGCATCCCATATGGGCACTGGTTCTAGTCCTGGCTACTCCACTTCTGACCCAGCTCTCTGCTGTGACCTGAGAAAGCAGCAAAGGATGGCCCAAGTCCTTGGGCCCCTGCACCCTTGTAGGAGACCCGGAAGAAGCTCCTGGCTTTGGCCTGGCCCAGCCCTGATTGTTGCAGCCATTTGAGGGAGTGAACTCGCAGATGGAAAACCTCTCCCTCTATTACTCTGTCTTTCAAATAAATAAATCTTTAAAAAATAACAACCTTTGTTTAAAAAAAGTACAGAAATAGCAAATGCTGATAAGGATGTGTGCAAAGGAGAACTCCCACACAAAGTTAGTATATCAATCCAAGAAAACATTTATAAATATGTACACATCAAACACAGCCTCCAAAATTCATTTGGCAAGAATTGATAGAATTGAACAGAGAAATAGACAATTCAATAATAACTGAGACTTCATGGCTGTACTGTAATGATGGATAGAACAACAGAACAAAAATAAACAAGGAATAGAAGACTTGAGCAATGCTACAATCAACATAGCCTAATAGATACTCGGGAACACTCTACCTGACAACAGCAGGATCCCATTATTCTCAAGTACATCTTAGATGTTCTCTAGGAGGGATTTGGGCCATAATCCTGACAGATACATCTCAAACACCACAGTCCTAAACAGGGAAATCCCAAAAGATCAAAAACCCAAAAAATACAATTATGGAAATAGTGATTTTAAAAATTCCTTAAAATATACTTTTTATATTTTTATAGACGGTTTACTTGAAAAGCATAAGACAGACCATATTATAGGCCACTTTATATGATAAAATGGACAGTAAAAACATACGTTTTTTCAAGCATAAACATTCAAACCTATGATATTGCATAAGTATAACAGTTATGAGCAGAAAAAAACACATTCATGTAGAAATAGATCAAGGGGCCTGTACTGTGGTGTAGGCTGTAAAACCTGGCAGTGCTGGCATCTTATATGGGTGCCAGTTCAAGTCTCGACTGTTCCACTTCTGACCTAGCTCTCTGCTATGGCCTGGGAAAGCAGTAAAAGATGGCCTAAGTCCTTGGGCCCCTGCATCCATGTGGAAGATCAGGAAGAGGCTCCTGGATCCTGATTTTGGATTGGCCCAGCTCCAGCTATTGTGGCCATGTGGGGAGTGAATCAGCAGATGGAACACACTCTCTCTCTCTCTCTCTCCCTCTCCCTTTTCTATGAAACAAAATTTCATAGAAAGTAGTTTAGATGATTGAGTGCTACATACCAAAATGTATGGGATGCAACTAAAAACTACTTACAGAGAAATTTATACTTGTAAAAATTATAAAAGAGTATCTCAAATCAATATCCTTGTACTTTAAGATACTAGGAGTCAAAGCACACACTACACACAGCAAGCAGAAGGGAAGAAAGAACAGACTCTAGTGAAATAAAGAATAGAAGAAACAGTGAATAAAAATCAAAAGTTGGTCTTTGAAAAGATTAGCAAAATTGGACTGACCAAGCAAAACAGCAAGATGCAAATATTAAAATTGGAAGCAAAAAATAGATAATATTGTGAATCATACAGAAATAGAAAGAACAATATGAACTACTCTGAACAACTATATGCCAAAAAATCAGATAAATATAATAAGGAAATCTTTAGATATAAGCTACAGAAATTGACTCAAGGAAAGTAGAAAAATCAAAATATACTATAACAATTTAGGAGATTGAACTAGTAGTTAAAAATTACAAGAAAAATGCAGGTCCAGATTTCACTGGTAAGTTCTATCAAATATTTAAAGAATGAATATCAATACTACAAAAACTCTTTTGAAAAAATTGAAGAAACACTCAACTTATTCTATGAGATTTGTTTTACTCAGATTCTAAACCCAAAGTCATCACAAGAAGATACTGAATTCAATAACACAAAAAAATCTATGCTACAGTTCCATGGAATTTACCACAGAAATGTAAATCTGGTTTAACATATTAACATCAAAAAATATAGTACACCATACAAATTTAATTTTTAAAAAACCCACAGGGTCACCTCAATAAATGCAGAAAAGGCATTTAGCAAAATTCTACAGACATTTGTGATAAAAAAAAATACTAGACAAACTAGAAATAGAAAGAAAATACCTAACTTTGATGAAGGGCATCTACAGTAAAAACCACAGCAAATATCACATTCAGTAGTGAAGAAAGCTTTTTCCTTAAGATACATGACAAAACAAAATGTATGCTCTCAGCATATTTATTTGGCACTATACTAGCAGCTCTAGCCAGGGTAATTGGGTAAAAAAAGTAAAAACATTGTGACTGGGAAAAAGAAGAATTAAAATTATCTATATTTGCAAATAATGTGATCCTATATAGAGACCCAAAGATCTGGTACTTGGAAAATCCTGTGAATCCACTAAAAATCTATTAGAAGTAATAAACAAGTCTAACAAGGTTATAGGATACAATATCAATATGCAAAAAATCAGTTGTGTTGTTACACACTAGTGATGAAGAATCTAGAAATGTAGAAAACAATTCCACTTATAATAGCACAAAAAGGAACAAAATATTTAGATACAAAAGTATAAAAATTATACTGTGAAAACTGCAAAGCATTGTTGAAAAATACTGAAGAAGACCTAAATAATGGAGAGATAGCCCATATTCATGGACTGGAATACAATGTTGTGACCATGGCAGTATTCCCCATGTATCTATGGATTCATTGTAATATGTAATGAAATCTCACCTAGCTTCTTTTCATAAATTGGTAAACTGATACTAGAATTAAAATAAAAATTCAAGAAACCTATAATAGCCAAAATAATGTTGAATAAAAAAAAGAAAGGTTAGAGGACTTAAACATCCTAGTTTCAAAACTTACAAAACAGGTATGCTTCTTGCATTGGATAGGCAAATGGATTAACAGAATGGAATTGGGACTCCAGAAATATAACTCTGATTAATTGACTTTTTGAATAGGATCATAAGAAAATTCTATAGTATTTTCAGCAAATGGTGCTGGGACCACTAGATACCTACTTGCAAAACCAATGGAGTTGAACTCTTACCTTACTCCAATACACAATAATTAATTCAAAATAGGTTGAAAAATATGAAACTCTTAAAAGAGAACATAGTATGTGGAGTGGATTAAGCAATGGTTTCCTTGATCTAACATCAAAAGCATGAACAATATAAAAATAGTCAACAAAATTTCATCAAAATTAAGCATTTTGTGCTTCAAAGGACATGATAAATAAAGTCAAAGTGAAAATAAAAGCCACAATGAGATATCACCTCAGTCCAATTTGGTTGGCTATTATCAAAAAGATGAAAAATAACCAATGTTGGTAAAGATGTAGAGAAAAAGGAAATTTTGAACCTTGTTGGTGGAAATGCAAATTAGTACAGCCATTGTGGAAAACAGTATGGAGTTTCCTCAAAAAACTAAAACTACATACTACCACATAATTCTGTAACCCTATCACTGGAGGTGTATATCCAAGAGAAATGAAATCAGTCTGTTGAAGAGACATCTGCACTTCTGTATTTATTACAGGACTATTTCACTAGCCAAGAAATTGAAAAAACTTAAGTGTCTATCAGTTTTGAATGGATAAAGAAAATGCAGTACATGCACACAGTAGAATAGTATTCAGTCATACAGAGGATGGAATCTTGTCATTTGTGATAACATGAATGGAATCAGAGATCATATTACTTAATGAAATAATCCAGGCACAAAAATACAAATACCACATTATTTCACTCACATGTGATAACTAAAAAAGTTGATCTCTGGGGCTGGTGGTGTGGCATAGCGGGTAAAGCTGCCATCTTCAATGTCAGAATCTCAAGTCCCACCTGCTCCACTTCCAACCCAGATCCCTGTTAATGAGCCTGGGAAAAGCAGCAGAAGATGATCCAAGTGCTTGAATCCCTGCACCTACATGGGAGACCCAGAAGAAGCTCCTGGGTCCTGGCTATGGGGAGGCCCAGACCTGGCTGTTGTAGCCACCTGGGCAGTGAACTAGCAGATGGAAGGTTCTCTCTCTCTCTCTCTCTCTCTCTCTCTCTCTCTCTCTCTCTCACTTTCCCTAACTCTGCCTTTCAAAAAAACAAATCTTTAAGTAAAAAAATAAGTTGATATCAAAGAAATTGAGAGTATAATTATGATTACCAGAGGCTGGGAAGAGTAGGGAGGAAAGAAGGTGATGAAAAGATTATTTAACAGTTATTAAAATATAGTTAGAAATGAGTAAGAACCTTTGGTATTTTATTGAAGATAATACAAATTCTGTATATTTTTCTAAAAAGAAAGTAGCAGAAAGAATTTTGAATATTTTCAACATAAATAAATCCTACATGAGGAGATAATTAGATACTACCCAAAGTATACCTATACTGTAACATCACACAGTATTCCATAAGTATACAAAATTTCCATGTGTCAGTTAAAATTGAAAGAAAAAAAAAAAAACAAGTGAAAAGACAACCCAAAAGATGGGAGCAAATATTTGTAAGTCATATATATAATAAGAGACTTGAATGTGGAATATATAAACAATGCTTACAACATGGTTTACAAAAGGAGAAATAATCCAGTTGAAAATTGGGCAGGACTGTCCATTTGGCACAGCTGTTAGACACTGCTTGGGATGCCCACATCTCACGTTGGAGTGCCTGCTTCAAGTCCAAGCTCTGCTTCCAGGCCAGCTTCTCATTCACGTGCACCTTGAGAGGCAGCAGGTGATGACTCAAAAACTTGAGTCTGCCACCCATGTGGGCTACCCAAGTGGAGTTCATGGCTCCTGGTTTCAGCATGGCCTAGCACTTGCTGTTATGGGCATTTGGAGAGTGAACCAATAGATGCAAGTTATCTCTCTGGCTTTCAAATAAAAAATACAAACTTCTTCGAAAAACTGGGCAAAAGCTGTGAAAAGCGACTTCTCTAAACAAGATATAGAAATGACTAATAAGCACATGAAAAGATGCTCACTATCATTAGCCATCAGGGAACCATAAAACAAAGCCACAATGAGATGCAAGTTATGTCAGGATGCTAGGATAAAAAAGATCAAAAACAATACTGAATAGAGTGTGCAGAAAGTGGAATCTTGCTGATGAGAATGTAAAAAGGTGTGAGCATTTAGGAAAAGAGCTTGAGAGTTCTTCAAAATGTTAAACATAGATTTAACTTAAGACCCAGAAATTCTACCACTAAGTATGTAAACCACATGCCCACACAACTCATACATAGGTGTTTAATGTTAGCAGCATTAATCATAGTAGCCATCTGTAACAATCTGAACCAGAAGGATTCGTGTGTGTTGTCTATTGCCACTGTCTAATTCCAGAACATTTTCATCTCTCCAAAAAGAAATTTTGACATTATCCAAAGAAACCCAATATTAGCAGCCATTCTTCATTGCTTCCCTTATGTGCATGGCCCAGAATGAACCAACTGATAGGGACAGAAAGTGAAACTTAGCTATCACAGAAGTCTTAAAACATATGACCTTTTGTGTCGTCTTTGTGTGTGTGTGTGTGTGTTTTGACAAGATGGCTTTCAAGCTTCATTTATGTTGTAATATTTCTTTAAAGGATATGAGAGTAGGAGATGGGAGGGGTGCGAGTGGGAGGGGGAGCCATTGTAATCCATAAACTGTACTTTGGAAATTTATATTTACTAAATAAAAGTTAAAAAAAAAATAAAGGATGTGAGAAAATTTATGAAAAGCCATTTCATTTAAAAAAAATTTTTTAAGATTTTATTTGTTTATTTGAGAGGTAAAGTTACAGACAGTAAGAGGGTGAGAGAGAGATCTTCCATCCACTGATCCTCTCCCTAAATGGCTGCAACAGCCATTACTGGGCCAATCCAAAGCCAGAAGCCAGGAGCTTCTTCCAGGTCTCCCACGTGAGTGCAGGGATCCAAGGACTTGGGTCATCTTCTACCGCTTTCCCAGGCCATAGCAGAGAGCTGGATCAGAAGAGGAGCAGCTGGGACATTAACCAGCACCCATATGGGATGCCGGCACTGGAGGTGGAGGATTAACCTGCACCACTGCACAGGCCCCTCATTTTAAGAAGAATGCTTGGTCTGTGAATGGAATGAGGAGCAGAAAGACACCTTACTCACCTCCAGGACATAGAAAAGAATCACAAGGAAACAAAGAAACTCAAGGACAGTCAGGTTTCTGGTACATTATTCAACTTCCGTTATTGCCCCCCTGTGAAACATTTTAGGGATTTTGTGTGATCATCCCCATGAAACTCATGAAATTTTAATATCCATATCTGTATTTTATACATAAACAAAATTTTTTTTCAACTCCCAAAAACTCATCTTTGCCCTTGTTGAGAATGCATGTGTTACATCAATAAGATGAAGTGGAGAAGAGGTTGAAAATAAATTAAATCCATCACATAAAGTACTCAGATACCAGGTCCATTCATATATATCACTAAATTCCTCATGTAACCTATATCCAATTAACCAAAAAAAGAGGAAATAACTATGTAGAAGTGAAAAATGGAATCACAAACCTCCAGTTACAGCTGATGTCTGGTTCCGCACGATGTGGAGGTTTTGATATAATAAATACTATCTGCAGAGTCCTCAATAATGTTATATGTCCCTAATGTTTTTATCCATAAAAAGAGAATGTTAATCATCTAATACTTGTCTGTACTTGAAAAACATACCAGAGATAGTTCTATACTTTAACCAAAATTAATTATCCATATTCTTATTATTATGTTTGGGAAAGTTACAGTGCATAGACTTCCAACATGTCTGGGCTGTGTGAACCAACTATTTGGCAAGCTTTCTTGTTGTGAATACATCCATTCATTTCATATGAAAAAGTGGATGACTTTGTTCTAAAGGAAAAACACACAAATAGTTGCAGTGTTGCAATTGTGCAGTAATGAGAAAGGAGAAGGGAAGCAATTTGTTAGGATTGATACCCAAAGAGGAGGAAAGGGAAACTTGAATAGCAGGTGGTGCTTAGAGCCACTTAACCAAAGTTCCAGAAACGTCCACCACAGCAGTTCTGTTCAGACCGCCTTCCAGCAGTCAACAGCATTTGGTGGCCAGAGCAAAGGCAATGGAAGCTGAACACCAGTCCTCTTTTTTTTTTTTTTTTTTTTTGACAGGCAGAGTAGACAATGAGAGAGAGACAGAGACAGAGAGAAAGGTCTTCCTTTGCCGTTGGTTCACCCTCCAATGGCCACCACGGCCAGTGCACTGCAGCCGGCGCACCGCGCTGATCCGAAGCCAGGAGCCAGGTGCTTCCTCCTGGTCTCCCATGGGGTGCAGGGCCCAAGCACTTGGGCCATCCTCCACTGCCCTCCCAGGCCACAGCAGAGAGCTGGACTGGAAGAGGGGCAACCGGAACAGAATCCAGCGCCCCTACCGGGACTAGACCGGGACTACACCGGGTATGCCGGTGCCGCAGGCAGAGGATTAGCCTATTGAGCTGTGGCGCCAGCCCACCAGTCCTCTTGAGAGAGAGCAAATGATTAGGTTTTATGATCCTTTTGAGGAAAAAGCCCAGAACAGTGCATTTTGAACTCTGGGTCTTGAAGCCACGAATGTGTTATACACTCCAGTTAGTAGACCACAACCAGCATTTTACAAAACAGAATGGAATGGAGCAGAACAGAATAAAAGTATCCAGAATATATCACACATACTAGAATTAAGAACTATTTCATGGGCCGGCACCGCAGCTCAATGGGGCTAATCCTCCGCCTTGCGGCGCCGGCACACCGGGTTCTAGTCCCGGTCAGGGAGCCGGATTCTGTTTAGGTTGCACCTCTTCCTGTCCAGCTCTCTGCTATGGCCCGGGAGGGCAGTGAAGGATGGCCCAAGTGCTTGGGCCCTGCACCTGCATAGGAGACCAGGAGAAGCACCTGGCTCCTGGCTTCGGATCAGCACGATGCGCTAGCCGCAGCGCACAGGCCGCAGCGGCCATTGGAGGGTGAACCAACGGCAAAAGGAAGACCTATCTCTCTGTCTCTCTCTCTCACTGTCCACTCTGCCTGTCAAAAAAAAAAAAGAACTATTTCATGAAGCTTGTGGACCAGGTACGTGAATCCATAGGCATGTATACACATGCAGGTATGTAGGTCATGGGTGATGATGTGAAATACATTTCCTGGTTTGTATCACAGGCTAAAAGTTAAAAGGGACTGTCAGCTACAGAACCACAGCTGCAAATGTCAATGCAATCCATCTCACATTCCTTATGCTTCTGATCTCTCTTCTATCAAACCTCTCATTTTGTACTTCCAATCTGTTCTCGCTTGCATTTCTCCCACTATTTTCTTTGTTAAAACTTCAGTCAGCAATCTCCTATCATCTGAAACTAGATGGAGGTGGAGGTCAGGAGCTAGTAGCTGCAACCCAATTTTTCCTTCTCTCACCTTCAAACGTTGCTGGTCAGACAGCAAGCTGAAAGCCAGGGCTTCTAACCTCCTGCATCCTGCATAAACCAAGTATCTATTTAACACAGAATGTGAGCCTTACTATCCAGCCAACATCACTGCTAACGTTGGGTAAGCAAGAACAAATGTCCATTAGGCATTCTGTCTGTACCGTTAGAAGGCTCTGAAACAGTGTCTCAGAAGTGGTGGTCCCAGATCAAGCATCCGAAGCATAGGTGAACACGCACAGACAGAATCACAGCTCAAAATCCCATGTCAGAAATTCTGGGTCGGAAGGGCTTCCAGGTGGCATGTAGGCGAGATGGTGAGCTAGGAGATTTTATGAGAAACTGCATTTTCTTAGAAAACCCCACTGTTCCATCTAGATTGTATAAAATAGATTAAAATGGCAAGTTTTCTAAAAATGCTTAATTGTTTATCTTATGTAAGAGATACTATATTATGCTTTTTTTATTTTTTTTTTTTTGACTGTTATTCTACACTGTTTGGAATAGCTTCTGCTAGAGATTGTTGGGGATCAAATTCCCCTCCCCATCTCTCTGACACCACTTGAATGTATTTTCCTCCTTTTAAACACGTGGCTCTTTCAAAGGTATCTTTTCAGGAAAGGTTACACCAAATTCTCTCTGAAGTTCTCCAATGCATGCACTACAAGCAGCTTGAAAATAATGGAGCACCGGAGCTCTCAAAACAGCAAACACAGGCAAAAAAAAAAAAAAAAAAAAGCCCTCATCAGCAAGCAATGTGCAACCCTTTTTAAAAATTGAGATATTAGGCAAACGTGATCACTGCACTACAGAAACTTGCAGAAAGAAATGTAATGTATATGAGTGCAATTGACATTTGAGATTTGATTACTGTCTATAGCTCTTGTCTATACTCTTGAGAAACAGTGGTTTTTCTGCCTACTACTTGTTGAATCCTTTAGTGGAGGGTTAAGCTTGTGATTTGAAAGTATGTCATTGTAAAATTAAAATAAGAAGAGGAGAGAAGGTTGGGTATATATGAAATATACAGAATTTGTTCCCTTTTTATAAATATAAAAAATTTTAATTGATATATTCACCTACCATTTTAAAGTATACAATTCAACAGGTTTTAGTACATTCACAGTTATGTGACTATTGTCCCTAATTCCAGAACATTCTTATCATTCTAAAAAGAAATCCCCTATATTACCCAAAGAAACCCAAGGATACTAGCAGTCATTGCTCAATTCCTGGCATGCACTCATTGCTTCCTGTCTCGATGAATTGGCTCATTCTGGACATTTTACATAGGGAAGTCCTAGAACACTTGACTTTTGGGGTCTGGCTTCTTTACCATGATGTTTTCAAGATTCATTTATGTGGTAGCATGTATCTGTATGTCCTTCCATTTTATGCCTGAATAATAGTCTATTTTATGTGTTGAAAGAAGAAATTACAACAAATTTAGTTGAAAGATCTCAATCGGCTTTTATTTACAATTCTCAAATCGGGCAGCTTCCAGAACCAGAACAGATTCAAGAACTCTGGGGCTGCAATGTGGCCAGACATTTATCCACAGAAAATGGAAGTGACATACAGAGATAACTTAACTGGGTAGAGCTCAGGGTTTTGCCTTATTTGAATCAGCTGGTTGCCTGCGGTTGCCTGAGGTTCAGCTGCTATGATTGACTGAGACTCTGCTGCTTGTTCCAAGAGCATCCTAAGAGAAGCTTTCGGTTAATCTATATACTCACCCAGGTTGCGATTTGCCATATAAAGTCTCCAATATGGAGAATTCCACAAGTTTAATTTAGTTTATGACATTTTATTTACCCATTTATATACTCATCAGTTGATGGATGCTTGGGTTGTTTCCACTTTTTCACAGTTATGTGTAATGCTACTTTGTCAATCCTTCATGAAGGCCTCCTCTCAGGACTTCCTTTGTGGATCTTGCATAAACAGTGAGAGGAAATGCAAATGGGGGATGGGGAGAGGAGAGAGGTAGTAGTAGGGTCTGTGCAGTAGGCCTTGGGGACCTGGGTCAGGCAGTGCCTGTGCTTGTGTGGTACCAACATCACAAGACCAAGGCCCTTGGTGAGCTGGCCCTGACTCCACACCCCTTGGAACTGTGTGTGCTTCTCTGAGTGGAAGAGGAGACATATGTAGGAGGCAGCCACAGCCCTCAGCTCTAGGCAGCCAGGCCAAGAGAAGGGTGATTATAAAGACACTACCATAGTATGTTTCAGTCTGATGACAGTCTCATCACATTTCACTTAACCTGATTTCTCTGTCTGCTTGTCCTGTTATGCACTCCCTCTGTTCCCACCCCTTACCCAGCAGATTCAACCCTGGATTTGTCCATGGACTTGGACATTCAAATCTTGGTTGTCCCCCTGCTTTGAATCTCTGTCCCCGCCCATCTTGATCCTGCTGTTCCTTCACAGATGCCCCCTTGTGCTTTTGAGCTCAGCCTGCCCTGGCCTTGGTTTGCCGTTCCAAGCTTGGCTCCGGCAACTCCTAGTGATCTCATCCACTGCTGAGCCTAAATGGGACAGCCATGTTCAAAAAGGTCACTGGTCAATAGGGTATTTGGAACTCAAAGAATTTCCCCATAGAAAAAAAAATCGTTATAAATAGTAGTATGGTTCGCAGGCCATCCACAAAGGCCTATTTAAACAACCATAGTGTTGGCAGAGCTATCATAAGCCATCCAGTTTCTCAAGTCTTATGCAGTTGGCCTGGAGAGAAATAGGCGAGAAAGTGTTGGCCCCTGAGAATTGATCAGTTTCCATGGAAACAGGGAAGGAGGAAATACTATGGTAGAGGAAGCCAGGAAAAGGTTGAATAATCCAGGGGTCACCCATCAAAGGTGAAGGGGATGTGGGGACCATGATACAAAGAGAGGGTGTTCCTGCCCAGAGAGGACTCACAAAGTAAGGACCAACAAAAATCAAAAAGAGTCCCAGGGAATGGGAACAGAGGCCAGCCCTCTGGTCTTCTGTGAGTATGGAGGCACTACTGCAGGTCTCCTCTTGGCTGCTGGGTAAGTAATCAGCTGGTAACGCTGTCCCTGCCCCATGTTCTCATGAAGTTTCAGATTCTTCTTAGACCCTTGAACCACCACTCACCCATCTCACCTTGCTTACCAATGTCCCCTGCTTGCTGGCTTTTTGCATGGTAAGGTTTACTTTCCTTGGTTTGTTTGCTGGTTGGTTGAGGATTTAATTTGTTTCAACTGTCCCACATCTACTCCATTTAATACCCTTCCATTGAGCAATGGATTCTGAATCCCCCTCTCACACTGGATAAAGAGTGTGGAATTTTTGTTGAAGGCATTGTGCCTTCCCCCTTGCTAGGGATTCGCTTTTGCCTCCTTCTAACTCACTTTCTAGCTTTCCTTTAAATCTGTGAGTACTTCCATGGCCTTTAAGGGAATTCCTTTGAGTTTGAATCTACCATATTTGCAACTACAGATTTCTACAACAAACAGGCTATCAGACTGTTCTGTTCCTTGCTTGTTTCATGCTTTCTAATACACCTCCTGAATGCTTGCCTGACACTGGCCCAGTGTATTCCTGTACTGACTCCTATAAAAACACATGTGTGCAGCTAGCCAGGTACCCCATTGCTCTTTCCTGCAAGGTTTGGGCTAAAAGGAGAGAAAATGCTTCTCATGTTGCCTTCTCGGACCCTGCCATGTCTTCCCCTTCAAGCAACACACCCCATTTTTCTAGGCACCATGTTTCAGAACCTTCTCTGTCATTGAATGAAATGCAGACACTCGGGCCCCAAACCTAGGTGTTCTGTTTCAGAGGATCTGGTGTGGAGCCCCGGAATCTGCATGTGGTCAAACACCCCAGGTGATTAGGAGGCCCATGATCTGAGCAAAGCTGCTGTGTGGCAACCCCCACTGCTGCCCACACGTGTCAGCTGAGCCCACCTGCGCTGGTGCTCCGACACAGTCCTGCTGTCAGGAGATCTCGAGACTTCAGGGGAGAAAATGCTCTCACTTTTCACGGGATAGTGAGAGGACACAAAGGGAGAACTGCCAACAGGAACATCAGAATCCATTGGCAGATTTTCACAGTAACCTCCATCAAGTTGATTCTTGATAAAATCATTTTGAGTGGGGGGGTGAGAGGAAATCTGCATACTGACACACCTACAGATATGTTGGTTGACAGATTTACACACTTATCCCATCCCCCTTTTCCTTTCAGTCCTCATTTTAAAATCGCAAGAATAAAAACATGCATGCATAGTGAAAGACACCTGATGGAGAGGAGCAGCAATAATTCAAAACCTTGCATGCCTAAGCACTCGATTCAGTGGAAGTGCACCAGACCATGTGGAGGAGCCCTGCATCCAAGGCAGCAGGAGGGGGCCGCCGCAGAGCAGGAGTGGATAGTCTAGCTCTCCTTTCTGTCCTGTGCAAGGGGGAATTGTGGAAACAGAGGCAGCAAAACAAAGCACGTGGGATTTCAGGCTTCTGAAAAGCGTTCTATTACAGGCACCTCTTAATCTGAAACTAAGACCCAAGGCCCACTCCACTGTGTGCATTATGATTATTAAACGAGCCAACCTTCTGCATGTCTGGGAACAGACATTTCTGCACAGGAGGCGGCCTGGGGAGCTAGCTCAGCTTGTTTTTTCTTTGTTTCAACATTTTCCTCTCCAGCTTCCTTTCACTCCTTTCTGGAAAGAAGAAGAAGGAGGAGAAGAAAACTATTTGTAGGAGCTGCTCTAGTTTCTGCCCTTAGAAATCTGCTCTATTTATTAACTACTCCTCCGGTGAAGAAATTCCACTGAAATTCCTTCAGGGCCTGGCTGCCTTTCAGCTTCTCTCTGCACATTCCTGCCTCTATGTATGTCACCATCTTAAATAGCTGAGCCTTCCTTCTGTGCTTTAATAAGGTCTCTCTATAATCTTTTTTTTTTCAAGAACGCAGACCTAGTTTTGCTAAGTTTCTGAATACCTCAGATTGTAAAGCCCCCATAATACTAATTAATTCCTCGTCTACCTTGTCTGTGTCCTCACCGGTCGCCTAATAACATAAGGACCAGAACTGACCTCATTACAATAACTTCTTACATTTCTTACATCGTAATCTCAATGATTCCTTCAGGCTGGTATTCAAATTACATCTCCCCTCACAGCACCCCTCCTTCCCAGAGGCGCCATGTTAAAGATTTAGAAGTGCATTCTTCATAGATTTCGGTTTTCAGGGTCCCCAATTTCTGGTACTGAATTTTTCAAAAGGCATATTCTTTCTCTTTGCCTTGTTCATGACTTGTCCCTGGATTGCACTGTCTGCTTAAAATCATGCTCCTAAATCACCATCAGCCAGAGTTTTCCAAAAAGAGAGGAGACTGCAAATGGCCTATTGTCTTGATGATAGGGGCGTGCTTGCAGAACAGCCTTCAGAAGTTCTTAGGGAGAGCATCCCACCCCGAGGGTGTAAGCAGTGGAGCAAACACTTTGTCTTGATTTCCCACAGATGGCAGCTCTGGAGGGATGGTCCTATGAAAACAATCCCAGAACTACCCCCGGCCCCCTGCAAGTTCCCACGAGTGAATTACTCTGTATGTGCCTCCATCCCCTTCTCTACCCCCTTCCCACTCCCCTTCCTAAATTACCTCCAGACCCTTGGTTGCCAATCAGAGCACACAATTTGCTGACTTTTGGGGGGTAAAGTCCCCCTGCCGACATGTTGGGCCACGTTCAGTTTCCTGCTCAAGCAACTTCTGACATTTCCGGTGGAATCAGGTGCCCTGCCAAGCTAACGCGCTCTGTAATAGCTGTATGTAAAAGGTGACTTTCAAAAGTTCGGGGGAAATGGAATCAAAAGGTAAGTTTATTTTTGTGCAAAAAAAAAAAATTGTTAAACCCATGCATAATTATTTCATAATATGCATTTCCAGGAACTTTTTGAAGACATCCTATCTGCCACCATCTTAAACAGTGTGATATCCAGGGCAAACTTGAGATTAGAGGTGGCCTGCTGCCAGCTTTCTCCCTCCAGGGGATGAGACCTTCCTGCACCTATACAGAGCATTCCTCCTCCCTGTGACTTCCATTGTGGGTTTGCACAGTCAAAACACCCTATATGACCTGAATGGCACTACAGTTTTCCTACTGAATTGCCTTCCACAGCTCACTTTCAGCCCAAACGATCTGCTTAGATCCTATCACTCAAATAAAAACTGGGTATAATTGCTTAGACCAATTTGGAGGCTAATTATATTTGAAGACATCCCTACCTATTGAGCTGTGGCAGCAAGGGATCGTGTCCCCTAGCACCATTTCCATCTCTTTCGCAGCATAGACCTTTTCCTTTGAGGAGCCCCTGATCACCCGGTGGAGCTCACACACTGCTTTATCCCTGGAGCACAGAGGAGGCTGCCTCGGATTGGGCCACCCTCAGGGCATTTGCTCTGCCAAAGCCAGGCCAAGCAGCATCTTCTCGTGCTAGGGAGACACAGATGCTGAGTGAAGGGAGCCCTTTGATGTGGGGATGGATTCAATGCACCAACGCAGCTCTGGCTGCCAGGCAGAGAGGGTGGAGAGAACCAAGCAGAGGCAAGAGGCAGAGACGGATCCACAGTCCTTGTCCCTGACGCTGGTGCCCAGAGCTTCTCTGAGAGCTGCTGTATCCTCCTGAACCTCTTCTGTGAGCTCACTTCTCCCAGCCTGCATTATCTTCAACTTATTAGAGCTAATTCACTGTCTGATGCTTAAGATCGTTTGTCTGAGGTTTCAGTAGAAACCAAAAGCACTCTAACTAAAACCCCTTCCCTTGTGAATGATGTTCTAGAGGCTGCATTGTTCTCAGGGAAATTTTGAGAAACCTAAGAGGATAGCAACTCTCAGCTAATTATGGTGAGCAGAGCAGGTGGGGGCCTGTGGACCGATGGAAATGTCTGCAGTGAAAGTATTCTAAAGCTCCCAGCAAGGGAGCGAACCATGAGATCCATGACGGCCTCATTTTAAAGAAGGGCAAAGACAAGGAAGTGACTGATGCAAAGCCTGGCCAGAGACAGAGGGTGGCAGGGGTCACAGTACTGAAAAGGCACATCAGGCAGGGTAGCCACGCAGCAAAGCCCAAGATCAAACGCTGCCAAGGAAGGGAGGTGTTCATGTCACCTGTTTGGGAATTGCCCAAGAATGTTACATTCAAAAACACGCTTTCAAAATGGAAGAGAAGGGGCATGCTTAAACTCCACAGCAATACAAGCATGAGCAGAGCCAGGCCAACCGTGACCTGCTCTGGAGCCCCCTGTCTTCTGGGTGATCTCTAAGGGACCAATATGCATGTATTTTGTATGACTGACAATCTACCAGCCAACCGCTTCCCAGGTACTCCTACAATCTAATCAAACTTCAGGAGACCCAGACTCTTTGGCTTTATATTGGCCATTCTGATTTGGAAATGTTTACCAATTTTTTAAGTTGTATTATGGGAGCAAGAAAACATCACAATATAGATAATCCACTGGAGCTCAGACTCCAGTGAAGGGGTTAGCCATGTACAGAGGACCTCATACAGAGGAGAAGGAATGGTAGAGCTCTCCTCCATGGGAACTAGATAGTGCCTCAGTGTTCTGGCCTGTAAAATGGGAGAGTAGTAGGACACATACCTCTTAGAGGTATAGTAAGGAATAGTGAGTTAGTTACAGAGTGAGTGAGTTAGTTACAGAGCTTCTAATAATACTTGAGATATAATGTTCTTCAAAAAGTTTGTGGAAATGGAATTAAAAGATAAGTTTGGGGGCCAGAGCTGTGGCATAGTAGGCTAAACCTCCACCTGTGGTGTCAGTGTCCCATATGGGTGCCAGTTCCTGTCCCAGCTGTCCTCTTCTGATCCAGCTTTCTGCCGTGGCCTGGGAAAGCAGTGGAAGGTGGCCGAAGTTCTTGGGCCCCTGCACCCACATGGGAGATCCAGAGGAAGCTTCTGGCTCAGCTCTGGCCATCGCGGCCACTTAGGGAGGGAACTAGCACATGGAAGACCTTTCTTTCCATCTCTCCCTCTCTTGGTCTGTATTCTACCTCTCAAATGAATAAAGAAAATCTTTAAAAAAGATTATTTTTGATGCAAATACATTTTCAAGTCAGTGTATAATATTTTTATATTACAGCCTTCTGAAGATGCCCTTTGCATAGCTAGTGATGTGAAAGTGCTGACCCGTGTGCTATCATCCTGGCTGGGCTGGAAATACCAGATTGCTCCTTGTCTCTGCGGTGGGAGAGCAGGCTGGATTTCCAGAGTCTTTCCCTGAAGCAGCTGCTCACAGCGTGATGTGTTCACAGGACAGCTTCATTCCCTGTGAGCCAGGAAATGTCAGGCACATCATTCCGTTGCCTCACCCCTCCTGCCCCAAACGCACCACACTTCCCCAAGCCTCTGCAGCCGCCACTTCCGAAAACAGTTGCAAACTATTTAACAGTGAGACATTTTTGTCAAAGGAAATCTGAAATGTAATTTCCCGCAATATAAAAATCACTAAGTATCCTTTTATTTTTCCCCTCCCCGGCCCTCAAATCTGTTTCCAGGCTTTAGTTGGTTGGTTGTTTCATTGATTGACAATTTCATTCATTCATTG
This sequence comes from Lepus europaeus, assembly GCF_033115175.1. Lineage (NCBI taxonomy): Eukaryota > Metazoa > Chordata > Mammalia > Lagomorpha > Leporidae > Lepus > Lepus europaeus. Next base: position 102,807,325 of record NC_084827.1, on the reverse strand, counting down.
GTTTTAAAGTAGCAAGAAAATCCAAACTCCCAAAGATATCTATTGTAAGTGGTATTTTTTAAATTTTTTTTTTGCAGTGTCCTTGTATTCTGGGGAAACTTTAAGTAAACAGACATGGCAATAGAAATTTTCTGCTAAAATCTGCACAAAATTTATACCCAGTATGTATAACATATGTGTTATTTTTCATTATTAATGCCAATCTTCTTAAAATATATCTTAAGCAAATTCTAATACAATGCTGGCAGTACCCTTTATCCACCTCTTGTATAGGGTGGGCAGAAATCTAGGGCGGCTCTTAGAGTTCCATCCCCTGATACACACACTCCATGTAATCCCTTCCCCCTTGAGTATGGAAGGAACTTGTGAGTTTAATGGGGCATGATTCTCATGATTAGACTAAACTAAATGGCAAAGGTGAAGGGATTTTGCAGAAGTAAATCATGATTTTCCTCAGTTGACTTGGAGTTCAACCAAAGGAGGTTTTCTTGGGTGGAGCTGCCCCAAAGGAGACTCAAATCAACAACTGCTTCTCTCCAAGGGAGAGGTATCAAAAACGCCTGTGTGCACATGTGGGGTGGCGGGGGATGTAAAACATTACGAATAGCATTTATCTTCTTGAATCTAAGTAGTAAAATGATGCATACTCATTGAAGTACTTTTTGGTAATGAATGGGAAAGAAAATGTGTTTTTGACATAGTTGTGAGAATATGGATTTTGTGCCTTGCTTTTGTCAATCAGTATTCTTCCAACTGATTGCATTTTATCATCTGCATCATTTTAAGGGCTGTGTACTATTCCATCTCGTGCCATGTGCCATTCCCCTGTTGCTAGAAGTTAAAGCTGCTCTCCATTTTATAATATGGACTCTGAGCTTGGGGAAAACCTCGTGCATCAAAACCTGTAGGGAATGGTGTTTGTTCCTAGAGCTTCTTGCCCTGATGTTTGCCAACATTCAGCAGGCTAAACAAATCCGGCAGGGGTTCCTGCTGTGTAAAATCCTCTCTTATTCCTACAGTTTCCAGTGTCCTCAGATTTTCTTCTTGTTCAAACATGCTCTGGCTTCATCCAAAGTACTTGTTCTCGTTGTGATTTCGTCCCCTGGGAAATCTGGCTCTTTCCTGGCCCCTCTCCCCGGGCTCCTTTGTCAACATTCAGGTATGATATGAGATGGCTCCTAGGTAATGTTTACTTTCCCCTTCAGTCAAAGGCCTCTTCCATCTCTGAGAAAGCCACATTGTTGCTGTCACTAATAATTCCTTCCTTGTGCACATGGAAAAAAAAAAAAAAGCCCTACTGGCCTCTCCCTGGTAACCCTGCCATCCTCCCACTGTGCCACTGTGTGATTTTCATTTGTCATGCTTTCCCTACATGCTCTTGAATTTACTTTGTAATCTCTCCAACTTGCCTCGGTCTGTGCTGCCATTTGTTTACAACTAGCACAGGGAAGCCACAGGAGCTAGAGGCATGTGGCTTGGTCTTGAAGGCAGACCTGGAGTTCTGAGCCACCTTCAGCAGGTAACTGGTATACCTGATGGGAGCAGGGCTCCATTGGAGCAAAGTCATGCACCGTGTCTGAATGACAACACAATAGAATGCAACAATGTGGCCTTTAGAACCAGATAGACCTGAGGGCATGTAACCATTCTGTGGCTGTATGTAAGTTACTTTGCCTCAGTTGACTCAGTTGAAACGTGTGATTGATAATAGCACTAACATCTTCGGAATGTTATGTAGGTTAAGTGAAATGATGTCCTAGACATCATTTAAAATGGATAAAATGAATAAAAATGGAAAATTAAAGCCTCGACATCTATAAGTTGTCCTTGATTGCAAGTTTCCTGGGGAAGTGAGGATCAACCTGAGGTAAATATCACAAGGAAGAGCAATGTGTGTGGGACAGTGGGTGAAGTTGAGACAGGAGACATAAAGCAAGGAACAGGCCAGGGAACCCTGTACACCTCGCCTGGGACTTGGCTCCTGATCCTCAGTGCAGTGGAAATTCACTTAAATATTTCCACCGGGGGAGGGGAGCACAAAAGGGGGTGATGACATCATATTTATACCCCAAGGTGAGTTCTTTTAGGAGCAATGGGAAAACTGAACTGGAGATGATTAAAATGGACAAAGGAGGCCCTTTAGCAGGCTAGTGCTCCAGGATGAGCAAGGAGAGGGTAGCTCAGACAGACTGCTGGTTTTGACAATGGAAAGAAGCAGGGAAAAATTGAGAGATGTTGACAAAGATGAAGGACAAAGGAAATGTCAAGAATAGCTTCAAGAATTCAGGCTGGCTCAGCCGCATAGATTAAGGAACCATTACCCAAGAGAGAGGACTTGGCAAAAGAAAATGTCTTAGAGAGAGCATGCCATGTTGAGTTTGAAACGCCTCGTAGATACTCCCATGGACAGGTTGAGTGCAGACAAGTATGTCTGTCTTGACCTCAGAGGCCAGTGAATCATCCAGAGGAAAGTGGCGTAGGGGATGGCTGGGGCCACTAGAACTGGGAGTACTGAGCAAGACCAGTTAAATCCCAATATCTGAAGGTGAGATTTGAGTAGTATACTTTTTTTAAAAAATTGATTTATTTATTTGAGATGTAGAGTTACAGATAGAGGTAGAGACAGAGAGAAAGGCCTTCCACCTACTGGTTCACTCCCCAAATGGCCACAGTCCTAAGATAGGCCAATCCTAAACCAGGAGCCAGGAGCTTCTTCTGGGTTACCCATACCAGTGCAGGGGCCCAAGCCCCTGGGCCCACTTCCACTGCTTTCCCAGGCCATAAGCAGAGAGCTAGATTGAAGAGGAGCTGCCAGAATATGAACTGACACCCATATAGAGATGCTGGCACTGCAGGCAGAGGCTTAGCCGACTATGCCACGGTGCTGCCCCAAGCAGCATCCTTTTTAAAGTTCTCAGGTAATGCTGATGTGTACCAAGATTGACAATTGCACCAGCTACTCTGTCATGCTGAGGCAGGAACAAGGGACTGGCCAGGGATGGGGGCCTCTTATGTAACTAGTGGCTCTTGCAGTCTGCTCTCTGCTGGGTTTTGTTCCTTTTTTGGCTATTGCTGAACTCACTCAAAATCCTCTGGCTTCATCCCAAGGCACCTGGTGGCCTTTTTAGAAGGCTCTAAGTCCTTCTCCACTGTCTGCTGTGAGGATCACTCCCAGCTGATCATTTCTACTTATCTGGGATAAATGCCCAAGGGTGGAAATGCTGGGATGTGTGATAGTTGCATGTTTAGTTTTGTAAGAAATTGCTTCATGGTACAAGGTAGTTCTTTGAGTGCCAGCTATCATTAGCTGAGTCCAGAGCACAGGAAGAAAAGCAGAAAGGCAAGGAGAAGGGGAAGGACACGGACGAGAAGAGAGACGGGGAGTGGAGGAGGAGGAGAAGAGAGGGGAGCGGGGGGGAGGAAGTCGCTTCCAAGTAATTCACTTTTCTTTAGTCAGACTTCCCAGAAGTCATACACAACACTTACACTTAAATCTTACAACCAACTCTTGGTTTCCTGAATACCTAGCCACACAGAAGTCTAGGAAATTTTACCTCATCTGGGTGCATTGCTACTATGAATAAAACCAGGGTTCTATCTATCAGGATGAAGTGTGTTGTTATGAAGCAACAACAACAACAAATCACAAAGACTAATAACACCAGGACTTATTTTCCTCTCATACTATATGAGCACTCTGGATCACTTAGGGCTCAGTTCTGTGGCATCTTGACTCTGAAACCTAGAACCACTTTCAGCAACAGAAGTGTTTGGTAAAAGCAGCTAATGACTCATCACAGTAGAGGAGGAAGGGGAGAGTGGATGTGGAGACAGGAAGCAATCTTGTCACAATCTCAATCTTATATTTGTAGTCTACTTTTGCTTTGACAAGCTTCTGTATATAGGTGATCCTGGAGTTTTAATTGTATTACCTAAATAAACTATGCTATTTTGTTCTTTAGTGCATTTTTCAATGGAGTTTGTACTCCCTAGAATGTTCTTCCCCATTTAAATCCAATATTCTAGAGATTTGATAGAGATTCCCTTAAACCCTGTGTCCCATGCCCATCCCACAGCACCTTGTCTATACTTACCACTTAGGGTTAGGTACAGCTATGAGAATAGTGCCACAGTCTCAACTGAGCATGGCAGTTCTGTTCTACAAAATCACTGGATATCAAGGATCCTTCACGTCACACTCTCTCATTCTTCGATGCCACCTCATGTACAGCTTGGTGGCTTGAATTCCAGCCATCATGCCTTCACTCCAGCCACTAGGAAGGATGAAAGTCAAAGAATGATTCATAACCCCCTTAAAAGTTGCACAGATGCGCTTAAAAGAGCTTTCTCATTAAGTAAAAATGATAACTTCCATTTATACCCCACTAACTAGAACTCTGTCATATAAGTATATCCTACTGCAAGGGAGGCTGGGAGAATTCACTGTTTTTCTAGAGAAGCATGTGTGCAGATCAGAACTGATGGCTTGTTCATAATGTAGCGGAGATGATGTTGAGAGAAGCTGCAGTATAAACAGCAGTCTCTATTGCAAAGATGAGCATGTGTCTATTGTTCTCCTTCCATTTTAGACTTCATTCACCAAAACATAACACTTGGGTTCCTATGGTCCAACAGTAGACAAGACACATGTAGTTCCTGCATTTATGAAGTTTACAAACCTTAAACAATTAATGACACAGGTATAAATACTGATTGGTTAAATAAAAAAAATCTGCATAGAGAGAGGCTAATGGATATAGAGCTAACTCCTATAAAAGGAGGGACCAGGGAAAGCTGTTTGAGGGTTGTGGGGAGAAGCATGACTGGGGAAGGCTGGCACAGAGATCAGTTGGCAGTGGACTGGGGCTGTTCCAGGAAGAGAGGGAAGTATCTGCCAAGACCCTGAAGCAAGAAGGAACTAGGCGTGCTTTGTAAAAACAGGTAAAGGGAGTGGGCATTTAAGGTGCCTGTGTCCCTATATCAGTTTGCCTATGTTTGATGCCTAACTTAGGCCCTGATGCCAGCTTCCTGCCAACGCAGACCCGGAGGCAGCAGTGATGCCTCAAGTAGTCGCATACCTGCCACCCCTGTGGAAGATCGGATTGAACTTGTGGCCAGCCTGGCTTTGGCCTTGTGTGTTGTGTTCATTTGAGGAATGAACCAAAGATTGGGAATACTCTTGCTCTCCCTCTATCCTTCCTTCCCTTCCTCCTTCCCACCTTCGCTCTCTCCTTGGATAAATTTTTAAAATTTAAGAAAAAAAAGCAACAGAAGGAAGGCCATGTGGCTGGGTCCTGGTTAGGCAGAAGAGAGGTGTGAAACAGCTGGGAATGTGGGCAGAGACCAGAGCCCAGTCTTTGCAGGTCATGTGAAAGGTTTGGGATTTTATTTCAAATGCATTCAGAAGGCAATGGAGTGACACAGTTAACAGATACTAAATAAATAAGGAAGTTAGGAAATAGTGGTTTCTTATTTTTCATGTTATATTTTTCCATACATTCCCCTGCTATTTTTATCACTCTTTGTATAATCATGTTTCTTTGAACATTTTTCCATTTCCTATTCAGATTCATGCAGTAATATTTGCATTCCTCTGAATTGGCCTTGTTAAAATTCATCGTCGGTTTATTTTTGTTCCTTCTTAGATCCCTGTTTATCATTTGCCTATTCTGTAAAAGAAGCAGAAAAACATAAGGCAATTCATTCAAGAAAAAGAAATGGTTATTTAATATACTGAAATTTGGGACCTATCCCCAGTCTTTTTTCTGATATAACTATTATCAGCCTTGCTTTGCAATTTCACAGAGCTGCTGTAAACCATAAACTTCTAGATTCATCATTAGCCTGTATAGCTGCAAAGATGAGATGGGGGAGGGGGTGGAATTCTGTGACTGCTTCTTTCAGACTTTAGCCCTGCTGTGTTTCCTGCATCCTGATTTGCACCTTGGCCCCTGACTCCAGGCAATGAACTACTCCAACTTGATGCTAGCTTGACTTCTCCCTAGGATGTCTCTAGAGACCCACACAGTGGCCCTGAAGCTGGTCTTGGGACCCTTGCTTCAGCCATGAGATTTTTTTATTTTTTAAACATCATTGTATTTTAGATGTTTCTTTACTTATATCTAACCATAGCAAGTCTAGGGAATAAAGGCAAGTTTTGCTAAAAGAGAGAATAATGGGAATGTGATTACTTCAGAAAAAAGGAAGATTCAGGGAGAGCCTTTTAGGACTGCAGGAAAAAGTGTGACAAGTTCCCCCTTCTGAGGGGGGAGGAAGACTTCTATTGATCGCCTGCTTGTGTCCGCACTCCGCTAAGTGCTGGGATTCAAGGATGCCTTGTCAGTCCAGGAAGAATTCACAGAAAGATACCTCCATAGCTAAGACCTGATGCATGAGTAGAAGGATTAGCAGATGAACGTGACAGGGAGGGACATCCGGGAGGAGGCTCAGTATGAAAGCACAAGTGTGTGGATCTGGCAGTGCAGCACGTTGTGGAACTGTCACATGTGCGGGGCTAGTGGGGAGGGTGCAGGAGGCAGAGCATCAAGACGTGAGACTGATAAGGCAAGGAGCACCTTGATGTGCAGGGCCTTGTATCCTGTGGAAAATAGAGAGAAATTAAAGGATTGTTTTAGGTAGAAAATGGAAGTGAGGAAATCTGCTTTTTGGAATGAACTTCTTGAAAGTGGCATGAAAGGGTGTTTTGAAAGTGATCCTGGAAGCAGGGAAGTCCGTTTTTAAAGCAGTCTATGTGAGACGTGGTGGCAAACTGACCTTGTGTAATGGCAATCATGTTTGAGTGATTCAAGAAGGCCCAGCAGGGAGACAGAATGGACACACCTTGGGAAATAATTAGATTGGGTGTGATTGATAGTCAGGGATCAAAGACGAATCCCAGTTTGTGGTTGGTGCTATCAAGTGACACAGATCACTGAGTTAAGCAATACAGGAGAAAAGCAAGTTTGTTAGGAAAGATGATGAGTTCATATTCAGACATGTTGAGTCAGCTGATTTGAATGGGCAGAAAGGAAGTTGCCTTTAACTCCAACCCATTTATATTTCATTGTTTCTTTAGTGAAAGTAAAAGCCAAGAATAAAAGAGACTAACAAAAAGAATGAGTGAAGAGGAAGTAGGATATACGGGCAATCAACCACAGCACCATAAAATTAATGGCAGGTAATTTTACAAATATTCACAAAACACATACAATTCCCAAGATATTATTCTATAAAAACTCTAAAGACTGCTAAGCCATATAGAGAGAACACAAGTTTAAAATATAACAAAAATGCACTACTAACAGAGGGCTACCAGAATGCCAAAAAACAAAATGCAAATATGAGAAATACTTTTATAATGGAGAAGATCTGGTAGTCACGAACTCATCTCAGTGATCAAACATATTATTCCTGGATGTGGGATACCCTGACATGTTGTATTTCCTATTGTGGTGCAATATTGAAGTAGCATCTATTAAGCATTCTTCACAAAAAGTTAATGAAGTCTTTACATATAACTTCCAAATCATATATAATACAGAGAGTTTAGGAGCAAGTACAGTAGCATCAATAGGAAAAAGAAATTCAGGAATATTCTAGAATATACCTGGTATGGTCTCCTCAAAAAGGCTATATTGTAGGGAAAGAAGAATAGCAAAATTGGTCTAGATTGCAAAATTAAAGAGACATAACAATAAATGCAGTGAGTGAACTTTGGGTTTACTTTGAAGAAATCACTACAAAAAAGCATTTGAGGAACAGATGAAGAAATATATATATATATATTAACTGGAATATTAAATGATATTATGGGATTAGATTAAGATGGCAGAGTAGGAATGGAGCTTGCTGCTAGAGTCTCAGAGAAAATAGTTTTTAAAAAGTGGAGGCCAGCGCCACGGCTCACTAGGCTAATCCTCCACCTAGCGGCGCCGGCACACCGGGTTCTAGTCCCGGTTGGGGCGCCAGATTCTGTCCCGGTTGCTCCTCTTCCAGTCCAGCTCTCTGCTGTGGCCCAGGAGTGCAGTGGAGGATGTCCCAAGTGCTTGGGCCCTGCACCTGCATGGGAGACCGGGAGGGGCACTCAGCTCCTGGCTTCAGATTGGCGCAGCGTGCCAGCTGTAGCAACCATTTTGGGGGTGAACCAATGGAAAAAGGAAGACTTTTCACTCTGTCTCTCTCTCTCACTAACTCTGCCTGTCAAAAAAATTAATTAATTAATTAATTTTTAAAAAGTGGCGAGAGTACAGTCTCGGGGAAAAGTTAGGGAGAAAGCAGCAGAGGAAGCTCTATACAAATTGGAGGAACACAGTGGGCCTACGTGAAGGGCAAGGATGCAAACAACTAAGGACCCCAGCAGCTAAGAGCATCCACACCAGCCTTGGAGAGGGAGGTGAGACCAGACTGCAGCAACCAAAACCACTGGTGAAAAAGCTACAAGAAGACCCGAGAAAGAATCTTGCTTGGAGCCCCATGAGGGATAGTGTACCTACCAAACTAGAGGAGAAAAACTAAAGGTGAGGCATGTTTTCTCTCTCCCTGATTGCCCTGCACAGGTGCCCTATAACAAGCTGACAGAGAGCAGGCACCATTTTGGACATATGTAACAGCTGCGCCAGCTTGTGTCCACACCCAGCAACCAGCCCAGCTGAGACTCCTGAATCTGTTAGGGAGAACAGACAGGGGGTTGGGAGGCTTGTGTGCTGGGACTGTGAAAACACTGAGGCTGTGAGGGAGGACACAGGGTGTGGCTGGGACATTGGGCAGGCACTGTGGGAGGCTCGACATGATCAGGGCTTCCTGGTTCCCTGGTAAGGGACATTGCTGGGGAATCTGAGCTTACACTGAGGACTACACGGATCCTTTGTGTGTTCCTCGTGGCACTGGGGCTAATGCTCAGGCACTGGCCTCCTTCGAGGAAAGGAGCTCAGCTGAGAATATGCCAACAGATAAGAAGAAAATTCCACTCTGATCAAAAAATAATTTACCTCAGACACGCCCTTCTCACTGGAGCACTGAAAAGAGCTTCCTGGCCACACCCACAAATTGGATCTAGATATTCCCTGAAAGACACTCCACTAATCTATTCAGACATAGTTCAAAGATTAAAACTGCCACAGTGAAAAGACAAAAAGAAACCAATGAGTAGCTCCACAAATGCTGAATTACAGTGCACCAATTCAAGAAACAAGAATAGGGAGGACAGCACAATGCTAGAAAAACAATATAACACTTCAGTACTAGATTGTGAAGATGATGAAATTGAAGAAATACCAGAAATAGAATTCAAAAAATTGATCTTAGTATTACATAGAAGTAATCAGAAGCAAATGCATGAAGTAATGAAATCCATACATGGAGTGAAAGAAAATTATTCCCATGAAATTGATATCTAAGAGAAATCAAAATGAAATCTTGGAAATAAAGAATTCAACAGAACAAATAAAAAATACAGTGGAAAGACTTAACAGAATTGGTGAAGCAGAAAAAAGAATATCTGACTTAGAAGACAAAGCACAGGAAATTATACAGTCAGACCAAACACAAGAAGAAATTAGAAAACTAAAAAACACTGTTGGGAATCTACAAGATACTACCAAACGATGCAACATACAAGTTCTAGGAGTTCCTGAAGGCATGGAGACAAAGGACTAAAAGGCCTTTTTAGTGAAATAACAGAAAATTTACCCAATTTGGAGAAAGAAAGTGGTATACAACTGCAGGAAGCACATAGAACCCATAATAGACATGACCAGAAAAGATCTTCAGCATGACACATTGTAATCAAACTCTCCGCAGAAAAACATAAAGAAAAGATTCTAAACTGTGAATGAGAGAAACACCAGATTACTTTCAGAGGATCTCCAGTTAGACTCATAGTGGACTTCTCCAGAAGCCATACAGGCTTGGAGAGAATGTCAAGTTACATTCCAAGCCTTAAAAGAAAAAAACTGTCAACCCAGAATACTGTACCCTGCAAAGCTCTCATTTATGAATGAAGGTGAAATAAATCTTCCATAACAAACAAAAATTGAAAGAATTTGTCACTACCCTTCCAGCCCTATAAAAAAATGCTTAAGGATGTGTTGGACACAGAAACACAGAAACATGGTCATCAGCACAAAAGAAGGTAAGGAGGAAAATCTCTCTTATAGAAGTTCAAAGGAAATTCAAAGTAAAAAATAGGAATATTATTGGAAAAATGGCAGGGTAAAGTCGTTACTTATCAACAGTTACCTTGAATGTAAATGTTCTCAATTCTCTAGTTAAAATATACGGACTAGGGGCCGGCACTGTGGTATAGTGGGTAAAGCTGTCACCTTCAGTGCCAGCATTCCATATGGGCACCAGTTTGTGTTTCCAGCTGCTCTACTTCCAATCCAGCTCTCTGCTATGGCCTGGGAAAGCAGTAGAGGATGGTTCAGGTCCTTAGGCCCCTGCACCCATGTGGGAGACCAAGAAGAAGCCCCTGGCTCCTGGCTTCAGAGTGGTGCAGCTCCAGCCATTGTGGCTAAGTGGGGAGTGAACCAGCAGATAGAAGACCAATTCTCTCTCTCTCTCTCTCTCTCTCTCTCTCACACACACACACACACACACACACACACACACATCTCTGCCTATCCTTCTCTCTCAGTATAATACTGACTTTCAAATAAATAAATAAATCTTTAAAGAGAAAAGACTCAGACTGGCTGAACGGATTAAAAACAAAATCCATCTATTTGTTGCCTACAAGAAGCACAACTCACCAACAAAGATGCATGCAGACTGAAATTGAAAGGTTAGAAGAAGATATTCCATGCTAACAGAAACCAAAAAACAGTTAATTCAGCCATCTTAATTTCAGAAAAATAGACTTTAACACAAAAACTGTTAAAAGAGAGAAAGATTTGCACTATATAATGATTAACAGATCAATTCAACAGGAAGATGTAACTATTATAAACGTAAATGCACCTAATTACAGGGCACTGGGTTATTTAAAAGATACATTAAGGAAGCCCGGCGTCGTGGCTCAACAGGCTAATCCTCTGCCTTGCGGCGCTGGCACACCGGGTTCTAGTCCCGGTTGAGGGACCGGATTCTGTCCCAGTTGCCCCTCTTCTAGGCCAGCTCTCTGCTGTGGCCAGGGAGTGCAGTGGAGGATGGCCCAGGTCCTTGGGCCCTTCACCCCATGGGAGACCAGGAGAAGCACCTGGCTCCTGCCATCGGATCAGTGCGGTGCACCGGCCGCAGCGCGCCGGCCGCGGAGGCCATTGGAGGGTGAACCAATGGCAAAAGGAAGACCTTTCTCTCTGTCTCTCTCTCTCTCACTGTCCACTCTGCCTGTCAAAAATAAAAAAATAAAAATAAAATTTAAAAAAAGATACATTAAGGAGCTTAAAGGGAGACTTAGACTCCAATACAATAATATTGGGGGAATACAATACCCCACTTTGAGTAATAGACAGATCAACCGGACAGAAGGTCAACAAGGAAACAGCAGATTTAATTGACACTATAGACCAAATGGATCTAACAGATATCTACAGAACTTCTAATCCTACAGTTGCAGAATACACATTCTTCTCAACAGTACATAGAACCAATCTCTAGGATTGACCACATGCTAGGCCATAAAATGAGTCTCAGCAAACTGGAAAAAATCAAAATCATACCATGCATCTTCTTGGACCACAATGCAATGAAGCTGGAAATCAGCAACTCAGGAATCTCTATAACATATGAAAACACATGGAAAATGAAAAACATGCTCCTGAATGAACAGTGAGTCATAGAAGAAATTTAAAAAAATTCTGGAAACAAATGAAGAACAATACAACATATCAGAACTTATTAGATACAGCAAAAGCAGAGTTAAGAGGAAAGTTTATAGCAATTGGTACCTACATCAAGATGAGAAAGACACTAATTAAATGAGCTATCAATGCATCTCAAGGATCTAGAAAAACAAAAGCAAAGCAAACCCAAAACTAGTAAAATAAAATAAATTATTAAAATTAGAGATTAAGGCTGGCACCCCAGCTCACTAAGCTAATCCACCGCCTGCAGCACCAGCACCCCAGGTTCTAGTCCTGGTTGGGGTGCCGGATTCTGTCCCGGTTGCTCCCCTTCCAGTCCAGCTCTCTGCTGTGGCCAGGGAGTGCAGTGGAGGATGGCCCAAGTCCCTGGGCCCTGCACCCGCATGGGAGATCAGGAGGAAGCACCTGGCTCCTGGCTTCGGATTGGCACAGTGTGCTGGCCACAACACGCTGGCCTTGGTGGCCACTTGGGGGTGAACCAACGGAAAAAGCAAGGCCTTTCTCTCTGTCTCTCTCGCTCTCTCTCTCTCTCTGTCTAACTCTGCCTGTCAAAAAAAAAAAAAAAAACTTAACAAAATTTAAAAAAATAAAATTAGAGATTAAATAAAATTGAAACCAAAAAACAAAACAAAACATCAGCAAAAAGAAGAGCTGGTTTATTGAAAAAATAAACAAATTTAACACAACATTGGCCCAACTAACCAAAAAAAGGAGAGAGATGACTCAAATCAATAAATTAGAGATAGAAAGGGAAATGTAACAACAGGCACCACAGAAATAAAAATAATCATCAGAAATTACTACAAAGAGCTCTATGCCAATAGACTGGGAAACCTTGAAGAAATAGATTCTTGGACACATTGAGCCATGAAGAGATAGAAAACTTAAACAGAACAATTACCAAGATGGAAATTAAATCATTAATGAAGACCCTCCCAACAAAGAAAAGCCCAGGACTAGATGGCTTCACTGCTGAATTCTACTAGATATTTAGAGAAAAAATTAACTCCAATTCTTCTCAAGTTATTCAAAACAACTGAAAGGGACGGAATCCTCCGAAATTCTTTCTAGGAAGCCAGTATCACCTTAATTCTTAAACCCAGAAAAGATGCAACAGAGAAAGAGAACTACAGAGCATTTTCCCTGATGAATATAGATGTAAAAATCCTCAGCAAAATTCTAGCCAATCAAATCAAACAACACATCAGAAAGATCATTCACTCAGGCCAAGTAGGATTTATCCCTGGTATGCAAGGGTGGTTTAACATTCGCCAATCAATCAATGTGATGCAACACATTAAGAAACTGAAAACAGGGCCTGGCACTGTGGCACAGCAGGTTAACACCCTGGTCTGAAGCACCAGCATCTCTTATGAGCGCCAGTTGGAATCCTGGATGCTCCACTTCCCATCCAGCTCTCTGCTATAGCTTGGGATAGCAGAAGAAGGCCCAAGTCCTTGGGCCCCTGCACCCACATGGGAGACCCGGAAGAAGCTCCTGACTTTGGATTCTCGCAGTTCTGGCCATTGTGGCCAATGGGGGAGTAAACCATTGGACGAAAGACCTCTCTCTCTCTGCCTCTCCTCTCTCTGTGTAACTCTGATATTCAAGTAAAATAAATAAATCTTAAAAAAAAAAAGAAAAGAAACTGAAAACAAAAACCATACGACTATCTCAATAGATGCGGAGAAAGCATTTGATAAAATACAACACCCTTTCATGATGAGAACTCTAAGCAAATTGTATTGAAGGAACATTCCTCAACACAATCAAGGTGATCTATGACAAACACACGGCTAGAATCCTATTGAATGGGGAAACGCTGGAAGCATTACCACTGAGATCTGGTACCAGACAAGGATGCCCACTCTCACCATTGCTATTCAATATAGTCTTGGAAGTTCTAGCCAGAGCCATTAGGCAAGAAAAAAAATCAAAGGGATATAAAATGGGATGGAGGAAGTCAAACTATCCTTATTTGTAGATGACATAATCCTATATATAGGAGATCCAAAAGACTCCACCAAGAGACTTTTTTTTTTTTGACAGGCAGAGTGGACAGTGAGAGAGAGAGACAGAGAGAAAGGTCTTCCTTTGCCATTGGTTCACCCTCCAATGGCCTCCGCGGCCGGTGCGCTGCGGCCAGCGCACCGCGCTGATCCGATGGCAGGAGCCAGGTGCTTCTCCTGGTCTCCCATGGGGTGAAGGGCCCAAGGACCTGGGCCATCCTCTACTGCACTCCCTGGCCACAGCAGAGAGCTGGCCTGGAAGAGGGGCAACCGGGACAGAATCTGGCGCACCAACCGGGACTAGAACCCGGTGTGCCAGCGCCGCAAGGCAGAGGATTAGCCTATTGAGCTGTGGCGCCAGCTCACCAAGAGACTATTAGAACTCATAGAAGAGTTTGGTAAAGTAGCAGGGTATAAAATCAACACACAAAAATCAACATCCTTTGTATACACAATGCCATGGCTAAAAAACAACTTCTAAAATTGATCCCATTCACAATAGCTACAAAAGAATCAAATATGTTAGAATAAATTTAACCAAGGATGTCAGTGATCTCTACAAGGAGAATTACAAAACATTAAAGAAATAAATAGAAGAAGATACAAAAAATACAAAAATATTCCATGTTAATAGATTAGAAGAATCAGTATCATCAAAATGTCCATACTACTGAAAGCAATTTACAGATTCAATGTGATACCAATCAAAACACCAAAGATATTCTCAGATCTAGAAAAACTGATGCCAAAATTCATATGGAAACACAGGAGACTTTGAATAGCTAAAATAATCTTATACAACACAAACAAAGCCGAAGGCATCACAATACCAAATTTCAAGACATACTACAAGGCAGTTATAATCAAAACAGCCTGGTGCTGGTATAAAAATAGATGGATGGACAAATGGAACAGAATAGAAATGCCAGAATCAATCCAGGCATATAGAACAAACTTATATTTGACCAAGGAGTTAAACCAATACCTGGATCAAGGACAGTCTCTTCAACAAATGCTGCTGGGAAAATTAGATTTCCACATGCAGAAGTATGAAGCAGGACCCCATCTTACACCTTACAGAAAAATCCATTCAAAGTGGATTAAATACTTAAATCTATGACCTGATACTATCAAAGTATTAAAGAAAATTGGGAAACCCTAAAAGACATTGGCACAAAGAGCTCTTGGAAATGACCCCAGAGGCAAAGGCAATCAAAGCCAAAATTAACAAATGAGATTACATCAAATTTAGAAGCAACTGTACTGCAAAAGAAACACTCAGCAAAGTGAAGAGGCAACTGACAGAATGGGAGAAATTATTTGCAAATGGTGCACTCATAAATGATTAATAACCAAAATACATAAGGATATCAAGAAACTCCAAAACAACAAAATAAACCAGTTAAGAAAAGGGCAGAGGACTTAAACAAACATATTTCTTATTTTAACGGGTAGAGTTACAGACAGTGAGAGAGACAAAGAGAAAAGTCTTCCTTCCATTTGTTCACTCCCCAAATGGCCACTATGGCCAGTGATGTGCCTATCCGAAGCCAGGAACCAGGTGTTTCTTCCTGGTCTTCCATGTGGGTGCAGGGGCCCAAGCACTTGGGCCATCCTCCACTGCCCTCTCGGGCCACAGCAGAGAGCTGGACTAGAAGAGGAGCAACTGGGACTAGAACCCGGGCCCATATGGGATGCTGGTGCCACAGGCAGAGGATTAACCAAGTGAGCCATGGCGCTGGCCCTAAACAAACATATTTCTAAAGAGGAATACCAAATGGCCAACAGACAAATGAAAAAATGCTCAGGATCACTAGCCATTAGGGAAATGCAAATCAAAATCACAATGATGTTTCTCCTCCCCCTCTGTTAGAATGGCTTTCATAACATAATCAATAAACAACAAATGCTGGTGAGGATGTGGGGAAAAAGGTACCCTAATCCACTTTTGGTGGAATGAAATTGGTAAAACCACTGTGAAAGTCAGTTTGGAGATATCTCAGAAATCTGAATACAGTTATACCATATGACCCAGCCATTCCATTCCTGGGAATTTACCCAAGGGAAATGAAATCAGCATATGAAAAAGTTATCTATACCCCTATGTTTATTGCAACTCAATTCACAATAGCTAAGACATGTTAGCACCCTAAATACCTATCAACTGAAGACTGGATAAAGAAATTATGGTATATGTGCTCTAAGGAATACTACACAGTGGTAAAAAAAAAAATGAAATCTGGTCATTTGCAGCTAAATGGATAAATCTGGAAAGCAACATACTTAGTGACATAAGCCAGTCCCCAAATACCATATGTTTTCCCTGATATGTGGTAACTATAATAGAACACATAAAAGGAAATCTGTAGAAGTGAAGTTGACACTTTGAGGTCAATGACTTGAACAGCGCTTATCTTGACTATGGAAGAACAGTTTTTGTTTTATTTTTCTTAATGGAGAATGGGACTGGAAATGGAATGGGGAGGAGGAGGTAGAGTGGGAGTAGGGGTTGGAGGTCAGCTATGGTGGGAATAATTAGTATATTCCTAAAGTTGTACTTACAAAATTTCTACTCATTAAACAAAAGGTTTCTTTGGGGGGAAATAAATAAATAATATTTAAGAAAGTATTGCTAATTTTCTTCAATGATAACAGTTTTGAGGTTGACAGAACACATCTTTAATTTCAAAAGAAACATGTTAAATAATTTAAAGGCAGCATTATTTAGAATCAGGGAAACAGAACATACTAAAAATAGAGGATTCAATATAGGGAGGTGTCTAAAAAGATTCTGAATGAGTTGAAACAATGAGAAAAAGACAATCCAGAAATTAGCGAATCAGGAAGTTCCTATCACCCCTTGGGTTGAAGAAAAAATGGAAGGAAGTTATTTTTTCAAAACCCAGGGGAATAGGCCCTCTCACAAAGATTGGCCCAGATTTCTGTATGCTTCCCATTGGCCAAAACCTGAACAGAACCCAGTTGCAAGGGAAATTGGGAAATGTAGATTGCAAACATTGATTCCATGAGATACATTAACAGTTCAGGGGAAGAGCAGGGAATAGATCAAGAAGGCAAATGACTGTCCCTGGGAAAAATTGTCATGATGCTTACAATTTATTAGCAAAATGGTTCAGCAAACAAATACATACTTATAGATCTAGAGAACATAAATTTGGTAAAATGTTGAATACATTGGGATATTCATTATATTCATTTGCTTTTTCTATATGTTGGAAATTTTTCACAGTGAAAATTCCTTCTAATATTCTGTGACAGAGATGACAGTAAACAGATACAAGGTCACGGCCATGAAACTGTGAAGAGGAAATTCTCAAATCAAGTTTGATACATTTTTTTCATTAAATCCTTGTAACCAAGAAGGGAACAATGTGAACCCAAGCAGTATTTGCCATATTTTTTTCATGCCACTGCACAATGGATAGTTGATTTTTCTATTTGTCACTTTTCCAGGGGCATATCCACTAATATTCCCATGGCAGCTGTAATTTCTTTTTTTATTTAAGTATTTCTAATATGTGTTTTTATTCTAGTATACAGTTCACTTTCTTTTTCAGTTCCCCTGAACTTGTGATTATTTCTTTTTTTTAACTTTTATTTAATGAATATAAATTTCCAAAGTACAGCTTATGGATTACAATGGCTCCCCCCACCCCATAACTTCCCTCCCACCGCAACCCTCCCCTTTCCCGCTCCCTCTCCCCTTCCAATCACATCAAGATTCATTTTCAATTCTCTTTATGTACAGAAGATCAGTTTAGTATATATTAAGTAAAGATTTCAACAGTTTGCCCCCACATAGCAACACAAAGTGAAAAAATACTGTTGGAGTACTAGTTATAGCATTAAATAAGAGTGTACAGCACATTAAAGACAGAGATCCTACATGATATTTTTAAAAAATTAATTAATTTTCTATGCCATTTCCAATTTAACACCAGGTTTTTTTTTTCTTCATTTCCAGTTATCTTTATATACAGAAGATCGATTCAGTATATACTAAGTAAAGATTTCATCAGTTTGCACCCACACAGAAACACAAAGTGTAAAAATACTGTTTTAGTACTAATTATAGCATCACTTCACATTAGACAACACATTAAGGACAGATCCCACATGAGATGTAAGTACACAGTGACTCCTGTTGTTGATTTAACAATTTGACACTCAGCTGTAATTTCTACCACACTCTAAATTTTGCTAGAATGGATATGAATGAGATTTGGTAGTAGTCTTTAATTTGCCCTTTTTAAAAAGAAACATATCAGTTTTGAAAAATCTCACATTTAATTGCAACGGCAGTACAGTTGACAAAACTTTAGCTAGGAAAAATAGTATAATTATGAAGCCACATTCATGATTGAGCACTGTACCCAAAGTTGTTGTTTAATGTGTAGATGTCAGCCTGGAGCGTGGCTCCCCACGATGGCCCAGAGGGTTCTTTGCTAGTTTTGCCCTATCAGGCTTTATATTTTATCACTCTCTTATATGAGATTTAGAAGAAAAGCTGATTATAATTGCTGATGGCATGAAAACTAGAGTGAGAGTGAATGCTAGTTAATGATCCACAGAGATTTTGGTCAACCAGAGTGGTGAACCAGTATCAGTTGATACCTAGTAGAAATGCGTAACAAGACTTTCACTTGGACAAGATGTTTTGTTGATAGCACTAAACAGCCTGAAAGCATTCTCTGGTTCAGCAAGTTACTTTATCTCTCAATGAGTCTCTGTATTGGTTAATAAAGATAATGATAATCATAGTTTCTACTTCTTAGCCACTCAAATGACTCAATATATCTGAGGTAATCAAATAGTCCCTGAGACATAGTAAGAGAAGTGATAGTTGTCATTACTGATATGTGTGTTGGAGTGTTGATGGCTATATTAACTTGTAAATAGTATGAAAGAAACCTAACACATAATATATTCAATAAATTTCAGTTTTAGAACAGAGTAAACAAAGGAGTCTGTGATATTGAAGGCTTATCTTTTTCATTTTTTGTGGCAAAATACACATAATGTAAAATTCACCATCTTAACTGTTTTCAAATGTAAATTTAAGTAGCTTAAGCGCATTCAAAATGTTGGGCTACATCACCACCATCCATTTCCAGAGCTCTTCTCAGAGCTCAGCTCTTCCAGAGCTGTAGTTCTGCACTCATTAAAGAATACCACTCCCCTCCTGCTTCCTTCAAGCCCCTGACAACCACCACCCTACCTCCTACCTCTGATTTGATTGCCCCAAGTACTGCTTATAGGTGGCATTTAAACAATATTTGTGCGTGTATGTGACTGCCTTATGTCCCTCTGCATAATATCCTCAAAGTTCACCCATGTAGTGATGTCAGTCAGATTTCCTTTTTTTAAAGGCTGAATAATGAACATTCCATTGTTAGTATATACCAAGATTGACTTATCCATTCTTCTGTGAATGAACACTTTAGTTGCCTCCCTATTTTAGGTAGTATCAATAATTTTAGGTAGTATGAATAAAACTGCTATGAATTTAAGTGTACAAATATCTCTTCAGAATCCTTTTAATTCCTTTAAGTAGATACACAGAAGTGAAATTGCTAGAGCATAATATAGCTCTATTTCTTTTAATTTTTTGTAACTATTGTTTTCCACAGTGACTATATCATTTTAAATTCCTACCATCAGTGCAAAAGAACTCCATTTACTCTACATTCCTCCAACTATTGTTATTTTCTGTTTCTGTTTCTGCTCCTCCCTCTACTCTTCCCATCCCCCTGCCCATTTCTTATTCTTCTCCTTCATTAGTAACCACCCTCATGGGTGAAAGGTAATATATTATTGTGATTTTATATTCATTTCCTTAATGATTAGTGATGTTGAGCATTTTTTGTGTGATTATTGGCTATTTGTTTTCCTCTTTCCAGAAGATTTGTCTATTCAAGTCCTTAGTTCATTTCTGAAATGAGTTGTGTGCCCCTTTTTGTCTTGGTAAGGCTTTATTTAATAGAATTCCACTTCTTAGAATGATACTGATAAAAGACATGATTTACTCTGTTCTGTTCAGGTTGGAACTAGAGCAAGGAATTGGGATCAGGTGCCCTGGCTGCAAACTACTGTAGACAAATTGAAATCTGCTCAACACAGAGCTGAAATGCGAGAGCTGGACAGAATTTGAGGTTTCAGGCTGTCTAAAAGTGGAATGGACTGTGGAATAGAATTTTGAATATATTTCCTATGGTGTTCATGGGTTTCTCCAGAACCAATGAGTCAGTTACCATGACATAGACAGTTACCATGACATAGTCTACATAATGTATATTTTCCTCCTCATCAGAGTGGGTCCTTTTGGAGTGTGTTAAATTCCCTTTCCTTATCATGACAAAGCATCATATTTCAGGATGACTACATGACAAGGATAAAGATGAGACCTATAGCTTGGATGTGTAATTGGAATAGATATCTTCAGATTGTCCCCCCAAAATCCCAAGCTATTATCCAATGAAGTTCCAAGATTCTAGGCTGGTGCTGTAGCACAGCAAGTTAAACTGCCATTTGATACATGGACATCTTTCATCGGAGCACCAGTTAGAGTCCGAGCTGCTCCTTTTCCTTTCCAGCTTTCCGCTAATGTACCTGAGAAAACAGCAGGAGATGGCCCAGGTGCTTGGGCCCCTACATCCTCATGGGAGACCTGAATGGAGTTCCAGGTTCCTGGCTTTGGCCTGGGCCAGCCCCAGCTATTGTGGTCATTTGAGGACTGAACCAGTGAATAGGAGATCTCTTTCTCTGTGCGTCTCTTCCTTTCTTCTCTTTCTGTCACTCTGCCTTTAAAAAAAGTAAAATAAAACTTTTTAGAAAAACTTTTAAGGGTTCTAGATTGGTTTCTAGTAACATTCTCAACTGCTTCCCATACTGCTGCCTCTTAAGCTTTTATCCGGTTTTTTTAAGCTCTCAGCCAAAGGGACTGTACTGTTTTTTTTTTTTTATTTTTTTACCACCAAATAGGTTAAATACTCAGTGTGTTCATTTTTTTCGGAAATGAAGTTGAAATGATTAAACAGGAAATATGCACTTAACTCCTAATGTTAGCTACCTCAAGACAAAATCAATTCCATTTGAAATGGAATGCTATTGGAGAGCTGTTTAGAAATCTGTTGATAGGAAAGAAATATTGAAGGTGAATGCACCAGAGACAGGAAATGAGAGACTTAAAGATATCTGTTAATGCTAAAAGGCACTCTGTCTTTCCTGTCCTCTAAACCTTGAAGAAATTTTTGAAATATTCTGCTCATTTGAGGCATAAAGACTTTGGGCTAACAGCCAATGATACCCGAATAAAGAACCAAAGCTTTCTCTATCAGATCCTCTATGGAAATTTGAATTCATAAGATGCCCAAAGCACTGACCACACCTGCCTTCATTAGTTTGTAGTGAGGGAGGAAAGAGAAAAACTTTGCTAGTTCTGGCACCTTGCTATGAATAAGCCAGTGGCTCACATCTACATGGCCTCTGCTGTCAACCAGGAAGCATGGTTCTTTTTCAGCCTGAGAAGCAGAGTTCACATATGACATGGAGCAGTGTCTCATTTCCTTCTCCAGGGCTGGCTCCACTGCTCAGCAAGGGGAACTTTTCCAAGTCTTTCAATGGAATTCAGCAGTTTAGACCACACAGTGTAAGCTGTTCAAGTTGGCACTGCCCAGGTTCACCTAGGTTTCTAGATTTCATTAAGTAACCAAAACATATGTTCAGGATCCTGGCCTCCAGCCAGAGATGAAGTCGGAAGCTTGAAACCTAAGTTGAATGTGTTGTATTTTTATTCAGTGTTAGGTTTTCTTGTCTGACCCATGAAAATTATAGGAATCAAATATGTATTTTAAAGGCTTCCTTGGGGTGAGGGGAGATGATTTTACAATATTGAAATTTAATCAGCTATTCTTTCCAAATTTTAGAACACAGACTAAGCACAATTTCCAGAAATCAATGGTAAATGAAATGACAGCCAGCAAAAAATTGTCTTGTGGTAGTGTAAAATCTGATTTTCTCTCATGAGAGCTCAGGTTCTCTGTTTTCTATGATTTATATTTTTCACCTCTCAATCCAAAACTCCTCAGTTCCTGTATCTTAAAGCAGGTGCCACAACTTCCTGATTGGAAGGCATCCTTGTCTTCCAGTCTAGGTGTCTTTCTAAAGAACTATGAGATGCTGCCTCTACTTAACGACATGAGGGTTTGGTTTTGTTTTATGAGAAAGTCCATTGTTGGTGATATGGAAACAGGAAGAAGCAGGAATGCAGCAGTATCAATAGAAATAAGATGGTGTATTTCACCAAGAAAATGTATTTTTTAATGATTCTGAATAAAATATACCTTTGTGAGTTTTGGCAATAACCTTGAAAAGTGTTTTATAATTCTGGAATAGTTAGTAACTTTAACCTTTGTGTTATATAATAATACATCAGTAGGTTTTGCTCAAAGCAAATTATAGACAAGGCCTATTGGTAAAGTGCTGGGCAGAATGAAGAGAATGCTCCCAGAAAAGGCCATTTTCCTACCCTTGGAAAACCTTGCCTGCTTTCTAAGTTATTCTGTTTCCTTGTTGATATCACCCAAAATTGAAATTCTTTAAAAAAAAAACAATTAATTAAGAAAAGCTTATGTTATAATTTCTCAAAGTGACCATCCATAGATTGAAAACTGCCTACTCTTAAGGAGAAAATAAGGGTTTACCTCAATCTTATGTGATTTGCAATAGAGTAGGTACTCAGTAAATGCTTATTGAAAAAAATCACTCAATAATCAAGTGAATAAGAAGATGGATGGAAAAAAATTGGAATACTACAATATAACAGGCTAAAAAATAACTGACGTTTCAATATGAAGAAACTTGCAGGGTGATTGTAATGATTAATAGAGGGAAACAGCTATCATAATCCCATATCATTTATTTTATTTAGTAGGTTTTCTGATTTTCCTCTAAGTAGATGTCTAACCAGCAAGCATTTATTTACATATTTGCAAAATCCACATTTAGAAGTTAGATGGACTTAGAAAAGAAACTTAAACTCTCTGAGACTCATTTCTTCCTCAGCAAAATGGAAATGACAATGCAGTAAAGTTACTGATGGGGGGGAGGGCCTGGAACACCATAATTTGCTAAAGGTGTGATTATATTTTCATCTTCCTTAGTGGAGTCATTAGATTCAGAGAAAGTAATAATTTACTTTCAGAAGATTTTTAGGAAGCTGATCACTTTATAACAATGATTTTCATTTGTGTTGGACTCAAGTCCACAACAGGAAAGGGGCTTCAAATGTTTCCTTGCCTCAAAGACTGAGGCAATGCATGGTTTAGCATTCACTGCCCACAGCATCTTACAGTCTCATGATCACAGATCTGGGGTATTCAAATCTGTTTGTGAAATGTGTGAAAGGACCCGTGTATAATAGAACAGATTCTCTCCCTAACCCAGAGCTGGCCTCACCAAAATTTCCTTCATGAGGGTTTACCTTTATGTTCCTTTGGATCAACGATTTCACTCCTACGTGGGAGAATGCTGAGTCAGTCCTCTTGCCAAAAATGAAGAGCGGAACAGAGAACTGCAAAGAGAAGAAGGACAGTAGAGGACATGCTAGGACTAGAGAAAGAAGCTTTGCAAAGAAAGGAATATTGAGAAAAAGCAGACCCCAGTTTGGAGCTCCTGTGAGTATTTGTAAGGAGGGCAGGAATGAGATTCTAGTAAAAGGCAATTAGGAGACTTCACGTGAATAAAAATCTTGCCAACATAATTGATCCTCTACTATTGTACCTCACAGATGGAACATTTAATCCATCTCACAGCAACCCTCTTGGAAACGTACTCTTAGCCTCCCTCTACAAAGATGCTGATTCATAAGAGGGTTTAAAGGTACTCAAGGCAAACACAGGGTTTGAACCCAGGTACTGGAACTCCAGAAAGTGCACTTTCACACTATGTGGCGCATCCTCATGACTAAATCTATAAATTCTCTGTCCCGCAGCAGGGTAGAAGATGTGCTTAACTGTCCATGACAAAAACTACACAGCACATTTGCATCTCAGAAGCTCTAGTTATGCTTTATCTCTGAGCCCAGGATGAGGGGAAAGTCAAAATTGAGGCAAAAATTCAAAAGATAAGAATCATGAAAGAAACAAAAACAAGCCATCTCTGGGGCCAGTGCTGTAGCACAGCAGATTAAACCACTGCCTGTGGCGCCAACATCCCATATAGGAGCCAGTTTGAGTCCTGGCTGCTCCACTTCCATTCCATCTCCCTGCTAGTGTACCTGGGAAATCAATGGAAGATGCCCCAAGTGCTTGGGCCCCGGATGCTGTGTGGGAGATGCTGAGGAAGCTCCTGACTTCTGGCTTCAGCCTGGCCCTATCCATGAGACAATTTGGGAGATGAATCAGAGATTGGAAGATTCTCTCTCTCTCTCCTCTCTCTCTCTCTCTTTCTCATTCAATCTCATTCTCGCTCTGTGTCTCCCTTAAAAAGAAAGGGGCTGGTGCTGTGACACAGTGGGTTAAAGCCCTAGCCTGAAGTGCCGGCATCCCATATAGACACCAGTTCTAGTCCTGGCTGCTCCTCTTCTGATCCAGCTCTCTGCTGTGGCCTAGGATAGCAGTAGAGGATGGCCCAAGTGCTTGGGCCCCTGCACCCACCTGGGAGACCCATAAGAAGCTCATGACTCCTGGCACTGGCTCGGCGCAGCTCTAGCCATTGTTGCCATCTAGGGAGTGATCCAGTGGATGGAAGAACTCTCTCTGTCTCCACCTCTCTCTATAACTGTCTTTCAAATAAATAAAATAAATCTTTAAAAAAAAAAAAAAGAAGAAGAAAAAGAAGCCATCTCTTTGCAGGAAGGTTATCAGTAGCAAAGGGAAACAAAGTATCTCACCAAAATGTTAAAGGGGGAAGATTCTAGAGATTCCCTCATAAGATTTTTAAAGAGAAGAAATGGAAAGCAACCACACACTACTAGTTTACCCACCATAGCCTGCCCATGAACCAGATTTCTCTTCTGAGTAGAACCTTCTGGTTTTCCTTTGGGAAATTGCCTTTTCCTACTCTCAGTGCAAATTCTGATGATGCCGGCTCCCCTCCTAGCTTCAGCATTAAATGTTCTGCCTCCCAATGATTAGTATGTGTGAAAGACTAACAATAAGCCATGGAATTTTAACAGAAGCACCAGGAAGGAGAAGTCTTCATCCTAGGAATTCTCAAAGTGTGTTCTTGGCCTGGACTTGGTAGTGGCTGTCTTTTTGTACTACTGGATGAAGCCTGTCGCAAATGAGGACAACACAGGATAGTGAGTAAGACACACTGTGCTAAGTTGTGGGTATTATTTTAAGTGTTCCCAAAGGTCCTCGTATTTATAAAGGCTCTGCCCACAGGGTGACACTATTGGGAAGCAACAAACCTTTAGGAAATGGAGCCTAGCAGAAGTTCCTTGGGTTGCAGGGGCATGCCCATGGACGGTACTTCTCACGAGATGGTTGGGTATAAAAGGTATGGCCCAAACATTCTCTCTCTGCTTCCTGGTCACCATGTAATCCCTTTGCCCATACTCTGATATTGACCCTCATCTGAAGCCAAACCAATGGGGCTGCCCAATCTTTGACTGTGAGCCTCCAAAATTGGGAGCCAAGATAAAACTTTTTCCTTTATGAAGTTGGTCTCCCTCAGCCACTTTGTTATAATAATGAAAAACTAATACATGTGGGGAAGAATACAGATTCCTCAGAGTCTCACATGTATATCTTGACACTTCTGGGCCTTCCAACTTGACTTTTAGTTCTATAATCAAGAGGAAAAAAAGTTCTTAATTTAATTTGACTTTTTGCCAGTTGTAGTACACAGACTGTTCCAATTGAACTACTACACTTATATGAGAAATGTAAAATACTCAATGATGATCTCTTTATTCAGTTAGGCAGCTTCAGCATTTTAATTTTATGTTTACACAAGTATATAAAATAATAGCTTTACTTAGTATTTAATCCCTCAACCCCTTTATTCCTGTAATTTCCAAACTTTATGGCCAGTGAATTCTTCTCCCATGGTGTTTTTAGAAACCTAAGCCTCATGTGTTGAGAGGGCTACCATACAGTATATTTAGTATCACACAGCTGTTTTATTACAGTGATTTTAATGAATAACAGGCCAAAGACTTTATTAAGAAGGTAATATAGAGCTCCTTCAGCACCACATTATATTGCTTAAGTAATTTCTTTAAAAAGTTAACATATTCAATGGAAATCTGAAATTAATGAATACAGATAGAACAGTGGCCCTCCTACTTTAATGTGCAAAAGAATTACCTGGAAGTTTAATGAATCACAGATTCCTGAATCCTACCCTCAGAGTAGCAATTTGGAATTTTCTGCATGAAACCCAGGAGATGAAATTTTCACAAAGTTTGTGAGGCAATTCTTTTTTTAATCTTCTTTTTCTTTACTATTTAGTAAATATAAATTTCAAAAGTACAGTTTATGGAATACAATGGTTTCCCCACCCCATAATTTCCCTCCCACTCGCACCCCTCCCATCTCCCACTCCCTCTCCCATTCCATTCACATCAAGATTATTTCAATTATCTTTATATACAGAAGATCGATTTAGCATATATTAAGTAAATATTTCATCAGTTCGCACCCACACAGAAACACAAAGTGTAAAATACTGTTTCAGTACTAGTTACAGCATTACTTCACATTAGACAACACATTAAGGACAGATCCCACATAAGAAGTAAGTACACAGTGACTCCTGTTGTTGACTTAACAATTTGACACTCTTGTTTATGGCGTCAGTAATCTCCCTAGGCTCTAGTCATGATTGCCAAGGCTATGGAAGCCTTTTGAGTTCTCTGGCTTTGATCTTATTCCAACAGGGTCATAGTCAAAGTGCAAGTTCTCTTCTCCCTTCAGAGAAAGATACCTCCTTCTTTGATGGCCCCATTCTTTCCACTGGGATCTCACTCGCAGAGATCTTTCATTTAGGTCTTCTTCTTTTTTTTTTTTTTTTTCTTTTCCATGGTATCTTGGCTTTCCATGCCTACAATACTCTCATGGGCTCTTCAGCCAGATTCGAATGCCTTAAGGGCCGATTCTGAGGCCAGAGTGTTGTTTAGGACATCTGCCATTCTATGAGTCTGCTGTGTCTCCCGATTCCCATGTTGGATTGTTTTTTCCCCTTTTTGATTCTATCAGTTAGTATTAGCAGACACTAGTCTTGTTTGTGTGATCCCTTTGACTCTTAGACCTATCAGAGTCATCAACTGTGAACTGAGATTGATCACCTGGACTAGTGAGATGGCATTGGTACATACCACCTTGATGGGATTGTATTGGAATTCCCTGGCACATTTCTAACTCCACCATTTGGGGCAAGTCCGATTGAGCATGTCCCAAATTGTACATCTCCTCCCTCTCTTCTTCCCACTCTTATATTTAATAGTGATCACTTTTCAGTTAAAATTTAAACACCTAAGAATAATTGTGTGTTAATTACAGAGTTCAACCAATAGTATTAGAACAAAAAAATACTAAAATGGATAAAGTATTACATTGTACATCAACAGTCAGGACAAGGGCTGATCAAGTCACTGTTTCTCATAGTGTCCATTTCACTTCAACAGGTTTCCCCTTTGGTGCTCTGTTAGTTGTCGCCAGTCAGGGAGAACACATGATATTTGTCCCTTTGAGGCAATTATAACACAAGTACTCTTGGTAGTCTCACTGAGCATCAGTAAAGATATTAGTTTAGGCAGGTAAGTGGTGGATTTTTGTATCCAGAAATAGTCTACAATCCTTAAGGATAAACCTGAAACTCCCCCTCACTTTACTTCATGATCATGTGGTCAGGATTAAATGAGAAAATGAATATAAAGAATTTCATGCAGGTAGCCTGTGCTGGGGGTCAATTATTTTTAACATGTTTATTGAAAGCATCTATGAAAGCATTAGAATTAGGCATTGTGATACATTTATAGAATCCAGCTGTTATACCCCTCTAGAAGTGTTAATATACAAAAAAAGCTAAGTATTGTCCTGGTTTTCAAGCTTTTGTCCATCACAGCCAAGCTTTCTAGATGCCTCTGGATTACAGGGCAAGTGTAAAGCACATTTGTGTGTGCCTCTCTAACCATTTGCCAAGTAACTTAGAAAGCTCCACATTTCCAGTAGGCTCACAGAACAAGAAGACTCTGCAGCAGCTCCAGTTCACAAAGCTTGCATTTCTCTTCAGTTTGGCCCTCTTAGACCCAGGGATACTTGAAGTAGACCGATTTCA
The DNA here is from genome assembly GCF_033115175.1 of Lepus europaeus. Classification (NCBI taxonomy): domain Eukaryota; kingdom Metazoa; phylum Chordata; class Mammalia; order Lagomorpha; family Leporidae; genus Lepus; species Lepus europaeus. Next base: position 102,779,208 of record NC_084827.1, on the reverse strand, counting down.
CCCAAGTCATTCAAAACCAGATCCCCCAGTGCCAGAAACTCGGATTGCCCCTCCCTTCTTTGTGTATTTTTGGTCTTATTTCTTGGTTAGTTTATTCCCTCTCATTTGGTTTAAGGTTCCAAATTGTTCACAGGCACCTCTGGCCTTGAAGCCAGTGTTCCTGAGATGCTTACTCATGATAGTCACAAAATAGGGGAGTAATTATTCATACACTGGTAAAGTTGAGTAATCCCTACCCAAATTAAAGGGAAAAGCCATATGATTCTCTAAGGAGAATCCAAATAGAATATGAGACGTGTCTTCATGGCCAAGATTTGGAAGTCAAGTATTTTGTTTTGAAGTACCTTGCTATCTTTAATAATATTCCTCACCCTAGTGTTTGTCTGTATTGCAGAAGTCAAATGTGTAATCTCCAGGGTCTTAATTGCTACTACACAGCTGCTATTATACCACATACTTCAACGAGTGTCATCTAACAAAGAAAACAAGAAGGTCTGATGATTAAGAGTTGAAAACAACTATCTCTGAAAACTCAATACACAAGTATAGTCTCTCAAGAATCAGTACAGGGGCTGGCACTGTGGTGTAACTGGTAAAACAGTAGCCTGCAGTGCTGGCATCCCAAATGGGCACCGATTCAAGACCTGGCTGCTCCACTTCCGATCCAGCTCTCTGCTATGGCCTGGGAAAACTGTAGAAAATGGCCCAAGTGCTTGGGCCCCTGCACCCTTGTGGGAGACCTGGAAGAAGCTCCTGGCTTCAGATCAGTCCAACTCCACCAATTGCAGCCATTTAGGAAGTGAACCAGTAGATGGAAGACATCTCTCTCTCTCTCTCTCTCTCTCTCTCTCTCTCTCTTCCTCTCTCTCTTTCTCTATGCCTCTGCCTCTCTGTAAATTTGTCTTTCAAGTAAATAAATAAATCTTAAAAACAGAAGAAAAAGTACAGATCTGGACTGATCACATCCCACAAAGATAATAGTCCATTTTTCAGAAAGAGAGCCTGATCTGATGAAGTTAAAACAAACGAGCAAAAGAACTCCACCTCTGCTGGTAACTGTGAATGCAATATTTGAAAACCAAGCAAAGATCACAACATGCAAAACTGGACTGGGGCTCACAAGAGACAAACTGTCTTAGACTATGACATGAAAGGATATGCAATCCATACTCATTCTTTTAACACAGCTCATTTAGATTCATGTTTCCTAAGATAAGACCACTAACAAACTATTCCAAATGCTAACTCTGTGGACTCACGTGTTAGAGATAAGACCAGTGACTGCACCAGCAACATGACTTCTTTATGGATTCTAACCAATACCCAAAAAGATGATTCTACAACCAACCCCATGAACACTTCCCTAATCCACTCAGTGTGAGTTACTCCATGGTTCCCCATCATGTACTGACCCTTCCTGCAGCAAGCTAATAAACCTATGTTTGTGTTTCCAGGAAATTTAACACCAAGTACATACATTACCCAGAAAGGGCTAGTCTGATAGAATGAGCTATAGAGGATTCAGTTACAATACCAGCTATGAGAAAATATCCTGCAGAGTTTGATTTGTCTCTTGCAGGCTGTGTAAGCTTTGAGTCAGTAACCCATAGGAGGTTGTTTTTCCCAGGGCTGGAATAGTTGGGTCCAAGAATTATCAAGGTATCACAGTGGGATTGACTTCTTTCAATATTGTACCCACTCGGAGTTCATTTGATTCCTGTTCTTTCAATTTTGAATTCTGCAGGTTTGGAGATTTAGAAGAATGATTCCACCAAAGAACATAGCAATGATCTCCCTGAAGTGGAAGTAGAGATGGCTGCCTGACCACTTTGAACTATTTATGCCACCAAATCAATGACCAACAGAAAGGATCACTTTGGCCTGGAATGATTAATCCTGATTACCAAGAAGAAGAAGTTAAATTATGGCTACAAAATGGAACCTGGAAGGACAATCTATGGAACCTGGTGTCATTCTTTCAGGTACTTCCTAGTGTTTCCATTTTGAATAGCAAAAGTTTATGGAAAACTCTAAGAACTAAAGGGAGGCCTGCCCAATATGGATCCAACCACTTTAGTAATGAAGATTTGGGTCACCCCACCAGGCAAAAGATTTAGGCCACTTAAGTGCTAGCTGAGGGCAAAGTAAACATGAAAAGTTTAGATGGAGAAGGAAGTTATAAATATCATCACAGTCTTATGAAACTAGGACTGCAGTAATGATGCATGTGCTCTTCTTTGACTGTTATGTGACTATGATATATTGCCTGGTGCTATATTATACAAGGATAATTCAGAAAGCCAGTGGAAAATGGAACTAAAAGGTAAGTTTATATTGGCACAAATTTCTTTGGAAATATATAATATATATTTTCCATAGACTTTTTGAAGACCTCTTATACTATTGTAATATGTTATTCCTTATTTTGTTATTACCTTGTAGGTATTACCAGTAATATTTTGTGTATTTTATTACATACATAATTACATACACTAACAAATGTCTTTTTTCCTTCCTTTTACCCTGAGCATCATGAAAAAATTATTGGTAAAATTACCTTTGTAATGTAGTCATCAGATTATAGAGCATCATACAGGACTGGAAATGAATTTGGGGAGCAATCAATAAGACCTATAGATAGAAATCATGACTGTCACCCACATTAAAAAATTACGAATGTTAGGATGTGATCCAATTTGACTATAGTAAATGTATATCTTCCCTGTAAGGAGAGAGGGTGAAAACAACTTGTGTGAGGGTGATAATTGCTATATTTGTTATTGCTGCTGTAAGAAATTTCAAATATGATTAGAAAGCACTATATGCATGCTGAGCAGCCCAAAATTTGGACCATGCCCCTGTTTAAGCTTTGCCTCTAAGTTCCAAACCCATTCATTTGTACCCTGCTTTGGAATCCTGGCATGAGAAGGCTGCAAACTGTAGGCCTTCTCTGCCAGCTGGCTCTTTGAGGGGCTGTGTTAATAGAGGGCACCAGAGGGAGACTGACAGGCTAGGGGAGAAAGAAAGACTTCCTTCCTCCTATCACCGTGGCCCCAGCAATTGCTCTTCCTCCTGTCACTGACAGGCGGTTAGTCTGTCGTTTTCTGGCAGTCCCAGAATCAACCTTATTGAGCTCCCTCACATACCAGCTCTCGCCAGGCAGTGCCACCTCCTCAGAGCCCTGATCCTAGCATCTCAGAGCCTCCACCCCATTTTCTAGATTCTAGTGGTTCCAAACTCCCCTTTGTTCTTCCAGTCCCATGGTGCTAGCTCTTCCTGCTGTCACTACCTTCATGTAAGTACAATGTTCCCCTTTTGCTTTGTGATTCTCTAGCAACCATTTTATCAAGGTCTTAGATCAAGTTTTCTGTGCTGAAACAAATAGCAATTAGTAGAGTTTATTTTCCCAGACTGGATGCTATCAGACACATATACAAATAGCACCATTAGCTTAAGATGGGATATCACAAAGTTCACCTTTTTAATTAAGCAAGAGAATCCCTGTACTAATAACATTAGACTTTTGGAATACAGGTCAAAAATTAATTATTCAAAGATTTCATGGACAGAAGTGCTTCAGAATTCTTCAGATTTTAGGAAGACAGTAGGGTGAATATATCAAATAGGGTGTAATTGTTCCAATAAGGTTTGGAGCAGTACTTCATAATTGGGTCAGATTTGGCCATCCAATGAGTTACCTAAAAACATAAACAAAATAGGATTTTTTCCAGAACTTTTTAACCTTGAAATTGTGGGAGCCTCTATTAGGAAAATCTACCCAATGAGCAATCAAAGGACCAATTATTTAGAAAAATCATTACAGTGTTTTCAAGAACACATTGTGTAAATCTGGGTAGGGAAGTAGCCCCTGACTTAAACACAAGGAGGTGACACAGAAATGGAGATCTTTTGCAGCCTACTCTGTAACCTGCAGGAAAATCTTCCCTGATCCATGTGAAAATCAAACAATTATTGCTGGGGCAGGTATTTGGCTTAACAGTTAAGTTATTAGTTAGGATGCCCACATCCCATATTGGATAATCTGGGTTCAATTCCCAGCTCCACTCAAATTCCAGACCCTGACAAGTAGAAGAGAGGTCTCAAGTAGTTGGGTCCCTGCTACCAGAATGGGAGAATCAGATTGAGTTCCTGGCTCCCAGCTTTGGCCTGGCCCAGGCCTGGCAGTCGTAAGCAGAATGAAGTATGGATAGGAGACAGCACTTTCTCTATTTCTCTCTGCCTCTGGAGTAAATAAATAAGATTTTAAAAGTTAAATGGGAAGCAGTCCACACAGCAAACTCATAGAATGACAAACACCCTAAATAGCACTCTGACCTCAGAATAAGCCCTTAAGGCTTCCTGGTCTGGCTGAAAGGCCCATGAGAGCAATTCCAGCATGGAAAGCCAAGACACTGTGGCAAAAAATGTTCTACATGAAGGATCTCTGTGAGAGACCCCAGTGGAAATAAGTGGCCATCACAGAAGGATGTACTTTTCTCTAAAGGGAGAAGAGAACTTCCATTTTGTTTATGGTCTTGTCCAAATACTGTCAGAGTCTTTGGACTCAAAAGGCTCCCATAGCCTAGAAAGCTCATTTCAAGAGCCTCGGGTGATCCCTGACATCATACATAAGAGTGCTAATTGTTGGCTGGTGCCGTAGCTCACTTGGCTAATCCTCCAGCTGTGGCGCCAACACCCCGGGGTTCTAGTCCCTGCTGGGGCACCAGGTACTAGTCCAAGTTGCTCCTCTTCCAGTCCAGCTCTCTGCTGTGGCCCGGGAGGGCAGTGGAGGATGGCCCAAGTGCTTGGGTCCCTGTACCTGCATGGGAGACCAGGAAGAAGTACCCAGCTCCTGGCTCTGAATGGTGCAGCACTGGCCGTATCAGCCATTAGGGGAATGAACCAATGGAGGGAGGACCTTTCTCTCTGTCTCTCTCTCACACTGTCTATAACTCTCTCTCTGTCTCTCTCACTGTCTAACTCTGCCTGGCAAAAAAAAATAAGAGTGCTAATTGTTAAATTAACAACAGGAGTCACTGTGCACTAACTTCCAAGCAGGACCTCTGTCCTCAATGAGTCATATTGAGAGTTAACTGTAAAATTAGTTCTCAAATAGTTTTGTGCATGTGTGTGTGTATGTGTGCAAATTGTTGAAATCTTTACTTAGTATAGAGTTGGTCTTCTATGTTCAAAGTTAATTAAAAATGAATCTTAATGGAGAATGGGACTGGCAAGGGGAGAGGGAGGAGGAGGAAGGGTGGAAGTGTGGGTGGGAGGGCTGATATGGTAGGAAGAATAACTATATTCTTCCTACAGTTGTACTTATGGAATTTGTATTCCTAAATAAATAAAAGTTAAAAGAAATTCAAGCAGAATTTTCTTTAAAAAAAAAAGTGTTTCTGAATGGAAAAGAAACTATTCTGACATCAAACCATGGGTGTTCTTATTTTGATTCAAGGTTAATGCTATGATTTGGATGTTGACTTTCCCCCAAAGGCCCATATGGTAAAGGGATATGGTGGAAATTTTAGGACATAGGGCCTAGTGGTAAGTCCTTAGCTCATTGGAGATATGCCCTTGGGAATTCTTCTGTGACCTCTTTTTAAAAAAAGATGGATTAACTTGTTTGTTTACTTATTTTTGTTAAAGGCAGAGCAACAAAGATTGATGAAGGGAGAGACATCTCTTCCATCTGCCAATTCACTTCCTAGATGGCTGTAACAGCCAGGAGCCTGAAATTACATCTAGGTCACCTACCTGGGGCGGCAGGGGCCTGAGCACTTGGGCCATCATCTGTGGCTTTCCCAGTCCATCAGCAGGAAGCTGAATTGGAAGCAGAGCAGCCAGAACTCAAATCAGCACTCCAATATGGGAAGCCAGTATACAAGCAGCAGCCCAACCCACTGCACCACACTGCTGACCCATTAAATTGACCATTTAATTTCTGCTAGAGGATTATTATAAAAGCCCAGTTTTGGACCCAGCCATTCTTTCTGGCTCACCCTGTGATCCTTCCTCTGCAGGGACTCCAGCATTTGCCATGGGACCTTTGCCAAAGCCTGTCTATGCTGTTTGGACATTCAACTTCCAATACTGTGAGTCAAATATACCTGTTTCCTTCATAATTAGTTTGTCTCAGGTGTTTTGTTGTAGTAACAATAAGTGACATTTAGGTAGTGCAATTCTGTCATAGGAACTGTGATAGTGCCACATGGAGCTTGTCCTAACATGCCAATTTGTTATTTTGTTTTCTCATGTGTTACAAAATTAAGCAGAGAGAAAAAGGCTATTTATAAATATATCCCTGGTGATTTAAATACATCAGTTTAGCTGCCAGAATTTAAAACAGGTAAAAATGATTTATCTTGGGAAGCTGGACTGAGGAAATGGAAAATAGGGAAGGAAGGAAGGCTCTTTGTTTTAGCTCTTTGTTTAGACTATATTAACTCAATAAAATATTTTAATTATTTTCTAAAATGTATAGACAACATGAAACATGTCTCTATGATTATGAAGCAGTACTTAATCAAATGCACAGTTTTTTGTTTTTTTTTTTTTAAGATTTTATTTATTTATTTATTTATTTGAGAGGTAAAGTCATAGACAGTGAGAGGAAGAGACAGGGAGAAAGATCTTCCATCCGCTGGTTCACTCCCCAATTGGCCTCAATGGCTGGGACTGTGCAGATCTGAAGCCAGGAGCCAGGAGCTTCTGGGTCTTCCACGTGGATACAGGGTCCAAGGATTTGGGTCATCTTCTGCTTTCCCAGGCCATAGCAGAGAATTGGATCAGAAGAGGAGCAGAAGGGACTAGAACTGGAACCAATATGGGACGCCAGTGCTGCAGGCAGAGTCTTTAGCCCACTATACCACAGCGCTGGCCCCAAATGCAGTTTTGTCTTTTCCTTTTAAAAAAGATTTGATTATTTATTTAAAAGGCAGAGTGACAGAGGGAGAGGCAGAGAGGGAAAGAGATCTTTCATCTGCTGGTTCACTCCCCAAATAGCTGCAATGGCCAGCACTGAGCCAGGCCAAAGCCAGAAATCTGGAACTCCATCCAAGTCTCCTACATAGTTGTCAGGTCCCAAGCACTTGGGCCATTGCACTGCCTTTCCAGGCACCTTAACAGGAAGCTGGATGAGAATCAGAGTAGCCAGGACTCACGTCAGTACTCCTATGTGGAGTCACAAGTTGTGGTTTAACCCATTGAGCCACAACGCCAGCCACAGCAGTTTTTGAAGAGAAATTTAAAATTTTATTTAATAAAATTCAGTCAAGTCAACTCGACTTCTAGTTTAAGGTAGCCCAGTAAAGATATTTCTGCCCCTGTTTTCTCTATTCCCCAAAACCAACATAAACAAAAAGAATAAAAACTGAGACGAAAGCTTTATCTTCAATGAAGCTGGACAGTAATCACAACCCCAAACCACAAACTAGAAAAACAACAAAGGCAGATGATCCTGTGCCAAATTTTTGAAAGGCTAGGAGAGAAGACACCAATGACAGCTTTTGCACAGTAGGCCAAATTCCCTAGAGGGCTCAGTCAGTGACGGCTCATTTAGAACAGCAGGTTCACGGGGTTTGTTCAGGGATGTTCCCAAAGCCTGCCCTGGCCTGCTGGTGGCAGAGAATGTGGCGCTGAGTGAGAAACACTTAGACATGGCATTCTTAAAAGAAGACTTCCAGTTTAACAGGATGGGACAGAGATGAAAAGAAGCAGTGAGCTAGTATAGCAGGGGATCACAGACAGCTTAACTTAGCAGTCAGTGCTTATATTTAAAGGAAATTTTCAGGGTCCCTTACACATTTTAATCCACTTAATCCTGACATCCCTATGAGCTAGGTGATAATCATCACCATCCTCATGTTGCAGGTGAGGAACTGAGGTGCCAGAAGTGAAGTGCCAGAAATGGGGCTTGTCAGTGACAGAACATGAATTCAAACATAGATGAATGCCTCCAGAGTCCATGCTCCTAACTAGTTGTGATGTATCCTTGAAGAGAAATAAGAGTGAATGAAACAGCGAAAGAAGGAATGACAATTGAAACGTCATCACATAAAGGATCATCACTATTACAATGGAAGCTAACTTGCTCTCACTAAGGAGGATACACAGTGTACTGAAACACGGGGAAGAAGTACTATGATGCTTTCAGAGATTCCATGAACTCTGTCTTTTTTGAAAATATTTATTTATTTGAAAGGTAGAGTTACAGAGACAGAAATGGAGACACATACACACATACAGAGAGAGAGAGAGAGAGATTTTTCATCCACTGGTTTACTCCTCAAATGGCTGCAACAGCCAGGGCTGGGCCTGCCTGAAGCCAGGAGCTTCATCCATATCTCCCTCGCGGGTACAGGGGTCCAAGTACTTTGGCCATTCTCTGCTGCTTTCCCAGGTGCATTAGCAGGGAGCTGGATCAGAAGTGGAACAGGCAGTACTCTAACCAGCACCCATATGAGATGCAGGTGTTACCGGCAGTGGCTTCTACCCGATATGCCACAATGCCAACGCAGAACTTTATGTCTTAAATCATTGTTAGCTGGTTCCATGGGGTTAAAACTTCCCACTGCTTCAGCTCACTCTTGGGATCCCTGTCCTCCAGGTTCTTGAGCTCATAGTTCATTATGATCAGACAAAAACCAGAAATGGAGGGCCGGCGCCGCGGCTCACTAGGCTAATCCTCCGCCTTGCGGCGCCGGCACACCAGGTTCTAGTCCTGGTCGGGGCACCGATCCTGTCCCGGTTGCCCCTCTTCCAGGCCAGCTCTCTGCTGTGGCCCAGGAGTGCAGTGGAGGATGGCCCAAGTGCTTGGGCCCTGCACCCCATGGGAGACCAGGAGAAGCACCTGGCTCCTGCCATCGGATCAGCGCAGTGCGCCAGCCGTGCACGCGGCGGCCATTGGAGGGTGAACCAACAGCAAAAGGAAGACCTTTCTCTTTGTCTCTCTCTCACTGTCCACTCTGCCTGTCAAAAAAAAAAAAAAAAAAGAATGAAAAAAAAATCAGAAATGGAACTGTGCAGTCAACACAAAAGAAAAAACCAAAGCTGAAAAGACTGATTCAACTCTAGAAAAACAGTAAAGTGAGCAGCTGAAAGAAAATCAAGCAAATGCAAAAACTAAGTAAGGAAAGAAGAGAGACTTAGTGCCAAGGATCTGAGGGAAAAAAAAAATCTAAACTCGCATACCACATGTCCTGTGTGCTGTAAGATTTACGAGCCAGGAAGAAATTGCGCTGCCTGGAGACAGCTCAAGCCCATAGGACGGTGTGTTAGAGACACAGGCTGTATAGAACCAAGATTTCTCAGATTACTGGTACTCCGATAACCTGTGTCTCCCTCCACATCTCCTAAAAATAGCTTGAGCAGGAAGAATTGTCCTCATTTTGAAATCAATAATTTTTCAAAAAAGGAATCAGCTTAGAATCTGTGCTAAAACACTTGAAGAAAAACAGTTAACAAAAACAGGATACAGAAACACATGCACACATGAACACACACATTTTTACTGTAGAACGGCCAGAAGAGTTCTCTGTGAAAAAAAAAGAAAAAAAAATGGTCTTTATGCAAAAAGAAGTTGAAACAGCCAGCTAACATTTACTGAGTGGTTAAAATGTCCTTGGCATTATTCTAAGTGAAAGACTCAAACTTAAGTGATTAAATAGAAAATTTGTGAGATTCCAGACAAAAACAAATAATAAACACAATGATGTCATTTAGAAAGGCTTTTTAGAAAAGATTAGCTTTGGGGGCTGGCATTGTGGTACAGCATGTTAGCTACTGCCTGCCACTCTGGCATACAACATGAGCACTTGTTCTAATTATAGATGCTCCACTTCTGATCTAGCTCCCCACTGATGTGCACGGGAAAGCAACAGAAAATGATCCAAGAACGTGGGCTCTACCTCTCACATAGAAGACCTAGATGTAGTTCCAGACTCCTGGCTTCAGCCTGGCCCAGCCCTGGCTATTGAAATCATTTGGGGAGTGAATTAGTGGATGGAAGATTCTCTCTCTCTCTCTCTTGCTCACTTTTTCACTTTCTCACTTTCACTCTTGGTAATCCTTTCAAATAAATAAAATAAACTCTTGATTTTTCAGAAGTATAGCCATGTTTACAAAAAGCTAAGAGAAAAAATGGCAGCCAAATATTTATATAAATATAAGATAAATAGCTATTTCAAAACAATAGCTATTACCAAAACAAGTAGAGATAAGACCAAAATTAATAAAATTAGAGATAAAAAAGGATATGTAACAACGGCAACACAGAAAAAATAAGAATCATCAGAAATTACTACAAAGAGCTGTATGTCAATAGACTGGGAAGTCTAGAAGAAATGGAAAGGTTCCTGGACACATACAACCTACCTAAATTGAGCCATGAAGACATAAAAACCTAAACAGATCAATTACCCAGAAATTGAATCATTAATGAAGACCATCCTAACAAAGAAAAGCCCAGGACCAGATTGCTTTACTGCTGAATTCTACCAGGCATTTAAAGAAGAACTAACTCTACTTCTTTTCAAGTTTTCCAAAACAATCGAAAGGGATCTTCCCAAATTCTTTCTATGAAGGCAGCATAATCTTAATTCCTAAACCAAGAAAAAACACAACAGAGAAAGACAACTACAGACCAATTTCCTTGATGAACATAGATGAAAACATCCTCAACAAAATTTAGTCAACTGAAACAAACAACACATCAGAAAGATCATTCACCTGAACCAAATAGGATTTATTCCTGGTATGCAGGGATGTTTCCACACTCACAAATCAATCAATATGATACATCACCATAACAAACTGAAGAACAAAGACCATATGATTATATCAATAGACACCAAGAAAGCATTTTATAAAAGGCAAAACACCTTTCACAATGAAAACTCTAAGCAGTTGAGTTTAGGAGGAACATTTATCAACACAATCAAGGCAATTTATGAAAAAACTATGGCCAGCATCCTATTGAATGGGGAAGTTAGAAGCATTCCCACTGAGATCTGGTACCAGAAAAGATACCCACTCTCACCATTGCTATACAATATAGCCCTGGAAGTTTTAACCAGAGCGATTAGCAAGAAAAGGAAATCAAAGGGATTCAAATCAGGAAAAAGGTAGTCAAAATACCCTCATTTGCAGATGACATGATTCTATATATAGGGGATCCAAAAAACTCCAACAAGACATTTTTGGAACTCATAGAAGAGTTTGGTAAAGTAGTAGGATATAAAATCAACACAAAAATCAACAGCATTTATAAACACAGATAATGCCACAGCTAAAAAAGAACTTCTAATATCAACCCCATTCACAGTAGCTACAAAAAAAAGCAAATAAATTTAACCAAGGATGCCAAAGATCTCTACGAGGAGAATTACAAAACATTACAGAAAGAAATAGAACAAAAAAATACAAAATAAGGGAAAAATCTTCCATGTTCATGGATTGGAAGAATCAGTATCATCAAAATGTCCATTCTTCCAAAAGCAGTTTACAAATTCAAGGCGATACCAATAAAAATACCAAAGATATTCTTCTCAGATCTAGAAAAACTGATGCCTCTTCACTTTCCTGACTGTTTCTTTTGAAGTACAGAAACTTCTCAATTTGATATAATCCCAATAGTTAATTTTGACTTTGACTGCCTGGGCCTCTGGGGTATTTTCCAAGAAGTCTTTGCCTGTACCTATATCTTGCAGGGTTTCTCCCATGTTCTCCAATAATTTGATGGTGTCATGTAGTAGATTTAGATCTTTAATCCATGTTGAGTGGATTTTTGTGTAAGGTGTAAGGTAGGGGTTTTGCTTCATGCTTCTGCACATGGAAATCCAATTTTCCCAGCACCATTTATTAAATAGACTGTCCTTCCTCCAGGAATTAGTTTTATATCCTTGATCAAATATAAGTTGGCTGTAGATGTTTGGATTGATTTCTGGTGTTTCTATTCTGTTCCATTGGTCTATCCATCTGTTTCTGTACCAGTACCATGCTGTTTTGATTACAACTGCCCTGTAGTATGTCCTGAAATCTGGTATTGTGATGCCTCCGGCTTTGTTTTTGTTGTACAAGATTGCTTTAGCTATTCGAGGTCTCCTGCGTCTCCATATGAATTTCAGCATCATTTTTTCCAGATCTGAGAAGAATGTCTTTGGTATCTTGATTGGTATTGCATTGAATGTATAAATTGCTTTTGGGAGAATGGACATTTTGATGATGTTGATTCTTCCAATCCATGAGCATGGAAGATTTTCCATTTTTTGGTATCCTCTTCTATTTCTTTCTTTAAGATTTTGTAATTCTAATCATAGAGATCTTTAACATCCTTGGTTAAGTTTATTCCAAGGTGTTTGATTGTTTTTGTGGCTATTGTGAATGGGATTGATCGAATGATTACAGACATCATAAATAAGAGTATCAATTGTTAAATCAACAATAGGAAGCACTGTGCACTTACTCCCCATGTAGGATCTCTGTCCTTAATGTGTTGTACTATGTGAATTAATGCTATAACTAGTACTCAGACAATACTTTATGCTTCGTGTTTCTGTGTGGGTGCAAACTGTTGAAATCTTTACTTAGTATATACTAAATTGATATTCTGTATATAAAGATAATTAAAAATGAAACTTGATGAAGAATGGGATGGGAGAGGAAGTGGGAGATGGGATGGTTGTGGGTGGGAGGGAGGTTATAGGGGAAAAAGCTGCTATAACCAAAAGTTGTACTTTGGAAATTTGTATTTATTAAAGAAAAGTTAAAAAAAGAAAAATAAATAATCTATAAAGCTTGTAATCAACACATTTGTGTAAAGTATTCAACATTTCTTTGGCAGCTTTGGACAAATATGGACAATAAAATCTTCATGATGCATGTGAAAATAAATAAATAATCCATTCAACATGCATTAAAGACCTAAATCTAAGGCCTTATACCATCAAATTATTAGAGAGCATTGGGGAAACGTTGCAAGACATTAGGACAGGAAAGAGTTCTTGGAAAAGATGCCAGAGGCACAGACAATCGAAGCCAAAATTGACAAATGGGGTTACATCAATTTGAGAAACTCTTGTACTACAAAAGAAACACTCAGCAAAGTGAAGAGGCAACCAACAGAATGGGAGAAATTATTTGCAAACAATGTAACTGATAAAGCATTAATAACCAGAATATATAAAGAGACCAAGAAACTCCACCACAACAAAGAAACAAACAGTTAAGAAATGGGCAAAGGTCTTAAACAGAAATTTTCCAAAAGAAGAATTCCGAGTGACCAACACACACATGAAAAAATGCTCAGGATCACTAGCCATCAGGGAAATGCAAATCAAAATGACAAAGAGGTGAAACACCTCACCCCAGTTATAATGGCTTTCATAGAGAAATCAATGAACAACAAATACTGGCGAGGATTCAGGGGAAAGATATCTTAGTCCATCTTGGCTTAATGTAAACTGGTAAAGCCACTATGGAAGACAGTTTGGAGATACCTCAGAAATCTGCATATAATCCTACCATATGACCCAACCATATCACTCCTAGGAATTTACCCAAGGGAAAAGAAATCAGCAAATAAAAAATTATCTGCACCTCCATGTTTATTGCAGCTCAATTCACAATAGCTAAGACATGGAATCAACCTAAGTGCCCATCAACTGAAGACTAGATAAAGAAATTATGGGATAGGTTCTATATGGAATACTACACAGTGGTAAAAAAATAAAATAAAATAAAATCCGGTCATTTGCAACAAAATGGAGGAATCTGGAAAACATCATACTTAGTGAAATAAGCCAGTCCCAAAGGGACAAATACCATAAGTTCTCTCTGATCTGTGATAATTAATAGAGCACCTAAAGGGAAATTTGTAGAAGTGAAATTGACACTTTGAGAAGCAATGACTTGAACAGCCCTTTTCTTGATTGTTGAGGAACAGTTTTTTTTGTTTGTTTGTTTTTCTTCCTAATATCATTGGTTGAGCTCTTTAGTAAACATAGAATTAATCATATGTGTATAATGTCAATTGAAAATAGATTCCAGTAAAAAAATACGAGTGAGAATAACAGAGGGAGAAAGAAACTTATAACTGTAAAGCTGTATAGTTCTCCATACATTCCTATGGACTTACTTCTAAGGGTACAACCAAAAACTTGCTATGGGACTCCAAATCCCATTAAGCTAGATGGTAATAATGTGATCTTAAAGTGATCATATTAATTGTGAAGTTGATTATTTAGATAGGATTAAGTGTTAAGGGATCATATAAATAAGATCAAGTGCCTGGTAATAACAGTAGCTAGAATTAAAAAGGTGAGAATATTCCAACATGGGAAGCAGTCCACATGACAGACTTATAGAATGACAAATTCCCTAAACAGCACTCTGACCTCTGAATCAGCCTTTAACTCATTCTGGTCTGGCTGAAAAGCCCACAAGAGCATTTCAGGCATGGAAAGCCAAGACACTAAGGTACCAAAAAAACAAAACAAAACAAAAATGGTGTCCTACATGAAAGAAATCAGCAATTGAGACCCCAGTGGAAAGAAAGGATTATCAAAGAAGGAGGTATTTTTTTCTGAAGAGAGGAGAGAGCTTCCACTTTGCATATGGCCTTGTCTAAATACTGATGGAGATTGTGGACTCAAAAGGCTTTCATAGCCTCGGCAGCTCATGTCAAGAGCCTTAGGTGGTCACTGATGTCATACATAGGAGTGTTAATTGTTAAATTAACAAGTCACTGTGCACTTACTCCCAATGCTGAATCTCTGTCCTCAATGAGTTGTACTATGAGAATTAACTGTAAAACTTTGTTTTCAAACAGTTCTTTTCATATTGTGTGTGTGTGTGAAAATTGTTTAATTCTTTACTTAGTATAAAGTTGATCTTCTGTGTATAAAGTTAATTGAAAATGAATCTTAATGGAGAATGGAACTGAGAATGGGAGAGGGAGGAGGCGGTGGGGTGGGAGTAGGATTGGGAGGGCGGGTATGGTGGGGAGAACCACTATATTCCTAAAGTTATACTTATGAGATTTGTACTCATTAAATAAAAGGTTTCTTTGGAAAAAATAAATAAATTATTAGTTTTGAAAAAAATCACTACTTTCTGATGGGAATGATTTACCTAAAAATCTGTCAATTTTGAGATCCATTAAAATAAAGCTTAGTGAGAACAACAGATAAGAATAATAAAATAAATTTTTATATTTAAAACAAATCAATGACATCTGTAGCTAATATTGTACTTATTGATGAAACACTAAAAGCTTTCCCCCTAAGATCAGGAGCCAAAGAAGGAAGTCCACTCTCACCACTACTCCAGAACATTGTGTTGAAGGTTCTAGCCAGAGCAAAAAAGCAAGAGAAAAAAGTATGACATTACATTCCAATACAGGCTGCAAAGGAAAAATAAAGGTGTTTTTATTTCTATTCTATATAATTTCCCATAACTGACCAAAAAGCTAAAAAACATAAAACATTGATGAAAGAAATCAATGATATATGAAATACATCATGTTCAGGGGCCAAGAAATTCAATATCACTAAGGCGTCAATTCTCCCAAAAATTCATCTATGGATCAATGTGATTATAAATTAGAGTCATAAAAGTCATGTTTATAGAAAGTCATTAGTTCTAAAATTTATATGGAAGATCAGAGGCCCTGGCTAATGAAAATAATTTTGAAAACAAACAAAAAGAACAAAGTTGAAGGACTGATACAAACTGATTTCAAGTTCAACCATAAAACTCTTGGAAAATATGGTAGTGATAAAGCACATGAGCAAGGGGAACCTTCACTGCTACTGGGAAGGCAAATGATCCAGCCACTTTGGAAGGCACTTTGGAAGTTTGTCACAGAACTAAATGCATATTATCCAGAAATCATATAACCTAGTATGAGTTTAAAGCAGTTAAAATACATGGCTACACAAAAACCTACACATGGATGTTAACAGCAGCCTAATTGATAATTATCAAAACAGTGAAGGTATTAGAAAGATTGGTGGTTGTCAAGGCTAGAGTGGGGAGGAGGAATGAATAGCAGATGACAAAGGTTATTTATGGCAGTGAAACAACTCTGTATGAAGCTTTAATGGTATATACGTGTCATTGCACATGTGTTCAAATGCATAGGATATAGGGTACCAAGAACACACCCTGCTGTAAACTATGGACTTCTGTAATAATGGTATTTTAATGCAGGTGCATTGATGGTAAGAAATCTACAACTTTGGTGGAGGATGTTAATAATGGGTGTGACTGCATGTGTGGAGGCTGGGGATATTTGGAATATCTCTGTACCTTCCATTCAGTTTTGCTGAGAACATAAAACTGCTTTTTAAAAAATAGTCTTTAATAAATTATGATCCATCACAACTAAGTTTTAAGATAAATCCTGCAATGATCTGTTAAAACAGGAGTCATTTCATATAATAATATAAAGTATAGTTAGAAAGAAGAATTAAAGAAAATAATGTAACTCATTAAAATTAGAAACTGGATGAGAGATATGTGGAAATGGACATAAATTAATCTTCTTACTCTACTCAATGCATACTGTCAAAAGCTGATAAATCAAAAAATGTTCACGTTTGTGCATTACTTAAAGTTCTAAAATAACCATCAATGGCCTAAAAACATATTATAAATTTTCTAATCTATCAGAAGAAAAACACATATATACATTTAATTCTTTTTTTTTTTTTTTGACAGGCAGAGTGGATAGTGGGAGAGAGAGACAGAGAGAAAGGTCTTCCATTTTGCCGCTGGTTCACCCTCCAATGGCCGCTGCGGCCGGCACACCTCGCTGATCCGAAGCCAGGAGCCAGGTGCTTCTCCTGGTCTCCCATGGGGTGCAGGGCCCAAGCACTTGGGCCATCCTCCACTGCACTCCTGGGCCACAGCAGAGAGCTGTCCTGGAAGAGGGGCAACCGGGACAGAATCCGGTGCCCCAACCGGGACTAGAACCCGGTGTGCTGGCGCCGCAAGGTGGAGGATTAGCCTATTGAGCCACGATGCCAGCACATTTAATTCTTAAAATGTAGACTTTTTGGCAAAATAAAAAGTATAGTATAGTAGTAACAGCAGAAAGAACTGAAGGCAAACATATCTGTATATCAGTATGTATAAATGAGAAAAAGCCACCTATTAAGAGAAAAAATTCTCAAAACAATTTAGAAAACTAAATTCATTCATTGTTCCATGCAAGAGTTACACTTACAGAAACATTAAGAACTAAACACATGGATCAGATTATGGCCAAAAAAGGCCAACAGTGATGACTTCATTGATAGCAAACAGAATTTATTCACAGCCAATAGCATTATATAAGACAAATCAGTTCACTTGATAATGATAAAAGAGACATGGGTTATTAATACCAAAAGAAATGAGCAATATAAAATTTGAACAAAATATGAACAAAATGAAAATTCTTAAAGCAAAAACTGCCTAAAAGAAGTGGAGAAATAAAAGCACAGCAGTAACAAAGAAAGTTCGTTCATTCTCTTGATCCAGGACAGAAGAAGTAGGCAGCAAGATGTACAGCTGTAGTATCAAATTCCATTATTCACAGAGTCTCTCTACAAGCTGCATATCATACCCTTCATCCATTGGTAAGCATGCAAAGGATATTAATATAAACTCAGTGTATGTTAGACCACCAAATACTCTCAATATATTTAAGAAGAAATGGCACAAAACATATTTTCAAATTTTAACACAAAGAAAGTAGAATTGATTTATTTTAAATAGTAAACAAAATTCAAACTGTCTAAAGATTAGGACTGTTAAAAAAAAGTTGACTTAAAGGCAATAGAAACTGAAATTGAAAGGTCCTTAGAAAATAGCAAAAAGAAAAACACTATGCATCAGAATCCATGTCTTATGGCTAAAATCAGTGTTTTAAGGAAAAATTCAGAGCCTTAACCAAGTTATTAAAAAGGAAAAAAAGAAAAATGAATTGATATTTAAAGCAAAAGGAAAGAAAAATAATAAGATAATCTAATGAAAGCCAAAAAAGAAATCTAATATAAAAACAAATTATTTTGAAACAAAAATATGGAAAAAAATAAACATAAGAACTGATCATTTGAAAATATCAATGAAATGATTAAAAGTGATAGTTTGTTCAATTTTTAAAGGAATTGTAAGGAAAGCATAAAAATACCAAATCAGTAATTAAAATGGTTAAAAGGGAGCCAAAAAAGTTATTAAAGAATGCTTTGTATAAAATTGTGCTAACATACTTAAAAATCTAGATAAAATTAATCAGTTTCTAGAGAAATATAAATTATCAACATTGACCCTAAGAAGACCTCTAAGAATAAACTGACTGATTAGCAGTAAAGAAATTGAGAAGGTTATCAAGGATTAACCCCTCACAAAACACCAGGCTCTGTCTGTCTCACTAATGACTTTATTCAAAACATCTAGAAGCACATTATTTCAATCCTAAGTGATCTGTAAACACACAGAGAAAGAATGACACTGACACTGAGCCTGACAAATAAAGTGCAAAAAGGGAAAGCACAGACCAGCATATAATTTATAAATAGTTTAGGATGACATAAAATGCAAACAAGTTAACAAATTAATATAGAATGATCAAGCAGGGTTGTGCTTGGGTTGCAAGAAATACTTCAACATGAAGAGCTCTGTTATTCCATTATTATCACATTAACTGATTAAAAGAGAAATACCATTTAATCACCTCAATAAGTTGTAAAAAGGTATTTTGCAAAGTTGAGCATGCTTCCCTAATTTAGAGTCATATATAGAGCTATAAATTCACATGTATGTGTATGTGTACATATATAGTATATATATAACTATATTTTATATACATGCATACATACAAATAACCAAAATCAAGTATCAAAACTCAATGAAGTATCATTAAAATTATTTCCATCACCATAAGAAATGAGATGAAAAGAAGACTGCTCCATGAGAATGGTGTTGGCATGAGAACATCAAGGGAAGCCCAGTGACAGCTGGTAATGATGAGAGCAGCATCGTAATGGGGATAAGGAGCATATCAGTGCCAGCCAGTGTCTGTTTCCCACTCAAGGACAATGTCAAGATGGTGTGACAGGGACAGCCTGGCAGGATCAGGAAATTAGCTACATGCAGGCGACTAGACAAATAAGTCACCTTTCTAAAGATTCTGAGAGACAGATTTCTCACTAATGAAGAAGGAAAAATAAAAATATGAGAATGAAAGAAAGAGAATGAACCCTGGGGTATTGCACTAAGAACTGGAGCTGTGCAAACTTGGGGAGATTATGTGTATGCATGGGCAAGAGGTCTTCAAAAAGTTCGTGAAAATACATATTATGATATGACTGTGCATGGATTTCAAAATTTTTTTGCACCAAGTTGAACATACCTTTGAATCCCATTCTTCCATGAACTTTCAAAACACCCTGCTATATGTCTTTCTATAAGATGTGTCTGTATATCTTGTGCTATTCTCCCTGAGAGGGACTTGGAGCAGCAAAAACTCATTAAACATGAGGACCCTTAGCACCCAATTCTTGATTTCTGACTAACACTCTCAAGAGAAAGAAATCAGGACTACTTGAGGGAAAGAGCTAATTCCAGGGCTAGACAGGGAAGGTACATGAAGAGCCCAGAACATCCTGTGATGCCAGGAAGTAAGGAAATGCTGAAAGAATGATGGCACTTGTCAAAGGGACATGGAGGACAGCTTAAAGGGGTATCTGACATCCAAATGTAAGACAATGTGAGAATAAAGATAGTGATGGACTATAATCCCCTGAATAAGAGCCCCTGGATCCATCCACATACTGTAAATCAGTCAACAAATAAATAGAAATTTCTTTCTTACTATAGAAAGTAAAAAAATAAGTGGGGAAAATGGTGGAATTTTAAGTCATTTGGCCTTCTTTAGAGTAATAATTCAGGCAAGAAAAGATCAATGGCTCTAAAACTAGCAGGTAAAAGTAAGATAAGAAATGTAATATTTACATATTCTCAAAATCATCTCCTCATAGAATACCTATTAATTATAAAAGGGAAGAAAATAACTTTGTAGTAGCAGATCTTAACTAAGTATTAAAAGTTAGGGTCATAAGTATTGGTACGAATTGACTTGTATGATACCACATGGGATGCAAAAAACAGAATTTAGGCTCATTTCTGTGATATTCTCTCCAAAGATGCATAGCCTGGGTCTACTCATGCAAAAGCACTGGACAAATCCAAACTTATGCACATTCAGAATAGAGGAAAGCCCTGTAATCTTCCAAAATGTCAATGGCATGGAACTTGGCCAGATTGAGGGAGACTAGAAAGACTTGACAACTGGATATAGCACTGATCCTTACTTGGATCCTCTTGCCATGAAGGGCATTGTTAGAACTTCAGTGAAACTTGATTTGGTTAAGTGTTGAGAGCCAGATTTCTTTTGTTGTAAAGGCAGCTTTATTTCTCAATTGGCAGTTAGCAATGAGGACACATGCAGGCAGCAGGAGATGGGGCTTCTCCAGAACTACTTTTCACCTAATGGGTTTGGCCTTTAGCATCCATGGATCATCCTGGCATAAATCAATTACTTCATTAGAAATTGCAGCATGATGGTTTTCTGATTTCTTCATTTCCTCTACAGTTATTAGATGACTTTTTTCTATAAAAAAGAGCATTCCCTTATTATCTTCTATAAAGATGTGGTAAATGATCATTCTTTCCCTTTAATTATACATTTTACATAGTAAAGTGTTGATCGAAAAGTCACCTTCAATGTGGCAAATAATACGTGCACCTCTATCCATGAACTTATGGGTAATAATCAGACATAGTTCATATAGTTAAAATGTCAAAATTGTCCAACACTTGGCCAAGTTGGAGTGTCTTCTCTTTGGCCCTTAGGTGCTTTTGCCACATGTGCATTGGCCTTTGATCTCTTCCTTTCTTTTGAGTACTATAAAACATCCCAGGCTTACTTTATACTTTTTCATCCACGTAGCTAAAATCAACCATGATTTCTTTGAGCTCCAAGGCATTTAGAAATCAAGATGAGGTTCTTAAGTATTACTGTTACTACTGTAGTCTCAGTGGCTATGAATAATTACAGTATAAAGTTTGATAGAAGAGCCAGGATTTTTACATTAATATGTATTTCAATTCAGATGTGAACCTCAGAGGATTTTTTTCCTTCAACTCTTTTAATTTTCCATATTTGTCTCTTTTTGCTTCCATTAAAAATCTTGGTTCCTAAGAACATTAACAGTTTGTCTTAATTGCTTTACCCTACAATATTTAAATAGTTTCAAATTGATAATAATACCAACAGTAAAATTAACATAATAGTTAAATTATCTTTGCAGTTCTTTTTGTCTTTAGAGTGTCATACTAAATTTTAAAACAAAATATCACACCAAGACTGTCATCTGAGAAATGCAGATCAAAATGAAAATGAAAAACCACTTCATACCCATTGTGATGACTGTAATCAAAAAGACAGATAATCGCAAGTTACTAGGATGTGGAGAAACTGAAACCTTCATACATTACTGGCAGATATATAAAATGATTCACTTTTTCAGAAAACACTCTTCAGTTCTTAAAAACATTAAACATAGATTTGCCATATAACCTAGCAATTCAAATTCTAATATAACCAAAAGAAATGAAAACATACATCCACATAAAAACTAATTCATAGCAACATTATTCATAATAGCCAGAAAGTAGAAACCACACACTGATGAATGGATAAATAAAATGAAGCATAATGGATTGTTATTATTATTCAGTAATAAAAGCAGAATGAAATACCAATGCATGCCACAACTTGGATGAATCTTGAGCACATTAAGCTAAGTGAAAGAAATCAGTCATAAAAGACCACACATATTGTTTGATTCCATTTATGGGAATGGTCCAGAAAAGGCAAATAATAATTAGAGAGGCAGAATGTAGAGTAGTGGTTGCCATGGGAAGGAGAGAGAGGAAGTGGTAGATTGATAGAAAGATAGATACTGCTAATAGGTTCAGGGTTTCTTTTGGGAGTGATAAAAATGTTTTAAACAGATGTTGGTGATAGTTGTGCAATTCTGTGAATATGCTAGCCACCACAGAATTGCACAATTTAAATTTTGTGGTATTTGAATTAAAACAAAAAAGATATAGAACTTTTGATTGCATCACATTTCATAGCAATGGACTGATTATTTTCCCTAAAACCAGGAATTTTTAAAAAATAGGATGTCAGCTCAAACCACTTTTTTCTAACAGTATTTTAGAGGTCCTAGCCAGTGCCTGAGGCACACAAACAAATAAACAAATGCTAAATAAAAGATAAAAAGAATGAAAGGGAAGAAGTAAGACAACATTATCTTTAAAAATATATAAAGGAGCTAATGGAATTAATAGGTGAATTTAGCAACTTACTAAAGAGAAAGCTAACATATGAAAGTCAAATGTATTTCCATATAAAATCAATAGACCAATTTTTTTTTGACAGGCAGAGTGGACAGTGAGAGAGAGAGAGAGAGACAGAGAGAAAGGTCTTCCTTTGCCGTTGGTTCACCCTCCAATGGCCGCCGCGTGCGCGGCTGGCGCACTGCGCTGATCCGAAGGCAGGAGCCAGGTGCTTCTCCTGGTCTTCCATGGGGTGCAGGGCCCAAGCACTTGGGCCATCCTCCACTGCACTCCCGGGCCATAGCAGAGAGCTGGCCTGGAAGAAGGGCAACCGGGACAGAATCCGGCGCCCCGACCGGGACTAGAACCTGGTGTGCCGGCGCCTCTAGGTAAAGGATTAGCCTGTTGAGCCACGGCGCCGGCCAATAGACCATTTTAAAATGACATTAAATGAATAATTCCATTTAAAATATCATCCAAAAACACTAAACACTTAGAGATACATTTATATTTTTTAAACCTTTTATTTATGAACGCAAATTTCAAAGGTACAACTTTAGGAATATAGTGGTTCTTCTCTTCATACCCACCATTCCACCCCAACTCCTGTCATACCTCCTACTCCTTCTCCCATCCCATTCTACATTAAGATTTATTTTTAATTAACTTATAAACAAAAGACTAACTCTATAGTAAGTAAAGATTTCAACACTTTGCACACACACATACACACATGCAACATATAAAGTACTGTTTGAGAAGAAGTTTTGTAGTTAATTCTCATAGTATAACACATTAGGGACAGAGGTCCTACATGGGGAGTAAGTGACTCCTGTTGTTAATTTAACAATTAACACTCTTATTTAGGTATCACTCAGTGATTACCCGAGACTCTTGCCATCAGCTGCAAAGGCTGTGGAAGCCTTTTGTAACCACAAACTCCGTCAGTATTTAGACAAGGCCATAAGCAAAGTGGAAGTTCTCTCTTCCCGTCAGAGAAAAGTACATCGTTCTTTGATGGCCCCTTTTTTCCACTAGGGGCTCACTCACAGAGACCCTTCATGTAGGATTTTTTTTTTTTTTTTTTTTGCCACAATATCTTGGCTTTCTATGCCTGAAATGCTCTCATAGGCTTGTCAGCCACATCCAAATGCCATAGTGATTGTCATTCTGCAAGTAGGCTGTGAGGACTGCTCCCTATGTTGGACATTCCCTCTTTTTTAATTCTATTATTATTACCAGGCATTTAATGCTATTTATATAATCACTTTAACAATTAATCCTGTCTATATGTTCACTTTAACACTTAATATGATCATGTTAACAATTAAGATGACATTTTTACAACCAATTTTAATCAGATTTGGAGTCCCATGACAAGTTTTTAAACTGTACCCTTAGAAGTAAGTCCATAGGACTGAATGCAGAACTATACAGCTTTACAGTTACAAACTTCCTCCTCTCTCTCTTATTTTTTATTGAGATCTATTTTCAGTTGACTTTATATACATATGATTAACTCTGTGTTAAGTAAAGAGTTCAAGTATGAAGAAGAGAAAAAAATAAAGAATAAATAAAAAACTGTTCCTCTACAGTCAAGAAAAGGGCTATTCACGTCATTGCTTCTCAAAGTGTCAGTTTCACTTCTACAGCTTTTGTTTTAGGTGTGCTATTAATTCTTGCAGATCAGGGAGAACAAATAGTATTTGTCCATTTGGGACTGACTTATTTCACTAAGCATGATGTTTTCCAGATTCATCCATTTTGTTGTAAATGACAAGATTTCATTTTTTTATGCTGTGTGGTATTCCACAGTGTACATATCCCATAATTTCTTTATCTAGCCTTCAACTGATGGGCATTTAGGTTGATTCCATGTCTTAACCTATTGTGAATCAAGCTGCAATAAACATGGAGGCGCAGATAGCTCTTTTGTTTATTGATTTCATTTCCCTTGGATGAATTCCTAAGAGTGGGATGACTGGGTCATATGGTAGGATTATATTCAGATTTTTGAAGAATAACCATACTGCCTTCCATAATGGCTTTACCAGTTTATAAGCCTACCAACAGTGGATTAGGGTACCTTATTCCCCACATCATCTCCAATATTTTTTTGTTTGTTGATTTCTGTATGAGAGCCATTTTAACTGGGGTGAGGTGAAACCTCATTATGGTTTTGATTTTCATTTTCCTGATAACTAGTGATCCTTAACATTTTTTCATATGCCTGTTGGCCATTTGGATTTCCTCTTTTTAAAATGTCTGTTTAAGTCCTTTGTGCATTTCTCAACTGGGTTGTTTCTTTTGTTGTTGTAGAGTTTCTTGATCTCTTTGTAGATTCTGGTTATTAATCCTTTATAAATTGGGTAGTTTGCAAATAATTTTTCCCACTCTCTTGGTTGCCTCTTCACTTTCCTGGTTTTTTTGTTTTGTTTTTTTGCCATATAGAAACTTCTCAATTTGATGTATTCTCATTTGTTAATTTTGGCTTTGACTGCCTGTGCCTCTGGGCTCTTCTCCAAGAACTCTTTGCCTGTGCCAATGTCTTGCAGGGTTTACCAATTACTTTTTTGGTGTCCATCATAGATATAGATCTTTAATCCATGTTGAGTGGATTTTTGTGTAAGGTGTAATGTAGGGTCTTTCTTCATGTTTCTGCATGTAGAAATCCAGTTTTTCCAGCACCATTTGTTGAAGAGACTGTCCTTGCTCCAGGAATTGGCTTTAGCTCCTTGGTCAAATGAAAGTTGGTAGGAAATGCATGCATTGATTTCTAGTGTTTCTATTCTGTTCCATTGGTCTATACATCTCTTATTGTACCAATACTAGGCTGTGTTGATTATAACTGCTTTCTAGCATATCTTGAAATCTGATATTGTCATGCCTCTAGCTTTGTTTTTTGTTGTATAAGATTGCTTTAGCTATTCAAGGTCTCCTGTGCCTCCATATGAATTTCAGCATCATTTTCTCTAGATCTGAGAAGAATGTCTGGTATTTTGATTGGCATTGCATTGAATCTGTAAATTGCTTTAAGAATAATGAACATTTTGATAATATTGACTCTTCCAATACATGAACATGGAAGATTTTTCTTTTTTTTGTATCTTCTTTGTGTGTTGATTTTTGTATGTTGACTTTATTTCCTGCTGCTTTACCGAATTCTTCTATGAGTTCCAATATTCTCTTGGTGGAGGCTTTTGGATGCCTTTTTTATAGAATCATGTCATTTTCAAATAGGGATACTTTGAATTCCTCCTTCCCAATTTGTATCCCTTTGATTCATTTCTTTTTCTTGCCTAAGGGCTCTGGCTAAAACTTCCAGGACTATATTGAATAGCAATGGCAAGAGTGGTCATCTTGTCTGGTACCAGATCTCAATGGGAATGCTTCCAACTTTTCCCCATGTAATAGGATGCTGGCCTTGGGTTTGAAATAACTTGTATTAATTTTGTTGAGCAATGTTCCTTCTAAACACAAGTTGCTTAGAGTTTTCATTATGAAAGGAGTTTTACTTTTTATCAAATGCTTTCTCTGCATCTATTGAGATAATCATGTGGTCTTTGTTCTTCAGTTTGTAGTGTGATGTATCACATCAATTGATTCGTGAATGGGGAAACATCCCTGCATACCAGGGATAAATCCCACTTGGTACAGGTGAATGATCTTTCTGATGTGTTGTTGTATTCAACTGGCCAGAATTTTGTTGAGGATTTTTGCATCTATGTTCATCAGGGAAATTGGTCTGTAGTTTTCTTTCTCTGTTGCATCTTTTCTGGGTTTAGGAATTAAGGTGATAATGGCTTCATAGAAAGAATTTGGGAAGACTCCTTCACTTTCAATTATTTTGAATGACTTGAGAGTAATTGGAGTTAGTTCTTCTTTAAATATCTGGTAGAATTCAGCAGTAAATCCATCTGGTCCTGGGCTTTTCTTTGTCAAGAGGGTCTTTATTATTAATTCAATTTCTGTCTTGATTATGGATCTGTTTAGGTTTTCATGTCTTCATGGCTCAATTTAGATATGTTATATGTTAGGTATATGTCCATTTACTCTAGGTTTCCCAGTTTGTTGGTATATAGCTTTTTGTAGTAGTTTCTGATGGTTCTTTTTATTTCTGTGATATCTGTTGTTACATTTACTTTTTCATCTCTAATTGTGTTGATTTTGGTCTTCTCTCTCCTTTTTTTGGTTAGTTGGGCCAATGGTGTGTCAATTTTGTTTATTTTTTTGAAAAAAACAGCTCTTCATTTCACTGATCTTTTATATTGTCTTTTTGGTTTCAATATTGATTTCTTCTCTAATTTTAATCATTTCTTTTCTCCCTACTAGTTTTGGGTTTGGTTTGTTGTTGTTTTTCTAGATCCTTGAGGTGCATTGATAGTTCATTTATTTGGTGCCTTTCCAGTTTCTTGATGTAGACACCAATTGCTATAAATTTGTGTCTTAACACTACTTTTGCTATATCCCACAAATTTTCATATGTTAAATTGTCATCTTCATTTTTTCCAGAAATTTTTTATTTCCCTTTTGATTTCTTTTATGACCCACTTTTCATTGAGAAACAGTATTCATTCTGCATGTGTTTGTATGTGATGTAGAGATTCTTGAGTTGTTGATTCCAAGCTTTATTGCATTGTGGTCTTATAAGATGCATGGCATGATTTTGATATTTTTGAATTTGCTGAGACTCACTTTATGACCTAGCATAAGGTCAATCCTAGAGAAAATTCCATGCACTAGAGAAAAAAGTGTGTATTCTGTGGCTGTATGTTGGAAGGTTCTGTAAATATCTGCTAGGTCTTTTTGGTCAATGGTGTCAATTAACTCTGTCGTTTCCTTTTTTATTTTCTATTTGGTTGATCTGTCCACTGCTGAAAGTGAGGTATTGAAGTCCCCCAATACTATTGTATTGGAGTCTATATCTTCCTTTAAATCCCTTAACAGTTATTTTAAACAGCCAGGTGCCCTGTAATTAGGTGCATATACATTTATAAGTCACATCTTCCTATTGAATTGATCCTTTAATCATTATATAGTGCCCTTCTTTCTCTCTTTTAATAGTTTTTGTGTTAAAGACTATTTTGTCTGATATTAGGATGGCCACACCAGCTCTTTTTTGGTTTCTGTTAGCATGGATTATCTTTTTCCATCCTTTCACTTTCAGTCTGTGTGCATCCTTATTAGTAAGGTGTATTTCTTGTAGGCAACAAATAGATGGGTTTTCTTTTTTTTTTTAAATCCATTCAGGCAGTCTCTGTCTTTTAACTAGAGAGTTGAGACCATTTACATTCAGTGTGACTATTGTTAAATACCATCTTTGCCCTCCCATGTTTCCTTAAATAGTCCTGTTTATGTATTTGGATTTCATTTGTACTTTTGCTGCTGGGGCCAGGCTCGCTTCTCACTGGTGTAGGAAATAAGCTCGGATTTTCTCTGTCTAGGACTACTCTTTGTTGTTCAGCTTCTGTGGTGGGGAGGAAATCACTCTGACGTGTGATCCTTGTTCCTGGGTGGCGAATGTTGTGAGGTGGCCCCCCAGAGTTAATGGGCGAGTGTGCGAGAAGCAAATGCAGCAGCCCCCTGCTTACACTTGAAAATGTAAACAATCAATATGGCTTCTTCCCACCGGCTGTAGGTCCTGTTGGGGGACAGGTGTAGACATAGCTGGACTGCAGTGTGCCCAACCTCTCATCTTGTTCGGCTATAATTTCTCCTTCTTCCCGCTTGGAGCTTCAAACGTAGTTTTCCAAACTCCCCTGCCCACCATTATCTGCAGCTCTGTAGACTTCTCGCTGCACCTCCACCACTTCTCCTTCTTCTCTGCTCCCTTAGTGTGGACCCAAGCAGTCTCTGGTGGACTCTTGGGCTACTCTGCATGAATGTCTTGCAATTCTATCACTGGTTTGTATCCCCTCTGCTTATTAACTATCTATTTTTCCCCATAGGACTTGGAACGTCTTGCTGCTATACCACCATATTGGCCCCTCCAATCTAGAGGTACATTTAATAAAACTATGTGCAAGATCTATGCATGGAAAATGAAATTAAAAATATCTAAATAAATGCAGGGTTGGAAGACTCAGTATGGTTAAGATGTCATTTCTGTTCAAATTGATCTACAGATTCAATGCAATCCCAATCGAAACATCAGCAGGCTTTTGTATCATAATTGCAAAGATCTAGAAAGAATAAAACAATTTTGAAGAAAATAACAGAGTTGGGGAACTTAAAATATGATTTTAAGATTTATTATAAAGCTAAAGTAATTAAGAGTTACTACAAAGCAAGTAATCAAAACAGTATAGTATTGGCATAAGAAGAAACAGAAAAACAAATGAAATAGGATAAAGAGTAAAGAAATAGACCTGCGTTTATAAGAATTGGTTTTTAACAAAGGTAGCAAGGTAACTCAATGTGAAAAGGATAGTCTTTTCAACAAATTATACTGGAACAACTGGAAATCCATAAAAAGAAAAGCCAAGCTCAGTATTTTGTTCTACACACACACAAACAATTAACACTTTTGCTCTTCAGAGATACTTTTAAGAAATGAAAAGGCAAGTCACAAACAAGGAGAAAATATTGGCAATACATTTCTCTGACAAAGATCTTATATCGAAATATATGAAGAAATCTTATAGCTCAATAATTCTCTTAAAAAGTAACCCAATTTTAAAAAATGAACAGAATATTTGAACAGCTCCTTCACAAAAGCAGATATACAAGTGGTCCTTAAGCACATGAATACATAGTCAACATTATTAGCTCCCGGGGAAATGCAAGTTAGAACCACAATGAAATACAACAACATATCCTAATTAAAATGACTAAAAAGATGAGGGAAAAAGCAAGCATTTGCATATAATTCTCATCATTGGCTGATGAGAATGCAAAATTCTATAGCCACTTTGCAAACACTTCAGCAGTTTCTCTTTTTTAAGGTTTATCCATTTATTTGAAGTGCAGAGATACAGAAAGAGAAAAGAGGAAAGAGAGAGAGAGAGAGAGAGAGAGATTCCATTGCTGGTCCACTCCCCAAATGGCCACAGTGGCTGGAGCTGGGCTGATCCGAAGCCAGAAGCCAGGAGTTTCATTCAGTCATCAACATAGGTGCAGGGGCCCAAGAACTTGGCCTATTTTCTGGTGCCCCCCCTATCCTACCCCCCGCTGCCCCAGGCTTGTCAGCAGCGAAATGGGTTGGAAGCAGAGCAGCCAGAGCTGCAACCAGCACTCACATGGTATGCCAGCACTGTAGGCGGTGGCTTAGCCTTCTATGCCACTGCACCAGCTCCTGCAGCAGTTTCTCACAGAGTTAAACCGTATACATAGTATATGACTCAGAAATTCTACCTCTAGATATTTACTCAAGAGAAATGAAAATGCAGGAATATAAGCATATATACACATTCCTAACAGCTGCTTATATCTACTTTGAGTAGAAAGAGAAGTGGCCCAAGCTTAAAATATAGGATTCAGAGGCCAAAAAAGAGTCAGCTAATCAGAGACCTGGAGAAAAAAAATTAGAAGATTAAATATGAGGTCTAAGATGGAGTCATATGGATCGACATGTGGGAACAATGTGAACATCTATAAATCACATATCAACACCCACCAGAGATGAGGCACCAAAGCAAAGACATCAACCAAGCAGACAAATGACTTAGACAGCTGAAAGCAACAGCCCCATTTGTTGACTACAAGGGTCCATCTCATTCTGGGAGGGCCAGAGGTTTGTTCTCCCAAAATACACACTTACTCCAGGTATGGGTTTGCCTTTCTTGCCAGCAGAATTTCAGCCAGGACTACTCTCTGCTGGCTAATCAAGTGTTTGATCCAAGCATTGGATCCTGCATCCCAGGGGCCTCACTTCACAGCAAAGATACTTGAGCCATCTATAGCTACGGAATCTACTGTTTGTACCAAATGTATCATCCATGAGCAACTGGCATACTCGGAGAATTTGCTGTACAGTATCTTTCAAGGTCACTCATAAGTTCTTGGTTTATACATACAAATCTAGCAGATCCACTCATAAATCAAATCCCCATGTAACCATAAATGTCAGCCAAAATGCTTTTCTAGACACAGGGCCAGGCTTTCTGCTCACATAGCTTGCTGGTGCTGCCTGGTCCTGCCTGTACGTGACCCCCAACATTTTACTGCCATCTCATGGTGGATGACCTCTGGGCTGGACTTGACTATGTGACTCAGCAGGTCAGACAGATCTGAGACCGCCATGGGCAGTTCCAAGTTCATGGGCACTGTCCTCTTGGGAATGCTGGGTCAGGCACTGTCTCTGGCAGAGCGCAATTTTCTGATAGTAAGAAGACATGTTCAGCTATTTCTGTTTTTTCATAAGGCAGTTTTACTATTCAGTCTCCAATTTCTTTATAACATGCATTCTTCAAACAATTTCATAAAAATTGAAATATGAAAATCAAGCATTAGATATATACTTTTCTGAGTCCCAGATACCAAAAAATGTAAGAATCCTAGTCTTATTTCACATTCAAATCATAATCTTATGTTTTATTCTTGTCAATTTTGTTCTTGAATTAGAAAAAAAAAAGCCTTAAGTTCAAATGTGACAAAAGATTGCAGTTTTTAGCATGCTTTTATGGTTTGCATTTTTGTCTTGCTTTTATTAAGCATATGAAAGGCCCATTGATTAATATTAGCACTTCTATTTTTGTCATTAAAATTGGGACAAAAAAATATTCAGTTAATTGTCCAATTCAGCTAATTAACAAAGATGTTGATGCTGGAAAAGCTGAACTATTGATTAGCACCCAACATCATCATGGAAAAGCTTAACAGCTTTTTATCAGCTCATGTACAAAAATCTAAATTCAGTAAAAAGAGAGGTTTTAGATATTTAAAAGAGTGTCCAAAAGTCAAATGTAAAAATCTAGTACTGGCTGTCTTGCACATAATTTAAATTTTAAATCAAATTACTTCCCCACTAAAAATGATATCAGATGAGCCATGAAGTTAATGCATGAAAAGACTAGAGAAAAGCCACACTGAAAGGTTTCTGACACACAAGGCCATGTGTAGTAAATGGGACTGTGCCCCATCTGGATCCCTCAAGCCTACCCACAACAGGCATTCCAGCACTTTCCATAGCCAGTTCACCTGTATCCCTCTGTCAGAGGGTACAAACACTGGAACATGGAAGAGTGAACACCGCCCTGCTTCCTCCCCCCCGAAAGCTCTCAACCACTGATACCAGGGAGTTGGCATTCAATATCCCAGTTCCTTGGCTTTCACTGGGATAAAACCAAGCAACATGTTATGCCATTTTGCAGGATTTCCCTGGGGATTAAATGCCAGCCAGCCACCCACAGTGCTTGCTAATAGGCGCTTGTTGTCTTGCTTCCCCACCCAGAACACCATTCCCTACCAGCGTCTCAAACTTCCTATAAACCACATAGTACATAGAAATCCTCACATCTTGAGGTATGATTGGGCATCACTGACCCCACCACCTTGACCACACTAATTGCAACAGCAGTTGGCGAGTTAATCACCTCTGCAATGACCAGTTTTGAGACACAGAAGGGCAATGAATATTGAATGGACCAACAACCCCAACCAATGCACTCCTTGGAAGTGGAACAGTTGAAAACAGAGTTGATCTGGGCAGAAGAAACTCAGAGACACTTCGGGGCCAGGGAAACAATCAGGAGGTAAGAAATGGTGCCAAGCATCTGCAGCAGTCGTGGGAATCAAGTTTCTTACATGTTCCATGGTTCATTCTCATAATGAATGAACCTAGCATCAAAACCAGTACCTTCTGCCTTTGATGCATTCACTCAACTCTGCATTTTCCTTTCTATAAGCCTGCAATACCGTTCATATTTGAAGCATATTATTCAAGTATCATTTTATACCTAACAAATATTGATTGATACCTGGCATTACAAAGATCAAATAAAGAGGATTAAGCATGGAAGTTGGTCAAGTATCCAGAAAGGGTCTAAATTTAAATGGCTCATATTACAAAGACTCAAAAAACGTAATGTTCCTCTTTTGCAGTTTGCTTCTTTCCACACTCCTGTGAGTACTACTTTAAGAAAAAAAAAAAAAGAGTTCCTCAGAATATCAACATTTTCCTTCTGGTTAGAGGAGGTATAACATCTTTCTTCCTCTTAAGTCATAGCCCAAATTGTAGCTAAAAACATAGGGCTGCAACTTGGGCTAGAAAGAGATTTTCAGGGTTGTACCAGTGTTAACGAAGCTTCTCAGAGCTATCTAAAAGGAGGCATGTACACTTTCGGCAGCTTTTCTCGAGCCTAAGATAGATAGCAGTGATGTGTTTAAGGTTTTAGGAATGTTTGTAATCATCTTCTCATGTTCTTGGTTCAGGAATCCATGAGATAAGGAGGGCAGATTTCCCCTGAAAGAGGAAGAAATTGAGATGCTACACATTCAGTTAACTGCAGCAAGATTCAAATGCACTGTTGGTAAAGCCAAGATGTGAACCTCCCAGCCTAGGACTCTTTGTCCTCCACAGCAATATCTGCAATCTGTGATTTTTAACATTGCCAGTCCCTTGAGAGCAGGGGTCATGTCTTCCAATTTGATGGCTGAGAACACTGCAATACACATGGAATGCAGTAACTGGACATTCATCTGTGATAGCTTAAAATATTTCCCATAGGCCCAAAATATGTTAAGAGTCCTTGAATAAGAAATAATCCTTGAAAACATCAATTGTGAGAGATTTCAATCCTTTGAAGACATAAAATACTCCCCATCACTCTTTCCGTTTATGTGTTTATGATATTTTAGGAAAAAAAAACTAGGGAGGCAAGAATCCATATAGTTTTTCATTTGGATAGTAACAGGAAGATTCTTAAAAGTGTCTAAGCTCCATTTCCAACCATTCTGGCAGCACTTTGTCACACAATATTGTTTGGCTAGTAAGAGTAATCATAGTGAGACAGTATGATTTTAAAAGTTATATTAAAGAAATGTCTATCACAGTTTACTATGACTTTATGTTTTAGAGTGTACATGTTCAATTTTGGATGCAAACTTGAGGTTTTCTTTTGGTACTTCCAAATATCTCACATTTTATTTCTATTCTCAAAAAAAAAAAATGGAGCAACTTGTACCACTGCTTCCTTTTAAGGGCAAAGTTTGTGAATTGGAGAACAAGGCTTCCTCCACTCTTGCTCCTTCCTGCTCAGCTGAAATGTAAGTTAGATGACCTTTGTTTCTAGGGAACAGTGGCACGGTAAGCCCAGGAATCCTGTAATTATACCCTGAGGACCATCTCCAGAACCAGACTCCACTGAGGCCTTTGGAGGGTCGTTTCAATGACATTCTTTAGCTCCAGGGCAGCAGGACACAGTGGTCCCTTTAACCATGGTGGAATTCTCTCATCCCTGTTAGAAAGTCATGGGCAGGTGCTGCCACCTGATATGTAGCATCCAGATTCTCCAGTGTTTATACTAAGGTGCTGGCATTTTAAGCTTTATTTCCAAGAGCCTAACACATACATTTGGTAAAATCCAAAATTCTTTTCACCATAAATTTCATCTATGTATCTTTCTAGACAGTATTTCTCTTCTTGTCTTCACCAACTGAAAATTGCTTCCCCTTCCTCACCAAGGTCACCTTCAAAGCCCCTGTGGAAATTTTTGTATGTGTTTTGGGTTTGAGCTGTCAAAGCATATTTTTTGTATCACAAATCATTCCTCTCTCCCTCTCCTGCACAATTCCTCAAGCTCAGAAAAGGCTGCATTTTGAACTGAGAATTCTTGAATTAACATTGATTTTCAATATAGGTTTACTATCCTGATAACCAAGAACAAATTCATTTGTGAGGGTTATCAGCAACCTCTAACCGTGTTGCTTTCTGGAAGAAGCTGATGATAGCATATTTATATATGAATCAGATTCATAAAATTCTGAGCATCTTGCCATGTGTGTATTTGCTTTACTTGAACATAATAAACTGGATTGATAGACATGAAGCCTAAAGGACACATCCTGGATGACTTAACCAAGAGTTCCTGTTCAATAGCAGACACAGAAAAGCAGAGATCAATACATGAATGAGCAAATAATTACATAATTAAGAGAAATCATTTAACCTCACTATCCTTTAAGTCTAATAATGTATTATAGTAAGTATTAATATAATAGTGTGTCTTAAACATTAAGATGCCATTAAAGATAATATCCACAGTGGGACTTGATCATTGCTGTCCATTTGTATTCACTATTCCTGTTTACCTGTCTAGTTTGTCTAATGATGCCTCCTAATTCAGAAGTCGTGATAATCCAAATCCCCTCTCCCCACTTCTCATCACAACCAGGACACAGGCACATGAGTGGGCTCACCAGGATGTTGAAATCTGAGTCAAGGATAAAACTATCTGGGGAGAATTCAAGATCAACTGAAAGGCATAAAGTGATGAACCGGATCCCACAAGTGTGACCTTCATTGCCAGGTACAGAGACACTGCCTTGATTCTTGCTGATTCTCTAAACCTCGTCCTCAAGCTTCCTGCTAATTTTCTATATTCTCAAATCTTTCTCACCATTTTTATAAAGAAAGACTGAATTGTTTTCTATTGATTATTTAAAAAAAAAAAAGAATTCAAGGAGTGCTTAGCATTCCACTAGTGATTCCCCCATTCCATATCAGAGTGCCTGGGTCTGAGTTCCAGTTTCACTCCTGATTCCAGATTCCTAATAAGGCACATTCTGGGAGGCAACAGGTGATTTCTCAAGTACTCAGGACCCTGATACCCACATGGGAGACCCAGACTGAGTTCTGGGCTCTTGGATTCAACCTCACACATTCTGGCCACTGTGGGCATTTGGGGAGTGAACCAGCATATAGAAAACTTTGCCCTACCCTATATTGCCTCTACCTTTTAAGTAAAATGAAAATAAATAATTATTTCCTAAAAGAAGAACCTAGACTTATCTTGATTGAATCAGTCAAGATCCCAAGAGAAAAGAGAATTCCAGTTTGATGAATGCCCTAAAGAAAATTTAATGAAGAGAAAATTTACAGAGGTGTGGAAAAGATAAAGAGACCCCTGAGGGGAGTTGAAGTGAACAAAAACTAGCACCATTACTACCTGTAGGCCTGAATGGAAAGTAAAGGACCTGCTGTTGCTGGAACACAATGGTAGCTGAGGCCAAAAGGAAAGGGCTAGAAATCCTCCACAACCCTAATCTCCTGTGTGGGCCTCCCACAGACTGAGCTCTACCTGGAGCCTGTCAACATGGGACAGCATGTGGGTTACTTTGCAGGGAGTCAGCCTTCCAGAGCACAGTGCAGGCCAGAGCTTTCAGAAGACAGAAGAGAATAACCAGCAGGAGAAGTGTGAAGACAATCAAGCTCTTAAAAATTTTCTGTATAGAAAAAGAGAACTATAGCCCAATATCCCTGATGACTATAGACACAAAAAATCCTCAACAAAATATTAGCTAATCAAATCCAACAACATATCACAAATATCATTCACCCGGACCAAGTGGAATGTAGCCCAGGTACACAGGGATGGTTCAACATTCACAGCTGTTGCAAGCATTTGGGGTTGTGAACCAGTAGATGAAAGACATCTCTCTTCTATCTTGCTCACATATACTCTCTCTCTCTCTCTCCTTTCATCTGCCTTGCAACTAAATAAATCCTTTTTAAAAACTGAAGGCAACATTTATAATTCTCCACTATTCAATTTTATGACACTCAATGTTTTAAAAATAACCTTATTTTCATATTTATTTTCCATGTCAACCTATTTACATGATTATACATATGGATTTATATAAATTTTATAATAATAATGAAAATGCAAAGTAGGTAGATGATGTAATTTTAACAGGATTATAGAACAGGAAATAAAATTATTATTAACTCAATTTTTAATAAAGCTAAGTAAAGCTTCATGGTACAGTCAAATGCTAGGGTATTATCCAGATGTGAAAATATATCAGGAAAATTCAAACAAAAAAAACAGTGACTACAATATTATTTTCAGTCAAAAAAGAATTCAAGACAAAAAACACACTAGTACCATAACATAACAACAAAGGGACATTTTATGTTAATAAAGTATAAAATCAATAAAAATATTGTCATGAAACTGTATTTCAAATAAAATATATAAAGTACCCCATGGGAGACCAGGAGAAGCCCCTGGCTCCTGCCATCGGATCAGCGTGGCGCGCCGGCCGCAGCGTGCTACCGCAGCGGCCATTGGAGGGTGAACCAATGGCAAAAGGAAGACCTTTCTCTCTGTCTCTCTCTCACTGTCCACTCTGCCTGTCAAAAAAATATATATATAAAGTAAAAAAGTTAAGCAAACAACACAACAAATATGTTTTGCCTCACTTCTTGATATGTCAATCGACAGAAGTATTGAAGTGCTGAACAATGTAATTAATAAGATTAATTTAGTAACTACAAATGGAACCCAGTACTCAACAGAAAATACCATTTCTACTTTAAAGACCCGAAGAAAATTAATAAAAATGATCATACACTCTGAGTCTCAAAGAACTTGAGTGTAAGCGTTGGTGTTCCCTAGTGAGTCTCTTCATGCAACTTCGTTCAGTGCCCACTTCTGACTCCCACTGAAACTAGCCTTTCCAGTCAACAAATCTCAGCCACAAAAGCTGAGCTCTCAAGCCAACTTCTCAGTCTCTCATTTTTTAAATATAAAGGACCAGCCAATATCATTAGTCATGAAAATAAAGCCTTCCATATGAAAGAGACTAATTATGGCTCACATTTGTTAAGTGCTTACTATGTGCTGGGTGTTGTCATAAGCAAATTCTCTAGATCTTCACAATTGAGGGAATTTGGTATAACTACTATGCCTTGGGAAACTGAGGCAGAGATGGCCTGTGTAAGCTTATATAAAAGTAATTAGTTAAGCTTGCATTAGAGGTGGAATTTGATGTTTCCAGTCTGCACTGATAAACTACTATGTGGTATCACCTTTCATGATAAATAAACAGAGAACTGGCCCCAGGGGAAACAAAAGAACTTAGGCCAAAATTTAATTAGAAATTCCAGAAAATATTGTACTTGTAAAGTAATACAAAAAGGTAACAATGATTGAGTAAGTTATGAGCGCTTAAAACTTTCAAATATAAAGAGAGGACCATAAATCATGGAATTTTTAAAAAAAATAAAAAGACCCAGAGGAAAGGGATATAGGAAATCAATCTGATGGTCAAACATCTAAAAGCCACAGCAGACATAGAGATAAGATGAAGCAGTAAAGCAAAAATAAAGCAATTTTTAAAAATTATTTTATTTAGGGGCTGGTGTTCTCACATAGCAAATAAAGCTGCTGCCTGCTGGCATCCCATATGGGTGCCAGTTTGTGTCTCAGCTGCTCTACTTCTGATCCAGCTCTCTGCTATGGCCTGGGAAAAGCAGCGGAAAATGACCCAAGTCCCTGGGTCCCTACTACCATGTGAAAGACAGAAGAAGCTCCTTGCTCCTGGCTTTGGCCTGGCCCACCCTCAACTGTTGCAGCCATTTGAGGAGTGAACCAGAGATAGAAGAGCCCTCTCTCTGTGTCCCTTCTCTCTGGCTCTGGCTCTAGCTCTCTCTCTGTCTCTCTCTCTCTCTCTCTCTGTCTCTCTCTCTCTCTCTCTGTTTGACTCTCTTTCAGTGACTCTGACTTTCAAATAAATAAATCTTCAAAAGTATTTTATTTTTAAAAAGTTGATTAGCATGCAGTACTTGTTCATTTTTATGAGATAAAGTACAACATTCCAACACATACAACATAAACCACACCAGACAAGTAGCCCTCCCAGCTCCTCGCTTCCAGTTCTCCATGCAGTATTCTATATGACTGTGCCCTATTGACACCCAGTGTGCTCTAGAACACTAGAAATTGATACTTCTGATCATCTTCTTTACAAGTTATCCAACCTCCACCTCCTTCTATCCCCTTCTCTCCAACTGTTCCCTACTCTACTAATCACTCTTCTAAGTGCATGTTTTGAAATCTCATATTGTGCTACCTCCAGTTTTATTCTTTTTGTCCAAGATTTACGTGGCTATTAGGGGCTTCTGTGCTTCCACATGTATTTTTGGAATCACTTTATTTAGTTCTATGAAGGATTTCATTAGTATTTTGGTGGGGATTGCATTGAATCTGTAAATTTTAGCAATATTGATTCTTCCCATTTATGAACATGGGAAGTTGTGCCATTTTTTTATGTGTCTTCTTCAATCAGTGTTTTGTAATTTTCGATGTAGAGGTCTTTCATATCCTTGATTAAATTTATTCCAGTGTGATTTTTTTTTGTTTTACTTTCCTTTTTTTTAAAAAAAAATATTTGTTGATTGATTTGAAAGTTAGAGTTACACAGAGAGAGAAGGAGAGGAAGAGAGAGAGAGGTCTTCCATCCACTGGTTCACTCCCCAATTGGCCACAATGGCCAGAGCTGCACCAATCCAAAGCCAGGAGCCTGGAGCTTCCTTTAGGTCTCCCAGGCAGGTGCAGGGACCCAAGGACTTGGGCCATCTTCTTCTTCTTTCCCAGGCCAAGCAGAGAGCTGGATCAGAAGTGGAGCAGCCAGAACTTGAACTAGCACCCATATGGGATGCCAGTACTGCCTCCAGCAGCTTTACCCAAAGCAAAGTGCCAACCCTTTCCTTTTTTTTTGTAACTGTTGTGAGTGGGTTGTTTTTTACTTGCTTTCTTGTTGAGTTCATTATTGGTGTATGAAAGTGATACTGATGTGGCCAGTGCTATGGAGTAGCATATTAAGCCACCACTGGCAGTGCCAGCAACCCATATGGGCGCCAACTCAAGTCCTGGTAACTCCACTTCCGATCTAGCTCCCTGCTAATATACCTGGGAAAATAAGTGGAAGATGGCCCAAGTGCTTGGGTCACTACACCCATGTGGGATACCCAGATGAAGCTCCTGGATCCTGGCTTTAGATCAGCCCAGCTCCAGCCATTGCAACCATTTGGGAAGTGAACCAATGGATGGAAGATCTCTGTCTGTCTCTCCCTCTCTGTCTCTCTTTGCAACTCTGCCTTTCAAATAAACAAACCAAATCTTTTTTTTTTTAAAGTGCTACTGATTTTAGAAATTTTTTTATTTATTTGTATTTGATCTGAAAAGCAGACAGAAAGAGGACTCTTCCATCCACTAGTTCACTTCCCAAATGCCCACAACAGCCAGTACTGGAACAGACTGAAAGCACGAGTTCAATTTGGGTCTCCCACATGGGTGACAGGAACCCAAGTACTTGAGCCATCATCTAATGCCTCACAGGGTGCACATTAGCAGGAAGTTGGATCAGAAGGGAAGAGGCAGGACTCACACCAGGTACTCTAATGAAGAATGTGGGCATCCGAAGTGCCATCCTAAATGATGAACCAAATGTGTGTCCCAAAATGCTACAAATTTTTGAGTTGATTCTCTGTCTTGAAACTTTATTGAATTCATTTATCTGTTCTAATAGTCTCCTGGTGGAGTACTCAGGTTTCTCTACATAGAATCATGTCATCTGCACACAGGGATAATCTGACTTCTTCCTTTCTTATATATATATATTTTTTTTAATTTCTTTCTCTTGCCTAATACTTCTGGTTAAAATCTCCAATCCTATATTGAATAAGAACAGTGAGAGTGGACATCCTTGTCTGGTTCCAAATCTTAGAGGAAATGCCTTCACCTTTTCCCCATTCAGATTTGGCATTGTTTA
Source organism: Lepus europaeus (assembly GCF_033115175.1). Classification (NCBI taxonomy): domain Eukaryota; kingdom Metazoa; phylum Chordata; class Mammalia; order Lagomorpha; family Leporidae; genus Lepus; species Lepus europaeus. The sequence continues at coordinate 102,739,098 of NC_084827.1, read as the reverse complement.
TGGGTTGTCATATATTGTCATTTTTATGTGGTAGTATGCTTCTTCTAACCTAATTTATTTAAGCTTTTTATCATGAAGGGTACTTAATTTTACCAATATTTTTTCTGCAACTATTGAGGTGATTTTATTTTCCATTCTGTTGAAGTGGTGTATTACATGTACTGATTTGTATACATTGAACTACTCTTGCATCTGGGTAAATCCCTCTTGATCAAGATGAATGATTTTTTTCAGGTATTCTTGGATTAGATTTGCTAATGTTTTATTGAAAATGTTAAAATCTGTTTATCAGGGGTATTTGTCTATAATTTTCTTTCTTTTAAGCTTGTCCTTGTCTGGCTTTGAAATCAAACTAATACTGGTTTTGTAGAATGAGTTCAGAATAATTTGAGAAGAATTTGTGTTCTTAAAAGTTTAGTAGCACTCAGCAGTGAAGCCCTCTGGTCAAGGGTTTGTTTGTTTAGAGTTATATTGTTTTGTTTTGTAGGGAGACTTTTGATTCCTGATTCAATCTCATTGATTATTGGTTTGTTCAGGTTTTCTGTCCTCATGGTTCAATTTTGGCAAGTTATTATTTATCCACTTCTTTTTATATTTTGCTTATTTTGTAATTTTATTTTTCCCCCAGAAACCTTTTATTTAAGGAATACAAGCTTCATACATTTCATAATTACAACTTTAGAAACATGGCGATTCCTCCCGCTTTACCCTCCCTGCCACCCACTATCCTATCTTTTTCCTCCTCCCTCTCCCATTCCCACTCTTATTCTTTTTACTAAGATATATTTTCAATTAACTTTGTACACAAATGATTAACTCTATGTTAAGTAAAAGTTCAACAAATAGTATGAAAAAACAAAAACAAAAAAAAAAAACTGTTCCTCAACAGTCAAGACAAGGGCTGTACAAGTCACTGCTTCTCAAAGTGTCAATTTCACGTCTATAGATTGCCTTTTAGGTGCTCTATTAGTTGTCACAGGTCAGAGACATATGGTATTTGCTTGGAACTGGCTTATTTCACTGAGTATGATATTTTCCAGTTTCATCCATTTTGTTTCAAATTACTAGATTTTGGATGTTTTGTTTGTTTTTGTTTGTTTTAACAACTGTGTAGTATTCCTTGGTGTACATATCCCACAATTTCTTTATCCAGTCTTTAGTTAATGGGCATTTGGATTGATTCCATATCTTAACTATTGTGATTTGAACTGCAATAAACATGGGGGTACAGATAACTCTTTCATATTGATTTCATTTCCCTTGGGTAAATTTCTAGGAGTGGGATGGCTGGGTCATATGGTAGAACTGTATTCAGATTTCTGAGGTATCTCTGTACTGTCTTCCATAGACACTTTACCAGTTTTCATTCCCACCAATAGTGGATTAGGATACCTTTTTCCCAAAAACTTCACAAGCATTTGGTTTTTGTTGATTACTCTATGAAAGCCATTCTAAGAAGAGCGAAGGAGAAACCTCATTGGAGTTTCAATTTGCATTTCCCTGACAGCTAGTGATCCTGAATATTTTTTCATGTGTATGTTAGCTTTTTGGAATTCCTCTTTTGAAAAGTGCCTGTTAGGCCAGTCCACTGCAGTGGCTTTCAATGTGGTAAGCCTGGGCTTCAGCAGAAGTCAGCTTGTGAAGAGCCCTGGCAGCTCTGCCAAGAGTTGGATCACTGGAAATGGACCTGCCATGGAGTCGAAGGATGCCCAGGTCAGAGCCACAGATCTTATTGGCTCTAAGCTGAAAAGCCCTTCACTCAGCCCAACTTCCAAAGTGACCACTGCAGCTGAGGGGATGGCCAAGCAGGGTCAGCAACATTGCAGGCAGAACTGTAAATTTCTTGTTAGAGATGCCACTTGCCTTTACCTGGCCAGCTCTCCTCCCAGGCCAGCCAAGTAATGAAAGTCAACAGGGTGCCTTCCCCTAGGAGGTTCACACCTCCCTTAGGATATACCCCATGTGAAGAGATAGATAGGTCTGGGCCTCTTAACTTACAAGGCCTAAAGCCCAACAGATTATTATCAAGCCCCTTCTATCAGGTTCTATTTGCCTCTTAATCAGAAAACTTAATTGTAGCTTAGACAGCACCTTTCTTAGCTCCTCTAATAATGACTCTGTCCTTTCTTCTAGACCCTGTCTAGTGCATTTGGGCCTCATTCCTTTGTAATCATAACCTCTACTCTACCACCCATGGCTCTACTCCCAACCTGTGTGTACTGATGGTCCTCTTCCCCACTTAATGCTGTATAATTGTTCAGACCTGGTTAACGCCACTCTTAGGAACATTGGTTACTGTCCTCACTCTGTCTTTTATGACCTTGTCTAAATATGATCAGAGTCGGCAAACTTGGAAGGCTTCCATAGCCTTGGCAACTCATGACGAGAGCCTAGGGTGGTTACTGGCGCCATAAACTAGAGTGTCAATTTGTTGGGTCAACAACAAGAGCCACTGTGCACTTGCTCCTCATGTGGGATCTCTGTCCTTAATGTGCTGTCCATTGTGATTTAATGCTATAACTAGTACTCAAACAGTATGTTTCACTTTGTGTTTCTATGTGGGTGCAAACTGTTGAAATCTTGACTTAATATATACTAAATTGATCTTCTGTATATAAAGAGAATTGAAAATGAATCTTGATGCAAATGGAAGGGGAGAGGGAGCGGGAGAGGGGAGGGTTGCGGGTGGTAGGGAAGTTATGGGGGGGGGGGAAGCCATTGTAATCCATAAGCTGTACACTGGAAATTTATATGCATTAAATAAAAGTTTAAAAAAAAAAGAAAAGTGCCTGTTAAAGTCACTTGCCCATTTCTTAACTGGGTTGTTTGTTTTGTTGTTGTGGAGTTTCTTGATCACTTTACATATTCTGGTTATTAATCCGTTCTGCTGGTTGCCTCTTCACTTTGCTGAGTGTTTCTTCTGCAGTACAGAAGCTTCTCCATTTGGTGTATTCCCATTTGTCAATTTTGGCTTTTATTATCTGTGCCTCTGGGGCCTTTTCCAAGAACTCTGCCTATGCCAATGTCTTGCAGGGTTTCTTCAATGGTATCCTGATGGTATCAGGTTGTAGATTTAGGTCTTTAATACATTTTGAGTAGATTTTGGTATACGATGTAAGGTAAGGGTCCTGCTTCATACTTCTACACATGGAGATCTAGTTTTCCCAGCACCATTTGTGGAAGAGATTGTCCTTGCTCCATGGATTGGTTTTAGCTCCTTGGTCAAATATAAGTTAGTTGTAGATGCATGGATTGATTTCTGGCATTTCTATTCTGTTCCATTGGTCTGTCCATCTGTTTTTGTGCCAGTACCAGGCTGTTTTGATTATAATTGCCCTGTAGTATGTCTTGAAATCTGGTATTGTGATGCCTCTGGCTTTGTTTTTGTTGTATAAAATTGCTGTAGCTATTCAGGGTCTCCTATGTTTCCATATGATTTTTAGAATCATTTGTTCTATATCTGTATATCAATCTATGTTGATTGATATTACATTGAATTGATAATTTGCTTACAGTAGTATAGACATTTTGATGATATTGATCCATGAACATGTAAGATATATCCATTTCTTTGTATTTTCCTCTATTTCTTTGGTGCTTTGTAATTCTCATCATAGAGTTCTTTGACATCCTTAGTTGAAAATTTATTCCAAAGTATTTGATTTTTTTTGTATCTATTGTGAATGGGATGGATCTTAGAAGTTCGTTCTTGGCTGTGACATTGTTTGTATATACAAAGGCTGTTGATTTTTCTGTGTTGATTTTATATCTTGGTACTTTATGAAACTCTTCTATGAGTTCCAATAGTCCTCAGAGGAGATTTTTGGATCTCCTATATACAGAATCATGTCATCTGCAAATAGGGATAGTTTGACTTCCTCCTTCCCTATTTGTATCCCTTTGATTTCTTTTTCTTGCCTAATGGCTCTGGCTAAAACTTTAAGGATTATATTGAATAGCAATGGTGAGAGTGGGCATCCTTGTCTGGTTCCAGATCTCAGTGGGAATGGTTCCAACTTTTCCCCATTCAGTAGGTAGCTGGCTTTGGGTTTGTCATAAATTTCCTTGTTTTGAGGAATGTTACTTCTATATCTTCTACATAGCTTAGAGTTTTCATCATGAAAGGGTGTTGTATTTTATCAAATGCTTCTCATCTATTGAGATAATCATATGGCTTTTGTTCTTCAATTTGTTAATGTGATGTATCACATTGATTGATTTGTGAATGTTGAACCATACCTGCATATATCAGGGATAAATCCCACTTGGTCTGAGTGAATGATCTTTCTGAAGTATTGTTGTATTCGGTTGGCTGATATTTTGTTGAGGATTTTTGTGTCTATGTTCATCAGGGAAACTGGTCTGTAGTTCTCTTTCTCTGTTGTATCTTTTTTGGGTTTAGGAATTAAGGTTATGCTGACTTCATAAAAAGAAATTGGGAGGATTACCTCTCTTTCAATTGTTTTTAATTTCTTGAGAAGAATTGGAGTTACTTCTTTAAATGTCTGGTAGAATTCAGAAGTGAAGCCACCCAGTCCTGGGGTTTTCTTTGTTGGGAGAGTCTTCATTACTGATTCAATTTCTGTCTTGGTAATGGGTATGTTTAGGTTTTTCTGTGGCTTCATGGCTCAGTTTAGGTAGGTTGTATGTGTTCAGGCATCTATCCATTTTTTTCTAGGTTTCTCAGTCTGTTGGCATAGAGCTCTTTGTAGTAATTTCTGATGTTTCTTTTTATTTCTGTGGTGTCTGTTGTTACATTCCCCTTTTCATCTCTGATTTTATTGATTTGGATCTTTTTTCCAGATTTTTGTGGTTAGTTGAGTCAATGGTGTGTCAGTTTTGTTTATTTTTTCAAAATATCAACTCTTAATTTTGCTGAAATTTTATATTTTTTGGTTTCAATTTTATTGATTTTTTTCTCTAGTTTTAATTAATTCTTTTCTCCTACTAGTTTTGGCTTTGGTGCTGTGGTTTTTCTAGGTCCTTGAGATGAATTGATAGCTCATTTATTTTGTGCCTTTCCAATTTCTTTTTTTTAAGATTTTATTTATTTAGTTATTTGAAAGGCAGGGTTATATAGAGAGGTAGAGAAAAAGAGAGAGACAGGTATTCCACCCACTGGTTCACTTCCCAGATTGCCACAATGGCTGGAGCTGTTCCAATCTGAAGCCAGGAGCCAGGAGCTTCCTCTGGGTCTATAACGTGGGTGCAGGGACTCAAGGACCTAGGCCATCCTCCACTGCCTTTCCAGGCCCCAGCAGAGAGCTAGACCAGAAGTTGAGCAGGTGGGACTTTAACTGACACTCAAATGGGATGCTGGCACTGCAGCTGCAGCTTTACCTGCTATGCTACAGCACTGGCTCCAATTTCTTGATGTAGGCACCAATTGCTGTAAATATGCCTCTTAACACTGCTTTTGCTATAGCCCATAAATTCTGATATGTTGCATTGTCATCATCATTCATCTCCAGAAATTTTTTTTTATTTCTTTCATGACCCACTGTTCATTCAGGAGCATGTTGTTAAGTCTCCATGTGTTTGCATATGTTCTATAGATTCCTGAGTTGTTGGTTCCCAGCTTAACTCCATTGTGGTCAGAGAAGATGCATGATATTGTTTTGATATTTTTTAATTTGCTGAGACTTACTGTATGATCTAGCATAAGCCTGGGCTTTTCTTTGTTGGCAGGGTCTTCATTACTGATTCAATTTCCATCATGGTTATGAATATATTTAGGTTTTCTGTGTCTTCATGGCTCAATTTATGTAGGTGGTATGTGTCCAGGAATCTACCCATTTCTTCTAGGTTTTCCAGTTTGTTGGCATACAACTCTTTGTAGTAGTTTCTGATGATTCTTTTTATTTCTGTGATGTCTGTTGTTACATTTCCTTTTTCATCTCTAATTTTATTCATTTGCATCTTCTCTCTCCTTTTTTTGGTTAGTAGAGCCAATGGTGTGTCAATTTTGTGAAGATACACATTGGTTTTGTTTTGTTTTGCTTTGCTTTTTCCCTGTGGTGGCTTTTATCTTTGGACTATGCTTCTGTGGCTTAGTGGAATGTCTGCTTTTTAAGTGAATAACTAGAGGTGTGTGATGGATATGGCCAGGGAGCTCTGTTCAGTGCTCCAGGGTGAAGGTAGTATCTAAGACAATACCCAGGTTGGGCCTGGTAAATATCTCTCTCTTTCTCTCTCTCTCTTTTTTATTAGAGGAGAAGTTTGTACTGCTCTGTTGGCATAGTCTCAACTCACTTCCTATCTTCAAAGGATACCAGTGCTTAGGTGCTAACCCCAGTGGGTATGATATTTGTCGACACTGCCACAAGAACCACACAAAGGAAATGTGCAGTCCTCAGTGTAAGCACAGATTCTGCAGCAGTGACCCTCACCAGGGGATCAGGGAGCCTTGAGTGTATGGAGCCTCCCATATTGACTGCCCAAAGTCTCAGCCACATCCTGAGTCCTTCCACACAGCCACAGTGTTTTCACAGTCCTGGCACATAATCCTCCCACAGTCATGAGCACCAAGCCCCCTGTCAGTTCTCCTAGCCAGACTCAGGCATCTCTGCTCTGCTAGTTGCTGGATGGGTGGACTCGAGCTGGCATAGCTATTACTTATGTCTAAAATGGCACCTGCCCTCTCTCAGCTTGTTACAGGACTCTGGTAGCAGGTGGTCAAAGAGAAAGAAATGTGCCCCCTCTTATTTCTCCTCTAGTTTAGCAGGTACATTGTCCCCCACAGGGCTTCAAGCTGTATTCCCACTAGGCTCTTACTGCAGCTTTATCACTAGTGGCTTAGGCTGTTGCAGTCTGGTCTCACCTCACTCCAAAGCTGATGCTGAGGTTCTTGGCTGCTGGAGTATTGAGTTGTGCATGTCCATACCCTCCATGTAGGTCCACGGTGTCCCTCTAATTTGTGTGGAGTTTCCTCTGCCATTATCTCTCTAACTGTTCCCTAATACTGTGCTCCCTCCACTTTTTAAAACTATCTTATTCTAGACTAGACCAGGAAACTCCCTCCCTATTCTACCATCTTGGATCAAGAACCAGAATGTATCCATTTCTCCTAGGATTAATAGTTAACTGACATATAGTTGTTTATAATAGCCCTAATTTGTATTTGTGTCATAGCAACTGTAATATCTCCTTTTTTCTTCTCACATTGTATTTACTTATCTTCTTTTTTCTTAGTTAGCTACAGGTTTATTTATTTATTTATTTATTTGCTATCTTTTCTAAATACCAACTCTTCATTTCATTAGTCTTTTGTGATTTTTTTTAAAAATCAATAGCTATGGTTATTTTTTTAATCAATGGCTGAAGTTATTTTTAAATTTTTATTTAATTTGAAAAACCAATGACACACAGATGGAAAAAGAACCTCATCCATAGGTTCACTCCCCAAATGCTCATAACAACCAGGGCTAGGCCAGGCTAAAGTCAGCAGCCCAGAGTTCAACTCAGGTTTCCCACATGAGTAGCAGAGACAACTAATTGAGCTATCACATGCTGCCTCCCAGGATATGCATTATCAGGAAGCTGGATCAGAAGCAGAAGGGCCTGGACTCTAAACAGGTGCTCTGACACAGGATGCCGGCGTCTCAAGTGTCATCTTAATTGCTGTGTCAAATGCCTACCCCTGTATTTCTTAGTTTATATTTCACTTATTCTGGCTTTGGACTTTATTATTCCTTTTTCTTTACTAACTATGGTTTTGATTTGTTTTTGTTCTTCAAGGTCCCTGACATTCATTTTTAGGTTGTTTATTTGATACCTCAATCTTTTAGTATAGATACCTACTGTTATAAACTTCCCTATTAGTACTGTTTTCACTCTCTCATAAGTTTTGGCATGTTGTATTTAAATTTTCATTTAAAATTTCCCCTTTGATTTCTTCAATGATCCTTTGTTCATTCAGGAGTATGTTGTGCAGTCCCCATGTATTTGAATATTTTCTAGAGTTTCTTTCTTTTTTTTTTTTTTGGCCATTTTCCAGTTTTATTCCATATGGTCAGAAAAAAACAGCATAATTTTTATATTTTTTAATTTGTTAAGAATTGTCGGCTGGCGCTGCGGCTCAATAGGCTAATCCTCTGCCTGCGGCACCAGCACACCGGGTTGTAGTCCAGCTCTCTGCTGTGGCCTGGGAGTGCAGTGAAGGATGGCCCAAGTGCTTGGGCCCTGCACCCACATGGGAAACCAGGAGAAGCACCTGGCTCCTGGCTTCAGATCAGCACGGTGCACCAGCTGCAGCGCACCGGCCACAGTAGCCATTGCGGGGTGAACAAACGGAAAAGGAAGACCTGTCTCTCTGTCTCTCTCTCTCACTGTCCACTCTGCCTGTCAAAAAAAAAAAAAAAAAAAAAAGTTGTCTTGTGACCTAATTATGTGGTGTATCCTAGATAATGTCTCATGTGCTAATGAAAACAGTGTGTAATGTGCAATTGTTAGTTGAAATGTCTTATGAATGTCCATCAAGTCCACTTGGTCTATGGTATATTTTAATGCTGATGTTTTTCATTGGAATGATCTGTTTATTGATGGAAGTGAGATATTAAAGTTCCCCACTATTATTGAGTTGAATCCTATCTCTCCCTTTAGATCTAATCATGTTAGCTTTATATGATCAATTGAACAATCAATAGGTGAATAAACAATTACAAGTGTCCTATCTTCTTGTTGAATTGATCCCTTGGTCACTATATAGTGACTTTCTTTTTCACCTTTTACAATTATTGTCTTACAGTCTATTTCATCTGAGTATAGCTATTCCTGTTCACTTTCAGATCCCCTGGAATACTTTTTTCCATGCTTTCATTCTGAAGTGTCTTTGCCAATGAAGTGAATTTCTCATTTTGTAATCCATAGAGCCTGTCTGTATCTTTTAATTGGATAATTTACACCAAAAAATACATTCAAAGTTATTACTTATAAATAATGTCTTATTCATGTCAGTTTAAAAATTCCTTCTTTTTGTTTGGAATATCTTTGTGCTGTCTCTAGTAGGTTTTATACTTTCATACATGTTTTCTTGATGTTTGTTATCTTCTTTTTTCTTCATGTGTGTGGTATCCCATTAAGCATCTCTTTTAGGTTTGTATAGTGCTGATGAATTCCATTAGATTTTGTTTGCCTTGGAAAAATTATTTTCTCTTCTTCATTTATGAAATATAATTTTATTGGATATTCTTGACTGGCAGTTGTTTTCTTTCAGAACTTGGGACATATAATTCTATTCCCTGCTGACCTGTAAAGTTTCTGTTGAAAAATCTGCTGTTAATCTACCAGGAATTTCCTTAAAAGTAACTAGGCAACTTTCCCTTACAAAGTTTAGAATTCTCTCCTGTGCTGTACTTTTCCTTTCTTTCTTTCTTTCTTTTTTTTTTTTTTTTTTTTTTTTTTTTACAAGCAGAGTTAGACAGTGAGAGAGAGACAGACAGAGAGAAAGGTCTTCCTTTCTGTTTGTTCACCCCCCAAATGGTCTCAACAGCCGGCACGCTGCGCTGATCTGAAGCCAGGAGCCAGGTGCTTCCTCCTGGTCTCCCATGTGGGTGCAGGGCCCAAGCACTTGGGCCATCCTCCACTGCCTTCCCGGGCCACAGCAGAGAGCTGGACTGGAAGAGGAGCGACCGGGACAGAATCCGGCGCCCCAGCTGGGACTAGAACCTGGGGTGCTGGCGCAGCAGGCAGAGGATTAGCCTAGTGAGCTGCGGTGCCAGCCAGTGCTGTACTTTTTCAAGTTTGATTATAAAGTGTTCCTTTGAGGATCTATTCCAGTTATGTTTATTTGGGATAGTATGGAACTCCTGTAGTTAGATATCCACATCTTTCTACATAATGGGGAAATTTTCAGCTATTGTACATTTGAATAAGTTTTTTTTAAAGCCTCTACTCTCTTCACTCCCAACAATTCCCACTATTCAAATATTTGTTTGTTTAATAGTTTCTCAAAGGTCCTTTGTGGAAGGGGGGCTGTTTCCATTATTCTTTTCTTTACTTCTTTTTGGTCTGGGATATTTCATCTAAAAAAAAAAAAAAAATCTGTCTCCAAGTTCAGATTCCGCCATCTTGCCGCTCAGATATTCTTTCTCTGATCTATCTGTTCTATTGTTGAGGGGTGCAATTATATTTTTATTTGACATTTAAGTTCATTTTTAAGGCCTGTTTGGTTCTTTTTCAATATATCTCTCTTTTCAATGAATCTCTCATTTATACCCAACATTGTTTCCCTGATTTCATTCAATTATCTCCTGAATCTCTCTTTTTAAGATTTATTTAATTATTTGAAAGGTTGAGTGATTGAGAGAGAGGGAAACAAACGGTGAGAAAGAGATCTACCATCTATAGGTTCACTCCCCAAATGGCCACAATGGCCAGGACTGTGCCAAACTGAAGCCAGGAACCTGGAAATCCACCCAGGTATCCCACATAGCTGGCAGGTGGCCAAATACTTGGGCCGCTGCTTTCTCAAGCACTTTAGCAGGGAGCTGGATTGAAAGCAGTGCAAGTGGGATCTGACCTGACACTGCAAAACGAGATGCTGGCATTGCAAATGGCAGCTTAACCTATTGTACCACAATGCTGGCCCCTCTTGAATCTCTCTGAACATCTTTATAATCATTCTTTGGAGTTCTTTCTCAGACATTTGGTCAACCTGCTTTTCTTTGAGTCTGTTGCTAAAGCATCATTGTGTTCCTTTGGGGTCATCATATTGTCTTGCTTTTTTCATGCTTCCCATGTCCCTACATTTGCATTTGCTAACCCGATGGATTCGTTGTTTCTGTTATTTTTGACAAGTGGCTTTAATGGTAAAAGGCTTTTTCCTCAAGATATGTTCTCAAGTATATATCTTCAGCTATATGTCTTGATAGGCTATTATAGCTTTACTTCCAGTTAGATGTCGGGGTGTAATCTCCCTGTATCTTTGTCCACAACAATTGATGATAGTAATAGTAGGGGCATATGATCTTCTTCTCAAACCCAGCAGGTGTGTGTCTTAGTAGCAGTGCATAGGGAAGGCTCTGGGGTTATAGGGCTCTTAGTTCACTGTGCCTGAGGTTGTATAAACATTTTCCTGGGATTCTGCAGAGTTACTTGGGTACCTGTGTTAGCAGGAGCATGGCTAGGGTCACAATAGTGGCAACTTAAGGTCCAGCAAAAGTGAAAAGTCCCTTTAGTGCTAGTTCCAGGTTTCTATGTTGTCTTGGCACCCACATACCTTTTCTTCCTCCAAGAAGACCATTAGTCTCCCCATGCTATACTACCTGGAGTTGGAGAAAGAATAAAGCATGCCGTCCTGTTACAACCTATGCTGCAATGCAATTCTAGATCACACCAAGAGCCCACAGGCCTCCCCAAGACCAGTAGAGCATAGGCTAAGACCAAGTCTACTTTGCTACCAGCTGCCTGTTACTAACATAAGTTTACAGTCCAAGGCTGTAACAACACACCACTGGTGATGCAGGCTGGGATATAAACCCAATTTTCTTGGCCACACATCTCCACCAGGAGATCTACTTGCAAATACTTGCCTAGGGACAGTGACCCTTAATATCTGTCCAGTATTGGTTCTTCCAAATCCAAGCTGCAGTTGTGAAACTTCTTGGTGCCCTACTCCCCAGTAACTGGACTCTTGCTCCTTGACATCTGTCCACAGTTATGGAGGGGTAGCAAAGTCGGTCCCTTAGCCATACAGGCTGACACCAAGCTGGGTCACACCTGATTCTCATAGTCACCAGGCCTGGCACAGTCTCAGAGTGTCCACCAAGCCTACAAGAGCCTTGTTCATCCCACTAAGGCACAAGATTCTGCCTGAATCGGGGGCAGATCTGGAGGCTGCTTCTGTGAGCACTGGCTTATGGGTAGAGACTTTTGGGCTTTCTCTGGTGCTAGGTATCACTGTTACCTAGCTCTGTGTAACAAGGTAAAGCCCTAAATTTTTCTTTTTTTTAAGAGTTTTTATTTACTTGAGAGGCCGAGTTAGAGACAGAGAGAAGGAGAGACAGAGAGAAAGGTCTTCTATCTGCTAGTTCACTCCCCAAATGGCCACAATGACCAGAGCTGGGCTGATCCAAAGCCAGGAGCCAGGAGCTTCTTCCAGGTATCCCTTACGGGTGCAGGGGCCCAAGCACTTGGACCATCTTCCATTTGTTTTCCTAGGTGCATTAGCAGGGAGCTGGGTCAGAAGTGGAGCAGCCAGGACTCAAACAAGCACTCATAAGGGATGTGGGTGCCACAGGCAGATGCTTAACCTACTATGCCACAGCAACTACCCCAAAGCCCTAAATTTTCTTCCAGCTCCCTGCTAATGCCCCTTGGAAAGCAGCAGAAGATAGCCCATGTACTTTGAAGGAAGGGGGCAAGAAGTAGAAAGAAGAAAAGAAGAAAGAAAAATGCCTTCAGGATGGGCATTTGGCTCAACTACTTAGGTCACTCACAAGCCACATCAGTGTGCTTGGGTTCACATACTGGTTCCACTTATGATTCGATTCTAGCTTCTTGCTGTTGCATAGCCTTGGAGGCAACAGAAGATGGGTCAAGTACTAGGGTCCCTGCCACCCACATGGTAGACCCAGACTGAGTTCTGGCTCCTGGCTTTGGTACAACTCAGCTATTGTTGCAGGTATTTGGTGAATGAACCAGTGAATGGAAGATCTTTATTAGTTTCTAGCTCTCTGCCTTTCAAATAAATTAAGTATGTTTAAAAGAAAAAGAATTCCTTCATATTTTAAGAGAATATTTTTCAGGTGCTGTACCAATCAAGATTCTTCAGAGGAAGAACAGAATCGATAGTGTTATATATTAATGTTAGCCATTGCAAAACACACCGAACACCGGAGTAAGGGTAGGGGTTTATTGGGGAACACCCAACACACCGGAGTGAAGGGGTGGCGAAGGAAAAAGAGAAGGAGACTATAAGTGAGAGAGATAATATTCTTTACTTAAAGTGAAAGTTTTAAATTGACTTTACCTAAAGTCAAAGTTAAATTCCTTAAATACATATAGAGCTATTGAAACTTTTTTCCTTCTCCATGTCAGTTTTCTGAATGTGTGTTTTTGAAGAAATATGTTCATTTCACGTAAGTTGCCAGAATTGTTAGCATAAAATTGTTTAGCATCATTTAAAAGATTAAAAGTAGAGTTATTCTACTATGCAGCAGTCCCCACTATTGGGTAGACATCCCAGGGAAATGAAATCAGTCTGTCCAAGAAATCTGCAAACTCCCATGCCGGTTGCAGCAGTATTGACAATGACCTAGGTATGAAATCCACCTCAGTGTCCATCAGCAGATGAACAGATGGAGAAAATGTGGTGAATACACATAATGGAGCCCCATTCAGCCATTAAAAAAGTTGAAATCCTGTCATTTGTAACTATGTATTTGAATCTATTGGACTGTGTGTTAAGTGACATAAGCCACACACAGGATGACAAATAATGCATCATGTCATCTACATGTAGACTCTAAAAATGCTGCTGTTATGGAAGCTGAGGGCAGGGTAGTGGTTACCAGAGGATGAGGTAGGGAGGGGAGGCTACATTAGCAGGGAGGTTAGTTACTCTGTACCAGGTTGTAGTTAGAGAGGAGGAACAAGTTCTAGTATTCTATTGTGCAACAGAGTGAATATAGTTAGCAATAATATATATTTCTTTTTAAAGACTTATTTAACTTATTGGAAAGGCAGAGCTACAGAGAGAGAGGGAGAGATAGAGACAGAGAGAGAGAGAGAGAATGAATCTTCCATCCATTGGATCTCTCTCCAAATGGCCACAATTGTGAAGGCTGGGCCAGGCTAAAGCCAGGAATGTGAAACTCCATCTAGGTCTCCCACATGGGTGGCAAGGGACCAAGTACTTGAGCCACCTTCCACTTCCTAACCAGGTACATTAACAGGGAGCTGGATAAGAAATAGAGCAGCCAAGACTTGAATCAGCACTCATGTGGAATGCTGGTATTGCAGGCACCAGCTTAATCTATTGTGCCACAATGCTGGCTCCATGTTGCACATTTCAAAATAGCTAAGAAAGGATTTTTTTAACTTCTCATCATAAAAAAAAATGTTTGACATGATGGATATATTAATTACTCTAATTTGATCATTACACAATATACAGCCATATCAAAAATCACATAGTAGTACCCTGTAAATCCATATATATAATTGTGCATTAGTGAAAAAGTTTCAAAAATAATTTAAAATTCAGTTGTAGATATGAAAGACATCTACAAATTATCCTCACAGCAACATGTACAGTAGTTTTTAAATAACTGGGTACTGTATGGGTACTGTATGCTAACCAAATTGGTGAATACTCATAAAACTAACCATCACAGGTCCTTAAGCCTCCCCCTCCCATTTTTAAAAAGTATAATAAATAATAAATTAAAGCATAGCATTATCTTCACCACAGCAGTGTTTGAACATTCCAGTTTTTCAACATCTTTGCCAACACATTATTTTTCATTTCTTTTGCTTTGCTTTGCTTTTTCTGTCCAGCCCTTTTCTTCCTTCCTACTTCCCTTCCTTCCTTTCTCCCCTCACCCCTTTCTTTTACTGTGGCCATCCTAGTGGATATGAAGTGGTATCTCATAGTAATTCAGATTTGAATCTCCCCAATGACTCCAACATTTAGCGTCTTTTAATATCTTGATGGCTACTAGCATATCTTCTTTGCGTAAATGTCTGTTTACACCCATTACTCATTTTTGAATTGGGTTGTTTTTCTTTTTCTTTTTAAGATGTAAGGATTATTTATATGTTCCAAAAACTAGAACCTTAATGAATATATGACTTGCAGATATTTTCTCCCATTCCATGATTGTATTTTCAGTCTCTTCATAGTGTCTTGTGATGTATAAAATGTCTCAATTTTAATAAAATCCAATTTATCCATTTTTTCTTTGGGTTTTGTGCTTTTGGTATCAGCTCTGAGAAATTATTTTCAAAGCTAAAATCAGCAAAATCTATTCCTATTCCTAGCAGTTTTATAGTTCTAACTCTTACATTTAGAATTTTTTTTATCTTTTTTTTTAGGGTTTTCTGGCTACACATTTATTTAATACAAAGAAATTCTATTCAGCTTACTGAGATGGCTGACCACGTTCGTGGCCAAATCTACCTCTTCTTTGAGATTCAGTTGCTGGACAAGTCCCAACTGTGACTTTATTGTTGACACTGAGGACACAGCACTGGATTTGCAAGTATCTGTGTCATTGCCCTGTAATATGTCTTGAAATCTGATATTAGGATGCCTCTGGCTTTGTTTTTGTTGTATAAGATTGCTTTAACTATTTGGGGTTTCTTTTGTTTCCATGTGGATGTTAGCATTGTTTTTTCTAGATCTGAGAAGAATGTCATTGGTATTTTGATTGTGATCACATTGAATCTGTAAATTGTTTTTGGTAGTATGGACATTTTGATGATATTAATCCTTTCAGTCCCACAAACATGGAAAATTTTTCCATTTTTTTGTTTTTTTATTTCTTTAATGTTTTATAAATTTCATCATAGAGATCTTTGACTTCCTTGGTTAAATTTATTTCAAGGTATTTAATTTTTGTAGCTATTGTAATGGGATTCATCTTAGAAATTCTTTCTCAGCCATGGCATTGTCTTAAAATTTTATTCCATTGACCTACTTGTCTCTCCTGGTATCAGTAACATACTGTTTTGATTACTATAGCTTTGTAGCAAGTTATGAAATAGAGAACTGAACTCCAACTTTGTCTTTATTTTTCAACAAGATTTTAGCTATTTCAATTCCTTTACAGCATTTCTATATGAATTTAAGGAGTGTGTGTGTGTGTGTGTGTATGAATTTTGATAAACATTATGTTGAACCTGTGGTTTGCTTCGGGTGGTATTCTCATCTTAACAATATTATTCCTTCTTACCCATGAAACTGTTATGTCATTCCATTTACTTAAGTTTTCTTTAATTTATTTAGTAGTATTTTATAGTTTTCAGTATACAAGTCTTTTGCCTCCTTGGTTAAATTTATTCCTAAATATTTTACTCTTTTAGATGCTATTTTCATTTTTTATTATTAATTACTAATATATAAAATTACAAAGGAATTTTTTGTGTTGATCTTATCTTTATTGAGTTCATTTATCAATTCTAAAATTTGGGGAAATATTTTAGTATTGTATAAGACCATGGCATCTATGAATAGATAGTTTTGCTTCCTTTGTAATCTGGATGCTTTTTACTTCATCTGCTTATCTGATTGTCCTGGCTGAAACTCTCAGTACAAAATTGAATAGAAATAGCAAATGGCAGGCAACCTTGTCTTGTTCTATTCTTACAGAGAAAACTTTCAGGCTTTCATTGTTGAATATGATTTTGGCTGTGGGTTTTTTACAAAACCCTTTTATCACATTAGGAAGTTGTAAGGGAATTTTTTTACAAGCTGTAATTCTACATTTAGTCAAGCTCTCAATCACAGTTGAGAGCAGAATCAAAGACATTTTCAAAGGGAGAGTATCAGGATCTTTCATCCTGTGCATCTTTTCTGAAGCAGTTGCTTATAAATGTATTACAGCAAAACAAAGGAGCAAAGTAATCAAAGGAAAGATGTAGGATCCAAGAAGTATTAGATCCAAAGAAGCCAGAAGCACAGTAAAAGGAAGCACTTAGGATGACATAAATCTAGAAAGCAACCAGTACAAATTATAACACTAGTAAGACTAAATCATTCCAAGGAGATCTGTGGTAATGCTTGGGAGTAGGCATAAGTATGCAAAAGGCATTAGTCCACAAAAGAAGAAACTAGAAAAACTCAAACAGGAAGTCAAGAGCCTTAGGATACAATAAAATAGTTTACAAGTAATAAAAACAGTGAGAAAGGGACTATTAAATACATAGTAGGGGATACATCATAAAAAAAAATCCTAGTCCAAGCTTGGATTTATGAAATAAAGTGTGGAATAATTTTAAGCAAGTGGTGGTACCAGAAATGAACTTACATTTGAACACACACAAGAAACACCTCCTTGGAATGGCACTGAGGTCATGATATTGTACCATTCAGGAACCTCTGAGTGATTACTCTTGATATGCTCATGGGAATGTGAAAGCTACTAATCAGTTTTCAATAATCACAAGCAGTAGATAAATAAATCAAAGGAAAGTTGAAGTATAGTCATGAAACAAAATGAAAATATAACCGAAATCTCATGGGAAAATAAACAAAAAAAATTGAGGGACTATGCCTTTGACAAGAACTTGCTCCTCGTAGATCAGATTGTTCTTGGTAATGAATGCTACCAATGGGCCTTGCCGGATGAGTGTAGGGAAATGACAGGCTTGGAAGGATATGTGAATATTGGCAGAAAGTCCCAAAAAGTAGAAAGGAAGGAAGGTTTCCAAAAGTATTGATGTAAGAAAGCAGGAGATTCTTTCCTCCTCTGGACATGAAAAAAGCAATGGTGATTGGTGATAAGGACACTTGAGATGGAGGGAAAGTTCCAGGGGAATTTGCCAGATTACTTGAAAGTCCCACTATTTCACAAGTTTCTTACATTTGCATGCAAACCAGGAATGACATATCACATTCAATTCATTTAAGTATAAATTTGAATCCATGAATAAAGTTTTTCATTTTTGTAGACACCACACCCCTTTCCTGTTCTCTAGCTCTTTTCAATTTTGTTCCATAAGCTAATTGTGCCATTAAGCCCTCATGGAAACCATTCCACGCATTCTTGGCATCAGTTTTTGGTCATTTTGGTATCTTTAACTCCTGCTAAATGTGAAAGGGCATGACGTCAGTATCAAAGGGTCATTTAGTCCGGCATATGTGAGATATGCTCATAATAGATTATTTTCTGTGCATGAAATATACGCAAATCCAAAGCTTGCCCAGAATATAAATAGTTCTCAAACATATTCTGTCCTTCTTGAAAAGCAGTGCTGTATTTTTGTACATAAATCCCATGATTCCTCCTAGTCATTTTGGACATATTATATGTGACTTCACCAGAAAAAGAAAGTGGATAGTTAAGCAATTATCCAATGAATGTATTTAATGGAGACAGTCAGTCTGGACCACATGAGCAGTAAAACATTTTTCTCAGAATCTCTTTTTGAAACTTGAATTATCAATACAGGCACCTCACTCCCACAATTATTTGTGCATATACAACAGATTACCTAGAAAGCAGATATTAAGTGGAAATATTTTGCCTGTTTTCATAGAAAAAGAAGAAACTGACACTTTAAATTTGCAAATCTTTTGAGGTAGACCGTGGCAAGTTCAGTTTCTTTCAGTGTGTTAAGACCATAAGCTCCAGCTAAAATCTGAATGTTGGTACCCAGGCCTTCCTCTGGATCACTACTGAATACAATCTCACCTGACACACTTAGAAGTGAAAGAGGTAAGAGAGAGAGAACAGAGCTGACACTCAAAGATTCTTCTAGAGACTTGTGTACTTGTATTTAAAACTTGGGGACTCAGAGTGTAAATATGTAGAATTCATGTGTTAGCACCTTGAATCATCAGTCAAGGTATTTTTTTTACCCAGCACTGAAAGATGGAAAATCTCCTCGTCCCACTCTTGTGCTCCTTCAAATGGTCCCACAGGAAGCTTTGTTTCTCATTCTCTCCAGTCTTAGAGCTCTGCCTCAGGCAAGGGCAGCTCAATGGAGTTGCCCCAGTCGGCTTGTCAAGTTTCAGAGTGAAGAGGAAGATGCTCAGAGCTGGACTTTGTTAGTTTCAATACAGAGATGATATCAGTTACAGAAGCTAATACAAAAATGCATTTAGCATTAAGGACAAGACAAGGCCAAGCAAGTATTCATCTGCATATAGATCTTGCACTTATTTTCAGGGTTGGTTGGCAAAAGAATGTAGTTGAGAAATCTCTGTAGTAATCTACAAGTCTCTAAAATTTATTTCTGTGTTACATTGGGACTTCAGTCTTCCTCATCACATGTGACCATCTTCATGTCCCACCCCCAATATGACCCTTCCTAAAAGTGACCACATAGTCCTTCCTCAACTAAATAACTAAATATCAATTTTTTCCACCTCCAGCCCATTGTAATATTCATGAGCCAATGTACCTCAACTCCAAAGGTCTCTACCTTGAAAATCTCAACTCTGAAACTCCCTATAGTCTAATAGCTTCCACTGGACAATACTCCATCACTTATGCAGCAGTGTCTGTATTTGGTTATCAACATTTTGGATAACTGAGCCAATACATTGTCAGTTTTTTTTTTTCTCTATATTATAGGTAGTCATTTAAAATTTGTCACTTAAAAATTATCCTTTTTCCAACTTGCAGATATAAAATGTGCTCATGGACACTTCATTCTTCAGCTTTACACTATTCCAAAATGCAGATGTGTGTTAAATGGTTGACCCATTCAACATTGTGTTCATCTGGAAGCCTTTTAATAGTCATTGTTTTGCCAGCCACTATGTTTCTTCCATAAGTGGTGATCTGTTGCGATCCTGATATTGGAAATGACCCCCTAAAATCTATCCAAAAAAATGGCCCTTTAAAGTTCCCCAGAAGTGCCATCTGGGTTGTTACCAGAATTTGGGGTGCCATACAATATCACCATATGCTTATTAGTAAATCCCCAATATTAATAAGCCCGAGAGGGCTCTTGCCTAATATTTAGAGAAGAATTCTAAATACCAGCATCAATAAATGAGGCAGCATGGTACATTTTAGGCTTTTATTTAGTGCAAAAGATGTGTAGCAGAGTGAGAGCTTTATCTAAGAGAGAGGTAAATCTGGGTTCATACCAAGCATGAAGAACCAGCTACGAGGAGAAGCATCTAGGCCAGGAAGCCTAGGGCGGGTGGCCCAAAGGCCACACGGCCTGGAGGCTCAGGGCTATAGCAAGCCCCCTCCTGGCAAGAGGCCAGGGAAGAGAGGGGCGGACACACCATGTCCCAGGCTTTTAACCCATTCCAAAGGGGAGTAGTTAATTAATCTGATTGGCTTGTGGGCACCCAGGTGTGGCATGAGGTCACACAGGGGCGTGGTGAAGGCGTGGTCTTCCAGCTCACAAACCTAATCAAGTTTAACCTGTATGCCTGCCTACTTCAATGCTGTTCCTGTTTCTAGGCTGATGAATTTTTTTAGAGGAGGTCACAAAATCCATTGATAGAAGCTGTTTCAAAATCATGCTCCCCAAGCCGCCCGGATCCTTTCGATCATTGGCTATCTTTCAGTGTCCTTACCAAGTCACTATTTGAATCCCAACCACTGCTTTTCTTGATTTGATTTTTCTGACCTTAACCCCCAGCCCTGCCCTTGATTTCCCTCTTTCTGGGCAGATGCTTTAGCACTACACTTTACCGCAAAGATAAACATCATCTGATTTGACTTGGCCCAAGCAATTCTTGTGGTCTTGTTCCTGTTATCCTTTAGTCAGTGCAAATCAGAACTTTCACCCCTCCCCCACCACAAGGCTCAGCCTATTACTTCCCCTGGGGCCTTGCCCTTTTATCTTTCTGGATGTACCATGGAGAGATTCAACTCCTGTTCACACAACTTGCTAGTGGAACTGCTGGGCTTTAGACCCAGGCAAACTGGCTGCAAATTCCTGTACTTAATAACTGTGCTGTCCTGCCTCTCATTCATGCTGCTGCCTTCTCTCTTCTTCCACCACCTTCAAGTTTCCTGAAGGAATCATCTGTGGCTCATGTTTAAATCTTTACCACTCATTGTTTAATCCTCTGCATTGTTCCTTGTAAGGCCCCCCAAGTCTTGAAACTCTTCTCTCCAAGATGGCCTCATCCAAAGGCTTTGTCTTCCTTCTATCATCCTTAGCCCCTCCAGGGGTTTGAGTCTATTGGTAGTGGTGAAGGATATGGGGAAAGAACTCAGGTTTACTAAGTGGCTGTTAGGTATCAAAACCTTTGCATATTTTCTAATCTAACTTAGTATTTGCAGCAGCTCTATGATGTAAATAATGTTTCTTTTTCATAGCAGAGGAAAATATTTGTAAAACATTTGTTTAAGGATTTGTTCATCAGAATTTATTTTAAAACAAGAGGAACCTCTTAGAACTCAGTAAGGAGATGCAGAATCTAATTTCAAAAATGAGTAAAAGATTTGAGCAGACACTTCATCAAAGAGCAGTAAACAAATAATAAAAAGATGCTCAACAACATTAATTACTAGCAAACTGCAAATTAGAAAGATACCATCTAGACACACTCTTGAATGGCCAAAACTAAGACTGACAATATTAAGTATTGGCAAACATGTAAAACAACAGCATACATGGATGGCATGGATGTAAAATGGTACAGCCAATTTTAAAACAACTTGACAGTTTCTTTAAAAAGACTCCTACCATATAACTCACTAGACCAACTGCTATGAGAACATGTTTCTCAATTATTATTGCAGGTTATTAACCCCACAGAGACATAAGTAAGGTGCACAAGTGAGAGCAAGATTTATTTGAAAGTTTAAGGGTGAATATAAATTCATGCATGAGTGTAGGCAGCCCTACATAAAGAAATACCTGTCCTGAGTCGATCAGAGAGTTGTCTATGAAGATAGAGTGTGAGAGGAGGCCAGAGGGAAGGATCAACAAGGACCAGAAGCCAAAAACAAAAGGGCATGCTCCCACATATAATTCCCTTTTATAAGGTAGGGGATGTTTCTCTAATTTAATATACAAATAGGGTGGAGTTTGATTGGAGCTAAGTATGTGTAAGGCTTTCTGGAAATTTCATGGTACCACCACATGGAGTTTAACTTGCACACAGTCATTATGGTATCTTCTCCTTCCTAGTCTAAGAGAAGCAGGTGCACCCAGGGAACGTGGGCATACTGCTGACACATAAGCAGGACTAGAAGCAGAAATTGTGATAAAACTCTTCCAGTTCAACTGCTTCTACATAATCTTCCTGCCTATTTCTCAGTATCCTCGCCACTAAATATTGACCTAAAGAAATAGTGGTAAATAAAAGAATAGATAACTACTCAACAGTAAAAAGGAATGAATTATGATGCCTGCTCCAACATGCATGAATCTCAAAAGCACTGTGTGAAATGAAAAAAGCCAGGGACAAGAGATTAAATATTTATATATGTGAATTTTTCATTTATATATGAAATTCTAGAAAAGCTGAAAATACATTGATAACAAGCATTTCATTTGTTGCTGGAGGCCAGCAGTGTGAGGAAGGAGTTGCATGTAAAAAGAGATCATGGAATTTTGGGTGATGACGCAATTGTCCTATATCAGGATTGTGGTGACAGTTTCACACAGTTAAACATTTGCCAAAAATAATCAATAGTCCATTTTAAGCAGGTGAATTTATTGTGCATCACTTATACCTCAATAAGACAAAAATTGGAAAAGAATAAGAAAATGTGTAAGTAATTGGGAATTAGAAGAGCTGCACAGACCCTACTATTTCCCTCTGCACCCCTTTGTTTCTTTTCTTCTGCTCCTTCCTTATTGCTCTGCAGTCTTTTCCCCACTCCTCAAGCTTTAATTTGCACAAGTGATCAGCTCTGTGAGTTATGTGATAATGCAGAGAGAGAGTTACAGGAGCAGGACAGAGAGAAGGGCTGTGTGGAAGTCTGTGCTTTGGACTTTCTCATGACTAGATAAGCAAAGCTCTATTAGAGTGAAACATAGCCATAACTATGTTATCATAATGATGGCTGCCAGGAAGCCAGAACCACATTTGTTGCTAAACACAGCAACTCTATTAGCCCTTGAGGTTGACATATTTATTCTCTCGTCCTTTCTCCACGGTCTTGATTTTTTGTTCCAGTTTCAACATCCTCCTGATAGATCTCTTTTTCTTCATGATCCCCTAAATTCCTTTTGATAAAGAAAAGTCATGTAAATAGTGGAAGTAAAATTATAACAGTGTTGATGATGTTTATGATAATGGGATTATTCCTACATAAGGAAACAACTGTGGTGGTTTACACTCCACTTATAGTTCCTTCCCCAAAACACGGAGGAAATTAATATTTCCCAGGACCAGTGTGTAAGAACTTCAAATACAGGAAACAAAGAAGTATGTTGGTGCCCTTTATTTCCTTATTTATATATAAATTAAATGTGCTGCTGCACTTGTGAAAGCAGCCTGTGTGACCGCTAACCTGAGGGCTTCTCCACTCCTCCTTGGGAGTGATGCTGATGGCAGAGTGGTTGCTGGCTGCCCCTCCAGACCTACTCCCTACCCCTCACTGTGTTGGGACAGCATCAATTGACATATTTTTCTCTGGCATCTGTTTTTTATTTGACCCATGGAACACACCACTAGCAAGTTGGGAAGAGAGCAAAGTATTTATTCTCTTGGCTCTTTATGTGAAAATCAACTGAATTCCTCTATCAAACATCCCATTGTTGTTGAGTGCACCTTTACCATCTGCAGTAACAGCCATTGGCTCTCAGTTCTATGCACAGCATCTTGCCCTTTTTCCTGTAGGCCTAGGTACAACAAAAACAAAACCTATATTCCTAGTTCGTTACCCCAGCCCTGGTGCAGTGGGGTGGATGATGGTCCTCAAATAAATATCCCCAAGGACCTGTGAACATGACCTTATTTGGAAGAGATCTTTGCAGATGCAATTAAGTTGAGGATAGTGCACTTGAAGAGATAGGTCCTGACTATCTCAGTGGGCCCTAGATCCAGGGACAAATATCCTTGTAAAACAAAGGCAAAGGGAGGTGTGACACAAACAGAAAGAAAGTTATAAAGGAGAAGGTGAAACAAAGAGGCAGAGTTTGGAGTGATGTGCTCACAAACAGAGGAAGTCAAGACTTTCAACAACCTCCAGAGTCTGGGAGAGATAAGGAGAGGATTCCCCCGAGAATCTCCGGAGGGTTCAGCCCTACCAACACCTTCATTTCCGATATCTGGCCCCCAAAACAATGAGAGAATAAACTCTTTGTGTTTTAAGCCATCAAATTTGTGGTTATTTTTTTTGACAGTTTTTTTTTAAATAAGATTTATTTATTTCTTCAAGAGGCAGTGTTACAGGCAGAGAGAAGGAGAGACAGAGAGAAAGGTCTTCCATCAGCTGGTTTACTCCCCACTAGCCACAACGGATGAAGCTGAGCCGATCCGAAGCCAGAAACCAGGAGCTTCTTCCAGGTCTCCCACGCGGATACAGAGGCCCAAGCACTTGGGCAATCTTCTACTGCCTTCCCAGGCCATGACAGAGAGCTGGATTGAAGTACAACAGCTGAGACTTGAACAGGTACCCATATGGGATGCTGGTGCCACAGGCAGGGTGCTTAACCTACCACACCACAGCACCAGCTCCATATTTGTGGTTATTTATTACAGCAAACCTAGGAAGCAAATATGCCTGCCTGCATCTTTGTAAACAGACCTTCTCAACACTCCTGCCAATTACAGTTTGCAGGTTTCACCTAACCCCTGCCAATGTCTGTCTGATCTGAGTATGCACCTCATTATCAGAACTCTAACTCTAGCAAATGCAAAATAGGCATTTATAGTATTTACATTTCTGTAGCTTACATTTCTGCTAACTTTCTGTGTAACATGGGGTTGGTCTAGATGAGTAACAAGATTACAATGTCCCTCTTGAACTTATGGTGGATTGTTTCTCCTATAAAATAGTTCTACAAGAAAGATTATAGTGTTTTTTTTTTAATCTATTCTGTGAAAGTTCCTATGGAGTAGGAATTGATACCTGGAAAAAGAGACTTTGAGTTCATTTCTTGAAAAATAATTTTCATGTCTAATTTCCAAAGCTATGATCAAAGCAAGAATACAGTCATCAAGTATCCTACTAAAACAACCTCTTTTGGAGAGATCAGGGCAACAGGGAAGCAATGTGAATGTTGTTTGGAGACAGGTGGAGCCACATACATTCTAGGTGAAATTAGCCAAAGAAGGGCCTGGGGACGCCTCTTTGGAGAGGACCTGCATGTGAGATGCTAGAGGTGAAAGAAGCAGCAGGAGTGTGGTTAGACAGCACAGGAGTGTGGGGAGTTTTGAGATACCTGAAAACATGGGATATTTCCAAATCTGAGCCTTAGAGGTTCAGAGGAATGAGTACTAAAAAAGATCATTAACCTGGGGACTTTCAGGAGAGTGCCTGGGACAAAAGCCAGATTGCGAGAGAAGGATCTGCTTATTGGTGATAAGGGTCTACCATGCTGAGTCAACTTCCAAACAAACAAACAGCAACTCTTTTAAACATTGGCTCTCAATGTTGGCTGTGTGTTCTAATTCTAATCCCTGGGGAACTCCTAAACAATGCCAATAACAGTGGGGGCCCATCCCAGACAATCCAATCAGAACTTGGGGGAGTGGAGTCCAAGCAATAGCACAGCTTCAAAACCCTGGGGTTCTTCTAATGAGCATCCAAGATTGAGAATTTCTGCTGCAGAGAGGCTCACAAACTACACTCCAGCTCCAAACTCACCAAGCTGACTGTTTTTCCAAATAAAGTTTATTGGAAAACAGGTATCCCCATTTGTTTGCTGCAATATTGTCAGAGGCTGCTTTCATGCCCCAATGGCAGCACTGAGAAGCAATGACGGAGGCCACATGGCCCTCGAAGGTGAAAAGATTAATTAGCTGGCGCTTCATAAAGAGTCTGCAGATCTGTGGTAGAAAGCAGGGTTTCCCAGCTTCAGCGCTTCTGACATTTTTGGCAGAATAATTCTTTGGTATTGGGAGCTGTCCTGTGCATTGTAGGCAGCTGGAGTGTTTTTTTTTTCTTTCAGCTTTATTTTATCATTATTTTTTAAGTTTTGCACAGAGACATAAAAATTATACATATTATGGAGTACTGTGTGATGTTTTGAAACATGTTCACATTATATAAGATCTAATCAGAGAATATGTATCTATATCCTCAAACAGTTAATATTTCTTTATGGGGAAAACATTTAATATTTAATACAATTAAATTTAATATTGTATATATTTAATATTGTAATAATAGATTCCTACAATTTAATATTGTAGGAAGTTTAACAGCATCCTTGGCCCCCTCCTAACCCACACCATCATCCAGACATGACAACAAAATTGCCAAAAGTTCTATGGGATAACATCACCCTGAGAACAATAGCTGTAGAGTATCAAAGAATATAAAGTTGGTTCTTGTTATTCATGGTAGATATGTTCACTAATGTCATTAAAAACAACAAATGTGTGACTCCTGAATCATTACTCCTAAAGGAAATGCAGGCTTCGGTTAGTGTGAGTTTCTGGTTACCACAACTGATCAACATATAATCTTGTTTGGTTTTTCTGTTTAAAGATCTTATTTTCAATACACACTTCTTCCAGATAATTATGTTCAGTATTTCTTTATGGTAAAATATGAGCCTAGAGAGGTTTAACATTTTCCTGAACCTGGGTGAGCTGACTGTAAATTCTTTGCTTTTTGGTCTCACAGATCATTATCTCATGAAGCCACAGTTCAGCCCCTTTCCTGTAGGATCATTGTGCACTAGAGATGTTCCTTGAGCATACCCCAGAGCAGTCCTGCTTACAGACTGGTGAGTTTCCTCTTCCTTTTTCTGGCATACACTGTATCTTACATTGGTCAGCAGTGAACTCACAGCCAACAGCACTATAACTTGTGTTTGAGCGAAGCTTATTGAACACATGTGTTTTTTTGTCCATAAAGCACACTGCAGATTTCGTGTGTTTCCCAACTCTAGACAGCAGTTCACATAGTGAAGGTCTTCTTGAACACTGAGGTCACTTAAGAAAATGTGCAGGGGCCAGTTCTGTGGCATAGCAGGGAAAGCCGCCGCCTGAAGAGGCGGCATCCCATATGGGCACCGGTTCGAGTCCCCCCTGCTCCATTTCTGATCCAGCACTCTGCTATGGCCTGGAAAAGCAGTAGAGGATGGCCCAAGTCCTTGGGCCCCTGCACCTGCATAGGAGACCTGGAAGAAGCTCCTGGCTCCTGGCTTTGGATGGGTGCAGCTCTCGGGGAGTGAACCAGTGGATGGAAGACCTCTCTCTCTCTCTCTCTCTCTCTATTTCTGCCTCTCCTTCTCTCTGTGTGTAACTCTGACTTTCAAATAAATAAATAAATAAATAAATCTTTTAAAAAAGAAAAGAAAAAACACAGAAATGCAAAAAAATTGCAGTAAGTAGACTGCAAAGAAGACACAGTTTAGTTTTGAGCAAAGAGCTGAAATGATAAGAAAGAACAATGTCTTGTTGACTTCAGCTGGAAA
This sequence comes from Lepus europaeus, assembly GCF_033115175.1. Classification (NCBI taxonomy): domain Eukaryota; kingdom Metazoa; phylum Chordata; class Mammalia; order Lagomorpha; family Leporidae; genus Lepus; species Lepus europaeus. The sequence continues at coordinate 102,711,915 of NC_084827.1, read as the reverse complement.
TGTGTGTGACTGGGAACTCAAATTTTTCATCACCTTACACATGTCTGCAAATTACTGCAAAAGTCCCACAAGTATTGACTTTGCAATTACAAAAAAAAGTCAGCAAATAGACTAAATAATCTAGATCGACTGTATAATTGATCAACACTAAACTTCCAGAGTGTCATTTCCATTTGGACATATCAGTTCTTAATACATAGGAGTATTCAATAATTAGTAGTCTAATTAATACATACTCAAAATGAGAAAGTATTCTAATATGCTTGTGGTCCTTTTAAAATTAAACAGTCTTACAAATGGCATGAAGAAGGGAAATTTATAAAAATCCTAATAGTTCTACTGACTGTGCCATCAGATCTGAAGAAGTTTGAAATTTAGAAACTGCTAACCCGATATGGAGAGCACAGATAAACTGTTGAGGTGGTGCCATGGGAAAAGCAGAGAAAATAGCAAGGAGGAAACTCAGGCAATTTGCAGTTCCCTGTAACTCAAGGATGTTTGGAAGAAGAAACCCACGCATCCTGACCTCTGCAGACTCTGTCCGATCACCAGCTCTGTGCATCTCAAAAGGAGTCATAATTGCTCTGGTTAGCCACTAACCAAACCTCAGAATTCACTTAATCACGGAATACTGGTAACTTTGATCAATAAGGAGCAAATTCTTTTCTTCATGTTTGTGCATCACCTAGGAGTTCCTATGATGTCTGGAATTTCTATGAAGAATTGCTTTCTCTTGCCAATTATTTTTAAGCACAATCTTTTTATTACCCAAGATTAGCGTGTCACTATGGTAGTAAAAGACAATGAGATCTTATATTTTAAAAATTTTTGAAAAGTTTTTTTTATTTTTACTCTATTTGAAAGGCAGACACAGAGAGAAAGAGAAAGAGAAAGAGAAAGAGAAAGAGAAAGAGAAAGAGAGAGAGAGAGAGTGTGTGTGTGTCTTCCACCCATGGATTTGTTCCTCAAATGCCTGCAACAGCCAGGAGCATGGAACTCAGCCTAGGTCTCCCGTGTGGGTAGCAGGGACCCAAATGCCCACCTCGCATCTTACATTTTAAAATCCACAGTTGCTAACATATATGTATATAGTTGTTGGCCAAGAACCCTTGTCAGTGATGTATAGATTTTGATATATATATTGATTTATTTTCAATACAACAACCCAAGTAGGAAGAATTCTCATCCTCCTAATAATAATATCCTCATTTATAATAAGGAATCTGAGGCATCCAGAGGTTAAGTAATTTGGCCAGGGCCACACAGCAATTAAGAGGAAGGGCTCAAGGAAACAAGCAACTGTAACAAAAAATGTAGCAATGTGAGGTGATGGACATGATTGTACCAATCATTTCAGAGCACATTCATATATCAGAAATCACATTGTATACTTTAACTACAAAAAGTTTTTCTTAACTATATTTCTATAAAGGTGGGAAAATTAAATAATATAAACAGAGCAAGAGTTCAAATCTGTCTTCTTCCAAACTTCTAGGTACCAAAACATACAGTGCAATGACATTGCACCATAATTTCTTATGATCAGCAGGTATGTCTTGGGCTAAATTTTCTGAGTCTGTGGATCTATCAACACTCAGGAATACTGATTGATCACATACCTGCTAGACACTGGTAAAATAAGAAATTTCATCACCGGTGAGTTTTTAGATTTTTACCAGAGCCTGATGGGAAAGATTTCTCAGCCTGCTTTGTTTTGGTTTTATTTTGTCATGTGCTTCAGACTGTCGCCTTCTTTTGCTTCTTTTCATGAATGTAAGTGGCCTCAAAGTTATAACACAAAAAAGGATCTTGTCTTTGTTAATAAGGATTTTCTAAGTCACAGGAAAAAAAATCAAGGCAACCTGTCAAAGTGATATTAACCATGTTCAAAAGAATGAAATAGGAGCCTAGAAATCCCAGGAGCTACTGTGGCATGAATAGAAGAAAACAATCATTTCCACTAAGACAGACTTTACTACGCATGAACTAAGGTGATTTAAGGTCAGGAATAGTTTCATACAGTGGCTGCCAGAAGAACCTAGAAAACCTACTCTATTTTGTCCATAACAAAATGAATCACATGTAGAACAGTTAAATCTGATAGACAGTCCTTATCTAGCACTTGTGACTGCATATCAGCCTCAATGCCAAAATGAAAAAAACAAAAGCACACGAGAGAAGGCTGGAACAAGGCGAACATTTGCACTATTGTTTATATCCTTCAAAACAAAAAGAATTTCTAAGATAAAAGTAAATGAGGAAAGCAGGCCTGTCAGAATGTTGATGTCGGAGGAAAACAATCAACCTATTTTTGTAGGACAGATTTATAAAATCAACTAGCCCAAGTGAAAGCAATTAATGCACTATGCTTTAGGAAAACATGCCTCACCTATTAAGAAAATCCCCATGTAATCCCCTAAAAACATTTGATTTGGGATGAGGACTACGTAGAAAATATAAAAGTAGGGAGGTTTATCAGGTATGAATTAAATAGCCACTTCTATCCTTGACTAATCTTTGTCTTTTTAGCAAGGCATTTATTTTTATTTGAAAGACAGAGAGGAGGGGCCAGTGCTGTGGCGCAGTAGGTTAATCTTCCACCTGTGGCATCACATATGGATGCCGGTTCTAGTCCTGGCTGCTCCTCTTCCAATCCAGCTCTCTGCTGTGGCCCTGGGAAAGCAGTAGAAGATCGCCCAAGTGCTTGGGCCCCCGCACCCATGTGGGAGACCCCGAAGAAGCACCTGGCTCCTGGCTTCGGATCGGCGCAGCTCTGGCAGTTGCAGCCCTTTGGGGAGTGAACCAATGGAAGGAAGACCTTTCTCTCTTTCTCTCCCTCTCACTGTCTGTAATTCTACCTCTCAAATAAATAAATAACTTAAAAAAGGGGGGGTGGGTGGGAGGGGGAGACACACAGAGAGCTCTTTCATCCTCTGGTTCATCGCCCAAAAGCCCATAACAGGCAGGGCTGGGCCATGCAGAAGCCAGGAGCCAGGTAATCCGTCCAGGTCTCCTGAGAGTACTTGAGAGGCAGCATGCCACCTTACCAGGAGCTTTAGCAGGAAGCTGGATCCAAAGCAGAGTAGCTCGGACTGGAACCAGGCGCTTTTACAGGAGATGCAGGCATGTCAAATGTGGTTTGACCTGCTGCTCTGCAGTGCCAGCTCCATTCATGGACTTTCTAAACCTCCTCATATTTTCCAGCTTCCTGATAGTTAAAAGGAGCAAAATAAAAGCTAATGGGAGGCAATCTGAAGATTATCAGTAGAATGGTAAATAGGGATTTTGTTTCCCAAATCCATCTGACCTCACTGAACAAAAATAATGTCATTCTGTGTGTGTGTGTGTGTGTAAGATGACAGAGGGATTTTCATTGCTGTGTAATGTAAATCTTATATCGCTAAGCAAGAGTTAACTCATTTTTGGGAGATGAGTGGAGGTATATAGTTATCTTCTCTCTTAAGCATAATCAGATATTCACAGTCACAGATTTTTTAATATATGTATTTACACTTACACAATTGGGGATTTTCAATAGGTAATATTTACTATTTTGTTCTAATGTTATGTTATAATATAAAATTATGCTAATGAATCTAAAGTCATAGGAAATCTAAAATATACATTATTTTCTCTTGACCCTTATTTATTATTTCCTTAATTTTAAATTCATGAAAAATGTCTCCTACATTAGATATAAAGGTTTAAGAAGTGCATGAAGTTTCTCTGTTACCAGCGGGAAAATTAAATTGAAAGTGTGAATAGGTTTTGAAATGGGATTGTTGAGGAAATTAAGATCACTCCGAGTGCCTGGATCTTGTTAAAAATAGGCCACAGCCTCATCTGGCTAGGCTGCTTTTGGTGTGGCTCCGACTGGAAGCAGGAGGCTGGACTAGAATAGATGACCACACGCTCTCCCTGACGGCCTGAGGACTCTACGATTCAAGAAATGCTTGCACTCAGACATTGTGGGAGTGAAGGAGAGGAAAACCCTTCAGAGTCTGTATTGAACCACCAGGGTCTGAGAAGGAAACACATCCTTCATTACCGTAGGCTTCTTTAACTGAGAAACACCTAGAATAGATGGCGAGTGTCGTTTTACACTGGATGTTCATCATGGTGGTGCTAGAAAGGATTTCAGAAATTATCCAGCCTTAGGCAGACATGCTCACAAGTCTGGGGGTGCTCTTGATTTGAGAAAGTGAATCTCCTGAGATGTGGGGAGAGCGTTTCTGTTGAAAGGGATTCTATGCTGAATCCTTTTGTTAAAAACATTCATCTACTCTTGTTTTTTTTTGTTTGTTTGTTTGTTCATAAATCTGGCTTTCCTGAAGTAAAGTGTTCATGTACTGTCTTAATTTTCACCGCCACATTGAAGAATTTTTTAAAATATCATTAAATATTTACTGAGTGTATGATATGGCTACTAAAATTACAACTTTAGATACTATCCAACATGGAAAAATGTAAATAAAATGTTACATGAGAATGGGAGAATCGGAACTTGTGCATTTGCTAGGCTTACAACCATACACAAATCCTAGTGTGAACTGAGATCAGAAGATGCATTTACAAGATGAGTGTGGATAAAGACACTTACAGAGAATTTACAAACATGTGTCAATCACTTTAAAATATATTACGAATTTAATAATATTCATGTGTTCCATAGCCTGTTTGCTTAAAGCGAAATAATGAAGCTAATGCATTGAATCAAATTCTGTTTCCTCCACTGCTTTGAGCAGTTGTGACCTCACACAACTTTGTCTTCTAATCTCCAGATGTGCAGATAGTGACCTCCCTAACAAGGAGATTTGAAGATTAAGTGAAATAACAGTAAGTGACTGACATTGTGTCAGAGCTATTGTAAGTATAAGAGATTCATGGAAGTCAAATGTGAGCCGACTAAAAAAGGCTGTCTTTTGGACTGGATTCTGATGGGGCACTGACCTAGCTGCACTTTGCCTATCTTCCACCAATACCAGCTACCTGGGAGTTTAGTAGGTAACTAAGTAGGTAACCCAGGCAATTACCAGGCACAGCACTCACTCACTATGGGATGATAGCGCCTCCTTTTGAGTAGATAAAAGACCAATCTCTGGGAGAGTTGGAACATCCTAATGATTGCACAGCACTGCTCTGTAATCGCATTACCAGGGAGCCTAACTTACTTTCTTGTAGAGATCAGGAAGCAGGTACTATTCTTCTGAATGCTTGATTAGATTTCTTTCTCCCCAGGCCAGACTTCTTCCAAAAACAAAGAATTGCATCCAAAGCGTCTTGACAGCGCCGAGTTACTTGTATTTCATTATCATTGCTGTGTCTGTCATGATACATACGAAATGCAGAATGTCCTGACAAAGATCGGGCAGTTTGTAATCCCTGCGTTCTGCATTGTGCATAGAGGAAATGGAAAAACTTGAGGTTCATATAAGCTGGAATTTAGTCCTCTAGACAGATTTACGTCTTGCTTTTGTTCCAGTACCCATTAGAGCGGGAAGGTTGCAAACATAAAAGGTTCATGAAATCCTAGGAGCATAATTTGGTGGAGAGTAATATCCCAAAAGTACGAGTGAACAGCTTAGGGTCAATCTCATTGACAGCAACCACACTGGGGTGAATTTTAGTTCCCAAATCTTGTTCAATAGTCCTTATTAGTGACAAAATAGAATTAGGAAAATTCTCAGTTCTGCTATGATAACAAATAAGATAAGATTATTAACCTTTAAAAAACACAGGAAGAAAATTAAAAGTATTCTTTATAAATTGGAAATACCTGGACAACGAAGGGTTTACTAGAAAAGTATGGAAGTAATATTAACATGTCTAAAATTAAAATATTTTGCTGATGTATTTGGAGAAATGATAATGTAAACATAAACATCAATAAATGGGGACCGGCACCGTGGCTCACTTGGTTAATCCTCTGCCTGTGGCGCTGGCATCCCATATGGGCGCCAGGTTCTAGTCCCGGTTGCTCCTCTTCTAGTCCAGCTCTCTGCTGTGGCCTGGGAGGGCAGTGGAGGATGGCCAAGGGCTTGGGCCCTGCACTTGCATGGGAGACCAGGAAGAAGCACCTGGCTCCTGGCTTCGAATCGGCACGGCTGTAGCGGCCATTTGGGGAGTAAACCAGTGGAGGGAAGACCCTCTCTCTTTCTCTCTCTCTCTCATTGTCTATAACTCTACCTGTCAAATATTAAAAAAATCAATAAATGAGCTTGAAATCATAATAGGACAATAGTTTAAGACACTGATAAATAAATACTGGATTTTTTGTGTTCATTTTAATAATAATAGAACATGACGCTATCTTAAAAAAGAGTAGACTGTAAAAATTCAGTAGAACATATACTTTATTAAGCATGAGACTATTCCTCACTAGACTATCCAATTGAATTTGATATAGTAAATTACAGGAGACCTAGAAAATGAATCTGAATATTAAAAAAAATATTGAAGGGAAAGAGGAAAGGCCTGAGGTTATTTAGTTAGTAGAAAAGATGCCTGAGAAATTATTTATATCATGGAGTACTGAATAAACATTATCCATCTTCCATAGGGCAGAGTGTGATTTCTTAATGTCATAAGTTGTAATATGAACACCTAGAAAGAAGGGATTTCTTAATAACAAGAATGACTAAACTCTTGGGTAAATTATTGATGGAAGGAATATATTCCTAAAGGTCAATAAGTCAACGATGAATGAGGAGAAGCTGTGCCTTTTTATTATTTGTAGTTTACTTGAAGGCAGAGTGACAGAGAGAGAAAGGGAAAGACAGACATAAAAAGATCTTCCATCCATTGATTCACTCCCCAAATGAGTGCAACAGTCAGGGCTGGGCCTGGCAAAATCAGGAACCAGCCAGGAACTCCATTCTGGTCTTCTGCATGGGTGGCAGGGGCTCAGTCACTTGGACCATCTTCTACTACCTTCCCATGTATCTGGATTGGAAGCAAAGTAGCCAAGTTAGGGGGAGCAGCTGGGATTTGAATCAGTTCTTTGATGTGTGATGCTGGCATTGCAAACAGTGGCTCAACCCAGTGTACCACAATGCCAACCTTGAGAAACTCTGCCTTACATGGATTAGTTGATGCTAAAGGGAGAGAAGGTATTGGATCAGAAAATGGCTAGAGGTTTTTGCTAAGTCTTGCAGTCTAGAAACATGCTTACTGAATTCTTACTTTTGCTTGATTGCTTTTTTGTGTGTGTGCTCTCCTTGGGAAATATCATACCTTCTTTTGATTTTAACTACAACCCATGTATTGTTACTGACTCCCAAGTCTGTATCCCTCTCTGACTGCTCCTGTACATTTCAGGCTCACAGATACCAATAACTGCTGGCCACATTTACTCAGATGTTTACTGGTGCCTCAAAAGGAGTAACCTTCCATGAATACTTTTACACACATGTGCACAGGAGTACTATTCACAATAGCCAAATGATGACGCTATCCAAATATCCATCATGGATGAAAGGATAAACTAATTGTGGTGCATATATGCAATGGAATATTGTTCAGCCATATAAAGGAATGAAGCACTGACACCTGTTACAATGTAGATGAATCTCAAAAATATTGTGCAAAGTGAAGGAAACCATACAAAAAGAGAATAATATAATTTCACTTATATGAAATATGCAGGATTGGTAAATCTATAGAAATAGAAAGCAAATTGTTGCTTACCAAAGCCTAGGAAGAAGGGTGGAGGATGGGGAATAACTGCTTAATGAGAAATTTTCTGAATTAACTTCCATGAAACATACAACATTTATTTTTTAAGATTTATTTACTTATTGGAAAGGCAGAATGATGGGGAGAAATGGAGACACACATACATAGAGAGAGAGAGAGAGAGAGAGAGAGAGAGAGATCTTCATTTGCTGGTTCACTCCCCAAATGACTACAATAACTAGTTCTGTGCCAGGCCAAAGCCAAGAGCCTGGAACTCCATCCAGATCTCCCATATGGGTGGTACAGGCCTCAACACTTGGGCCATCTTCTACCAAAGTTCATTAGCAAGGAACTGGATTGAAAACAAAGTAGCTGGGACTCAAACCAGCATTCTGATATTGGATGCTGGTGTTGCAAACAACAGCTTAACCAACAGGGCCACGCTATCAGTCGCACTATGCTTATTTTTGCCTAAGTAAGTAGAGTAAGTTAAAAGAGTATGTAAGAAAAATGGGTGGTTATTTTTGAAGTCTCTATGTACATCATCATGCAGTGAGCCTCCAAGAAAACCTCTAATGAGTCCTTTTCCTGGAGTTGGCCTTGTGAGGTATCAGTCCTCTTCCCAATGTGACTAACAGTGCGGCACTTGAGAGTGTGGCACTTCTGAGAAGAAGTTGTGAAAGCTACAGCAGCCTCTGTCTTTGTCAAGGACATTTCCTCTCTTTCTCTCTCTCTCTGATCATCCATTCTGGAGAAAGCCAGATGCCATATCATCAGAGTCCTGTCGAGAGAGGCTTACACAGAGACGACCTGAGGATACCAGCCGGCAGCCACATGAGTGAGCGTGGAAGTGGATCCTCCAGCCCCAGTCAAACATTTGGTGACTATTGCCCCAGATGACAGCTTCCTCTCATGAGAGGCATTGAGGTGGATCCACCCAGTTAAGCCACTTCCGAATTCCTGGCTCTGAGAAACCATGTAAAATCATGAATGTTTGTTAGTTAAGCTGGCAAACTGTGCAGCTACAGCTAACTCAGGCAAGCATTAAAACTCAAGAATAACCATGGCAAGTGTTTGGAAGTTAGAGAAGCAAAGTTTTTCAGAGGTGTGTGTTCTATTGCTAACATTGTTCGGGGATCAATAGGGTTCACAAAGGTAACACAAAGCAGGCTTTCATTTAGCTTTGAAATCCTCCAGACAGCGCACTCCCTTTCCGCCTGCACCTAGCGGGGATCACTTCTGCTGCTAGTTTAAGCCACTGTCTAGTTTAAGCCATTGTCACTTCTTCCCAGGAATAACTGGACTTTGTCATTCGATTTCTCGCCATTCCCGTGGAATTTGTCTACACCATCAATAAGAACCAAATTTTTTCTGAACATAAATCTGATCTCATTACTTAGTTTGCATCTCAGATTCATAAAACCCTCCAAACCTTCTGTACCTACAGAATCAAGCCCAGGTAACATACAGCGTTCTTTGTCTTCTTGGTGCTTGAAATATTTAAAAAGTTCACTTAATGCACAATGGTATTCTAATAAAGTTCTAGGGATATGGCCCTTCCTTAATTCTTTTTCAACCCCAATCTTACTCATCTCTGCAAATATCATAGTCTGTTTGTGCTGCTATAACAAAGTACAACAAGGTGGACAATTCACAAGCAATAGAAATTTCTTCCTCAAAGCCCGGAGGCTGGGATGACCAGGACCAAGGTGTTGCCATTCAGTGTCTGGTGAGGACCTTGTTTTGTTCTCACATGACCAAAAAAAAAAAAAAAAAAAAAAAAAAAAAACCAGAAAGACAAAAAGGACCTGGTTCCCTCCATTCTTTTTTTTTTTTTTTTGCATTTTTTAAAATTTATTTGACAGATAGAGTTAGACAGTGAGAAAGAGAGAGACAGAGAGAAAGGTCTTCCTTCCATTGGTTCACCCCCCAAATGGCCGATACGGCGAGAGCTACACTGATCTGAAGCCAGGAGCCAGGTGCTTCTTCCTGGTCTCCCATGTGGGTGCAGGGCCCAAACACTTGATCGTCCACTGCACTCCCATGGCCACAGCAGAGAACTGGACTGGAAGAAGAGCAACTGGAACTAGAACCCGGCGCCCATATGGGATGCCAGTGCTGCAAGGCGGAGGTTTAAGTGAGCCACGGCGCTGGCTCCCTCCTTCCCTTTTTAAAGGCATTAATCCACTCATGAGGGCTCTTCATACCACAGTAAGGATTTAGTTCAATATAAATTTTGGGGGACATTCAGACCATAACAGCATGTACTTGGATTTGTAAGCAATACTGAATGGCTTGTGATTCTCCAGCTATATTCCCTATACTATTTAAAAAAAATTTTATTTATTTATTTATTTATTTGAAAGAATTACAGAGAAAGAAGGAGAGACACGCAGAGATCTTCCATCCACAGGTTCACTCCCCAGATCTCTGCAACAGCCCAGGCTGAAGCCAGGAGCCAGGAGCTTTTTCTGGATCTCTCATGTGGGTTCAAGGGCCCAGGGACTGGGGCCATCTTCCGCTGATTTCCCCGGTGCATTAGCAAGGAGCAGGATTGGAAATAGAGCCGCCTGGACTTGAACCAGTGCCAATACTGGTTGCTGGCGCTTCTGCCTTAACTCGCTGCACCACAGCGCCAGCCCCATCCAGCTATACTCTTACAAGATATAACTCTTGTACACACTACTCTTTTCTCTTGTAATTCTCCAACTCTCCTCCAGTTCTACTCCTACTCTGTTACAATTGTATACCTATTTACATGGTGAATTTATTTTGTTTTCACAAACTGCAGTTGAAAATGTTTCTCCACAGAGAAGCTTCACCAGTGCTTCCTCCTCATCCAGCCCATTACAGTCGATAGCAATTAGATGATTTCATGTCTGCTTTATCTATTAAGCCTAGACTCACTCAAGGACAGGAATCATATTCATTTTGTCTTTAGTCCCCACTTGCTTAACACAGTATTAGGCTGCCCCATAGGCAGGTACTAAATAATGGAATGAGTACTCTGTCCTTAATGTGTTTTACTATGAAACGTAAAAACATTACTAGTCGAACAGTACCCTATACCTTGTGCGGTTGTGTGAATGCAGCCTGTTGAAATCCTTGCTTAGTATATACTAAGTTGATCTTCAGTGTATGAAGGTAATTGAAAATGAAACTCGATAAAGGGCTGGATGGGAGAGGGAGAGGGGAGGGCCACGGGATGGAGGGAGGTTGGGGGGGAAGCCACAACAATACAAAAGTTGCACTTTGTAAATTCACATTTATGAAATAAAAAATAAACAAATTAAAGAAACTACAGCACAAAAGCTATACCTCTGTAACTCACATACTATAGCAATTTTTACTTGGGCTTTTCCATATTATTCTATAAATTTCTAATTTCTACTCACAACATTCACAAAGTTTAGTGATCTACATTTATCTTTCACTTTGTGTAGCTTACTTTGCTAATGTTCAAGTTCACAAATTTTTCCTTCCACAGTGTCTAAACTGCTGTGAATCTTTTCAAGTACACTTTTATCTCTGGCAGGTTTGTGTAGACAAGTAGAGCTCAGAACAGCAAGTTAAACATTCAGCAGGGTGTAGGTGTCAGCTAACAAAAGCAGCCTGAGGACTGGTAGCCTACAAGAAAGAAAATAGTGAAGTGAGACATTTTTCCCTCCTCTGCCTATTGAACTGATTTACTTAACTCTCCCCCAATTTTTAATTATTTTGGGCTTTGATATCATCAAAGGTTATAATGATACTTATCAGCAACTTGTTATACAAACACACCTACAGGATCAGTTACAGCCTTCAAATCATCTAACTGAGAAATAGTCCCTTGCAAACTGATGGTGCTTACTAAATGCTTACTGGGTGAATTAATTAGTGTCAACATGATTCCATCATCTTGTGATGGAGATGGTCATCTGGGTATAGTGACCCTAATTATGACTCTAATTATGGATGACCTGCTGTAAGCAGAGCTGACTGGGGGAACGTATGTCCTGGATGGCTAACTGAATCCTTATTTCCTGCCTATGCTCACAGTGAACAACTGCATGCATTGCTTGCTAATTTAGGACACAGTAATCCACCATCATCAAATTAAATATCCATTGTAGCTGTGTTCCTCAACGTGCCCACTTTAGCCCTCAGAAAGAAATGTATCCAAAAATTGTAATTCATCTCAAATTTGTGTCCTCTCCACTTTTTCCAGGAATGCTTTTCTAATGTTTATACATGCTGGGAGAGAGATATGCATTCAATTAGTTTTCTAAAACAAACAAAACCAGGAGGGAATGAATGGCTAACTGTTGTACAGCCACTCTTGAAAAATCACAAAATCGCTGGATTTCTGAATTGGAAGGGACTGTTAAGGACTTAAGAAAACCATCTCCTACCACAAATTATGGAGGATGCTTGTTCCTGACACTTCTCCAAGTCACTTCAATGAATGTGCACATTAACTGGATATTTGATGTTTGGAGAGAGATTCAGATTGGGTATCATGGGAGGGTCACTCAACCCAGTCTGGTGGCTAAAAGAAATCTAGACGGAGCTGAGTTTTAGGGAAATAGTAACAGTGAGTCAGGTGAAGACAGGTAAAAGGTGCTCCAGGCAGATGCATCAGTAAAAGTCAAAGATGGCTGCACTTGTACAAGGTTATGATGAGGTTTGGGAAGATTGGGCATGGAAAAGAGGGAAGAATTACAAGCCAAGAGTAACATGGTGAAAGGAAATAAATTTGGGAAAGCAGGAGGGGTCTGGATGGAAAGGTAGTTTTAAGTCATGGTGACAAGTATGCACTAAACGGCGCTTCTCAAATTGTGGTGAGGATATGCGACACATTCTGAGAATTTAAAAATTTTGATTCATTTTGATTAAAAATATATTGCTATCCGTTAAGAAAATATGCTTCCTTTGGATGATATATAATAAGTTCTTAGCTTCTTAATTTAGGGCTCCATAAAATAGTTCAAGGATAGATATCTGAGAAACATCATGCAAAACATCATGTTTCCTGAAACATCCACTTTTTTGATAAAAACTCATCATAGACAAAAAGCCTAATGTCCTTTTATCTATATTCTTGTTTGCTTAATAATACTCCAACATATATGCCAGACACACTTTCCCCTTGAAGAAAACTATGTTGCCTGTCAGTTCAAGTGTTCAGTAAATGTTATTGCACATATCACCTAGTTACCCAATATGGAAGCAAAACCACTCACCAATTAGTCATTCTCTGATTGCTGCATGAGGTCTTTCTCATGAGCCTAAATCCTATTTTGAATTCGCTGATTCCCTAGAATAGAGACTCTTTGTAGCAAAAATGTCTAATTTTATCCTCCAGTTATTTCAGTACTCCCAGGCAGATGGCAAAAGAACAAAGGCACTAATCAAAACTAATTTGTTTGGTCCACTTCTGATTAAATATAATAAAAAATGTTTACCTTGGTTATAAGATAAATCAGATTGGAGATCTTGGTTGGGAATAGTTGTGTCTCAAGTTCTTCTGCAGGAATACAACTCTTCACTTTTACCCCATACAAGGTTTTCACGGCTGACCCATTGCTATCCATCACAGCTCTTTGCAGAGGTTGCCCTGATAAGTCTACTTAAACTTCCTAATCTTACTCCCACGAAGTTACTCTCCTCCCAATATCCTGTTCATTTCTTCATAGAGTTTATCATGATTTGTCATTGTCTTCATCTCTGACTCCCTCGTGAGATCATGGGCTCCATGAAGGCAGGCACTAAGTCTGCTGTACTCCAACATTCTGGACACAGGGGATGCTTCTTCAGTCTTGGCGAAGATATGAATATATAATTGTACCCCTTGAAGTCTTTCAACAGCTCATGCTCTCCTATGGGTCATCTTGGCACACTTTTCTTTTCTTTCTTATTTTTTTTTTTTGACAAGCAGAGTTAGACAGTGAGAGAGAGAGAGAGAGAGACAGAGAGAAAGGTCTTCCTTCTGTTGGTTCACCCCCCAAATGGTTGCTATGGCCGGCGCGCTGTGCCGATCTGAAGCCAGGAGCCAGGTGCTTCCTCCTGGTCTCCCATGCAGGTGCAGGGCCCAAGCAATTGGGCCATCCTCCACTGCCCTCCAGGGCCACAGCAGAGAGCTGGACTGGAAGAGGAGCAACCGGGACAGAATTCGGTGCTTCAACTGGGACTAGAACTCGGGTACTGGTGCCACAGGCAGAGGATTAGCCAGGTGAGCCACGGTGCTGGCCAGCACACTTTTTTCATTAGGAATCTTTCATGAACTCTTTTCCTCCAGGGTAGCAACTATATAGGACACATTTGAAGGAATTTGTTATTTTTCTAAAAACTGACCTGGGTTTCTTAAATGAATGGCTAATTCAAGTATGGGTCAAGTTATGTCAGAACCTGGAACATATTACTGGACTAAACAACAAAAAATAGCTATCAAAAACTATTAGGATCTGGTAGAAAAGACACAGAAAGTGACTGGAAGGGCTCCCATTGGCCACAGATAGGACAATTTGATCATCAACAAGAATGTTATCTGCATTGGACAGAAGCCATTGAAAAGTATTAAAATCCATGAGTTCAAAATTTCACATAAAATTAGTCAGCTTTAGAACTTATTATAGCACTAACTCATTTTCAGAAAATTGGTAAATGAGGGGAAATCATCCTGTTTGTTTCCTGTGATAACTTTATTTCAACTTGACCAAATACTTAAAGAAGGTTCTTTACCATAGATAATTTACAACTAAGTGCAGAAGAAATGATTAAATTGGGAAAAGGGGGCCTGCACTGTGGTGTAATTGGTACAGCTGCCGCAGGCAGTGCTGGCATTCCATATGGGTGCCAATTCAAGTCCCGGCTGCTTCTCTTCCAATCCAGCTCTCTACTATGGCCTTGGGAAAGCAGTGGAAGGTGGCCCAAGTCCTTGGGCCCTTAGACCCACATGGCAGACCTGGAAGAACCTCCTGGCTCCTGGCTATGGATCGGCCCAGCTCTGGCCATTGCAGCCATTTGGGGAGTGAAGCAGCAGATGGAAGACCTCTCTCTCTCTCTTTGCCTCTGCCTCTCTGTAACTCTACCTTTCCAATAAATAAATAAATATTTTTTAAAAAATTGGGGGAAAAAATCACAGTTTTAGAATTCCTAACAACATAATGGATTAAAATAACACTCATGAATGTTAAAAAACAGCTTGTGAATGGTTGATGGGGAACTTTAAAATGGATAATTCAGACTGATAATATTTGAACTTCTGATCAGCCTTGACATCACTAAAAGAGAGACAACTGGATATTACATGTCTCCTGATGTCATACACGTCACATCTCCCATGTGTGTTCAGTACCACTCAGGAAGTACTCTGTGCTAAAAATGTGAACCTGCCCCCAATCAATTTTCTAGAACTGATCATCTCTTTGAATGACACCATAAGTTTTTTTTTTTTTTTTTGACAGGCAGAGTGGACAGAGAGAGAGAGACAGAAAGGTCTTCCTTTGCCGTTGGTTCACCCTCCAATGGCCGCCGCAGCTGGTGCGCTGCGTCCGGCGCACCGCGCTGATCCGATGGCAGGAGCCAGGTGCTTCTCCTGGTCTCCCATGAGGGTGCAGGGCCCAAGCACTTGGGCCATCCTCCACTGCACTCCCGGGCCACAGCAGAGAGCTGTGCTGGAAGAGGGGCAACCGAGACAGAATCCGGCGCCCTAACCGGGACTAGAACCCGGTGTGCCAGCGCCGCAAGGCGGAGGATTAGCCTACTGAGCCGCGGCGCCAGCCATGAATGACACCATAAGTTCTAATCACCCATGTGGGACATTTGATAGGACAAACAACCCGAATCCTTTAACAAATAAATATCAACTTTAAAGGCGAGTGGGACTGAACTTTTATACATTAAAGAGGCTCATGGGGCAGGGCAAATCAACTGAATTTAATATGTGGAAATTGTTTCATCCTGACTGAAATAAACCATAAAAAGAAATTTTTAGACAATGAGAATAAAGTGAACAATAAATGGTTATTAGCTGATGCTAATAAATTGTTACATTTGTTAGGTATGTTAGTGGTATTTGAAAAAGTTTTCATATGTTGGAGGTAGATACTACAATAGTTACTGGTAAAATAATATGATGTTTGGATTTGCCTTAAAATATGCCAGGGAAATGTAAGTAAGTACATGTGTGCATGTTTGCATGTGTGAAGCAAGAATGAGAGAATACTAATAAGGGTGGAAGCCAAGTGTTAAAATTGGAAGAGTCCTTATTCTATTCTTTCTGCTTTTGTGTTTGTTTGATCACGATCATGTTTAAAATCAAAAGGTGACTTTACAAATATCTTAATGTGAAATGCACCAAATACACAAGAGTCTGTGAGCCACTTGGAGAATATTGAAATATATTCTTCAGTATTCACAACCCAGAAAATCACCCAGAGTGTTAGCATCTGTGTCCGTCTCCTCTGCACCCTCCTGGAGTTGCTCATTCTATTTTTTTCCTTGTTTTTCTTCATTGATTCTTTACTCACTCATGTACCCAACATAGTGTTTTTGTGTTTCATACAAATGGTGTCATGTTTCATGCATTCTGTTGACTTGCTTCTGTGTTCAATATCAATTTTGAAATTATCCGTGTTGATGCTTCTAACTGTAGTTTATTAAAGTTTGCTGTTGTGAAGTGTCCCATTATGTGCCTATACCACAACCTTCCTAACCATCCTACAGCTGGTGGACAGTCAGTTGTTTGCCATGTATTATGACTACCCTTGGTCATTTCTCATGGTTCACACATAGAAAATTTCCTTAAGGTATGTGTTTCAGAATACATGCAAATAAAATTGAATAATAACAAAATACTTTCTAAGGTGGTGGTTGTACCAGTTTATATATCCTCCAGGAAGCATTTTTAAAAAAAATTTCCCACTTCCAGATTTTTCCTTTTTTAAAAAGATTTATTTGTCTGAAAATCAGAGGCACAGGAGGGAGGGAGGGAGAGAGTTAGAAATCATTCTTCTATCCACTAGTTCACTTCCCAGATAACCACAAAGGCCAGGGCTGGGCCAGGCCAAAGCCAAGAGCCAGGGGTTTCTTTCAAGTCTCTCACGCAGGTGTAGAGGTGCAAGCACTTGGGCCATCTTCCACTGCTTTCCCAGGCACATTGGCAGGGAGAAAGATCGGAAATGAAGCAGCTGAGACTTGAACCTATACCCATGTGGGATGCCAGCACTGTAGATGGCAGCTTAACTTGCTATGCCACAGCACCAGCCCACGATTTTTCCCCCACTCCAATTATTTTCAGAGTTCTTCAATTTTGTTAGTCTGGTGGTGAGTGTGAAATTTTATTATTTTAATTTTTCCCTTTATTACTAATAATGTTAGCATCATGTCATACATTTTTCTGGGCACTTGTGTTTGCTCTGTGAAAGTACACATTCTTTTGCTCATATTCTCAAAAGCTGTTTCTTGTCATTGATTCTCAGGTGTTCTTTATATATCTCATAAATGGACTTTTTGCAGTTATATTGTCTTACAAGTAACTATTTTGTGACACGTTTGTTCACTGTCTTTATATACTGTGTCGATGAACCAACATTATTAATTTCAATATAGTCAGAGTTAGCAATCTTGCAGTTTTATTCACCCCATTGAAGACATCTTTCCCTGCCTCAAGGTCAAAAAAGCTATTCCCCTGTATTGTGTTCTCACAGCTTTATAGTTTGGCTTCCCATCTCCATCTAGGTCTTTAATCCACCTAAACTCTCCCTCCACCTTTGTTACTTGTCAGGCAGAGCTCCAATTTCATTTCCTCCATATGGACACACAATTGACCTAGAATCATTTATTGAAAATTTCATTCTTTTCCCCACTGCTCTGTATTACCGACTCAGCCATACATCAGACATTTGTATAGGTGTAGGCGTGGGTCTGCTTTGGGGCTGTCTAAAGCAGCCTGAATTTTCATCATCATTAAAAAACCAGTAAGTAGAACAGTCTAATTTTGGTAATTTCCCTTATCACTTCAAATCTAGAACTTCTGAGATTGTTCTCAGCTTAGTTCTCTTCCTTCAGTCACGCCTCCGAGTCATCGTTTCTCGCTCACCTAGGTTCCTAAAACACACGTCAGCGTGTGGCAGTTCTCTGGTTTAAAACACTGACGGAGCTTATATTGGAACAATATAGGAGATTTCTTAAGCTCCCCTCGCTAGACAGGGAGACACCCCCAACCGACTCGAGGCTGGCATTAACCTTGACAGTGCTCATGGCATACTAGGAGCTTAGTAAATATTCATTTCCTTATAGGATTTCACATGGGTAAATGTGGAGGGGCTCGATTTCTTTTCTGGCATATCCAAAATGCTCTCACACAAACTACATTTATTTTGCTTTTGTCAAACACGTAAGACTTAGAAATGCATCTAAATATCAGGATTACATGGGGTTCAATCCACATTATTTATTTCTTCATTATCCTAAGCATCTTATGAAACCTGCTTTGAAATGTTATCCTACAAAAATGTAAATGTTGAACAAAGTCAGGCATTCTAGTTCAGTTTGATTTTCCCTGTGCTGTTAAGATTCTGAAAACCAATATGACAAAACAAAATAATGAAGATCTACTTGATAACAAATGAGTTTTTCGCTGCACTTTATTAAATGTGCAAGGCCATCAGTTTGAGAATGCTTTCTTTCATACCTGTCCTATTTTAGTATCGTTCTGCAGGCTGCTTTGGGGACCAATTACTCCATTACATTATATCCAGTTATGTTGTGAGCCGAACCACCGTTCGTCTGGGGCTGTCTAGAGCGGTGACAATTAGGAGATGGAGAGAGGCAGAGGGAGATTGATTTCATATGTCACCGAAGCACGCTGCAACAATATGCCGGCGTGACTTTCAAAATGGCCTTAAAATATTCCAAACTCAGGGAGTTTCCTCGCTCCTGAGTGGGAGTTGACAGACTGTCTGGCAGCATTTGAAAGAGGCAAAGAGCTGATGTCTATATTGTGTCCTCTAATCACATCCTGTCTCTTTGCGGCATCCCTCCCCTTGGAAGGAGCCGTCTGTTTGTTGTGAGGCGCGCGCGCGTTTGTGTGTGTGTGTGTGTGTGTGTTCCCCTTGGAAGGAGCCGTCTGTTTGTTATGAGGCGTGTGTGTGTGTGTGTGTGTGCGCTCGCGCGCGCGCGCACCCGCGCGCCTGTGAGCATTGCCTCCCCCTGGTGCAGGGGCATGATTTCACCTCTCACTACCGGGAAAACCAAACGGAAGGACACTCACCCTCCCAAGGTCACCTAGAAAATTAGTGTAGTGGTCTGGGGTGGGGGTGACACAGAACCCGCGCGTCCCCACTCCAGCTTTGTGCTGGGCACTAAATCATGTTCCTTCCCTTTTGGGGGAAAAAAGAAAAAAGCATCAGTCCGCGGGGTGTGCGGGGTGGGGAGGGCAGTGAGAGATTAATCAGATTTCCTCTTTCCCGTACCTCCCCTCCCCCCTACGAAGCCAAGAACTCCGGAGAGCAGAAGAGGTGCCCTCTCCACCCCCGCCCCCACGCCGACACAAAGCGGTCTGGGCTCGCAGGGCTCCCGCCGTCCTAGCCCAGCGAGCCGGGGAGGTGAGCGGCGCTCCCAACTCTGCCCTCACCTCCAGCGGGTCCCGGGCTCCGCGGCGCGCAGGCCCCGCCCCCGCCCGCCCTTCCCCCACGGCCGCGGCCCGCCAGCCCCTCTCCCTGCTCCAGTCGGGCGCACCCACCCCAGATGCCGCCTGGCACCGAGCGCAGCCGCCGCCGCCGCCGCCGCCGCAGCCGCAGCAGCACTTTCCACTTGTATTGATCCCCTCCCCGCCCCGCGCCGCCTGCTCGCCGAGCGGAGCGCGGCCCGCGCGCCAGCCCTTGGCAGCCCCGGCGCAGTCGGGCACCGGGAGGAAACTCCTTGGGAGCGCCCTGTCCGGGGTGCCCTCTGCGCGCTGCAGTGTCTTTCTCTCTGCTCGGGAGGAGGAGGAGGAGGAGGAGGAGGAGGAGGAGAGGGAGGAGGAGGAGGAGGAGGAGGCGGAGGACGTCTGGTCCCGGCTGGGAGGTGGAGCAGCGGCAGCAGCAGCAGCCGCCGCCGAGGCAGCCGCCGCCGCCGCCGCCGCCGGAAAGGGAGAGGCAGGAGCGATCGAGACTTGGAAACCCCAAAGTGTCCGCGACCCTGCACGGCAGGCTTCCTTCCAGCTTCATGGGCAAAGTGTGGAAACAGCAGATGTACCCTCAGTACGCCACCTACTACTACCCCCAGTATCTGCAAGCTAAGGTAAGGGGGCGCCGGCCGAGGGGCGGCGGGGGCGCGCGCGGGGTCGGCCCGGGAGAGGCGCGCGGCGCCCCCCGCCGCCCCGGGCGGAGTTGATGGAAGGTTGCTAACTATAGCGCTGGCCTGGGCAGAGCCGCGCTGCGCTGGGCGGCGGCTTCCCGGGGCGCCGATTGCGGGGATCGGGTTACAGAAAGCCGCGGGGGGAGAGACCAGACAGGAAAGAGCCGCCAGCCCCTTCCTGGCCCGGGAGGAGGCGACGAGGGTCGAGGGGCCGAGCGGCGCCCTGCGCCCGGTGCTCCCCGGCCGGCGGCCGACGCCTGGGGCCCGCGGCGCCCGGACCCCCTCTCCAGGGCCTCGCCCACTGAGCAGTAACTCTTCTCTTCCCCGGGAGCGGCGCGGGGCCTCCCGCCCCCAGGGACGCCCCTCTACCTCGCGCGCGCGCGTCGACCCGGGCTGCAGGGCGGGGTGGGGGTGGGGGGCCGGGACGTTTTCCTGCCCGCCTCCGGCCCTGCGCGCCCGCCCCTCGCCTCTGATCTTTGTGCGGTGTGGCACTTCACCTGGTTACTGATTTCTACTTTTACGCTGGTGTTTTGGGTAGAAAAGTGGCCAAAGTTCACTCAGTGTTCATTGATGTCCCTTTGGATCTTTTCTGTGGCTTTTTAAAAATTTTTTGCAAAGGGGGAATAATGGGCAGATTTCAGCGCAGAGAAAGAAGTGAGTTTGTATTTAGTTAAAACAGGAAGAAAAAAAAAACACCTCATGTGTTTTACCACCGATCGATTTCCAGTGGTGTTTTCTCAAAAGTGGCCTGCATGCACTCTTGGGTTCCAGCAGCTGATGACATATAGCCCTGCCAATTGCGACCGGCTTGTGGGGGGCCCTGGCTACTTTGTTTAGAGGGCCTATCTCATATTCACTGTAAGAATGTGATGCCTTCTGAACTCATTAACAAAAGAAGGAGGAGAAGAGGAACAAAGTTGGGTACGTGAAGAGTGACGATTTCTGCTTTAAAAGCTTCTGCCACGGTTTGGAAGGGCGGAAGTTGGATGCAGCAAGCTCCTTAAGCCTTTAACATCTAGCACAGCTCCGCCTGCCCTTCTAGCTCAGAAAACGACCAGGTATGGATGCTGTGCCTGAACTTCCTTCGAGAGAGATGGTAACCATGACCGGCTGGCTGGCACACTGGGCATCACTGGCCTGGCTCAAAGAATCTCAGTTTCAGCCTTGAACTGTAAGAAAGTCTCTTACAATGTGTGTGGTCCGTGTTGCATGTACCTGCAACACAGACCTGTATTTGGCCCTGCAAAAAGGACACTTGTCAAGGCCAGGAATGTCCAAGCACTCCAGGGTCTCTTTCTCACTCCCCACATCACCCCCTCCTCACTTCTTGTTTTACTTTGAGTCACCAGAAAGCTGCAGGAGGGTACCAGCAAGGAAACCCATCTGTTCATTTCTGTGTGGTTCTGACGGGTTTGTTTTCAGGAACTTGGGAGATGCTCGATTTTGGGGGGTGCTCCATTGTAACTGTTCAAAGAAATTTTGTGGCATAATCAATGCCCTACCTTTTAGATGTCTTATATATTTAATGCACTTGTTTAAATTATGCAGCATTGGGTGCCTGAAAGACAACCTATTCAACACTTAACTATATGAATAATAAATATATACACTCAGGTGAAGAAGAAAATAAAAGCTGTGTTTCTACAGGCACATTTACCTTGGTAATTTTTATGTGCCATTAGTAAGTTAGAAACCAAGTACCTAACATTTAATATAGCTAATGCAATGCCATTTGGCTTTTTTTGCCCTGTAAATAATTGAAGAGAGAGACAAACGGCAAGAGCCTTCTCTGGTAATTAGGGTCGGATCCCAGAAAGCTTTAGGGCCCATTTTCTGAAAGTGTGCTTCCTGCATAAAGCATTTAATATTGATTTGTGTTACAGTAAATGCCATTCTCAAAACGTATTTTGCTGTTTCTACTATGAAATCTGAAATCCTAATACTCTGGGTCTCTTTGTTTCCAAAGAAAGGTACATATACTCACTTGACCTATATAGCATCGTATTAAAGTTTGGTAATGAAATCTCAATTCCCGATGGTAAAAGTATCTTGATTATCTCAGTAAGGGATATCACCTAAAACTGAGAAGTGATTAGATGCAGATTTTAGGTAAGCAGGGTTTGGAACATGTAGACTTTTTCTTTTCCTCTCTCTCTCTCTCTCTCTCTCTCCTCTCTCTCTCATATCTGTTAGTAACAATGTAATATGTAGTTTAAAAAGATAGGCTTTGTTTGATTTGTAGTTAATTTAAAAACAAGCATTGCCTAATCGACCTAAAGAGTTTATAGACTTCTTAGAATCTGCCAGATGATGCTTGCTTGTGCGTTTTAACCTTCCTGAAGTGTGGGCTAGAAAACGTCACTCTGTTTAAAGTACAGGGATGTGTTTGCTAGCCTGAGTTGTTTTGAAACTTTTGTCTAGTAGCTCTATCAAAAACCTAGGAATGGCATGGTTGTTTAAAAGTGGTATTAAACTTGTGATCAAGAGATACATGCAATTTTATTGAATCAAGAAGAAATAAATGGATACGATTTCTTTTCATCGGAAGGAATGGATGATACCAAATAAGGGCACTTGAAAATGACTTTTGTTCCCATTCTTTAAAAAGTTACATATGCCAAACCATTCTTCTTCTGCAGATGATCCCGGCAGAGTATTTTTTAGCTAATTTACTTTGTAATTCCCCTCCCTCTGCCAAATGTTAGCTACTTCTGCATTTTCTTAGCAACAACAAAAAATAACATCGGTGGGTCTATTTTAGAACAAATGACCGTCTTGGTATGCTTTGTGCTTAGAAGGAAAACACTGTTCACCAAAGTACTGCATCTGCATTCAACATAGAGTAAACTTGAGGGTGCTTTGAAAGGCTAGGGCTTGGGTGGCAATGTAGGAGATTATGTAATTTTCAGAATACCTTCGTGTAGATTTCAAGTAACCTGCTTTTACACACTGCTGAGATTTTTTTTCTTTTAATTTTCCAGTCACGATAATCTTATCGCAGCAAATTCTCTTTGTGACCTAACATATTTATTCTGAAATGTAGTTTGATGTATCTTTGTAAACATAAACACATATTGTTTAAAGGATTTTCTGGGTTTTAAAATGACTTGTGTTATATTATGAAAATTAAATTTAAATTCTGCCATTCTAACATTTTAACTTAAAGATTTGTATGTACACATTTTCAAGCAATGGCTGTAGTAATTTCATTTATTGTAAAGGCAACCCCTGGATCTTGGTTTATGTCAATGATAGTATAACATTCATTATTGCTAATGTATGTTTGCAAATGTTTGTGGGAATTGAAATACTTGTTCTATTTCTTTTGAAGAAATAATTAGGTAGCTGGATATTTTGTACCAACTGAAAGCACTTTGACACATTTGTAATCTTTATTCATGTATTTCTAAAATATGTTTCTATAAAACACATAAAAAGCTTTTAAGTTTTTCTGCATATAGCAGTATTGTGTCTATATTAAAGAAACCTTTATTTCTAGAACAAAAATTAATTTTAGGCTGTTTTGTATAAATGTATGGCAAGGAACAAATCTGAACATAGCTTCAAAATCTGAAAAATAATGAGTGATTTAACTCGGGATTCCAGTAATAAAGGATACCAAAACAAAGCAGTTTTTCTGAATCGAACCTTTATGTGCTTTTTATTTAATTGTAGCCAAATGAATATTGTGTTAAACAATCTGCCTCTCCAGAAATTAGCAGCCATGATTTTACACATAGAACTACTGAGAATAATAGACTGGCATACAGAGACAGAAGGTGCTTTGTATCCTAAGACATAACCACATTTATAAGGTGAATAAAATTTGCTTAAATCTCTCAATTTAGTAATACAGTATTTTGCACTGATGAATAAACGTTGCATCCTTACATGAGTGGGGCGTTGTGCCTGTCTGGAAAAGGTATTGCAAGATTCAAGCTCATGTAAACGTTGAAATGAAGATGCAGAATATAAATATATCATATCACATTTTAGCATCCTTCCCTTTGGGTAGCTTTCTGTTCTTTTGAATTTCTCATAATACTGTTATTGTGTGGACTACTTTTTCTATGTGGGCAGTCGAATGCAAAGGGCCTCGAAGGGAACAGTAGTGGTAAGTAACAAGAAGTAGGAAAGTCCCGATCATTTCCTAACAGTATAACTAGATATACCTTCCGTTTTTGGCAATCTTGACTTTGGATTTAAATTCAAATGTGGGCAATTTCCATGAAATACACTTTCAAGAAAAAATGTTAATAAACTTTACTGAAGTACTTCTTTGTATTTTGCTTAATAGTTTATTGAAGCTTCAGATTATCCCAACTTACTTAATGAGTACTAAAAAATGTTTAGTTATGCGTCCTTTAGTTAAAAACAGAAGGATCTTTTTTCCCTTTCTTTTTACTAAAGAGGGACTTACCAGAAAAGGAAATCACTTATTTTTTTTTTTTCTAAATCTGTTTAACCGATAAAAATCACATGAGAAAGATCCAGAAAGGAAGGATAAGTGCTCAGTAAAAATGACACAGTTACGGTTGCACATTGTTTATGGAGATGAGGAATTTCTTCTCTAGTTTGTTTTTCATTGGAACTCAGTTAACAGAAGTTTATTTTCTCCGGGCATGGTCTCAGGACCCCACTGCATGCCTCTCTATAAAGGATGTCAACACCTCCTGAGTTTCTTGCTTGATTCCTAGTACAGTAGGTGCTACGTAAGTGCTTCTTCAGGAAGCACTGTTGTTCAGGGGGAAAATGTGTGCAGAAATTTGTTATATCAGAAAAGTTTGTAGGCCAAAATCTACAAATATTATAATATTCTATCCTAAATTTTAGATGAAATCTCAATATAACCTTATTTGCATTTTGATTTATTTTATTACTAAAATGAAAACTTTCAAGTTGTTTAATGTATTAAATGAGATCTCTAAGAAGAATCATTTCAATTGGCTAAGGATTACATTTATAGAATCAAAAGTGATTTTTTGCATAATCTTTTTAAAGAATATGGGTGCCACAGGGCTGGCATTGTCATGCAGCCAGTTAAGCATCTGCCTACAACACCAGAATCCCCTATCAGAGCCCTAGTAGGAGTCACAGGTGCTCTGCTTCCGATCCAGCTCCCTGCTAATGTGCCTGGAAAGGCAGAGGATGATGACCCAAGTACTTGGGCCCCTGCAACTCATATGAGAGCTATAGATGAAGTTCCTGACTCCTGGATTTCGCCTGGCCCAGCCCTGGCTGTTGCAGCCATTTGCATAGTGAACCAGTGGATTGAAGATCTCTTTCTCTCTCTCTCTGTATTTCCCTCTGTCTCTCAAATATGTAAGTAAATAAATCTTGGGGAAAAAAATGGATGCCAGAGAAAGTCTCACAGTGGCAGTTTGAAGGGAAAGATGTCATAGAGAAGTGATGACACAGCAGGTATATGCCTCCATTATGTCCTACCTCAATCAGCCAGAGCCACTCAAACATTTTCTGCTTGATTTTCAAGAAAATCCCCTTTCTAGGGTATTCTAGATATGGCCAGAACATTTACTTCTTTAATGAATGATAACTAAAATATAAACTAGGGTTGATGTATTGAATATTATAGTTTTGTTTCAGTTACTGACTATTGCATAACCCTAAATGTGACATTTGGCCGCCTGGCTTTTGAATTGGGAAAGTATACTTTTTAACCCATTCTTTGGGATATTATAGAATAAAGCAGGAATATATTAAGTAGGTCTAAAGTAGAAAGGTTTTATTCAGTATGAAAGAATGCAGTTTTTATTTAAAAATTGGTAGTGATATGTTAGTTATTTAAATGCAACATCATAATATTTGGTAAGAAGTCAAACCACAAACTCGGAATTTGGACATTGGACTTGAGGATGTTATGTGGGATGACTTTAAATGTTCTTGTTTCTGTGCAGTATCATTTTCATGAATAAAATAGTAAGACCTGCTGGAACTTGGCTATGCCTCACGAACGGCAGCACTTGGATGAGAAAGAGGTTTACCACTGGGAGTTTGGTCAGATGACATACACAGCAAAACGTCTTGGAACCATGTGTGTTGAACACACATACAGATTTGATAATGGAAACTAAACATTTCTCAATCTGACATGTATGCAGGACATGGCGATTGTAAAGTGGATGGTGACGGCTAAGCCAACAATAAACTGAACATGTATCTCCAGTAATCTAATTCCTTATTTTTGTTTAATGTATCTTGTCTTTTTAACATAATTATATGAATATTTTAATTTTTCAAAGAAGCACTGGAAAACAAGCATGTCAGGATGATGAGAGAGAAAAAAAAAAAGGAAAGGGCAAAAATCAGCATGTAGGCCTCCTAGGAGAGCAAATGTCTAATGCTGAGTGTGGCTGCTCTGCCTGCATTGTCGGCCAGCTAATTCTTAAATGGATGCATCTCATCTGCCATTTGAGAAGATGGAGGGTGGATTATATTCTTCTGGGTGATGACTACGTCTAAAGAGAACTCAGATGCTAATGTGGACAGTTACCTTGCTTCTACACCTGACACTGTAAACATGCAAAGATCAACATCCAGTGGGTGATCTCCTACAGTGGCAGTCGCATCTGTATTCTGGAATTAGGTGAGTTTTAAGCTGGAAGCTTGTTGGAAAATTATTGAAGCCCATAATGGGCTAAAGCACTAGCTAAACAAACAAATGAACAAACAAAAAAACAAAAGCCAAATAGTAGCTAATCAATCTTGTTTACCAACTGACCCTAATGCGCCATTCTCTGCACTTGACATTGGGAAAGGTTAGGGAGTGGAATATATGATTCCCACTTTCCTGAACCTCACAGAAAACCAGGGAAGACAGAGGACACACAACACAAGAAATCAGCAAAGGATATTGGCAAAAGAGTAGACCAAGGAAGGCAGCATAACAGCTGATGGTCTGAGTGACAGGGAATGTACTAAGATATGTGAGTGGGATTAAAAAGTCTGTGTGCATTTTGTCAAAAACAATGCTAAAGAAGCTACTACAACCCTGGGGGTTTCAGGAAGAAATCTGGCTGTATTTTTTTTTTTCTTATTTTTAAAATTTTTAATTAGTTTGTAACAGATTAAATGTGGTTGGTGGATACAGTTCTAAGAATATAATCATATGCCCTTCCTCCCTCTCTCCTCCCCATCCCCATTCACCCTACCACTGTCCCTCTCTCTTTCTTTCGTTTTTTTTTTTTTTTAGTTTTTGAGATAACATTTTAAATTTACATTACAAAAAAAGCTAATGCTTCACCAAATAAGAAGTTTAACAAGTAAAAAGCAAAAAGACTCTATGGAGAATATAGACAACAGCTGTATACAATAATGGAATGTAAAAGCATTTCACCCATATATAGTGAGTTTTAAAGTAATCACAGATCATTAAAACTATAGTAGTATATCATTCTTAACCATTGCTTTGACAAAGGCATAAAATGAAGTTTTACAAAACTGTATTTGCAGCAATACTGATAAACACAGGCATTTCTTTTTTTTTTTTTTTCTTTTTTTAAATGTTAACTCTTACATATAAGGGAGAACATGTAGCATTTGTCTTTCTGTGCCTGGCTTATTTCCCTCAAATTGCACCCATTTTGATGTAAATGGTAGAATTTCATTCTTTTTATAGTTGAATAATATTCCATTATATATATGTATATGATAATTATATATATCACATTTTGTTTATCCATTCATCTGATGATGGACACCTTGGTAGATTCCATATTTTGGCTTTTGTGAACGGTGCCGCTATAACTGTGGTGGTGCAGGTATCTCTTTGATACGTTGTGTTCATGTCTTTTGGGTATATACCCAGTAGTGGGTTAGCTGGATCATACGGCAAGTCTATTTCTAGTTTTTTTAAGAAATCGCCATACTGTTTTACACAGTGCCTGCACTAATTTACATTCCCACCAACAGTGTGGAAGTGTTCCGCTTTCTCCACATTCTCACCAGCATTTGTTCCTCTCTGTCTTTTGCATTTTAGCCATTCTGATATCTCATTGTGGTTTTGATTTGCGTTTCACTGATGGCTAGTGATGTTGAGAATTTTGTCATATATTTGTTGGCCATTTATATTTCTTTTGAAAACTGTCTATTGAAGAAATAAGGCTTTAAATGGAAGAATGAAAATTTATTGGGTTGATAATCAGCATTGTTTTGTATATTCTTTATGAATTATAATCCTTTTAAGGCTATTTGGAATTTTAAAAGAATACCATCTTTTTGTAGTTTGTCTTCATTTTGAAATTTCATGTTCAGTTACTGTATTTTACTTTGTTATTTTTTTTGCAGCTTTATGCTTATAAATGTGCTGTTAAACCAACCTCTTAGGGTTATAACAGGCTTATAATGTAATTCTCAAATGATGACATAATGGTTATACAGAAATGTTACTCCTAGTGTTCTGAAACATTTAAAATGATGTGCATTTCTCATAATTCATTAGCCTTGCTAACAGCAAAGGGGAAAAATAAGTTTGGGGTATTATGATGCTGCTAATTAGATCATCGCCTACAATCTATGCATTAATAATATGTCTAATGTGAGCTAGCATTTCTTCAGAAAATAACATTTAAAAAAATTATTCCTGATCTTTTGTGGATATCTCATTTTCGGGCCAAATCAAGCTTTAGTTCCTTCAAGATAAACAGTTACTCATCTGCAGCTGGAACCAAGGGCTTTAGGAGTCATATTGCCCTCCACCTGGCCTCAGTGTAGAACCCTGAATCCATTCCCCTGCAAATGTGAGCCCATTTCAGACAGTACTGGCCGTGTTTTTCTATGAGTTGAAAAATGAATACTTAGAGTTGCAGAAGTGGATGGCCATATGTAACTTGAGTTTCTTGGGGTGGAAAAAATCAAAGTTACCAAAAATGAATTTTATATGATAAATTTCCAGTATATTATCCTCAAGTAACACTGTACTTTTTCTGTTGCTAAATACCTTTAAAACATGATGATTTTCAGTTGCTGTTGGGAATTTGTTTGTCCTAAAGAACCTCTGAACTTCCTGTTACCCACAGAATTACAAGAAATATTTTCACAACTTATTTCAATTTCAGAGCAAATACTTCTTCATACTAAAAGTAAATTTCATTAGAAATTTGTAATACCATCAACTTACTTTTGTCTTTTCAAAAACAATTGGAGCTCATCACTAACTAGGTTTTTGATAAATACAGATGTTCATGAAATAAAACACTGCCAGAAAAATTTATTTGAAGTCATTCACTGAAATATTCCCAAGGTCCTCCCTGCCTTCCACCAAGCACAGCTCTGATTAATTTTAATGTTTGAAAAATGAAACTATATATATTTTTAAAAGGTGCCTAATCTCAATCTCTTTTTAGGTTTTATTCTACAGAATCACTTGCAGACTTTTATTTAAAAAACAATTAAACAGCACAGAAAGAACTGGCTACTAGATGATATTTTTCTTGTGTTCTATGTAATTTGCTCAATAATTGAGCGTATGTTGACTTACAAGTGAATTGTATTTGCAACAAATTTTATTTCAGACAGTTCACTTCTCAGTTGGTTATTAAGAACCTGAAACTCATTTCATATATAAATTTTCATACTTAGTGGTTGGGTTCTCCTATCTGTAAGAGTGTATGAAAAAAGTAACCCACTGGGGCTGGCACTGTGGCACAGCAAGTTAAGCCTCAGCCTGCAGAATCCCATACAAGCGCTGGTTCGTGTCCTGGCTGCCCCTCTTCTGATCCAGCTCTCTGCTAGTGGCCTGGGAAAGCAATAGAAGATGGCCCAAGTACTTGAGCCCATGAACCCACATGAGAGACCCGGAGGAAGCTCCTGGCTCCTAGCTTAGGATCAGCCCAGCTCCTACCATTGCAGCCATTTAGGGAGTAAACCAGCAGGTGGACAATCTCTCTCTCTCTTTCTCTGTCTCTCCGTCTCTTTTGTATCTGTCTTTCAAATAAATAAATCTTTTTTTAAAGAGGAAAAAATAAAAATAAAAATAAAAATCCACTTACACATACATATAATTCACATACATATTCTAATCTAGCATAGAACTATAGCGTTAGAACCTACCTTTGCTTTTTAATGTGTTTTCACTTTATTTGAAAGCAATAAAGTGTGTGTGCCCACACATATGTGCACATACACAGAGGGAGAGCGAGAAAGTGAGAGTGAGCGAGAGACTGATCTAACTGCTGCTGGCTCACTACTAAAATGCCTGCCATGGTCAGGACTGGGCCAGGCCGAAGTCAGGAGCCAGGAACTCCATCCTGGTCTCTGGTGACAGGGGATCAAGTACTTGAGCTATTCTCTACTGTCTCCCAGGATGGGCACTAGCAGGAAGCTGGAATGCAAAGCGGAGCTGGGACTTGAACCGGGCACTCTGACATGATACCACCCTTAGCAGAGTGGTAAGGCAGGCTTCCTCGCAGTCCTTGAATAGGGATTTGGGCTTTTAGGACCGAGGAAGGGGTTTCCAGAAGGTGGGGGGTGTGGCAACCCTAGGGAAACCTAGGGAAACCTAGAGTTGTTGGTCGGACCTTGGAAACCCTCCTTCCCTAAGCGAGCGCGGCTTCTCTGTTTTCTCGTGCCAGTCTCACCAATAACCGCTGTCTCTCTCCCTCCCCATCAGAATTTTTGGGAGCAGCCTGATGGTTGCTTGTAGCACATTTCATCCAGGCCTCAGCAGTGGCTACATGATTGCAGCCTCACAGCTTTTCCTTCCTCCAGCCTTGAATGAGGCCAGCGTCTCTTGAGGCTAGTAAGAATAAGGAAACAAAGAGGCAGAGGGAAAACCGCGCCTTTTCATTGCTTTTCTCTGATTCCCTGGTTCACTGATGGTTTGTAGTTCTTAGGGGAAGCCCTGGCCTCCTTGAATTCCTGATGGTTGCACGCGTTCCTGTTCACCTCAAAGCTTTGCCTGGACTCCGCCTGTGGAGCACGGGTTATGAATCCCACCGTGAGAGGAGCGCAGAGCCTGAATCAGTCTGTGCCTAGAGAGTGCTCAGACCAGTGATCCCTTTGCTCCTGGATGGTGGCTCAGCAGATGGTGGGTGAGGAGCAAGGCCCAGCAGTTTGTCAGGTGGGCGTGATGGGTGGCAAATGCGTGGTCCTGTCCAGCCAGAGTTTGGACAGTCACAAAGTGCTGCCTTTCTCTCTTCTCCCCCACTCCTGCTCCCAACTTTTCTTCCTGCACTGAGAGCTGAGCCACTCTGGACCCACCTCTTAGCATTAACAGATGTCTGGTAGATTCTCGAGGCGTGGGCATTACATGTCAGCAACTTTCACTTCGTCTGCTCAAATCAGTGCGTCTGACTTAATTTAGCTAAAATAATATTTACTAACTCGTTTATGAGTGTGAAAGACAGAGAGACTTGTCTGTTGGTTCACTGCCCCAACTGTTTGCAACATCCAGGGCTGGGCCAGGCCAAAGCTGGGAGCTGGAGGAACTCAACCTAGGTCTCCCATGTGGGTAGCAGAAGCCAAACTAATTAGTTGAGCCACCACCTGTTGTCTCCCAGGCTCTGCACTGGGGGCGAGCTGGACCTAAATTCATCACATCTTAACTGCAAGGCTAAATGCCTGCCCCTTTGCTCACTGCTACAGATTATCATTAAGAATTTGCTAACTACAATTATTCCTTTGAGTCAGATTTTCTTTTCTGATTCTTGATCCAATTTTATATGGAAATTTTAAATAAAATTTTATTTGGTAATGTATAAGTGTGTTATAGAAGCACAGACATGATGTAATACTCTGAATGAAAGAATATATAATTAGCATCATAGAAACTAGTTTGATGATAAATGTGTATTTCTAATGAGATTAGAATTTAAATATGATATAGTCAAATGCTAAGCTGCTTACATTTTTCTTAACCTGTAGTAAAATTTAAAGTCACTTATACCATTTTCCTAGTTTTTGACTATTGCACTAAGCAAGTCTTTATTTAAATTAAACACAAAAGAGTTACATGTTTTCTCATGTGCAGTAAAAATGGTGTATTTGTAACATGGCAATAGTTTCTCAGATTTTAATTTTAATGGCAGAAATCTTAAACACTGACTTTGATTGCATTTTTTAGGAAGACTAGATTTGTTTTTTAAACATACAAATAAGATTTGAAGTGACAGTGAGTGATACCCGGTGCTCTCTCCTACCCCTCTGTCACTGTCACAGAATTCAGCAGTACAGGATGTTCTTCAGAGCACGTCCTCTGAGCCTTCAGAATTTGATTTGACTGTGTGGTCTGGCGATAGCGTGTTCAGATAAGTGCATTGTGATAGGAATCTCTGTGTCTGCACCCTAATGAACAGCTGCTTTCTAGGGCGCCAAACTGTACCTTTCTGTATTTTTTCTTCCTTTGCCTCTTTGATTTGAATCTTGTCAAACCCTGCACGCAGGGTCCTTTTTGTTTGTTTTTCAGGATGCAGATGATCCCATCACCTTTTTTTTTTGTGGGGTGGGGGGAGCCATATTTTTCCATGTGAATGAGTGCACTGAGAATTTAACAGGAGTCTACAGGGAAGCACACAGCCATTTGTATCTTCTTTTAACAGTTCAGACATGTTATATTAAGATCGTGTAGTTGGATCATATAGATGAAATACCTAACACATGTAATTAAATACAGTCAATGCCTATTGATCCTGGAAGGCGCCAACATATGATTAAGGCAGAGTCGGAGCCATCATGGAGGATAGTGGGATTACTCTACTTGTTTATTTAAAATTTGTATTGAGGTGAGAAATACATACAGTATAGAGTAATACATTTTGATGTATAAGTCATGTGCTAGCCACCCAGGTGACAATATAACATTTCTAGCACCCGGAAACCAAACTTAATTGTACCCACCGAAGGTAACTGCCCATCTGATTTCTATCTTTGTAGCACGGTTTTGCCTATTTTTGTACTTCGTAAGAATGAACTTAAATAGTATGTATCTTTTTGTATTCCAACTCTTCTGCTCATGATTAATTTGATTGCTTCATTGATGTTATTTAACAGATTGATTCATTGATTTTATTCACCCAATTGCTGGCATTTTTTTAATTCTATGCAGTATTCCATCGCAGAATATACTACAATTTATTTTTACATTATTAGTGGGCATTTGGACTAAATGTGGGGCTAGTATGAGTGAACTTGTATAGTTATTTTTGCTTGTAGCATGTGTTCATTATATGTAGCTATGTAGGTCATAGAATATATGTATGTTCAGCCTTGCTAGATATTGTCAGTTTTCTACTCCTGTTAGCCAAGCCTGGGAAATGTCATTACTCTGCATTCTCACGAACACCTGTATTGTCAGTCTTTTTAACTTTAGCCTTTCTGATGAGTGGTGTCCCATTATGGTTTTAATTTGCATTTTCCTGATGATTAATAACACTGAGCACTTTTTCATGTATTTGTTCGCCAGTTGGACATCCTCTTGTGAAATCTCTGTCAAGGTTTTTGCTCACTTTTTAAAAATAAAAATTTTATTAGGATACAGTTTTCATACAGCACCACTTAACTTTCTGCTCACTTTTAAAATTGTCTTTTGTTATTGGTTTGTAAGTTTTAAAATACATTCTGAATAAAGTCCTTCATCAGACATAAGTGTGAGAATATCTTCATCTAAGGTTCAGTTTTTCCTTTCACCACCTGATTTACATATCTTTTAATAAATAGAAGGTCTTAACGTAATGAAATCCAGTTTGTTAATCTTTTAGGATTTTGCTTTTTTGTGTCTGTTTAGGAAATCTTTGCTTACTTTAAAGTCAGGAAAATACTTCAGTTCCTACAAGAAGCTACATGTTATTTCTCACATTTAGCTCTGCAATCATTTCTGATAAATCTTTGAATCTGGTGTGAATAGGGACAAGATTTGTTTTTTCTGTCCACGTGGATACTTAATTGTTCACCACCATTTACTGAAAAGACATGCCCCTTTCCCCCTTTGAATTTTAGCATGGCCTTTGTTGTGACTCAGGGGGACCACTTGTGTGTGTGTGTGTGTGGCTCTTTTTCCGGACAATTGTGTTGGTCCCCGTGTATCCTTGTACCCATACCATGCTGTCTTACTTACTGTAGCAATGCAGGGAGTGTATGTTCTTCAAAATGATGTAGTAGCTATTACAGATCCTTTGCATTTTGCTATGTATCAGCTTGTGAATTTATTGGAATGACATTAAATCTATATATCAATTTGGAACAACTTGGTATCTTAACACTCATGACTTTTCCAAATTGTAAATATAGTGTGTGTATCTCTTATTTATTTCTGAGGTTACCACTTTCAAGTAATTAATAATAAAACATGCCAGGAAGTTATTGTTTTTCAATGTTTATTAAATATGTGCAATGATTTCTTCAATGTCTACAGTTTGATAATTTTTTTTTTTAATTTTTTTTTTTTGACAGGCAGAGTGGACAGTGAGAGAGAGAGAGACAGAGAGAAAGGTCTTCCTTTGCCGTTGGTTCACCCTCCAATGGCCGCCGCGGTTGGCGCGCTGCGGCCGGCGCACCGCGCTGATCCGATGGCAGGAGCCAGGTGCTTCTCCTGGTCTCCCATGGGGTGCAGGACCCAAGCACTTGGGCCATCCTCCACTGCACTCCCTGGCCACAGCAGAGAGCTGGCCTGGAAGAGGGGCAACCGGGATAGGATCGGTGCCCCGACCGGGACTAGAACCCGGTGTGCCGGCGCCGCAAGGTGGAGGATTAGCCTAGTGAGCCACGGCGCCGGCCTACAGTTTGATAATTGACATAAGCTCTGTGAATAAAATAATTCTGTTGAAGAGAGAATATTTATTATCAGAGATAAAAATTAATTTTGAAAAGCAGCTTGCCAATGGAATTTCCCCTTTAAAAGCAGGCGACATTCTTTTTGACTTCTTGAATGCATCTCAAAATATAACTGTGTTTCCCCTTTCTGCTCTTTTTTCTGTTTTCAAGATTGTGTTTATTTGATGTTGTTGTGATGCTCCATCCCCTCTTATATTTATAAACTTTGTAATAAATCAAAAATGAGTCTGCTTGGAGAATTTGTGGACATCCTGTGTGATTTTTAAATATGCCCTTGATATTGTGAAGATGCAAATTGGGAATCAGTGTTCATATTTATTTATTTATTTATTTGAAAGGCAGAGTTAAAGAAATCTTGCACCTGCTGGTTCACTCCCCAGATGGCTGCAGAGGCCAGGGCTAGGCCAGGCTGAAGCCAGGAGCCTGGAACTCTGTCCAGGTCTTTTGGATGGGGGTGTGGGTCCAAGCACTTGGGCTGTCTTTGCTTCCCCAGGTACATTAGCAGAGAGCCTGGTTGGAAGCAGAGCAGCCAAAACTCCAGCTGGCATTGAGATAATGGGATGCCAGCATTCCAAGCAGCTGAATTCTAAGCAATGAAAGTGCTGCTCCAAGGGCTTCACTCTTTCAGACTTTTTTTTTTAAAGATGTCCTAAAAACCTTATATATTTTTTTTCATTCCTTATATTTAAGGTTTTAAGCTTTGATTGTTGTCATATTCAGCCAGCCAAAAACAACTACATGGAACCTTCAAAGCTTATTAGTTCTGGCTAAGTTAGCCCCGATGAGTAGGAGGTTGAATAGATGACTTCTGAAGTTCCTTTCAACTCTAACTTTTATGATTCTCAGAATTTGTAACAGCCCAGCATCACCACAGGTTAGAATTGGAAGGAACTTTGGGATCCTCTGATCAAAGCCACTTGTTTTGCGGATGAGGAAGCCTTGCCAGAGTGAAGAGACAGAGGGAGGGGAGCTCTGGAGAGGCAGAGAGAGGGGGCAGCTGCGGGAGGGCCGGAGGTGGGCAGCCAGGACCTTACTGCTCCTGTCTGGTCCTGCAGAGGAGAGGAGCAGGTAGACCACACACGAGCCTCAGCAATCACTCCAGGAAAACTGATTGCAGACTTTGCATGGGGTGTGAAGGGGTCAGTGTGAGCAGCTGGTGTCTGAACTGGAATGGCTGGTGGTCACTCTGTCTGAGCTCACCCAGCAGTAATGGCCAGTCAGACCTCTGTGGCCACTAGTGTGGCCACTTCTCCCGGTTGGCTAAAACAGTGTGCAGAGCTTGCTCTGTTTTGCCGTCATATTTCTAACATGAAACAGATCAGCTGGATGGGCCAACATGTGGGCCCTGTGCATCCTTCATGGCTCCTGGGCAACTCACAGTATTTTTCTGTTTCTGGATTCTTCCTTTACCACATTCCTTAGGGTATTTGTTTTCTTAGTCTAGGGCCAAAACCCTCTGACTTTTTCAGCATGCCTGGAGCTTTCCTACATTGGCAGGGTAGATTTCAGGCTACATTCTCCCTGAGCCTTCCACCATCCTGCCATCACTACCTGCTGTAACCTGCTGGTCAACACCCCCCCCCCCCCACCCCCCGCCCCAAAACAAAAAAAGAAAAAGAAAAACCAGCCAGGCTATCATTAAACACCTGCTGTATTTGTTGACGTCAACCTTGTTGTTCTCCAGCTTTATGGGAACTACCTTCTGCCTAGGACACACCACTCTGCACTCTTCTGCTTTCCCTGAGCTGTTTGAACAGGGTTGGCAGATTGGCAGCCTTTGGCACTCATCATCCCATTAGGCTTAAGGAGCTCTGTTTTAGTCAATTATGTGGATAACCTCAGAATAACAAAGTGCACAGTAGGTGGTCTCGAGAAGCCCATTGTGCCATTTGGGCATAGCTTTCCCCCTGTGCTGTTTGGCTCACGTGCTCATTAACTGTACCAGCTGACAATGTAAAGACTGGCTGTGTGCCACACGTTAGGGAAATCAACCACGGGGGGAGCTAGGATGTATTCATAAGCAAGCAAGAGACTGATTTTTCAACAGTTTTTTCCAACAATTTGCAAGTAAATTCAACAGGGAAATGTTCCCTTAGTTCCTTTACAAAAAGGATTATTACAGGTTACAAACTCTGACAAAATGTATAATTTAGAGTTAAGCCACCAAGAACCATGACCTATTAAAGATTAACTAGATATTAAGAAAAATGGTTTGTGAAATAATATCTTAAGCCCATTGGAAAGAATTTTATTTTATTTGATCTACACTCAACTTCTTAGGATTGCATAATTGAGTGAAAGCAAACTCAACCATAGCTAGATTTGTTCCCTTTTCTTTTTGTTTATTTCTCATTGTTTCGTGTGTCCTCTGTCCTAGTTAGTTCAAAGCTTTTTTTTTTTTTTCCTCTCCTAAAATTGTGTGTGACCATAACTGGAAGCTATGAGATAGATACACAGAAGGAACTGACAGGAAGGACTGTGGGCGATGTAAAATCCCGTTATCTGTAAGAAAACCGAGTTGTATGTGGACCATTATTACTTGACAGATGTCATAGAGTGGTTTCCAGGGACGTGTTACATTTAAAGGATGGGAAGAAGCCTGCCTTTGTAGACAACTTAGATACTTTTTTAGAGAGCGATTGACTGCTTGGGCTAAAAGATTCTTTCGGTTGGGATCGAGGGAATCAGCATGTTGAGGCAAAATATTTTGCTGTTATTGATATTCTTAAAGAAACTAGCTGTTCTGAATCTTTCTCCAAACAGCAGGAACCTTGCCTTTGGATTTCCCTTATTGAGTTCATTTCCAACAGTGTAAGATGGGTCTGTTTGACAAGTTAGAAGGTCATATAGGGTGCATTTTTGTGCAGATTGAGAGTGTACCCACTCAGTCAGAGAGATTTACATTCTAAAAGGAAAGTGAAGGTTCAGTTAAGCTGATGAGGACTTGTTATCCCTACAAACACAGGAACTTTCCTTTCCGATTGATCTGAATTTACTTTGCTAAACGGGAAGTTTCCTGTCTTAGTACCTTTCGCCTAACTTTCTCAACATTTTAAAGAACACACAGGCAAATGCAAGCGGATCTGTCCAGGTCTGTGTGGGTTGTGCTCGTCCACAGCCTGTGAAGTCTCATTCTTAGGATGTTTAAAAAATGGAGACATTAGAGTTTACTAATTTGATTTTTCTTTTTCTTATTATATTTTAACTTCCACTAAGTGGCATTTCATTTAGACTGCAGTGTATAATACATTTACGTTTAGTATTCGGGAGTAAAGGACTGACAAAATCAGAAAGTATCAGGAAAGGAAAAGCACAGCCTGAGGTTGCACGTCTATGCTGCGACAGTTTAGGGTAGTGTGTTGTGAAGTAAGTTGGGTACCGAGGGACCTCCTTCACAAGAATATAGGATCCTTACAGATGGGGTCTATATGTTGTTGAGTTTTGTGCCTACTAAAATGCTTTGTACACAGCAGGCACTTCGGTATTTATTGGATTGAATTTGCTAACATGCCGCAGAGAAATATGAGGCATAGATAGAATTCTTTAGGGATGCCGTGCTGTGGCTTCAAATACATAAATGATGAAGATAAAAGTGTGCTTTTAGTCTAAATTATCAAATTAATGTTCTCAGTCACGAGCTTTACTATTGGACTTGATCATTATGTCCTTAAAGGCAACCACTGCTGTTAAGCCTGTTTGTCACTGTCACAGAAGCACTTCATGAAGTACAAAAACAAAACAGTCAATGACGATCTTAGGTTAAATATAGTGAATATAATGTGTGTAGAAATGGGGGTCCATTAAAATGAAAAATTTCTACTCCATGACCCTAACTTTTAAAATAGTATGTGAGTAAGGCATTATAGAGAGAAGACCATTGAATATTTTAAAAAAATCAAAATATAGGCTACATTCCCAAAGACTGTGTTTCTTAGGATTAGCTGGCATTCTCTTTGGGCCTAGAATTGTGTCTGGCAAGAATCCGTGCTTTTATGAGCTGCATGAGTCGGGATTCTGATGGGAAACACGTGGCATGCTCAAATGTGGTATTCACGGAATGTTTACTAAACAAGAATGTTTACAAATGTGTTGGCAGGACTTAGGGAAACTGAAAACAGATACTGACATGTTCTGAGGCCAATCAAAGATGGGCGCCTTCACTGTGCAGAGTGTGGAGGGCAAGGTGGGAGCGGTTCCCAGACCTGCAGGAGTGGCCCTGGGCAGAGGCTCCCTGACAACAAGAGATTGCTTGGCCATCAACTGAGGATCAAGGCCAGTCCACCCCACCAGACAGCCCTGACTTGGCTCCCACCCTGGGTCTCATGCCAGTGCTTCCAGTCAGGAGCAATAGGAAGCTGGAGGGAGGAGAATCCTAGGTTTGCAGGATCTGCGCTCAACCTCCCAGGGCAGCGAAATAGGCAGAGAAGTTGGAGAGACAAATGGAGGTGTGGGGTTGGTAAATTTTATTGAATACATGGATGGCTGATTACTATTTTTCTTAAGAGATAGTCTTGTTTCTTTCAGTTAATAAGATTGTTTATTTTCTTCTTTAAAATCTGCTAGTATTGGGGCCAACACTGTGGTATAGCAGTCTGCAGTGCAAGCATCCATATGGGCACCGATTCAAGTCCCTGCTGCTCCACTTCCGATCCAGCTCCCTGCTTATTTGCCTGGGAAAGCAGAGGAAGATGGCCCGAGTGCTTGGGCTACTGTACCCATGTGGGACATCTGAATGATGCTCCTGGCTCCTGGCTTTGGTCTGGCCCAGCCCTGGCCATTGCAGCCACTTGGGGAGTGAATCAGCAGATAGAAGATTCATTCTCTCTCTCTCTCTCTCTCTCTCTCTTTCTCTCTCCCCCTCCCTCTTTCTCTTTTTTTTTTCTCTCTCTTTTTCTTTGCCTCTCTCTCTCTCTCTCTTTCTCTGTAACTTTGCCTTTCAAATAAATTTTAAAAAAAGAAGTAAGCTCTGCTAGTATTGCTCGAGTAAATGAGATAAGCAGCATTTGGTGAGTGCCATTCCATGCAAAGCATTTTGACAGGCCTTTTGCTATTGATAGTGGAAGACTTTCTAAGAAAATTAGTGGAGTGGTACCTTGCTTTCCATATAGAGAAATCTCTAAAATAACCAACCAAGTGGTAACACTGAATACTTTGAAGTGACGTTAGAAGGTAATCCAGAGCGTGATTTCAAGTGAGTTTGGAAGCTTACTATCTAAAGCAATCCTTTGTTGCCGGTCTGCCCGGTAGAACTTTCTGTGATGGTGGAAGTGTGTTGTATCTCACTCTCTTGTTGGTGGTCACTGACCCCATGGGGCAGTAAAGCACTTGAAATTTGGCCACTGCAACTGAGAAAATGAATTTTTGATTTTCAGCCTCCTGTGGCTCGTGGCTTTCACATTTGTGCAACTTAAGAGACTATGCACTTTCTGACTTACTTTTTTATTAATCTATTTTGAAATAAGAGATTAGATCTCATGATTTCAGATTTTCAGATTGCTGGCCTCTGTCTGTAGGAACCCTGCAAATACTAGGGACCAGCATGTAAAGGTACAGGATAGCAAAAGCGACTATATGGAGCAGGGCTTAAGTCCTTGACTAATAAAAGCAAAGCAAAAACATACAAGAACTCTTTCATGATTTATGGTATTTGCTTTAGGAAGGTAGACTATATATCTCTTAGACTGAGTTGTAGTGAAAAATAGACCACTAAGTCCAGGAATCCTCATTAAGAGAGGCTACTTAAATTAAGAAAACAATAAATTTATTTCTATGATACAGTTATTCTGGATAGTTGATCCCTAATTCCCACACTATTTGCTTCCAAATATAGGCAATTGATCGCAAAGAAGATAGGCAAAGGGTAAAGATAACGAAGCTATGTCTGTGGCTAGAAGAAAGCATGACTGATTATGTGTTCAAGGTGTATTTGTCTTCTGTTTTGTGTGTTCGTACTTCATGGCATCATTTCATTTTTTTGTTGCTGTTTTCTTTGGATTCCTTTTTTTGTTTTGTTTTTTAAAGATTTATTTATTTATTTGAAAGTCAGAGTTACACAGATAGAAAAAGAGAGGCAGAGAGATATAAAGGTCTTTCATCCTCTGGTTCACTCCCCAAATGGTTGCAATGGCCGAAGCTGTACCCATCTGAGGCCAGGAGCCAGGAGCTTCTTCCAGGTCTCCCACGTGCATACAGGGACCCAAGGACTTGGGCCATCTTCTACTGCTTTCCCAGGCCATAGCAGAGAGCTGGATCAAAGTGGAGCAGCTGGGACTTGAACTGGTGTCCACATGGGATGCTGGCACTACAGACAGCGGCTTTACCCACTAAGCCACAGCACTGGCCCCTTATTTGGATTTCTTGAGATCTATATCTATATCTATCTATCTATCTATCTATCTCTCTCTCTATCTCTCTCTCTATCTCTCTCTATATATAATTCAAAGACATAAAGCACATTCACATTGTTATGAAGTTATCACCACTCAAGAATTTTTAAAAATTTTAGAATCAGAGAGAGATTGAGAAACAAAGAGACAGAGTCAGAGAGAGCCACAGAGAGAGACAGAGACAGAGAGCTGCCATCCACTAGTTCACTCCCCAGATGTCCACAACATCTGGGGACAAAGCCAGGAGCCAGCAGTATGATCCAGGTTGCCCAGTGATTTGTGCGTCATTGCTGCCTCATGGGATCTAGCCGGAGGCCGGAGTCAGGAGCCTGAGTTGGGAGTCCAGCACAGGTACTCCCTGTGGGATGTGGGTCCCTTAGCTGCTAGGCTAAATGCCTGTTCCCCTCAAGAATGTTTTTTTGATCCTTAATATTAATGATTAAAGCGGCGAGTTTCTAGTTTCATGAGTTTTGTTCTGAAAAGAACAGCAACAAAGTCCCAGGAGGTCTCCTCTGTGTCAGTAAAGAAGCACCTGCTGAAATCCTCGCAAATGACATTGTAGAGTGGGAGTGAATTAGCAAAGCTTCTTCATCAACATGCGCAGAAAGAAGTTGTTGAAAATAACTTTAAAAATGAAAGTGTTACTTTAAATGGGAAGATGCTGTTATTTTGCTTAGTCCCATTTTGTTTTTGAAAGAATTTTGTCAGAAACTCAACTATAACCCTACACACACACACACACACACATATATGTATCATTTGTTTGTTTATTTGAAAAAGTTACAGAGAAGGAGAGGCAGAGGCAGAGAGAGAGAGAATGTATCTTCATCCTCTGGTTCACCCCCCAAATGGTTGCCTCGGCCAGGGCTGGATCAGACTGAAGCCAGGAGCCAGGAGTTCTTCCTGGTCTCCCACATGGCTACAGGGGCCCAAGCACTTGGATGGTCTTCTGCTGCTTTCCCACATACATTAGCTATTTTGGAAGTGGAGCAGCTGGGACTCCAAGCCAGCACTCATATGAGACGCTGGCTCTGCAGGCAGCGACTTTACCTGCTGCACTACAGCCCCGGCCCCACAGCTGACACTATAGACTTAACGATGCGGTGTGTTGAAGACTGTGCTTGTAATGTAGGGGTATGCCACACTTTGGGACTCACCTTCCTTTAATATGTTTTTCAAGTTTGTATAATAGCATCCAGACTTAAGCTGACTTTTCTTTTGTTCATTTAATTGAGTCTTTAAGAAGATAATAACACAACAATGAAACTTTTAACTTACTTTTATGTGATAAAGCCATAATTAACTCATTATGTCTTAGGGAAATATAAAGGGTAAAACCAGCATTCTTCCATAACCTGAGTTCATCTTATTTGTTGCCATAGTAACCAGATAAACACTAATAAAGCCAAAGGGGCAACAAAAAAAGTTTCTCACATAAATTGTGTTGAAAATCCTTCATGGGACTTTCAAAAAATAGGTTATCTGAGTAAAGGAAGAAAAGACTGAAGCAATGGCAGAGGGAGCAGCCTTATTTGAATGTAGAGGGATGAGGGGGTGGAAATCTGTGTTGCTGAGGAAGAGTTTTAGAGCAGCCTGTGCTGGTATTTTATACCAATTATGTGCAGCTATTGCTTTGAATAAATTTTGCTGCCCTGCTGAGATTTCCTTTTTACAAATCCTGGAGCAATTATAAGATGGAAGTCTGGAATGTATAAACAATGTCCTTTGAACAGTAAATGAGCCTCATTCTTGTAAAACTCCAGAGTAGGAATGTACTACCTTTTATCCTATGGGTCTCTGCCTTTTCCTTCCTCCTTAATCATAGCACAGAAACTAGTGTCTCCTGCAAGAGCGTACAAAAAATGATGATTCTTTTTTCCCGTAAAAATACTTTCAAATGATAAATTCCATCACAGTAGCAAACATCTCTCTGTGGCTATAACATAATAACCCATGTGCTTATTAATGATACCTGTTCCGTCCAGCTATTGATTATTTATTCCTGTTACACTTGGTTATTTTTCTGGCCTTCACACGTGCATCTGTGGTGATGGATGACCTTTTTCTATAGACCTGGAAACAGAACACCGGACCCAGTCAGTGTGCATGGAGGGGAGGGGAGGGTGACACCCTGAGAGCGTGCCAGGAGGCTGAATTTCCAAAGGGCAGCAGCTTGTTTTATGTGACAGAGCAATCTGCACTAATCATGGCAAACAACATACAAAATACTAAAGAGAAATCAACTGTCACTTGGAGTTAACTGTAAAAAGCCTGAGCTTCATTATTTTGCTAAACTTACAGAGTGTATACACCGTTTACAATAAGGCTGAGAGGGTTGCCTAGCATTGGAATATATACAATTAAACAACATAGTAGAATGGCCTTTTATGTCAGCACTGCTAAAAGACTGCCATTATACTCACATGATAGTCATTCTTGGAACTCTTAACATAAACAGAAATGGAGAGCATTCGTCTGTAATTCTAAGTGCATGCAGGATTTTATTTTATTTTATTCCTAGGAACCCCCATGAAATCTAAAGATAGTAATAATAAAGGGATCACCAAATGAGAAATATTTCTTTGTCAAAGAATGTAAGACTTTTATTTTGTTTGCAACTGATCCACAGAGTACCCAGCTCATTGGACTTTTATTTAAGCTCATTTAAGCAAAGGAGATTATATTTAAATTAACTGCAGACTGAATTTTATTTTTTTTGAAAAGAACACTGGAAATTAAGATGAAATACGCTTCATGGTTCCCTCTTGCAGACATTTTCTAACAAGAGCAAATACAAAGTGACAACACAATATTATAGGTTAAAATGAAATAAAACACAGGCTATATTTCAG
Source organism: Lepus europaeus (assembly GCF_033115175.1). Classification (NCBI taxonomy): domain Eukaryota; kingdom Metazoa; phylum Chordata; class Mammalia; order Lagomorpha; family Leporidae; genus Lepus; species Lepus europaeus. The sequence continues at coordinate 102,667,898 of NC_084827.1, read as the reverse complement.
TACACACCACCGTTTGTTAAAGCTAGATTAGGCTAACAGTAGTTATTGTGAGACCAACAAGGTTGATCTTTCAGTGCTGATGGCAATATAAGAGGAAACGATACACAGCTAAAGCATTTTTTTTCCTGAGAAAGCTAGAAATAGTTAAGAGACTGATTTATAGTTCTGTCACACAGAAATATAAATGTATGTTTTTAATATACATATTGGATTCTCCCTGAAGTATTTTTTGCTGCCAGTTTTCCAGGGATGTTTGGCGTTATAATTTTTAAAAATAGTTTACGTTGACACCAAAATAAAACATAACGGTGTCATCTGACACAAAAAAAGGCATGACTCAATACCGGGAGGAAGATTTGAGCTCAATTTAGGTCTCTGGAGCCAGTGGCTCCAGCAGTTTTTACCTTCATCTTCTAGACTGTTGTCTAAAGTGTGGGAATTTGTTAAGTATCTTTCTAGAAAGTTTTGAACTGCATGACACAGAGTTTACTTATCATATGGCAAAAACAAAATAATACTGTTGGCCAGATAGATGGGGAATTTGCAGTATGTTTGAATGACTGAGTGTTAGTATAGTGCAAAATATTCACAAATTACCTTAACTCTCATTTTCAATAAAAAATGAAATATTTGCTTCCCTCTGATATGACATGAACCTTGTAGTTTCCAGCTTTCAATATGGATGGGTTTTTGTTATTTACTTCCTTTTTAATATAAATCCTTCTCCCTACTTCTCAAATACCTAGTGGGTATTATTAAGTTGGACCCACGGATTTCCCAAATGTGGTTTGATTTCTCTTTTTGAAAGTGAGAGGAGGGCTTTTTTGCGTACTGCTTGTCAGTGGTAAGAGATCAACTAATTGCCCAATATCCCTTAAATAACTAATGAGTCAGTTCTTAGATGTATGTATGTGTTTGGGACAGTGAGAACAAGATAATCTTCAAACATTTGTGAATTACTATTGGTTTGATTTTTTTCAAGGAAATACATATTTCAAACATTTTCCTTTGACTAATTTTTCTAAAATTTGAGGAATAAATTCCCATTTTACAACTATAAAAGTATCTCCTTTAAATTAATGTGTTTCCAGATTTAAGAATCCTAATTTTAAAATGTATGCTTGAATAGAAATCTCTTTATTATTTTAGTTTTTAAAGATTTATTTATTTATTTGAAAGGTAGAGTTACAGAGAGGCAGAGGCAGAGGCAGAGAGAGAGAGAGAGAGAGAGAGAGGTCTTTCATCTGTTGGTTTACTCCCCAGATGGCTGCAATGGCTGGAGCTGAGCTGATCCAAAGCTAGGAGCCAGGAGCTTCCTCTGGGTCTCCTACATAGGTGCAGGGGCCCAAGGACTTGGGCCATCTTCTGCTGCTTTCCCAGGCCATAGCAGGGCTGGATTGTAGGTGGAGCAGCCGGGACTCGAATCGGCGCCCAGATGGGATGACGGCACTGCAGGGAGTGCTTTACCTGCCGTGTCACAGTGCCAGACCCATCTAGTCTTTCATTTTAGTTCTCTATTCTGTTTGTTTTCAAATAATTGCAACTTGTTGAGTGATGAATTAGATGCACTTGAATTTTTCCTTAACACTTCATTTATTCATTACCTATTTTAGGATTTATTTTGAAAGAGTTAGAGAGAGAGAGACAGAGAGATCTTCCATCTGCTCCCACTCTCCAGATGGCCACAGCTGCCAGCACTGGGCCAGGCCAAAGTCAAGAGCCAGGAGCTTCACCCAGATCTCCCACTTGGGCGTAGGGGCCCAGACACTTACACTGCTTTCCCAGACACATTAGCAGGGAGCTGGATTGGAAGTGGAGTAGCCAGGACTTGAACTGATACCCATATGGAATGCCCATGTCACAGGCAGCAGCCTAACCTACCACACCACGATGCTGGCACTCTGTTTTATTTATTTGAAAGGCAGAGTCACACACACACACACACACACAGAGAGAGAGAGAGAGAGAGAGAGAGAGAGAGAGGGAGAGAGAGAGAAAGAGATCTTCTATTCCCTGGTTAACTCCCCAAATGGCTGCAATAGTTGGGGCTGGGCCAGTTAGAAGCCAGGCACCTGGAACTCCCTCTGGATCTCCCACGTGAATTTGGCAGGTGTAGAAGGACTTGAGCCATCCTCCACTGCTTTCCCAGGTGCATTAACAGGGAGCTGTATTGAAGCAGGGCAAAAGGGAATTGGTCTGGCTTTCCTGTCTGGGATGCTGATGTCCCAAGCAGTGGCTTAACCCACTGAACTAAAAAGATATCTGAATTTTGTACATAGTAACATTATGCATTCAGTTTTACTCCCAATAAGTAACATTTCCTTCCCTGCCCAGGGTTTATTGCTCTTTTGGTTATGGTTCACGTTCTGATGCTACCTTTCAAGAACAGTGCAAAGTGACTCCCAAACATTGCTCCAGTGGTAACTGATAGTTTAGTGGGTGTGGTACTCTTATTCTTGTCGATATTGAAGATCATCTGTCACTTCTTTGTTTTTTATTTGAGAGGAAGAGAGACAGAGAGTGCGAGACAAAGAGAGGGCGTGGGTGTATCTATGTTCCCATCAAGATTCACTGTCAAATGTCTGTAATAGCTAGAGCCTCACCAGGCCAAAGCAGGGAGCCGGGGACTTAATCCAGGTCTCCAGGTGGTGACAGGAATTGAATTGCTTGAGCCATCACCACTGCCCTCCTGGTTCATGAGCAGGAAGTGGAAGTAGGGAGGCAGAGCAGGGCATGAAACCTACATGCTGCAGTATGGGATGTGGGCATCTTAACTGGCAAGCTAAATACTCACGCCCATGTGTTAGTTTCTGACCCACTTCCCCGTGGCTCATCATCATCGGCTCAGAATGCCACTGTGGCGAAGTGTTCTGTGCACATGGGGAGATTTCACTGCGACTTCTTTACAATGCTGTATAAAAAAAGTTAAGTAGACACGGGTCCTAGAGAGACTGTTCTTGGCATGGAAATCAAGGATTACATCATGCCTCTTCAATTGGTTTCTAGTTCAAGTTCCTGCTGAAATGTGCTTTATTGCACAGGTTCTCTTAACTAGGCCTATTGGGAATTTAAAGCCTGGAAGACATAGCCCCACTCTGATAGAGAGAACGACATGGTCTGATGGAGGAAATAGAGTAGCGCTAACAGACACAAACAATGAAGGTGAGGACCAGGGGTGGCATCTGCAGAGATGGCTACAGGAAAAACTGGACAGGCAGACCTCTAGGGCTGAGGCAACGTTTGTGGTCAGTCCTGAAGGATATCTCAGAGTGAGGGGTGTTATTTTGGGGGTGGTCAGGAGTAGAATAGGCTTGGTGTGCATCTCAGTTTGCATGGGCTGCCCTAGCAAAACATCACAGATGGGCAGTTGGAGACCCAAGACCAAGTCTTGGCAAGGCTGGTTTCTGTTGAGGCTTGTCTTCCTGACTGGTTCACACCCAGCTTTCTGTTGTGTTCCCCGTGCACCCACATGCTGTTGGTTTTTCTCCTACTCACAAGAAGACCAGGCCAGTGGGGGTTAGGACTCACTTATTTAACCGTATTTACTTCCTGAAAGGCCCTATTTCCAAATATAGCTACACAGAGAGTTAGGCTTTCAATGCATTCATTTCGAGGGGGGGCAGTATCGGTCCGTAACTGTATGTTTGAGTGGACAAGAAGAAAGGTGGATGAGGACTGCTGTGCATAGGCAAGTAAAAAGTTTCTCTTTTCCTTTGGTCAACAGGGATCCCTTAAAAGTTTTAAGCTAAGCAATGACAACATTGCAGTGATGTTAATACGGCAGGTGCATGATGAATGGTTTGGAGCTGAAGGGAACTCTAACATAATAAGCCTTTGTGTGTATTTTAAAGTGGATTCTGTAGATACCTTGTCAAAGATTTCTTGAAAACTCCTAATTGTGATACTGTGTATATTCTTTCCAGTTAGATTAGTGTTAAACATCCTTTTTCAATGCAGAATACAAAAACATTTAAGTACAAAATGAAATATGTCTGATGAGGTCTCAGTCCATTTTTTTTACTATAACAGAATACCTGAGACTGAATACTTTATAAAGAACAGGGGTTAAACAGCTCATGAATCTGGAGACTGAGAAGTCCAAGAGAATGGTGCTGGCATCTTTTCAGCATCGGTGAGAGTCTTGTGCTGCTTCAGCTAGTGGTGGGAAGTAGACACCTGTGGAGAGAGAAAAGGTGGCCAAGTTCCTGTGATAGCCTCACCCATTCCTGGGAGAAAGCCACTCATCCACTGAGGAGAGCCCTGCCTCCAAGGCCCAGACACCTCCCACTAGGTCCCACCTCCCAGCGCTGCTGCTGCTTTCTGGACTAAGACTCAATGTGAGTTTTGATGGGGACAAATCAGATTTAAAACACAGCAGATAAGATATGTGAGTGCCTCAAAAAGTTTGTGGACCATGGAATTAACAGCCAACTTATTGAATATCATGTGACAGGCAGTGTTCCAAGGAATTTATGTGTGTGTGTATGTGTGTGTCTCACTATTGTTATAATATATAGTTAAGTATGAACATTTCTCATGTTGAAGTAAATAATAGGAAAACAGAACAAGTTGATATGTTGATAAATGCACTCAATGTAAACTGTAAATATTGTTTATTTTCCTATAATCAGGAAAATACCTGTGTACTATGCTCTCTGGGAAATGAATCATGTTAATGTTTTATACTGACAGTTGAAAAACTCGGTAATCCAGTTCATTAACATATGCTAGAAAGTAAAAATAAGTTGGATTTATAGAATAATATTTGGGGAGTGTGATGTGGAGCTATTCCAAGAAGAACACCAGCTTGGATTTGTTTTTCTTTTACATCTACACCCGCACAACAGCCTCACAAATTTAAAAATATATCTGTGTGGTTTTGTCATCTTTGCTGTGGAGTTCCACACTCAGTGAAAGCCATAGTTGTCTGCATGAGGCTTCAGAGGCTGCCAGCGCAGGCCAAATGCACTTATAGAATCTTCTTATGAGTACGCCTTTAAGAAATTTATGATCACCACCCGCCCCCCCCCCCCCCCCGACACACAAACAATTTTCATTATTTTATCTATTCATTGTGAGGTCTACTTTTTATCTCCTTTATGTAAACTGATTTTTTGTTCCCAAATCTGTTAACTACTTACAGAAAATGTGTATGTCCTATAATTAGGTATGTTATCTTGTGGCAACTCTCCTAATATGTCCACAGAGTGATTTCTGGATGGTTGTTCCTTGGTGAGAGTTAGTTACAGGGAAATTGATAAGATCTCCTGGGAGAAAACAGAAGATCTGGACACAACTGCAGAGATCAGTGACTCTTTGAGGAAAAAGGGTCTGTAGCTAGTTGGGTACCAAGATGGGTGAATAAGAACCTGTGGACAGTGCTTTTGGTGTAGTGTTGTCCAACATGAAGAAATCAGAGCGTGCTAGAAAAACAGTGCATTTAAAAAAGGGCTGGTAGCTCTCAAGGCCTTGCAACCCTGAGTGCCAACAAGGGGCCCCAGTGTTCAGACAGTTTATGAGGGCAGAGTCCAAGGAAGCCTGGAGTCAGGGCTGCAATGGAGCAAGAAGCAAGAGGATGAGAAACAGACCCAGGCAAGAACCTCTGAGTCCTGCCTCTGTGGCAGACAGAGGATGCTGGTTTGAGTTAGGGTTGAAAGTAAGGGTGAACTTGGAAAGACTGCAAATGCCAGAAGGAATGATTCAGTGTGGAAACATGAGATAGACTGTGGAATTTGACAATGTGTATTTGTAATAGGTTTAATTTGTAGGTAGTTTGTTTCTTTAGGTTCTCTTTGTATTGGTTTATAAATAGCTACCAAGTTGATCATTTTTGTATATTCTAAATGATGGACTGAACATGTGGTGCTGAAGTATTCTAGGTCTGTATGGGTTATTGCAAGAGGAAGTCTAAGGGCATGACGCTAAGTGGCTCTGCCTTTGAAGGAGAAACCTGTATTGCGTTAGATGATGGTAGCAGAACATTTCCCATGGAATAGTACTGCAGAGCTTGTGTTTAAGGGTCCCCTGGGGCTGGGTTTTAGTGTATGTGTGGGTAATAATCCTAACACAGGTAAATACTGACTCTGTCTTGAGTAAAGGCAGAACTAATGCTAACAAATAACTTTTTAGCAAGCTGTTATAAAGCTAGCCCTGATATTTCTTTTAATGAAAGAGCTCAAATCTGTCTTAAATTAGAAAGTAGCTGTTCACTTTTCAAAGTTGAATAAATGATGGAAAGTTGCTTTAATGAAGCCTTACATTATAGTTTTGTAATATTTAAAATTAAAACTTTTTCAGAAAGTGCCCTTAAAATTTTTCTTATGTGAAAGTCAGAAGTAGAAAAAGAGAGAGATCTTCCGTCTGCTGGTTCACTCCCAAATGCCCTCAAGAGCCAAGGGTGGGGCCAGGCCAAAACTAGGAGCCTGGGACTCAACCTGAATCTTCCATGTGGATGGCAGAGACCTAAGTTCGTTCCAGGCAGGAAGCTGAAATTGGAAGTAGAGATAGGATTCTAACATAGTTACTCTGTTATGTGGACATCTCAAGCAGTATCTTAACTGCAGTACCAAGTGTCTGCCCCATTTTAAAAAGCAATTACATAGGATTAATTCCTCTCAAACTTTCCTGCCCCAAATACAAGTTATTTGTATCTACTTAATCTGTGTGTTTTAATCCAATGATCACAATTACATACATACATGCCATCCATAATATTGTTATTCTGAATGAAAGTTATTCAGATGTTAACATGAATCCCCATTCCCAGAGAAATGGTTAGTAAGCCACTTGTGAGGAGGGCTCAGGGCTTCAGTTGCTTTGAAACCTCTGTTATCCAGATGGTGTGGATGCAGCTAATAAATACTTGTTGAGTGCTCAAGACCCATGTAGAATATCATCTTGTTCTTGTAGGAAAACAGCTAGTGGGCTTCTTTAATTTTAGGGCACATGATCCCACCAACCATTACCATTCCTAAAGTCACATTGTATCTTACAGTTGATGGTGAATATTAATGGGTCATTGGTCTGGGTGGAAGTTGAGTCCTTCCAGAAGGAATTTGTGGATTTGTGCTTGCCATGTGTGGATACTAGCAACTTGTAAGCATTTGGAATGAAATTCTCTGCATGAGGTTTTCTTCTTGAAAACTGGTGGTGGGGCTGTGGTTCCAGCTGGGAGTTCAGATTCTCATGGGAGATGTTTGCTCATCAGCTGGTCACAACCTTGGGACACGCAGGTTTGCTTGCTTTCTCTTTCAGCATGCTGAGCTGCTTTCTGTTTGCCCTTTCCCAGGAAATTAGAATCTTCAGTATCTCAGTTCTTTTTTTTTTTTTTAAAGATTTACTTATTTATTTGAAAAGCAGAGTTATACAGAGGGAGAGGCAGAGAAGGAGAGAGAGAGAGAGAGAGAGAGAGGTCTTCCATCTGCTGGTTCACTCCCCATATGGCTGAAATGGCCAGGACTGGGCCAGGCTGAAGCCAGGAGCCAGGAGGTTCTCCTGGTCTGCCACATGGGTGCAGGGACCCAAGGACTTGGCGTCACCCTCTGCTGCTTTCCCAGGTGGATTAGCAGGGAGCCGGATCAGAAGTGGAGCAGTGAGGACTCACACCAGCTCCCATACTGGATTCCTCATTTTGGGACATTTTAAATTTATTTACTGACATATAGAAAAATGATTTTTTACTAATGCTGGCCTCTCATTTGTTTACTTTTACTTTTCGTTAATTTATTTGAGAGACAGAGACAGAGTGAGACAGAGACAGGTGTATTTAGAGAGAGCTCCCATCTGGTGGTTCATTCCACAAATGTGCAGGATGACTGAGGCTGGGTAAAAGGTGAATCTGGAGGACTGGCGCTGTGGCACAGCAGGTTAACACCCTGGTCTGAAGCGCCGGCATCCCATATGGGCGCCGGTTCGAGACCCGGCTGCGCCACTTCCGATCCAGCTCTCTGCTATGGCCTGGGGAAGCAGTAGAAGATGGCCCAAGTCTTGGGCCCCTGCACCCACGTGGGAGACCGGGAAGAAGCTTCTGGCTCCTGGCTTTATATCGGCGCAGTTCCGGCCATTGCAGCCAATTGGGGAGTGAACCATCTGATGGAAGACCTTTCTCTCTCTCTCTCTCTCTCTCTCTGTAACTCCGACTTCCAAATAAATAAATAAATCCTTTTTTAAAAAAAGGAGGTGAATCTGGAAGGTGGGAACCCAGTCAAGCTCTCCCACGTGGGTGGCAGGAGCACAATTACCTAAACCACCACTGCTGCCTCCCAAGATCTGCTTTAGAAAGAAATTGGAGTCAGAAACCAGAACTGGGACTCTAACTCAGATATTTTAATATGGGATGTGGGCATCTTAACCACTAAGATAAATGCCTGTCCCATGATGGTAGTATTTCAGATTTGATGAAACACTACTTGTGGGGGCTGGTGCTGTGGCACAGTGGATTAAAGCCCTGGCCTGCAGTGCCAGCATCCTGTATGGGTGCTGGCTCGAGTCCCAGCTGCTCCGCTTCTGATCTAGCTGTCTGCTATGGCCTGGGAAAGCAGTAGAAGATGGCTCATGTCCTTGGGCCCCTGCACCCATGTGGGAAACCCTAAAGAAGCTCCTGGCTCCTAGCTTCGGATCGGCCCAGTTCCGGACATTGCGACCAACTGGGGAGTGAACCAGTAGATAGATGGAAGATGTCTCTCTCTGTTTGTCTCTGTCTCTCTCTGTAACTCTTTCAAATAAGTAAAAAACAGATCTTAAAAATAAAAAAAGAAACACTATGTGTTTGGGTTGCCATTATTCAGCAGATCCATACCACTGGGTTGGTTGCTAGTGGTACCAAAAGACGTGCTTTGTATGGAAGATGGTTATGGTGGCCTTGCATTTCTGAAGTGACTGGTAAGTCTAGGTGACAATTAATGTCTTAACAGTGTTATTTTTGTGAAAATCTGTTTGGAGGGACTGGTGTTCTGGTGCAGCGGGTTAAGCTTACCCCTGCAATGCTGCCATCCCATAAGAACACTGGTTCAGGTTCCGGCCACTCCACTTCTGATCCAGCTCCCTACTAATACACCTAAGGGAACTACAGAAGATGCTCAAGTACTTGGCTCCTGCCACCCATGTGGGAGACCCTGATGGAGTTCCTGGCTCTTGACTTCAGCTTGCCCCAGCCCCAGCCATTGTGGCCATCTGGGGAGTGAAACAACAGATAGAAGATCTTTCTCAGTTTTTCCTTCTCTGTGACTTTGCCTTTCAAACAAGGAAATACATCTTTAAAAATAAAATTGAAAAAACCTATTTGGAGTTTGGGAAAGAGTGCTGCCAACAGTTTCATAATGCTCTGTTTCTAAATGATTCTCTTCTTTTTTGGGAAAAGAGACAGGAGGAATAGAATTAACATTTATTTATTACCATTTGTTTATGTCAAGCACAGTATATGATTTTTAAATCAATCTCACAGCACCCTGTAGTAGATAGTTATTATTATCCCATTTCACATAAGAAAAGACGAAGGCACACGAGGTGAAGCACCCTCCCAAGCCCATACAGCAGGAAAGCAGAGGAGTCAGGACTGAAAACCTCTGTTAGATAGGAATGCAGTTTGCTTTCTACCCTGCTGTATCCCTGGAGGCAGAGCTTCAGCCGGGATTTTTTTTTTTTTTTTTTTAGCTTCTTTTAATTCACTTAATTGATTGATTCACAAGAGAGATTCAAAATCAGTAAAGAAGTCAACTAAAAGCAGATTCTATCTCTTATGGTATCATGGATGCAGGCTCTGGACTTGAACTTTGGGCTCTAATTTGGATTTGTTGTGTGTGTGTATTGTATACATGTTGGCTTTTGGTTATTGTGTTAAGATTTAGTGAGTACTTTAGATAAAAATAAAAGCAGAGGCCCTCACTGTTCTAATTCTCAAATTTTAAAATCTTAAAATTAGCCTAACATCTGCTTTGGTGTCTCATTTTCACATGTATGTCTACTTTAGAGGTTGTTTTCCTCTTTAGGGCTTGGTGAGACTTCATTTGAAATCACACATTATTTTCTGTTTGCATTTTGTTGTACTCTGGGGAATCTCTAGACTGTATCACTGCCACATAACTTACTGAATACATTTAATAGCACAAGAGAAAATGCATTTAGAAGCTTTGGTTTTTTATATATGTGATTGGCAGATACGCAGATACAAGGTAACTTACTTGGGATAACAATAAATTTCAAGAAAAATATAATAAAATACATAGTGTGATATACCATATTTTAGTAATACCTAAATACTCTTTAAGCTAATGAACACTTTTCTGATTAGTGTTAGGATTATTGAGACAGATGACAGTTGTAATTACTAGGTCCAAATTGAAATTTTAGAAGTGTAAGTGGGAGAGAGTCTGTGTGTGTGTGTGTGTGTGTAGGGGGTTCCTGCCGAAGGCCTGACTTGTTTGCCTGGTCTCTTGTTCCTGTTGCTTGATCAGACCCAAGCAGAGGCTTGTATTATCTGAATCAGCCTTGTTATCTGATGGGCTCTACCGTGAGCTTTGATGATTGATCAGCACTAGAAAGGAGAGAATTTTGTGCCCCAGCTCTTGGTCTTGGTGTACAGTGAGTCAAGCCTGTTTAATGAGTCCACCCTGGGGTTCCTGACTCCTGATTTGTTGCTTGTGACTGGTCCGGATCTGGCCTTTTCATATCCGTAGACTTGGTCCTGTTTCAAAAGTAGGTGGTACTTGGAATAGTGTGCTGAAGAACTGGGGGTTGACACGTGATGACCAAAAGCATTGCACCTCTTTCATCTTTCATCAAATGCAAAGTTTGAATGGCAAATGTAGGATTGAGTTGGCTGGGACCGATGATGTTGGGCCTGATTTTTTCAGTATAGTTGGCCCATGTATGTAAGTGTTATTGTACAAAGGTTATTGTGGCTACTTTAGAGAAAAACAGGATGGGTAAGACTTAGTCTGCAGTATCTGGAGAATTGAGTCATAAGATGTTGAAGTGCTATTGTAGTGATTATGCCAAATTCAAGTATCGCATACTGTTGTCATTAATAGTGACAGGCTGGCCAATTAACATCTCTTTGGAGAACCTTCAAAGAAAGATCAACTTGATTGACTTTCTGTCGTTATGATTGTCCATAATTCACTCTGGAACATCTTCAAAACTCATTTGCTTAGATGGCCTTTTAAAAACTCTTGGCAAGAAGATAGTTAAATATAAGTATTGACTGTTTTATTTTTGGAACTACAGTAGCATGCTACTCTAAATAAGCACAGTGCAATTACTCTTGGGCAATTAAAAACCTTACAAATATCCTGCCTTACTATATACAGAAACCTTCACTGCAGAATATGAAAGGATTCCTAAGTAGGAATTAGGTATTTTGTGAAAGCCCGGTGAAGGCAAGGAATTTTTTAACTCTTTGTATTCCTGAATTAATGCCATGCTCAGCAACTATTGGTTGAATGTGTGAGTAATGGGTGATTGAATGAATTTAAGAAAATGTGTAGTTTTTAATTAAAAATATTCAGTTATACTATTTTCAGAAACTTACCTTACACAGAAAGCTGCAGAGAGTATTATGAAATACACCCTCATATCCACCTGAAAGTGTTAGCAGATGAAAGCAATGGCCTTATATGCTTTGCCTCATTTTTCTTTTTAATAAATAAAATATTAGTGGCCTTCCTTCCTCAGAAGCCCCTCTGATTATGAACCACGAGTCTGCCCTTTATATTCATACTGTCCCCATGTAGATACACACGTAATATGTATGTACGTATGGTGCTGTATTGTTTTATGTGTATTTTGAAATTTTTCTTTATGATATCATACTCTGCATCCTGTAATTTTTGTTCATTTAGAATGTCTTTGAGAAATGTCTCTCTCTATATGCATTTTTCATTTATTTCTTAGTAATCTTCTGTTTTTAAATATACCATAATTTATCTGTTCACATTTAAAAATAGCTTTTATTTATTTGAAAAGCAGAGAGAGAGAGAGAGAGAGAGAGTCAGACAGTCACCTGCTACCCTCTGGTTCACTCTTCAAATGCCCAAACCCAAATGTCTGAAACAGCTGGGACTGGGTCAGGCTGAAGCCAGGAGCCAGGAACTCATTCTAGGTCTCCTATATGGGTGGCAGAAACCCAACCATTGAGCCGTCACCAGCTGCCTCCCAGGGTGCACATTAGCAGGAAGCCGGATCAGAAGCAAAGCTGGACTTGGAAAGCAAACGCTCTGATGGGATGCTTGTGTTCAAAGCAGTGTCAAGCTGCAATATAATCCCTGCACCAAATGCCCACCACCATTCACTTTTTAAAATTTATTTATTTTATTTATTTGAGAGATGGAGAAAGAGATCTTCCATCCACTGGTTTTCTTCCCAAATGGCCACATCATCCAGGGGCTAAAGATGGGATTCCCACATGAGTGACAGGGGCCCAAGTACTTGGTCCATCTTCTGCTGCTTTGCCAGGTGCATTAGCAGGGAGGGAGCTGGATTGGAAGCAGGGCAGCCAAGGCTCCAACAAGTGCTTGGCTATGAGATGCTGGTGTACCTGGAGCACCACAATGCTGGCCCTTCTCTCTTCACTTTCTGATGCCTGTGTAGGCTGCTGCAGTTTTCTCACAATTGCAGAAAAACCCAGTGAGTATCACTGTATAAATCTGTGTGTGTGTACGTGCAGGAGATTCTCAGAGGTGCGCCTGCAGGTGCAGTGGGAGGTTGTGGTGTAGTGTGGTCTGTCTTGACTTAACCTTGCACTGGCATCCGGCAGAGTTCCATTACTCCATATTCTTTCAAAGATGCCTCAGTATTGAGTTAGTAAAACAGGCGAAGTAGGGTTTTTTCAAGTTCATGGTGGGTGGCTTAACTGCTATTTAATTTAGCAAATTTCAAATTCCTTTTTATAATCGAAAGAAAGGCAACATAATCCACAAAATGCTTGTGAATGGAAAAATGGAAACAGCAAAGGAATAAAAAAAAGACATTAAATTACAAATGCTCCTGTTGCCTTTCCTTGATGTTGCTTACTGAATACATGTCCTATAGAAAGGCTGAACCCACTGATTACAGTCCCGGTTAAAAAGGCTAAATAGGATCATTTTTAGTCCTAAAGACTTAGTCTTGTATCAGCCTGCAGTGACTTTTTTTTGAGAGGCATATTATACAATGGAAGCTGATAGCTACTGAAAGGTTCTGGATTAAATAGCTTAAGTGAATAAGCATCAGCTTTTACAGTTATTGGATTTGCCATCCTGACCATTCTGAACATCTTTTTGAGTCTCCATTTTTCTAGATCAGATACTATTTCGTTTATGTGAAACCAATTTTAGCAGAAACAAAACCCTGGTTTTGTCAGAAGACCAAAAAAAATTACCCGGGAGGGGCCAGAGCTGTGGCGTAGGAGGCAAAGCCACTGCCTGCAGTGCCAGCATCCCATATGGGCGCTGGTACATCCCAGATGCTCTTCTTCTGATCCACTTCCCTGCTGATGTGCCTGGGATAGCAGCGGAGGATGGCCCAAGTCCTTGGGCTCCTGCACCCACATGGGAGCCCTGGAAAAAGCTCCTGGCTCTTGGCTTATGATTGGCACAGCTCCAGCTATTGCAGCCATTTGGGGAATGAACCAGTGCGTGGAAGACTTCTCTCTCTATTTAATTCTGCTTCTCTGTAACTCTGCCTTTTAAATAAATAAATAAATAAATAAATAAATCTTTAGGGAAAAGAATTACCAAGGGGCTGCTATTATGGCATAGCACGTAAAGCTGTTACCTGTGATGCTGGCATCCCCTATGGGTACCTCTTCCAGTCTTGGCTGCTCCACGTCTGATCCAGCTCTCTGCTAATGGCCTGGGAAAAGCAAGGATGGGCGTAATGCTTGGGCCCCTGCACCCACATGGGAGACCCGGATGAAACTCCTGGTTTTGGCCTGGTCCTTTCCTGGCCATTGCGGCCATCTGAGGAGTGAACTAGCTGATGGACGATACTTCCATCCCTCCCTGTCTCTCTCTCTCTCTCTCTCTCTCTCTCTCTCTCTCTCTGTCTCTCTGTCTCTCTCTCTGACTTTCAAATAAATCAATAAACCTCAAAAGTTACCCAGTACCCATTATGACCAGTTTTATGGATCCACATTTGCTTCCTTTTTTCTCCCGAGAGTAGGTTCCAGTTTCTTCTCAGTTCTGCAGGAAGATCATATTTCTGTGCCATGCTCTTGTTACTGTGTAAACAGCAGGTGAAACACTGCCTTTTTAGCCTCAAATCTCTCCCATTCTTCTAAGGATTTCTTCTTCAACTGAAACAACCCATGTAAATCTACAAATGGCATGGCCCATACGATACTCCTCATCTATCACCCGATGTTTCTATTCCTCTTGCCAAATATTTTTATTGTTGAAAATATCATTTTAATCTACCTAGTAGAATCTCAAAAGCCACCAGGTTTTCCAGTCTCCCACCTGGGAGTCACTCACTGCCATGATCATCAAAGTATCCCCTTTTCCTCTTTCTTCAGCTCCTTTCCTTCTGCCCTAGTCCTACCAGTGCCATACATCAAGTTGTAAGGAGACAGAAAACTTCCTCAGGGTTGCTACCTAGAAACCCTGAGCAGAGGTCAGGGGTCAGGGCCTTGTTAGTTCATCATAGTGCTGAGCGTATTTGTGGACTCCATAAATAGGAAGCACAAACTCCGTAGTGCCAGTTTGCTAGCTTTGTGTGCTTTATGTGACTGAGAACAGGTTGTTTTTCTTCACAACGCATCTCGCCATCAGACCACTTGTGTACCCCCGCCAAAGATGGATCAAATGCACCTCCAAGCCTGGAGGACATGGGGCTCAACAGAAGAGAGCTTGGAAGGTGAATCAGCAGGTGGAGAGCATGGAAGGCGTCCCCCAGCTAAGGACAGTAATAATAACTCTGGGTTTGTCCGATGTTCTGGACCATCTGCTCTGCTACTTGCCTTCCATCACCATAGAAAATTGAGTATTGACTGAAACTGTTTTTTTTTTAATTTATTATTTGAGAGGCAGAGTTATAGATGGGGGAGTGGGGCGGGGAGAGGTATCTTCCATCCACTGGTTCACTCCGCAAATGGCCAATTCAAAGCCAGTATCCAGGAGCTTCTTCCAAGTCTCCTATTCAGATGCAGGGGCCCAAAGACTTGGGCCATCTTCTACTGCTTTCCCAGGCCATACCTGAGAGCTGGATTGGAAGTGGAGCAGCTGGGACTCGAACCAGCATCCATATGGGATGCCAGCACCACAGGTGGAAGCTTAAGCTACTAAACCACAGTGCTGGCCCCTGAAATTGTTAAATCACAGTGGTGACAATGATTCCTTTCAGCTGCCTACAATCCAGAAAGACTGTTTTGTAGCTAAGCAATTGGCTGAATGATCAGTGCCTAAAAGAAAATACCTAGCCAATCCAAGGAAAATGCAACTCTCTCCTTTCGGTAATGCCCTCTCTATTGTTTTCTACCGAAAAGTTGTATTTGTGAAGAATATCGGAATCCTAGCTGGAAACACATACTTATGTAAACCTCATGGAGCATACGAGTAGTGGAAACAGAACTGCTCACTCCGAGAGGATGGCAGCTAGGGGCGGTGATGTTTGGCAGCCAGAGCCGTGTCTTCCACAGACGTTGCAGCCCTGTGTGCTCACCACGGCCCTGGGGTGCTCTCAAAGCCAGAGCAGCCACCATGGCTTTCCTTGCAGAGGGGTCGAAGGTGTAGGCTCCGGTGCTTCAGTGACCGTTGTACTGAATTTCTAAAAATAAAATTAAAAGGACAGGAAATTACACCCTGTCCCACCACTTACTTGAATTGGAGTGAAGTAAGTTCTAGAACTTCCGATAAGGCCACGGCAGCCACCCTGTGCTCTGTGGAATGATGCTTGTCATCCTACTATTTGAACTTTATTCTTTTTTTACCAGAGCATTAATGGTGGTTTGGGAATAAAAAATGAAGAGTACATTCTCTGAGGGGGATACTATTCAGCTTCATTGCTCATTGCATTATTATAGTGGATTGGATTAGGAGCAGAAGGGACAGAGGTGCTTCATGTCTGTGGAAGAGGGGTCCAGGAAGGTCATGGCACCAGGAGGGTCTGGGTGGGCATTCCTCAGAGAGCTAAGGGAGCAAACTGAATATGCACCTTCTTCCTCCTTACCTCCCATGTCCGTCTGGATGTTGTATTAGTGGGATCCAAATAAGCTGAGACAAGTGCAGCATTAAAAGGGAGCAGGGGCAGGGGATTAGCTTAGTAGTTGGTGCCCGTGTCTCACATCAGAATACCAGGCTTCAATACCCAGCTTCTGGCTCCTGAAGTCCCTGCCACCCTTGTGGGAAGACCTGGATTGAGTTCCCAGTGCTCAGCTTTGGTCTGTGATGGCAGCCCTCACCATCACAGGCAGCACGGCACATAGGGGAGTGTGCTCTCTGCACGCCTGCTCTTCTCTCTCTCTCTCTCTCTGTCTCTTGCTCTCACTCTCTGTTGCTCAAATAAATAAACAGATGTATTTTTTAAAGGGAGCAAATCAGCCAAAGGGGAAAATACAAAAGAGCAGCACGTTGCCTGATGGCCCATGGGTAGAAAAGGCAGCGGGTATCACTACTGTGTCACGCAGCAGGTTCAGAACTTCCTTCCTCTGGTACCTTGCTAGTGATTGCCTGTGGCCACACCCCCACTGACCTGCAGCCATGCTCCAGGAGCTCTGTGCTGGCCTTAGGTGAAATTTCTTAGTTCTCAACCAGAGACCTTATCTGCAAACCTGGGGAAGCAGTGTTGAGCTGGCAGAGCTGTTGCCAGGGTTAGATCAGTTTCGATCTGCAGGGCCCCTGGTTGGAGGGGTGTGGGTGTGTGTGTGTGCCTGTGTTAGTGATCTGTGTTGATACCTTTAGGGCATGGTGGATGCTGAGTGATGGACGCTCCCCGATCTGATCCCTACATCTGATCGCCGATACTTTTTCCTCCTGCTCCTCTGACTTGATGCCTTTCAGAATCATTCAATGACCTCAACTTCCTGTTAAGCACATGCCTCACAAACTGCATGACCAGACACAGGGCATTCACCTCGATCGCATTGCTTTAGATGAGGCTGGGGAACCCCTGGAGGGAGAAGTGGAATCATTGCTACTTCTGCAAGTGTCTACCTTCCTTGGTCCAGAGGTTTGTTTTTAACATGACTACAAGGTTAATGGATTTAATTGTGTATTAGATTGTAATTAGGAATTCTTCCCAATTAATGATGCTGGAGTAGGAAAAGCCATAAATCCTCCCATGGCTCAGTGAACTTGAGCTTGAAGTCAAGAGGTTTTTAGAAGAAGTTCCTCTCTCTTAATATACACTTTTGTGCACATTGAGTTTAATCAGTATTGATGAACTGGCCTCTTGGAAAGAAGATCTGTGTATTAGACCTTAGCTCATCCAGTTAGTAAGCCAGTGGCTCTGCGTGAGTTTTACAGTCAGACATTATTCTGAAACATTACTTTCCAAATAATGGAAAAATAGAATGAATTATTTATCAGGAATTTTGGTCCTAAGATACCCCCGACCACTGGAAGCAATAAGATTAATCATATCATGTGAAATAATATATGACTGTGGTCAGTAGTTAATAATGATAAATGAGTGGTAGAAAGTGAAAAGCACTTTAAACATAAGTCAGGAACACCATACTTTTGTTTGAAAATTTTAAAGATTAGCACATGTATCATCTTTGGTTATTTAAAATATATCATTAAGAATTGAGGATTTAAAAGTTTCTCAAAAATGTATCTAATCTCTTAAGCAAGTGTGCTTTTAAAAAGATCATGAAGGATTTAAGAAAAACCATTTTCAATATAAATCTTAGAAGCAGAAGATATGGCAGTGCTTTGTGTGGGTCCTGTTAATTTTTCTAGGACAAAATTAAATGTCATGTACTTGCAAAGCCAGCCAGGGTTTTTTCTAAGGAAGACAACAACTCAGTAGCCCTTAGGAACAGGACATATGCATGGGAACTAGGAATAAATAAGCGAGTGTTAGGAAGGAGACAGAAAAGCTTGACTCTACATGAGTGGAAATGTAAAATGCGTAGACACTTTATTAACAGGACTATTTGCTACGTGAATGTGACCCAAACCTAGGCCAAATCATCTCAAAACATAATTGTGGTAACAGAAGATTAAACTGTAGAGTGGGTATCATTAGGACTTGTCTCCCAAGCAGTATCATGAAACCACTGTCTGATCTAAGCAACTATTTTAGCTGATGGAGCTGTTGCTTGGTGTTCTGATTTGTGGAGAAGGAAGGTGCGCGTGGGTACAAGGAGGCTGTGTGTGTCTAAAGCGAATGCACAGAGAGGGCCTGGAGAGTTCATTCTGTCTGTGTGTTCTGAAGCCTGGGAGCCCAAGATAGAACCAACAGTTCTTCCAACAGGTCTAAAGAATTTTGGGAGGTGTGTTTGCTATATGAATGCCTCTCTACTCCGCGTAAAGACTTACGTGACTTTAAATATGAGTGAATTGGGAAGAAAGTGCTTTTTAATGTAATTTGATGTTTGAAATAACTTTGATGACAAGTTTCTGGATCCACGTTTTAAATATTGACAGTTTTAATGATGATTTTTTCATTCAGTTTAATCGCCAAACCCAAGTAAATGTAAAAGTAAAAGTAAATATAGCGTTGTTGCTCTAAAGAGGGTCATATATATTTCTGCCACATAGCATGGTATTTAGCACAGAGTGTCTATTTCATGAATTTTGGTTGAATCAATAGAAGAATTCAGACAATCAGGCTAAAGAATAATTAGGTCCAAATGGGAGAGGTAAATGGGTTTCTGAACAATTTGATCTTTAAATCTTTTTTTATATACAAACCTTAATGCTGGAATACTCTGATTTTGAGATATTTGGCATGCATAATAGAAACCTATATTTTGCCTAGTTGTTTTACTCCTATGCCATAACCTGCCTCGGAATTGGTGAGCTAAGTCCACAAAGGGCAAGGAATCACTGAGGAAGTCACATGACGGGGGAAGTCTCACCTTCAGACTGACATCTATGAATGCATAGGCAGCACGGCTCAGCTGGCCGTAGGTTGTGTGTTGCCTGTGTAGCAATGTCTGGTCTGTGCTCTGAATCCCAGTTTTTAATTTCAACATGGATTTCTGATCCACGTTGAATTATATGGTAATTCACCAATTACCATATAGTAAATTCATAAGGCAAAGTTTTGACTATTTCTTCCAGCCATTAGTACTGCCACAAATGGTTATCTCCCTTCCCTCACTCCATTTGTGGCCGTGAAGCTTCGGAATCAGAAAAACCATGTTTGAATCCCAGCTGTACTCTCCTGGCTGTGAGAGCTTAAGTGAGTTGCTTACTATTCCAGAGATTCCATTTATGCCACTGTGAAATGAGGATACCAGTACCAGTTCATAAGACTGTCATTCTCTTCAACCTTTGTTAAGTGACACAGTCCGTTGGACCTGGCCAGCTCAGGTTTTCTGGAAAAGGAAGTGCAAGTTTTTTGGGTTTTGCACAGTACCTCTACAACTGTTGCTGACAAAATAGCCCATGGGTAACAAGTACAGCTCAAAATAGACTATAAAAATGGATTGGATGGGGCCAGCGCTGTGGCTCACTTGGTTACTTCTCTGCCTGAGGCACCGGCATCCCATATGGGCACTGAGTTCTAGTCCTGGTTGCTCCTCTTCCAGTCTAGCTCTCTGCTGTGGCCTGGGAGGGCAGTGGAGGATGGCCCAAGTGCTTGGGCCCTGCACCTGTATGGGAGATCAGGAAGAGGCATCTGGCTCCTGGCTTCGGATCAGCATAGCGCTGGCCATGGCGGCCATTTGGGGTGTGAACCAACGGAAGGAAGATCTTTCTCTCTGTCTCTCTCTCTCTCACTGTCTATAACTCTACCTGTCAAATAAATTGGAAAAAAAAATGGATTGGGTGGAATTGATTGACATTCAGTAGGTAATGGACAGCACAAGAGAGGTTGGAGAAGCAGCAGAATTAGAGATAGCAGGGGGTGGATTACCCAGTACTGAGACAGCAGCAGATAAGAGTTGGTAGCCTGAGAACGATAGAAGAAGCAGTCAAAATGCAAGGATCAGGGACAACACAAAGAGCATTCAGCTCCCATGTGGTGGAGGAACAGAGTCCCACATATCTCAATAGCTCTTGAGGTTGTTTTAAGGCAGAATATAATAACATGTTCAAATTAAGCTCAGTCTATGTGGAATATGAGATAACTTGATGCTCAGGATATGGTGTTTAACGAAAGAAGGGCAATATACAATGACTTAGAAAACTTTCATTAAAAAGAATAAGATTATCTATCATATTTTACTTAAGCCCAAGTTATAACTAGATTAAAAACAAACTAAAAAACTTACTGGAACTTAATTGCAAAAGCTCTAATTATAAAAGAAGTGATTTACAGGCCAGTCTTGGCACAACATATATATATATATATATGATTTATTTATTTGAAAGAGTTACACAGAGAGAGGAGAGGCAGAGAGAGATAGAGAGAGAGGTCTTCCATCCTATGGTTCACTCCCTAACTGGCTGCAATGGCCGGAGCTGTGCTGATCTGAAGCCAGGAGCCAGGAGCTTCTTCCGGGTCTCCCACATGGATGCAGGGGCCCAAGCACTTGGGCCATCCTCCACTGCTTTCTCAGGCCATACCAGAGAGCAGCCGGGTCTCAAACCGGTGCCCTTATGGGATGCCGACACTTCAGGCCAGGGCATTAACCCGCTGCGCCACAGTGCCAGCCCCTATATGTTTGTTTTTTAAAAAATAAAAAAAAAAAGAGCTGACATTCACTTTCTAGCTTCTTGATACTGGATTTAGCAGGAATTTCCTCATACTTAAAATGGAAACAAAAATATTATTCATCAAAGAGTGGTAAAAGGTTTAAATCATATAAACTACGGAAAGTGCTTAGCACAGCATCTAACACATAATATGAAGGGAGGAACTTTAGAAAATTCATGGGTAGGGGCCAGTGTTGTGGCTCAGCAGGTTAAGCCACCAACTGTAGTGCCAGCATCCAATATGGGCTCTGGTTCAAATCCTAGCTGCTCCACTTCCAATGCAGCTCCTGCTAATGCACCTGGGAAAGCAGCAGAAGAATGGCCCGAATGCTTGGGTTCCTGTCACTCATGTCGGAGACCCTGAAGAAGCTCCTGGTTCCTGGCTTCTGCCGGGCCCAGCCCTGGCTGTTGTGGCCATTTCGGGAGGGAACCAGCAGATGGAAGATTTCTCTCTCTCTTCCTGTCTCTCTCTCTGTCTCCAGGAAAAAAAAAGTTCATGAATAAAGTAAATTAAAAGATAAGTTTATTTTGGTGCAAAAATTTTTTGAAATTCGTGTGCTGTTTTTTCAGAATGTACACTTTCCATGAGCTTTCTAACGAATATCCTACACATGGATTTCAATTTTTTTCACCAAAATAAACTTATCTTTTAATTCCATTTTTCCATGGACTGTGCAAAGTACTGTTATATGTTCTAAATATGTTAGCTTTTATCATTGGTGTTCTTAACCAATGTTACAACTGCTATTTTACATTGCAAGAATTTTCCCCCTAAAACCATTAGGTCCAACTCCTTTTACATTGTCTGTAGGTCGTTGCTGTCTATTCCTTTGTTTGGCCTATATTCTCTTTTCTTTGATTTTTCCAAATAGTTTTTAAAATAATAGGTAAACCACTGCACTCAAAGTGCTTGAGAAAGGACTCTGTCTTACCTTGTATGTGATGGTTCTGATTGTTTCTCTGCACTCTTTCTTCGCTCACTCAGGCTGTACGTTGGATGCTTCCTGGTATCCTCTCCATGAGAGTCCCCTACAGCTGACCTTCCCATGGGCCAGTGGCACTCATGCGGCTCTCGTGCTTGCCGGCTGAAGTTCCTGCGGTTCTCTGTTCAGGATGCAACTCTGTTTCTCCTCTGCTTTCCTCTCCCCTTTTCTGGCTGTAACATTTGGTCTAAGGAAATGTCACAAGAACATCCTTAAAATGATACTGAATTTTATCTGCTTTTTGTGACATAATTGTAACTTGAGTGAATTTGCTCTCAACAGAAGGAATGATTGTGACATTTCTAAACAAACATAAACTCAGCCTTGCCGTTCCTTGTATACCATTCATAGCTCATCAGTCGAGGTGGGAAAGGCTATGTTTTCAATTGAAGTTGAAATGAAAAATTTGAGTTTCAGTCAACATCAGATACTGGTCTTTATCTTGACAAGAGGGTTTAAATGCTTTGGAATGATAGCTCTGATTAAACATTTGATGGCAGGCACAATGTGGCATTCTTGGATCCAGGGACTGTGCTGTAACCTTGTATACCTGAAGTGTATCATTCAAAGAAACAAGATTTGAGGAGGTTTGGGTTTACCTTTTAAGAATGATCAGAGACAAATATTTGACTGGTGAATATAATATTTGACTGATGGATGTTCAAATAACTATTATTCTAAAGGTTCTGAGAGATCAAATAAATGGAGAATTTTTCCATCTCACTAGTAATTCTGTCTACAAGAATTTTAATTTGGCACTTGAGAGTGATATTTTAAAAATGGAAATCTGATCCTGTCACCCTCCCTCCACTGCCTAAGACCTTTGATGGCTTACAGGTGCCCTTAGAAGAAAGTGCAGTCTCTGTCGCCAAACCCACCACCTCCCAGGGGCTCCAGGTTGGCTCATCAAACCCCATTTCTTCACCAGCTTGCAGGCAGACTGGCATGCCTCACTTTCTCAAACACACCAAGCTCCCTCCTGCCACCATGCCTGCCAGGACATTGTCCTTCATTGGGAATGTTCTCGTTCCCTTTCTGTACACAGTTAATTCCTCCTCAGCCTTCATTGCCCATTGTCACAGTGGTTTCCCTAAGAGAGGCCTCCCCTTGGGACCCTGAGTTCAGCTGGGATCTTCAGGTTGCTGTTTTTATGGCCTCTTGACCTTTTCCTGTGAGGCCCTCACCACGGTTCATAATTATACATTTATGTGAGACACTTGGATGCTGAACTGGCAAGTGCACACGTGACATTGCAAGGGAGGAGTAAACTGTTGGGATGGTGTGTCATTCTTGTGCCTTCTCAGTGTCTGTTTTAACCAATCCACCTCTCATGAGATTTCCTCAAAAATGGAAGTACATCTTAATTTGATTAGCAGCACTGTAGACAGCTGTTGAGTTCTGAGCTGGATGTACAACAAACAAAGGTGAAGTAGGTAAGCTACGTTGATAGAACCCATGCTGTAGTCAGAGAGATAACACTCATCTAATACTTTGGATACTGTATTAGTCAGCTTCCCATGACCATAGCAAAATGTCTGAGACGAGCTACTTTGTGTAGGAAAGAGAGATTTATTTAAAGCTCACGGTTTTGAGAAATGAAAGTTCAAATAGCACAATGCATGCTCTGGCCAAGTTTCCATGGCAGTTTGGGGATGGCAAAACTTTGCTCAGGAAGAATCATGGGTGTGGCACCAAACACAGGATTTTGCAACAACTCTGCCACAAGAACTACCAAGGAGTCAGTGAGATCTACCTCCGGCTGGCCTAATCCCAAAGGCTGAAGACGTCCCGCTAGAGGTTCCACTGCCTCCCAGTAATGTCACCCTGGGCACTGTCCTTTAACATATGAACCTTTTGGTTCCTGTCCAAGCCATAGCTGAGGGCAATATCATGAGTGCTATACAAGAGTCAGCTCTCAAGGGTTTGTGTTTTGGGGAAAGGTGGATGGTGTGGGAGAAGCTTTCATAGAGGAGGTGATGTTGAAGCTCAGTGGGCTGAGAGGGAGTCAGATTTTGCTGAATGGAGAAGGTTGGTGTGCAAATTAAAATGAGATGAGGTAGAGAGCTGTCAAAGTAGGTGCCATGGTCAGGAAGTTGGTGAGAAGTTCTGGTGACTGGGAGTGAGGAGAGAGGCTGGAAATGACTCTGGGCCAAAGACCTGAATCATTTGGATGATTTTGTTCAGGAGCTTGGCTGTTATTTTTCGGGCATCAGAGGCCATGAAGTGTTTTAAGCATGTAAGTGAGAGAGCAGATCTGTGTTTTGGAAACATAATGCTCAAATTCTATTTGAAGACCATTCTAAAAGCTGGTGGAGTGATGGCAGTGAGTCACCAAGTGAATGGGAAGTGACATGGAGGGCAGTGAATGAACGCCAATTTTTGCAGAAGTTAGATTGTTATGGGAAGGGAAACATTGAAGGGATCTCTTTTTAAGGTCTTTTTTTGTTTGTTTGTTTAAATTATGAAATTGTTATGCATATTTGCTTAATACAGAGGATCTGAAAAATGTAGAAAATTGTATATGAAAAAGAAAGGATGATCACAGTAAGACATCTGGAAGGGAAAGTGCTGTTAGGATGGTTAGAGCGAGAGGGGGAACTTTTGGAAAGGCTCCAGAGGAATCTCCTTTTATGGAGTTCCCTACTTTCTTTCTGGAAGGCTCTGATTCCATCCACGGGGGCAGCACAACCTTTTGGGACTCAAGATTTTTGCTTATATTTTTTCTCTCTGGAACATTTCCTCCTGCTATCCCTCCCCCCTTATTTTGCCTGGCTAACTTTCATTCCTCCTTCAGGACAACAGTAGTAATAGGCATCATCATAACAGCAGCGACATATATTGGTCATTTCCCCAGTGCTTGTCACTGTGGTTAGTGCTTTCATTTGTTATCTAACTTAACCCTCAATGGAGTCCTATATGAATACTATTAGTCTCCCCATTTTAAAGATTGACTTATTTATTTGAAAGTCAGAGTTATAGAGAGAGAGGGAGAGACAGACAAAGAGGTCTTCTGTCTGCTGGTTCACTCCTCAAATGGCTGCAATGGCTGGGATTGGGCTACGCTGAAGCCAGGAGCCAGGAGCCAGGAGCTTCTTCCTAGTCTCCCATGTAGGAGCAGGGGCCCAAGCACGTGGGCCATCTTCTGCAGCTTTTCCCAGGCCATTAGCAGGGAGCTAGATCGGAAGCAGAGTAGCCAGGACTTGAACTGGCTCCCATATGGGATGCTGGCATCACAGGTGGTGGCTTTACCTGCTACACCACAGTGCCGGCAGCTACCCCATTCTACAGATGAAAACACTAAGGCATTATAGAGGTCAGTGAGTTGAGCAAATATAAATATCACAATGTATCACTTTCTCAGGAGGCCTTCTTTGACTACACATCCCGCCCAAAACCACTAAGTTAGGAAGACCTGTAATTTTTGTGGGAGAATTTTACCATATTTATACCTATTTTATGAATGAGTGCTTGTCTTTTCTGCTGGGACAAAAGCCCTATGAGGACAGGTTCTGTATCTTTCTTGTTCCCTGTTCCTTGCCATACCCTCCAGTGCTCACCATTGTGATTGCCTGGCACATGGTGGGTTGTTCAGTGAACCGACCACTTGACATCAGGGTCACTACTCTTGCAGGAAGGTTGGTCTAAGCCTCTGATGCAGGACTCACGGTGGAAGGGAATACTTGCTGCCTTGCCATGATGGCCCTGGAGCCTTGGGATGAGAACCTTTGGATATCCTAGGGTGCAGAGGCCTCCAGATCCAGTTCTCTCTGTGTCCTTTCCATCTCTTCCCAATGTCCAGGATTCCATGGAGCCTGCTTACAACTGACTTAATTGTCTGGGCCTCAGACTGGATCACATTCTGTTGTCTTTTTTTAAAAAAAGATTTATTTTTATTTATTTGAAAGAGAGAGAGAGAGAGAGAGAGAGAGAGAGAGAGAGAGAGAGAAAGTCTTCTATCTGCTGGTTCACTCCCCAGATGGCTGTAATAGTCAGAGCTGAGCCGATCCAAAGCCAGGAGTCAGGAGATTTTCCAGGTCTCCCACATGGGTGCAGGGGCCCAAGAACTTGGGCCATCTTCTCCTGCTTTTCCAGGCCATAGCAGAGAGCTGGATTGGAAGAGGAGCAGTTGGGACTAGAACCGGCGCCCATATGGGATGCTGGCAGAGGCCAGAGCTTCAACCTGCTGTGCCACAGCGCTGGCCCCTGGATCACATTCTTAGGGAGGTCTAGCTGACAGGGACTGCAGGCCACATGGTTGGTACTCCAATTCTCTGAGCAGCCTCCTTTAAGGAGTTCAAGTTTGCTTTTTGCTTGTTGTTGTTTTTGGTTTTATCTATTTATGTCTTTTTAAAATTTTTTTATATTTATGTCTTTTAAAAATTATTAATTTAAAATTTGAGAAAGAGAGAGAAAGAGAGAGAGAGAGAGAGAGAGAGAGAGAGAGAATGAGCGCTCCTATGTACTAGTTCACTCCCCAAATGTCCATGACAATCAGCGCTGACCTGGGCTGATCTGGACTGAAGCTTGGCACTGGAAATGCAATTCATGTATCCCTTGGGTGGCAGGAACCCAATTATTTGAGCCACAGACACTGCTTCCCAGGGTGTGCATTTTCAGGAAGCTGGAGTCAGGATCCAGAGATGGGTGTCAAACTCAGACGCTTCAATATGGGATGCGGGTGTCTTAACCAGTAGGCCAAATGCCTGTCCCTATGTATTTTGTTATATTTTTAAAGATTTATTTATTTATTTGAAAGTTAGAGTTACACATAGAGAGAAGAAGAGGCAGAGAGAGAGAGAGATGTCTTCCATCTGCTGGTTCACTCCCCAAATGGCCACAATGGTTGGGGCTGGGCTAGGCCAAAGCCAGGAGCCAGGAGTTTCTTCCTGGTCTCCCATGTGGATGAAAGGGCCTAAGCACTTGGGCCATCTTCCACTGCTCTCCCAGGCACATTAGCAGGGAGCTGAATTGGAAGTAGAGCAGCAAGGACTCGAACCGGCACTCACAGGATTCCAGCACTACAGATGGCTGCTTAACTCGCTAGGCCACAGAGCCAACCCCTGTGTTTTATTTTTAATTGACATATAATAATTGTCCTTACTCATTGAGAGAAATGTATTACTTCGATATATGTACACATTGTATAATGTTCAAATCAGGTAGTTAGCATGTCACTCACCTCAAACATTTATCATGTGTTTGTGGTTAGAACATTCAAAATCTCTCTTCTAATTTGAAATACACAAGAAATGACTGTTTCTAAAATTTTAAATTGATATGCGATAATTGTACCTATTTATGGGGTACAATGTGATAATTTGATTCATGCACACAATATATAATGATCAAATCAGAGTAATTAGCACTGCTATCGCCTTAAACACCTGTCATTTCCTCTCTTCTAATTCTGTGTGATTTATGTAATGCATTGTTGTAAGCTCTTGTCACCTTAATACGCAATAGAACTTAGAACTTATTTCTTCTATTTATCTGAGCTTTGGTACCTGCTATCCAACCTCTGTTTATCACCTCCCCACTATACTCCCACCCCCGCTCCCCTTCTAGCCTCTTGTCATCACTATTCTTCTTCCATGAGATCATTGAGTTTGCTTTGTTTCAGGCTCTATCCATCTGGATTCACGGAACTTTTTTTTTAAAGATTTTTATTTGAAAGGCAGAGTTACAGAGAGGCAGAAAGAGAGAGAGAGAGAGATGTCTTCCATCTACTGGTTCACTCCCCAAATGCCACAATGGCCAGAGCTGGACCTATCTTGAAGCTAGGAGCCAGGAACTTCTTCCAGGTCTCCCATGCGAATGCAGGGGTCCAAGGGACTTGGGCCGCCTTCTACTGCTTTCCCAGGCCATAGCAGAGAGCTTTCCCAAGGGATACTGGCACCGCAGGCAGTGGCTTTACCCATTATGCCACAGCACTGGCCCCTTTACTGAACTTTTAAGGTTTTATAATTTGAAAACAAATTAGATTGAGATCATGAAAAGATAATTTTTTTAGGATAATGCTGCATGAAAAGTTTCATTCTTCTGGGAATGGGAGAGGGAGGAGGAGGAGGTGTGGGAGAGTGGGTGGGAGGGCGGGTATTGTAGGAAGAATCACTATATTCCTAAAGTTGTACTTTTGAAATGCATAAAGTTTGTATTCCTTAAATAAAAGGGTTTTTTGGGAAAATAATTTAAAAAATAAATAAATAAAAAGTTTCATTATATTTTTGTCTGATGGATTGGATTTAAGTATTTTTGAAAATTACTAATAAAAATGATGTTTGGCCACTGCCGTGGCTCACTAGGCTAATCCTCTGCCTGTGGCGCTGGCACACCGGGTTCTAGTCCCGGTTGGGGCGCCGGATTCTGTCCCGGTTGCTCCTCTTCCAGTCCAGGTCTCTGCTGTGGCCCGGGAGGGCAGTGGAGGATGGCCCAAGTCCTTGGATCCTGCAGCCGCATGGGAGACCAGGAGAAGCACCTGGCACCTGGCTTCGGATCAGCGTGGTGCGCTGGCTGCAGCGCGCCAGCTGCAGCGGCCATTGTGGAGTGAACCAAAGGAAAAAGGAAGACCTTTCTCTCTGTCTCTCTCTCTCACTGTCAACTCTGCCTGTCAAAAAAAAATGATGTTTACTTTATCACCAATGATAAGTCATTGATGTGTATGTTTTATTTCAAATATGGGTTTCACTTGTACATTCTAAAGCAAATACTTTTTTGGATTAATTTTGGACCAGTTCCTTCTTTATTCCATTTATCAAAAGAGACAAAAACCTGGAGGGCACTAGAGAGTGAACATTCTCATTTCACCAGGTTAATATTGATAATTTGAACACAACAAACCAACATCCAAAGTTTGCCAAAAGCAAACATTTTTAATAGCTTAACATGGGGCCGGTACTGTGGCATAGGAGTTGAGCTGCTGTCTGCAGTGCCACCATTCCACATGGGCACTGGTTCAAGTTCCAGTTGCTCCATTTCCAATCCAGCTCTGCTAATGCACCTGGGAAAGCAGTGGGAAATGGTCCAAGTCCTTGGGCTCCTGATACCCACAATGGAAACCCGAATGAAGCTTCTGACTCCTGGCTTTAGTCTGGCCCAGCCCTAGCTGTTATGGCAATTTGGGGAATGAATGAACAGATGGAAGACCTCTCTCTCTCTCTCTCTCTCTCTCTCTCTCTTTCTCTCTCTCTCTCTCCCCCTGTAACCCTGACTTTCACATAAATAAACCTTTAAAAAATTAGTTTAACATAAACAAATAGAATTAAGGATCCTGACATTTCTTGAACAGGTAATACAAAGTGTCACAGAAGAAGCAGATTATGATTTCTTTTTCTGATTTTAGATGTTTGGGTTTTTTTTTTTTTCTTTCTTTTTTAAAACCCAGTCATAGTATGATATTTAAGGCAGGTCAACACAAGTTTCACATTATTGGCTTTGGAACCACTTGAGTCTTTATCTTTGTCTTCCTGTTTATTTATAGACTGGAAAAGGAAGACAGCCTTTCCTGCTTTTTCAGTTTCCTAAGGATATCTCAGTTTGTAATGCTTTTATCCGAGGGAAGAAGGCATTCTTTGTATATCTGCAGAAGGTTCCACTGTTAAAAGCTGAGTGAATGGTTGTCAAACCCGGGTGGTTGAGTGATTTCCACCATTTCAGTTTGCTTAAATGTTAATGCAAATTTGTGAAAATAATTCTTAACTACTATTATGAAAATAGTGTTTAGGAATAGATATTTTATAAAATGATATGGGAATAATTATAAACCATAGTAAATCTGACCTTTTTTTTTTTTGTATTTTATGGCTGGTCCTATTACCAAATTTTGTTACTCCTAGTGAAATAAAGTTAACATATTCTACGACCTCATTGACCTAATTATAAAAATATTTTCCAGTGTTTTGCGTTCATTCATTCATTTAACAGACAATGCTAAGAGTGCCGAGTGCTAAGGATTCAACAATGAGTATGATTCATCTCCTAGTGAAAGGACATGGCTTTCTCTTCTCCATGGGTATCAAAAGCGTGATCCAGTCCACTCTTTAGAGCCACTGGAGCATCTGTTGACCCCCAGAACTCACAAGAGTCATGCTCTAGTGGATCTTGATCTCTGAATCTTCAAGTACTATTTTAACAACCTGGTTTGGAATAATAGAAGAGTGGACCAAGACCTATTCATTAATTCATTCATTTCCAAATCTAGATGGACATTTGTGCACAGGAAGATATCTGTGCAAACATGCCAGCAACATACAAATGAAAGTTACATTGCTGGCCTCCAGGAGCTTCCAGATCCGTTGGAGAAATAGACAAGTAACCACACAGAATTTCAGGGTGTAATGTAGCAAGTGTTTTTATCCTTTTGTGATTGCCCTATTATAATACTGTCTGTTCTTATATTCCCGTTGTAATATCAGCCATTATGATACAGTAAGCATAGACTTTCACGAAGAACAAAATAGAGTCATCTGGAAACAGTGCTGCAGGTTTAGCAACCTTCATTTTCCTCCTGCAGCTACGTTTCCCAGCTTCTTCTGCAGTAAGTGTGTAGTTTCGTGACTGAGTTGTGAGTGGAACATGGACAGAAGAGATGTGCACCACGGGGCCTGGACATAAAGTCCTCTGCACAGTCCTTCGTGCTCTCTTCCCTTTCTGAGGTGACCTCAAGGGCCTGATATAGAAGACAGTAGCATTTTCAGATGGAGAAGTCTGGGTCCTTGAAGGACCGTGTGCTGTTCACCTACCTAAAAATACTGCCTCCCACCCCAACAAGATCAGACTACAATATAAATGAGAAGTAAATGTGCATTGTGTCCCTTTAATTTGGAAGTTATTTTTAGAACAGTTAGTCTATACTGACTAGCATATGAGGACTCTTTAAAATGTTGATGGAAAATAAAAATATATTTATTTTGGTGCAAAAACTTGAAATCCATGATTTTTTGTTAATATACATTTTCCGTGAACTTTTTGAAAACCCTTTATATGGATGGGTTTCAATTTTTTTTGCACCAAAACAAACTTATCTTATTAATTCCATTTTCCACGTAACCTTGCAAAGTACCCTCATCCTCTCCTATGAACTCTCAGGCTACCTGCCCAGGGTAAGCATTGGTTACACAACAGAAATGCAGGAATAGTATTCTAGGTGGAGAAGAGCATGGGGAAGGAGAAAACTTGGTGTTTTCTGGCAACAGTAAGTGATTTGGCATGGCTTGTGTTCAGTGGCGATCTGGGGCATTATTTGTGGACTAGAAAGGAAAGTGAGAGTGAGAACCAGGAAAGTTTTGTGGGCAAAGCTTCGGGAGGAGACCACGTAGACCTGAAGAGAAATAGTCCAGGGGACGGATAGTTTGATGGCAGTGTTCAAGCAATGAAGAAAAAGAGCTAACCTACATATGGGAATTGATTTGTGAATAGAAAGAATTTCTTATAATAGAGACAGTTTTTAATAATGGTCATATGCAGTGGGTTTTCTTGTGTGCATGGTCTCCAAAAGTGTGTAAGTGTGGACCGTACCATGGATACTCTTGCGGGCATGGACACTGAGAGAGCAAGAGTAAAGCCATTGCACTGGGAATGTCTGGCTTGAGAAGGGGGAACGCCCGGAGAGCATGATCAGTGTCTTCACATGTCAGTGTAAGGGAAATGTGTGGTCTAAGGCTGGAAGGCTTCCAAAGAAAGAAAGCCGTGCTTGTCCACATATCTTCACCCAGAGTTAACCGTTTGACTCAATACATTAGTTGTTGGGGCTGATGAACAGGCGTGTGAACTAGTTAACATGCCTACATGGCCTTACAGTGGTATCACTGACTAGTGTGCCCAAGAGAATATCAAATCCCAACAGCAAGGCAGTGGGTGAAAAGGCAGATACAAAGATAGTGGAGAAAGAAACTTTCCCATAACTCCCTATTTATCAAAGCCAGGTAGGTTGGCTGTTCCGCTGAAACTGTCAGAATTTCTCTCATCTTTGCCTCTTAACTGATGGATGGGGTTTGGTCTTGCTTACTAAATGTGTGTCCTAGCAAGACACAACTTTATTTAAAATACCATTAAGATGCAAACACATTATGGTTACTCCGAAGGCCTTTTCGTAGAACATGAATTATTCAAATAGCTTCTTAATAACTGCATTGATTCCCACAGTTAAAAGCAGATCAGATTATGGAACCTGCTCAATACCACTTAAATGTTTATAGATGTTGGACTTGACAAAGACCTTTTAGACACTGATAATTTCTTTCACAAGACCAGAATGCTGGAGATTTGGCATTACTGCTAATGCTCTGTGATTATTTCTAATAAATGGGGAACACTGTAAGAGCAACCATTTAAGGTCTTCATTCTTATTCCATTTTAGTTCCAGAGTCATTGCCTGAAAATCTAGTTATGCGAAAAATCAGACCTGAAACTTTTACATTTATATTGATCAGAAGCTTTTATGTTTCCTTTGCGAAGATCAATGCAGTAAACATGTCTTAACCTGCATGTATTGGTGCATATATTTAAAAGTATCTATGAATATTTATAAGGATAAAATCCAATAATATTTCAGATTTTAGGTTGCTTTTACTTCCCCATGAAAGAGTAAAAGGGAGGCTAGGTTCTAACAATGTGAAGAAATTATAGAGGAAACAAAAATTGGATCTTACATTCTTTTTGATTCTTCCCTTATTTAGAAGTTTCTGGGAAGAGTAATTTATGTCATGTCTTCGTCTGCTCAGGCTACCATAAATAATACTATAGACTTAAACCATAGAAATTTATTTCCTAGCAGATTTGGGTGCTAGAAGTACAAGACCCAGGTGCCAGCTGGTTGGGTTCTAGTGAGGGCTCTCTTCCTGGTTTGCTGAAGTCACCTTCTTGCTGTGTGATCATGTGACCTGTCCCTAGTGTTTGCAGATGCAGAGAATAAAGGAGAGGGAGAGGGAAGTGGGAAGAGGGAGAGAAAGGAATAATCCACTCTCTTCCTCTTCTTATAAGACCACAAATTCTGTAGGATTAGGACCGACCTTTGTGTCATTGTTTAACCTTGATGACCTCCTTACAGGCCCTCTAGGCACATTGAAGGTAAGGGCTTCATCATGTGAGTGTTGGGGAGACGCATGCAAGCAGTGGTCTCTGGAATCAGCCTGCCTAATTCCGACTGTAACTTTTTAAAAGCAAGTCACTTACCTTCTCTGTTTCTCAGTTTTCTATAAAATGAGAGTAAAGATAATAGTAGTTTCATAGCTTTTTCACACTGAGTGAGTTGACATGCAGATTACTTATGGCATTTACTAAGCATACAATGAATGTTGGATATTAAGTATTGAATTAGATATTTATGTCTTTAGCTGAGCCTTTTATAATTTTATATATGTGATCTTCATGTTTATATATTATGATTATTGGCATTGGAAATTCACAGTATGTCTTAAAGTATTTTCCCCTGAATCTTGATAGATGCTCAAATATAAGGGAAAAAAATATATTTTATTGTGTAAAATTCTTATAAAAAGTTCTCATCAGAATTGCTCTGGTCCCCCTCCCCACTAACACAGGAGAATGCTCTCCAGTCAGGACTCCCTCCACTCATCTTCTCAAGACTGCTGGATGACCTTGTGCACTACACATTCCACAAAAACCAGTGAGAGCAGAGGCCCTTCCCTAGTAATTGAAGAAGGAATTTTCTACTTTTTCCATTTCCCAGTTGTCTGACTCTCTCTCTCTCTCTCTCTTTCTCTCTCTCTCTCTCTCTCTCTCTCTCACACACACACACACACACACACACAAACACACACCCTGAATTCCTCCTTATTCAATAAAAACAGAGTAAGTACATGGCTGTAGATCTTATTGCTGTGGAAATAAAAGTACTTCATTCATAATGAGAACTTCAGTAATCTTTAGATTCTTCCTGTAGAGACTTTGGGGTCCCCATTTGGTTGGTGTTTTATAAAATGAAGTAGGGGAACCGACGTTGTAACACAGCAGGATAAGCTGCTGTCTGTGATGCATCCTACATGAAGGCCCTGGTTTGAGTCCTGGCTGCTATGCTTCCAAACCAGCTCTGTTAATGTGCCTGAGGACAGAACAGAACATGGCCCAAATACTTGGGTCTCTTCCACTCATGTGGGAGACCCAGATAGAGATCCAGGCTTCTGGCTTCAGCCTGGCCCAGCCCCAGGAATTGTGGCCATTTTGGAAGTAAAACAGTGGATGGAAGATCTTAATGTGTGTGGTCCCTCTCTCTCTATCACTCTGCCTTTCAAATAAATAAAATAAATCTTTAAAAAAAAAAAAAAAGAAAGAAAGTGAAGTAAGGAGAAGTAGCCAAGTTACTGGAAGTGCTACAGGTAAGGTACAGTAGTGTTATTCTATCAGTATTGGCCAATATTCTTTCTTGTGTTGATTGAATTAAAAGGGTGGAGAAAGTGCCCTAGCTGAGTCTCCCATAACAAATTTTTCCTGTTTTCTATCACTCACTCTCAGGCAGGGTCTAATCCTTCCAGGCTCCATCTAAGGCTAGAGAAATAGCTTTATTCTTTTTTCAACAGAAATCAAGGTCTTTTCTGCTTCACAGGTGGAGTTTTTGTTTTGTTTTGTTTTAAAGGAGAAAAAGCAAAAAAAAAAAAAAAGGAAGCTGTCCATGGGTTAACGCTTCTTCGCAAGCAATTGTTTAGTTCCTGCCTTTGGAACTCATGCTCCCTGACTTGGGCCCACTGCTTCTTTCCACTCTAATTCCATTGTGAGGACATGAACAAGTCATAGATATTTTACACTTAAAAACATTTCATTCTAAGTAGTTGTACTTGTGATTCAAATTATAAGATTTTCACTAAAATTAGAACCTGAGTCTCTTTAGATCTGAGCTCTTGCTTTAAAAAAATCAAAGTGAAATATTTATGTAACGCAAAGTTGCTAACTGCTGTAGGATGTGCAGTGTGAATGATCTATCCTTGTAATACTTCTCAGTGTTGGGATGAGTGGTCCTATTAGAATATTGAATGTAATAGAAAATACAATCAGCATGCTGTGGGCACATGCAGCAGGAGTTTGAATATACTGAGATACTACAATTTCTCAAACTGTAGAGATGACCTCTCTTGTAAAAGAAATGAATCTTTATACCTGTCTCCATATTGAAAACTTGATTTGAATCAAATCACAAGCCCAACGTAAACTTGAAACTACAGTCAGTCTTCTAGAATAATACATAGGAGGATGTCTTTGTGATCATGGAGTGAGCATGATTTCTTGCATATGACACAAAGAAATAGAAGTCATAAACTTAAAAATTGACAAGTTGAATATCACCACAAGAAAACATTTCTGCTTACAAATTTGCACCATGTTTAAGAAAATGAACAAGCATGTACTAACTTGGAGCATACTCACAGCACTATATCTGACAAAGGACTTACATTTAAAATACATAAAGAATTTCTACAAATCTAGTTGAAAAGACAACCCAACGGAAGGTGTATGAAAGAAGATATATTAATGCCCAATAACCTCAGTGGGTGTGCTTAACACGATCAGACATCAGAAAAATACAAGTTATAGCTACAATGATAGCCATTTCCCATTCACTGAAATAGCTAATATGAAAAAGACTGCCAAGCCCAAAGGCTGGGGAGGATGTGTGGCACTTGGAACTCTCATTCTGAGAGTATAGAATTGTCTAGTCTTGTTGGCGAACTATTTGACAGTTTCTTATACTTGAACATGCATTTACTGTGTATGACCTAGCAAGTCCACTCTCAGGTATTTACCTACAAGAAATAAAAATGTAGGTTCACAAAAAGATTTAAATAAAACTGTTTATAGGAGCCTTATTCTTACTGTCAAAAGCTAGGAATAATACAAATGTCCATTGACAAGAAAATGAATAAACAGATTGTCTTAGAGTGGAATATTACTCAACAGTAAAAAGAAAGGAAGGAAGGAAGATAGTTAGAACAAATCACCAATTCTGGCAGTGATGTTGATGAGTCTTTTTTTTTTTTTTTTTTTTTTTTTTACACAGGCAGAGTGGACAGTGAGAGAGAGACAGACAGAGAGAAAGGTCTTCCTTTTGCCGTTGGTTCACCCTCCAATGGCCGCCGCAGCTGGCGCGCTGCCACTGGCGCACCGCGCTGATCTGATGGCAGGAGCCAGGTGCTTCTCCTGGTCTCCCATGGGGTGCAGGGCCCAAGCACCTGGGCCATCCTCCACTGCCCTCCTGGGCCACAGCAGAGAGCTGGCCTGGAAGAGGGGCAACCAGGACAGAATCTGGCGCCCCGATCGGGACTAGCGCCGCTAGGCGGAGGATTAGCCTATTGAGCCACGGCGCCGGCCTGATGAGTCTTAAACATGCTAAGTAAAAGAAGCCAGTTATAAAAAAAAAGTCCTTATTCTATGATTCAAGTTATATAAAGCCAAATACAAACAAAACTCATCAATAGTGACCAGACAGTGATTGGTAAGGAAGTTGAGAGGAAATGGGAATGGGAAAATACTCTTTTTTTTAAAGATTTATTTATTTATTTGAAAGGCAGAGTTACAGAGAGAGAGAGAGAGAGAGAGAGAGAGAGAGAGAAAGTCTTCTATCTGCTGATTCACTCCTCAGATGGCTGCAACAGCCAGAGCTGAGCTAATCCAAAGCCAGGAGCCAGGAGCTTCTTCCAGGTCTCCCACATGGGTGCAGGGGTCCAAGGACTTAGGCTATCTTCTGCTGTTTTCCCAGGCCATAGCAGAGAGCTGGATTGGAAATGGAGCAGCCAGGACTTGAACTGGCACCCATATGTGATGCCGGCACTACAGGCAGTGGCTTTTACCCACTACACCGTAGTTCCGGCCCCTGGAAATACTCTTTAAGGATGAAGATATCCTATATCTTGTTTTGACCATTGGTTACATAACTATATATGGATGTCAAAACTCAAATGTATGTATTTTATTCATGTACATTAATTTCAGGTTTTTTTTATTTTTTAATTTTTTTTCAACTTTTATCTAATAAATGTAAATTTCCAAAGTACAAATTTTGGATTATAGTGGCTTTTCCCCCCATAACCTCCCACCCACCCACAACTATCCCATCTCCCACTCCTCTCCCGTCCCATTCTTCATCACGATTCATTTTCAATTCTCTTTATATACAGAAGATCAACTTAGTATATACTAAGTAAAGATTTCAACAGTTTGCACCCACACAGATGCACAAAGTATAAAGTACTGTTCAGTTTTCAAAAAGTAAAAAAATAAAAGTCTGTCCCCATTGAAACAACTGCAGACTGATGAGTGATACAAGGCAGGAACTGCAGGAAGGGAGAAGAGTTATTGTGAGATTTCCTGGAACAAAAGGATGGCTGCTTCCAATGTGCACAAATATGTCCATTCCGTGAGAACCTCTTAAAAGAGTCTTCGAGAGGGGAACCTGGAGTCAACAGTTGCTAAGGAAATGGAGATGGGGAACATGGCTTCTGCCCTGACATAGTTAGAGACATCAATGAAGGGGTCATTTTTTTTAGACTGCGGAGGGGTGAGGAGGGAAGGGACGGGAGCATCCATTTTCCAGCAATCAAGATGGCCACTCATGTGTCACTTAGGGAGGGAGGTACATAGAGATCTTTCCTAGGTGTGCTTCAGGTGTTCCTTTGCTGGGAGTCAACTGCCTGAGTGGTCAGTTAGTGGGTGTCTGTCCGAGGTGGGGCTGAGTTAGAAGCATCCTGAAGTCGGGGCTGCTGGATTTGTTCTAGGTGTCAGAATTATTCCTTGGGGATGTGGCTCCTGCCTCAGACAGAAAGCAGAGTCCATATTGTCAGGCTTCTTGACAGAGAAGAGATGTCCTTCATGCTCACAGTTACCAGAAAGCATTGCTTCTCCAAAGACTGCCTTTGCGTAAACAATGGACTTTATAGAACTCGGTTCCCCTGTGGGGTCTCTTATAATGATCTCAAAGAGTATTCTTGACTTCTGAGTGCTTTCAGTGCCACAGAAAAGCAAAAGGACTTGTCAAGAAGTCAGAGAGAGTGTCAACATCAAAGTGACTTCTTCCCTTCCAGCAATGGAAGGAACAGCAGAACCCTAGGGCATTTCTCATTTCTTGTCCAGATCCTGACAAAAATCTCAGCTAATGCCTGAACACAGGAGTAAAAGTGGTATGAGCAGGATGATTCTCCTGCATTTTGGGGGTCAGGTTCTTGGAAACTGTTTCAGAGAATTTTACCTGTGTATCCTTAATCCTTTAAATGGAAGAAGTATCTAATATGACTGGCTAGAATTGAAACTTGATTTTAGGACCCTTAATACCAGTGCCTCTGGTTTTTCTTGAATGACAGCAATGTGTATTGCCTGTGATATGGACCATTCCTTTGTACTGTAGCCCTCAAAATTTGCACATTTATGCATGTTGTATGTTCTGGAGATGGAAAAATGTTGTGTGACAGTGTCCCTTCAAACCCTTGGGAAGTTGATCCAGAAGGAAGCATCGTATTCAGACTGCCGATGTTCATATTGCTATAGACATTTCAAGACGCGGTTGTCAACCACAAAATTGGTCATATTTCAACATTTGTTATTTCTGCACATACTGATGGAAAGATGAAGATTCTGTGCAGTGAATACTTGATTGGAGCGTTGGCATTTCTAACAGAACTGGCAACTTTTCAAATTGAGTAAGGCATTTGGGAGACCTTACTTTATGGCTTATATATCACTATCTTATAGATTATGTACCATGCTTGATGATTGTGTTAACTGAGAGAGACTGAAAGAGAAATGTGAACACTCTGTGCTTTGAACTTCTCCCTCCTTCAGAATGTCTTAGAAGGGCTGGACGAAGAAATGAAGCAGGTGGCAGAGGTGGACATTAGCTGGATGGCACTAGGGGATAACCATGAAGTTATAGGGTATTGACTTTCAGGAGTTATCCATTTGCTTTTCTACTTTTAGGTAAATTATGGTCTCCCTTAACATCACTCATAGAGGATTCAATCTAAATGAATTGGGAGCTCTAAAGCAGTTTTCTACTTGAGAGTATCCCCTTATAGCATTTTAGACTCCACAAGCTATTGCATTTCCCCTCCTTTTAAAAATACCATTCATACTTATAATGTCTATTAAAGATATTTTCCCAACATAATTTCATTGAGGGGAAACAAAACAGTCTCCTCCACAGTGAACAAGATTAATGCATAAACTTAGCACTTATTTACTTATGTTTTGCAATAATTTAAAGTTTTTATTCCGTCATTGAATTAAATATTCATAGTAAAAAGGAAAAGGCAAGATGTAGGTGGGGGCAGGGTTGAGATTCCAGGATTTGCTGCAGAGATGGACAGCCTGGCTTCTTGATTTCAGTTTTATAGGCTTATTTATGTGGTGATTTTTCTCCATCACCCTTCAAAGTTCAGTATAAAGGCCTTGGCTGAGAAATCTTTGGCTAAACAGATTCTTTCTAAACAGCATAAACATGTATGCTGTACGTTTCCAGGAACCCATGACTCAGATAGCTCCCTTACATTTTGTTTTTGGTTGGTGGTGGCAGTAAGAATGAGACCAATGCAACAGGGAGCCTCAAGGGTGTGCTTTCTGTTGGGGTGGGCCTTGACTGTGACAGTGACACCCTCAGAAATATGTGCGCTCAGCCATATTTAAACTTGAGGGAAAACGGGCCAAGGAAACTTCCTAGTTACTTCTTTTATTCAGAATAAGAAGTAGAAGTAGCAACTTGAGTAATCAAGTGTGGAAACAGATAGCATAACAAATCAATCCCAAGCTTTGCGGTCTAGAACAATAATAATTTATTATTTCCCATGATTCTGTAGCTCAGGAATTTGGACAGAGTTCGACTGCTCCATATGTTGTCAGCTGGTGTGGGTCACTGGGCTGCATTCAGCGGGGTTCTCTCGGCTGCACTCAGCTGGCAGCTTGATGGGCTTCATTTTTAATCGCTGATGCCTCTTGCTTTGCTCTTAGCCTTTCTCTTTCTGCATGGGCAGCTTGGCCTTTCTCACAGGATAGTGGTCTCAAGATAGCAGGACTTCTTTCCTAAAGTGGCTACCTTCCAAGAGAGAAGGTGGGAGCTACCAGGTGCAGCGTCCAAAGCACATCACCACGGCACCTCAGACTTGAGCTGAGACCCAGTAGATTCCAGCTTTTTTGAAGGCTGCAGTGGTATGTGAGTATCAGAAGGAAAGGAATTGATGGTGGCCATTTGGAGGTGATCTATCACAGCTTATGTATGTTAACTTAAGTTGGAAGGGATCATTTAGATTAACTGCCTGCTTGAAATTATTCCAGTCTGGTGGATTGCTACAGTGAAGATTATGAAAATAATCTTGGGGAAAACAATTTCTTGGTGAATTGCTTCTTTTGGGGTGGGGGTGACTTTATGAATCCAACAATGTTAATTAAAACTCCTCTCCTTTCCTACACCCCCACTTGAGAGTATCCTCTTATAACACTTTAGACTTCACTAAAACATTGTTCATACTTATTACATAATAGCTTGTTTATCTAATGGAACATTTATTTATACATTGAAGCTAAATCCTTGGGATACTATAGTGAATGGATTCTTTTTTTTTCTTTTTCTTTTTTTATTAAACTTTTATTTAATGAATATAAATTTCCAAAGTACAGCTTATGGGTTACAATGGCTTCCCCCTCCCAAAAATTCCCTCCCACCCACAACCCTCCCCTTTCCCGCTCCCTATCCCCTTCCAATCACATCATGATTCATTTTCAATTCTCTTTATATACAGAAGATCAGTTCAGTATATATTAGGTAACGATTTCAACAGTTTGCCCCCATATAGCAACACAAAGTGAAAAAAAATACTGTTGGAGTACTAGTTATAGCATTAAATAAGAGTGTACAGCACATTAAAGACAGAGATCCTACATAATATTTTTTTTTAAAAATTAATTAATTTTCTATGCCATTTCCAATTTAACACCAGGGTTTTTTTTTTTTTTTTTCATTTCCAATTATCTTTATATACAGAAGATCGATTCAGTATATAATTAGTAAAGATCTCATCAGTTTGTACCCACGCAGAAACACAAAGTGTAAAAATACTGTTTCACTACTAGTTATAGCATCACTGCTCATTAGATAACACATTAAGGACAGATCTCACATAGGATGTAAGTACACAGTGACTTCTGTTGCTGACTTAACAATTTGACACTAAATGGATTCTTGATTGTTAGAAAGTTTAGCCAAAGAAGGTTAATTTAGTCTAGACCTGAAAATAATTCTAGATTTTCCATTATTCTATTTCAACTGATCATGTGACTCTTCTCGCTTTTCCTCCTCCTTCCTGGAGGAATTATATAGGTTCCCCTTTTCACAGCCAAAGACAAACTTGAAAAGATGTGCCCCTTATTTTAGCAGAAAAAATAAACTGGAATTATAATGTTAAAATCCAAGCACAAAAACTAGTTTAAGTCTTCGTGATTTCAAAAAATCTACTATTCCTATTGCATTCTTTTTTTTTTTTTTTTTTTTTTTTTTTTTTTTAATTTTGACAGGCAGAGTGGACAGTGAGAGAGAGAGAGACAGAGAGAAAGGTCTTCCTTTGCCCCTTGGTTCACCCTCCAATGGCCACTGCAGCCGCTGCGGCCGGTGCACCACGCTGATCTGAAGCCAGGAGCCAGGTGCTTCTCCTGGTCTCCCATGCGGGTGCAGGGCCCAAGCACTTGGGCCATCCTCCACTGCACTCCCGGGCCACAGCAGAGAAGAGCTGGCCTGGAAGAGGGGCAACCGGTATAGAATCCGGCGCCCTGACCGAGACTAGAACCCGGTGTGCTGGCGCTGCTAGGCGGAGGATTAGCCTGTTGAGCCATGGCGCCGGCCCCTATTGCATTCTAACCATGATTAAATCAAATATATTCCATGGAATAGGAATCAGAGTACTGACTGGTGACCTTTGGCAAGCTGCTTAACTTCAAGCCTTTCTTAACTGAGATTAATTCCTTCTTCATTTGTCCCAATGTTTGTGAAGCTCAAATAAGTAGAACTATTCAGGGCCACAGATCAAGGATGATATCTGAGTGAAAAAAAGTATGGGGCCAGTGCCGCAGCTCAATAAGCTAATCCTCCACCTGCGGCACCGGCACCCCAAGTTCTAGTCCCGGTCAGGGCGCCGGATTCTGTCTCGGTTGCCCCTCTTCCAGGCCAGCTCTCTGCTGTGGCCCGGGAAGGCAATGGAGGATGGCCCAAGTGCTTGGGCCCTGCACCCGCATGGGAGACCAGGAGGAAGCACCTGGCTCCTGGCTTCAGATCTGCGCGGTGCACTGGCTGCAGCGCTGCAGCCGCAGCGGCCATTGTGGGGTGAACCAATGAAAAAGGAAGACCTTTCTCTCTGTCTCTTTCTCTCACTGTCCACTCTGCCTGTCAAAAAAAAAAAAAAAAAAAAAAAAGTAGTAGGATATCCTCCCCAGAGTGAGAAAGAACCCAGTTAAATAGATCTGTCTATCTATCCATCAGTCCGTCCATCTGTCCACCCTTCCATCCACACATCTATCTCTCTCTCTCCTGTAGGCTCACGGTCTCATTAGATCATTTTCCAGCAGTATAGCTAGTGAAGGCGTAGTGATACATTTAAGTAATCTCATTTCCAGACTTTCTTTTCAGTTCTGCCTGGTTCGGATTCTGTGGAAAGTCTGGGTCAGAGTGAACTGAGCTGGCCAAAGCACAGCCCCTTGGAACGTCTCATGCCTGGAAACGCTGGCTCACCTGGCGCAGCAGCACCACCGCACTCGGGAGTGGGCTTGTTCTTTCTGCAGTGGCATTTTTATCATTTTTGGCCTTCCTCGACAGTACTTTAATTATTTGTAGGCAAAACTCCTTTTCATGACTGATTGAATAAGGATTTTTAAAGATCATGAGATAAAAATAATTTCAGTCTCTTGCTCCTAATAAAATAATTGCCATATTTAACC
Organism: Lepus europaeus; assembly: GCF_033115175.1. Taxonomy (NCBI): domain Eukaryota; kingdom Metazoa; phylum Chordata; class Mammalia; order Lagomorpha; family Leporidae; genus Lepus; species Lepus europaeus. The sequence goes on along the minus strand of NC_084827.1, from coordinate 102,625,222 downwards.
TCAACTACAAGAATTTGCTTCTTCACTTTTCAGAGATTCAGTTAATTATAGGTCTGAGCTATTGGATATGGGAACCATAAAATACCTGTGACTATTTAAATTTAAATTTATTAAAATCAAATACTCAGGGGCCTGCATTAGAATGCAGGTGGTTGGGGCTGGTGCTGTGGCTCACTTGGTTAATCCTCCGCCTGTGGCACTGGCATCCCATGTGGGTGCTGGGTTCTGGTCCTGGTTGCTCCTCTTCCAGTCCAGCTCTCTGCTGTGGCCTGGGAGGGCAGTGAAGGATGGCCCGGGTGCTTGGGCCCCTGTACCCGCCTGGGAGACCGGAAGGAGGTGCCTGGCTCCTGGCTTCGGCCATGGCGGCCATTTTGGGGATGAACCAATGGAAGGAAGACCTTTCTCTCTGTCTCTCTCCCTCACTGTCTATAACACTCTCTGTCAAATAAATAAATATTTTTAAAATGCAGCTGGTTAAGCCATCACTTGTGATGCCAGTAGGCCGTATCGAAGTGCTGGTTTGAGTCCTGGCTGCTCCACTTCTGGTCCAGCTTCCCACTACTTTGCCTGGGAAGGCAGCAGAAAATGGCTCCCATTTTGGAGACCAGAATGAAGTTCCCATGACCTGGCTTCAACTTGGCCCACACCTGGTTGTTGTGGCCAAGTGGGGAGTGGATCAGTGCATGGTAGATCTCTGTGTCTCTCCTCTCTCTGTGTGTCACTCTGCCTTTCAAAGAAATGATAAGCAACTCTTTAAATACTCAGGTCTTTAGTCATGTTAGCCGTATTTCAAATGTTCATTGATTGCATTTGGCTAGTGGCCACCATGTTGGAGAGTGTAGACACAAAATATTGCCATCATCACAGAAAATTCTAATAGAAAGCACTGTTTCCGTTTATTTTGGTCTACATACCAAAGTTTATTAAAATAAAACATAACATACAGTAAAAAAAAAAAAACGACAATTGTTATTTACTGGCCCCAGTTTTAAGTTATTAACAAAATCATCCAACATTTTAGTCCAACAATGGCACTTTCTTTGTGGTACAATAACAACATGAAATTAAATGTTGAATAATGTTGAGTAACTGTTAGGAATATTTTATACATTGTCAGTGTTTTCAGTATGCCTTTTTTTCTCTCTAAAAGTGAAACTTTAAAAAAAAAACTGTGTAAGACACATGTAAGTTTTACATGATTATTGTTATTTTTCTTTCCTGCTATCTCCCTCAAAGTCTCTTTCAGTTATGTTTATTTATTTGTGTTAGGTGAGCCTGGTGGGGCGGGGGCAGGGGCAAAGAAGAGATAAAACTCATGTCCTATTTTTTAGTAATGTTAACAAAATAGCTGATAATTGTATAGACAGAAACTACTAAATAGAGATTTTGTGGGCTGGCATTGTGCTGTAGCAGGTGGGCTGCTGTCTGAAGTGCTGGCATCACATATGGGCTCTAGTTCAAGTCCTGGCTGCTCTATTTCTGATTCAGCTCCCTGCTAATGAGCCTGGGAAAGTGGAAGATGGCCCAAGTCCTTGGGTCCCTGCATCTATGTGGGAGACCCTGAAGAAGCTACTAGCTCCTGGCTTCAGCCTGGCCCAGCCGTGACCATTGCAACCATTTGGGGAGTGAACCAGCGGGTAGAAACTCGCTCTCTCTTTCTCCATCACTCTCCCTTTCTCTCTGTAATTCTGCCCTTCAAATAAGTAAGTGGCCGGCGCCGCGGCTCGCTAGGCTAATCCTATGCCTGCGGCGCCGGCACCCCAGGTTCTAGTCCCGGTCGGGGCGCCGGATTCTGTCCTGGTTGCTCCTCTTCCAGTCCAGCTCTCTGCTTTGGCCCGGGAAGGCAGTGGAGGATGGCCCAAGTGCTTGGGCCCTGAACCCACGTGGGAGACCAGGAGGAAACACCTGGCTCCTGGCTTGCGATCGGTGCAGCGCACTGACCATAGCTGCCATTTGGTGGGTGAACCAACGGAAGGAAGACCTTTCTCTCTGTCTCTCTCTCTCACTGTCTAACTCTGCCTGTCAAAAAAAAAAAAAGATAAGTAAGTAAGTAAGTAAGTAAATAAATAAATCTTTAAAGAAGATTCTAAAATGTTTTTAAGCTTATTTTATTGCCTAAAGCAGTGATTATTTTTAAAATATATGTACTTTTTTGTTGATGTATTTGAAAGGCAGAGTTACAGAGAAGGGGAGAGACGGAGATCTCCCATCTGCTCATTCAGTCCCCAGATGGCCATAACAGCCAGGTCTGTACAGGTGCCAGGGCCCAAGCATTTAGGCCATCTTCCGCTGATTTTCCCAGGCTATTAGTAGGGAGCTGAATCAGAAGTAGAGCATCTGGGACACAAACTGGTGCCCAATGGGATGCCAGCATCACAGGTGGCAGCTTTACCTGCTACGTCACAGTGCTGGCCTAAAGAATTTGTTTTTTAAATAGATTTAGAACCATGTATCAGCTAAACATTTTAAAGGATTGTTGACTACATTTTTCTTAGTGAGTGTTTCACAAACTCCTCTGCTGTATTGAAAATTAGGCCATTATGCTCATATCTAAGTCATTTGAAGTAATATGTGCCCTTTTCTTAGTTTAAACACAAGTTCTGATCCAAGATCTGTTCAGATCTTTATATGTGCCAATTAAAATATTGACTTTAAATAAAAGGGTCATAAAAAATGTGAGATTAAAATGATTAAAAGCTGAGTCCTTATCACATAAGCAAAAGTAAACGAGAATTGCACAATGCCGTCCTTAAGAGCACAGTTCAGCTGCACAGACACGTTCCTAGATGTTCTAAACTGCTTACAAATTATAGTGCTCCATGTGAGAGATTGGTATTAGAATACACTTGGCAATTAAAATTCACTTTATGTTGTATAGTTGCTCAGAGGCTTATAGAAAGCACCGTGTAGACAGGTTTTGAAAAAGAGCAGTCTCCAACGCCAAGCCACATTTTTTTTCGGTTCAGAGTCAGAAAATTTTGTGTAAGCAGTGTGGTTTACCAAACATGTCTTCCATAATGGAAACCTATTTTTCACTTCAACGCTGACATAATTTATGCAGAGCCAGGAAACAAAACCATACTACAGTGTCATGTCGTATTTGTTACCTGAACCAAATTTCAGTGATTTTAATTGTGAAACTAAGAATGAAAGTTCTGTTGCTGAACCCAGTAAACAGGCTTGTTTTGAGCGTGTTTCCTATCTTCGTTTCCAAACTAGTGAGAGTGGGTGCTGTCCTGGCGATCTAGCCAGTTAGCGAGGAGTCGGGAACCTCAGATGAGGAGAGAGGCTCATAGTCCATTTTGTTGGATCCCACACAATGAGAATCACTTAAGGGTTGGGCAAGTAGTATGATTTCCCAGGTCTAACTCAGCTTTGTCCTGGGTAGTTGGGCAGGCCACTTAGAATACCTATCCACAAACCATTAATGAAATGTGTGTCATCAGTATTTCTCAATCACTGTGTCATGTCCCATGAGTGTGTCACAAAGATTTCCTACACTGCTAATAGCAAGAATAGCTTTCCCCAGAGCTCCCACTCCTCTGACTCTTGACCAGCAGGCTCCTTCCATAGCCTGTGCTCTTTCTCCTCGGCCCCATACATGTTACACTTCTTATGTCTGGATTCGCCAAGGACTTGGTTTGGGCAGGTTTCATTGGCAGTTCCATCTGAGAGCCTCCACAGGTGCCAAGCTGCTATTGCAGTCTTGACACAATAAGACTCCCAGTTCATCCTAAAATGTCTCCTCTTTGAGTTAAGCATTGCCAGTGCTCCTTTAAACCACGATTTCTTGAATTTCCTGGAGTTTGGAAGGCTTTTGGGAACCAGGTATGAGGAGTGAAGATCAGAAGAGTGTTGGTGGGCATGACAGATGCTTGTGAACTTTACTAGGGGGCAGGAAACATAAATGTGTGAAACTTGCCCATTCTTACAGGCAGTTTCAGATTCTCCTCCATGAAGCGTTCTGTAGTCAGCACTTGGCCTCACTCTTCTCGTTCCAGCTCTCCCACTGCGATCCTTGTGTTACATACAGGGTGGAATCAGCTTTTCCACATGATAATTGTGGGTGTCTCTTCCTTATTAAAACTGTCAGATTCTTCTTTGTATCTTCAGATGTGTGCATAATATATAAATTTATATGTCAATCCCTTAATATATATTTAATATATGTTATATTGAAGTTCTATACGTACAATAGGTTTATATCCGATGGATAGTGTCGAATGTCTCTTCTGTATTGTATAAGACATTGGTGATAAAACAGTGAACAAAACTGATACAGCCCTTCTCTCCAGGAGCTTTCATAATGAAGCACAATGCCCATATTGTGGATATTAAATGATAATCTTAAATTTAAGCTCAGTAAGTCCCAAAAAGGAGATATGCAGTATTCTACATATAGACAATGCAGCAGGAAGACCTGGTTTCTTCTTGGGTCTAAGAAGGAAGATTATGCTGGTAGAGGTGGTTTAAGCTGAGACTTGAAGGATAAGTAGGAGTTATTTAGGTAAAGAGGTAGAGGGAGAACATTGCACGGAAAGGGAACAGCATCTGTGGAGCATACTACAGCTTGGTTGCCTTGCAAGTACAAGGAGCTCAGAGACCAGAGTGCCTGGATCGTAGTAGGTAAGGAAGAGAATGGTGCAGGAAGATGCTGGAGAAATTGGTAGAGTCGGATCTTACAGGGATTTCTGGGCCATGTGAAAGATTTCTTTCTTTAGCCTAAGATTAAGAAGTGGCCATAGAAAGATACAAAGTAGAAGAGACTTCATCTACATGTTTCCTAATAGTCTCCTGGTGGATTCCTGGCTTCCAGCGTCTGCAACTTACATTTGCAGTCTTATTTTCATTTTCCTCGTCACTGTTGTGGGAAAGGAGGAAGTAGCACGCCTTGTCCAGGGAATTAGAACCTCTCTACCAAAGAGAGTGAGATGCTTCCTCAGAAAAGAAACTGGCCAGTGGGTTGACGAACCACAGTTTGGACTTAAATCTTCTAACGCATTAATATCATTCCACCTTGGATGTGGGCCCCTTAGTTTATTCTGAAAATCTGATTTCTGGCAGCATCTTCCTCCAGTTTATTGTTGGAGGAGTGCCCAAGTGAACCAGAGCATTCTTCAATTCTGAAACCATTTCCTCTGCCACATCCAACTTTCCTTAAGAACTTCTAGCCATCAGTGGGAAAATCGCAGTGTCTTTCTCCTGCCGGAGCTCTATGTCTGTATCAGTTATACAGGATCTCACAGGTAACCCTAGAGGAGGGAAAATTTGATGAGGAGAACCATAAATGCAAAGGATCTGGTGTCAGATGCCCAATCATTGTTTTGTGCAATGATGACTCACATAGGAGAGTTGTAAAACTTAAGAGAATTGAAAATGAATCTTGATGCAAATGGAAGGGGAAAGGGAGCGGGAGAGGGGAGGGTTGCGGGTGGGAGGGAAGTTGTGGGGGGGGGGGAAGCCATTGTAATCCATAAGCTGTACACTGGAAATTTATATTCATTAAATAAAAGTTAAAAAAAAAAAACTTGAATATGGCAAGAATAAGCAAGGAAGAATTTTCAAGGGTTATTTAAAAAGCCAGTTTATAACATAGCCTGAAGATGCTCATGCTTTGTGTGTAGCACTTTTAAATGATGGATATTTGTTAAACATCAAGGCAAAGCTAAAGTGTGCATAGACAAAAAGGCATGGGTAAAGAAAGGTAATTTTTTCTTTTTGAACGTATAGGACCAGTGCAAATGAACGTTCAAATGTCTAGATTAACCAGTTCTTATGAAAAACAAGTATTCAAAAGAGTAGTTTTTATTAATACTTCATTATTTGATAATCATTACTATACTAGATACAAAATAGAAAATAGGGGTACAGTACCTACTTAGGAGAAGCATATCTCGGACTGGGCGCTGTGGTGTAGGGGCTTGGGCCATCCTCTGCAGTGCCGCCATCCCTTGTGGGCAGCAGTTTGTGTCCCAGCTGCTCTGCTTCCAGTCCAGCTCCCTGGACTTGGATGGCCCAAGTGCTTGGACTCCTGCACTCATGTGGGAAACCTGGATGGAGCTACGGAGCTCCTGGCTCCTGGCTTCAACCTGGCCTAGCCCTGGCCTTTGCAGCCATTTGGGGAGTAAGCCAACAGATGGAACATTTCTCTCCCCACCTCTGCCTCTTCCTCTCTGTAACTCTACCTTTCAAATAAATAAAATGTTTTTTTTTTAAAAGAGAAAGACCAAAAAAGGAATCTGTATCTTTAAAATGTAAACTTTGTCTTTAGCATTCTGAGATCTTGGGTAGGGCAACTGACCTTTGATCTGGTTTCTTCCAGTTAGTATTCCTAAAGACGACAGTGCATAGGAAAGGCTTTAACATTTTCTAGAATACCACACAGATGTATTCACTAGTATTGTTGTTTCAGTTATCTGTCACTGGGTAATAAGCCACTTCAGACCTGAAACGATGTTTTGTTATTTTGCACAATTCCTTGGGTTGGCTGGGACTTGCTGATGGCTCTTTGCTCCAGTTGACTTGGGCTGGGTCACTCATGTAGCTACATGAAGTTGAGGGCTCAGCTGGGGACAGAGCGTCCACTGTGGCCTTATTCACTGGCTGCTGGCTGGAATACCTCCCTTCTCCTCTAGCTGGCTTCTCATTCTGCAGGGCCTCTCTTCCACATGGGCTCTCACTGATGGCAGAGCAGCCAGACATCTTTACAGGGCAGTTGGCTGAGAGCCTTTTTAAGATCTAGCTCTGAAAGTCACTCAGTGATACTGCGGCGCTCTTCTGGTTACATCACAGGGCCATCCCATATTCCAAGGGAGGTAAAACAGATTCCAGCCCTTGACATAGGAGGGCAGCGTCACATAGGGACAGCATGTGTAAAAGGTGAGGGGTTGTAGCAACCCCATTTTGGGACATTCTCCCACAACTATTAGTATTGTTATATTTAAATTATTTATTGATTTATTTGTTTTATTTGAAAGGGACAGAGACAAACATAGATACTTGGGAAATCCTACATCTCCTGGTTCACTCACCAAATGCACACAACAGTTAGGACTAGGACAGGCCAAAACCAGGAGCCTGAAATTCAATCCAGGTCTTCTTCATGGTTGCAGGGACCTAAGGCCATGAGCCCCCGCCTGCTTTCTAGCCATCTCCTGCATTTCTAGGAAGTTGGATTAGAAGTATAGGCACTGGACTCAAAATAGGAACTCCAATATGGGATACTGGTGTCCCAAGTGGGCAACTTAACCACTGCACCACATGGCCAGCCCCGCAGTTATTTTTCAATAAAGCTGGAAAGAGTAAAAGGTCCAATTCCCAGTGAATATGCAACTAGAACCAAAATCATCCATACTATTTCCAGAGATTAGAATTTTTCAGACACTTTTCCTATAAATGTGCTGCACATAGTAATCCTCACATGTATTCACAGTAGTTATTCTAGTTTAAGGGGAACATATATTCCCCTAAAAATTCATTCTTGCTCTAATCTTATTGGCTAGTAAAAAGGAAATATACTATAATCATACTTTTTTGTTTCGTAAGTTAAATTAACTCTACCTGTTATTGATAGGAAGGGAATTTTGAACTCCCTCTAGTGGCAAAAGGTTTTCTTTCATATTTTCACAGAGCTTGCTTGGTAAGATGGCTGACTTAACCTGTAACAGAACAGAGTTCCAAAATATGATTAGTCGATGCCCACTTCCTCCTGTCTGAGTTATAGTGGGTTATATCATGCCCTGTGAAAACTATTAACCTTCATAAGCAACATTTATCACTTTGTATGAAAAAATAGAAAGGATCCTTTCTGTTAACTTTTTAAGTATAAAAAATGCCAACTTAGATAAAAATGACCATATTTTGCTAAGATATCTTGGTCTCTAAGAAGTAAGTTGAATTTTAAGTTTTTGTCTGAAGAATTATTTTTGGATAGGTGAATGTGTTAATTGTAAAAATCCTGAGAAAGCAAGAGATAGGCAGCTATTGAAATCCCAGGCATGGAAGGTACCAGTCGTCACAGTACTAAACAAACAAACAAACAATAGAAGTGCCAGTGTCTTGTATTTTCCTCTTTTAGCAAAGTTCAAATTTGGATTTTTGTAGCCAGCAGGAAAACAGTCTTCATCAGAGCGATCATGATTACTGCAGCCAAACGGAAGCACAGCACCAAAGGGTGGGAATCGGAAAACAGCAACTGCGCACTTCGGAAATCAAGGTTTTCCTATCCCCACCCTGCTGCCAAAGAGAGTTAATAATACTCATTAACTGACCATTTACAGATAGGTTTATTCTGATCCTTTAACAAAGGACATTTTCTGTAATGCTACAAGGAAAGACATTGTTACAAGGTGCTGTTTTCCCCACCACTTGCAGAAGTTGGTCCAACTTATGGATCCCATACTGTCTGGCAGGTGGACAACCATGTCCCTGTGTGCTTCTGTCCACAAAGATCGGAGGTTGGCCAGAGATGGTGAGGAGCCATATTTCTGGTTTTTTTTTTTTTTCCTTTTAAATCTGCAGATAGTGAATTCTCAAAGTAATTCACAGAGATTTTATTTTGTTTGAGAGATAACAAGTGAGCTAATAAGATTTCACTAAAACAATGAATCTGCCTAATAAAGAGGTAGCTTTTGTTTCTTTCCAATACTTCTTTTTAGTTCGACATTTATAACTGAGTATGTGTCTCTTGTGGTCTCGATTACATCCGGTGCTGTTAGCTGGCAGCATTTCCTCTGTGGAGGCCACCCTATGTTATTTGCCAGGCTATGGTTCTGTGAATATAAAGAGAGAAAACCACATTGTATTAGAGGATGAAATTTTAAGAAAACGATGAGTGTAAGTATGCACATAATTTCTAGTTTTGAAACAAAAAACGAGACACTATTTTTTTAAATAAGCAAACCAGATGTAGTTATTAAAATATATAGGCTACAAAAGTACATGGAAAGTCTTCCAGCCCTCTCATAGTCATCAAGCATGTCTTCTCTTGAATATTTATAAAATCTAATTTAACTAAAAGAGACCAGAGATTGCCTTCCCACTTTAGTTGCACAGATTTGAAATAATGAAAGTGAATTTGCATTTCTTAAAATGGTGTTTTCTTCCAGTTCTCATAGCAATGTTTTTGGAACAGTGGTCTGTACCAACAGCTGTATTCAATCTTGAATAAAAGTTGCTTCCTGAAGAGAAAGAAATTCAACTTCATATTCAAACTTGCCGGGCACGGAACCCTGTAGGGTGAGTGTACCACATGGTTATGAAATGGCACAGGCACCCTGCTGAGCTTGCTTGTAAATGGAACCATCAGAAACCACGAATCATTGTCCATGTTTTGAACTGAAGATCTACTATTCTGGCCCTTTATTTATTCAGCCATAAGACAGTCTTAATTTCCAAGAATTTTACTCCTTAATATTGTTACTATGCAGTTCATGCCCTTGTGGGATTAAGTGTGGAGTCTGTATCTCTATGTATGTACATACAACCATGTAGATGGAGAGATATAGATAGATAGATAAGGGTACTTAAAAAAGTCCATGGAAATAGATATTATGAAAAACTAGAAATGGCTTTCATTTTTTTTTTCACCAAGATCAGTCTTCTAATTTTTCCATAAAGGTTTTGAAATTCTTTTGTATATGTATATGTATTTATGCTTTATAGAATTTTAAAAAATTTTATAGAATTTTTTATAGAATTAAAAAAAATTTTTACTCAGTTTTACTCCTCCATTTGTTCATTTATTGCAAAGTGAGCCCAATTTGGACAGAACTTCTTTCTGGCTTTGTGAGGTCAGTTGATTAGTATATGTGTGTGAGGGGGGTATAATTTTTGCTAAGTAACATGGACTTAAAAATATCTTTTAGATAGGTTTTACTGACTTGCGTTCTCTTAAATTTTGTACTTATTTGGAAGCAGGAAAATCTTATACTATTATAACCTGAATATTGGTCATCTTTCATGGGATCTTGCCTAAGACAGAAAACTTTGGACTGCATCCTCTGTTTTCTGGATGGATCATTTTTTTTTCTTTTTGTCATCCAAACAATGAGTGCATAGTTTTCATTCACAGGCTATCATTTTGAAAGAGAGATAAAGTTTAACACATTAAGCCAGAGTGAACATGGACATTCCAGCCTTCTCAATTTGAAGGAATCAAAACCATTTCCTGCCTTACTTTGGTAACAAAGAGCAAGCTAGGCCTTTTTTTTTTCATTCCTTGAGTGAACCACTAAGTGGCCTTAAAGACCTTTGTTTATAATGTCTTCTTGCATTCTTCTCCTCTTGACATGCTCCCCTCCCTCCAGCAGTGAGATACTAATTAAAAGAGGCCACCGTGACCCTAGGTTGTTTAGAAGTCACCCGGAATGAGGTGGCGGCACAAATCTGGACAGGAAATACTCATTCTTGAAATATAACAGTCCTTAAGACCATTTTATCAAAAATCTGTTGGCTTCTAATAGCAAAAAAAGAACCTCCTTGGATTTAAAACATGCAGACTTCAAACCAAGATAAAGTCCTAAGACTTATTTGGAACAACACATCATATATATATATACTTCTTATAAAAACTTGCGATAAATAGTGTTAACATACATATACAATGATTATTTTAGAGATATTGAAATATATCAATATTAAATACATACTCATGTTTACATTTCATACTAGGGTAGCCTAGTCTGATATTTATGTGTTTGTTGTTGGGAGATAGCGTCTAACCATTCCTTTTCAGAATTTGGGACATCTAGGATTATGTATGAGGAACTTTTTTTTCCTTTTGCTTTTTTGGTTTAGAAAATAGGCAAGATTTTTAAATACTTTAATTGGGATGAGGGAGTGAATGTGTTGCCTACAGATTATATAGATGCATGGAGTACAATTCTTTTTAATAATAAATATTTTAAATAAAAGGAAATAATTTACTAATTGCCTTAAGTAAGCAAGTGATGCTGCCTGATATTAAATTGTGTCCCTCTGAAAATGACTGTGTTCACAGGTACTAACTTGTAAGGTGCAGTTTTTACACAGCTGTATTGGTATTTATTTAACAAGATACCTTTGATTGCAAGTAATAGAAACCCAGTACTGAAAGTGTCATAAGAAATAAATAAGGGAATAAGAATCTCAGTTGTAAAAGCAGTGGAACCTGGGAAATCTCCCAGTTCTCAGGATTGACAGAGACCCTGGTGGTTGCGGGCCTCATGGAGCCAAACGGAATGATTGTTCTCAGTTCAAGGCACAAGTTCAAGAGCAAGAGTTTTACGTTTATATTTTTCCTCTTGAACTTCTACCATTTCTGCTACTCAGTTGTTCTTTGTTTAGTCGGTTTTGGAGTCTGGCTGCTCTGCTTTTTTGGATCTACTGGCTTCTCATTCCTGTCTTCCTCTGCGTCTCAGTGCAGTTGAAAACTCTGAGTCACTGTGACAAGTGAGGATTCCTCTTTCTCCCTGCTTCTCCTTCCCCTCAGCATGTGCTTAGTCATGGCCTCTCTCTCTCTCTGCTTAGGCCCCACAACACTTCCACTATGGTCGGCTCCCTGAAAATGTTGCTTGAATGAATACATGAAGGACACATTGTAAGGAAATTTTGAAAAATACTGTTTTATGTTCTTTTGGATTCAGCCTTTGAAGGGAAAAGATATTTTGAAAATTTCAATCATGTCTCTCCCTTTTTGTTAAAGAGCATGTATTGGAAAGTAGTAAGAAATTATTTGTTTTGGAGGCAATGAAGAAGTGTGTACATTTAAAGGCGAGAGTTTGGACTCTCCCATTAAAGAAGATAATTATTCTTTACAATCTTCCCACTTCCTGTACCTCATTGAAGCACCTGGGCTGTCAAGAATGGAGGTGATATTTTGATGCCAAGAAGTGAAGCAGTCATTTTGTTGAACACATTCCATGCAAAAGCCAAGATTAAATTCTCTAATAAAGATCTAAAGACTACTTTTCCTAGGCCTTCAGATAATGTGTCTTGAACATCTTACCAATTCTTGAATATTTTTATGCTTAAATTTAAATCTCCCACCTTCCTGTTGCTCCTCATCTTTTCTCTTTTAGTTCAGGTTATAAAAATAAACCCCAGGAAAGACTTCTCAATTCTCCATTTCTTCACTTGGTTTTGTTTTTTTTAATATGAAAGAGAAGTTCTGCATTATGTAAAATCTTTCCTAGTTTCTGCCAGTCGTGGTCATTTAGGAGTGCATGGAGGGTAGATAGAGCTTGACTTAAATATGTAATTTTCTTTACATTTAAAAATTCTCAATGAAATGTTGGGTTGAAAAAGAACCTGCAAAGCAATTTACAGTTCATTTACTCAATGTGCCCTCTTGGAACGTAAAATCCAACAGTCTCCAGTTAAGGACATCTCCCCAGTACATGTCAGAGTATTTTCACTCAATAGAGTGCCTTCAGTTTCTGAAGGTTTTCCACGTGAAAACAAAACAAAACAAAATAATGCTAGAAGAAGGTGAGGCAAATTTTCTGAATTTTAGGCCATGGTACTTTTGTTTGCCTACTCACGAGTCAATACATTGGAGGTAACCTTTGTTTCTAGGGTTGCTGTGATGTCCAAGGCATTGATGTTGATCCCGTGCCCTTGATGGGTTTACATTCCCATGGAAGGGCAGGTAGATGGAACCAGAGCACAACGTAGAGGGCCTTAGAGGGGCGCATACTGACCTCAGGGGTGACATCGGAGAAGACAACAGTGACTGCCGGCTCAGAGACACAGAGCTCAGGGAAGCCTGACCCAGGAGCCCCCAGGAAAAGGGGCAAGAGAGGAGCTCTGGATGGAGGAGCCTTGTTCAGTGGTGATTTCTCAGTGCTACTTAAGGGTGAGATTAGAAATGGGAAAGGATCCACAGCAGAGAGGAAAAAGGGGCAAGGGAGGGTACCTGCAGGAGTAAATGACTTGGGATTTGGTGAGGCTGAGTGGCTGACGCTATTGCAGGACCAAGGCTGGAGGAGGATGGAGAGGTGGTTGTGGTTGAGTGCTGGGGTCAGGAGCCAGATTACAGCGGTCTGCAATGCGAAGAGGAAGTGAGGAATATAAACACCCGCTGATGAATGATCTTTCAAGAACTCTGGCAGTGCAGGAGAAGGAGTGAAATAGGTGAAGAAGGAAGAGCAACATTCCCACCCTCCCCACCCTGTTTTAGGATAGAGAAGACTTGAGCAGGTTAGTTTACTGGAAGAAAGCCATTGCATCTGCTGCTCCTGTTTCTAAAGGAAGATATTTTAATGCAATTGCCTTTCTAACAAAAAAGAAAAATTACAAACAAGCAGGGGAACCAGTGCAGAAGTTGGATTGGGAATAGTTGAGTGAGTGTGGGTGCAGGGGAAAGAGAAACTGATTTCAAATCAAGGATACAAATGGGAATCTCTATCTTGCAAAGAACTAGGAGCATTTCTACTACAAGGATAGAGAGGAGTGCCAAGGAGATATGCAAAAACATAGATGTATATTTGAGAAAGAACTGAGGCAATGTAACGTAAATGTCAAATGATTTCTACCTTATCGTTTGGCAGCGAAAGTGGGACTAGAGAGTTGGGGGAAAAAATAAGAAATTTGGAATTAATTTTGCATAGGGTGGGGTAGGAAGCTGCTTAGAAATGGGTAAAATGAATGCTAGTCAGCACCAAAGGTAGAACTAAAATTTAGTGAATTTTTAGGGAAATCAGTGCACATTGTTATGTTATATGTGGTCAGCAACTCAGGAGGAGGTATAGAAACATCTGATAAGCAGTGATCACTCAAAGGAAAAGATAAAAGGACTGTCAATACTTGGTACTGGAAATAACAAATGGAATTCTCTGATTTGGGGACTTAGGTCAATTTTTTTTTAAAACTTTTATTCAATGAATATAAATTTCCAAAGTACAGCTTATGGATTACAATGCCCCCCCCCCCATAACTTCCCTCCCACCCGCAACCCTCCCCTTTCCCACTCCCTCTCCCCTTCCATTCACATCAAGATTCATTTTCAATTCTCTTTATATACAGAAGATCAGTTTAGTATATATTAAGTAAAGATTTCAACAGTTTGCACCCACACAGCAACAAAGTGAAAAATACTGTTGGAGTACTAGTTATAGCGTTAAATCATAATGTACAGCACATTAAGGACAGAGATCCTACATAATATTTTTAAAAAATTGATTAATTTTCTATGCAATGTCCAATTTAAAACCAAGTTCTTTTTTTTCATTTTCAATTACCTTTATATACCGAAGATCGATTCAATATATACTAAGTAAAGATTTCATCAGTTTGTACCCACACAGAAACACAAAGTGTAAAAATACTGTTTCAGTACTAGTTATAGCATTACTTCACATTGGACAACACATTAAGGACAGATCCCACATGAGACGTAAGTACACAGTGACTCCTGTTGTTGACTTAACAATTTGACACTCTTGTTTATGGCGTCAGTAATCTCCCTAGGCTCTAGTCATGAGTTGCCAAGACTTAGGTCAATTTTTTTTTTTTTTTGACAGGCAGAGTGGACAGTGAGAGAGAGAGACAGAGAGAAAGGTCTTCCTTTTGTCGTTGGTTCACCCTCCAATGGCCACCGCGGCCGGCGCGCTGCGGCCGGCGCACTGCGCTGATCCGAAGGCAGGAGTCAGGTGCTTATCCTGGTCTCCCCTGGGGTGCAGGGCCCAAGCACCTGGGCCATCCTCCACTGCACTCCCTGGCCACAGCAGAGAGCTGGGACCTAGGTCAATTTTTAAATGAAATGCAGCATGGGTGGATGGGCACTGATGGTCATGGTGGTGACCTCAGAGGGATGGGAGAGTAAAGAGAATGAACGGGAAGCTAGAGTTTTCACTTCTGGTGGCAGGTGTTGTGCTGCAATAGGTTAAACCACCGCTTGCATCACTGGCTTCCATGTTAGTGTGTGTAGTCCTGGCTGTGCTGCTTCTAATCCCGCTCCCCACTAATGCCCCTAGGAAGGCAGCAGAAGATGGCCCAAGTGCTTGGGCCCCTGCCTCTTGTGTAGGAGACCTGGATCGAGTTCCTGTTTTCTGGCTCTGGCCTGGCCTAGGCCCAGCTGATGTGGTCATTTGGGGAGTGAACAAGTGGATGAAAGATCTCTCTCTCTTTTTCTCTTTCTCCCTCCTCTCTCTTTCAAATAAATATGTTATATTATAAATATACATATATATGTATATATATGTATTTATTTGTTTCCACTTCTGAAAATGGGAAGAATAGTAGTATAGGGTGAGGATTAATGAAACAATAGCTATAAAGTACTTTTAAATAATGTCTGGTACATATTGAACACTCAAAAATGTCTAATATCTTAAATTTTATTAATGGGGTGCAGAATAGATGACAAATGGAATTTCAGAACTTGCTAGCACACAATGCTGTCGCTGAAGGAAAGTGGAGGTGTAGGTCTGCTTGAAGAGCAAGTGTAAGGCTAGTGCTTAAGATGGAATGGTAATGTCACTCAGGAGAAGCTCTCTCTGAAGGTAGGCATTGCTGAAGATAAGCAAATGATAACCAATTTGCATGGCTTAACCAACTGAGTATTGTTTTGCTTCTCACAAAAAACTCTGTAGGACAACTATTGCTGTCTTTCCCCTTGTGTGTTAAGTGAAGGTTGGGAAGCTAGCAAGGTAGTAGAATTGTCTTTGGAACATTGTAGTTTTAATTGAAAGTCTGTGCCTTGTCCTAATCCCTACTATACACGGCAATGACAATTTGTAGGTGACAGGATGAGATGGAGTGGATCTGAATAGCTGTGCTGCTGTGCGTTGTGCAGGAACGAGAGGCAGATCCCCCTGGTGTGGGGAAGACAGAATGGACTGACTACTGGGGGTTCGAGGGGAATTGTGTCACCAAGAGGAAGTAATTCTTGGTGCTTCTGTCATTTTGGAATACATTTGGTACCATCATGGATTTTAGTAAATAAATGCCCACCCAAAGAAATACTTAATCATGCTCATAGGTCAAGAGCCTATCATTTTATATACCCTACCCTACAGCAAAACTTTTTTTATAGCGGGGGGGGGGTGGTGGTGGAGGAGAACTAGGCTAAAAAGCTAAATGTTTTATCTCTTCTGGAAAGTTCCTGTAGCCACTTTCTGGTTCATTCTTTCTATGATTTTCAGCTAAGAATGGGCATGTGTGTCTTCATCATTCTTGGCTCAGAATCATGGAGAAGTGAGCACAGTGACTATGGAGCACAGTGACTATAGGGTAACAGTCAGGTGTGCTGTATTGGAAAGGAGGCTAAGAAGTACTGATTTGTAGGGAATTCAGATCAGTCGGTACTCAGTGGGCTCCTGCAGGATGCCTTTCGCTGGAGTAAATAGTGGGAAAGACATGCTAAATCTTGGCCATGGTTTTTTCAGTAGTGGCATCTACAATGTAAAGGCACTATGTTGGTCTAATTTAGGCATTAATGTAGTCTTTGGAAAATAGATGAGAGTAGGAAAAATTCATGAGCTGTGATTTCAACAGAGTAAACAGAGGGAGGGATGAGTGTGGTTT
Source organism: Lepus europaeus (assembly GCF_033115175.1). Classification (NCBI taxonomy): domain Eukaryota; kingdom Metazoa; phylum Chordata; class Mammalia; order Lagomorpha; family Leporidae; genus Lepus; species Lepus europaeus. The sequence goes on along the minus strand of NC_084827.1, from coordinate 102,608,716 downwards.
GGCTGATGGAAAAACAGAGGCTGTTTCCTGGCAAATCTCGGAGCCAGCAAAGAGTGAGTTCATGGGCAGCCAAAACACAAATAGTAGCTGGAATGGAGGTAAAGGGGTAATGGAGGTAGAAAGTGGAGTATTTTACAAGTGTTGTTCAGAAATTGGCATTTGATGTGGGAGTTTTAGGAAGTAGAATGATATGGTCAAAGAGGCCATAAAAATTATTCTGGAAGCAGGGTACACAACAATTTAGGATAACTGAAGACCAGCCAGAAGGAAAACCAGAAGTGTTTCCAGCAGTCGGAGCTTGAGGAATCCGGTGGATGAGAGAGAGAAAGAAAAGAGAGTAGGAACCAAAGAGATGCTGTGAATTTAGAAACAGTGTATTTTCCCTGTCAAGTATGGAGATTCGCTGAATCCTATCTGTTCAGTCAGATTTGTTAGATTTCCTGATAGACTTACTATCACATTTGTACTGTCTAGACCATAGTCTCATATTTCATCTGTTTTAATGTTTTTTTCTTTATTAGGAGAGATTCTTTTATTGGGTGAAATGGATATATAGTTATCATAAAGAAAATGTAACCAGCTATATAGTTGTTTCCTACGGGTTGTACCACCAAGAAGCAGTTCGTGGCGTGTCTGTTATGGTACAACAAGTTAAGCTACCTCTTGTGATGTCCACATCCCACATTGGACTGCCTGGATTTGAGTGCTAGCTCCACTCCTGATTTAAGTTTCCTGCTAATGTGCTTGGGAGGCAGTATCCGATGGCCTAGGACTTAGGGTCTCTGTAACCCACAAGGAAAACTCAGATGCAATTCCTGGCAACTATTGGAGGCATTTGGGAAATGAACCAGACAATGGGAAATAGCTCTCATCTCTCTCTCTCTCTCTACCCCAACCCAGCCCAGTTTTCCCCCTTCATTCTCTGTTACTCTGCCTTTCCAATAAATTAATAAATAAATATTTCACAAAATAAAGAAGCAATTTGTCTTTTTGTCTAGAATCCTTAGAGTCAATCTTACAGTATTTTGAGTGTACTGATATCAACTAAAAGATGCTTTAATTATGGAAATTTTAAAGCATCACTAAAGTGGAATGAATAGCTCTAACATTTGTCCATTATTACTTCCTGATAGAATTTTTTTAACTGTTACATGTTAGAATAGAACCAATTATGATTTTCAATTATGGGAGTTTACATACCTATTTTTTAAAAAAATCTGTTAGTTACCAAAAGCTTAAGTTATGATATTTTTTTTAAATGAAGGGGACAGACAGATATAGAAACAGAGGAAACAGTCCTTATAGTTACTTGCAACACTTTATAGCCTGATGTATTTAATGATGTTCCTGGGAAATAGTTTATGTGAAGTATATGATTTCTCAAAAGAGTCCCTTAAATAGAATATATTTGCAAAACACTCAAGAGATCATGAATTACAAAACCTTAAATAATATTCATTGATACTGAGGAAGTTTGGCTAAATGAGTTAGAATTTTAAATTTATCATCAAGTTAACGGAACTCAAAATCATAAGCCTATTTGACTTTTCTGGAATAATAACATCTGCTTGAACCAGTTATTCATTTATCTGAATGAATATTAAAATGCCTACTATGTTCCAGGGTCTGAGTTTGAGGCTTAGGATACAACAGTGATTTGATATGTTAATAATTTCTATAAAATGATTTTCAAAGTTTTTCAAGGTGATGTCAATGACAATTTTTTCTCTTATAATAAGGGAAGCACTACAAATAAAAGAAATTCATAGATTATCTCCAAGCTTCAGTTTGACCAACCTGTAATCAGTACGTAATTGACCAGTTTGCTTTCCCTTTTTGTTGGGTTTATTATGTCCACCAGCAGTGGAGTGACTAAAAGGGATGCTGCATAAGAAGAGGAGGAATGGCAAGGGCACCGCTCTGTGCCTGAACAACTAGAAATCATCAGGTCAGGGTAGTCATTTCTCCAGGTGCGAATCATTTCCATCTCTCTCTATAACTGGGTCGCCTTACCTGTAATGTTATTGTCTTTTTATTAAGATTTATTTTTATCTGAAAGGCAGAGTTATGTGGGGGTGAGGGGGAAGACAAGAGAGAGACAGAGACAGAGACAGAATGATTCTTACAACTGCTGATTCAATTCCCAAATGGCTGCAACAGTTGGATATGGGCCAGACCAAAGCCAGGAGCCGGGAACTCTATCCAGGCCTCCCACGTCAGGAGCCGGGAACTCCATCCGTTCTCCCATGTGGGTGGCAGGCCCAAGCCCTTGGACTATTTTCTGCTGCTTTCGCAGGGAGCTCGATCAGAAGTGGAGCAGATGGGACCTGAACTGGTGCTCATATAGGGTGCCAGCATCGCAGGTGGCACTTAACTCACTTTGCCACAACACCAGCCCCTGTTATTGCTTTTGATTCATTTTGTAATTTTATATAAATTTTAAGGGCTATGATAACCATTTCAGATATATGTTTTCATAGCTAACTTACTTGATGTGCACAAAAATTATTTTTCTAATCTGAAACCCTAGGGAGACTGAGAACTGCCACTCCAGGGCCCCTGATAGGATAGAAATCTGTTGGTAAGACTTGGAAGTTGGAATGGTGCTTGTGCCAGAACAGCCTGATCTTTTGCGTGTGTGTGTGCCCATGTGGATGCATGTTTTTGGCTATAACTGCTAGAGGAGTGATAGTCCAGGATTAATGTTCTTAAGTTATGTTTTCAATTGACAACTTGCAAAAGACTTATTTCTTTATTTAATTTGAGGGAGAGAGGGGAAGGGAAGAGAGAGAGAGAGAGAGAGAGAGAGAGAGAGAGAGAGAGAGAGAGATCTTCAGGCTGTGGGTTTACTCTCCAAAAAGAGAAGCTGAGCCAAGACTCAGGCATTCCCTCTATGGGATGTGGGCATCCCAAGTGCTGCAGCGCAATGCCTGCTCCTGCAATGGACAACTTTTTTAAAGAATCAGTAGCAAGAAGCGTGGAGTGTAGAAATCTGGTAAGTATCTACAGGTTTTGTTTCATCTCCACTTAATTTTTTGTTATTTAAATGCACTGTACATATGAAACACTACAGGTGTAACTTGATATGATTGTGGGGAGATGGCTGAGAAGGGAAAGAGCTCTGCTTGCACCTTTGTGATGTGAGATTTAGGGGAGTGTTTCACTCTGTCTCCCAGACTGTGCCTTTACTTAGAAGACACACTGTCAGATCTCCTTGGAAAATCTGAGTGTTTTGAGTCATTTACTTTTAACCATCTAGTAGCTTTGTGTTCTTAGGAAGGTTAAAAATGATTGGTAAAATATATTTCTATAGCCTAAGTGACTTGTATGAAAAAAAGAACATGCATGGACATTTACATGTGGGGTGTTTATGTACATCATACATTCTAAGACTCACGTTTTTCACATTTTCCACACCTCTGAATGCATGATTTCTCATAATTACTGTCATGCACATTTTCACTTGTTAGCATCTCAGTAATTTCAGTCAGCTTACTATCAGTGGCATCTTAAGCTGTATGACATGCAGTTTCTTTCCAAATATTTGTAGGAAGCTGCTTGCCAAGAGATGAGTAGGAAACTCTTCTACCCAAATAGTCAAGCAAAAAGATTTATTTTGACAGTGACAGTTGAGGTCAAGGAAAACCATTTGGTTATGGAATCCTATTTCCTTAATGAGTCACATACACTTAGACAATGCGATATTTTACAATCCCTCTTGGGATCCGAGGTGATCTCAGGATTAGGGGGCAAAGTCACAATGTTCAATATAATTTGTAAAAATAAATTAAGATTCAATCACTAAATTTCTTACATTCAACTCTTTCTTTGAAAAGAGAGCAAAATATCCTTTCTGCCATTTGTGGATGTGCAAGGCAGCCGGCTTGCTTCCCTGATTCATGCCTCCATACCTATGTGCATGTGCAGGACAGTGGTTGAAGTACTCTTTAGAGATTTATATGTTGTTTGAGCAATCTTATAACATTAAGCCTAAAAAAAATAATGATTCAATCCTCACTTTCATGGGTAGGGAAATATGGAAGGAGAAAAACACTACACAATCAATAGAAGGCATAAATGTTAGTACTGGGTGGAACTGCGACAGATAATTTCAAATTTGAAAGGAATTTCTACCAGATATGACTAAGTATGAATAGATGGAGTGAAACACATTTTATTTGCTGGTCAAGGTATCTGGGGATAGATAGTAGAATTCATTCCATTACTGAAATGTTTATTGAATGATTATTTTATGCTAGGCACAAAGATTACTCCTTAATATTTCTTTCTGGGCTTGATGACCTAGGGCAAGTTGCTTAACCTATGTATCTATTTTTAAAAGATAGGGATGAGGGATACTTGCTCTGCCTCCTGTCCTGAGACTTTCATGTGATGATACGCAATCAAACACTTTAAAAACTATGACATTATGACATTTTCCTACACTCATTATGTTTGTAGGCATACATATATATTTTACCTATTTAAAGAGAATGTATATTAAATACAGGTCTGAAAAATATAAATATCTTCAAAAGTTTTCTACTTCCTCTTGACACTTTGTCCAACTTGGAAGAGTCTAACAGGATTTTCACGCTAATCCTTTAGTTGAAACAGCATTATACTTACCACTAGATCAACTATTAGATTGGGAGGGGAAAGGAGGGTGGTTCTGGGAGTATCTGCTTAACATGGTGTCAGTGTTCTGGGAGTGTTCTTTCAGTTTGGAATTAGGAGTTGCTGATGTCATGATCAGTCATGTTGTCATGACAACACCAGAATTTCCACATATGTCTTCTCTTCTCTTGGGGAGTATCAGTTCGCCACAGGTCTGTCATCAGTTTCCTCCATGTGTTAAGTTTATTAGATAACCCACAATTAGTCATTCTTGAGACTCTTAGGGTGGGGATTTTTATAAATCATTATGGGTTACATTTCAGTATTCTTAACTTTGTGTCCTGATGTTGGAAAGTTTGCCTTCATACACATTCAGCTGAATAGAAATTCATTTGTAATATCTCACTCCCTGAACTTTATGGCTCAGGGGAGAATGAAACACATTCCAGGATTCTCTTTTACAGAAATTATTCTAGCATCCTCGTCTTCTGTGAAACACAATTTAATTATAATCTTAGCAGCCGAAGAGAAAGGAAACTCTTTTTTTCCTAATGTGTTTTGAATACTTTCAAACCCAACTTGTGCTATGGAATCCACATTTTGGATGGACATTGATTATCTGCCCCCAGGCCCAGACATTTAGGAATGTCTTCTAATAACCTTTGCCAGCCTTAGCTTCCAGGAGGGCTTTGTTTGTCCCAGGTACAGTCTAATGTGTTCTCTCAAAGTTGTCTTTCCTGCAGTTGACTTTTACTCATAGAAAAGAGATGGGTCATTCCAGGTTCAAATTAACTTTGTTTCCCATGATTTAAAGATATTGGCTCTTTTCCACAAACTCTGTTGATATCCTAAATTCTTTCTGTCTCTTCCTACACCCAGTAGCAAGAAGTGGATGTCATTAACAATTTTGCTAGCACACCTCTCTGTCGCTCCCTCACCACACTCTTGTCCTTTACACATAGTTTGTTCACATACATAGATTGTGTTATTTTTCTTTTGCTAAACTGTAACTTCCAAGATTACTTAGTACTATCTTTCTTTCGTAATTTATAAATTTTAATACAATTCATGGGAAGTCAATAGGATTATCTTGAAATATTCTGAAAATAAGCACTTTTATTTTTATAGGCTTATTATAAGCATATGGATTAATAGCTCCAATAGCAATCTACAACATGTGACAAATGGAGCTTCTCTTTGTCTTGGTTTCTCAAATAACTGACTTGACTTTATTGTGGAATTTGGTCTACTAGTACAACTTCATAATAGTAAAAACCAAGACAAAGCAAAATCTCAAATTTTTAAAAATTCATATGGCCCTTTTTAGGATTTCCTTTAAAAACCATAACAATCCACATGCCTGTTTTTATAGAAAAACTTAGGAAAAGAAATTTACAGAGAATCCTTATGACACACCAAAATTTTAAGTGATCTTTGAATTTGTATTAACTTCTGTAAGAGCAGGGAAATAATTTATGAGCAGATTTTACCCAGACATTTTTGTAACTTTTTAATTTTGAATTTGTTTTCTCAAAGAGAAAAATGTCCTGACTGATGATTAGGATCACTTGACAAGCAAGTGTCTATGAATATGGTATTGAAGCTAATGTCTAATACATTCTCCTACTAGTATTCCAGGAACTCAGTTTTAATTCCAGATTCTGGGAATGCCTTTTACCTAAATGCCATTACAGCTTCTAGAAGGTAGTTCTTTCTGCCTGTCTTCCAACTGAAGACAACTTCCCACCTATCTCAGAAAATAAAACTGATTATAAGAGAAGAATTACACTTTAGCAACCATCTGTTAAGCAAAATTTAGATGCTAGATTAGGGCTAGAATATACTCATATATTTGTAGTCTGGTATTCTAATGTACAGTTTGCCTTCATATTTAAGGAATAAAAAATTCAGTGCTCAGATGTTTCCTACAACTTCCATGAAAAAACTGAAAAATACTACATGTCAAAAATGTACTGTCACTAACCAAGTGAACATCATGGTTCAGCAACACAGCGCACTGTAGAGTATCCTGTTCATCCTGTGACCCATGGAGCTGCCTGGGGGTTGCTGGTGTGAGAGAGGGTTATGAGAGTAGGAGTAGGGCAGTAGGGCAGTAGGTGAAAATTCAAAATCCAAAGTATAGTTTCCAGCAAATGCTTATCACTTTGTACAGTTGTAAAGTTGGAAACTTGTTCAGTTGAACCATTATTAATTGAGGAACATCTGTAATTCCATTATCCTGCTATAAATGAACAAACAGAGGCTCCCAGAAGGGTTCATTGACTTGCCCAAGAATTACACAGATAGTAAAAGTTGAAGCCAAGATTCAACACCAGGTGCTCTGATGGCCAAGCTTTGGCTGTTTATACCATGGAGGTTTTCTCCTGTGGGACTTGAGCTTCATCCATAGCTAGCAGTAATAATAACCATCGTTAGCACCATCAGTACTAATAAACATTTTCAGATGAACCTCAACAGCATCTGTTTAATCACATCAACAGGCAATGTTGAAGGCAGAAACCCTACTTCAAACCTCAGCTCAAAAATGCATTGACTGTGACCTTGGCAAAGTTACTTACATCCCTGAGCCTCTGTTTTTCTTCAACAAAATGGAATAAACATTCTTTTCTCATGGATGTGTGTGTGTGTGTGTGTGTGATGTGCTTAGAAAGTGCTTGGAATATAGTAGTTACTACATAGAGTCTATGCAAAGAAGCAACAGTAGGGCAAAATTTAATTGTTCTGTTTTGTTCACCAGGCTGGATTTAAGAATCCTCAGAATACAGCTTCTGGTGAGACTCATCAAAGTATTGCTATGTTTATATTGTTCTATATACTGTCTCAAATTATATAGTTTTATTATAGTGGTTTCATTTTTATATACATGTGATTTTATATGTGTCTAGGGAGCCTTTAAGGCTCAAATAAGAAGAGCAGATTTTTTTTAAAAAAAGAAGCATAGTGAATAATGGAAAATATTGCTACTACTTTTGAAATGGAGTCCTTTATCAACTCTACTTTATACCAGGAAAGCATAGAAAGTTAAAGAATCTTTTGACCTCATTGTCTCTCTCTCTTTCTCTGTTTTATTCTATCTCCCCTCCCTTCCTTTCTTGCCAGGATCTCGAGGTTTTGTGAGCTTTTAAACATAAAGACTCTCAAATGTAAATAGATTTTTTTTGTGTGTGAGCTTCTTTAACTAACGAATATTTTGTAGCTATATTTTATGTATTAAATGTTGTAACTTGACATAATGTAGAATGAATCTTTCTTTTAATTCCTTTTTGTGTTCCATTTGATCCAAATGAAAAAGGGTGCTTGCTTTAGCAATGGTACTGGGGCAGAACCTTCTATACTACATGTCAGTTTTTCTCTTGATAGAGCTGTGTTCTGTTCTTTTCTCATTGGACACCTTTTCTGCCACTTTTTTCTTCTTTCAAAATTGATTTTCATTGTAGTAATTTTATTCAGAGGCTCCTTAATACTATGTGCATGGAGAGGAGGTTCCCTGGGCTTTTGACTCTTTCGTATCTGTCTCTTTCAAGAGGTTCATCTATTAGTGATCATTTCAGTAATTTCCCCCAAATCTCCATCCTTGCCACACTGGCCTTCTGTCTCTCAATCTGTATTTCTGGTCATCTGCACATTGCTGCTTTCTGAATGTCCCTCAAACAAAACATTTATCCAGCTGAGCTTCCCACACCCATGTTATATCCTGTATTGATCTCCCTCTTCTGTGGACTCCCTTAGCACTTTATTGTCTAGGCCACTTGCCTGGCACTTAGCACTTAATGCCTTGCATTATTCCTGTATAGCTGTATGGGTGCTATATAGATTACAAGTACTCCTAGGAGGTGGAGCATTGTTTAGAAGGATTTTTTGAATGCAGCATTATAGAGTTTGAAGGAGCACAGTAAGTGTTTTAACCCTAACTGGGTCTAAAATTTAACCCCAGTTTGCTGTTTACGTACTAGCTCTGTGGGTAGGTCAATCTCTCTCTCTCTCTCTCTCTCTCTCTCTCTCTTTATTTTTGCTTTCACCTGTTTATTGAGCCTGATAATGTTCCATTTTCTTTAAGATTTATGTATTTAAAACTGTTTGTTTATTTATTTGAAAGAATTACAGAGAGAGAGATCTTCTATCTGCTGGTTCACTCCCCATATTGCTGCAATGGCAAGGGCTGGGCCTGGCTGAAACCAGGGGCTTCTTCTGGGTCTCCAACATGGGTAGCAGGAGCCCAAGCACTTAGGCCATCTTCTGCTGCTTTTCCCAGGCCTTTTACAGGAAGCTAGACTGCAATTGAAGCAGCCAGTACATGAACCGGTGCCCACATGGGATTCTGGCCTTGCAGGCAGTAGCTTTTACCCATTATGCCACAATGCTGGCCACAAGATTTATGTATTTTATGTGATTGGCAGAGTTACAGAGAGAGGCAGAGACACAGATAGAACAAGACAGAGAGAGAGAGAGCAGTGGCTGGGGTTAGGCCAGGTTCAAGCCAGGAGCCTGGAAATATATCTGGGTCTCCCACGTGGGTGTCAGGGGCCCAAGCACTTGGGCCATCTTCTGTTCCACACCCAATAGCAGGATGCTGGATCAGAAATGGAACAGCCAGGACTCAAACCAGTGCTCACATGGGATGCCAGGTGTTACAGGCAGTGGCTGCATCACAACGCTAGCCAAAATAACTTTCAATTTTATGAGAATGTTGTGAAAGTGAAATGAAATGTGAAATACTTAAAACTGAAACTCTCATTTTGAAATTGTTTCTATGGGACAAATGTCATGTAAATTCAGATTTTCACATTCCAGTTGTGCAAGCTCTTTTAAGTCATTGAAGGCATCACTCCTTACATGTCCCATGTAGATGGCAGGCTTCTGCAGGTCCTGGTGGCTTTGTCCTTATCATCCTCCCGAGTTTACTCCTCCTGCCCAGCAGAGTGTGGTCCTGCACACAGTCTCCCTATTCATTCAGAAATGGCCCTGGTCCAACACACAGCTTCTCTAAAGGAAACTGGATGCAACAAAGGAAGAAAATCTTGACTGCACCTTCACCTTTTGACCGGGCTCAATTCTCAGTCCTTCAAAGCTAAGACTGTAGCATCCACAGGCTTGGAAAGCATATTCCTGTGACCTCCCTTTACCTAAATTTGCTCCTTTTCCTTGTCGACAGTTCCCACTATCCTCCAGCTCCTGTTCTTTCATGGCCAGCCAGACTTACTAAGCAGCAGTTGGATAAACAGCACAACCACTGAAATCCACAATCCCCCCCCCCCCCCCGCTGTAAAACCTCGGAAAACAATCATAACCGCTGACACTTACGGAGTTTGGCATTTTTGTTGGGGGGGGGGGGGGTGCTGTGCTTAAGACAACCTAAGGGAGAACAAGCTTGGGGCCAGAGAGCTTACCTAACTTGCCCAGAGCCATGTGGCTAGCCAGGGAGAAGCTGTATGTAGAGCCAGATCTCTTTGGTTCTGTTTTCATTTTGTTCCTTGGCTTGGAAAGTCCAGATCCATTTCAGCTGCCTTGAGGAGCCAGTGGGGGAGAGTTGCAGGTGTACACACATGGGAAGGCTGGGTGTCTGAGGGGCCCACACAGCCCTCAGGACTCAGCTCCCACCATCATCTCACCGCCAAGCGCTCACCGGCTCCTGGCGTCGGCTCTGCTCTCTGCTTGCTGCCAGTCAGCTTCCTGTTTACTCATAGTTTCTGCTTCCTCATAACCTTGGCTTGCATATGGTTTTGGCTTATTGTGGCTTCAACTCTACCCCAGGCGCTCTCTCAGTTTCTGCCCCTTTGCCTACTGGTTCCACTCGTGGAGTTTCCTGTATTGAATTCCTGAGGGTGAGAACGGGATTGGGCGTACTCAGGTCATAGGTTACCAGCCTGCCCAAGGATTGGCTGCCCCTGGGTGAGATTCCCACAGCTGAGGGTGGGGATGAGGATGCTGGAGGACAGGCCTCAAGGCAAACCCTCCTCCATTTCCCTTCACAGAGGATGAGCAAATCCAGGACAGGATCCCAAGCCCTTACTCTTACTATGACACATTGCAGTCCTTCTGGTCTGCTCCTTTACCTTCCCCTCCTCCTCCTTCACTTCTTCTTCTTCTTTTTTTTTTTCCCCCCAGATTTACTTATTTATTTGAAAGGCAGAGTTACAGAGAGGCAGAGGCAGTGAGAGAGAGAGAGAGAGAGAGATCTTCCATCCACTGTTTCACTCCCCAAATGGCTGCAACAGCTGGAGCTGGGCTGATCTGAAGCCAGGAGCCAGGAGCTTCTTCTGGGTCTCTCACAAGGATGCAGTGGTCCAAGGCCTTGGGCCATCTTCCACTGCTTTCCCAGGCCATAGCAGAGAGCTGGATTGGAAGAGGAGCAGCTGGGATTCAAACTAGCAACCATATGGGATGCCACCACTGCAGGCAGTGGCTTTATCTGCCATGCCACATCACCGGCCCCACCTTCTCTTCTGAAAACATTTGTTTCGAAGGTCAATAAACTTCTCCAGGCGAACCTCACCAGGATTTATCCCTGTAATCATTCTTACAGCCAAACACTTGTGAGCATGTATAATTGAGTATATATGTCAAATGTGTGTGTTCATAGCTCTGTTATTTCTCTTAGATTGGACTCACTGGGCTTGAGTGACTGCATTACATTTTGTAGCTTTTGCGGATAGACATCTTTTCCTCTTTAGAATGCTTTGCTTGGTTGCTCTTAACTTAGAAAATTTGAGGCCTGGTAGACATTGCATTTTAAATTATATGCCCGTTCTTTCCTTTTATGCCGTTCATCAGTGTGGAATGCATGGCTGGGGTCCTTCAAAAAATTCCTGGAAAATATGTATTTTGAAAAATCGATATGTGGATTTTAATTTTTGCACCAAAATAAATTTAACTTTTAATTCCATTTCCAGGAACTTTTGGAAACAGTTTTATACTACAATATGTTGATTTTTTGATATCTTTTTTAATCTTAGAGAGTCATTTTAATATTCTTTTGGTAGTTTTAGCATATCTTAATACTTAGTATTATAAATCTTCTGGAATTTATTTAATTTTTATGATCACTTTAAAGCAGTTCTTATCCCTGTAAAAAACCATTTCAGGCTATCCAATCAAGTGTTAGCATTCTGGAATGACCTCAGAGTAGTGCCATAGAAAAATTAATCTATGCTGTTCTTCTGTGGTTATTCTGTGGTTTCCTATGAGACCAGTCATGACATTGAGGTTGGACATGGATTTTTCTTCCATAGATGATTCTGGGGCCTTGAGCATTATGTCCTCAGCAAAAGGCAACAATGACTTGAACAGTTCTAACCGAAACCTACTTCCTGTCTGTGCTTAACAAGAGTTCTAGTGAGGGAGTCAGTTGTGTAGGAATGGAGGAGCAGAGGGTGGTTTTAACATCTATGGGACTCACATACAGCTGAATGCTGCCTGTGCTGTGTTTGTTGCCCAATCTCTTGAAGAAACAAACATTTTACTGTGAATCTTATCTCACAAGTTTTAACTTGTCCACTGTGTACCTAGGACTGTGCCCAGAATAAATTCCTTTGTTGCCTTTTTTTTCCGAATGAAAAGAATTAGAAATTTCATGTGTGTTAAAACATGATGTGTATAGTTTTAATAGATGAGATTCGCTGATTCTCATCATTTTTGCTGGAGAATGTTGGGAGCTCTTTCCAGTATGGAAGGGGCTCATTCAATCCCTGAGGTAGCCAGGATGGGCATCTTTGCAATTCTTTGGAAAAGCCCTTGGATGGCTTTGCCGGAGACTCCATTTCGGTGGGAGACGCGTTGCTTTCCTGGTGGTAAACAGTAGTCGAGTCCCTTGCCTTCATAAGCAAGCTATGATGAAGCTGCGATTTTCCTTTACCATAGCTGACTGGCTTTCACAGGAAGGTGTTAGAATCTAGAGGCCCTGGAAGAACTCTGTAGTGCACACCCACAGTGATACTTCTCTGCGATACCCACCAGGGAACCCCACCGGGGAACAGGCCAGCCCACAAGACAGCAAGCAAGCGCGGCCCAGCGACCGGTCCACAGCGCTGCTCGGCTCCTTGCCGTCGGGGCTTTCCGCACTGGGCCGGTTCCGGGCTTCACGCAGCCCCCCAAAAGCTGGTGGAGACGGGGGTGGGGGCAGCTTGAGGACAGCCCTCCCAGCGAACAAAGGAAATCACCTCCTCCCTTTGTCCCTTTTCTTGCCGAGTTTGTCTCTTGAAGAGAACGCGTTGGTGTCCCATCTAACAATGCACGCAAGGAAGGGCTGCGCTTTTCCAGGTCTTAGCCGGGAGAGAAGCCCTGCTAGGGGTCGGCCTTGACCTCTCCTCGCCGCCCACTTGCTATTGTCACCTCGAAGGAGAGCTTGTTAACTCTGGCGCAGGAGCGAAACCCCGCAGCCCCCGCAGCCCCCGCAGAGGCGCCGGGCGGTGGAGACCCGTTCCCTCGGCCACAGTTGCAGCGTGGGAATGGGGGGGGGGTGTGGCTCGGAGCTCTGCCGAGGTCCGTCCAAGTAGGGGTGACTGCCCGCACCGTTCCCGCGACGGCGTAGTTTGGAAGATGCGGGAACAGAGAGAACACCTGGGGGCCAGTTCGCCTCCTGCCCAGATGCCAGCGCGATTCCCCGAAGCTACGCCCTTCAAAGGGGGCGTCGAGCGGGGCTGCCAAGTGGCCACTCGGGCATCGAACCGAGGGGGAACCGACAGGAGGGGGGCTTGGCTACTCCAAGGAATGTGCGGCACGCGGGGAGCCAGACCCAACCATTGCACCAGAGCGGGGGCGCCAGCGGCTCCCAGGGCTGCGCGGCCCCGGCCCGGGCCCCGGCCCTAAAAGCCGGGCGGGAGAGCGCCGAGGCCGCGCCCAGCGAGCGGGCGGGCAGCGGGCGGGGAGGCGCGGGTGGGCCTGGGCGCGGCGCGAGGCGGTGCGCGGCCGCCTCCCCGCCCCCGGCCGGCGCGCTCTCGGGGCGGTGGTTGAGGCCGCGGTAGGTGGGGACGCGGCGGCGCTGCTCCTCCGCTGCCGGCAGGAGAGTCGGCGGCGCCGCCAGCTCCGCGCGCGAACTCCCGTCCATGGCACGCAGGGCGGCGGCCGCCCGAGCTGCTCGAGTGTCGCCCGCCGCCGGCGCGCCGCACTTTTAGGCGAGTGCGGGGGGTCGAGAAGTCCTCCCGGAGCTGCAGCCCCGGCCGGCCGCCGCCGCGCGGCGAGAGGGAGTTCCCGGAGCGGCCGCGGCCCCGGCCCGGCCGGCCCCCGCCCTGCGCCCTCCCCCTCGCGGCGAGGCTGCCCCGCGCCCGCCGCCCGCCGCCCGCCGCCCGCCGCCCGCCGCCCGCCGCCCGCCGCCCGCCGCCCGCCGCGATGATCTTCCCCAGCAGCAGCGGCAACCCCGGGGGCAGCAGCAGCAGCTGCCGGACGCCCTATCGCAAGCAGGTGAGGCGGCGCCGGGGTGCCGCGCGCTACAAAGGGCGGCCGCGGCGCTCGGCCGGCGCCGCGGCTCCTCGGAGGCACCGGGCTGGGCGGTGACCTTGTTTCCCCAGAAGGCGGCCCGCGGGACGGCTCGGGCGGGCGACCCTAGCAGGGGAGATGCCCTGGCCCTGCGGCTCGAGCCGGCGGGGTGGGACGTGGGGGAGGAGGGAGAGGCGGCGAGAGCCGGAGAGCGCCGGGCCGGGGGGCTTCGCCCAGCTTCTGCAACAAGTTTGGGCTTCCCCCGAAACCTTTGTGTGTGCAAGAGTACGGCAGTTAAGTCGCAACGCCGCTTTGCAGTGCTCACTTGGAGCCTCCAAGAACCTGTCTGATTCGCAGGAAACCCGGAAGGCGTGCGTGTGTGTGTTGTGTGAGTGTGTGTGTGTGTGTGGGGTGTGTGGTGTTCGCGCGCGCCCCCTCCTTATTTAAAAAAAGAGAGAACGAAACAGGAACTTCTGTCACTTTCTCAAGGTTTTCAGTTTTCAGAAGCACAGGGAAATCCTGTGACATCCTCGCTGCAGAGATACTTGGAGCAGCCTGAGTCATAACATGTCTTTTCCTATTTTCATACCGTTTCATACATTTTTAAGCAGATTGAACTCCAGAGGCACTTCAGTGGTTAGATCCGAATCCCCTGCCGGGAAAAGGAATGGAGCTGAGAGCTTAGACTTGTGGCCTTTTGTTTTGTTTTTCATCTTTGTTTTTAAAAGAAGGTTCCTTGAAGCCATGTTGGGCGAAATCTCCCGGAGCCCTTCAGCAGGAGCAATAACAAAACCTAGCTTTAAATTATGTAAAAAATGTGCGGGTCTGTTTGGAAAAGGTTAAACTGATTTAGAGGTCAGTGGCAAGATGCTTGTTGAGAAAACAAAAACACGATTGCAGATATTTTTCCTCCATAATAAATCTCCTGTCTCCATCCTTAGCCACTGAGACAAATCAATTAAGTTATTATCCCAATAATGATACCAGCGAACTGAATCCTTTTATGCCGGCCGTGGCTCCATTAAGATCGGGACCAAAGGCAAGTGATGCTGGTGGCTTGCCTCTAGAATTAATTCTGATGTCCAGTTCTTGTTCTTGGAGTCATTTCTGGGTGGGCATCTCCTAGCATCAGTCTGTATCTGCAAGTATTTTGGCAGTGTCAAAAAGTCATGTTTTCTGTCTTCTGGTCTGTGGTTCTTTTACCCGTGAAATGCCCCTCAACAGGCAGTAAACACACCCTGTTCCATGTGCCCTTGATGTTGAAATGAATGGAACTTTTACTTGGGTTAAGAAGATGTCCCTTCCTTTAATTAAAAGAAAATAAAGCCGCATTTGTGACTTGGTTGACGTGTATGGCAAAATTGTCAGGATTCAGGAGCAGGTGTCTTTAAACTCTTTTCCTGGGGCTTCATTGAAAATAAATGCCCTCGGATCTACCACACTTACCTCAACTTCATAGGTGAAGCCAATTTCCCATAAATATTCTTCTCTCAACCCCTCCTCCCCCTCCCACCCCACTTACCTGCAAGGATGGCTAATTATGTTAAGGCCTTGTGTATGCATTTATTTGTTGTCAAAACCCAGCGGGGTGTTAGCTCTGAAAAGGGGGAAAAGCTCTGAGGGCGAGGCCTTTTGCTTCGAGGGGCTGGAGGTTTTGTGTGTGCAGGGGGACAGCCTGCTGGTCTGGAGCAGGCTGATAAGATGCTGTTCTTCTCCTAGGGCTCTCCTTAGATTCAAAGACTGAAAGGGCTGACTGAATCAGAAAAACAAACAGACTTTCTTTTTTCTATAGGCAAAGAAAGAAATGAATGTGTAGGCATTATCCAGACACAAGACCCGGGTACCACTGGTATTTGAGTCAAAGGTTTCTTTTGTTCGTATTTAGCCATTCACTGGGAAAGCACACTTCCAGCGCGGGGACCTGGTTACCATGACTGACTTTTGTGATCTCATCCTGGCTTAGCCTAACCGGGAAGTCTAATTAATGCTTTTTATAAGAGTTCGTGATGTTAAGCTTGCACCTTTCCGTTCTCATTAGTTTGTTCATTTTGATGAAAGCATTGGCAAATCTTAGGTGTATAATGCAGTTTGATTTTTTTAACCCAGAAATACACAATCAACTGTGAGAGCTCATTTCAGATAATTTGCCTGAGGGGAAAAATTCAATGTAAGGAATAGTACTTAAAAATCACCTTTGGGGGAAAAAAAAAAAAACCCACCCACACTGGGTCAGAATCACTCTTGTATTGTGCATGTGTTAGAGTGGTAGCTAGGAGTCCTGGAGTACCTCACTACCTGCAGCTTGCTGTTGTGAATGCTCCCTGTGGATTAAGTGATTTGTTCATCTTGACAGTCTTCTGAGACAGGTAATGTTAACATCACCATTTCACAGTTGAGAACACAGTGCTGTGGATTAAATAACTTGCCCAAAGTCTGTAGAACCCCAGGCGCAGAGCCAGGATTTGAACCCTGGCTATTGGAGGCTTCAACAAGTGCCCACTTAACATATGTATCCCAGTAGAAACCTTAGAGCTGATCTGTGTCCTCACCTGCCTCCCTGTGGGTCTCAGAGATCTGCTTTTGCCCCCTCCCACCTTTTGAAGGGCGTGCTGGAGGTGCTGAGGTGGCAGGTGAGGGAAGAAGTAATGGATGATATGGATGTTCATGGTGTTTGGGAGCAGCAGTAGTGTCAACATGCTCCATTGAATGATGGTATAATTCCTAAAACTTTCTACGTATTACATTGGTAAGAGCCAGCCAGTTTCAGTGAAAGCAGGGGTGGGTGGTGCTCATCCCCTTCCTGCCCCCACAGAGCGTAGCCAGCCCATCTGGGAGCACTGATCTCTGGAGTCATCTGGGATAAACAGGATTTTCCTGCATTACAGACCTGTAAGCACATTCAAAATACACCTGCTCTGCTCAAGTCAAAGCGAGACACTTGTAGAGTGATAACCCAGATAAAGGTGGACAAACGTGTGCATCCGACACTGTTGACTGTGACATTGAAATAAATGATATTTGTTCAGCAGATCCGGTCTGGTTATATAACAATGGCATCCCAAAAACCAAAATGAAAATGATTTATCAGAACTTTTGTATTGTGACAGTATGCATTGGCTGGGGCTGTCCTTCGGTCCAGTGAGAGCCTAGAACTGGAAAGCAATCCAGGTCTCTCACTAATTACTTCAAGTCATCACCTGCTGCCTTCCAAGGTGTACATTAGCAGGCAGCTACAATCAGGATTCAGAAGGAGTTACAAATCCACTTACCGTGCAGGCATCCTAACTGCAGGAGTTTAACTGTTAGGCCAACAGCCCACCCCTTTAGTGTGTTTTGAAAGAAGTTCTCTATGCTTTGAAGTCTTTAAATATAGAAAATAGGTATTTCTGTTTTTCCTTGGCTATTCTCTTTATGTTTTCATACTTCCGCTGTGGAACTGCTTTCTTGAGATAGCTGACTCAGGCCATATATTTTAGTCTTTGCAATTGGTAGGATACAGCAAGTCCCGTTTTGCTAAGTACTGTGCAGTTCTAATGGTTCACAGTGGGGTGTTGGAGGTAAGGGAGTGCATGCAAGAGTTGAGCTTGCCCTTCTAATATTTGTTAAGTGTTGCTACATTTTGATGAGTGATGTACTTATCTACTCACTTTAAGTCAATTTACATAGTTTGCTGCTTTCTTGAAGATTAACTGGGTGTAGCTGCACGTGAGGAATTCAACAATGATTCAATGTTTGGCCTTGTTTAGGGGATGACATCAAAGCTGCTGATTAATCCTCTTCAAGCAGTGTCTGTTCACGGTGATTTGTGTTCAGTGGACTACGTTTTGTTAAAGTTTGAAGATTAACGTTGTGCGTGGAAGAGAGATTTAAATGAACACCATTTGAACCAGTCTCGATTTGTTGTTTTCTTAAGAGAAAGTAAATATATACAAGACACAGAGATTGGAGGCTTAACGGGAGGCACCAGAGAATTAAATGGGTATCTGTAAGCAATGTCTTGCCCGGTTTTTATGCTATCTCTATGTATTTGTGTTTTAATATTTGAGTCAAGGTGACTGTCTCAAATATCTATCCATAGCCATTTGAAAACTCTAGACTTCTTCATCAGTGATTGCCTCTGTTTTCTGCCAGGCTTGCCTTTTGGCACTTCACTCCACTTTCCATAGTTCCCTTCAGGTTTGGAGCACATTTCTAGTTTTTGCTTTTTCCTTCCTTTTAGAGATTATTGTCAGCTAGGCTCACCATACACTGGCAATACTTTTATATTTGAGTCTTTTCTTGGTGATGTGGGAGAGTCCGTCTGATCCAAATTTCTGAGAATGTATTTCAGAAGTACTCAGCCAATATATAAATAATTTCAAGGTGTCTGTAATATCCCCTTCCAGCTCCAGTTCTGTCTAATCCTCACAACACCCATATAAAATAGAGAAGGGTTTGGGATTTTGAGGCAATGGAATTGAGTGGCCTAGCTGGTGAAAGGCAGGTCCCTGGGGTCAAGGGCTGTGTTTGCTACTAGGAAAAAGAGAAGGAAGCTCAGTCAAGAACAGCTGTAGCCTCCCTGCACTTCCCTTTATTTGGCCTCCCAAAGACATGTGGCACACAGAACAGGCTAGATTTCAGCTTGGGGAATTGTGGCTCTGTAATTTATTAGTGTTTTTTGTTTGTTCCATGAAGGCCTTCACATTGTCAGATAACATGCTAGATGTTGAGTTAAATTTGAATTTCAGCTAAACAGTGATTTCTTAGGATAAGTATCTCAAATACTTTGTCACACTGTGTATTTTTGTTCATTAAATCCAGCAACCCTACCTTAGGAGAACCCAACTGATGTATTAAAACTAGGTATTTTTAAAAAGTCATGATCAAACAACATACTCTTCCTATTTTTTCACTTGAAATTTTGCATATTAGCATATTCTTTGAGCCCTGATAATAATGGAAATCTCACATTTCACTTTCTTAAGCCATTTGGTCAGTGCTTCCTCCTCCATAGAGTCCAATCTGCCTCTATCATATTTGCATGCTTTTCCGCTTAGCCTCCTAAACCTTGATTTCCACTAAGTAAAAACAGTAGTGCGCATTTCACAGGGTGGTTGTGGCTAATTCTTCCAAAGTGTTATTACTGTTAATGTCCCTGGGGAGCATGCAACAGCAGGGGGTCCTGGGAGCAACTTGCATGGTCCTGGGAAGTGTGACACAGCCTCCTAAGAACGGGCAGGCTGTGTTTATAGCATCTCTGGAGGGAACCAAGTTTAGAAGGTGGAACTGCTTCAAAAGGGATAATGACCTACAGGCTGAAAATGAAATTTTCCACTACATTTTAAAAAGATTACTAAAATGAAATACAAAATGGGTCCCATTATATTTTTAAACAATTGTCATAGATTAAACTCTTTGTAGCAGTTTATTTACCCCTCTTTGGGGAAGAAAAGTCCTTTAGTCCTTTCTGCATTTGATGCAAATATATGCTGAGGGAAGCAAGGAAAACTGCTGCTTTTTAGTTTGCTTGAAAATTGACAGGTGATATTAATGTATGCACGGGTATTTCCCAAGTTCTTTGTCTTGTATGTTTTGTTTTCAAAGATGTTCTTTTTGTATAACTCAGGAAAAAATTTTAGTGGAAGGAGTTGGTCCTTGACATCTATAGGCATATAGGTGTCTGTTTTTAAACTTACAACTGTACAGATTCTTCGCTTACCTCATTCTAAAAGGTTGGCAAACTTTGTAATAGGAGAGATGAAAACTTATCCTGAAATTAGGTAAGGTAAGAGATTCAAACAGAGCAAGCTGAATTCTGTATTAAAATAATAATTAAGTGCAACTGTCAATGCACAGGAAATGAAAGGAGCAGCAGCAGAACTCTGTGCTACACAGAACAGCAGGCTAACAAGTAGACAGACATCTTAGTTGGGCCCCATTTACTGATTTAAACATATGAAATTTCATATGGATGTAACATAAACTAGGAATGTTTCCTGTTTGTTGTGTATAGAATAGTCTGTTTTTTTTTTTTTTTTAACCTGGAAGGAAATATATCAAAATTTTAACAAGTAGTTTTCTCTCATGTAGAATTAAGAATGACTATTTTTATGTGATTCCTTAGATTTTTGTCAAGTTTGTAGTCCTTCTTGTCTCCCACAATGACCACACAATTCTTTGTTATATAGAAAGAGTGTGTAGGGGGGACTAAAAATTGCATTTTTAATATCTAAAAATTATGGAAAACCCCAAAGAATTCATGTTGTTGAGAATTCCAACAAATACTATGAAAGTGCTGCTTGCTTCTAGCACATGGGTTTTCAGAAGCAATCCTTCCCCTCCCTTATAACTTTCTATTATTTTTATTTCATGCAAACACCTGTATCACCTTTTTGGAAATTATTTATCCCTGACAGGTACTATTTTATACGTATTTTAATCAGTCTATACTTTTTAGAGAACATTTTTTAAGGATTAATTTATCCATATGGGCTAGTAGGGGGTGGGCAGAGAATGTAGCTATGTATGTGAAATTTCAAATCCAGTTTACTTTCTAGGAGAGTAGCTTTGTAGATATTGAGGAATGATCACAATTGCTTGTTTTCATTTGACTTACAGGTACATTTAAATAGAGCTCTTTTGTGGGCAGATACCCCCTCCCCAACACACACATTTAAGAAATTTGACTGAGCTCTACTTATGATGGAATTCTCTGAATTTATCTTATTATTAATATTCAGTGATTGTCTTCACTGAAAACTTCCCTTCAGTTGTGAGCTCTTCAAGGGACAGTGTGGGGGAGGTGTGGCATCTTTAAGGGGTCTTCAGGGTCTAATGGACCCATGAGGGCTTCTGTGAGAAGTGCATAATATAGATAGGTCAGCACTGTAGGAGCAGTTGTTAATGTGTAACCCAGAGGGTCTCTGGCTCTGGAGAGTTTCAAATGAAAGGAGGAAGACAGAGTGCTGGAGGGGAGAGTGAAAGGCAGAGACAGAGAGAGGGAGGGAGGGAGCCAGAGAGGGGGCAGAGGGAGAGAAGGAAGGGGAGAGAGGGAGGAAGCAGTATTACCTTATTAGGCTATTATTTTGCTAATTAATGCATCACTTGATAAAATCTGTGTAAGGCTCATTATTTTGGTGTTGAGTAGATTGGGAACAAACATGTAGTTTCATTGTTTGGCATTAACTCAGATGCTTCTATCCTATTTTTTCCTTTAGATCAGTGGTGTGACTTCAGTCCTCTGTTCTAAGACAAGATCTCTTTGTGACTTTCCTTTTAGGAGAGGTGTCCATAAATCACCTTTTTGGAAGACCATTTATAACCAACTATGGCCGGCTTATCCAAATATTCTTTGTATTCCAAGTTTGATAGGTCAAATGTATCAGACTAACTCAAGAGAGTAAAGATAAATTCTTTTATTTAACTGAAACTCTAACAGAAGCTCAGAAACATTGTGTTTAAAAGTTACCGACTTTGTAGCATAAGTTAAATGGTTTTTCAAACAGATATGAATCCCTAGGAAGCAAACTGGTGGCATGCAGGAGATACACTGTTGCAACCAGGGAAAGCAGTGAGCTAGCTGCTAAGGCTACTGAGAGAGATGATAGAGGACCTCTTCCCCTCCCCCCCATGCAGTTCCATTATAGACAGGAGTGACCAGATTTTACAGCTATTTGAGTACCTGAAGTCTTAAATGTTCTAAAAGATTTTGTCCATTGGCTATTTTATGGGATTGGTCAAAGGGACCTGAATCTTCCAAAAGATTCTGTGATTGCATGTGGAAGCAGGACTTGAAGATGATGCCAGCATTTCTAATTCAGCAGTGAGATTATTGGTTGTGTGGTGGTGGGAACATCGCAGCACAGACATGAAGAAAGAAAAGACACTCTTTATTAGGTGACTAGAGAGTAGTTCAGGTCCTCAAGGTGCAGGGCAGAGGTTGCAGGGCAGGATGAAGCTGCTGACATGGATGAGAACACAGCCCAAGGCTAGAAGGTGCTGTCACCGATGAGGAGTGGTGGCAGGGTACAAGGACACAATAGAATGGAGTGAAGCTACTGTGCAGAAAGCATTGACACGGTGTGACTGGTGACAAGATGGAGAGGGGAGGATCTTAGGAAAAGAAGGTCCTAGGTTTCTAGTCTTAAATGATTGGAAAAATGAAAAGTTAGTGCACCCTTGCTTACCTTGGGATCAGTGATGGTGAAAGACCCGCCTTTCCATTACAGGGACTTTCTAACTTGTTTTAGCTGTTAATATGAATGGGGGAAGGATCGCTGAATTCTCCTGAACTCAGTGTCAGACACCAGGATCGCAAGTGAAGTGTCTAGGTCAGTTTCTCCTAGGGAAGAATTGTCAGCATAAGTGGCTAATCACACTCCTAGTGAGGACCACTGTAAGAACTCATTTTGGATTCAGAAAATGACTGTAAACACATCTTCACTGCTTGCTTGGGATTGCCTTGAATTCAGTTGGAGGCTGCTTCAAATGGTTGCTGGATTTTTCTGTTTGACCTGGACTCTCATGCACATACACACAAATATATATATATTTGCAAATATATATGCATAAGTCTCTCTTGGTGATATATACTCTCTGTAACTGTACAGTTGTCTGTTACGTCTATAGCATAATGTACATTAGTTATGGTAGATCATTTTCTTCCTCAACAGGAATATGGAAGGTAGACAAGTAGGATGATAAAGGGGTTAGAGTATTCATCCTACCAAAATTAAATAATTTTTTTAAAAAGGTAGTGAGTCTTTTTGGCCATTTCAAGCTGGCCACACGAATTATGTATTACTCTGTATACTCCCAGTCCCAGAAAATGTGTCATAGCAGTTGAAAATACAAGAATCTTTAAAAAGTTCATGGGAAGTGTGTGTTGTGGATGAAATTGTATATGAAATTCAAGATTTTTTGTCACCACAATAAATTTATCTTTTTATTCCGTTTTCCACAAACATTTTGAAGTACCTTCATATAGAACTGGAGCAGCTGGGGGAAGAAGCACTGGACCACCTCTGACTTTGCAGGTAGAGCATTAGGACTGACTCAGAGTGCTCAAGGGAGAGGTGTTAAGACAAGACAGGGGGCTTCCCTTGAGGAGCACAGATTCTGTTCTGAAGAGTAAGTTGAGCCTTTGGCAAAGTAAAGAAATGACCAAACACAGGGAGAATCCAGAGAGTGGCACAGACACCAAGGAGGAATAAAGTTTCAGGAGGTGGTCAGCTCTGTTAAATGTTGCCAAGAGGTCAGGGAAGACAAAGGCCAGTAAAAGGCTGTTGGAATGGCCACGGGGAGCTCTTTGTAAGCCTTTGAGATGCAGGTTTCAATGGAGCCCTGTGTGTGTGGTGGGGCCAGAGAGGGGCGGCCTCAAGCACATTCCAAAGGGTTTAAAGAGTGATGGAGTCAAGAGCCTGTGTCTTCTGGGGAAAATCAGACTCCGAAAGAAATGAGAGTCCTTCCTGAAATTTTCAAGATCCACAGCCTGGAGACAAGATTGTTTTAGCATCCGACTGTAGCTGTAGTTACTAGAAAAAAGAAGGGATCTCTGAAAGTGGGTCTTCCTTTTAAGAAAGATCGAGGTGGAGTTTGTCTTAATGGAAAGGGACCTCCTCAGAGAGTTTGCTGTCAGCCAGACAGGGAGGAGCGGGGCTGTGTAGAGGGAATGAGGAGGAAGGCCTGTGAAGCTCCCCCTTTTGAAAGCTCACGTTTCAGTAGAGTCAGAGTCCTGTGTTGATTGACACACACTCACACCAAAAGATGAGAGTCTGGGGATACGGTGAACATTCAAAAGGGGATGAAGGAAAGGGCCCCTGAGCTATGGTGAGGGCCCTGGTGGCTTAGGTCTGAGTCACTCTGACCCATTTTCAGCAATCCATGGAGGCAGGAGAGAACCTGGACAAAGGGTTTGTGTAGGCCTTGGCACTGGAAAGGTGTGGATGATGTGAACATTGGGAGAATTGCTTTGAAAGGCAGGTGAATGAGCTTTCAGAACAAGGAGAGGCATGAAGGTTCTGGTAAGATTAAAAAGAAAGCCCCTGGGAGACAGGTGAGACATAAAACAGATGGCATTATTAGGGGTCATCTTGAAGGGTGAGTAGTTCCAGGACCCTTCACTGGCAGTGTTGGGAGGATGAAATGAAATAATACTTACGTGCCTGTCTGGCACTGAGTAAGGACTCAAGTGATTATCATCATTAAAGTGTGACTCTTGTATAAGTTACTCCTTGTTGCAACTACTGTAATATTTGTGTAAATCAAATCATTTCAACCAGACTTCCACCAATCATGAACCACAAATCAAAGGAAATTGTTCTTTTTTTATTCAAAAGGCAGAGAGAGAGCGCGCTCGCGTGTGCACTGGAGCAATCAATGTCAATATTGAGTTCTTCCATCTACTGGTTCATTCCCCTGAATAGCCCCAATAGCTAGTGTTGGACCAGGCCGAAGCCTGGAGCCTGGAACCCTATCTGGGTGTCCCGCATGGGTGGGATGGGCTCTAGTATTCGGGCCATCTTCTGCTGCCTTCATAAGTGCATTAGCAGGGAGCTGGATCAGAGGTAGAGCTGCTGAGCCTTGAACCAGTGCTTTGATATGGAATGCTGGTGTTGAAGTGATGACTTAACCTGCTGTGCCACCAATGCTGGTCCCAAATTGTTAATTTTTTAATCTGAACCATTAGCTAAACTTCAGTTTTAAGACACCATCAAACCATTTCAAAACATCCTAAGTTGCTTTAGAGAAAGAAAAAGGGGGATGGATATAGCTGTGGATCCCAGTTTCATTTATTAGTACTGTGACTGAAAGCTCGTTAAACTTTCTGGTTCTTAATTTTTTCGGTGGCAGAACTAAGGACAAGTCTAGAGTCATAATGGGACAGAACTTGTCACACTACCAGCACAGGCACTGTGGCTCTTTCCTTCCTCTTTTGGGTGTCTTAACACATCAGTTTATACAAAGAGTGTCTTGAAGGATGGGTCAAGGAAATCCTGCAGTCCTAATGGTGGAAGACAACTGACCTTTCTAAGCATTAGCAGCAAGTACTCTCTGATGAGAAAGATCTCATAGAGAATTGCGGTTCTCTGTGGGAAAATGGTTCTTTTCATCTGCCCTATCCAGGATTAAGAGTCAAACAAGTTAATATAAGTTAAATGCTCTACAAGCACTATGGAGATGTTACTCAGCTTCTGAAATGAATACTTTAAACTATTGTGCAAGTATTTTGCTTCTTTCAGCGTCTGCTTTTATATTGATGAAGTTTATTGTTTAAAGCTTCTTTGCCCAGATTGTATTCACGGAGACACTCACGTTCTATTAAATGTTGCAAGTGTCGCAGAAATTAGAATATTCAGTGCTCAAAGAAACTTGGTAAATGTTACATCCTACATACGATTGCCTGGGACGGTAACAGAATAACCAGTCACACTCAAGATTCTGGAAAGTCCTGCAAGGAAGCCATTTGTTCAGCTTTATGTATTTCATTGTTTTCCTAGAACTAACCACAAAACCACTTAGTCCTAGAATATTTATTGACTGTATTCTTGAACGAGTTTGGGGAACACTGATTTAGAGGAACCTTTTGCAGTTTAAAGTGGGAAAGGACAGTAGAGGTTATCTGGACCAGCTTACTTAATTTACCTAGAAGAGAAGAAAATCCAAGAACATCAAAGTGGTTTGTCCAAAGTTTTTACTTCTCCAAATATGCCACATGGTTGCCCGGTGCTTTTCTAAGAGCCTTTAAAGAACATACCCTTTTTAAAAAAATCACTGATAAAACTTTGGGACTATTTTCATATGAGTTCCCCCTCCAGCTCCCAATAATTTTCTGAACAAAGTAACCTTTACTGGTGGTGTATTGCATGTTATCTTCAGAGAGAATAATATCTGTCAATACTCATTACTTTTTTGCTTATAATTTCTCCTCTCATAAGATCACTCCCTCTAACCCCATTTTATAGCTTCTTAAAGCACTTACGGAATCAAGATAACTGACTTGAGAAATCAATTTAGTTGAAAATATCAGTGATCTGGAAAACCCACACATTCTAATTATTAATGAATACACTTTTGCCCTCTAAATTAGTTTGTCTTTTTCATATAATTGGCTGTGGGTAGATAAATTTGCATATTTTTAATCCCCTTCCTGCCTGACTTCTTACAGCATGCAAGATTTACTCTGTGGTTTCTAGGTGCAAGTTCCTGTGTAGAAGAAACCACAATCAAGACTTTGTAACCCTACTGTGTTGAAGGCTCAGCTGGACCACACCACTGTGTTCTTGAAAACTTTGGCCACTCCATCTTACTGCCCTTTCTTGTTACTTTATATATATTGCAATTGTTACTTTATATATATATGTGTATATATATATACACATAAATATACATATATATATTGCAATTATATATATATAATTTCAGACACAAATTACTTGCTTTGTAGCATTTCTGTTTTTTAAACTAGTTTTAGGTTTTTAGATGCCTAGTCTGAAAAACTGTGGTAGGTGTTTGCCAGGGGCCCTCACCTACTGTTTTTGTTACCTGCAACATCAAATTTTACCCTGCACCAATTGTGTGGGTTGGGACTGTTTTGGGTGAAGTGATCTGAAGGAATATCTATTATCTTATGTGTTATTATAAAAGAAGTGTGGTAAATTAGCTCCTAAAGAACCTGAAGAGATCAGCTTTTCCCACTATGCATTCTAGGGGTGAGGATCTTTCAACATCACATTGCTTATTTGTAACAGAGCCAGGGCTAGAACCCTTGTGTTCTGACTGCCACTGTAGTCTGGGCCTTTGCACACAAATCCAGCTTGGATTATCATTCATTCATTCAATCAATATTTTAGAGCCCATTATGAACCAAGCTCTGTGTTGGGTCCTGAAAATAATAACTAACGATTCTGTTCTCAGCCTTGTAAGTCTAATATATATACCTGTGGAGCAGGAATAGAAATAACTTTGTAAGGGAGAAATAATGCCAATGAGGTTAAAATACTTTAAAAATATATAGTAATAACATGTCTAACCCGTGGCTGTCAGACTCCAATTGACCTGAATTTAGACAATGTTTTCATGCGGGTGCGTTTGATTTGATTCCAGGATAAGAACAGAATTCTCACTCATTCAGCTGCTTTGTGTTGGCTCTCACCTTTGTTACCCTACTCTTTAATTGTGTGAAGCTGCTTATTAGGCGACAAGGCAGAATAGAGAAAAAAAGGAAGAATATTTCCATGTTCTCGGCTTCAGTTCATTGTGAAATTTGGTTTTAAGTTCTTTAAAAGTGATGTAGAGAAACTAAAGAACACTAAGAGCAAATCGAGCAAAAAAGATTGAAATTCAATTTCTGAGAGGCTGTTTTCTCATTGTCCTCTAGTCAAATGTATGAAGAGAGAGTGGAGTTCAGATTATTGACAGTCAAGAGCAATAATCTGTAAAGGTTTGTTTAGGAATTGGTCTTATATTTTACAGACTATCTGTAGTTGAGGTTGGCTTAGCAAATGCTTGTCTGTAAAGGGCCAGAAGTAAATTTTAGGGTTTTTTAAGTCATAAGGTCCCTGCCAGTTACGCAGCACTGCTTGTGTAGCTTAAAAGCAGCCATAGATGATACATAAACAAATTAGCATGACTGTGTTTTTGTAAAACTTCATATACAAAAGGCAGCTGCAGTGGCCAGTATTGCGGTGTGGTAGGTTGGGCCACCTCTTGTGACACTGGCATCCCATACCATCCCATATTGGAGTACCAGTTTGAGTCCCAGCTGTTCTACTTCCAGTCCAGCTTCCTGCTAATGCACCTGGGAGGGCAGAAGATAATAGCCCAAGTACGTGGGCCCCTTCTGCCCATGAGGGAAACCTGGATGGAGTTCCTGACTATTGGCTTTGGCCATGTGGCCATGTAGGGAGTGAACCTGCAGATGGAAAAATCTCTATCTTCCTTTCCTGTTCCCCTACACAGCCACCCCATCCCACACCCCATTACTCTGCCTTTCAAATAAATACATTTAAAAAACAAAAATAAAACGAAGTAAAGCCAGATGCAGGTGCTATGTGGCCTGCAGACAGTAATTTGCTGCTTTTGATTCATAGGGTCCTTCTTTGTGGACTTGTTTACCAAAAGATGCACAAAGGACATGGACAGAAAATGAAACCCAAAGCAGAAAATAATGATGCTTATTAGCACCATCAATATAAAGCAGACACAGAATAAAACTTGGTAAAGTCTTTCTGATTGAAAGCTTTGGTCAGAAAGGTTCTGATTAAGGGTTCAATCTTTTCTTTTTTGAAGATGAATGTATTTGAAAGGCGGAGTTAGCACGTGCAGGATCTTCCATCTACTGGTTCACTCCCCAAATCGCTGCTACATCCTGGACTGGGCCAGATTGAAGTCAGTAGCTGCATCCAAGGTTCCCCCCTGAGTTGCAAGGGCCTTAAGCACTTGGGCCATCTTCTGCTGCTTTACTAGGTGCATGACCAGGGAGCTGAATCAGAAGTGTAGCAGCCAGGACTCAAACCGCCAGCATTATAGGCAGTGGCTTAACCTGCTGCACTATGATGCTGGTCCCCAAGGGTTTGACCTGGACTAGGTAGTTATTTAGTGCTTTTCAGGAAGGCATTTTTTTGTGTGTATTTATGTAATCATTCTCTTCGTTATTTTTATTTTGAATTACTAAGCCTTGACCATAATTCTAAAGTAATGAGACTGAGAGGGTAAAATAGGAATTTGCTAGCAAAAACTTTTTTTTTTTTTTTGCAAAATTTGCTTTTTCCTGATTATTAAACCACAGAAAACTGCTGAAGCATCAGTGTATTAGTTTGCCATGGCTGCTCTAACTAGTTCTTTACAGAAAGTTATTTTCTCACAGTCTTGGTGGCTGGATTTCCAAGACCAAGGTGTCAGGGAGGCACAGGCCCCTGACAGTGTAGGGAAAGCTCTGCTGCACACTTTTATCCCAGCTTCGAAGGACCCCAGTCTTGACATGACCTTCTCCCATTGTGCCTATCTGTGTCTGTTTCCAAATTCCTCCCTTTTTATAGTAATACCCATCACGTTGGAGTAGGTCCTTGTTTTACCTTGATTACCTTTTATTAGAGACCCTGTCTCCAACTCAGGTTACATTCTAAGCACTGAGGTTTCGGACTTCAATCTACTTTGGGGACAAGAGCACACACAGAATTCAATCCATAACAACTTGGTACCACACTTTTAATTACTTTAGGCCACGGGTGGGCACTGTCTGGCCCGGGCACCATATGAGGCCCATGAAATCACTTGCTCTGGCCACTGCCAAGGCAACCAGAGGCAGGACTAGAAAGTCAGTGAATCTGTAGTAGGCTAATTTTTGGTTGTGTGGCCTGAAAATGATGTTTCCAAATATGCAAATAGCCCTTGGCTGAAAAAAGGTTGCCCACCCCTGCTTTAGACAAGAGTCATCAATTAGACACCTCAGTGGACCCTAATTAAGGCACGGTGCTTCCTGACTCACTCATGGTCACATTCCTGTCCATACAGAAGCATAAATCCAGTGGCCCTGTGGTACATAATGTGGAGGAAATGTGGGGTTGTTGTTTTTAACTTGCTAGAAAGAAGGTAGCTTTACAGAAATAGCTTAATCATGTAAGTGGCTATGGACGTATCCACCTCTGATCACAGCCTTCGGTGACCATGAGTACCTGCCACTTCCCCTGTTCCGCTTTGCCCAAGTCTGTTCCCTCCTCACTACTTGAAGTTTGCTTTTCCTTTCTCTCGTTCCAGCTCTCCATGGGTTCTTACAACTTATTCTCTCACCTTCAAGTTCATATCTCTTTGTCAAGTTGAAATTCAAGGAAGATGATCTCTGGCTCTGCTCTTTTCTTTTTCTTTCTTTCTTTCTTTCTTTATTTTTTAAAAAAAGGTTCATTTATTTGAAGGTCAGAGTCACTGAGAGAACAAGAGACAGAAAGAGAGAAACCTTCCATGCACTGGTTCACTCCTCAGATGACCACAACAGCTAGGGCTGGGCCAGGCCAAAGCCAGGAGCCAGAAGCTTCATCCAGGTCTCCCATGTTGGGGGCAGAGGCCCAAGTACTTGCGCCATTTTCTGCTGCTTTTCCCAGACCATTAGCAGGGAGCTGGATCAGACATGGAACAGCCGGGATATAAACCGACACTTGTATGGGATGCCAGCATCACAGGCAGTGGGCGGCTTTACCTGACATGCCACCACGTTGGCCCCTCTCCTTTTTCTTTTGTTTCTGCTGTTTACTGCATTAGAACAGAGTCCTGTTGTAAAGGGTTTCTGTCTCCTCGCTTGAGTGCTGTGTGAGTGGGTGGAGTGAGAAAGCAGACATGCCCTTTCTATTGGGGAGGCCATGAGTTGCACTGCTGCCCATGAAGTTGCTGGGTTCCCGCTGGGGTATGGGAATGAGTCCCTGTCATGATTAGGTAAGCCCTTCATAACCAGGGGATTCTTGCCCATTTGCCCAGTTGCTTTGTAAGTTGTTTTAGAACCATGGTTTTCTGTAAGAATGCGAGACTGTATTCAATCTTAAGTTTGAGTTTTAGGCAAGGATTTAAAGATGTACATATGTTTCATTACTGGTGCCTCAATTTTGTGATGCTCAGCTTTCACTTTAAAAAAAAATTTTTTTCCAGGGGCAGCGAGCACTGTGTTGTAGTAGGCTAAGCCTCCACCTGCAGTGCCAGTATCCCATATAAGATGCTGCTCGTGTCCGCTTGTGTCCCAGCTGCTCCACTTCTGATCTAGCTCTCTGCTGTGGCCTGGGAAAGCGTTAGAAGAGGACTGAAGTGCTTGGACCTTACAGCTGTGTAGGAGACCCGGAAAAAGCTCCTGGATTCAGATCAGACCAACTCTGGTCGTTGTGGCCATTTGAGGGAGTGAACCAGCAGATGGAAGACACTCTTTCTCTCTCTCTCTCTCTCTCTCTGTGTGTGTGTGTGTGTGTGTGTCTGTCTGTCTCTCTCTCTGTAACTCTACCTCTCAAATAAATAAAAGTCCTTAAAAAAAGTTTCCTCCATTTTTAATTTGCAGAATATGGTGGATATGTCTCATGGCAATGATTTAAAACAACTAAATCAGTCATTTCTCTTTCTATATAACAGTTGCTTAATTGCTGGAGTGTTCGTTAGCATTTTGTTTGCGCACTGAATCCTCTGTTTGTAGCATAGTTTATGTATTTTTTTGCGTATTTTGGGGGCACAATATTTGCTGAATCTATTGTCTCTTTACATTTAAAACTTGGATTTGCTCACTTTGAATTCTCCAAAACCACATCCAGCTCATGAGCTTATGTAGCAGTCATAGTTCAGCAAGAATTTATCAGTGCCTGGCATGCTGTGTGTCAGGGAAGGGACCTAGAGAGGACCAGAATGAGGTCATTGGGTCTTCCAGTGCAGCCACTTTGAGACATTTTTGCCACAGTCATGTTGAAACAACGTGTGCAAGGAGCACATGTGGAATTGATTCCATGTCTGAATAGGAGCAGAAGAGTCTTGTCTCATCACTGTGTAGGAGGGGCTCTGCTAGGACAGAAAGACCATCCTGACGGATGTGGTTCTGTCTGTAGCCAGGGAAGTATGTAGAGTTGTTAACCTAGAGCTGGACACTGGATGCACCTAAAACTTCTGACATCTGGACGAGGCGTGGTTGGAAGCGTCAGATCAGGGAAGCACAATTTGCTTCCATCAGCCAGTACAAAAGAGGATCTGGAGGGTGCGGTCATAGAGTGTGCAGTTTTCCAGGCAGGAGACGCCTTTTCCTGATGGCCAGTGAAAGGTCAAGTGTCCTTTGGAACAGTTGACAGTAGGTGCTGTGGAACAAGGGACATCATGGTGACAGTAACTTGGCATGTGGCAGACACAGGGCCATGGTGTCCTAAGGCCACATCTGCTGGGGAAACTTCAGGGTAGGTTTTCTAGATTTTCCCTGGGAGGGACACAGGGCCTCTGAGTTTCAGTGCCACACTAACATGGCTTTTACTGCAAAGGGGTTTCCTAAAGTGTGGTTCCAGCCTACTCACATCGCAATATCCTGATGGCCATTTTAAGGTCTTAAGAAGAATTAGAAGCTCAACAAGCTCCAAGAGCCATTGAGGGAAAGCTTCCTCCGAGTATTGTTCTGCACATTTGAGTTTTTGAGTGACGAAGAATGAACCGTCTGATAAAGTAGTGGTCTTTGGAGTCCAAGAGTGATGCAGCCAGGAAATGGTTCCAAGTAAAGAATGACACATTCATGAGTAACCGACTCAAAAGGGGATCCAGAGAAGAATCGAGACATTTCTCCTAAGGCTGATGTCAGGATAGCCAACAGCATGTGTTCCTTGGACACGCTGATTCTGAATCCCCAGGGAAGCAGGAAAGGGTTGCAGGGGCTTGGCCCTAGGTGTGCTGAGCCAGCTGGGATGCCTGCACCGTACATAGACCTCAGTTGAAAACTCTGATGCCCTGCCTAGGGACAGGCTTTCTCTGTTCATTCTTCTTCTTCTTTACCTCCTGTCAAACATTTGTCAAGTATTTTTCAAGTACCAACCCAAGGTGTGCATGCCTTCTGCGGGTGGGAGGGTCTATGTGACTTGTCAGGGAGGCATGACAAGGAGGACAGATTCTTGAGCATCTCCAAACTCGAGACGAAACTCTGTGCACAGGGGGAGCAGGACTGCCACTGGCAACAGAGACAGGAAGGCTAAAGGGCTTGGGCCATTGCAGAGACCTCTCCACCCCCAGCACCTGGCCCTCTGTCCAATTAAAGAAGGCAACAGGCTGTTCTGAGCATCTGCTTGCTTAGCCACTGTGCTGGCCTAAGTCTTTTCCCCATCATTACAACCTTCCAGCTCTACCTGCCAATAACGATATGTTGAACTTTTTGACTTCCCTGCTGACAGCCATGTATTGGTTTGTTAGATTGAGCAGAAAGCAGCCAGGAAAATCAAGGGGTGGGGACGTCCTCGGATTTGGTAAATGGACAGGGAACATCCTGTGATCATGTTTGCTGAAAATAGGCACTTGCACCCTGTAGAAAACACGCTTCTCAATCCTTCAGAGGACTCCTCGCTAGGAGGAATTGTGTGCTACAGAGAATAGCAGTTGGCTTTCAACAAAGGTACCAGCATGCTGGAAGACAAGTCCAAGACAACAAAAGGAAGGTCAGTAGGAATAAGTAATCATTAAAGCTTCCAACTTCTGGAGATTGGAAGTCTGAGGTCAGGATGTCGTGGTCAGGTGCTCTTTCAGGTTGCACACTTCTGACCTCTGGATCTTAATGGGGCAGACGGAGGCACAGAGCTTCCTGGGGTCTGTTTTCTAAGGACCCTGATTCCATTCATGAGCGCTCCACCCTCATGACCTAAATTACCTTCTGAAGGCCCCAACCTCCTAATACTGTCATACTGGACATTAGAATCTCAGCATCTGGGTTGGGTTGAGAAGGGGGCATATCCAGTCCATCACAATTGGTTTGGTCATAAGTAAGGCTTAGCCAACAAATGGATTCAGCAGCTTAGACTGTTTTGGATTAATAAATAAAATCATCTAGCTGCATAGGAAGAAAATTCTAGTCCAGAAGTTCTTCTCTTAATTGGGAGTTTAAAAATCAGAAAACTTTTTTGTTTTTCATAGAAATGTTGTATTTCAGAATCCCCTATTGAAAAGTCACTGGTGGTTAGACTCGCAGGTTAGCCCAGAACTCCTGTCTTTTAGTAGCATTGGATTTGATAGTGGCAGCTTCAGTTCGGAGTCTTGTAAGCAGAGGTGTGTCATTAGGTGGAGGAAGGGAATATCTTCCTTACTCCAATAATTATGAAAAATGCAAATGGGTTGGCCTTTTGCACCCTCCCTGTCTTTTTCTCTGAAGCTTGAGAATGATGGGAGTGAGACATCACTAGTGCAACATACGTCCATCCATACATTCCCTTTCAGATGCTCACTGCAGCTGTCTTAGGTTCTGTTTCACCATGTCATATCCTGAAAGTGCTGGAAATTTAAAGAGATGCCCATGCCCTAATGCACCTCTGATTAAAATTCTAGGTGGCAGAACTAAGCCCAGGTGAAAGTGTGGGAGTGGTGCCAGTGCTGAGTGGGCCAGCCTTTCCAGCGGCCCTTGCTGGACAGTCGGCCCCCTCTGCTTCACCTGCCATTCCTGTTGTCTCCCACTTTGGAATTCATAGGCTCTTTTTTCTTCTACTTCTATCCATTTTTCTTTCAGTGTGGCTATGCAAAGGAGCCTCAGGATAGGAGGGAGGGGTATTGAGAAGATATGGATCAGTATTATGGCTGGAACTGGTGGTGCCGGCACTGGGCAAAGCCCATCTGGCCATCTGGATGGCGCACATAGAGAAAGATGTTGAGAGAGATGGACTGGAGTGGAGGTAACAGTTTTGGAGCACTTCTGGGAAGCTGACATCTGACTGAGGGCCCACTGGTCATTAGCTTACGTGATCCTCACCACCACCCTGGGAGCTACATTGGATAGGCGTTACCATCTCCCTGCTCAGCAGATAAAGAGATCAGATCTGTCCTTTCAACTCTAATCACTGTCCTGCCTCCTTAGGTATTGCTAAGGCTGAAGAAATCCTAACTGTTTGCTTTGAGGTTTTGCAGTACCATTGGAGAATAATGATTATCATTAAGAATTTAAGTTTGGATAAGAGAGGGGAAGAACTGGGAGTGACTCAGTATCTGTGGCTTAAGCCACTTGGATTATGGTGATTTATTTCAGCAGCCCACCAAAACTAGTGTTGTCCACTTTCTATTTTCTTTCCCATTATAGTACATCTCCAATTTTGGAATAGCTTAATGCATATATACAGTGTTGTAATTACTATACGTTAGGCCTCCCCACCCACATGAAGACCTGAAAGAAGCTCCTGGCTCCTGGCTTTGGATTGGCACAGTCTGGCCATTTCTGGCCATCTGGGGAGTGAAACAGTGGATGGAAGACCTCTCTCTCACTCTAACTATACCTTTCAAACAAATAAATAAGTCTTTAAAAAATAAAGAAATGCTAAATTTTAGATTTTTTGGTAGAAATTAATTGCCTTTAAATTGCTTTAGGCTAGCCTCAGTAATGACATATTCAGGAGATGAGGTACATTTCAAGGAGTAGGCTTCTGTTTTTATTTATTTTTTGAGCCTCACTGGGGGTGTTTTACCTCATTTGAAAGAACTGATGAAATCACTCAGGTGATTCCAGTAAGAAGCTAGTCCCCTAAATAACTCTGACTTACACTTCTCTAAGGTTAAAAGTCAATTAAAAGGATTGGAGTGAAAGTGTCATTTTTCAATTGAAAGTCTAATAAAGTGAATCCTGGCAAGAATGAATAACAACTGCCTGGCCAGATGTGGCAATTACCAAAGGCAGGGGGGCTCCCAATGTGGTTCCATCGTCTTGAAGGTTTATAGTAATTCTGATTAATCTGTTTTGAAAAGGCAGATACCCCCATAGCCCTTGAATCCATAGGCAATGAGATTAAGATTATTAGGATTCATAATTTTTTTTTAATTAGAACTCTCACTATCAATCATGATTTGTCAGTGTCTCTGGTGTTTTGAAGCCTAAACTCAGAATTTTTTTTTCTACTCAATTAGCTCTTATTTATTTATTTATTTTACATTTATTACGCCATGAATTCATAAGGAATGGGTTCCAGCAGTTCAGGCTCCTTTCCATTGGTTCTGACAAAGTGGGCTTCTCTGGGTGGAGCAGGCTGACGCTTTAGTTGAACCCAGGTACCCTTCTCTTTGGTTTCCTTCTTTTTCTGATCATTTTCCTTCACACGTTTCAAGAAGCTATCTCGGCTCTTAGAGTGCTTAATGTGTTCAATACGCACATTTATTCTCTTGGCAAGAATCTTGCCCTTCACTTGTTTGTTTACAACAATGCCAACAGCATGCTGGGTAACGTTGTAGACTTCCAGTTTTTCCGTGGTAACATTTATGGGGCATTCCTTTTTGAACAGTACCCATTCCCTTGATGTCCACAATGTCACCTTTCTTGTAAATGCGCATGTATGTGGCCAAAGGAACAACTCAATGTTTTCAGAAATTGTTCCAGAGATGCTTCAGTCTGGAGAGGAAGTCCGGTTCCCAGTGAGAGGGAAGACCTGTGTCAGCTAGGAAAGTGATCTGATTGATGCCTTTCTCCGTTGGTGTCAGAGTCCTTGCTAAGATGCTTAGGCTTTCTGCCATCCAGCTCTTGCCAGCCTGGCCAACTCCTTAGACCCCAGAGTTCTTCAACATACACCATGTCAGTCTCTGGCATACTAGGTCAAGGTTCTGAACTACAGGATAGAACGACCAAGCAGGGCATGATCCCATGTCCTTATGGGTTACAGACTGGCCATGAGATTTGCTCTTTGTTTAAATGTAGAAAAGCCAAATTAGGGGCTGGTATTGAGGCGCAGCAGATTACTTTACCCCCTGCCACGTCAGCATCCCTTATGAACAGCCGTCCAAGTCCCAGCTGGCTGCTCCACTTACGATCCAGCTCTTTAGTAATGTGCCTGGGAAAGCAGCTGAAGAGGGCCCCTGCACCCACAGGAGACTTGGATATAGTTTCAGGCTCCTGGTTTCTGGATGGACCAGCCCCAGCTTTTGTGAACACTGGGAGAAAAAAAGAGCCAATAGAAGATCTTTGTCTCTTTTATGTGTGTGTAACTCTGCCTTTCAAATAAGTAAATTCTTTAAAAAAAAAAAAAAAGAGCAATAAGGGTTGGCTTTGTGGTGTAGTAGGCTAAACCTCTTCCTGCAGTGCCAGCATCCCATATGGGCACTGGTTCCTGTTTTGGCTGCTCCTCTTCCAATTCAAATCTCTACTATGGCCTGGGAAAGTAGTGGAAGGTGGCCTGAGTGCTTGGGCCCCTGCACCCACTTGGGAGACCTGGAGAAGCTCCTGGCTCCTGGCTTCGGATCAGCCCAGCTTCGGCTATTGTGGCCATTTGAGGAGTGAACCAGCGGACGGAAGACCTTTCTTTGCCTCTCCAGAGTTCTCGCTCTAACTCTTGCCTCTCAAATAAATAAATAAAAATATTAAAAAAAAAAAGTAAAGTAAGAAATACCATCTTAAAAAATAAAAACCTTTTGCCGATATTGTGATATTATATATTGAGAAGGCGTTTAGGAAAGCAGATCTCCTGAATTTCCTAGTGATTCGCCTTCCCAGTTCCATCACGCTGCAGCACTGGAGAAAGGGAAGAAAGTCGTGCAGCTGTTCACTGCCCTGCAGTCAGTTGGGCAAGACAAGCCTTTTGGTTAGGTTTTATTGGACGGTTTCTGTTAACAGTGATATAGGTAGACTGTGTTCCAACAGCCTTTGCTAGAACAACTGTGTACTAAGGCCTCTAACACAGTGAAATTTAGTGGCACACTTCTCCTTTACGTCCATTTGCTCTGGCACTTAGCTCCTAAGAGGGACCTTATTTCACAACCGAGCTGTCACCTCCTCAGTGGCCTTGGGGAGAATCCCTGAACCTTTGTGTTTTCTTATCTGTAAGTTTGGAGATAAGCTATCTACCTTACTGTGATTAAATGAAAGGCTGAATACAAAGCACAGAGCCTGATGCCAAAACCATCCTAAATGCTCAGAAAATGTGAACAGTACCATGAATAATCCTCAGTTTTCTAGGGGAAAAAATTTTTCCATCAGTTATCATGATTTAAAATGTTTTTCCCATTGACTATTTGCTTAGTTGGCCATTTTTTAAAGATCACATGGATAACTTTGATAGTAACAAAAAGATAAAGTATCATAAGCTGAACTAAAATGAGTAAATGAAGAACTACACTTAACCCACCTCTTAAGGAAAAACAGTGTTTCTGGTGTTTTATCTGTTTTTAGGGTAACTGCTGGCTAGGATTTGCGTATCAGGTAGTATTGCAAGTACAATGGAATTTTACAATCCTGGAGATCCTGAAATAAATGAGAGTCTATAACGCAGGCAGCGTTTCTCAATGCATTGCTGAGGGAGAGCAGTGCATTCTAACTTGTCCAAGGCACTGTGGATTAAATTTGACCCCAATATGTACAATTTCTATATTACCATTTAAAAACGTATCCAGGCAGGATTCAACTATCCTTAAGATTTGTATCTCCTCTTAATTTGCCTCGTGATGGAAGTTCTTGTAACTGTCAGGTGATAGTTTAATTTGCACAACTCTTATGTAACTGGAGCAGCTGCTGGGTTGCAGGGAACAGCCAAGTGGCTGATGGTGGCCTCTGTGTGCCACGAGGAGGTGATGGGCTCCTCCGGCTTCCTGGCTGTGCTGTAGAAAAGGAAGCTTGCCCTTCCTTCCTAAATTGTTTTCCACGCCGGAAGTTAGCGTGCTTGGATCTGACCCTCACGGGAAAGAGTGCACTATTGTACAGAGTACTGTTTTGAGATTAGATGTAGTCAAAAATGCGAGGAAAGTATCCAAAGACTCGCAGTTGAAGAATTTGGGAAGGTGTCTTTCTTTGAAAAGAAATAGAAACTTAAGAGCAGTTTGGGTCCCCTTCCTGCATTTTTTCGCGCTGAGCCAGATGATGTGATGACGTCAGGAAGCTCTGAAGTTTCGCTTCTGCTGCTTTCCGTTCCCGGAACTCTGAGATCCTGGCGCGGCTGCCGGCCCCACCCAGACAACGGTTCCTGTCTGCTGTGGCCAGGCGGGGGTCCACCGCAGTGTTTGGGCTCTGGCCTGATATTTCCTTTCTTGTTTTCGGAAGATCACTGGCTGCTTTGGATTAGGTGGGGGTGGGACGGGGAAGCGGCCCTGGTCACTGGTCATTGAGTGTGGAACTCTCCCAAAGCCAGTTCCCACTTAAGCAGTTTTCTTCATAACTGTGTTTCTTTGTTGCCAGTAAGAGATGGTGCCACCTTCTTGTTTCATGGGTTTAGAAGGGCAGAAATCACGAAACCCAGTTGAGTACTCATTGCTAATAAATGAGGTTAATCCAGTAGGGAGGGACAGTGAAAGACACATATTCGACTATGTGTGGCAATGGTAAAATATATATAAGGAAACTAAATATAAGGAAAGCTAAGAAGGATGTGAAAAATTGAGGGAGGGAACTGAGTGCTGTGCTGCCCGCTGATCCCCACACAGACCCCTTTCAAACACACGGAGGCTCTGATCTCCCCTCTGGGGAGCCAGAGTTTTACATTGTCCCAGGTCCCTTGGCAAAGTAGCGCTCTCTGCCATTTCAGTATCTAGCAGTGTGTACATTTATCTCCTTTTGGTAAAGAACATGAGCTAATATCCAGTGATTACTTTTAGAAATAAAAAGATGTTTAGGATGAGTATAATATCTTCACTTTTTACTTGTTAAGCAGTAACTCCCTATTCTAAGTTGAGCATCGTGAAATAATCGTGCAACTAAAAGGGAAAAAGAAAATTGCATCTGGTTTGTGTAAATATTGAGACCTTTTCCCAGATTCTGTTTCAAAGAGGTTCTGCTTCAGAAGGGATGAAGGGAGGATTGAACCTCTCCAGCCCTGGGTTTGGCTGGTAAGCTTCCTGGTGATTGCATCACCACTGATGTGGTTAGACAATAGTGCGGGAGCTGACACCCTCACGGAAAGGGAGGTCTCGGGGCTAATGTTGGCAGGAGATAATCAGTCCAAATATGCAGCCTCGTTAAGTAGAAATCTGAAGCATCCCTGTAAACATGGGAGCGTGCGTATTCCAGTCACATAAGAAACACTTCTGCGGATCCCGCTGACGGGCTGCTGGGAGGGAGTGACACACATTTCAGACTTCCCAAGGAAACTAGTTTGTCTTAGAGAACTAATCTGAGTTCATGCATGGCAGAGCTTGAGGAGAAAAGCGAACGCTGGAGGACGTGGAAGAATCCATGCATTTGGTTTTAAGGGAACTGAGAGGCTGGAGTCAGTTGTTTTAAGTGTGTGAATGTGTGACAGGTGGGAAGACCGGACACTGCGTGGACGATTGTAGTGATTCTCCAAAGGCTTCTAATGAAGCCGATGGCACTGCCGGTTGACCTTCAATTCTCCTCTGGCAGAATGGCATTCAGCTACTACAAGTAATTTCTTTGATTTTTGTGTTTTCTTGTAAATGTTCTAAATAACGATCATGTGTGCTATTTACAAGTGCTAATATAATTTATAAAGTGAATGTGTTTTCTTTTTTTAAGCAAGAAACTCGGTGTCTAGCATAGACATAGCTATCCAAGTAAGTCATCTGGAAATTGACAGTGGATAAAGTATGAGGTGTAAAAGAAGCTGTATGATACATTTTTTCCTATGATATCTTATCAGGAATGACATATCAGTTTTACTTATTTTTAAAAACCTTTTCAGGAAAACTTTTTCTGTATCATCATTGCAGCAAACAAGGATTGGTGCTTTAAAAAAGCAACGTTGGGAATGGAGACCTAGTTCTGCCTCTAATTAGCTCTCTGGCCTTAGGTGTGTAGTTTGACTTGTCCCTCAGGTTTCCTGAAAAAATGAGGGGTTGAATTAAATCAGTGCTTCTCAGATTTTTTAATGCCAAGCTCCCTTTGAAAGCACTGTATCTACTCCAATCCCCGCCCTGCTGTCTCTCAGTTCTGTTATACTTCCAGTGCAGAATTATTGGATCTTAAAATTTCTGATGTTCCTCTCAGCTTTAAAAAATTGTCATTCTGAGCAGAAACAGGTTGCAAATCAGTGGAACAAAGATTCTCATCTCACTTGGTGAATACATGTAGCTTGCTTGTCTTAGAGCTGAAAGGGGAGCTTTCCAGACTCCATCCTTACAAACCTGCAGTCCTGCCTTGAATCTGCTGAGTAAAACCTTGCGGCTTGTTAGACATGCAGAATGTCAGCCCCAACCCAGAAGGCTGAGCCGAAATCTGCGTGTTTCACCAACAATGCAGGTGGTTCATGTAGCAGCACATCAGCTGGGGGAATGCTGCAGACCCGCTGTTTTTAACTGATGGATGGCAATATTACTGGAGACTCCAGTCAATTTAGTAGGCCACTACCAGCATTTGTGGGGTTTGTTTTGTTTTATAAAGTACTCTTTTTTATTTTTAAGATTTATTATATTTATTTGAAATACAGAGTTACAGAGAGAGGTAGAGACAGAGAGAGAGGTCTTCGATCCGCTGGTTCACTCCCCAGATGGCCGCAATGGCCAGAGCTGCGCCGATCTGAAGCCAGGAACTTCCTCCGGGTCTCCAACATGGGTGTAGGAGCCCAAGGATTTGGGCCATCCTCTACTGCTTTCCCAGGCCATAGCAGAGAGCTGGATTGGAAGAGGAGCAGCCGGGACTAGAACTGGCATCCATATGGGATGCTGGCACCTCAAGCCAGGACGTTAACCCACTGCACAACAGCGCAGGCCCCCTGCATTTGTTTTTTTAATGGAGTTGACTGAAAAAGGTAATATATTAACATTCATTTCACGTTAAGGTACGTCGCATATCGTAAAGTAAAATACTGTTTCAACAGACTCCTGTTTCAGCTTTATCTGTGGATGTCCATGTATGTACACATGGTAAGCATCTTGGGCAAAATGTTAATTTGTGAGGTGGATTCAAGCCAAAAAAAAAAAAAAAGAAACCCTCTACCGAGGTTTTATAGGCAGTATAGCTCAGATACAAACACCCATTCCTTCTCTTTGTTCTTGGAGACACAGAGACGTACTAGCGGACTTCAAAAAATTTATGGAAAAATGAAGCTTAAAAATAGGCTCATTTTCACCAAAAAGGAAACCTGTTGAAGTGAAATGGACACTATGAGAAACCATGACTTGATCAGCCCTTGTCCTGACTGTCGAGGAACAACTTATCCCTTTTAGTATTTTTTGTTGTTGTTGTTGTTCTACTTAATACCATAGGTTGAACTCTGTAATTAACACACAATTATTCTTAGGTGTTTAAATTTAACTGAAAAGTGATCCCTGTTAAATATAAGAGAAGGAGGAGA
Source organism: Lepus europaeus (assembly GCF_033115175.1). NCBI lineage: Eukaryota > Metazoa > Chordata > Mammalia > Lagomorpha > Leporidae > Lepus > Lepus europaeus. The sequence continues at coordinate 102,566,789 of NC_084827.1, read as the reverse complement.
TGTACAGTTCGGCACATGCTCAATCAGACTTGCCCCAAACGGTAGAGTTAGAAATGTGCCTGGGGGCCGGCGCCGCGGCTCACTAGGCTAATCCTCCGCCTTGCGGCGCCGGCACACCGGGTTCTAGTCCCGGTCGGGGCACCGATCCTGTCCCGGTTGCCCCTCTTCCAGGCCAGCTCTCTGCTGTGGCTAGGGAGTGCAGTGGAGGATGGCCCAAGTCCTTGGGCCCTGCACCCCATGGGAGACCAGGATAAGCACCTGGCTCCTGCCATCGGATCAGCGCGGTGCGCCGGCCGCAGCGCGCTACCGCGGCGGCCATTGGAGGGTGAACCAACGGCAAAAGGAAGACCTTTCTCTCTGTCTCTCTCTCACTGTCCACTCTGCCTGTCAAAAAAAAAAAAAAAAAAAAAAAAAGAAATGTGCCTGGGAATTCCAATTCAGTCCCATCAAGTGGCATGTACCAATGCCATCTCACTAGTCATAATGAAAGGATTAAGAGTCAAAGGGACCACATAAACAAGACTAGTGTCTGCTAATACTAACTGATAGAATTAAAAAGGAGAGAATGATCCAACATGGGAAGCGGGATACACAGCAGACTCATAGAATGGCAATGTCCTAAACAGTACTTTGGCCTCAGAATCAGCCCTTAAAGCATTCAGATCTGGCTAAAAACCCATGAGAGTATTTCAGGCATGGAAAGCCAAGACACTCTGGCAAAAAAAAAAAAAAAGGAAGATCTCTGTGAGTGAGATCCCACCAGAAAGAACGGACCATCAAAGAAGGAGGTACCTTTCTCTGGAGGGAGGAGAGAACTTCCAATTTGACTATGACCTTGTCCAAATAAGATCAGAGTTGGCAAACTCAAAAGGTTTCCATAGCCTTGGGCAGCTCATGACAAGAGCCTCGGGTGATTACTGACGCCATAAACAAGAGTGTCAATTGTTAAATCAACAACAGGAGTCACTGTGCACTTACTCCCCATGTAGGATCTCTGTCCTTAATGTGTTGTACTATGTGAATTAACGGTATAACTAGTACTCAAACAGTACTTTACACTTTGTGTTTCTGTGTGGGTGCAAACTGTTGAAATCTTTACTTAGCATATACTAAATTGACCTTCTGTTATATAAAGATAATTGAAAATGAATCTTGATGTGAATGGGATGGGAGAGGGAGTGGGAGATAGGATGGTTGCGGGTGGGAGGGAAGTTATGGGGGGAAAAAGCCACTGTAATCTAAAAGCTGTACTTTGGAAATTTGTATTTATTAAATAAAAGTTTAAAAATAAAAAAAAATAGGCTCATTTTGGTGCAGAAATTGAAACTAGGCATAGTTTTTTTTTGGGGGGGGAGAGGGGAGGGATAAAGATTTACTTATTTAAGAAACAGTCACAGACAGATGGAGAGACAAACAGAGAGGTTCTCCATCCAATGGTTCACTTCCCAAATGGCCACAACAGCTGGAGCTGGCCAGATCTGGAGCCTGCAGCTTCTTCCAGCTCTCCACGTGGCATCAGGAGCTCAAGCACTTGGGGCATTTTCCACTGCTTTCCCAGGCCATTAGCAGAGAGCTGGACTGGAAGTAGAGCAGCCAGAACTCAAACTGGAGCCCATATGGGATGCCAGTGCCACAAGCAGAGGCTTAACTTGCTACACCACAGTGCCCGCCCCAGTGCAAAGTTTTTCATAATAAAATTTCCTATGAACTTTTTGAAGTGCCGTTATCCATAGAAGTACATAGACGGATACAAAATAAATTAAGGGCCATTTGACATGAGTGTCACTAGCTGCCATTATTCCTGTGGTATCAGCTCTAAGTTATTGGATGTTTCCCTGAGTAGAAACAAATGCAGGCATCACATTTTGAATGGCATGAAATCAAAAAACTTTCCGATTGATGTTTTACTTTGTGTTTATACAAATTACTACAACATTGTCAGATAAGGCTTCATGTTGTTATGGTTCTTGGGATGTTTCAAATATGTACTTGTGCAGTTTCGTGGAAGTAAAGGTTTTTGTTTTTGTTTTTTCCTCTAAGAGCAAATTTATGAAACCCCTAATAGTGCAGGCTCATTCACATGTCCCATGCATCTTAAATAGATAAAGAATTGGAATAAACTAGGTTGGGGGAGCAGGGTAACCTTATTCAGAATCTAAGTGTAGTTAATCACTTTCAGATACTTTCCATAAGTTGTTCAAGGTAGAGAAAGGGGATTGCAGAATGGATAGTTATGACCCTGAGAACTTTGCAGCCTCAGCCATAGTGCTTTACTCACAATTACTGTGGAGAATATTCAGACTGTGCGGTAGAGAGACTGGATACTGCAACCCAGGCGGGAAGAAGTTGTCAACCCTGGAATCCAGACGACACTGGGACGAGGCAGAGATCGAGAACATTGCAGAGGCGCTCTGAACTGTCAGAGTGCAGGTCATGTTTCATTTCCTTTAGGAAGTTTTCTTTTCTTTTATTTATCTTAAGGAGGAAGGAGAGGAAGAGTTTTGCCCTTCTCTGCTTCCCATAGCTTTGTGTATAAAAAAAACCGGTAAGAATCTGAAAATTCCCCATTTGGGGCTGAGAAGGTGAAAACCAGCACTTCTTGCACACCTGTGTTCAGAATCCAGAAGAATAATTAATGTCACACCTGGTCTTGGGCAGGATTTAATGTTTACCATGTTCTAATGTAGCTGGTTGTGTGGGATGTAATTTGTTTATTGTTTTGAATTTTCTTTGATGGTGGTTTTGGAACTTTTCTCTGTAAGAGATTGAGTAGAATGTGCAGTGCAGGTTTTATGCTGATTGCATGTTAGTGCCAGCCTACTAGCTAACCCAAGTCTCAATACATTTCAGTTGTTTGGTAAGTTCAGCTGTAATACAGTTTTCACCTAAGGACTCTCCAGTTTGGGGAGCTCTGTATATTATGTAATTTTTAGTTTTACATTTCTTCCTTTAGGCTTTTGTTGTAATTTTAGAACAGCTTATGTGTTTAGAATATGTTCTCAGACTCATCTGTTACTAAGCAGGGAGTCGGTGCTGGCCTAAGGAGCACAGGAAAGCAGCACTGTGGTGTGACTTCCGCTGGCCTTAGATGCATGGTGTAACAGAAGTCGTCCTTCTTGGGGTCTGCTGGTTTCATTAACCTCCTGCCCCGTTTTCCCGGCTGCTGGCAGGCAGGTAAGACTGTCTGCAAGGCCTGGCTGGATTCCCTCTGGATACGCCTTAGCTGGAAACAGCCAGGAGCGTTTCCAGCCGTGGGATTCTGGGAATGGAAGGGAGTTCAGCTAGCATCCAGTCTGACCTTCTTGGTCCATGCGAGAGGACTGGAGCTGTCCAGAGTGACCTCTGTTCCCATGCTGGCTCAGGGTGGAACTTGAATCTGGATATTTGAATTCTTCCATCCAGTCATTTTTTTAGTATAAATAAATAAAAAGAGTCGCCGTGTATCTACGTCTTGCCTAGGGTCCCCCTCAGCCTGTCTGTGTCCTTTCACCCTTCCCCCCTGACCTGCTCCTGGGTGAACTCTTAGTATTATTAGAAACTGCGCCCTCCCCTACCATTACCTGCAATTCCATGAAGGGTGCCGCTGAGAAAAGCTTTTCCTTCTGAAGACTGTGTCCCTAGCAAGGAAGTTTTGGAACCGTTGCCTTAGGCCCTTTATTTTCTTTCTTAGCCCTCCTGTTTTCTGGTGGAGAACTTAAATGCAATGTCTGCACTCCGTCTGGGAACTCCGTGTGGGTCTTTATTTCTGGCCCACCCCCCTTGCCATGTATAAATGGTGTTATAAAACCAGAAAGAACAAAAAGCGCTGGAGTGCTGGGAACAGCTTGGTGAATCACTGGGGTTCTTGGAAGAAGCTTCGGAAGGGACAGCACTGTTGGGCTGATTTGCAAGAGCCTAGAACTGATTTGCGCAAGATGTTTGAGTGATAAGGAATCTCATTTCTTAGTGGATCCAGAAGAAAAATTTGCCTTAGAAGCTACATATTGTATTTAATGTATGTTTTCTACCCTGGATTACCAACAGTCGCATACCCTGTCTAATTGTCACCCCCCTCCCAAGTGCTACGTCCACACCAAGGAGCTTGTCTCAGTTGGCTTAATCCCTAAGGAACCTTCCCCTCTGGTGTCATGCCTGTTCCCATCTGCAGCATGGTCTCCATCCAGCATGTGATGTTGTGTTCAACAGTGCATGTCTTACATGCATTTCTTTTATCTAAAGTTTAAGATGATGGTTTCTTCATGAATTTAGGTAAAGAGATTTCTTTGCGGATATTGCAGGGATCAGCTTTGATAGAGATCTTGGAGAATTAATTGGAAAAGCCTACTGGGGAGTTTTTATTTTTGGATTAGATTTGAATAGCTAATATAACACGGACCCCTCTCCTTTGAGAGGCTTTAATTCAACAAGAAAATATTTACAATCTGGTGCTTAGTTTCAGGGCCTGGAGACATGTTGCAAAGTTTATTTCCAAACAGGAGAGAGTGAAGGTAGGAGAGCCAGTGGCATTCGCTAGGGGATTTTCAGTTTTGGTGTCCTTGTATCCAATGGGGTACTTGATATTTCTCCATCAGTGCTCTAAGAATGGTTGAGGCACTGGGAAGGGGCTCTATAATTCTTCCTTAATCTAGGTGCCGCGCTGCAGCTTCCGGGCCTCAGCCGTTCTTTCCCTGATATGCCCAGAAGTGCAACTTCTTCCAGCCAGTTTTTCAGCTCTCACGTTCACCTCACACTTCTCAGTTTGGCTTTTCCAGTTCTTGGGCTCAAACTGCTCTTTCCAAGCCACCATACCCAGCTCTGCTTTGGCCACTCAGATGGCTGAAAGGAAACAAAGAAGTAAAATTGGCCCATTTGGGTACCCCCATCCACGCATGGCTACCTTGCTTAAATCATTAACTTCTGTCATTTCTTGAAAGCGTACAGTGAGGAAGCCGCGTATGAAAATTAGAGTAGCACACCGCGTCCCTACAGCGTGCTGAGTTCCTCCAGCTGACAGGCTGCGAGTGTCTCCTGGTGAAAACGGCGATGGTCTGGGACTTCTCTCTGCTCTCAGAAGCAGCTGTAGTGATTGTTTTGCTTCTGGATAAGGCAGAGAGTTGGTGTACTAAACCACCCTGCTGTTCCAGGTGGTGGTGGTGGTGATGGTGGTGGTGTGTGCGTGCTTAGGGACCACAGGGTGAGTGTTTTATCCCTTCAAGGATGGTAGCCTTCAGTTCTAAGTTGCCTTTCCTTTTAAAATGTGCTGGAATTCCTAAGGAAATTGCTAAGTGGGGGCAAAGGGAAGTGGGGTAGCTGCAGCTCTAAGTTGGTTAGAGTACTCTTTAGGCAATTAGCAATAGAAAATGAAACAATAGAGTGTGAAAATGATGTCTTCATTTAAAAATATATTTATTTGAGAGGCAGAGAGACAGACAGTTGTCATTCACTGATTCACTCCTCATAGGACCGCAACAGCTATGGAAGGCCAGCCTTGGGGACGGAGAATTCAGTCTCCCATGTGGGTGGCAGGAAGTCAAGTACTTGGGCCAGAACTTGCCTGGAGTCAGAGTGGGAAGCGAATCCAGGAACTAGGATGTGGGACGCGGGCCTCTTAACCACTAGGCCAGGTGCAGATGCTGGTCCCTAAGTCTTCATTTTTTGTCTTTGCTGAATAGAAATCAGTAACAAGGTGTATGGCCACTAATGATGGATATATAATTTCATGCATGATTAATTCTGCTTCTTTTCAAAAGGACCTTTAGCCTTATCCAGAAGAGACCGCATAGTGTGGTGTTGGATGGTGGGTGATGCGATGGAGAGAGGGAAATAGAACTGTAGTGTAGGCATCCCAGTGAGCCTTTCAGAAGAGAAGTCTTTCCTCGAGGAGTGCTGCCCGCACAGGAAGTGTTCCCTGAGGGCTGTGGACACAGAAGTCCTCCTTCAGTGCTGGCTTCTCTGGGTGCTGATGAGCACTCCTCTCCTTCTCCTCCTTTTTTAAAAAATTTTTGAGATTGATTTATTTATTTGAGGGGCAAAATTGCAGAGAGAGAGAGGTCTTCCATCTGCTGGTTCACTCCCAAATGGCTGCAATGGCCGGAACTGGACTGATCTGAAGCCAGGAGCCAGGAACTTCTGGGTCTCCCACACAGGTGCAGGGACCCAAGCACTTGGGCCATCTTCTGCTTTCCCAGGTCATAGCAGAGAGCTGGGTTAGAAGAGCAGCCAGGACATGAACCGGCACCCATATGGGATGCCAGCACCACAGGCAGAGGCTTAGCCCACTACGCCACAGTGCCTGCCCCGGAGCACTCTTCTTGATGGTGCCTTACGACTCCTGCCAGACAGTGTAGAGATCTGCTACGACAGCCACCCTATTTATTTGCCACTGGATTGATTGTCTATCAATTTTGGCATGTGTTTAAACCAGATAAATTTAATCGTAAAAGCTGAATTAACTATTTCCCTTGCCCATGGATAAACAGAATAGAGAGTGTTTACCTGACCGTAAGCAGTGAAATTTGGCTGCAGGCTACTGAGATAGGCTCCTGGGCTCTTTGGAGATGGGTAGGCACTTGGCTGTGGTCAGCTTGCCACTAAGTTCCCTAACTGGACTGAAGTTTTTTAAACCATCCCGAGGCTGCATCCACAGGGATGCAGTTTAGGAGTTTTGAGATGCAAAAATGAAAAAGAAAAACCAGGGATGCAAGTGGAATCTGGTAAAATATTTTTTTGTAGATTTCTTTAAGTTTACCATTTGTGCCGTCAGGACACACTAACTGCAGAGTGTCATCGTTTTAAACGTATCAGAGTTCTGAAGCTGGAGTTAAGCTCGTCAGTGTTTGCATTTCGGTCCAGGAGAGTTTAATTCTTCACTGTTTTAAGTCCTGCTCTCCCAAAATGCAGTCTAATGTTTAGCCACAGTATGCTATAACTTTCAAAAGTTGGTTGCATAATTCATTTTTTATTGAAAAGGTTTATAAGGTGGAATTTAAAAACCACTAAAAAAACTAGCCTTGCTTTTAAAAAAGCACTAGCTGGCTATGTGCTCATTAAATTAAGTCCGAGGTGCTTTTCTCCTTCCTTAAAAAGGCGGGGGGCGGGGTGGGGGTAAGCATTGTGGCATAGCGGGTCAGGCCGGTGCTTGGGTCATCCGCATCCCATATCAGTGCCCTGTGTGACCCAGGCTCCTCTGCTCCTGAGCTGGCTTCCTGCTAAGGGGCCCTTGAGTCCCTGCCACCCAGGTTAGGAGGTCCAGATGGAGCTTCTGGCTCCAGGCTTGACTGGCCCGTCCCTGGCCTCTATGAGCATTTGGGCAATGAACCAGCAGATGGAATATCAGCCTCTCCCCAGCTGCCTCTCTCTCTCCCCTCCCTGTCACTCTGCCTTGCCTTTCAAATAAATAAGTAAAAGTTCACAAAACAACACAGGAACATAGCAGTCAGTGGTATTCAGTGTTACGTTTCCGAGAAACTAGCATTTGGTAGTTAGGTTGTAGGAAGGCTGGTCACAGAAAATTTAAGAATATAAATAGGACATTGAGGAAAGAGAGGGGAATTTGGAGTACTATTTGAAGGCACTGGCATTGCTGTCTGTCTGATCTGGGTTCAAGTTCCAGCCCTTCTGCTTTCTAAAGGTGTGACCTTGGTGCTTTGCTTAACCTGTCTTAAGACTCAGTTTACTAATCAACAGTAGTGGGCCTGTCCTACCGAACTAAGTAACATAATGCATGTAAAGCACTGACCACAGTGCTGGGCATGCAGTACCTGTGCAGTGTGTCACATGAGCTGTTACTCATACTGTTACAATTATTATCAACCCATTCAGCATAGTCAGTAGTAAGTGGATTTATGATGTTTGACTTTTCTTTAAACATGTGTCCAGTCCTTTTTCAAACTTAGGTTTTTAGTCTCAATAAGTTAATAAAATTTAATCTTTGATCAAACTATTTTTCCACCAGAAAGTAAGAAAAAAAATTGGCAAATTAATTCCGTGCTTCTTTCTTTCAGGTATTTTTCTCTGTTGTCAGCTAGCCCTGAGAAGGAGTTAATATTCAGGTGAAATTTAAATGAGAACTCTTGCTCTGTGTAGGATCTGCCCCAAGGCCAGGAGCCCTTTGCTGGAGGGGGGACCCCTTGTCTTACCTGGGCTCAGAACACTGGGAGATTTCACTCCCTAATAGTGAAGATGGAAGGGAAGGCATGGAGTCACAGGCTGCATGAGGGGGTCTTCAAAAGATTCGTGAAAAATACGTTATGACAAAAGTGTGCAGGATTTTTTTTTAAAAAATTGCACTAAATTACCTGTTGGTTGGATTTTTCCACAGACTTTTGAAATGCCCTGGCCCATGCTCCCCACCCACTTCCCACATTGGAGAGCTGTTACTGTAGCAAATACAGACCCCTGGCCAAGCCCTATGGTCAGCCAGGTGCAGTCAGAAATGGGAATTATGGTCCTGCTGTCACAAGTAGCAGCACAAACAAAAACTCAGTACTTTCATGTCCAAATACTCTTCAAAATAATTAAACCCCACATGTGTCTTTTAGTCGCATAGTTCCACAGGCAGCACTCCCTTTTCCAGCCTAAACAAAAGCCGAGTTTCGGGTGGATGCAGAATTGTAATACCATCTTTTAAATATCTGATACTGAGGTCCCCACTCTGGCATGCAGGCCAAGCCTCTGCCTGCGGTGCCAGTATCTCATATGGGTGCTGGTTCATATCCTGTTTACTCCTCTTCTGATCCAGCTCTCTGCTTATGGCCTGGGAAAGTAGTGGAAGATGGCCCAAGTGCTTAGGCCCAAGTGCTGATGCCACGTGGGAGACCGGGAAGAAGCTCCTGGCTTTGTATTGGCCCAGCTCCAGCTGTTGTGACCATTTGGAGAGTGAACCAGCAGATGAAAGACACCTCTCTCTCTCTCTCTCTCTCTCTCTTTCTCTCACTCTCTCTGTAACTCAGCCTCTCAAATAAATAAATAAAATCTTAAAAAAAAAAAAGGTCAAGGCTCATACAATATCAAAAAGATTTGAGTCAGATTAAAAAAATAATGCCTGCTGCGGGGTGGGTGCTTGTCCTGGCAGTTGAGATGCTGTGCACATCGGAGTGCCCGAGTGCAAGTCCTGGCTTCATTTCAGCATTCCTGCTGGTGCAGACTCTGGGAGGCAGCAGGTGATGGCTCTAGTAGTTGGGCTCCTGCCACCCACTGGAGAGACCTGGTCTGAGTTCCCACCTCCTGGCTTCCGCTTGGCTTAGCCCCAGCTGTTGAGGGCAATTTAGAGTGAACCATTGCATGGGCAGTCTGCGTCTGTCTGTCTCTCTCCTTTCTCTGTATCTCAAATAAAATACAATTTAAATGGCAACAAAAATAAAATATCTGCTAGCTCCATTGTGTGGGGTTGATAGAGTTCCGCTAAGAGGTGGGGCTGGCCATGACCCGCGGCTTCTCCCCAGCTTCTCTGAGTCTCACCCAGGGTGTCTGTGTTTCCTCCGCCGACTGCCAGAACATGGTGAGCCCTCTTGTGAATGGCAAGCGGTGTGGTTTGTGTCAATGATGGCTTCTCAGATGCTAATCCACCAAGATTTCAGCTTCAGTCTTGTCTAGCTCTGTTTGCAACTGCAAGTTCCCTGTGTCCATCAGAGGTTTGGACCAGGAGGCAAAGATATTACTTCCCAGCACCTTGGTTCTCACTGATGTGAAGAGTAGGGGAGAGTAGGGGAAATGGCAGCTAGCAATTGAGTGACTCCAAAGGGTGTCAAGTGTCACTGGTGGCAAAGCGAGGGGGAGAGAGCTTAGTCTTAGTGTTATACCTAGAGACTGCCATCTTTAGCCCCTGGGGGAAAGCCAGTGGTGTGGAGAAAGGATATGAGTTCAACTACTTATTAAGGGCATGAATCAGATAGATTTGCTAGAATGTGAACTTAGGCAGGTTTTGTTCTTGAGCTAAGTCGTACTGATGTTCTCGGTGCAAATTCAGCCTTCAGTAAAATAGCACCTCCACGTTGACTGTTTGTCAACCCTTCTTCTACTGTACCTCCAAGAGGAAACCACTTTCGATATGTTGGTCCTTGGACTCTGATGATATCTCTGTAAGGACTCCGTAAGGACAGTGGGAAGCAGAGTCTGGAAGGTATAGGACCAAAAGAAATGGCTGCATGGCTAAATTCCAGAGATCCTAGTATGTGGGCATGTTAGGGAATCGGGATGATCGTGGCAGAAGCTGAGTGCAGGACCAGGAATTGATGGTGGGTAGCTGACAAGCGCAGCGAGTGTTCGTTTTTGAACTTGCCACTGTGGAATTATTTCATCTTCTATATGTGTAGTTTTCTTGTCTGTGGTAGTAAAAGTTAAACTCATACGACATGACATTTTTTATGCATTGTCTAGTGACTGTTGAATTTTCTAAGTTCAAATGGCTGGTGTGAGTGATGTCCTTTAGTGTATTTGTTATGGAATGTGAGGTGAGAGCATTGCCATCCTGCTGCTGTGAGGACCCTGGGTTGCTAGGAAGCTGAGCTGTCTCACTTCCTCTAAAGTCATGGGTGTGGCGTGGGGTCAGAGAGCTGTGGCCTGGCTCCGCAGTTCACAGAGAATGATCCCGTGCACGTACAGTTTCAGACATTCTTCCTAGGTGGCTGCTGCTTGTAAAACCAGCCCAAGCCCTTGGTTTGCCAGTTTTACAAGAGCTGTGATGGTTGCTGCACGCACTGGGAAGCTTTCCAAAGACTCCAGCAGTCTTATAGGGGTTAAATTTCACAAGGTTGGCCAGAGCGAAAGGCAGCACGCCTGTCCCTCTAATCCAGGTGCCTCGATGAAGTGCTGTGCCGCTCTTGATAGGAGGGTGAAGTGCTTATTTGGGAATCTAGATGAAACCTAAGTTTCTTACACTTTTTACTTTTTTTGACAAATCATCTTAATAAAGTTATCAGTGACATTCAATCAGTTGTTCTTCAGAATTTGGAAAGTTTTACAAAAGTCTAGTGATATCTAAATTACCATCATAGGACCTCATGCAATTTTGAATCTCAGTAGGTGTATTCCTTAAAAATGTGTTAATGGATTAATCCTATACAAATTTAGTCATATTTAAGGTACACCTAGAGTTTTTTTCTACTGAGTAAAATCCTGTTACTTTCATGTTGAAGGAGAATTTGCTTGTTTTTTTTGTTTGTTTGTTTGTTTGTTTTTTTAGTAGAATGAGCAGATCTTTTGAAAGGTGTAAATTGAAGTTGCTACATCAGCATAGTTCCAGGTGGTCTGCACTTGGGTCCAGACAGTTTCATTTTCCTTTGGAGATGAGACGGCCTCTGCGTGGTGCTGGGGCCCTAGCAAGCTAATGCTCCTGATCTTTGTTTTCCAGCAGTCTCTGGTCCCAGCCCACCCCATGGCCCCTCCCAGTCCCAGCACCACCAGCAGTAATAACAACAGTAGCAGCAGTAGCAACTCAGGATGGGATCAGCTAAGCAAAACGAACCTCTATATCCGAGGACTGCCCCCCAACACCACCGACCAGGACCTTGTGAAGCTCTGTCAACCGTAAGTAGTGGTTGTTCTTGTTGTTTCAGCTGCTGAATGTATCCTGGGTCCTGTGATAGAGTGATGCAAAGCGTGCTATTGGAGAGGGTTAGGAGACAAAGCTGCGGACCCTTAGTGTCCACAGTAAAATGAATTTCCAAGGTCTTGGGCACTTAGTAGAAACATGAGCAGGGTGCTTATCTAACAAAATAATTCAATAAAATTCAATAGAATTCAACTTTATTGGAATCGGAGAAGTAAAATATGAATTAAAAAAAAAAAATCTGTGCTTAGATCCTTTTCAGGAGTGCTGATTTCTGGTGGACGTCTGGGGTCCGGTCTGTCCTCCATGAGAAACTTAAGCTGTCACTGTTTGTGAGAAAGGTGGCTAGCCAGCCAGCCTCATCCTATCTGTGTGTGAAGGTCTTAGTTCAGTGAGCTTGGTGCTAGTGTGTCTTGATGAGCACCTGTAGTTCTGTGGTCCCGGTTGTTCACCCTCACCTCTTTGGGAATAAGAACCACTTCCTCTCTTTCTGAATCTTATGAAGACATGTGTGTGCGACTGCATAAAGTTCTAAAGGAAATTTGCATTATATGCTAATGTTGTGGTTGAATAGAATGTAGATTTGCTCCTTTACTGCAATTACATTAGCAGCTGAGAATGAAAGCACTAATTTAAATTACAGCACTAGCTGCACTGTATACAGCCATGATCATTGTGTAAAGACTAAAACCATCAAATGGCATTGAGCTATAAAAACCTACACATACAGCAGCACTTTTTGTTTGGCCAAAGGCAATAATGGTCCTTTACAAAAGGCATTTCGCTTAACTGTGAGAACTGACAGTGTTCCCTAGTCCCTAAAGGTGTTCCCGGTGCAGAGCATCTCATTTCTCTGGCCTTGGGTAAAATGCAGATTCCTTACTCTTTTATTTTTTTTTCTTTAAGGAAAAAATTCAAAAGTAACTTGGGCGATTTTCCCAAATTGGAACTAAAAGTCACCCCGACCTTCTCTGAGGCATTGGTGGTAGTTTTTGCTTCATTTTGAAAGAGGAGGTGCAGGACAGTAGGTGGTGGCTCTTTAGAACCTGAAGAACTTTCTAGAAGGCTATTACTCCGAACCCTCTTGTTCCTTTCTCATGTCACCCTTTTGCTCAGCCCTGGTGGACTTGTGAGTTTAGCGCTTGGCTTGGAAGGCGATGAAATAATGGCCTGTGGTAGGGTCTACTCTGAAAGCAAGTCCAGCCCTCGGGGTTTCTCCTGCCTGGTGAGAGGCAGCGGGAGCCCTGCCAGGCAAGCCCTGCCCTACTGCAGCTGCTCAAGACCACAAATAGGCCTTTTGCTATCTTGTCTGCTGCTGGCCTTTCATTGGCGTCTTCTGATGCTTCTGCAGCATAATTGCAGGTAGAAAGAGCGCCATAAAGTCTAAGGAGCTAAAAATACAACTTCATAGGAAACAAAAGAACGCTGCTAATGCCTGGATTCTTGAGGTGTACAAGTAGGGAAGAGGATTTCAAAAGGCAAATTGTCCCTTAGCTAGTTTTGAATTATAGGAGTGTTGACATCAAGAATCAAGAAGACAGCGTTAAAAAAAGCCCATCAAATAATTGAGTAATGCCATGCTTTATGCACTCCATTGTATTTATATATTCAATTGAGAAATTGAACCAGTAATGTTTTTATTGAATCAAATCACATTTCAAATGCGGTGGAAGAGTATTTTATCATTTTTTGCCTCAAATATTGACTCCTTTTTTTGTTATCGGTCTCTTTGATGTATATGGATTTTCTTAACTTGTGTGAACATTGCTCTCTTTGCTGTTATCAATAGCAGCAGTAACTGTTTGCCACTCTGTCTCTTGTCATTTACAAAGAAGTCTCTTACAAAATCTCAGTGCTGATATTAAACTCTGATGATAGTTTTTTTACGTGTATCGTACAAAGTCAAGATGTAGCAAAAATAGCAAATTCTATCTCAAAATCTAGAAGCTTCGTTCCATTTAATACAGAGAATCTAGTAATCAGTGGATTTTACTTGCTGACAATTTTGTGTCTTAGAATGTAGAGAAACCGAAAAAGGGCATTCCTGTTCTGGTCTTAATCATTTTCAATGAAGAATAAGCTGGTTGGTGACATAGAAGTGACAACCTTATGGGAAGGTGACTCATCCTATTGCTTAAAAAACCCAGTGGACCTAATTAGAGATTTTGGAAAAGTTAACATCAGGAACTTCTCAGAAAAGGTGGGATGTAAATCCTTGGCTCATCAAGAGAAACAAAAAAAATCATTTTAGAACCAGAAATTGGCATCATAATTACAAATTGACCTGATGAGACTGAACTGGGGAGGGGCAGCACTTGACACAAGAGGTTTGGCTCTCCAGGAGACCTGGCGTTTGTAACAGTGGGCCCAGTTTCATACAATGTGTGAGGTTTAAAGGCAAGTGTGAGGCAGACTTTGTGAGGCAGCCTGAGTTCCTGGTCCCACTTCCTGCTACTCCCTGCTTCCCATCCAGCTTCCTGTGGATCTGAGAGCCAGCAGATGCTGGTCCAAGTACTTGGGTTCTTTTCTCCCCTGTTGGAGACCTGGGTAGAATTCCTGGCTCAACTAACCCCAGATGTTGTAGATATTTGGGGGAGGGGGAATGAAACAGAAGTGGAAAGTATTTCTCTCTTTCTTGCTGTCACTCTTGCAGTGTCACTCTGCTTTTCAAATAAATATGTTAGCATTTTTTTTTAAAGAAAGGCAAATATATGAACATTCAAAAAAACTAAAGAGAGAAACAAGAATTATTTTTTAAAACTCTTTGGAGTAGAACATAGGATACTTGATGTTAGAAGGAATAACATTGAGAAAGTAAGAAACTCATGGGCTGTTGCTGTGGTGTAGCAGATAAAGCCACCGCCTGCAGTGCCGGCATCCCATATGGGCGCCAGTTCAAGTCATGGCTGCTCCACTTCCGATCCCGCTCTGCTATGGTCTGGGAAAGCAGTAGAAGATGGTCCAAGTCCTTGGGCCCCTGCACCCACATGGGAGACCCGGAAGAAGCTCCTGTCTTCTGGCTTCAGATCAGCATAGCTCCGGCTGATGCAGCCAGTTGGGGAGTGAACCAGCAGATGGTAGACTCCCTCCCTCTCTCCCTCTTCCTCCTTCCCTCTCTTTCTCTCTCTCTCTCTCTCTCTCTCCCCTTCTTTCTGTGTGTAACTCTGAATTTAAATAAATAAGTAAATCTCAAAGAAAAAAAAAAAAAAGAGAGAGGAACTCATGACACCAGGAGTGCAGCCACCACAGTGGCGAGGATGGGAGTGTGTATAGGAGGGGACTCAGGCTGGAAGGCAGCCCCTTTATGTTGCTGTAGTAGGGAGAAGAGCAGTGAGGAGCAGACAGAGTGGTGACAGTGGGTAATATAGATTGGGTAGTATAGATTCAAAGTAGATGCACTTGTAGGACCATTTAGTTTAACATTTTTATTTCAGAGACAGAGTATCTCCCATCTGCTAGTTTGCTTCCTAAGTGCTCATAAGAGCTAAAGCTAGACCAGCCTGATTCTAGGAGCCAGAAACTCATTCTTAGTCTCCGATGTAGGTGACAGAGACCCAACTGCTTAAGCCATCACCTGCTGCCTTCCAGGGTATGCATTAGCACATGCATCGGCAGGAAGCTGGGATGAGAGCAGAGCTGAACTCAACACCAAGCATTCTAGTGTGGGCTACACATGTCCCTAGCAGTGTCCTCACTGCCGTGTCGTATAGCCATACCTTCTAGGAGCATTTAGTGGAAGAATCCCACTCATCCTACCTAAGTTCTAAAATTTGAAGCATGCATGGGAAATGTTGGGACCTCAGGACTTTCCCAGGCTGCTGCAACTTGGCTCCCTGTTTCTGGAAGTTTATCTATTAAAGAGTGTACCTTTCCAGTGACACAGCAAGTTGAGGAAGTGGAATGATCTGGGTAGCAGAAAGGACTTATCAGTTACCCCTTGACCTTCAGATATTCTTAATCCTCTCCTTCCTCTAAAAATCAAGCCAAACACACACTCCCATTGACTGTGCTTGTTTCACATGTGGGATTTGTCTAATACATGTTTTTTCCAGGAAAAAGCTCATGCAAACTTCTCTGGTGAATTTTCTAGACAGATGAATCTGGGGTTCTCGTTGCTTCCACTTTCTTGTCTCTGTAACTGTTTGCCTTTTACCTTCAGGGTCTTAGGCGAAACTGCAGCGTCTGTGTCCACTCCTGTCCACTCTCCTCTTGGCTCTTGGCTCTGCTGGTGTCTGTGTTTCCTTCTCGATCCCTCTAGTCGCATCCTCTTGGCTTTAGTCTCCATTCCTGCCAATTTTCTATACATTTTCCTCCTGAATATTTTATTTGCACTTCAAAATCAATATTGCCACCTCTCTCTTAATGCTTTCACTTTTCCAGATTTAGTCTCTTAAACTTGAAACGTGGGAGCAGTCCTTGTCTGCATCCTGTTGTCATCTCAGGCACCAGGTCCCCGTGGATGCCGCTTTGGCCTGTCTACCTTTTCTCTGTCCCTGTTCCCTAGAGTGGGGGCAAGGGAGAGCAAATTGCTGCCTACAGTTCTGTCCTCCGTGAGCCTGTGCCATTGCGCAGGTGTGACAGCGTACAGAGGTAATGACCCGTCGTCTTCGAAGGTTCCACATCTGGCTTGCAAGATCTTCCAAGTCAGGGCTGCTGGAATTTGAAATTGCACTTGTCAGTCTCAGTGCGAGGCAAATACCCAGTTCTCTGACACTAGCCCACCACATGGCCCCCACGTTGCCTATTTCAGAAAGCTTCTTGAAAAATGGAGTTAAGCGATAAGTTTGTTTTGGGGAACATATATTTTGAAATCCATGCCTAGATTTTTGATAGTATCCGTTTTCTGCAAACTTGTTGAAGTCCTCTCTCACCATATGTAAGGTTGTGATCAGGATTAAAGCGAGTAATACTATGTAAGTAGAGCATCTGGTGCCCTGCCTGGAACACACTTGTCACTGAACAAGGGTGGGTCCCTCTCGCCCTGCTCCTTTGCACCTCCGAATCCTAACTACTCAAACAAGCTTAAATTACCTCTAGCCTTACATTTAAAAGTAAGAAAAAGTGCCACCTGCCAGATTTTGATTTTGCAAGCTGGGAAAGCCAGGGAATTAGGTTATGTGAACATACTTTCCATTTTCTTCTCCCTTGGGCCCTTGGTTTGGTACTTATGAAAGACTAGTTTGAGCCTCCCGCGGCCCACCCAATACATTCCTGTCAGAGTAGCTATTACAGCACCCAAAGTCTTCCGTGCCATCCAGGCTCCCTCTCTTGTAGGTTTAAAACTAGTGTCTGTGCAAGGCTTGGGCCACAGCTCTTCTTGATTTGCGATGGGAGCAGAGGTGTGTGAGTCTCTTGGCTGGGGCTGGGCAGCTTCAAGATGATGCTAGTTCTGATAGTCATATGAAGAAGTCTGCTAGCACAGTGTACCGGCAGCTTGCTTGACAGGAGGAACAATTTATGGTATTAAAACACAAGGAGGTTCTATTCCCTCTCACTTCCTGAACCGATGCTTCATCCACAAGTTTCTTTCTTTCTTTTCATTCAGTAGGTTTCTAATTTGTTTCAAGAACAGTAAAAGAAAATGAAATTAAGCCTAGTTTATGGTATGAGAACCTGTTACTAATTAAAAGGAAGTGTTTCTGAAATATAATCAGTTTCCCTGGTTGCAATATCCAATACATTTTTATTTCCTTACATTTGTTTTCTGTTCTCTGCAGGTTTTCCCCATTCTTTTGAATACAATAAAGATTGTAAGAGGTGAAGCAGAAAAGCACCACGGGTCAGCATAGGCAGACATAAGCAACCGAGCTTAACTTAAGACAGAAAGAAGTCAGAGTTACTATCAGTGCCTTGTTCTGGGAGAACGCAGGTAGCCTTGACTCTCATGTGGGAAGGTTGGGTTAGCTTTTAGGGAGAAGATGACAAGGATGCCCCGCTAAGTCCTTGGCCTTAAAGGAAAAGGAAAATTTCATGAAAGATGAAATAGTGTCCTTCAGGCCTCAAGAATAGCACAGAGGCTTGAGAATGCTTGCATGTTTAAAAAAACAAAACCAAAAAAAAAAAAAAAAAAAAAACAGGGAAAAGGCTTCTGGGTGCATCAGTGGCGTCTAGCAGTGTTACTCTGGTCTCCTGGTGACCAGCTTGGAGACCGTGGGTAAGGAGGAAACAGTGGAGATGCAGGTTGGAAGATATTTTTAGCATCTTGAATTAAGACGCTCAGGGGTTTTTGAGTTTATCCTTTAGGTACAGAGAAGCTAGCCATGGGGTGGAGGAAGAGAAGAATCAATCTCTTTTCTTGCTCTCACAGGGCAATTCTGACAAAAGTGGCAAGGCTGGCTTGGAGAAGGAGGAGACGTGCATGTCTGAGAGATGATGCGGACCCAGGGATGTGATAGGAATGGAAATGGGAGAGAAAACCCGGGAAACGGGAGGGAGTTTACACACGGGAACAGTGGTTCTCCAGCGTGATTAAAAATGACTGGAGCGTTTTCCCTCTCCATACAGAGAAGACTCAAGTTGCAGTAGTAGAGGCAGCAGGGGGAAGGCATTGACTCTTAGGGGTTTTCTCTTGCACCCTGAACCTTGGCCTCTTCCTGTGCTCCTGAGATGCCCCCTCCCCTCCCCCGCTGTTATTTGTGGTTCACACAGATGAGGCCACATAACCCAGAATGCTTTTCTGAAACCATTAGTCTGCCATTAGTCTGTCCCACTGATTTTATTAGTTTATTGTTTCTTTTTGTTTGTGGAACACTGATTTGTAAGATAATATTTTTAAGTTGTTTTGATTGTCATAGGAAATTAGGGCAACTAACAGGAAAATGGACAACTTGAAATGGTTGTTTTATTTCTCCGTGTATCACCATTTAGCTCTGTAATGCTAAGATAGCCAGGTTCATTAAATAGTCCACCTGCCAACAGGTTTTTTCTTCTGACCTGGGTTTCAGTGACCATCCTTTCTTGTCCATCTTGAGTGATTAGGCCCATGGCTGCCATGATTACTTTATGGTGTCATAATGAACAGCAAGTGATCGTGTTGTGGCCACTTGGATGTTTAAGTTTGCATTGTAGACATTTGAATTTTTAGATTTTTAAAAGGTACTGAAAACTATAGTGAATTTTTCTAAAGATTTATTTTATTTATTTGAAAGAGTTACAGAGAAAGGTAGAGAGAGAGAGAGAGAGGTAGGTCTTCCATCTGCTGGTTCACTCCCCAGATGGCTGCAATGGCTGGAGCTGGGCCGATGCAAAGCCAGGAGCTTCTTCTGGGTCTCCCACGTGGGTACAGGGGCCCAAGGACCTGGGCCCTCTTCCACTGTATTCACAGGCTGTAGCAGAGAGCTGGATCGGGAGAGGAACAGCCAGGACTAGAACCAGTGCCTGTATGGGATGCCAGCACTTCAGGCCATGGCGTTAACCCACTGCACCACAGCGCCGGCCCTTATAGTGAATTTTTTAATTATCAGATTTCTTTGAAGGACAGAGACAGAAAAAGAAAAATTTACTGGAAAAGTAGAATAGTGGAAAAATAGTTCTTTCATTGTGTCCCTTTCAAAAAAATAGTCTTTGTTGACTGGAAAATTTTTTTTAATCTTCACAAAATGAGAAGCTAAGATGATGAGTTTTCCATGGCTAATCATAGAAAATACATGCCATTTTTTGTTTCTACTACCATTATATGTTTCTTACCCATTTACATATTTTATTTCATAAATAATGAAATTCCTTTTAAGTTCCATATGTTTTTGTCCTATAAAGCAGTTAATTTTTATCCTCTCAAAGCTTCTTTCCAAATTGGTGTAGAAGATTCTTGGTAGACAAAATACAAATAGAATGGTTTCTGGAACTTGACTTGTTCCTATTATTGCCAGCAAAATAGGATGACATGTAATAAATAACACAAAGAGGGCTTAGAACAAGGAGCTTGATCGTTTTGCAGAAAAGTGTGATCTAACATATGAAGTTTTCAGACTTTGTCTCATCCTTTAAAAAAAGGAATTCCAATCTATTGAGTCCAAATGTTGAGTCATTAGTTGCAGTTTAACTCTCTCCTCGTAGACCAATAAGTATCCCAGTAAGTTGAAGAGTTTGCATTTGAAACAAGACAAATGCCTTATCTTTGATTGTTTTTAAGAAAATGTCATTTATTTGAGGAGCAGAGTGACAGAATGAGAGGGAAAGACAGAGAGAGAAGTCTTCTGTTTCACTCCCCGAGTGCATGCATCAGCCAAGGCTGGGCCATACTGAAGTCAGGAGCTTGAAACTCTATCTGGGTCTCCCTCATGGGTGACAGGGACTCAAGCACTCGAGCCATAATCTGCTGTCCCGCGGGAGCATCAGTAAGAAGCCGAAGCAGGAGGAGAGGCAGGGCCGGAACCCAAGCACTCCAGTGTGGGATGTTAAGCATCCCATGTGGCTTACTCCATTGTGCCGCAATGCCGGATCCTTTCTGATCACCTCCCGAATAAATAGATGTCAAAGCAGAGTTGAGAGTTTAGGATCAACAGCGTATTTGATTGAGTCTTCTTCGCATTCATCGCTCGGGAAAGCCAGAAAGAGAACCATTTTCTTGATCCTGTTGGTTGCTCTAGTTCCCTTGATATGGAGGAATCCTGGCACTTTGAAGAAATGCTATGAACTCTTTGGTGGAGTAGCTTAAGCAGAATCTCTTATCAGAGTACCAGTTCCAGTCCCAGCTACTGTGCTTTCCATCCTGTTTGCGGCTGACGCATTTTCTGGGAGACAACAAGTAATGGCTCAAGTACTTGAATCCCTGCCAATCTGTAGACTTAGACTGAATTCCACGCTCCTGGCTTCAGCCTGGCCCAGCCCTGACTGTTGCAGATATTTGGGGAGTGAACCAGCACATGGAAGATTCTCTGTCTCTGCCTCTATGTCTGTCTGTCTCCACACCCCTCCCTGTCCCTCTGTCTCTGCCATTCAAATAAATAAAAGAAAACCTTTTAAAAGAGTGAAAAGAAAAATTTTCAAAGTGCTTTATGTATAGTGCAAGGGTACTTTAAAAGTTTGGGAAGAATTGGAATTAAAAGGTGTTTATTTGGTGCTAAAAAACTTGATGTCCATGCTCGTGGGTGTCTTCAAAAAGCTAATGGAAAAATGCATATCAGAAGAACCTGCATGGATTTCAAATACTTTTGCACTACTAAATAAATTTATCTGTTAATTACATTTTTCTTATGAACTTTGTAAAATACCCTTTGACATACAAAAGTATAAGCTGAAGACTTTTTGGAAACCCCAAGGTTTCACAAAATAATTTTAGGATGAAGAATTCCCAGGAAATAAATAACTGCTTTCTGAGAGAACCAAAGCCCTTACACCTCTGCTCTTCAGCTTTATCCTTAAAACTGCCAGCTACAATTTGCAAACATTTACAGTATTTAACCTGCTCCTGAGAGTTGCTGCATTCCCAGGCAGAGCAAAGCCTCATGGAAATAAGAAGCCCAGAAGATGGGCCGTGATACCTCACTGGCAGCAAGGTTCACCTCCCTCTGCTTAGGGTACCCGCAACTCCAGTACCTGCTGTAGGAAAATGAAAATGGGCTGCAGGTCAGGGATTTCAGGGTCCGCGTGAGTGGTTGGAGCCTCAAATATTAATTATTACCACCACCTACGATATGCATGCCGTGGATATTTTAGTGGAAACATCTCAGCGATGTCTGTTTTCTAATTTATCCCCAGTGTAAAATCTGCTGGCCCGCATGGCTCTTTCGGTATTTAGCTTCCATATTGTCAGTGACCTTTTTCCTGAGGATGTCTTTTTGCTATTCCGAGGCGTGATCATGAGCCGTTCTCCTGTCACAGCCAAACTCTGCACACTCTGTTGGCAAGTCATTTTTGATATCAGCCGTCACAGAATTTAATTGGAAAGTCGGGGCTGAAAATAATGATCATAACCACAAGAAGTTTTCTAAAAATCTTGTCCTCCCTTTCTGTGAGTACAGGTGGTATTTACTGTATCTCCATCCCCTGCTCCTATATTTGAACTATGGATTTCTGTAGCAGAAGTTCAGAGGTCTTGGCTGCTATATGAAGGTGAAGGTAGACCACCAGAAAGCATGGCCTCTAAAATCTTCATTTGGCAGTTGTGCGTGGTCTAATTTAGAATTCCCTTATTGCAGTACCATGAATTTCAGAAATTTACAACCCTCTCCTTTGTCTTTCCCCTTCTTCCATTCGTATTAACTTTATGCGAAGAAAGGCTGTATAATGTATCATCTATGCTAGGAGCTGACATTTCATCTAATGCTTGCTGTGTGCCAGCCACAATGCCAAGTGTTTTATCATTTAATCCTTAGAACAATTTTATGGGTAATGTTATCCCCCTGTTGAAGATGCACTTGGGAGAGATTTTTCAATATGGCTGGTGACAGTGGAGCCGGAAGTCCAGCTCAGACAATCTGTCTCTCCTGAGCCACCGTGCTTCCTCCTTCCCAGGTACAGTCTGGATGCAGTTCATTATCTTCCTCCTCCTCCTCTCCCTCCTCCCATCAGCAGCCCTGGTCCTCCATTTACCACATGCTACGAAGATGCATTTCTCCAGGATTCTAAAAGAGATGCTCAGCCATGATAGATTTAACAGGATTTTGTAGAGAAATTAACGTTGAAGTCCAGTTGAGTGGCCAGTAGAATCAAGAGCTCAGGGGAAGGGCAGAAGGAGAGAGGAGAATCCATGTTTCCTGACAGCTAACAAAGTAATTCCTTTTAGTATAGTGGATTGTATGAAACTTAGCTCCTGAGTAACTTGTCTGTATACAGCTCTCCAAAATTCCACAGTACAGAGAACATATGTAATGTCATTTGCTTGGTGTTGGAGAGGGTTTGTGCATATATTAAATGAAAGGTTTTTTAGGTGTCACTGACTTATAAATCTTCACACTGCTTTAGAAAATAATGGCCATTTACGAACATTATAATTATAGTCTGAGTATAAATCTGATGAGGCCACTTTTGGGAAGAAGTAAAAGGTAAATCTCATTTTCATCTAATTTAACACATTTGTTAAGCATTGTACCAGTGATTTTTGGTAGATACTGCCCTGAGAAAGACACATTTTCTGCCTTGCAACAGGTTTTTGTCTTCTGTAGGAAATGAACTCCACACCTAAGATGGATCAGAATGTGAGAGGTTGAAAAGTGGCACCCCCCCTCCCCCCCCAGCACACGGTGATTGCACATGACTGGGGTATCAGGCAAACCTTGGCATCTGGATGAGCCTCCAGGCTGGGCTGGCCAGCCCAAGCCAGCACTGAAGACAGGACTGGTGTGCTGGCCTGCCCTGCCTGCTATTCCCTTTGGGCTAAGTGGTCCAGGGAGTGTACTTCCTGAGAAGATAAGTGATAGCAATTCCTCCTGGCTTGCCCTTAAGGGAATGTGGAATAGAGGGTGGATCCAAGGAGGAGATGACTCAAAGATGATTGTAACATTTGAGTCTCAGAAACTGGAAGTTCAGTATCCTTAACAGATACGCAGGTCAGGAAGGAGAGCTTATTTTTATTCTTGCCTGGAAATTCTCGTCCACTCTCAGGGGAAACTTTTCAAATTTAGTGTTTGTCTACTTTATGAGCCTGTGTACTTTTGGGATAGCTGTTGAAAGGAAAGAAGTAGTACATCAATTCCAGACTGATGAATCTTCCCTCAAAAGACAAACCAGCAATTAAACATATTTGTCAGCCGGAGTAGGTGACCTAGTCATTCGTTCCTCGTTTGACCATTGGCAGCTCATTTGAACCTTTCAGTGGAGATGGTCTTTATGATCATCATTGAGAAGATCTGTATTCTTCTCCAACGTTATTTTCCTAAAATTTTAGAGTTCACTGTTAGGGGTTTAAGCTTTCTTCTAAATTGGTTTTTGTTTAGTGAAGTGCTTTGCAAGTCCCTTGATTGGAATCACTTGGCTTTAAACAGGAGCTTTTTGGAGACAGGTTTTGTAAGAGAGCCATGGACTGAGTGAGAGGAGAGGAAGATGGGTTTCCATAAACGGGGTATCTAGAATTAGCAAGGAAGCAGACTCATAATACAAACAGTCCTGACCAGGCTACTAGCACTGCCAGGGATGTGGGCTTTCCTCCTGGCTGGCCCAGGACCACTGCTCTTCCTTGTTTTTCCCTTCATGTGGTAGTAGCTTCCTGCCTTTAGTAAGTCCTATGTCAGTGAGGGAACCAGGACAGGAGGCCAACTTTTTTTTTGACTATCAGTGTTTTCCTGAGTAGTTTTCGATTTCCAAGTTTACAAAGGAACTTTCAGGTGGAGTAAGGCATGTTTCTTTAAAGATGAGGTAAAACCATTTGTAGTCCTACAAAACAAACTGGGCCTGCATGCACATTCGCCTAGGAGTGCCTATCCTTCCCAAGAGTATTTGCAAAATGTTTCATCTTTACCTATGAATCCAGGCCATACACTATGAGATTATTGTCAGTGCCTTGGGGAGGTAAGGTATAACTTTGGCTCCAATTTTTAGTCTACTTCAATGACCATGTGTAGCTAGCTAGATAATATTTTGTTTCTTGGATTTTTTTTCCCCCTACTATCCCTTTATTCATTCTCTTTTGTTGAGGTTTGACAGCATGCAATTAGCTGTTAAAAGCCTTACTTACTTAATCTGGGTTCGGTGTTTTCTAGCAAAAAAAATTTTAACATTTAATTACAGTGGATTAAACTTTTTTCATCTCTAGTCTGAATTACAGAACTTTACATCTCTTCTGGTCATGTGGCTGTTAACGAGGAATGCCCACCAGAGGTGAACCTTGCATGCCCAGACCCTTCTGTTAGATCCTGAGACAGAAGACTTGGAGACGCACAGGCAGGTAGGATAGCGTGCACTTGTGGTGAGGAGCCCAGCCTCACAGCTTGCCACCCGGTTCTACCACTTGCTTGAGCAAATTTCTCAACCTCTCCTTGCCCCAGTTTCCACACCTGTAAAAACAGGATAATAATAGTACCTATAACACAGGTTCTTCTAGGGACTAAATGGGTTAATATAAAACACTCCAAGCATTTCTTGGCACATGCTACTATTACTGGTATCATTATATGTTTTTAAAAGCTTCTCAGGAGATTCTGATGTTCAGTCTCAGTTCACAGCTTCTGTTTTAGTCTTTTCATGTTATAATTAAGTAGGCTAAAGCTCACTAGGGGTTAAATGTAGCCTTCTTGGAGTCACAGACTGGGAAATGGCAAATTCAGAACTAGATTCCTTGTCTCTTGAAACACTCACCTATTTGGGTTTGTGTAAATTACAAATGCATAAACTACTGTGCACTCTGCTCCTCTTAATCATGAATATGAAATTTCTGCACTTTGGTTTCTTGCCAAAGAACTTTATTCTTTCCACTGCCTTGCTCTTGTCAAAAGCTGTTACAAGAAATCACATTTATGAAGAATTGCCTAAAAGATTTGGAGTCCATTATTTATTCCAACTTTGTCATGATACACACAGAAAAGGATAATATTTATGTTGCATTATGTTGGTATGGCATTAGATTATATTGCGTTATTGCCAGTGAACAAGGCTGCTCACTGCTGGAGGTGACAGGCCCCACCCAGTCTCTGAGGTTGATGGGATCAATATCTCTTCACACTTGAAATGGAGGTACTTCAGCAAGCTTTTGTTCTTTTGATTTTTTTTTTTTAAAGTAGAACAGTCCTTTAATCAATGAAGTCTTTTTTTTTTTAAATAATTATTTTATTTACTTGAAAGACTGAGTAACAGAGAGAGAGAGAGCCAGAGAGAGAGAGCTTCCATTCTGGTGGCTCACTCCCCAAATGACCCAACCAGAGCTGAGCTGATCTGAAGCTGAAGGAGCTTCTTCCAGGTCTCCCATGCAAGTGCAGGAGCCCAAGGAGTTGGGCCATCTTCTACTGCTTTCCTAGGCCATAGCAGAGAGCTGGATCGGAAGAGGAGCAGCCGAGACTGGAACTGGTGCCCATATGGGATGCAGGTGCTGTGGGCTGGGGCTTTAACCCATTGTGTCACTGCACCAACCCCTCAATGAAGTCTTAAACAAAACCATGATTACATATACAAATGTTTAAAATATATAATGTTTTTAAATTATGTATTTTATAAATGCAGATTTACAACACTTAAGAAATTGATCAGGGAGAAGTCATTCAGTTTTGATTAACTCAGAAATTTGAGATTAGGGCTCCTGGATGACTGGAGCAGAACAGAATCAACATTTTTAGTTTAATGTATCTAAGTATCTTAGTATCCTCTTAAATTATTCTGATCCAAAAGCTGCAAATAACCAGAATTTGTTTTGGGGTCACTGTTAAAATCCTAATAATACACCTAATTACATACCTCACGATAGATACAAAAGTCAGATTCCAAGCACCTAATACTTAGAATCAGTACTGTCAATGATATCACTTGACCGTGATTCACCATGGAAGGTAGATTACTATTGTACAAGTGGCTGTTAGATCATGGTGAGGATGTGTGCCAACTAGTTGAACCTGCTCTTGGCCTTGCATTTGAGTGTAATGTGTGTGTGTGTAGGTCGCTTGTACAACTTTATGCAAATGGACATGCACAGACTAGAATTTCCAGAAGAATACCTACACAAAGTTACAACTTTCCTAATCAGTGACTCATTTTTAAGTTCACATGTGCCCAAAGAGGTGACAGGAAACAGGTTTGTCCAGCGTCCACCCTTGAAGCTGCTTAATGTAGATGTCATCAAGTTTGTTCAAATTTGCTATGTCATATACAAGGGTACGTCAAAATGCTCACAGAAAATGAAATTAAATATGCATTTTCTGTGAATTTTTTGAAGACCTTTCATGTTCAGCTGCATTTCCCATTGATTGTTTTTTAACTTAAAGCTAAGAATTAATGTTCCAATGGAAAATTGAAGAACTCCCTAAGCACTTGTTTGGAGCCTGATCCAGTAGCCACTGCTGTAGGGAATATGGATTTTATCCCCACACTTGTATATTACCGACACAGCTCTGCCTTTGCAGAACTCCAGCCTGCATGGGTTGCTGGTGCTGCAGGCCTTCATTTAACCAGGCTTTGCACACAGGATGTGGCCCTTGGGGAGACTCACCGGAGGACGCTCCTAGCCCCAGTGCTGTGAAAACAGAAATTCCATGGAGCCCATGGTTTATTCCACTGGACACTCAATTTTGTAATTGTATGTCCTTCTTACTCGGACTACTAGAAAGTTCTGCGTTGACTTTGCATTCTGCATTGCCATTTCTGTGGAATCACTCTGTGATTCACAAATTTGTGGAGTAACTCTGCCTCTGGGTTTATTTTCCCTTCACCTGGAACTCCCCATGTGTTTCTGACTTGGGCTGTTACATATATTTTTGCCAAGCAGCCTCGAACTTTTTGGGGAAAGAAATATAAATAAATGTTTCCCATGTGTTTTATTTGACTAACCTCTCTTCAAATCACAGTTCAAAGAATGTTGCATGATCATCTTCTTGGTCAGTTTGTCTAGTCACTACTATCCATCCTTAAGGTGGCTCACTTGGAAGCGCTGATATGTTGGATATCTAGTGACATTTCCATTGGGAAGGAAAGTCTGCACCCAGTCTTAATGACCCTACAAGGACATAGGTGTTTGCACAACAGCTTCCTGGACTGTGATAAATATTAAAATCCGTGAATACTCACAACTGTGATTTCCAGCAACCTTTACTTGATCGATAGTGACAGGAAAGGTTTGTTGTTGCTATTGTTGTTGTTTTTTAATGGGATTTTTCCTATATTCATGTTCATTTTGGCCTTGAATGAGTTGTCACCCTTTTAAATGCTTGAAGCCAGGAATTATTGAGCAATTTCTCTGGATATGTGTTTTAGCTGCAGAAATTTGTTTTACTTATATTTTTCATTTTTATTTATTATTTATTTATTTATTTGAAAGGTGGAGAGAGAGAGATTTCTCCATCTGTTAGTTTACTTCCCAGGTGCCTATGACAGCTGGGGTTGGGTCAAGCCAAAACTAGGACCTAGGAAACTGCATCCAAGTCTCCTACACGGGAGGTATTGAGGGCCATCCGTAACTTGGGCCATCATCTGCTGCTTCTGAGATTATGTGTTAGCAGGAAGCTGCATTGGAGCAGAGGCAGGGGAGTCTGAGACACTCTGATAGGGCTGCAGCGTCCCAGATGGTAGCTGAACCCACTGTGCCACAGTGCCCCCATCTGTGCTTTGGTGGCTTCCACATCTCACTTAAAGTTGTTGGCTGCACCTGTAAAGCTCCTGTGGGCTGAGTTCCTGATAAATTCCTTCATCTGTTCTCCGCCTTGAGCTTGAAGAAACATTCTTCTGGAAGTAGCTTCTCACATGCTGTTAATTAGTTTTTTCTCCTCCAGTCCCTGGTTTTCCTCTCTTTTTGGATGTCTGTTGGAAAAGTACCAGCCTTTACTCTGCGTGCATAGGTAGTGATAATACATGGATTATGAGGTTGTCAGGATTGTTTTCCTTCTTTTTAGGGTTCAATTATACTTCAGCCTTGTTTTGTGTATTTAATGGTTTTCCTGAGCTCTGAGGCTACCAGATGGAGGTCTCCTATGTGGGTCCCCTGCTGACACATGTCCAGAGCAGAAAGTGTAATGCCACGTTGATGGGAAGTGAGGAGGTGACATTTCACAAGGGACCTGGACTTGCGGCTCACCAGGCAGGCTTTCCTCCTGTTACCTTCTAAACCTCTGCGCAGCGTGATCCCCAGGATGCTCACTGGGTGTGTCGCAGCCCCAGCATGTCTCTGCAGGTTGCAGCCTGAGGTGAGCCATAAAGATAAGCATCTTGGGACGCAGGCCTGAGATCTGTACACCCTGCTGCTGCCCGCATCTGCAGGAAATGTACAAGTCAGCCCTATCTCCGAAGGCAACTCCTGGCCTACTGACCCCAAATACTTTTTTCACTGAGACTTTCTTACGTCTTACAATGACCACAACAGCTGTGTTGCCTGTCCCTTCTTCCCATAATCTGACTTCTCCCCGAACACACACACTTCATTCCAGCCTAGTGGAATTCTTTTTTTTTCTCTCTCCTTTTTTAAAAGGCTTATTTATTTATTTGAAAGGCAGAGTTACAGAGAGGCAGAGGCAGGGCAGGGAATGGGGTGTCTTCCATCCACTGGTTCATGCCCCAGATGTCCACAACAGCTGGAGCTGCGCCGATCTGAAGGCAGGAGCTTCTTCCGGATCTCCCACATGGGTACAGGGGCCCAAAGAGTTGGGCCATCCTCTAATGCTTCCCCAGGCCATATCAGAGAGCTGGATCAGAATTGGAGAATCCGGGACTTGAACCAGAGCCCATAGGGGATGCCAGCACTGCAGGTGGTGGCTTTACCCACTATGCCACAGTGCCAGCCCCCAGCCTACTGGACTTCTTAAGCTTTTCTGAGCCCACCTGCCATCCACTCGCATCATTGCTTTTCCTCTCGATACCTGAAAGAGCCACTTTCTCAACTTGCCTGGCTTGGCCACCCTTTAAAAACTCAGACCCACCTCCCCTTCTCCTTGACACTTTCAGTCTCACATCTTTTCCTTGTGTCTAATTATCATGATGCCACTCTGTAACCTTGTAAGCTACTGTGTAATTTGCTTATTTTTGCTTACTTATTACCAGCAGATGTCCATATGTATCTTTGAAGGAATGAACAAAATACTGCTTTCAGTGGCACAAAGGAAGGCTAAGGTGTGAGCCCTAATCCCTAAATACAGAAACATTGTTATCTTGAAGGCCAAACTCAGCACCTGTTCCTGGGGTCCACATGTGGGAACTTCAAAAGTTCATGGAAAAATGAAATTCAAAGTAAATTTATTTTGGTGCAAAAATTTTGAAAGCCATGCATAGATTTTTCATAATACCCATTTTCCATGAATTTTCTGAAGATGTCACATATGCATGGATTTTAAAAATTTTTGCACTGAAATAAGCTTACCTTTTTTTAAAAAGATTATTTATTTATTTGAAAGTCAGGGTTACACACAGAGAGAAGGAGAAGCAGAGAGAGAGAGAGAAAGAGAGGGCGAGGTCTTCCCATCCGCTGGTTCAGGGTCTCTCACGTGGGTTCAGGGGTCCAAGGACTTGGGCCATCTTCTGTGCTTTCCCAGGCCATAGCAGAGAGCTGGATTGGAAGTGGAATAGCCGGGATTCCAACTGGCACCCATATAGGATGCTGGCACTGCAGGCAGCAGCTTTACCCGCTACGCCACAGCACCGGCCCCATAAGCTTACCTTTTTTTTTTTTTTTTTTTGACAGGCAGAGTGGACAGTGAGAGAGAGAGACAGAGACAGAGAGAAAGGTCTTCCTTTTGCCGTTGGTTCACCCTCCAATGGCTGCCGCGGCTGGCGCACCGCGCTGATCCGAAGCCAGAAGCCAGGTGCTTCTCCTGGTCTCCCATGGGGTGCAGGGCCCAAGCACTTGGGCCATCCTCCACTGCACTCCCTGGCCACAGCAGAGAGCTGGACTGGAAAAGGGGCAACCGGGACAGAATCTGGTGCCCTGACCAGGACTAGAACCCAGTGTGCCGGCGCCGCAGGCGGAGGATTAGCAAGCTTACCTTTTAGTCACATCTTTTTCAGTCAACTTTTTAAAGTACCCTTGGATTTCTGTCACGTGCTTTCTCCTTCGCTCTCTCTTCCTTTTTTCTTCCCTCACTGAGATGAGCAACTGAAATACCAGTGAGTGCGGATTCCTCAGTGCTGGAACAGGCTTCACACTTGCCGTCTCCTCCCCTGTGGCACGTGTTTCTCCCTCTCGTCCTGTTTTTCTCATCTATTTATTATTATCTAACTATGTGTATGTTGGTAACACATCATGCATTTTTTTATAATAAGGCAAGCTACAAATAAATCTAGTAAAAATGGTAAATAGCCAGCCAGCTACTCTAAGCCTCCAGGTCTTCCTTGGTGACGTCAGCAAATTGAAGCAGAGATCAGGAGTAAACAAGTAAGTGGCTGTGCACTGCCTCGTTTCCTCTCTCCAGGCAGGACTGCTAATAAATAGATGAGAACGCTTTCCTGCCGGGCCTGGCTGGGCCTCAGAATCCTTCCCTGCACAACATGACTACTAGCAGCTCATCAGAACTGGCACACACGAGGAAAACTGTTTGAAACTCTTGGTAGATTCCTTCCAGCTCTCTGGTCCAAGGAAAGGAGAAATAAAGGGTTATTCTGTGTCTTCCTAGGGACCTGGAGCCTTGCTGCTTGAGATTTTTTTTGATATGAAGTATTTTTGTGTGAAACATTAAGAAAAATGTATCTTCTAGTATAATCAAGAAATAGGTTATACTAATTAATTAAATTTTCAAATTATAGGCTTTTACCTTATATATCTTACATGACTTGTTGATTGTCAAAGCATAGAGATGCATGTTCTTCTCGTGATTCAGGTTACACTTAACACTTGGACTTTTTTCATCGTTAGGACCAGTTATCGTTGACCTGTGCTCGTGCTGAGGAGCTGTTTATGATAGAGTTGTCAGTCAGGTGCTTCATCTCCAGGGCGCTTGCTGTATTTGATCAGTGCTGGTTGGCAGTCATTAGACAGGTTCTTCAGGCTCAACCACTGATGAGAAGTTGGGGGCTTGAGACAGTCGACCTCTCTTGGTCTCGTTTCGTCCTTGCCTCAGTTTCGCCTTTGTCCTGTGTTCCTCTCTACCATTTTTTTAAACCTTTGTCTTAGTAGTCTTCTAGAGTGCATCTCTTTAGAAGCTACTTAAGTGCTTCCTAGAATAGGACAGGCTCAGCTTATATAAATAGGGACGTGTACGCACGCACACACACACACACACTGTTTTTATGCGTAGATGGACAAATGTCATTCTTCTGTAAGTAAAATAGTGAAAAACAGCAATGATAGAAATCGTTTCACTCCTGTAAAGAAGGTATTTTTTTTTTAAGATTTATTTATTTATTTGAAAGAGTTACACAGAGAGAGAAAGAGAGGCAGAGAGAGAGAGAGAGGTCGTCCATCCGCTGGTTCACTCCTCGAGTGGCTGCAACGGCTGGAGCTGCACTGATCCAACGCCAGTAGCCAAAGCTGCTTCCATTCTCCCACGTGGGTGTAGGGGCCTAAGGGCTTGAGCCATCTTACTCTGCTTTCCTGGGCCACAGCAGAGAGCTGGATTGGAAGTGGAGCAGCCGGGTCTCAAACCGATGCCCATATGGGATGCCAGCGCTTCAGGCCAGGGCGTTAAGCCTCTGTACCACAGCACTGGCTCCAAGAAGGTATTTTTGAACAACACACCTTTTGAAATGTCTTGAGAGAACATTTGGGGTGTCAAATGCATACATCTTTTTGTTTTTGTTTTTTTCTTTTTAAATATATCCAGTTTTGGTTTGGGGTAGATTTATATGATGGTTTCCTTTCTCACTACATTTAAAGTGCAGTAAATAGAACTCTGATTGGTTCACAGTTAGGAAAACTTGCTTAAGATAATAAATTTAGAGATAATGACTTTGCAGGCCATTGTTCTTTTCTAGAATGGCCAAGGGGCTGAACTATTGCCCATGCCTGTTCTTGCAGTAGACAATGTCTAATTTGTTAGGTTTAGTTTATTTTAGCCTTTCTCAACCCTTAACTCTAAATTAATATTAAAATAATGAATACAAAAGTGTCTTTGTAAAGTAGAAAACACTCTTGAAACAGGATTGGTGATGTCCAGGCCTCTGTTGGTGTGCTGCTGGGCTGGGCTGCCAATATTGCCCATGAAATGCAGTAGAAAGTGCTCTTATGTGGCGTCGGAGATCACAAAAGTGCGACTTTCAAAACTGTTCACTCCACAGATGGACATTGGTGGGCAGAACTGCCAGCTGGTTTCATTCACAGCATCCAGGATCGCTTATTTATACCAATATTTGTTGATCTCCAACGAGAAAGCTGATTAGGTCTCCCACTGTCTTATGTTCACCACCATTCTGCTTAGAATAATTTTCCAGTTCTACAAGCTCATCTAATTGTGTTACATCAATGAAATTCATTATTGTGTGTATCTCATACCATCCTGGATCTCAGACGGATGCACTAGGTAGATATAAAATAAGGTTTGAAATGGTATTTAAATGACAATGCACATTATACACAGAATGATGTTATAACCCTTACGTGAAAACTTGTTTGAGAATTTTGTATTTGAACAAAGTTGTAGTTTCATTGGTGGTTATATAGTTTGAATTATTACATTTACAGAGGCCATATAACATTGCTTTAATATTCTAAGCAATTAATTGCCTGCCCTTAGAAAGGAAATGACATCAGTGGTTCCAACTCTGCATTTACACTAAAAGTGATTTTATTCCTTTAGTTCAAAGTCATTCATTCTTCCTCTGATATTCATTTCTTTTTTTTTTTTTATTTGAAAGAGTTACATAGAGAGAGGAGAGGCAGAGAGAGAGAGAGAGATCTTCCACCCACTGATTCACTCCCCAACTGGCCGCAACAGCCAGAGCTGCGCCGATCCGAAGCCAGGAGCCAGGAGCTTCCTCCGGGTCTCCCACACGGGTACAGGGGCCCAAGGACTTGGGCCATCATCTGCTGTTTTCCCAGGCCATGGCAGAGAGCTAGATGGGAAGTGGAGCAGCTGGGACTCAAACCGGCGCCCATTTGGGATACTGGTGCTTCAGGCCAGGGCTTTAACCTGCTGCGCCACAACGTTGGCCCCCTTTGATATTCATTTCTTACATGACTTAAAGTAGAGCACTAAGATTCACCCTCTGCTAATGGTTTTACACTTATTTTTTCACTAGTGATAAGAAAAGATCTTTTTTTCATGGTACTCCTAGAAAAGGAAACAATTACTTTTCTTTTATAATCATTCTTCTGCAAAGTTTGCTTTTCAAAAAGAATATCTGCACAATGATTATATTTAAACAATTTATGAAGAAACCCTAATGAAAAGTGGGAGCTCTCTTTGGTGTTTTCTGGAAAGTAGCTTTAAGAAATTTTGTTCAGAACTCTGTGCTGTTTAGAGGATATTGTTATTGGATGAAATAAAGTCATACTTTTGTTCAGTTCTTCATTGCATTGAATTGCCTTCAGTCTTAGCTCTTAAGAATGGCTTAAAACATGGGGCCGGAGCTGTGGCGCAGCGGGTTAATGCCCTGGCCTGAAGCACCAGCATCCCATATGGGTGCCGGTTCTAGTCCTGGCTGCTCCTCTTCTGATCCAGCTCACTGCTGTGGCCTGCGATAGCAGTAGAAGATGGCCCAAGTCCTTGGGCCCCTGTACATGCATGGGAGACCTGGAAGAAGCTCCTGGCTCCTGGCTTCAGATCAGCGCAGCTCCAGCCATTGTGGCCATCTGAGTAGTAAACCAGCGGATGGAAGACCTTTTTCTCTGTCTCTACCTCTCTCTGTAACTCTCTTTCAAATACATAAAATAAATTTTAAAAAATTGATTAAAACAAATCAAAGATTCAGTTGTAGCATTAATCATTTAGGCAGTTAATAGTAACACCTCCTTTTTACTGGCTGCTTTCACCCTAGCCCCATTCCTGGATTGGTTAGGAGAGGAATGGACAGAGAGTAGGAACATATGCTGGTTTTATAGCATTATGCTAAATAATAAAATAGGTAAAAAGGAGACTTGGATATTTTCTATGATTTGTCTACTGCAAAGACAGGTTCTGTTTCTTTAGATATAAGGATATGCTTTGGAAAGTTTGTGCAAATTTGAAAGATGTTTATCTTGATGCAGAATATTTTTGAAATTCATGTGTTTGCATGCATGGTTTTCATAAAGTGGACTATGGATTCAAAAATGTCTTGCACCAAGGCAGGCGCCACGGCTTACTTGGCTAATCCTCCACCTGCAGCGCCGGTACCCCAGGTTCTAGTCCCAGTTGGGGCACTGGATTCTGTGCCGGTTGCTCCTCTTCCAGTCCAGCTCTCTGCTGTGGCCCGGGAAGGCAGTGGAGGATGGCCCAGGTCCTTGGGCCCTGCACCTGCATGGGAGGCCAGGAGGAAGCACCTGGCTTCTGGCCTCAGATCAGTGCAGCGCCAGCCGTAGCAGCCATTTTGGGGGTGAACCAACGGAAGGAAGACCTTTCTCTCTGTCTCTCTCTCTCACTACACCTGTCCACAAAAAAAAAAAAAAAAAAAAAAAAAAAAGTCTTGTACCAAAGTAAACTTAATCTTTTAATTCTGTTTTCCACAAACTTTTTTGAACAAAATTTCTGTTTTCGGAAAGCAGACCATATCCTGGAAGAATGACCAGAGGGACTCGGGCTGACCTTCCGCTCCAGGAGGCCCCGCTGGCCATTGCCCACTTTGATTAGCCAGTGTCTGTGTCATACCAGTTCAGTATTTTTAGAATCAAATCTGTGCTGGCATGTGTGTGTGTGATGGGTGAATAATATGCTAGCTCATTGCTAAAAGGGCTCGTAAAGACTGAAGAGGTCATCTCTACTGAATGTCTGTTTTTTAGAGTGGGCATATGTGGGAGAAATTCAGTGGTTGAGGGTCTAAGATTTGGGGAAATCTGTTTATCAAGTAGTGAAGCAAGTGTTATTAAGCATACTTACTGTGCTAGGGTTCTAATTCCAATGTAAAGTTAATAACATAATCTATCACTTTCCATAGTCACTGTCTGCTTACAGCACTAATTTTGTCACCATGCTTGGTGTAGCCTGAACTGCTACAGTGATACCCAACCTTCTGGAAGCTTAAAGCTGATAATAAAAGGGAAGACTTTCCCTCAAACCCCTTCCCTGATAAAGCCAGAATATTTAGCAATTAGAACAGACTCTAGCCAGTTGGAATAAGCACAAACAAACTGAACATTACCCTCATTCTGCTCCCCCATGGGCAAGGTGTCTGATTTTTTTAAATTGGAATTTTAAGGGATGTAATTCACCTGGCTGTCATCTCAAAGAATAAGTCAAAGACAAAGCATACGATTTGGAGCCAGTTTACAAGCAGAAGATCTGATTTCAGCCCTTCAATCTACCATTTACAAACCAGGGTCAGTTAGAAGCCAACCCTTGAGAACGCACTCTGTCTAGGTTTCAGTTCCTGTGATGCTACATTGAATATGAATGTCTTATCCCTTCTTCAGTTCCCCTAGCTTTTCTCCCTAGTGGGTGGTTTCAGGTCCCTCTTGAAGAACTCTTGACTGTCCCGTGAAACACCACCGGCCTCTGCTTCAGGGCCAACTCTTTCTTCCTTTGAATGTTGATAACTCGCTCTGCCGTGCTTCTCCCATACTTTTAGCTGCTTTGTGCACTGATGCTGTCTGATATGGAAATGTCTGGGTGAGCCCTCTTTTCTGGGCCGTTGTCTTATGTTTCTCTCTACTAATCTCTAGGACTGAGTATGCTACAGATTACTCAGCTTGGCATCGCGGGTTTCCAGACCGAAAGAAAAAGGTTCTATTTTTAGTTCTTCTGAAGGTACTGCCTTAATCAAGTTTGCCCAAGACACAGTTTCGTATTTTGTAAAATAAGGACAGAATGCTGACATGCCAAGGTTATGTTTAGGGGCTACAGAAACACATCCTACCTGCCTTGTGGACCGGCAAACCATGGCAACACTCATCCCTGGAAGTCTCTTCATATTACCCATGTCCTTATGTTCCAAGTTACAGATTCATGATGCATCACCTCCCCAGTCTAGGAAGTCACTGTATGTTAGGTTAAGTCTAATAAACTTGTATTTGAGCATCTTCTGTGTGTCAGGCACTGTGCTAAAAGATGGGATGATGCTAAGCCCAACAAGCAGAGATGACTGTAATCCATTGCACCTTACACTTACCCACTTGCTTTGTAACGTGAGTTTCCTTTCTGTTCCTCTATCTAGTCTGGCATCTAGACTACAGGCCAAATTGGAATAGGCACTCAGTAAATACTTGTGAAATGATGTAGTTATGAACTGTTTTGCCATTCTTATACACTTGTCTCTTAAAATTTTCCCTCTTTCTGAATAGTTTGTATCCTCATAGGAAATATCAATGTTTCCATACATTGTTAAAGTCTTAGATGCCAGTGTGTATCAAGGCATGCACGCTGGCGTACATATGGAAAGAATGTATCTGTCCATCTCCTGTCTTTGGGTGTGGCCACACAGAAAGTATTTCTGAAAGGTAACAGCTTAATCTTAGGTTCATATCCCTAGAGAAATAAACTGTTGTCTTTGTTAGTAATAGCTGCTGCTTTCGCCTGTGTTACTGCTTGCATGGCACCTGACTTACCTACTTTAAATAGGCCTGTGTGAGAGACTGAATAGTTGTGTACTTAAGATATCAAAATGAGTCAGTTTTACTGATTTCATGTTGAT
This sequence comes from Lepus europaeus, assembly GCF_033115175.1. Classification (NCBI taxonomy): domain Eukaryota; kingdom Metazoa; phylum Chordata; class Mammalia; order Lagomorpha; family Leporidae; genus Lepus; species Lepus europaeus. The sequence continues at coordinate 102,530,005 of NC_084827.1, read as the reverse complement.
CTTTTAAAAATAAAACTTACAGATAGAAATAAAATTGCAATTTGAATGTTCTCCTGGATTCCATATTGTTCAGATTCCTATTAATTGTTATGCTGCATTAAAAAATAACTAATATCTTAAAAAGATAAGAATGTGCTTGGCCACCAGAGGATAGCATAGGAAATGTATGTAGCTTTAAAACATGTATCAGCAAGTCCCGCAATAGTGATGTGCATGTCAGGCTCCTTTCCATCAGGAAATTCAGTTTCTTGTAGCTCATGTTCCTGAACTTTGAAAAAATATACTATGTAATTTGCCGAATTAATAACACATGAAAAGTAGAATAGATACATTATGATCTCACTTTCCAGATGAATTATTTTTAGATTTTATAAAGAGCTTTCGTTGTAATTATTCTCCTAATGACAAAGCAAATACTGTAAACAGCATTTTACAATCACAGATGCCTCGCAAGAAGCCTTCTTATATCATCCTTACTCCCATTTTCTCTGGTTGATAATTAAATTTTACTCCAGGTGACTCACAGCAGAGGTCAGAACTTCCTATAATGGCAATAATGCACATTAATAACTGGGTGGTAGCCAGTAACACGATCCTTAATTAGAGCCAGTAATCTGATAGGCTTAATAAGGAACCAGGAGGCCCCATGGAGCTTGTTCCATTTCCATATGCAGACCTGGGATAAAGCCACAGCTATCATTTGGCTACGATAATAAGACAGCAAATGTAGCCCAAAGCTGTAGTGCTATATAAAGTCAGTTTTTCATTTCAATGTAGATTTAAGGTCTTTACATTTATGGCATTCAAAGAGAATTTCTGAAATGCCTAATGGCCATTTTTGAAGGTACAGCTAATGGACACTTTGATTTTCCTTTTAGGAGTATTCCCTAGAAATCTGATTATGCTTTACCTTCTTTTGTGAAAAGAGCAATTCATAACCTTATGAGAACTGTGTTTTGCCTCTCCTTGGATATAGCATTTGATTGAAGTCAGCATTTTTAAAAAATTAATTTATTATTTATTTGAAAGGCAGAGAGAGATAGAGAGCCAGACAGAGAAGTCTGATCCACTGATTTGTTCCCAAATGTCCACAACAGGGCAGGGCCAGGCAAAGCTAGGGGCCTAGGAATTCAATTCAGATCTCCCACATAGGTGGCAGAGACCCAAATACCCGGGCCATCACCCGCCACTCTCCCAGAGAGTGCATTACCATGAAGCTGGAATCAGGAGCAGAGCCAGGATTTGAACCCAAGCGCTCTGATATGGGACGCAGGTGTCTCTCAAGTGACAACCACTGCACCAAGTGCTCATCCCTAAGTGAGCTAGCAGAACTCCCTCCCTGCTGCAGTGTGCCATGAATTTCCTGGGATCATAATCTGATTCCATCTGTAAGTTTCCATGAAATGGGTTCCATGCCATGGTGACTTCCTGGTCCCTCATTCCATTTCTTAGGAGGTCATCATTTTTTCATATATCACCTGAGGACTCATAGTTTGGGTTCCAGCAGGTGATAACAAAATAAAATTTGTCTTAGAAAAAATGGTACTGATTTTCTCTCTGTAATGCTAGCTTGATATATTCCTGTAAGGATTCTGATGCGAGCAAATGATATGGGTGCTTCGTGGTGGAATGAGTTCTGTTTGACCATGAAGAATATGCTGTTTCTGCTCTAATGCTGATTTAGTAATCTTCAGAAGAGACCTCACTGTTTGAACATTTAAAGAGTCAGCTGGTACTATTAACACATGAACATAATGGCTTTGAAAATAATCCTGTTGGTTGGTTTTCTTACTTTGTGCTACACCTTTCGCATTTTCACTTAATAAAAGGAACACATTGTTGTGTTTAGTTATTTAGACATACAAAGCATATCTAAGAACACGTACTTCTTAGAAGGTGGTTTTGCCTCCCAAAGTTTCATTGTATTATTCCAAACATTAATAGAAACCATTTGGTTTGAGGAGAAAGAGTCCGATACTGAAGACAAATTTTTATAAATGATAATAAAACAGTTGCTCAAAATTGAGGACATATCGATTTTTCCTGTGAAAGACAAGTTATGGTTGCTTGATTTCATAGGTGATTTTACCAGGTTGTAAAATCCAGTTTTAAAATTGTGAAATGAAACTTATTCATCATTCCTGGATAAAACAAATAGCATAAGAAGTGTCTCAGCAGGTCTATTCAACTTTTCCTTTGGAGAGGACATTTTTATTGAGTATTCTCAGTATTGTTAGTAGACCACAATGTTCAGTCATAAATGTCGAACAGACTAGAGGTAGGAGTTCAGTCTCAGATCTTGGTCACATTCATTTATCCACACCAAATTTACCGAGACATTTGAAATGGAAGGGAAATGTATGTGTGGGATAACATGATTTGGACATTTTCATGTTCCTTGCTGGCTCAGTTTAGAACACACTTCCTGGGAGGCCGAGAATGGGGAAGGTGTCTTGAGATGCGACCTAGTTTGTATGTCTTTTCTTGTGGCAGTAGAACTAGGTTTGTTTTGGTTTTTCAGTTCTGATTTCTTCTGAAGCCATTATATCCCAAATTTTCAAGTCTGTGAGTATTTCAGTGATGTAATTCCCAGTTATCAGAAGTGCTATATTTGTTGCTCAGAGTCTTTAAGGTGCCCTACATGTAGGACAAGGGGGACATAACAGATCAACTTTCCCCACCTTACAGTGAAGAGTAAAGATGGGAGCCTTGCCCCTGGGGCTGCCAAGAGGGAGACTTTCTGCCCTTAACAGTGGTATCAGGATGAAAGTGCTGGGACTTGGGGCTCCTCTCCTCACTGAGTGTGAACAGGGAGGTGGGTGCTAGGCAGGAGATGTCAGCAAAAGAGGATTTGTCACAGCGTCATCTGTAAAGGCAACAAATATTCAAAAATAATTACTGAATTTACAGTATTGCTTTAAGACATAGTCACTGCAAATTGTGGTTTTGAATAATAGGAAGAGTCTTCAAAAATTCGTGGAAAATGTATTATGAAAAAGTTATGCCTGGATTTCAAAATATTTTGTGCCAAAATAAACTTGCCTTTCAATTTCATTTCCATTGGAATTTTTGAAGTACTCTCATATTTTAACAACATGAAAGAATTCTCGTATTAAGTAAAGAAGATTTAATACTTATACTTTAAACATCTTAATTTTGTTAAAAATTTTTACTTATCTACCAATTCACATACATACATTTTTAATTTTGGAAAAACATAACTTTTTAAATTTTAGAGTGATTTTTATAATAGGAACATTTCATAAATGGAAATAAATGATAAGGAAATTGAAAGTAGACTGAAATGTACTTAATCACTAGATTAGGGATAATCATCATATGGGATATAACACCTTTAATAGTTGATTATTTAAGTCAGCTTAAGTGTATTATTCAATCCCCTAAAACACATTTTTTAAAAAAGATTTATATATTTGAAAGGCAGAGGGAGAAAGGGGTGGGGGGGAGAGGGAGGGAGAGAGAGAGAGAACACTTCTTACTGGTTTACTTTTAAAATGGGTGCAATAGCTGGTGTTGAGCCAGGCTGAAGCCAAGAGCTTCATCCAGGTTTCCCATGTGGTTGACAAGGGCCCAAGGACTTGGACCATCGTCTACTGCTTTTACCAGGCCATTAGCAGGGAACTGCATTGGAAGTGGAGCAGCAAGGACTTGAAACAGCAATCATAAGGGATGATGGCTTTGCAGGTGGCAGCTAAACTTGCTGCATCACAACTCCTGCCCCAAACTTACATATGTTTTGTAATAGCAAGTTTTGAAACAAATTCTGTTCAAGAATATTTACTAATATCTCTGAGTAACCCAATTATCAAAATAATTGAACTGTTTCACTTTTTCGTTAAGGGCTATGAACACATAATGCTGATTTCTTCTGCTCTGACATATAGCTTGTGATGTTTTTATAAGCTGCACATCAGAAAATTCTGGTTATCTGCATTTTTTCTTTGCTGAATTTGCACCTGTTTTCAGATTTTTTTCCAATGCTGTTGGCCTCACACCCTCAAGCCTTGTATAAGTCCTATCATTGTCCCCTTAGAGGGTTCTTGTTTCTTCCTTTTCCCTCATGGACCTGAGGTCAGCTGGTGCGTCTCTGCTGTTACTAGATTACTCCTTGGAGAACCGAAAATCAGTCTTGGGCCTCCTGGGAGTTCAGTTTGAGATATTGTGCCTTCCAGTGTCTTTCAGAGTCTGATATTCATGTAAGAACACAAGCTCGCAGATGTCCCTTTTTAAAACCATTAGTGATTGAGCAGAATTAGAGATGTTTACGAACAATTTTTATGCCCACCTATTTTGGATGGTGTTGATTCAACAGTAAATCACAGCAAAGGAAACAATATGTTTTAATACTTTCTCTCAGAAGTAATAGGTGCTCATGAAAAATTGGAAAATAGAATTGGGAATTAAAAATCAAAAGTAATCACACTGCAAAAGAAGTCTCTCAAGAGTTGATTGGTTGATACTTGCAATTTGTACATCTAGGGAACATTCACTGTTCATTAAGGCCTACAGTGCGCAGCTCCCTATTTTCACCAGTGTGTTCAAGAGTGAGTGTGATGGATGGAGATGTCAGAACCCAAACCACACAGCTTTGGAAGGACAGGGGCATACAGTTACATAGCACCCACACAAACCACACATGAACTACATAGCACTATGGGAAGACTAGTCTAACTATTACAGTTTATTTTAGTTACAAAGGCTATGTTTATATGTATTTACATATTGTTTTTAAGGATATATATTAAATGTATTTTAAGTAAATATAGTAAATTATAGCAGCCTACATTGTTATGTATTTTTGAAGTTGTATCCCACATACACACGTATGTATGTAAATTTGGATGCTAATACAGAGCATGCACGTATGTTCATTTGGCTTCTCGGGACCGTTCACTAAGCGTCTTTTTAAAGACACTCCACAGTAGGTAACAGATATATTGTTTGGGGCCCACACTGTGGCATAGCGGGTTAAGCTTCTGCCTGTGGCTCCAGCATCGCATATTGGCATTGGTTCAAGTCCTGGCTGCTCCAGTTCTGATCCAGCTCCCTGCTAATGTGCCTTGGAAAGCAGTAGAAGATGGCTCAGGTCCTTGGGCCCCTGTACCCACGTGGGAGACCCAAAAAAAGCTTCTGTCTTTGGATTAGCTCCAGCCAATGTGGACATCTGGGGAGTGAACCAGCAGATGGAAGAGTTCTCTCTCTCTGCCTTTCCCTCTCTCTCTGTAACCCTGTCTCTCAAATAAATGCATTTTTAAAGATAGATAGATAGGATTGTTTGTTTCAGTTACTGGCACTGTGTTGAAAATTTAATTTACCAAGATGGTTTCCAGAAATTTTATATCACCACAAATTATATTTTTTAAAGATTTATTTATTTATATGAAAGGCAGAGTTACAGAGAGAGAGAGAGGTCTTCCATCTGCTGGTTCATTCCTCAAATGGCCATAATGATGGGGGCTGGGCCAGGCTGAAGCCAGGAGCTTCTTCCAGGTCTCCTACGTAGGTGCAGGGTCCCAAGGATGTGGGCCATCTTCCACTACTTTCCCAAGAGTTTTAGCAGGGAGCGGACCAGGATTTGAACTTTCGCCTGACTGGAGTGCCCGCACAGCAGCTTGTAGCTTAACCAGCTGTGTCACAGTGCCGGTTCCCACAAATTATTTTTTTAAGTAGCTAATTATTTTAAGATTTGAAAGGCAGAGAAACAGAGATCTACTGTCAGCTGGTTCAGTCCCCATATGCCTACAACAGCTAAGGCTGGGCCAGGCCAAAGCCAGGAGCCTGGAACTCAATCTGGGTGTCCCACGTGACTGGCAAGGACCCAAGTACTTGAGCCATCTCGGCTGCCCCCCAGGGTGTGCATCAGCAGGAAGCAAAGGAGTGGAGCTGGGACTCAAACCCAGGCGCTGTTCTATGGGACGTGGGTGTCCCAAGTAGCATCTTGACGCTGTGCTAAAGGCCTGTCCCACCATAAATAATGTTAGAGCACCCACGTAACGCTGACATCCTTTACATTCCAACTATATCAAAAGCACAGGGGAAATTCATAGAAAAATCATTGTACTACAAATTTCAAAAGTGGAAGAACTCAAAGTATTTGTTTTCCTGGAGTGTATCTTGACTATTATTAAAACAGTCATCCATTTAGAATTTACACTGAGACTGTAATGTTATTCACAAAGCAAATAAACTTGTTTCCATGCAACCAATGAGATGTGTGACAGGCAAAGGGAAAAGGTACCTGCAAGTCTCAGCTGGGGTGACGTACAAACGAGTGTTCCTTTAGAGTCTGGAAAGCTGGCCTCGTGAGCCTTTTGTCAGCAGCTACGTCCGGCTGGGCTGGGGAACGAGGGAGTGGGATATGAGTTGGCACAGCCACCTCTGTGATGGCGGGATGATCCAGCGCAAGTTGCTTTTGTCTTCTGACCTCAGTATTCTCAGTTCATAAAGTGGGGACTATAATGCCTGTTTGAGGATTAAGTGCAATAACAAACAGAGTTCTTTGGATAGCGGCTGGCCTGGGCAGGGCATGGGACAAATACTGTTGCCTTCTTCCCTTTCCATCCCCTTCTCTAACTATCAAGTGGCTATCAGATATTGTTCTGTGCTCATCCTGTCCGCTCTGCCTCGTGGCCACTACCTTTCCTTTTTGCACTGGTGCCACAAGGTGGAGGATTAGCCTATTGAGCCTCAGCACTGGCCCTCATGTGCTTTTTATAAGATCTTCCTGAAGTTTTGAAATTTTAATTTCTTCTTTTTTTTCTTTTTCTTTTCTTTTCTTTCTTTTTTTTTTTTTTTAATTTTTGACAGGCAGAGTGGACAGTGTGAGAGAGACAGAGAGAAAGGTCTTCCTTTTGCCGTTGGTTCACCTTCCAATGGCCGCCGCGGTAGGCGCACTGCGGCCAGCGCACCGCGCTGATCCGATGGCAGGAGCCAGGTGCTTCTCCTGGTCTCCCATGGGGTGCAGGGCCCAAGCACTTGGGCCATCCTCCACTGCACTCCCTGGCCACAGCAGAGAGCTGGCCTGGAAGAGGGGCAACCGGGACAGGATCAGTGCCCCGACCAGGACTAGAACCCGGTGTGCCGGCGCCGCAAGGCGGAGGATTAGCCTAGTGAGCCACGGCGCCGGCCTGAAATTTTAATTTCTAAGTTATGTTTCCTTCCATCTCCCACTGAGTCACCAAGTCTTGAACCTTAAGGGCTAGTTGCCACCCTAGTTGCTCCCCTCACATCACATGGTAGTGTATGACTGATATGTGACATTTCAGACAAGTAGAGGTCTCAGATCTCCAAGGTCATTTGGCTTAACACTTAATTCTCTGTAATTTGTTTTTAATTTTTCTTTTCTTCTTCCTTTTTTAATTTTAAAAACAGAGAGACAGATTGAGAAAGATCTTTCATCATCTGATTTACTCCCCCCAAAACTGGTTTACTCCTCAAAAGCCTGCAACAGTCAAGACTGAGCCAGACCAAAACTACAAGCCTAGAACTTAATCCAAGTCTCTCATATGAGTGGCAGGGACCCAAGTACTTGAACCATCACCTGCTGCTTGCTGAGTGCATTAGCAAGAAACTAGTTCTGAAGCAGAGGAGCCAGGCACTCTGATGTGGGATACAGCCTTCCCAAGTGCTGTACCAAACTCCCAGCTCTAGTTCTTTGTTTTTGTTATTATTTTTTAAAGATTTATTTGAAAGGCAGAGTTAGAGAGGAAGAGAGGGAGACAGAGAGAGGTCTCCCCAGATGGCTGCAATGGCTGGGGCTGGACCAGGTCGAAGCCAGAGCCCCGAGCCAGGAGCTTCATCGTGGTCTCCCACGTGGATGCAGGGTGCAGGGGCCCGAGCACTTTGACCATCTTCCACTGCTTTGCCCGGCACATCAGCAGGGAGCTGGATCAGAAGTAGAGCAGCCAGGACTCTGCTGGTGCCCATGTGGGATGCAATGTCTTAGGCAGCAGCTTTATCTGCTATGCCACAACACTGGCCCCAGTCCTTTGTTTTTAGGCAATAAATAAATATGTGACTATCCTTCCCCCTACCAAGAAGTTTTTGTTAAAATGAGTTGTGTCCAATCAGAATGTACCATTCTGATGTGATTTCAAGTCATAGCTAGACTTGTCTATTATTCATTCCATTCCGAGGATGGAAATGATATTTTCTCATTGATATTGTATATTCATTCCATCTTGATCATGTTTTGGATGTATTGGGTTAGAGAAAATGTTACTGAAATTAGTTTCATCTGTTCCTTGTCTTATTGTGGTTATCAAGCAGAAAGTTTAACATTACATGCATTCATTGTATTTGTGGTTTGCATTCTGATTCTGTTGGATGGCCCTGATCGATCCTTGTAGAAAAGAAGAGGGCCCATGTGTATGGTTTCTTCACAGCCTACATCTGTAAGATGCAATATCCTGTTCCCTTGTTCTGAGAGGCCTGGGTCATCTCTGCCCTGAAACAGGGACCCATAACATCACTGAGTAAACACTTTTTCCATTCTGTAGCTATTCTATCATTTACTTAGCATCTAGGTGGTTTACAGCTTTTCTGTACAATCTTTGCTACAGTCTTAAGCAGTTTCTTAGGAGAGACAATTTAAAGCTTTCACTGAGAATTGCCAAATCGTCCTCCAAGTGCAACCGGTTTGCTCTTAACCTACGTTGCCTGCCTGTTTCACCATTTCTCTCCAGCCAGGGGGTTTTTGCTTGTTGTTGTTATCATTTCCAGCTTGACACATCACATGCTTTCTCTCTCTCAGAGAAGGGAAAACGCCTGACTTTGACACACTGACATCAGCTGCTCAGTGTAAAATAGCAGGAGAGAATGACAAGGAACGACTTACTCTCGCCTGCTTTGGAGCGAGATCTGAATTAACTTGTCCTCTGTGCCGGAGCCCATCAGCCTCGGCGACCACTCTAAATCATAGTTTTAATGAATGAGCCTCTTTGTCAGCCATGAAGACTATCAGAAATAAATCATTTGCATCACATGCAGCACCTGGCAAGGTGAATCTTGTGTGAACCAATCCATCTAGATGTGCCCTAGGAACAAAAGGAAGCTAAGAACAGTTACCGTCGTGTGTACTTTTGGAAGTCCATAATGAAGATCCTGGGGAAAAGAGTCCTTCTCGACTGGGAAGTTTTTAATTGGCATGGCTACGTGAGACACAGTTACATCAGGATTGCAAGGCCAATTAGCAAGAGTTTACGAAAATCTGTCCTGTGCTTTCTGAACTTAAGACGAACAAACGAAAAGGAAACCCTGGACATACTTTTGTTTTCCTTCGTCTCAGTTAGCAAAACTAGGAACTAGTTTATGTCAAAAATTGATCATCACTGTTGTCTCCAGCACATTAACATTTTTCACACACAGCAATTGGAACAGTTCCCTTGGAGGCTACTGTCCTATGATTGTCATGTCTGGGTTTGCTCCGCGGTTGTAACAGTGAGAGCGGCTCAGCCCGCTGATGAGTTGGATGCTCTGCCGCCTCCTTTTCCCAGCTAATCCGTATGCTCAGTAGACCTTAATGGTACCTGCAAATCATTATACCTTTGCATTTTTTCCCCACTTGGTTCATCAACTTGATAATAAAATAAATACATTTTGAAATGTGTTTTCCCCCGAATGATGTCTTCTTCATTCTCTTATCACCTTTGCAGGTGATGGATGGTAGATCAGTCACATGCCATTTCTCTAGGAATCATTTCCCATTGCTGAGTGTGTAGATTAGACCTCAACACAGTGCTTGGCAAAAAATGAACACTCAGAAGCCAGAAGAAAGGAACACAGGAATGAGTAAAGGAATAAGGAGAACCTGCTTTCACTGAGTACTTTCAACATTGAATGTCATCACGCATCTCTTTTAACCTTGTCTGCTGGACTCTCGGATGAGAGTGAGCGCCGTACTCAAGCATCTGGGAGTGGTATTCTAGAAGGAAAAGCCAAAGGCTTTGCAAGCAGAAAGACTGCAGAGCCTTGTTTTGTTTTTTTTTTTTTTTCTGCTGTATTTCCCCATATCAGTATAAAATCTTAGGTGTGCATTATAACTTTAAGTGTTTGACACAAAGATTAAAGTTTTGGGTTGTTTTCCCCGAAGTCACCTCAAGTCTCTACTGTGTTAAACTCAACCTGAACCCAGCCTGGGATGGTGACTAAAAGGTAGACTGGCGTTGAAGCGGCTTAGTTTTGACTCCCTGAAAAGAGTTGTGTCACATCATTTCCATGGCACAGGTCCCATCTCGCCTCTCCCCTTTTTTCACCAACCGTTTCCTTGACACACACATTGTCCCTGGAAATGACTGCTCAGTGAACTTCAGGAGGAACCTGACTCAGATGCATTTTTATTCTGAGGGCCTACCAAACGGCCTGGTTTTCTCTTGTGGTTTCTTTCTACTGCAGTGCAGTGGAAAGATGAGTCAGGTATCCCCTCAGCCTCTGTTTCCTTCCTCTGTAGGATGGGGCCCCCTTGACTGGGTTGCCACAAGGCTGGAGCAGGCTATATGTGTTAAAGCCCTTCTGTGAAGTGTCAGATGTGGCACAGTGTCCCAAGTTTATCATAGATGTCAAGTACTTGTCATAGCTTCTGTCCTGGTTCTCACCCTGCTTGCTCACACGTCCGTCGTAAACTTGTTGGGAATAGAAACACCCCTCATTAGCACACTGGCTTCCTAGGACATCTTATTCTCCCTTTCTGCAGCATCTCTTACGTAATGTCATGTCAGAGAAATGGAAATCTCTGAGTACTGTAGATAAGTGCTCTATGAATAGCCGTGGCGGATTTCCTCATTGAAAAGAACCAAAGTATTTATAGAACTAAGTTCTCAAAGTATTCGTGGTCAGAAAGGATTTACCAATGTGGGCATCTCGCTACACACGGAACTAGAATAGCTGCTCTGTCCCTCGAGTGCTCATCTGTTGAAAATAAAGGCGTCTTATGCCTCTGCTTTCTGTAAGCTTCACTAGTCAGGGGTCACGCTGAAGAGTTCCGTGGCTACCTCACTCTGCAAGTGTGTGTAGGTTTCACAGAGGCCTGCACGTGATTATCTCCTGAATTTCCATCACAACTTCTGTCTGCATCTGCTCTGACAGTACCTCTGGTGTTTCGTGTCTTGTCACTAGAAGGAAATGCAATTTTTCACTTAATGAACCCAAAAGTCCTTATTGTACTTATTCCAGTCCACCACCTTTATAAATGAACTTGGTGGTGTGGGAGGGGTTGGAATCAGGTGTAGGGAGTGAGCTGCAGCCAGTGGCCTTAGCCTGCTTTGTTTCTGCCTTAAGGTGTTTGTGAGAGGAAGCAGCAGGGGTTTGGAGCAATTAGTGAGCCCAGTGTAGACCAGGGTGTTAAGGGGGCAATTATCACCTGGCTCTGGCTGTGGTTTGGAACAGGCATTAGACTGTGCAGCAATCCCAGGCTGACCTGGTGGGGGGCTGACCCAGGTGAAAGAAAACAAATATTTTGGTGAGCTGAGCTCTGAACAAGTAAATAGTGGGAAAGGGTACTTAATTTTTATTTAGAATTCGATCTTTCCTTTTACCTCTGTTCTAAAACTGACAGCATATTGCTTATGAGAGAATGGGAGTTAGTAGTGTTAGGATTGTGCTGCAGAGTATCTGTAGTGTGTATTTTTCAAATGGGCACAGAGCAAAGTATCATGCGATTTTTAACTGGGGCTCAAAAAAACTGAAGCCCAGGGTACCTGCTTCCACCTCCCCATCACCACCCAGCCATGCCTGCATGGGGTCCATGAAGACTTTAATCCTGAAATGGTGCGCTCACTCTTCAAAGCACAGAGGACTTCACCTGGAAAGAACTGAACCTGGTGTGTATGAAGCCATGTCACCTAGTGACGCCGCCTGGCACATTCCTGGACACCGGGTCTTCAGAGATTGGCCAGGACGGTTGAGATCCCAGCTCCCATTGGAGGATTCAGTCCTTTGAGGTTCAGAGGGACCTTCCCGTGGGTCTGTAAACTGCCCTCCTTACCTCAGGACCCTTCTGCCTAGACTGTAGAAGCAGGCAAGGAGGAACAAGCCCTGACGAAGCAGCACAGGAAACAGGAAGGCAGTTGGACACGGGGGTGTGTCCTGCCACCTCAACGGGACAATTAGGGGGAGCATGAGGAGACTCAGTGCTGCTGACACGCCCACTTCAGCTCAGTCCTGGGGGAAGGAGAGGGAGGAGAGCTAATCGGAAACCTCTTTGCTGTCTGTCTGAACGTGTCTCTCTCTCTCTCTCTCTCTCTCTCTCTCTCTCTCTGCTTAGGTAGACTTTTGTTTGTGGCATAGTCAGTTTCTATGCAATTTTAGAAAATTCTTTTGGACAGTTTGTATCTCGGTTTATACTTAAGTTGAGGGGATGGTACTGCGGTGCTGTGAGTTGAGTCAGAGTGCTAGGTTGAGTCCTGCCCACTCAGTTTCCTCTCCAGCTTCCTGCTAATGTGCCTGGGAAGGTAGCCACAGATGGCCCAGGTGCTTGCGCCCCTGCCACCCATTTGGGAGACCAGGATAGAGTTCCTGGTTCCTGATTTCCACCCGGCCCAGTCCTGGCTATTGCAGACATTTAGGAGAGTGAACCAGTGAATGGAAGGTCTCTTTCTGTCACTTTTCCTTTCAAATAAATAAGTCAGCTTTTTAAAAGTGAACATCCACTGGAACAACCACCGTCTTACCTCTTTTCATAAAAGAGGACATTTTAATATGCTACTATTGGAAGTACGTACTCTCAGGATGCATTCACTCTTTGGCCAGAGTCGCTGCACTCCTTTGTCTGTTGTGGACACTGGGGAGAACCTCCTTCCAGGATGGTTTCTGTGCCACACTGCTCTGTGATGCCACCCCTGAGCACCAGGTGCTCACCCAGCTCTGCTTGAAAACCCATGGTAGCAGCAAACACCATGCTTCAGTTTTCCTTCCTTTTCCAGGGGTGCACCTGCAAGACCTACCAGTCTTCCTTCCTCTCAGATTGTGACTCCCAGAGCTCACTGCCATGTGAAAGAGCTCAGAACACTGGGTTGATAATCGCAGTAATCGCCTTCAGTGTGGAGAGTACTCGGTGAAAGCTGGTGGCCGGTACTCATTCACTTGTTTCTGCTGGATTTTGGACGTTTATGATTAGTCAGGCACTTTGCTGAGGTCTAACATACTCCGAGGAAAGCAGCCCAAGGGCACAGCCCTAACGGTGACAGCAGCCAGTGTGCAGACAGTGCAGCCGCTTGTTGAGCACTGCGGCAGCTGCCGCACCCCCAGGCGGCCGTGGGCACGGTGCAGAGGCAGCACTTCGCGCAGGTGCCGAAGGACAGGAGGACGAGCTACTGGAAGCACCGTTAAACTGAGTTTCCCAAGTGAAGTCATAACGTAAAGGGCAGGAAATTGTGATGGAACAGGGCAGGCACAGAGACCCGTGAAGGAATACGCAGGCGGCCTGGAGATGTTCCTTTGATAGGGCTCCCATAACACAGTACTACAAACTGAGTCACACAGGACCATTTACTGTGGCACAGTTCTGCAGGCCAGAAGTCCAAAATTAAGGTAGCAGCAGGGCGTTGCTTTCTCTGCAAGCCATGGAGGAGAATGCTCTTCCCTTTCCCAGCTCTGATGGCTGGCCAGCAGTCCTTAGCAGCCTGGCTAGTCGTTGCATCCCTGTAGTCTCCTGCCTCAGTTGCTAGCTACATGCCTTCACGCCGTGTGTCTCTGTATTCAAAATTTCCTCTTGAGTGACACCAGTCACAGTAGATTAGGGTCTACCCCAAGGGACTCATCTTGACTTGATTACATCTACAAAGACTTTTTTCCAAATAAGTTCACAGTTAGAGGTCCTGGGGCTCCATACGTGGGCATATCCTTTGCGGGGATGTGGTTCATCCCATGACCACAGATGTTGGAGAATGGCAATAGAAAAGGCACAAGAGCATGATTTCTTTGTGGGGTCAGCAGCATCCACTTTTCTCGGTGCAACCTAAGTTATAGTTATTCAGAGAACTTGAACGTGTGCCTAATCCAAAAACCCAGAGAGTTGCTAGAGCTGCTCGTGTATAAGCCAAGGTTTTTCCTAAATTTGTACAGTTGATTTTGCCTCTTTGGAAATTCTATGTGAGACCACTTTTCCCTGGTAAATATTTTTATATTGGCATCAGCCAAGTATTCATTCTAGCCTGTCAAAATGTTTTCAGAGTATGAATTCTGACATCTTACACTCACCACCTAGCTTTGGGACATGTATATGTTTGATAAATGTGCTACCTGACTGATGTCTCTCTCTACAGTGTTTTTGATAGTGCTGGCCGTGGACAGAGAGCCCTGTGGCACATCCCCAGAGGCCCACATATGACCGTGGTCACTGACCAGCAGTCTTGAGCTTAATTGCTTGCTAAGCCAGTTACCCACTCAGCCAAAGCAAATTTTATTTTTCTTCGTCTAATCCATGAACATAAAGTGATTTTTGATGTGGCTCAAATCAAAATATACTGTGTACTGTTCACCAGCCAGCCCTGTCTTCCTCACCATCTCCCAAAATAGAAAGGTGAAAGGTGGGTTTTTTGGTTTTTCTTAAGTGCTTGGAGATCTTTTGTTTTCTTAAGGCTTCAACAGCAGGTGGAATGGAAGATACCTCCCACCTTGATCCCTTGGTCAATCAGGGCATTAGACACCTTTACTGCTTGTCCTGGAGGACCTCCACATCAATGCCTGTGTCTCGAGGTACCCCAGGTTGGTGGAGCCACCTCTATGACCCTCCCCCCCACCCCGTCAGCTTGTCACAAGGGTCTGTACACCCCTCTCAACAAATACCTTTGCTTCTGTAGGTTGCACACCAGGAGAATGCTCAGCTCCTGTGTCTCTCCAGTGCCCAGCCCGGCTGTCCCCTGGCCTTACTTTGCAGTTCTTAAAGGTTGAGCCTCTTGCATTTTCACTCCGTTTCAGGGAAAGACAAAAGGAACTTAACTGAAATCCCAAAGCCCTCTCTTCTCAGAGTGGCTTCCTCGAGGAGCTCTGTGCTTTACCTCTTGCCTCGGTGATATTAACATGCATGACCTGCTCTTGTTCCTTTCACAAGTGTCTCTAACCTTCTAGTTACCAATTCACTCCAGAATTTTGCTTCAGATCAGTGATATCCTTACCTGCCTTTAGATTCTGGAATGTAACTTTTATGTTCTTTAAAATAATCTGAATGGCATTTGGCCATCCCTTAGCATGGCTCCAGTTAGGCAAGATTTCTGAAAACAACCAAGATGGGAAAATTCTTACTGGGTCATGTACATCAGAACCTCTTTGGGGCAGTGGTGGACGTTTTGGTACAATGTGTTAAGCTGTTACTTGTGACACTTGCATCCCATGTCAAGAGTGCCCCTTCCAGTCCCAGCTACTCAGTTTCTGATCCAGATCCTGACAGGGAGGGCAGGGAGAAATAGATATTGTCTCAGGTACTTGAGTCCCTGCCACCCAAGTGGGCTACCCAGATGGCAATCCTGGCTCCTAGCTTTAGCCAGGCCCAGTCCCAGCTGTTGCAGACATTTGGAGAGTGAACCAGTATATGGAAAATCTATTGCTCTCTCGCTTTTGCTCTGTCACTGTACCTTTCAAATAAATAAATAAGTAAATCTATTTAAAAAAAAAAAAAAGGCAGCTAGAAGCTCTTTAGATCAGGCATTTGGTTCAGTGGTTAGGACGTCACTTGAGATGTCTGCATCCCATATTGAGGTGCCTCGGTTCAAATCCAAGCTCTGCTCCCAGTTCCAGCTTCCTGCTGGGTGCGCCCTGGGAGGCAGCCAGGTGGTGGCTCAGGTAGTTGGGTTCCTGCCAGATGTGTGGGAGACCTGGATTGAGGTCCTGGCCCAGGCTTGGCTCATTCCTGGCTGTTGCAGGCATTTGAGAGATTCATATTCTCTCTCTTCTCTCTCTTCTCTCTCTCCCTCCCTCCCTCCCTCCCTCCCTCCCTCCCTCCCTCCCTCCCTCTTCCTCCTCCTCCTTCTCCTCCTCCTCCTGCTCCTCCTCCTTTTCCTCCTCCCTCCTTCCCTCCCTTTCAAAAAAGAAAAAAAAATTAAGCAAAGGTAGTTCTGTTAACTCTGTCTCTATCTACTGCTCCCTCACTCACAAAGGACAGGCAACAGCGCATCTGCAAAGTACTGTGGGTTTGAGCTTTGTTGAAAGTCAGGTTTATTCCCTTTGTCTGCAATGTGGTAGTTGTGAAACTGGTATTAGTTTTACAGCACTTGGTCTCTTTACTTACCTTTTTTTTTGAGTACAGATAATTCCTATCTGATTTTCTTAAGTTTTAAGACAAATTTTGGAGCTGCATTACTTACTCTGCCTTGGGAGTGATTGCACGTCTTTATCTGCAGTATCTAAAGACAGAGCAGTTCAGAGGTAGACCAAGAGGAAATCAATATGGGAGCCTTATTTATCCTTTTCCATCAGCTCTGCCCTTAGAGCTGTAACCATTGTCACTAGTGACCTTTGAGCTTAGTATCTAAGTTTAGAAACGTCACCTCTGCCGGCTGGCTACGTGAGCAGTGACTTGCTTATACAGCTCAACCGTGTCTTTTGCTAGTGATTCATTCATATCGTATCCCTGAATTTCTTAGAGGTGAAGTGAGTAAAATAGATATCATTTGCTTTGTCAGTCTGTTTTTCAGACTGGCTTTTCAAGGTCGTGGGGCAGCCAGGATTTATGACTTTAGAAAGGGAGGAATTGCATTTGGAAATCAATACATGGGGGCTGTTTTGGCTCCAAGCCAAAGGTAGTGTGCAGTGCAAGAAATGTCCAATTTGACTCCTGCCTTTTCAGATTGTGTCAGAATGAAGAGAAATTTCTAGGTAATTTTGCACACTCCATTTTAATAGTTTCAGATAACTCTGTTTTGCTTCAAAGAGCATGTTTACTTTTACTCTCTGTCATGCTATTCTTGTTTTGAATGAAGCAGTCATGGTTTTCAGTGTTGGGGTTTAATGTGTTCAATTTCTACAGACTTTAGCTTAGTTGTTTGGTTGTGTGTGCACAAGATTTCCAGTTTTTTTGTAAAAAGGAGCAACAAATTTATAGATACTTGAAAACCAATCTACAGACACAAATTCTGGATTTTGTGGGTGCTTCCCTTAAGTGGCGACAGTTTTCTTTTTGCTATTACATTTTTTTTTTTCTTAAGATTTATTTTACTTATTTGAAAGGCAGAGTTACAGAGAGACAGAGGGAGAAATAGGGAGAGGTCTTCCATCCACTGCTTCACTCCCAGATGGCTGCAACAGCCAGGGCTGGCCCCTGTCAAAGCCAAGAAAGAACCAGGAGCTTCATCCAGTTCTCCCATGTGCATTCAGCGAGCCAAACACTTGGGGCATCTTCTGCTGCTTTTCCAGGCAATTAGCATGGAGCTGGATCAAAAGTGGGGCAGCTGGGACTCCAAACACCAGCCCCTTGGTACTACTTTTTAATTCCATCCAAAATTCCTGAATTACCTGGCTTCCCTCCTGTGTTTTTGTAACTTGAGATAAAATACAAGGCCATGCCCATTTTCTTAAGGCAAAGTGTAGTATTTCCCCTCTCTCCATCACTGCTGATGTCTCTACAATGCACACTATAAGGGAAGGAAATCATGCTGCCTGTTTGATTCCTTGAACTATCTGTGTGGAGTGGTTGCAGCATGCCGAAAGCCATGCAAAGAAAGTTACAAGGTGGTCCATCCGCCTTTTTCAACATCTTGCGTCAAAAGACCACGTTGGTATTCCGGTGAGAAGGTGATTGACATCAGTGTTCTCAGGTGATCAGAATCTTAGATATTCTTACTGTAGGGACAGCAGGAGAAAAGCATAATGGGTATTGGTCATTGGTCATCCGTTATGCCTCAAGCACTGTGCTGGGCCCTGAACAACAGCCCCGTGAACTGAGTGATACCATACCACTTCCCAGATGAGGGTGGACGCTGAGGCCCAGCAGTGACGTCAGCATCCCGGCCCGCTGAGCACCTGGGGACAGGTCGCTTGCATTGCAGCACTCTCTTCCTTCCACTAAAGCGTTGTCTTCCTTATGATACCATAGAGCCAGGTACTAAATAAACATGAAAGCGAGAGTATCCAAGCAAAGGAACAGTCCAAGTTTTGGTGGGTGGGGTGTGGGGCATTAAAGAGGTATTCTTAGTCGGTGCATACATTCAATTGAGAAATAAAAGACCACTTTCTATAATGAAATTACCTTTGCTTTCACAGCTGGTCATTACTCGTGTTTGAGACTTTCAGGGATTCATTTTTATGATAGATAATATGCATTTTACTTGCAAAATACTGGGCTTCATTTTCACATATTGTTTACCTCTGACTTATTAGTACTTGGAAGCACTAATTTGGGTTTGGCCATCTGTGACTGCATCCTTAAGTGCTGCAGCACAGTGGCGTGTGGCAAACATATTGTCATAAGATAATGTAAACGACCTTTTGTGTGCTGTGTGCTCTTAAAGGACCATAAAGTAGTGTAAAGCTACTTTACCTTGATTGCGGATCATAACAGACTTGGAAACTAAACTGTAATAGCAAATCCATGTAATAAATCAAATGCTTTAGGGAGTGCTTTTTATTCAGAAGAGGTTACTTTTTTAATAGAATATGGCAAGAAATGTATTAGCCATTCTTAATGAGGTTGTTGCAGTGTTCATTCTACCTGAGTTTTTTTTGTTCCAGGCATACGTGTAACAAACAACATCACTTCCTTCCTTTGTCTAGCGTATGTAATGGATTCCCCGGTTTCACCCAGGAATGCTGGTGAGGCTGATTAGCAGGAATGGCTCTCCACTTAGTGGAGAAACGTTTATTAGTTCCCAAATCTGTGCTCAAATGACTAAGTTCATTGGTACAGTGAAAGGATACATTTATCTTAAAATTTAGATGTGAAAAATCAGGGATGTAGATGTGTATATTTTCTCTTGGAAAAAAAAAAAATAGAATAGATGGTCACAAACGCCCTGTAGTTGCCTTCCCATCAGCTCATGTGAGGTAAAGGTGAGACCACAGGAGATGCTCGGAGCGGCTGCTAAGTCATCTTATCTCCGCTCATCTGCAGCTCTGGTCTGTACCTGGAGCTGCAAGACAGCTCACTCAAGGGAACTCGTTGGATCTTTTTCTCCATCTTAGAGTTCCCAGAGCAAGCCGTCGGCTATGCATAGCACGGATACCATGAATTATCTTTCTCAGATGTCACTTTGTGTATTTAAGGCTCTTTCCAGAAGTCCTGCGCCTTGGGACCCTTTCACCCTTCAGAACCTTCTGTTCTGCTCCCAATTCTCATCATCTCTGCATTTTAATTTCTTGAACATGGGTTATTGTTTGGGTGTAAAAAGAAAAAAAAAAGTGGCACCTCTGTGCTAATCTTGAAAAAGGTTTTCATTAATCTTCCTAAAATCTTGCTTTCATTATTTCCTTCTACAGTGAAAACCTCCAGCTTTGTTCTGCTCCCAGCCCCCAGCCTCAACTTGGCACCCTCCAAATCATTTCAGATTTCATTTCCATTACTCCCACATAGGTTTGCAGCCTGCATTTCTGTTTTCCCAGAAATCTTCCTAGCTCAACTTCATCTTCCTCCTTTGTGCAACTTGCATCACAGAGGTCCTCATATTTTTATAGCCCTTTGCCCCTGGAAGATTGTCCCCCTTGTGTGGCATCTGAAGTATTTGTCATCAGTCTTGTATGGTAAAAGGTACTGTAGACATGGATTTGACTGTGTATATCTTTTGTGTGATCCACTCACCATCAGCACCAGGTTTTCAGTTAGTTCTGACCTTTAGGCTTGCAATGACTTTTCATGCCACATGTTCTCTTCCTTTAAACCCCAGTTTCAATTCCAGCTGCAGAAGGTATAGCTTTCTTGTCTACATATCCCAGCAATCTATACACACAGGCAGCCTGCATTACTGATAAAACACAAGAGGAAGGGGCAGTTAGCTAATGAAAAGAATTGAGCCAAAAAGAGAGAGAGAGAGAGAGAGAAGAGAAATGAAATCTTGTTCTATGCTCCCAATATTTTTGGATTGGAAGAGGTTTATAGAAACATTGAAAATCACCAGAGCGCAAAAGGTAGTCTTAACAAAATCTGTTTGATATTGATTGTCTCGTTTAAAATTTTCACATGTCTCATAACTCATCTTCAAATGCTTCCCACTTCCTATATCAAGTAAAGAAAGAAAATATAACAAGCTGAACCGCTCAAGGTAGTGGGGATTTGGAAGAACACGGACAAATGATTCATTCTTTCTGTAATTTTATTCTAGGCTTTACTCTCCAACAGTCTTCTTTTAGCTAAAGAGTTGTAGTTTAGATTTTTGTTTTCTATGCCCAGTCTAGTCACTGTCAGAAGAGCTAAAGCAAATTTTAGGAAACAGCCTTCCTCTAATAGATCATTGGAAAAACAAAGAACCAAAAAAGACAAATTAGAAAACTGTGTATATAGTTTTGTGTGTATATATGAGGGTAGGGGTGTATATGTGTATATATAATTTTTTTATCCTAACATCTCTAAAATTGCTAAAGGGATTTGGGCTTCTAGTCCCCAAATTCATTCCTACCAAATAGAAACATGAGCTCCTCTTTTTCTTTTCTTTTCTTTTTTTTTTAAGACAATCATGTCTTCTCACTGATACAGATGTTCAAAGGTGGGCCAATGTCAAGTCTCCAGAAAGCCGTGAGGCAGGTAGCCTCTTTCAGAATGTTATTGGACTCTTAGAGAAATTAACTGTCCCCAAGTTTGTGCTTTACTCCTTTGGAGCTGTGCACATTCAAAGTGGGAACTGCTTTGAGCTTATGGAAAAATCTGGTGTGGTTGACCCAAGTTTCTGCAACACTCAACATGCTTGGTCTTTAAACTCCAGAACAAACTTCCTGTGCTTCTTATTAGCTGTGTGACCTGGAGGAGGCCCCTTATGCCCCACATCTACAGAGTGTAATGCCGTTCCACCTACTAAAGAAAAGGCTGTTGTGAAAATTAAAATAATTGTCCTGAATCATGTAAAGAACAGTGCCTGGCATAGAATAAAAGCTATGTAAGCTGTTACTTTTATTGTTCCTCTCAATTAATTCACTTTGTCATAAGCTTTCAGGTGTTCATGTTTTGCTCTTTCTTTGTTTTTGCTTCTCTTATGTCAACCCCCGTCCCTCCTTCTTGCTGATTTTCTATTTGCACAGGCACATCTCTCACAGGATGCATGGGTCTCTGTTTGTCCTTCCAGAGCAGTCAACTGTTAAAACAAACACAAAGCATCCTATGTGCATGAGCAATATCCAGCCCTTTTTCAAACTCATGGTATCATTTTTGTTTACATTAGAAATATGTTGTTTTTCAAGCTGCATAAACGCTGCTTTTCCAGGTGTAATAATGTTCATAAAATATCTCAAAGTAATACAAATACTGCAAATGACCCCATGGTACCTTAAATGAATTTACAGCTGAAATGACCTCTACTCAAAGAACTCATCAACCATGATCGCCATCTATTGGTGATGGTGGGAGCGGACTCCACTCTCCTTGGCTTGCAATTGGGAATGTCCAAAAACTGCACATTCCCTAGTAGAGAAGAGTGTGCATGTGTGTGCATGCACATATACATTGGACAAACGCTAAGGATGTGCACCAGTGTTCATATCCAGGACTTCAAGTGATTTTAATTCTTTAACTACTTTGATGTGTTTTCAAATTACAATTAAGCATATGTTTCTTTTTTTAATTTAGGTAAATTAACAAAAAGGTAGAATTTAGGAGGGACTAAGTAACAGGAGCTAAGAAGAAAATTAATCTATATGTACTCAATGCAAACTAAAGTTTACTTCAATTTATTACTACATCAGATCAAAGAGGGGGTATAAGTGGAGTTGGGGGAGAAACACATAACACTGTGGTACAAACTAAGGGAGTTTTAATAGATTCTAAGCCCAATTATCAGCCAAGTGCACTTAGGCTGCTAGGTTTAAATGTGAATTTTTACTTGTTATCTTCTCTTTGAAATTCTAATTATTCCATAGTGTAGGCTCTTAATTACTCTTTATCCTTTTACAGTCAGAGCTTCCTCTGGAGTGGATTAAGTACCCTTAGCAAAGAATATTGTAGTCTTTGTGGCTAGGGTGTGGCCTGAGCCTTGTTACTTTCAGGGTGGACAGAACCCACAGAACCTTCATGGTCCTGGTTTTTTTCCATAAAGTGCTAGGGCTTGCTTGCTTGGGCATGCATCTCCCTGGTGTTGTTGCAGGGTAGATTCTGCTGGTAATGAGAGCTATTTCTCTCCCCTCTGTGTCCCTCTGTGTCCCTGTTCCTTAATGGTGATTGGTTGTTTGAAGCAAGCTCCAAATTGGAAAAGGAGTGGTAACAATCTGGTTGCTTTATGAATTTTTACTCAGAGGCATTGGTAGGCATTGGTGGTTATTGTGGAATTAGACTAAATGCTAAGTATCTGTTAGGGCTGCCCCTCACCCTCTAGTAAATCTTTCTACAGGGAAAATGAGAGAGGGAGTTGGTTACTGCTCTGAACCCTGCCACCCCTTCCCCCTTCCTCAGGGGGCCATTTGGTAGATGGCTCTGTCTCATAATCAAGATCTCAGTCTTTCCTGGCCCTTTTGTCATGCCACCAGAACTACTTATTCTGCAGAGAGCATTGGGCATAGTGGTTAAGATGCCAGTTAGGATGCCTGTATCCCATCTCAAAGGCCTGGATTTGAGTCCTGGCTCTGCTCCTGGCCCAGCTTCCTATTAATGTGTACCCTGAGAGGCAGCAGGTGATGTAGCTCAAATACTGAGGTCTTGCTACTCACATAGGCAGGAATTCCAGGTTCCCTGTTTCAGGCTGGTCCTGTTCCTGCACTTAAGGGAATTGGGAGTGGACCAATGGATGTGAGTGCCTTTCTCTCTCTCTCTCTCTCTCTCTCTCTCTCTCTCTCTCTTATCCCCCTTCCTTTCTCTGAAATAAATAAATAAATCATAAAAACAAAACAAAACAAAAAAAAAAACTACCACTACTTACTCTGTACTTCATTACCAATGTAAGGTGACCAGTTGCCAGAGAGCCAGCTTACCAAGGCCTGAATGATTTAATGTTGTATCTTCTGGTTCCGGGCCCATAATTAAGCCTCTTGTACTGTGAACAGTGTAACTGAGTGCACAGCCCCACAGAGAAGATGCTTTCCGAAAGGGAAGGCCCTCAGCCCCTTCAGGTGACTCCAGAGAAGGAGCTTCGTGACTCCCTTTTTGCAAGAGATCATGTGCAGTAGCTCCATGGACAGACAGGGACCTGTTTTTCTAACTTTCCTTGATATCATGGTCTGTCAATCTTAACCCACAAATCATGATGGAAACCACAGTGGAAAATAAAATTTCAGAAATATCTCCTCTTCTACCCCAACCTCTTTCAGCCATGAGCCACACACTTGTTTCTCTCTTTTTAAATATGTATTGATTTATTTATGTATGTATTTATTTGAAAGGCAGAGTGATAGGGAGAGACACAGAGAGAAAGAATCTTCCACCCCGTTTCACTCCCCAAATGGCTGCAACAAATGAAGCTGCAAATAGGAAGAGGTAGAGATAAAAATCTGGTTCCTTTATGAATTTTTACTCAGAGATCTGTTACTCTTGTAGGCATTGGTGGTTGACAGTAGAGTTAGACTAATTGCTGATTATCTGTAAGAGCTGCCCAGGTCTAGGCCATGCCAAAATCAGAAGCCAGGAACTCCACCCTAGCCTCCCTTGTAGGTGGCAGGGGTCCAAGTACTTTGGCCATCTCTGATGCCTTCCCAGGCACATCAGCAGGAAGTTGGATTGGAAGTGGAGCAACAGAGACTTGAACTAGTGCTCTGATATGAGATGCTTATGTTATAAGCAGTGGCTTAACCTGCTGCACCACAACACTGGGCCCCAGACATGCTTGTTTATTATGTGCAAAAAAAAAAAAAATTGCATGGGCTTGAAAAATTAATCTATCTCAGTATCATTTTGATCTGTGTTCATACTCTGAGTATGTAAAGAAAGCATTGTTTTCTAATCATTTCACTGATAAATTGCAGTGAGAACATAAACACTGTTACATTTTGAGCTTTGGGACTTTAGACAATGTCTCGGACTCACAGTGTCTAAGAGCTTTTTTTTCCCCATGTGCAAAAATGAAAATAACACCACCTACCCTCATAAAATTGTTGTGAAGCTAAATGAGACTATACGTGTAAAGCGCCTGGCACAGTGCCTAGAACTTAAGTAGAAACTCACTAAATGGAATTCCCCTTCCTCATTTCTTATAAAATGGGCGAGAAGATTAGGGATGGTTTCATGGAAAAGAGAACGTTTGAACAGGTCTTTCAGCTTCAGGCATGGGTACAGTGGCATAATGGACAGATGGACAGATATTCTTAATATGGTGTTTAAGACAAAGTGAAGCAGTAAAGACACAGGTCCTTCTGGAAGGACCCGAGGGGACAGAAACTACTATGTACTTTGGCATAAGGCCAGGCCCAGTGAAGGGAAGGAGTGACTATTAGAAGCCTATCAAAGATAAAACTCAAAAGCAGTTGGACTGAGTTGATGATGTCTCAAGGACCTCAAGGTTGGTAGAAGGTTGGGGATGTGAGCTCTTGGCATGGTCCCCAAACAACTGCACCTCTTTTGATGGATCCATGCAGGTCACCACCAGATTCCTCAACCCTGAATAATTTATAAAATTTAGAGAACAAATAGAACTTTTTCAAAAAGAAAAAGAAAAATCCTGTGAGCGTGACTATGGTATTGAAGAGAAGGTATATGGAAATTATATGGGGAGAAGACAGGGAAAGATATGTTTGGGGTGTTGTGTGATATTGAATTAGACATGTAACTTTCGTAAGAAAACATTAAGATATTTAAATAGAAAAGAGAGCCATCAAAGCTTTGGTGGCATTTAAAAAAAAAAAAAAAGGAGATATGGATGTCTTCAGAGATTCATTGGATATAACTGCCCTGTATGGATAACCTATGGAAGGGAAAGGTTGAGGACCAAATACCAAATTCAATCAAAGTGCTCAGTGAAGAGGAAAAAGAAAGCCTTAAAAGAGGGCTGAGAGGTAGAATGAAATCAGGAAATGCTGGGCCCATGAGGCAGAGAGAGGGGTGCCCTTGGCATAGATGTGGAAGTGAGGACTAAGGTCAGATGTAGCAGAGTTCAGAGACAGCCAGAACTATGGCAGGCATTTGGCATACCAGTTAATACACCAGTTAGTATGCCCGCATCCTACGTCAGAGTGCCTGCTTTCAAGTCCACTCCTTATTCCAGCTTCCTGGTATTGTGTACCTTGGGCATGAGCAGTGATGGATCAAGTGGTTGGGTCCCTGCCACCCCTGTGGAAGATCAGGATTGAGTTTCTGGCTTGTGGCTTATGTCCTGGTGCAGCTCCAGATGTCGGGGGCATTTGGGGAGCGAACCAACATATGGGAGCTTGCCCTCTATCTAACAATAATTGTAAAAACAGAGTCAAATCCAGAAGAGAGTGTAGCATGGATTATCAGTCCTACCAAGAACCTTTTCTCTTTGCCTTCTCCCAATCTCCCTTTTCTTTCCCATCCTCATTGAATATTGAAAGGGGAACCAGAAGAATAGAAGGCTGCCCCCTTATCCTCTCCTAAAAGTCTTCTGTTTGATTTACAAAAGGCCCTGAACTCTGAGACCTCAGGCAGAGTCTCAATCCTCTTATCTTAAATCTCTTATCTTAAATTGGAGACCTACCAACTTTCCCCCCTGCTTTTGAAAAGGTCTGAGGCAGGGATGTGATATAAAAATACTCAAATTGAAAACTTGTGCAAATGAGAGAGTGGCGAGCAGGTAAATCT
This sequence comes from Lepus europaeus, assembly GCF_033115175.1. Classification (NCBI taxonomy): domain Eukaryota; kingdom Metazoa; phylum Chordata; class Mammalia; order Lagomorpha; family Leporidae; genus Lepus; species Lepus europaeus. The sequence continues at coordinate 102,504,180 of NC_084827.1, read as the reverse complement.
TAAACATGCAACCTAGGGTGATAAGTGGTTGCTAAAAGGTGTTCTTTATGTCACTTATTTTTTCTCATTTGTGGATTAAAAAAAAAATTTTTTTTTTTTTTTGGTGAGCTTAGTGATATGTGTTAATGTTGTTATAAATACTCAGAATCTCTACAGGGAGTCGAAGCCACTTTATGCCTCTTGGATATAATTGTCATGTGAACTTTAAATTTATCTTTACTTTCATGCCTAGTTAGTAATCATTTGATTACATGATTACACAGAGTGAAAATGGGTAAAATTAGCTGGAGTAGAGTGGTGGCTCAAGCCATTTGTTTCTTCTAGATAAATACATTTCAGCTAGTTTCAGTGTGTGAAGAATAGACATCCATAATATCCCCAACAGTTTAAAATGCCATCCTTACTCTTCCTCAGACATTTAAGACTCTTCCTAGTCTTCAGAATCAATCATGAGAAAGTTAAAGTAGAGCAGATGTGGAACTTTTAAGGTTAAAATATAGGAAACGCGAATTTTGGAATTTATCGTGTATAAATGAGGAAGCTTGAATCTCAAACATATGGAATTACGTGCATTTTCCAAAGTCTGATTTTTAAACATTTTAAAAATTATTGTTCCAAGGTTTCCCACCCCCTACCCCCCAATTTTTAGGTGAAAAGCATAATTACAGTGCTGTTTCTGAAGATCTCCACTCTGAGGGAGTACATATATTCTGTCATTTCATTTTTAACAAGAGTGTGCCGAATGTTATGTTCTGCATTCCGCACCCTGCATCTTCCATGGCACATTAGGAATTTAAGCATATTTGCATATAAACCCTCATGGAATCAATGATTGGTTTATATTCTTGGTTGTCCATTTTTTACATGCATGTGCATGCACGCACATTAATTACTGGGTGGTTATTGAGCTAGAAATGATGTTAATAAATATATTTACCAACAATTATGTAAGTTATCAATAAAAAGAGCTGCTGTAAACCATTGTGTCCAACCTGTGCCTGAGTGCATGCATACCCACCCTTCCCTGATGCCCAAGAGCCATGCAGTGCTGTTCTCAGAACTGCCAAGAATACCATGCTGCAGGCAGCTTCTCCCTGCTATGATGTCACAAAAGCTGTGTGGGTCACAGTACTTTCCTTTGGTAATTCTGTAGCCTCTCACTTGGCTCTGAACTTGACTACCAGACATAGGGTTATTAGAAGCAAATAGTTTTTACACAGCTCATAGTTCGTGTTTTTGTCCCAAAGTTGTCAGGTAAGTACATGTTCTTCAAAGCTAAACATCAAAATGTAATGGAAAGATTCAAATGGGAAAACCTAGCCATTCGGTTTTTAAGTTTAGCTTTCAGAATTTTCATTTCCTGTCCTCTTAGTCAAAGAACATTTTGTACTTTAAAGTTTGTAGATGTTTTAAAAGAATGTGTAGTCTTTGGACTTAGACATCAATAAGAGTATTTTTATAAATTCTTTTTCCTAACTTTTGAAAATTTTTCTTTTTTAGATATGGGAAAATAGTATCCACGAAGGCAATTTTGGATAAAACAACGAACAAATGCAAAGGTATGTTTTCTTGGCTGGTTATTTGCTAAATCATAGCTGTAGAAAACCAATGGAATTTTAAACCTGATCTTTGGATTCAAAACTGCCCTTATATTATTATATGTCACCCGTTTCTGTCTTGCACAACATCAGGGTATTGTTTACATTTGTCCCTGGTTAAAGTTTGGCTGGAAACCCCACAGCAGCCAGCAGTTTGCCAGGATTCCGGATTTGGCGCCAGTAGAGTTAACAGTGAAAATACTGGTTGGCATTTAGCCCCTGCTTTTAAAGGGGGAGTAGAGTTAGAAAATAGCCTTTCTTTCCTGAGCCCGAGGAGATTAGAGCTGCTTACTGAAGACCACTGGACTGTACTAAAGAACTGAAAAGATTACATAGTGTGCAAATTGGCTCTATTAATTAGAATAGAGTCGTTTTAAGCAGTACTTAATTACATGTTTCAATACTCCCAATTGTTCTCTGCTGAATATCTGTTGACAATATTGGCAGCGGGGAGGAGAGAACCATTTTCACTGACCAAATTGTACGAGGGAGGGGAGGTCATGCGCCCCTTTGAAATATGCTGCTGCATTAATTTGATGCACTGACCTTCAGTTTTCCATGTAATTAGGATGAGCTCATCGAGCTCCAGGAGCGGGAAGAGGAGGCGTCTACAGTAGGCAGCCCTGCTGCTCTGTGGTTCGGAGTTTTAATGATCTCGCATCTTCACAATAGGCACGTGATCTCCAGGAAAGGGAAGAATGGAGTCAGCTGACTTTCAGTCTAAGGACTGACCCCATGCATTGAAATAAGGTTGACAGGAAGAGGCAGAGAAGGCAAATCTCCTCATTAATTAGACTCCAGGTTTTCAAGTAGTGGTGACGGGGCAGTGGCTTAGCACATAGTCTGAAAAAGAACATAAAGGAACCCTATGGTAGGCCCTCTCCTTGTAAGCCAGCTATTTCCTTTAATCTGGACTTGAAGTGGTGCTTTGGATTTCTGTCTCTTCTTCAGAGTGCTGGGATTAAAGAAGCTAGTGGCAGATATCTAAGCTCGTGTTTAGTCAACATGGCACATTAGGCAGTTTTGCCCTGTGTCAGCGACTAGCGTGTGCTATATGTAGAACAGTATCCAATAAATACTTAAAATGGGTTACAGTGCAGAGTCGGACGGTAGGCTGAAATGCATCCATAGGGACCAAGGTGAGTCCTGCCTAACATTTATAAATGATCAGGGAGCCCAGCGACATCCAAAAACCCCCTTTTGGTTTTATGACAAAAAACAGACTTTTGTAGGCATAAAACAGGAAGTGAACATCAATTTCAAACGGAGAAATCACAGTAGACAAGTGGTTTCAGCCTTACCCTGCCTTCCCTCCTTTTCTTCCCTGCTCCAAGAGAAATCTTACGTGGCAGCTCAGCCTGCTGAAAAACAGAGCTGCCCTAGTTAAGTGAGGGAGGCACCTTGAGACCTCCCTGGTTGAATCCTCCGCCACACACCAAACTGAACATCACTGCTGTCCACTCTTCTCCACTGGCAGCCTATTCCCAGGAAGCCCCAGTTCCACAGAGTGCTAGAGAAGGCAGGAGTGAAAAGTAAACAAGTGTGAAATCAATGTATCTCCACAGTGCAGATCCATAGCCATTTGGAAAGGGTCCCTAGATCCAATAAGGTTGGGGATAATTAAGAACGGATTTCAGGTATGGTAGGTCTCCTGGAGAGCCTTCCTTAGAGCTGGCCTTGGCAGATCCTGCCTCTGTGGGTGGGGACAGCGATAGAAACTGTGCAGGGCTTCACATGATAGGTAGCCATATAGATAACGCATATGAAAACAGATGAATTAAAGCATAAGGGATTATACAGAATGAGTATAAATGGTGCTCATTTGTGAACTAATTTTTGAGATTAGATTGATTCAAGAATTTTTATGTGGGAATCAAAGATCTCAAAACTGCTTTTGGATCCTCTATTTTGGGCAAAATTTACCTGAAGGAAACATTCACCTAAATAGCACGAACTTTAACCATTACATTTAAAAGTTCAAAATTAAATTTTATGTCAGAGTTTAGCCAACAACAGATATTTAAATGGCAACACTGGTCCCAACAAAAAGTTCACAAAGGATTGATTGTGAAAAAGACCAAAATACATACATACAGCTGATGGGTAGAAAAACACCAGCCCAATGGGAGAAATAAGAGGAAGAGCCAGAAACTTCATGTTTTTTTACAAAATGGTGTCATGTTTCCTAATGGCCAAAGCCAAAATAGGAAACTGAGCTGTTCTCATGATTCGGTCCTCACAGTGTGGGGAACATCCAGGGAGCCGTGGGTACTGTCACCGTTACTGGTCCTGAGACCTGGAAGAACTCTCCTGAGGAGTGTCATTGAACCACTGCCGTGTTGTTCAGTGAGCCCCACCTTTGAAAGCATCTTTGTACACATTGATGTAATGGAACTCTAGAGCCCTCATAACGCAGATTGTATAAAACTTTCTGTTCACTTCAAAGTAGCACTGAGAACAGGGAAAGAGCACAAGCTTGTATGCTTAGCTGTTATATTTGCCCTCAGCAGAGAAACAGTGAGTGTAGTAAATATTGGAAAAGGCAAGAAGAGAGTGTAAACAGTTAACAGAAATGTGACCCCTGTGGACTTCTCTTAATTACACGTAACAAAAGAATACTACCATTACCCGAATGGACAGTCATAATATCAAAATTGAGACTTTCCATGTTTATTGAAATTTTTTGACAATAGCAAAATTGGAGGCAAATATTAAATATGCATCAGAAAGAACTATGTGATTTCATGGTAATTTATTGGAAATAGAAAAATTGGCACATAAAACTTAAAAACCCATCAGTGGAAAATATCATTCAGTGGGTGTTCTTTTGTAACCTTATGAAATTGTATGTAGGAGAGAATAGGTATTTTCGTGTACCTGTGTCTCCATCGGGTGTTATGGGTTAGCATTCACCACATTTCTTAATAACATTCAGAATTATGTTTAACCTCACTTCTAACCTGGCAGCTGAAGAGCGTACTGTGTTTCAGCCTGTATTAGCCCCGTCCCTTTTTCTTTCCAACCTGCCATTTCTGTTGTCTAATTCAAATTAAGCCTTATTTCAGTCCAATCGTAAGTCATCTAAAGGAGCTGCTTTGTGTGTCAGCTTTAACAGTCATCTCTCCTAAAGCATCTGTTCCTGTAATTAGCAGGAATAGATGCTTTACATCCATTGCGTTGCATTACAACTTATTTTGTTACCAGGCAGTAGTTTTGGTGCTAATACTGACCTTGGACTGTCCCTGAGCTTTCTGTTTGACTTGGTTGGTATATGTCTATTTTGACACCAGCACCACTTTCTAAGTTGTGATTTCTTCATAATATTTAGAAATCAATGCTAGGGCTGGCCCTTCTACACAACCTCCAAATGGAACTTTACTTTTGCAAAATCTGTCATTTAAGATTAATTTTATAATAATATGTGAAAGTTCTTCCAAGGAACTCTGGTATTTTGCCTGATTCCCTGTTCCTTTAAACAGTGTACCAAATGTAATGTAACCTTCTCAGTAACTTCAGAGTCACCACATTAAGACATTCTGTGATGGTCGGTTCCTATCCAGTGATGCTCACGTGATTGTCGAGACTCTGTGGGGTTGTTGGCGCTCCTGCCAAGCCCCCATCTTCTCATGCATTTGCTTTTGTGGCCTGTCGCTAGTTGTTGCTGCTAGACATCACGTGTGTAGCTGCCCTACTCTTACCCTTTTTCCCCAGTTTCCTGTTTTGGATCTGTTGTGATCTGGGAAAGCAGAAGAGACCTGCTCATTAAAGATGTTTGTAAAGCTGTGGACAAATAAGTTTTGAACAAGGGCCTCCCTTAGGTGGTGGTTTTTATATTATGTCTTTTTTTTTTTTTTTTAACACTTTAGGCCATCACCCAGTTGTTTTGGGTAACTAGAGGCTATTTCTCCATTTATTTTGACAGGGATGAGTCGTATTTTAGGTAAATGATATTTTTAACGGAGCCCTAGTATGAAAATTATTTTGTGTTTTGAGTATCTAATGGCTATACTTATTTTAATTTGGAAAGTAGAGTTGGTCTCTAGGATGAATGTGCTTTGTTGCTGACAGGGGTAAAGCTGGGACGATGGTTCCCTATTTCTGCTTCGTTAGAAATACTGTTTCTCTGAAGTTCATCTCCATCGCCACCTTCCTTTTCTTAACCTTGGTTGGCAAATTAGTTGTCATTTCTTTTCTTTTTCCTTTTTTTTTTTTTTTTTGACAGGCAGAGTTAGTGAGAGACAGACAGACAGAAAGGTTTTCCTTCCATTGGTTCACCCCCCAAATGGCCGCTCCGGCCTGCGCGCTGCACCGATCCGAAGCCAGGAGCCAGGTGTTTCCTCCTGGTCTCCCATGCGGGTGCAGGGCCCAAGGACCTGGGCCATCCTCCACTGCACTCTCTGGCCACAGCAGAGAGCTGGACTGGAAGAGGAGCAACCGGGACACAATCCGGCGCCCCAATCGGGACTAGAACCCGGGGTGCTGGCACCGCAGGCGGAGGATTAGCCTAGTGAGCCGCAGCGCCGGCCAGTTGTCATTTCTTTTCAGTAACTACTGGACACTCTGGAAGATCCTGACCAGCAAAGAGCTGCCCCACCCCATCCTGTGAGAGAGGCTCCTCCCTCCCAGTGATAGAGCACTGGGAGGCGGGGCCTCAAGCCAGCCCTGCACCACAGCTCTTCACGCCTGGGATCTGTGAGGACGTTTCCATCTCTGTTGCCTGATCAGAAACAAAGCAGAGTCATTCTTTTACTCTTTCCATCATCATAAGAGTAGCTTAAAAACCAAGCATGTTTTACCTTTCAGGTTACGGTTTTGTCGACTTCGACAGTCCTGCAGCGGCTCAGAAAGCTGTGTCTGCCCTGAAGGCTAGTGGGGTTCAAGCTCAAATGGCAAAGGTGAGTTGAGCACCAGCCATCACTTCTCTATGCCATAGCTTTGCTTCTGAAGCCTGAGACATGTTTTTCTGTCACCATCTGCATTCCCTCTGCCTCCTCTGTAGCCCAGGATCCTTCTACCTCTACATCCTCAATAGCTGCTGTGCCAAAAAGTATTCCTTATAATCTAATGTGTGAATAGGGATTTATAAATGAATAAAATTCATATAGCAAATTACATAACCTCACAAATCAAGAAATAGCACCAGATTTTCTCAAGTAGTCAGGTGTTTTTGAATCTTTAAGATAGAATGTGTGTGGTTTTTTTTTTTTTTTCCTAATTTATTTTAAAAAATGAAGGAGTTACAGAGAGATAGACAGAGGCAGAGAGATTTCCATCCACTGGTTCACTTCCCAGATAGTGGCAGCTGCTGGGGATGAGCCAGGTTGAAGCCAGGAGCTTCTTCCAGGTCTGCCATGTAGGTGACAGGGCCCCAAACACCTGGGTCATCTGCTGCATCTTTTTTTAGGCCATTAGTAGGGAGCTTAATAAGTAGTGAAACAGCTGGGACACAAACCAGCACCCACATGGCATGCTGGCCTTGCAGGTTTTACCTGCCATGCCACAACACCAGTCCCCTGCATTGTTTTTAATAAAACATTTTAAGTGTTTGTTTTCATTAACTTGAAAGGCAGATTGAGAGAGAGTATCTTCCATTGGCTGGTTTACTCCCCATATACCTGCAACAGCCATTTGGACCAGGCCAAAGCCAAGAGCCCAGAACTCCATCTGGGTCCCCGACATGGGTGGCAGGGGCCAAGCACTTGAACCATGATCTGCTGCCTCCCAGGAGCATTTGGTGGGAAGCTGGATCAGAAGCAGAACTGATCCCTCTGATACGGGATGTGGGCATCCAAAGCAGCTGCTTAACCTGCTGTGTCACAACATCCTACCCTTAAAAATAATTTCAGAGCCTGGCACTGTGGCGCAGCGGGTTAAGGCACTAGCCTGAAGTGCCGGCATCCCATATGGGCGCCAGTTCAAGACCCAGATGCTCTACTTCTGATCCAACTCTCTGCTATGGCCTGGGAAGGCAGTGGAAGATGGCACAAGTCCTTGGGCCCCTGCGCTTGCGTGGGAGACCCAGAAAAAGCTCCTGGCTCCTGGCTTCAGATCGTCTCAGCTCCGGCCGTTGCAGCCAATTGGAAAGTGAACCAGCGGATGGAAGACCTCTCTCTCTCTTTCTCTCTCTGTCTCTCCTCTCTCTGTGTAACTCGAACTTTCAAATAAATAAATCTTTAAGAAAAATAATTTTAGAATGTCACTGCTCAGAGTCAACACACTGAAGGTGCACTGCACAACGTAAGTGTTTATAGGATGTCATATTTTGAAAGAGTATGGAACTGGCACATTACATGCTTTGTACAAATATACTGGTAGTTTCTAATGCAAATATTGGCTAAGGATGCTAGTCTGTACAAGAGTCCTTCATTTTTAGATATCATTCTAGGAATGATGCTATTCAGTAGTTCAATAAGGACTTTATTCATGACTACTTCCAATGGATTTTTAGTATTTTAGGTATGGAATATTTGTTGAAAATTTCACAGATTTTTAAACAGAGATCATGTTTATACATTAGTATGCATGAATATTAGTTACAGTGAGATAGAATATTTTTCTTGAAAATTTATCTTTTCATAGTTCACTTCCCAGGTTTTTATCTGGAATATCATAATTTATGAACATATTTGCTGTAGCCAGTCATTGTCTGTTTTCATATTAGGTTTATCATCAAACTTACAAAGCTGAAGCTGCCAACTTTCTTTTTCAAAAGTAATGATGCCTTAGACAGTTTTGATGAACTTGGAAAAGTTCATCTTATGTGATCTAAATCACTAGCCCAGAGGCAGATGTAATTCTGGAGCTGAAGGGACAAATTGGTGTTCTCCTAACTTCATTGTCAAGCGGCCATGGTGCTTTTGAAGAACTAAGATTCAGAGAGTAACCTTTGAAATGGCAAGCATCTCTGGAGAGATTCTGTTCTGTGACAGACATGTCCAGGAGTTACTATTGACTAAATTGATATTTGTGCCCCGTCTTTATTGCCTTACTGTGCGCTTGGGTCACATCCTAAAGACTAGTCCCTACAGTGCAGATTTAGAGACATTTGTGTAACTATGGGGATTTTTTTCCATCTGTGTTCCTTCAATTACTATGGAAAGTATCTTCGAGTCTGAAACTCAGTAGTTTGATATGTTGAGCATTCTTTGTGAAAGAGCAATAATTTTTATATTACCTGGCTTCATGAGACACAGAGAGAAGTAATTTTATACTACCCTTTGCTACTTCTGAATAGTAGCACATTATCATTCCCTGAGGAGCAGTCATCTGTCCATAGTAAAGAAAGTTTATGGAAGTAAAAGGGAAATGTCTTTAAGAGGGTAAGTCACCTGCTGAGATCTCAAGGCTACTGAAGAAATTGTTTTCAGCTACGAGGATAGAGATTGAATTTGAATAAAAGAATCAACACAAAGATTTCATAAAGGAGTTGATTGGTTTTCTACAGTAGTATGCCATTAACATTTTTAAAGCTTTACATTGAGGTGACTTTGGATTTTCTGAACATGTAGTAAGAAGAAGAAAATAAAACTATAAACACTAAGGACCATGATGATATTGTCTATCCTATGGAGCAACTTCCTGTGGCACTGTTGAAAGACAGTGGTTATGAGTTTTTGTAGACATTTACTATGAGTATGTGATGCTTACTTTGCAGAATGTTTCATCTGGTTCTGTAAACAGTAGGTGATCAGATATTCTAGAAGCAAGACCTTTAGGGCTCAGAAAGCAACGCATTCCTTTACTCAGTGATGCTCGTGGTTCCACTTTTGGATAAATCCGAAGCAGATATGACTATTCCAGCCACTCCCTTCCTTCCTTCCTTCTTTCCTTCCCTCCTTCCTTCCTTTTTTTTTTTTTCTTTTTTCTTTGCTTGCTTGCTTGCTTTTATTTAATCAATATAAATTTCTTAGGTACAGTTTTAGGAATATAGCAGTTCTTCCCCCTACTGCCCTCCCACCCCCACTCCTGTCCCACCTTCTACTCCCTCTCCTATCCCATTCTTCATTAAGATTCAGTTTTAATTATCTTTATACACAAAAGACCAACTCAGTATACACTTAGTACAGATTTCAACAGTTTGCACCCACACAGACACACAAAGTATAAAGTCCTGTTTGAAGGCAAGTTTTACTGTTTAATTCTCATAGTACAACTCATTAAGGACAGAGGTCCTACATGGGGAGCAAGTGCCCAGTGACTCCTGTTGTTGATTGAACAATTGACACTCTTATTTATGATGTCAGTGATCACCTGAGGCTCTTGTCATGATTTGCCAAGGCTGTGGAAGCCTTTTGAGTCCACAAACTCCATCAGTATTTAGACAGGGCCATAGTCAAAGTGGAAGTTCTCTCCTCCCTTCAGAGAAAGGTACCTCCTTCTTTGATGGCCCCTTCTTTCCACTGGCCACTCTGTTATTTCCATAACATCCCTTCAGTTGCTTTTTTCCAGTCAAGTCTTTCTGGTTGGCGTTTCTTTGGTAGAATGCCTCTTGATTTTTCAGATCCAAACTCAGCTGTTTCTATCTGTATTTATATGTATCTGACTTCAGTACAGCATTTTAAAGCAGACACTGCATAGGGAATGTCTTGAGTTACATTCCAAATACACTTTGTAAGATGTGAAGAACACGTGCAGGGGTTTTGCAGACTGCTGAGAGCCAGCCAGAGGGATGTTGCTAGAGCTGAGGGACACATCACAGCCTATAAAAGCAATTATTTGCTGGCAATATTGATTATTTGGTGATCAGAAAGCAGAATTTTAAAGGTTTCCATCCCAAAATAACTTTAGTACACAATATGTAATGAGTGTATTTAGTTACATTTTAGGAAATTGTAAGAAAATAAAATACTTACATTTTAGGAAACAGTTATAGGTTATGACTGGACTGTAGTACATAATTTTTTTCGTATTTTGAATCATGTGAACTAGGCTCCTCATCAATATAGTGGTACTGAATATCTGATTTTCAAGAACAGATTATTGATGCTAAGTGCACAATACCTATAACTTAAATGTCCAAACCTGTCTATTTAACAAAAACGTTGAGTATCATGACACGATGTCAAAGATTTCCCTTTCCCTAGATCAGCTATGCTCCAATGAGCAAGCTTGTAGTGGGATTGGAAGATGGTTTCCAAAGTGTTTGTGTTTCCAACTCTTCCATCAGCTTGCTAGCTGTGGTTTTCAACCTCTCCTGGGTAAGAGCAGTAGAAAATGATGGGAAATTTCTTGATCTGACAATGATGTGATCTGGCATTGCTTTCTCTGACTGGGCAGTAAACTGATGCTTTCTCTCATGAAATGCTTTCAGCATTTTTCTGAGATTGCTACCCGGCTCTGCCCTCCCTCCCAAATTGATTTTTCCCCTGTAGTTCCTGGAAGCTAGAGAAGACATGCCCTTGGGCTAAACCCTTCTGCCCCTTTCTATTGGGGTTTCTTGCTCCACAGGCAACCATCCCTCCAAGAATAGTTCCACATTTATAGGTCCCTTCACATCACCTTTCTACTTTTAGATTCCTCGCTTTTTGAGTCAGGCATGGGTTATTGAATCCACCAAGCTCCATGAGGCCCCGACAGAGCTTCCTGGGTGGCCAGGTGAAGCCTGCTTGCTTGACTGTCAGTGATAGGCAGGCAGCCCACATGGGGAGACTCAGAACACATCAGTGTTTTTCTTCATATAAATGTGTGTTCTCAGCCTCTCCGGGCTCTTAGAGATAGACAGAGGTAGGTTCTCAGCCAGCTCTTTGCAGGTTCTCCTTAGGTGGTCTTGTCTGTCACTCTGGAATGTGGGACATCCATTGTTTTGGGGCTTCCTCCTGAAACAGAAAGAGGGCTGTTTTTTTAATCTGTTAAAAATACAGAGGGTTTCTTTAGATTGGTCCCCAAATACTTACCTAGGCATCATTTCCAATGCCTAGAATAGTCAGCAGCATAATTTATTAAACATACCCATACACACAGCTTTTAAAGACATCTTTGCATTGTATTTAGTCAAAACTGTACTAAGTGTAGGTTGGCACTATGCATCATATCAACCATATACTTTCCCGAGGGTTGATAATGCGGCTTTTCAAAGATCTACTTGGAAGGCTTGATACTGCAAATTGGTCAGGAAAGGGGACCCCTTCCTCCTTCATCTGTAGGGAAGACAGTACACAGGTTCTAGCTGTGTGCCAACATTCTGTATGTTATGAATTTATTCAGGTCCCTGAAAATGACTTGAGTTTCCTGAGCCTATTTTTATTCTTCATTATCATTAAAGTTACAGAAGGTATTTTAAACGCCAGCAGTTCTTTTGTTCTATACCATAGAATGAAGGCTTTGAGTGTCTGAACTTGACTTAGCCTCTTGCTGTCTGGTTAATAAGCACCTGTACACATCTCTGGGGTGGAGGGATGGGGAGGGCTGTAAGAGGAAGTTTAAGTCTGGCTCCTGTAGTTGGAGGATAAGGAACCCACGACAGTCTACTTTCCTCTATTGAATTAATCAGGATACTATAATATGTTGAAAACTGATATTGCCACATATTAAAGGCTTACTTTCTTATGCAGTCAGAAAAAATAAGAAGCATTCAGTTGGAAGAGGGGATGTGTAACAATAATGTTGCTTGACACATTGGCTTCCTGGGTTGTAAAATAACCCAACAGAAACTTAAAAAAAAAAAAGAGTTGCAAATCTGCAATTTGAGAGCATTACAGACCAGTGATTGTTTCTCATTCATGTTTAAATTTTCTGTGCCTTGCTTGGTACTGCCATACATAGATATCAAGTCATTTAAGTGAGGAAAAAAAAAAAAAAAAACTTTTTAGCTTGGGCAGATACTGAGAATTAAGAAAGGGGCATTTAAAAAGCCTGTGGCTCTGGTGCCCTGATGAAACTTATCAAATAGGAATTCCCTTGAGCCTTTTGTTAAACTTGAAAGAAGTTTTAGTTGTGTGCATTTTTCAAATAAAAGACACGGATTCTATGGAGAGAAAAGAAATGGGGATAATGAGCAAAAACGGTGTCAAACTTGAATCGGCGTTGGTGCATCTATTCAGAGTGACTTCCGTCAGCCTGCCAGTACCTCCTCGGGCGGGCTGGGGGTCAGCAGATTGGCGGGTGTGTTTGGCGGGTGGTAAGCTTGCACATTTTTTTTTTTTCAATAAATAGGCAGTCAAACAAGCAGGAATGTAATCTCCTGCCACCCCGAGGTCCCCTGTGCCCCAAGCAGTGCGCAGTCACATGCCGCTGAGCAGCTCTCTGCTGGTTGGTGAACCTATTCAGTACAAGAGAAAACAGATGTCTGCTCTTCCTGCCAAGTCCCTTTCTTGCCTTTTAGGAACCGTTCCACACGCACAGGGAGGCTTTGGTAATTTCTTTCAGAGGACGAGTGAGTGCTCTACAGCATGTGCCACTTCCACGCCCCGCTTTGCTACTCAAGTGAACAGTAATGGTCGTTTATTCCTCTCCCAGCCAAAGCGGCACCAGTTGTCCACTTGTTGGAGAAGCCCTTGAACCCCATCACGCGTAGGGCATAGAGAAGGTCATTGGCCCTCTTGTTAGGTTTGGCCAAAGTACTGACAGAATAATTGTTGTTGTTGTTTTTAAAGATTTATTTGCAAGTCAGAGTTACATAGAGAAGGAGAGAGAGAGAGAGAGAGAGAGTCTTCCATCCGCTGGTTCACTCCCCAAGTGGCCGTAACAGCTGGAGCTGCACCGATCCGAAGCCAGCAGCCAGGAGCCACCTTCAGGTCTCCCACGTGGATGCAGGGGCCCAAGGACTTGGGCCATCTTCTACTGCTTTCCCAGGCCTAGCAGAGAGCTGGATCAGAAGTGGAGCAGCCAGGTCTCAAACTAGCAGTCATATGGGATGCCGGCACTGCAAGCAGCAGCTTAACCCGCTATGCCACAGTGCCGGCACCCCCCCCCCCCTTATTTTTTTAAAGATTTATTTATTTTTGTTGTTTTTAAGACATAGCTCTGGAAGGCTGGCGCCGAGGGTCAACCGGCTAATCCTCCGCCTGCGGCGCTGGCACACCGGGTTCTAGTCCCGGTCGCGGCGCCAGATTCTGACCCGGTTGCCCCTCTTCCAGGCCAGCTCTCTGCTGTGGCCCGGGAGTGCAGTGGAGGATGGCCCAAGTGCTTGGGCCCTGCACCCCATAGGAGACCAGGAGAAGCACCTGGCTCCTGCCTTTGGATCAGCGCTGTGCACCGGCAGCAGCACGCTGGCCGCGGCGGCCATTGGAGAGTGAACCAATGCAAAGGAAGACCTTTCTCTCTGTCTCTCTCTCTCTCTCTCTCTCTCTCTGTCTCACTGTCCACTCTGCCTGTCAAAAAAAAAAAAAAAGACAGCTCTGTATGGAATACAACAGTTAATGACTGTGAAGAGACTAAGCTGTCATCACTCAAGACCTAGCACGCATTGCTGCAGGTATCCTGTGATCTGGACACTATGAAGGTACTAGTGAGGATACATGGCTGCTTTAAGGATGAGATACTTTTATGATCAGTGCTGCCAGCTTGGAATTTCTTCCCATTCTTTTGTGCTTTGCTTTTTCATTGTAAAAGCACTACAGCTTTATGGGTAACGTTTGCAGGAAGATTGACCATTTAAAAAGAAAGATAAATAACTTTCGCTGTCAAAGTGATTCCCAAAGAAGAAACCTGAGAGAGTTGCTATTGGAAATAAATGCAGGGGCCGGCGCCATGGCTCACTTGGTTAATCCTCCACCTGCGGCACCGGCATCCCATGTGGGTGTTGGTTCTAGATCGGGTTGCTCCTCTTCCAGTCCAGCTCTCTGCTGTGGCCTGGGAGGGCAGTGAAGGATGACCCAAGTGCTTGGGCCCTGCACCCGCATGGGAGACCAGGAGGAAGCACCTGGCTCCTGGCTTCGGGTCGGCACAGCACCGGCTGTGATGGGCGTTTGGGGAGTGAACCAACTGAAGGAAGACCTTTCTCTCTGTCTCTCTCTCTCTCACTGTCTACAACTTTACCTGTCAAATAAATTAAAAAAAAAAAAAAGAAAACAAATGCATAAAATCATACGAAATAGTCAACTGTGTTTCACTGTATAAAAGAGCAGGTTAAGAGCCCAGCTTCGGGGGTAGGCTTCTGGCCTAGCATGGAAGACACTGGTTAGGATGCTGACATCCCTCATCAGAGTGCCTGCTCCAGCTCCCTGATCCTGGTTACCCTGAGGCAGGGATGATGGCTGACATAGATGGCTCCCTGATCAATCTAAGGAGGCCCAGACTGAGTTCCCAGCTTTGGCCTGGCCCAGTCCCAGCGTTGTGGGCATTTGTGGAGTGAACCATACATGGGAGCTCAATGTCTCTCTTTCACTCTCTCCCTATTTAAAAAAAACAAAACAAAACAAAAAAAACTTTAAAGATAGATTTATTTATTTGAAAGGCAAACTGACAGAGAGAAGGAGAAACAGAGAGAGATCTTCCATCTGCTGTTTCACTCCTCAAATAATGACAATGGCTATGGCTGGTCCAGGCCAGTCAGAGGCTTCAAACTCCATCTGGGTCTCCCACGTGGCTACAGGGACCCAAGTACTTGGAACATCTTCTGCTGCTCTTCCAGGTGCACCAGAAAGGAAAGTGGCACAGGCCGGTCTCGAACTGGCACCCATATGGGATGCCGGCTCGCAGCCAGCAGTTTAACCTGCCTCACCACAACACCAGCTCCGAACTGAAAAAGAAAAATTTAACTTTCTAGATTTTTGTTTTCACATTTTTTAATCCCTATCTCTTTGTAAACTTTCAAGTTGAATAAAGACTTTAAAGAATGTGCAACACTTAATGTTTTAATAGGAGAAGCTAAAACATATTTTAAAAGCATTTAATGCTACATTGTCAAATCTCTTAACAATGCTTCAAAAAGTCACGTAATATTTTCCTGCAAGCATTCTTAACCATTAGCGATTGCGATTTTTTTGTAACTAATTTTCAAAAGAAAGCCCACAATATTTTGATATATTTCTTATATTTTTGTCCAAAGATTGTTTTAATGCTCTTTAATGAGGGAGTTCCCTGCTTTTGTCTGACTCAGCATGAGTCAGAAGCCCAAGACAGGTCTGCGCCTGTCACGCCCCTGCCTCCGTGCCTCCAGAACCTCTCTGTTTCTCAAGGTATGGCTCTCAAGCTGCAGCTCTTCCTACTGCCTGCTCCCACTCCCAGAGTACATGAAGTCATAGGATAAACACTGCTGATTTTCCTGCAGTATCTGCTTCTCTATTAAAACCGCAGTAGTTAGGGAGTAGATTGCGGTTAAAAAAAGACAAAGCATAAGGCTTCAGTGAAGATTTGCAGCTCTGGCAAGGCTACTTGGGCTTTTTCCTTCGCTGCTCAGGATAGGTCGTCATTCTCTGTGCTGTGAGCACTGCTTACTTTGGGGGAAGAAAAGCCTCAGGGACCAACAAGATCAAATTCCTTAGGGGCAAACAATTTGGCACAGCTTGTTAAGCTCCACTTGGGAGGCCAACATCTTCTATTAGAGTGCCTGCTATTTGACTTTGAATCCAGCTCCTTACTGATGTGCCTGGAAAGCAGTGGATGGCAATTCAAGTACTTGGGTCCCTGCCACCCACATGGGAGACCCAGATGGAGTTCCTTGCTCCTGGCTTCAGCCTGGCCCAACCCTGGCTGTTGCAGCCATTTGGGGAGTGAACCAGTGGATAGAAGATGGGTGGATCTCTCTCTCTCTTCCACCTTTCAAAGAAATAAATCTTTAAAAATAGAAAAATCAAATCCTTAGACGGTTTCTCACATCTGGTTTCAGCCTCTTGATTTCTGCTTCCTCCTGTAGTTCCAACTCAGTGTCATGTCCTCCCAACAAAGTATTCCCTAATGTCCCTAAGACAGACATCCCTAACTATCCTTCCATTGTCATTTGCTCATTTGCATACATCTCTATTATAGCTTTCATTACCTTGCTTCCTTCTCAAGCTTTCAGAAGACAGTACAGGAATCATAGTCATTTTATAGCAAGGATCTGGGGAGTACAAGATGCACTGGAGATGTCCTTTAGCTGTATGAAGCCCCAGGCCCTCCTTCAGACAGAGAGAACCTGTTAATATTGGCTGGTTCAGGACCTGACTACCAGAGTACCAAAGAACCACCTGACTGGTGCCAGTGCTGTAGCACAGTGGATTAACGCCCTGGCCTGAAGCGCGGGCATCCCACATGGGTGCCAGTTCCAGACCCAGCTGATCAACTTCTGATCCAGCTCTCTGCTATGGCCTGGGAAGGCAGTGGAAGATGGCACAAGTCCTTGGGCCCCTGCACCCACATGGGAGACCCGGAGGAAGCTCCTGGCTCCTGGCTTCGGATCGGCGCAGCTCCGGCTATGGCAGCCAATTGGGGAGTGAACCATCAGATGGAAGACCTCTCTCTCTGTCTCTACCTCTCTCTGCCTCTCCTATCTCTGTGTAACTCTGACTTTCAAATAAATAAATAAATCTTTAAAAAAAAAAAAAAGAACCACCTGACTCTGCAGGAGAGCCTCAGGGATGTGTTAGGTTAGAACCAAAATGAGATGGCTAACAGAGGAGCTGTGGCTGTAATTGGGTCACGTTGGCTGAGGTTATCAAATGAAGTGGAAGTAAGGGGAACAGAATTTCATATTTAAAATCATTTGTATTGCTTTCAACATTGCATCTGTTGTTGTCCTATGTGTCTTAAGTCACTTTCTAATTTTGAAACATTAAAAGGTAGACTCTATATTACTGTCCGCAGAAGGTATTCTTAGCATAAGATAATCAGTGATAGCAGGCTAAATTGACCTCATTTCAACTGAGAGCCAACAGAGTTGCCATTTTGTTTGGCCTGTGAAGGTATTGAAGATAAAGGCTCAATTTGCTGTTGACTATTTGAAAATTTTAATTTCTTCTTGGACCCACTCTGAAAGTCAAGCATACAAGCTGGGAGCCACCTTTGGAATGAGCTTAGTTACATGCTGTTCTCATTGGTGTCACCGCCAGGGAGGTTTTTTTTTTTTTTTTTTTTTTCAAGAGATTTATTTTATTTATTTGAAAGACAGAGTTACAGAAAGAGATAGATCCAGAGAGAGAGGTCTTCCATCCACTGGTTGACTCCCCAAATGATGGCAACGGTCAGAGCTGAGCTGATCTGAAGCCAGGAGCCGGGAGCTTCTTCCAGGTCTCCCAGGCGAGCACAGGGGCCCAAGTACTTGGGCCTTTTCCTGCTACTTTCCCAGTCCATAGCAGAGAGCTGGATCAGAAGTAGAACAGCCGGGTCTCAAACCAGCGCCCGTATGGGATGCCAGTGCTTACAGGCTGGGGCTTTAACCCACTACACCGCAGCATTGGCCCCACGGCCAGGGAGTTACGGGGCCGCTACTTTTTGCTCATATTTCTTGGTCTTTGGTAATTTTACTTCATGAAAATACCAGAATATTTCTGATTGCCTAGGATACCGGATTGTGTTGTAAAAGGTCAGTGTTCACCTTTACATGCAGATTATATTAAGAAAATGTTTCATTTCAGGTTTAATTAATGCTAGTATATATTTGAAATGAGAGACTTTGTACAAATTTAAACATGCATAATACCTCACGTGTATTTTTAAAGTCCAATGCCTTTCAAAAATCTAGAAAGTTCTAATGAGTATGCTATTCTGCAGCCTGAGGCTAACACACCAATTAATGACTTTACTAATAGTACTAATTAAAGAAAATCATCATCTCTGATATATTTCAATATGTAGAGATACAACCGGTTAGTAAGATCAAAGGAGAGACTGGCTACAAATTCATTAAGACTATATTAATCTCACAGTTGCAGAGGTGAAATTTGAGTTCATCAGAAAATAGTCCAGTTGTCAGATGAGCTTTTGTCTCTGCTAATCTGAATACCATGCTCTTCACCGGTTCTCAGAAAATTCAGTTGTATGTCTGGTTTCAGCCGATTCCTCTGAACAAAGGACAACTGGGTGAGAAATGATCAAACAGCATTGCTTCTCAATTGTATTAAAATGCAGCTACTGATTCTGTAGGTCTGAGGTGGAGCCTGAAATTCTACATTTCTAATAAGCTTCTAAGACTTTCTCTACTCAGAGTTTATAATTGTGCATGGTTTTGAGATCTCTTGTTTGGATTCATTTAGGAGCTCTTGTTTTCCATGGGTGGTCACAACTCAGAAATAGAATGGATTCTACCATAGAGCAGGAGGCGAGAATGTAGGCAAAACTCTCTTGAACTTTAGAGGACTTCACGGGTCTCTAAACTGAATTATTAGCAGTAATAGCTTCCTGCACAATGATGTGCCTGAAATGGACTCCTAAAAATAGCAGTGGAGGAGAGGTTGGTTATTTTGGGAAACACTGCAAATAGCTGAGAGTTGTGGTTCCAGAGGGCAACCTTCCCAACTCAGTAGTGGCCGCCAGCAGTGCCACTTCCCAGTCTGCTGGAGCTGCACAGATACTCCATGCTTTAGACATTGTATTCAAACTTGGGTGTTCTCTAGTTCCCATGGTCTTACTAGGAAGTTCAGAAGGACTTGAGCAAAAAGAGTGGCTGAAACAGTTTTTTAACATAATATCTTCTGTTGGAAATAAATGGACAATTCTGTGTTCTGTTTTAGCAACAGGAACAAGATCCTACAAACCTGTATATTTCTAATTTGCCATTATCCATGGATGAACAAGAACTTGAAAATATGCTCAAACCATTTGGACAAGTTATCTCTACCAGGATACTACGTGATTCCAGTGGTACAAGTCGTGGTGTTGGCTTTGCTAGGTAAGCATGCTGCCCTTTCTTCACAATATTGACAGTAAAACCTCTGGCCTGATTGTCCTAGAAAGTAAAAAACAACCAAAAATAGAGAATTTCAGCCATGGTTATTGGCGTAAGTTGCACCTGAAGTTAAATTACATGTAAAGATGTAAAGATTGGTTTGCATTGTCCCAAATCTTTAGGCAGTTTACTATGATTTGTTATTGTCGTTGTTGTTTTTACTATTATTATTATTATTATTATTATTATTATTGAGAGACAGAGTATCCCTCCCAAGCTATTTCTCTCCCACAAAGGCCTGCAATGGTAAGTGCTAGGCCAGGCCAAAACCAGTAACCCAGAACCCAGTCCAGGTTACCATGTAGTGCCATGGACCCAACCACTTGATCCCAACCACTTGAGCCATCACCTGCTGCCAAGGTGCCCCTTACCAGGAAGATGGAATCAGGAGTGGAGCTGGAATTCGAAACCAGGCATTCCAGTATGGTTTACAAGCATCCTAAATGGTGCCCTCACTTCCAAGCCAAACACCTGCCCTTCATTAGGTTCAAGTATCCTAAGGACACTAAATATTTGGTGGCTTGTGACAAGAAACATGAGCAATAGTTCTGAAAGTGACCTTAATATTTTAATTAGATCAGGATGGATGCCTTTTTTTTTTTAATCTGAGAGGCAGAGAGACAGAATTCCCTTCAGATGCCCACAATAGCCAGGACTGGTAGGAGCTGAGAATACAATCCAGGTCTCCTGTGTGGGTGACAGGAACCCAGCTGCTTGAGTTGTTGCCTCTGCCTCCCAGCACCTGCAGTAGCAGGAAGCTGGAGTCAGGAGCCAGAGCTGGATCTCAACGCAGGCACTCTGTTATGGGACAGAGGCTTCTTAAGTGCTAGGCTAACCACTAGCCTCCTGACTTCTTAAAAATAATAATCAGTCTCCTCAATTTCATATTTCAGTATTTTTTTCTCATTAGGTAGAAATTTGATTTGCCACCAGCAAATCAAGAAGAATCTGTCTAACCACCCTACAATTTAATAAATGTTTACATTTTATAATTTTCTGGTTTCAAAATTTTAAAGAAAATGTTCAGATGTCACAAGTACCTGCATTCCTTCTTGTTTTTATCCATTCTGTCCCAGAAAGATACCTAAGTAATTTTGTTTCTAAAGGAAATATATTAAACAGATAAAGCTTTGATTTTTGCCAGGGTTCTAAAATCCAAAAGCCCACATCCAAAAGCTGATTTTACCTGATGAGTTCTCCAGGAGCATATTAATAATGTGCTGCAACAGTTGATGTCTAATGTTTTCAATTATTGACTTTGACTCCAGAGGAAAAATTACTTTCATATACAAATGACAATCCCAGTCCTGTGATATCAACAAAGCATTGCATATTATTTTACATATGAGAGAACTGCGGCAAAAAGGGACCTTTCCTTCTTACCTGGCTGAAGCAAGGACGAGTAGCTGCTTCTTGTGGCTCTCTTAGTCCATTGTTCTTTCTTTTCTAATAAAATTGAAATCTCTGAGGAGTAAGTCTCCGAGGCCAGCATCTCCAGTGTACCCACTTCGCTGGTTAGAAGGATCCGGGTGACACACAGCTCTGCATCATCTATAATATCCTTCTAAAAGCAGATGAAATAGTACCATTTATGCATTCAAAACCAAAACTCAATTATACTTTTCATTGTTACCATCCATTAAAATGAAGGTGTAACTCTCTCTTAAGACTATAGCACATTTAGGATAGATTATTTAATGTTTCTTCCATTAAAGAAAAGCAAGTTAGTCACAGAACTGCCCAGAAGTGTTTTTCAAATGTTTTAGGTACCTGTCAGTATATGAGTGTGCTTCAAGAAGTTCATGAGAACTGCATGTTGTGGGAAAAAACATGCATGGATTTCAAATTTTTTTTTTGCACCAAAATAAATTTATCTTCCATTTTCCCTGAATTTTTGGAAGTACAATCAGAATAACCTCCAGAGATAGGCTCTATCCTTTAATTACTCCTTTGAAGCCAAGATGCCAAGCTATGTTATTGACTGAAATAGTATAAATCCTGAAGTAAACCTAAAAACATATAAGGCACACATTTTCTGGTTGGCACTAGCTGCCATCATGAGTCTTTAGTCTCCATTCTGTGAGTATGTGAAAGGAATGACCAGCTGTTTATTTATTTGGAGACACAATGAGATAGAGACAGAACTCTCATCCACTAGTTCACTCCCCAAATACCCACAGCAGCCCATGCTCAGCAGGCCAAATCCAGGAGCCAGAAGTCAGCTGACCTCTCTTGTGTGGGTTTCACAGACCCAACTACTTGAACCATCACTTGCTGCCTCCCAGGGTGTACATTAGCAGGAAGCTGGAATCACGAACCAAGCCAGGACTTGAACCCAAGCACTCTGATATGGGATGCGGGTGCCCCAGGCTGCCTCTTGGCCAGGTTCCCACCCTCCAGACCACCTCAGAAATAGCCAATATTCTAGCAAGTAGCAAATACACTAGTATTACACGCTGAGGTTTTTAACTCAGTGTCTTAACTAACTATTGTATACTGGTTTTTAGTTTGCCAACAAGTAAATAAAACTATATATCCTACGTGCTTGATAGTAAACACGTGAATATAAGTTATTCTGTCTTTTATGGTTCAGAATGTACTCTGGTTATCAGTTGTCATTGTACTATACGAGTACAGTATAGGTAAAAGAATAATCACTCTTTTTATCACAGCCATGTTTTTTGCTAGCTTTCATTTGTATCTGGAAATCCCTATAAGAATGTTTCTGTATGCAAAGAACAGAATGAAAACTAAGAGCCTCCTAAATATTTATAAATATTCTACATTTGTATTTAAATAGGATGGAATCAACAGAAAAATGCGAAGCTGTTATTGGTCATTTTAATGGAAAATTCATTAAGACACCACCAGGAGTTTCTGGTATGTTGTTCAACATTTTATCCCTAGTCTTTTATATCATGTGGGTGTAACTGCAGCACAGGGTGACTCTTTTATCAAAAACAAGAAGCCCTCAGGTCACCATTTAAAATTTTCTTTGGATTGCAAGTAAGACTTTAAACGTCTGTCTCTGGGCATTGGATGTTGAACTGTCAGTGGAAGCAGACCCAGCCGAAGGAGCCCTGTGACCTGGGGAGTAGCACAGTGCAGGCAGGGCTGCTGCTTGGCTGCGTCAGCTTTCTCTGGACCCGCCTAGTCTCCATCCCGGCAAGCTGCCCAGCACTGGGTCACGTTGCCGAGGAGGGTAATGCCTTTCCCATCCCTGTTGCACCTGGAGCTCACGCCCACGGCTGCTGCGTCCCCTCCACTCCAGCCACCACCTCCTCACTCCACCATGTGGTGTCATCTTCATGCACACCATGTGTCAGAAACTGTCCATCCCAAGGTCACGCTGACTCTGGCTCAGCTGGAACCTGATCTGAGATGCAATGGGATCCTTCCATTCCCATTATTTACTGGTCTTTCTGTTCCTGTTTCCTGTTCCTGCCGAATCCAGTGTCTACCTTGAGCGCTGCGTCTTTCTTGCGTGGCTTCCTCAGTGTTGTTACCCTGTCCTGGTCACGCCTGCCTGGCAGGACGCCTTCCCTGATCCTGTTACCTCTGCAGACCGCCGCTGTATGAGATCCACCCTGACAGAGGCACCGCTAGGTGTTCGTTGTTGTTGAGGTTTCACAGACTGTACTTGCTCACCTAGAGAGCGGAACCCCCTTCTCCCCCAGGCCAAGTCAGTCTTAGAGGCCACCGTTGTGTCTGTGGTCTGTCACAGACGGACACACTTGGACGTGGCACCCGTCCGCAGACGTCTTCAGCCGACCAGTCCCTTGGCACGGCCGCTGCGTGCTGGACGTGCTCGCCCTTCCCGGCTGCAGTGCCGGTGTTCAGCAGCCTCTGCAGTCCGCTCCCTAACTCGAAGCAGACGACTTCCCTTCCTGCTCGAGGAAAGAAATGGAGATCAGCAGGCAGAAGTGCCACGAGCTTCCCGCTTCCTCCCGACAGGGGACCTTCGCCCAGTTCCGGGCTCACCTCTCTCCTTCCTCCGGGCCATGGGTTCCCAAGCTGCCTTTGAGATCCCGTCCCTTCATGGTCTCGTTCTGCTAACTACACCCTCCCTCCCCCTCCTTGTAAAATGTCAATCTCTGTCTTGCTCTTCTTTTTTTCCAACAAAACCAAAAACTTACTTTCAATCTATGGCAAGACTAATTGGTGGAGAAATAGGAGAAAATGCACAAACACTAAGTTGTAGAAAGAAACTTTGTGAACAGAACTGCAATCGACATTTCTTAAAAATCACAGAATCTGATGAAAACTCTGCCAAAATTTTTCTAGAAAAAAAGATGCCCATTCGCGTTTGAGGTCATTTAAGTCTTTGCAGTCTTGAAACGAAGCAAATCTGAGCACTCTTCACCTCCCTCTTTTGTGATCTTTTATGTCTAACCTTCCTCACTTCCCACTCACATCCCAGCTCTGTACGATCTTGACATCTTCCCTAGCGTATAACTGACACGGCGCTTGGTAAGTACCTGCTAGGGTGCTTGTGACAGACCACCACAGAGTAGCTTCAGCAGCAGACATCTAGTGACTCAGGGTTTGGGGGCACATGGTCCAAGTGGGTGGCAAGATTGTGAGGAAGGATCCACTCCACGAATTTCCTCAGCCTATAGGGGCCATCTTCTCCCCTTCTCTATACCCATTTGCCTCTATACCCATTTGCTCACCCCACTGAACTCATTTGAAGACTATCTCTGAATAAGGTCGAATTCTGGGTTACTCAGGGCTAGGAGTCAGCTCTCACATCTGGATTTTTTGGCGACAGGAAAGATAGTACACAATTCAACGCATACCACTCATCTCCTGATTATCCAACCTGAGGGTGTCCCTGGCTTTTTAAAAATTTTTAATTTTTTTTAGATTTATTTATTTATTTGAAAGGCAGAAATACAGAGAGAAAAGGAGACAAGACAGAAAGAGAGAGAGAGACATCTTCAATCCACTGGTTCACTCCCCAGATGGCCACAATGGCCAGGTCTGGGCCAGGCTGAAGTCAGGTCTCCCATGTGGGTGCAGGGGTCTAAGCACTTGGGCCATCTTCTGCTGCTTTTCCCAAGTTCATTAGCAGGGAGTTGGACTGGAAGAAGAGCAGCTGGGACATGAACCGGTGCCCATGTGGAAAGCCGGCACTGCAGATAAAGGCTTAGCCTCCTGTGCCACAGCGCTGGCTCCCCTTCCCTGCTTTCATGGGCTGGGTCCGTAATGTGGTATTTGGTACCACTGGCTCCTCCCTGCTGTGTCCTCCCTCGGCTCTGCTGCTCCTCTCTAGTTTTTTCTCATCTCGGATTACTTTGTGGATTTGTTTCTTGGTTGTCAGTGTTTTCCTGCATTCCACTTTGGGCTCACAATTGCAATAGATTTCATCCATTCTCAAGATTCTACCTGTGACTTATATTTAGACAACACTTGACATGCGTCGCTCCAGCCTGGCTTTGCCTTGGGCTTTCAGGCTGCTTGGCCTCATTCACTTTCGGTTCATCCTCAACTGTTTCCCTTCCCATCTGATCCTGCTGTGCCCTCTTCTTGTCCTTATCAGTGGGACCAGTGTCCACTCAGGCACCTGAGTGAGAAACCTGGGCTCCCCACACCTATTTTCCTTCTGGTTCCATCTAGAATCTACTTTCTCCCTCCATTTCTCCTGCCACTGCCTGGTTTAACCCATATCGTCTCATGCCCAGGCCATAGCAGCAGCCTCCGGATGGCCCGCCCCACCTAGTCTTACTTCTTTCTGATGTCCTCCTGGACTGGCCAGAGAGATTTGGATACAACATCCTCGTTTGTATCACTTTACAGCTAAAACTGCCCCCTCCCCTAGCCAAGATAGGTCACTGAAGGCAGAGGGACTGCAGCTTTTGCCCACTTCAGGCCTTTGTCCTTCCGTTTCCTGCCCTCCTGGTGATCCTCTTCCAGTACCCACCCCCGGTGCTGTGCCAGCACGCCCTGTTGCATCATTTCTCTTTTTTTCCCCTCTTGTGGTTTCCAGTGCCTCTCATCCTTTGGGTTCCCTTTAACCAGGCTGCCTCTGACTCAGCAGTGATAGAGCACCCTGACACCCATCGTCGTTATAGCACTGAACAAACTAGAAGCTCCTGAAGGCAGAAACTATTTCTCGTCTTTTTTATGTTCGTGCTGAGGGTGGTACTTGAGCCATACTGAGCAACAGCAAATGTTTGTTGGTCTTGGGAAATTTTCGCTGCACTACGACAACAACTTAAAAGCTAGCATATGGGATAGAAGAAATGAAATGCCTTCGGACTTGAAGCCAGGCACCAGCCTGTTGCCTGCCCGCGGGAAGGCAGTTTTGAAATTTAGAAACCCTCCCCCCCCGCCCTTGCTTTGAGAGGGAGGTACTGCAGTTGTTAAAATGGGGGAATGAGAAAAAGTCCCAAACACCTTCTCCATCTTTAGCTGCCGTGATACATGCACCGTGCTGATTCGATGGCAAGGTGTCATCAGTCCTTAGGACCATGTCAGCTCACAGCCCCACCTGCTCGCCTCTCCCCCAGCAGGTCCTAGGGGTATGGCTGGGGCCTCACCTTCTGTTGGATACAAGTCTGGAGAAGGAGCCTTTCACTGCTCCACTCCACCCCCTGCTGGCCAGAGTCTCAGAGGTTGGATTGGCCCTGTCCACAGGACTGACCCTGAAATCCTCATGCAGCGGGGAGCAGGCCCCCGTGCTCATCCCTGAACTCAGAAGAAACCTCTGCAGCGAGTGCTCACAGCAAAACCGAGACGAGCACAAGACGGATCCTTGGATCCTCGGATGCTCTCTCCTAGCATGACAGGGTTCCTCCCCACGTTTTATATGCAAAGACACAGCACTGGAGTAAACAGATTCAGGGAGGTGAACCTTGCAGGTGAACATGAAAGGCAGGTGGGGCCTAACCTCTAGGACGTGAGCACAGAGGCCACATAGAATATTTATCCCGGGTTTTCACACTGGAGAGACAAGAAGGTGTTGAGGTATTTTGAAGTCAGATTAATTGCAGCCCGAAGTCACTGAAGCAAGTTTCTGCAAGGCTGTGCGTGCGTTCCCTGTGTTCAGTTCTCGGGCTCCTGTGGCTCCAAGGTTCCATCTTTAACTGGATGACTGATGGTTACCATTAAGGATTCACTTTCATTTTCTGCACCCAGTTGAGTTTCCATTTCATAGAGAAACTAATTTGTCAGTATGCGCAGTACCACAGGCTACACTTGATCTTGTAATACTGAAACCCGACAACACACTGTTTCTGTGGCTGTAGCTGAGGACGAGCGGCCCACAGGCACAAGTGTGGGAGCGTAAAATATGAGCCCTGGAAGTACTCTACTGTTAGAAAGGGAGCCTACGCAGAGGGCTTCCTTTTCGGTTTTGTTTTGTTGTTGTTGCTGTTGTTGTTTTTAAGGTAGTTTTGTTTTCCTACCAAGAAAACTTGAAAGAAAAAGAAACGGTCCAAACTTCTACTGAAGGCTAGGGAGCAATGTCATGGGCGGCCTCCTGTAAACCTACCCTCCAGGCCACTGAGTGCAGCATCTGTGCCCAGCTGCTGTCTTGTTGGCTGCCTCCGTGCCGTCCATCGGGACCACCAAGGCGTGGTCCCTTTCAAGAGCTGCTCAGCCACCTCCCGGTGAGCCGTTTGCCTTCCCAGCTCTGTCTTGCGTGAGACAAGTCCAGGAAGGGGAGACAGCCAGGGCACGTTTGTTGTGCTGTCGTGTCGGTCTGGGATGCACTCTGCCAGTTCGCTGAATGAAGGGCATCCCCGGGGTCACAGACTGAGGTTGGACGGTTTCCTTTCTTCTTCCAAAGGACGCCGTGGCCGTGCCATGGAGCAGTTCACAGACTATCGGCCTCTGTGCCATTGCAGGTGGTAGGGGAGAGTTTCTTCCAAGTTGTGCCAAGTGACAAATGGGGCATGAGAAACAGACGAGGTCTTCTCCCCCGAGAACAGGGCCGCGGCCTGTGCGGTTTTTGCAGCTAAGCCAGCCTCACTGCTCTGGGTCACACGTCACCATGCACCACTTTGGCACACCCCACGATCGTTCCTCTGTGTAGTCCTAGTTCTCGTCTCAACCGGATTGCAGGTTCTGCGGAGGCAGGAGCTGTGTGTGATTTTCATCGTGTGCCAGGCCCAGGAAGCCAGTGCGGCACCCTTCATGCAGAGCTCATCCCAGCAGTCATGGCTAGAGTGAGGGCCTTTGGGGTACCTTTATGCATGTAAGTGAGAATAAACTGTCCTTAGGCATGTGTGTTTGAAACATACAGCGTAGAACTCAGAAAGACACTCTCCCCAACACAAGTGCATTTAGACTTGCGCATCCACAGAGAATCTGGAACAGGTTCCAGGTTTTTTTTCCCTTTTCTTCTCCCTGTGAGAATTATCCCTGAGTACCTGTTTATTGGATGCTGCTCTCTCCTCTCATCCCACCTGAACAGCTACTCCATAATCCCAGTTTCTCCAGGGAGTGCACGTGATTATTGTCCACAGAACCAGATGAGCAACAGAAACGCTGTCAGGCAAGGGCAAATTGAATGGGCCTCCACTCTGGGATTTAAATAATGTAGGCTCGTTGCGAGGCAGACATAACATTTCACAAATACAGTCAGAGGATGGTTTATTTAATGATGCAAGATGTTTAGCTGGCATAAGCAGAATTACCCAGGATGGTTCCTGTCAGAGTGCTTGGATTCTTGCACGGCTGGCGATTTGCCTGTGACGCTGGAGCCAAGTGCAGGAAAGGAGCTCGCAATACACACAGGCCCCAGAAGACACACTCCAAAAAATGAACCGACCTAAGGAGGAGGTCAGCGGTGTGTGTGTGTGTGTGTGTGTGTGGTCACCTCTCATGTGCCACCCATACCCTTTCCACACAGTGTGGCAGGTGGCACGGCTGGGTCCGCCCCATACCTGACCTTGGGTATGGGCTTCTTGGAGACGTAGTTGTAGTTCTGTAAAAAAAGCTAACAGACCACATTGTAAATTCTAATGCGATTTGTTTTCTGAAATGCCTTTTTAAAATCCTGTGTTTTCGTGTCTGAAGTTACCATATTTTAAAAGAAACTTTGTCTGATAGCAGATGCTTCTTTAAATGTATAATATCATTTGTTGGAAAAAGAGTTGCTTATAATTCTTTCCCCACCCAGTCCTTTGTGTTCCCCTGAAATCGGTGGGATATTGTTCTGTATCTGGACTGACCTTGGATTTGAGTGCTGGCTGGATTGTAGTAAGTCAGGTGGGCTTGGAACATCCCTAACCAGGGTTCAAGAACCTACGGCTTCTTTTTGAGACACCCTACATGTGTTCCATAGTGGTTTTCAGTAACTCCCTCATGTGCGCTGGATAAACGTGCCATCCTGGGAAGCTAGTGGGCCGGCAGTTTCTACATAGTGAATGCTAGAACCAGGGATGGCAAGATGCAGTTGTGTAGAACTGGTGAGCACGTCAGGAGAATTTGTCCAGGCGGGAACACTGTGATCACCATCACAATTCAGGGATTTGTCTAACAACACTCTCCCAGGACCTGCCTAGAGCAGCAGAATGTCTGGGAGACTCATGCATGTGGGCCGTTGGCTGGCGCTCTCCTAGAGCTGCACATGGCCCTGGCACTGCCTGCCAGACACACTCACCCCCAGCCCCCCCAGGACAAAAGCCAACAGTGTGCTCGAGGCCACAGGAGATAGTGCGGCCACCCATCCCTCTTTGGGCCTCTCCATGACATTAGTGGAGTCTGGATGAGTCCCCATGTGTCAACAGCAGAAGAGTTTGAAAAGTGTCCACTCGCTGGGAATGTGAGTGCCTGTGCCATCCCCATTGCTGTGCCGGTGTCGTGTGCATGTATGGCTGTTGGCAGACTGCAGCCAAGGACTTGAGCTGCTGTTACATCTGCTTTCTGTGCTCCTCTGACTTCTTTGGGTATGTGCCCTGCAGGCTCTGACCCACCCATTGCAGAGCTCTCCGACTGCAGTGACAGTGTCCCATGGCAGGAGGCAGCAAAGGGCATGTTTACGTGACACACTACCTCTCTAGTAAAAGACCTGGAGGTTTTTCCATGGGGTTTTATTGCCCATTTTGGTGTGTGAGTGTTTGTCTTAGGCACTGTTACTCATACAGCCAGAAAATGTTGGCAGCTCTGCAACAAAAGGAGCACAGCCTTCCATGTCAGGAGTTCCACATCTGTGGGTTCACCCAACCTGGGATCAAAAATGCTCAAAAACTCTGTGTAGGTACTGCCCATGTGTGCAGCTTCGTCTCTTGTCCTTACTTCATAAACGGCTTACATAGCATTTACACTGTCTTCAGGATTCTAAGTAATCCAGAGATGACTTAAAGTGTACGGGGGACTCCATGGGTTATCTGTACATACTGCACCATCTTCTAGAAGGTGCTGCAGCCTTCATGGATTTTATTATCTACATCCTAGAACTGAGCCCCCATGGATACACCACAGGGTGAGTGTAGGTGAGGACACAAGCGATGATCCTGGTGCCTTCAGGGTGGTGCAGGCCTCCCTGTGCAGCTGCAGTCTCTGGTCGTATGATGGAACAGGTCCACGGGATCACACTGTGGGATGTGGCCGTCAGTGGCCACGCTGAGCAGCAGCCCCGGCTCTGAGTGGACAGGGGACAAGGGTCGTCTCGCAGAGCCAAGGCTCAGACTCCTTCTCCACTATGGAAGGGAAGGCTAGTTTTTAGAAAGACAAGGAACCACAGCTGGAGAGCTGCCAGTGTGTCAGGCCCATATGCTTTGGGGGCCACGGTAGTTGCAAATTTTATACCCATTCACTCTCAGGTTCTGCCAGTAAGGGATGATAAATAGTGGAGAACAGTTTTGCCCAATCGTAAGGGTCTTAGGTGCAAGATGTGAGTGTTGCTATGAAACAGTTTTCTAAGAGACATAAACTTCATCCCTAAAAATAATTGGAACATTTCTTCACCGTGTGAGAAGACAGCAGCCCTAGCTAGCTCATTATTAAATTTTACAGAATCCAATCCCGTGGAAAACATGCCAGTCCCTACAAATATTTGTGACTTCTGAGCCACAGCTCCTGCTCCTGAGAACTTCTAGTAATTTGAAAGCAAAATGAGCAACTAATTCAAAATGTTGAGTTCCCCAATTATAGTAATAGTTATACTAGCTGATATTCATTGAGCACTTCATATGTGACTTGTAATTGAGGGAGGTACTATCCCCATCTCAAAGACTATGAAACCAGAGACATTGAATGATTTTCCTGGAGTCACCAGCTAGTAAATTGCAAACCCAGGGAGACTCATCTTGAGCCAGTGTTCTAACCACTACACAGTACAACCACCAATATAGCAGTTGGTACTGGAGTTAAAAAGATAAATAAGACACACATGTTCATACATTGATAGTTATAAAGAACCTGTACATGACCCCTTTGCAAATAAAACATGATATAAACAAAATAGTCCTACAAGGTAGAGAATGGTCTACCACATACAGAAGAAAAGAACCTATCATGGCTAATGTGTAGAGCAATTGTACCTACATAGACTTAGAAACGAGGTCATGGGGGCATTGAGTTTGTGTTTTCTGTTTATTATGACTTTAATATTGTTAAATCATTTTTTGATGCATAGCCCTTCTTTGTTGGATTGAAAAGTGAGGTGAGGCGGAGGAGAGTTCTATTAAGAATAAAAAACTCAACAGAAACGAAGCTGTTGCACAAACACACTGCACTCCTCACTGTTTCCGCAGACTGAAAGGGAGGTGGATGCACTAGACAGGGATGGGAAAAGGAGACCAACACCTATAGCCCAGGTAGAAGAGCTTCCAGGGAGAGAAACTGTAGCCGAGCCTGGTGGTTGAGTGGGACAGCAGAGTTAAGTGTGTGCACAGAAAGTGGGTGTTTATTGGATCCTTGGGTTTTGTTTTTTTTTTTTTTTTAAAGCGCTCCAGATAGTTGAGGAATTTTGAGAGTAGCCACACTATCAGAACCACAGCTAATTCCAATTGCTGAGTGGCCTGGTTTTCAAAACTTGATGGAAAAGTTTCTTTTGAGGGCAGTCTACATTTTATAGGGTGTTGATTAGCTTAAAATACTGCATAACTAGAAAACACGAGTTGGGAAGCAGCAATTTCTGCAGCCGTGACTGCCAGCTGCATCTACAAGAACAGGTACGGAGCCCACGTGGGGGAAAGGGTCTGTTCTGTGACATGGGGCCTGGAGCCTGGGTTATATCAGCCAGCAGGACTTGCAGGAGAGCAAATCATGAGCCGCCCTGCTTCCTCGGAGCGTGCATTCTAGAAGTGATTTTTTAGTCTGAAGACAAGGGTACTTCAAAAAGTATGTGGAAAATGCAACTTGAAGATGTTTTTGGTACCAAAAGTTGAGCTCCGTGAGTAGTTTTCACATTATATATGTCTGATGCATTTTGAAGACCCCCTCATCTACGTGGAGTTCAAAATGCTTTTTACATCAGATGTCTTGGAATTCCATTCTTCATGAGCTTTCTGCAGCACCCTTGTGTCAAGGACAGACATGTAAGCCCACATGAGCATAGCGCTGGAGCCTCAGAAGAAGGGCAAGGAAAATGCTTGGTGTACAGCAAGTCACGGGCATCACCCACGTGACGCACAGTGTCTTAGGGCTGTGAGTGTTGTTAGTACTGCACACCATCAGGCATTTGTAAAACACCTTTCTCTGCAAAGCTCTATGGAGGCACATTGGAGAATCCAACAAGGCTGTTAGATGGTTGTGAGTGGTCTAAAACATTTTAGATCAGTGTTTACATGTGTGGTGTCGCCGAGGGCTTTGAACAAATGCTCTAGGTAACACTGCAATTGTCGAGCTTTCGGAAGTCCATGTTCTTGTTGGCCTGGTGAGGGTGATGAGGAGGAGAGTCTGCCACGAGAGCTCTTCTACATGTGCAGTGTAACCTTTACAGATCCAAAAGATCATGATCAGCTATGGGGAAATTCAGCCTAGGCATTCTGCCTGTTAGGCAACATTAATTGACAAGGGGGTAGTTCATGCGATTTTTCTGTCACTTGAATGTGGGTATTTATCTCAAGTCACTCATCATTTGTCAAAATTCTTTGCAACTGTTGTCTTTACACAATAAAGTAGAGTTGCTGTCTTGGAAAGGGATCTCTGAAAACTGATTAGCTGTTACATATTTTTTAATTTATATGGCAATTCCTTTTCCATGTGTCAGGCCTCCAATATTTCCCTTCTGAAAAGCAACCCAAGAGGCCAGCTGCCATGTCCCTAATGCAGAAAAGCCTGGCACCATACAGGTTCTTCCAAGTTTTCAACCTGCAACCTGTGTGTCAGCTCCAAAGGCAAACGAGGAACCACCCCAGTTTGGCAGAAGCCACAGGAGCTGCTGGTCAAATGAGGGGATCTCGTTTCTCACACGCCCTTAAAAATGAGTGAGTGGGCCATGACACAGGACATGGGCTTCTGTGTTCCGACCCAACAGTCTTGTTGAAGTCATCTAACCTTTGCCCAGCAGCCTCCTAAAGGCCACATGAGTATCGGTTACAAGAAGGCAGGCCTTTCTGCCGCCGACAGTACCTGGAAATTTCTTCAACCTCTACAGTTTGCTTCCTTAGAGCACACGGAAATAAGTCGTGAAGACCTCACAGGGCTACTCTGCTTCCGATACTGTCATCCCAAGGAACAGCAGCCACTGTAGAAGTGCAGCTGCTCCTGCATCACAAGTATTTTGCTTCTGGGTAACATTTCTATTAGAAATCTCTAAATGCTATCGACAGTGTTCTGTCCCATAAGTGAGCACATGGCTGTCCTAAGATGTGGTTCACTCTCATCCTGCTTAAGCTAAATGCCCCGTGAAAGCAGGGACCCTGTTTTATCAACCACTGTCACCCTGCTCGTGTGACTGTGGCACATAGAGGACACACACTCGATACAAATTTCACCTGCTAAATGGACCAAAGAAAACTTTTAATACAGCAAAGAAGCAGTATTTCATATTGCCACACGTGGAATACTGGGACACTCCCATTTCCCTGAAACAAGGGGCCTGCAGCTATCTGAAAAAGGTGTCATTTCTATCGGCTCTGATTGTTTAAAATAAGACACTGGCTTTCCTAGGATAGCAGACAGACTGTTTTAACTACATGCCGTTTTTGCTTATGGAGGAAACAATCTTAATGACAGCATAAAATCATGGAGTAGTTAGAATTCATTTTTCAAAGATTTAACTACATCTGTTCCAGTTGTTTCACTTTAAATGATATATTTGCAAACATGTCAGCACTCACTTGTTTACCTCATTGTCATGTATTTTCAGCAGGCTTTGTTGTCGCTTAGGATTTCTTTATCTTTAGAGGGCATAGTGCAGATGAATAAAAATGTGATAGGACTGCGTTGACCAGGGAGGCACTACCTACATCCATCCACACCTGGAGCCGTGAACTTCCAGAGTGGGGAGGGAACCAGTGGATGGGAAGAGCGCTCTCTGTAAATCTTTCAAATCAATCATTTAAAAAAGATTTTTATTTGAAAGATTTTGGTTTTTTTTTTAAGTGTCATCAGGGATGCAAAATATTTCATTCTATTTCA
This sequence comes from Lepus europaeus, assembly GCF_033115175.1. Taxonomy (NCBI): domain Eukaryota; kingdom Metazoa; phylum Chordata; class Mammalia; order Lagomorpha; family Leporidae; genus Lepus; species Lepus europaeus. Next base: position 102,470,241 of record NC_084827.1, on the reverse strand, counting down.
TCTATTTAGTTCACCTTCTGTGACTTTTGGTGAAAGTAGAAATTTCCAAAAGTCAACACCTGTTTTTTGAAAAGGCAAGTAGTATAGTTTATCTGTGGTCTGAGCATTGGCCCCTAGTCCTTTGTTCATCACCAACACTTACCCTTAAAAAAAAAACTTATTTGAACGAGAGCATTAGAGAGGTAAAAAGAGAGAGATCTTCCATCTGCTGGTTCACTCCAACAGTCAGGCCTGGGCCAGGCCAAAGCCAGGAGCCAGGAACTTCTTCCTGATCTCCCACATGGGTACAGGGGGCAAGCACCTGGGCCATCTTCTGCTGCTTTCCTGGGACACAAGCTGGCACCCATGTGGGATGCTGGTGTCCCAGGAGGTGGTTTTACAACTGTGCCACTATGCCTTAAATTGAAGTTCCATGTATAGGAAAGCCCGGAGCGTGCTGGGGGAGCTGGCGTGAGGCAACGCGCTCACCAGCACCCAACATTTTTGGTCTTAGCTCCTGGGACTCATAGTACAGTTTCCACTCAGAAGTGAGCTCCCAACTAGCCCATCCCTCTGGGTTGGTTCATACCAGGGAGGAGAAAAAAGGGGTTCCAGCTGCAGCCTAGCCAGCTCCCCAAGAAAGAATTACTGTGAGTATTTGTTCTGTTTGTTGGCAAAGAAGTGTGGAGAGACACTTTAACTTCTACCCTGTGATTAGTGGGTGGGTAGTAGTGATATAAAAGAAGAGATGAATTAGGATAATAAGAGGCAGAGGAGACAAGAGTGAATTTTCCACAAATAATGTTTTTCTCCATGGTTATTTAACTTTGAAGGCAGTGATGATGGTTCTATGGTAAACAAAGGATGGAATGTGGGAACCAGACAGGAAGGTGTGAGCGCCTGCCTTTATTGCATTAACTGGAAGAGGACAGGAAAATGCACAGCCCCCGGGACACACTGTGGTTTCCTCCACAGCAGAGCAAAGGAAAAGGAAAACTCCAGAGTGCCCCAGGGTGCTGTAGCCCCTCTTTTTCTTAATCCTAATGGACAGATCGCCTTTACGCTCTCCACATCTTTTGCTTTCCTGTGTTCATGGATTCTCTGCGGCTCATTTTCTGAGAGGGAGATGTTGTAAAGCAACACCCAGTGGGATGATGAAAGGCATAGGTTCATCAGGGTGGGCAGGTGTTTCCAGCTTTTCCCCAGATGAGATCTGCTTGCATCCAGGTGTCGATTCAGCCAGGGTGTAGTAACAACCTACAGAGGGCCAGCCTCTCACCCGAGGCGAAATCCACCGGGTCACTGGCCCCATCAGGCTCACTTCTAGAGGGGGAAAGAGACGGAAACCAGTAATCACACTCCCCTGTCTTTCTGAATTTGGGGAATAAAGACGTGGTGTCAGACTTACCAAGGGGCCTGTCTGTGGGAAGTTAGTAGAGGCCCTGAGCTTTCTGCCCTGGGGGAGGGAGGTGGCATACTGCTGTCTGCATGTGGTGGTTCTGGTGACTGTGAGAGGTGGAACTGGAGTGGGCCCAGAGTGAAAGGAAGTGTCTGCACAGAAAAAAGCACAGAGTGAATTGAAGGATTCTTTTGCTTCCTCAGAGTAGTTCTGTAAATGATTTCATTAAACTCTGGTCTGGAAATAATGGCCAGTGTGCTATTCTGTGCTGTGTTTTTCACTGGTGGGTAAGTTTATAAGGATCTGAGTTAACTTCTGCCTTAAAGTGTTCTATCAATTCCCACATAGCCCTAACACTGGTCCTATTAAAAAAGAAATCCAATTACATTTTGTCATCTACTCACATAGAATTGTGGTTTCATATTATTTTTCCCTGTTTGCTCAGCTCCTACAGAGCCGTTATTATGTAAGTTTGCGGATGGAGGACAGAAGAAAAGACAGAACCCAAACAAATACATCCCTAATGGAAGAGCATGGCACAGAGAAGGAGAGGTGAGACTTGTAAGTCCTTTCTTGAAACTTTAGTGTGGGTGTGTAGTCCGGGAAGCTCGCATGCACGGTTGCACTAAAGGCATCTTGATTTGGCTGTTGTGCTTCTGAAAACAGCAGGTGCCTAAGTGAAACCTGCCTGCTGGTATGTTAAAATCCAGTGATGTCGTGGCGCAGGCACTTGGCACAGTGGTTAGGATCCAGCTTGGGATGTCCCAATCCTATATTGAATGCCTGCGTTCAAGTTCCAGCCGCACTCCCAATTCCAGCTTCCTGCAAATGCACACCTTGAGCAGCAGCCCATGATGGCTCAAGTAGCTGGGACAGCTCCTGCCACCCATATGGAAGACCCGGGACCAGCCCTGGCCATTGCAGCCATTCAGGGGGTGAACCAGTGGACAGTGGTACTCTGACTCTCCCTGCCCCATCTCTGCCTTTCAGATAAAGTCTTAAAAATATTTAAGATTTTAAGTGATGCAAGATGAAACTCCTGCCAGTGTGTAGAGTGCCAGCAGAGTGATGCTGTTTCAGATGGATGGGTAGAACCAGCTAGGTACAAAAGTAAAGGAGCATTCTGAATTGCCCTAAGAAATTCACAAGTGTTTTGGGCTTTTATGTGATGATTTAGACATTAAAATCCTTTAAATGGCTTGATGTTTATAATATCCAGAAATTATCCAAAATACCATCATTAAAATTAATAGTGTTTGTCATTGACCCTTTTGTTGCCTCAGTCTTTTGACTGAGTTTTCTTCTTAAAAAAATTCTTAATAAAATGTTGGGCTTCTACTTCCCCATGTTTATTTTCAGTGAATGGTTATTTAAAAAAAAAAAAAAAACCCTAGTGGCCCAAGAATGGGGAAAATGTTTGAGAATCTGTACTGCCCAATGATAGCGTCCCACTAGCCAATTACATACAGCTTTCCAAGCACTGGAAAGGTAGCTATACTGGAGTATATACTGGAGAGGTTGACTTTTCCATTTAATTTTAAATAGCCCCATGTGGCTAATGGTTACCATATGAAATAGCCCAGGTCTGGAGCTGAATTCTCATTACTGAGGTTGTAATTATTTTTGGCTAACAAAGTCATGTAGAATTTTGGAATCATGCCTTTATAGATGAATGTTCACATGTCGTTCTCTTTCCTACAGGCTGGAATGACACTTACTTATGACCCAACTACAGCTGCTATACAGAACGGGTATGTCCTAATGCATAATGGCTGAGGGACGGTGTGAAGGTAGAAAATGCCAGACATTTGTTCCACGGTTTATTCTCTTTAAGGATTACTTAATAAAGGCTTTTGTGTTTGTTCTAGATTTTACCCTTCACCATACAGTATTGCCACAAACCGAATGATCACTCAAACTTCTATTACACCCTATATTGCATCTCCTGTATCTGCCTACCAGGTTTGTACCTTTAGGATTCATCAGCAGTGTGACAACGTGTGCACCCTGAATCTCTGCTCCATTTTTATGTGTCTTAAGATTTCGAACATTTTATAATGGAATTTAAGTCAAATGTTATGCAGCTTGGATACCCAATTCAGAGTAAGCTGCTTTTCTTACTTGGCAGAGTGACTTACATGTAGGAGAATGTAAAAGCCAGGGAAAATGGTTGTCAGTTGTGAGTCCTTGGAATCACAGCATTTTTGAATTGGGATGAACCCAAATTGCTCCTCCCCAGCGGAACCTCTCTCAGAAATCCCAAACTAAGAGAATTACCACTAGGTGGAATACAGTGTAGAGCATACTTTTGCTTTTATTTATTCATCAATATATACTGGAAAAAAAAAACAACAGGTAGACATGCTACTACACAGATGTCTCTATTAAGTAACAGTGTATGGCAATGCAGAAGGATTTTGAAGACAAAAAAAATGATGACTCTGTTTAGGTTCTTTTGTGAGGAAGCTTTACCTTTAAGTTAATTCCCACATTAGAAGCAAAATCTTATTAAGCAGCTTGTTATAACAATGATTTGATTTGATTGCAGGATTAGCTCTCTATTCTCCCTGAACCCATGGTGTTACATGATTTCTTCTCCTGTATCAGAGTACCTCTAACAGGGTTACTGCCTTAGTCCAGACAGGAACATTATAATGGAGTTAAATTGTACACACGTGGGAGCAGAGTTCTCTTTTGTTGACTGTTGGGATCTTGTGTGACTAAACAAAATTTTTGTATATTCTTATTTTTAAAACCATTGCATTAGATGTTGTAGTCCTGACTTCTGGGGGTTAGGGGACTGCAATATCTAATCTAGTCACTTATTTTCATTTCTGTGAGCCTCAGTTTCCTCATCTGTAAAATGGGGATAATAAGTTTATCTCAGACTTGAGAGAGAAGAACGGAATGAAACTCTTAAGAGCTCCATATACTATTTGGCATATCCTCAGCATTCAACACAGGATAGCTGTGATTATCATCATCATTAATATACAGAATTAGATGGTAAGAGTGTATTCAGTATACTTTTAAAATAATGGATTGGATTTAAAATAATGGAACTGGCCTAAACCAGTTCTATCTAAAAACAAAAAGAAAAAAAAAAAATGGCTTTGAATAAGAGAGAAGCTATTAGATGTGCTGGAACAAATCTACAGTCTCTTCAGAGCCTCCCTCACCTTCTAAGGCCTTTTACTCTCCTTGCCTTGAATTGTCACTTAATGTCCCTTATTCTGGTGCTTCAGTCTGCTGGATATAGTAGTCACTCATTTAAGGCCTTTTAATTGTTTTAGACCTAAGATTCCTACTGTTTTCCTTGTCCACATAAGACTCGGTGACGTCTGCTATTTAGCAGATTTTCCCTATTGACAACTTGTATGTCTGATTGTAGAAAATAGACCTCTTTCCTAACTATCTGAACGTGGAAACTCCTTTAGACACATGTAAGCACATTGTCAGGCAGATGAAAGATGATACATATTAATTTATGTTGCTACATATGTTATAGCTATTAAAGCATCTCTCTGCCATTTCTCTCTTTAATCGGAGAGCAATGTATATTTGGTTCACAGAATCATTTCACAAAACAAAGACCAGTGTTGGTAGTAGATCTGATGTGGCTCACTGGTAAGAGCGTATTTCAAAGGCCTGATTTCCTCTCCTGGGCAGTTGTGCTTCTCTCAGATCCATGTGGACTTTCATTGCATTTACCTGACACTTGGTGCCATAGCATCTCAGACTGATAGCGCAACCCCTTAAGTTTAGTGACCAGATTTGGTCAATGAGTGAGCATGAAGTGGCCTGTGATCCCCCTTAAACTGTTGGCAGAATGTACTTTGTGTGTCTGCAATTAGTTCGGGGAAAGGGTCTTTCTTTCTTCAGATATTCCAAAGGATCCATGACCTGCAAGAGGTTACAAACCAATGGCAAAGACTGTATAGAGCATAGATTATTATTCCCATTTTATAATTAGGAAAAATTGAGGAATAGAAATTGACAGCAGCTGATTTGCTGCTTAAGAAGGAAAATTGGATTAGATGTCTTAGCTCCTTAACCCCATAATGCTGTAAGCTATTAAATTATTGAGACCTCTGAAGCATATGAAAAATGGGACCTCTGGCCCATACTGGGGTCTACAGAAAGCTGCTTGCCTCCCATGATTTGTCCAGTGAGGGCCCTGTACGACTCTTCTGGGAGTGGGCCTTTCTCCACTAAACCACCCTATAGCTTATGCAATTGGAGTTGAGAATTTCACATTTGCAAAAAACCACCAGTACCCCAGTGGGGAAAGGCTACAGTCCAGATAACTGAAATGTTAACAAGGCAGAAGCACTTAACTTTGGTCTGCCTTAGGTGGCAAAGGAAACCAGAGAAAGCAAGTATCGGGGCTCTGCTATCAAGGTAAATCACATTCTTCCCCCATGGCTCTTCCCATATCCTCTCTATAGAACCTCTGAAGTTAACAATAGGGGATAAGATACAGGAGGGTTTTGTTGTTAAGAAATTAGAAAATGCAATTTCTTTAATATTACATAGACTCTGGAAAAGTCTGGGCATCGAAAGGAAAAAAAAAAAAAACTGAGAAGTCTTTGTCTTGAGTGGCTGCATGTACTGTCTTTCCTGCCACCAAACCTGACTCTCGCATTTTATTTTTCAGTTCAGAGGGTCTGCTGTTAGATGCCCTTCTGTAGATGTCAAGATCTAGATACCAACGTTTAATTTCCTAAATCTGAACTTCAGATTTTGTATTGCCTCCATTAACTAGAAATTGTTGACCACCATACAAAATTTCTGAAACCTAATAGCATGGGTATCAAAGAGATTGAATTTGGTTATTCTCATCAAATAAGCACATACTTTAAGGGTTTGTTTCTAATAAGATGTGCTGGAATTAATCCTTATCCATCTGTATTCCTAAAGCACCTAGTTCATACTTGATTTTAAAACTTTGTACTAATTTATTTGAATTGTTTACTTGCCCATCTCCCTTGCCTTGACAGTAAATTTCTCCAGGGTGGGGCCCTTGTCTTACTCATTTTCCCTCTTTGATGCCTGATACTTAGTAAATACTTCTTGAGTGGGCAAATGGAAATTGGTTCTAAATGATCATTTCATCCCATTCAGAGTGACCGGTTTGCCAAGAATTCTAACTGCCTTCATCTTTTTAATCATTGATAGTATTGTTTCCTTATTTTCCTTCTGTAGACATTTAACATGACTAAAAGAGTTGTAGAGAAGTAGCTAAGCTTTGCAATGCACATCAGTATTTCTTTCATATACTCCTTTTCCCAGGTGCAAAGTCCTTCTTGGATGCAACCTCAACCATATATTCTCCAGCACCCTGTAAGTTTTTCATCTTAATCATTTTGTGCTTTGCCAGTAAGCAGTGTATCTGTAGTCCCGGTTCTCCAAAGGAGGTGTAGGGTTTATGAAATGTCAATCATGGGATATGAGAATGTTCACATTCCCTATAAAATTTCCACTCACCCTGTCTTCAAACTGGTAGTAGACCCTAAGTTCCATATTCTGTGAGAATTTAAAACACATTGTACTTGAAGCAGCACAGTGTTTTCTTAGCTCATTCCAGTTCAGTAGCAGATCATTCAATTGAGTAGCTAATTTTTTTTTTTACAATACTTGAGATAAAACATCTCTCAATTTCTTCATTTTGTTTAGTACAAATATAAAGCTGAAAATTAAGGTTGAAATTTTCATCAGTATTATTTAGCCTCTCCAAGAAAATGATTAACTCCACAATGGTAATGCATTCTTTGGTAAATAACAAATGTAATTTCTTGAGTGGCATGAGCATTTGTTGTTCTTATTATATCATGTTATTTAATGTATTTTTCAAAGATACACAAAATCCAGTTTTGAATTACAGCAGAGATCTAAAAAGTTGAAAAAATAAGAGAACAAAGTCCCACATAAAGCTAAGAAAGCCTACCAGGAGCTACGTGCTTGCCATGAGAAGGCCAGAGATTTGGACCTAAGCTTTCTAGTAAGCAATGCAAAATGGAAACCTTGATAAGCAGGGCAGCTGACAATATTTGTAAGATAAAACCAACTTGGTTGCTTAGGAAAAAGAGCTCTACTCTGGGCCATAGATAAGACTGGGAGTTGTCTCGGGCTACCTCCTGCAGTGGCTGCTGGGTATGAACTCAGCAATGCAGAGTAAGAAGTTGTGCAAAAGACGTTGCCGAGATGACTTTCAGAGTCAGATAAGCCATGCTTGGGTGCTACCACAGGAGAAGAGCTTTTTGATGACACCCATGGGTGTTTTGGGTGATCTATACACATGCACACTCACTTGCATCCACTAATCTACACTGGCTCCCAGTAATCTGTGACCCTGAGACTCCATGAATTCTGTTTTGGAATGCTGGAAGTCAACCCACTTTTGCTTTGAAACCTTCCTAGTACACTGCCTCCTACCAAAGGTGCTGATGAATGGGGAAAAGGACCAGGAAATTTCTTTCACTATATTCTGGCTTCTGAATCATTTCCATATTTCTACTTTTGATAGTGCACATATTTTTTCTTATGAAATATACTAATATCTCAGACACACTTTTTTTTTTTAGCAACTGTAGACGAAGGGCTGGATGTATTTCAGCATAACATCTTTGAGGAGACATTGGGAATGTATGCTAAAGATTCTGAGAATTCATTACATTTTACCACCCAGACTTAAGTGGCCTGATTTAAACAACTTACCTCTGCCCTTGTCTATAAATCTCATTATCAATAAATAGCATTAAATTTATTTTAATTTTCAGGTGCGGCAATACAAAAACATATTAGTATTTATAGAGTGTGTCAGAATACCTGCATTCTTGGGTGATTGGATGGTTGCAGAAATGGGAGCATTGGTATAATCCATAGGCGTATTATATGGTGAAAAATTAGAGACAGTTCAGAAGTTTAAAAATAGGTAATTAAACTTGGTTTTTACAGTCAGCACGCCATATGATCATTAAAAATGGTAAAACCGTAAGTTGGTTAATGTTCATGCTAAGTTAAAAGCACAAACCCACATGATGAAATTGTTTATGGACTCTGACTGCAAATCCAGGTAGTGGGATCCTAACATTGTCCACCTGGGTGGTACTAAAAAGGCAGGGTTTTTCCTTTCCTCTTTTCTTAAACACGGTCAATTTTACTTGCAATGACCAGCATTTTATTTTGCAAATAAAAGAATCTGGAATTAGAGTATCAACCATATTTTAATTGGTTTCCCAGTCCTAGCACCAAAACATCTTTAAATGTGTGGGAAATCCCAAGTGAATAAAGAATACATTCTTGATCCTAACAACCTAATCTTGAACCAAATGACTATAGAACTTTTTTTAAACAAAATGCCATATTGATCATATTATTTGTTTTAAAACCAGCCAACAGTAACCATGGTTTGTCTCCTGGTGTTGCTCCTCCTGCTGGACTAGCTTTCCTTTCAGTTCAAGAGAAGGGAAAGGGACAGCTGTATGTGGGTTAACACAGGAATTTCTGTGAAGAGAATGCCAAGATGGAATATCCCCTAATGCTTAACAAAATCTCAGGAAGAGCAAGCTAGAAGATTTTTGGGAAATTCTTTAGGATCCTATTTGCAAATTTGAGAGAGGTTATTTTTGCTTTGGATGTGCTAATAATAAGCACAGGGATTCTCCTCTGCAAAAGGTAACTACAGAGCCCTAACTCTCTCCCTGTTTGTCTTATGTCATGCTTGTCTCAACTCCCCAGGGTGCCGTGTTGACTCCCACCATGGAGCACACCATGTCACTACAGCCTGCATCGATGATCAGCCCCCTGGCCCAGCAGATGAGTCACCTGTCACTAGGCAGCACCGGAACAGTAGGTGGCAAATTAATATCACATGTCTCTGCAAACAGAGGAGGGTCAATCAGTGCAACCAGAGCTCCCCTTTCAAACACAGGCTCTGTGATGACAAAGATTATGTCTGGTCCCCTACCATACTCAGTGCCTTCTAGAAAGTAAACATTCAGCTATTTCTTGATTAATTGATGAGCTGGAAATCTATTCCCCTTCACTGCAATCTGTGCCCACACATCTAGCCTTTAATAGCTAGTGTCATTCATGATACTGTGGTAACCAAGATACAAGATGATACATGGTAGTAAAGGCAGAAGATTTTCCTGCACTTATTATTTTGTGGAACTGGAGGACATTGACTCATAATCTTAATACTGACTTATTTCACCAAGTCCTGGGAACTCAGTTGAACTGGTAACAGTTCAACTTCCACGTTGATATACTTAGCTTTTAGATTGTAAGATATGGCCACATGCATTTAAATCAGCCTATCTCTGTGATGGCTTCAAAGAACAGAGGGTGGTACATTTCCCCATCTGCCACTCAAAGCCAGCAGCATTTCTTCTTAGGAAGGCTAAGCCAGGGCCAATACATACAATGAGGTTCACTAAGAATTTCTCCTACTAGCTCAAAAGGCTAATCCTCCGCCTGCGGCACTGGCACACTAGGTTCTAGTCCCAGTAGGGGCACTGGATTCTGTCCCAGTTGCTCCTCTTCCAGTCCAGCTCTCTGCTGTGGCCCAGGAGTGCAGTGGATGATGGCCCAAGTGCTTGGGCTCTGCACCCGCATGGGAGACCAGGAGAAGCACTTGGCTCCTGGCTTTGGATCAGCGCAGTGCGCCAGCCGCAGCGGCCATTGGGGGGTGAACCAACGGCAAAGGAAGACCTTTCTCTCTGTCTCTCTCACTGTCCACTCTGCTGTCAAAAAAGAAATAAAATAAAAAAAGAATTTCTCCTACCTGTCAGCATCAAGAAAGCATTGGTGGCCGGCACCGTGGCTCACTAGGCTAATCCTCCTCCTGCGGCGCCGGCACCCCTGATTCTAGTCTCTGTTGGGGCACCAGGTACTAGTCCCGGTTACTCCTCTTTCACTCCAGCTCTCTGCTGTGGCCCGGGAGGGCAGTGGAGGATGGCCCAAGTGCTTGGGTCCCTGCACCCGCATGGGAGACCGGGAGAAGCACCTGGTTGCTGGCTTCAGATCAGCACAGTGCCGGCCGTAGCAACCATTAGGGGAGTGAACCAATGGAAGGAAGACCTTTCTCTGTCTCTCTCTTTCACTGTCTAACTCTGCCTGGCAAAAAATTTTAAAAAATTAAAAAAAAAAAAAAAAAAAAAAAAAAAAGAAAGCAGTGACCTGAGTGACCTGTTAAATGCCTAGCAAGCCTTTACCTCCCCCTTAAAAACAGTACTAAGTACTAGTTGAGGGAGCTACTAGAAGATAGTGAGGCCTGGGGCCAGTGTTGTGGTGCAGTGGTTAAGCCACCGTCTAAAATGCTGGCACCCCATATGAGCCCTGGTTCAAATCCCAGCTGCTCCACTTCTAATCCAGCTCCCTGCTAATGTGTCTGGAAAAGCAGCGGAAAGTGGCCCAAGTGCTTGGGCCTCTTCCATCTGTGTGATAAACCTGGGTGAAGTTTCAGGCTCTTGGCTTTGGCCTGGTCCATTGCAGCCTTTTAGGGAATGAACCAGTAGAGGAAAGATCTGTCTCACACACACACACATGCACACACATGCACTTTCTCTCTCCCTAACTCTGCCTCTAAAGATCTTCTAAAATAACATTGAGTTATTGAGGATGAGAAAGTCTAGTGATCCTCACCTGTTTGCGTCTTTTAAGTAGAAAACATTCCCTTTGCCTTCTGTCCTTGACTTGGGCACTAGCTAAGCTTTCAAGTGGCCTGTTTACGTTTCCCTCTTCAGACTTCCACCTACTCTAGAGCCATCTCAGAATTCCCCAGGGCCTGGCAGTTTTCCCTGGTTTGCCTTTGCCATCCTGACCTTGTTCTTGTTTCCAGTACATGCCCGCAACATCAGCTATGCAAGGAGCCTATTTGCCGCAGTATCCGCACATGCAGACGACAGCGGTTCCTGTTGAGGTTAGTACAGATCACCCGGCGGCAATGGTATTTTCAGGAATTGGTGAATTAAATAGAATGCAAAGCAAACTCTACCCAAAGTCAAACATTTGCATCAGTAATTGGACTTAGAGGAAGGCAAACCTACAGTGTCATCTTCATACAAATTAGGGTAACAACATCAGGCCACACCCAAGCATGTAGTGCACTCCATACCCCTTTAAGGAGGCTCTGTCTTATCTCCTGTGAAATGGTGTTCACAAGCACGTTAAGATAAATCTGGAGTTTGTGATCCTAGAATTATAGAGTGTATCAGTAATAATGACAAAGAAATCAGTTGTAATTAAGATACTTAAAACTTGTAACAGGATGAGAAAAAAACCATACCTGATTCTATAGAGGCTGTTAGTGTAGCTAAATAACATTCAGTTCTTGCATTAGAAGAAGTCTGTTATTTGCATTAAGGTTGGGAAGAAAGCATAGCATTTTTCTGCAAAGTAATCTTAAAATCCAAAGAAAATTCATCAGTCCATTTGATCCCACCCACTAAGTAGATCCCAAAGATTCTAATTCCAGGAATAGCCATAGGACTGCTTTGTTTGATTCTAATTGTGCAGTTATTGACAACCACCATTACCAGAACCTGAAATTCCTTTTCAGAAACTCACCCAACATTTTGCAAATAAAAATTCTGTTGATACCTACTTTAGCAAAAATCCTGACCTATGGCAAAACCCAACTTGAAGTGAGATAAGACAGAAATCTTTATACCATTTACTGTGTTAATCCATGCCTTTCAGTATTGAGCCATTAAGTTTAAGAGGTACAGCACTGTACCCTACTGGGGGGGGGGTGTCTTATATAAGTACCATATTTCATGTTCTAAGAATGTGAAAATACTGAGTTCCAAAATCACATCTTGTCCCAGGGGATAAGGGGATAAAAGATTTGTTTGATAAATTATAACGTGATAAGAATGGATAAGTCAAACATTTGGAAGAAAGGTTCTTTGCAACTACTCAGGGGAATGATTAACTTTGGAAGTTCCATATGATGTTTTGAAATTCACTTTAAAGAGTGCCTGTTTTTAAAGCACAATGCTGTCGGACTCAAGCCTAAGTAGCAGAGTGTGGATTTCATTGCTAACCTGTCTCATTTGTTCTGCTTTGTTGTAGGAGGCGAGTGGTCAGCAGCAGGTGGCTGTAGAGACGTCTAATGACCATTCTCCATATTCCTTTCAACCCACTAAGTAGCTGTGAGGTAGGAGGGAAGGCCTCCTTAACCATGGGCTCAGATGAAGCAAAGTCTGCGGTTCTTTCATCCAACTGTTGCTTAGAATAACCCAGATTCATTTGATCATACTGCCTTGACCATATCCAGTATATCCAATTTTACTGGAATGTTAAAATCAGTGATTTTATGAATTTGCAGAAATTATTCTGTCCAAAATTTACATTAAAGTCAAATATATATTTACTCCTCAGTCTCCCCAAAAGATGGTCCAGCATCAGGGAGCACCTCTACTAAAATCGTCCTCCAATATAAGTATCCTCTATTATATTACTCTAGCATTCATTGATTTAAAGGGCGATAGCAGAAGATGTCACTCAGTCTAGCATTGCAAGATTAGCAGTATCCTCTCTGTGAGTGTGTGTTAATGTCATTATCCACAGGTTCAGAGATCGTATTCCCAGCTCTCTTGAACCACAGATTTCAAAATGCATCACTTTACCATACAGAACACATTAAAATAGCTGTGTAGAACCGTTTACTGGATTGCCCTGGTAGCATAAATAGACCCAGATGAATTTGGCTGTGGTTCCCTGAGAGAAGAAGGTAACTTGCAAGTCCCAAGTTTAAAAGGCAGACTGGAAACATTGAAAGCGGCTGTTGGTTCCAGATTGCATTTAGCAGGCCTTCACCAGCCATGAGCACACCCTCGTTCAAACACGCATCTCTTTAAAACAAAGAGATCATGGAGGAAGTCTGCTGGTGTGTTACACCTCAGCTACAAGAAGCTTTTCTTTTTCTCTTCCAGATGTACAGAAGGCTGTTCTCTACATGAAGAAGGGTGTGAAGGCTGAACAATCATGGATTTTTCTGATCAATTGTGCTTTAGGAAATTATTGACAGTTTTGCACAGGTTCTTGAAAACGTTATTTATAATGAAATCAACTAAAACTATTTTTGCTATAAGTTCTATAAGGTGCATAAAACCCTTAAATTCATCTAGTAGCTGTTCCCCTGAACAGGTTTATTTTAGTAAAAAAAAAAAAAGAAAAAAAAAGAAAAAGAAAAAACAAAAATGAAAGATTTTTATCAAATGTTACAATGCAAAAAAAAGAAAAAAAGAAAAAAAAGAAAAAAGAACAGAAAAAAAAGAAAACTCCAATTTTCTGGGTATGCACAAAGACCATGAAGACTTATCCAAGTGCATGACCGGATTTTTGTGGTTTTTGTTCATTTTGTGTTGAATTTGTGTTTTTTCCCCAGCTGTATGAAATGGGCTTTCTGAAGTTTAAATAGTCTGACTTCACCCATGGTGGTCTGTGCTTGCAGTGCGAGTGTTGCGAACCTTCAGTGTTGATGTCAGTGTCTCTTTTCTTAGCTTTCCATTTTTTTTTTCCACGTAGTGTGAAGTGTCTTATCCTTTTCTATGAATTCCAATTTGCCTTAACTCTTTTGATGCTGTAGCTGTTTCAGTAAAAGTTAGTTCAAACTAATGATGTAGAATGCTTTGACCAAATGAGCTGGTCTATTATGCCTTGTAAAACAGCAGCATAGGGCTTTTAAAAGGTAGTCAATAAAAGTTGCTGAAATTTTGGCTTTTTTAAATACGTAGTAGGTGTTTTTAATGATTTTTCACATAATGTGTAAGGTAGTGAAATGCAAGAAGGGAAAAATGTTTTGTGTGAAACACATTTTCTGACTGGGGAACTTTTAATAGGGTAAATTGTTTGTAAGGCTGTACGCCAACAGTTTCCTCTGATAGTTTGACTGATTTAGGATATCTGCTGTATGATGCAATGTAAAGTCTTTTTTTGCCTTTTTTCAGGAAAAAAAAAATCCTAACTTGATGTTCTAGATTTAGTGTAGGTAGTGTCGGGGCTGGGGGCGGGGGGCGGGGCGGGGAGTCTCCGAATGTGTTGTCCTCCTTTATACTAATGATAGTGCTTTAGAATGAGAAGTACGCCTGAGATCTGGCAAACCGATAAAAGGAAAAAGAAAAAAAAAAAAGACAAAAAAAAAAAAAAACGGTTGCTATTGCAACTACATGGCAAAAGCTAAAAGTAAGGATTTATCTTCAAACGTAAGCTGAGATATGAATCGAAGCAAAACGCTTGGCTACTAGCTCTCTCTCTATTAGGTAAATTTGAAAACTCAAAATGACTTGGCACTTTTAAAGGTAACTTCACCAAAGACCGAAGAGCCAGTAACCAGTAGCTCCAGCTCGTCTCAGCATCCCATCTTCTGTGCTGTTTCTTTTTTGCCGGACCAGTTTGCCGTTAGGAGAATGTGCCTTTTTTGTACCTTTGCATTTAGGTTTTCTAATTTGAATTGATGTATGGACACACACACAAACAAAAAAAAAAAAGCATGAAGGAAGATTTGGATCCAAGCAGTGCCACACTTTACATCATCACTACAAGTGTTCAAGTGTAAAGAAAATCAATTTTGAAACTATGAAATTCCTGATTCATAAATACACAGTTCTTTCTACTTTAGTACATAGAAGATACTTCACTGTTACGAAAGCTCTTTTATTAAGGCAATTGCATAGGTTTTCAAAGCGATGGTCAATTAAGTTGTCTTCCAAAACTGTGTACTTTGCCTGGTCAGCAGTGTATGATCAGTTATCTACCTCAGAGTCTATTTTCTTTTGTGCTGGGACAGGTTGCTGGCCCTCCCTGTTTCCACAGACCAAATCCTCCTAGCTCAGGAGCTAGGGCTAAGCAGTTATTTCTTTCGAGTATTTTTTAGTTCTGAAATTTTATGCTTGTATTTGATTATAGATGTCAGTGACATTTCATAGTTTCAAAAGTCCTTGCTGCTCTGAGAAGTGTAGATTCTAGTGAAAATTACATAGTCATAAGAGAAATGTGTTTTTGTTTTTGTTTTTGTTTCATTTTTTTTTTTTTTAAAGTTGTGGTATTATTGGTTCTATGCTCCCTGGAATATTACTGCTTTGTCGAAGTCCAGACTGAACGCAGCACCCTCTGTGTACTTAGTACATTTACAAACCTGGGTCTCTCACTACTTGATATTTTTGCATTAGTTAAGACAGAAATCTGATAGCTGAGTTAGAGGGGAGGGGATACCTGCTGCTAGAATCGTCTGAACTAAGTGCCATACTCGTCTGGGTAAGATTTGGGAAACATAACCTCTGTACATAAAAAAAAAAAAATCAGTTAAACATCACATAGTAGACAGCCATTAAATTATAAAAAAATTAATTTATGAAGAAAGACCTTTTGTACAGATTGAAAAAAAAGATTTTCATAGAGATATCTATATGATCAAGAGAGTTAATTTTTTATTTTTGTTTTACTAGTGCCACAGACTTGCCAGTGGTAACTTATTTGTCCGGTTCAAGATAACTCTGTAGTTTTCTTTCCTAGGACTTGTTGTTAAACGCCAAAAGACATTTTTGAACTGTACATTTGATCAGATTGTTAGCTTTTTCTGTTTCATTTCTTTTAAGAACCTTTGAATAAAAAACATCTGAAATTTTATTCTTCCTGTCCCAGTTTTTTAAGTCAATTAAATGTATGTCAGAATTCTGTTTCCGACGCCTTCAGCGCAGATGGGTCTGTCTGAAAGGAGTTGAAAATTCGGTCAGGTTCAGTGTATACTCAGCATGCATTTTGTTGAAAAGAACTGGAAAAACGTTGCCGTTCCTTTCTTGCTGGTTATTTATCTGAGTAATGGCATCAAGCTCACCATGTTTCAGGTCAGCACAAGTCCTGCCCAAGACACAGCGCCCTTGGACTGGACCCCGGCCTCCCTCTTACCTGTTGACTGTATCATTGCATAGGTGGATGAACTAAAAATCAGTCTGCCCACTGGACCAAGCAAGCATGTGGATAAGGTTCTCATGGTGAGCTTATCCCCAGCCTGTGTGCCCGGGGTGACCTGAAGAGTAAACTTTGTTCCCAAAAAGAGGCTCCTCTCTCCCTCACTGCTGTGCTTTATGAGAGGCCCTTAACACAGGTATGGACTCCTACACAGAAGTCGATTAAATGCTTTCACGTGGTCGTTTAGTATTTTCTGCTGTCCAGTGACTCTGCCATGGTGGTAAAAGGAGTAGGCAAGAAAAAAGATGCCCTCCCCCATTTCCATCCGCCACCTCCGCAAGGTGGAGGGTGTACAGTGTGGATCACAGTGAATGACAGAGGGGGGCGTGGCAGTGCATGGAATGGCAAAGCCAGGAAGGCCCGGGTGGCTCTTTCAGAGAAAGAACCAACCGCGGGATGCTAGGAAGTGTGACCTCTCTGAGACAAACAAGGCTGCCAAGAAAGGAGGGGGTGTGTGCTCTGTGTCCCAGCCATGCCTGATTGCTCAATCACATGACCAGAAGCCACGCACAGGAAAAAAAGTCTTTCCAGGCTGCCGGGCACCTGAGGGTCTGTGAACCTTAGTTTTGCTTTTCCTATTTTAAGAAAGCTGTATGTTCTGAGCCCCAGAGATGTCCTCTGGCTGCATTACCCTGTCACTCTCAATATCTGGGGGACTGGTTCCAGGGCCCCTGTGCTCAGGTCTCTTTTATAAAATAGCATGGCATTTGCCGTCCACACAGCCTCCCATGTGCTTTAAATCATCTCAAGATGACTTAGAATACCCAGTACAAAGTAAATGCATAGTACATAGTTGCTCCACATTGTTTAGGGGAAAATGGCAAAATTCAGACCCGTTCAGGACAGACACAAGTTCTTTCCTAATATCGTTGATCTGGGGCTGGTTGCATCTCCGTGTGGAACCCATGGGTGATGGGGAGCCCGCTGCTGCTGCAGTTAATAACCTCTTCCATCAGCAGAAAAGGGAGGAGCGAGCCAGAGTCGTGCTGGTTCAGAGGGGGTTGCTGCTCACATAGAGCGGTTGTCACATCTAGGGAGGAACCCCACCTGGCCAGGAGGCTGTGGCTCCTCAGGCAGGTGAGTCACCAGGAGCCAGGTGTCTTTTTTGGCTCAGATGTGTGGAATTCTGTGTGCATGTGTGTGTGTGTACACACACATTTGCCTTTATTGTGAGAGCAGGTGAGACACTTCAGCAACAGTAAAAACATTTAAAAAAAAATTTATGAAAGGGATCCCGTGAGGCTGCCTGGCTGGTACCCCTGGAGCTCATAACATAGAAGCTGACTCAGAGCAGTAGGAAGAGAACTCCAAAGCCCACAAAGAACAAGGCCACCAGAGATGAGCAGCTTTTTTTTTTTTTTTTTAAGGTCTTCCTTCCATTGGTTCACTCCCCTAATGGCCACTACGGCTAGTGCTGCGCCGATCTGAAGCCAGGAGCCAGGAGCCGCCTCCTAGTCTCCCATGGGGTGCAGGGCCCAAGGACCTGGGCCATCCTCCACTGCCCTCCTGGGCCACAGCAGAGAGCTGGACTGGAAGAGGAGCAACCAGGACAGAATCCGGCGCCCTGACCGGGACTAGAACCCGGGGTGCCGGCGCCACAGGCAGAGGATTAGCCTAGTGAGCCATAGCACCAGCTGAGAAGCTCTTTCTAGATGTGCTTGGTGGAGATGACCTCATAGATGAAGAACTGGGAGAGGAAGAGCATTGCCAATGGCCAACAGCACAGCAGGGAGATGCGGGAAGACAGCCGGGTTCACTGGGCTGGTGTATCTGATATGGCCTACAGCTCCATTTCGTCCTGTTCCATTGTTACCCCAGCATCCCTCTCCTTCACGGGCAATAGCACTAGGTATACCCACAGGAGTTTGCATTCCACCTCCCCTGGAATTTCACAAACACTGCTTTAAAATTCCCCAGATCAAAGGCAGTGCCTCCCAGCCTGTGTGGGTCCTGATGTTAGGAAAGAACTGATCAGAGCCTCATTCCACGAGGGGAGCCAAAAAGGAAAAGATCCCGTGACACCACGAGTCACGGCTGTGACACAACCAATTCCCCTCCACAAACAGCCCAGGATGATAGGGGGGAGGGAGGCCTCCAGGAAACTCCAATGTCATAGTTCAAGGGAAGTTAGGCAGTTTCTTGCCCTCAAACGGGGATGATGTGAGAGGAGGGCCCCGCACCCAGGCCAGGTGTGGCTGAGCACAGGGAAGGGCCTCCACGCTGCATCCCGGGCTAGAGGTGCCGTCACATGGGCCCCGGGAATGGGGTTTCAGGGCTGTGGGAAAGCTCCCGTTAGTCTCCTGCCTGCCTACCCCAGGTAGGGCAAGAGGATGTTTGAGCTTGCGCCACTAGAGGGAGGATTTCCTCCTTCAGCCTTCTGCTATGAGCTATGAAACCTTGAGACCCAGATGCCGGCTGGGACCAGGAGGGCGGACTGGCAGGGGTGGGAGTGGGGGGCGGGCAGGATAGATTCCCTGGGCACAGGACCGGGGATCGCAGGGGTCTTGGGTTTGGAGTCTCTGAAAGGACTGAAGCACACAGCACGTCGTGGCCGGTGCTGGCAGTGCCTTCCTGGTGAGCGTTGTGGCTCAGACTGGGCAGTGACTTAGGCTCTGGGAAGCCACAGCCTCACCAAACCATGCCGATCTGGCACAGAAAAGCTCAAGCGCCGGCAGTTCTCTGGGCTGCTCCAAATTGAAAACAGGTGGCTTTGGACTCAACCCATATTGTAATACTCTTATTTATTTCTTTAAATAAAAAAGTTTTAACTGAGAGACTAAGATTTGAGAGGAGGTATTATCCCCCAAAGCCACCTGCCCTCCACACCTCTCTTAGGATGGTGCATCTTTTTGGAACGGCACTTAAGCTTGGTTAGAGTGTCAAAATTGGGGTCCTTGCAAATTCCACCTGCCAGCCTTTGTTCTACCAGCTGGGATGCCACAGAGCAAGTCACCCCTCCAGGGTGGCAACGTGATTGTGCAGCTGCAGCTGCTCATCTCTGGGTTACACATTCCCTCTACCACTAACTCTTCCCCATCGGATCTGGCTCCTGCAGCTCACCTTCTAGGTGCACCTCAGCTAACTGAGGACAAAACTCAGAGCCACGGGCAGCCTGGGGTGGACACATCTATCTCCTCTGCCATCTACTCCAGGTGAGACTTTCCTTTTTGATTTCTCAATATACCAAGAGTCTTAGAACCTGTTGCCATTGGAAGTCCCTGTGCTGTTTTTAAGATTGTGTTTATTTATTTGAGAGGTTCAGTTACAGACAGTGAGAGGGAGAGACAGAGAGAAAGGTCTTCCATCTGCAGGTTCCCTCCCCAGATGGCCGCAACAGCCAGAGCTGCACCAATCCGAAGCTAGGAGCCAGGTGCTTCTTCCTGGTCTCCCATATGGGTGCAGGGACCCAAGGACCTGGGCCATCCTCTACTGCTTTCCCAGGCTATAGCAGAGAGCTGGATTGGAAGAGGGGCAACCGGGATTAGAACTGGCGCCCATTGTTTTATTTTTTTTTTAAATCACAGTGATTATGATAAAAACATGAAAGGGAATTTAAGAAGTCACTAGAATGAAGTCATTTTAGTGACATGAAAAATGCTCAGGATATAAGGTGAATGGAAAGGGTCAGGTACAGAACTGTAGATGCATGTGATCATAATTATGAAGTATAAATATTTAAGTATCAATGAGAAATTACTTCAAAATGCTTAGCTATGGCCAGGAGGATTATGGAAAATGTGTACATTCTCATTTATACTTTTCTGAATTTTTCTAGTTTTTTATGAAAAGCTTTTATAACCAGAAAAAAATTGTTTTAGCAAACAATGTGGTCAGATCTTTCCTAAATTATGCAAGTTATGATGTTCATATTCCAACCAGGCACATGTCTAATCACTTTTTTTCTTTGCATTTAAAAGACAACGCAGCACATGCTGGAAGACACAAAGAAGATACGCTGTGGTCCCAGTCCTTGAGGAAGAATCTCGTGCAGACACACAAGTCTATAAGGGACAAGACTGCAAGGAGAACTAGAGTAAGAGCCCAGTAAAGAGCTTTGGGAGTCCCCTGGAGAAAACTAAGATTACATAAACATCTCTGCGGAGAGTCTCTTGGGCTCCACGTTACCAAACGGCTCCTTCTTTACTCATCAGAACTCACTCCAGGGAAGCCAGCTTTCTCTGTGGTTCTGCTACCTTCTCAGATGAAACCCAGGCTCATTTTTTTTTTAAGATTTATTTATTTGAAAGGCAGAGTTACAGAGAGGCAGAGGCAGAGGCAAAGAGAGTGCTAGCTCTTCCATCTGCTGGTTCACTCCCCAAGTGGCAGCAATGGCTGGAGCTGCGCCAATCCAAACCCAGGAGTTTCTTCTGGGTCTCCCACATGGGTGCAGGGCCCAAGCACTTGGACCATCTTCCACTGCCCTCCCAGGCAATAGCAGAGAGCTGGATTGGAAGTAGAGCAGCCAGGACTCGAACTGGCGCCCATATGGGATGCTGGCACTATAGGCAGAGGCTTTATCTACTATACCACAGCACTGGCCCCCCCAGGCTCATTCTTTCCTGTTTCTGCCCCAGTCTTGGAATTAGCCATTTCTCCAAAGAGCCCTGGTTCCTCTCAGTAGAGAATGACATTTACACTTTAAATTCTAACCCTGTTGGTAGACACGATGAGGCAACGTGTACATGCAGGTGCTCATGCACAAATGGAGGTACTTCAAAAATTTGTGGGAAATGAAACTAAATCCATGCAGTCTGGCCAGTGCTGTGGCGTAGTGAGTAAAACCACTGCCTGTGGTGTCGGCATCCCATATGGGTACCGGTTCAAGTCCCGGCTGCTCCACTTCCAATCCAGCTCTGTTATGGCCTGGGAAAGCAGTAGAAGATGGCCCACAGCCTTGGGCCCCTGCACCCACCTAGGAGACCAGAAGAATCTCTAGGCTCCTGGTTTTGGCCTGGCCCAGCCCTGGCTATTGTGGCCATTTGGGGAGTGAACCAGCAAATGGAAGATTGATCTCTGTCTCTCTCCTTCTGCCTCTCTTTAACTTTGCCTTTCAAATAAATTAATAAATCCTTTTTCAAAAGTCCATGCAGTCTTTTTTATAATACATATTTTCCATGAACTTTTTGAAATCCTTCATAGCCATGGATTTCAGTGTCTTTACATGAAAATAAACATTTAATCCTGTTCTCATGAACTTTAAGAATGCCTAAATTCACACACACACGGACATCTGTCTTGCCCAGATCTATAAATATTGAAAAGTATGAATTTGTACATCCATACTTCCACTTCTAATCTCACATCACAGGTTTCATTTTTCATTTTCATAATTTTCTCATTTCGACAAGAAACACAGCTCCCACTGTCCGTGACATATTGACTCATTTGATCAGTCTTCCAGCTCTGATACCACCTACTTTGCCATGCAAATGTCTTCCCCTGTCTAGGTTCTGGTGCCTTGCAGGGCATCAGAACACTTTTCCTCATATTCTCTGCCCAAAACACAAGGCAACCATGTATCCCTTCTGAAAGAGGAGGGCTTTTGTGATGCCCTTAATTTGCCTCATGAAATCTGCTTTCCTCTCACTGTCATTTGAAACTTCGTAAAGATTTGGAACAGAGTTGGAGAGCTAGAAGGATGTGGAAGTAAAAAATTTAGAAGGGGGGGGGGGCAGTGCTATGGAATAGCAGGTAAAGCCACCGCCTGCAGTGCCAGCATCCCATACGGGTGCCATTTCAAGTCCCGCTGCTCCACTTCTGATCCAGCTGTGGCCTGGGAAAGCAGAAGATGACCCAACTCCTTGGGCCCCTGCACCTGTGTGGGAGACCCAGAAGAAGCTCCAGGCTCCTGGCTTAGGATCAACCTAATCCAGCTGTTGCAGCTACCTGGGGAGTGAACCAGCGGATGGAAGTCCTCTCTCTCTCTCTCCTCTCTCCGTGTCCCCCTCTGTAACTCTGCCTTTCAAATACATATATAAATTTTTTTTAAAAAATTGAAAAAGTAGGTAGAAGGAAACGAGAGCATTGCATACAGAAAAAGAAAGTACAAAACAAAGACTTAAAGGAAGATGGGTAGGGACATTAATTTAAGAAAAAGTGTGGGAGATCCAAGATGGCTGAACAGGGTTTAGCCACACGAACTTCAGCTATTCTGGGATTTGAAAAGAACAAAGGGAGGAACAGATTTCCAGGGACGTGACTGAACTTTTTCACAAAGAACTGAAAAAAGAGTGAAGACTCCACGGGGCAGGAGGAGAGAGGACAGGGTCACTGCAGCAGCCAGCCGTGCCTGGCTTCCTACTATGACGAGGGAGAAGAAATTACTGCGTGTCCCACCACTTGCAGTTTTAGCTGAGAGAGAATTCCACAGTCACCCACTGACTTTTACCTAAGCCTGGAGAGCTGAGTGGGGCCTGAGCAACTGTTGGGCCTGGAGCAGGGAAGCCAAAGGCTTCTTCCGCTGCTCCATTGCTGCAGAGTGCCATACTCAGCAGTGTATAGCAGCATACTCTGTTCTACTCCTATCAGTATCAGAATCAGCAGCAGGAGGAGATGCCACCTTGTTAAAGAGAAATGAGAATGAGACTGCAGCAGCCATGTCGCTGGTGATAGATGGAGAACCTTGGGGACCACGTGGACTTGGACTGCAGCACAGAGCATTAGCAGGGGGCAGGGTGCCCACCTAAACCTGTGAAGCAAGAGCACATTGCCTGCTTCCCAGCTGCCCCCAACACACACTCAAAATGGCTCCCCGTGAAAAGTAGGGACGGTGCACCATCTTAAAGGCTGCAGCAGCTTGTGTACATATAAATCCGTGGTCCCCACTGACTTTGAGTCTGGCCTAGAGGATTGGCAAGGGGCAGAGCACTTATTTGAGCCTGTGAGGTGCTCCCCTTCCCTCTACATCACTGGTGCCTGTACTCACTGCCAAGGCAGAACAGTGACAGGCAGCTGGTTCTGGGAATGCCTCAGCTCTCTCCATGGACATAAGAGCTGAGAGTGAATCCCCTGCTCCCTGTGACTATGGGAACACTGCATGCTATCACTGCAGGAATTCTGTGACTGCACAATAGGGTATGGAGTGCACCTGGGTCTCTGGGCAATCACTGTGTCTGGCTTCAGAGGCTCAATTTCCTTGAGTGCTTGGGGTGGATCATTGCAGAGGGTTCTTCTGTGCTCACATTGAGAATTGTACAGATCCTTTGTGTGGTTGTGGGTGAATGCATGGGTGGGGTGTGTAGATAGGGTGGGATTGTCCTGGGAACTCATCACCTTGACATGAGGAGTTGAGGCAATGATCATACCAGCTAACATGATCATACCCTCCCCCTACTAACAATAGAGGAGATCTACCATGTCCACTGTGGTTGTCACCCTAGATGCTTTGTTCCATATCTAAGAACAGACTGGAGCTCCCTGGCCCCACCCAGCACATAATTCTGGCTATCCACAGAAGGAGCAGACACTCCACTAAGCCACAGAGGAATATTTCAAAGGTAAAAGCCATCAGAGGAGAAAACCAACAAGTAGTTCCACAAATGCCTAAATAAAAAGGGAGAAATGTTAACAAGGAAGACATTATGACTCCCTAAAGGAACACAACACCAGTTCAGTATTAGAATGTAAAGATGCTAGATGAAATGCCTGAAAAAGGAATTCAAACAAATGACCATAGGATTACTGAAAAGCAACTAGAAGCAAATTTATGAGTTAAAGAAATACATACATGACATGGATGAAATATTTTCCCATGAAGAGAAATCAAACGGAAATATTAGAAATGAAGAATTCAATATGCCAAATAAAAAATACAATGGAAAGATTTAACAGCAGACTTAGTGAGGCAAAAGAAAAGACCATCCGAGCTAGAAGACAAATCTTTGGAAATATCTAAATTACACACACACACAAAAAGAAATTAGAAAAATTAAAAATAGTGTTCAAGATTTATGGGATACTATTCAACAACCCAACATACAGGTTTTAGGAGTCCCTGAAGTTGTGAAATTGGAGAGTGAATTAGAAGCCCCCTTCAGTCAAATAATAACAGAAAACTTCTCTAATTTGGTGACAAAAAGGGACATCCAGGTTCAGGAAACACATAGAACTCCTAATAGAAATGACCAGAAAAGATCTTCACCAGGACACATTGTAGTCAAATTTTCCACAGTAAAACATAAAGATTCTAAAATATACACGAGAGAAATACCAGATTACCTTCAAAAGATCTCCAGTTAGAATGACAGCTGATTTATTATCAGAAACACTACAGGCTAGGAAAGAATGGAGAGAAATAATCCCAGTTTTAAAAGAAATACTATACCTTGCAAAACCCAAAGTTAATAGGAGAAAATAAATAAAATTAGGAAGAAACAAACAAAATTGATATCAAAAATAGGTACAAAAAATGAGTGAAATGAACAGCTGGTTTTTAGAAAAGATAAACAAAATGGAAACACCATTGGCCCAACTAACCAAAAAAAAGAAAAAAAAAAGACAAGATCCAAATTAATAAAATCAGAGATGAAAAAAGATGTTAGAATGAATACCACAAAAATAAAAAAAAAACATCATGAATTACTACAGCTATATGCCAACAAATTGGAAAATCTAGAAGAAATGGGAAGATTTCTGGATACATGCAATTTACCAAAATTGTGTCATAAACATATAGACAACCTGAATAGGCCAATAACCAAGATAGAGATTCAATAAGTAATAAAGACCCTCCCAACAAAGAAAAGCCCAGGACTGGATGACTTCACTGCTGAATTCTAGCCAACTTTTAAAGAACTAATTCCAATTCTTCTGAAGCTATCCAAAACAACTGAAAGGGAGGGAAACCTCCCAAGTTCTTTCTGTGAGGCCAGCATCACCTTAAGTCATAAACCAAAAATGAGACATCAGAGAAAGAGAATAGCCAATACCACTGAAGAAAATTCTCAGCAAAATAAAAGCTAATCAAATCCAACAATACATCAGAAAAACCATTTACCCAGTTCAAGTGGGATTTATCCCTGGTATTCAGGGATGGTTCAAAATATGCAAATCAATAAATGTGATATATCATACTAACAAATTGAAGAATAAAAACCATATGATTACCTCAATAGATGCAGAGAAAACATTTGACAAAATACAATATCCTTTCATTACAAAACTTTAAGCAAATTGGGTATAGAAGGAACATCCCTCAACACAATCAAGGCAATATATGACAAACCCACAGCCAGCATCATATCAAATGAGGAAAAGTTGGAAGCATTTCCACCTAAGATCCAGAACCAGACAAGCATGTATACTTTCACCATTGCTCTTCAATATAGTTATGGAAGTTTTAGCTAGAGCCTTTAGGCAAGAAAAAAAAAAGGGGGGGGGATACAAATTGGAAAGTAGAGAGTCAAATTATTCCTGTTCCCAGATGACATGATCCTATATGTAAGGAAACTAAAAGACTCCACTAAGAGACTATTGGAACTCATAAGAGAGTTTGGCAAAGTTGCAGGATATAAAATTAACAAAAATTAGTAGCCTTTCTTGTTTATTACATATATATATATTATATATAATGAAAGAAATACAAAACTTTAAAGAAATAAGACAAAAAATATGGAAGAATCCTCCATGTTCTTGAATTAGAAGAATATTATCAAACTGTCCATACTATCAAAAGCAATATACAGATTCAAAATGATCTCAAATTACCAATGACATTCTTCTTAGATCTAGAAGAGAGGATGCTGAACTTCATATGGAAACCTAGAGAACCCAAATAGCTAAATTAATTTTAAACAACCAAAACAAAGCTGGAGGCATCACAATACCAGATTCTAAAACATACTACGGGCAGTTATAATCAAAACAGCCTGGTACTGGCACAAAAATAGACATGTAGACCAATGGAACAGAATAGAAACCCCAGAAATCAATGCAAACATCTACAACCAACTAATCTTTGACAAAGAAGCTACAATCAATCCTTGGAGCAAGGGTAGTCTCTTCAAAAAGTGGTACTGGAAAATTGGATCTCTGCATGTATGAAACAAGACCACTACCTTCAGGGTGGAGCCAAGATGGCGGAATAGTGAGGGCGCACACTGATAGTCCAGGAAAAGATAGTTTAATAAAAGTGGAGTTACTGTAGTTTCAGGGAAAGGCTCGGGAAAAAATTGCAGAGGAAACTCTTCCAGATCTAGTGGATGTGACACGGAGGAGGGGAGAGGAGGGGAGAGCAAGGATGCCCATGGTTTGGGAGCCCAGCCATGGAGTCTACTCACCAGCGCTGGAAGGGGAGGTGAGGCAAAACCTCAGTAGCCCGAGACATTGGCGGGCAAATGGCATAAAGAGCCTAGAGGGAATGAGGCTTGAAGCCCCGCTGGGGAAAGTTCACCAGGCTAACTAGAGGAGAGAAAAACTAAACAAATAAAAGGGACTGGCATGGACACGAGCCTCTCTTTCCACTCACCTTACAAAGGCAAGCAAGACAAAGAGCAGGTGCCATTTTGGACATACGTAAAGCGGCACCCACCATTAGCCAAGCAGAAAAACCTGACTCTGGTGGGAAGAAATTACAGGAGGTTAGGACCTAGTGAAGGTGTGGAGCTAATGAACTGAGACTGTGAAAATCTGAGAGTGGGCGAGAGAACTCATGGAGTACACAAACTCGGTAATCTTGGCAACCCAGTGGGAGGCTGCAGAGAAATCTGAGATGACACTGAGGGCTGCATAGACCCTTTGTGTGGTCCTTGGGGCAGAGCAGACAAATATTAAACCCACAGGGGCCAGATTTCATACATTGACTACCCTCAATTCTGCTCATCTGTGTGGAATTACTTCCCTTCTGAGTTGAGAGAGAGAGAGAGAGAGAGAGAGAGAGAGAGAGAGAGAGAGAACAACCAGGGTGAGTGACCTTTGGCACACCCTTAACCCTGAAGAACTAAACAGAGCTCTCTGGCCACACCCATCACAGTCTCTAAGGATCCATCAAAAGCAGACAGTCCACTTAATCTAGAGTCATAGCATAATGAGAAAAACCACTACAGCAAAGAAATCAAAGAATATCTCCACAATGCCAAGCAACAAGTGCAGAAACTGAGGAAACAAGAACAAGGAAGACATTATGATGCCCCCAAATGAACAAGACACCCCAAGCCAAGATTATGAAGATGATGAGATAGAAGAGATGCAAGAAATGGATCTCAAAAAATTGATAAGAACATAAAGAAGTTCTCAAAAACAAATTCTTGAACTACAGAAATCCTTACTGGACAGGATAGAAAATCTCTCTCGTGAAAATGAAATATTAAGGAGGAATAAAAATGAAATGAAACAACTAGTGGAACAGGAAATGGTGACAGTGAAGAGAAATCAAAATGAAATGAAGAACTCAATAGATCAAATGACAAACACACTAGAGAGCCTTAAAAACAGAATGAGTGAAGCAGAAGAGAGAATATCGGACTTAGAAGACAAAGCACAGGAAAGTATACAGTCAAACCAAAGAAAAGAAGAGGAAATTAGAAATCTAAAAAAATATTGTCGGGAATCTACAGGATACTATTTAAAAACCCAACATTCGGGTTCTAGGAGTTCCTGAAGGCATGGAGAGAGAGAAAGGATTAGAAGGCATTTTCAGTGAGATACTAGCAGAAAATTTCCCAGGTTTGGAGAAGGACAGACATCCTAGTACAGGAAACTCATAGAACCCCTAATAAACATGACCAAAAGAGATCCTCACCACGACACGTTGTAATCAAACTCACCACAGTGAAACATAAAGAAAAGATTCTAAAATGTGCAAGAGAGAAACTCAGATTACTCTCAGAGGATCTCCAATTAGACTCACAGCAGACTTCTCATCAGAAACCCTACAAGCTAGAAGGGAATGGTGAGATACAGACAAAGTACTAAGAGAGAAAAACTGCCAGCCCAGAATATTATATCCTGCAAAGGTCTCATTTGTGAATGAAGGTGAAATAAAGACCTTTCATAGCAAACAGAAATTGAAAGAATTTGTTGCCACTCATCCAGTCCTGCAAAAGATGCTTAAAGATGTGTTACACACAGAAACACGGTCATCAATATGAAAGAAGGTAAAGGACGGAAACCTCACAGCAAAAGATCACAGAAAGTGATCTAAACTAACTGATAGAATAAAAAAAGGAGAGAACGATCCAACATGAGAAGCAGGATACATAGCAGACTCATAGAATGGCAGATGTCCTAAATAGCACTCTGGCCTCAGAATCAGCCCTTAAGGCATTTGGATCTGGCTCAAGAGCCCATGAGAGTATTTTAGGCATGGAAAGCCAAGACACTCTGGGAAAAAAAAGGACCTAAGTGAAAGATCTCTGTGAGTGAGATCCCAATAGAAAGAACAGGGCCATCAATGTAGGAGGTACCTTTCTCTGAAGGGAGGAGAGAACTTCCACTTTGACTATGACCTTGTCTAAATATGATTAGAGTCGGCGAACTCAAAAGGCTTCCATAGCCTTGGCAACTCATGACAAGAGCCTAGGGTGATTACTGACACCATAAACAAGAATGTCAATTTGTTAAGTCAACAACAGGAGTCACTGTGCACTTACTCCTCATGTAGGATCTCTGTCCTTAATGTGTTGTTCAATGTGAATAAATGCTATAACTAGTACTCAAACAGTCTTTTACACTTTATGTTCTGTGTGGGTGCAAACTGTTGAAATCTTTACTTAATATATACTAAATTGATCTTCTGTATATAAAGAGAATTGAAAATGAATCTTGATGTGAATGGAATGGGAGAGGGAGCGGGAGAGGGGAGGATGGCGGGTGGGAGGGAAGTTATGGTGGGGGGAAATCATTGTAATCCATAAGCTGTACTTTGGAAATTTATATTTACTAAATAAAAATTAAACAAAAAATAAGAGAGGGAACAAGACAGGAAAGAGGAGGAAGGATGGGAACATGGGCGGGAGGGAGGGTAGGATGGGAAGTATCACAACATTCCAAAATCTGTATATAGGAATTATTGGAAATTTATTGACTTTAAAAAATACAAAATCAAAAAAAGAAAATAAAATGTGCTAAATATACACTATGGAATATTATTCAGCCATGAAAAGAAATGAAATCCTGTCTTTTACAACAAAATGGAAGCAAGTAGAAACCATTATGCTTAGTGAAATAAGCCAGTCCCAAAAAGACAAATACCATATGCTTTCCCTAATCCGTAGTTACTGAGTATAAAAAATGTAATTCATGAGCAAAATTGACATTCTGAGATTTGATTATTGTTTACAGCTCTTGTTTGTACTGTTGAAGAATAGTGCTTTTTGTTTTTCATTTTTCTTCTTACTATTTGTTGAATTCTTTATTTAGTGGAAGGTTAAGCTTATGATTATAAAATAAACTGAAAGTATGTCATTGTACAAATTAAAGAAGAAAGGAAGGAGGGATGATTGTGAGAGAGTGTTTAGAAGGAGAGTAGGGTGGGTAGTATTATCAAGCTCCTAAATCTGTGTATATGAAATACATGAAATTTGTTCACCTGATAGAAATTAAAAAATAAAAAAAGCAAAAGTGTAGGAGGAAAAGATTAGAGGAACTACAGATTGATGTCACCTTCCAAATCCTGTTCCCTGAAAATCTGGTAAATAGGCTGAAGTCTTGTAAGCTTCCAGTCGCCAGCTTGGGTGTGTCCGAATTTAAGGGAACAGTGGTATTGCTAGACATCAGCAGTGGGTTGCCGTCTCTGAGGTCACAAATCCAATATCTTGTAGAAACTCAAGTGCAGTGGCTCCTTACTGTCCAGTTACTTTTCTAGTGCCTCCCAAAAGAAGCGAATCCAACTCATGGAGCAGGGGACACCCCATCACCAGCTGGACCAACTCCTAAACCATGACTTAATCTTTAAATCTCCAAAACAAATACTTTGGGTTTGAAAGAATGAAATGGCAATAGGCTTGATGATCCTGATGAAGCAGTAAATTCTGCAGTCCCTATCCTGTTCTGTCCTCCAGTTGGCCCTCTGCAGCAGTGCCCCATGCTACGGAGCCCATCTCTCTCCAAGTCCTCACCTCCTGCGCCCCATCATCCCGCTGCAAGCTGCACCTGCTGCCAGCTCCCTACTCGCCAGAGGGAGAGGGGCCTCCTATTCTCAAGTCAAAGCACTGCTGAAATGTGATCTCCATGACCTCCTTGTCCCGCTCACCACCCTTAGTTCTGAACTTGAAATTTCATCCCTTGCTTAAGCTTCCACAAGCCCTACCCACCCTAAATGCCTTTTCACAGCCTTTGGAGGACTCACCTCTAGCCACATTCCATCTTGAACTGTAAAAGCTCAGAAGAGGGGCCATGGGGCCGGCGCTGTGACTCAGTTGGTTAATCCTCTGCCTGTGGCACTGGCATCCCATATGGGCGCCGGGTTCTAGTCCCGGTTGCTCCTCTTCTAGTCCAGCTCTCTGCTGTGGCCCAGGAAGGCAGTGGAGGATGGCCCAAGTGCTTGGGCCCCTACACTCGCATGGGAGACCAGGAAGAAGCACCTGGCCCCTGGCTTCAGATTGGCGTAGTTCCGGCCATAGCGGCCATTTGGTGGTGAACCAATGGAAAGAAGACCTTTGTCTCTGTCTCTCTCTCTCACTGTCTATCTGTAAAATAAAGAAGAAGAAGAGGGGCCAGTGCTGTGGCACAGTGGGTAAAGCCACCACCTGCAGCACCAGCATCCCGTTTGGGCACTGGTTTGAGTCCTGGCTGCTATGCTTCCAATCCAGCTCCCTGCTGATGTGCCTGGGAAAGCAGCAGAGAATGGCCCAAGTCCTTGGGCCCCTGCACCCATGTGGGAGACCTGGAAGAAGTTCCTGGCTCCTGACTCTGGATCGGCCCAGCTCCAGCTGTTGCAGCCATATGGATAGTGAACTGGCACATCAAAGATCTCTTTCTCTGTCTCTGTCTCTCTGTCTCTCTAACTCTGCCTTTCGAA
This sequence comes from Lepus europaeus, assembly GCF_033115175.1. Lineage (NCBI taxonomy): Eukaryota > Metazoa > Chordata > Mammalia > Lagomorpha > Leporidae > Lepus > Lepus europaeus. Next base: position 102,438,928 of record NC_084827.1, on the reverse strand, counting down.
TAAATAAATCATTCTAAAAAAATCAGAAGAGTTCTGTCCTCTTGACTTTTGCCCCTTGTTTTTTTTTTTTTAATGATTTATTATTTATTTTACTTGAAAGTCAGTTACAGAGAGGGAGAGGCAGAGAGAGAGAGAGAAGTCTTCCATCTGCTGGTTCACTCCCGAATTGGCCACAATGGCCGGAGCTGCACTGATTTGAAGCCAGGAGCCTGGAGCTTCTTCCAGGTCTCCCACATGCGTGCAGGGGCCCAAGGACTTGGGCCATCTTCTACTGCTTTCCCAGGCCATAGCAGAGAGCTGGATCAGAAGAGGAGCAGCCAGGACTAGAACCGCTGCCCATATGGGATGCTGGCACTTCAGGCCAGGGCATTAACCCGCTGCACCACAGCACCAGCCCCCCCCTGCCTCCACTTTCAATCTAGCTTCCTACTAATACACTTCCTGGGAGACAGCAGGTTCCTACCACCCACAGGGAGACTCAGATTGAATTCCAGGATCCTGGTTCCAGCTTGACCCCAGCCAGGCTGTTGTGGGCCTCTGGGGTATGCCCTAGCACATGGAACAGCTCTGTTTCTTTGCCTTTCAAATTCATGACAATAAATACAAATTTAATCTATATATAATAAGCTTAGAACAATATATAAAAGATTTAAATGCAACTCAAAGAATCATTGTGAAATGAATACTTTTCTGATCCCCACACAAATCAGGAAAGTTTGTGGCCACCTCCATAGACCTTCCCCATTGCTTCACAATCACAAACACCTCTTCCCACGCAGCAAGAACTCCTCTGCAGACTCTATGGCACCCACTTCCTTGATATTATTTTTATTTTACCAACTAAATCTGAATCCCTAAAACAGACTGACTTCGTCTATGTTTGAACTTTGTGTAACTGGAATCATGCATTAAATATTTTGCTGTGTCTGGCTATTTCTGCTCAGTATTATATCCTTAAGTTTTACTTGTGGTTTTTTTGCATCTCTATTTTTTTATTTTTGTTGTTGTAATAGTATCCCATTGGATACACTTTATTGTTGACAGATACATGAGCTTTTTCTAATGTGTAGTTATTATGGGTGTGCTATGATGTCCATATCTCTTGGTACATCTGTGCATATATTCCTGGAGGGTATATGTGTAGAAGCAAATGTCTAGGTCATGGGCTATGCATAGCTTCAGGTGTCACAAAATAAGACCAACATGCTTTTAAAGCAGTAATCACTGTTAAGGTCAGATGAAATAACTTGCTTTTGCAAAGACACCTCTAGTTGACACATAAAGAGCAGTATTCAGAGCCTAGTGTGTTAAAGGGTGAGTACTGGCAAAGCTCAACAGTGAGCATGAGGGGCCGGCGCCGTGGCTCAACAGGCTAATCCTCCGCCTAGCGGCGCCGGCACACCGGGTTCTAGTCCCGGTCGGGGCGCCGGATTCTGTCCCAGTTGCCCCTCTTCCAGGCCAGCTCTCTGCTGTGGCCAGGGAGTGCAGTGGAGGATGGCCCAAGTGCTTGGGTCCTGCACCCCATGGGAGACCAGGATAAGCAAATGGCTCCTGCATTCGGAATAGCGCGGTGTGCCGGCCACAGCGCGCCAGCCGCAGCGGCCATTGGAGGGTGAACCAACGGCAAAAGGAAGACCTTTCTCTTTGTCTCTCTCACTGTCCACTCTGCCTGTCAAAAAGTAAATAATAATAATAATAATAAAATAAACAGTGAGCATGAGGGGAGTCCACATAGGATGGGGTGGCTCTGGGCCTAAACTATAACCAGATCAATGGCTTCCCGTGTAGAATTGTGTTGTCTTTGTGCTTGGAACACTGAAAAAGTGCTTCCATCCTTTTTTGTGAGCAGAATAAATTGGGTTTAGCTAAGCAAGGGTGTATTTCATGGTTAGGGAGCTCTGAGGCCTCAAATGTTGTTGCACTGGCTTCCACAGATGGCCAGGGTAGCGGGGGAGCTGACAGGATGCTCCAGAGCCAACCATTTGCTCCCCATCTTCACTGGTGCCCTGGGCTTCGCGGTTTCTCTCGCATTCCTGGCCTGACCTCAGCCATAATGTGTTCCTCAGAATCTTGACCCTTTGAGCCTAAAGAAGAGCTTTCCAAGGCTGGTGTTGCCATTGTTAAGGGAGGCATGGGCTCTCTTCCTGCTGACCTGTCCCTCCTGCTTCACCAACAGACTCAGAGGGCGTGCAAGTGGGTGAGGTAGTGCTTCTGGGGATGATTCTGAAGTTGAGGTTGTAGGGGTGCCTGTGAATCTCCCTCCTCCACTATATTGAGAAGTTGGGGTTAGGTCTCAGTCTTCACTGGGTTCTTCCCTTTGCCCAGCCCCACTCCTCGTGCCTCACACTGATCGGTACCTACCCTGCCACTTACTCAGAGAACGCACTTTGTTCTTGGAACTTTTTCTGCTAGAAAATGGTCAGAAAGACCAAAAACATCTACAAGGGTTATGTGAATGGTGCCCCTGGCGTTGTACCATGCACATATGCCTCAGGCTGTTTGATACAGAGAATCCAATGCTTATATGTGTTTTTGCCAATAACTAAAACTCTCCAAATGGGGTTACCAGAAGGACTAACAAGGAGCGATGATCTACATTAATACTACATTGTTACTACCTTTTTGTGGAAAAACCGCCAAAGCATTCTCTTTTTAAAAATTTGAGATACAGGGTCAAAGAGGGAGATAGACAGAATTGCTATCTGCCTGTTCACTCCCCAAATGCCTGTGCCAACCTGGTCTGAACCTAGGAGTCAAGAACTCAATCCAGGTCTCCACATGGGTGGCAGGAACCCAACTATTTGACCCATCACCACCACATCTCAGGGTCCACAACAGCAAGGACCTAGAATCAGGAACTGGAGCAGAGAATTGGACCCAGTGCTTCAACGTGGGACGTGGGTTTCTTATCGGCACCTGAACCACTAGGCCAAACATCCACGCTCCAGATATTTCTTGAGGTTCAGGTCAGCTAGAAAGTGTCAATCAAAGGGGCTTTAATGATGGAAGAGAACAGATAGTAATAGATTTGAATTTTGCAATGGGTTAATGAAAATTTTTCCATGTGGAACTAGAAGGCTTCTTATTTGCAGAATATAACCAACACAACATCAACATTTGTTGGAGGTAAGCATTTGAAGTAGTGATTAAAATACCACTTGGGATACCTGCATCCCATAGCCGAGTACCTGGATTTGAGTCCTGGCTTTGCCCCCAATTATAACTTCCTGCTAATGTGCATCTTGGGGTGCATCACATGATGATTTAGGTAACTGGGGCCCTGCTACCCACATTAAGAGATCTGTGCTGGCCTTGGTCTAGATCAGGCCCTGGCCTTGGTCTAGTCCAGCCCAAGCAATGCAGGCATTTAGAGGGTGAACCAGCAGATCAGAGATCTCCTCTGTCTCTCTATCTCTCTCTGCCTTTCAAAGAAATAATAATTTTTTAAAGTGTCTTTAACTTTGCGCATGATAGAGAGCTAGAGAGAGGACTGGCAGAATATTGGCTATCAATCAGAAGCCATCCTCAGGGTCACACACCCTGCATTTAACCGAGGAGGACAAATGAATTCACCACAGGCATCCAAAAGCCTATTCAACCCAACACAAGTCATCTTTTTCTCATCTGCCCACAGGGACTGCCTTTTTCTAATTCTCACCAAGACTGGTGCGGTGCAAGATGTTTAAATGGGACCACAAAGCTGAGTCTCACAGCAGCAGTTCCCTGAACTGGCATCTCTCGTACAATCCACAAAACCAATTGTCACTGGCTCGTTCTGACCATTGCTTCTTGCCTTCTATGTTAAATCGTTCGTAACCCTACGAGTCGATGAAGTCTGATGTTCAGGTTCAACATAGTGATTCTGTGAGCTGGGTACTCTGCTGGCTCCTGTAGATCATTCTCTTTTCCTCCTACATCTCAGGACATGGCCTTCAGGGGTGGCATCACGCAGACTTGCTGGCTGCCAGCTGTCATGGGGTTTAGGCCCAAGGGAGGTACTGGCAGAGCAGAAGCCAGTACCCAGGTTCTTCTCTATCGGCCATGGATTGGCTATGTCCCCCTCAGATTCGTGTGCTGAAGTCCTAACCCCCAGTATCTCAGAATGTGATTTGTCTATGAACGTATTTGGAGATAGGCCCTCGAGTAGGTAATTACCCTGTGATTAGTAGGTGAGGCCTTAATTCAGTATGGCCCAGTGGCCTTTTAGCAAGAGGGAATTTGGACATAGATACATGGACTGAGGGAAACCAGGTGAAGGCACAGGGAAAAGACAGTAAGTAGACATACTGCAGAAGAAAACAACTCTGTAGCCATAAAATAGACCCTCTACAAAGTCACTGCTGCAGGCTCTGTTCCCTTGTCTTGCACCCATAGTTCTCCCACCTGGTCACCTCCCTTCCCCTAACCCCTTCAGGCACAGAGACAAGTAGTAAAGGCTGCCTGAATTTACTTACCATCACTGTTGGTTTCCTCTACCTGTACCCATGCTTTGTTAACTGCTTTTATTAGATTTCCTTCAATTACCCTGTCCAAGTGCACCGAGTGTTGCTTGCATGAAGTTGGATACACTCATTTCACTCACAATGTGCCTGAGCTGTGCCTGCAGTATATTCCTACTACATAGCTGAAAACCAGAACTGCTCCTCAGGTTAGCCCCTTCAACCACATTACTGCATAAGTAGCATTTTCTAGAATTCCCATGCTGTCAAGAAGCTGTTGGATATCTAACCTAGCAGTTTAGCTCTGCAAAAATTTCTGACCACCTAAGGTGAGAGACATTACATGGTCTTCCCTCCACACCTAAGAGAGATTGTTTCCAGGATGCTGGTGGATACCACAGTATAAGGGTACTCCATGCCCTTAAATACAAAGCTGCAATATTTGCATAAACTCTACACATACACCCTGACTACTTTAGATCATCTTTAGATTACTTATAATGCCTCATACAACGTGGATACCATTGAAATAGTTGTTATGCCATATTGCTTATAGTGACAAAAAAAAGCCTGTACATGTTCAGTACAGATGCAGTTTTTCTCCTAATATTTTCAATCCACAGTTGGTTGAAACCATTTATGTGGAACCCATTGACAGGGAAGATTGAGTATACTAAGAAAGTGACTCCTCTGAGAGAGTAATCCATGCTATGGGGAAAACACTTTGAAGGTTTATATTCAGATCTGTTTCTACCACTATATAGATTTGCCAATGAACACACCGATATCTCTAATAAAAACTTGTATGTCTATATTTTTCTGAATGGCTTAGAAATATTCCAGGTGTGCAAGTTCAGAGCACTTTTGACCATATCTGCCTCTCAAGATCTCATCTCTGTCTATGTAGAAACAGTGCACACCAGACTTTGTTGCCTTCTAACTTTCTCTGGGTTTGGACAGTGGGAACCACATTTTGATCAGATTATAACAGCATTTGATGGATGCCAAAGCAGATGGAAACATACCAGTAAGCTTTCAACAGAACCTTTGAATAGATGATGGATGTGACTGAATCATGACTTAGTAACTATGGACAACAATGAGCTTCTTGCACGGTCTCTACAGCACTCTTTTTAGCTATGGCAGTCACTAAAACCAGGTATCAAAATAAAATAAGCTTAGAAGAATTTAAATCATATTGAAAATGTTATCAAGCTTTAAAAATGACAAATGTGGAATTCATTCCAATATAAAATAAAACCTTAATGGGATAGTAAAAAACAAAAAAATGTTTGTATCATCAATAAAATCAACAACTTGGGTCTTCTGGGAGTCAAGATGGCAGCAAAGTAAGTGGATCCAGCAACAATATGAACAGCTATTTGCACACCAAGTCACCTTCACTAGAGCTACAGAAGCCAGGTGAGACACCACGGTACCTTTTCTTGTTGTAATCACAAGTCACAATGAAGAAATCAAGATTCAGAAAGTCGGGGTCAGCTCTATGGCACATTGGGTTAAAGCCACCACCTGCAGTGCCAGCATCCCATATGGGTGCTGGTTCGAGTCCCAACTGCCCCTCTTCCTATCCATCTCCCTGCTATGGCCTGGAAAAGCAGTGGAAGATGGCCCAAGTCCCTGGGCCCCTGTACCCACATGGGAGACCTGGAAGAAGATCCTGGCTCCTGGCTTTGGACTGGTTCAGCTCTGGCAGTTGTGGCCATTTGGGGAGTGAACCAGCAGATGGAAGACACCTCTCTCTCTCTCTCTCTCTCTCTCTCTCTGTATCTCTACCTCTCTCTCTCTCTCTCTCTCTCTGTATCTCTACCTCTGCCTGTAACTCTTTCAAATAAATCTTTAAAAAAAAAATCAGAAAGTTGCCTGTGTCACCTCTCTCCCAGCTCAAGAGACACAGTGTGGAAGAAGACACCCCCACTTGGAAGGAGAAGAGCAAACTAAATCCCAGTGCCAGGCCCACTGTGAAAAATTCAGTGGGCGCCGGCACACCGGGTTCTAGTCCCGGTCGGGGCACCGATCCTGTCCCAGTTGCCCCTCTTCCAGGCCAGCTCTCTGCTGTGGCCAGGGAGTGCAGTGGAGGACAGCCCAAGTGTTTGGGCTCTGCACCCCATGGGAGACCAGGAGAAGCACCTGGCTCCTGCCATCGGAACAGCGCGGTGCGCCGGCCGCAACGCGCTACCGCGGCGGCCATTGGAGGGTAAACCAACGGCAAAAGGAAGACCTTTCTCTCTGTCTCTCTCTCACTGTCCACTCTGCCTGTCAAAAATAAAAAAATAAATAAATAAATAAATAAATAAAAATTCAGTGGGACTGAGCACCCTGCCCTGGTCCTCAAGCCCATACCTGTGGAGTAAATATTTGCAGCCTCCACAGCCAAGTCGCCTCTGGCACTCTTCCCCAACTGCAGGTAAAAAACAAAACTCTAGCCACACAAGAAAAGCCAGGAGAAGGGGCTTTTGTATTTCAGAGCCCAGAGTTCAGTCTATGGTACTTAGCCCCATCACCTGATGAAGCCCCAAGGCCTCTAGCCCTGGTCAGTACTCATAGGCTGAGCCTCTAGACTTGCCTGGCAGCAGGCAGAAACCTGAGCTCTTGACCAAGGCCAGGGTGGGGTGGGGTGGGGTGGGGTTGCTGTCAGACTCATTTTGGTGACTGTCACTGCTGGCCCCTGGTGAGCTGAACCACCCCCCTCCCTTGGGAAGTTTCAGGGACCTGTGACCATGGGAACCAGGTTTGACCAGCCCAAGGTTAGTCTGGAAGGCTAGATGGCTGACTTTATCATTCTCCTTCAACCTTGGGCAGACAGCAAGGGAACACAGGACTGTATGTTGAAAGCAGTGCTGGCCTAGTAAGGCCTAATTCTGGGCAAATCTTAATGGTTTCCACCCTGAGGCAAGTGCCTGTGGACAGTCTATGGATTTACCCTGTACCAGGCGCCTTAGTGAGACAGACTTATTTTGGTGTATAATCACCTCCAGCCTCTGACAGGCCTACCTAGCGTGCACTCCCAAGATTGCCCAGAGCCTGGTGACTATGAGACCCAGGTGTGACCTACCTAGGAGGTTGCCTGATTAGCTGACTCTACTACGCCTCTTACAATCTTGGGCAGACAGCAAGGACTACAGGACTATTTTGGGACCCAGTGCCAGGCTTGCAAAACTGAACATCCAGCAGATCCTACTAGTCTCGGTCCCCAGACCAGAGCAGCAGGCAGAGCCTCCAGACCTGCTTCAGTGCCCAGCAGTCCTTTGGTTCCAGTTGAGCAGTCCTCTACCAGAGCCAACATTACAGGTGGCTGACAGGTGAGTCAGAAAGCAGCAAACCTGCCTCAGCAGCCAACAGACCATAGCTGGAATGAGCTTTGGTCCTACCCCAGGCGGCGCTGGTCTTGGTGAGCTAAGGTATTTAGATGTGATCTAGCATCATAGCATGGATGGACACAGGACAGGGAATCTAAGCCTACCTCAGGCCCTGGAAGAGCAGGAACTACTCCTTTTTAGGCACTTTCTCAGGTCATACGGAATAGCACATCAACTGCAGAGTTGGAAAAATATTTTATTTTGGGGAGTATTATAAGGCTGAATAAATAAAAATATGTCAACAAAGGACCTAAGCAAACCACAACTTAGGGTGCTGTCTAGTGCCCCAAAAGCAGCCATGTCCACAGACTCAGAGAAAACAAAGACTCCCTAGAATTTCCAGGAGGACAACCACAAATGGAGACAAGTTGCCGTAGTTAATCCTTCCATATGCAACGTTGTACATCACGTATGAAAAACCAACAAGTACCAAGAACTTCCATGGAATCATGGCCTCATCTGAAGAGTCAATTAAATGGCCAGAAACTAACTATCAAGAAATGAAATTTCCAAATGCTTGAATGAAGATTTCAAAATAGCTGTCTTAGGGAGACTCAACACAATGCAAGAGAACACAGAGAAATGATTCAATATTCTAAGAGATTTGATAGGGAGATGGATGTAATTAAATCAAATCTAGGAAAAATCCTTCAATGGAAATGTATGCTAAGTAAAACTAAAAATGCAACAGAAAGCATCAAAGTAGAACAGACAAAAAGAGAAGAATCAATGAGCTCTAAGACAGGAGATTTGAAAAATACACAGTTGGGAGAGATAAAAAAAAAGAGAGGAGTGAAGAACGTTTATAGGAAATATTGGATAGCATGTCAAGATCAATCATTGAGGGTATTAGGATTCAAGAGAACCTTGAAAATATCAATGGTATGGAAAACATACTCAGAGATAACGAGGGGGAAACTTCCTAAACCTAGAGAAAGATACAACTATCTAGGTACAGGAAAGTCAAAGGTCACCAGACAGATTCAACCCAATAAGTCTACCCCAGATATATTATAGTCAAGCTCACCAAGGTTAAAGATAAAAGATTCTCAAAGCTTAAAGAGAAAAGAAGTAAATAATAAATAACACAAAACCACACAGAGAAGTTTGCCTGACTGTAAACTTCTTAGCAGAAATGTTACAGGCCAGGAGAGGGTAGCATCAAACTTTCACAGTACTAAAACAAAGAAAAAGATTGCCAGTCACTGGTGCGTCAGCAAAGCTACCCTTCAGATATAAGGGAACAATAACGACATTCCCAAACAGAAGCTGAGGGTATTTATCACCACCAGACCTGTGTTACAAGAAATGCTAAAAGGAGGTCATCAAACTAAAGGAAAGAGATACTAGAAACTAAGAATATTGGAAGGTACAAAACTCATTAGGAAGAATAACCATATGAACAAACTCATAATGCTCTAATTCTGTAAACATGGCACATAAACAGTTTATATCTTTACCATAAAAGCAAAAAAAGTCATAATCACTACTAAAATGCTAAAAAAAAAAAAAAAACAGGCAATAATGAAAGAGGTCAACTGTGACATCCAAAAATTGGAAATATAAGGAAGAATACAGCACTATTGTAGGGTTTTTGTTAGGACTTCTTATCTCTGCTTTTTGTTGGTCTCTTATCTTAATAATCAATGTTAAGTTGTTACCTTTTTCAGATAGCTTGTTATAGCCAAAAAAGTTTTTGTAAGCTCCATGGTAACTATAAAGCAAGAACCTTTAACAGACTACCAAAAATAAGCAAGAAATCAAAGTATACCACTGGAGAAAATCACTTGACCACATGAAGATTGTAAAACAAGAGGGAGGGCCATTATTGCACTGCAGTGGGTTCAGCCACCGCCTACAATGCCAGCATCACATAGGAGCATCATTCAAGTCCCAGCTGCTCCGCTTCAATCCCACTCCCAGCTAATATGCCTGGGAAACAAGTAGAAGATGGCCCAAGTGCTTTGGTTCCTGCCACCAGTGTGGCAGATTGGGATGGAATTCCTGGCTCTTGGCTTCAGACTGGCGCAACCCGGGCCATTGTAGCCATCTGGGAAATGAACGAGAGAATGGAAGTCTCCCTCTGTGTTTGTCTCCTCCCTCCCCCGCCCTCCATAACTCTGCCTTTCAAATCAATAAAATAAGTCTTCAAAGAAAGAGGGAGAAAGAAAGAAACAAGAAAATATAAAACAAATGTCAAAATGTTAGCAGTAAGAACTTACCTATTTTCAGCTACTGTGGAAGACAGTATGGAGATACCTCAGAAAGCTGAATATAGACCTACCATATGGCCCAGCCATACCACTCCTGGGAATTACCCAAAGGAAATCAAATCAGCATATGAAAAGGGTGATCTGTACCACCATGTTCACTGCGGCTCAATTTACAATAGCTAAGCTGTAGAATCAACCCAGATGTCCATCAACTAAAGCCTGGGTAAAGAAATGTATACATATATACACTACAGAATACTACACAGTTGTTAAAAAAATAAATCCTGTCATTTGCAACAAAATGGATGCAACTGGAAACCATTATAGTTAGTGAAATAAGCCAGTCCCCAAAAGACAAATACGATACAGTCTCTCTGCTTTGTGCTAACTAATAGAGTACCTAAAAGGCAATCTACAGGCACAAAACTGACACTTTGAGATGTGATGATTTTGAACAGCCCTTGTCTTCACTGTTGAAGAACAAAGGATTTTTTGTTAGTTAAAAAAAAACAAAACAAAACTGACCTATTGATAATTACCCTATTAAAAGATAGAGTCACTGAATGGATTAAAAAACAGGATCCAAGTATATGCTTTAAAAAAAAAAAAAGAAAAGAAACTCACTTCATCTCTAAGGATACATATAGACTGAAAGTAAGAGTATGTAATGAGGGGCCTGTGCTGTGGCATAGCGGGTAGAGCACCACCTGCAGTGCCAACATCCCATATGGGCACCAGTTTGAGTCTCGGCTGCTCCACTTCCAATCCAGCTCTCAGCTATGGCCTGGGAAAGCAGTAGAAGATGGCTCAAGTGTTTGGGCCTTTGCACCTGAGTGGGAGACTCACAAGAAACTCCAGGCTCCTGGCTGTGGATCAACTCAGCTCCAGTCATTGCAGCCATTTGGAGAGTGACCCAGCGGATGGAAGACCTCTCTCTCTCTCTCTCTCTCTCTCTCTGCCTCTGCCTCTCTGTAACTCTTTCAAACAAATAAATATATCTTTAAAAAATTTTTAAAAAGTATGTAATGAGATATTTCAAGCAAATGGAGCCGAAAGAAAGCAGGAGCAGCCATACTTCTGATGAAATATATTTTAAATCAAAAGTAGTAAAAAAAGATCAGAAAGATCATTATATAATAATGAAGGGCAATGGGTCCCTTTGTATATTTCTGGAGCAAGAGGAAATAACACAAATATAAATGCACACAATATTGGAGTATCCAAATACATAAAGCAAATATTAATAGGCATAAAGGGAGAGAGAAACTAATACAAAAATAGTAGGGGACTTTAGAATCCCACTTCCAGAAATGGACAGAAAATTAACAAAGAAATAGCAGAGTTAAATTTTAACCGACATCAGTTAGACCAAATAGACATCTACAGAACTTTCCATCCAATAGTTGTAGAAAACACATCCTTCTCAACAGCACAGGGAACATTTTCCAAGCTATCTATATGACACATCACAAAACAAGTCTCAACATATATAAAATAACTGAAATTATTTTGAGCATCTTTTCAGAACACAATGCAGTAAAACTAGAAATGAGAAAAACGTTTAAACTTCATAAAACATGAAATTCACCCCCCAAATGGCTGCTGCGGCCGGCGCGCTGCGCCAATCCAAAGCCAGGAGCCAGGTGCTTCCTCCTGGTCTCCCATGGGGTGGAGGGCCCAAGCACTTGGGCCATCCTCCACTGCCTTCCCTGGCCACAGCAGAGAGCTGGACTGGAAGAAGAGCAACCAGGACAGAATCCAGCGCCCCGACCAGGACCAGAACCCGGTGTGCTGGCGCCGCAGGTGGAGGATTAGCCTAGTGAGCCATGGTGCTGGCCCCTCCATTAAGCTTTTAAGGAAGAATTAAACCAATCCTTCTTGAATTATCTCAAAAAACAGAAAAGGAGGAAATTTTCAAATTTATTCTATGAGGCCAGAATTACCTTGATACCAAACCAGAAAGGAAACACAAAAAAAGGGAAAGTGACAGGTCAGTATTCTTGGTGACTATCAATGCAAAAATATTTAATACAATAAGTAGAATCCAACAGTACCTTCATTACAATCAAGTGGGGTTCATCCCAGGAAAGTAAGGATGGTTCAACATATGCAAATCAATACATGTGATGTACCCCATCGACAGAGTGAATGACAAGAATTATTTCATTTAAATAGTTGCAGGAAAGGCATCTGATAAAAATCAGCACCCCATTCAAAACAAAAACTCTGAACAAATTAGGTATAGATGGAATATACTTCAATGAAATAAAGGCCTTTTGTAATAAGTTAGCAACTAAAATCATCTGGAGTGTGGGAAAAGGTAATGCTCTCTGTAAAATCTCACACAAGAATCCCCACTTTTATCACTTTTGTTCAACATAGTACTGGAGAGCCTTGCTAGAGCAATTAGGCAAGAAAAAAATAAAATGCATCCAAATTGGAAAGTAGGCAGTCAAATCATAGCTGTTTGCAGATGACATAACCTTATATAGAAAGAACCCCAAAGAATTCATAATAACACTGCTAATAAACAAATTATTAAATTATTAAAATAAACAAATTATTAAAGTTGCAGGAACAAAGTCAATTCACAAAAATCAGTAGCATTGTTGCACACTTACAGCAAATCATCTGAAAAGCAAATCAACAAAGCAATCCTATTTCTAATAGCTACAAAAAATTTTACCTGGGCGTAAATTTAACCAAAGAAGTGGAATCTCTACAACAAAAACGATAAATCATTGATGGGATTAATTGAAGAGGACACAAAGAAATGGAAATCCAGAGGTCGGCATTGTGGTGTAGCGCCTGCAGTCACAGCATCCCATATGGGTGCCAGTTCGAGTTTAGGCTTCTCCACTTCCGATCCAGCTCTCTGCTATGGCCTGGGAAAGCAGTAGAAGATGGCCCAAGTCCTTTGTCCCCTACACCTGCTTGGGAGACCCAGAAGAAGCTCCTGGCTTCAGATCAGCACAGCTCCAGCCATTGTGGCCAATTGGGGAATAAACCAGCTGATGGAAGACCTCCCTCTCTCTCTCTCTGCCTCTTCTTCTCTCTTTGACTTTCAAATAAATAAATCTTTTTTAAAAATGGAAATCCAGGTTAACAGATTGGAAGAATATAATTAAAATGTGCTTACCATCCAGAGCAATTTAGAGATTCAGTGCTCTCCCTATCAAAATACCAATATTTTTTCACACAAGTAGAAAAAGCACTACTAAAATTTGTATGGATCCACAAATGAAACAGAATAGCCAAAGAATCTTACGAAAAAACAAAGCTAGAGGCATTACACCATGGGATTTTTGAAAGGTTTTTTTGTTTTGGTTTTTGTTTTTGTTTGGCAGGCAGGCAGGCAGAGTAGATAATGAGGGAGAGAGAGAGACAGAGAGAAAGGTCTTCCTTTTTGCCGTTGGTTCACCTTCCAATGGCCGCTGCGGCCAGCGCATCGTGCTGATCCGAAACCAGGAGCTGGCCTCCCATGTGGGTGCAGGGCCCAAGGACTTGGGCCATCCTCCACTGCCTTCCCGGGCCATAGCAGAGAGCTGGCCTGGAAGAGGGGCAACCGGGACAGAATCGGCGCCCCAACCGGGACTAGAGCCTGGTGTGCCGGCTCCGCAAGGTGGAGGATTAGCCTGTTGAGCCACAGCGCCAGCCTACACCTGGGGATTTTTTTTTAAACTTTTATTTAATGAATATAAATTTCAAAAGTACAGCTTATGGATTACAATGGCTCCCCCCCCATAACTTCCCTCCCACTCGCAACCCTCCCCTTTCCCGCTCCCTTTCCCCTCCATTCACATCAAGATTCATTTTCAATTCTTTTTTTTTAAATTTTAAGAATCATGTATTTGAAAACACCTCTTAAATATCTAACATGGTGTAGTTTGTTTAACCAGTAAACTTAAGCACAACCATATAAAATGTTTTTAGTTTCTTTCTACCAACAAGTTTAAAACATGATACACAGATTCAGGTCACACAAATTAAAATGTATCTTTGATTGATTTTAGCAGCTTAAATTTATGGACAATCTTATCTATAAGCCATTTAAAATAAAACTCTTAATAAAATTTCCCCACGTGGACATACAATATGTACACACATATAACATAGCATAATAGACCAATATAGCAATTTTAATAATAGCTTTTAAAATCTTTAACTCTTTTTGTAGATTGCCAATTGATTTGAATTGCTTTTTGTTTTTAGTAACCTCAGTTAACCATACTTTCTCTCAGCTGGCACTGTTAATACATTATTGGCTTCATCTGTTTACAAAGCCATCCCAAAGTACTGAATACAATAGAAGTGGCTGGAAAAAGTCCATAGGAACCTATAGGAGGACAGCTAAACACAGAACCAACAACACTTTAGTTTTATGAGCAGCAAATCATATATAACTGTGGATGACAAAAGACTTTAAGTCGCCATGTTTAAAATTATAAACTCATCAACCAACAAGAGGCACTTGCTTACTTCACAGTATTTTTGAAAGCACCTGTAGGATTTTACAAGTATTTAACCCTTTAGGCCTCTGGGGCTTTCTCATTAAGATAACTATCATGTCTAGTAACACAAGATCATTAGACTTTTTAATTCTCAAACATTTGTATTAATAGCATTTTCCATTATAGAAACTTAAAGTTTGGTACCACGTCACATCTTGACAGTACTTCTAATATAATCCAAATAGCCTGATTAGTTGGTGTCTCTATAAGATGAGAGTCATAGGTCCTTCGATTTTTTCAGTTGGGCCCAAACTGGAAAAACCAAAGACCAAGATTTACTGGAAATTTTAGAGTCCAGATTATTTGAAACTTTGATTTTTTGAATGCCTGTCAAGAATGCCAAGAAGGCTCAAAATCCAAACTATCTGGTTGAAATAAGATTCCTTAAAATCATGACATAACATAGGCCAAATTTGATCATTGTTACAAGGTGATTATTCAAATCTTTGAAAATAAGCACATATTTAAATAACCCATAGCTCTTAATAAAAATTCAGCTGTTTTTGAACAATTAGAATTTAACAGACATCAAGAGAACATAATAGATTACTTTAACACATTGCTTTAACAGAGCATGAGTTTAATTCTATGTCAAAGAGAAATTGAGCTTTCTGTGATCTTTTGCTGTGAGGTTTCCTTCCTTTACCTTCTTTCTTATTGATGACCATGTTTCTGTGTTTCTGTGTGTAACACATCTTTAAGCATCTTTTGCAGGGCAGGATGAGTGGCAACAAATTCTTTCAGTTTCTGTTTGCTATGAAAAGTCTTAATTTCACCTTCATTCACAAATGAGAGCTTTGCAGGATATAAATTCTGGGCTGGCAGTTTTTCTCTCTTAGTACCTGGGCTATGTCTCGCCATTCCCTTCTAGCTTGTAGGGTTTCTGATGAGAAGTCTGCTGTGAGTCTAATTGGAGATCCTCTGAGAGTAATCTGACGTTTCTCTCTTGCACCTTTTAGAATCTTTTATGTTTCACTGTGGTGAGTTTGATTACAACATGTCGTGGTGAGGATCTCTTTTTGGTCATGTTTATTAGGGGTTCTATAAGCTTCCTGTACTAAGACGCCTCTTTCCTTCTCCAAACCTGGGAAATTTTCTGCTAGTATCTCACTGAAAATGCCTTCTAATCCTTTCTCCCTCTCCATGCCTTCAGGAATTCCTAGAACCCGAATGTTGGGTTTTTTTAATAGTATCCTGTAGATTCCTGACAATATTTTTTAGATTTCTAATTTCTTCTTCTTTTCTTTGGTTTGCCTGTTTCCTTTCCTTTTCTCTGTCTTCTAAGTCTGATATTCTCTCTTCTGCTTCACGCATTCTGTTTTTAAGGCTCTCTAATGTGTTTGTCATTTGATCTATTGAATTCTTCATTTCATTATGATTTCTTGTCACTATCACAGTTTCTTGTTCTACTAGTTGTTTCATTTCATTTTGATTCCTCCTTAATATTTCATTTTCATGAGAGAGATTTTCTATCTTGTCCATTAAGGATTTCTGTAGTTCAAGAATTTGTTTTTGAGAACTTCTTAATGTTCTTATCAATTGTTTGAGATCCGCTTCTTTCATTTCTTCGATCTCATCATCTTCATAATCTTGAATTGGGGTGTCTTTTTAATTTGGGGGCATCATAGTGTCTTCCTTGTTCTTGTTACCTCGGTTTTTGCGTTTGTTGTTTGGCATGTTGGAGATATTTGGTTTCTTCACTGTGGTGTTTTTTCTTGTTACACTATGGCTCTATATTAAGTGGACTATCTACTTTCGGTGGAGCCTTAGAGGCTTGAGATGAGTGTGGCCTGAGAGCTGTGTTTGGTTCCTCAGGGTTGAGGATATGTCAAAGATGACACTCCCAGGTTAGGCGTGGTAAATCTCTCTTTCTTTCTTTTCTTTTTTTTTTTTGATTCAAAAGGGAAGTAATTCCACACAGCTGAATGTAATTGGAGGTAGTTAGCAGGCGAATGATATACCCACAGGAGCCAGAGATCGGAAGCTCTTTCCCAAGGACCACACAGGGAACCTGTGCTGCCCTCAGTGTGGGCTCCAATTCTCCTGCAGTCTCCCACTGGGTTGCCAAGTTAGATCCTAATCTCCTGTTATTTCACCCCTACCCCCAGAGTCAGGTTTTTCTGCTAGACTCAGGGCCGGTGCAGACCTGAGGTCGCCCTGCTTATGACGTATGTCCAAAATGGCGCCTGCTCTTTGTTTTGCTCGCCTTTGAGGGGTGAGCGGAGAGAGAGAAACTCGTGGCCGTATCGGTCACTTTTTTTTTTTTCCCCCTCTCTCTCTTCTAGTTAGCCTGGTGAACTTTTCCCCACGGAGTTTCAAGCCTTGTTCCCTCTAGCCTCCTCTTTCCGCTTGCCTGCTGGTATCTCGGGCTATTGAGGTTCGGCTCACCTCGCGTTCCAGCGCTGGTGTGTTGAGTCTGCTGCTGGTGTCCCGAACTTGGGCTCCCACGCTCTCCATGCAGGTCCACTGTGAATCACTAGTTCCAGAAGAGTTTCCTCTGCTGTTTCTTCCCCTACTCTTCCTTGACCCTGCAGTATCTCCACTTTTATTAACATGTGTCTTGCCGAACTCTCAATGCATTCCCTTCCTATTGCACCATCTTGCCGCTCTCCAGATTTCTCTTTTTTTAAGGGAAAGGGTTTACTGGGGGAAACCTGACAGACTGGAGGGAAGAAATGAAGAAGGAAAAGAGGGAGAAGGAGAGCATAAGAGAGAGATCCAGAAACAGACAGAGATCAGGAGACAGAGAGAAAAGGCATTTTCTTCTGTATATAAAGTAAAGATTTCAACAATTTGCCCCCACATAGCAACACAAAGTGAAAAAATACTGTTGGAGTACTAGTTATAGCATTAAATAACAGTGTACAGCACATTAAAGAGAGATTCTACATGATATTTTTTAAAAATTAATTTTCTATGCCATTTCCAATTTAACACCAGGTTTTTTTTTTTCTTCATTTCCAATTATCTTTATATACACAAGATCGATTCTGTATATACTTAGTAAAGATTTCATCAGTTTGCACCCACACAGAAACACAAAGTGTAAAAATACTGTTTCAGTACTAGTTATAGCATTACTTCACATTAGACAACACATTAAGGACAGATCCCACATGAGATGTAAGTACACAGTGACTCCTGTTGCTGACTTAACAATTTGACACTCCTGTTCATGGCGTCAGTAATCTCCCTAGGCTGTAGTCATGAGTTGCCAAGGCTATGGAAGCCTTTGGTGTTCGCCAACTTTGATGTTATTCCGATAGGGTCTTAGTCAAAGTGGAAGTTCTCTCCTCCCTTCAGAGAAAGGTACCTCCATCTTTGATGGCCCCGTTCTTTCCACTGGGATCTCACTCACAGAGATCTTTCATTTAGGTCTTCTTCTTTTTTTTCTTTTCCATGGTGTCTTGGCTTTCCATGCCTACAATACTCTCACACCATGGGATTTTTAAAATATTATGAAGCCACAGTGATTTTTTTAAATGAATTTATTTTTATTTTTAAATTTTTATTAGTTTCTAACAGATTCAATATAGAAAAGCTACAGTAATTAAAACAGCATGGTATCAGCATGAAAACAGATTAATAAACCAGTATAACAGAACAAAAACTCTAGAAGCAAAACCACACACTGCACTCAACTGATCTTTGACAAAGTTGCTGAGAACATGCAGTGGGAAAACATTTTTTCCTAAATAAACGGTGTTGGGAAAATTGGATATCTACATGCAGAACAACATAAGTAGACTAATATCTTTTGCCATGTAAAAAAAAAAATCAACCCAAAATGGATTAAAGACCTAAATACAAGACCTAAAACCTTGAAATTACTAGAAGAAAACACTTCAGAATATTACAATGGATATGGATGCTTCAATCAAACCCCTGAACCACAGGAAATAAAAGCAAAAACAGACAAATGGGATTTCATCAAACTAGAGGGTTTTTGCACAGCAAAATCAACTGAGTGAAGATATAACCTAAAGAATGGGAGAAAATACTTGCAGATGACAAAGAGGTTAATATTCAGAATCTATCAAGAACTCAAGGCCAGAGAGATCCAAGATGGCTGCTGAGTGAGAAGTTACACTGACCTCAGTCACAGGAGGGACCATGTTCCCAGGAGAAACAGAAATTGTCAATGGAAAAGTGACAGAACAAAACAAAGACCCTATGGGATGGTGAGGAAGAGGACAGACACACTGCCATGGACAGCCACCCTGACTCACAGCTAAGAAATAGCATCTTGCCAAGCCAAGGTAGGAAGAAGTTGCCATGGTCTCCCAACACTGGCAGCTTTAACCGAAAGAGAATTCCACAGTCGCCCCACTGCCTGTTTGTCCAGCCTGGAGAGCTGACTGGGGTCTCAGTGACTTTGCTCTAAAAGGGAAACTACATTACCTCCCTCCTCTCTCCCAACTCCCAAAGCGCCAGACTCATTTGGCTGTGAGAGTCATTACTGAACTCTGTTCTGACACAGCAGATAGCAAGCTGGTCCTGCTGCTACCAGAAGCAACCAGAGCCAGAGTCAAGGCAAGTTACAGGGCAGAACGTGTACGCCCTGCATCCTGCAGCTGTGGCAATTCTGGGCATAAGCCCTGGAGCTGTGTTCACTCACTCTGTATGATCTAGGCATGTTTCCCCTCAGTTTCTTGAGGCTGGCACCAGCAGCATCCCATAAAATATCTGAAATGGATCTCAGGAAGTTCCCTTTGCACCTCATGGCTCATGGTCCTGGGAGCCCAGGACACAAGCCCCAGCATCACCCTGCATGCCATGTAAGAGCAAAGAGTAGTTCTCTCTGTGCCTGGCAAAACCAGGACTGTTGATCTTGATATTGCAATCCTTGGAGAGACTCACACTCGTGGTATCTGGAGTGTTCCATCTGCTTCCGTCAGGTGTCTACCACCATCCTCAAAACCTGGCTCACACTGGAAGACCTGGGTCATGACCCCACCATACCCTCTAACACCAGGATTCTAATAACCAGTACTAATTTATTTGTCAACGCCCCCTCCCCACTTAGGTATCTACTTGGTGGCATCTAGGGAAGAACCTGCCTACATTCCACTTCTCTGGATCTACATCTGCTGGTACAAAATCTCCTGTATACATGTAGTCCCCTGTAGGTCTGGTTCAGGATTCATATCATATTCCCCAGGCTGGAGACTAGTGCTTTTGGTACTCTAACACCAACACCCATCACATTCTCCCAGATGGACCCGGGAAAGACCCTCACCACATCACGAGCCTAGAGCCACAGTTACAGGTGCCACAAGTCCCAGCATCACTCGGGCTTCCCATGGTCTGCACTAATTTTAAGTTCAGCCTGGGAAGCCAGCGGGGTGCTCCATGAAGGGAAGCCATGTTGTTTCCTTCTCTTATCCCCGCCAAAGCACTAGAATCAGTTTGCTAAGGTGATGCTTCAACCGACCTCTGTTGAGCTCTTGCTCCAGGGACAGGCCAGCCTGCAGGGCAGAGAATGGATCTCCTGCACCCTGTGATGGCGGGAATCCTGACAGTGTGAGTTCTACATAGGCCACAGAACTAAGAATGGAGTGGGGAGTGACTGGGTTTATGGGCACTCATGCAGTCTGATTCTGGAAGCTCAGAAGTCCCCTAGTGCTGTGAAGGGGACTTTTGGAGGGCTTGGCACTCACACTACAGAGTTCTGTGCAGTTTGTGTACCTGAGGGTGTGGGGGGTGCAGGCGTGTGACTCACTCTAGGGAGTAAACCATGGCACAGAAAAAGGCTAAAGCTGTGAACATTCCAGCCAGCGTTAACTTCCCTTCCCTCTATTAAGGACAGTCAGAGATCTACCACACCCAAGCTGAGTGTCACTCTGGACTCCTGCCACACACACAAACACTGGCCAGAGATCCCTGGCCCTACTCAGCATATACCTCTGGATATCCACTGTAACCCAAAGGTTCCCCCGAGCCACAGAGGCACACTTCTAAGAACAAAGCCTTCAAAGGAGATACCAACAAGTCATTCCACAGATACACAGAATTAATGTAGAAATACAAGAAACATAAACAAGGGGGACAATATGTCTCCCGAAAAGGAACACATTAATACATTGATTTTGAACTGTAAAGATGGGGAGACAGATGAACTGCCTGAAAAGAAATTCAAAAAAGAGTGATTGTAAGATTACTCAAAAAAGGCCAGTGCTGTGGTGTAGCTAGTAAAGCTGCCACCTGCAGTGCCAGCATCCCATACGGGTGCTTGTTCGAGTCCTGGCTGCTCCACTTCTGATCCAGCTCTCTGCTATGGCCTGGGAAAGCAGTAGAATATGGTGTAAGTCTTTGGGCCCCTGCACTCACATGGGAGACTCCTGGCTCCTGGCTTCAGATCGGTGCAGCTCTGGCCATTGCGGCCAACTGGGGAGTGAATCAGTGGATGGAAGACCACTCTTTCTCTCTGCCTCTGCCTCTCTGTAACTCTGCCTTCCAAATAAATAGATATTTTTAAAAAAAAAGATTACTCAAAAACAGAGAAGCAAATACATGAAATAAGGAAATGTATACATGACATGGATGAGAAATCCTGCAAGGATATGGCGATATTGAAGAAAAAAATCAAACAAAATATTAGAAATAAAGAATTCAATGTCAAATAAATTTAGTGGAAACCATCATAACAGACTCATTGAGGCAGAAGAAAGAATATTTGAGCTATAAGACAAGTTTTTTGAAATATTTCAGTTATACAAAAAAAGAAAAAATTAGAAAAACTGAAAACAGTATTTGAGAACTATGGGATATCATCAAATGACCAAATGTATGCATCTGAGGAGTTCCTGAAGGAATGACAAAAAATGGCTTAGAAAACTTATTCAGAGAAATAAGAGCAGAAAATTTGCAATTTGGAGAAAGATACAGATGTCCAAATACCAGAAGCACATCAAACTCCAGATAGGCATGATTGGAAAAGATCTTCAACAGGACAAATTATAATCAAACTTCAAAAAGTAAAACAAATAAAATATCCCAAAATGTGCAAGAGAGAAATGCCAGATTAAGGGATTTCCAGTTAGAATAACAGATTTCTCAACAGGTACCTTACAGGCCAAGAGAGTAGAGAGATAAAGTCCAAGACGTAAAAAAAAAAAAAAAAAAAAAAAAAACTTGACACACCAGAATACTTTACCCAGGACAAGCAAAATTGAAAGATTTTGTCACCACCTGGCCAAATTTTACATACTTAACGATGTGTTACACACAGAAACAGAGAAAGAGAATCAACACCACTAAAGAATGTGAAGGCAGAAAACCTCCTAGTAATAGCACAAAGGAGGTACAAAATAAACCAAAGGAATATTTACAGAAAAAATGGCAGGACCACGTCATTGCTTACCAATAATAACATTCAATGTAAACAGCCTAAACTCTCCAATTAAAAGATATCTGTATGCTGCCTACAAGAAACACACCTCACTAACAAAGATACTCACCAACTAAAAGTGAAAGGATAGAAAAGGACATTCCATGCAAATGGAAATAAAAAATGGGCAGAAGTAGCTATTCTCATATTAGACAACATAGACTTTGAAGCAAAAACTATTGAAAGAGACAAAGAATGGCATTATATAATGATTAAGGGATCAATTAAACAGGAAGATGTGACTATAATAAATGTATATGCACCTAATGCTGAGGCATGTAGATATTTAAAACAAATACAAATAGATCTAAAGTTAAATAGATCTAATATGCTCAATACTATAACAATGGGGGACTTCAACATCCCACTTTCATCAACCAGACCAAAAATAAATCAAAGAAATAACAGAGGAAATCTACCCTATCAACTAAGTGGAACTAATTGACATCTATAGACCATTTCATCCTACAGCTGCAGAATACATATTCTTTTCATCAGTACATGTAATATTCTCTAGGACAGACCATATACTAAGCCATAAAACAAGACTCAACAAATTCAAAGAACTGAAATCGTACTGTGTATCTTTTCTGACCACAATGGAATGAAGCTGGAAATGAACAACATAAGAAACTCTAGAAAATATATAAGCACAAGGAGACTGAACAGTATGCCCCTGGATGAATAGTGGATCATGAAGAAATCAAAGAGGAAATAAAAAAATCCTTGAAATGAATGAAAATGACAATACAACACATCAAAACGTATGGGATGAACCCAAAGCACTATTAAGAGGAAGTTTATAGCAATTAGTTCCCACATCAAGAAATTGGAAAGGAATCAAATAAATGATCTAACAATGTATCTCAAAGACCTAGAGAAACAAGAACAAACCAAACCTAAAATTAGAAGGAAGAATGATATAATAAAATACAGTATTGGATGTTTTAGCAAGAGCAATTAGGGAGGACAGAGAAATAAATGGCTTCAAAATTGGGAAGGAAGAAGTCAAAATATCCATGCATTAGACGATATGATGTTGTACACGTAAAAACAAACTAACCACAAAAAAACTATTAGACATGATAAACCAATTCAGGAAAGTTGCAGATTACAAAATAAACATATCAAAAAGTACCTTTTGTTATATATCAATGATGAACTCACTGAAAAATAAATTGAGGGATCCCATTCACATGAGCCACACACACAAACCCAAATCTTTAGGAATAAATTTAACCAAAGAAGAGAAAGATCTCTACAATGAAAATTGTAAAACACTAATGAAATAAATCAAGGACACAAAAAATGGAAAGGTATTCCTTGCTCATGGGTTGTTAATATCACTGTATTACTTATACTACCTAAAGCAATCTACATATTCAGTGTGATCCCTATCAAAATACCAATAACAATCTTTATGGAATTAGAGAAAAAAAATCCTAAAATCCATATGGAATCACAAAAGATCCAGAAGAGCTCAAGCAATCTTGAGCAAAAAAAAAAAAAAAGAAAAAAGAAAAAAAAATCAATTTGGAAGCATCACAACACTTGGCTTCAAAGCTTACAACAGGCTATAGTAATTAAAATATCATGGTATTGGTATAACACATAGAACAATGGAACAGAATAGAATGCCCAGAAATTAACCCACTTACAACCAAGTGATTTTTCCAAAAAGTGCCCAGACCACATAATGGAGAACAGATAATCCCTTCAATAAATGGTGCTGGCAAAACTGGGTGAATATAAACAGAAGAATGAAATCAGACTTTACCTCTCACCATATACAAAGATCAACCCAAGATGGATCTAAGACCTGATACCATGAAGTTCCTAGAAGAAAACGCAGGGAAATACTTCCAGACATTGGTGTATATGATGACTTCTTGGGTGATTCCCGAAGCACAGGCAACAAAAGCCAAACTAGACAAATGAGATTATATCAAACTCAGAAGCTTCTGTACAGCCAAGGGAACTATCAAGAGTGGAGGAGACATCTGACAGAATGGGTAAAAAAAAAAAATTCAAGCTACTTCTATGACAAAGGATTAATAGCCAGAATATATCAGCAACTCAAAAAACTCAGCAGCAAAAAAAAAACAACAACAACAACAAAAAAAAAAACCCACAATCCAGTTAATAAATGGGCAAAGGACTTCAATAGACAACTCTCAAAAGAAATGCAAATAGCCAACAAACATATTAAAAAAAACTCAACATCACTAGCCATCAGGGAAACACAAATCAAAACCACAATGAGATTATTGCCTCTCTCCTGTCAGAAAGGCTATTATCCAAAAGACCAAGAGCAAATAATGATGGTGATGATGTGGAAAAGCATTGAAGGGAATATAAATTAATGAAACCATTGTACAAAACATTATGGAGATTTCTTTAAAATCTAGAAATAGACTTGCCATGTGTTCCAGTAACCCCACTACTGGGTAAATACCCAAACAATGTGAACTCATTGTATCAAAGCGATACCCGCTATAGCAGCACTATTCACAATAGCCAAAATATAGAATTTACCAAGATGTCCATAATCAGATGAATGGAAAAATAAAATGTGATTATATACACATGTAAAATACATACACACAATATATAAATATAAATATATTATATATATATATATATATATATATATATATACTCCATCCATTCCATATTCAGCTATTAGAAAAAGAAATTCTATCATTTGCTCTAAAATGGTTGCAACTGGAAGACATTATGATGAGTGAAGTAAGCTGGATACAGAAAGACAGGGGCTGGTGTTGTGACTTAGCAGGTTAAATCTCCACCTGTGATGCCGGCATCCCATATGGGCGCCAGTTCAAGATCTGGCTGCTCCACATCTGATCCACCTCCCTGCTAATGTGCCTGGAAAACCAGAAGTACATGGCTCAAGTGCTTGGGCCCCTGCACCCATGTGGAAAACCTGGAAGAGGCTCCAGGTTCCTGGCTTCTGTCCAGCCTAACCCTGGACGTTGTGGACATTTAGGGAGTGAACCAACAGATGAAAATAGATCTCTCTTCCTCTTCCTCCTCCTCTTCTCTGTAACTCTGCCTTTAAAATCAGTTTTTTTAAAAAAAGATTTATTTGAAAGTCAGAGTTACACAGAGAGAAATAGAAGCAGAGAGAGAGAGAGAGAGAGAGAGAGAGAGAGGTCTTCCGTCCACTGGTTTACTCCCCAAATGGCCCCAACTGCCAGAGTTGTGCCAATCCGAAGCCAGGAGACAGGGGCTTCCTCCAGGTCTCCCATGTGGGCGCAGTGGCTCAAGGATTTGGGCCATCTTCCACTGCCTTCCCAGGCCACAGCAGAGAGCAGGATTGGAAATGAAGCAGCCAGGACTAGAATTGGTGCCCAGATGGTATGCCGGTACTGCAGGAGGTACCTTTACTTGCTACACCACAGCACCGGCCCCTAAAATAATTTTTAAAAAAAATAAACACTGCATGTTGTTCCTTAAATGTGAGAACTAATATTTTTAAAATCAAAACACAAAAAGAAAAAAATGAAAAATGCTTATATGTATCAATTTTGCTGCAAATATGGTATCCTGTCAAGCTTTGTTTTAAATCTTTGTTAAATTGTTAAGAATGATATACTATATTACAGTTTTAGCAAAGGAAAGAAGTCAAACCCCATTAAAAATAGTCAGTAGATATAAACAGATGTTTCTCAAAGGAGGGCATAGAAATGACCACCAAGTACATGAAAAATGTGCAACATCATTAATCATCTGGGAAATGCAAATCAAAACCTCAATGATTTATCACCTCACTCCAGTAAGGTTGGCAATTATCAAAAAGGCAAAAAGTAATAAGTGTTGGTGAGAAAGTGAAGAAAAGCAGACCCTTACACACTACTGATAGGGATGAAAATTGGTACAGGCATTGTAGAAAGCAGTATGGAGACTGCTCAAGTAACTAAAAATAGAACTTCCATTTGATCTAGCAATCCTTCCGCTGGGTGTATATCTAAGGGAAACGAAATCTAAGGGATATGTGCACTCTCACGTGTATTACAGCACTATTCACAGTATTCAACAAATGTAAGCCACCTAAGTGTCCATCCACCAATGAATAAAGAAAATGTGGTACCTATACGTAATGGAATGTTGCTCAGCCATAAAAAAGCTTGAAATTGTGTTATTTGCAACAACAAATGGATGGAAAAATCACTGTGTTAAATGAGATAAGCCAACCACAGAAGAACAATATTGCATGATCTCACTCATATGTGGAGTCTAAAATATAAGTGATCTCATAAAAGTTGAAAATAGAGAAGTGGTTACCAAAGGCTTGAGAGGGGAGTTGGGGGAGGAAGGAATAAATGCTTGACTGATGGGTTCTAGGTGATAGCTAGATAAGAGTAAATTCTGGGGTTCTGTTGCACAGTAGGGTGACTATAATGTTAATGTACTGTACATGTCTCTATTTTAAAAAATACAACAAAGGATTTTGGGTGTTTTCACAATAAAGAGATATTTAATGCCTAGAAGGACAAATATATTTACCTTGATATAGTATAACAATATGTACATATAATGAAACACCACATAATACCCAAAAAATAGGTACCATTTCCATATCTGTTAATGTTTTAAAATAAAAAGGAAATGAAATTAATACTATGTCATGTTTACCTTTTACACTTTCTGTACCTTAAATTTTCCTAAAATCAGTTCAGTAACACATATATATATATATAATTTACAAGTCAATAGCAAGTATTGGAAGAATCTAGTTAAAATTGGTTACTAATTTGGATAAACCTTTCAGAAGGCCTACCTTCTGTTTTTTTTTTTTTTTTTTTGATATCTTCACAGGATGGACAGAGGCTTTTCCAATTCAAACAGAAAATCACAAGACATATCCAAAGTCCAACTAAGGGACACATTGCCATGCTCTGGACTTCCAAGATCACTACAGAATGACAATGAAACCTCATCTATCTCTAAAACAACTCAACAGGTAGCTACTGCTCTAGGAGTTTCTCATCATTTCCACACCTCTTAGAGACCTCAGTCATTGGGTGAAGTAAAAAAAGTTATTCATAGTCTTACAAAAAGCCTAGCAAAGCGTTGCCAAGGAACCTCAGAAACATGAGTTAAACTATTGCCTATTGCCCTCCTCAGAATGAGGATAGCACCTAAGACCGCCCTAAAGCTTAGTCCATTTGTGATGCTGTATGGGAGGCCCTTCCTCAACTCTGACTTCTCTTTGATTCAGAGACTCAAGATCAGATAAAGTATATCCCTAACTTAGGTCAGGTACAAAAGGTTCTGATGGAGTATGCTAATAAAATTCTCCCAGTGTCAGATCTCGAGTCATGAGCAGCCTATCTCCCCAGCAGACTTAGTTTTATTAAAGACTTAAAAGGAAGGATCCCCATCAGATGAACTGCAGCCTAAATGGAAGGGACCCCACCAAATGCTGCTGAGCAGGCCTACTTAAGTGAAATTATAGGGCATCCCAGCTGTGTACATTTGTTAAGGATTAGACTTCTACCTCTTGAATCTTTGCAGGTGCACACAGAAGGTAAATCTGCCTACTCCTGTGAACCAATCAATCAGAGATCTCAAGTAACTCTTCAAAAGGCAAAAAGAAAGTGAGGCCTTTGCTTATGTCATAACAAGGCTGCTGCACTTTAAGGCAGACATATCTCACCTACATTTTCTTTCGATTCTCTATGGATGCTGCTACTGGTAGGAAGACTCCATAGTGAGTTCTATTATAATACTAGAGGATCCTGCTTTGTCACATTAAGCTAATTTTAAAACCTTGAACATGACTTAGGGTAACCAGGCATACGCCTCAGATCAACTTTTACAAGTACCCAAGTCCATGGATACTCTAAGGTAGTTATGGACAACCAACAGTCCTTAGAATACATACTGATAGGGGCTGGCACTGTGGCAAAGGGGACTAAGACTCCGCCTGTGGCATCAGCATCCCATATGGGCACCAGTTCTAGTCCCAGCTGCTCCTTTTCTGATCCAGCTCTCTGTTACAGCATGGGAAAGCAGTAGAAGATGGCCTAAGTGCTTGGGCCCCTGCACCCATGTAGGACACCTAGGAGAAGCCCATGGCTCCCTGCTTTGGATCTACCTAGCTCCGGCCGTTGTGGCCATTTGGGGAGTGAACCAGTGGAAGGAAGATCTTTCTCTCTGTGTCTACCTCTCTCTAACTCTACCTCTCAAATAAATAAAAAAATCTTTAAAAAATACACACATACTGATAGAGCAAGGAGGTGCGTATGCACTGATTAATGGAAGCTGTCACCTTTACTCTAACAGTAGTATGTTCACTGACAGAGACATTAAAAAATCTCTATACTCAGCCTAGATGCTTTACCATCTATACAGAGTTAGTCTGTCAATACCTACTATTTAGGAAACAATAAAATATTCTCTTCTTAAAGGGCACTCCGCTTGCCATTTTTTTCCCTAATTTTGTTCATAGTGATTCATTAACTTGTCTGTTTCAGAATCCAACAAATTCTCAAAGTAATGATGACTATGAGGGAGACAAAGCCGTTGGCAGTGACAGAGAATTCTCTGACTCAGAAGTCAGATCTGCTAGATGAGATAGGAAGATTTCCAAACCCAGAGTAGGAAGAGTCTATGCCTCTGGTCAACAAGAAGTAGATACAGAAGACATGATGCGTCTGTGTCCTTCAGCACTCCCTGAAGGTTAAGGGTTGGATGGAAGCCCAAGACTGGATGGCTTCACTGCTGAATTCTACCAGACTTTTAAAGAACTAATTCTAATTCTTCTGAAGATATTCAAATCAATTCATAGGGAGGGAAGCCTCCCAAAATCCTCATATGAGGCCAACATTACCTTAATTTCTAAACCTAAAAAAAGACACACCCAGACCAAGTGGGATTTATACATAGTATGTAAGGATGTTACAATATATACAAATCAATAAATGCAATCCATCACATTAACAAAAGAAAGAATAAAAACTGTATGATTATCTCAATAGATGAAGAAAAGGCATTTGATAAAATACAGCAGCCTTTAATGAGGAAAACCTTAAGCAAATTGGGTGTAGAAGGAACATTCCTCAACACAATCAAGACAATTTATGGCAAACCCATAGTCAGCATCTTTTTGAAAGGGAAAAAGTTGGAAGCATATCCACTAAGATCTGGAACAAGAAAAGGACGCCCACTTTCACCATTGCTATTGAGTAGGGCCCTGGAAGTTTTAGTCAGAGCCATTAGGCAAGAAAAAGAAATCAAAGGAATACATATTGCGAAGGGTGAAGTCAAATTATCCCTATTTGCAGAAGATATGATTCTATACATAGGGGAGCCAAAAGACTGCACCAAGAGACTGTTGGAACTCACAACAGAGTTTAGTAAAGTGGCAGGATATAAAATCAACACACAAAAATCAATAGCCTTTGTATACACAGACAATTTCATGGTTGTAAAAGAACTTTAAGATCAATCCAATTCACAACACCTGCAGAAAAAATTAAATACCTTGGAATACGTTTACCCAAGGAGCTGAAAGATCTCTGTGATGAAAATCACAAAACATTAAACAAAGAAATAGAAAAGACATCTTCCATGCTCATGGATTGGAAGAATTACTATCATTAGAATGTTCATACTACCGAAATAAATTTACACATTCAATGTGATCCCAAAATACCAATGACATTCTTCTCAGATCCAGAAGAAACACTGAAATTCATATGCAAACACAAGAGACCCCAAATAGCTAAAGCAATCTTATACAACAAAAAGCCAGAGCTATCATAATACCAGATTTAAAGACATACTACTGGGCTTTATAATAAAAACAGCCTAGTACTGGCACAAAAATAGACACATAGACCAACAGAGCAGAATAGAAATCCCAGAAATCAATCTGTGCATCTACAAACAACTAATCTCTGACAAATGAGCTAAACTCAATCCCTGGAGCAAGGACAGTCTCTTCAAAAAATGGTGCTGGGGGCTGGCACCGTGGCTCAATAGGCTAATCCTCCGCCTGCGGCGCTGGCACCCCGGGTTCTAGTCCCAGTCAGGGAGCCAGATTCTGTCCCAGTTGCCCCTCTTCCAGTCCAGCTCTCTGCTGTGGCCCAGGAGTGCAGTGGAGGATGGCCCAGGTCCTTGGGTCCTGCACCCTCATGGGAGACCAGGAGAAGCACCTGGCTCCTGGCTTCGGATCAGCATGGTGCGCTGGCCACAGCGCACCAGCCACAGTGGCCATTGGAGGGTGAAACAACGGTAAAGGAAGACCTTTCTCTGTCTCTCTCTCACTGTCCACTCTGCCTGTCCAAAAAAAAAAAAATGGTGCTGGGAAAATTAGATTTCTGCATGCAAAAGTATGAAACAAGACCCCTACCTTACACATTATCCAAAAATGGATCAAGGATCTGAATCTACAACCTGATACCATCAAATTACTAGAGAACAACATTGGGAAAACTCTGCAAGGCATTGGCATAGGCAAAGAGTTCTTGGAAAAGACCCCAGAGACACAGGCAATCAAAACCAAAATTGACAAATGAGATTAGATTGAGAAGCTTCTGCACTGCAAAAGAAACATGTAGCTAAATGAAGAGGCAACCAAGAGAATGGGAGAAAATATTTGCAAAGTATGAAACTGATAAAGGATTAATATCCAGAATCTGCAAGGAGCTCAAGAAACTCAACAACAACCAACAATCCAGTTAAGAAATGAGCAAAGGACTTGAATTTTCAAAAGAGGAAATTCAAATGGCCAATAGACACATGAAAAAAATTCAGGATCACTAGCCATCAGGGAAATGCAAGTCAAAACTATAATGAGGTTTTCCCTCACTTCAGTTAACACAGCTCTCACACAGAAATCAAACAATAAATGCTGCTGAAGATGTGGGGGAAAAGTCACCCTAATCTACTGATGGTGGGAATGTAAACTGGTAGAACCATTGTGGAAGTCAGAATGGAGATACCTCAGAAAGCTGAAAGTAGATATACCATATGACCCAGAAATCCTACTCCTGTGAATTTACCCAAGGAAAATGAAATCAGCATGTCAAAGAGTGATCTGTACCCCCATGTTTATTGCAGCTCAATTCACAATAACTAAGATATGGAGTCAACCCAGATTCCATCCACTGATGACTAAAGAAATTATGGGATATATTCACTATGGAATACTACTCAGCCATAAAAAAGAATGAAATCCTGTCTTCTGCAACAAAATGGATGCAAGTAGAAACCATTATACTTAGTGAAATAAGCCAGTCTCAAAAAAGACAATACCACAGTTTCCCTTGATCTATGGTAACTAGCAAAGTACCAAAAATGTAATGCATAGGAGCGAAATTGACATTTTGAGCTTCAATAATTGTGTACAGTCCTTGTCTCTACTGTTAAGGAACAGTGTTTGTTTCTTCTTACTATTTATTGAACTCTTTACTTAGTTTAGGGTTAATTCTATGAGTATAAAGTAAACTCAAAGTTTATCAATATAAAAATTGAAAGAATAGAAGAGGCAATAGGAGGAAAAGTAGGAGCATGGACAGGGGGCAGAACAAGGTGAAAGGCATCACTATGTTTCTAAATCTATATACATGAAATTTGTATATTTTTAATGAAATTTGAAAAAATCCAAATGCTCAGAATCTTAAGAGCAATATATATATATATATATATATATATATATATATATATATATACATACACACACACACACACACACACTTGGAAATCTCTGAAAGAGATTGATATGGAATAAGGTAGGTAGCTAAATTAGGGCCAGGAGCTGGAAGCCACACCTCCCCCACCTTACGTAATCCTATCAGCCTACTTGTTCCCAGGATGCACTGCCCCCCACCTGGGCCCCGAGGGTGGTATCACATAACCACTCCCCTTTCCAGCCTCATACCATGCTGACACCTGGGAGGTGCCCTCTCCCTTTTTCTGCACATGAGCATGAAACAGGGTGCGGCAGCATCAGCTCTGCAGTTCCCAGCCCCACCTCCTGGCGCACTCAGTTTCTAAACAATGCCCACATACATGTGTGTGGTGTGTGTTTTCTTCATCTTTTCAATAAAGTTTTCCACTGTGTGCATCATGAAAACCAACCAACCACAGAGCACTAAACTGTAAGGGGCCCCATGGCACCCAGAATCTTAGAGATTCAGATTCACAAATTCTGCCTTGTTTAAACTGACTTAAAGTCAGCACAGGCGGGAGGTCAAGCAGGACTGGCTAGCACCACGCAGTCTTCCCACATCGGCCACAGCACTGCATTCGCTTGGTTGAGGTGCAACCCCAAAGCAAGTTTTGGAAATATTTGGAATGTAGTAGAGCTAAGAGACCTCCCACAAGTAAAAACCCAAAGGAAAGCCTTCCAAAGACAACAGAGGGCAAGCGGGGGGTGGGGGGAGTGTCAGCTCTTCCTGGCCAGCGCTGAGCTGGGCAGTACAGCCACATTATCCAATGCTGCTCCTGAGCATCACATGGGGCTTCGCATTGGGAATGAACGTGACCACAGCACGCAGGATTTGGATGTGACAGAGAACACTCCAGTCACATCAGACAGCACAGCCGTCCGAACTAGATGGGGGAGGAGGGTGGAATACCCCTGCGAGTTTAACTGTTCACGTCTTCTAATGTCCCCAGTATAACAAGAGCCCAGCTCCAGGCAGAGCTCTGGATGATACGCTTATGTATTGTCTGGTCTTTCAGGCGAGTGGTCATGAAAATATGTTGGTGCGGAGAGGCGATGTCACTACATAGTTTTAAAGTCATAGCTGCCTCTAAACACTGGCTACTAAACAAGGGACCTGTGGGATGTTCAGCTCTCTGCTTCTCTGCAGATGTGTCCGGCTGCCTCCAGCTTTTCTCCTTAAAGGCAAGGTGAACCCAAATCACCGCCTCAGCACTGCAGGACACACCAAGGCCACCCCATATCTCTACAAAAGCCTCTGGCAGGGATGGCCCAAAGACTTGAAACCAGCCACCTTCACCATTGTCTGAAAGGAACTGGGTGATGCTAACAACGCATTCTTTCTGATAGACACACTCAGAATTCTATCTTTGAAAACTAAAAACTGGCGATTTGTTGCTTTGTTTTTTATGTCTGTTATAGGGTGGGGGGTGATTATGTAATGAGATTTTATAATCCGGGCCAGTAAACCCAGCCCTGGGCTTTATCAATCCCCATCATTCCGCCTACTGCTCAGTTCCCAATGGACCTCCTAACCACCAACATCCCCCAGCTGCATGGAAGCACCAAGGGCTCTGCCCCAAAGTTACTCCCTGTGGAACTGATACCGGCAGAACCTGCCACTTGATGACTGTGGCCTCCAAACTGTGGTCTCCTTCTTTGGCTTCCTACAAAGGGGGCACGTGGCCCCCAGTCATTTTCCCAAGATGACCTTCCACATGCTCAAGTGACAAACATGGAAGTGTTTGTCACTTATTCCACACACCCTGCTCTAGCCTGCTGTAAAACCAGTCTGCCTTCTCGCTGCAAGGAATGACGCACACACATTTAATCCATTGAGTTCTTTGAAAAATGAGGGTGACGCCTTGATTTACTGTGGTTTGCCTACCCTACTCTATAATGCCAACAGATTATTGGACCTGGTGGCAGCCTTGTCCATCATGTTTTATGGCTGGGGCCATTCCTGTCCTGGCTGGGGAGCTAAGAGTGGAATTTTAACTATGAATTTCCTCATGTTTAATAGGCTCAAGTCAAAAGGCCAGGTTCTGCCTTCAGATACGCATGAACAACTTCCAACTGGAGCTACCCATGTGTATCTGAGTTTAGTTAAACTGCTCCAACACCAGGCACTACTAAATCACATGCCTTTTTTCTTTTTAAATCTTTTTACTGTACATGTGGGAGGGTGAAACAGCATGTGTTCATTAATCAAAATTATTCACTCTTTTTATAGAAATGTTTGATTTTTAAGGGAATGAAGCCATTTAGACAATTTAATCTCCAGTTCTTCTTGGCCATTCCAGCTTTATACAGACCAACCACCGAGCCTCTCCAAGCTTATCTTGAAGGGCTCATTAGCCTCGACCCATCCTGCACAGAGGGACAGCTCTGGAAGGAGGAACATATGACAAGCCTGGATTCAGAAGAAGCAAGGGCAAATTCCAGCTCTGATAATTGTAGTCATTTCATCCTCCCTAGTATCTATTCATCTGTAAACCGTTGACTCTGGAAAGTTATTGCGTGAATCAAATAAATTACAAGTGTTAACTTTCTTTTCCAAGATTGTCTACTGTCCAAGTAAAAATGCAAACAAACAGAAACCCAAAAATGATGGAGACAGAATGGAGCAACCTACAAACAATGGTAGTGGAAGTATAAAATGGTTCAAGTTCTTTGGAAAGCATTTGCAATGAATGTTGATAATATTGAGTCTTTAAAATTGTGCTCTTTGATCCATCAAGTCCACATACAAAAATCTGTCATAGGAAATAAAATAAGGGGGAAATCACTAAATGTAAAGATTTTCTTGTAACACTTTCATTGTGGAAAATAAGTGGAAAAAACATAAATGTTAAGTAAACAAGGGAATGTTTATACATGCTATTATATTCCCTTAACAGAATGACAGCTTAAATTATTATGTTAAATGAATAAGAATTGGGGCCAACGCTGTGGCACAGAGGGTTAAAGCCCCAGCCTGCATTGCCGGCATCCCATATGGGCACCAGTTCAAATCCTGGCTGCTCTACTTCTGATCCAACTACCTGTTACATGCCTCAGAAAGCAGCAGAGGATGACCCAAGTGGTTGGGTCCCTGCACTCATGTGGGAGACACAAAAAAAAACCTCCTCAATCTTGGCTTTGGCCTTGCCCAGCCCCAGTTATTGTAGCCATTTGGGGAGTGAACCAGAGGATGGAAGATCTTTCTCTCTGTCTGTACCTCTCTGTAAGTCTGTCTTTCAAATAAATAAATCTTAAAAAAAAAAAAAAAAAGAATTGAAGCACAGTGTTCTGTATGATCACATCTTTGCAACAAAACCAATAAAAAAGTATAAGCATTGAAAAGGAATGGGGCCCGGTGCTGTGGTGTAGTGGGTACAGCCACAGCCTGTAGTGCCAGCATCCCATATGGGTACCGGTTCGAATCCTAGCTGCTCCACTTACTGTCCAGCTCTTAACTATGGCCTGAGAAAGCAGTAGAAGATGGCCCAAGCCCTTGGGCTGCTGCATCCACATGGGAGACCTAGAAGAAGCTCCTGGCATTGGATCAGCACAGTTTGGGCTTACTGCAGCCATTTGGGGAGTAAACCAGGAGATGGAAGGCCCCTCTCTCTGCCTCTGTCTCTGCCTCTCTGTAACTCTGCCTTTCAAATAAATAAATCTTAAAAAGAAAAAAGAAAAAAGAATGGGAGGAAATAGAGGAAAATCTTCAACAATACTTGATTGAGGAAAACCAGAAGATGCTTTGGGTAGAAGCAGTCTATGAACTTTTGCCCCCTTTGAATGTATAATACTATATACATTGGAGGCACTCAGTGTATACTAAATGACTCCTTATGAAGTGTTTTGCCTTTTTTCCTAATTAGCTAGGATAACCTCCCCAACTCACTTTCCAATTGATCAAAGCTTTACCCGAATTACCTCTGCAAAACAGTTTTGAAATATTTTTTCCAGTGGTTTTACCTTATTTTTCCACCCAGTTATCTAAGATCATATTTAGGGTAGCACATTTGGCATTTGGTCAAATAGCAAAAGCTTGGGTTTAACCATTGAATGTTTCAAGGCCCAACATCAAAGGCATTTTCTAACACTGCTCCCTACATACAGCATGGCCCATGTCATTTGATCCTCAAGAATGCAGAGCAGCGGAGAGGCTATGCGTGGTTGGAGAGCCAATGTATGTATTTCCATCAACAGGACAATGGGTGCACGCCAAACAAGCAAGTGGTGGTCCTTCCCAGAGTAGACAGCCATTTTCAGGGAAAGCTCATGGGCCTATTGAATTTTAAATAAATAGGGGGCTACAATAAATAAACTCATTAACTTACAGAAGTAGAACAAAGCATACAAAACAGGCAACCACTTGAATATTTGGTTTTCTCATTCATTGGATGGAACCTTTACTGCCTTCATATGAAAGCAACTGCAGTTGTTTTCTTTTGTGAAGATATTATGAAATACCATTTTTCACTTCTAGCATGTCCTACAGTCCTCTCCATGGCTCACTTAGGAAGGGGATGTTGTACTCAGCACACAGCGGAGTCATCCACCAGGAAAACCAAGAGACTGTGCCAGGGCAACCCACATAAGGTAGAATCTTACAGGGAGGCCTAATAGCTCTACGGCAGAAATTAACTCAGTGCTTGAATTTCACATGGAAACGTTTCTTCACATCTGAGTTCACTTAAGGAGCAAAAGGCCAAGCATGCACCTCAATTACAGGAAAATTAAAAGCTCCGTGAAAGCTCATGAAATCAAAGGTTAGAAATGAAAAGCAGTTTTAAAATCTAATACCCCACAACACACACGCATACACTTGCCCTTTTCATACATGAAGAGATGGTTCAGAGAGGTTCAGAAATTTTCCAAGATCACACAGCCAGTAAGTGCTACAGCCAGAATTCAAACCCAGGTATCTTGGTTCTTTGTTGTTCTTGCCTCAATACCCACCAGACACCACAGGGCTTGCAAGCTGCCAAACCTTGATCGGTTCTGTTCATCAGATGTCCAAGAAACAACGGGACATGATGGAAAAGGCTTTGGATTACATGGGAGTTTAAATTCTGATGTGGTCACTCATTACTGTGCAATCTTGGACAAGTGAACTGATGTCCCTAAATCTCAGGTCCACCTAAGATGCAAACAATCATAAACCCCACCTTGTGGTATGGTGGTGATGAGTCAATGTTTGTCAAGCACTGATCAGGAGGGGTGCACATCCTAGGAACTCAGTGAACAGTATCCATCCTTACTATCACACCACTGCCTTGAAGGCAGACCGAAATTTCTGAACTTTCAGCCTCACTCGGAAAGAGCACGGTCCAAACAATTCATCCTTGACAGACACTGAATGGATGCATCTCTTCTCGCACAGTTGGAAAAAGTCTAATTCTACCTGGGCCATTTAATGCTTGGCACCATTTTTAATACTAATCTCATCAGTTGTTGTTTTCAGTTTCTAGTTCGCACAAACACGCCATTTTTAGATGCTAGTGGCTTTAAACCAACGCACCCAGTAAAACAGACTCCTCTTGAAGATACAAGGATCCTCCGAAGCAAAGTCAAGATAAACACACCCGGGACACAGCAGTGATTGTTAAGCATTTGATCACTGGCTTGGACATGAACCCAACTGAGAAGTCACCCAGTACTATCTGGGGGCATTAATAACGATACGTGCTCACTCTCGCGGCACCCTGCCATCCACGAGGTTTCAATGTCCTTTATGGAATGAACTTGATCCTCCTGTTTCACTTTTGGTCTCTCTCCAGAGAAGTGAAATGCACTGGCATAGTTCTGCCATTTGTCAGCCAGAAGTCTGGCTACACATTTGCTCGTCAATCTAAACCTAACCTATTCTCATACGAGCACTTGGGATTTCCTGTAAGTCAACCAGACGTTCTGTCATTCACCGGCAATATCTCTCCCTAGGACGCTACACCCATGTGCCTTCATGAAATATCTCACTATGCCTGTGGAAGAAATATTCAAATGAAGGTGCTTTTTCAGGGATGGTGACACCAGAATGTTTTAAATCCGGTCATTACCACCGCAAGGATAAATGGCATTTCTGCCAAAGACTTGATAACGGGTGCAGTAACACACGTCAGCACTTTCTGAAATTAAAGATTCTGCCCTGAGAGGTGAGTAGTATAATGCATGGCTAATGAGCGCAAACTGCAATTTCCGAGCCGAGTGTTTGTCAGTGTCATTGATCGTTTCCAAAGCCTCTGCTTGGGGGAGTTCCCAGTGTCATTTCTACTCTGTAGACATTAATGTCCAGGTGAGTCTGACCCCCAGGTTTGCATAAGGACAGATCATTATTAACCTTTAGCATGCTCTATAGTGATTTTTATTCTACATTCAGTTTCACACTTGCTTTTAACAGCTATATTTCAAAAACAAATCTGGTTTAAGGACAGTATTTCATGAAAAAACTAGTAAAATATTTTCATAATCAGTTGAATAATCTCTTGTTAACATTTTAAAGTATTTGTTTCTGATTGTAGCAATTTACTTATTATTTAAAATATTGGTGATGAGACTCTGGCTTTATAAATCTTTTGGCATTTTCATGAGGCACAGCACAAAGGGACTGAGGAACTGGGAATTTCAACAAGGAAAACCACCATCAGTTCTCAGACCAGTGCATGACACTGGGCCAGCCAACTTCCTTGTCTCTGGATTGTTCAATGGTGTTTTCCTGTAACGATGAGAACTATGGAGAAAATGGGCAGAGGTGGGCTTCAAAGAGCGCATCTGATTCTCACAAGGGTCTGAAAATGTCATTCTATTCCTATTCCCTGTGAAAACGCCAAGGGTCATCACCAGCCCTAAGAATCCTGTGTATCTGTGAAAGGTGATTCATCCAAACGGTGGACCCTCTGACAGCAGCGTCTCACAGACAGAGCTGGACTGTATCGGCTTTCAAAATGCCCAACGTGGACAGAAAACATTTTCTGGTCAGAGAGCAATAGCTCTTCTCTAGTGTTTTGGATTCTGAACAGCCTCAGAGATCATGGACACAAATTGCTAATACTGGATTTTACATCTAGTCACTTTCTCAAGTGCCTGTGAGATTTTGTCGCCAGGAGATGCAGGCCGGCCCTCTTGGTCACAGTCCTCTCCTGTTCATTCCCATTCATTCCCATGATAGCCTTTTTCTTCTATCTGACTTACTCCCTCTAGTGTTCCCTGGAAGAAGCACAGTATCTGAAGTTCAGTTTACACACACAGTAATACCACTGCAATCTCTGGTTTCCCCAGTGACCGTACACTGGAGCAAGCTTACTACCAGATGTTTCGAACTGAGCTCTCAGTGACAGCAAGAATTTTTTTATCTGAGAGTCTCCAAGTTAGCGGAATCTCATATTTCCAATTTCAGATCCCCAGGGGTGGCATTTACTTCTGATTGTTAGGGATAGATTCCTTCTCTGCCTTTGAATCCTTGTGCTCTAATTTACTTTTATTGTGATATGTAGAAGGCGAAAAGATACTCTAATGAACTGAAGCACGCAAGCAGGCCCTCCTTGAGCCTATTTCCCAGGGGTAGAACTTACACTTTGATTCTTCCGAGTTACCCGAGAGGTTCAAGGTATTTTGACTGAAGCAAAAAACGATTTTTTAAATGGCCTTACAGAAACCATAGGCAAATTTCCAGCCGCAGGGCTCTTAGTCTAACTGGGAAGGATAATCACTTGGGAAATGTATTGCTTGTGGGCACTTTTTCTTTGGAGGAGAAAATACACTTCCAAAGCTGTCAGCTGCTATTGCTGCTACTTTGGAACTCAGCCACCGGCGATTGTGAGAGCTAACTTTAGGCCAAGGTCATCTGGGGATCCACCCAGCCTGCTTACAGGGATGGCACCCACACGTAGCCACAGAGCACGGGCCTGCCGATCTGGCTGGGCCAGCCCCGGTTGCTATTTTTGGTTGGAGTTCCCAACAGAAGGCCCTTGACTGTCCTTCAAGCTGCTGGCATTCAGTTTCACACTGAAGCGCTCTGAACCATTATCTGTGCTTCCTCCTTCCCTCTGCCCATTTTCCCCATACCTCTCATCATCACGCTGCTTGAAAACACCATTGTACAATCCAGAAACAAGAAGTTAGCTGGCCCACCATCTGCCTCTTGGGGGACCGCCACAGGAGGTTGGTGGACAGTGGATGCCTAATTGTAATTTTACACTACATCTTCTGCTTAGCCACACAAAGCTCACTCTCACACACAGCTCTGCTGTACCAAATTCCCTCAATCAATCAGAAGCCTGGGCAGGAAACCTCAGGCTTGTGCAGCTCTCTTCACTGCTGTCATCCCTCCGTCTCTAACCACTGCCATGCCATGTCCACTCTGAGTCACAGGGTCTGTGGGTCAGCCTCTCCTCTTCAACGTTCATTGTCCCTAGAGTTCATTCTCTTACCTCAACTTCTTTAACAGCTTCCCAGCTGACCTCCTCACCTCTGAGTCACCAATTTCCTAGCATCCATTGTCTTTCAGAACTACGAATCAGAACGTAACTCTCGTTTGTTTAAAAATCTTTCAAGGGTTGCCATCCCTTACAAGATTCCCAAGTGTTTAATTCCCTAACATCATAGTCCATTCTATGCTGCCAAATGGATGGGATTAACATGAGCAGAAATGTATTGGCTTACAGCTGTGGAGTCCAAGATCAAGGAGCTGGGATTTGATGAGGATCTTTGTCTGCATCTTCCCATTATGGAAGAGTCAAAGATGGCAAGAGAAGGCAAAAGGGGACCAAACTCATCCATTTATAAGGAACGCATACCAGTCCCATGATGACGACATTCCTCTCTCTTTCTCTCCTCTGTTCATAAAAATTCCCAATTGAGACATAAACTGAAACTGATAAACTTGACTTCAAGGTCAATAAACAATACAGTTCCTACCTTTGTCCTTCCTGGTTACTGATTTCCACACACACCCTTTTATCAGAGGCATGCATACAGGCAGAGGACTGACTTGGGGATGCAGGAGGAAGGAACTGGTACAGTATCCTTGCACTGAGTTCCTGTGACTGCAGAAGTATCTTTCCTATGGAGCTGTGTAGACATCATTTTGTTTGCATTGAGCAAATTGATACCAGCAAGCAGAATCTGGCCTCCTATTGGGTTGTGCAACATAGTGTGTTGTTTTTCTGTTGTTTTTCAAGCAATGATCATTTATTAGTTCAAATTGTGGCTGGCAATTTGGGCTGGACTCAGCTGGGCAGTTTGTCTGTAGGTCTCCTTTGGAACAGATTGTAGGCCTAGAACAAGCCACATTGACAGAGCCTGGCAGCCAATAGGCTGTCTGCTGGAGTGTGTGCCTCAGTTCTTCTTTCTATGGTATTTCTAGAAGACTAGTTTGAGCCTTTTTTTTTTTACAGGCAGAGTTAGAGAGAAACAGAGAGAAAGGTCTTCCTTCAGTTGGTTCACCCCCCAAATAGCCGCTTCGGTGGGTGCACTGATCCGAAGCCAGCAGCCAGGTGCTTCCTCCTGTCTCCCATGTGGGTGCAGGGCCTAAGCACTTGGGCCATCCTCCACTGCTTTCCCGGGCCACAGCAGAGAGCTGGACTGGAAGAGGAGCAACCAGGCGCCCCAACTGGGACTAGAACCCGAGGTGCCAGCGCTGCAGGCTGAGGATTAGCCAAGTGAGCCGCAGCGCCGGCCAGAGCTTATTTTTACAGTAGTCCCTTGCATCTAGTGTGGTAGGAGTTGGCAAGCTTTGGTGTACAAGTACTTTTCAAGACTTGACTTATACCATGCTTGTTAATAGCCTAATGGCCAAAATGAGTCACACTGCCAAACCCAGAATCAAGGAGCACAGAAATAGACTTCTTGATGGGAAGAGAAGTAGAGAAGCCAGAAGACAAGGAGGGGAGGCGCTTGCGAACATTTTGCAATCTGCCATGGAGACCTTTTCAAGGGTATCAATCTGTAACCCGGCTGTCACTTTGTAGGAACCACCTGCTTCCCTTAATCATCAGTACTCATGCATTGGTGCCCTGTTCTATGTGGCTTTGACTGTACCGTAGGGAGGGGTCTGTTCTGTCCCAGTGAGCCTGAGAATGAGACCATATCACTGCCCAGCAGCCGTGAGCAGGCAAAGCTGGAAGAACCTTAGCCTTCATTAAGAGCCTCCCATCCACTTGGGGGGAAAGGAAGAACTAAACAAACCTAAAAGAATCTAAGGGAGAAAAGTTACAATACCTCCCAAGATGTATTTGGGGAAGTACACGGTTTTAGAAGAGTTTGAAATCATATAATCAAGCTCCCATTCGCACGCAGCAATGAAGCAATATGGTGCTTAGCAAACAACTGCTCTCTCCCAATGGCCCACAAGCTCCCTACTTGGACATGGACCCATCACTTCCCTGTAGCGCTCCCCATGGTGCTTGCCTGGCATTCAGCTTGGCACTTACCCTACTCTATAGAAGAATCAAGGAAGATATTCTCACCTCCAGAGAGGCCAAGGGGACTCCTATTTCATGGAAGAAAGAATATTCCTGTGCTAAGCATGCATTCCTGTATTTACACACAAGGAAAATGTGACTGTGTAATGAAAAGAATGTGGACTAAGGCGCTGTTATGATGCAGCTTTGTCCATTCACTCACATTGCCCATGTGTTCACTGGGCACCATTGCCATTTCAGTTTCCCACTCTTTTGATCTTTTAAAGATTTATTTATTTGAAAGGCAGAGTGACACAGAGATCTTCCATCTGCTGGCTCACTTCCTAAATGGCTACAACAGCTAGGGCTGGGCCAGGCTGAAGTCAGGAACTCCCACATGAGTAGCAGGGGCCATCTTCTGCTTCCTGCCCTGGTGCATTAACGGGGAGCTGGATGAAAAGTGGAGCAACAGGAACTCAAACTGGCACTCCCACAGGGGATGCTGGTGTTGTAAGCAGTAGCTTAACCCACTGGCACCACAATGCAGGTCTCAGTTTTCCACTCTTCATGAACAACTATCTTATTTTCCAAGCTAGGTTCTGGATACCTTACAAGATTTTATTTCTTGTTGTACCATTTGTACTTCATGCAAAATTGGGAGGGAAGTGCAATAAATATTTGATTGACTAATTGAGAGCTTGAGTCAAGTTCTGGAAGAAGACAAATACTAGTGAAAGGGATGCCATTCTTCATGTGAATAATATTTGGCATGAGCCAAATGGCCAATTCACAGTCAATCATTGCGTCTTAACCAGCGACAGCTGGAGCTTGCTGCTTGCATCCCGCCTTATCATCTGTATTCCTTCTACAAAGGCAGGAAACAGAGAGCTATCCACTCAGCAGTCACGGACACTCAAAGACAAACCACTGACATGGGAATTGAACAAGAGAAGGCTCCCAGGTCCACGGCTGGCTTCCGGGAGACAAGTTCAAGCATACGCCAAATAGCGCCATCAGCAGCCTTGCTCTTCAATCCTTGGGGGTGGGAGAGACAGGGAGGTTAAGGAACAAGACTGCCTTAGTTTGCCCACAAATGACCTATTTCAGTGAAGTAAGAAAGGAGGAGCAGGTATGCGGCCGTCAGTTATATGCCAGGTTGTAGCGGTGTTAGTATTTTACGCCAGTAATTCTGTCTAACAGAAACTCATCCTGGCTTTCTTCCACTCCTCTTAGCAAGATTGCAGTTGTAAATCAGCAGGAGTGTCCTGGAGGCTGCTTCAGGTGGGTTGTCTGGAGGAAGAATCTGCAGAATAATTTAGGACATGAGTCTAAGAGGGAAGGTCAATTTTGCTATTTAGAACCAGAGCACTGTGCCAAACTCGGCTTTAGAGGGATGCTTTAAATGTCAGTCTTGGAATTTGAATTTAGAATATCTAAAAAACACAGTAATTCATACTTCTACTTCCATAAGGCTGAGCCCATAGTCTCATCTCTGACCTCTGCACAGCCTCTAAATTGGAGAGGCTACTTCAGTTATAATCCACTTTGGATTGGTAAAAATCCATTTTTGCTCATGCAACCATTTCAGTTGTCGCTCCAGGAGGAAAACAGGCTGGTTGTCATTCTGATCTGACAAGCATTATGAACAGAAATGACTTGAAAGGAGAATGCAGGTCCTGGTCCTACCTCCTAACAACCGTTAAGCCTTTTTTTTTCCCCTAAAATTAAGAAAATATGCTCATGACTTAATTAACTCTTAAAGGCCCCATCACCCCTCAATATCATTACACTGGCAATTAAATTTCATCCTGAATGTTGGCAGGGACAAACCACATTCAAAATATGTAGCAGAAACGATAGTGCAAGGAGATGAGTGGCCGAAGTTCCCCAACCAGCAGATGTAGAATCAGGGCTAGATTCTACCTTGAGCCATGTGCCATGACAGCATGCAGCCCAGCACTAGCTGACTTGTTAAGTGAACGCATACATGTTTTCCTCTCTGGTCAGGCCCCCCGAGTGAAGGATTAGATTGATATTAGGCACGAGTCAAGTATAGCACAGAAGGCTGGAGCCATCCACTTCCCAGAACCCTGGTTGTCTATGCT
This sequence comes from Lepus europaeus, assembly GCF_033115175.1. Lineage (NCBI taxonomy): Eukaryota > Metazoa > Chordata > Mammalia > Lagomorpha > Leporidae > Lepus > Lepus europaeus. The sequence continues at coordinate 102,394,808 of NC_084827.1, read as the reverse complement.
GGAATCTCTGCCAGATCTGTCTACCCCTAGCAAGTCACACGCACAGGCAGGATTCAGCAAGTGCTTATCAATGCAAAGAATCTGGAACAGGAATCTGTGGCCCCATTGCATAGAAACAACTCGTAGAGAAGACAGAGGTTGTTGGCTTGAGTGCAACTGCCTCTCCAAAGCTTTTTTTTCCCCTCAGCATAGTTGCTCCTTTCTTGGGCACCTAGGAATGCTTCCTCCTCACTACTGAGTGACACCAAGGACTACCCTCCCTTCCATCACCACCACATTCATTTCTGCTTTCCAGTTCCTCTGAACACTGCCCAACTGTCTGTGGACCCAAGAGAAAGAACATGCACCCTAGGGGCCAAAAACCAAACCTCTTCCTCCAAAGCACCATTCTTGGCCAGTCCCACACTAGCTTCCTCCTGTAAGAACTTACCAGGAAAGAAATCAACACCCCAAGTAATATTTAACTCTGATCACACTGTTTGCTTTAATTATTAACATTTGGCAGCCAAAGAAAACAGCAGGACTTAACCCAGACACTTGAGAAAGAAAAAGGGGTAGCTCCTACCCCAGCCTTTATAAGGTGTTTGAACAGTCATGTTGGATGGGTACATGCAGTCTTCACACACGACAGCAAACACTCATTTGGTAATGGCCGATTCATTCCTTTTACAAAATATTTATTGAATTAGCAAGGTTCTAGTTGCTGAGAATACATCAGTGAACAAAACAGACAAGAAGCCCTGTTCTTGTGAAACTTATACTCTACAAAGAGGTGGAGGAGGCACAGATTTAATAACAAATATATAATAAGGAAATGATATGGTATGTTAGAAAGTAAGAGAGGAAAACCCAGCAAGGTACAAAGAATGTGGGTGCTATGGGAGAGGGGTGGTCAACCAAAGGTCTCCCTAAGACGGAGACATTGGAGCAATGTTTCAAAGGGTGAGAACAAGTGAGCCAAGTGGACATCTGGAAATTGATGCTACAGACAGACTGCACAGCCAACGCACAGGCCCCAAGGAGGGAGCATGCTTGGGGTGTTGGTGGGATACTGAGGGAGCCGTGTGCCTGCAACAGAGGGAGAGGAGGAGCACAGCAGGGGAAATGAGGCCGTAGAGGAGACAGTGGTCACATGGGTAGGCCCTCAGAGGCTGATCTGTATATACTTAGCTATCTTTTAGAGGGATGGGGGCCAATAGAGTGTGGGGAGCAGAGTGACGGGATCTGACTCAGTGTTTAACAGCCGGGAGATTTCAGTGTACGCTCAGAATGAGTCCAGAGGGGTAGGCCATTTGCAACGATAACCACCACGTCACTTCTTTTCCCGCAAGATCGAGATCTCAGGCTGTCAAGACAGCACACTAGCATCCCCCATGGAACTCAACTCTGCTACGGTCCCCATTAGGAGTCCCTATCCCGTGGGAGCAAAGTTCCATCATCTTGAATCCTGGCCTCATGGGAGGTGGACAGAGAACAGGAAGCATCTCCTTGTTCTCTCTGTAGCAGAATTCCCAATAATTCAGACTCCACTTAGCAAGATCCATTAGAACTAAGTAACGACCCTCCTTTCAGGAGGTGTCTGTTCACTAGGACTAACTCTGGGCCAGAGACAGCAAGCTTGTTCCATTAGGGTTCTTTTTTAAAGTTATTATTATTTCAGCTTCGAATACTGGCATGAACTGCAGGTGAATTTCTGAAGTCATGTTACTTAGCTGTCACAACTAGTAATAGGAAAATTCAATTTATAAAGAATTAGGAGAGGCAGGAGAGGCACGCTCTTGGGTCTAGAACAAAGGAGATCAATCGTGACACAATGGCAGCATGACATCTGTGGACTTTGAAGATTCCAGGCTTTCTCTTCATTAATTAAGAGAGAATCAAGAGTTCTGGTCGTTAATTATTTGCAGAAATCATGCTCTGCAAAAGCAGATGCCAACTCACGCCGGCCACCTCCAGCTGCAGCTCTGCATGATAAGTAAACTGCACGTCAGCCCCGAACCCAAGCTGCTTGGCAGATAAACACTCAGATGGTCACTGCCATCACTTGCCATTGACCACCCATCAGGTGTAGATGGGGTGGTAGGACCTCCCGGCACAGAAACTTAGCAAGTGGAAGCTGCCCTGAGTGCATTATCCTGCAGAGGGAGTGCTTTTAAAACCAGCAGCAAGAAATGGAAGAGCCAAGTCACCTGTAACCTGCTGACGAGGTGCTTGCGTGCTGGGTTGAGGGCATTTCCCTGCCAGGGTCAGTTGGTGCTCTGTGTTGCTGTTGCTGTCAGGGCAAGTAATCAATTATCTTAGACGATAATCTGGCTTTTAATGTCTAATTACAAAAGGAATATATATTCTTGGTATCAAAGTTACACAACAAAGAGGTGTATAATAGAGAAACTGAGGGTTTCTCTGTGCCCCTTCTAGTCCCACCCTCCTGAGAGACACACTAGGTTTGAGGCCATGCATTCCAGACTCTTCTTAGGCTGCAAGTTGCAGATTTTGAGCTCTTTTCTGGCCAGCCAGATTCTGAATCTGATCATGACACCTTAGCAGCCATGTTTTCTGTACCCATGAGTACCTCGGCTCTCCTCAGACCCTGTGCTCCTGCAAGAGGCCACAGATTTACCTATGACTGCTGCCCTAGGCTTGGAGTCTTAACCTTGGGTTTGAGTGCACAGACTGGTGTGTGAATGCAGGGACCGTGTGCTTCCTTGTATAGTCTTCCTGTCTCTATGCAGAAAAGAGGAAGGAGGGAGGTCCAACACCTCCATCATGCTGTAAGCAACGGATCTGCGACTAAATTTCTCAAGGCCAATCTTTGACAGATATGGCTGGAGAGAAAACTAAAAAATAGGTGTATCGGAAAAGCCGTCAGCACGGCTGAAGTAAACATAGGCCTCCAGGCTGCTCACATCTCCCAGGGGAAAGGAATCGGGACGCAATGCTCCCCTTCCAGAAATAGAAATGCTGCTGAGGTTGGCCAGGGGCCTCATTTGCCTGGGTAGACAGGCAGTAGACAGAAAAGAGGCAGGAACCTGCCCCTCCCAGGCATCCATTTCTTTGGGATTTATCTCCACGACTTCAGATTAAAAGCAGGACAGGGCCTGGAGCTTCTGACCAACACGCAGGCTGACTTCCAGGTCTTTCCCCAAACACCCAGGTCACCTGGAGGTGCTCTGACATTTGTGGCCATTGGGACCCCATTTATTTAAAGATCTTGAACTCTCTCCATAGAGTAGCTAAGGTTTTAATAATAGCCTGGCTGACGTCACACCTTATCTTGGGTTACCAAGGTCATTCTGAACACTTCTAGGTTACCCAACCCTAAACAGCAGTAAGCAAGTTTTGTTTACCTCTTGGTTATACTACTTATTACAGCAGCTGTTAACTATCAGTCTGCCAGTGTGATTCCCTCAAAACTAAGTTACCTCCTTGATGGCAGGCACAGTGTTGTGAGCATTTTGGAGCTGGCACTCTGAACGGAGGCCAGCTGTCTGTGATTGGCTTTTTATTCTGTAGTTTCTTTGGTGGTAGTTTTTTTTTGTTTTGATCATAGTGGTTATGGTGGCCATGTCTACAGACATAATTTGATGTGGGATGTTATAGTTTGCTTTATGTCACTTTGGCTAGGTTACAGTTACTTAATGAAACACCAATTTAGGTGTTCTGTGAAGATATTTTGGATGTGATTAATATCTACAATCAGTTGGCTTTAAGTAAAAAGCTTTATAACTTAGGTGGGCTCAGTCTAATTAGTCCAAGGCCTTAAAAGCAGAGGTTTTCCAGAGAAGAAATTCTAACCTAAGACTACAACACCAATACTTGCCTGCATTTCCGGCTGCTAGCCTGCCCTGTTAATTTTGGTTTTTAGTTTCGTTTTGCTTTGTTTTGTGTTTTTTAAATTTTTAATTAGCTTTTATCAAATTCAATGTGATTTGTAGATACAAGAAGTTTAACAAGTGGAAGACCCTAGTTTCATGGGGATATAGACAACGGCTATAAACAAAAATAGAATGGAAAAGTGACCACATTACCCATATACAGTAAATTTTAAAGTAATCACATATCATTAAAACTATAGAAGTATAACTTTTTTTTTTGACAGGCAGAGTTAGACAGTGAGAGAGAGAGAACTTTTTCCGTTGGTTCATCCCCCAAGTGGCCGCTATGACCAGTGCCTTGAGGCCGGTGCACCGCGCTGATCCGAAGCCAGGAGCCAGGTGCTTTTTCCTAGTCTCCCATGCAGGTGCAGGGACCAAGGACCTGGGCCATCCTCCACTGCACTCCCGGGCCACAGCAGAGAGCTGGACTGGAAGAGGAGCAACCAGGACAGAATTCAGCACCCCGACCGGGACTAGAACCAGGGGTGCCGGCGCCGCAGGTGGAGGATTAGCTTAGTGAGCCATGGTGCCGGCCGAAGTATAACATTTTTAAGCATTAGATTGATTAAAGGTATAAAACAAAGTTTTACAAAACTATATTTGCTGCAATACCAATACAGACATTTCTTTTTTTTGTTTATTTTTTAAATTTTAGCTCCCATATATAAGGGAGAACATGTGCTAATGTCTTTCTGGGTCTGGTTTATTTCAATCAACATAATATGATATCTCCCATTTGCATCCATTTTGCTGCAAATGGTAGGACTTCCTTATTTTTTAAATAGATGATTAATATTCATATATACCTACATTTTTCTTTAGCCATTCATATGATGATGGACACCTTGGCTGATTCTAAATTTTGGCTATTGTGCCCTACAGATTTTGGATATTCCTTAAGATACCTGTCTCTGTGACTGCCTCTATCCAACCTGATTGGTCTCGTTTGGAGAACCTTGACACAATACTCACAACTCCACATAAAACACTTCATGCTTTCAGTTGATGCAATACTTATTTTCTGAGTGCCTACCACATGCAAAGCATGCACTAATTGCTAAGAATAATGGTAGGAAGAGGCAGTCCCTGATCTCTAAGAGCTGTTTGCTTTAAGGCAAGTCCAGGGTACTGGTGGAACTTTCCTAAAAAAATAAAGCCAGCCTGCTATCTACAGGAATGAGACTGAGATGATGAGTCACCTGCAGCTGCTGTGGCCCAGGGCAGGGACAGCCTGGATTGGCATGGAGCCAGGATGAATCAAACATATTTGCCCAAGAATCCAGGGCACCTACACTTCATTGCCAACAAGAAATGAAGCAAAGCTTGTGGGGACAGAGATAGTCCAGGAAGTATTCCTGGCTACAGGCTGAGAAAGCTTCCTTCCCTGCAGGTACCCATTCCTGAGAATTCCCCTCCTTGATGCAGTGCTATGACTTCACCATGACCTCGCTTCCTTTCCGGGAAGTCCTGGAAATTTCTCATCAGGCCAGCAGCTTCAGGGAAGACCTGTATTTGGGCCCACAATCAGACCGAGTGGAGTAGCTGGGGAGGGGAAGAAGAGCTTTGCTCTTTGTGAATCATCTTTTAAAATCAGCCTTTAGGAGTTTCCAAGATGGAGGAATCAGGAAGGTATTTACTGCTTTAGGGGAAGACAGTTTAAAAAAAAAAAAAACAGTGGATAGAATGCAATCTTAGGACAGAGTTAGGGAGAAAACTGAAATGGAAGCTCCATGAAAGGAAGAGGGATGCTGTGGCTCTGTGTGGAGAGTGTGGATGGGCAGCATGATAATGACACAATACTGGACCCCAGCAGCTGAGAGCCTCAGCACCAGCTTTGGAAAGTGAGGTGAGACCAGTCTGCAGCAACCCAAGCCACTGGCAATATAGCTCAGGGCTCCCTGATAGGCTGGGGTGGGTCACTGTGGTGGGATCCTTGCTCACACTGAAGACTGCACAGATCCTTTGTGTGATTCTTATGGCAGAACAAATGAATATTGTACCCAGTGGGGCTAGCACATGGGCATTGGTTGCCTCGAGGAGAGAATGTGAGGGTGAGACTATACAAACAGAGCTGATCAAACTCTCCCCTCTGATAATAAAAGAGATCTGCCATGCCTAACCTTGCATATTACCCCCACCCTGGAGCACTGAACAGAGCTCCATGGCTTCACCCAGCACATGCATCTGGGTATTCACTGAAAGAGCAGACACCCCACTAAGCCACAGAGGCATATTCCATCAGAGGGGAAAAAAAAAACTGAACAAGACTCTCCACAAATGCCTAAAAATACATGCAAAAATTTAAGAAAAAACAATAAGGAAGACAACATGACACCCCCCAAAGGAACACAACACTTCAGTACTAGAATGTGAAGATGAAAAGATTGATGACATGTTGCAAATAAAATTCAAAAGATTAATCATAGGATTACTCAGAAGCAGTCAGAAGCAAATCCATAAACTAAAGAAATCCATACATGACATGAATTAAATTTTTCCCATGAAATTGACATTTTTTAAGGAGAAACCAAAATGAAATATTACAAATAAAGAATTCAATAGGTCAAGTAAAATATGAAGTGGAAAGCCTTAACAAGAGACTCAGTGAGGCAGAAGAAAGAATATCCAAGTTAGAAGACAAATCTCTGGAAATTTTACAGTCATACCAAAAAAAAAAGAAAGAAGAAATTAGAAAAATTAAAAACAGTGTTGGAAAACATCATACTTAGTGAAATAAGTCCAAAGGGACAAATTGTCCAAAGGGACAAATACCATATGTTCTCCCTGATCTGTGACAACTAACAGAGCACCTAAAAGGAAACCTGTAGAAGTGAAATTGACACTGTAAGAAGCAATGACTGGAACAGCCCTGGTCTTAACTGTCAAGGAACAGTTTATTACTTTTTTTATTATTTTCTTTTTCTACTTAATACCATCGAACTTTAAAAAAAAAGATTTATTTTATTTATTTGAAAGAATTATAGAGAGAGGTTCTAATACCATCTTATGTATTAAAGTGATCATATTAACTGTGTAATTGATATATAGATAGGATGAAGTGCTAAAGGGATCACATAAATAAGACCAACTGTCTGATAATAACAGAAGATAGAATTAAAAAGGAGAGAATATTCCAACACGGGAAACAGTCCACACACACATTCATAGAATGACAAATGCCCTAAACAGCACTCTGACTTCAGAATCAGCCCTTAAAGCATTCAAATCTGGCTAAAAAACCCATGCGAGCATTTCAGGCATGGAAAGCCAAGACACTGTGGCAAAAAATGATCTACATGAAAGATCTCTGTGAGTGAGACCCCAGTGAAAAGGAGGGACCATCAAAGAAGGATGTACTTTTCTCTGAAGGAAGGAGAGAACTTCCACTTTGATTATAGCCTTGTCTAAATAAGGTCGGAGTTTGTGGACTCAAGAGGCTTCCATAGCCTTGGCAGCTCATGACAAGAGCCTCGGGTGATTACTGACATCATAAATAAGTGTATCAGTTGTTAAATCAATAACAGGAGTCACCGCGCACTTACTTCCCATGTAGGATCTCTGACCTTAATGAGTTGTACTATGAGAATTAACTGTAAAACTTGTTTTCAAACAGTACCTTATAGTTTGTTTATGTGGGTACAAATTGTGGAAATCTTTACTTACTATAGAGTTGGTCTTCTGTATATAAATTTAATTAAAAATGAATCTTAATGATGAATGAGATGGGAGAGGGAGTAGGAGATGGGATCGGAGTGGGGATGGGAAGGTGAGAAGGGGGGGTAGAAGAACCACTTATTCCTAAAGCTGTACCTATGAAATTTGTATTCACTAAATAAAAGCCTTTTTTTTAAAAAAAATGTTTATACAAAGAAAAAAAAAGTGTTGGAGAGTCATAGGATTCCAACATATGGGTCTTCCTGAAGGCATGGAAAGAGAATGGATTAGAAGGCCTCTTTAGTGAAATAATTATAGAAAATTTCCATAATTTGGAGAAATAAAGGGGCATCCAAGTACAAGAAGCACATAGATCTCCTAATGAACATGAACAGAAAAGATTCTCACCATGACATACTGTAGTCAAACTTTCCACAGTAAAACAAAGAAAAGATCCTAAGATGTGCATGAGAAAAATGCCAGATTACTTTCAGAAGATCTCCAATTAGGCTCACAGCAGACTTCTCATCAGAAACCCTACAGGATAAGAGAGAATGGCGAGATACAGTCCAAGTCTTAAAAGAAAAAAAACTGTCAATCCTGAGCATTGCACCTTGCAAAGCTCTCATTTATGAATGAAGGTGAAATAAAGACCTTCTATAACAAAGAGAAATTGAAAGAATTTCTCACCACTCATCCAGCTTTACAAAAGATGCTTCAGAATGTATTACACACATAAACATAGGTATCTCTATCAAAGAATTTGAAGGCAGATAATCTCCCAGTAAAAAATAAAAAGGAAATCCCAAGTAAGTAATAGGAATATTTATGGAAAAATGGCAGAGCCAAGTCATTACTTATCAGTAGTAACTTCGAATGTAAATAGCCTCAACTCTCCAATTAAAAAATACACCCTGGAAAAATAGATTAAAAAACAAGACCCATCTATTTGTTGCCTACAGGAAACACACCTCACCAAAGATATACACATACTAAAAGTAAAAAGATGGAAAAAGATATTTTATGCTAATGTAAACCAAAAAGAGCTGGTGTAGCATCCTAATATCAGAAAAAATAGACTTTAACACACAAACTAATAAGAGAGACAAAAAAGTGCACTATGTTATGATTAAGGGATCAATTCAACAGGAAGATGTGACTATTATAAAATGTATATGCACTTAATTACAGGGTGCCTCGCTATTTAAAAGAAATGTTAATGGATCTAAAGGGAGACATGGACTCCAAAGAAATAGTAATGGGGAACCTCAATACCCACTTTCAACAATGGACAGATCAACCAGACAGGAAATCAGCAAAGAACAACAGAGTTAATTGACACTATAGACCAAATGGTCCTAGTGGATATCTACAGAATGTTTCATCATACATTTGCAGAATGCACATTCTTCTCATCAGTGCGTGGAATTTTCTCTAGGATAGACAACATGCTAGGCCACAAAGCAAGTCTAAGCAAATTAAAAATAAATTGAAATCATACCATGTATCTTCTATGAACACAATGGAATGAAGCTGGAAATCAACAACTCAAGAAATCTCTAGATTTGCAAACACATGGAGACTGAACAATATGTTTCTGAATGAACAGTGCATCATAGAAGAAATCAGAAGACAAATCAAAAAATTTTTCAAAATAAATGAAGATGACAATACATCATAAAATGTATGGGATACAGCAAAACCAACATTTAGAGGGAATTTTATAGCAATTGGTGCCCACATCAAGAAATTGGAAAAGCACCAAATAATACATCTCAAGAACCTAGAAAATCAACAACAAACCAAACTTAAAATTAGGAGAAAAGAAATAATTATAGAATAAACACAATTGAGACCAAAAAAATACAAAAGTTCAGTGAAATGAAGAGCTGCCTTTTTCTTTTTTCTTTCTTTCTTTTTTTTTTTTTTTTTTTTTGACAGGCAAAGTGGACAGTGAGAGAGACAGAGAGAAAGGTCTTCCTTGGCCATTGGTTCACCCTCCAATGGCTGCCACGGCTGGCACATGGTGCTGATCCAAAACCAGGAGCCAGTTGCTTCTCCTGGTCTCCCATGGAGTGCAGGGCCCAAGGACTTGGGCCATCCTCCACTACACTCCCGGGCCATAGCAGAGAGCTGGCCTGGAAGAGGGACAACCGGACAGAATCCAGCACCCCAACCGGGACTAGAACCCGGTGTGCCGGCACCACTAGGCAGAGGATTAGCCTGTTGAGCCACAGCACCAGCAAGAGCTGCTTTTTTGAAAATAAACAAAATTGATACACCATTGGCCAAACTAACCAAGAAAAAAAAGAGGGAGAAGATCAAATCAATAAAATCAGAGATTAAAAAGGAAATGTAACAACAGATACCACAGAAATAAAAAAAATCATCAGGAAATATTACAAAGAGTTGTATGTCAACAAATCAGGAAACCTAGAAGAAATGGAGAGATTCCTGGACATACAACATACCAAAATTACGCAATAGAGAGACAGAAAATCTAAATAGACCAATAACCAAGACAGAAATTGAATCAGTAGTAAAGACCCTCCCAACAAAGAAAAGTCCAAGACCAGATGGCTTAAGTGTTGAATTCTACCAGATATTTAAAGAACTAATTCCAATTCTTCTCAAGCTATTCAAAACAATTGAAAGGGAAGGAAGCCTCCCAAACTCCCTCTATGAAGCCAGCATCACCCTAATTCCTAAACTAGAAAAGAAACAAAGAAAGAGAACTAGAGACAAATATCCCTGATGAATATAGATGCAAAAATCCTCAACAAAATACTAGCTAATCAACCCAACAATACTTCAGAAAAACCATTCATCTCAACCAAGCGGGATTTCTCCCTACTACGCAAGGATGGTCCAACATTTGCAAAATCAATCAATGCGATATATCACATTAACAAATTAAAAAGCAAAAATCATATGATTATCTCAATAGATGACGAGAAAGTATTTGATAAAATACAGCATCCTTTCATGGTTAAAACCTTAAGCAAATTGGTTATAGAAGGAACATTCTTCAACATAATCAAGACAATTTATGACAAACTCATAGCCAGCATCTTTTTGGATGGGAAAAAGTTGGAACCTTTTCCACTAAGATCCGGAACTAGACAAGGATGCCCAGTTTCACCAATGTTATTCAATAGGGTCCTGGACATTAGGCAAAAAAAAAAAAAAAAAAAGAAGTCAAAGAGATAAAAATTGGGGAGGAGGCTCTCAAACTACCCCTATTTGCAGATTACATGACTATACACAGGGAATCCAAAAGACTGCACAATGATACTGTTGGAAGTCATAAAAGAGTCTGGTAAAATGGCAGGATATAAAATTAACACACAATAATCGATAGCATTTGTAAATACAGACAATGCCATGGGTGAGAAAGAACGTCTAAGATAAATCACATTCATAGTAACTACAAGCATAATAGCTAAAGCAATCTTATACAAGAAAAACAAAGCCGGAGGCATCACATACCAGATTTCAAGACATACTAGAAGGCAGTTATAATTAAAACAGCCTGATACTGGCACAAAAATAGACATGTAGACCAATGGAACAAAACTCCAGAAATCAACCCATACATCTATAACCAACTTATTTTTGACAAAGGAGTTAAAATCAAACCATGGATCAAAGACAATCTCTTCAACAAAAAGTGTAGGGAAAACTGGATGTCTTCATGCAGAGGCATGAAACTAGACCTCTACCTTATACTTCATACAAAATCTACTCAAAATGGATCAAAGACCTAAATCTATGACCTGATACCAACAAAATACTAGAGAACATTGGAGAAAACCTGTAAGACATTGGCATAGGCAAAGACTTTTTGGTAAAGACCTCAGAAGTACAGGCAATCAAAGCCAAAAGTGACAAATGGGGTTTACATTAAATTGAAAAGCTTCTGCACCAGAAAACACTAAGGAAAGTGAAGATGCAACAGAATGGGAGAAAATATTTGCCAACACTGCAAACTATGCAACTGATAAGGATTAATATCCAGAATCTAAAAAGAGCTCAAGAAACTCAACAACAAAACAATCCAGTTAACAAATGAGCAAAGGACTTAGACATTTTTCAAAAGAAATTCAAGGCCAGTGCCGTGGCTCACTTGGTTAATCCTCCACCTGCGGCACCGGCATCCCAAATGGGCGCTGGGTTCTAGTCCCGGTTGCTCCTCTTCCAGTCCAGCTCTCTTCTGTGACCTGGGAAGGCAGTGGAGGATGGCCCAAGTGCTTGGGCCCCTGCACCCGCATGGGAGACCAGGAAGAAGCACCTGGCTCCTGGCTTTGGATTGGCGCAGCCCGCTGGCCGTAACGGCCATTTAGGGGGTGAACCAACAGAGGGAAGAGCTTTCTCTCTGTCTCTTTCTCTCTCTCACTGTCTATCTGTCAAATAATAAAAAAAAAAGAAGAAATTCAAATGGTCAACAGACACATAAAAAATGCTTAGGATCACTAGCCATCAGGGGAATGCAAATCAAAACCACAAAACCACTTCACACCCCAGTTCGAATGGCTGTCATACAGAAATTAACAAATAACAAATGCTGGTGAGGATATGGGGAAAGAAGGTGCGCTAATCCACTCTTGGTGGGAATGTAAACTGGTAAAGCCACTGTGGAATCCAGTACAGAGATACCTCAGAAATCTGAAGATAGACTCACCATATGACCACGCCATCCCACTTCTGGGAATTTACCCAAAGAAATTGAATCAGCATACGAAAGATTGATCTGCACCCCCATGTTTATTACAGCTCAATTCACAATAGCTAAGATGTGGAATCAACCCAGATGTCCATCATCTGGATTAAGAAATTATGGGATATTTACACCATGAAATACTACACAGTAGTGTACAAAAAAATGAAAACCTGTTTTTTTGCAATAAAATGGATGCAACTGGAAAACATTACATTTAGTGAAAGAAGCCAGTCCAAAAAGACAAATACCATGTGTTCTCCCTGATCTGTGGTAACTATTAGAGTACCTAAAAGGCAATTTATTGAAGTGAAATTGACACTTTGAGATGTGATGATTTTGAATAGCACTTGTCTCGATTGTTGAGGAATATTTTTTTTAAAGATTTATTTATTTGCAAGTCAGAATTACACAGAGAGAGGAGGGGCAGAGAGAGGTCTTCCATCCACTGATTCACTCCCCAATTGGCTGTAACGGGCGTAGCTGCACCGATCCGAAGTCAGGAGCTTCCTTCAGTGACTCCCATGTGGGTGCAGGGGCCCAAGGACTTGGGCCATCTTCTACTGCTTTCCCAGGCCACAGCAGAGAGCTAGATCGGAAGCGGAGCAGCTGGGTCTCAAACCGGTGCCCATATGGGATGCTGGCACTTTAGGCCAGGGTGTTAATCTGCTGTGCCACAGTGCCGGCCCCAAGGAATAGTTTTGTTTTTTTTTTTTTTAATACTATTTGTTGAAGTCATTCTTAGTGCAGAGTTAATATTATGTGTATAAAGTTAATTGAGAGTAGATTTTTGTGAAAAAATAATGGGAATAGGAGAGGGAGGAGGAAGAAGGGTAGGAGTGCAGGTGTGAAGAATCACTTTCTAAATTTGTATATGTGAAATGCATCAAGTTTGTATACCTTAAATAAAAGGTTTCCAGGTTTAAAAATTATTTTTAAAAAGGCAGTAACAGGAGTATGTTATCCTGGTGTTTGTAAACTTGAAAAGAAATACAAGAAAGCAAGGTGAAAACAACAGAAACCAGAAGATCCACAGAAAACGTGAAGGCTTACGACTCAGCCTTTCTTCTAAGCTAGTCGGCGCGGGGCCTGCCAGCCCAGAATGGCTGTCATCGAGCTCTCCTCCTGAGCACGAATGTGGCCACCCCTGTTCTCTCAACCAAGGGAGTAGTAACAAGAGGCTCCCCAGCCACCTCGGATGCTGGAGCAGCTCAGGGCTCATGCAGTACTAGGTGTGTCCAACAGCATCATTTATGCATGGAAAATAAAGTCACACTCTCCCAAGGCACTGGGCAGCTATCTGCCATACAAGGGTCTTAATCAACATGCAAAGCCATGATGAGTACGATTTCAAGACTGCCCTGACGGCGTTGCAAGGTGCAACCATGCTTGAGGGGCTGGGAACCATTTACATTTCCTCTTCAAAGCTCCAGGATCATGCCCTGGCCCTTTTTTTTTTATCAGGGAGCTGCTGTGTTGGCACTTTACCCTGTGATCTATCACGAAGGTGATTCTAAGCCTGCAATGTCTCCCCCTACGTGTGCCAGTGACCACCTGGGATTTCACCCATGCGCACTTCACAGCTCCACAGTAGGGGCAGGTCTGACGTGACACTGCTGGAAATTCATCAGTTCTGCTCTCTCTCTCACCCACCTCTCCATTTCTTCCCTCACAGGTTCAGGCCAAATGTGTGTAAGTCAGCTGTAACACCTGTTTACAAGTTTGTGGTCCTCACAAGGGTATGTGACTCCAGACAGGGAGCCACGTCAGCTCTTTCTATCCTCCTCATCTCCAATTGTCCCTAGCACTTGATAATATTTAATGTTAACATAACTCCTTGGTTAATATAAGGCAAGCAGCTTTTACAGTCATGAGCAAAGACCAAAAGGGTTCTGCTGGAGTCCCGAGTTCCGTGTGCACCCAGGATATCTGATTCAGACAAAGTGACCTCATAATTATAATATCTTACACTTACAGCACTTCACAGTTTACAGAGGCTACATACGGATACCTCACTGGATCTTTGAAACCGCTCTGAATTATTGCTAACATGCAAATTGCACAGTGGAGAAACCCCAGGCTCACAGAAGACAATAAAGAAGTAATAGAGCTGCCGTTCAAATCAGCTCAGCTGGCCTCAGAGTCCAGCCTTTTCCTCACCCACCAAGGCTGCCCTGGGCTGAGCGTGATTTTACAAAAGGCACCCACAGGCCCAGATCTCCCTTCGGAGCAGAGTTTAATCCCCATGGCTTTCCATCGAGGGCCTCCCCAGGAGTCATGTAGCTCTAGCGCTGTGGACATCAATGCTACACACACCTGCGACCCGTGGAGGACTGCTCCAGGTTCCCTTGATCATCTGACTCTTGCCTGCAACTTTTCCTCGAACTTCCAGTACAGTTTTTGACCCACAAACACCAGTACGCAAAACATGTCATCCGCTGGAAAAGCTGTAGCCAATTAGGATGGTGTCCCGTCCATCAAGAAGGCAGAGCAGACTGGACGTGCAGACCCAGTGACCCTGCTGCACTCCGTCCTCTGGGGATCATCTGAGGGATGCAGATGCCTGGGAGAGCCAAGCCCCTCCCCAACTGCTCTGGCCCTGGCCTGGCCACGTGGACACCACCATCCTCCCACAACAGCCTGGGTACTCGGCACACAGACCCAGAGACACTCTCTGCCTTAGTCCATTCATATCGCTCTAACCGATACCTGGGAACAGCTACTTTATAAAGTAAAGAGATTTTATTTTGGCTCACAGTTTTGTAGGTTGGAAGTCCAAGCTTGGGCAGGAATGTCTGTGGCGGTGTCACAATGGCACCTCGCAGGAGCTTGGCAGGAGCGGCCAGCAGCATACATCGAGGGCAGTCACATGACCAGCAAGCGAGGGGCGGCACCAGCCTCCCTTAACAACGTTTCGCTCTCATGGTCACTAATCCAGTCCAAGACCTAACTCACCTGAGCAAAGTCGGCATTCATCTCTTACAAGGGTGGGGCCCCGTGGCCTAATTGCAACCCTCGCACCCCGGACTGCCGGCTAAAGTCTCTACCACCTCCTAGTCCCGTTACATCAGGCACCAAGCTCCCATGGGGTGCGTGACCCTTTGGCAGGTGAATCACAACCAAACCACAGCACCTCTCCTCTCAGCCTTGCCTCTATCAGCTGGACTCGGTACCATGATCCTTTGGAGAGAGCTGGAGAAAAGGCTCACCTCTTCCTCCTCCCACTCTTCCGTTATCGGCCTGTTTGTGTGGGCTAAGGTAGAGGAGAAGCCTGTGGCAGCTGTGAGAAAGACTTAACGCAGGTTTAGGTAGGGCCCCTCTCCTAGTGCAGCAGGTGTGCAGCCATTAGCCTGCCCCTCTCTCTTGACGAGCCCGTGATACTCAACAAGTCCCACCTGCACTGGTCCACAGACCCGTTCCGATTTTATGCCTGGCGTCACAGCCTTGCTCATCACAGGGAAGACAGGCTGCTTTGATGTATGAGTGCCTTTAGGGACGCTGCCTTCGCAGCAGTCCCCAGCCGAGGCCTTGCCTCTGGGCCCTTTCCCCAGGCTTCTGAGGGGGGCTGGTGAAAACGGGAAGCCATATGGAAGCTTAACTCTTGACACATGATCGGGAGGGCGCTAACCAATCCTGGGACCATTTGTGAGCATACTCGGGAATAGAAAGGCAACATGCGGGTGGACCCCTCACTCACTCACTGCGTGGGGACTTCAGATGTTCATTATAGTTCTAGCTCCCTGAGGTTACTGAGAACTTAACATGGAAAGATGTGAAGTGCTGGATGCGTAGTGGGTGCACGGTGCAAGCTGGTTTCCTGCGCTTAGAAAAGTTTCATTAAAGTGCAAGTTCAAGAGCAGTCTGCAGGGTGTGCATCACTAGAGTGGGGCGGCTAAAAGACATCCCCTGAGTCTGCGGCCCTCATCTGTGACTTAACAGCTCTGGGGATTCAGCAGTTCTCTTGGCAGCTCTGTGTCTCATTTCTCCGCCTGTAAAATGGCCCTGATGAGGGCAGTACTTTCCTCATCGAGGTTTCTGGAGGATTTGATGACCTCTAAAGTAGTACCAGGTTTATATAGGTAGCATATCCATGTGGTACTGTTTACTATCTGACGTTATTACGCTGGTGGTTATCAATCTTTCTCTACATGTGCATGAATTGTAATGCTATCTGCAGGTCACTCAATTTCCTTCACAAATATTCTTGCATGTCACCCAGGAAAACACTGTGCAGAACTATAATTTCTCAGAATATTAACAGCTCTTCCGTGCATCAAGTCTGCTCTGGCCAGTAGACGAACAGCTGCAGGATGCCTATGCTGACCACGCTCCAGGCAGAAGCCTTGTCCCCCACAGACCCTCTCTCAGGATCCCTTGTCACCAGGACATGCTTTGGGAAATGCTAGCTTCAGATCTGCTCAGTAATTTGCATAGAAGTCGATGCAATTTTCTTCCCGGGCATGGAGGCACGTGAATGGGGAAGGCAGGGACAGAAGGACCCGGGGGGAGCGTCCAAGGGCAGAAGACAAGGAAAGCAAGGCTGGAAAGAACTTGGCAGGACTTGCCTGTGAAGGGTAACAGTTACATTGTTGTGAGTCCCCAGCGCCCAAAGGCAAATCAGACAGTAGCTCAGTGTAAGTGACAGAACACAGGGAGGGCAAGGAGGCTGGGATACCTTCCTTTCTTTCTTTTTAAAGATTTATTTATTATTTGAAAGGTAGAGTTACAGAGAGGGAGAGGCAGAGGCAGAGAGAGAGAGAGAGAGAGAGAGAGAGAGAGAGAGAGAGAGAGGTATTTAATCTGTTGGCTCACTCCCCAGATGGCCACAATGGCCGGAGCTGTGCCAATCTGAAGCCAGGAGCCAGGAGCTTCTTCCAGGTCTCCCAAGCTGGCGCAGGGGCCCAAGGACTTGGGCCATCTTCTACTGCTTTCCCAGACCATAACCAGGAGCTGGATCAGAAGTGGAGCTGCTGGGACTCGAACCGGCATCCATATGCGATGCCAACACTGCAGGCGGCGGCTTTACCCCCTCTGCGACAGCACTGGCCCCTACTTTGCTTTTAATACCTCCGTCCTCCTCACTCTGAAATCAGCTCTGGCTGAGCCCTGCTCTGCCCCTGGCACTGGCCTTGCTGCCGCATGCCTTGCGTGCCCAGGAATGCCAGCGCACCCAGAATGGAGCCAGGCTGAGCTGGGGCAGGACTCCACAAAGACAAGAGCCGAGCAAACCCTGGGCACCAGAAAGGGAAACATGCTTCAGGCAGGAGCCGGGGAAAACCCTCAGAAAGGGTACACTTGGAGCTGAGTCTTGAAAGAGGCTTTTGTCAGGTCAGGTGGAGATGAAGCATTCCGGGTCCCTTGAGCTGAAGTGCGATGGCACTGGTTAGGGTGGGGACAGGTGAGCAGGGAATTTGTTTAGTGTCCAGGGGGCAGGGCAGGGATAGTCATAGATTAGGGCTGGAGGGTTTTATCCAGACAAAACTACAGAGGGCCTCCAAGGCCATGTCTATATACTTTATTTATTTATTTATTCATTCATTCAATAAATATTTAGTGAACATCTACTAGGTACCAGGCACTAAACTAACTGCTTAGGGGATATAGAACAGTGATAAAGAGACGAAACTCCCACTCTCATAGAGCTCTGACTCTTGTATAGAGAAGCGATAAACAAGCAAGCATAGGACACCATATCAGGGGGCCCTAGGTGATACAGAGAAAAACCAAGCAGGTTTGGAAAATAGAGGGAATGGGGGTGCTATGTCTGGTGGGGTGGTCAGAGATGACTCAAAGGACGGAACACTCGAGCAGGGCCCCAGCCCTTCCTGGGGAGGGCAGGAAGAGATGGGCACGAGGTCAGAGCTTTTCCAGTGAACCCAAGGAGAGACTCTGGGCTGGGATGAGGGCAGTGGGCTGGAGCGAAGGAGATGAAGCCAACTTGATCCCCTGTGCTCATCCCTCTCAGTGAATGCACACTGGCGCTGCCCCCAACTAGCAGGGAACAGCATGCTGCCTGCCAAAGAGATGACCACCTTTGGGACTTGGGGGGCTGGTTTGATCTGGAGGATTGATCTGCATGGAGATAAAGAAAGCTGAAGAGCAATTTCTATTTGATGGGAGAACAGTATCGGGGGGGTGGAACCAGGCTCCTTTCTTTCCTCTCTCTGCTTAGGGCACATATTCAATGCCACCTCCAGGACTTCATTGACTACTATCTTCCCCTCACTCCACCAGCCTCACTCTTCTCCTCTGTGTTGACTGACTATACCAGACAGGCTCCTACCTCAGGCCCTTTGCACCTGCTGTTCCTTCTGCCATGAAAGGGCCACCTCAGATATTCATGTGGTTGGCCCTTCTCTGCCTCCAGGTCTTCCTCCAAATGTCCTCTTTCAATGAGGGCTTTGGAGCGGCTCTCCATGACAGTCCCAGTCTCCTTTTCTGTATCACCTCTTCTCTCCTTGACCCTTTTCACTACAGAAAATGACGCACTTTGATTTTTTTAAATTTTTAAAATTTTTTTATTGTCCATGAGAGCAGAGACTTCGGCTTGTTTTATATCCCCAGAGCCTGCATTAGTGCTTGGCATAGTGGGGCCTGCAAAGGGACATATGGAGCAACACAGGGCTTTTCCCCCTACAGCCACTGTCACAGGGTCTAGGGCCAGCTGAATAATGGATTACAGAGGGTCTGCACTGTGCAGAGCACATTTGGTGTGGCACATGTGCTGCTGTGAAAATGATTTCTGAAGCCTTTTTTTAGAGAGGCAGAGAGAGACAGGGACAATACTTCCACTTGTGGTTCTTTCCCTAAAGGCCCATGGTGGAAAAGGCTGCAGCTGGGAGCTGAGGACTCCATCAAGGTTTCCCCCATGGGTGGCAGAGACCCAATCACTTGAGCCATCCCCTGCTGCCTCCCACAGTCTGCCTTAAAAGGAAGCTGGAATTAGGAGCCACCATTGGGAATTGAACCCGGGCACTCCGACATGGGCATTGAAACCACTGGGCTAAATGCCCACTCCTGAAAATAATTAGTTTTTATCTTGATTTGTTAAAACACAAAAGCAGGGCCCAGGTGCTGTGGCGCAGCGGGTTAACACCCTGGCCTGAAGCACAGGCATCCCATATGGGCGCCAGTTCGAGACCTGGCCGCTCCATTTCTGATCCAGTTCTCTGCTGTGGCCTGGGAAAGCAGTGAAAGATGGCCCAAGTCCTTGGGCCCCTGCACCGTGGGAGACCCGGAGGAAGCTCCTGGCTCGTGGCTTCGGATCGGCACAGCTCTGGCTGTTGTGGCCATCTGGGGAGTGAACCATCGGATGGAAGACTTCTCTCTCTCTCTCTCTCTCTCTCTCTCTCTCTCTCTGCCTCTCCTCTCTCTGTGTAACTCCAACTTTCAAATAAATAAATAAATCTTTAAAAAAAAAACCCACAAAAGCATATGCTAAACAAAGTATGTCAGTGTACATGAATATGTGACACTTCCTTTGAGAGTGGCACCCCCGCTGCTCTGATTGGCCAGTAGTTTGCAAGTCACTGGGGTACAGTGAGAAATGAATCTGATAACAATGAGTTCTGTCGTTTGCTAGTTCTCACACTAATTCTAATTTGCATAACGTGCACTTGCATCTCACCCCAGTGTGCCACTGCACTTACCGACAGCTTCCAGCTAACAGACAAGTTGTATGCTTAAACTCACTTGCTTCAGTCACTGGAACACATTATCTTATAGATCCTGTGTGATATATGGAGGGGAGTTCCTCAGGCTGGGCCACGAAAGTCCCTTTAAGAGTAAAGCAATTGACACTGCCTAGATCTGAGCTGAAACATGTACGAAAGACCAGTGTTGGGTTACTGATATCAAACAACAGATGTATATTGAGTTAGAAGATGTGTTTTGTTTATTTATTTATTTGAAAAATAGAGTTACACAGTGAGAGAGAGAGAGAGAAAGGTTTTCCCTCCATTGGTTCACCCCCCAAATGGCCGCAATGGCCGGAGTTACGCCGATCCGAAGGCAGGAGCCAGGTGCTTCTTCCTGGTCTCCCATGCGGGTGCAGGGGCCCAAGCACCTGGGCCATCCTCCACTGCACTCCCGGGCCACAGCAGAGAGCTGGACTGGAAGAGGAGCAGCTGGGACTAGAACCAAGCGCCCATATGCGATGCTGGCGCCTGCAGGCAGAGGATTAGCCAAGTGAGCCATGGCGCCGGCCCCCCAGAAGATGTGTTTTTAAAATATAGATAAATGTATTTGAAAGGCAGAGTGACAGAGAGAGAGAGAGAGAGAAACAGAGGGGGAGAGAGGAGAAAGAGAACTTTGATCTTCTGCTTGCTCCCCAAATGGCCACAACAACCAGGGCTGGGCCAGGCTGTAGCCAGCAACCCAGAACACCATCCAGGTCTCCCACATGAGTGACAGGGGCCCAAGCACTGGGGCTATCATCTACTGCTTTCCGAGGAACATTAGCAGGGAGCTGGTTCGGAAGCAGAGCAGCCAGGACTCTCATTGGCGATCTGATATGAGATGCTGGTGTTGCAAGTGGCAGCTTAACCTGCTATACATCACTGGCCCCAGAAAATATGTTTTTATAGACCTTGCATGACTATGCTTGAGAGAGAATTTGAAGATGTTGGCAGACTCTAGATTTTCCCAGGGGTGCCAGCAGTCTCCATTTTGCTTCAGTGACCTCACGTTTGGTCCCATCCTGGTCCAGGGCCCTCTTCCCCCATTCCTCCTCCCCCTTGTCCTGTCTTTTCTTCCCCATTTCCCTTTCTCTTTCCCTTCTACAGGCCACACCCTTCTGCGTCCACCCCTGCCTTGGCTCTCTGACCGTGGACGCCTCTCCCATCCTTTTCTTGAGCTCTATAGCATTGCAAGAATTTCTCTCATCTTTACTTTTATTTTTACTTAAAATAGGAAAAGTGTGACAGGGAGAGCTTGTCCAAACCCCCTGGTTGGTTGCTCCTGTTGAGAAGAATGTGTCCACAGAGGGAAGACCTTCCTACACTCTTCAAGGGGACTGGGAATTGTGGCAAACTCTTTAGTCTTATTTACGTGGTTTTGGTGATTTGATTATTTACAATTCACATGATAAGCAACCTTTGTGACTTACACTGATAGCAACATCAGTGTGAAGGTAAATATCAGGAGGTCTGATGTCACCCCCAGATCATCTCAGGCAATGGGACCTCGTCTTCTGTTGTCATGGGGTTCAACTGTGTTTGCGAAGGAGCTGAAATTTCTCACGTCCTCGTCACCTAAAGTACAATAAAAATAAACGTCTGTGGGGCCCAGGAGACACTCTGCTCCTGTCGCCCAGGTGAGTCACAGAGTCACTCCCAGGAATCCACATGCTCATGTTGCACACAGAGACAGCGCCCTTGCTCTCACCATCTCACTAGACCGTTAACAGGGACTGACAGTAGAGCAGAAACGAGACTACAGTGAACACTGAAAGCTCCCAGAAACCACGGCGCTATACATGATCAAGACGTTAACTTTGCCCCTGTCTGCAAGGTTCTCATAACGTGGGTAATTATAAAGGCCCAGGCCTCATCAATAACCCAGGAAAGTTCCACGGTTTAAACAAGAGTCGAAGTCATGCAGAATCTGACACTTGTTTTGGAATAATTATCGATAACGTAAGTAGGCCGTTTAAGAGCTCTCAAGGTCTATTTGCAGAAGGAGAGGCAAAGAACAAATGCCATGCTGAGCAAATGCTCCCTTCCATAGCTGCCTTTTTTCTGCCGACTGGGTTAGGCCACTGGCGCTTTAGAACGCATTTGAGTGTCACCCAGACGGAGAGCTTCCTGTGTCAACTGCAGACTAAGGAAACTTGCTGCCCTGGGGCCTGGCGCAGGTGTCCAGAATGCCCATAAATAACAGGCGCGTTCAGCACTGCGGTTATTGTTCTCCACCTGGGTTATTTAGGGATTTTGGGTCACTCCAGGTAAACGGCTAGTGGTGTGTCCTTGTCCATACACGCTACGATGTGTGAGAGAGATTCGTGAGGGACAGCAACCATTTGGGCCATTCCCCTTGTCACGCAGAGACCAGGGTAGGCACAGCACGTTTTGTTTTCAGAGCCACTGATGCACCCAACAGAGTATTTCCGCCCACGGAGAGCCCTCCTGGAGGCAAACGTTGGGGCAGCCTGAAGACACCATCTGCCCTTTTAAAGGCTCTGTCACAGAGCATAGGAGGTTGATCTTGTCGTAAGGGAGTGATGGTGTGATTGCGACTGAGCCATCTGTCCCTTCTGGGCCCCAAATCCCATCTACAAAAAGAGAGGACTCTTCCATCTCCACAGGTGTCACGAGCCAAAGCCAGTGTGATAAGCACTATGTGTCCAGTTTACCCCATCTCACCAGGTGGGCCTTGGTACAAAGCCAAGGCCGAATGGGCCAAATTAAACTCTTAGGCAGACTTTATAGGCCTTTTTACAATGCTTGTTAAAAGTTTTCACTTCATTGAAAACCAGGGGATAACACGTAAGAAACAAGATTTCTGGCTGCTCTTGAAAAATCTAAAGATCTGTCCACATTGGGCCCAAATTCCAATATGTCAATGATTAGAAAGTGCCAGGTGGTAGCTATTAGCTTTGAATGAGGCATGTACTATTCAGTTGCCATATTCCTCACCATTCCCTACTGCCACCTATTCCTGGTCTACTTCATAATGTTCTCTCGGCCCCTGCAGACATTTGAAACTGTGACCCCTACCTCACTATCTCTCACCAATCCAGGTATATTATTCTCCATGATCAGTCCCCTTTCTAAAAGCAGACTTGAGAGGGATTTATACCTTGGCATGAAGCAGATGAGCAAAACACTGAATTCTAGACAGAAGGATCTTGGAATCCTTGTGAGAAAAAGGGTTGAGAGACCAGAGAAACTTGGGAAGAAGAAAGTATTAGGTAGTGCAGTTCTGTCCTAGAAATGTAATGCAAGGTACAAATATAGGCTACACATACAACTTAAAATTTTCTGGTAGCTACACTACAAAGAAACGAAAAGAAATAGGTGAACTATTCAACTTAAACCACCCCAAATATTTTAATTTCATTTCATCATGTAATCAAGTTAAAAAATGAGAGACTATTTTGCATCTTCTCTGTTGTTCCTCACATTAAATCCCTAAAACCCAATGTAAATTTTTTATGAGTAGCACATCTCCATTTGAGCTAGTGTAGCCACAGTTCTTGTGTTCAATCACAACATGTGATAGTGGCTGCCATATTGGACACACAGGGATAGAAAATCAAGAAATTGTTAACCAACTGACTAGTTGTGCCTAAAGTCCTCAATAACTACCTTATGGGATTTGGAAGGGAACCACATTTATTGAGTAGTCACTGTGTACTCTGTGTAATATCAACCTAATTTTAGTTGAGTGTCCCACTGAAAAGATAGCTAGAGCAGAAGTAAATTCCATCCAAATGACCCCAATATGCTGCCGCAGCTCTATTTCCTACTATCACGTGCCATTGGTGATTCTTAGCCTCAGTTTTCTCACCTCTGCAACTGGTAGTAATGATATCTACATAAGGAGACTATTGTGAAGTTCATGGAATTGCTTTAGAGCATGTACAGGTTTAACAAAGAGAAAAACAGCTGTTTATCACTGAATGCCAGTCTCTGTGCTAAGAATCTTGAATGTGTGTCTGTTATCTTTCTAGTCTCTCTATCAAATGTCATTATTAATCATATTTTAAAAGGGAATAAACTAGAGCCTATAAAATTTAAGCATCTTGTGTAGTCACATAGGCAGTAGTTGGCAGAGCCAATCCTGGCTTTGAAGACAGGTTATATTATGTTTGGGGAGCGATTCCAGTTACAGAGAGAACATGAAAGTGAGAGTTAGAAAGGGTCTTGTACCTTTCTGAGTTATTTTTCAAAAATATATTTCATTTGACAGGCAGAGAGACATACATAGAGTTCACATCTGTTGGTTCATTTCCCAAATGCCTACAACAACTGAAGCCGGGCCAGGACTGAAGTCGGGAGACTGGAACTCAATCCAGGTATCTGCGTGGGTAATAGGAATCCAAGTACCTGAGCCATCAGCACTAACCTTCAGGGTTACCTTAGCAGGAAACTGAAATCTGGCTCTGGAGCCCAGAACAGAACCCAGATACTCTGACATGGGATGCAGCCATCTTAACCATGAGGGTAAACACCCACTCCACCTTTCTGGGCCATTTTGATAAGTGTTTTAAAGATGAGGAGACTGAGACATTTTACCACACATATTGTAAATTAACGGCACAGGTAGACTTGGGATTGAACACTCTCTAGGTTTGTCATTCTATGTTTAAGTCCACAGAACCTCTGAGCTGAAGCAATCTCCTGATTATTGAGCTTATTTTTTAAACTCCCAGATAAAGAGCTAATCCCGCCAAGGTCAAACCTCTTCAAGGATGGAAATTAATGCATAAACTGGTAGATAAATTCATTCTCATTTGGTGACTCTACCTCCCATTTGCTCAAACAGCTTCAATCAGTACAAGGGATTTTCAAAAAGTTGACGGAAAATGCATACTATGAGAAACTATTCATTGATTTCAACAGTTTTTGCATCAAAATAAACTTATCTTTTAATTCAATTTTCCCACAAAATTTATGCAGTATCTTCATATTAGTCCATCCCAATTTCTCTTCCTATTTACCAGTTCTTTAATAAGATTTATCTTGAACTTTCCAAGCCTCAGCTAGCCTCATGCAAATATAGATAAGAAAGATTTGTAACCAAGTCCCTTCACAATTGCACACAGGCACAGTATGATCTAAGACATTACTGCCTCCAGAAAGATTTCACTGCTGTGCCAGCAAGTGGCACAATTTGCATCTACATTTTCTCAAGGTGTCCCCACTAAATCCCTCCAAGGGGCCCACGTGCTGCATGCACATCTAATCCTTCCCAGTGTGACATCTTTGTATGTGCTCTTCCCACTTAATGCAAATCCTTGTCCCTTGGTCTCTTCCATCCAAATCTTGCTTGTCCTTCTAGGATCATGTAGCTGAGGTCGGGGAACTGTCTATTTCAGGCACAAAATAGTCTTTGACTTCCAAGCACGTGTTGTCTGCACCTCTCATTTGAACTCATCTCACATTCCACCTTGTGCTGTTATTGAATTTGTTCATATGTGGTTTTGACCCAACTAGAAAAAAAGGTTCCTTGAGTACAGGGCCCTTCAAACTGTAGTGTTTTGCATATCAACCATCCTTGAAATATTTGATTGACTAAAGGTATGAACACACCTATTCTGTATAACAAGGCTGGATTTATAATAGGTATGTAAGAGCTGTGGAATTAAATAGATTTCAGCTGAAAAGCATGCAGATTCTTTCCGCTGGAGGTAGCAAAGCTCATTCGCAGGCTCAAAGTTTTTAATTGTCTTATTCTCCTTTCCTCTCTGCTTCATCTCTATAGCCCTTGAATGGAGAGTCACTGAATCTTCCTGGACTTCAATTTTTTTACATCTGTTTAAGAGCACTTTGATAATGCTACTCCCCACTTACAATCCATATTATTCATATCCTCAAGCAAAAGACTGAATTATCCTGCAAAGTGTATGATCAGAGTAACACGGAAAGCAATAAAATTAGTATGGATATAGAAAGACTTTGCTCTAGGTGAAATTGAAGACTAATTGAAAACTATGACTCAGCCGTCTGTATTTTTCCTGCTTTAACAAAGCAGCATAAAAAGTACAGTGGCCGTGAGTAAACTCTCAATGCCCTTTAAGGTAATGAGTAACCACGTGTGACTCAGACAGAGTGGAAAGAAAGTCTCAGACTTTTAATAAAGAACTTCCCACACCTGGCCAGGCCCGGGTACTCCCAGTTCTGGGAAGGATTATCATTTGTATCATCAACTTGAGCGACACTGGCACTCTTCTTTGTCAATAAGAACCCCTAAGAAATAGTGGGGGTCTTTAATTTCAGAATAATGACCAGGATAAAATGCAGGGCTCTGCCAGCTCCTTGGGCTCCTAGAGGGTCGTGTCTCTCCTGCTCTCACCCTTTGATGGGATGTCTGGGAAGTCAGCAAACACGGGGCCTGGTGCACGTTGGCAAGCAGACATTCCTTTAGGGTCTGGGTTTCCAGATGCTTGAAGAGTAGACTGGGCAGCCAGCTTCCATGAGAACGGGCACTCAGGTTGCTCTTTAAGTAAAACAAATTAAATTCCGATGTGAAGACTGTTATTAGAAATGCCCAAGCCCCGCCCAGCTCCTGAACTCTCCCTCTGCTGCCAGGGGCATTTCAGCAGGTAAACAGAACTGTGGGCCACTTTCATGTACTATACGAGCCTTGGGCTATGTTGCAGTTATTTGACTTTCCAGCTTGTGGAATTGGCTGTGGTTTGCTTTCAACAGCTGCCTTTTGAAATATCTGAAACTGATTCCCCCAGTTGAGTTCTTCCCAACATTTCTCCAAGTCCTTGCACATGATAGAAAAGCAGAGCTAGAATCACAGAGAGAGGGAGAGAGAAAGAGAGAGAGAGAGATTGCCAATACCCCTTTCTCCTCCCATGGAACAAGTCACACTCTGCAGCTGCCTTGCCCACGCCGCCTGCACACCAAGCCAGTGGGTGGCTCCTGGCTTCTGCTCTCACTGTCTGGAATTCCTGTGCTCTTCTCCTTTCCTTACTCTCCACCTCCAGTCAATCAGCAAGTCCTGTCAGTTCTGCCTCCAGACAGCCCAGATCTGCCCAAGCTCTCCCAGCCAGACATAGTCGCCCTGCCCAGTCCCATCCTCTCATCTGTTCTACCTCATCAGATTCTGGCCAGGGTTCGCTACTGCCTTTCTCGGGCCACTAAAATCCATTCCTCCTGGAGCAGCCTACGTTCTCAGAGCGTAAACCAAATGTTACTCCCTGTTCCAAACTCTTCCCTATATGCTTAAGGAAAAGAGAAGGCACCTCCTGCCTTACCAAGCCCACACTATCTCAGGCCTCTGGACTAACCCAGCTCTCGTGGTACCACCAGCTCCCTCCCCTAGACTCTAGCATCAGAGCCCAGCAAGCCTCCCACGGCCTGATATTTTCTTGTTTATGTTCACATTTTTTTAACCATCATCTTTTCCTCACTAAAATA
Organism: Lepus europaeus; assembly: GCF_033115175.1. Lineage (NCBI taxonomy): Eukaryota > Metazoa > Chordata > Mammalia > Lagomorpha > Leporidae > Lepus > Lepus europaeus. Next base: position 102,367,470 of record NC_084827.1, on the reverse strand, counting down.
TCTCTGTCTTATTCATCTCTATCTCTCCAGTGCCTAGAACAGAGCCTTTCATGTAGCAGGTGCTTAGTAAATACTAATGAGTGCTAGGTCAAGAACACACGTCACGGCCACTGTTACTCAGCAGTGGTGTCTGCTGAGCATCGATGGTATGCCAGACTTAACGCATGGGCACGGCCATTGGCAATCTAGGTATAACTTTCACCACATTGTCTTATTTGACCTCTATGAGAAACAGTGTGAGGAAATCAAGGAAAAGGAATCCAGTACCTTGCTTGCCAAGCTGTAAACTGCTTTCTGTCGAAGGCCAGGAAAGAGTAAGACATCTGCCAGAGACTTGATGTTTTTGTTGTCCAGTGCTGGCTGGACCTAAGCAGAGATGAGACATGTGAGGCCCCAGGACCACACAGAGCCTGCACGCATTTCTTTGCATGGTTGATCTGCGTCATCTTGTGTTTTAGTGGCAGGAGCAAGGAGTTTAGTGGATGGGCGAATGGACACTAGGGACAAATTGGGAAGGGGTATGTACAGGACGGTGGAGGGAGGCCCATGGAGCTTGAGCCCCTGTGGTGAATCAGGCCAGAGGAGAAGGTGAGGGCTGTTTGCATGAGAGGAGTTTGGGTCCTCAGGCATAAGCAGAACAGCTTTGGGTTGTCAACTATAAAAACTGGCCCAGGGCACAGAGAAGGTGTTGTCCTCAGCTCTGCAAAGGATGGTCATGGTTGATGCATAAAGAGGAATGTGGGGTCCATAGTGCTCTGTGGAACTTTGCTGCTGGAGCAGAGGCCAAGGGCCAGCTTTGTGCCACTGGAAGACGGGATGCCACTTTATGACAGCAATAGAGAGAAGCATGTTGGTGCTCTATTCTGAGCCATGCCAACGTTGCAGTCTACCAAACACATCTCCAGGTCACTGGAGAGTTCTGCATAGATATAGCCCCTGAGCACTCATGGAGGCCACAGCCAGCCCTTGAGTCGCCTGGGCCAAGTGGGGCTGTGGCAGAGATGTGGGTCCTGAGCAGAGGAGTTAGGACACAGGGCGTAGACAGAGGGGCAGCTCCAAATAGTTGCCATGCCATGAGCAGCCAGGAGCTACAAACTGTAAGCATTCTTGATATGCCCTGTGGACTCCACAAGGAGGAAGAGAGACTTTGAGAAAAGGCAGGCTTGGAGGGTCAGAGTCATGTGGCACCTGAGGGAAAATGTGATCTAATTGGCAGCCTCAGGCTGAGGAGGCCTGGGGTAGGTTTGGCTCCATGCCTGCCCAGGAGGCTCCGCAAACAAGTCCCGACTTATCCAGCTGCTAGGCAATTAAATACCGAGGACAAGGAGATGCCAAAGGCAGCAGTGGGCAGGACAGCAGCCCGGTGATGGCACCCAGGCCCCCACAGGCTGCTGGGATGGTGCTCCAAGCCCCCCAGCCACCTTGCTCCTGGCATGGTCTGGTCATCCTTAATCACCAGGAGCTCTCTCTGCACACATGCACAAAACATGGGAAAGAGGTCAAAAGATGTGTGGGAAAAAGGGTTCCTTTGAGATTGGATCTCTGAAGGAATCTATTCCGGAGTTCAACATAAACACACAGAACTTGTCTTTCATGTTGGGGAAACCTCCCCTCAACTTTAAACTTGTCCAGTCTGATAGCCTGCAAAGCCCTACTGGGATCTCGCACATAGTAGGTCCTCAGGCTTTGTTGCCTGAAAGAATCCAATTCCAAGAAGAAATGTGTGTTCCCGCTGATTCAGGAGTTCATCAGCAGACAGAAAACTGGGGAGTGCGGCGCGAAGGAGACTCCTTCCTAGTATCACAGAGGGAATCCGCTCCATTCCCATTAACTCTCCCAGCAAACATCGAGCAATTCTGCTGAAATGCAGCCAAAGTCAAGTACAATCAGAAAGTAATGAAACAATTCTACCTCTTGTCATGGTCCAGCTGGCCCCACGCTGGAAAAGACACATCTGGTTTCATCCTGCTTATTGGAAACCTCAGTGCACGCATGTGTGTGTATGTGTGTGTGTGGTGTGACAGGTGTGTGCACACATTGTGTTTGTGTGCTGTGTTAACAGAATGACAGAAAGCGCTATAGTCTGTGGCCACAGTGGTGAGCACTTGGAGTGCTGCTGCCAATGCAATAGAATAAAAGCTCGTTGGTGGGTAGCATGGAGCCTTAAAAAAACAACGGGCTATTTATTAGCTATTGTTCAGTAATCCAGGAAACTCCAAACAGTTGCAAAACAAAAAAGAGCCCTGAGTCAATGGAAGGGGTAGGAAGGCAGGAAGGATCTTGGTGACAAAAGATGAGGATCTTGTTCACAGGGCAGGTAGATGGTGGCCACAGGAGGACAAGGAGCTTGCACCTGCATTGACGCTCCTCTCTGGGCCTCAGCAATAGACTGGCTGGTCACATTGGTCCATGTGGAATCCAGGCAGCATCACCACCAGCTCTGGGCAGCCTGCCAATCTCAAAGCTTGATGCCATCAGATGGATTCCCCAGGAGCTGTCAGGCACTGTGCTCAGTGGTTTGGGGATTGCACCATCTTGGCGCGAGGTGGTCATACTCTGATGGCCACTGGAGCACCATGCCAGGTGCTGTCACTGCATCCTTCAGGGAACACATCAGTCCTTAGGCTGCAGGGAGCCCTTCTAGATCATGCGGGCTGCCCAGGCCCCTGAGTTGGAATGTACATGACGTGTGGCATCTGTGCATCCAGGTTTCCTAGGACAGCAGTGGTCTCAAGTAACCTGCTGCCCTGCACCGCGGGCTTCACGGGAAGCCTTTGTCGGGGTGTGGTGCTTGCTTCACGTCAGGTGTGCGTAACTTCCTGTTTTGGCAGCAAAACTTTGGCTCCTTCCATCAAAATGAGGGTGACTCACCTGTCCTCACTGGCTTCAGAGGTGAACCATCAGGGTGACAGAGACAGCCACACAGACCTAAGGTCTTCAGGTGAGGAATGAAAGCCCGAGTCCCACATGACAGGAACAAACCCCAACTCCTCAGCCACCCTCCCTGAGCTGGGCCCTGCTAAGCCTTAAATACATTTAATCCAGTTTTTTTCCCACCACTTTTCATTTTTATTTATTACTACCCATTGAGCTAGCAGCCAAATAGTCAAAACACTTCCAGGGAAGCTGAATTTTCAGGGTATTTACAGTCAGCCTGGACACAGCAGGAAGTGGGATTTATAGATCTGCATTACCAGGCAGGCAATTTCCCACCCCTCAGCATTTGGACTTGTTTTTAATGGAATAAATGTGCAGGCTGTAATGGGACCAGATCTCTGAGTCCCTGGAGGGCTCCCCATAAATTGAGATGAGATCCTCAACCTCAAGGTGTTTGCATTCCCCCAGGGAACATGGACAGGTGGGCGTCGCAGAGCGAGAGGAGGAGGACTGGAGCGTGAAGCCAGTCCCTGGGAGGTGGGAGAGGGCTGGCACAGGTAGTGCTAGCCCAGGGGTGGGGGTGGGGGTCCTCAGGGCATGGGGAGCTATTCCAGCAATGGAAGGGCAGCATCAAGGAGTAATAAAAGCATGCTCAGGTGAGCGTTTGGCCCAGTAGCTAAGACACCGGTAAAGATGCCTCTGTCCGATATCACAACTCTGGTTTCTGACTCCAACTTCCTGCTAATGCAGACAGCGGGAGGCAACAGTCAGTGATGGCTTAGGTAATTAAGTTGCTGCCACCCACGTGAGAAACCTGAATGGAGTTCCCAGCTCCTGGCTTTGGCCTGGCCCAGCCTCAACTTCTGTGAACATTTGGGGAACAAAGCAGTAGATGGGCTTGTTTTCTCTCTCGCTCTGTCAGTCTCGCTCTTTCTGTCTGTCTCTCTAATCCTCAAAAAAAGTCTATTTTCATTTTAAAAAATTGAAAAGCACACACAGCCAATCCTCCAGCTTCTCTCTAAGTCCATGAAATTGGGGCAAGGACATGGTGAGTGGCAGGAAGGTCCTGCCTGCCAGGTGTCAGCTTGATCATTTACAGCCCAGAGCCACTTGGAGTAGAAGGGAGGGCCCTGGCTTGTGGCACAGGGCAGCCAATTGAGGCCCAGGGCTGACCGGCATAGGCCTTGCCCCTCTCCCACATTCCACTAGGCCCAGCCTATCCCATTGCACAGGTCCCCACATGGGACCCGCACAAGACTCCAAAGTCTGGAAACCAGGTCTGCGAGGACAGACTGTTTGCATTGCTCTGTTTGATTTGTCTGAAGAAAGGCATTCCAGTTATGGAGCTAAGAGAAAGCACACAACACTGGATGCTTGCCTCATGGAGGTCTGAGTGTCTGTGTCCTTCCCCGACATAGGTGCCACACCCTGGGCAGCTCCCAGCAGCTCCCGCTGCCTGCCTGCCACCCCAGCTCTTTTCTCCTGAACTCCCTACTCCTCCCGGGGAGGTGGAGCAGGCAGAGCTGCAGGGGGGTTCCTGGGAGCTGAGGCCTGAACTCACGACCTGGCACATGTGGGCATCCGTTTCTTTCTCCCTGCAAGGCTGCACTGATGCTGTCTACCCTGGCCACTCCTTAGGCCTGAACTCACGCTCAGAGGATGAGGGAAGGAGCAGGCCCTGCACCAGAGCTGTCTGCCAAGTGACAATGTGCACTGAGACGCCGGGCCAGGCAGGTTGTGAAAGCCAGTGGAGGAGGGAGACTCAAAACGGAGCAGAGACCGGGAGCAGTTATGACCAGGGTCACAAACTCCACCGGTTCCTTCAACAGAAAGAATGAAATGGGAATAATTAGGATATGAAGTTGCCAATTAAGCAAAAGAAAGCCTAAAAATATCAGGCTCAAAAGCCACCACCCCTGAATTACTAAAATGTCCAGCAGAGGAGGGTTCCCTGGGCTGGCATGGGCTCACTGGGTGGGCATGCAGGGCTGGTTCTGCAAGTGTTGAAAAACCAGCAAACTGGATTCAATTATTGCTACTGGAACGAGTCTACTGCCAGGGCCAGGAGCATTGCTGAGACTACTAGAACAGGAAGACAACAGGAAGCGGACAAGGGGCAGCTCCCTCCTCCCTCCTCAGACCTGCAGCACCCTCCCTGTCCCCCGACCCCCACTGTGGCCCCTGTTGGCAGAGCCTAATACGAAGCAGCTGGCAGGCAGCTGTGGTGTGCAGAGTCCCAGTGTGAGCACCACAGAGCCGTGTAGGGGGGCTGGGGCTGGAGTTTGGAGGCAGTAACTCCCAGTTAGGGCTAAATGTGTATGAAATGTTCCGCATGGTGCCACAGGCACAGGACCAGGGTAGATGCTAAATAACTCTCATCATCATCACCTCATTACCATCATGGGCTTGGCAGTTAGATAAAAGCAGGTTCTGTGATAGGTTAATTGTGAGTGGAGACTAATCTCTCCACTTTTTGCAAGGTTTCATTGAGGAGATGAGATTTTAGGCCTAATACAAATGACAAATGCGATATAAAGGAGCGGTAAGTCTGTGAATTAGTCATGTGACTCTGATCTCTAAGACTCAGCTCTTCGTTCCCATGCCTGCACTAGGCCACGCCCCCTCCCCCCTTGCCCTGATTCATGAATACGCCCCTCCTGTCTCCAGCCCATCTAAATCACTGCTACCAGTCCCATTTTCATTCCTACTGCACAGCTCTCATTTCATGAGAGTCCCACCACCTGCAGCTTAAAAGCTAAAACCCTGGTGTAAACATTTAAACAGACAGCAGTGGTTTGGGGAGCCCTGGAGAGACTACTTCCCCTAGGGTCTTGTACCCTTGTGCTCGAATCAGGGTCAAATACAGTCTTCAGGAGTGGGTAGAAGTCAAGGTAGGCCTGACTCCCAGGGAATCTCCCATTGGCTATCCTAATACTAGCTCTAACACGGAATGTCAAGAGGAGGATCACTGGGCCCTGGGCCCACCCCCCCCCCCTTTAATGGGGTCCTCATCATTACTGGGGTAACATTCTAATACCCTGAGCTCACATGGGGCTGCTGTCCTCTTCCTCATCACATCCTCAACGCCCTTCTCTCGCCTTTAATCTTCTGCATCCACCCGCTAAGGTTTAAATCAGCTGCAGTAACAATGACAAAACCTCCGTGGGTTTCGGTGGCAATGTTTACTACCCACAAATGCCGTGTGTTGGCTGTGGGCCAACTACAGCTCTGCTCTACACCCTATTCTCCAGGGCCCAGGTTGAGGAAACAGCTCCCATCAGAAACATTACTAGCTTCATGGCAGAAGGAAAAGAGGGTGGTGGGACCTGGAAGTGGCTCTTACACCTTCTGCTTGAAAGTGCCAAGGATCACATCCACTCTTATTTTGTTGGCTAAAGAAAACCATGAATTGTTATGAGTTCAAGAGGAAGAGGCTCATGACAGTCTTAAATGAAGGCACTGCAAGGCACTGCAAGCCTGACATTGGTGAGCATGAATCCTCTTGGAGATATTAGATGAATATCTTACTCAGACAATCTACCCCACTGTCCTATCACTTCAGATCTGATTTAGCAAATCCCACTGTGTGATGAAGCCAATTTAATCTGGCTCCAATAGAGATTAGCTCAGCTGGGGCCTCCCTGCCTAGTGTCTCCAAATTATGTAGATAGTGGAGTAGCTGCCATAATGTAATTTCCTATTATCATCTTGTCATCCCGTGCTCAGAACCTTCAGCAACTCCCTGTTGACTTCAAGTCTACAAGTTCTGCAGCCTCGTGGCCAAGGTTCCATCAACAGCCCTTGCTTTCATGTCCGGCTGTAAATTCACCCAAATCCTCAGATCCAGTGAGGAGTCTGAGAGCTTTCTTCACAACTGCTAGAAGCTTTTTCTCATGACATCTCTTTGCCAACTAGTGCACGTTCCCTAATTTCATTGAGCGTTGTCTCAAATCTCATCTTCATGAACATTTCCTTGAATAACTGTCCTCCCCACTTTAGACTCCTCAACAGAACTTATCTGTCAGCTCTTGTTTTATTTTCTGTTTCTAGAATCATTGTGTACTACGTTTTCAATTCCACACACATCACCTCCCTCTCATTTAGATGTGAGGAAATTGGAATTTAGGGAAGGAATGAGAATAAAAGTCATGTGCATTTATTGAGAGGCTAAGTTGGGAGGAGAATTAAACCTTCTAGCTCCTTGTAAATTGAAGCTGTCTGTCCAGAATCAGAGAGTCCTATTTTCCTGAAATACATATAAAAGTGAAGGTTACAAGGGGGCATGAGATGAGGGGGCACAGATTCTCTTCCAACCCCAGCTTATCATTTCCATCAGCTTCCTGGGGTGTGCTCTATACACGTGTTTACATCTTGTAGTTATTCTTCTCCTACATCAGTTTGCCTCTTTAAATTTATATCTATTAACCCAACCAGATGATAAGGTACTATAGGGTAGAGTTGCATCATTACAATATTTAAAACAAGACCCTTGACATGCATTATCTCTAGCAACATCCTTGCAAGGTGGCAATTATTCTCCTCTTACCAATGAGAAGCCTAAGGGTTAGAAAAGTCAAGAACCATGCCCAAGATCCAATACTCATTAAACGAAAAAGCTAAGATTTATTAAACACCTACTGTGTGTTTGTAGTTGTGCTAACTCTCAAAGAAACTGGAAAGCCATTTACTTAAAGAATAAATGCCAAAAATTCAACATAGCTCATGATAAGTACCAAATGAGTGATGTATTGATGTATATCAATGAGGGACATTCATATAGGGCAGACATTGCCGCCTAAGGTACAGGACAAGTGATTGGATGGGAACCTGGCAATAGGCATGCATAGGACATGTAACCTAAACAGATATGGTAGGTATATACAGAAACTTCCAACAAGGATAAGCAAGTGAATAGAGGCTGGTAAAAAATAAAATAATAAACCAAAGTAAAATAAAAATAAAATACAGAATGTTGGGCAATGGGGGAATATATGTTTGGCAGGAGACATTGTTTTCATAGGAGTATCATGCATTGTAAGTCACAACAGAAGATTGGGACAAAGTAAGAGAAAGCTTTGACAGCTCAGTCAAGGGATATGTATTTTGCTCTGTAGGTTATAGGCAGTCACAAGACATGGTTGACTTATAAAAGGAGTCTTTTATCCTGTTGTATAATATGTGAGTGGAAGAAAAAGGATTGTGAGATGAGAGACCACTTAAAGGCTGCTTAAAGTGGATTAAATACCACTTTAACCAGCCATTCATAAACTGAGAAGCTTGGCATGGGGGTGGGCAGGTTTATGGGGTGATAGTTAATATATTATTGGTGTTAGAATTATTGCTGTCATCTGGGGAGGTGGAAGTTGGAGAAATGACATCTAAAAATTTAAGCTGTCTGTTCAGAATCAGAGAGTCCTATTTTCCTGAAATACATATAAAAGTGAAGGTTACAAGAGGGCATGAGATGAGGGGGCACAGATTCTCTTCCAACCCCAGCTTACCATTTTCATCAGCTTCCTGGGGTGTGCTCTATACACGTGTTTACTTTTGTCCTTTTCATTGATAAGTTCAGTCAAACCAAATGTGCTTTTAATTCAATGACTTTCAAGTTATAGCATCTCTTCTTCTCACAAATACTGTCAGCACATTTATTTTTCCCATCTCATTATCTGAAAAAGTAAAACTTCATTTAACAAAACATTCCATTTATTGCCTGAACTTTGATAAAGAAAGATGGCATTATTCCCCAGAAGTGTGGCCATTCAGAGCTATATATATTGCCTCAAATTTAACATGCTCACTCATCAACTGGTGTAGGGAAATTCAGGTAAGTTACTGATGTTATGCCTTCTAGGAAGGAAAAAAGTGTGGGCTGAACAAAAGCTAAATTTATGATGTACTCACAATTCAATATATTAATTAGATGTTTAAAAATTCTCTAAATCCTTCCTTAAGATGTTTTGGTTTACAATCTTGGAACCATTGTTAGGACTCATTTCTGTAACCTCTCAAAACTAAGTCTCATTTCACTTTGAAGTTCAGAAAGGTCTATAAGCATCAGCCTAACCAACATCAAAGAGTCAAAAGTTGACCACAGTATTGCTTCAAATCCTTTTCACCCCAAAGGAAACTCAAGAATTCAAGTATGTTAAATGGGGAGGAGTAGTATGAAAGTCTTGTGCTTGTGTGCACACATCCGGCTGTGTGTCTGTGTGTTTAAACATGCAGATATCCATATTACTTGCACTTTTTTGATCTGGTAAGGCTAAACTTCAAAAGACACATCATACAAATGAACCCCAGGGCTGAGGAATTTATCTACCTTTAAAAATTGACCACATAGCCCCCAAATACTATATCCTACTCTGAAAATCCCAGGTTATGCTCATTTTCCTTTCCTTGGAACCAATTCATACAATTAGGTGATCCAGGAACAATTATGTGGCTTGCATTGTACAGCATGTATCTCAATATCACTTCAATGATAAGAGGATGAAGATTTCAGAAGGGGCTTGGGGTCTGGCAAAAGAGTCTTCAGAATCCTTTCCTTTCTTCAAGTTCTGAACTTTTCTTGTGTGGCACAGACCCGTTTGGCAGCATAATGAAGGGTATAGAACTCTTTTCAGAAAAAAAGTTTTAAAAGTCCTAAAATATATAATGCAATGAGAAAGAAAGTTGAAAAGATCAAAACTCAGTTGTAAAATACTGAAAAACAGAATTACGTTATAGCAACACATGAACTTGGCTATTAACACTTTAAACAACAAGGTCACTGGTAGATTTAATGACTACATGATTTTGACATGGTGCTGAGTGTCAAAATTTTGAGATCTATGCAACAACTACAAAGTGATAGGAAAATTTCATGTCAAGTGATTCCCCTTCAGTGATAGTTCCAGGTACTGCTAATCTTGCAGTGGTATATTGCTAACATTTATAATAGAAGGAAATGTTTACTTTTCTTGAATGAATATTCAATTCATTTTTCTTCAATGAATATTCTTCATTCTTTTTGAATGAAGATTCAATTCAAAATTATTTTTCCCCCTCCAAAGTCACAGATACCCCACCCCACACCCAAGTTCTGTCAGTAGATAGACCTCAGGATAAGAACATATATATTAAAGGATTGTTTCTAGATAACACACAAGCTATCAGCACTCACAGGAGACCACACAGACATCTACACAGGCTCTGTCAGCTCTGGGAGGAGCCTGTTGAGAGTGCTTACTACCAGGGCTGGCCCCTAGTATCATGCCTTGCCAGAGTAGATGTTCAGTGTGTGTCTCCCCAGCAACTGTTTGAAGAAAGGAATGAAGAGACAATGGGGTGGGGCTGGACTTGGCCATCGTTGTAGGGTGCTTCCTGCCTAGCATTCGGAGAGTCCGTGACAAATGCAGAAGGAATTTACCGAAGCCAGCTCAGAGTTCTGTGGCTGCCAAGAGTGACCGCAGGAGACAGCATAGGCAGGGGGTGGAGCAGCAATGCAATGTGTTGGGGTGGGGCAGAGGTTGATGCTGAGCTCAGGTTGGAATTCTGCCCTTCCAGAAAGATCCTAGGCAGAAAAGGGGAGTGCTGCATCCAGTGACCACAAAGGGTAACCAAAGGGCAGAGAAACAGCTGAGGCTGCCCAGCTGTTTGGTCTGCCGCATGTCTATCAATGTGGGCGATGGAGAGGCAACTCATTCGTCAGGACCCTGGCCTGATGAGGACTTTCTAAGCTGAAAGACCTTTTGTGTCTTTGACACATGTCATTTGCTGAAACTGTTGCCTGGGGATGGCACCCTCACCCCACTGCCACCACCAAGAAAAAGGAGAAGCGGGGCTAAATTCACTCAGCCTTGTGAAGTTCCTGGCAGGGCCAAGTGTTCAGTCCAGAAACTGCCAAAGACCATGGGAAAAAAGCATTTATCAAGACTAAAAATAGTCAAATAGACTGTGTTGACTGTCATGTTATAATCTGGCTAAAAAAGGTTAAATAAATTGGGCATAGGTGAATGAATTTATTTTATTGGGACATTTACTCTCTTTTCCATTGGGAGACTTCAAACAGAACAAAAGAATAACGATAAAAAGGGTCGTTATTTTAAAAACATGCCGACCATGCAGGTACCTTACGTAGTTTAACTTATTTTGAAATCCTCAAACCAACTATGTGCATGAGTAGGCCTTGAGTGAGTGAAATGATGATTGCATCCAAAAGATATATCTACCTCACGAGGACATGTGGATGGACTCTTATTTGGAAAAGGCTCTTTGATGATATAATTAAGGATCTTCAGATCTCGGACTTTTTTTTTTTTTTGATGAGCTGTAAATTCAGTGAAAGTATTCTTCTATGAAGAGAAAAACAGAGACAAGAATGTCCCAGAAGGCAGTATGAAAAAGAGGCATCATAATGATGTGTCTAGAAGCCAGAGTATGCCAGGGACCCAGCAGCCTGGAGAGACGTGGAACTGGTTCTCTCTCAGAGCCTCCAGATGGAACCAACCCTGCCAGCTCCTTGCTTTCACACTTCCAGTCTCTGGAACTATGAATCAGAGGATTAATTCCTGCTGTTTTAAGCCACTCAGTTTCCTTTGGGATCTCACCAAGGCTCTGAAAAGCAGAGGATTATTATTCTTTTGTTGAACACCACCCCTGTGACTCCGGCCAGCCCCAGACTACCGTGGACCCAGGTGCATCAGGTGTGCATACCACTCTGCTATGCTGCTGGCTGAACTGATAAATAAGTTGATCCAAGTTGAAAGAGCACTATCAGGTTAACAAGAACTTTGCCCAAAGGTTAGCCACACCTCTACACTCAGACTGCCTGGGTTGGAGGCCAACTTTTACATTAAATAGCTATGAGGCCATGCGCGAGTTATCTAACCTCTTTCTCTGTCACATTTTTTTTTTCTTCTGTAAAATGGGAAAATTGAAGAGGAGCCCAAGCAAATCTGACAATAAATGCAATGTGGTATCTTGCATGGGGTCCTTAACCAGAAGAAGGATATTAGGTAAAAACCAGGGAAATCTGAATGAAATAATAGGCTTTGGATAATAATGTATCAATAGTGCTTACTTAATGAATAATGTATCAATAGTGCTTACTTAAATGAAATAAGTATACCATACTAATGTAAGATGTTACCACTAGGGTGCAGGGTCTATGGGTTCTCTACTATTCTAAATCTGTTCTAAAACATTGTTTGTTGAGTGAAGGAAAAATCCTTACCTCACTTCAGAATGCAATAAAGATTCAGAGTAGTGCCTGGCACATGGTATGATTGTTTTAGTGCTATTATCAAGACCCAAGAATTTATATTTGCAATAGTTCATGAATCAGGTTAATTTCTTAAAAGTGAGATGACACTATAATAATAGATTATCTGAAAGTGCTATTGTAACTGTAACTTTATCTCATTTCAAAGCAAGGTATAGCCAAATAATGTCACTAGACATTGTTCCATACCACAGTATTTTTTGGTCTTTAAGTCTTTTCAGACTGTGATTTCTGACTACCATCCTACTACTTGCATACAGTTCAAGTGAATGAGATCTAGCTGATTTATCTGAGAAACACACACACACACAGACAGAAGACTTGCAAATTAAAAATATACCTTTGAAATTTATCTTCATTTGTTTCCTTCTCCCACCCCTTTCTGCTACTGGGTTCAATTTTTGAAAACATCTACACCATATTTTACTTTTTCTTGGAAAACCAAGCAGAATGGGTTGTAGTAACTCTATTCGATGTTTCACAGGGTAAATAAATATATTTACTTCTATTTCCTTGACAATGAAAGACTCACATATTTGATAAAATTGGTCTGTGTAGGACATGGAGAATTTTTTTAATGAGGATGCTGTTGTCAAGAAACAGATCCAGAATCAAGTATATTGTTCCTACCTTGCCTGATGCTAGCTGAGAAAGCAGCAAAATAAAATAAAAAAGTAAAATAAATAAACAAAAGTTTGAAACAAAATGCTGCCCACTTTGTCCCCTGAAGAGATGCTTCCAACCCCAGGCGAATGCTCCTGTCTTTGGAGAGCTGCTCTCTGTACCTTCTGCAAGGAGACAGGTGGATGGGCAGATGGTCAGATGAGAGCTGAGGATGGGCTGCCATCCCCAAAAGGCATAGGCCAAGGGCAGATGCAAGCAGCAACATCATGGGAAAGCCATGATCAAAATGCATTTCACAAGGGAAATTGCCTAGGTCATTCAGTCCTGAAACAGTAGATATCTGGGATTTTTTTTTTAAACTTTTAGTTAGTAAATATAATTTTCCAAAGTACAGTTTATGGATTACAATGGCTTTTTCCCCCTGTAACTTCCCTCCCACCCGCACCCCTCCCATCTCCCGCTCCCTCTTCCGCTCCCTCTCCCATTCCATTCACATCAAGATTCATTTTCAATTATCTTTATATACAGAAGATTGATTTAGCATGTATTAAGTAGAGATTCATCAGTTTGCACCCACACAGAACATAAAGTGTAAAATACTGTTTCAGTACTAGTTATAGCATTAATTCACATTGGACAACACATTAAGAACAGAGATCCCACATGAGGAGTAAGTACACAGTGACTCCTGTTGTTGACTTAACAATTTGACACTCTTGTTTATAGCGTCAGAAATCTCCCTAGGTTCTAGTCATGAGTTTCCAAGGCTATGGAAGCCTCTTGAGTTCTCTGACTTCGATCTTATTTAGACAAGGTCATAGTCAAAGTGGAAGTTCTCTCCTCCCTTCAGAGAAAGGTACCTCCTTCTTTGATGGCCCGTTCTTTCTACTGGGATCTCACTCACAGAGACCTTTCATTTAGGTTTTTTTTTTTTTTTTCCAGAGTGTCATGGCTTTCCATGCCTGAAATACTCTCATGGGCTCTTCAGCCAGATCCGAATGCCTTAAGGGCTGATTCTGAGGCCAGAGTGCTGTTTAGGACATCTGCCATTCTATGAGTCTGCTGTGTATCCCACTTCCCATATTGGACCGTTCTCTCCCTTTTTTATTCTATCGGTTAGTATTATTCAGACACTAGTCTTGTTTGTGTGATCCCTTTGACTCTTAGATCTATCAGTGTGATCAATTGTGAACTGAAATTGATCACTTGGACTAGTGAGATGGCATTGGTACATGCAATCTTGATGGGATTGTATTGGAATCCCCTGGCACATTTCTAACTCCACCATTTGGGGCAAGTCCAATTGAGCATGTTTCGAATTGTAAGATGTCTGGGATTTTTAAGCAGCCAAAGTCAAGGCCTGGTTCTGAGTCTAGAGATGTATATTAAGCGGCTCACTAGGCTAATCCTCCGCCTTGCAGCGCCGGCACACCGGGTTCTAGTCCCGGTCGGGGCACCGATCCTGTCCCGGTTGCCCCTCTTCCAGTCCAGCTCTCTGCTGTGGCCAGGGAGTGCAGTGGAGGATGGCCCAAGTCCTTGGGCCCTGCACCCCATGGGAGACCAGGAGAAGCACCTGGCTCCTGCCATCGGATCAGCGTGGTGCGCCGGCCGCAGCGCGCTACCGCGGCAGCCATTGGAGGGTGAACCAACGGCAAAAGGAAGACCTTTCTCTCTCTCTCTCTCTCTCTCTCACTGTCCACTCTGCCTGTCAAAAAAAAAAAAAAAAAAAAAAAAGAATCATTACCCCATGCGTATACCTAAACTGTCATTGAACCAGACATGCCCTTAGAGAATTTTCTCTGGGAAAACCCATCCTGAAAAGTCTTTGAATTGGACAATTCATTCAAAAGGCAGCAGACATGACTCCATGTCTGATGTTTCTTCAGAAATCTGGCTATAGTATCACCATGGGGCAACTTGTACTTGATTCTGGGTCTCCTTGTCAGTATGCTAGGTAAAATTCATAAAACTCTCAGTATATCTGTTCTCTCCTCTACCACCTCTGAAACTATATTAGGTGAAAATGGATGCAATCAGCAGATGAAGAAAAAAGTCCATCCCTATGAACATAGATTTGTCTGATCATTGCTATGGTTTTGATGGGATTTGTCATCTAGGGTTCATGTGTTGGAAGCTAAGAGAGGTGATAAGAGATGGTAGTAGAATCTTTAAGAGTGAGGCATGGGGGAAAGTCATTGGGTCACTGGGGCACAGCCCTTAGAAGGAATTAAGGTAGTGATTTAAAAAAATTTATTTTTATTTATTTGAAAGGCAGAGTTACAGAGAGAAGTAGAGTCAGAGAGGTCTTCCATCCACTGGTTCACTCCCCAAATGGCTGCAACAGCCAGAGCTGAGCCAATCCAAAGTCAGGAGCCAGGAGCTTCTTCTGGGTCAACCATGATGGTGCAGGGGCTCAAGGACTGCGGCCATCTTGTACTGCTTTCCCAGGCCATAGTAGAGAGCTGGATCAGAAGAGGAGCAGCCGGGACTTGAACCGTGCCCACATGGGATGCCGGCACTTCAGGCCAGGGCTTTAACCCACTGTGCCACAGCACTGGCCCCTTAAGGTAGTTCTTGTAAGACCTTGAATAAGTTTTTGAGAAAGCAAGATGCTATAAAAGAGTAAGACAGGGTTGGCATCGTGGGGCAATGTGTTAAGCAGCTGCCTGTGATGCCTGCATCTCATATGAGCACTGGTTTATGTCCTGGCTGCTCTGCTTCTAATCTAGCTCCCTGCTAATGTGACTGGGAAGGCAGCAGATGGTGGCCTAAATACTTGGGCCCTTGTCACCCATGTGAGAGACCAGGACGGAATTCCTGCCTTCTGGCTTTGCCTGGCTCAGCCCTAGCCACTGTGGCCATGTGAACCAATGGGCAGATCTCCTATCTCTGCCTCTCAATCTGTGGCTCTACCTTTCAAATAAATGAATAAATATTTAAGAAAAAGACTGGCCTGTACTCTCTCGGTCTTCCACTTTCACCATGTGAGCTCTCTCTCTTTCCTTCTCTCTCTCTCTTTCTCTCTGCTCTCTCTCTCTCTCTCTCTCTCACACACACACACACACACAGATATACACAAGCTTGTTCCCACCACTGTGCTCCCATCTGCCAGAAGGCTCTCACCAGAGCCAAATTGATGCTGGTGTCTTGCCCTGAAGTTTCCAAAACTGTGAGCTAAATAAAACCCTTTTCTTTTTAAAGTGCCCCACCTCAGGCATTTTGTTATAGCAACAGAAAGCAGACTAATGCAATTGTTACGCAAAGATAAGCAATTTTCTTCCCTATGGGATCTCTTAAAGTGTTTAGTAGATTAATGAGCATTGTGAATTTCTGGTAGGGGATAATATATTGAATAAGTATAGGAACATTTCATTATCAAGGTAAAGATTCACAGCTCTCTTCAGAAAAGAGTTTAGAAAACCATGCTTCTCCTCCAGCAATGCACATAACAATAAATCATTCTGTTAGCTGAGTTAACATTTAACTCATGTCCTCTTAATCCCTGATTGCCTGAAGTTTAAGCACTAAACCACTTCAAGACTTATATAGTGCAAAAATGTCCAATAATCCACCCAGGCCTGGACTGAGATGAGGAATGTCAACTGTGTTTTTCAGGCTATTGGGCATTGCCCTACTGATGCCCAAGATAACTTAATCTCATCATTTCTGAGAAATACCTCCCCAATACTTCCCACATATTTGCAAATGACAGTAATTTTCTTCCGTAAAAATTTTATTTGTTGTGCTTTGATTGGAACTTTAAATCTTTGAACTCTTTGACATAAGGAAAATGATTCACTTTAATAAAGCCGGAGTTGAACACTTTGTTACACTCTCACCTGCTAGGGGGCGCTGAAAGGGGGCCGCAGGGATTATCTGCAAGCAGGGTTCCAGCCAGAGTAGCCACCGCCAGGCAGCAGAGAGGCAGGTGGTGTGCATACTCCCTTAAACAAGGCTCTCACATCTGACAAGCTCATCACGGCCACTTTTCCTCTGTAAGTAATTATGACGAACCATATAGAGATTCAGCACTTCTGTCATGCTGTATAAATCCAGCCTGCCAACTTTAATTAGACGCCTGCTGGATTTGCTTTTAAAGGCTTTTCTTCCTTTTCCTCTTTCAGTTCTTGAAACATCACCAGATTAATGACATTTTGATTAGCTTGTGAGAATAATTCATTGCTTAGCCTTCTTCATGATTAGGGTGTTCCCGTCATGCACAATCCTTTATTCTATGATTTTGTGTAAACTTACTGACAGGATTCAGTGAGTGGGCATCAGAAACAATCCGAAAAGTCCATAAGATGTCAGCTGAGAGTAATACATCCTCAGCAGACCTCCACAGGGGTGTTCCCCGGGATCATCACGGCCATCACTTCTCCCTGCTTCCTAAAGGACAGCGACCCTCCCCAATTTGAAGCCACACACATTGCATCCAGAAGGTCGAGAGAAGCCTGACATTCTGCTTTGCGAGTTTTTTTTTTTTTTAAAGTAAAATATTCCTGTCTTACCCACCTCCTTACAGTGACCTAATGAGAAATACATTTTTTATAAAAGAATCTATTAGGGGAGACTTACTATGGAAAATGACCTCACTTCGCCTACCAGGGCAACTAGTGAGGACTATAGGATCAAGGGGATTTTCCAGGCTGTCTTTTGCTCCCCAAGTGCACAGTCATGGGGAATTCCAGAACAGAAGATGCCGGCTAATCAGACTTTCATCGGGCTACAGGAATGTTAACACAGCTTGGCAACAGGCTCACCGTGGAACACTTGCCTGCAGAGTGTCAATTTTTCAGTTTGGCCATGGAGTGCCCTCAGTAGAGTTTGACACCTCATGATGCCACAGATGATTAGAAAAGACTAAGACCCATGGTGTCTCAGATGACAGATAGATATTACATCCTGTCTCCCTGACACAGCTGAAGAAACCTGTTGGTGATGGTGGGGTTATCAGATAGAACCTCTGTAAGTCTTGGAGTCATTGCAACCTTGATTTCTCCCTTCCTTATCAGCACTCCATTATTGCATCCTGTTTATCTTGGAAGAATATCCGTGATCCAGCTACTTCCCACCATCCCCCTTGCTTCTACCAAATCTTCATTACCTCTGGCTTCCACTGCCTCTCCCCCTGGAATGTAAGACCCAAAAGGCCGAGAATTTACCAGTTTTAATCAGTAGAGTGTTTGTGCCCAGAACAGTGCCCAGCATGGGGTAGACTCTCAGCAGATGGTGGTTGAATGAGTGAATGAATAAATGAGTCAGAATCCATTTCTACTCGTTCTACCACCACCCACTGGAGTCCCAAAACTGAGATATTGTACTCATCAGAAAAATATTGGCTATGGGCAGCCTTTGGCGCAGCATGAAGATGGCACTGGAGAGGCCCATATTCCATTTCAGACTGCCTGGGTTCTAGTCCCAACTCTGTTCCTCTTCCAGCTTCCTGCTAATGTGTACTCTGGAAATTCAGCAGGCAATGACTCAAATACGTGGCCATTCATGTGAGAGACCAGGTTGGGTTCCAGAATCTCGCTTCAGCCTGGCCCAACACTAGCTACTCCCACAATATTTAGGAGGTGAACTACTGCATAGGAGATGCTTGTCTGTCTGCTTCCATCTTCCTTTCTTTCTTTATGTCTGCCTTTCAAATAAATGAAACTTTCTTTAAAAAAAAACATTTGCTCAAAACCAAGGAATCCCAACCCTTGATGGATTGCTGAAATTAACTTTTAAAATGAGAAGAAAAGGAATGCTTTGCTATTTTGCAAACTGTGTGTTACAGAATCACTTGTCAATCCATGTTTGCTTATTCACGGGAACTTGTGACCACGGCAAAACCTTGGCTTCATAGACAAGACAGGAAATAAGCATAAAGAGAGTCTCATTTTCAAAAGACAATTTAGAATCAACTCATACTTGCTGGTATTTTCTGAAAAAATGTCATCAGAGTTCAGTTCTTTGGAGTCAAAATAACTTCCGAGCCTTGAGGTGTGAGGGGCTTCTCACAGAGGCCAAGTGCACACACACATTTTCCTTTAGCTGGGACTGTGACCATGGGGCTGCAGTGGGAGGTGAGCCTGGTGAAGTAGAGATGGTGGCTGCGGCCGAAGGAACAGCAGCTAATCCTGAGTCACTCCAGGTGCACAAGAAGTGCCCGTGGCTGCCCTCATCTGCACCCACTGCCAGACCTGGCTCCCAACCAAGAGTTCCAGCTTCCCCTGAAGGGCCTGGCTGCTTGTTTTGTTTGACATTGTTTTTAAGTGATTTGTATTGGACTTCAGTCAGAGCAGCAATACTGGGGGACTCTCCGGCCCAGGACCACAGCTCTTTCTCATTTTTGGTGGTGAATGACCCACAGGATGAACCATATGGAGATCCAAAGGACACAGGGAAAAACAGCTAGAGGTAGACAAATGGAGACCAAAAAAGTTCGTTGTAGAATTTTATTCCTTGTTGATGGCTTTTTTAGGATTCCATGAACATCTCTTATGAACTCAAAGGCACTGTGCACAGTGATTCTGAACCCAGCTCGGGGGGTGGGGGAGGGGCAATGGCCTGTCTCCAGGGCTATGCTTCACT
This sequence comes from Lepus europaeus, assembly GCF_033115175.1. NCBI lineage: Eukaryota > Metazoa > Chordata > Mammalia > Lagomorpha > Leporidae > Lepus > Lepus europaeus. The sequence continues at coordinate 102,348,122 of NC_084827.1, read as the reverse complement.
GGTAAGCTGTCTCTCAGCCTGGTTCTGTGCCTCAGTCTCCCCGTGCAAATGAAAGTGAAATAGTCCCAATTTTATGAGCATAGGGATTTTGTGAGAACAAAATAGAGCAAAACAAATAAGATATTTAACAATGCCTGACCCTGGGTTTTTGTTTGTTTGTTTGTTTTAAGTCCTCATAAGGTTAATCTCAATAAACATGAGCTCAGGTGAACCTGAGGGAGGTTTACCAGAAACCAGATGCAGCCTTAGCCCAGGCTCCAGACTTGCACAGGTGCCTGGCAGTGGTTGGAAGCTGCAGGGGGCTCTAGGTAGGGATAGAAAGCCAGATGACCATCAGGAAGCATTTCTAGTAAGCTTTTCTAGTGAATGGCTCAAGGTGATGTCAAGAAAAAAGAGATTGGAACTTCCAAGCCTTCAAGGATTTTTTTTTTTTTTTTGCCAATTCGTACCTTATTTTCAATTTTGCATTCTTTTTGTTAAGAAGAGTGCACCAAATTATTTAATCTTCAGGTCCCACAAAATCTGGATTCACCTCCAAATAGTGTAATTAAATATTCACTGAAAGTTGGATATGATCACTACTATTTCCATCTAAAAACTAAAGTGTTAAGAGAAATGCAACCCCCATAGCTAGACAGCAGGAACTCAAAATTTCCCTGGTACATTCAAGTTCATGGGCATGATGACAGCTTTAAAAAGTAAGCTTCAGCCTCAAACAGTTATTTATACACCAACATTCACAGCAGCACTATTGATAATAGCGAGGAGTGGAAATCACCCAAATGTGCCTTGACAGATGAATGGATAGACAGAATGTGGTCTATCTACACAATGGAATTTTATTCAGCCACAAACAGGAAGGAAATTCTGACACATGCTACAGCTTGGCTAACCTTGAGAATGCCATGCTAAGTGAAGTAAGTCCATTATAAAAGGCCAACTATTATATGATTTCACTGAAGTGAGGTACCTAGCATAGACAGAGGCTGTGTTCATCTGTGCTGTTATAACAGGATATGTGATACTGGGGCACCTATAAAGCAAAGAGGTTTATTTGGTTCCCAGTTCTGGTGGCCAAGGGTTCAGATGTATGGCATTGGTGTGCTGGAAAGGCTCCTTTGGCCATATCACAACCCCACAGAGAAGCGGAAAGGGCAACAGGTGCATGCAGAGGGGGTCCATGTGGTAAGAGGAGCAAAAAAGTAGGGGAGGGGGCTGGCTCACTCTAACCATAAAATCTCATTCTCACAGGAACCTATCCATTCCTGCCAGACCCAACCCACTCTCCAGAAACGGCACTAATCCACCAAACAAATTCGGTGAAGGCAGAGCTCTGTCACCTAATTACTTTCCACTGTGCCCCACGTCTTAAAGTTTCTACCACCTCAACACTACCACACTAGGGGCCAAGCTCTTTTTTTATGATTTTTTATTTATTTATTTGACAGGAAGAGTTACAGACAGTGAGAGAGAGAGACAGAGAAAAAGGTCTTCTTTCCGTTGGTTCACTCCCCAAATGGCCGCAACGGCTGGAGCTACACCGATCAGAAGCCAGGAGTCAGGTGCCTCTTCCCGGTCTCCCATGCAAATGCAGGGGCCCAAGCACTTGGGCCATCCTCCGCTGCCTTCCCAGGCCACAGAAGAGAGCTGGACTGGAAGAGGAGCAACCAGGACTAGAACCCGGCGTCCATATGGGATTAACCTAGTGCGCCACAGCACTGGCCCCGGGGCCAAGCTCTTAATACATGAAACCTTAGGGGACAAACCACATCCAAGCCATAGTGATGCAGAGACCGACAGCAGCATGGTGGCTGCAGGAGGCGGGGGAAGGAGGGGTTCAGAGTTAGGGTTAGGATTAGGGTTAGGGTTAGGGTTAGGGTTCAGGATAAGGGAGAACTTCTGGAGAAGTTTTGTGGGAAAGGTTGCACAACCATATGAATGTGCTTAATGCCACTGAACCACACACTTACATATCATTAAAATGGTAACTTTTCTGTTTATGTATGCTTTATTACAATAAAAGGCTAAGAAAGGAAATTTTAGCCTAAAATGAAACGCCCAGGTCACAAAAGAATTTCTCTAGCATTCATTATATCATAGTTATTATGCACTAGGATGGCAGAAAACTTAAGAACAAAGCATAAACAAAGGTATCCACTTCCAGAATCCTTGCTTCTCCAGTTACACATATCCACAAGTCAGCTGCAGAATTCTATAAATAACCCATGGTACAAGACATTGCACACAGTCACCCCAGCGTCAGACCCAATGACAAAGCACCTATGGATGCTGTCTTGTAGCTACTCACTCTAGAATATTCTCATAGAAAGGACAGCTGGAGGGAGGAGGCTTGTCACTGGTCCTTGAACCCAAGCAGGTAGCACCATAAGGCCTCCCAGGAGCTAACCTTGGTATGGAGATCCCCAGGTTCCAGCTGGGTCCCAGCCAGGTTTATTAAGTGTTTCCTCTCCCAGGAATATTTTTGAGGTGCCCTGGGGCTGGCCCAGCTGGACCCTAGACTGTCATTCTTTGTTGCAGGTGAGTGTCTGGGTCTGAGAGACCAAAGTTAAATACAGTGAGTCAGATGGATTCATACAATCTCCGGGAGCCAGGGATGACCAAAGAGCATGCTGCTGGGTCCCCCAAGGATTGCAAGGGTGCTGTTTCCCCAGGCTCGGTACTGCTCCTTCCCCTCCACCTGCCCCTTGACTCAGACCCCAGAACAGGGTCATACTCCCAAAAATCCAATCTGGAGAGTAGGATTCTATCCTCACCAGCCAGCCTGCTTGAAAATGGAAATGATGTAACAGGATCTTTCAATTCTAAGCAATCTAGAGACTCTCCACCACCCAGGAGAAATGTAAGAAGACACATTGTTCTACAGAAACAAGATTCTGGTGCGCGTGAGGAAGGGGTGAGCTGCAGAGCGATCCGGTGCAGAAGGGGCCTGGGCTCCCGGCCCTTGCCCTCTGCCCAGTGAGTCTGTGCCTCAGGCTCCAGTGTACCCCAGTTCATGTCGCTCAGAGCCCTTCTGCACTCATTTCACTTCTGCTGCCCTGGGCCCACCACCGCGTCTTCCATCTAGCACAGCTTTCCTCTGCTTCCACACAAATGCTGATTCCTTCTAACGCGGGCTCCTTGCCAACGCACACGTTCCCTCCCACCTGATGTCCGGTCACCCTTACTTGTCGTTCCCAAACTCCTGATTTTTCACCTGTATTTCCCAGCGCAAATTACACACGCAGCAGCCCTTCCTTCTCCACAGTTTCACATTCGATGGTTTCTATTTCCTGCAGTCAATTGCAGTCTGAAAATGTAAAGTAAAAATTCTGAAAATATGGGGCCGGCGCCATGGCACAGTAGGTTAATCTTCTGCCTGCGGCTCCAGCATCCTATATGAGTGCTGGTTCTAGTCCCGGCTGCTCCTCTTCCAATCCAGCTCTCTGCTGTGGCTTGGGAAAGCAGTAAAAGATGGCCCAAATGCTTGGGCCCCTGCACCCATGTGGGAGACCAGGAAGAAACACCTGACTCCTGGCTTTGGATTAGCCCAGCTCCAGCTGTTGCGGCCATTTGGGGAGTGAACCAGCAGATGGAAGACCTTTCTCTCTGTTTCTCCCTCTCACTGTCTGTAATTCTACCTCTCAAATAAATAAATGAAAATCTTTTAAAAATTTTCCAAAAATAAACAATTGATAAGCTTTGAGATGAGTGCCATTCTAAAGGTCTGATAAAATTCCATGCCATTCCCCTCTGTCTGCCCCAGGATTTGAATCATTCCTCTGTCCAGCGTATCTGTGCTGTATACGCTACCTACCTGTTAGTCACTGAATAACCCTTGGAATTATCAGATCGATGGTCACAGTATCACAGTGTTTGTGTTCAAGTAACCTTTATTTTACTTAATAACGGCCCCAAAGTACAAGAATAGTGATGCTGCTGGCAATTCAGATATGTCAAAGAGAAGCTGCTTCTTTTAAGTAAAAAGGTGAAAGTTCTTGGCTTAAGGAAACAGAAAAGAATTCACATGCTGAGGTTGCTAAAATCTATGCTAAGAATGGATCTTCTGTTAAATTATGAAGGAGGAAAAAGAAATTCATACAAGTTTTGCTGACAGAAGCTACAAAAGTTATACACACAGAGCACATGGAAGGTGCTTGGTTGACATGGTGGAGGCATTAAGTGTTTATACACATGTATGAGAAAAAACAGTGTTTATTAGGGTTTGACTCTATCTACGGTTGCAAGTACCCATTTAGGGTTTTGGACCACAACTCCTGAGAATAAGGGGAGAACTCCCTATAAGGATAAATCATCCAGCTGGGCTGTCTAGGAGATACATTTTTCATTTGGGGCACTTTGTAGGGTGCTGGCAGTGAGTGGGTTGGCTAGTCATGGGCCTCCCAGGGCTGTCTCCCTCCACAGTATGTGAATGGGGTAATTACCAGGAGAGGGCACCAGGCACCACACCTTCAGGAAATGAGAATATATCTTCCCTATGTCTTAGTACTTGGTACAAATTGTCCACAGCAGCGCCAAAATGAGAAAGAATAGACAGATATTTTCCTGGAACACTATTCTACTTTATCTGTTTTCTTCAATTCCTCCACCTTGCATTTTAAGCCCATTCTCAACTTTCAACCCAATCCAAGGAGGAATACATTTTCCCTCTCCTGATTGCATTACTTACTTTATTAAATTCATTTACTCATCTAATGACTTAATGCCATTGCATATCTGCTTTGTAACAGGTGACATGCTACCCAATGAAGACGCAAAATTCATCCACCTGCTCTATCAATATTTGTTGCTTACAAAGTCCCACACATAGAACTGCTTGCTGGAAATAGAAAGATAACTAAGACACAGTTCCTGCCTGGAACAGAGTGAGAGTTCAGTACTTCCTTGTTGAATAAATGAGTGTCTTAAAGGAACTCACAGCCTTGTTGGGGGAAGGGGGTAGCAAGCATTCAATAATTATAAGCAGAGTCAAAAAGGGTATCCTGGGAAATGGCTGCAGGAAGGGAGGCCTTGAGAGACCAAGACGTTGTTCCTGAAGACACATCTGCACTGAGACCTGGATCGTGAGCTGAGTTAGCTGAGTGGGCGCTGTGAGTCAGAGGTAAGGTTCTGTAGGCAGCACGGAGGGCATCTGCGACATGGAGGACGTGGGGAAGGGAATGAACACTGGAGAGGCTGCAACTGGGGACAGAAGAGAAGTAAATCAGTGTAGTTAGGATTAGAGGGACTAAGCTGGAAATTTCTACATGGGATAGAACGCAGATCAAGTTGGGTTATGGAGTTCTAAGATCTTGTTGCTGTCTGCCTGCATCATTAGAGGGCCATGAAGCTGGTTTGGAAATGGTGTACCCTACCCCCGTTCATATTCCATTGGCAAGAACTAATCATTGTGGTTCTATACACTGCAAAATAGCCCAAGAGAGGTAGTTTAACTGTGTCCCCAGGAAGAAGAGATTTTTTTTCTTTGGTGATGGCTAGAACCCCAGAGTTTTTAGTGAGTGGGCAGATGGAGAACTGGGCAGGCATCTTTGTTCCCAGCTCATCCAATGTACCACGCAGTGGCTTCCAGGGAGGTCTGTGGCAGACAACTTGGAATTTGGGAAAACCTCTGGAACAGCACTGGTCAGCCCAAGGTACTTCAGGCAATCTGTAGGATGCAAGATCTTTTCTTCCCAAGGAGGTGTGGAAGTTGCATGTTCAGATTATAGAAAGAATTGGGTTTTGAGTTAGAGATTGTCAAGAACTATGAAATATCTGAGCTTTTCACCTTGCTTGCAGGCTAAAACATCAACTTGTTACAGATTCATGGATACCTATAGACAGGAGATGTCTGGTCAGAGATAAATGACTGTATACTTCACAGCAACAGCAGTGGCCAGAGTGTCAGCACTTATTGTCACCAGTTCTCCAATCTCGGCTTCCACAGGATGACACTACAGGGAAGAAGTGACACCTGCTAGTGTAGAACGTGGATTTAGGGAACCTGAGCCTTTTATAAGGGGCAGTAAACATTCTTACTCTTTGTTCTGGAGAATGACACTATCCCTTTTTTCCAAAGCGGGAAGTCATTTTCTCTTTGCTCTGAAGAGAGTCACTATCTATTATCAAGAGTTATTCGCTTACCACATATCCTCAAAAAGATAGTCTCAAACAATGGCATCTAAGCCTCTCTGCTTGCAAGATGTACAAAAATGAGAGAGACACTTGGAAAACCACCATCCAGCAAAGACAGGTTCCTTTTTAGCAAGACAGAACATTCTTTAGACAGCAGCTCGCTTTGCTCGACTGGACCGGACCCTTCTCCTCCTGCTCTCTGGATACCAGTAGCCCCAGGGTTCAGTCCTCAGAGCATTCCCCAATTTACACTTACTTTCTTGGGTGATTTCTGTCAGCCTTGTATCTTTGAACACCATCAGTCTCATATTGTCAAATACATGCTGATGATCCCTAAATTTAGTTTATGCTTGGACATTGCCCTCATTTCCAGTCTCGGATAAAAAACTGCCTATCTGGCAACTTCACTTGCTGACTTCTGAGCCATCTCAAATTGATTGTGTTCTTGATTCTCATCCACGTGAAGCCTGCGCCTTCATCTATCAACCCCCTTCCAGTGCAGAGTGCCATTGGCTCAGTTGCTCAGGCCCAAACCTCCCTCTCTTTCATATTCACAGGCAACCCCTAAACATAGTCTTTTCTAAATTCATCCTCAATCTGACCTTCTTTCTCCTCCTACATCACCAACATCCTGGTCCCAACTACCATTGTCTTTGTCCTTGCCAATGGCCATAAATTCCCATCTTGCCCCAAACAACTGTAACGTATAGAGCAGTCAATTATTCTTTTAAAACTAAAACTAACTATCACTCCTCCTTTGCTTTCAGCATTCCAGTGACACTCCCATGTGTCTAGAATAAAATCGAGGTCAAGATTACATATGATCTGACCTCTGCCAAATCAGATCACCACCCCTCTCCCTTCTTATACTCTGCTTACTCTGAAAATGCCTAGCATTGGGTCTTTCTCAGGGCTTGTTCACTGTGCTTTGCTGTCCATCATTGAGAACTCTGTCAGATGACAGGGAATGAGGAAAAGCCTCTTTGACTATCTTAAATAAAACAGCAACAATCCCTACCCCTTTCTTTTTATTTGGTTTTGTTATGAGGATACTTCAAAAAATGTGTGGAGAATGAAACTAAAAATATGAGTTTATTTGGCACAAAATAATTTGAATCCATGCATACAAGAGGTCTTCAAAACTTCATGGATAATGTATATTATGGGGGAAAGAGTACGTATGTATTTCCAAAATTTTTGCACCAAAATATCTCTAAATTCTATTTTTCTACATAATGTTTGAGGTATCTATATTTTTCATAACACTGATTACTGTCTGATTTTCAGTCTGATCTCTCCCATTGTCCTCCAGCCTAGATATGCTACATAAGTCAAGAACTTGATTTTGTTTGCTGACAAAACTTTCTGCTTGACAAATTATATTGAGCACAAAGTAATTGCTGAGTAAGCACATGTTGAATGAATAGATGAGTGAATGAATAAATAATAGCTAATAATAGATTTAAAAATTGAGACAGTATCAGGGACACAAATAATGTGTGTCATAATCTTTCTTGTTCAAGCTAAACAGGCTTCATATAACTGTATTTCCCTCCCAAAAGGTGTATTTTCTAACACATTAATTAATTTTGGATTCTCAAGACAGGATGATTCTTGCCATATTCTTCCAGGTTCTAATGTATCATGGAGCTCAAAATTGAACCTCAGCTGCTGAGAAGAACTTACACAGTCTATAATCAGTTTTCTTCTCTGCAGGTTTCATGTGTTTGTCTAGAAACACACTTTTAAAAGATAATCTCCTAGGACATAAGTGCAGCCACAAAGAGGCTTGTCTAAGATCAGACAGTTCAGAAAACAACCAAGTGAGTACTGGATTCTTACCTATTTGCAGTTTCTACAAATCCCAAAACAACTTGCTGAATATGCTGGGATGGGGGAAGGAGCTAAAGGGGTGACAATAACTGTATATAGATTTTTGAATGGTAACTCTTTTATTTAACAAATAAATCCCTATCTCCTATGTGCCAGGTACCCATGTGAGTTAGAAGCTGTAACAGCACCTTGGAAAGAGAATTTGGTCCCTATACTGAGGGATTCAGAATCTGAGAACCATTATTTCTGTTTCCAAACTTGCTGTTGTGAGACTATCTTATTCTGATATAATTTGATTTTCACGTATTGTATCTATTTCCAATATCACTTTTTAAATTTATTTAGTTATCTTTAATTTATTTGAAAGGCAGCAAGAGACAGAGACAGACACAGAGAGATATTCCATCCTCTGGTTCACTCCTCAGATGACTGTAGCAGCCAACGCTGGGCCAGGTCAAAGCCAAGAGCCTGGGTCTCAATTGAGTCTTCCACATGAGTGACAGGTACCGAAGTACTTGAGCCATCACCTACTGCCTCCCAGGGTGTGTATCAGCAGGAAACTGGAATTGGGAGTGGAGCTGGGATGAGGACCCAGGCACTCAGTAAAGGATATGGGTGTCCCAAGTGGCCTCTTAACCATTGTGCCAGTGTCTACCCATAATATCACTTTTTAAATACAAATTCTATACTTATGGGAAAATATCTTTCATCCAATTTGAAAAATAAAAAAAACCCAGTGTTTTGCTTTCCCTAGCCTACCTTCTAATTTGATCGTAAAAAAATACATTTTTTATTTTTCAGGGTTCATTTCCGTTTTCTGCAAAAGATTTAACAATGGAATACAAAAATCTCAGGTATTTTCATTTATGAGTTCCTTACATATAACTTAAATACTTGAGTTTCACTTCACATAGTTACTATTTACATTAAATGAAAATTATTGTAGAAACAATCATACTTGATTTGCTCTGACATTTCATTAATCAATATTTCACTACAGATCTTAAACTTTCTCTGGACTACAGAGAGACTAACAGAATTTACACAAAAATTTCTTCTGAATGAATTTCCCCACCTTCTTGGTGATCGTACACCTGCCTTCCTTATAAGGAGAACAAGGAAGTAAATCATGTTGAAGTTGCTTTCAAACACAGCTTTTCTTCTTTACCTGTCCAGGTAGCCTCTGTTTTCATTTCAGTCTTAATGAAAACTTCTTAACTTACATCTCAAGTTTCTTTTCAAAGCAGCGTAAGTAGTATTTAAATTTTGCACTTCAAGAAAGAAAGACTTTCACCGATATTCCGCTTTAGTCTTGTAACGTGGAAGGTAATTCATTTTTTAATCTGTCTGCACAGCGAGAACTGAAGCGAATGGGGATTGAACTGCTTTGCCTGTTCTTTCTATTTCTGGGAAGGAATGAGTGCGTACAAGGTAAGACCTGAGTTCTCTGCAATGTTGCTTTCGTGGTGTGCTTGACAAACCTGTCATTTGGCTCAGAAACGAGATCAGAAGTCATTTTTTATTTGATCTGTTTGACTGCTCTTTTGCCACCGAGAGAACACTTTAACAAATTGCAGGCAAACACCGAGCTGTTCCCACAGTGAATGCTCCAGGCTTAAGGTAAATAAATACAAAGGCTGCATAGGCATTTTAATGAGGAGAATTAAACAGCATTACTGCACAATGAGACTTCTCAAAGCCACCGTGACAACCATTTTGGAAACGTTTCTAGTTTATTGTACAAGCCTTTTCACTTAAGAGTAATCTTGCGGGACAAAAAGGATTTATTTCAAAAGCCGAAATATCATGTTTAAGAGTGAAGTGCGTTTTATGAGTGTAAATAATTTTAAAAATTTATGTGTCATAGAGTGAATAAAAATAATTAGTATTCTGTACTTGTGAATGCTTATATATTTACATACTATAAGAAAAAAGAATATTTTTTCTCCTATAAGACATAGTTTCAATGGGATAGATATAAAATATAAACTCTCACGTGAATTGCTAATATTTGGGAACTGATCTGTAAAGACTGAAACAGACTTTGTTATGGTTTTATTCAAATAATTTAAGAGGGGTAAGTCTCATAAACAAAATGAATGAAAGTGTTCTTAACCCCTTGTTTCTTGCTGGGTGGAACACAGGTGGCTGTGCCCTGGGAGGTGCAGAGACCTGTGAGGACTGCCTGCTCCTTGGACCGCAGTGCTCCTGGTGTTCTCAGGAGGTAAGACAACCGACCTCAACCTGTTTTTAAAAATTATAGTTACACATATGTTAATTTCCTCAGGGATGGCTCTGCTAATGTCCTGCCTATTGGAGGATTATATGGGAAAAGCAAATCAAGAAAGGACAATATAAGCATTGGTGGTTCAAAATGGCATTCATACAATCACTTTGAAAACCTATTTGTGGAAGGGGTGGATGTCATGTTATTTTGAAAAGGGACTTAACTCAGAATTCTTTATTTAAAAGAGGTTCCTCCTATTATTTTAAAGCCATTTCTAACTGATTATATCTTATAGTGAAACCCTCTAAATAATCAGAAATGATGGAGGTGATATTTTCTAAAGTCAAACACATTTGACATCAGTACTATATATAATATTATATATTATTGCATTCCATCTCATAAGCAAGATCCTTCCTGAACCATTGCTAAGTTCGAAGAGAAGTGTTTGGGGTAAGCATTACTGTTCAGATATGGTCTACTTCTTTTAAAAATTACATTTTCACAACCTGAGTGACTATATCACACAGATAACAAAGCCCCAAACAGCCATTCCTTATCTGGTCAAACTGAAAACTATGTGAATGTAGTTTGAAGTTGATTGGGAAATATATAACAAGACATCCAAAGTCACTGCCTGTCCCGTTACCCCATAGAGCAATTTGTCAATGATTCATGGAAGAGGGATATGCATTAGCTTTCTGGATCTTAAAACAAGTCTCTGCCCACTGGATCTCATAAACAGAATTGAAACATAAATCAAACCATACAAATGCCAAGTTCAGCAAGAGCTGAGTAGCATGCTCAATGGGAAACAAAGCTAGACCTGGCTCCTACCACACCAATGCCTTGACTGCCGGGGCTGCAGAATTCAAGGAAAGTGTGCTTTTGTGAGCTCATATATCAAAAGCAATATATTAAAACATACAATGAGGACAAAATTCACATCTGAGGGGATATTGACTCCCTTAAAAAGACAGAATGGAGTCAAAGACATAATACGAATCAGCCTAGAATTTTATTTAAGTGCACTGTTTTAGCATTCATTTAAGAGAGGGTCCTGTGTTATCATGGAGAGCTTTACTTGCAGATGACACTTGAGAGTCAAATTATGATCAAAATTTAGGTCAGATTATTGTAAGAAGTCACTCTAAGAGTCAAAGTAGCTATCAGCATATTAACTGAGATAACTGGAGCAAAAAGCAGATTAAGTCTGTTTATAGCAGATAGAAAGTAAATTCCTTGGTTAACATCACCTCTGATCCTTTGGTAAAGGCTGTGAGTGCAAGGTCACTGTGGTGAGGGGGAGTCTCAGGCCTTGAGCAGCCATTGTTGGCCTCTGTGACACCCTGGGAAGTTGGAATTCGCCATGCCTGCCCCAGAGCCTCAAATATGCATAGGCAAAGACCAATAAATAAGTAGTAGTCTCACAAATCAATTTTAGAAGAGATGTTACTTTTCTACTCAGTGAACAGCAAGAGTAGCTTAGAATTCTAAAGGGTAAGGAAAAAAAACAGACACATTGGTTTGGTTCTCTCTAAGCGTGAGAATCCAAGTTCAACTTTGCCTTCTGCCAATCCTAGGGCAGCCCTGGTTATCAGATAAGACAGCATTTATCCCCCAGCTCCAGCTCCAGCTCCGTGGTCTGGGTATCGCAGAGTTGCAATGGCCATATCTCTGCTGGGAGACACAGTATCTCACTGCTCCTGCTATCCAGGTGGATCAAAAGGGGCCTGGGAAACCCCTGAGTCCTACCTAGGAAACGAGACTTTAAAACCATCTTCTCTTTTACTTCCCGTCCGTACTTCCAGAACACTTTATGACTTTGAGTTTAAAGCCCCCAAGAAGTCAGTTGTCGTGAAGTAATACTGTCACATGAGGGTAGCGCGCCAAAGACCCAAACTGGTACAGAGAGCTCGACAGGGAGATGTCCCAATCCCTGCCGTAAAGGAACACGCAGAACGTCTCTTTGTCACTAGCTTTTGTAGCAGGCACACTAGAGAGCTTGGATAGTCTCAGAATCCCAGTGACCCACAGATTGTCCTGAACAGACGCATTCACAGGGTGACACCAACTCTAGGAACCCAGTGATCAAGGATCTGACTCCACTTTTACTCCCAATTTTACTGGCATACTTCTCTGGGTATTCAGCCATAACTTCACTTTGGACCTATAAGCAATGTCAGTCATGGGAGGATATGATAGTACGGCAAGATGCATAACCAGCATATCAAAATATGTAGTTGCTGGAATTCTTTTTCTCTTTACTGTATTTTTTTTCTTTTTTAGAACTTTACCCATCCATCTGGAGTTGGTGAAAGGTGTGATACCCCGGCAAATCTTTTAGCTAAAGGATGTCAATTAAGCTTCATTGAAAACCCTGTCTCCCAAGTAGAAATACTTAAAAACAAGCCTCTCAGTGTAGGCAGACAGCAAAATAGCTCTGACATCGTTCAGATTGCACCTCAAAGCTTGATTCTTAAATTGAGACCAGGTATGTTATAACAGAAGAAAGGGGACCTCTATTCTGTGTTGGCTCATGTAAATCAATCTAATGTCTTCTGTGGTAATACTTGCTGCTATTACACCAACATATCTTGTACCATATTACACACCATTGATTATTATCACACAAATTTCTTATTCTTAGGAAAACATAAAATTGCTTGGTTAACTTTTTTTTTTAAATTCACAATGGCCATTTGCACCCAAATATGTTACTAAAGAAGTCTTCTCTAGTGGGAACCATTTGAATTACTGAAGTGTTGTTAAGGCTTGCCTTACTTTCCTCAAGAGCTGTAATGTAGATTTTAACTCCCTCTTATTTGGTTCTCTTTTTCTCAAACGACACACAAAAAAATTCAGCTTATCTCCCATCTAAATGGATGCTAGTTCTCCCAAGGAGATATAAAATGTCCTAACTTATACCTCCTTCAGGTATGCTAAACTCACTGCTGAAATATTGTCAGCGGCTCATTCATGTCTAAACTTCTTCATGCTGTTCGTGAAAGTGCATGGATTTTTTCAGTAAGTTCTAATTGAAATGAGACAGCCAGCTGACCCAGGGATTGGTTAGTCACAAATATATATCTCAGTGGGTTTTTATGGATTTGCTTTTCCTGCTGGGGCCTTGCAGGTGGTGAGCAGACTCTGCAGGTGCAGGTACGCCAGACTGAGGATTACCCAGTGGACTTATATTACCTCATGGATCTCTCTGCCTCCATGGACGACGACCTCAACACAATCAAAGAGCTGGGCTCCCTGCTTTCCAAGGAGATGTCTAAATTAACCAGCAACTTTAGACTGGGCTTTGGCTCTTTTGTGGAAAAGCCCGTCTCTCCCTTTATGAAAACAACACCCGAGGAGATCGCCAACCCTTGCAGGTAAGTAAACGATTCCTTGGCATCTCTGTGCACTGATTTTCTGCAGAGATACCCTGCTCTGAGGGCACTCGCCAGGAACTTGCTACCTCCCTGGCATTTCCCTCAGCTGTTTGGGTCTCAGCAGTTCTTTGCAGCCAAGATGGGGTCATTTTAACTCTATGGCTCTGCCCTTGTGTTCTCCTAGGATCTGCAGTGTCTGCCTCTGTGCTGGCTACAATGGGCCAAACCAGGGTTTTCCTTCCATAGACCAGGGAACCCAGTCTTTTGCTGTCGGTTCACTGGATTGTGCCCAGCCCCCAAGCCCTTAGATACTTCCTGTATTTAATGACTGTGCTTTCTGAGGCTATTTGACAGTAACCTACACTTTCTCATTGTCTGTCTCCACTGTCTGACTTCTGCCAAAATAATAATTGTTGCAGCTTTCTCTGACGTACTTTGGGAAATGTGGGTTCTCTTATTGCTTAGACAAGGGCTTTGCAGCCTTCACCACTATTAAATTCAAAAGGAAATGAGGCACTTGCTCCATTATAACATGCTATAATCAGCTATTAACACCATGTATTATGCAGGTGATGGTTGAGGTAAATTGCTTTGTGATGGCTTACCTGTACATCAGTGATATGTTCAAAATCAAATTATTTAATAATGTTCTATTGAAAAAGAACTACCATTTGTTCTGTGCCAGACCCTGTGCTCAAGGCTCTACATAAGATGGCCTCATTCAGCCTTCACTGTCACAGCAGGCTAAAGCAGGTTTCATGAACCCTATATTCAGAGGTAGCAACAAAAGTTCTGAGAGGTTAGTAATATGTGCAAGGCCGCATGACTCTCCAGTGATCTGTATTGAGATTTGGCTTGATCCAAAACCAAGCCTGGTATGTGCGAAGTGTATAGGAAATGATTTTCCAAATACATGCTAGCTTTTCATAATTTTATAAGCCAAAGGCATCCACCTGTATAATAAAAAAATAAAGTTGTAACAATGTCTTTTAAAAATATTTCAGGGCAGTTCCCAACCATAATCTAGCATAACTGAAAATAACTAAGAAAGGAATTTATCCCTGATTCTAACTCTGAGGGGTTGTGTTTAGTTACAAGTGGCTTAGAGAGATGTTTTTCTCTCATTTACATCAAACAAGTCCACAGAAAGGCAATTTAGGACTAGCAATTCAGCAGTCTTCCTGGACCATAAAGATAAAATCTAAGTGCCAACAACAGGCGGGGCCCTTTCTACCACTCAAATTTTATCTTTATGATCCAAGAAGTCTACTGGGGTGCTATTATCACTTCTTCATTCCTGGCAGGAAGAAAGGAGGAAAGGGGAGATGAGACAGACCAAAAAAGGGGCACCATCTTTCTCCCCCTCATGAACTTTTTTGATGTTATAATTGACAAGCCCTAAAGTGCACACAGAAGTGTTGAGTTTGATGAGTTTTGGCAATTGAACACACCAATGTAATCCACACTCAACACGTGATGTCCAATGTTTCCTCACCTCAGAAACCTCCCTCATGCCCCATGACAGTCAGTTCTACTTCTTCAGAGGCAACTATGTTCTGCTTTCTATAATTAAGACTGAATTTACGTACTCTAGGATTTCACATAAATGGAGTAATACAGTGTGTAATACCTTGTGTCTGATTTTTGCTCAGCATAATATTTTTTGTATTTATTCATGATTATGTCTGTATCAAGAGTTTGTCCCTTTTTGTTTTAATTGATACTCTATTGTATGGATTTACTACATTCTGTTTTTTCATTCTTCCATTGATGGACATTTGGGTGTTTTCTGTTTTTTGCTATCATGAATAATGCTGCCATGATCATTTGCATATAAGTCTCCATACAAAAATGTTTTTAATTTCTCTTACATAGATACCTAGACTGGAACTGCTGAATTGTATATGTCCTTTTCATTTTTTTTAAGATTTTGCTTATTTAAAGATTTATTTATTTATTTATTTGAAAGTCAGATAACACAGAAAGAGCAGGGGCAAAGAGAGAAAGAGAGAGAGGTCTTCCATCCGATGGTTCACTCCGAAACTGGCTGCAATGGCCAGAGCTGTGCCGATCCAAAGCCAGGAGCCAGGAGCTTCCTCCAGGTCTCCCATGTGGGTGCACGGGCCTAAGGACTTGGGCCATCTTCCACTGCTTTCCCAGGCCATAGCAGAGAGCTGTTAGAAGTGGAGCAGCCGGGTCTTGAACCGGAGCCCATATGGGATGCTGGTGCTTCAGGCTAGGGCGTTAACCCTCTGTGCCATAGCGCTGGCCCCTCTAAGAATTTTTTTTAAATATAGTCTGGATATAAATTCTTTGTCAAATATGTTTTACAAATGTTTTCTTCCAGTTTATTTCTTGTATTTTTATTTTGTTAGCAATGTTTTTTATCAAGTAAAAGTTTTTAATTTTGATAAGGTACAATTTATAAATGTTTTATTTTATGCTTAGTAAATTTGTTGTTTTAAAGAGTTTTTGCTTACCCTAAGGTCACAAAGATCTCTCCTATGATTTCTTCTAGAATTTTATGGTTAATGCTGTTACATTTAGGCCAATGATTTCATTGGCTTTGTATTTGGAGTAAGGGGAAAAAATTATCTAGGCTAATTTTCTGTTCCAATATAGCTATCTAGGTGTTCTAGTACTATTTGTCAAGGAAGAATTTCCTTCCAACATTGAATTATCTAGATGTCTTTGTTAAAAAGCAATTGAGTGTTTACACGTGAGTCTAATTCTGGACATTCTGTCCTATCTCACTGATCTGATGAATATACCCATGTAACTACTACTACCTCCCTGTTTTGCTTACTGTTGCTTTACAAAAATCCTGCAATCTTGTTCTTTGTGTTGGGTATCCTCGATCCTTTGCATTTCTATATAAATTTTAGAGTCACCTTGTCAATTTCTTCTAAAAATAAGCTGATATTTTGATTATGAGTTCATTGAAACTGAAGACCAATTTGGGGAGATTGGGCATCTTGAACATATTGAACCTTCAATTTATTTCACATGACAGGTATCTTCATTTAGTTAGACCTCATTTAATTTCTCCAATTGATATTTTATTGTTTCCAAAGAAGAGTTCTAGTGTATATTTTTCCCCTTATTCCTAGGGATTTTTAAAATTTCATTTTCCAAAGGCTTGTTGATAACATGAAAAATGTAATTGATTTTATGTTTGCTTTGTATTCTGCAAACTCAAAAAAATTCTCATTAATTCTAGTCTGATTTTTGTAGACTCCTGGCTGTTTTCTATGTACAAAATCATGCTATCTGTGAATAACAACCTCCTTCTCTTCAATATCTATGCCTATTTTTCTTGGTTGCCTCATTGTGCTGGCTAGGACCTCCAGTGTAATTTTAAATAGAAGTGGTGAGAGAGGACAGCCTTGTTGTGTTCATGATATTATGTTCACTACTCTTCAATCCTCACCATTAATTTATATTGTTAGCTGGTGTTTTTTTTTTTTTTAATTTCCTTTGTAAGATCAAGGAAGTTGCCTTCTATTCCTTATTTTGTTAAAGGTTTTTTTAAAATTATTAATGGATATTGAATTCTATTTCCCCAGTTCAAGCAGTTTTGCCAGAAAGTTTACCCAGAGTCTTAGACTTGATTCTTATTGCCATTGCCCCAAACTAAGTTACACCTGACTGCAGCTAGTGGCAAAGAAAATACACGCCGCTCCAAAATTCAGGATTTGTGAGTAAGGAAGGAAGGCAGATACTAGAGAGGTCTCCAGCAGTTTCTACAACACTGAACACAGATTTCCATCAAGTGTTTTAAGACTTGTACCCTTGAAAATACTGTATAATAAATAATAAGGTTTGATTATTAACTATTATTTGATTAATTTGTAAAAGGAAATAAGCTTAGTTCTTTTCTTTTTTAAAATATGATCCTCCCCTAAGGGAGTTTCTTTCTTTCTTTTTTTTTTAAGATTTATTTACTTATTTGAAGGCAGAGTTAGAGAGAGGCAGAGGCAAAGAGAGAGAGAGAGAGAGAGAGAGAGAGAGAGGTCTTCCATTCTCTGGCTCACTTCCCAGATGGCCACAATGGCCGGAGCTGCACCAATCCAAAGCCAGGGGCCAGGAGCTTCCTCTGGGTCCCACGCAAGGGTGCAAGGGCCCAAGCACTTGGACCATCTTCTACTGCTTTTCCAGGCCTTAGCAGAGAGTTGGATAGGAAGAGGAGCAGCTGGGACTTGAGCAGGCACCCATATGGAATGCTGGCACTGCAGGCGGCAGCTTTACCTGCTATACCACAGCGCCAGCACCTAAGCTTGGTTCTAACAACCTCTTTATTATCTGATATAAAAGCAGTTTTAAGGTTTCTTGATCTTTTTAAAATAATAAATAGTGTACCTGTCTAAAATGCATATTTATTACTTTGACATAGTATGTGTCCTTCTCCTGCAATGAACTTCAGTATGAAGACAAGAACAATTCCATCTAGAATGACAAAGTGCTACCTCTGCCTCAGGGTGTGTTTAAAATCATCCTTCCTGTTACAGGTACAGATAAGATGCAGTGCAATAACTCCATGGGAGACAATCAGTAGAGAAGGTTATCAGGAAAAAAAAAATTAAAATGAACAAGGTTGGAAAGCTTTGCAAAATTGGCAGCCCAGCATCTTGGCTTAATGGTGAGACTCTGTCCTTAATCAAATTTTAGGAAGTAAATCAGTAGATGGAAGATCTCTCTCTCTCTCTCTGTTTTAAATGATAATAAGCTTATTAATCAGGATTCTAGAAAATGAAAGCAGTATGGCTCTTATTTCGCTGTCTGTCATTCATTCATTCATTGGCTCAACACTAATTTACTGAGCAGCAACTATGTACCAAGCATTGGTAGCACAAACAGAAAGATCTGGTCCGCGTTCTCAAAGGAGCAGCAGTTTTCTGGGGGAGCCAGCACATGCCATGGCAAGGGGGTGAGTCCCAAGGGGCTTCAGAGGCAGCCCTGGGTCAGGCAGCCCTGATTCATCTGGGCACTCATCATGCACCTGCGGGTGGATTAGTTCACCCCTCAAGTGTGCAGTTGCTTCCTTTATGCTTTTGGAATATCTAGACTGATCACACAGAGTAACCGTGAGGATTGGCTGAGACAAGGAACAGGAACATCGAGCACTGGGCCTGACCATGAATGATGAGCTCTCAGTAAACCGTAGGTGCATAGCAGCAACAGAGTGTGCGTGCGGAGAGCAGAGCGTGGCACAGGGTGCAGCATGCGGGGACCCAAAGGAAGATCACGTAGTTGATCTCTTGGAGGCTCAGTAAATGCTATTTCCAAGAGTGCTCCTTTCATTCTTGCTGGCAAAATTTACCTTCAGAGTTGCTAAATCGCAAGGTTTATTTTTGTTGTTTTTTTTGTTTTTTTGGTTTTTTTTTTCTGCATGGTTATGTTTTCCTTTCCCCTGTCTGCCCTAATTCTCTCAGTTTCTCTGTCCAGATAGCACCACTCCTCCCACACAAGCACACACCGATCAAACTAAACCCCAAAAGTCAATCTTTTGATCGAACTAAACTTTATAATTATAACATAAAACCGTCTGTATTAGGAAGACAGTGAGAAGTCAGAGGGAAGAGCCACGGAATTTTTGTGACCTGGGTTTAAATCATAATCTTGGGCAAACAACTGGTTCTTTGAGCTCAGTCTCTTTCCCTATAAATGGTCATGATAGTGACCACCTCGTCCCCAGGGAAATCACAAAAGATGAATGACTCAGGATATACTAGAAATTCAAAAAAAGTATTAGTTTTCTTCTTTCTCTCACTAACACTTACTAATGTTTCCCTAGTTGCTGGAATCCAGGGGTCCTGAAGCACTTCACATCTCAAGCCTGCCTTACACCTAAAATTAAGCTCTGTTTACATGAGTTATACTCAAGTATAACTGTCAATAATCACCGTATTAGACAGAAAAGCTGAAAGCAAATGGAAACATCTGTTGATTCATCTAGTAATTAAAATCAAAAACCCATTGCATACGACTATAACATGCTTTTAATGAAAAATAACTGTTTTCTAAACAAAACACAACTTAGAAAGTCTTCTGTTCTAAAATAGGGTTGCACTCACATTTTCACATTTTTATAAATCTTTTAAGCATCTGCTTTAATAGAACATAACTGGATCTTGTATCTGCTTCTGCACTTAAATCCGTTGCAATCATTTTTATTTGAATTCCATGAGGAAAGTCAAACCTCACATAGAAATTTAGTTGGAAAAAAGAGAAGCATCTAATAGCTTTTTCCAATGACTAAGGACATTCTTCTTTGATATTACACTAAAACAAGACAGGTAAAAGTCAGCTTTAATGTGGAATGGAAAACGATATCAATGAATGCTTCATACTCTGTTACCTTAACATCCATCGCCCTGTCTGTGTATGCCTCTTTTACCAGTGTTTGATTTTGTAATATGATGCTTTGGTCATTTGGAAAATATCAGCTCACAATTCAGAATGTCCAAATTCCATGATCCAATATTAAAAGCTCAGATTTATCAATATCACCACCAATCTCATCAGAAAAGTCGAAGTATTGGGAAGTACTGGGCATATTGTTAATTGCGTGAGGAGCAGATGAAAATTTTCCAAAGTTATAATTTTGAGTCACCTTGAACTCTATCATTGGCAGCAAACACTGGTAGGTGTTTACCTTGAATGACAGTCTCACTTTGTTCACGTGGAAGAACACGTATGCCCAATACTTAAGCCGGAATAATAGTATGGCTGTCAATCATTCTTTCGTATTAAAATGGTGCTTTGTGAAAGAACCAGGTCAGCCCAAGCAATCACATGAATGCTTTTTTCTCTATCAACTTTGTACTTTGGTGTGTGACACAAATGTTCCGTGTATTTTTCCCATGCATGGGAAAAAAAAAATCCATGCATTCAAAGATGCAAACTTAATACAATTAATGACGTTTACTGCTTCATCAAGGATAATCAAGTGAAACTAGAATTTGTGTTTATTATGGTGAATTCTGGCTGATAAACAAAGAAGAGGACAACGTGTACAGTTTTGCGCTAGTACAGTTTAGAACTCCTGTTTGGTTTGTGCTGAAGCACCAACAATTTCACTCACTGCAGCTTTTGTATGGTTAGTGCAAGCGACAAGGGAAAGGACAGCTTAGCATTGCTGTGGAATAATTTGGACTTCAAGGCCTCCAGTGAGGTCTCAGACTCCCACAAGTCTGCACCACACCCTAAAAACCACCCTTTTAATCTAATCTCTAACACCTTTGGAACAGCTGGTTTCTTTTCTTTTTTTTAAACTGTGTTTTATTTTATTAAGATAAACAAATTTCATGTATTTCACATACGTAGTTTAAGGAGCACAGTGATACTTCCCACCCTCTCCTCCTTCCCACCCATGCTCTCACACTTCTCCTCCTTCCTCTCTTATTCTGTCTCTTGATTTTTTTTCTTTTTCTTTTTTATTTCATAAATGTGAATTTACAAAGTGCAACTTTTGTATTGTTGTGGCTTCCCCCCCCCAACTTCCCTCCCTCCCGTGGCCCTCCCCTCTCCCTCTCCCATCCGCCTTTTATCGAGTTTCATTTTCAATTACCTTCATATACTGAAGATTAACTTAGTATATACTAAGCAAGGATTTCAACAGGCTGCACTCACACAACCACACAAGGTATAGGGTATTGTTCAACTAGTAGTGTTTTTACGTTTCATAGTAAAACACATTAAGGACAGAGATCCTACGTGGGGAGCATGTACCCAGTGACTCCCGTTGTTGATTTAACAATTGGCACTCTTATTTGTGACGTCAGCAATCACTCGAGACTCTTGCTATGAGCTGTCTAGGCTATGGAAACCCCTTGAGTTCACCGACTCTGAACTTGTTTAGTCAAGGCCTTATCACAGTGGAGGTTCCTTCCTCCCTTCAGAGAAAGGCGCCTCTCTCCTTGATGGCCTATTCCTTCTGCTGGGGTCTTGTTCACCAGGATCTTTCATTTAGATTGTTTTTTGCCGCCATGTCATGGCTTTCCATGCCTGTGAGACTCTCATGGACCTTTTAGCCAGATCCGAATGTCCCAAGGGTTGATTCTGAGGCAGGAGTGCTGTTTTGGGCATTTGCCATTCTATGAGTCTGCTGGAATAGCTGGTTTATTTTCATTGCACAGGGAGTCACTAAAAATTGATTTCACCCTGGAAGAATGCTGAAAGTGTTTTACATTTTTACTGCTGTCCAAGACACAGAAACAAGCAAAAATGTTTTCTTTGTTTTATATTTTTACATGAGTTGTAACATGCCTTTAAAAATATTTAATAGAACAAAAATTAAATTTTATTCTTCTCTCAAACATTTTGAGGAATTTTCTTAAAACACCTTTCCACATACGCTGTGGTGTTTGTTTAGATTTCAAGGCCAACAGTAAGGGATTCACTGTAGTTCTGCAAAAGAAGAAACTGGACATCAAATGCTAAAGTGGATTTCCTGCATGTACACATAACAATATGAGTAAACTATAGTTTTTTTTTTATTGCAACTAGTAAGTTCATGTGAAAACACAGACATAAAGAAGAAAATGGAAATCATTTCTAACCCCACTCAGAAGAAGATGATGTTAGCTTTTGGTCTATATCAGTATAGCTTTATTTTATAGATTTTTTTCAAAATTATAACAAAAACTGAAAATGATATTCCTTTATATTTTGTTTTCTAATTATCCCAAATTTTAAATGCAAACCTATTGTCTAGGGACTCAAAATCAAGTCATTTGGTGAGAAACATCTACTTCCTTCCATTGCTATACCAAGAAAGCATCAACCAAAGATAAGCATGTGTTAGAAAAAGGACTGTGACTAAAACAGGGGCTGTCTCCACTCAAAATTCCTCCTATGACCCATCTCAGACATTTTGCTTTGTTCTAGCTATGGGCTTCCATCAGATGTTTATTATAATTTCATATCCCATTGAGTTATATTAATATAATTATAATTATCTTATTTACAGATGCAAATTTCTTACAAAAGATAGATAGTTCTTTAGCTCTGTGTTATTCTGGTACAATGTGAACCAATAGTCCTGAATAAAAGATAGAACAATTTCCAAGAATATTTGGAACCCAAGGACAATGGCACACTGAATGCAGTTGTATACTTTTTATCTCATATACTCTTCCCAGCAACTTTGTGAAATAGGTATTATTGCTATGCCCATTTTATGTATGAGGCCACTGAGACCCAACAGTGTTAATTCACTTGCCCAAGGACAGATAACATTCAGTCCCTCTATTCTAAATATAACACATTTCTACCACTCTACATCTACTTCAAGCTCTTTAGGGCTAATTGGAACAAATGCAAAATCATTGCCTTTATTAGGCTATTTTTAAAAAGCATTAGACTTCTTCCTCCTATTACACTTTAAAATAGCTCTCATATTTGAGGATGGGGGGAATTTGTATAAAATGTATTCAAGGTGCATATCCAAAAACATTGTAACCAAAACACATACTACAAAGACAAAATTAATATGCTGAGTTCATCAAATTAAATTAGAGAATAAAAATTATCCTAATAAGAAAATGAACAAAGGATATGAGCTGGCAATTGACAAAAATGGGAAGCATAAATCGGCAATAAATACAGACAACAGCTCAATATTAGTAGTAATAAAACAAAAATTAAAAATAACATTCAGATGCCATTTTAAACTAAGCAGCTGGCTCAGTTTTGTCTAAATGATGTAGTCTTAACCACTAATCTCAGAAATGGCAACCAATGCCAAATTTTGGCGAAGAAGTTTGTTAATACAGGTAAAATAGTAACTTAGTTGTCCTCATCAAAGAGTTTATGTTAAGCAAAGATATGGAGTACTTTGCACGGACGTATGGAGAGGGATCAGTATATTATTTAATTACAGAAAGATTTTCAAAATAATTTTCAGCAATAGAGAGATGATGAAAACTATGATACATCTCACAAGCATCAAAATGGGTATTTTAATTTTCACTTGCATACTTTTTATATGCAACCCAAATTTTCTTTAATGAACATACGTTATTATTTTAATTAGCAAAAACCATATGATTTCAGGGCTATCATCAGCCAAATCCATTATCTGTCCTCAGCTCTGTGCGAGACTCTGTGTGAAGTGAGTTATGTAAGAAACGACACTAATGTTTATTAAGCACTTACTCTGAAAAGCTCATTACACTGTGTGCTTTGCATATTTTATCTCATTCAAGCCTCACAATAACTGCACTATTAGATCCTATCTGTGGCTGGCTCTTTAGATTTTCAGTGAAACTTGATGTCTGACATTAAAAATTTCAGAATAAGATTGCCTTCTGAGAGTTATAGTTATGAATAATGAATCAGATAAGAAATATGAAAAGTGACCTGGAAGTGACAGGCTCGCTGCTGAGCTGACTACACCAGATAGCTGAACAGCTGAAAAACAGACAGTCTGGTGGGTTAGAAGATGGCAGAGAAAGAGGGGGTCATGCTGGCACAAGTGTGGGACACATCCATCCAGGAGCCTTAGGAAGGCACTGCCAGAGTTCCCGGACCTGCTGGCTGCCAGAGCTTCCGAAACTTCTGTTAGCTGGGGGAGTCAAGTGCAGGTAGAGGTTCAGGGGGTCTAGCTAAGGCCCCGAGCATGCATTCTGCAGGTGGCTGTCTTCGGACATCTTGGGGTGTGCCATTCAGGCACGAGTCCCCCAGCTCCCCCTGTTCTGAAACTTGGGGGGGGGGCATATTGGATTCTGACCTGACAGGAAGAAAATGACTACCATCACAGACACCAGCATTCTGGCCCCAGTGGGAGCATCATCACTCGGTGTGAAAGAATCCACAGCCATTCTGGTTACCATAGTCGCTTCTCATTATGCGGTAATCACAGTCCATAGACTCCAGGCGCTGAATTACCAGAAATTGAACCAATGCTCCTAAGTGAAGTGCAGGATTCTGCTCCTGCAAGCCTCTGCACACATCATTTTCATCAACCAGTCAAGATACAGCCTTGTTTTGTATGTTTCTGGTTGTAGATAACCTTATAGACAGATATTGTCCTTTCATTAACATTGGACACTCAGACAAGAGCACTACATATCATGCCTGAACAAAGCTTACCCCACCTGTATTTTCTCCATAAGGCATATCACAGACTTCTTAGGGACACTAAAGAGCACTTCAGCATTATCCTTGGGCAACATTTTAATCAGTGAGATTATCAATAAAAAGCAGAAAAATGAGGGCCGGCATTATGGAGTCGGAGATAAAGACACCACCTGTGATGCCAGCATCCCCTACGGGCAACAGTTTATGTCCAGCTGCTCTACTTCTGATCCAGGTCCTTGCTTGATGGCCTGGGAAAAGTAGTGGAAGCTGGTTCAAGTATTTGGACCCCTGCCACCCATGTGGGGGACCTAGATGAAGCTTCTGGTTCTGGTAGAGTTAGATTCTAGAATCAAGAGCCCTAGTTTGATTTGTGGTTCCTTGGCAGGTAGGGCTGGGCATACAGGAGGGAGAAGAGAGGTTCCCCTCTTTCCTTGCTAAAAAGTGGCTCATACTTGGTGACAGCTTGAGGTATCAGAGTACAAAGTCATTGTTGTCATCATGTATACTTAATGATGGATTTTGTTTGGGAAGCAATAGAAGGTAGTAATTACACACACACAGGAGGGGGAGTCTGACCACCTGATTATCTGTTACCTGAACTGGAGCCAGGAAGTGATAGCTACTATGGTCTAAGTAAGTCATCTGTGAATAAGTGTTGCTAGTCCAGTCAACACCGAAAGGATGAGAGAGAGGTAATGACAATAACCTTAACAATGTGGTTCATGGCTAATTTACTGTGAGGTCCTTGGGAAAAATTAATCTTCATTTATGGAAATATTGCTAGGCTCTCAGATCTACTAACTGTGTGTACATCATATTTTACCCAGAATATTTTTGTCTTACTTTGCAGTAGTATACCATACTTCTGCTTACCTACATTTGGATTCAAGCACATTTTGCCATTGACCAATGATGCTGAAAGATTCAATGTAATTGTGAAGAATCAGAAAATTTCTGCTAATATTGACACACCCGAAGGTGGATTTGATGCAATTATGCAAGCTGCTGTGTGTAAGGTATGCTGCGCACAGCAATGTTTCATGCTGTGACATAAATTTCATCTCTTATTAACAAATCTACTTAGAAAAATGTAGTGAATTTTACTTTCCCTTCAATCACTATACTTCTAAATTTGTTATTTTTCTTAAAACACAAAACCCCAGGGCAAGCATTTGGCCTAGAGGTTAAGACACCCATGTCTCACACTTGAGTGCCTAGTTTGGATTCGAGGCTCAGGCTCCTGATTCCAACTTCCTCATAATGCAGCCCCCGGGAGGCAGCAGCTGATGATGCAAGTAACTGGGCTCCTGTCACCCACGTGGGAGACCTGGATTGAATCCCCAGGTCCCAACTTCGAAAATCTTCATGAAATCATTGTTGAGGCTGTTGTGAGCATTAGGGGAGTGACCAGCAAATGGGAGTACTATCTGTCTCTCTGCCTTTCAAATAAATAAATAGCTATTATGAAAAAAACCTGAATTTTAAATTCAACCAAATTGTAATGGAGACCAATTTTTATGGCTAATATTTGAATAGTCTAAAATTGTAATAGTGTTGGGAAAACTGTTGTGTAAGTAATTTTTAAAGACAAAAATTGGATTAATTTTTGGCTTATACATGGTAAAAAATAAAGAGAAGAACATTAATGAAAAAAGTTAAAATGCACGGAATTAGTATTATACAGATGATTATATATCTAATGTTTTGAACCAATGAAATAAACATCAGAAGTCATCCTATCTCTACAATATCACAGGAACCCTTGACTATCTAACAAGTATCCACAAGAATGATTTCCTTGTCTTTAAACAATAGCTCTTCATAGTTAATATCAGGAAACAGAGCAGAAGCTCTGAGAAGGTAGGGGGAGGGGCAAAGAATTAGAGGAGGAAGGAAAAGGATAAGGTGGGATGGAGCAGCCAGGATGAGCTTCTGCCCAACTAGTTCCTGGACTAATCTTAATTAAAGGGAGAGCTCTGCTAAGGCACAGACAGCAGACAATCTTAATTAGCAGGACCTTGGAGCCATCCTTTGATAAACAATTCTTATCCTTGTATTAGGTTTATAATTCTTGGATGACATCATCAGAAAGAGAAATCTATGCCTAAATGTTGGGCGACATTTTAATGAAACAAGCTTCCCTCGAGTTTATTTTGCATTGCATTCTGACTCACTTTGCTTCAGCTTGCATTTGGATTTATCTGCGACCTCCTTACCCCTTCTTCTCATTTTTTTGGTAATTGAAAGCTGGACCATAGAAATAATTAACTATGTAAAAGCTAAGATCAACTGAATACTGATTATAGTGGAGCAATTTTTTCTGAAGTGTAAATCATCTGAAAATGTTAGCTGGGAAAAAGCAAATGTCACAGAATTTCATGTTTTTAATATATTATTATCATCAACTCATATTAGATTAAAAAAAGGCTAAAATAGATAGAACAGCAATATTTTTTAAATAATCTGAATGTGTCCAAGCATAGTTGACCCACACTTAAGAAATACCTGCCTGTCCTCAGTGCAACTTGGATGCTTCTTTCTCACTGTAGGAAAAAATCGGTTGGCGGAACGACTCCCTCCACCTCCTGGTCTTTGTAAGTGATGCTGATTCTCATTTCGGAATGGACAGCAAACTGGCAGGCATTGTCATTCCTAACGACGGGCTCTGTCACTTGGACAGCAAGAATGAATACTCCATGTCAACAGTCTTGGTGTGTATAACCTGCACTGTGTGCTGTTTGGGGGGTCACGGGGAGGCAAACATTGCTGTAACATAACAAGGAATACACACTTGGGGAAAGTGGTGCACATATTCTAATCTGGAAAGAACAAATTGCTCCTTTCTCAATTTTCACCACATTAGAGGTTCCTCCCAGAGCCCAGGTGGGTGGTAAGGCTATGAGAACTTTGAATCTCCTCTGACTCATGCCATCCCAGAAACTCCAAAACTTCTCAGAGGGCATGGGGCCAGCAAATAGCAATGCAGGCAGCTCATTCTGTCTGAACCACAGCCCAAGAAGGATGGCCCAGAGCAGGACAGTAACACCGAAGGGCTGCCATCAATGGTGATCCTGAAATCATACCATGCTTCCATGCACAATGGGCTTCCATGGGAAACTAGCACTCAGGTACTGCTGGGTTGGTGCTCAGGAACATTTGGCTTGTTTTCTGTCATTTAAAAAATGCCAGTGACATTCCAAGAAAAAAGCCCATCTGACTTTTGTAAAACAAGGTATAAATTCCGAGCTCCCTGGCTGCCTGATCTCCTCCAGTTCTCAGTAGAACCCCAGGTAGCCAGGCTTTCCCTAACAGATTAGGAAGTCGCTGCACTGGTGCACATCTATTTCCTCTGTCTGGAACACCCACCCCTCCCACCTGCTGGGAAACTCTTAACTGTCCTTGAAAACCCCGTTCCGTCATTTGTCATTTCTGCCTCCAGAAAGCCTTCCTTGGCCTCCAACAGGCCCCGGTGCTTCCATGCATCGCTTCTTCACATACACCCATAGAGGTCCTCTTGAAAATCTCTGTGCGGGAATGTGCCAGTGACATCACCTGTGTTTCTCTACCGCACACCCCTCAGGGCCACACTGGTTGATCTGTTTCCTGATAGCACAGTGCATGGAGCTCAGTGGGTGTCCACTAGTGTTTGAAATAGAAATGAATTATGAAGCAGCAACCTGGGAAGGTCATATTATCCCTCACATTACACTTGGGAAAATAAAGTTCATAGAATTTGTGACTTCTTAAAATGACTCTCTTGTAGAAATACATATAGGAGGGAGAGAGAGACTCAAACTTCTTTTTTATTTATTTTTATTTTTTATTTCATAAATGTGAATTTACAAAGTGCAACTTTTGTATTGTTGTGGCTTCCCACCCCAACCTCTCTCCCTCCCATGGCCCTGCCCTCTCCCTCTCCCTCTCCCATCCCGCCCTTTATCGAGTTTCATTTTCAATTACCTTCATATACTGAAGATCAACTTAGTATATACTAAGCAAGGATTTCAACAGGCTGCACTCACACAACCACACAAGGTATAGGGTACTGTTCGACTAGTAGTGTTTTTACGTTTCATAGTAAAACACATTAAGGACAGAGATCCTACGTGGGGAGCATGTACCCAGTGACTCCCGTTGTTGATTTAACAATTGGCACTCTTATTTATGACGTCAGCAATAACCCGAGACTCTTGCTATGAGCTGTCTAGGCTATAGAAGCCCCTTGAGTTCACCGACTCTGAACTTGTTTAGTCAAGGCCATATGAGAGACTCAAACTTCTAATGCCAACTGGAAAAATTATTCCCTCAAACTCTAATAGTTTAAAAATTACTATCATTCCTTGACCTAAATTTCTAAGTTTCAACTAGAATATTTTCCCTTAGGTTTTCATCAGTAGTATTTTCCAAACATTAAGTTCTTTAATCACATAATCTGCCTTTTTGTATTACAACATCAGTAAGGATAGGCATATTTTGTCTTTTAATCAAAGAAGGGCAGGAAACTGTGAGAAATGGCTTGCTCTCTCATGATTTTTTTTTTTTTTTTTTTTTTTTTGGTTTGCAACTTGTCAAATATCCTGTAAAACACCTCTTGAAACCAGCAAGATCATGGAAGCCAACACTTCTACTGCCTAACGTGATCTTCCCATCTAGTAAACAAATCAGGGTTGCTACAAGTGGACAGAAGCCATGGACCCTTTCTGTGCCTCCCTGGATTCTTTGAGCACTTTCTATGTACTCGAAACTAGGCTAGATTCCAGGAGCCACCAAATATTAGGACAAGGTTCCTGGTCCTGAACTTACAATGTAATTGCAGGGATCAAATGGACAGATCTGATTCAAATAGAAAGGCAAATGTTAGGTGAATTTTGTGGTATAATCTTGGCCACCCACATACAGAGAGAGAGAGAGAAAGTTGAAAGGTGCGGGAATATGTGGAGAGCAATGGCCAGCATCAGAGGGATTTAGGCTTTGGGTGAAGGATGTTTAATGTTTGGGCAGTTGGAAAGCAGAGGCAACTGAACATGTCAAACTCAGGAAGATGTACAGTATCTGATGTCTCTCCTAATAAAACCCAAATGTGATGGAAAGCACATATTACTCAGCCACAGGTGCAGTTGGATAACCTCCCTGAGTATTTTAGGTAAAATTATGCCTGTCTCTTCACTTGAACTTTGCACTTAAAGAAGACTTTGGATAAGGTATGAACACCACATTAATGTACAGGAGGGCTTCTTTATCAGTGTCCCTTTATTTTGGCTGACTTTAGTAGTGACTGACATATTCATAGTTTAATTATTTATAGGTCACTCCCTTTTTATACATTATCCACATTTGGACTCCCGTGATGACAAATGTGCTCCATGCTTTCCAGACGTGGAAAGTGAAGTCCATCTTCAAATGTGATAATCAATGACTTCATTCTTTAATTTCTTTCAGTTGGCACAAATGTGCCAATGGGATAGAAGAGCAAAATATTTTCAATTGTCTCATGAAAATATCACAGGAGCCTATACAAACAATTTGAGATATTAAAAAGGTGATAAGGCCAAACCTGAGAACAAATACAGGAATAGCTCACACCAGACAATGGAAATTGTATCAGTGTCATTGCTCAGCACACTGTCCTTCCCGCCACCTTCATGCCTCCTCACCCAATTCCAGGATGAGTTTCAGAACTGCAGGAGTCACTTCCGTGGCATACATCATGGTCTGACGGCCCCTCCCTCAACTACATTTCTAGTCTGCTGATAAGGACACCTACAAGAAGAAGCACTCCTCTACCCTGGGAAACATGACACACTCTAAGTCTTTAAATACATTTCAAGTCATCTGCCTACAACTGACAGAGCTTAATATGTCACTTGGACAGGAACAGACTCTTAAGACTAGGTGGACTTACTGGATTTAGGAAATAATTATTAAACCAACTAAATGAATAAAGATAATTCTACAAGTAATGCCTGTGAGCACTGAGATGCCAAACTCAGTGAAATATCTTGGAAATAAATATTGCTTGCTTTATTTTATTTTAGGAATATCCAACGATTGGACAACTCATTGATAAACTGGTACAAAATAATGTGCTCCTGATCTTTGCTGTAACCCAAGAACAAGTTCATCTGTATGAGGTAAGCAAACATGATTTGAGAAATTCCTTCAGGGAGATTATGTGTTGTGAAATTTTAAGGCTAGCTCTCTGAGCTGAACACACAGGAAGGTCTTTAGATAATCACTACACATATCAGATGCACTGGGCATGTGGCAAAGTGGATGCATTTACTGCTTGCAATCTAGATCATAGTCATGAAGGTGTTGTGGAAAAAGAATGGGGGGACAGATATGGTGGAACAAGGAATAATTATTATGGAAATGAGAAAGATGAGTTGGAAGACAGTACCAATAAACAGAGGGCCATCTACTTACAGGAAAAGGAGTCTATCTCCTTTTGATAGTTCATCTGATGAGAAGGGAATCAAAGGAACACAGAGAAAATGAGAATGGAGGGAGAGAGAATAGATTTTAAATTCTCTGACATTTGCAAATTAAATACATAGAAATGACACATGTAGAGGCACAACTCAAGCAACTGAGAAAATCAAAGGAAAATCTTTGTTAAATTGGGCCAAATAATGATTTCTCCATTAAAGTAAACTGATGTACAGTTTAGGAGTCTGGAAAGAAACACCCATTGTCAAGAGGGCACTGTTCCATGAAAAGAAATGTGTGAACCACACTGCATAAACTGTACAGGGAAGGAGCAAACAGAAGACTTCTATGGTTTCTTCCTAGCCTATCAAAGTTGATACATCAAAATGCTATGGGTCGGGCTACTCACAAATAATCTACCCCTACCCACTGTTCACAGAGAAGTAAGGCGTCATTAGCATGGGCCCTACAAAATGTAGAGAAATGCAGTGGTCTGCACTCCTATTAGAAGCTTCAAATACTCTTAAAGGCAGTCTGCTCCCCCATTGCTTTTAAAAGGCCCTCTTCACTTGTTTGGTGACTTTTTCAGTGCTCATGAAACTCAGATTATTTCACAGAAGGCTCTGATTAAATGCTACTCACTGCTAAGGACAGTGCAGCCCACGGACTTCAATCAAGTTCTGTGGAAAGGGTCCAAGAGGAGATGCTATCTTGCATGCTTAATGAGAGGAGGATATTGTACCCCCAGGTGCCTTCTGTGCAAACCAACCAAGTCCCCTACAGTCCAGCTTCACACTCGAGGCCTTTGTTCTACCCAGAGATCATGTGGGTTCACCTGAGCTAGGCGTTTTCTCAAGGCTCTTTAATATAGGATACTTGTTCCCAGTAGTTTTTAAGTAGTAGAGCTGCAGGAAAGATTCAAATAAAAAACACCTGCAAGTACAATAGCCAGCCTATTCTGTCTTTGATCCTTATGGCTGGAGGAGAGGACCCCAGGAGTCACAACACCTCCTCCACAGCGGCGATCTGGCTTGGAGTGGGAGGGAGAGTCACACGGAACTTTTCGAAGGGCAGTCCGGGGAAGCTGACCGATGATCAAGAA
The DNA here is from genome assembly GCF_033115175.1 of Lepus europaeus. Classification (NCBI taxonomy): domain Eukaryota; kingdom Metazoa; phylum Chordata; class Mammalia; order Lagomorpha; family Leporidae; genus Lepus; species Lepus europaeus. The sequence goes on along the minus strand of NC_084827.1, from coordinate 102,315,934 downwards.
CACACACCCCCATAACTCACTCTGTAATTGTCTTGAGACTCACAACTCATTTGTACGCCTCCCTCAAACTGCTATTAAAAAGGCAGAGGAAGATGAAAAATAACTCCGCGGCAAAACAGAATCCGTTGGAGGTAAGCTGTTGCATCCGCAGTACCCCGGTGCTAAAGACAGGATCGTTTCCAAGGAAAACGCCAGATTAAAGGCTGCCTCTAATGTTACAGCAGGGCATTTATTCTGCCTGCCTACTAATCTCATTAGGAGGCGACTCTATGTTCTGTCGTGATCCATGGTCTGTACCAAGCAGGCTCCACTCACTTCAAAGGGACATTTTCCGGGAGCCGTGCAGGGGAGCGGGTCAGCAGCTTCTCTCTGCTCTGGTCATTTCGGTATTTTATTTTTTGACGGGTGGGCTCCTCATTGCACCTGCAGCAGCGAGGGCAGGCGGCAGCCCAGAGTGAAGGTAATGACAGCAACAGTGCATTTCCCTGCGGGCTTCACGCAGCCTGCAAATGCTGATCTCTTGTTTCATTGATAATGAAAACCGAAAATAGACCAAAAATGGCTTGTGCTGCCTTTCCATTTAAAACTCATAGAAGGAGGCCGTGGTGTGCTGGGATCCTCTGCAACCCGATGTTTGGAGAGCTATGATATAAGGAACGTAACTACTGAAGAATCATTGAAAAATAAAACCAGTGATAGGAAAAATAAAGTAACTGAGTGGTTAGACCTAATGGATATTCCAGAAGGAAAATTATTCACCAGAGTTGTGTGTTGAGCCCGCTCAGCAGGCAGTAGATGGGTTACGTTCAATGTCAGCCCTATGTAGAAGCAAGTAAGATTCATGTTGCATGCTCACGGCATGCAGGGCAATTGAACTTTTTTTTTTTTTAAGTAATTTGGTAAAATGCTGTAGACAGCCCAGGTGGGTGGTGGTACTGTTGTAACCAAGATGCACAAACAACAGAAAGCATAAAGTAAGCAGTTCTGCCTTCGGTTCAGTGTGACTACAGTGTGCACCCCAGACTCCAGCAAAGACATGATTTTCAACAAAGTTATTATTATGAATAGCTTCCTGTTTGTCCAATTACAGGGTTCAAAACATAATGATAGATAATCGGCTGAGCAGTGGGTAGTATATTACATTCTAGTGCTAAATATCATTTTGAATCAGGATTCAATCACGCAAGATAAAAAAAAAAATTGTATCTCCTCTGTTGTTTTTAAACGTTGACTGCTCATTTACATTAAGATAGTATCAGGCTACTAACTCCCCACTGTCTAATTTGACTAGTCTTTCCTTTCCAGGGAGATGGTGAGATAAAAAGCAAGGTTCCTCACCATACTGTTAAGCCCTATTATTAATCACCTTGGGTTATTTGCAAAAACTTTAAAATACCCTGTATCTTTTCAAAATGTTTACATCTGGCTGGAGAAGACAACTTTTGTGAAGTTAATTACAATAATTATGATAAGACCTGGTATTTATGATGTCATGCTGAAACACAGCACTTAGAAAGTAAACAAAAACTAGATCCGTGGGGATACTTCCAGTGTACTCACCAGTGTCTGCGACCACTGAGTGATGTCCCCATGGTGAGTAGGACAGCATGGTGCAGTGACAGCACAAAGGCCAAGGGGAAAAGCAGGATTTTATACCACCACGGGGGCTTTTCCTCTGGAGACAAACACCCTTAATTATTAGCTCTTTGAGGAGATCAGTGGGTTTTGCTCAACTTTCTTTTCATCTTTTAAGCCAATTACTGATCACAGTAAATTCTCAGGAAACATTTATTATTTCTTCAAATCTAAAAATTTCAATATTTATTTATCTGAAAGGCAGAGAGGTAGAGAAAGGAACAGAAACAGACAAAAAAAAAAAAAAAAAGCCAACTTCCATCCGCTTCCAGTCACTGCAGCAGCCGGGCCAGCCTGAAGCCAGGGGCTCTGTCCTGCTCTTCCACGTGGGTGACAAGGACTCAAATACGTGAGCCATTACCTGCACCTCCCAGGGTGCACATTCGCAAGACATTGGAACTGGAAGTGGGGCTGGGACTCGAACCCAGGCACTCCAATGTGAATGCAGGCATCTCATGGGGCATCTTAACCACTATGCCAAATGCCTGCTCTACTATTTATTGAATGAATAAAAATGTATAATAAGAGCACCTCATCTTTTCTGAAACTGACATTCTAAACAGGGACTTGGAGTTCTGTGTTAAAAATACACTTTAGGGTTGAGGAAGGCCATTCACAGTGAGCAGGTGGAGCCGGAAGTGGAGCAGCTGGGATTTACCAACAGGCACCCCTAGGAGATATCAGCGTCCCAGGCTGCGGCTTAGCCCACTGCTCCAGGAGACCACGCCTCTGGAGGAGCGCACAGCCTGCTGGGTGGGCCCCGAGAGGAAACGCTGAACTACTTGCTCCTCTGATTGACTGATGCTTGTTGGACCTAAAAACAAGCATAGAGAGCAGCGGTGACGTGAAGGAACTTCAAAAAGATCGTGGGAAATGATTAAAGTATCTTTATTTTGGTGAAAAATCTTTGGAAATTGATCCTAAAGTCCCTTCATATGTAATAAGCCTGATGTTCTTGTGTGGCTTGTGAAAATATACAAGTTTCAATTTCCCAATATCAATAATCCAGTTTTTAGTTGGCTTCTTTTTTCTTCTTACTCTTTTGAGCCTTTCACTACAGCAAGAGAGGAAAGGAGGCAGGGAAAATAAGAGGGAGAAAAAATAAAAATTGGACCCCTTTGCTATTTTTAGCCTATCTCTTACTATTTTATTTTATGTCATTTGTTTGTTTGAGAGAGTGGTCCCATCCACTGGTTCGCTCCTCAAAGGCCCACAGTAACCTAAGTTATATCAAGGTGAAGCTGGAGCCCCAGTGTCTGTGACCCAGGAGGGTCTCCACGGACATTTAGTTAGCTGACAAGTAGCCAATTTTAGGGAACGGTCTATGAAGTTGTTATTTATCCTACCAACCCCAACCTGTAATGGGATATTCCTAACTCAAGATTTTTGTGAAAATAAAATCATCTGGGAATGAAAAGACTATTTCTGGATTACAAGACATTTCCAGAGACTTCCTAAATTGCTCTTAATTCAAATGTAATGGAAAGGATTTTTATTTCTCCTTAAATGATGGTATCTGGGAACAAAGGCAGGACAGCCCACTGCCTACACCTTCCTCATTAATGAAAATATCCCTCTGAGAGGCAGGACCTGGAAATAGAACCCATGCCTTCAGAATATCAGGTAGAGTTATTAGGAGACTTTTCCAGACTAATGAAGAAATCTCAACCATGAAGAATCAGCAATAGTCACCCCACAGATCACACCCAGAACTTTTCTTCTAGAGAACATAAAGAAAATAAACTCAAAGGGAAACAGGGCCTTAATGAGATGCCTACTGGGTCAACCCAGGTAGAAATATAAAATGGAATTTCGTGACTACAAGATCTACATGTTTCAAGATTCACACAACACCTGCAGTTCCTAGAGTATGCTACTGATTGCATAGTCATTTATTCATTCATCAAACATTTTATGAGCAACACTCATGAGCCAGGCCAGAGTTTGTGACCATGGAACAGACTAAGACACAGTGATTTCCTCAAGACATCTCCTAGAGCACTAGCCGACTGGCAAATAGGTGATTTGCCTGAAAACCAAAATGGGTGTGTTCTAGAGATTGTGTTCTGGGAGAGACCCCCGGGCAGAGTTTTGCAGAGGGGCCAGGATTTTCATGGCTGCTGTTGTTTGTACTCATTTCTCTTCAACGTCTTTGTTAGAGGGAGCAGTCAATTAATTTGCAATCCAATTTGATGCTAACAGTATCACAGTGTTGAACCAAATTCTTCACTTCATTGGGGTGAAAACTGACAGCCAGGATGATCTGCAGCCATGACAGCGATAGCAGTGGGGTAACAAGGAAAGTCAGCCAAGAGCTTGTTAGGTGGCAATCTGGAGCTTAATGCTACATGCTGATTTTATCACGCAATCTCCATCTCAGGGCTGCAGATCCCAGGGAAGCGAGTTGCTTATGAGAGGCAGGATTTGAATTCTGACCATCTGAGTCTATAACCTCAACACTGAGATAAGTAGTAATAGATCTGCTATCACGAAAGAATATGTAATGGATCTGCTATCATGAAACAATATGCTAATGGCTAACCATTAGACCACCAGAGAAACAGCCTTTTAAATAAAGGAACCCACTTTAAAAAAATTCCCTTGGAATGCCTAGACCAAGAGTGGAATGGAGCTGCCTGAAATAGGAATCAATAGATGAATTCATTTTGTTCTATTTTTTTTTAATCAGAGTCACACAGAGAGAGGGAGGGATGGAGAGGTCTGCCATCCGCTGTTTCACTTCCCAGAGGACCACAACAGCCATTTTTCTGTGTTGGTCCAGGTTGTCATCCGAAACAGTTGCATCAATTATGCTCCCATCAGCAATGCAGTGCTGAAGTGTGGTCAAAGCAAAACAAAAGTTTGAATTACTCTTTTTCTGATTATAAAATTAGTACATATTATTTGCCAGAGGGTGGGGGTACAAAAGAACACAAGGAAGAAATCAAAGCTCCTAAATTCCCCACTCAGACTTGGTAGCTAACCACTGTTGACATTTGAGCACAGCATCTCCTCTGTCTTCTTCCTTTTCATACAATTTACATATCTTAATGTATTCAGCATCTTACTACACATTCAAAAAATTTTTAATTTGTTTATATAACTTTATAATCTTAAAAGTCATAAAAATTAAATTACATGTAGTTTTACAACAATTTTATTGACAAAAAATAATGTTAGATGAAAGCAAAATCATCCTACAAAATTCTGAGCCCCTGCTTGCCATATTTATAGGATGTCTGCTTTAAAATAAAAGCAAACTAACCCACATCCACAAGCAGCCCTCAGACTTGCCCAAGTTACTATCTTTTAACCTGTCGGGTTGCTTTTTCTTGCATATCCACATGCTGTTTGGTTATTGTTTTCCATGTTCATGTTACGACTTTAATAGGACCCACACGTGATTTCTAGTAGTATTTCCTTATCCCCAAAAGCAGCCTCTTAGGGAGCACTGTGCATTTGTGAAGACTCCTCTCTGGACTGCAAAGTGCTCAAAGCTGTGCAACCCTTCTGGCCGCTTTCTCCAGGTCCTGCAGGACAAAGGGAGTCTTCAGTCACTCATCTGGCCCCGGGATGCCTTTGCTGTGCTGCCCTTTGGCCACCTGGGTTAGTGCCTTTGAGGATGACTCAAAGCACAGCTATGCTCACAGAGAACTCGCTCCAGCATGGCTCACCACACAGGAGCAGTATCGCAATCCAGCATTTTCCGCATGGCACAGTCTTTTCAACACTATTGATGGCATCAAGGCACGAGGGACAAGTTACACAGACAGCCACAGGACACGAGAAGAGTTGGGGAGTATGATATATGTTAATTTTATGCCTCGTTATGTGAAAGAATCCAAAATGTGCTATCAAGGGGCTCGTAGTAATTGAAAGACAGCTTAAAACATTTTACTGCCTCTGAAATATTGAGTCTTCAGAAAGTAAATAATTTTGGAAATCATTTATTGAACTTGAGCAATTTGCGCACATTTCATTCATGAATTCAGGAGTTACTGGTTTGTTTGTTTTTATCTATAGGGTTGCCAGATTTTACACATAAAAATACAGGATGTCCAGTTAAATTTAAATTTAAAATAAATAAGAGTTTTTAGTGCATGTTTATCCTATGTAACATTTGGGATATATTCATACCAGAACTTTTTCTTTTTCTGAAATTCAAATCTAACTCAGGCAGTGAGGGTCTTGCTGCTCCCTGTGGCATGGCGAAGGCATCAGGTAGGGGCATGAGGTCACACAGGGGCATGGCAAAGGCGTGGTCTTCCAGTTCACAATCTAATCGATTTTAGCCTGTATGCCTGCCTACTTCATTGGCTTGAGCCTGAACCTGAACCAACCCCAAGCATTTCAGACATCTAGGGGAGTGAACTAGTAGATGGGAACTTACTCTCTCTGCCTTTCAAACTAAAGATGAGCAAACAAAAAACAACAAGAAATCTCAGGCTTTTTGTCTAAAGGTACCTTTTTAAAAACTACCACTTTGATCTAAGTTTATGTGTCCCAGGTGTATGACAGGCAGGAAATCCTGTATGAGTTGTGATCATATAGATTTTTTTTGACAGGCAGAGTTAGACAGAGAGACACCGAGAGAAAAGTCTTCCTTCCGTTGGATCACCCCTCAAATGGCCGCTACTGCCAGTGTGCTGCGCCCATCCGAGGCCAGGAGCCAGGTGCTTCTCCTGGTCTCCCATGAGGGTGCAGGGCCCAAGCACTTGGGCCATCCTCCACTGCCTTCCCGGGCCACAGCAGAGAGCTGGACTGGAAGAGGAGCAACCGGGACAGAACCGGTGCCCCAACTGGGAGTAGAACCCGGGGTGTCGGCGCCGCAGTTGGAGGATTAGCCTAGAGAGCCGTGGCGCCAGCTGTGATCATTTAGATTTAAAAAACCTAATGCTTTTAACTTTCCAAATCGCCACAGCCCCTCCTGGACATAACATACTCTAGCAGTGGTGCTCACTATTAGATTTTGCTAGAGGGCTTTTGGAGGAAAAAAAAAAGTAACTCAATGACCAGATTGCACCCTGATCTCCCAGGTGCCAGTGGTGTTTAAAATCTCCCCTGGTGCATCCCCTGGAGATCTTGTTGAAATGCAGACACTGATTCAGAAGATCTGGGTGTGGCCTGAGATTCTGCATTTGTAACCAGTGCCCAGGGATACTGGTGCTGCCAGTCCACTCCAGTGTCAAGGCTGATGCGCTCTTCAGCAATCCTCGCACATACACCTGCCTGCTATTTTCTCGTCCCCTTCCTCGCCTTCCTGCTCGCCATCCTTCAAAGTTTTATTACCTGCCTTTTGGCCAGCAGAGCACATGGGCTGCTCCTGAACCCCTCTCTGCTTGCCATTTTAAAAGAGCTTTCTAAAGCTTTGGGGCTCTGCATTTCCCAGCCAAGGTCCTCGGCTGCCCTCTCTCCAAAGGCAGGGTAATCTTATTAAGAGAAGATCTGTAGTATTCTCAGGAACAGATACTCCACGAGGTCTCTTTGTTCTCCCCATTTCCATTCTCAATGCGTCCCCATGCATTTGTTTGTCTCAGAACAGTCACGCACCGTGGGTCCATTCGCCTTTCCTGATCACCCTGTTAGTGCCGCTGAGCGCTGTTCAGCTGTGTGCTACGGCTTTTTGGCTGACAAGATAATTACATTCAGGGCAGACCCGGAGAAAGACAGGTAGTGCTCAAAAGTTCTGAAGCCGACTACCTAGTCATTGCTAGTACAGACTTCAAGATTGAGCAGCTGATCTAATTAGCACACTCCCATCACTACCTGCCTGCCTGCGGAATGCTGACAATTGAAGCCCCAAGGCAAAGCAGATTTCATGCAACTCAGACACAGACATTCTTGCTCCCCCTGTGCCAGAAACAATTACATGGTCTTTTTGGAATCTTGGGTGTCCTAGTAACACAGTCAAGCCTAGGGGTAAACTTTCGCATAATACTAGGAGCCCTGCATTTACTGATAATGAACACGAGAACCAGCGGAATAAAACCCCACAAGAATGAAAGACCTCACGGGAAGAAAGCCTTCTGATTGCCTTCAGAAGCAGGCCTGATTTCAGTAGGCGCAGCCCGCCCCTAGCTCTGGAAGAAACACCCCCGGCTCCACCAAAGTGTGTCTTCCGCCAGCAAAGAGCTGTTTTCCTTTGACCGCATAAATAGCATGCAACAGTCCCCTGGGAATTTTATTTTACGGCCTTTATGTTTTTGCTATTTCCTACATTTCTTTCAAGATGCAGCCTTTGAGTTTGAAAGTCATTACAGCCACAAACCTTTTTTCTTCCTTTCTTTTTGCTCTGGGTAAGAAAGTTCCTATATGAGGGTCTTCAAAAAATTCATGGAAAATATGTGTTATGGTAAAACAGTAGTGCATGGATTTCAAAAATTTTACACCAAAATATACTTATCCTTTATGCCAGATCCATAAACTTTTTGAAGTACCCATATATATGTATTCATATATCCACATATATATGACATTATCATCTTAACTTTCTAATGGGACTGTCACCCTCACTTGCTGTTGGCATTTGCACCAGCTCCTCTGCAGGGACCTGGTAGGAAATAGCACTGGCTTTAGATTCAAAGCCTATTTCTTTTCTTTTTTTAATATTTATCTGAGAGGCAGAGTTATAGAAAGAGAGAGAGGAAGACAGAGAGAGGTTTTCCATCCTCTGGCTCACTCCTCAAATGGCTGCAAGGGCCAGAGCTGGGCCAATCCGAAGTCAGGAGCCAGGAGCTTCATCCAGGGAGCTGGATCAGAAATAAAGCAGCCAGGACTCAAAGTAGTGCCCATATGGTTTGCTGGCACCACAGGCAGAGACTTAACCTACTACAATATCATGGCGCCAGCCCCTCAAGACCTGTTTCGATCACTCATTACTTCTGTGACTAAGCAAGGTACTCACTTGTCCAGTCAAGCTAAGGGATGAAGGTTAAAGAAACCGAAAGATTCCTAGCCCAGTGTTATATGTTGAATCATGTCACCCAGAATCACGGAATTTGTCATTGTGGATATAAATTATTTAATGTAATATAAGGTCATACTGGAGTAGGATAGTCTATTATGACTGGCACCTTTATATGAAAAAGAGAAGAAACACAGATACATGATGTGGGGCACTGTGTGACAATGGAGGCAGATTGGAGTGGTGCCTGGAGGGACACAGGGATTGCTGGCATCACCAGAAGCTAGGAAGAGGCAAGGATGGCCTCCACCGGGTTTTGGGAGGCGTGCTGTCCTGCTGACACCTTGAACACCTTGAGTTCTGGCCTCCAGATAGTGAGATAATATAATTCTGAGGTTTAAGTTATCCAACTTGCAGTTGGATTTCAGATCCAAGAAAATGAACATTCCCAGTCTCTGGCTTAATTCATTAACCTCTCTCAGACTCAATGATGACATCATCAGGAGACCCACAGAGCCATTGTCAGGTACCTAACATGAGTCATCTGGTTGAGAGCACCAATGTTAGGGACAAGGATGCAGGTGGCATCCATTCTGCTACATTGTGGAGGAATGACCTCAGGCAAGTTCATGAAGTTCTCTGGGCCTCAATATCATGAGGCCCATATACCCCTGTCCCATACATGTATAACCTCCCTCATTATCAATAACTTCCCCTAGAGTGGTACCTTTGCTGTAAGTGATGATGATCCCATATCAGTATTTCATAGTTTACATTAGAGTTCACTCATGGTTTCACACATCCTATGCATTTGGACAAATATATTATGATATGTGTACACCATTATGGTGTCATACAGAGTAATTCCACTGCCCTAAACATCATTCACCTATTGGCCCCCATACCCTTCCCCTTCAACCCCTGACAATCACCGATGTTTTTACTGTCTCCATAGTTTCTACCTTTTCCACAGTGTCAGCTAGTTGGAATCATGGAATGTGAAGCCTTTCCAGAGCAGCTTCTTTTACTTAGTAATATGCATTTAAATTGCCTTGATATCTTTTCATGACTTGAGATCTGTTTTATTTTTAGTACTACATAACATTCCATTGAATGAATGTACCACAATTTATTTATCCATTTACCCACTGAAGGACATCTGGGTTGCTTCCAGGTTTTGGCAATTATGAATAAAATGGGCATTTGACTGCAGGGTCCTGTGGTCATGTAGTAAGTGCATGTGTAGTTTCGTAAGAAACTGCCAAATGTCTTCCTCCGTGGCTCTATCATTTGCATTCCTACCAGCAGTGCCGGAGAGTTCCTTTATCTCTACATCCTTACCAGCATTTGGTGTTCTCAGAGATCTGGATTTTGGTCTTTCTAATAAGTATATTGTAGTACCTCATTTTGTTTCATTTACATTTCCCTGATGACATATGATAAAAACATCTTTCTTTATGCCTATTTGCCATCTATATATTTTTTGTTGAGCTGTCAATGTCTGATTCACCTTTTAATTAATTTATTACAGTTGTTTTTCTTATTGTTGAGTTTTAAGAGTTCTTTATTTCAGATCACAAACTTCTATCAGATATGTCTTTTTTGTTGTATTCTTGGAATTGTACCTATGAAGTTAATGAAATCTGTTCTCTCTATATTAGTAAATTGAAAAATGTAACAATAAAAAAAGTAGTGACATCAGTGCTATATTAGTGAGGCTTCAGAGAAAGAGTTAAGAAGCACAGGATCTAAAGAGAAGTAGCTGGTTGCTCTAAGTGTTTGATTTTCCAAATTCTCCATTAACCTATTGTTAGGGTCTTGCATTTGATACAGCAGTGAAGATGTCACTTGGGACCCTCACATCCCACATCAGAGTTTGAGTCTCAGCTCTTCAGCTTCTGATCCAGCTTCTTGCTAATGCACACCTTGGGAGGCAGCAGGTGTTCACTCAAAGACTTCCCATGTGGGAAGCCTGGTTCGAGCTCTAGGCTCCTGGTTTCAGCCTGGTGCAGCCCTGACTCTTGTGGGGAATGAACCAGTAGGTGGAAAATCAATTAATCCCTCTCCTTCTCCCTCCTCCTCTTCTTTTTTTGCTCCCCCCAGTCTCTCTGCTTTTCAAATAAAACTATTTTTTTTAAAAAGAGGAAAATTAAAAAATATTTTTAAAAAATGGCATTAGCTGATATGTGGCAAGTCATCTTTGGCTGTTCTACCCTCTAATGAGGGGCCTGGGTAGTTCGATCTCTATAAAATGATGGCTAATGAGATCTAAGGTAATGCAGAGTCTATGAGACTCTACTAGAAACGTCACAAGACTAGGATATGTGGGTTCAGACTGGAGTCACCATCCGAGGCAGAAACCAAATCAGATCCCCAGCAAGCACACAGTTAATACTAAGCAGCCAGACTCTGAAGAGTTAACTAGCAGGAAAGAGGTCCTATCAGGAGTTGTCCCTTCCAAGGGTGAGGAGGCAAAGGGAGCATAAAAGCCAGGGAGGGTCTGCCAGGGTCCTCAGCCAGAGTCTCTTTGAAGAGAAAGCCAACCAGCAACCTTCTGCAGGTAAGGGAGGCAGCAGGTGTGTGGCTGCAGGTTCCCCTGCCCTTAGCCCAATAGGAGCGCACACCTGACAGCTGCCTCTGGCAGCCAGACCCTGAGCTCCATGAACTTGGAGACTCCCTGGGAGGAGCCCTAGTGTGAGCTGTGAATCCAGGCCCCCTCTGCTGTATCATTTGATGCCTGCCTGCTGAATGAGCTCCTGTTCTCTGTCTCACCCTCTCTCCCTGACAAGAAGGAGATGTGCAGGGAGCAAATGCAGACAGTCGGACAAATAAGAAATCATGTTTTGAAACAGGGCAGAGTAAACAAATAAATAGGCTTGAAGAAGGATGTTCTGAAAACTAAGGTCATCAGAAAGAATGCGAAAAGCAACCTCAGGAACTCCTGGGTGGCATGGTAGGGAGGAGGGGAGAAAAATCCATAATTAGGATAATCCAAAGAAAGATAACAGAGAGCTCAAGCCCAAGCACGGGAGCTTGTGTTTCTCATCAGCTCATGCAGCATCATGTTTACAGGGTTGACGATTTCTAATATCCAAGCGTCATCTTTTAGACTTACAATGCTATCATTCATCCCACCCGGGCATGCAAAATCATCCTTTTTCTAACATTAAACATGTTTCATCATGGCAATTTATAATAGCACTTTAGGACTTTAATGAAAGGAAGGCATTTGATACACGATATTTGCAGTAATCATAATACAAGGTTTAAAGCATATTTTTACAGTGCTAGATGAGAAAGCCACAATGCCTATGTTCTTAGTGAATTATTTGAAATGCTCTTGGTGAGGATCAACATCCAGAAATTAATTAATAGCAACTGTCAGTGTTAAAACTGGTTACTGCTACTGACTGCCAATTCCTTTATACCCTCACTCTAGTGGCAATCATCAAATGCTATTAATGTTAACCACTTGTCCTAAGAGCCAAATGCCAAATGTCATACCACATGCAGGACCATAATTATGCCTGAGCAAGTCGATGGATTCAGCTTTGTTAGCCAATAATTAACCCCAAGTTTGGAGGCCACTTGAAACAGTACTTGCAAAAAATACCCCATGATGTCTCATCCTTGGGGATATCAGGATGGTTTTCAAGGATCTTGGCGGTTTCATACAAACCTGAGAGCCCCAAAATACTTTTTCAAAAGGACCTCCACCTTTCTTTGTCAAGTTCCAAAGGTTCCCTCTCCGTTCCCTTGTGGAATCAGTCAAATTTACACACATTCCAGCTCCATGTGAGTGGAATTCAAGTTCCTCTTTAGGTATTCACTGGTAACCACAGGTTGTATGCTTCACAGCCCTTTCTGACATGTGTTTATTTGAAGAGTAAGTCCGTGAACCAGGCCTTCCTCAGACTTTACAAGTTCTACCTGGCTCAGGGAAGCAGAGGGGCCCTGTGTCAGCAGGCCGTGCCGTGGCGCATGCAGTAAGGTGAGGAAAGCTACCTGGATTTCTGCCTACGGCCCACTCAATGAGAAAACACAGAGCCAAAGCAGAGCAACATCTGACACACTTAAGAGTTCAGATTTCCAGCAACTTCAAACTTAAACAGGATCATTAACACTGAAATAGGGAGAACATTACAAAACTGACAAATCAAAAACCAAAGCTCATTTTTTTCAGGAGAGGTATAGAAAGCTTGGATATACCCAGAAGCCCTTCTTGTTCCATCTCATGCTCTAATGGCACCAAAAGTCTCCCTGGCATCACAAGTTCCTCCCCTGGGTTCCCTTTGTCCTGATTTATTTACTTAATATCACTATCACAATGAATGACAAGTATTAATGCTAATTTAGTTTTGTGAGTTTCTAATCCATTTAAATCTTTGAAATAAGAGAGGATATCAAAATGTTGTTTGAACTATTGCAGATGCTCTAAATCCTTTCGTCAAAACCCCTTTGCTCTTTTCTGCATACAATTTTAATGAACTCAGTCATGCAATTTCACAACACACAGAAACTTAGAAGGCCACAGCTGACAGAAAAAGCATAGTCTCTTATTGATACAGCACCGCACATGAAGCCTACCTAATGGATGGTGTTGGATGCAACAGTAAATGAATAAATGAGTAATTAGTGGGCCAGTGATACCTTAGTGCTTAACAAGGAGAAAGTTGAAAGTATTTAAAAACAAATGCAAGAAACAAAAAGCATAGCAATCAGGGCTTATTTGGTGTAGGTGTGACCTCTCCGAGGCTTTTCACAGCCTTTGATGGCTATAGAATGATAGTTAACATTAATAAGTATAGCTCTATGCCTTCAAGAAAAAAAATGAAGTATTCCTGAGAGTTTAAGAAGACAGGGATGCGTATTTCACACTTTACAAAACTCGTCATTTGAAAATCAAGTTTCAAAACCTAAAGTTTAAGAGACGGGCGATATTCAGCTGTCTGGAGAAGTCCTCTGCTTTGCAAAGCTTCCTTCCTAGGTCATGCTCTGGCTCAAGACCTTGAGCCTTGAACTGATCCTGTGAGTTCTCCCACTGGAGAATGCAGACGGTTTAACTCAATTAATCATGATGAGGTTGAGAGCATCCCAACCAGCCCCACCATGGTGCTGACAGTCCTGGTAGGAAAGGGAGCATTAACAGCATGCAGCCCATCATTCACTCCACTTCTCTACCAATAGATTAGTCTTTAAGGCCCCCAAATTGGAATGACTTACAGAGCACCTGTTCCCTCACTGCCCATACATGCCAAAGCACAGACTCCAACATTGCAAATAAAAAGAGAAATGTCTAGATACAGCCCCCAGTTTTTCGGACAAAAGACACTCTAGTAATGCAAGATGCTATATAGATGTTATTATCTGAGAATTCTGTTGGGATCTCAATCCCAATCCTAGACGAAGGCAGACACAGAGAGTAGATTTCCCCAGTGGCAGCTGGGGCAATCCATTGCCCCCTTGAGGCAGGAAGTGGCATGATGTATGGTGTCAGCCTTTAGGAGAAACATCATATTATTATCTGAAGCCATTGCCCACCCCACTGCACCGCACCCCACCCCACCCCCCCAGCCAGTGAAACGGAGAGGATCCGGGCAGCAGGCTGTGCCCGCCACTTTCTCAAGCCCCTCGAATGAAGACTGACTTCCTCTTCCTTTGTGTGCACAGAACTACGCGAAACTGATTCCTGGTGCTACCGTTGGGCTGCTGCAGCAGGATTCCGGGAACGTCCTCCAGCTGATCATCTCTGCGTATGAAGTATGAAGCTTTACAGCCTGCTTTTGTCTTTTTGTCTTATTTTTTCCATTCCTCTGGTTTTCAGAAACTAAGATGTGTTTCAGGCAGTGAAATGCATTCTCATTTGTTGGTACAGACCGTGTTTATCCAAAGAAAATGTCTCTGTGTTAAGGCAGCCAAAATATACATTATAAATTTTGGTTACATCATTTGTAGATCTTCCACCTGACAGGTAAAGCAAACAGAAGGTAGAAAAATCATGAACCCGGTCCTTAATGGAGATTGTTTTTATAATAAGAACCAACAGCAGCACTGTCCTTGGCAAAACTTTAATTTGACTGAAAAGGCTCCATGAGTCATACAATTAAGCTCTCTGTCTGAAAAAAAATTAAGTTTAAATTACCAGTGAGTAAAAGAGTTATGTGGAGAACTCACTCTGCAGGCTTAATGAGATGAGATCTTAATGAAAGCAAAAATACAAGCATTGGCTACACACCAAAACACTCACAGCACACCAGGCACACCATGTTTTAGGATCTCTACTTTGGGGAACCAGGGAATTTTGCCCTTGGTTTTATGAGTGTTTGTACAATCTTTTGCCTTGATTTAGTGAATTAATGCCCAAGGACAGAATTCCTCCTTAAAATAAGACCCATATCTGCAGGTGACTATTTCTTTGTCCCCATTTCATAATTCAATTAGTCACTGAAGGAGGGCCAACTGCCAACTCTTTTGTTTCCTAAATACCATCCCTTTCTTTGCCCTTATTTACAAAGGAAGATAAACAACCACACACAGAGAGATAAAAATGAAGCACTGAATTAGGATAGGCATGCAAAAAGTAAATTTTTATAAAGCAATAAACTCTAGCATTTGCTACAAACATTTGTTACCTAATAATGAATGAAATCCTCTTAATCTATGTTTTAAAATTATAAATAAATGATCCAAATGCAATATATGCCAATACTTAGCATACATGCACCAGTGTTCCCTAACTAAACATCAAAATCATCTGCGGAACACTTTTTCCCCCCTAAAGATTTATTCAGTTATTCGAAAGGCAGAGTGACACAGGAAGAATTACAGAGAGAGATAGAGAGAGGAATCTGCCATCTGCTAATTCACTCCCCTCATGGCTGCAACAGCTGGAGCTGGGTCAGGCTGAAGCCAGGAGCCTGGAACTCCATCTGGGTCTCCCATGTAGGTGGCAGGGTCCCAAGCACTCAGGCGACATTCCACTACCTTTCCCAGGCACATTAGCAGGGAGCTGGATTAGAAACAGAGCAGCTGAAACTCAAACTGGCACTCATACAGGATGCCAGCATGGGGGTGGTTCTGTGGCATAGCAGGTAAATGCCTGCGTCTCATATGGGCGCTGGTTTGAGTCCTGGCTGCTCCAATTCCAATCCAGCTCTCTGCTATGGCCTGGGAAAGCAGAAGATGGCCCAAGTGCTTGGGCCTCTGAACCTGCATGGGAGACCTGGAAGAATCTCCTGGCTCCTGGCTTTGGATCAGCTCAGATCTGGCCTTTGCGGCCAACTGGGGAGTGAACCAGAAGATGAAAGACCTCTCTCTCTCTCTCTCTCTCTCTCTCTCCCTCCCTCCTTCCCTCCCTCCCTCTCCTCTGTGTAACTCTGACTTTGAAATAAATATTTTTTTTTTTTAAATAAAGGTTCCTGGCTTCTGATCTGCACAGCATGCCAGCACCGCAAGGGGCCACTTAACTCATTGTGCCACAATGCCTTTAAAAAAAAAAACAGGTATAAAAGAGGAAAGGGACATTTGGCCTAGTGGCTGGGATGCAGGTTAGGACATGTGCTTCTCACATTGGGACATGTACCCACAGGGGCAGCAGCAATGGGTCGAGTTACTGGATCTCACCTGGCAGACTTTGACTTAGTTCTCAACTCCTGGCTCTGACCTGGCCCTGCTCTGGCCATTGAAGGCATCTGGGGAGTGAGGCAGCAGATGGGAGCTCTCTGTATTTGTATCTCTCTCTCACTCCCACTTCTGTCTCTCTCAAATAATTTTTAAAAATACATTTTAAAAAAGGCATGCCCGGAGTCCTCTTGTAGATGTCTTTAGAGAACTTCAGGGGAAATGGGAGCTATTGATTTGAAAAACACAAAACTTGCTAATGATGCTGTTTTTCCCCTCATCACCTGAAGGGGGAAAAGCAAGGTGTTCCTTCTCCAATATTTCATTTCCTTAAACAATAAAATACCGATGTGCCCATTAAAATTATAGGAGGGTGGGGTCTTTTAATACCACTGATGCCCTCAGAAATTTCTGTTTTCTCAGCTCGCATCAAAAATCAATCCCCACATTATCTCATGCTTGAAATTCTTCTGGACAGGAGAGCTTGTCAACAAAATACTGCAAAGACCTTTCTCCCTCACATGTAGTCATTAAAGTTTCAACGTGTAGAATCACTGAATTAGAACACACTCCACTTTCTCTAACTTGATACTCTGATACCCTGCAAAGTGTTGACCACTAACATCGTCAAAGACAGTAAGCGAATGCATCATCAAAAATATCTGCTCTTCTGTCTGACGAGCTCAGTCAGTGCCCCTGCTCGCACCGTCAGAAGCTGCAGCTCATTTGATGGCCCCAGGTCACTCATGTGATTTATGGGGTAGTTGAAATAAAGGCACTAAACATCGGAATAGAATCTTGTGACTTTATTTGCTATCACAAAATACGAAGGACGGGCATTTGGCATAGCAGTTAAGACACAGGTTGTGGTGCACACATCTCAACTCTGAGTGCCTGGGTTCAAATCCTGGCTCTGCTACCAATTCCAGCTTCCTGCTAATATGCACCTTGGAAGCAGCAGATAATGGCTGTGTGAGATGTAGATTGAATTCCCCACTCTGTCCTCCGCCTAGCCTGGGTCTGGTCACGTGGGCATTTGGGGAATGAACCAGCAGATGAGGGCATCCTGTCTCTCTCTCTCTGCCTATCAAATAATAAATGAATAGATTTATTTAAAAAATAAAAATACTAAACAAGTGTCCTTTGTTGTTAAACTAAACAGTTTTACTCAAGTTACCTTTGGAACTTGATGATTCAAATGGTGACATATGCAATAGATTGTGGCAATGTATTTTCTACTTTTTTTTTTTTTAATTTTTATTTTTTTGACAGGCAGAGTGGATAGTGAGAGAGAGAGAGACAGAGAGAAAGGTCTTCCTTTTGCCGTTGGCTCACCCTCCAATGGCCATCAAGGCTGGCGCGCTACGGCCAGCGCACCGCGCTGATCCGAAGGCAGGAGCCAGGTGCTTCTCCTGGTCTCCCATGGGGTGCAGGACCCAAGCACTTGGGCCATCCTCCACTGCACTCCCTGGCCACAGCAGAGAGCTGGCCTGGAAGAGGGCCAACCGGGAGAGAATCCGGCGCCCCGACCGGGACTAGAACCCGGTGTGCCGGCGCCGCAAGGCGGAGGATTAGCCTAGTGAGCCGCGGCGCCGGCTTTCTACTGTTATTTTTAAATGTATTCTAAAAAGACTTGAAAAAATTGGAACCCATTGAGTTTCTTTTCAGTTACAAAAGATAAAGGTAAGAAAATATACTGAGAAAAAAATCTAAAATCCTTCTTCTACCAGGGGCTACAAACTTTAAGTTCTTATCTTACAGTGCTGTATCAAAGTTTTTAAAAACTGGGACCTGTGTTGTGGCATCGGCTGTATCAATATTTTTGAAAACTGGCACCTGTGACACTGGTATCCCATATGGGTGCCAGTTGGAGTCCTGGCTGCTCTGCTTCTAGTCCTGCTCCCTGCTAATTTGTCTAGAACAGCAGTGGAAGATCGCCCAAAGACTTGGGAACATCTGTCCTGGCTCCTGGCTTTGGTCTGGCATAGCCCTGGTTGTTGCAACCATCTGGAGAGTGAACCAGGAGATGGAAAAATCTCTCTCCTCTTCTCTCTGTAACTCTTTCAGACAAATAATGTTTTAAAAAATTTTCACACCTTTAGTGCTGCCTATGTGTTCATCTGACCCTCGCTCACTCATTTCCTTCTTTCCCTAAGTACGCAGTAGAAGATGCTCAAAACTTAGGATTCCCATGGTAAGCTCTGCTGTTGACCTTTACATCCAGGACGGCACTGATTGGCTGGATTTGCCTGACTTCTAGGAGCTGCTCAATGAGTGGATAAAGACAATGATGAAAAATACAAGTTAACATTTCTATGCTTTCCTTGGGAACTGTATTTTAAAATACTCCTGGTTAAATTGGCAATTTGACGCTATCAGTGCCAAGGCTTTCTCCATGTAAGATTATGTCACTCACTGGTCTCATTATTGCTGTCATCTACAGACTTTCTGGTCATACTGCACTTGTCTCTTTAAGCTCTGAACCCGCTGTTCCATGGCCTCCAACATGCCTGTCATAATTCCTGATGATTTTAGTATGAATAGAATTTGGAGGACGTCAGGGTCCTTTTGCTATGGGGTGGGCTAGATCATACTTATGGAAAAGTCAAAGCTAAATGTGTTTAACCATGCCAACAGCATCCTCAAAACTTTTTAAATGAATTGAAGTATAACTTAATATTATTCTAACTTACTTTTTATATTAATTTGGTTATATCCCCCTAAAATACACTTTTATTTTGTAAGTGAACAAAGGATAGTAAAAAGTTAGATGATCAGCTTTTTTTTTTTTTTTTTGAGGGAAAAAATCCGGTCTTATTATTTCCCCAGAACTGACTCTACACTAAATGAACAAAAGGTACTAAATACATCCCAACAGCTTCCACCCACATTTCGACATCTGTAGAACTGGGATCCAGCTTGGAGTTAGCAATGTCTCACAAGCACCGTCTGCCAGGCGGCAGTCATGATGGAGCTTTCATTGACAATGTGATTGTCGTCACTTCCATTTGTTAAACACGTGTTGCTGCAAGAGTTAAGTTTAATGTATTCAAAAAGTGTCTGCCGCAATTCTATACTCAGATGAAAAGTGATGTATGCAGAAACGTACCGACACAGAGCAGCAGGGTGTAAATTTGATACCAGTGAGGAGATAGTCACTGTTGAAGGAATTACTGCCATTCTGCAGTCCTTCCAAAGCAACAACCAGCTGCGTTATGGGACCCGAGAAATGGTAATACTTACAAGTAAAGGAAGATGTTGTTTTATTTATCACTGAGATAGAAGCCAAAAAAAAAAAAAAACCTGCCTTTTATATGCCAAGCTGTGCAATTCCGGGGAGGAGAATTTGCCAAATCCCTCAGAATGGATAAAATAATTTTCAAAGCTAAATTGTTTTAGACTGATGGGTATAATTCATATATTGTGCAGAACTGTCTCCAGGTATCTGTCATAATTTAATTGTCATAAAATAATAGCAAATCTTATAATTGATGGCATCTTCGATTTGATAAAATATGAAATATATTGATTGCTCACTTTCTTGCTTGAGTAATGACACAATGAATTTATTTCAGACCCTATTTAATTTTATTCATTTTTAGTTTAATGAAGATGATTCACAGTTCCTTCTTCTGGCTGTATGTTATGGTTGTGACTTCATTTAACTCTCTGTACCTTAACTAAAGGAACTTCGGTCAGAAGTGGAACTGGAAGTATTAGGAGACACGGAAGGACTCAACTTGTCATTCACAGCCATCTGTAACAGCTCCCTCTTCCCACACCAAAAGAAATGCTCGCACATGAAGGTGGGAGACACAGTAAGTAGAGAGCCCATAGACCTGAAATAAATAGGCCAGGGTGTGAGAACTCAGCTGAGCTCACTGAAGCTTTGTATTCTTTCAAGGCTTTAAAAGATCTAAGGAGCATCTTTTTTGCAAAGCTGATGGATGCAAAGCTTGCAGCCTGGTTTCGCCTCTTGCCCGCTGGTGGCTGGAGGAAGCAGATCGTTCCTATGTTCTCTCGCAGGCTTCCTTCAACGTGACGGTGAGCGTAGCCAACTGCGAGAAGAGAAGCCAGCACATTGTCATAAAGCCCGTGGGCCTGGGAGACGCCCTGGAAATCCTCGTCAGTCCCCAGTGCAGCTGTGACTGTCAGCAAGAAGTGGAAGTAAACAGCTCCAAATGTCACAATGGCAACGGCTCCTTCCAGTGTGGGGTGTGTGCCTGCCACCCAGGCCACATGGGTCCTCGCTGCGAGTGTGGCGAGGACATGCTGAGCACGGACTCCTGCAGAGAGGCCCCCGGGCAGCCCTCGTGCAGCGGCAGGGGTGACTGCTACTGCGGGCAGTGCATCTGCCACTTGTCTCCCTATGGAAACATTTACGGGCCGTTCTGTCAGTGTGACAATTTCTCCTGCGTGAGACACAAAGGACTGCTCTGCGGAGGTAGGCTATGCCACGTCTCAATCTGTATCAGGCAGGGGCTTGGCATCATTTGCTCCGGCCACAGTTTCCTGGGCATAGCAGGTGCTCAGTAAACATTTGTTAATCAATTGAGTGACTTTATGTTTAGGCTGAGGGTTACTGAATCTTGCTTTGTTGTTGTTGTTTTCCTAGCTCTAACATTTACTCAGGGTAAGATCTCAGCCAACTGAATTTATATTTCTATTATAATTTCCCTAAAAGTAAGTAAAAAATGGCAGTATCTTCTCCCTAGCCATCCCCTAAACCTTGCAGAAATGCCTGTAATCTGAACTCCATTACCTTCTAGACCTTTCTGGATCAAGCCACTGAATGTCCCAATTCTTAAATGCCTATTACTTTGGAAAAATAAAAAGCTAGGTCACTAAACAGGTAATGCTGCCAAGGTCAAGGAGCACAGAATTACGCAGTGGACTTTGAGGGCCTTCGTTCACTGCACAGATATTTACTAAGCACCTGCCAAGTGACAGACATAAAGCTAGGGGTGTAAGAAAGATGGGTGAGGACAGGTGGGAAGCAGCCAATGGAAAGGATGCAATGAAAAGCTACCTGGAATTTCTAGAGAAATTTGAGAAAACTTAAAAATAGGAATATTTATGTTTTAATATTCTCTATACATGTAAAATCACTGTAGTTTAAGAATATACAAGGAAACCTCAAAAAGTTCATAGAAATGCTAAATTAAAAGAGTTTTGGGGCAACGAATTTTTAGTTTTTTCATAATACACATTTTCCATTAACTTTCTGAGGTACTCTCATATTACATATAACATGATGTACAATCGTTCTGGTATGTAGAAATATATATTTAAGTATAACCTTTTAGGCTATTATTATGTGTATGTTAATATATTTTTTTAATTGATTGATTTACTTATTTGAAAGGCAGAATTACGGAGAGGCAGAGGCAAAAAGAGAGAGAGAGAGGGGGAGAGAGAGAGAGAGAGAGAGGTCTTCTATCTGCTGGTTCTCTCCTCATATGGCTGCAATGGCTGGAGCTGCGCCAATCCGAAGCCAAGAGCCAGGAGCTCCTTCCCGGTTTCCCACATGGTTGCAGGGGCCCAAGGACTTGGGCCATCCTCGACTGCTTTCCCAGGCCATAGCAGAGAGCTGGATCAGAAGGGGAGCAGCCAAGACTCAAACTGGGGCCCATTTGGGATGCCAGCACTGCAGGTGGTGGCAGTGCCCGCTAGGCCACAGCACAGGCCCTAATATGCTTTTAAATGATAGAAATTTGTGCTACAATAGCAATAATAACTGCCGAATCTAAGCTGTAGTATCTCTGTTTTTTAGTCTGAAAGCAAACAGATCTTCAAAACCAGAAAGCCATTATCTTTATAGAAAAACTCAGCAGGTTGTATTTTCAAGCCAGCATCAGGAATATAGAAAAGAGTCTAATTTTCAGAAAAGAAAGACATGAGAGAACGAAGCATCAAGGAACTGCACGCCTTCTGAGCGCCAGTTGATGCCCTTTCACTTCCTCACTACCGCTGTGGCTGTGCGAAAGTGTAGGCTCTTCTGAGCAAAATCTGCCTTTTCCTGCCTTACTGACGGAACAATCTAGGGTCTGGCCCACCGGAGACCACTCCTCTTCCCTCTCACTCAGAGGTTTCTGTGCTGATTTATGGAGTGTATTTCCAAACCCGTATCAGTTCTCTTCCCACCTGATGGAAACAAGACCCAATCAGGAGAGCAGAAGCCAGCTCTGGCCGGCCCCACACCATAGAAAGCATCCATGTGGGAAAATCCCACATTCCATTTCTAGCAGAAGTCTTTTTTTTTAAAATAGGCGTTAAAAAGCATTTGAAATTATTTCCAAGAAAACGTAAGTGGATTCCAATAATAAAATAGTGTTACTAACATTATCTATGTTTCCCCCTTTAAATCTTGGCTCAGACAGATCTGACAGTATACATGGCTGAACTGTGTTTAGTAGTCTTTCATTCTATTTTGTACCATGAAAGAAGAACAGAAACTCAAAAAGAGATAACTCACTGTGCACTGCAGTTAGGAAAGTCTCACAATAGAGCCTTTCTTGGAATCAGATGCAGCGATTGCTACAGAAATTCCATTTAGAAAACACAATGATTTCTTCAGCTGGACTCACAAAACTTCACTCATGCCAGTTTCCTTCTTTCAGGTACTTTATGATGCTCAATTGGTCCTATTTCTCCCAAGCTGCTTTGCTTCCTAGCAGCACCACAAAGGATGTTATTCTATAATTAGTAACCTTCTCTTTAAAGTTATAATAACAGTAAGTGCAGTTACTCAAATTCAACATATGGTTAGGGAAGACCTACTATGTGCCTGGCTTTGAGCTTTGGAAGAGATAAAAACTGCCTGGGCCGGCGCCATGGCTTAACAGGCTAATCCTCCGCCTTGCGGCGCCAGCACACCGGGTTCTAGTCCCAGTTGGGGCGCCGGATTCTGTCCCAGTTGCCCCTCTTCCAGTCCAGCTCTCTGCTATGGCCCTGGAAGGCAGTGGAGGATGGCCCAAGTCCTTGGGTCCTGCACCCGCATGGGAGACCAGGAGAGGCACCTGGCTCCTGGCTTCGGATCAGCGAGATGGGCCGGCCGTGGCGGCCATTGGAGGGTGAACCAACAGCAAAAAGGAAGACCTTTCTCTCTGTCTCTCTCTCTCACTATCCACTCTGCCTGTCCAAAAAACAAAAAACTGCCTGGCACTGTGAACACGTCTGATGCTGCTGCTCCTAGTGTTTTCAACAGCAGGGCTAACGGTGCGGTCTCTTCACAACTTGAGTGGATCTCACTTGTTTGAAAACTAATAGACTCAGCATGTGCTGCTTTTCTCAAGATCTATTATCACAGGGTTCTTCATACAATTTCTTTCATCCAACTGTAAGCACTCAAAGATATAGGGCTCCATTGATTTTCTTTTTTCCTTGCCCAAATTCCATTAGTGTCTTCTATTTTGATTCAAAGAGCCTAGAAGCTCTAACAGGCAAATGACATTAGAGAAGAAGCTTCCTGCCATTATGCACTTACACCTATTGTCAAAGGCACCCCAGAAAAGAGCCATCCCTCTGAAAAAGAGCCTGGTAACTTCTTCTTGATCTTCGGTTATCACCTTGCCTCTACCTGAAGCCAGCACGATTGTGTTGCTGTGTGAACAGGTGTGTTAGATAATTGGTTGCTTGAGGATATCAGTTGGCAACTTCTACGATCAGGTTGATGCTTCTGGAAGGCTAGCAGATAAGATTTTTGTGTCCTGAAAAAGGGGTCCTTCCTGCTTGCACCACGCACAGTCCCTTTCTGCTGCTTCAGGCAGAGTTTCCTAAATTTCTGCCAAGTTATGCTCACAGGCAATGACAAGCTGGGGCATTCACAGAAACGTCTGGAAATACACATTTCATTTAATAATATTTATAAATCATATTAAGTTTTCAGAATAGACTATAATATAGAAGCTTCTATCATGAAAGTAACCTTCTCCTTTGCTGAGGAAGGGGAAAAAGACATTGTAGTTTAGAAGATTACTTACAGATAAAAATGAAATTAATGGCTTTGGCCCAAATGCCTTGGTTATTCTTGGCTTTGAATCAATTAGTTCAATTATGAATGACCCAGGTTCTGAAATGCAGTTGGACTATGTCTTGATGTCATGGATCTGGATAAACTTCATTCATTTTTCATTAGAGAAGAATGTCTTTTTAGTGTATAAACACACACATATATACAAGAGGATACCTCAAAAAGTTTGTGGAAAATGGAATTAAAAGATGTCTATTTTGGTGCAAAAAACCCCCAAAACCCATGTATATGATGGAATCTTCAAGACATTTGTGGAAAATGCATATTATGAAAAAATTAGGCATGGATTTCAATTTTTTTTGTACCAGATACACACACACACACATTCCAGGAGTAATCAGAATCCAACTTCAGATCCTTTGTGGTTGTCTTCTCTGTTCCGTGATTCTTTTTTTAACCAAACAGAGGATTAGGCCAAGGATTCTGCTAGTCCAAGTCCATTAAAATTCAGTCATGAACACTGAAAAGTAAGCAGTTACTAGAACAAAAATTATAAGAGAAAATCCAGAACCCTTTCAACAGTGAACTTGGCAGTGTCTCCTATTAATGGAAACCTGCCTCATTTGTGATTATTTTTACTTCTGCATTATTTTCAGTAAAACTATAGAAATTTTGATACTGATGGATAATTTTATTTATAGATTTTTCCCACTGGACATGTTTTGGAAGTAATTCTAGTAAGTTAAACATACGATGCTAACTTATGGCCAGGCACAGTTACGAACATGGTTCAAGTCATCTTAAATAATCCTAAATTGTGCTGGAAGAGCAAACGTTGGGAGGCAAAATGCTTCAATGCACATTTCTTCTTCTGAAGGAAAATATCAGTTATGAGAGTTGGTAAATAAATGTGATTTGTTCAGAACAGAAAGTGCCTATTTTAGTATTTTGGGCATGGAAGGCACCCAAAAATTAAGATAGAAAGAATGTACAAACCCATTTCCTGAAACAATTCATGACTTTAGAGAGTTTCACACACCATTGAGCGGCCAGATCCAAAAGGGACCCGTTCGGATTAGATATTTGTCTGCAGTGAGTGTCCACTTGCCTCCTTGTGGGTTTTTTTTTTTTTTTTTAGATTTATTTATTTATTTGAAAGTCAGAGTTACACAGGGAGAGGGAGATAGAGAGAGCGAGAGAGATCTTCCATTTGCTGGTTCACTTCTCAGATGGCTGCAACAGCCAGGGCTGAGCCAGACCAAAGCCAGGAACTAGGAGCTTCATTCTGGTCTCCCACATTTGTAGCAGGGGACCAAACAGATGGATCAACTTCTATTGCTTTTCCCAGGTGCATTAGCAGAGAGCTGGATTGGAAGTAGGACAGCCAGGACATGAACCAGCACCCATATGGGATGTTGGTTTCACAGGCGGTGGCTTAACCAGCTATGTCACAATGCTGGCCCCATATTCCTCCTTCTTTCAAGCTGTCTGTTCCCCAGCCTTCTGCAACATCACTCCTGTTCCTCTCCTACCTCTCAGTCTCTTCTATAAGGATCGTTTTCTCTGATTACATTTGCAATGTATGTATGTATGTATGTATATATGTGTGTATGTATTTGAAAGACAGCATTCCTGTCCCAAATTCCCACAACAGCTAGGGCTGGACCAGGACTGGAGCCAAGAACAAAATCCAGGTTTTCCAAATGGGTGACAGAAGCACATGTTCTTGAGCGTCACCGCTGCTTCCCAAGGTCTGCATTGGCAGGATGTTGGAGTTAGGAGCCAGGGCCAGGAATCAGACCCAGATATTCCAATGTGGACACCTTTTTCTGATGTCTCCAAAACCCACAGGTGCTTCCAAACCAGTAGGGACACAAGTGAGTGCATCATCTTTTCCATCCAAAGTTGTTTTTCCTCTCATGCTCAGAACCATCTGTTTATTTCAACAGCTGGGCTCTTCTCTGTGCTGAGCACTGGGGATAGAGCACTGACCATGAGCCAGCTTCCATTCTAGGTCAACGAGAAGCCACACCATCCACCCAGCTGTCCAGTCTGGTCACCTGGAGAGAATTCTGTCTCTCTTTTCCCAAATTCTGGCACCAGTCTCACCCATGCTCTGAGCATGCAGTCCCAGCATTGCATTGCCTTCATCTCCATTCCCCATGCTGCTACTATAGTTCACTGTCTCATCTCCTCACCTCTACTCCTGCGGGTGCCTCCGAACTAGTTGTCTTTTCTTTCATTTGACCCTGTCTACTATGGCTGGGGTATCTCTAAACATGTATCTATCTGTTCACATCTCTCCCTTACTTAAAATTCCATAACTTTTGGGATAAAAATTCCTCCTTTGGCCCGTAAGCTTTTTCATAATCTGATTTCTGACTTTTTGATGACTTTCCACCTGCCCTGCCATATGCACTGGGGACCCATTCATATGAACCTTCCATGGTTATTAAACAGGTCATGTGATCTCACTCTGCTATCATTGACCGACACATCTTTCTCTGCCTGAAACACATGAGACCCTCTTCTTCTATCTTCTCTGTGTGTCTTCCAAATGCACACCAGGTGTCTCATCCTCTGGAAACATCCTCCGATCTCCAGTCTAGTTTAGAAATTCTTTCTCTGTGCATGTAGCCCCTTTCACTCTGCACCGCATTTCTTAGTCCAGGAGTAGAATTTATTGGCCTGACTCCTAAACTGAGTCATAAATTCAGTGATCTTATCTTGTTTAATTTTCTATCCCCATGGCTAACACAATCATTGGCACATAGTAAATACTGAGTTTGTTAAACAATGAATTTGTTGAGTACTCACTGTATGCCTATGGGATATCATTACTAGAAAAGCAACACTGGGTAATTGACACATTATTTTATCTGACTACAACCAAGTGAAGTAGATTTTACTCCCTCTGTTTCATAGATAAGTTTTCATGAATGCTCAGCTTGAGTGAGGCAGAAGGCTGGGTATTAACCTAGGTCTGTCTTCATCTCAGTCCTATGGCACCTTAATTAAAAGTCCAATAACAATTAAATATACATGGGTACTTCAAAGGTTTTATGGGAAAATGGAATTAAAAGATAACTATTTTGGTGCAAAAATTTCTTAAACCCCTTCCTATTAGAGGTTTTCAAAAAGTTCATAAAATGCATATGATTAAAAAGCAAGGTATGAATTCCAAAATGTTTCCAACAAAAGAGGTTTATCTCTTAATTCTAATTTTTCACACACTTCTAAAAATCCTTTCATATACATATATGGATGCACATATACACACTGAGTGGCTATTATGGGCTTTCTGCATTATACCATTTCCTCTAGTTATAAATTCTGTTTCATATAACAACAGGTCATCATGTGGATCTTCAGGTACCAGACCAGATCAGTAAATACCGACAATTAGCAAAACACATTCAATAAAATAAAGCTCACCACTTCCCATCCTAACCCCAGACTTTTAGGGTTCATTTTTTTCTTCAGTCTTTTGGATGGTGTCTAATGACAAAGGGAAATGATTCTACACACACACACACACACACACGCCCTACATGTGCAAGTGGTTCTGGCCATGACAGGACCCGGGCTTTCTGTGTTGCAGACAATGGTGAGTGCGCCTGCGGGGAATGCGTGTGCCGGAGCGGCTGGACCGGCGAGTACTGCAACTGTACCACGAGCACAGATGCGTGCGTCTCCCATGACGGAGTGCTCTGCAGCGGGCGAGGGGACTGCGTTTGTGGCAGGTGTGTCTGCACCAATTCCGGAGCCTCGGGACCAACCTGTGAACGGTGTCCCACCTGCGGTGACCCCTGTAACTCGAAACGGTAAGAGCTGCCCTGTCTTCAGTCCCCTTGGCGGATGGATAGGTTTCACGTTGATCCAAGTTAGAATGACATTTGTAAACTCACACTGTGCATTGCTTTTGTGGGGTTTGGGCTCGTGGCATCCATCAAAATGCACAAAACCCAAGGCCCCTGTGATCCTCAGCTTGGAATGTTAGTCTCACTTGGCCTCTTTCTCAGTCCTGATCACCCAGAATCCTGATATGTCACTTTTCTGTTGGAGACTGGCCTGGGGACATGGAGCTAATGCCCTGCACTGATAACATCAGATGGCCTCTGGGTTACAACACCAGCCACACGGAAGGAATGCCCAGAGGGAGACTGGAGACACCCATGTGGTCAGCACTTTTCAGGGGAAATAGAGAGGCTGCTGTCTTATCTAGAGGTGTACAGGAGGGCAGCAGCAGAGACAATCTTAGCCTTCAGTTCTCACTCTCCTCTAAGCCACGCCCGCTCTTTGGTGCCTTCCTTTGGTTGTCATTCAGCTGTTGTGCATTTTCTTTTAGATCACATGAACAATAGCGACAACACAAAACCTCACAGTGTCTTATTTTCCCATAAGAAAACTCTCTGTGGCTGGCTGCTAATTTCTTTATCGAATGAGGAAAAATTCATAGATCAGGTGGAACAAGTCTCTAAAACAGCTGTGTTATGCCACTGCAGTAGATATTGTGTTATGTAGCAAATACGTTTAAGCACTTTGTATTTCTATTAACTCTGGTACCCACAAGGGTGAGAGTTGTATTTCTGATGTAAACAGGGTGAGAAAATCACTTCTTCACTCAGTGGCGTGTCACCATTCGTGTGTCAAAATCTCTCATAGTTCCTAGCAAACTAAGGAATATACTAAGAAGTCTGGGGATCTGGTTAGAATTATCGGCATAGAATTTACTGTAAAATAACATTTCAAAACTATTTCTTCCATCACTGATTTCATCTTTTCTCTAAATATGGTTCAATCTTAAATCAGAGTTACAAGATATGAAATTAACAAAGTAGTTGGATTTGGAAATCAGGTGGAATGACCTCCTTAGTGTTTATGTTAATTGTGAGACTAGTCCATTCTTTCATTTATTCCTGCATTTATCAAACAGATAATTAAGCTCCTACTGTATGCCAAGGATCATGTTAGGTCCATGGGCATGCAGAAAAGACTGAAACAGTTATAATTCCTGCCTTCGTAAGTGCATAAGAGTCTGGTGAGAAAGAAAGACTTAAAAGAATATTACAGTGATAACCAGGCTGACAATTGCGATAAGGCATATAGAAAGTTCGATGAGCTACTCTTTCAGGGATAGACAAGCTGTGCAGATGTCAGTGAGAGGCACAAAGGAGGAGGTGCTTTAAGGGATTCCATAATCTCCACCAGACCCCTGACAAGCCACTCCAGATAAAGCCCTATCTACATAAATGCACTCCAGTTGCCATACAAAGGCCACTTGAAGGCAAAACCTCTATTTTTCCTGTGGGCCTTCCACTGCAAGAGAACTAATAGGCCCAAGAGTGAGGGAAGGCTTGGCCTAGGAAGTGCAATGGAGCTGAGATTTCCCAAGGCATGATGGGGATGTTCCTGAGCACTTGAAAGAGCATATATCTCCATGACCATGGGAGAGAGAGGCAGCATGATGTGTGCCCACAGTAAGAAAAACTTCCTCCTTGAGTTACTCTAAACACAGTCTACTTGTACAGTGATTTTCAGCATGAGATGAACTCAGCTTCCAAATTTTACCCTGCTCTGCTCTATAGCCATCTTAAGAAAAGTTTCGGGCCAGCGCCACGGCTCACTTGGTTAATCCTTCGCCTGCAGCGCCAGCACCCTGGGTTCTTGTCCCGGTTGGGGTGCCGGGTACTAGTCCCAGTTGCTCCTCCTCCAGTCCAGCTCTCTGCTGTGGCCCGGGAGGGCAGTGGAGGATGGCCCAAGTGCTTGGGCCTTGCACCAGCATGGAGACCAGGAGGAGGCACCTGGCTCTTGGCTTCGGATTGGCACAGCGCCAGCCGTGGCAGCCATTTGGGGGGCAAACCAACGGAAGGAAGACCTTTCTCTCTGTCTCTCTCTCTCTCACTGTCCACTCTGCCTGTCAAAAATAATAATAATAATAATAAAAAAAAGCTTCATTCCTGACTGAACTATGTTCTTGGAAATAACACTTTTCTATAAGAAGCCATATTTTTAAAACACTTGCAGTCATGAGAATCTAGGTTCTAATCTTCAGTTTTTGGAAATACCCCATCAAGTCTTGGACATATTCAAAAGAGTTACAGAAACGTGAAAATTTTGAATGATTATATATGTCATATATGAAAACCACTAATGGTTCTTGGAATTCTGGTTACCATGTGGACCATTTGTGTTAAGAAATTCAAAGATTTGTCTAATCTTTAATTGTATTTCAGGAATATAAGTTCTTCCTAGGAAAAAAATAAAATGAAAATAAAGCTAGATCAAATATAAAAAAAGTTATTTTTGCTTAATCAATCAGTAGCAATCATTAGAGATAGGTAAACATAGTAGCTATTATCAAGGCTGGCATAAGAACATTGATGATTGAGTGGAATTCAGAAAAATTCAATGTCCAACTATCACTCAACTCTTTCTGAAAGTAACAAAAGACAACATCATGTATGAGACACTCCTATTAGCACAAGTTGCAACAACAGTAGTAAAGCAATAGTCTCGCTGCCTGTTTTCCATGAACATGAACTGATCAACTGTTGAATACCGTCCGCAGGAGCTGCATTGAATGCCACTTGTCTGCAGATGGCCAGGCCCGAGAAGAATGTGTGGACAAATGCAAACTTGTGGGTGCAACCATCAGTGAAGAAGAAGGTTGTCCTTGTCTTAAATTGCTTCTCATTTCCTTTCCATAGTTCTTGGGCAGAACCCCTGTGAATCTAGGGCAGTAGCTCAGCCTCATTTGCACTAAGGCACTAGCTCTCTCACATTCATTTTTTTTTTTTTTTAAGAGTCAGTGCCTTCCATAAGGCTAAAAACTTGATGGATTGACATATAAGCAATTTAGTCATGGCAATTTCATTTGACTTCAGCTCTGTTGACAAGTTCACTCTGCTTAACAAATACCACTAGAGAACTCCAGAATGCTGTATTTTCCAGAATAGAAATGGAAAAATTGAAGACATGGCTAAATGTTCACCCTCAAACTTGAAATAATCCTATTGTTGGATTACCTTATTTCAAGATAAGATAAGACCAATTATAAAACAGTGTTCTTGATAGCAGCTCCCAGATACTGGGATGTTCCTGGTCATTGGTTATTATCCTGCCTTTTCCCTCCATATGTGTCACTCTCCACCTCCCAAACAGGGTATTACATGCCTGCCCCCACCATCACCACCAGATCCCTGTTGCCTCACCCTCAAAATATAAGAAGAGCCTATTGTTTTAACTACTCCGCAAACTCTGCTCTTGCTTTCATCTGTCATGATAAATTTCATTACTTAAAACCAAACTCTTCCTAATGATGAAATTTCATCTCAAACATTTAAGTAGATTGTATTTTAGCTGGGAAGAACGTTTAGAAAATAATTTATGAACTCTGAAACAAAAAAGATGGCTGACTCTTCCTAAAAGAACAATCTGGGGCAATTTGGTTTTAGATCATCACAAACTCTGCCTTGTCAAACTGCTCATATGGAATTGCTACTCTGTGTGCATTAGAGATGTAAACAAGATGTATTACAAGTAAAGGGAAATTATCAAAGTAATATTTTAAGATGCTGTAGAATATATACCTGGAATAGTTAGAATTAGAATATGGAAATTAAATCCTTTCCAAAATGGAACAAGTTAATAACATTTATATCCTTGTGAAAATTATTGACCTGGTTTCAAAATTCAGAGTTCTGACTGTGCACAATGGAATTACTCTATGCAGGCATGATTAGTGATCATAAAACCTCCCATCCATACATTTCTGGTGACCAAAGATAAACACGCCAAACAGCAGTAAATGGGATGAAATAGTGTGTCCCTTCCACTAGCATGGAAGGTAAGATGCATTAAGGCGCTGAGTGAATCGGCCTCTGTGGGCTGTCATTAGTAAGTAGTCCAAAGTCTCAGCATGGCCTTCTGGTTCACTTCACAGCAAACAGTGGGTATATTTACCGCATAATTCTGAGAAATGAGTAAAGAGGACAGGAAATACCTTGCAAATGACTCAAAGCCAATTCCCTAACAACACGCATAGTCTGAGTGCCGAGAGGAAAGAGAGCACAGCCCGAAGCATGTAAACCACAATGGCAGTCACTGTATTAACATACAGTCTTCCAGGTGGTTTATCACAGGTGCTTGGCTTTGAGAGGAGGGCTAGGCACAGTGGCATCTAAAACATGGACATTACTGTGGACTGCAGTCAGTTATCTTCTGAGGAAGGGAATGTGATGATTTCTCACTCAGAAATTGAAAATAACAACTGAATTGCTAGTATCATCCAAATACTAATCTAGATGAACTTGAGAGAAGAAATATACATATTTGTCAGCCTGTGAGTTCTAAAGCCACCCTTCTAATGAGCCTTCTCATAAGTCCTCACCCAGTTACGTCATTGATCAGACCACCTTAAAACTATCACATCATTTTTGCTCATCCTCAAGGTCTTTCAGCGACCTACCCTTCTCTCAACAAGGACACAAGAAGTGAAACAAAAGAGGCCTAAGTCTGTAATTCATATGAATTAATTCTCACTGTGCCGTGGGCACATCTCAGGACATGTGGTTTAATGGTCTTCTTTTCATTTTAAGGGAAGATTTGTTTTGAATGTACCCCAACACTGTGTACTCACAGCATCTTTATTCAAAGTTTGTTCCGTGGAACACTAGTTGTGAAAGCATTAAATGGGAAAAAAGCACCTTGGGTCCTATACCTTTTGGAAATGGGAAGCTAAGTTATTTTTTTTTTCTTTGAAAGACTTCTGAGAGGTGTCTGGCACAGTGAATTAAACATGCATTGTGAATCATCCGAGAGGCCAGAGAAAGAATTATAGTAAAGGAGGGATTCCCAAACTTATCGACCATAGCGCTTTTTTTTTTTTTTTTTTTTTTTTTTAGTTCCTGGAAAAACGGTTTTCTTTGAAAGCTGCTAACTGACCCTCGTGCTGGGTCTTAAAATCCATGGTTGTCCTGACTCAGTCGTGAAGTTCTGATTCCTGCATCCTCCGGGCCCCTTCCCAGACTCCATGGCTTCGCCCTGTTCTCGCCTTTCTTGCTTCGCTGAGTAGGATTTCATGGACAGCCTGGGATCTCATTTTCACTGTATTATTCTAGAGCAGCACCGTGAGAGCTCCCACAGGAGGGTAGAAAAGAAAGGTCCATTTTTTTTTTTATGAACAACAAAAGAAAACCTTAGCAGCTAATTATGCAAATCTTTCATTGCATATTCGATAATAACGTTTCTATACTCAACACTACAAAACAGGCTACATCTATAGCTGTAACCGTCATGTATAGGAGTAGGGAAGTAATTAAAGCAACACAGGAGTTGGGACTCACAGATCATATTCACAGTTCCATTAAAACTTAAATAATCCTGGCCACATAAATTAAGCCTCCCTGTGCTTCAGTGCCACTACATAAAAGGAAATAAAAACGCAGGATTAATATTACTGAAAGGGGGACGATAAGCTGTCCACATTTTTTCTACCTGAGAACAAAGTGTTCCGTGAAGTATTTTCAAGAGGAGCTGAGCAGGCCTGTGCTGCCATGGCGGAGGGGGGAAGGAAGGAAAAGAGCACTCCAGGGAGAAAAAGCACATTCCCCCAGCCTTCAGGAACGCTAGTAAATTGGAGGGAAAGGTCAGAGGAGGGGTAGGGAAGGCCATCTAAAAATGACCAAGCTATGAATTATATATGCAATGTCATTTGTAATCCAGCCCACAAAATAATACAAAGTTTACTAATTAATCACTGCTTGGAGATTCCCAAATCTCTTCATCAGAATCACCTTATTAAAAATGCTTATTAAACGGTTGACCAGAAGGCCAAGTTCCTATGTACACATCCAGACTCTCAAGTTGGAATACCTGGAGTGGATCCCCAGAACTCACATTGTCAAATCTGGACATTTGGATGATAGTAGGCATTCTCAAATGACCAGAGGAAAATGATTCATGAGTATATTTCTTAATATTGCTATATAAAGTGATACGTCTACACTTGATCTTAACCAAAAGGCTGAGAAATGATACAATGGTACTTCTAATCAGTTAAAAATACTTTGAGCACTTAAATCTATCACCTGAAACCTTATTTATAGTGCTAAATGTTTAACTAGTCTTTTCACAGATGAGACAAAAAATACTTCTCACAGATACTGGCAAGTTTTTCTCTTAAAATTAAATGCAAAAACAACAGCAAACAGGAATTTAATATTTCTAACTTTGTATGAAATAGGCTATTTAGTTTTTCTTTGTTAGAATCGGAGAAACACAAGTAGATTCTGTTTTATTAACACCTTTTTATTTTTAGGCTAATGAGAGATAATAACTCTTGGAAGAGTATGTCCAGGATAATCTGGGACAGTCCCAGTTTTAATATTCTGATGCACCACATGACTACATGCTAATGACGGAACCACATCTATGTCTTCCAAATTTGCATTAAGAGAAAATAGTCGTTCTGCTTAAACAGTGTTTGTAACAATATCATGGAAAAGTCTGCAAGTTAGAATAGAAGGGGACTGTTAGGCAAGTTTCTGTTTTGTTTTGTGTTAAATAGGAAAAGGCTACGTAATTTTGGCAAAGGAGCTGAACCACTAGAATTTCTGATACATAGTACTAACATCTGAGAGTGGCCATTTCACTCTACTTTCCATTCCTATCATGACATTCATTTTCTACCTCTTGAATAAGCTTGACAAGGAAAAAAATTCCATTTGGAAAAGCTTTGAGAAAAACTGATTTTTATTGTAAAGAAAGGAGCTGTTCTGGATGATGGGCAAACTGTCATTCTGGATTCCTTTTAATATGAAGTTTACCTTTATCTTGCTGGTCCTGAGCTAAATAACAGCTCAGTTTCAGCTTCCTGGTATTAACTTTTATTTACTGCTGTGACAATACATGACCAGCAATCTTGACTATGCTTTTGAGAAAAAGGCCCATTTTAAAGTATCGGAAATGGGGCAGGCCAATTTGCCCATGTTTAACACACCAGTTGGGATGCCCTCACCCATGTCAGAGACCCTGGGTTTGCGTTCCAGCTCTACTTCCCATTTCAGCTCCCTAGGCATGCACGCCCTGGGAAGCAGCAAGGGATGGCTCCAATACTTGGGTTCCTACCACCCATGTGAAAGACCCAGACTGGGTTCTGAAGTCCTGGCTTTGGCCTGGCCCAACACCAGCTGTTGCAGACATTTGGAGAGAAAACCAGTGGGTAGGAGATCTCTGTCTCTGCCTTTCAGGAAAAAAAATGTCAGCTGGGACATCTTTTCCATTGCTGTTAGCAAAGAACATATAGCCCTCTCATCACCATAATCGCCCAGCAATGGGCACCTGCCCAGTGGTCCTTGCATTGCATTGAAATCCCGCCCACAATAGTTTGAGAGGTACACTGATGGGCTGTTCTTCTGAAATTGAACTGGAACCTCACTTGGTGGGAAAAGGCCTATGGCTTTGCTATTCCCATCCTACAATACTGATGATTCTTATTTGCATATTAAAACTCAATGCTACTTTGCTTTAAAAATAATCTCCCAGAATCTCATTTAACCTAATGAATGACTCTTTTATCTGCAGATTTCTCGAAGGATAGTTCTGTTTCCTGCTCTCTGCAAGGAGAAAATGAGTGTCTTATTACATTCCTAATAACTACAGATAACGAGGGGAGATCCATCATTCACAGCATCAATGAAACAGGTGGGTGGCTTGCCTTGCATGGCCGGTGGCACGTGATACTATACAGGCAAACAGACACAAACAGCCAGGCACTTTGGGTAGCTTGCCAGGAAAGTCATTCCTAAACTTCTCTTGGGAAGTTTCTCTACTTTCCTGTGAATTGAAAGTTACCCAGTATGAGGTTTGGTATGTTCCAATGTCTTTTTTGAAGACCAGCTAAAAGCTGGCTGGTATTTGCACCAATCATCTCTCTTTAGGTTGGCCTATGACTTGAGGAAAGGTGAACTGATTAAATGAAACGTAACAAAGGGTGTGTCTTCTGGAAAAACTAGCAGGGAAGAAGGAAGCAGTTTTTAACAACAGAGTTGAATCAGGAGACTTGGATTCAAATCCTGCGCCACCATTCCATCACTGCCTGACATTCCAGAAGACACTTGCCTCTCTGAGTAACTACTTTCTCATCTACAAGATGAACAAAGTAACAGTACATCCTTCTAAGTATTGACTCAAGGATGAACTGGGAAATCGCACATGAAGTGGCAACACATATAAGTTACAGTAACGGGTCATTAGAAGATAATGCTGAACCAGAAAGGACATGGAGCAGCCAATTAGGAAGGGTGTGGTCTGAAAAAGACGTCAGCATCTGTTGCTTCTAAGGATTTTCATCCTCATCGGTTTCTGGGAGTGGCTAGAGGACTCGGCTTCTCCCACTAGGACTAGGGAGAAAGAGCCTGACGCTCAGGGGCCTGGTGTAGAACTTCCCTGCAGCTGAATAATCTGTATCTGGGAACCAAAAGGAGGTACCGCAGCTCTGCTAATGACAGCGGGAGAGGCTGAGCCTATTTTACCTTCAGCCTCTTCCTTGAGGCCAATCTGCAGGAGTCTAGTGTGCATTACTGGACACATGGATGGACTAGGAGGGCTTTGCTGACTCACAGCCTTTGTGCAGGCTGGGCCTTTGGTTGAGAGCATTTTTTTCCTCCAGATAGCTCCCCGACTGGCCCCTTTCCTCCTTTAAGGATTCAATGTCAAGTCCCATTCTTAGCAACCCATGCCTTTTGCACCTTCTTGGTCCATAGTTATTGTCTGTCATAATGCTTCTTCATTTTCCTCCTCATATTAACCAGAATTTGAAATTATTTCTACAAACTTCTTTCAAATTTCATTTTCACTGGGACTTGGGAATCCCTCAAATGAAAATTCATATTCAGTGAAAGGGAGAGAGAGGTTGTAATAGAAAAAAAGTAGGGGAAACAGTATTTTTGTGGAGTTTCCAAATTTTAGTGAGCATCACATTTACTTGGGACCTTCTTAAAGCTTCCCAAACCCTGAATCAACAGACTTGATGTGTGGCCGAGGACTCTGCATTTTACCAGCTACCCCTTGGGACCTTGACAGTGATGGTCTCGAGATCTCTCCATGAGCAACAGCCCTAACGGAACTCAGAAACTCCCAGGTGCCTCCTTTTTGCTGTCATCAATTAATGAACGGCCCTCCCTGAATGGCTCTTGCACAATGACAGCTGCATCAAATCAGATCTTGTCAGCAACCTCCCTCCTTCCCCAAAAGCTTGGATCTTAGCTTCTTCCCCAGTCATAGCAAGAACAGGCTACAGGGCCAGTATGCTTATCCATGTGCTGATCAAATATTCAGTCTTAAGCGTGAAATGAAGGGTGTCAAACTGGCACTACTTAAGAGTGTGAAATTCAAAGCAATAAAGCAGTACCAAGTAACCAAAAGTAAATTTTAGACATTACAATCCAATCCAGAAAACACGGTCAGAAAACAGGACATCACAGCGCTGAGGGGGACAGAGGGTAGAGTTCAGCACAAACCAAGAAACATGAAGATGACTATGAACTTGGCCTTGAATCTCAACTGGGAACAGTGAGACTTGCTCTTAAACTTTTTTACGAAAATAAACTTTGAAATGCACACATGAAAAGCATCTTGTGGCCATTAGTTAAGGATCCTGCTTTGTCAGGAAGAACTACTTTATAAGACAAAACACCTGCCTCCTCATTATCTGTTCTATAAAGTCAGGTTCCCCAACTGTACCCCCAACCCCTGCCTGTGACTGTGGCAGTGGCTTTCATAAGTTGTCTTGAAACCAATACCATCTCATCCTTTATAATACTGATATTGTTGGAAACATAAATTCCCAACAACAAAAACAAGTATGCAGAACAGGCTCTTTTTTAAACTCAGAGGTTTTGTGTCTAGGTAGTGTGATTTGTTTCTATTTATTTGTTTTGTTTTGCTTTTGTGAAATGTGCTTTTGGTTGATAACTGCCCTCTCATTACTGAACAGCTGTCTATTTTATTCTTCCACACCTTGTGAGTGGCGCACGTCAACACACTCTTCAGCAGACACCCGGGAGCCCTGATACCTTCTTCTTGTGGTGTTTTTATTTTTATTTTTTTTTACCCCTATGCTTTTTGCAGTAGGAAAAATAACCTCTCTGAGCCTTAACAGATGTTACCTTAGAGCTCCAAGGATGTCTCTTTCTCCACAATGGTTGTATTCCTGGGTAGGCCTGGCGCTTCCAAGAGCCCAGAGAGCAGACCCTGGAAATCAGCGGTCCCTCCCCATCTCACGGCTTGAAGACCAGAGAAGTCCAAGGCAGCCAACTGAAGGTTTGAAAGAGGCAAAATGAAAAAGCAGGAAAGGAGGGGAGGCCAGTGGTTCCCAGTATCCTCCCAGCAAACTGGAAAAGGAACCAGGTGAAGAATCACTTCCTGAGCGCCTGTGGGCACAGGCAGAGTGGCCTTCATTTTCTTTCTTGCTTCTGGGAGAACTTGAGGGCCTAAAGGCCCCATCAGAGTCAAGGCAAGATGGCCGGGAACTGTTCCTGGCTGGAAGGTATCAGCAGGCTCCAGCCAGGAGGTTTTAGGCCCTGGGGGGTCCCAAGGATAGAGAAGGGGGAAGAATGCATTGGTTATAATGATGGGAACAGTAAAACTGATATAATAGCAGCTCCCATTTATGGAGCTATTATTCTATTATTATTTGCATTTTACAGGTAAAGACAACGAGGCACAGAGACGTTAAATCATTTGCTGGGTCTTGTAGTAATGAATTGCTACAGCTGGTTTAGGAACCACTGTGCAAGCACTGTGCTATACTGCCTCCCACTGGCTATACTAGCATAATAAACACATGAATTGCAAAACATGTTAGATAAGTGGAACTGTTCCACAAACCATATATGTCATTTAAAATTTTCTAGTGACCACAAAAAAGTAAAAAGCAACAGAAGACATGAATTTTATTTGCCATTATATAAAATACTGTCATTTCAGCATGTAATCAAGATTTAAAATTGTTAGTGATAGCTTGGTTTTTTAAATTATTTTTGTATTAATATGAAGAGAACAGATTCCATGTATTCAGTAGGTACAGTTTCAAGAAGACAGTCATACTTCCTCCCCTCCTCTCTCCTCCAGTCCTCCTTACCTCCCCCCCCCCGTTTTTTAAAGATTTATTTATTTATTTATTTGAAAGTCAGAGTTACACAGAGAGAGGAGAGGCAGAGAGAGAGGGAGAGAGAGAGAGAGAAAGAGATTGAAGTCTTCCATCTGATGGTTCACTCCTCAACTGGCTGCAATGGCCAGAGCTGTGTTGATCCGAAGCCAGGAGCCAGAAGCTTCTTCCAGGTCTCCCACGTGGTGCAGGAGCCCAAGGAATTGAGTCATCTTCTACTGCTTTCCCAGGCCCTAGCATAGAGCTGGATCGGAAATAGAGCAGCTGGGTCTCAAACCAGCACCCATTTGGGATGCCGGTGCTTCAAGCCAGGGTGTTGACCCACTGCACCACAGCACCGGCCACCCCACCTCTCTCTTGAATTATTGTGTGTTTTGCACTTCCAGTGTGAGCATAACCTAACTTGGAAAAGCCACATTTCAAGCACTCAAAAGCCACACACGGCAGAACTTCTGGATTGCACTGTGCAGCACTATCAGCACTCAGGACCTTAGAATTAAATGGAGCCCTGGCCCAGGCTCAACAGGTCACATTGCATACAGTGACACAAGCAATCCTCTTCCCCCACCTCAAAACACATCTTCAGAAACAACTCAGGGTGTTACTAACCTATTAGAGGCAGCCATGGTTCATTTGCTATGCTAGGATATAGTCTTC
Organism: Lepus europaeus; assembly: GCF_033115175.1. Taxonomy (NCBI): domain Eukaryota; kingdom Metazoa; phylum Chordata; class Mammalia; order Lagomorpha; family Leporidae; genus Lepus; species Lepus europaeus. The sequence goes on along the minus strand of NC_084827.1, from coordinate 102,275,974 downwards.
AGATCTCTACACTGTAGTAACTGTGTCATTAGCTCCTTGACTCATTTCTGCATAATCTCCTTCCACGGTTTTTTGGTCAAAGAACAAAAGTATGTGAAGCCATGCCTCATGCTATGAGGGGGTCATTAGTCTCACTCAAATTCAGATTGTCTATAGAGCCTTATCTTAAACTCAGCATCACTAGTCCTGTGTGTGTAACTCTTTTTATTAAATCTGTAAAAGCAGTATGTTAGGAAAAACCGAGCATCATTCATTTCCTCCTCACAAGAGATGATGTTTCTCATCTCTTGCAGAGGAGATGCAAATATTTATTGATGATTTTTGTGGCATTTTTTCTACAAAGGTCAAAGGAGAGCTTAACTATAATGTTTCATTCAGAAATATATCATGTCTTGGGTATACTGCAAGAATTATTAGTCATTGTGTTGTCAATGAGGGAGGGTAATGTATCATTGCACAATTATATTAATTCCAGCAGTACAGTAAAAGCAACATTTTTAAAAAGATTTACTTATTTGAAAGTCAGAATTAGAGAGAGGGACAGACAGTGGGGGAGAGATAAATCTTTTATCTGGTTCACTCCCCAGATGGCCGTAATGGTCAGAGGTGGGCCAGGTCAAAGGCAGGAGCCAGGAGCTTCTTCTAGGTCTCCCAGGTGGGTGCAGGGGCGCAAGGACCTGGGTCATCTTGCATTGCTTCCCCAGGCACATTAGTAGGAAGTTCGATCAGAAGTAGAGCAGCCAGAACTTGAACTGGTACCTATATGGGATGCTGGTGTCACAGATGGTGGCCTAACCAAGTACGCCACAATACCAGCCCCAGAAAACAACATTTCATAGAATATTCAGGTTGAAAGCACCATACAGAGCATCTAATTTCCCAAACTTCCCTGAAGATAAGGATGATTTGGAATACTTTAATAATAATAACAAAGCCTAGGGCCTCATCTAAAACCTACTGAATCAGAAACCTGGGAGGATCTAAGAAGCTGTGTGGTAGGCATGAGCTTATCATCAGGAAATTAAAGGGGACATTGAACTTTGTGGTACAGAGGAGAGATCGAGGGGCCTGATGGAATTCGCACAGCTACTCTGAGGGAATTGGACCCACCTCTCCCAACTCTAGTCCATGAACTTTCCCAGAAAATACAGCACTGCATTAGGGTTAAACACAATAAAACTGGAAGACATTGTTGTCTAAAGGACTTGTGGCACTTTTCCCCTCCTGTGCTTCCTCCTTCCCGCTCCCAGGCCCACATCCTCCCTATTGTCCAGATCCTTGGTGCCTAACCAGACCCTTCTCAACTCCTTGCAATGCAAAAGGCAAAACAGATAAGCTGCACAGGGCAGCTATGAAACAGATAAGGGGAAAATTCCCCGGAGACTTCAAAGAGCCCCCCCACCTACCCTTCTGCCAGCTGCCTTCTACAATCCCCCCCCCCCCCCCCCCCGCCAAGTTCCCTCCTAACCAGATAAAACCTGAATCCCAAATGTGCCCTGGGCGCAATCTCTTCTCAAGAAGACTGTCACCAACCTTTGCTTCCAATAAAGCAACCTGTCTCTGTTGAGGTCGATCTCCATCTCCTTTTTTCCATCTCTCCTTTCTGGGAGTACGAAAGACCAGAACCCCCAGCTATTCCAGACCTAACATTGTCTTCTTTCTATAAGAACTCAAGAAGCAAATACTCAACTTTTCAGGAGCTGGTTTTGGTTTATGTTTGTTTGTTTGTAATTTCTAATACAATCTCCTAGACTGCTCACGATTCAAGAAGTTCCATGAAAATTTAACTACATGCACCAAACCCACATATTCTATTTTTCTTTATCGTGAACTCAGAAGAGACCACCTTTGGGAATTAAGCCATAGTGTTTCCCATGGCCCTTTAAATATTTCATGTTCATTCATTGCTGCTCTTTTGGGTTCTAATTCTTGTTAAATTAGTCACCAAGTATGTAACCACTTACCCTTAATAACTGAATTTCTCCTTTATCTTTTGTTGTACTCCAAAGGAAGAAATGAAAGGCTCTCTGTTCACAATTTATTTTTTTAATTCATTCAGACAAGAAGGTGTCAATATTTACTCTGTACTGCAGAAAAAAGTGGGGATGGAAAATCCAGTGAGCGATGTCTTTCCTACCTCAAAATGTTGATTATACTACCTCTTAATGTAACTTTCGTTGTCTCCCCAGATTGCCCCAAACCTCCAAACATTCCCATGATCATGTTGGGGGTTTCTCTGGCTATTCTTCTCATCGGGGTTGTCCTCCTGTGTATTTGGAAGCTCTTGGTGTCATTTCATGATCGTAAAGAAGTTGCCAAATTTGAAGCGGAACGATCAAAGGCCAAGTGGCAAACGGTATGTGAACACTGGGGGCCACTAGTGGTCCAGAAAGAGCTGGCTGCAGGAGACAGGGGAAGGAGGGCTCAGCTCTCTTCTGCTCTAATAGAAGAGTTTCAATGGCAGGCTCTCTCTCTACCACCCTCACCATGACCCCCGCAGCTTTGTTTTCTGTTCTGCTGGGGGACAAAGGCACCTGTGTCCATTATCCAGGCCCAGGTGGGTGACATATATTTGTCTGTCAGTGCAGTGAGGATTTCCAGCACTCTGATAGCTCATGAAATGTGTGCTGTAGCTACTTAAAGACATCGAGGAAGAAGACTTCATTCAGTTCTTCCTCAGCACCACGCAGCTAACATGCAGGTGCTGTATTCAACATTTTGTAAATTGATGTGCTCTAGCTAATGGAAGATTGCTCATGAACAGTATGTCAATTCATGACAATTTCCATAGAAATGCTTGTTACTGAGAGAAGATTACAAAACAAAGTTGAGAAGACTTTTTAAATAACATGCAGTTCATTTTTCTGAATAACCTAAATTTTAAACAGCTACTTAAAAAAAGCATTAATCTTTAACTATACATATTCAATAAATATAATTTTTAAGGCAAACAGAAAACAGGACAACAGTTTTCTGTATTTCTTTTCCATGGGAGAAATAATTACATTTCTAGAGACCCACAGAAGCAATTTCATGGTTTTAATTTCATCTTTGTGTCTCTAATAGTGTGCCCAGCAATCTAATAGCAATTAGCTTACATTGCTGATTCTAAAACCAGTGTTATGACTGGAGAAAACATAGGCAAATACAATGCTCCTATAACTTTGCCCCAACAAATTGGTGTTAATGGTTTTTTTTCTCTAAATCTATAGTGATATCTTTAATTCCTAAAGCAAATGGAATTTTACATTGTGGATAAATTAATCTTGACAAAATATGTTTCTATTTTATGCAGTTATTCCAGACTAATTATATATTTGGTGCAGAACAATGAACATCAAAAATTTTCTTCTACTTGATCTTCCCATTAAAAACACCTTGAGACACAATCACAAATGCAATGGGTGGCTCTTGGCTGGACCCTGATTTGTTCAGTCTGAGAGCAAATATACAGTTGTGAGACAACTGGAAAAATATTAGTACATGGCCGGCGCCATGGCTCAACAGGCTAATCCTCCGCCTCGCGGCGCCGGCACACCAGGTTCTGGTCCCGGTCGGGGCGCTGGATTCTGTCCCGGTTGCCCCTCTTTCAGGCCAGCTCTCTGCTGTGGCCCAGGAAGGCAGTGGAGGATGGCCCAAGTGCTTGGGCCCTGCACCCCATGGGAGACCAGGAGAAGCACCTGGCTCCTGCCATCAGATCAGCGCGGTGCGCCAGCCGCAGCGTGCCGGCCACAGCGGCCACTGGAGGGTGAACCAATGGCAAAAGGAAGACCTTTCTCTCTGTCTGTCTCTCTCTCACTGTCCACTCTGCCTGTCAAAAATTAAAAAAAAAAAATAGTACACACAGGGTATTAAAATGATAACAAAGAAGCATGAAGTATGGTTAGTTTGATTAGGCATGATAATAACATTTGATAGAAAACACCCATTTTTTTAGAAATGTATACTGAAGTATATAGGAGTAGGGGAAATGAAGGCTGAGGTTGGTTTGAAATAATTCAGCCAAAAGAGGGAGTGAGAGGATGGGGTAGTTGAAGTAGGTATGGTGAAATATTGGCCTTGTTGGATCTGGGTGATAGCTTTATGGAGGTTTGTCACACAGCTTTCCTCATTTTGTGTGTGTACAAATTTTTCATACTAAGCAAAGTTCTTCAGCAAAGTAAGTTGCAGGTTTCCCATGAGTATATAACTGAGCCCTACTCAACCATGTGAAATGTAGCCTGACGGGTTACCTGGGTGACTTAGAAACTAGTGCTAATGAGGCCAAAGTTGTGGGCCAGCTCACTTCACCTGATCCCATGGCCACAGATGTTATTTTTAACTTTCACCAACTATCAAACAAATGCCTAGCCATGGTCAGAAGGTAATCAGGCAAAAGACTCTGCTTGCAATGGCACAAAGCAATGGCAACAATTAGTTGAGCAGTCATCAGCCCTGGGAAGTGGTTTTGGTATTCCCATTTTGAAGGCAAGGAAACTGGGACTCAGAGAGGTCAAGGGGTTCCCCAAACTTTGGACAAATGGTGGGGCTAAAACCCTGATAGCTCATTGTTCATCTAAGCACACCCTTTGGTTGACCCTCCTAGCAATAATAAGCAGGTGTTCCACAAACTAGCACTTGGGCAATTATGTGATGTCTGTCTACCAACCAGCACATTTTCATGTTCTCATACAAAGGCAGGAGTGCTGACAAATGATTAATATCTTTAAAATAACATTTTAATTAATGGTTAATTTCCCCCAAACATGAATTGTTCTCCCTCAGGATGTAGAACATGACTGAAATGCAAATGCTGAATCTTTGCCCATTCTTCTTCTAAAATGGGACAAAAACATGCATTAAACAGATAAAAGCATAAATGAAAAATATTATTCCCTTGTTAAATTGAGTTTCTTTGAATAACAAATGTTTGATGTTCCTGACTAGATAATGACTGGGTAATAATTATTCACTGGGAGGCAAAAGAGGTTTAATTCAAATAATTCAGTTCAAATTTCACTAATATAACTTTTTTCATACTGGAAAAAAATGTTGCTCAGTCAGTGCATACATTTAGGAGTCTTCTGTTTAATTCAGTTTTTATCTAAAACCTCTTTATTCTTCAAGAGGTGAGTTTGACTGATCTTCAAAACCCAAGGGACCTCCAGGGACAGTAGGACCATCATGCCTGTAAAGAAAGGTTACCTTTTTCTTGTGCTTTAAAAAACACCCCCTCCCTCTGCATATTCTTTATGAAAACACAAATGCAAGATATTTAAATTCATCTTTGATTAGACATTTTTTTCCCAAGATGACAAGTCATTAACTTGAGGCAAAAAGTGTTCAGCCTGACATTTCTTGCCGTCATGGATTGATTTTGTACTGTGCTAAGCAAATCAGGTCTGCGTTTGGCAGTTAGGCAATCATTAGGAAGCTGTGGGTCATGACAGGGAATGTTCTTATTATCACTTTTTCAAGCTTGAAAAATGTGCCATTGCATTCACCAAATCCACAACCTAAATTAGCAGCCACAGAGCCCTGGGGCGGGATCAGCCTCATGCCCCAGATGGTCAGGGGAAAACTGACCTTGTCTGAACAGTGCAGCACAGATTTGCCCAGAACAGAGTGGGAGTCAAGCCTGTGTCTCAGCAGCAGATCTTACACAGGGAGCTTGCCACCCAGCCGGTGCTACAGGGGACATTGCTGGACGTGGCCATGCTTCATCCTGCCAACTCTGAGGGCATGCTCGTGAGCTGTGATCCTCAGATGAGGTCAGATATAGCCTCCTGCTTATACCCCCAATGGCAATCTATACATGCTATTCCTCCCCTTGTATGTGTCTGCCTTACCCTCTTTCTAGGGTGGAGTTTGCTTGATCCATCACACCTCTCAGCAGTGCCTAGGTCCTACACAGAGAGCCCCCCAAATATGGAAGACCTGAATAAATGAAGCTGCTTTAAAACACAGAAGAGAAACTACACAATCAAAATGAGACAGTCAATGAAATATATACAAAATGGCATTGTGTTCTTCTGTCGATTGCAACTCAAGTCACCCCCTCATCAGTGCATAAATGATGTGGATTGCATTTTAATGCATTTAACATGATGAGGGGTGGGGCCCACTAAAAAGTACCTGGCCTGACCAAGATCAAAGCTGGCCCTGCTCATAGTCCATTTACTCATTCACTGTCCGTCACTAAGCCTCTCTCTTCTTCCAGGATCAGCTCCACTCCTCATTCTCAGCCTATACCTCTTGTTTTTGCAGTTGAGTCTTCAGTTGCATTCCTATTCTTCTTACCCACTAGCATCTGGTCTCTTAATAGAATTCCATATATTGTTTTTGTTCTACATAATTAGAAGACCATACCATTCTGTCCTTCACCCTCAAACCCCTAAATTCTTACAGCAGCAGGACCGAGTTCCCTCAGATCTATCCAGGTCGAGCTCAGAAGTAGGAGCAGTATGGAAACTTGGCCTTCAGCCACCAGCCACCACCAGCCAAGGAACAGCTTTTCTATTTGTTTTCATGATGCAGATAGCATCTCTCGAGAGAGATGAACAAAGGTAACATGTCACTCAGGCAGAGGTCAGGCCACTGGCTCTGAGTAACACGAACAGGTGCAGGTGTGAAGCCTGCTCACAATAAAGGCATCATGGCAAATCCAAGGGCCATGAGCAGAACAGGACAGGAACTGTTTTTCAACTCTGAGAGCTGAAATAAATGTACTGGGAAAGCAAATACAATCAGTATTTTTCAAATGTACATCTACAAGTTCCTACCACTACAATTCGTGGAATAAGAAGAGCGAAGTCTAGGATTTAGGAACACAGACAGTCACAGGTTCTACCTGGGCTCTACATGTACCCAGAAGTCAGCTTGGAAATACTAGTAGCACCAAAGTCCTAGAGGAAAATGTCTTCATAATCCTTTCTAGAACTAAAAGAAAAGTAAATCCCAAATGTGAAGACACACTATATGTAACAATGCGTAAGAAGAGGCCTTCACCCCTCAGATGACACAGGTACTTTGTTAACACAGATCAGGATACGAAGCTTTGGAACTGCTTCAGTGAGGTCATGCCATATAGTCGGATTTGAGCTCTGTCTGATGCCCAAACCTGCGTGGTCAACCTTGAGAAGCAGAAGAGAAGAAACTACCCCTTACCCAGATCACTTGCACTTGCCTAGAATAATTAGAGAGGCCTGGCCTTTGGGCCACAGCAGCACTCCTGTTGGTACAGGGAAATACCTCCGCAGCCCCAGTAGCACAGCTGAGCTCTCCGGGCTTCGGCACACAACTGCCCTCTGCCCAAGGCAAAGGGCCTGTGCCCAGCTGGCTGTGGGACCTCCATTGCGTCCTGAACCCAGAGTCCCACACTCCAGTCTCTTGTGCTGCTCTGCTTCCCTCAGTTCTATGTAGTAAGTAAAAGCTAACTGCTAAGTGAGAGCTGTCCAGGGCTTCCTTCCTGCTCCTCCATAGCAGCCCGTCGCTACTGTCTCCCTCTGAGCCTTGATCTCATTGTCCCAAGATTATCTGTGCCCCTGTCTGATATCACTCACCAGCAACACATTTCCTTTTTTTTTTTTTTGTCTCTGCTTTGTTTGTATTGACACATAATAACTATACAGACTATGAGACACAATATGTGCATTATATTTTGATATATCATTGTGTAATGATCAAATCAGGGAAGTTAACATATCCATTACCTTAAACATTTATAATTTCTTTATGGTAAGAACAGTAAAATGCAAGATTCCACATGAGTGAGATTGTACAGTGTTATTAAAGGCAAATATTATACAGCTCATTTCACTTCTCTACATTTCACTTCTGGTTCACCTATCAACATGCATTCTACTCATTCAATAAATACTGAGTGCTTACCATGGGCTATAGGCACTATCTCCATGCTGGGAAAACCACAGTAAACAAAACAGCTAAAGTCTTATTTTCTACCCTGAATTCGTACATTTCCAAAAGGGGTAAGAGTTTTAAAAATATACATAGGGGATTGGTTCTGCATATTTTAAGAAATAAATTGAAGACATAAAACTTAACATGCAGAAATCATGAAATAGTAAATGAATGGAAAACTATCCCAATGGTCTCCAAAGCTGAAGTTGACTCTCCTCTTCCGATCTGAACTACCTTTAAATTATAATAACAAAATGTACACACTTTCATTTGAACTTTTTTTTTTTTTCAGGGAACCAATCCACTGTACAGAGGCTCAACTAGTACTTTTAAAAATGTCACCTATAAGCACCGAGAAAAACAAAAGGCGGACTTTTCCACAGATGGATAGAACTGCTTTTCTGCATGGGAGAAGTCCATCTCGCTGATCGGAGATGTTAATGCACTATTGTATTTTTCCTTCTTTGTTGCTTCAAAATGCGGTTGGTTTAAGATAATAATAGGTCATTTGCAGATTAGTCACTCTCTGTATGAAGGTGAGAGACTATGTTGGCAGGTTCAAAAATAATCAAGAAGAGCAATATCCTTAGCGAAGAGGTGACTTTGGGGATCATTTGAGGAATACTAACTCTGTTGCATTAATGTTTCAAAAAATCATCAAAATGATTCATGGGGTCCTGATTTGCATTTGAAAAATGTTTGAAATTAGAATCTCATTTGTTTCAGGAATACAGCTACCTGAAGTCTGTCTCAGCAAAGTCACAAAGCCCATACGCTCATGTTGTATACCCACACTTGCCAGTTAATTCTCAACACATTGTAAATCTGCCCTGTCCTAAAGGAAGATTCTTTTTTTAAAAGAAAAGCCATTAGAAATGGTATCCTGATGCTATATAAGCCAAAAGGATGCAATCCTTCAAAAGGTATCTCAAACACAAGATTGAGAATTAAGTGTTGTTAATGCCTATGAATCGGTATGTACCTAAATGTCAGGTATAGAAATATTTCATTTTACAGTTAAAGAAGTAATTTTAAATGAAGAGGTCAGCAGTAAGAAACAAAAATAACCTCTCTCATTTAGCTCATTTTTAAATTACCTGAAAAAAATAATCTGAGTTTCCTTTTTGATCCTGACTTTTCAATTACTTCTCCCACATTTCTCAAGCCATTTTACCCAGTTGCACAGTCTTCTAAAACCCTATAAATTATCAGGAAGTTTTTCATTTCTTTTTTTTAAATTACTTTATATAGCTTGTTCAAAGAGAGGCCCAATAATACAAAAAAAGGAGCATGAGTTAAACAGAATAAAAATTTTAAATAAGACACATCAAGAGTACACAAGTCCCTCAATGCATTACAAACATTTCAATCTGTATTCTCTTCCCAACTTGCACATTTGAGGATGCAGTTACTTTAAGGAGTAAATTTTACTCCCAAAATACATGCAGGCAACTAGGCAGTTGATTGAAGAGATGGACTCTGTAGAAGGTTATTTCTTATGGTCACTACTGCTTTACAAAGCGCTTTCATCTCATTTGATCCTCATAGGAAACTAAGGCTTAGAGAGTGACTAGAAGAATTGGGTTCAGAATCTAGATCTTCTAGCTCCAAGTCATTTCCTCCTCCCACTGCACAAGACTGTCTCTTTTTCTCAGTGAAATGATAGATTGTATAAGTTAAAAAGTAATTGTCATTTGTTTTTAAAATGTTCTGAGAGTAAGCAAATGGCATTTAAACTGTTGGAATACAGATGAGATCCTGTACTTTAGTGCAACATGTCTTACCCTTGCCTAAATTATGATGTGATGCCTTTCACTGCCTGAATAGTTCAGTAGGTGGGTGGTGGAGGCCTTGTGCCTGTCCACTGACTGGTCAAAGCATTTCTTCAACTTTACAGGATGTATCTATGACACGTGGACACTTGGAAACATTTTCTCTCTCTGTTTCTAAATAATTCAGGTAAATCAGACATTTAGGGGTACACGGACATCCAGAAAGAATTATTAAACAACGGCCTTGGAAATCTGAGGGCTGGTGTACCCTCTTCGTGTCTGATACCCAGAACCTGGGAAAATCTAGAACAACATACAAGTTGCAACACTGATACACAGCAGGAGTAGTCACCTCTATTGGACTTTTTGTGGTACTATTCTATTATTACTGGGATGGGACTTAGAAAATAGAAGTTTCCTTTGTGTGCATTAGGGAAGGTAGAGAAAAATCTTCTGTTTTCTCTGAATACTGTTTTGACCCCAGGCAGGACCTTGGAAAGGCCAAAACATTAACAGTAGTACTTCTGTTCACTGAAGAGTTATGTTACATGAAGATAAAATGGTTTTTGTATAGATTGTTTTATTCTATTTTGTGTTGACATAAATAAACATGGTAATTTAAACAATGAACCCTAGATGGGTGATAATTTCCTTCATTTATTTGGTACAAAAGCCTCTTCTTGGGTTTCTGGATCCTGTTGGGACCTGCTCTGTCTTGTTGGACACAGTGTGGAGCCAAGGAAAGGAGCAGAAAGAGACGGGCACAGAAGCAGGAGGCAGCAGGGAAAGGGATGGGGCATGCTGCACGGTCACCAGACCTTTCCAAGCAGGCCTGGCCATCAGCCACATTTTGTCAAATCAAGTTCCTGAGGGTTCAAGGCGGCCTTGCACACAACCTCCTTCCTCCACTCCCCAGATTCATGTCTTACCCCTGGTATCTTAGAATGTGACTGTGTGGTTAGGAATAAGACCTTTGAAGGATTAATTAAGTTAAAATGAGGTCATAGGATCAAGCCCTACCCCAGTGAAGAGGAGATTTAGGACACAGACATGTGCTGAGGGGAGACCATATGAAGACATAGGAGAAGGGGCCGGCGCCATGGTGTCATAGACTAAGCTTTCACCTGCGGTGCCAGCATCCCATACGGGTTTGTGTCCTGGCTGCTCCTCTTCCAATCCAGCTCTCTTCTATGGCCTGGGAAAGCAGTGGAAGATGGCCCAAATGCTTAGGCCCCTGTGTGGGAGAGCCGGAGGAAGCTTCTGGTTCCTGGCTTTGGATCAGCCCAGTTCCAGCCATTGCAACCATCTGGGTTTGGACCAGAGGATCAAAGACCTTTCTGTCTGTCTCTCCCTCTCTCTGTCTGTAATTCTGCCTCTCAAATAAATGAGTAAGATTGTTTTAGAAAAAGAAGCACATTTCATTAATTAAGATACACACAGATTGAAAGTAAGAGGATGGAAAAGATATTCCAGGCAAACGGAAATAAAAAACAAATAGGAGTAATTATATTAATATCAGATAAAATAGACTTCAAGATAAAAAAAAACTGTTAAAAAGAGATAAACAAGGTCATTATATAATGATTAAGGGATCAATTCAACAAGAAATCGTGATTACAGTAAATATATATGCACCCAGTGCCAGATTACTTAGTTTTATAAAACAAATGCTAATGGATCAAAAAGGAGACATAAACTCCAATACAATAAAGATGAGGGACTTCAACACCCCATTTTAATCATTGGGCAGATAACCAGACAAAAAATCAACAAAGAAACAACAGCTCTAACCTACACCATTAGACCAAATGGAACTCAGTTATCTACAGAACACTTCACCCCACAGCTACAGAATACATATTCTTTTCATCAGTGCATGGAACATTCTCTGCGATACACCATACTAGGCCATAAAACAAGGATCAACAAATTCATAAAAATTGAAATCATATCATGTATCTTTTTTAACCACCAAGAAATAAAGCTAGACATTAGCAACAAAAAAAATATACAAACACACGGAGACTGAACAACATGCTCCTGAGTGAACAGTGGCAGAGACACAGATCGGGGTGGTGGGTAGAGTCCAAGTTCTAAAAGACAAAAAAAAAATACAAAAATACTTTACCCATAGAAGAAAGCAAAAGGGAAATAAAAAAAATTCCTTAAAATGAAGGAAGATGAAAACACAACATATCAAAACTTACGGCCTGCGCCGTGGCTCACTAGGCTAATCCTCCACCTGCAGTGCCGGCACCCCAGATTCTAGTCCCAGTTAGGGCGCCGGATTCTGTCCCGGTTGCTCCTCTTCCAGTCCAGCTCTCTGCTGTGGCCTGGGAGTGCAGTGGAGGATGGCCCAGGTCCTTGGACCCTGTACCCATATGGAGACCAGGAGGAAGCACCTGGCTCCTGCCTTCGGATCAGCATAGCTTTGGCCATAGTGGCCATTTGGGGGGTGAACCAACAGAAGGAAGACCTTTCTCTCTGTCTCTCTCTCTCTATTGCTAATTTTCACTGTCAAATTAAAAAAAAAAAAAAGAACGTATTAAGATCAGTCTCATTCACAATAGTTACAAAAAATTTAAAATATCTGTGGATAAGCTTAACCAAGAGTGTGAAAAATTTGTACAATCAAAATTTCAAAACATTAAAGAAATAAATAGAAGACACAAAAAATGGAATGACCTTCCATGTTTATGGATTGGAAAAATTAATGTCATCAAAATGTCCGTAACACCCAGAGCAATTTACAGATTCAATGTGATCTAAATCAAAACACTAGGGACAGCCCTGGCTGTTGCCATTTGAGGAGTGAACCAACTGATGGAAGATCTCACTCTCTGTCTCTCCCTCTCTCTCTAACTCTGTCTTTCAAATAAATAAATAAATCCTTAAAAAATAGAGAAAATCTAAACAGATCATTAAAAAGCTGCAACATTGAAACAGTGATTAAAAGTCTTCCACCAAAGAAAAATCCAAGACCTGATGGTTTACAATTAAATTCTACAAAATTTAAAGAATTAACTCCAACATTTTTACAACTATTCAAAAGTATTTTAAAAGATGGAATTCTGTCCAACTCTTTTTACAAGGTTAGCATTACTGTTATACCAAAACTGAACAAAGACACAACAGAAAACTACTTACTTTATAGTAATTCCTGATGATTCTTTTTATTTCTTTTTTTTTTTAAATTTATTTATTTGACAGGTAGAGTTACAGACAGTGAGAGAGAGAGAGAGAGAAAGGTCTTCCTTCCATTGGTTCACTCCCCAAATGGTCGCCACGGCCGGTGCTGCGACGATCCGAAGCCAGGAGCCAGGTGCTTCTTCCTAGTCTCCCATGCGGGTGCAGGGCCCAAGCACCTGGGCCATCCTCCCCTGCCTTCCCGGGGCACAGCAGAGAGCTGAACTGAAAGAGGAGCAACCGGGACTAGAACACGGCGCCCACATGGGATGCCGTTGCCGCAGGCAGAGGATTAACCAAGTGAGCCAAGGCGCCGGCTCCAATTCTTTTTAGGGAGTCCCTATGGGATGCCAGCACTGCAGGCGGTGGCTTCAACCTGCTATGCCACAGTACCAGCCCCCATAATTAATTTCACAAATAAGGAAATTGAGGCATAGAGATGTTAAGTAACTTCGGCATCCCATATGGGCGCTGGTTCGAGACTCTGGCTCCCCACTTCTGATCCAGCTCTCTGCTGTGGCCTGGGAAAGCAAAAGAAGATGGCCCAAGCCCTTGGGCCCCTGCACGCTTGTGGGAGACCTGGAAGAAGCTCCTGGTTCCTGGCTTCGGATTGGTGCAGTTCTGGCCATTGCAGCCAATTGGGGAGTGAACCAGTGGATGGAAGACCTCTCTCTCTGTCTCTCCTTCTCTCTGTGTGTAACTCTGACTTTCAAATAAATAAATAAATCTTAAAAAAAAAAGAAGTTAGTCTCCTACTTCCCACATAGACTGAAAGACAGGGGCTCTTCAGATGTGGATTGGAACAAGTAGTATTCTTTTGGTAGCTTTGAGTTTCCTCAGTCAGGTACTTTAATAGGGTTTATAGGGTCATTCTGTGTATGAGGTCTTGAGCTGTTTGTTGAAGTCTTTCTAGGCCAACAGTGAGGTCCAAATGAGAAGAGGGCTCAGAGGAGCCTGAGTGGAGTTTGATCAAGGAAAGAACCTTTGTCAGGAGCTAGTATTTAAAACCAAATAGCCTAGATTTGGAATGCATGCTCTGAACCACTGTGCTATACTATCTTACAAATCCCAGGTAAACACACAGTGATCACAAAGCCACCACATGCTGACTGTCTGCTATCACTGGCCTTATGAAAAGCGTATTGTGTATCTTAACACATCTATTTTTCAGTCTTGTATTGTTTTCCTCCACTCTTGGGAAACTGAGATTCAAGAAGCCTGAGGGATTTGCCCAGAGTTACTGAGTCTACAAATGACTGTGGTGAGGTGAGATTTCATTTCATTTCAATCATAATAATACATATGTTTCATTCCATTGTCCTCAGCCTTAAACCCTGTGCCACCCTAATGGTCCCTGGTAGGGCTCACCTTCACTGTGCCTCTTCTGAATACACAGGAAGGTGCCACCTCTAAGCTGTCCCAGTAGGATATGTCTTAAGTTGCTTTCCCAGATGTAGTAATAATGAAGTAATGTAAAATTATAATGCCATCTAGCTATGGGAGCAGGTGTTCAGCTTACTAGTTAAGATACTTGTGTCCCATATTAGAGCACCAGGGTTAGATCCTGGCTCCAGCTCTTGACTCCCGCTTCCTGCTAATGTGCATGCTTGGATACAGCAGTGATGGCTCAGTTAATTGCGTTACTACACATGCAAGGCCACATTGTGTAAATGCCCTGAATTAAAGTTTGTGAAATGTCTTAAACCCCCCAAAACAAAATCCACACATTTTAATGCTACTAATAAACTTCACATTTATTTCATAATTTTCCTTGACAAATAACTATTTTCCTTTATATTCTATTTTTTAAGTAAAAAATGTTATGCTTATTTTGCTTACCTCCTTCTGTCACATATTCTACTATCTTCTCTGCAGACTACTATTAGTTTTATAATGTTGTAGGATCATGAAAATTTAAATTAAATATACTGTTAAATGTATTTTATTTGGTTTCAGTATATTAGATTGATTCCAAAAGTGTACCATTTTTGGAAGCTTTTTTGCTAATAAGAGGGAGAGAAAAAATAAATAACATTGAAATCACTGAACATTTATAATAAAAGTTATGAACTTGTCACAGAGACAAAGGAAATCTACAATGTTTTCCTCTGAGCTTTCTGTCTTAGCCATATCATGTTCATTCATTGCTTGATTTAATCTAGCTTAATATTCATTTTAAGAGATAACCAACCCATGCCTTAATAAAATTCTATGATTCATTCAAAATCCTGAAAATGTTTTCAGTTCCAGATGGACACAGAAAAGCATGCATTGTCATTTTTATGTTTGGTTGCAGAGTAACTTTCTCCATAAGCAAAACTATCATTTAATATTCCAGGCTTAAAACGAGTCAGCACCAGGTTGTGAATGATTCACTGTGTCTTGACTTCACACACTGGGGAGTTCACAAGGAAAAGAGAGCAACCTGACTGACGGCTTACTTATGCTCAACCCAGTTCTACCCACATTTCTACTGCATCTTTCCCCATCGCTTCCCTAGGGTTGTTGTGAGAATTCAATGAAATAATATATGAAAGCATTTGTCACAGTATTCCCCCTAAATGGTAGCTGTGTTCTTTAACTGAGTGCCTCCAATAACCATCTTCTTGAAAAAACAGCAAGGTTGGGGTCTAAGTATGAGTGCAGGACTGGGATACAACAGCAGACAAGTTTCAAGGAAGAACAATAAAAATGTGCATGAAAAACTCCAAAGAAATGTCTCCAATGCCATGGATCACAAAACTCAAAACACTTTTAAGGCAATAAATTTTAAGAGGAGAATGCTGGATCTGTGCAAGTGTGAATTGTAAATGAGTAATATATACACTGGCCTGATCTAAATGCATGGGTCCCAAGCAATTCCATTGCCAGGGCTCTTTGAGATAAGGAGATCAGAGAAAAGAGGAGCTGCTTCCAAACAGCAAAGCATAGATAGATGGCTCATTGGCTTAGAAGACAGAGCATTTTGCAGTGGAGGGGAGGTGGGTGGCCAGTGGCACGGTGTCCCCTGCTGCTGGCTGAGCAGCACCTGGAGACCAGCAGCAGTGGGGAATGTAGTGAGTAATGGGAACTTTAGTGGGGTCCTGGAGGCAGGCCCCAGCACAAGTAGTGGAGTGTGGTGCAGCTTTCTGGGCCCAGGCATGGGACTGTGGAGGTTGCAATGGGACAGCCACCTAACTGAGCACCAACAGGGTGCCATGATGCAGTTGAGGTACTCCGAGAGGACCCCCAGATACTAGAGTGCAAGTAACTCTCAGAAGGGGCCTCTCAAGATCTGGCAAGTGGCATGGTAAGGGCTGGAGTTCACAAAATTCAGGCCTAAATGTTAAAAAGACGTTATTCATATCCACTGGGTAGTGACGCTTGGAAAGTTTTGGACTTGAAGGACAGATATATTTAACATGAAGATAGACAAAGGAAAAATAATTTTAAAGATTTATTTTCTTTATTTGAAAGGCAAAGTTGGAGAGAGAGAGAAAGAGAGAGAGAGAGAATCTTCCATTGCTGGTTCACTCCCCAAATGGCTGTAATGGCCGGAGCTGGGCCAATCTGAAGTCAGGAGCCAGGAGCTCCCACATGGGTGCAGGGGCCAAGGACTTGGGCAATCTTCTGCTGCTTTTCCAGGCACATTAGCAGGGAGCTGGATCAGAAGTGGAGCAGCTGGGACTCAAACTGGTGCCCCTATGGGATGCTGGCACTATGGGTGGTAGCATTGCCCACTACACTACAACACCAGCTCCAGGAAAAACATTTAAAAATTTTTTTCAAATTAACATCTGCAGATCCTTAGAGCTCATTGCTCAATTCTAAGTAATTTCACAATAATGTACTATACTCTGTCCTTTCCCTAGCCAGGCATTCCAGAGGGAGAGTCCACAAAATAGATGACAGATTTTCTGAGGAATAGGTTGAGCTGGGAAAACCGGGAGACAGAGTGAGGAATGGTAGAGGTCATGATGACCTACTGGCAAAAATAAGAATGCTGATGGGAAGAACAAAGCCACAACTATTTATACTAAGTAGCGAGCACAAGTGACAGACTTCAGATTTTAAGAAACTCAAGCAAACAAGCTAGGACCAGTTCAGATGCAAGTTTAGTCGTACTTAAAAATAACAAACAGGAATTTACCTGAATAGAATGCACAAGTTAAAACATAGATTTAGTTAAAAAGGATGCACAGGTTTTCTTAGGGCACGTGGGTGAGTCACATAACCCCTCTGGGAAGACAAAGGACCACGGAAAATTCCAGAAGGTGGAGAATTCTATCACAGCCAGGGAATGAGATGGTTAGGAAGTCAGGCCTGGGTGAATTGGTGTAAATGCAACTCATCACAGAGTAGAAGTGCTCCCTGCACAACCCCTGATTTGGAAATTCAATTACTTTGAAAGCAAAATTACCCAGAGTGAAAAGTCAGCACAATTAGATGTCATTAACTATTCATTGAAATAGCCCAATAAATCATTTTTTTAATACATGATTCAGGGAGATTTGGAAACCCACAAGCAAAATTCTGGCAACTAGAACAGCACTGAGATATGGTTTCTGCAAGAATGCTCCAAGACAATTGGTAGGATTTTCTACCGTCTGGTCTGAGGAAAGACAGTGTTCATGGAAGGCAAACAGTCTTCATGGAACCCAGGAAAGGAAAGAAGTCAAGATCTGGACTAAATGGAGTTTATTCTGGGAATGCAAGGTTTGTCAAACATGAAAAATCAGGAAATAGTTCACCATATTAACAAAATAAAAAAACATATGATGTTTCATAGAACCAGTAGTAAGTAGCTGATGACAGATGTCTGCTGTTCTACAGCATAGTAGCGTGATGATAGCTAATGATTTATCATGTTCCAAAATACCTAGAAGATTATGAAGGTTTCCAACACAAAGAAATAAGTGCATGAGGGGGAATAGACAAGCTGGCTACTCTGACATGATTATTATACATTACCTACATGTGCCATAATATCACACTGGGGGCCGGCGCTGTGGTATAGCGGGTAAAGCTGCTGCCTGCAGTGCCGGCACCCCACATGGGCACTGGTTTGAGTCTCAGCTACTCCACTTCCAATCCAGCTCTCTGCTATGGCCTGGGAAAGCAGTAGAAGATGGCCCAAATCCTTGGGCCCCTGAACCCACAAGGGAGACCTGGAAGAAGCTCCTGGCTCCTAGATTCGGATTGGCCCAGCTCCAGCCATTGCGGCTGTTTGGGGAGTGAACCAGCAGAAGGATGACCTTTCTCTCTGCCTCTGTAACTCACCTTTCAAATAAATAAATAAATCTTTTTTAAAAAAATCATAAAAATGTTTAATTATTTTGTGTCAATTTTTAAAAATCCATTCCTGGAGGGGGAAAAAACTCTCGTAGATATACAAGGGTACTTCTTTAAGCTAATAAAAGACAACTCCCAAGCCCCACAGTTAACTTAATGGTAAGAGACGCAATGAGTACCCCCTAGGATGATAACCACAACAAGGATTTCCACTCTGAACCACTTCTCTTCAACATAACAGTTCTAGTCCTGGAAGTTATAGATTGTACAACCAGGTCAGAAATAAAATAAAAGGCTTCCAAATGGACCTTTGACCAGAAAGTAAAATCTAAAAATATAAAAAAGGTGGTCTCTGTAACCATGGGTTAGGCAAAAATTCCTTAGACACAAAAGCATGATCCATAAAAGAACAAATTGATAAAGTAGGGCTGGCACTGTGGTGTAGTGAGTAAAGCTGCTGCCTGCAGTGCCGGCATCCCAGAAGAGGATGGTTCAAGTCTCAGCCACTTTACTTTAAATCCAGCTCTCTACTATGGCCTGGGAATGCAGTGGAGGATGGCCCAAGTCCTTGGGCCTCTGCACCCGCGTGGGAGACCCGGAAGCTCTTGGCTCCTGGCTTCAGATCTGCATAGCTCCACCTGTTGTGGCCATTTGGGGAGTGAATGAGCAGATGGAAGACCTCTCTCTTTCTCTCTCTGTGCCTCTGCCTCTCTGAACTCTGCCTTTCAAATAAATAAATAAATCTTTAAAAAATTTTTTTTTTGACAGGCAGAGTGGATAGTGAGAGAGAGAGAGAGACAGAGAGAAAGGTCTTCCTTTTTGCCGTTGGTTCACCCTCCAATGGCTGCTGTGGCCAGCACATCTCGCTGATCCGAAGCCAGGAGCCAGGTGCTTCTCCTGGTCTCCCATGGGGTGCAGGGCCCAAGCACTTGGGCCATCCTCCCCTGCACTCCTGGGCCACAGCAGAGAGCTGGCCTGGAAGAGGGGCAACTGGGATAGAATCTGGCGCCCCAACCGGGACTAGAACCCGGTGTGCCAGCGCTGCAAGGCGGAGGATTAGCCTATTGAGCCTTGGCGCCGGCCTACCCTATTTCTAAATAAAGTCATATTTACATGCCCTGGGGCTTAGGTCTTCAACAGCTTTCAGGGGTACACAATTCAATCCATAATCGGGAATACAAAATTATGCAACTGTTTTGGAAAACAATTTGGTGTTTTTTTAATAAAGTTTCTGGTCCCAAGAATTTTAGACAACACAAACTCTTTATTGCCAGTAAACCAAACTATTATTAAACAAACTACTGATGTATGTAACAACATTGCTGTATCTCAAAATATGCTAAGAGGCCAGATCATAAAAAAAAGACTGTGTCCCATATGATTCCACTTGTAAAAAATTCTGAAAATTACAAATAAATCTGTAGTGACAGAAAGCAGCTCAATAATTGGTTGGGTTTGTGGTAGGAGGGGTTTGAAGGAGAACCTATTATTTATAATTTATACTTTTTTTAACTTTCATTTAATAAATTTCCAAAGTACAACTTTTGGATTATAGCAGCTTTTCCCCCCATAACCACCCTCCCGCCCGCAACCTTCCCATCTCCCACTCCCTCTCTCATCCCATTCACATCAAGATTCATTTTCATTTATCTTTATATACAGAAGATCAATTTAGTATATACTAAGTAAAGATCTCAACAATTGGAACCCACACAGAAACGCAAAATATAAAGTACTGTTTGAGTACCAGTTATACAGTTAATTGACGTAGTACAACATAAGGACAGAGATCCTACACGGGGAGTAAGTGCACAGTGACTCCTGTTGTTGATTTAACAATTGACACTCTTATTTATGACATCAGTAATCACCCAAGGCTCTTGTCATGAGCTGCCAAGGCTATGGAAGCCTCTTGAATTCGCCACGTTCAATCTTATTTAGACAAGGCCATAGTCAAAGTGGAAGTTCTCTCTCTCTCTCTGGCTGGTGCCGTGGCTCACTAGGCTAATCCTCTGCCTGCGGTGTTGGTACTCCGGGTTCTAGTCCCGGTTGCTCCTCTTCCAGTCCAGCTCTCTGCTGTGGCCTGGAAAGGCAGTGGAGGATGGCCCTAGTGCTTGGGCCCTGCACCTGCATAGGAGACCAGGAGGAATCACCTTGCTCCTGGCTTCGGATCGGTACAGTGCACCAGCCATAGTGGCCATTTTGGGGGTGAACCAATGGAAGGAAGACCTTTCTCTCTGTCTCTCTCTCACTGTCTAACTCTGCCTGTCCAAAAAAAAAAAAAAAAAGTGGAAGTTCTCTCCTCCCTTCAGAGAAAGGTACCTCCTTCTTTGATGGCCCATTCTTTCTGCTGGGATCTCACTCACAGAGATCTTTCATTTAGGTCAGTTTTTTTTTTTTTTTTTTTTGCCACAGACAGTGTCTTGGCTTTCCATGCCTGAAATATACTCATGGGCTTTTTAGCCAAATCCGAATGCCTTAAGGGCTGATTCTGAGACCAGAGTGCTGTTTAGGACATCTGCCATTCTATGAGTCTGCTGTGTATCTGCTTCCCATGTTGGATAGTTCTCCCCTTTTTAATTCTATCAGTTAGTATTAGCAGATACTAGTCTTGTTTATGTAATCCTTTTGACCCTTAATCCTATCATTATGATCAATTATGAACTGAAACTGATCACTTTGACTAGTGAGATGGCGTTGGTACATGCCACCTTGGTGGAATTATACTTTAACACAGCTATAACAAAGGACTGATAATTTTATAACTCACTGGATCACTAGCAGTACAGATTATCACTCACCCAAAATCCTTGTGAAGTGGGAGAGATGGGATTTAATTTTAATCCAGGTCCTTGCCTTCTACTTAGAGAAGCATTCTAAATACAGGCACATATGCATTGCACAAAGAGGTAAAGTTCATCTAAAAGATGAGAATACACATACACATGTGGGCACAGTTGAAGAGTAGAGTGGGAGAAAAGGGGTAGAGGAGGGAATGTTGAGAGAGGGGCACCCTCAGTACCACTTCTCTCCCTGGTCTCAAAGCAGAGCCTCTCCCAATTGTATAAGGTTGGAAGGGGAGCAGTTGAATGGCACCTCCCATGTCAGGTTTCTGCTGAAAGAAGAGATAGGTACTGGGAAGAGGGCTATTTGGCAAGTAGGCAAGGGGATTATACAGCATGGGGCCTTAGGGCTTTTAGTTTGTGGCCTTAATCTAATTATCCCATATCATTTGGAAGCAAAAGAGTTGCAGATTTGAAACTTGTTGAATTGGGAATATTTGCAAAGACTTTGCTAACTGCGAATGCCTACTCTGAAGATCTGAGATCTGAAATATTCCAGCTTCTGATTTCAGAGCATTTGAGATTGCAGGTTTTTGCCTAGGGATGTTCAACCTGTATACTAAAGTTTTTATTTAGTCCATCAGTGCTGGTTTCAAAGGCTGGGGTTTCTGGCCTTTTATTAATAAATTGCCTTTTTTGTAGCATCAAATGTAATGGAAGCCATTATGCAGAAATAAAACTATACATTGATGGACAAGTTTTTTTAAAGATTTTATTTATTTATTTATTTGAGAAAGATAGAGAGACTTACAGAGAGAGGGAGAGACAGAGAGAAAGATCTTCCATCTGCTGGTTCACTCCCCAAAAGGCCATAACAGGCAGAGCTGGGCTTATCCAAAGCCAGGAGCCAGGAGCTTCTTCTGGATCTCCCACACAGGTGCAGGGGCCCAAGTACCTGGCTCATATTCCATTGCTTCCCAAGGCCACAGCAGAGAGCTGGATTGGAAGAGGAAGAGCAGGGACATGAACTGGGGCCCATATGGGATGCTGGCACCACAGGTGGAGGCTTAGCCTACTAGCCACAGCAACAGCCCCTTAATGGATAAATTTAACACAAGAAACAACAAAGTAATATTCATGGATTCCTGGTTCTTAGGTTTTGGGATTTTTAGGGTTCCAAGAAGGCAAGGAAGCACCCAGTTTAAGTAGAAAGGACTGTATTTCAGGGGGCTCAAAAGGGGGCTAAAGAGAGTGGGGTTGCAGCCTGCTCAGACAGAGAGCAGGGGTGTTGGAGCCAGGCTTCCTTCTGTTTGGGCAGTAGGCAGAGTTTCTCCTTAAGTTGCTCCCAGGGCAGGTGCAGAGGGCCACATGGACCCTGATAAGGTGGGTATGGGATGGGCAGAAAGGCTCCTTGTTCAAGTTTACAATGTTTATCTTAGCAGTTCAGAAGGTCCCAGGTGAGGGGCTTTCCTGAGCAATAAAAATGCCACTAGCATTTAGATGATCTGCACCCAAGTTCATTGGTTTGGGGTTTAGGCCTCAGAAGTTCTGTGTTCCCTTAACCATCTGCATTTTCCTCTTTTACAAAACTCACACATTTGACACCACTGTGATTCCTGTTTTTACTTAGTGAAAAAGCTAAGCTATGGAAAAGCTCTGTAGCCTGCCCTGGATGACTCCTCAAAGAACCACAGATAGAATGTAGATTTGCCAATTCTGCGGTGCTCTGCTACTTAGCTTTGTAGATCGTAGAAAGCTACACAGAACTTCTTTTTTTTTTTTTTTTTTTTTTTTTTTTTTGACAGGCAGAGTGGACAGTGAGAGAGAGAGAGACAGAGAGAAAGGTCTTCCTTTGCCATTGGTTCACCCTCCAATGGCCGCCACAGCCAGCGCGCTGCGGCCGGCGCACCGCGCTGCTCCGATGGCAGGAGCCAGGTGCTTCTCCTGGTCTCCCATGGGGTGCAGAGCCCAAACACTTGGGCCATCCTCCACTGCACTCCCTGGTCACAGCAGAGAGCTGGCCTGGAAGAGGGGCAACCGGGACAGGATCGGTGCCCCGACCGGGACTAGAACCCGGTGTGCCAGAGCCGCAAGGCGGAGGATTAGCCTGTTGAGCCACGGCGCCGGCCTACACAGAACTTCTTTAACCAGTTCCACTAAGAAGAGCTTTGTGTACAAGTTTCCTTTCATAGCCCCATGACTATCTTATGTCTGATCCCTATTATCTTGGCTACCCTAAGCATTAGCATTTTGAATTGCTTAGAAATAAAACTTGACAAAGTCTGGGGCAAGATAAGACAAGTGTGCACATGTGACATGCTCCTTGTCCCCGCTCCTGTGGGATAACTCCTTCACTCACCAAGGCTGGGATGTTGTTCTAGGGGGCCTGCTTTCTCCTCGCATCTTGGCTCACAGTATTTCTCCCCTTAAAACCACCCTACAAGGCAAGTTTTTATTGTCCTGCATATAGAGGAGGAAGTTCATCAAGATTATGTAATCTGACCCAGGTCACACAACTGAGAAGTAAAGGGAGAAGGATTGTTCACTCACCAGTTACACCCGCCTCCTTCTCCCCTTACCTACTCCTTCCAGGTGCAAAACACCCACAGATCCTGCTTCTATTTTTTAGGGGATACTTTCGACAAAATCAAAAGATGCTACCCCTGAAATTTTATTATTTTTATTTAAAAAGAACACTGGTAGGGCTGGTGCTGTGGTGTAGCGGGTAAAGCTGCCGCCTGCAGTGCCGGCATCCCAGCTGCTCCACTTCCAATCCAGCTCTCTGCTATGGCCTGGGAGAGCAGTAGAAGATGGCCCAACTCCTTGGGACCCTGCACCTATGGAGGAGACCTGGAAGAAGCTCCTGGCTCCTGGCTTCGGGTCGGTGCAGCTCCAGCCATTGCGGTCATCTGGGGAGTGAACCATCAGATGGAAGACCTCTCTCTCTCTCTCTGCCTTTCCTTCTCTCTCTGTGTAACACTGACTTCCAAGTAAACACACAGATCTTTTTTAAAAAAATGAATACTGGTGGTTATAAAAACTATATATTTTTCTTACAATTCAATGGAATGGAACATCTACATCACCAGAAAATGATTATCAGGTATTAAATAACTATTGGCTCACACTTCAGCCTGAACCCCTAAGTTCTAGGACAGGTGTAGATCCTGCAGGATAATAACTACAGATGCCATGCCTGGGAGCTTGGGTTCCCAAAGCCTTTTTCCTTCTCTCTTCGGAACTGTGACATAGCCAACTGGAAATTTTATTCTAAATCCAGCCCCTCCACCAGCTGACAGGCTTACTCTTGTTCTCCTTTCTTTTTGGTCCCAAGTATTACCTCCCCGCCCTTCTCTATCCTGAACACAGGACTTCAGAGCACAGGCCCAGCCCTTTTCCACCTTGCAGCAGTTAAATAAATAAATGCCAAAGCCTGTGCCCCTCCCTAGACCCCCTGGAGCAGAGTCTCTGGGCTGAGGGCCTGCATCTTGAGGGAGTTTCAAAGCTGTGCAGGTGACTGTGGCCTCAGAAAGGGCTGAACACGGCAGGGCCGACACAGATCCCAACAACATATGCTGCAGGTGCACGTTCTCTCCGTGGCGGTCACTCATTTCTTCTACAGATGCTTGCTCTTGGCCTGCTTCCCATCTGTACCCTCACAAATACCCGAAACAGGAGGGAAGGCAGGAACAAGCAGAAATCAGGCTCTGCCCATTGGCAGGCACAGAAAGACATCCTGTGCAAACGCAGGCAAGACACTGGCTCGAAGGAGATTTCTGAGTAGAACTTTCTTTCCAGCTAAGTACTTTGCATGGGGAAAACTGTTAATTAAATTAAATGGATATAAATTGCTGCTTGGACTAAGGTGGAAAGCTAGTTTATTAATTCACTACTGGCATTGGCCCTTAGCCCAGTGAATTTTCACTTCTTTTCACTCTTAGCACTCCAGCCACTGTGGGTGCTATTAGTTAAAATATCCTGGTGCTGCTAAATCACAACATAAAACAATATTTTGAACACATCCAGAAGTGTTACATAAATGGCTCAGAGAGAGCTGCTAAATATATGTTCCAAATAGGTTAGAAAAATTCTCTTACATAAACTCACATTCTCTTGTATCTGTGGCAGGGTTCTTTCTTATTGAAGTGGCTACTAGAGGAAGTTAATGGGTCATTCAAGGTCACTTAGCCTCTCAAGTGTCCTTATCAGTAAATAAAGCCTTACTAACACATCCTTCATGGTGTCATTGTTATGGGTATTATCTAACATAGTTACACTCACCACTTGCTAGGGTCTGGATGCTTCCCACACATTATGTTATGGGATAGATACTCTATTACCCCATTTTACAGAAAGGAAACTGAGGCTGGGCAGGTTGCAACGATTTGGCCAAGGTCATAGAGCAAATTCCCACCCAGGCAGTCTCACCTCTCAACCACCACAGCACACTGAGAGCATGATCTACACAAAGCCTGGCACATTTCCACACTCTGGGCATGGCAGCTAGTGAGGACAAGGATAACAAAATCAGGCTTTCCTCTCTCCCTAGCAGTGAACCAATTCAACACCTGTTCTTTATCTGTAAGATATTTGTTATTTGTTTTAAGCAATACCAGTGCATATTAAAAACTACCTTGGGTGGGTATTCACTGTGTCAGTCACGGTTTGAAGTACTTCCTCGGTATCCCCACAGTCAGTCTCCACATCAAGCTAGTGGGACAGGTGTTATTACCATTATTCCAATTTTGCTGATGAGGCCATGAAGCCAATTTTGCTGATGAGGTTGAGCAACTTGCCCAAGTCACAAGCCTGGGTCTGACTCAGCCTGGTCCCAGAGCCCCCCTCTGCCTGCCACCACTTGTCCATCTGTGTTGATAGAGCTGAGTCCCCTGAGACCCACCCCCAGGAACAATTATTCCCCTACCAATAGCTTCAATTTCCTGGTGCATACCATCCTGATTGGTCAACTGCAATGGCCTTCTGCACACCTTTCCCTGCATATAAAACAACACAAGCCACTGAAGAGTCACTGATCCCAGAGCACCTCTGGGCCTTGTGATTCCCAGATTTCTGAACATGTTTCCCCAGCAGCTCTCTCTGTTGTTCCATATTGGAGTCAGACTCACCCACTCCCCTCAACTCCAGTTCTCTCCCTCATTCTCAGCCAATGAACTTCCCGTGACGTCACAGAGAAACTAGAAGCTAGTAGACGAAAGAACTCAAAACTACCAGCAGGTAACTGACTGAAGCTCTGTCCACATCTATTATTGCCTTCATTCTGCTCTATGAGAGGCATCGTCTTCCTTTCTATAGTGGATTCTCTTCCTTTTTGTCCAGAAATTCTGCCTCCTCAAGGACCTTACACTGTGAATTTTCTCAGAGTATCTTTGACTTCTTCTTCTCAAATAGATCCTCTCCATCAGCATTGAGGGGTGCTCAAGCCTCTCACCTCATACAGCACCAGGACAACAGTCACAGCCTTCTGAGCTTCCACAGCCTCTGACTTGATCTACATACTTGCAACCGAACATTCTACTGTGTCCCCAGATACATGCCCATGGCCAGGGCAGCCTTTTTCCCCCACCCTGTTGAGGGAAAGAGTTGTCTACCTCTGCTGACTTGGCTCCTGGTCATTGTCAATCACCTGTGTATCTTTTGTCCCAGTCATTAAGAGCATTCTCCTCAAGGTCACAAGGACTTACCTTCTTGTCCCAAATCCAATGTACATTTCTGCCCTTGAATCCTTTGATGTTTCCTGAGCATATGAAGCTGTTGATGGTTTTCTCCCAGCTTGCAGAACACCACACTCTCCAGCTGCACTCTCCTACCTCTCTAAACTCATCTTGCCCTGCTCTGCAGCTGTCCCTCAGGTATTGTTGTCCCCGCTGATTCTGTTCAGGTGTCTCCTCTTCTCTTTCAACTTACACTCCCTGTGCAATTTCATCTACTGCTATGACTTTAATGATCAACAAGATAACCCCCAAGTCTGTGTTCATGGCCTGTTTCTGAACTTCGGAGCTATTTGTGCAATTTCCTCGTGGATATCTCTTCCTGGCTATCACCAAGACACTAACACAACCCACATTCACATTTCTTTTTCAGTGGATGGAGCCACTAGGTTGGCCATGAAATGGGACCTCATGCTTGACAACTCGCTGTCACCCCAACACACTTAAACACTAAGTCTCAATGATCTTTCCTCTCAAATATATTTTTAAGATTACTTATTTATTTAGATCGGTGGCAGAGAGAGATAGACAAAGAGAGAAAGTGAGCTCCCAAATGCTGGCTAACCCCCCAAATGTCCCCACAATGGGTAGGTCTAGGTCAGGCTGGGCAGAAGCTAAGAAGAAAAACACAATCCAGGTCCCTCACATGGGTGGTAGACAATTACCCGAGCCTTTGTCTAGTGCCTTCCAGGGTCTGCATTATCAGAGAGCTGGAATCCAGAGCTGCGGGTGGGTATCGAGCCCATATAAACTGATATGAGACATGGGCATCTTAACCTAGGTAGGCCAACTACCAAATACCCACCCCCTCTAAAATATCCTGAAATGTGTATTCACTTCCCTCCATCTCTCCATGCCTCCTTCCTAGTCCAGACAATTGCCATCATTTTATCCAGACACTGGCAGCAGCCTCCTGACCCTAACAAATTGCTCATCTCTGATCCATTCTCTGTACTATAGCAGGAACATTCTTTCTAAAATGTAAAACACAAATCCGGTCACATCAAGATTTTCAATTCTCTTCATATACAGAAAATCAGTTTAGTATATATAAAGTAAAGATTTCAACAGTTTGCCCTCACATAGCAACACAAAGTGAAAAATACTGTTGGAGTACTAGTTATAGTATTAAATCACAATGTACAGCACATTAAGGACAGAGATCCTACATGATTTTTTTTAAAAGTTGATTAATTTTCTATGTAATTTCCAATTTAACACCAAGTTGTTTTTTTTTTTTTGTCATTTTCAATTATCTTTATATACAGGAGATCGATTCAGTATATACTAAGTAAAGATTTCATCAGTTTGCACCCACACAGAAACACAGAGTGTAAAAATACTGTTTCAGTACTAGTTATAGCATTACTTCACATTGGACAACCCATTAAGGACAGATCCCACATGGGATGTAAGTACACAGTGACTCTTGATGTTGATTTAACAATTTAACACTCTTGTTTATGGCGTCAGTAATCTCCCTAGGCTCTAGTCATGAGTTGCCGAGGCTATGGAAGCCTTTAGGGTTCGCTGACTTCGATCTTATTCCAACAGGGTCATAGTCAAAGTGGAAGTTCTCTCCTCCCTTCAGAGAAAGGTACCTCCTACTTTGATGGCCCTGTTCTTTCCACTGGGATCTTTCATTTCAGTCTTCTTCTTCTTTTTTTTTTTTTTTCCAGAGTGTCTTGGCTTTCTGTGCCTAAAATACTCTCATAGGCTCTTGAGCCAGATCCAAATGCCTTAAGGGCTGATTCTGAGGCCAGAGTGCTATTTAGGACATCTACCATTCTATGTCACTCTTTCTTTTCAAAGGCTGAATGGTATCTATGGGCAAGGACCCATTCTGCCCCATCGTCTGTGGGTCCTCAGAACCAGGACAAAGACTGACAGAAGGAACTTATATTGGATGTTCTCTGCTTCTCTGGACACACTGCCTGAAGTTCTCCATGTGGTTCTATGCTCTGGGAAGCCGACTTCTGCAGACTTCTGCCCACTGAATTCCTGCTGAGCTTGGTCAGTGGGAAGGGATCAGAGGGGAGGAGAAGACACACGGAGAATTCATTCTCTTCGCTTCCTTCTTCAGGCTTCAGTTGATAGTAATTGCTCTTCTCCTGTGCAGCCAAGGATTTGGTTCTCACCGGGCTTAGGCTACCCAGTTTGTCACCACTGCCTGCCCCGGTTTCTTCAGGCCTAGGTGTAGTAATGGCCGCACCCAGCTCTTGCAGATACAGGGTGTTTCACTCTTGTTTTGGTTCCCTTCACTCTGCCCATGGTTACATCTTTATTACAAACTAGGGTCTCACCCTTTCTTCATTCACATAGTGCTGAGAACATTTGGTTAATGTGGACCCTCACCACAACCCACATATTAAGTGAGTTATTAATTCTTGAATTCTCTTCACTGTTTTCATTCCACACAATTCAGGTTTCTAATATTTTTCTCAAGTTTCAAATGACTCCAAAACATTATATTCCTTTCCACTTCCTTCCTTTCTTCTCCCTCCATCCCCTCTCTCCCTCCCTCCTTTTCTTCCTTCAGCAGAGAATCTAAGCACTTACAAAGCACCAGGAAGTGTGCTGCCCTGGAGATCCAAAGATAGGTAAAATGCCATTGATTGTCAAGGAACTCACAGTCAGGTGAGAGATAAAAATTAAAAAAAAAAAAAAAAGATAAGTAGTGCACTGGGAGGATGGCCAAGGGCTGTGCACCCAGGGCCCTCCTGCTTGGAGCCAGGAGACACAAGGCCCACCGGCCAACACTCATGCTGCCTCACCACTCCTCACATACTCTCAGCTCCCTGAAGCGAATCTTCATAAAATGTCACTGTGCTAAGCGCGCCACATTCATTAACTCACTTAACACAACACCACTCCAAGTACTAGCAAACACTTAGCAAACAGTAGCGTCCGCACTGACACAGAAGGCAACTGAGGCTAGAAGAGACTAGGAAGGTAACCTGGTGATGTGTGCGTGGCGTGGCTAGACCTGAAACATGGTAAGACCAGATTATACATAATGGTCATTTGCCCGAAGGCTGCAAAGCGCTCCACCTCCGATTTCCACCTCGAAGCTGCAGTGCTGCAGGAAGACATGAAAGCCCGTCGCTCTTCTCCAAGACCTCTGAAGGCAGGATGGGAGATGTGCTGTCGGAGGGCCAGGAAGCTGTCCTCACCTCTCTTCATTACGCTAATTGCTCTGGAGATGAAACACGGCGGGTTTCCCCTCTCCTTATCCTTCCCGTGCTCACAGCTCTGCTACTTCAGAATTGTGTCTGCTGTGGGTAGGCAGAGGCTTTGTTATTTTGTCCTCATTATACAGAAGATAAAACTGAAGCCTGTGGCAGGTGCATGACTCGGCCAGGTCCCACTGGCAGTGGGAGGTGGCCCAAGGTCCCAGGGACTAATGCGCTAACCTTTGCATTTTTTTTTCTCCCAACTTTGCACCACGCTAGAATGACCACCTCCTAGCCCCCACCTATCTGAACACACTTGACCTTCTGGGCCCACTCCAGCTCCTCCTGGCCTCTTGCACCTTTACTCTCACTGCCCTGCTCCTCACCAGAGATGATCATCAAGGCCTCTCTCTGTGACCTAATTATGATGCATGGGCTGCGCTTGCCTGCTGCCAGTGGTAAGTTTTGTACTTAGGGGATGTTCTCTAGCAATGCAATGGTGAGGCCCTTCCAGGGAGCCAACCAGTGGATGGAGGACCTTTCTCTCTGTCCCTCTGTCTGTGGCTCTGCCCCTCAGGTAGATAAGTAAATTTTTTTAAAAGATATCAACTGCAGAAGTACCAGAAAAAAATAACTCCTTTAAGGTCCTGCCAGCTCTCTTTTCCCTTTGTTTCCTTCCTTCCTCTATGTTTTATTAACTAACAGCAAGGTCCTATTTAGGGTAGGTCTTAGATTAGCCTATTCTCACGAAGATTAAGAGAGAGGTTCCAGGGTTCCCCCACTATTTCAAGGGCTGCAGTTGCAAGGACTACATTCTAGTTGGGGGGGGGGGGTTCTGCTTACTGGTTTAGGGAGATGACTGTACTGGCTGTACTGGATTGAAGAGTAATTTAGGGGTAGGGAGTTATTTTTTTTTAAACAGAAAGGGCAGGCATTGAGCAACAAAGTCACACCTGGACCCACATCCAGGTTGATTGATTCCCCAGACCGGTTCACCGGTGGATTCCAACTCCTCCACCCGACTCCCGCCCCAGTGCTGACCCTGGGAATCCTCAGTGTGGGCTCAAGTAATTGGGTTCCTGCCACCCACGTGGGAGACCTGGATTGCTTCAGCCCTGCCCAGTCCCAGCTGATACTGGCATTCAGGAAGTGAAACAGGATGGGAAAGCTCCGCTCTCTCCCTCCTCCCTCTCTTTCCTTCTCCCTTCCCCCCCCCCCATATACACCCCCCACTCGGATATTAAACATTTTTAAAACACACAGAAAAGCTCAAAGGGAATAACGTCGAGATTACTCTGGCGAGGCGGGTGGGGACGGCGAGGCGGCCCCCTAGGGGTCTCACGTGCGCCACATTTTCAGAGCCAGAGTCCCGGAGGCCCCCAAAGCGCCTGGTTCGCCGAGCAGCTCGGTTGACTCCCAGCTGCCCGAAGCCAAACCCTCAGTGTTTACCAGAATCGGAGGGTTTGCAAACCCACATGTCAGACTTCCTGTCCTGGAGATTCTCAACTCGCTCATCCCAACTCTTTCCTGGCTTTCCCCAGAAAGAAGAGAGCGGCGCTGAAAGCGGGAGGAGCCCCAGAACGCGCACACCCGCAGCCTCCCCCCTCCCCTCTCCCCACCCGCGAGGCAGGAATTTCTGGGACGGGCAGATGGGCCACCCCTTCTTCTCCTTCCCCAAGCCCGAGTAGAGAGGGCGGAGAAAAGCTCCCTGCTCGGCCTTCGCCAGCCCCGCGCACAGCCTGGAGCGGCTGCACACTGTGGATTGGGGCGCAGCGGGGGCGAGGTCTGGGACCGGTGCCGCGCGGAGGAGGCTGCGACCCCGCGGGCACGAGAAGGGGCGCGCGGCAAGCCCAGTGGTTAGCGATGCTGCTGTCGCTGCTGCTGCTGCTGGGAGCGCCGCGGGGCTGCACCGA
The DNA here is from genome assembly GCF_033115175.1 of Lepus europaeus. Lineage (NCBI taxonomy): Eukaryota > Metazoa > Chordata > Mammalia > Lagomorpha > Leporidae > Lepus > Lepus europaeus. The sequence continues at coordinate 102,244,248 of NC_084827.1, read as the reverse complement.
GGGCGCGGAGGCAGCGCTCTCTCCCGAGCGGGTCCTCAAGTGGCAGGGTGAGTGTCGCCAGGGCGGGGGTGCTCGAGCGAGAGCAGGAAGGGGCGAAGCTGGGGTCTGGCCGTGTTTTGGGGTCTCGTTTCTGGATTCCCACAAAGGCCCCTTGCGGCTGGGGCGGTCCTGTACCGCCAGTGCGGCCCAATAAAAAAAGCCTCCCGGCCTCTGCAGGGGCGCGGCGAGGGGCGAGGCTGGGTCTCTGGCAACCAGGACGATTCCAGCACGGGAGAAGAGAAGCTGTTACAAAATGAAAACGGACTTGTTTATTTGCGATCCTCCCAAAAAAGATGTCTCCTTTCGTCCCCTCCCAAAGCAAGCACACGGGATGTGCGCAGCCACCTGCGGAATGGCCCCAGGTCAGGCCGCCCCTCTCAGCCCCTTCGGGACACAAAACAAGACTGTATGAAGGCCCCTCTGAGGTGGTGGGAGCAGAAGTGGGGATGGGACAGGGAGGACCTCTGCGGCCCCCGAGAAGCTAGGGGAATGGCGCAAATGACCCCTTTAGCGCAGTTTCTCTGGGCACGGCACACGGAGCGCACACTGATCAGCTCCCCTTTTACTGCGCACCTACTAAACATAAGCCCTCCGAAGGGGTGGGCAAGGAGCCCTGGTTTCTGGCCTGCAGGGGCCTGCAATCAGCGATGGCCACCTGTGAGGCAGAAAAGCCAAGTGTCAGGGCAAAAGCCCCTGTGTGAAGGGAGGTGGGATGCAGCGGGGAGGCAAATAAACCTGGAGGAGCACCAGTCCTCTTCCATCCTCTCCGTGTTGGGAGAAAGGGCCTAAACTAGTGTGATCCGTGCCTGTGCTCACTTCTTTGCCTTTCCCAGTACTCTGTGTGCACACTTTTGAGGTGGTCTTTTCTAGACCCCATTTCCTAGCACGCCTTGGAGGTTTAACAGGGGTCAGGTTTGACACCATCCTTAGTCTAAAGTAACCAAAGGTCAGACAGGCTCTTCTCTCCTTGGTCAGGTCAGTAAAAATTGTTTCTGTGGGATCACATCTGACCCCACTGTGTGGTACATTCCCACCAAGAGTTTACCATGCAGTAGCTCTTCCTGTGTATTTTAAACTCTGGGCCTGGTGGCCAGCAGCTGCCTTGTGATGCTGGCATCCCACTTGAGCTCCACTTGGAGTCCCAGCTAATCCACTTCTGATCCAGCTCCCTGCCAATGCACCTGGGAACAGCCGTGAATGGTGGCTTCCCTACTGAGGTCCCTGCCATTCATGTGGGAGAACTGCATGGACTTCCAGGTGCCTGGCTTCAGCCTGGCCCAGCCCTGGCTGTTGTGGCCATGTAGGGAGTGAACCAGCAGATGGAAGACCTCTCTCTGAAATTTTACCTTTCAAATATATAAAAATAAATCTTAAAAAAGAAGCAAAACATGCTGGCCTGATAGGAAGGCGGCAGGACAGAAGCTGAAACTGGGCCACACGGAATGCGTGCTGGTGACCCTCTGAGCCAGCAGCTGATGGGCTAATCCTTTCTATATCCAGCACACCCAAATCCTGGCCCACGACAGCTCCTAATCAGTGCCTGTTTTTAGACATTAAGGATACTCTGAAATAAGAACCGTCTGCTACCTCCTGTACCCTCCAGGAGCAGTTTGCAAATCTGAAGGGGGCTCACACGTCTGACGTGGGTGATTTTTTATTTATTTATTTATTTATTTATTTATTTTTTATTTCATAAATGTGAATTTACAAAGTGCAACTTTTGTATTGTTGTGGCTTCCCCCCCCCAACCTCCCTCCCTCCCGTGGCCCTCCCCTCTCCCTCTCCCATCCCGCCCTTTATCGAGTTTCATTTTCAATTACCTTCATATACTGAAGATTAACTTAGTATATACTAAGCAAGGATTTCAACAGGCTGCATTCACACAACTGCACAAGGTATAGGGTACTGTTCGACTAGTAGTGTTTTTAAGTTTCATAGTAAAACACATTAAGGACAGAGATCCTACGTGGGGAGCATGTACCCAGTGACTCCCGTTGTTGATTTAACAATTGGCACTCTTATTTATGATGTCAGCAATCACCCGAGGCTCTTGCTATGAGCTGTCTAGGCTATGGAAGTCCCTTGAGTTCACCGACTCTGAACGTGTTTAGTCAAGGCCGTATCACAGTGGAGGTTCCTTCCTCCCTTCAGAGAAAGGTGCCTCTCCCCTTGATGGCCTGTTCCTTCTGCTGGGGTCTTGTTCACCAGGATCTTTCATTTAGATTGTTTTTTGCCACCGTGTCATGGCTTTCCATGCCTGTGAGACTCTCATGAACCTTTTAGCCAGATCCAAATGTCCCAAGGGTTGATTCTGAGGCAGGAGTGCTGATTTGGGCATTTGCCATTCTATGAGTCTGCTGTGTGTCCTGCTTCCCCCGCAGGATGACATGGATGATTTAGACATGAAAATGCTGCTACTGAAGTCCTAAATAGCACAGAAATTTTGTAGCGATCCTCACGCAGGCTCCCCTCCCTCACTCCCTCACTCCAATCTCCCACACCTGTGGACTTTCAGGTGTCATCTAGCCAGCTTTGAAATCAGGTTTTCATTGCGCATTCAAAGATGAAAACCAACAAAATCTTAGCAGTGGAAAAGGCTTGAGACACTTGACTCCCATCGTCCATTCTTCAGATGTGGAAGCTGAAGCATGCCTACCACAGAGCTAGCTATGTTTCAATACTTCCGTTTACCTTGAGCCATGGTGGGCATCCATGGAACCACTGGGAGAAAAGTGCACACTCATTTTAGCTTCATATCCACTGATACTAGGTGTGTAATAATGCACAGAATATAGAAACAGTATTTTTCATCTGAAGTGTTTGACATGTATTATTTAATGTGTATTGGGAGGCAGATGATGGATTATATTGGATTCTATTGTGCTACATTTTCAATATTTATCAGTTTTATATGCAGAAATCAATATGCAGTGTCATACAGTAATTAAGTTCATGAGTTTCAGAGGCAGACTGTCTGAGTTCACATCCTGCTATGCCACTTACTAGCTGCATAACCTTAGGCAAGTTACTTAACCTCACTGTGCCTGTTTTCCTCATCTGTAGAGATGGGACTTACCCAAGTGTTGTATTTCTGTGGCACTGTCACCATGGCACCTCCTTCCTCTGGCAAGCCCAGACCATTTGACAGGTTGACAGGCTACACCAAGAGGTTTCATTGTGGCTTATTTTCCCTGATCTAGAATCTGAGCCCTTCTTCCATCTAGCTCTAAAACTTGACACTTCACTCAGCACTTCAGATACTGGAAGCATAGTAGGAGAAGGACGAAGAGGCAAGCAAACAGGTGAGAGGGCACATAGTCATCACTCAAGAAAAGTGAACTAGGGGCAAGGCAAAAGGTTTTGAAGATACAGCAAGGGCTGGAAGTCATGAATAGGAAATGACCCAACCAACCTGGTAGGAGAGTTTCCTTCTACAGTGCTCAGCTGGGCGGAGGCAGAAGTACAGAGAGGCCAAGGCTACATCAGGGTAGGCTTCCCTGAATGGGCAGTGGCCAAGGGAAGTGAGAGTGCTGATGAACCTGAAGTCAACATACTTGACCTGCAGTACTATCTGGAGTGAAGAAAGTGAAGCAGGATGAGGACAGGGGCCATCTCTTGACTCCCTATGCCAGTGAGAAGGGAGTGAGGAGCTCATGGCCTCAGCTAGTCACTCACTCTCTGTCAAGCTGAGTGCTGTGTGCTTTATCTCCGGTGCTAACTGGGTTCATCCAAGGCAGTCTCTGAGACAGGCATTTATTTAGGGGCAAGTAGTTTCTTTGGGGGAGGATTCTAGAGAACATGGTAAAGGGAGGGAGGAAATGAGGCTGAGAAGGGAAGAACTCCACTTTGAGCTACTGGGGCTCAAGTTCACAAAGGACCTTCTAAGGCACTGTTAGAACTCAGTCCCCCAAAGGAAACAAGCTGAGGTGCTGATCCGCAACCTCCCACCACCACATTGATTGAGGGATTGCTTTCCTTTCTGGGCCACTAATTCCCTGGTGTTTGTGGCCTCCTGAAATACTCTTAGCAGACACAGAAAGTCACAGTGCATAGGAACTGTCTGCAGGTGAGTGAGCTCCAGGTTCAGGGATGTGAGTAGGCAACCAACAGAATGTGCCACTCACTCTTAGGTTTGGGAGGTGAAAACAAGAGTAGTATATGACCCTGTACAAGTAGCAGAGCATCCAGAGACAGATACAGAAACACAGTTACCTAACAGTGGGTAGGTGTTGTAATAACATGGGATGCAGAGCAGAGGCTGGCCGGGGGAGCCGGAGACTTACAACAGGGCATTTGTTTTCTTGAAGGATGAGTAGGTAGCTGTCATAATACAGAAAAAAAAGGACACAGAGCATTCCTGGGAGATCTCTGAGCTTGTGCAAAGGCAAGAACCACATACGGAGCAACAATAACATTTGAGTGAGCTGACCGCTCTGGTTGGGTTCTTTCGGATGCAAAGAAAAACTCTCCTTGGAGGTCACCTACGCAAATGTGGGGCCAGTGGTAAGGGTTCCAGGGTTTTAAGGAGACTCAGGAACAAGTTGTCTTGTGCAACCAAGCCTCCTGGGAACTGACCACTGGGATGCAGCAGCTACTTGCTCTGTCCCTCTCTGGGAGTGCATGGTGGTCCCTGTTCAGGACTCCTTTGTACTGACTGGTTTCTTCTGTTTTGACTTGTAGGACCCTTCTTGTGTTGCTCTCACAGTTTCCTGGCAAGAACCCTTTCATGTACTAAGAGAACAATCTGGTTACCTGCCCCATATGCTGGCCAGTCCCTGTGCTCTGCACTCGAGTCAGAGACCTTCCAATGGCTAACTGGCCATTGTAGGGATATAAGGCACACACTGTGGATGGGATAGATCCCCAGAGTAGGTTCACAGGCAGGACAGGCGGAAGTGACACATCTATATTTGGAAGCATGAGAGACATGAGGAAGTAAAAGTTTGCCTGGAGGCCTTCTGCTTTTAGAAATCAAGTCAAGTTGAATGAATTGAGCATTGCTTTTGCTTTTGGATAAAGAAAATCAAATCATACACTAAAGTTGAGGAAATGCATGGTCAATTTTGTATTTGAAGAAGGGAATTCTGAAAGGTAGCAAAAGACCACCTGGAAGGTTAAGGCTGAGCTAAGTCAGTTTCAGTAGAATATTTCAGAGCAGGAAGTTTTGATTCAAGAAATTTCAAAGAAACTTTTACAACAGTAGACTCCATGAAAGTTAGAAAGTGGGAGAAGTTGCAGAATAGGAGGAATGGTAGTTATATGATGGAAATCCCAAGTTTGGGCAATGGGTCTGTTCTTGGTAGTGATCAGATTCAAGATGTGGTTGTAGGAATGGTTACAAAAGTGGGAGAACAGGTGAAGCTAGGCCTCATGGAAGAGGAGCATGAAGAACCAAATGTCAGAGCAGTGCTAGGGCCAGAGTAGAGTGCAAGACTCTTGTCAATGAGCCACAATAAGACATACATTTTACATAACACTCCACAGTATTCCTATGTGCGCCCATACACCAGTGTATCTCTGAAATTAAAGTTTTGTGTAAAAATATCCTTACATAAAGTGACATGGGGCTACTTTTCTATTCTGTCATTCAGGGCTGGGCATGATACACTTAATTGATTTCATGACCTTTAATGGACCACAAGCTGCAGTGGAGAAAGCACTAGACAAGAGTGTTAAGTCATCTGTGTGGAAGGTCAAGGCTTCGGGTAGGGGTGGGGAGGGAGACAACGGGAGCCTGCTGCTGTCCAAGCCATTGTGAACAGCAAGGAACAGCTGTTCCAAAGTTCACCCCATGGCTGAGGAAGGAAAGAGAAGGTGCCCTGCAGACAGCACTGGGGAGGAGCTGTGGTCCTGAGATTCTCCCCATAGTTTCCATTTATTTCAATACAAAGGTAAAGTGTCCCTCTCTATTGCTCCAAACATTTTCTAATGTCTGGTAAGTGGTTATTCTGTGCTGTTTTATATCAACACATTGAATCCTCACCATACCAAGGCAGGTAATATTAATAGATAATCCTTCTTTTACATATGAAGAAGTGTTAAGGAACTTGTGCTACAGGGGATTCAAACCACACACTCAGCACTAACTAAAAAAAGGGTATCTGGATGGTCTTGTGACCCCATGACCTATCTCTTTCACATCCCCCTGCATGATGGAAGCTTGCAATTTGGTTTTTGCAACAGGAGAACCAGGGTGGCAGCCTCCTGCTCTCTGGAACTCCTCCTTTCCAAACCCCTACACTTCCACATGTGGGGCTGAGTATTTTCATGAGGCTGAAATGTGCAAAGCTATTGATTTATTTCTTGTTCTAAGCACTTCCTACATCCTTAGGCAATGAGCCATTCTTCTAATGTGGAAATGTGGAATTTAAGTGAAGACATGGTCAGTGCTTAAGCTGCCAACTATCTGGACTTATTCTCTTGTCTTGCCTTGCCTGTCATCCCTCAGTTTCTCTTCCACTCCCAACTTTTCTCATCCCGTCTCCTCTGACTGGCTCTTTTTCTCAAAAGCCTTTGTGCATAGGCATGGATTTCCAGTTTTCCTGGTCCTTTCAACCCTTTCTCAGTAAGCTTCTAACCTCTTTTCCTATTATTGTTGATAAGCTGCCAAAAGAACTGATACCATACGTGCTGCTTCCAAGCCCATGGCCAGCAAGGTCAGTCCACAAAGATAGGTCAGTTATGTCTTGAACTCCCATTCCTTGACTTAACACTTGGCTTATCTACATCTGGTTTTCTGAGGAGATGGCTCCTTTAGGAATTGACTCTTCTGAACTCATTCCTTTTAGGCAAATCCTCATATAACCTATCATATATCTGAGACATTAACAGAGGCTTCCCTCCATTTTCTGTCAGAAATTATCCTTCAAAGACTTTTATGAGACATCCCAATGCCTAGCTAGGAACATAAATTATTGTTTGAGTTGATCAAAGTGAAAGGAATATTGTTCAAAATTGAAACAACCAAAAGAGTTTCTACTTCTGTGTGTGGCCATGTGACTCTTCAATTAATGGCTCTTTCCAGAACACTACTGTTAAGAAATAGTGCTAATATAGAAATTTTGCTATTTCTGGATTTTACCATCTCTTTCCAGTGATGAAAATACAAACAGGAAATTCAGAGTGATTATTTTGCTTATTGTGCTTTTTTGGGCATCATCTGTGTTCAGTGATAAGGTTTGCTCTTACTATTATTAATATTTATAATTGTGGCTGATGCAATCCTTACCAGGGTCCTATGGCACCGACACCATTACAAAACCCACCATGCAGATGAGGACACCAAAGCAGATTCTCTTCTAGCTTTAGGCACTTCTGCCCTAAGAGATGGGCTCTGCAGCTGGCCACAAGCTTTTTTCCATAGCAAATAAGAACAGGGAGAGCTTCCAGGCACGGAACCAGCACAGGCTCTGAGGGCTCAGAAGGACCTCACACTTAGGGTTTGATCATCTGTGGCTTGGCGTGTTCAGATTCCTAATAATTTTTGATAATTGAATTTGTGTGTTAAGCACAAAGTCCAACGGGACAGTGAAGCGTGGGCCAAAGGCTTGGTGCTTCAGTTCAAGTTCAGTTATGCCTGGTATCACTTCCTCAGCTCTCTGGAATGGGTTCTCAGCTGTCTCTTCCCAACTCCTGCCTGACTACCCTTGCTGCCTCCTACCCACAGTGCACGAGAGGATGGAAGCCTGGGGCTGGGAGTGGAGGCCTGTGGTGTCTCAGGTCAGGCATGGCAGCAGTTGTCCCAACTGGATTGGTAGCCCCACTGCATCTTCTACAGGGACTGAGTGGGAAGCTGTCACCTGTCCTAATCCAGTTACCCAGTATTATTCTGAGCCTGGTATGGCACAAGAGATGCACTCTTTCAAAGGCCAATGGGAAGGGAAATGTAATTTGATTTCCCCACATCCAGCTAGTGCCACACATTTTAATTTTACCTGGACCCTACACATTTTGTGGCCACCAGAATTAAGACAGATAGATGGGGCCGACGCTGTGGGGCAGCGGGGTAACGCCCTGGCCTGAAGCGCCGGCATCCCAGATGGGTGCCAGTTCGAGTCCCAGCTGCTCCACTTCCGATCCAGCTCTCTGCTGTGGCCTGGGAAAGCAGTAGAAGATGGCCCAAGTCCTTGGGCCCCTGCACCCACATGGGAGACCTGGAAGAAGCTCCTGGCTCCTGGCTTTGGATCGGCGCAGTTCCGGCCGTTGTGGCCAATTGGGGAGTAAACCACTGGATGGAAGACCTTTCTCTCTTTCTCTCTCTCTCTCTCTCTGTAACTCTGACTATCAAGTAAAAAAATTAATAAATCTTTTAAAAAAAAAAAAGGCAGATAGAGACTGTTAGGAATTCAGTTGCATGCTTCCACCTACCCCAAGCTCATATGTTGGAGTTCTAACACACTGTGAAACCAGAATGGGAACTTACTTGACAGTACAGTCTTTACAGAGAAAACCAAGTCAAAATGAGGGGATTAGGGTAATCCTAATCTGACTGAAAGGGAAAATTAGACACATAAATAAACAGAGAGAATAGATGATGTGAAGAAACATAGGAAGAAGGTGGCCACCCCCCAGCCAAGGAGAGACGACTAAGATCTCTCTCTCACAGTCCTCAGAAGGAACCAACCCTGCTGACGCCCTGTTCTCACATTTCAGCTTCCAGAATTGTGGGGAAATAAATCTCTGCTGTTCAAGTCAGTCTGTTATGCAACCTTTGCAAATTCATACAATAAATATATGATAATAATAAATGTACCATTAAAATATGTTTCACTTTTTAACAATTTCTACCTTATATTGGAGTACATGTCGTTTTTAAGGGGCACATTCTCCAAGTGGTTCCAGTAGGGAGCGCAGAGTCAGCACTTCTGCCTTCAGTGATGTCACCCCATTTCCAGAGCTGTTTTGGTTATGGCAGAGTTGTTTTCTGTTTTTGTTTGGGTGACCTAGTCTTTGAATCATTTCCACTGGGACTTCCACATTCAGGCATTTGTAGGGGAGTTGGACAGGGCCTGTCTTTGTGTCTTGCCATGACTGGCTCTTTGTGAGAGGGCTCCCTGGTACTGAGACCATATGTTTTCAGGGCAGTCTATAACATAATAGCCCAGCCACTGTGAGTAATAATGTTTGCCCCAGCAATGACTCATAGATACTTTCCAAGTAAATCAAGGGGAAATGATTCGGGAATAGACTCAAAGCCTAAAGGGAAATAGTCTTCAAAACTCACTGGTAAGAAAAGGCAATACAGCAAAGCACCCCAGGAGAGGTTAGATCCTCTGTAAGGGCTGTCAGCGCCTGCTAAATGAGAAGGGCAGAGAGGAGGCACTGGGGCGGGACAAGTGGCCTGGACGGTCCGAAAGGGTTAGCTACCTATAGGGGGTTGGTCACTGGCGATTTGAAGCCACACAAACTGCAACCCCATGAAGCTGATTAAGCTGGATTTCATTTTTCCCACATGTGAGCAACAGTATTCAGTGTCTCGTGGAACTTGGGGCGGCGATTTGGAGACTGAAGACAAAGCAGAAGGGACCACGTAGAGATTGAGCAGGGGCGTCCTGCGGGCCCGTGGGGGTGGTGATTGCCCAGGTTCAGAAGCTGCAAGGGACAAGGATGACTCAGAGCCAGGGACCGATGGCGTTCTGACAGGTCAGAGAAGGAAGTCCTAAGCCAGGGGGAGGAGATTTTTTTTTTTTTTAAATGTACTAAGGTAACTTTTTTAGTTGATTCATGGAAGGCAGTTCATGAGAACCCAAAGGCTTCTGATTTTAAGGGTCATACACTAAAACTCAGATGATCTGAGATGCAGGGTACCTCTTCATGCAGAGAGGTAGCAAGGGCTGGCCCCCTTCTCACTTTGTTCTATGGATCTGTTCTTTAAAGAACTCTGTTCAGGCAGCTTGTACAACATGGAAAATTCCCCCATTACTGGTCTGGAAAGTCATATTAAGTCTACAGATTCTCTGCATCACTCAGCCATGAATAGCAGCTCATGGCATCCCTTCCTGCTCAGAGTAATCTTCGGAGCACAATCAGATCTGCTCCGTTGTTCACTAGGTGGGGAAGACAGAGACAACCCAAATGTGTGAAACGGCAGAAGGTCGACACAGCTCCAGAGGGGTGAGCTGCTCCCTTCAGACTGGTTCCAGAAGAGAGATGTCCTCCCCTACTACCTCTGGACAGCCTCCTTTCCACAACTGAAACAGAATAGCAAGAAAATGGCCGAACTCAAGAGATGATGCAGGAAGTGGATGAGCCCAATGCTAGTAGTAGGGTGGATAAAGCTTTCAAACCCAAGGGCCTAGGGAAGCATATTGAAATTGGATTGCAGTGTTCCAGCTGTGGGTTAAACATTGCACTTGACATGAACTGTGCACTTGAACTTTTCCTTCTAGACCCCTCAGTATAGAGCAGTACAGAGGCCGACTTCATGTGTGTAATTGCATTGGATGATCATCATGGTGTAATTTATTAAATACCAGAAAGTCCTTCGTGAAAGCCAAAAATGCCACCTTAAAAAAAGAGTACTTCTTTGGTAATTGTTCTATTTTTGAGTGCTTTTTAAAGTGCAAAAGCCTCACTCAGACTTAACAGTTCAAACTTTGTCATATTCGCTTAATAGTTCAAACCTTCATTCAGCTTTGTTCTCAGAGGAGAGCTGTCTAAAGCAGAAGGTAGCTAGATAGAAGGCAGGTGGCGGTGATCAGAAGGGTTCTGAAAGTCAAGTGAAATGGCCTCAGGAGACTTTGTAGTGGTACCTCCAGTGGACACTGTCAGATAGACAGATCAAGCTGTCCAAATAGCCCCAGGTTTTACACTTCAAACTTAACGGCTTTCTAGGGATGGGCCACAGGCCTCTGACAGCCATTTGAATACCAGAAGCCAGAAAACCACTCATTGTAACTTCCTTTCCCAGAATCCTCACATTCCATCCATCACCTAATTCTGCCCTTTCTTGTCCCCTTGAGGTCTCACTCTATTGACTGCAGTCTAAGCATTCCCTCTGCATCACCATTGATTGACGCCAATGCCTTCAGTCCCTGCTCTGGTCACAGCAATAGTCTGCAAACTGTTCCTCAGGTCCACTCTTGTACACTCATGCACCATCTCATCCCACCTAAAAGAGATCTCCATGCGAGGCTTGGTGATGTGTCTTCATTTGTACCATCACCTAAAATAGCACAGTGGGTACCCAATAAATGTTTCTGTTGAATGACTCACCATTCTGATTCATCTTCTATGCCACTGGTTGTGTCTCCTCTTCTTCCAAAGCTCTCTTTTATCTAAAGAATCATAGACAGATTTTTGAGTAAGATGCAAGTCCTTCATAAAATGGCTCTGAATCACCTCTTTCCAACTCCATATCTTGCTATCACTAAAATCTTTAGCCAAGCCATCATCACCCCAGAGCTGATTCTTTTCATCATGTCTGAGCTTTGATGACATTCTCTATAAAGAATGTCCCTTCTCCACTATCCACAACACAGTGATGAGTACAGGCATCCATGCCTGTCTTGACCACTAGTGTGCTCCAATTCTTCCAAATGATAGGTCCCTAATATCTATTTGTTGAATAAAAATGTGGAAGGGAATGTTGAATTCTCTGACTGTCTAGAGTAACTCGACCTCTTCTATCCCTAGCTTTACTTTATTGTGCTTATATCTCTTATATCAAAATATGTTGTGGCATTAAGTTACAACTATTTCTTTACGTTTTAGTGATCCCCAGGAAGAACATGAGTTCCTTGAAGGCAAGCCTATGACATAAATATCTTCCTGCAGGATTCCAAACATGTCATGTGAGGCTTTCAATGACTGCTTATTTGAAATTTTACCTCCTACTTCAAAACGCTTGTCAATAATTCATAGCTGGCCGGCGCTGTGGCTCAATAGGCTAATCCTCCGCCTTGCGGCACCGGCACACCGGGTTCTAGTCCCGGTCGGGGCACCGGATTCTATCCTGGTTGCCCCTCTTCCAGGCCAGCTCTCTGCTGTGGCCAGGGAGTGCAGTGGAGGATGGCCCAAGTTCTTGGGCCCTGCACCCCATGGGAGACCAGGATAAACACCTGGCTCCTGCCATCGGATCAGCGCGGTGCGCCGGCCGCAGCACGCCAACCGCGGTGGCCATTGGAGGGTGAACCAACGGCAAAAAGGAAGACCTTTCTCTCTGTCTCTCTCTCACTGTCCACTCTGCCTGTCAAAAACTCTAAAATAAAAAAAAAAAATTCATAGCAGTTCATTTTCTTCTTACCAGGTTGTAAATGAATATATGTAAATAAAGTTAGACCTACAGTGGATATCATTCTTGCTTAGTTTGGTACGAAATTATTAAGACAAAATGGATTTGTTTAAAAAAAAATCTAAAGTTCATGTTCTAGATTCAGTTAGTCTCCTCTGCCTCACCCTGATTCCTTCCAGCTCTGGTCTGTTTGACCACCCTGGAAAATGGGTGAGTATTTATGTGTGCACCCATACTTCCCAGTCAGAGAGTCTGATGATACCAAGGAGTCCTGTCTACTCCCATCTGCCATCAGATGGGGGCCCAGTCAATTGTCTTATTTTCTTAAAAGATTTATTTATTTATTTGAAAGTCAGTTACACAGAGAGAAGGAGAGGCAGAGATAGAGGACTTCCATCCCCTGTTTCACTCCCCTGTTGGCCACAACCACCGGAGCTCTGCCAATCTGAAGTCGGGAGCCAGGAGCTTCCTCTGGGTCTCTCATGTGGGTGCAGGGGCCTAAGGACTTGGGCCATCCTCTACTGCTTTCCCAGGCGATAGCAGAGAGCCAGATCAGAAGTGGAGCAGCTGCAACTGGAACCGGCGCCCATACAGGATACTGGCACTGCAGGTGGCAGCTTTATCTGCTATGCCACAGTGTAGGCCCCATCAATTGTCTTAAAGTTTGACCCATTTCCCTGTTTTTTCTTATTTATTTTTAAGGAGTTATTTTAAGTGCAATTATAATATTTTCTTTGGGACTGATGGAACTCTTCCCTTAGGCAGGAAAATTCCCATGATTCCAGTAAAAATAGATACGGTTTCATAGGACAGAAATTTAGGCAGATAATTACCCCTCTCCCATTGCCTTACAGAGTGTCACCCACTTAACTGGCACCCCAAATAAATGCTCATTGGTTGGATGAATGAATGAATATTCCACTTGAAGTTATGAAAGAAGTGTCTTACTCTTCAGTTCAACAATTAATCAAGGGACATTCTCCTCTCATGCCTTTCAAGAGTATGTGTTATTTTATTGGGCCAAAGAGTGGGTCTGAAATGATCTGCTACAATGAACCAGGGAGGAGAAAGTAGAATCTATTGGCCATTGATTTTATCTTTTTATAAAATGGATAGCTATTAGCTTATAAGTTACTTCTAGTAAATCAATCCTTTTTGTCCCCCTGAACTTATAATTATAAAGGGAAATATAATAACATTTTCCTGCAAAGAGATTTAGTAATTCTGGCAGTACTTCATTAATCACTTAATCAGTGTTCAAGCAGAACTGATGTCCTTGAGATATACAATCAATCTTGATTCCTCCCACATTTGATTTTTATCTTTCATGAAATCCAACAACTATACACACTAAGGACTGGCAGCTTATTTTCACAGTATGGTCTTGTTAAAAACTATCTGTATGGGCATATAAGAACAATCAGAACATTGACACTTGCCTTGAATTGCCTCACAGTCCATTTAAAAACAATTGTTTTCAATGAATTTATGAATATTATCAGTGCTAGTATCAAATTTTATTATAACTTAATGGGAAAAGAGGCTCAGGTAATTTTTTAGCTTAATATAATTGGAGGTAGAATTTTTAAAAGATTATTTATTTGAAAGTCAGAGTTACAGAGAGAGAGGGAGAGGCAGGAGATAGAAAGAGACAGGCAGACTTCCCAAATGGCCACAATATCCAGGGCTGGACCATGCCAAAGCCAGGAACCAGATCATTTCTGGGTCTCCCAGGTGGACGGCAGGTGCCCACACACTTGGACCATCTTTCACTGCTTTTCCCAGGCCATTAGCAGGGAGCTAGATTGGAAGTGGAGCAGCCAGAACTCAAACTGGCATGTATATGGGATGCCGGCATTGTGGGCAGTGGCTTAACCCACTATGCCACGATGCTAGCCTCAGCAAGTTTATTGTTATGAATAAACCACAGCTATTGTTTATGATACATTCTAAAGAACTTCTCCAATGCTACATCATAATCGCAGCTGGCATGAAAATGTAACAGCATGGAATTGGGATTAATATCTTTGCTTTGGAAAGGTCTTTTTATGATCATGAATATGATCAATGAGTTCAGATTCTTTACTCTTTTTCTATTCATTCTTCCCACATCTTAGTGGTGTGTCATTCCCACGTCTGCTTCTTCACAGAACATCCATTCCCCTATCAGCACGCTGCTTGTCAACATCATGTATTTTTCTCTTTCCTATAAAAGAGCAGCAGTATAGACTTCACAGGTGGGCAGTGTGAAAGATCAACAGATAAAGACTTTTAGCTCATAATTGCACATGTATTTGAACAACAAGACAGGATTTTGTGTTCTGGTTGTTTGGAAGGTATTTTTTCTCCCTAAAATGTGATAGCATGGTGTTTCAGGATTGTTTATAGATAAAAGGTATGTACCTGCTGTGTGCTGCAGAAGTTAAAGTAACAATAAGCTTTTGTGCTAATAATGGAAAAAGAGAACTTTTGGGGAATGCTCATATTAGCACTAGATCTACAACTATATCTCCAAGAATCAGGAAGCCTAAGAGATACTTGGACCAACCCATATTTAATGGTATCTTCCTACTTCCCATGGTAATGTGGGGTGTGCATTGCATGAGTTATTTAATGGAATATCCTTAACATCCCTGAGAGATCAGTATCCATATGCAGCAGCTTTGCATTACTTTCACTAAAACACCTGAGGGGAGTTACATAGGAAGGAAGAAGGTTTATTTCAGTTTACACTTTTAGTAGTTCCCAGTCCAGAATTGGGCAGCTCATGCAGAGGGAGGATCATATGGTGATCCAGGCAGTGGAGAGAAACTGAGCTGAACATATATACATATATATATATATATATATATATAATATACACATACACACACACACACAGCCTCCTGGGAGAACTACCTTCTTAGCACAACACCCCAGTGAACTGAGTAGGCCTACCTCCCAGACACCATAACTGGATCAACCCTCCAACCATTAATCCTTCAACCATTAACAATAATCCACTAGAGACCAAACCCCCACTGCATTTACTTTTGGGGCAACCATCAAAATATTATCAAGACCATAATAGGATTATATACATCCCCAGTTCAAATTGGACAAATAAGGTTCACCAAGATCAAGCAGTCTCCCCAATTTTACACAGCTGGTCTGAAATCACTCTACCTAGTTCCAGAGCTCTTAACAACTAGCCAGGGCTACTCACTGATCTTGGGTGCATAAGCTGAGGCCCAGTTAGTAGGTTGCAGAGCTGGGTATATTTGAATGTATGTAATAGATAGAAGCTGAACTGCAGAACCATTATAGTAAAATAATTATCCTTTAATGAAAAATTAATGGAACTCTGGGCTAGCCAGAAAGTAATTAGTGGATTACAACAGAAATTAAGGTTAACATTCTACCCAAGCATGAAAAGGTGAAAAAGAGAGTTGGCAAGAAGGTTAATTATCAGAGTCCATATCACATTGATGAGAGGTAGATTTGATTTTGAATGACTATTTCTAATAACCATACAGACATGGCCTTCATTAGGAAAACAAATTTCCTGATCTTAATGAAATAGCCTTAAAACCATTCATTTTCCCCCAACCACTCACCCAACTCCTTTCTCTTTTACTCTGATGTATGGTGATTAAAGAAATTTTCTGACAACTAATTCAATTCTTCAAATACATGGCTATAAGTAAGGTTATTGATTATTAAATGAGGTATAACATTCATTAATACATTGACAGTCTTTTTAAACAGTGTCTTAAGTGATTCAGGCTACTGTAAATCAGTTCTCTTCAGCCTAACTTTGAGGAAACCAAAAGAACCAAGATGAAGGACTGTTCCCTTGCACTGATACCTGAGGAGGCTCCTTCTGCACTGTCCCAAGTCTCTCAGAGGCCCCTGCTCTGCCCCTACTGCATGGCACAACTTGCCCTAGACCCCAGCCATTTTTTATTCTTTGTATTTGAAAGTGAGATGGAAAGAGAGTAAGGAGTGGGGAGAATAAATTAGGGGGGGGGGAAGCAGGGAGATGGCAAAGAGGGGTGGCAAAGGGGAATTCTCCTGCTGTTTCACTTCCCAAATGCCCACAGAAGCCAAGAGCTGAGAACTCAATCCAGTCTCCCACGTGGGTGGCAGGAACCCATTTATTTGAGCCATCACTTGCTGCCTCCCGGAGTGCACATTAGTGGGAAGCTGGGGTTAGGAAAAGAGCTGGGACTCAAACCCAGGCATTTTGATACAGGACTCAGGTATTCCAAACAGCATCTTACTCAATGCACCAGACATCCACCCCAGCCATTTTAAGGAAGCCTGATAATGGACCTTCAGAGTTTCGACAACCAGGCAGGGACAGTGAGTTGTAGCACAGCTACCTGCAACCCTGGCATCTCCTAAAGGCACTGATTCATATCCTGGCTGCCCCACTTCTGATCTAGCTCCTTGCTAATGGCCTGGGAAAGCAGCAGAAGATGGCACAAGTGCTTGGGCTCCTGTACCCATGTGGGAGACTCAGAGGAAACTCCTGGTTCCTGGCGTCAGCCTGGCCCAGCACTGACCATTGGCAGCCATCTGGGGGAGTGAACCAACAGACGAAAGATCAATCTTTCTTTCTCTGTCATTCTGACTCCCAAAATAAATAAATAAATCTTTAAAAATAAAAAAAAGAATACACAGAAGTAAAACCTAAGAGAGGAGCCTCACCAGTGGGAGAACAAAAGAGCTCCAGGACCTCGCCAGACAGCTGAGGCAATAACAGGGGCCAAGCAGCAGCTGTGTTCAATCAGCCTCCTGCCAAGTGGTCAGTACCCTCTGTGCTTAGCTCACAGAAACAAGATGTAGCTCCATCTTCAAAACACCTGTGACGAAACAAATTGGCAACTGGTGTGTAATCAGTGTCTTCCAAGCCCGCAGATTGAGGTAAAGGCCAGGAGCAGGTAGGGGACTAACATGAACTCCCTGGTGCAGTCCCACCAGCTTTTTCCACAGGAGCCTCCCCCAAGTCACCCCTCCTGGCTGCATGGGGAGAGCTCAGGGAGATTTCACAAAATGCCTTCTTTCTCCATGTTTCCATGGGACCACTAGTTCCACTGCATGTCTGGAGCTGGGGTCTCAGCTGGTCTCAGCTGGTTCCTCGGGCATCCACCTGCCACTGCCAGTCCCGACCTACAGGGTTACTCATCCTATGAGTCCATCCCCAGTGACAAAGTGTGTCCATATTTCTACTCCCAATGGATGCAGCACAGACAGCCGATGTGGAGAAGCCCAGTTTGTTCACCAGCCTTCAATCCTCCGTGAGGATGCAAACTCAACTTTTGTCCCTTTGCTTTCCCACAGGAACTTGGTAGGAGAGATTTTCATTTCAGAGCTCTTGATGCAGCTGCTATGTGTCTAACACCCACACAGCTGTCTGAAGAAAACCACATCCCCAGCCACCCAGTGTCTTTCCTATTGTTACCAGCGCTCACCATATCTGAGTAGACTAACCAGGAAGCCCTGGTTCTTATATGGTTAAGGTGGTTATGTTTGTCCACTTCCTGTTGCTATCAATGAATACCACAGACTGGATAATATTTTCTTAAGATTTAGTTATTTACTTGAAAGGCAGAGTTACAGAGAGAAAGGGAAAGACAGATCTTCCTCCACTGGCTCACTCCTGGCTGGGCCAGGCCAAAGCTAGGAACCTGGAACTCTGTCCTGGTTCACCCATGTGGGTAGCAGGGACCCAAGTACTAGGGCCATGTTCTGCTGCCTTCCCAGGAGCAAGAGCATGGAGCTGGATTGGAAGTGGAGCAATCAGGACACAAACTGGCCCTCATATTGGATGTTGGTGTTGCAGCACTGGCTTTTAACCCCACAATACTGGCCCCAGGCTTGGTAATTTCGAAAGAGCAAAGGTTCATTTAACATACGTATCTGGAGGTCGGAAAGTCCAAGAGCATGGCACCAGCATCTGCTCAGCATCTGTTAAGGATCTCCTTGCTGAGTGAGGGTATTGCAGAGGGTGTTCACGCGGTGGGAGGGCGTATTCCAGAGATGCAGCCAAACCGGCTGTTATAACGGACTCACTGTCGAGTTAACGTATTATATATACCCCTAATCACCTCTGCAAGGCTCCACCTGACCGCACCTGTTATTGTCTCACATTGGGAATTAAATTTCACTGTGAGTTTTTATGAGAACACTCAAGCCATAGCAAGGTCTAAGGTCAGAGGTCTCGTTAGCTCTAATAAGTCCTTTCGTGCTTTGCAACAAACTCCTCTGTTTTGTGCAAATAAAGTCCTTCGTGACCCAACCAACTCCAGATCTGACCAGAAACACTGGCAGCTGCAACACAGCAAAGCTTACACCCTGGGATCCTCATGACACTCATAACTGTAAATGAAAATTTCACACCACCCCTTTTCTTGTTCTGTTGCAGAGAAAGGGATGTTCATCATCCAGAGTGAGAGCCTTAAGACATGCATCCAAGCAGGCAAATCTGTCCTGACCCTGGAGAGCTGCAAACAACCAAACAAGAACATGCTGTGGAAGTGGGTTTCAAACCAGCACCTCTTCAACATCGGAGGCAGCGGCTGCCTGGGCCTGAATTTATCCAATCCAGAGCAGCCCTTAGGCCTGTATGAATGCGACTCCACCCACGTTTCCTTGAGGTGGCGCTGTAACAGAAAGATGATCACAGGTCCCCTACAGCACACGGTCCAGGTGAAGCAGGACAACACCATCGTGGCCTCGGGGAAGCGTCTTCATAAGTGGATTTCCTATATGTCAGATAATGGAGACATTTGCCAGCATCTGCACAAAGGTAAAAATAATCTCAAAGTCCTCCTGGAGGGAGGGGTATATTGTCATTAAGAAGGATGTGTAAAGCATTGTGTGGAAGAAGTACATAGAACATCAAGGAACTTCTGATGAATACATTTGAGTTGCTTCTTTGATTTTGGTGAAAGGATTCCTGGAGTCTTGGGATGGACGTGCTTAATTTCGCTAAACAGAGCATCTCAGGATGTAAAGGCACTGGAGGAGAGACATCCAATTAGTTTTGGGAATCAATGGAAAAGAGGAGAGGGGAGAAGGGTGGGAGGAAACAAGGACGGTAGAAGAAAATGTTCTTTGTGGTGAAGACTGTTGTCCACACAGATATAATAACCTCCCTGCCACCGCTTCTCTCATTGTTGAAACTCATCCCCTTCTATGGAGGACTGTCTGCAGGCCACTGCAGATGCCCTGATGCCTGACTGGCATCCATGTGACAGTCATATCCCAAGGGACTTGAAGATGAAAGACAGACTACTCTCAGGGGTTATTTGGTGTGTGCCAAGCATGGTTTGTGGGGAAGCTCAGTTTGGGGGTAGGTGGGAGAGAAGGCTTTCATTTTCAGTACCTCTGCTATTTTGGGCACCTTTATGCAGAAAAAAATACCAATAAAATTAAGTCACATAGTTACATTCTATAACCTCAGACTTGTCCCCCAAGGTTTATTTTGCAACTTCTTTCACCCATTTACCCATCCTCCGTCCCTTAATCCATACACATTTATGGAGAACCAAATGTGCATCAGGTCCAGTGGGAGGCACTGGTTTACAAAGGCCAGCATGCCAGACGTGGTGCCTCCCTGCAGAATTGTGCTTCTGTGAGGACATATTCTCCTAGGATGCTACACTGTCCTACAAAGCCAAGCAAGGGACTTCTATGGTCCAAGGCAACACTTTCTTCTATCACCACAAGGAATGAGTGAAAAGAAAGTTGAGAGCAAGACATCTTCTAGATTCACAATAAATCAAGGTTGCAAACCAGTACTCCAAAAAAGCTACAGCTTCAAAGATGGACTTTATATGTGATGTTTTGCTTTATGTTAATGTCTCAGCTGTTGCACCCACAATGCACGCAGAGCAAAACTCTGGGCAACATATACTTCTGAGTAGAAAGAAGTGGGTACAAAAAAAAATGTGTCCTGAAATGCCTGTAGTTCCTAAGTAGCTCTAACCACTGAGGTTGACAATATGTGTGAGCTCAGTGCAGCCCATGCCATTGGTGGTAAAGTCATGGGAATCTTCACAGTTAGCCATTTTGCCCCAAGACCTATTGCCTTAATTGAGGGAAGCCCTGATCGCTTTATCATAGGAAGCCCCAGTTGAGTGATGAAAATCTGTTCTTGACCCTGCTTCAGGCCACGATGACTAATTATTACAATATACTGAGAAGGCAGCCAGTGGGTCACCTGTGCATGGTCATTTCTCTCTAGACTGCTGTGGAAGTAAGCCAGCCAGCCAGTCTGGCCTTTTTCCCATATGGGCTGTTTACCACACTGCACAGTGAGTGATTCTTTAAAAGCAGAACTCTGATCTTGTCACTTTCACATTGAAATTCCATCAGGACTTCCCACCACTTTGAGAGTAAAGGCCAAGAGGTGGTCCTGTGTGAGTGGCGGCTCTGCACTTCTGTGATCCCCTATCTGGCGGGGGTGGGGGGCTTGCTCTTCCTCTTTTTCTCAACATGCATTCTCGTCACAAGAACTTTATACTTGCTGTTCCTCTGCCAGACAACTCTTTTCCAACAGCTTGTACCTTTGTTTCTCCCAGTTCTTGTTCAGAGAAGTTTATGCTGACTGCCCTACCTAAAATAGTGCCCCTCTACCCATTCATGCACACACAGCTGCAAACACACACATACACAAACACAATCACACATCCATTCTGTCTTCATGCCCTATTTTATTTGTCTTATACCCCTTACCACTACCTAAAATCATGTTTATATGTACTTTTGCTTTCTCTTTGTCCCCTCAACATTAGAAGATGTACACAAAAAGTAGCTTCCGTTGGTTTGTCCACTACTTTATCCCCAGCTATGGGTACCTTAAAAGCAGCACAAATATTTGCTGAATGAGTAAATGAATAAACGCCTATGTTGAGGTTTAGATGCTGATGGCTGCTTTATTGGGGTGAATGGAAGATATTTTAAAGGATAATCTCCATTAAATTTTTCTTCTTATACATTCACAAAAACACATGCTAGTGTAGTAAATTCTAGTGTAGTAAAATGCTGTAGTAAATTCGCAAGTAAATGAATACGTAAAATAAAACCACCACCACTTTCTCTGAGTGCAGCACCTGGCCTAGCACTCAGCCCAGCACTCTACAGAGGGATGTGCCTGCCCACAGGGATTTTCAATCCATAAAAGATACATTAACTCTATGGCATTTTCCAAAGATGAAGCTGACGTCATGCTTACCTGACTTTGCACACTTCTTTCTCCTAGATCTGTATACACGCAAAGGGAATGCCCACGGGATGCCGTGTATGTTTCCCTTCCAGTACAACCACCAGTGGCATCACGAATGTACCCGGGAAGGCCGGCAGGATGACTCACTGTGGTGCGCCACGACCAGCCGATATGAAAGAGATGAGAAGTGGGGATTCTGCCCAGATCCCAGTAAGAATAAATACAGTCTTCTCTGTTTTCATGAATGAATCAAGGACAATTAGAAGTTATCTGTATCCAAAAAAAAGCACCAGCATTGATAAATTGAAATCTGGATAAGCACTCTGATTCCATTAATCCAGATTTTGATTTGGGGTTTGTTTTGGCCTTGAAAAGACAATTCTGATGTATATTCCTATTTACTTTATGTTCAGTAGATGTTAATTAGCAATTCTTCATTAGGCTCAGTGCATAAGGATGCTTTAACTGGAGACAAATTATAATGCCGTGTGATCTCATTAATCCCAGCTTCCCAGCAGGATATGTCAAATCAAATCTGAATGCATATAAAGCCCAGTTACCCTTCCAATCCACCACCTCTTATAAGCTGCCCTCATGTCTCCACATCCAGACTGCTTGTCTAATCCATTGTCAAGTCCTGCATCAGCTGGCCCTTAAGGCTCTTTCTAAAATCTCAGTTGCCCTTATTATCTTTCCACAATGGATTGTCATCTTGACTCACTTTTCTCACTATTCACTTTCCAGATCTAACCTCAAAATCTTTTCTTAACTTGATTTTCAAGGTTTTGTGATAACTCTAGTGTTCTTTTTTTGTTTCAGTTACTGCTCCATTTATTTTATTTTCCTGTAAGTCTTCCAATTGTTCCAAAGTATTGGGGAATATTTCTATACACCCTCTACTGTCTATATTCAGTTTTCTTTACCTTGTTTCTGGTGAGTCACAGAGTATAGCTTTTACAATTTCTTCATCTTCCATGCCTACCTCCCCTCCGCATATGTGATAAAATGCAGCAAACAAATTTGAAATGAAAGCAAATTGAAGAGATCACTTCCAAACAATCAGATTTATAAAATTATCTGAAAATTTGCCTTCTAATCTAAAAATCATTATGTCTTAGTAAAATATGTCTGTCTTGAAATCAGAAAAACCAAGAAGAGAATCCTACCACCTCCCAATAATGAGATTCAGAACACTCCCTCCATTTCTCTAAATCGCAGCTTCCTATGTCATCAAATGGAAATCAGAGCAGAACTACTTGGGTTGTTGTGTAAGTTCAATTAGATGATGCACAGAATACATCTATCTTGATACTGATTCATGGTAAACATTGCTCATCATTGTCTTCATTCCTAATTTGTCTTTTGAGCACACGCTTTTGAATCAATGGTCCCTCTTCTTCAGGGAACAAGCACGAAGCTAGACATAGCGGTGAATACAAAGAGTTTTAGGACTTAGGATCCTCCCTTCAAAGAACTTGGCATATAGATAGAAGACAGGGCAGACAGATTCATTCTGTGCCAGAAACTGTAGAGTGTATTTTGTAGGATACTCCAGAATCACCTAGGAGATGGCAAAAAAATGCACATATTTCCCAGAGATGCAGTGGGTGTGGATGTGGGACTCAAACATCTGCATTTTTGACAAGGACCTCTGTGACTAGTGATGCAAATTATTCTTCATTAGGCAATTTGTAACATGCAGGTAATTCCAAATAACATAAATCTACATATTTGGTTGAAAGTTAGCTTTGAACAGTCAATGTGACATTGTCTATTGACAATCCTAGTGGAAATCTTGGTGTGCTGGTAGTAACCTTTTAGCTGCTAGATCAGGTTAGGAGATGGTGCAGGGAAGTCTGGGGCAGCAGGGGGCACTCTAAGAGTTCAGGACTGTGACTAGTCACCAGTTAGCATGAAAGCATTTCATTATTTTATAGTTATCAAATCACCAACCTTCTCTACCTGAATGTGATAGGTCTAGGTGTATGTCCATGTGAACCCCCACAATCCTTGGACTCCTGATCAGGTCTTGTTTTATTTGCATCATCTTCTCTGTGCATTTCCATCTCCAATGATGACATCATTAAAAGTAAATGAATGAACCAATGCTAATAAAATTCACAGTGTTTTATGTGAACTCTAATAATAATAAAGCTTTCTTTAGAAAGCTGCATCATTCTCTTTAAGGTTCTGAGAAGAGCCTTGTCCCCATCCTCTGTCATTTGTAGCCACTTACGGATTTCCCCAGTGGAAGCCTGGATTTGGTGGTGCTCTGGACTGTACACTCCCTAGACTATCTATTTGTTCAGCTTCCTGGGCTTGTCAGCTTGCCAGATCCCAACTCTCCTGACCTTTACCATAGCCAGCAGAAAGCATGTTTATTTGTACAGAGGTAAATTACAGTTCCAGTTTTCTGCCTTTCTTGTTACTTTTGGTTCCCAGTAGCCAACATAACTCAAAATGATGTGTCAGAGACTGAACACGACGAGAGTTTTTTCCTTGGGGGTGTCAATGAGTGGATAGGACAGAGAAGAGTGAAGAATGAAGTTAAGGTTTGTACTGTGTATCTCTTCCGTGGAAATTTTTGTAATGTCACCATGTAAAATCACGCTGTTTTAAAAAAAATTGTTAGCAAATGAGCAAAATTGAACTTTAGTACTAATAAACAGAAACATACTAGCAGTGAAGGATGTCATATGACATCTCCAGGAATAAAGATGACATATTTGGGTTTGTATAAGACAATTCTGAGCCAGACCAAGTCTCTCTTGCTTGTTGGAGACTCACACTTAGAGATAATGCTAAGATAGCAACCTCTGGAAGGATTTCATTGTCCCTGCACCTTATTCAGTTGGTGTAAATGTAAGTTAGCAGGCAGATGAGTATCAATACAAATGTGTGATTTCCAGTTCCCCTTTGCTTCTGTGTGGATTGACACAGCTGGTGTGCTCTCTTGACATGCGACTCTCACTCCCCACCAGGACCACCCCAATCTCCCTATTCTCCTCTAATGTCAAACCATACCCTCTCCCCTTTCTCCCTCCTGATTCTCATCAGATAACCTCAATTCCCACTTCATAATGAAAAAGGATCCAATCGCAAAAGGGAAGTTTCGACAACTTGCAGCTCCCTAATCTTTAAGCCTACCTGGGTCTATACCTCTGGTTCTTCCTCTCTCCTACATGAGAGAATGTTCTTCCTCCCCTGGGTTCCAGAGCTACCCCTCCAACCTCTTTTAAGTTGCATCTCAGTGATTCTCAAACTGCAGCATCAGCATTCCCTGGGAGCTTGCTAGAACTGAAAATGATCAGAAACACCCCAGAGTACTCCATTAGAAATTCCGGACATTCAGCCCAGCAAACTATGTTTCAACAAGACTTGTACATGTTTCCAATATGTATTTCCTCTCTGCTGGGTCCTTTCTTTAGCAGTTAAACCTGTTCTAGGCATAAAATAACATCCTAAACATAACAGAATTCCTTAAATTCCATGTCTGTCTCTTGAAAACACCCATCTCTCTCATTTACCATATAGACAGACTTCTCAAAAGATCTGTCTATACCTCCTCACCTAGCTTTCACTACTCAATGTACTATTTCTTCCCGACCTCTATGAAAATTAATGACCTCCAATTCTACAAACCATTCACTCATTCATCAAATATGTATTGAACACATACTATGTGCCAGAGACTCTGCTGACTGCTGGGGCTATAACTGAATGTCAAAGATCAAAGTCATGGTGCCTACACTAATGAAATTCACATTAAAATATAATAATCAAACTAATATATAACAACAGTTTTTGATAAGATCTACTTTTAGGAAATTGGTATTGTAAGGAAGAAACCAAATTTAAATTTGACACTCAAATAAGACTTTCCTAAGTAAGTTGTATTTAAACTGTAGCCCAAGAGTTAAGCAGGAGTCATCAAGATGGAAAGTAAGGGAATACATGGTGCCAAGTGCCAAGCACAGAGTGAGGAAATGATCAGCACTGGATGCAGGACATTTAGGGACTAAATTATTTCAATAGAACTGAAAAATAATGAGACCAACTAAAGGTCAGTCTGTTAGTGATTCATCATGCACATGCCTTAACCATCCTAGCCAATGTCAGTGATGAAATACTCCCACTTGTCCAGGTTGACTGATCCCCACTTCATCCAACACTATCCTCTGCATGCCACTGGCCAGTGACTCAAGACTTTGAGGAGGGAAAGGGGTGATTTCAGTTTAGGATAGTGTAACAAGGGTGCAGTGAGTGAGGGAAAGAGGAACAGAAGCTTCTGGGGAAGTAGACAGATGTCAACTTATGCAGAAACTAGATAATGTAGGGTGTTATGAAGGTAAGGATTTACTTATTTTAGAAACAGAAGAAAGCCATAAGAAGGTTTATAAGCACAGAAGTGATAATTATTTTAAAAATGGTAATGATTACTTTGGCTCCTTCTCAGCAAGTGGCTTAGGAGGGAGTTATAGACAGATCCAGGAGACCAGTTGCAACAGTCAGGGCCAGGAATAGATTTAGATTTGGTGGTAGCAAGGGAATTGGAAAAAAGTGGACACACTGAAGATCTCCTTTGGAGATAGACTGAACAGGACCTTGTTGTCAGACTTCAGCTGTGCTGGAAAGGAAGAAAAGAAGGAAAAAAGAGAGAGTGGAGTTGTTAGGCGATAGAGCAGCTGATTAAATCAACAAGCAAAAAATGTAAGCATTAAACCCTTAATCATTGTTGTAATAGGATAAGCAGGAGTCTAAAACAATGCATTCAGCCATTGGTAGGATTTAAGGTCAGTATAAAAAATTAATTGTGTTTTTATGCAGTAGCATAGCAATAAGGAATACAGAAAAGATATTTTAAAATAATGCCATTTATAGTGGCATGAAAAACAATAAAATATTTAGGAAAGAATTTAACAACATTAAAAATTTACACTAAAAGTTACAAAACATAATGCAAAAAAATTAAACACCTAAATAATGGAAAGATATCCCATGTTCATAGATTGGGATACTTAATATGGCTGAGATGGTGCTACTTTACAGCAATCCCCATAAAAATTTTGGCTGAATTATTCATAGAAATTGACATGTTCTAAAATTCATATGATAATTCAAAGGACCAAAATAAATAAAAACAAATACAATGAATTTTATCATTAAAAAGAACAAAGTTGCAGAATTCACACTTTCCAAATTCAGAACTTACATAAACTTGTGGTAATCAAGACTAGAAAAATATATCAGAATTGAGAGTTCCTATTTATGTTCAGTTGATTTTTGACAAAGATGCCAAAACAATTTAATGGAAGAAAGAATCAGTTTTTCAATAAGTGGTACAAGGAAAATTGAATATCTACACTCAAAGCCATAGAATTGAAACTATCTCTTACCTTATAAAAAATTAACACAAAATGGAACCTATATGTAAATGGAATTGATAGAACTATGTAACTCTTAAAATATGGATAGGGTTAAAGTTTCATGGCTTTGGATATGACAATGAATTCTTAGATATGATACCAAAACACAATAATAAAAAAGTAAAAATGGATAAATTGGATCTCATCAAAATTAATAACTTAAATAAATAAAAATTAATAACTTAAATAAATAAAAATTATTAACTTATATTTTAGAGGATACTATCATGACAAATTTATTCTTTATTCTAATACTTACATATTTATGACTCTGTTTATCCAATTCTCTGCTGTTGGAAATTCTTTCTTCAGTCTTTCACTATTACATTTTTACCCCCAGAAACTTCTTTATTTAAGGAATACAAACTTCATACATTTCATAATTACAACTTTAAGAACATGGAGATTCTTCCCACCATATCCGCCTACCCATGTACTCTCCAACCCCTCTTCCTCCTCCCTCTCCTAGTCTCATTCTTGTTTTTTTTTTTTTTTACTAAGATCTATTTTCAATTAACTTTACACACATGTGATTAACTCTATGTTAACTAAAAAGTTCAATAGTATGAAAAAAAAAAAAAAAGCCAAACTGTTCTTCAAGTCAAGACAAGGGCTATTCAAAGTCACTGCTTCTCAAATTGTAAATTTCACTTCTATAGATCACCTTTTAGGTGCTCTGTTAGCTATCACAGATCAGGGAGAACATATAATATTTGTCCTTTGGGACTGTCTTATTTCACTAAGTATGATCTTTTCCAGTTTCATCCAATTTGTTGCAAATGATCGCATTTCATTTTTTTGTTTTTTTCTTTTTTGTTGCCTTTAAAAAAATTTTTTTTACCAGTGTGTAGTATTCTGTGGTGTACATATCTCATAATTTCTTTATGCAGTCTTTGGCTGATGGGCATTTGGATTGATTCCAAATCTTAGCAATTGTGAATTGAGCTGCAATAAGCATGGGGGTACAGATAATGCCTTCACATTGCTGATTTCATTTCCCTTGGGTAAATTCTCAGCAGTGGGATCAGCTGGGTAATATGATAGGTCTATATTCAGACCTCTGAGGTATCTCCATTCTGTCTTCCATAGTGGCTTTACCACCAACAGTGGATTAGGGTATCTTTTCCCCTACATCTTGCCAGCATTGGTTGTTTGTTGATTTCTGTATGAAAGCCATTCTAACGCATGGGAGGTGAAATCTCATTGTGGTTTTGATTTGCATTTCCCTGATGGCTAATGATCCTGAGCATTTTTTCAAATGTCTGTTGGCCATTTGGATTTCCTCTTTTGAAAAATGACTTGGGCCATCCTCCACTACCTTCCCAGGCCATAGCAGAGAGCTGGCCTGGAAGAGGGGCAACCGGGATAGAATCTGGCGCCCCGACCGGGACTAGAACCCGGTGTGCCAGCGCCACAAGGCGGAGGATTAGCCTGTTAAGCCACGGCGCCGGCCGATTACAAATATTTTCTTTGCTGAATGTTTATTTTGCAGTGCAGAAGTTTCTCAACTCAATGTAATCCCATTTGTCAATTTGGCTTTGATTGTGCTTCTGGGGTCTTTTCCAAGATGTGTTTGTCTATGCTAATGTCTTGCAAGTTTTCCCAATGTTTTCTAATAATTTGATGGTATTGGGTCATAGATTTAGATCTTTTGTCCATTTTGAGTGGATTTTTGTGTAAGGTGTGAGGTAGGGGTCTTGCTTCATACTTCATAAAACATGGAGATCCAGTTTTCCCAGCACCATTTGTTGAAGACTGTAAGTTTGGGGAAAATGGAATTAAAATGTATTTATTTGAGTCCAAAAGAAGTGAAATCCATGGATATGAGATATTTTCGTAAGGTTCATAAGAAATGCATATTATCAAAAATTTTGCTGGATTTCAAAAAATTTTGTATCAAAATGAACTTACCTTTTAAATCCAATTTCCCACATACATTCTGAATTATCCTCATTCATCTATCAGTTAGGAATCTATAGAAACTTTAGATTTATATGTGATTTGATAACTTCTGGTTAACTAACTGGGTTCTGGGGAATGTTTGTTGCAATAAGACATGAAAATGCACAGTCCACATTTCCAGGGGAACCTTTTAAGTATTTTTGGGGAAAAGAAAACCAATGAAAAAATGTTATTCTCAAGTAAATCTGAAGTATGGTGAATTAAAATTATACATGTTTCTTTACTACAAAATGTCTCATAGCCTTCAACATGAAGAATCTTCATAAATTCATGAGAAATGAATATTATGAAAGATATATATGTGAATTTTGTATTTCATAAATGTATTAATCCCATTCCAAATGAGTTTTTTGAAGTACCCTTGTATGCTAATGTGCAAATCTCAGAGGGTGCTATCCAAGTATATTCATCGTGTTCTGGATTTTCTTGGGGAGCCTCTTGAAGCTGTCTGACTCCAAGCAGTTCTCTTTGGAAAAGGCTGTTCTAGATTTCAGAAGGATGCCTGTCCCTAAGTCACAATCATACTGTACGATGGTTCATACTTCCCATACTTCTGAAATTATTTGGCTAAGTTTCATTTCTGGCATTTAACTCTGGCTTTTAGTTCACTATGAGATATAATTTAAATTTTTAGCAAAAGCACTTAAACTAACTTCTGATTTTGTGATATTTTCATAAACTTATTATTTTTCAGATCAAGATTTCATCCTTTATTAAATTACTTTTAAGCATATTATGCAATCTTTGACCAATGTCTTACAAGTGGATTTTATATTTTTTTCCTCTTGGTTGAAAGAACATTCTTAAACTGAATTAGCAACACTTTTGTGCTAAATATCATTTTGAAAACTTGTGTTCTTTATTGACATATTTCTACTGTATCCTTTTTATTCAATTGAGCATTTCAAATTTGGGGATAAAAGGCTTTTGAAACAACATTTGTGTCTCAGATATTTAAATTCACACAATTTTCAATGTAAAGTTCTAAATGATTACTTTTAAAAGAACAGATGGTATTTCCACAAATAATTCACTTCTATTTCCTTCTCTTTAAATTTGTTTCTGTTATTTTACTGGAAAGGATCAGATCTTTTTTATTGGCAATTTCTTGAGTTTCCTAAGGTAAGTCATGAAAAAGCTTAACAATAGGTGTCCGTGGGATAACAATGCAGATATCACCACAAAAACTCATGAAGAATATAGAAAACACTGAAGCTTTCAGGGTTGCACATTGGGATAATTTCATTCAAACTCATCTGAGAAATACGTTGCTGTGTAGGCACAATAAGAGAGTAATGGATGTTTACAATGAATTTTGATTTCAGCCTCTGCAGAGGTGGGTTGTGATGCTGTCTGGGAGAAGGACCTCAACTCACACATTTGCTACCAATTCAACCTGCTTTCCTCTCTCTCCTGGAGTGAGGCACATTCTTCATGCCAGATGCACGGAGGTGCTTTACTAAGTATTGTGGATGAAGCTGAAGAAAATTTCATACGAAGTAGGTAGATGGTGCATAATAATATTGATGTAATAAAATGGTAAAAATTATATCAGTGTATGAAAAAATGTATTGTGGAAAAAAAAGTTCCTTATAAAATATTTTTCTTTTTTAACATGACTCAAATTCTACCTAGAATTTTCACATGACCCATAAGCCATTCTATTTGACACCCATTCACGTCATCCTTGATGTTTCCGTCTTATAGAAGAGAATCTGAGGCCACAAAAAAGCACCCCATGCAAGCTGCAGCTCCAGTGGGTTGATCAGGGAGAGTCTAAGCTCAGGACTAATTCTTGCCCTCTGAGGGATCTTAGCTACACAACTTCCATTTATAAGCAGTTTGTGTACTTTATTAGTTAAACCTCATAATATTTATCACTCACTTTGTGCAGGTCTGGGGGATGCCAAAGAACTCAAAATTTAGTGGGGGAAAGAAAAGAACATAATATGTTAACAGGATTTGCTTAAGATATAGTATAAGATGTCAAAAGAATTGTGCTAGTACATTGGTACTTGCATTTCACCCATCACTAAACTGCCTTCTTCTCCTTTATAGACTAAATGTACTTTTTATATGGTATAGAAATGACTCTTTAAATGTTTTTGGTACATTAAAAATTGTCACAAAATTAGTCACTTTCATTAAAACTTTCTGACACTAATTTTTTCAATTTTTATTACACATGTAGTACATTTTAATTTTAGAATAATTTCTTAAATTCAGGTATACAGAGACAAAAATGAATGGATGTTCCATAAGTCTACAACAAAGAGATAACTATATTTTCTGAAAAAATACATAAAAGCATATGTGTACATATGTACAATGTATAAAAAAAGTAAATATTCTATGAAAACATGAGGTGCCTATTTCACAGTGGTTACGAGCAGGAACTGGAAAGCCACCCATCCAGGTTTGATTCCCACCTCCACACCTACTATCCAGGGTTACCCTAGCAAATGTCTTAACCACTCAGTACTCCCAGTTTCCCCTTCTACTATGTGGAAATAGTAACATGGCCTACTTCTTGGTGTGGGTTATGTTCCATAACTTATATGAAGTCTTAGGAAAGTTCCTGATACATGCAACACTCAGTATGTGCTAGCCGTTTGACAACAGTTATGCATAGCTTGGTAATCTGCTTACTTCATTTTCCTGCCTATAATGAACATCTGACCCTGTCTGTAAATATAAATATGTATCATGATTTTTAATGGTAACTGAGTAGCATAGGTTGACAGTAATATGTCCATCTAATCTCTTTCCATTCAGGATAGATGGAATTATTGATTTTGCTTTGTTTATTTATTTATTTTTACTATTATAGACCATCCTTGCATATATCATTATGCATGGATTCTAAATTATTTCTCTATATAATTGTAGAATTGGATTCACTGGATGGAAGACGAAGGATATTCTAAAGCTTTAAAAGTTATTAATTCCTTCCAGAAGATTGTAACCAGTGGGTGAATGGTGTAAGAGTGCCCTTTCCCCAGTCATGCAAAATATGGGAAATATCATTGAAACCAATTTGACTGAGTCATATTGCAGGAAAAATACCAATTTCTAAAATCATTCTAATCCTGTAATCATTTTTAGATAAAAATCTGCATACAATTTATGAATTTCAGTTATCTACCTTACATGCCAGAATTTCTCATGAGAGAGTAAGGACTTCCTCATCAAACTTGAGTAATAATTTATAAAGTAAGTTTGATTTAAATACCTCAATTCTATAATTAGCTTTTGGGGATTATTTAGGAAGATAACAGTTTTTTTTTTTTAAATAAAGATAGAAACCTATTCTGACCAAGATATTTTTAATGATGAGAATAGCCTAACATTTACTGCTGATCACTGATGAACATTAATTATGATATAAAGAACAATTAAGCTGTTGCAAGTACCAAGAAATAGCCAACAGTAATTAGGTTTAAAGTTGTTATTTCAGTATTTTGGGTAAATTTGGTTGTAAAGAAAAATCAATGTTTTATACATCTTTAAATACAGATTATAAATTACACAATTATTTTTATGTGTTATGAAAACAATTGGATTTCAAAATAACTCTAAGATGAGAATAATTAATATTTTAATTATGTTATTTAAAAATATCACTGGACAAATACCTGGATTTTAAATATAAAAATTTCTTGCTGTCTTGTCAATCCATGTTTCATTTTTCCTGTTGTCATCATAAATCCTGTTGGGTGATTTAATCAAATGATCTTAGGAAGAGACCCATGGCTAATGCCACAGGAAGCTGGAACTTTGAGGCCCATGTGTGTTATGCTGTTACTGTTAAATCATTTCTGGGGTCTCAAAATTATAAAGCAACATATTCTGTTTCCTTAAATGGGTTCAGTTTTTTCCATTCTCCGCTAATGTACTGAAATGTCCAACCACTGGGGATACTCCAGCCTTGTTATGTAAATCCACTGACCTCATAACCTGGGTAATCATACAGTCTACCATCTACCCTTAGACTCTTTGACAGTAAAAGGCACAGCAACTGATGATTATTCTGGAACTATCATGGTAAACCATGGGTTTTTTCAGGCAAACTAGGTCATACCTTCACCCTAATTTTTACTCTTATCTGTCAGGTTTTCAATCTCAGGGTAGGCCCCTGTATCTGTCTCAAAATAAATTGGGTTCTGAAACAAATGAACCATTAGAGAACAGTGCTCTCCTTTATAGATTAGATAGGTAAGTGGCAATATCTGAAAGTGTCATAAAATTTGCCATTTTTATAAAATGTTTCTGACATTTGTGTTTTTGTCCAAATTTTATTGCACAAGTCGCTCATGTTTTTCTAGTATAATATTTTAAAATTCAGGTCCATTGAAAGAAAAGGCAAAGAAAAATTGCTAATAATTCTACAGTTTCCATAGTACAAACCTGTCAATGCAAGTGTTTTCTCCTAATATCCATAACAAAATGTGTATCTTCATTTATTTTTATCAGGAAGGCAGAGACAAAGTTCTCTCAATTGTTAGCTTACTCCCAAGTGCTCCCAACAGCTAGGCTCACGAGCTCAGAATTCAATCTGGGTTACCCATGTGGGTAAGCACCCATGCAGCTACCTCCCAGGGTGCATATTAGCAGGAAGCTGGAATCAAGAGCCAAGCTGACCCTCAAATCCATGCAGTCTGATATGGACTGTGGGCATCCCATGCAATACCTAACCATCTGCTAAAAACTTGAGTTAAAATATGAGTGCTGGAGCCGGTGCCACAGAGCTAGCCTGCCATAAACCTCCCAGCCCAAGTGGTAAACAGCCTTGAGTTTGCCTCGCACTTGGCCTTGCTGTGAGGGACCTCTCTGGGTACTCTGGCCCCTTGGATTGGGCTGCCCCTCTAGACCAGATGGCCCCTACGGTTGTCACACTGCACAGCCCCTTGGCTGCTCTGCCCCTGTAGGCTGTCCTCACCTTTGAAAACGTGTGCTGTTCACTTTCTGAGAGTTCCTCTCCACCTTCCTGCACCCTCTAAAACCCTCAAGTGCATGAACTCACATAAAGAAGCCGGTTTAAAATCTGTGGCATCCTTAGACAAGGTTGCCAACCATTGTAAGACAACATTTCTGCATACTTGGATGAAGCACTTCACAACTAAACTGCAGTCAGGGGTCTTTAGGGGACTGCCTTGTTCCTCCAAATGGTGAAGGCACCAGGGTGACTCTGTGCTCCAGGAATAGGAAATCAAAAGCATTGCATTTTTTTTTTTTTGAAACTTCATGATGTCCATTTCAGAGCAGGTAAGCGGAGAAGCAGTGGAGCTGTGGACAGGTCTGAATCAGCTGGATGTGAATGCTGGCTGGCAGTGGTCTGATGGGACACCGCTCAGCTATCTGAACTGGAGCCCAGGTACCTCAGCGTTTTATTGACCTTCCACAAGCGGCATGGGAAATAGCCTTTCTGGTGCAGCCATGTTGTTATAAAAGTGGTTTATAAACATCTGAAGCCTTGCTGCATTCCTGCAAGGCAAGCTTCCCCAGACCAGAAGATGGAGACCAAAAAGGTAAGTTACTTAGCCAAGCTTGCAGGAAGGTTTGGGTCAGAGCCAAGACCGCAGTCTGCTCTCTTAAAAATAGCAACAAATTGCAAAACATTTCCCTACTATATAACAATAAAGTTGGCTCTTTTATAGCCTTTGGGAAATCACTTCATTGCCATGCCTGGACTTGACCTGCGAAATCATAGCTGTTAACAGTTCACTCTCCATGTGGAAGGGAGACTCCTCAATGCCCAAATCACCTTTCACATATATTAAACTCTCATTAACACACATGTTGTATTTTCAGAGATAAATTTTGAACCATTTGTTGAATATCATTGTGGAACCTTCAATTCATTTATGCCAAGGGCCTGGAGGAGTAGAAATTGTGAGTCCACCTTGCCTTATATTTGTAAAAAATACCTAAACCACGTCGATGATGAAATAGTTGGTAAGTGTTATTATTTTAAGTGACTCTCATATGTTGTTTGTCTTTTCAACAGATAAAAATTCCTTCACTTTTTATCTTAAAAAATCATACTTAAAACCTAGCTAAGTCTTGTTTGTATTTTTATGAATAAAAATGTATAACTATAAAAATCACTATTGTAAAGCCTCTATGAATCAAACATGCCTATAGGTTTTTACCTATTTTTTTTTTAATTTTTAAAAAATATTGCATTTTAGTCATTCTGTTTTAGAAAAACAACTATGCTCCCTTTTCTATTCTAGTTCTGAATTTTAGAGTTACCCTAGAAAGTAAGCATAAATTAGAGAACAATTTTATGAACTTCCTTACTTCATTGACTTTCATTGTTTATTAACTTTTTAAGCTGACACATAATTACAAACATTAGGCATACACCATGATGTTTGGACCCAGATATACCTAGTGTAATCATCAAAGCATGGTGATCAGCTTTGTGGTCAGAACACTCAAAGTCCTCTCTTCTAGCTACTTAATCACCCCCGCTGCACAACAGAACCTCAGAAATTTCCCTCCTAAGTGTCCATTTGTTCCATAATTCATTGATTTTCTAGCACACCTGTATCTCTTATTCATAACACATCCTCCCTGATGAAATAACATTCAAAACTTTTAGATGTCACGAAGGCTTAAATCATACCTAATTATAATCTAGTGCCTGAAGTCCAATTATTTCTGTGTTTAAGGTCTACTACCTCTTTTAGTCTCTGAGGGAGTTAATGTCTTAACAGAAAGTAGAGATACAAACATAGCCATCTTTTAAAGAATCGTTCCAAGAGTAATTAGAAACAACTCTAGATTTAAAATAACAAGCTAAATTAGCTATTTTGAATATTGTCCTTAACAAGTAGATCTTAACTTTTGTCTACTTTTAAGAAGCCATGCTTAGGAGTGTCATTGATTATGGGGTAGAGATTTTTCTACCATTGTGAGAACTCACTGGAATTGCTACTGGCTGTTATTGACCACATCCTTCTATTTTTGCCTTCTGTCCACCCTCCTTTCTCCATTTGTTCCTTCTTTCTGTTGTTGTTGTTGTTACTTTACTCTCCAGCATGCCCTCCTGCCACCTTTCTTTTATCCTGTTTTATTTATTCCTCTGACCGACTAATTGAAGTCAAAAGACCAGAATTGGGGGTTGTAGCCCTCAGCCTGTTTGGATTCTTTGTTGTTGCTTCAGCAAATTCTTTTGAAGATTGAGGCCAGTGCCTTCACACTGTGCTTCCAGGATCTCAAAATCCTTGCTTGTCCTGTCCTTGCTGAGGTCAGACCAGTTTCTCTATCTCTGCATCTCTCCTTTAGAGACTGAAAATTTCACCTTTAGAGAGTTCTATCGCTGATTTTTGTTAGATTGAAAAGTACAGGGGCAGATGATAACTCAGTGTTCTCACAGTCTTTATGAATCTAGTTGCTGTCAGAGTCCCAGAAGCAACTTTAAAAGGAATGTTTTGTTTTCCAAATAGCAGTGAATTCTTATCTAACTGAATTAGTTCTTAAGAGAGGCACTTAGCTGTGATTAATAACATAAGATTTTTAAATGCTGTTAACAGTTTGGGAACAAGCTCTTGGATAAAGAATGCCAAACACTGGCATGCACACCACCGTTTGCCCTTCCGGTGCCCAAAGCACCATGGCTTCAAGTTCCTGTAAGGGCAGCTCAGGGTCACATCAACCTAGGGTGATACCACAGGCAATCAAACCGACCTTCGATGTGAAACCTATTTGTCAGCCCTGCTCTGGAGGAAGTGCAGGCTCTTATCGGCTGACGATGAATATCTACCCATCCACACACTGTGTGTAAAGTCCATGCAATATGACTTAAGTTGTGTTCCAAAATGCTACTCCTTCTGCCATGTGAAAAGACTTCATAAATAGAAAACTATTCAATTTTGTATCTGGTCCTGACTTTCCATGTTCATTGTATGACTTTTGCCACATCCTCTACCCCTTCTTGCCTTAGATTTTTCATCTGGAAACAAAGTGCTGAGATCCATTAGACCCTAGATCTAGAACTAAATCATACATTAGACCTTTCTGAGTGCAGAATTTCTAGAATTCCATGATTCATTTCAGAGCTTTCTATTTTCATATTTTAAAGTAATCATGTTGATGATAATTTATATAAAGGCTATTAAGTGATGTTAAAATAATTGTGGAAAATGACATTGTCTTTTGTTGATTTGAAAAGAAAAAGATGCTTGGAAATACTACGCCACCGACTGTGAGCCTGGCTGGGATCCCTACCATCGTAACTGCTACAAACTTCAGAAAGAAGAAAAGACCTGGAACGAGGCTTTGCATTCCTGCCTCTCCAGTAACAGTACATTAATAGACATAGGCTCATTGGCAGAGGTGGAGTTTCTTGTCACTCTCCTTGGAAGTGGTGAGTGCCAACTTTGGCTTTGAGTTAAAAAATCTGAAATAGACTACAATAGCTATTTTTATTAGTAGAGTTAAAAATATTTAAACTTAAGAAAACATTTACCAGAAGGTCCAATGCCTTCTATAAATTTTAAGAATCATGTATTTGAAAACACCTCTTAAATATCTAACATGGTATAGTTTGTTTAGCCAGTAAACTTAAGCACAACCATCTAAAATGTTTTTAGTTTCTTTCTACCAACAAGTCTAAAACATATGATACACAGATTCAGGTCCCACAAATTAAAATGTATCTTTGATTGATTTTAGCAGCTTAAATTTATGGACAATCTTATCTATAAGCCATTTAAAATAAAACTCTTAATAAAATTTCCTATGTGGACATACAATATGTACACACATATAATATAGCATAATAGACCAATATAGCAATTTTAATAATAGCTTTTAAAATCTTTAACTCTTTTTGTAGATTGCCAATTGATTTGATTTGCTTTTTCTTTTTAGTAACCTCAGTTAACCATACTTTCTCTCAGTTGGTACTGTTAATACATTATTGGCTTCATCTGTTTACAGAGCCATCCCAAAGTACTGAATACAATAAAAGTGGCTGGAAAAAGTCCATAGGAACCTATAGGAGGACAGCTAAACACAGAACCAACAACGCTTTAGTTTTATGAGCAGCAGATATTCAAATTTTTGAAAAAAGCACATATTTAAATAACCCATAGCTCTTAATAAAAATTCAGCTGTTTTTGAACAATTAGAATTTAACAGACATCAAGAGAACATAATAGATTACTTTAACACATTGCTTTAACAGAGCATCAGAGTTTAATTCTATGTCAAAGAGAAATTGAGCTTCCTGTGATCTTTTGCTGTGAGGTTTCCTTCCTTTACCTTCTTTCCTATTGGTGACCATGTTTCTGTGTTTCTGTGTGTAACACATCTTTAAGCATCTTTTGCAGGGCAGGATGAGTGGCAACAAATTCTTTCAGTTTCTGTTTGCTGTGAAAAGTCTTAATTTCACCTTCATTCACAAATGAGAGCTTTGCAGGATATAGTATTCTGGGCTGGCAGTTTTTCTCTCTTAGTACCTGGGCTATGTCTCGCCATTCCCTTCTAGCTTGTAGGGTTTCTGATGAGAAGTCTGCTGTGAGTCTAATTGGAGATCCTCTAAGAGTGATCCGACGTTTCTCTCTTGCACCTTCACTCAGCCCAACTTCCAAAGTGACCACTGCAGCTGAGGGGATGGTCAAGTAGGGTCAGCAACATTGCAGGCAGAACTGTAAATTTCTTGTTAGAGATGCCCCCTGCCTTTACCTGGCCAGCTCTCCTCCCAGGCCAGCCAAGTAATGAAAGTCAACAGAGTGCCTTCCCCTAGGAGGTTCACACCTCCCTTAGGATATACCCCATGTGAAGAGATAGGTAGGTCTGGGCCTCTGAATTTACAAGGCCTAAAGCCCACCAGATTATTATCAAGCCCCTTCTATCAGGTTCTATTTGCCTCTCAATCAGAAAACTTCATTGTAGCTTAGACAGCACCTTTCTTAGCTCCTCTAATAATGACTCTGTCCTTTGTTCTAGGCCCTGTCTAGTGCACTTGGGCCTCATTCCTTTGTAATCATAACCTCTACTCTACCACCAATGGCTCTACTCCCAACATGTATGTACTGATGGTCCTCTTCCCCACTTAATGCTGCATAATTGTTCAAACCTGGTAAATGCCACTCTTAGGATCATTGGTTACTATCCTCACTGTCTTTTATGACCTTGTCTAAATATGATCAGAGTCGGTGAACTTGGAAGGCTTCCATAGCCTTGGCAATTCATGACGACAGCCTAGGATGGTTACTGGCGCCATAAACTAGAGTGTCAATTTGTTGGGTCAACAACAGGAGCCACTGTACACTTGCTCCTCATGTGGGATCTCTGTCCTTAATGTGCTGTACATTGTGATTTAATGCTATAACTAGTACTCAAACAGTATGTTTCACTTTGTGTTTCTATGTGGGTGCAAACTGTTGAAATCTTTATACTAAATTGATCTTCTGTATATAAAGAGAATTGAAAATGAATCTTGAAGCAAATGGAAGGGGAGAGGGAGCGGGAGGGGGGAGGGTTGCGGGTGGGAGGGAAGTTATGGGGGGGGGGGGAAGCCATTGTAATCCATAAGCTGTACACTGGAAATTTATATTCATTAAATAAAAGTTAAAAAAAATAAAATAAAAAAAAATATTTAAACTATTTAAAAGTGCTTATTTATGGCTCATAGGTTTGAAGTTGCTAAATAATATGCAAGAGTACAAATTCATTAAATTTTTACAAAATATGTGTTCAGAAACTTTGTAATGTTTTCACACATGCCAGATATTTTTAATTTGTTGTTAAAAAGCAGAGGTCATTTTCCAAAATTATAATTATAATAATAATAATTTTAAAAACCCTAAACCTGTAATTTAGCATTATGTCCACTAGATAGCAGTAATCTGTGGAAGTGATATAATGCAAGTAATAAAGGACATTCCTCAGCAAATGACCAAATTTAAATAACTGTGATTAGTAACCAGTGGATCGTTTATCTGGTGCAGTGTCCTCAGGCTGTGCCATGTTCAGAAGTTCCAGGCTGCTGCACCTCCACCAGATTTAGTCCATCTGAGCAGGTCTGCTTCTCCCTATGATGCACGTTTAAAATGCAAGTCTGCTGAAAACCATTGAAACCACTAGCTACATATTTTAATTTTTAAAAACAAAAGAAAACTCCCCAGACTCCATTTTGATGACCTTTTGAATGTTAGAGTTTAGTCTGGAGGGGAAACACAAACCCTTCTGTGTCATTTTCCCCAACCCTTTGCATTTGGGATTAAGATAATCCTGAGTCTCCCTTTATTTCAATAAGAGCATCTGAACATCTCTCCCAGACACCTTCTCATCCTACCTTGGCTGTCAAGCTTGAGTTTCCTTTCCAGAAACCCCATTGCTTCCTATTTCAATTGCAACAAAATGGGGGGAAAAATAGAAAAGGGCTAGCAAAAACATGTATTGTGAAGATAAGACTACTAGGGTCAGCGCTGTGGCATAGTGGGTAAAGCCACCGCCTACAGTGCTGGCATCCCATATTGGCACTGGTTCAATTCCCAGCTGCTCCACTTCCAATACAGCTCCATGCTAATGCACCTGGGAAAGCAGTGGAAGATGGCCCAAGTGCTTGGGCCCTTGCACCCATGTGGGAGACTCAGAGGAAGCTCCTGGCTCCTGGCCATTTGGAGAGTGAGCCATCAGATGGAATATCTCTTTCTCTCTGTCTCTCCATTCTCTAACTCTGCCTTTCAAATAAATAAATCTTTTTTAAAAAGCTAGGCTACTATTAAATGATTTTTTAACATGCCCTTTTCATAATATAGTGGAACTTCCCATTTTCCCTTTCTCTAGACAGAAGCAAAATCAGACATTTCAGGTCAACTTTATCTACAGTAGCAGGAACCAGAGTCCCAGGAATCTGATTTGCTTAAGTATTGCCCTTGCATTGGCTTTAGCTCACATTCTGCCTCACTTATAATGCCTTCATTGAGCCAAACTGGATGTTATGGGAGGGAAAAAGATTTAGATCTGTATCATATATTGAGACTTAACCAGATTTCATCACATGAAGAAGTAAAGAAGAAGTTACATGCAAAGTAGTATATTTGGGTAATAAGCCCAGTACAATATCTCCTTTGCAAATGTTAAGATCTTGCAAATAATTTACATTTATCTCTTACAGAGAATGCATCAGAAACATGGATTGGTTTGAGCAGCAACACATTTCCGGTCTCCTTTAAATGGTCTAATGGCTCCTCAGTCATCTTTACTAACTGGCACACACTTGAGCCCCAGATTTTCCCAAACAGAAGCCAGCTGTGTGTCTCTGCTGAACAATCCGTAAGCTGATTCATTTGTTCAGTGCTCATTTTGTTGGACTAATACTGAGGGTCACTTGTGCCAAGGACTTGGGCTATGGCAGAGACTAAGACAGGCACAGTTCCTGCTTCTCATGTGGCTTTTATGCTGGGCAGCAAACAAGGACACACAGAAAAAAACATGGTAGTTATTGTTGTGATGATTGCTCCAACAAAGCTGGTGCCAATGTGGTGAGAATCTTGGTTGTGACAAATACTTCAGAGAGATGGTCACTTCTGAAGAGGTGACATTTAAGCTGGGGCTTAAACAAACAAAAAAAAATCTTTTGAAGAACAGGGGAAGAAAATCCAGGCAGAGGGCAGCAAGTGCAAAGGCCCAGAGGCAGGCCCAGACTTGCTGTATTTAGTAGAGACCAGCGGTGAGGAGGTGGTAGGGGATGGGGCAGGAGAAATATGTAAGTGCTGGGCTTATAGACCATGGAGTAGCAGCCACTAACATGCTTCAGGGAGCCAGAGGGCATGATCTGAGGGCATGAGCTGACTTACGTTTCAAAAAGCAAAGGGGTGCTGCCTAGAGAATGCATTAGAGAAGGATAAAGTGGAAGCAGAAAAAACTAGTTTGAAAGCTTCTCCAGGGTGGTATCTTTGAAGAGAAATGGACAGATTCAAGGATGCTTTGGAAGACAGGACTAGTTCCTAAATTAGATGAGGGATGGGAGAGAGGTAGATCTCTGACTTGAGCAACCATCACTTTGGTGGATGGGAGTGCCTAGACCACCACGGCAATGTTGAGGAAGAGAGCTGAGGGTGGAAGATTACCCTGGGGAGTGATGATGTGTATGCTTACTATCTTATTAAAACCTAGGGTCTGAAAAGTATGGGTAAGCTCTTTGAAAACTCTGCATCGGTGGCAAATTTTGCTCTTTTCTTCACACAAATGGAATGGTCCCAGTGGTCTTACCTTCAGACTTATCCCCATGTTCCCATCTTTCATTTATCTAAATTCTCAGATTATACAAAATTAGTTTAATCCCAATCCACAAGGATAGATTATTATATGTTTAAAATAGATTTAATCTCCTTGATTTGATAGATAGCTGCTGATCGTACCAGGTGGATATTGTTGGGATTTGATGGACATCTTCATTCTTTCTAATGACAGGCAGAGTTAGACAGAGAGAAATGTCTTCCTTCCATTGGTTCACCCCCCCTAAATGGCCGCTACGGCCAGCGCACTGCGCCAATCCAAAGCCAGGAGCCAGGTGCTTCCTCTTGGTCGCCCATGCAGGTGCAGGACCCAAGCACTTGGACCATCCTCCATTGCCTTCCAGGGCCACAGCAGAGAGCTGGACTGGAAGAGGAGCAACTGGGACAGAACCTGGCACCCCAACCGGGACTAGAACCAGCGCCGCAGGCGAAGGATTAGCCAAGTGAGCCGCGGCGCCGGCTGATGACCAGTATTCTTACAAAGTCAAGTTCCCCCAAAAAGAAGTTTATGAAATGTAACTAAAGTAGCTTGACAAAGTAATTGTGCCAAACAAACATAGAAAATTCCTGACACTTAGGTTAGTGATACATTTCATTGTTTTCTCTCTTCAGGCTTTGTGGGCACACATAATCACATATGCAATTAGACGGTCTCTAAGTCCCATCTGAGGACGGAGAAACAATGGCCTCCCTAGATGTTTTTTTTGGGTTTGCTATGCAATCCACCATAGTTCATTCTGCAGTATTTGATGTTTTATTGATTTGTGGGTTAAATCCAGGTAAGGCAGCCTTCATCTCCTGTGGACAGACAGGGATATCTCACTTAGCATATTCACAGACCAGGAGCCAACATTTGGACAGAGTGAAAACAGGTATTAATAATTGTGGATGGGTCAGGACATCATACTATAAGTATAATGTTTTGGGGTTCCTTTTTAAACATTTTTTTTATTTTATGTGAGGGGCAAAGAGAGACGGACGGACAGGGTTCCTATTTGCCACTATACTCCCCAGATGCCTACAACAGCCTGGGCGTAAGCCAGGAGCCCACAACTCAACTTATGTCTCCCATGTGGTTGGAGAAAGCCCAATTACTCTAGCCATGACCTCTGCCTCCCAGGGTCTGCACTGGCAGGAAGTGGAAGTCAGGATGTAGAGCCGGGTATCAAACCCAGATACTCCAACGTGAGATGCAAACATCGTTACTGCTAGGCTAATTGCCCGCTCCACTGTGGCTCCTTTATTGGCGGCTCGGTGGCTCCTGAAGTAGTGGATGTGTACTAATT
This sequence comes from Lepus europaeus, assembly GCF_033115175.1. Taxonomy (NCBI): domain Eukaryota; kingdom Metazoa; phylum Chordata; class Mammalia; order Lagomorpha; family Leporidae; genus Lepus; species Lepus europaeus. The sequence continues at coordinate 102,200,830 of NC_084827.1, read as the reverse complement.
AGTATTTATCTGTATGAAGTGGAACTTAGTATGAATATAATTATTATAGTTAACAAGTTACCACATCCTGGTGGACACCTAAATTTGAGCATGAGAGCTAGGAAAGGGTTCGTTCTTCCCTCCATGTGACAGTTATTAAGCAGCTACAGTATGCCTGACACTATCTTGTAACTGGATAGTTTACTGGAAGACTCTATGGCAGACGGATGTGGGCTTGTGAACACAAGAGGTGTCATACCCACCTCCATGTAGTATGGTTCTGAATATCATGGCAGGGCTCCATATTTATCTCAAATCCTGGATGCCTCAAATACCACCTGAAATTCCACACCTAAATTAGGTGACTTTAGTCTAATGTTCTGATTTATGTTAAAATAAAAAATCCTTTTGAATAATAAAATTTTAGACTGTTGGCAGTTATGGTGTTATTAATGAAGGTCTAAGAGTAGCCTTTGGTAGAACTAGGAAAAGATATGGAAGTATCTGCCTACCATCTAAAGGGAACACGCTCTGAAGAAGGACTTTGGGAGTTGAACATGACTGCCAGCTATGGGAGTGTTATCTAGGATGATGCATGGTAGCTTCCAGGATCAGGTTTATACAGGAAAGCAGTAAAGCGTTCAATTGAACACAAAGAAGTGGCTGAAGAGAGGAAGTAGTCTTCCTTGATTAGAGGGATGGCTTCATCCATGTGATTCTCCAAGTATGGCCTCTGAGCCTGCGGTATCAATGGCACCTGAAGACTTGTTAGAAATGCAAATTCTCACATCCCATCAAGGCTGGGTCACTGGCTTCTCAGCTACCCCTCTGTGTGATTCTAGTGCATGTAGATGGAGAACCACTGCTTTATCCTGTCTGTAAAAGAAAATTTGAGAGCAGCTTCATAAAAAGCCAGCTTAACTTTCGTATCAATCCTTGCCCCTATTTTTGCTGTCTATGGGAAATTGTGCAAAATATGAAACCTAACCTTCAAGATGGGAATGATAATCCCTACCTCACAGGATCATTGAGATCACATGTGGAAAACACCCAGCATTATGCTTGGCACATAGCAGTCAAGAACATCTGTGTCTCTCTGTTTCCTGTCCACCCAACTCTGGATTGCATGCCTCAGATCCATGACACACTTGGGATGACTTCCTCCCTGCTGGAAGAGTGTCAGCCCATCCCATGGCAAGGCAGGATGCTGACACATCACCCCACTGGGAATCCCTTGTCACTGGTCATGTTTGTGTTCAGAAGCAATGGGCTCAGCCATCAGGGGTCAGTGTGGAGCACAGTCATTCAACTTGTGACATCTTTCTCCTTAGGAAGGACACTGGAAAGTTACAGATTGTGAAGAAACTCACTTTTACGTTTGTAAAAAGCCAGGCCATGTCCTTTCTGATGCTGAATCAGAATGTCAAGAGGTAAGTGTTGTTAATATTGGAAGACCCTGCAATTTAGATTCAGAAACTACATAACTAGAATAACACTTGTATATCTGTCAGTAATTTTAAGTAAATGTTCCTCTCTTGTCTTCTCTCTCTCACTCTCACTCTTTCTCTCCCCTCTCTCTTGCAGCACCCTCTCTCTGCACCTGTCCCTTTCTTCTCTCCCTTCCTTATTCCCTCCCTTCCTTATTCCCTCCCTCCGTTTCTCCCTCCCTCCCTCCCTCCTTTCCTTCTTTCGTCTCCCCTCTCTTGCTTCTTCCTCCCTCTGTTTCCCCTCCCTTCCTTCCAGCCCTCCTCTTTTTGTACTGAATGTGGACTACTCTTGACAAACCAATTATCAGCCACAAACACCTGAATAATGTGCAGCCTCAAGAAGGATCATTGTCTTCTTGTCCTCTTGGACCCAAGACTACGATTTTTGATGAGATAAAGTGATCCTGTACACCATCTGTACGGACACCTATTGTCACATGGTGCCCTGTCTCATATGTGGTTTGCATCATTCTCAAGTGGGATGTCAGAGAGAGAACGAATGCACTCCTTGGAGTCAGGCAGTGAGCCTCTGTACCCAGCATCTTGCCTGCCGTTCACCTTTCTTAAAATGAAATATTTGAGTAGAATACAATAATGGTGAGAAGTGCATGTTCGTAACATATTTATTATTTTGGAAAGATAGTTAAAATGCTTTATTATTTTTCTCTTCAAGTACGATTATTTATGCTCAAGCTAGATAGTGATCTATTTCATCTCTCTTATCTCTGTTCATTAATCAAGGTGTAAACCTATGAGCTACTATTCATACTCAAGCTGGACAATACAAGTGCCATAGCTGACATGTCCCTAAACATTTTATCAAATGATTACAGTTCCAGAATTAGTTATATAATCTCTAACTGATAAAAAAATACTGGGGGAGGGGCATGGAATTTATCTTATTGTGGCTTTCAAGGCAACTTAACATGGAATATGGTTGATTTTTGTTGGAAGAATAATTAACTTCTTACACAACAGAAAGGGAACTGGTGCTCTGTTCAGACTTTGGTCTGCTCCCTCCCTTTTCTGGTCAGCATTACCAGTGTTTAATGGTAATGGATTCCAAGTTCAAAGCCAGTTCTCTAGCTTTATAGGAAAATCCTCATTAATTTTATTGTACCTGAGTCAATGAACAAGGCTTCCAAAGTTTTCTTTCTTTTAGCCAGTTGTGCAATGCCAGTCAATTATTTGAAGGCAAAAAAAAGTGATTATTTTTCCTGCTAAGTCACATCTTTTAGGAGCAATTCCTTCAGTACTGTTATCATTACCCTTTCATTGAAAAATGAAGCAGTACCTAGTGTACAAAGGGTTAACCAATATGATCAATTATTCTTGCCAGTTTGATTTGTGATCATGGCCTTATAATAAAGAGTTTGTTTTTCTTAGCTACTAATGAAGGAAGAACATCTTAAAGGTCACAGTGTCAGCCCCTCTCTCTGCCTGTTCTTGCAAGCACAAAGCAATCTAATCTTCCTATCCTTGTCCCAGGGTGAGGCAAGGAGGGTCACTGTCTTGGGCTCCTGTTACTTGCATGGAGTGGATGGGGAATGAGGTAATGGCAAGTGATCCTGGGTAGCTGCATAAGGGAGCTCTTGTGAGCTGCATCTCATTCAATGATACAATTTAAACTACACTAGCTGATTTCTAGATTAAGGTTTTCTTTAATTGACTATGAGACTGAGACCTTTTCCAAGAAATATACTAGAAATCATTTTACCAGAGCAAAAGCTAGCAAGTATTGATTGACCTGGCAGTGAATGAAGTCCATTTGAAAGCCAGTGAGTGAGTAAAAATGGATAGATATAAGTGACGTGGTTCTGTGATAGTGTAAGAAAAAGAATGAAAACCACTCAGTTGAAATACAAAAGACTAAGGAGTGCATGTCTCTCACACTGCATGGTTTGAGAGGATAGAGCCACCTTTCTTTCCGCCCAGAGTTGAGCCACAGAGTTATACGTTTCTCATTTTAATCTGAGTGCTAAAGTTTGCTTTCTTTTTTCTAAAAAGGCAGGCGGTTCATTTAGAAATACTCTTCCAGAGAGAGTATTTGACACAGTGGTTAAACCACTACTTGGAATGTCCACATTCCATGTCAGAGTGCCTGGGTTCAGCTCCAAACTCAATTCCTGATTCCAGCGTCCTGTTAATGTGCACCTGGGGAGTCAGCAGATGATGGCTCAGGTGCCTGGGTCCTGCCACCCATATGGGAGGCCCACACAGACTTTCTGGCTCCTGGCTTCAGCCTGGCCCAGCCCTAGCTTTAGCAGGCACTTAAGGAGTCAATCGGCAGATGGTTCTTTCTCTCTCTCTCTCTCTCTCTCTCTCTCTCTCTCTCTGTCTCTAAGCCTTTCATATAAATTTTAAAAATAGATTTTAAAAATTAGAAATACTCTGTGCCATATATATCTATATCTATATATCTATATCTATATCTATCTATCTATCTATCTATCTAACTTTATCTATTGGCTGTTCTCTATTTGGAAGACCATCCTGGCTTATAACAGACTTGTGTTCCAAGCCCAGCTGATTCACTATTTGATTACTTTATCTAAGTCCCTAACCCAAAGGAATTCCAGTGGGATAACATAAAAGAATCAATAAGAAAGAAAGTTGAGAAAGTATATAACATTGTTTAGATCTCCATGTCCTCTTGATCAGACTTGGTCCATAGCTCTATTTTAAGATCTCCACTGCATTCTGTCCCTTTGTTTCTCATAGCAGCCCTGTGGATACTATTATTGTCCTCATTTGACAGAAAAGAAAAAAAGCCTGCAAAGATTAAATAAGGTCACGTGGTCCTGCAATCAGGTTTCAGACCCCTTCTTGCTGACTCCAGGGCCAGCATTCTTAACTTCTACCCTCCTGCAGGTGCGATTTGTATGAAATTCTGACAGTCTGGGGAGAGAGAGACTGATTTTAAGTGAGTCCCCTTTGTTTTCACTTGATTTGAAAGTTCAAAGCTAATTAAAATTTCTAGGTTTCAAAATAATTGACTAAGGGCATTATCAGGTTGAATAAATATAAAGATATGAAGACAAAAGTTTGAAGAGTTTTGAGTGATTTGGAGGAAAAGCTATGTAAGTGGTAAATGTGAATGTTCAAAATAAGTCCTTTGGTATTTAACTAGATTACACTGTGACCTTAATTTCCCTTTTCCTTTTTTCAAGGGGTGGGAGAGACATGGTGGATTCTGTTACAAAATTGACACGGTCCTTCGAAGCTTTGACCACGCTTCCAGTGGCTACTACTGTCCTCCCGCACTCGTGACCATTGCAAACAGGTGCATAAAAGTCTCTACTGGAAATGTTAGTGTGTGTTGATACGAGGACTCTTGCAATCTGACCATAATTAGAACTTGTCAAAACCTAAGGCATGCTGTACATTAGAGTATTGGATTATTTAAAGTAGTTGTCCAGATTACCTTAAGCCATTCTATGTTATTCCTAAAATTTATTTTTGAGTGACAAATAGTAAAATTTAAGGTATATTTTACTTTCCATACGAATTGAATTATCTAGCTTGGTCAAAATATTCAGTCATGTTGAGACTTTTATCTTCTAACTACTTGTACTACTTGTAATGAAAGTATGTTTTTTTAATAATTCAGTATTATTCTTTAATGTGCTCAAGCTGTGTAGGGATATTTTTAGCAGAAAAGGAAGTATAACTAAGATGTTGATGGTGTTCAAAGGCTTCACCATGGCCTCTTAGGTCTAATTTGTTTAGATTTAGACTTCTCCAGACACTGGTATCTTCCTGAAGGTGGCAGAGAGCCTGTGTGCATCTCCCAGTCCTTACAATTTACAAAACGCCACAGATGTGTAATAGGGGATAAAGGTGACCTTGTGTCACTACCAATGCCGCAAAGAGAGTGAGGTGGGGAGACTGACTTTTCTATGCTGAAGACTGAAGAGAACCAAACTCTTCAGCATCCCCACAAGAAACTACACTTGCAAAGCAAGTCACTTTTTTGCCTAGGTCATTGCCTTTGCAAATGTCTACTGATGGCGGGGTTTGTGGTGCAAAGGGTTGAGCCACCTCCCGGGACTCCCACTTCCCATATCAGAGTGCTGGTTCAAGTCCTGCCTGTGTGATTCTTTCTTTTTTTTTTTTAAGATTTATTATTTATTTGAAAGACAGAGTTACAGAGAGAGGTAGAGACAGAGAGAGAGGTCTTCCACCCACTGGTTCACTCCCCAGATGGCCACAATGGCTGGAGCTGCGTCAATCCAAAGCCAGGAGCCAGGAGCCTCCCCCAGGTCTCCCATGTGGGTGCAGAGACCCAAGGACTTGGGCCATCTTCTACTGCTTTCCCAGGCCACAGCAGAGAGCTAGATCAGAAGAGGAGCAGCTGGGACTTGAACCAACACCCATATGGCCAGGGCTTTACCCTGCTACACCACTGCGCCGGCCCCCTGTGTGATTCTATAGAGCTTCAGTGAATGATCCTGAAAATGTAGCAGATGATGGTCCAGGTATATGGGTCCTTGCCCTACTTCTGGCTCCTGGCGTCAGCCTGCCTACTTATAGTTGTTTCAAGCATTTGGGATTTGGGGAGTGAACCAGTAGATGGAAGATCTCTCCCCCTCTTCAAATAAATAAATAAATAAATAAATTTTCCAAATGTCTACTGAATACCAGGAAATAGGACAAACGGTGCTATGGTTTCTGTTTAGAGACTTTTCACACCTAAGTCTAACTGGTAAAATAATATGTGTCCTTTGTTCTCTCCACAAAAGTGACCAGTATTTTCTTTCTCCTGTTATCTTTTATTTTCCTACTTTCCGTCCCAGCCTTTACTCAAAAAAAAAAAACAAAACAAAACAAAACAAAAAAAACACACACAAAAAAAAAACCACAAAAAGAACAGGATGTACACACACACACACAGAAGAATGGATGGATAGCATTTGACAGACTAAATTGCCCCTTTCAGAGAATAGCAGTACCATTTTTTAAAATGCTTATTAATTTGAGAGAGAGAGAGAGAGAAGAGAGATCCCATCTGCTGCTGGAATCTCCAAGTGCTCACAATGGCCAGCACTGAAGCCGAGAGTCAGGATCTCAGTACAGGTCTCCCATGTGGATGGCAAGGATCTGACTTCTTGAGCCATCACCCACTGCCTCCCAGGATCTACATTAGGAAGCTAGAGTTGGGAGCTAGAGCTAGGAATTGAGCCCAGGCACCCCAACTGGGGTGCAAGCATCCTAACTGCTAGTCCAAACAGCCCAACACTACCTTCGGTGTATTTCAGTGTTGTCTTGAGTGTTTCCCTTCACCTTCCCAGGTCTAGTTACTAGGCTGAAAGAAGCCTGTAACCCCTTCACTTGGCTACCTACCCAAAGGGTTCATGAGGACATTGGGTTCAAGGGTCTGCCAATCAGGGAGTCAACATTGGATAGTACAGGGACCTGATTAGTCAAACTCTTTTATTAATTATAAGTTAAATACATTTTCCCACTGAAGTAAATAATCCTTTCACTTATTTTTTATGTCACTCTTTTTAAAATATATATTCTTTGGGCACCTATTACACAGATGACACTGTTAATTGCTTTTCATATGTCATCTGACCATGCAAAAATTAATAGTTAAGAGTTTATTAGAAAATTATTTATTGAATGTCTATTTTGAGAGCCACGATATTAAGCACGGCATGCCCTAGTAAAAAAGGCAAAGGCATGATGTAACTGCCCAGCATCTTTTGCAGCACGGTAGTCAAAAACAAAGGAAACAAGAGGATATGATGCAATCAATGAACATGTTAATTTCTAATCCAGATTCTTGTCTCCCACAGATGTAAAAACACTAAGTGGAGACTAGTACTGTGTGCAAATAGGATCAGAATTTATTTAACAGAGGGGGAATCAACGCACATTCATGTGTGTGTGTGGGCCACCCTACACAGAAATATTCAACATGAGTGGACCAAAGAGTTTCCTATAAATGAGAGAAAAAGAAAAAAAAAATGAAACAGTATCTGTAAGTGAGAATGGGAGAGTAGGATAAGATTTCCCAGACCAGTACATAGCAGAAAGAGAGAAAACAAGAGTGGTATGTCTGAGTGCATTCTGTACTGGAAAAATAATTCTCTCCTGCCTTCTACCTCCTTTTATGAGGAATAAGGTAGCACCCCAATTAGATAAACAACTGGGGTGGGATTGGAGCATGACAGGAGCATCCTGGGATGGTGGGTGTATAAAGCCCACCATCAAGGAAATAAGGTTACCCTACAGTGCTACAAGAGTTCCAGCTCACCTAGACTTGAACTCACTGTCTACTTGCACCTATCAGACAGACTAGCACAGTAAATGGCTAAACACAAAGTAACATTATAAGACAGCCCATAGTGCTAAAGTGACCCAAGCAAAGACAAGAAATCTGTTAAGAGTTCAAATGTTTGTTGCTCTACAAACCCTTTAGGGACATCCTACAAATGACAGAAAGTGTGGGGAAAAATCCATTTCATTTCCCCCAAAACTTGATACAAGATTATACTGTGAATAGAGCTGACTTTGAACAGCATGAGTTTGAACCGCACAGGTCCACTTACATGTGGATTTTTTTGGTTTGGGAAATCTGTGGCAACTTGAAAAACCTCACAATCCACATGATCTAGAAATATTGAAAAAATAAGTGAAACGTGTCATGAACATAAAAACTATATATAGATAACACCCTATGTTATCATATACTATCATAAATATGTAAATCTATTATAAAAGGTTAAAATTGATCAGAACTTACACACATACACACACACCATACATAGTATAATTTATAGTTGAGAAAAATGTTAACAAACACATGTAGTGGTAAATCATAATTTCATAAAATTAACCTTACCACATAGTGTACTACTGCCATAAGTTCTTAGCCACCTCCGTTGCTATTATGGGAAGTCAAAATTATGCACAGATGTTCCACGGCCACAGGGGCTCGCACCTCTACTTCTGCATTGTTCATGGGTCACCTGTAATTTATATTTGTTCTCTGATAAACTGGATTCAATAGGCAACACTCAAGTGTGAGCCAATTCTAAAGCAGAATTATAGTGCAGGTAAGTTTATTTTTACCCCAACCTCAGCCTCCTCAGTGGGCCCAGGTTGCCTTATGGGGCAAGCTGCCAGGTCAAACCCAAGCCCTGGCAGGACTCAGCATCATCAGCGACATGTCCTCTCTCCTTGTCAGTTGACACTCGAATGTGTGGAAAAGTGGATTTTAAAAAGGAAGTTTATTTTGGTGAAAAACATTTTTTAAATCCATGCATACTTTTTTTATAACACACATTTTCCACATACTTTTTGAAGCCTCCTTTTCTCCCCCGCACAATATCTACATCCAAAATAGTGACTCCAACATAGGACTTGCAAGTGGGGGAAAGGAAGAGCCCTGCTCTTGGTTTGTATTGCTCTCTGGTTGACGGGACAGCATCCTCTCACCACAGCAGCTTTTGTCTAAGAAGGTTCAGAAGTAGGTGGAAGGACTCCTTAGATGCTGGAGTGTCCACCAGCAGCCTTGGCAATCATTTTCTACCATTACCGATTTCCTGTTTGAGCTCAGACACTCCTGTCACTCTTCAGTACCCAAGCTTGTAGCTGCTAATTGATTTTCCACTCTTGTGCACAACTGAGTGACAGGTTTGATGGGCACAATTAGAACCACCTGCTACAGATTACTTATTTCTTTTGTTATTGGGCAACTGCTCCTAGTCTAGGACTTTAACACTTTGTAGATTAGAGAGGGTAAGAAAAACAGACCCTTCCTGCTAAATAACAGATATTTATTTGCATACCAAATGTTACAAAACTATTTCAGGCCTAGCCTCTTAGTTTCCAGACAGAGCAGGAACACAACACTTGAGTTTATGAGTCACCATGGATAACTGTCTAACTGCCTGTATATCTTATTCTTGAATCAATCAGCCATGGACTATTGAGCACCAAATAATATAAATAATATTTCATGTTGTGAATTTTGCTAAAAGTGATGAGAAATGTTAGGTTTAAATGTATGTCATTTTCCTTCAAGCATTTTACAGGTGTTCCATTTTCCTGCAACTGCCACATCCCTCAAAACATTTTTGCAGTTAACCTTTTTTTATTATGGTAAAATATCTGCAACTTAAAATTTATCATTATAGTGTACAGTAACATTAAGTGATTTTACATTGTTGTGCACCTACCGCACATATAAACTAATTAACAGATAAATTGCAAAACAACAGCATATTAATCGCAAAAACAATAACAGCTTATTTCCTGCACCCTCTACCCCTTCATCCCCTAACAACTACCACTTTGTAGAAAGTTTGGGTCTTCTGGATACCTCCAATTATTGGATTCATGCAGTATTTATCTTTTTAGTGCATGGTTTGTTTCACATAATATTTTCAAGATTTATCCATGAAGCCTATATTAGAATTTTCTTTCTTTTTAAAACTAAGAATCCATGGTCCATATATACCACTTTTAAAAAATTATTTATCCATAGATGGACATTTAGGGTACTTCCACCTTTTGGCTTTTTTGAGTAAGGCTGCTACAAACATGAGTGTGTGGGTATCTGTTGAGTCTCCGCTTTCAGTTCTTTTGGGTATATGCCCAGAAGTGAAATTGAGGGATCATATGATAATTCTATTTGTAATTTTTTGAGGAACTACCATACTATCTTCCATAGTGGTTGCACCATTTTACATTCCTACCAGCAGTGCACAAAGATTCGATTTCTCAACATTCTGGCCAATACTTATTTTCTTGTTGTTTTGACAAGAATCGGCCTACCAGGTGTGAGGTAGTATCTCGCTGTGGTTTTTGCTTTGCATTTCATTAAAGATTAGTGATGGTGAGCATCTTTTCACGTGCTTATCGGCCATCTGTGTATCTTTAGAGAAATGTCGATTCAAGTCCTTTGCCCATTTTCTAGTTACGGTGGTTGTTTTTGCTGTTGTTGAGTTACAGGATTTATATATATATATAGATATATGTGAATATATATGTATATGTATTTATATGTATATATATAAATACTTATATAAATATGTTTATATAAACATGGATTTATATAAATATAACCATGGATATATTCTGGATATTAATCCCTTATCAGATACATGATTTGCAAGTATTTTCTTCTAGGTTGTGGGTTGCCTTTTTATTCCACTGACAGTCTTTTTTACTTTTTATTTCAGAATAGTTTTAAATTTACAAAACAAAATTTATGAAGCAGTACAAAGAGTTCCAATATACCCCATACCTGCTCCCCCCACTGTTAACATCTTATGGTGGTATGATATATTTATCACAAGCTACAAACCACAGCCAGTTCCCCCGATTATTATCATCTCATATGAATGTAATATAATTATCATAACTAATGAACCACACCTGGCTTCCCCTTTTTGATAGTGTTATTTGATGCACAGAAGTTTTTCATTTTGATTAAGTCTGATTTATCCTTTTTTTTTTTATTATTAAGCTGCTTTGTTTCAAACTTGAACATTTCTTAGACCCATTGCTATAAATATCCCAGATTATAATTAGCCTACAGGATTAACCAAACTTTTTCAATTATTGAACAGTGCAAAGACGGTTTTGAAGTTTTTATTAACATATAAGCATTGTTTATATTTATGAGATGAAGTCTGATATTTCAACACATATATACAACACAGTGGTCAATCAGGGAAATTAGCATTTCCATTTCTTTATTGTTATTTTCTGTTTGGATCCCTATCTTCTAGTTTGTCATACAAATAAAATGTGCTCCCACTATGCTTTAAAGCACTAGAAATTATTCCTTATATCTAATGGTTTTGTTTTAAATTTTTAATTAACACGTAATGTTGTACACTTTTATTACAGTAGAGTATTTCAACACGTATAGACAATATAAACTGGTCAATTCAAACAGTTAACCTTTTCATTTTCTTATCTTTCTTTATGTTTGGACCCTAGTGGCTCCTCTTTTCTAGTTCTTTACACAGTGTATAATAAATTATTGTGAACTCTAGTCAGCCCACTATGCTGTGGAGCACCAGAATCCACTGCTTCAATCCGGCAGTTTTTTGGTTCATGTTATCCAATCTCCTCTTCATCCCTTCAACCTCTACTAATCCCTACTCTAAGCTCAGACTGACTTTTTAATTCACATTTAGTTTTATTTTCTTGCCTGTGCTTTTGGTGTCATATATTTTAAATCATTGCCAAATCCAATGTCATGAAGATTTTCCCCTATGTTTTCTTCTAAGAGTTTTATACTTTTAGATGTTATGTTTAGATCTTTAATCTACTTTGAGTTCATTTTTATACATAGTACAAGAAAAGAGTCCAATTTCACTACTTTTACAAATGGATATCTAGTTTACCCAACACCATTTGTTGAAAACTGTCCTTTCCCCATTTAATGGTCTTGGTATTTTTGTTTGAAATCATTTGGCCATATGAAAAGGTTTATATCTAGGCTGTGTTGTATTCCATTGGTCTATATGTTCATCTTTCTCCTGGTACCATATTGCTTTTATTACTGTAGCTTTTTGGCAAGTTTTGAAACCAAGAAATATTAGACCCTCAACTTTGTTCTTCCTTTTCACAATCATTTTAGATATTCATATTCCCCTGAAATTCTGTATGCGTTGCATGCATTTTAGAGCAAGTTTTTCTATTTTTTTGCAAAAAAATATCATTGGGATTTGATAGGTATTGCATGGAATATGTTGACCATTTTGAGTAGTATGGATATCTTACCAGTATTAAATCTTCCAAGCCATAACCATAGGAATTCTTTCCTTTTATTTGTGTGCTCTTTCATTTCTTTCATCAGCATTTTGCAGTTTTTAGTGTGTAAGTCTTTCACCTCCTTAACTTAAGTGTTTCATTCTATCTGATGCTATTGAATTTTTTTTATTAATATATATATATATATTTCCTTTTTGGATGGTTCATTTTTTTTTTTTAATTTGACAGGCAGAGTTAGACAGGGAGAGAGAGACAGAGACAGAGAGAAAGGTCTTCCCTCCATTGGTTCACCCCCAAAATGGCCTCCACAGCCCTCACTGCGCCGATACGAAGCCAGGAGCCAGGTGTCTCCTCCCAGTCTCCCATGCTGGTGCAGGGGCCCAAGCACTCAGGTGGATGGTTCATTTTTAAAGTATAGAAATATAGCTGATTTTCCTGTGTTGACTTTGTATCCTGTAGCTTTGCTGAATTCATTTGTTGGTTTGACACAGGGTATGTGTGTGTGTGTGTGTGCGCACGCATGTGTGTGTCTAAGGCAGTTAACTGGTTTTTTTAAACACATTTTATCCTCTTTAATATTATACAATAAAAATTCTCACTGTTTCAAATATAAGTAAATTGGAAGAAAATATTCTAATAAAATGAAAGTGGCCCCTTGGTCCCTCTCCCTTCCACTCCCAGTTAATCCCCTTCCTCTCCCAAAGGAAACTGCCATTCAGATTTTGGAATTTGCTCTTCTAGTTTTATTTTATTGTGTTTATATTAAGTATATTTTCTAAGTCTGTATTTCTTTCATAATCTTTTGTAAGAAAAAAATCCAAAAAATTAACATTTCTGAGGAATTTCACCAGAAATGTGTGCCATTAATGTTCATTATGTATGTTTCCCCTTTTAAAAACTACTGATATTTTATTTCCATTCTTTATTTAGTGGAAAGATATTCCATAGCAGAGAACCTGGGTTTGAGTCCTGGCTCAGCTTCTGAATACAGCTTCCTGACAGTGCCCATTCTGGGAGGTAGCAGGTGAAGGCTGAAGCACTGGGGTCCTGCCACTCACATGGGTGACCCAGATTGAACTCCTGGCTCCTGGATTCAGCCTGGCTCAGCCAAAGCTGTTGTAGGCATTTGGGGAGTGAACTAGTAGATGGAAGAAGATCAATTTGTGTGTGTGTGTGTTTCTTTGGATAAAGAAATTAATCACTTTTATATTAGTTGAACAACTAAGTCAGTTATTATATGAGCAAAAAGGCCATTCTGAAAATTGATTATTGTTGATAACTCTTGTCTCTACTGTTGAGGAACAGTGTTTTTTTCTTCTTACTATTTGTTAAATTCTTTACTTAGTACAGGGTTAATCTTATCAATACAAAATAAACTGAAATCATGTTATTTTAAAAATTAAAAAAAAAAGAAAATAGCACCAAAAATGTTAACAATCCTGTTTTTGGGAGAAATCCAGTGCAGTTACTCCGATTAAAGCTGAGCCTTCCTAACAGGACCTCCAGCCTCCTCATTATATTTAAGAATGTCCAGTATTTTTTCATCAAAATTGTTCTCAAGCAAAACTACTTCCAATGTATTACTCTTTGAATCCTTTGTTTTATTTGAGGTAATACAAGCACAGTCATTATAGTATAGTCTGTTAAGTATTGTGTTGTTCACAGACAAGAAACATCTTTTTTTAATAACATGTCTTTAGCTAAATCATTTTTTTAAAAACCAACACATGTTCAATTAGACATTAAGTATAAAATAATATCTTTCTAAGTGTGCATTTTGATATGTAAAATGTTTATTCTGAAATAAAAAATTGTCAATACATGCTTAAACTATATATTACTGTAAGTTGCATTTTTAAATTAAAATTTAAAATTTACATTAAAAATGCATTTTGATTTCTTAACTTTTTTTTAAGATTTTTATTGACTTATTTTAGAGGTAGAGTTATAGACAGTGATTAGGAGAGACAGAAAGTCTTCCTTCCATTGGTTCACTCCCCAAATGGCCACAGTGGCTGGAGCTGCACTGATCCGAAGCCAGGAGCCAGGAGCTTCCTCCGGGTCTCCCATGCGGGTGAAGGGGCCCAAGGATGTGGGCCATCTTCTACTGCTGACCCTAGGCCATAGCAGAGAGCTGGATTGGAAGGAGAGAAGCTGGGACTAAAACCGGTGCCCATATGGGATGCTGGTGCCACAGGCGGAGGATTAACCTACTGTTCCACGACGCCAGACCCAGCTTTCTTAACTTTTTAAAGGACTTGATTAGAAAGTTAATTTTTTTCTGATTCCAAGAATTATTTTCTTGTAAAGTTTGATTTTGTAAGTAGGTGCACATAAACAAAATATTTTCTTTAAAAAACAAACAAGTAATGCTTATTTTACTGAGCTGGGATAACAGATTAACATGCTATTCTGGTTATAATAATATAAAATATTTATACAAGGTCATTTCCGTTTCCTGAAATCATAACATTTGAATTAAACAACCACAGTGAAATCATTCAAAAATACCCAATATTGTGAAACTTTGAAATGTTCTCTTATGAATAATCCTAAAACACAGAGCCAGAAAAGACTTTGGAAGTCATTTACTCTATTACCATAAGTTAGAGTTTTTATAACACTTTCAGTGTTTGAAACCAAATAGCAAGGAGTAGTAGATATGAAATATCTTCTTGTTTCTTTACCTATTGGAAGCAAACCTGCAAGAAATTGCATGCTATTACCCAGACTTATTTTTCTTCTTTCTATTTTTTTTTTCTCATTTGAAAGGCAAAGAAACATAGCAACAGGCAGGTCCCTCATCTTCTGCTTTACTCCTCAAATGCCCTCAACAGTGCCAGGGCTGGGCCAGTCTGAATCCAAGAGTTAGGAACTCCATCTGGACCTCCTACATGACTGGCAGGAACCCCAACCACTTGAGCCATTACCTCACTTCCAGCCTCCCAGGGTGCACATTACCAGGAAGCTGGAATCAACAGGACAGCAGGGACTCAAATCCAGGCACTCTACCATGGGATGTGGGCAACCCAAGCGGCATCTTTACCAGTACACCAAATGCATACTTCCAGACTTATTTTCTGAGACTGTTGTTTAGAAGAAAGATACACTTGCTAAACTTCCTTACTAACAGGTGCCATCCTCTAAACTGGAACAACAGAAATAGAGTCCTGTTTTGATATCAGAGTTTTAGGATGTAATGCATGAGTATTATATGCTACTACTTAAGAGCTATACTTGCAAATCAAAAAACCAGAAAGTTTCCTTTGTTTTAAGCAAGAACAAATGGAGATAAAATAGAAATCTCAGTGGACTCAAAAGATGTACAACCAACAGGAGGCACAAGCAAGATACTGTAATGAATAATAATAACCAAGGCTAAGTTCACAAACAGCATCATTTCCCAGCCCTATCCAATAAATGCCATAATAAAAGGTAATGGAAGAACTGGCTTAGCACAGCGAGTACTGGTCCTGACCATAGCACCTGTGGTTCAATGCTTCGCTGGCTTACACCACAGTAATTTCAGGCACCAGCCGTGCCACTCTGCCTTAGAGGGGATCAGGAAAGCAAGCAGTACATTATGAGAGAACAAACCAACAGAAGTACATAAAAACAGCATCTAGGCAATTCAGTTACTACTGTCTACCTTGCTTTGGAAATACATTTGCATAAGGTTTTGCCAGTGCAATCTGGTTAAAAAAATGTTTCTCATTTCAATTGTATACTATATAGATCATTTATCAGGAGACAATATTTACTAAAGCATTATGAAAAGTTCTATGCACTGGAAAGATGAGCACCTTGGATGCCTAAGACCATTAAATGTTGCCACTGATATTCAGAAAGCAACCAAACATTTTATTTCTTTGTATTTTTTCTCTTTTCCTCCAATATTTCCTTGGAGACTCCGCTATTCTGGAATGACCCCATTGCTTTGGCTTCCCATAGCAAGTTAGGGAAAGATGATAATAACAAACAAATCGAAGAGTGGGTTTTAAAAGTCTGACTTGCTTTCTCCTTTTGTTTTCCTGGGTAATTTCATCAGACTTCCTTTCCCATTAACTCAGCAAGTCTGACCAGAAGTCACCACTGGTTAAATGCATGTTTCTAATTTCATATATTTTGAGAACTGATTTCTCAAGATGGCTTCAAATTTAGCTTAAAAGTTCGGCACTAGTTAAAATTTAATACTTGGGTTTCTCTTAGTAGTAGTGCATATGGAAACACAAGTTTTCTGGATTCTGCTTTTGCTGCGTTCTTGTTGGGAAGGTCACCAAACACTGACCACTAATTGAGTCAGCTGTTTGGGGGTGAGTACTGGTGGGTGCCCCACCTTGGGCAGTTCCTAGGGTTTAACTGTATCTTCAGTGAGAAGCAGACTTGAATACAGCTGAATAAGCCAAAGATTCCAGGTACCTGTGAACAAAATCGTTTGGGAGACACAAAGTTGCTACTCTAGTTCCTGTTCCTTTCTCACCAGGCAAGGGTGGTGGTTGGGTACATGTGAACTCCTCCTTGGTCAATGCTCATTCAGAAAAGCATAATGTCCCTATTCCACCTCTGGCCCATTGAACCCTATGTGTATTCTGGAAAGTGTGTGGTGTGTGGCCTGATTCCAATCATCCTCCTCTAAGAAATGTTTTGCTAGCTGTGTGGACTTTATCACCTACACTCTGAAACTGGATCTGGCCTCTATTCCTTGAAAAAATTAAGTGTGTCTATTTGAGTCAAATTCTCCTCACTAATGTATTTATGGGAATTTCACAGGCATTTGGTATTTATTAGTAAAGACCAGGGTCTTTGGGTATTTGTGCTCAGTGTTTTAAAGAATTAATGAGAAATGCTAATCTTGGTGCCAGTCTGTGCACTTCATTATGTTTTAATGGCACTTTTTATTGCCCAGAAATTTCACATAATCCTTTCCTTTTTCCCTTTCTAAGGTTTGAACAGGCTTTTATTACCAGTTTGATCAGCAGTGTGGTGAACATGAAAGACAGTTATTTTTGGATAGCCCTTCAGGACCAAAATGACACAGGAGAATACACGTGGAAGACAGCGGGGCAGAAGTCTGAGCCGGTGCAGTACACACACTGGAATGCACATCAACCCCGTGAGTAGGGTGGACCGTGAGAGGCTGCCTCTGTGCACCTCGTACTTCCATTTCTCTATAACCCAAATTTCTTCTAGCCCTTGTCCCACCTCTTCTGACTCTTTCTTAATGTTTTCTTTTTTTTTTTTTTTTTTTTTTTGGACAGGCAGAGTGGACAGTGAGAGAGAGACAGAGAGAAAGGTCTTCCTTTTGCCGTTGGTTCACCCTCCAATGGCCACCGCGGTAGGCGCGCTGCGGCCGGCGCACCGCGCTGATCCGATGGCAGGAGCCAGGTGCTTATCCTGGTCTCCCATGGGGTGCAGGACCCAAGCACTTGGGCCATCCTCCACTGCACTCCCTGGCCACAGCAGAGAGCTGGCCTGGAAGAGGGGCAACCTGGACTGGATCGGTGCCCCGACCGGGACTAGAACCTGGTGTGCCGGCGCTGCAAGGCGGAGGATTAGCCTAGTGAGCCGCGGCGCCGGCTTTAATGTTTTCTTAATGCCTAAATTAACTAAAATGATCATCATGGGGTCTTAGAGAGTTAATTTATGGCTACTCATTTTGTTAAAATTTTTCTTGATTAGCATGTAATACTTGCTCATTTCTAGGGATACAGTGTGATATTTCAACACATGTATGCACTGTAAACTAATAAAATCAGGCAACATGCATTTCTATATCCTTATCTTTTGGAACCTGCCAGCTCCTCTCTTTCAGTTCTTTATACAGGATATAGTACACTATCATGAATTTTAGTGACCCCCTGTGAGAAGCTATTACCTGTATCTAACTGTATTTGCAGGCATGTAGGAAGGAGCACTGTGGCCTAAAAGTGGAAATACCACTAAAGCATTATCAGTTTACATTCTCATCTAACAAAATCTGAGAGGGCCAGTTTTCCCATGTTTTGGTCAATACTGAATATGACAATCTTTTGCCTTTTTACCAGATAAGACATGTTTTATTATTATTTTAATTCATAGTTATGTTTAATAATTTGAGAGATTTTTCATATTTTCACTTTACATTTGTTTGTGGTTTTGTTTTGCTTTTCACCTTAGTCACCTGTTTGCAAAATTTTCTCACTTTCTGTGTTTATTTTGGACACCTTCGATTTTCTCAGTGATTTGTGGAAATTTTATTACATTCTGAAAATAAAGTCATAGGGTGAGTAACTTCTAAACAGTGGAAATGATTTCTCCCAGCTCTGGGTGCTGGACATCCCAGAACGAAGGCTCTGTCAGGTTGGGTGTCCAGTGAGTGCCGCCTTGCTGCATCTTCCCAGAGCAGAGTGAAAGGGCAAAACGGGAGCAGCGCTCTCCTCCAGCCTCCTCTCCAAGAGCACAAATCCCACGCCCCCACGACTTAATAACTTCTCAAAACACCCCACCTCTTAATAGGATCTCATTTGGTATTAGGTTCCAAAATAGGAGTTTTGGAGGGCAACATACAACCAAGTCATAGCAATATATAAGTGATATCAGAAGTACAAAACCAGTTTTTTTTAAAGACTTATTTATTTTATTTGAAAGGCAGAGTTACAGAGAGGGAAGGAGGAAGGAAGGGGGAGGGAGGGAGAAATATGAATCTTCCAACTGTTGGTTCACTCCCCAAATTGCCACAACAGCCAGGGCTGGGTCAGGCCAAAGCCAGGAGCCAGGAGCTTAATCCAGGTCTTCCAGTGGGGACAGGGGCCCATGGACTTGGCCATCTTCCACTGCTTTGCCTTGGCAAATTAGCAGGGAGCTGGATTGGAAGTGGAGCAGCCAGGAATTGAACTGCTGTCCTTTTGGGATGCTGGTGTTGCAGGCAGCAATGCCACAGTACCAGCCCCCAAACCAGTTTTCTGACAGTTAAAAGAAAGAATATCAATTTCCATTGGAGTTAAAAAAAAAAAAAGTCCAAGGAGAAAGTGACATTTTACTTAGGATTTGAAATGTGGTAGGATTTGAAGGACAAAGAACTAAAAAGAACTTTCTAAGCATGAGTGAATATATGTAGTAAAGGAAACATTGATTAGCTTTAAGTAACAGTAGTTCTGTGTACCAGAAAGGAGGATATATAGGAAGGAATTACGAAAGATAAGGAGAAAGAAGTGTATTGAAATCAGTTAATATTACAAGCTAAAGAGTTCCCACTTACTCTCCAGGTGTGGGATTCCATTGAAGGGTTTGGATCAGGAAAATATTAGGATCAGAACTGCTCCTCATTGTGGCTGTGCAATAGGCTGATGCTAAGAGGTATGAGACCACACTGCAGGACATGTGCATTGAGCACTTAATGACTATCAAGTCAGATTCAAATTCAAATCTCAGCTGTGTGACTTTAGAGGGGTTACTTAATCTCTCCATATCTATTTCTTCTTACTGTGAAGAAAGAGTATTTGTCTTTTGCCTAAAGCAACCATGAATGTCCTTGTTAGGCTTGTGGGATTCCTCACCTATATATCTTCTAGGATGTATGACATACCCTGTGCTTGCTTGCTTTTTTTGAAATGCACACAAACAGAGACAGAAGGAGACTAAGGGATAGAAGGACAAAGAGGTCTTCCATCCACTGGTTCATGCCCCCAAATGCCTGCGATAGCCGGGACTAGGCAGGACAAAGCTAAGAGCTGGGAACTCAATATGGGTCTCCTAGATGGGTGACAGAGATCCATCTACTTGAGTCTCACCCACAGCCTCCTTTGTGCACATGAGCCGGAAGCTGAATGGAGAAAGGAGCCAGGTCTTGAACCCAGGCATTCTGAAATAGGGTGCAGGCACCTCGAGCATTGACTTAAATACTGCACCAAACAGCTGCCTCTCATGCCCGCTTTCCAACAGAAATATTCTATGGCATGCTAACAAGCATCAGAGCCAGAGTTAGATATGGCAGGAGTGTTGGAATTATCAGGCAAGCACTTTTTAAAAATTATGATTAATGTTTTCAGAGGCTTAATGAAAACAGTAGCCAATCTGCACAAACAGATGGCTACCATAGCAGAAACATGGACATTCTATTAAAAATCTAAAGGACCTGCTGGAGATCAAAAACATAATAGCCAAAAGGAAGAATGCTTTTGCTGGGCCTCAGAGTGGAGCAGACACAACTGAGAAAAGAACCTCTGCGCGTGAGGATATAGAAAGAGAAACTTCCCAAACCGAACAGCAAAGAAAACAAGGGCTGAAACCACAGAATGGAAAATCCAAGAACTCTGACACACAGAGAAGTTGTAATGGAAATACAAGAAGGAGAAGAGAAATGGGAATGACACCTCAGTTCTCAGACACCCTGCAAGCCAGAAGCAGTGGTGTGAAATACACAAAGTACTGAGAGGAGAGCATCACAAACCGAGAATTCTACACTCTGTGACATTACCCTTGAAAAGTAGAGGGGAAATGAAGGTTTTATCAGATGAACAAAAATTGACGGAATTTGTTGCCGATAGATCTGTCTTACGAGAAATGTTACAGGAGGTTCTTCAGAGAGAAGTGACATGGCATAAAAACTGATGGCTACATAAAGGAAGAGCATCAGAGGACAAATATGTGACGGCAAAATAAATCTTCCATTTTTCTTATTCCTATGTTATCTAAGGGGCCAGTGCTGTGGCGCAGTGGGTTAACGCCCTGGCCTGAAGTGCCAGCATCCCATATGGGTGCTGAGTCGAGACCCGGCTGCTCCTCTTCCAATCCAGCTCTCTTCTATGGCCTGGGAAAGCAGTAGAAGATGACCCAAGTCCTTGGGCCCCTGCACCCACATGGGAGACTGGGAAGAAGCTCCTGGCTCCTGTCTTCAGATCAGCGCAGCTCTGGCCATTGCAGCCAATTGGGGAGTGAACCATCGGATGGAGGACCTCTCTCTCTTTCTCTGTCTCTCCTCTCTCTGTGTAACTCTGATTTTCAAATAAATAAATAAATCGTTTTAAAAAGGTTATCTAAAGGGGCCAGCGCCATGGCTCACTTGGTTAATCCTACACCTGCCGCGCCAGCATCCCATATGGGTGTCAGGTTCTAGTCCCAGTTGCTCCTCTTCCAGTCTAGCTCTCTGCTGTGGCCCGGGAAGGCAGTGGAGGATGGCCCAAGTGCTTGGGCCCCTGCACCCGCGTGGGAGACCAGGAGGAAGCACCTGGCTCCTGGCTTCAGATCGGCGCAGCTCTGACCGTAGCAGCCATTTGGGGGGGAAACCAATGGAAGGAAGACCTTTCTCTCTCTCTCTCTCTCTCTGTCAAAAAAAAAAAATTATCTAACATAATAGTATGTTCAAAATCATAATAAATAATATATCCGTAAATATAAATGCATATATATTTGCTTTTGTATATGTGAAATGAATGACAGGAAAGATGGATGGGATGAGAAGGACTTTGGACTGCTGTGGTGTGTCGATGTAAGTTTGTCAGTTTTAACAAATGCACCACTGTGGTGTGGAATGACTACAGGAAGGAGACTGGGAGCAGAGGGAGGTATTAGAATTGCGGCGCCGGCACACCGGGTTCTAGTCCCGGTCGGGGCACCGTTCCTGTCCAGGTTGCCCCTCTTCCAGGCCAGCTCTCTGCTGTGGCCCGGGAGTGCAGTGGAGGATGGCCCAAGTGCTTGGGCCCTGCACCCCATGGGAGACCAGGAGAAGCACCTGGCTCCTGCCATCGGATCAGCGCGGTGCACCAGCCGCAGCGCGCCAGCCGTGGCAGCCATTGTAGGGTGAACCAACGGCAAAAGGAAGACCTTTCTCTCTGTCTCTCTCTCACTGTCCACTCTGCCTGTCAAAAATTAAAAAAAAGAAACTCTGTACTTTGCAGTCAGTTTTGCTGTGATCTAAAATTGTTCTAAAAACTTAAATTTATCAGTTTTCTTTAAAAAGTTACACTTGTTAAAGATACATGCAAAGTGAAACTAAGACAAATTCAATTTCCTATCTATAAGCATCAGTTTAAGAACTCTGTTAAGAAACCAATGACTTTCCATAGCTCTAAATAAGTGGCATCACAATTTACTCAAGAGAACAGTCTCCTTGTTCTACAAATCTATGAATATTATTAAAATGCACAGTGTAGGAAAGTTCCATGTCACACTATATTGCATAAAAATAAAAGCTCAGGTATTATTTCTATGTACTCTGGAATTTGGTTAGGAATGTCTATACCTGTCAAAATAAATTAACACATTGTGAATAGACAAAATCCTTGGATTTTAATGTTAACTTCCTTGGGGCATATTTGGAGGTCTGAAATCTGGAATTGAAGCAGAGCTCCTTGTCATTCATAAGTTTCGGCTGTAATTTATTTGAGTGGCACTACTCTTTTTCTCTTTTCCCTGAAGCAAAAATAATGCCATGATGCTCAGTTTGGCTGCTCATGCTGACTGACACTGAGTAAATTGTCTCTGAATAAGATGAAAATGTAAATCTTTTTTTTGAAGAAAATAGCAATATAAAAGCTCCCGTGTTTCCCTTTTTCTTTTAAAATGCAGCCTGCAGAAGCACCACCCTAAATCACATTTTCCTCCCTGCCTGTCTCAGAAGAATCCATTAGCGTGGGCCCTCTGTCAGAATCTTAATCTAGCATAGACTGTGTGAATTGACCACTGAACAGGAAGCCTCCTTATGTCACCTGTCCTTATGTCATCGCAGCAAAATATTCAGCTTGTGGTGCAATCACAGTTCTGCCACCTTTTTCAACATTGCATTATGTTCATCAGATAGCATAACGGAGCACTGTGCGTCCTTCATCACGCATCAGCTATTTTCAGTCCATGGCAATCTTATTTGACCTATACTCCTGCCCTCTCCCCATATTCTTTTCATAGAAAATCCCAAACAGCATATTCTTTCATCCACAAATATTTCAGTATTACTTTTTAAGTAGACTTTAAAAAATCAATATAATTGTCACATCCAAAACTAATTACAAATCTGTAACTTCAAGTCTTCAGCTAATGATCAGATTTCTCAGTGACTTGTAAATATTATATATTTTGCAGTCTTTTTTTTTTTAACCAAGACCAAATGAGGTTCCCTTATTGCAATTTGTTGAGAGACCTACTGAAGCTCCATTTCAATCCTTAGGTTTCTTGGACCCTGCCCCATCTTTTATATTTTCCTAAAATGTAATTGTTAATGCAAGCTGATCGTTTGTGCTATAAATGTTCCTATAGGTTCTGTTGATTGTATCCTCATCATGTTGCTTAATATGTTACTCTATGCTATTTATTTTCCACAAAGTTGATATTTTTATTTAAAAAAATAGAATAAGCGGCCTGATCAGAATTCAGATTTTAATATTTTTAGAAGCAGATTTGTTAGGTAACTTTGTGTTCTGTCTGGAGGCACATACGTTTGTTTTTCTCTATTTTGTATTTTTAGCAGCTTTTGATGATCAATGCCTAGATCCATTGATGGGCTTGGAGTTTCTTCATTTAGAGCTATATAGCTTCGTTTATATTTCTATAAAAAAGCAATTTCCCTCAATTAGTGTTTTGGTTTCCCTGTGGTATGGGTTTTATAGGGAAAACAAAATAAATTCTGAATTCTTTCCCTTTACTAGTTTTCAAAATTATTGCCCCCTCATTTCCATTCTCCAACTGCAAAAAAAATAGGGCTTTTGTTTAGCATTTTTTAGGAAGTAAGCATTTCAAACATGTTTCATAGGTTTTAACCCACTGCAGTTACTCTGTTCATACTAAAACTGCCCCATCTTCGTGATGGGCATCTCTTCCAGGACGGCTTCCTGAGTCCTGCTGACGACAGGAGTAGCACTTGTCAGTGTCCTTCCTGTCTGGAAAAGCAAAATGTGAAGTTTTGCTCCAGATGTAGAACCTTGTGTCTCATTGAGGAACCCAGGTTCCTTTGATGGGATGTGGTATTAGTTCGGTATCACAATCTGGGCATTTGGTGCTCATTGTTTGTTACTGGTTTTTTCTAGGCCATTTCAGTGGACAGATCCAGAAAGTTTGTGTGTGTGTGTGTGTGTGTATAAGATGAAATACTTTCAATCTGAATTTAAACCTAGCAGTTTTTTACTTAACATTTTTTCTGTATGTCCTTTCTTTCATGCCAAAATTCTCTGTTGTCCAAACACCAGATAATTCCACTATTTCAATTTAAAAAACAACAAAAAAAGGAATTTGTGGCCCTCGGTATTTTAGAGAAGTAAAAATTTCAGGTGAAACAAGAAGAATGGTTTTGATTCATGCTAGCCATTGCCGCTGATTAAAGAGAAGCAGGATGAGTTAGCTTCTCACACGTAGGAACTAAAATGTGCTTTGTACTTAGATGAAAGATTTGATAGAAATGGAAGCTGTTTTCCAGGAAAGAAAATAGTTGAGTACAAACGTGGAAAGACGTTCAAAATCACTGCTCCCAGTTATGTTAGAGATCCATATGTGTCTAAAAAGAAACATTTGAGATCTCTAGTTTGCAGCCATTGTTGACAGAGACTCTGTGACAAAAGTTTTGCTTCTAGATACCGCTTGCAGAAGATGTTAGCTTCACTCCTATGGGATGGAATCCAGGGCACGTTTGCCCCAGATGTTCCAAGTCAGTGGAAACCTGCCAGTGGTAAGAAAAATTGGATTCCACTAGAGCAAGTCAGATTTGTTTTCTATTTTTAATTTTTTTTTTTTATTTGAAGGCAAGGACACAGAGAGATTCAGGCAGGGACAGATAGTAATAGAGATGGAGCTAGAGCTAGAGACAGAGACAGAGACAGGGATTTAGTTAGAGATAGGGATAAAGAGATAGAGATAGAAAACTCTCACCTGTTAGTTCACTCCCCATATGCCCACAACATCCAGTTAGGAAGCTGGGAACTCAGTCCAAGTCTCCCAAATGACTGGTGGGTTCCCAACTACTGTGCTCAGCACTGCCCCCTGAAGGACCTGCATTAGTAGGCAACAGGAGTCAGGAGGTAGACAAGTATTGAACCCAGGCACTCAGATGGGAGACACTGGCAGCTTAACCACTAAACCAAACACTCATCCAGATTTGTTTTCTTGGAAACGTCCTGCATATGGTGAGGAGTAGAAAGCTTTACAGTCAGCAGACACAACTAGACAGACCAGTCCATTTGAAGGCTCACTAGAGTTCTGAAATGAACCAGCACGTAAATGGGGACAAACTCAATCTTATTTCTGAGACTCCCTTGGACACTTCTATATCTTTTCATAGTCATGTAAGTAACTGTCATACAAGATAAAAACAAGATAGTAGATCTTTAAGGAAACTCTGTAGCCACGTGAGAGCAAGAGACGTGACCAAGGGAATGAGAGAGCTCCACGGAAAAGGAGAAGCATCATTTGAGGGGAGTTCATTCATTCATTCAGTGGTTTCAGTGGTTTTTTTATTGAGTGGCCACCATTCTGGACCTTGCTGTCATCTCACAATCGAATTATAGATCTGATTCCAAATCCTGAACCAAGTCCTCACTAACTGTGTGTCCTTTGGCAAGTTACCAAACCTCCATGCCTCAATCAAACCATCTGCAAAATTCAGATGCAAATACCTGCCCTTGAAGAGCCTTCGCTGTTAAATAAGGAAAAGACTGTCTACAACGCCTAGCACAGTTCCAGGGAAAGCTCACCTTCCCTGCCTGTGGAAAAGGAAAGGAAGAGGAGGAAGACGGGGTAGAGAGGGTGGATGTCTTGAGAGGGCTGTTGCAGGGAATGGGGAAAAACCAGAGACTGACGTAAAATCATTGTACAGAAACACTGAGGGCCCATACCATAGCCTTCTACCTTGACGCTGCAGGTAGCTTGGATTGGTTGGTTTGTGTTTAGGTATTTGGCCAGAGAGGTAGAAGGTGGAGCTTGCCCAGCTGAGCCCATTTAAAATGTCAAATGGAAGAGACTAGAATAATGAATTAAGAGTTTCTCAATTGACAGAAAGTTTTCCCAATCATGTTTGAGGGAAAGAGTGAAGGGGAATGAGTTGTAAGACAGCAAGGTGAATCCGTTGAACTGTGAGATTCACCACTGAGACATAGGCTGATGGGTTTTCTTCTCCAGTGGGCAGTGAGTTGTCAAATGCAAGAGCAATTTCCCTGGGAGGAAAACACATGGCCCTTGTGTTTGGCTTTGCAAGCATCCCCATGATATAGGCTTATAAATTCAGTTTATATCTCCCTTAGCCCAGTCTCCCTTTATTACACCACTTTACTGCTTCTTTGGGGCTGAGATTCTAAAATTTGGGTCAAATGTTTCATTAAGCTAACCACGCTAGAATACCAATAACACTCCTGCAGCACTTTTCATCTTCATAGTGGTTCACAAACATCTCCTTCTTCAATAATGAAGATGAGTTGAATATCTATAGCATCGAAAACCAAAGCTATTTAATCACTGTCTGATGTGAGGAAGTGAAATAAACTGCAAGACCAACAAAAAAAAAGTATATTACATTTTAAACTTGCTGATTCGAGCTTTAAAAAAAATTTTGAACATGCAGGCAGGCAGAACCCATGCCACAAACCCCTCATTTTTGTAATGAAAATGGCTATAATAAGAATAATAGCAACTTCTTCAGAGTGTTTTTAGCTCCTCACACTTTATAGAGTGCTTTTCTATACATTGTTTCATTTAATCTTCATGAAAACTCATGTGAAAGAAAGGAATAGGGATGATTAGCCCCATATTTTAGACAGAGATTATTGTGATTCAACAACATGCTTACAGTTCAAGCCACTAGATATTTGCACTTGGCCGAGAACCCCAAATGTCCTTTTCCAGGGACACCTGGGCTGTGCACTAACAGGAGGTCCAAAAGGACAGGGGATTAGGGCGTCCAGGGGAGCGCATGTTTTCCTTCCTCCTTCAAACAGAACAGCTTCATGATTCTAGGACATGTTGGACTTCCATGTGGATTTCCACGGTTCAATTCCATTGCCCAGAGATGACATCATCTCTACTGCTCATGACTCACCTACGTTGTGAGTTGCATTCCCAGATTCTATTCCTCCGTCCTGCAAAGCTCTGTTCCCAGCCAGGGTGACTGCGTACTAAAACCTTTCCCTGCCCCTTGATTGCCTTCTGACCCTCCACCTGTAGCACTAATTACCTGTTCCGGGCCAATGGAGCCATCTGATGGCCTTTGAACCAACTGCCTCTGGACTTCTTTCCTTCTATATGAGCCATATTGATGGGCTTCCTCCTTCATGACTGGCTACTTTACCCTGAGGGGCCTGCTGATGCTTCGGCACTGAGTGGCCTGCAGCAGGGAATGCCCCATCACCATGATGCCCATTGCCATAGGCCAGGTGTGCACCTAGGTTTATAGAAGATACAGGAATTCATTCTTTTTTTTTTTTTTGACAGGCAGAGTAGACAGTGAGAGAGAGAGAGACACAGAGAGAAAGGTCTTCCTTTGCTGTAGCTTCACCCTCCAATGGCCTCCGCGGCCGGCGTACCGAGCTGATCTGAAGCCAGGAGCCAGGTGCTTATCCTGGTCTCCCATGGGGTGCAGGGCCCAAGCACTTGGGCCATCCTCCATTGCACTCCCAGGCCACAGCAGAGAGCTGGCCTGGAAGAGGGGCAACCGGGACAGAATCCGGTGCCCGGACTGGGACTAGAACCCAGTGTGCCAGCACCGCAAGGCGGAGGATTAGCCAATTGAGCCATGGCGCCGGCCTAGGAATTCATTCTTTAGCTCTGTATTCTCCCTGCTCTTCCATCACATTCTTTTCCATTCCTCCAGGAGTTCTTTGCACATCTTCCTCAATTCCCCTCATTTTCATTCCTCATTGTCCTTCTCTTTGGTCTTTCTGGGAGCATAAAACAATCAAAATCGGTAGACAAAGATAATGCTAGTGAACTGGTGCCTAAAATAATTGGATCCATTGCTTCTTTTTTTTAATTTTTTTTGACAGGCGGAGTGGACAGTGAGAGAGAGAGACAAAGGTCTTCCTTTTTTCCGTTGGTTCACCCCCCAGTGGCCGCTGCGGCTGGTGCACCGCGCTGATCCGAAGCCAGGAGCCAAGTGCTTCCTCCTGGTCTCCCAGGCGGGTGCAGGGCCCAAGCACTTGGGCCATCCTCCACTGCCTTCCTGGGCCACAGCAGAGAGCTGGACTGGAAGAGGAGCAGCTGGAACAGAATCCGGCGCCCCAACCTGGACTACAACCCGGGTGCCAGCGCCGCAGGCGGAGGATTAGCCTATTACGCCGCGGTGCCAGCCTCCATTACTTCTGAAAGGAAATTACACCAGACAAATATCTAGCACCAGAGCTTTGAACACATCTTTACCATAGGACTTTACACATTATGTTTATTGCAATTGATTGTTTACGTGTTTGTGTGTTGCACTAAGAGTTGCTTTTTGTTTGTTTTGTTTCATTTGTCCTCTCCCTACATCAACTAGCTGGACTCACTGCAGGAGCACTTTATTGTTGTTGCCAAGTACTGATTTAATTAATTGAATAATCATCCTGGATTCCAGGAAAAAAGTGCAATATTTTTCCATTTTTATTCTGTTGTTGGGGGATTGTGTCTTACTGTCCTTCACTGAAATTTGGAGTGTATTTTTATGCCATCCTATGAACTGTATAGATTTTGCTGACAAACTTAAGAATCTTAATTTATTGTTTCTGTGAAAAAATGTACTTAATCCTCCAAAACGCTCAGACACAAAAGAATGGAGTTTTCTCCATATGTAAACAATCTATAACCTTTTCCAATATTTCACATAAATTATGAAAACAGTGGGGGGAAAATCTCTATACTTTTGCTTGTCATTTAAGTCTTTCTCTCTCTCCCCCTTCCCCCCTCCCTCCCTCCCTTTTCCCTGATGTCCACCCTGGTCTTTGTCTCTCAAGCTTTGCCTCATTTGGAGAACGTAGCTCATTCATTCTGTTTTCCCATGGCTTACAGTTTAGTTTTCCAGTGTGTACCTTGCAGTCTACCTGGAATCCATTTTTTATAAAAGTATTTTCCCCATTCAATGTAGTAGTCAGCGGCTGAGCACTATGCATTTTTCATTGATGATTTTTCACAGTGGGATTTCAAAGCTGGGCATTGAGCCATGGGAAATACTTGGGTTTGGTGTGGGAACAGCTCCTGAATTTCCATCATTTGCCATTTGAGCTCCAAATAGACAATGTCCAAATTCCAGAATTCACAGTCTTTCTTCTTGCACATTTCTCTCTTCTATTCTTTTTCCAGAGATAAAGAGAAATGAGACAATCATGTCGATAAAGCAGCCCTTTTCATCCTCATTCTTCTTGCCTGGGTGCCTCATTAGGAAATGTCGACGACAGAGCTGTCTTCTGAGCACAGAATGTTCTCGTTGGCCAGCATTTGAAGTGCTTGTGTTATGCTTTCAGGCTCTAGTGGCGGCTGTGTGGCCATTCGAGGAAGAAATCCTATTGGACGCTGGGAAGTGAAGGACTGTGAACACTTTAAGGCCATGTCTGTGTGCAAGCAGCCAGTGGAAACTCGGGAGAAGATGGAACATGAAGAGAGATGGCCCTTTCACCCCTGCTATTTGGACTGGGAGTCGCAGCCTGGTCTGGCCAGTTGCTTCAAGGTAATACAAGAGTTGTATGGACATTCACAACAGTACTAACAGTATTTACTAATTTATTACCAACATCGAATCCATGTGTCCCAAATTCCTTTATTCTAGCACCTTTTTTCCAGAACAGTACTGGCACAACAGTGCAGGCTGAATCAATGTCTCAGTCATTTCACTTACATCCCAAAGAATGTTTAAGTCAAAAATCAGCATATCTCTGGTGATACTGAAGGCCTCCTTGGGAAGACGTATATCTGTTAAGCAGAACACGTAGCACAGGTATTAATCCCTGACAGCGGAGACCAATGCACTGGTTATCAATCCTGCGGGCGCTGGGGCGAGCAGGGGGCTGGGGCAGCCTCTAAACACCTGATCAATTTCTGCTAGGGTTCCTGGTTCTGCTGGGAGGCTTGGCTCAAACTCAACTGCTAGAGTATGAGTGCAGTAAGAGTTGTCACACACGTCAGGCAGAGCAACTTCATTCTGTCTCTCACAGACAGGCTGCAGGAGGAAACAGAAGCCCAGGTCCGGGGCGAGTCGGTCCCCAAAGGCTCAGGAAAGTTGCCTGGAGCAAATGGAGCTTCAATGGCACAGGCCCCACTTGCACCACAGCCCACACTCAGGGATGCTGACAGCTCTGTGAAGTGACTGTTATAAGCACAGCACCCCTCGGGTTACTGAGTTCAAGTGCTGTGGGACATCCTGTTCTAGGAGGAAAAAGGACAGTCTCTCCTTGTCTCAGGAGGTTCCATTTTCAGTGCATTCTGTCCAAGAGTTGCAAGCAACAAGGTGAAGAGCTAGAACATTCCAGGTCATTCAGGTACCTGTCGTGCAAAACCAAGGGCCCCGTCAGCATTTTCACTGTCACGCTAATACCAAATGAAGGAGGCAGACATTCACTGGATATTGAAATGATACATTCCCTATGACTTGTAAGCCAGAGGAATAAAATTTTCATTACAAAATAATACAGCTCTATTCCTAAGGTTAGCTTTTACAGCTTGCCAGTAACTTGAGGACCAAACCGGTTAATACCAATTAATCAGGAAAATAAATGTATGTATATGTGTATATTTTATAAAATATTTGAAAAATGTCTGTTTGCAAATCAACTTGAGAACCTAGATTTAAATCAGTTCCCACAATCTTGTCAGAAATCCATTTTTTGAAATGTGATGTGGTTTTGTATGGTGGTTTTGTCTTGGTTCATTTTACAAATAGAGACTCCCCAGGTCTGGGAGAAAGTGCTTCAGCAGCTGGGTGCACGCAGAGCAGGGTGAGGACTCCAATTCCGAATGTGCTGCCATCTCATAGAACTTGTAAACACCTGTGAAGGCACTCAATTTCAGTGCACACATGTATACTCCTACACTAAATTCACACAATAACAGGCCCAGAAGTGACCCCACAGAGCAGTAAGTTAAACCTTAGAAATGAGTGAACTGAGGCCACGGAGATGAAGTGATTTGCCCAAGATCACAATTGCTTATTAACAAAAGTGGAATGTATCCCTGGTCTTGGGACTCCTGGTCCAGTGCTTTTTCTGCAATGTATCACCCTGAAGTGTCAACAA
This sequence comes from Lepus europaeus, assembly GCF_033115175.1. NCBI lineage: Eukaryota > Metazoa > Chordata > Mammalia > Lagomorpha > Leporidae > Lepus > Lepus europaeus. Next base: position 102,169,479 of record NC_084827.1, on the reverse strand, counting down.
ATACATGGTGTGTCTGCTGGGCACAGGGGTAGGATTTATGAATTTAGAGTGATTCGGAAAGAGGTTCCCAGAGGAGGTGAGTTTTGACACATAATTTAAAAGATGGAAAGGCTGTGCTGTGGTCCACAAAGTTTGGAAAGCTATGCATTCTGGTCTCAGCAAATCAGAGCCTGGTGAAGGCTGCCTACGCCGTGTTCCTGCCCGGCTTCAGAGGTTCAGGCTTAAGGCTGAGCACCTCAAACAGAGGGAGGTACAGAACCCAAAGATCAGGAACTTTGGGTCTTCAGTCCCTTACCCCACTTTTTTTTTGACAGGCAGAGTTAGACAGTGAGAGAGAGAGAGAGATAAGAGAGAGTTATAGACAGTGAGAGACAGACAGAGAGAAAGGTCTTCCTTCCGTTGACTCACTCCCCTAATGGCTGCCACAGCCAGCACTGCGCCGATCCGAAGCCAGGAGCCGAGTGCTTCCTCCTGGTCTCCTATGCAGGTTGAGGGACCCAAGCACTTGGGCCATCCTCCACTGCCTTCCCGGGCCACAGCAGAGAGCTGGACTGGAAGAGGGGCAACCGGGACAGAATCCGGCGCCCCAACCGGGACTAGAACCTGGGGTGCTGGTGCCGCAGGCAGAGGATTTACCAAGTGAGCCACGTCGCCGGCCCTCACCCCATCTTAAAAGCCAAAAATAGACCCTCCATCTGACTGACTGCTTCCTATGACCATGAGGACAGTGGAGAAGTAGTGAATTTACACACAGCTGATCTGCTAGCTTAGCTAAGGCCCTAGACTCTAGAGATACACCTGCCCTAAGTCCCCAGTCTCATTTCTCATTTTCTGCCACAGGCCAGCCAGATTCCTAATCATTGAGCACTCTGGTGGGGTGGAAATTCATGGACTCCTGAAGCAAGGAATCCAGGGTCTAGTCCCAGCTCTGCCCATTGGTAGCTGTGTGATCTGAAGTTCTCAGCCTCTCTTATCCTGACTTTCCTCATCTCGTGACAAACATTTGTTGAGAAACAAGTATTCGGTAGTCACAAGAGATTGGGGGAGGGGGGTAGTCCTCAAAGAGCTCATATATAAAATAGAACTTATCATATATTTGTTAATTTGTTGGGAAGATAAAATGAACTTATATTTTATCATGACTAGACACATCGTAGTTCAATAAATGCTATTTTCCCCAAGTCCAGCTATTAATAAAGAATGACAATTGTATTAATGTTATTTTCTTGAGTAGAATTAAACACCCTCACCTCATCCATAGCTATGTTAATTCTCTTTCTTACACAGGTATTTCATAGTGAAAAAGTCTTGATGAAAAGAACATGGAGAGAGGCTGAAGCGTTTTGTGAAGAATTTGGAGCTCATCTTGCAAGCTTTGCCCATATTGAGGAAGAGAATTTTGTGAATGAGCTTTTACATTCAAAATTTAATCGGTAAATACTTGTTAATTTTGAAAAACTTACAGTCAAATATTCCATCTCCTTGTAATGACTTTTTGGAGGTGAGTACCCAAATAGTTGTGTTTTTTTTAAAGATTTATTTTATTTATTTGAAAGAGTCACAGAGAGAGGTAGAGACAGAGAGAGAGGTCTTTCATCTACTGGTCCACACCATGACCAGGGCTGGGCCAGGCTGATTCCAGGAACCAGGAGCCAGGAGCTTCTTCTGGGTCTCCCATGTGGGTGCAGGGTCCCAAGGACCTGGGCCATTCTCCACTGCTTTCCCAGGCACATTAGCAGGGACCTGGATAGCAAGTGGAGCTGCCAGAATTCGAACCAGCATCTATATGGGATGCCAGCACTGCAGGCCGGAGCTTTTTAAGCCACTGAGCCACAGCACCAGCCCCAAAATAGTTGTTTAAAATTCTAGTATTTGTTTTAAGCCTAATACCAGCTAGCCATTAATTGTGAAAGAAAACACATTTACACATTTGGTTTTATATTTCTATTGCACTAAATTCTCATTCCATAAAACTAAGAACAAAGTTATAATTATTTTGCTATTTGAAATCTTTCTTTGTTCCTCAAATCAGATGTTTAAGCTCAGTACTTTTCCAAGTATTGTCTGAGGATCCTGAGGGGATGGAGCCCTAGGGGTGTGAGGGAGATAAGAGAAGGGACAGGGCTCCAACCAGCTCCACTGCTAATTATTTTGTATATAATAGGAGTTCATGTCAGATTTTGTTTGTAAAAAGAATCCCAGTGATTTGTTTTTAATTCTAATCTAGCCCCTAATTTTCCATTTGAGGAAACAGACATTCAGTTATCTGGGCCCATCTAGGAAATTTACAGAATGTTTCAGAATCAATTAAGTTTACATTGGAAGAAATCCAAAAGTTCTTGTGGTACATCCCACCCACGGCAGAAATTCCTTCTACCACCTTCTCATGGTCACCCAGTGTTTGCATAATTCCCTCCAGTTGCAGGACTTTCCTTAGTTGAAAGAAAGCTCATTCCACAGACAGAGTAGTTTCAGTGTTCCGCTTCCTAGTAAGCCTCAAGTCTGCGTCCCCTCAGTGTGGAGCTAGAGCAATGCGGAGCTCATCTAGTCTATTTTCAAAGGAGCAATTCTGTCTCCTGTTTGTAAGCCTTTCTATCCCTTGGCCTCTTTCTCTAGAATGTTCTTGTCAGTCAGCATCTATCTGGGGAGAGACCCAGTCACGCAAGAGACAAAATCCTGCCCCTGAGGATATCTTAGCTGAAGGGCAGCATGGCTCCGTGGCTGCAGACCTTCATCTAATGAAAAGAAACATAGGCCAGGAACTCAGTGTCAAGCTCTGGAGCACTGGAATCTCCATGAAACACTCATTTGAATCCCAGAGAAAATAAAAGACTACTTTGAGGAAAATCCTGGCCTTTCCCCATAAATGTCCTTACAGGGTGAATATATAATATTCATCAAGTTATTAATTCTCAACATCTACAAAATGATCTTAAAAATGGAACTTCTTGACATCTCCCAATGTGGGTCTTATGAGGTGTTCTGTGGGGTAAAGTGGAGGGGAGGGTGAGTGATTAAATATGACTTCAAAATGTACAATCTTGGCAATTTGTCATGTACATTCTCACTGTAAAGTCCTCTGGAAGGAAGCTCTTTCGCTGACTATAAGACCCTTTTCTTGAGAACACATTTCAATGTTCCTTGGGACTGCTGGTCACTGTTCGATACTGGCCTGAGACCATGGCTGCAGAGCCTGGATGCTCATCATAATCACTAAACACAGAACTCCCTGGGCTCACAGCCAGAAGCACACTGTCTGAGACTGAAGGGACATTTAGGAAGCTTCTTGGTCAAGTGGATTATTCTCCAGATGCAGGGCCAAACATAAAGGGATACGTGACAGTCTCCATGGTTCTAGGTTGCATTTGGCTTCATTACTTTAACCTTTAGTGAGGTTTGCTGCAGCAAACAACCACATGCAAATTGCTTTCCAAAGATCGAATATTAATTTTATAAAAGTTTTAGTCCCAAAAATTAAGGTTGGATGTGATTATGTCAGTTCTATTTACATAAATTCTACTCTTGAACTTTATAGTAGAGTTTAGTGCCAGGCATCTGTGAAATGATTTATCTTCAGCTTCTAAACATAAAAGCTACCAAATGTGTGTTACTATTTGCCTGCACAACCAGGGAATTCCATCAAATCATGTGTGTGTGTGTTTATTTTAAAATTATACAAATTTAGGAAATTGATGGCAAGAAAATAACTACCAATCTGTCATCTAGGAACCAGTATATAGCAGGAAAAAGGTAGAACCCTCAATTCAGTGAGAGAAGAATGACAAAACTCTCAGTGCAGAGATTTCCAGTCTTCCCCTGCAGATTAATGTGCCTGGCTTAACCTCCAGGTGCTCATTGTCCCCCTACACAACCTTCAGTGCAAATTGTCGTCACCACAGTGACCAACCAAGCACCTGTGGTGGCTCCAATTTTTGAGGTTGCATCTGACTGTAATTTGTATCGTTCAGGCAGAGGAACTCTGATACCTGAGCAGTGATGCTTCCGAACAGGCTGGCTTCCTGACTAAGGAAAATAAAGCATCTGTCATGACTTCTGAATCTTTTAAATCTTTAATTCTTCAAAATTATACTCAGAAAATTATCCTAGTGAGATGGGTCATTGTACGATTAGGCTTTATTGCTTGATTTATTGAGTACTCTGTGGTTTGACATATTTGTACTCTGCCTAATAGGAGGGAAGATGATTCTCTGTGGAGCTTCTTGCCAAGGCTAAACCAATGGTGATTTCTGAGGTTAATCTACCATGCCTTAGGCTGATTTGCTGTCGAATGATTTGTGTTGGAATCTAAGAAAAACCCCAAACCTTTTGTATACTCTTTATTATTAAGTAAAGATGGTGATGACTAATTTTCAGAAAAAAATTCATGAACATTTGACAAACTAAATCACTATAAACTAGTTTAAGTCATATGGTGGTAAAGTAGTAAATACATAATAAAGTGGTTTAAAAAAATCCTCTAAGAAGAAATGTTCGAAAATCTCTTATCCATTTACTAGCATATGTTCTTGTTTGGACCAAAAGGCATTGCCATTCCTGATGAGAAACTCATGTTCTCAGTATGCATTGACTTTTCCCCACATAACTGATGAACAAGTCACACAATGTAAGAGAAATAGGATGTGAGGCTATGTCTTCTCCATCCATTGGATAGCACTTCAAATATATCCAATAAATAGTTGTTGACTTGATCAACCCTGCCTGGTAACATCAACTGTTTCCTGCTTACATAAATACTTTAAAATATGTTTTGACTATTTTACATAAAGTTGTGTATTCAAAGGGGAAGGAATTATTTTTATTTCTTCTCTCTAGGTCAGAAGAAAGGCAGTTTTGGATTGGATTTACTAAAAGAAACCCACTGAATGCTGGCTCTTGGGAATGGTCTGATGGAACTCCTGTAAGTCTTTCCAAACTGGATGAAAGGAGGCAAACTCAAAGCAAGTGGCCCTAGAACCAGCACAGAGAACCTAGAAATAATGACCATATCTCCCATGACAAAACTGGGCCAAGAGAGTAATTTTGGAAAGATCTTGGAAGGCCTTTGCTAGTCAGATGGTTCTAAAGCCACTTTAGAACCTCATCCTGAAAAGGAATCAAAATTTCCAAAAACCACCCCCAAACCATCTCACATGTACACAGGCCCTCTGGCAGAGAAGGAGCTATTCTTTCAAATAACCCCAGGGTTCTTTACCCCAGCCTCCCTCTCCCACATATGGCCCTGATGATGGGAGAGAGGACCCTTGTCTGTGTCACAATGAGAAGCAAGCAGTTTATCTCACTCTAAAAGGACACAGATGCCAGCCTTACAGATAGCACCTTCTTCTTGGCCAGAGCGAGCTTTTCAGAAGGAAAAGACGTTTTGCATTTTCATTCAGCCTCATCCTTGGAAACATTTGTGAAGGAGACAGGGAACTCACTATTGCATTTTTTTCTCCATGTGCAATGAGAAAGTCTCCGTTTTTTCTCAATATGACAGAGAAAATAAATTGATGCCATATTCCAGATTGAAATGGGATCCAGCCTAGGGAGTGTGCAAAGACATCCAGGTGGTCAGCTTCACATGTGAGATGGGGACCAGCCAATGCCAGCAGGGAAAGTTTAATCAGTTCCTAGTAACTCAGCCGTTAATATTCCAGGCACACTCCTGTGTGCTTCTAGTTCATCTGAATCGTAACTTAGTGCAGTGGGCATTAGAATGATTAAGTAGTTTGTTTAAAACAGCACATGGCGGAGCCAGCATTTGCACACAGGTTGTTTGATTCCAAAGCTGCAATATTATAATATCTCCCAGTTGGCAAATTATGAGCAGCCAGACTTTGAAATAGTAAAGATCAATAGAGAATTACATAGATGGCTGCAAATTTGTGTCCAAAGGGATATAGATATATAGATATAGATGATATAGATGGCATAGAAATGGATGGATAGATAGATAGATAGATGCATAGATACAGACATAGATTGCTATATGCATATAATGGGAACAAAAATAATGATAAGGGCATGCTAGTTTTTTTAAATAAGAACATTTCCTTTCCAATACAGCTTGTTTGGAAAGAGTGTCAGAATCAGAGTGGGAAGAGATCTTAGAGATCACTCAGTCCCTTCCACCTATTTGCTGATGAGGAAACCAAAGCCAGAAAATGAACAGGCAAGGCAGGGACAATTAACCCCATAGATGGCAGCCACAGCACAGCACAGTTGGGTAGTTAAAGACAACGATAAGAATAAACAAATTGGTTCAGATTAAATGAGATAAGGCCATAAAGTAGTGGACTGAGTTCCTCTCTACCCACTCTGGACAAAATGAGTTCAAACTCAAGTTATTCTCTGAACCTGAGGATATACACATTTAAGTTAGCCGAATTGTTGAACAATTATGTTCACATCTAAGGAACAGTATAATATAGCGTTCAAAGATCTTCTTTTGTGCTGTGCATTTGGTGATGTAGTTGAGATGCTGATTAGGATATCCACAACTCACATTAGAGTACTTGGGCTCAAGTTCCAACTCCACTCCCAATTCTAGCTTCCTGTTAATGTGTACCCTGGGAGGCAGCTAGAGATGGCTGCAGTAGTTGGATCCTTGCCATCCATGTGGGAGACAGATTGAGTTCCAGGCTCCTGGTTTCTTCCTGGCACAGCCCCAGCTGTTGCAGGCATTTGGGGAGTGAGCCAGCAGATGGGAGCTAGCGCTTTCTCTCTCTCTCTCTCTGAGTTTGATTTTTAAATTAAATAATTATTTGTAAATCCTCTTTTTCCTAAAGTTTTGTTCCAATTTTACTTGCAGTCTATCCATTCTTCTGTCAGGTAGTTATTAAATAGTAGGGAAAGTTGATTCTTTAATGTTGGGGTGCACAAGTGAGAGAAGAGACAGGATACGGGAACTTTTCTTCCAAAAAGTGCCAGTGGGCCAACCCAGTGTGTTTTCTTTATTGATAAGGATTACAACAGCCTATTGTACAGGGCATGCATGTGAACATGTAACTCTAAGGTTTCTCTGTAACATGTTTAGTAAGACATATTAGTTAAGCATGTTGGGGAAACCAGCTGCATGTCCTTGTGAAGCCAACGTTCTCATAAGGGCCCAATGCTCTTCTTGTTAGTAGGTCATAAACTATCCTTAACCAGTCCTTGTGGTCACACTCTCTATTATAGGAAGAAAATATCTTCACTAAGAGTGCATTGGCAGAAATCTTATTCTCCACATTTCCCCCCTTTCTTGTTTTATAAATGTTTATTAGCAATATAATTTTGGCAGAAATTTTATTCTCCACACTTTAGTGCCTCTGTTTGCATGAAGTATGTGAGTTATGTGGAAAGTGAGGGATAGTTTCCTAATGAAAGGTGGCTACAGCTTAGAATTTAGTTAGCACAGACTAACAGTTTAGCATGTATGTAAAAGAATCCACATCAAAATTGTAACCAGAAAGAGAAACAACAGAAAGAGAGCTACAGACCAATATCTCTGATGAACATATATGCAAAAATCTTGAACAAAATACTAATTAAATCCAACAACATATTAGAACGATCATTCACCTAGAACATATGGGATTTATCCCCAGTATGCAGGGATGGCTCAACATTCACAAATCAGTAAATGTGATACATCACATTAACAAACTGAAGAACAAAAATCATATGATTATTTCAATAGATGCAGAGAAAGCATCTAATAAAATACAACATCCCTTCATGATGAAAACCTTAAGCAAACTGGGTATACAGGAACATTCCTCAACACAATCAAGGCAACTTATATCAAATCTACAACCAGCATCTTATTGAATGGAGAAAGTTAAAAGTATTCCCACTGATACCTTGAACCAGATAAGGATGCCCACTCTCACGATTGCTATTCAATATAGTCCTGGAAGTTTTAGCAAGAGCCATTAGGCAAAAGAAGAAATCAAAGGCATACAAATAAAAAAGGAAGAATTCAAAATATCCCTATTTGCAAATGATATGATTCTATATATAGGGAAACCAAAAGATTCCACTAAGAGACTACTGGAACTCATGAACGATTGCTAAAGTGGCAGACTATAAAATTAACACACAAAAATAAAAAACCAAACACACAATGCCATGGCTGACAGAGAACTCCTAAGATCAATCCCATTCACAACAGCTACCAAAAAAAATTAAATGCCTTGGAATAAATTTAACTAAGGAAGTCAAAGATCTCTATGATTGAAAATTATAAAACATTAAAGAAATAAATAGAATAAGACACAAAAAATTGTTAAAATCTTCCATATTTGTGGAATGGAAGAATTAATGTCATCAAAATGTCCATACTACCCAAAGCAATTTACAGATTCAATGTGATACCAATCAAAATACCAACAACATTCTTCTCAGATCTAGAAAAAATTACGCTAAACTTCATATGGAAACACAAGAGACTGTAAATAGCTAAAGCAATCTTATACAACAAAAACAAAGCCAGAGGCACCACAATTCCAGATTTTTAAGACATAAAACAGGGCAGTTATAATCAAAACAGCCTGGTCCTGGCAAATAAATAAATAAATAAACAAACACACAAACTAACATGTAGACAAATGGAACACAATATAAACTCTAGAAATTAATCTATGCATACACAACCAACTTATCATTGGCAAAGGAGCTAAAATCAATCACTGGAGAAAGGACAGTCTCTTTAACAAATGGTGCTGGGAAAAATGGATCCCTGTGTGCAGAAGAAGTATTATACAAGACCCCTACCTTACACCTTACACAGAAATCCACTCAAAATGCATCAGGAACCTCAGTCTCTAACCTGATATCATCAGATTACTAGAGAACACTGGGGAGACTCTGCAAGATATTGACATAGGCAAAGACTTCTTGGAAAAGACACCAGAAGCACAGGCAATCAAAGCCCAAATTGACAAATGGGATTAAGTCAAGCTGAGAAGCCCTCTGCACTGCAAAAGTAACGTTCAGCAAAGTCAAGAGGCAACCAACAGAATGGGAAAAATATTTGCAAACTATGCAGCAGATAAAGGACTAATATCCAATATCTATAAAGAGCTCAAGAAACTGAACAGCAACAAAACAAACAATACAGTTTAGAAATGGGCAAAGGACTTGAATGGCCATTTTGCAAGATTTTCAAGAGAGGAAATTCAAGTGGCCAACAGACAGATGAAAAAGTGCTCAGGATCACTAGCCATCAGGGAAATGCAAATCAAAACAACAATGAGGTTTCACTTCATCCTAGTTGGAATGTCTCTCAGACAGAAATCAACAAATATGAATGCTGGTGAAGATGTAGGAAAAAAGGTATCCTAATCCACTGTTGGTGGGAATGCAAACTGGTGCAGCCACTGGGGAAGACAGTATGGAGAAGATACCTCAGAAATCTGAAAAATATATCTACCATATGACCAAGCAATCCTGGGAATTTACCCAAATGAAATTAAATTGGAATATGAAAGAATTATCTGTACCTCCATGTTCACTGCAGCTCAATTCACAATAGCTAAGATATGGAATCAACACAGATGTTAATCAACTGATGATGGTATAAAGAAATTATAGTTTATATTTACATATACTATAGAATACTACTCAGTGATAAAAAAAATGAAACCCTGTCTTTTGCAACAAAATGGATGCAGCTGGAAACCATTATACTTAGGGAAATAAGCCAGTCCCAAAAAGACAGATACCATATGTTTTCCCTGATCTGTGGTAACTAATAGAGTTCCTAAACTATAATGTATAGGAGTGAAATGGACATCTTGAGATTCAGTGATTATTCACAGCCCATGTCTTGACTGTTAATTTTTCTTCCTACTATTTGTTGAAGTCTTTACTTAGTGTAAGATTAATCTTATGAGAATAAACTGGAAATAGATCTTTGTAAAAATTAAGAGTGGGAATAGGAGAGGGAGAAGGAAGAAGGGTTGGAGCATGGGCAGAAGGGAGGGTGGGGTGGGAAGTATCACTATGTTCCTAAATCTGTATATATGAAATACATGAAATTTGTATACCTTAAAGAGAATTTTTTTTAAATTCTTATTCACATCTGACACATCCCTGAATCTCTAAGAAGGTTACCCAGGACCTTCCAGCTAGACTTATCCTGTCAGTCAGAAAAACACTACAAGTTCAAAATGAAGCTTGCATCTGTTTTATTCCTTCTGGAGGAAGAAATAGCACACTTTTAAGAAAAAGCATCCTTGAAAAACAATCCTAAGTATTTATTACCTGGTTCTTCCCAAATATGGAAGAACCACTAATTGGAGTTCTGAAGCTTCCTCTGGAAGTCTATAATGGTTATGGGCAGGGCTGCTTTCTGATCTTTTGAATATTTTTGTGGGGATCATCATTAAGGAATAATGAACTTCATCTGCTGCAGGTTATCTCTTCATTTTTAGACAATAATAATTATTTTGGAGAAGATACAAGAAATTGTGCTGTGTATAAGGCAAACAAAACACTGCTGCCCTTGCACTGTGGTTCCAAACGTGAATGGATATGCAAAATTCCAAGAGGTAAAAATAAGGTCTTTCCTATCTATCTGATTCCTTGTGTAGCATGTCCCCATTGAAGAGCTTCAGAGATATAAAATTTAAGTACCCTGAACCACACAATTCCAACAACCTGCCTGATGAAGCAAATATCAATACATTAGTGAAGAGTGTGTCACAGGGAAATGAGAAATAACACCAGTGCAGTGTGCCAAGTTCATTCATTGGGAATGAAGGGAACAAGCTAACACTGAAGAATAGTTCATTGCACATATACATTCTTGAAGATATGTCACTTTGACTTTACAAGCAAACAGGATGACTTGTAAAATGCGTACGTAGAAGCACCTGGCACAGTGTGTAGCACCAGAAGGCCCTCAAGGATTGTTCATGGCCTTCCTTCTTTAACCCAAAGGCTTTCTGGTTCCTTCTCTTCCAGTAGGAGGACTTAACCATACAATAAAAACAGCACAAAATACCCAGTTTTTTTCCCAATTATTTTTTAAAAGGTAGAGTATAAAATAGTGTATTAGAGCAAAAGTAATTCAGAGACAATTCACCTCTGAAGAAAGGTCAATCAAGGTGATTTGCTTTTACTTTGCAGATGTGAGACCCAAGATTCCATCCTGGTACCAATATGGTAAGCACCATTCTTGCAGTTCCTAAATTTCTAATTATACACTATAAAAGTGCTATGAGGTACCATTATTGTGTTATTACATTCTTCCAATCAAGTCCCTTTCTCCTTATGTTCAAAGTAATGGTTAAAAGTCAAAAAATAAATTAAATAAGTGTTTATTAAATATGATTGAGGACTAATATCATAATTTACCTCTATTTTCCTGATGTGATTTTAAAATATCCTTGATCTTTTAATCTTTGAAGCTTCCATGTATGAGGAAGACTAAGGAAAATCAGCAAATTATGTAATTATTTGTGTGTGTGTGTGTGTGTGTGTGGAGATAGAAATTTAATGTACATTTTAAAATGCCAAGTGACCAAATTACAAACTGAGATCAAACACAGCATACCTTATTTAAAGTCTGCATTCTCTCTCTCTCAATAGTTTTGGCATCATTTGTGGTGGTTTTTTTCTTTTTTATTCAGATGCACCCTGGCTCTTTTATCATGACGCAGAGTACCTTTTTTATCCGCATTCCTCGGAGTGGTCCTCCTTTGAGTTTGTCTGTGGCTGGCTGCGCAGTGATATTCTCACCATTCATTCTGCACATGAGCAAGAATTCATCCACAGCAAAATAAAAGCGGTACTCAAACTCAGCTCATCAGGATAAAGTCAGAATGTAGCATATCTTCTGTCCTGAGGAGGGGGAGGGGGATGGTATTTGATGTTAGACATTGGTTTAATTTTCCTTAAAAGCCACAGAATTTTCAGAATTGTTTTAGTTCCTGTTCTAGAGATAATGAGAAAATAACAGATACAGGTTTACTATGTTGCATAGTCAGTTCACTTCTCTTCATTCTTTATTAGCAACAATGGTGAGTAAATCATTTTATTTTGTGAAGTTCATTTGCTCGTTCCACATGTATTTACTGAGAGGCTTCTAGGGATTAGGGTTCTATCAGTGATTAAAACAGACAGAAATTCCTGCTCTCATGGACTTGACAGTCTAATCTGGGAAGAAAGACCATAATCAATACATGTAAATAGAATTATATACTATATTAAAAAAAGGATAAATAGTCAAATGCTGTGAAGGAAAATAAAGCTCATGTGAGCATATGCAAGACTAGCAATACCTGGATAGGGGAGTAGTTTTAAAGTTTCAAATCTTTCTTCCTTTTAAATTTGTAGATACTCTATACAGAAAATGCTAAGTAGTTTTCCATTTCAAGTTCAGATAAAGGCTAGACTTAATCTTTCAAGAAACTAGGCTAATAAGTAAGGATTATTATGCAAGACCTGTTAAAATCACATACACTGCCAAGGAGTCATGTAGTTTTTTCATTGTATCCCTTCAATAAACATTTGTAGAGCATCAAGTACATTCTTGGCAATGTGATATTTGTTGAAAACACAAAAATGTAGGAGACACATTTTCTGCTTGAAATAAAGCTGGATATACTGATTTGAAAACATGTTGTACATGGTAAACACATACAATTTGATCTGTCAATTTTTATTTTTATTTTTTTAGTTAAAATTTTTTTTAATGAATGCATTTTTACATAGACACAACTTTAGGAATACAGTGGTTCCTTCCCCCATGCCCCCTACCCCGCTCCCATCCCACCTCCCATTCCCTCTCCCATCTCCTTCTTCATTATGGATCATTTTTAGTATGTCTTTATATACAGAGGACCAACTCTATGCTAATCATAGATTTCAACAATTTGCCCCCACGCCCACACACAACAGATAGAGTACAGTGTGGGGAGAGAATCTGCAGTTGATTCTCATATTGCAATTCAATAGGGACAGAGGTCCTACCTGGGGAGCAAGCGCACAGTGACTACTGTTGTTCCTTTAACAATTAACACTCTTTTGCTCTGTCAATTTTTAAAATAAAAATTGTTAATTAAGGAGTTAGAAATAATACACTCTTCTATGGTGTAGTAAATAAAAAAGGAGCCATGGACAATGATGACCTCACTCCCAACTTTCCTCCGAAAACTTTGAAAGCAAGAAAAGCCATTTTCTTTTTCTATTGTTTAAATATATGTCATGAACTCTAAGTTCTATTATCTTTTCATAACTTTGTAAGTTGATTGTTAAAATGAAGCTCTGTCTTGAAGCATCCAAGGCTTGTAGAGAAATAAACATCTGCACTGGCAGCTCATGGGGTTTCATCATCTTTGTATCCTTTTTCTTATTCATTCAGCCCACGAGGTTGATGCACATGAGGGCTCCTACCACATTTTGATGGAAAAACTGAGAAATAGAGAAGTTAGGTGACAACCCCATTCTCCCACAGAGACTCAGTGGCAGAACATCCTCTAGGATCCAGGATGTTTCCTACCCTCAATTCATATTCTGTTTTGCCACCCTTCCACTCCTACAAATGAAGCGCTCAATTCAAAATGAATGTTCACTATCAACAAATTACACCCTAGGACATCAGAAAATACATTGTTTCTTCAGCCTGTTGCTAAACTCCTCCCCTTAGGTGGCAATAACAAGAAGACAGGTGAATGGCTGAAAACAAGTCCATCAAGGTGCAAAATACATATCCCCAAAAGAGCTGCTACTTGGCCAATGTTTGCTGTAATCATGTCAGGCACTGTGCCAAATGCTAGCATTTAATCCCATTACTCTTTCCAAAAACCTTCTGTGGGAAGTCCATCATTAGTACATTTTATAGATGAGGAAGCTAAGACTCTAAAGAGCTTGGTTACACAGTAGTTAAATGGTTGAATTTGGAGGGGAAGCCAAGCCATCTGACTCACAAGATGATTTAAAAACCCCAAACAGTGCTACCTATGAGAGCAGAACATATATGTTGGGAGTATGTAAGAGTACAACGCCTTCTTTATATAAAGTGCTAGTTTGAAAATCCCTCCCCAAACAATGGCCGCCAACATGAACAATGAGGGGCATCTTTGATCTTTCCAGCAGCACTTAGCTCTCCTCAGAACCTCTGTAGATCTTCTCTTCACTTTTCCTCTCAATTTGCCTCCTTATATCTGAGGTATGGGAAGCCACTGGGGATAGCAGAGTTCATACTCCCTATAAGAGAACAGTAACTCTCTGTGGATTTAGCCGTTGGGAAGGCATAGCCAGTGACATGATCTAGCTGAGGACTATGACCTCAAATCAGACAAACCTTGTGGTGTCTTATATAGCAAAAATATTATTGAGCCTGTGACCAAGTTAATGTAGACTATCTGTCAGTGTTCTAGATGAACTGCTAACTGATCTAATACCCACTGTGCTACTAAAGAAAATTATTGGAGGGTATAGAATGTGCAGACTGAGAAAGGGCAAAGGGACTATATTAATCCATACCATAACCTGGGTGGCATATAAACAACAGAATATATTTCTCACAATTCTGGAGGTTGGAAGCCCAAGACCCAAGTGCTGGCAGATTGGGTGTCTGGTGAGGGCTCACTTCCTGGTTCAGACACAGGTGTCTTCTCCCTATGTCCTCATATGGCAGAGGGGCAAGGGAGCTTTCTAGCGTCCCTTTTATTAAGTGCACTAATCCCACTTGCAAGGATTCTTCCCTATTGATCTAATCACTCCCCCTGCTCCAAAGGCCTCACACTTCTCCTAATATATCACCTTGGGGGTTAGGATTTCAACATGTGCACTTGGGGGAAATACAAACTCTCAGTCTATAGCGTGGTTAAGGGGAAAGGGCATGAATTTATAAAGATGAAAGCTGTAGATGTCCAAGTTGTTGATTGTGCATAATTTGCGGCTATGTTGGGCACTTTCGGTTGTAGGTGGTAATGGTGGTATTTATGGTGTGCATTTACAGCTCATCAGTAATACCATTATTAAGCATATCATCCTGGAGTAGGGTCAGGTCAGGGGGAGGTAAGAGGAGCCAAATGAATAGAGGCCATGCTACTCACGTATATGACATGTCCATCCTGTACATGTAGGAAGACTTGGATAAAGTAATTAAATGTTTTAAATTATATGTATTTTGTATAGCACTCCTATGAAGAGTAGTGGCTAGAATTGTGAAACAGGAATAACACTTGGTTGAAGTGAAGAAGAGTTAATTATGAACAAGAAATCTGGATATGGTTTTGAAAATTTAAAGTAAAAAATGTTAACAAAGTGCTCTATTTTGGAAAAAGAATAAGTCAGTGTTTATTATCCAATTCTGAATAATAAAAGACCATAAGGCATGATCATAGTGAATTTTTTTTAATACAAATGGCCTCCATTTCTGTGGGTTTCTCATCAGATGATTAAACCAAACACAGATCAAGAAAAAACTGTTTTAATGGCACCTAGTACCAAAATGTACTGATTTTTTTTTCTGATTATTCCCTGAAAAATACAGTATAATGAAATTTACTTACATTGCATTTACATTGTATTATGTATTATAAGTAATTTAGAGATAATTAGAAGTATACAGAGGAGTGCCTAAATGATATATGAATATTATACCATTTTATAGAAGAGATTTGAGCATCTACTGGTTTTGGTACCCATGATACCCTGCAAATACTGAGCAAAGACTTTTTTTTCTTTTGGCTATCTTAGAGCAATGCTAAAAAAGTAAAAAGCAAAAAGCAAAAAGGAGATGTTATAAACTACTAAACAGTTAGTCCACTTGGCTAACATCTTTATACTATATTATACAATATTTGCACTTTGAAATGACAATTTACCAGTGTTTTTAAATTTCATTTTAAACACTTCTAAAAATGTGCATCAAATTTGTTAGTCCTCCTCTAAAGTCAAATATTTAAAAGCCTTAAAACAACTTGGTTTTTGTCATTTTTTGAGGGAAACAATGAAAAGATGATAGGTTGTTCTTCCTTACTTACATTGCTTAGTATTTTAATATATTGTCTACTCCGTTTTATTTCTTTCTGGTAAATGTTCATCCCACATGATGCTAACTATCATGACTGTATATAAAAAACAGAACTGATGTTATAAAGTGTATCTTCATATTGCTTTTTCTATATGAACACTTTTTTTTTTTTTTTTTTGGACATGCAGAGTTAGACAGTGAGAAAGAGAGACAGAGAGACAGAGAGAAAGGTCTTCCTTTTTCCATTGGTTCATCTCCCAAATGGCCGCTACGGCCGGCGTGCTGAGGCCAGCGCCGATCTGAAGCCAGGAGCCAGGTGCTTCTCCTGGTCTCCCATGAGGGTGGGAGTACTTGGGCCATCCTCCACTGCCTTCCTGGGCTACAGCAGAGAGCTGGACTGGAAGAGGAGCAACAGGGACAGAATCCGGCGCCCTAATTGGAACTAGAACCCGGGGTGCTGGTGCTGCAGGTGGAGGATTAGCCTATTGAGCCGCAGCGCTGGCCTATATGAACACATTTTAATAAGCTTTCTATTGTGTGGCCTTATACCTAAGTTAAAATTTAAAACATTGATTTTTCCATGGTATGCTTCAGTCCGGGTGCCTTGTGGCCTGTGCCATGAAGTTCTGTGCAATATTGCAACAGGTTGGGGTGTGCTGTGTAGAAGATTACCTCACCATAATTGAGGTGGTAATAAATCTGCCACTTAAGTTGTAGTAGTTGTAATTTGTCTTTAGCAGTCCTTAATTAGGGCAGTGAGCAGTCAGGCCACGATTTCCACTTCTGTTGCACGTTAAACCTCTTTACATTGAATGAAATTGCTGTGGTTCTCCCACTGAGTTCACAGTCGGTCTCAATGGACCCATTCCAAAGCCTGACAACAGAAATCTAAGTTTAGCATGTAAGAACATGTCCATGAAACAACACCTCAGGGATCCAAAATTACAGTTCTTCCATACTGTTTTATTCTCAAATTGCTGATATGGCTGACAGCCACGCTGTTTAAGGCACAAAAATACCTGTGTATAAATTAGAGTGTTAGAGAGCTATTAGATTCTGCTGTGTAATGTCCTGAAACTCATACGGGAAAATAATGTATCTTAAAATGTATTCTCAGGTCTTATAGAAGAAATGAAAGTACAAGCTGAAATTTATAATGCCTCCAAATTAACAAATCTTTAGCATAGAATAATTGTTACATTGTAACACAGACACACACGAAGAGTACACACATCATAAAATATATTGATTTAGAGGAGAGGTTTCTTTTTTTTTTTTTTTTACAGGTAGAGTTATAGACAGTGAGAGAGACAGAGAGGAAGGTCTTCCTTCCGTTGGTTCACTCCCCAAATGGCTGCTACAGCCGGCGTTGTGCCGATCCGAAGCCAGGAGCCAGGTGCCTCCTCCCGGTCTCCCATGCGGATGCAGGGACCCAAGCACTTGGGCCATCCTCCACTGCACTCCCAGGCCACAGCAGAGAGCTGGACTGGAAGTGGAGCAACCAGGACTAGAACCCAGCGCCCATATGGATGCCGGCGCCGCAGGCGGAGTATTAACCAAGTGAGCCACGGCACTGGCCCCAAGGAGGAGAGGTCTTAAAGAAACTTTTACTTCCTCTTCCTCCTTTATAGTTAAAGAGAACATTTCAATTTCCTGGGTCATAAGGCCAATATTACATCTGCTCTAATTCATGTATGTAGAGTGTGTGCACGCATGCATGCATGTTTTTGTTTTTCAATTTTATATTTTACTGTACCTAGTTCTGAATGCTTAGTAATTGTATAAGATTAGTGAAATATATAAAGGATAGTTTTTCATTCTTCAAACCCTGGGAATTCTGAGGTGTTCTTTAGTCTCATATTATGTCTGTCTATTTGAATGCTGTTCAAAGCTTTACAATCAAAGTGATAGCTAAAATTCAGAATCTTTACACACTCCTCAAGTCTTTGTACATTGGATAGTGGTTCAAATAGTTGTGACATCCGCAGTGAACTTCCATAAATAACTGAGAGGGTAAACTGCCATTCTGTTTAATCAGAAGGGAGTCTGGGGTGGGCATGCGGCACAGTGAGTTAAGCAGCCGCTCTGAATGACCACATCCTATATCAAAGTGCCTGGGATTGAACTGTACCTCTGCTTCCAACCCAGCTTCCTGTGGGAAGCAGCAGTTGAGAGCTCAAGTATGTGAGTCCCTGTGACCCACACGAGAGGCCAGGATGGAGTTTCTGGCTCCTGGCATTGTCCGATCCAGGCTGCGCTGTTGCAGACTTTTGGAAAGTGAACCTACAAATGGAAGCTTTTTCTGTGTCTTTGTCTTTGTCTCTGTTTCTCTCTCTCTCTCTCTCTCTCTCTCTCTCTCTCTCCTTCTCTCTGTTTCTCCCCCTCTACCTCCTCCACTTTTCAAATAAATAAAAACTGAATAACATGTTTTAAAAGGAATCCATCTTCTATTTTACTTTTCAATTCTTTTAGAAAAATTACTTTTCAAATTCTATGAACCTAAAAATTAGTTTCAGTGTTTGATTCCAATTTTCCTTCCAAATGAGGAGGGAATGTTTTACAATAACAAAGCATTAGGCTTTCACAACTTGCTAGGCCTTAGTTACTCTTCCTTAGGAAATCAGGTAAAATACTGAAGAATAGAAAGTTATTTGCAGCAACTCCATTCATCTTAGTAGTGAAAAAGGAAAACAAGTAGAATAAATGCTGCCATTTTCTTTTCTTTAATAGCTCTCTAAGTATGGTGCAAATTGGTGGATTGGACTTCAGGAAGAAACAGCCAATGATGAACTGCGGTATGAACCTGGATTAATTTGCATTCAATATTGTTTGATAGGTTTTATTTGCAAAATGACTTCACTAGATCTTAGTCATCATTTTGTTAAGTAGCCTTCAAAATTCTCTTTAACTTATAAATGTTCATTTCCCTAACCAAAGATATGAGTATTTTTAAGTCTACACCAAGGAAACCATCTCTACAATCTATGCTTAATCAGATCATCACCTCCAAATCTCCCCCCCCCACTTTATTTATGCATTTATTTATTTTTGTAATAAGAATATTGAAATTAAATCCACTTTCTAAGTTTTTAAGTATACAATATTGTTAATTTTATTGCTATTCTATGCATAAGGGCTTTTTATTTTATGTGAGGTTTTAGTCCGTGTATACATTATGTTATGTCCAATCAGGGTAATTATATGTATATTTTCAAACATTTCATATTTCCTTATAATGAAAGCATCCAAATCTTATCTTCTACTTTGTTTTTTAATGAGTATTTTTTAATTCAATAAAATAGTGTGCCTTCAACCCAAGGCTCAGAACTCCAGGGATGGTGTTAGAGATCGAACATACAGAATGAGAGAAGACCTTAGACTATTTTGTATTCCCACAGCTGGAGAGATGGAACACCAGTCATTTACCAGAACTGGGACAAAGAAAGAGATAGATTCATGAATAATCAGAGCCAGAGGTGTGCCTTCATTTCTTCCATAACAGGTTATTTCATTTATCCATTCGGGGTTTATCATACACACCACTAACTCTGAGGAGGCTTGACGTCTCCCTTTCATTGCATCAGTTCTGTGAGAAGGTTCCATTTTTTTCACTTTCCTTTTCAGTTGACTATGTTCAATTTTATTAGTTTAAGGCTTGAGGATGAGCATCCTTCTGTTTAACGCATGCATTTATGTTCCTGAAGCTAATTTAGATCTGGATAAGTCCTTCTTCATGAACCAAAACAGCACCAAAGTAAGCCTATGGAAAAATATGCCTGGGTGGGCCTGGCGCTGTGGCGTAGTGGATAAAGCCGCCACCTGCAGTGCCAACATCACATAGGAGCACCCCTTGAGTCCCAGCTGTTCCATTTCTGATCCAGCTCTCTGCTAATGGCCTGGGAAAGCAGTAGAAGATGGCTTAAGTCCTTAGGCCCCTGCACCTGCATGGGAGACCAGAAGAGGCTCCTGGCTCCAGCCATTGCAGCATTCTGGGGTGTGAACCAGCAGATGGAAGACCTCTTTTTTTTTCTCTCTCTCTCTCCCTCTCTTCCCCCCCTCTTCCTCCCTCTCTCTCTTTCTCTCTCTCTGCCTCTGCCTCTCTGTAACTCTGCCTTTCAAATAAATGAATAAATCTTAAAAAAAAAAAAAAGAAAAATATACCTGGAAAATACTATTCTCTATGAAATTTCAGTATGCACTTATTTTTTTAATTTTTTCCTAGTATCTAACTTATAACTAGCTGGATAAAATTTATTTCATTTTCACATTTAATATTCTTACTCAATTTGGCATTCTTTTTAATACTTGGCATTAATTGCTGCTTGCCTTAGATTAGCAGCTCTTTGCAAATTGGGTTTAGAAGCATATTTAGGTTGAAGTCAAGTCAGTACAGTGTTCTTTGAGTGGCCCATTTATGCTCACCTCACTCTTTCTAGTCAATAAAAGGTAATGCTAGCCTTACTCTGACAGATTCTTAACCAATGTGTGCCCCGAGTCAGGAGAGGGATAAATATGGGAAGCTATCCACGGTCCCTCTGTAGCAAGTTAAAAAAGGAAAGACCATGTGCTTAATCAGCTTGCTTTTGCCAGCAGGTGTCACAACAGCCTGCGGAAATGGCTGTTTTGAGCATGCAGGAGAATCTGCATTGAAATTGGATTCCAGCCCCTCTTTCAAATCCAATATCCTTTTAGTTCATACTCATGATGCTAGAAAACTGAATCTACTCTTGCAATTTCTATGCACCCTGCCCTGTTCTGGAATTTATGACTTGGATACTAATGAAATACATTCTGTAATTGTTAGCCTAAAACTAGAGCTTTCCTAAATTAAAAAAAAAAAAAATACAAAAGATTGGCTTTAAGAGGCTAAGAACTTGAGGATATATTTTACTCAGGGCATGGCTATATGTGAATCTGTTTCATTTAACCATTATTATTGAGAAATACCACTTTCTTAGAAGTTACAGAGTTAAATCTTTTCAAAGATTTATTTAATTTATTTGAGAGGCAATGTTACAGAGAGAGGGGGAGAGACAGAGAAAGAGATCTTCAATCTGCTGGTTCACTCCCCAAATGGCACGAATGGCACGACTAGAGCTGAGCTGATCTGAAGCCAAGAGCCAGGAGCTTCTTCCGGGTGTCCCACATGAGTGCCGGGGTCTAAGTACTTGGGACATCTCCCACTACTTTCCAAGGCTGTAGGCAGAGAGCTGGACTGGAAGAGGAGCAGCCAAAACATGAACCAGTGCTCATATGGGATCGTGCCGCAGGCAGAGGCTTAACCTACTAAGCCACAGCACTGGCCCCATAGAGTTAATTTGTCTAAATTACATTTTCTGAAGAATTAAGGTGTGGAAATGATCACCTATTTATTTATTTATTTTTTTGTGACCATCTATTTAGAATCTTTTCTCCCCTTTCTCTGTGTACATTGAAGCTGATTGCTTTCAAATAAAAATGCTCTACAAAGAATCATTTAGCTATCCAATTCTTAAGACTTTAATCAGTTCTGCTATTTCAATTGCAGTATTTGTTTAGATGTTTTTGTCTTGACATTTGCAAAATTTCTACATTCTTAAATTAGTATTACTAACTTGGTGCCTGGCCCAGTTAGCTGTTGCCACTAGAGAACTCCATGGTCAGTAAAGTTTGGTGATGTAAAAAAATAAACATGAAAAAACCAGAGCAGCTTTAAAAATAGTGGCCCATAGAGAATGCCTACAAAGAGTCACCATTGTTTCTAAACTTCTTCCACCCCGTTTTCTCCTTTAGGACTCTGGGACAGAGAAGAGTGTTCAGTTTCTATGCCCAGTATTTGTAAGAGAAAAACATTTTGGGTCATAGAGAAAGAGAAAGATACTCCAAAGCAACACGGAACATGCCCTAAAGGATGGCTATATTTTGACTATAAGGTAAACTCCTTTTCAAACTGTTGCTTATGTTTCTCTCATAGATGTTCATTTTGGAAAGTAATCAAAAAGTGGGGGTGGCTTTTAGAAAAAGCATGAGTTGTTCATAGGACCTGGAATTTTTTTTGTCAGAATTTTCCAGTTAGGAACCAATGTTTGGGATACAAAGCTTTTTATCAAAAATGCCTTGACATCACCTCTCATTTGTACATACAGTTTTTACCACTGGCACAGTCATTCATTGCACTAGATGAATGTTACACTAGGTATGTGTGGTCATGTGGGGGGGGGGTAGGTGGGGACTGGAGGAGAAAGAGAGAGAGAGAGAGAAAAGGAGAGAGAGAGAGAGAGAGAGAGAGAGAGTATATGCATGTTTGGCAATGTACCCAGCTCTGCTCCCAAATGAACTGTAAACTCCAGAGGGCCAGACTCCATCTTCTTTTGGGTCTTCCCTGCCTGCAACTCTGCTGACCTGCACACTGGTAGACTAACAACTTAGCTAGGTCAGTGTCATCTTGAACCTCCCAAAGCTGGTTCTTCCATGCAGACAGCAGGGATGTTGTAAACCAGTATTATTATTTATGACTCTATTTCTAGTAAGGCCTAGACTTTTTCCCCACTCTTTATGTTTCATAATAAAATATCATTATAGGCCAAAGTGGAAGTAATTAGAATGTATCCCAAATTATAATTGCTTAACTCCTAGAGAATTAAAAAGCTCAGATTGTGTCTTAATTTCCTAGACTAGTATGAAATTGTTCTTCAATTATGGGCAGGCTATTTTCAATCTAAATGTTCAGTTATGCTGGCAGGGCTTTCTCTCCTTCTTTGAAATCTTTCTCCCATTGTTAACTTGTGAAATGAAATCACTTGGATTGAGCACTTTCCATGTGGCACTGATTTTTTTTTAAACTTTTATTTAATGAATATAAATTTCCAAAGTACAGCTTATGGATTACAATGGCTTCCCCCCCCCCATAACTTCCCTCCCACCCACAACCCTCCCCTTTCCCATTCCCTCTCCCCTTCCATTCACATCAAGATTCATTTTCAATTCTCTTTATATACAGAAGATCAGTTTAGTATATATTAAGTAAAGATTTCAACAGTTTGCCCCCACATAGCAACACAAAGTGAAAAATACTGTTTGAGTACTAGTTATAGCTTTAAATCACAATGCACAGCACATTAAAGACAGAGATCCTACATGATACTTTTTAAAAATTGATTAATTTTCTATGCAATGTCCAATTTAAAACCAAGTTTTTTTTTTCATTTTCAATTATCTTTATATACAGGAGATCGATTCAGTATATACTAAGTAAGGATTTCATCAGTTTGCACCCACACAGAAACACAAAGTGTAAAAATACTGTTTCAGTACTAGTTATAGCATTACTTCACATTGGACAACACATTAAGGACAGATCCCACATGAGATGAAAGTACACAGTGACTCCTGTTGTTGATTTAACAATTTGACACTCTTGTTTATGGCATCAGTAATCTCCCTCGGCTCTAGTCATGAGTTGCCAAGGCTATGGAAGCCTTTAGGGTTCACTGACTTCGATCTTATTCTGACAGGGTCATAGTTAAAGTGGAAGTTCTCTCCTCCCTTCAGAGAAAGGTACCTCCTTTGATGGCCCCGTTCTTTCCACTGGGATCTCACTCACAGAGATCTTTCATTTAGGTCTTCTTTTTTTTTTTTTTTCCCAGAATGTCTTGGCTTTCCATGCCTAAAATACTCTCATGGGCTCTTGAGCCAGATCCGAATGCCTTAAGGGCTGATTCTGAGGCCAGAGTGCTATTTAGGACATCTGCTATTCTATGGGTCTGCTGTGTATCCCGCTTCCCATGTTGGAACGTTCTCTCATGTAGCACTGATTTTTTAAAATTTTTTACTTGTAGTAAAATACACATAGCACAGGCTATACCATCTTAAATGGTTTAGGTATACAGTCCATCAGTGTTAAATACTTTCCCAGTAAATCTCTGAACCCTTTTCAGCTTACAAAACTGAAAACTCCATAATTACACCATGGAACAAGAGCTGTTTGTTCTTCCCCCTACCTTCCCCCCAGCTCCAGGCAAACACTGTTCTATCCCTATGAATTTGACTACTCAGATAAATCCTGTAATGGGAATCATACAGTATCTGGCATTTTGTAACTGCTTTATTCCACTTGACACAACGTCCTCA
The DNA here is from genome assembly GCF_033115175.1 of Lepus europaeus. Taxonomy (NCBI): domain Eukaryota; kingdom Metazoa; phylum Chordata; class Mammalia; order Lagomorpha; family Leporidae; genus Lepus; species Lepus europaeus. Next base: position 102,145,397 of record NC_084827.1, on the reverse strand, counting down.
AGGTTCATCCATATTGTAGCATGTAGCAGGATTTCCCTCCTTTTAAGATTGAATGACATTTCATTTTATGTATTTGCCACATTTTGTTTATCCATTCATCTATCAATGGACATTTTGGTTGCTTCTACTTCTTAGCTGATTTTGCTGAGTGATTTCTTTTTTTTTCTTTTCTTTTTTTTTTTTAGCCAGGCAGAGTTAGACAGTGAGAGAGAGGGAGAAGGAGAGGGAATGGGAGAGGGAGAGGGGGAGAGAGAGAGAGAGAGAGAGAGAGAGAGAGAGAGAGAGTTGTAGATAGTGAGAGAGAGACAGAGAGAAAGGTCGTCCTTCCATTGGGTCACTCCCCTAATGGCCGCTAGGGCCGGTGCTATGCCAATCCGAAGCCAGGAACCGGGTACTTCCTCCCCCAGTCTCCCACGCGGGTGCAGGGGCCCAAGCACTTGGGCCATCCTCCACTGCCCTCCCAGGCCACAGCAGAGAGCTGGACTGGAAGAGGAGCAACCAGGACTAGTACCCAGTGCCCCAACTGGGACTAGAACCGGGGCTGCCAGCGCCGCAGGCAGAGCATTAGCCAAGTGAGCCATGGTGCCAGCCGCTGAGTGATTTCATATATATTTCTTATTTCATTGAATTTTTATATATATACAAAATTATCCCAATTTTGTAGAGGAGAAGATCAAGTCTAATAAAATTGTATGAATTTTATGAAAGTTCATAGTAAGTAACAGGTTGAGAAGCAACATCATGTTTCCTATCCCAAAATCTGTCATCTTGTCTCCTCTACACCTGCCACTTCATAGAACTTAGGGATTGCTATTCTGAAATGACAAATAGAACAACACTGAGCTACTACCACACATCTATTAGAACAGCCAAAATCTGGAACACTGACACCAATTTGGTTGATTGATGGAGAGTAGCAAAAGGTACAGCTACTGTGGAAGACAGTTTGAGAGCTTCTTACAAAACTAAACATACTCTTAACATACAATCCAACATTCACACTCCTTGGTATCTGTCCAAAAAAGTTGAAAACTCATGTCCTCATGAAAACCTGCACAAGGATGTTTAGACCAGCTTTATTCCTAATTGCCCAAACCTGGAAGCAACCAAGATAGGCTTTAGTAGGTGAATGGATAAACAAACAATGGCACCTCAGGTAGTGAAATATTATTCAAAGCTAAAAATAATTCAGCTGTCAAGCTATGAAAAGACATGCAGAGCCGGCGCCGTGGCTTAACAGGCTAATCCTCCGCCTTGCGGTGCCGGCACACTGGGTTCTAGTCCCAGTTGGGGCGCCGGATTCTATCCCGGTTGCCCCTCTTCCAGGCCAGCTCTCTGCTATGGCCCAGGAAGGCAGTGGAGGATGGCCCAAGTGTTTGGGCCCTGCACCTGCATGGGAGACCAGGAGAAGCACCTGGCTCCTGGCTTCGGATCAGCGCGATGAGCTGGCCGCGGTGGCCATTGGAGGGTGAACCAACGGCAAAAAGGAAGACCTTTCTCTCTCTCTCTCTCTCTCACTATCCACTCTGCCTGTCCAAAAAAAAAAAAAAGAAAGAAAGAAATAAAAAAAAGAAAAGACATGCAGAAAATTTATACGCATATAAACAAGTGAAAGAAGCCATTCTGAAAATGCTATAATACTGTACAAATCCAGCTTTATGACATTCTGGTAAAGGCAAAACTATGGAGACAGTTACAAGATCAGTGGTTGCCAGGGGCTGGAGGAGAGAGAGTGACAAGAACACAGAGGTAGCAAAAACACCCTGTTATGGGTACGACAAAGAGGGACACATGTATGCTTGACCAAACTCATAGAATGTACAACACCAAGCTTGAGCCCTAATGTAAATCATGGTCAAATTGGGTGATTAGGATGCGTTAATGTAACAAATTTATCGATCTGGTGGGAAGTGTTGATAATGGAAGAAGCTATGAATGTGTGGGGCAGAAAGTATATAGGAAATACCGTACCTTCCCCTAAAACTTCCCTTAAAAAGTCTAAGATAATAAAACTCAAGAATTGCCACACATAGTCCCGTGATATGGTCAGCCTGGTGGCTGTGTAAGATACTGTCCAGGATAATATCATGATTCCTTAAAACTTTACTATAGTATTGAGATACATGATTTTAAATAGTTGATATTTCCCACTTCCCATTTTCTCAAACTACAAAATCTTTCTACCAGCTGAAAATTAATTTGACACCTCAGTGTCATAAACTTGTAGCTAATACCAACAAAACTTTGAATACTTTCTTTTATTTAAATCTTTGACAATTAGTTTTTAAAGCTTCTTCATTGTAGTAAATATATACAAAATATGTCACTTTAACCATTATAACACATACAAGTAAGTGGCATTAATTATACGCACAATGTTACACACTCATCATCTCTACTGATGTTTCCTAAACTTTTTCATTATCCCAAACAGAAACTCTGTAACCATTAAAAAAAACTTCATATTCCCCCTCTCCAGGTCCTGGTAACTTCTAATTTATTTTCCATCTCTATGAAGGCACCTATTCTAGATGTTTCATATAAAGAGAGAAGAAAATGAGTATTGTTCTTCTCTCTGACTTCTTACACTTAGCATGATTTCAAGGTTCATCCAGGTTTTAGCATTATCAAAACTCCATTCATTTTCATAACAAAATAATACTCAATTTATTCTTTCATTTCTTGATGGACACGTGGATAGTTTCCATCTTCTGACTATTGTGAATAAAATGCTGCAATGAACACTGACATAAATCTCGATTAGAATCTCTTTTCAGTTCTTTGAGGGAAAATATCTAGGAGTAGAATTGCTGGATCATATGATAATTCTATGTTTCACTTTTTGAGGAATTGACAAACGATTTTACACAGTGACAAAACTGCTTTACAGTCCTACCAGCGGCATATGAGGGCTTCAGTGTATCAGAGAAAGTGTTGTCTCTGTTCACACCTACCCTATGTTGAATCTCAATATCCAACATAGTTACATGAATGAATGAATAAACTGTGTGTTTGAAACCTCAGATAGTACCAAACCCTAACTATAGTATGCTTTTCCCTATATATGTACTTATGATAATGTTTATTTTATAATTTAGCACAGCAAGAGATTAGCAACAAAAACCAATAATAAAATTGAATAGTTATACTAATATTACTAATATACTGTCATAAAAGTTATGTTAAGGTGCTTGCTTCTTCCTCTTTCAAAACATCTCATTGCACTGTAATCACCCTTCTTACTGGCTAAAATAACTGAAACTGCTGAAAGTCAAAGCCAGATGAGGAGGGCTCATTTTTTTTTTTTTTTTTTTACAGGCAGAATGGACATTGAGAGAGAGAGAAAGAGAAAGGTCTTCCTTTGCCGTTGGTTCACCCTCCAATGGCCGCCGCAGCTGGTGCACAGCACTGATCCAAAGCCAGGAGCCAGGTGCTTCTCCTGGTCTCCCATGGGGTGCAGGGCCCAAGGACCTGGGCCATCCTCCACTGCACTCCCAGGCCACAGCAGAGAGCTGGCCTGGAAGAGGGGCAACCGGGACAGAATCCGGCGCCCCGACCGGGACTAGAACCCTGTGTGCCGGTGCCACAAGGTGGAGGATTAGCCTATTGAGCCGCGGCGCCAGCCGAGGAGGACTCATTCTAATGAATTCATCAGGTTATTAGAAAAGTTGGCAACAGAAGGGTTAATGGCTGAGAGGAGCAGCAAACCCTGAGTGGATGGTTTTCTTCCACTAGCACATAAAGCTACAGAAGGAAAAGCAGTAGATGAAAACCAAAGACCTAATTTCACAATTCTCAATGAGTCTCAATTTTATGTCCCATTACATTTTGCTTCCTCTTTATTAATTTCCTAGTACTAATTTTTATGGTTATTTCTAAGCAAAACAAATTAACCATTTAAGAGTTTTAAAATCCAAGTAGGGGCCAGTGCTGTAGTGGGTAAAGCCACTGCCTAAGGTGCCGGAATCCCATGTGGGCGCCAGTTCGAATTCTGGCTGCTCCACTTCCAGTCCAGCTCTCTGTCATGTCCTGGGAAAACAGTAGAAGATAGCCCAAGCCCTTGGGCCTCTGCACCTGCATGGGAGACTCCCGGCTTCAGACTGGCCCAGCTCTGGCCGTTGCAGCCGTTTGGAGAGTGGACCATCAGATGAAAGACCTCTCTCTGTCTCTGCTTTTGCCTCTCTGTAACTCTGTCCTTCAAATGAATAAATAAATCTTTTTTTTAAAAATCCAAGGATATGCCAAACTTAAACATATTTCCTTAGGTCTCATAAATAATTTTCTCCATGCTTGATGATATGGAAGAGGCTTGACCATAGTTTTCTCAAGGAATAACGAGTATTCTAAGACATTTGTCCTAGCAGACCTGTGGAAGAAATTCTCTGGGCTTGTGCGCATGTGTATGTGATTAACACTTGAGCTTCCACTTACAAATTTTTATTCAAGAACTTGATTGAATGCCAGTGGCTGCCTTGCACCATCTGGTTTGGAATTATCCAACATTTTATTTTATGCACAACATAAGTTTTCCTTAAAAAACTCTTCTGTTTTTGGAATTTAGTCTGATCTTAGCACTGTATTCATCCATTCATTAAACCATGTTGAAAACTGAGAATTCAGTGGTGAGGGAAAATGGACACAATCCTTTCCTTTTTGGAACTTATAGACTTAGCTTACAGACTTTGGAGCTTACAGGAGAACAAACAGCAGTAAATCAGTCAGGAAAATAACCACACAACTTAAAACTGTGATGTATGAGATAAAGGAAAAAATCATACAATTCTGTAAAAGTGTGTTAACAGGAGAACCTTGATTTAGATGGTGAGAAGGGCTGGGATCATTAAAAGTAGGGGAGCAGCATGTGCTAAAGTCTTTTGAGAGGTAATAATGATATTTAAGAAACTAAAGGAGGCCGGCGCCACGGCTCAATAGGCTAATCCTCCACCTAGCGGCGCCGGCACACCGGGTTCTAGTCCCGGTCGGGGCACCGGATTCTGTCCCAGTTGCCCCTCTTCCAGGCCAGCTCTCTGCTGTGGCCCGGGAGTGCAGTGGAGGATGGCCCAAGTCCTTGGGCCCTGCACCCCATGGGAGACCAGGAGAAGCACCTGGCTCCTGCCATCGGATCAGCGCGGTGCGCCGGCCGCAGCGCGCCGGCTGCGGCGGCCATTGGAGGGTGAACCAACGGCAAAGGAAGACCTTTCTCTCTGTCTCTCTCTCTCACTATCCACTCTGCCTGTCAAAAAATTAAAAAAAGAAAAAAAAAAAAGAAACTAAAGGAAGCATGGAGAGTTAGAATAATGAAAAGTATGACAAAAGAAGCTAGAATGATATCATGCTAGAGTTTCTGGTTTTTATCCTAAGAGCAATGGAAAACCCATGATGGGTTTTAAGGTGAAGAGTGACATGATTAGCCGGCGCCGTGGTTCACTAGGCTAATCCTCCGCCTGAGGCACCGGCACCCTGGGTTCTAGTCCCGGTTGGGGCGCCGGATTCTGTCCCGGTTGCCCCTCTTCCAGGCCAGCTCTCTGCTGTGGCCCGGGAGTGCAGTGGAGGATGGCCCAAGTGCTTGGGCCCTGCACCTGCATGGGAGACTGGAAGGAAGTACCCGGCTCCTGGTTTCGGATCGGCGTAGCACCAGCCCTAGCGGCCATTAGGGGAGTGAACCAATGGAAGGAAGACCTGTCTCTCTGTCTCTCTCTCACTGTCTATAACTCTCTCTCTGTCTCTCTCTGTGTCTTTCTCTCTCTCTCTCTCTCTCTCTCTCTCTCTCACTGTCTAACACTGCCTGGCAAAAAAATAAAAAAAGAAAGAAAAAGAGTGACATGACTATGACCAAATTTTGAAAAGCATCACTCTAGTTTTGGTTTTAAGAACATATTGAGGTTGGTGCTGCGGCTCACTAGGCTAATCCTCTGCCTGCGGCGCCAGCACCCCAGGTTCTTGTCCCAGTTGGGGCGCCAGATTCTGTCCCGGTTGCTCCTCTTCCAGTCCAGCTCTCTGCTGTGGTCCAGGAAGGCAGTGGAGGATGACCCAAGTGCTTGGGCCCTGCACCTGCATGGGAGACCAGGAGGAAGCTCCTGGCTCCAGGCTTAGGATTGGTGTAGTGCACCGGCCATAGCGGCCATTTGGGGGGTGAACAAACGGAAGGAAGACCTTTCTCTCTGTTTCTCTCTCTCTCTCACTGTCTAACTCTGACTGTAAATTTAAAAAAAAGGACATATTGAAGGAAGGCAAGGGTAAGAGCTGTTAGGAATCTATTACAGCAGTCAAGGAAGAGATTAGTGACTTGGACTAAGATGGTGGTGGCAGAGAACTTGGGGCAGTGGTCTAGGGGGAGTCAGGGGGTGCTCTTTGAGAAATTGGATGTCCAGATGGTGGAGCTGCAAGGTGGACAGAGTATAAGGGTGAGGTTGCCTCCCAAGTTTCAGGCTTGTATCACTGTGTGCTGACGGCAGCCATTCAATATCCAGAGAATTCTGGGAAAGGACTAAGCTTGAAGGAAAGATCATGAAACCTACTTTCAAGTGTAGACCTAGAAAAGACAAGAGGAATTTTATATTCAAAGCTTGTTTGAAGTACAGTAGGCCTCCTTAATTCACAGTAATAATTAGAGATGCATTATACTTAATCACATTTTGTAAATTACTAAGTAAATAAGCAAGTTAAAATTAAGGATGCTATATTTCATCTTGCTAACTTTGCTTTAATTATTAATGACACCATTTAAGAGTGTGTTTGTAAACATGTGATATTTTTAGAAACAATGAAGTTGTAAAAATGGAAGTCCACACTTCCATCGTGTCAAGCTAGTAAGTCTTGGCTGAGGCAAACATGTTGCAAGAGCAGGAGACAGAGTGTTTTTCTGGGTTTATTGAGGTAGCTGAACCAATAAGGTTCATTGGTATTTATGAATGGTTCATTAGTGTGACTATCTGAACACAAGGTGAATTCACATTAAATGATAAGACTTCCTAATAATTAGTATGTGCCACTCTTTGGAGTTTGTAATTAGAGAAAAAAGGCAAAATGAAAAGAAATAGATAAAAGCATAGTTGTTATAAAATTAAACTCTTTAAAGCCAATTTGGTTTCTTTGTGAAACAAACAAGGCAAAGAGGCCCAGACAAATGGAAAATGTTATTTCCTTTCTTACTTGGTAACTCTACTTCAAGCTATATCAGGGTTTCTGGTTTTCACGCTAGAAGCAATTGAAAACCCCTAGAGGGTTCAACTAAAGAACATTATGAGCAGGACTGAGTTTTGAACAGACTTACTTCAGCACTATTAATAGCTGGATAATTTTTCTCTGTGGGGACGTGATCTGACCTGTACAGCATAAAACTTTCAATAGCATCCCTGGTCTTTATTTGCTAGAGACCCTACCATTATAACAACCAAAATTATCTCCAGAAAAAGTGTCAAAATATCCCCCCAAGTGGCAAAATTGCTTATCTGAGAACAAATGGGCTAAATCTAGATTGCCTGAGTATGTTATTTGACAACCATTTTAGGATCCATTGGCTTTTATTTTGTTCCATAAATGTTTATTGGGGACTTTATGTGGTGTGATGTTCACAGACTTAGTCTCTCTGCTTTTAAGGAATATATGATGGTGAAGAAGGGGTCGGAACTAACAAATTCATAAGTTAGAGAATGACGGAGAAGGATGTCATCCCAAAGTAAGACAGGGAAGGATGACCTAGAATTATTCTGTAGCTGGGATTCTCTCCATGGCAAGATCTTGAGATCTGACCTGTCAATGACTAGGGCTGTCCTTGTTCAATGATAAGAGACTTGAGTGTGAGAGGAAACCCCAGCAAATTCCAGGTGAATTCCCTTTGCATAAAGTCTCTCTTGGCTTCTGGAATTTTCCTGATCTGTTATCACCTTTCTCTTCTATCGCTACCTCTTGCCTAATTCCTTATGGTCCTACTGGCACATTTTAATTTCACTGAGCTTTAAGGCTAGGAAAAAAATAAAAATCTTAGCTTCAACTCTGCTTGCTCTGCCTAGTATGGATCATTGAATTTCTCATCCTATCCCATAATAAAGAAATCTCTGCTTTGTTGTTATTCTCTCTTCAGTAACAGTCAACTCTTATCGCTCAATCCCACAGCCTCCCTTTGTGTGTGAGTTTAGAACTGATGGTTGACCTCCCCATTCATTTCTCCTCCTTTCCAGATTTCCTTGGTCCTGCTCTTGCTTCTTCTCCCACTGGGCTCCTTTTTTCTTTTCTGCTCTTCCAAGCAGACTTAGTGACTAAATGGCTGACTCCAAATAATTAGTGAACTTAAATACCTGGTGTGATTTGATTTCCCAGTATTCCTCTCACAGCTAAAGTGAGGAAGTATGTTTGTAAATAAAATCAAATGAAGCTGCTCAATGCACCCCCAGAATTGTTGTCTAGATTAGATCTTCCATTGTGAACACTGCAATCAGACTGGCAAGAATACTACTTTTCTTTGAGCGGAAGATATTATTCTTTTTTTGTTTCTTTGTTGTTTGTTTTTCTTGTTTATTTGCTTTATTCTTTTTTTTTACTTTTATTTAATGAATATAAATTTCCAGTGTACAGATTATGGATTACAATGGCTTCCCCCCCCCATAACTTCCCTCCCACCCGCAACCCTCCCCTCTCCCGCTCCCTCTCTCCTTCCATTTGCATCAAGATTCATTTTCAATTCTCTTTATATACAGAAGATCAATTTAGTATAAAGATTTCAACAGTTTGCACCCACATAGAAACACAAAGTGAAACATACTGTTTGAGTACTAGTTATAGCATTAAATCACAATGTACAGCACATTAAGGACAGAGATCCCACATGAGGAGCAAGTGCACAGTGGCTCCTGTTGTTGACCCAACAAATTGACACTCTAGTTTATGGCGCCAGTAACCATCCTAGGCTGTCGTCATGAGTTGCCAAGGCTATGGAAGCCTTCCAAGTTCGCCGACTCTGATCATATTTAGACAAGGTCATAAAAGACAGAGTGAGGATAGTAACCAATGATCCTAAGAATGGCATTTACCAGGTTTGAACAATTATACAGCGTTAAGTGGGGAAGAGGACCATCGGTACACACAGGTTGGGAGTAGAGCCATTGGTGGTAGAGTAGAGGTTATGATTACACAGGAATGAGGCCCAAGTACGTTAGACAGGGTCTAGAACAAAGGTCAGAGTCATTATTAAGAGGAGCTAAGAAAGGTGCTGTCTAAGCTACAATGAAGTTTTCTGATTGAGAGGCAAATAGAACCTGATAGAAGACGCTTGATAATAATCTGGTGGGCTTTAGGCCTTGTAAGTTAAGAGGCCCAGACCTACCTATCTCTTCACATGGGGTATATCCTAAGGGAGGTGTGAACCTCCTAGGGGAAGGCACTCTGTTGACTTTCATTACTTGGCTGGCCTGGGAGGAGAGCTGGCCAGGTAAAGGCAGGGGGCATCTCTAACAAGAAATTTACAGTTCTGCCTGCAATGTTGCTGACCCTACTTGACCATACCCTCAGCTGCAGTGGTCACTTTGGAAGTTGGGCTGAGTGAAGGGCTTTTCAGCTTAGAGCCAATAAGATCTGTGGCTCTGACCTGGGCATCCTTCGACTCCAGGGCAGGTCCATTTCCAGTGATCCAACTCTTGGCAGAGCTGCCAGGGCTCTTCACAAGCTGACTTCTGCTGAAGCCCAGGCTTACCACATTGAAAGCCACTGCAGTGGACTGGCCTGCTGGGTCTCCTTGAGGGCAGATCACTGTACAGATCAGCCATTAATAGGCCTGCCACCCATTGCTTCTGATGCCTAGCTTTCTTTTCCTCCTGGTTTGTGTTAAAGCAGACCAGAGGATGCAAGTCAAGGGAGTGCCCGTGTCCCATCTCTAATCTTCGGTGGCCTGAACTACAAGTCTATAGTCACAGGCATGTTCTGTAGTAGTTTTTCTAAGGTAGACAATGCCCATGAGGAAAATTATATTCTCACTTTAAGACTTTCTTTCCCTTTGGTCTGAAAGGGAGGTTTTTTCTGCTTACTGTATACTTTGCTGATGGCGAAGTGAATCTAGCTATGAGATTATTATTTAAGTTCTTATTTTGGCTATGCTATTACAGAAAAATGTTAGCCATCTCTTTTATAAGGTCTAAAGATTAAATTGTGCATCCTACAGATTCCTTCATAATAGAATTAGTTTCCTACCTTGAAGAGAATAGAGAAATGAAAGAACAAGTTGGGCTTAGAATAGAGAAATGAGGGAGCGAGTCCTAGATCGCTTGCTGACAATAGCAATATCACATGAATACTTAGCAAACAGTTTCAACCATTAGATAACAACTTAAGAAAACATTTACCAGAAGGTCCAATGCCTTCTATAAATTTTAAGAATCATGTATTTGAAAACACCTCTTAAATATCTAACATGGTGTAGTTTGTTTAGCCATTAAACTTAAGCACAACCATCTAAAATGTTTTTAGTTTCTACCAACACGTTTAAAACATATGATACACAGATTCAGGTCACACAAATTAAAATGTATCTTTGATTGATTTTAGCAGCTTAAATTTATGGACAATCTTATCTATAAGCCAATTAAAATAAAACTCTTAATAAAATTTCCCCATGTGGACATACAATATGTACACACATATAACATAGCATAGTAGACCAATATAGCAATTTTAATAATAGCTTTTAAAATCTTTAACTCTTTTTGTAGATTGCCAATTGATTTGAATTGCTTTTTGTTTTTAGTAACCTCAGTTAACCATACTTTCAGTTGGTACTGTTAATACATTATTGGCTTCATCTGTTTACAGAGCCATCCCAAAGTACTGAATACAGTAGAAGTGGCTGGAAAAAGTCCATAGGAACCTATAGGAGGACAGCTAAACACAGAACCAACAACGCTTTAGTTTTATGAGCAGCAGATCATATATAACTGTGGATGACAAAAGACTTTAAGTCGCCATGTTTAAAATTATAAACTCATCAACCAACAAGAGGCACTTGCTTACTTCACAGTATTTTTGAAAGCACCTGTAGGATTTTACAAAGCATTTAACCCTTTAGGCCTCTGGGGCTTTCTCATTAAGATAACTATCATGTCTAGTAACACAAGATCATTAGACTTTTTAATTCTCAAACATTTGTATTAATAGCATTTTCCATTATAGAAACTTAAAACTTGGTACCACGTCACATCTTAACAGCACTTCTAATATAATCCAAATAGCCTGATTAGTCGGTGTCTCTATAAGATGAGAGACATAGGTACTTCGATTTTTTCAGTTGGGCCCAAACTGGAAAAACCAAAGTCCAAGATTTACTGGAAATTTTAGAGACCAGATTGTTTGAAACTTTGATTTTTTGAATGCCTGTCAAGAATGCCAAAGGCTCAAAATCCAAAATATCTGGTTGAAATAAGATTCCTTAAAATCATGACATAATATAGACCAAATTTGATCATTGTTACAGGTGATTATTCAAATCTTTGAAAATAAGCACATATTTCAATAACCCATAGCTCTTAATAAAAATTCAGCTGTTTTTGAACAATTAGAATTTAACAGACATCAAGAGAACATAATAGATTACTGTAACACATTCCTTTAACAGAGCATCAGAGTTTAATTCTATGTCAAAGAGAAATTGAGCTTCCTGTGATCTTTTGCTGTGAGGTTTCCTCCCTTTACCTTCTTTCATATTGGTGACCATGTTTCTGTGTTTCTGTGTGTAACACATCTTTAAGCATCTTTTGTAGGGCAGGATGAGTGGCAACAAATTCTTTCAGTTTCTGCTTGCTATGAAAAGTCTTAATTTCACCTTCATTCACAAATGAGAGCTTTGCAGGATATAATATTCTGGGCTGGCAGTTTTTCTCTCTTAGTATCTGGTCTATGTCTTGCCATTCCCTTCTAGCTTGTAGGGTTTCTGATGAGAAGTCTGCTGTGAGTCTAATTGGAGATCCTCTGAGAGTAATCTGACGTTTCTCTCGTGCACATTTTAGGATCTTTTCTTTATATTTCACTGTGGTGAGTTTGATTACAACATGTTGTGGTGAGGATCTCTTTTGGTCATGTTTATTAGGGGTTCTATAAGCTTCCTGTACTAAGATGCCTCTGTCCTTCTCCAAACCTGGGAAATTTTCTGCTAGTATCTCACTGAAAATGCCTTCTAATCCTTTCTCCCTCTCCATGCCTTCAGGAACTCCTAGAACCCGAATGTTGGGTTTTTTAATAGTATCCTGTAGATTCCCGACAATATTTTTTAGATTTCTAATTTCTTCTTCTTTTCTTTGGTTTGCCTGTTTCCTTTCCTATTCTCTGTCTTCTAAGTCTGATATTCTCTCTTCTGCTTTGCCCATTCTGTTTTTAAGGCTCTCTAATGTGTTTGTCATTTGATCTACTGAATTCTTCATTTCATTATGATTTCTCGTCACTATCACCGTTTCTTGTTCCACTAGTTGTTTCATTTCATTTTGATTCCTCCTTAATATTTCATTTTCATGAGAGAGATTTTCTATCTTGTCCATTAAGGATTTCTATAGTTTAAGAATTTGTTTTTGAGAACTTCTTAATGTTCTTATCAATTTTTTGAGATCTGCTTCTTGCATTTCTTCTATCTCATCATCTTCATAATCTTGAATTGGGGTGTCTTTTTCATTTGGGGGCGTCATAGTGTCTTCCTTGTTCTTGTTACCTCGGTTTTTGCGTTTGTTGTTTGGCATGTTGGAGATATTTGGTTTCTTCACTGTGGTGTTTTTTCTTGTTACACTATGGCTCTATATTAAGTGGACTGTCTGCTTTCAATGGAGCCTTAGAGGCTTGAGATGAGTGTGGACTGAGAGCTGTGTTTGGTTCCTCAGGGTTGAGGGTGTGTCAAAGATGACACTCCCAGGTTAGGTGTGGTAAATCTCTCTTTCTTTTTTTGATTCAAAAGGGAAGTAATTCCGCACAGCTGAACATAATTGGAGGTAGTTAGCAGGCAAATGATATACCCACAGGAGCCAGAGATCGGAAGCTCTTTCTCAAGGACCACACAGGGAATCTCTGCTGCCCTCAGTGTGGGCTCCAATTCTCCTGCAGTCTCCCACTGGGTTGCCAAGTTAGATGCTAATGTCCTGTTATTTCACCCCTCCCCCCAGAGTCAGGTTTTTCTGCTAGGCTCAGGGCCAGTGCAGACCTGAGGTCGCCCTGCTTATGACGTATGTCCAAAATGGCGCCTGCTCTTTGTCTTGCTCGCCTTTGAAGGGTGAACGGAGAGAGAGAAACTCGTGTCCGTATCGGTCACTTTTTTTTTTTTTCCTCTCTCTCTCTTCTAGTTAGCCTGGTGAACTTTTCCCCACGGAGTTTCAAGCCTCGTTCCCTCTAGTCTCCTCTTTCCGCTTCCCTGCCAGTGTCTCGGGCTATTGAGGTTCGGCTCACCTCGCGTTCCAGCGCTGGTGCGTTGAGTCTTCCGCTGGTGTCCCGAACTTGGGCTCCCACGCTCTCCACACAGGTCCACTGTGAATCACTAGTTCCAGAAGAGTTTCCTCTGCTGTTTCTTCCCCTACTCTTCCTTGATCATGCAGTATCTCCACTTTTATTAACCTGTCTGTCCCCCAGACTAATCGTGTGCTCCGTTCCTATTCCGCCATCTTGCCGCTCCCCGGAAGATATTATTCTGACACTGCACATGGCAAAACACATCCTCCTTTTCTGCCTCATGCAAATGAAGGCAGGTCACTGCCTACCCTGAAACCTGCTCCTCTGTGTCTCATTTTAATGTCTTTAGTGCTGTTGTAAGAAAAACGAGTTCTTTCTGCCCAAGAAAAGCATGAAGCATGTTCAAGCCTGATCCCTAGTGTCTTTGGGAAACTTTTAATTCATTCAGGAAAATATGAAGTGAACACTCTGCTTTGACATTTTTTTATAGTGCCTTTTGGTGAATGTCCCCAAAGACCCAAGCAATTGGAAGAACTGGACACAGGCTCGAGATTTCTGTGTTGATGAAGGGGGGACACTGGTCGCCATTGAAAGTGAAGTGGAGCAAGGTAGAGAACTCAGTGTTCAACCACTTTTATTCTAAAGTAGCTGTTAAAATATTCCAAAAAGTTCTGACATTTCCACACTGACCTTTAAAAGACTGTATTTTTGATGACACAAATTTTATCCCAAATTTTCAGTTTGATCTAGAAGGTTTTATGTCATGACGTCGTAAAAGCATAAGGCATTGCTGATAAACTCTGAGCTTGAAAGCCTTTTGTTTCACCAGTAATAATAAGAAGGCAACATATTTATGGTCTGTATTTTGAAATGACTAAAATAATCTCAGGTATAGACTATATAATTGCATGGTATATTTTTAGATCTCTTTAGATTTATTTATACATATTTATTTATTATTTAGACAACTATATACCTTACTTTAAATGTAGGAGGTACCTCTTTTTTGTTGAGGGAGGCATTGACTGAATACTGGAAATTGTTTTGTTAATGATGTGATGAAATCTCAAGTAATCTAGCTAATTTCTCTCTATTTAAACTGAAACAAAAGGGAAAGAAACTGCATCACCTTAACAAAGACATACTCAATTCCTACAATTGATTCATAATTAAGTTTTGTTATCATTTAAATACAATCATAGTTATAAACAAAATTCAATGATTACTCAACTAGTTTATATGTAATAAATTAGATAATGGATTCCTCTTTTTCAGCTTTCATTACCATGAATCTTGTTGGCCAGACTACTGATGTGTGGATAGGGTTACAAAATGATGATTATGAAAAATGGCTAAATGGAAATCCTGTGGCATATTCTAACTGGTCTCCGTCTGATATAATAAATGTAAGTTTACAGGTTTACTTTTCAAAATCGTTTTAACAAGAGATCTCATTCAATATTTGTTTACTAGGCATTTTTTATTTCCTATATTTTGTAGGCATAGATTTATATTAGTTTGATAGTAATATATTAATTTTTAATAGTGTAATTTCATCTGTTCATGTGTTCCATAAATATAATTACTTTACTCATCACAGTAATTGTTTACTTTGTAGGTTATAAAGTGATTTGTGAAGTTTATTAAATACAAATAAAGGAATGAGGATGTTTTAATTTGAAAAATTATATCCTTTGTAAAAACTTCAATGTTATAATAATGTTATATGTTCCTTTATTTTTTATAACATATGTGTTTTTTAAAGATTCCAAGTTACAACACCACTGCAGATCAAAAACCCATCCCTCTTTGTGCCTTGCTGTCAAATAATCCCAACTATCATTTCACTGGAAAATGGTATTTTGAAGACTGTGGAAAAGAAGGCTACGGGTTTGTTTGTGAAAAAATACAGGGTAAGAACTGTTTGTTTGTTTGTTTGTTTGTTTTTTAAGATTTTTTTTTTGAAAGTCAGAGGTACACAGAGAGAGGAAGAGACAGACAGGGAGAGAGAGATTCTATCCACTGGTTCACTCCCTAAATGGCTGCAACAGCCAAGGGGGTAGGCCAGGCCAAGGCCAGGAGTCTGGAGCTTCCTCTGGATCTCCCATGTGGGTGCAGGGGCCAAAACACCTGGGCCATCTTCCGCTGCTTTCCCAGGCACATCAGCAGAGCTGGATCAGAAGTGGAACAGCCAGGTCCTGAATCGGCACCCACAAGGGATGCTGAAGTCACAGGCAGCAGCTCCACTCACTACACGCCAACACCGGCCCCAGTATTTGGTTTTATTATTCCTTTCATTTCCATGGCTCATCCTTCTCTTTCATATTTGTTATACACCACATAAAGCTAACAGCTTCACAGTTTGCAGTGTGAGCTTCTCACTCTGACTTTATATGTATTGATTCACTTAATCTCTTCTACCAAAGACTATGTCCTTCTGAGGGCTCAAAAGACTGCAGAACCCATTGAGTGATGACTGAGTTTATATATCCAGCTTAGTCATGTTTAGTCAAATTCTGCTTTGTTCTGAGATTATGTGTCTTTTTGGGTTTTGTGTGTGTGTGTTGTTGTTGTTGTTGTTGTTAAATCACTTAGAAAATATTGTAGAAGGATCTGGGAAATAAACCAAGTCATAAATGCTCCTTTCTTGGAACTCTAAAAAAGATCTCTGTGGCTAAAGATGGGATGCTGAGCAGACCCCCTTAAAGGATTCTGGTATGAAATACAAATGCCATTCTATCACAAACAGCCAATAGAGTGAAGCAGAAGTGCAATGCATGCTAAGTGGCATTAAGTAATAAAACCACCACCACAGCTTATGCTTTTACTGAGTGCTAAGCATCTTGGCACCATACCACCACAGAAGACCAAGATTTGTTTCTGGAACTGTATGGAACTGAGCAGCCCAAACAGGAATGCAGATGCTGATCTGGAGCATGACTTGTGCTCCTTAGTATCACACACATGTGAACTCTTTCATGATACTAAGTGGGGCCAACACTGTGGTGCAGCAGGTTGGGCCACTGTTTATAATGCCCATATCCCAATATCAGAAAGTTTGAGTTCTGTATGCTCTGCTTTTGATCCAGCTCATAGCTAATGTGCTAGGTAAGCAGAAGGTGATGACCCAGATGCTTGGGTGCCTGCCACCCATGTTGGGAGACCTGGATGAAGCTACTGGCTGCTGGATTTGGCCTGTCCCAGCCCTAGCTGCTGTGATCATTTGGGGAGTAAACCAGCAAATGGAATATCCCACTATGTGTGTGTCCCTCCATCACTCCCTGTCTCTCTGCCTTTCAAATAAATAATATTTTTTAATTTTTATTTAATTTGATGTATTTACTTGAGAGGTAGAGCTACAGAGAAAGAGATAGAGAGAGAGAGAGACAGAGACAGAGAGACAGAGAGGAGAGAGAGAGAGAGAGAAAGAAAAACAAAGTTCTTCCATCCACTGGTTCACTCCATAGATGGCCACAACAGCCCGAGCTGAGCCAATCCGAAGCCAGGAACCAGGAGCTTCTGGATCTCCCATGTGGGTGCAGGGGTCCAGGCTCTTTGGCCATTTTCCACTGCTTTCCTAGGCCATAGGCAGAGAGCTGAATTGGAAGAGGAGCAGTGGGGCATGAACTAGCGCCCATATGGGAGACCAGCATCACAGGTAGAGGCTAAGCCTACTATGCCACAGTGCTGGCCCCATAAATAATATTTTTAATGATACTAAGTATCAAACCATACTCAGAAAAGCAGTTCCAGAGAAACAGTTATCACTTGAGCATAATGGTCAGGAACTGAAATAAAAAAATAAATCTGTAATAGCAAGAGAAATACAGTAAATGTTGAGCTTGCTAGAAAAAGCACTGTTGTCAGTAGACTATGTACTTGGGTGGTCATGAGGTACCTGGCATTGTGACTTGGCTTTATGAGCATTATACCATAAAATTTTCATGATAATTTGTGAAGTAGGTAAAAGTTTCCCCATTTTACAGCTGAGAAGCTTGAAGCTTAGGAAAAATAAGTAATACATTCAAGATCTCAGTTAAATACAATGATTCTATTCTGCTTCCTTGATATGGGTTTTTTGTTGGAGTCTACCCTTGGATCATTTTCTTTCTTTGGTATTTTTAGGACTTCCCATGTTGATGTTCTTTGGCAATAGTATAGAGTAGGTGGAGTTGAGGAGATAGGACATGGAGGGCCCACCCTAGATTGATTCCCATCCCACCCCTAAATAAGTTTTAGTCAAGGGACTTATCTTCTATGAGATTTGATTTTTGCATCTTTAACATGTTGTAACTATCTTGGATGCTTTGTATAAATGCTTAGCATAGTTCCTACCATATGTTTAACAAATGATGGAGTTTTTAATTATTGTTGCTTGTGAAAACAACTTGTAGCCTGAGTGAATGCCCAAGTTCTGGTCCTCTTCTCTGTTTATCATATAAATATGTGCTTACGTGCACAGAGAATATCAGCTACTTTAATTATACTAATTGCTATTACTTTTAAATATTTACTTTGGTATTATATTGATTTTGCATGAATTACTGGGGACAAGGCACATAGACTGGCAAACAGACTTCTAACAATGACTAAATTGGTAATAAAAGTATGAACCATCACAATTTAATTGCCAAATGTATTAATTTCTCTTTGGTTTTATAATATATGTTACTGCTATATGAAGGTAACAGTCTTTAGTAAAAGTTAAATTCTAACTTCACCATTTTTACTGGGGGGAGTATAACCAGAGGAGGAGAAAGAAGCAATCAGCAAAATTTATTGAGCACCTGCTGTATCCCAGATACAATAGAATGCACCCTGTGTAGATATCTCATTGACTTCTACCCACCTTTAAGGGAGGCTGATCAATCTCTTCCAGAACAGAAATTTGATATTTAGAAAGATTAATTTGTCTGAATCACCTTGCCAGTTAAGGCCAGGAATTGGATTAAGTCCAGGTGTTTGCATCTAGCCACACTTCACTATTGTCTTCTCCAACCCCAACTGTAATTAAACTAGTACATGGAGAGAAATTTAAGTTACTTCGGACCAAAACATGGAAACTTGTGTTAGGTTTTCTGGACTTAGGCTATCCTAGTACACAACACAATACAGAACAAAGAAGCAAAGGTACATATTAAAGAGGACATATTGGGATATAAGACACAGGCTAGATTAGCATGAACAAGCAAGCACCAATGACCATATTGCTTTTTAATCTATAAATATTTTTTTTAAAAATTATTTATTGTATTTGAAAGGCAGAATTATAGAGAGGCAGAGGCAGAGAGAGAGAGAGAAGAGAGAGAGAGAGGTCTTCCATCTACTGGTTCATTCCCCAGATGGTCGCAATGGCTGGAGCTGTGCTGATCCGAAGCCACAAGCCAGCAGTTTCTTCCAGGTCTCCCATGCAGGAACAGGGGCCCAAGGACTTGGGACATCCTCTACTGCTTTCCCAGGCCATAGCAGAGAGCTGGATAGGAAGTGGAGCAGCCAGGACTCAAACCAGTGCCCATATGGGATGCCGGCACTGCAGGTGGCAGCTTTACTCACTAGGGCACTGTGCCAGCCCCTATAAATCTTGATTCTGACAATTTATCTATTAATAGTATCTACTTATAAAAATTTTGTGTATTTCTAAGCATTTACTAACCTAATTTTAAAAAATCCTTTTATAATTTGTACATGTAAACATTGAACATAATAGTGACTATCATATTCTCAAAAAGTATAATAAAGCATTTTATCTGAGAATATGTACTTGCAAAATTAGGGTGAGTATTTGGCCTAGCCATTAAGATGCCTGTATCTCACATCAGAGTGCCTGAGTTTGAGTCCCGGCTCTGGCTCCTGATTACAGCTTCCTGCTGATGGAGGCCCTGGGAGGCAGCCATGATGGGCTCCAGCCACCCATGTGAGAGGCCTGGATTCATTTCCTGCCTCCCAGCTTTGGCCTTAGCCCAGCCTCAGCCATTGTGAGCATTTGGGAAGTGAACCATCAGATGTGTATGCCCTCTCCCTCTCCCCCTCCTCCTCCCTCTCTCTCCCTCCTTGAAATACTTAAAATTTTTTAATAAAATAAAATTAGATTTCTAATGTAGTATGTGATTACATAATGACTCAGCAGTCTATTAACAAGTATTCATTTCTCCCTGAGCAGTGCGTTAGGGACAGTGTAGCTAGTAAGGGCATTATCATCTATTCTACCCAAAAGTGATCAATCTGATAAAGGATGGTCAGAATGGGAAGTCTTCCAGAAGTGGTCCAATCTATGCTTAAGTTTTTGAGGAAACACCTTCATTAAATTTTCCAAGTGTTCTAACTTATTAGCATCACCTATACTTTCAGGTAGTGTTCTCACTCTGAAATAGCCAATTTGGAAAGAAAAACTCTGATCAATATGGATCCATGCTAAATTTTGCCTCTTCCTTTCTCATCTAGATGCTACAAATGACTTTTGTTGTGTTCTTGTTTTAGATTCTTCTGGACATGAAGTAAATACATCTGTCATGGATCCAATCCCCAATACCTTAGAATATCAAAACAGAACTTACAAAATAATCAATGCAAATATGACTTGGTATGAAGCAATAAAATCCTGTCTGATGCATGGAGCAAAACTGGTCGGCATTAAAGACCAGTATCACCAGTCCTTCCTCACTGTTATCCTCAGCCGGCTAGGACACGCCCACTGGATCGGATTGTTCACTATAGATGTAGGTGTTCTAAGACCCTTGGACATCTTTGTGTTTCATGTCTAGCTCTTTAGTGACATCACATCTAAAATTAAAACAGGAAGAAAAAGTCCCAGAAATAATAGTAAATGTAACATGGAAGTAATTGGTTGATACAATAACTACTGATCAATTCTATGAAAAGCCTATGGCTATGAAATAGCGATGTACACCTTTTTTAGGATAAATTTCCACTAGCCTAATTCCTGGAAATACCTTTGAAAGGTTCCCTGAAATTTTCCAAGCCCCCCCCCCCCCCACTTCTGCCTCATGTGTGCCCTGGAACACATCTTAAACTGAAGCACTGTGTTTGAGTAATCTGTTGCACTTAAAGAATTCTCCAAGAAAAATTAATCATACTTCCTGCTTAGAAATTTAACTATTCATTAATTCAATACTCCTTGAAATTTAACACGTGATGTTCCCCCCTCTCCCCGCTCTGGAGATGTGATAGGGAGAATAGTATTTTTTTTTTTAATGAAAGTATTACACACTCAAAGTAGTGAGATGTAAACTCTGTTCTATCCCAAACCCTAGTTCTATTCCCCAGTGTTAAACCTTGTACACAGTTTCTTGGTATCTAGAAATTCTCTACATATACACATTTATATACAGATGATGAATGAATGCTATATAGTTTTTAAACACAAAGGAGATCATACTATATATTGCCCTTAAACTTGCCTTTTGATTTAATATATCCTTTACAGCTTTCAATGTCAGCACATAAAAATCTCACACATTCTTTGGAACAGCCACATAGTAGGATATACTCCTGCTTATTAAACCCTTCTCCTGTGAAGAGACATTTAGGTTCTCAGCGTTTCATGGTTACAAACAAGGTACCACAAATATCTTTGTGCAAATAGGACACATTCCCAAAAGTGAAACTATTGAGCACACTTGAAATTTTAACAACTATTGACAAATTGCCCTTCAAATGTTTGTATCAATTTATATGCAAACAACACAATAATGAGAGCATCTAGATTTTTCACTTCCTTGCCAACACTGAGTATTATCAAAATTTTGCTTGTGAGATGGATGAAAGAATGGTATTTTATGATTGTTTATTATATTTTCCTATTTTACAGAATGCTTTAACTTCAGTTGGTTTGGCTTTAGGCCTTTGAATTTTGGCATATAAAACATTTTAGCCAAGTTTTCTTTGATACTTACATGTTTCAATGTTATATTTGGTCAATTCGAAATTTATATCGGTGTAAAAAGCAAAATATTGACCCTACTTCCCTAGGACTACTTACTGGGAAATTATGATAACAAGAAGCCAAGAATTCCTTTTTAAAAAGGATATTATTTGTGGCATATACACCTATTTTTCAGGAAATATCCACAAACTGTCAAGACCTCCTGAATAAGGGGGTGGAAATATAAATCTGTGTGGGAAATGTGAGATGCACAGACAGCGTGGGGTCAAGCCACCAGCACTCTTGCAAGGAAATGATGGCTCAATTTCCCTCCACAGGATGGTCTTCATTTTTCCTGGATGGATGGCACCAAATCCTCTTTTACCTTTTGGAAAGATGAGGACTCTCCCTTCCTTGGTGACTGTGTTTATGCTGACACCAGTGGACGCTGGCATAGTACAGACTGCGAATCATTTCTGCAAGGTGCCATTTGTCGTGTGCCCACTGGTAGGTTCAGTTCCATTCAGTTCAGGAAATACATCCTGTGAAGATACTGCATACAAGGCAATATACTAGGCTAGGGGTGTGAGACTGAATAGTAACAAGTCTACTCTGAGAAAGTCTCTGGTCTGGTTGGTGATGTAAAGATCAATAACTGTTACACCAAGCAGGGCTACCAAATGATCTGAGAGAGGTAGCAAGTATTGCAGGGGTTATCAAGGGAAAGAATGTAGCATATCCATTTGGAGTAAAGTACAAAGGCCTCTCTTAAAAACAAAAAAGGATATATTTATTTATTGGAAAGGCAGAGAGAGAGAGAGAGAGAGAGAGAGAGAGAGAGAGAGAGAGATCGATCTTCCATCTGCTGGTTCACTCCCCAAATGGCTGCAATGGCCAGGCCTGGGGCACAGGCCAAAGCCAGGAGCCTCTCCCAGGTCTTCCACGTGGTTACAGGGGCCCAAATACTTGGGCCATCCTCACTGCTTTCCCAGGTGCATTAGCAGGGAGTTGGATTGGAAGTGGAGGAGCCAGGACTTGAACCGGCACCCATATGGGATGCTGGCACTGGAGGCAGAGGTTTAACTTTCTATGCCACAGCACTGGCCCATGAAAAGGCCTCTTGAAGGATGCAACATTGAAGATGGGCCTTGAAGAATGAGTTGGATATAAATGGGCAACAATAGGACAGAAATAGGCCTTCAGATGAGAAAAGCTGGGACAAAGCCACAGAAAGAAGGCAGAACTGGGCATGTGTGGGACAAAGCTGGTGCTGAGATTTGCCTGCGTCACAGGTGAAAAATCAAACTAGCAACAAAGGTAAGGAGTATGTGTGGAGGACCTTGACGGAGAATTTATGTTTAAATCAAAGACTAACAGGATTCCAGGGCCATGGATAATCATAGCTGACACTGTCTGGATATTTGCTATATGTGAGGCCCTGCGTTTTGCATAATACTCATATCTTCTTTATACTTACAGTTCACTGAGCCCGATCATCTCTTTATTGAAAACTAAAACTCAGAACATTAACAGTTTCCTAAGGATCTCACAGCTCTGTCAACAGTATGAGGATGGGAAGCCAGGTCCCCTCCCTCCCTGATGCGGTTTACCCCATTTCATCAGGCCCCCTTTCCCTAACCTGCTATCATGTGCTTGACAACAGTTCCCTAACTCTAGCTGATCTCTTAAATCTCTCTTTCAGTAAAAGTGCATGTGTTTACCTCCATTGTGAGTATTATGTCAAATAGCACACACATTAGGTAACCAGATCAAAACAATTTAGGAATAAACATAAATGACAGCCATATACATATGAAAAGCTAGTTCTGCTTCTAAAATACCATGAGAGCTCTCCTTTCCTTTTTGATAGCAGTGCATTTATTGAGTGCTTAAGAATCGTCAGGCCCTAACTCACTTAAAACATCTCAACATCTATCTTTTAGAGAGAGAAATGCAAGTGGAGGGTACCATGCCAGGACACGCAGCCAAGAAGTAGAAGGGATCTCTGACTCTTACACTTGCTCTGTGAAGTAAATTCCCTCCCCAATTTTCCTTATTCACATTACCTTGTGATACTTTGTTAAATGCATTATTTCATCTCAGAAGTTTATTAGCAGGTAAGGGTTTTTTAAAAATCTGTGATAATCAGCATTGCATAGAACACATTTTGTACATTTGTAGTCCCCCTTTGCTATCGTCATTTGCTGCCACTCTTTCTCGGAATCCCTAAATGACATCCTCCAGTTGTTCCACCTCTAGGATTCTCATTGCAAACATGAGAAAAGCCACCCTCACCAGGCAGCACTCAAACTAAACCTACAAAGCTATGGATTAATATACCCTGTTATGTTATGTAAAGATTACTTCTGCCAGAAATGCTATCAACTGATCCTAGTTTTATAATCATTTACATTAAACCAAATCTTTCAGAGTATTACCATGAAAATCTTATTACATATATTTATCTTGGTCTTTCATGGAATGCAATGTAACATTTATCTCAATAAATGACTCAGTCACCACCCTGAAATTATAATGGGTTTTTCTTTACAGAAACAAGCCCATTTGAAGACCCAGGGCTGTGCTCAGAAATATCTATTCCCTGGTTACAATTTAAAAGTAATTGCTACAGTCTTTCTACAATCGAGCACAGTGCAAGTTTTGAGGCTGCTCATGAATTTTGCAAAAAGGAAGGTAATTCTTATGTGATGGTAAAATGTTTTCATGTACTATCTCTTGACATTTCAGTAAACAATGTGTTTTTTTCATTTGTCTGATTATTTAGTGACTTTAGGAGAAACAAAAAGTACAGAAAAAGCAAACACTATTGAATCACTTCTTTAGGGGGCAATTAATGTATGAAACTCAAGTCCAATGTAGAACTTGAGAATAGAAGATATTGTCTCAGCACACTGGACTTCCCCAAGAAAATGTTGCTTTTTGAATGCAGCTGCATTATGAATATTTAATGTTCCTTAAAGTTAATATTCTATGTTTTACCTTCCTAAGTGAAGACTTGTGTCCTTTAATAAAATTGGTTTTACTTTAAAATTTTTAATCAAAATTAATTATTAATAATTGATATTTTTACCTTTCAAAGCCTGAGCTTTACAAATAATGGCATAGGAGATACTTTATAAATTATATTTATATATAAATACAAATATTTATTCACCCTCCACTTGTCTCTTCTATAGGAGCAAATCTTTTAACAATCAAGGATGAAGTTGAAAATTCTTTTATCCTAGAAGAGCTTTTTCCTTTTGCTGATTCTGTCCAGATGGTCTGGTTGAATGCTCAGTTCGATAGTAAGTGATTTGGGTGAGAAGAGGAGAGGCTATAAATAAATATAGTTGTTAAGGTTTGTGATAATGGCATCTGTGAGCCAGAAAATCCTCCTTGGGTACATTTGCTGTGGACACATGGGGCAGGGAAGCGTGAATTCTAAAGCCATTTCTTCCAAAAATAACATTTACTACCCTTTTCCATATACTCATATCCTTTACAATAATCCCAGAATACCAACAATTAAAACAAACAACAACAACTTGTCCTTAACCTTATTGTGAAGATGCTTGGCTGCACCTTTGTTGACAAGATTTATTCCAAAGATACCCAAACCATATTGTCTTGAAAATACCCTTGGTTCCTAAATGTTAGAAAATGGAACAATAGAATTACAGAAATGTTTCAGTGATAAACAATGCTGTTAGAATTTTTTTTTTTTTTTGACAGGCAGAGTGGACAGTGAGAAAGAGAGAGAGACAGAGAGAAAGGTCTTCCTTTGCCGTTGGTTCACCCTCCAATGGCCGCCGCGGCCGGCGCACTGCCCTGATCCGAAGGCAGGAGCCAGGTGTTTATCCTGGTCTCCCGTGGGGTGCAGGCCCCAAGGACTTGGGCCATCCTCCTCTGCACTCCCAGGCCATAGCAGAGAGCTGGCCTGGAAGAGGGGCAACCGGGACAGAATCGGTGCCCCGACCGGGACTAGAACCCAGTGTGCCGGCGCCGCAAGGCGGAGGATTAGCCTGTTGAGCTGCTGCACCGGCAGCAAATAATAATTCTAATTCTTGCAGCGCTGGCACACCGGGTTCTAGTCCCGATCGGTGCACCGGATCCTGTCCCGGTTGCCCCTCTTCCAGGCCAGCTCTCTGCTGTGGCCAGGGAGTGCAGTGGAGGATGGCCCAAGTGCTTGGGCCCTGCACCCCATGGGAGACCAGGAGAAGCACCTGGCTCCTGTCTTCAGATCAGTGTGGTGCACCGGCCTCAGCGCGCCGGCCGCGGCGGCCATTGGAGGGTGAACCAACGGCAAAGGAAGACCTTTCTGTCTCTCTCTTTCTCTCACTGTCCACTCTGCCTGTCAAAAATTAAAAAAAAAAAGAAATTATTATTTGTTATTCATCAAAATCAGAGTGTAATGCAATGGAAGCAGGCTATTCTTTTCATTATTTAATTGATGGCTATCAAAAAGTACTTGTAAAGAAAATTATTTTCATTAGTATGAGGAGCTTGTTACAGTGGTGTACCAAGGTGGGCAGAGAACCTACCCTTGTGAGGAGGTGTATTTAAATCCCTGAAATTGTGTAGAATTTCTAGCAGATGGAACTAATAAAAAGCAGATGGACTTTTAGTTACTTTTATCGTTAATTTTAAAATTCTTTCCAGACAATGCAACCCATTACCTACATAGGGCATGTGCTTTCCCACTGTCCCTACATGATGGGTTCATGACTGGCATGCTATTTAAGAAACTCAGTGTAAATTCCTTTAGAAAATTAGAATCTTGTAATGAATGATATAGATATTAGAACTTCAAAGGATCTTTCATTATCTTGGGTAGTTTAGCTTATTGAAAAATTCCTTAAATTGATGATAAACAATACGAATATTCCGAAATTCAAACTGTTTCATTATGAAAGATGATTTCCTAAGAGAACTAAATTAGAACACTCTCTGTAAAGTAAATGAGAGATTGTTTTAAAGGCAACATTATTAATACCTACTTTTTATGCTGAGTTCATAATTCTGTTTGCAGAGTTAAATACAACAGGTAAACAGAAAGTCTCACTAAATTCAGAGGCTGCTTTTTATGCCTCATTCCAGTCTTGGAATGCTTGATAACATTGTACAGGATTCCTAATCAATCAGCATTTTTTTTCCAAAGATGGAACAGTCAAGTGGTTTGATGGGACTCCAGCAGACCAGTCAAACTGGGGCATTCGGAAACCAGACATGGCGCACTTTGAGCCCCATCAGTGCCTTGCCCTGAGGATCTCGGAAGGAGTGTGGCAGTTCTCCCCGTGTCAAAAAAAAATGGGCTTTATTTGCAAAATGAAGGCAGGTGGGTGAAATCAGAGAATAACTCTTCACTTGGATTCTACCTTGACTGATGTTAACCCCCCTTGTTAGCAGTTATGGGTCTTAAAATCCAGAATTCAAAGTATTCAGATAGCTTCTCACATTATTTTTGTGTTCAATATCAATCAAGTCAGAGAACATTTCAGATTCTTCATTCTCTGATATGAACAGAAAAAAATCATTTTAAATGATCTCAAAGATCCTATAACTTTCTGTGTCACTCTGGCTATTAACCTAGTGGGCAAAAGGAAAAAAAAAAGTGGTTTACATAAAGAAATAAAATTAGAAATGTAAACAGAAAATTCCTTTCTGCCAACTGCTATGCAGAATTTTTAATTTTTATCTTTGGCCTCAGGAAATATAATCTAGGCCAGTGTATATTTACTGTAGACAAACAGATAGGATTCTCCATTACAATCATATCATACAACTCATTTTAACTTAATCCTGAGCAACATACTTAGTTTACAGTGACAAAAAAATTATTTTAGAAATGTCAGAAAATTCAAGTCAGTTGCAAACAATAGGAGAAATTTTTAAGGTACAATGTCGACAAAGAGTCCTGACAATAGGAAGGTGTTTATGATAATTACAACAGTTTCTAGATTCCAGTTGTATAAAAAAGAGGTCCATGTGGCCTGGAGGAGGCTTCAGAGAGATGAGACCTTGAGATCTTCAAGGATGAACAGAATTTTAGGAATTGGAACAGAACACAATAAGCCCACTATAACTAAAGGCAGCAACTGAGAATGAACTGAGGTTGGAGTGGAGTTCTCAGGGAGTGATGGGATCCATTCACAGAGAGCAAAAGACTCAAGAGTTGGCCTTGGTGGCCTTGGTGCAGGGTCCCTCTTGTGCTCTGCAGACATCCACAGTGGAGTTGCACTTGTCCAGGTGTTAAGGGGAGTGTTTGTAATTTGAGTGATAGAACTAGGAACAGAAAAGGAAGGGAATAGTGGGAAAAGAGAATCATCATTCTTGGTGACTGAACAGATACTGAGATGAAGGAGAAAAGCTGAATGAAGGGATGGACACCAATGTTTGAAATCTCCGTAGTGAGTACCAACTCTTGGGGCACACATGACAAAGTCTAATAAATAGCATGCCCAAGTTATCACCAGCATATAAGTATCTAAACAAACCAGGGAGTGGGTGTGTGGCATAGTAGTTAAGTCATCACTTGGGAAGCCCACATGCCACACTGCAGTACCTGGTTTGAGCCCTGGCTGCTCTGCCTCCAATCTAGCTTCCTGCTAATGCAGCAAGTGATAGCTCAAGTACTTGGGGTTTTGCCATTCATATGGGAAACGGATTGAGTTCTGGGGTCTTGGCTTGCTTGGCTCAGCCTGGCTGTTGCAGATGTTTGGGAATTAAATGAGGCAGATGATCTCTCTCCATCTTTATCTATCTATCTATCTATCTATCTCTACTTTCAAATGAAAATAAACTAATAAATTTTATTTTAAGAAGAACAAACCAGAAACACCTTATATCTGAATAGGACTTTAAATTTCCTATAACACATGACACTTCTTTGATCCTTCACGGCAACTTTCCGAGGTAGCAGAGCAGTTAAAACATTTCTATTCTACAGGTCAGCAAAATGCTTGCCCAGATTGAGGTTTTAAGGAGGAGTTCAAATTTTCTAAGTATTCCTTTTACATCTCTCACTGTCTCTATCCTGGGAATAAGTACTCTTTGATCATTTTTTAAAGAATATTTTCAACCACACCCACAATAATAGGGGTTTTTAATAATTTAATAGAAAATTACACATTATTTTTAAGTTACAAAAACAAGATTTTTTAATGTGATTTTGCTATCATTAACTACATTAATGTTTCTGTTAAGTCTATCAGAAAGATGTGCAAAAGACAGACACCAAGGCACTTCCTCCGTTCACAAATCCATTAACTCTTCTTCCTCTGGATCATTCACTCCATCTGTCTCTGGATCTTTACTTAGGAAAGTTGTTAGGGCAGGCATAGAGCATAATAGTTACAATGCCAATTGGGATGTCCACATCTCACACTGGAGTACTTGGGTTTAATACCTGGCTCCAAATCCTGATTCCCACTTCTTGCTAATGTGAACTCTGGAAAGCAGCATTGATGGCTTCTTGCCATTCATTCGGGAAACCTTAATTGAGTTCCCAGCTCCCATCATTGGTCCCTGACAAGCCCCAGTCATTACAGGCATCTGAGGAGGCAGCATTTGGGAACTGGAGTGCTCTCTTGTTCTCTCTCTCTCTCTCTCTCTCTCTCTCTCTTTCTCTCTGCCTCTCAAATAAATACTTTTATTTTTTAAAAAAGTAGAATTAAAATTTTGAGATAGTCTACTTGAAAGAGATATATTTTAACAATAGAAAGTCCTAAAACAGGAACCCCCTAACTTTTTGAACAGAGGAACTTTTGTTCATTTCCTAAGATCTCAAAACAACAAAGTTGAGAAAAATTGGTTGTAAAATCTTTGTATAGAGGCAGACAGGTTATCACTGCTGTACAAGCTCTGTACATCAGATCCCAACCAAACTGTGAGTTCTTGGCATGCAGAGCCTGCATCTTACTCTTATTGCTATTACCGACACTATGTTGAGATTGGATGGGAATTCTTCAGCTCAAAGAAGTAGTAGTATATGTTTGTAAGCATTAATAATGATGATTACCATAAATCAGGGATCCGCAAACTTTTCTTATACAGGACAGTAAATATTTCAGGTTTGGGGGGTGGCATGTGATCTGTGTCACACCGCCATCACAGCATGGAAGCAGCCATAGGTAATGCATAAATGAATAAGTGTGGTTGAGTTCCAAAAAACATTACTTAGAAAATATGCAACCAGATTGGATCCATGGGCTACTGTTTGCTGATCTCTGCTATAAATAATAGAATGATTTGCTGAAACAAAGGAGAAACTTCATTTATTTATTTATTTTTTGTATTTGGTTTTAGATATTCACACCGTAGAGGAGCATCCAGGAAAAGGTAGGCTGGGAACAGGAAAGATTTTATTTTTCTTTGGAATAGTAAAACAAAAAGCAGCTATGTGGCAATATCCATATCACTTCCTTGTCATGGAAGGCTTCCTTTTTCTCCTCTCTTTTTAGGACCAAGTCACAGTGTTGTGCCCCTTGCTGTAGCACTGACACTGGTGGTGATTCTGGCCATTATCACACTGTCCTTCTACATATACAAGCAGAACAGGGGATTCTTCAGGAGACTTGCAGGGATTGGGAATTTTTACTATCCTACAACCAACTTCAGTACCATACATTTGGAAGAAAATATTCTCATTTCTGATCTTGAGAAGAATGACTAATAAATAATGACGCCAGAGAAGGCTACAGCCATGAGGATGAGTGGAGAAGACACCAGGAAGTCTCCTCTGTGTTTGCACTGATACACCAGAGCATCTAAAGTGAACTGGGTCACTATTTCACTATTTTAATTATTCTTACAGCGATTATTGGCTTTGAATTGTAACCAAATCAGATTGGTTTTGATTTATTCATTTCCCTAAATTGCAATGTATCCTTTAAAAAGAGAATCTATGTAATGGTTATTATTCAGAAGGATAAGAAGTATTAAAAGAAACTCTCTATGGAAAATTCTCAAAGCAATGTAAATAATAATTTTTGCATTAATATTTTTCTACTAAAATTTCTTGGGAGTTGCCTATTCAGACATTTACTCATAGTTTTTCTATTAAGAGAGAAAGGCAGGATAAGAAAAAAATTAATCATGTTTATTAGAGGAAAAAGATAAGCTTCTGAGAGGTTTTGTTCGATTTTAGTTAAATCATTGTTAATAGCAGGGTTTGGAAAAAACTAGCTTCTAAGCTTAAAGCTCACAGTTCTGGACTCTAACAAATATTTAAGGTGATATTTGTCTTGTTAGTTCTGAAAAAAATATCTTTGTTTAAATAGTAAAGATTTAGGTTAGCAGTAGACTTTCAAAAGCAACCACCTCATTAAAACGTGGCCTGAAATTTCCTATAGCTAAATCATGACCAAGTTGAGATTTTAAAATACAGATGAGCTTACAGGAGTATACTGAGATTTTAGTACTATTAAAACACAGGGTATATTAAAAACTAAAGATATGCAATAATATATAATTCTGTTAACAAGAAGTTATAAATATATAACTTGAATTCAGAGGGAAAAATTGAAGATCTGAATTATTATCTCATTAGAACTAGAGGATATATTGAGAATAAATTATCTTCCAGTAGTAATCTAAGTGCCTTTATCATATTAGTAAGTTGATTTTAGGTGTTTTATTTAATAAACTATGATTTCTGGGAACCATATCCTCTCATACTACTAGTTAGTGCAGTTGGTAAACAACCATTAAAAGTATGATACTGGGCTGGCACTGTGGCATAGTAGGCTAAGCCTCTGCCTGTGGTGCTGGCATCCCATATGGGGGCTGGTACATGTTCCATGTTCCAGCTGTTCCTCTTCCAATCTAGCTCTCTGCTAATGGCCTGGGAAAGCAGTGAAAAGTGGCCCAAGAACTTGGGCCCTTGCTCCCACGTGAGATACCCAGAAAAAGCTCCTGGCTCTGTGCTTCAAGTCGGCTCATCTCCAGCCATTGCAGCCATCTGGGAAGTAAGCCAGAGGATGGAGGACCTCTCTGTCTCTCCCTCTCTCTGTAACTTACCTCTCTTATAAATAAATATTTTTTTAAAAGTATGATATTTCCTGTAAATAAGAAATCTCAGATTTGCTCTTCCTTCATGAATATCCTATAAAGGAAAATGGCTCCATAATCAATATTCAGAACATTACTCATCACAGAAATGTTTATTGAATTCAAACTATGCACAAGTTTATGAACTTGGGGTATTAGCGTGCCAGTGAGGTTTCTATTCTCATTGTACTTATTTTCTGATTAGGGAAACTGACAGTGACCCAGTACAGAAATGCGTAGTCAAAAATAGCAGGTGGTTATGAAAATCAAGTAAAGTCTCACCGCAGAGAAACAGGAGGAGCCTCAGGGCCTCCCTGAGAGTATGTTAATTACAGCCTCAGCCTCCACACTGGTGGCCACTAGTCACAAGAGGGAGCTCCGGGAGAAAGTATGAATGAGCATGGAGGTGGCAAACCATCACTAACAGAAATACAGTTTTAAGAAAACACCCTAAGAATAGAGTCTTTGAGATGCAAAAAGTCCCTACAGCACCCAGAAGCGGGTCTTTGCTACTGCTCTGTGGTTTATACACTGGGAGAATCTACTGCCATTTAAAAAAAAAATCTTAGAATTTCATTTTTTAAAAGGATACTATATTATGTGGCAATTAAATCATTATGACTCAAAAGAAGAACTGACTTGAACTAACCAGACAGTAGAAAAGCCAAATTTAGCAATCTGTTGGGTGAAATTAAAGTTCTGCTCTTTTCAGTAGACTTGGTAAAATCTGGTAACCAATTAGCCTTCTAGTCAAAGTACAAAGCCACACCTCACAGTTCAGCAAAGTGTGTCATTAGGAAAGTGATTTTGCAGAAAGAAACTCTATTGCTTGTCAATTCTCTATACTTTGATAGTTAATACTGAACTGTATCTCCAGACAATCTCTCCTCATGAACAAACCTTGCACTTCTTCCATTACTGAAATTCCAGAAATAAAAGGTACAGACATACTTTGCTTTACTCATTGATGTGTACTTTGTAAAACTTTTTTCTACAACTATTTTTAATCTGAGTTGATTTCATAGCTACAACATAAAAAGAAGAAAAGTAGCAGAATCACAACCTTACCCATAATTAAAGTGCTCCTCCCAAAACATCAGTTATTTTCTATGGCTGACCTGAGTCTATAGACCCTGGGTATTACAAAATCTTGGATTTTCCAATTAATGGTACCTTGTCTCTTCCAATGCCAATAATCTTCTTTCATGGTAAATCTTTCTTCATTCAGTTTCACTCCCTATCCAGGGTAGATTGGTTTATCTCTCTGGATAAACATTCACTCTTGGAGTTTCCTTTCCTTCCTCAAAATGGTTGGACGTATGAGAGCCTGCTGTGTCCTTGTGGCGTTGGGAGAGAAGTTCAAGGCTGCCTCTGATGTGTGTGATGTGAACTCCCCTGAGAGCAGCTGTCTGGCCCCATTCCTGGGAATTCTGGTGGCAACCACTGTAAAGTCTGTGGGTAGTGTAACTTCTGGTCTGTTCTCTCTGATTAGGACCTATGCTGGCTCTCTCTGGTACTGCCTTGTCTCCTGAGAACTGGTCATGACTCCCATGCAATTC
Source organism: Lepus europaeus (assembly GCF_033115175.1). NCBI lineage: Eukaryota > Metazoa > Chordata > Mammalia > Lagomorpha > Leporidae > Lepus > Lepus europaeus. The sequence goes on along the minus strand of NC_084827.1, from coordinate 102,112,499 downwards.
TATCACTAAACTCTGTAGTTCTTGGTTATAAGGCCACTTAACCCCTGCAATGTTGAGACACTATCTAGCACGGGAGGCAAAAGGTGTGTTTCTCACCCTATCTACATGGGCTGGCAAAAGGATTTTTGCTTTATTCTACTATTCAAAAAGCCTTGAAGTTCTCCAATGAGTCTCCTACCCGTGGCAGCAGAAGTTAACTTAAGATCTATCATTGATGAAATAGGTGAGGTCTTCAAAAAGTTTGTGAAAAATGTGGTACTATGAAAAGTTTTGAATGGATTTCAAAAATATTTGCACTAAAATAAATTCATCTTTTTAATTATTTATTTATTTATTTATTTATTTTTGACAGGCAGAGTGGACAGTGAGAGAGAGAGAGAGACAGATAAATTCATCTTTTAATTCCATTTTTCCATAAAGTTCTTGAAGCTCCTTGGTACATAGCTTCTATGGACCACTGAAATACATTTTCTAAGTAAACAGTCTTCAGACGGGGGATACGTCCCCTAGGGTGCATAAAGACTTCCAGAGAATACAGAGCAGTGAATGTATTTTTAGGGAACTCAGTTTCTAGAGTCTTTAAGCTTCATGTATGTTCCTTCATAGACTGACTCCTAAGAACATCCCTGTGATCAAGGTATCATGCTGGCTCTTCTTTCTCACCTCTCTTTGCACAGTTGCCTTTCTCCACCTTAACAACAAATGAAATGACTTTTCACTCCAACTCTTACTGTGATGCCTTGAGAAAATGTTCCATGGAACCAAAGAAAAATATTCAAAATATTTATTTTACTGAGGCTTCTTTTAATAAAGGAATCATAAATCATAAATGTAGAACTTCATGTCTTGCCATGTGTTCAAGTATTTTTCTGTTAAGGATGAAGTGGTGAGGCAAAAATGAATTATTTTCCCCATATTCATATTCTGAATTAAGATGTATTATACAGTGTGGGACAATAGGAGTGCTAACTACCTTTGAGTTCTTATCTCGTTCATGACTTTAATAGGTCAAAGAATATTTCTAGAGGGGAAATCTGGGGAAAGCAAGGTGAAGGCAGGGTAGATGGGGCTAAGAACTTGATCTCCTATGTTATCCAGGGGAAATGTGCATGACAAAAGCTCTGTGCTTTATTTCTTTTGGGTTTCTAAGTGAGTTGTGAGGATGAATATTAATATGCTTATTTGAAACTAAAAAATGACATTAGATTTTTTTCTGAACATTACCTTACTTCACTTATTGATTTGGTAATAAAGCTTGGCTTTACAAATTAAGATTTATGATGAACCTTTTATTAACTGAATGGACTAAAGTGAAAGAGTTAACAGCATAATGAATACTTGTTTGAAAAATATTAGCAAAGCCTTTTCATTTTACTTCTAGGAAACTGACCAGATGAAATCCCTTTCATTACTAGGTAACAATAGTTTTGCAAGTTCAGTGTTTCCAGTTCTTTGCTTTAAGCAGAACTAAAGAAGGGGTGTATTCAAGTGGTGAGATGATAGAATGAAGAAAAATAATTTTTAGCTTCTGCCTAACAAGTGAAGAGATGACCTACCAAATGGGAAGAAGTATTTGAAGTTATACATCTGAGAAGGGTTAACAGCCAAAATATATAAAGAACTCAAAAAGAATTCAATAGCAAAAAGAAACAAAATAATCCAATCCAATTTAAAAATGGGAAGTGGATCTAAACAGGCATTTCTCAAAGGAAGACATACAAATGGCTAACAGGTACATGAAAAAAATGTTCAACATCACTAATCATTAAGGAAATGCTAGTCAAAACCACAATGAAATATCATCTCACTCCATTAAAATTGGCTATTATCAAAAAGACAAAAGAGGGAACCTGCGCATGTGAGTGAGGAAGGTCGGGTCCAGAGACTTTGGCTCTTTACTGCCCATAAAATGTCTTCACTTTCAGAATATGCCTTGGACATGACTTGTCTGAGTGCCTGGATATTTGGTGAAGTTGCCAGGCCCACTGATTCCAAATCCATGAAGACGATGAAACTGTTCAGCGAACAGCCTTTGGCCCAGAGTAAGGAGGCTTATGACTGGTATCCCAATCTCAACATGTATTTTGAGCTCATTGGGGATATTCTATTTTCATGGCCTCTAAAGAGATGAGCATCAGAATTTTAGGGAGGAGTGAATGTATCTAAAGAAGCTTCATAAAAAGAGGAAACCAGGCTGGCGCCGTGGCTTAACAGGCTAATCCTCTGCCTTGCGGCGCTGGCACACCGGGTTCTAGTCCCAGTTGGGGCGCCGGATTCTATCCCGGTTGCTTCCAGGCCAGCTCTCTGCTATGGCCCGGGAAGGCAGTGGAGGATGGCCCAAGTCCTTGGGCCCTGCACCTGCATGAGAGACCAGGAGAAGCACCTGGCTCCTGGCTTCAGATCAGCGAGATGCGCCGGCCGCAGCGGCCATTGGAGGGTGAACCAACGGCAAAAAGGAAGACCTTTCTCTCAGTCTCTCTCTCTCACTATCCACTCTGCCTGTCAAAAAAAAAAAAAAAAAGGAAACCGAGGAAGGGAGAAGGAAAAAGAACAACAAAAAAGAAGTAGTGCTGGCCTGTGGAGAGAGAAAACTTCTTCCTCAGTGATTGAGGGGGGAACGTGTATCTGCTGTCTTTGCGCATGTTGGAAGGCTGTCCTCTCTCTCAGTGAAGCTTATTTGGAAGAACAGTCATCTCTACGTTGAAGCTGAATCCAGTTAAATTCTGACTGGCTTCTTAAGCACACTCTAATGCTGCAAAATTATTCTGGTATTATTTTGCAATCTCATGTTTACCTAATTCTTTAATGAAATGGATACAGAAATTATTGTCTGATGACTTGTCTGGAGTGGGGATGGGATATTGGGGAGTAGGGGAGAGCCTCATTAAATGAGTGTTGGCATTTCCTCCTCTCTTCTCTCTTCTCCAGTAACTTAACCCTAAACTTTCACCTCAGGCCATTCAGCCACTGTCTCCACCACCAAGCTCACAAACTTTCTGTGCTTGTCCACATATTGCTTTGAGAATACATAGTAAGATAAATCTGTGGAATTAAAGGCTACACCTGAAGAAGAAAAAAAAAAAGACAAAAGATAACTGGTTTTGGTAAGGATTTGGAGAAAAGGGGACCTTTTCACAACAGCCAAGAAATGAAAACAACCTAAGTATCCATCAACTAACAAATGCATAAAGAAAATGCTGTATATATTCCCAATGGAATGTTATTCAGTCATCAAAAATGATAAAGTTTTGTAATTTGCAGCAACCTACAAGGAACTGAAGGCCATTATGTTAAATGAAATAAACCAAGCAGAGAAAGACAGGTACCACATGATCTCATTCACATGTGGGATCTGAAAAACTGATCTCACAGAAGTTAAAACAGTAATTACTAAAGGCTGAGGAGAGTAAAGAAAGAGAGATGGGAAACCTTGATTAATGAGGACTAATATATAGTTAGAAGCAAGTTCTGGTATTCTGACACACAGCAGAGTGGTTCTAGATAACGATGATGTTCTGTATGTTTCTCTAGAAGAAGAAAGGATTCTGAATGTTTTCATTGTAAGAAAATATTTAATATTTGAGGAGATAGATATATGTACCCTTATTAGACATTTTACCATATTTACATCAAAACATCACATGGTACACCATAAAAGTTTACAATTAGGGTGCCAGTTATTTTTTTAAAAGTAATTTCCAATGAAGTATTACTGTAATTTTGGACACTTCTGAGAAGGGAATTAAAAAACAAAGTGAGGTGGGGGCCGGCGCTATGGCGCAGTGGGCTAAAGCCCTGGTCTGAAGCGCAGGCATCCCATATGAGTTCTGGTTCTACTCCCGGCTGCTCCATTTCCATTCCAGCTCTCTGCTATGACCTGGGAAAGCAGTAGAAGATAGCCCAAGTCCTTGGGCCCCTGCACCCACGTGGGAGACCCAGAAGAAGCTCCTGGCTCCTGACTTCGGATAGGCACAGCTGCAGCCATTGCAGTCATCTGGGGAGTGAACCAGTGGATGGAAGACCTCTCTCTCTATCTCTACCTCTCTCTGTAACTCTGTCTTTCAAATAAATACAATAAATCTTTAAAAAAAAAAGTGAGGTTGCTACAACAATCCTTGTTTCATTCCTACCTACTTATTTTATATGAATAAAGTTTCTATATTAGTCATGATAGGTTAGTGTATGTACTGGAAACAAACAAAAATCCTGTAATTGCAGTGGGTAAAATAAGACTCAAAAGTTAATTTCCTTATGTATGTATATAATTTCTTTAAATATGTACATATAATTAATATATTTATATACTTTAAGAGGCAAAAGACAGAGAGTATATATTTGTTCCCTTCTGCTGGTTCACTTCCCAAATGCCCACAACAGTCAGGGCTGGGCTGGAGCCAAAGCTGGGAGCCAGGAACTCACCCCAGGTCTCCCACGTGTGGTGACACTGACCTGATTACTTGAGCCATCACCATTTCCTCTCAGGGTCTGCAATTAGCAGGAAGCAGGAGTCAAAAACCAGAGCCAGGAATCAAACCCCAGGCACTCGGGTGTGGGATGTGGGAGTCTTAACCAGCATCATCTTCACTAGATTACCACACTGGCGGTATACAGCCTGTCATGGTTCCACGGAGTCTCCACAGTAACTCACTTCAAAGCAGTTACAGACCCAGGTGACATTGCACCTCTGAACACGGGACTCCTACCACTGATATGGCAATAGAGAACTCTTAAGTTCCTGGGTTTAGAAGCAACAAATGGCACTTCCACACACATATCATTGGTCAGAACCAGTCACAAGGCCTAACCTAAGTGCAAAGAAGTATGGGAAGTCTTCCAGTGAGCTTAGGAAGAAGAGAATAACTGACTCTGCTTGGCATCAGCAGTCTCTATCTGACTTCCTAACATGACCAGTTATAAAAATAAACAAAGGAATAAAATTGATACTGAACCCTGACTCGATCTAGCAATTTGTAGTTAATATTAATTTTTACCTATGGTACATCCATTTTGTTGAGAAATGCATTTCATATAAATTTTAGTTTGACAGAAACTAATTTTTTAGTCTTTGTAACACATTTATATTGTCTTGATCAACTGAATTTATATTGTTCTAATAACAATTGAACTGACAATTCAATATAGAACAAATTTATAACAACCCATGTTCACAGGGACTTTTTAAAAATCATTTTAATATCACTATTTAATGCACACTGGTTCTAGAAATATCAATAAAACACCATTTCTTCCCTCAAGGAACTCAGTCTCAGGGGGAGAACAAGTAGGTGTGATGCAATGTGATACAAATAATCACCAGAAAAATAGAGTCAGAAAAAAAAAGAGTGGCATTTTGATAATAATAATAAAAAGTACAGAAAGAGACCAGGGAAAGAGATATCTATTTAACAGTGAGAAATTTTTGTTAAGCAGCTTTCTGTGCTATCTTTATGAGTTAGAAGGCAAGTTTTTAGTTTGGGGCCAATAACAAAGAAAAGAAGGGTCAAATTTATGTGCAGTTAATTTTTTAATCCTACGAGAAAAAGACGCATGTTATTATCTTTATACTGCGGTTAACCCCATTTAAAGCCAGCTTATTTCTAATGATTTCTAGTTAGTACTGGAGTCAATTAAAAAAGGCAAATAAATCTGGACTGTTTGATCATATACATCATTCAAATATTAACCTACATAAATAATTTCATTTTAATCATATGCTGTGGAGCAACATGATGAATATGTCTTTTGGCTCTCAGCATTCTTAGACATAAAAAATAATGGCTTACATTAAAAAACTAAAGCTTTTGTAACTGGACATTAGAAATAAGCTAATAAGAGTGGTGTCAACTTTAGAAATACTGACTTAGCTGGTTATAGTTCTCTAGAGCCTGATGGAACTTTTGATATCTTGGATTATTTACAACATATTCACAACATTTAGACTTTTATTTCCATGTTTGCAATTCAATACAAAGTGATCAAAATTCATGTTTGTTAATTCTTTCTGTGTAAAGTTTGAAGTACATACAATAGTTAATATGCAGATTTTATAATTCATCTACAATATGAGTATTCAGGCTCAGAAAAAAGTCAATATTTTAGGTTTACTTGTAAATCTGTTATACAGTTGTTTAATATCATGTCAATTTCATTATTTTATTGCACATTAAAATTTTTTAGAGAAAAATCAACAAGTGCACCCAAATCTAAAGTTCTGAACGTAAACATGAAAATCTGTACTTGTTTAAAATGCCCAATGATGAATTGTAATTGCAGAAGAAAAATCTATAACTAAAACCACAAACTAAGCCCTATGTAAACCAGTGACCTTCTTTACTCAGAGTTAATTAACACAAGCGCTTGCTTCTTGCAGAGCACTTTGCTGTAATTTAGAATAAATTAAGGGAAAAAAATCTTTCAAGTGCTGTTTTCTTCACACCATGAAGTGAGCCTGATGGACCAAAGTTAAGTCATTTAAAATATTATCATCCATTTCTTCTAATTATGAACAGCAATGCCATATCTTTTTTTAGGAAAAAAATAGACATCCTGCTTAACGTTATTGTTTCCTGTGCTATTAATGGAAATCGATTCTCAATATAAAATACCATTTTCTGTGTGTCTCTCATTAAGTCTTTCATTTACATTGGATTTAATGCATAATTCTTTTGATAGTTTTCAAATATATGTATTTTAAATTTAATATGAAAAAAAAATGAAAGGATCATTTTTATTTTCTCCTATGTCTTCCCCAGACCTGAAATTGTGACTTTATTATTTTCTCTACATGTGGTTTGGGAATTGACTTAAACTCTTTGAGTCCTATGAGATCGTGGCCCCAAAGGTTATTTAAACTTTACTCTTGGCCTTCGTAAAAGATAGAGCTTGGTAAGCACCAGAAATCCAACTCAGCAATGTAGGAATCAACAGAGCTCTTCTCCATGTAGAAGGTGGAACCTGGGGGGAGGTAAGATCATGAAATCAAAGGCAGAATAAAGAAAACTCAAAGAAAGGAGTAGGATAGGGTGACACCTAACAGAAATGTTACCTCGCGCCGGCGCCGTGGCTCACTAGGCTAATCCTCCGCCTTGCGGCGCCGGCACACCGGGTTCTAGTCCCGGTCGGGGCACCGATCCTATCCCGGTTGCCCCTCTTCCAGGCCAGCTCTCTGCTGTGGCCAGGGAGTGCAGTGGAGGATGGCCCAAGTCCTTGGGCCCTGCACCCCATAGGAGACCAGGAGAAGCACCTGGCTCCTGCCATCGGACCAGCGTGGTGCGCCGGCCGCAGCGCGCTACCGCGGCGGCCATTGGAGGGTGAACCAACGGCAAAGGAAGACCTTTCTCTCTGTCTCTCTCTCTCTCACTGTCCACTCTGCCTGTCAAAAATTAAAAAAAAAAAAAAAGAAATGTTACCTCGCTGAGTCACCTAAGACTTTGGAGTCCTGACTCAAACTGTGCTTGTATGGAGGCTGCTGAGAGCCAAAACTGGGCATGACTTAATAGATTTTCCCAAGCCATTGGTACTTGCAGTCTTTAATCAAGGGCTCCTCTGACCAAATAAGAAACTGTTTCATCCCCTTTTATTCCAGATGACACCCAAAGGTACAAAAGAAACCCATTCTCTGCACAATACCCAACAGTGCATCCAAATGCAGCAGTGCCTCCTGGCCCTGGGAAAGTATCACAGAGCTCAGTGAAGTGGTCATGTATTCACAGAAGCTCCCTGGAGTTGGTACTCCAACTTTACACTTTCCAAAGGAAGCATAGAGGAAAAAAACAGATATTAAGAAGGCCTACTGCCGGCGCCGTGGCGGCACCGGCACCCTGGGTTCTAGTCCTGGTCGGGGTGCCGGATTCTGTCCCGGTTGCTCCTCTTCCAGTCCAGCTCTCTGCTCTGGCCCAGAAGGGCAGTGGAGGATAGCCCAAGTGCTTGGGCCCTGCACCCCAGGGGAGACCAGGAGAAGCACCTGGCTCAGCGCGGTGCACCGGCCACAGCAGCCATTGGGGGGGTGAACCAACGGCAAAAAGGAAGACCTTTCTCTCTGTCTCTCTCTCTCTCTCACTGTCCACTCTGCCTGTCAAAAAAAAAAAAAAGGCCTATTTGTTTATGTATTGCTTTAGAAGATAACCTGTAATTGCATATTCATAAGCAAGTTACAAAATGTAGTTTCATGCATGGTAGCCATTACAATGATTACATGGTCATTCTCATTACTCAACACTGCACTTGAAATGCTCTAATTTAACTCAGTTGTGAATCAAAAGAAGTCAGTTAAAGCAAGGAATCATAAAAATCAGTAGTTATATACGTAGCGTAAACACTTTATTTTCTTTTATATCATATAAATATGCGATTATATACTAATCTTTTAGTGTAGGGACAGTGCCATTCATTTTAATATTGCTTCCTGTTGATCTCATGCATAAACCATAGTCAATCTCCAGTTTCAGTGTCATTTACAGGTGAAAATTTAAACAGGGATGTCAACTAATCTGAGTGCAAGCCTTAAGTTTGTAGCATTTCCTCCATTATGTGTAATTGCCATGCTCAATAGCAGAATTTTTAACTATTCACATATATTGCATCTGCAAAGCTTCTAGAGTAGTTTCTATAAAGGAGTTCTCTTTTCATACTCAAACTTTACATTTTGTAATTAAAGTGTAAAGTTACAATAGGGAGTGCAATTGGCATAAATGGATTTGGAAACAAACACAGCTGACTGGTGTTCCCTCTATGAGCAAAACAGCAGGCAGCAGCACAGCAGCCCAGCCCTCTGTGCTTCCCTGGGCTTGGCTCATCTGGCAGAGCACTCAAGTCATAAGCTGCTTCTTAGCTGTCAGTGCTTGCAGCTTCCTCCAGAATTTTCCCTCGTGAACTTTCCTCTGAATCCTCTCAGAACGGACCTTTGTATAAGAAGCAAAAGAGAAGAGCTCCCCAGGACACCTGTGCAGGTTGTGACTTGATGAAATACGTCTGCAGAAGGAAGGTGGGGAGGGACAGAAGCAGCTCCTATGGAGGGAGCTTCACAGAGGGATGTCCTCCACAATCCTGGGGGAAGGGAACTTGCACTCCCAAAGGCAAGGCTTCTGGGGACATAGCCAATGGGTTTTTGGGCTCCAAGGACATCTCTGCAGCGACATGGATGCACGAGCAGACCACCTCACGTTCTTCCATGGCATAACTTCCTTTGTTCTACTTCCAAGGTCACCAAAATCTGTAGTTAGGATTTTGGGCCTCTGTGTAGGTCTGCCTTGGGAATGTCTGATCTCCCAGACGTTGAGCATATTAGGCCTCTAGGAGAGTGACTGCCTATCATAAAGGAAATGGCTCATGATTGTGATTAAATCTTCCATGCAGCTTATGAGAAGGTTAGGATTGTGGCCAATGTTCTTGTACTCATTTTCTAATTGTAAATTGGTAAGTTGGCATTGCTATGCCTACTTCAGTCCAATGGATGAATTTGTTGCGGTAGTAGGAGGTCTGGAATGTTACTGGAGATGGCACAGGTGTGGGCAACGTCACTGGAAAGGTGGCCTAGACCCAAGGAAGTTGTCCTGGTGCAGGGATTCCAGAACAACTGCATAGCCTTTACTTAGATGAGAGCATGACCATACACTGACATCATAATACCTACTTCAGCTTTTATGTATGCTTTGGGCCAGGACATGACAACCTTTGGCCCTAGAAAAAAGTAAGTTTCTGTGGCTTAAAACCATGAACTAGGTCCTTGGACATAGTTGTGATCTTCAAGGTCCAGTTCATCACCATCAACTTTGCTTTTCTTTGAAAGCAACTAGGACATTTCGACCAGCTCTCATTCTACTTATTTCATATTAGTATTTACAAAATCACTAATTCAAGCACCATTTTACAGATAACAAAAGCAAGACTTTGAATATTCTTTGGTTTTATCAGTGCTACATGACTAATTTCCTATAAAGTTGGAATCAGAACCTAATCTCACAATTCCCAGTTTCAAGCTTCTCACCAATGGTCTGTGTTGCCTGCAGTACAACCGAGCACAGAGCGCCATTAAGAAAGGTGCGTGTTCTCTGATCGCTGCACCTGCGGTGGAGATAAGTCACCAGCTTCGAAAGGTTTCTGATCTAGAAGAGCTTACCCCACCAGAGTGTCTTTCTGACCTTCCACCGTTTTCAAGGTGTTTAATAGGGATAATAATAAAGTCTTCAAATGTCATCAGGTCGTTTTTAGATGAGCTAAAGGCCTGTGTGATTTCTGATGACGTTGAAGGCATTGTGTGCCTCACAGCTATTCTGCACATTATTTTGGTTATTAATAAAGGTAAACATAAAAGTTCAAAAGTGAAGGAAGTTGTAGCCACTGTTCACAGGAAGCTGAAGACATTCATGGAAATTACTTTGGAAGAAGACAGCATTGAAAGATTTCTCTATGAATCGTCCACTAGAACTTTGGGAGAACTTTTGAATTTATAACTAAGCCAACATCTTTGGATATGTAAAAACCGGGAGAAAAGACTCACAGAAAGTTGAATACATGTGTATTTTCTTAGTGTTTTTAATGTTAATAAGGAAAGGATGAGACTTCTTGGGGGTAGGAGTGAGTTGAAAACTCAGAAGTTCTTAAATTTTTGCCCAGTGCCTACATAAATAATCTATTTAATATAAAGGTTTCCAGGTTATCCGTGGTACAGAATCCATGGTGCAAAGGAAAACAAAACCAGTTTTGTAGCAAACATGGTTGTTTTAAAGATGACTTTTATATATGTCATATTGCATGTAATCTATGAGTAATAAAGCAGTGACAAGACAAAACAAAACAAAACAAAAAGAAAGGTGCGTGTTAAGAGAAGCAAGGGTCATGGTATACAGGAATGACAAAAGCAGCCATGCTATTGGGCAAAAAATCAGGGAAGGGCAAACCAACTTTTCCCCTAATTTAGACACCTGGGAAGGTAGGATGTAGTTGCAATTATGCTTTGGAATCCAAAAAGGTCTGGGAAGCAGGAAAGGAGCCCGAGGAGAGCTCTGAGTGTGGTGAATTGAAATAAGGAGGTAAGGGATTGGGAATCACAACCCCTAGAGGCTTGTTCAGCACACCTGACAAACAACAAACAGCCATGTTACCCACTTGTTGCTTCAGTTTTTTAATTTATTTGAGAGGCAGAGAGAGAGTGTGTGTGTTCTCATCTGCTGGTTTATTCCCCAAATGTCCACGACAGCCAGGATTGGGCTGTGGCTGAAGCTGGGAACCAGGAACTCAATCCAGGGCTCCCATGTGAGTGGCAGAGACCCAGTCATGTTGCCATCATCACTGCCTCCCAGGCTCTGCATTAGCTCAATTCAGGATGCGCGCATCCAAATGGGCATCTTAACCACTAGGCCAAATATCCACCCCATATTTTCTTTTCCTGATAAATCTTATGAATGGCTAAACTTTCTCCCAAGAATAGGTTGGTCTCCCCCCTCCTCACTGTTCTTATAGCTAATGCATTCTTATTAAAAGCTGCTGAGTTGCATCCCAGTCTGGTTACAGACACACACACACACACACACACAACTTTGAAAGTTACATAACCCTAGGAGACAAAGAAAACTGTAAAAGAGCCTTTTTTATTAGTTTTGACTGGAAAGCAGGAAATTTGGAACCAGAGGATCACTGAATTTAGATCCTCACTGGTCACATGCATATCAAACCAGCTTGTGAGGCCGGCGCTGTGGCGCAGTGGGTTGACCACCACCTACAGCACTGGCATCCCACATGGATGCCAGTTCGAGTCCCAGATGCTCCACTTCCAATTCAGCTCCCTGCCAATGACCTGGGAAAGCAGCAGAAGGTAGCCAAAGTACCTGGGCCCCTGCACCTATATGGGAGACCCAGATGAAGTTCCTAGCTCCTGGCTTTGGCCTGACTCAGCCCTGGCTGTTGCGGCCATTTAAGGAGTGAACCAGTGGACAGAAGATCTCTCTCTCTCTCTCTCTCTCTCTCTCTGTGTGTGTGTGTGTGTGTGTGTGTTTCTGCCTGTCCCTCTGTGCAACTCTGCCTTTCATAAGTATATCTTAAAAAAAAAAGAAACAACTTGTTAATGCCAAGTCATTTAGCTTCAGGGCCATTCATCACTCCTCACTCCCCGTCTCACATGTGTTCTGGCTATGCCCCCATGACTCTGTGTCTCACATGTCTTCCCTTGAATGTCTTTGCCCTCTAGCTTTGGTGGGGTCCAGCCCCATGGGATGTTGAGAGAGGAGATTCGAAGGTATAAACAAGGAGATCCTGCTAGCCCCTCCTCACCTTGCTGCAACCTAGCAGTGGTCACATTCCTCTTCTGGGGCACAGTGCCTGTCACTCCTCTCCCACAGCTACAGCATTTCCCAGATCCTGAAACACCAAACCCACTTGGCTCTTGAGGCCCGGGGTGATACAGCCCCCCTGCTGCATGGAATTCCCAGCACAGCCTCATCAAACTCTGCTGCTTCCCCTAACCTTCTTAACCTTTATTAACAGTCCCTTCATTACGCTCTCTTCAATTACCACCACTACAGTGAGAGCCCAATCCCAGTAAGCTTGCAAACTTAGACTATGCTATTGATACCAGAATGGTTCATTATTTAGGAGTCTTTTTTCTCCAGCTTTCAATCTGATGTTTGCATGGAGCTCTTCCAACACAGCATAAAATTTCAATGGAACACATGTTCAGCCCTACCAGACCCTACAAGCAAGCATGGTAAATCACCCCCCAGTAAGCCATTCTTGAGCTGAGAGTGGACATCATCAAGGCAAAACAAAAGGTTATTATAAGCCCACATGGTTAAATTATACTTTCATGACTGAACACAACTGTAATCCATATTATTATTTTAAATTACACTATAAAAAGCAGTCATTCCTCGCCTTTCCAAAACATAGTGATAATATATTACCAAATTATCAAGGGTCCTTCATTAAAGCTCTTGAATTTGATTTATAATGCACGATGTAGCTTATCCTTGAGAAAGATCTACTAAAAGGTATACTTAGTCTTAAAGCCAGTGAAATAAAATCTCTCTCTAATCAGCTGCCAGAAAGCTTCCGCTTCGATGCTTTGTTGATACTGCTGTCAGCAGGACATTAAAAGCTTGAAGCTTTTTATGTTTGATCAAATACCAACATTATGCTGAAGCAGAAGTATTAATTCATAGAGAGAAGCTTCTAAAACCTCTGCAGTTCTCCTTCATCCCTCCTTCCCCCAACAAAAAGGTCACTTCAGATCAGATATTTGGGGACAAAAAAAGAGAGGGGCATTTTGTGAGGGTTTGAGATACACAAAACCAGTCTAGAACTCAAGAGAGAGAAGTGCTAAAATATCCTTTTGTAGAAATGCCAGTCATATCTAAAAAAGGAGGAAGTAACTGGTGCTGGCAAATAAGGTGACCTGATTATTATTCTCATCTTATAATGAGGAATGGAGCACCAGAATGGGTCAGATCTTCGCCCTGAACTTTCACCTAGTGTTTGGAGAATCTGATATCATTGTCAATCTGACCATAATACTACGGCTCCTTGTCAAATAAGATCTCTCAACAAAGAAATTGGAAAGCTCCAAGGTTAAATGGTGGGAAGAAGTCATTTTTTCCTACAACTTTAAAATTTTTGCTTTGATTCTGGGTCTTCTAAAAGAAAATTTTTATTATACTACGAGTTTCACAAAAAAGTGGTCACAGGAAGAGACTGAATTTTAAGTGTGTCTCAGAAACCTGCAAGAAAGTGTCAGCAATATAAACGATGCTCTCAGGAGATTATTTGCAAAAAAGAACCCAAAATGTATACTGACACCTATGTGGTTGCTATAAATGCTAATTTTAATAATCTTTTATTTAGATCTCTCCCTCTCTTACATACACAATACACCAAAATTTAGAATTATTGCCCCCAGTAAAGCAATAGACAGAATGCAATCTGTAAGATGCCCACCATCATTGTAACACTATTAAGACATGTCAGACCCTAAAGAGATTATTTGATTTTTTTAGAATACTATTGCAAAAATCTGAGAGTTAACACCATTGCTTCTAGCAGGTATACAGGGGAGAAGAGCTTGGAAATTTCACTGCTGACATGGAGAAGCTCATGTATGTTGCAGAAAAGGGTGGCATGCACAAGAAAGGTCACTTGCATGTCTCTGAAAATTGCACATCAGAGAGTTGAAGAAACAGAAGTTGTCCACTTCTTATTGCCCAAATCCTTAGTGCCATAAACATGTGGACAATTCTTGGCACTATATGAATAATAGCACCAGACCAGACAGGAAATAGAATTGACTATAACATTATAACCAAATGTTATTCTTAATGAAATGTGGGATATGGGGAATATCTTTCTTTATGTTCCAGAATAGATTTTATATATATATATATGTATATATATGTATAATGTTTATATATAATATATATGCATATAAAGGAGTGAGGTATTATATATATATATATATTTACATATATATATATATACATACACAAATCCATACCTCATGCCTTTATTTTTTTACACTCTGCATTCCCAAGTCAAAGAAAATTTTTTTCCTATAACTGATCATCTTCCTTGTCAATACTGGCATGGCTTGAAATTTGGCACACAAGTATTCAGCAATAGGTACCTTCTCTCAGGTTAAAGATTCTGGCTGGTCCGTTTACAGAAGTTGTTGACATTTGACATATATGTGGCCACCTATCATCTTTGAACCCTCTCCTGACAGGAAGCTCACTTCCCAGCCTCTTCTGTGGCTCAGAAGCAGGCATGTGACTGAATTTCCACCAGTGAGATATGTATAAGCGACACTTTCACTGGGAAACAAGCAGCATGGTCCTAGGTTGAATAATACCCCCAATGAGATTGGGTCCTAATTTCCAGTATCTGTGAATGTTATATGGTAAAGTCTTTGCAGGTATCATTAAATTCAGGGTGCTGAGACTGGGGAGGTTTTCCTGCATTATCCCAGTGGGTCCTACATACAATCACATGCATCCTTAGAACAGGAAGGCCTGGAGGGATTCTCTCTCTCTCTCTCTCTCTCTCACACACACACACACACACACACACACGAGGAGGTGGCAATGTAAAGATGGAACACAAGGAGTTTTGAAGATGTTGCCCTGTTACGCAGCCACAAGCCAAGGAATGCCCATAACCCACAGAAGCTGGGAGAGAATGAATGTGTTATCCCCTTCCCTACAGGCTCCCTGCCAACACCCTGGTTTTGGCCTAGAGATACCTGATTTTGGACTTCTGGCCTCAGAACAATAAGAGAATAAATTTCTGTTGTTTTAAGCCTCCAAGTCTGTGGTGATTTGCTACATACTGCAAGTTAGTTCAAGCATGAAGAAGTAGGCCACACCCAGAGTCCATCTGGTGAGGGGGGCGGCAGACATAAGCAGCTTCCAGAAGCAGCAGCCACTGAGGGGCCAGGACTACCTTCTGGGGCACACTGGCTTGCAGAGCCTGGGCCCAGAGGCTGTGTGACTCTGCAGGGCTCTGGCACAATTTTTCCCTGGCTATTGCTGTGCAGTCTCTTAGCCTCTCAACAATCTTGTAAATTCCCCACTACACGTCCATAAACTGCTTTTCAGCTTGAACTAGGTTCAGTATTCTGTAGCTGAGAACCCTGACGAAAACCATCATTAAATTAGCATTCTCTTCAACACACTGAGCCATCCTCATTTACAGCAGATCCCATGTGGTGCATCCCCTCCTCCCCACACAGTTACCCACGGGAAATCCAGTTAAACTGAGACTAGGGGTGACCTCGGGGTGGAAAAGAAAAGGAGGTGAAGTCAGAAGCACATTCAATTCAAGTCCAACAAACTGATCAAGTCTCTGTATTCAACCAAAATAAAAATGCACAAAGCCCAGGCCCTGTCCTTAAGGAGACAAAATGAATACACTGAAGATTGCGGAGTATTGTAAATGAATCCTACATAGTTCGTGCTGTGGCATCTTGCCTATTGTTCAGTAAAAGAGCATGCCTCTCTCTAGGGACTTGCTACTCCAAGTGAGGTCCAGTGTGAACTACAGAGAAAGACACTCCAATTAAAGAAAATACTCGGGGCTGGTGCTGTGGCATAGCAGGTAAAGCCGCCAACTGCAGTGCTAGCACCCCATGTGGGTGCCGGTTCGAGACCTGGCTGCTCCACTTCCAATCCAGCTCTCTGCTATGGCCTGGAAAAGCAGCAGAAGATGGGCCAAGACCTTGAGCCCCTGCACCTATGTAGGAGACCTGGAGGAGGGTCCTGGCTCCTGGCTTCAGATCAGCGCATCTCCAGCAGTAGCGGCCAATTGGGGAGTGAACCAGCAGATGGCAGACCTCTCTCTCTCTCTGTCTCTGTCTCTGTCTCTCTCTCTCTCTCTCTCTGTGTGTGTGTGTGTAACTCTTTCAAATATATAAATAAATCTTTAAAAGAAGAAAATTCCCTAAGCAAAGGCATGAAGGTGAGAAAGCTTGGGACACAATCAGGCATCACGAAGTGTTTAAGACCCCCCCTACATACAGGCCAAATAAAAGGTTAGGATTAGACTGTGAGGGTCAAGTCTTAGAACCCCTACTTTAGGCTGAGACATTGAAGGTACATGAGGGGGCGGGAGGAAGGATTATTCCCCAGAACTGTGTTTCAGGGAAATTTCATCTGACCACACATGTTGTCAAGTAGATTCAGGGGTATGACTAGTGGCTGGAGCTCAGTAAAGAGCATACAGCTATTGTTCATGCAAGATCTAACTGATGACAATATGAGAGAAAGAAATAGCAGGGACCAGGAAGGACAGGATAAACAAAACCTGGCAGTCTGCTCCACAATGTAAAGGAGGGAGTGGACAGAGAAATGGAAAGTCTGGTTATCCAGAAAGGGAGAAAGAGAAACTTGGAAGAGAAGCAGATGTAAGAGCAAGATGGGAGCTGGTGAGTCAGAGTTCTAGTCTTGCTGATGTTGACGTCTGAAGGACATTCAGAGGATGCCCCTTTGGAAATGTGAGGTTAAACCAGTGCTTGAGAGAGGCAGCCCCTAGGGAAAGATTTGGGAGAAACTGACACAAAAGAGATAACTGATACCCAGGAAACAGATGAGCTTCCCCACAGAGAGAGGGAGGATGGAGGGAAAAAACGACTCCAAGAAAAGACCTGTCAGGAATATCTGCTCTTCGGAGATGGAAGGTGAAGAAAAGAAAATGCACTAGCCAGGGATCTTAGGAGCAAGCCACAGAGCCCAGTTGGCTCAGCCAAGCAGAAAGGGGGTTTACTGATAGGGTAGAGGTTTGCTCACAGATAACTTAGAGCTGGAGAGCCAGGCTCAGAAAACAGGAGGAAACCTCAGCGGGCAGGCAGCTGTGAGCTGGCCAAGTTCCCGCAGGCCACGGGTAACCTTTGATGACGACAGCAGCACAGCGCTGCCTGCAGGGGGCGCTCGGGGGCCCAGGCGGAACTGGGATCTCGGTGAGAGGGTCCCGAAATGACTGCCTCCTGCCCCACGCGGGAGCCAGCCCTGGGGGAGGGGGAGACACTGCCGCCACTGCCTCCACCCACGCACCATGAGTTCTGCTCTGCTCCCCGCCGCCACAGCCCCAACGACTTCCCCAAAACAGACAGAACTCTGGAAACTGGCAAATATCTGCTAAAGCCAGAAGGAAGGAAAGGCGGGGCAGAATCAGCGGTACAGCTCACGGGAGGGCAGCGCGCAGGGTCCACGTGGTCACCGTGTCAAACACCACCAAACACCTAAAAGGATGCCGACAAACCGGTCAGGGGCCAGCCAGTGAAGTCCCCGGGGAACCTGAAGAGGAATAAAGTCTGTGCAGTGGAAAGAAAGTAGAAGCCAGAATTAGAGACAAATAAAGAGTAGAGAAGTAGAGTGAAGGGGCAACAGGAGAGCTGTAGCCAACCATTTCGCAGTGTGGAAGTGGAAGACAGGAGAGCAGGAAGCTTTCGTCAGGATAGGGAACACGTGAGCATACTTCAGGCCCGTGGGCAGCAGTCTACAAGGGTGACTGAAAATCCCTGGGAAAAAAAGTGAAATAAGAGCCCAGAGGACATAGGAAATGTGGGGATCACGGAGGAGGTGGAGAGGAAGGGAGGTGTCAGGAAGAGAGAGGGGAAAGGGGACACAAAATCAGTGGTTCCTTTGTTCCATGTAACTAGCAAGACTGACGTCCTACGCAGGTATTATTGTGGAAACTCTGGGGCATATAAGTGTGGGTAAGGCAGGTCCTGAGCTAGTGCCCCATAGATTAGATGACCTTTAATGTTCGTTCATCCTCCAATATGCTAGAGCATTCATACTTGAATTGCAAATGTCAATGAATGAAAGAGGTGAGAATGTACTAAGATCAAGCAAGAAATAAATTACTATGGGAGTTCAGGGCGGGAAGCAAATACTTCCTACTGGAAGATTGCAAAGAAGAAGCTGAATCTAGGGACAGTGAACATTTGGGAGGCTAGCCGGGGAAAACAAAGGGTATCCATTATCACACACACACACACACACAGCGCATGTTAGAATAGACATTCCTGGGCCGGCGCCATGGCTCAATAGGCTAATCCTCCGCCTTGCGGCGCCGGCACACCGGGTTCTAGTCCCGGTCGGGGCACCAATCCTGTCCCGGTTGCCCCTCTTCCAGGCCAGCTCTCTGCTGTGGCCAGGGAGTGCAGTGGAGGATGGCCCAAGTCCTTGGGCCCTGCACCCCATGGGAGACCAGGAGAAGCACCTGGCTCCTGCCATCGAATCAGCGCGGTGCGCCGGCCGCAGCGGCCATTGGAGGGTGAACCAATGGCAAAAGGAAGACCTTTCTCTCCGTCTCTCTCTCTCTCACTGTCCACTCTGCCTGTCAAAAAAAAAAAAAAAAGAATAGACATTCCTGAATTTCATGGCTTTCCCTGAATCTGAATCCCTTGTTTGAGTTTCCTCCATCTATGAGGCAGAGCTATTACTCTGAACACTGAAGGTCAGATGTCAACTTTCACTGCCACCTCCAAGCCTAGAGCACAGCGGGGCGTGGCTTAGATCTATCTATCAGGCACATTCACCTGAGTGCAACAGTGGCAGTTGCTGCATCAGTTTTGCACCATGGTTTTGTCTGTGTCCCATCTACTGCTTAGATTCCTTCTCAGAGCCTGGTTCACTAGCCCTCCCAGCAATTACACAAGCTACTTAAAATTCTTTCCAAATGAGTTATGTTTTCTTTCTGTTGCTTGCAATGTAAAATCCTAACTGATACAGATGTGATAATCCTGACCAACAAAAACATGGTCATGGACAAGCTCACAATCCAGCTTGATTGAAGAATTGAGGGAGTGCATTAGCCGAGGTTATTTCAGGAAAACAGAAAACTAAGTGTGTCAGGTAAAAAGCGACTTAATATAGGAAATCAGGGGATTGCACACTCTGGAAAGTCCAGGGGAGCAAAGAGTCTATCCACTCTTAGAATTCAAGAAATTCAGAGTTGCATGGGTTATAGAAACCACTACAGGGATCTCTTTCTACACCACCAAAGGAAGTAATTCTCAGGAGGATGCCTGGGAGTCTGGGGCATCTCTGTGCTTTCTCATGCACTTGCCCATAGCTGCACATGGAGAAAAACGGCAGCTCCTCTCCCACGCTGCAAATCGCACACAGGTGTCCCTCACTGAAGGAGTCCAAACTGAAACTCTACTCACAAGGCAGTCTAAAATAAGTAATTTGCAAATTCCAGGTCCTGCCATAAAAGGGAAAGTTTGCCAAGATGACACCTGGGAAGATGGGAGACTATTGTTCCCCTTCTGAAGGTTAACATGTCTGGATCCAACTCTCTGTTTCCTTCCATTTCTTCACCCTCATGCTCCCCCTGTCAGCCAACCCAGTCATTTCATTGAGGCTTCCACTTCCTCCAGTCTATCAGTTCCCTCTCCATTTCTGGCAATCTTCCAACCATTGTCACCTCAATCTCCTTGTCTTCCAACTATTGTCTCCCTACACCCTGTAATACACAAACATTGTATCGATCTACCTGTTTGATTCTTAGGTTCAGGCTAGCAGGAAACACTAAGTTCAAGAATCCTACACCTTGGCTGCCAGTAATTTACAGCCTCTAACAGATCCCAAGTGAGGTACAGCTCCCATTCCCACAACTACAATTTGAAGCCTAATAATACTCCTAGCAACTTAGCTCATCTCCTCCCCTTCCCACACATTTGCTAAGCAGTGGCCTTGTCTCCTACAACACAGCAAAAATAGCAGGAACTTGGAATTTCCCACGTCTTTCTTCTCCAATTCATCACCTCCCATTAAACCTGCATATTTAGCCTGTTTCTAATCTGGGCACTTTCCTTATCCTCCTGCCCCAGGCAGAATTGACCTGTGCTACAGGTCCTTAAGGACCTTCTTAGCATTTATCATTTCTCTTGCCTAATTGCCTCAAGCTCTCTCTCCTGCCTCATTCCGTACATCATAAAGAATGCAGCTCATTGTTAAATTTAACTTTATCTATTTTTTAGGCAAGAGTCATCTTCTCCAAGTGTTGGGCCAGCACTATTTTATTAGGAGTTGTAGTTCTGTAGAATTTTGACAGGCAACAAGCATACAGTCCAAAAAAGAAAATACAAACAAAACTAATAAGAGCATAACAAATCAAGTTTGAATCACAGAACAATAAACAGGGTTATAACCCATTCACAGGTGTATTGCAGGTTTAGGTTGACTATTTGCATAAGTGCAGCAAGAAAAGTAATTTGTCATAGAGTAATCATAGATTTTAAGAAAACTCTCAAGGTTAGGAAGCCAAACCAAGTTTGATTTTATAGATTTTTACCTGTAGTTCCTAATCTTTTGAAGTTTAAGGGCCTACTCAAAAGTGACTATTTTATTTACTTGTTATAAGACTGAGAATCCTTAAAGTTAGGCATTTAGCCTATATTTTTAAGTATGCCATGTTTTCCATTGTGTCCTATTATGAAGAAAACAAATTTTTACTGGACTCATGTAAACACATTGCCATTGAAAACAAAAATACTAAACAGTTTTTTGAATTTTGGAGAAAGTAGGGAAGCAAAGGAAAATGCTTCTATCTATGTTTATAAAAGTATACTTTACTGAAGTGTTATAAACCATAGAAATCTCAGGGGAAAAAAGTTTTTCTTTTTAATCTTAGAAGACAGAAACATCTAACTATAGGCCGGCGCCGTGGCTCAACAGGCTAATCCTCCGCCTTGCGGTGCCGGCACACCGGGTTCTAGTCCCGGTCGGGGCACCGATCCTGTCCTGGTTGCCCCCCTTCCAGGCCAGCTCTCTGCTGTGGCCAGGGAGTGCAGTGGAGGATGGCCCAAGTCCTTGGGCCCTGCACCCCATGGGAGACCAGGAGAAGCACCTGGCTCCTGCCATCGGATCAGCGCGATGCGCCGGCCGCAGCGCGCTACCGCGGCGGCCATTGGAGGGTGAACCAACGGCAAAAGGAAGACCTTCCTCTCTGTCTCTCTCTCACTGTCCACTCTGCCTGTCAAAACAAAACAAAACAAAAAAAAAAAAAAAAGAAAGAAACATCTAACTATAGACTGAACAATAAAATAAAAGACAGAAACTACCAAGTATTTTTAAAATTTATTTTATTTATTGGAAAGACAGAGTTACAAAGAGAGGTAGAGACAGAGAGAGAGAGGTCTTCCATCCACTGGTTCACTCCCCACATTGCTGGCAACGGCCAGAGCTGTGTCAATCGAAGCCAGGAGCAAGGAGCTTCTCCCGGGTCTCCCACGCGGGTGCCGGGGCCCAAGGACTTGGGCCACGTTCTGCTGCTTTCCCAGGCCATAGCAGAGAGCTGGATGAGAAGAGGAGCAGCCGGGACTAGAACTCGTGCCCAGATGGGATGCTGGCACTTCAGGCCAAGGCTTTAACCCACTGCGTCACAGCGCCGGCCCTGAAACTGTTACCAGTGAGTGGCAGGGTTCTTCTCGCAAGAAAGAATTCAGGCGTGAGACAAAAAGTAGTGGAAAATAAAATAGCGAGGTTTATCAGGGTAGGGACATCCGTGAGAACAGATGGGCACCTCTCCAGACAGAACCTGAGAGAGAGTGCCCAGTCGCTCAGACTGGGGGAGAGCAGGGTTACATGGTTGAGTGGAGAGAGTACACCTGGGCAAGCCAGGTGGGCGGCTCAGCAGAGAGGCAGAGGTTGAGGCTGGGAGTTTTTAAGGAGATGGGTCTTTGTCTTCTCACATCTCCTGAAACAAAAGACTTTATGGGTGTAAATACTAGAAACTCCTATCTGAGTTTTTCCCCCAGAAGTTATCAGACAGGAGGAAACCTAGCTGGTGCCACCCTGGGTTTAGAGGACAAGTGAGCAAGACCCTCTGGAGGATCAGGATCCCAGTAGGATATTTGAAATGCAGATACTGGGCTGCATCTGGAAGATTATCAGGCAGAAGGGGAGGGGACCCCCACCTGGCAGGTTACTGGGTAGAAGAAGCAGGGCAGGATGCAAATACTGGGCTGCCCCTGAATTGTTATTTGGAATGACTTTGAGATGCATATGCTGGACCCAAATGTCTCCTTAGGCCTTTGTCACACACACATAAGCTCATATCTGACTTCCTACCTAACAAAACCATCAAGTATTATCAGTTCATTCAATCTCATGTAATTCTTGTCTTTTTTGATCTCCATTAGCAGTTTTATGAATCCACCAGTTTCTTTATAAGGATACAGGAATGTTCATTTAGTCTACTGATCTTAAAGTTATCAGGAACTTGTATATTTAAGTATACTTGTTAGGGGCTGGCATTGTAGCACAACAGGCTAAGCTGCCACTAGCAATCAGAGTGCCAATTCATGTACTAGCTGCATGTTCCTGGGAAGACAGCAGAAGATGGCCTAAGTATTTGGGCCCCTGCCACACATGTGGAAGACCAGGATAGAGTTCCTGGCTGTTGCAGTTATGATGGAAGTAAATCAATGGATGGAGGCTCTCCCCTCCACACCCACTCTCATTCTCCCTCTATCTCTGTCTCTGTCTCTCTCTCTCTCTCCCCTCCTCCCTCTGTTGCTCTGCCTTTCAAATAAATAAATAATTATTTTTAAAAAGAATACTTGTTGGAATCTTTTACATGAATTGGATTATAAATATTTTTAGAGAAGAATAAGAATCCAAGTGACAAAA
This sequence comes from Lepus europaeus, assembly GCF_033115175.1. Lineage (NCBI taxonomy): Eukaryota > Metazoa > Chordata > Mammalia > Lagomorpha > Leporidae > Lepus > Lepus europaeus. The sequence continues at coordinate 102,089,379 of NC_084827.1, read as the reverse complement.
AATTTAGGATAGTATGGTTAAAATGTTGGTAAGAGCTGCACAATTGACACAGAAATTTAGGTCTTTTCATTGTATATAGCATTCTAGAAAGCACCTTGTGGTCTTTTACGAAGTGATTCCATCCTTGCAGGCTTCTGGACCTGTGAAGGGAGGGCAGCCTCAAAGGTCTCTCAAATGCTCTGGGCTTTTTTTTTTTTTTTTTTCCAGTTAGGTAACAGTCATAACTGATAGTGTTAGATGAGGGCTGCCAGACTTTTCTACACTTTTTACATAATCCCCAGACTATTTATATCAGCAACATATCTGTAGTAGCATATCTGTAGATAAACATAACAAAAAATGTTTAGCCTCATTTCACAATTTGACAGTGCGTCCCATACTATCCAAATAAGCCTAATTAACTATTATCTCTACAAGATGAGCAGTATATCTTTTGAAGATAGTCAGGGGCCCAGCTGGAAATCTCAAAGCGTACAAAAATGGGGAGGGAATCAATTTAGAATTCTGATCCTTAGACAGCCTGCCCAAAGATATCAAAAAGTTTAAAACAGCTGGTGAAAATAAGAGCCCACATCGTGGTGAAATAGTGCTTCTGTATTTAATTTAGAAGATTTACCTAGAGTTATAGATTAGCCAATTATAAAATGATCATTTAAAACATTTAAAAATAAATGTGTTACTAAGAATCAGATTTTTCAAGCAACCAAACCTAAGAAAGCAGGCATTTAGCCTAGCCTTTAAGACATCCCTGTCCCACATCAGAGTGCCTGAGTTTGATTCCAAGCTCTGGACCCTGATTCCAGCTTCCCGCCAATGCAGACCCTGGGCTGCAGTAGTGATGGCTCAGGTATTGGATTCCTGCATGGATTTTGTCCTTGGTTCTTGGGTCTAGAACCAGCCTAGCCCAGCTGATGTGGGCATTTGGGGATTGAACCAGTGGGTGGGAGTGCTTTCTCTCTCTCTATGCCTCTCAAATGAATTTTTAAAAATTTAAAACCGATAAAGACAGCAAAAAACACAAGAGAGTAATTTGACACACACACAAAATCTTGGTTTACCTGGCCAGTTACCAAAGAGTAAAAAAGTATTTTAAAGAAACCCATAAGAATAATTAGCAATTGCTTTAGATGAAAGCAATTTTAATTTTAATTAAATTCAGATAGAAATATATCAGCATCTTAAGTCATTTAGGTGTAACTGCTAATTTAAATTGGGTAAAGGCAAATAAATAAACGGGTCTAAATGTAAACTTTCATATACTCAGCATGTTATATTATATAAAAAAACTATTGGGTTAGTTTATAAACTGCCTATGAAAATAGTTCAACACTGTTTAAAGCAACTCAGGCTGAAATTTAATGTGTTACCTTAATCTTACTCTGGAGATTTTTAACAGGTTATTTCAAAATGTAAATCAAGGACAGTGGCAGATGGAAAACATCACAAGTATACTAATCTGTTTCTCTTTGACATAAAATTAAAATCTGATTCTACGTTAAACCAATGTGTTAAAATAATCTATTATGTTCTGTTGATGTCTTTTAAATTCTAATTGTTTAAAAACAGCTGAGTTTTTATTAAGAGCTATGGGTTATTTAAATATGTGCTTATAATCACCTTGTAACAAGGATCAAACTTGGTCTATATTATGTCATGATGCTAAGAAATCTTATTTCAACCAGATATTTTGGATTTTGAGCCTTCTTGGCATTCTTGACAGGCATTCAAAAAATCAAAAATCAAAGTTTCAAACAATTTGGACTCTGAAATTTCCAGTAAATTCTGGACTTCGGTTTTTCCAGTTGGGGCCCAACTGAAAAAATCGAAGGACTTATGTCTCTCATCTTGTAGAGACACCAACTAATCAGGCTATTTGGATTATATTGGAAGTACTGTCAAGATGTGAAGTGTTACTAAATTTTAAGTTTCTATAATATAAAATGCTATTAATACAAATGTTTGAGAATTAAAAAGTCTAATGATCTTGTGTTACTAGACATGATAGTTATCTTAATGAGAAAGCCCCAGAGGCCTAAAGGCCACAGTTTTATATATAATTTGCTGCTCATAAACTAAAGCGCTGTTGGTTCTGTATTTATCTGTCCTCCTACAGGTTCCTATGGACTTTTTCCAGCCACATCTATTGTATTCAGTTTTTTTTTTTTTTTTTTTTTTTTTTTAATTTTTGACAGGCAGAGTGGACAGTGAGAGAGAGACAGAGAGAAAGGTCTTCCTTTTGCCGTTGGTTCACCCTCCAATGGCCGCCGCGGTAGCGCGCTGCGGCCGGCGCATCGCGCTGATCCGATGGCAGGAGCCAGGTGCTTCTCCTGGTCTCCCATGGGGTGCAGGGCCCAAGGACCTGGGCCATCCTCCACTGCACTCCCTGGCCACAGCAGAGAGCTGGCCTGGAAGGGGGGCAACCGGGACAAGATCGGTGCCCCGACCGGGACTAGAACCCGGTGTGCCGGCGCCGCAAGGCGAAGGATTAGCCTGTTGAGCCACGGCGCCAGCCTGTATTCAGTATTTTGGGATGACTCTGTAAACAGATGAAGCCAATAATGTATTAAAGGTACCAACTGAGAGGAAGTGTGGTTAACTGAGGCTACTAAGAAAAGAAAGTAATTTGAATCAATTGGTAATTTACAAAAAGGAATTCGATTTTTAAAAAAGCTATTATTGAAACTGCTGTATTGATCTATTATGTTATATGTGTATACATATTGCATGTCTACATGGGAAAATTTATTAAGAGTTTTATTTTAATTGGCTTATAGATAGAAGATTGCTTATCAATTTAAACTGCTAAAATTAATCAAGATACATTTTGATTCGAGTGACCTAAATCTCTATCATACGTTTTAAACTTGTTGGTAGAAAGAAACTAAAAACATTTTATATGGTTGTGCTTAAGTTTGCTAGTTAAACAAGCTACACCATGTTAGATATTTAAGAGATGTTTCCAAATATATGTATTCTTAAAATTTATGGAAGGCATTGGACCTTCTGGTAAATGTTTTCTTAAATTGTTATCCAATGGTTAAAACTGTTTGCTAAGTTTTCATTTGATATTGCTGTTGTCAGTAAGCAATCTGGACTTGCTCCCTCATTTCTCTATTCTAAGCCCAACTTGTTCTTTCATTTTCTATTCTCCTCAAGGTAGGAAACTAATTCTATTATGAAGGAATCTCCAAGATGCAAAATTTGATTTTAGATCTTATAAAAGAGATGGCTAACACTTTTATGTAATAGCATAGCCAAAAGAAGAGCTTAGATTATAATTTCATAGCTAGATTTACTTCGCCATCAGCAAAGTAAACAGTAAATAGAAAAGACCTCCCTTTCAGACCAAAGGAAAAGTAAGTTTTAAAATAAGGACATAGCTTTCCTCATGGGCATTGTCTACGTCAGAAAAACTACTACAGAACATGCCTGTGACTATAGACTTCTAGTTTAGGCCACCGAAGATTAGAGGTGGGACTTGAGCACCCCCTTAACTTGCATCCTCTGGTCTGCTTAAACAAAAACCAGGAGGAAAAGAAAGCTAGGCATTAGAAATGTAGAGGTAGGTGGCAGGCCTATTAAAGGCAGCTTTGTACAGTGATCTGCCCTCAAGGAGACCCAGCAGGCCAGTCCACTGCAGTGGCTTTCAATGTGGTAAGCCTGGGCTTCAGCAGAAGTCAGCCTGTAAAGAGCCCTGGCAGCTCTGCCAAGAGTTGGATCACTGGAAATGGACCTGCCCTGGAATCGAAGGATGCCCAGGTCAGAGCCACAGATCTTATTGGCTCTAAGCTGAAAAGCCCTTCACTCAGCCCAACTTCCAAAGTGACCACTGCAGCTGAGGAAATGGCCAAGTAGGGTCAGCAACATTGCAGGCAGAACTGTAAATTTCCTGTTAGAGATGCCACCTGCCTATACCTGGCCAGCTCTCCTCCCAGGCCAGCTAGGTAATGGAAGTTAACAGGGTACCTTCCCAAGGAGGTTCACACCTCCCTTAGGATGTAGGCTATATGAAGATATAAATGAGTCTGAGCCTCATAATTTACAAGGCGTAAAACCCACCAGATTATTATCAAGCCCCTTCCATCAGGTTCTATTTGCCTCCTAATCAGAAAACTTAGTTGTAGCTTAGATAACACTTTTCTTAGGTTCTCTAATAACAACTCTGTCCTTTGTATCCAGCCCACTTATGCCTCATTCCTTTGTAATCATAACCTCTACTCTACCACCAATGGCTCTACTCCCAACCTGTGTGTACTGAGGGTCCTCTCCCACATTTAATGTTGTATGATTGTTCAGAATTTCTCTACAGACAAACCCCTCTACCTGCAAAAGTTGAGTGGCCTTTTTCCCAGTCTCGGCTGGGATCAGCTTTAAACCACATCCATCAAACTGTCCCCACAAGGGTCCATAGACCCCCCCCCCCATTTCCTTTCCTCTAAGAAATCCTCTCATTACCTGATTAATGCTACTCTTAGGATCATTGGTTACTATTCTCACCCTGTCTTTTATACTACAGTGTCTGTTTCAGTGCTTCCAGCAGGTGATAATGGAACAAACCAAGGACTTCAGCAACCAGGCCATCAAACAAATGCTGCTACAAAAATATACTCAGCTCCCCACCCAGGAGACAGTGGCTTGAGACATCGCCCCAAGCCATCGAAGAGTACCTCGTTGCCCCATGTCAGCAGGAAGTAGCTCTAAAGAAAGATCATCGTCCCTCTACCCTTCTGGACTTTTGGGACTAATGTAATCCCATACAAATCCTGCTTTATAAAAAACAAAAGGGGGAAATGTTAGGAAACTGAGGCAGTTTTATCTATGGAGCAATCTACACCCTGATTTACATCCAAGCTCTAGCCCCCTCCACCATTCATGGAAGCCAGGTGGCCACATGGCCCAACCTCTGTGGTCAAGCTCTACCCCTATCCTAATGGGATTCACTGCTCCTGCTTCCCTGCCCGCCCTCGGGCAAAGTTTTAAAAGGACCTGTTCCTGAACACGTGGCTCTCTTGGCTCTCTCTCTTGGCTTTCCTCTCCTGCTCTCTCCTCTGCTCTTATCTCTCTTCTCTCTGCTCGATCTTCTCTTCTCACTATCGCCTCTCCTCTCTCTATTTTTTTTTTTTTTGACAGGCAGAGTGGATAGTGAGAGAGAGAGACAGAGAGAAAGGTCTTCCTTTTTGCCGTTGGTACACCCTCCAATGGCCGCTGCGGCCAGCGCATCGTGCTGATCCGAAGCCAGGAGCCAGGTGCTTCTCCTGGTCTCCCATGCGGGTGCAGGGCCCAAGGACTTGGGCCATCCTCCATTGCCTTCCCGGGCCATAGCAGAGAGCTGGCCTGGAAGAGGGGCAACCGGGATAGAATCCGGCGCCCCGACCGGGACTAGAACCCAGTGTGCCGGCACTGCAAGGTGGAGGATTAGCCTGTTAAACCACAGCGTCGGCCCTCTCTCTTTCTTATACTCTCTCTCTCTCTTTTTCCTTCGCCGCCCCACCCCTCCGGTCTGTTGGGTGTTCCCCAATAAACTCTTTCCCTTAAAAAAAAAGAAACGCATAAGCAATTTTAAAATCATGGCCAGCATGAACACACATACAAAAATTTTACATAGAATTATAACTTAGTAACTCTAATGCAGTCATAAATTTGTTATATACAACAATGTATAAAAACATATTAATAGATCTAAACGCTACCTTTTTTTTTTTAACTTTTATTTAATGAATATAAATTTCCAAAGTACAGCTTATGGATTACAATGGCTTCCCCCACCCCATAACTTCCCTCCCACCTGCAACCCTCCCCTCTCCCACTCTCTCTCCTCTTCTATTCACATCAAGATTCATTTTCAATTCTCTTTATATACAGAAGATCAGTTTAGTATATATTAAGTAAAGATTTCAACAGTTTGCACCTACACAGAAACACAAAGTGAAAAATACTGTTTGAGTACTAGTTATAGCATTAAATCACAATGCACAGCACATTAAGGACAGAGACCCTACATGAGGAGTAAGTGCACAGTGACTCCTGTTGCTGACTTAACAAATTGACACTCTTGTTTATGGCGTCAGTAATCACCCTAGGCTCTTGTCATGAGTTGCCAAGGCTATGGAAGCCTTTTGAGTTCGCCGACTCTGATCATATTTATTTATTTATTTATTTTTAACTTTTATTTAATGAATATAAATTTCCAGTGTACAGATTATGGATTACAATGGCTTCCCCCTCCCATAACTTCCCTCCCACCCGCAACCCTCCCCTCTCCTGCTCCCTCTCCCCTTCCATTTGCATCAAGATTCATTTTCAATTCTCTTTATATACAGAAGATCAATTTAGTATAAAGATTTCAACAGTTTGCACCCACATAGAAACACAAAGTGAAACATACTGTTAGAGTACTAGTTATAGCATTAAATCAAAATGTACAGCACATTAAGGACAGAGATCCCACATGAGGAGCAAGTGCACAGTGGCTCCTGTTGTTCACCCAACAAATTAACACTCTAGTTTATGGCGCCAGTAACCACCCTAGGCTGTCGTCATGAATTGCCAAGGCTATGGAAGCCTTCCAAGTTTGCCGACTCTGATCATATTTAGACAAGGTCATAAAAGACAGAGTTAGGATAGTAACCAATGATCCTAAGAGTGGCATTTACCAGGTTTGAACAATTATACAGCATTAAGTGGGAAAGAGGACCATCAGTACACACAGGTTGGGAGTAGAGCCATTGGTGGTAGAGTAGAGGTTATGATTACAAAGGAATGAGGCCCAAGTACCGCTAGACACGGTCTAGAACAAAGGACAGAGTCATTATTAGAGGAGCTAAGAAAGGTGCTGTCTAAGCTACAATTAAGTTTTCTGATTTAGAGGCAAATAGAACCTGATAGAAGACGCTTGATAATAATCTGGTGGGCTTTAGGCCTTGTAAGTTAAGAGGCCCAGACCTACCTATCTCTTCACATGGGGTATATCCTAAGGGAGGTGTGAACCTCCTAGGGGAAGGCACTCTGTTGACTTTCATTACTTGGCTGGCCTGGGAGGAGAGCTGGCCAGGTAAAGGCAGGGGGCATCTCTAACAAGAAATTTACAGTTCTGCCTGCAACGTTGCTGACCCTACTTGACCATACCCTCAGCTGCAGTGGTCACTTTGGAAGTTGGACTGAGTGAAAGGCTTTTCAGCTTAGAGCCAATAAGATCTGTGGCTCTGACCTGGGCATCCTTCGACTCCAGGGCAGGTCCATTTCCAGTGATCCAACTCTTGGCAGAGCTGCCAGGGCTCTTTACAGGCTGACTTCTGCTGAAGCCCAGGCTTACCACATTGAAAGCCACTGCAGTGGACTGGCCTGCTGGGTCTCCTTGAGGGCAGATCACTGTACAGATCAGCCATTAATAGGCCTGCCACCCATTGCTTCTGATGCCTAGCTTTCTTTTCCTCCTGGTTTGTGTTAAAGCAGACCAGAGGATGCAAGTCAAGGGAGTGCCCGTGTCCCATCTCTAATCTTCGGTGGCCTGAACTACAAGTCTATAGTCACAGGCATGTTCTGTAGTAGTTTTTCTAAGGTACACAATGCCCATGAGGAAAATTATATTCTCACTTTAAAACTTTCTTTCCCTTTGGTCTGAAAGGGAGGTCTTTTCTATTTACTGTTTACTTTGCTGATGGCAAAGTGAATCTAGCTATGAGATTATTATTTAAGTTCTAATTTTGGCTATGCTATTACAGAAAAATGTTAGCCATCTCTTTGATAAGGTCTAAAGATTAAATTATGCGTCCTACAGATTCCTTCATAATAGAATTAGTTTCCTACCTTGAAGAGAATAGAGAAATGAAAGAACAAGTTGGGCTTAGAATAGAGAAATGAGGGAGCGAGTCCTAGATCGCTTGCTGACAATAGCAATATCACATGAATACTTAGCAAACAGTTTCAACCATTAGATAACAACTTAAGAAAACATTTACCAGAAGGTCCAATGCCTTCTATAAATTTTAAGAATCATGTATTTGAAAACACCTCTTAAATATCTAACATGGTGTAGTTTGTTTAACCAGTAAACTTAAGCACAACCATCTAAAATGTTTTTAGTTTCTTTCTACCAACACGTTTAAAACATATGATACACAGATTCAGGTCACACAAATTAAAATGTATCTTTGATTGATTTTAGCAGCTTAAATTTATGGACAATCTTAACTATAAGCCATTTAAAATAAAACTCTTAATAAAATTTCCCCATGTGGACATACAATATGTACATACATATAACATAGCATAGTAGACCAATATAGCAATTTTAATAATAGCTTTTAAAATCTTTAACTCTTTTTGTAGATTGCCAATTGATTTGAATTGCTTTTTGTTTTTAGTAACCTCAGTTAACCATACTTTCTCTCAGTTGGTACTGTTAATACATTATTGGCTTCATCTGTTTACAGAGCCATCCCAAAGTACTGAATACAATAGAAGTGGCTGGAAACAGTCCATAGGAACCTATAGGAGGACAGCTAAACACAGAACCAACAACGCTTTAGTTTTATGAGCAGCCAATCATATATAACTGTGGATGACAAAAGACTTTAAGTCGCCATGTTTAAAATTATAAACTCATCAGCCAACAAGAGGCACTTGCTTACTTCACAGTATTTTTGAAAGCACCTGTAGGATTTTACAAGTATTTAACCCTTTAGGCCTCTGGGGCTTTCTCATTAAGATAACTATCATGTCTAGTAACACAAGATCATTAGACTTTTTAATTCTCAAACATTTGTATTAATAGCATTTTCCATTATAGAAACTTAAAGCTTGGTACCACATCACATGTTGACAGTACTTCTAATATAATCCAAATAGCCTGATTAGTTGGTGTCTCTATAAGATGAGAGACATAGGTCCTTCGATTTTTTCAGTTGGGCCCCAACTGGAAAAACCGAAGTCCAGGATTTACTGGAAATTTTAGAGTCCAGATTGTTTGAAACTTTGATTTTTTGAATGCCTGTCAAGAATGCCAAGAAGGCTCAAAATCCAAAATATCTGGTTGAAATAAGATTCCTTAAAATCATGACATAATATAGACCAAATTTGATCATTGTTACAAGGTGATTATTCAAATCTTTGAAAATAAGCACATATTTCAATAACCCATAGCTCTTAATAAAAATTCAGCTGTTTTTGAACAATGAGAATTTAACAGACATCAAGAGAACATCATAGATTACTTTAACACATTGCTTTAACAGAGCATCAGAGTTTAATTCTATGTCAAAGAGAAATTGAGCTTCCTGTGATCTTTTGCTGTGAGGTTTCCTTCCTTCACCTTCTTTCATATTGGTGACCATGTTTCTGTGTTTCTGTGTGTAACACATCTTTAAGCATCTTTTGCAGGGCAGGATGAGTGGCAACAAATTCTTTCAGTTTCTGTTTGCTATGAAAAGTCTTAATTTCACCTTCATTCACAAATGAGAGCTTTGCAGGATATAAATTCTGGGCTGGCAGTTTTTCTCTCTTAGTACCTGGGCTATGTCTCGCCATTCCCTTCTAGCTTGTAGGGTTTCTGATGAGAAGTCTGCTGTGAGTCTAATTGGAGATCCTCTGAGAGTAATCTGACGTTTCTCTTGTGCACATTTTAGGATCTTTTCTTTATGTTTCACTGTGGTGAGTTTGATTACAACATGTCGTGGTGAGGATCTCTTTTGGTCATGTTTATTAGGGATTCTATAAGCTTCCTGTACTAAGATGCCTCTTCCCTTCTCCAAACCTGGGAAATTTTCTGCTAGTATGTCACTGAAAATGCCTTCTAATCCTTTCTCCCTCTCCATACCTTCAGGAACTCCTAGAACCCGAATGTTGGGTTTTTTAATAGTATCCTGTAGATTCCTGACAATATTTTTTAGATTTCTAATGTCTTCTTCTTTTCTTTGGTTTGCCTGTTTCCTTTCCTGTTCTCTGTCTTCTAAGTCTGATATTCTCTCTTCTGCTTCGCCCATTCTGTTTTTAAGGCTCTCTAATGTGTTTGTCATTTGATCTATTGAATTCTTCATTTCAGTATGATTTCTCGTCACTATCACAGTTTCTTGTTCCACTAGTTGTTTTATTTCATTTTGATTCCTCCTTAATATTTCATTTTCACGAGAGAGATTTTCTATCTTGTCTGTTGCCGTTGATTTCTCAACAATGTTGCAGTGTGTTCGTTTCTGAGAGGAGCAGCGTGGTGGGGGCAAGAGGCGCAGCGTCAACATACAGACCCTGGGAGTCGGGTGAATGCAGGCTTGAGGCGAGCAGCCCGCAGACTCGTTTATTACAGTTGGTACAACAGCTTATATAGCCAAGACCAGCCAATCTGGTCAAGGGGTGGTCTATGCCCCAACCAATCACAGATGTTGCCCAGGCAGTTTCCAGAGCCATCCAATCACAGCCTGTCGCTAGGCAGTTTCAAATCCATCCAATCACAGCCTGTTGCCAGGCAGTTTCCAAAGCCAGGTGGGTTTCAAAGCCATTCCTGACTAACTGACGCTCACTTGCCAGTGGCCACCTTCGCATGGCCTTCTCATTCCCCTACACTTGTCCATTAAGGATTTCTGTAGTTCAAGAATTTGTTTTTGAGAACTTCTTAATGTTCTTATCAATTTTTTGAGATCTGCTTCTTGCATTTCTTCGTCTCATCATCTTCATAATCTTGAATTGGGGTGTCTTTTTCATTTGGGGGCGTCACAGTGTCTTCCTTGTTCTTGTTACCTCGGTTTTTGCGTTTGTTGTTTGGCATGTTGGAGATACTTGGTTTCTTCACTGTGGTGTTTTTTCTTGTTACACTATGGCTCTATATTAAGTGGACTGTCTGCTTTCGGTGGAGCCTTAGAGGCTTGAGATGAGTGTGGACTGAGAGCTATGTTTGGTTCCTCAGGGTTGAGGGTGTGTCAAAGATGACACTCCCAGGTTAGGCGTGGTAAATCTCTCTTTCTTTCTTTCTTTTTTTGATTCAAAAGGGAAGTAATTCCGCACAGCTGAATGTAATTGGAGGTAGTTAGCAGGCAAATGATATATCCACAGGAGCCAGAGATTGGAAGCTCTTTCCCAAGGACCACACAGGGAATCTCTGCTGCCCTCAGTGTGGGCTCCAATTCTCCTGCAGTCTCCCACTGGGTTGCCAAGTTAGATCCTAATCTCCTGTTATTTCACCCCTCCCCCCAGAGTCAGGTTTTTCTGCTAGGCTCAGGGCTGGTGCAGACCTGAGGTCGCCCTGCTTATGATGTATGTCAAAATGGTGCCTGCTCTTTGTCTTGCTCGCCTTTGAGAGGTGAGCAGAGAGAGAAACTTGTGTCCGTATCAGTCACTTTTTTTTTTTCCTCTCTCTCTCTTCTAGTTAGCCTGGTGAACTTTTCCCCACGGAGTTTCAAGCCTCGTTCCCTCTAGTCTCCTCTTTCCGCTTGCTCGCTGGTGTCTTGGGCTATTGAGGTTCGGCTCACCTCGCGTTCCAGTGCTGGTGTGTTGAGTCTGCCGCTGGTGTCACGAACTTGGGCTCCCACGCTCTCCACGCAGGTCCACTGTGAATCACTAGTTCCGGAAGAGTTTCCTCTGCTGTTTCTTCCCCTACTCTTCCTTGACCCTGCTGTATCTCCACTTTTATTAAACTGTCTCTCCCCTGGACTAATAGTGTGCTCCCTTCCTATTCTGCCATCTTGCCGCTCTCCTGGACTCTGATCATATTTAAACAAGGTCATAGTCAAAGTGAAAGTTCTCTCCTCCCTTCAGAGAAAGGTACCTCCTTCTTTGATGACCTGTTCTTTCCACTGGGATCTCACTCGCAGAGATCTTTCATTTATTTTTTTTTTTTTTTTCCAGAGTGTCTTGGCTTTCCATGCCTGAAATACTCTCATGGGCTTTTCAGTGGGATCCGAATGCCTGAAGGGCTGATTCTGAGGCCAGTGTGCTATTTAGGACATCTGCCATTCTATGAGTCTGCATATCCTGCTTCCCATGTTGGATCGTTCTCTCCCTTTTTTTATTCTATTGATTGTATTTTCAGACACTAGTCTTATTTATGTGATCCCTTTGACTCTTAGTCCTATCATTATGATCAATTGTGAACAGAAATTGATCGCTTGGACTAGTGAGATGGCATTGGTACATGCCATCTTGATGGGATTGAATTGGAATCCCCTGGTATGTTTCTAACTCTACCATTTGGGGCAAGTCTGATTGAGCATGTCCCAAATTGTACATCTCTTCCCTCTCTTATTCCCACTCTTATATTTAACAGGGATCACTTTTCAGTTAAGTTTCAACACTTAAGAATAACTGTGTATTAATTACAGAATTCAACCACTGAACGCTACCTTTTTATAGACTTTAAGAAGCCAATGTTTAGAAACATTTGTCTCCTTTATATTTACTTATTTTACAAATACATTTAGATTACTTATGAAAACTGAGATGTTAGTTTAATTTATTTTAAAAGGAAAAATCCTAGAAATTGGCATTTCATGCAGTGCTTAAGACATCCCTTGGGACAACCACATCAGCGTGCCTGGATTCAAGCTGGGACTTAGCAGGGCTCTGCTTCCTCCTACTGCCGATGATGGGTCAAGTATTTGTGTTCCTGCCACCTACAAGGAAACGTAGATTGAATTCTGAGCTCTTGGCTTCAGCCTAGTCCAGCCCTAGATGCTGCAGACATTTGGGGAATCAACTAGTTGATGGAAGACTTTGTCTCTGTGTCTCTCTGTCTCCCTGCCTTTCAAATAAAATTAAAATCAATAAAAATTTTATATGTGAAAAAACCCTAAAAGCTAAATTGTTGCACTGTATATGCAGGAAGCAATGGCCACTATAGTGTACTTTTATCTTCATTGTTTGTTTTAGGTCAAAACTATATTTTTATGATTTTAAATATCTAACAGAGATAAGTACAATTTTGCTTGACTTGCAAATTCAGAAACAAATCTATGTTAACAATTTTGGAGACAATTTTACTTTGTTTTTACTAACTAGTTTAAAACAGCTTATTTATCAAAGATACACTTAAATCACATGAGCCAAAAGGCAGTTGAGTTAATTTAACAGTTTTTACTTATGTGAGAACTCATTTATCTGAGTTTCAGACTAAAATGATTAGTGAATTTTTGGATATTTCAAATTCATAAAATAAAAAAAAAATTGATCTCTTCTTAATTCTTGCCTCCTCCTGAACCTCTTACTGTGCCAAATGGGATCATCACCTGCCAGTTGCCATCTCTCAAATCCCACTTTACACTTCTGGATATTATACCTTTCAATAGCTCTACAATATGTCACCTGCTTTCCTTACCTACCACTCCTGTTCTGATTTTGGCCCTGACTGAAACAGAAAATATGTTATGTTAAAGGCCAATAGCTCCATCTACAATGTAAAATTAAAATGAAAAGATAATTTGCATCATTAATGTATCATGCTAGAGTTACTGAGATCAACAAAATGGTCCAAAACAAAGACATCTGCTGTAAGGGGCATGAGCCAGGACTCAACACAATATTGTTTTAAGCTGATAATTACCTGGGATGCTGAACTGATTTTTTTTTTAATCTCATAATTTGGTATCTAGTGACTTAAGTATCTGGCTGTTAGAGAAAATCCCATTACTACTTGGCACACAATTTCAGACTGGATTGATTAACCATGAAATGAATGCAAGTGATTTGCACAGTTTAAATATGCACTTAATAGTTTAAATATGAGATGACATTGACAGCTTTCCAAATAGTGCTGATATTCTAATAGAGCAATTCACCAACACACATCAGGATAATTCTTACATATTACCATTTTACCATCCCATTTTTTCCTTTATACTTCCAGGATTTTCCATTCTTATCTTAACTGTTCCTAAATTCTTCATTCTGACAACTTTCAGGAACCATAAACCATGGAAGATGAAAGTTAAATTACAATGACCATCAAGAGACTGATGAGTTTATTCTCCTCTTCTAATACTTACAATGAGAATGGAGACAATTTAATTGGAAGGTGCAACAAAACTCAAGAACACAGTATACAATTTTAGAAAAATGCAAAGAATCTCAACTGTGGGGCCGGTGTTGTGGCATAGTAGGTAAAGCCCTCGCTGCAGTTCTGGCATCCCATATGGTTGCCAACTTAAGTCCAGGCTGCTCCATTTCCAATCAGCTCCCTGTTAATGTGCCTGGGAAAGCAGCAGAAGATGGCCCAAGTCCTTGGGTCCCTGCACCCATGTGGGAGACCCAGAAGAATCTCCAGGCTCCTGGCTTCCAGAGCCCAGCTCTGGCCATTGCCAGACATATGGGGAGTAAACCAGCAATGGAAGACCTCTCTTTCTTTCTCTTTCTCTGCCTCTCTGTAACCCTGCCTTTCAAATAAATAAATCTTTTTTTAAAAAGTGTCTCAATTGTACATGGATTGACAATTATTAAAATGAGAAGTTTCTTTAGAATCATTGGGAGGGTCTTATTGCATCATAAATACGTTATATTCCTAATCCTTTCAATAGCAGTTTATTATATTCCATGTCTTGAAAAGATCTTCCTTATCTTTTCTTTCCCTTCTATCCACATCTCCTGCCTAACAGCTGTTAAACTTTCCCTATCAACTTTAAATTTGTCCACAACAGCCAGAGCCATCTTATTGTCTTCTAAAAATGTAAATCTGATGTAAAATGTAAAGCCACTGTTTTGTGTCTTCATGACATCATAAATGCAGTTCCCATTACTGGAAGGGCCTTTACCCAACAGGGCAAACCCCGTATCCCTCAGTGTCAATATACTACCCCATTGCCTCCTACTCTGGAATATCCCCTATGACTGACCTGAGCAAAAATTAGTTACCCCCTCCTTTAAGCTATGAGCCTGGCTCTAACAAGTCTCTATTGTTGCACTGACTCCTACCCATCCATAAATGCTCTTTCACATGCTTCATTTCCCATTAGCTTCAGAGCTATTTGAAGAGAAGGACGATTTCTTGTCCATTTCTTCTATCTTCAATTTCAAGTTTAATATATAACAATAACAATATCAGTTATTATACACTTAAAGTATATTTCAGATAGTGATCAAAACACTTCCTTCATTTAATACAATAACCTTATGAAATAGACATTATTATTAGCCCTATTTTGTACATAAGAAAAATAAGACAGAATACATGCTCAGTAAATGCTAATAAATATTGTAAAAAATCAAATGTATTCATTCATCATGACTTCTAAGCGCCTAGATACTATTACAACTGGTAGTTGATATCTTGGTGCAGGTAAGGTGTATGCAATGACATGAAACAGCTTTTTGGTTTGGAAGGAGCTAGATTATCTGCCATTTTGAAGCTCCACATATACTAGGCTTCAAGATTAAGTGCTTTGTTTTTGTTCTTATTTTTGTCTTCATGTGTCGTACTGGTTTTGCAAACCACTTCTCCCTCCCTAATCTCATTTAAATCTGACCATTTTCTACATGAATGGTTAGCCTAGTTCTATTTGTACATTTCATTAAAAGGTCAGACACAGAGATAAAGTTCCTAGGCCTGGGGAGAAAAAAGTCTACCTCAATACACTAAGTGGGCTAATTAAAAGTTTACCTGGTTAGTCCTCTCTCCAGCAAGTCACATATGAAAGGGCACATTTGAGAGTTATCCTGGATTACAATACATAGTTGCCCTATAGAACCATAGTTTGGGGGCTGATGCTGTGGTGTAGCCAGTAAAGCTGCTGCTCATGGCTCTGACATCCCATATGGGCACTGGTTTGAGTTCCAGCTGCTCTGTTTCCGATCCAGATCCCTGATAATGTGTCTGGGAAAGCAGCAGAAGACAGCTCAGGTACTTGGGCCTTTGCACCCACATGAGAAACCCAGAAGGAGCTCCTGGCTCCTGGCTTTGGGCCAACCCAGCTCTGGCCATTGCGGCCATTCAGGGAATAAACCAGCAAATGGAAGATTTCTCTCTCTGTCTCTGTCTCTCTCTGTAATTCTGCCTTTCAAATAAATAAGTCTTAAAAAAAAAAAAAAGTACCATAGTTCTTTTGCTACAACATCACATACACTACATGAGATTAACTAACACGGATTATTAATAGAAAGCATTTGCATTTCAACAACTCCTATTAACATGCTGAATGTAAATGCATAACGAATGGGACAATTGCAGAGGAGGTTGAGAGGCTGGGTACTTGCAGTCCAAGGATTAGTGCCAAGTCATGGTTTTGTAAGCAACTACCTACGGCCGGCTGGGGTACTTGCAGTCCAAGGATTAGTGCCAAGTCATGGTTTTGTAAGCAACTACCTACGGCCCAAATGAAACTGGCTCTACCAGTAAGATAGAGGAAATGTTACAAGCACCTTCAGCTTCTAGATTAACTTCATCAAAGCTATCCATTAACACTCAATGAAAATCATAGAAGGCTGAGTGCAGTAATAGTCCAGTCAGTCCTCCCAAGCAGAATCCATCAATGCATATGCACAGGCACGGAAGAGAGAAAACACAAAGAAACAGAATAATGAAGTAGTTGAATCCAACCAGTTTTGGGGGGATAGTAGTGCCTGTTGGCCTTCATTTGGTCATTGCAAAAAGCCATGACAGAATAAGTAAAGACCGCTTTCCACAGGAAGTGAAATCACAAAACTCACTCTGATACACAGACTGTGCACTTTTTCTTATTTTCTATTATATTTTGTTATTTTCAACTCCCTCTGCTTCTTCTTGTCCCTGGGCCCTACTCCATCATGAATTCTTACTAATTCTCTGTATATCTTACATCTAGAATCCCTAAGAGAGAGGATCTGTTTAGTTTCATTCATCACAATAGTCCCTGCTGAGTGACAACTCATACTGGGCCTGTAGAACCTGATGGAAAATTCTGTGCAGATCCCCATTGATTGCTGTGCAATGCTTGTGCCCTTTTCCTCTGGTATGCTTTTACTCGCAACAACCAGCAAATGCAGCTCTTTGTTGGAAGGTTGCCTTCAGGTAGCATGAGGCCACCTTTCTCTGTATGCAGAGAGCAGACAGTGCCTGGAAATTTCTATGCCCCAGGTTCAACCCTTAGCCAATGATTGACAGGTATGAAAATATACATACTCTCAGTTCCATTAGCCCTTTTGGGATTGGTTGTAATGCAAACCATTTCTCTTTAAACCCAACCTTTCAGAATCGAGACAAAATTATCTTCTGTGAGGTTTCACTTGAGGTCCCACCTGCGTTAGTCTCACTTTTCTTCCTTGTCCATGTCACCCTCTACTCTAACAGCTTTTTTCCTGGGAAAACTTCCAGCCTCAAGGAGCCCTTTGTCGATAATACAAACTCCCTAGGCTTTATTTGTGAATTCTCTTCACCAGCGTATTTTCACACAAATCCTCCTCGGGGGAACTCATCCCAGAAAAGGCTACTCCAGATTTTTACTAAGCAGCCCAGACACTGCCTTTAAGATGGGGGCCCATCCCTGATCCCATCAGCAGTGATTAGGGTTGCAGGCTTGTGCAGAACAGAGCATCATTCTGACATTCACAATGAATGTATTCATTTTTGATGCAGGTTCTTGTGCCTAATGTCATGTGCACACAGGAACAGAGTTTATTTGGCAGTGAGGGAATAAATACACATTCCCACGTGAGCATGAACTGCCCCCAACAATGCGACTGGGCCAAAGAACTGACCATAAACAAGAGAGAAAAAAAAGTGTACCTATAACTTGGAAGGTCCATCGCGAGTGGGAGAGTGGAAGAGTAGGGAGGCCCCTCCAAGACTGCTCCACAATAGGAAGAGCACACACAATAACGAGATGTCCAACTGTGTTCTGCAGTGGAAAGAGAAATGAAAGCAGTACATTTAAGCAGGATCCATGGTGGAAAGAGAGCTGTCTCCCCTTCCATCTCTTTTTATAAGAAAGAGGGTGGTATCTCAATTGGAAATAGACACAGGGTGGGGTCCTCGCATTCCTTGTCTAGGAAACGACCAGTGCATCCTGGGAAAGTGGGTGTGTCAAACCAACAGTTAAGGAGATAGAGTGTCATGTCAGGGATATAGGAGTTCCAGCTTGCCTAAACTTAACTAACTGCCTCCTTACACCAGATCAATTTCTATACGTACCTTCTCTGAGGCTCTAGCTATGGGCCTGCGCAACCTCTTGGAAAATGGGAAGCACAAACCAGAGCTTTCTCCAGAAAATGCATATACGTGTGGGTAATGTCTGTTGGGCATAACTATGGCAAGGTGAAAATAAGTGAAAGCAATAGTTGTGAACAAATTGCAGAAAGTCAAGTGCTCTCTGTGCCCAGTGTGTAAACAGCAGTGTGAAATTTGCTATCACAAAGCAGTACTTTAAAATATGAAAGACAAGAGAAGATATTTAGAGTCCCAGTTAATGTTCCAGCTGAGATGCTTGCATCCCATATCAGAATGTCTAGGTTCAATTCCCGGCTCCACTCCTGATTCTAGTTTTCCGCCAGTGCAGACCCTGGGAGGCCGAATGTGATGGCTCAAGCAGTTGGGCGCCTGTCCCCTACGTGGAAGATTTGGGCTAAGTTCCTGGCTCCTACCTCTGGCCCAAGCCATTGAAGGCATTTGCAGAGCTGTCAGCAGATGGAAGCTCTCTCTTGGTCCTGTCTGTTCTTTCTTTCTTTCTTTCTTTTTCTATTTATGTGTGTTTGCCTCTCAAATAAAACAATGAAAGAATAATATAAGAAATAAATCTGGACATATTGCTTCCACTGAGAAACACACATAGATATTTACGTATACAGAAAAAAAAGAGAAAGAGAGAGAGAGAGAGAAACTTCAGAAATCAACACTTCTCACCGAAATTCAATATGAAATTGAATCACACTAAAGAACCTGCACAAAATCTCCTTAATTTTCCATTAACTCACAGTGGTGGTCTGACCACCCCTGGAGCAGAAACATATTATAGCTATTTATAAGCTAGCAACGGTCTACCTTTACTTATGGTTGCATTCTGGCTTTCATTTTTGCATTGTTAGGTATCAACCTTTCCTCTGTAACTGGCATAGAGTAACCTGGTAGGTGGCTTACAGATTAAATTATTTCACCATAAGAATAATATAGCACTAAAAAACTTTTAAGCTCAATAACTAACTCACACACAGATGTCATAATATTCTAGTAACACTGTCAAACAAACAATGAATGAAATCACAAAATATGTAAGGAATCCTTGAGGGCACTGAAGAGAAAAATATATATAACTATTCTACCCAAATTCATGTACAGTAACCTCACATATCACAGGGGTCCAAACCCTACCCCCACCCTTGCAAAGAAGAAAAACCCAGTGTCCTTTATGGAATAAACAAAAGCATTCACTTTTATTTTTGAATTATCATCAATTATTGCCTAACAATATTCTTTCCCTTGAATTGAAAGGAGTTGTGCCAGACAGTAGGGAGTAAAATCTGAAGACGTGGTTCCAGCTCCCAGGGGGGTGATAAGTCTGTACATCATTATACCACAAAGAAAACCTATCACGCAACCTCATTCTGAAGGCTGGCTTCATGGAAGGGCTGCACTACAGGAAACAACACAATTTTCAGGCCGGCGCAGTGGCTCACTAGGCTAATCCTCCGCCTGCGTTGCCGGTACCTGGGGTTCTAGTTCCGGTTGGGGTGCTAGATTCTGTCCCGGTTGCTCCTCTTCCTGTCCAGCTCTCTGCTGTGGCCCGAGAAGGCAGTGGAGGATGGCCCAAGTGCTTGGGTCCTGCACCCCATGGGAGACCAGGGGGAAGCATCTGGTTCCTGGCTTCGGATCGGCGCAGTGCACAGGCCGTAGCGGCCATTTGGGGGATGAACCAATGGAAGGAAGACCTTTCTCTCTCTAACTCTGTCAAAAAAAAAAAAAAAAAAAAAAAAAGGGAAACAATACAATTTCCAAAACAAGAGGCCATGAATAAGAAGCTCTAAGGGCTTACTCTGGTGGTTGCAACTTTCACTGCCTCAGTGAAAAGTTGAAGCGACCACTCCAAGTCTTAGTGTCTTTGTCTTTCAGATCTGCTCATTCATGTGTCTTTAAGCAGAGAAGCAGGAAGCCTGTCTGAGTCTTCTTCCAAAATTGAGTAATATTTTGCCTCTGAAAAGTCACCCACAGCTATCTTACATGCATGACCGCTGCTATCACTACAATTTAGACTTCCATTATCATTCCCCTAGACCTCTGCAAGAGTCTGGTCACTTTGTCTATCTTTAGTCTCCAATCAAATTTTTACCACTTTCAGGCTAATATTATTCAAACAAAGCTCTCTTGATGTCACTCTTTCCCCTAAGAAACCTTTAATGAGTTCCAGATAACTGCCACCTCAAGTACCTATCTCCCAGCTTAGCATGCAAACGGATGCCAAAGACCAGACTGAAGAAAAAGCAATCTCATGTTCTCAAAGAAGGGAAGACCAGTGTCATTACAATGTTCTCACTCTCCAAATTAGTCCTTACATTCAAGGCAGTTCCAATGAAACTTGACACATTAATTCCTAAGTCTATTTAGAGAAGTAATGCAACAGGAATAGCAAAAATAATTTTGAAGAGGAAAAACAAGTGAAATGTCTTATCCTACAAGAAATTAAGACTTATTCTAAAGATATAATATACAAAGATACTATACTACTATTGGTGCAAAGATGTGAGAAAATTATGAAGCTATCTAGACTCAGAACATAGTCACTTTCCTATGAATTTATGGTGTATATACATGGCATAATTGGCACTATGAATCAATACAAATGGGATAATATTCAAATATTTAATTAAGCACAGATTTAAATTATTCCTATGTCTCAGCATACAATCAAATGTACCCCAGGTGGATTAAGGAAATAAAAGTACAAATAAAACATTTTTTATGCTTACAAGAAAATTTAGAACAGTTTTGTGATCTTCAAGCAGAAAAGAATTTCTTAAATGAGACTGAAAAGGGGCTGGTGTTGTGGCGTAGCAGGTAAAGCCACTGCCTGAGATACCAGCATCCCATAGGGGTGCCAGTTTGTGTCCTGGCTACTCCATTTCTGATCCAGCTCCCTGATAATCGCCTGGGAAAAGCATCAAAACATGGCCCAAGTATCTGGACCTCTGCCACCCTTGTAGGAGAGACCTGGATGAAGCTCCTGGTTCCTGGCTTCAGCATGACCCAGTCCTGGCTGTTGCAGCCACCTCAAAAATGAATCAGGAATAGAAGATCTCTCTCTCTCTCTCTCTCTCTCTCTCTCTCTCTCTCTCTCTCTCCCTTTCTCACACTGTAACTCTGACTTTCAAAGAAATAAATAATCTTATAAAAAACACATTCATCACAAAGAAGAAGATGTATAGGGGCCAGCACTGTGTTGCAGCAGGTTAAAGCCCCAGCTTGCAGCACCAGCATCCCATATGGGCACTAGTTCAAGTCCTGGCTGCTCTACTTCTGACCCAGCTTCCTGCTAATGCACCTGGGAAAGCACCAGAGGATGGCCCACGCCCTTGGGCTCCTGCACCCACTTAGAAGACCCGGAAGAAGCTCCTGGCTCCTGGCTCCTGATCAGCTCAGCTCCAGCTGTTGTGGCCATTTGAGGAGTGAACCAGCAGATAGAAGAACTTTCTCTATGTCTCTACCCGTCTCTGTAACTCTTTCAAATAAATAAATCTTTAAAAAAAGAAAGAGGCTTATATATCTGAATAAAATATCTGTATAGGAAAAAAATTGATAAGCCTCAAATCTGGAAAATATTTTTATAATACACATATAACTGACAACAGCATGATATCCAGAATATATAAAAAAACCAAAACTCCCGAAAACTAGTAAGGGCAAACTGTGAAAATACAAAGGTGGGAAAAAAAAAAAAGAATATCAACTCAAAATACAAAATACAAAAATGTAGGCTCTGCCAACAACAACACAGAGCACTAGGCCTAGGAGTTTGAATTGGTGCAACTCTGGTGTGAACAATTGGCAACATCATCCTTAATATCCAGTACACACATGCCTAAGGATCTAGCAATTTCACTCCTAGCTGTACATTTTAGAAAAGCTTTTGTGTATGTGCCCAAGGAGTCAGATGACCACCAGTATCCCCATCATGTGTTCACTAAATAATAACATATCTCCACTGCTTTGTTTCATGCGGAGTTCTTCTAGTCCTCACTCTTCTCTGGGAGTGAGGCTCAGCAGGTGTGAGGGAAAGGATTGTTAACTGTCAAGTTTGCCCTGCACATAAGTATTAGAGTTAAGAGAAAAATTTTGTAGTGGCTCTTAGGGTCTTATCTTACTGAGTCGTAGCTCTGCCACTTGCTAACATCTGCTTATGGGCCAATTGTTAAAATCTCTCTAAACCTCACTTTCCTCATATGAATCCAATTATTTGCGACCCTTGTACTTGATAATAGCATACCCATGTTAATGAAGGCATAAGACATTAATAGCTACCATTTATGGTTCACTTACTTTGTACTAGGTAATTTAAGGTTTGAAATAATCCTATGAACTAAGTGATTTTTACCTATTCTTTTTTAAAGTGAGAAAAATACACTCAAAATAACTATCTGATAAGTGGTAGGGCAAGGGTCCAAACCACATGTGTCTGACTTCAAAATCCATGATGCAAATAAGGACCAACTTACTGAGCAAGAGTGCCCCAAATGCACAGTGTGGTTTCTAAACACCATTGCCTGCTAAAAAGAGGCAAAGATTCCTAAAGGAATGGCTTATTTCAGATCTGGGAAGGAAATACTCAGTTCGAGGCTGAAATACCTTCTATTCCAGGTGACAAGGAAATGATGGAAAGCTCCTATGGCCATGTCTGTGTTGGCCAAATATGGAATAGCGGGAGAATCAGTAAACACAGTAACTACAAGGAATTGAAACACATCAAATATGTCTAAAGGACAACACAATATAAAGATTTAATTGGCCACTTTTGGCTGATCATAGGGCATCACCTTCTTATTTTCAAAATATAGAAACAAATGGAAAGAATTCATCATTTTCCTATTTTTCCTATATGAGCTGTACCTTGGAGTAATCAAATAGTTGGCAAAGGACAGTTTGTCTCTAAAGAAGCATCCAGGATACGAGGGCGATCTGGCTGCAACATGTGTCACTCCATTGATTGCCTGGGCTGATTGGGCTGATCTGGTTGGCTGGGCGGGTGTCCCTTCCTCCCTCACCGCTCCGTGTGCATCCCTCCTAAAGCTGCGCTTCAGCTGAAGAGGACGACCTTCCCGGTTAGAGGAGGACTAGTCTTCAGCCAAGGGGATGAGGAGCTGCACTCCCCTGCTGGACCCTCCAAACAAGCTTTAAAGAAGCATCCAGCTAACAAATGAAGAAAAACTGATAGGATTAGAATGTTTATATTCCAACTCTTAATGAACTAATTTTCCCAGCTATGGAAATTGATGGTTGATGGCTATGGAAATTGATGGAAATTGATGGTATGACCCAATGAGAAAATATATGACATGATGTACATTCTGAGAGAAAAAGAACACATACAAAATAGTACTGTCAAGGGTAAATTGAATTTGAACCTCATAAAAATTAGTATAAATTCATAAAAACTTACCAAAATCAAAAACTTATCAAAATCAGACTATGAGAAACTCTTCAAATGAGCTGGTCTCACACAGAAAGATAAGGCATCTAGAGATTAAGACACACCAGAGACATATCAACGTGAAAACCTTACTCAGATTCTGGTTTAAACAAACTATAAAAACAAAATCTTTATAAGTCAGGAAATATGAGCACTGATGAATATTTAACAGTATTAAGGGATTATCATCATAACTTGTAGACAAAATTACATACTGTGATTATGAGATTCGTATATTTATGTATTTGAAAGGCATAGAAGTTCCTGTTTCCCGGCTTCAGTATGGCCCAGCCCTGGGGAGCCACTTGGGGAGCGAACCAGAGGATGGAAAACACTCGCTTTCTCTCTCTCCCTCCCTCCCCTGTAACTCTGCTTTTTAAATAAATTAACTAAATCTTCCAAAAAATAAAATGTGAAAGCTGACAACACATTCACGGTCTCTCTTTCTCTGATTCATGGGGAGGGAGAGGCTAGAAAGCCTGAGGAGGGAAGGAACATGGCTGGGAACACAGAAGACCTCTGTTGAGAGTGTGGGACTGGTTCTCCCTCCAAGGCAGAGCAACAGAAGAGGTGACCAACACAGGGAGACAGGGAACTCCATACCCGGAGTGAAGTCAGACATGAAACTGAGCTCCGAAGAGGAAAAGACTTGGACCATCCACTGTTCATAGGTATTAATGAGTCCACAAAAGGTCAGAAAAAGGTAATGTTGATAAAATGCAGTGTTGTCCTAACATAATTCTCAGTGATGAAATTTCTAAGCAGGAATTTTATTGTGCCCTTCATAAATGTTTCTAAGAATTAAGAATCTAGAATTGTTCATCTTACCCTTGGGCCAGGCACTGTGGTGCAGTGTGTTAAGCTGCTGCTAGGGACACCCACACCCCATTTAGAGTGTCTAGGATTGAGTCTGCCTCCACTTCTGATCCAGCTTCCTGCTGGTGCACACTCTGGGAGACAGCAAATGATGGTGTGACTACTTGGGTTCCCATGTGCCACCCATGTGGAAGATGGGGATGGAGTTCCTAGCTCCTGGCTTCAGGCTGGCCCAGCTCCAGCTGTCATAGGAAATTAGGGGAATTAATCAACAAATGGAAAATCTCTCTCTCTCTCTCTCTCTCTCTCTCTCTCTCTCTCTCTTTGTGTGTATGTGTGTGTGTTGCTGTATCTTTCAAATAAATAAAAATAAAGACAAATAAAGAAAATTTACCTTAGCTAACAGGTTAGGTGGTCCAGAACCTTGTGCCTAAGTTGCCAGTCAGTTTTGTAGAGGGTCACATCACACTGAATTCCAAAAGCTTAAAAATAGGGCCTTTGCTATCTTCTGCTAAAGTTGGGAAACTATTAGGGCCAGCGCTGTGGCAGCACCAGCATCCCATTTGGGCACCAGTTTGTGTCCCAGCTGCTCCTCTTCTGATCCAGCTCTCTGCTTATGGCCTGGGAAAGCAGAGGAAGATGACCCAAGTGTTTGGGTCCCTGCACCGGAATGGGAGACCCAGAAGCTCCTGGCTCCTGGCTTGAGATCAGTCCAGCTATGGCCATTGCGACCATTTGGGGAGTGAACCAGCAGGTGGAAGACCTTTCTCTCTGCCTCTTCCTCTCTGTGTCTGTAATTCTAACTCTCAAATAAATAAAATCTTTAAAAAAATAAAAGGTTGGGAAAATGTTTGTTCTAAAGTGCAAACCTGATCAGTTTCCCTGAGGGTCAAAGACTCCTGGGCTTTAATTATTTCTCATTCTAACTGTTGTTTTCTTGGAACAGTTTTGCAATGAATTTCATTAATCCTGAGGAAAGAGCCTCTAATTACATAAGCAAAAAGTCAAGCACATCACCTCAGATCCTTCCTCTTTGTGTTTCTGTCCAAGTCAGAACTTGTCCCCTCAGCACATTTCTCACACCCAAAAAATCATCTTTGAAATTGTTTCCTTATTCGCCAAGGTGTGCACATGTGATAAGCATTTCCTAGAGAATTCCCACTGTGCTGGAAACATTACACTCGTCCCCTAAACACACTGCTGATGCTTGTAATAGACTCCTACCAATACCTACATTCTCCTGATCAAGACCCACCCTTATATGCCCAAATTTCACTCTGCCCTATCAGAAGAGGGCAACCAGCCCTAGGGTGCTCTCAAGGATATGTCTGGACTCTTCCCATCAATCTCAGGGGCCTGCATCCAACCTGTCTGATGCTTCTCCTGTGCACAGTGGTCACGGAAGCCTCTGAGCCACAGCTTCCCCATCTGTAAAGGAAGAGGACAAAGAATGGGCTCCATGGTCTCTATCAGCTCTTTAACTCTGCACCTCTTGGTGTCTGTGCATGAAGCTAAGCTAATTAAGTGAGTAAGTCAGCCACACCCCCTCCTTGTCCTATTTCCTATGTCAATACTTTGCAGCTAACCCAGTAGGACATTTCCTCATCTAAGAATTCCACAATTCTGTGACGGAAGCTCAGGTTACTTCTGATAAGATGAGCCCTTTAATTTTGTTTTGTTCTTTAAGTGGTTGAGTTAGAACCATACGTTTGTCCTTTGGGGTCTCCCTGCATCTATGACTATAGTCCTCAAGAGTTTAGTTATGATCAGGAATAAACACAGATCTCCATTATTGTGGTGTAGTGGGAATTGCCTAGAATTTATTTTTAGGCCAAACTCTTATCTGAGCCTTCTGGGTCCTTGTTATATATCTGGGGCAAATGTGGGCATCATAACTGCAGTTGTGGCTCTGTTTATGCCACAACTCCTCATGCAGTTGAAAGTGTTTTATAGTTTTACTTATTTGTATGTAACTCAATTTTGATCCTGTCTAAGTAAAACTTTTCTTTATGTTGAATCAGCATCATCAAGATCCAGTGAGGAGAATAAAATCCATGCTAAGTAGTTTGACTGACGAAATTTAAATATATGTAAATACCGAAGTGTTGGAAGAACTCAATTTAAGTGCTAATAGAGTTACATAGAAAGTAGTAACTACAAGATGCTACTGCCACCCACGGGACCTGAGGGACAAGGAAGGGATGATGTTATCAGTGTAGGAATCAATGTAGTTACCCTGTGGGAGCTACAGCCTTGGAGAAGGTTCCAAAAGGAGCTAGAAGTATGGTGGGGCTCTCCTGATGGGAACTGAGGCACAGAGAGTGGAGCTTTCTGGGAGGAACTAGAAACACAGTAGAAAGAGCCTCTGCTTGATAAGATTTCCAAAACAGAAAGAAACACTCTGGGTTCTTCCCCTCCCAAACTCGCATTGCATGCCAGGAACTCCCATTGGCTGAACCTAACAAGAAGGCAATGGGAAAGGGATTCTGGGGAATGCAAGATAGCTCCTTGGGATTCAAAGCTGGTAAGGACAACGAATGGATCTAAGAGAAAACAGGCAAATAACTTATATAAGAATAGGAAGAGGAGATACAAGTAACCAGTAAACATAGGAAAATATGCTCAACTTCATTAGTAACCAGGGACATACAATTTTAAACAATAATCAGATACCACTTTACCTCTTACCAAAATGTTTAGATGTCAAATGTTGGTGAAGATATTCAGGGTAGTAATGCTGGTGCACATGTATGGGAGTGTAACTTGGAAAACACGTGGGTGTCATCTAATAATGATGATACTAAATCTATTCTGTGCTCCAGAAATTCCAGTTCTAGGAGAATTTCTGATAGTTGCTCAGAAAACTGTCACAATGTGCACCAGGAGAAGGCCCAAAAAATGTTCACAGTTGTACTGTGACAGGCAGTAAACTACCTACATGGAAACTACTCAGTTGGAAACTACTCAGATATATACCAACAAGGGAATATGCAAAGTGAGTTTTATTCTTATAATGGAACACTACATAAAAATGAACGAACTACAGCTATACACACCAACACAAATATATGTCACAGACATAACTTCGAACCACAAAGGCAAGTAGAAAAAAAAGCCAACCTTGGCATTATTCCATTTACATAAAAGTAAAAACCATGCAAAACTATTTACACTATTTAAGGAAAGAATTATATGTGGGAAAACTGAAAAGAAAGGAATGATAAGTAATTCAGAAGAGTGGTCCCCTCTGTGTGGGAGTAAACTGGATATGATTAGGAAAAGACCCACAAGCATAGCTACTCTTTTTTTTAGGTATGGTGTATTTTCGGATTAAAACCATGATTTCCAAAACTTCAAAAGCTTCCCCATCTTCCATAACTTTAATTGGGAAGACAATACTATCAACAGTCATGCAGTTCTAAATTTCCACCATGGCACTATCCTTACTTGCAACCATTAAGCTTGCCTAATTAATCCTGTTTCTTAGTTTCCAAAACTGAACAAATGAGGATAACAGCGCTACCTGGTTCAAGGACGATTACTAAGCAAGAAAACACATAGAAAATGCTTAGCACTGTGGCCTGGCATCCAGTGGGTGCCAGGTATCTAATATTTAGTTCACACTATTGCCTCAATGTGAAGTATCCCTCTCACCACCATTGTCTATTGAATGTCACTGATTCAGGGACATTCAGCCCAGTGCCTAAAGACTCCCTTCCTCATGAGCAAATTTCCCCCTCTTTTTAATGCGCAGGCCTCCTGTTACTTGCACCATTTATGAGGCATCTACCATATACTTATTTATTCATTTGTCTAGTGAATCACATGCCAGGTACTGGAAACACAGAAGTGAATAAAGCAGACATAGTAATTGCTTTCATGGAGTCTGCATTCTAATGAGGAAGACAGACAAATGAGAGCTAAGCACATAATTATATTTCACCCAGCTGTGCATGGTACAATCAGGGAAATGTGTGGGATGCCTTGAGAATCTGTCCGTATAAAGGAAGCTCACCTAGACTGTAAAGAAAGATGATTTCTCTGAGAAAGTGACATTCAAGGTGAGACCTGGAGGACACACTACTTTCTAATGTCCTATAGACAATAAATACAGATGGAGGATCTATAACCTAGATGGAGCATCAGGGCACCTGTCCTTAAAGAAAGACTATCAGTAGGAGGTAATACATGGTAATACCAAATGAAGATAATATGCGGGATTATATAGGTGTTTGGAGAATGGTTAATCCCCACAGCTAGGACCCCTCAGAGAAACGTTTTCTGTAAAATGTGAGAGTTTAGCAGAAACAGTATGGAAGGATAGAGCTAAGACAAGGGAAGGGATAACAAATATTCAGGATATAAATATGTAGGCAGAGACAGGAAAAAGCAAAGTTCAGACAGATTGCTTGAACCAAGGAGTCATGTGGGAAGGAATTTAACCAGGTTATGGAGGACAAAGCTTCAAGGAAGGCAACTCCTCAACTGGGCCTTGTAGGGATTTAATCACGTACATCTGGTGGGAGACAGTGACAGAATAGAAGCCGGACAATGCAAGACAGGGCCAGAAGACAGCCAAGAGTCCATCGTGGCACACTGTGGGGTGGGCAGGGGACAGACTGATTGATCTTGGTGAGGGCGTAAGTACAAATGATAGCATTTATTTTTGATAGAGTTTTCTTTTTGTATCATGGACTCCTTTGAGCCTCTCATGAAAGCACCAAACCCTTCCCCCTCAAAAAGTTGCATACAACTTATAAAGTTGCAAGAAATTTCAGGGATTCACAATACGTCTGAACACTCAACTAGGAAACCTTGCTACAAGCAAGAGCACTAAAAGGACTTGAATAGAATGGTGATGTGTGTGTTCCAAAGCATCTAGAATATCTTCCTGAGAGGATCGTAATTGTTGGCAGTGAGGGCATTTGAGAAATTATTGCAATAGGGCATAATGCAAGCAGGAGCTCCTATGACCCTAGGATATGGTGATAACTGTAAGAATTCAGTCATTAATTAAATCAACATTTACTTAGAGTTTAGTCTGGGACAGGCCCTCTGCTCGGGACTGGAAACATGACAGCAAACAAGACCAGACCACTTCCCTCAAGGACCTCCAAGCTGGCCAGGGTCAGAAAAAGGCAGGGAGCTACTGATGCAGTGGGCATCAGATCACTGGTAGGCTCTTACTTGGGGAACATCAAAGTCTTCAGTATCACAGTCAAGGTCCTTCAAAACAGCCACCTGTCATTTTTGGCTGTCATTTCCTCTTAGGCCTCAACACAATCTCTCTCTGCCTGTACTGTGCTGTCTTCTGCTCTTGTCTTGCATTTTCCTGCCTCTGACCTGTCACTGTTTCTCCCACCAGCTGTACCTGCTCAAATCCTGACCCCTTTTCAAGGCCCAGTTGAGATGTTTGCCTTCCTTGAACATGTGTCTGCTCTCCCATTTACTCTGCTCCGTGTTACTCTGTGTGCTTCAGCCTCCCTCAGCACCCACTAAACCCCAGCACCCACTAAACCTTGTTACTCTATTTCATGAAGTATCTAGTTCCTGTGATGGTAAATCTACTGAACTGTAAGGCTAGAGCCCGGGACAGCACAGAGCCAGAGTGGGTTTGGGAGCCATCAACGGAACTCTGGAATCAGGTAAGACAAGCAGACCATCACATCCTCAAGGACACTCACTCCTGGGGAACAGGGCTGGGACCACCTCTACTATACATGATCCACTCGGAGACTGCAGGGTTTAAATATACAGGACAGTCACCTCCACGCAAATTAGGTCATTAGGGATTCGGAGCATTTACAAAGATAGCATGCCCGCAAAGGAGATGTGGGACTTGCACCTTCTGGTTCTGGTTGTAGACTTCTACATTTCTCCTGGACGTAATAATGTGTTAAACTGTTAAGCAAAGCGCTTACTTAAGTGGTTATAAAAATGAATCATCCTTGCAAGTGTTACAGCGCCGCTAAGATAACTCTTGGTTTTAATTCTTCACAATCGCAGGTCAAACAGGAAGGTACCAATATCTCACCTGTGTTTGCGCTATCAAAATACTCCAGACGTCGCCCATGACGACTGAACACTTCGCCTTGGCTGCAGCCGCCACAGGCCCGGCGTGCATTTCCTCGTCTGGGGAAGGAGGTGATGTGGCGACCTTTCCAGCCCGGCAGTGGAATGAAAAAGTCAGCCTGGCCTGCGGTGCCCTGGGCCGAGGGCAAGGTCCTAAACTGATGAACCCACCCACCTGGGTGGTGCCAAGTCCCCACAAGCTCCGAGTCTCCTCAACTGTGCCGCTGAAGAGGTGAGGGCAGGGGTCACAGCCCCCTACCCCCGCCCCCGCCCAGTCCAGAGCCCTGGGCCGCTCTCTCCGGCGCCCTCGACGCCCGCTACGCCCACTTCCCGCTCTCTCACGCGTCCACACGCGCAGGTGTCTGCCGCGTCCTCCCCCCGCCCGCTCCCCGGGGCCGAGGAGACCGCGTCTGATTGGCCGAGGGCGGCAGGGGCGGTGCCTACGCCCCGTGA
The DNA here is from genome assembly GCF_033115175.1 of Lepus europaeus. Taxonomy (NCBI): domain Eukaryota; kingdom Metazoa; phylum Chordata; class Mammalia; order Lagomorpha; family Leporidae; genus Lepus; species Lepus europaeus. The sequence continues at coordinate 102,058,483 of NC_084827.1, read as the reverse complement.
GGTCGGGGGCCAAGGCGCTGGCGCGGCAAGCCGGGCGCACCAGCAGCGGTGGGCGCAGCGTGCGCCCGAAGACCCGGTGGCACCGTCTGGGCTGGCTCAGGATGAGGACGCGCTGGGCGACCCCTCGCTGCGCTGCGGGGCTCCTCGCGCTGCTCCTCCCGTGCCTGGGGCTGGCGGAGCCCATTGGCCGCGCAGGTAACCGCGGGCGCGTCCGCCCGCCAGCCCGCTGGGGGGCCTCGACGCTGGGGGCTACCTTTGCCGGGGTGGGGACCGCTGCTCTCTGTCGGGTCGCGGGCCGGGAGTCGGGAGCGGGACCTGGCACCGACGGGGCGGGTCTAGGCGGACCTCGGGTGCCTCCGCGGTGGGAAGGAGGGCGCGGCGGGGCGTGGGAGGGCAGGGCCTCTCTGGCGCTGAGGGGAGGCAGAATGTCTCCCGAGTGTGTCCCTCGCCCCTCCCTCGCAGCCTCTGAAAAGCTGCATGCCTGGAGGATGGAGTTCTCCATCTCCCCCCTACAGTCCTGTCCGGCCCGTTCTCAACCCCCTTGGACCCCTTGGTCCTCTCACGTCCCGGGGCGCTTCCGCTCCTAGCGCCAAAGGTTCCCAGTGATTCCCAGGCTTCACCGCGCCCATGGTGCGCGTCAAAAAAGAAGTCAGGTTAAGCCATCTGCTCCAAAAGGGACCGCGACCAAGAACCAAGATCGGCTGTGACGCCCTCCCACACCACCCGGAAAAGCGACCCTTCTCTGTAAATGACTTTGCAGCGCCAAACGACACCCCCACCCCCACTCCCCGGCAGGCTGACAGCCTTACGCGGAAGCGCAGGTCGCTGACTCGGGGACCTGCCAGCCTCTCACCACGGAACCAGAGCCCGGACCGCACTTGACTAACGCGCAAGGCGGTGCCAGCCCCGCCAGCCCCCTGTGCAGCCACCGCATCTTGCTTTTACTTTCTCTTTTTGCCTTGACACCAGATGTGCCGAGGACTTTGTTTCTTGGTCGGCTGGCCCAGTAGTCAATCTATGGGCCACCTCCATCGACTGCTTCTCTTATCCTGCCCGTTATGAGGAAGGAACAGGCGGTGAGGGCCGTGTCTGAAACACAGAAGTTGTTGGTGGCTCTTCTTTGCTGCCAGGCTGTTACTGTCTGGTTCCGATGTTTATCAGAGAGTGATTGGGAAGAGGTTTTCCCGGAATGTGAGTGGCACCATCCTACTTGTGTCAAGGACCTAGTCACGGATCTTGCTTTCTCTCCCAGTTCTCCATTCTTCTTTGCCCCTCCGGCTTGGGAACTACCTAAAGAGCCAGTACTAGTACAATCCCTTATTGCTGTGAGAAGTCCATTCTGCCTCCCCGACAACCCAAGGAGAAAATTTCACGACAGCCCCTAACTACGGTGAAAACGCTAACCTTGAGATCACAAACCTCCTGGTTTATACCTAAATCGACTCTAGTCCTATATGTTTATTCTCCTGCACAACATTTCATATTTCCTTAGTTCTGGAAGCCTCCACAGTCCCCATCCGTTCTCTGTCTTCCCCAGAGTACCAGGCTGAACTAAGCACCTAGCACTAGGGTCCCACAGCTGTTTGTTATCCTACATCCTTCCTGGCTGCTCTGGGCTGCTCTGGTCAGCTGCCTTACCCAAAACCAGACCAGACTTGTAGCCTTCCTGGGAGGAGCCCTGGAATGGTGAACACCCAGCCATTGGGGTCACTTCTTTGGCAGTGCATCAGCTTCAAGATGCTGGTGATGGCGTGCCCCGGATCAGGTGTGCACAGCTAAGTTTGGTCCAAATGCTGAAGGAGCGCGTCTGTGTCCTTGGAGAGATGCCATATTTACTTACTGAGTTTACATTTTTTGCCTGCTTTTAGAGTTAACAGTTTGAAATGAAACAATCTTTTAGGGATTCCTGAGGTTCTTAACAGCCCATGCCAGTCAATCTGTGCTGCATGATTTTCTGATTTCAAGATGACCACCATGGACCGAAACGTTACTCCAGAACCTGTTTTTGAACTAGGAAACCCAGACTTGATTCTCACCTGCTGCACCTGTGCACTCTGCACACATGTGAGAGATTCCACAAAGGGCTTGACAGTGTGAGCTGTGGACATTTCTCTGAAACTATAATTGCTGCAGTATTCATCGCTCCTGGTTTCCCAAGCCATTTCCTTCTTCACTGGTGTGTGGTTAGCTCTTTGGTATAGGATTCATAAGACAGGAGTTATTTTGTAACCATAATATGCAAACACTGGGAGGTAGTTTTCCTTCAACAGATGTAAAAATACTAAAAATTCACTTTCAATTTATGATAATGCTACTTAAGCCATTTTCTCTTAACTACCACCTGAGTATTTGTATAAAATGAAGCATAGTGAAAATGCTTCTGGGGTAATGAGGCACCTTTTAATCTGCCTCTGCCTTTGAGGTTTGTCCCAATATTGTGTTTGGAGCATTAGAACTTATTGGAGGACTAGTGTGAAGTTACAAAATGAACAGATGCAGTATGAAGTGATCAGTAAGCATCTCTTTCTCTCTCTCTCTCTTTTTTTTTTTGCATTTCATAAATACAACTTCAAGAACCTAGTGACAGTGATTCTTCCCACCATACCCACCCTCCCACCCAGCCCCCTGTGAAATCCCCCAGCCAGACTCAGGCATCTCCTTTCAGCTGGTTGCTGGGTATGCAGGCACAAGCTGGCGCAGCTGTTACATATGTCCAAAATGGTGCCCGCCAGCTATCAGCTAGTTACAGGACACTGGTGCTGGGTGGTCAGGGAGGGAGAAGTGTGTCCCCTTTTTTCCCTGTAGATTGGTAGGTAAACTGACCCCCACAGGGCTCCAAACCAGACTCACACCAAACTCTTCCCACAGCTTTATCACCAGTGCCATGGGCTGCTGCAGTCTGGTCTCACCTTACTCTCCAAAGCTGGTGTGGAGGCTCTCAGCTTCTGGGGTCCTGAATTGTATATGTATATACCCTCCACATAGGTCCACAGTGTCCCTCTAATTTGTGTGGAGTTTCTTCTGCCATTTTCTCCCTAACTCTTCACAGAAACTATACTCTCTCCATGTTTTTTTTTTTTTTACTAGCTTCCCCTAAACTAGAGCAGTAAGCTCCCTCCCTATTACACCTCTCCGTGTATCTTAGAAATAGCTCTGTAATTACCTTTTCAAAGTTTAATACACCTCTAAGATAGTTTCTGTAACCTTTTGCATCAAATTTGTGAAGGAATTATTTTCATACTTTTCCAATGCTGCTTCCCACCATCCTGCCATCCCATAGGGTCATAAGACTGAAGCCAACTGAACAGCACCTGCTAGGGGTAAAAAGGATGTGGGGAAACACTGTGAGAAGACAGACTCTCCCTAGCTAATGTATTACATGTGAATGTTTATATATACATTATATAGGGAAGGCCATAACAAGTTACCTGAAATAATTTTAATATCTGTGCTAAGTGACCACTCTAAGTGTTAAACATTGATTTTGCATACTTGGTTCAAATACAAGTGTAGTCTGAGGCAAGAACTACATTTACAGGTGTTGCAATTTGTTAAGAAGTTGGGCAACCCCTCTTTAGCATAGCTACTCTGTGCTACCCATACTTCCCCTATAGTCTTTCAGAGTTCCTGCAATACTATAAAGACCACAGGTGTTCCAGAAGCAAAGTGTGTGTAGAAAAGAGGAGAGTACATTTTTCTCTTCCAAAGTGTGTTTATAAAGCAACACTGTCACTTCAGTGCACATGCCCAGTACAAGTGAGATTAGAATAAACCTGAAATACCACCAGCAGAAGCATGACACAAAATTGTGGACATCTGTTCACAGTGAGCTTGCCAAAGTCTAGAATAACCTGAATGACTAAGGACACTGTTACCTTGTGGAAACATAGAATGTTAACCCTGAAAGTGCCTGAGGTATCTTTAATTCTGCTGCTTTCATCTGTCATTTGGAGCTATGAAGACCCTGGGAGACCAAATAAATGACTTCTGCAAGTTCTCCCAGCTAACTGAGAACAGAGGTTGGTTTTCAGTATAGGACCTCCAACTGCTTGTCTCACTGCTCTTTTTGCACTATACGTGGTTGTAGTGCAGACTTCTTTTTTCTGCTGTCGTTCCTGACACTTTGAAATACAAGGTTAATTTTGGGCTGGCGCCGCGGCTCAATATGCTAATCCTCCGCCTGAGGCGCCGGCACACCAGGTTCTAGTCCCGGTCGGGGTGCCAGATTCTGTCCCAGTTGCCCCTCTTCCAGGCCAGCTTTCTGCTGTGGCCCGGGAAGGCAGTGGAGGATGGCCCAAGTGCTTGGGCCCTGCACCCGCATGGGAGACCAGGAGAAGCACCTGGCTCATGCCTTCAAATCAGCGTGGGGTGCCTGCGGCCATCGGAGGGTGAACCAACGGCAAAGGAAGACCTTTCTCTCTGTCTCTCTCTGTCACTGTCCACTCTGCCTGTCAAAAAAAAAAAAAGAAAGAAATACAAGGTTAATTTTGGAGAGGTGAGGCAGAATTGCTTGGAAGAGAGAGCGAGCAGGGGTACGACTGGTTATTGACTATGTGGAAGAAGGACATTAGAGAAAGTGTGAGTGATCATCTCTCAGTAAATTTTCTTTCTTCTTGCCTATCCCCCCAAACTATGTCTGTCAAGAGGGGTGCAGGATGGAGGCTGCTATGGCGACATACAAAGCTGTACTCTGTGGATCTTCTGAAATTCAAATCTGAGCACAGAAATAAAGTGTAAAGGTGTTTTCTGTTGTTATTCCTGTTGATTTTCTTTTTGCTTCTGTTCTTTTAAACAAAAGCCAAAAAAAAAAAAAATCCACCAAAGTTCAAGCTACAGTCAGAGTTAATTTTATAGTCATTATTTACATGATAAAATTTCCCCTTAAGTTGCTGGCCTCTAGTATGAAAATTTTTAAAAACCCATGAATTATTACTAGAAAAAGTGTTCAGTGTTAGTAAAAGCAGTGATAGTAAATTGTCATCAAAATGAAACTGCCTTTTGGGAACCAAAATTTGTTGTGTCTTTCTGCTGAACTCTGCTTCCCTGACATTGTTTAAGCTTGTCTAAAATATTTCAGCTTTCTTCTCATTAACATAATGATCTGTGCAATTATATTTTCTGATTTTTTTCCTTTGTAAAAGAACTGACCAGATTGTTCAGTTATAGTTTGTTATAACAGATGTGAATCTTGCGTCACAAACTCAGGTGTGCAAGAAACACTGCATTACTTTATTTTCAGAAAATCAAAAAATCTGATTTTGAGTTCCCAGCCAGGCTGACAAGACTTCAGTTTCTATTATTATTTGGGTCTCCTCCAGCTCATGCAAATTGTCACAGGGACATTCATGGAGATTTCCCTTTAGACTTCAACTCCCAGTGGTTACTTCTGAGTCTCCTGTCGTCCAGATCTGTTAGATGTTGACTCTGTAGGCTCATGGGATTCCAAGAGCTTAGGTGATCCATGCAGTCAACCCTCCAAGCCTCTCCCCTTCCTACAGGTAGTACTCTGGAGCTGGCTACAGGTCTCCCATACTCTCAGAACCAGATCCTGTTTCTGCTCGTTCCTTTACTCTTGTACCCTTTGAGAAGTCTCCGCATCTCCTGAGGTACCTCAGTGAATTCAGCCTTCCACAAAAGGTCCAAGGAGAGGTGGTCTACAAGAAAATTCTCCTTTTGCCTGGCCACACTCACTTGCCTAGGGTCGAGGCACACAAACACATGACTACATGCTTGGATCAGGAGAAAGGCACATACAGTGAGAACAAAGAATCAACTTCCTATTTAATGCATCTTCCTGCCACTGTAGCTAAAATGTAAGAATTGTACCAAGTAGGCACAGGACATTTTTCACTGCCTATAGACTACCTGCCTAAGGAAGATGAAAACTAAGGAGCTTCTTTATCTTACTAAACAAGAGGGAAAAGATCTTCCTTGCAATAGCAATAACACATACTGCTCTTTGCAGGTGCTTTGCAGGTGTTAGCTCATTCATGCTACATACTCTGTATAAAGTAATGAGAAAACTGAAGCCCAGGGGTTATGTGTTTTTCACCAAACACATGGCTATTAAGTGGCTGAGACAGAATGTGAGCCTAGGCACACTGGCTGCAGAGCCGATGCCCCTGACCCATACTAAACGGCCTTTCCAGCCACTGCTATGCCCCTGCTTTGCACAGGACTTTACAGTTTACCAAAGTCTGAGGGTGGAAACAGTCTGGGGGTATGCACCTACTCCTTAGCAAGCAGGGAGCAAGGCACATTGGCCACGTAATTCAGAATCCTGAAATGTCTTTCCTTCACTATCCATCTTGACTCAGGTAATGAGCCATTCACCATTGTCAACGAAAACACAGGCAAGTGCATCAAGGTACTGGATGACTGGATAGTAGCAAAAGATTGTAATGAAACCGAGGACATGTTATGGAAGTGGGTGTCGCAGCATCGGCTCTTCCATTTGGAGTCCCAGAAGTGCCTTGGCCTAGATATCACCAAACCCACGAACTCTTTGAAAATGTTCAGCTGTGATTCCCAGGCCATGCTGTGGTGGAAATGTGAGCACCGTCATCTGTACGGTGCTGCCCAGTACAGGTTGGCTGTGAAGGATGGATATGCCATAGCGAGCACAAACGTGTCCGATGTCTGGAAGAAGGGAGGCTCGGAGGAAGGCCTGTGTGACCAGCCTTACCATGGTGAGTACTGGGGAGGGATTTTGACCTGTTTTTCATTGTGCCTATTAAATGTGACAGTAAATATGCACAGTTGCATAAAAATAAAACCAGAGCGGTAAGGCCAGCCAAAAAGCCATGCAGTTCCAGGCACTGTGCCGTGACTGTGAACCACACACCTGTGAGGGCAGTCACATCTGCCCCTCCTCCCGCCCTTTACAAGTAAGGCAAGGGGAGGTTAAGCGACTTGTCTGGGGTCACACAGCAGTAAACTTAGCCTTTCAGATATTCTGGAATCTGAGCACATTTAGCTCCTCCATTAACACTCTGCACTCTGGAAGAAAGGAAAGGTTAGAGTAACAGGAAACTTACAGGCCAAAGGTCAAGAGGTCGAAAAAATGGATCTTAATTCTAAGTTAAAAAGAAGAAAGAAATGGGTATTTTTCCTTGTGTACAATTTTGATATAATGAGAACATCTTAAGCATCTCATGTGGGCTTGTTATTTTCATTTTTGGCATGTTTATCACACATGAGGTTTCTGTTTATGATTCAACATTTTGAGGGTGGACTTATCAATTGCTTTCAAAAATAAGTGTATGAATATTGCCTTTGGAGGAGCAGACCATGAACTATACTCTGAATCAAGGAACTGGATTGTAATGAATTTCCATGTTTAAAAAGAATGAGTAGGATGGCGCCGCGCCTCACTAGGCTAATCCTCCGCCTGCGGCGCCAGCACCCCAGGTTCTAGTCCTGGTTGGGGTGCTGGATTCTGTCCTAGTTGCTCCTCTTCCAGTCCAGCTCTCTGCTGTGGCCCGGGAGTGCAGTGGAGGATGGCCCAAGTGCTTGGGCCCTGCACCCCATGGAAGACCAGGAGGAAGCACCTGGCTCCTGGCTTCAGCCATAGCACCCACTTGGGGGGTGAACCAACGGAAAAAGGAAGACCTTTCTCTCTGTCTCTCTCTCTCTCTCACTAACTCTGCCTGTCAAAAAAAAAAAAAAAAAGAAAAAGAATGAGTAGATTTATTTTTCAAACACTAAATGTAATCAGCTGTTACCCCAGCAATCCTTTTGTTGTATGTCCTAAATTATACCAAGTGTTTATATATCTTATTTAAGTACTATTATTTTGCCTTTTAAAAAAAGATTTATTTATTTGGGAGTCGGAGAGAGGGAGAGACAGAAACTTCCCATCTGCTGATTCACTCCCCAGATGGCCCCAACAGCCAGTCAGAAGCCAGGAGCTTCTTCTGGGTCTCCTTTATGGACACAAGAACTTGGGCCATTTTTCACTGTCTTCCCAGGCACATTAGCATGGAGCTGGATTAGAAATGAAGTAGCCAGGACTCCAAACAGGCATCCTAGCACTACAGGTGGTGGCCAGCCCCCTTTACTTTCTTTTTAAAACTTATATTATTTTCTGAAGGTTGTCCTCTTAAATCTCTTTCAAGCTAATTTTAGCCTCAAATTCAGGATAGCTGCTTTACTTCCCACTATTTGCAGAGGTTTTCCTCCTAGTGAAAATGCACAAAATCTGAGAATGTCAATATATCCTGTTGCAGAGGCCAGTGCTGTGGCTTAGTAGGTTAAGCCTCCCCCTGCAGCAACAGCATTCCCATATAGGCACCGGTTCAAGCCCTAACTGCTCCAGTTTCAATCCAGCTGCCTGCTAATGGTCTGGGAAAACATGGAAGACAGTCTAAGTGCTTGGGCCCCTGTACCTGTGTGGGAGATCTGGAAGAAACTCTGGCTCCTGGCTTCACATCAGCCATGCCATTTAAAGAGTGGACCAGCAAATGGAAGACCTCTCTCTCAAATAAATAAATATATAAACCTTTTAAAAATGTACTGTTGCAGACATATATTAGAGAATTGCAGGTGGAACTGACCTTTTCTTTAATCCCCTGCCTACCTGTAGTTCAATAAATCTGCCTCTGTTGGCCAGCTTCCCCCTAAATTTAATGTGGTTGCTTCAACTTAAAACAATTGCTTTCTTTAAAAATAAAAGGAGGGGGAGTGCAGAGGGCAGCGCTGTGGCATAGCGGGTAAAGCTGCCGCCTGCAGTGCTGGCATCCCATATGGGTGCCAGTTCAAGTCCCGGCTGCTCTGCTTCCAATCCAGCTCTGCTATGGCCTGGGAAAGAAGTACAAGATGGCCCAAGTCTTTGGGCCCCTGTACCCATGTAGGAGACCCGGAAGAAGCTCCTGGCTTCAGATTGGCACAACTCTGGCCATTGCGGCCAACTGGGGAATGAGCCAGCAGATGGAAGATCTCTCCCTCTCTCTCTGCCTCTGCCTCTCTAACTCTTTCAAATAAATAAATCTTTTTAAAAAATTATGTATTTGAAAGGCAATTAGAGAGTTTCAGAGAGGGAGAGAGAGAGAGGTCTTCCATCTGCTGTCACTCCCCATATGACCTCAATGGCCAGAGCTGGGTCAATTTGTAGTCAAAGCAGGAACTTCTTCCTGGTTTCCCACCTGGGTGCAGGGACCCAAACCCACTTGGGCCATGTGCCTCTGCTTTCTCAGGCACATTAGCAGGGAGTTGGATCAGAAGTGGAGCAACTGGAACTTGAAATGGCACCCATGTGGGATGCCAGCACCACATTTTACCCACTATGCCACAGCACTGGCCCCAGCAATTGCTTTCTTGATACCACTTAAGGACCTTTAAATTTCTTGCTACAAAACCTGTTTATAACATGGCAACCAAAAGAAAACATGGAACCAGACAGAATGTCTTCCAAACTGAATTTAACTTGTTTCATTGTTTTTTTCAGGGACCTTCTTGACAGGATTGTTTCTGTCTCCTGCCCATAGTTCTTTTGAGGGATGTGGTTTATTATATTCTTAATCACCTGTAGTTGGCAAAATGTGTTCATTTAATAAAATATTAAGTCCTGAGAGTTCTACTTTTTTAAATTGATGTATAGTCCTTCCTGTTCTTAGGGACTGCTGGCTCAAGTCAGGGACTTTGTCTTGGACTGCTCTGTCAGACTACTGATACTGGTCCTTACCCTCCTTTCTTATCTAGCTGTATATAGAGATAAGAAATATGAGACACCTGAATCCCAGCAAGTGAAGTTCAAGGTTACCCAATTTATTATAGCAAAGCAAGGGCTCAAAAATCAAGATTCCTTTCCCCAAAGATGGCTTCTTTTTTCTCCCCTGATTTTTGCAATGTACAAAAATATTTCTAATATATGGACATTTATGTATTGTTGAGTCTTAGTTGGGTCATCTTCATTTTAGGGAAAAACTTTTTTGGGGGCCGGCACCATGGCTCACTTGATTAATCCTCCGCCTGTGGCGCCAGCATCCCATATGGGGGCCGGGTTCTAGTCCCAGCTGCTCCTGTTCCAGTCCAGCTCTCTGCTGTGGCCTGGGAGGGCAGTGGAGGATGGCCCAAGTCCTTGGGCCCCTGCACCTGCGTGGGAGACCAGGAAGAACCACCTGGCTCCTGGCTTCAGATCGTGCAGCGCCGGCCGTGGAGGCCATTCTGGGGGGTGAACCAACGGAAGGAAGATCTTTCTCTCTGCCTGTCTCTCTCTCACTGTCTATAACTCTACCTGTCAAATAAAAAAAAAATAAAACTTTTTCAGTTTTGTACATTTTATGAGTGAACTACTTTTGACCAACACTCACATATTCATTTATATCATTATTATATCTTGGTCTCAATGGCAGTTTTCAGATTTTGAATGTTTGGTGAATCATGCAGAGGAAATGGAACTATCTGAATTTTGGGGCAACTCCTAGAAGGCTGCCTATCTCTTCCACCATGGAAGCTTTTTGACTCATGTTCTGAAGAAACTAGTTTGTTTTCCACAGAAGCACCTCATCTCACGAAACGTTGCCTATTGCATAATAAGCTGTTGCTTTAAAGATATTTGGACCACAAATTCACATGTTCAGCTAAGATTCATCTTGAAAAGCCAGTCTAGCTAAGGAAACTCATGGGAGTTAGGAGGTCCAGCAACAGCAGAGAATGTGTGGGAATAAAAGTCTTAGTGAACACTTAGCATAGCTTAGCTGCTTCTGTTTGTGATTGTTGTATGTTTATCATGCTTCAAAGCTCACTGTGACTGAGAGCCTTCTAATTGAAGCCTAGCTTTGAGCTAAGAATTGAAACCTGAGAAAGCAGCCACTGATGTCAGAAATTGCCCTTGTGTGTCAAGGCCTCTAATCAGAGAGCCTGTTCTCAATCCTGTCACTTACAGCTGAGTGACCGAGTAGTTCACTTAACTACTCTGCAAAAAGAGTTTTTCACAAACATGTGTAGCAGTTGCCCTACTGACCTCACAGGTTAATGGTTAAGAGCAAGTGAAAGAAATGTGTGTAAAATCACTTTGTATTGCAGAAGTAAAAGGTTTTCCAGGAAAAAAAAAAAAAAAAACAAACAAAAAACTAATGGTCCTACAAGTAACAGTATTCAGGGACTGTCTTCTTGGTGTTGTAATAAAGGAAGGGAAATTGGTCACGAACTGTTGAGACTTTCAAGTGTGGTAAGAAACAAAGCAAGAATTCACAAAATAAAAACAGAAGTACTAAATTCAAAACTATTTTCATGACATAAAAAACAAAACCAGTGGTCCATAAAAGATTGCTTGCAAAGAAAAGTATCCCCTTTTTCTTACCTTGTGCTGAATGGTTGCTTATAATGTTCCAAACTGTTAAATTAAATCTCACACTTCAGTTAGATGAATGCTCGAGAATAATGAACGATATAGAATCAAATACTGTCTTAAGCACACTTTTAAGCAAAGTCGCGAGACATTCTGAGACTCTAATAGACTTGTGAAAGATGATGAGATTGATTACTGTGCTTTACCTAATAGCCTTGATTTTATCTGATGAGGATCAGGATTTTAAATATACTGAGGGTATAGAGAAAGGTAATAGGAATTGATGCAGGGTGAGCTGTTCTATTAAAACACCATTGGAAGAAAACTATGGACAAAAATATTGAACTATGGACAAAAATATTTGAAGTTGGAATCATTTTTCAGTGGCCCTTTGTGTACCCCAGAAAAGTGACTAAAATGAGAAGCTCAGTCTGCTCGCCCACTGACCACCAGCTGATCTCCTGACTGCCCCTTTGAAGACTTTAGGCTCTCATGTTCTGTATTACCATGCCCTGCCCCCACCCTGTTTCTTCTCACTTCCTCAAAATCCAGGCCCCATTCTGCCTCTGGTTTCTGAACAGCAGACTCTTTAACACCGGGGGTGTTCCCAAAGCTCACACTCACCCTCAGTGACTCCATGGTATTTTTCTAGCCCCACACTTACCAAAGAAAACAAAATGTAGGTGAGTTTAATCTCAAGGCACCTCTATAGTGAAGTTCTCTACCACCCACAGTAGTCAGTCGATCCTTACTTGATCAAGCCAGGATCTTTCAGCTTTTCATCACACCACGGTAAGTGAAGCTTTATGTGCACTTTCTCACTGAATCATCACCAACAATCCTTGTGATAAGTATGACTATTCCCAATTTTCAAATGCAGAAACCAAGGCTAATGGAGTTTAGACAGATAGCTTGCCCACAGCCACGGAGCCAGCATTCAAGCCCAGACCTGAGCAGTCAGCGTCCCTGCTCTCAATTTCCATGCTATGCAGCCTACTTGGATAGAGGTGTTCTTGTGAATCAAACAGTAACCTTTCTTTAAAAAGTTTTAGAAGTTTGCTGACTGAAGCTCATTATCCAGCTTGTAACTCTGTTTTCCTCTGCTTTCTTCCCAACGCACAGAGATATATACCAGAGATGGGAACTCCTTTGGGAGACCTTGTGAATTTCCATTCCTGGTTGATGGGAAATGGCATCATGAATGCATCGTTAGTAAAAATCATAGTGGGCCATGGTGTGCCACCACCTTAAATTATGAATATGATCAAAAGTGGGGTATCTGCTTAAAACCAGGTATGTATGGGCTGCAAACTATGTATAGCACAGAGAGAGTACTATATATGTGAGGCAAAAGGGAGAAGGAAGAGTTCAGGATGACTCAAAAGTTACTATAGCCAATACTATTCCTAGATAAGAAGTATAGGCTTGGAGAAAGAGCAGTAATGTGTAGTTACGTATTTGCTTTCAGAATCAGGTCAGGAAGGAGAGACCTGAGACAGGTTATGTCATGGAAGACAAAGGAGAGAGGGTGTGATAGGTAGCCCCCGTAGCTCAGAGAAGCATGAGCAGTTGGGAAATTGCTGCTGACCTTTAGCAGAGCAATTTCAGAACATTAGTGTGAGTAGAAGCTGGGTTAAAGTGAACCAAAGTATGGACAGGAGAGTGAACCCTGTATGAATCATGGAGAAGAAAAAGAGTGATGGTTACCATGAGGGAAAATGGATTGCCAAAAAAGTTCTAGAAAGGTGGTGAAGAGTATGCCGAGTGTGGAAGAGAATGGAGAAAGATAGGCCTGGCCTTCTCAAAGTGAGTGGCGTTGTTTCCCCTGCCATTCCTGTGTGTTAGTGCACTTTTTCTAGTGGCTTCTTACTAGAAGCAAACCACTCAAGTGGTGCTGAAGAACTCACTCTTCCTTATAATGAGAGGTGAGACCAAGGCAGCTGTTGCATCATTATCTGGAAAGTAGCTGAGACAGTTTCTCCCCAATTAGGTGAGAGTTATAGGGAATCACAGACCTGACAGGTGATAGGTACTTAAGAAGTATTGTTAAATGGGTAATAGGTTGAAAGACTTTGTAGCAATGATAAAAGAAAGAGCTCCAAACCTATGTAACAGTAGTTAACACTTACATGGCCCTGCAAGATGACAGGTACTTTTCTAAGCTCTCAATGAGTGTTAACTCATTCAGTCATCACAGCAACCCCATAAGATAGGTAACATAATTTATTTCCATTTTGTAGATGAGCATGGTGAGGCATAGGGGAGCTACCTAAGCTGCCTAAGGTCATACAGCGAATAAATATCAGGAAATCCAGCTGTGAAGTTCTTTTCCTAAAGAGCTACACTATTCTGCCTCACTAAGTAGCCAGCCTGGTGGTATTCATAAACTAATCCTCCGTAAAGGAAACTGGGACTTTAAAATACAGATTGCTAAGCAACTTAAAGAGGTGATACTGGACCAGTGGCTTTCTAACCCCAGCATTCCACAGAGTTCCCAGGAGGGTTTGTTAGGATGTAGGGCCCATCTCTACAAATTCTGAATCAGTAGATTTTGGGCAGGTAGGAGGAAGCATGAATTTACAGCAAGTTTTTAGGTAGTTCTGATGCTGCTGCTGTGGGGAACCATGTCTTGAGAAGTACTTACCTAGGCAGAGGTGTAGATTTTTCAACACCTGGAACCTACTGAAATAGAAAAAGCCAGTATTTGCTTTAGCTGTAATTGATAACAAGCAGCATTTGATCAAGCAGGTACAACTGTGGTTTGTATCAGAAGTCTCAGATGTAAAAAGGAGTTTAGAGGTTGTACAGTACAAAGACCTATTTCTCAGGTGAGAGGCAGCAGGTGCAGGTTGATGGAATGACCTGTCAGGGCCAGAGCACATTCATGGCAGATCTTCATTCCCCAGCATATTTACCCAACTCCACCTTGCTGCCTAATTTGGGATTATCCACCTTTGGGTAGTGAGATGTTAATGTATTAATGTTGACCCTAGAGGCAGCTTTTATGGAAGAAGCAAGATTGTGAGTTTTGGAAGCCTGACAGCTGCTAACCCATGAGGATTGTGTTGCATGGCAAACACACTGCTATCCCACTGGAAGCTTCTGGATTTACAAGTGTAGGGCCTCAGTAGTAATGGTAAACCTTCAGGAAATGCCTGCAAATCTACCCTTTTTGTTTCCACCAAATGTCACCATCTCTGTTGTTATCTATGCCATAAAAAAGAGGCCATTCAGAAGACCAAGTCCAAGCTCAGAGATCAGTGATCTGATTATAACTCAGTCACAAACACGTCTAGATCTTTGTTCCCATCTCTAAAGGAGAGCAATAGACAAGGTGATTTCTAAAGACCTTTCCAGTTTATAGGTCCAAGAATCTAGCATTTGATATGTAACTGGTCATGGGAGGCCATTTGAAAAATCCCTGAGTATCCTGTGTTATCACACTTGACAGGCTACATTGGTTTCTCCCTTCTTGTTAGGAGTGCATGGGAGGCTCTGAGTGTACTTAAAAAAATTTTTATTTGTTTATTTGAAAGGCAGAGTTACAGCAGAGAAAGAGGAGAGACAAAGAGATATTCTATTCACTGGTTCACTTCCCAAATGGCCACAACAGCCAGAGGTGGGCCAGGCTGAAGCCAGGAGCTTCTTCTGGGTCTCCCACGTGGGTGCAGGGTCCTCTGCTGCTTTCCTAGGTGCCTTATCAGGGAGCTGGATTGGAAGTGGAGCAGCCAGGACTCAAAACAGCAAACATATGCAATGCCAGTGCTGCAGGCCATGGCTTTAACCTGCTGTAACACAGCACCAGCCCCTGAGTATACTTTTGAACTAGTTATCTGAACACCTCAACACCTATCTCATCCAGAAAATAGCCTGAAGATTCTTGGGAATTATATATGCTTTTATATAGCTGTTAAAGAATATAATGTGTGCATTAAAGTACATACATGTTTGTAAACATATGAATATATAATGAATATATAATGTGAATTATATAATGTTGATTATCTATCATAAGTTCAATCATCTGCTAAAATGTTAAAGAGAAACCTGGGCTTAGTTCCCCAAATTTGGTAATCCCTTGAGCTCTGTGTCTTGGCCATTTCAGCAACATGTGTGCACACACATACCAGGCGTGGTTTCTCTGCCAGATCTGAGCAAACCCTCTGCAGTTGACCACTATGTTCAAGTTAGCTTGTTTTCCTCTGGCTCACTGCTCAACGACCTGTGCATGTTGAGACTCCTACCTTCAGGCCAAGGACAGGCAGGATCATTGGTGAAAATATCATATTGTGGGGCCAGCATTGTGGCATAGCAGGTAAAGTCACCACTTGTGACACCAGCATCCCATATGGGTATGGGTTCAGGTCCCAGCTATTCCATTTCTGGTCCAGCTTCCTACTAATATGCCTGGGAAAGCAGCAGAAGATGGCCCAAGTGTCTGAGCTCCAGCCACCGATGTGGGAAACTCAGATGAAGCTCCTGGCTTCTGGCTTCAGCCTGGCCCAGCCTTGGCTATTGCAGCCATTTGGGGAGTGAACCAGTGAATGTAAGATATATTCTTCTCTCTCTCTCTCTCTCTCTCCTATAACTCTGCTTTTCTAATAAATAAACCTTAAAAAAGAAAGAAAATACAACTTTGTAATTAATAAGGGTTAAAAGAAAAGCAAAACATAAAGGGAAATGGAAGTTTTAACTAGACAGTGTCATTTGGTGTCCTCTGATTTCAATTTCATTGTGTAACCAAAGGATCAAAATGTAGGCTAAAGAGCAAGAGCAGCCTCCATTTTGGAATACCCTAAGTCTATGCACATTGAATTGCAGTACTTGTAAGCATTCCATGTAATAGAAACCATTATGCCCTTATTCTATGATCACTAACATATCTTTTTATCAACAGAAAATGGCTGTGAAAATAATTGGGAAAAGAATGAGAAGCTTGGAAGTTGCTATCAATTTAATATTCAGGAAACTCTTTCTTGGAAAGAGGCTTACATCTCATGCCACAATCAAGGAGCTGACTTACTGAGCATCAACAATGCTGCCGAATTAACTTATCTCAAAGGTAGGTTTAGCTTGCATGTTGTCGGCAAATTGCTGAAATTGTAAAGATGCTATGAAGGTGTGTTCCTGTTTTCATACCCGAGTATGTTATTTTGTGTGTATCTTTTCTGGGTTCTCTTGAAATTTCAGCACTGAAGCCCACAGGCAAGAGTACTTAATGTAATCTTTTTCTATCCATTGAAAATGCATTGTGTGGTAGAGAATAGAGAGAGAGGGATGTTCAGAAAATGAGGTAGGGTGGCATGGTTAAACTGCTACCCTAATCCCAAGTGAAAGGACTTGGAGGAAGGTCCACCACATTAAGTTCTTTGAACATTGAAAAGTAGAGAATTCAAGGAAGCTAAAGCAGATGGCTGAGTCATACCAAACGGCCTCAGTAAGAAGTCCCCACGCTGGAATGGAGTGCAGTCCTCTGGAGCAAGGACAGTGTTAAGAAGTCTTAAAGTGGATCTAATAACAAGGACTTGTGGAATGCATAGGATTTTGTTTTGTTTTGTTGGCAAGGTAGTAGTGATCATTTTAAATGTCTTAAGTTATCAAATTTTAAATCACATAGGCAAAAAAAATAACTTTAAAGAGACCATTTATTCTTCAATATGATTTTAAGGAACCACCCTTCAGTTCAGTGAAAATCACTATGGAGGCTTTGATTGGAATTGTATTGAATTATTATTTAATTAGGAAGATATTCCTGTCTCTACATTGTCTTCTCATCCTTGAAAATTATATGCCTTTCTACTTTTTTAACAGTCTCTGGTGGAGAGCAGTGGTTCTTTTTTTCTTTTAAATATTTATTTATTTTGAGGCTGGTGCTATGGCGTAGTAGGTTAAGCCTCCGCCTGTAGTGTCAATATCCGCTATGGGCCATGGTACAAGTCCTGGCTGCTCCACTTCTGATCCAGCACCCTGCTGATGGCCTGGGAAAGCAGTAGATGATGGCCCAAGTCTGTGGGCCCCTGCACTCACCTGGGAGACCCAGAAGAAGCTCCTGGCTCCTGGCTTCCAGTCGGCCCAGCTCTGGCTGTTACAGCCATTTGGGGAGTGAATCAGTGGATGGAAAACTTCTCTCTGTCTGTAACTCTGCCTCTCAAGTAAATAAATAAATATTTAAAAATCTTTATTTACTTGAGAGGCAGAGTTATAGAGGGAGGAGGAGAGACAGAGACAGAATCTTCCATCTACTGGTTAATTCCCCAAATGGCCTCAACAGCTAGGGCTGAGCAAGGCTGAAGCTTTCTGGCCAGGGCTGGGCTGGAGCCTGAAGCTTCTTCTGGGTCCCTCACATGGGTGCAGGAGCCCAAGGACTTGGGCCATCTACTGCTTTCCCAGGCCATCAGCAGGGAGCTGTATCAGAAATGGAACAGCCGGGTTGTGGGTTGTGAACTGGCACCCATATGGGATGCCAGCACTGCAGGCGGAGGTTTAACCTGCTATGTCACAACGCCAGCCCTGACCTCTCTGTTTTTTAAGAACTTCTTTTATGTACTCAGTAAAATAAATAACTTTTTCTATCAGTCTCACAGTCTTTAAAAAAAACTTATACACAAGTGTTGACTTTTCTTTTTAATCAAGAGACCTGAGCTACTGGGACTCTGGTGGTTTGTTCTCTGAATGAAAAATATAAAAGCACTATTTCAAGGGGTATTTGAAGAGGTCACAGGAAATGTGTATTGTGAAAAAAATGTATGTGGATTTCATTTTTTTGGTCCGAAATAAAGTTACTTTTGAAATACTATCACAGTAATGATGTTGTTCCAGTTAGATTATTAAATGCTTTTCACGCACTAAGTTAATCTCATATAACCACTCAGTGAGGCAGTTATTACTAGCATATTCACTTTTTACCTGAGGAACTTGAGGCTCAGAGAGAAAATGTAACACGTACAAAGTCACTCACAATTAACGAAGCCTGCATTTGAACAGTCTGACTTAAAGCAAATTGTTTTGGGAATGTACCTGGATTGACTTTATAAGACTGTTAAGTTCTTTAAAGACAGAGATGAGTTTAATGGGTTGTTTTGTACTTTTGCCCAAAAGTGTAGGCATAATTATTGCATATTAAGCAAATATATATTGACTATGATGAATAAATCCTGTCACACTGTATTGTTTATATGATGTCAGAACTATGAGGAAGACACTATATCTCTAGAGAAATAAGTTAATTAGCACCACAGCCTCATAAGACTAGTGTAATCCTCCCTTGATAACAAGGGAGGATTGATTCTAGAACCTCTCATGGATACCTACATGTGTAGATGCTCCAGTCCCCTGTATAAAGTTGTGTAGTATTTGCATAGAACTTTTGCACATCTTCCAGTATGCTTCACATCACCTCGATATTACCTATTAAACCTAATACAATGCAAATACCATGTGAATAGTTGTTACACTATATTGTTTAGGAAATAATGATGGGGGGAAAAAGGTCTGTACATATTCAGTACAGACACAATTTTTTTTTTCAAATATTTTTGTTCCTCAGTTGGTTAAATACAAAGATACAAATAAGAAGGGCTAGCTGTATTTTCATCTACACATAAGGAAATTGATCAGGAAACTGATGCTTTCATCATACAGCTATGGAATATCAAATTGAGATTTGAATATTAAAATACAAAACTGCAGAATACTTTATTTCTTATTATACTACTTGCTCTTCTTACATATCTTTCTTTTTTTCTCAATCCTGCTAACTTACAACTTTGCCTTTACAAAAATTTTTATTTTCATTTTTATTTGAAAGGCAAAGAAACAGAGATAGAGACAGAGATCTTCCATCTGCTTGTTCACTCCCCAAATACCTGCAATAGTCAAGGCTGTGCCAGGCTGAAGCCAGGAATCCTGGACCTCCATCCATGTCCCCCATGTGAGTGGCAGGAGTCCAAGTATTTGAGCTGTCATTAGCAGGAATACTGAAATCAGAAATAGAACCAGGACTCAAACAAGTGTATCAAACAACATCTTTACCCCTGTGCCAAATGCCTGCCTATAACTACTTTTTTCCTGTGTTGATCAAAGCTTACATAATCAGACCCTAGAATAAGAATCTGTCAAAAGGCCAATGGGCTGATATTTGGCAATAGAATTCTATTCTGACCCTAAGGAAGCCTTGTAGAAAATATTGTTCAGAATGAAAGCTCCAGTGTATTGCAATCCTCTAGAATATTGACATTTGGAAAGTGATGACTACAGTGAAGTGTCAAAGTGCAACTGTTAACACCCTACCAAACAATCTAATGATTCCTTTTGGTTTTAAAGATTTTATTTATTTATTTGAGAGGCAGAGTTATAGACAGAGAGAGGGAGAGACAGAGAGAAAGGTCTTCCATCCACTGGATCACTCCTCAAATGGCCTCAATGACCAGAGTTGGGCTGATCCAAAGCCAGGAGCCCAGAGCTTCTTCTGAGTCTCCCATGTGGGTGCAGGAGCTCAAGCACTTGGGCCATGTTCTATTGCTTTCCAGACCATGGAGAGAGCTGGATCAGAAAAGGAGTAGCTGGGATTGAACCGGTACCCATATGGGATGCTGGTGCTGCAGGTAGAAGCATAGCCTACTATACTGCAGCACTGGGCCCTAATGATGTCTTTAAAGGAATGCATGGTACATGATTCTTTATACATCAGTTTTCTTCAATAATTCATAAAAGGGAAATATATTGTTAAGAATCTTATTTTTCCCCTATTCCAGGCCAGCCATTTCCCACAATTTATGCACATCAATACTTTTAGAGGTTCTATTTGTCTGTTTCTAATGTTCCAAGCTCCTCTTTCAATTTGAAAGTTGTTTAGGCTTATTAATAGGCATAATTGCAAATTCTGTTTTCCTAAGACCCAAGAAAGCTATGAGTTAACATCTAAACTCAGAGTATCTAAATCTTTTTTTTTTTTTTTTTGGACAGGTAGATTTAGACAGAGCGAGAGAGAGAGAGAGAGAAAGGTCTTTCTTTTTCCATTGGTTCACCCCCCAAATGGCTGCTATGGCTGGCACACTGTGCCAATCCGAAGCCAGGAGCCAGGTGCTTCCTCCTGGTCTCCCGTGCGGGTGCAGGGCCCAAGCACTTGGGCCATCCTCCACTGCCTTCCCAGGCCACAGTGAGGAGCTGGACTGGAAGAGGAGCAGCTGGGACAGAATCCGGCACCCCAATTGGGACTAGAACCTGGGGTGCTGGCGCTACAAGCGGAGGATTAGCCAAGTGAGCCGCGGTGCCAGCCGAGTACCTAAATCTTGAACAGAAATTTCTATTCAGCATCCTTTGAAAAAAAAAAGATTTATTTGTTTATTTGAAAGAGTTACACAGAGAGGGAGAAACAGAGAGATCTTCCGTCCAGTGGTTCACCACCAATTGGCCGCAACAGGTGAAGCACCGATCCAAAGTCAGGAGCTTCTCCTGGTCTCCCATGCAGGTGCAGGGCCCAAGGACTTGGGTCACCTTCCACTGCCCTCCCAGGCCACAGCAGAGAGCTTGATCGGAAGAGGAGCAGCCGAGACTCGAACCGATGCTCACATAGGATGCCAGCACTGCAGGTGATGGCTTTACCTGCTACACCACAGCACCAGCTCCTATTCAGCATCCTTTTACTGAGAACTACCATGTGTAAAATTGGGCCAGGTGTAGTGAGGCCAACAAGAGTGAATCAGACACAGATTTAATAGCCAAAGTATTTGATCTAGTTGGATAAACAAGAGTTGAACATAATATGGAGCACAAAGGAGAATATTATTTACAAAAAAAAAATCTTTGGATTAGCTAGTTGTTGATTGTGACTAGGGAATATTCTGCCATAAGTAAAAGCATACAAAACCTCCTTGAAAATAAGTCTCATGTAGTCTAAACGAGCTTTGTTTTTCCTTTCTGCCTACCTTGTACTTGCTTAGTTTTCTTTTTTCTTTTGTTTTTACTAATACAAGGGCCTAGAGATCTAAACTGGTATCTATGTACTCTCTGGCTTGTGTTTGGAAATCAACCCAGGCTGTGGTCTTTCCAATCCATCTAAGACCTAAAAAGAGACTCAGCAATCTCCAGAGCAGAAACATCTCATTTCCATTCTTCCTTATTCGCGTCTATCCTAAAAGATTAATCATTTGAATTCACTTTGACAAGTGTCCCAAAGTGAGGATGCTTCTGGGTTAGGGTCTCCACTGGCTTTGGCTTTTCCTAGACACATGACTGTTATCAGACCCTGTGGCTTCTCATTGTGGGAGAGGTATAGAAGCATAGGATCAGATCTGAACACTCAAGCAACATCTTCCTCAGTGGACTCACTCTCTTGATTTAATTTGGGGTTTTTTTTTTAATTTTTATTTATTTATTTATTTTTTATTTTTGACAGGCAGAGTGGACAGTGAGAGAGAGACAGAGGGAAAGGTCTTCCTTTTGCCGTTGGTTCACCCTCCAATGGCCGCTGCGGTAGGCGCGCTGCGGCCAGCGCACCACGCTGATCTGATGGCAGGAGCCAGGTGCTTCTCCTGGTCTCCCATGGGGTGCAGGGCCCAAGCACTTGGGCCATCCTCCACTGCACTCCCTGGCCACAGCAGAGAGCTGGCCTGGAAGAGGGGCAACCGGGACAGGATCGGTGCCCCGACCGGGACTAGAACCCGGTGTGCCGGCGCCGCAGGTGGAGGATTAGCCTAGTGAGCCGCGGCGCCGGCCTTAATTTGGAGTTTTATGTTATCAACCATTTGTCTCTTGATAAAGATAAAATGTAAAGAAAAAAAGTCTAGTTACAGATTGCCCATGGCATTTAAGAAATCTCTGCCCCTTATATTTACCAAGCAGGACTTCTGTCCATTTCCCATTCACTTCTACCTGGCAAACACACTTAAGAAACATTCATATTTGCCAACACAGTCACAATTTCAGTCTTATGATTCCAATGAAGTCTTCAGTCAAGTCACAAAGAACACTAGAATGAAGCAAAACATGAGGAGTGTCAAAGCTACAGTTTATTCCATTATAAATGTGTACCTGCAGTGCACAGTAGTGATAGGATGTTCAAAGGGATCAGAGGGATCAGTTATTTCCTACTGGAGGCGATCTGGAAAGGCTTCTTGGAAGGGATGGTATTGAATTGGGGAGGGAGTGGACAGATTTGTCCTCAGTACTATCTCCAGTAAAAAGAATCACAAGAATTATGAACATCAGGGTATGGTTGAGTCTGGAGTGCCCAAAATATGTCATAGTTTCCAGGCTTCCTTAGGGATGCCCGAAAATCATTTAAAGAAAAACTTACATTCAATTAAATCTGCAAAGTCTTCGTATATCAGTCCTGGCAGCCCTTGCTTCTATTTAGGAGATGAAAGAGAAGGATAAATCCAAAGTTTCCTTCAGTGCTGTCCTCACCCTTTTTTTCTCAGCATCTAGTGCCTTAAGAAAAGTGATGTGAACCCTGGTTTCTCATGCCCATACTTAACAAATTTATCCTTATCATACTGTCAATCCTAGTTTCTTCCTGGTTAGCTCCTTCCCCCAAGCTCTTTGTATCCATGTCAGCTGTTCTTCTCCTATATTTTCACCTACACTTACTCCCCCCTCACTCCTCCCCATTTGGCTATAAACTTGTTTAAATGCTACCATTAAAAAATAGACATAGGTGGGCCAGTGCTGTGGTGTAGAAAGTTGGCATCCCATATGGGTGCCAATTCCAATCCCGGCTGCTCCACTTCTGATCGAGCTCCCTGCTAATGTGGCTGGGAAAGCAGAGGAAGATAGCCCAAGTCCTTGGGCCCCTGCACCCATGTGGAGACCCAGATGAAGCTCCTGGCTCCTGGTTTCAGCCTAGCCCAGCCCTGGCTGTTGTGGCCATTTAGGGAGTAAACCAATGGATGGGAGATCTCTCTTTCTCTCCTCCTCTGTATGGCTGCCTTTCAAATAAATAAATAAATCTCTAAAAAAAGAAAATAGATGTAGGGATCGGGATTTGGCCCAGCAGTTACAATGCTGCTTTGGATGCCCGCATCCCAGGCCAAAGTATCTGGGTTCAAATTCCACCTCGGGTATCACTTTCAGTTTCCTGCCAACATTGCATACTGAGAGACATCCAGTGATGGCTCAAGTAATTTAGTTCCTGCTACCCATGTAGGAGACCTGGATTGAATTCTGTGCACAGCTCCATTGCAGGCATTTGGGGGAGTGAGCCAGCAGATGGGAACTCACTCGCTCTCTCTCCTTCTCCCTTTCTCTCTCTCTCTCTCTACCTCCCTACATCGCCCCTCTCCTTCCCTTCTTCCGTCCCTTCTACCCTGCTGCCTCATCTCAAATACAACTTATTTCCTGGATCCTGCAGCCCTACCTCTTTCTTTCACAGCCAAGCTCCTTTGCAGTCCTCTCCCAACTTCACATTTGCTGCTTAGTGGAGCAGTAATTACACCTCTGTTCCCACCATTCCCTTTCAAGACTCCTGCCCATCCTTTAAAAGTTGTTCTCCAAGTAGTAGCTCTTGGTTTGTTACTGACAATGACCAAAAGAAACCAAATGGCACTCGAGGCTTCGGGAGCAAAGGCACACAGTTGATTTACACATGCGGGTTCAGTTAGACTTGTGCCCTCTTTCTTTTCCTACTTTTATATGCTAAATTTAGCAAGGCAGGAACGATGCAGTTTTGAGGCAGTTTCAGGGCAGTTTGGGGGATCACACTGCTACCTTACGCCCACAGGGATTAACAAGTCACAACTGCAAGGTAAGATAGTTTTAAATATGGGAATGGGTGAATTGTAGCTTAAAGACAGTTTCAGGAGGCACGCAAGTATCTTATCTTAGGTAGCAGACTGGGACTTTATGGCAGGTGTGTAACCAAACTGGTTTCTAAGTCAGTACTGATTTGCTTAGACCCAGCTGGCCCTTTGATAACAAACAGGAAGGAGTCTGTAGCATGCCCTTGAACCGGCTCCTTAATGCCAAGCAGGAGGGCATCTGTAGCAGTTTCTCTGCTGCTGCTATTTTTCTTCCACCCAGGAAAGCCCTTCCCTTCCATTCCCTGGGTTTCAGTTTTGGTGAAGTCAGCTGTTTTATGCATCTGGGTTCGAGAATCTGCAGTAAGGCAAGGTTGTGTGTAGCAGAATTACTCTTGGAAGCCGTTAAAGTATGGACACAGTTTTCTGTTTACATACTACACCATTCATACACATAGTAATAGTTTTCTTCATAATACATGGTTTCCACAAACTTTTCGAAGACCTTTCCTGTGCCTGGATTTCAAAACTTTTTTTATTGAAAATAAACTTATCTTTTAATCACATTTTCTTTGAACCTATTGAAAGGTAATGCAATAGTATATAATTTGTAGGAAGGATTTAAGAAACTGTTATCAAGTGCTTTACTTCTGGGAGTTTTTCAACAGATTTATGAAGATTTCAATCTGTTAACTCTTCCTGTTTATCAGCATCAAAGCTGTCCTTGGTAATCATTTCACCAGTTGTTCTATCTCTTAATTATTATTATTATTATTATTATTATTATTATTATTTTGACAGGCAGAGTGGACAGTGAGAGAGAGACAGAGAGAAAGGTTTTCCTTTGCCGTTGGTTCACCCTCCAATGGCCGCCGCGGCTGGTGCGCTGCGGCTGGCGCACCGCGCTGATCCGATGGCAGGAGCCAGGTGCTTATCCTGGTCTCCCATGGGGTGCAGGGCCCAAGCACTTGGGCCATCCTCCACTGCACTCCCTGGCCACAGCAGAGAGCTGGCCTGGAAGAGGGGCAACCGGGACAGAATCCGGCGCCCCGACTGGGACTAGAACCTGGTGTGGCGGCGCCGCAGGTGGAGGATTAGCCTATTGAGCCGTGGCGCCGGCCCCTTAATTATGTTTTTAAAAGATTTACTTATTTATTTGAAAGGCAGAGTTACAGAGAGGCAGAGGCAGAGAGAGAGCAAGAGACAGAGAGGCAGAGAGAGAGAGAGGGGTCCTTCATCTGCTGGTTCACTCCCCAGAGGGCCACAATGGTTGGAGCTATGCCTATCCGAAGCCAGGAGCCAGGAGCTTCTTCTGGGTCTCCCACGCAGGTGCAGGGGCCCAAGGACTTGGGCCATCTTCTACTGCTTTCCCAGGCCACAGCAGGGAGCTGGATCAGAAGTGAAGTAGCTGGGACCAGAACCCGGTGCCCATATGGGATGCCAGCACTGCAGGCAGTGGCTTTCCCTTCTATAACACAGCTCGGACCCCATGTCCCTTAATTAATTTTTTAATTCTCCCTTTGTGTTGATGAGGTCTTCCAGGTTCCTGTAGATTGCTGTTGACTTGCTTTAAAAGTGTTGACATTTCTTAGAATCATTTGCACATTTTTTTCATTATTTTTCCAATATACATGGACCTTTACAAGCATGATTGCATCTGTTTTTTGTGGGCATATGCACATTGAGTGACATATTGGCAATTGGTCTTGCTATTTAAATTATTTCTGCTTTTCTATCTTCCCATCTCTTTTTTGCTGATGGAATCTGGTTGTCAAATAATAAATTGGAATGATCCATCTCCACTGTAGCACTTGTATTTATGTGTGCCAGGGGAGGGGAGCCTCATTTTTTTGTTTTTAGCCTAAATGTTCCTTTGGACCCTAGAGCCACATATTCCCTTGCCTACAAAAACCAGCTCCTATACATTTTTCTGACCCAGTACCAAAAATACTGTACCATTCAGGGATCTGTATCTGTTTCTATTACATTGACATTCTCCTAAGGACAGGGACTTTGTCATTTTGGTTTTTATATCTCTAGTACCTGACAGATAATATGTGCTTTACGAATTTAAACTATCAGTCTGTCATATAATCAGGTCTTCAAAATCTATACATATACATTGGGAACTAATTTTGCTAAGTCTTCAAGATCAGTATAAGAGGTTAAAAATAGTGAAAGAACTTCACTGTATTCTTGGCTTAGAAGAAAAGAAATTGGACAAGCCAGTAGGAAAGTAGAATTGAATTAACTTATCAGCCTTAGGGATTCTCCATAGTCTGAAGTTTGATGTCCATCAACATCAGCTGCCTGTGTTGCATAGACAGTTGCCAAATGAGCTCCTGCCTTAAAATCAAGCCCTTCATGTTTTTGCTTTTGGTAGAAATCTAGGTTTGATTTAGATAGTAACAGATAATTTTGTCATTTTTTAAATTATGTGATTTTTCCAGAAAAAGAAGACATTGCTAGAGTTTTCTGGATTGGTTTAAATCAGCTGTACTCTTCTAGAGGCTGGGAATGGTCAGACCACAAGCCATTAAACTTCCTCAACTGGGACCCAGGTAACTGCTTCTTTTCCCACCTATTTTGCACAGAGCAAATGTTTCAAAAAACAAAACCTCCCACTTACTGAGAGTTTATAAAAGCTTCAAGTCTTTTTTTTTATTTAGTAAATATAAATTTCCAAAGTACAGTTTATGGATTACAATGGCTGGCCCCCCCATAATTTTCCTCCCACTGGCACCCCCCCATCTTCCGCTCCCTCTCCCATTCCATTCACATCAAGATTCATTTTCAATACTCTTTATATACAGAAAACCAATTTAGTATATATTAAGTAAAGATTTCATCAGTTTGCACCCACACAGAAACACAAAGTGTAAAATACTGTTTCAGTACTAGTTATAGCATTACTTCACATTGGACAACACATTAAGGACAGATCCCACATGAGAAGTAAGTACACAATGACTCCTGTTGTTGACTTAGCAATTTGACACTCTTGTTTATGGCGTCAGTAATCTCCCTAGGCTCTAGTCATGAGTTGCCAAGGCTATGGAAGCCTTTTGGGTTCACCGACTTCGATCTTATTCCAACAGGGTCATAGTCAAAGTGGAAGTTCTCTCCTCCCTTCAGTGAAAGGTACCTCCTTCTTTGATGGCCCTATTCTTTCCACTGGGATCTCACTCACAGAGATCTTTCATTTAGGTCTTCTTCTTCTTCTTCTTTTTTTTTTCCCAGAGTGTCTTGGCTTTCCATGCCTAAAATACTCTCATGGGCTCTTGAGCCAGATCCAAATGCCTTAAGGGCTGATTCTGAGGGCAGAGTGCTATTTAGGACATTTGCCATTCTATGAGTCTGCTGTGTCTCCCGCTTCCCATGTTGGATCGTTCTCTCCCTTTTTGATTCTATCAGTTAGTATTAGCAGACACTAGTCTTGTTTGTGTGATCCCTTTGACTCTTAGACCTATCAGTGTGATCAATTGTGAACTGAAATCGATCACTTGGACTAGTGAGATGGCATTGGTACATGCCACCTTGATGGAATTGTATTGGAATCCCCTGGCACAAGTCTTTTTTTTATGGATTTATTTTATTTATTTGAAAGACAGTTACAGAGGTAGAGAGAGAGAGAGAGAGAGGTCTTCGATCCACTGGTTCACTCCACAGATGGCTGCAATAGCCAGAGCTGTGCCAATCTGAAGCCAGGAGCCAGTAGCTTCCTCCAGGTCTCCTGTACGGGTGCAGGGGCCCAAAGTCTTGGGCCATCTTCTACGGCTTTCCCAGGCCACAGCAGAGAGCAGGATCAGAAGAGGAGCAGCCAGGACTAGAAACATGCCCATATGGGTTGCCGGCCCTTCAGGCCAGGGCTTTAACATGCTGCACCAAAGCACCAGCCCAGCTTCAAGTCTTGACAACTATTCTTGTGGTTATTTCTCAAAAGAATGTTTTCTTAAGTCGTCCTTAATTTTGCTATGGTTACAGCCACCTGAAGCATTCCAAAGGCAACTGATCATTTGTCCCTGACCGTTAGAGCAACCTTGCACTTTCAGCTAAGAACAGAACGAGCCCCACTGCTTGGCCAGGAGCCAGCCTGTCCTGTAGGAGACTTGACACACCTATGATTTGCCCATGGCGTGTCTCATCTGCTGCTTAATCCTAATGCAGACACATTTCCACATTCTCAAACTCCAAGGTCTCCCCACTGTATCACCCCCAAATTACTGACAACATAAGGGTTTTATTTTCTTACACAAATAAATACCTCAAAGTAGATCTGATGGTGAATAAAACAAAATTTCTACTTAAATAAATGAATTTTTCGCTAAAAGAAGGGATTAGGTACCTTTTAAAAAATAAAACCTTATGCTTCGGACAGATGTAGAACCTAAAAGTTAACATTAACTTCAGTACAAAAATATTCTGTACACATAGAGGAAAAACAAGTTGTGTTCAATAAAATACTCGTTAGTAATTTTAGTTAATTAAATTTCTTCATTGATAAATTATTACTCTAATATTTCAGTGAATAGGATCTTTCAAGTTAATTTAATCTTTAAATCCTTAATGGCATTTTAGAATAATTAATTATTTTACTGTATAGAGTATCAGATTAATGGCTTCTTATCACAGGATATGACATGGATGTTGTCTGGGGCAGAGGTTTGTTTTTTGTTGTTTAAATTAACTACAATATGAGTATATCATAGTGCCCTCCCAATATCCTGTATTTTTAGAAGAATTTAAGCACATTGTTGTCTATAAGGCTTTGCATTTCAACTTACTTAAAAGTTTAAACTATACTTTGAGTTCCCATCAAAGCAGAATTATGAATCTGAATTATTTTTTGTAAATACCAACCTGGTCCTAACCTTGTTCTTCAAACTGAAAATCCTTCCTCTTAAGACAAGCCCAGTGCACCTACATTAGGTGGGTCAAGCTGTGTGAAAATGGATGCTGAGTCCGGTCTATGGCAGAGTTATTCCTGTGAGGTTCTACTACCCTACGTCTGCAAGAAACCATTGAATAACACCACGGAGTTAACAGGTATCTTTCTCATAACAAACAGATAAATCTTAATTAAATTCACAGTGTTCTGAAGTCAAGTCAATCTGTTTCGAATGTCTATTCCCATCTTTCCTTTACCTGATATTACCAGTGTAGAACAGTCTTAAATTGTTGACCCCGGGACAAGGTATTAACAACTTCACCCAAATAAACCTTTGGCTGAGACACTGAAAATATTAGGTAAAAAATGCATATATGTCATAAGAAGGCAGAGATGTTCTAGATAAGAAATACATTTCTATTCACTGGTATCTCTTTTTCCTCTAAAGTAGTTGTTTTCAATGTGTGATCCACAGAGCACAGCAGCACCTATGCCTATAGAAATGCAGATTCTCTCATTTTGAAATTCAATGATTGTTCACAGCCCTTGTCTCCACTGTTGAAGAACAGTGTTTTATTTTTCTTCTTACTATCTGTTGAACTCTTTACTTAGTGTAAGATTAACCTTATGAGTATAAAGTTAACTGAAAATCGATCTTTGTAAAATTAAGAGTGAGAATAGGAGAGAGAAGAGGAAAAAAGGTGGGAGAATGGGCAGGAGGGAGGGTAGGGTGGAAAGTATCACTATGTTCCTGAATCTGTATATAGGAAATACATGACATTTGTATACCTTAGATAATTTAAAAAAAAAAAAAAGAAAAGAAATGTAAATGCTCAAGACCTACTCAGATTTCCTGTATCCTGAACTCCAGGAATGGGTCTAAAGATCTGTGTTTCACAAAGCAATCTGTGTTTTCTGATACAGGTTCATGTCTGAGAACCACTGCTATAGGAATAGGGCTATACATACTGTACGACTCTGTGATGATTTGAAAACTGTGGATGCAAATGTATTCCCAGGCTCCCCCCCAACACACACACACAACACCTGGCTATTCTGCACCCTTCCTTGTCAGGCTGGTTCTTTAGGTCTTTAAGTTGAACAATTAGGTAGAAAAGAAGTGCAGAACATTGTATGGACAAGGAGGAGGCTTTTCCCAAGAGCTTGGAGGTGAGAGCACAAGCAGAGCTGACGTTTTTGAGGAGCAGAGAAGTTTGAGGAGTTTTTGCAAGAATAGAGAAGAACAGGACTCAGACTGTCAAGGACAGAGCCTGATGTATACCTGGGATTCCAGTGAATCTCCATGGAATGAGAAACTGAGAGTGAAATAGGTGAATCTAAATGTCCTGCTCTAAAGAACTATAGAGAAAGAGAATAAAGCATCCAAATTTCTTATAATCCAAAAAAGGAGCATAAAGCAACTTTTAAAGAAAAAAAAATAGTTGTATGTAATAAAAAATGTAGAAGGATGTTTTAAAATAATGGAGGAAGGAAACATTTATCTTCCAAGTTAATTCAAACCTAATTTAATCCATACAACAAAAGTCATAACATAAGAGACAGCACAAATGAAAATAAAATAGAGTGACTACTGAAAGATTAAGTATATATCTCACAGTAGTGATTATTAAGTAAATCATGATGTTTCCAAATGATTGAATAATATGCATTTATTAAAATAACTGTGCCAGCAGGAAAATACAAAGAACAGAACAAAATGATATGCCTACTTATCATTTTAATCTTGTGAAAATATGTATCCTAGAGATAAGGACTAGAATTTGAAAATGATTAAGTTTGATTATGTGTGATTTTCCCTCTGTTCCTTTATCATACTTGTAAAATACGTCAGTAATAAAAAATATTATTTCAGAGCTTTAAAGTTAATTGAGTTATCTTGCAGTTGTGAACCTGGATTTTATCCTTTAGTAAAAAACAAACTTCCCAAATCTTTAAGAATTTGTGTTTGTTTTCATACAATGAACTATCCAGCTGATTCTGAGCCAATGAATAACTAAACCACTTTCTGGTTTGTTAACAAAAGTAGAAGTGTGTTGTATGGTTTTACGCCTGACCCTTCCTGTAGACTAGAAAGATTGGACCTTCCCGTTGTGTTCATCATGGTCAAGATGAAGAATCTAGTCCTATGATGTCTGTAGGTATAGCAAGAGGGCATGAAGAGGAATCCCAGATGCCTTTTGGTCCTTTCCCTCTGAGCTGCCATCTCTTGGGTGTGATTGTATAAATGTCTATTTTGTTCCTTAAATCTCTGCCTGTCATTTGCTCAATAGTAGGCATTAGTGCGCATCTCCTTGCTAAGCTCACCATGGAACAAGAGGGTTGGCCTCATAATCTTCTCAAAGGCAGAGACTGGAGGGGAACCTAACAAATTGGATGCCCAGGAAAAGATTTGTCAGCAGCTGGTTCACTCTACACCTTCCTTTTCTCTGTTAGGACCAGGGGCAATCTCTCCCTACATGGTGTCTGTGCCCAGCTGTGCAGCACATTTGCATCCCATTAAAGTCACATCAGTATCTGAATCTCTGCAGGATTCTTATGATGCCATGTATGCAGGAGGGACTACATAGATTGATGTCGCTGTTGTATCTGGTAGCCCATCCCCCAGTGTTCCAGCAGGCTTATGATTCAAGAAAGAAAAATTTGCAGTGTTATTGATTCAAAGTAAATATATCTTTACTGGAGTATAAATAGCCGCTT
Organism: Lepus europaeus; assembly: GCF_033115175.1. Classification (NCBI taxonomy): domain Eukaryota; kingdom Metazoa; phylum Chordata; class Mammalia; order Lagomorpha; family Leporidae; genus Lepus; species Lepus europaeus. The sequence goes on along the minus strand of NC_084827.1, from coordinate 102,026,853 downwards.
TTCTGGCAGATGTTTGGACATATTCAGATACCCGCTGTGATGCAGACTGGCTGCCAAATAATGGATTTTGCTATCTGCTGGTGAATGACAGTGACTCCTGGGACAATGCGCATACGGAATGCAAAGCCTCCAGTAGTGACCTCCTGAGCATTCATTCTTTAGCAGATGTGGAGGTGGTTGTCACAAAGCTCCATCATGGAGGTAAGTTTTAAAATTTATACTCTATATGAGGCTTAAGATATTGTAAAATGGGCCTATTTTCAGACTCTTGGTGGAATTGAAATTTGATCCAAAAATCAGCACTGTCCCTTAGGAGTTTCTGTGGTGCTGGAACTGTTCACCAGCTACATGTGCAATTGAAATGTAGCTAGGGCAACTGAGGCACTAGACTGTCACTTTATGTGGTTTTAATTAATTTACATTTGGGTTTAAGTAGCCACATATGCCCAGTGGCTATTGACATTGTTCTGTATTGGCAGTACAAGCAATGATCAAATAATCTCCCTGTTCTCATAAACTAAGTTCTTTAAGTTCCTCCAAAAGCCTCAGTGATGATTTTACTTTTCTAATTATTTGGAAGCTAAAGACTGGTAAACCAAAATATACTAGACGACAGTATTACGACCTATTCCTTGGATTCACTAATAATAGTAAGTGCCTATTCTGTGCTGCCATGGTGCTAACGTTTCATTTGTGAAGGCAGCAGTGGATTGTATTTCTGTTCTAATTGGAACATCTACAGTTGTATTCATAGAATTCCCTAATTCCTTTAAAGCCAAGTTAATTTACACTAGATATCAAGAACACCACTCTACAAACCATAGTGTAACTGCTATAGCTGTATACTCTGTTTGCATAAGTGACTTGAAAGGCCTTCACCACACAACCTGCCTGCTTTATCAACATTTTAATAGGCTAATTAAGAATACCTTAAAGGCTTTTAAAACTACATCAGAATGTAAAAATGTACTTAGTGTGTCACTAAGTAAAACTAAACAAATGGGACATTTTTCTTTCAGATGCCAAAGAAGAAATATGGACAGGCCTGAAGAACATAAACATGCCAACTTTGTTTCAGTGGTCAGATGGCAGTGACGTGACTCTAACATATTGGGATGAGAATGAGCCAAATGTTCCCTACAATAAGACTCCCAATTGTGTTTCCTATTTAGGAAAGGTAGGAAACCTCCCTGGTTTATTTCTATTCTTATTGTAACACCTAATGATAATACTTCGATTGGGATATTTGTATATGAACAAGGAAAGAATATTAAGAACCTTGTATATGATCTTTATGGCATCTTCTGAAAAAAAAAAAAGTAAATTACAGCAGTTACTAAATAATCTGCTTCCTGCCTGAGCGCAGAGAATCCCTTTAGAACTCAGACCCTTGTGCCAAACTGGTCCTAATAACCTGTTTTCTCATAGGACCAAGGTCTCCATCCTGCTTCCTACCATTGGTGTGATATTTGTATGTAGCCATAATCTAACCTAAAAAAAAAAAATCCCATTTTACGGGGCTGGCTTTGTGGCACAGCAGGTTAAGTAGTTGCCTGCAATGCCAGCATCCCATATAAGCACTAGTTCAAATTCCAGCTTCTCTCTACTTCTCATCTAGTGCCCTGCTAATGTGTCTGGGAGAGCAGCTGGGTTCCTGGCTTCTGGCTTTGACCTGGCCCTGGCCCACCCCCGGTCTTTGTGGCCATTTGGGAGTGAACCAGTTCATGAAAGATGCCTTTGTCTCTGTCTCTGTTTCTGTCTTTCTGTAACTCTGCTCTTCACATAAATTTTTTCAAAAAAATCTTTATGAATTTATGTTTAGATCAAGTTTATATTAATCCTACTATGAGAAGTGAAAAAAGTGTGTTTAAAATTAGATCTGAATTTGTTCAAAATGCCTAAACATTTATTGAACATATTTTAAAACCAAAATATAGGCAGTATCTTGATCAGGTTGGGCACATGTCCTTCTGTGTTTTATTTGTATCAGTCTCCTGTGGGCAGTTGTCTCTTAATTGGTTGTGTGGGTGACTGTGTCACCCAGCCATCTGAAAAGACACAAGTGGGAGCAATACACAGCATATGTATTTAGAAGAATTTCCATGATAAAGATGTGTTTAGAAAGGTATCACATTGGTGCTGTATTTAAAAGAATGTGCAAAATGCTTTTTTAAAAAGAGTATCAGAATGGAAATTAGGTGCTATGGGGAAGAGTGAACTAATGCCATACCTAAACAGCATCCTAGTGCTCAGAACTGCCCCTTCTCATGCCTTATTTACTTAAATTTAACTGGTAGAAAGCACAGTGATTCAGCCAGATAAGCAAAATTAATGTTAAGCAGCATATTTGAAAGAAAACGTTCAAGTCTTGGCTGAGGTAGAGTTGAAAGAAAATTGTGGTCTAGAATTCATGGAGCACAGCTGTTCTACCATCATCACTTTACATATGAGGAAACCAAGCCAAGGAGGGAGTTGACTTCCAATAGTTTTAAACTGGTCATGTCATATGGAAGATTGGCATACTGGCTGAGTTCTTCCTTCAATGTCTTTACCCAGAGTCCTATGTTGATTTTATTGTTGGTCTTACAAGAAAAATGAAATTCATCCACAGTGTGACCTTCAGGTGATGCTGAGATAACAGGCTATGAAACACAACCATGCAGGCCTGTTTGCATTTTCTGAGAGTGTTTTCTCACAACCAGTTATTCACTACGTTCTCTTCCTCTCCTTCTTCCCAGCTCTCCCCCAACCCCAGACCTTTCTCATAGTTTTTGTGAATTCAGTTCTAAATGTATGGCAAATAATTTCTTTTGTGAGCAAATATGTTTGTCTCTTTTAAAAGCTAGGTCAGTGGAAAGTCCAATCTTGTGAAAAGAAACTTAAATATGTATGCAAGAAAAAAGGAGAAATAATAAGTGATCCCAAGTCTGACAAGCTATGTCCTCCAGATGAGGTATGTAAACTCACTGTGTAAAATATCCTAAGCTATAGTGCACCTTCTTGGTTAGAAATGATAGTTGAGACTTAAACAACTTAGACCTGTGAAATAGAAGAAATCACTACCTATTGTTCATTTACATGACAGCAAACCAGAAGGCAGTGAATCATAAAATATTTTCATACTTGCAGAAGAAAATGTCAATTTTTTCATGAATTTTTATACAAATAAATATGATTACTATCTATGATGCTGATTTTTTACTTCCCCTACTATTACTGTTCAAAAATAACTTAGCTTACATACTTTTATGATGAGCCAGGCACTAATTTAATTGTCTTTAATTCATCCTCTGTGAGTCCACACATGTGATCAGGGTGGGAGGTGGAGTTTGCCACGCTTATCACATGTATGAGTTCACTGGTCATAGCCTCAATTTCCACAAGTTGTAAGATGTCATCAGTATAACAGAGACTTGCTTGTCAGAGAGGAACGTCATCAAGTCTGGAAAGCATTGTGACAGCATCTCTTCTCGGATTTAGGGCTGGAAGAGACATGGAGAAGCCTGTTACAAGATTTACAGCGATGAGGTCCCCTTTGGAAAGAACTGCAATCTGACTATCACCAGCAGGTGTGACTATTAGTGCATTCTTAACTCTCAGCTCTTTTGTGAAATAATTTTCCTTAGAAAAAAGTATATCTTCAAATTAATCCAAACATTGGAAAACATTTGTACATTTGATGCTTCTTTTGTAGTTTTGAGCAAGAATTTCTAAATGACATGATGAAGAAGTATGATAAATCTCTAACAAAATACTTCTGGACTGGCCTGACAGATGTAGATTCACATGGAGAGTATAGTTGGGCAACTGTTGGTGGAATAAAGCAGGCTGTAACATTTTCCAACTGGAATTTTCTTGAGCCGGGTGAGTGTCTTGGCCTTTCGTGTAGCAGAATGGAGTGGCTAGTGAATGCAGCATCTTTCCCAAAGGTGTTCTTCACTTTTAAAATATGTAGGAAATGATCTTCAAGGATCTCTCTCTTTGCAACCAAAGGTAGAATCAGAGGCAATGTCTTTCCTACTAAATCCTTGGGAATAATCCATGAAAGAAGTTGGAAAACTCATTCCCCAAAGCTACCATCTAACAGCATAGAGCTAGAATCACCAGTATGGGTTTTTTCCTCTTGATACGTATGTCTCAAACAGAATCTAGCAGCTTTTTGTGTTTCACTTTACATATTCAACTCACTGCTTATCTTCTTTTTCCAAAATTAAGTATGTTTCTTGTCTTCTCGATGGTTAATAATTAAGCAACATATTAAAGATAGTGTTTAATCTAAAAGTTAGTTCATCTGTCTCCAAAAATCCCAAAGCATCAGCCATGATTGTCTGTAGAATCAGAACATTTTTTAAAACTTTTATTTAATAAATATAAATTTTCAAAGTACAACTTTTGGATTACAGCAGCTTTTTCCCCCTATAACCTCCCTTCCACCACAACCATCCCATCTCCCATTCCCTCTCCCATCCCATTCACATCAAGATTCATTTTCAATTATCTTTATATACAGGAGATCAATTTAGTATATACTAAGTAAAGATTTCAATAGTTTTCACCCACACAGACACACAAAGTATAAAGTATTGTTTGAGCACTAGTTATACCATTAATTCACATAGTACAACACATTAAGGACAGAGATCGTACATGGGGATAAGTACACAGTGACTCCTGTTGTTGATTTAACAATTGACACTCTCATTTATGGCGTCAGTAATCACCCCAGACTCTTGTCATGAGTTGCCAAGGCTATGGAAGCCTCTTGAGTTTGCCAACTCCGATCTTATTTAGACAAGGTCATGGTCAAAGTGGAAGTTCTGTCCTTCCTTCAGAGAAAGGTACCTCCTCCTTTGATGGCCCATTCTTAAAATCAGAACATTTTGGCCAGAAAGGTTATCAAAAGTCCCTTCCAATTTTGGGGTTGGGAAAATGGAAGTTTGGAACTGTGATTTACTTAACAAAGGTCATCTGTTTATTTAATTAGTAAAATCAAGATTTTCTGCCGGCGCCGTGGCTCAACAGGCTAATCCTCCGCCTTGCGGCGCCGGCACACCGGGTTCTAGTCCCGGTCGGGGCACCGATCCTGTCCCGGTTGCCCCTCTTCCAGGCCAGCTCTCTGCTGTGGCTAGGGAGTGCAGTGGAGGATGGCCCAAGTCCTTGGGTCCTGCACCCCATGGGAGACCAGGAGAAGCACCTGGCTCCTGCCATCGGAACAGCGCGGTGCGCCGGCCGCAGCGCGCTACCGCGGCGGCCATTGGAGGGTGAACCAACGGCAAAAGGAAGACCTTTCTCTCTGTCTCTCTCTCTCACTGTCCACTCTGCCTGTCAAAAAAAAAAAAAAAAAAAAAAAAAAAAAAAAAAAAAAAAGATTTTCTGATTTCCAAGCCAATAATTTTTAGAGGAGTTTGGCTTTGAATAAGACATCTGTTATAAAGCATCACACTTTTCTCCCCTTTGAATTATTTACATTTTTGTGCATACTTTGCTAATGTAATCACGAAAATATATTTTGGAACACATAAGTTGGAGTGTGTGAGCTCATAATTGAACCCAATATTTGAAATAATGCCCACAAAATTTGTAACACATGGTCATCACCACGTGGCATGAGTGGTGTGGATTGTAACAGTTATCTTTTTACTTGCAGTAGAGAATACAGATGCTAATCTTGGTTAAATCTCATCTGAGATTAGAAATATTTTAATAGATAAATCACACAAATTTCTCTAATAGTCATTCAGATAACTTAGGGTAAATGTCACACGCTTTATGGATAAGCCTTAGTGATTGGAGGGGTGATGAGGAAGTAGCAACTGTGGCTACCACTTCAGTTCTGTGATCCAGGCAACTGCCAGTGAAGTGTCTTTACCATTATTACTCCCAGCATCAGCCAACTTGGGCTACATGAGCAAGCAAGCCATGAATAGGAGCACAGAACAAGGGAAACAACAGCATGCCTACCCAGGGTAGCATGGCCTTAGTTTCCCTCATCCCTTGTTCTCCTTGCTGTCCACACATAAGACATATGGCTTCTGCATTTGGTGGGGTGGAAGTTGTTCTCATTATTTTCCACTGTGCGTGACTCTTCTTGTCTCCTGTCTACTTCAGGCAGTGTGGCATAATGGAAAAGGAGCATGATTTTTTTACAAAACAAATTCTAGTTCAAATCCCAACTCCATCACTCCCCAAGTATGAGCATGGGCAGGTCACTCAGTCTTCATCAGGAAAAAGGATTGGATGGTACAAACCACCTTTTAGTGTTGTATGAATAAGTAAAATTGTAGGCATCATAAGATAAATAGTAAACAAGTATGTGTTACCACATATCACCTTCTGCCTTTATGGTACCAGCCCTACCTTTGGGTCTGAATCTAAGAGTTTTGCCTTGAAGTTTACTTTTAACAGCTTCTCAAAGTTGTTAACCTGACTTGAGCCCCTGTCCTGAGGAGTGTAGTGGCTTAGGATGCTATACTAAGAAGCAGCCTACATGGATTTAAGTCACTGAATACTTATTGTACCTCAGTTGCAAAAGTAGAATCCACCCTATATCCTTGTTGTAAGGATTATTTAATTGAATCCTTTTAGAATAGTCTCTGACAAGTTGCACACGCTTTTGTATATTACTCACCCTTATTATCATCATGATTATTCTGAATAACATTTCTTTTTCTCCCTTTTCTCCATTTTGTTGCATATTCTGTCTGCCTGCCATGGCTCAAAGTAAAAACATGATTGAACTTTAATTTAAAAATTTAATTTTTTTTAACTTTTATTTAGTAAATATAAATTTCCAAAGTACAGTTTATGGATTACAATGGCTTCTTCCCCCCCCATAACTTCCCTCCCACCCGCACCCCTCCCATCTCCCATTCCCTCTCCCATCCCATTCACATCAAGATTCATTTTCAATTATCTTTATATACAGAAGATCAATTTAGGATATATTAGGTAAAGATTTCATCAGTTTGCACCCACACAGAAACACAAAGTGTAAAATACTGTTTCAGTACTAGTTATAGCATTACTTCACATTGGACAACACATTAAGGACAGATCCCACATGAGAAGTAAGTACACAGTGACTCCTGTTGTTGACTTAACAAATTGACACTCTTGTTTATGGCGTCAGTAATCTCCCTAGGCTCTAGTCATGAGTTGCCAAGGCTATGGAAGCCTCTTGAGTTTGCCAACTCCGATCTTATTTAGACAAGGTCATAGTCAAAGTGGAAGTTCTCTCCTCCCTTCAGAGAAAGTTACCTCCTTCTTTGATGGCCCATTCTTTCTATTAAACTTTCCAATTAAACTTTCCAATTTAATCCCAGCTTCTCCAGGTGGGTGTGTAGCTATGTCTACTGGGAAGTCTCTTGGAAAGTGGGAGGTGAAGGACTGCAGAAACTTCAGAGCACTTTCAATTTGCAAGAAAATGAGTGGACCTGTTGAACCTGAGCAAATAGCTCCCAAGCCAAGCGACCCCTGTCCTGATGGCTGGCATAGTCTCACCTCCGGTCTTTCTTGCTATAAGGTAAAGTAACCTTGTCATTCACTACTTCAGCAAAGTTAACTTTCTACTCTCCTCATTTCTGTCTTTGTACAGATTATGTTCTTCCTCATAGACATTTGTAATCTAAAGTGTTGGAGCCAGGGGTCTTAATGGGCATGAACCTCAAGTGGCAGGTGGCTCAGTCCTACTCCCTGCACAATACTGTCTGAAACAGAAGCCAAAGCCACAACGGAGTTATTTCCTTCTGGGAAGTCCGATAAGTGGCATGCCATGATGGTACTCATCTTGGAGCTCTCAGACACTTCTTCTTTTTTTGTTTTTTGACAGGCAGAGTGGACAGTGAGAGAGAGAGACAGAGAGAAAGGTCTTCCTTTTGCCGTTGGTTCACCCTCCAATGGCCGCCGCGGCCGGCACGCTGCGGCCGGCGCACCATGCTGATCCGAAGGCAGGAGCCAGGTGCTTCTCCTGGTCTCCCATGCAGGTGCAGGGCCCAAGCACTTGGGCCATCCTCCACTGCACTCCCGGGCCATAGCAGAGAGCTGGCCTGGAAGAGGGGTAACTGGGACAGAATCCGGCGCCCTGACCGGGACCAGAACCCGGTTGCCGGAGCCGCAAGGCGGAGGATTAGCCTGTTGAGCCACGGCGCCAGCCCTCAGACACTTCTAATGCTTGTTGTCAGATTAAGAATTCTATCACTTCTTAGAACAAAAAAATTTATTTTCATATCTGTATCCATCAGGTAGTCTCACAAACCATTAGATACCACCCCAAAATTCAATGGCAATGACAACAGTCTGCAGGTCAGTTGGGGTTTCACTAATCTAGTTCAGGCTTGAATGGTCAGCTGTGCTGGGCACCAGGCCATGACGTGAGATCTGTTGCCATTCAATCATGGGATGAAGTTGGGGGGTAGCTGCTATCAGAGGCTTGTTTTTCTTACAGTAAATCAGTGAAGCCCAAGAAGGTAAATCCAGCCACATAACCCCGTTTCAGACCTCTGTTCACTTCACAGCCACTGTTGTGCTGTTGGTCACAGCATAAGGCACATGGTCACTTACGCAAGCCCCATAGTGAGGTGTAAAGGTGTGTATTCACCCAGCAGGAGGCCAGGACAGTGAGGTATAAAGGTGTGTATTCCACCCAGCTGGAGGCCAGGACAGTTATACATTATTACATCCTAGGAACTGAAGACTTGGGACCAGTGATCAGCTTACCGTTATGTCATCTTCTCTTCCTGCACCTCCCGTTTTACCACCGTGGTTCCTTTGGCTTAAAATTAATCATCACAATCCAAAGAAACAGTCCAAAGTAGTAGGTTTTGTTTTGCTACCTTCTGTCAATGTTCATACACCAGAGCAAATTGCTCTTTCTCTTTATCGGAAAGTAGTTCTGTTCTTGTGTAGGTCTCAGTGGCATATACTCAAAATCATACTGTTAGAACATTATTGTGCAGAACTGTCCCAAAATATTCATATGCATTGTCTTCCCTCCTAGTTCATTTCAAGTCCTAGGAACATGGGAAAACACGGTATCTTGCTGGAGCAATACCCAGCCTGGCTGAGGAAGGTCTTCTCTGTGACAACAGTGGCTGGCACCTGTGTCAGCCTTTAGTTGACATTTTAAGCAAGAATTAGCTGTGTCTCAGTACACATATGCACTTATTACACTTGTAAGAATGTATTTCAGGGATGCACACATTTAACTCTAATTGTCTTTTTTAATTTAATTTTATTTATTTGAAAGACAGAGTTACACAGAGAAGGAGAAATAGAGAGAGAGAGAGAGAGAAAGATCTTCCATCCACTTGTTCACTTCCCAAATGGCCGCAATGGTCGGAGCTGGGCTGATCCGAAGCCAGGAGACCCATCCAGGTTTCCCACGCAGGTGCAGGGGCTTAAGGTCTTGGGAAATTTTCTACTACCTTCCTAGACCATAGCAAAGAGCCGGATTGGAAGTGGAGCAGCAGGGACTCAATTTGCGCCCATATGGGTTGTCAGCAGTGGAGACTGGGGCTTTAACCCACTGTACCACAGCACTGGCCCCTGTAATTGTCTTGGAAACTATGAATACTTTCAGATTGTATCAGAAAACAAAATAACATTTTATTTTGTTCAGGTATTCCATATAGAAAGAGTTGTGAGAAAGAGGAACTGGGAAGAAGCTGAAAGATTCTGCCAGGCACTGGGAGCACACCTCGCTAGCTTCAGCCATATGGATGAAATAACTGAGTTTCTTCAGTTATTAATGGACCAGTTCAGGTAATACTTCTAGAATGAGAGCTTCTGTGCTAATTGATGTCCTCCACATATTTAAAGTGAACAGTTTTTGTTATCTAGAAGGCCTTTCAGTGCTTAGCATTGTGTAACCTCATGTGCTCTTATGTGCAAGACTCTGAAGGATCTGGAGAGTGAGATACCATCCCCACCCTTTGTGTGCAACAAGGTCCAATGGTGGGGATAAGAAGAGTGGGACCCAAAATCTAGAATGTAGTTAAGGAGGCGCCTTGGGAATTCAGAGGCGGGATGAAGCGTTTCTGGGAAGTGTAATCAGGGGAATACCATGAAAAAGGTGGATTCTCGGAAAGTAAATTATATGTTTAACGGTACACTAGGAGAAAGTACCAGAGAAAACGGAACATAGGCAAAGGTTCTGAGACCAGAATGTTCAAATATGGTAAAGGAGAAATGAGTTTAGCTATAAATGGAATTTAGATCCAGAATTGGAATGTCCCTGCTTGCCAGGGAAGGAGTTTGATCACAAGTCAGGAAGCAGTCTTCTATGTGCAGGATATATTCCAAGACTCCCAGTGGATACCTGAAACTGTGGTAGCACTTAAGCCTATATAGAATAGTTGTTCCTGTGTATATATATACCTGTAATAAAGCTTTATTTATAAGTGGGGCACAGTAGTATGTTAGCAACAATAACATAATAAAACAGAACCATTGTAATAATACACTGTAGTAACAGGGATGTGAATATGCTCTTCATCTTACACTGTCTTCCCCCTCTTGTGATGACATGATCGATTCAGCACCTGTGTGATGACGTGACCAGAGGTGAACTGTCCTAGGCATTGCGATACAGCCTCAGGCATCTGTTGACCTTTCCGTGATATGTCAGACGGAAGATCAGCTGCTACATTTCAGAGCAGGACAGCCTAAGATAAATGCTACTCAGAATGGCATATAGTTTAAAATTTAGGAACTGTTAATCTCTGGGATTTTCCATTTAATTTTTTCAGACCACACTTCACCGCTGAGACCATGGAAGTGAAACTGCAGATAAAGATGAACTACAAAAGACGCTTCAAAAAGTTCATGTAAAATAGAATTAAAAGATGAGTTCATTTTGGTGCAAAAAAAAAAAAAATTGGAAATCCACACATAATACACATTTTCCATGAACTTTATGAAGATTCCTCTGCATGAATGTCATTTTTTTGGCTCCAAAGTAAGCTTATGTTTTAATTCCATTTTACATGAACTTCTATAGACAGGGAGGATTAGTAGGGAGATGCAGGACAACTAACTTGAAAGGTCTTAAAGCTGCTTTGGTGAAATACTACATTGAGGAATGGCAGTAAGAATCGGAAAGTTGGAAGTGATCAGAGAATTAGAGAAGTGACAGCCATTGAGACTTTGCTGTCAGGGTGCAAGGAGGCTCCCTGAACTATCTTCTGATGTTCTTAAAGACAATATGGAGGGGCCGGCGCTGTGGTGCAGTGGGTTAACGCCCTGGCCTGAGGCGTTGGCATCCCATATGGTCGGCTGGTTTGAGACCCAGCTGCTCCTCTTCCGATCCAGCTCTCTGCTATGGCCTGGGGAGGCAGTAGAAGATGGCCCAGGTCCTTGGGCCCCTGCACCCATATGGGAGACCCAGAAGAAGCTCCTGACTTCGGATCGGTGCAGTTAGGCTGTTGCAGCCAATTAGGGATTGAACCATCAGATAAAAGACCTTTCTCTCTCTCTCTCTCTCTCTCTCTCTCTGTAACTCTGACTTTCAAATAAAGAAATAAGTCTTTTTTTTAAAAAAAAAAGACAATATGGAGAGATATGGGCCAGGCGCTGCAATCATAGGAGGAAAATCTCTCTGAAGCTCTAGGAACAATCAGAACTGTGAGGAACTTCAATTATTTTTCTCTTCCCTCACTTTTCTGCACTGAAAATAAAACTCAAAGCTATAAATCACAGATTCAAGGAAAAAAATATAAAAAAAAACCACCACCTGAGAATATTCTAGTGAATCTTTTCCCCAGTCATTTTGAACCCAACAAAAACTTCAAAGAAGAACAAAACAATTTACGAAACATAAAGAAAATCTAACTATCTTTTTTTTCTCTGGGACATTTAAGGAAGAAGTAAGAAGTTTGAGCTCAGAAAAGTTTGCTATGTTTCAATTTTAATAACCAATAAATTTCATTTGTGTTGAGAATAATTGATATAAACTACCTATGTTTATATGAGTTTTCAAACATATATTGCAAATGAGAGGTGGATTTAAAAAAATCAGGAGGCCAACATCATGTTATTTGTGATGCTGGTATCCTATATCAGAGCGCAGGTGCCAGTGCTGGCTGCTCTGGTTGTGATCCACCTTTTTACAAAAGAAGATGACCCAAGAACTTGGGCCCTAGCCACCTATGTGGGATGCCAGGATGGAGCTCCTGGATCCTGGCTTTGTCGGGCCTACCCCTGGCTGTTGTGGCCATTTAGAGAATGAACCATGGATGGAAGATGGATCGATTTCTCTCTGGCTCACACTCTCACTCTCTTCCTTCCCCCGTCTCTCTCTTTCTCTCTCTCTCTGCCTTTCAAATAAATAAATAAGCTAAATGCTTTTTAAAACTTCAGAGCACTTGAATAGGTAGTCTATTAGAAATGAGTTGGAAATAAGTATATAACATGAAAACATAGTCCCAAATCTAAATAATTATAATATATATAATTATAAAAGTAGAACATATCTTAAATCTTGAAAGAGAAATATAAGCATTTTTAATAAAATCAGGTGTTTAACTCATTTAAAAATAAAAACTGGGATGCGGAAATACAAAATAATTGCAAAAATAGAAATATTAAATAACTTTCTCATTTTGCCTGGAAACCAAATTTAACAATACAGATTTTTTTTTTTTTTTTGAGAGACAGAGAGACAGGAAGAGAAAGGCAGAAAGAGAGCTTCCATCCATTGGTTCAGTCCTCAAATTTCTGCAATAGCCAGAGCTGAGCAGGGCTGAGGCTAGGGGCTAGAGCCATTAGTCTGGAGTGAAATTCAGGTCTCCCACATAGGTGGCAGGGGTGTAACTACTTAAGCCATCACTGCTGTCTCCCAGGATCTACACTGGTGGGAAGCTGTTGTTAAGAACTGGATCTAGGAGTTGAACCCAGGCACACAATTGTGGGTTACAAGCATTGTAATTGCTAAGCTAAATGTCCCCTCTTTTGTACATTTTTAAAATTTTGTGATAACATATAGAAGAATTTAAGAGAATATTTTTCATCTATTGAATATGCAATGGATGAGGGAAAGTCCATATAGAAAATTATAAAGAAATAAAATAAAAGGATGAATTTCAGCATAAAGCAAATCATCAAAAGATCCATCTTATCTGTTATCAGGTTTTATTAAGTCCAAGTCTGCAAATTTGTTCAGTAATGAAATCCGACTGTATGCTGTTGAAAAGACTTACAAGTCTTGCCAGTTAGTACCTGTCCACCCCAAAGAGCATGATGTTTTCTCTCAAAGGAGATATTAGCCATGAAGTATTATAAAATTGAAAAATTTCAATAAAAATACATCTCTTTACAAATTAAAATAACTAGTAACATTTTCATGTTGCAGCAAATAAAGGTAGTGCTGGGAAGCTGGTGGCCCACTCTCCAGTTTGCTGTGGTCACGAATTTACTACTTGACCTGTTTCACTTGCTCAATTTGCATACTTCTCCCATGTTAACTCAAGCAGCAGTACCATATGATCACCTTAATAGATGCTGAAAGTGCATCTGGTAAAAATCATTATTCATTTCTGACTAAACATATAAATATAGACTTGACATATGTAATGAATAGAAATACTATGTAAATTCTTAAATTAAGAGTAAAAGAATAGGCCGGCGCCACTGCTCAATAGGCTAATCCTCTGCCTGCAGCGCCGGTACCCCAGGTTCTAGTCCCGGTCGGGGCACCAGATTCTGTCCCGGTTGCTCCTCTTCCAGTCCAGCTCTCTGCTATGGCCCAGGAGTGCAGTGGAGGATGGCCCAAGTCCTTTGGCCCTACACCCGCATGGGAGACCAGGAGAAGCACCTGGCTCCTGGCTTCAGATCAGCGTGGTGCGCTGGCCGCAGTGTGCTGGCCACAGTGGCCATTGGGGGGTGAACCAACGGTAAAGGAAGACCTTTCTGTCTCTCTCACTGTCCACTCTGCCTGTCAAAAAAATAAAATAAAATAAAAACCAAAAAGAGTAAAAGAATAGGTTAACCAATAGATTGTCATGCTTAATGATGAAGCATTAAAAGCACTTCCATGAAAGTCAGAAAAAATGTAAAGATCTCTATTGTCAATCACTATTGTTGATCTTTGGAATTTAGTCCCAGTGCGTTAAAATAACAATAATACTATAAAGTGCAAGTGTTTATAACATATTTACTATAGGCAAAGGCAGATTATAAATGGGTAAAATATACTATTTACATTAAAATTTGACTGCAAAAATGCTTCAAAAAAGGTAGTGATTGTTACCTTTAAAAATTGAGTGATTAAGAAAAATGTTTAAATTTTCACATTTTCCAGATTTACTTTAACATAGCCACAACCATGTTTTTCTCATTAAAGAAAGTGGTCTCACTACTGCATATTGGGAACCTGATATAAAATACAATACCTGTGTTCCATAAATATTCATTTATTAAGCATCTATTGTAGAGTTTCGAATATTCTAGACTTCAATACAGATTGATCTAAGCCAACTTAGAGATGCTAACTCTCAGGTTCTTTTGAAATGAGTGTTAGCTACTCTCTTACACCCTTGAGAACATATTATAATGAATATAAAATTGAGCCCAGATCCTTTCATAAAAAACACATTTATTACACAATCATGGAAGCAGGTACAAAATTTTTCAAACAGGTTGTTTCAGGAAGTTGACAGCATCCCAGCAGGGTGTCCCTTTATGTGTTCTAACTACTACCTTGCATTGAAGGTTCACTTTAGGTAGATGTGAAAATGTTCCAGGGACACAATTCTGTCAATGCTATAGTTGGCATCAGCCTGTTTGAATCACTTGATCTGGTGCCTGGATGTGGGTCCAGTTAAGGATGGAATTCTAGATGACATTTCAAAAGATACAGGCTGCCAAACTCACAGGCTTCTAGTATCCCTTCATGAAGAGTGAGAATTTCTCTAAATGTTTTAGCTAATTCTCACATCTTGAAAAATTTACATTTCACTGATGAGAGTCCATGTCTGACATCACAATGATTAAAAAGCTTCTAATTTCACTGGTAGAAACCCATGTCTGACATTCACTCTACTAATGGCCAAAGTCTCCGTGTGGCTTCTGTGTTGGCCACCTCTGGAGCATGGCCTTCTGATGACTGCAGTCTCCCTGAGGGGCGAATCTCCAGCAGGCGACTTCATGGCCCCTGCATCTCAAGCTTGACACACACACTGTACAGTCGAGGTAAAGTATTTTAAAGTAAAATGCTGATGTAACAACCTCTAGATTCCAAATAAGGAGAAGTAACTAACTGAAACAGGAAGCTATGAACATATACAAAGCAATGAGGTTATAGATATTTGTGAGAATCAATTATGAGAAAGTTGAAATATCATATGTGATAGATATGACCACTTAGAGCATCTATGCACAGAACAGGTTATACTAGGCAACAAAACTAGTAATTAAGGAACTTTTCTTGATTAATTTCTTTGTTTCTGAGCATACTTATTGAGCACTACCACATTAAAGAAATCAATATGAGACTGGCGTTGGCACAGCAGCTAAGATGCCACTTGGAACACCTGCAGTCTGTATCAGAGTGCCTGGACTTAGGTCTTGGTTCCACTCGTAAATCCAGCTGTCTGCTAATGCCCACCCTGGGAAGTAGCAGCGATGGTTTCAAGTACTTGGGACCCTGCTACCCATGTGGGAGACCCAGATTGAGTCTAAGGTTCCTTGCCCTTTTTTTTTTTGACAGAGTTAGACAGTGAGTGAGAAAGAGACAGAGAGAAAGGTCTTCCTTTTTCCATTGGTTCATCCCCCCAAGTGGCCGCCACGGCCGGCGCATTACGGCCGGCGCACGCCGATCCGAAGCCAGGAGCCAGGTACTTCCTCCTGGTCTCCCGTGCGGGTACAGGGCCCAAGCACCTGGGCCATCCTCCACTGCCGTCCTAGGCCACAGCAGAGAGCTGTTCTGGAAGAGGAGCAGCTGGGACAGAATCCAGCGCTCCAACTGAGACAAGAACCCGGGATGCCAGTGCCGCAGGCGGAGGATTAGCCAAGTGAGCTGCGGGGCCGGCCTGGCCATTTTTTGATCCAGCATTGGCTATTGTAGGCATCTGGGGAGGGAACCACCAGATGGGAAATCTCTCTCTGACTTTGTGTCTATCTCTGACTTTCAAGTAAATAAAAATAAATAAATAAAATACAAGTACACTGTGCTCAGTGTTTAAAAAATTTAATGCAAGGGGCCGGTGCCGTGGCTCACTTGGCTAATCCTCCGCCTGCGGCACCAGCATCCCATATGGCCACCAGGTTCTAGTCCCGGTTGCTCCTCTTCCAGTCCAGCTCTCTGCTGTGGCCTGGGAAGGCAGTGGAGGATGGCCCAAGTGCTTGAGCACCTGCACCCACGTTGGAGACCAGGAAGAAGCTCCTGGCTCCTGGCTTCTGATCAGTGTAGTTCTGGCCATAGCGGCCATTTGGGGGGTGAACCAATGGCAGGAAGACCTTTCTCTCTGTCTCCTCTCTCTCTCAATGTCTAACACTATCTGTCAAATTAAAAAAAAAAATTAATGCAAGTTCACAGTGTAAAATTTGGAAAATATAAAAAAAGAATAAAGAAAATAAAAATCATATCCTGGCTATAATATATGATATATATTATAATCTAGTTAATATTTTGTGTAAACTCTTTTGCATTTTTTCTTGTCCTATACTTGTAAATTTTGCAAAATTTATTTTTCACAGAGCATACTGTTCAATTTTCTTCTGATCACAAAAGTAATCCATACTGAATTTAGAAAACAGGACAGCAGAGGGAGAAAACAAATCTGCATAATCCCTTCACTCATAGGAACCATGTTTTATTTGTTCTCCTATCCCAGAAATTAGCACATTACCATAATGAAGCAGACTGTGTTGTCTGTTAATTAAGTGCTCTGTTAAAAAATAAGAGAGATAATTTGCCTCTGCTATGCTAAGGAAGAGAGTATATCCGAAAACTAAAATTGAAGCCATGGCTTAAGAGAGAGAAGGAAGCACACCCATTTGTGTTAGAAAATGACTCTAAAGCTTACTGCTTCACAGTTTAGCTTGTCATTGCAGGAGCTGACCCTTCTCAGCAAGATATCCACTTCCCAAATTGTGTATTGCATGCCAAGGAGTTAAGTCAGATTACTGCTATACTTCTCAGAATCTAAATTCCACATCTCTATTTGTATTTCAATGAAAAGACTTCATGGTGCACCAAGTCATTAAGGCTCTGGGATCTTTGCAACTCTTAATGGCAGCCCAACAGGGAAAGCCATTGTAGAGCAAAAATAGCCATGGGATTAGAGAAGAAAGCCTTGTTTGCTGTGCCATGTTGCTGTGTACAATCCCTCCTGTGATGTGCATGAATGGATTTAGATGTAAAGCTAAGGCTTTGCAGACTCAACACGCTCATCAGATAGTATTTATTGGAGGTTATGGCTGAGGTGCTCTTCTCCTTAGCAACAAGATGCAGCAGGAAATTTTATTGAGAATAAAATTTTTTACACAGTTATACATATTAACTTTTTATGCAATGTCTTCTTAACCTAATAGCTTTAAAATCATATACTTAAGTGGTTGGAGTAGGTGAAATCTATAAAGAAAGAAAAATTCCAGCTTAACTTGATTCCCTCATTATGATTAGGTGCATTTTTTTCCCTACAAATTTTCTAAAATTGGAAGAGAGTAGTGATTAATGTAGCTTTCAATTTTTTCTTCTCGTTATTTGTCTATAGCTAAACCAGGTCAAATCAGCAACAGATAAAGTTCAGGAAATCATTTTAACCTCTGACCACACACACTCAAAAATTGCCCACCCATAAGTAGCTACGATTTTCTGTGTTCATGACACACAAACGAATCTCTTGAAATGAAGCTGAAAACTGTAAATTTATGAATTGAAATGAAGTTTAATCTAGTGGGGATTAGAAATGTTAGACAGGCAAACTTTCCTCTGAAAAATTGTTCTTTGAGGTGCAGCAAAAGAGCCAGAAATGGGCTTGGAAGCAGAGAAGTGAGGGGCTGGCATTGTGGCATAGCAGGTAAAGCCGCTGCCTGGACACTGATGCGGGCATCCCGTATGGGTACTTGTTCAAGTTCCTGCTGTTCCACTTCTGATCGAGCTCCCTGCTAATGGCCTGGGAAAAGCAGCAGAAGATGGCCTAAATGCTTGGGCCCCTGCATCCAAATGGGAGACTGGCTCAGCCCTGGCTGTTTAGGAGAGTAGAAGCTTCTTTGGGCCTGAAATACTCACAAGAAATGCCCTTTCACAGTATGAATCTTTAGAAAAGATGCAGATTCATCATTATTAGTTTAATTCTACATTGCAGCCACTTGGGGAGTGAGCCAGCAAATGGAAGATCTCTCTCTCTTTCCGTGTCTCTTTCTCTGTAACTCTACATTTCAAATAAATAAACAAATCCAAAAAAAAAAAAAAAAAAAGAGGAAGAAGCAAGCAAGTTTCTAAGAGGAAGGAGGGGAAACCTTTGGTTAAGAGAAGACTGGGTAGGATCCTACAAAAAATCTGCCAGTGGGAGCCTCTGAAAGGCTAGAGACAGACATAGGATCTCTGATCTCTGATTGTCTTTCTGGTTGTATTGCTGATTGTGTAAAGAAGAAAAACTATCTAATGCTTACTTTAAGAGAAACACAAAAGTCTATACACAAATTTCCCAGCCCCAAATAAATAAAAGCTTTGGATGAAATGAAGTTGTATTTGTAAAAATGAGAACGGAAACGTAACCTCCTCTTTATTTTAGTAATCTGATTTTAACTGCTGTGTGGCAGTTATCTAGGCCCTGTGGTTTAGAGATTCAGCACTCAGAGTGATACCTTCAAAAACAGGAAAGTTCTGATGAATTGAAGACACGAACTGCAAATTCCTGTCACAGCTACTACTGAAACTGGATGTAATTGCCTCCACTGGATTTTTATTTTATTTTATTTCTTTGACAGAGTTAGACAGTGAGAGAGAGAGAGAGAGAGAAAGGTCTTCCTTCTGTTGGTTCACCTCCCAAATGGCCGCTACAACCGGCACTGTGCTGATCCAAAGGCAGGAGCCAGGTGCTTCTCCTGGTCTCTCATGGGGTGCAGGGCCCAAGGACTTGGGCCATCCTCCACTGCACTCCCGGGCCATAGCAGAGAGCTGGCCTGGAAGAGGGGCAACCGGGACAGAATCTGGTGCCCAAATGGGATGCCGGCACCGCAGGCAGAGGATTAACCAAGTGAGCCACGGCACCGGCCCAAATTTTTATTTTAAGTCCACAAATTGGTGAGCATTTTCAATGAACAGTGCTAAAAACCAAGTAAAACAATAAAAACCAATAAGTTATGGTCCTCATATTTCATCATTGCAGTAAGTCGAAAAACTTGAGTTTGAAATGATGAAAAGGTACTTAAAATATGAGGGAGTGCTGCACAAAGGAAGAGATAAAGCAATTATTTTATTAAAAAGAGAGAATAATTTCAAATTTAGTCTGGACCAACTTTTGGTTCACTAGTAAATTCTGTAAAAATGCAGACTTAATTCTTTCCCAGTAGTATGTTCCATATAGTCCACTAACTCTGTTAAGCCTGAGAGTAGGAATTGTTCTTAGATCTGAATCCTAACCCTCCTCTAATATGCATTGTTTATATGTATATTGCATTTGTAAACATGTTATGAAGGCATATGTATACTGACACACACATACACACACACATGCACTGATCATCTATTCATGTGCCAACAGAGGTTAAATTATATAGAATAGAGTTAGTCTACTCAGTAAAGCCTAAAAGGTGTAATAAAATTTAGGAAATATTTACAATTGGAATTAGAGGCAGAGGCAATTTCCTTTGGATGTATTACTTCTATTTATGCTGCATATTGTAGATTCCTGGCTAGAAAAAGAAAAGGATCACTAATGTCATGTCCTGCCTCCATGTGTGTAGCAGTGTATTCTTGGAATGCCTGTCCCCTCCTAAAGGCCAGTCTGACCCCTGGCACATGGTGCTCTCGGAAACACTCACCACCCTTCGAAGGCTGACTTGTGCTGCTCCTTTCATAAAGCGTTTCCTCACGTCCTGCAGTCCGTAATGACCTCTCCTTTCTCTGAACGTTTATTACACTTAAGATTTATATGACTTACTTGATAGCTTTCATAAATAATTGTGTCATATTTTCTTTGCTCATATATATTTTGTTTCCATAACTATTTTATAGTCCACTTGAGGATGGATATTAGATCTTATACTTCTGCATATTGTCTTTGCTACAGCTCAGAGTCTTGTATATGAAAGTATAATACTTATGAGTGTTAAGTATAATCATTTAGGTGGTTGCTTACTTATAATTCTCTGGTATATTTCTTTGGCACTTAGAAAATATTCAAATTCATGTTTAGTTTAAGCATAATGGACAGTATTAATTAAATAAGTGTTAAAACCTTATTTAATGTAAGTATAGCCAGATAGTTTGTTTTTCATTTTAAAGAAACAAATTCAATAGTGTTATGGACACCTTTAAGTAAATGCTATTGCTGTACTTGGATATATCTAAAAACATTGTCTAATATTAAAGCACTTTAGTGAAAGTTTTAGAATAATCACAAATTTTATTTCCTCTTAAGATTTAAACCAGAACAGCTCTTGTCTCTCATATGAAGAAAATAACTTAAAATTTAGTTTTTAAAATGATTGTTCTTTTTCTATAGGTACTCCATATTAAGGGTCTAGTTTCATTTCAACACTTCTTTATATGGATTGAAACAGTGTTCTTCAGTTAGTGACAAGATCTGAATAAATTTACAAGTCTGAAGCACTTTAGACATGTCAGTGATAAATATATTTACCCAGCATTCTTCTCAAAAAATTTTAATACTTTTTACACAGTGATCATCGATGGCTTTGGGTCGGTTTGAATAAAAGAAGCCCAGATTTAGAAGGATCCTGGCAATGGAGTGATCGTACACCAGTGAGTTGAAACTTTCTTTTTTGGGTAACATAGAAAAAGTGTTTGTTTAAGTAACAAGTAAATTGATTGTTAAGTAACACACTCATGTAAAATTCCTGTAGAATCACAAAAGACCATGAATAGCCAAAGCAATCTTGAACAAAAATAACAAAGCTGGAAGCATCATATTACCTGACTTCAAAATATACTGCAAAGCTATTAGAACCAAAAAAGCGTGATACAAGCATAAAAACAGATTTGTGAAACAGGGAACAGAATAAAGAGCCAGGGCCAGCACTGTGACATGGTGGGTTAGGCCGCAGCCTGCGACACCCCCATCACATATGGATACCAGTTCATGTCCTGGCTGCTTCACTTCCAATCCAGCCCCCAGTTAACGGCCTGCAAAAACAGCTGAAGATGGCCCTAGTACTTGGGCCCCTGCATCCCATATGGGGGACCCAGATAAAACTCCTGACTCCTGGCCTTGGCCTGGCCTAGCCCTGGCTGTTGGCAGCCATCTGGTGTATGAACCAGAAAATAGGAGCTATCTTTCTCCTCCTCTGTTTCTCTCTCTGGGTGTAACTCTTTCAAATAAATAAATAAATCTTTAAATAAATAAATAAAAGTAGAACTACTATAAATGAACTAGCACTCCCAACTGTTGGGAATATAGCCAAAGGAAATCACATCAGTATATCAAGGAGATGTATGTACTCCCTTGTTTACTGCAGCACTATTCACAATAGGCAAGATAGAGAATCAATGTTAAGTGTCCATCAACAGATGAATGGGTGAAGAAAATGTGGCATATGTGTATACAATGGAATACTTTTTAATCATTAAGAAGAATGTAATCCCATCAATGTAAGCAACATGTATGAACCTGAAGGGCTTTATAAGCCAGGCACAGAAGGATGCCAGTGTTCCCACTCACAAGTGAAATCTAAAAAAAGATGATCTCATAGAGCTAGACACTAGAATGGTGATTGCTAGGGACTAGTGCAGTAGCAAAGAGGGAGAGATGTTGATCAAAGGATGCAAAATTTCAGTTAGATAAGAGGAGTAAGTTTAAGAAATGTATTGTAAGATACTGACTGTAGTTATCAATATATTATATTCTTAAGAAATACTGAGGCTCAATATATAGTTTTCTTGCCACAAAAATAGTAACTATGTGAGGTAATGAATAAGTTAGTTAGACTTAGTCATTCCATAGTATATATATACTTCAAAACGTTTTATGTGATATATACATATAATTTTTTCTGAAAATTTTAAAAATAAGATTAATATATATGCATATCATATAAGCACTAAATTATACATTTTTATTGAAATGGATTCACATGTTTGTAGTTGGGAAAAATATATGTAGTAAGGAAAAACAAGTTATTAATATTTTTTATTTAAAAAGAAAATATGTATATAGTCCAAAAAAGAGAGAGATATGAATATGATGGTTGTCTTTGTATAGTACAAATGATTTTTCCCCAAAAGGGGTTTTTTGTATTGTTTTTAAATGTCCTTTTAAAAAAGTAATGTGAAACTTTTCCCTTTTTATATAACAACAGTTATATGAAAAGAAACCATCTTTATCGAGGGAAATAATTTGTTTGGATAACCTTTAAAAATTCTTAAATGTTATTTCAGTTGTTTATATTATCCAAAAGGGAGGATTCATGTAACACTTTTAGGAGCAAAATGATTCTGGAATTTTCAGTATTTGTTCTGCCACAGTACTGTCAATTCATTTTGTGTTCTTTCTAAATATAAGACTCCTTGACTTTTATTTTCAAATTACAACATAAATGAGATTAAAAAAACAACTAGCACTTCATCACATGTAAAACAAAAATATCTTTCCAAGCTCTTGATTCTGTGACTCTAGTGATGAATTTCATACACCATTAACCTCTACTTCGAAACTATGTCTTCCTTTGTTTGGATACTTATGACATTTTCTAAGTCCTCTCATGATTTAGCATCCTGGTATAAAAATGAGATGAAAAGGTTTTCTTTCTGTAGCATGTGAACATGCTTGAATTATTAGAGCTGCTTAAATTACATCTAAATTGCAAATATTTATATGTCAGTCTTAAATTCTCAAGCCTCTCTCTCTTTTCAGGTGTCTACTGTTATCATGGAATATGAGTTTCAGCAAGATTATGACATCAGAGACTGTGCTGCTGTCAAGGTCAGTACAATGCCAGAAAGTCTGCATATTTAAAAAACAAATCTGGCATCGTATGTGGTCAGGCAGCAGATCCGTGGGTGCCTTTTGTGTATGAAGCATAATGTTAGGTGCAATGAGTGATAAGCACATTCCTGGCCTTACCAGCCTAACTTGTACTTAATTTGAAAGGATAAAACTTATATTCAAGAAAGGCATTTATGAAAATAGTCAAAGGGTACTGGGTTATTGGGGAAATCATATAGTTTAGGTTTTATTCCAGTCTAGCTGTGAGATATATCACATAGTAAGTTGAAATCAAGACGCAGGAATTGAAGAGGAAAATGTATATAAAAAAGAACAAGTATGCAAGAGCTGGATTTGGGGGAACTGCTAACATAAAAAGGGAATGATGATGAGAAAGGAGGCTGCTAGATACAGCTTTACTTTGTATCCCAAGAAAAAGATTCAAGAAGACCAGAAATATTACAGGAAGGGTGCGGCAAGTAAGAACTGACAAAGTCATCAGAATGCGCTTTTCTCAAAGTAACTCTTCTAGTAATAAACCATAGTGTCCTGCCTTTTAACAGAATTTCCAGGTTAACCCTAAAAAGGTAAAAAAAAAAAAAAAAAAAAAAAAAAAAAAAAAAAGTCTAGTGAAGCTCATGAAGCTCTTAGGAGTCCTTATAAGTGGAGAGACTTGAAAATTCGCAAAATTAAATAAATAAGGCTGGCACTGTGGCTCAATAGGCTAATCCTCTGCCTGCGGCGCCGGCACACCGGGTTCTAGTCCTGATGGGGGGGGGGGGGGTCGGATTCTGTCTCAGTTGCTCCTCTTCCTGTCCAGCTCTCTGCTGTGGCCCGGGAGTGCAGTGGAGGATGGCCCAAGTGCTTGGGCCCTTTTGTAGATTTTTACTCAGGCATTACTGTGTAAACATGCTGCTCATTCATGTGTTCATTTACCAGATATCTTAGGTACTAAAGGTAAAATGGAAACCAAGGCTCTAGGGCTCACAGTTTAGTGTTTCCTAAGCACTATACCAACTGCAAAATATTTTGCCATCGTTCTCTTCCTCTAGGTCAATCAAAGGCCCTGGCGAAGAAGGTGGTATTTCTATGATGAGAGAGAATTTGTGTATTTCAGGCCTTTTGCTTGTGATACAAAACTTGAATGGGTGTGCCAGATTCCAAAAGGTAAGTGATGTGATGGTTAATCCTTTTCACAGCTTTCTTATGTTCTTAATTTTAACATTGTTTATATGTTAACAGTGTGAAAGACTATGAAGATGCAGTTAATATATTAAGTACCTCCCTGTTTGACTTCTGCTCTTGATAGAAGGCTACTTTATTGAAAATTTATGCTACCTTACTCTCTGATTGTGGAAGAATTTGTATAGAAGATAAAATTTAGGTTCAGTGGGGCAGGCACTATGGCATAATGGGCCCAGTCCACCTGTTGCAGCCAATTGGGGAATGAACCAATGAATGGGAGACCTTTCTGTCTCTCCCTCTCTCTCTTTGTAACTCTACCTCTCCAATAAATAAATAAAATCTTAAAAAAAAATTAGGTTCATTTACAGAGACTAGATTGTAGAATGAAAGATTATTTTAAGTAAAGGGAGAAATGTCATAGAAAAGAATCATTTTAGTTTTTTTTAAATAACTTTTTTTTTGACAGATAGAATTAGACAGTGAGAGAGAGACAGAGAGAAAGGTCTTCCTTCCGTTGGTTCACCCAGCAAATGGCCGCTACGGCTGGAGCTACGCCAATCTGAAGCCAGGAGCCAGGTGCTTCCTCCTGGTCTTCCATTCCCAAGAATCATTTTAGTTTTAATTTAGATGCAAAATGAAGATAATCTTGGAAGAATGAGGCAAAAGTTTAGAAATCAGAATGTGGCAGTTCCTGTAAAATTCAGAAGCAATTTTCAGTGAACTCCAAAATTGCAAATATTTTAGATAAATCCAAATTCTAGAAACTAGTTAGATTGATAGTAGAACCTTTGATTCCAAAAAGGAGATGAAAAAAATCTTAGCGTTTTACTAGGAGACTATTAAGGAAATAGTAAGAAAAGTATTGCATGAGTTATACTTACAAATTATTTTAAGCAGCAATTGGGCATATTAAATTAGTGGCAAATACACAGGAAGTTCTAAAATGAGTTTAAGAAAAGAGGGAAGGAGGGACGGTCGGGTGGAAAGTTTATTATGCTCGTAAACTGTATATATGAAGTACATGAAATTTGTTCCCTTTTTATAAATAAAACAATTTTTAAATTAAGATGAAATGAGTTTCTGAACTGAATGTAAACAGGTCATTGAAACAATGGGTATATATACTCCCACAGATTCTCAAAGAACTCGTTTTATGTCATGGAAATGCCAGTTAGAGGGTTGTTCTTTTTCCTAAAAAAAGTGTCTATCATGTTACCTTTAAAGGAGTTCCAGGGGTTGACATTGTGCCATAGCAGGTAAAGTCACCACCTGCAATGCCAATATCACATATGGGCACCAGTTCAAATCCTGGCTGCTCCACTTCTGATCCAGCTCCCTGTTAATGTGCTTGAGAAAACAGCAAAGATGGCCTAAGTGCTTGAGTATCTGCCACCCCTATGGGAGACACAGAAGCTCCGGGCTTCATTGTGGCCATCTGGGCAGTGAATCAGCAAATGGAAGATCTTGCTCACTCTCTCTGTCTCTCTGTCTCTCCCTCTATCTGTGTACTCTGACTTTCAAATAAATAAATAAATAAATCTTACAAAATTAAACAGCTTCTGATATTCTATCAGGTACAGTAACTGGTGAGTCTCTCCCAAGGTGAACTGTCAAGCTGCTAGTAAAAGGGAGTCAGGGATTCAGTCCTAAAGGAGAAATATGGCTGAGTTATTCCTGATTATTTGATTAAACCTTAAAAGGGGGCAATGAAAAACCAGTTTGGATACTGTTAGATAAGTGGCATAATAACTCATGCATATAATTCTTTAAACTTTTCTCTTTTTTTAATTTTATTGATCTGTTTGTATTTATTTGAAAGGCAGAGACAAATCTTCCATTCGCTGGTTCATTCCTCAAATGGCTACATTAGCCAAACCAGAAGCCCAAAATTCCATCTAGGCTTCCCACATGGGTGATAGGAAAGCAATTACTTGAACCATCACATGCTGCCTCCCCGGGTGCAATTAAGAAGCTGGACAGGAAGCAAAGCAGTCGGAGCTCAAATCGGGCACTCAAGTAAGGGGTACAAATGTTAGATATGGGGCCGGCGCTGTGGTATACCTGCCACCTGCAGTGCTGGCATCCAGTATGGGTGCTGATTCGAGTTCCGGCTGCTCTACTTTTAATCCAGCTCTCTGCTATAGCCTGGGAAAAGCAGTAGAAGATGGCCCAAGCCACCTGCGTGGGAGACCTGGAATAAGCTCCTGGCTTTAGATCAGCACAGCTCCAGCTGTTGTGGCCAACTGGGGAGTGAACCAGTGGAACTCTCACTTTCAAATAAATCAATAAATCTTTAAAAAAAATGTTAAACATGAAATCTTAACCACTGTGCCAGGGACCTACCCTTTGTGTGTATAATTTATTCAGACTGTCCCTGGTTTGAAGTATTAGTGTGACCCTCCTATCACTTTGCCATTTACTAGCATGCCACAGAAAGTGTCGTTGCTCCCTCTAACGCGCCCTTGTTGGTAGCTGCTTCTTCCTTTGAGATTAAATTAAGGGCAGCCTTAGAAATGACAAACCTGTAACGACAGGAAATAGTATGAAGAGCATATGATTTTTCTTGTATATATACACGGTGTTTAAATTTTTTATTCATTCCTTTGGGAGACAAAGAGAAATAGAGAGCTCCCAAATACTGGTTCACTCTCCAGATACCACCACAGCTAGGACTGAGCCAGTAATAAACCAGGAGCCAGGAACTCAATCCAGGTCTCCCATGTGGCTGGCAGGAACCCAATTACTTAAACTATTACCACTGTCTTCAAGAGTCTGTGTTAGCAGGAAGCTGTAATCAGGAGCAGAGCCTAGTATCAAAGCCAGGCACTCCAATATGGAATGCAGGCGTCTTAACCACGAGGCTAACCACCTGCCTGTATTTATCAAATTTTAAACTAAAGAGACTGAGTCACAAAATAAAAATCACTTAATCAAAGAAATACATTTTCTAAATAACTGCACCCCCATTTCCCCAAGCAGAAACAAGATAAAAAACTAAACTACTCCCTATCTGAACCTCATCCCAGTCATTTGAAGCAATCAGTGATTGCTTGATCCGGGGCCTAAATATTACATTAACTCCCCTTTGACAGTACCTAAATTTCTAAGTTGCAATGTGTCACATTCACTTGGTTGTATGTTTCCTTGATTATTACAGCAGCAAAAGTCCATACTTTCTGGTTTTCTTAAGAAAATTTGCCTTTTCTGTAGCCTAAATCACCACTTCTTGGGCTCTTGTCTGTTTATTTCATTACTATTATTTTATTTTACTATTAGTTTCCACTTCTTTAAAGTGAATATTTTGCAAAACATATAAATTTTTAGTAGCCACAACCACTACCACTATATATACTTTTAAATATGCCTTTTATGATTGAACTATGTAAACAATAAAGGTCATAAAAAAAGTTTTCAGTAAAATTACTGTTACATAGCTACCCAAACACAGCTGTGTTTATTTATGTCTTGATTCCTCCAACATACAAATGATCAGAAGTTTTTGTCAAGATTACAGACAAGACACTACATTTTTAGTGGGCTTGCAGCATTATCAATGGAAATTATCCAACATAAAGGGAAGTGGCTGAGAGAAACCAAAGATACTGAGAATGCAGGCAGTCCTCTGAGTAGGATCTTCTATGCCTTAGGCTCTGATACCACAGCAAAATTAAAAGCAGCTATTCTGCCCAGTGATTGCTAAGATTAAGTGAGTTATATGTTCGACTTAAAGCCAGTGTGCCCTGGGGCCAGAATGAAAAGGGGGAGGAATACAGCTGGGATCCTGGGAGGAGCTGTCTAGGTGCTTCCTTAGAAATGATCACATGATTGCCATGCTTCCCTGTGAGTTCAGTGGTAGGGCCTCATTTGTATAGAGTAGAAAATTGAACATCAGGGAATTAAGTAACTCATCCAAAGTACCACAACAGCAAAGCAAATGAAGGCATTTGGACCTTGGCCTCACATCTTTGAAGCCCATACTTCTGTGTAACATACCTTATTTCCTCCATTTGCATCCAGGAATCCTGAGGAATTATTTTTTCCCCAGTTTTCTCATATTCTCCAAAAGTTCAATACTGAGATGTCGAATATTTTTTCCAGTGGCTTCTTGGAGGGACAATAAACTCCACCAACATAGATTTACAGAACAACCACTCAGATTCCACTGGATGGAGAAGTCATTCTTAGATATCCTCATCCAACAAGGAGGATTATCTTGGTGCATATTCCTTAGTGATTCTTTGTAATGCATACAATGTTTTTTACTTTTTATTGTTTTCTAATGATTGCATTTTATCCATCTGGTACTTCAGTTACAACTTTTATGATAGCTAAAGGACTGCTGATAATACTGGTAACGTTTTATTCATGATCACTAAAGCAGTTTTAGCATAGGCCCCACAAAATTCAATTAGGGGAACATAACTTGAAATGAAATGATTTGGCTAGATACAGATGAACCTCAGCAATACTACAAGTCCCTTTACACTACATTAAAGGGCCTATTTATAGTTTACCATGATCTGTAATTGCATATTACATTTAAGTTACTTGCTTTCTTCCTAAAACAGGTCATACTCCAAAAACACCAGAATGGTACAACCCAGGTGAGTTAAGAGAAATGAAATTTAGCTGAAGTGGTTTTTTTGTTTTTTGATACTGTACAAGATAATTGTGTAAGTACCAACTTCTTGTCTATCATATCTTCAAATGAAACACACATACACACACACACACACACTACAGCAGCAAGCAGGGAAGGTGGGTGGCTTGTGTGGGATGAGGGGGTGAGGCTGGATTTTTCCCATTCTGTGAATGGCTCAGGAACCCTTAGTTCTTCCCATCAGTACTGGTCCAGCTAGAGAGATCTACAGTCCGGATTAGTTACTCTTCATAAATATTTTAGAACATAAACCTCACATTCCAAGAGTAGAGTTTGCTTTGCACAACCCTAACTCCAATCTTCTTGTTCTTCTTTAGAGCGTGCTGGAATTCATGGACTTCCACTTATAGTTGAAGGAAGTGAATATTGGTTTGTTGCTGAGCCTCACTTAAACTTTGAAGAAGCTTTCCTGTACTGTGCTAGCAATCACAGCATTCTTGCCACTATCACATCGTTTACAGGACTGAGAGCCATCAGGAACAGAATAGCCAATGTAATTTCAACGAATGCATTTTAATATAATTTTAATTTTTACATTTATTCCATTAAAATAACAGAAGGGGTCTTCAAAAAGTTCATGGAAATGTGTATTATGAAAAAAAACCTGTACATGGATTTCAATTTTTTTGTACCAAAATAAACTTTTTTTAAAAATTTATTTGACGGTAGAGTTATAGATAGTGAGAGAGACAGAGAGAAAGGAAAGAGAGGCCGGCGCCGTGGCTTAACAGGCTAATCCTCCGTCCGCCTTGCAGCGCTGGCACACCGGGTTCTAGTCCTGGTCGGGGTGCCGGATTCTATCCCGGTTGCCCCTCTTCCAGGCCAGCTCTCTGCTATGGCCCGGGAAGGCAGTGGAGGATGGCCCAAGTGCTTGGGCCCTGCACCCGCATGGGAGACCAGGAGAAGCACCTGGCTCCTGGCTTCGGATCAGCGAGATGTGCCGGCCGCAGCGGCCATTGGAGGGTGAACCAACGGCAAAAAGGAAGACCTTTCTCTCTGTCTCTCTCTCACTATCCACTCTGCCTATCAAAAAAAAAAAAAAAAAAAAGAAAGAAAAGAGAAAGGTCTTCCTTCCATTGGTTCACTCCCCAAATGGCCGCTACGGCCCCTGCTGCGCCAATCTGAAGCCAGGAGCCAGGTGCTTCTCCTGGTCTCCCATGCGGGTGCAGGGGCCCAAGCACTTGGGCCATCCTCCACTGCACTCCTGGGCCACAGCAGAGAGCTAGACTGGAAGAGGAGCAACTGGGACTAGAACCCGGCGACCATATGGGATGCCGGCGCCGCAAACGGAGGATTAACCAAGTGAGCCACGGCGCCAGCCCCCAAAATAAACTTTTAATTCCATTTTCCATGAACTTTTGGAAGTCTTCTCGTGTTTCAAAAATTTTGCCAAAATATACAAAACTTAAATGTTCCTCTAAGATAAGTTTTGCTTCACAACATCCAAAATTCAGTGTTTCACCTTAGAAATGTTAAATAGAATTGCTTGTTTTAAAATATGTAAGATTAATAGTAGGTGTAAATTTATGAGATGAATATTAGTAAGATAAATGATCCTTATCCCTTGTCATATTTTTAATAAAGTTACATGTCTAGTTAACTTAA
The DNA here is from genome assembly GCF_033115175.1 of Lepus europaeus. NCBI lineage: Eukaryota > Metazoa > Chordata > Mammalia > Lagomorpha > Leporidae > Lepus > Lepus europaeus. The sequence goes on along the minus strand of NC_084827.1, from coordinate 101,996,298 downwards.
GTTTGGGTTTCTACTAACTAATAACTGCAAAATAAGTTAATTCATTTATTTTTAAATTTATCACTTAATTGTAATAAAACATTATGTGTCCAGTTGAAGTGTCAGTCCAATTAATAATTATTTACTTATAGTAACCATATTTTCTGTTCCAAAATAAGACTATTGAATATACAAAGAATTTTCAAATTACTTATTTTGGTGAAAGTGCTTATTTGTGTAATTTTGAGACCAAAGTAGTAGTATATCTGGAAATTTTATGGTGCGTAGTTATAGTAAGACAGGTGTTTACTTAGAGAATGCAGCACATGTAAGGATGGATGTTTGGTTTGTGTTTCAGATCTCTGGTGATGAACAGAAGTGGTGGGTGAGAACAGATGAACGGCTAATAGATCATTCTTTTTCACTGTATGTAATGTACTGATTCTGCCTTTGTAAAGTTGCCCCTTAAAGCAGTATAATTTTCCCTTTACTGAATGTACAACTATTTATAAATAATTTTGAACATTAATCTATAAATTGTCTATATGAGAAAAAGCCAACTCTCTTTGTATATTAGCATCAAGAAAAGAGTGGTATAAAATGCTATCATTATTGAATTAAAATAATAGTAAAGAGTGGAATAGAATATCTAATGATATGATGAATTGTCAATCTCTCGTTCTCTTTCAGCTCATATCATCGATGGCACTACTTTCCTATGTTTTGGGAGGAATGCTTGTACATGTCTGCCAAGACTTGGCTTATGGGTAAAGCTAATTCCAAACCCTTTACTGTTGATTGTACACTATGTCAGCTCTAGGTTCAGTTACAATCTTAATCTTGTTTTCCTTCTGATCATTTGTTTGGTAGCATCATCTTATGCTGATTTATTGTTAATGATAACAGCTCAAATTCCAAATGCAAATAAAGGTGATTTTTACTGTGAATACTTTAACTTCCTTTATCCTAAAGCAGTTACTTAGAAATGAGCTAACCATTATCATAACTGATAAGCTTATTGACAAATTTACAAAGTTAAGCAGGTGGTAGTTCTAAAATACATAGTTTAGGTCCTTTTCTCCCTTATTAAATCTCCCCTTTGATTTGCTTCCTGTTTCCTGTCATCACTCCTTGGATGATGTGGTAGCCAGCTCAAATATGTGCTTTTTTATAGGCAATGTTTCCTATGCTACAGCCTACTAAATGAATACTAATAGATGACTGGAATGGAAAGGGAATATATTTTACCATTTGGGAAAGATTGAGTTAAAGCCTTTCTTTACCACTGGATTATTTTTTAAATGTGCTGAATGAAAAATTCTCACCATAGTAATTCTGCTTTTCATTTTTCAGACTTAAATAAACCAGCAGACTGTAATACCAAGTTGCCCTTCATCTGTGAAAAATATAGTGTATCTTCATTAGAGACATTCAGTCCAGATCCTACAGCTAAAGTACAGTGCTCTGAGAAATGGATTCCTTTTGGGAATAAGGTAAAAGAGAATTGCTTCATTGTGCACACAATGATTGCTTTCACCTTGCTTGTATGGCCTAGTGGAGAATGACAGCCAGTCAGACAACATCCCTAAGATCTCCTCTGCATACTTGGATATTCCACATGTCACTGTTTATTGCCAGAAACCATGGGTGGAACTAAGAGTTAACTCTCAAGCTAGTCATGTCCACAGATAGGTCTTTCAAAATGCGACATTTCTATGCCCTTGCTACTAACACTGAAATTGCTAAAGTGGTTGGCCATTGGATGGTAATCCATTGAATAGTCAGGACTGTCTCTGTATGCAAATAGGAAGCTGAATTAATTTCTAACTGAAGTTTTCTTTCCTCCATCAAGCAGAACATCCAAGCAGTACCTTCCAATCAAATTGGACCAGCATTTCCCAATCTACCTTCTAGGGACTCCACATATGCTACGAAATGTTAGCCATTGATTCTGTCTCCATATAGAGGTTTTATGATTAAGTAGGTTTGGGAAATGTTGCATTCTCTATCTGCCTCTTTGAGATGCATAATCCATATTGGCATATGTATCTGTTAGGAAATGCATTTGGCTGCTAAAGAGAAATTGCCACAGTATGTTAAAACATTTATTCTCTTGCATAAAACAAGTGTGAAGGTTAGCAGAATGTGCTGGTGTCTTCCAAACAAACTACATTTGTTTCTATTCTGCCATCTTTAATATAAGGTTTCCAAGCTCAATTTCAAGTTGTTCTTTATCTAGAGTCTTCTAGAAACTACCCAGTGACTTTCTTGGTATCTCATAGGCTTCTTAAATCTGTAAGAAGTCTGAAAAAAATTTGTAGGGTGTTTCAAGGAACACAGTTTAATATGTACTATTTCAAAGATGGGTGATTAGTGTAGTGGGTAAGTCTTCACTATCAGAGTACTTGAGTTTGAGTCCTGGCTTCTGGTCCTGTCCCCAGATAGGTCCTGCTGATGTAGTTCGTGGAAGTACTTCTGTCCCTGCCACTCACGTGGGAGACTTAGATTGAGATCCTGAGTCTTTGCTTCAGCGTAGCACAACCCAGGCTATTGTGGGCATTTGGAGAGTGAAACAGCAGATGGGAGATGTCTGTCTGTCTGTCTGTCTATCTATCTCTCTATATCTATTTCTGTCTATTTCTCTGCCTTTCAAATAAGTAAAAATTTTTAAAAGATATACCATTCTATACTAAACTAATCAAAATAAAAAGGGAAAAGAAAGCTGCCAGCTGTAAACATCTATAATAAAGCATGTATTTTTTTCTCTTTAAAATTAGGAAAATTTTTAATTCCCCAAGATACAAAGATTCTTAATTTGCATAATTAATATACATGTTAACTAAAATATTCTGCCAAGAGATAGAGAAATGATTTTTTTTTTTTTTTGACAGGCAGAGTGGACAGGGAGAGAGAGAGACAGAGAGAAAGGTCCTCCTTTTGCCATTGGTTCACCCTCCAATGGCCGCTGCGGCCGGCACACCGCGCTGATCCGATGGCAGGAGCCAGGTGCTTCTCCTGGTCTCCCATGCGGGTGCAGGGCCCAAGCACTTGGGCCATCTCCACTGCACTCCCTGGCCACAGCAGAGAGCTGGCCTGGAAGAGGGGCAACCGGGACAGAATCCGGCGCCCCAACCGGGACTAGAACCCGGTGTGCCGGTGCCTGAAGGCGGAGGATTAGCCCACTGAGCCACGGCGCTGGCCGAGAAATGATTTCTGTTAAAATGTAGGTTTTTTTAAAGATTTATTTTATTTATTTGAAAGGCAAAGTTACAGAGAGAGATCTACCATCTGCTGATTCACTCCCCAAATGGCTGCAACAGCCGATGCTGGGCCAGCCTAAACCCAGGAGCTAGGAGCTTCTTTCTGGTCTCCCACAGTGGGTACCGAGGCCAAAGGATTTGGGCCATCTTCCACTGCTTTCCCAGGTGTATTAATAGGGAACTGGAAGGTAGTGGAGCAGCCTGGTCTCAAACCAGCACCCTGCATTGCAAGTGGCACCTTAATCCATCATAGCACAATGCTGGCCCCAAATTTTGTTTCTTGATATAATGAGGTAATGATTAAGAGCAGACATTGAAGTCAGATGGAACAGAGGCTTGAATGCTAACTGTACTACTGTGTGGCTACTTCACTTATGGAGTAAGTTATTTAACTGCCCTGTGCTCCAGTTTCCCCATTTGTTGTGAGAATTAGATAGCACTATACAAATTGCTTAGCATGGGAATTACTCAATAAGTTGAAAATGTACACACAAATATATACTTCAAAGGATTCATGGAAAATGAAATTAAAAGATGAGTAATTTGCTACGAAAATTCTTGCATAGTTCTATCATAATATGAATTTTCCATGAACATTTTGAAGAACCTCATATCATAGTTTGATAACCTCCCTTCAGTCGTTTAAACTAAAGTATATAAACCAGAATTCTTTAAAAGTTTTTATTTATGTTAAAGAGAGAGAGAGAGAAGCAGAACGAACTTCTCTCCACTGGTTCATTTCCTAAATGGCTGCAACAGCCAGGACTGGTCCAAATGATAGGAGTTGGGAACTCCGTCCTGGTCTCCACATGGGTGTCAGGGGCACAAGTACATGGGCCATCTTCCACTGCTTTCCCAAGCACATTCAGCGGTGGAACTGGACAGAAAGCCAAGCAGCTGGGATTCCAACCTGCACTCTGATAAGGGATGCTGCCATTGCAAGTGGGGCACAATGCTGTCCCTAAGCCAGAATTCCTGTCGTACTACTTTGTACATTTCCATATCTCATAGACTGAAAATTAGAATCTCTCTAAGAGAAAAGACATTTACCTCTTTTGTGAACTTTCCCTTGTCTGTAATCTTATGCTTAATTTATGTCTTTGTTTGCAGTGTTTTCTAAAGATCACACCCCAGTTTCTTACATTTTCTCAAGCCAATGATGTCTGTCATTCCTATGGTGGCACCCTTCCTTCAGTGTTGAGCCAGAGTGAACAAGGTACCAGAATTGTTTGGGAAACACATTTTATTTTGATTTGAAATCCAAGTTTGCTTGCAGAAGCTGTGGGGGATTAACATATAATCTTATTAAACTACTGTTTTGCAGAGTAGGAAAAAGGCTATCTTGATGGATAAGCAAAAATATTCAATGACATCTTTAGTATATCTTTGAATAAATCAAATATCTTTTTTAAAAATCTCCTTTTAACAGATTTTATTACATCCTTGCTTCCGGATTTGAAAAGTACTTTATGGATTGGTTTGCGCTGGACTTCACAGGAAAGGATAAACAAATGGACGGATAACAAAGAGCTGACATACAGTAATTTTCACCCATTATTGGTTGGTCGGAGGCTGCAGATACCAGCAAATGTAAGTTTTCTAAAAATCAGCAATGTATATAACTCTGTGAAATTCCTAATCCTCCATAAGTTATTAGATTAAGAACAAAAGCCTATTGCATGATTCCATTTATATCAAATGTATAGAAGAGACAAATCTGTAAAGACAGTCGCTAAGTAGTTTCTAGAAGCTAAGGAAGGGGGCCGGCATTGTGATGCAGCAGGTAAAGCCAGTTCCTATCCTAGCGGCTCCACTTCCCATTCAGCTCCTTAGTAAGGGAAAAGTATCAGGAAATGGCCCATTGGCTGAAGCTTCTGACTCCTAGCTTAAGCCTGGCCCAGCACTGGCCATTGCTACCAGCGTGTAACAGAGGTTCTTTCTCTCAACCTCTCTCTCTCCCTTCCTCTCCCTCCCTCCCTCCTTCTCTCTCTTTGCCTCTCCCTCTCTTTCTGTAACTCTGACTTTCAAATAAATAAATCTTAAAAAAAAAAAAAAAAGCTAAGGTGAATGAAGGGGTTGAAGGTAATGGCTACTGGTTCTGGGGTTTCTTTTAGAGAGAGTGAAAATGTGCCACAGCTGATTGGGTGTTTGTTATACAACTCTTGAATACACCAAAAACTATTGAAATGTGTCATTTGAATTATAAGTTCAATAAAGCTGTTACAAGAAGAACATGTGTTTCTCCACCCTTCAGATAGTTGCCCTGGTTTTGCATCAGATTCCATTGTAATTATTTTATAACCCTCAGGTAGTAAGTTGTAAATAGGAGCTTAACATGTATGAGCTTTGAATTGTTAGCCTCTGTATCTTAAGCAAAAAAGTACGTAATTGGTGATTGGAGATTATATTTTCCTAAGAGTGGAACACAAAAAACTGTAGGAGAGAAGAGGAAATTGCACTGACGATACTTAGGTTGACAGCATGTTATTCCCCACTGCGTGTGTCTTTACTGCTTTGTTGATGCAGAACACCTTCCACACAAAGGGCAGTGACTAAGACATTAAAAAGACAAACTCCACTAATATGTCCTAGATAGTAAGCAAGTGGTGTTCCTAGTACAATGTTAGTTTGCTCAAGATTGGTGTTGGGAGCAAAGGGAACTCTGAATCATGTGTAACCATATACAAAGTAGACAAAAATAATACTTGGTTATCATAGAAAATGTGGAAGCTGTAGAAGACTAAACACAAGGGCTTGGAGCTGTACTGTAGTAGACTAAGCCTTCACCTACAGCACCAGCATCCCATATGGGTGCCAATTCGTGTCCTGGCTGCCCCTCTTTAGGTCCAGCTCTCTACTTAGAGCCTGGGAAAGCAGTAGAAGATGGCCCAAGTGCTCTGCAGCCTCCTGGGAGACCCTGAAGAAGCTCCTGGCTTCAGCTCCAGCTGTTGCAGTCATCTGAGGAATGAACAGCAGAATTTGAGGAATTTGAGCGGATGGAAAACCTTTCTCTTTCTCTCCCTCTCTCTGTCTGTAACTCTACCTTTCAAGTAAATAAGTAAAATATTTAAAAAAAGAAGACTAAACAAAACAAAAAGTCAACTTTAATCTCTCTTAAACTTCCAACAAAGGCTTTTAAACTTCCTTTCTTTAAGGTTTTATTTATTAACTTGAGAGGCAGAGTTACAGAGAGGGGGAGGGAGGGGGTCTTCCATCCACTGTTTCACTCCCCAGATGCCCACAATGACTGGAGCTGAGACTATCTGAAGCCAGGAACCAAGAGCTTCTTCCAGGTCTTGCATGTAAGTACAGAGGCCCAAGTTCTTGGGCCATCTTCTAAAGTTTTCCTCTCAGGCCATTACATAGAGCTGGATCAGATGAGGAGTAGCTGAGACACGAACCAGTGCCCATAAAGGATGTCAGTGCTGCAGGCAGAAGCTTAGCCTACTAGGCTACAGCACCGGGCACCAGGCTTTTAAACTTTTAACAGTAGGGCTGGTGCTGTGGCTTAGTGGGTAAAGCCGGCATTTGCTGTGCCAACATCCCATATGGGCTCCGATTCAAATCCCGGCTGCTCCACTTCCCATCCAGCTCTCTGCTATTGCCTAGGAAAGCAGTAGAAGATGGCCCAAGTCTTTGGGCCCCTGTACCCACATGGGAAGACCTGGAGGAAGCTCCTGGCTCCTGGCCTCAGATAGGCGCAGCTCTGGCTGTTGCAGCCAATTGGGGAGTGAAACAGCAAATGGAAGACCTCTTTCTCTCTGGTTCTCCTTCTTTCTGTGCAACTCTTTCAAATAAATAAAGCTTAAAGAAAAAAAAAAAAACGTTTAACCATAACCTATATATAGTAAGAAATACAATTAAATCACTAGCCAGGAGATAGACAAATATAATATTAAATTGAACTAAGAGTTTTAGGAAAAATAATTACTCTCAGAGATTATCCACACTAATATTTTCATTCTGTTCCATTCCATTCTTCTTTGTTATCCTATCTTATCCTATTCTGCTCAATTTCATAATCTCAAATATTAGACAAAATCTGCTGAATTAATTTCATGACCTACTAAATGGGTCTTAAGCTATTTTTGAGCTCTGACTCAGGCAATCACAATGAATATTTCAGCATTTTTTTTCCTAGAACTTTCCTATATGTTGTTTTCGTGACATAGATGAGATCATAGTATATAACTAGAGTACTCTACTTTTCTTACTTAGTGTTTTCTTGCCTTTTTACTTTTTATTTTAAATAGTTTAGATAATATAGAGAAGTATAGAGTTCAGTGAGCATACATAGATTTAACAATTTTTAACATTTTGCCATATTTGCTTAATACATAAATATATGCACTATTTTTCTTGAAAGCAATGATTCAAATACTTTTAGAGGAATTTTTTTTGGAGATTTATTTATTTGAAAGTCAGAGTTACACAGAGAGAGAAGGAGCAGCGGAGAGAGAAGTCTTCCATCTGCTGGTTCACTCCCCAGTTGGCTTCAATGGCTGGAGCTGAGCCGATCCAAAGCCAGGAGCCAGGAGCTTCTTCAAGGTCTCCCACGCAGGTGTAGGGGCCCAAGGACTTGGGCCATCTTCCACTGCTTTCTCAGGCCATAGCAGAGAGCTGGATCGGAAGTGGAGTAGCTAAGACTCAAACGGGTGCCTGTATGGGATGCCAGCACTGCAGGCAGCAGCTTTACCCACTATGTCACAGCGCCAGCCCCTGATTAAAATATTAATGTCACATAATCTGGGATCATGACTGAATTACATTCCTTACATGATAATACAGCCAGGGGCTGGCGCTGTGACATAGTGGGTTAAATGTTAAATAAAAGAGCAAATAAGGCTGTATTATCATGTAAGGAGTGTAATTCAGTGAAGACAAACATTTATAAATATCTACATAACAATAATAATATCTACATAACAAAATATATGTTCATCACACATTTTATTAACTTCTACATATGAGAGAAAACCTATGATATTTGTGTTTCTGTGTCTGGATTATTTCACTTAGCATAATGATCTCCAATTCCATCCATTTTTCCATCAAATTTATTGCAAATGTCAGGATTTCAAATCCTTTCAAATAAATAAATGAATCCTTTCTTTTTTTTTAAAAAAAGCTACTTTTAATTGTTACACAATATCTTTTGAGCTAACCCATCATTTACCTAACATGGTGTATATGAAGTTGATCTCAGCTTTATACATTAAGAGATACTGTGGCCATGAGTGTCTTGGTGTATAATCTTTGCTTATATTTAAATTATTTTTTACTTTTTTAAATCGTGAAAAGTCATCTAGCCAGATTAAAGGTTATAAGTAGTTGTAAAACTCGGTTACCAAATTGCTTTCTAGAAAGACTCGCAAGTTTGTGTTGCCGTCAGTAGTTTATTGCCCATCTGTCCTCACCAGCACGTTAATAATTTTAACATCTATTAAGCAGTTAATGTGTGGGGAACTCTCCTAAAATACACATTCATTATTTCATTTAATGTTCATTATAGCTGTGAAATAGCCATGTTACTCTTACCCTACCTTAGAAATGTGAAGACAGTCACAGAGAGCCAGGTCACTTGCCAGAGAGTGTGCAGCCCACATGTGGAGAGTGGGGATTTAAATCCAGGTCCCACAGTCTGCACAGTTCTCTCACCTCTCTACTCCATTGCCTGCAATGAATATTAGCTTCTTAAAACTTGCTAATTTCCCACTTTAAATGATGTGTTTTCAGTGATATTTCACTAATTTCTTCTCATTTTAAAACATCTGTTTATTTGAAAGGCAGAATGGCCAAGAGAGAGAGAGAGACAGTGGGAGAAAGAGATCTCCCATCTGTTGGTTCACTCCATAAATGGCTGCAACAGCCAGGGAGGAGCCAGGCTTTATAAAGCCAGGATCCAGGGACTCCATCTTGATCATCTACATATGCAGCTCTTGGGGTGTCCTCCACTGCTTCCCCATGTACATAAGCAGTGAGCTGAATCAGCAGTGGAGCAGCCTGGATATTGGATGCCATTGCCATAGACAACTGCTTAACACCTGCTGCACTACAACATTTACCCCACACATTTCTCTGGTTTCTAATGAAAATAAACTTCCATAGGTTATATAACAATTTTTATCTCATCAAACTTGGATGTTTTTGCCTTTGTATATTTATCTATCAAACCCTTCATGTATTTTTATTGATTTCATGACTTTGAAAACAATAAATATTCTGGCCCCATGTTTCATGTGTTTATTACAAATATTTTGCTAGCTTTTTTTAAAAAAAATGTTCAAATATCAGAAATATTACAGGTAAGAGATTTGGCTCTTTTTGGAATATGTTCAAATCCATTTGTTTCCCTTTTTTTTTTTTTTTTTTTTTTTTGATAGGCAGAGTGGATAGTGAGAGAGAGACAGAGAGAAAGGTCTTCCTTTTTGCCGTTGGTTCACCCTCCAATGGCCGCTGCGGCCGGCGCATCGTGCTGATCTGAAGCCAGGAGCCAGGTGCTTCTCCTGGTTTCCCATGCGGGTGCAGGGCCCAAGCACTTGGGCCATCCTCCACTGTACTCCCGGGCCATAGCAGAGAGCTGGCCTGGAAGAGGGGCAACCGGGATAGAATCCGGCGCCCCGACCGGGACTAGAACCTGATGTGCCGGCGCCGCTAGGCGGAGGATTAGCCTGTTAAGCCACGGCTCTGGCTTATTTCCCTTTTTCTATCACCTGTAAGTTAGAGAATTTATCATGTAAATGTTAGTTAAGAGTATAGCTATATTTTCTGCTAGTTCAGTTTCATGGGTGCCCTTTGTTTTTCTGATAGTGTGTTATATATTTCAGCATATGTATGTACTATCAATGAATGCATAATCCTTTTGCCTAATCCTAGCCACCTGTTCTGGTGTTATTTATTGCATATATACTTCCATTTGTTGAAAGTAATATAGGATGGCCGGCGCTGTGGCTCAACAGGCTAATCCTCCGCCTGTGGCGCCGGCACACCAGGTTCTAGTCCCAGTCGGGGCGCCGGATTCTGTCCCAGTTGCCCCTCTTCCAGGCCAGCTCTCTGCTGTGGCCTGGGAGTGCAGTGGAGGATGGCCCAAGTACTTGGGCCCTGCACCCCATGGGAGACCAGGAGAAGCACCTGGCTCCTGCCTTCGGGTCAGCGCAGTGTGCTGGCTGCGGCGGCCATTGGAGGGTGAACCAACAGCAAAGGAAGACCTTTGTCTCTCTCACTGTCCACTCTGCCTGTCAGAAAAAAAAAAAAAAAGAAAGAAAGAAAGAAATATAGGAACTCTCCTTTATCATGTATTAAGAGTGTGTGTGTGTGTGTGTGTGTGTGAGTGAGAGAGAAAATAGCTACCACAGTGATACATAAAATAGTACCATATTGCCACTTTTTATTTATTTGAAAGGCAGAGCTACAGAGAGAGAAAAAGAGAGAGAGACTTTCTTTCCTCTGGTTCATTCCCCAAATGGTCACAATAGCTGGATCTAGAACAGGCTGAAGCCAACAGGCCAGATCTTCAACCAGGTTTCTCAAATGGGTGGCAGGTACTAAAGCGCTTGGGCCATCTTCTGCTGCCTTCCCAGGTACATTAGCAGGTAGCTGGATTGGAAGTTGAGCAGCCAGGACTTGAATCAGCACTCTGGTATTGGATGCCAGTGGCACAAGAGGCAGTTTAACCTACTGCATAACACTGGCTCCAATTTGACTATGTTTTAAAAACTATAAAAGGGGGCCAGTGCTGTGGTGTAGTGGGTAAAAGCTGCCATCTGCAGTGCCAGCATCCCATATGGGCACTGGTTCAAGTCCTGGCTGCTCCACTTCCAATCCAGCTCTCTGCTATGCCCTGGAAAAGCTATGGAAGATGGCTCAAGACCTTGGGTGCCTGCACACACATGGGAGACCTGGAAGAAGCTCCTGGCTCCCGGCTTCAGATCCGCGCAGCTCCAGCTGTTGCAGCCAATTGGGGCATGAACCAGTGGATGGAAGACCTCTCTCCCTCTGCCACTCCTCTCTCTCTGTAACTCTGACTTTCAAATGAATAAATAAATCTTTTAGAAAAAACTGTAATAGGATCAGTTGTCCTTTATTATATGCCTTTGAAAAAATGTTTTACTGTTCTTATCCATTAGTTCCAACCACTACAATTAAATTTAAAAACTCCTGATGATGACTGGACTACATTTTCGGGATAACTGTTATTTTTTTTTTTAAATTTTCTAATTCAAGTATGTGCTCACATTATTTCTCCATTTGTTTGAATCATCCTTTTGATTACTCTCTGAAGTGCTGTAACCTCTTTCTCACTGCTTTTGAGAATGGCAGCCTTTTTCTTGATTTTCTTACTGGTATATGGGAAGGCTATTGTCTAGGGAATTCATATACCTTTTTCCATAAGCATCATTTTACTAAAAGTTCTTACTGCTCTTCAGCGCTATTCATTAGATTTTCTTGGATTTTTTACTAGGCTAACTGTAGCCTGCAGATAACAGTGGCCCCCATTTCCACAGTTACCTCTGTCATACTCATTTTATGCCTCACTTCACATGCGAGGACTTTGAGAACCATGGCAGACACCAGGAGCAGTAATCACCATCCTGACTGCACCCGAACCTTCGCAGTATCCTTTCCAGTCTTCCCTTGTTGAATATTATGTTGACTCTGTCTGTGATATATCTCTCTTGGATTTTTAAATCAGGAATAACTACCAGACTTAGTTAAACTTGTTTCATCTGATAAAGCTGTCATACAGTTCCTTTTAGGCCTATTGATATGTGCTATATTACAAATACATTAGTAGTTGTTATGTGAAACTATCTTTTTATTCTTGTCATAAAATCTGGTTAAGTGTGCATTATTATTTTGCTGTTGAGTTCGGTTTATTTCATCTCTGCCAGAGAGTTAATTTTTTATGCTGTATTGTCAGATTTTTTCTGATCACTCTAGCTTTGTAACATGAACTGTGTGGACTTCTGGCTTTTCTATGTCCTGAAATTATGACTCAGCTTGGGGAATGACTTTTCACTGAAAGTTTGGAACAATTACCTACAAACTGTTAGAGTTTGTTTTAGAGATCATTACTTAAAAATAAAGATTTGGGGGCAGCCATTTGGCACAGCAGTTAAGATGCCACTTGGGATACCTACATCCCATATTGGAATGCCTCGATGAGTCTCCCAGCTCCTCTGCTTCCTGTCTAGCTTCCTGCAATGTGTACCTTGGGAGGCAGCAAGTAATGCTCAAGTGCTTAGGACTCTGCCACTTGCATAGGGGACATGGGTGGATTTCTGGGCTCCTAGCTGTGGCCTGGCCCAGCCCTGGCTGTTGCAGGCATCTGAGGAATGTACCAACAGATGGAAGAACTCTCTCTCTCTCTGCTTTTCAGATAAAATAAAAACAAATAAATAGGTATATGCCATTGGTTTTGTCCATCCTCTTCTCTGTCACTACTCCTGTTGCTTGATGTAAGTTTGTGAAAGCTACTTCTGTATTTTCTATCCTGTTTTTCTTAGTTATGACATTTTGGCATTGTCAGATCTATATTAAATTCTTAGTTCACTTTTCCTTTAAAAAAAGAAAGACACAATAATACACATTTACCTTCTCAAAAAGTATTACCCATATACCTTTTTCTGTATTTCTGATCTTATTTTCTATAATTATTTTATTTCAATGTTCATTTAATATTTATTGAGTAATAAAGTAGTGTTAGCATTTTCTATCTGTAGTTCCTATGGTAAGCTAACTTTTCTTATTTTTCTAAGTGTGGTATGTCTCAAACATAGAGAAAAATACAGGGGCAATATACATTGAATAAATTTTTATGTCTGATATTGATTTGTGATCAGAAAATGAATCTAGATGCTTTTATTTTAATATAATATAAGGGGTCCTTTTCTAGTGACTAGTAAATATCAGAGCTTTAAGGTGTATTCTCTGTTGTGTCATTATAAAAAGTTTATAAACATCTAAAAAGTTGGCTTAATAATTATATTTTGCTGACTTGAACTATCAAGGCTGATCACAGTGTTAAATATTACTGTAGTTGTGTTTGTCTTATTTGTGGTAATTTTTATGTTTTAAAGATATATTTATCAGTCTTGCTACTGTGTTGTTGTTTGTTTCTGAAGTTAATTGCCCTTTCACCAGCTTTGAAAGTTTGTCAGAATTTCCTTAGGAATGTCATGATTATGTCCTACATTGGGATTGTTTTTACAGGGGAAATTCCAATCTGGAAACTAAAATTTTCTTGCCAGAATCTTCAGGCCGCTAGTTCCCTGATTATTTGTACTGGTTTGTCTCTTGTTTAGATTTTTGAGGAAGATTCCCACTACCACTGTACTATTATGCTCAACCTCCAAAAGTCACCTTTTGTTGGAACGTGGAATTTTACTTCCTGCAATGACTTCCATCCTGTCTCTCTCTGTCAGAAATATTCAGGTACCAATTATTATCTAGATGACTATGTTGTTAAATGTATATGTTTCCTTTACAACGAAATCTTACAAATGAATTCATAAGATACAGCTTAAAATTTTGGCATGGATCAATCCACATTGACTCAGTGAGTCAGAGAGTCTCAAATGGAGTGTGATTATTTTCAAATATCATTGCCACACGTAATATTAAAAATTAAGTAATGGAATATGTTAATTGTGGTTGTCTAACGGTAAAACTGTGGTTGAATTTTGTTTTCCTTTCAATTCTGGCATTCTTCATCACTGGAAAAGGGAAAAAATGATTAATATTTTTAAATGAGTCCAATATAAACATTCACTGTTAGATTTAACACTAAAAAAATGAGAATGTAAAGCATTACAAATGAATCATTGTCTGTGCCTTTCTGTAGTACAAATAAAAGTGAAATAAGTGTTTAAAAACAGAAACCATCTATTTGATTAGGAATCATATCCATTTGAAAACAATATTTTTAAAAAGATGTTACATTGTTTCATTGACCCTCAATGAATTTTAACAAATAATTATGAAAAAATTATTTGCATAGTGAGAACCTTAAGTAGATATTTCATGTGCTGTAGCAGAACCTTTTTGCTAGATTAATCTTTATCCATTTATCCCACACTTTTTAGTTAAAACATTATCCAAGAAGTACTGCAAAACAGTGAGTCAAATATATCCTCTTGAGGGTGGCTTTGTGCACTTTTTCATGGTAGTTCTCCCAGATGAAAATTTTATAAGGGAGCATGGAAAGCCTTCCCTGTCGAAGCAGTGCAAGTGAAGGGCAGTTTGGCAGCCACCGTGAACTGGCAATCATATCGCAGGCTGTTCACCTATAGCTTCCCTCCTTCCCAAATCAGATCAGCTGGACAAAATTTTGTCCTGATTTTAGAAAACAAATGTTGCAGCTCTCATATTTTACCTACAATATACAGTAGGACATACCTAATTCTCCCACCTCCAATCTAAAATAAATAAGTAGGTAGATAATATCTAAAGTAGAAAAAATTATAATATAGATTAGCATGGGGAAGAAATTATAGAAAAAACATCCCATAACCTGCAGAGTGGGGAAGTTTTTGTGTTGTTGTTTTCTTTTATATACAGAAATTAAAGGCAACCAGACCTTGCAGAATACTTCAGAAACTATAAAGTATCAAAATAACTTATACAAGATAATCCTGAAGAGGCTGACTTGGGAACAGGCTCTGATAGAGTGTCTGAAATATAACATGCACCTGGTGAGCATCACGGACCCTTATCAACAGGCATTCCTCACCGTGCAGGCAATCCTTCATAACTCCTCCTTGTGGATTGGGCTCTCCAGTCAAGATGTAAGTTTTTAGCACTAGCTGCTTGACCTGGGTGATAGAATGTGACTGTTTTTATTGCACATAACATCTCTCTCATCAAGCTAAAAGAAACCAGAGATTTTTTTTTAATTTGTTTGCTTATTTTTATTTTATTTGAAAGAGATAGAGGCCAACACACAGGGGGATTTTTCCTTCTGCTGGTTCACTGTCCAAATGCCTATAACAGCGGGGGTTGGGCCAGGCCAAAGCCAAGAGCCTGGAACTCAAGGTGGGTGTCAGAGACTCACATTACTGCCTCTCATGTGACATTAGCAGGAAACTGGATGGGAAGCAGGACTCAAACCAGGCACTTCAGTATGGGGTATGGGCATCCCAAGCAGTGGTTTACCCACCGCACCAAACATCTTAAAACCAGAGATCTTGGCTGGCGCCGTGGCTTAATAGGCTAATCCTCCGCCTTGCGGCGCCGGCACACCGGGTTCTAGTCCCGGTTGGGGCGCCGGATTCTATCCCGGTTGCCCCTCTTCCAGGCCAGCTCTCTGCTATGGCCCGGGAGTACAGTGGAGGATGGCCCAAGTGCTTGGGCCCTGCACCCGCATGGGAGACCAGGAAAAGTACCTGGCTCCTGGCTTCGGATCAGCGAGATGTGCCGGCCGCAGCGGCCATTGGAGGGTGAACCAACGGCAAAAAGGAAGACCTTTCTCTCTGTCTCTCTCTCTCACTATCCACTCTGCCTGTCAAAAAAAAAAAAAAAAAAAAAAAAAGGCCGGCGCCGCGGCTCACTAGGCTAATCCTCCGCCTTGCGGCGCCGGCACACCGGGTTCTAGTCCTGGTCGGGGCGCCAGATTCTATCCCGGTTGCCCCTCTTCCAGGCCAGCTCTCTGCTGTGGTCAGGGAGTACAGTGGAGGATGGCCCAAGTACTTGGGCCCTGCACCCGCATGGGAGACCAGGAGAAGCACCTGGCTCCTGCCATTGGAACAGCACGGTGCGCCGGCCGCAGCGCACCAGCCGCGGCAGCCATTGGAGGGTGAACCAACAGCAAAGGAAGACCTTTCTCTCTGTCTCTCTCTCTCACACTGTCCACTCTGCCTGTCAAAAATAAATAAATAAATAAAAAATAAAAATAAAAAAAAAAAGAGATCTTAGAATTTACCCTAGGGACTGACATTGTGGCATAATGGGTAAAGCCACTTCCTACGATGCTGGCATCCTATGTGGGCACAAAGGTTTGAGTCCCAGTTGCTCTACTTCCCATCCAGCTCTCTGCTGATGTGCCTGAGAAAGCAGTGGAGGATGGTGCAAGTCCTTGGGCCCCTGCACCCATGTCGGAGACCCCAAAGAGGCTTCTGGCTCCTGGCTTCAGTCTGGCCCAGTTCCAGCCATTGCAGCCATCTGGGGAGTGAACCAGATGATGGAGGACATCTCTCTCTGTCTCTTCTCTCTATTTGTAATTCTACCTTTCAAATAAATGAATTAATCTTATAAAAAGAGAGAAAGAGAGAAAAGAAACTTATTCCAAAAATTCCAAAAAAGCTCATGGAACATGTGGAATTTAATTATCTTTCCACTGTTGAAAGGTCTGCTTTATTGTTTAAGTGAAGAAAAGTTTCTGGGTGGATATAGATATTTGAGCACTTATTTTTATTTATTCTAATTAAAGATGGAACTAGAAACAGGACTAGCATATCTTTTTAGCAAACAGAAAATGAGAAGGGAAAGTCAGATGGAGTGGCCATTTGAAAGCATTGTAGATGTTATTGAAGAATCCTTTCCATTCCTTTCAAACTCATCAGGGTGAGATTAAGCTGTTCTAAACCGGGATTAGAATAATGTTTCACCACATCTCAAGTTCTGATCCCGTGTAGATATCCTTGGTACTTATTCATTTTTTAGCTCAGCAAGGAATGCAAATCTCCTATTAATTCCTATCACTAACCCATGCACACGTAGCACAACCAGGAATAGTTATGTACCTGAAACTTTTGGCTGTAATTAAATAGGGATGGATGGATGGATAGATAGATAGATAGATAGATAGATAGGCAGACAGACAATCTGTCATTTTCTTCTAGACAGTGTAGGACATGTTTGCCTCTTTTCTCTGCCACAGGATACCACAGTACCAAGATGGGTGTGGGACTGCATGGAGAAAATGTGATTGAAGACAATTTAGTCTTAGCACAAACTGAGAACTGAAGTAGAGAGTGTATGAAAAAAACAAAATTGTTATCAGAAGGTCAATTAAAAGTAGCATCTAGAAATGGCTTGAAGAATAGTCTCTCAGACCCTCTGGCTATTCTGCGATTGACTCTAGAGCAAGCCAGGTGGTCAGGAGTTGCTCACCCAGCCCTCACAGTATCAGCTTGTTCATAGTGTCACTTTTACTTGCTTGCTCTTCAGCATTAGGTATTCTGCGAAACTCATCTTTGTGTCCACGGTGAGGGTCGTGATAACTTATTCTGTTTCCTGGTTTCAGTCACCCTAATTTTCTTGAAACAAAGCCAATATGATCACTGTAGAAATTTGTAAATTCTTGTAACTTTAAAGAAAAATATTAAAGTCACCTGTAATACAAGTATCTAAAAACACAGTTTAATATTTGGTATGCATCCTTCAAGTTATTTTTCTACATACATATACTTGTTTTTAAGATAGTTGGGATTATACTGTTTGTTACTTTTTTCTCCCCACTTAATGATTTTGGTCTTACTTCTTGCCCTACTATTAGTGTTCACCTATGGTTCTCTTTATTCCTTTCACCCGTAATGTTAACATATTCAGGGTAGCTATTTACTGTGTATCTTCCTAAGCTGCTTTAAGTCTTTGGAACATAAAAGGATATTTATAAATAATACGTTACATCAAGTGCAGTGGGAAGAGGTTGAAAGACTTTAAATAGAATAGTAACAATATACTATTTTTACTTCAGTAAAATGACACTGGGTGGGGAAGGAACCAGGTAGAGATAGTTATTTTAATATAAATGCATGCAGGAATTGGTGTAAGCCTGAAATAAGGCGTGTGTACAGTATGTGAGGTGCAGCAGTTCTGGGTCTACCAAGTCCAGAGTGTGACTGTGGCAGTGAGTTACTCAAGCATGTAGGAGCAAAAGTGCAGAGAATTAGAAGAGGTCAAAAGGCTTGGGAACAGGGTGGGTCCTCCACATGAACACCAGTGATCATAATTCAATGATAGGGCTAAGCAGGCTGAGCAAGACTTGGTACATCTGCTTAGTGAATGTTGCAGGCAGACAAGGATTCTGCCTGTTTGCAGTGACAAGAAGGGAGTAAACCTCCTAGGAAGTCACTGAGAGATATGAACATTCCTACTACCTACTTCTTAACAACCCTTTGGCATCTTAGAGTGGAAGAACAAATGGCCTTCCCTCCTGGGTGCTGAAAGTGGATTATTTTCTTAGAAAAGTTAGGTCAAGAATTTTAATAAAGACCAAAATTAAAAAAAAAAAAGAATTTTAGAGGCTGGTGCTGTGTTGCGGCAGGTAAGGCCACCACCTGTGGTGCCTATATCCCATATGGGCACCAGATTCAAGTGCTGGCTGCTCCGCTGCTCCACTTCTGATGCAGCTCCCTGCTAGTATGCCCAGGAAAGCAGCAGAAAATGGCCCAGGTGCTCAGTCCCCTGCACCCATGTAGGAGATAAAGCTCCTGGCTCCTGGCTTTGGCCTGGCTCAGCCCTGGCTATGTTGCAGGAATCTGCTGTGTGAACCAGCCAATGGGAGATATTGTCTCTTCCCTCCTCCTCCTCCTCTTCCTCCCTCCCTTCCTCTGTCTGTCTATCCTTCTGTGACTCTGCCTTTCAAATGGATAAAATAAATTTTTTAAAAAGAATCTTAATAAAGAGATATTTATAGTCTTAATGAAGAGATGCCATATTCAGTAAAGAGACAGATATGGGATGATTTATCTACAATGAAATGGAAGTTTCAGAGGTCCAGGGATGGGGTTGGTGGTAAATGCAGCAAAGGAGAAGGAATCCAGGGCAGTGCAGATAAGAATGCAGGCAAAATCACAAAATCACAAAGAATCAGTCTCCAAAGGGTCACATTTCAGACCACAGCAGGTTAGGGATTACCTGGTCTAAGAGGACAAGTAGAACTCTGGTTGAGAGCATTTCAGAATGAGACCTGGTACTCTGCTGGCAGAGTGGAGAAACTCAAACAGGCCTGGACCCCACAACCCATTCTCTGGATTTGTGCACCTCCGCTGTAAGCCTATCTCAGGATAATGGGGTGATCCAGTCCTTGTTGGAATGAAAAGATAAATGTTTACAGACTTCTGGCACACAACAGCATACATTGAATGAAAAAGCCTCTCCCTCAGACAAGTGTGAGAACAGCAGTGTGGGATCTACCAGGCCTGTGGCATTAAGAAGAGGGAAACATATATTCATGTATCTGTGTGCCACTCAGCCCCTGGGTTATGCATTTTGCATATGTTATACCATTATTCCAGTCCCATTACATTAAGTGTCGGGCCTATTGAACAGATCAGTGGGTGGAGAGAGAGCCAACAGATTAAAAGCCAGTAGCAACTTGAACCAGGCTCCTAAACCAGGTATGCTCAGCTCCAAAGCCCATGTTTTCTCCACTATGCCATGATGTCTCCAGTTTAATCAGCACTTATAGTAGTCCTTATGCCATTTAGCTTTCTGGTTTCTAACAACCAGCAGTTCCAATTATGTGTGAGGCAACATAGCATAATGGTGAAAGCCATAGTCTCTAGGAACTGACACCCTTGATTATAGTTCCAGTCCTGTGGTTTAAATTCTGTGTGACCTTGCACACATTGTGTGTCTTCATTTTCCACATCTGTACAATGAAGATACTAATAGTACCTATCTCGTGTGGTTGTGATGAGTTAAATAAATTAATATTTGTAAAGCACTTGGAATGACAGTAAGTGCTATGAAAAGTGTGTTAAGTATAAAATTAAATTATAGGGGCTGGCACTGTGGCATAGTGGAGTGGAGCCACAGTCTACAGTGCCAGCATTCCACATGGGCACCGGTTAGTGTCCCAGCTGCTCTAGTTCCGATCCAGCTTTCTGCTATGGCCTGGGAAAGCAGAAGATGACCCAAGTGCTTGGGCACCTGTGCTCATGTGGGAGACCCGGAGGAGGCTTCTGGCTCCTGGCTTCATATCGGCCCAGTTCTGGCCATTGCGGCCATTTGGAAAGTGAACCAGAAGATGGAGGATCTCTCTCTCTGCTTCTGTCTCTGCCTTTCTGTAATTCCATCCTTCAAATAAATAAATCAATAAATAAATCAATCTTTAAAGCCCTGGCCTGAAGCACTGGCATCCCATATGGGCACTGGTTCTAGTCCCAGCTACAAAATGTGTTGCAAAAATTCTAAATCTTTAGGTTGATCATGAGGGTCAAAATAATTCAAAAAGGATAAGATGAAGATTGGCACTTGGGATGTATTTCTGTCCCTTACAGGATGAACTCAACTTTGGTTGGTCAGATGGAAAACATCTGCATTTTAGTCGCTGGGCTGAGAATAACCACCAGCTTGAAGACTGTGTAATGTTAGACAAGGATGGATTCTGGAAAACAGTTGATTGTGAAGACAGCCAACCGGGTGCTATTTGCTATTATCCAGGAAGTATGTAAATTTCAAATATTTTGATTCTTAAATTACCCGTCTCATGAATAGTAGAACTGGAGGGAGTGGTTTTTTAAAATCTGGTTTTAGAATTGTGAAGAAGTTATAGTAGTGTCCCTTTTGCAAAATGTGTTGCAAAAAATTTATATTCTAGTAGAATTGTTATTTCAAATATTTTGTGATTAATTTTCGGTTTTGGACATGTTGGCTTTTTATGTCAGCTGACAATGGAGATTGACACTTAAAATCCCAATGTTACTAGCTTCATTTTGCATAGATTTCTTATTTGTATCATTATAGATAACTCTGGTGGCTTGTCTTTCCTGGATCTTAACAGTAACAACTAACATTATTTTTAAGAGTCACTGTTATGATTCAGTTGGTCACAAGTGACAGCAACCAGTTCAAGCTAGCAAAACCCAGAGGGTGGGTCAGAACCCCAAAAGCTTGGAAAGAGCTGAGCCCCCTGGAGAATGGACACTGGGGATCCTGAGGCACTGTCCTCCCCTGTCGTTTCTGTTCCTCTCCGTACATGTGCGCTCTTCTCTGGGTACTTCACTCCATACATGGTGGAGTACGGTAGCTCAGCATCCCCAACTGGATATGCGCTGTCAATTTCTAAATTCCACTATTCAAATCTTAGAAATTGATGGACTCAGCCTGAATCAGGTCTGCAGTCCGTAGCCCCCTCACTGGAAGATGGTTTTACAACTGTCAAGTTTGTGGTGGAAAGTCAACACTCCTTCCCAAAGGGGCTTGTTGTGCTGGGAGACACACTGGGTGGTCCTGGCCACATACTCAGTCAGTTTGATCTATCTTGAGTAGAGCTTATCTATATTTGCATCATCTTGAATCCATGACCTTTTCATAAGATGAAAAATATCAGATTTTTTAGATGCCATGTCTTAAACAGTATTTCCATCTGATTTGGCTAAAGCAATAGCTTATTTAGAATACCAGCTATTTTATTAAAATGAGCCTTTAAAATCAGAGACATCAGTAAGCAGAACCTTGAAAATGAATTTTCAAAGTCACAATTAGTGCCTATTATTAATTTATATGTTCATACAGTTTGTCTGAGTTGGCTCCTTGTACTTGACATTTGCTAATGCAGGAAGACAGAAATTGCATTTAACCTCATTTCTTACATTCCTTCACTTCACAACAGGAGTAAGAATATTGTGTCAAATAATCCCTTTGCTATAGAAAGCCAGCTTTCTATCCACTATGTATATTTGTATATACATAGAGAACACACCTCAGCAGGGTGTTACTTGTTGGGTCCCTGAATATTTCCTACAAATCAAGTATAATGACTAGAAACAGCATTTAACATTTATATCTGAAATTAGAATTCTTATCATTACTTCTTTTCTAGATGAGACTAAAAAAGAGGTCAAACCAGTTAACAGTGTTAAATGTCCATCCCCTGCTCTAAATACTCCATGGATACCCTTTCAGAACTGTTGTTATAATTTCATGATAACTAAGAATCGACACATGGCAATAACACAGGATGAAGTTCATTCTAAATGCCAACAACTGAGTAAGTATATCATACTATCATTAATATTATACGGTAATTTTTTAACATCTCATTTGTGTTACATAAATATTTCTAATTAGCACAAGTAACTAGATATCAGAAACATCTGTCTTCTAATTTCTATATTATCAATGACAAAGTATTAAAATTTTTGTTAAGTCAAAGTGGAATGTATAGGAGTGACCTCTTTCTTTACATGTCCATTCAAAAACTAGTCTGTCTGTATGCATGTAAGCAAGATGGTTCTCCTTCACAAGCAAAGGAAGACCAGAAGGCTGATGTTAAACCAAGCAAAGCTGCGAGTAAAGAAAATAGGTTAGTTTGAGTGTTTGAAAGCTTAGGTATGCCACTAAGAAGCAACTATGCTGAAATACACATTTCACACTTACAGCCCTCAAGACTCTTCACACATTTTCTAGGAAATCCACCAAAAATTTGTGACTTCTGAATGACTGATAGAACGATGAACTTTGTGGAAAGTTCCTACAGAAAATATCAAGCTATTATTTCAAAGTGTACTCTGTATAACACTCGTCTTGAGAGGTGTTCTGGAAAAAAAAAATCCTTAGAAACAGAACAGGTTTGAACAACACTAGACATGATAGCCTCCTATTGGACATTATCCAGTGTACACTTACCTATATTTTAAGCAATACTGGCATAAGCGAACTTTGTATAACTTTGTTTAATCTATTGTTTGCAAACTTTTTATCCATGTAGACCTTTTCTGAGGCACTCTCTATTAAATAGGACATATTGAACTTTTTGGCCTCTAAAATAATAGTAACCACTAAGGAAAAGGAACATCTGTCTTATAGCCCATCCAAGAAGTTTTACTTATTACACAATAGTCTTGGAGAATATATCATTAATATGAGTGGATTTGTGTCAACCAACAAGGATCTTTAAGTCGGGAGGTGGGGGAGTAAAGTGAATCAGTGTTTTACATTTTCTATTCAGTTACTAGTTTTCTACTAGAAAACCAATTTAAAGTAAAAATATTTGAAAATTTCTTAACCCATGCATTTTAATACAAGGAGATAGTGTGAATTCATGTTTTTCTAACTTTCCATTCTTTCAGTTTTAGAATAAATTGAGAATAACACTTTTGAATCTGTTTACATAAAATATTTTGAATGACTATTAAAATTATTAACTATTTTATATAACAGATCCAAAATCACAAATGCTAAGCATTCGAGATGAAAAGGAGAATAACTTTGTTCTTGAGCAACTTCTACACTACAATTATATGGCTTCATGGGTCCTGCTAGGGATAACATATGAAAGTAAGTTGGGCATTGCCAATTTTCTCTGTGTATATTCATACTTTATTATAAATATTTATCAAACCCCAAAAGTTTAGTTTTTCAAAGGATATGTTTTTAATATATAAAAGTGAAATTCTGCAGTTAGTATAATATAAACACCAATACAATTTTTGCATCTCTTCTCTGCCATTAATATACCTTTACTATCAAGCTTTAGTTAAATAGAGGAAAATAATTTCTTTCTGCACTCTGCCTTCTAGCAACCCAAAACTAACCAAAAATGAGTACTCCTGTATAAATCTCCAATACTTACTTTATATCTTATCTAAGTATATGAAATGAATGAGCACACAATCACATTTCTATTAATATTCTACCTTTGACTTGATGTATACATACATAAGCATAAGAGAAATGAGACAGGGCCAGGCATTGTAGTACAGCAGATTAAGCCAACTTGGGATGCCTGCATCCTGTATTGGAGTGCCGGTTCCCATCCTGAATCCTCCACCTCCAGTCTAGCTTCCCTAATGCACCTGTGAAAGCAGCAGGTGATGGCAGGTGTACTTTGCTCCCTGCTATCAACATAGGAGACCCAGATGGAATTTCTAGCTCCTGGCTTTAGCTTAGCCTGGCCCCAACTGTTGTGGGCATTTAAGGAGTGAACCAACAGATAAAAACCACTTCCCTCTTATATTCATTCATTCTCTCCCTCCCTCCCTCCCTCCTCTCTCTCCCTCTCTCCCTTCCTCCTCTTTCTCCCTTTCTCCCTCCCTTTTCTCTCTCCCTCTCTCCCTCCCTCCTCTCTCTCACACATTGCCTTTCAAAGAAGTAAATAAATCTTCTAAAATTTAAGAGAGAGAGAAAGAGAGAGAGATACATTGTATGACAGTAGAGTAGAATATTTGAAATTTGGACTGAATTTTACAAATCCAAACTATTACTGCTATGAAAAAAATTTTAAACGTAGAGTTTAATATAGGAGAAATGAGACCATTTTGAAAGATACTCAGAAATGTCTTGAAAATCAGCAGTTTTGAAATTAGAGAAAAGAGAATCAGTATGTGAGCATAAAGCACCGAAAGCAGACATTTATCTTTTTTTTTTTTTTTTGACAGGCAGAGTGGACAGTGAGAGAGAGAGACAGAGAGACAGGTCTTCCTTTTTCCGTTGGTTCACCCTCCAATGGCCGCCACGGCCGGCGTGCTGCAGCCAGCGCACCTCGCTGATCCGGAGGCAGGAGCCAGGTGCTTATCCTGGTCTCCCATGGGGTGCAGGGCCCAAGCACTTGGGCCATCCTCCACTGCACTCCCTGGCCACAGCAGAGAGCTGGCCTGGAAGAGGTGTAACCGGGACAGAATCCGGCGCTGAAAGGTGGAGGATTAGCCTATTGAGCCGCCACAGCGCCGGCCCAGACATTTATCTTAAAAAGGATTTAATAAGGGGCACTGGACAATGATAGTGAGAAATGAGGTAAAAAAGCAGCTCACTCCCTCAAATGTGACCAGTTTAAAAATAGGATTCTCCTTTGTTGTCTACCCTGTTTCTAACGGCTGTCAAGATTTTCCTTGAATGTTTATCACTAACAGATTAATTAATGAAAATTGAACTATCAAGCAATAGGTAAGGCTTAGGTTGTCAGTTGAGGGTGAGTTCATCATACTAGGAGTTAGTTGGCCCAAGACTTTTCTCCAACGGTACTTGAGTGCCCTTGCATTTAATAGTGGAGAAAAATAGGGTGGTAGTAGTAAACTTCCCAACTTTACTTGAAAGTGACTGAAGAAACCATGATCTTGTCCTGATATCTAAGACATAGAGATCTGAATTTTACCCTGTGAAATTACCAAATTACCAGGAAAATGGGCATGTGTAGTTAATGATATCATTCTTTGTACCAATTTTTAATTTTAAAGGCTTAGCAAAACTTTTTTTTCAAAAGCTTTACTGAGATATATTCCCATACCAAACAATTCAACCATTTGAAATATATAATTTAAGGGGTTTTAGTATACTCACAGGTTGTGTAACTATCACTAAGAAACACAGTGCCCATCAGCATTCCCTCCCTGTCTCTTACTCTATTCCTAGTCTTTAGCAACTACCTACTTTCTGTCTCTCCAGATGACCTACTCTAGACATTTCATACAAATGTGATCATATAATAAGTATGATACAATATGAATGGCTTCTTCAATTTAACATGAAGATTTATTTCAAGATTCATTCATATTATAGCATAGAGTAGTATGACATTCCTTTTCATGGCTGAATAATACAGTTTATGGATATATGACATGTTATTTATCCATTGATCAGTGGATAGAATTAGGTCGTTTTAACAGTGGTTACTATGAATCATGCTTCTCTGAATGTATATAAACAAGTTTTTTGTGGTGAACCTATATTTCCATTTCTCTTGGGTATATACCTAGGAATGAAATGGCTAAGTTTTTAACTAACAAATTTGAAGAACTATCAAATTGTTTTCCAAAACAGCTGTACCATTTTCCATTCCCACCACTAGTATATGAGAGTTCCACTTTCTGTATGTGTATGCCAACATTTTTTTTGCAGCAGCCATAAGTAAAGCTTTACTGGAACACAGCCACACACTCATTTTTTTAAAAGATTTATTTATTTGAAAGTCAAAGTTACACAGAGAGAGAAGGAGAGGAAGAGAGTGAAGGAGAGGCAAAGAGAAAGAGAGGTCTTCCATGTGCTGGTTCACTCCCCAGTTGATCACAATGGCCAGAGCTGCGCCGATCCAAAGCCAGGATTCAGGGGCTTCCTCCAAGTCTTCCCACATGGGTGCAGGGGCGCAAGAACTTAGGCCATCTTCTACTGCTTTCCCAGGACAAAGCTGAGAGCTGGATTGGAAGTGGAGCAGCCAGGACTCGAACCAGCTCCCATATGGGATGCCAGCACTGCAGGCAGCATCTTTACTTGCTACGCCACAGTGCTGGTGCACACACTTATTTTAATATTGTAAATTTTTGTTTTCAAGCTCCAGTGGCAGAATTGAGTATTTGTGACAGAGCTATATTTGTCTTTGTCTTTTCATTATACCCATCCAGTTAGGTGTAAAGTGATATCTCATTGAGGTTTTTATTGCATTTCCCTATAGCTAATAATATTAAGCATCTTTTCATTTACTGACTATTCATAAATAATCCTTCAAGAAGTCTTTATTCAGAACCTTTGTCAATTAAAAGAATTTTCAAAGATTTATTTGTTTATTTGAAAGGCAGAGTTATAGAAAGGAGGAGGCAGAGGTAGAGGTAGAGAGATCTTCCATCCATTGGTTCACTCCCCAGATGGCCACAACTGCTGGAGCTGGACCAGGAGTCAGGTGCTTCTTCTGGGTCTCCCACATGGGTGCAGGGACCGAAGCACTTGGGCCATCTTCTACTGCTTTCCCAGGCCATAGCAGAGAGCTGGATCAGAAGTGGAGCAGCTGGGACTCAAACTGGGGCCCATATAGGATGCTGGCACTTCAGGCAGTGGCTTTACCCGCTACACCACAGCACTGGTCCCAATTAAAAGAATTTTTTTAAAGAGTTATTTATTTGAGAAGCAAAATTACAGATATAGAGAGGGAAATACAGAGAGAAAGAGAGATTTTCCATCTACTTGTTCACTCCCCACATGGCTGCAATTGGCATAGCTGGGCTGGTCCAAAGTGAGGAGCCAGGAGCTTCTTCTGTCTTCCACATGACTGCAGGGGCCCAAGCACTTGGGCCATCTTCCACTGCTTTCCCAGGCTATTAGCAGGGAGCTGGATTAGAAGTGGAGCAGCCAGGACTCGAAGTGGCACCCATATAGGATACTGGCACTACAGGTAGAGGCTTAACCTACTAAACCACAGCACAGGCCCCAAAGAAAATTTTTTGAGAAACAGGTAGGAAAAGAATGAGGGTGCTCCTTCCCATTAGTTTATTCCTCAAATGCCCATGATGGCTGAGGCTGGGCATGGCCAAAGCTGGGAGCCAGGAACTCAATCTGGTCCTCTCACCTGGGTGACAGAAATCCAATTACTTAACACACCACTCTGCCTCCCATGGTCTGCATTAGCAGGAAGCTGGAAGCAAGAGCCAGAGCCAGGCTTGAACCTATGTTTGCCAATGTATGATGCAGCGTCTTAACCAGAGTCTTAACCAATAGGCTAATTGACCCTGCATCTTTAATTTTATTTATGACTGGGAGACAGATGGACAGAGCGCTCATCTACTGGCACAGTCCCCAAATGAATTCTGGGGCTGACTTGGGCCAAAGCCAGGAACCAAAAGATTAATACATATCTCCCACATGAGTAACAAAAATTCAACTACTTGAGCCATCATCTTCTGCCTCCAGAGTGCGTATTACCAGGACTCTGTAATCAAGAGCAGAGCAAGGACTTGAACCCAGGTGCTCTGATATGATATGTGGGCATCCTAAGAAGTAACTTAGGCTAAATACCCTCCCCTGCCCATTTTTAAATTTGAGTTGTCTTTTTATTATCAAGTTGTAAACATTCTTTATATATTCTGAATAGAAATCTCTTGTTGGATAAATGATTTTCAAATACTTTTTCCCATCACTTTCCTGTTAGCATAAATTTTTAACTTTGATGAAAATCGTTTTTTTCTTTTGCCACCTGTGCATGTCTAAGAAGGTTTTGCCTATCCCAGGGTTATGCAGACTTTGACACCTATGTTTTCTTCTAAGAAAACTGCTTTTACATTTAGATCTATGATCAATATTGAGTTGATGTTTGTGTATGGCGAAAGAAGGGGGACCACCTTCAACTTTTGCATGTGGACATGAAGTTTTCCAATACCATTTGTTGAGCAGGGTTGTTCTTTTCACACTGAATTGTCTTGATGATTTTAAAAGTCAGTTGACCATGGGGCCAGTGCTTTGGCGAAGTGGGAAAAGCCATTGTCTGCAATGCTGACATCCCAGATGAGCACCGATTCAAGTCCCAACTGCTCCACTTCAAACCCAGCTCCCTGCTGGTAGCCTGGGAAAGGCAATGGAAGATGGCTAATGTTACTCATGTAGGAGACCAGGAAGAAGCTTATGGCTCTTGGCTTCAGCCTGGCCTCATCCTGGCCATTGCAGCCTTCTGGGGAGTGAACCAATGAATGGAAGACCTCTCTGTCTCTTCTCCCCTCTCTGTATGACTCTGACTTTCAAATAAATAAATAAATCTTTTTAAAACTTGGCCATGAGTATGCACAGTGTGTATAGTTTAGGTCCAGAGAAGAGATTTCTGTCACTAATTTTTTAATATGCCAATTTTAATAACATAGTTATGTTCATTTCCAGTTAAACACATAAACAAATGTAAATTTGATGAAAAACAATAAAATCTTATTGAAGAATAACATTAGCCTTTAATTTTCATGTTTATAATTTGTGGTTTCCAAATGAAAAATAAGCTTGATTTATTGTTTTACTCAGGAACTATTTTGAAAGGATATTAATAATCATACAGTCTTTTAGAAAGTACGGAAAGGCACAAGAAAACTAGTCAAGTTTGAAATAACTGGAATTCAAGCTTTGATTTAATCTTTAAGCATAGAAAAAATGTGTATTCTCTAGATAATTCTCTTACGTGGTTTGATAAGACTACGCTGTCATATACACACTGGAGAGCAGGAAGACCAGCTGTAAAAAATGACAAGTTTTTGGCTGGCTTGAGTACTGATGGCTTCTGGGATATTCAGACCTTTAACGTTGTTGAAGAAGCACTTTATTTCTACCAGCACAGCATTCTTGCTTGTAAAATTGAAATGGGTAAGTATGCTAAGGTGGAGTTTCAACTCCAGGGAAAGAGAATATAAGGCCATTAGCTTCACTAGTGGCAGTCATGCTGTGTGCGTGTGTGTGTGTGTGTGTGTTTAATGCTTCAGTCCTGTGTGAAGTCTACAGAGGTAGGAGCAGGCATGGTCCCTAGTGTCATGGCCTTGGCCTCAAGGAACAAAATGTATTTGAGGAAATAGCCTTAAATCCCTATCTTATGTAGGCTAGCCTTAGATTATTAGGTACAGACTTGAATATATAGAGAAGTAAAAATAAATTAGGGAAATAAAGAATAATGAAATAATGAAAACAAATAATGCCTTCAGAAGAAGGTGAAACTTGGCTGGACCTTAAAGGATGGAGATGACTTATATGAAGAAGAAAGTGTATTTGCTTATCATTTCAACAATCCAGGAAAAATGAATGTCTCTCCAACCTTGACTAACTCTGAAATAAATCTATTACAATCCATGTTAGTTTTTAAGACTTTTCTAGCCTAAAAATGGTTATTACTGCCCATCTTTACAAAGTCTTCAGTCACCAGAGCCCATCACAGTGACATCCAGGCTGATGGCCTCCCCTCACAGGGCTACAAAATAACCATGAACATCATTCACTATTTTGCTCAAATTGTTCCAGGTTTGGCCATTAGGAGCTCTTTCACTTGGCTTCTGTGTCCCTTTGAAACACCCTCATCATGGTTATTTTATTGTTTGTTTTTAACACTTCCTTACTTTTTGGTTACTTTATTTATTTTTAGTCTTAATTTCACCTAATCCTAAAATCTGGTTTATCAAACAGACTTCCTGACTCCTGTATTTCAGATGAATCTCTCTTCTACTCAAACTTACATATACTAGTGGTTATTAGTTTTGCCATCATTTCAGATATAGTCATTGTCTCCAACTAATATGTGAGCTCCCTTAATATAAGACTGTGTTTATACATTTTAATCAACCATGCCATTAATATTTAAGAGCCTGTTACATATGCTGTAACAAGCAAAAAAGGAAAATGTATATTTGACTTATTTGATAATGAATCTAGTTGTATTTAACTTATGAAATGATTGTATATCATCTTATTGAAAATATATAAAATAAATTTAATCACTAACAATTTAAATATTACAGTGGATTACAAAGAAGAATATAATACCACACTGCCACAGTTCATTCCATATAAAGATGATATTTATAACGTTATTCAAAAAAAGGTAACATGGTATGAAGCATTAAATGCATGTTCTCAAAGTGGAGGTCAATTGGCAAGTGTCCATGATCAAAATGGCCAGCTCTTCCTGGAAGATATTGTAAAACGTGATGGATTTCCACTGTGGGTTGGGCTCTCAAGTCATGATGTAAGTCTTGCTTTGTTTTCTAGAAATTTCCTAAATCTGTTAATTTGAGGTTTAGAAATTTGAGCATAAAATATTAATTCAAAGTGCAACACTACATTAAGTCCTGAATCTCAGTTTGCATAGCATGGTGCTTTTATACTGTTTACAACACAGAACAAATTAAAAACTAAATTTGTAGAATGCAGTAGGCTACCCGAGACCAGTGGTTTAATATTTCAACAAAGCCTCTGAAGCCTATTCGGGGTACACATATAGAAACTAGCAGAGAATCAGAAAATCCTGAGTTTTAGCAGTAGCAGCAGGTCTCCTATTTACTTGTTGGGTAATTGTGAGCAAGTTATTTAACCTTTGCAACCTCATTTCCTCACCTGTAAAATCAGATAACAGTATTTTGTTGAGATTTTAATATAAAATTTTATGTAGGATGCCAACTGAAATTTTAACAAGCTTAGAATTCATAAATGTGTAAGGTCTTCCTACTTTTCCTCTAGGAATTAGCAGTAGTTAAAATTAGTCTTCTGCTGGCAAACATTCTTCTGTGTCACTACTTGAATCTCATTAATGAGTATATTTGTATAGTTATAATAGTGCTTGGCATAAAAAATCAGCTATTGAAATTAGAGTTTTAGGCCTAATTTAAATAGTCTTAAGAACAAAGGATGGAAAATAAACAAAATAAAGGATAGCAAGTTAAAATTCATCTTCTCATTATGAGTTCCTTGGGAAGTATTTTCATTTTCTAGTCTCCTGCTGTTTGATGTCCTCTGTCATGTGAAAGTTGTAGGCAGAGACTCAACCATAAAACTATGAACTATAGGAAACAATATTCAGAATACTGTGAAGGTTGGAACTGTAATTGTGACAAAAGGAAGCCACTTGACTGTCATTTAATTTCAAGTGTTACATAAATTCATGATTAAAGGCCGGCGCCGCGGCTCACTTGGCTAATCCTCCACCTGCGGCGCCGGCACCCCGGGTTCTAGTCCCGGTTGGGGCGCCAGATTCTGTCCCAATTGCCCCTCTTCCAGTCCAGCTCTCTGCTGTGGCCCGGGAAGGCAGCAGAGGATGGCCCAAGTGCTTGGGTTCTGCACCTGCACGGGAGACCAGGAGAAGCACCTGGCTCCTGGCTTTGGATCGGCGCAGCGCGCTGGCTGTGGTGGCCATTGGGGACAGTGAACCAACGGAAAAGGGAGGACCTTTCTCTCTGTCTCTTTCTCTCTCTCATTGTCCACTCTGCCTGTCAAAAAAAAAATTCATGATTTAAAAACATAAATCTAAGGACAGAGGATAATAACTCTATTATAAAGTTTAAAATCTTTATTTAATTATGGCAGAACAAATAGATCAGTGCATCTACAATACTTGTAAGCAAATAAAACTAATTCTCTATTCCAATATTTCTTAAAGTATGTATGTTGTTCCTTGTGTTCTTTTTGAATTCATACGTCTGCATTCAGCTTATCTCTTTACTCTTGAAACAGGGCAGTGAATCAAGTTTTGAATGGTCTGATGGCAGTGCATTTGACTACATCCCATGGAAAGGCCAAAAGGCACCTGGAGATTGTGTTGTCTTGGATCCAAAAGGAATTTGGAAACATGAAAAGTGCAGCTCTGTTAAGGATGGTGCTATTTGTTATAAATCTACAAAATGTATGACTTCATTTCCAATAATTATGTTTACTAAAATATAGTATAATGTATGCACATGGTTAAATACTTAATGGAAATTTTAATAGATTTTAAATGCAGTTGATCTACAAGTTATATAAAAATAATTTTGATACTTGGTTAATAGAAACAGATACAGTATGTGCACTCAGGGAATTTGTTCCCAAAGACTTTCAATTATTGTAGCACCAAGTAAATTTTACTCCTGACAGACAGAGAAGAGGTTTTGTGGCAGACAGGAGGCAGGCAGAGATCTTGCATCTGCTGGTTTACTCCACAAATGCTCACAACAGCTAGAGCTGGGCCAGGGTGAAAGCCAGGAGCCTGGAACTCAATCCAGATCCCCACATGGGTGGCAGGGACCCAAGCACTTTAACCATAATCTGCTGCTTCCTAGGGTGCCCATTAGAAAGAAGCTCGCCCAGAAGCAGAGTAGCCAGGACTTGAAATAGGCACTCTGATATAGGATGTGGGCATCCCAAATGGCAACTTAATGACTGCACCAAACGCTTGCCTGAGATACTCCTTTAAAGAAACAGTTAATAAACTGACTTCTTAGTGGTTAGCTACTTGAGAAAATGTAATTTTTTTCATGAATACATGAAAAATCTGATCAGGCATGCAACAATGAAGAGCACATGTGTCTGAGGCGTCACAGGATGAAGGAGAATGACACCACGTTCACACTCGGGCTGGGCTCTGTGCTGGGTTGAACAGTGTCCCCTCACCCCAATTCTGTTTACCTAGACCCTCCGAATGTGACCTTATTTATAGAGTATGCATGTGTAATTAGTTGAGATGAGATCATACTGGATTCGGGTGGGCACTAAATCCAATCACTGGTATCCTTACAAGAGGGAAACACAGGCACACAAAGGAAGGAAAGCCGTGTGATGACAGAGGCAGACTGCAGGGAGCTACAAGCCGAGGATTACTAGCAAACCCTGGGAGAGAGCAGAGAGGCATGCAACAGCCCATCTCAGTGTCAGACTCCTGGCCTCCAGAACCATGAGGGGGCACATTTCTATTGTGTTACGCTGCCAAGTTCATGGTAATTTATTATGGCAGTCCTAGGAAACTCGTAAGAGTCAAGTTGAAAAGTGGACCTTCAAAAGTAACACAGTTGATGAGGATGTAGAAAAAGTGGAACCTTTCTGCATTGTTGGCGGAAATATAGAAAAATATACAGCCATAGTAGAAAATAATATGGCAACTCCTCAAAATGTAAACCTAAGATTACTAATATGATCAGTAATTCCACTTCTGGGTAAATATTCAAAAGGCTTGAAAGCAGGCCCTCAAATAGATATCCGTACAAACATGTTCATAGCAGCATAATTAATAATAGCCAAAACAAGGAAGCAACCCAACTGTCCTCTGATGGATGAATGGATAAGCAAAATATAATACGCTAACACACAATGGAGTATTATTCTACCTTAAAAAGGAGGTTTTGACACAGACTGCTACCTGAATGAATCCTTGAATACAGTATGCTAAGTGAAATAAACCAGTCCCAAAAGGAGAAATGCTATATAATTCCACTTATATAAGGTACCTAGAGTTTTCATATTCACTGAGACAAGAAGAGTAGAATGGAGGTTACTAGGGACTAGAGGGAAGGAGGTATGGGGAGTTGTAGTTTAATGGCTTAAAAGTTTCACTTTTGAAAGATGAAAAGTTCTGGAGATGGATGGTGGTGGTACGTGCATATGAATGTACTTAATACCTCTAAACTGTTCACTTAAAGTGGCAAAGATGGTAAAGTTTACCACAATATAAAAATTGGGGGGCAGAGTGCTAGCACAGCAGGTTAAGTTGCCACCTGCAATGCCAGCATCCCATATTGGAGTGCTTGTTTGAGTTCTGGCTGCACCACCTCCCATCCAGCTTCCATGGCAGATGATCATGCAAGTACTTAGGACCCCACCACTCATGTGGGAGACCTGGATGGAGTTCCGGGCTTCAGCCTGGCTCAGTACTGGCTGTTGTGGCCATTTAGGGGAAGTAAACCAGCAGATGGAAGATCTCTCAGTCCCTCTCTGTGTCACTCTGCTTTTCAAATAACTATTTTAAAATTTTTTTTTAGATCTTCTTGAATAGTAATATAACTTTACCACAATGTAAGCCCTCGGGAGAAAAAAAACCAGAGGAGTTGAAATCAAAACTTCATGAAGAACAGGAAGGAAAGAAGATATATGCACCTTAATGCAGCCCAGTTGCAGATTGTAATAGAAACAGATTTTGATGATAAAGTGTCTCCATAACATCCTAGTGCAATAAAAATCTCCAAAAAAAAAAAAAAAGACCACATCATTCAGGAAAGTCCATCATCAGTGAGACTGAAGTAGCCAGTAATCAATGTATTTTGCATCCCATGGATTACCACACAATTAAGCTCAGTGCAACCATGCAGTAGTCAGCAATATTCCTTTTGCAAACCAACTATTTTCATAAGATGAAAAAACAAGGACTTGGTAGTAAGATCTCCTCCCACTGGCAGCATCAAGAATTTATCAGAAATTTAATAGACTTTGCAGATGAATTTGGAAAATAAGTTTTTTTTTAAAAAATATTTATTCAAAAGGCAGAGTTATAGATAGAAAGGAAGAGATGGAGAGAAAAAGAGATCTTCCATCCTCTGTCTCACTCCTCAAATGGCTGCAATGGCTGGGGCTGACCCAGGCTGAAGCCAGGAGCATGAAACTCCAGCCAGGTTTCTCACACAGGTGGCAGGGGCTCAAGCAATTGGGTCATCTGCTGCTGCTTTCCCAGGTGCGTTAGAAGGGAGCTGGGTCAGAAGTGGAACAGCCAGGACTTGAACTGGTGCTCAGATGGGAGACCCAGGGTGCAGGCAGCAACTGTGTTACAACATCCGCCCAGAAAATAAGTTTTGATCAGCAGCAGCTGGGAAACTTAGGTAGGCATCAGCTGCTAAACTAAAGAAAGACATAGAGGTCAAATTGGTTGTGGAAAGAATGGAGTCAAGAGCCAATCAAATAACTGAACTGTGAAAAGACCAAACCTGACTTCTAACAGAAGGCAGTCATAGGAGGAGGAATTACGGATCACTAGAAAAGTCTCTCAGGGAAGAATGAAATGGCAGCAGCCATCCTTCTAGAATCATAGAGACCACAAGCAAGTGCTCCACAAAACTGAGACCAGGAGAATAGAGCAGAAGAGTCTTCAGTTCCTGATGGGCATATGGACCTTTGAGTCAGATCACCTGTACCTCACCATTAGGATGCTGGCAATTTACTTTCCAGTTCTTGGATGCGCTTCTGCTGGAATTAATAACAGGTGTCAGGAGACACAAGCTTCATCATGCAGGCTTCTTGTGTTACTCAGCACAGTTAAAATTTATCAATTTCAGTAGGAACCAGGGCATTTTTAAGAAGCCATACCTATTCTGTATTTGTTTGTGAGAGATTTTGGTTTGTTAATATAGTGCACTTTGTAAAACAAATGAACAATATTCTGCTTGAAGGTAAAATCTTTAAAAATGGCATCTTGTATGTCTAGGTGAAACTGATTTAAACTTTCAGAATAAAAGGGAATCCAGAGAAATAATTTTAGTTATTATTTCAGAGTACTTTCAGGTCTACCTGACTGGTCTTTGCTTCTTTTTCTGTCTCTCTTTATATTTGTTTTTAACTTTAGTCTGAATATTGTCTCGTTTTTAGAATGATATTCTTAGATCGTAAAGAGACTGTATGGGCTGTGTCTTTCTCTGGTTATGTAGTGAGTGAAGTGCTCTTTACCCAAAAAAGCAAGAGTTTCAAATAAGAGTATTTAATGATATTTGGGAAGGTAGTCATTTTTCTGTGCATTATTACAGCTGTGTCTAACTTTTTATAGCTAAAGAGCTGTCCTCTTATACATACTCACCAAGATGTCCAGTGGAAAAAGAGAATGCATCACAGTGGATCCAATACAAGGATCACTGTTACACTTCTGACCAGGCACTGCACAGTTTCTCAGAGGCCAAGCAGTTGTGTTCAGAACTGGGTGAGTTAAAATTCATTGATTTTTCTTTGACTCAATGATTTACTTCTTAGAAATGCTTCCTAAAGAAATAATCTGAAATAATGATTGAATTTTGAAAATATTTTTAAAGCACTCACTCTTTATAATAGTTTTATAATCTAATTTCCCAATGGTAATCACCCACTGTAGAAATAGTTAAGTATTTTATGACAAAGGAGCTCAGTGGAATTTTGGGATAGCTGTTAAAAGTTATTACTGTAAGAATAAGTACATGGAGAATGAAAGGGGGAAGAAGTATCACAGAAGAAGCTAAGTGAACTGTTAAGTAAAAATACTGACAAATGAATTGAAATGGCTTTAAATATAGCTAGATATGCCTAAATGATGAGGTAAAATTTTTATAAAGTTAGCTAAATAGTATAAATAAAATACAGATTTTCATTACCTAGTTACTGATCAGTAATCTTAGCCTAACCAAGGCAACAAAATTAAAAAAGCATGGGCACTAAGGTTTCTGCATGAAATTAACCCATATCCTCTGGACATCAAAAGGGACCAGGCTTTTTGTCTTCAGATTTTACTGTTTTAGAGAAAGCAGCAGTGATTGGCTCTGGCCCATGATAAATGTCTCCTATAGCCAAACTATAAAGTGACCTCTAAACAACCCATCTAGAGTATTTCAGAGACCCAAATTGTTCACCTGCCTCCTCAGCTAGTAGTTTAGCCAGACAGATGCCATTTATTTATTTTGCTAAGTGTGATTAAAGTGTCCTAGTTATTGCAGAACTACACAGTGGGAACTGTTGTGTGTTATGCCTATGCTCCCATGATGGCCACACATATGTATGTTCCTCCTAAAAGAGCAAATAGAAAGGTTTGTTATAAATACAGTATATGGATTAAACACTGAAACCTTTGAAGCAGGAAGGTCTGGGTTCAAATACCAGTCCCCACAGGTCCTAGCAAAATGACATTTACATAATTATTTTGCTTTTCTCATCTGAACCATGAGAATGAAAAGAGCCCTTCCTTCCAAGGTTGGTGGAGGCTGGGATGTTGTAATGAAAACAGATACTGGACACTGTGCCCTGCAAATAGTGAGCTCTCAAAATCTTATTAGAAAGGTTGAGCTTGACTTTCCGTTTCTGTAACTGGCTAGCTATATAAATGAACAACTTACTAACACACTTGAGTTTCTGTTTTCCTCAACTGTAAGACAGTGATGATACCATCCCCTGTAGGGTTGTATGATATTAAACAAGGTTTATAGAAAGCATCTGCACGGTGGTGGTCTGGAAGATGCCCCACACCACAAAAATGACGGTTCAAATAAGGCTAAACTTTTTGCAGTTGAAGACTATTTGATTCCACCTGTGATTGTCTTCCAAGTCTAGTTATTATTTTATTTCTATTATATATCTCATTCTGGTGAAAATCCGTATTTTCTCTAGATTTACCTAGCGAACTCCAAGAACACTCACTCACTCACTCAATTCCATACTATCTTAAGGAACTTACAATGGTCCTAACCAAGTTTATTTATGTGTAAGTTAATACTAAAAGGAGGGCATCCCAAACCTATTGGCTTTTTAAAATTTATTTTTTGACAGGCAGAGTTAGACAGTGAGAGAGAGAGAGAGACAGAGAGAAAGGTCTTCCTTTTTCCATTGGTTCACCCCCCAAGTGGCCGCCACGGCCGGTGCGTTGCTGATTCGAAGCCAGGAGCCAGGTGCTTCCTCCTGGTCTCCCATGCGGGTGCAGGGCCCAAGGACCTAGGCCATCCTCCACTGCCTTCCCAGGCCACAGCAGAGAGTTTGACTGGAAAAGGAGCAGCCGGGACAGAATCCGGAGCCCCGACTGGGACTAGAACCCGGGGTGCTGGCGCCGCAGGTAGAGGATTAGCCTAGTGAGCCACGGCGTCAGCCCCTATTGGCTTTTATTTTCATTTACCATCACAGGTTTAAAACTAAGTAGTTAGACAAAAAAGAGCTGTTGAAGTGAGAGTACTGAAAATCCTTAAGATACACTTTTTCATCACATATTCTCTTTTATTATGACTAACTTTTCAAGCACAGAGGTCTCACGCTTAGGCAGTGCCAAGATCCAAAACTATTGCCAGATAAATATTTTGAAAAAAAGCAGGGAATTTCTTTATATAAAGTTTTAACCTGGAAATATTTCTAACTTTTTTTTGGAAGTACTTTTAAAATTTTGGTATGAATGCCAGTCTTTAAAAGCAGACGCTGTGTAAAGCTTGAATTTCTGAATGATTCTGTTCATAATATTTTTTCCATGTGGCTCATTAAGAATAAATAACTTTCCTAGTTTTCATAAAGCTAATTAATTGGTTTGTTTTCCTCCAGCAGATCATTCTGCAACTATTGTTACCATAGAGGATGAAGAGGAGAATAAATTTGTGAGCAGACTGATGAGGGAAAATAATAATATTACCATGAGAGTCTGGCTTGGATTATCCCAGAGTTCTGCTGGTAAGCGACACATTAGTGTGCACAGTTAAAAGAATTCAGACTTGTCCCAAACACCAAGTCAGTCCTACTGAAGAATGTCAGGTAGTTGTCTGCTCTTACTGATAGCTTCACCAACTCTACCAGCTGTTCTAGAAGTCTATCAATTTTAAGTGAGTATAAACTTATTAGTGATGCTAGAGACCACTAATGAAATAGGAAATCAGGATAAGTCCATTGGAATTGTTGGAGGGGTTTATTTCTAAGATCTTTGGATCAACCCCAGGATTTTTTTCCTCTTCCGAAAATGTCTCTCTTGCCTGTCTACCCACAAGAAACCCATGACTGACTTCCCTTACAGCTCTCATGGCTGTCACCCCATAGTTGTAGCTCATAATTCTATTATTTGAAAAGTTACCTTCTTGTCATCCCTTTATCTCTCAAAATATTTTTACCACAGATAAAAATTAAGCCTTAGTAGAGCTTTTTTGTAAACAAGCTTAGTTAAATCACAGGAAATTAACTCAAAGGGAATTTATGGGAAAATTTTCCAGTAAGCAATAATAGATATTAGACTGAACTTGGAATTGATAATGAATTTGAGTATAAATTTGATAGAAGAGTGGGAAATATTTTATATTTTGTACAAAATTTAATTTAAATAATTTAAATATTAATTCTAAAATGTTATAGACTTGTCAAAAATGATTGAGTTTGAATTTGGCCAACTGAATGAATTAAAAATTGCGCTTATTCTATCACCACAAGGTGGTGCCGTCTCAACCAGAAAACAAAAATGGAGCCATGGAGGGATGGGGGCTTACCTTCCTGGGCCACTCTAGACCCTTCTTGTTCTGCCAGTATATCTAATTATATGAGTCTTTTAAATGGAGAAGAAAGAGCAAGTCCTTAAAAATCTATCCCTGTAGGGCTAGTGCCATGGCTCATTTGGTTAATCCTCCGCCTGTGGCACTGGCATCCCATATGGACACCAGGTTCTAGTCTCGGTTGCTCCTCTTCCAGTCCAGCTCTCTGCTGTGGCCCAGGAGGGCAGTGGAGGATGGCCCAAGTGCTTGGGCCCTGCACCTGCATGGGAGACCAGGAGAAGCATCTGGCTCCTGACTTCGGATTGGCACAGCGGGGACCATGGTGGCCATTTGGGGAGTGAACCAAAGGAAGGAAGACCTCTCACTGTCTGTAACTCTACCTGTCAAATAAAAAAAAAAAATCTATCTTTTGTAATCCTCACTTGAATTGAAATACTATGTTCTATGTCAGTGCTGTGCAGCAGAATTTTGTGCAAAGAAAGAAATGTTCTATATTTACCCTGTCCAATATAATAATGACTAGCTACATGTGACTTTTTTTTAAAAAAGATTTATTTATTTATTTATCTTAAAGTCAGAGTTACAAAAAGAGAGAAGGAGAGAGAGAGAGTCTTCTATCCGTTGGTTCATTCCCCAATTGACCACAATGGCTGGAGCTGCACCGATCCAAAGCCAGGAGCCAGGAACTTCTTCCAAGTCTCCCACATGGGTGCAGGGGCCCAAGGACTTGGGCCATCTTCTACTGTTTTCCCAGGCTATAGCAGAGAGCTGGATTGGAAATGCAGCAGCTGGGGCTCAAACTGGCACCCATATGGGATGCCAGCACTGCAGGCAGCTTTACCCACTATGCCACAGTGCCAACCACGTCTTTTTAAAAAAAAAAAAAAAGATTTACTTATTTGAAAGGCAGAGTTACAGGGCGGGGGGTTGGGGGGAGAGAGATGAGAGATGAGAGATACCTTCCATCCACTGGTTCACTTCCAAAATGGGCACAACGGCCAAAACTAGGAGTTAGGAGTTTCTTCTGGGTCTCCCACATGGATGCAGGAGCCCAAGCACTTGGGCCATCCTCTGCTGCATTCCCAGGTGCTTTAACAGAGATCTGGATCAGAAGTACAGCAGATGGAACTCAAACGGGTGCCCATGTGGAATGCTGGCACATAACCCGCCATATCACAACACCATCCCCCAACACATGACTCTTGACCACTTGAAATATGACGAGTGCAACTAAAGAACTGAGTACTTATTTAAACTTTTTTCCCTTTTTAAGGAATTTCATTTTGGATAATGGCTATCATATTGGACAGTACAGTTCTAAGTAAAATTTAGTAGTTTTGTGGCAATAGATATAGTAGTATTTAATTTGTTTGTTCAGATCAATCCTGGAATTGGTTGGATGGATCAGAAGTGACGTTTGTCAAGTGGGAAAATAAAAGCAATAGTGATGGTGGAAAATGTAGCATTTTGTTAGCTTCAAATGAAACTTGGAAAAAAGTTGAATGTTCTCCTGGCTATGGAAGAGTGGTCTGCCGAGTTCCTCTGAGTAAGTATGTAACCTGTCCTGAAGAAAGCTTCTTGCAGAACAGGTCAGGAAATAAATGTGCAGTCCACTTATATGCAGAATACTGTACTTGGCCCTGAAGTCTTTAGTCCTGAAAGTGTATCCAAACACCTGCATAAAAATTATACTGCAAGAGACAGTAAACGTAGAAGATGTCCAAAGCTCCCAAATGAAACTATTCAACAATCTAAACTTTGGATAGTTCTTTTCTGACTATTCTAGATTAAGTTATTAGGGAAGATGTATAAGAGCAGAAAATACTGAAGCTGAAAACTGAAAGGTCATCTAAATAAAGATTAGGGACAGGTGGAGGTACCAGTTGGCGCAGATAACCTTTAGTAGATGGAGCTTACTGAGAGCTGAAGGAAGAGCAGGAAGGTGGGCAGCTGCTAGCTACACAGTTTTTGATGCAAAATCAAGAGTTCTGGTTTTTTCCTGAGAGGCATGAAAAGCAACTGGAAAAAGTAGGGGGTTAGAGTGGTGTATTTCAAGAGTTCTGTTTTGTCCATGTGGATATGAGAGAACCATGTGGAGATGCCTAGTGTGCAGCTGACATAGAGAAGGGAGATCAGCTCAGAGGTGTTAAGTCACAGTGCATCTGTGCAAAATGCAGAGAAAGAGATGGGACCGTGTTTGCATTTGGATAGCTCAGGACTAAATTATGTCATCCAAGGGCTTAAATCATTTTAAAGCAAATAATACTCTATTTGTCCCTAGCCAAGTCAAAGACATTTACAGCTTTAAGCAATTTGCTATCAAGTTAGGAGTAATATTCAAAAAGTGATAGTCCCAAAAGCATGTTGGAAGGACAACTGAGAATAATGAAAATGCTTTAATTTATTTGGAGGAAAATTCTTAAGGCAGTGAAGAGAATTTTAATGGAAAGGAAAACATTTTAATTCGAAAAGAAAGCACTTGGGTATTTGATGATGATTTTGAAGCTATGAAGCAATCCCTTTTCATTGTATCTAATTTGTACACAGCTTAAGGCTGTGTCACACGCTTCATGTATGAAATTAATAATAATGATTACTTTTGCATTCTCCCTTCCAATGCCAAACCTTTCCCCGTTCCAGGCCCTGACTACAGAGGAATAGCCATCACATTTGCTGTGCTCGGTGTCCTAGTGCTTGTCAGCGGACTGATTTGGTTCCTCTTCCTAAGAAACCGTTTCCACTGGAGAGGCTTCTCATCAGTTCGGTATGAACAAGGAATGAATGAAGAGGAGATTGTGCTTCCTTCTTTCCATGACTAAATTCTTCTGGAAGTTTGCTAATTTGCACTAATGTGTAAGAAAAAATGAGCCACTTAAAAGTGTCCCAGTGTCAGTATTTACTCTGCTCCAAAGTACAAGTCTGAAGTACTCTTCAGTGGTTCAGTTGCTGTGCTGGTATCCACAAGCAACTGGCCACCAAATGCCATGTTTACAAACTCTACTTAAATAGAAAACAGGTCTCAAGCTGGAACTAAAGTCTGAATGCTTTGTAGGGTAATAAGTCTAACGTGCATCTTCTCTGTGAGTATGTGGTGGTAACCAGGATGATATACTTTAGTAACATTTTCAACATGTCGTGGAAAATTTAAACAGGCATAAGTACTAGGTTATCCAACTACCTTCTAATTTTAAGAGCATCTGGCCAAATGCAAACTTAGAACCTCAAGATAAAAGCCCAACTGTAAATAATATTGATTTTGTTTCAAAAAAAAGCCATTTGTAGCATTTGGGGAAAATTATTGAACAATAACATTTTCCTTTTGTTTAGGAAAATGATGTCTTATACTATTGCTTCTTATACTATTCCAAAGATATTTTATACCAGTGTAATCTAAAGGCAAATATTTTTATCCATAATTCATAATAAAACAACTTTTACATATTTAAAGTGAGTATATTATTGTTAGCTTGCTTAGGTACCCTGTAGTAGTGTATTTTGTCTTTTCTGATGTCGGACATATGAGTATTTGTTTTCTAAAGAGATTCAATGAGGATAAGAATGTTTGAAAAGCTCACAATTTATATGCAAGGATTTCAAAAAGTTTGTGGAAAATGCCTATTATGAAAAAATTATGCATGTTTTGTGAATGGATTTAAAAAAATTTTTGGCATCAAAATAAGCATAATTTTCAATGCTATTGTCCACAAACTTTTTGAAGTATCCTCACTTGACACAACCTGCCAACTTTTGACCAAAATGTTTTTATTACTTTGTTGCCTTTTTACATGAAATAAACAGGAGAGCAGTCCATGAAGGAAATTGTTTATGTAACTTGCACTTGTAAAAATGAGATTTTTTACAATAAATCTCTAAGCCCTGAAGTTACTACTAAAATATTTTAAATTATGAAAAATAAAACATTGTTTTGTAATTATCACTTTAAATTTTACCACCTAGAATATATTCTTAATAATAATAATAAGGGAGGAGATGTACAATTTGGGATATGCTCAAGCTGAGTTGCCCCAAATGGTGGAGTTAGAAATG
Source organism: Lepus europaeus (assembly GCF_033115175.1). Lineage (NCBI taxonomy): Eukaryota > Metazoa > Chordata > Mammalia > Lagomorpha > Leporidae > Lepus > Lepus europaeus. The sequence goes on along the minus strand of NC_084827.1, from coordinate 101,952,710 downwards.
TGCCAGGGGATTCCAATACAATCCCATCAAGGTGGCATGTACCAATGCCATCTCACTAGTCCAAGTGATCAATTTCAGTTCACAATTGATCATAATGATAGGTCTAAAAGTCAAAGGGATCACATAAACAAGACTAGCGTCTGCTAATACTAACTGGTAGAATAAAAAAGGGAGAGAATAATCCAACATGGGAAGCGGGATGCACAGCAGACTCATAGAATGGCAGATGTCCTAAACAGCACTCTGGCCTCAGAATCAGCCCTTAAGGCATTTGGATCTGGCTCAAGAGCCCATGAGAGTATTTTAGGCATGGAAAGCCAAGACACTCTGGAAAAAAAACAAAAAAAAACAAAAACAAAAAAACCTAAATGAAAGATCTCTGCGAGTGAGATCCCAGTAGAAAGAATGGGCCATCAAAGAAGGAGGTAACTTTCTCTGAAGGGAAGAGAGAACTTCCACTTTGACTATGACCTTGTCTAAATAAGATCGAAGTTGGTGAACTCAAAAGGCTTCCATAGCCTTGGCAACTCATGACTAGAGCCTAGGGAGATTACTGACGCCATAAACAAGAGTGTCAATTTGTTAAGTCAACAACAGGAGTCACTGTGCACTTACTCCTCATGTAGGATCTCTGTCCTTTATGTGTTGTTCAATGTGAATTAATGCTATAACTAATACTCAAACAGTATTTTACACTTTATATTCTGTATGGGTGCAAACTGATGAAATCTTTACTTAACATATACTAAATGGATCTTCTGTATATAAAGAGAATTGAAAATGAATCTTGATGTGAATAGAATGGGAGAGGGAGCGGGAGTTGGGAGGGGTGCGGGTGGGAGGGAAGTTATGGGGGGGAAGAAGCCATTGTAATCCATAAACTGTACTTTGGAAATTTAAATTTACTAAATAACAGTTAATAATAATAATAATACCAACTGGACATGATGAATGCTTTATTCAGTGTTTATATTTGTACTTTAGAATATTTTTCTATAAAATTCATAGCTTTATTTTAAATTTAGTTTTTATACTACCATAAAGTTGTAAATAATTTTCTAAGATAGCTTTAAGGTAGCCTACAATTCCCTTAAGTATTTTTCATTGAATTTGTTAGACTAGTTCTTTTGCCCTGTGATCTGTAAAATTTTAGTCATTAAGATGTAAAGTTTTATCTTTTAAGTAAACATGTTGCTGTTGATCCTTATTGAAAAAAAACCTCTGGATTGGGCTTCATTATTTTAGGCATACAGTGTAACAAGAAATAAAGTGCCCAGCTATTATAAGTAGAACATTGTTTAGAGAGTTTGTGTTTATTTAAAAAAATTTATTTGAGAGACAGAGAAACAGAAAGAGCGAAATATCCCATCTGCTGTCTCATTCCCCAAATGCCCACAACAGCCAGGGGTGTGTCAGGCTGAAGCCAGGAGCTAGGAACTGCATCTGGGTCTGCTACACATAGGTGGCAGGGCCAATTACTTGAGCTATCACCTGCTGCCTGCCAAGGTGTATAACAGGAGGCTGGAATAAGGAATAGAGCCTGGACTAGAAGGCAAGCACTCCAAAATGGAATGCAAGCATCCCACCCAGTGTCCACTGTGTGCATTCTTTAAAGAATAACTATTATCATCCCTACATTGTTGAATGTTTGATTGTAGTTTCCTTTCCAGATTCCTGTTGCTCAATATATCAGGTTCAGCATGGGTCCCATCTAGGTTCTACTTTTTTCTCATTCTTCATGCTCCTCTTAGAAGATATGTCCACCCTTTCACATCCCTTCCAAGGCATTCAACAACCATTTCTACACTCATAGTTCAGACATACAGTTCTAGGATCATACTTCCAACTATCCATTGGACATGAGAGTGCCTCTCAGCCTGTTCAGAATTTCTCATAGTGTTTTTCTGTCCTCATTTCCCCTGTTCCAGATGTGTCAGGAGAACTAGAGACAGCCCATTTCTGTTTTTCCTAACTAATCCAGCTATTTCACATTGACAGAATTCATCGCTTAAAACAAGGCAGCAGGGCTGGGCATTGTGGCCCAGTAGGATAAATTGGTGCTAGGGATTCCCGAATCTCATATAAGAGTGTCAGATTGAGCACCAGCTACTCTGCTTCTGATCTAGTTTCTTGCTGATGATTCCTGGAAGGCAATAGATGATGGCTCAAGTGCTTGGGCCCCTGCTACCTCCATCAAGCACACAGATGGAGTTTTGGGTTTCTGGCTTTGGCCCGGCTGTTATGGGGATTTGGAGAGTGAACTGGCAGATGAATGATATTCTCTCTCAGTCTCTCTCTCTGGCTGTGTATGTATGTGTATGTGTGCCTTTCAAAGAAAATGAAAATAAATAAAATTTTAAATTTATTTGTACTCTAATTATATATACAACATTTTTTTAAAAGACAAAATGGCAAGTAGACCTAATGATGAAGTATAGGGACAAATATAGAAGTGGTACCAATAATCACTCATCTTTTTCCTTCCTCCCCAATTGCCTGTCCCCATCCTTGATCCTAAGACTAGATATTTTCATAATTTTGGGTATTTTCTCCTAAAAGTGGATACTGCAGTCTTAGTAACCCCAATTTTCCCCCCACTTCTGAGATTATTTTTCTGGAGATAGAAGTTCAGATTCCTTTCACTTTGGCTCATTTAGTCCTAAAAACCTCTTATAAAAGCAAAGATCTAATTGTTATTCATTGGTCAACACTTTATCTTTCTTCAGAAGACAAATTCTGACCAGTTCTCAAAGTCTTTTTGACTAGATCTTATTATCTGTGGTGTTATCTCTAATTCCCTATATATTGTAAATTAAATTAAACTGTAAACCATATCTACATCTCAACAAATTTAGGGTACAAACATGTACTTCTTGTTTCTCTCAAGCCAAATTAGTCACAAGCAGAACTTGATAAGTTTATTTCCTATTACCACTACCACTTCTTCTTTTATTCTCTTATTAGGAAGAAACTGCATCTTCCTTGTCTCCCAAGCTAGGAGTCAGAAGTCATTGTCAAATCCCCTTTCCCTTCTCCCAAATCCAGCCATACTGCCAATTCAATGTCAGATGCCTCACAAAGCAGGTTTTTGCCAATGTCCATTTTCAGGTTTTCTTAATCCCCCCTCCATTATTTGTAACACCTCTCACTTTAGTGGCCTTTCTCTTTCATCTGTTTCCTGCCTCCTGGACACAGGGGAGCTGAGATACACAGAGGAGAACTCCCCCTGTTTGGCTCTAAAGTCATCTTGGCCTCGCTCTCTCAGACCAAAGATGTGTTCAGCAATGCTAAGCCCAAGGGCCTTTCTCAAAGATCTTACATAAAGGCTTGGTGATCACCAAAGCTAAGAAATCTTGGGGCCTTGGTTCCTTGGCCAAATGCCCTTTTGAAGCCATATAGGCTCAAGTCAAGATTGATCTCACTGCTTAACAATAGAGAGGTAAAATCTCAGATAAAACTGCGCTCTAGAAATTAGGAAACCACTGGTTATCTCAGCTAGTGAGAGTGCAGCAGCGCAGAGCAGCCAGAATCCAGATGGGAGTGAGCCAAAAAACAAAAGAATTATGAACATGGGGAATGTGAGATTTGGAGGAGGATGTGGAGAGGGAAGGAGGGGGTGGAATGGGGTCACCTCCGGAGGGAAAAGGGGCACTGATGAAGGGTGTTTCCCCAAAAGAGGGAGGAAAGAGGCTTAAAGGTTTAGAAACTGAGAGGAAAAACAATAAGAGCAAGCAGTGGGGAGAAGTTGATGAATCAGGGCAGACAGGGCGTCTTTAGTGGAGGAAGATGAGACAAGGGGTTAGTTTCAAGTCCACAGAAAAAGGAACTCAGGCTTGCATGGGATGGGGAAGTTCGCCTTCCTGTGTGAAGCCACTAAAGGATGACCTGCCTGAAAGAGAAAGGAGAGCAGATCAGTATTTGAAAACATTTATTTATGCCCAAGGGTCCCACTTTTCTTGTGGAGCAGAAGGTGAGGTCTTCTGTTGAGAAAGACAAAGCCAAGTGACAGGGTCTCAGCTCAAAAAGAGTAATAAAAGTGAATTGTCTTGGCCAGCGCCGTGGCTTAACAGGCTAATCCTCCGCCTTGAGGCGCCGGCACACCGGGTTCTAGTCCCGGTCGGGGCACCGGATTCTATCCCGGTTGCCTCTCTTCCAGGCCAGCTCTCTGCTATGGCCCGGGAAGGCAGTGGAGGATGGCCCAAGTGCTTGGCCCTGCACCCGCATGGGAGACCAGGAGAAGCACCTGGCTCCTGGCTTCAGATCAGCGAGATGTGCCGGCCACAGCGGCCATTGGAGGGTGAACCAACGGCAAAAAGGAAGACCTTTCTCTGTCTCTCTCTCTCTCTCACTATCCACTCTGCCTGTCAAAAAAAAAAAAAAAAAAAAAAAGTGAATTGTCCAATGAGAGGAATAGGTAAGCGCAATAAACAAGATTAAATTAAGTAAGAGGGTCACAGAAGAGGTACACCAGGGCCCAGATGAAATGAAGAGCTGTATATTTGTAGTGACAACCATCAGGAGAATTCATTGATTTCCTCTACACATCAGTAAAGTTGAGGAAAGTAGACTGTGAAGAAGCAAGAAGAGACTCCAGGCTCAGGGCTGGTCTGCTGGGTGCCCTGGAGAGAGAGAGGGATGGAAGCTTCCAGGCTGGACTGAGAAGGGAGAACAAAAGGCTGGGGAAAATGAAGTCAAGGGGCTGGAGGCTGGAATGAGACCAAAGCAAGTTGGAGCAAGAGTGAAGTGAAAATCTAAGGTCTGACCTGTGATTGGAAAGAGGAGTATCATGAGCTTTTAGTATCCCATTATCCCATATGGAGGGTAAGTAGCGTGTTTTAGCATCTTAGCATAAAAAAAGAGTCCACAGGCACCAGATTAACAATGGAAAAAATAGACTTCTCCTTAGTTCACATGACTTAGAAAAATAACACTGTTGAAGTGGGGCATTTGCCTGAAGAAGATTGATGCGTTAGGGTGCCAATTCTATGGTAAACCTGAGAAATAGTTTAACACGATGTAAAACACATTAATAAAATATAGTTTGGTGCGTGAAGTAGGGATGAAGAAGACTTTCTCAACTGCATGGAACTGGTCATTTTATTTGTATAGTTGGCAAGGCAAAGGAGAACTAAGCTGTCACAATCTTTGTTTATAAACAAAAAGTACCTTTGCAAGGATTCACTTTGGGTCTGGGTTTAGTATGTAAACTCATTGTTGAAAGTTTGAAAGGAAGAATGGAAATACATGAACAAGACCATAAAACTGGACTCTGGGAGAGTCCAGCAGAAGACCTGGGCTATGGTTCTTTTTTCTTTCTTTCTTTCTTTCTTTTTTTTTTTGGCATTTACTGTGTGCCCATGAGTAAGTCACATTCCTTCTGTGTGTCCCAGTTTGCTTATCAACAAATGAAGATGCTCCCACCACCTCTACCACTCTGCAACTCTCATTATATAGACCCTGTTGGTCACATTTCCATTTTAGACTGTCAAAGACACAGAAAGGGTTTGAACACATTCAAAAGAGTTAGAGTGTTAGAGACTAATCTTTGAGCAGTTTTAGAAAACTTTAGTTTATAGAAAAATTGAGCAGAAAGTAAAGAGAGTTCCGATGTACCTGCTTACACATGCAGCCCCAGCTTCCCCTATTATTAACATCCAACATTAGCATGGTGCATTTGTTAATGTACTACGAGCCAATAACAATACATCATTATTACTCTAAGCCCAGAGTTTACACTAGAGCTCATCTGTTTTGTACAGTCAGTGTATAGTGATACACAGCCACCATTACAGGACCGTACAGAATAATTTCATTGCTGGAATAATATACTCTGCTCCACCTGTTCATCCCTCCCTTCTTTTTTGTTCCCAACCCCTGGCAATCACTTGTGTTTTTACTGTCATAGTTTTCCCTTTTCTGAAATGTCATATAGTTAGAATCATACATTATAAAATCTTTTCAGACTGGCTGCTTTCACTTAGATGTGTCTCTTATTGGCTCGATAGCTCATTTATTTTTAGCACTGAGTAATATTTCCCTACATAGAGGTACCACAGTTTGTCCTTCACTTGTTGAAGGTAGTCTTGGTGTTTCCAGGTTTTGGCAATTATGAATAAAAACTGCTGTAAAGCAGTTTTTCTGTGCGTGTAAGTTTTTGACTCCATTTATGCAATACTAAGGAGTCAGATTGCTGGATCATATGATGAGAATATGGTTAATTTTAGAGGTGAGGACTGTGACAAAGCCATCAAGCTGCCACTGCGGATGCCTCCATCCCATATCTCGGGGCTGCAGTTTGAGTCCTGCCTCTGCTTCTGATCCAGTTTCCTGCTAATATGCACCCTGGGAGGCAACAGTGATGGTTCAAATACCTGGCACTCATGTGGGAGAATCAGCATTCCCAGCTACTAGTTTCATCCTGAAACATTCCTGGCTGTTGTGGGCATTTGGAATTTGAATCAGTGGATCAGATTCTCATTCTCTCTCTCACTCTCTCTCATTCTGCCTTTCAAATAAACAACTAAGTAAAATTTTAAAGAGAATGTTTACTTTTTTGTTTACAAAGCAGCCAAACTGTTCTCCACAGTAGCCCAATCATGCTGCATTCCAGCCAGCCATGAACAAGAGTTCTTATTGTTCCACATCTTCACCACCGTGCATTGTCAGTATCTGAGTTTTGGATCATTTTGATAGATATGTAGTGTTATTTCATCTTTAATTTGCAGTTCCCTAAAGACATACAATGTTGAGCATCTTTTCCTATGATTTCCCATCTATATATCTTCCTTTTTGAGATATCTGTTCAGATTGCCCATTTGTTAATTGGGTCATTGTATTCTTGTGTTTAGACTAGATTTGATGGAACTCTTGCCAATGGCATGAAGCTAAAACAAGCCAAGCTTTGTCTCTCTCTCTCTTTTTTTTTTTTTTTTTTTGACAGGCAGAGTGGACAGTGAGAGAGAGAGATAGACAGAAAGGTCTTCCTTTTGCCGTTGGTTCACCCTCCAATGGCCACCGTGGCCGGCGCGGTGCGCTGATCCGATGGCAGGAGCCAGGTGCTTCTTCTGGTCTCCCATGCAGGTGCAGGGCCCAAGTACTTGGGCCATCCTCCATTGCACTCCCGGGCCACAGCAGAGAGCTGGCCTGGAAGAGGGGCAACTGGGACAGAATCCGGTGCCCCGACCGGGACTAGAACTCGGTGTGCCGGCGCCACAAGGCAGAGGATTAGCCTGTTGAGCTACGGCGCCGGCCTAAGCTTATCTCTTGTCTGGTTCCAGAGGCTCTCAGGGGCTAGGTTACAGTTGTATGGTTCATAAAGACTTTTTTTTTTTTTTTTTTTTTTTGCTGTGATCATGATCACCTTTTTCAGAATAAATTAAGATATTAAATAGTATTTTACATAAAGCACTAAAAAGTACAACCATTCAAATTCAAAAATCTTCCAAATTACCATGACTATTCTACTCACCAAATCCAGGAGCTGGGGACAGAGTCCTAAGAGGAATGGTCGAGAAGGGAGTTTCTGGTGGCCAGACACAATGTCACCAGAGATGAGACGTAATGACAAGGCGTCTCTTATGCACCGGGCACATGGCTTCTGTGGCCCTGTGGCCAGAAAAGCATGACCCGAATCCGATCCGGAGGAAATATCAGACACCCTCAAACTGAGGGGCACGCGACACTACCACCGGCCAGCACCCTTCCGTCGTGTTTAGTCATGAAAGCCAAAGAGTGACAGGGACACGTCCAGGGTTTGAGGAGACGGAGCAAACTCGGTACCTCAGTGCAGTGACTGACCCTGGGTTGGCTTCTGAGATGGAGAAGCCGTAAAGGAGGGACCACCGGCAAAAGTGCTGTGGGCTGTAGATGAGTTTAGCGGTGCTACACCAGCGCTGATTTCCCGGTTTTGATCTTTGGACCGGAGTTACATAAGATGTTAATATTCAGAGACGCGGTCTGCAGGGCTACGGTACTGCGCTGTTTTTAAGACACTTTTAGAAAGTCCGGGATTGTCTCAACTCAAATAACAAGTTAGAGACGTTGAAGAGACAAGTTCCAGAGGGCCCGCGCCTGGCCCAGCCGCAGACCCCGGCCCCGCTAGCGGCGTCCGCCCTCCTCGGCCCGGCGCCAGCGCCCGCCCGGGGCCGCGGTGGGAGGGGTCGGCCCCGCGCTCCGGACTTCCGAGAAGCGCCGCCCCCGGCCCGCCGCCGCCGCCCGCCGCCCGCTCTCGGCGCCCGTCGCAGCCGTCATGCCCCGGGCCGCGCTGCCCACGCTCCTGCTGGGCCTCGCTGCTGTCGCCGCCGCGGGTAAGCTGCCCTCGCCGTGCCCGCGCCTCGGCCCGCGCGCGGCCGTCGTCGCCCCCTGCCTCGCGCCGGAGGGGGCGCGCGGGGTCCGCCTTCCGCCTCCTGGCCGCTGGCGCAATGCGCCCCCGCGGGCCCCGGAGGTCTGGGGGCGCCCGCCTGCACCGGGGCCCCCTCTTTCTCTCTCGCACCACGTCCCTGGGCGGGACCCCAGAACGGGACTGAGTGCGCGGAGAGAGGAGGGCTGAGTCCCACGGCGGCAGTGGTGTCCGAGCCCTGTGGCGGTGACTGGAGGAGCGAGGAGTTGGCCCCGGAGGGCTCCGGGCGGGCGGGCGGGCGCGCGGCCGGGGCGGGGGGCTCCGGTGGGGCCGAGGCGGCGGTGTTTGTCCGCCTGGTTGGTGGTCAAGTGTGGGACCCAGGAAAGCAGTTCAGCCAAATAACGCCTGAGGCGAGAGGGACGTGAGCGGGCGAGGGCTCGGGTTTCGCTCAAGTCGTGGGGTTGGAAAATCCTGGGAGTGTGGTGCCAGCTGCATCCGAAGAGACTGCACGACTAGTCATGTCCACTCCTGAGGAAAACAGTTCTACCCGCGTTTCCTGTGAGTATGGAAAACAAAACAAAAACAGGGTTTCCACACACGCGTGTCAAAACGATGACGGGGGCACTCTGGGGAAGACTTCCATCCAAAAATTCCGGGAATTAAAGAGCAAAGTCAACAAGAAGACCGTGCTGGAACAAAATGATTGTGCAAGCCACTTTCCCCCGCGTCCCTGGCAGGTGATGTGCGCTCCCGCTGGAAGCCTGCTGCGGGGCGCGCGGGCGTGGAGGCTGCGCGCTCACCACCTGCCCGGTGCCTGCGCGCTCTCCGCGGCTCTCCTGGACGCTTTTGCGGACCCGCGATGATGACCAGTTGTGCCATCTGCTGCCAACTGGAGGAGCAGGATGAAGACGCGCTGCTGCTCCCGCCGTCTAGACTGAGCATCTGCGTTTTGTCCAAGACAGGACTGGCCTCAAGGCTGGGCAGGCTGAGCTGTTTCTGGAGGGTATGCGCTCCGCTTATGCACCCCCCAACCTCCCTCCCCTGCTATAATGGGAGTGCCTATTTGACCTACCCTCTTGGCTGCCATGCGTTTGTGCTTGAGGCTTGTGGGAAAAATACCAGTTTCTAGATTTTTTGATATCCCTCTTATTCAGTGAAGCTACTTTGAGCAGCAGAAGACAGACTTTTCTGTGGAAAGTTTTGTTCTTTTCCTTTTCTGAGTTCATTGTGGATAAATGGGCGTTTTAAGGGCTTTAGAAGAAGTGCAGACATTGAATAAATTAATGCTGTTAATCGCCTCCTCTTGGTCAGGGGGCTTTAAAGATTAATTTAGAAAGCACATGAGCTTTGGCCTTGCTAGTTACCCAACTCATCTCCACTTAAGTACAATGGATATAATACTCACAGGGCTTTTGTGAGCAAGCATTAAATCAGAAGCCTGTGTCTGGTACCTTTTTCAGGCATGCTGTCTTGGTTTCCATCCCTTTGTTCTCTTAATACAAAACGAGAGGAAATAACTGCAGCTAGAAAACTTGAGTACCACTGCATGTGTTTTGGATGTTGATGTTCATTGGGCATCACGTGCATGATGGTATAGGGGCTGAAAAACTACTTATATGTTTTTATCATGGTATCTCACTAATAATCTATCCAGACAAGATCAGGAGTCAAGAGCTTTATTAAGGTTATCATGAAATTAGCTGAATAGTGAGATCCTTTTTTTTTTTTTAAGATTTATTTATTTATATGAAAGAGTTACACAGAGAGAGAAGGACAGGCAGAGAGAGAGAGAGAGGTCTTCCATCCGCTGGTTTACTCCCCAGATGGCCGCAACAGCTGGAGGTGCGCCAGTCCGAAGCCAGGAGTCAGGAGCTTCTTCTGGGTCTCCCACACGGGTGCAGGGATCCAAGGACTTGGGCCATCTTCTACTGCTTTCCCAGGCCATAGCAGAGAGCTGGATCAGAAGTAGAGCAGCCAGGGCTTGAACATGGTGCCCATATGGGAAGCTGGCATTGCATCACTGGCCCTGAATAGCGAGATCTTAATACAAAAGCTCTTATTGGAATTACTTTAAAAAAAATCAGTGTTGAATTGGAAATCATCATTTTTGTTCTTTATTACTTTGGAGTTTATTAGTGAAAATGATCTTACGTGATCCTGAAAATCACAGTGGACAAAACTTTCTTTAAATTCCTTGAGTAAGATTCCATTGCATGTTTTTTTTTGTTGTTGTTGTTGTTAGTTTTTTATCTTTTTAAATATTTATTTGAAAGGCAGAGTTACAGAGAGTGAGAGAGGTCTTCCGTCTGCCCGTTCACTCCACAGATGGCCACAATGGCAGGAGCTGCGCCAATCCAAAGCCAGAAGCCAAGAGTTTCTTCTGGGTCTCCCATGCCATCTTTTACTGCTTTCCCAGGACAGAGCAGAGAGCTGGATCGGAAGTGGAGCAGCCAGGACTTGAACCAGCGCCCATATGGAATGCTGGCACTGTAGGCAGTGACTTTACCCATTACGTCACAGTGCCAGCTAGATGGTCAGTACGTGTTCATCGGGTTAGTGATTTCCTGTGGGTTAGCTGGAAGGAGTGAATCGAAGCATGTTTAGACTACATCTTCATTCTGTGGTCATCTTGTAGATGAGAATCCAGGTATCTAATTGAACAGCTGGAAGGTACAGCCATGGTTGGGTACCCCTGCCTTTCTCCCTTATCTCATACCTTACCACCCTTCCTGCATTTTCTCTCTTCATCCACACAGACCTTCTGAGCACATGAACACCTGTTGGACCTTCTTCACAGACCACATGCCCCACCCCCATCATTCAGATCATTATTTGTGGGTCACCTTCTGGGGCTGTGCCTGAACCCCACAGGCCTTCTCTTTCACGTCTCCATGTTTTATCTTCAGAGTACTTCTGAGAGCATCTTGTTTGTTCATGTGTCTTCTGGTGTGGCTCATCCTACCAAGAGGGAGCCCTGAGGCAGCAGGGATTCTACTTTCTTGTGGAGTTTTTTTTTTTTTAATTTTCACTTTTTTCTTTCCGATTATGTTACCTCTCCCATGAACTCATCTCATAATTGAAATCAAAGCATTAAATCCTTTCAATCTTTTGATGTCACTTTCTCTGACCTGTGTGAATGGCACAGCTATGTTGCAGGAAAATTATTTCAGATTAAATATTGTGTTTTTTTAAATTTTGAAATTTGTCTATTTTTCTTCCAATCAAAAAGCAGAATTACAGTTAGGTATTATTTCAGGACTTTTTTCGCTTTTGAGATACTTTTTAACAGTTTGCATATGTGTTGAAAACTAGTTTCATAGTTTTTCATTGTAAATATTAAGTATTTCATTTCTTTTGTGGATTATAGATTTTGAAGATAAATCTCGGGACCAAATCTGTAAAACAAAGGGCCAATGATGTCCCATGAGAAAGTTGCAGATGAGCACTGGCATGCTCCTCTATGGGTAAATATGACAGCTGTCTGTAGGGAGAAGAGGGAGGTGGACATCTTGGAAGCTGGGTGGGGAAAGGTGAGGTGGAGACTGTCAGAGAGCTCCATTTCCTTGAAACATGGGGAGATCTCACAGCCTAAAGTAGCCTTAGAACCTTCTGGATAGTCAGGGATTTAGAACAGCTAGCTACAAACATAGTATGTGCATATCCTATACATAGTAAACATAATGAACAACTCTCCTTCTTCCTGGGTCTCTGCAGATGACTACTGCTATCGTTACGGGAGAGGAGCAAAGGTCTTAGTATTGACAAGGAAAAAGAAAATCTTTGCCCTTTGTTAATATTTAGAACAAGTATGTCCCAAGGATCACTTCCTCTTGTGCTGTGCCTGCTGGGTAAAAAGAAGAACTTACAACAGAACAGCAAGTTCTATTAGATTTATCTGGTCATGCAAAATATGCCTGTGATTATGACATTTTATTCACTTAGCACGTGGTAATTTTAGGCAGCAGAGCTATATAGAAACTTTAGGAGTTATGTTAAGTACAGCTTTTAAAATTTTTATCAGACTCCTAAATTTCTGTACATATTAAATTAATAGAATTATGAAATTATAAATCCCTAAAGAGTCACTTAGCTGCATTATTAATAACAACCTATATTTTAGGACTGCTATGAGGAAGTAAAAGCAATAGAAAGTCACTTTGTAGAGAGTTTTGTGGGTAGGTTTTTAATCATTTCAGGGTTATAGCAAAGATACTTAGCTTTGTAGACAACATAGTATAGCCTTCCACTCACAAGATGCAGGAACTGCAACAGCTTTCCCCCAGGAGTTCTACAGCTTCTATTTCAACGCTTGTCTTCTCAAGCTAAGATGGATCTCCTTAATGGTGCTTAAAGCCTGTTTCTGGGGCACACACTGTGATCTGCAGCATGCCAATTCGAGTTTCTGCTAATGCTGAAATGAGCCTAAGGAGAAGGCAGTTGAAAGTGTTGGAGAAGGGTCTACAGTCTGGTGTCTGTTTTTCTGCACATAGCCTTCTTTTTTTTTTTTTTTTTTTCATTATGCAACTTGTATGAAAAAATTGACAAGTCAAAATGAACTATACACAAATTTGATAAAATAGAGTTTTAAATTTATTTTAAAATTTTATTTTATAGACTATTTTCTTTTTCAAGGATCTTCTACTTTAATTAATTAATTTGTTACTTATTTGAAAGAGAGAAAGAAAGAGAGAAACACAGAGAGAGAGATACACACAAACACACACAGATGACAAAGAAGTCTGGCTAATTCACTTTCCAAATAGCTCCAAGTCTTGGGGTCGAGTCAGCCCAAAGCCATGACTCAGAAATATAGCCAGTCTCCCACAAGGACAGCAGAGACCAACTTCTAGAACACTCTGCTGACTCCCAGAGTGCATTGCAATGGAAGCACAAATCAGACATTGTATTACAGGATGTGAATGTTCCTGAGTGGCTTCTGAACTGCTGTGCCAGACGTCTGTCCCTTAAACAGTATTTCTTCTCACATACACTTATTCAGCTATTCAGCAGTGGTCTTGTTGCTAATCATTGTCATTGTCTCATTATCTCCCTTGCCAGGGGTCTTGTGTTTGCTTTTCCTTCCGCCTGACCTATCTATCTATGTGACTTTTTCCTTCAGCTCCTTCACATCTTTTTCTTTCTTTTTTTTTTTTTACAGGCAGAGTGGACAGTGAGAGAGAGACAGAGAGAAAGGTCTTCCTTTGCCGTTGGTTCACCCTCCAATGGCCTCCGCGGTAGGCGCGCTGCGGCTGGCGCACTGCGCTGATCCGATGGGAGGAGCCAGGTGCTTCTCCTGGTCTCCCATGGGGTGCAGGGCCCAAGCACTTGGGCCATCCTCCACTGCACTCCCGGGCCACAGCAGAGAGCTGGCCTGGAAGAGGGGCTACCGGGACAGAATCCGGTGCCCCGACCGGGACTAAAACCTGGTGTGTTGGCGCCACAAGGCGGAGGATTAGCCTAGTGAGCCGCGGCGCCGGCCTCCTTCAGATCTTTATATATCACCTTTGTAATGAGATTTTTCCAAGACATCATTGTAAAATTGCAACCCTAACCCTGGCCCCACACTCAGTCTTTCTTCTCTGGTTTTTCTCAACACTTACTAGTTCCTGTGGTTGCCAGCCTCTGTGATGACCACATACTCTTGTGTAGACCACTCCCACATATAATAGGGCTGACCTGCGTAATTGGGATGGCTGATTTTATGTGTCAGCTTGACAAGGCTTAAGAATGCCTGCAAGACTAATAAAGCATTATTTCTGGATGTGTCTGTGAGGATGTCTCCGAAAGAGATTAGCATTCAAGTCAGAGAGGCTCCGTAAAGAAATTCCACCCTTATCAGTGTGGGCAGGCATTATCTATATAGTCACTTGAGGTGCTGGGTAAACCCCCAGGCTGCCAGGTTCACTCTCTCTGCCTCAGTGGAGACATCCATCTTCTCTTGCCCTTGGGCATCATTGCTCCTAGTTCTTGGGCTTTTAAGAACAGAGCAGGAAATGATGCCTTACATAATCCAGTGAGGCACATAATCCAGTGAGGCATCTTGCTTGCATCTTGCTCTGGTTTGAATCACTAACTCTGGGAGAAGCCACCTGCCATGTCATAGGGACCCTCAGGCACCCCTGTGGATGAGTCCATATGGTTAGAAACTGAGGCCTCACCATGCGTCTGAGTGAACTTTTTGCTGGCGGATCCTCCAGTCCCACTTCAGTTTTTAGGTTCTGCAGCTCTGGCCAACATGTTGAATACAACTTCATGTCAGACCCCAAGCCAGAATCACCCAGCTAAGCAGCTGCTTCCAAATTCCTGACCTAGAGAAACTGGGAGATAATAGGTCTCATTTTAAGCTGTTAATTTGTTACATACCAATAGACCACTTGTACACCATCTAACATACAATTTTGCTTCTTTACCTTGCTTTTGTGTATCTACTTTAACTAGAATATAAGCTCCAGGAAGGCAGCAATTTCTTTTTGTTTACTGTGGAATCCTGGCACCCTGGAACAATTTTCTCATCACTCTCCCTCAGATAGGTACTAGTATTATCCTCATTTTACAAATACAGGAAATTGAGGCATAGTAAAATTACATAACAACCAAAGATCATGTTGTCCAAACCAGACTTTATTTCACAGTCTAATATACTTAACCACAGCCTTGTACTGCCATACATTTATTCATGTTATCCTGTGGCATGATTTAAGATAGGAGGATACTTTTTATTAAGGGTGCAGTTAGGGGCTGGCACTGTGGCTTAGTGGGTAAAGCCACTGTCTACAGTGCTGCCATCCCATATGGGTGCCGGTTCAAGGCCTGGCTGCTCCACTTTCAATCCAGCTCTGTGCCATGGCCTGGGAAAGCAACAGCAGATAGCCCAAGTCCTTGAACCTCTGCACCTGTGTGGGAGACCCAGAAGAAGCTCCTGGCACCGGGCTTTGGATCGGCGCAGCTCTGGCCATTGCAGCCATTTGGGGAGTGAACCAGTGGATTGAAGACCTCTCTTTCTCTCTCTACCTCTGCCTCTCTGTAACTCGGCCTTTCAAATCAATAAATATATCTGTTTTAAAAAAGGGGGAGGTGAACGTCGTCTCTTTTGTCATACAGTTAACAGTCCAATTAGGAAAACAAAACAAGTCAGCTACTCTGTAGAGCAGGGTGTGATGAGGGCTATATGAATGTATTTGTGTCACCAGAGAACAACACAGCCTCTTTCCAAGAAGAATGGCTACCTATGGGTCTTATGCATAGTTCCTATGGTTTGCGATATATTGTGAATACTACCCTAGGCAAAATAAGGATAATTTCCTAAATCAGAAGCTGAGAAGGAATTGCCAAGAAAGAAGAACAAACCTGAAAGCACTTTACTACTTAAAAACATACTACAAAGCTGTAGTGACCAAAGCAGCTTGCTGCTGGCATGAAAACAGGCTCATTCAATAAGTAGAACAAAACAGAATCCAGAAATAAATCCTCACATTTACAGCCAACTGATTTTTTTTTTTTTTTTTTTTTTTTTGGACAGGCAGAGTGGACAGTGAGAGAGAGACAGAGAGAAAGGTCTTCCTTTGCCGTTGGTTCACCCTCCAATGGCCTCCGCGGCTGGTGCACTTTGACCAGCGCACCGCGCTGATCCGATGGCAGGAGCCAGGTGCTTTTCCTGGTCTCCCATGCGGGTGCAGGGCCCAAGCACTTGGGCCATCCTCCACTGCACTCCCGGGCCACAGCAGAGAGCTGTCCTGGAAGAGGGGCAACCGGGACAGAATCCGGCGCCCCGACCGGGACTAGAACCTGGTGTGCTGGTGTCACAAGGCGGAGGATTAGCCTATTGAGCCACAGCGCCGGCCCAGCCAACTGATTTTTAAATTTTGAGAGAGAGAGAAACTTACAGATCTCCAGTTTGCTAGATCACTCCCCAAATACTTCAACAGCTACATGAGTGGCAGAGACCCATTTTCTTAAGCCATCAGCTGCTGCTTCACAGGGTGTGCATTAGCCAGGAGCTGGGATTAGGGTGGGACCTTGACATGAACCAAGCATTATGATCTAGGATTCGGATATGCCAACCAGCATCTTAACCTCTACAGTAGCAGATGCCCACCCCAGCCAGCTGATTTTCAGCAGGCAGCAAGTGTATACATTGAAGAAAGAGAAATCTCTTCAGTAAATCATGCTGGGAAAATTGAGTACCCATATTCACAAGAAAGATAACAGACCCCTATCTCTTACCATAAACAAAATGGATCAAAGACTTAAGTATAAAATCTGAAACTTTGAAACTGCATTAAGAAAATATGTAAAAACATTACCAGCCATTGATCTGGGAGAAGGTTTTTTTTTAATACGATCCCAAAACACAGGATACAAAAGTTGACAAATGGGATTACATCAAAACCAAAAGTTTCTGTAAAGTAAAGCAAAGCAAACTAAAGAGACAGCATACAGAATGAGAGAAAATATTTGCAAACTATTCAAACAATAAGATGAATTTTTGAGATATTAAAAAAAGAACTCAAAAGTAAAAAGAAAAATGCAATTAAAAGGAGAAAATAACTTGAAGATATTGTAACCCCAGTTAGAGCTATTATCAAAAGTAACAAATGGAGGCTGGCACTGTGGCATAGCAGTCAAGCCACTGTCTGCAGTGCCGGCATCCCATATGGGCACCAGTTCAAGCCCTGGCTGCTCCACTTCCAATCCTGCTCTGTGCTGTGGCCTGGGAAAGCAGTAGAAGACGGCCCAAGTCCTTGGGCCCCTGAACCCACGTGGGAGACCCAGAAGAGGCTTCTGGCTCCCGGCTCCAGATCAGCACAGCTCTGGCCATTGAGGCCAATTCGGGAGTGAAGCAGTGTATGGAAGTCAGTCTCTCTCTCTCTCTCTCTCTCTCTCTCTGCCTTTCCTTCTCTGTGTAACTCTGACTTTCAAACAAGTAAATAAATTTTTTAAAAAAAAGTAACAAATGCTGGCAAGGATGGGGATAAAGCCACTATGGAAGTCAGTCTGGAGATTCCTCAGAAACCTGAATATAACCCTACCATACAACCCAGCCATCCCACTGCTTGGAATTTACCCAAAGGAAATTAAATTGGCAAACAAAAAAGTTGTCTGCACCTTAATGTTTACTGCAGCTCAATTCACAATAGCTAAGACCTGGAATCAACCCAAATGCCCATCAACAGTAGACTGGATAAATAAATTATGGGACATGTACTCTATAGAATACTATACAACAGTAAAAAACAGTGAAATCCAGTCATTTGCAACAAAATGGAGGAATCTGGAAAACATGCTGAGTGAATTAAGCCAGTCCCAAAGGGACAAATATCATATGTTCTCCCTGATTGGTGACAACTAACCGAGCACCAAAAAGGAAACCTGGTGAAGTGAAATGGACATTATGAGAAACAGTGACTTGATCAGCCCTTGTCCTGACTGTTGATGTACAATTTAATACTTTATCCCTTTTAGTATTTTTTTTTGTTCTACTTAATACTATTGGTTGAACTCTGTAATTAACACACAGTTATTCTTAGGTGTTTAAATTTAACTGAAAAGTGATCCCTGTTAAATATAAGAGTGGGATTAAGAGATGGAGGAGATGTACAATTTGGGACATGCTCAATCGGACTTGCCCCAAATGGTGGAGTTAGAAGTGTGCCAGGGGATTCCAATACAATTCCATCAAGGTGGCATGTACCAATGCCATCTCACTAGTCCAGGTGATCAATTTCAGTTCACAGTTGATCACAAAGATAGGTCTAAGAGTCAAAGGGATCACACAAACAAGACTAGTGTCTGCTAATACTAACTGATAGAATCAAAAAGGGAGAGAACGATCCAACATGGGAAGCGGGATACACAGCATACTCACAGAATAGCAGATGTCCTAAATAGCACTCTGGCCTCAGAATCAGCCCTTAAGGCATTCAGATCTGGCTGAAGATTATTCTTATCCATTGTATATATATGTATTGAAGTGCCACACTGTACTCCTTAAATATATATTATCACTATCTGTCATATATACATATATACTGAGCATATATATATACACACACATATATATATATATGGGGGGGGGAGGTATTTAGTCTCATTTTAAGATGCCTGCATCCCATACCAGAGTACCAGGACTATTGAGAGGGTAGATTTTTTTTTCTTTTCTTTTTCTTTCTTTCTTTTTTTTTTTTTTTTTTTTTTAGTTTATTTGAGACAGAGAACTCCCATTAGTTGGTTCACTCCCTGAGTGTCTTTAACCTGGTAACTGAGTTCTCACACATAGGGCAATAGAATGTCCAGTGGAAGTTCAGAGCAACCAGAGACTCAGGAGGGTAAATGTTGCACACTTCACTGAGAATTGATGTATGAGCTGCCACTGAAACAAGAGTGAGCGTGGATCAGTAGCTTAGAGGTCAGAAATCATTTTAATGTAAAAGGCATAAAAACTACAAGTGTACAAAGAAGTAATGTAAAAATTTTGCTTAAGTGTTGATAATTTTTGTGTGTGCTTATTAGGCTTTATTTCATACAAACTATTTTAAACATTACTCATTTTTGGTATATTCTTTTGTCTATAGCACTGACTAGGAATAATACAAGAAAGCATTTCTCAACCCATGGTTCAGGAACTTCAATGATTTTAAAAGTGTTTCTGCTGTTGTTAAATATGGTAATGGAGACTGTTTCCATTTTATTTTATTTTCTCAGTTCCATAAGACTGAAGAAAAAAGAGCAACATAAGGAATCAAAAGAAAATAGGAACGGTGGGAATTTGGCTTAGAGGTTTAAGGTGCCACTTGGGACTCCTGCATCTGCTATAAGATTACCTGAATTTGAGTCCTGGCTCTTCTCTCCTGCTACTGCACACCCAGGAAGGCAGCAAGTGATGGTCCAAGGATTTGGATCCCTGCCAGCCAAATGGGAAAACTGAATTGAGTTCCCGACTTCTGGGTTTGTCAGGCCTAGCCTTTGCTGTTGCGTGTATTTCAGGAGTGAACTAGCAGATGAGCATTCTCTCTCATTTGGTGTTTCTCTAATAATTAAAATAAGCGTTGTTTTTTTTTTTAAGTAGAAAGGAAAAAAGTAAAATAATAGTCAAAGCTTGCACTTCAGATTTTCTGCCTTTATCACATTCACTTTCAGTTACATTCTGGAAATGCTTGTTTTTGCTAACCTGTCCCAATATATAACATTTTCTTGAGATAGGGAGGCAATAGGGGGAGAAACTTGCCTTCATATACTGTATGCTTTATGATATTCCCTCTTTCTGGGCTCTTTCTGTATGGCAAACTCTCATTAGTGAAATGTACACGTTTACATTTTAAAAAATGGTTTTATGCACCCCATGGGAGACCAGGAGAAGCACCTGGCTCCTGCCATCGGAACAGCGCGGTGCGCCGGCCGCAGCGCGCTACCGCGGCGGCCATTGGAGGGTGAACCAACGGCACAAAGGAAGACCTTTCTCTCTGTCTCTCTCTCTCTCACTGTCCACTCTGCCTGTCAAAAAAAAAAAAAAAGAAGAAGAAAAAAAAAATGTTTTTTTTTTATTTGAAAGAATGACAAAGAGGGAGAGACAAAGATTTTCCATCTTCTGGTTCACTCCTCAAATGATCACACTGGCAGGGCTGGGCCAGGTAAAAGCCAGAAGCGTGGCACTCCAACCAGATCTCCCGTATGGGTGGCATGAGCCCAGGTACTTGGGCCATCTGCTGCTGCTTTTCCATTCTTGATGATGGGGCCTCATAGCCTAATCACCTCTTAATATTTATTATTTGAAAGTCAGCATTACACAGAGGAGAGGTCTTCCATCTGATGGTTCACTCCCCAGATGGCCATAACGGCCGGAGCTGGGCTGATCCGAAGCCAGGAAGGAGCCAGGAGCTTCTTCCCAGTCTCCCACGTGGATGCAGGGGACCAAGGACTTGGGTCATCTTCTGCTTTCCCGTGCCATAGCAGAGAGCTGGACAGGAAGTGGAACAGCTGGGTTGAGAACCGGCCTCCATATGGATGCCGGCGCTTCAGGCCAGGGCATTAACCCATTGTGCCACAGTGCCAGCCCCAAGCATAATCACCTCTTAAATGCCCCACACCATCTCCTAATATGTTACAGTGGCAATTATCTTTCCATGTAAGTTTTGGAGGGGGTTTCTCAAACTACAGCAGGCAGTAATCCACTTCTAGATGAGAATACATACATAGAATTTTCATAGTAACATTCATTGTAATGGTCATGAACTAGAAACTACCTCAAGTATTTAATAGAATGGACACATTTATAGAATAGCAGATAGCAATGAGAGAAAAAACCAGCAAGTACTCACTAACTATACCTTGAAAAAAGGATATATTGGGTATGATTATATTACTGTAAAGTTCAAAACAGTTAGAACTAATCTGGAGTGTTAGAAGTTAGGATGGTGATTACCTTTGGAAGGGAGTGGTGACCAAAAAAGGATCTGTGTTTTGTTTTCTTCATTTGTTGATTACTATATGGGTATGTCCATTTTATGAAAGTACACCAGGCTATTTGTTTATGACATGTGCATTAGCCTATTGAGCTGCGGCGCCGGCCTGGATGCTCCACTTATGATCCACCTTCTTGCCAATGAACCTGGGAAAGAAGCGGAAGATGGCCCAAATACTTGGACCCTTGACACCACATGGGAAACCTGGATGGTGTTCTGGGCTCCTGGCTTCAACTTGGCCCAGCCCTGGCCGTTTTGGCCATCTGGGAGTGAACCAACGGATGAAAGATTCTGTCTCTCTGTCACTCTTTCCTTTCAAATAAATAAAATATATTTTTGAAGATAAAGTTTGCCTTTTAAACAATATACCAGTAAAGGCATTAGATTCAGCAGCAGGTGAATTTAGTTGTGTTGTGAATTCAGAGTATTGTATATTCAGATATAAGAAACTTAAGATGCTTCAAGGAAGAAGTGATGGATCCTGTAGAGGAAAGGGATTAAGATGCTGAACAGGTGATAATTAAGGTACTTAAAAATGAAGAAAAAGACTCAGCAAAATATTTTAAGTCCCTATTATAGTATAAGAGCTATCTGAGGTATTGGGGTTCCCAAGAGCAATAAGATTCAGTCCTTATTTTCAGAGTGCTCACTGTCTAGGGGAGAAAGATACCAGGAATCAAGGTGGTTACTCAAAGCTCCGTATTTGGAGTTCTTTACCCTGGGAACTGTGCTGTACAGTTTTGCAGCATTTCTCCTAATTTTTATAATGACCCAGTGAGATAGATACAGGTATTATACCTTTATTCATGAGGAAACACAAGAAATAACATATACTATCCAAGGTCTCACCATCAAGACACAAACCCAAATCTGTCTCACTTCAAAGCTGTGTACTTCCTGGTCATTCACCACTGATGATAGCTTTGGAGAGAGAACTGTATGGTGTCGCTTCAGGCAAAAGCTGAAGTAAATTCAAGTGGTGAGTTCTTGGACAAGGTGTAGAGACAGAGGTCTGGACTTCAAAGGATAAACAGAACATTTGATGATCTGTTAGTGGATTCGAAGAAATGGAAATTGTTCCTCTGAGTAAAGGCCAGGCTTTCAAAGAAGGTGGCAGAAATGTATAGTGCACCTGAGATGGCTGAGTGCTTTTCTCAGGAAGAGGATACGAGGATGCAGCTGCTTCATGCACAGGTTTTGGATTAAGAGCCTTGTTTTCAGGGTGTTTGAATCTACCTCCTTAATCTTTTTGAACTTTCTTGTGTTATGAATATTGGAAAATTATTGCCCATTTTGTTTACTTATTTGGAGGGCAGAGAGAGAAACAGAGAAAGCTCCCATCTTCTGATTCACTTCCTAAATGCCCACAATGTCCAGAGGTAGTCCACACCAAAGCCAGGTAGTGGGAATTCAATTTAAGTATCCCAGGTAGGTGACAGGAACTTTGAGCCATCACCTCTGCCTCTCAGAGTCCACATTAGCAGGAAGCTGGAGTCAGGAAACAGAGTTGGTAATGGTAGGTATGGAACTCAGGTACTCCAATGTGGTGTGGTCATCTTATCCCACTAAGCTAAATACCCACCATAAATACCCATTCTGCGCATTCCATTTTATAGCTAGGTTTTCTTCCTTATTATTTAATTGTGAACATTTTCCCAAAGAAAGTGCTTGTTACCAAAATGTCTCTATTTGGCTAATCTTTATGCCACCATACTGTGAGAGTTCTGGGTACTTGCCAGATTTTAAGCCAATGTAATCATACATATAATGCAAGTGTTTTCATAAAACTGCAGGAAAGCAAAACACCTACAAATGAAGTAAATTGTATCTTGGGCCATCTACACTTACCCCAGTACATCTTGGATAGTTTAGCCACTAAATGTGGTAGAGTGAGATCAGAGAAAGCTCACATTTCACACTGTGGCATAATCTTTTTTAAAGATTTATTTATTTATTTGAAAGTCAGAATTACACAGAGAGAGGAGAGGCAGAGAGAGAGAAAGAGAAAGGTCTTCCATCCGATGGTTTACTCCCCAGTTGGCTGCAATGGCCAGAACTGCACTGATCCGAAGTCAGGAGCCAGGAGCCCCCTCTAGGTCTCCCATGTGGGTGCAGGGGTGCAAGGACTTGGGCCATCTTCTACTGCTTTCCCAGGCCACAGCAGAGAGCTGGATTGGAAGAGGGGCAACCGGCGACTATATGCTTCAGGCCAGGGTGTTAACCTGCTGCGCCACAATGCCGGCCCTTCTGGCATAATTTTAAGTGGCATGTTGTATTGATTACATTATTGGTCCAGCTACTATAAAAGTGATCTGAATTAACAATAGCTTAACAGTATAGTTTATTTTTCTCTCTCATTATGATCTGAGTTGATATGACTGCTCCACCTAGGATTCTTCCCCTTTTGTTGTCCTGTTATTCTGAGAATGTTTCAGTGCCCACACAATTAAAAGTGGTTAATACAGTTTAACCAGTAGGAAAGGAGAAGTGTGGTGTAAGGAGTATGTGCTTTCCTTTGAAAGGCAAGATCTGTATGATGAACATTTTGTTTCTGCTAACACCTCATTATCCAGAAATTCCCACAGGACTGGGAAATCATCTAACTTGGTGGCCTTGTGCTCTGTGCTGTGAGAAACCGAAGTCAAGCGCTAGCAATAACTATTCTGAGCTTAGTAAAACCAAGAGTATCAGGAAATTTAGATTAACATAGCTGATTGGTATATTCTGATCTTTGTAATAGGGCATGCTTCTACTTGCTTTTTATTATTATTATTATTATTATTATTATTAAAGTTATAATATAGACAGAGCTTAAACACCAAAATGTAGGGCTGGTGTCAGGGCCAGTGTGTGGCACAGCAGGTGTAGCCTCTGCTTTTGGCTGTGGCATCCCATATCAGAGTGACAGTTCAAGTCCTGTCTGCTCCACTTCTGATCCAACTTCCTGCTAATGTGCCTGGGAAGGCAGTAGATGATGACTCAAGCACTTGGGCATCCTCACCCATGTGGGAGACCCAGGTGGAGTTCCTAATTTCTGGCTTCAGCCTTACACAATGCTGGCTGTTGTAGGATTTGGAGACTGAACCAGCAGATGGAAAATGTCTTTCCCTCTCTGTTGCTCTACTTTTCAAATAAATAAGCAAGTTTTTTTTAAAATGAAATAAAACTATGTAGGTAAAATCACTGAGATAGGTAAGAGCACTAAGATTTTGTCTGTATAAACCTAAGAGAATATGGAAGCTTAATTCTTTGTGCTCCATTATTCACTGGGATTAAGTTAAATCCTCTTCTGCTTCCTCTTTTTTTTTTGCCAGTGAAATTAAGCTCTTGCATACCTATGCTTATAAACTATTAAAAATTCCAGGGATCGGCATTGTGGCAGACTACGTAAAGCTGCCACCTGCTACTCCTGCATCCCATATGGCCACCAGTTCATGTCTCATTCGCTCCACTTCCAATCCCTACTGATGGTCTGGGAAAAGCAGCAGAAGATGGCCCAAGTGCTTGGGCCTCTTCCACCCACCAGGGGAACCCGAATGAAGCTCTTGACTCCTGGCTTTGGCCTGGCTTAGCCCTGGCCATTGTAGCTGTCTAGGGAGTAAACCAGCGGATGGAAGATCTCTCTCTCTGTCTCTGTCTCTTTCCCTCTCTCTAATGGCTCTGACTTCCAAGTAAATAAATAATTTTTTTAAAAAAAATTCCAGATTGTTTGCTTAAAAATGCACATCATCCTAATGAACAAAAGACAACCAAGGTAGAAATGATGGAGACACCCTCTGCCTTACTCAGCAGAGGAAGAGTTCAGTGACAGGAGTAAGTTGAAGAGTCTCCTTTGATGAGGTGTTAAGGACATTCACCAGAACACCAGCCTTACTTTTCTGAGCTGTGTGAAAGTATCTGACGATTCATAATCTAACAACTTGTTCCCCTCTCTGTTCTTTGGGGTATCACTTGAAGGAAAGACCTTCTAAAACTCTCAGACCTTTGAAATGATACACTGCAAAGACAACCTTCAAAGAGAAGCCTGGAATTCTGATGGTCTCTCTTCCTTGTTTGTTTCTTTGGTAAGAGGGCTGTAATTTATGTATCTGAATTCCTAAAAAAAAAAAAAAACTTATTTGAGTCCGTAGCTTTGCTCTGTCTGGTCAGAATAGAGTCATTTCCACATTTCTCTTTTCCACAAGTATAATGGATAGAGACAAGTTTGCATTACACTGATTTCTTGTTTTAACAACGATTTAACAAGGGAAACTGCGTTTTTGTGTGTGGGGAAATTTAGTGTCTAATGTCCTTATCTTCAGGAATTTATGTAGTTCCTACTCTGAAGTTAATGAATGGTGTTTTTCTGTTTCCATGTAGACTGTCCTTCTTCCATCTGGGTTCAGTTCCAAGACAACTGTTACATCTTTCTTCAAGAAGCCAATCAAGTAGAAAGCATAGAGGATGCCAGAAACCAGTGTACTCATTATGGTAAGGGAATTTCTCTTCTTTGTTTTTTCCCCAGTTAGTTACTGATGTTCACTGATTTCTTTTTAAAAATAGTTCTCATATCTCACTTTAAGTTTGGTCCTTAAAATTAATGTAGAACTTTTGTTCTACAACACAAGCCACAAGCAGAGAGAGAGAGGGAATATATCATCTACTGGTTCATTCCCTAAGTGGCTGCAACGGCTGGAGCTGGACCGGGCCAAAAAGTCAGACTAGGGTTGGTATACTGCTATGTATAAAAAAAAAGCATAAGAAATACTAGAATATTTATATTTGGATAAAATCTTCACCATCATATAAAATCATATCTTTTTCTAAAAAAGATTTTTTTTTTTTTTTGACAGGCAGAGTGGACAGTGAGAGAGAGAGAGAGGCAGAGAGAAAGGTCTTCCTTTGCCGTTGGTTCACCCTCTAATGGCCGCCGCGGTAGCGCGCTGCGGCCGGCGCACCGCGCTGTTCCGATGGCAGGAGCCAGGTGCTTCTCCTGGTCTCCCATGGGGTGCAGGGCCCAAGCACTTGGGCCATCCTCCACTGCACTCCCGGGCCACCGCAGAGAGCTGGCCTGGAAGAGGGGCAACTGGGACAGGATCGGTGCCCCAACCGGGACTAGAACCCGGTGTGCCGGCGCCGCAAGGCGGAGGATTAGCCTGTTGAGCCACGGCGCCGGCCAAAGATTTATTTTTTTGAAAGGAAGTTACAGAGAAAGAGAGAGAGAGCTTCCATCTGCTGGTTCATTCCCCAGATGGCTACATTGGCCAGGACTGGATCAGGCCAAAGCCAGGAGCCAGGAGTTTCTTCCAGGTCTCCCACATGGATGGCAGGGGTCTAGATACTTGGGTCATCCTCTGCTACCTTCCCAGACCAGTAGTGGGGAGCTGGATCAGAAGTGCAGCAGCTGGGACTCAAACCGGTGCCCAAATTGGATACTGGCATACCTGGTAGTGGCTTTACCCACCATGCCACAATGCCAGCCCTACAAAATCATATCTTAAAACTACCATTTGGCTACAGAAAATAACTGTATATAAATATTCCCAGTACTTTGTGCCAATTTATTTGATGTGCTAATGTATTTATTTATTCCTTTTAATTATTCATGGGGCTTGCACTGTGGCACAACTGGTAAAGTCAACGCCTTCAGTGCTGGCAACCCATTTGGGCGCGGATTGAGTTCCAGCTGCTCCACTTCCAGTCCAGCTCTGCTATGACCAGGAAAGCATAGAAAATGGTGCAAGTCCTTGGGCCCCTACACCCACGTTGGAGACCTGGAAGAAGCTCCTGGCTCCTTGTTCCTGGCTTTGGATCAGCACAGCTCCCGCTGTTGTGGCCATTTGGGGAGTGAAGCAGCAGATGGAAGACCTCTCTCTCTCTCTCTCTCTCTCTGCCTCTGCCTCTGTCTCTGCCTCTGCCTCTCTGTACTCTGCCTTTCAAATAAATAAATCTTTCAAAAAATATTACTCATTTGAGAATGTAATTATGAGATGCTAAAATTTTTCTTATTTTGTAACATTTACTTTTTCTGGTATATAAGCCATGCCACTAGGCATAAAGAGAATTAAAGACCCAAATTGAATCGTAGTAGATAATGTCACTGGTAGTGCCTTGTAAAAAAGAAAGAAAAAGTTTTCCTGAGCACTTGGCATTCTTTGGGGATTTATGCTGTTGTTTGTTCAAGAAAGTAAAAGTGTGTCTTATTTGCCTGACATCACAATTTGAGTCTATAAGTATTTAATTAGATTACAGTGTCAAAAATCATTAAAGTTCCATTGGTTGCCACAAGGTCAGAGAACAGGATACAAAAACCACCTCAATTCTAGATACAAAAGCCTAAATTATAATCTGGTTATATACGAGGGTACTTCAAAAAGTTCATGGAAGTGTATTATCAAAAATCTATGCATGGATTTTAGAATCTTACTACAACAAAAATAAACTTCTATTTTGATTACATTTCCTATGAACTTTTGAAGGACCATCTTACTTCCCTTGAGGATTTCCCCAGAATAGCAATTTGATCACATTTCACAATTAAGTACTACGGTAAAACAGATTAAAATCGCTATGACATTTAACAGACAAGAGGTAATAGCAGCTGGAACTGATTAAAAAAAATCATAGCATTTTTAAAAAATAGAGAACTGACCCAGAGAAAGAACCTTGCTGAATTCTGACTTTGGACTAATTAAAATATTAAGTATTTTAAAGGTCAATCTTATTTTGTAAAGATTCTTCCTGCACAATGCATGATCACTGTGGAACATTTAGATCACATAGGCAAATATTTCAAAAATAAAACAAAATCCACCCTAAATTCCAGTACCCTAAGTTAATGATTAACATTTTGATAACTATGCTTCTAGATTTTCTATGTAAAAGTATTTTAATAAATCTTTTTAAAAATAAAAATGGGATAACACTAGGCCCACTGTTTATAATCTGCATTTTTGCTTTAAAAGTGTCTCTCTATGGCAGCAAATAGAGAATATATATTTCCTAGTAACCGTATGTTATCCAGCTATCCAGCTGAACCTTAACTGATTAATTAGGACTCTTAACACTGGTTGTTCCAGTGTTTCAGTGTCACAACGTGATGATTGGGCCTGTTTGTGATTCGTGGACACAAATTTGTATTTGTGAACATGGGGTTAATAATTGTGTCTGTTTGAGTATAGAGCCAGTGATTACCAATTAGGAGGTAGTGATTACCATGAATTGTTAAGGATTGATGAGTCAAAGAATATGGGATTTTTAAAGTATTTTGCCAAATCCTCTCCAAGACTACTGATTTTTCACTCTGAATAACTTATTAGATCCTATTTTTCTACTCTGAAGGCCAGCACTATTTGATCTGCAATTCTGAAAGTCTACTTATTTCAATTTTTATCTTTTTACCAGTAAGATTGAGTTTTTCACACATTTTTAAAATTTCTTTTTATGAGGATGAATTGCCTTTTAACAGTCTGAGACCAATTTTTTTTCTTTATAGTAGAGCTATTAAAGTGTCTTCAGTTTGTGACTTTCTACTTAAACAGTACATGGTGTATATGGGGGAAATTTTTGGTACTAATGTTTTCTTTTCCCTTATTAAATTGGAGTTTTTATAGGTCTCTTTTTAAACATATTGTATGAATAATAATGCATAATTTTTGAGTAGCTCATGATTTTCATTGATTCTGGAATATGTTGGCTTTTTTCTCTTTAAAATAATTTCAGGAGCAGATATGATAAGCATACATAATGAAGAAGAAAATGCTTTTATACTAGATACTTTGAAAAAGCAATGGAAAGGCCCAGATGATATCCTACTAGGCATGTTTTATGACACAGATGGTAAGTGACATTTATCTTGTGAAACATGACTTCTTTCTTTTCCTTTCCTTACTATTAGTGGTAAGTCATGGCTTTTGGAATTTTTAATTCTCTATTTCAAATTCAGCTTGCCTGTGGCCTCTATTTACTGCATTTCAGTATGCACCTACTCGTACCATACCTTTTCCCTGAACAGCAGTGTTTCACAATGAGAGCCACAATTGAGCCTCTTTTCTGGATTAAAATGTGGTTCTAAGCTCACTGTTTTTGTAATATGGCATAGTAAAAAAATTAGTGTTATTGTCAGCAATTAATAGATGAATTATAAAAGCTATATTTATGTAAATGTGTTTAAAATCAGTATAAAAAACTAGAAACCACATATATGCATTTTCAAATGGAGTGAAATTACTAAAGTTACTATTAACATTTGAAATTTTTCTTGTCTTTTTGCCCATAAAAAATGCTTTTTACTTTACATACAGGGGATCTTTTTAAGAACTCTCTGAAACTAATGATTTGTGATGATTTTCCTATTCACATATATTCCCTTCCTAATTTTAATACTGCAAGTTTAGACCAGACATACTTTAGTAACATTCTCTTTAATCCTAGAACCTTTGCTTTGACACCTTTTTAAATTGTCTTCTTTCATTGTGAACATGTCATTTTTAATCTTTTTAAATTTAAATTCTAAATTTATTTCACTTCCAGTTGACATTATGCCCCCCTCTTCCCCGAAACCTCTTATTTAAAGTATGCAAACTTCATGCATTTCATAAATACAACTTTAGGAACATAGTGATTCTTCCCAACCTACCCACATTCCCACCCTTCATCCTCCTCCCTCTCCTATTCCCATTCTTATTTTTTACTAAGATCTATTTTCAATTAACTTTATCCACATATGATTTTCTCTATACTAAGTAAAGAGTTCAACAAATAGTATGAAAAAAGAAAAAATCATTCCTCAACAATCAAGACAAGGGCTGCTCAAAGTCATTGCATCTTGAAGTGTTAATTCCACTTCTATAGATTACTTTTAAGTGTGCTATTAGTTACCACAGACCAGGGAGAAATATGTTATTTGTCCTTTTGGGACTGGCTTATTTCACTAAGTCCTAATGTCTTCCAGTTTCATCCATTTTGTTAAAATGACAGGATTTCATTTTTTTTAACCATGGCATAATATTCCATATTGTACATATCTGATAATTTCTTTATCCAATCTTCAGATGACAGACATTTGGGTTGATTCCTTATCTTCTTGGCTATTGTGAACTGAGCTGCGATAAATGTGGTTGTACAGATAACTCTTTCATCTGCTGATTTCATTTCCATTGGGTAAATTCAATTTCTAGGAGTGGAATGGGGTGGGTCATATGGTAGGTTATATTCATATTTCTGAGGTATCTCCATATTGTCTTCCACATTGGATATACCAATTTATATTCCCAACAACTGTGGATTAGGGTACCTTTCCCCCCAAATCCTCACCAGCATTTGTTGTTTGTTGATTTCTGTATGAAAACCATTCTAATGGGGGTGAGGTGATACATCATGTGGTGTTGATTTGCATTTCACTGATGGCTAGTGATCCGGAACATTTTTTCAGGTGTCTGTTAGCAATGTAAATTTCCTCTTTTGAAAAATGTCTAAGTCCTTTCATAACTGGGTTGTTTGTTTTGTTGTTGTGGAGTTTCTTGATCTCTTTATATAATGTGGTTATTAATCCTTTATCAGTTGCATAGTTTGCAAATAATTTAACCTATTCTTTTGGTTGCCTCTTTTTGCTGAGTGTTTCTTTTGCAGTACAGAAGCTTCTCGATTTGATATAATCCTATTTGTCAATTTTGGCTTTAATTTCCTGTGCCTCTGGGGTCTTCCCAAGAACTCCTTGCCTATACCAATATCTTGCAGGGTTTCCTTAATGTTTTCTAATAATTTGATGGTATTGGATCATAGATTTAGGTTTTTGATTGATTTTTTTTGTCTTTTTTTAAAAATTTTATTTAATGAATATAAATTTCCAGTGTACAGCTTATGGATTACAATGGCTTCCCCTCCCATAACTTCCCTCCCAACCGCAACCCTCCCCTCTCCTGCTCCCTCTCCCCTTCCATTCACATCAAGATTCATTTTCAATTCTCTTTATATACAGAAGATCAATTTAGTATAAAGATTTCAACAGTTTGCACCCACATAGAAACACAAAGTGAAACATACTGTTTGAGTACTGGTTATAGCATTAAATCAAAATGTATAGCACATTAAGGACAGAGATCCCACATGAGGAGCAAGTGCACAGTGGCTCCTGTTGTTGACCCAACAAATTGACACTCTAGTTTATGGCGCCAGTAACCACCCTAGGCTGTCGTCATGAGTTGTCAAGGCTATGGAAGCCTTCCAAGTTTGCCGACTCTGATCATATTTAGACAAGGTCATAAAAGACAGAGTGAGGATAGTAACCAATGATCCTAAAAGTGGCATTTACCAGGTTTGAACAATTATACAGCATTAAGTGGGGAAGAGGACCATCAGTACACACAGGTTGGGAGTAGAGCCATTGGTGGTAGAGTAGAGGTTATGATTACAAAGGAATGAGGCCCAAGTGCACTAGACAGGGTCTAGAACAAAGGACAGAGTCATTATTAGAGGAGCTAAGAAAGGTGCTGTCTAAGCTACAAGTAAGTTTTCTGATTGAGAGGCAAATAGAACCTGATAGAAGGGGCTTGATAATAATCTGTTGGGCTTTAGACCTTGTAAGTTGAGAGGCCCAGACCTATCTATCTATCTCTTCACATGGGGTATATCCTAAGGGAGGTGTGAACCTCCTAGGGGAAGGTACTCTGTTGACTTTCATTACTTAGCTGGCCTGGGAGAAGAGCTGGCCAGGTAAAGGCAGGGGGCATCTCTAACAAGAAATTTACAGTTCTGCCTGCAATGTTGCTGACCCTACTTGGCCATACCCTCAGCTGCAGTGGACACTTTGGAAGTTGGGCTGAGTGAAGGGCTTTTCAGCTTAGAGCCAATAAGATCTGTGGCTCTGACCTGGGCATCCTTCGACTCCAGGGCAGGTCCATTTCCAGTGATCCAACTCTTGGCAGAGCTGCCAGGGCTCTTCACAAGCTGACTTCTGCTGAAGCCCAGGCTTACCACATCAAAAGCCAATGCAGTGAACTGGCCTGCTGGGTCTCCTTGAGGGTAGATCACTGTACAGATCAGCCATTAATAGTCCTGCCATCCATCGCTTCTGATGCCTAGCTTTCTTTTCCTCCTGGTTTGTGTTAAATCAGACCAGAGGATGCAAGTCAAGGGAGTGCCCGTGTCCCATCTCTAATCTTCGGTGGCCTGAACTACAAGTCTATAGTCACAGACATGTTCTGTAGTAGTTTTTCTAAGGTAGACAATGCCCATGAGGAAAATTATATTCTCACTTTAAAACTTTCTTTCCCTTTTGTCTGAAAGGGAGGTTTTTTCTACTTGCTGTTTACTTCGCTGATGGCAAAGTGATTCGTGCTATGAGATTATTATTTAAGTTCTTATTTTGGCTATGCTATTACAGAAAAATGTTAGCCATCTCCTTTATAAGGTCTAAAGATTAAATTGTGCATCCTACAGATTCCTTTATAATAGAATTAGTTTCCTACCTTGAGGAGAATAGAGAAATGAAAGAACAAGTTGGGCTTTGAATAGAGAAATGAGGGAGCAAGTCCTAGATCGCTTGCTGACAATAGCAGTATTACATGAATACTTAGCAAATAGTTTCAACCATTAGATAACAACTTAAGAAAACATTTACCAGAAGGTCCAATGCCTTCTATAAATTTTAAGAATCATGTACTTGGAAACACCTCTTAAATATCTAACATGGTGTAGTTTGTTTAACCAGTAAACTTAAGCACAACCATATAAAATGTTTTTAGTTTCTTTCTGACAACAAGTGTAAAACATATGATGCAGAGATTCAGGTCACACAAATTAAAATGTATCTTTGATTAATTTTAGCAGCTTAAATTTATGGACAATCTTATCTATAAGCCAATTAAAATAAAATTCTTAATAAAATTTTCCCATGTGGACATACAATATGTACACACATATAACATAACATAATAGACCAATATAGCAATTTTAATAATAGCTTTTAAAATCTTTAACTCTTTTTGTAGATTGCCAATTGATTTGAATTGCTTTTTGTTTTTAGTAACCTCAGTTAACCATACTTTCTCTCAGTTGGTACTGTTAATACATTATTGGCTTCAAGTGTTTACAGAGCCATCCCAAAGTACTGAATACAATAGAAGTGGCTGGAAACAGTCCATAGGAACCTATAGGAGGACAGCTAAACACAGAACCAACAACGCTTTAGTTTTATGAGCAGCAAATCATATATAACTGTGGATGACAAAAGACTTTAAGTCGCCATGTTTAAAATTATAAACTCATCAGCCAACAAGAGGCACTTGCTTACTTCACAGTATTTTTGAAAGCACCTGTAGGATTTTACAAGTATTTAACCCTTTAGGCCTCTGGGGCTTTCTCATTAAGATAACTATCATGTCTAGTAACACAAGATCATTAGACTTTTTAATTCTCAAACATTTGTATTAATAGAATTTTCCATTATAGAAATTTAAAATTTGGGCCGGCGCCGCGGCTCACTAGGCTAATCCTCCGCCTTGCGGCGCCGGCACACCGGGTTCTAGTCCCGGTCGGGGCACCGATCCTGTCCCGGTTGACCCTCTTCCAGGCCAAATCTCTGCTGTAGCCAGGGAGTGCAGTGGAGGATGGCCCAAGTGGTTGGGTCCTGCACCCCACGGGAGACCAGGAGAAGCACCTGGCTCCTGCCATCGGATCAACGCGGTGCGCTGGCCGCAGCGCACCTACCGCGGCGGCCATTGAGGGTAAACCAACTGCAAAAGGAAGACCTTTCTCTCAGTCTCTCTCTCTCACTGTCCACTCTGCCTGTCAAAAAAAAAAAAAAAAAAAAAAAAGAAAAGAAACTTAAAATTTGGTACCACGTCACATCTTGACAGTACTTCTAATATAATCCAAATAGCCTGATTAGTTGGAGTCTCTATAAGATGAGAGACATAGGTCCTTCGATTTTTTCAGTTGGGCCCAAACTGGAAAAACCAAAGTCCAAGATTTACTGGAAATTTTAGAGTCCAGATTGTTTGAAACTTTGATTTTTTGAATGCCTGTCAAGAATGCCAAGAAGGCTCAAAATCCAAAATATCTGGTTGAAATAAGATTCCTTAAAATCATGACATAACATAGACCAAATGTGATCATTGTTACAAGGTGATTATTCAAATCTTTGAAAATAAGCACATATTTAAATAACCCATAGCTCTTAATAAAAATTCAGCTGTTTTTGAACAATTAGAATTTAACAGACATCAAGAGAACATAGTAGATTACTTTAACACATTGCTTTAACAGTGCATCAGAGTTTAATTCTATGTCAAAGAGAAATTGAGCTTCCTGTGATCTTTTGCTGTGAGGTTTCCTTCCTTTACCTTGTTTCATATTGATGACCATGTTTCTGTGTTTCTGTGTGTAACACATTTTTAAGCATCTTTTGCAGGGCAGGACGAGTGGCAACAAATTCTTTCAATTTCTGTTTGCTATGAAAAGTCTTAATTTCACCTTCATTCACAAATGAGAGCTTTGCAGGATATAATATTCTGGGCTGGCAGTTTTTCTCTCTTAGTACCTGGTCTATGTCTCGCCATTCCCTTCTAGCTTGTCGGGTTTCTGATGAGAAGTCGGCTGTGAGTCTAATTGGAGATCCCCTGAGAGTAGTCTGACATTTCTCTCTTGCACATTTTAGAATCTTTTATTTATGTTTCACTGTGGTGAGTTTGATTACAACGTGTCATGGTGAGGATCTCTTTTGGTCATGTTTATTAGGGGTTCTATAAGCTTCCTGTACTAAGATACCTCTTTCCTTCTCCAAACCTGGGAAATTTTCTGCTAGTATGTCACTGAAAATGCCTTCTAATCCTTTCTCCCTCTCCATGCCTTCAGGAACTGCTAGAACCTGAATGTTAGGTTTTTTAATAGTATCCTGTAGATTCCCAACAATATTTTTTAGATTTCTAATTTCTTCTTCTTTTCTTTGGTTTGCCTGTTTCCTTTCCTGTTCTCTGTCTTCTAAGTCCGATATTCTCGCTTCTGCTTCGCCCATTCTGTTTTTAAGGCTCTCTAATGTGTTTGTCATTTGATCTATTGAATTCTTCATTTCATTATGATTTCTCGTCATTATCACAGTTTCTTGTTCTACTAGTTGTTTCATTTCATTTTGATTCCTCCTTAATATTTCATTTTCACGAGAGAGATTTTCTATCTTGTCCATTAAGGATTTCTGTAGTTCAAGAATTTGTTTTTGAGAACTTCTTAATGTTCTTATCAATTTTTTTGAGATCTGCTTCTTGCATTTCTTCGATCTTATCATCTTCATAATCTTGAATTGGGGTGTCTTTTTCATTTGGGGGCGTCATAGTGTCTTCCTTGTTCTTGTTACCTCGGTTTTTGCGTTTGTTGTTTGGCATGTTGGAGATATTTGGTTTCTTCACTGTGGTGTTTTTTCTTGTTACACTATGGCTCTATATTAAGTGGACTGTCTGCTTTCGGTGGAGCCTTAGAGGCTTGAGATGAGTGTGGCCTGAGAGCTGTGTTTGGTTCCTCAGGGTTGAGGGTGTGTCAAAGATGACACTCCCAGGTTAGGCGTGGTAAATCTCTCTTTCTTTCTTTCTTTTTTTTTTTTTTTTTTGATTCAAAAGGGAAGTAATTCCACACAGCTGAACCTAATTGGAGGTAGTTAGCAGGCGAATGATATACCCACAGGAGCCAGAGATTGGAAGCTCTTTCCCAAGGACCACACAGGGAATCTCTGCTGCCCTCAGTGTGGGCTCCAATTCTCCTGCAGTCTCCCACTGGGTTGCCAAGTTAGATCCTAATCTCCTGTTATTTCACCCCTCCCCCCCAGAGTCAGGTTTTTCTGCTAGGCTCAGGGCCGGTGCAGACCTGAGGTCGCCCTGCTTATGACATATGTCCAGAATGGCGCCTGCTCTTTGTCTTGCTTGCTTTTGAGAGGTGAGCGGAGAAAGAGAAACTTGTCTCCGTATCGGTCACTTTTTTTTTTTTTCCTCTCTCTCTTCTAGTTAGCCTGGTGAACTTTTCCCCACGGAGTTTCAAGCCTCGTTCCCTCTAGCCTCCTCTTTCCGCTTGCCCGCTGGTGTCTCAGGCTATTGAGGTTCGGCTCACCTCGCGTTCCAGTGCTGGTGTGTTGATTCTGCTGCTGGTGCCCAGAACTTGGGCTCCCACGCTCTCCACGCAAGTCCACTGTGAATCACTAGTTCCGGAAGAGTTTCCTCTGCTGTTTCTTCCCCTACTCTTCCTTGACCCTGCAGTATCTCCACTTTTATTAAACTGTGTCTTCCTGGACTATCAGTGTGCTCCCTTCCTATTCCGCTGTCTTGCAGCTCTCAGGTTTTTGATTGATTTTGAGTGAATTTTTGTGTAAGGTGTAAGATAGGGGTCTTGCTTCATACTTCTGCACGTGGAGATCTAGTTTTCCCAGTACCATTTGTTGAAGAGACTGTCCTTGCTCCAGTGATTGATTTTAGCTCCATTGTCAAAGATAAGTTAGTTGTAGATATATGAGTTGATTTCTGGACTTTCTGTTCTGTTCCATTGGTCTATCCATCTGGTTTTATGTGTACAAGGTTGTTTTGTTTATAATTGCCCTGTAATATAACTTGACATCTGGTAGTGTGATGCCTCTAGATTTTTTGTTGTGTATGATTGTGTTAGTTATTTAGGGTCTCCTGTGTTTCCATATGAATTTCAGCATCGTTTTTTTTTCTATATCTTAGAAGAATGTCCTTGGTATTTTGATTGGTATTGATTGAATCTGTAAATTGCTTTCAGTAGTATGGACATTTTGATGATATTGATTCCCCCAATCTATGAACATGGAAGATTTTTCCATTTTTATGTGTGTCGTCTTCTCTTTGATTCATTTGTAAATGTTTTGTAATTTTCATTGTAGAGACATTTGATATCCTCGGTTATATCTATTCCAAGGTATTTACCTTTTTTTTTGCAGCTATTGTGAATGGGATTGATCTTTCTCAGCCATGGCATTGTCTGTGTACACAAAGGCTATTATTGATTTTTGCATGTTAATTTTATATCTTGCCACTTTACCAAACTCTTTTATTAGTTCCAATGGCCTCTTCTGGATCCCCTATATATAAAGTCTTGTCATCTGCAAATAGGGATAGTTAGCTTCCTCCTTCCCAATTTGTATCTCTTTGATTTCTTTTTCTTGCCTAATGGCTCTGGCTAAAATGTCCGGGACTATATTGAATAGCAGTGGTGAGGAGGGCATCCTTTTCTGGTTCTGGATCTTAGTGAGAATGCTTCCAACTTTCCCCCATTCAATAGGACACTGCCCGTGGGTTTGTCATAAATTGCTTTGCGTGTGTTGAGGAATATTTCTTCTATACCCAATTTGCTTAAAGTTTTCACTATGAAAGGATGTTGTATTTTATCAAATGCTTTCTCTGCATCTATTGAGATAATCATATGGTTTTCATTCTTTAGTTTTCTAATGTGATATATTATATTCATTGATTTGCAAATGTTGAGCCATCTCTGCATCCAAGGGATAAATTCTACTTGGTCCGACTGAATGATCTTTCTGATGTGCTGTTGGGTTTGATTGGCTAGTATTTTGGTGAAAACGTTTGTGGCTATGTTCATCAGGGAAATTGGTCTGTAGTTTTCTTTTTCTGTTGTATCTTTTTCTGGTTTAGGAATTAAGGTGACACTGGCTTCAAAGAAAGAATTTGGGATTCCCTCCCTTTCAATTGTTTTTTAATAGCTTGAGAAGAATTAGAGTTAGTTCTTTAGATGTCTGGGAGAATTCAGCAGTGAAGCCATCCAGTCCTCGGCTTTCCTTTGTTGGGAGGGTCTTTATTACTGATTCAATTTCTGTCTTGGATATTTGGCTGTTTAGGTTTTCTGTGTCTTCCTGGTTCACCTTAGGTAGATTGTATGCGTCCAGGAATCTATCCATTTCCTCTAGGTTTCTTGATTCATTGGTATGTAGATTTTTGTAGTAATTCCTGATTATTCTTTTTATTTCTGTGGTATCTGCTTTTATATTTCCTTTTTCATATGTAATTTTATTGACTTGGGCCTTTTATTTTGGTTAGTTGGGGCCAGTGATATGTCAATTTTGTTTATTGTTTCACTGATCTTTTGTATTTTTTTTGTTTTCATTTTGTTTATTTTTCATAATTTTAATTACTTATTTTCTCCTACCAATTTGGGATTTGGTTTGTTTTGGTTTTTCTAAGACCTTGAGATGCACTGATAGCTCATTTATTTGGTGCCTGTCCAATTTCTTGATGTAGGCACTAATTGCTATAAACTTTCCTCTAACACTGCTTTTGCTGTATCTTATGTTGTTTAAAGTTATTTTATTTATTAGAGAGAGTTACAGAGAGAAGTAGAGACAGAGAGAGGTCTTCCATCTGCTGGTTCTCTCCCCAAATGGCCGCAATAGCCAGAGCTGAGCCGATCCGAAGGTAGGATCCAAGAGCTTCTTCCAGATCTCCCAAGAGAGTGCAGGGGCCCAAGGACTTGGACCATCCTCTGCTGCTTTCTCAGCTGCATCAGCCGGGA
Source organism: Lepus europaeus (assembly GCF_033115175.1). Classification (NCBI taxonomy): domain Eukaryota; kingdom Metazoa; phylum Chordata; class Mammalia; order Lagomorpha; family Leporidae; genus Lepus; species Lepus europaeus. The sequence goes on along the minus strand of NC_084827.1, from coordinate 101,914,412 downwards.
CTTGGATTGGAAGTGGAGCAGCTGGGATTTGAACCAGTGCCTATATAGGGATGCTGGCGCTGCAGGCTGGGGCTTTAACACACTGCACCACAGCACTGGACCCTCCTATGTTTTGATATGTTGTACTGTCATCTTCATTCGTTTCCAGAAATTTATTTATTTTTTTGATTTCTATGACCCAGTGTTCATTCAGGAGCATGCTGTTCAGTCTCCATGTGTTTGCATATGTTCTAGAGATTCTTGAGTTGTTGATTTCCAGCTTCATTCCATGATGGTCAGAAAAGACGCATGGTATGATTTCAATTTTTTTGAATTTGCTGAGACTTGCTTTATGGCCTAGCATGTGATATATCCTAGAGAAAGTTCCATGCACTAGTGAGAAGAACATGTATTCTGCAAACTGTAGGATGAAAAGTTCTCTAGATATCCATTAGATCTATAATCTCAATTAACTCTGTTGTTTCCTTGCTGATTTTCTCTCTGGTTGATCTGTCCATTGCAGATTGAAGTAGGGTATTGAAGTCCCCCATTACTATTGTATTGGAGTCTGTGTCTCCCTTTAGATCCAGTAACTTTTCTTTTAAATAGCCAGGTGCCCTGTAATTAGGTGTATATACATTTATTATAGTCACATCTTCCTGTTGGGTTGATTCCTTAATCATTACATAGTGCCCTTCATCTCTTAACATTCTTCATATTAATGTCTATTTTGTCTGATATTTAGGATGGCTTCACCAGCTCTTTTTTGGTTTCTATTAGCATGGAATATCTTTTTCCATCCTTTCACTTTCAGTCTGTGTATCTTTGTTGGTGAGATGTTTCTTGTAGTCAGCAAATAGGTGGGTCTTGTTTTTAAATCCATTCAGCCACTCTGTATCTTTTAACTGGAGAGTTGAGGCCATTTGTATTCAATGTGACTATCAATAAGTAATGACCTGGCCCTGCCATTTTTCCATAAATATTCCTATTGTTTACTTAGGATTTCCTTTGTACTTTTACTGGGAGATTTTCTGCCTTCATGTTCTTTCATTCTTTTTTGTTGTTGTTTTTCCCCAGAAACCTTTTATTTTGGGAACACAAACTTCATGCTTTTCATAAATACAACTTTAGGAATATAGTGATTCTTCCCACTTTACCCATCCTCCCACCCACACCCTACCCCTCTCTCCTCCCTTGCCTGTTCCCATTCTTATTTTTTTACTAAGATCTACTTTCAATTAACTTTACACTCATAATTAACTCTATACTAAGTAAAGAGTTCAATAACATCAACAACAAAACTATTCTTCAACAGTTGAAACAAGGGCTGTTCAAAGTCATTGCATCTTGAAGTATTAATTTGACTTCAATAGATTACCTTTCAGGTACTCTAATAGTTATCACAGATCAGGGAGAATGTGTAGCATTTGTCCTTTTAGGACTGGCTTATTTCACTAAGTATTATGTTTTCTAGTTTCAACCATTTTGTTGCAAATTACAGAATTTCATTATTTTTTTAAACCACTATGTAGTATCACATTCTTTCATAGTGATGAGTATGTCTATGTTAAGCATCTTTTGTAATTCTGGATGAGTGGTGAAAATTTATTTCCATTTATCTTAGTTATGGAAGGTCTTTATTTCACCTTCATCCGTAAATAGGAGCTTTGCAGGGTACAGTATTCTTGATTAACATTTTTTTTTTTTCCTCTTAAGACAAACCTGTAGGGTAGGGTTTCTGATGAGAAGTCAGCTGTGAGTCTAATTGGAGACCCTCCCAAAGTAATCTTTCATTTCTCTCATGCATATTTTAGAATGTTTTATTTATTTCTTTTACTGTAGAGTTTGACTACAATATGTGGTGAAGATCTTTTCTGTTCATGTCTATTAATTCTGTGTGCTTCCTGTACTTGGACATCCCTTTCTTTCCCCAAATTAAGGAAGTTTTCTGTAATTATTTCACTAAAAAGGCTTTCTAATCCATTCTTTTTCCTCGCCTTCAGGACCTCCAAAGACCTGTGTATTGGGTCATTTGATAGTATCCCATAAGTCTCCAGCACTTTTTTTTGGCTATTCTTTCTTCTCCTGAGTCTGTCGTGTTGTTAAGGTTTTCCACCACATTTTTTAATTTGTTCTATTGAATTCTTTATTTCCAGTATTACTTTTGATTTCTCTTTAATATCTGTTTCACAGGAAAATTTTTCATTCATGTCATGTATTGATTTAATTTGTGGATTTGTTTCTGATTACTTCTAAGTAATCCTGTTTATCAATTTTTTGAATTCTGCTTCTGGCATTTCTTCAGTCTCTTCGCATTCTAGTATTGAAGTGTTGTGTTCCTAAGGGGACATCACGTTGTCTTCGTTAGTCTTGTGTCTTGAATTTCTGTGTTTATTTTTAGGCATTTGTGGACATAGTTGTTGCACTCCCCCCCAATGGCTTTTAGCTTTAGACTATGCCTCTGTGGCTTAGTGGAGTTCTGCTCTTCCAATGAATACCCAGAGGCTTGTGCTGGGTGTGGCCCAGAAGCTCTGTTCAGTTCAGTGCTCCAGGATGTGGGGAGTATCAAGGTGGCACCCAGGTTGGGCATGGTAAATTTTTTTTTTTTTTAACCAGAGCAGGGAAGGTTTGATTAGCTCTGTTGGCTTGGTCCCACACTCACCTCTTCTCCAAGGAGACCAATTCCCTGGGAGCTAGCCCCAGTGGGTGCAATATTCTTCTGTGCTGCCACAGAACCACACAAAGGATCCATGCAGTCCTCAGTGTGAGCATGGGTCCCACAGCAATGACCCTCACCAGGCAATCAGAGAGCCCTGATCATGTGGAGCCACCAACAGTGACTGCTCAGAGACCCAGCCACACCCTGCCCCCTCCCATGTAGCCACAGTGTTTTCACAGTCCATCCCATACACGAGGCTCCCACAGTCACAAGTGCCAAGCCCCTATCAATTCTCCCAACTAGACTTAGGCATTTCCTCTTAGCTGGTTGCTGGGCACACAGACACAAGCTGGCACAGCTGTTAGATATGTCCAAAATGGCACTCACCCTCTCAGCTAGTTACAGACTACAAGTGCCAAGTGGCTGGGGAGAGAGAACTGTGCTCCCCCCTTTCTTTCCCTCTATGTTGGCAGGTACACTGTCCCCCATTGGGCTCCAAGTCAGACTCAGTCAGGCTCTTCCCGCAGCTTTATCACCAATGGCTTAGGTTGCTGCAATCTGGTGTCACCTCACTCTCCAAAGCTGGTGCTGGGGCTCTTAGCCACTGGGATCCTGAATTGTGCACATCCTCACCCTCCGTGTAGACCCACAGTGTCCCTCTAATTTGTGTGGAGTTTCCCCTAGCCCAGAGCAGTAAGCTCCCTCCATATTCTGCAAATCGTCAACAGAAATCTCTTAAACTGTCTTAATGTTAATATTCCTTAACTGACAGATGCGAGTTTCAAGTGGTTTGACAATTCAGATATGACATTTGATAAATGGGCAGCCCAAGATGACGGCGAGGATCTAGTTGACACCTGTGGTTTTCTGCATACCAAGACAGGTGAATGGAAAAAAGGAAATTGTGAAGTTTCTTCTGTGGAAGGAACACTTTGTAAAGCAGCTGGTAAGTGTGACTGAAAATCTTTTTCCATTCTAACAAGAGTGGGGAAAGGGGGGCTGTGTTTCAGATAATTCTCTTTGAGGTTAGTGTGCCTCATTAAACAGAGGGAGCAAGGCTAAAGATTATTTTGCTCCCGGGTCTTTTGGAAGTCAAATATGTAATTCTCAGACTTCAGAGTTAGGGTCAGTTCATGTGAATGAGGCATGATTTTATTCTGTCTCATACAAGAGATTCCAAACACTTCTGTTGTGGAAAGGGATTATCTTAACTTCTTTATATGTGCTTTGATTGAACAGAAGTGGTAAAGAATAATCATATGTCATTTCAGAATTCTAATGTTACTTTAGAAATAAGATTCTCCTCCAAGGATATCTGCTAGGCAAAGAAAAATTACATTATGGTTTACCATTTATTCTAGATTAAAATATAAATTTTTTTCTGACCCATCCAAATGTTTTTTAAAGAACAAAATTATCCTGGTCCACAACAATATTTTGATGTAATTTGTTAAACATTACACACAATCTTGTTCTTCTAAATTTAGATACTAAATGTTTTCTCATTAAGGAACTTACAGTTCCAAAATATGAATTTGGTATGCTTGAAACATGATACAAACAGCCATTTTATCTTCTTACCTCTTTAGTATCTTCCTCTTGAACTCTAAAATAAAACTATACATCTAGCTCTGATTATTTCCTCTATTTACATCTGGAATACACTTAATTTATCTATATTTAAGCTATATAGGCAGGTAGAGCACTCCTACCCAAAACTATACATCTCACTCCAATTATTTGCCTTCTTGTCTGGAATTATATCCATCCATCTGTACATGCATTTATTTATGGCAAGGGTCCTGACTGCACTTAGTTTTACAGTGATATGTAAACATTTCTCAATAGATTTTTAGTAGTTGCATACAATTTTAAATATCTGAATTTTTAAAAACTGGTGTTTTTTGTGCACTGTGCCTCTCAGAGTATCATTATATGAATCAAGTTTTTAATTAAACAATAACACCAAAAGATCAGAAAGTATACACAGCTCCATGTTAATGAGCTAAGGCCACAGGTGTTTAATTTTACTATTTTTTTTCTACAGACTGCAACCAGAATCATCTTACTGCCTTACTTTGATTACTGTTCTTTTTCTTGAATTCTCTTATTTTCCTACCAACAAGCTAATAGATTGTATTTGATATCTCTTTAAAAATTAAGTTCAAAGTAAGTATAAAAGCAACAATATAAATATTAAGCTACTGAAGTGTTCATTTTTAGTAACTTTAAAATCCAGTTAAATTTATTAAATTTATTTTTACTTTCTTTTGTTTTTAGTACCATATGAAAAGAAGTATTTATCAGGTAAGTTAACAGTCTGGTCTTAAAATTATTTCCACAATTAAAGATATTTTAAAATTCTGATGATAAAATCTACTGTAAACCCTTTTCAAAAGTTAATTATCAGGGCAGGAACACAGCATTTTTTCATTTTATTACCTTCTAAAACTATGACTTTTTGTTTAGGTTTATTTGAAAGACAGAGAGAAAGATAGAGGGGTCTTCCATCTGCTGGTTCACTCCCCAAATGACTGCAACAGTGGTAGCTGAGTTGATCCAAAGCCAGGAGCCAAGAGCTTCTTCTGGGTCTCCCACATGGATGCAGGGACCTAAGCACTTGGATCACCCACTGCTGCTTTCCCAGGCACATAAGCAGGGAGCTGGATCAAAAGTGGAGCAGCTGGGACTCAAACCAGTGCACATATGGGATGCCAGCCCTGAACTATGACTTTTTTAAAAAAAGATTTTCATTTGTTTGAAAGAGTTACAGAGAGAGGAGAGAGAGGTAGAGACAGATTTTCCATCCTCTGGCTTACTTTCCAAATGACTGCAACAGTGGTAGCTGAGTTGATCCAAAGCCAGGAGCCAAGAGCTTCTTCTTGGTCTCCCACAAGGGTTCTGGGGCCCAAGCACTTGGGCCATCCTCTACTGCTATTCCAGGCCATAGCAGGGAGCTGGATCGGAAGAGGAGCAGCCGGGGCCAGAACCAGCACCCATGTGGGATGCCAGCACTTCAGGCCAGGGCTTTAACCCGCTGCACCACAGTGTCAGCTGAACTATGACTTCTTTTTTTTTTTTTTTTTTTTTTTGACAGGCAGAGTGGATAGTGAGAGAGAGAAACAGAGAGAAAGGTCTTCCTTTTTGCCGCTGGTTCACCCTCCAATGGCCACTGCGGCCGGCGCATCGCGCTGATCCAAAGCCAGGAGCCAGGTGCTTCTCCTGGTCTCCCATGCGGGTGCAGGGCCCAAGCACTTGGGCCATCCTCCACTGCCTTCCCGGGCCATAGCAGAGAGCTGGCCTGGAAGAGGGGCAACCGGGATAGAATCCAGCGCCCCGACCGGGACTAGAACCCGGTGTGCTGGCGCCACAAGGTGGAGGATTAGCCTGTTAAGCCACGGTGCCAGCCTGAACTATAACTTCTAAGCTATGTACAAGTACACTCCAAGGGGAGGGAGAGTATATATAAATTAAAATGTCTAGAGAAAACAGCAGATAGGTCTTCAACTCCCCAAAACTGTCATTAATAGTTGAAAATCTGGGAGCACTTGGCTTTTAGATTCCAGGAAGCTTGAAACTCATTCAAAAAGTAGATATGTAAATCTGCAGTACTTAAATGTGTGTAGTGACTACGTGCCGAGATTTCTTCTGATGTGAGACACTGAACACAGAGCAAGGATTCTGCTCTCAAGCTCACCTTTTAGTGGGAAGGGTCAAACAGCAGCCATATAAATACATGTCAGGCACAGACATGTACTGTTGGGAGAAAAACACAATAAGGACATACTGAGTACAGGAAGGCCAAGGCCATATTTGAGAATGAAGACCTAAACAGAGTGAAAAGGATGTTTCAAAGGCTGTCATAAAGCAAGGGTTTAGGCCTTAGGGAATAACAATAATGGCTTGAAGCAGAGAGGTGACAACAGTTTAGTGTAGTGAGGATCCTGGCTAACAGATCCCTTTCATACAAATGCAAACTGGAAGACTCCCTTGAAAAGAACAATGTCAAGAAAATGCAAAGGTGTATTCATGTGGTAAGCACACAAGAAAGGTAGCCCAAGCTCACTTCATGGCATTTATTTGCAATGATGCAGGGTTTAAATTTTAAGGGTAGATAGGCATTAGGTAGGAGAGGAAAAGCCATGTAGGCAAATGAATCAGCATTAATGAAGGTGAAGGGTTGGTTTGTCCTGTCACTAAATGGACTTGGGCATCACATACAGTTGGCATGCCACAAATTAACCAATCAGTGGTTATTCTAAAAGGTACTATGTAGTTTCTATGAGGAGCATTATGTAGTTTGGGGATCAGATGATCAAAATAATGTCTGATGGTGGCAGGAAGGTGGTCACTCAGCACAGAAGACGGACTAGAAAGCATGTGCAAATTTGATGACTCAACAGCAAATGCAGAGATCTGGCTACTCATCTGCAGAATTCAGGAAGAATTTGGGAGTAAAGTGGGGAGAAGCACTGGCTATAAATATACACATCTACAGATGTACACAGACTTCAATGGTCGAGGTCCACCATGCAGTTTTGATTCACAAATATGATTTAAGTGCTCTGGAGGCCAGCGTTGTGGTGCAGAGGGCTAAGCACCATGTATACTAGCATCCCATATGGGAGTGCTGGTTTGAGTCCCAGTTGCTCTGCTTCCAATCTAGCTTCCATTGGGAAGGCAGTGGATGATGGTCCAAGTACTTGGGCCCCTGCTACTCACATTGGAGACGTAGAAGCTGCTCATGGCTCTCTGGCTTTAGCCCAGCCCACCCCCTGCCACTGCAACCATCTTGGGAGTGAACCAGCAGATAAGAGCTTTCAACCCCACCCCACCCCCCCACGCACAGACACACATTAAGGTAAAAATCATCTAAAATATTGCTATTCCTTGGAAGGAGAAAGGGAGTATTTTATTTAATGGACTATATTGAACCTGTTAAAACCTAAAAAATGAATAAATAAAAATTTGAATCTGCTGTTCCTGAAGAGAGCAGTAGGTCTGAATTTATAGTCTTAGTTCAGGAAGGAAAAGACAAGACAAATAGGATTGTGGTATAGTTCCATTTTAGGACGCTCAGTACAGAGAACTCCAAAATGAACTTGGAATTCTGAAGCACAGCCACTTTTCAAACTGAGAAATACAAGTCTTGAAAACAAATATTTTTCTCCTCAATGTGGGAAACTCTTGATATGATATACTTAACACAATGAAATTACAATTGTGTACTCCAAAAGTGCAATATTTGCAGCTTGTGTACCCTGACCCCCACATATTTTGTCTTTTCCTTTTCAGATGACCACATTTTAATATCAGCTTTGGTGATTGCTAGCACAGTAATTTTGACAGTTTTTGGAGCAATCATTTGGTTCCTGTACAAAAGAAGTTCTGAATCTGGTTTCACCACAGTTTTTTCAACGGCACCCCAATCACCTTATGATGACGAATGTGTTTTAGTAGTTGCAGAAGATGAGTGTGCTGTTCAGTTTCACTAACTTTTTGATAATCTCAGACTAAAACAACAAATGCCTTGTAAGTGGTTCCTGTGCAACATCTTTTAGTATGAAACAAGGACATAAAAAATTATAGGTTTATGGTATCCCTTATTCCAATAATGGTATTTTCATGTACTCATTGTTAAAAATTAATCTTTTGATTCATTATAAAAACTGGTTTTAGAAAAGGAATTATCAGACCTAATTTAGTGGTTATAACCACTCTTCAAATGCAGCACCTTTCATGAGAAGGAAAGCTAAACAACAAAGTACGGTAGATAAAACTCCAGCCTGCTTTACTTGCTCTATTTTCCCTTCCATGTAGTTTAATTACTTATTCCTCGTGATAAGAATAAGCCTAATTTTTAAGTAAATACTATACATTTAAATATCCTAGATACTGGTTATTTTGGCAGGTAACAATTCCTCTCCTATCTGTATTTTCCTTTAAGATTTAGATAAAAATTTCACAAATTTTTAACAGCCTGTACTATATTAATTTTACAGTCTCACTACTTTGGTACCCCATTTTGAATCACATGTAGTATTTGGTGCTGATCAAAAGTGGTTACATTTTTAATAAAAATTTAGGCTGGTACCGCAGCTCACATGGCTGATCCTCCGCCTGCAGTGCCAGCACCCCGGGGTTCTAGTCCTGGTTGGGGCACTGGATTCTGTCCCGGTTACTCCTCTTCCAGTCCAGCTCTCTGCTGTGGCCCGCGAAGGCAGTGGAGGATGGCCTAAATGCTTGGGCCCTGCACCCGCATGGGAGACCAGGAGAAGCACGTGGCTCCTGGCTTCGGATCGGCACAGCACGCAGGTAGCGGCCATTTGGGGGGTGAACCAACGGAAGGAAGACCTTTCTCTCTCTCTCTCTCACTGTCTAACTCTGCCTGTCAAAGAAAATAATAATAAAATAAAATTTTCTAAATTTTTTGAAATAAAAAATAAAGCTGTATCTGGGAAGGCAGAAGGCTGGCCAGAAGGTTAAGAACTTGTTCTCTTAGCACCTTTTTCTGTACAACCTGTCTCAGGCTCCCAAAGCATTTATAAGTTTTATACCTAAAGACATGAGATCTGTGTAAGCAAAGACTAAAGAAAACCAGTAGGTATGACTACAATAATGATGCTCTGAGTTTTCAGTGTGTTTATACTGTAAGGCAAGGTGAAAATAATCATTTAAGAAGCAGAGAAAAAGCAAGCTGAAACAAGTGATTTTCTGTAGCATCTTTCATAGCTCATTAACAGTATTTTAAAAGATAAAGTGCATAAATTACCAAAAAATTATTTAATATGCCTGAATATGTAAATAATCTGTAACTTGCACCTCATCAATTACATTATGAGGAATTTTCTTACTGGGAAATGGAACTCTAGTTTGACAAATGGCAGCGGAAATCAGTTTTTTGCCATCTGTTTTCACTGATAGGAATCAAAAGCATCTCTTCAAAATTAATGGCATTATTAAAGAAACAATTATAAAATGGTGACAAAAAACTAAGCAGTATGGCTATGTTGTATTATATACACACATCATACTTTCCAAGAGTTTTAAATTTGAGAATCTGTATTTAACTGACACATCTATTTTACTGTTTATGGACTATAATAATGCCAACAGTGGACTTTAGCCTGAAATTCCTATTGCTCTTCCTACTCAGATTCTACCACTACTTTAATAACTTACCACTTCCCTAAAAACAGTTATCTCAAATATCTAGAATTACAATATCCAGTTAACTATTAGCTACGTGAAGATATCCTAAGTTAAATATAGTTTAAAATTCAGTTCCTCAGTTAAATTAGTTACATTTCAAGTACACAAATCACAAGTGGTTAGTGGTTACCATATTGTACAGTGTACCATACATGCATTACAGAAATTACTGGAAATTGCTGCTTTAGACTATCCCCTTCCACGCAACTAATTTTCTTCTATGTCTTTTGACAATCTCTTAGTTAATGATACCCCTCTCAGAAAAGGTGTTTTAAAGTTATTTAACTTTAGGCTGGTGCCGTGGCTTAACAGGCTAATCCTCCGCCTTGTTGCGCCAGCACACCGGGTTCTAGTCCCGGTCGGGGCGCTGGATTCTATCCCGGTTGCCCCTCTTCCAGGCCAGCTCTCTGCTATGGCCCGGGAAGGCAGTGGAGGATGGCCCAAGTGCTTGGGCCCTGCACCCGCATGGGAGACCAGGAGAAGCACCTGGCTCCTGGCTTCGGATCAGCGTGATGTGCCAGTCGCAGTGGCCATTGGAGGGTGAACCAACGGCAAAAAGGAAGACCTTTCTCTCTGTTTCTCTCTCTCACTATCCACTCTACCTGTCCAAAAAAAAAAAAAAAAAAAAAAAAAGTTATTTAACTTTAAATATTCTATTTCATCTTCAACAGGTTTAAAGGCCATAGTCACCAAGTGCTAAATCACATTTACATTTCAGATTGTCTTATTATTATATTTAGAATACAGAAATTGCTTTCTTTAGCATTTTCATTCTAGGTAATGATGACAATATAATTCTTATGTTTGGCAGGTACCTTGGAAAAAACATTTTAAGGTACATTTTCTTAGGAATTTGTATGGCATTTGAAAGTGATAACCAATGAAAGACATTCCTCTTCTGTAGTGTCACATTTAAATGAAATCACAAGCTAATGACAAGTGGGTCTATGAAACTACAAAAAAATTACCTCTGTCACATAGCATTTAATGACACAAGTAAATATAAATAAATCATACACACAAGTTTCCTACAATTTAGTCAACATTTTAAGTTTAATTTAAATTTTTTGTTAGGCAGAAGACTTTTCATATTGAATTCTAAGTAATTCAGAGCATCCCTTAGGATCCACAGAAATATACTGAAATTTTTTATTTGTTTTAAGTCAGGCAAAGACAGTCAAGAGCTGAACAAATGTTTTAGAAGTATTTATATTCCTGTATGAAACAATTTGCAATTTTAATAAAATTCTTGGCTATGAGGTGTGACGGCTTCTTTGGGCACCAGTTTAAAAGGAAACATTTCAAACTGTAACATAAATTAATCAGTATGTACTTTATTTCAAGCCAGGGTTTTACATAAGACCAACAAACTAAGTGTGGGCAAACTGTTCATTCACATTTGAGAAATAACACGGTTTCTATTTAGGTTCTGAAAAAGTAGTTTGCTGCCATAACATTAGACTTTATCCTAAAACCACCTGAAAGTGTTTTAAGTGTTTCTTAAGGGTGTCGACAGAGGGGAAATACAGTGTTACGGAAGTACACACATCTCATGACCATGGTGTAGGCCCATTCATGGTGAATAGGTAATATTCATCTGTTCTCTGAAGACAGTGAAAAATATTAATAATCACTAAATAAATGTTCAGAATTACCAACGAACAGTTAAAAACAACCAGGATCCAAACAAGTTATTTATATCATATTATCTATAAAGAAGTGACAACACTAAAAAACACATTGAAAACCAGTGTTTTAAACTTTGAATGTGGGATTTAAAAATATTCCATTAACGTGAGATTGCAATAATTTTTTTTAACCAAATAGCATTTGACTGCAATTCGGATCTAATTTACAGCTGTAATATTCCTAAAAGGAATATCTACATACTATGGTCTAACAAATATAATCTCCATTTTGCAAATCAATACAAAAATTTAACCATCATTTTTACATATTATATTTTTTAAAATTAGATTTTATTGCTAAATGAATTTAGAATTCAAATTAAATTTGGAAACCTAATACAGTGCTCTCTATGACCTCCCCATTCTTTAAAAATTTTTTTCTGAAACACTGGAAGAAAATGATTATCAAAATGTGACTGCAACTTAAGGCATTTTAAATGGAAAAATAATTAGATACTATTTGGCATTTTATTTCAAAAGCAAGTTTTGTTCCACTTTTCTCACTAGCAAGAGACTAACACGAACCATTTTTCATAAATATGACTACGGTAATCAAAACACAAAAAAGGGCTGATGGGCATTGTTTAGATCTTTAAAACAAGGGTAACACTTTCCCACCCGCCTAAAAGAAAAAACTTTTGATTACCAGTTTATAAACATCAGATTTGCTGGCCATGTTAAAAGGTCCAGCGGATTTTAATTAAGCAACACTGGAGAATAAATATACATACACACATGCACATACATATATATGTGTATGTGTGTAGATATATTCATTTTATATAGTCAATATATTTAACAGGCATTCCCCCACAAAATTAAATCACACTTAATTGCCACTTATAATAAACACTTGTTCACAGACCATCCATTTGTCTTATATGAAGTTAGGCAATATCAAATGTTCTGTTATGATCTCCATCTTCTTCGGACTCATCCTCTGAAGCTGTTGAAAGAAAACAGGATGATCAAGAATGATTTTAAGGGGAAAGAGAACAGGAGGTATAAATATGAAGCCAGAACAGCAATGACTTGTAAAACAAAATTCCCAATTTAGTATATTGTTTGGTCAAAATGATAAGCTATCATGACAGGGTTAGGGTGGTTTGATTGTGGGTGATGCTGATCCACAATGCCCCCGCCCACACACCATTTGTGATGTTATTTATAGTTTTATAAAAATGATAATGTTTAAAAATGTGGTTCAAGAGCATGTTCTAAAAAGTTTCTGAGATCAATCTGTGTTCATAGTAGCTAATGATATACACACTAGAGAAAAAGTGAATGTAAGGCAAGTGCTCTCACACACCTGAGTAGAATCTGGCTTATTACCGCTGCATGTTTGATGCATCCGATGAGAATGAAAAAAAATGTACATAAAATAATAGGTTATGGGTGTTCTTGCAATTTACATCAAAGCTATGTCTATACAATGCCAAGAAAAAAATCGATTTAGTAAATCAAAAAAAGCTTTATATAGACACAGCCTAAGTTAAAATAATTGGATTCAGTGAAAATCTTATTCTCCACTTATCACCCTGTAACATCTCTGACTTCAAGTTTTTCAAGAGTCATTAGTGGTTCAAAATTTAGAATAAAGCATCCTAGAATGTTTGTATGAAGGACAGAGTAAAGTATAAAACTATATATTCTGTAGATTGTTTTGAATGTGAAGAAAGCTAAACTAAACATTTAACCAACATCTTCCCTATTTCTAAGTAAAGAAAGATTTAATGTACTCTGCTTAAATTAGTATTGGACAATTTAAGAGTATCCAACAAATGGAATCAACCTAGCAAAGCACAGGAAAAGTATATGCAACATTTATAGATGTAGTTCATTTCTAATAAATATCAAGCATACGGCCTAGCTTCTAACTGAAATAAATTCTATCTAAGTTTTACAATAGATTGTGGAAATATATCAAACTAAAAAAACAGAATAGTTTTTTAGGGAACTTCTGTTTGCATAAAGGAGAGGAAATTATCAGGTGGAACCAGTTTTCAAAATGTATTAACGTTCTGGTAATTGTGTGTTAAATGGTAGCACCCTTTATCTTTCACTGTCAGCATTTACCTCCTCCTTTTCCCTCTCTCATACTTTCAAGGCAGACATTGTTGTGGTTAGGGAACCCAATGTTAGTTTTGGAATGTTAGTTTAAAAAAAAAAAAAAAGAAACCTGGGGAAAATGTAAACCAAAACATTATTACTGTCATATCTGACAAAGCATAAATTATAATTAAAAAAAAAAGATGAGGGGGCCGGTGCTGTGGCACAGCGGTTTGTTAAAGCCCCGGCCTGAAGTGCTGGCATCCCATATGCGCACCGGTTCTAATCCTGGCTGCTCCGCTTCCGATCCAGCTCTCTGCTAGGCCTGGGAAAGCAGTGGAGGATGGCCCAAATCCTTGGGCCCTTGCACCCACGTGGGAGACTTGGAGGAAGCTCCTGGCTCCTGGCATTGGATCTGCGCGGCTCTGGCCATTTCGGCCATCTGGGAAGTGAGCCAGCGGATGGTAGACCTCTCTCTCTGTCTCTACCTCTCTTTGTAACTCTTTCAAATAAATAAAATAAACCTTTAAAAAAAAAAAGAGAGAGAGACCTTTGTATTAGCCAATATAAGTGATCTGAGCTAAGAAGATATAAAATACTAATTAACAATGTGAAAATGTGTTGTCTGGTTTTCTCTCAAATCCCTTTGAAAGTTAAAAGTAGGAGAAACTTAAGGACAAAAATCTTTGTCTTAGAATATTCAAGGAATTAAAAGGTTCTTACATGAAGTCCTCAAACTGACTTCAAAGGAAACTGAGCTTTCTCTAAAGATAAAATTGTTAGGCTTAACACTAAGAATTCTGAAGATGACTATACAAAGTAAAAGAATACATATTAAAGGACTTCTCAGAGAGTGCTGTGGAGTGGGAAGCCTATTGCTGTGGTTGTAAAATTAAATAAGGGTTGAGTGGAATAATCTCGGATTCCCACAAACTGCTCTAGAGCCATTATTACCTGTGTGCCCATCTGGATGAAGCACCTAAGATTGGAATGTAAATAATACTGCAGCTGCTGGAGGAGCTGGCTGCTTATTAAATCAACCTATAGCAAACCTATTAAAGGTCTTTGAAGATCTGAATAAGGGGCAAAAAAAAAAAAAACAAAAACAAAACCACCAACTACCACCACCAAGGAAACATCTATAGCTCCTGCTATAGATTCAGGACCCTTTCTCCTCTACTTTCCTGATACCTTACACAAGCCCAGGAAAAACATGTTATGATCTCACAAAAGCTGAAAAAAAGTATTATTTCTTAACAAAAACAAATTTAAAAACCCCAGAACTAATAGATTAAGAAGTGTGGTTTGATTAGTAGTTAAACTTAGTATCTTTCTAATTACAAGTGCTAAAATCAAAGTGAAACAATTATGGTTAAAATTATATCCCCTGTATCAAAATAAATTTGTTTGCAAACTATGAGTCTTTTAAAAAATTCATGTCAATTGCCCAACCCATATTTCCCAAGTCAATCCTTTTGCTTTACTAAGCCTATAAATGAACCTCTAATTTGGCAGAAAAGAATATATATACTTAGATTGTACTCTGTGGGTTTAATTTGCAAGAGTAAATTCAACAAGTCTGGGGAGGGGGAATTCCACCTACTTTCGAGATCTTCCATATGTGCCTGAAGCGTTCTTGCAAGGTTAATAAACTAGAAACAATGCAGAAAGAAATACAGTAGTTTAAATGTTGCAAATGGATCTAATGATAGAATCAGTATAGGAGATTTCATTTCCACTAAAGTCAAACACCATTTTAAGCCTTTAAATAGGGGCCTTTCTCCCCTTACCTCAAAAAACTAGAACCTTAAGGGTATTACAATAAAAATGTTCTATATTATCATCATTAATCATGTAAAACCAATTTCTTGAAATTAGAAGCAGATACAATAGAGTAATTTTATGTCGTTGTATTCTATCTTTTTGTAAAACACTTAAAAAAATTATGGGGGGTGGATCTTAACCCATGCTATTGCAATTTTAATGGTGAAAGGAAAAACAACCAAGTATTTTCCTGTCTCAATTTGTAGAAGTGTAGGAATATGCATTTAATATCAACTTTCTTATGGAGGCATGAATTCAAAAGACCTTATATCCTTTATAATTTACTCAATCATTTACTCATTCTAAAGAGTTAAGATACCTTTTTAGAAATCGTTCTGTGGCATTCACTAAATTTAGAGGCTGCCAATTTGTAAAATATGCAGAAGTCAAGAGATCTGCTCAGATTCTGAATGCTTTTGATAGTCTGTTTTTTCTCAAAGATAATTATCTGTCAATTAGTTCACTGTTATGTCCACAGCATGATAAAATATAAAAATACAGCAAAGTATTTTACAACCTTAGAAGCACTTTTATTTTATACCTTATTTATTTTATACCTAAACTGCAGCTGTTTCAATATTCAAAATAAAAACACTGTACCTTAACATGAACTCTACTAAATTTATCAAAGTGAATATTTATATAAAAAATAATTTGAAGAGTACATTTATGAACACGTATAAGGATAAAAAGTGTTCATAATGCTATAGTAATGACAGATACAGGCTCAAGCTCATGCTACACAAAACAGCCAAGCCAGCAGAGCAGAAAGTTTCCTCTTGTACACTAAAGAGCATCATTTCCTTACACGTATGTAACAGCTAATCTAAACCAACTAGTTCGTATTTTAAATAGTTTGTAATATAGACACAAAAAAATTAGTATATCAGTAATCTATAGGACAGAAATAACTAAAGTTAATTTCTCTTTCTCTTTTGGCTTTCAGTGTTCAATTTCAGTTTTCTAAACTTTTAACAGTGAGGTGGAGGTTTTTGGTTTTTATTTAAAAGAACATTTTTTCCAATTCTGTCCCTATTTGTCACTGAAATATATTACAGTAACCTTTAAGAGCTAGTCAGTTACTTCTTTAACATAGCTTCATGAGAAAATTAGGCTGCTTGTTATAGAAGGAAGACAGAAATCTCCCAAGACAGAAATCTCCCATTACATCTAAAGTATTTTTATTTTTAACAAACATTTTAAAATAAGAGCTCCCCAAAAGAAAAGGATGTGAACACAAGGAAATTGCTTTCTGAGGCAAGCACTGGCTACATCACACCCACCCCCTCTCTCCCACTCCAATATTACTTACTCGGACACGTGTGCTTGGTTCATTAGTATTTCCCATCATGTCAGAAAAGCTTTGTTCACACAAGTGCAATAACACAACTAGGTAGAGACCAGAGCTGATAAACTCATACTCAGCCTTCAATAGGGAAGCCAACAAAAGAAAAAGAGAAATAGAGAATAAAAAAATTAGTAGGATAGAGATTGACATTCATAGAATATTGATAAGCTAGAGGAAATGTACTCATATCTGGTTCCTTGAATGGGATATAGTGCTATCTACTAAAATAAGAAAAGGCTGTCCTTCATAAATTCATAAAAATCTTATTAATGTCATATAATGAATCCACATAGGTGTGACTATCCATTCTCACAGTTCTCCTTTATGTAATGATTTATATAAAAGTGGAAAATTTAAATCATTTGATAATGCTTTTTCTACAAAGCCAATATTTCTTTTTACAAAGAGCTGTAGCTACATGTTTACTTAAAAATTGCCATTTTATTTACAACTAAATAAACTATTATAGCTAAAACCTATTCTGATAGCACAGGTATTTCTTGTGTAATACAGTTAACCTAAAGGCAACAGTAAACACAAGAATGAATCAATAAAAGTAACCTAGTGGCCGGCGCCGTGGCTTAACAGGCTAATCTTCCGCCTTGCGGCGCCAGCACACCGGGTTCTAGTCCCGGTTGGGGTGCCGGATTCTATCCCGGTTGCCCCTCTTCCAGGCCAGCTCTCTGCTATGGCCCGGGAAGGCAGTGGAGGATGGCCCAAGTCCTTGGGCCCTGCACCCCATGGGAGACCAGGAAAAGCACTTGGCTCCTGGCTTCGGATCAGCGTGATGCGCCAGTCGCAGTGGCCATTGGAGGGTGAACCAACGGCAAAAAGGAAGACCTTTCTCTCTGTCTCTCTCTCTCTCTCTCTCACTATCCACTCAGCCTGTCAAAAAAAAAAGTAACCTAGTAACTCCAATCATCCTCAAGAAATTTGTAATTGGTAAAAACAGTACTATAGCCCACAAGTGCTCTGCAGTTTTAAAGCTATGAATACAAAGGCACTAAAAAATCTAATCTGTCCTATAATTTTTACAAAGTAACTATCTAGAAGTTCTACTTTTCTTGGGTAATTAACTCATCTAAAGTTAAGAATTATACATTAATTATAACCTTACTGAGTACTATGTATTCCAGAAATTTAAAATCTATTGTTTCTTTAAATGCTTCATACTTAATTTCAATTAAAAAAAATTTCAGAAAAATTTAAAAACTTAAGTTATCACCTTAAGATGATACCACTGGATAACAAAGAGAAAAACTACACTGAACTAATAACTCAGAATGAGGGTAGCTTATAGGCCACTAGAATCCATGACTCACACAACAAAAACAAATTAAGGGGGCCGGTGTTGTGGCCCTGCGGGTTAAAGCCCTGCCTGAGTGCCAGCATCCAATATGAGTGACGGTTCAAGTCCCGGCTGCTCCACTTCCAATCCAGCTCTCTGCTGTGGCCTAGGAAAGCAGAAGATGACCCACGTGCTTGGGCCCCTGCATCCGTGTGGGAGACCTGGAAGAAGCTCCTGGCTTCAGATCAGCTCAGCTCTGGCATCGTGGTCATTTGGGGAATGAACCAGCAAATGGAAGACCTCTCTCTCTCTCTCTGGCTCTACCTATCTCTTTGTAACTCTTTCAAATAAATAAATAATAAATCTTAAAAAAAAATAAAAGCCAAGAAATTTAATTAAGGGTGTCACTAACAAGTGCCAGCTAGTATTTCCTAACACTTCAAAATTGTTGAAGAATGTGGGCCTTTAAAGGCTTGAAAAACAACAAAAACACTCCTGGCTCAATTGAGGGGGGGAAAAACTGCCTTTCAGAGACAGAATTAAACAACTAAGGGAAGACGGCCAGAAGAAAAAATGCCCTTAAAACCTCTCATTTTAGAGGACAATATAGATATGTACTTTTTTTCCTTTCCATACTGTTTCCTCTATTAAGATTTTATTTATTTATTTGAGAGGTGGAGTTACAGACAGAGACAGAGAGAAAGGTCTTCCTTTTCCATTGGTTCATTCCCCAAATGGCCACAACTGCGCTGATCCAAAGCCAGGAACCAGGAGCTTCTTTCCGGTATCCCATGCGGGTGCAGGGGCCCAAGCACTTGGGCCATCCTCCACTGCTTTCCAGGCCATAGCAGAGAGCTTGACTGGAAGAAGAACAACCGGGACTAGAACCGGTGCCCATATGGGATGCCGGCGCTGCAGGTGGAGGATTAACCTAGTGCACCACGGCGTCGGCTCCCTCCCCTATTCTTAAAAATACCAGTGCTCAGTGTTCTAGAGACTATTTGAATATTTAAGACATCTCCTAGCTGAAATTGATAGAATAAAACTTCCTAATAATTTAACATAATTTAGATCAGTGACTCCTAAAAGCCTGGCGCTAAGTAATTAGTTTCAAGGGATATAAGAATTCCTTCTAGAGTTTTTAAAGGTGTGCTTTCTAAGATGAGTCCATACTTTTTAATCAGATTTTCAAAGGGTATCCATTATTCCCACATTTTAAAAGTAAAAGCTGTTGACAAAAGATGATACATTATGTATGATTTCATTTATATGATACTTAGAATAGATAAATCTATAAAAGCACAAACTGGTGCACACTAGGGACCTGGAGAAAAACAAATGGGGAGCAACTGCTTAATGGATACAGGATTTTCTTGTGGAGTGATGAAAATGTTTGATTATAAAATGGAAATTAAAAACTTACAGCTCTGGGGAAGTAGGCTGGCATGCCTAATCTGGGACTACTTCCCTAGGCTTACATGGTGAATTTTAAGTCTAAAACTTTGACTTGCTTTTGTCTTTCATTCAAAAAACAGAAAAATAAAGATAAATTATAAAGGACCCAGTGCAGTAACAGATTATGTTAAGAACACTATTATTATTTTAATGCAGAGTTTCTGACCATGCTTCAACCTTTTCTTCAAGAGCTGTCCTTTAAGCATTGAATAGACACTTACCAAATTAGGCAAAATATACTAACTTGTTCATTTGCATGAGCTCTATGTAGTTCATGAATATCAAAATCCTCCAGGTTAAGCTGCAACTTTTCTTTACAGAGTTCACAGGTGGTTACGGCCTCTAATGAAGAACCTGGTAAAAATTAAATTAATTAAATTACAAATCAAGCTCAGCTTTCAATGTCTTCACATTTTTCTATTAAGTTTTCAGCTTAAAACAGAGAAAATCCTACTGAATAAGAAAAAAGAGACTGTATTATTATTCCAGTAACCAATCATATATCCTAAAAGAGCAACCAATAATACACAATGACCATGTCAGGTCATACCCTATGGTATTTAGGGCTCTACCCATCATTTAAGTACAAATTTTCCTCCCACATACTCACTTTGCATCCTGGATTGTGGGAAGCTGACAGAGGCAATGGAATGTCATCTGTACTTCCTACTATGGCATAAAAACAATGTTTAATCATAAAACAACTCAACTAAGTTACATATCCAGGCCACTTTATTTGCTGTGACAGCGCAATACCTAAGACTTTGGGAATCTAAAGAATGTGCCTGCCCTAAGGGTTAGGAAAGTAAAGAAAAAAAGGATCTACCTTTTAGTCCAGATAAAAGCAATTCCTTCCAATCATGAAAAGAATTAGTCCTGATAGATACTAAAACATACCTGAACCTTGAAAACATTGTGCTCAGCAAAACTATTCCAGGGACAAAAGGACATAGTTCATGATGCAAAAGAACAAGTAGTATATGAAATATCTAGAATAGAGGCCGGCGTTTTGAGTTAAGCAGCACAGGCCCGACTGTTTCACTTCCAATCCAGCTCCCTGCTAAAGAGCCTGAGAGGGCAGCACAAAATGGCCCAGGTGCTTGGGTCCTGACACCCACATGGGAGACCTGGAAGAAGCTCCTGACTCCGGTCTGGCCCACTTGGGGAGTGAACCAGCAGATGGAAGATTCATTCTCTTCCTCTCTCCCTAACTCTGCTTTTCAAATGAAATAAATCTAGAACAGGAAAATTTAAAGAAAAAGTAGACCAGAAGTTGCCATAGACTGGGGAGTTACTGCTTAGGGGGTATAGTTTCTGTCCAGGGTAATGAAAATTTTTGGAAATAGACAGTGGTGATGGTGCACTACATTCTGAATGTACTGAATTATGTAATAAAATATAGTCAATATGGTAAATTTCATGTTATATATATTTTACATTTCATTATAGTTTGAGAGGCAGAATAACAAGAGACACAAAGAGAGCTTCCAACTGCCAGTATACTCCCCAAATGCCCACAACAGCAGGAGCTGGGCCATGCTGAAGCCAGGAGACAGAACTCCATCCAAGCATCCCACATAAGTGGCAGAGATCTAAGTATATGGCGGATCATCTGCTGCATCCCAGTGTGTGTATTAGCAGGAAGCTGGATTGGAAGCTAAGATCGAATTCAATTCTAGGCACTGTAAAATGGGATGCAGGCATTCCAAGCAGTATCTTAACCTACTGTACCACAGCACTTGCTGCATCTCTGCCCCCCTCCCTTTATAAAGAACTTCAGTTTAATATGCATTCAACAATTGATTACTTGTAAACCTGGTTCTAATATAGTAGGTAATAGTCTTTTTCTTTCCTGTGTTTATTTTTAGATTTAGCATCAAAGTGAAAAGCGTCATAACCATTAAAGTTGTGTGAAAAACAGGCTAGAATTTAAATTCAACTGTTGACTGACTTGTATACACCAGGCAATAATTAAAGATTCTGGAGATTCATAAAAGAATTAACTAGTAGTAGCGCCTGTCTTTAAAGAACTCATAAAACAAAACCAGTGTTATTTAATAACAATTTCTTTAAATGAGTAAAGTCTGAGGGCTAGCACTGTGGCACAGGGCTTCTCAAGCCACCACTTGGGACAAGCGCATCCCATACAGGAATGCCCAGGATCAAATGTCCAGCTTCCGAGAGGCAGACAATAGCCGAAATACTTAGGTTTCTGTCACCCACATGGGAGACCAGGATGACTGGTCTCTGTCCTGGCTCTTGGCCTCTGTCTAGCCCAGTACTTGTTATCCTGAACATCTGGGGAGTGATCCAGCAAATGGAAGATCTCTTTCTTCCTCTGTCATTCTGCCTTTCAAATAAACTAAAGATTATTTCAAAAAAAATCCTTTTAAAAGTTTGACATGAAGTCCAAGACAGCACTAATACCTATGTGCATTTCCTAGAACACAGCTGAAAGGAGAATGAGTTCTGTTCCTAGGAGCCATGTTGTTTCAAAAGTTGAACTATACCAGATTTTCACTAAGGTCATGCACTAAATTTAGGGCGGTTCAAGGAGCCAGTGCTGTGGTGCAACACATTAAGCCACCGTCTGCAGTGCTGGCACCACATATGCACACTGCTCCAGTCCTGATCCAGCTCCCTGCTAATGGCATGGGAAATGCAATGGAAGATGGCCCTTGGGCCCCGCACTGATGTGGGAGACCTGAAAGAAGCTTCTGGCTCCTGGCTCCAAAAGCCCAGACCCACTCCTGGCTGATGAGGCCATTTGAGAAGTGAACCAGCAAATAGAAGAGCTCTCTAACTCTGCCTTTCGAATAAATAACTCTTAAAAAAAAAAAAAAAAAAAAAAAAAAGGGTTGTGGGGCCAGCGCTGTGGTGCAGTGGGTTAAAGCCCTGGCCTGAAGCACTGGCATCCCACATGGATGCCAGTTCTATTCCCGACTGCTCCTCTTCCAATCCAGCTTCTCTGTTATGGCCTGGGAAAGCAGATGGCCCAAGTCCTTGGGCCCCCACACCCACGTGGGAGACCCGAAAGAAGCTCCTGGCTTGGGATTAGTGCAGCTCTGCCCGTTGCGGCCATCTGGGGAGTGAACCAGTGGATGGAAGACCTCTCTACTTCACTCTCTAACTGTCTTTCAAATAAATAAAATAAATCTTAAAAAAAAAAAGGTGGTAAGACAATGACAGATTGCATGTATTAGAATGGTCTCTTAAGGCTACAATGAAGCTAAAACATTCACATTGCCTAATGACACCCTAGCCAATATACATAGCATCAATGCAATCCATCACTCATGTATCTGTGGTAAGCTGGTGTAAAAAAAAAAAAAAAAACAACCTTGCACTACCAAACATACCAAATATAAAGGTATACAGAACATGCAATTATGTACATAATACCTGATAAAGATATGAACAATTATCTTATTGGTTTATGTATTTACTATGTATGTTCTCTTGCTTATATATTTAAAAAAGTTTACTGTAAAACCATAGTCCCTATTATGGCACCATCAGCTTCATGTATCTGTGCTTACAGCCCATCTTGAATGCACCATGTTCTTTTATGTCTGATTTAATCTCATGTTGTTTTGTTCGCTGTGGTCTCAGAGCAGTATACACATACACCAAACAGCCTAGGGGCAGAGGGGGCTCTATAGAAGTTTCTGTAAGTATACTCTATGATATTCCCTTGCTGATGCAATTGCCTAATAATGCATTTCTCAGAACACATCTCTGTGCTGTGCAATCGATGACTGTATTTCAAGTATGAAGTCAGTTTCTTTTTTTTTTTTTTTTGAGTACAAATACATGAAGATTAAAAAGAAATTAAAATGCATTTGGAACATTTTCTTAATTACCACAAGTCACAATTAAAAATCACTGAACAAAATTCAGGACAAATCCATGTTATGATCTGAGAAAAAATGAGAGAGATTTTAAACTATTCTCAGAAGCAGGAAAGTATTAATAATCATAAAATAAGAACTTCAGAGATCACTTTAGTACCATTCATTTTTATCTTAGGGCTTCATTTTTCTCTTCCATGGAATGAGAAACCTACCAAAGGTCATTCAAAAAAGGTCATCACAATGCTATAACTAGTACTGCAATAGTATTTTTTCACTTTGTGTTGCTATGTGGGGGCAAACTGTTGAAATATTTACTTAATATATACTAAACTGATCTTCTGTATATAAAGAGAATTGAAAATGAATCTTGATGTGAATGGAAGGGGAGAGGGAGCGGGAAAGGGGAGGGTTGCGGGTGGGAAGGAAGTTATTGGGGGGGGGGCATTGTAATCCATAAGCTGTACTTTGGAAATTTATATTCATTAAATAAAAGTTAAAAAAAAAAAAGCATGCTAAATACTTTACATGTACTACATCTTAAACCCTAGGGCAATGAACGATAAAGCCTATGTGGCTACCACCAATACCGCATAGCCAAGAAATAAGCTGTTGCAAGTGAGATGGAATTATCACAGAGCTTTGGGCTTAGCCAGGCTTAGAAAAAACAAACTGCTTCCTCCCTCACATCCCAAATGAGTCTTATGCCCATACCTGCACCACATCACTGGAAACAGCAGAAAACAGTTCAATCACATTTAAGTAGATACCCATCACACAGATTATGAGAACAAAAATCAGTGCCATTATACCTCAACATATTTGCCTATGTCATCAGCCCATAATTATCAGACCTTTAATCTCACATAATCATGCACATTTACTAATCTTACCTAGTTTCCCACCTTTCTTACCCTATTAGTCATTCCCACTATATCCTGTGGCATTCATGGTCTACATATCAGTAAATTCTTCTAATAACATGACTTTTAAGTTTATTTTTTTTTCATTCTTTTTTTTTTTTAACTTTTATTTAATGAATATAAATTTCCAGTGTACAGCTTATGGATTACAATGGCTTCCCCCTCCCATAACTTCCCTCCCACCCGCAACCCTCCCCTCTCCTGCTCCCTCTCCCCTTCTATTAGCATCCAGATTCATTTTCAATTCTCTTTATATACATAAGATCAATTTAGTATAAAGATTTCAACAGTTTGCACCCACATAGAAACACAAAGTGAAACATACTGTTTGAGTACTAGTTATAGCATTAAATCACAATGTACAGCACATTAAGGACAGAGATCCCACATGAGGAACAAGTGCACAGTGGCTCCTGTTGTTGACCCAACAAATTGACACTCTAGTTTATGGCGCCAGTAACCATCCTAGGCTGTCGTCATGAGTTGCCAAGGCTATGGAAGCCTTCCAAGTTCGCCGACTCTGATCATATTTAGACAAGGTCATAAAAGACAGAGTGAGGATAGTAACCAATGATCCTAAGAGTGGCATTTACCAGGTTTGAACAATTATTCAGCATTAAGTGGGGAAGAGGACCATCAGTACACACAGGTTGGGAGTAGAGCCATTGGTGGCAGAGTAGAGGTTATGATTACAAAGGAATGAGGCCCAAGTGCGCTAGACAGGGCCTAGAACAAAGGACAGAGTCATTATTAGAGGAGCTAAGAAAGGTGCTGTCTAAGCTACAAGTAAGTTTTCTGATTGAGAGGCAAATAGAACCTGATAGAAGGGGCTTGATAATAATCTGGTGGGCTTTAGGCCTTGTAAATTCAGAGGCCCAGACCTATCTATCTCTTCACATGGGGTATATCCTAAGGGAGGTGTGAACCTCCTAGGGGAAGGCACTCTGTTGACTTTCATTACTTGGCTGGCCTGGGAGGAGAGCTGGCCAGGTAAAGGCAGGGGGCATCTCTAACAAGAAATTTACAGTTCTGCCTGCAATGTTGCTAACCCTACTTGACCATCCGCTCAGCTGCAGTGGTCACTTTGGAAGTTGGGCTGAGTGAAGGGCTTTTCAGCTTAGAGCCAATAAGATCTGTGGCTCTGACCTGGGCATCCTTCGACTCCAGGGCAGGTCCATTTCCAGTGATCCAACTCTTGGCAGAGCTGCCAGGGCTCTTCACAAGCTGACTTCTGCTGAAGCCCAGGCTTACCACATTGAAAGCCACTGCAGTGGACTGGCCTGTTGGGTCTCCTTGAGGGCAGATCACTGTACAGATCAGCCATTAATAGGCCTGCCACCCATTGCTTCTGATGCCGAGCTTTCTTTTCCTCCTGGTTTGTGTTAAAGCAGACCAGAGGATGCAAGTCAAGGGAGTGCCCGTGTCCCATCTCTAATCTTCGGTGGCCTGAACTACAAGTCTATAGTCACAGACATGTTCTGTAGTAGTTTTTCTAAGGTAGACAATGCCCATGAGGAAAATTATATTCTCACTTTAAAACTTTCTTTCCCTTTGGTCTGAAAGGGAGGTTTTTTCTACTTACTGTATACTTCGCTGATGGCAAAGTGAATCTAGCTATGAGATTATTATTTAAGTTCTTATTTTGGCTATGCTATTGCAGAAAAATGTTAGCCATCTCTTTTATAAGGTCTAAAGATTAAATTGTGCATCCTACAGATTCCTTCATAAAAATCAATTGGCAATCTACAAAAAGAGTTAAAGATTTTAAAAGCTATTATTAAAATTGCTATATTGGTCTATTATGCTATATTATATGTGTGTACATATTGTATGTCCACATGGGGAAATTTTATTAAGAGTTTTATTTTAAATGGCTTATAGTTAAGATTGTCCATAAATTTAAGCTGCTAAAATCAATCAAAGATACATTTTAATTTGTGGGACCTGAATCTGTGTATCATATGTTTTAGACTTGTTGGTAGAAAGAAACTAAAAACATTTTATATGGTTGTGCTTAAGTTTACTGGCTAAACAAACTACACCATGTTAGATATTTAAGAGGTGTTTTCAAATACATGATTCTTAAAATTTATAGAAGGCATTGGACCTTCTGGTAAATGTTTTCTTAAGTTGTTATCTAATGGTTGAAACGGTTTGCTAAGTATTCATGTAATATTGCTATTGTCAGCAAGCGATCTAGGACTTGCTCCCTCATTTCTCTATTCTAAGCCCAACTTGTTCTTTCATTTCTCTATTCTCTTCAAGGTAGGAAACTAATTCTATTATGAAGGAATCTGTAGGACTTTTAAGTTTATTTTTAAATTTATTTATTTTGAAAGTCAGAGTTACAGAGAAAGAGGGATACGGAGATATCTTCCATCTGTTGGTCTACTCCCCAGATGGTCACAACAGCTAGCACTGGGCCAAGCAGAAGCCAGGAGCTTCTTCAGGTCTCCAATGTGTGTGTCATGGGTCCAAACACTTGAGTCATATTCTGCTGCTTTTCCCAGGCCATTAGCAGGGAGCTGGATCAGAAGTGGAGCAGCCAGGACACAAGCAGATACCCATACGGGATGCCAGCATTGAAGGTGGCAACTTAACCTGTCACACCACAATGCTGGCCCCCTCAGTATTTTTTTAGCATTATGTATAAACCACAGTGCCCCTGACTGATTAGATACTCTGACAGCCATGTTTTTCCAGTCTCTCTTACCTCAGGAACAAGAAATAGGTACACCTCCCACCCACCCTTTTCTGTTTTCAAACCTTAAGTACTCCCTCATCATTAATGACTTTACCAACTTATTTCTACTCCCTTACCAATTTATTTTGTGTTTATTTCAACATCCATACAGACCATTCACTTTGGGTCCTTTCTCTATATCCTTGCATTCTGTATCACCCCCACTCAGATACCCATTGTAGGGTCATACCCTTGATCTTGTCACAATTTACTATACTACCCTGAAATCTGTATTTTAAGCAACCTTTCCTCTTGTAACTACAAATTACCACTGTAGCTTACCCACTCTGATAAGTGTGCATCATCAGTGAGTCTCAAAAATACTAACTTTTTCATCATGCACATTTGCTGTCCTTACTACCTTCCTGATTTTAATTTCCTATAATCACCACAATCATGTCTTTACACTCTTAACTCTATGACATTTTCTTGGCAAAGGACTCAAGTCCACCAAACACCAATGCTTATCTGTATCCATGTTTCTGAAAAGTGCTTTGAAAAAAAAAAATGCATGTGTCTCAATTTAAAATCACTTTTACAGACACTAATATGACCTGGAAATCCTACCATAGGAGTTTTCAAAGTTACTGGAAGATGCATATTATGAAAAAACTATGCTTAGATTTCAAAATGTCTTCTGCACCAAAATAAACTTAGTAAATTTCCATTTTTCCTCAAACTTTTGAAGTACCCTTATAAATCCTTATGTTATTTTCCTTATACCTCAAAACCTCCTAACTTGTCCTAATCAGCTAAATTTGTTTTTAAGAAAAGAGAACCAACTATATAAGAAGCTATGCATCTTCCCATCAATGTAACAACTGATCCACAACTTGCATCTATAGCTATCTGCAGGTGAAATGTCCTTTATCCTATCGAAAGGTTAAGTAGTCAACCAGTGCTCTGGATCCCTTCTTTTTCTTTCTTTCCTTAGTTTTTCCTCTTCCTGATCTCTCAAAAACATGTCTAGGAGTAGACATTAAGCCTGGCAGTTAAGACAGCCACATCCCACACTGGAGTGCCTGGATGTCATACTGCAACCTCTAGTCCTAGCTCCAAGTTCCCATCAATGCTGATCCTAGAAAGCAGCAGTGATGGCTCAGGTAATTGGGTACCTGCCACCCACAGAAACCAGTATTGTGTTCCCCACTTTGGCCCTGGTCACTGAGAGCATCTGGGGAGTGAACCTAGAGATAGGAGCTCTCTGACTGTGTCTATTTGTGCAGTAGTGTAGCAAGTTAAGCCATGGCCTGCAATGCAGGCATTATATGAGTACTGGTTTGAGTCCCAGCTGCTCTGCTTCCCCAGTTCCTTGGCTAATGTGCCTGGGAAAGCAACAGGAGGAGATGGCCCAAGTGCTTGGGTCTCTGCTACCTATGTGGGATATGTGGATAGAGTTCCAGCCTCTGCTGTCACTGCCATTTGAGAATGAACCAGTAGATTAAAGATATCCATCTCTCCTTCTGTCTCTGTAACTCTGCCTTTCAAATAAATAAATCTTTTTTAAAAAGCCTTAAAGTTTCATACTCCCAAATAAAACGTCCTTTGAACCCACAAAACTCTCTAATTTCTGCCCCCATCTCTAAATTCACTGACAATAAAGTTTGTTGAAAGAGGGGCCTAAGTTGGGGCCCCCCTTTTTACCTCACTTTTCTTCTTAATCCAGTCTTACTAGGCTTATGAATCCACTTCACAGAGATAGAAGCCATCAAGGATATCCATGCTATCAAATCCAATCATCATTTTCTTTATTATTATCTTACTTCTCAGAGGTACAGAGTTGTTCACACCTTCCTTAAAATATTTCATTCTTTTAACTTGTACAATATAACATTTTCTTACCTTTTTCCTATCTCACTGCATGTGGAGTCTGCACTTTAAATCTTCTTTTCCCCTCTCACTAAATGTTTAGGTGCTACAGGGCTGTGTCCTGGGTCTATTTCTTTGATATGTGATCTTCTTCTAGTTGACCTTGTTTAGTTCCAAAGCTTCAATTGTTACTTCCATTTTCATAATTCCCAAGATTTCTCCCAAAATACCAGGCCTGTCCAGCTAACAGACTATGTAACATTTATGGTCATCTAATAAATAGTAAGTTCAAATATAGCATGTGCAAAACCTATCCCATTTCCAGCTTCCTTATTTCAGTAAAAGGCACTACCATTCACTTAGCTTCTTAAGGAAAAAAACATTAATTTCCCTATCATGTTCCTTCTACACTATACCACATCGAATCCATTGGCAAGTCCTATAAGAATCCACCTCCAAAACAAGGAAAAATCCATTTCTATTGTCACTAACAGCAACTCAAAGAAGCACTACTATAATATAATAGACTTCTAGTTGGTCTCCCTGCTCCCACTAATCCGTTCTGTATAGTTCAGCCAACTATCACTAAGAACACATCACATCCAGCTTCCAGTGCTCCCTACACTGCTTCTCCCCCAACCCCCACTTCAGTGCCCTCACATCACACTTAGATGAAAATCTAAGCTTTGGACCTTGGCTATAAAATTCTTCCATGAGCTAGCCTCTGCTAATCTCTCATCTCAACTGTATCACTCCTTCCCCTCACCCACTAATTATGTACCAGCCACACTGTGCATCATTCAGTGTCACAAATACACTTAACTCATTCCCACTTTGAAGTCTGCATTAGAGGCTGGCGTTCTAGCACAGTGGGTAAAACTGTCGCCTACAATGCCAATATTCCATATGAATGCCAGTTCATGTCCTGGGTGCTCCACTTTCAATGCAGCTCCCTGCTAATGGCCTGGGAAAAGCAGTGGAAGCTGATTCAAGTGCTTGGGACCCTGCCATCCATGTGGGAGGCTTGAAAGAAGCTTCTTGCTCTGGCCAAGCCCAGAGCTGCCCATCACAGTCATCTGGGGAGTGAACCGGCAGGTGGAAGATTTCTATCATTGTTTTTACAATAAAGAAGTGAATCTTAAAGAAAAAAATCTTTGCACCACTGTTCACTCTGCCAGAATGTTCTTCCTATTATTTAAGAATAGCTAATCCCTTATTGATCAGCATGAAAGTCCTCACCTCAGAAAGGCATTCGCCTAATAACCTGTAAGCCAATGCCTTGTCTGTCTTGTTTACTGTGCTATATCCCACACATGAAATTGTACCTGGCTCTATAACAGGTCCTCAATGAACTGAACATCTACAATAGATGAATCCTAATCTGCCAGATAACAAACAGCATCAGAAGCAATTTTCTTTCTAAGGACACAAAGCAGACAAACACTGTCATTTTTGCGATTCAAAAGGATTTTTCATGATATGCAAAAGAATTTTGCATGATATAAGGATGATCAATCAAAAATACAATTATACAATGTATGAAGTAGTTTGTAGGATAATAAAATTTGGGAAATAGCAACAAATTTATGAAACAAGATTACTGTTTAATGCTTTTGTTTGGACTTCAAAAATGATCAAGGTGTTTTGATGAGTCTAAATTTAATAATCAATAAATTATTACAAATTTATCAGCCAAAATGCATATATATATGCATCTCTTAGAAAAATTCTGAAAACAAAACACAAAGGTAAAACTTACCGGAGTTAATTTTGGCCTGTAACCACTTTTTCATACACTCTTGGTGGACATACTGTAAACTTCCAGTGCACTTGCATGGCTCTATCAGTAAATTAGATGATGATGCAGCTGCCATCTGACAAATTCTACATAAGTCACCTTCTTCTTCTTCAGAGTCCTCTAACAGGAGGCTGGAAAAGAAAGCACATTTTCCAAACAGAGCTATTATAACTCATCCTGGTTGATTATTTACCATCATATAAAATCCCAAGATGCTCTTGTTATTCCTACTTACACAGTGAGTAGAAAAGCAAAAAGTAACAACAAATAGCAACCACCATGAAAAGCCATGTCACTGAGAAGAAAAACTGTAAGTATTTTAAAGGTAAATAAACTATTCTATCAGTTTTCTTCAAGTGACTTTATTTTGTCTTCCATAGCAGCGCTTAAGTTCTGTATTTTTCACTGTTAAGTACACCTAAGAAACAATTTCTATAGTATCTCAGACTACTTCAAGTCCAACATTATAAAGATTAACATCTACTCATCACTTTTGTCCCCTACCTCCCAACTTAACGACTCTATAGTTGAACTAAATACATCTTGATCTACAGTTTCTCCTTTGGATGTTATCAGAACCATATTTCAACTTACCAACTTTTTTTTTTTATTAGATCACAGCAAAAAATTAAAGATTAGACTTTTTAATAGTCCCTTCACTTCAGCCCCAGCAATCTTATTAAATCATCCTGATTTCTATAACGTAGGATTTTGACGTGTGAAAACTATTTCCACTAACCTCTGTCCTCTACTTTACAGGTCAATTTGAACTGATTAATTTAAACACAGGAACAATAGTTATGTAGAAAGCACAGTACTCGTGTTAAAATCCCTACTTTGTTGGTCCACAGCTGGCATGAATATGGCACTCAGTAATTTAATAATAGTGAATGCTGAACTGCTAATGAAATAGAACTTGAATTACATGGATTCCTAAATAAACTTAACAAAAGATTTGTGGAAAGATACAAACTAAAACACAGCTGTTGGGTGACTTTCATGCTTAAGCTTAATCAGAGACATGAAGTTAGGCACAAATATTTTGAAAGACTGAAAACATGGTATTTATGTCTTTACTTTTCTTCACTTCATAAATTCAATTGAATTTTATGTGGCAGATTCAATTTTATATATCCTAATTAATTTTACTGTGTAATTCTTAAAATCTTCATGTGTGAGACAAAATACAATAAAAGAATATACACACATACACACACAAACTCTATGGCAAAAAAAATTCAGTGAGTGCTATTTTTAAAAACTCTAACCAAACACAGTTTTGTTGGTTTTATCTGTTTTTCTTTAAAGATCACAAAGCTCATGTTTTGCCCCTGCTTACACTACTGCACTCATATTTCCCTAAGCCTGACAGCAGGAAAAGGTATTATTTACTACATTCCTCAGCAGACAGGTTATAATCAGATGGAGTTGCTATAATAAACAACCATTAAAGCTAACTCTACCAAGGTAGAGCAAATCTTTTAAAAGAAAGCAAAAATATTGAGCTTAAAATCATGAAGAGAACAGCCTAAAGGTAAAATCTATGCTGTAGAAGGCAAAATGGGAATATAGAATCCTGATGCCCAACATCACAGAAAACATGTCAAGCTTCCTTTATCACCAGAGTTGGAAGCAAATATTTCATTAA
Organism: Lepus europaeus; assembly: GCF_033115175.1. NCBI lineage: Eukaryota > Metazoa > Chordata > Mammalia > Lagomorpha > Leporidae > Lepus > Lepus europaeus. The sequence goes on along the minus strand of NC_084827.1, from coordinate 101,882,138 downwards.
AGCATAAAAATATCCAAAATTAATCATAACTCTGTCTCTCAATAATTCTATTAGGCATTTTATCGAAAAATATTTTTAAAAAAACCACTCTACAGGGGCCAGCACCCTATATTGGTGCCGGTTCAAGTGCCAGCTGCTCCATTTCCAATCCAGCTCTCTGCTATGGCCTGGGAAAGCAGCAGATGGCCCAAGTCCTTGGGCCACTGCACCTATGTGGGAGACCCAGAAGAAGCTCTTGGCTCCTGGCTTCACACTGGCTCAACTCCAACCATTACGGCTATTTGAGGAATAAACCAGAAGATGGAAGACCTCTCCCCGCCCCTGTAGCTCTGTCAAATAAATGAAACAAATCTTTAAAAAAAGAAAAAAGAAACTGTTGGGGAATGAGTGTGAAAAAACACTCTCCAACTTTAATGTCTTTTCTTCACATTTAAGCAAAAAAGTTATTCTAATACCCTGGAACTATATTAATATGATAAAATAACCAACCAAGTAGGGAATAAAAACTGGTCATTCATCTTCTTTGCCTTTGTTTTCTATATTCTCACTCTTACCAGTGAGTTTTACATAAAATTTAATTCTACAAAAGATTTTTCTTTTAAATTTTATTTATTTGAAAGACAGTGTTACAGAGAGGTAGAGACAGAGAGAAAGGTCTTCCATTTGCTGGTTCACTCCCCAGATGGCCACAATGGGTGGAGCTGTGCCGATCAGAAGCCACGTGGGTGCAGGGACCCAAAAACTTGGGCCATCTTCTGCTTTCCCAGGCCATAGCAGAGAGCGGGATTGGAAGAGGAGCAGCCAGGAAAAGAACCAGCACCCATATGGGATGCCAGCGCTTTAACCCACTGCACCACAGCTGTGGTCCCCCGAAAGATGTTTTTATGAAAACATTCTAATGCCTGAATTTAACTGGTATTTCTGTCAAATAATCTTAATATAAGGAATATTCAATATTCTGATTTTTTTTCATTCCATAAAATACAAGGTAGGGGCCAGCACTGCAGTGCAGCAGGTCAAGCCACCGTCTGCAGTGCCGAAATCCTATACGGGCACCAGTTGAGTCCCAGCTTCTCCACTTCTAATCCAGCTGCCTGTTAATGCACCTGGGAAAGCAGCGGAAGAGGGCCCAAGTCTTTGTGCCTCTGTACTTTTTGTAGGTGACCCAGAAGCTTCTGGCTTCTGGTTTCAGCCTGGCCTACCCTGGCCATTGCAGTCATTTGGGGAGTTAACCAGCAGATGGAAGATCTTTCTGTCTTTTCCTCTAATTCTTTCAAATAATAAATAAATCTTAAAAAAAGAAAAAAGATATGAGGTAGGGCAGGCATCTTACACAATGGTATAATGCCACTTAGGATACCCACATCCCACACAGGAGGGCCTGGTTTCAAGTCCCAGATCCACTCTTGACTCCAGTTTCCTGCTCACACACACCCCGAGGGACAGCACTCGATGGCTCAAGTCATGTTCCTTGCCATTTACATTGAGATTCAGATTCAGTTCCTGGTCTAAACCCAGCTGTTTTGAGCATCTGGAGAGTGACAAGATAGGAGATCTGCCTCTTTCCCTCTCTGCCCTTCAAACTTTTAAGATTTATTTACTTAAAAGGCACAGTTACAGAGACAGACACAGATCTACAATCTGCTGTTTCAAGCTCAGAATGGCCATAAGGGCCAGGGCTGGGCCAGACCAAAACCATGAGCCAGGAGCTTCTTCCAGGTTTCCCACGTCTGGGCAGGGGCCCAACCACTTGGGCCATGCTCTACTGCTTTTCCCAGAGGCATGAAAAGGAAGCTGGATCAGCAGTGGAGCAGATGAGAAATGAACTGGCACCTGGCATCATAGGTGGTGGCTTTACCTGCTATGCCACAATGCCAGCCCCAATCTTTAAAAAGATTTGCACTTAGAAATAAAAAAAATAAATGGCAAATAGATCATGTTACTAAAGGCTAAAACAGATGTAGTGATAATCCACGATGACTTGACTTCTTTTACCAATCCCGCTTAGCATTAGTCTACCAAAGGATAGAGTAAGAGACTAAGATTTTTGTTGTTGTATGTGTATATATCCAAAGTTGGTTAAAAATGACCTTTAGATTATTTCTTGATGCATTCACAACCCCAGTGCCTGCCTCAATTGAAAATGTTCATCCATTTATCTCTGGGTGAGACACTAACATCATGTTAGATATAAATATGACAGAAAGAAAGTTCAGCATATATTCTAAGAAGTCACTTTAGAAAGAGTTCTTCTTTCTGCTCTGGTGCGGGAGTGCAGTGGAGGATGGCCCAAGTGTCTGGGCCTTGCACCCCATGGGAGACCAGAAGCACGTGGCTCCTGGCTTCGGATCAGTGCAGTGCGTCGGCCAAAGTGCGCCAGCCGCAGCAGCCATTGGAGGGTGAACCAACGGCAAAGGAAGACCTTTCACTCTGTCTCTCTCTGTCTCTCTCTCACTGTCCACTCTGCCTGTCAAAAAAAAAAGAAAGAGTTCTTCTTTAATCCATTCTTGCTTTATAGGCTTAAAACAGGTTATTCAAAATTTACCTCTCTTTAATTTTCTGCAGTCTTTCTGGATCTCTGGAAGATGCACTTTTAGTTTTTTCACTTTTCCCATCAGCTGAATTCCAACCTGAAGGAATAATATCTACAGTGATCATAACATTGTCAGTCAAGTTACTTCCAAGTGACGGAGGGACTGCAAATCGGAATAAAGAACCAGGAAGAATCCCTGTTATGCCAGTATTTCTTCCACTTTGAGTAGAATCTGATGTAGAGCCACCTGTGGTAGCACTGCTCGATGCTGCAGTTGCTTGTGGTCTGTTGCCAGCAGCCCCAAGAGGATCATTCTGTGCTTCCAGGTGAACTACTTCATTTGATTCTCTCCTAAAAATATGAGACCTAGATGGTATATCAGAGGTAGATATCCTTGAAGATTCATCTCTTCCTTCTCGCCTCCTTCTAGAGAACAAGGGAGTACATCTATTTCTAAATGAGGAAGATAACCACGGTCCTGTATTTCTACCTTCAGATTCTTGGTTAAAATTTTCTGAATCTGGTTCAGAGCTATGATTTTGGCTAAGAGATGACAAACCCCATCTTCGCCTAAGAAATCGAAATCCCTGAGGAGCTTCAGACGACCTATTATCAGGAACTTCAGAAGTAGATGTTGCAATACTACGAGATTGTGAAGTTGTCAAAATTCTTGGAGACATATAAGAGTTTTCAGAACTCAATGACCTTGTATTCAAGGAATCCTGACTAGATCTTCTTGAAAAAAATGTAGATGACATACTAGAAGCTATACGTGATAGCAATCTCCTCGTTGTACGCCTACCTTCATTGTCAGAAGATTCTTGAAATGATCTTTGAGATGAACCAACCCTTTCTGAACTGCTTATAGTTGGAGTTTCATCTCTGCTTGGAATAAAAGAAAATCCAGACTGTGTACTGCTTCGGGGAGATTCTGATTCTCTTGAAGAAAAATGTGACCTAAAAGAATTTCTGCTGTAGTCCCTAGAACTTGGTATGGTTTGATGTTCAGAAGGCAACTGGTGGTGGTTTGCGGACGATGTATTCAACTGTAAAGCGCTCAGTGAGTTCTCTTTTGGTCTTGCTCCCTGTGAATATGAAGAAGGAACTCTGTCTTGAGCATCTATTTTTGAAAGGAAGGAAGAGTAACCAATTATAGGAAATAAATCTCATTAAACTTGCATATATTAACTACTAATTATTGTCAAAATGAAACATTAGATTCAAAGTGTGTACTGTTACATTTTAAGTATAGGATTTAGCTATGATTATAGAAAAACACAAATGTATTTTATCTACCTAGTCACACTGGTAAAATCCAGTACTGCTATATAAAGTCAATACTACAAATTCAAAAGAAAGAAATGTATCATGAACTTTTAAAAAGCAGAGAGCTGATGAAGATAAACAGTTGAAAATTAATCAGAAATAAATGTGGTAGATTAAATATCTAAACAGAGAATTTTAAATAATCTAAATAATACAATGTAAATGGTTCTTAAAATGACTGAAAGCAATACCATCCTAGGGAGACTGTTTTGGAGATTTTTCTTATTAATGGAAATAAGTATAAAAGTGATTTTATGTAAATACTAAATGCTTATAATTTTATGGCAAATCTTGCTAACAGTTAAAAGTTTTTCCAATCTTTTTTTTCCCCAACCGTAATTTTTCCAATCTTCTATCTTAACAACAGTGGTTCTTATTTCTGCTTTCTCGTTAAATATACTATAGCATATGGATTGGGAGATATGAATCAGAATATAGCACTGGCATCTGCATTTTTCTTTCTTTCTTTTTTTTTTTTTAGTGGGAGGTAAAATAGCAAGGTTTATTAGGGAAGGGACATCCGTAAGGACGGATGGGCACCTCTCCAGATAGAGCCTGAGAGACTAGGGGCAGGGGGGAGGAGCGGAAGGAGCGAGGTTACATGTTGAGTGGAGAGATTACACCAGACCAGGCCAGGCGGGCGGCTCAGCAGAGAGGCAGAGGGCTGAGCGCGCAGTCCGGTTGAGGCCGGGGGTTTTTAAGGAGATAGTATATGTGCTACCGAAGCGAGCACGGCATCTGCATTTTTCAAAGCGTACCATAACTGGTGTTTGAGTCTTCAAATGGAGTGAGAAAACACTCAGATTCCTTTGTGATGAAGATATCCATACTTTTAATGTAATAGCTACGCCTCTATTATAACAATACATGGAGCCTCATGAACAGATAAAACTATTAGAGTGTAAATCTTATTTCTTTCCTATACTTTTATATTCCAAAATATCTAGAAGCTAATGATACTATTAAACCTCCTCTACCAAAGCCAAGCACATACAAATATGTTTTCATTTGTTTTAAAGTCTTACTCCAAAATAACTTAAACCTTTAAAAACAAAATCATTTTCTTCATGTAAAACAAATTCCACTTTGTCTACTATATTACTGAACTTCAATTAGCACTTCTTTCTTCAGTTACTTAGGATAGCTTTATGATGCTTACTTTTGGAAATCTTAAAGTTATGTACTTTGATGGAAAATTGTGTGGTTCTTTAGACCAACTTAATGACAATGAAGGTGCTCTTGTAATATTAAAAGTATTTCTAAATTATGCCTTAAGAGGATGATTTCAACCTTCAGTTATTTCAAAATTTAACTGAGTATTTATTTTCAACATTTGGTTATTTCAGAATTTAATTATTTATTGAACTATATCCCAAGCAAATTATGTAACAGCCATATTTAGCAGACTTTACACAGCATATACTTTATATAACATATCAAGTACATTCCTCAGGGAAAAATGCAAGTAAACAATTTTAAAAGCAAAATCTAGACACTCATGTACATCTGTTTTATTTTTAACTATTTACTTTTTTTAATGCATAACATCAAATAAGGTATCTGAAACCTATCACAGTATTCTGAAATCTTCATCTGGATGTAAGATTCACTTCATTTATTCCTTTGTATTGCTATTTTAACAACATGAATAAAGAAGAAAATGTAACAACATTAGATGAGCTACACTTAATAAGGTGGTTTATACATACATGATGAAGTTGTAAAATCACCACTTCGGTGACTATAATCCATAAGATTACTAATAGAGGAATCCGTTCTTCTCTCCAAATCTCTCCTCTCTCTCATTAAGTCTGTTCCAAACGACCCAAGTACCACTGATGAAGACCTGGGGACTTGACTATGCCTCCAAGAAGAATCTTAAAATAATTGAAGAAAACTTATTTCAAAGAAAATTTAAGGTTTGTGATGGTAATACATCTTCAGCAACACAAAGCAAGTTTATTTTTATAACAGGAATTCCCAGTTACATATTGCCAATCCGAAGTAAAATTTAGCGAAAAAACAAAAAAAAAACACAACAAACATGTTCACTAATAAACTAACCACTTCTAAAATAATTTCCTACCCAATTATTGACACTAAAATCTACCCACCCTAAAAGATGTTAATGTCTTAGTCACTTCCCCATAAAAATCTGACCATACAATGTAAATAGATATAAAGTAACTACAAAGCAAAACTAAGTCTTGCCAAAGATGCAGAATTTCACAAAGTCAATGAGTGATGTGGTAGTATTGTCATGACCAAAATCAAATGGAAGATGCTTTGTATGTTGTAATACAATTTTATCAAAAATATGTTTACTACTACCACATTTGGCTCACTGTATTCTAAAAACTAATACACTGTTATGATTATCTAAATTTTATTAGATATGATTTCACTTAATAATAAAGTCTCAAACTTCTTTTCCTCTTACTATTTATCTTGAAATTTTGGCTCTTCTTTTCCTAGTCCCAATAGCCTTAAAAATTCCTCTTCATTAAGAGAAGTGGCCCAGTGTATTTTATACTAATCTTTCACATAGCAGAAGAGAACAAAAATATCTCTGCACAGTAGTATTTGTCTACAAAGTTAAGGTCAGTCTGCTCTTACCCATCACACTACTCTTAATATCCTTCAGATGGGCAGTGTCTTTCCCATGGTGGTCCTGCCTATCAAAATAGAAAGGAATCGCTTACACTAATTCAATTGGTAATACATACACATTTTAAGAATTTTATCTCCAACTGTTATCATCAGTTTTGTCTCCCTTTAAAAATATTTCAAGCACTGGCTAACATTTCATTTGAGAAGTATAACTAAGGGGGAAGTGGTTAAGTCATTTGCACAATGCCAATCATCTAGTTAGAACACTAATTCCTTGCATAGAACTCTACTGGAGTATCAGCAATTTTTTTTTAATTGAAGAGTTTCCGTATTTTTTGAAAATAAGTATAATATACCAAAATGCTTATCATTTACAAATATTCCTAGGAAATATTTGCAACATACATGAGATTTGGATTTCCTAGTAATATTTTAAAAATTCATCTCCCACTATAATCAAAATTGCTTTTATCATTTTATTATCATATATACCAGTTTAAAATCTAATTAAAGTCTAATAATATTATTCTGTGTAGGACATTAGTGCCAAATACAGAGCAAAATGCAAAAGGAAAGTTAATTTAGTTCGAGTAGTAGTTTAAAGTAAGATTTTGGAAACTGTACTACATTTCTGACTCATTGTCTTTCATGCACTCTACCTGTTTCATCCCAAACTTAAGCACAATGATGCTACATCTTAGGTAAGGGGCTTTGGTACAAAGTACATTTACAGTGACTCTTACAGAAATTTCTTACCTGATACTGTATTTAAACCATTTCCAACATTTCTTGCAGCTGAGGTAGATGTACAGTTTGTACAGGAAAGTTTAGGTCTTTTTGAATCATGATCTCGTTGTTGGTTCTGCGATCTTGAGCGTGCTCCCTGAGTTAACTCAGACTCACTATACCATGTGGATTGAAATGGTGATGCAGATGCTGATGCAGACTGGAAGTCAAAAAAATTTTTAGTGAAACAAAAAAGTGCTTGCATTCAATATTAAATTAAGTAGCAATGCTTTAGTAAATTCCTAAGGCTGGTTTATTCCTCACACGTATCAATTCTTCCCCTTTACGGTTTTTTCTTAATCTTTGTTCCCTTTGGCCATCGGTCCCTTTACTATCTATTATTATGATTCATACTTTGCTAGGTTTTCATTCTGGCTGAGACTAAGTATTCCTTGTAAGTACACATAAACATTTAGCTGAACACTAAAGGGTGTCAAACAACCATTATGAAAAGATGTACAAACTACTCTGTCACTGGATTTCTTCTAATACACTACTACTTACACTGTCTTCAGACTTCAATTATGAGAAGGACATTGCATGCATTCAGGGAATGTATTTGATCATGGTAACACTGAAGAATAAACTTTGTATGTATATGGAAAACTATTAAGATGCACCGTTGAAAAACAGAAAAAGGCTAGACTGGGATTTCACCAATATTTGGCCCAGGGAATATTTTAGAAATTGAATACAGCACTCTTCAGCTTAGCACTAAAGTTGGCCTTACAAGCCCTCTCTAACGAATACTTCGTGGAGACTCAATAAATTGGAGCCACTCTAAGAAATAAAACTTACTAGGTATTTTCAGAACAAAACTGTTTTATGTGAAATTATCAGGGTATTTAGGTATCTTATCTGACAGGCCAGTGGTAGTAAGACTTTTGGATGCCAGAGAGCAAAATCAAAAAAGTCTTAAGTAAAATAAACCTTTAGATGTCACTTTTGACCAGTAGGATATCTGAAATAGCAAATACTACCTAAACCTGTCCCCCCCCCCTTTTTTTGGGGGGCAGCTAGACAGAATTTATTCAGAAAAAATAAACTTGCATAGGTGGACCAACTGCCAGTGTGTACATAGATCCAACACGTGGCAGAGGGTCCAGAAGATAGGTAACCAACTGCTGGTGGGCACAGACCCCAGTAGGCTGAGCTTTTTTATGTCTTAGGTGGGCTAGGGGTTGGGGTGGAGGGCTGTAGGTGGGGGTAAGCTTCTCCATGCTAGTTTTTCAAGTTTGGTTCACTGGCTCCCAAACCTGGGGAAGACAGTTGTGGGTGGGGTGGGGAACAATACGGGGTATGAGATTGAACTGGTCTCTTGATAGAAGGCAAGGGTAACAAGAACCTAAAATGGCTGAGGCTTATGTCCTTGTTCTATCAATCCTGACTCTGAGTATAGAAAAGGAGATGGGGCACCAGTTTCTTTCTGGCTACTTCCTGCTGATAAGAAGCATTGACACAGGACGAGGTTATCTATATTCTGGACCAAACTGACTGAAGAGCAGTCTTGTGTTCCTGCACGATTGCTTGGGATACAGCAGCCATTCCCTCTTCGAGGATCTTTGGAATAAGTTAATTATACATGGTAGAAATAGGAGCGCCATGTTTATGAGGATAAAAGGAAATATTAGAGACATTGCCCAGGGTGGAAAAGATGGTCAAAAAGACAAAGGGAGAAACAGGAAATCAAGAGTCCTGTCTGGCCCGCTTCTAGTCCTGACCTCCTTCATTTCCTCCCTCTGCTTATGGAAACCCTGGCTGCTGTCAGGGGTTTGATCAGAGACTGAAGCTGAATTCTTCAAGCTGAGTAGGGATGGAGTAGAGATCCGTGGTCAAGACAGGGTTCCAGTAGCATAAACCTGTTTTGAATTTTAAAAAGGGCATTTAATTTACTCCCAATACTTAAAAGACATCAGATTAACAACTTTAAAGAAAGACACTTAGAATAGCGTGGGAGATAAAATGGGTAGAATGAACACAAAGTAGGAAAAACAACCAGTAAGCCACTGGACTAGTAAGAGAAGTTCCCATGACAAAAATGATGGGAATAGACAGCAACTATTAAAGATAACTAGAGATGTGAGAAATGAAGAAAAAATGTAAAATCACTTCACATTTTTTATGCAATGGCTAAGTCATTTATTAAAAATACTGACTACAGGGTCCAGTGTTGTGGTACAGCAGGTTAAGCTGCCACCTGAAATGCCAGCATCCCATAAGAATGCCGGTTCTAGTCCTAGTTGCTCCACTTCTATCCAGCTCTGTGCCAATGTACCTGGGAAAGCAGTGAATGATGGTCCAAGTACTTGGGTTCCTGGCACTCATGTGGGAGGCATGGATGGAGTTCCAGGCTCTGGCTTCAGCTGGGTCCAGCCCTGGTGGTTACAGCCTTCTGGGGAATGAATCGGCTAAGAGAAATATCTGTGTGTGTGTGTGCGTGTGTGTCCTTCCTGCCCTCCCTATCTCTGCCTTTCAAATAAATAAATAAAAAAACTTATAGATAGATAACAGTGAAAACAGCTTGTCATTAAAAACTATCTTTCCACTCACATATGAAAGCTCAAATTTGGGAAATTTATAGAAACAATGCAATTAATGGTTGCTTAGCACCAGCTAGGGGAAAAGGGGATGGAGTTGGTACTGTGACAGCTAAAGATTTAAGGTTTCTCCTTGAAATAAGTGCAGAAACTGTATACAACTTTGTGAAAACTAAAAATCAATTAACTATACATTTTAAATGGGCAAACTGTATGGTATGTGAAAATATAACTCAATAAACTATTTTTTTGAAAAAGAATTAATGATCATTGCAAATGTAATCCATCTTATCTCCTAGGAAACACTTAATCAAGGGAAACCATGTAACGCCCAATAACTGAAGCAAGCAGAGAATGACATGTTTTTCTTAGGCTATTATTTCCATGAACCCCTTTCCTGTGATGAATCCTACTTTGAAAATTTTCCAGATCAAAATTTTACCTTAGCCAAAGCAACAACTTGGAGCTTCGAACTTTTCATTGTTTCAGATATTCATGTGGTAGAGGATTCATCATCACACTAATGTGGAAGAAACCTATATTCTAGATTCTAATCAGAATGGGTGGTGCTCTTAATTTTCATGAGAAAAGACAACAGCCAATCTTAGGGGTATATGGGTCCATTCATGCCAACTTTGAGAAATCTAGGTAAGAAACCTTATACTTATAGAAGATGGAAGGACTTGGGAATCTAACTCTCAAGACAAGTATAGTCTCTGGATTAAGAGAAGACTACCAGAAAGGTAAGTATTCAGAAAATTGTAAAGAACTGTTTGTGCTGAGCTATATTTTGGCATTATGGCCTTTACTTAACAAGTTTACTAAGACAAAGTTTCACTAAGCATATATTAACAGGAGGTATGTTAACTGAGGACACTACCCACTTTATCATTTCACTGTCCACTTTTTGACCAATCATCGTACTTTGCTGCTTCTTTTCCTTATGAGTAACACACACACATTACAGAGCTGGCTATGCTTTCCTGTGATATTCTTAATATCCAAAGAAGAGTTCAAGTTTAACTTCTGAAACACTTCAGGGTTTATGTAGAATCTATCAAGGGTACAATCTAGACACATTCTCAGTCTTTTTTCTTAACTGTATACGTGCACACACACACTTACATATATTTACTTAATTCCTTCAAAACTACTTTTATATAGAGTTACAAAAAAAAAATCACTGTTTCATAAAAAAAGCCTCCTGTTTTATTATTTCATATTAAAAGTAACAAATTCTCCTACGAAGTAAAAAAAGTAACAAGTAACATTGGACCAGTGGTTGTTTAAACTACAGAAAAATATACAAAAGTAACACAAAAATGTACATATTCATAGGACACTTTTAACACTGAATCTAAAGAACTAAAAATTCTTTTCAAAATAATCTAGAATTTTTCTTACTACTACACATAATGATTATACTTTTTCAGCTATCAAATTATAATGATGCTGGAGTTGCAAGCAGTGCCTTAACCTGCTGCACCACAATGCTGGCTTTGGTTTTAAGCTCAAATATATTACATACTAATTAAAGTACAGAAAATCATTTATGTCTACAGATTTTAGATCCTTACCTAAAAAATGATGCAAGCATCTGTCAGCTAAACTTAAAAGTGAAAAATGTCAACTGCTATTAAAAAAGACATTTCTATATTATTTAATCCACAACAAAACTGAAATCAATGTAGCATGTCCTAGCCCTGACACACTTTGTTGAAGTTTCAGCTTCACTAACTGCCTGGTATAAGGAGGGAGTTTTTACAGCTTGGGACAGTTACATGAAAGTTTCAGTAATTTTTTAAAAAATGCTACTTTTGACATTTAGGTCTCTTTCATTCAATAAATACTTTTGCTAAGTAACAGTAAGCCTGTCAAATAAAATTAGCATTTGCAATATATAATTTAAATACTCAGACAGCATGATACTATCTCCCTAGGATATTACCTACGTAAAGCAACACAAAGCTAGAAAATATAACGGAAGACATAATCATCATAATTATATTAATTGTAACATCTCAACCTTTACTATGTTTCACAAACTACTGTTCCAAGTACTTCACATATATTATTTCTTCAAATCGATCTTAACAATAACTGCATGAAGAAGTCATTATTACTATGACCATTCTATGTTGGAGGAAACAAGAGTGATATAAAATACTTTGTTTTTTTTTTTTGACAGGCAGAGTGGACAGTGAGAGAGAGACAGAGACAAAGGTCTTCCTTTTCCTTTGGCTCACCCTCCAACGGCCGCCACGTACCGCGCTTATCCGAAGCCAGGAGCCAGGTGCTAATCCTGGTCTCCCATGCGGGTGCAGGGCCCAAGCACTTGGGCCATCCTCCACTGCCTTCCCGGGGCCATAGCAGAGAGCTGGCCTGGAAGAGGGGCAACCGGGACAGAATCCGGCGCCCCGACTGGGACTAGAACCTGGTGTGCCAGCGCTGCTAGGCGGAGGATTACTCTTGAGCCACGGCGCAGGCCAAAATACTTTCTATAAGAACACAGGTGTTCCATTTCTAAACCAAAACTAGAAAACTAAAGTATGGTAAGAGTTAATAGATAATTGAAGTACTCCCACAATCCAGTAAAAAAAAAACTGCAAGGAATTTAAAGCGACTGAAAAGCCTTAAAGAAATACTTCAAAATTTACAAAACTTTTTTTTAAATTTTTTTTTTTTTTTTTTTGACAGGCAGAGTGGACAGTGAGAGAGAGAGACAGAGAGGAGAAAGGTCTTCCTTTTGCCGTTGGTTCACCCTCCAATGGCCGCCGCGGTAGCGCGCTGCGGCCGGCACACCGCGCTGATCCGATGGCAGGAGCCAGGTGCTTCTCCTGGTCTCCCATGGGGTGCAGGGCCCAAGCACTTGGGCCATCCTCCACTGCACTCCCTGGCCACAGCAGAGAGCTGGCCTGGTAGAGGGGCAACCGGGACAGGATCGGTGCCCCAACCGGGACTAGAACCCGGTGTGCCGGCGCCGCAAGGCGGAGGATTAGCCTATTGAGCCGTGGCGCCGGCCAAAACTTAAGAGTAAAAAATTTTATTGGTTTGGTTTTTGGATATTGGCAAATCATTTCTAGATTTAACTTTGGTATTTATTATATCAATATTATATTATTTATATTTCACTACGTTAAAATTTTTGGACAGAAGGAACAACAGTAACAGGCTCCTACCACATTTTAGGTGGAGTCATTTCATGATAATTAAAATGCAATTTAAGTGATTTTTTAATGCTTGTATTAAACAATGCAAAATGAGATTTCTGTGATAATGAACAAATTTGGGAGAAAAGTAGAATAGTTTGAAAATAGATCTATCTTAAAATGAATGTCAATAAATCTGGCAAATATATTCAAGACTAACACCTAAAATATTATTGTAACAATCACTATAGTTACAATAAAAATACAACAATAGCTAATACTTATATAGTGTTTATCATATGCCAGAAACTATCCTTATTCTACATAAACTAATTCATTTAACTGTAACAACCAGAGCAGGGTAGATGATATGAAAGGATAAGACAAGACTTGTAATTTGTCCAGGTTCACACCACTACAAAGTAGTGGGATGGGACTTCAATCAGGTGATTTAGTCTGGTTTCAGAGTCTATGATCCTCATTAATAGGCTATATGAAAAAAAATTAGGCCAAGTCAGCAGAAAAAATTTTGTAAATACAGAGGGAAAAAAACAATTCTGTGATCTTTGTCACAGAAGAGTTCTACAGAATGCAAAACTGCATTACTCTGTTGCCTCTGTTAGGCATATACTTATAAATTAACAAAATAAATAGAAAATCAGTATCATTCAACATCTAAAATGAGACTAAATAGCTCTTATAACATCAATGAACAAGAGAGTAGTAGATATTGTAAAGAAATTATTTTTTACTTCAGTCTTTGAAAAATACTTATTACTACACAAGGATATTTATAAATAAGACATTTATCATACATTACACCACAACATATAAATAACCAGAAACCTTCACTGAAGGGTTCTTTACATTCAGTTACCTCAAAACTAAACTTTTCCAAATGATGCCATTTAATCAGCTATTCAGCCAAAAACCCAATGAACTCAAATTTCAAAGATGAGCAAAAATAAACAGCATTATAGCTACAAATCAGGATGTCTGAGATTTACAGTTTCATACTGAAAGTATTATGTTACAACACTAACAAGTCATTTCAAAAAGCAACAAGCTGTCGGTCCTAAGGAAAACCAGCTACATAAAGAAGGAAGAAATGAGTGTAAGCTTATTATTCATCATAAAAAATAAAAACCAAAATTCATGGAAAAGGCTATTAGTAATGTGCCTTCATAAAAAGTTTGTTAATCATCCAACAATAAAAGCAAAATTCTGACAATTTGTATTCTCAAAGAAAAACACTTAACAATCATTATTCCACCACTGCTTTGTGTACAATCAGAAGAAGGATGACAGTGTGACAACAGAGGAAAAGGATAGTTTTTGATCCTTTGATAAAACCACCCACAATGACTGGTTTGGTCAAATTTATGCTTAGGAGGTTTCTGGACTAGCTATGAGATGTTCACATACCACAACAAAGTACCTGGGCTCAGCTTCCAGCTTCTGCTACCACAGACTGGGAGGTATCAGTGGTGCCACAAGTACTTGAGTTCCTGCCACTCATGCAGAAGACCTCAACTGACTTACCAGCTCCCAGTTTTAACCCTAAATCCCTTGAACTGTTGCAGCCTTCTGGAAGTGAACCAGCAGATGAGAGCTCTCTTTATCTTCGCTTTCTGCCTCCTAAAAGGTGTTTCTTTTTAATTATGTTTAAGTTGATACTAAAACTAAAAACTTGTTGATATTTGGAAAGTATAGTTTAAGACCACAACTCCTGATCCGTAACTCAAATTCAAAAAGTTCAAAAAACATTAGCCATTTGACTACAATTATCACAATGTTTTAAGAAAGTCAAGAGGGCTTGACACTGCAGCACAGAGAGCTAAACTGCCACCTGCAATGCTGGCATCCCATATCACAATGCAGGTTCGAGTCCCAGATGCTTTGCTTCTCCATCCAGCTCCCTGCTAACGTGCCTGGGAAAGCAGTATACTTGGGCCCCTGCTATCCATGTGGGAGGCCCAGATGGACCTTCAGGTTCCTGACTTCAGCCTGGACCATCCCCAACCACTAAGGCCATTTGGGGAGCCAAGCAACAGATGGCACATCCCTCTTTCTACCCTTCAACTTAGTATTTTTTTTTTAAAAAGGGTAGATTAGCAGAAAAAAAGAGAAAAAGTGCCCTGAACTTGCTGGTTCACTCCCCAAACCCAAATCCTACAACTGGGACTGGGCCAAGCTAAATCCAGGAGCCAGAAACTCAATCTAGGACTCTCATGTGGGTGGCAGAAACCCAACTACCAAAGCTATCACTGCTGCTTCACTGGATCTACATTAGTAGAAAGCCAGAGGGGCCCAGTGCTGCGGCGTAGCAGGTAAAGCCGCCACCTGCAGTGCTGGTTTGACCTGGCTGCTCCACTTCTGATCCAGCGCTCTGCTAGGGCCTGGGAAAGCAGTAGAAGATGGCCCAAGTCCTTGAGCCCCTGCACCCGTGTGGGAGACCTGGAAGAAGCTCCTGTCTTCTCCCTGGTCCAGCCATTTGGAGAGTGAACTAGCAGATAGAAGATCTCTCTCTCCTTCTCTAAAACTGCCTTTCAAATACACAAATCTTAAAAAATAAGAGACAGAGAATGGCATAAGTGTTGCTGTCAGTAGAAAATAGGACAAGGTTGAGGACTTAAGTACTTAGGAAGTATAGTAACACAGAAATATGGGACCTGGTAACATACAGGCCCTGCCAAAGCCAAAGATTCCTCTTTGGCATATTTAGTCATGCAATTAAAAAAATGAAATCATTTATTTATTTAATTATGTGGAAGCAGAAGACACACACACACAGACACAGAGAGGAGAGAAGAGGGAGGGAGAGGGAAAGAGAGAGCGGGAGAAAGGGGGCAGGGAGACAGAGAGAGAGAGAGTTCTTTCATACAGTGCTTTACTTTCCAAATAACTACAACAACCAGGGCTGGACAGGCCCAAGTCAGGAGTCATAAACTTCATCTGGGTCTCCTACAAAGGAGAAAGGAACTCAAGATCAAGAACTTGGACCATCATCTACTGCTTCCCATTGTATCTATTAGCAGAAAGCTGGATTGGAAGCAGTGGGAGGACTCTATCTCAGGCATTCTGATATAGAAAGTGGATGTCCCAAGAGGTGGCTTAATCCAATGTGCCAGAACACCTGCCCAGCTAACATTTTTTTTTTAATCCAAAAGGATTTTTAAAAGTCCCAAGGATTTTTAAAAAGAATATATACATATATTCCAAATCAAAATGTTACCTGATACTCAGAATCCAGTCTAAATGAAGAATCTCTTGAGTGATAGGCATCATTAAAACTACTTCCTCTGCTTCCAGACATCATCCTAGCGCTTAAAGAGCTGGAGGGCTGAACAGAAATTCTTCTTGGAATCCTTGAAGGTTTAGACTCCATTCTTAAGATTTCCTGTGAAATGCAAATTTTCATTAACTGCCTTTGGGGAAACATGCAAGCCTTTAATTCTTAATCCTTCTTAATCAGCAGCTCAAATCAAGAATTAACCATGCAAATTAACCATATCTGACAGGGTAAACTGTGAGACTAACATCAGCTTTCTTCTGCAAGGCAAAGGTCTCAAGTTCATCAAGGGTTTCCTATTGTCCATAAAATGAAGGAAACAAAAGTGCAATGAGAAACTGTGAGGTCTATTGTTTCCAATGCCTGGGCCTTTTTCTTTATTCAAAAGAAATAAAATCCTACATGAGATTTGCTCTTGACTCTCTTGCTATTCTTCTCTATTAGTGTTCAATGCTCATACCTACTGTACTATTTGCATAGCCTATACTATCTGCATATCAAGTAACACAATATGCTTTAAGAGGCCTTTGTACAGGAATTCTACATACTCTACATACAATTCCTGGTCATCAGTTTAAACACAGGAATCCATCCTTCTTTCCTGGGTTTCCAATTGGTACATACTTTTAAGATACCATACGATCTTACACTGTAATTTGTTTACCTATTTCCCCCCTCAGTCATGATTTCCTCTAGATCAGTATCACTTCAAAACTATCCCCTAGAATACTAAATAAACACAAGTTAAAATATAATGAATGAATGAAATGTATTTACCTTTTATTTATTATTGACAGGATCTCTTTAATTTTAACAACAAAAATAACAATAGGAGCTATTTATTGAGGGGGATAGGCCTTTTGATTATTTAGTTCACTGAATCCCCAAACCAATTCAGTGAGGTAGGTACTACATTATCCTTACTTAACAGGTAAGAAAACTGGCACTGAGAGATTAAGCAATTTACAAATGGTTGCCTAGTTATAAAATACCTCCTGGAATGTTTCCAAAGAATGTTCATTACACAATTGGAAAATGTTAATATATTAAGTGGAAAACTAATTTATAAAACTATACATATGGTATTATTCTAATGATGTTAAAAAATCAAAGAAAGGAAGAAACTTCTAGGGAAACAAAAGCTAAATTTGGCTTAGAGAAAATATGAAATTCAGTTCCCAACTCTTTATAGAAGAGTAATTTTTAATTTTTCTTCATTCAACACTTCTCAACCCATGACAAGAGTAACTATTAACTAGCTATGCCTGAGTATTAACTATACGTAAGTGGAATCATATAGTAGGTACTTGTTGTGTCTGGCTTCATTTGATCAAACTTATATTTGTGAGATTCATCCATGTAGTTAAAAGCAATCATACTAAATTCACTCTCTAATTTGTGGGAGTGTACATAATTTACTTTCTTATTCTACAGTGAATGGACATTAGATTGTTCAATTTGGAGGCTATGGTAAACAGCACTGCTATAAGAATATTATTTTCACAAATTAAGAAGACTTAAAATTTTCTGGGGCAAGAATTTTGAAGGTCCTCTCTGAATAACTGAGATGTTATCAGTCAACAGAGCAGAAATACAAGGAAGATTAAAAAGATATCAAAACAATCTCTTCAACGTCTAGTCACACATTTTTCAAAGCCAAAAATTACTGATTCCTTTATTATTATATGGGTGCAGGTTCAAGTCCCAGCTGCTCCACTTCCGATCTAGCTCTCTGCTATGGTCTGGGAAAGCAGAACATGGCCCAAGTCCTTGGGCCCCTCCCACGTGGGAGACCAAGAAGAAGCTCCTGGCTTTGGATCAGTTCAGCTCTGGCCATTGCGGTCATTTGTGGAGTGAACCAGCGGATGGAAGACCCCTCTCTCTCTCTGTAACTCTTTCAAATAAATAAAATAAATCTTTAAACAAAGAGAGAGATATCTATAGTTAGTTTTGCTGTTTTGTTTTTTTCCAACAGCAATAATGCTCCTTAGTTATACATCTCATAATTATACTCATGTTCATATTCCGTTCCTACTTGCAGAATAAAACTAACCTAATAGGAAATCTGCTTAAAACAAACCTCTTAGGAGAGGCAAAGAGGCAGAGTCCTCTGAGAGAGATAATTTGATATTGTATGAAACTATTTTTGGTAACTCCTCTACAGAAATTGATTGAATTTTGACAATGTAGGTGTTGCATGAAACCTTATGTAATTTTGTTACATAAGCTGTAGGTCATAAGCACAAAAGACAGTGGAAAATAAATGTGAAGTCCTTGAAAAACTTCTACCAGACCACTTGCAAGGTTTTGAGGCATCTCAAGTTCAGTAAGACATTTAACAGATAGTTTCTTAGATACTTTCTGAACATACAGAGCCGGCTCCTACAACGACAACTAATCTAATGGGCAACACATGCTACAAAAAGAACAACATTTAAATAGTTATAAAATTAATAAAGGAAAAAGTGTAAGCAAAAATAACATACTACAGTGGTAGGCAAAAGGTCACTGAAGCTTGCTGCATTTAACCAAGACTTTTTTTTCTTTTTCTTTTTTTTTTTTTTGACAGGCAGAGTGGACAGTGAGAGAGAGAGACAGAGAGGAGAAAGGTCTTCCTTTGCCGTTGGTTCACCCTCCAATGGCTGCCGCGGTAGGCGCGCTGCGGCTGGCGCACCGTGCTGATCCGAAGCCAGGAGCCAGGCGCTTCTCCTGGTCTCCCATGGGGTGCAGGGCCCAAGCACTTGGGCCATCCTCCATTGCACTCCTTGGCCACAGCAGAGAGCTGGCCTGGAAAAGGGGCAACCGGGACAGGATTGGTGCCCCAACCGGGACTAGAACCCGGTGTGCCGGCGCCGCAAGGCGGAGGATTATAGTGAGCCGTGGCGCCGGCCCCTAACCAAGACTTTTTTAAAAGAGTACTGCACAGCACAAAAATAAAGTTTGCAGGCAGTCTTTCCTCATTGGCCAACACAGCTCATTCAGTGTTCTGTCATTATACAGTGTTTCTTTAAATTCAGATTTGATTACACCACCAGGGCTGGTTTCAAATGTGATGGAACTGCACTTCACTAAAAGCTCTGCTGTCCAGCACGAGTACTGGCCTGGCAGTAAGACACCAGTCAGAACACCTCCATTCCATGCCAGCCTGGGTTCAATGCCTACATCCAAAACTTGACTCCAGCATCCAGGTGATACAGACCTTGGGAGACAGAGGTAATGGCTCTGGAACCCTGTCACCCAGGTGGCAGACCGAAGTGCCCAAGTCCAGTTATAGAATGAACCAGGGGACAGAAGCTCTCTCTGCCTCTCAAATAAGTGAGTCTGGGAAGGGGCTTGTAGCATACCAGGTTAGGCTGCTGACTGGGTTGCAGAATGCCTGGAATCAAGTCCTGCCTCTGCTTCTATTCCAGCTTCCTGCTAATACACCAAGGGAGACAGTACTTGGATTCCTACCACCCATGTGGGAGACTTGGATAGAGTTCTCAGCGCATGGCTTCAGCCTGGCCCAACTCTGGTTTTATGAGCATCCGGGAAGTGAAACAGCAAACAGCTCTCTCTGTGCCCCCATTTTAAACAAGTATCTTTAAAAAATTAAAACAAAAAACAAAAACCCTCTGCTGTTACCTTGACGTTTCTTATAATTTTATCTTCGAACTTCTGTTTCATAAGTTACCTCTATATCTAGCAGAGAAACAAAATTTGAGTTTACTTTGAGTAGGCCTGATAGCCAACTGTATACTTTCTATCTGGTCAGCCTTAGCATACCTACCTCTCCCTCCCACGTACTATTTCTAATTAGAATCAGGAGTACCATAAAAAAGTAAAACTTCATGCAAAGTAGAAAAATACCTCAAATGGGACAACAGAACAAGACCCTGGGCAGAGAAATATGTGTATCAATGCTTTCCCACTCAATCTGCCTACAGCATTCATCACTGTTACCCAACCT
The DNA here is from genome assembly GCF_033115175.1 of Lepus europaeus. Taxonomy (NCBI): domain Eukaryota; kingdom Metazoa; phylum Chordata; class Mammalia; order Lagomorpha; family Leporidae; genus Lepus; species Lepus europaeus. Next base: position 101,861,956 of record NC_084827.1, on the reverse strand, counting down.
TCACAATACAATTCGTATTCTCTTTGAGACTCACAGAAGATATGAGAGATCCACTGGAATTTGATGCTTTGTGGTCCTCATCAACACATCTATGACAGTAAGGGCAGGAGGTACTTCAGAGCTCTAAAAGGACACTTTCTGCTCTCTAGAAACTGCTCAGCATGTATAAAAAATGAGTCAAACAATCTTAAGATTAATATTTGGGATTTTCGTTTTACTGAACTTTTCAACTTCTGAGATGACATCTATGGATGAAGGTTCTCTGAAGGTGCTATTTACCTAACCAGCTATACTTTACTCTGTCAAGTGTACCCTTACTTTAAGGCATTTTAATAGTGGCTGACAAGAGTAACAAGAGTAGAAAACAGATATTCATACCAACTTCACAATTTATGTGGTCTGTTCATCTTACAAAACTGTGGCTTGCTTTAACTACTTTAAAAAAAAATTAACTGCTTATTTTATAGGTAATTTCATTCTGCCAGGCTTCCTAGGAAACCCTGAAGGGCTCTTTTGAGCAAATTCATGTTTTGGGTGGCCTGCTGAACACTACAACGATATTCAGATTAAAAAAAGTTTTTCTATCCATGAGCTGTATTCACTCAGTAAGTGGAAATAATCTTGCCTTAATGTTTCTTTTAGTCCAGGTAGGAGGCCTAAAGGAATTGTGTCCTAACTGACACGTAAAATTCTGAAATTAATTCTGCACCTGATATCAAGATCTCTCAGTCACCACTGAAAAACTCAAATTTTCCTAGGATATAGACAAATCTAATTTGAATTTTACAACGTTACTCAGCAAGGCTTTCCTTGGGCTATATATCAGGCCTACTCAAAGTAAACTCAAGTTTGTCTCTATACTAGGTTTAGTCTAAAGAGGAATTCATCATTAATAGATATGTTTCCTGGGGCTGGCGCTGTGGCTCACTAGGTTAATCCTCTGCCTGCGGCACTGGCATCCCATATGGGCGCCAGATTCTGTCCTGGTTGCTCCTCTTCCAGTCCAGCTCTCTGCTGTGGCCCGGGAGGGCAGTGGAGGACGGCCCAAGTGCTTGGGCCCCTGCACTCGCATGGGAGACCAGGAATAAGTTCCTGGCTCCTGGCTTCGGATCGGCACAGCACAGGCTGTTGCAGCCATTTGGGGAGTGAACCAACAGAAGGAAGACCTTTCTCTCTGTCTCTCTGTCTATAATTCTACCTGTCAAATAAAAATAAAATAAATTTTTTCTTTTATATTTCATCCTTCTGTGAATGGTTCCTCTCCCAATCAAACTTTCAATTGCTTTCCATTTTATTAGACTATTATAGGTTGAATGTGTCCCACCAAAATTATGTGTTGGAAACTCAATCCCCAATGTAACAGTGTTAAGGAGTGGGGCCTAAAAAGGTATGCTTAGGTCATGAGGACACCATCCAGTGGATTAATGCCAATTATAAAATAGCTTTGAGTTCTCTCTCTTCCCTTCCTGCCTTTTACCATGGGATAATATAGCAAGAAGCCCTCATCAGATGCAGTGCTCAATTCTGCAACTGTTAAGAAATTATCCAGTTTTATAACTGTTATAAATTATCCAGTTTTAGGTACTGTGTTAAAGCAGCACAAAACAGAATTAAAACACAGCATAAGGCCAGCATTGTGGCACAGCAGGAAAAGTCACCACCTGTGATGCTGGCATCCCATATGGACACTGCTTCGTCCACTTCTGATCCAGCTGCTCCACTTCTGATTCAGCTTCCTGCTAATGTGCCTTGGAAAAGGAGCAGCAGAAGGCTCAACTACTTGGGCCACTCACTGCCACCCATGGTGGAGAACTGGATGAAGCTCCTGGCTTCAGCGTGGCTCAGCTCTGGTCATTGCAGTCATCTGCAGTCCGCAAGTGGACAAGCAGGTGGAAGATTGATCTTGATCTCAATCTCTCTAGCTCTTTCAAATAAAAATCAGTGGAGGATGGCCCAAGTCCTTGGGCCCTGCACCCCATGGGAGACCAGGAGAAGCACCTGGCTCCTGCCATCGGATCAGCGCGGTGCGCCGGCAGCAGCGCGCTACCGCGGCGGCCATTGGAGGGTGAACCAACGGCAAAAGGAAGACCTTTCTCTCTGTCTCTCTCTCACTATCCACTCTGCCTGTCAAAAAAAAAAAAAAAAAAATTAATAAATTTTACAAAAAAAAAAGACACAGTCCAAATTCTTTTCCCTAACATCCAGAACCTCAACTTACCTATTCCTTTTAATTTACAAATGTCACTTTAAAAAAATCCTATCTCCAGTTTCACTCTTTTAAAAAAATTTATTTATTTATTGAAAGGCAGAAATACAGAACGAGAATGAGAAGAAGCTCTTTCATCTACTGGTTCCCCCACCCCTGGAAACAGCCACAGCAGCCAAGGCTGGGCCAGGCCAAAGCCAAGAGCCAGGAGCTTCTTTCAAGTCTTCTCCACATGGGTACAGGGGCCCAAGGACTTGGGCCATCTTCTGCTATTTTCCCAAGCCACTAGCAGGGAGCTTAATCAGAAGAGCAGCAGCCAGGACTCAAACTGGTGCCCCTATGGGATACTGGCACTGCGGGTAGAGGCTTAACCTATGTCACAGCACTAGCCTCTCCAGTTTCACTCTTAAAAGTTATTTAAGGCCAGCACCGCGGCTCAATAGGCTATTCCTCTGCCTGCGGCGCTGGCACACCGACCGGGTTCTAGTCCCGGTCGGGGCGCCAGATTCTGTCCCGGTTGCCCCTCTTCCAGGCCAGCTCTCTGCTGTGGCCCAGGAGTGCAATGGAGGATGGCCCAAGTCCTTGGGACCTGCACCAGCATGGGAGACCAAGAGAAGCACCTGGCTCCTGGCTTCGGATCAGCACAGTGTGCCTGCCGCAGCGGCCATTGGAGGGCGAACCAACGGCAAAGGAAGACCTTTCTCTCTGTCTCTCTCTCTCTCACTGTCCACTCTGCCTGTCAAAAGAAAAAAAAAAAAGTTACTTAATACCTAACAGACTTTATTTCCTGAAACAGTATTTCAGAAATGAGAGGAATAGATGGAATAGACAATAACCATCCTAAAGACTCTGAGCACCAACAAAAGAGGCAGCACTGAGTGCTTACAAGACTGAAGGCAAGCAGAAAACTTGGAAGAGGCTCCCTCCTCTCTACAGCATAAACACAGAGGACCTGCCTATGTTTAAAAGAAGTGGAAAATCTGAAAGACAATCATTCCATGTTCCAGACCCTACACAAGATGGCAATAAGCTGTTGTTAGGGGAAACTTCAGCCACCTGTTGGACTTCTGCTTGTACTGTATACTTTCTATCTGGTCAGCCTTAGCACACTCCTCCCCTCCCACTTATAGAATCAGGAGTACCATGAAAAAAATCAGGAGTACCAGGAAAACATGTGGAGCAAAGGGATTCTACCTATTACTTTTCTTAAGTGTAAAGCTTCCTGTATCCATTACTGTCATAATTGCCTACTATGTTGGTCTCAGATTTGGCTTTTTGAATTTGGAAAGTTGCAAATTTCTAAAAGTAGAGAAATAGCAGTTCTTATACAACATGTATCCTCTCATCACTCTACAGATTACTATGTCCCATTACTACAATAATGGTCTTGTTCAGATATCTGTAAAGGGTCACAAAGTAGCCCAAACCAAATAACAGGCCTAACAAAAAAAGCTCCAGCCCTATCCATGTTAACAAAGGCCATTTCCCAAACTCTTAACAGTCTTTTCCTGTATTTTAATATATCCATTAACATATTTAATCCATTTATCAGTAAAACTGATTTATTGTTATTTTCCAAAATAGGAGACCAAGGACAGGCAGGAAACAAACTAAGCATTACCTAATTTTTAGCACATGAGCCAATTTCCTACTACTTATAGAAGTATAATAAAAAATGCAAGCGTTAAAAGTTTGTCCCTTAGTTTGATCCTATAATTTCCTTACCAACAAAAAAGATGGTAATACCAACTTCACAGGTATATTGGGAGCTTTGCTGGCACACAACATGTGGTCAGCAAATACTATCAATTATTAAGTAACGCCATCAATATTAAAAATTTCAAACACCTTAGTAGAAATTCTATGCACTTTTTCAATATTTGAAATTTATCCTTAGCACACAATAAAAAAAGACTAAAATTTTTTATATTTTTCAAAATATTTATTTGGGAGGCAGAGTTACCGACATAGAGAGGGAGGGAGAGACAGAGGTCTTCCATCTGCTGATTCACTCCCCAGATGGCCACACCAGGCAGAGCTGCACTGATCCAAAGCCAGGAGCCAGGAGCTTCTTCTAGGTTTACCACATGGGTGCAGGGGCCCAAGCACTTGGGCCATCTTCCACTGCTTTCCCAGGCCATTAGCAGGGAGCTGGTTCAGAAGAGGGGCAGCCAGGACTAGAACTGGCGCCAATATGGGATACCAGTACCACACACAGAGGCTTAACCTGCACCACAGCACCAGCCCCAAAGGACTTAATTTTTAAAGTCATTCAGATTTATATACATGATATTCCCTGTAGGGTAAATAAACACATACAAGCTTACCTACATATAAGCAATAAAAAACTGGAAAGAGTGAGCCATTATTCAGTTAACTGTATTTCTGGGTGATAGCATTACTGGCATACTTTGTGTTCTTATACTTAGCTTTCCAAAATTTCTTTGATGTACCTGCTTTTACATTGCTAATTAAGGGAAACATTTACAAAAGAAAAATATAATTTTAATAATTTATATTATAATAAAATCCATTGAGAACACCTAAGAATAATTGCCTTTCTAAATTGCTGGCTTACAGGGGCAGACATTGTGGCAAAGTGCTTAGGCTACTGCTTGGCACACCTGCATCTCGTATGCCAGTGCAAGTTCAAGTGCTGCCTGCTCTCCAGCTTCCTGCCAATGTGTCTGGGGAGGATGGCTCAAGTGCCTGGGGACCTGATACCGACAAGGGAGACCTGACTGGAATTCCAGGATTGAGCCTTTGGCCTGGTCTAGCCCTGGCTATTATAGGCATCTGGGGAGAGAACCAGTAAACACAATTTCTGTGTGTGTGTGTGTGTGTGTTTTGCTCTGCCTTTCAAGTAGATGTAAAAATAAAACTTTTTAAGCTGCTGGTTTACAGTCTTGGCTTCTACATACCACAAAGTTAGTAATAAGCACTACACAATCATGTACCAAACAGCAATCTCTAATAGCAATCAACATTTGACCAATTTTCTTGTTTATCAACCATTATATTATGGTAAAGTAATGCCAATCATGACATTTTAAAGAATTCTTATCTTTACACTGGTCTAAATGTGTGGTAATTCATAAAACAAGACTACAAATACCCTACATTTTAAATATGCAAACCCCTCTGCAATGTAATATTGATGGACTGCCCAGGACAATGTTCTCCTAACATTGTACCTCTTAAGTATGGGATAACCTAGTGAAACTGCAGCTAACAAAATGCATGGGAAGGGGCTGGCACTGTGGCATAGCAGGTAAAGCCGCAGCCTGCAGTGCCGGCATCCCATATGGGTGCTGGTTCGAGTCCTGGCTGCTCCGCTTCCGATCAAGTTCTCTGCTATGGCCTCGGAAAGCAGTAGAAAATGATCCAAGTCGTTGGGACCCTGCACCCGTGTGGGAAGACCCGAAGGAAGCTCCTGGCTCCTGGCTTCAGATCGGCGCAGCTCTGGCTGTTGCAGCCAACTGGGGAGTGAACCAGCGGATGGAAGACCTCTCTCTCTGCCTCTCCTTTTCTATGTTAACTCTGCCTTTCAAATAAATAAATAAACAAATAAATAAATCTTTTTAAAAAAATGCAGGGTAAGTGACATTAGCAAAAGTTGTTAAGAGGGGTGGGCAATTGGTTTAATGGTTAAGTTGCCTCTAGGGACACTCCCATCGCAGAGAGTACTTGGGTTCAAGTATCAGCTCTGTCCCAATTCCAGCTTCCTACTAATGTGCACTCTGGAAGGCAACAGATGGTTCAAGTAGTTGTGCCCCTGTCATCCACCTGGGAGATCAGGAGCTTCTGGTTCCTAAGTTTCAACCTGGCACAATCTTGGCTGTTGCAGGCATTTTGGGGAGTGAACCAGCTGATAGATTTATCTGTTTGTCAAACAAATAAAATATGGGAAAAAAAAGAGAAAAAAGTATTAGAGCTTCCATTTTCAAACTCTTAAGAGTACTACCCTGACCCATGTCATAAAAGAACCACATGGAGGGGCCAGCGTTATGGCCTCTGCCTGCGATGCCGACATCCCATATGGGCACAGGTTCAGGTCCCGGCTGCTCCATTTCTTAACCAGCTCCCTGCTGATGCTCCTAAGAAGGCAGCAGAGGATGGCCCAAGTCCTTGGGCCCCTGCACCCACATAGGGGACCTGAATGAGGCTCCTGACTTCAGCCTGGTCATTCCTGGCCATTTGGGGAGTGAGGCAGTGGATGCAGAATCTCTGTCTGTAACTTTGCCTTTCAAATAAAATCCTTTTTTAAAAAAAAGGAACATGAGCAAAATCAACATGTCATCCAACACCAAATGTTAAGACATAGGAGTGAAGCCATCTTGAACTTCCCAGTCTGGGAAAGTCTCCGGCTAAATACTGATATAGGAGTGAACCCAGGTAATATCAGTACTACTGACTAAAAGACACATAAAACCCAATAAAACAGTAAACAGTTGTTTTAATCCATTGGGTTTTGAGATGGTTTTTCATGTAGCAACAGAACAAAACTTCATAATGCACCCTAATTTTACCTTCCTACTATTACCATACCATTATCTTATGCCCCATCTCCATGAAAAAACTGGCTGTAATTGAGTCTAAATCAAAAATCTGTCTTAAATGTCAAGTGAGGTTGCAGGTATTGAATTACATTACTATATGATAAATTTGTAGCATAAAGAGTATGAACACAAAATACAAATGTATTTCAACACTCAAGAATCTTCCAGAAATAGTTAATTCCATTATTTACTCATACTCTGTATATCCTTTTGTTTTCAAAAATCTACTTATAGAGAATTTTTCTATTTTTTTTTTTTAAAGATCTATTTATTTTTTGAAAGAGTTACACAGAGAGAGGAGAGGGAGGGAAGAGAGAGGGAGGGAGGTTGCTTGGTCGGTCCTCCATCTGCTGGTTCACTCCCCAGATGACCAAAACAGCCGGAGCTGTGGCGATCTGAAGCCAGGAGACAGGAACTTCTTCTAGGTCTCCCACGTGTGTGCAGGGGCCCAAGGACTTGGGCCATTTTCTACTGCTATCCCAGGCCATAGCAGAGAGCTGGATCGGAAGCGGAGCAGCCGGGACTCGAACCAGCGCCCATATGGGATGCCGGCGCTTCAGGCCAGGGCTTTAACCCGCTGCACCACAGCACCAGCCCCGAATTTTTTTTTCCTTAATGGGAGTATTTTAGTGTTTTATTCCTAGTGAACATGGACAAAGGAGGTAAGGGGTGGTCAAATGCTGGAAGTGCTTTATAAGCACAGACTCTCTTGGACCTTTAAAAAACAATCTCTTGAGTTTTAGCTGACATATATTTAACACACAAAAATATAAGTTTTTAACAACAGAAATATGGAAAAAAATCTAACATCTCTGAGAAAAAAGGACTATGTTGATAAAGGACACTTCAGTAAGATAACTTGTTGTCATTAAAGTGAATTTAATCTGTAGGTATCACATTTCAACCTTCATTCAGTAACTGAAAACCATTTTCTGATTCTGGAAAATGAGAAACATGTGATAACTAGCCTTTAAAAGTTCAAAACCTTTTATCTTTAAAGCTATTGGCAAAAGATGATCTTAAAATCAGGTGTTCAGCTTAGCCTAACCACTAGAGTCACAGAGAAATGTATTTGGGAACAGGAAAAACCAGCTCTGACAACTTAACCTCATGCCAGATGACACAAGGTAAAAATTAAGCACCAGTCAACGCTCAAATTATGAAATAATTTTATCCCCCTCAACCTTTTGGGGCTCATCTTACAATTAGCACTATATTAAAGACAGAATTTCTGTAATAATGGATTTGTGAGAAGATAAATTATTTCATTATATTGAAATTCTGCTTTGATGAATTCAAGGATTCTTAGTGGCAACTCATGATCTTATTAATTTTAAACTGTAATCATTCTAATATGATCAGTTCAGTTATTTAACAGTTAAAAAGACTCATTAACTTTACTGGGCCGGTGCTGTGGCGCAGTGGGTTAAAGTCCCCGCTGCTCCACTTCCGATCCAGCTCTCTGCTATGGCCAAGGACAGCAGTAGAATATGGCCCAAATTCTTGGGTCCCTGTACCCAAGTGGGAGACCTGGAAGAAGCTTCTGGCTTCAGATCAGCTCGGCTCTGGCTGTTGCGGTCATTTAGGGAGTGAACCAGTGGATGGAAGACCTCTCTTTCTCTCTCTAGCTCTACCTCTACAACTCTTTCAAATAAATAACAAAAATGAGGTCTAATATAAGCCTGTGCATTTCACTTCCCCATTTCCCACTGCTCTTTATTACTGGCACTTAAATATTTGTATTAACAGAAGAATGTATCATCAAAGATAATCTAAATGTCATTTATTTGGCTCCTCCATTCCACAGCACAGAGCACAACTTTCCAAGCGAATACAGATCTTCCAGGTCAAGCTTTCATCTCCTATTCAATTTATGTTTCAATTAGGGGGACCAAATTTTCATTTTTCTAAAAACAAACCATGGTATCATGACGCTGCAGTTTCTTTTTCCAAGTCCTACTCATTCTTCCCATCTTAGTTCAAGCATCACTTCCTGCAAAATTTTCCAAGATTAAGCAACTCTCCTGAATGCTCATCCTACTATATGAAAACACAAGTACATAACACCGGTTGTTTATACATGAGCCTGATGACAACACTCTGAGTTGTAAAGGATAGAAGCTCTATCAAAATTCATTCTAGTAATGTGAAGATCTAAAATCTACTAGCCAGGCTAAGAGCAATTATCAAAAAATGCTTGCATATTATTTCTTAAATCTGCACAATAAAACTATTTTCCTAAAACAGTATTAAAATTTGACAATTTTTGAACACACACTAGATGATCTGTGTGTGAGGTAGATATCGAGTGGACTAAAAATTGTCTACATGTAAGTCATGGATGATGTTTTTGGTCCAAGTTGACAATCTGACACTTTAATGTAGAACCTAGATCAGGAGTCTTTGTGGTTTAACTGGGAAAATAAGCCAACATGGCAGAAAAAAGAAATCATTTGTACTCAAGAACTCTTATCCAATGAGTCATCTGACCCAGCAGGAAACTGAAGAAAGCAACCCCAAGACTATGCACACTGACCCTGCTTACATCTTTGATAGAATTTCAGGTAAGACTTGTAACAACAACAAAAAAAAGTTCTTACCTAGAAAACGTGGATTAGAGAATTATATAAATATATGTTCTTGGTGCAGGAAGCAGTCAGTACTAGGGAGGACATTACTGGTGGAGGAAATTTCAAGCATTTGAACAGAATTGTTGGATATAAACACCTGGACTCGAGCTTTCAATTCCAAGTGTTTGTGCTCAGTAAAAAACTCACGCTATTCATGTGCCCCAATGTTGGCTGCTTCACACCCTAACCTCATCTAACTTTCTCTTCACCTCAACTCTAGGAACTAACTATTCCTGAGGAAACCTGGAGAGGTTAAGTAACTATGCTGAAAAACAATTATCAGACCTCGTTCTTCAGACTCCAGTGCTACTGTCTCATGCACCACTCTTTCACTAAATGCTGTACAGCTGTTAAATGAAACACTGACCTCATTTCTGAAACAAAACTGGTACTCCACGAAAAAACCCTAGTTACACTAGGTGCCAACCTCCTTTCCAAGAGAATGCGCTTTGATTTTTTTGCAATTTAACTTTCAGTTTTAACCCGACCTCTTCGTATAAAGGGAGATGGAAAATAATTTAAAAAATGAAGGAAAAGTCTTACCAAGCCTTACTAAATTCAATTTTACTTGGCACATTTACTATTAACGAAGAGTGCCGAACAGTGGGCGAGAGAGGTCTTCCGGTGGATGAATACTGACTTCTAGAAGCACGCAGAGCCAAATATTAAGGAAAGTATCTGCCGGTGTGTGTACACATGCATCGCCACTACGCAGTTCCACCCAAAGCAGGGAGTAGTCTACTACTACTCGCGTCTGCCATTTTTTTTTTCCTTACTTCTTCCGCCAACAGGTCGGCTGAGGGTACAAGTCACCACCTCGTTCAATCTGAGGGAAACGCCACTTCCCACGGCACGAGCAGCACTCCCCAAGTGTCGCTCCGTGCAAGCACTGCAGCTGTGAGCACGGAAGTTGGGGGGCGGGGGGAGGCACAAAGTCGCTTCGATTCGAGGCTGGGTGGGCCGAGCCCTGACCGCCTTTCAAGGCGCACTCACCCGATCACCTCACTCAGGACACCCCCGGCTCGCAGGGCCCCCGCAGCCCCCTGCTGACCCCCAGTCGAAGGCCGTCCAGGCCCAAGTCGCGCTCAGGCCCCTTCCCCGCCACCCGTCCGAAACGAAGACGCACAATCTGCCCCTTCCCCCGTCACAAACTAGCGCACGGGACGAAAAGCAGTAGGCAGAGGAGCCCCGCGCCAGACGCCCTTCGGACCCAGGGAGCCCGACCCCGCTCCTCCGCCCCAGGTTGCGAGAGCGCGGCCCCCGCCGCCCCAGGCCTGCGCCTCACTTCGTCCCCTCCCCCACCGGCGGCCTCGCCTCCAAGCAGCTCCCCCGGAGGGTGAAGGCCGAGCCCCGCAATGTGTTACCCCTGCTCCGGAGCCGGCGCTGAACAGGGCGCGTCGCGCTCGCAGCGACCCCACCGCCTCTCTCCGACTCGCACTTCGAGGCCTCTGACTGAGGAAGAGCAGTCAACAGCGAAGCACAATGGCGCCCGGCCCTCTCCCGGATCCGGCGCAGAACCAGCCGCCACCGTTAAGTGCCCCTCCCTTCCCCTCCTCCCCGACTTCACGGACTCCCTCGGCTTCTCGCGAGAGTGGTGGCGCTGCGGGAACCCGAGAGCTGCGGGCGGGCTCGACGTACCCCACCGCGGGGTGGTGCTCTGACTGCGGCAACCGTTGACGGGCTGCCCCCCGGGAGGCAGCGAGGCGCCACTGGTAAGCGGCTGCGGTCTGGTCGGCCGGCTTGCTGGCGGCGGGGCCGGCGAGTGTGCGGGCGCCGGGAGCGGGGCTCCGGAGGCCCGGCCCGGCGTGGCCGTCCTTGCCCAGCCGGCGAGGGGCCTCTGAGGCAGCCTGGTTGCTGTCAGGCGCGCATCCTCGCCCCCAGGCTCTGGCCTCTCGGACACACCTGCAGGGCCCAGTGTTCAACATACCACCTGCCCTTTTTTACCTTTTTCTTTCTTTCTTTTTTTTTTTTTTTTTTTCATTTTTGGCGCTTACTGAGTGGCGCAGTGAGTGTAGAATTGAATCAAGCACTGCCCTTCCCGACCTCCCTGCCCGCCCTGTTGGGTTTGCCTGCAAATCCCCCCCTTCAAGGGTAGCAGCCTTGTGGTAATGAGGTCTTGGTGGGGGGGTACTTTTTACAAATCATGTCTTTGGGAATCGTGTTGGTAACCTTGCGATAAAAATTCACGTATTCAGAAAGAGGCGTAAATGACCAGGTGAATGTTAGACGGAACTTTACAAAAACTAAATGTGGTGAACTAAGATGGTAAGGAGTACTAGTAATAAGGAATAGGTTGGAGGAAATGGACACATTTATGTGGATTTGGAATAATGTGTCAGTTCTTTAAAGGTAAGCGCAGCTGTGGAAACTTGGAAGCATACTGAAGACACTTGATTTTTTTAAGTGACCTATCTTGTTAAAACCAGCCCACTGGGTCCGGGTAACTCCAGAAAGTGAAGTGTGAGGTTTACGTGTATTTGCCGTTTGATCGGAAAGGAATGCAGTAGCAGTCACTGTTATCCCCATTTTACTGTGTCTTGGAGACTAACACACTACCCATGCTTCACTATGATAAATTGTAAAATGTTGTAAAATTTAAAGGTTAAAAGTTAGATCGTTATTTAAAGTTGATACACAAGTGCCAGTCTACACTGTAGGGAATCAAATGAAGATTAAGCTTCGTTAATGGGATAAAGTGAGCCTGGACTACTTGGGAGAACATTACTTTTTTCCTTTAAAGAAAAATACTTTTTCTAGTGTATTTGAGTGACCCTATAGGATTATTGTTATATATTTGTGCGTATGTGTGTGTGTGTGTGTCCTGAAGAACCAAAACTGCATAGGTTCAAATCCAACCCTGTCTCTTACTATTTTTATTATCTTGAGCAATTCCTTAACCTGCTTAGCCTATGCCACTTGTGTGAATTGACTTAATAATTGTTAGGAAACTGGCGCAGTTTTAGCCGCCAGGTGGCCGCATGGCCCAGCTACCTGAGCCAGGCTCCACCCCCATCCTAATGGGATTCCCTGCTCCTGCTTCCCTGCCCTCCCTCAGGCAAAGTTTTAAAAGGGCCTGTTCCTGAACACATGCTCTCTTGGCTCTTCTCTCTTGGTTCTTCTCTCTAGCCTCCTCCTCTAGTCTCTTGGCTCTCTCTCTTGGCTCCTCTCATCTCTCTTCTCTACTTGCTAGCTCCTCTCCTCTCTGTTTCTCTCTTATATTATATTTCTCTTTCCCTTTGCCGCCCCTTCACTCTGGTCTGTTGGGTGTTCCCCAATAAACCCTTTCCCTTACTCCGGTGTTTGGTGTGTTTTGTGACGGCTAATATATGTATAATATTATATATATATACATATATATATATCCATATACGGAGAGGCAGAGGCAGAAGCAGAGAGAAAGAGAGAGGTCTTCCATCCACTGATTCACTCTCCAAATGGCTGCAATGGCCAGAGCTGCGCCAATCCAAAGCCAGGAGCCAGGAGCTTCTTCCGGGTCTCCCATGTGGGTGCAGGAGCCCAAGCCCTTGGGCCATCTTCTACTGCTTTCTCAGGCCATAGCAGAGCGCTGGATCAGAAGAGGAGCAGCCACGACTCGAACCAGAGCCCATATTGGATGCTGGCACTTCAGGCCAGGACTTTAATGTGCTGTGCCACAGTGCCGGCTCCCAGATAATGAATTTCAAAGTTCCTGTTTTCCCCCTTTTTTATCATCCTAGAACCCAACTTTCTAATTAACTTCTCTATGGCAAAAGCAATCAGGTACATATTCTTTACTTTGCATAAATGGTGTGATGTTGAAGAGATGTGGTTATATTAGCATTTTGAAAATCCTATCATTTCCAATTGCAGATTATTTCTTAAACCTTGGAAAACTAGGAAGTAATAACCATGATGAGACAGGAGAGTTTATAAGGTGAGGTCCTTCAGTCACAAACAAGGATGCCAGTTTATTCTCAATTGGGAAACCTACTAATCCATAGAGAACAGAACCTGGTGTTACTTTAGATTGAGGACCCTGACTTCTAAGAAATATGTTACTTAAAAGTCCTTTGCTTTTAAATCTAAATATATAACTTTCAGGTCAAAAATATTATAACCCTCACTTAGTGCTTTTATAAATTGTTCCCCATATCAAGTTTTATTGAAAGGTACTAAATTTAATAGATGAGCATCCAAAACATCCTGTTGGTTGGTTTTTTATGGGTTACTAGCAAAAAACTTTGAATACCCAAAGCAAATAGTTAAAAGTATATAGAAATACATAGGGGCCAGCACTGTGGCACAGCGGGTTAAAGCCTTGGCCTGAAGCACCGGCATCCCATATGGGCTGCAGGTTCTAGTCCCGGCTGCTCCTCTTCCGATCCAGTTCTCTGCTGTGACCTGGGATAGCAGTAGAAGATGGCCCAAATCCTTGGGCCCCTGCACCCATGTGGGAGACCTGGAAGAAGTTCCTGGCTCCTGGCTTCAGATCAGCGCAGCTCCTGCCATTTCGGTTATCTGGGGAGTGAACCAGTGGATGGAATACCGCTCTCTCTCTGTCTCTACCTCTCTTTGTAACTCTGTCTTTCAAATAAATAAAATAAAAATCTTAAAAAAAAAAAAAGAATTTGCCTTTAAAAAAAAACACATAAAGAGACTACCATCTTGAAATCCTGTCTAAGAAACCTCTCTTACACTTAAGCTTACAGTCTAGATCTCACTACTTCTAAGGTCTTTTCTGCTCATGGTTGCTCCAGAACATCTAACCTAGCCGGGAACAGTTCTCAATTTATGGGATGCTTGAAACCCATATCTGAAGTACCTCTCACACAGTGTGAAACCCAGGAAATGCTTAATACAGACAGAGGTCTTCTACTATTGGTAAAAAATAGGAATTGAAAAACTAAGGTACTTAGGCCAAATCTGCTTCACCACCCATTACTGTAAATAAGTACTTTTATTGAAATATAGTCATGTGCATTAGTGTATGTATTATCTATGTAGGAGTGTTCTCCAATAGTATATAATATATTATCTGTGTATCTATCAACATATTGATTGAAGGAATTGGCTCATTCAGTTATGGAAGCTGACAAATTTGAAATTTATGTGACAGATTGACAAACTAGACTCAACTAAGAGTTGATTCTACATTTTAAAAAAATTACCTATGTAGGGGCCGGCACTGTGGCACAGCAGGTTAAAGCCCTGGCCTGCAGCGCCTATATCCCATTTGGGCGTCCATTTGAGTCCCAGCTGCTCCACTTCCAATCCAGCTCCCTGCTTTCCTGGGAAAGCAGTAGAGGACAGCCCAAGTCCTTGGGCCCCTGCACCAGCATGGGAGACCTAGAAGAAGTTTCTGGCTCCTGGCCCAGCTCTAGCTGTTGCTGACATTTGGGGAATGAACCAGAAGATAGAGGATATCTCTGTCTGTCTCACTGTCCCTTTGTCTTATAAAATAAGTAAATTAAACAAACATAAAAAAGGTGGTAGGAGTGGGGGGAGGGGATAGAGTGGGAGAAATATGTACAACATCTTCACAGCAATGTCTGGATTGGTATTGATTGGATTACTGGATAGTCTAGCACCTTATGGGGTGCCAGCACTGCAGGCAGCAGCTTTACCCACTATGCCACAGTGCTGGCCCTGATCATACAACTATCTTAGTATAGTCCTTTTCTTGTCCCTTTTTCCTCATTTTTTTTCTCTCCTTTAATTTTTCTCTTTAATTTGGCTCCCTTTGTCTATTGGTCCACAAACATCTTTTGCAACATCAGTTGCAAATGACCATGTATATCTCCTCTTTTTTATCTGCGTGGTTACACAATAGTAAAATAATTGTGTATGTATCATATGTATGTAAACAGACATATAGATACAGTTGTTTTTACCATTTATTTTATCAAACAGGATCAAATTTAAATATATACCTTCACCTTTTTTTTCAAAAGACTTTTTTTTTTTTAATTTTAGAAGTAAAGTTACAGAGAGAGGGAGAGAGAGAAAGGTCTTCCATCTGCTGGTTCACTGCCAGAAGCCAGGAGCCGGAAGCCTGGAGCTTCCTCCGGGTCTCCCACTCAGATGCAGGGGCCCAAGCACTTAGGCCATCTTCTATTGCTTTCCCAGGCAATAGCAGAGAGCTGGATTGGAAGAGGAGCAGCCAGAACTTAAGCCAGCCCCCGTCTTCATCTTTTTTTACTTGATAGTACCTCTTCTCTGAATCCTGATTTTTTTTTTAAGATTTATTTATTTATTTGAAAGGTAGAGTTACAGAGAGAGAGAGGGACAGAAAGAGAGGTCTTCCATCTGCTGGTTCACTCCCTAAATGGCTGCAACAGCTGGAGGTGGGCTGATCTGAAGCCAGGAGCTAGGAGCTTCCTCCGGGTCTCCCACTCAGATGCAGGGGCCCAAGAACTTGGGCCATCTTCCACTGCTTTCCCAGGCCATAACAGAGAAGTGGATTGGAAGTGGAGCAGCTGGGACTCAAACCAGCGCCCATTTGGGATGCCAGCACTGCAGGAGGAGCTTTACTGGCATATGTCACAGCACCAACCCCCCTGAATCCTGATTTTTAAAATTGTTTATCTTTTCTTTTGAAATTATAATAGACATTACCATTCTACTACCTTCACAGTGCTTTTTCAGCTCTGTTGACTTGGCATTTTGTGTGTTTTGCTGTAAAAAGGTTTAAATGATAAAGTCTGATTTCTTTTGTAACTTCTGGGTTTCCAGTTTAGCTTAAAAAGTGCTACCTTATCCCTGGATTGTATCACATAGTATGCTACATTTTCAGATTTCTTTACTAACCTCAATTAATCTCTTATGTTTTTAAAAAAAATCTCATTTAAAAAATTTCATTTTTGTATATGGAATAAAATAATACAGCCAAATTTTATTTTTTTCTCAATAGAGAACCAGGTGTGCCAGTAACATGGGTACTTTCTCATTTCTTAAGACTATTTTGCACTTCTGTCACCTACTGATTCAACCAAAAGGAATGCTAATTACTGTTTCCTCCAGAATCACCCAATATGTGTAACTGGTTTTGTTTTACACAGTGCATGTTATTCTACCAGCCTGCCTAGAAATATTTATTTTACCTACTATTCTTATTCTACTTTCTCAGCAGTTTGCTAAAAACACTAATATAAACTTTAGTTATTTAAAAATTGTACGTCTACTTTTATATATAATTTTTCAAAGCCTGTATATATACCCACATGCATCCTACTTAATTATTTCTTAAATAACCCTGTTTCCTAACCTAGAGTCCAATTTAACATTCTTTCATGGTAAGAATGTTAAACTGGACTCTAGGTTAAATGGTAAAAACTCCTTTTTTTTTTTTTTTTTTTTTTTTAGGATTTTATTTATTGTATTTGAAAGAGAGTTACAGATAGAGAAAGAGAGGCAGAGAGAATGAGAGAGATCTTCCATCCTCTGATTCACTCCACAAATGGCTGCAATGGCCGGAGCTGGGCTGATCCAAAGCTAGGAGCTGGGAGCTTTTCCCAGGTCTCCTATGTGCTTGTAGAGGTCCAAGTACTTGGACCATCCTCCACTGCTTTCCCAGGAGCATTAGCAGGGAACTATATCAGAAATGGAGCAGCCAAGACTTGAACCAGTGCCGGAGCAACTTTACCCGCTATGCCACAGCCCTGGCCCCTTGTTTAGTTTCAGAGATGTTTGAAAGGCAGGGCATTAGAGAAAGAAGAGAGATATTTCATCCTCTGGTTTGCTGCCCAAATGTCCACAACAGCCAGGGTTCAGTCAGGCTGAAGCCAGGAACCCAGAAGGCCACTTGGTTCTCCCACATACAGGCAGGGACCCAAGCACTTTGAGCCATCCTCCACTACCTTCCCAAGTACAGTAACAGGAAGCTGGACTGGAATTAGAGCAGATGGACTTGAACTGGTACTCTGATAGGAGATGCCACCATTGCAAGCAGTGGCTTAACCCACTG
This sequence comes from Lepus europaeus, assembly GCF_033115175.1. NCBI lineage: Eukaryota > Metazoa > Chordata > Mammalia > Lagomorpha > Leporidae > Lepus > Lepus europaeus. Next base: position 101,844,619 of record NC_084827.1, on the reverse strand, counting down.
CACCATAGCTCTGGCCCTGAGCTATAAACTGTCTTGACAACAAGTGTGCCTTTTGTACTATGGACAATATACTGACATACCTTAAATGTTTAGTTTATATTTAATGTTTATAATTCTTAGATTTAGCATAGCATGGTGGTGGTAGTTGTTGATTTTTTTGTGGTTTGAATATTGTTCTCTTAAAAGTTGATAGCTATGTACTTTTTTTTTTTTTTTGCCAGGCAGAGTTAGTGTGAAAGAGAGAGAGAGAGAGTTATAGACAGTGAGAGAGAGACAGAGAGAAAGGTCTTCCTTCTGTTGGTTCACTCTCCTAATGGCCGCTACAGCCGGCGCTGCACTGATCCAAAGCCAGGAGCCAGTACTTCTTCCTGGTCTCCCATGCGGGTGCAGGGGCCCAGGCACTCGGGCCATCCTCTGCTGCCTTCGCAGGCCACAGCAGAGAGCTGGACTGGAAAAGGAGCAACCAGAACTAGTACCCGGCACCCCAACCGGCACTAGAACCTGGGGTGCTGGTGCCATAGGCGGAGGATTAGCCAAGTGAGCCATGGTGCCAGCTGATAACTATGTACTTTTAAAAATTATATTTTAACTTAGTAGGATATACTCATTTTTTTTTCATTTGTTTACATAGAGTAAATTTTGGCTAAATTTGTGCAAGAGAAATTTTGCTGGGAAAAATTTTTCTTGTGAAAGTAATTATTTTATTGTTTTCAAGTCCATTTACTAAGGTATTTTTCTGGGCTTATGTTCATCTCAAATAGTTACTTGACTGGAAAAGTTTGAGTATATGTTTGCATACTAGAATCCTAGGATATCAACGAAAATATAAAAATGAATTTTGATGAATATGTAATTCCCTCTTTTGCCAATTAACAATTTTGTAAGTATACTGGTACCACTTTTCGTTAGGCTTTACTTTCTTAGGTTAATAACTATTTTCCTGGTACAAAATTATTTTTATTACTGATAACAGTCCAAATTGCTAGAGTAGTTGTGAAATAAAATTATTTTTGTGAAGTTGTGTTTCAGAATTTTAATGGTATTTAAATAATTCTTAATCTGAATAAATTAGACATCAATTTTATTACAGAATTAAAATATTAATCAGGCAATGAAAATTTGTTTCTAGAAGGTTTGGGTAAGGAGTTTTTCAGTTCTGTTTTAATAATCTTCTTAATAATGTCCAGAAATAAAAACTGGTAGTGTTTAGTCTTATCTATGGTCGAAAGAAAGCTTCATAGAAACAGTAAGCAGCTAGTTTCTTTATTAAAAGAAAAATGTATAGAAAGAAATAAAAGTACTACATGCTTCTAAATGAACCAAAGTAGGAGAAAATTAACTCTCAGACCCTGAATAGAATATTTATTCCTTATTTCGAAAAACTTTTGTTTTCTTGCTATCAGAAGCTAGCAAGAAATTTTTGTTTTGTTTAAGTAAAATTGGCACAAATAATTTTTATATTGTTCTTTATTCAGACAAGGAATGCAGGATGTAAAAATTAATAATATAATTAATTATATTTGTTAGTAATTTAATAGGTGGATGAAGAAAGAATATGGCTTTTTTTTCAGATTTATTTTTATTTATTTGAAAGGAAGACTTACAGAGAGAGGAAGAGGTAGAGATCTTCCACCCACTGGTTCACTCCCCATATGGCCACAATGGCTGGGACTAGGCTGGTCCAAAGCCAGAAGCCAGAAGCTTCTTCCAGGTCCCCTACATGGGTGCAGGTTCCCAAATACCTGGGCCACTTTCCACTGCTTTCCCAGGCACATGCTAAGAAAGCATGTCCCTTATGATACAATGCCAAGAAAAATTTTTTTAAATATTTATTTACCTGAGAGGCAGAGTTACAGACAGAGAGAGGAGGAGACAGAGAGGTCATCCATCCTCTGGTTCACTCCCCAAATGACCGCAATGGCTGGAGCTGGGCTGATCCAAAGCCAAGAGTTAGGAGCTTCTTCTGTGTCTCCTGCATGTGTTCAGGGGCCCAAGCACTTGGACCATCTTCTAGTGCTTTCCCAGGCCATCAGCAGGGAGCTGGATAGGAAGTAAAGCAGCTGGGACCCACACCAGCACCCATATGGAATGCTGGCACCACAGGCAGATGCTTAACCTACTATGCTTCAGTGCTGGCCTCAACCAAATATTTTCAAGGAAAGTAGAATATAAACTAGAATGAGGGGCCAGTGCTATGGTTTAGCAGGTAAAGCTCCTCCTGCAGTGCTGACATCCCATATGGGTGCCAGTTTGAGTTCCAGCTTCTCCATTTCTGATCCAGCTTTCTGCTATGGCCTGGGAAAGCAGTAGAAAATAACCCAAGTGCTTGGGGCCGTGCACCTTCATGGGAGATGCAGAAGAAGCTCCTGGCTTCTGGTTTTGGAAAGGCCCAGCTCCGGCCATTATGGCCATTTTGGGAGTGAACCAGTGGATGGAAGACCTCTCTCTCTCTCTCTGCCTCTCTCTCTGCCTCTCTGTAACTCTGCCTTTCAAATAAATAAATAAATTTTTTTTAAAAGCTAGAATGAAGGACCAGTGCTGTGGTATAGTGGGTTAGGCCACTGCCACAGCACCGGCATTCCATATGGGTGCCAGTTCAATTCTTGGCTGCTCCACTTTCAGTCCAGCTCCCTGCTAATTGCCTGGGAAAGCAGCTGAAGACGGCCATGTGGGAGACCCAAAGAAATGCCTAGCCCTGGCTTCAGTCTAGCCCAGCTGGCCATTGCAGCCATTTGGGGAGTAAACCAATGGATGGAAGATCTCTCTATGTCTCTCTCTCTCTCTCTCTCTCTCTCTCTGTAACATTGCCTTTCAAATAAAAAATAAATCTTTTTAAAAAAAGTAGAATGAAATTTTCAAAAAGTTTTAACTGACGCTTACAAATTGTACATATTAATGGGATAACATGTGATTTCAATACATATCTATATATTCTATAATGTCTAATCAGGATAAACATCTGTATCTCCCCATTTAACATTTCTTTATGGTGGAAATATTTAAAATCTTTTCTTGTGTTTTTGTATGAGAAATACACAGTGTATTATCATTATCTATAACCACCCTACTGTGCACTAGAACACCAGAATTTCTTACTCCTGTTTAGCTTATTATAAAACTTATTACCCATTAATTAACCTTTCTTCCTCCTCCCTCTCCCTTGAACCCCTGCTCTCCCTAGCCTCTGCTGATCATCATTATACTTTCAACTGCTATGAGATCAATTTTAGAACTTTCAAACACAGATATAAGTATTTAAAAACACATGTAAATATTTAAATACTAGTTAGAGACTGTTTCTCTTTTTCCTGAACTTTTCTTTTTTAAAGTTTTATTTATTTATTTGAAAGGCAGAGTTACAGAGAGGCAGAAGAAGAGAGAAGAGAGACCTTCCATCCTCTGGTTCACTCCCGAGATGGTCACAATGGCCAGAGCTGAGCCAATCTGAAGCCAGGAGCCAGGAGCTTCTTCCTGGTCTCCCATGCGGGTATAGGGGCCCAAGGACTTGGGCCATCTTCTACTGCTTTCCCAGGCCATAGCAGAGAACTGGATCAGAAGTGGAGCAGCTGGGTCCCAAACCAGCACCCATTTGGGATACTGGTACTGCAGGCAGTGGCTTTGCCCGCTACATACAGCGCTGGCCCGTTTCCCTGAACTTTTAAAAAATTATTTTGAATTTATCACCTCGTGAATTCTTTTTTTTTTTTGACAGGCAGAGTGGACAGTGAGAGAGAGAGAGAGACAGAGAGAAAGGTCTTCCTTTTCCATTGGTTCACCCCCTAAATGTCTGCCATGGCTGGCGCTGAGCCGGTCCGAAGCCAGGAGCCAGGTGCTTCCTCCTGGTCTGCCATGTGGGTGCAGAGCCCAAGCACTTGGGCCATCCTCCACTGCACTCCCGGGCCACAGCAGAGAGCTGGACTGGAAGAGGGGCAACTGGGACAGAATCTGGTTACCAGACCGGGACTAGAACCTGGTGTGCTGGCGCCGCAGGCGGAGGATTAGCCTATTGAGCCGTGGCGCCGGCCCCTTCCTTTCTTTTTTAGATATGGCAATTTCAAGCATAAGTAACCAAAGAAAACTAGTGATGTAAACCCTAATATCTTGTTTCAGGAAGCATGTGCTGCTATTCCTTACTGTGGAGTCCCGAGTTTTCCCACTGTTCTCTTTGGCAGGCAGTCCCTAATGTAGCCCACCTCAGAGGCAGGAGATAGGAGGGCTCAGTCACTTCCCCTCCTGAAAGTGTAGTTCCTGTATATGGTACACATGCTATAAGGAAGATTTGACTCTCATTTATTTTTAATTTTTGTATTTTCAGTATGGATGTAATTTTTGGGGGGGTTGTAATAATGTAATGTACTGTTATTTATTTTGTCACTCAAAATGTTACAGCACTGGCTGCTTGGAGTTCTTCTTGTAGACTCCTGTGGCCCTTTGGTGTGACCTCATACTTTTGTTTTTTGAGCATTTCTTTGCTTTCTGGTACTGCTTTCTACTGCTTTGTCTCATTTTTTTTTTCCTGCTCCAGCCCCATAATCAGGTATTTATTCAAGGATCCTTTGTTTTCTTTATTACATAATGTTTAGAACCCAAAATCTTAGGAGTAGCTGGTTCATACTATTTTTCATCTTTATGTAAGCCTCTAAGTATTCTAAATAAAACTTTTTAAAAATTAAAATCTGAAAGTAAGATCCCATTTATTAAGTATTATACCTTAGTTAAACTGTAATGTCTATTATCAGATGTTACCTTTTAAAATTCATAAATGCTTATTTCTAAATAAAAATTATTTTTAAACTTCAATTAGTATTTGGAAGTTATTAATATTAATGATTCTAATCAGTTATACTACATCCTCAGTAGAACATTTTGGTGTATTTTATTTGTAACTCTTCATATGGGATGGAAACACTGTCATATTTCCATGTCCCTATGAAAAGCATAGCAATCTATGAATAAATTCATAAAACTTTACATAACCAAACTAATCAGTAAACAGTCTAGTTTAACATGCAGGCATAAAAGGACATGGCAAAGGCATAATGAAGGAGATCTAGGTAACTCCTTTAAGCAATGATAACTCCACCCTCAAATTCCACTTTGGTGAATAAGCGTTATATAGACAGCGTGACCTGTTTAACAGGAAATGTTGTACATGAACTTGGAGTATTTCTTATGGGAGGCTTTAAAAATACCTCTTTGATCTATGACATAAGGTTACTACTGAACCAGATGATTCTGTTCTTTCTGTTCTATATCATAGAATCATCATAAAAAATAATTCTTTCAAAATATAGGAATGAATAAAGAAAGTATAAAAATAAAAATACAGCAGTGCTTTACATTTTAGTGATGCTTTAAAAGCATATTACCAAATAATGTAAAAGAGTATATGAGTAAAGGCAGTTAAAGTATAAGAAAAATATGGTTTGTGTGGTCTGATCCTATTTTTTTAATGAAAGATGTGCATACATGTTTAGACATGCCTAGAAAATTTCTCAGTCACTGTCCATTTGCTAGTTGCTAGCTACTGGTGTGTCACAAAAGCAACTTACTTTATAAGCTACAGCCAGCATCTTTTCAGGTTAGCTAAAACAGAGCAGTCAATGTCAGATTATTGGCACATAATTGTAATTACTATTACTGAAACATTTATTTCAGGTGTTTATGTATGCTAGTGAGTGAGTGTGAGTAACTCCTGGATTATGGTGCAAAATACATTCCTTATCTTGGGTCTGGGTCAAAAAAAGAATGCTTGGAAACTATGGCTGGAAAACCAAAAACACTTCAGAGTGGATTTCTCAGAAGAAGAGAGATTTGGACAAAAGAAGGATCTGGGGGAAAAGATCTGGAGACTTTAACTTCTTTTATACTCTTTTTTCCCTCCACAAACTGTGTAGAGAATGTAGTTTACAAAACCTTACAAAGTTGTGGTTTCTAATTTGCAGCTTCTAAAGTACAGTTCTGTTAGATCTCTTCTGTGATGTCTCTAACTATCACTATGCTAACTTCTGGAGCCTCACCTGACTGTTCCTCTTACTCTGCTACTTAAGGTTTATTCCTGGCACCTAGCTGACTCTGCTACTGGGAGTGTTAGGTTAATACAGCATGTGGACTAATTTTCTAACATCCTCCCTTCTCTCAAGAACTCTGAATCCTGAAATATACCTTGTCCCAATATTTCAGAAAAAGATTGTAGAGTTTTAAAATTATTAATGTCTAGCCTTTCCTATTGTTGGTGAGATGTCTATGGTCAGTTTTAATTTTCTTTCTTTTAAGTAGTCTATTTATTCTTTTTAATCTATATTTCTTTTTAAGATTTTCCTCTTTAATCCTCAAGATTCATGTTTTCATTAAAAAGTATCTGGGTGTGACTGATTTCATTGGTATTCAGACTGTATCAGTCTGTAGACAAATATATTTTTCCCTCAGTTCTGGAACTCTTTTGGCTATCTTCTAATCAGTGTCATTCTGCCACTATTCTCTGTGTACTTTTCTAGAATTACTATTACATAAGTGTTGAAGTCTTTGTGACTCATGATCCTCTCTTTAAAAAAAAGATTTATTTATTTACTGGAAGATCAGACTTACGCAGAGAGATATTTTCTGTCTATTGGCCTATTCCCCACATGGCCACAATGGTCAGGGCTGGGCCAGGCTGAAGACAGGAGCTTCTTCCAAGTCTCCCACATGGGTAGTAGGGGCCCAAGTATTTGGGCCATCTTCTGCTGCTTTTCCCAGGTGCATTAGCAGTGAGCTGGATCAAAAGTAGGGCAGCCAGGACTGGAACCAGTGCCCATATGGGATTATGGCATTATAGGCACCTCTTAACCCGATGTGCTACAATGGCAGTCCCTTGATCCTTTCTTTTAAATGTACATTCATGGCCGGTGCCACGGCTCAATAGGCTAATCCTCTGCCTGTGGCGCCAGCACACTGGGTTCTAGTCCCGGTCAGGGTGCCGGATTCTGTCCCAGTTGCCCCTCTTCCAGGCCAGCTCTCTGCTGTGGCCAGGGAGTGCAGAGGAGGATGGCCCAAGTGCTTGGGCCCTGCACCCGCATGGGAGACCAGGAGAAGCACCTAGCTCCTGGCTTCAGATTAGCGCAGTGCGCCGGCCGCAGCTGCTATTGGAGGGTGAACCAACGGAAAAGGAAGACCTTTCTCTCTGTCTCTCTCTCTCTCACTGTCCACTCTGCCTGTCAAAAAAAAAATGTACATTCATATTTATGTTTCTTGGTTAAGACTTCATCCTGTCATTGTGGTGGATACTGTGGTCCAACCAAAAACTATTTCCTTCACTATTACTAATTCCACTTTATGTTAGTTTACATAACAAGTACTTCACAAAGAATACAAGAGATACAACCATATTAGAACACTGTTTGCCAGTTTCTTAGAAAGTGAAACATGTGCTTAATATACAACCCAGAAATCCCATTCCTTGTTATTAACCTAAGAGAAATGAAAATTTTATGTCCACACTAAAAATTGCACATTAGTTTTCATAGCAGTTTTATTCATAGTTGCCAAAAAACTGGGAAATATACAAATATCTTTCAGCTTGTGAATTGATAAACAAAATGGTACATCGATGAGGTAGAATATTCTCATTAGTACAAAGAAATAAACCACAGCTGACCTTCCACATCTACAGATTCAACAAACTGCAGATTTTTTCACAGAAAATACTACGTCTCTATTAAACACACAAACTTTTTTCCTTGTCCTTATTCACTAAACTATATACTACTTACATAGCATTCACATTATATTAGGTTTTATAAGCAATTTAGAATTGCTTTAAAATACACAGGAGGGGTACTGGCATTATGTCGCAGTACGTTAAGCCACTGCTTGCAGCACCAGCATCCCATATCCAAGTGCCCCTTTGAGTCCTGGCGACTCTGCTTTCAATCCAGCTCCCTGCTAATGTACCTGGGAATGCAGCAGAAGATGGCCCAAGTACTTGGACCCTGCCACCCATGTGGAATACCAGGATGAGTTCCTGGCTCCTGGCTTCAGCCTTGTCCAGCCCTGGCTATTGCAGCTATTTGGAGAATGTACCAGGAGATTGAAGATCTTTCTTTTTCTGCCTCTCCCTGTATCTCTGCCTTTCAAATAAATAAATAAATCTATAAATAATCTTTTTTAAACATAAAAGATATCAGAGAATGTCCATAGGTTAAATGCAAAATACAATGCTATTTTAAATAAAGGACTTGAACATTTGTGAATTTTGGTAACTGTGGGAGTCCTGGAACCAATCCCTCATGTATAATTAGGAATGACTGTACTGATTAAGGCAATATGGATGAATTTCAAATTCAATATGCTGAATAAAAGAAGCCAAACTCAAAAGACCACATACTGAGCCGGTGCCGTGGCTCAATAGGCTAATCCTCCGCCTAGTGGCGCCAGCACACCCGGTTCTAGTCCCGGTCGGGGCACCGGATTCTGTCCCGGTTGCCCCTCTTCCAGGCCAGCCCTCTGCTGTGGCCTGGGAAGGCTGTGGAGGATGGCCCAAGTCCTTGGGTCCTGCACCCCATGGGAGACCAGGAGAAGCACCTGGCTCTTGCCTTCGGAACAGCGCGGTGCGCCGGCCACAGTGCACTAGCTGCGGCGGCCATTGGAGGGTGAACCAACGGCAAAGGAAGACCTTTCTCTCTGTCTCTCTCTCACTGTCCACTCTGCCTGTCAAAAAAAAAAAAAAAAAAAGACCACATACTGCCATGATTATATTTATGTGACATTCTGGGAAAGGGAAACCTATAGGGTACTAACAGAGCAGTGGTTGCCAGTTGCTGGGTGACACAGGGGTTTCCTACTCTGATTGGCTGGATGTTGACCTCTCAGAGATGTCCATGTCCAAATTTCTAGAACATGAAGGTTTTACCTTATATGGCAAAAAGAATTTTACAGATGTGTTTAAGACATTGATATGGAGCAATCATGTTGGATTGTCTAGGTGATTCATAAATTTAATCAGAAGGGTTCTTATAAGGAGGTGGCCAAAGAATGAATATGGGAGAAGATGGTTAATGTGAGGGCAAACCACGGACTGTAGTAATGTGTTGAGGAACCAAGGAATGCTGTCTCTCAAGGCTGCAAGGGGCAAGGAATAGATTCTTCTCTGAAGCCTCCAAAGGCAACCAGCTCCATAGACACCTTAATTCTAGACCCATGCAGCTTGTTTCACACTTCTGGAATGCAAAACTATAAATCCATGAAGGGAAACCAAGTTTTTGGTAATTTGTTACAGCATCAACAAGAAAACTGACAACTACAAAGGGCCACAGGGGACTATTATATAGTGATATAACTGTTCTGTATCTTAGTTGTGGTGGCACACAGTGTGAATTTACTGTGTGGAAATTATACCTTAATAAATAACTTTTAAAAAAATGTTTCATTCAGAGTGTATTTTCTCTTAGAAAGAAAATTAAACATGCTGGTGGTTGTCTTAGGCAGTTGGGAGAGTCCATGCAATTGTCAAAAGTATAATACAGATGGAAAGTCTGTGTAAATAAATAGAGCATAAATAATATACAACATGAATAATAATGCTCTGTGGAGGAAATATACTCAGAATTTTTATTCAGTAAGATAAAAACCTATAAAATGTTTAAAAAGAGGAAGAAGATGACAATTTTAAGGGAATATCTGCTGGGAGTACTCCTAGAAAGAGAATATATGCACTGTGTGCATTTGTGTGTGTGTGTGTGTGTGTGGTTTTAGTTCTCATAAGAAGAAACAGTTTATATTATACTCTTCTAGAATGATTACAAGAAAAAGTAGTGTTTGGAACTTCTAAACAAGAAAAAACTGAAGGAACTACAGAGAAATTGAACTATCATTCTTTTATTGAGCTGATGAATTAACACAAGAACTGTTCTATTTTCTGGTTAGATGAGATAACCAGTGTTTTCCCTGCCACACTCACTTCTAGTTGGCTTTCCTATTTTATGTTGCCAGAGCTGTCTGTGCCAGATTTCTTCTACTTCAGTATTCTCAACCCCATACTCTGTTCTGGGTGGCTGATCTGTATGAACAATGTATGTGGGCATTTTGGCCTTCCAGTCTCCAGTGGTTTAGTTAATACAAAAAGCCTGAGGGAATCAGAGGGGAGGAAGAAAGTGAGGTTGGGATATTTATTCCCTTGCTCCTGTCTTGTAGAATTGCTTTGGTTGGTTATATCCTTTGACTGAAAGTCACAGCTCCTCTTAAGGCAGCACTCTCTTCACCACTCTTTCCTACTTAATACTTCCATTGTTGCATTATTCTCTGTAGTTTTCCTGTGTGCTTTATTAAATCCTTGAGCAACCTTTTAAATTGGGTGTGTCTTATGTTTAATTGCTGGGACCCTGAATGTATGGTATCCAAACTTATGAAATTATCTTTCAATATAATTCTTTCAATCTAGTATTTATCAACTACATTAAGTTTATCTCAGTGACTACAATTTTCATTTTTAAGATGTCTAATTTGGCCGGCACCGTGGCTCAACAGGCTAATCCTCCGCCTAGTGGCGCCGGCACACCCGGTTCTAGTCCCGGTCGGGGCGCCGGATTCTGTCCCGGTTGCCCCTCTTCCAGGCCAGCCCTCTGCTGTGGCCTGGGAAGGCTGTGGAGGATGGCCCAAGTCCTTGGGTCCTGCACCCCATGGGAGACCAGGAGAAGCACCTGGCTCCTGCCTTCGGAACAGCGCGGTGCACCGGCCGCAGCTAGCCGCGGTGGCCATTGGAGGGTAAACCAACGGCAAAGGAAGACCTTTCTCTCTGTCTCTCTCTCTCTCACTGTCCACACTGCCTGTCAAAAAGTAAAAAAAAAAAAAAAAAAAAAATGTGTCTAATTGTTTTTTAATCCATATTTTTTTTTAGCTTTTTTTTTTTTTTTTTTTGACAGGCAGAGTGGACAGTGAGAGAGAGAGACAGAGAGAAAGGTCTTCCTTTGCCATTGGTTCACCCTCCAATGGCCACTGCGACTGGCGCATCACGCTGATCCGAAGCCAGGAGCCAGGTACTTCTCCTGGTCTCCCATGGGGTGCAGGGCCCAAGGACTTGGGCCATCCTCCACTGCCTTCCCGGGCCATAGCAGAGAGCTGGCCTGGAAGAGGGGCAACCGGGATAGAATCCAGTGCCCCGACCAGGACTAGAACCTGGTGTGCTGGCGCCGCAAGGCGGAAGATTAGCCTGTTGAGCCACGGTGCTGGCCTTAATCCATCCTTATTTTATTTCTACTTTGTATTATTTTGTAATTTATTACCCTATTTAGATGGATATCATTTCTTTATTATTTTAAACATCTTCTTTTAAAAAGATTTATTTATTTTAAAAGCAGAGTTACAGAGAGAGAGAGGGAGAGACACAGAGAGGCACAGAGAGAGGTCTTCCATCTGCTGATTCAGTCCCCAAATGGCTACAACATCTGGAAAGCCAGAAACCTGAAACTCCACCCAAGTGGGTAGCGGGGTCCAAGCACCTGGGGCCATCTTCTGCTGCTTTTCAGGTGCGTTTTCAGGGAGCTGGGTGGGAAGTGGAGCAGGCAGAACTCGAACCAGCATTTGTATGGGATGCTGTCATTGCAGGTGGCAGTTTAACCCGCTCTGCCACAACGCCAGCCCCTATTTTGAGCATAGTAATTACACTTAAGCATACTTGTTTTTAAAATCTTTGTCAGATTTGCATAAGATTAATTTTATATAAGTCAATGTTCTGATTGTTAATTTTGATAGCTGTTTCAGCTTAAGATTTTCTAATGGCTTTTGGAATTTTGATTGGCAGACTCATTTCAAGTGGAAAGAAATTTTGTGTTCTGCTTTCCCCTTTCTCCCCTACTCATGCTCTGTGCTCACCCATCCCTCCCTAGCAATCTTGATGTTACATTACTCTAAGGACCCCTCCAGCTAGGGCTGTTGTACTGCAGTGTTGTTGGAAGATATTGCTGATACTGACACCAGTATCATAAGGTTATTTTTTTTTCTTTCTCCTTGGGCTTATACCTCTCTGTAGAACTGGCACCCCATGAAATAGGTTGGTAGCACATTTTATAACCTCTTCTTGGAGTGTGTGTTGGGGGGGGGGGGTGGACAGCCTGTGTGAGTATGTGTAGATGCATATACACATATACTCCTGTCCTGACTTGTCTCTAGTTTCAAACAGTGAGCCTGTTTCTGATATGGTATTAAGTTTATTGAGAATTATTCCACAGAAGCTGAATTTTCAGTTGTCACTGCCTTTCTTTGGACTGGGACTAGAATACCTGGATATTAGCCCACTCATTAATTAGCATTACTCTTCAATTTTTGTCCACAAATATGTTATTTTGATTTTGAACCTGATTGTACCTTTTGGTTTTCTACTTTAAATTTTTATTGGCCTTAAACTTATTTTTAATTGCCATATAACATTTGTATACTTATTTATGAAGTACAGTATTATAGTTTGATTCATGAATACAATGTGTAATGATCAAGTGATTGTGATTAGCATTTCTTTCTCCTCAAATATTAACAATTCCACATGTTGGAAACTTTAAAAATCTTCTCCCCTAGTTATTTTGAAATATATAATAAATTTTCCTGAACTATATTACTCTACTGTGCTGTAGAACATTAGAACTAATTCCACCATGTAACTGCACTTTGATACCTGCTATCCAGTCTGTCAGTTTCCTCGCTTCCTAGTCTCTAATGACCTCTATTACCTACTTTATGTGTCCAACTTTTCTAGCTTCCACTAATGAGTGAGAACATGTGGTGTTTGTTTTCTGTGCCTGGTTGAATTCACTTAACATAATGTCCTCTAGTTCTGTTCAAGTGTCCACAAATGACAGGATTTCATACTTTTTATGGCTGGATAGAATGTCATTATGTATATATGCCACATTTTCTTTATCCATTCATCTGTTAGTGGACAGGCCATCTGTCAGTAGGTTCCATATCTTGGCTGTTGTGAGTAGTGTTTTAGTAAACACGGGCATACAGTTATCTCTGACACAATGACTTCATTTCTTTTGTGTATACCTGGTAGCGGGCTTGCTGGATCCATGTTTTGAGGAACCTCTATACTCTTTTCTGCGAGGGCTATTCTAATTTCCATTCTCACCAACAGTGGATGAAAGTTCCTCTTTCTTTATATCCCTGCCAGTATTTGTTATTTTTATCTTTTGATTAGCCATCTTAACTGATGTGAAATGACATTATAGTTTTGATTTGCATTTCCCTCATAATTAGCGATGTTGAGGAGCATTTTTAATATCTTTGTTGGCCATTTGAATGTCTTCTTTTGAAAAATGTTCAAATCCTTGTTTATTTTAAAATCAGGTTACTTTTCCCCTTGCTATTGAGTTCAGTTCCTTATACATTCTAGGTATTAATCTCTTGGCATGTAGATAATCTGCAAATTTTTTTTCTCATTCCTCAGTCTGTTTCTTTTGCAGTACAGAGTTTCTTAGTTTGATGTAATTTTTTTTCTGGTTTTGCTTCTGTTGCCTGTGCTTTTGGGGTCATTTCCAAAAAAAATCTTTGCTTTTCCCAATGTCTTAGTGTTTCCTCCAGTGTTTTCTACCAGTTATTTCAGTTTCAGGTCTTACATTTAGATCTTTGATCCATTTTGTTGAATTGACTTTTGTATATGGTGAGAAATAAGGATCTAGTTTCATTCTTCTGCAATGTGTATTCAGTTTTCCTAGCGCTACAAATTGAAACAACTATCCTGTTCTTGCTGCTTTTTTAAAACAATTAGTTGGCTCTAAATGTGTGTGTTTATTTTTGGGCTTTCTGTTGCTTTGGTCTATATGTTGGTTTTTATAGCACCACCATTTTTTTAGTTACTACAGCTTTATAGTATGCTTTGAAGTTAGGTATGCTAATGCTTCCATCTTTGTTGTTCTTGCTTAGAATTTCTTTTGCTATTTGAGGCATTTTGTGGTTCCAGATGAACTTTGTGATTATTTTCACAGTTCTGTGGATAATGCTATTGTCATTTTTATGGAGATTGCTTTGAATCTGTCAATCACTTTTGGTATTACGGACATTTTAACCATATTAATTCCTCCAATCCATGAGCATAGGATGTCTTTCAGTGTTTTTCAATTTTATTTATAGAGACATTTCCTATTTTAAATTTATTCTTAGGTATTTTATATTTTTTTGTGGCTGCTGTGTCTTAAACACATCATTGATTCCTTTTTCAGTCAGTTACATTTGAAACATAGGAAGTAAGTCCAAGTACCTATATATACACTTACTTAATTAGAATCTAACCCTGATATCTAGCAAATAGGTATTATTCTCTTTTCCCTTGTGTACTTTGGATTTTGTTTTGATACTGATTGAAACCTATTTAGAACTGTCTTATCAAGTTTTTCGTGTTCAATCTTGTTAAAAATAATATTTGTGATGTAGTAGGCCTATGATTAAAAATGTTATGGAACATCATTTTTCCCTAAAGCTAAAATATTTTTTGTAGCTACTGGAATCTATTGAGGATAATTTGTCCTTAAGCCAGAGATGGAAAATGTGTTTTCTGAGTCCCAACTCTGGTTTCAGTCTTGGTATTCACTTTTCCCATATACAAGTGGAGTGATTATCTTCTAATGCTAATTCTTAAATACTGATGAAGTAATTTAGGCATTAAAAGCATTTATTTAAATTATTACTCTTAGGAGAGTTATATTTTCATAGCATATCCTGTATTAATATCAGAAAAGGGAGGTTTATAATAGTGAATCCATTACATTTAAAAATTAGAACAGAGGTTAGACACATGCTTATGCCTACTCTATTCATAATCATCCCAAACTGGAGACCCCAAATTTTCTTCAGTGGCTTACCTTTAAGCAGACTGTGTTATTATACTTTATATCATAGTATGCACTATCCAAAATAATATATATTATACAACACTGCTCAGCAATACAAAGGTATTAACTATTGATATATTAAGCAGCATGAGTGAATTTCAAAGTCATACTGAATATAAGCTGTTCTCAAACAGTTATGTTCTGCTTAATTTCTTTTATAAACTATTCTTGACAAAAGAAACCTTAACAGAGCAATGGTTGCCACAGAGTAGGGATCTGTGTGACTTCAAAGGTTTGTAGAACAAGAGGTTTGAAGGAGAAGCTGAGAAAAGTGTTCTGTATCCTTGTTATGGTGGTAGTTACATCAATCTGCACAGTTTTTTTTTTGACAGGCAGAGTGGACAGTGAGAGAGAGAGACAGAGAGAAAGGTCTTCCTTTTGCCGTTGGTTCACCCTCCAATGGCCGCCGCGGTTAGCACGGCGCGGCCGGCGCACCGCGCTGATCCGATGGCAGGAGCCAGGTGCTTATCCTGGTCTCCCATGGGGTGCAGGGCCCAAGCACTTGGGCCATCCTCCACTGCACTCCCTGGCCACAGCAGAGAGCTGGCCTGGAAGAGGGGCAACCGGGACAGGATTGGTGCCCCAACTGGGACTAGAACCTGGTGTGCCGGCGCCGCAAGGCGGAGGATTAGCCTAGTGAGCCGCGGCGCCGGCCAATCTGCACAGTTTTTTTAAGTGAGGCTAATAATGATTTTTTTTTTAATTTGAAAGAGTTACAGAGAGAGAGGTAGAGACAGAGAGAGATAGAGACAGAGAGAGAGAGGTCTTCCATCCTCTGGTTCACTCCCCAGATGGCCACAAATGGCCGGAGCTGAGCCAACCTGGAGCCAGGAGCTTCTTATTGGTCTCCTACGTGGATGTAGGGGCCCAAGCGCTTGGGCCATCCTCTGCTGCTTTCCCAGGTGCATTAGCAGGGAACTGTATTGAAAGTGGAGCAGCCAGGACTTGAACCGGTGCCCATATGAGATGCCGGTGCTGCAGGCCAGGGCTTTAACTCGCTGCACCATAGCTTTGGCCCCAAATCTGCACTTTTTTTCCAAAGATTTTATTTATTTATTTGAAAGGCAGAGTGACAGGGAGGGAAAGACAGAGAAAGACATCTTCCACCTGCTGGTTGACTCCACAAATGGCCACAACTGCTGGGGCTGGGCCAGGCTAAAGCTCAATCCAAGTATCCTATGTGGGTGGCAGGAGCCCAATCAGTTGCGCCATCTTCTGCTACTTTCCCAGACACTTACAGGGATCCTGTTCAGAAGTGGAATAGCTGGTTATAACAGATGCATTATCTGATATGGGGTACCAGCACTGCATGCAGCAGGTTAACACACTACACCACAATTTCAACTCCAGATTACATGTTTTTACATTCATAGTGCTATCTGTCCCCCCAAAAGTTAATTTTGTTTTCTAATTTTAAATATATTTTTAGAGGCCAGCATTGTAGTGTAGCTTGTAAAGCCACAGCCTGGGACACCAGCATCCCATATGAGTGCCAGTTTGTGTCCTGGATGCTCCACCTTCGATCCCGCTCCTGCTAATGCCCCTTAGAAAGCAGAAGATGGCCCAACTCCTTAGGCCCCTGCCACTCACATGGGAGACCTTGTAGAAGCTCCTGGCTTCAGCCTTGTGGCCATTTGGAGAATAAACTAGCCGATTTTCCGATCCCTCTCTCCCTCTCTCTCTGTAACTCTGCCTTTAACATAAATAACTCTTTTTAAAAATTTAAATAGATTTTAGATAATGCAAGTAGTATTTTGAGTTATCTTCAAGTTTCACTACGATGTGAAGTGAAAGGAAAATTCTGGGAATTCGAATAAAAAATCCAAGAAACTAGATGCAAAGAAATGACAATGTATTTCATTTTGGCATTTGGGGTTAGTATTTAGTGACCCATAACCTTGGTTTATATTTGTAATGAAAAAGGTATAAGAAGGTATAAAAGCATTATTAGCACTGCTGTGTCTGGTTGAGGAAACTTGATCAAGTAATTTAATTGCTCAAGTCATCAGGTTATTTTTATATAGAATGAGAAGTGTAGATTCTATGCTTCTCAAACTGAAATACTCCTAAAAACATTTATTCCCAAGCTTGTTGGCATTTTTACAAAAATGTTTTTAGTTTATTTAGCATTAAATAAAATGGATGCTCCAGAAAAATACTGTGTGATTTTTCTGGTGGTTTCACATAGTCCCTGGAATATACCATTGCATCTCATAGTTGTAATGGCATGAGTCTAGGTAATATTATAATATCTTTGCTAGCCATAAAGTTTTACTTAGTTTTAATATTTGCCAGATGACATTTTCCGAGTTTTCATTTTCAAGTGTTCCTTTTTAATACTATGAAGAACAGAAATTTAAGACCACTAGGTGGGGATGTAAACATTACAGCCATTTGTTGTTTTTCTTGTGCTCCAAAGTAATTTGATAGTCTTAAGTATAATTCCTGGAAAAGAGGGTAGAAAAGAAAGAACAAATCCATGAAATACTCCTTTATCCTTCTAAATAAATTGAAGTAGTAATCTGAATTTGAGAACAATTAAGTTTATGAATTAAGAATGAAGTCATCGATACTCAAATAACGTTGTGGAACTATAGCAGGAATGACTGAATCTTTGACTCTCCATTGTCACAACATGTGACACTTTTCTTTTTTTGACAGGCAGAGTTAGTGAGAGAGAGAGAGACAGAGAGAAAGGTCTTCCTTCTGTTGGTTCACCCCCCAAATGGCCGATGCAGCTGGCGCACTGCGCCGATCTGAAGCCAGGAGCCAGGTGCTTCCTCCTTGTCTCCCATGCGGGTGCAGGGCCCAAGGACCTGGGCCATCCTCCACTGCCTTCCCAGGCCACAGCAGAGAACTGGACTGGAAGAGGAGCAACCGGGACAGAATCCAGTGCCCCAACCCAAACTAGAAACCGGGGTGCTGGCACCACAGGTGGAGGATTAGCCAAGTGAGTCATGGCACCGGGCCTGACACTTTTTGTTTTTAAGGTTTTTTTGATACATGTTTAATGATAAATATGAAATCAGGAATAAAATTTAACAGTTAAGAAACAATGTAATTATTTTCCTAGTTTTTTTCTTCTTTTTTAAAAAATGATTTCTTTTTTATTTATTTGAAAGGTAGAGTTACAGAGAGAGGAGGAGAGGCAGAGCAAGAGAGAGATATTCCATCTGCTGGTTCATTCCCCAAATGGCCTCAATGGCCAAGGCTGGGCCAAGTCAAACCTAGGAGCCAGGAGCTTCTTCTGGGTCTTCCATATGGGTGCATGGGCCAAAGGACGTGGGCAGTTTTCCACTACTTTCCTAGGTGCACTAGCAGGGAGCTGGATTGGCAGAGGAACAGGCAGGTCTCAAACTAGCCCCCATGGGATGTCAGCATTATAGGCAAAGGTTTAACCCATAATGCCACAATGCCGGCCTCTCATCCTCTTTTTTTAATTTATTTTATTTATTTGAAAGAGTTACAAAGAGGCAGAGAGAGAGAGAGAGAGACAGACAGACAGACATCTTCCATCTGCTGATTCTCTCCCCAAATGGCTGCAATGGCTGCGGCTGGGCCAGGCCAAATCCAAGAGCCTGGAACTCCTTCCAGGTGTACCAAGTGGGTGGCAAAAGCACTTGGACTATCTTTTGCTATTTTCCCAGGTACATTAGCAGGGAGCCAGCTAGCAAAAAGAGTGACTGGGATTCAAACTGGAGCTCATATGGGAAGCTGGACATCACAGGCAGCAGCTTAATGTGCTCTACCATGATGCTGACCCTTATCTTCCTTAATACTATGAAGGAGTGAATGAAATGGACCTTTAGCCTAGCCATTAAGATGTCTGCATCCCACATCAGAGTATCTGGGTTCTCTTCCCAGCTCCATTCCTGATTCTAGCTTCTTCCCGGTAAGTACACTAGGAGACAGTGGCAATGGTTCAAGTGGTTGGGTCCCTGCCGTGCATGTGGAAGATCCTGATCTGAGTTTGTGGCTCCTGGCTTTAGCCTGGCCAAGTCCTGGCAGTTGCAGACATTTTAAGAGTGAACCAGCAGATAGGAAATCTCTTTCTGTCTCTCAAGTCACTCTGCCTTTAAAAGAAAAAAAAAAAAAAAAAAAAAAAGAATGATCATTTACCTCTTTTCAAAAATACTCTTAAATATTATATGAATTTCATTACTTGTTGTTCTATATATCGTTAGCAAAAATGTAGCTACACAAAATATTAAGGATGTCTTCAAAGAGCTGTTTTTTAAATAAAACACAATTGTGATTTTTTGCAGTCTTTTAGAGTATTTAAACAAATTGTAAGGATTTTTGTTTGTTTTCCTTATCCTTTCTTATATCTAAAATGAAAGCAATTGTATATATTCAGGAGTTAGAATTCTTAATTCTTTATAATTATCTTTTCTCTTACAACTTACTTTTTTTTTTTTTAAAAAAAAGGGTCTCCTAAGCTTTCTCTTTTTTTAAAAAAAAATACTTTTTAATTTTTTTTTTCAGTTATAGAGAGAGAGGGAGGGAGAGATTGAGAAGAGGTCTTCTATCTGCTGGTTCACTCCCCAAATGGCCATAATGGTTGGGGCTGGGCCAGGCCGAAGCCAGGAGCCAAGAAAAACTTTCAGGTGTCCCACAGGGGTCAGGGGTACAAGCACTTAGGCTATTCTCTGCTGTTTTCCCAGGCACATTATCAGGGAGCTGGATTGAAAGTGGAGCAGCTAGGACACAAACCAATGCCCATATGGGATGCCAATATCACAGGCAGCAGCTTAACCCACTGTGACACAACACCAGTCCTATTTTTTTTTTTAACTTTTCAGAAAAATACAAGTGCTTAATAATGAAAGTTTATCTGGCTTTTGCTGTTTATACATCATTATCACTCTTCCTAAATAGTTCAGGACTTTTTTCCAATAAGAGCTGACACTTTTGAGAAGGCTGTCATAGGTTTTTAGGTTACTCAGTGCTTCATCTTCAGTATTTTGACTCAGCTAAGATTAAAAGGTTTTAACATATTGATTATAATTTAAAAGATTTTTCCAACAAAGAAAACCATGCAAATTTCTGATATAAATGGGGAATGATTATAGATTATTATGTATCTGAAATTCTTAGGTAAAATATAGCTCAGAAATCATGGTCTTTGACTATAAAATATGAAATATATTTTAGCTAAGAAAATGAAGCAGTTTTCAAGGGAGCAGATCGTCTTATAAGAATGACTCAATTTTTAAAAATTATAGTTAAAATATATGTATCTATATAAAACATAAAATTTACTACTTTAACCATTTTTTAAAATTATAATATGTATATCATAAAATTTTTTAATTTTATTATTATTTATTTGAAAGACAGCATTACAGAGAGAGGTAGAGACAGAGAGGTCTTCCATCTGCTGATTCACTTTCCAAATGGCCACAGTGGCCAGAGCTGAGCCAATCCAAAGCCAGGAGCCAGGAGCTGCTTCTGGGTCTCCCACATGGGTGGCAGGAGCCCAAGCACTTGGACCATCCTCCACTGCTTTCCCAGACGCATAAGCAGGGAGCTGGATCAGCAGTGGAACAGCTGAGACTTGAACCCATGCCCATCTGGGATGCCGGAGCTGCAGGCTGGGGCTTTAACCTGTTGTGCCACAGCTCCAGTCCTAACATAAATTTTTACCCTTTCACCACTTTTAAGTGTCTTGTTCAGTGGCGTTAATTGCATTTGTATTATTGTACAAATATTCACTGTTTCCCAGCTTTCTCATCACCACAAACAGAAACTCAGTAACCATCAAGCAAGAGATCCCTATTGCTTCCAGCTTCTGGTAAACTCTACTTTGTTTTTACGAGTTTCCTTTTAATTACTCAATTTTACTATGACTATATATTTGGAATAAAAAATTTGGAATAAAAAATTATGGTAAAAGTGTGCTATTATTTAGGGAAAACAAAATATGTAATGTTTTATGACAAATAAAATATTTTATAAATATGTTTTTATAAGTAAAATATTTTATAATAATAAAATATATGCAAACATTCACTTACACATAAGCTATGCAACATCACCAAGACACTAGTATCACTAAACTTAACAAACATCTTACTCATAGTTTGGGTTTCCCAAGTGTTATCAGGGGAAGCTCACGGTTCTTTTAGTGTTATAATATGCTTTATCTTAGAACAAACATCAGGAAACATCTTTATATACAAACAGACATAATGAAGACCTCCATTTTATTCATACTATGCTGATAAGTGTAGTGAAATAGTGTAACAGTGGTGGGTGTTGTGGCACGGTGGTTAAACGCCACTTGAGATGCCTGTGCCCCATAGCAGAGTGCCTGGAGTTGAGTCTTTGTTTCCAATCCAGCTTCCTACTAATGCTCACCCTAGTAGGCAGCAGGTAGTAGCTCAAGTACTTGCATCCTTGTCAACTAATATGGGAGACCCAGATTGAATTCTGGGCTCCTGGTTTCCACTGGCCCAGCCCAATACTGTCTGTTGTGGACATTTGGAAAGTGAGCCAGTAAATGAAAGACTGATCTCTGTCTCTGTCTCTGTCTCTCTCTCTTTCTGCCCTGTTTGTCACTCTGGTTTTCAAATAAATAAATAAATAAAATTAAATAAAAGTATATAAATTAGAAGGAAAGAGAATTGTAAAGTATCTTTCATTTTAAAGTTTGTTTATCTGGTTATATATAAGACACTTTAAATAAAAATTATAAACAGAAACAACAAAATATATAAAAACATTTTTGCAGATATTAAGAAACTGCATCTCTAGTAAAACTAGTTCTAAAGGGGGCTTGAACTGTAAGCCAAACATGAACACTGGAGTATTTTTTGAACCAAGGTAAATAGAAAATTCTGAAGACTGGAGTCAGCTATGAACTGTGTACTACTTGAATTTATATGAAGAGGAAATATAGTGACAATTTATCATTTAATAAAAAACTTCAGATTTTGGTGTTGCTAAATAGGAAGAGTCACAGTAAATAAACAAGTGAACAAAAATCTTTCTAGAATTTTCTGTACTAAAACTAATAGTTTGGGGCTGGCACTGTGACATAGTGGGTAGAGCCTGCAGTGCTGGCATCCATATAGTCGCTGGTTCGAGTCCCAGCTGCTCCACTTCCCATCCAGCTCTCTACTATAGCCTGGGAAAGCAGCAGAAGATGGCCCAATTCCTTGAACCCCTTCACTCACATAGGAGACCCAGAAGAAGCTCCTAGCACCTGGCTTCGGATTGGCCCACCTCCGACCATTGCAGCCACTTGGGGAGTGAATGAGCGGATGAAAGATCTCTCTCTCTCTCTCTCTCTCTGCCTCTCTGTAACTCTGCCTTTCAAATAAATAAATAAATCTTTTTAAAAAATAAAATTAATAGTTTGATTCATATCGAACTGTTTTATTGAGAACCCTGGTAGATAATCAAAGCCTTTCACTTAAGCAAGCTATTTTATCATATTATCTAATGAGATAATACTCTAGTAAACCTAAAAATAGGTGAATGTTAATTAAATCAGTTGGGAAAATCTGGAGAATAATTTTTCTTACCTTATTTTAGATAAAATTGTACCTTCCCTATCCCAGAAAAATAATTGAATCCAGCGCCCTAACCAGGACTAGAACCCGGTGTGCCGGCGCCGGGGGATTAGCCTGTGAAGCCACGGCACTGGCCAACAAGGCTACTTATTATAACTTATTTTTAGTACTGATAGACTGGAAACAATCCAAGTGCCTTTGAAGAGGGAGTGGTTGACAAAATCATGGCATATCCACAATTGTGAAACACAGGACTATAAAAAAGAGAGAAATATCACTGTATGTGCCAGAGTGATTTCTAGAATATTTTGTTAAGCAAAAAAAAAAAAAAAGAACTTCAGAAGATTATATATCATATATTTTTCTATATTTTATCTAGGAATAGTTCAGAATAACTGGATGATAATAAAGTTCAGATAGAAATGAGGATGGAAAGTACACAAAAGAACTTAAGAACCATGTAGGACATGGTGCAGAGATCTAACAAAAGACAATTTGATAATGTCTGTATATTTGGAAATTAAGCCATGTACCTCTTAAATTTTTTTTAAATTTTTATTTATTTGAGAAACACATAGGGAGAGAGAACTTCCATTAGCTGTTTCACTCCCCAGTTGCTTGCAACAGCCAGAACTCAACCCAGGTTTCCCAGATAGATAGCAGGAACCCAACTATTTGAACCATCACCAGCTACCTCCCAGGTTCCACATTGGCAAGAAACTAGAATAGGACTTTGGAGCTAGGAATGAAACCCAGGTACTCCAATGTGGAGCATAGGTGTCTTCAGCAGCATCTTAGTCAATAGGCCAAACAACCAGAAATTAAAGTTTCATGAAGTTAAAGAATGAATTATGTAAGCCAGTCCCAAAGAGAAAAATATCATTTGTTTTCCCTGATCGGTGACAACTGAGCGCCAAAGGGGAAACCTGTTAAGTGAAATGGACACTATAAGCAACAATGAACTGATCAGCTCCTGTCCTGACTTTAGATGTACAATGTAATACTTTATCCTTTTTAGTATTTGTTGTTGTTGTTGTTGTTGTTCTAGTACTATTGGTTGAACTCAGTAATTAACACACAATTATTCTTAGGTGTTTAAATTTTAACTGAAAAGTGATCCCTGTTAAATCTAAGAGTGGAAAAAGAGAGGGAGGAGATGAACAATTTGGAACACGCTCAATCGGACTGGCCGCAAATGGTGGAGTTAGAAATGTGCCAGGGGATTCCAACACAATCCCATCAAGATGGCATGTACCAATGCCATCTCACTAGTCCAAGTGATCAATTTCAGCTCACAATTGATAGCTCTGATAGGTCTAAGAGTCAAAGAGATCACACAAACAAGACAAGTATCTGCTAATACTAACTGATAGAATCAAAAAGGGAGAGAAAGATCCAACATGGGAAGTGGGATACACAGCAGACTCATAGGATGGCAGATGTCCTAAACAACACTCTGGCCTCAGAATCAGTCCTCAAGGCATTCAGATCTGGCTGAAGAGCCCATGAGAGTATTGTAGGCATGGAAAGCCAAGATATCATGGAAAAAAAAAAAAAGACCTAAATGAATGATCTCTGTGAGTGAGATCCCAGTGGAAAGAACGGGGCCATCAAAGAAGGAGGTACCCTTCTCCAAAGGGAGGAGAGAACTTCCACTTTGACTATGACCCTATCGGAATAAGATCAAAGTCAGCAAACTCTAAAGGCTTCCATACCCCTGGCAACTCATGACTAGAGCCTAGGGAGATTACTGACGCCATGAACAGGAGTGTCAAATTGTTAAGTCAGCAACAGGAGTCACTGTGTACTTACACCCCATGTGGGATCTGTCCCTAATGTGTCGTCTAAAGTCAAGTGATGCTATAACTAGTACTGAAACAGTATTTTTATACTTTGCGTTTCTGTGTGGGCACAAACTGATGAGGTCTTTACTAATTATATACTGAAGTGATCTTCTGTATATAAAGAGAATTGGAAATGAAAAAAAAAAAAACAACCTGGTGTTAAAATGGAAATGGCATAGAAAATTAATTAATTTGAAAAAAAAATTATGTAGGATCTCTGTCTTTAATGTGCTGTACATTGCTATTTAATGCTATAATTAGTAATCCAATGGTAGTTTTTTCACTTTATGTTGCTATATGGGCAAAATGTTGAAATCTTTACCTAATATATACTAAACTGATCTTCTGTATACAAAGAGAATTGAAAATGAATCTTTACATGAATGGAAGGGGAAAGGGAGCGGGAAAGGGGAGGGTTGCGGGCGGGAGGGAAGTTATGGGAGGGGGGAAGCCATTGTAACCCATAAGCTATACTTTGGAAATTTATATTCATTAAATAAAAGTTTAATAAAAAAATATAATGCATTACCAAAAAAAAAGAATGAATTATGGTAGAAATTAAAAATGTTTTAGAATAAATGATAACAAAAATGAGATATCACAATTTGTGAGGTGTGTTGAAATTTACACTCAAAGATCAAGAGCCTTATATGCATATATTATAAAGAGGAAAACCCAAAAAACAATGATCTAAAAAAATCTATTGTTATATGTTAACAAAAATAATGGCAAGGTAAATTCCAGGAAAATGCAAGATGGAAATAATAAAAATAAAAGTAGAAGTTAATGGGATAGCAATTTGGTGCAGCAGTTAAGCTTCTATGTAGGATGCCCACATCCTGTGTCAGAGTGCCTGCTTTCAAGTCCTACGTTGGCTCTCCATTCTAGCTTCCTTATACCACACTCCTTGGGGGAAGCAGGTGATAACTCAAGTAGCTGTGTCCCTACAACCCACCTGAAAGACAAAGAATGAGTTTCTGGCTCCTCACTTTGGCCTGACTCAGCTCTGGCTTTTTCAGGCATTTGGGGAGTGAACCAGCAGATTAGAGATCCCTCTCTGTCTTCCCCTTTGTCTGTCTCAATCTGTCTTTAAAATAAATACATGTTTGTTTTTTTTTTAAGTAGAAGTTGATAAAATAAGAAAATATTACAAAAATTGAAGTTATAAGTTCATTCTTTGTAGATTGGGCGTTGTCACAGTGGGTAAGACACAACTTGGGATGCCTACAACCCCTATCAAAGTGCCTGAGTTCAAGTACTGACTTCACTTCCATCCATCTTCCTGCTAATGCACACCATGGGATGCAGCAGGTGGTGGTCCAAGTACTTGGGTCACAGTCACCCATGTGCCAGACCCAGGAAAAGTTCCAGGATCCTGGCTTTGACCTGGTCGAGTTCAAGCTTTTGTGAGCATTTAGAGAGTGAATCAATAGAATGAAGATACTGGTCTTTATCTGTCTGCCTTTCAAATAAATAAAATATTAATATATTTTTAAATACATTATTTGGAAAGGTTATTAAAGTTCTTAAATTCCTAATAAAATTTCTCAGGAAAAGAAGAGAAAAACTATTTAAGAGTATATGTAGGTTTATTAATTTTTCTACTATTCTAAATATTTGGAAATTTATATAATAAAGACTTAAAAATACCCAAATAAAAAATACTTTCTGCTTAAAATATCCAGAGAACTTATTGTTTCCTGCAGTTGGATATTGATTTATATGGTATTGGGTGTGACAGAGACAGATAGGCTAAGAACTAGGAGTGTTCTCATGGAAACTATTTGCACGTAGGTTATTATAGGAGAGTGAGTGGATAAAAATCTCCAACAGGTACAGTAAAATGATACAATGTTTTTCTCATCAGAAGAGTGTATTGCCCCATCAATGAGAGTTTCATCAAGCCTGAGAATCTGGCAACACATCTCCCTGACTGAACATGGATAATAATTTGACACACAAATTGAGAACTTTTGATATTGCTGATATATATATATATATATATATATATATATATATCACAATATATGATATATATGCCACGATAATCCTCTAAGAGAGCAAGTACATTTGCACACTAAAATCATATCCATATGAGTCAATCAAATGGCCCAGTTACAAAACATACAGAAGTAAGCCTCAAGGTTACTGGCTAAAGGTTCACTCACTACTGTTCAATGAGTAAACTAGAGACAAAGGTTTGTGATTGTCTTGAGGCCTGGCTCAGTGTAAGAACAACCCAAATACAAGTGTATTTTATTGTATTTACAGGGAACCTTCAATAATGTATTTGATCTAATTCTGGACAAATATTCAATGAAATTTGTAATTTGACTTAATCACCTGCGTTTCAGGAAACTCCCAGATATATCCTACGTGTCTATTCTATACTTAGACCAGGTTAGTTGGCAAGCAATCTCCAGAATCTCATGTAATCGAAGGAGTCATGGACCTAAAAAGCTTTCTCACTCCAAAAGAATGAAGTAGGTGCTGCTTATACCTAGGGACACACTTCACTGTAGTTAGTATCTGGTAACTATACTTCCATAAGGATTCTGAGGCCTGCAGATTCTGTACAAAATAAGGTATTGTCTAATTTCTATATTTTGTATTTTAATGAAAATTGTATATTTCTATCTTTTTGTGTTTATCTTTCACTCTTGTGAGATTTGTAGGAAAAAAGATTTACAGTTGTTGAAGATTAGCTTAATTAAATTGTACACTCATAGTTGTTTACCATTTCCTCCTCAACATTTTTTAAAGATTTTTTAAATTTATTTGAAAGCTAGAGTTACAGAAAGAAAGATATCTTCCATCCACTGATTTACTCTCCAAATGGCTGCAACAGCCAGAGCTGGGCCCATCTGAAGCCAGGAGCCAGGAGCTTCATCCACATCTCCTACATGGATGCAGGGGCCTTAGTACTTGTATCATCTTCTGTTGCTTTCCTATGTGCATTATCAGGGAGCTAGATTGTAAGGGGAGCAGCTGGAACTTGCACTGGTGCCCTTATGGGATTCCCATGCCTCAGGCAGGGGCTTTACCCTCTACACCACAGCACCAGCCCCCCTTGTCAATATTTTTGAAATATGTACCACAAGCCCTAATTTTCTCAATTAATTAAGGGCAGATTCACATTTTATTACAAAGTTAGGGAGATTGGATTAAGATGATGGAGTAGGGAGTGAGCTTGCTGCTCTAGTCTAGGAGAAGATAGCTTTAAAAAAGTGGAAAGAGTTCAGACTCAGGGAGTAATTAGGGAGAAAACAGCAGAGGAAACTACACAAATTGGAGGGACACAGTGGATTTATGTGGGGGGGCATGGACATGCACATCTCAGGACCCCAGAAGCCAGAGCCTCTGCACAAGTGTTGGAGAATGAGATGAGACCAGACTGCAGCAACCCAAGCCACTAACAAAAAATATGCATGAAGAGCCCAGAGGGAATCTGGCTTGGAGCCACATGGGGGGATAGTATACCTGCCAAACTAGAAAAGAAGAAACAAAGTGGGGCACGTTTCTCTCTCCCTAATCACCCTGCAACAGCATCCTATAACAAACTGATAGAGAGCAGGCACCATTTTGAACATACATAACAGCTGTGCCAGCCCATGTCTACACCCAGCAACAAGCCAAGCAGAGACTCCTGAGTTCTGGTGGGGCAAACAGACAGGGGACTGGGTTCTCGTGACTGTGGGAGGCTTGTGTGCCAGGACTGTGAAAACACTGAGCCTATGTGGGAGGACTCAGGGTTTGGCTGGGACTTTGGGGAGTTACCGTGGGAGGCTCCACATGCTTAGGGCTCCCTGTTTACCTGGTGAGGAATATTGTTGGGGAATCTTAGTTTCCATTGAGGACTACAAAGATCCTTTGTGGGTACTTGTGGCAGAATGGATGAATAATATACCCACTGGGGCTAGCACCCAGGCATTGGTCTCCTTTGAGGAGAGGAGCTCAGCTGAAGCTACACCAACAGACAAGAACAAACCTCTTCTCTAATTAAAAAAGAGAGAGAGTGAGACAGATTTACCATGCTGAACCTGGGTCTGTTACCACAGACACGACCTTCACCCTGGAGAACTGAACAGAGCTCCCTGGCCACACCCACCACATGCCTTTAGGTATTCACTGAAAGCAGATGCTCCATTAATCTACAGAGTCATAGTACAAAGATAAAACCACTAATCTACAGAGTCATAGTACAAAGATAAAAGCCAACACAGTGGAAAAAACAAAGAAGAAACTAACAAGTATCTCCACAAATGCCAAATAACAAAGGCACCAATTCAAGAAACAAGAATAAAGAAGACAACATGACACCCCCAAAAGAACACAACACTTCAGTACTAGATTGTGAAAATGATGAGACTGAAAAAATGCCAAAAATAGAATTCAAAAAATTGATCATAGGATTACTTAAAAAGAATCAGTAGCAAATGCATGAACTAATTAAACCCATACATGACATGGAAGAAAATTTCACCCATGAAATTGTGATCTTAAATCAAAATGAAACCTTAGGAATGAAGAACTCAATAGAACAAATAAAAAATGCAATGGAAAGCCTTAAAAACAGAATCAGTGAAGCAGAAAAAAGAATATTTGACTTAGAAGACAAAGCACAGGAAATTATAGAGTCATACCAAACACAACAAGAAGAAATTAGAAACTAAAAAACACAGTTGATAATCTACAGGGTACTATCAAACGACTCAACATATGGATTCTAGGAGTTCCTGAAGGCCTGGAAAGAGAAAAGATTAGAAGCCTGTTTTGGTGAACAAGTAACAGAAAATTTTCCTAATTTGGAGAAAGAGAGACATCCAAATATAGGAAGAAAATAGAACTCCTAATAGACATGACCAGAAAAGATATTCAGCATGACACATTGTAATCAAACTCTCCAGAGTAAAATCTAAAGGAAATATTCTAAAATGTGCACAAGACAAACACCAGATTACTTTCAGAAGATCTCCAATTAGACTCACAGTAGACATCTCATCAGAAACCCTACAGGTTAGGAGAGAATGATGAGATGTATTAGAAGTCTTAAGAGACTAGAACTATCAACCCACAATACTATACCCTGCAAAGCTCCCATTTATGAATGAAGGTGAAATGAAGACCTACCATGACAAACAGAAATTGCAAGAATTTGTCACACCTGTCCAGTATGGCAAAAGATGCTTAAGGATGTGCTGCACATGGAAACAGAGAAAGATAGGCATCACTATGAAAGAAGGTAAAGGAAGAAAATCTACCAGTAAAAGTACAAAGGATTTCTGGCCGGCGCCGTGGCTCAACAGGCTAATCCTCCGCCTTGCGGCGCCGGCACACCAGGTTCTAGTCCCGGTCGGGGCACCGATCCTGTCCTGGTTGCCCCTCTTCCAGGCCAGCTCTCTGCTGTGGCCAGGGAGTGCAGTGGAGGATGGCCCAAGTGTTTGGGTCCTGCACCCCATGGGAGACCAGGATAAGCACCTGGCTCCTGCCATTGGAACAGCGCGGTGCGCCGGCCGCAGCGCGCTACTGCGGCGGCCATTGGAGGGTGAACCAACGGCAAAAAGGAAGACCTTTCTCTCTGTCTCTCTCTCACTGTCCACTCTGCCTGTCAAAAATAAAAAAATAAAAAAAAAGTACAAAGGATTCCAAAGTAAAAAATTGGAATATTTATGGAAAATGGCAGGGCAAAGTCATTACTTATTAATCGTCACCTTGAATGTAAATGGCCTCAACTCTCAAGTTAAAAAACACACACTGGCTGAATGGATTAAAAAAGAAAATCTATCTATTTACTGCTGCCTACAAGAAACACATCTCACCAACAAAGATGCATGCAGACTGAAGTAAAGGATGGAAAATGATATCCCGTGCTAACAGAAACCAATATAAGACAAAATAGACTTTAACACAAAACTGTGAAAAGAGACAAAGATGTGCACTATGTAATAATTAAGGGATCAATTCAACAGGACGAAGTAACTATTATAAACATATATGCACCTAACTACAGGAAACATGGCTACTGAAAACAAACGTTTTTTTTTTGTATTTTTTTTTTTTTGACAGGCAGAGTGGACAGTGAGAGAGAGAGACAGAGAGAAAGGTCTTCCTTTTGCCGTTGGTTCACCCTCCAATGGCCGCCGCGGTAGCACGCTGCGGCCGGCACACCGCGCTGATCCGATGGCAGGAGCCAGGTGCTTCTCCTGGTCTCCCATGGGGTGCAGGACCCAAGGACTTGGGCCATCCTCCACTGCACTCCCTAGCCACAGCAGAGAGCTGGCCTGGAAGAGGGGCAACCGGGACAGGATCGGTGCCCCAACCGGGACTAGAACCCGGTGTGCCGGCGCCGCAAGGCGGAGGATTAGCCTGTTGAGCCACGGCGCCGGCCTTTTTGTATTTTTTTTAACTTTTATTTAATGAATATAAATTTCCAGTGTACAGCTTATGGATTACAATGGCTTCCCCCTCCCATAACTTCCCTCCCAACCGCAACCCTCCCCTCTCCCGCTCCCTCTCCCCTTCCAATCACATCAAGATTCATTTTCAATTCTCTTTATATACAGAAGATCAATTTAGTATAAAGATTTCAACAGTCTGCACCCACATAGAAACACAAAGTGAAACATACTGTTTGAGTACTGGATATAGCATTAAATCAAAATGTATAGCACATTAAGGACAGAGATCCCACATGAGGAGCAAGTGCACAGTGGCTCCTGTTGTTGACCCAACAAATTGACACTCTAGTTTATGGCGCCAGTAACCACCCTAGGCTGTCGTCATGAGTTGCCAAGGCTATGGAAGCCTTCCAAGTTTGCCGACTCTGATCATATTTAGACAAGGTCATAAAAGACAGAGTGAGGATAGTAACCAATGATCCTAACAGTGGCATTTACCAGGTTTGAACAATTATACAGCATTAAATGGGGAAGAGGACCATCAGTACACACAGGTTGGGAGTAGAGCCATTGGTGGTAGAGTAGAGGTTATGATTACCAAGGAATGAGGCCCAAGTGCGCTAGACAGGGTCTAGAACAAAGGACAGAGTCATTATTAGAGGAGCTAAGAAAGGTGCTGTCTAAGCTACAATGAAGTTTTCTGATTGAGAGGCAAATAGAACCTGATAGAAGGGGCTTGATAATAATCTGGTGGGCTTTAGGCCTTGTAAGTTAAGAGGCACAGACCTACCTATCTCTTCACATGGGGTATATCCTAAGGGAGGTGTGAACCTCCTAGGGGAAGGCACTCTGTTGACTTTCATTACTTGGCTGGCCTGGGAGGAGAGCTGGCCAGGTAAAGGCAGGGGGAATCTCTAACAAGAAATTTACAGTTCTGCCTGCAATGTTGCTGACCCTACTTGACCATCCCCTCAGCTACAGTGGTCACTTTGGAAGTTGGGCTGAGTGAAGGGCTTTTCAGCTTAGAGCCAATAAGATCTGTGGCTCTGACCTGGGCATCCTTCGACTCCAGGGCAGGTCTATTTCCAGTGATCCAACTCTTGACAGAGCTGCCAGGGCTCTTCACAAGCTGACTTCTGCTGAAGCCCAGGCTTACCACATTGAAAGCCACTGCAGTGGACTGGCCTGCTGGGTCTCCTTGAGGGCAGATAACTGTACAGATCAGCCATTAATAGGCCTGCCACCCATTACTTCTGATGCCTAGCTTTCCTTTCCTCCTGGTTTGTGTTAAAGCAGACCAGAGGATGCAAGTCAAGGGAGTGCCCAAGTCCCATCTCTAATCTTCGGTGGCCTGAACTACAAGTCTATAGTCACAGGCATGTTCTGTAGTAGTTTTTCTAAGGTAGACAATGCCCATGAGGAAAATTATATTCTCACTTTAAAACTTTCTTTCCCTTTGGTCTGAAAGGGAGGTTTTTTCTACTTACTGTATACTTCGCAGATGGTGAAGTGAATCTAGCTATGAGATTATTATTTAAGTTCTTATTTTGGCTATGCTATTACAGAAAAATGTTAGCCATCTCTCTTATAAGGTCTAAAGATTAAATTGTGCGTCCTACAGATTCCTTCATAATAGAATTAGTTTCCTACCTTGAAGAGAATAGAGAAATGAAAGAACAAGTTGGGCTTACAATAGAGAAATGAGGGAGCAAGTCCTAGATTGCTTGCTGACAATAGCAATATCACATGAATACTTAGCAAATAGTTTCAACCTTTAGATAACAACTTAAGAAAACATTTACCAGAAGGTCCAATGCCTTCTATAAATTTTAAGAATCATGTATTAGAAAACACCTCTTAAATATCTAACATGGTGTAGTTTGTTTAACCAGTAAACTTAAGCACAACCATATAAAATATTTTTAGTTTCTTTCTACCAACAGGTTTAAAACATATGATACACAGATTCAGGTCCCACAAATTAAAATGTATCTTTGATTGATTTTAGCAGCTTAAATTTATGGACAATCTTATCTATAAGCCATTTAAAATAAAACTCTTAATAAAATTTTCCCATGTGGACATACAATATGTACACACATATAACATAGCATAATAGACCAATATAGCAATTTTAATAATAGCTTTTAAAATCTTTAACTCTTTTTGCAGATTGCCAATTGATTTGAATTGCTTTTTGTTTTTAGTAATCTCAGATAACCATACTTTCTCTCAGTTGGTACTGTTAATACATTATTGGCTTCATCTGTTTACAGAGCCATCCCAAAGTACTGAATACAATAGAAGTGGCTGGAAACAGTCCATAGGAACCTATAGGAGGACAGCTAAACACAGAACCAACAACGCTTTAGTTTTATGAGCAGCACATCATACATAACTGTGGATGACAAAAGACTTTAAGTCGCCATGTTTAAAATTATAAACTCATCAACCAACAAGAGGCACTTGCTTACTTCACAGTATTTTTGAAAGCACCTGTAGGATTTTACAAGTATTTAACCCTTTAGACCTCTGGGGCTTTCTCATTAATATAACTATCATGTCTAGTAACACAAGATCGTTAGACTTTTTAATTCTCAAACATTTGTATTAATAGCATTTTCCATTATAGAAACTTAAAATTTGGTACCACATCACATCTTGACAGTACTTCTAATATAATCCAAATAGCCTGATTAGTTGGTGTCTCTATAAGATGAGAAACATAGGTCCTTCGATTTTTTCAGTTGGACCCAAACTGGAAAAACCAAAGTCCAGGATTTACTGGAAATTTTAGAGACCAGATTGTTTGAAACTTTGATATTTTGAATGCCTGTCAAGAATGCCAAGAAGGCTCAAAATCCAAAATATCTGGTTGAAATAAGATTCCTTAAAATCATGACATAACATAGACCAAATGTGATCATTGTTACAAGGTGATTATTCAACTCTTTGAAAATAAGCACATATTTCAATAACCCATAGCTCTTAATAAAAATTCAGCTGTTTTTGAACAATTAGAATTTAACAGACATCAAGAGAACATAATAGATTACTTTAACACATTGCTTTAACAGAGCATCAGAGTTTAATTCTATGTCAAAGAGAAATTGAGCTTCCTGTGATCTTTTGCTGTAAGGTTTCCTTCCTTTACCTTCTTTCATATTGGTGACCATGTTTCTGTATTTCTGTGTGTAATACATCTTTAAGCATCTTTTGCAGGGCAGGATGAGTGGCAACAAATTCTTTCAGTTTCTGTTTGCTATGAAAAGTCTAAATTTCACCTTCATTCACAAATGAGAGCTTTGCAGGATATAATATTCTGGGCTGGCAGTTTTTCTCTCTTAGTACCTGGTCTATGTCTTGCCATTCCGTTCTAGCTTGTAGGGTTTCTGAAGAGAAGTCTGCTGTGAGTCTAATTGGAGATCCTCTAAGAGTAATCTGCCGTTTCTCTCTTGCACATTTTAGGATCTTTTCTTTATGTTTCACTGTGGTGAGTTTGATTACAACATGTCGTGGTGAGGATCTCTTTTGGTCATGTTTATTAGGGGTTCTATAAGCTTCCTGTACTAAGATGCCTCTGTCCTTCTCCAAACCTGGGAAATTTTCTGCTAGTATGTCACTGAAAATGCCTTCTAATCCCTTCTCCCTCTCCATGCCTTCAGGAACTCCTAGAACCCGAATGTTGGGTTTTTTAATAGTATCCTGTAGATTCCCGACAATATTTTTTAGATTTCTAATTTCCTCTTCTTTTCTTTGGTTTGCCTGTTTCCGTTCCTGTTCTCTGTCTTCTAAGTCTGATATTCTCTCTTCTGCTTCGCCCATTCTGTTTTTAAGGCTCTCTAGTGTGTTTGTCATTTGATCTATTGAATTCTTCATTTCATTATGATTTCTCATCACTATCACAGTTTCTTGTTCTACTAGTTGTTTCATTTCATTTTGATTCCTCCTTAATATTTCATTTTCACGAGAGAGATTTTCTATTTTGTCCATTAAAGATTTCTGTAGTTCAAGAATTTGTTTTTGAGAACTTCTTAATGTTCTTTTCAATTTTTTGAGATCTGCTTCTTTCATTTCTTCTATCTCATCATCTTCATAATCTTGAATTGGGGTGTCTTTTTCATTTGGGGGCGTCAAAGTGTCTTCCTTGTTCTTGTTACCTCGGTTTTTGCGTTTGTTGTTTGGCATGTTGGAGATATTTGGTTTCTTCACTGTGGTGTTTTTTCTTGTTACACTATGGCTCTATATTAAGTGGACTGTCTGCTTTCAGTGGAGCCTTAGAGGCTTGAGATGAGTGTGGCCTGAGAGCTGTGTTTGGTTCCTCCGGGTTGAGGGTGTGTCAAAAATGACACTCCCAGGCTAGATGTGGTAAATCTCTTTTTCTTTCTTTCTTTTTTTGATTCAAAAGGGAAGTAATTCCACACAGCTGAACGTAATTGGAGGTAGTTAAGCAAATGATATACCCACAGGAGCCAGAGATTGGAAGCTCTTTCCCAAGGACCACACAGGGAATCTGTGCTGCCCTCAGTGTGGGCTCCAATTCTCCTGCAGTCTCCCACTGGGTTGCCAAGTTAGATCCTAATCTCCTGTTATTTCACCCCTATCCCCAGAGTCAGGTTTTTCTCATAGTTTCAGGGCCGGTGCAGACCTGAGGTCGCCCTGCTTATGACGTATGTCCAAAATGGCACCTGCTCTTTGTCTTGCTCGCCTTTGAGGGGTGAGCAGAGAGAGAGAAACTCGTGTCTGTATCGTTCACTTTTTTTTTTTCCTCTCTCTCTTCTAGTTAGCCTGGTGAACTTTTCCCCACGGAGTTTCAAGCCTCGTTCCCTCTAGTCTCCTCTTTCTGCTTGCCTGCTGGTGTCTCGGGCTATGGAGGTTCGGCTCACCTCGCGTTCCAGTGCTGGTGTGTTGAGTCTGCCGCTGGTGTCCCGAACTTGGGCTCCCATGCTCTCCACGCAGGTCCACTGTGAATCACTAGTTCCGGAAGAGTTTTCTCTGCTGTTTCTTCCCCTATTCTTCCTTGACGCTGCAGTATCTCCACTTTTATTAACCTGTCTCTCCCCCGGACTAAATGTGTGCTCCCTTCCTATTCCGCCATCTTGCCGCTCCTGAAAAGAAATGTTAAGGGATCTAAAGGGAGACATAGATACAAATCCAGTAGTAATGGTGGATTTCAGTACCCCACTTTCAGCAATGGACAGATCAACCAGACATAAAATCAATAAGGAAACAGCAGAGTTAATTGACATTATAGACCAAAAGGACCTAACAGATATCTACAAAACTTTTTTTTTAATTCATAACTTGTTTATTATTATTTTTTATTTCATAAATGTGAATTTACAAAGTGCAACTTTTGTATTGTTGTGGCTTTCCCCCCTCAACCTCCCTCCCTCCCGTGGCCCTCCCCTCTCCCTCTCCCATCCCGCCCTTTATCGAGTTTCATTTTCAATTACCTTCATATACTGAAGATCAACTTAGTATATACTAAGCAAGGATTTCAACTGGCTGCATTCACACAATCGCACAAGGTATAGGGTACTGTTCGACTAGTAGTGTTTTTACATTTCATAGTAAAACACATTAAGGACAGAGATCCTACGCGGGGAGCATGTACTCAGTGACTCCCGTTGTTGATTTAACAATTGGCACTCTTATTTGTGACGTCAGCAATCACCCGAGACTCTTGCTTTGAGCTGTCTAGGCTATGGAAGTCCCTTGAGTTCACCGACTCTGAACTTGTTTAGTCAAGGCCGTGTCACAGTGGAGGTTCCTTCCTCCCTTCAGAGAAAGGCGCCTCTCTCCTTGATGGCCTGTTCCTTCTACAGAACTTTTTATCCTACAGTTTCAGAATATACATTCTGCTCACCAGTGCATATAACTTTCTCTAGGATTGACCACATGCTAGGTGATAAAGCAAGTGTCAGCAAATTCAGAAAAATTGAAATCATACTGTGCATCTTCTTGGGTCACAATGCAATGAACCTGGAAATCAGCAACTCAGGAATCTCTACAACATATGCAAGCACATGGAGACTGAGCAACATGCTCCTGACTGACCAGTAGGTCATAGAAGTCATCAAAAGAGAAATAAAAAATTTCTGGAAAAAATGAAGTTGACAATACAACATAACAAAACTTATGAGATACAACAAAAGCAATGTTAACAGGAAAGTTTATACAGTTGGTGCCTACATCAAGAAATTGGACAGGCACAAACAAAATGAGCTATCACTACATCTCAACGATCTAGAAAAACAACAGCAAACCAAACCCAAAACTAGTAGGAGAAGAGAAATAATTAAAAGTAGAGAAGAAATCAACAAAATTGAAACAAAAAATACAAAATATCAGCAAAATGAAGAGCTAGTTTTTTGAAAAAATAAACAAATTGACACACCATTGGCCCAACTAACAAAAAAAAAAAAAAGAGAAGACCCAGATCAATAATATTAGACATGAAAAAGGAAATGTAACAACAGACACAACAGAAATAGAAAGAATCATCAGAAATTACTATAAAGAGCTATATGCAACAAACTGGGAAACCTAGAAGAAATGGATAGATTCCTAGACACATTCAACTAACCTAACTTGAGCCATGAAGATAGTAGAAAACCTAAACGCTCCAATATCCAAGATGGAAATTGAGTCAGTAATAAAGAATCTCCCAAGAAAGAAAAGCCCAGACTAGATGGCTTCACTGCTGAATTCTATGACATTTAAAGAAGGAACTAACTCGAATTCTTCTCAAGTTATTCAAAACAATTGAAAGTGAGGGAATCTTCCTAAATTCTATGAAGCCAGCATCACCTGAATTCCTAAACCTTAAAAAGACACAACAGAGAAAGGGAACTATAGACCAATTTCCCTAATGAACATAGATGCAAAAATCCTCAACAAAATTCTAGCCAATAGACTCTAACAATACATCAGAGAGATTGTCCATCCAGACCAAATGGGATTTATCCCTGGTATGCAGGGATGGTTTATCCTTTACAAATCAACCTGATACATCACATTAACAAACTGAAAAACAAAAACCATATGATTATCTCAATAGATGCAGAGAAAGCATTTAATAAAATACAACACCCTTTCATGATGAAAACTCTAAGCAAATTGGGCATTGAAGGAATATTCCTCAACACAATCAAGGAAATTTATGACAAACCCATGGGCCAGTGTCCTATTGAATGGGGAAGGGTTGGAAGCATTCTCACTGAGATCCAGAACCAGACGAGGATGCCCACTCTCACCATTGCTATTCAATATAGTCCTAGCAGTTTTAGCGAGAGCCATTAGGCAAGAAAAAAAAATCAAAGGGTTACAAATTGGGAAGGAATAAGTCAAACAATCCCTATTTGCAGTGACGTGATTCTTTTTATAGGGGATCCAAGGAACTCCACCAAGAGACTATTGAAACTCATAGAAGAGTTTGGTAAAGTAGCAGGATATAAAATCAGTACATGAAAATCAACAACCTTTGTATACACAGACAATGCTATGGCTGAGAAGGAGCTTCTAAGATCAATCTCATTCACAATAACTACAAAAAATATCAGATACCTTGGAACAAATTTAACCAAGGATGTCAAAGATCTCTACGATTAGAGTTACAATTCATTAAAGAAATAGAAGAAGATAAAAAAAATATAAAAATCTTCCATGTTCAAGGATTGGAAGTAAAATATCATCAAAATGTCCATACTTCCAAAAGCAATTTACAGATTCAATGCTATACTCATCAAAATACCAAAAAAATACCATATGCTTCTCAGATATGGAAGAAATGATGCTGAAATTAATTTGGAAACACAGGGGACCTCAAATATTTAAAGCAAACTTATACAACAAAAGCAAAACTGGAGGCATCTCAATACCAGATTTCAATGCATACTACATGCAGTTTTAATCAAAACAGCCTGGTACTGGTACAAAAATAGATGGATAGACTAATGGAACAGAAAATAGAAATGCCAGAAATCAATCCAGGCATCCGCAACCAACTTATATTTGACCAAGGAGCTAAAATCAATCCCTGGAGAAAGGACAGTCTCTTCAACAAATGGCATTGGGAAAACTGGATTTAACATGCAGAAGTATGAAGCAGGACCCCTATCTACACCTTACACAATAATCCATTCAAAATGGATTAAAGACCTAAATCTAGCACCTCATACCATGGAATTATTAGAGTACATTGGGGAAACCCTGAAAGACATTGGAACAGGCAAAGAATTCGTGGAAAAGATCCCAGAGGCACTGGCAGTCAAAGTCAAAATTAAGAAATGGGATTACATCAAATTGAGATGCTTCTGTACTGCAGAAGAAGCACTTAGCAAAGTGAGGAGGCAACTAACAGAATGGGCGAAAATATTTGCAAACTATGTAACTGATAAAGGATTAATAACTGGAATATGTAAAGAGATCAAGAAACTCCACAACAACAAAAGAAACAACCCTGTTAAGAAATGGGCAAAGGACTTAAATGTTTTTCAAAAGAGGAAATCCAAATGGCCAACAGACACATGAAGAACTGTTCAGTATCACTAGTTGTTAGGGAAATGCAAATCAAAACCACAGTGAGGTTTCACCTCACCCCAGTTAGAATGACTTTTATACAGAAATCAACAAACAACAAATGCTGGTAAGGATGTGGGATGAAAGATATTCTAATCCACTCTTGTGGGTGTGTAAACTGGTAAAACCAATGTAAGACAGTATGGAGATATCTCAGAAAACTGAATATAGACCTAGCTTATGATCCAGCCATCTCACTCTTGGGAATTCATCCAAGGGAAATAAAATCAGCAAATAAAAGGGTTATCTGCACCTGCATGCTTTTTGAAGCTCAGCTCACAATAGCTAACACATGGAATCAACCCAAATTTCTGTCAACTGAAGGCTGGATAAAGAAATTATGTGATATGTACTCTATGGAATACTACACAGCAGTAAAAAAAAATGAAATCCTGTAATTTGCAATAAAATGGATGAATCTGGAAAATATCATACTTAGTGAAAGAAGCCAGTCTGAAAGGGACAAATACCATATGTTCTCCCTGATCTGTGATAACTAATAGAGCACCTAAAAGGCAATCTGTAGAAGTGAAATTGACACTTTGAGAAGCAATGACTTGAACAGTCCTTGTGTTGACTGTTGAGGAATAGTTTTTTTTCTTCTTCATACTATTTGTTGAACTCTTTACTTAAAATAGAGTTAATCATATATGTACAAAGTCAGTTGAAAATAGATCTCAGTAAAAAATAGGAGTGGGAAGCAGGATGCACAGCAGACTCATAGAATAGCGGATGTCCTAAACAGCACTCTGGCCTCAGAATGAGCCCTTAAGGCATTTGGATCTGGCTGAAGAGCCCATGAGAGTATTTTAGGCATGGAAAACCAGGACACTCTAGGAAAAAAAATGACTTAAATGAAGGATCTCCATGTGTGAGATCCCAGTGGGAAAGAACAGATCATCAAAGAAGGAGGTACCTTTCTCTGAAGGGAGGAGAGAACTTCCAATTTGACTATGACCTTGTCTAAATTTGATTGGAGTCGGTGAACTCAAAAGGCTTCCATAGCCTTGGCATCTCATGACAAGAGCCTAGGGTGATTACTGATGCCATAAACAAGAGTGTCAAATTGTTAAGTCAACAACAGGAGTCACTGTGCACTTACTCCTCATGTAGGATCTCTGTCCTTAATGTGCTGTACATTGTGATTTAGTGCTATAACTAGTACTCAAACAGTATTTTTCACTTTGTGTTTCTATGTGGGTACAAACTGTTGAAATCTTTACTCAATATATACAAAACTGATCTTCTGTATATAAAGAGAATTGAAAATGAATCTTGATGTGAATGGAAGGGGAGAGGGAGCAGGAGATGGGAGGGTTGAGGGTGGGAGGGAAATTATGGGGGGGAAAGACATTGTAATCCATATGCTGTACTTTGGAAATGTATGTTCATTAAATAAATGTTAAAAAAAATTGGAGTGGGAATAAGAGAGGGAGGAGGAAGTTTGTAACTATAAAGCTGTATAGTTCTGCATACATTCCTGTGGTCCTCTTTTTTTCACCCTTTTTTTAATTTAACTTTTATTTAATGAATATAAATTTCCAAAGTATAGCTTATGGGTTACAATGGCTTCCCCCCTCCCATAACTTCCCTCCCGCCCGCAACCCTCCCCTTTCCCGCTCCCTTTCCCCTTCCATTCATGTAAAGATTCATTTTCAATTCTCTTTGTATACAGAAGATCAGTTTAGTATATATTAGGTAAAGATTTCAACATTTTGCCCATATAGCAACATAAAGTGAAAAAACTACCATTGGATTACTAATTATAGCATTAAATAGCAATGTACAGCACATTAAAGACAGAGATCCTACATAATTTTTTTCAAATTAATTAATTTTCTATGCCATTTCCATTTTAACACCAGGTTGTTTTTTTTTTTTTCATTTCCAATTCTTTTTCACCCTTTCTTAAAGACTTGTTTATTCATTTGAAAATCAGAGTTGCACAGAGAGAAAAGGAGAGAGATAGACAGAAAGAGAGAGAGAGAGGTCTTCCATCTGCTGGTTCATCCCCAAGTGGCCGCAATGGCTAGAGCTGTGCTGAACTGAAGCCAGGAACCAGGAGCTTCTTCCCGGTCTTCCCACGTGGGTGCAGCGGCCCAAGGACTTGGGCCATCTTCTACTGATTTCCCTGTCCATAGCAGAGAGCTTGATTGGAAGTAGAGCAGCTACAATGCCCATATGGGATGCTGGCACTGCAGGAGTAGCTTTACCTGCTATGTCCTGGCACTGGCTCCCAGACTTAATTCTAAGGGTACTGTTTAAAAACTTGCCATGGGTCCCCAATTCCCATTAAGCTGGGTGGTAAAAATGCCATCTTAAGTGTTAATGTGATCATATTAAGTGTTGAAATGATCTTATAGATAGGATAAAGTGTTAAAGGAATCACATAAATAAGAGCAAGTGTCTGGTAATAATGGATAGAATTAAAAAGGGGGGAATGTTCCAACATGGGAAGCAGTCCACACAGCACTCACGGAATGACAATCTTTTTAAATATCACTATTACCTCAGAATCAGCCCTTAAGGCATTCCGGTCTGACTGAAAAGCTCATGAGAGCATTTAGCAGGCATGGAAAGCCAAGACACTGTGGCAAAAAAAA
Source organism: Lepus europaeus (assembly GCF_033115175.1). NCBI lineage: Eukaryota > Metazoa > Chordata > Mammalia > Lagomorpha > Leporidae > Lepus > Lepus europaeus. The sequence continues at coordinate 101,802,816 of NC_084827.1, read as the reverse complement.
AAAAAAAAATGTCTTTCATGAAGGATCCCAATGAGAGAGACCCTAGTGGAAAAAAGTGGTCATCAAAGAAGGATGTACTTTTCTCTGAGGGGAGGAGATAACTTCCAATTTGCTTATGGCCTTGTCTAAATACTGGCAGAGATTGTGAATTCAAAAAGCTTCCATAGCCTTGGCAGTTCATGTCAAGAGCCTTGGGTGATCACTGACATCATATGTAAGACTGTTAATTGTTAAATTAACAACTTGGGTCACCGTGCACTTACTTCTCATATAGGACCTCTGTCCTCAATGAGTTGCATTATGAGAATTAACTGTGAAACTTGTTCTCAGTTTTTTGTGTGGGTGGGTGGGTGGGTGGGTGCAAATTGTTGAAATCTTTATTTAGTATAGAGTTGGTCTTCTGTGTATAAAGTTAATTGAAAATGAACCTTAGTGGAAAATGGGACTGGGAATGGGAGGAGGAGGAGGAGGTGTGGTGGAAGGGCGGGTATAGTGGGAAGAATCACTATATTCCTAAATTTGTGCTTATGCAATTTGTACTCCTTAAATAAAAGGTTTCTTTAGGAAAAAATATAAAATAAAAGTAGGGAGCACATGTATTGTCAAGTGATTGTAACACCCACATCCCACTTCAGAGTACCTATGTTCAATTCCTAGCTCTGGCTCTTCACTTGTTTCCTGATAATGCAGACTCAGAGAGATAGCAATGATGGTTCAAGTAACTGAGATCCTGCCACCCATGTCTAAGATTCAGATTGAGTTCCTAGGTCCTGACTCCAGCCCAGGGCTCAGCCCTGCTTTTTTTTGACATTTAGGTGGAGTGAATCAGTGGATGCAACCTCTCTATTTCTCTGTCTCTTTCTCTCTTCCTCTCAAATAAATAAACATTTTAAAAACCATAGCTTTAAGAAAGCAAAATTATTGTTTTCTTACCACTAGAAAACTATTTTTGTATACAAAATTGTAAGGATGTAGAAGATGAAATGATAATCTGCAATATAACATGATATCAATATATACGAATGAAGAAAAGAATCAAAGGTTCTCTGGAATAAAAAGGGAGTGAAGAGTTTTCAGGTCACTCTGAAGGCTTACAACATGGTATATTCTTGGGAAGCTCCCATAGAGACTTTTTTTTAAGAGTTGTAAGATAACATTATATACTATTAGGATTAGTTGTTTTAGAAAAGAATGTATTGATATGATTATAAACTATAAATGTACATGAGAAGTGGCCTTTAGAAGGAAACACAGTGTACTTCACAAATCTGAAATCTGTTAGCATCATAGTTTGTAGTCTTTAGTCTATTTGACCTAAAAATATCAGATTATTAACTAAGAGTATGTGAATTCTGTTTCTACTAATGACCTAAATATCCCTGAACAGGAGTTCATGTTCACTGATTGATCAAGCCCCTGATGACTTCAGAAGGCAACTGTTCCTTTTGTCTAATTGGTGAAATCACTCCTTAAATAATAATTATTGTATCTGAGATATTCTCATTTTTAAAAATTAGAACTTTAACTCTAAACTCATTTTTTTAAAATTACATATTTGGACTCACTTTCGAAAGAACTTATGGTGGTTCCTTCTAGGAGTTGGTTCTTCATGTCCAACGTACCTACTAAGTATTTTCTTTCTTAATGTGTATCTGTCTTTCATGCATTTTTTTAAAGTTGGAATTATACTCTGGAAGAATAACCATTACAGAAAATAATGGGATGAAGCATGTTGAGGTGTAGTTTAGAATCACAAAGACTTTCTTGGAAAAGCAGACCTAGATACATTATAATTTAAGAGAATATCTGAAAGACAGATAGAAAAAAAACTGTTTTTCATACCAAAGAACACCCAATAATTAAAATGCCATTATTTTTCCTGAGGAAGCATAGAGGACAGGAGATGATAAAACATCATCTTAAAAGCTAAAAGAGTAAATCAGTGAGCCCCAAATTTAGTGCCCAATGGAAGTATCCTTCAGGAATGATGGCAAAATTAAAATTATTTTGCAAATGGAAAACTAAGAGAAACTTATCTCCAGCAGACCTGTACTACAAGAAATGATAATGGAAATTCTTCAACTGGAGAGAAATGATACTAACCCAACACTCGGATCTTCAGGAGCAACAGAAGAACATCTGAAATGGTAAATATCTGGATAAAAACAAAACACTGTTTTTATCCTTTTAAGTTCCTTAAAAAGTTCCTTAAAAAGACCTATGGATATTTAAAGTAAAAATTATAACACTGGGGTTTTTGATGTATGCTGACAGGATTCACAAGTATACAATAAAACTCATGTATAAAACTGCTATAAAATACATGAAACCTTAAGAAAGGATAGTGTAGGAGGGAGGTGGTTAAAAGGACATTCATGCTTGCAAGTTGTCTGTATTTTACATGAAGAGGTATCAAGCTCTGATTGAACTGTGCAAGATTAGAAATGTATATCGTGATCCTTAGAGAAACCACTAGAAACAAAAAGCAATAAACAAAACAAGGAGGGTAAAGCTCATGAACCAACAGAATTATCAGAGGAGCAACAAGAGCTAGTATAACAACAAATAGAGGAACCACCCTGAATCAGATAATAAAAGTGCTAAATTAAACTGATGATAATGATTATATTAAATATTTATACTGTAAATAAAAGGAAGATTGTTGGAATACATATAAAAGGAAGACCTAGCTCTACTACCTACATGGAATAAACTTTAGATGTTAAAAGGCATGTTAAATAAATGAATAGACAAAACTACCAGGCAAGCAGTAAACATGAAAATTAATTAAGTCTATATTAATATCACATGAAATATATTTTAATACTGAAGACATTATGTGAGATAAAGGGATATTTCATAATGTTATAGACAAATTTTAGTAAGAAATAATTGTAAATGTCCATGTATTTAACAGTGCCTTAAAAATACAAGAAGCAGGGTGGGCACTGTCCCTCAGCCTTCCTGGGTTGCCCTCATCCCATACCAGCTACTTTAATTCTGATCCACCTCCCCACTAATAAACTTGGGAAGCAGCAAATGATGGCTCTAGTACTTGAGTTCCTGCCACCCACAAGGAAGAACAAATGGAGTTCCTCGCTTCAGGCTGGCCCAGCCCCAGCTATTGCAGCCATTAGTGGAGTCAACCAGTTTCTCTCTGTGTGTCACTCTGCCTTTTAAATCAATGGATAAATCTTTAAAAAAAATACATGAAGCACAAATTTCTCTGTAACTGATAGAACTAAAAGAAAAGCCGAAAAAAAAAAAACATAGACAAAAGATTTGAATAACACTGCTTTAATCTTGCAGTTATTTATGTAACATTATACCCAACATCTGCCAAATACATATTGTTTTCATGTACACCTGGTATGGTCCCATGATAGACCATAAAACACATCAATAAATTTGAAAACAATGAAGTTATACAGCATATGTTCTCTTATCAAAAGAATTTAAATAGTAGTCAGTAACAATATGAAGGGGAAATACTAAATATTTCAGATAAATACCTCTGAATAAAACATGTGGCAAAGAAGAAATCAAGGAGAAAATTAGAAAATACTTCCCCTTTTCTTTTTCTCTACCATCCTGGACAATGTACCTTTTTGCCATGTTTTTTCATAAGACTTTGAAGATCAAGTGATTCCTGGCCAAAAACAACAAAATCACTCATTCCTCAATGTGTTCTGATGAAAATTGGTGATAAAATCAGGTATAACTCCAAAAAGAGACATTGAAGAAGAATCAAGTCAGATTTATAAAGAGTTGCACATCATATGACACACATATTTATGTTGTATCAAGGTCACTATCATCTTCTTTTAAAGAACTTATTTAGGGGCTGGCTCTGTGGCTTATCGGGTAAATCCACCACCTGCAGTGTTGGCATCCCACTGGGGCACCGGTTTGAGTCCCAGCTGCTCCACTTCCAAGCCAGCTCTCTACTATGGCCTGGGAAAGCAGGAGAGGATGGCCCAAGTGCTTGGGCCCCTGCACCCACGTGGGAGACCCCGAGGAAGCTCCTGGCTCCTGGCTTCAGATCGAACTAGCTCTGGCCATTATGGCCATTTGGGGAGTGAACCAGAGGATGGAAGACCTCTCTCTCTCTCTCTCTGTCTCCCCCTCTCTGTAACTCTTCCTTTCAAATAAATAAATCTTTTTAAAAAATATTACTTGTTTGTTTATTTGAAAGGTTCAGTAACAGAGAGAGGGAAAGAGAAAGAGATCTCCCATCCACTGGATCACTTTCCAAATGCCCACAATAACCAGGACTAGGCCAAGCTGAAGTCAAGAGCCAGGAATTCCTTCCAGGTCTCTTGCCAGAGGGGTGGCAGGAACCCAAAAATGTCACTATCATGTTAACCATACCAAGCTGAACATGTCACCACTGAATAGCCAGACATGATTAATTGAGGATGCGATTTTCTCTTTGTTTCTCTGCCCTGCACTGGTGGTTTGGTTCAATAATATAGGAAATTTTTAGGAAAAAGTTAAGTGAATTAAGTAAAAATACAATATATCAAAATTTTGGGAATGCAGATAAAGTAGTGCTTAATGGATAACACTGCTTTAAGTCCTTAAGTTAAAAAATAAAAAAGTTCTAAAATTAATGACCTATGATTCAACAAAGGACATTAGAGTAAGAAAAACAAAGTAGCCCAAAGAAAATATAATGAAGAATGAAAAAAACAAACAAACAAAAAAAACCAAAAACAAAAACAGGGGCCAGTGTTGTGGCATAGCAGGTAAAGCCACTACCCACAATGTCAGCATCCCATATGGACACCAGTTCACATCCAATCTGCTCCACCTCTGATTTGCTAATGGCCTGGGAAAAGCAATGGAAGATAGTCCAAGTGCTTGGGGCTCTATACTCCCATGGGAGACCTGGAAGAAGCTCTAGGCTCCTGACTCCTGGCTTTGGTCTGGCCCAGCCCTGGCCATTGTGGCCACCTGTGGAGAAAATCAGTAGATGGAAGATTTTCTCTCTCTCTCTCTCTCTCTCTCTCTCTCTCTCTTTCTAATTCTTTGAAATAAATAAATAAATGTTAAAAGGAAAAAAAAGAATAGGGGGCCAGCACTGTGGTGTAGTGGATTGAGCCTCCACCTTGGGCACCAGCATCCATTTGACCAGTTCATGTCCCAGCTGCTCATCTTCTGATCCAGCTCTCTGCTTATGGCCTGGGAAAGCAGCAAAAGATGGCCTAAGTATTTGGGCCCCTGGACCCATGTGAGAGAACCAGGAAGAGGCTCATAGCTCTTGGCTTTGGATCAGGTCAGCTCTAATTATAGCCCTAATACCAAAACCTGACAAAGACATTACCAAAATAAGCATTTCCATAACTGTATAACTGTGACCTCCTGAACCTAAATACGAAAAAACAAACAAAAAACACTTGTGCCAGCATTCTGACCTAGTGGGTAAAGCTGCCACCTGCAACACCTGCAGTGTCTCAAATGGGCACCAGTTCCTATCCTGGCTATTCTGCTTCTGATCTAGCTCCCTGATAGTGTGTCTGGGAAAGCAGAAAATAGCCCAAGTACTTGGGCCCCTGCAGCCATGAGGGAGACCCAGATAGAGTCCCAGGCTTCTGGCTTCGGCCTTGCCCAACCCCTACCATTGTGGCCATTTAGGGAGTAAACAGTGCATGAAGATGCTCTTTCTATGTCTGTCTCTTTCTTTCTCTGTGGCTCTGCCTTTAAAATACATAAATAATTGTTTTTATTTTTTCATCATTTTTAAAGATTTATTTTTTTTTATTTAAAAGTTAGAGTTACACACAGAGAGAAGGAGAAGCAGAGAGAGAGAGAGAGAGAGAGAGAGAGAAGTCTTCCATCCATTGGTTCACTCCCCAATTGGCCACAATGGCCAGAGCTGAGCTAATCCAAAGTCAGGAGCTAGGAGCTTCTTATGGGTCTCCCATGAAAGTGCAGGGGCCCAAGGACCCAAGCTATCCTCCACTGCTTTCCCAGGCCATAGCAGAGAGCTGGGTTGGAAGTACAGCAGCCGGGACTCGAACTGGCACCCATATAGGATGCCAGCACTGCAGACGGCAGCTTTACCCACTACACCACAGCACTGGCCCCAAAAGTAATTGTTTTTAAAAAACACTTTACAAAATAGCACAGTGAATTAAGTATTATATGAAAAAAGTGTATAATGAGCAAAGAATTTGTTCCATGAATGCAGGACTGGGTCAACATTCAGTACTTTGTCAATTTTAGTTCATTATATTAATAAAATAAAAGAGAAAACACATATGATCATTTAAAATGTGCAGAAAAAGCAGCCAACAAAATTCAATCTGTGTTTACAATGAAAACTCAGTAAGCTGGTAATAGTAAGGAAGTTCATAATGTGATAAGGGGTATCTATTTGAAAACCCTTGGAACGTCATGCATGGTAGTCAAGGACAGAGTACTTTATCCCAAAGATTAGAAACAGAAAGAATGGAGCCAACACTGGCATATCAGGTAAAGCTGACGCCTGCAGTGCCAGCATCCCATATGGGCACTGGTTCCAGTCCCTGCTGCTCCACTTCCAATCCAGCTCCCTGCTAATGAACCTGGGAGAACAATGGAAGATGGTGCAAGTGCTTGGGCCCCTAGACCCCCCCTGAGAGACCTGGAAGAAGCTCCAGGCTCCTGACTTTGAATCAGACCATCTGTACCTGTTGGAGAGTGAACCAGAGAATGGAAGACCTCTCTTTCTTTCTCTGCATCTGCCTCTCTGTAACTCTGCCTTTAAAATAAATAAATAAATCTTTTAAGAAAATAAAAAGAAACAGAAAAAATGCCCACTTTCACCACTTATATTTAACATCATCCCAAAAGGCTCTAGGCATTCCATTAAGGCAAAATAATAACAATAATAACAATGATGTACATAATGGTCATGAAGAAGGAAAAACCCAAGGAGTTTGTGAGACAAATACTATAAGTGAGTGAATTTAACAATGTTAGAAGACACAGATTTAAGATACAAAAATCAGCTATATTTTTTATATACTAGTAGCAAACTATTGGCAATTTTTTAAAAAATTGTCCAAAAGGATAATCTTAGGAGTAAATATAATGAGAGATACACAGTCTCTACCCTGAAAACTATAAAATATTATTAAAATTTTAAATTGTCTAGGTTAATAGAAAGATATTCCATGTTTATGGATTACAACACTCAAGATTATAGAGATACTGCTTTTAACCAAATTAATCAGTGTAAGCTATATAATTTCAGTTAAAACATCAGTAGACTGCTTTGGGAGAACATGACAAGCTGATTCTATAGTTGATGTGGAAATTAAAAAAAAAACAAGAATAGGCAATGCAGTTTTCAAAATGATAAATAAAATTTGAAATTGGAATCAGACCTTCTCTGATTTCAAGATTTAGCATAAAATTACTGTAATCATGATGATTATTGTTCAAACAGTAGCCCTGAGGAATAATGGCACAGAATTGAATCTTAAAATTAGGCTCATACATATATAATTAATTTTCATTAATGGTGCCAAGGTAATTAAGTGAGGAAATGGAGAATCTTTCCAATAAATGGTGTTAATACAACTGGCTGTCCATGTAGGGAAAAAATTTATTAAAGCCTACCTCACAACATGAACAAAAATAAACTCAAAATGAGCTATAGACTTAAGGGGAAAACTTACACTATAAATCTTTGAGGAGAAAAATCTTTGCTACATTGAGATGGGAAAATTATTTTTAATTAGAACTCAAAACCAAAAGAAAATATAACAAATTGACTTTTAAAAGATCAAATTGAGAACTTTAGCTCTTTGAAAATACTTTTAGAAAAATGAGTCTTGGCTTTGACTGTTTGCTCTGGCTGTTGTGGGCATTGGAGTAGTGCAGATCAAAATTCTCTGTCTCTGTGTCTCTTTCTCATGCTTTCAAATACAATGAAAGAACACACACATTTTTAAAACAACTGAAAAAACAGGAAATGAAATTTCAGTATATAGATCAGAGAAAAATATTTACATATATATCAAAGGACTTGCTTCCAGGATATCTTATAATTCACCAATAGGCAAAATGATCCACTAAAGAAATAGCAAAAACTTTTGCCCAGACACATAACAAAACAATGTAAGAATGGGTATATAAACACATGAAAAATATAATCAACACCGTCAGTGAACAATAAAATGCAAATTAAATCAAATGGAGACCCATTTTAAAGATTTATTTATTTATTTGAAAAGTACAGGCATAGAGAGAGAGATCTTCCATCTGCTGGTTCAGTCCCCAAAAGGCCACAGTGGCCGGAGTTGGGCCAGGATGAAACCAGGACCCAGGAGCTTCTTGTGGGTCTCCCATGTGGGTGCAAAGGCCCAAGGACTTGGACCATCCTTCTCTGCTTTCCTGGGCACATCAGCAGGGAGCTGGATCAGAAGAGGAGCAACCAGGAACTGAACCAGCATCTACATGGGATGCCAGTGCTTCAGGCAGCAGCTAAACCTGCTGTACCACAACACCAGGCCCAAAATTTTGTGTTTTAAAGAACACCATCAAGGAGGTGAAAAGGCAACAGAATATGAGTAATATTTGGAAATCATTTATCTAATAATAAACTTTTATCTTAAATATATCTATATACATATAGAAATAACTTGTATCTTGAGTATATATCTTTTTTTTTAAATAAATATTGTTTTATTAAACTTTTATTTAATGAATATAAATTTCCAAAGTACAGCTTATGGGTTACAATGGCTTCCCCCTCCCAAATTTCCCTCCCACCCACAACCCTCCCCTTTCCCGCTCCCTCTCCCCTTCCAATCACATCATGATTCATTTTCAATTCTCTTTATATACAGAAGATCAGTTTAGTATATATTAGGTAACGATTTCAACAGTTTGCCCCCATATAGTAACACAAAGTGAAAAAAAATACTGTTGGAGTACTAGTTATAGCATTAAATAAGAGTGTACAGTACATTAAAGACAGAGATCTTACATAACATTTTTTTTTAAATTAATGAATTTTCTATGCCATTTCCAATTTAACACCAGGTTTTTCCTTTTTTCATTTCCAATTATCTTTATATATAGAAGATCGATTCAGTATATAATTAGTAAAGATCTCATGAGTTTGTACCCACGCAGAAACACAAAGTGTAAAAATACTGTTTCAGTACTAGTTATAGCATCACTGCACATTAGACAACACATTAGGGACAGATCCCACATCGGATGTAAGTACACAGTGACTCCTGTTGCTGACTTAACAATTTGACACTCCTGTTCATGGCGTCAGTAATCTCCCTAGGCTCTAGTCATGAGTTGCCAGGGCTATGGAAGCCTTTAGAGTTCGCTGACTTTGATCTTATTCCGATAGGGTCATAGTCAAAGTGGAAGTTCTCTCCTCCCTTCAGAGAAAGGTACCTCCTTCTTTGATGGCCCTATTCTTTCCACTGGGATCTCACTTGCAGAGATCTTTCATTTGGGTCTTCTTCTTTTTTTACTTTTCCATGGTTTCTTGGCTTTCCATGCCTACAATACTCTCATGGGCTCTTCAGCCAGATCCAAATGCCTTAAGGGCTGATTCTGAGGCCAGAGTGTTGTTTAGGACATCTGCCATTCTATGAGTCTGCTGTGTATCCCACTTCCCATGTTGGATCTTTCTCTCCCTTTTTGAATGTATCAGTTAGTATTAGCAGACACTTATCTTGTTTGTGTGATCCCTTTGATTCTTAGACCTATCAGAGCCATCGAATGTGAACTGAAATTGATCACTTGGACTAGTGAGATGGCATTGGTACATGCCACCTTGATGGGATTGTATTGGAATCCCCTGGCACATTTTTAACTCCACCATTTGGTGCAAGTCTGATTGTGCATGTCCCAAATTGTACATCTCCTCCCTCTCTTTTTCCACTCTTAAATTTAACAGGGATCACCTTTCAGTTAAAATTTAAACACCTAAGAGTAATTGTGTGTTAATTACAGAGTTCAACCACTAGTACTAGAACAACAACAACAACAACAACAACAACAAATACTAAAAAGGATAAAGTATTACATTGTACATCTAGAGTCAGGACAAGAGCTGATCAGTTCATTGTTTCTTATAGTGTCCATTTCACTTGAACAGGTTTTCCCTTTGGTGCTCAGTTGTCGCCGATCAGGGAAAACAAATGATATTTGTCTCTTAGGGACTGGCTTAATTCACTCAACATGATGTTTTCCAGATTCCTCCATCTTGTTGCAAATGACTGGGTTTCATTGTTTCTTACTGCTGTATAGTATTCTATGGAGTACATGTCCCATAATTTCTTTATCCAGTTTACTATTGATGGGCATTTGGGTTGGTTCCAGGTCTTAGCTATTGTGAATTGAGCTGCAATAAACATTAATGTGCAGATGGCTTTTTTATTAGCCAAATTGATTTCCTTTGGGTAAATTCCAAGGAGTGGGATGGCTGGGTTGTATGGTAGGGTTATGTTCAGGTTTCTGAGGAATCTCCTGACTTGACTTCCATAGTGACTTAACCAGTTTGCATTCCCACCAACAGTGGGTTAGTGTCCCTTTTTCCCCACATCCTCTCCAGCATCTGTTGTTGGTAGATTTCTGAATGTGAGCCATTCTCACCGGGGTGAGGTGAAACATCATTGTGGTTTTGATTTGCATTTCTCTGATTGCTAGTGATCTTGAACATTTTTTCATGTGTCTGTTGGCCATTTGGATTTCTTCTTTCGAAAAATGTCTATTGAGGTCCTTGGCCCATCTCTTAAGTGGGTTGTTTGTTTTGTTGTTGTGGATTTTCTTGATTTCTTTGTAGATTCTGGTTATCAACCCTTTATCTGTAGTATAGTTTGCAAATATTTTTTTCCATTCTGTCGGTTGCCTCTTCACTTTCCTGACTGTTTCTTTTGAAGTACAGAAACTTCTCAATTTGATGCAATCCCAAATGTTAATTTTGTTTTTGACTGCCTGTGCTGCTGGAGTATTTTCCAAGAAGTCTTTGCCTGTGCCTATATCTTGCAGGGTTTCTCCAATGCTCTCTAATAATTTGATGGTTTCAGGTCATAGATTTAAGTTTTTAATCCATGTTGAGTGAATTTTTGTGTAAGGTGAAAGGTATGGGTCTTGCTTCAAGCTTCTGCACGTGGAAATCCAATTTTCCCAGCACCATTTATTGAATAGACTGTCCTTATTCCAGGGATTGGATTTGGATCTTTGGTCAAATATAAGTTGGCTGTAGATGTTTGGATTGATTTCTGGTGTTTCTATTCTGTTCCATTGGTCTATCCATCTGTTTCTGTACCAGTACCATGCTGTTTTGATAACAACTGCCCTGTAGTATGTCCTGAAATCTGGCATTGTGATGCCACCGGCTTTGTTTTTGTTGTACAGGATTGCTTTGGCTATTCGAGGTCTTCTGTGTCTCCATATGAATTTCAGCATCATTTTTTCCAGATCTGAGAAGAATGTCTTCGGGATCTTGATGGGTATTGCATTGAATGTATAAATTGCTTTTGGGAGAATAGACATTTTGATGATATTGATTCTTCCAATCCATGAGCATGGAAGATTTCTCCATTTTTTGGTATCCTCTTCTATTTCTTTCTGTAAGGTTTTGTAGTTTTCATCGTAGAGATCTTTAACGTCTTTAGTTAAGTTTATTCCAAGGTATTTGATTGTTTTTGTAGCTATTGTGAATGGGATTGATCTTAGAAGTTCTTCCTCAGCTGTGGCATTGTCTGTGTATACAAAGGCTGTTGATTTTTGTGCATTGATTTTATATCCTGCTACTTTGCCAAACTCTTCGATGAGTTCCAGCAGTCTCTTAGTAGAGTTCTTTGGGTCCCCTAAATAAAGAATCATATCATCTGCAAAGAGGGATAGTTTGAGTTCTTCCTTCCCGATTTATATCCCTTTAATTTCTTTTTCTTGCCTAATAGCTCTGGCCAAAACTTCCAGAACTATATTGAATAGCAGTGGTGAGAGTGGGCATCCCTGTCTGGTACCAGATCTCAGCGGAAATGCTTCCAACTTTTCCCCATTCAATAGGATGTTGGCCGTGGGCTTTTCATATATTGCTTTGATTGTATTGAGGAATGTTCCTTCCATACCCAGTTTGTTTAGAGTTTTCATCATGAAAGGGTGTTGTATTTTATCAAATGCTTTCTCTGCGGCTATTGAGAGAATCATATGGTTTTTCTTCTGCAGTCTGTTAATGTAGTGTATTACGTTGATTGTTTTGCGAATGTTGAACCATCCCTGCATACCAGGGATAAATCCCACTTGGTCTGGGTGGATGATCTTTCTGATGTGTTGTTGCATTCTATTGGCCAGAATTTTATTGAGTATTTTTGCATCTATGTTCATCAGGGATATTGGTCTGTAATTCTCTTTCAATGTTGCATCTTTTTCTGGCTTAGGAATTAAGGTGATGGTGGCTTCATAGAAAGAATTTGGGAGGATTCCCTCTTTTTCAATTGCTCTGAATAGTTTGAGAAGAATTGGAGTTAGTTCTTCTCTAAATGTCTGGTAGAACTCAGCAGTGAATCCATCTGGCCCTGGGCTTTTCTTTGTTGGGAGGGCCTTTATTACTGTTTCAATTTCTGTGTCAGTTATTGGTCTGTTTATGTTTTCTACGTCTTCCTGGCTCAATTTAGGTAGGTTGTATGTGTCTAAGAATCTGTCCATTTCTGATAGATTTCCCTGTTTGCTGGCATACAAGTCCTTGTAGTAATTTCTGATGATTCTTTTTATTTCTGTGGCGTCTGTTGTTATGTTTCCCTTTTCATCTCTGATCCTATTGATTTGGGTCTTTTCTCTTCTTTTTTTAGTTAGTTGGGCCAATGGGGTGTCAATTTTGTTTATTTTTTCAAAAAACCAGCTCCTTGTTTGGCTGATTTTTTGTAATGTTTTTTTTGGATTCAATCCTGTTGATTTCTTCTTTGATTTTAATTATTTCTCTTCTCCTACTGGGTTTGGGTTTGGTTTGCTGCAGATTTTCTAGATCCTTGAGATGACTTGAAAGCTCATTTATTTGGTGCCTTTCCAATTTCTTGATGTAGGCACCTATTGATATAAACTTTCCTCTTAACACTGCTTTTGTTGTATCCCATAGGTTTGGGTATGTTGTGCTGTTATCCTCATTTACTTCCTGAAAATTTTTGATTTCTCTTTTAATTTCTTCTATGACCCATTGTTCATTCAGGAGCATTTTGTTCAATCTCCATGTGTTTGCACGTGCTCTAGGGATTCCCGAGTTGCTAATTTCCAACTTCATTCCTTTATGGTCTGAGAAGCTGCATGGTATGATTCTAATTCTTTTGAATTTGCTGAGATTTGCTTTATGGCCTAGTATGTGGTCAATCCTAGAAAAGGTTCCAGGTACTGCTGAGAAGAATGTAAAGTCTTTAGATGTAGGATGAAATGTTCTGTAGATATCTGTTAGATCCATTTGGGCTACAGTGTCATTTAAATCTACTGTCTCCTTGTTGATCTTCTGTCCTGTTGATCTGTCTATCTCTGAGAGTGGAGTATTGAAGTCCCCCAGTACTATTGTATTGGTGTCTAAGTCTCCCTTTAAGTCCCTTAACAAGTCTTTTAAATAAGCTGGTGCCCTGTAATTAGGTGCATATACATTGATAATTGTTATATCTTCCTGTTGAATGGATCCCTTAATCATTAAATAGTGCCCCTCTTTGTCTCTCCTGACAGTTTTTCTGGTAAAGTTTATGTTGTTCGATATTAAGATGGCTACGCCCGCTCTTTTTTCATTTCTGTTGGCATGGTATATCTTTTTCCAGCCTTTCACTTTCAGCCTGTATGGATCATTGTTGAGAAGATGAGTTTGTTGTAAGCAGCAAAAAGATGGGTTTTGTTCCTTAACCCAATCAGCCAATCGGTGTCTTTTAACTGGACAGTTCAAGCCATTAACATTCAATGTGACTATTGAGAAGGAGTAACTTTGCCCTGCTATTTGCCAAAGATATTTTCTAATATATGGTTTGAGATTCCTGTGATCTTTTGCTGTGAGGTTTCCTTCCTTTACCTTCTTTCATATTGGTGACCATGTTTCTGCGTTTCTGTATGTAACACATCTTTAAGCATCTTTTGCAGGGCTGGACGAGTGGCGACAAATTCTTTCAATTTCTGTTTTCTGTGAAAGGTCTTTATTTCACCTTCATTCATAAATGAGAGCTTTGCAGGATATAATATTCTGGGCTGGCAGTTTTTCTCTCTTAGTACCTGGGCTATGTCTCGCCATTCTCTCCTAGCTTGTAGGGTTTCTGAAGAGAAGTCTGCTGTGAGTCTAATTGGAGATCCTCTGAGAGTAATCTGGCGTTTCTCTCTTGCACATTTTAGGATCTTTTCTTTATGTTTCACTGTGGTGAGTTTGATTACGACGTGTCGTGGTGAGGATCTCTTTTGGTCAAGTTTATTAGGGGTTCTATGAGCTTCCTGTACTAGGATGTCTCTGTCCTTCTCCAAACCTGGGAAATTTTCTGCTAGTATCTCACTGAAAATGCCTTCTAATCCTTTCTCCCTCTCCATGCCTTCAGGAACTCCTAGAGTCCGAATGTTGGGTTTTTTGATAGTATCCTGTAGATTCCTAACAGTATTTTTTAGATTTCTGATTTCTTCTTCTTTTCTTTGATTTGCCTGTTTCCTTTCCTGTTCTCTGTCTTCTAATTCCGATATTCTCGCTTCTGCTTCACCCATTCTGTTTTTAAGGCTCTCTAATGTGTTTGTCATTTGATCTATTGAGTTCTTCATTTCATTATGGTTTCTTGTCACTATTACAGTTTCATATTCTACTAGTTGTTTCATTTCATTTTGATTCCTCCTTAATATTTCATTTTCACGAGAGAGATTTTCTATCTTGTGCATTAAGGATTTCTGTAGTTCAAGAATTTGTTTTTGAGAACTTCTTAATGTTCTTATCAGTTTTTTGAGATCCGCTTCTTGCATTTCTTCTATCTCTTCATCTTCATAATCTTGGATTGGGGTGTCTTGCTCCTTTGGGGGCATCATAGTGTCTTCCTTGCTCTTGTTACCTCGGCTTGTACGTTTGTTGTTTGGCATGTTGGAGATAATTTATGTTTTTTGTTTTTGTTTTTGTTTTTGTTTTTTTTTTTGCTGTGGTGATTTTTTCTCGTTATACTATGCCTCTAAGTGGGCTGTCTGCTTTGATGGAATCTTAGAGGCTGTGATGGGTGTGGCCAGAGAGCTCTGCTTGATTCTTCAGGTTTAAGGCTGTACAAAAAGTGACTCACCTTGCTCCTTGCTGGATCTCTCTCTCTCTCTCTCTCTCTTTTTTTTTTTTTTGACTCAGTTGGGAATTAATTCCAAATGGCTGAGTGGAATTGAGGGCAGTTGAAATCTGGCCCCTGTGAGTATTCGTTTGAACTACCCCTGGGACCACACATAGAGTTTATGCAGCCTTCAATGTGTTCTCAAGTTTCACCTTAGACCCAAAGTTACTGTGTTTGTGTACTCATTGCCGCTTTACATATGTAAAATGGTGCCTGCTCTTTGTTTTGCTTAAGTGGAGGGAGGTGCCTCTGCCTTTCCCCACTAATGTCTCGTGTTTCTGGGGCTTTTGTCTTACCTCCCCTTGGTTCCCGCGCTGGGGAGTTTCTGAGGCTCGTCTCCCAAGGTTGGATTTCCACGCGGTGGGCTCCTTGTAGGTCCTCTGTGTCACATCCACTAGATCCAGAAGCGTTTCCTCTGCAGTTTTTTTCTTGAATCTTTTCCTGAGGCTCCCGTTGGTTCCCGTGCTGCGAAGATTCTGAGACTGGTCTCCCGCGGTTGGGTTTCCACGCGGTGGGCTGCCTGTAGGTCCTCTGTGTCACATCCACTAGATCCGGAAGCGTTTCCTCTGCAGTTTTTTTCTTGAATCTTTTCCTGAGGCTACAGTAATTCCACTTTTATGAAACTTTATTTTCCCAAACTACGGTGCACGTCCTCACTATCCGCCATCTTGGCTCTGCCCCCTTGAGTATATATCTTGAGTATATATATTGAGTCAATAAAAGGGCAATCCATTTTTGAAAACTAGATAAATATCTGAACAGACATTTATCTAAAGAAGGTACACAAATTATACCTTTGTGTATGAAAAGTTGCCATCAGCCATCAAGGAAATCCAAATCAAAATGACAGTGAGATACCACTTCACACTCACTAGGATGATTTTTTAAGTCAAAAACAAACATTAAAGGGAATGTGGAAAATGGCAAATTCTCATATATTGTTGTTTGCAACGTGCAGTGATACTGCCACTGTTACAGTTAAACAGTGCCTACAAAAATTTAATGGAATTATCATATAACCTAATAATTTTCCTCCTAGATACATATCTCAACGAATTGGAAACAGTTACTCAAATACTTGTACATCAATATTTATAGCAATTCTATTCACAATAGCCAAAAAGAAACAAGGAAAACAACCCAAATATCCATCAGTAGATGAATATATGAAATATTCATCAGTAGACGAATATAGAAATTGTGGTATATCCATATAATGGAACATCATTCATTCAATGAAGAATAATGTAGAGATACATGCTACAAATGCAGACAAGCCTCAGTACCATTATGTTAAGTGAAAGAAGACAGACAAATGGCCCCTTTTTTCCATTTTTTAAAGATTTATTTATTTACTTGAAAGTCAGAGTTACATAGAGAAGGGAGAGGCAGAGAGAGAGAGAGGTCTTCTGTCCGATGGTTCACTCCCCAATTGGCTGCAACGGCCGGAGCTGAGCCAATCCAAAGCCAGGAGCCAGGAGCCAGGAGCTTCTTCCAGGTGTTTCATGTGTTTCATATATACAGATTTAGGAGCATAGTGATACTTACCATCCTACCCTCCCTCCTGCTCACACTCTCACTCACCCTCTTTCTTCATTTCTTTTTTTTTTTTTTTTTGGTCAATCTCTGTTTTTTAAAAAGATTTATTTCTTTCTTTGAAAGGCGGAATTACAGAGAGGCAGAGACAGAGAGAGAGAGAGAGAGAGAGGTCTTCCATCCACTGTTGCACTCCCCAAATGGCCTCAACATCTGGAACTGGGTTGATCTGAAACCAGGAGACAGGAGCTTCTTCCAGGTCTCCCACGTGGCCTGCAGGGGCCCAAGGACTTTGGCCATCTTCTACTGCTTTCCCAGGCCACAGCAAAGAACTGGATAGGAAGTGGAACTGCTGGGACTCCAAACAGTGCCTATATGGGATGCCGGCACTGCAGGCAGCAGCTTTTTCCTGTTAAGCCACAGCACTAGCCTTCCTTCATTTCTTATTTAATCTTTTAATTTTTACTGTGACATACTTTCAGTTTATTTTATAATCATATGCTTAACCCTCCAGTAAGTAAAGAGTTCAACAAATAGAAGAAAACAAACCTCACTGTGGTTTTCATTTTCATTTGCCTGATGGCTAGTGATTTTGAGCATTTTTTTCTTTTAATTTTAATTATTTGACAGGTAGAATTATAGACAGTGAGAGAGGCAGAGAGAAAGGTCTTCCCTCCCTTAGTTCACTCCCCAAATGACTGCCACACCAACACTGCACCGATTCTGAAGCCAGGAGCCAGGTGCCTCCTTCTGGTCTCCCATGCGGGTACAGGGGCCCAAGCACTTGGGCCATCCGCCACTGCCCTCCCAGGCAGCAGCAGAGAGCTGGACTGGAAGAGGAGCAATGGGGACCAGAACCTGGCACTCAAATGGGATGCCAGTGCCGCAGGTGGAGGATTAACCAAGGGAGCCATGGCACTGGCCCCCTGAGCATTTTTTCATGTGACTGTTGGCCATTTGAATTTCATTCTTTGAAAAATGCCTGTTTGAGCCCTTTGCCCATTTCTTAACTGGATTGTTTGCTTGTTGTTGTAGAGTTTCTTGAGCTCTTTATAAACTCTGGTTATTAATCCTTTATCAGTTGCATAATTTGCAAATATTTTCTCCCATTCTGTAAGTTGTCTCTTCACTTTGTTGAATGTTTCCTTTGCAGTGCAGAAACTTCTTAGCTTGATGTAATTCCATTTGTCTAATTTTGTTTTTATTGCCTCTGCTTCTGGGGTCTTTTCCAATAAGTCTTTGCCTATGCCAGTGTCTTGCAGAGTTTCCCCAATGTCCTCCTCCAGTAATTTGAACAAATGCCTCTTATATGGTCCATTTATATGGGCCACAATAGGTAAATCCAGGGACAGGAAATAGGTAAATACAGAACCTGGAGTTTCTGGGGCTGGAGGATGGAGGGAATAAGGAACAACTGTTTCCTGAGTATAGGACTTTATTTTGGGGTAATAAAAATATAGTTAGATAAGATGGTGGTTCCACAACATTCTGAGTGTACTGCCACCAAATTGTTCTCTTTAAGATGATTAATTTTATGTGCTGTGAATTCTCACAAAAAAACACAGACACAAATTCACATGTTGAGATACCTCTACACACAAACTACAACTGTTAAAATTAAAAAGCCTGGCCTACCAAGTTTTTACATGTTTGTAGAAGAAAAAGGATATTTGTTCACTGCTGGTGGTAATATAAAATTATAAAATAACTTTGGAAAGCAATTTGGCAGTTGCTTAAAAAGTTAAACATATACCAACCACATAATTTAGGCATTCTATTCTTAGGAACTTGCCCATGGCGGGGAGAAGAGTGTATGTCCTCACAAATTCTTGTACTTCAATTTTCTCAGTAGCTTTATTTGTATTCCCTAAAATAGAAACATCTGAAATGCCCACCAATAGGTTAATGAAGAAAAGAAATTATCACATATCCCTAAAATGGAATTATAGTTAGCAAAAAAGGAGAATGGACTGTCAGCACAAATGTCACAATATGGTTGAAGCTCAACATTATTTTTCAAGTAAAGGAACTCAGACAGAAAGGATACAGACTAATCTACAATGATAAGAAGTACGTAGTTCCCCGGGGACAGGGATGGAGGTATAAAAACAGTGAAGGAATTTAAAAAAAAATGCGAAAATATTTTGGCGTAATGGATATATTCACTATCTTGATAATGGGACTGTTTCACAAGTGTGTTCATATGCTAAAACATCAAAGTGTACCCTTTAGACATATGAGGTTTATTGTATGTCAATTACAGTTCAATAGCACTATTTTTTTAGGATTTGTTTCATTATTTAAGAGACAGAGTGACAGCGACAGAGGGAGGAGGAGAGAGAGAGAGACAGAGAAAAAGAACGAAAGCTTCCATATGCTGATTTTTTTCCCAAAATGCCCACAACAGCCAGGGCTAGGCCAGACTGAAGCCAGGAGCCAGGAACTCCATCTGGGTCTCCCATGTGGTGGCAGGGACGCATGTACTTGGGACATCATCTGCTGCTTCCCCTGGTACAGCAACAAGAAGCTGGATAAGAAGTGGGACAGCTGAATTGGCACTCTGATATGGGATGCCAGTGTTGCAAGCAAAAGCTTAACCCTCTGGGCTACAACACCAATTCTACTATTTTTATTAACTTTTATTTAATGAATATAAATTTCCAGTGTACAGCTTATGGATTACAATGGCTTCCCCCTCCCATAACTTCCCTCCCACCCGCAACCCTCCCCTCTCCCGCTCCCTCTCCCCTTCTATTAGCATCCAGATTCATTTTCAATTCTCTTTATATCCAGAAGATAATTTAGTATAAAGATTTCAACAGTTTGCACCCACATAGAAACACAAAGTGAAACATACTGTTTGAGTACTAGTTATAGCATTAAATCACAATGTACAGCACATTAAGGACAGAGATCCCACATGAGGAGCAAGTGCACAGTGGCTCCTGTTGTTGACCCAACAAATTGACACTCTAGTTTATGGCGCCAGTAACCACCCTAGGCTGTTGTCATGAGTTGCCAAGGCTATGGAAGCCTTCCAAGTTCGCCGACTCTGATCATATTTAGACAAGGTCATAAAAGACAGAGTGAGGATAGTAACCAATGATCCTAACAGTGGCATTTACCAGGTTTGAACAATTATACAGCATTAAATGGGGAAGAGGACCATCAGTACACACAGGTTGGGAGTAGAGAAATTGGAAGTAGAGTAGAGGTTATGACTACCAAGGAATGAGGCCCAAGTGCGCTAGACAGGGTCTAGAACAAAGGACAGAGTCATTATTAGAGGAGCTAAGAAAGGTGCTGTCTAAGCTACAATTAAGTTTTCTGATTGAGAGGCAAATAGAACCTGATAGAAGGGGCTTGATAATAATCTGGTGGGCTTTAGGCCTTGTAAGTTAAGAGGCCCAGACCTACCTATCTCTTCACATGGGGTATATCCTAAGGGAGGTGTGAACCTCCTAGGGGAAGGCACTCTGTTGACTTTCATTACTTGGCTGGCCTGGGAGGAGAGCTGGCCAGGTAAAGGCAGGTGGCATCTCTAACAAGAAATTTACAGTTGTGCCTGCATTGTTGCTGACCCTCCTTGGCCGTCCCCTCAGCTGCAGTGGTCACTTTGGAAGTTGGGCTGAGTGAAGGGCTTTTCAGCTTAGAGCCAATAAGATCTGTGGCTCTGACCTGGGCATCCTTTGACTCCAGGGCAGGTCCATTTCCAGTGATCCAACTCTTGGCAGAGCTGCCAGGGCTCTTCACAAGTTGACTTCTGCTGAAGCCCAGGCTTACCACATTGAAAGCCACTGCAGTGGACTGGCCTGTTGGGTCTCCTTGAGGGCAGATCACTGTACAGATCACCCATTAAT
This sequence comes from Lepus europaeus, assembly GCF_033115175.1. Lineage (NCBI taxonomy): Eukaryota > Metazoa > Chordata > Mammalia > Lagomorpha > Leporidae > Lepus > Lepus europaeus. Next base: position 101,782,124 of record NC_084827.1, on the reverse strand, counting down.
AGGCCTGCTGCCCATTGCTTCTGATGTCTAGCTTTCTTTTCCTCCTGGTTTGTGTTAAAGCAGACCAGAGGATGCAAGTCAAGGGAGTGCCCAAGTCCCATCTCTAATCTTTGGTGGCCTGAACTACAAGTCTATAGTCACAGGCATGTTCTGTAGTAGTTTTCCTAAGGTAGACAATGCCCATGAGGAAAATTCTATTCTCACTTTAAAAATTTCTTTCCCTGTGGTCTGAAAGGGAGGTTTTTTCTACTTGCTGTTTACTTCGCTGATGGCGAAGTGAATCGTGCTATGAGATTATTATTTGAGTTCTTATTTTGGCTATGCTATTACAGAAAAATGTTAGCCATCTCTTTTATAAGGTCTAAAGATTAAATTGTGCATCCTAGAGATTCCTTCTTAATAGAATTAGTTTCCTACCTTGAAGAGAATAGAGAAATGAAAGAACAAGTTGGGCTTAGAATAGAGAAATGAGGGAGCAAGTCCTAGATCACTTGTTAACAATAGCAATATTACATGAATACTTAGCAAATAGTTTCAACCTTTAGATAACAACTTAAGAAAACATTTACCAGAAGGTCCAATGCCTTCTATAAATTTTAAGAATCATGTATTTGAAAACACCTCTTAAATATCTAACATGGTGTAGTTTGTTTAACCAGTAAACTTAAGCACAACCATATAAAATGTTTTCAGTTTCTTTCTACCAACAAGTTTAAAACATATGATATACAGATTCAGGTCACACAAATTAAAATGTATCTTTCATTGATTTTAGCAGCTTAAATTTATGGACAATCTTATCTATAAGCCATTTAAAATAAAATTCTTAATAAAATTTCCCAATGTGGACATACAATATGTACACACATATAACATAGCATAATAGACCAATATAGCAATTTTAATAATAGCTTTTAAAATTTTTAACTCTTTTTGTAGATTGCCAATTGATTTGAATTGCTTTTTGTTTTTAGTAACCTCAGTTAACCATACTTTCTCTCAGTTGGTACTGTTAATACATTATTGGCTTCATCTGTTTACAGAGCCATCCCAAAGTACTGAATACAATAGAAGTGGCTGGAAACAGTCCATAGGAACCTATAGGAGGACAGCTAAACACAGAACCAACAATGCTTTAGTTTTATGAGCAGCACATCATACATAACTGTGGATGACAAAAGACTTTAAGTCGCCATGTTTAAAATTATAAACTCATCAACCAACAAGAGACACTTGCTTACTTCACAGTATTTTTGAAAGCACCTGTAGGATTTTACAAGTATTTAACCCTTTAGGCCTCTGGGGCTTTCTCATTAATATAACTATCATGTCTAGTAACATAAGATCGTTAGACTTTTTAATTCTCAAACATTTGTATTAATAGCATTTTCTATTATAGAAACTTAAAATTTGGTACCATGTCACATTTTAACAGTACTTCTAATATAATCCAAATAGCCTGATTAGTTGGTGTCTCTATAAGATGAGAGACATAGGTCCTTCGATTTTTTCAGTTGGACCCAAACTGGAAAAACCAAAGTCCAGGATTTACTGGAAATTTTAGAGTCCAGATTGTTTGAAACTTTGATATTTTGAATGCCTGTCAAGAATGCCAAGAAGGCTCAAAATCCAAAACATCTGGTTGAAATAAGATTCCTTAAAATCATGACATAACATAGACCAAATGTGATCATTGTTACAAGGTGATTATTCAACTCTTTGAAAATAAGCACATATTTCAATAACCCATAGCTCTTAATAAAAATTCAGCTGTTTTTGAACAATTAGAATTTAACAGACATCAAGAGAACATAATAGATTACTTTAACACATTGCTTTAACAGAGCATCAGAGTTTAATTCTATGTCAAAGAGAAATTGAGCTTCCTGTGATCTTTTGCTGTGAGGTTTCCTTCCTTTACCTTCTTTCATATTGATGACCATGTTTCTGTGTGTAATACATCTTTAAGCATCTTTTGCAGGGCAGGATGAGTGGCAACAAATTCTTTCAGTTTCTGTTTGCTATGAAAAGTCTTAATTTCACCTTCATTCACAAATGAGAGCTTTGCAGGATATAATATTCTGGGCTGGCAGTTTTTCTCTCTTAGTACCTGGTCTATGTCTCGCCATTCCCTTCTAGCTTGTAGGGTTTCTGATGAGAAGTCTGCTGTGAGTCTAATTGGAGATCCTCTAAGAGTAATCTGACGTTTCTCTCTTGCACCTTTTAGAATCTTTTCTTTATGTTTCACTGTGGTGAGTTTGATTACAACGTGTCGTGGTTAGGATCTCTTTTGGTCATGTTTATTAGGGGTTCTATAAGCTTCCTGTACTAAGATGCCTCTGTCCTTCTCCAAACCTGGGAAATTTTCTGCTAGTATGTCACTGAAAATGCCTTCTAATCCTTTCTCCCTCTCCATGCCTTCAGGAACTCCTAGAGTCCGAACGTTAGGTTTTTTAATAGTATCCTGTAGATTCCCGACAATATTTTTTAGATTTCTAATTTCCTCTTCTTTTCTTTGGTTTGCCTGTTTCCGTTCCTGTTCTCTGTCTTCTAAGTCTGATATTCTCTCTTCTGCTTCGCCCATTCTGTTTTTAAGGCTCTCTAATGTGTTTGTCATTTGATCTATTGAATTCTTCATTTCATTATGATTTCTCATCACTATCACAGTTTCTTGTTCTACTAGTTGCTTCATTTCATTTTGATTCCTCCTTAATATTTCATTTTCACTAGGGAGATTTTCTATTTTGTCCATTAAAGATTTCTGTAGTTCAAGAATTTGTTTTTGAGAACTTCTTAATGTTCTTTTCAATTTTTTGAGATCTGCTTCTTTCATTTCTTCTATCTCATCATCTTCATAATCTTGAATTGGGGTATCTTTTTCATTTGGGGGCATCATAGTGTCTTCCTTGTTCTTGTTACCTCGGTTTTTGCGTTTGTTGTTTGGCATGTTGGAGATATTTGGTTTCTTCACTGTGGTGTTTTTTCTTGTTACACTATGGCTCTAAGTTACGTGGACTGTCTGCTTTTGATGGAGCCTTAGAGGCTTCAGTTGAGTGTGGTCTGAGAGCTCTGTTTGGTTCCTCAGGGTTGAGGGTGTGTCAAAAATGACACTCCCAGGCTAGATGTGGTAAATCTCTTTTTCTTTCTTTCTTTTTTTGATTCAAAAGGGAAGTAATTCCACACAGCTGAATGGAATTGGAGGTAGTTAGCAGGCGAATGATATACCCACAGGAGCCAGAGATTGGAAGCTCTTTCCCAAGGACCACACAGGGAATCTCTGCTTCCCTCGGTGTGGGCTCCAATTCTCCTGCAGTCTCCCACTGGGTTGCCAAGTTAGATCCTAATCTCCTGTTATTTCACCCCTATCCCCAGAGTCAGGTTTTTCTCATAGTTTCAGGGCCGGTGCAGACCTGAGGTCGCCCTGCTTATGACGTATGTCCAAAATGGCGCCTGCTCTTTGTCTTGCTCGCCTTTGAGGGGTGAGCGGAGAGAGAGAAACTCGTGTCCGTATCGGTCACTTTTTTTTTTCCTCTCTCTCTTCTAGTTAGCCTGGTGAACTTTTCCCCACGGAGTTTCAAGCCTCGTTCCCTCTAGTCTCCTCTTTCTGCTTGCCTGCTGGTGTCTCGGGCTATGGAGGTTTGGCTCACGTCCCGTTCCAGCACTGGTGTGTTGAGTCTGCCGCTGGTGTTGAGAACGTGGGCTCCCACGCTCTCCATGCAGGTCCACTGTGAATCACTAGTTCCGGAAGAGTTTCCTTTGCTGTTTCTTCCCCTACTCTTCCTTGACCCTTCAGTATCTCCACTTTTATTAACCTGTGTCTTGCCGAACTACCAATGTGCTCCTTTCCTATTCCGCCATCCTGCCGCTCTCCTCTACTATTTTTAAGATTTATTTATTGATTTGAAAGGTAGAGTTACAGAGAGAAAGGGAGAGACAGAGAGAGATCGTCCATCTGCTGGTTCACTCCCCAGATGACTACAACTGCCAAGGCTGAGCCAGGCTGAAGTCAGGAGCCAGGAATTTTCTTCCAGGTCTCCTTCTTGAATGGCAGTGGCCCATACACTTAGGTCATCTTCTGTTATTTTCCCAGGCCATTAGCAGGGAGCTGGATTAGAAGTGGAGCAGCTGGGACACAAAGAAGCATCTATATGTGATGACTTTGTCAGAGGCAGCAGCTTTACATGATATGCCACAACGATAGCCCAATGCTAAGTTTAAAATAACAAATATTGGCAAAGTTGTGGAAAAAATCAGAACCCATATATACTGCCTGTGGGAGTGAAAAATGTGCAATTGCTTTCTAAAAACAGTTGGGTGATTCCTTAAAAAGTACCCTGAAATTCAGTTCTACATCAGCATATGTGCTCGTGAAAATGAAAACATACAGGGCTGGCATTGTGGCATGGTGGGTAAAGCCGCCGCCTGCAATGCCAGCATCCCATATGGGTGCTGGTTCATGTTCTGTCTGCTCCACTTCTTTTTTTTTAGTAAACATTTTTTTAATAAATATGAATTTCAAAAGTACAATTTTTGGATTATAGCAGTTTTTCTCCCCATAACCACCCTCCCACCTGCAAACCATCCCATCTCCTTCTCCCTCCCATCCCATTCTTCATTAAGATTCTTTTTTTTTTTTACTTTTTGACAGGCAGAGTGGACAGTGAGAGAGTGAGAGACAGAGAGGAAGGTCTTCCTTTCCATTGGTTCACCCCTCAATGGCCGCTGCGGCCGGCGCACCGCGCTGATCCGATGGCAGGAGCCAGGTGCTTCTCCTGGTCTCCCATGCGGGTGCAGGGCCCAAGCACTTGGGCCATCCTCCACTGCCTTCCCAGGCCACAGCAGAGAGCTGGACAGGAAGAGGAGCAACCAGGACAGAATCCGGCACCCTGACCAGGACTAGAACCCGGTGTGCCGACGCTACAGGTGGAGGGTTAGCCTATTGAGCAGCGGTGCTGGCCAAGATTCATTTTTAATTATCTTTATATACAGAAGATCAACTTAATATATGCTAAGTAAAGATTTCAACAGATTGCACCCACACAGAAACACAAAGTATAAAGTACTATTTTGAATACTAGTTTTACCGTTAATTCGCATAGTACAACAGAGTAAGAACAGAGATCCTATATGGGGAGTAAGTGCACAGTGACTCCTGTTGTTGATTTAACAATTGACACTCTTATTTATGACGTCAGTAATCACCTGAGATTTTTGTCATGAGCTTCCCCGGCTATGGAAGCCTCTTGAGTTCACAGACTCTGACCTTATTTAGCCAAGGCCATAATCAAAGTGGAAGTTCTCTCCTCCCTTCAGAGAAAGGTTCCTCCTTCTTTGATGGCCCATTCTTTCTGCTGGGATCTCATTCACAGAGATCTTTCATTTAGGTCATTTTTTTTTTTTTGCCACAGTGTGTAGACTTTCCATGCCTGCTGCTCCACTTCTGATCCAGCTCCCTGCTGTTAGCCTGGGAAAGCTGTGGAAGATGGCCCAAGTGTTTGGGCCCAAGCACCCACATGGGAGCCCCAGATGAAGCTCCTGACTTCAGCCTGGCCCGGCTCTGGTCATTGCAGCCATCTGGGAAGTGAACCAGTGATTGGAATATTTCTGTGTGTCTCCCTCTCTCTCTGTAACTCTGATTTTCAAATAAATAAATCTTAAAAAAAATTGAAACATATGCCTACAGAAGTCACATACTAATATTCACAGCTGGATCAATCAAATATATAGAAGTTACTCAATTTCATCAAATGAAGAAAGGATAAACAAAATGTGATATATCCGTTTGATGGAATATTACTGATCTATAAAAAGGAATTCTACTGATAAATAGCAGTGCAACAGGGCTGCTTTTTCAGAATATTATGCCAAATACAAGAGGACAAATTTGTTATGATTCTACTTACATGTGTTATATGAATACCAAGTAAAAACAAACTCTAGATATAGAAAGAATACAGGTTACTTTTGCAAGTGGGAGGAGAGAATGTGGAATTATTAATGACTACAGAGTTTCTGTTTGGGATGATGAAAATTTCCAGAAATGGAAAGTAGTGATGATTGAACAACATTATAAATGTGCTCAATACCGCTGATTATACACTTAAAGAGGGTTAAAATGGGGGCCAGCATTGTGGCATAGCAGGTAAAGCCACTGCCTGCAACACCAGCATCCCATATGACACTACTTGAAGTCCTGGCTGCTCCACATCTGATCCAGCTCCCTGCTAATGCATCTGGGATAGCAGCAGCAGATGACCCAGTTCCTGGGCCCCACACCTACATGGGAGACCCAGAAGAAGCTCCTGGATTTGGCCTAGCCCAGTCCCAGACATTGTAGCCATTTGGGGAGTGAACCAGCGGATAGAATATCTCTCTCTCTGTAATTCTTTCAAGTAAATAAAAATAAATGTTTTTTAAAAATGGTTAAAAATGATAATTGATGTTGTGTTTATTTTACCATAATTTTAAAGTCTTAGAAACTAATACATGCAGACAATACATTGAGAAACATTTATTTCTGAAACGCTGCCTCAATTTTGGATATGAATATCAAGAGTCTATGACCTTATTTTCTGCAGCTTTTTCTATACCCCCTACTACATAGAACTTGCTGGATAAGAATGGTAGTTATGCCGGCTTTTGCCTGCCTATTAAAACTATCACAACTGATATCAGAGGAGTGCAAAGTTAGGACTGGGAAGTAAAATCTATGCCTCAGCCAGCTAAAATTGTCAGATTTGGTTGGAAATGGAACTGGAACTGCAGATATTTGAATGGAGAACCTGGTAATGAAATACCTATACAGGGTATCAGCTAAGCTTTCCACATATACCTGGCTAACTAGAAAACTACACATGTGTGCAGAACTCCCCAAGAGCGCCTGGCAAAAAGTAAAAAGATAGAATAACAAGTTGGTTCAGACTCTGTGTTCCTCAACCTGTGCACAGATACTTGGCAAAAGGCAGAAATCCTATTAGGTCAAGGCATTACAGCACATCTGGCCAAATCACTGGCTGACCACTGAGTTATGCAGAAAACAAACTTTTAGGAAGCTCGGTTACAAAATAAGGATAGGAGTAAATAAACTGAGCAGAAACATTCAGGAGATAAATTACACCAATTCTCTACAGTTTCATTCAGAAAATAAAAACAGAGGAAATACATCATAACACATTGTATGAGGCCAGCATTACCCCAATATCAAAGCCAAAGACATTAAAATAAAGCAAAAGTACAAGTCAATATTTCCCAGAATCATAGTTGTAAAATCTTCAATTGAATTTAACAAATAAAATCCCATAATGTATATTAAGAATTATATACCAGGCCGGCGCCGCAGCTCACTTGGCTAATCCTCCACCTGTGGCGCCAGCATCCCATATGGGCGCCAGGTTCTAGTCCTGGTTGCTCCTCTTCTAGTCTAGCTCTCTGCTGTGGCCCGGGAAGGCAGTGCAGGATGGCCCAAGTACTTGGGCTCTGCACCCGTATGGGAGACCAGGAGAATGCACCTGGCTCCTGGCTTCGGATCGGCACAGCGTGCTGGCCGCAGCAGCTATTTGGGGGGTGAACCAACGGAAAGGAAGACCTTTCTCTCTGTCTCTCTCACTCACTGTCTAACTCTGCCTGTCCAAAAAAAAAAAAAAAAAAAAAAAAGAAACAAAGAAACAAAGAATTACATACCATGACCAAGTGGGATGTATTCCAAGTATGCAATGTTGGTTCACCATTCAAAAAGCCGCTAATGTAATCCATTACATCAACTGGGAAAAGAAGAAAAATCATATGATCATCAGTGGATGCACATGAAGAATTTGAGAAATGGGGCTGGAGCTGTGGCACAGCGAGTTAACACCCTGGCCTGAAGCGCTGGCATCCCATATGGGCGCTGGTTCAAGACCTGGCTGTTCCACTTCTGATCCAGCTCTCTGCTATGGCTTGGGAAAGCAGTAGAAGATGGCCCAAGGGTTTGGGTCCCTACACCCGTTTGGGAGACCTGGAAGAAGCTCATGGCTCTTGGCTTCGGATTGGCCCACCTCCGGCCATTGCAGCCACTTGGGGAGTGAACCATCAGATGGAAGACCTCTCTCTCTCTCTCTGTCTGCCTCTGCCTTTCTGTAACTCTGCCCTTCAAATAAATAAATATTTCTTAAAAAAAAAGAATTTGAGAAAGTCCAACATCCATGATGATAACAATTCTAGTCAAGCAAAACAGAAGAACTTTCTCAACTTGACAAAGGACAGCTACACAGAAACTGTGGCTATCATACTTAATGATGAAAGACCTGATACTTTCCAGCAGGATCAGGAGCAGGACAATGATGTCTACTCAAACAACTCCCTTTCTGCTTTATACTATAGGACCTATTTATAGCAACCAACAAAGAAAAGAAATAAGGTATATATAGATTGGAAAGAAAGAAAACTAATTGTTCACATATTAAAAGAATCAACCAAAAAAGTACAGAAAACCTGGCACCCAATTATAATAAAACTGCAGGATGTGAGGTTAATAACAAAAATCAGTTGCCAGCAATGAGCAATTGGAATTTGAAATAAAAACCATAGTACTTTTCACATCACCACCAAAAAATGAAATATTTAGTTAAAAATCTAGTTAGGACTATATGAAAAAGTATAAAACTGTGATAAAAAAATCAAAGTTGTAAATAAATTTAGAGATACTCTATGTACAAGGATAAAAAGACTCAACATTGTCAAGATGTCTAGTCTTTCAGACTTTGTAGGTTCAACTCAGTCCCAATCTGGATCCTAGCCAATTATTTTGTAAATAGCAATATCTGATTCTGAAGTACACAGAAAGGCAAAGAATACAAAATAGTAAATAAAGTGTTGAAGAAGAAAAAGTTGGATAACTGGCATTCCATGACTTCAATACTTACTTGCTGACATATATAGCTGTAAGTTTTTTAGTAGGATGTTTGTTCTCTTTTTTCATATAAATCATCTATTTTAAGTATTTTTCAAATACCGTTTACATTTTTTCTCTTCATTCTGTGAATTTTTTTTTTGACAGGCAGAGTTAGACAGTGAGAGAGAGAGAGAGAGAGAGAGAGAGAGACAAGAGATCGGTCTTCCTTTCCATTGGTTCACCCCTCAAGTGGCTGCTACGGCCGGCGTGCTGCAGCCAGTGTGCTGTGCTGATCCGAAGCCAGGAGCCAGGTGCTTCTCCTGGTCTCCCATGCAGGTGAAGAGCCCAAGCACTTGGGCCATCCTGCACTGCCTTCCTGGGCCACAGCAGAGAGCTGGACTGGAAGAGGAGCAACTGGGACAGAATCCGGCGCCCCAGCTGGGACTAGAACCTGGGGTGCCGGCACCGCAGGCTGAGGATTAGCCAAGTGAGCCATGGTGCCGGCCATTCTGTGAAATTTTTAAAAAATATTTATTTTATTTACTTAAAGAAAATGTCAGGGAGTGGTTTGTGGAGACTGACTGAGAGAGAGAGAGAGAGAGAGGTATCTTCTGTTTGCTGTTCACTGCCCAAATGGCCACAATAGTCTAGGCTAGGCCAGGCTGAAGTCAAAAGCCTGGAATTCCATCCAAGTCTTTCACAAAGGTGGCATACTTGGTCCATCAACTACTGTTTTCCCAGGCACATTAGCAAGAAGCTGGATTGCAAGCAGAGCAGACAAAACTCCAACCTGCATCCTAATATGAGATGCCAGTATCACACGTGGCAACTTAATCCACTGTGTCACAACACTGGACCTGGGAAATATTCTAAAGTCTGTTTTCCATATCTTTCTTTAGTTCAGTCTGTAAACAAATACATGCTTATTTAATTTATAAATTTGAATTAATTTTTTATACCAACCAATTGCTTTTGAATCCAGATTGTCTCTTTATTTCAGTTTCTCTCCTTGTCTGTCCTATTATGTATTCTTTGAGGTAATCAAGCAGTTAAGCAGAGGAAAACTTTTGCAGAATATATGGCATTTTTACATGCCTTTTTCTAAATATTTATTTACTTATTTGAAAGGCAGAGAGAGAGAGAGAGATCTTTCAAATGCTGCTTCACTCCCCAAATAACTTTAACAACTCAGGAAGGGTCAGGTTGAAGCCAGGAGCCAAGAAGTCAATCTGGGTTTCCCACGGAGGTGGCAGGAACTCAACTACTTGAGCTATCATCTGCTGCTTTCTATGAGCATTAATAAGGGACTGTACTGGAAATGGAATTTCTGGGACTCAACCAGCATTCTGAAATAGAATGTGGGCATCAGTAGCTTAACCCATTGTAACACAACACCTGCTACTTTATACATTGTTTGTTTGCCTGCGGAGTCTTTTCAAAACATTCTCTCCCTTTGTTTTTCTTCCCATATTTCTTTTCTTTTTTTTCTGCATGAAAAAACATTTTATTGCACTTAAGTAAAAAGAAAATGAAATTTCTAAGTGAATCAAACCATAAACAATCCATTTAATGTTGGTTTTCCTGCCACATGTTAGATTGTTATATAACTAAAATTGACCAACTTAAATCTCATTGTTTTAAACCAGACCATAAAATAATATACACAGGCCGGCGCCGTGGCTCAACAGGCTAATCCTCCGCCTCGCGGCGCCGGCACACCAGGTTCTAGTCCCGGTCGGGGCACCGATCCTGTCCCGGTTGCCCCTCTTCCAGGCCAGCTCTCTGCTGTGGCCAGGGAGTGCAGTGGAGGATGGCCCAAGTGCTTGGGCTCTGCACCTCATGGGAGACCAGGAGAAGCACCTGGCTCCTGCCATCGGAACAGCGCGGTGCGCCGGCCGCAGCGCGCTACCGCGGCGGCCATTGGAGGGTGAACCAACGGCAAAAGGAAGACCTTTCTCTCTGTCTCTCTCTCTCACTGTCCACTCTGCCTGTCAAAAATAAAAAATAAATAAATAAATAAATAAAAATAATATACACAAAAAATATACAAGAGGGAGAAAAATGACAACTTATCTTTTCTGCCACTGCCTTCATCTTTTAAAATATATATTTTTTATTTATCTAATTTCAAAGGCAGAGATAGAGAAACAGGCCGATAGATCTTCCATCCACTTATTCATTGGCCAAATGCCCACTACAGCTAGGCCTGTGCCAAGCCAACATTAGGAACCAGGAACTCAATCCAAGTCTCCAGCATGAGTGACAGGAACCCAAATACTTGAGCCTTCACTTGTTGCTTTTTAAGGTATACATTAGCAGGAAACTGGAATCAGGAGCAGAGCTAGGACTCAAATCTAGTACTCCAAATGGCATCAACAACTAGGGCTGGGTCAGTCCAAAGCCAAGAGCCAGGGACTTCATCTGATCTCCCATATAGGTGGCAGGGTACTAAGCATTTGGGTCACCTTCCACTGCAGGCCATTAGCAAGAAGCTGGAAGTGAAGTAGAGCAGCTGGGACGTGGGCTGATTCTCAGGTGGAATGCCTATGCCACAGGTAGCAGCTTTACCCACTACGTCACAATCCAAGCTCCTTGATTTGCATTTCTTTGATGGCTAGTGATGTTGAGTATTTTTCAAATGTTTGTTGGTGATTTATATTTCTTCTTTTGAAAACTGTCTGTTGAGGTCCTTTTCAATTTCTTAACTGGATTTGCTATTTTTGTTCTTGAGTTTTTTGAGTTGCTGATATGTTATAGATGTTACTCTAGCTACCTGTGGACAGGTAGCTCACAAATGTTTTTTCCCATTGTGTTGGATCTCTCTTCACTCTATTCATCATTTCCTTTTTTGTGCAGAAGCTTCTGCATTGGGTATAATCCCATTTCTTAGTTTTGCATGTGTTGCCTGTGCTTTGGGAGTCTTATCTAAGAAGTCATCACTTACACCAATGTCCTAAAGTATTTCCCTTACATTTTCTTCCAGTAACCTGATGTCAGATCCTAAATTTAGGTCTTTGACCCATCTGTTGTTGATTTTTATATATGGTGAGAGGAAGGGATATAATTCAATTCTACATATATACATCCAGTTTTTCCAGCACATTTTGTTAAGCAGACTCTCCTTAATCCAATGTATTGTCTGAGTACTTTTTTTTATTTCTCTTTTGATTTATTCTGTTACCCACTGCCTGTTCTGACAGGCAGAGTTAGACTGTGTGTGTGTGTGTGTGTGTGTGTGTGTGTGAGAGAGAGAGAGAGAGAGAGAGAGAGAGAGAGAGAGAGAGAGAAAGGTCTTCCTTCCATTGGTTCACCCCCCAAATGGCTGCCACAGCTGGCGCACTGTGCCGATCTGAAGCCAGGAGCAAGGTGCCTCCTCCTGGTCTCCCATGCGGGTGCAGAGCCCAAGCACTTGGGCCATCCTGCACTGCCTTCTGGTGCCACAGCAGAGAGCTAGACTGGAAGAGGAGCAACCGGGAAAGAACCAGCACCCCAACGGGGACTAGAACCCGGGATGCCAGCACCACAGGCAGAGGATTAGCTTAGTGAGCCACAGTGCCAGCCCCCACTGTTCATTTAACAGCATGTTATTCAATCTCCATGTGTTTGCATGTTTTCTAGAGATTCTTAAGTTGTTAATTTCATCTTCATTCCATTGTGCTCAGAAAAGATCCATGGTATGGTTTCAATTTTTTTTTTTTTAATTTGCTGAGACTTGCTTTATGGCCTAGCATATTGTCTATCCTAGAGAAAGTTCCATCACTGATGAAAAGACTGTATGTTCTTCAACTGTGGAATTTAAATGTTCTGTAGATAACAGGTTCATTTGGTCTAGGGTTTAGATTAGCTCTGTTGTTTCTTTGTTGATTTTATGTCTAGTTGATCTGTCCATTGATGAAACTGGGGTGTTGAAGTCCCCCAGTACTATTGTATTGGAGCCTATGTCTCCTGTTAGATTCATTAACATTTGTTTTAAATAGCCACATGCCCTGGCATTGGGTGCATATACATTTACTATAGTCATATCTTTCTGTTGATTTGGTCCCTTAATTGTTACATTATATAATGCTATTCTTTGTCTCTTTTAGCAGTTTTTTTTAAAATTTTATTTTATTTATTTTTATTTGACAGGTAGAGTTATAGACAGTGAGAGAGAGAGACAGAAAGAAAGGTCTTCCTTCTGTTGGTTCACTCCCCAATTGGCTGCCACGGCCAGCACTGCACCAATCCGAAGCCAGGATCCAGGTGCTTCTTCCTGGTCTCCCATGCAGGTGCAGGGCACAAGCACTTGGGCCATCCTCCACTGTCCTCCTGGGCCACAGCAGAGAGCTGGACTGGAAGAGGAGCAGCCAGGACTAGAACCTTGCGCCCATATGGGATGCCGGTGCCACAAGGTGGAGGATTAACCATGTGAGCCATGGCGCTGGCCCCTCTTTTAGCAGTTTTTGTGTTAAAATCTATTTTGTCTGATATTAGGAATCTTACACCTTCTTATTTTAATTTTCCATTAGCCTAGAATATGTTTTTCCATCCTTCCACTTTCAGTCTGTGTGTATCCTGGTTGGTGAGATATGTTTCTTGTAGGCAAGAAATATATGGATCTTGTTTTTTAATCCATTCAGGCAGTTTCTATCTTTTAATTGGAGAATTTAAGCCATTTACTTTCAAGGTTACTATTGATAAATAAAAAGTTGGCCCTGCTCTTTTTCCATAAGTATTCCTATTGTTTACTTTGGATTTCTTTTGTACTTTTACTGGGAGATTTTCTGTTTTTACATTCCTTCATAGTGATGACTATCTTTCTGTGTTTCTCTGTGTAGCACACACTTAAGCATCATTTGTAGCCTGGATGAGTGGTAACAAATTCTTTCAATTTCTGTTTGTTATAGAAAGTCTTTCTTTTAACTCATTCATAAATGAGAGGTTTTCTGGGTACAGTATTCTGAGTTTATGGTTTTTTTTCTTTTAAGACTTGGAATAATATTAGCATTGGTTCAATGGTTAAACCTCCCATTTGCTCTGCCAGCATCCCATATGGGTGCTGCTTCAAATCCCAGCTGCTCCACTTCCAATCCAGCTCCCTGCTAATGCACCTGAAAAAGCAATGAAAGATAGCCCAAAAATCCTTGGGCCCCCTACTACACCCACATAGGAGACCCAGATGAAGCTTCTGGCTTCTAGCTGAAGCTTGACCCATCCCTTGCCATTGTGGCCATTTGGGGAGTAAACCAGCAGATGGAAGATCTCTCTCTGTCTCTCCCTCTGTGTCTCTGTAATTCTTTCAAACAAAATAAATAAATCTTAAAAAAAGAAGACTTTGTCTATGTGTTTCTAGCCTGTAAGGTTTATAATGAGAAATCAATTGTAAGTCTAATTGGAGATCCTGTGAGAGCAATCTGGCAGTTTTGTCAATCACATTTTAGAATCTTTCACTTTTGAAAGGTTGACTAAAATGTGTCATGGTAAAGATTTTTTTCTGGAAGTGGAGCAGCCAGGTCTTAAACTGGTGCCCCAGTGGCCCTGCTATGCCATAGTGCTGGCCCCCCTCTCGATGGATTTTATCTTTTAACTAGGCCTCTTTGCTTAGTGGAGCATCTGCTCTATCAGTTGCTACCCAGAGGGATTGTGGTGGGTGTGGCCAGAGAGTTCTGGTCAGTGCTGCAGGGTAGGGTTAGTATCTAGAATGACATCCAAGTTGGGCATAGTAGATCTCTGTTGTCAACAGAGGAAAGAGTATGATCTCCTCTGTTGGCATAATCACACCCTTACCTCCTGTCTTCCAAAGTGATCATTTCCCAGAGTTATCCCACAATGAGTGCAACACTTACCTGTGCTGCTGCATGAACCACACAAAGGATCTGTGCAGTCCTCAATACAAACACGGAACCCACAGCAATGATCCACCCCAAGCAGTCACGGAGCTCTAAGCCTCTGACACCAGACACAGTGATTGTCCATAGACATAGCCACATCCCATGCTTTATCGTGGAGTTATAGGATTCCCACAGTCACAGTGAGTATGGCTCCCACAATCACAGGGTACAGACGATCTGCTCCATCCTGTTAGCTTGTCCTGTCTGTGGAGAAAGCAGAGACATTCCCAGAGCCCACTGCTTGTGGGTGCTCTACCTTGGCAGTTGAGCACCGGAGCCTGTGATATGTTGAGAGGATGGGAGTATCTCATAGTCCTACATAAGTGCCCAGCCCCTGTCAACCCAGCCAGCCAAACTTAGAGTCAGCAGGGAATATATTTTTTCCTCTGATAAAATCGCCTGATCACACGCACACATAAGAGCCATGGCAGCTACTACTGGTATCAAAATGGTGCCTCCACCCCTCAAGTTTCCTGGTGCCATTGTGGGGAAATGGGGAGAAAGAAACATGCATCTTTCTGCTGGATTAGGATAGTACCCTGCCCCCATTAGGGCTCCAGACTCAAAGACAGAGTGGTCCACACAACTCTCCTTCAGGCAATATCGCCAGCGGCACAGGCTGCTGCAGTCTGTTCTCACCTCACTCTCCGAACCTGGGGTGTCCTCCAGTTCCCAACTGCAGGGGTTGCATGTGGTTTCCCTGCTTGTTGCTGTGAGTCACTTTCCACTCTGACCCATGGCTTCCCTCTTCCTTCTGCAGAATTTCCACTGCAAACTTCTCTTTAACTCTACCTTGGGAATGCACTTCCTCCACTTTTCTTCTGCTATTTTCCCGTCATCTAAGACAGTATTTAGCCATCTGGGTATCCTCTCAAATTCTCAACATTTTTTAAAAAGCGGATATTGGGTAGCTGGCACTTAGCCTAGTGGTTAAATGCCAGTATCCCATATCAGTGTGCCTGGGTATGAGTTCTGGCTCCTGGATTTGATTCTGAAGTCAGGAGCCAGAGCCAGGAATCATACCTGGAAGACCTGGATTACCAGTGCAACTCGGGAGGTAGCAATGATGGCTCAAATAACTGGATTCCTGCCACCCACATGGAAGACCTGGATTCAAGTTCCTGGCTCTAGCCCCAGCCCAGCCTTAACTGTTAAATGCATTTGGGCAGTGAACCAGTAGACAGGAGCTCTCTGTCTGTCTCCATCTCACATAAATAAATAAATAATAATTTAAAATACTTTTAACATAATGTAAATTTTCCATAAATTCTTTTAAACTCTTTTGTTCTTGTATTTATGAGGTAAAGTGTGGTAATTTGATACATTTGATACAATGTGTAATGAAGTAACCAGGGTAATTAGCATTTCTATTTCCTTAAATTTTTTCATTTCTTTGTGTTGGGAGCCTTCAAACTCCCCTCTTCTAGCTATCCATAAAATTTATAATGGAATTGGAATTTTTTAAAAGATTATTTGCTTATTTTGAAAGTCAGAGTTACAGAGGGAGGTGGGGAAGGAAGGAGAGAGGGAGGGAAGGTGGGAGGGAGGGAGGAAGGGAGGGAGGGAGGGAGGGAGAGAGAGAGAGAGAGAGAGAGAGAGAGAGAGAGAGAGAATGAATCTACCATCTCCTGGTTCATTCCCCGGATGGCCACAACAATAGCTAGTGCTGGGCCAGGGTGAAGCCAGGAGTCAACAACTTCATCCAGGTCATCCACTTACATTGCTAGGGACCCAAAACTTGGACCATCTTCCACTATTTTCCCCAGGCCATTACTAGGGAGCTGGATTGAAGGTGGACTAGCCAGGACATGAACCAGCACCCATATTAGATGCCGGAGATGTAGGTTGTGGCTTTACCTACTCTGATAATGTGGATCCTAGATGGGCATTTGGCATAGTGATTAAGATGGCAATTGAGATGCCCAGGTCCCATATTTTGCCTAGGCCAAATATTCAGGGAGTAAACAAGGGGATGGAAGATCTAGTTCTGACTCTATTTCTGTCTCTCTGTTACTCTGTGTCTTAAATAATAAATAAATAAAGCTCAAAGGAAATAATTAAGTGTGCAGATCAGTGCTTTAAAATATGTATGTTTGTGTATGCTAAATTGTTGTAAACTCAGTTAAACTGCTATACTACAGAATATTAGAACACATCCCTCCTTTCTATCTGTATTTTAGTATCTATTATCCAGCCTGCATCTATCCTTCCTTTCCCTCTCATTTGTTGCCTTTACTGACCACTATTCTACTTCTACTTCTATGAAATGAACTTTCAAAGTTTCCAGATGTGAGACTGTATAGAATGTCTTTCTGTGTCTAGCTTAATGCACTTAACATAGTGTCCTCTAGTTCCATTCTTGTTGCTGCGACTGACAAGATTTAATTGTTTTTATGGCTGAATAATATTCCATTGTGTGTCTATATATATATGTATATATATATATATACACACATACACACACATATATGATATTTTTTATCCAGCCATTTTACAGTGGACATTAGGTTTATTATACATCAAGGCTATTGTGAATACTGCTGCAGTAAACATAGGAGTACAGCTATCTTTTTGATATATTGATTTCATTGCATTTAGATATCTTATGTACCAAGTAGTATGATATCTGGACCTAAAAAGGATTTTTTAACAATTAGAAAGAAATTAGTAAGGACTTCTGTTTCTAGACAAGATGGAGTGATCTTGACTTGGCAAGATTTACCCTTCTATCTGCAATGACTGAAGTTAAAAAGAAAAAGAATATGTGAAACAGATAGTTTTCAAGACAATGGATGTTACTCAACAGAGGATATTGTTTCCTGAAAGAAAGGAATCAAATAAGATAGGCTTTATTATTGTCCTGGCTTACTGCATCCAGGAACTTTCCAGGCCCTGTTGCAGAAATGAAGAACGGAGGTAGAGCTCAAAGACTTCTGACTTGAGGAGTCATTGTTGATAGTCTCCAGAGGCTAAAGGCATTAGAATTCACAAGGTAGAGTACTGGAACAGTAAGAGTTAGTAGAAGAACTACACAGATTTGCAGAGGAAACCCCCTCAAGTTTTAAGCGAAGTACTGATCAGTTTGTGAGTAGGGGAAGCTACCTGAGGCTGGGGAAAGAACTGAAAAACGTAGGAAGAGGGAAAAATGTGTGATGTTTTCACACAGGAATAGGAATAGTGTCTTTTCTCACATGGAACACTAGAAAACCTTACAATTCGAGGGGCATTTAATAGAGAATTTTAAAATGTCTTGGGGTTGTCAATGTGGCAGAGTGTGCTAACTTCCGGCTAATCTGCCTGGGAGTTAACAGATGATGCCCCAAGTGCATGAGACTCCGCTACCCATGTGGGAGAGACACATGGTGTACAAGGCTCCTGGCTTCAGCCTGGCCCAATGCTGGCTGATTGGGCATTTAGGAAGTAAACCAGCAAATGGAAGATCTCTCATTCTTCCTGTTTGTCATTCTGTCTTTCAAATAAATAAATAACTAAATATCTCTTGCCTTAGTAGTAAGGAATACTTAACTTTAAAAAATGCTGCTCTAGTTGTAGCTAACAAATCTTTTCATAAAAATTTTATTTTTACTTGCTTACTAGAGAGAGGGAGAGAAAGAGAGAGTTTCTATATACTGGTTGACTCATCCAAATGCCCAAAATGGCCAAGACTAGGCTAAGGCCAAGGCTGGGAGCTAGAAACTCAGTCTAGGTCTCCTATGTGAGTGGCAAGAACCCAGTTGCTTTAGCTATCACTATTGTCACTCAGAGTCCATATTAACAGGAATGCTGGAGTCAGTAGCCAGAGGTGGGTATCAAACTCAGGCATTCCAATATGGCACATGGCCTTTATTTACTTATGATTTATTTTATATATTTTGAAAGAGAGACAAAAAGAGAGAGAGAGAGAGAAGCAGAGACAGAGATATCTTCCATCTTCTGGTTCACTCCCCAGATGACTACAACAGCCAGCATTGGACCAGGCTGAAGCCAGGAGCCTGGAGCTTCGTCCAAGTATCCCACATGGATGGCAGGGCCCCAAAGACTTGAGACATCTTCCACTGATTTTCTCAGGCCATTAGCAGGGAGCTGGGTCAGAAATGGAGACCTCAGGACTTGAACCGTTGCCCATATGGGATGTCAACATCACAGATGTGGCTTTATCTGTTATACCACAACATCAGCCCCAAGTGACATGAACATCTTAATTGGCATCTGACTGCTAGGCCAAAAGCTTGTCTCCATCTAACGAGTTTGGTTTTTTAAAATTCTTGGTCCCTGGTTTTTAAAATTTTTTTAGAGAGAATAGTAGTTATTATTATTTTTTTAAGATGTATGTGTTTAGGGGCCAGTGCTGTGGCGTAGTGGGTAAAGCCACTGCCTGCAGTGCCAGCATCCAAAATGGGCACTAGTTCAAGTTCCGGCTACTCCACTTCTCATCCAGCTCTCTGCTATAGCCTGGGAAAGCAGGGGAGAATGGTCCAAGTCCTTGTGCCCCAGCACCCATGTGGGAGACCTGGAAGAAGCTCCTGACTCCTGGCTTCAGATTGGCCCAGCTCTGGCCATTGTGGCCATTTGGGTAGGGAACCAGCAGTTGGAAAACTAACTCTCTCTTTCTTTCTCTCTTTTTCTCTCTGCCTCTGCCTCTCTGTAACTCTGCCTTTCAAATAAATAAATCTTAAAAAAAGATTTACTTATTTATAAGTCAGAATTACAGAGAAAGAGAGAGAGAGAGAGAGAGAGAGAGAGATCTTCCATCTGCTGGTTCACTCCCCAAATGACAGCAATGGCTGGGGCTGGGCCAGGCCAAAGCCTGGAGCCAGGAGCTTCTTCCAGGTCTCTCATATGGGTGCAGGGGCCCAAGCATTTGGGCCACCCTCCGCTGCTTTCTCAGGCACATTAGCAGGGAGCTGATCAGAAGTGATCAGCTAGGACTTGAACCGGCGCCTATATGGAATGCCAGGGCTACCGACAGTGGCTTAACCCCCTGCACCACAGTACCAGCCCCTTATGAGTCTTAAAAACAAGACCTGAAACTATCAAAATTGTTTCCAATTAAGTATATTCCAGGAAAAGAAGAGCAAGTATATTTATAGTACTTAAAAAGTGCTTGGCACCTCACAAGGTATTTTTCGTTATATCTGACACCCCATAAAAAATTTGCAGGCATTCAGGGGTAGAAGTTTGGCCTAGCAGTTAAGCTACAGGTTAAGATGCCCACATCCCATATTGGAGTATCTGGGTTCAATACCTGGCTCTGGCATCTGATTCCATCTTCCTGCTAATGTGGATCCTAAGAGGCAGCAGTGATGGTTAAGTAATTAAGTTCCTGCCACCTATGTGGGTAACCAGAATGAGCTCCTAACTCCTGGCTTTGACATCCTTTCCCTTGTGGACATTTGAGGAGTCAGTTAAATGGGAGCTTTCCCTCTGAGTGTGTGTGTGTGTTCATGTCTCTCTACCTTCCAAATAAAAACATAATGTGGAAATACATTGGCTAATTACAATTGACTCAGAATTAGTTCATGTGGTAGAATTAGCAGATAAGGATATCACTGGCCAGAAGTTATTATAACTATATTCCACATGTAAAACACAGCTAAAGGAAAGATTAAATGTAATAAATAGAAAAATGTAAGACAGTGAAAAGACCCCAGACTTCTGATGCTGATAACTACAATGTCTGAGATGAAAAAAACAAGAGATAGGATTAACAGCAGATTATATGCTATAGAAAAAAAGATTAGTGAATCTGAAGACGTAACAATAGAAGCCATTCAAAAGATAGCACAAAGAGGAAAATGAATTATTAAAATATGAATAGAACTTCATTATACTGTGGGACAACTTCATAAATAACAGATGCGCATCAATTGTATTCAGTTACAAATCTGGCCTAATATGAGTATATTTGTAATTAGATTTCTCTAAGGAGGAGATGATAGAAAAAAATTGCTTTAAAAAATTGCTGAGTTTTTCTACATCTGATGAAAGCTTTAAGCTCAGTGAAATTCAAAACCAAAGAGCATGAAGAAAACAATATCAATGTGGATTATCATTAAATTGCTCAAAACTAGTAATGGGGAAAAAAATCTTGAAAGCATTTTGAGAAAAACAGACTTATGACATACAGAGCAACAAACACAGATCTCAGCAGATTTATCATCAGAAGCAATGAAAATGAGTAGGCAGTAGACCAGTATCTTTAGATACTTAAAGGAAACAACCTATTTACCTAGAATTCTACACTGAATGAAAATCTTTCAAACATAAAAGTGAAGCCTTTTATAGACATGCAAGTAGATGAACTACAACTGATTCTTGACAAAAGTGCAATCAGGTCAGTATAGAAAGGATTGCTGAAACTTGAAAAATTGGATATTGATAACTTCCCTGATATTTAAAAATTATCTCAAAATATACCATCAACCTAAATGTAGAAGGTCAAACTGTGAAATTTCTAGAAAAATATATATATGAGGGAGAACGTATTTGTCTTTTTCTACAAAGGTTTCCTATATAAATCACCATAAGCTAGATTTATAGGAATTGATTTCAGTTTCATCAAAATTAAAAATGAACTCTGTTCTTCAAAATATAAAGGGAGAAAAGATCAAATATAAGCTGGGAGGAAATACTGCAAATCATATACATAGTAAAGGCCTTGAATCTAAAATATATAGAGAAATCTCAAAGTTCAGTGATGAGAAAACATACAACCCAATTTAAAAATAGGAAAAGATCTGAACAGATGTTTCATGAAAAAAGAAGGAAAAAAATAGCAAATAAACATGCAAAAAGTATTCAATGTCATTAGCCATTGGAGACTGCAAATTAATACTATGGATGATATTATACATCATTAGAATGGCTAAAATTTAAGAAAATAGACCATCCCATAATTGGGCTAGAATGCCAAAGATATGGAGTGCTCATTCACTTCTGGTGGGAATGTAAAATGGCATAGCTACTTTGGAAAATAGTTTGATATCTTCTTATAAAATTACATGTATACCTATCTTATGATCCAGACATTCAACTCCTTGGTTTGTATCCAGTGAACTAGTGACATCCATCTTTATAAAATTTGGAAACAAATATTCATAGTAGCATTACTGGTAATAAGTAAAAAGTAGATATAATCCACATATAAAAAACTAAAGAATAAATAAATCTGGTGTCTCTACAATGGAAAACAATTTAACAATAGAATATAATGAACCTTTGAACATGCAGCAAAAAGGGAGAATTTGAATATAATAATACTGAATGGAAAAAAACAGATTTAAAAATACAATACTATATGGTTACACTTTAAAAAAAGATGTTATTTATTTGAAAGGCACAGTTATGGAGAGGCAGACAGAAAGAGAGAGAGAGAGAGAGAGAGAGAGAGGTCTTCTATCCACTGGTTCACTCCCAAATTGGCCACAATGGCCAGAGCTGCACCAATCCAAAGCCAGAAGCCAGGAGCTTTTTCTGGGTCTCCCACATGGGTGCTGGGGCACAAGGACTTGGCCATCTTCTACTGCTTTCCCAGGCTATAGCAGAGAGCTGGATGGGAAGTGGAGCAGCCGGGACTTGAACCAGCACCCATATGGGTTGCCGGCACTGCAGGCAGTGATTTTACCTGTGCGCCACAGCATTGGCCCCACTATATGGCTATACTTTAAAAAATTCTAGAAAATATAAATGAATTTGTGATTGAAAGCAAATAGGGGAGCGGCAAGATGGTGGAATAGGAAGGGAGCACACTGATAGTCCGGGAAGAGACAGTTTAAAAAAATTGGAGATACTGCAGGTTCAAGGAAGAGTAGGGAAAGAAACAGCAGAGGAAACTCTTCCGGAACTAGTGATTCACAGTGGACCTGCGTGGAGAGCGTGGGAGCCCAAGTTCGCAACACCAGCGGCAGACTCAACACACCAGCACTGGAACGCGAGGTGAGCCGAACCTCAATAACCCGAGACACCGGCAGGCAAGCAGAAAGAGGAGACTAGAGGGAACGAGGCTTGAAACCCTGTGGGGAAAAGTTCACCAGGCTAACTAGAAGAGAGAGAGAGAAAAAAAAAATGACTGATACGGACACGAGTTTCTCTCTCTCTCTCTCTCTCTGCTCACCTCTCAAAGGCGAGCAAGACAAAGAGCAGGTGCCATTTTGGACATACGTCATAAGCAGGGCGACCTCAGGTCTGCACCGGCCCTGAGCCTAGCAGAAAAACCTGACTCTGGGGGGGTGGTGAAATAACAGGAAATTAGGATCTAACTTGGCAACCCAGTGGGAGACTGCAGGAGAATTAGAGCCCACACCGAGGGCAGCAGAGATTCCCTGTGTGGTCCTTGGGAAAGAGCTTCCAATCTCTGGCTCCTGTGGGTATATCTTCGCCTGCTAACTAACTCCAATTCCATTCAGCTGTGTGGAATTACTTCCCTTTTGAATAAAAAAAAAAAAGAAAGAGAGAGAGAGATTTACCATGCCTAACCTGGGAGTGTCACCTTTGGCACACCCTCAACCCTGAGGAACCAAACAGAGCTCTCAGACCACACTCAACTGAAGCCTCTAGGCTCCATCAAAAGCAGACAGTCCACATAACCTAGAGCCATAGTATAACATGCCAAACAACAAACGCAAAAACCGAGGTAACAAGAACAAGGAAGACACTATGATGCCCCCAAATGAAAAAGACACCCCAATTCAAGATTATGAAGATGATGAGATCGAAGAAATGCAAGAAGTAGATCTCAAAAAATTGATAAGAACATTAAGAAGTTCTCAAAAACAAATTCTTGAACTACAGAAATCCTTAATGGACAAGATAGAAAATCTCTCTCGTGAAAATGAAATATTAAGGAGGAATCAAAATGAAATGAAACAACTAGTAGAACAAGAAAATGTGATAGTGACGAGAAATCATAATGAAATGAAGAATTCAATAGATCAAATGACAAACACATTAGAGAGCCTTAAAAACAGAATGGGCGAAGCAGAAGCGAGAATATCGGACTTAGAAGACAGAGAACAGGAAAGGAAACAGGCAAACCAAAGAAAAGAAGAGGAAATTAGAAATCTAAAAAATATTGTTGGGAATCTACAGGATACTATTAAAAAACCTAACATTCGGGCTCTAGGAGTTCCTGAAGGCATGGAGAGGGAGAAAGGATTAGAAGGCTTTTTAGTGAGATACTAGCAGAAAATTTCCCTGGATTGGAGAAGGACAGAGATATCTTAGTACAGGAAGCTTATAGAACCCCTAATAAACATGACCAAAAGAGATCCTCACCACGACACGTAATCAAACTCACCACAGTGAAACATAAAGAAAAGATTCTAAAAGGTGCAAGAGAGAAACGTCAGATTACTCTCAGGGGATCTCCAATTAGACTCACAGCAGACTTCTCATCAGAAACCCTACAAGCTAGAAGGGAATGGCGAGACATAGCCCAGGTACTAAGAGAGAAAAACTGCCAGCCCAGAATATTATATCCTGCAAAGCTCTCATTTGTGAATGAAGGTGAAATTAAGACTTTTCATAGCAAGCAGAAACTGAAAGAATTTGTTGCCACTCATCCTGCCCTGCAAAAGATGCTTAAAGATGTGTTATACACAGAAACACAGAAACATGGTCATCAATATGAAAGAAGGTAAAGGAAGGAAACCTCACAGCAAAAGATCACAGGAAGCTCAATTTCTCTTTGACATAGAATTAAACTCTGATGCTCTGTTAAAGCAATGTGTTAAAGTAATCTATTATGTTCTCTTGATGTCTGTTAAGTTCTAATTGTTCAAAAACAGCTGAATTTTTATTAAGAGCTATGGGTTATTGAAATATGTGCTTATTTTCAAAGAGTTGAATAATCACCTTGTAACAATGATCACATTTGGTCTATGTTATGTCATGATTTTAAGGAATCTTATTTCAACCAGATGTTTTGGATTTTGAGCCTTCTTGGCATTCTTGACAGGCATTCAAAATATCAAAGTTTCAAACAATCTGGTCTCTAAAATTTCCAGTAAATCCTGGACTTTGGTTTTTCCAGTTTGGGTCCAACTGAAAAAATCGAAGGACCTATGTCTCTCATCTTATAGAGACTCCAACTAATCAGGCTATTTGGATTACATTAGAAGTACTGTCAAGATGTGATGTGGTACCAAACTTTGAGTTTCTATAATGGAAAATGCTATTAATACAAATGTTTGAGAATTAAAAAGTCTAATGATCTTGTGTTACTAGACATGATAGTTATCTTAATGAGAAAGCCCCAGAGGCCTAAGGGTTAAATACTTGTAAAATCCTACAGGTGCTTTCAAAAATACTGTGAAGTAAGCAAGTGTCTCTTGTTGGTTGATGAGTTTATAATTTTAAACATGGCGACTTAAAGTCTTTTGTCATCCACAGTTATTTAGGATTTGCTGCTCATAAAACTAAATAATTGTTGGTTCTGTGTTTAGCTGTCCTCCTATAGGTTCCTATGGACTGTTTCCAGCCACTTCTATTGTATTCAGTACTTTGGGATGGCTCTGTAAACAGATGAAGCCAATAATGTATTAACAGTACCAACTGAGAGAAAGTATGGTTAACTGAGATTACTAAAAACAAAAAGCAATTCAAATCAATTGGCAATCTACAAAAAGAGTTAAAGATTTTAAAAGCTATTATTAAAATTGCTATATTGGTTTATTATGTTATGTTATATATGTGTACATATTGTATGTCCACATGGAAAAATTTTATTAAGAATTTTATTTTAATTGGCTTATGGATGAGATTGTCCATAAATTTAAGCTGCTAAAATTAATCAAAGATACATTTTAATTTGTGTGAACTGAATCTCTGCATCATATGTTTTAAACTTGTTGGTAGAAAGAAACTAAAAACATTTTATATGGTTGTGCTTAAGGTTACTGGTTAAACAAACTACACCATGTTAGATATTTAAGACGTGTTTTCAAATACTCGATTTTTAAAATTTATAGAAGGCATTGGACCTTCTGGTAAATGTTTTCTTAAGTTGTTATCTAATGGTTGAAACGGTTTGCTAAGTATTCATGTGATATTGCTATTGTCAGCAAGCGATCTGGGACTTGCTCCCTCATTTCTCTATTCTAAGCCCAACTTGTTCTTTCATTTCTCTATTCTCCTCAAGGTAGGAAACTAATTCTATTATGAAGGAATCTGTAGGATGCACAATTTAATCTTTAGACCTTATAAAAGAGATGGATAACATTTTCTGTAATAGCATAGCCAAAATAAGAACTTAAATTATAATCTCATAGCTAGATTTACTTCGCCATCAGAAAGTTTTAAAGTGAGAATATAATTTTCCTCATGGGCATTTTCTACCTTAGAAAAACTACTACAGAACATGCCTGTGACTATAGACTTGTAGTTCAGGCCACCAAAGATTAGAGATGGGACATGGGCACTCCCTTGACTTGCATCCTCTGGTCTGCTTTAACACAAACCAGGAGGAAAGGAAAGCTAGGCATCAGAAGTAATGGGCAGCAGGCCTATTAATGGCTGAGCTGTACAGTGATCTGCCCTCAAGGAGACCCAACAGGCCAGTCTACTGCAGTCACTTTCAATGTGGTAAGCCTGGGCTTCAGCAGAAGTCAGCTTGTGAAGAGCCCTGGCAGCTCTGCCAAGAGTTGGATCACTGGAAATGGACCTGCCCTGGAGTCAAAGGATGCCCAGGTCAGAGCCACAGATCTTATTGGCTCTAAGCTGAAAAGCCCTTCACTCAGCCCAACTTCCAAAGTGACCACTGCAGCTGAGGGGACGGCCAAGTAGGGTCAGCAATAATGCAGGCAGAACTGTAAATTTCTTGTTAGAGATGCCACCTGCCTTTACCTGGCCAGCTCTCCTCCCAGGCCAGCTAAGTAATGAAAGTCAACAGAGTGCCTTCCCCTAGGAGGTTCACACCTCCCTTAGGATATACCCCATGTGAAGAGATAGATAGATCTGTGCCTCTTAACTTACAAGGCCTAAAGCCCACCAGATTATTATCAAGCCCCTTCTATCAGGTTCTATTTGCCTCTCAATCAGAAAACTTAATTGTAGCTTAGACAGCACCTTTCTTAGCTCCTCTAATAATGACTCTGTCCTTTGTTCTAGACCCTGTCTAGCGCACTTGGGCCTCATTCCTTGGTAATCATAACCTCTACTCTACTTCCAATTTCTCTACTCCCAACCTGTGTGTACTGATGGTCCTCTTCCCCATTTAATGCTGTATAATTGTTCAAACCTGGTAAATGCCACTCTTAGGATCATTGGTTACTATCCTCACTCTGTCTTTTATGACCTTGTCTAAATATGATCAGAGTCGGCGAACTTGGAAGGCTTCCATAGCCTTGGCAACTCATGACGACAGCCTAGGGTGGTTACTGGCGCCATAAACTAGAGTGTCAATTTGTTGGGTCAACAACAGGAGCCACTGTGCACTTGCTCCTCATGTGGGATCTCTGTCCTTAATGTGCTGTACATTGTGATTTAATGCTATAACTAGTACTCAAACAGTGTGTTTCACTTTGTGTTTCTATATGGGTGCAAACTGTTGAAATCTTTACTTAATATATACTAAATTGATCTTCTGTATATAAAGATAATTGAAAATGAATCTTGATATGAATGGAAGGGGAGAGGGAGCGGGAGAGGGGAGGGTTGCGGGTGGGAGGGAAGTTATGGGGGGGGAAGCCATTATAATCCATAAGCTGTACACTGGAAATTTATATTCATTAAATAAAAGTTAAAAAAAAGGAAAAAAAAAAAAGAAAGCAAATAAGCAGTAGCCTGAATCCTGAAGCCTGAAGGAGGAAATCTAAAGGATAGAAGAAAACTTTTGTGGGTAATGGATATGGTTATAATCTTGATTCTGTTAATAGTTTCAAAAATGATCTAATTATATACTTTAAATCTGTGATTTATTATATATAAATTATAAGAAATCTTCATTTTACATTGTTCCAATATGCACAAATTTCAGTCTGCATGGTTCGTTTAAATCACACCTACCCCCTAAAAATGCAGTTTAACTTACCACAGAATATTCATGGTAAGTAACTATATAAAGAACAAATTTTGCTAGCTCTTAAGTCCACAAATGATTAGAAACAACAGATACATAGTATGATCAGTGACCAGTCACATTACTGTTTTCAATCTGGTGGTGATTTTCACTACACATCTGTTTAGTTCGTGCATAGACAGCAAATCATATAGTTGGATTGCTTCCTTGTCTCTCAGTGATCAACTCATGTGACATTTTACCAGAATGGATAATCAAGAGAAGGAATGGGTTTATGTGATGGTTAATGTTATGTATCATCTTAGTTATTTTCACTGTTTAGTATTTTTTGAACTTGCATATTTGCCTGCCTCCAGCTTTGTTCTCCTTACTCAGCATTGTTTTGGCTATATGAGGTCTTTTTTGTTCCATACAAACTTTGTGATTATTTTTCTAGATTATTTGTGTCTTTTCTAGTTCAGAGAATCATTGGTATTTTGATAAGAATTTAATTGAATCTGTGGATTATTTTGGGTAGTATGGAGATTTTAATAATATTGATTCTTCCAATCCATAGATGTGTTATGTCTTTCTACTTTTTTCTGTGCTACTCAATTTGTTTTATCAGTGTTGTATAAATTTCATTGCGTGTGGCAAGCATTTGTCACAGCAGTTAAGTTGCTGCCTGGAACATCTACATTCCATGTTGAAGTAACCAGTTTGAGTCCCATCTGTTCTGCCCTGGATCCAGCAACCTGCCAGTGTGCACCCTGGCAGGTGGAAGATGGTAAGTCAAGCACTTGGTTCCCTGCCCACCAAGTGGGAGATCCAGGTGGAATTCCAGGCTCCTGACTTTGGCGTGGCCTATCCCTAGGTGGCATTTGTGGAGTGACTCAATAGATGGAAGAACTCCCTTTCTCTCTCTGGAACATTGCCTTTCAAATAAATAAATAAATAAATATAAAAACCAAACAAAAAACATGCCATTTTGTGCATTTAAGAGAGAGATGTGACACAGTCTGATATTGTCACTTGGCCAAACACCAACCTAGGTCTGTATTGTTGTTTTATTTTCCCCTGTTCTGGTTTTGCTATCAGTTAAGCTGGCCTCATGGCATGAATTTAGAAGGGTTCCCTCCCTTTCAATACTTTGGAAGAATTTTGGAAGAATTTGCATTTGTTCTTCTTTAAAAGTTTGGTTAAGGGGCTGGCATTGTGGTGCAGCATACTAAGCTGTCGCTTGTGTTGCTGTGCCTGTTCAAGTCCCAGGTGATCTGCTTATGATTCAGGTTCCTGCTAATGTGCCTGGAATGGCAGCAGATGATGGCCTAAGTGCATGGGCTTCTGCCACACATGTGAGAAACTCAGATGAATTTCTTGCTCCTGCCCTGGGCCTGGCCCAGCCTTTTCTGTTACAGCCATTTAGCGAGTGAACCAGCAAAAGATGCCACATGGGTGGCAGGAGCCCAAACAGTTGGGCCATCCTCCATCACTTTCCCAAGTGTGTTAGCAGAGAGCTGCATCAGAAGTGGAACAATTGGGACTCAAATTGGCACTCATATGGGATGCTGCCATTGCAGGCAGCAGCTTAACGTGCTGCACCACAGTACTGGCCCCTATAATCTTCCCTCTTAGTACTGACTTGCTTTGTCTCATAGGTTTTGATATGTTGTTTTTAAATTTTCATTTGTTTTGGGGCTGGCGCTGTGGTGTAGCAGGCTAAGCCGCCACCTGCAGTGCCAGCATCCCATATGGGCACCGGTTTGAGCTCCACTTCCAAGCCAGCTCTCCACTATTGCCTGGGAAAGCAGGAGAGGATGGCCCAAGTTCTTGGGCCCCTGCACTCAGGTGGGAGACCTGGAAGAAACCCCTGGTTCCTGGCTTCAGATTGGCGCAGCTCTAGCTGTTGCAGCCAATTGAGGAGTTAACCAGCGGATGGAAGATTCTCTCTCTCTCTCTCTCTCTCTCTCTCTCTCCCCCTCACTCTCTCCCTCTCCCTCTCCTTCTCTCTCTCTCTTTGTAACTCTGATTTTCAAATAAATAAATAAATCTTAAAAAAAATTAATTTGTTTCAAGAAGAACATTTTCCTTTTGACTTCTTCATTGTTCAAGAGAATATTGTTTAATTTCCAGGTATTTGCACAATTTCTAAAGTTCTTCCTTGATATCTTTTTAAAAAGACTTATTTATTTATTTGAAAGGCAGAGTTACACAGAGAGAGGAGAGGCAGAGAGAGAGAGAGAGAGAGAGAGAGAGAGAGAGAGGTCTTCCATCCAATGGTTCACTCCCCAGTTGGCCGCAACGGCCAGAGCTGCGCCGATCCGAAGCTAGGAGCCAGGAGCTTCTTCTAGGTCTCCTACGTGGGTGCAGGGGCCCAAGGACTTGGGTCATCTTCTACTGCTTTCCCAGGCCATAGCAGAGAGCTGGATGGGAAGTGGAGCAGCTGGGGCTTGAATCAGAGCCCATATGGGATGCCGGCACTGCAGGTAGTGGTTTTACCTGCTACGCCACAGCACTGGCCCCCTCCCTATTGATTTCTAGTTTCATTTCATTACAGTCGGATAAGATATAGTGATATGATTTTAATTTTTTAAAATTTTTCTGAGACTCATTTTGTGGTCTAACATATGGTATAGCCTGGAGAATATTCCATGTGCTGATGAGAAGGATATGCAATTTGTAGCTATTGATGAAAAATTCTGTAAATGCTAGATTCATTTGGTCTGTGGTATAGCTTACCTTTGATGTTTCTTTGTTGATTTTTTCTAGATAATTGGTTGATAAGAGTGAGGTGTTGAAGTCCTCAAGTTTTTGTGCTATTAATTGTCTATTCCACCTTTTAGACCTAATAACGTTTGCTTTATTCAATTGAATGTTCCAGCATTTGAGTGTATTTATATTTATAGTGGTATTTCCTTATATCCCTTCATCATTATACAGTCTTACTTGTTTCTTCCTTTAAAAAAGATTTATTTATTTATTTGAAACGCAGAATGAAAGAGAGAGAGAAAAAGAGAGAGAGAGAGAAATATCTTATGTCCTCTTGTTCACTCTCCAAATGCATGTTAACAGCCAGGACTAATTCAGGCTGAAGCAAGGAGTATGGAACTCCATTTGGATCTCCTACCATCTGCTGTCTCTCAGGTGCATTAACAGGAAGCTGTATCAGAAGCATAGAGTGTCTGGATCTTGATCCAGGGACCACAGTGCGGGATACAGGCATCCCAAGTGGTGGTTCTACAGCAATACAGCTGCTGTCATCTGTATCTTTTAATTGGGGGTTTTAATATGTTTGTATTTAGATTTATTGCTAAAAAGTATAAATATAGTCCTGTAATTCTATTTTTTTCTGACAGTTTTGTATATCCTTTCTTCCTCTCTTGTTCATCTATGTGGTTTGGTAGTTTTCTGTATTGGTAGGGTTTAATTCTGTTTCTCTTTTGTGTATTTTCTATACTGTTGAGATTTGTACTTTCACATGTTTTTGTGATGGTATTTATGACCTTTATACTTGTTAAAAAGCACCCCTTAAGTACTTCTTGAGGGCCCACTCTGGTGGTAATATGCTCCTTTAATTTTGGTTTGTCATGGAAGGTCTTTATTTGTCCTTCATTTATGAAGGATAGCTTTGCTGGGTATGGTGGTATTCCTCTGTGGAAATTTTTTCTTCCATTATATACTGCTTTCTCCTGTCCTTTAAAGTTTCTCCCAGAAATCTTTTACTACTCTAATGAGGATTCTTTTTTTTTTTTTTTTTTTAATTTTTTTTTTTTTTTTTTGACAGGCAGAGTGGACAGTGAGAGAGAGAGACAGAGAGAAAGGTCTTCCTTTTGCCGTTGGTTCACCCTCCAATGGCCGCCGCGGTAGCGCGCTGCGGCCGGCGCACCGCGTTGTTCCGATGGCAGGAGCCAGGGCCTTCTCCTGGTCTCCCATGGGGTGCAGGACCCAAGGACTTGGGCCATCCTCCACTGCACTCCCTAGCCACAGCAGAGAGCTGGCCTGGAAGAGGGGCAACCGGGACAGGATCGGTGCCCCGACCGGGACTAGAACCCGGTGTGCCGGCGCCGCAAGGCAGAGGATTAGCCTGTTGAGCCACGGCGCCGGCCATGAGGATTCTTTATAAGTGATTAGAGATACATTTCACTTGTTTTTAGAATTCTCTCTGTATTGTATTTTTTACAAAGTTTGACTAAACCTTGCCTCAGAGAGGATCTTTTCTGACTGAATCTAGTAGGTGTCTTTTTGGATTCTGAACCTGGATGTCCATATCTTTCCCAAAATTTGGATTGGTTTTGGCAATTATTTCACTGAATAGGTTTTGTATGCCTTTTCCCTTCATTTCTCTTTCTAAAAGAAATATAAATCACACATGTTTGCTTACTTAATGGTTTGCCATAGATCTAGAAGTCTTTGTTCTGGGTTTTTCTTTTGTTTTGCTTTTGTGGTTGTGTTTTTTGTTTTGTTTTGTTTTTTTGCTTTCTTAATGATTTATTTCAAAAGATCTCCTTTAAAGCTCAGAAATTCTTTCTTCTTCCAGCTCAATTCTGTTTTTGAAGCTCTAAACTGAATTTTTTTTAAGATTTATTTATTTATTTATTTATTTGAAGGAGAGAGTGACAGGGGTGGGGTATGTGGGAACAGAGAAAAAGATATATCTCCCAACTGCTGGTTCATGCCCCAAATGGCCACAATGGCCAGGGCTGATTTAGGCTTAAGCCAGGAGCCCAGAGCTCCATCCAGGTCTCAATTCTGTTTTTGAAGCTCTAAACTGTATTTTTTAGAAAGATTTATTTATTTATTTATTTATTTGAAAGAGAGAGAGTGATGGGGGGTGCAGGAACAGAGAAAAAGATATATCTCGCAACTGCTGGTTCATGCCCCAAATGGCCACAAGGATCAGGCCTGGTTTAGGCTGAAGCCAGTAGCCCAGAGCTCCATTCAGGTTAATCATGTGGGAGGCAGGGTCCCAAGCACTTGGGCTTTCTGCCACTGCTTTCCCAGACACATTAGCAAGGAGCTGAGTAGGATGTATAGCAGGTGGGACTCAAACTAGTAGCACACAGATATGGGATGCCAGAATTGCAGGTGGCAGTTTAGATGAATGCACACCACTGGGCCCTTAACTGTATTTTTTTATTTATTTGAAAGATAGAGTTACAGAGAGAGGTAGAGACAGAGAGGTTTTCCATCCACTGGTTCATTCCCCAGGTGGCCACAATGGCTGGAGTTGTGCCCATCTGAAGCCAGGAGCCAGGAGCTTCCTCCAGGTCCCCCATGTGGGCACAGGAGTCCAAGCACCCGGGCCATCCTCACTGTCTTCCCAGGCCATAGCAGATAGGAAGAGGAGCAAGCTGGGTCTCGAACCAGCACCCATATGGGATGCCAGCGCTTCAGGCTGGGGCTTTAACCACAGCACTGGCCCCTAAACTGTATTTTTTTTGTTTCATTATTGAGTTCTTTTGCTCCAAGATTTCTGATGGGTTCTTTTTTCATAATCTCTCACTTTTTTTCTGTATTCCTCATTTATATACTAAGTTGTCCTCCTAATTTTGTTGAATTGTCTGTGTTCTCTTGTTTTTCACTATGTTTCATTAAACTCATTTCTCTGATTTTATTAAAAATTTATTTATGTACTTGAATGTCAGAGTTAAAGAGGGAGAAACAGAGAAATATCTCTCATCTGCTGATTCACTCCCCAGATGGCTACAATAGCCAGCACTGGACCAGGCCAAAGCCAGGAGCCAGGAGCTTCTTCTGGGTCTCCCACCTGGGTGGCAGGGGCTCAAACACTTGGGTCATCTTCTACAGATTGTCCCAGGCCATTAGCAGGGAGCTGGATCAGAAATGGAGTAGCCAGACATGAACTGGTGCCCAGCGTAACAGGCAGCAGCTTTACCCACTACACCACAACACCAGCCCCTTGTCTGAATTCTTTGTCAGGCAGTTTATTCAGAGAATTTAATCAATTTCCATTTATTTGTGGTCTATTGCTAGAGAGTTACTGTGTTCTTTTGGAAACACAATGTTAACTTTTTTTGTTGTTTGCTTCTTGTTTCTCTACATTGATGTTTATACATCTGGTGGATCAGTTGCTTTTGACAATTTTGTAGTGTGGTTTTGTAGTAAAAGACTTTCTGCTGGTGACATATCCTATGGTCTTGGTTGGATATGCTGCAGTAATATGGCTGTGCTTTTGGGTAGCTGCTTTAGTGTAGCATCCATATAGCTGCTTTAACTCTCATGAACCTTGGTGATGTCTGCTGGTGTCTTAGTATCATAGGTTGCTGGGATTATGGGATTTCACCATG
The DNA here is from genome assembly GCF_033115175.1 of Lepus europaeus. Taxonomy (NCBI): domain Eukaryota; kingdom Metazoa; phylum Chordata; class Mammalia; order Lagomorpha; family Leporidae; genus Lepus; species Lepus europaeus. The sequence continues at coordinate 101,748,083 of NC_084827.1, read as the reverse complement.
AATGGAGATGCAACTCCATTAGATGGGGCCGTTTTACAGGTAGCTGTTGTACACGGTATAGCTCACCCCAGGTGTGTGCACCCCTTGCTTTGAGGCCCCAGGAGCAACCCCATCTACCCTCTTGCTGCTGCATAAGAAGCTGGGTGGCCCTGATCATGTATTCTCACCCTGAAGACTAATCAGGCAGCCTACCTATTAACAGTGCAGCAGGAGGTGGGTAGGACTACCTGCATGTTTTCTGTTGGCCTCTTTGGGGTAAGACACTGAGCATGTGTTGCCCAAGTTTTGTCCCAGTAGTGTACAGGTTGATCTGGAAGAGCGAATAGGAGCAGCTGCCCAGATTCTGCACAGGACCCCAGATGGGCAGGATCTCCAAATTGCTCTGTGCAGCAAGACCCTTGGTGGGACAGGGTATATTGCAGAGTGGGCTTTGCCTCTGGTAACCTGGCAGTTCCCTCATACTGGGCTCAGGACCTGTGAGGGTGGCAGGGTTCTCCAATGGTTATTGCCTCAGTTAGTCTGTGGTGTTCATAGATTGGAAGAGCTATTAATATTGTTTTCTTTCCTACACAAAATAATCTATAGATTAAATCAAGCCCTCATCAAAATAGCAATGACAGTTTTCACAGAACTAGTAAAAAACAATCATAAAATGCACATGGAGTATTACATTGTACAATGTAATACTTCATCCATTTTAGTATTTTTTCTCTGTTTTGTTCTAGTACTATTGGTTGAACTCTGTAATTAACACACAATTATTCTTAGGTGTTTAAATTTTAATTGAAAAGTGATCCCTGTTAAATATAAGAGTGGGAATAAGAGATGGAGGAGATGTACAATTTGGGACATGCTCAATTGGACTTGACCCAAATGGTGGAGTTAGAAATGTGCCAGGGTATTCCAATACAATCCTATCAGGGTGGCATGTACCAATGGCATCTCACTAGTCCAAGAGATCAATTTCAGTTCACAATTGATCACACTGATAGGTCTAAGAGTCAAAGGGATCACACAAACAAGACTAGTTTCTGCTAATACTAACTGATAGAATAAAAAAGGGAGAGAAAGATCCATCATGGGAAGCGGGATACACAGCAGACTCATAGAATGGCAGATGTCCTAAACAACACTCTGGCCTCAGAATCAGCCCTTAATGGATTCGGATCTGGCTGAAGAGCCCATGAGAGTATTTTAGGCATGGAAAGCCATGACACTCTGGCAAAAAAAAAAAAAAAAAACCCTAAATGAAAGATCTCTGCGAGTGAGATCCCAGTGGAAAGAATGGGGACATCAAAGAAGGAGGTACCTTTCTCTGAAGGGAGGAGAGAACTTCTACTTTGACTGTGACCCTGTCGGAATAAGATCGAAGTCGGCAAACTCAAAAGGCCTCCATAGCCTTGGAAACTCATGACTAGAGTCTAAGGAGATTACTGATGCCATAAACAAGAGTGTCAAATTGTTAAGTCAACAACAGAAGTCACTGTGTACTTAATTCTCATGTGGGATCTGTCCTTAACTTGTTGTCCAATGTGAAATAATGCTATAACTAGTACTGAAACAGTATTTTACACTTTGTGTTTCTGTGTGGGTGTAAACTGATGAAATCTTTACTTAATATATACTAAATCAATCTTCTGTATATAAAGAGAATTGAAAATGAATCTTGATGTTAATGGAATGGGAGAGGGAGCAGGAGATGGGAGGGGTGTGAATGGGAGGGAAATTATGGGGGGGAAGCCATTGTAATCCATAAACTGTACGTTGGAAATTTATTTTTTCTAAATAAAAAATTTTTTTAAAAAATGCACATGGAAGCAAAAATAGACTCCAAATAACCTATGTAATCTTGAACAAAAAGAGCAAAGCTGGGAGCATCATACCACAGATTTCAAAGCACACACAGAGCTATTGTAACTAAAACAGAATGGTACTTACATTAAAAATAAACTCATAAACCAATGGAACAGAATTGAAACCCCAGAAATGAATACACACATACAAAACCAGCTTATCTTTGCCAGAGTTGCCAGAAATATGCACTGTAGCAAGGACAGTCTGTTCAGTAAGTGGTACTGGGAAAACTGGATCAACTTGTGGAAGATTTAAATTTAACACACATACACAAACACATGCACATACACATGCTTCTCACCCTATACAAAAATTAATTCAGAAAGTATCAAAGATCTAAGCATGAGACCTGAAACTATGAAACTAGGGGAAAATTTCATGTTAGTGGTCTAGGCAAGGATATTATAGATTTGACTTCAAAAGCACAGGCAAAAAGGCAAATATAGACAATGGAAATACATCGAAGTAAAAAGCTTCCACACAACAAAGGAAACAATTTATAGAGTAAAGAGACAATATATGCATTGGAAAAAATTATCTACAAATACAAACCATACATCTGATAAGGGGTTAATATCCAAAATCCCAAGGGGAGTTCTACTCAGCAGAAAGAAAACAGTTTGACTGAAAAATGGTCAAGGGGCCAAAATAGCCATTTCTTAGACAAAGACATACAAGTTCATCATATAATAAATGCATGAGAAAATGCTTGGGTTAGGTGTTTGGTGCTGTGGATTAAGTCGCCACTTGAGTCACCCACATTCTGTGTCTTAGTTTGTATCCTGGCTATTCCAGTTCTGATGCAGCTTTCTGCTGATGCACATCCTGGGAGGTAGCAGGTGATGACTCAGGTGCTTGAACCCCTGCCACCCACATGAGAGACCCAAGTGGAGTTCTGGACTCCTGGCTTCAACCAGGGCCCAGCCCTGGCTGCTGTGAGCATTTGGGGAATGAATCAGTGAATTAGTAGATGAAAGATTCTCTGTGTGTGTGTGTATGTGTCTCTCTGAATCTCTACCTTTCAAATAAAATGAAAGTATTTTTTAAATGTATAACATTACTAATCATAATGGAAATGCAAATTTAAACTACAGTGTGATATTACCTCACACCTGTCAGAATGACTATTATCTGAAAGATGAAAGAGTATTGGTGAGGATGTGGAAAAAAGGGACTGTTACACAGTGTTGGTGTAAATGCAAATTAGCATACCTATTTGGTTGTACTGGAGGTTCTTCAAAAAACTAAAAATAGAATTACCATGTGATTCAGTAGTCTTACTTTTGGGTATTTAGACAAGAGTATATCAATGACATGTCTGTATACCCATGTTCAATGCAGGACTATTCAAAATAGCCAAGTTACATAATCAACCTAAGTGTCCAGTTGTACAGATAAAGGAAAATGTGGCATATATACTCACTAGACTATCACTTGATGTTAAAAAAGAAAGAAATTTTACAACTTGCAACATGAATGGGGCTGGAGAACATTATGCAAAGTGAAATCCCAGTCCACAGAGACAGATACCACAGTTTTCAATTGTATGTGCAATGCAAAACAAACTTAGAGAAGCCGAGTAGACTGGTGGTTGGTTACCAGAGGCTGGTGTAGTGGTATAGATGGTGGACAAATGCCTCAAAGCTTCAATTAGATAGTAGGAATGAGGTTGTCTTTGCTTCTTGAGATATACTCATATGGCATAATATAGTTAATATGGTAAATAATAATATACTATGCATTTCAAAATCACTAAATTTCAAATGTTTTCACCACCAAAAATGGGAAATATTTGAGATGGTGGATAGTTAATAAGGTTGATCTAATTATTCTTCATTATACTTAAAAACTGTGACATCCCTTTATACACCATAAATAAAAAGTATAATTTGTCTAGTTACAATTAAACATTTAAAAAGTCAATGTATGAAGCATTTCAAAAAATGATTTTTTCTCAAGTGATTTTCATGTATGAAAAGAACACAATGATTTTCTCAAATTATTGTGGGATCAGAGAAGTAGCTCTCTCTCAAGCCCTTGTAGAATAAGAATTTACAAAAAAGTCATAACTGACTTTTTAAAACTCTCTTCATTAAAGCAGTTAGGTCAGCTACATTGCCAAAGTGTCCATTTTCAATCTTCATTTTAGTTAGCTTATCAATGGCCATTGAAAAATACATCACAACATTCTTCTTAAGCATATTTTGTAGTTAATTTTTAGAAAATTATTCTTGATTTTTAACTCATATCACTGGCCATTCTATTTTTTTTAAGATTTATTTATTTGAAAGTCAGAATTACACAGAGAAGTAAAGGCAGAGAGAGAGAGAGAGAGAGAGAGAGGTCTTCCATCCGATGGTTGACTCCCCAGTTGGCCGCAACAGCCAGAGCTGCTCCAATCTGAAGCCAGGAGCCAGGAGCTTCTTTTGGGTTTTCCATGCAGGTGCAGGGGCCCAAGGACTTGGGCCATCTCATTCTGCTTTCCCAGGCCATAGCAGAGAGCTGGACGGGAAGTGGAGCAGCTGGGATTTGAACCAGTGCCCATATAGGATGCTGACACTGCAAGTAGCGGCTTTACCCTCTATGCCACAGTGCTGGTCCATAACCATTCCTTTTTAATTTCCTTTCCTGGTTTTTCTTTAGTCTCCAACTTCTAAGCACCAAGGGTATAGTCTGTTTGTACTTACTCTTTTGTGATTTCAGCCAATTTGTGGCCTTAAATACTGTAATCAAGCAACTCCCAAATTTCTATCTCTAGCCTGGACCTTTTGCCTGAACTCCATTTCACCTGGATTTTTTTTTTTTTGTATCTTTAACTTAACATCTTCAAACCAATTCATTGGTTTATACCACCAAATTCCCTCAACCAATTTAGCTCATTTTGCAGTCTCCTAATGTAAATAGTTTTTTAAAACTTTGCAAAAAGCATACAGGCCTTTTGGTATCAACCACAAAATGTTTACAGCCTGGAGTTGGGCCAGGTGTAAGCCAGGAGCTGGAACTCAATCCAGATTTTCCATGTGGGTGGCAGGGACTCAACCACCATCAATCACATTGTTGCTTCCCAAGGATGCACATTTTCAGGAAGTTGGAATTTTGAGTACAGCCAGGACTTGAACCCAGGTACTCTTGATATGGGATGCAGTTATCCCAAGTGGCATATTAATTGCTAGGCCAAATGCTCACTTCAGCTTTGTTATGATGCATCATTATCATCTAAAAATAATTATTAACATGCTTTCAATTAAGCATATTTCCATTTAATAAAAGTGACTTTTATGTAAAGATAATTGAAAGAAGCTACAGAAATTTTCTCCTTTCATACCTAATGATAGGAGCTACAATAATTCAGAAATAAAGATGAAGGTAATACACAGCAGACTCATAGAATGGCAGATGTCCTAAACAACACTCTGGCCTCAGAATCAGCCCTTAAGGCATTCGGATCTGGCTGAAAAAGCCCATGCAAAGCCAAGACACTCTGTCAAAAAAAAAAAAAATGACCTTAATGAAAGATCTCCGCAAGTGAGATTCCCGTGGAAAGAACAGGTCATCAAAGAAGGAGGTACCTTTCTCTGAAGGGAGGAGAGAACTTCCACTTTGACTATGACCTTGTCTAAATATGATAAGAGTCAGTGAACTCAAAAGGCTTCCATAGCTTTGGCAACTCATGACAAGAGCCTAGGGTGATTACTGATGCCATAAACAAGAGTGTCAAATTGTTAAGTCAACAACAGGAGTCACTGTGCACTTACTCCTCATGTAGGATCTCTGTCCTTAATGTGCTGTACATTGTGATTTAGTGCTATAACTAGTACTCAAACAGTATTTTTCACTTTGTGTTTCTATGTTGGTGCAAACTGTTGAAATCTGTACTCAATATATACTAAACTGATCTTCTGTATATAAAGAGAATTGAAAATGAATCTTGATGTGAATGGAAGGGGAGAGGGAGCGGGGAAGGGGAGGGTTGCGGGTGGGAGGGAAGTTATGGGGGGAAGCCATTGTAATCCATAAGCTGTACCTTGGAAATTTATATGGATTAAATAAAAGTTAAAAAAAAAGATGAAGGTAATAACAGCAGAACCATAAAATAAAAGAACAAAATACCAGCTGCAACCAGAAATAACAAACGAGGCAGGTGTTGTGACACAGTGGGTTAAGCTGCTGCTTGTGGTGTCCACGTCCTGTACCAGAGTGCCAATTTGAATACCAGCCGCTTTGGTTCCAATTCAGCTTCCTGCTAATGTACTTGGGAAGCAGGCTATTATGGCTTAAGTACTTGGGTCCCTGCCACCCATGTGGGAGACTTGGATGGAGTTCCTGGCTCCTGGATTTGGCTTGGGGCAGTTTGCAGCCATTTAGGAAGGGAATCAGCAGATCAAAGATTCCTGTTTCTCTCTCTCTCTCTCTCTCTCTCTCTCTCTCTCTCTCTCAAATAAATGAATTTTTAAAAATAAACTGCATAGAATCTCATGTCACAAATTTGGAAAAATGATAGCCAAAGAAAGAAACAAAGTATCGGCATCCCATATGGGCGCCGGTTCAAGACCCGGCTGCTCTTCTTCCCATCCAGCTCTCTGCTATGGCCTGGGAAAGCAGAATGAGATGGCCCAAGTCCTTGGGCCCCTGCACCTGCGTGGAAGACCCGGAAGAAGCTCCTGGCTCCTGGCTTCGGATCAGCACAGCTCTGGCCATTGCGGCCATCTAGGGAGTGAACCAGCGGATGGAAGATACCCCCCCTCCTCTGTGTAACTCTAACTTCCAAATAAATAAATAAATCTTAAAAAAAAAAGAATATTCTGAAGCATAGTATGGCACCCAGGCCCACATACAGCAAAACTAGAGATCCTGAAACTTAAACACACCTAAATTAGAGAAATAGATGTATGGAGTTTCTGTAGCACTTTTGTTTTTCTTACCATGTGAAAGTAAGACAGCTGCTGGGAAGAGATAATTAAAAGCTGAATAGTGAAAGATTAGGTCTGATTTGGCTGAAGCAAAAACTGAGGACCCCTGAATAGAGAGAATGATCTAAATTCCAAGGGCAATTTCCCTGTGGGAATAAGATGTGTTCCTTCTGTGGGGAGACAGAGTGAACCTCCCAGAAAAATCTCAAAAGAACTGATCTCAATTGCTCCAAAAAGGTTGCACATACAAGTTGCCACAGAATAGCAGATAACTTGTCTGCCCTCTCTTCCATATGTTAGTCATATTATTGTCATTTTTTAAATGCAGTGTATCACCTTGTTGCCAAATGATTTCTGTCTTTTTTTTTTTTGCTTCTCAGAAAGTAATTTGTCTCCCTTTGAGTTATCTTCTGTCATTAAATATATGGAGAAAGAAAGAAGTTATAAAAAGTAATTTTAATCCATTAAGGCTATTGATATTTTAAAAGTCATTGACTTTCTTTTAAACAATTACCAATGACTTTTTTAAAAATTGTATTTGTTTATTTATTTGAAAGCCAGAGTATCAGAGGAGAGACAGAGAGAGAGAGAGAGAGAGAGAGTGAGCTGCACTATCCTCTGGTTAATTCCCCAGATGTCCACAATAGCTGAGAACAGTCTCAGACAGGCTGAATTCAGGAGACAGAAATACCATCCGAATTTCTCATGTGGGTGGCAGGAACCCAAGCAGTTGGGCTATCACCTGCCTCTTCCCAGGGTGTGTATTAGCAGGAAGCTGGATCAGAAGTAGAGCTGGGACTGGATTCTAGGCACTCCAACATGGAATGCTGATATCAAGCAGAAGGCACCACAATGCCCACCTCCATCCCCAATTACTTTTTTGGTAAACAGTTTTGTTAAACAAGTCCCAGAATAAGTACAAAAAAATCTCCCTAGATTAAATACAAATAATGCTTTCTAGTATTTTTCTCTCTAAAGGTAGAGAATAAACTAAAGCTAAGGAATATTCATTCAATGTTGCATCAGAGTAAAAAGAAATATAAAACCACAGGGTTGCCAAGTTTATTAAACCAGCAGAAAAAGAATAAAAATTATGTCTGGAGTAAAGGCAGAATCGAATTGTTGAAATTCCTTTAACTCTTGATATGTTTTGATACTTTTGGAATATATAATATCAGTGATATAAATGCATTCTGAAGGCATAGTTACTCCGACATGTGCATACTAATAGATGATACTTAGCTTTACAGTTAGATGTGATTATTCTATGAGAAGAATGTGAATGAAACTGTTCTACATGCACTCAAGTAAGGAGAAATGCTTGAGAACTTCTTGTTCCTTTTGCATCTTTGATAACCCATGCAAAAAAAAGGCAAAGAGATTTTTTAAATTGGTTTTTGATTCTTTCATGAGTCAAAAAGTTTTCTGAAAAAGTGGGGCTTTGGGATCAGAATTGACAGCTCCAGCTACAGGACAGAGAATATCACTGTATTAGTTAGAGATTCCTCATGAATATTAATTCCTGCACTGAACTATTCCCAAAGCATAATTGTTGAGAAACAATATGAACCCTGACCTTGATTCACTTGTTGAAGGAAGTAGTGAAAATTGTACTCAGGATTGAATTTTTTTTTCTTAATGCTGTGAAAGTACATGGGCAGTGAGTTAAAAACTAATGTTCAACTGAAACATGCCTCCTGTTAAGATGTTTATATCAATTTTTGAAATTAGATGTAAGATAGAACATTTCTTTATGACCTGGAAAAAGACTTTTTCTGTGATTTCAGAAAGTTCGCCCAAATGGCATGTGACAGTACCTTGAATAGTTTGAAACTGTCCTTTGCTAAATTATTATGAATTTTAATGTTAAAGACAATATATGTATGAGCTCCAAGATGGCGGAACAGGGAGGGAGCACACTGATAGTCCGAGAAAAGACAGTTTAATAAAAGTGGAGATACTGTAGGTTCAGGGAAGAGTTAGGGAAAAAACAGCAGAGGAAACTCTTCCAGAACTAGTGGGACATGGTGGAACTACATGGAGGGTATGGGCGCTCACGGCTTGGGACCCCAGCCACCAAATCTATGCACCAGTGCTGGAAAGGGTGGTGAGGCAAAACCACAGTAGCCCAAGACACTGGCAGGAAAGCGGAAGGAAGAGCCTAGAGGGAACGAGGCTTGAAGCCCTGTGGGGGAAAGTTCACCAGCCTAACTAGAGGAGAGAATATAAATATATATATATATATATATATATATATATATATATATAATAAAAGAGACCAGTACAGACACGCTTCTCTCTCTCTACTCACCTTACAAAGGCGAGCAAGACAAAGAGCAGGTGCAATTTTGGACATACGTAAAAGCTACGCTCGCCATCAGCCAAGCAAGCAAACCTGATTCTGGTGGGGAGGAATAACAGGAGGTTAGGACCTAGTGAATGTGTGGATCTAATGAACTGAGACTGTGAAAAAAAAATAAGAGTGTGTGAGAGGACTCACGGAGTACGGGAGATGTGAGTACTCTCCTGAGATGCCACAATCTCGGTAACTTTGGCAACCCGGTGGGACATTGCAGGGCAATTTGAGCTCACACTGAAGACTGCACAGATCCTTTGTGTGGTCCTTGGGACAGAGCAGACGAATATTATACCCACAGGGGCCAGAGCTCTGACACTGATTGATTCAACTCCGCTCAGCTGTGCGGATTTAATTCTCTTCTGAATAAAAAGAGAGAGAGAGAAGATTTACCACGCCTAACCTGGGTGTGTCACCTTTGGCAAATGCTTAACCCAGAAGAACCAAACAGAGCTTGCTGGCCACACCCATCACAAGCCTCTAAGGATCCATCAAAAGCAGACAGTCCACTAAATCTAGGGTCATAGTATACCGAGAAAAACCACCATAGCAAGGGAAAAAAGAAGAAACCAAAGAATATCTCCACAATGCCAAGCAACAAACGCAGAAACCGAGGAAAGAAGAACAAGGAAGACATTATAATGCCCCCAAATGAACAAGACACCTAAATTCAAGATTATGAAGATGATGAGATAGAAGAAATGCAAGATACGGATTTCAAAAATTTATGATAAGAACATTAAGAAGTTCTCAAAACAAATACTTGAACTACAGAAATCCTTACTGGACAGGATAGAAAATCTCTCTCACGAAAATGAAATCTTAGGGAAGAATCAAAATGAAATGAAGAAACTAATAGATCAAATGACAAACGCATTAGAGAGCCTTAAAAACAGAATGAGTGAAACAGAAGAGAGAATATTGGACTTAGAAGACAGAGCACAGGAAAGTATACAGCAAAACCAAAGAAAAGAAGAGGAAATTAGAAATCTAAACAATATTGTCAGTAATCTACAGGATACTATTAAAAAAAAAAAAAACATTTGGGTTCTAGGAGTTCCTGAAGGCATGGAGAGGGAGAAAGGATTAGAAGGCATTTTCAGTGAGATACTAGCAGAAAATTTCCCTGGTTTGGAGAAGGATAGAGACATCCTAGTACAGGAAGCTCATAGAACCCCTAGTAACCATGACCAAAAGAGATCCTCACCACGACATGTTGTTAATCAAACTCACCACAATGAAACATGAAGAAAATATTCTAAAATGTGTAAGAGAGAAATGTCAGATTACTCTCAGAGGATCTCCAATTAGACTCACAGCAGACTTCTCATCAGAAACCCTATAGGCTAGGAGGGAATGGTGAGATACAGACAAAGTACTAAGAGAGAAAAACTGCCAGCCCAGAATATTATATCCTGCAAAGCTCTCATTGGTGAACGAAGGTGAAATAAAGACCTTTTATAGCAAACAGAAATTGAAAGAATTTGTCACCACTCGTCCAGCCCTGCAAAAGATGCTTAATAGATGTGTTACACACAGAAACACAGAAACATGGCCATCAATGTGAAGGAAGGTAAAGGAAGAAAACCTCCCAGTAAAAGATCACAAGAAGTTCAAGGCATATATTAGAAAATATCTTTGGGGCTGGCGCCATGGCTCAATAGGCTAATCCTCTGCCTGCAGCGCCAGCACACCAGGTTCTAGTCCCAGCTGGGGCACCAGATTCTGTCCTGGTCGCTCCTCTTCCTGTCCAGCTCTCTGCTGTGGCCCGGGATTGCAGTGGAGAGTTGCCCAAGTCCTTGGGGCCTTCACCCACATTGGGGACCAGGGGAAGCACCTGGCTCCTGGCTTCAGATCAGCATAGTGCGCCGGCCACAACGCACCGGCCACAGCAGCCATTGGGGATGAACCAACGGAAAAGGAAGATCTTTCTCTCTGTCTCTCTCTCTCACTGTCCACTCTGACTGTCAAAAAAAAAAAAAAAAGAAAGAAAGAAAGAAAGAAAGAAAGAAAGAAAGAAAGAAAGAAAAGAAAATATTTTGGGGAAACTGGCAGGGTAATGTTACTACTTATCAAAAGTCACATTGAACGTTAATGGCTTCAAGTCTCCAGTTAAAAGACACAGACTGGCCGGCGCCGCGGCTCAATAGGCTAATCCTCCGCCTAGCGGCGCCGGCACACCAGGTTCTAGTCCCGGTTGGGGCACCGATCCTGTCCCGGTTGCCCCTCTTCCAGGCCAGCTCTCTGCTGTGGCCAGGGAGTGCAGTGGAGGATGGCCCAAGCCCTTGGGCCCTGCACCCCATGGGAGACCAGGATAAACACCTGGCTCCTGCCATCGGATCAGCGCGGTGCGCCGGCCGCAGCGCGCTACCGCGGCGGCCGTTGGAGGGTGAACCAACGGCAAAAGGAAGACCTTTCTCTCTGTCTCTGTCTCTCACTGTCCACTCTGCCTGTCAAAAAAAATAAAAAAAAAAATTAAAAAAAAAAAAAGACACAGACTGGCTGAATGGATTAAGGAACAAAACCCATCTGTTTGCTGCTTACAAGAAACACATCTTTCCAACAAAGATGCATGCGGACTGAAAGTGAAAGGTTGGAAAAAGATATTCCATGCCAACAGAAACCAAAAAAAAAGCTGGCGTAGCCATATTAATATCAGACAAAATAAACTTTAACACAAAAACTGTTAAGAGAGACAAAGAGGGGCACTATCTAATGATTAAGGGATCAATTCAACAGGAAGATGTAACTACTATAAATGTATATGCACCTAATTACAGGGCACAAGTTTATTTAAAAGATATGTTAAGGGACTTAAAGGGAGACTCAGATTCCAATACAATAGTACTGGAGGACTTCAATACTCCACTCTCAGAAATAGACAGATAACCGGACAGAAGATCAACAAGGAAGCAGCAGATTTAAACGACACTATAGCCCAAATGGATCTAACAGATATCTACAGCACTTTCAATCCTACATTTAAAGAATTTACATTCTTCTCAACAATGCATGGAACCTTCTATAGGATTGACCACATACTAGGCCATAAAGCAAGTCTCAGCAAATTTAAAAGAATTAGAATCATACCATGCAGCTTCTCAGACCATAGTGGAATGAAGCTGGAAATTGACAACTCAGGAATCCCTAGAGCATATGCAAACACATGGAGACTGAACAGTATGCTCCTGAATGAACACTGGGTCATAGAAGAAATCAAAAGAGAAATCAAAAACTTTCTGGAAGTAAATGAGGACAACAGCACAACATACCAAAACTTATGGGCTACAGCAAAAGCAGCGTTAAGAGGAAAGTTTATAGCAGTAGGTGCCTACATCAAGAAATTGGAAAGGCACCCAAATAAATGAGCTTTCAATGCATCTCAAGGATCTAGAAAAACTGCAACAAACCAGACCCAAATCTAGTAGGAGAAGAGAAATAATTAAAATCAGAGAAGAAATCAATAGGATTGAATAAAAAAAAATTACAAAAAATCAGCCAAATGAGGAGCTGGTTTTTTGAAAAAATAAACAAAATTGACACCCACTGGCCCAACTAACTAAAAACAGAAAAGACTCAAATCAATAAAATCAGAGTGAAAAAGGAAATGTAACAACAGACACTACAGAAATAAAAAGAATCATCAGAAATCTACAGCCAAATTATATTTGATCAAGGATCTAAAACCAATTCCTGGAGGAAGGACAGTCTATTCAATAAATGGTGCTGGGAAAACTGGATTTCCACATGCAGAAGCATGAAGCAAGAACCCTACCTTACACCTTACAAAAAATTACTCAACATGGATTATAGTCTAAATCTACAACCCGACACCATCAAATTATTAGAGAACATTGGAGAAACCCTGCAAGATATAGGTACCAGCAAAGACTTCTTGGAAAAGACCCCGGAGGCACAGGCAGTCAAAGCCAAAATTAACATTTGGGATTACATCAAATGGAGAAGTCTCTGTAAGGCAAAAGAAACAGTCAGGAAAGTGAAGAGGCAACTGACAGAATGAGAAAAAATCTTTGCAAACTATACTACAGATAAAGGGTTGATAACCAGAATCTACAAAGAAATCAAGAAAATCCACAACAACAAAACAAGCAACCCACTTAAGAGATGGGCCAAGGACCTCAATAGACATTTTTCAAAACAGGAACTCCAAATGGCCAGCAGACACATGGAAAAATGTTCAAGATCACTAGCAATACGGGAAATGCAAATCAAAACCACAATGAGGTTTCACCTCACCCCGGTGAGAATGGCTCACATACAGAAATCTACCAACAACAGATGCTGGCAAGGATGTGGGGAAAAAGCGACACTAACCCACTGTTGGTGGGAATGCAAACTGGTTAAGTCACTATGGAAGTCAAGTCAGGAGATTCCTCAGAAACCTGAATATAACCCTACCATACAACCCAGCAATCCCACTCCTTGGAATTTGCCCAAAGGAAATTAAATTGGCAAACAAAAAAGCGGTCTGCACATTAATGTTTAGTGCAGCTCATTTCACAATACCTAAGACCTGGAATCAACCTAAATGCCCATCAATAGTAGACTGGATAAAGAAATTATGGGACATGTACTCTATAGAATACTATACAGCAGTAAAAAAAAACAATGAAACCCAGTCATTTGCAACAAAATGGAGGAATCTGGAAAACATCATGTTGAGTGAAATAAGCCAGTCCCAGAGGGACAAATATCATATGTTCTCCCTGATCGGTGACAACTAACGGAGCACTAAAAAAGAAACCTGGTGAAGTGAAATAGACACTATGAGAAACAGTGGCTTGATCAGCCCTTGTCCTGACTGTTGATGAACAACTTAATACTTTATCCCTTTTAGTATTTTTTTGTCCTACTTAATACTATTGATTGAACTCTTTAATTAACACACAATTATTCTTAGGTGTTTAAATTTAACTGAAAAGTGATCTCTGTTAAATATAAGAGTGGGAATAAGAGAGGGAGGAGATTTACAGTTTGGCACATGCTCAATCTGACTTGCCTCAAATGGTAGAGTTAGAAATGTGCCAGGGGATTCCAATTCAATCCCATCACGGTGGCATGTACCAGTGCCATCTCACTAGTCAAAGTGATCAGTTTCAGTTCACAATTGATCATAAGGATAGGATTAAAAGTCAAAGGGATCACATAAACAAGACTAGTGTCTGCTAATACTAACTGATAGAATTAAAAAAGGGAGAACGATCCAACATGGGAATCGGGATACACAGCAGACTCATAGAATGGCGGTTGTCCTAAACAGCACTCTGGCCTCAGAATCAGCCCTTAATGCATTCAGATCTCGCTCAAGAGCCCATGAGAGTATTTTAGGCATGGAAAACCAAGACACTCTGGAAGAAAAAAAAAAAACCTAACTGAAAGATCTCTGTGAATGAGATCCCAGTGCAAAGAACGGGCCATCAAAGAAGGAGGTACCTTTCTCTGAAGGGAGGAGAGAACTTCCACTTTGACTATGACCTTGTGTAAATAAGATCAGAGTTGGCAAACTCAAAAGGCTTCCATAGCTTTGGCAACTCATGAGAAGAGCCTAGGGTGATTACTGACGCCATAAACAAGAGTGTCAATTTGTCAAGTCAACAACAGGAGTCACTGTGTACTTACTCCCCATGTAGGATCTCTGTCTTAATGTGTTGTACTATGTGAATTAATGCTATAACTAGTACTCAAACAGTATTTTGCACTTTGTATTTCGGTGTGGATGCAAACTGTTGAAATCTTTACTTAATATATACTAAGTTGATCTTCTGTATATAAAGAGAATTGAAAATGAATCTTGATGTGAATGGAATGGGAGCGGAGCGGGAGATGGGAAGGTTGCGGGTGGGAGGCTATTATGAAGAGAAAAAGCCATTGTAATCCATAAACTGTACTTTGGAAATTTATATTTATTAAATAAAAGTAAAAAAAAAAAGACAAATTATGAAGACAAACTATGATTAAAATGTTTAATATTGAGAGGGAGTCTAACAAATTGAGGCTGTGCATTCTCCTCTCCTAAATTGAGCACGTTGAAAAAGTAATAATTTCATCTTTTTAAAAATTTATTTTTATTTATTCAAAAGACAGAGTTACAGAGAGAGGCAGAGAGAAAGAGAGGTATTGCATCCTCTGGTTCACTCTCCAAATGGCTGCAAAGGCCCTAGCTGAGCCAAAACAAAGCCAGGAGCCAGCAGCTTCTTCTGAGTCTCCCACATGGGTGCAGGGTCCTAAGCCCTTAGACCATCCTCTGGTGCTTTCCTAGGCACATTAGCAGGGAGCCGTATGGGAAGTGGAGAACCTGGGACTTGAATCGGTGCCCATATGGGATGCTGGTGTTGCAGGCCAGGGCTTTAACCCACTGCCCCACAATACCAGCCCCAATAATGTCTTCTAATGTGTAATCAGTCACTTTGAATATATCTATTAGAATAATTTTAACATTGGATCTGATATTGTGAGGTGCCAGTGCCTCTCAGTGGGACTGTGTACTCCTAAGGTCTACCAATTGTGCTGCTTTTTAGTAGATGTATGCTGGTAAATCTTTAAAAACCTAGTCATGGCAATTAAATCATGAATTTACATGTTGTATGCAGGGATTTCAGAATTTTTTTGCATCCAATCAATGTCTTTTAATTCCATTTTCCACTGAACTTTTTGAAGTACCCTCCTACATACACACATTTGTAAATTTTACTGATAAAACATATCTGTAGCATGCAATTTATAAATAACAATAAAATATGTAATATTCTACTGTAAAATTCATATTGCCCATTTAGTTTATCAAAATCTTGTGTCTGTAGCCCTGTTTCTCATGAGTGTTTATTGATATTTTTGTTCAACTAAATGAGTTAAGATGAAAGTGAAATAACTATGATGGATGTTGGGACTTCACTTTTTCATCAGTGATATCACAGACTTCTTGTTAAATCACTAATTGTTTTTAAATATTGGAAGGTTACTTCCCTGTTTTTATGTTATTTATAATGTATCACTTTAAGTTTAAACTGCATTATTTATGTTTCATCACTTTGTCTAGGCTATCAACAAAACACTAAGTTATGCCACAATTTCTAGTGTAAACATATCCATGACGTAAACATTCTCACCAAGGCTGACTGCAAGCTACTCACATGACATCAGTCAGCACAGACTTGGAAGAGATGAAAAGCAGCACACTACTATGTCATGTTGTTCTTGTTTGCTGTACTATGGAGGACATACATAACTTCAAACTCATAGATAATAGTAGTGTAGTAAAATGAGAAGTGATGAGTTTTGAGGTTTTATTTGCTTTTAATATAACTCATTTAATTTTAAGTTTAAAAATATTTATATTTTTAGTAATGACTGTTTAACAACTAGTTTGCTATATTCCTGAACCTAAACATTTGACTCCCATGAGCTGGTCTGAGTCAGGTCCAACATATTACTGCTCCTGGAGTGGTTCTGTGTGTAATCTACACAGTGTATGCGCTGGATTCAGGAGAGCAGCAGCCTTATAATCAAGTTAATTTAATCAGCTAAGTTCTATTTGTTATGCCTTTGGTTTTCAGGGAGGATAAATATGGTAAAGACTATCCAAATGATGTTTATGCATCTGCCATAAATTACTTTAAAAGTTCTCTGGTGTTACTTCAATTTATTTTAAAATTTATCTTAATGAATCAGTAAGTTCATACTTACCTATAAGTAGAATGGTATCATATTCTCTGTTTTGTCTGCCTTGAAACACACAGGTAAATTGTTTACAATTTACCTTTAACTACAGGCCAATAATGTTTTATTTTTTTATTTTTCAATGGTATTTTTAAATTTCTTTTTCAAAAATGAAATGTATATTGAAATCTTGTTAATTTATATACATACACATATACATACATGTATACTTATATGTACACTTTCAAATTTGGTTTCCTGTTAATATTTAATAGGAAATTATTAATTTGTTCCATTAAAGTACCAGTTTTCAAAAAATAAGTTGATTTCTTAGCATTTTCAAAGATGAACTATTGAGTATTTTAAAGGTATAATTATGAATTCATATTAAAATTTGCTTGTTACATTTCAAATTATTGCAATTATTTTATTTTAAGATTTATTTATCTATTTGAAAGGCATAGTTGCAGAGACGCAAAGGCAGAGAGAGAGAGAGGGTCTTCCATCTGCTGGTTCACTCTCCAAATGGCAGCAATGGCCACAGCTGAGCCTATCTGAAACCAGGAGCCAGGGGCTTATTCCAGGTCTCCTGCATAGGTGCTGGGACCAAAGGACTTGGGCCATCTACTACTGCTTTCCCAGGCCATAGGAGAGAGCTGGATTGGAAGTGGAGCAACTGGGACTTGAACTGGTGCCCCTATTGGAATGCTGGCACTGCATATGATGGCTTTACCTGTTATACCACAGCGCTGGTCCCTTCAATTATTCTTAATAATGTTCAAATTGTCTCATATTTGGCCAGTGGGAGCCACTTCACATTGGCCTCTTCAAATTGTCTCCCAAGTCTTTGAAATTATACTGATTATCTTTGGTTGTCTCTATGTATAAGAAGTGTTCAAGTATTACAAGTTCATATTGAATATTTCCTGTCCCAATCTTGGAATCAGTCATTGACTCAAGGAATTCTTTTCAGGAGCAGACAGTGTTTAGAGACCGTAATCTGGGTACCATGAGTTTGTGCATGTTGCTACTGCATTGCTCCTCATTTCTATGCATTTACAGTGGACAGATTTAAGAAACAATGTATTTTTTTATTTTTTATTTTTTTTACAGGTAGAGTGGACAGTAAGAGAGACAGAGACAGAGAGAAAGGTCTTCCTTTTTGCCGTTGGTTCACCCTCCAATGGCCGGTGTGGCTGGCGCATGGTGGCCTGCACACCACACTGATCCGAAGCCAGGAGCCAGGTGCTAATCCTGGTCTCCCATTGGGTGCAGGGCCCAAGCACTTGGGCCATCCTCCACTGCACTCCCGGGCCACAGCAGAGAGCTGGTCTGGAAGAGGGGCAACCGGGACAGAACCGGTGCCCCAACCGGGACTAGAACCCGGTGTGCCGGCGCCGCAAGGCGGAGGATTTAGCCTATTGAGCCGTGGCACTGGCCGAAACAATGTATTTTTAATATAAACTGTATAATGAGCTCATTCCAATATATCTATTTCAATTCAGGATCACAGGGTTTTTATGTAACTTAAATCTTTCATGTTTCTTTTCTATGCCACACCAAAATTAATTTTCCCCAAAATCAATTTATTTATTTGCTTTTTCTCAGACTATATGTACATGATTATTACAATAATAGTACACAGATATGGTTACTGGTAACAATTTAAGTTGCTGTTTTATTGTGGCTTTGAAGTTCTTTTTCTTAGTTTATAGATCATAAGGAGTATACTGTTAAGGGAGTGTGTGTGATTTGTGTATGTGTGTTTAACTGTTGTGTTTAAAAATTACTTGAGATAGTCGTTTGTATGGTTATGCCACCAGCTCCATATACAATTAATTTATTTCATTTACTATTCATTGTATGGCATTTTTAACTTTGTTCTTGTTTTACAGTAACATAATTTATTTTATATGGTTCCAAAATCACATCTGCAAGACAGGTTTTAAGAAAATCCATGTAGTATCCCTATGTTTGCTACCCTGCTCCCTTCATTCTCCTAGGTAACCCTGTATTTTGAAGATTTTAATTCATCCTTTCAGGAAAACCAAACAGATAAATGTAAAAATGGGTGCTGGCATATTGTACACGTTTTTCCCCAACTTGCTTTTTTCACATCACTCTATACCAGATTTCACTGAGAAGTACTTCATACCACCTATGTCCTTCATTCCTTTTCAGAAATTGCATAGTACTCCACTGTGTGGATGTACGATAATTAAGTCATTTCCCTATAGTGAACATTTTATTTATTTCCAGGCTTTTGCTGTAACAAATATAACAAATACTGACATACTTCAAAAAATAATTTCCTGTATACCCATTTTCATGTTTTTGTCAGTGTTGGTCAGATTCTTGGAAGTGATTAGATATTTGCTAGTCAAAAAATGAATGCGTTTGTAACTTTGTATATACAGCCAAATTCTTCCTTGTTGGGGTTTTTCCATTTTGAACACAAGTAAAAGTGTTCCTTTTCCCAAGAGCTTCTCTAATAGGCTATGTTGTGAAGGTTGGATTTTTGCCAATCTGATGAATGAGAAATAGTATCTCAATGATTTGCGATTTGCATTTCCCTTATTATGAGCAAACTTATGAATGTTTTCATTTAAGGGGCATTTGCATTTCTTTTTCTGTAAAATGCTTGTTTTTATCTCTTGCCATTTTGCTACCAGGTTTTGGTACCTTTATTCTCTATTTTTTTGATATCCTTTATAAATACAGTTATTAAACTGTCTCACGTAACTTGAAAGTATTTCTTTAAAGATTTATTTTATTTATATGAAAGACAGAGTTACAGAGAAAGGGAGAGACAAAGAGAGAGGTCTTCCATCTGCTGGTTCACCTCCAGATGGCCACAACAGCCGGAGCTGCACTGATCCAAAGCCAGGAGCCAGGAGCTTCTTCCGGGTCTCCCACGCAGGTGCAGGGGCCCAAGGACTTGGACTATCTTCTTCTGCTATCCCAGGCCATAGCAGAGAGCTGGATCAGAAGAGGAGCGCCGGGACTTGAACTGGCACCCATATGGGATGTCGATGCTTCAGGCCAGGGCTTTAACCTGCTGCATCACAGCGCCAGTCCGAAAGTATTTTTCACATTTTTTTATTTGTCTTCATACATTGGTTGTGGTAGGTTTTCTTTTTTCTTTCTTCTTTTTTTCTTTCTTTTTTTTTCTTTTCTTTTTTTTTTTTTTTTTTTTGTGCCATACAAAGCTTTTTACTTCATGTAGTGAGATTTACCAGTATTCTACTTTACCATATCTGGTTATGACCATTGCTGGGAAAGCTTTTCATACTTTCCAATGATCAAGGAATTCACCTAATATTTTTTTCTGGTACTTGTATAGTTCATTATTTTATCTTTATACCTTATCTCTTTGAAATTTATTCTTGGAATGGATCCAAATTTATCTTTTAAAAAATACATATATATATATATATATATATATATATATATATATATATACCCAAGGGGCTGGCATTGTGGCATAGCAGGTTAAGCCTTTTGCCTGCAACACCAGCATCCCATACAGGCACTAGTTGGAGACTCAGCTGCTCCACTTTAGATCCAGCTCCCTGCTAATGCACCTGAGAAAGCAGTGGAAGATGGCCCAAGTGTTTGGGCCTCTGCATTCATATGGGAGACCTGGAAGAAACTCTGGGGTCCTGGCTTTGGCCTGGCCCGGCCTGGAACTCTCTCTTTCTCTCTCTCTCTCTTTCTCTTCCTCTCTCAGCCTTCTTTTATCACCTTCATCTCTTACCATTCCTTGCACTGAATATTCCTATTATACTGAATTATTTACTAATGGATGGACACCAGCTGAATGGCTCTGCATATTTACATTTAGAGTTTTTTTTTTTTTTTCACTTAGAATACCACCATCGATATCCCCAAATTCTTTGCTTGGTAAGCTCTCAGTATTTGAGATGTAATTCATATGGTATCTGTTACATAAAGCCTTTTTTCAGTCTCCCAATCAGAGTTAGTTGCCCCATCTTCTTCATTGTCACGAAATTTTATTGTTTGCATCTTTATAACATGATTTACATGAATTTCTCATCTAGGAATTTTACATTTTGAAAATCAACCAGGATGTGTTTCTCATGTTTCTCCAGCCTCTAACATAGTGCATGGCATGTAGCAAGCACTCAAATGTTTGTTCAGGGAATGAAAAGAAATAAAACTTCATCAATCTGTAGCGACTGAACCAAAACAAGATATGATAGTAGCCAGCTTGTTACAATATTAAGATCTTAGATCGGGGCCTGCACCTTGCCCAGCAGGTTAGAGTCCCAGCCTGCAGTGCCTGCATCCCTTATGGGTGCCGGTTAGAGTCCTGGCTGCTACACTTCAGATCCATTCCCTGCTAATGCACCCTGAGAAAGCAGAGGAAGATGGCCCAAGTCCTTGGGCCCCTGCACTCATGTTCAAGACCTGGAAGAAGCTCCTGGATCCTTGGCTTCGGATCAGCCCCGTTCTAGCCACTGTGGCCATTTGGGGAGTGAACCAGTAGATGAAAGACCTCTCTGTCTGTACCTCTCTCTTTCAAATAAATAAAATATATCTTGAAATTTTTTTGAGTTATTTTTCTATGTAGTCATCCCTCATAGACTTTGTACATGGCAATTCTTTATTCTTCAAGGAATCATTTATAGTATCATACTTGTAAATTAAGTATCCATCTATCTCTATAGCTACCTGTTTAAGGTCTGCCTCGATCCTAAAAACAGATGCTGTTTTACAGAAGAGGGTGGAATAATTCAGCCCATAGTGGTGGCATAATCTATCTGTGGGGCACATATGTATTATAAATAGAATAACTTGCCACTAAAATTAGAAAATATGGTTGACCATTAAATTCCTTCAAAATTCTGTATATGATGAAGTACTAAATTAGATAACCTTATAAGGAAGACCAAGTATTCTGAGAGCCATATTTTATCAATAGTAGGGAAATTCTTTGATTTTTCCTCTCAATTCTAATTATGTTGTAACCTCTGAGGTGATTAAGTGTGATAACATGAAAAAAAGGGAAGAAATCACATTAAAAATTCTAAGCATAATGTTTTAGAGAAAATAAAATACTCAGAATAATCTAGTTTAAAATTTTAATTTTTAAGCCAGTTTAAAATAATAGATTAAATTAGATAATGTGTTTAGTAATACTAAATTGTTTTAAAATGTTTCAATATAAAATTAAAACTTTTTTAGTTATATAAATATAGGAATTTATTTCAAGAATTTTAGATATCTATGTTTTTCACTATTATGTTCTCATCTAACTCCATTTTTGACAGTATCATAAAAGTAATTCCAAAACTATATAAAGAGTCCTTCATAATAATAAAATACAGTTTTCAAATGTTTTAAGAAGACATCGAGTTCAAGTTCTTCCACTTTTATCCTTTATTCCAATCTTTTGATGATGATATGGCTTATAAGTTATTCTATCATACAATCTGTGAAAATAACTGTGTTAAATGTGGCTTCAACTTGAAATTATATGTACTTGTACATACTGTTGTAAAAAATTTTGAACTAAAATCATTCAGGAGAATGGTAAGAGTTTTAATGTAAGTTAATCACTTTGATTACACATTTATCTTTTTCTGTAATTACATATATTTCCACAATTTAATGAATTTTATGTCAAATTTTCCCCCCAATGTGTTTTTTCTGTAAAAACTAGACAATGTAAACCCATTGTCTGTGAAACAAATGTGCTGTCTGTAAACTCAATATTACTTTAGAATATTACTGAAAACAAAAGTTTAGCCACCTTTTGTAGTGTATTGCTTGAAGAGCTTATGTGAGAGAGATATTCTTAGTTATTCATTTTAAGAGAACTTTTTGTGGAATCAAGACACCTTGGATCAGCCCTTTTTCCTTATCCTTTCAAAATTAAACATTTTCAGTAGTAATGCTAATTTAGGTAAGGAGTCAGTAACAGATTGTTAAAATATTAATATTATAATACTTTATATATAAAAATATCAGTGAATTCCATTGCTTACTTGCAAATATTTTAGAATGGTATTTATTTGGGTGATGGCTACTATTATAGAATAATACATGAACCTCTCTGCCTGTGACTTGGAATGCAAGTCTGAATGCTAGCATTCTTACTGATAGTTTAATCTTAGTTTCTCTTCTTGAACATTATTAGTAAATTTTGAGATTGTAGAACTGTTGACCCACTCATACATGTATAGAGCTTGGCCTCTGAGTTAATTAAATATGAGTTAATAATATATTATAAGGAAATTATTGTCCTTATTACAGTTATTAGGTAGTTACTCAAATTATAGCTTGAAAGGAATGCAGAGCATGGAAAACTCAGGATTAAATTATGCATTTGAACCTTAGGCCAGCTTTTACTGTAGAGACAGTTTCCTGCTAAAAGAGAAATTGTATGTCATTGAAATTAAATGCTTTTCTGGGGATGGAAGATTCCAGTTTTTAATGAAATTACTGAGTGTGGTGTAGTGAAATGATTAAAATCTGTATTCCGGGAATGTGTCAGGGAAAAAAATCAATAAGTGCTAGCACAGCTTTGCTGCTCAATGTGAATCGTGAGAATGAAATAAACTACTACAAAAATAATAATTAAAAACATATCAGCACATTAATTTATTTAGCATCAGTCTCCTGAGACGTCATCTTCACTAATTTTTAGCATACATTTTACTATGTAATGAGCAGCCTTCTTTTCAGATATCCCTATTAGACAGGCAGTATTTCTGCCCTTCCCCCAGTGCTCCTGCATTGCAATCATTGTACTTGCACTTATTATGTTACAAATGACCGAGGTAAGGCTGACATTCTCAGTGCATGCAAAAAGACCTAGTCTGCCAAGCTTTTTTTTTTCCTAATGAAGCAGCTTTGTGAAATCTCCCCATGTGTTAATACTAATGAAGATCCTCCAGCACAATTAAAATCACAGCCAGTGGCTGAAGAGGAAACATAAAACAATAGCATCTTTTATGATACATTCATCCACATACGTATGTGCAAAATATACATGTGATCAAATTATTTTCTTATAGCTTAATTTTTACTTGTTCTTCATCCTGAAAATTACACAATTGCTAATTATATGAACTTTGAGACTTTAATGTGTTCTGAAAAAAAACACTACCTCAATTTTTAAAAATTACATATCTATATGGGTAATAAAGTGATATAAAAGTTAGGGCTTTTTTTTTTTTTTAAAAAAAAAAGCGTGTTTAGGAAGCTGTGAAGTGAGGTGCGGGAAGGAATGGGGTGCACTTCACCTTAAGTTTAACTTGATTGGTTGCGAGATGTGGGAATGGGGGAGGGGGAAGTGGAAGGGTAGAAACAGAAAAGTTTTAAGAGATTCCAGGGACAGATAAATATCGCATGGCTGCGTGGTTTAAAGATGGAGTAGTGGGCCACCAGTCTTGTAACGTGATTTTTTTTAAAGTGTTCAGTTCCTAAATTAGTTATCTTTTTAGCCTCTCAGAAACTGAAAAAGAAAAAAAAAAAAACTATCGCGATTACTTTTTACAGTTTGTGCATACAGTTTTTAAACGACTTATTATTTTCACGTCTTTCATTTAAATTTCATTTTACCTTAGTGTTAAAACATTACATGAGTTTAGCCTGTGGATGGCCAGTACTATTTTATTCCGGGACCATGCTGCATCCTGCTTTTTATTTTGAGTCCTAACTTCCACACATTCTGGGGCATTAATTTAGTGGGTTTGTAGACCTCAACAGAATTCTAAGATTATGCACAAAAAAGTTTCGGTGGAGATGGCTGATCTACGTTCCGTAATTTCTCGTTTCCATTTTTCAAAAACGAAGTTTTCCATTCTGTTTTCTGTGCCCTCTTATTTTAAAATCAAAACAAAACATTTAAGTTTCTTAACTTTTTCCTGGGACAAGGAACGGTGCAAACTCAAAGCTACAGTATTCTTGGAAGGAAGAAGCACCCCTCCCTTGGCTCCTTTAGGAGCTGATAGGTCATTTATTATTGGAACCGAAATGGTATAAACAATTCTCTCTCTTTTTTCCCTTGTTAACAGCAACTTTCATTGTTAGAGAGAGGAGAGAGAGAGAAGCCTTGTTGGTTGACGTCACTTGGTTCATGAAGCCTTCGCCTAGAAGTGAAGCTGCTGAACAAACCTTGAGAAGAATCATCCCCTGCTTCAATCTGCTGCTGGATAGGAACTAATCAGAGGGAGAGAGGCGGAAGACGGAGCAGGAGGGCGTCCAGGGCTTTCCCGACCACAAATCTCACCTCCACTCCAACTCTCTTTATACTTTTCTTGCAGAAATTGTAGTAGAAATAAGGAGGTGGTGGGGTTTCCAAAAATCTTAACCTTCAGCCATCTGGGAAAGGCAAAAATCCCATCCACCGCAACTCTCAGTTCGAAAGTAAAGGTGAGTTAAAAATCCGCGGGCGTGAGGGGTGCGGGTGTAGACGAGAATTCCGAATGTTCCGAGGCCGGTTGAAACAGAAAAGGAGAAACTGCGCTCCTGCGAGCGGGAGGACTCCGGAGGCGCTGCCCGGACGCGCTCGCCGCGGCCGCCCGGCCGCCCCGCCGCCGCTGTTTACCCTCGCCGGTCGGTCGTCCCTTTGTTGTGCTGCCTGCGAGGCTGGGGTGACTGTCGGGGTCCCGAGTGGAGTTTGGGGGAGGAGGGCGCGGAGATGCGCGGCCCCGGGTGGGAGGCGGGGGGTGCGGTCTCAGGAGAACGTAAACTTTATTCCTGGCCGCCCGGGCGGGACCCTGGCGCAGTGGGGCCGCGGGCCGCGCCGGGCACGGGCAGCCGCGCCGCGCCACTCCGCGTCCTTTGTGCCGGCCGTCCTTCGCGGCCGCAGGGCCGGCGTCTCCTCCTCCCTACGGGCTTCCAGCGTTCAGGCCGCCGCCAACAGTTTTGCTTCTTGAAAAACCACCTCTGGCAGCGCCGCGGTCGACGTCCCTACCCCGGAACAGGCGCCGCTGCCCCGCTCCCCGGCGGGGTAGTTTCGAGATCCCCCCCCCCCCCCGCCCTCGCCTCCCGCTGCCCTTTCTGCCTCCGCCCCCTCTTCCCGCTCGGACTGACGGAGCGGCGTCGGCCACCCCTCCCCAGGTCGGGCCTCCTCGGCTCTCCGCGCGTAGCTGGAGGCTCCCGAGTTTCCTGAAAATGCGCGGCGGCGGCGGCGGCGGCGGCGGGGTGGGGGTGGGGCAGGCGGCACTGGGAAGCGGCGCGGCTGCCTGGGAAGGGCCGTGTCCGCGCGGAGGCGCCGAGCCGGCTTCCCACCGCCGTGACCGCGCGTGGGCCTCGCGCGCCGGCCTGCCCGGCCCGCCGCGCCGCGCCGGTTCCCGGCTGCGCTGCGCTGCGCCCGCCGCTCGCCCGCTCGGCCGCCTCCCCGCGAGGAGTTCCACGAACCCCAGAACTGGGAGTGGGGAAGGGCAGAAGTGTTGCAGGAGTCCGAACTGGCCCTGCTGTCCGGGAGATTTTCTCATCTTTTCTCTTTCCGTCTGCATTTATCTTTTGTGTGTCCCTTCTTTATAAAGAGAGAAGCAGCTGCAGCCCTTGGCCGAGTTGTTGAAATTTATCTCTTTGTGTATATTACAATATCCTCCATTTTTTTCCCCCTGCCCTCTAAACAACAAGCGTTTCGCCATCTTGGGCAATTTTTATTCCCAAGTCTCTGTCTCTCTCTCCATTTTTATTTTTTATTTTTCAAGAAAGGAAAGCAGCCTCTGAAAGGCAGAAAGTGCGTCTGAATATAGCTCCAAGTTTAGGCACTGTTCAGGGGGCCTAGTGACGTCATGTCAAGTTTATCGAGAAATTTTCCCCCAGAGTGAATTTTTTTTCCTCTTAATTTTGCCCTGGTTTAAAGGATCGTGCAACTTTCAGGCTAACTATGAGTTATGTGGCTTATTTTTTTGTCTTTTGCTCTCAAAATGAATTGGCAAAGTGTTCACGTTTTGTGTTTAGGTAACAGGTGGAAGATCATGTGCAAAAAAAGGTATAAACTTTTGTGTTAGTTGGTATTCACCTAGCTTTTATGTTCATTTTTTAAGATTTCAAATCTTTGCAGTGAGCATATTTCCGTTTATTTGCTCCAATCTCCCATGTGGCTTTTTAAAAATTGGTTCATATATATGTATAGGTTCAGTACTTATTTTAGATTGCCAGCTCCCTCTTGTAATTAAAATTTTTTGGGTAAATTTCTTTACCTTTTGAAAAATTTATTGGAAATACCTCTAGGTACTGGATACTTTTTAAAATACTAGCAGATAGGATTAGGTCAAAACAGTGGCAAAAATGTAGTTAGTAAATAAAAGGCAGAATTGATTTTAGAAGATAGTTTATAATCTCTTGCTATAAAGTCTTTGTCAGCCATTATGCAAAGATGCACAATAAAAACCAAGTGTTTTAATTTGCTTGTCTAAAATACTTTTTCATCTCATAAAAGTTGGGCTGGTCACATGACCCACTTAATGATACGCTGACTAGTATATAAATAAGAGGTGCTGTAAATTGAATGGGAAAGTAGAATTCTGTCTCCTGTAGTCATTTTCAGTCTGCATATTTACATCTCTTCTAACAAGGACATGAAACTGTCTGTATTTAATTTGCATTCTCTTTGTCTTGTGGATTGGGGAAAAAACGTTGACTACAATTAACTTTAAAAAAAACTAATAGAAATAGTTCTGAATACACTGAAAAGGTTTATCTAATATAGAAAGTTTCATTGTGCTGTGTTTTTATTTCTGTAGTAGTCTTCTTCGGTGTTAGCTGCTATTTATCCAGGAATTTGCTTTATATAAAATGCTATATAGAGAGCTTGAGTGAATTGAATGTCTGCCATTTATGTGAATTGTAGGTAGGTGAAAAATGTTTAAATAGTTAAAAGCACATAGAACAGATGGTTCTAAATTATACATGCAACAAAGGACTAGAAGATTTGGCAGATTATAAATGGCAAGCAACAGAGGATAAGCAGTTTAAGAAAATGGTAGTTAAGTACATTTGATGTCTCACACCTATTGTAAACACTGTACATATTATTGTCACTATGCTGCATAATCAATAATTTAGACAACAGAAAGGCACTTGTGTATTTCAGATAGGAAGAAAAGATTTAACAAGTGTTTGAAATGAATGGGTCAGTGTAAAATTATTCTAATCCTATGGTGACAAGTAAGAGTCTTTATTTTTGCAAATCAAATTGTGTGCTTTAAAAACAGGATATTATTTTTGAGAAGTGAACATGTTCATATCATGATTTGGATAGGAATAGGAGTAGGTACCAATTTTAAAATCCAGATAATAGTATCTTTACTGTTCTCACATGTTTAAACTAGTCCTGAACTGTGGCACCATTTGCTCTTTACAATACTGTGGAAAAACATTTTTAGACTGTTCATTCTTGGAACCTCATTTGTTAAAATACTGTTGGCATCGATTACTAAATACTTACTAAATGAAGAAAGGATATGTTTTAGTTTTTGAATTTTGTATATAACATTGTGGTACTGATTTTACTTGACTATAGTTTACCCTGAACTCTTAAAGTATATGTTATGTAGTTTTTGTCATTCAAGAATAATATATGAATAGTTTTCCTTAGCATTTTCAAAATATTTAGAATAACTCAAAATATCCAACTTGGTAGAAATTTGTTTTATTTTTTATAACCCATTCATTTAAAATGCAAGTAAGGACTGTAATGGAAACCTTGGAATTTTAATTCTGTTGCCCTTTCTCCGATTTCTTTGTTTGCATGTTTATTATAGAACTGCAGTGTAAAGGAGCAGATGTTTTGCCAAACATCCTGATGTGTTGCTTTTTCTTGTGGGAGTGCATAACTGTTCCTTCTGATGCATCAACTTGACAGCTGGTTGATTTCATGGAGCTGCTAAGAAGCCATTAGTGGTGTCATTGAATTGAAACAGAACAGTCACTCCCAGCTTGAACTGCAATTGTTAATGTCTTTGTTGCTACTTTTGTGTTACTATACAAGATGTAAGATATAACAGTTGCCTGAAAAGTTCAGAATTTCTGTCTCATCTTCCTGAATTAGTCAAAGTATATGTTAGAACTTGATTACCTTTGCATTTAAAGATTTCAGAAAGGGATTTTATGTTGTAATTTCTGGGTTTTTGAACTAGTCCTAGTTAGAACTACCTAAAGAAAAATATGATTTAGCACAGAGAAACTAATATGGTGATTTTGACCTTTAAATGAATTTGTATCATCAAAGTTTAATGATTTTTAGGATACCTGATTTCCTCAGGGATTAATCACATTATCTAGTTAGGTATTTTAAGAGGTTTTTGATTATATAAAATTAAATATTTTGCATCATGAGGTCTTAAAACTATTGTGCTTTGTTTTGTAGACGTTGACTCATTTGGTTTGATGTTTCTTTAAACTTTTGTTATGGGAGACAATCAGAAAAGAAATAATTTTGAGGGAAACTGGCCATTTTGTGTTTAATTTTCTTTTATAATGAGGCCCAAATGTTACTTAAAAGGTCAAACAAACTAAGAGCTAAAATATTTCGCTAGCAGCCATTTACGATTTTTAAAGGAAGTTATATTTTTATTACAATAACTTTTATTGATTTCAGCTATCATAGTTATCATACTGTTGTGCTAAAATGATGTCATCCCATCAATGCCTAAGTGTTTTCTCTTTCTGATTATTTACATGGTTTTTATTTGCTGGGAGAGGAGGTGGGAAGGAGGAAAGAGGAAGAATAAAGAATAATCCCAACAGAGAAAAACACTTTT
The DNA here is from genome assembly GCF_033115175.1 of Lepus europaeus. NCBI lineage: Eukaryota > Metazoa > Chordata > Mammalia > Lagomorpha > Leporidae > Lepus > Lepus europaeus. The sequence goes on along the minus strand of NC_084827.1, from coordinate 101,718,534 downwards.
TAAAAAAAATAATTTGCGTAAAAGACTTTAGGATGGTAAGGTTTAAGGATATAATATAATTTACTTAATACTATGAGACTTTTTCTAGTCCTGATATGTATTGATTTTTAAATTTTAGATCCTTATGTTTATTTAATCTTCAAAGAGCATAAAATTTGCAACATTTAAAATAGCTTGCCTTTTAAAAAATACTTAAATGCGAAATTGGTGATTAGAATGTTTAATTTGATTAGGTGAATCCCATTAAAAGAACTTCTTATATAATATAAATAAAATTTTAACATGATAAAACTGAGTGATTCCAGAATTATGATTTCCTAAAATCCTGTTTATGGAGACACTTCCCTTTTAAATAGGTCCTGTGTTACTGTGACTAAGCTATCTATTCAGATAATATGCTTTCTAAACTTTTTTTATATAAGTCAGACAACTCCTTTAAAAAAAAATCACTACATGAACTTAGACTGGGACTCAGTTTTTAAGAAGTGTATTTACTCATCTCATACTTGTGTCAAGGCAGATATTTATATGAACCAAATTATGGTAAACATTGAGTTGCGTATTAAATGTTAACTTTTAAATAATCTCAATGCTTAGTCTAATTTTTAGAGCTAATATAGTTTTAATTGTAGTACAGATATGCATTCTATTTATTAAGTAGGAATTTTCAGAATTGGATAGTTGTTAAAGGAAGGTAATTCTGAAAAGAAGTCATAAAAAGTTGAAACTTTGGTTCCTAAGTTTTTATATTGCATGCTAACTTTGAAATTATGCGTAATAAATAGGTTTAATTAATTTACACCTAGGTATGGAATTATAAAATATTGGCAAATATCTTTACTGAAACTAAGAAAACTAAATGAATTTATATGAGTTTTAAGTCCATTTTGAATGCTGTTTGATTTGTGGCAAGTCAGGAGTTTGAGGTGTAAAATATTTAAGTCTAAATATTTGTAAGATAAACATTGAGATTTTTTAAAATAGGCTTCTATAAAAATGTGAGGTGAAAACAGTTTTTATCCCTCAAATTTCATTTTTACTATGTAAGATAATTTTCATTTATTTTTTAAAATTAATGCCTTTCAAATGGCTTTTAAGCTATTTAAAATATAATTTTGCTTGACTTTTGAATGCCTTTCCTGAAAAAAATTATTGAGTATCCAGGATCATAATGATGAAAATAAGAAACTTTACTAATTTTGTGTGTACATGTGTATGTGAGAAAAAGGAGCATTTGGCTTGAAGACAGTTATTACATTGGTACTTAAACGATGTGTGGATATAATTGTGTGTTTTTCCTGTTTTCTACTCTTTACACTTTTCCACAAACATGCACTCATTAATCAAAGACGGTGCACTCCTGCTGAGGGCAGAGAGGTTCATCAAATTGGCAGTCAGTTTGGTGTAAAGAACGGTGTACTGAAGCTCTTAACTCGCTGGGACATAAATAAATCTAAGGTCTTTGTATGCAAACCCTGGAGGTTAATACTGTATAATTCAATGTCCTGTCTTTGTTTTTATGATTGATGTTTTTAAATGTTTCAAGCTTGGTGCAAGTCTTCTAGTAGGTCAGGTCTGACAATCTGATTGGCTCTAGTAAGAAAGCATTAGGTTGTCAGAAGGACTTTGAGTATGCTGCAGAGATTTTTATTTTTTTCTTCCTACAAGATCATTGTCATATTGCCTGAGCTGTTATAGGAATGTACCAATGATTGACATTCCCTGCTGTGATAATGGACCTAGTGCATGAAATGCCAATAGTTTGGTCCTATTTGTTCGGAAGCTTACTGCTATTTGTATCCTTAACAGAGCTAACATGTAGAACAAGCAAAACTACTGGGATTTCTCTGTAGAAATAGTGCTGGGATTTGGCTTTAACATGAATTGGTTGCATATTCATAATTTAAGAACAGCTGGTTACAGCATGCACATAGTCATTTGCAAGCTATTATAAACCATTCCACTCACACATGGAGCCTGTGCTTGGTGAAAAAAAAAATTTTTTTTTTATTGATCTACCTGCATTTAAAATCTGGTCACTGCTGCTACAGAAGCTCTTCATTTTAGCTGTGTTTGCAACACAGAATAGCTTCAATTTTAAATATTTAATTTAAACTAAATGCTGTATAAAATGAAGCTCTGAAGGAAGCAAGTTTAAGAGGTCATGTCTTACCTCTCATATACTTAATCTTGGCTCAAAGTAAACAATCAAACTTAGATTTCACAAGTATTGCAGTTTTTGGAAAATAATGCTTTATGATTATTTTCTGTAGAATTAATAACTAAATTATCTCTGATCAAAAATGTTATTGTTTTCTTTTGTTATATATAGTTTTAGAAAGCAACAATATAGGAAATTAACAATAGATTGTGATTAATTAGCCTGTAAAAACAGTGTCATCTAATATGTATAAGAGTAATAATACTTTTAGCATTAGTGGTATAAAAATAGATAGAAAGGGAAATTGATAAGATTCTATGATTGGATTACAACGATGCTAATCCTAAAACTATAAAGCTGCCCTAATTTTTGGAAGGAATCTAATGAGTCTCTTCTGCTTTTTGAGTGACTTCTGGAATAGTAAGTGTAACTGTGCTCTTGCGGTATCTGAATGGTAGGTCAGTCCAGCTGTAAAAATTTCCTCATGTTATCAGTGGAGCTTTTCAGGAGAAAACCTCTGAATCTTAAGCTTTCAATGAGAAGAGAAGGAAAAGAAAATGTCAAATACTGTATTTCAGATACCACTTTAGGAATCACAGGGAACTATGCCTTGATTTGTGTATGTTTAAAGTAAGCAAATACCTCAGTGATTTATAATGATACAGTTATACCAAGCTGTCCACACAACATGGTATTAGGTTCACATGTGCACACTGTGTTTGTCCCTGCACTAGATGATGAAGTAGCTCTCAACACTTCAAGGTTGAGTACCAGTCCAAAGAGTGCATTTTACTCTTTCTTTGCTTCACAAATGACTGGATATGTTGGTAATATAACAAAATATATGGCCAAATTTAATCTAGCTGATAGTAGGCTGTACTTTTTTTTCTAAATAATAAATTCAAAGGTTATTAAAGGACGATGTGTTACATTTTAGTTTTGAGTTACATGGGATCATAGCTTTATATATTACAGATAACTTACCATTATTAGAGGTTACATTAGTCATTTTATGAATTATTCTATGTCCTTTTTGCACTCCCTTTTGACTATTGTCCTTTTTGTTATTTCCTTGCTGTTTAGCATCTCATCACAGAATAAGCAGAAGAAGTAAAAAGAAGGAAAATCTAAATAAGTCTGTTTTTCTCTTCCTTTCCCTTTATTGATAGATCAGATGGAGAGAAGTTCATAATTTTTTGAAAAGCTATAATAAAGGTTTGGGATCCTGCTTGTCAACCTTTCCTAGTTATGTTTAAAACAGTTATATTTGGAAAAGAGGAAAGATGAATTATTGAACATAATTTTTAATAGTAACTCAGCAAGACAAAATTTAACAGTTGCTTGAAAAATGGATTGACTCAATACACTAACTACAAGAGAATCACAGGTGTTTGATTCACTTTTATTTTTTTATGGGACAGCTATCTAAGTTTATTTTGAATGCTTTATCTAAATGTCCTTTTAGAGCTATGTATGAAAGTTAGTGAAAATTCAGAATATCAGATAGCTTCAGGTAGCATCATTGAACTAGATCAAGAAGAATGAGTAAACTTTGAATGTTCAGAGATAGGAAAGGAAAGAACCAATGGAAGAAGGAGAGCATGAACCCCCAACCCCTACCCTGGCCCATAAAACACATACATTACAGCTACTCCATTGGGTTTCTGAGGGTATTCTGCAGTCCTTTTTATATTTTTTTAAGATTTATTTTTATTTATTTGAAAGAGTTAGAGGCAGAGAGAGAGAGAGAGAGAAAGAGAGAGAGAGAGGTCTTCCATCCGATGGTTCACTCCCCAAATGGGTACAATGGCCGGAGCTGAGCCGATCCAAAGCCTGGAGCCAGGGGCTTCTTCCAGGTCTCCCATGCAGGTGCAGGGGCCCAAGGACTTGGGCCATCTTCCACTGCTTTCCCAGGCTATAGCAGAAAACTGGATCAGAAGTGGAGCAGCTGGGACTTTAACCAGCGCCCATATGAGATGCCAGCACTGCAGGTGGCAGCTTTGCCTGCTATGCCACAGCGCCATCCCCTCTGCAGTCTTTTTGAAATCCCTTCAATGCATACCCCTTCATAGGACCCTTCTTTTCTTCCATTGCTTTCAAAACTGGCTTTCTGTGAAGATGGGCTGTAATCAATTTCAGATCATTCTTCGATGATAGATGTGTTTGTGAAGGCCAGATTTAAACTGAAGAAACTGCCCTTTCTGGTCAGAGGTATTCAAATCTCTTTTGTTTGAAATTAACCAGAACTCCTCCCTCCCTTCTGCTCGATTCTTTTACTGTGCTTCTGTGAAGGACTTTTCTTGTAATTTAACCCATGATCTTTCATAGCTGTGAAGATTAGTGACCCTGCAGCTGAGCAAATATCACTTCTGTGTCCCTTTCCCCAATTTATTGGCAAGGATCTAGTTTTCTAAGTAGATTTGATGGTGTTGACTCAAACATATATGTTTTTTAATTTAGTTCTGTTGCATAATTGGGGAATACAAGCAAATTGGCTGGACTACCATTAATAAGCATATCCATTAAGGAAAAAGTAAATAAACACACAGCCTTTATTTTCTTTTTTGTGACTTTTTTTGAAAAATAGAGTTATAGAGAGAGAATGAGAAAGAGGGAGGGAGGGAGAGAGAGAGAGAGAGAGACAGAGAGAGAGAGAGCACATTTCAGCTTCCATCCAGTGGTTCACTTCTCAAAGGGCTGCAACGGTCTGGGCTGGGTGAGGCTGAAGCCAGAAGCCAGGAGCTTTATCCAGGTCTCTTACACTGGTATCAGGGGCCCCAGCACTTGGGCCATCTTCCACTGCTTTCCAAGGCCATAGCAGAGAGCTGGATCAGAAGTGGAGCAGCTGGGGCTCAAACAAGTGCCCATATGAGATGCCAGTGCTGTAGGTGGTGGCTTAACCCATTGTACCACAGCACCAGCTCCCCTTTTTTAGTTTTTGAAATAACATTTTAGATTTATATTACAGTAAAAAGGCTTAATACTTCACACAATAAAAAAATTAGCAAGTAAAAACCAAAAAGACTCTAGTGGGAATATAGACATAATTGAATAGAAAAATGACCATTTCACCCATATACAGTAAATTTTAAAGTAACCACAAATCAGTAAAACTATGGTAATATAACATTCTTAACCATTGGTTTGAAAAAGGTATAAGACTTAAGTTTCACAAAACTGTATTTGCAGGAATACTGATAGACACAGGCATTTCTTTCTTCCTGTTTTTTTTTTTTTTTTAATTTTAGCTCTTAATATAAGGGATTTGTCTTTGTGTTGGCATATTTCATTCTACCTCATGTCCTCCAGTTGCAGAAAATGTCTTTTTACGTAATTTTTTGGTGAAGGACAGTAAGTTTCAGTGGTTAGGCTTTTTCTAATTTCGTTACTACTGCCTAATAATAGTGACACTTATTATCACTACATAATAATAAAATTTGTTTCATTTTCTTTATTTGCAGTATCATAATGAACATTTACTTTCACAAGACTTACCATCAGAAAAACTGAGCACTTTTACATAATCATTTCTTCCCTTTACAAGGAGAGTTTTGAGGTAAATTAAAGGTATAAAGGGGTGAAATAAAAGGCTGTGCAGTGTATTAAGTTTAGAGAGAAGGCATACTTACTATTTTCTGGTTTTCGTGATGATATGGTTGTTGAAACATATGTCTGATCTTCCATGGGAAAAGCGTTACTGCTACCTTAAACTATTGACATAAGAAACAGCTGAAAAAATCAGGAGCAGCTTGTAAGTTATAGGATGACATTTTCTCCCTGTCTGGGTTGTTAGTTCAGCATACTGAAAGAAATAGGGTCTGCAACACAACACTAAGTGATAGAGCTTGTGGGTCAGATTTCTTCATTTTCAAAGAGGAGTTACTGAATAGCTTAAGAAAGTTGTTAGAGTGTGGGCAGTAGCAACAACAACAAAAAAAGAGGATTTTTATTTATTTTATAATGTATTATATTCATTTTATTTATGTTTATTTTATTTCAAAGGCAGAGAGAAGAGAGATCTGCCATCTTTGGTTCGCTATCTATATGTCCATAACAGCCAGAGTTGGGCCATGCTGAAGCCAGGAGCCCTGAGCCCCATTAGCGTCTCCCCTTTGGGTGGCAGAGAACCAAGTACTTTAGCCATCATATGTTACCTCCCAGGACGTGCATTAGGAGCTCACAGGCAGAGCCAGGACTCAACCAGATATTCCAAGAGGCATTTGAATTACTGTGTGAAAAGTTTGCCGCTAAAGAGGACTTAAATTTTAAATGCGGTTCAGAATGTAGACCTGGATTGAGTTTCTGGCTCCTGGCTTCAGTCTGGTCCAAACCTGGCTGTAGTGGGCATTTGAGAAGTGAACCAGTATTCACAGAAAACTCTCTCTGTCACTGTATCATTGCCATTCAAATAAAATGAAAATAAATAAAGTTTTAAAAAAGAATGGAGCCTTTGTAATTTGGTTGAGTGTGGAGATTTTGTCCGTGGTTGGCCTCAGTATCTTAGCATTGAATTTCTGTGCATTATCACTAATAGTTTCAGCAACTTGTTGGGGAAATAAATCTTCCCTGTACTCATACCTTGGAGGTTTGAAGTAGAACATTGAAGGGTTAGGGAAGGGCAGTGCAAACAGTAAACAGTTGGTCAAGGAAGAGAATAACTTTGGACAGTTGGGGAAAAGCTCTGTTTACCCTTCCCCCTCCAGAAAGCCTGGCCTTAGGTGTACTTGCCAAAACTCACAAAAGAGAAGTGTTTTAGAGAATGTGTAAATGTTTTTGTACTGTGTGTGAAATGGGAGGATAGGAGCGAGGTATGCTCAAGGGACAAAAAAGCTACATAGAATGTGAACAGAATTTCACTATTTTTTAAATGAAGTGTTCCGTGACATGGTATCTTGAATTTCACCATTTTAAATTTAATAAGACTGTAAGATAACACCTTTTGTTATACAGGTCATTTTTTGCAACTTTTTTTTCAAATATTTTATCCTTTCCTGGTAGCATTTAATGTATTGCAATACAAGTCCAGCAGGTGCCAACTAAATGAATTACATATACCTGGGTAAAAGTGTGCATTTGTTTTTGTGTTTGTAATCTCAGCACTTCATAAGTGAGCTAAAAATAATTCTACAGTTACCCATAGAAACAAACAAAAAAATCACTTACCAGTTCCTCATGTTTAGTTCTGTAATAATGTGCTAAGAGTCCCTTATTAGCCCCAGTGGTAATTAATTAAATAAATTGATCATTAAATTGAGAGCAAGAATCAGGTCAGCATCTATTTCCTAATAATGAGAAACAATCCAGGGTGCTCAGAAGTAAAATATGTGGCTCACGTGCTGCAGGAAATCACACTTTACTTAGGAGGGAAAGATGTACATGAATTTCATCTTTTGTGAATTTTACTCATAGAAATACAATTATTTATATCAGGAAAAACAAACAACCTAGGTGTGGGGAAAGGAAAGCAGTTTCAAAAACGCTCAGTAAACTTAAGCTCCAGGCAGTATGAAAGAATTGGACAATAAAAGAGGACCACAAAGTACTGCCTCAAATGGGCCACTTTGGCAAGTGGGTAAATTGGAACTGAAAACAATTGAGACTCAGCAGATGCAGAAGGGAGTCTTCTTGGAGCTTCCCTTATCTGACTAAAAGCAGAAACTTCTGAGAAGTGACACCTGTCACAAAGCCCCTCTAAGGGGTGTTTATGGTCATAAACAGAAGGGCAGGCTGTCTTCCATGTGTTTCCTGACACTATGGAGGGAGGGTAAATCAGAAAGTTCGTGGAAAATGAAATTAAAAATACAGATTTACTTTAGTCTGGATTTAAAAAAGAATTCACGTGTAAGTTTTTTTATAACATATTTTTGATTTATTCTGAAAGATTATTATATTTTTAAACCCAAACAAAGCCCTATTTTTAATTCTTTTTTCATGAATTTTCTGAAGAACTTTCTCCTTGACATCCAGAGTCCCTTTTTCCTTTCTCTAGTCATTTCTCTACAACTTACCATCCATTCTTAAAATAGTTTATAAGCTTCTGAGGCTAACAGCTTCTTTGGGTTTCCACATAAAAATGTTAACATCAGGTGTGGGTGTTGTGGCACAGTGGTTAAGCTGCCGCTTGGACACCTACATCCCATATCAGAGTGCCTAGGTTTGAGTCTTGCCTTCACTTCATATCCATCTTCCTGCTAATTGATGCACACAACTGGAGGCTGCAGATGATGTCTCCAGCACTTGGTTCTGTGCTACCCTTGTGAGAGGCCCAGGTGGCAATCCTAGTTCCTGGTTTCAGCTCAGCTCAGCCCTTTGCTATTGCAGGCATTTGGGCAGTGAACCAGCAGGTAGAACACCCCCCATTCCCCCCTACTGTTTCTCTCCACCTTTTAAAAGTCAATCAATCAATAAATAGGGGCTGGCATTTGTGGCACAGTGGGTTAGGCCACCACTTGAATGAAACCATCCCATAAGAGCACAGATTCTAATCCTGGCTGCTCTGCTTCTGATCCAGCTGCCTGCTAATGCCCCTGGGCAGCAGTGGAAGATGGTCTTGGTCACCTAGCACTCACTTTATAGATATGGTTGGAGTTTCAGGTTCCTGGCTTCAGCCTGGCCCAGCCTTGATCATTGCCATTTGGGGAGTGAACCAGTAAATTTCTCTCCCTCTCCTTCTGTCTCTACCCCTGTAACTCTGCTTTTCAAATAAGTAAAAATCTTTTAAAAAATAAATTTTTAAAAATTATTAGCATTAATGAAATATATTGTTTTCTGCTAATCTGTCAGTTTAATTTGTAAACCCCCAAGTCGTTAATTTTGAGAGATTATATAAAATTTTTTTTCTTATTTGTAGTTTTTCTATAGTTCACCTCATAGCATGAGTATCTTATACTAAGTGTGACACTCAAGACTCAATTTAAATGTCTTTATTTTGAAATACACACACACACACACTCCTAAATGCAAGCCAGCAAAGGGTATCTGGACCTCAACTACAGAAATGATGTATGTTTCAATACTGACAGTGAAACTGGCTATGTTGGATTGAGAAATAGTATTTTGATACCAAGTATGGTACCTTGTCAAATATAATGCGAATTGCTATATTTCAATACAACTTGCCTATTGAAACTTACTCCCCCACTCCCACCCCAATGAGGTGAACCTCTTCTGTATATGAAGGGAATAGGATTCAACAGTTTACATATTTAAATATTACTATTGCTATCCAAAATTTTTTTCTTAATTAGTTTACAATTAAAGCATCCGAAGAGATAGTGGAACTTCAGTTGGGACTTGAAAGAAGTAGGTATTAGAGTTTAGCAACCTATACAAAGGAGATGATATAGGAAAACCTACCTTAACTACAATTTATTTGATAATAGTGAGAAGGGGCAAGTGTTTAGCCTAGCATTTAAGAAGGCCACATCCTGCATTATAGATCCTGGGTTCAAGTCCCTGCCCTGCTGTAGATACTAACACACACCCTGGGAGGCAGCATGTGATGGCTCCAGTCCAGTCGTTGAGTCCCTGCCACCCACATTGAAGATGCAGATTGAATTCCCAGCTCCTGTCCGCTGTTGAATAATGAATTAGAAGATGGATACATTCTTTGTCTCTCTCTTTGATAATCAAGTAAAATAAAGAAAGATACATATGGGCCGGCGCCGCAGCTCACTAGGCTAATCCTCCGACTTGCGGAGCCGGCACACCGGGTTCTAGTCCCGGTTGGGGCGCCGGATTCTGTCCCGGTTGCCCCTCTTCCAGGCCAGCTCTCTGCTATGGCCCGGGAAGGCAGTGGAGGATGGCCCAAGTCCTTGGGCCCTGCACCTGCATGGGAGACCAGGAGAAGCACCTGGCTCCTGGCTTCGGATCAGCGAGATGCGCCGTCCGCAGCGGCCATTGGAGGGTGAACCAATGGCAAAGGAAGACCTTCCTCTCTGTCTCTCTCTCTCACTATCCACTCTGCCTGTCAAAAAAAAAAAAAAAAAAAAAAAAAAGAAAGATACATATGGAAGAAATCTGTTGAATGTATAAAAAGAGATTATTAAAAGAAAGACCAGTGATTTATTCAGTAAATTCCAACATCAGGTGGAGGTAACTAGTCTGAAAGCAAAGTGAATGGATAGAGGGATAAATATGAGGGGCATAATAATTTAAAGGAATGGGTTTGGGCAGCTTTGGGAAGTAGAAAATTTTGTTACCTGACATTTCAATATAGTTCATGTAATCATCATAATAATTTGAAGTAGTTGAACACTTAACCCCTCTTTTCAGGTTATTTGAGAACAGACCAGTTGGCTGTGGCTTACCGCTTACTAAAGGTTTGATATTCTTTCTAACACATCATACAGTGTCACGGTGAGTTAGCTTAAGGCAAACCCTTGTGTTTTTTAAGTCCTCTACTTTTCTGCTGGTATATAACATTATATGAATGACAGAGTATATAGATGAATAATCGCACGAAAGTAACCTAATCTTTTTCATTTGCATTTGTTTATTGTTGTGTATGTTTATGTGTTTACATTATTCCCAAATGCTAGTTTCTGAAAATTGGTGGGTAAGGCAGTGTTTTATTAAAAATATTGCAGACATATCATACTTGTGTGTATGTATCCTTGAATATAGCCTTTCATGATTTGGTGATTTTTCGTATGATGTTCCATGGCTGCAATTGTTGTTCCTATTTTTTCTTCAGTGATTATGCTTTCCTTTAAGATACCTACCTGAAGAGTTGCTTTTGTGAAATTTTCCCAATTTTCTATCTGCTCAAAGGGTTATCTGATTCTTTTCTTGTGCCCCAACGGTCTGGTAGCTGGTGGTAGCATATATGGTTGTGTGTATCTCCCTCCTTCCCTTCTTACCTTCTACTTACTCAATATTTTTATGGACAATGCTTTTATTTGTTTGATTTTTTTTGTTTCTTTTTTTTTATTTATTTAATGAATATAAATTTCCAAAGTACAGCTTATGGATTACAATGGCTTCCCCCCCATAACTTCCCTCCCACCCACAACCCTCCCCTTTCCCACTCGCTCTCCCCTTCCATTCACATCAAGATTCATTTTCAATTCTCTTTATATACATAAAATCAGTTTAGTATATATAAAGATTTCGAGTTGTTTGATTTTTTTTTAGGATTTATTTATTTAAAAGGTAGAGCAACAGAGAGGGAGAGTCATACAGAGATCTTCTATCCAAATAGAGTGATATCCAAATTTCACTCTCCAAATGCCTACAACAGCCAGGGCTGGGCCAAGCTGAAGCCAGGAACAAGGGACTCCATTCAGGTTTTTTTATTTATTTATTTATTTTTTGCTTTTTATTTTTTATTTTTTTGACAGGCAGAGTGGACAGTTGTTGCAGTTGATTTCTCAACAATGTTGCAGTGGATTCATTTCTGAGAGCAGAAATGTGGTGGGGACAAGAGGTGCGGAGTCACCACACAGACCCTGGGAGTTGGGTGAAAGGGGGCTTGAGGCAAGCAGCCCGCAGACTCATTTATTTCAGTTGGTACAACATCTTATATAGCCAAGACCAGCCAATCTGGTCAAGGGGTGGTCTATGCCCCAACCAATCACAGCCTGTTGCCAGGCAGTTTCCAAAGCCATCCAATCACAGCCTGTTGCCTGGCAGGCTCCGTTGCCAGGTGGGTTTCAAAGCCATTCCTGAGTAACTGACGTTCGCTTGCCAGCGGCCACCTTGGCATGGCCTTTTCATCCCACCACATTTCCCCCTTTTCATTTATTTTTGAGCAATGGGAGGCATGATTCTTGGCCATACCATTGTTGACCCTGTTTCCATGTAGTCTCCGTACGCAGCTGTGCCTGTCTTAGGTTGTCCCCCAGGGGATCTTACCCGTCATTGACTAACCAGCGCTCAAATCGAGAGACCACAGGGTTGCTTGCTAAGATAGGGGCAGGAATGAGGAATAATGGTTATCAGGAATGGCATAACCGCACACAGGCTGTGGGCCGTTTAAGTGGCTGACCAGAGTTAGTGGGGTACAAAACAGTAACAGATATGGCTATGGGCAGTTTCTCAGGGTAGGATAACAGGGCAGGTGCATCTGCTAACAAGGCAGATTCTCAGTCTTGTTCAGCTGATTCTGGTTGACTGTCAGTTGCAGGCTTGATGTTTCTGGCTGGTGCCCAAATGGGCTGTTCCACATTCTCTGGAAAGACACAAGCATATCCTCAACCCTTGGTTAGCAGAGGGTGTGGTCCTTTCCGTTCTCCTGTCAGGGGGCCTTTCCACCTAACCATAGGGGCTTGGGTCTGGGATGGAAAGGATCCCCAGTGTTTATAAGCTGGGCTTATCCCTTGGGAATCAAAAGTAAGAAAATTGATAGTGAAAAGGACCTCAGTCAAAGCAAGCTGTGGGTCTAAGGGCATATGATTGTTTTTTTGTCTTGTAAGAGATCTTTAATCGTCCTATGAGTTCTATCAATGATTGCCTGTCCCTGTGGGTTGTATGGGATACCTGTGGCAGACTGTATGTTCCAAGATTTCAGGAAGGAATTAAATTCCTGTGATGTATACTCTGGCCTGTTATCAGTCTTTATGGTCCAGGGGACACCAAGGACCAGCATGGCTGATTTAACTGCCTTTATCACATTAGTAGCCTTTTTTCCAGATTGGGCTATTGCAAATACAGCCTTTGAATAAGTATCTACCACCACATGGACAAACTTAAGTTTACCAAAGGAGTTAATGTGAGTGACGTCCACTTGCCATAGCTTATTAGGAACAAGGCCTCGCGGTTTCACTCCTGCTTGTTGCAGTGGGCCTAACGGAGCGAGGGGTGCACAATTCTTGCAAGAGTGCACTAGATGTTTGCATTGGCTCATTGTTAGCTCTGGGAAAAACAATTTTATGTTGCTTGCTGACATATGAAATTTTTGGTGTAAAATACGGGCTTGTTCTAAGTGTCCAGTGGAAGCCATGTTGCAGGATATAAGACGATCAACCTTTCTGTTGCTTTGGAAAATAAAGCCAGGTAACCCAGTATGTGATCTTACGTGTGAGATATACCATGGGTATTTTCTGTTCTCAGTTAGCTCTTTAAGTGTTGTGAACATCTGGTCAATTGGCTTATTGGTCGGGTTAAAGACTGCAAAAGGGATTGTCTTTGCTAACTGTACTGAGTATTTGCTGTCTGAAAATATATTTACCGGTCCATTTTGGCTAAGGAGTAGAACCTTGACTATTGCTCTTATTTCTCCCAACTGTACTGATGCCCCTTGGGGTTCTACATGGATCTTTTTCTATTAAAGATTTGATCACTATTCCAAACAGTGACTTGTTGGCATCTGTAAATGCACATGGTGCCATGGGTATAGGTTGATTAGCAGGGAAAGCATGTTTTGGATAGTCTATTTCTAAGGTTTGTAGTGTCTGGAGTAGCCTGTCCACTGGCAGGTGATTGTCAACCTGTCCTGGGAAATTTATCATTAAAGTTTGAAAGAGCGTGCTATTCTGCATCAGTGTCGACAGTTCTAATTGTGATAGTGGTAGAACCACTATGCCTGGCTCTGTGTTAAATATCTTATTGGTATACTATCTTAATTTAAGTCCCATCATAAGGATGGCATCTACTTTGTTTACTATTTTAGGACAATCGCTCCAGGCTATCGCTCCAGGCTATGTCTTCATTACGGACTGGGGCAATTGCTGCTTTTGCCTCTTTGGTAGCACCTTCCCAAGCTAATTGTTTGACCAAATTGTCTTGATCGGGGCCAGGCAGTAATCTTTTCTCTACAGCCCGCAAGACTCTGGCAAGGAAATCGGGGAACCATTTGCCTGGGCCTTGAACTAGATTTCTAAAGAGCTGACTTTAATTAGGAGGATTTATATTTTTTAAGGCTTTAAGTGCCAAATCTCTGACCTGATCAAAATAGGCAACTACTATGAATGCGGGCCTGTTCATGAGGATATCTGTAGGTGCCACGGCTTGTAAGCATATCAAAGGTTACTGCTATTCCATAGGCAGCATTATTCCTTGCCACAGTTTCAGCCTCTTCCTGATAGGAGGCTTTCCACTGTAAAAACTGTGGTCTTGAAAAACATGCTTTGAGCAGTGCAACCCAGTCAAAATGAGTTTGAAGGTTTGCTGCCCATTGTTTAAGCACTTGTTCAAAGTAGGGAGAGTCAGGACCTGACTCTTGAGAAGCCTTTTTTAGCATAGTAAGGTCATTTACAGGTGTTAGAATCCAGGGCCTGAATTCTGCATCCACTCCTACATTAACAGCAAATGTGCAGGTGGGATGGGGTCTAGCGGCTGCCCTAAGAGCTTGGCGTGTCCGAGTATTGCCACAAATGTGGGATCCTCACTGGGTGCGGATGGGATGACTTCGCACGAGTTATTGTCTCGAGGTCCTCTAAGTTCATCCCATGGGTATGTAGGGGGTGGCTGACTATGCATTGCTACCTCGTTTGCTACATTGTCATTTTCACTGTCAGAGCTCTCTCTCTCTAAGTCATCAACTGTTGTCTGTGATAGGGACCTGGAGTGTCAGGCCCTTATCACTCACAGATTCATTATGTTTGGTAATCTGCACAGAATTCTGAGAGAGGGGTATCTTTCCCTTGTTTGAGTGCTTAAGAGTGGCACGACACGCCAACTCTAGCCAAAGGAAAGACACGCACAGCACTGCTACCATAACAAAGCAAATTCTTAGCACCTCGGCTGTTGATGGCATTTTGCAGGAGGTTTCTCTACGTTAGACAAACAGATAGTGGTGTATTAGATCGTAAGTATATCCTGTGCTTAGTGGGGGACTTTGTTGATTCGTTAGGTCAAGGCCGTATGCCCACATGGTGTCTCCGGAGCGTCACCTCTCTCGAGTGAGGGAAGATGACTTGGTTCCGAATTCTGGGATGATCATTCCCTTATGTGAATTCACTGGGCGAACCGAAAGTAAAAGGAGGAGCCAAGAAGCGACGTACGCTTCTGGGCAGTGCGTGCCTAACCTGGGGTCACTTAGACTGAGGACAAGGACAAGGAAAGGGGCATAGGAGGGAGTTCTGTGCTCACCCTCACAGAACCAAACAGCACACAAAACATCAAGAGGCCTTCTTGCCGAAATCCAGGGGGACCTCGCCGACACCCTGTCTTTCTCTCAGTCACCTTGGCGTGCCAGATGTTGCAGTTGATTTCTCAACACAGTTGCAGTGGATTCGTTTCTGAGAGGAGGAGCATGGTGGGGACAAGAGGCACGAGTCACCACACAGACTCCGGGAGTCAGGTGAAAGCAGGCCTGAGGCGAGCAGCCGGCAGACTCATTTATTTCAGCTAATACAACGTCTTACATAGCCAAGACCAGCCAATCTGGTCAAAGGGCGGTCTATGCCCCAACCAATCACAGCCTGTTGCCAGGCAGTTTCCAAAGCCATCCAGTCACAGCCTGTTGCCAGGCAGGAGGCTCTTGTTGCCAGGCAGTTTCTGAAACCATCCAATCACAGCCTGCCATCAGTCAGGCTCTGTTGTCATGTGGTTTCTGAAACCATCCAATCACGGCCTGTTGCCAGGCAGTTTGTGTTGTCAGCTGCCATCTTGGCATGACCTTTTCACCTCATTCCACCACAGAAAGTGAGAGAGAGACAGAGAGAAAGGTCTTCTTTTACCGTTGGTTCACCCTCCAATGGCCGCTCGCTGATCCAAAGCCAGGAGCCAGGTGCTAATCCTGGTCTCCCATGGGGTGAAGGGCCCAAGGACTTGGGCCATCCTCCACTGCACTCCCTGGCCACAGCAGAGAGCTGGCCTGGAAGAGGGGCAACCGGGACAGAATCCGGCACCCCGACCGGGACTAGAACCCAGTGTGGTGGCACTGCAGGCGGAGGATTAGCCTAGTGAGCTGCAGTGGCAGCCTCCATTCAGGTTTACCATGTGGATGGCTGGAACCAAAGTACTTGGACCATTG
This sequence comes from Lepus europaeus, assembly GCF_033115175.1. Taxonomy (NCBI): domain Eukaryota; kingdom Metazoa; phylum Chordata; class Mammalia; order Lagomorpha; family Leporidae; genus Lepus; species Lepus europaeus. Next base: position 101,702,455 of record NC_084827.1, on the reverse strand, counting down.
TTTGCTGCCTTCCCTGGTGCATTAGCAGAAAAATGGATCTGAAGCAAGGTAACCAAGACTTGAACTAGTATTCCAATATGGAATATGCAATATGGTATCCCAAGCAGTAACTTAACCTGCTATGCTTCAGTTCCCACCTCACTTGATATTATTTTCAAGTGGTAAGTTCCCAGAAATGTGATTAGGCATTGCAGGAGGTGGCTTTACCTGCTACAAAAGAACATCAGCTCCTATTCTTCATTTGTAGTCCTTGCCTATTCCACAGATATCTCATTTAATTTGCATGTCCTGGACTAGAATGAGCATTTTTCAGTACCTATTTTTAAAAAGATTTATTTTATTTATTTGAAAGGCAGAGTGACAGAGAGATAGAAACAGAGAGACAGATAGACATAAGGGGGAGGGAGGGAGGGCAGGAGAGAAGAAGAGAGAGACATTGATCTTCCATCTGTTGGTTCACTCCACAAATGGCCATGATGTTTGGGGCTGGGCTAGGCCAAAGCTAGGAGCCAAGAACTATATCTGGGTCAACCACATTGGTGACAGGCATCCAAGTACTCAGGCCATTTTCTGCTAACTTGCCAGACACATTAGCAGGGAGCTGAAGGGGAAACAGAGCAGCCTGAAATCTAACCTGTGCCATATGGGATACCAGTGTTGCAGGTAGCAGCTTAACCTGTTGTGCCACAATGCCGGCCCCACTTTTCAGTATGTAAACCTGTTGAATTTCTCCTTAGTGATTTGTCTTTTGCATTTGTGTGTTTATTCATTGAGATATTGGTATTATTTATTATAAGATGCTTATAAATTAAAGATTGATGTTATATCTTTGCATTTTTAAATTTAATTTTTAGTAGTTAATATATTCACGTGGTTTACAAATTATATCTTTTTAAATTTTTATTTCATTTGAAAGAGAGACAGAGATCTTCCATCCACTGGTTGCCTCCCCAAATGGACAAAACTCAATCTGAGTTTCCTTTGTGGTGGTAGAGACCTGAGTACTGAGCCATCATCTGCTGCCTCCCAGTGTGTGTATTTGCAGGAAGCTGGATCAGAAGCATACCAAACACTCTGATATGGGATGCAGGCGAGAAAAATGGTGGCTTAGTCTGTTGTGCCACAACCCTCTCCTCTCTTTTCTTTTTTTTTTCAATGACTTTAAAAAAAAGATATATTTTGTTTATTTGAAAGAGTTATATAGAGAGGGAGAGACAGAGAGAAAGGTCTTGTATCTGCTGGTTCACTCCCCAGATGACCTCAACAGCTGGAGCTGGACCAGGCCAAAGCCAGGTGTCTTATGTGGGCAGCAAGAGCCCAAGCACTTGGGCCATCTTCCAGGGCTTTTCCAAGGCCTTTAGCACGGAACCGGATCAGAAGTGGAGCAGCCAGGACATACACATCCCATATGAGATGCTGGTATCACAGGATGTGGATCTAACTGTTACACCACAATACTGGTCCTATTTTTAATGATTTTTTTCAAAAAGTATTTTAGAATCATGAAGAGAGAGAGAGATAGATGGGAAGAGACAGAGACAGAGAGCAAGTACTTCTTTGAGTTGGTTTATTCTCCAGATTTCTCCAGTGAATGAGCTGGGACCTGAGAACTCAATCCAAAAACTCATTTTAGTTTTCCCAAAGTGGGTTGTCCAAACCCAACTACTTGAGTCATCCTCACTGCCTCCCAGGGTCCACATTAGCAGGAAGCTGGAATCAGGAGCTGGAGCTGGGATTAAACTCAGGTGCTCCAGTGTGGTTGTGGACTTCCTACCTGGCATCTTATCTACAAGGCCAAAAACCCCATCTTTTCCTTTTTAAGCTTAAAAAATCCCTCTCACGAAAGTTTTTATGGTTCTTATATTTTTGACATTTAATTCTTGTACATTCCTTTCTGCTAGTAAAACTATTTATGCCAATGTAAAGGCTCAACTTAGCACTTATTTTCTGTACCACATTTCCATCTTATGTTGTGTACTCTAAAATTCCCTGTTACAGGGAATGTTGAGCTAGATAACTAAGGGTCAGCTTTTTAAAACTTTGCCATTTTCTTGTTGTAATTTTATTTTGACCTCTTGTGGTAGAATCTTTCTGAAAATGTAAATTTTAACATTATTACTGAGCACACTAAAATATTATTTTCCTTGACAAGGCAGAGTTATTGCGATAAGCAATTCTGTTACCTTTTAGATGCCTGAATTAAGACTATTCAAGATGGGGCCCACGCTGTGGCACAGCGGGTTAACGCCCTGGCCTGAAGCGCTGGCATCCCATATGGGCGCTGGTTCTAATTCCAGCTGCTCCTTTTCTGATCCAGCTTTCTGCTATGGCCTGGGAAAGCAGTAGAAGATGGCCCAAGTGCTTGGGCCCCTGCACTTATCTCCATGTGGGAGATAAGGAAGAAACTCCTGGCTCCTGGCTCCAGATCGGCACATCTCCTGCCGTTGCTGCCATCAGGGGAGTGAACCATCAGATAGAAGACCTCTCTCTCTGTCTCTAGCTCTCTCTGTAACTTTGTCTTTCAAATAAATAAAATAAATCTTAAAAAAAAAAGACTATTCAAGAATATGAGTTGGGGCTTTAAAAAATAAGTTTTCATATCATCTTATATCTGTGTCATTTGCTTGCTTATGATGAAATGTATATGGAGGTCTACACTTGCCAGTTTTTCCTTCTTGCATTTGTGTTCAATATCCTTGACTTATCTTTGTTAAAATTAAAGGTAAAGGGGCTGGTCCTGTGGCACAGTGGGTTAAGCCATGGCCTGTAGTGCTGGTTCGAGTCCTGTCTGCTCCACTTCTGATCCAGCTCCCTGCTAATGCGCCTGGGAAAGCAGTGGAGGCTGACTCAAGTCCTTGGGCCCGTGCACCCATGTGGGAGACCCAGAAGAGACTCCTGGCTCCTGTCTTCAGCCTGGCCTGGTCCCAGTTGTTACAGCCATTTGGGGAGTCAACCAGTGAATGGACGATCTCTCTGTAACTCTACCTTACAAATAAATTAATAAGTCTTTTAAAAAACCCAAAAAACAGGCCGGCACCGCAGCTCACTTGGCTAATCCTCAGCCTGTGGCACCGGCACCCCAGGTTCTAGTCCCGGTTGGGACACTGATTGTGTCCCGGTTGCTCCTCTTCCAGTCCAGCTCTCTGCTGTGGCCCGGGAAGGCAGTGGAGGAAGGCCCAAGTGCTTGGGCCCTGCACCCGCATGGGAGACCAGGAGGAGGCACCTGCCTCCTGGCTTTGGATCGGCGCAGCATGCTGGCTGTAGCAGCCATTTGGGGGGTGGACCAATGGAAAAGGAAGACCTTTCTCTCTGTCTCTCTCTCTCTCACTAACTCTGCCTGTCAAAAAAAAAAAAAAATTAAAGGATTATTTTCACCATAAAATAGTCATTAAAATTTTGAAAAATACAGAAAAGTTTTAAGTTATAAAAATGGCCATTGTCCAAAATTCTGTTTTTCAGAGGCTACTACTGTGTTACTTTAGTTGTTTCTTTCATGCTCAAGTATTTTTACCGAAATCAAAATGCTCATGAATGAAACTTCAGGTTAATGTCATGAACTTTTCCCTACAAAAATGCAACAGGGAGAGCTAGGTGTGGCATGAAATGCTTGTGTGATATCATATAAAAAAGAATCAAAACAATCCATTGGATTAAGTGACTACTGGCATTATTAATTTCAGTGGAGTGGTTTGTGGTTTGGACTGAAGCTAAAGAACAGGAACATGGAGTTTGGATGGATTTTTGTTTGTTTGTTTGTTTTTTAAGGGGAAAGAAAAGAAAACAGGCTGTTCCTGGGAAGGAAATGTGGGCTTAAACACGACTTTCTTAATAAGAAGAATAAAGATACAGGGGAAGAGAAAGAAATTCAGAGATTCTCTGAGAATTAGGAAGAAATGGGTTCCAGACCAATGTTAGAATGGCTAACATTGAATAGAAGGAGGAGCATGTATTTCATTGTAACCAGAAGGAAGGAGAAAATGTAGGTGTGCACAGTGGAGAAATTGGATCTCTGATGGAAAGAAATTTCAGCGTTCAAGTTCTATACATGAGAGATTCTCTAACCAGAAATGGCTCTATGCTGTTTTTTCAATGAAACATGCTAATCATTCTTCTATGTAAATATGTGTGTTTTTACAAAATAACCATTGTTATATAATTTTATATGCTATGATTTTCATTTTAATTTTTAATCGTTTGGATTATATCATGAGCATTTTCTCATGTCATTAAATATTTTCAGACAGCATATTGTCATTTATTCAACTATGCAATTTTTGACATTTAAGTTTTTTTATCATGTATTGTTATATAATGGAGTAATATAACAAGGTTTTATGTGTAATACAATTTATCTTCTTAGGTTCTGTTCCTAGAGTTGGAATCGCTGGGTAAAAGGATATGCATATTTTACATATATAATATAGTATTCTGGAAAATATTAACAAGTGGCTGTGTGTATGCAAAGGAAGCCCTGATTTTGTAGTCTTTTCTTTTCCTTGTGTAAATACTCTCATCATGGTCTATTTCAGTCCAACAGCCCAATGCCACTGAACAGTTGAGAAATGTAGTGGTACCACTATGATATAGTATTTTCCCTTGAGACAATAGATGTAAACATTTTTACAATGTATATAATATATAGTAAAATCATTGGGGAGTTATGAGTTTCTAGTGTTTATTACTTTATATTAAATATAATCTATTTAAATACAATTTTATAATAATGATTGTGTTGAACAGCTGAATTGCAAAATTCCTGAAAATTTAAAAATTTAATCTGGTGAAACACCATAATCAAGTTCTAAGATAGCCCTACTTTATTGTCTTTGGGTTCTCTTTTCTTCTTTCTGCTGCTACTCCTACTTCCCACCCCTTTTCCCCATTTCCGATACAAATGGTGGCATTTTTTTGTCCCAAGATTGTTATTCTCAATACTGAAAGAAACACATATAAAAAAGACCACGTATCCTTCATTTCATTTATAGCTCCTTGCTTTACATTTGAATCTTTGTCATAGATGGGATTTGTTTTAAGTGAAAAAAGTAAAGTGTAGATTCTTTTTCCCCCAAAATACTATTCAGTTTTTCCAAAACACTATTGAGTAATTCATGCTATTGACTGCATTACTCAACTCTCTTACTGTTTCTAATAATTTTCCAATTGATTCTCTAAAGTTTTCCAAATATATTATCAAATCTTATATAAATATAATTTTGCAATCTTGCATCCAGCATAGTCTTTTATTTATTTATTTATTTTTTTGACAGGCAGAGTGGACAGTGAGAGAGAGAGACAGAGAGAAAGGTCTTGCTTTTACCGTTGGTTCACCCTCCAATGGCCGCAGTGGCCGGCGCACCCCGCTGATCCAAAGCCAGGAGCCAGGTGCTTCCTCCTGGTCTCCCATGCGGGTGCAGGGCCCAAGGACTTGGGCCATCCTCCACTGCCTTCCCGGGCCACAGCAGAGAGCTGGCCTGGAAGAGGGGCAACCGGGACAGAATCCAGTGCTCCGACCGGGACTAGAACCTGGGGTGCTGGCGCTGCAGGCAGAGGATTAGCCTCCTGAGCCGTGGCACCGGCCCCAGTGTAGTATTTTTAACTTTACATTTCTGTGGCTAGTACTCATGATGCAATATTAACATCTGGCACCCTTATCTTTTTCCTGACTTGGAAATTACTATAATACTTCATCATTATCTATGAAATTGCCTTCGGTTTGTTATATGTTTTAAAAGATAATGTTTAGCAAGTAATCTATATATTGTATTCTATTAATACTTTAGATGTTTATTTTATTTATTTCCATCTACTTGAAAGAGTGACAGAGTGAGAGAATGAGAGAGACAGTGAGAGAGATCTTCCATATACTGGTTCAGTTCCCAAATGCCTGCGATATCCAGGGCTGCCCAGGCAGAAAAGGAAGCCCAGAACTGCACCTAGGTCTCCCAGGTGGGTGGCAGAAAATCAAGTACCTGAGCCATCATCTGCTGATTGCAGGATGCATTAGCAGGAAGGTGGATTGGGAGCAGAGCAGCTCCAAATGTGGTGTCCCAAGTAGCAGCTTAACTTACTGTGCTGCAAGACTTTCCAAATCAAAAAAGTTACATTTCATTAGTGCATGAGCAGCATGGTGATTTTTATTGACCTTCATTTCCTTCAGTGTTGTTTAAGGTTTTTTGTTTGATGATTTAAGCTTAGAGGTTTAGATTTTCTTTTTTTTTTTTTTTTGACAGGCAGAGTGGACAGTGAGAGAGAGAGACAGAGAGAAAGGTCTTCCTTTGCCGTTGGTTCACCCTCCAGTGGCCGCCACGGCCAGCGCGCTGTGCCCGGCGCACCGCGCTGATCTGAAGGCAGGAGCCAGGTGCTTCTCCTGGTCTCCCATGCGGGTGCAGGGCCCAAGGACTTGGGCCATCCTTCACTGCACTCCCGGGCCATAGCAGAGAGCTGTCCTGGAAGAGGGGCAACCGGGACAGAATCTAGCGCCCCAACCAGGACTAGAACCCGGTGTGCCAGGGCCCCAAGGCAGAGGATTAACCTACTGAGCCACGGCGCCAGCCTAGATATTTTTTAAAAGATTTATTGTATTTGCTTGAAAGGCAGAGTTACAGAGAAAAGAAAGAGAGAGATTTTACATCCACTGGTTCACTCCCCAAATGGCCACAACAGTCAGGGCGGGGCTATTCAGGAGCCAGGAGCTTCTTCTGGGTCTCTCACATGGGCACAGAGGCCCAAGCACTTGAACCATCTTCTGCTGCTTTCCCAGATGCAGTAACAGAGTGCTGGATTGGAAGTGGAGCAGCTGGGACTCGAACTGGCGCCCATATGAGATGCTGACACTGCAGGCAGAGATAACTTTCTATACTACAGTGCCAGCTCTGAGGTTTAGATATTGATGGTTTTGCATATTTTGACCAAGTGGCAAGATCAGTTGGGCAATAGGAAATATAGTTTGGATATGTTTCTTCTAGAACTTGAATCGGTCAAGATCTTTGCTTTGGGGGCTCCTGTAATCCTGTATAGGAGGATAGGGTTGACCTCTAATTTTAACAGTTTGCCTGGTTTAGAGACAGCCTGTTGCACCTGTGGATGGGGCTGAGATGAGGGAAGAATGGCCCTCTAATACTCTAATAATAATGGATTATGAGTTTTGTTTGATGTGTCAGACCTTATGTCTGCTTAGTCAAATTTGTTCAGCACCTTCAAAGCTCGCTCCTTTTCAACCTGTTAAAGGAATAACTGACAGCAGTTATTTTAACAAAGTTTACTTTAGCAAGGAAAGATAGCATCATAGACTAAAGATGTCAGAATGCCCCCTTTAACTATGTGGTGATTTACTTTATAACCAAAAGATAAAAAATGAGTTCTTATGGAGATCACTTTATTTAGCCTTTTCCTTCTATGGACACAACCTGGCAGCTTTCTGTCTGAGATTGTCTGAGGGGCCAGCTGCTTTCACTGGTGTGGCCTGAGTTCCTTAGTTACAGGAGTATACACTTAAATGAAGTTACAACCTGCTTGCACAGTAATCTAGGTTGATTACTATAATGGAGGCCACTTTGGACCATGCTTACCATTCAAAATAGAGTCTTGTTTAGGCCAAATTTATTTTGATTCAACAAACCTTAATAACAACTCAAGAAAAATCGAAACAGTAAGGTCAAAAGGTAGCTCTTTATTTTCTTCCTGTTATGTGAACCTAGATATGAAGCTTTGTGATCCCTACTTCTCTTGTAGGCCTGCCATGTCCTTTAACTTCAATTCTGCAAGTTATGGGTTAGGGCATTTCAGAATATTCTCACTTCCTTAAATCTACACCTTGTAGTCTCTGGACATACACTTGTGGAATCATAATCTTAGTATAATATTGGTATTTTCCCCAGATTCTTTGATTATGGCATTTGCCTCACTAGTTTTGGTCCTTTTTAACCTGTTTGGTGGAATTTAGGGAGGGATCATGTGAATGAATATTATTCAAGTTTTTAAGCCTCTTTTTACTTATCCACAAAACACTCCTCAGAAGAGATTTACCATTTTATATTTCCGCCACTGAAGTTTGAGCGTTTTTCCCCCCTTATATTCTTAATTGGAATAAGTTTTTTTAATGTTCTTGTGTCTCTCTTGGGGTGGGGTGGTAAAACTAGCATAACCCCCCAATATTGCCCCTCTCCTCAAGGGTCCAATCTTTTCACGCCCATTCTAGGAGGGTTGGGAGGGGCCCAGGAGAGGTTGAGAAGTAACCCCCCCACCATCCCAAACTGTTTATGGCTTCTTTTCTCTGGAAGCCAGCCCCATGGGAGACACACTAAGTATTGGGTCTGAGGCAGTACACAAAGGGAGTGGTCCTTCAGATCTGAGAGAGTGACATTAATTCTCACTTCCTTGACTGGCTCACCCCTTTTCTGGAGTCAGGACAAGGGTACAGATCTGTTTCTGAGGTACCAATCAGGCAATTATAGCTCCAGGGTGGTTGTAGGTGGGTTCAGCTCACCCCTGATCCCAGGCTTACCCTCCACATTGGTTCTCTTGCAGTGAGCAGGGCAGCAGGATGGGAATGAACATCAAGTGCATTACCTGGAAGTAGTCAAGGGGTTGCCTGGGGCCAAAGTGCAATGAGGTGGCAATGCACCCAGGCAGTGAAGCCATACAGAGACAGCTCCATGGCGTGCCCATGGTAGGCCAACAAGTTGATCTGCTGCCTCTGCTGCAAACCTCTGCTGCTTTTGCAGCCTGATTTTAGCTCATCAATGGCAGGTGCAACAACAATTAAAGAGGGTGTGAACCGTCTAGAGCAGCCAGCACTACCTGAACTCCCACCAGCAGGTGCCACTCTCATAGAGATGAGATTGATTCTTGGCTCCTGGGTCCAGCTCTTAAAGCTACTGTTGCAGTGGTTGACGTGGCCCCCATATCTCCTCACTGCCATTCCCACTGCTGGCCAAAGCTGTGCTTCTACCTGCAGTCCCTGAAGCCCACAGCCTCCGCTGCTGCCATCTCTGCTGCCAGAGTCTTGACTGCTTAGCCCCTCTTGACTGCCACCACCATCGCGTCACAGCTGAGCTTCCTTCAAGGGAGAGTTCCACTAGCTAGCAGCCATAATATCGTTTTGTTTTGTTTTTTTGACAGGCACAGTTAGACAGTGAGAGAGAGAGACAGAGAGAAAGGTCTTCCTTCTGTTGGTTCACCCCCCAAATGGCTGCCATGGCACGCTGCACCAATTCAAAGCCAGGAGCCAGTTCTTCCTCCTGGTCTCCAATACAGGTGCAGGGCTCAAGCACTTGGGCCATCCTCCACTGCACACCCGGGCCACAGCAGAGAGCTGGCCTGGAAGAGGAGCAACTGGACAGAATCTGGCGCCCCAACCGGGACTAGAACCCAGGGTGCCGGCGCCACAGGCAGAGGATTAGCCTAGTGAGCCACGGCCCTGGTCTGCCATAATATCATTTTAATTTGTGTATTCTTTTTTTTTTTAACTTTTATTTAATGAATATAAATTTCCAGTGTACAGCTTATGGATTACAATGGCTTCCCCCCCTCCATAACTTCCCTCCCACCCGCAACCCTCCCCTCTCCCGCTCCCTCTCCCCTTCCATTTGCATCAAGATTCATTTTCAATTCTCTTTATATACAGAAGATCAATTTAGTATAAAGATTTCAACAGTTTGCACCCACATAGAAACACAAAGTGAAACATACTGTTTGAGTACTAGTTATAGCATTAAATCACAATGTACAGCACATTAAGGACAGAGATCCCACATGAGGAGCAAGTGCACAGTGGCTCCTGTTGTTGACCCAACAAATTGACACTCTAGTTTATGGCGCCAGTAACCATCCTAGGCTGTCGTCATGAGTTGCCAAGGCTATGGAAGCCTTCCAAGTTTGCCGACTCTGATCATATTTAGACAAGGTCATAAAAGACAGAGTGAGGATAGTAACCAATGATCCTAAGAGTGGCATTTACCAGGTTTGAACAATTATACAGCATTAAGTGGGGAAGAGGACCATCAGTACACACATGTTGGGAGTAGAGCCATTGGTGGTAGAGTAGAGGTTATGATTACAAAGGAATGAGGCCCAAGTGCACTAGACAGGGCCTAGAACAAAGGACAGAGTCATTGTTAGAGGAGCTAAGAAAGGTGCTGTCTAAGCTACAATTAAGTTTTCTGATTGAGAGGCAAATAGAACCTGATAGAAGGGGCTTGATAATAATCTGGTGGGCTTTAGGCCTTGTAAATTCAGAGGCCCAGACCTATCTATCTCTTCACATGGGGTATATCCTAAGGGAGGTGTGAACCTCCTAGGGGAAGGCACTCTGTTGACTTTCATTACTTGGCTGGCCTGGGAGGAGAGCTGGCCAGGTAAAGTCAGGGGGCATCTCTAACAAGAAATTTACAGTTCTGCCTGCAATGTTGCTGACCCTACTTGACCATCCCCTCAGCTGCAGTGGTCACTTTGGAAGTTGGGCTGAGTGAAGGGCTTTTCAGCTTAGAGCCAATAAGATCTGTGGCTCTGACCTGGGCATCCTTCGACTCCAGGGCAGGTCCATTTCCAGTGATCCAACTCTTGGCAGAGCTGCCAGGGCTCTTCACAAGCTGACTTCTGCTGAAGCCCAGGCTTACCACATTGAAAGCCACTGCAGTGGACTGGCCTGTTGGGTCTCCTTGAGGGCAGATCACTGTACAGATCAGCCATTAATAGGCCTGCCACCCATTGCTTCTGATGCCGAGCTTTCTTTTCCTCCTGGTTTGTGTTAAAGCAGACCAGAGGATGCAAGTCAAGGGAGTGCCCGTGTCCCATCTCTAATCTTCGGTGGCCTGAACTACAAGTCTATAGTCACAGGCATGTTCTGTAGTAGTTTTTCTAAGGTAGACAATGCCCATGAGGAAAATTATATGCTTTCAAAAATACTGTGAAGTAAGCAAGTGCCTCTTGTTGGTTGATGAGTTTATAATTTTAAACATGGCGACTTAAAGTCTTTTGTCATCCACAGTTATATATGATCTGCTGCTCATAAAACTAAAGCGTTGTTGGTTCTGTGTTTAGCTGTCCTCCTATAGGTTCCTATGGACTTTTTCCAGCCACTTTTATTGTATTCAGTACTTTGGGATGGCTCTGTAAACAGATGAAGCCAATAATGTATTAACAGTACCAACTGAGAGAAAGTATGGTTAACTGAGGTTACTAAAAAGAAAAAGCAATTCAAATCAATTGGCAATCTACAAAAAGAGTTAAAGATTTTAAAAGCTATTATTAAAATTGCTATATTGGTCTATTATGCTATATTATATGTGTGTACATATTGTATGTCCACATGGGGAAATTTTATTAAGAGTTTTATTTTAAATGGCTTATAGATAAGATTGTCCATAAATTTAAGCTGCTAAAATCAATCAAAGATACATTTTAATTTGTGGGACCTGAATCTGTGTATCATATGTTTTAGACTTGTTGGTAGAAAGAAACTAAAAACATTTTAGATGGTTGTGCTTAAGTTTACTGGCTAAACAAACTACACCATGTTAGATATTTAATAGGTGTTTTCAAATACATGATTCTTAAAATTTATAGAAGGCATTGGACCTTCTGGTAAATGTTTTCTTAAGTTGTTATCTAATTGTTGAAACGGTTTGCTAAGTATTCATGTGATATTGCTATTGTCAGCAAGCGATCTAGGACTTGCTCCCTCATTTCTCTATTCTAAGCCCAACTTGTTCTTTCATTTCTCTATTCTCTTCAAGGTAGGAAACTAATTCTATTATGAAGGAATCTGTAGGATGCAAAATTTAATCTTTAGACCTTATAAAAGAGATGGCTAACATTTTTCTGCAATAGCATAGCCAAAATAAGAACTCAAATAATAATCTCATAGCTAGATTCACTTCGCCATCAGCGAAGTATACAGTAAGTAGAAAAAACCTCCCTTTCAGACCAAAGGGAAAGAAAGTTTTAAAGTGAGAATATAATTTGTGTATTCTTAATTGTTATAGGCACTCTTATTTGTTAGTAATGTTATTTCTTTCTGAATTGTTTAGAACAAATGATTTAGGTAAGATTTTTGGAGGGATGTGAACCTAATTATCTTAAAGGTATTTTCTTGATACTCCAAAACAGGCTAATTTCATGAAACATGGCTGATTTGTTTTCAGAAGTGCAGCAAAAGTGTTCATTAACGTCCTATAGGCCTCTTTGAATTTACTTTTATTTAGAGCCTACATACTACTGTACTAGGTACTAAAGTTACAGAATTGGCTTTGTAACTTTGTGTGAAGAATCTGAGCAAGAACATATATAAGCACTATTGTTTACTTTTACCTGGCTAGGAAACAGCCTGGGGCTCTTTGCAGTAGTTCCTTTAAATATCTCTTGAATTTCCTAAGATTCTTGGTGTGCCAAAAAGTGACCTTCCTTATCACCTTTGAGGCTGAAAACTTGCCAGGGCTGGGCCAGTTGAAGCCAGAATCCCAGAACTAAGTCTGTGTCTCCCATTTGGGTGATAGTGACTGAAGTACTTAGGCCATCAAATGCTGCCTTCCTAGATGTATTAGCAGAAGTTGGATTGGAAGTAGAATAGGGGGACTTGAATGGGCACTCTAATATGGGATTCAGGTGTAACAAGCAGAGGTTTAACCTGCTGTGCCACAACACCCACCCCGCAAGCAACATCTTAACTGCTATGCCAAATGACTACCCATAAGTGTTAACTTTTTTGAAATTTTAATTTATTTGGAAGGCAGACAGAGAGATAGAGAGACACTGTTCAAATACCTGCAACAGTTAAGGCTGGGCCAGGCTGAAGCTAGGAGTATGGAATTCAGTTCGGGTCTCCCACATGTGTGGCAAGCACCCAACGGCTTAATTCATCACCTACTGTCTCCCAAGATGCACATTAGCAAGAAGCTGGAATCAGGAGAAGGCTGGGACTCAAACCTAGGCACTCCAGTAAGAGATGCAGGCATCCAATACAGCATCTTAACCACTATGCCAAATTACTTCCACTAAGTGTTTAATTTTCTTTTTAACTTTTATTTTATTTGAAAGGCAGAGAGGCAGAAAGAGAGAGGAAGGTAGAGAGAAAAAGGTCTTCCACTTGTTTACTGGTTGTTCATTCCCCAAGTGCACACAACAGCCAGGGCTGGGCCAGGCTGAAGCCAGGAGTCAGGAACTCTATCCAAGTCTCCCACAGGTGTTGGAAGGAGCTAAGTTGTCACAGAGAAGGCGGTTGCAGGATCGAATTTCGTGTGTTCTTTTCCTCAGCTCAGTATAGAAATAAAAAGCCAGGAAACAATTTGCAAAGAGGCAGAAATTTTTATTTGACAGAAAAATGTCTGGTCTGAGAGGAGACCAGGAAGAGTCTCCTAACGGGACACTGGCTTTCAGGAAGTACCCAGGGTTTTTAAGACATTCTGTGGATGGAGAGTTTCACATACTGTATGTTGATTGGCTTGGGGCTCATGGAGATAGCAGGGGTCTTCTGGAGATAGCTCATCTCCTTAGGGGCTCAGCCTCCTCCTCTGCTAGCTCTGGGTGAAAGATTGCAACCACCCTGAAGGTGTGATTTAAAACCATAAGGTCACACATGGAATGTAAGAAGCTATTAGTGCGGGAGATGCCTGTTGGTCTGGAGACAGACTTTCCAGCCAAAGCTGGCAGCCTGCTTGCGAAGGACATTCTACCTGTGTCTGGGGCCCACAGATCCCCTCAGTACTTGAGTACTTGAGTCATCATTTGCTGCCTTCCTGGGGTGAGCTCCATCCAGCAGGAAGCTGGGTTGCAAGCAGAGCTGGGACTTAAACCAGGCACTGCAATCTTAACCACCGTGCCAATCACTCATACCTAAGTGGACACTTTTACCTTGTAATTGTTACCAGAGTAATATATCATAGAAACCAAATTATATTCATCTACTCAATTTTTATGCAGTGAAAGAACAAACGTTTTTGGTTTTACTGAGGCACTCTGGGAAATCTCAAAGACAGTTTACTGTGCTATGAAAGTTTTATTTTTTCTATATTTAGGATCTGATTATGGAATGCAAAATTGAGGGCTGTCAGATGATATCTGGTACTTGATTAAAATAGAATAACGGGCTCCTGAGAAATAATACTTGGTTGCCTATTTAATCAAAGTAAGAATAAAAATAAACATAGAACACAACACGTTAGCTGTTTTTAAAAATGAGGAGAAATCTATTTTTCTTTGGCTAATCAAGGACATAATAAAGTTAACATACAGCATGAAAAATTACTCTGGTAGGACACAGAGTTTCTGCTCTTAGGTATATTACACAGCAGACGTCAAATAGGTTTTTACATTGAACATGAAGGTGTTAGTACCCTAAGGAAGCAAGCCCATCTGTGCTGAATGAAGTTTTCTAAAGTTTAGAATGTTTCATATTTTCCTTTCAGAGTTGCCTGTTAGAAATTAAGGCAAATAAAATTCACTTCCCAGGTTAGGCCCTTCATTATCATCTTTCATTTTCTGGAACAGACATTTTACTTTAGATCGATGTTTCTCTCTAAGGGGATCTGCAAGGTCAAAACTATTTTCATAACAATGCTAACATGTTACTTGTGTTAATACACAATGCATTAATCATTGTTGACTTCAAATGAATCAATAAATAACCATTTAAAATACATCTTAATTTCCAGTATGGTAAACATCAGTAGTTATGCCAAGTAAACTAAAAGCTCTTTTGGAGTCATCAGTAATTCCTAAGAGTGTAAAGAGACTAGGGCACCAAACGCCCAATAATTATGACTTTAGGACCAAACTTTTTTTTTCCTTGAAAAATGAACACATATTTCCTATTATATAGTCCCTCTGACTTGTACTAATTGTAACTCTCACCCTTTCCTTCTTGCTCTGCCTTCAAATAGATGAAAAATAGTTGAAATGGTAAATTTTGTAGTATGTATATTTTACCACCAAAAAGGACAAGAAGGACAGTAAAGGCACAGATAACTTTGTACAATGTGCTAAACAGAATATAGGTAATGCATTTTTTGGTCTTTGTTAAAGTCTATAATCGGTTTCTCAGGAGTATGGCTTGAATTGGTAGAATAAATAAAGGAATATTCTAGAGTAAACAAAAGTGAGATACAGAGATTTGATTGAAGTTTACATGTGATAGGTAAGGGTAAAAGTAAAGATTTTGGACTATAGAGTAACAACTACTCTAGTTTCCTGGTTGTATAGAGGATTACATTATAGGTTTTATTAAGTGAACATTTATTTTCTTTTTATTATTTCAATTGCCACATGGAGTTGGGGTATTAAATTTTTCTTTCCCTTCTCTGTAAAGCATGCCCATTGGTATAAATTTTGGCCAAAATATGTCACAAATCATACTGCTTTGCTTTGTTATTTGCTTATTATGTGTGTGTCTGTTCTAGGCAAGAAACTCTATAGAATTGGGATTAGGAGGAATAAAATGGTGAATAAGATACTTTGTTATCTAATTCTGTTCAGTAAAATATTTCAAACTTTGCAACTTAAAAAACCAAATTTTGTTATTTCAGTGTCTGTGGAGTCAGGAGTCTGGGAGTGGTTTAGTCAGGGGGTTGTGGCATGGAGGTGTCTCATGAGGTGATCATCAAGCTTTCAGCTGGGACAGCAGGCAAGGCTCTGCTGGGCCTGGACGATCTGCTTCCAAGCTCTCCTGGTTGTGGCAGGCCTCTGTTCCTTGCTGGCCCTTGGTAGGAGGCCTTAGTTCTTTTCACATGGTCATTCCGTGATGTTACTTCTGACATGCCAGCTTTCTTCCCTAAGAGTGAATGATGAGGCGGGCGCTGCAGCTCACTAGGCTAATCCTCCGCCTGCGGCGCCGGCACCCCAGGGTTCTGGTCCCAGTCGGGGTGCCGGATTCTGTCCCGGTTGCCCCTCTTCCAGGCCAGCTCTCTGCTGTGGCCCTGGAGTGCAGTGGAGGATGGCCCAAGTCCTTGGGTCCTGCACCCGATGGGAGACCGGGAGAGGCACCTGGCTCCTGGCTTTGGATTAGCGTGGTGTGCTGGTCGCAGTGGCCATTGGGGGGTGAACCAATGGAAAAAAGGAAGACCTTTCTCTCTGTCTGCCTCTCTCTCACTGTCCACTCTGCCTGTCCAAAAAAAAAAAAAAAAAAAAAAAAAAGAGTGAATGATGAAACAGGATAGAGACATAGACTTTCTGGAGTGAGAATATTGTGAGAGAGGAAGAATATATTGTACACAAAATGACTTGAAAAGCAATAGACAGAATAAAGGGTCTCTTAAAATCATGATATTGGGTACTCACAGGTTTAACATGGCCCCAGAATTACTTAGTAAATCTACTAAGGAAATTTCCATTTGAGACATTATGTATAACTAATTGATATATATGGGAAGTTCATATCAATATTAACATAAGGTTCATTTTCATTCTTTAAGTTAGTTACTTTGTTTGGCTTAAAAGGTCATGTTAGAATCAACTATTTTAAAGAAAAGCAAAAATTTAGACTAAATCCCTAATTGAGATAATAAAATATGACTTCCAATATTCTGAATTTTTGGCTAGAAAATGAATTTGTACACATGTGATTTCAGTTTTTGTTTTGTGTTGTTTTTTGGCCACTCATAATAGTACTGGAATCTAATTTTTAGACATGTTTTAAGTAAAATACTGATATGGCAGGGTCCTCCCTTTGAGTATCTTTAGATTTGTATAAATTGCAGTTTCTTTTTTATATTTTAGATATTTTCTTTAAATTACTGTATATACCATTCAAAACATTGACTCTTTAGCTATTATCTTAAAGTGTTAACTTATGTTTTTCTGATCCTACCTTTGTTACCATAGAAACAGAAATGGACTAGGGAACCGACAAGGCAGCCAACAACTGAAATTAATGATAATTTTAATTCCTCACCTATAGTCGCTGTGTCCCATTACCACTCCTGGATAATGGAAATAAGCAAGCAGTATAAGGCCTGTTGACCAGAACAAGAAAACCCTGTAACCTAACTTGCATCCATTTCAGAATTGTTCATTTGTCTAGAAACTGTTAGGAAAGAGCTTTTCATTCTTATGAATGGATAGACTGCTGTCCATCCCTTACAATTAAATCTTTTTTAAAAAAATATTTATTTATTTGAAAGGCAGAGTTGCAGAGAGGCAGAGGCAGAGAGAGCAAGAGTGAGAGCGAGAGCGAGAGAGAGAGAGAGAGGTCATCCATTCGCTGATTCACTTCCCATATGGCTGCAGATGCCGGAACTATGCTGATCCAAAGCCAGGAGCCTGGAGCTTCCTCCGGGTCTCCCATGTGGGTGCAGGGGCCCAAGGACTTGGGCCATCTTCTGCTGCCTTCCCAGGCCACAGCAGAGAGCTGGATCAGAAGTGGAGCAGCCGGGACTTGAACCAGCGCCCATATGGGATGCCAGCATTGCAGGCTTTACCTGCTATGCCACAGTGCCAGCACCACAATTAAACCTTTAAATGTTAATAATGTGCATTTTATTCATAGTATTAAAATCATAAAGTAGTCCGCCTTTATCTGCAGCTTTACTTTCCACAATGACAGTTTCCTACAACCAACTGTAGTATGAAAATATTAAAAGAAAAATTCCAGAAATAAATAATTCCTAAGTTTTTTTTCTTTTTCAAAAATTTAATTTAGGACACAAAGAGAAAGAGATACAGATGGAGAGACAGAGAGAGTTTGCATCTGTTGGTTACTCCCCAAATGCCCACAAAGCCTGGGGCTAGGCCAGGCTGAGGCCAGGAGCCAGGAGCTCAATTCAGGTCTCCTACTTGGGTGGCAGGAACTATTTGACCCATCACCTGTCTTCCAGAGAGTGAGTTAGAGGGAAGCTGGAATCAGGAGTAGAGTCAGGAATTGAACCCAGATACTCTGATGTGGGACACAGACATTGTAACTACTAGACTGAAAATCTCCTCCGTTCACAAGTTTTAAACTGCACAGCATTCCAAGTAGCCTGATGAGATTCTATGCTGTGCTGTTCCATTCTACACTGGATGTAACTTATCTCCGTTTTTGTGGCAGATTGTTTATCTGAGCATTGTACTGTTTGTGTTCAAGCAGTCCTTATTTTACTTAGGAATGACCCCAAAGTGCAGCAGTCATGATGTTGGGAAATATGCCAGATACGCCAAAGAGAAGCCAAAATGTAGTTCCTTTAAATGTAAAGAAAAGGGGCCGGCGCCGTGACGCAGTAGGTTAATCTGCCTGCAGCACCAGCATCCCATATGGGCGCCAGATTCTGTCCCGGTTGCCCCTCTTCCAATCTAGCTCTCTGCTGTGGCATGGGGAAGCAGTGGAGGATGGCCCAAGTGCTTGGGCCCCTGCACCCACATGGGAGACCAGGGAGAAGCACCTGGCTCCTGGCGTAGCTCCTGCTGTTGTGGCCATTTGGGGAGTGAACCAATGGAAGGAAGACCTTTCTCTCAATCTCTCCCTCTCACTGTCTGTAACTCTTCCTCTCAAATAAATGAAATGTTTTTTTAAAATGTAAAGATAAAAGTGTTGACCTTAAGGAAAGGAAAAAAAAATCTTACATTGAGTTTCCTGAGATCAATGGTAAGAAAAAAAATCTATCCATGAAATTGTGAAGGGAAAAGAAATCTGTGCTGTTAGGGGCTGGCACTGTGGCACAGTGGATTAAGCCGCCGTCTGCCGCACAGGCATCCCATATAGGTTTCGAGTGGAGTACCAGCTGCTCTACTTTTGGTCCAGCTTTCTGCTAATGCCCCTGCGAAAGCAGCAGAAGATGGCCTGGAGCAGAGGAATATGGCCCAAATATTTGAGCTCTTGCACTCATGTGGGAGACCTGGATGAT
Source organism: Lepus europaeus (assembly GCF_033115175.1). Lineage (NCBI taxonomy): Eukaryota > Metazoa > Chordata > Mammalia > Lagomorpha > Leporidae > Lepus > Lepus europaeus. The sequence continues at coordinate 101,683,646 of NC_084827.1, read as the reverse complement.
GCTCCTGGCTCCTGGCTTCATTCTTGTCCAACCCTGGCTGTTGTGGCTATTTGAGGAGTTAATCAGTAGATGGAAGATCTCTCTCTATCTCTCTGTAACTGTGCCTTCAAATAAAATAATCCCCCCCCCCAAAAAAAAAAATCCATACTGGTTTTGCTGTTGTACCTCAGAATACAAAAGTTACAGCTACAGTGCGTGATAGGTGCCTCGTTAACATGGAAAAGGTATTAAATGTGTATATGTATGTATAGGAGACAACATAGTGATACAGGTTTTGGGACTGTCCACAGTTTCAGGAGTCCACTGGTGGTCTTGGGCTATAGCCCCTACAGATAACTGGGGACTAATGTGTATGTTTCCTTCCTTCCTTCCTTCCTTCCTTCCTTCCTTCCTTCCTTCCTTCCTCTCTCTTCCTTCCTTCCTTTCTTTCTTTTCTTTCTCTTCCTCTTTCTCTTTCTTTTTTCTTTCCTTCTTTCTTTCTCTCTTTTTCTTTCTTTCTCTCTTTCCTTCTTTCTCTTTCTTTTCTTTCTTTCCATCTTTCTTTCCTTCTTTCTCTCTCTCCTTTCTCTCTTTTTCTTCTCCTTCCTTCCTTCCTTCCTTCCTTCCTCTTCCTTTCTTTCCCTCCCTCCCTCCCTCTTTTTCTTTCCTTTCCTTTTCTTCTCTTTTTTTCCTTCCTTCTTTCTTTCTTTTCTTTTCTTTTCTTTTCTTTTCTTTTGATTAATTTATTTATTTGAAAGCCAGAGTTACAGAGAGAAAGGGATACATAAAGATCTTCCATTTCACTAAATGGCTGCAATGGCCTGAGCTGGTCCAGGCTCAGGCCAGGAGCCAGGAGCTTCATCCAGGTCTTGCATGTGGGTACAGGGGTGCAAAGACTTGGGCCATTTTTCACTGCTGTCGCAGGTGCATTAGCAGGGAGCTGGATCAGAAATGGAGCAGAAGGGATGCAAATTGGTGCCCATATGGGATGCCAGCATTGCAAGCAGTGGCTTAACCATTACACCAGAACACTGGCTCCAATGTGTATATTTTCTAGGGGATGAGATTGCGCATTATTTCATGTCAGCCCACTGTAGTCAAAATGTTTTCACACATATTATTTATGTGAACACTGAAAAATAGACACAGGTATTGTCATCTGAAAAGAGTGCATTAAAATACTATTAAGTATAAGCAAATCTATGTTGCATGTTTATTAAATCAAGAAATAAATGTTTTAAATAATAAAAATTTTAAATATAAAATGGTTTTTACTTGAGGTTAGTTAGAAGCCTCTTTTTCTTTAAGAAAAACTTTAAAACCTTAAAAATATTTTTTATTTTATTTGAAAAGCAGAGAGTGAGAAAACAAGCGAGGTCTTCCATACATTTTTTTGATCCCCCCAAATGCCTTGCAACAACCAGGACTGTGGGCCAGCCCACGGACAGGAATTTGGTACTCAATCCAGTTACCACTGTGGATGGTGGGGATCACCAACATTTTTACTAATAGGGAAACATAATCAAATAGGTTATAATTATAGAAGACTATAGTCTAATTATCATGTAGTCTGAGAAGAATTTCCTACAGCTTAAACTGAATCATATTTAAAGTTAATACAAAAGACATCTAGAAAGAAGCATGTATATGTATGTTTATGAATTATATAAATTTACTAATATTTTATATTATATACTAGCAAATATAAATGAAAATAGGATGAGATAAAAATGATCTAAATAGTATCTTGAGATGGGTATTGTGACACAGTGGGTTAGGTCCTTGCTTCAGAGTGCCTGGAATCAAGTCCCTACACTGCTCTTGACCCAGCCTCCTGCTACTGCACCTGGGGGGCAGCAGAGGATGGCCCAAGTGTGTGGATTCCTGCTTATCACATGGGGACCTGGATGGAGTTTCTGGCTTGTGACTTCTGCCTGGCTCAGCCCTGACTGTTTTGGGTATTTGGGAAGTGAACCAGTAGATGGAAAATATCTATATTTCTCTTACTATTAGAGAGACTGAATTGGACTAAACATAATCCTAGTTAATAGAATCAGAAGAAACAACATGAAATGTCTTGACCCTTCTGCTCCTTATTATCCAAATTGTGAGGAAAATACTGATCATCTCAGCCAAAAAGAATTACAAATTTAAGAAGAAATTATTTGAATTATGGTATCTATTCACAACTAGCACCCTAAGTGTCTACTTATAGAAATTGACTAATCAGAATATAAAGCCTTGATATTTAGCAAAACATCATAATATACCTTTTGTTACTTGTTAATTAGTTGTTGATCTATACTTTGTGGTAATGATTATCATTAGAATTTCACATCTGGCATATATAAAAGAATTTGAGAGGATATCAAGATTAAAAGTATTGTATAACCCCTGAAAATATATGCTTTCATTTTGTGATCCACAGAATTTTGCTTTTGTTGTTGTTGTTGTTGTGTTTTTTGGTGGGGGGGGGTGGTATTAGGCCATTTAATAAATCTGCTAGGTAGAAATAATCAAATCATCTAATTCTACACACAACTCAGAATTTTTCTTTGCAAATTACTATTAAGCTTGCTATCAAGCTAAAGCATTTCAAGTAATCCTTAGTTAAATCAGTTTATCAGCTTCAGGCCTGTAAGTTTCTCCTCCCTGTTTTGTATCCAAACACTATTGGTATAAATAAATGGCTGTTTTTAACACTGAAGATCTTAAGGAGCAGGTGTTAAGCCTAACCATTAAAATGCCCATATCCCACAGTAGTATATATGGCTTCAATTCCTGGCTCCAGTTCCTGATTCCAGATTCCTGCCAGTGAAGACCCTTGGAGGCAGCAGAGTTGACTCAGGTAATAACTAACTGGGTTTCTGTCACCCATAGGAGACCTTGATTGCAATGGCTCCTGGTTCTGGCCCTGGCCCAGCCTTGGTTGTTGGGGTTATTTGGGCAGTGAACCAGCAGGTAAAAGATTTCTTTCTCTGTCAAAAAAAAAAAAAAAAAAACTTAAAAATCAATAAACATATCACTAAAGAATAGCTGAAAATGTATTGAAAATTAAAGTTTTTCAATATAAACATATTTAGGCTTACATAATGTAAACTCTAAAGCAAAAAGAATATTAACTAATTCTGAAAGCTTGAATTTAGACTTTCCAATAACATTTTGCTGTTACAGGGTCTTACATATCTTATATTCACTGCAAGAAATCATAGGGGCCGGCACTGTGGCACAGCATCTTAAAGCCCTGGTCTGCCATGCCAGCATCCTATGTGGGTGTCACTTCAAGTCCCGGCTGCTCCAATTTCAATCCAGCTCTCTGCTGTGGCCTGGGAAAGCATTAGAAGATGACTCAAGTCCTTGGGCCCCTGCACCCATGTGGTAGACCTGGAAGAAGCTCCAGGCTCCTGGCTTTGTATCTGCTCAGCTCTGGCCATTGTGGTCATTTGTGGAGTGAACCAATGGATGGAAGACCTCTCTCTCTCTCTCTGCTTCTGCCTCTCTGTAACTCTGCCTTTCAAATAAATAAATAAATCTGTTTTGTAAAAAAAGAACCCACACAGTAAAAAAACAAAAAACAAAAAACAAAACCCTGAACTCATAACACCTCATCCCTTAACTACATCCTCCACAATGTTAATAGATAACCTCCAAAGTCTAAACATAATCATGTCTATCCTTCTTTCACACGACTTAATGTAAAAACAAAACAGAACAAAAACGCTAATGATATCCCATCAACTCCAGGTTTCTTCATTGCTGTCTAAACTTCATCTTCCCACATCAGTTGCTAGTGCTTCCTATAGGTCCTGGACTTAAGCCTGCCTGTCCTTTCCCACATTTTCCAATTTACTCTTCAAAAATTTGCTAAGAAATGGACTTTTTAAATAAACTGACACTTGTTGATTACACTGAAAAGTTTAAGATCCAGTGTTCTATGTGGTGAATATGTAGCTCTTGGAAGAGACATGCAGTCCTTGCCCTCAAGGAATAGAACAGTCTGGTGACTTTTTCATGAAAGTGTTTCCCCTTGGGCTATCTCTTTATAATAAATCTAATTGTCTGCAGGTACTTTTCATACCCTCCAGTATGCTTTCCCCTGTGGACAAGATTAGTGTGTTATTCTCTCACCAGAACCAGCACCGAGCCAAACAAATTGCCAATGCTAGTTCTAGTATAGCATGAGAAAAAACCCTTACCAAATGAAAATGTCCTTTACTGCAATGCCTTGATGTTATATAATCACCTTTGAATGAGCTCTGACTTGAATCTATGGTATAAGAACATATATACATACATAATAGGTATATTTATGAGTGAATAGTGGATTATCTTAGCAAATAGTAACTCCAAAATAAGACCTTAGTCCAGTGTTTCACAGGTGTGACCTGTGTCTTGACAGGAAAATTCTTCACTGGAGTAAGCTGCCCAAACCTTGCAGACTTTTAGCATTGCTGGCCCTGCCCTCTGAGTGTCATTAGCTCCCTTCAGTCATTGTGAAAACTCTAAACTTTCTACACATTTGGAAATGTCCCCCAGGTGAATCAGCAGTCAGCCCCTGAAAAAGTAAAAAAGTTGAAAGTGGAAAATCATAAAAAAAATGTAAACATTCATAAAAATTCATATTCATTTCCCATTTTTTTATGTGTCTGTGTGGGGCCAATTAGTATCTTTTCTTTGAGGGTGGATTGTCTAATTGGATATTGCTGTCTTTTTGTATAAATGCCTCCAAAGTTGAAGTTTCATGTCAGATTATTTGGAACAAGAAGTGAGACATTTAGACAGCTTTTAGGGATGCAGAGTCCTTGTTCATTTTTATAGTGTTTCGTGCCACGGTTTTATAGTTGTCTTCCTAACATCTAATTTAATAATAACTGTAATGATTAACCTGCTTTTGTCAAGTTTTTAAGAAACATTTCATTTTCAGGTAAATAGTCCTTCTTTTTACACTCTTTTCATTGGTTAATACAACAGTATCAAATATTACTAGCCATATTAGATTTGAGAACCAGTCTGACTTCATAGGTATGCAAATCAAGTAGTAGAAACAAAAATTGGGAGTCCATCCTCAAAGAAAAAGTACTGATTGGCAAGGAGACTACAGCTGGCCCAGAATGAAATAGAGGAAGTATACTAAGAAATGATGTAAGAGAGGTATGGTGCTGTGAGGAAGATCATACGGGGCACTACAGGGCATGGTAAGGACTCTAAGTTACACGGAGATTTGAGTATAGGAGGATGTGATCAGGTTTTAAAAGGATCACCTTGGCTGCTGTGTTAAAAACAGATTTTCCAGAAAAAGATCGGGAGACCTCTAGAAGGCTACTGCAAAGAATCCAAGAAGTGTGGGTAACCTAGGCTCTGAAGCAGTAGAAGTGAAAATGGGAGTGTATTTTGGGAGAAGAGGCATCACAATTTGCTGATGGACTGCAACTGGTGTATAAGAGGAGTCAAGATACCAAAAAGGAGGAGTCAAGAATGTGGGGAGGATGAAGTCAAGGATGAAGTTTCCTGTAAGAACAAGTTGCCATTATGTAATATGAGGAAGACTGTGGAAGGGCTCCATACGGGAGAGTAAAGTCAGACGTTTGCCATTAGGTGTGTTAAGTTTGAGATGCCTAGGAGACACACAGAGTTAAAAAGACAGTTGCCTGAGAGATTCAGAGTTCCTTTTAGTTTTCTGGATTCCTTTTCTTTGCTGGGTTGCCTTCTCTTTCTCCCCTGGCTCCACATCTTGGTCTTTGGACTGTTTCTTTTCTTGTGCAATAATCATTTGCTTGTAATAATTCAGTCCTCTGGGTTTGGATAACATCTAAATGCCAAATTTGCTTATTTTCAAAAAATAGACAAAACTTAAAATTGCAGATTTCTTTGAACTCAAATTCCCACAGCTAATGTGAATGGGAAGCTCTAGCCTAGCTACAATAGCCTCCTTGCTGTTTCTTGTCTGATACACTCTTGCCTTAAGGCATTGATATTTGCTGTTACTTTAAATAACCCTGTGGTTTGTTCCCTGTTAATTCTCAGTGCATTTATGTTTTTTTCTTGGCTACTTGTTTGTATCACAAAAAGTTTATTTTATTAAGAAGCACTCAAATCTATCAGTGCATAAAGTAAATATATACCCCTTGGCCCTGCCAATTGTCATTTCTGGAATTGCTTTTCAAAGGGTGTTCTATATACTTTTAGACTTTTTGTATGCACAGGAACACATGTACATATGTATACATTAATATATTTTTTAAATTTGGTAATGAAAGTATTGTTCTGTATTTTGATTATCTTTTGTACCTGTGTCACAGGAATGTACCCTGTCAGTAGTGTAAAATGTCTTCCTTATAAAAGTTAGGGATTGCTTTATAATCAGATTTTACTGATTCATTTATTTAGGACATTTTGTTTGCCTTGAAATTTGGAAAACAGTGGCCTATACGGAATTAAATATTTTCTTTTTTAAAAAACATTTATTTTTACTTATTTGAAAGGTTGGGGGTGGAGAAAAGGGAAAGAAAGAAATAGGAGATTTGAGATCTCCCATCAATTGATTCATTTGGGGAAATGTGTGTAACAGCCCTAGCTGGGCTCACTCAGACCTCAATCCTGGTCTCCTCTGTGGATGGCAGGGACCTAAATACTTAAGACATTATTTGCTGCCCCCCCCCCCCGGGTGTGCACTAGCATAGATTGAAATGGAGCAGAAGCTCAGACCTAGGCACAAACAAGGACATAGGATGTGGGTGTCCCAGGTGGGGCCATATCCATTGAGTCAAATGCTCACAGCTCGAGTTACACTTTTTTCCCCATCATTCAGTGCGTTGTGGATCTCCAAAGAAGGTAAATAGTGTGCTCAATTTTCTGAGCTTATTTCACCACAGAACTTTTTGTTCATGGACCATGTAATTTTCCCAAAGAGCATGTCCTGTCACTGTTGCTCCATTAAACACATTTGGAGTTCTAGTCAGTACTCTTATTTTACTTAGAAGGAAATTAAATAAGACTAAGTGGAAAATTAGTTTCAGTTTCTTGACTCTCTTATTTCATGTTGCTTCTTTTTCTTTGAATTTAATCTTCATTTAGTACTTTTCTTGAATTCAGATAGGAAAATTAAGCACTAGAATATTTTAATGAGGGGAAAGTTTTCATGTGTTGGTAGAAAGAAAAGGTAACGTTTGTATGTCTTTAGGTTTTTCTTTTTGTCAGCATGTAGCACTCTGGTAGGTAATTAGTGACAAGTGAAAACAAGATAAATTTCAGTCCCTTTGATTTAACTTTGTTTAAATCACTTAAGTCTTCTAACATAAATGAACCAATTCTTTTCTCATGTTGGGTAACTCTTTCAATTAACTTTAAGAATAAGAGTCACTTGAAAAGCAGTATTAAGTTTGAATGTGCCTAGTAAATTTCTCAGCTATTTCTTTAGCCTTTCTCTTTCTCATTTGAGTTCATTGTTTTATTTTCTGTAGTGCATAGGAGAACTGATCGATCTAGATTAATATATATGTTTTAAAATAGGAATACTGAAAAAGACGTTTAGCCTAGCAGTTAAGATGCAGGGGTGCGTCCACAGAGTACTAGTGTACTAGAGTTCCCTTCTTGGATTCCAGCTTCCTGTTTATGCAGGCCCTGGGATGCAATGGTGATGACTGCAGTAATTGAGTTCCTGCCACCCACCTGGGAAACCTGGATTGTTTTCCTGGCTCTGACTCCTGCTATGTTGGGTATTTGGGAAGTCACTAAGGGGATGGGACTCCTCTTTCTCTTTCTTTTTTATTCTCTGTCTCTCTGCCTCTTAAACAAACAAGTAAATATTAAAATAGAGAGAGTGTTAAATCTCGTTACAAAAGGGTTTGCTCTTGTCATTAATTGCCTAGACTGTCAGGTTTGTTCCTTCAAAGCAGTTTTGCCCTCCCTCACATAACATTTGCTGAGCTCTTTTGTTATGTGTAGTGAAAACAATCATTTCGTTAGCAATTGATAATCCTCTTTCAATTGTTCTAAAATTTAATTTATTAAAAAAATGGAAATCTTTTTTTCTGATTATAAAGGTAAGGCATACTGATATAGAAAGTTTAAGTAATGCTGAAAAAAATTTTCTTAAGAAAGTTAAATTACTTAAAATTCTACTATCTGGAGGTCATTACATTAATACTGTGGTAAATGCTTTTCTCTGTCAATACACATATTTGTAAAAATATACTCATCCTCTGTAGGTTCATAAATTGCATATTTTTATCCCTAGTATATTGTGGAATGCTTTCTTTTTTCATGAAAATAGAGAATGTATATATAGATCATTTTATGGCTATACTATAATTTAATTTCCATTAATAGACTTTTAGATGATTTCTGTTTTCCAAATTATGAGAAGTTTCATGTTGAACATTTTTGTGGATATGAATTTATACCCTTGTAATTATCTCTCCAAGATAAATTCCTAAAAAGAGAAATTGCAGGATCAGAATGTTGGTACTCCTTACCAGACTGCCTTCTAGAACAATGGTATTAATTTAGACTTCCTCTGAAACTACCAATTTTTTTTTAAAGATTTATTTATTTACTTGAAAGTCAGAGTTACACAGAGAGAGAAGGAGAGGCAGAGAGAGAGAGAGAGAGGTCTTCCATTCGCTGGTTTACTTGCTAGATGTCCCTAACAGCCAGAGCTTTGCTGATCCGAAGCCAGGAGCCAAGAGCTTCCTCCAGGTCTCCCACGCAGGTGCAGGGGCCCAACGACTTGGGCCGTCTTCTGCTGCTCTCCCAGGCCATAGCATAGAGCTGGATCAAAAGTGGAGCAGCCAGGGCTTGAACCAGCACCCATTTGGGATGCCGGCACTGCAGGCGGTAGCTTTACCGGCTATGCCACAATGCCAGCCCCACTACAAATTTTTTTTAATCTTTGATAATCTGTTTGGTGCATAATGATGATCCACATCCTGATTTGCATTTCTCTTATCATTAGTAGGATTTAATATCTTTTCATGAGTTGATCATTTTTATTTCTTGTATAAATTAACAGCTTTTACCCATATCGATTTTTTTTTTTGACAGGCAGAGTGGACAGTGAGAGAGAGAGACAGAGAGAAAGGTCTTTCTTTGCCGTTGATTCACCCTCCAATGGCCATCGCGGCCGGCACGCTGCGGCCAGTGCACAGCGCTGATCCAAAGCCAGGAGCCAGGTGCTAATCCTGGTCTCCCATATGGGTGCAGGGCCCATCCTCCACTGCACTCCCAGGCCACAGCAGAGAGCTGGCCTGGAAGAGGGGCAACCGGGACAGAAGCGGTGCCCCGACCGGGACCAGAACCCGGTGTGCTGGCGCCACAGGTGAAGGATTAGCCTATTGAGCTGTGGCGCCGGCCTTGATATTGTCTTATTAGAACTTTCCATGTTTATTTGTTTAATTCTCAGAAGAATTGAGGCATGACTGTGCTTGTATTTGTCCCACATTATGGTTGAAGAAACTGAAATATGGTTAAATCATTTGCCCAAGATTACTCAGTATATGTAAACCTAGGATCCAGACTCAACATTTTCCATACTGATTCTTAGGCCATCCAGGATGAGTTGATATTCTGTATATAATTTGAGGGGCTAAGTTATGTGGTTGGTAATATTGTAAAGTTATTTATTGCTCAACTTATTTCAGTTTTTAGATCTTAAAGAAAAACTATTTTATTAGTGCATGTGAATATTGGTCCTAGCATTTTAGGCTACAATTTGTAGAATTTAACTTAGTGTCATCATAATTTCACATTCTCCAGAATCAGTTGCTATGAATGAAGGAAATTTCATATGTGTGTGTGTGTGTATGTGTGCATGTGTATAAATATATGAACTAAAAGTGTGCTTTTTGTGGTTTTTGACCTAGTGTGTCAACATTATCTTGACCAAATTTTGGAAGTGAAGGGCCTATAGTCAACATTCCTTGTTTTACAGGTTGGGAACCTTGGACAATGACAAATGCTGTGGTTCAACCTTAAGCAGCAATTTTACTGATTTCATTTGGGACATTTGAGTGTTTCCTTGTCTGGGGGCAGAAGCTTGTTAAGCCTTCCTAATAAATTCTTCAATCTATTTATGTTTACATGCTTAGTACCTAATTCTGCCTGAAGTATAGTGAGCACTTGGGAAATGCTTGTTGAATCGAATTCACTTCTGTTTGTTCCTCATTTTTATTTTAACCTCTTTCAGCTTAGTAATTCTTTTCTTTTGAATGTTTTAAGTTTGTTTCGTACCATACTTCCTTTAGGTAATATGGTAATCACTCTTTTCATTTTACAGCTAAATCTAGAAAACAAGAACCTAGACATTCTTTGAGTCCAGTGCCCTTTTAGAATTCCATGCTGAATTTACTTGTATAGATGTGGATGAAAAGGTTTAAAAGTGTTATGTCAAATAATAAACATGTAGAATTTTAGAATATGAGTAAAGATGCTTATGTATTTCAGAACTTGCATTATAGTACAGAAATGATAAAATGGTAGGCTGTATTAATGTAAGATTAATTTAACTATAGCTAAAGTTTTATAGCTGAATGAAATCTCTGAAAGCACTTTATTTATTCTGTCAGGCTTCAAAAAGTGAGACTATTTATAATTTCTCTCTGAAAGCAAAGTAATATTGTTTAGAAATACTTTATAAATATCAATGTTGCTGGTTCTAGAGCTTTATACAGTGATATTCCACAGCAATAAATGAAGCCAAGTCAGATGACTTTTTGTAGTTTACTTATTCTCGAGTTTCAAAAGTAGATGGATCACAGAGTTTCTAAACCACATTCCAGTGATCATTCACTTGTGGTTAATTTTCTAACTTCATTGCTAAGTCATGCATACTATTGATTAAATTTTCAAGAATAAACAAAATACTGAAATGTTCACAGCCAATTGTGGAAATTGATCATCTCTGTGCAATTTCTTCTGAATATAGGGATAGACCTATAGGAAAATGCAGTCATTCATTGTTTAGTTCTTTCGAAGTTAAGTTTTTAAACTTGCTCTTTAATTTTTTCTTAAAAGTAATCGAGATTCATCACAATGATTTAGAATCTTTGTAATTTAATTCAAACTGGTAGGAAGTTGTCTTAGAGCCCAGACTATGAAAAACACAGATGAATAGCTCTGTTTAATATCAAGGCCCATATAACATGATAATGAGTATAGAAACATCAATAATACATTATATTTATGGAACTATAGATAGTAACATAAACAAAAAAGAGTGTTAATTTTCACTGGGACCTATGGAAAAGATTTGTAGAGTTGGGCTGTGTGACCATTGATGATAATCACACTGTTGAATTTGGAAATCCTGTTAGAGGTTATGGCAATGGTTGAGTTGAAGGGGTTTGGGACTACAGATGAAGGGAGGCTTGAAAATGATTGTCATTATTGAACTCTAATGCAGTCTTTTATTCCCATAACTCCATGGAAGTGTTTTTCTTGAGGAAAGTCAGTAACAATTATTTATTCCTAAGTTCTGTAAAAGAAAATGGCATTTTTCTATGTGAAAGATTTTCATTTTGTAAGTCTTTAGATCTATTTTTCTTTTTCTTTACAGTTTATAGCTCTGATGTTATTAGAATATAGGCTAACCTGTTAAAGGAAACAAAAATCCAGTGGTTTCTAATTAAACTATTTCTCTCACACATCATAATCCTGAGGGAGTGGTCCAGGTATGGCTTTGTCATCCCCATCCTGTCAAGTATATCTCATCTGTGTCTCTAGAGTGTCTTCTTTACCAGTTGTTGCTTTCTTCCAGCAACAGGAAGGGAGAAAAAAGTGGGCTTATTTTGTGAAAGTTTTCTAGAAGATGCACAGATTGTGTCATTCATCCAAGGTTGTCCAGAACTTGACACACGGTTATAGGAGAACATTAAGAAATGCAATTTCCATCTGGATGACGAGGTGCCCATTAAAATTTGTGTTTTGTGTGGTGGTAGTGGAGGGCTGGGTTCTTTCAGTAAGAAGGTTAGATGGGGGACACTTGGAGGCAATGGGCAGTCTGTGACACAGGGCCCAAGCCTGGAAGGAGGATATACTTTCTGCTAAGGAGATAAAAAATCTTTCTGTAAGTATTTTTCAGTGATTTCCTTTTATTCTGATTTGGAAATCTGAAATCATTAACTATGGATCCAGTTTAATTTTTCTCTTAAGCTTTTGTCCCAACACTATTTATTGAATAATTATTTTTTCACAATATGAAATATCACTTTTAAAAATTTACTAAGTTTTTTTTTACTTTGTGTTTCTTTCATCATCTTATTTCTTTAGTATTGCTAGTGGAATACATTTTGACATTTTGTATGGCATATCTCTCATCCTTGTTCATTTATTTCAGCATTCTGTTGCTTAATTTTTCAGGAATGTTTTGACCATTTTTGTCAAATCTCAAAAAATAATCCTTTGAGTTTAGAAGGAGATTGGGTTAAGTTCATAAATTTTGATTTGTTCTTTTTGTTTTTGGCTTAATACTTCATGAGAAAGTTTTCTTCAATTTTTCTGGGAATATAAAGCAGTCACATGTTCTTATTCACTGTAATGTATCTTTTTCATTAATCTTTCAAATACTAAGTTTATGCCTTTTCATGATAGAATTTTGTCCAGTGTCCCTTTTTTCTGGTTAATTCAATCCCATATAAGGTCTGATTTATATAATAGTCCTGTTAATTTACCTAAGAATATGCAGGGGGATTCTTTTTTTTTTTCCTTATTCATCTGTAGCCCCTGAAGGGAAAAAGAGTCTTCAAAAAATTTATGGAAAATGCATATTATGAAAAAAGTATATATGGATTTCAAATTTTTGTTCCAAAATTAACTTATCTTTTAATTCTATTTTCCATGTACTTGAACTACTCTCTTATTCTGTGTCCTATTGCTTTGAATATAAGAACATTGGTATCTATCTCTGCTATAATGTTTTTCCTTCTACACTGCCATTGTTTAAGATTCTATCTCCAGCCCCAGTTCATACTCCAGAGCAAGATCTAACTACTCTTTGGAATCTAGGTCAGAAATAAACATTGTGGATCAGCTGTGTTCATTCTTTTCCAGCTGGGCTTCTGCAACAGTGAATACTTTGAATCAGTAACAAGCAGAAAGGTATCCCAATGGAAAGGACCTGTGTTTTCCGTGGCTCTCCTGTGTCTGTGTCTTGTCATTATCATAGTTTGGTTCTGTGTTTTCTTGACTCCTGGTTTTAATTACAATGATTTAGGCTAAAAGTCCTCAGTGATGAGATTACCTTGGGAGAATCAGAAATGATGTATATTATGACATTATTTACTATTTATTTATTGGTTGCATTTCTATAACTACCCCAAACAAAGAGACTTAAAATTACTGTTTGATAGATGGGTGTTTGAATAGTATGTCTGCATCCCATGTTAGAGTGCCTGGGTTTGAATCCCAGGTTTGTCTCCTGATATCAGCTTCTTGTTTATGTAGACTCTAGGAGGCAGTGGAGATACCTCAAGTAGTTGGATTTCTGCCACTTACATGGAAGACCTGGATTGACTTCCTGGCTTCTGGCATTGGTTCCATATCCATTGAGAGCATTTGGGGAGTGAACCTGTGGGTAGGAGCACTCTCTCTGTGTGTCTCTCAAATTAAAAAAAATGTAAACATAAAATCACTACTAGATTCAATATTTTTGGTGTAGTAAAATTGTTAGATCTCCTTGGATAGTGACATAGCCCTCTTACTTTTGGTTTTGCAAAACTATTTCTTGTATTTTCCTTCATCTGCTCTTGTCACATGAACAAGAGAAGTCCTTCCAGTTGTTTAGATTTGGGCATGTTGACATTTTCTTAAAAACTTACTAAGGCAGGGACTGGCTATGTGGCATAGCAGGTAAAGCTGCTGTCTGCAATGCTGGCATCTCATGTGGGTGGTGGTTTGTGTCCTGGCTGCTCTACTTCCAATCCAGCTCCCTGCTCATGACCAGGGAGAAGCAGCAAAAAAATGGCCCAAGTACTTGGGCCCCTGCACCCCTGTGGGAGATCTGGAGGAAGCCCCTGGCTCCTGACTCTGGCCTGGCCTAGCCCTAGCCATTGTGGCCATCTGGGGAGTTAACCAGAGGATCGAGGATCTTTCTCTCTGTCTCCCTCTCCCTGTGTAATTCTGACTTTCAAATACATACATACATACATACATACATACATACATCTTTTTTAAAAAACTTTCAAAGACCAAAAGTTTATTTAGTTCATAAATTAACATTTAAGTCCTTATGGTCTGTTACTTTACTGTGTAATTTTGAGTGAATTATTTAATCACACTGAGCTTCAATTTTGTCTTCTGTGATGATACTTCAGCCATATACCTCACTGATAAGTTGTTAAGAATGAATACAAAAGTATGTATAAATTATCTTCATAAATTATAAAATTCCATTCATAAAATACAGATTTGAATAGGGTACTAGAAAGTGATGACTGGAGACAGTCTTGAGTTCTATCAGAATATTCTTTTCTACCAGCATATTTTCTGTAATCAAATGAGGCCATTAGGCCCTTTCATGAATATAAAGTCTCACTCACCTTCTTATGATGTGTTTTATATCATTTGTAAAGCTTATGTAGTGGTTACGTAAGGCAAAAACTAAGGCTAGTGTATAATACAGGAAAGCATCACTAAGTAATCTAAGCATAGTATCTGCATAAATCTATTAATATTGTAGGAATGTGTTTTAGCCTGAATATGTAAGTTCTAAATTACTAAGGCTCAGATTTTGTAGAAACTTAATAAATATAGAATTGAATGGAAAAAAGACTCCAGTCTACTATTGTAATATGTTCATGGTGTGTATCACCCATATAATTGGGCTTCCTTCCCATTGTTTTGAACCATTGTTATTTAAAATAATAAATAAGATAAAACATAAAATTATAAGGCAGGAATTGTGGTGCACTGAATTGAGCCACTGCTTGAGGTGCCTATATTCCATACTGGAATGCATGGTTCAAGTCCCAGGTGTTCTGCTTTGGATCCAGCTTCCTGCTACTACATATTGAAGTAGCCAATGGTCGCTCAATGTGTGGGCCTCTGCTATCCAAATGGGAGTCCCTGAGGGAGTTTCAGACTCCTAGCTTCAGATTGTCATAACCCTGACTGTTTCAGGCATTTGGGGAATGAGCCAATGATGATGGCTGGATGTGGATCTGCCTTTCAAGTAGATGAAAATAAATATATAACAGGGATTAATGGTGTGGCATAGCAGATTAAGCCATTGCCTTTGACAGTAACATCCCATATGAGCACCAGTGCAAGTACTGGCTTCTCTTCTTCAAACACAGATCCCTGCTAATGCACCTGGGAAAACAACAGAAGATGACCCAAGTGCTTGGACCTGTGCCACCCATGGGAGGCCAGGATGGAGTTCCAGGTTCCTGGCTTCATCCTGGCCCATCCTGTCTGTTACAGCCATTTGGGGAGTGAATCAGTTGATAGACGATCTCTCTCTCTCTCTCTCTCTCTCTCTCTCTCTGTCTTTCTCTCTTTCTGTAACTGCCTTCAAAACCAATCAATAAATGTTTTAAATATATATAAAGCATTAAAAATTGCAAATTAAAAGAAAAAGTATGATAAGTATGATTAAAATGAGGAAAGAATAAAAAGTCTACTGAAAACAAAAAAATGAATAAATCAGCGTGGCAGAAACTAAAAATAAAAGTAAAGTGAAAGAATTTCAAAAGGATAAAATAAAGTATTGATGTAGTTTCATATGTATAGACACAGAAGTTAACATTTTATTTATTCAGCTATTACTGAATTATATTAGCCATCAGTATACAGTCTGCTTCAACAAAAAAACCACTTACATGGTTACAGTCAGTAAGCATGAAAGGTTACTGAAAGCTATATTTAATGATGCAAAAAGTATTTCAGTATTTGTAACATAAATAATCATTGCTAGAGGTAATTTTGCACAAGTATTGAATATTAATCAAATTACTAAGATATTGAATGCCCTGATGTAACTGACTTCATTATGTTTATCCAGTTTGAGGAAAGGCATTGAAGTTCACAATTTAGGTGTGATTGCTGACAGTGTGTTGAAATTAATCTATAGATTAAGAATGAATTTTAACTCTGTGTATAATTTCAAACTTAAAGAAAATATGAAATAATAGAATCATATAGCTTTACCCCTCATACTACAATTTACTCATTTTGTTGCAGTTTAGTTTTAAAACCATTTAAGAGCAGTGCCCCTATCCCTAAATGCTGTAGTGTATATTTCTTAAAAATAAGGGAATAGTTATCAGCTTCAAATATTTAAAAGTGTTGTAAAACTCTGATCTCCTCTCATATTTCATTTTTTGTCAATTGACCAATTTCCTTTATGTTTTCCTCATTTAATATGGGATCTAGACTAGGATCAGGTTTGGCAGTTAATTGTCATTTCTCTTTGGTTTCCTTTAATTTGGAACTTGTCTATGGTTTTCTTTGTTTTCTTTGATGTCAGTGTTTTTGGAGAACATATCACCTACTCCCTACTCCCAACTTTTTTTTTAATAGAATACTTCTAATTTGGGGTCTGATGTTTGTTTCCTCTGGTTAGATTCAGGTTGCGCATTCCAGGCCAGGATTAGTACAGAATACTTGCATTGTAAGTGACCACTTTTGTGTTTCACTCACTGTGATTAATGATTGAACTTTCTTTTCATTTTGCTGTCTTAGTCACTATTTATACTCCATATAATCAGGGTGTTATTTAAGGTCTCCTCAAAAAACACATGTTGGAGCTAGGTTTTGGATTTTTATGAAACTAATCAACAACTAGTATGTAGTAAATAGTCCTATATGTATACTACATCCCTTGAAAATTCTAGTTATTTTATAATTAGTAGCACCATTATCATTAAAAAATTTCAGAGGTGAGAGAAACAGCAACAGATAAGACACACACAGAGAGAGCTCCTGTCCACTGATTCCTTCTCCAGATGCTCAGGACTAGGTTGGGCCAAAGCCAGGAGCCAGGAACTCAATCCAGGGCTACCACATGGGTTGTAACAAGTTCTACTCCCTATATATTAGGCAACAAGCAAACCATTTAGTTCTAAAATCTCTTTTAAGATAGAGGACTGACAGACCACTCTTTGGAATGAATATATATGTAATGTGTATATATATATATATATACACATACACAAATCATATATTATAATTTAGTTTTATGTATGCACACACATATCTATGCATACATATAATGTATACACACACACATATAAAACTATGGGAATGTCCACACATTATGATTAAAAAATGCCAAGATTTGGTAAGAGGTCACTGGGTTTAAAAAACAGGATATAACTCAGAACACAAAATAACTATTTCAGTGGGTTGATGTGAATAGAAGAAAAATGACCTTTATTCATATGAAAATAGTAATACAGTTTGAATTTCTTATATTTAAATACTACTTGACTAATTCTACTAAGTGTTAAATAATAAGACAGCAACCTGAAAATCTATATGAACATACTGTAGTTCAATATACAAGGCAAATTATGGTACTAACAATAATTTTAAGTAATTGTATTTCATATGTATTTTATAAGACAGAGGTATTAAAAGCAGGATAACTTCTTTCTAAAGTATAATTTGTAAAATTTTTGTTTATTTGATTTCTGCCCTGAAGTAGTAGGAAATACCTAACTATTTTATGAATGCTGAAGATGAAAACTCCAAATTGCAAGGTGGTTGGTAAGGAGAGAAGCAAAATAGTGTACCAACAAAGGAAAATCAAGTCATATACAAAATGAAATTCATTTATGTACTATATTAGCTATTAATTAAAATTGGAGAACATTTGGTCCAGTGATTAAGATGTTAGTTGAGACACTAACATATAATATCGAAGTGCATGGGTTTGTGTCCTAGCTTCTCTCTTGATTCTAGCTTCCTGCTAGTGCATGCCATGGGAGGCAGCAAGTACTTATTAGAGTACATTTTTCACCTAATTCCTAAGTGAATTAAATATTATCAGATGTAACATTTTTATCAGACTGGTTATTAAATGATAGCTCATTGTTAATTTTATTTTTCTATCTGGTTGAAATCTTTCATTTGTTTACTAGTCATTTATTTAGATTTCTTCTTTTGTAAATTACCTGTTTATATTCTTTACCTACTTTTAAAAATATTTGAATATATTCTAGTTAGTTATATGCTATGAAGATGTCTTCTCTCAGTCATTTCCTTGTCTTTTCATTTTGATTAAAGTGTGTTTTTGGTATAGTAGTTTTAATTAAAATTATTAGTTTTTTACTTTATGATTTTGCTTTTTTTAAAATCTTTATCTATTATTCAAGTACATAACCCAAAACTTAGTGGCGTGGCACAACAATAATTATTTCATCATGTTTCACGGTTTCTGTGTGTTAGGAATTTTAAGAGCTTAGAAGGGTTGCCTTGTCCCTGGGCCACAGTCCTCAGACTGGATGACTTAAAGTCTGAGGATATCTTAACAGCTGTATTTTGTGGTTGATGTTTGTTAAATAGAGTTCAGCTGGGCTGCCAGCCAGACATGCTACATACTTTTCTGTTCCATAGAGTGGGAACTCAAGGACAATAGTGAGTAAGAGTATTGAAATATTATTTTTTTCTTGACCATAATGGGAATACAAATTTTTTTCAAAGTTTTATTTACTTACTTATTTGAAAGGGTGAAACAGAAGGAGGGAGAGAGAAACACACATGAGAGAGAGAGAGAGAGAGAGAGAGAGAGAGAGATCCTCTATCTACTGGTTTACTCCCCAAATACCTACAACAGCCACTGCTGGGTTAGGCTAAAGCCAGGAGCCAGGAACTGCACATGTATCTTCCACATGAGTGGCCTGAGCCCAAGTTCATGGGCCATCATTTGCTGCCTCCTGGGTGAATTAGCAGGAAGCTGGATCTGATGGAGGCAGGACTTGATACCAGCTTCTCTGATATGGGATGCTGGCATGCCAGACAGCAGCTTCACCAACTGAGCCACAAAACCTGCCATAATAATGCTTTTTAAATTTAATGTATTTGACTATTTTTTTAAAGACTTATTTATTGGGGCTTGGCATTGTGGTGTTGTGGTTAAAGCCGGTGCCTGCGATACCGACATCTCACAAGAGGGATGGTTAGAATCCCAGCTGCTCCACTTCACATCCAGCTCCCTGCTAATGGCCTGAGAAAAGCAGTGGAAGATAGCTTAAGTGCTTGGGCCCCTGTAGCCATGTGGGAGACCTGGAAGAAGCTCCTGGCTCCTGGCTTTGTGCTGGCCCAGCTCCAGATATCATGGCCATCTGAGGAGTGAACCAGCACATGGAAGATTCTCTCTCTCTCTCTCTCTCTCTCTCTCACTCTGCTTTTCAAATAAATAATATGAGTCTTTAAAAAATAGATAAATAAACATGGCAATAACTAGGCAAGGCCAAAGCCAGGAGCCAGGAATTTCATCTGGGTCTCCCAGGTGGGTGGTAGAAGCTCAAGCACTTGGGCCATCTTCTCCTGCCTTACCAGGCACATTAACAGAGAGCTTGATCTGAAGAAGAGCAGTCAGAACTTGAAGGAGCATTCCAATATGGGATGCTGGCATGCAGAGATGTGGTAGGTTAATGCACTGCATCACAATACCACATCCTGTTTATGACTATCAATGTGTTGTCATGTTGAAGAACTTTCATCTGTTCCTCCAAGTTGGGTAAGAGTTTTTAATTATGACTTTTATTATATTACTTTTTTTAACTTTTGAGATAATTTTCTTTAGTGATTCATATTATTAGCTTTTTTAAAAAAAGATTATTTACTTATTTATTTAACATAGTTACAGACAGTGAGAGGAAGAGACAGAGAGAAAGGTCTTCCTTCCATTGGTTCACCCCCCTGAATGGCCGCTACAGCCGGAGCTATGCCTATCCAAAGCCAGGAGCCAGGTGCTTTTTCCTGGTCTCCCACATGGGTGCAGGGGCCCAAGCACTTGGGCCATCCTCCACTGCCTTGCTGGGCCACAGCAGAGAGCTGGACTGGAAGAGGAGCAACCGGGACTAGAACCCGGTGCCCATATGGGATTTTGGCACCGCAGGTGGAGGATTAGTCAAGTGAGCCATGGCGCCAGCCCCAGATTATTAGCTTTTAAGAAGTATATCTGTCTTGGCCGGCGCTGTGGCTTAACAGG
This sequence comes from Lepus europaeus, assembly GCF_033115175.1. Lineage (NCBI taxonomy): Eukaryota > Metazoa > Chordata > Mammalia > Lagomorpha > Leporidae > Lepus > Lepus europaeus. The sequence continues at coordinate 101,663,518 of NC_084827.1, read as the reverse complement.
CTAATCCTCCGCCTTGCGGCGCCAGCACACCAGGTGCTAGTCCCGGTTGGGGCGCCAGATTCTATCCCGGTTGCCCCTCTTCCAGGCCAGCTCTCTGCTATGGCCCAGGAAGGCAGTGGAGGATGGCCCAAGTGCTTGGGCCCTGCACCCGCATGGGAGACCAGGAGAAGCACCTGGCTCCTGGCTTCGGATCAGCGCGATGCGCCGGCCGCAGCGGCCATTGGAGGGTGAACCAACGGCAAAGGAAGACCTTTCTCTCTGTCTCTCTCTCACTATACACTCTGCCTGTCAAAAAAGGAGGAGGAGGAGGAGGGGGAGTGGGAGGAGGAGGAGATCTGTCTTTGTATTCTTTGGATGAAACTTCATCATGACATGTTAATGATATTTAAGTATTTGGAGTGGATTTGATTTGCTGGTATATTTAGATTTTGTGAAAGAAATGTCTTTGGTTTTGCTGCTTTTTTAAAGCTTTTTTTAAGGATTTATTTTTAAATATTCATTTATTTATTTAAAAGCAGAGATACAGAGAGAGAGAGAAAGAGAGATCTTTCATCTGCTGGTTCAATCCCCAAATGGCTGAAACAGCCCGGGCTGGGCCAGGCCAATGCCCGGAGTCAATAGCTTCTTCCATGCCTCCCACATGGGTGCAAGGGCTCAAGTTCTTGGGCCATCCTGTGCTGCTTTCCCAGGTGCATTAGCAAGGAGCTAGATTGGAAGTGGAGTAGCCTGGACTTGAATTGGCGCCCACATGGGATGCTGGCACTGCAGGTGGACACTTACCTTTCTATGCCACAGCTCTGGCCCCGACAAAGATTTATTTATTTGAGAGGCAGGATTATAGTCAGAGAGAGGGAGAAACAGAGATCTTCTGTCCTCTGGTTCACTCCCCAGATGGCCTCATTGGTTGGAGTTGAGCTGGATTGATCCAAAGGTAGGAACCAGAAGCTTCTTCTGGGTCTCCCAGGTGGATTCAGGACCCAAGCACTTGGCCTATCTTCCCCTTTATTCCTAGGACATTAGCAGGGAGTTGGATCAGAAGTAGAACAGGGGGGTAGCGGGTAAAGCTGCCACCTGCAGTACCAGCATCCCATATGGGCACCAGTTCAAGTCTCAGCTGCTCCACTTCCAATCTAGCTCTCTGCTATGACCTGGGAAAGCAGTAGAGGATAGCCCAAGTCCTTGGGCCCCTGCACTCACATAGGAGACCCAAAAGAAGCTCCTGGCTTGGATCGGCTTACCTCCAGCTGTCATGGCCAACTGGGGGAGTGAACTAGCAGATGGAAGACCTCTTTCTCTCTGCCTCTCCTCTCTCTGTAACTCTGCCTTTCAAATAAATAAATAGTTGTTTTTGTTTTTTTAAATGGAGCAGCTAGGATTCAAACTGGTACCCACATAGGATGCCAGTGCTGTAGGCAGAGGCCTTACCTACTATGCCACAGTGCTGGCTCCATGCTGCTTTTTGTTTTTTAATTAATTTATTGGCAAGGCAGAGTTACAGAGAGAGAAAGAGAGATCTTCTGCCCACTGGTTCACTCCCAAAATTGTTGTAATGGCCAAGGCTGGGCTGTGGAGAAGCCAGGAGCCAGGAGCTTCTTCCAGGTCTCCCACTTGGGTGGAGGGGCATTAGCAGGGAGCAGGATCAAAAGTAGAGCATCCAGGACTCAAACCTGCATCCATATGAGATGCCAGCGTCGCAGGTGGTGGCTTTTACTTACACAGTGTCAACCCCTGATTTTGCTTTCAGAATCATACTAACTTCATAAAGTAAGTATTTTCTTCTTTGTCTTTCTTCTTTTTCATAAGAAATAATCTAAAATAAGTCAGGAAATAAGAAAAAGAGGAACAAAAATAAGTCTATATGTAATATAAAACAACTAGCAAGATGGTAGATTTAAATCGAAATATTAATAATTATATGAAATATAAATGGCCTAACTGCCCGAATTAAGAGAAAGAGATTGTCAGATTGGATTAAAATGTGAGACCCTGCTCTGTGTTGTCAATAATGGCTCAAGCACTTGGCCCATCCTCTGCTGCTTTCCCAGGCACATTAGCAGGGAGCTGGATCAGAAGTGGAGCAGCCAGGACACAAACTGGCACCCACATGGATGCTGGTCTCACAGACATTAGCAGCCTAACCCACTATTTCAGAACGCCAGTCCCCTGCCTTCATTTCTGATTCAACTTCCTGCTGACGCAGCCTGGGAGACAGTAGATGATGACTCATATGCTTGAGTACCTGCTGTCCACGTGGGAGACCTAGAGGGAGCTCCTGACTTCTGACTTTGGTCTGGCCTAGTCTCATCACCCCCACCTCAAACCCCCACCCCTGTTGTGGCCATTTGGCTAGTGAACCAGCAGATGGAAGACTTCTTTCTACCTCTCTCTGTTGACCTGCCTTTTAAATAAATAAAAAAAGAACAAAAAATTAAATTATCTTTTTTTTTTGGTTGTTTTGAGAACAAATCTGAATGGTATAATTGTGTAAATCATTGATAGTAAGTATCATTGGTAATTTTACAGATGCGTCATTGATAATATCACAAGTATGTATTTGTTGAAATTATAAATCAATATATAATTTGTTATGGAATAGATGTCATATCTTAATTGTTAGTAAATGCTATTTGTTGCATCAATAGGAAGAAAGAGAGGTAATTCCAGGTAATGTTAGAGGGAGGTCACGGAAACCCAAATATAAGGAAAAGAATTGCAAATGGTATAGTAAAAACTCATTTATTATGATATTAATAAATTAAAAGTCATATCATAAAATTTAGCTATTCAGGTGATTAAGCTGGCCAACTTTTCTTGATCTTCCTCTTTTCCCGGTAAATCGAGTATTGCTTTAAATTGCAGCTCTTGGGGCCAACATTGTGGTGCAGCAGTTTAAACAGCTGCTTGCTTTTTTTTTTTAAGATTTATTTATTTGAAAGGCAGAGTTACAGAGAGGCAGAGGCCCAGAGAGAGAGGTCTTCCATCTGCTGGTTTACTCCCCAGATGGCCGCAACAGCTAGAGCCAGGCTGACCCAAAGCCAGGAGCCAGGAGCTTCCTCTGGGTCTCCCACACTTGGGTCATTCTCCACTGCTTTCCCAGGCCATAGCAGAGAGCTTGGATGGGCAGGGGAGTAGCTGGCACTTGAACCAGCGCCCATATGGGATGCTGGAACTGTGGGCAGCGGTTTTACCTGCTACGCCACAGAATCAGGCCCTGCTGCTTATGACACAAGTGTCCCTTACTGGAGTGCTGGTTGGAGTCCTGGTTGCTTGGTTTTCAATCCAGCTTCCCTGCAATTGTGCCTGTGAAGGCAATAGAAAATGGCCCAAATCCTTTGTCTTGAGTTCCTGGCTCCTGGCTTATACTGGCTTGTACCTGTAGTGGCCGTTTGAGAAGTGAACCAGCAGGTGGAAGATTCTCTTTCTCTCTCTATCTCTCTCTCTCCCTTTGTTGCTTTGCCTTTCAAATAACTAAGCAAACAAATCTTTTTTTTTTTTTTTAATTCCATCTCTTAAGAATCACATTCAAGGGAGGGAGTCATTCAACACAGTGGTTAAGACATTGCTTGGGATCCCACATCCCATCTTGGATTGCTAGAGTTCCAGTCCTGGCGCCACTCCCGATTAGAACTCCTGCCAGTGTACAGCCTGGGAGGCAGTAGATGATGGCTGAAGTGTTTAGATTATTACCACCCTCATGTGAGATCCAAATTGAGTTTCAGGCTCCTGGTTTTGGCTTGGCCCAGTCCCAGCTGTGGTGAGTTTTTTGAGGAGTTAATCAATAGATGGAAGATCTCTCTTTTTTTGTTTGTCTCTCTACCTTTCAAAAAAAAAAAAGTGAAAATAAATAAAACTTTTTTTCAGAAATAATCACAATCAGGAAACTCAGAAATGTATTTTCATCATTTTGAGCGTTACTTTCTGCCACTGATGGAGTCTGATTGATTAGCTCAATCATGTATTAGTATCTTCTCCTCATAGAGCTTTAAAGAAAACATTGCCTTTTCAGTCCAGAGCAATCCAGACACTTGGTATATTATTGGCTACTGTTGAAAGAATCAAAGTAGCATTACCTTTAAAGTTCAAAATAAGAGTTCATTTAATTTTTAACTTATCCATCAGTATGAAAAACTCCTTTCTTAGAAATGAGGACTCCTTTAACTAATTCATAGTTAGAGACATATGAATAAAAATTTGATTATTTTCAGCAGTTAGCTAATCTAGGAGATCATTTTTGCTGTTGCTGTCTTCCTTAGTCCAGTGAAGATGGAAAAATTATATAAATTTTCTTTCTTAAACTCTGGTCTGTTGAAATTGAAAGTTTCTGTTGAAATTCTTAAAAACTTGTGTAATTTTTTCTGATTTTGACAATTATAAGTTTTTGTTAGATGTTAAACAATTTGCTTTTCTGTTGACACCAACTGTTCACTAACTAGGCAGTACTCCTGTTGAGTGAGGATGAAGGGAATTCATTAGAGGTGGTGCAAGGAATAAAGAATTGGTGTGGTGTTTCTTGTGGGGGTGATAAAATGTTCTGGAGTTAGGTAGTAGCAACTGTTGCACAACACTATGAATAGTAAGTACTGAAACCTCTGAACTGTACCCTTTATACTGGTGAAAATGATGAGTTTTAGCTAAAAGAGTTCATTGTCACTAAAAAAATAACTGTAATATCTTAGGGAGGAATACCTGAAATGTAGGGTGTTGCTCTGGATAGTTAGATCTTACCCTCATTTGAAATGATGGGTGACAGACTTGACCAGTATTGTTTTTGTGCTGAGACCTTCAGGCACTATGCCATTGGCCATCTCTGAGGGATGTTAAAAAGAAATGCTCCTAAAAGATGTATTATTGGCCGGCGCTGTGGCTCAATAGGCTAATCCTCCACCTTGCGGCGCCGGCATACCGGATTCTAGTCCCGGTTGGGGCTCCGGATTCTGTCCTGGTTGCCCCTCTTCCAGGCCAGCTCTCTGCTGTGGCCAGGGAGTACAGTGGAGGATGGCCCAAGTGCTTGGGCCCTGCACCCCATGGGAGACCAGGAGAAGCACCTGGCTCCTGCCTTCCGATCAGCGCGGTGCACTGGTCGCAGCGCGCCAGCCGCGGCGGCCATTGTAGGGTGAACCAACGGCAAAAGGAAGACCTTTCTCTCTGTCTCTCTCTCACTGTTCACTCTGCCTGTCAAAAAAAAATGTATTATTATATTTATTGCTGGGATATTTTTGACAACTCAGCAGAACTATATTCCTCAAGTATCAGTAACAAGAACTTTTCTTCCTTCAAGAAAAGAATTTTCTTCCTTCAAGAAAATGATGTATTAGTATTCTTATCAATACTATGAAAAATATACATAAATAAAAACTACACATGACAGTCATTTCTTCATTTTATTATCTTGAAAGTCATGTTCTTTTTTTATTTTAAGATTTATTTATATATTTCAGAGGCAAAAATCACAGACAGGGTGGGGAGAGAGAGAGGCAGGCCTTCCATCCTCTGGTTTACTCCTCAAATGGCCTCAACAGCCAGGGATGGACTGATCTGAAGCCAGGAACCAGGAGCTTCTTCCAGGTCTCCCATGTGGATGCAGAGGCCCGAGCACCTGGACCATCCTAGGCTATCAGCAGACAGCTGTATAGGAAGTAGAGCAGCTGGGACTCGAACTGGTGCTCAAGGGGGATGCCAGTGCCGCAGGTGAAGTATTAACCTACTAAACCACAGACTTAGCCCCTCAGTCATGTTTTTTTGTCCCCAGGTTTAAAGTGTCTTGTGGCATACATTTTCAAAATCAGTTTTATTCATGGCCTCATCTTATTTTTATCATTCTGAATTTCTTCATTTCTCATTTTATTTTGTATATCATATTCCTTACCACATTACCTCACATACTCTTTTAGAACATGACAATATAAAAATGCGCACGATGGGGGTAGGTGTTTGGCTTAGCATTAAGACACCACTTGGAACACCTGCATCCCCTATTGTAGTGCCTGAGTTGGAGTCTCAATTCCAGCTTCCTGCTGTTGTGAACCCTAGAGGATTCACATGTGAACTGGATTGAGTTCCTGGCTCCCGGCCCAACCCCAGCTGTTATGGCTATTTGGGGAGTCAACCAGCAAAAAGGGTATCTCTCAGTCTCTCAGTCACCTTCTCTCTCTCTCTCTCTCTTTCTCTCTCTCTGTCCACACTTTTCCTGTCCTCTCTGTTTCTCTGCTTCTCAAATAAGTAAATACACAAAGTGAAAAAGGATCTTAAAATTGGAGGAAAGATGTTCAGGATGCGTATGTGTGTTTGAGCGATTTATCTAAATTAATTTACACTAAAAGATAATTAGTTAATAGTCCTTATTTCTTTGAAAATCTTAAATGTTTTAAGGAGGTAAGGAAAGTGATAATAAAAGGGGACTCTGGAGATGATGATTTTTATAAATCTATGTGAATGATTTCCTGTTTTGAGTAGGTGATTGAAATAGAGAATAGAGGGATGCTAAAATCCAAAAATGAAAATGATCAACACAGAGGAGAGACAAGAGAAAGCATAGTGGAGAATTTTTTTTTTAATTGCTGGCTTTACTCTTTGTCTAACATTATCCTATCTAAATCCCACTGTGCATAATCAAATAAAAGCTGTGCATGGCATTATTTTTATACTGTGCATCTGCATGTGTGTAGCCTTAGAAGGGCATTGCTGTCACATCACAAGATATATCAACATTGTTTTGCATAATATTTTTAACATGACAACCTTATTATAAAATAATATTATTTCTAAAGGATTTTTAATTTAATTTTATGTGGTATGTTGTAATTTTCAATATAGTTTCCACATAATTCTTTGATTAGTCTCATGTCTTGTATGTATTTATTATCTTTGGATTTCCAGCAGCAAGGACAGATTTAGCATTTACTAGATGCTTAGTAATCATTGATTTTGCTTTTGTAATTTTTCCATCATCATTTTTTCTTGCTACCATCTCATCAGCATATAAATATGCTATACTTTCTCCCATTTCAATACAGAAAATTTTCAAAACAGTAGTGCTTCTCCACTTATCAGACCATATCTTCACTATTTGTTGTAGCAAAGCTCCTTCACAGCGTTGTTCGTAGATGCTGCTTTCACATCATCATCTCACCTTCTTTGCTTGACTTAGCCTATTTAGGCTTTTCTCCTCACCACTATACTAACAGCATTCTTGTCATTGGCTCCAGTGAAATCTTTCTTACTAACCATAGTAGCCATTTCTCAGCGCCTATGGTAAGAGCATTTATCACAGTCCATCATGTCACCTTTCCTGGAACCCTTCACTTGAATACTTAATTTTTCCAAAATCGAACTCTTGATCCCTTACTACTGTCACCTCTGCCGCCACCACCACTCCTCTTCCTGCTCCAGTGCTCTCTATCATATGTTTGACAACATCCATTCATTCAGTTGATCTGACCAAAATCTTAGAGTCATCCTAACTATGCTTTTTCTTTTATTTACTCCACTAGCAACCGAATATATAATTCCTTCTCACCACGAATGAGGCTACCACAATAGCCACCTCATTTCTGCCTGACTTACTATACATAGTCTGTACATTGATCTTTCTCTCTCTCTTTTAAAGATTTATTTATTTATTTGAAAGAGTTACAGAGAAATATGGAGAGAAAGAAAGAGAGAGACATATCTTTCAGCCGCTGGTTCACTCCCCAAATGGCTGCAAAACCAGGACTGGGCCAGGCTGAAGCCAGGAGCCAGGAGCTTCATGCAGGTCTTCCAGGTGGATGAAGGGTCCCAAGCACTTGGGCCATACTCTGCTGCTTTCCCACGCACATTAACAGCAAGCTGTGTCAGAAGTGGAGCAGCCAGGACACTATCCAGCAACCATATGGGATGCCAGTGTCACAAGTGGCAGCTTAATCTGCTATACCCCAATGTTGGCCCCATGATCTCTTTCTTTAGATTCTTCTTTTCTTATCATTCCGGGATGATTCTGTATACAATAGCTAGAATGTCTTTTTTTTTTTTTTCATCCATAAATCAAAGCATTCTATAAGGCTTTCAATGCACCTGGAATACCATTCAGACTGTATACTGTTGCTGTCCAGGCCATCCATGATACTGCCTAGGTGTCCTACACTATGTCTTCCAATTAGTGTGCACCAGCTCTGGACCTTCTTGTCATTTTTTTTTTTTTTTTTTAACACCAACTGTTTCCACCTCAGGGCTTTGATACATGCTATTGTCTTTATTTGGAGTATTCCTTCTTCTTCTTTTTTTTTTTTTTTTTTTTTGACAGGCAGAGTGGACAGTGAGAGAGAGAGACAGAGAGAAAGGTCTTCCTTTTGCCGTTGGTTCACCCTACAATGGCCGCCGCGGTAGGCGCGCTGCGGCCGGCGCACCGCGCCGATCCGATGGCAGGAGCCAGGTACTTATCCTGGTCTCCCATGGGGTGCAGGACCCAAGGACTTGGGCCATCCTCCACTGCACTCCCTGGCCACAGCAGAGAGCTGGCCTGGAAGAGGGGCAACCGGGACAGGATCGGTGCCCCGGCCGGGACTAGAACCCGGTGTGCCGGCGCCGCAAGGCGGAGGATTAGCCTAGTGAGCCGCGGCGCCGGCCTGGAGTATTCCTTCTTATGTTTTTTTGGTGTCAGGCAGTTATCTTCTCAGAGATGCCACCTTGTCATTACCCTATCTCTTTGCCCTTCAGTGTATACGAGTCTTTGGAGGAAAGAATAACATTGTTGTTCTTTTCAGTTGTTTTGTAGGTATCTAGTGCTAGAATGAAAGTTTTGTGAAGACACAGACTGTCTTGTTCACTGCTGTTTCCCAGGTCTATACAGTGTCTGCCACATAGAAAACACTTAAAAATATTTACTGAGTGCATAAACAAGACAATTATGTGATAAATGTTTTAATCAGTGAATTAGTCAATAAGAAAATTTTTATATTGACTTGTAATAAATATTCTGATTTTCACACTTGCCAAATTTTTATTGCCATGAAATTTATGTAGCTATAAATTTGTAGTTCTAACCATTTTAAAATATATTAAGTGCCATTAAGTACATTTATATTGTTGTGCAGCCACCAGCATCCATTTCCAGAACTTTCTTTTTCTTTAAAACTGAAACATTGGGCAAGCATTTAGTGCTGTGATTAAGATGTGGCTTGGAGGCTGGCGCCATGGCTCACTATGCTAATCCTCCACCTGCGGCGCCGGCACCCCAGGTTCTAGTTCCGGTTGGGGCGCCAGTTCTGTCCCGGTTGCCCCTCTTCCAGTCCAGCTCTCTGCTGTGGCCCGGGAAGGCAGTGGAGGATGGCCCAAGTGCTTGGGCCCTGCACCCGCATGGGAGACCAGAAGGAAACACCTGGCTCCTGGCTTCAGATCCGTGCAGCGCAGCACGCCAGCTGTAGCGGCCATTTGGGGGGTGAACCAACGGAAGGAAGACCTTTCTCTCTGTCTCTCTCACTGTCTAACTCTGCCTGTAAAAAAGAAAAAAAAAAAAAAAGGATGTGGCTTGGAATGTTCACATCCCACGTCTGGGAGCCTGTTTGAATCCCAGCTGCATGCCTGATTATACCACACCTGATTATATCTTCCTGTTATTGCATGCCCTGGGAGGGAGTGGATGATGGCTGCAATACTTGGGTCTGCATAGGAGACCAGGATTGAATTCCATGTTCCTGCCTTTGGCTTGATGAAGCCCTAGTTGTAGTGGGCCTTTGGGAAGTGAACCAGTGGATGGAAGATCTCTTTCTGTCTCTTTCCCTCTCTAGGCCTTTCAAATAAAAAAATTAATGGAAAAAAACTTAATGCAAACTCTGTACCCATTAAACAATAGCTGCCAACCTCCCCTTCCCTGGACTTTGACCTCTACCATTTCACTTCATGTCTCTGTGAATTGGATGGCTCTAGCTACCTCATACATGTATGCCTAGGACGATACTATATTTTTCCTTTGTGACTAGCTTATTTCATTTAGCATAATGTCTTTAAAGTTCATCCATGTTGTTGCTGTTAAATGTCTTTAAGTGGCATTTTTTTCATCAGATACTTGGCAATTAATTGTATGTATGCCTAACAACTCTTTCATCTGTGAACCTCAAAATATTTTATAAGCATAATTAACTAAACTTCACAATATTCCTGTGAAGGCAATAATTATGGTATAGCAAACTGAGGTCCTGACAGATTGCCTGAAGTCCATAATGAATAGATGCTGAAATTCTGAGCAACAACCAGGGTTGTAAATCCTTGTTGTAAGCATTAGACCCTCTTGTTGATGATGAAAGATCATTCTATGAGTTCTTAAAAAAAAAAAAGAAAAGAAAAAGAAAAAAAAACAAGCAACAGGTAGCAGTAATCATTATTTAATACCCCTAAATATTCACAGCCAACTATTTTAATGGAAAATAATGGAAAAAGTTATCTGTAATCTAGTATTTGTTATTAGTGATAGTATCTTCAGTTATTTGATCTAAATATTTCTTTGACCTGTATATTATTGATGCATAACTACTGATAAGTCTGAACAGCCAAAGTCAGAAATTTACTTTTAAATATTGTGCTGGCACAGATAATTTCTTTTTTGTTTTTTAGCTATTGACATAAAAAAGATAACATCTGTGTTTCTATTTGTCTTAATTTTTCAATTGAGTTGTTTTAAAGATAATCTTTTTTTTAAAATATTTATTTCATTTATTTCAAAGGCAGAGAGAGAAAGAGAGAGAGAAATCTTCTATCTGCTGGTTCACTTCCCAACTGGCTACAATGGCCAGGGCTGGGCCAGGCTGAAGTTAGGAACTAAGGGCTTCATCACCATCTCCCACGTGGATGACAGGGGCCCAAGCACTTGGGCTATCTTTTGCTGCTTTCCTAAGCACATTAGCAGGGAGCTGGATAGGAAGTTGAACAATGCCAGCGTTTTTTAAAAATTTATTTTATTTATTTGAAAGAGTTTTATATATATATATATATATATATATATATATAGAGAGAGAGAGAGAGAGAGAGAGAGAGAGAGAGAGAGAGAGAGGTCTTCCATCCTTGGGTTCTCTCCCCAAATGGTGCAATGGCTGAAGCTAGGCCAATTTGAAGCCAGGGGGCCAGGAGCTTCTTCCAGGTCTCCCATGCGGGTGCAGGGGCCCAAAGACTTGGGCCATCTTCCACTGCAGTCCCAGGTCATAGAAGAGAGCTGCTCCAAGTGGAGCAGCTGGGACTTGAACTGGTGCCCATATTGGATGCTGGCACTTCAGGCTAGGACTTTAACCCTCTGCACCACAGCGCCGGCCCCAAAAGGCAATCTTTTAAGTGAAAAGTTATCTGTTGATTTAGCATTTTTTGCCAGGATTAAAATGGACTCCAGTTTTGATATTAAAAAAAAATGACATTTCCCCTATTGAGATGATGTGATTTAACTTGATTTAACTTAAGTTTTTCAATTCCTAAAGGCTTAACCCAATGCTCTGCGTGTTGCTACAGATTGACTTCCCTTAAGAATTCTTGTTTAGAGAAATGAAAGTATAGCGAAACAAATACGTTTTCTCAAATGAAACTTCACTATATTACTCCACCCAAGTGATTGGTTCATTCTTGGATGTTATGTGTATATTAACCTCAAGATTGTTTCAACACTAGTTGGAACTGCTACCACCTTCTTCCTCTCCTGGATGCCCATTTATGGCTCTGTAGTGGTAAACTGTGAGCAAGTGAGGAAAGATTTTGAGAAGTGCTAATTAGTGTTGAGAAAACAGTGCTGAAAATAGTGTTGAGAAAAACAGTAAAGTTTGGGGGACAAAGGCAGCTTGTATGTACTTAAATGTTTCTTTTTAATTTATTAAATCCAATAGCCTGTTGTGTTTTCTTTGTTTCCATAGGTTTTTTTTTTTTTAATCACCAGATAATAATGAATTTATCTGAGCAATAGCTAAATGTTGTGTAATAAACCTTTGTTAGTTGTCTAAAAATTTTGTAATTCAGCCTATGGGAATTATAATTTTTCTAAAGAATTTTTAGTCACAGAACAATAGACAAATAAGCAATATGATAGATACATTTTGAGAAAATATCAGTTTTTTTATGAGATAAAATAGTGATATTATTTGAAACATTTTACTAATTTATAAAAATGTGAATTTATTATCTAACACAGGAAAATCTTTGGTAATACAAGAAGTGCTTTTAAAATATTTTTATATTGGGTTTTACCTGATTTAGTACTGCTGAACAAGGAGTTGCTTAGTTCTAGAGAGCAGTGGTTTGAAGAAGATGACCGAGAAAAATTGTTTCTCTATAACTCTATACTCACACAGCACTTCTGACACTAAATGTATAGGTTATTTTTCTACACAAGCAGTCCGCCAACTCTGGATACCAGCTGGGTGTCCTACAATTTAATTCAGTTTAACTCTATGCTACCTAATGATGCTCAGGTGAATAGTGGACCATGTATAACACAGTGCTCCCATAAGATGGTAATAGAGCTGAGAAATTGCTGTTCCCTAGTGATGTTGTAACTAGGTATTATCCTAGTGCAACACATTACTCACGTGTTCATGGTGATGCTGGTGTAAACAGACCTGTTATTCTGTCAGCCATATAAATGGATAGTGCATACAATTATGTCTAGGACATCATACTTGATAATGATAATAAATGACTATTTTATTCTTTTATGTCTTTACTGTGCTTTTATAATCATTATTTTAGAGTGTATTTCTACTTATATAAAAGAGTTTACCAAAAATAGTATGTCATGTTACCCTGGCAGCAGCCTCAAATATCTTATGTTTACCAAGTCTCTGGGGTACATCAGCAGGCTATGTGATCTCTGCCATCTAGGTTTGTTTAAATGTACTCTATGGTATTCGTATGATGATGAAATTTCCTAATGACACATTTCTCAGAATGTGTCCTGGTCATTAAGTGACACATGACTATACTTAAGAGACAGGTCAGTTCCCACAAGTAAAGGGCTCAGTCCCACAAGACTGCCCTGACTCAAGTCCCACAAGTTGGGTACTTCTGACCAACCAGCTATAAATTGGGGATTCCCATGATATCCTCCTTGGGCTCAATAATTTACTAGAATGGTTCACAGAATCCAGGAAAAAGTTTTACTTATGTCTGTTTATTACAAAAGATACAGATGAACAGGCAGATGAAGACACACTTAGGGTATCCCGAAGAGACCCAAACCCAGGCCCTTCCATCTCTAGAGAGCTGGGCTGCACCACCCTCCTGGCTCTTCAGCTCTCCTCCTTCAATAGTTTTCGTAGTTTAATCTGCAGCCCCTCCCCTTCCCAGAGGTCAGTGGGTGGGCATAAAGGTTCCAACACTGGAATCCCTTGGTCTTTATGGTAACTGGCCCTATTCTGAGGCTATCTAGGGGCCCCACCCTAGGTCACCTCATTAACATAAACTCAAGTGTGATTAAAAGAGCATGTCTGTGAATAACAAGAGACACTTCTAACAGGAAATTCCAAGAATTTTAGGAGTTCTGGACCAGAAACAGGGAGAAATACCAAATATATTTCTTAGGATACCACCACTACAACAAGGTAGAATCTTGATAAATTGTCTCTTAAAGAAATTGCACCGTGGTTCTTTTGTTTTTTGTTTGTGACTTTTTTCCTTTTTTTTTTTAATTAATAATATATAAAGAGCACATTTCATGTATTTCCATACAGTTCTAAGAAGATATCCATACTCTTCCCTCCCTCCCTTCTGTCCCTCAGTTGCCTCTCCCCCCTTCCTCCCCTTTTTTTCCTTTAATTTTTGTGATAACATAATCTCAATTTACTTTACAATCACAAGCTTAATGCACCCCTAACCGTAATGTTCAACAAGTAGAAAGTAGAAAGATCACTGTTCCACAGGATTATTTGCGTTTGACTTTGTTGAGTACTTAAGGCAGCTCTCTTACAGGCAAATAATATTCTTAAGGAATCTTAACTTTGTTTGAGGTTTTCTTATGACAAAATTAGAGGTTTTAAAATGAGAATCTGTCATTTGCTTTATTCCTAAACTTTTTTTTAGAGGTAATGGAAACATCACTTTCTAACTCTGTTAGTGTTTGCAGTGTAGATAGTGGGTCTCGAATTTTTTCCAATGGCAGGTATTGAATTAGAAGTTTATTTTTCCTACCAGAAAGTCTGGTGAGGTCTCTAATTCTAAAAAGTGCTCAGGAGATAGAACCTTAACACTTTTATTGGCTTTGTTAATTAAAAACTCACAGTCAAAATAAAAACTTATAGATTTGAATTGGTCAATCTAGCAAGATACTTGTAGAATTTTCTGAATTTTCTTTTAATGCTACAAGTATTTGAGCACTTTATTTCAGGGCATTTGTCAGTGTTCAGTTTTGAGGGTAAAAGCCTCCATCTGTGATATCAGTTTCAGCGTATCTTAGCAAGGATTTTCAGTAGCAAGAATCATTGGAACTACTGCCTTTAGTCCTCTGAACATTAAAAAAAATATATATGATGCTTAACTACATACTATGCATAGACTACAGTTAAAGTTAAAACTGAGGGCAGGAAGAATTCAGTGAGTGTCAATCACCAAAAATACTGCTTGGAATGGAAACCTTCATCTATCAACCTGCCTATTTTTCTTCCCTTCTCTATCTTGGATGTGTTATTATTATTATTATTATTATTATTATTATTATTTAATTGGGAAGCCTTGAGCCTAGACCAACTCCAGGGCTTGAAGTTCCTGCATAAGCACACCAAAGCCCTAGGTAAACAGTACAGTGGAGCTAGAGATTTTACCATCAGAAACTGCCAAACACCTTCTAACTGGGACCTTCCCGATGTAACCAATCAAATATCCTTCCTTCCTCACCCTTCCACTTTCAGTCTGCGACACATCACTGCCCACACCGCTTCAGTGGAGCTCTGACCTTCTTCTGATTCTGATGCAGCCCTATTCACAGCTAATATTCGCTTAAACGAACTTTGTTAGTTATTTTGTCTAATTTTTTCCTTTTAACAAATATCTTCCCTCATTAAATCAAGAAACATCTTTTAGCCTGAGTACCAACATAGTGAGTGTTCATTCAGATTCAGGAAATTATCTGCTGTCACTTTAAAGCTTTGTTGCATATAGATTAAGTGCTTAGGTCAGTATGTTTCTCACTTGACAAAACTGCTTGGCATGATATTAACAGAACTTTTATTAATGTTATATACTATCTTCTATTTTTATTTTTGCTTTAAACTATGGTGGATCATCTTTTTTCCTTAAAACATAGTAAGAGGAAAATAATAGATAACAAGTGAGATTCCTAGAGATGAGAACTATTACAATTGGTTTTACAATTGTTTATAAATTTTTTCTATGTTCTCTGTTGAAGTTGTTTTTTGTTTGTTTTGTGTTTTTTTTTTTAACAGGCAGAGTTAGACAGTGAGAGAGACAGAGAGAAAGGTCTTCCTTCTGTTGGTTCACCCCCCAAATGGCCACTACGCCAATCTGAAGCCAGGAGCCAGGTGCTTACTTCTGGTCTCCCGTGCGGGTGCAGGGCCCAAGGACCTGGGCCATCCTCCACTGCCTTCCCGGGCCAGCAGAGAGCTGGACTGGAAGAGGAGCATCCGGGACAGAATCCTGCACCCCAACGGGGACTAGAACATGGGGTGCCGGAGCCGCAGGCGGAGGATTAGCCTAGTGAACCGCAGCGCCGGCCTCTGTTGCAGTTTTAATCATAGCAATACATTAATAGATGAAATGAGCTCATGTACCCATTTGAACAAAGTAAAGCAAATTGAAACTTCAATACCAGGCAATAGTCATATGAATTGAAGAAGTGTAAAACTCAGCTCTCTAAATCCCACAAATATTTCTGCTCATAAGAGCTATTAGACATTAATTGTTCTATGGTAAAATAAACTCCCCTCTCACCACCACCCCCATACACATAAACATGAAAATTATTTAAAAATAGAGCAGTTTCTGTTCTCTGGCTTTGGAACAGTTTTACTGGAATGAACATATCCTATAGATAGAGTTTATAGGTTTTTTTTTTCAGTTATAAAAACTAGAGAAAATAATGTTACAGATATTTAGGAGCACCAGTTCACTGTTCAATTCTGATATTGGCTTCAAACATCAAGGGCTGCTCAGTAACCACACCTTGACTTTGCTTCAAGAAAGAAATCAGAAGTGAGTCAGAAAATAGGTAATAGTGAGCCACAAGTGTTCTATTGAGAAAGCAAAGACACACAATCCACAGACAAGAGTGGAGCCTACTTGGAGGAGATTGGCCCTGTATCTGAACCGTGTTTAATATTAGATGGATCTTTTAATGAAAGAAGTATCTTCTAATGAAGGGGGGATATATTCTAACAAGGGAGGAATATTCATTCCTTTTGATGGGAAGAAGGTGGTGATTCCCTGGAATCTAGCTTCTACCTCTTTTTGCTCCTTATATGGTCTGATGTTTCCTGTCACAAGGCCTAGTATTAGCATGTCATTTAGCATGCTCATATATTACATTGAGTGTATAATGAGCTGTCAGTCATTCTCTGGCAGCTTTGGCACCCAGAGCAACGGGAATCAAACTCATATCCTGTAGATCTTAAGATAATAGTGACTATTATCTTCAGGTGGTTCAACTGCTTCCTCTGCCTCCTCATCTCAGTATGATCTCAGAAATGCATAGTTATACCATCTAATATAATAACTGCAAGTAATGTAGCTATTTAAATAAGTTAGAATAATTAAAATGAAATCCTATGTAGATGTCAGTTCCTTCTTCACACTAGCCTGTTGCAAATGCTCAGTAGTCACCATTTGGCCATAGGCTACATATTGAACAGTGTAGACACCTGACATTTCCATCATTGCACAGCACAGAATAGATCACATTGTCCCCAGTTTCCCCAGTGTATAGTTTTTGTTATTTACAAATATCCTCTTACTCTCAAAATATTACATCGAATTATATTCCTAAATAATAGGGAAAAAAAAGTAAAGCTCAAAATTTGAAATGCCTAGATGCTTGTAGAAGCAAGTTTGGATTTTGTACTCTTTTATTAAACCTTAATATATGCCAAAATATATGTAGTTGGTACTTTAAAAAGAGAATGACAGAGACAACCCTTACTTTTTCCATTTATTTGGTTTTTATCATTTTGAGAATTTTGTAACTTTTTAAAATTTACTATTTGAATGAGAGACAACGCAAGATTTTCTGTTCAACTCTTAAAACCTGTACTAGCCAGGACTGTGCCCGGCCAAACCCAGGAGCCCAGAAATCTTTCTGGGTCTCCCATGTGGCTGGCAGGAACCCAACCATGTGAGTCATCACCTACTGCCCCCTGGAATATATTAGCAGAAAGCTGAATAGAAAGCAGAGTAACCAAGACTCAGACAGCCTTATTTAGCTTGTTGGGTCCCAAGCCCCCCCTTTTTTTTGACAGGCAGAGTGGACAGTGAGAGAGAGAGACAGAGAGGTCTTCCTTTGCCATTGGTTCACCCTCCAATGGCCACCACGGCTGGCATGCTGTGGCCAGCGCACCGCGCTTGGTCCGAAGGCAGGAGCCAGGTGCTTCTCCTGGTCCCATGGGGTGCAGGGCCCAAGCACTTGGGCCATCCTCCACTGTCTTCCCTGGCCACAGCAGAGAGCTTGCCTGGAAGAGGAGCAACTGGAACAGAATCCGGCGCCCTGACCAGGACTAGAACCGGGTGTGCCGGTGCCACTAGGCGGAGGATTAGCCTATTGAGCCATGGCGCCGGCCCCAAGCCCCTTCTTAACTGCAGTGCCAACAGCCTGCCCCAGTTTTTCTATTTCTATAATCCAGTATTATAACACTGAAAGAAGCTACAAATAGCTTATGATTTATGAGATTATTTTTTCACATGTGAATTTGGAGAGAACTTTCTTAATTGATTAACCACACCTTGAGAAAAGGACACAGAAAAAACAGTGGCTAGTACTTTAAATAAAGTAGAGTTCACATTTATTTCCATGTTTGGATTCATTGAGGTGAGGGAAAGTAGCTATTTTGTTCATTTCTTTGAATCTTTTCAGAGAGTTAGGTGAGGATTTTAGACATTTATACTTCCATAGCATTATTAAGACTTGAGGATGCTGAAGTTGATTACATAAAGAGATTTTCTTATGTTTTGGTGCAGAGGAAAGGGAGAAATAAAGGTAGTACATGCCAACTGCTGCAAGTATTCTCATAGGATGGATATCATGACGTAAGATTCTTTTTTTCACAGTGATAGGTGGGTAACATTGGTAGATTTTTCTTAGTGTAAATATAATTGAGGTTTTCTGTGTGTATATGTTTAATAAAATGATGACTTGTAGAAAAAAAAGCACATAACCAAGTTATTAGTTGAATTATATTTTTATAAAATGTAACATTACTTTTTATATGTGTAATTTGATACGTTTCCTAGTTTCAAGATGATTTTAAAGATTTACCCTTTGCTAGTAAAAGCCAGTTAGGATTTTTATGAGGAGCTTTAAGATTTTTCTGTCTTTATCCTCTAGTGTCATTTTAATTTCACATTTTTCCCTGCATCCAATTGCAAGTATTCAGTAAGTCATGTGTAAAAATTGCTACCCTAAGAAAGAAATGCCTTTATCCTTTTTTTATACTATGAGCGTTAAGGTTTTAAGTAAAATATATATTTATGTTTAGTCTTATTTATCTAACAATATTTTCTAAAAAATCAAAAGTTAAATGCAACATTTACTTTTATATTTTTATACACTTACAAATGTTATTTGAATTTGACTACAAAAATATTAGTATGCCAGTAGCTACTAAAAATTTAAATACCTCGGAATAAATTCAACAAAAGAGGTGAAAGATCTGTACAATGAAAATTACAAAAGATAAATAAAAGAAGATACAAAAAAATGAGACTCTTTCATGTTGTGGATTGGAGGAATTAATATCATCAAAATGTCCACACTACCCAAAGCAATTTACAGATTCAGTGGAATCGCAATTAAAATACCAACAACAGGGGCTGGCAGGTGCTGTGGTGTAGCGGGTGAAGACACTGTGCTGGCACCGGTTGGCTGGAGACCTGGTTGCTCCACTTCCAGTCCAGCTCTCTGCTATGTAAATATAGGATTTACATGTATGATATACATATCATATATATATATATCATATATGTAAATAGACAAATATATATGATTTACATATATAAGAAAGCAGCAGAAGATGGCCCAAGTGCTTGGGTCCCTGCACCCACATGGGAGACCCCAGAAAAAGCTCCTGGATACTGGCTTCAGATGGGTCCATTTCCAGCCGTTGGGGCCATTTGGGGAGTGAATCAGTGGATGGAAGATCTGTCTTTCTCTACCTCTGCCTCTCTCTGTTTTTCAAATAAATAAATCCTTTAAAAAAATAACAAAAACATTCTTCTCAGATCTAGAAGAAAGGATGCTAAAATGCATATGGAAATACAAGAGACCATGAATAGCTAAAACAATCTTAAACAACAAAAGCAAAGCCAAAGGCATCAAAATACCAGATTTCAAGACACACTACAGGTCACTTATAATCAAAAGAGCCTGGACTGGCACAAAAATAGACATGTAGACCAATGAAACAAAATGGAAACTCCACAAATCAACCCACACATCTATAACCAACTAATCTTTGACAAATGAGCTAAAATCAATCTCTGGAGAAGGGACAGTCTCTTCAACAAATGGTGCTGGGAAAACTTGATCTCTATATGTGGAAGTATGAAGCAAGACCCCTATCTTACACCTTATACAAAAATCAACTCAAAATGGATCAAGGATATAAATCTATGACTTTAATCAATCAAATTACTAGAAAAAACATTGGAGAAACTCTGCAACACATTGGCATTGGCAAAGACTTCTTAGAAAAGAACCCAGAAGCACAGGCAATAAAAGCAAAAATGGTCAAATGAGATTACATCAAGCTAAGAAGCTTCTGCACTGCAAAGGAAATGCTCAGGAAAGTGAAGAAGCAACCAACAGAATGAGAGAAAATATTTGGAAAATTATGCAACTGATAAAGAGTTAATATCCAGAACTTAAAAAGAGCTCAAGAAACTCAACAACAAACAAATAATCCAGTTAAGAAATGATCAAAGGACTTAAACGGGCATTTTCCAAAGAATAAAATTCAAATGGCCAACAGACACAAGAAAAAAATGCTCAAAGATCACTAGCCATCAGGGAAATGAAAATCAGCACCACAGTGAGGTTTCTCCTCACCCTAGTTAGAACTACTGTCATAGAGAAATCAAAAAACAATAAATGCTGGTTAGGATGTAGGGGAAAAGGTACCCGAATCCACTGTTGGTGGGAGTATAAACTAGTACAGCTACTATGGAAGACAGTATAGAGATTCCTCAGAAATCTGAAAGAAGATCTAACATAAAACCTAGCCATCCCACTCTTGAGAATTTACCCAAGGGAAATAGAATCAGTATTTGTAAGCATTATCTGTACCCTCATGTTTATTTAAGCTTAATTCACAATAGCTAAGCTATGGATTCAACCCAGATGTCCATCAACTGATGAGTGGATAAAGAAAATGTGGTATATATACACTATGGAATACTACTCAGCCTTAAAAATAAGGATGATATCCTGTCTTTTGTAGCAAAATGGATGCAAGTGGAAACCATTAAACTTAGAGAAAGAAGCCAATCCCCAAAAGACAAATATCATATGTTTTCCCTGATCTGAGGTTATAGTAGAATACAAAAAATGTAATATATATGAGCAAAAATTGATATTTTGAGAATTGATTATTGTTTACAACCCTTGTCTCTACTGTTTACGAACAGTGTTTTTCTTTTTTCTTCTATGTGTTGGATTTTTTTTACTTAGTGAAAGATTAAACTTATTATTATAAAATAAACTGAAAGTGTGCCATTTTAAAAATTAGAAAAACAAATAAGGAAGGAGGAGAGAAGATGGTAAATCAGAGAAAGCTGAAGTGCCTTCCTATTAGGAAAATGAATAAGCATATCATAGATATCAGGAGACTGATGATAGAACTTAAAACTACAATAAAATTCATTAAAAATATGGACAGAACAGAGAGTAATGTGGGAAGTATCACTATACTCCTAAATCTGTATATATGAAATACATGAAATTCATTCACTGTATATAAATATAAAAAATTATAAAAATTATTTGATGGGTATGGGGAAGAGAGAGAGAGAGAAAGAGAGAGAAACATCTGCTGGTTCAATCTCCAAATGTCTGCAACAGCCAAAGCTGGGTTAAAATGAAACTGGAAGCCAGGAACTTAATCCAAGTTTCCCACCGGGATGGCAGGGACCCATGTACTAGAGTCATCATCTGCTGTTTCCCCAGGTGTGCAGGGAAATCTGAAAGCTGAAGCAGAGCTGGGTCTCTGACCCAGGCTGTCTGAAATGGTATGCAGCCATCCCAAATGCTGGCTGAACTGCTACACCCAATAATGCCCACCCTAGTGTGTTACTTTAAACAGTAATCATGTAAGAGCTCATCTTAAATTGGGTCTTTCTGATAAAGAAGCTTCTCTTCAGATGTCACAGGAATAAATGTGAAACCATTTATAGCTTACAAAATAGTTTAACTTTTGAATTTCCTTGAGTTTATTGTTTATACTAGATTCTTCCCAGTGGTATTTTCATTCTTTGATAGTTTCTCACTATTCACAAGGATTAGCAAATGGCAATTTCTCCAAATAAAGTAATGACATTTTGGCTCTAAGCTGTCCTCTGTTTGTGATATATTTAAGACATTGTGGTTCTCTTCTTAGTAAGTATTTAAAAACAAATAAAACTTGTAACCCAAACATTCTATAGTTTTTTTATGTGTTATTTTAGTTAACCCAAGTGTATTGCTGATTATAAATGAAAACCTGTTGGGGCTGGTGTTGTGGTGCAGTAGTTTAAGCCACTAAATGTAGTACTGGTATCCAATGGACACCAGCTCCTGTTCTGGCTTCTCCATTTCCAATCCAGCTCCTTGCTAATGCACAGGAAAGCAGTGGAAGGTGGCCCAGATGAAAGTAGCTCTGTTGGCTTTGACCTGGCACAGCTCTGGCTGTTGTAGCCAGCTGGAGAGTGAATTGGTGGATGGAAAATCTCCCTTTCTGTCTCTCTTTCTCTGACTTTTAATTTAAAAAAGCTGTTAAAAAAAGAGAGAAAGAAAACAAATTTGTCATGCTATAAAATATAAAACATAATGATACATAGTAAGTTCTATGTATTTGTGCTTATTTGGGTCATGTCAGTTATATTTCCTGATGTTCAATTTAAATCTGATTTATGACATCAAGAAAGACAAAAGTTGTATACAAAGTTTCATTTATGGAATTACTAAGTGTGAAGTAAAGATTGCTAATTCTGTTTTCCTGTTGCAGGTTTCTCAACAGTAATGTCACAAGATTGACTACTTTGATCACAGTAAGACCAAAACTTTTAAGGTTTTTATGTCTCTGAGAATAAGAATTGAGTTAGAAAATACTTTTTTTTTTTTAAATTTTTTTTTTTATTTTTGACAGGCAGAGTGGACAGTGAGAGAGAGACAGAGAGAAAGGTCTTCCTTTTGCCGTTGGTTCACCCTCCAATGGCCACCGCGGTAGCGCGCTGCGGCCGGCGCACCGCGCTGTTCCGATGGCAGGAGCCAGGTGCTTCTCCTGGTCTCCCATGGGGTGCAGGGCCCAAACACTTGGGCCATCCTCCACTGCACTCCCTGGCCACAGCAGAGAGCTGGCCTGGAAGAGGGGCAACCGGGACAGGATCGGTGCCCCGACCGGGACTAGAACCCGGTGTGCCGGCGCCGCAAGGCGGAGGATTAGCCTGTTGAGCCACGGCGCCAGCCAGTTAGAAAATATTTAAAATTTTAAATTATTTTTGTTTCTTTCACTAGCCAGTTGAATATTTATAATTTTCATGAATCACATCTCCCACTAAATTACTTAAACTTTTAATTGCTTTAAGGAATATAAAACTCTTATAATGAAAATTACTTCTAACTCATAATATTCCTGATTATGTTGATATATTTCAGTGTGAAAAATACTCTGCATTATCTGATTTGTTTTTACTTAATAAAAGGGAAAAAGTTTAAAGTAATTGGCAAAATATAAAAAATAAAATTATTTGAGACTGTAATGAATAATTGAGGAAAGATTATGAAAACATAGTATTAATAAGAATTCTTAGGCTTCTTGCTTAACTTTTTAACTGATAATTAAATAAATTATAAAGAGTTCCATAAAGAGTTCCAAATGTAGAAAGTTGTTTGAACAAAAGATAGTTATTGTGTGTAATTGACAGTTTTCTTCTTTGATTTTAAGTGTTTATTTTGATTTTGTGTAATAATGTTAGCTAATAATGTTGTGAAATATGTTAGCTAAAGGAAAACCTTATCTAAGGCCTTCATCTACAATATTATAAAACTTTAACTTGTGAAATCTAAATTAGTCATGAGAATTTACAGCATTTTTGAAAAATCCTTTTATTTAACAGAATTACATGTTAAGTAAATTACTCAATAATATGTTTTAATTGCTCATTAAATATAAAAGCAGTAATCATCAGAAGTGTAGATCTATATATAGTCAAAATTTGTATTTATGTTTGAACATGTCTTTTGAAAACTGATTCATCTGTTAAGTTCAACATTGTTCAAAGACTGGAAAGAATTTTATTGTATTTTTAAAAACTTTGTCATCATTCTCCTGATATCTATGGCACGTTCATTCATTTACCTGATAGGAGGACATTTTAGCTTTCTCTGATTTGTAGCTCTGTGCTTGTTTGCTATTTTTTTTTTTTTTTTGACAGGCAGAGTGGACAGTGAGAGAGAGAGACAGAGAGAAAGGTCTTCCTTTGCCATTGGTTCATCCTCCAATGGCGTGCCGCGGCCGGCACATCGCGCTGATCTGATGGCAGGAGCCAGGGGTTTATCCTGGTCTCCCATGGGGTGCAGGACCCAAGGACTTGGGCCATCCTCCACTGCACTCCCGGGCCACAGCAGAGAGCTGGCCTGGAAGAGGGGCAACCGGGACAGAATCCGGCGCCCCGACCGGGACTAGAACCCGGTGTGCCGGTGCCGCAAGGCAGAGGATTAGCCTAGTGAGCCGCGGCGCCGGCCGTTGTTTGCTATTTCTTAATCAGAACTTTATTACCCTAACTAGATATTTTACAACAAAATATTAACATATTTCTTGTAATTATCTTTTGTTTAACATCTAATGCCTTACAATCAAGGAAGTTAAAATTAGCATTGCATGAAAAGGTTTTTGTCATTTTTTCCCCCTTACTTTAAAAGTGCTGTCTCTCACAGTTCATTTTTAGGATAATATTAGAGAATTCATTGCAGCTGCTCTAAATCCAATAATTTCAATATTATCAAATATTAAATAAGTTAAAGATTAAGAAGTATTCATATGAGAGGTTCATAACTGAAACCTTTATTTTGTCATAATGTCAGGATTGTGAGGCTTTCTCCCATTATCTTGAGATAAGGAGAGAGGATGGATTTCAACACTGACTGCGATTGAGGGTGCTCCTGAGAGGGCAATTCAAGTGTTGCTGATGACAGAGTAGTTGAAGTGAAGTGAGACCAAGAAAGGGCTGATTTATTAAAAGAAAATAGAGAAGTCAAAGTCAGTGTAAGCTGGTGTGATGCGATGGCATTGTAAGAGCCAACACTGTAGAATATTGTAGGCAGAGAGGGGATAGTTCAGACTGTTTCAGAGCGGAAGCTCTAGCAGATATTTATATATTATATAATATACACTTTATTTTTTTCCTTAAAAGTTTTCCAAAGTTAAGGAATTTCTTTTTTTTTTTTTTCTGTGTATCACAATCCACTGAAATGTCAAAACCTTTTAACTGGTCTCCTTTCTTTCTGACAGTCATCAGTGCCATTGAAACTTGTACAGGTTCCTCAATTTAATCTTATTAACTCTTGCTGTATCTATTCCTTTTATTTTCAACTTGAAGGGATTTTGTGACTTTCATATCTTAGTGGATCAAAATAAGACTTTCTAACTTGATACTAAAGATCCCTTCTTTAATTCCAACATGTTTTCCAGCCATACATCCTAGTAACCAAGAGCAAGAAGCTTACATTTTGCACAATGTAGATTACATATTACAACTTGAACATACATTTGGGCTCCATACTTACATTCACACATTCCCTTTACCTCGATATTCCTTTCCTTTTTTATGCTTTCAAAGTTTCTTCTGATGAAATCAAACCTCTGCTCCAATGCCCTGCCCACATATAATCATCTCTCTCAGACCGTCCCTCATCAACCTAAATGAGAATGTTTGTCCCTGATAGTTGGGCATGCTTCATTTTTATTACACCCATGTTACTGATACCATATTATCAGTTTATATTTTGCATATTTCTTTTAATGCATATCTTATCACAGTAGTCAGCAAATACTGATAGTGCAGTCATTGATACCTCTAGAAATCATGAAGTCAACTGATAACTTTGGTTTTCTTATGTTAAAAATGAAGCAAGGATATTAATACATGAATTTCTGTAATTAAATAATATGTAAGATGTGTATTAAAATAAATATCCAAAATATAAGGAAGCATATGGCACTGGTAACATAGGAATAATAAAAATTAAGCATCACTCAACTCTTAGGGAGGAAGAAGCACTTTCAATTAGGATGATGAGGGAGGGGCTTACAGAGATGATTATACATGGGTAGCACATTAGAGAGGAGGTTTTTTATTTCATCAAGTGAAGAGGGGTAGATAGAAAAGAGCATTTGTTTTAGAACCAGATAGAGTTCAAGTACTGATTCACTGTGTAACATCTATTGCAAGTCATCTGTGCCTCAGTATGTTCACTGTAAAATGATATATTATATGAGAGGGTCTTCAAAAAGTTCTTGAGAACTACATAGCATGAAAAAACTATGCATGGGTTTCAAATTTATTTGGAATTAAAAATAAACTTATTTTTTAATTTCATTTTCCATTAATTTTTGAGACATCCTCATATATTTAAAAATATTGCTTGAGATTTAAATATAATGTTCATTTACCATTCTTCTGTCTTATTCATGTCACTTCGTGGCTTGCTTTGATAGAGACATACAGAGGGACATGAAATTAACCATCAACATCAGGAATTTATCCCAGACATCCAAACTGACCAAACTTACACATTGTGGCCCTTTTGTTGATAGTTTTAATAAATGGACTTCTACTTTTTGCATTATATACATTAGTAGTAACTATACAGGCTTATGTAAGTTCCACTAAAGAAGCTAAGGAGATCTTTTAAAATAATGTCCTTTTATTTGGGAAAGGGGGCAGACCTCATTAGAATGCCAACATTTTAAAAGGCCAAAATGAATTGTATTTATGTCTATGTATGTATGTATTTTTTAAAGATTTATTTATTTACTTGTTTATTTGAAGCTCAGAGTTAGAGAGAGAGAGAGAGAGAGAGATCTTCCATTCACTGGCTCACTCCCCAAATGGCCCTATTGGCTGGGGTGGAGCCAAGCCAAAGCCAGGAGCCAGAAGCTTCAACCTGATTTCCCACGTGGGTGGCAGAGGCCCAAATTTGCTGCTGCTTTTCCCAGGCCTTTACCAGGGAGCTAGATTGGAAGTAGAGCAGCCAGACACAAACCAGTGCCCATATGGGATGCCAGTTGTCACAGGTGGCAGCTTTACCTGCTGTGCTATGCCGGCCCCCAGAATGAACTTCAGAAAAGTTTAGATTGTTTTATTTGAAAAACAAACTTTCTTCTGCTCTTGCACCACCACAATCAACACGTACGTCTTCTGTGACCTGAGAAGGAGTAGGGATTTCTCCCCATCAGCAAGCATGCAGTTCTGTAGAGGACACCAACTGGGTGCCCTCTAATTCAATACAATCTTAATGCTACCACCCTAGAGATGTAGTGCTAGAGCCACAAGCTGAGAACGTATTCCTCAGGGGCTGTTGCCTCCTTCATCTACCAATCATATGCTCCAGGTAGTTTTAGAAAATGACAATAAATTGGGGTTTCTATCCTCTGTTCAGATTCTGTTACTTTGCTCAAGTGGCTCAGAGAATTCAGGGAAACATTTCACCGTTACTGGTTTATTATAAGGATGTTTTAAAAAGGATACACATGAAGATATGCATTGGGTGAGATAAGGGAGAAGGGATGCAGGGCTTCCATGCCCTCTTTGGGGCACTGCCCTCCAGGAACCTCTATGTCTTCAGCTAGTCAGAAGTTCTCTGAACCCTGTACTTTTGGGCTGTTACAGAGACTTCATTGCATAGGCATGGACAGCTATGTCAAATGTGATTGGCCAAAAGGATGTGATCTGATGCTAATAGACAACCCCAGCAAGGCTAGTCTGTCCATATTCTTCATCTCTCTGTTCAGCCTTTCTTTCTTCAGAGTATGCAGTGGGACCCCTCTGACCTGTGGAGGTTCTTATCATGTAGATCAGACAAGGTAGGGTCACAAATTTCATTACGGCTGGTAGCTACAAGGTGAGCAGATTAGACTTGCCTTGGTAAAGAGAAATCCAATATTAATGGTCTAGCTGCCTTGGGGAATAAAGGACAAAGTGAGAGGAGAGCAGGAAAGAGACTTTGCTTTCTGAGACTTAATGCTCTTAAACTTTATTTCTAGTCGCTTCAGAAATAACAAGGGCTTAGGAGTAATGAGCTGGGAACTGTGGATGGAAACCAAAATATTACAACTGTACACTACACCCTGTAATATAATGGATAAGAAAATAGTTTGATGGGAGGTAACATGCATAATAGTCAGGAACATGGACTTGGGGTCAGGAAAACCTTTTAAGGTTTTGGTCTGCTGATTATACACGTATAAGTGTTGTGCTCTTGAGGCAATTACTTACTCTAAGATCCGGAGTTTTCTTCTCTGAAGTAGAGCTAATATTTATATCTCAGGGGTATTTATGATATTGGGTGAAATAATGCTTATGAAGCGTTTGGCACAGTTGATGGCACATACTAAAGTCCTTTTACCCTCACCATCACCACAATCATCTGTAAAGGTACTTCCTTAAAATTATAGGATGAGAAGTTAGACTCAACCTAATTTTGCTTAGTCTGTTAGAACCTAGTCTGTTTTGATTTTTACAGTTCTGGTTTTTTTGTTTGTTTGTTTGTTTGTTAGGTTTTTTTTTGACAGGCAGAGTTAAACAGTGACAGAGAGAGACAGGGAGAAAGGTCTTCCTTCCGTTGGTTCACCCCCCAAATGGCTGCTACGGCCGGCACTGCGCTGATCCGAAGCCAGGAGACAGGTACTTCCTCCTGGTCTCCCTTGCAGGTGCAGGGCCCAAGCACTTGGGCCATCCTCCACTGCCCTCCCAGGCCACAGCAGAGAGCTGGACTGGAAGAGGAGCAACTGGGACAGAATCCAGTGCCCCAACCGGGACTAGAACCCAGGGTGCCAGCGCTGCAGGTGGAGGATTAGCTAAGTGAGCCGCGGCGCCGGCCTACAATTCTGTTTTGTGATTGACCCTTTCTTGATTAAAAAGATCTAAAAATCATTCATAAAAAGTATAATGAAATTATTCATACAGTTTTCTTCTCCAGTCTCTCCAAAGCTCTGTCTTCTCTGAGAGTATTTTGTGTAAATTTTTCTATAGGTATTTCTTTACTACAATGGCAATATTTTATTTTCAAACATTCTTATTTAATATTTTACCATATTATCTATGACAAAACAACCTTTAAATAATTAAAGTGGCCTTATCTGTATGCATTAAAATTCCTTGGGGCAAGCATTTAACATGGCAACTAAGATGCCAGTTAAGACCCCCACATCCTGCAGTGGAGTGCATCAGTGTGAGTCCTGTTTCCAGCTCCTCATTCCAGCCTCCTGCCAGTGCAGGCCTTGAGGAAGTACCTTTACAATGGCCCAAGTAGATGGATTTCTGCCACTCATGTAGGAGACCTGGATTGAGTTCCTGTCTCTGGCGTTAGCCTCAACTGTGCTGTGAGAGTTAACCAGCAAATGAGAACTCTTTGTTTCAGTTTCTGTCTCTCTCAAAAAAATTCAATATTTTATTTTCACTAGTTTTATCACTAATATTGCAGAAATTTTATAGAGATAAATCTCTATCAATAGAAACATTTAACTTAATTAAGGTTTAGATTGAATTAGCATATGCTTTTGTATTGCACACACTTAGAAATACTGGTAGTAGATAATAAATTTAAAATGTCAATTAGGGGCCGGCACTGCGGCTCACTAGGCTAATCCTCCGCCTGCGGCGCCAGCACCCCGGGTTCTAATCCCGGTTGGGCAGCCGAATTCTGTCCTGGTTGCTCCTCTTCCAGTCCAGCTCTCTGCTGTGGCCCGGAAGGGCAATGGAGGATGGTCCAATTGCTTGGGCCCTGCTCCTGCATGGGAGACCAGGAGGAAGTACCTGGCTCCTGGCTTCGGATCGGTGCAGCACACTGGCCGTAGCGGCCATTTGGGGAGCGAACTAATGGAAAAAGGAAGACCTTTCTCTCTCTCTCTCTCTCTCTCTCTCTCACACACTAACTCTGCCTGTCCAAAAAAAAAAAAAAAAAAAAAAGATTAAAAAAAAAAAGTCTTGACTTTTTCCATTTCGTTTGTTTTATTGAAACTGCTTACATTTAGGAGTAGAATGAAAAAGAATGATTCACTGTGTTAGAGGGGAGCATGGAAACCTTTACAGAGGAGAAACACTGCTGGGCTAGGTTTTTGAAGTATAAATTAGAAAAGAAATCTGGGAAGAGGAAGGAAATAGTCATATAAATTTGAAAGGATGTATGTGCAGCGAGATGCAGATATTTAGTCCAGTACTGATAAATTGTAAAATTTGAGGAAGGCAATGAGCATAAAGATTAGATCTTATAGGAATTTATAAACCAAACAGTTTAGTAATTGCAAGGTCCCTGATGATAAACTCTTTAGCATTAATAATTTCAATATTATTTATGATCTTTCCATCACATATTTTTAATAAATATATTTTGATATAAATGTTAAATAAGGTAGAACAAAGCTAACATTTAGTTGCTTGCTGAATTTTAAAACGCTAGGTAGAGGTCAACTGTGGTATGGCAGGTTAAGCTACCACCTGCATTGCCAGCATCCCATACCTGAGGAGCACCAGTTGGAGTCCCAGCTACTCTGCTTCCAATCCAGTTCCCTGCTAATGCACACCCCAACGACAGCAGATGATGGCCCAAGTACTTGGGCCCCTGCCACCCACGTGGGAGGCCCACATGAAGTTCCTGGCTCCTGCCTTGTGGCCATTTGGGAAATAAACCAACAAATGAAAGATCTCACTCTCTGTTTCACTCTGCCTTTCAAATAAGTAATTTATCTAACACCAGAGGTAGAGTTATAATCAATTTTAAAATGTCTTTGATAAAATATAATAAGGACCAAGTCAGAAGTAAAATATTACATGGTAATTTCTATATTTGATGCCACCTAATAAAGCTAAAAATTTTCAATTTAAAAAATATTAATACAGTAAAATTAAAAACTGTATCTTAAATATTTTATATTTCTGGAGTTTGAATATTTTGAATGCTATCTTCAAAATTGGTATATACCAGACATTTAAATTACTTCATATAGATCCACTTTCCATTGTTATGCCTACATGTATATTTGAATAAAAGAAACCCTCCATCACCCCTACTGTAGCTTCTTCAAAAGTTGTACTATTTTAACATTAAATAATTCTTTGAGGGACTGTAGAAATAAATGTTACCCTGCAGCCAAGGCCCAAGTTAAACTTCTTTTGGAGAAGTGAAAGTGTACGGTGTTGTACAATCATTTGATTTAAACATTAATTCTTTTTTTTAAAAAAAAAGATTTATTTATTTATTTGAAAGAGCTACAGAGAGAGAGGGAGAGACAGAGAGAGAACTTCCATCTGGTGGTTCACTCCCCAAGTGGCAGCAGCAGCCAGGGCTGAGCCAGGCCAAAGCCAGGACCTGGGAACTTCATCCTGGTCTCCAATGTGAGTGGCTGAGGCCCAAGCATTTGAGCCATCTTCTGTTGCTTTCCCAGGCACATTAGCAGGGAGCTGGATTAGAAGTGGAGCAGTCAGGACTAGAACCAGTACACATATGGAATGTTGGCATCACATCTGGAGGCTATACCTGCTATGCCACATTGCTGGCCTCTAAACATAAATTGTTATTTATCTGAAAAATTTAAGTGAGCTACTGTTTAATAAATCTTCCTAAAACAGAAAAAGTTTTAACAGATTTAGATAATTTTAGAAGCATCAAAGGATATAAAAGAAAAGCCATTTTTTCCCTTTGGTTTGATATTTTCTGATTATAATCAGCAAAGAGTCTAGTACCTAGATGAGATAAATATTTTTCATTTGGCCTATAAATTGTTCTTATGCTCTCACTTTGTACACCAATACCCATTTCTGCTCTGATATGTACATTTGCGGAAATGGTAGTCAAGGAGTACCTAAGAAACAAGTATGCTCTGCAAATACTGTTTAGAGATGAGAAGAAGGGTGATATAATCTGAGTTGCAGGATTATAACATTTACCTTT
Organism: Lepus europaeus; assembly: GCF_033115175.1. Taxonomy (NCBI): domain Eukaryota; kingdom Metazoa; phylum Chordata; class Mammalia; order Lagomorpha; family Leporidae; genus Lepus; species Lepus europaeus. The sequence goes on along the minus strand of NC_084827.1, from coordinate 101,631,993 downwards.
TTTTATAAATTTATAAAGCAAAAATTAACAGAGAGAGGATTTTGACAAAATGGCAAATTTTTATTTCTATACTTAAAATTCTGTTATAAAGCATCAAGAGAGTACCTAAGTTAGTAGAATGTCATGGGTATTAAAAAGAAGTCTACCAAGTACAAATAATCCAGATGCTGTTCTTATAATGATGCATTTTATTTATTCTTTTTTATTAAAAATTTATCATACATAAAACATTATGCATGGGTATGGGGTACTCTAAGATGTTTTGCTACACATATAGACTGTGTAATATCCAATCAGGGTAAAAATATTTTTCCTTTCAAGCATTTAACATTCCTTTATAGTGAAAACTTCCAAATTCCTATCTTCTAGTTTTTTTTAAAGAGAAATATATGTTAATATTATCTATAGTTACCCTAGTGTGCAATAGAACCCCAGAACTTCTTACTCCTATCTAGCTATGATCCTAGTACCTGTCTATTAATATTTCCTCCTCCCTCCTTACCCACATCTACGACCTCAGGTAACTAGCATTATATTTTTTAATTTCTATGAGATCACCTATTCTTCAGACACCATTTAAGAGTCAGATGTGATATTTGTCTTTCCATGCTTGGCTTATTTCAGTTAACACAATGACTTCCCATTCCATTCATGCTGTTACAAACGACAAGATTTCATCCCTTTTTTAATGGCCAAATAGTATTTCATTGTATATTATGTACCACATTTTTTTTATCCATTCATTAGTGGATGGACATTTAGGCTGTTTCCATTTCCTGGTTATTCTGAATAGGGCTGCAATAAACATTGGAATGCAGACAGATCCCAGGAATGGGATTGCTGAATCATGTAATAGTTTTATTTTTAGTTTTTTGAGGAAACTGCATACTATTTCCACAGTGGCTATACTCATTTACATTCACACCAATCGTTGGCAGATGTTCCCCTTTCTCCACACTTGTTTTCTCCACACCAACATTTGTTTTCTTCTGTGTTTTTTTGACTGAGGTTTTGATTTGCATTTTTTGATTGAGGTTTTGATTTGCATTTCCCTGATGATTAGTGATATTGAACATTTTATTAAGTACTTGTTGTCCGTTTGTATGTCTTTCTTTAAGAAATATATATTTAGGCCGGCGCCGTAGCTCAACAGGCTAATCCTCCGCCTTGCGGCGCCGGCACACCGGGTTCTAGTCCCGGTCGGGGCACCGATCCTGTCCCGGTTGCCCCTCTTCCAGGCCAGCTCTCTGCGTGGCCAGGGAGTGCAGTGGAGGATGGCCCAGGTCCTTGGGTCCTGCACCCCATGGGAGACCAGGAGAAGCACCTGGCTCCTGCCATCGGAACAGCGCGGTGCGCCGGCCGCAGCGCGCTACCGCGGCGGCCATTGGAGGGTGAACCAACGGCAAAAGGAAGACCTTTCTCTCTGTCTCTCTCTCTCACTGTCCACTCTGCCTGTCAAAAAAAAAAAAAAAAAAAAAAAAGAAATATATATTTAGATCTACTACCCATTTTAAAATTGAATTCTTTGTATTTTTTATTAAGTTGTTTGAGTTCTTTATATATTCTAGATTTTAACCTCTTGTCTGATTAATATCTTGTAAATACTTTCTCCCATTTTTCACTCTGTTGATTGTTTCCTTTGCCTTTTCATTTTTTTGAATTTCCATTTGTCTATGCTTTCATTTCCTATGCTTTGGTGCTCTGATCTAGAACATTCTCATCTATTCCAGTGTCCTGAAGTGTTTACCCTATGTTTTCTTCTAATAGTTTCAAAGTTTCATGTCTCACATTTAGATCTTTAATTCATTTTTGAGTTGATTTATGTCTTTGGTGAGAGTTATAGATCAAGCTTCATTTTTGCTGCTTGTGAATATCCTGTTTTTCCATAACCAATTATTGAAAAGACTATTTCCCAATGCATGTTCTAAGTACCTTTTTCACAGATCAGTTGGCTGTAGATGTGTTGGTTTAATTGTAGGGTCTCTCTTCTGTTCCACTGGTCTATGGATTTGTTTCTGTGCCAATACTATATTGTTCAGTTACTGTAGCCTTGTGATATATTTTAAAGTCTGGTAGTATAATATCTCCTATTTTGTTATTTTTGTTCAGGATGACTTTGGCTATTCAGAGTCTTTTGTGGTTCAATACAAATTTTAGTAGTGGTTTTTCTAGTTCTGTGAAAATTATTGTCAAAATCTTTGGGATTTTGATAGGGATTACATTGAATCCATAAATTCCTTTGACTATATTGATTCTTGCAACCCATGAATATGAAATGTCTCCTTGTCTCTCTCTTTCATGTATCCTCTTCAATCTTTCATTAGTGATTTATAGTTTTCATTGTAATGATCTTTCACCTCCTTGGTTCCATTTATTCCCAAGTACTTAAAAATTTATATTTTTGTAGCTATTAGAAATGAGATTACTTTCTTTTTTTTTTTCTTGTTTTTTTTTTTCCCAGATGATTCATTATTGGTGAATACCAATGCTGCTGATTTTTGTTTATTGACTTTGTATTCTGCAACTTTGCTGAATTTATTTATTAGGTCCAACAGCTTTTTGGTGAAGTATTTGGGGCATTCTAAATGTAAGACCATGTCATCTGTGAACAGGGACAATTTGACTTCCTCTTTTCCACTTTGAATGCCTTTTATTTCATTCTCTTGCCTAACTGTTCTAGCTAGGACATTAAGTCCTATGTTGAATAAAAGTGAAAATAGGCATCCTTGTATTGCTCAAAATCTTAGAGAAAAAGCATTCAGCTTTTCAATATTATATGAAGTATTGGCCTTTATAGTGTTGAAATTTGTTCCTTCTATGACTAATTTGATCAGAGTTTTCATTGGGAAGCGGTGTTGAATTTTACCAAATGCTACTTACTTCTGTATCTACCAAAATTTTTTTTACAAATTTTTTTTTGTTTTTACTTATTTGAAAGAGTTACACAGAGAGGGAGAGATAGAGAGAGATCTTACATCCTCTGGTTCATTCCCAAATGGCTGCAATGGCCAGAGCTGGGCCAATCAGGAACCAGGAGCTTCTTCTGGGTCTCTCATGTGGATATAGGAGCCCAAGGACTTGGACCATCCTCTGCTGCTTTCCAAGGTGCATTTGCTGGGAGCTGGATTGGAAGTAGAAGAGCTGGGACTTGAACCAGTGCCTGTGTGAGGTGCTGGCGCTGCAGTGTGGGGCTTTAACCTGCTGTGCCACAGCACTGGCCCCTCTACCAAAACTTTTGTCCTTCATTCTGTTGATGAGGTGTATCACTATTGATTTCTCTGTGTTGAAGCATCCTTGCATCCCTCCATGATCTGTTTAGGCATTATACTTTCTTATGTTTCAATCTTGGTGAGATATATGTGTTTAAGAATTTCTCCTTTTCTTTTAGGTTATTGAATTTGTTGCCACATACTTGTTCTTACTAATCTGTAACAATACTTTGTATTTCTGTCAGATGTAATATCACCATTTTTAATTTCTGATCCTATATATTTGAATCCTCTTTTTTCTTCATTAGTCTGGTAAGCATTTATTCTTTTTCTTTACCTTTTCCAAGAACCAGCTCTTCATTTCATTGATATTTTGTAGGTTTTTAATTTTTTTAGTATCCATGTCAGTTATGTGTGCTCTGAATGTTATTATTTCTTTCCTTCCAGCAATTTTGAACTTGATTTGTTGTTTTTCTGGTTCCTTGAGGTGCAGTGATACATTGTGTATTGGATATCTTTCTGATTTTCTTTGATGAAGGCATTGATTGCTATAAATTTCCCTCTTACTACTTCTTTTAATGTATCTCATAGGTTTTGGTGTGTTATGTTTCCATTTTTCATTCAGGAAATTTTGAAATTTCCTCTTTGATTTCTTCATTGATCTACTGGTTATTAATGAATAAATTGTGTAATTTCCATGTATGTGTGTATTTTCTAAAGTTTTTTCTTATTGTTGATTTCTAGTTTTATTGCACTGTGGTGAAAAAAGAATACTTGATATGATTTCTGTTCTTTTAAATTTGTTGAGACTTGTTTTGTGACATGCCATGTGATCTATCCTGGAAAATGTTCCCTGTGCTTATGAGAATAATATTCTGCAGCTGTTGGATGGAAAGTTCAGTAGATATCTGTTAGGTCCAACTGATCTAAGGTACAATATAATTCTGCTATTTTTTTTTGGTTGATTTTCTGTCTGGATAATGTGTTCATTTCTGAAAGTGGGGTGTTAAAGTCTCCTACTATCATTGTATTGGAGTTTATCTCTCCTTGTAGGTATACTAGTATTTGCTGTATGTATTTTGATGCTCTGACATTGGGTACATATGTATTTATTTGTAAGTGCTATTTCCTCTTCCTGAATTCAGTTCTTTATCAATATATAATGACCTCCCTGGTCTCTTTTTATTATTCTTGCTTTAAAATCTATTTTATCAGATAGAAGGGTGGCTACACCCACTTTCTTTTGGGTTTCATTGAATGAAATATCCCGTTCCATGCTTTTACTTTCAGTCAGTGTATGTGCTTAGAGATGAAGTTAGTTTCTTGTAAGCAGCTTATAGTTGGATCCTGTTTTTTATTTCATCTATTTATTTTTTTAAGATTTGTTTATTTATTTGAAAGGCAGAGCTACAGAGAGGCAGAGGCAGAGAGAGAGAGAGTCTTCCATCCACTGGTTCACTCCCCAGATGGCTGCAATGGCTGGAGCTGAGCCCATCCGAAGCCAGGAGCCAGGAGCTTCCACCAGGTCTTCCCACGCGGGTGCAGGGCCCAAGGACTTGGGCCATCTTCCTCTGCTTTCTCAGGGAGCATTAGCAGGGAATGGATCTGAAGTGGAGCAGCCAGGACTCATAACTGGCGCCCATGTGGGATGCCGGCACTTCAAGGGGCTGCTTTACCTGCTATGCCACAGTGCCAGCCCCTTCCATCTATCTATTTTGATTCAGTAATTTAACGTTTAAGGTAATTATTAATAAGGCAAGGCATTACTACTACCATTTTATATTTGTTTCATATTTTTTTTGTAGTTCCTTCTGTTTTTCTCCCTTACAGCATTCCTTTAGTGGTGTACTTTGATTCTTTGCTTACTGATTTTGATAAGTGTTATAGGTTTTTATTTTGTGGTTACCATAGGCTTATGGCTATAGCCAGCTGTCTTGATATGATATCACCTTAACATTGACGGTAAAAATAAGGGAAGAGACAAACAAAAAAAGAGATAAGAGATGCTAATAAAGAACTCTACATTTATGTTGCGGTACCCCCCACATTTTGAATTTTTCATATTGCATTTGACCTCTTCAATATTGGTTGTTTTAAAATATTTTAATACAGTGGTTATAGTTTTTGTGGTAAAATATAAGTGATTATATAAGTAATATAATGTAATATACAATTATATAAGTAATATAAGTAATTACAATTGAATGTATTTTATTGTTCATAGTTACTCTTACCATTGAGTTCTCTACCTTCTGATTTTTTCTTTTGTAGTAGTTTCCATCTTTTCCTTTCTGTTTGAAGAACTCCCTGTAGCATTTCCTGTAACACATCTAGTGGTGTAAATTCTATTAGCTTTTGTTTGTTTGGTGATATCTTTATCTCTACATCTTATCTGAAGGAAAACTTTGCTAGATGCAGTGTTCCTGGCTGGTATTTTTTTCCCTTTACTATGTAAAAGTATCATTCCATTTCTTATTGGCTTTTGAGGCTTCTGCTAAGTTTGCAGTCAGGTAAATTGGGACCCCTTTGTGTGTTATTTGCTTTTCTGTTGCAGGCTGGAATATACTCTCTTTATCTTTAACCTTGGAGAGCTTGACTATAATATATTGTGAAGTAGACTTAGTTGGGTTGTGTCTTTCTCTAGATTGGGAAGTTTCCCATCATTACCTCTTTGAATAGGCTTACTTTGGCAATCTTAGGTCCTTCTTGAGTAATAACTCAAATATTTGCTGTTTCTAGGCTGTTCTGTATTTCCCATATACTTTCTTCATTCTTCTTAATTCTTTTCCTTTTCCTTCCTCCAAACTATGTATTTTCAAATAGACTGTTTTGAGCTCATTGATTCTTCTTGACCAATTTTGCTCTTGATGCCTTCTGTCATGTTTTTAATTTCACTATCTACCTTTTAGTTGAAGGATTTCTGCTTTATTTTATTTAATTACTTCCATCTCTATCAAAATTATATTCAATGTTGAATTATGTCTCTGTGTTCTCTTGAATTCAATTGAGTTTCCTTAAAACAGTTACTTTGAAGCATTTGAAAATTTCAGTTTCTAGATGGTTGATTTCTGGCACCTTATTTTGCTGTTTAGGTGAGGTCATGATTCCCTGGAAGTTAAATTGATTCTTGATGGTCTGCATACTCAAGGATGAGGTATACTGAGCTGCCTTCATTTGTGGCTGTCCCAGAAGTTCTAAGAAGGCTGTTTATTTTTTAAAATTTTTTAAAGATTTATTTATTTATTTGAGAGGCAGATTTACAGAAAGGCAGAGAGAGAGAGAGAACGAGAGAGAGAGATCTTCCATCTGCTGGTTCACTCCCCAAATGGCTGCATTGGCCAGAGCTGCGCCGATCCAAAGCCAGGAGAAGGCTGTTTATTTTCTCTAGGCCTATGGATACTTCTATTTCAGCACTAAAATTCTCCATCCTGTATTGAGATTTTCCCCAGATGTGCCCCAGATAGTTTTTAGTGATTCAGTCTTAAAATACAAATAAACTCAAGTCTGTCCCAAATCCACAGTGATGTGTTACTCAGTATGAATAGGGGAAGTGCCTAAAAAGGAATAGTCCATCCCCACAGGACTATTCCAGGGCTTGTGATAGACTCAGGCTCCTTGACTTGTTTCCACCAATGCCATAATTCTGGATCATCACCAGAGCCCTCAGCCCACCAAGATCAGTGTGTCCTATGGGTAGGACCAAAACTCAACCCAATGTGGTCCATCTGCTGCTGAGATTGACTAGCTGCTCAATGCTGTACTTATTAGCCATTGGTGATGCTGGCTGTGGCATAAGACCACTCAGCTGGAACCACAGACCTCTCAATCAGGTCCAGAGGCTTTGGCTGCAGGCACTCATCTGGGAACAGGGATTAGCCTAGCATTAAGTCCAAAAATAGGCCGGCGCCGTGGCTCACTAGGCTAATCCTCTGAGGCGCCAGCATCCCGGGTTCTAGTCCCGGTTGGGGCGCCGGATTCTGTCCAGGTTGCTCCTCTTCCAGTCCAGCTCTTTGCTGTGGCCCAGGAGTGCAGTGGAGGATGGCCCAGGTCCTTGGGCCCTGTACCCCCATGGGAGGCCAGGAGAAAGCACCTGGCTCCTGGCTTTGGATTGGCGCAGCGCGCCGGCTGTAGTGGCCATTTGAGGGGTGAACCAATGGAAAAAAGAAGACCTTTCTCTCTGTTTCTCTCTCTCACTGTCTAACTCTGCCTGTCAAAAAAAAAAAAAAAAAAAAGTAAAGAAAGAAAAAAAAAAGTCCAAATATAGTCCTGTGGTTCCTTTATGTCTGTCCAAGGTTGTAAGAGGATAGTTACAGGCAGACCCTCAACTACTCAGGCAGGCCCTCAGTGGGTCACACCTGCATCTCACAGTCACCTGGCCCTGTGCAGTCTTTGGGGATACACACCAGGCCTGCAAGAGTCTGGTGGTAACACACATTAAAATAAGTTTGTCTTACCAGGACACAGGTATCCACCTCATACTGGTGAAAACCTAGAGACTCTGTCCACAGGCATTTGCTTCGAGATAGAAACTGTTAGGATCTGCCTAGTGTTGGGCTTTATCAGCCCATCACTGAGTCCCAAGATACAGTCCTGTGGCCCCTTATTGTCTGCACAAGGTTGGAGGAGAGTGATAGAGACGGCCCTCACTGGTCACATAGGCTGTCCCCAGGCTGGTCACATCTGGGTCCCACAGTCACAGTTCTCTACAAACTCCCAGGGGTGTCCACCAACCAGTTTTTACCCACTATGCCATGATACTGCCCCTCCCCCCATTCTTAAACTAAGATAAAATTGAAGTTTGCCACATCGTTGACTGTTCCTTTGTGACACATTCTCTGTAACATGTGTTTTGTTGCATTCTAAAATAAGCAGAATTTTCTTCAAAAGAGGCGTCAATCCTCTAAAAACTCTGCTGTTGCTTTGTCAACTAAGTGTATTTAATATTTTTAATCCTTTGTTATCATTTCAACAGTGTTTGTAGAATCTTCTTGAGAAATAAATTCCACCTGAGGAATCTTTGCTCATTCATAACAAGCAGTTCGTCGTTGGTTATTAAAGTTTCTTCTTGAGATTGCAGGAATTCAGTCATATCTTTGGACTCTACTTCCTATTTGATTCTCTTGCTGTTTTCACCATATCTGCAGATACTTCCCTCACTGGCATCTTAAAACCTTCCCTATCTCCCCTGGAGTTTGGAACGAATTTCTTCCAAACTCCTATTAGATATTGATGTTGTGGCCTCCTGCTGTGAATTAAGAATGTTCTTAATGGCATTTAAATGGTACCTCCTTTCCAGAAGTTTTCTCTGTTCAGATTCATTAGAGGAATCACCATCTTTGGCAGCTATAACCCCATGAAAAGTGTGCTGCCTTTGCCACTAACAAGAGAGTCTGCCTGTTTTTGGATGCCGGGCTGTGACTTCTCCTCCCTAACTATGAAAAGTCCCCAATGGCCTCTTCTTTCAGTGGGACATTTTGTCTACATTGAAAATCTGTTGTTTAGCATAGCCACCTTCGTCAATTATCCTATTAAGATCTTTGGGATGACTTGCTGCAGCTTTTATGTCAGCTCTTGCTGCTCCTCTTGCACTTGCAGAGAGAGATAATTCTTTCCTTGGATCCCATAAACCCACCTTTGTTAGATTCAGACTGCTCTACAGCTCCCTCCCCACGTTCAGCATTCATAGACCTGAATATTGGGGCCTTAGTCTGGATTAGGCTTTGCTTAAAGTGTTATGGGTGGTTTGATCTTCTGTGTAGACTGTAAAACCTTTTCCACATTAGTAATAAGGTTGTTTTGCTTTGTTATCATTTTTTAGTTCAGTGGAGTGGCACATTTAATGTTCCTCAAGAACTTACCTTTTTCATTCACAAGTTGGCAGTCTGGTGCAAAAGACATAGCTTTTGGCCTGTCTTGGCTCTCAGTATGCCTGCCTGGCTGAGCTTGGTCATTTCTAACTTTTGATTTAGAGATCTGTACAACCCTTGCTTTTACTTGAAGGTCTAGAGCCCATTGTACGGTTTTCATTGGGCTAACTTCAATATCATTGTATCTCAGGGAATAGAGAGGCCTGGGATGAGGGAAGGGTATGAGGCTATCAGTGGAGCAGTCAGAACACACATAGTATTTATTAAGTTTGCTGTCTTATATGACTGCAGTTCCCAGGACCCCCAGACCATTGAAATAGTTGCATCAAAGATCACTGATGACAGATCATCATAACACATTTTGTAATAATAAAAATATTTGAAATATTGAGAGAATTACTGAAATGTGACAGTCATAAAGTAAGCACATGCTGCTGAAAAAAGGGCACTGATAGAGATGTTTGATGCATGATTGTAACAAATCTTCAATTTGTAAAAAAATGCAATATTTGAAGTACAATAAAGCAAAGCAGAAATAAATCAAGACATGCATAAAAAGGATTGTGGCAAGAGAACAAAAGATGCCATGTTGGGCTACAACTGAGTATGGACATGTAACCATAGCTCCAGGGAAAATAGTGCATCAGTGCAAAAATCTAAGTTTTGTAGTTAGGGCAGCTAAAGAACATTGGTTCCCCCAGAGAAAAGCAGAGACTGGAAAAGGGATGGGAAATGGAAATGGGAGGCTACTAAAGGTACCATAACTCACCTTTGCAGGTATGGTTGAAAGCTTCAGTGCCTAGTAAACATTCCCTTTAATTTAAATGAAAGTAAAACTGACATAAACTCTTCTGGAATAATATGGCAAGTACACTTTTTCTGTTTCTCCAATTCTATTTGGTTATATTTCTATATATTGTTGCCACAGCCTAGAGTTCTGCTATTTTGTTCTCTTCAGTATCTTATTTCCTACTGTGATTGAGTTAACCCATACATGAATTTAAAACCATTTAAATTTAGCTTTGTCCTATGTAAATTAATTTCCTTCTGATTTCCAATGTATATTATAGTCAGAACACTTCTTTAACCACAAATACAGTGATGCATGCATGTCTTGTCTTTTTTTTTTTTTTTTTGAAGTGCTACTACCTCTCCTATGGTCCTGTGCTCTTTTCTGACAACTGAGCATTTCATTAAGTTCACCTTCTTCTCCATATTTGATTTTTAGCTACAGCTCCCCATGCCCAAACCTGGTTATTGTGGCCATTTGGGGAGTGAAACAGTTGATGGGAGATCTGACTCTCTGTCTTTCCCTCTGTGTTTTGTCACTGTCCCTTTTAAATAAATAAATAAATAAATCTGTTAAAAAATTTATAGATAAGAAGATGTCTATATTGACTGCATATTTAGTATTAAGAATTGTTGGGGCCAGCACTGTGGCATAGCAAGCAGGTAAAGCCACTGCCTGCGGTGCCGGCATCCCATATAGGAGCCAGTTTGAGTCCTGGCTGCTCCACTTCCAATCCAGCTCTCTGCTATGGCCTGGGAAAGCAGTAGAAGATGGCCCTGTACCTTTGTGGGAGACCTGGATGAAGTTCCTGGCTCCTAGCTTTGAATCAGTGCAGCTCTGGCCGTTGCAGCTGTCTGGGGAGTGAACCAGTGGGTGGAAGACCCCCGCCCCCTGCCTCTGCCTCTCTGTAACTCTGCCTTTCAAATAAATAAATCTTTTTTTATAAAAAGAATTGTTAAAGCATTATTTTATTTATGATTATAATTTTGGATTATTTGTTTATAGTAAAAAGTGCAAGTCTGTTCCACAAAAGGATAAGCATCTCTATCAGTGAATGAATTTGAGAAAAAACAGTATTTTGCCAGCCACTTAGTTTTTCCTCCATATCTCTGATAAAGGGTCTGCTAAAGGACATGACAGAACCTAATACCATTATCACACTGAAAATAAATGTTCAGGATTTTCCTAATCCACACTTCTCCTGCAAACAAAAATTTGTTATTGTGTCATACTTTCTCAGTATTCAGTGTTTGTTTCATAGGAATATGGGAAATTCAAGGGTATAAATTACAGTTTAGACACTCTATAAAAAGAGTAATGGTTATAATAATGATAAGTTAATAGTCAACATTTGGCTGCTTAATTATGTACCAGGCACCCTTTCATGCGTTTATAGTTTTAACTTATTTCATCTTCCTAACAACTTCATGAGTGAGAAGAATCATTATTATTCTCATTTTACAAGTGGGAAAACTGAGCTATGGAGAAATTAAGCAATTATCTCAGGATCATGACAATCAGTGATGTTCAGAGTTCAAACTCAAGCATTCCACATGGGGTTTGTGTCTTTACTGTGATGCTGCTGGTTGCTTTTAATATTAATCTTATTTATTCCATTAATCTGGAAATGTATTGCTGAAAATTTCTCATTTTTATTGACTTCTTAAACTTTTATTTATTTGCTTATTTTATTTCTCCTTCATTTTTGAAGTATAATTTTGTCAGATAAGACTTCTTGATTGACAGGTTATTATTACTATTTTTAAAGAACTTAAAAATGTCCATCCATTGCTCTCTGGCTTCCATGCTCTCAGATAAGAAGTTTGCTGTTAATCTTCTTAAGGATTCTTGGTGCATAAGTTGCTTTTCTCTTGCTGTTTTCAAGATATCCTGTTTGGCTTTCAAAAACAGTTGTTCAAAATGTGTCTCAGTGTGAGTCCCTTTGAGATTCTCCTACTTGTAGTTTGTTGATTCTGTTAAGTATGAAGATTTATGTCATTTCTCAAATATGGGGAGTTTTCAGTCATGATTTCCTTAAATAACATTTATTCTTCTTTTTCTCTTCTCATTTTGGCATGCTAATAATACATATATTATTATATACGATAATATCCCATATGTTCTCTAGGTTCTCTTCATTTTTCTTATTTTTTCTTTCTGCTCCTCAGACTGTATAATCTTGATCCATCTTCAAGTTTGCTCACATCTATTGCTAATGTTGCTAATTAATGTCCACTTACTCTTTTTTAGCTCCAGAATTTCTATTTGGTTCCTTTTAAAATGTTATGCCCCTTTATTGGTATTCTTATTTTTTGATATACTCCTTTCATTCTTTGCCCATGGTTTCCTTTAGATCTTTGAACATGTTTTAGAAAGCAAATTTGTTGCTAGTAGACTTGCCTTTTAAGAAATGCTAATGAGTGGCTAGCATTGTGGCATAGCAGATAAAGATGCCATCTGCAGTGCTGGCATCCCATCTGGGCAGTGGTTTGAGACCCAGATGCTTCACTTCCAATCCAGCTCCCTGCTAATGGTCTGAGAAAACAGCAGAAGATGGACCAAATGCTTGGGCCCTTGTACCCACATGGGAGACCTGGAAGAATCTCTTATTTCCTGGCTTCAGCCTGGCCCAGCCCTGGCCATGTGACCATCTGGGGAGTGAACCAGTGGATAAATATATAAAAAAAAAAAAATGCTAATGAGAGTTCTTCAGACTGAAATGGAAGGGTACTAGATATTAAGTTGAAGTTATCTGAAGAAATAAACACCACTGTAAGCTTAACTATATAGGTAAATGGATAGTAAACATAGAACCTTGAAGGTAAAAATAGAAGTCAATGTGGTTAAAGTTTGAGATAAATAACCAGAAGAGACAGGACATAGTAAGACAAAATTAGGACTTTTTTTTCTTTACCCTATGAGAAATGGGAAATGTTTGGAATATGGTCAGCAACCCAATTTTACTTGAGGCTGATAGAGGTTAAGTTATTCACTCAGGGTCATGAAGTGGTAAAACAAGGATAATAATTCATAAGAGTCTGGTTCTAACATCTGTTTCACCCATTTCTTGGAAATAGAAATTCTGGAAATATGTAAGAGATTATAGGTTTCAAATTTCTGTGATCCGGAGTTTACTTTATTGTTATAATGGGTAAAAACTGAATGCCTGCTGTGTTTGAGGGATGTGGTTTTACCCTTTGCAAATGTAGTCACAATTATATAAATTTTGTTAGCTTTGCCTATGATAGTGGCTATTAGAAAAAAAGATATTTGCTGTGGTCTTATGATTTCTTCTGTCTTTCCATTCTTGTGCTCTAAGAGAGAACTAACAGTGAGGGCTAATTATTTGCCAGATAGTTTTCATGTAGCATTTTATTAGACTTGCTGAAATTTAATTAACTGTTGCAAGTTGACATAATTAGTAATGGTCATAACTAGGATTCAAATTCATGTTTTCCTAAGTAAAGACTATAATATTTCTATTATAGTAAAAGTATGTTTTTTATTCAAAGAATATAAAGTTCCTTTTTTGTTTAAGAAATAATAGTGCATATTTAGAATAGAAAGCATAAAGCTTTAACATAAGCGTAAGAGTATAATAGCATAAGAGTTGCTGATTGAATAACAAAAACAATATTTTATAGAAAAGATGTCTAGAATTGGCCAATGTGCTATGAGTTAGATGTCCCCTCTAAAACTCATGTTGAAATTTAATTGTCATTGCAATTGTGATGATATTGAGAGGTAGGATCTCTAAGAGGTGATTACGTCCTGGTGGTGCAGCCTTCATGAATAGATTAAGGCCATTAGGATGGATGTTTGTTAGTTATAAAAGGTGGGAGTTTGGCAGTCTCTGTAATGTGCTCTCTTGCCATGTCATGCCTTCCACCATATTATGATGCAGCAAGAAGATGCTCACCATGTACAGTGCTTCGACCTTGGACTTCCCAGCCTCCAGAACTATGAGCCAAATAAACTTGTATTGTGTATATTTTGCCCAATTTCTGGTATTCTGTTATAGCAGCAGCAAACAGTCTAAGACAGTATGCTCTGAGGTGATTTTATGGAACATATTTTTCTATCCATACAGCCAATGTCTCTCTTATTTATTTTTATTTTTGTATACACAGAATTAAACTAAATAAAGGCAGAGACACAAAGCAAGCTATAAATTGGAAAGTTGTTTGCTCTCAAAGATTCTATCTGACAAAGCAACACCTAGGTAGGAATTGTGAGTCATTCATATGTTTATTTAATCAATATATAGTGTGTTTCACATACATTCATTCAATACATATTTATGGAGTCTTGACATGCTTCACAAGAAAAAGTTTCTTCTGTCATTAAGTTTGTTTTCTTGTAGGAGAGTCAAAGTGAACAAATACATAAGTAAAATATTCTCTAATATTTGTAAGAACTCCAAAGAAGGAAAGGGATGTAAAATGTGATCTTGTGTACATGGCATGGGATAGAATGGGATAGAATTCAGGGCACAAAACATGTAAAAGTTAGGGGAGGCTTCCTGATTAGGTGACAGTTGTGTTGCAGATCTAAGGAAAATGGAATCACAGTGCCATTGAGGCTGAATCATTGTGAACTGGGGGAACAGAGATATACAGGTGTCATCAAAAATACTTACAGCTTTGTTCTAAAGTGAAAAGAAGTCACTGGATTTTTTTTTAAGCTTAGTTGATTTTATTACCCCTCCCTCCATATGTAATTTGAAAATGTTTCATATTCAATTTTTCTCTTATTGGAGGCTTTTAAAGAGAAAAATATGTCTAATTGCACTAGTGGAATTAAAGCATCATTATGCGTTCTTTATGCTTTCTATGTCTTTCCCCTAAGTTATATACTCTACTAACAGATTTAAAATATTTCCATTATCCTAAAGAGAATTTTACTATTATGATTTAATCCTTCATTCAATAAACTTTGTGGTGTACCTTTTGAATTACTTAAGAAGCAAGTACATTGTTAACTCTTCTCGTCTTTAGGAGCTTATGGTCTAGTAGAGATGTATATACATAAAGCAGCCATTATAGCTGTGTTAGATCCCACAATACAGATGTATGTAAAATGTTTTTTGATATAGAAAGCATGGTTGATTCCCTAGTAGTGAGAGCCCTTATCAAATATACTCAGTCCTCAAAAGATTTTTTCCACCCTACTTTTTGAAGTACAAGATATTAATGCTACCACAAATAAATAAATCTTAACTGTTTATGATTTTCAGCTGTATGCTAAAATAAACAGATGCTATCTGACATCATACACTTGAGAAAGTTGAATTTCTTTAAGTGGAGAGTAGAAAGCATTGTTACTTTTCTAGTGCAGGTGGTCTCTGACTTACAGTGGTTTGACTTAGGATTTTTCATCTTTATGATGTTGTGAAAGTGAAGTGCATTCAATGGACACTAGTACTTTGAGTTTTGATCTTGTCCCTGGCTAGAGGTAGGCAGTAGAAGTAGAGTCTTTGCATGTGATGCCTGGCAGTGGCTGTAAGCTCAGCTTCCACCCATCTCATACTCTACAGTGGAACAGCCCTTACTGCAGTATAGTATGTGGCTATTTTAGGATGTTTGGGAGGTTAGGTATATTCAATGGATTTTTGACTTACAGTATTTTCAGTTTACAAAGAACTTATTGGGAGGCAGGGTCATAAACCCTTCATAGACTAAGGCATGTCTATTTTGCCCTTTTCTTGTTTTTTGTTTTTTGGTTTGTTTTTTTTTTTTTTTCTCATCCTTTATCCTCAGTATTTGTGAGTTTACATGAAGTGGGAAGAAGTTAAACTGTTAAAAGTTTTGAAGGAAGGAAGTCTTCATAGCAAATTTTGCTAGTTTGCTTTTTATAGGTAGGAGAGTAAGTTTTTTTTTTTAAGACTTTATTTATTTATTTGACAGAGTTACAGACAGTGAGAGGGAGAAAAAGAAAGGTCTTCCATCTGCTGGTTCACTCCCCAAATTGCCACAAAGGCCAGAGCTGCGTCGATCCTAAGTCAGGAGCCTGGAGCTTATTCTGGGTTTCCCATGAGGGTTTAAGGGCCCAAGGGCTTGGACTATCTTCCACTGCTTTCCCAGGCCATAGCAGAGTTGGATCAGAAGAGGAGCAGCTAGGACTAGAACCGGTGTCCACATCGGATGCCGCACCACAGGTGGAGGATTAACCTACTGTAACCACAGAGCCAGCCCCTGTAAGATTTTTTTTTTTTTTCAAAAAGGGAACGGATTCATTTCTAAGCAGGTGATAACATTTCTTGATGATCCTGAACTGGGAGTCTACATCCACAATATTAAGCATGTACTCTCATAAATAAGACATAACAAGTCAATATGAGATTAGTACCAGTACAACCAGAGTGGGCAACATGACCATTGATGTGTGATTTGTAAATCTGTTGGCTAAGAATCAGAGAAACAGCATTTAGAAAGTTAAATTGTATGAGACCTAGGCAGATGCTAAAGCAAAAGTCAAAGTCAGAAATAAATGCAGAGTACCCTCATGCCAGAATATGACATGAGAAGTGAAATCATCACAACATAATTTAGGATACAAGTATGCTGAGAGATTGAGAACTGAAAGAGAAAGTGTTATTTCTTCTTTAGTAGTTAATGTATGTATTCAATCAAAAAGGACAGTGTTGTAGAAAGATTTAATACACAGAGTGAGTATAAAAAGAAATGATAAAAATAGCACCACCAGCAGCAGAATTTCATACAAGCATAGTAAGCTTTTGTTGAAAATTAACTTTTAAAGTTAACTATGGAGATTATTTATCCCTGAAACTAGCATCTTACAAAAGATGCTGTTTATCTTTTTTTAATAAATATAAATTTCCAAAGTACAACTTTTGGATTACAGTGGCTTTTTCCCCCCAATAACTTCCCTCCCACCTGCAACCCTCCCATCTCCCGCTTCCTCTCCCACTCCATTCACATCAAGATTCATTTTCAATTCTCTTTATATACAGAAGATAAATTTAATATATATTAAGTAAAGATTTCAACAGTTTGCATCCACACCGAAATACAAAGTGTAAAGTACTGTTTGAGTACTAGTTCTAGCATTAATCCACATGTACAACACATTAAGGATAGAGATCCTACATGGGGAGTAAGTGCACAGTGACTCCTGTTGTTGACTTAACAATTGACACTCTTGGTTATGGCATCAGTAATCACCCGGGGCTCTTGTCATGAGTTTCCAAGGCTATGGAAGCCTTTTGAGTTTGCCAACTCCTATCTTATTTAGACAAGGTCATAGTCAAAGTGGAAGTTCTCTCCTCCCTTCAGAGAAAGGTACCTCCTTCTTTGATGGCCCATTCTTTCCACTGGGATCTCACTCACAGAGATCTTTCATTTAGGGTATTTTGTTTGTTTGTTTGTTTGTTTTTTGTTTTTGCCAGAGTGTCTTGGCTTTCCATGCCTAAAATACTCTCATGGGCTCTTCAGCCAGATCCGAATGCCTTAAGGGCTGATTCTGAGGCTAGAGTGCTGTTTAGGACATCTGCCATTCTATGAATCTGCTGTGTATCCCACTTCCCATGTTGGATCGTTCTCTCCTTTTTAATTCTATCAGTTAGTATTAGACGACACTAGTCTTGTTTATATGATCCTTTTGACTCTTAGTCCTATCATTATGATCAGTTATGAACTGAAACTGATCACTTTGACTAGTGAGATGGCCTTGGTACATGCCACCATGATGAGATTAAATTGGAATCCCCTGGCACGTTTCTAACTCTACTGTTTGGGGCAAGCTCGATTGGATGCTGTTTATCTTACACATATGAAAGACTGAGACTGAAAGATAGTAGGCTTCTAAAAAAGAAAATAGACTGAACATACACATTTACTTCCACCAACTGTTAAAGTCCCCCTTATTTGATGGACAAAAAGGATTTTTTTAAAAAGCTTAAGTGAAGAAAGGAGATGCATGAACAGCAATAGAATTTTGGAAACTGAAGAACAGTGGATGAGGAGGAACTGAATTATCAAATAGAATTGAGGAACTGAGGAACTGAGTTATAGGTTAACAATGAGGAAGGCCAAGAAAGAACACACTGGGGGGGGGGGGGTGAACCAATGGAAAAGGAAGACCTTTCTCTGTCTCTGTCTCTCTCTCACTGTCTACTCTGCCTGTCAAAAAACAAATATATATATATATATATATATATATATATATATATATCAACATGTATAAAATATGTGAAATCTTAGGTAGAACTAAGACTATTTCAAATGATTGCTTGCCTCCACAACTTCAAGTTTGTGCAGAAATTAAGATAATGTATTATATATAAAGCTGAAAAGAATCTTAGAAGTCATCTTAAATCCAGTATTCTCACTTTGGAAAAGCAAACTTCAGAGGGATTTGTTCAGTGTTCAACAGCTGGTTTAAAGCAGAGGGTGTTCAGTATCAGTATCTAATTCCTAGTCTAATGTTCTTTTTCTAAAAGCCAAGTGTGTTTTTTTCCCAATGTTTGCTATTTTTTTTATTTTGCTTTAGAAAGAGGGTCACATTTCAGGCTTATTTCTGCTGTAGTAATATCGCCATTTCCTGCTTCATGATTTGAACTCTTGGTATCACTGTAGATTACTCTCCTTTCTCTGACTCCAGATAATCAAAACTTAAAAGTACCTGTGGTCTGTCTTTCATATCATTTGCATTCTTTGTTTCCCTTTCATTCCCACCACTATCCTATTCAGTTCATGCTTGGATTGCTACAATAGTTAACTATTTCTCTGTTTCCAGTAATATGTCTCTTTTTCTAACTTATTGTGGATGAAATTGCCACATTAACATATCTGAAATCATGATTTTTTTTTTCCACAGCTATGCCATTCCCTTTTTTGGGAAGATTCTTTTCCTCTCTCTTCATATGTATTTAAGTACTGCACATCCTTCACAACCTAACTCAGATCTCCTTTTTCTCCCAGTACTAGTCATACATACCTAAAGGGCATACAACCTGCAAAAGGTGGGGCCAGGTAGTATCTGAAATCATTTGATGTCTAGGCATGGGGTATTCTATTATCCTAGAGTGCCAAAGCAGGAAGAGACTTTGGATGTCACTTAATTTAGGCATCCCTTTTTAAAGGTGAGTGAGTGGTTTTCCTGTAGTGAAATGATTAACACAAGTACTTACAAGGTTCAAGTCAGAAAATTCCCTCTGTGTAACACACTGTCTCTCACTGTAAAGTGCCTTGATTTTGTTTTTATTTATTTATTTATTTATTTTTGTTTTTTAAGATTTATTTATTTGTTAGAAAGGTGGAGAGACGGAGAGAAGGCTCCCATCTGTTCGTTCACTCCCCAAATGGCCACAACAGGGGCTGGTTCAATGCGAAGCCAGGAGCCAGGAGATCTCCCACATGGGTACAGGGGCCCAAGCACTAGGCCATCATCTACTGCTTTCCCAGGCCATAGCAGAGAGCTGAATTGGAAGTGGAGCACCTGGGACTGGACCTGGTGCTGATATGGGATGCAGGTGCTGCAGGCAGTGGCTTAACCCACTACACCAAGTGCCACAGTGCAGGCCCAATCACCTTGTCTTCTTAAATGCTTTTTCATGAGTGCCTCCATTACTTCCTCAGTTAGGGGCAAGAATCTTATTTAAAACTATTTTGTGCTTTCTTTGACTTTTTGCAAATCAAAGGCCTTAATTCATTCTTATTTATTGGATAAAGGATAATTACTTTGAGATAAAAGTCATATTTTAAATCAGATTTTATATAGATATTTATGGCAAGGATTACCAAACAAATAAAGAATGAATTAAGGCCTATGCTGTGCAAAATGTTAAGGATAGCACTGCCTGAATTTAAAGGGGATGACAGAAATGGTTTTTTTCCTCCAAAGAAGCCTTTTATTTAAGAAATAAATAAAGATTAAGAAATACAAACTTCGTGTATTTTATAAGTAAAACTTCAGGAGTGCAGTGATTCTTCCATCATACCTGCCCTCCTCCCCACACTCACACCCCTCCACCTCCTCCCTCTTTAGTTCCCAGTCCCATTCTCCACTATGATCCTTTTTTTTTTTTTGGACAGGAAGAGTGGACAGTGAGAGCGAGAGAGACAGAGAGAAAGGTCTTCCTTTTTGCTATTGGTTCACCCTCCAATGGCCGCCGCGGCCGGCACGCTGCGGCCGGCGCACCGCGCTGATCTGAAGCCAGGAGCCAGATGCTTCTCCTGGTCTCCCATGTGGGTACAGGGCCCAAGCACTTGGAGCATCCTTCACTGCACTCCCGGGCCACAGCAGAGAGCTGGCCTGGAAGGGGGGCAACCGGGACAGAATCCGGCGCCCCAACTGGGACTAGAACCTGGTGTGCCGGTGCCACTAGGCGGAGAATTAGCCTGTTGAGCCACGGCACCGGCCATGATCCATTTTTAATTAACTTCATACACAGAAGACCAACTCTCTACTAAGTAAAGAGTTCAACAATTTGCATGGAAGGAAAAAAAAAAAAAACTGTTCCTTAACAGTGGAGACAAGGGCAGTTCAAAATCATTGCATCTTGAAGTTAATTTCACTGACAGAAGTGTTTTTAATAGTTCTTGGTAGTAGGCATCAATTCCTAAGACATTACCAAACAAAAATAGTGGAAATAACAAAATTTAATTGAAAAATTCTTGGGCTCTGTTTACCCTAAGTCAATGGGTTTCACGTATTTACAACGTTAAGACAATGATTAGAGAACAAAACTAGAAATTTTGTGAATATTCATCATCATTTCAATGTTTGCAGTTTCTAATAAAATCAAATATTTTGTAAAAGTAATTTTGTAGCACATGAGATTAGATGGGCATATGATATAGTTCTGTTGCCTTAATTATTAAGCCAATGCTGAAAATACCTGGTACTGTGCTCTTAGATTTTAAAGTTTTTTGAATATACACCTGACTTAAAGTATGTGCTTTAAGTAACAAAAATTATAGGAAATATGTATATACACATTAAAATTATTTTGCAATTCAGCATGAATAAAAATAGTACCTTAGAGGGCAACTTAAATACCTATCAAGTGAATAAAGGATGGGCTTCATGCTTGGAGTTGGGGATCTATGTATCATCTGCTGTAGATGTATTACAGAGGTGATGTCAAGGTGAAAGCAGGCTTGCAGAATGGTTGGAAATCATTGATATTCTGACTTAGAGGCTGTAAATGGCTCAGTGGCAGATGGAGTCTTTGTCAAGGAAGAAAAATGGCAGCTTTGGAGCACATAGATGTTTTGCTAGCAACTCTGCACATGGGCTGTGACCTTCTAGCATTCGGGAGTCTTTTCTGTGCTCTAATAAATTGTCCTCAGCTTTTATTCACCTAAAGTAGATAAATAGTAGTCATCACATTTCAGTACAAAATTGAGGTGTTTCATTATGAAGAAACGTAAATATATTTTATTGTCTATTCTTTAAAGAAGCCAGATTTTAAGGGAACATGCATTTCTTGGTATGAGAAGTACTTCTCAGTTGGTCTGCAAGAGTAAAATCACCCAATAGAGTTTTATGGAAAAGATATTTTTTTAGAATCACGGGATGTTAAAGCTTGAAAGTGTACCCCAAATCCTCAACCAACCCACTCTTATTATAAATGAAGAGACCAGGGATCAGAGACTATTACTGAACAGAAACCACTTAGCTAGTTTCTTTCTTTTTAAAAAATATTTATTTATTTATTTAAAAGGCAGAGTTATGGAGAGGCAGAGAGAGAGAGAGAGAGAGAGAGAGACGGAAACATCTTCCATTCGCTGATTCACTCCCCAAATGGCCTTAATGGCCGGAGCTGGGCCGATCTGAAGCCAGGAGCCAGGAGCTTCCTCCAGGTCTCCCATGCAGGTGCAGGGGCCCAAGCATTTGGACCATCTTCCACTGCTTTCCCAGGCCATAGCAGAGAGAGCTGGCTCAGAAGTGGAGCAGCCAGGACTTGAACCGGCACCCATATGGGATGCCAGCACTGCAGGTAGTGGCTTTGCCCACTACACCAGAGCGCCGGCCCCTTAGGTAGTTTCTGAAACTTAGATTATGACTTTTTTTTTTTGACAGGCAGAGCGGATAGTGAAACAGAGAGAGACAGAGAGAAAGGTCTTCCTTTTTGCCGTTGGTTCACCCTCCAATGGCCGCTGCGGCCGGCGCATCTCGCTGATCCGAAGCCAGGAGCCAGGTGCTTACCCTGGTCTCCCATGCGGGTGCAGGGCCCAAGGACTTGGGCCATCCTCCACTGCACTCCCAGGCCATAGCAGAGAGCTGGCCTGGAAGAGGGGCAACCGGGATAGAATCTGGCACCCCAACCGGGACTAGAACCCGGTGTGCGGCGCCTCAAGGCGGAGGATTAGCCTGTTAAGCCACTGCGCCAGCCAGATTATGACTTGTTTTATTTATAAAATATCTTCTATTATGAAGGTAAATTCCCTTTACGTCAAGCTTAGAATACCACAAAATGCACCTACTTATACATGACAGCTGCAAAATGAGAGTGCATCATTTCAGAGGCATTTATTTACTATTCAATTTTAGATATATTTATTGCAAAAATTTAGTTTTTTTTTTATTCTAGTCTGTCATAACTAGATTGCTATATAGAAAATTTTTGTTGAAGCACCTATCCTGGATTATAAAGGTATATGTGTCTGAGCTAAGTTGCTATGTTCTTATTCCTTAGTAAATATTTTATGTGAATCAGTACCAATTGAGGTATAAATACAATCACCTACTTATAATGGTTTCACTTAGGATTTTTCAAGTTTATGCTAATAAGAAGCAATATGTAGTCAGTAGAACCCATACTTCAAATTTTGAATTTTGGTCTTTCCTTGTCTGCTGATAATGTGGTATGATCTTTCTCAAGGCTGGACAATGACAACAAGCCACAGCTCCTGGTCAACCACAAAATTACAAGGGTGTACAATGATACTGTGTAGTGTATGGTATCACAAGGCTGTGATGTTTGATAGGTTGGGTATGCAGTTTTAAAGGCATTTTCTACCTAATGGTATTTGCACTTACTATGGATTTATTGGGACATAATACCATCATAAGTCACAGAGCATCGGTATATCTTATATTGACTTATTTGAGTATTTTCTTTTTTTTCAAAGAAATATTGCATTTTATATTAAGATATTTGATTTTTGTGTATTATATACTAACATATTTTGAAAATGATATATTTTCTATGAGCTCTTCTTTCAGTTTTTAGAATATATATCCCCATGAGTTTATATTATTAAGTGGAGTACATGCATTTGAACAGATAATTTAAACTGAAGAACAATTCATGGCTACATTAAAAGTGAAAGCAGGGGCTGGCACCTGGCTCACTTGGTTAATCCTCCACCTGCGGCGCCGGCATCCCATATGGGCACCAGGTTCTAGTCCCGGTTGCTCCTCTTCCAGTCCAGCTCTCTGCTGTGGCCCGGGAAGGCAGTGGAGGATGGCCCAGCTGCTTGGGCCCTGCACCTGCATGGGAGACCAGGAAGAAGCACCTGGCTCCTGGCTTCGGATCAGCGCAGCGCCGGCCATGGCGGCCATTTGGGGAGTGAACCAATGGAAGGAAGACCATTCTCTCTGTCTCTCTCTCTCACTGTCTATAACTCTACCTGTCAAATAATAATAATAATATATATACACATATATATATAAAGTGAAAGCATCAAACACCTAAAATTTACTAACGTACTGACAATTGCTAAAGTTATGGAAGAAAACACTGTACAACACAGAATCAAATTAATCTTTGAGTTTGCCACATTGAATACTTCTAGTTGTAGTCTTTTGCAAGCCAGTGTCTAAGAAGTACAGTTTACAGAGACATTTTATAGTAATTTTAGTAAAATGCTGTCTGTACATTTGCTAAAGATAAAATTACACAATTTTACAGTTGTTTTTGATTAAGAAAAAAATTTGAAAACTCAAAGCTATAGGCTTCCAAAATAATTGGTTTTTAAGGATAGAACTGGTTAGAACTCTTGTATACAATGTGGGGATGAGAAATAAGAATTACAATATCATAAATACAATTACCGTTCTTGTTAGTAGATATGTTGATCTGCAACTATTTTACTTATCATCTGCTTTTATATGAAATAAACTCAGATGGTAAATGATGTTCACCAAATTTTCAACAACTAATTATTAAGTGCTGAATTACATGCAAGTGCTAAGGAAAAAGTGCTGAACAAAACAGAGACTCTGCACTCATAGTGTTAAGTGGAGTATATTCATTTGAACAGATAATTTAAACTGAAGAACAATTCATGGCTACATTAAAAGTGAAAGCAGGGGCTGGCGCCATGGCTCACTTGGTTGATCCTCCGCCTATTCTTTTGGGGAGAGAGCTAAGTTACTGTGTTAAACAGTATGGCAAAAAATAAAACAAATTAAGAGTCATGAGTGCCAGGAGTATGAGGTAGTATTTGTTGTAAAGCAATTATAAAAGATCTCTCTAATAAGATGGGAATTTAGCAGAAAACTTAAGGATGTAAGGAAGTGAGTCATGAAGATACCTGGGTGAGTTTTAAAGAAAGTAATAAATACCAAGACACTGAGGGATTTTTGCTTGGCACATTCAAGAACAGTAAGGAAACCAGTGTGGCTGAAGTTGTGTAAGTGATGAGAGAGAGTCATAAATGAAGCCGGACACTTTTCACATAGAGCAGCGTTTAAATCTTTCTTTTTTTTTTTTAATTAAGAGAAGTTTGGAAAAATTATCTTCTTTAAGCTTAACAAAAGTCTATTTATTGTTGTCAAGCCAGTGGTCCCCAAAGTAGTTTTGGTATTGTTTGTATGAAATATTGCATGAAAAATGGTTCCATGGTCAAGTAACTTTGGAAGACTTATTTTAAATAAAGGTAGATGGGTTTTATCTATCTAACAACTGTTCCTGAACATCATTTAATGTGCTGATATGTTTTGCGAATCTCAGACTTATTTGATCCATCCTACAGGAACATCATATGGGACTAATAATTTTATTCCTTAGTGAATACTGTATTGGAAAGTCCTTTTGGTTAACTAGAGGCTAGTAAAAGGATTTCCCACAAAATCCTTTTATTATTTCATAACTTCTCTACTCTCCTTAAGGCAACATCAGTCTTTGACTGCTTTTTCAAAAAAAAAAAAACAGCATTTCTTTTTCCCCTTCTAAGTATCTCAAATCCATCCTTTCTTTTCTATTCACAAAATCTTAGTTTAGGTTTGCAGTGTGTGTCACCTAGAATGTCCCAGTGGTCTTCTAACCGGTGTCTCTACCTCTGCCTTGCCATGTCCACCTTCATCATCCTCTCACTGATGATTTAACTGGCATCACAATCCACCTAGGTTATTCACTTACTTTAAATCCTTTGCTAGCTTCCAGTCACTACAGAATACAATTTAATCTGATTTACAGAGTATATGAAATCTTTTGTAATCTGTCCCCTGCCTACATCTAAAATTATGCCTTAATGTGCTGTTGCTTAATGCTCTCCAAATTTTAAATCACTTATGCTTTCTTAAAGCAGGCCATAGGTATACAGTCTTCGTGCTTTTCCCCTATTATCTTTTCTTGGCTTAGCCTCCTGCTGTGAATAGCCTAATTCTCCCTTAGACTTCAGGGCAGGTATAACTTACATAAGAATACTCTAACCTCTTTTGGGGTAAGTCAGGTACACTCATGTATAGTTCTAGAAAAACACTTAATAAAATAATAATATGTATTTGTGTTTTCTCCACTGTTTTTTTAATCCTATAACATGTAACTGTCTTAAATGCCTAATACTTTAAGTGGATACCCTACACATGTTGAAATTAATTTGACTGAATAATTGAAAGCCTTCTGATGAAAATATCAATCCATTTCTTTTTTTCCCTACTTTAGAACCTATTTGGATTAACTGTAAAATAATAAAACTTTGAGAGGAAAACACAAGGGAAAATCTGCAATACCAAACTTGGCAAAGAGTCCTTACACATGACACACACACAAAACAGATGGTCCATAAAAGAAACCAGTGAATTGGACTTTATCAATATTAAAAACATTTACTTTGCAGAAGACCCTGTTAATATGATGAAAAGATTAGGGGCCTGTTGTTACAGCACAGCAGGTTAAGCCACCACTTGTGATTTTAGCATGCATGCCATTTCATAGCTCTGATTTGAGCCCCTGCTGCTCCACTTCCAATCCAGCTTCCTGTTAATGCACTTGGGAAGCAATGGAAGATGCCCCAAGTACTTCCAACCCTGCAACCCATGTGGGAGACCTAGATGGAGTTCTGGCTCCTAATTTCAGCCTGGACCAGCCCCAGCCATTGCAACCATTCAGGGAGTGAACCAGCAGATGGAAAATCTCTATCTGTACTTCTTTGTCCCTCACTCTGTCTTTCTTGTTCCCTCTTGATCTGTCACTCTGCCTTTCAAATAAATATTTTTTGTTTTAAGAAGGATAAGGAAAAGACAAACTACATATTGAAAGAAAAAATTTGAAGGGCACTGTCTGACAAAGGATTTATATCTGGAATATGTGAAAACTCTCAAAAACAATGCAGGTTGAGTATTTTTATTCTAAATTCTTGGGACCAGAATGTTCTGAGTTCAGATTTTTTTCCAGATTTTGGATATTTGCATAGATTTTACTAGTTTAACATTCCTAATCAAAATCCCAAATGCTCCCAACCCTGCTTGAGCTCAAAAAGTTTTGGATTTTAGAAGATTCCATGTTTTTGTATTAGAGATGCTTAACCTATGGTAAAAGTGCAAAATAGAGTTAGAAAATGGGCAAAACAAATGAAGAACCATTTCACCTAGGGGACATATGGATTTAGATGAGAACATGAAAAGATACTCAGCATCGCTAGCTGCCTTGGAAATCCAAAAATGACTGTCTCCACATCCCATAAGAACAACTAAAATAAAAAAAAAATAGTGACACTACCAAATGGTGGTAAAGATGTGGAGAAATTATGCTTTTATACATTAGCAGTGGTAAAGTAAAATAATACAGCTACATTGGAAAATAGTTTGACAATTTCCTTAAAAAAACAAACAAAACTAAAGACGTTATTGGTAACCCCACTCTTGGGTACTTATCACAGAAAAATGAAAACACATATACTTAGGAACCTGTACTTATTCATAGAAGTTTTATTTGTCATAGCCCAAAACAAGAAATAACCAAAATGTCTTTGAATAGGTGAATGGTTAAACCATAATATAATATATTCATACTTGAAAGTCCTCTTAGAAATAAAAAGGTATGAACCGTGATACCTACAGTTACTTGAATGGGTATTAAGGGCATTAAACTAAGTGAAAAAAGCCAATCTAGAAAGGTTATTAAATGATTTTATTTCTGTAGTAGCTCAGAATGACAAAATTAGAGAGGTAGAGAAGAAAAATAGTTGTATATTTTAAAAAAAATTATTTAGTTAACTTGAAAGGCAGAGAGATAGAGAGCACAGATCTGCTGGTTCACTCCCTTGCAAAGACCAGGGCTTGCTTGGCTGAACTGGATAATGGGAGCTGGGAACTCAACCCAGGCCCCATATGGGCCAGAGGAACTCCATTATGTGAGCCGTGACTACGTTACGAGGAAACTGGTGTCAGGATCCAGAGTTTGGAACTGAACCCATATCAATAGGACACTGGCATCTTTTAACAATTAGGCTAAATTCCCACCCCTAGTTAAATATCTTAAAAAAAAAAAGATTTATTATTTATTTGAAAGATAGAGTCACAGAGAGACAGAGAGAGAGCATCTTCCATCCGATGGTTCACTTCCCAAATAACAGAGAGAGAGAGAGAGAGAGAGAGAGAAAGAAAGAGAATATCTTCTATTCGATGGTTCACTCCCCAAATGATTGCAACAGCCGGAGGTGAGCCCAAGTGAAGCCAGGAGCCTGGAGTTTCTTCCACGTCTCCCACGTGGGTGCAGGGGCCCAAGGACTTGTGCCATTTTCCACTGCTTTCCCAGGCCATAGCAGAGAGCTGGATCATTAGTGGAACAGCTGGAACTCGAACCGATGCCTATGTGGGATGCCGGCACTGCAGGCAGTGGCTTTACCCACTATGCCAAAAGGCCGGCCCCTAGTTAAATGTCTCGATTGCAGTTTATTCCATGAATCTTCACATGGTAAAATGGTATAGAAGTACACATACATGTTGGTAGTTAATTTCATTGCTTTGCTGTTATAACTTACAGCATCATATAAGGACTTTTAATTCAGGAAAACTAAGCTGATGGGTATGTGGGACCACATTGTAGTATTCCTGCAACTTTCTGTAAATCTATAGTTATTTCAAAATACAAAGTAAAAACAACAAAAACCTATTTATTTTTCTTTTATGTCTCCACCCATATGTGTGAGGAAAAAAAAAGTATTTCACTTTCTCACCAAACCTAATACTTTATTCATGCTTTTGGATATTTATCCTTTTCTGCAGAGACTTGCTTCATTGATCTTTCATAAGACATATCCATTTTCATCCTCTTGTGACTGGTTTATTTTATTACTACCTAAAGGATTGTTCTAAATAAAACAATAAACAGAAATACAAACAAAACCTACACTTCCCTCAAGTGGTTGTGTTTGGCATATATATATATATATATATATATATATATATATATCCATGCTAACATGTGTAGCTCTAGTCCACTGTTACAACTGTGTTTATTCTTTCATTATAAGAATATATCACAATATTTCTATTTCTTAATTTCCCAGAATTTCACTGTACAAAGAGTGCTGTAGTTTACATTCTTGTACAGGACTCCTTATGCATATGTATGGGAACTTTTCTGGGTTCACTATCTGGGAGTGGAATTATGTGTAATAATTTCCATGCAGCTTTGACTCTATATTGCATGATTTCTTTCTATAGTGATTGTACAGGTTTATGCCACCAGCACAGAAGAGATTTCCTGCTCAACATTTTTGACATTTGTTTGATTTTTCCTTCCTACAACTTCTATATAGAACCTCCTGTGAAGTCCAATAGATTTTACTTTTACAATGCAATTAAAATTTCTTGTTCTGCTTGGACTATACAAGAAATTATAAAAAATTAATTTCAATTCATCTTGGCTTTTTTGCCAGGTCTTTATATAGAATCTTGCTTTTGCCTAAACCATCTCAATAAACTGAATATTGCAGCACTCTACCAGAGATCTCTTCCTGCTCCAATTCACCCCATTTAAAACTGCTAGATCAATATTTCTAATTCAAGTAGTTTGCTATTGTTTGTAGCACTAAATTTATAGAGCTTAATGTGGTATTCAAGGTCATCTCCAATAATGTCCTAAACTATCTTTTCAGTTGTATATCCCTGCCACCAATTTCTATACATACCTGTGTACCAAAATGACTACATTACTTACATGGATTTGTTGCTATTTTCAAATAGATATGTAATGAGCTCTTAAGTTTTACTGACATATTATCACTGGAGTTTCACAGGTGCTGCTGTTAAAGAATGAGTAAGTTGTGATTCTTGTTATTAGGGAGCTGGTAAGCCACCTGAAGCTGCTCTTGGCAACTTTATCCACTATACCAACGTGGACCCCTATTCTGCATCTAAATATGAATGTTTGAGGAGTTGTTAGAATATTGCAAGTTTCTGAAATTGTATATTTATTGTCAGATACACTGAAGAATCCTTTAGATGAAGGCTTCTTGAACTTTAATGTGCAGAAGATTCGATTTGGTTGGTCTGTGCTGGGGCCTGAGTTTGTGCGTTTATAACAAGTAATTCAGTGTTGCATCTGAGTAGCACAGAGCCAGATGGCCTTTCAAAGCCCATCACCATATTTTAGAATTGTATCCTGTACCCTGGTGAAAGGAGGTTTTAGGTATTGCTGTAGATATTTGGTTAATCTGTCTTGTTGTTTACAATCTGATTTCTATTTTGCCATTTAAATAGAAATTTCTGCTTTATTAGAAAATGCATTGCATATGGATTAAAGATTGTTCTGTGATAATGTACTTCTTTGCTTAAAATCATCCTTCAAGTTTTTTTTTTTAATTTGAGAGTGAGAGAGAGTCCCATCTGCTACTTCATGCCCTAAATGCCTGCAATGACTGAGATCAAAGACAGAAACTCAGTCGAGGTCTCCCATATGAGTGGCCACAGTCCAATTAGCTGAGTATCTCCACTGCCTCCCAGTTTCTGCATTAGCAGGAAACTAGAGTCAGGATCCAGAGCCAGATATGGAATTCCAGTAATCCAGTGTGGGACAAAATGACTTATCTGCTAGGCTGAACACTTCCCTATTTTTCAACATTTTATGAGTAGCCTCAAAAGCTATTTGACTATCAGTGGAAGCTCTCAGTTTAAGTTTGATAAGGAATATCTAGTTAGTTGGTTTGCCTTGCTAACAGCTGTAAATCATATTATCTTTTTAAATTGTTACACTATATTAATGATTTGATTAAAATGTTAGAAAAAATAAAAATAGTAAATAATCTTCTGTTTGACTTTAGAGGTTTTAGTTTGTGTAAGTATTGCTTTTTTTTTTCTTCAGATGTTATTATCATGAATTAGTATATACCACAGAGGTTAGGCTGTTATCCGTAGCACAAGTGAATTGAAAACCTTATTTGTGTGAATGGGCAACCAATAACTTAGATAGCTTTGCAGTTAAATAGCTTATACTCAAAAGGATATAAATTGATATTAGGGGGGATATCAAAACTTTAGGATATATAATATGAAATACTTTTGTTAAAAGATTTATTTATTTATTTGAAAGTCAGAGTTACATAGAGAAGGAGATGCGTAGAGAGAGAGGTCTTCTATCTGCTGGTTCACTCACCAGTTGGCCACAACAGCCGAAGATGCACTGCTCCGAAGCCAGGAGCCAAGAGCTTCCTCTGGGTCTCCCATGAGGGTGCAGGGGCCCAAGGACTTGGGCCATCTTCTACTGCTTTCCCAGGCCATAGCAGAGAGCTGGATTGGAAGTGGAGCAGCTGGGACTCGAACCAGTGCCCATATGGGATGCCAGCACTGCAGGTGGCGGCTTTACTCGCTAAGCCACAGCGCCGGCCCCGAAATACTTTCCTAGTCTATAAAATTTTAATTATTAACTTATAAATTTTTAAGAAAATTCCAAATATTTCTTATTTTTGAAAAATGGAAATCGGTGGGGTCGGCGCCGTGGCTCACTTGGCTAATCCTCCGCCTGTGAGCCAGCATCCCATATGGGCACCAGGTTCTAGTCCTGGTTGCTCCTCTTCCAGTCTAGCTCTCTGCTGTGGCCCGCGAAGGCAGTGCAGGATGGCCCAAGTGCTTGGGCCCCTGCACCCACGTGGGAGACCAGGAAGAAGCACCTGGCTCCTGGCTTTGGGTCAGCACAGCGCCAGCCGTGGTGGCCATTTGGGGGGTGAACCAACGGAAGGAAGACCTTTCTCTCTGTCTCTCTCTCTCACTATCTCTGTCAATAAATAAATAAATAAATAATCAAAAAGAAAGAAAAATGTAAATTGGTAATCCACATTTGCAATCCAAAAGAGTAGCACATTTTTTGGAAGGGAAAATGTATTGTATTCATTTAAAAATGTTAGAAAAATTTTCATGTTGTTAGTGATTATATCATCCCTATGTTATTTCATTTAGTAATTATCAGTAATAGAAACTGCTTGAGGAATTAATTATTACAAAGTGACTTTAAAATATATTTCTTATTTTTTTCTTATTTTGTAAGTACTTACCTTGCAATAAAAAGTTTTCATATGGAATTTATGTCAAATGTTGATATAAAAATTTTTTGGACCTAATCCAACAACTCTGTATAGAAATAAACCTCCTTTGTTTCTTCTGGTTGCATCCATTGATTTTTTTTCTAAAGATACATTAATACTGCTGATAGAAGCAGAACAATTGGAATTTACATTAAAAGTAAATGTGTTGAATACAAAGCAATACACTGTAATATTAGAATCTTGATTTTGCTTTACCAATATAATCTTAAAATCCAAAGGACAAAAATACTGAAAAGATCAAGAAAAAATGAAAGAAAAAACAAGCGATGCAAAAAGAAAATGACACTGAGGTCTTGGTTTAATACATATGTATTTCAGGTTGATGGTTGATTTCATTAGCAAATCTCATTGTTATGCAATGTCTGTTCTTCTGCAGCAAAATGAATATTGTATTCTCACAGGCTCTGAGTGTATCTATTATGTCACAATAAATGAAAATATATACATTTGTAGCTATCTTTGATTTCCTCTTTCCATTCTATTTTTAAGTAAAAGACAGAAATTGAATTATTTTGTTGTTAAATTTCCCCCAAAGTCTTTGATTTATATTATGGATATGTTTCCTACTTTTGTTCTCTGAAGTACGGGATTCTAAGGTAGCTAATAATGTAACCATATTAATTACCCGTTAACTTTTTAAACAAATAGAATGTAATCTTGATTGATTTAAGCTAATGATTAATATGTACTCTTTAAGCATCTGTGTTCTAGCTTTCTTAAATATTAGGAGTGTTTTGCTTATTGCAAGACAATATGTTAAGCAAATGCACATATTATGCTAAATCTAAGGGCTATTATCTTTTGCT
This sequence comes from Lepus europaeus, assembly GCF_033115175.1. Lineage (NCBI taxonomy): Eukaryota > Metazoa > Chordata > Mammalia > Lagomorpha > Leporidae > Lepus > Lepus europaeus. The sequence continues at coordinate 101,599,581 of NC_084827.1, read as the reverse complement.
ATAACAAAACTTTTATGTTGAGATTACTATATTAATATTTAAATTTCCAAAAAATAGGAAATTAGTAAATAACAAATTTCAGTGCCTATATAATAGAAATATCCTTTTGATAGTAATAAAATTTTAGGCTGCATATTTCTTATAAAATGAGTTTAAATATGGACACATTTGTATTGGACACAATTGCCATTTAATTTTAGTCATTTTAGGGTCTGACATTCGTTTATTAAGTCTATTTGGTTATGAGCAGTATTCTCAAAAGTTGTCCTCACAACTGAACATTTCTTGACAAACTTAAAAATACAAAAAGCCCAAGGTTTAATTAAATACAAGTTGATTTTATATCATACAGAAATTATCTGTATGGCCAGAATTGTCGTTCTGATTCTCTTGATGAAATCCTGACCAATGTCTTAACTGTGTTGAACAAACATGAGCTATTAATAAATATGTGTTTATTAATGCATCATATTAAATTAATTTGCACTTAGAGTGTTTGCTACATGTTGAGTGTTTTATTATTCACAGTGAGTAATAGGAGGAATGTCGAGATCTCATAGGGTGATCTCCAAAATAATTTTGGAGTACTAAAGAGCTACTTCAGAGAGAAAGAGAGGAGAGAAAGAGAGATTTTATGGATCCAAATAACCAGGCTTTGAGAGAGGCTCTTCCTGGAAGTGATAAGATCTAAACTGATAAGGAGGTGGGGAAAGCAATGGGAAGCTACCTGTGGATAATCTGGAAAGTAGGAGAACATGAATTTAGCGTCTTTTGGGCGACAGGGAGGAGACCAATCCAATTGTAATAAAGTTATGATTTGCTACTGCCTCCTTACCTCACATGAAAATCCGAGTGTTGGACTGTTACATTTTAGCAGTGTTCAGGCTAGCAGTGTTGATGTTCATTGACAGTGCTACTGTGGTGGACCCTGTTTCTTCTTGTATAACAAAATGGGAGACAGGAAATTCCCTTTATGTCAGAGTAAATGCATTGAAAGTGTGCAGATGTGCATCTAAATTGGTGCAGACTGAATGAGAAGACAGCTTTCTTCTACCATAGTTAGAAACACCAAACTGAGGAGGAATAGAAATCATAGCTTAAGTTCCTTGGCTTTTGAATTGAGCAGAATCATTGAAAGTCACCAATGAAAAGAGGGACTCTTAAATTAAAAACAGTCCCTTTGAAGTGTCTGCATCTGTCTACTACTATCTTTTCGTATGCCTCATAGAAACCGTAGTTATCTGTTGCATGCCTACCTTGTATACCTACCTAGCAGAAAAACTTGAATTTGGAAAATGGAATATGAATTTGGAGTGTGAAAATGGACTGTAAATTTTAACAAAAAGATCCTGAGGGGATCAGGTGTTTGGCCTGGCAGTTGATCTCTGTGTCCCACATTGGAGTACCTGGCTGGATTCAGTACTGGCTCCTGCTTCTAATTCTTGCTTCCTGTTAATGCACACTCTGAGAGGCAATGGTGACGACTCAGTAACTGGGCTCCTGCCACCCACAAGGGAGACCTGTATAGCATTCCAGCTCTCGGCTCTGACTTTGGCCCCGACAGACCCTGCTGTTGGGGAGTGAACCAGCAGATGGAGTTTCTTCCTCTCCCACTTCCCTCTTTCTTCTCCAATAAATTGGCAGGGGTGGGGTGGTGGAGAAAAGACCCTGGGAATTGCTGATGTATGTTTAACACCCAAATCAGGTAACTTGCAGAAGAATTTTTTAGCTAGATGGCTTATTTTCTTTCTTTCTTTTTAAAAATTTATTTATTTATTTGAAAGTCAGAGATACAGAGTGGGGGAGAATCAGAGGCAGAGACAGAGATCATCCATCTGTTCGTTCACTCCCTAAATAGCCACGATGGCCAGGACCTGTCCAGGCCGAAGCCAGGAGCCAGGATCTTCATCTGGGTCTCTGCCGAGTTGCAGGGACCGAAGCACTTGGGTCATTTTCCAACGCTTTTACATGCGCATTCACAGGGAGCTTGATTGGAAATGGAAGAGCTGGGACTCGAACCTGCACCTATATGGGATGTTGGCACTGCAGGGAGCTTTACCTGCTACACCACAGCATAGGCCCCTAGATGGCTTATTTTTTAGGTAACCTTTCATTGTGTTATGATTCTGATTTGTATTGAGGAAATGTTGAAATTTCCATAAAAAATTTGTTATTTTGATTGCTGTAATGATACTGAGAAGCTGTTATTTTTCTCTAACTTTGCATTATGAAAAGCATAAAAGAAATTTCTTTTAATTCCAAGTACTAGGAAAATCTTTGAGTTTCTGGAGAATAAGAATTTTGTAATTTGATCTTCTTACCCACTTCCTTTGATTGCTAGGAAGCTCAGGGCTAAACTACCCGTGTCATAGACTTGTACAAGACCTCATGATAGGTGTTTCTGTCTTCAAGCTTTACCTGTGTTTTGTCGTTCTTGCTGCTTCTTATTTTCCTTTTATATTATAGTTTAAAGGCATTTTGTTGTATCCATATTTGTTGAGAGAACAATTCAGATTGAAATACAAGAATATGGGGCCAGCACTGTGGTGTAGCAGGTAAAGCCGCCACCTGCAGTGCCGGCATCCCATATGAGCACCGGTTTGAGTCCCAGCTGCTCCACTTCTAGTCCAGCTCTCTGCTATGGCCTGGGAAAGCAGTGGAAGATGGCCCAGGTCCTTGGGTCCCTGCATCCGTGTGGGAGACCAGGAAGAAGCTCCTGGCTTCGGATCAGCCCAGCTCCGGCCGTTGTGGCCATTTGGGGAGTGAACCAGTGGATGAAAGACCTCTCTCTCTCTCTCTCTCTTTCTCTCTCTCTGCCTCTCTGTAATTCTCTGCCTTTTAAATAAATAAATAAATGTTTTTTTTTTTTTAAAAAGGAATACAAGAATACACTAGAGAAGGAAAAGATGCCTTTTTTTCATTTGTCAGTTCAGAAAGGGAGTCTTTCTAAATCACAGGATGTCATATATATATTACTATGCATACATATTTATGTATATATTGCTTTGTGACTGAACTGTGAACTTTTTTAAAGATTTATTTATTTATTTGAAAGGCAGAGTTACAGAGAGGCAGAGGGGGAAGAAAGAGAGAGAGGAAGAGAGAGAGAGAAAGAGAGAGAGAGAAAGAGGTCTTCCATCCCATGGTTCACTCCCCAAATGGCTGCAACAGCTGGAGCTGGGCTGATCTGAAGCCAGGAGCCAGGAGCTTCTTTCTGGGTCTCCCACACGAGTGCAGGGACCCAAGTACTTGGACCATCTTCTACTGCTTTCCCAGGCCAAAGCAAAGAGCTGGATCGGAAATGGAGCTGCTGAGACTTGAACCAGTGTCCATATGGGATGTGGACACTGCAGGTGGCAGCTTTACCAGCTACACCACAACACTGGCCCTGAACTGTGAACTCTTAATACCGAAACTTGGTGACTCTTGATAAAAAGCACCTTGAATGAAATAGCATATCGAAGTTATTTTTGCATTTTTATTTCATTCTCCTCTATATTTGATCAATGATGGGCAAGTAAGAGTCATGGGTCTTTGAAAAAATTGAAATAAAATTTTCTAATTTAAATTTTGTTTTGTTTTGGTATATAAAGTACTTATTCAAAGCTGTCTATGTCATAGGAATTGCATTTTAAATTTTCTGGCCGGCGCCGTGGCTTAACAGGCTAATCCTCCACCTTGCGGCGCCGGCACACCGGGTTCTAGTCCCGGTTGGGGCGCCGGACTCTATCCCGGTTGCCCCTCTTCCAGGCCAGCTCTCTTCTATGGCTCGGGAAGGCAGTGGAGGATGGCCCAAGTGCTTGGGCCCTGCACCCGCAAGGGAGACCAGGAGAAGCACCTGGCTCCTGGCTTCGGATTAGCGAGATACGCCGTCCGTAGCGGCCATTGGAGGGTGAACCAACGGCAAAAAGGAAGACCTTCCTCTCTGTCTCTCTCTCTCACTATCCACTCTGCCTGTAAAAAAAAAAAAAAAAAAAAAAACACACAAAAAATTTTCTATAATGGGAATAAGCACTATGTTTTGCATTTCAAATATTTAAGTTATTTGACCATGAAATTCAACTGAGACTGTTAACTCCTTAATCACAGTTTTCTGAAAATTGGTGGTCTGTTTCATGTGTTATAGTGATGATTAGTACTGTCAGTGACTTGTGTTAGTGTGATTCATTGCTGAATAGAGACTACTTTAAAATGATACACATTACGTTTTTCTTCAGAGACCTTTTCCAAGATTCTGCACCTTTAGCACAGTCTTACCTAGCTTGGATGTTCTGTTTGTTGTTATTGATTTCAATGTCATTTTGTTTTGTTGTGTTTTATTTTTTAGTACATTAGAACCTTATTTTTGCAAACTGAGTTAATATTAACAATACCATTTTGATGTGATTATATTACTGTAAAAAGTTCCATCAAGGTCTTGGCATTAAAAGCAAAGCATACCATGTTCATAATAGGACATAGAAGCATAGCCTTAGTAAAGAGAATTTATAAGATAAATGCAAATTATGAAAATGTTTAAATCACAAGAATATTTTAAAGTAGTAATTAGTTTATTATTTTTGATGGAGCTGTGTTTCTTGTTTGTTGTATGCCAACAGTTAATTTAAATCAACCCTCTTCAACTTTATTTGAAATTTCAGAGAGCAAAAATCCTGGTAATTTGGGGATGGGGAGAACTAAAGATAAGGAAACTAGTTTCTTAAACTAACAATCTTTTTCTTTTTTAAGAATTCACAAGGAAGCATTTTGTTTTGTTTTATTGTTTAAAATTACACAGAATATCTTCAACTTATGTAAACTTTTTGATTCATATGACTGAGATGTTTTATTCAAACATTTCTACATTAATTTATATAGTTGTCTTATTTTGCAGGAGGCTGTCCTTAAAAAATGCATTTAGCCTCTGACTAAAAATTTTTAATTTTGGTCTTTTACTGTAATTCAGAAATTTTTTATTCTACTTTCTTGAAGCAATTGAAATTTTAAACACCTTTGTTAATATTTAGCGGCAGGTTTTTTAGCAGTTATTCTGACCTATTATTAACAAGCATTGCCTTGTTTCTACAATTTGCTTGCCAGAACTAATTTTTAGAACCTGCTTAAACCGTGCAGGTTTGTAAGCATTAAGCATTCCTTATTATCGACTATGAGTTTCTGCATGTCAGGAATAAACGCTCCTATAAAAAGGAAGAAAGAAAGAACTCTTTATTGTCTGTTTTGACGTTAATAAAATTAAGAAAAGAATAATTATTTGAGACATCCTGCTTACCTGGTTTAGTTTTGTCACGTGAGCGTTCACGGTTACTGGTGATCTAAGTGCTCCACCTGCCTTTCAGTTTGTTTACCAGGAAATCAAGATGTGTAAACTGCAGGAAGTACTATTTGACCCTCTCCGACAGTATCTCATTACAATAATTGCTAATCTCTGAATAAGACAGCCATGTTTTGTGAGTAACTGAGAGAGAGAGGTTGTGTTAGGTAGATTTTAGGTGTTTCAACAAATAGAGCTTTGTAAATGCTTACTTGGATTATGTTTTCACGATAGCTTTCGATAAAAGACATATGGTGACCTTTGGGGTCAGCAAAGCTAGGACACAATAGTAGGTATTCTTTCATGCCTTTTAACTGAAAAATATCACGGGGCTTGTTGTTTTGGAGTGCTGTCACTGCTCTGAATCGAAAGGATAATGGCTACTTCCTGATTAAACCCACTCTCCACAGTAAGCTGTTAATGTTATCCTGTATGTCTTTTTCTCCTGTAAATGCAAGAGTGTTTGGTGTTTTCTTTACTTTTTATCATTGTCTTTTCATAGATAAATCTCTTAGAAATGTATCCTGAAGTTGAAGTTTATGATTAGAGTAGAAACTACTGTTTTAAGTTTGGAGAATTTTTTTAAATGAAAAATATTTCTGTTTGGTCTCCTAAATCCAACCATCTCATATACTTACTGGAGATTTTGGTTAAAGAAATTAGCTGTATTAAAAGTCATTGAAGTGATAAATTATATTAAGCTGCCACTTTCTTGGTTCTCTAAGCAAAATTTTAAAAATAACTTCTGTAGCAAATCAGATTAATTTCTGAGAGAGTATTATTTGGATAAACTAATATTATTTTGATTTAATAAATTTCCTAATTATATAGTCATGATATGTTGTTGCTTACTTAAATTATTGCATTAAATTATTGTTCTTAAATTAGTTAAGAGATCCTTGTGACATAAAAACAATGTTAAGTGTTCAGAATATAAAGAGGGAATAATGAGCTTCTTAGTTTTAATCCTAAAGCTGACAGTCACTCCATCTGTGGTCCTGGGACAATCATTTAAACTGCTTACCTCAGTTTTATTGTCTACTACTCATACGCATGCTTAGGTAAAATGTATACGTTTATTTCTTTATGGAAGTACAAACCATAAGGAAAATAAATTTTATAAGTACTTGTATTTTGTAAAATGAAGAACTAGCTTTGCAGATAGGGCAACATTGGGAATCACAGTACACAGAGAAATAATGGAAAAAAATTTTGTGGCTTTAAAAGAAACACTTTTAGGTTGGCCTTTTTATTGGAACAGAACTCTCAGTTTTGCTTATTCTTTAAGATAACATTACCAAATGATACATATTGGGTTCATGATTAAAATGAGAAGTGGAAAACTTAGAAGTAATTTATTAAAGACCCACAAATATGCTTAAAATTATTTTAAATTTTCTCAAAAATCTTATTTCTGGAAATGAGATTGTTCAGAATAAAGAATGTATGTGTGTATGTTAATGTAGGTGATATAAATAGTATGATATAAATAGTATGATGTTTAATTTTTAAGCTCCATAATAGGTATTTAGTTATACACAAGAAAACATTTTTAATATGTTAAAAATGTAAAGCAGTCACTAAAGAAGGTTATAGACCCTAACATCTAAATATATTTTAAACTATTCTGGGATAATGTAAGTAGAATCTCACTACCGTTGAGAGAATTAAGGTACTTTCTTTTGCAAAATGTTTATAAGGTTATTTTAGGTAACTCAGTAATTTTTAATATAGATTACTGGTGCATCTTAAGAAAATTCTTAAAGGTTATGGTCAGTGAATATTCTTGCTTAGGATATCAAAGTAAAGCTTTTAGTAGTCTTTATTTTAATTTGTAATAACAAGTAATAGATGTCACTTATTGAATGCTTACCATGTGTGAATCTCTGAGCCAATGCTATCATTTAATATTCATATATTCATCATATGAGGTACAGGTACCATTACTAGTAACATTTTTAATGGTAAGTAAATAGCTATAGATTTAAGTAGTTTGGTCAAAGTCCTTTAATCAGTAAGTACTAGAGTCAAACTGAAAATCCTACAATTTGGAACCCTGAACATTTTCTCCAGTGTCAAACCCTTAGGCAATGTGTTTTTATTTTGGAGATAGTAAAGGTAGTTATACCTTTGATTCAGATTCTTTTTTTTTTCATCAATTTGTCAAATATTGCAAAGTGCCTACCAAGTGTCAGGCATTGTGAGGAAGGACAGCAATAACAATAGAAAATAAAACAAAATCTCTTGTCTCAAGAAGCTTATAGTCTCCTAGGCTGTTACAGTACTAGTGATAACTAAGAAAATAGAGGTAAGCACAAATGCTAAAGAAAGCACAAAGGAGAGCTGTCTGGTGTCTTGCTTTATTTATTTAATGTGTTTTTATGTGCTGTTCTAGGTAATTGGGAAATATCAGTAAATAAAATAAAGACCTCTGCTTTTGTGGCACATACACTTGAGTAGGTGTGGAGATAAGCAAACATAGTAAAGTATGTACTGAGTGAGAAGCTGGTTAAGTGTTGTGAAGGAAGGATAAAGAGAGCAAGATGAGAAGGATGTGGTGGTTCAGGAATTAAGGAAGGAGAAGGGAATAATGAATAAAGAATAAGGAAGTTAAATATGTGGATTCCTTTGGGAAAAGCCTTCTAGGCATAGGCCAAGAGGGAAGAGCTTGTTGAGATTGACCTAGAGTAAGAGAAAGGGAAATTTGGAGGGGGTAGTGTCAAAGGTAATGGGTGGGAGGGTTATTCAGGTAGGGCCTTCCAGACTAATGTAGGGATTTTGAGGAGCTCCTGCGAGGCTTTTCGTAGGTCTGGTTTATATTTTTAAAAGAGCTCTTCAGGGGATGGCACTGTGGCATAGAAGGCTAAGCCTCCATCTGCAGTGTTGGCATCCCATATGGACGCTGGTCGAGTCCTGGCTGCTCTACTTCTAATCTAGCTACTTGCTAATGCTCCTGGGAAAGCAGCGGAAGATGGCCCAAGTACTTGGGCCCCTGTAACTATGTGGGAGACCCAGAAGAAGCTCCTGGCTTCAGTCTGGCCCAGCCCTACCTGTTGAGCCATTGTATGGAAGATCTCTCACTCTCTGTCTCTCTCTTTTTGTATCTCTGCCTTTCAAATAAATGCTACTAGACTATGGAGAGGCATGGACCACCAGTTGGAAGGCTTTTACAGTAACCTAGGTGAGAGATGGAAGTGACTTGGAAGTAGTCTAAAAATCCAAAAAGATTTCTTGATGGACTGGATATGAAATATAAGAAAAAGAGGAGACAAGGTTACTTTAAACTTGTGGCTGAACTTCTGAAAGGATGGTGTCGCCATCAGCTGTGAGATGGGGAAGGTTTCTGAGTAGAATATATTTAAGATGGTGGTGGAGAATCAGATTTTTGTGCTGGGTATGGTAGATTGGAAGTTTCTAATGATTATTCCCATGAAGATATTGGAAAGCTGTACAGAGAAGGAACAGTCTGAATTGAGATTGAAGAATGAATTGTAGTTATCCGGTCAACGAGGTGGTTTGTAATGATTCACAAGCCTTCACTTTATATTTAAATGAATCTTAGAATGATATCTGTTACATAGTTACTAACATATAAAAAGTAATCACATTTACAAAATAATAAAATTGTTCACCTCAAAAATAAATTATTATTGGTAGTCAATTTTCAGATTATTTTAGTAACAAATATATTCCCAAGTTATACTGGATGCTTTTACATATGTTGACTCTCACCATATTACTGTAAGGAAAATAGCACCCTCATAATATACTTGGAGAATCTGAATGTGAGCATAAGGTCATTGCTATTTTGGGTGATGATTATGGATTCAAATCCACGTCTTTAGCTTCCATTGATGATAGTCCTGTTTAAAAGTTGTGTAATGTTAAAGTTAAAAAACATTTTAAACCTTTGTTTGAGATCTCTTTTGAACATTACTGTTCTGTATTGTAATACAGGGATACTCTTGGGACATAAGGTTTATAGGTTCTTAATCATGCAGTCAAGCCACTTACTGGTCATTCTTAAATTCAGTACAGACACTCCCTCCTAATGTATAGTGATTAATAAGTGCTTAGAAATCGCAGCTGGTATCATCAATATCTTTATTCCTCTTTGTAACGTGCTGTGACCTTGGGGATCACAACCCAAGCACCTTGGAATCATGTGTGCATTATGAAACTTAGTAATTAGTAGAGAAAGAGTTTTAACCTGTGTTTTGTCAGCTTAGAGACCGTTTTTGTTTCCTTCCCTTTTTTTTGGACTGTTATCTGGGCAAATGACTTTGCTAGATAGCTGTATTTCTGACTGGAAAAGCAATAATATCTAGGGTGCCAGTGGGTATTTTCACTGAAAAAGTAAACATAAGTTGTTTTACTTCAGTAAGGAATAGGAATATAATTGTTCTTTCAGACAAGTTTATTGTGAGATAATGATGCCATATCTTAAAAAATTAAGCTTTTTGCCTTCTTGATCAAAAAACATTTTTTTTCTTTTTTTTAACTTTTATTTAATGAATATAAATTTCCAGTGTACAGCTTATGGATTACAATGGCTTCCCCCCCCCCATAACTTCCCTCCCACCCGCAACCCTCCCCTCTCCCGCTCCCTCTCCCCTTCCATTCACATCAAGATTCATTTTCAATTCTCTTTATATACAGAAGATCAATTTAATATAAAGATTTCAACAGTGTGCACCCACATAGAAACACAAAGTGAAACATACTGTTTGAGTACTAGTTATAGCATTAAATCAAAATGTACAGTACATTAAGGACAGAGATCCCACATGAGGAGCAAGTGCACAGTAGCTCCTGTTGTTGACCCAACAAATTGACACTCTAGTTTATGGCGCCAGTAACCGCCCTAGGCTGTCGTCATGAGTTGCCAAGGCTATGGAAGCCTTCCAAGTTTGCCGACTCTGATCATATTTAGACAAGGTCATAAAAGACAGAGTGAGGATAGTAACCAATGATCCTAAGAGTGGCATATACCAGGTTTGAACAATTATACAGCATTAAGTGGGGAAGAGGACCATCAGTACACACAGGTTGGGAGTAGAGCCATTGGTGGTAGAGTAGAGGTTATGATTACAAAGGAATGAGGCCCAAGTGCGCTAGACAGGGTCTAAAACAAAGGACAGAGTCTTTATTAGAGGAGCTAAGAAAGGTGCTGTCTAAGCTACAAGTAATTTTTCTGATTGAGAGGCAAATAGAACCTGACAGAAGGGGCTTGATAATAATCTGTTGGGCTTTAGGCCTTGTAAGTGAAGAGGCCCAGACCTATCTATCTCTTCACATGGGGTATATCCTAAGGGAGGTGTGAACCTCCTAGGGGAAGGCACTCTGTTGACTTTCATTACTTGGCTGGCCTGGGAGGAGAGCTGGCCAGGTAAAGGCAGGTGGCGTCTCTAACAAGAAATTTACAGTTCTGCCTGCAATGTTGCTGACCCTGCTTGGCCGTCCCCTCAGCTGCAGTGGTCACTTTGGAAGTTGGGCTGAGTGAAGGGCTTTTCAGCTTAGAAAAACATTTTTTTTAATTTTATTTATTTATTTGAGAGGCATGAAGAGAGACCAAGAAGGAGAAAGAGAGTACTCTCATCTGCTGGTTCAATTACAAGTGTTTGCAATGACCAACGCTGTGCCAAAGTCAAAATAGAAAACCAGGAAGTCAGGTCTCCCACTGAGTGGCAGAAATCTAATTACTAGAACTATTGCTGCTGCCTCCCAGAGTCTTCATAAACAGGAAGCTGGAGTCAGGAGCTGGAGGTGGATATCAAGCCCAGGCACTCCGATATGGTGCCTGGATCTCTTAACCGCTAGGTCGAATGCCTGCCTCCTAAATACTATTTATTTTATTTTATTTTATTTTTATTATTTATTTATTTATTTTTAAAGGCTGAGTTACAGAGAGACAAGGAGTAACAGAGAGGGAGGGATCTTGCATCTGCTGGTTCATGTCTATTATGTTCTTGATGAATTGATGAGGTAGGGGGCTGCGAGGTCCTAATTTGAGTCTGATCTTCTAGTTTGGTAAATAAAATACAAATATGAAATTTGGGAATTGACTTGATAATTTGAACAACTGATCTAGATTTGTAAGGAAAGCATAATCAGATATTAAATGTGTTTCAGTAATTTAAAAACACAAGATGCCCCAAAGTGGATAAGATTAATTACTAAAGAGTGATATAAATAAGCAAAATACTGTGAGTTAACAGTAAGGGAAGAGTCCCTAGAGTGACCAGGGAAGGTTCCTTTAAGGAAAAGATGGTCATGCATTAAAGACTCCAATCATTAGTTTTATAAAATAGCTTTATTGAGATATAATTAACGTATCATGATTATGCTTTTTACCCATTTTAAGTATACAGTTCATTTGTTTTTGGTGTATTAACATTATTCATTTTTTGAAGTTGTGGTATAATATACATGTCATGAGATATGCCATTTTGATCATTTTTATGTACAATTCAGTAGCCTTAATTATATTCACATTATTATATAACCATCACTACTATTTCCAAATTTTTCATCACTCTGAACAGAAACCCTGTAAGCATTTTATCTTTATTTGAAAGGCAGTTATAGAGACAGAGAGCTCTTCCATCCACTGGTTCATTCCCCTGATGACCTCAAGGGCCAGGGTCTGGGCCAGGCCAAACCCAGAATCCAGGAACTTCTTCCTGGTCTCCCATGAGAGTAGTAGGAGCCCAAGCACTTGGGATATCCTCCACTGCTTTCCCAGGTGCATTAGCAGGGAACTAGGTTGGAAGTGGAGCAGCCAGGAAATGAACCAGTGCCTGCATGGGATGCCAGCATCAAAGATGGTGGCTTTAACAGCCCTGCAACAACGTGATTTCTCTGTATAACCATTAAGTAGTAATTTCCCATTATCCTCAAACCCCAGCCCCTAGTAATCTAATTTCTGTTCCTATAGACTTTTCTAATAAGTAGAATAGTATAACATTTGTCATTGTATTGGTCAGATATATTCACTTAGCATAAAGTTTTCAGGGTTCATCCATGGCGTAGCATGTTTTAGAACCTAATTCTGTTTATGTCTATTATATATATGTGTATATATATATTATATATATATGACAAATATAACATAGTTTATCCATTTGCCTGTTGATGGATGTTTAGGTGTGCACATATATCTTTTACAGTCCCTGCTTGTAATCCATATAGTAAATTTATGTTTAGCTTTATGTTTAGGCAAACTATTTTCTTTTCATTTTTTTAAAGATTTGTTTATTTATTCAAAAGACAGAGTTACAGAGAGGCAGAGAGAGAGAGAGGTCTTCCATCCGCTGATTCATTCCCCAGATGGCCACAACTGCTGGAGCTGCGCCGATTTGAAGCCAGGAGCTAGGAGCTTCTTTTGAGTCTCCCACGCAGGTGCAGGGGCCCAAGGACTTGGGCCATCTTCCACTGCTTTCCCAGGCCATAGCAGAGAGCTGGATCAGAAGTGGAGCAGCTGGGTCTCAAACCAGCACCCATATGGGATGCCAACACTGCAGGCGGTGGGCGGTGGCTTTAGCCGCTGCGCAACAGTGCTGGCCCCTGCAAACTGTTTTTTATAGCAGCGGACTCACACATTAATTTTATTCTGTTAGAGTGTTTAAAAGTTTAGACTGGACAAATACTAACTTTAACATGTACCAGTATTTCTTTTAAAAGAAAGGAAAACAGTTGTGTGTGATTTGCCTGAGAACATGTTTATGTGTAAAGAGCCACTTCTTAAAGTGAATTTTTACAAAATAATTAAGCCTTGTGATTGTATGTAATCCCAGTTTTGCTATAATATTTTACAGAACATGGTCACTGAATTTGAATTTCTCAAGCCCTAGGGACTGCATTATTAAAGAATAAGTCTGGATGTTTCCACAAGTAATTAGTGTAACTTAGTCCATTTCTCCCCATTTTTGAGCTATTTATTTTTAGTTGCCTTTTTTGCATTATAAAGTGAAATCACTCATTGATATTTAACTGAAAAGTATTCCCAAATTTTTTTAGTTATTTTGTATTTACTTATTTTCCTTCAGATTTCCTATTGAGAAAAACTATAGGCATTTCAGTTGGCATTTTTGAGATAACTCTCAAAAGTATAAATTCTGGGAATTCAAGTGAATTAGGAGAGCAGTGCTTACCTGTCTTTCCATAGGTCAGTGAGGGGCTGCTAAGCCAAATGGCAGGGCTGAATTCAGTGACTTGATAAGCATTGGACCAGTAAGTGAAAAGAAATATTGGAAGAAGGGAATTATTTGAACTAATTACAAATTTCCTTTGGAGGGATCTATAATTTATCAGAACCACAATTAATAATGAATTATACTTGTAGATTCAATAGAGAACTAAACAGTAATACCAGAAATAATCAGTCATCCTGATGAGAATATTGTTTAAGACATTTGAGAGTAATTTCTAGAAGACTATTTGGAAATTTCCTTTAAATTTCTTGTCGAGAGGTATACATGGAATATTTGATGCATAAGGAGTTTGAAATAACTAGCTATTTTGAGAAAGTGGACATGATAGTTCATGGGCATCTTTTTCGTTTTTTCTTTTTTGGAAAATCCCTATGGCAAATTACCTCAATATTGATTTTTTTTAAAAAATATGAAATGCTTCATGAATTTGCATGTCATCCTTGTGTAGGGGCCATGTTAATCTTCTCTGTATTGTTCCAATTTTAGTATATGTGCTGCCAAAGTGAGCACCTCAATATAGATTTGAGTCTAGTGAGTTTTCTTACATTTAAGTAGGAACTGAGAATGAGATTATGAGTTGTCTAAATTATTAGCAAAGGTTAGACTTGAAGAAATCTTTTGAGAAATAGTTTCCTCTTGGTTAAAAGTAAAATTTCAGTAGTCCATTAGCACAGAATTGTCATGGACACAGTACTTCAAATGGCTTACTGAATACAAATTAAATAATTAAATAAAATAGTTTAAACATTTTTTATTTTGGCATTGCTCATCTGGCAAGATAAGCGGTCAATGGGATCAAAAATTAAATGAATGAGAAAATTTAAAGAGGGTTAGAAAATACCAAAACCAGCCTGTCTATCTGCCTTCCTTCCTTCCTTTCTTCCTTCTTTCTTCCTCCTCCCTCCTTCCTTCCTCCTTCCTTAAGATTTTATTTATTTACTTATTTGAAAGAGATACAGAGAGGCAGAGAGAGATAGAGAGAGGTCTTCCATACTCTGGTTCACTCCCCAAGTGTCACAACTGCCAGAGCTGAGCTGATGTGAAGTCAGGAGCCAAGAGCTTCTTCCGGGTCTCCCATGGCAGATGTAGGGGCCCAAGCACTATAACAGAGACCTGGATTGGAAGAGAAGCAGCCTGGACTCGAACCAGTGCCCATATGTGATGCTGGCACTGCGGGCAGAGGCTTAGCCCACTACATCACAGCATCAGCCCAACCAGCTTTCATTTCAATGAACTTACTGAACACTGGTGACTGGAGTTTCTATTACTAAGGCTGTGTAATAACTCACAGAAATCAAATCTCATGTAATGCTAGTACTGTATTTGATAACATCTCTACTTCCAGTTGAAAACAGAATAGTCCCTTTTGAACCTTAGTTTTTAAATTTTTAAGTTACTCTTTTTTTGGAAGTAATTATACCTTTAATATAACTAATTCTTATCTACTTTGTCCATTTTTATGTAATTTTTAAGAAATTCTTTTATCATTCAGTTTAGATTACTGCTTATATGGTAGGAAGTCTCAAATGAATACCAGATCTATTTTGATTTCTAATATTTTAATGTACTATATGAAAAACATATCTGATTTTCCAGAATCAAATTACTCCCTGATGCACAAGCAGATACACATACACATAAACTTAATGCTGTAGAACTTTCTGCCACTAGGACATGTGAAATTCAAATTCAGCTTTGTTAGATGTTTGATGTGACGTTTCCAATCACTTGAAAGATTTTCCAAGTCCCCAACAAAGATAGGATTAGAACTGGTGTCTCTGAAATATTCTACCAGTCTACCACATCTATTAGTCATTCCAGGACACTACCTCATCCATGTTTTGAGTAACCTTGTAGGATTGGATGGAGGACTGTTTCATGTCCTCCTATGCAATCTTTCCTAATATTACAACAAGTGTAGATGAACTAGACAACTGGGGAGTGTCTCTGACTTCTTGCTGCCCTGAAATGCTTTTTCTAAGACTATCCAGAATTATTCTTATCTCCTTACTCTCTTGTAGTGGTTTGAAGCTTGACTTTAATTACTGAGCTAGCTGTTGGTCCTGTTGCCTAGTAAAATTTGTCTAGATTCATAGCATATTTCTCTTAAGTTTTGTACCCTCTCTTTAGTATATCTGGCTATACATTAGACAGATGGAATTGGTTATGATACAAGGGTACTTCAAAAAGTTTATAGAAAACTGAAGTTAAAAGATTTAGTGCAAAAAATTTTGAAAACCATGCATAGTTTTTTCATTGTATGTATTTTCATTAGCTTTTCAAAGATCCTTTGTATGCAAGCATTCCAGAATTTTTTGTGTCACCATCTCTCTTACTGTGTTCCTTAATATTTGTTGTTCTGTTTGAAGTGATAGATTAAAGGAAATGTGTAGTCCTAGCAAACATTTTTCAACTTCTGAAACAGAAAAATTGACATTCAGTTTATTCAGATACTGACAAGAATATTTGTAAAAATTTAATCCAAAGTTATTCCTAAATAAAGTTGTAAGATATAAGAATAGATTTTTCTGAATATTAGATTTCTTACTTGTTTTTTAGACTAACAATTAATATGTATTAACTAAGAATTCCCTATTTTTAAAAAGATTTATTTTATTTATTTGAAAGACAGAGTTACAGAGCCAGAGAAAGAGAGAGAGATCTTCTGTCCACTGGTTCACTCCCCAAATGACCACAACAGCCAGAGCTGAGCTGATCCGAAGCCAGGAGCCAAGAGCTTCTTCTCGGTCTCCCACGTGGGTACAGGGGTCCAAGGACTTGGACCATCTTCTACTGCTTTACCAAGCCACAGCAGAGAGCTGCAACATCCAGGAGTAGAGTCAGCACCCACATGGGATGCCCACACTGCAAGCCTGGGCTTTAACCCACTGCACTACAGTGCTGGCCCCATGAATTCCTCATTTATAAAATTCAAATAATATCTGACCTACCTACTTCAAGATTTGTTGTTAGAATAAAATGAGAATATGTATGCACACTGTTTTTTTCTGCAAATTTCTGTAGAAGTTTTTTAATGATTATTATGGATTTCCATTCAAGACTTTTACTAAGATCTTATGTGAATGCTTTAGGCTTTAAGGATGACATTAGGTCTGATTTTTCAAGGATGTCACAGTGTGGTAGGAAGCTAGAGATCAAAACAGAAAATTGCTATAGAGTACAATGTTAGAAGTGCTCTAATTAGGGAATATCCAATAGCAACAAGAAATGAACACTTAAAGCTTCCTTGTGGATCAAAATGGTTCTCTAGAAGAGGCAATGCCTGAGAGGAGACCAAGAATCGGTGTCGGAGTTTGGCAGGGAACAAGGGACGGACACTTGGAGGATAGGAAACAACATGTACAAAACACATGGCATGGATGTAGGGAAAACTGTAATGTACTTGTAAATGGCAAGTTTAGGCACCTACTATATGAAAACAGACAGTGAAAGGAGGCTGAAGTAAAAGCCAGAGGCCTATTAAGAAAAGGTTCAGGGCCAGCACAGTGGCACAATGGATAAAGAAGGCTGCCTGCATTGCCTACATCCTGCTTGGGCACTGGTTCATGTCCCTGCTGCTCCATTTCCGATCCAGCTCTCTGCTAATGGGCTGGGAAAAGCAGTGGAAGATGGCCCAAATGCTTGGGCCTCTGCTAACCCTGTGAGAGACCTGGATGAAGCTTCTGGCTCCTGGATTCAGCATGGCCCAGCCCTAGCTTTTGTGGCCATTTGGGAAAGTGAACCCTCCAGAGAAAGAGAGAGAGAGAGATCTTCCGTCCACTGGTTCACTCTCGAAATGACCACAATGGCCAGAGCTGAGCTGATCCGAAGCCAGGAGCCAAGAGCTTCTTCTGGGTCTCCCACGTGGATGCAGGGGCCCAAGGACTTGGACCATCTTCTACTGCTTTACCAGGCCATAGCCTGGTAGATGGGAGATCTCTCTCCCTCTGTCTATAACTCTTTCAAATAAATAAATAAAATCTTAAAAAAAGAGATGTGTTTTTTATGCCAGGCATAAGATCTGAGATTTATTCATACAGGTGACATAGAGACATTGGGATTTTAAGGAGGGGAGTGGCAGAATTGGTGTGTATTAAAAGGATTATTGCTTTAAAAACACACATGATTATTGTTGGCTGTGGGGAGGAGGATTGCAGAAGACAGAAGTAGAGATCTCTTGGAAGGCTATTGCAACATTTTTGGTGAGAACTAATTTAGGATCATACTAAAATGATTGTGGGAATAGAAGATATTTAGGAAATCGAATTAGCAAAAGAGAATGTTTAGTTTATGTGATTCAGCATCCCTGGCTTTTTTATCTCTATTAAATCCTTTTTTTGTATTGCAATCTGGCCTGTCACGTGACTATGGGAATGAGGTGGCCAAACAAGTTTGACAAGTACTTAGGTACTTAAAATGTTGGATGAACTTATTAGTCTCCAAACTGAATTGATGTAACTTTAGCAAGTTGTTTTCTTTCTTTCTTTTCTGAAAAATAAAAAATGCAAAATGGAAATGTAAGACTAGCTAAATGGATGAGTGCCTCAGAGATTTTGGCCAGTGACTTGATTTGTTGTCTTAAGATGTCTTTCTTCACCTAATATATGAAAAGTCATACTAGGGACATGCTACATTCTGTCTTTTAAATTTGTGTTTGTTTGTGTGTACTTAATTTGCAAAGCAGAGGCAGAAATTAAGACCAAGAGACAGAGATAGTCCATCCACTGGTTCACTCTCCAAATGCCCACAACCAACAAGCATGGGCCAGACTGAAGCCAGGAAACCGGAAATACCTCCGGGTCTCCCATGTGGGTGGCAGGGATCCTAGCGCTTTTGTAATGATCTGCTGCCTCCCAGAGTACACATTGACAGGAAGCTGGATCAGAAGCAGAGGAGCAGGGATTTGAACCAGGCACTCTGATATGGAATGTCAGTGTCTCAAGCAGTGTCTTACTGTGCTAGATGCCCTGCCTTCTGCATTCAGTCTTGGAATAGGGCATATTGACTTTAACATTTCAGTAGGCCGGCGCCGCGGCTCAATAGGCTAATCCTCCACCTAGCGGCACTGGCACACCGGGTTCTAGTCCCGGTCGGGGCACCGGATTCTGTCCCAGTTGCCCCTCTTCCAGGCCAGCTCTCTGCTGTGGCCTGGGAGTGCAGTGGAGGATGGCCCAAGTGCTTGGGTCTTGCACCCCATGGGAGACCAGGAGAAGCACCTGGCTCCTGCCTTCGGATCAGTGCAGTGCGCTGGTCGCAGTGCGCCAGCCGCAGAGGCCATTGGAGGGTGAACCAATGGCAAAGGAAGACCTTTCTCTCTGTCTCTCTCTCTCTCTCTCTCTCACTGTCCATTCTGCCTGCCAAAAAAACCCACACATTTCAGTAGACACTTCCTTAAGTCAAGTAGCACTCCATTATGAAGAAATACTAAACAGAATCCGGCGCCCCGACCGGGACTAGAACCCGGTGTGCCGGTGCCGCTAGGCGGAGGATTAGCCTAGTGAGCCACGGCGCCGGCCTAAACATTCATTTTTTAAAACTCAAATAGCTTGGGCAGGTGTTTGGCCTAGCAGTTAAGATGCTATTTTGGACACCTACCTCCCATGTCATAGTGTCTGGGTTTGAATCCCAGCTCTGTTCCTGATTCCAACTATCTGCTAATGCCAGTCTAGGAGGGAGGCAGCCCTGATATTGCAAGTGGTTGAGTCCCTGCCACCCTCATGGGCCTAGATTCTGGGCTCTAAGCTTAAATCTTCCCAGTTCCATCCAGCCTTGGGGGCATTTGGAGAGTGAACAAGAGATGAAGTTTTTCTATCTCTCTCTCAAATTAAAAAAAAAAAAAAAACACATAGATTTATGGAGATAAAGTTCATGTGCCATAACTTCTCCCATATAAAGTATTCATTTCAGTTTTCAGTGTATTCATAGTGTTTTGCAACCATTACCACAAACAATGAAAGCATTTCATCATCCCAAAGGGAAGCTAAGTACCCTTTAGTAGTCCCTCCTTATATTCCCCAACCTACTCGTAGCTCTAGGCAGGTACTATCTGCTTCCAGTCTCTATAGGTTTCTTTTTCTAGAAAATTTGTATAAATCGAGGCATGCGACCTTTGGGCATTTGTGACTGGCTTCTTTCACTTACTCTAATGTTTTCAAAGTTTTGTTACATGTAATGCATCTTAATGTTGCTTCCCTTTTTGTTATGGGATAATATTTGAATGCATGGGTGTAATATACCTTATCCACTTATCAGTTGATGGCCATTTATGTCATTTCCACTTTCTGGCTGCTATAATAAATAATAGTTGTAATTGTTCATGTATAAGTTTTTGTATAAACATATGTTTTTATTACTTAGGTACCTACCCAAAGCAGGAATAGAACTCTATATAGGAGTAGAATTACTTAGTCATGTAAATATGATAACTCTCATGTTTAGACATCTGAAGAGCACAATTTTTCAAAAACTGTATTTATCTATTTGAGAGGTGGATTTCCCAGCCACTCATTCACTCCCTGAATGCTCACAACAACCAGGGTTGTGCTAGCTCAAATGAGAATCCTGGAACTCAACTCCATTCTTCTGATGTGGCTGACAGGGACCAAAGTACTTGACCCATCACCTGCTGCCTCCCTGAGTGGAATCTGAACGGAGCCAGACTCAAACTCAGGCACTCTGATATGGGGTAAGAGCGTCCAAAGTGGCATCTGAACCACTTTTCCAAATGCTACTCCAATTGAAATTTTCCTGTGTTTAATGCAGGTCATGTTAAGGCATGTTTGGGATATATACTTTGGAACTTCTAATGTGAGGGTGGTTAATTTATCTCAGCATTATCACAGAAGGTGTTGATGCTTCCAGATAAAGACTGGAAGTATTGGCTGGCGCCACGGCTCACTTGGCTAATCCTCTGCCTGCGGCGCCGCAGCCCAGGTTCTAGTCCTGGTTGGGGCACTGGATTCTGTCCCGGTTGCTCCTCTTCCAGTCCAGCTCTCTACTGTGGCCTGGGAGGGCAGTGGAGGATGGCCCAAGTGCTTGGGCTCTGCACCTGCATGGGAGACCAGGAAGAAGCACCTGGCTCCTGGCTTCGGATCGGCACAGCGCACCGGCCATGGCGGCCATTTGGGGGGGTGAACCAACGGAAAAAGGAAGACCTTTCTGTCTCTGTCTCTCTCACTGTTTAAATCTGCCTGTCAAAAAAAAAAAAAAACAAAACTGGAAATATTAATATTTGAGCATGTCAATGCAATAAGAAAAGGACAAATGTTTACAAGTCAGAAAACAATAAAAATTATGAGTAGAATGGACAGGACACCTTTGAATAGATAAGTTAATACCTAATTTGACTAAATTTTATAGTTAAGGGAATGATAGAGGGGATGATACTACTATTAGTGGATATTTGGAGATTATCAGTATCACAAAGGAGAAAACTTGGTTCATAAACTACTGGAAAACAGAAAAATCATATTCTGAACAAATCAATTTTTTGTTATAATGAAGATTGTAAAGTTATGTATTAACGTCTTGAGAAAAAGCTGTTTTAATAATTTAGTCATCTAAAAATGAAAATAAAACTGTCACTCTCATCCAAAAGGAAAACTTCAAATTATACAAAAACTAAAATCAAAATGGCACTCATCTGATGGCCTGATTGACAGGGAATAGTTATTATAATCTTAAACATCTCTTCAGGTTTACCTGTGAAAGAAATCTGCTTGGAATAGAAAATTCTCTTGATATTTTAAACTTTTTTTTCCTCATGATAATTTATACATAAAGAAATAATGTTGACTTTTATTGAGCTATTTTCCCACCCTAGCGCCTTCAGTCTGAAGGTAATAAAGGTATTTTCTTCTCTCTATTCTTCTGGCTGAACACAGGAAAATAAAGCTGGTAGCAGGAAATGTGCTAGGCTCTCTCTCTCTTTTTTTTCAATAGCTCTTTGAAGTAAGTGTAATTAATCCCACTTTCCTGATTCAGAAACTAAGGCTCACTAGACATACTGGCTGTGTATTGAATAATACAGTGGATTCATAAAACAAATACAGAGCTGTAAAAAGTCAATGTAACTATCAGCTTCCTCTGTGGAAGCTAAGCACTCTGTAATTCAAAGATGGGAAGTTGTGACCTAGGATTAGTCAGATTTTATGGTACTGACTCCTGCCCCTGTATTTAATGGTATATGGTATTTAGATTATTATAAGGAAAACCAGAATGTGTCTCAGTAGTGGTAATAGCATGAGCAACGATGAGAAAGACAAGAGTATGTATGACATTTATTAGGAAATTTTCTGTCAGCCTTTTTATGTTGCAAGAAACAGTAACCCACTGAAACTCAAGAAAAGGATAGATATCGGAAAGCCCACAGAGAAGTCTCAGGGACTATTGAGCAAAATCAAAAAGGCAGATCTGAGGAAAAGAACCTGGTATTAGCCCTACTCTGATCTCTGTCTCAACACCACAGAACATGGGTTCAGCCATCGTTATTCCTAACACACTGTTCATTAACTTGTGTTTTCTTAGTCCCACAGCTTTAATGATCTCCAAGCCCAGCAACAACTTCCTCCCTTTCTTTTAGTTAAAATGTCTGTATCAGAAGGAATCCAATTAGAGCATCTTTCTGAGGTAACTAACCTATGGGTTTCTGGCCCACCATTGCTTCCTTAGGTCATGTCTGTTGCAGATAGCTTTGACCACACTTGATAGCATCCTACAGCCCACTGCTACAGAACTAGAATTCCATCAGCAGCACAGGTCCTATCAGCTGGGTTAGACGGTTTATAAAAGGGAAGCATCAGTGAAGCATGAGGAAAGTATAATGGGTCATGAACCTTCCTACTTCCTGGATGGGTGTGGAAGACATAGCTTTATTTTCATGAAAACTGTCATCATTTAAAAACTATGTCAAGGCAAAGGTCTTTTTTAATCCTAGCAGTCTATCAATGATGTTGCCTCTCTCCAAAACTTTAATGTCATTTTCTCCCTCCACCTTTGTTCCCCCCCTCCTCCCTTGCTTCCTCAGCCTCCTCAGCTTGTCTTTGCAACCGCTTGTAACTTCATTTGATCCTAACGGCAAGGAGAGAATGGACAAAAAGTCTTCATTGTCTCAGCATTAAGAGACAACAAAGACATGTCCTAGTGCTCAACATATATTCAAAACTCAAAGATTATAAATCATGGTTTGTGAGGAGGTGGAGTTACTGTATTTTCTTTACATTAAAAAATTTTCTTTGAATTTTGAAAATGAACACAGACATTTCCATTTATTCAAAAAAATATTAAGATTTATTTTGTTTCTTTGAAAGGCAGAGTTACAGAGAGAGGGGTTGAGGGAGGGAGAGATCTTCTATCCACTGGTTCACTCCCCAGATGCCACAACAGCTAAGGCTAGGCCAGGCCTGGCCAGGCCTAAGCCAGGAGCCAGGAGCTTCTTCAAGATCTCCATGCAGGTGCAGGAGCCCAAAGACTTGGACCATCTTTCACTGCTCTTCCAGGAGCATAAGCAGGGAGCTGGAGTGGAAGTGGAGCAGCCAGGACTGGAATCGACACCCATATGGTCATAGGCAACGGTTTAACCAGTTATGCCACAACACTGGCCTCTCAAAAAATTTTTAGATGTATAGTAATTTACATTTGAGTTGAATTATGAACAGTATGAAATGAAAAGCAAAATTTATTAAAAAATTTAAATCAGAATTATTACATGATGAATTTTTATAACAAAAAGACTGACCTTCTTTTTTATTTTCTAACAACTCAGCTAGCATATAGGTTTGTAGTAGATGCCCAGTAGTAGTTTGTTACAGTATAAATAGTGGACCAGCTATTTCAATTACAGGAGGCAGAGAATCTTTAATGTATAATATTTTTTCTTGAAATTTTATCAGAATTCTTAAATTTCTCACTGTCTTTAATTTCAGTAATATTAATTTTTAAAAGTATTTCATCTTCGTTCAAAGCACTTTAGTACAATATGCTATCATTTCTATAGATATTAAAATTCACAAAGGTAGATGAGATATTAATATAATCATTAGAAAATAGTTTATATAATATCCAGTATATCAAAAAACAATTATGTATCTATACTTAATATTGTATTCTAATGTGGCAATTTATTTTCAAAATACTTTACTTTTTCACATTAAATTTTCTATATTTTTCGGAGTTTGAGAAAATGTGTAATGTTTAATAAAGATACCCGTAGACATCAACAAATAGTAAAGATAATATTTTCCCAAAGCATATCTAACTTATTTTCCTGATTTCTGTATGCTTATCAAATACAGAGCCCCCACAAAGGCCGCCCCATTTCCTGAATCTATATCATCTTTCAATACTTGATACGAAGGTCACTTAACTCAATTTATTACAAGAAGAATCTTTGAGGATGATGCTTTGGCACAGAAGGTTAAGCTTCCACCTGCAGTACCAATCCCATATGGGTATCTCTGCAGAAGTCCTATATGGGCACTGGTTCAGGTCCTGGCTGCTCCACTTCCTATCCAGTTTCCTGCTACTGTACATGAGAAAGCATCTGAGGATGGCCCAAGTCTTGGGGCTCCTGCACCCATGTGGGAGAACTGGAGGAGGCTCCTGGCTTCTGGCTTCCGCTTAGCCCAGGCCTGGCTGTTGCGGCCATTCAGAGAATGAAGCAGCAGATGGAAGCGCATGCTCTCTCCTCGCTCTCTCATTCTCTCTCTCTCTCTCTCTCTCTCTCTCTCTCTCTCTGTGTAACTCTTACTTTCAAATAAATAAGTCTTAAAAAAAATCTTTAACTTGGTTTTGACTAGGTTTTTACCATTGCTCCAAGTTCCTAGAGTATAAACCTTTTATATATAATACTTAACCTGACTTATTCATTGTATCCCAAGCATGTAACATGTTTCCATGAGTGGTTAAACTTTGTATAATTTGTGTCACTTGTAGCATATGTGTAAAATAACTGATCTATCCTTAATTAGCTGAGTGAACAGAGTAAAAGACTAGCATTTAGGTGCCCAGCTAAATTAATATCCAATATTTCTTTGTCATACACTGGATGGTTAAGAGTATTTGACCCTTGAACTTTAGAGGAATTCTACAAATTTGGCATAGTTCTCTCACATCAATGGACTATGTGCAAAAAAATCTGGATTCTGCTGGTATAGTGTTAGTAGTATGATTAGGAATTGAAACATCTTTGCTTCCCTATGGAAACCATATTTTACTAAGAAGCCAAATAGATAGGTGCTTTTCAAACTTCTTTGCCAATAACCCAGAATATTTCACTTTTCTGTGTCTCACTATTAAGATTTCACAGCCTCCAATGGGTTGTGTCCTACAGTTTTTTTTTAAAGATTTATTTTATTTATTTGAAAGTCAGAGTTACAGAGAGGCAGAGCCAGAGAGAGAGAGAGGTCTTCCATCTGCTGGTTCACTCACCAGTTGGCCACAGTGGCCAGAGCTGTGCCGATCCAGAGCCAGGAGCTTCTTTTGGGTCTCCCACGTGGGTGCAGAGGCCCAAGAACTTGAGCCATCTTCTACTGCTTTCCCAGGCTATAGCAGAGAGCTGGATTGGAAGTGGAGCAACCAGGACTCAAACCGGTGCCCATATGGGATGCCGGTGCTGCAGGCTAGGGCTTTAACCTGCTGTGTCACAGTGCTGGTCCCTGTGCTATAGTTTTTAATGTATTGTTGCAGCTGGGACTAAGAAGCTCAATATATAAAAATACCCTACAGTTTTTGAGTTGGTAGCCAGTGTTTCTTGTGATTATTTATCTTTCCCCTGTTGAGTATTAGGTTCTTCTGGGATTCTAAAGTAAATTCTAACATAAAAGAACTGTGGAATACCAAAGCTTCCGCTTCTTTTCTTACCCTGTTTCTACCCTTTTTCTCTGGTGCCATCTTTTTTTTTTCCCATTAATTCTTTCTAGCTAAATACATTGACAAATTACAGCAGGTACATGTTTATGTTTATGGCCTCTTCTGCAATAGTAACTGAACCTATAACATTGCAGATAGAACAAAACTCTTGTCATTTGTGGTAGGGATATTTTGGTGGAATTGTTTGTGAAATAATGAAAGATGTAATGAGAGTTATTTGAGATTATTTTCTGAGTAAAGCTTTTTAAGTGGATACTTTACAAATAAGCTAAACTCTACCTCTGTTAACCTCAAATTGATTTTAATGAAATTCCCAATATTTTGGTATGGTAAATAGATTCTGAAAAAAACCTGATGGTATGAAAATAGTTTAAATTTCTACCAACTCATAACTTCTTGCACATCAACCTTCCTCAAGAAAACTTTAATATGGTAGTATCTGCCCTAAAGCCATCATCTCATGCTTTCACAGTTTTAATAATTTATTTACTCAATATGAAATAGGCTTCCATAGTAAGTAAGAATATTTCAATATCTGAGGGAAGAATATTATTTAGATTAGCACTATACAGTATAACTTTATGTAATGATAGTATAAAGATATTTAATGCTTGAAATATGGTTAGTGTGACTATCACATTTTATTCAGTTTAAAAAAAGTTTTAAATTATTTTCATTTTGTTTGAAAAGCAGAGATACCGAGAAAAATCTTCTGTCTGCTGGTTTACTCCTCAAATACCCTCACCAGCTGGGGCTTAGCCAATCTGAATTGGGGGTGCCAATATAAGCCTTGCACGTGGGTGACAGGGACCCTATTGCCTGAGCTGTCACCTTCTGCCTCCCAGAGTGCACGTCAACAGGAAGCTAGCATCAGCAGTTGAGGCAGGACTCAAACCCAAGCGCTCCCTCTGATATGGGATAGTGCATCCCAAGCCATGTCTTAAACTGCTGCTTCAAATGCCCACTGCCATTCAACTTTAATTTGTTTAAATTTAATTTTCTGTATATGGTTAATGGCTATTTGACAGTACTGATTTAGATATTGCTTTTGATATAGTGAATTTTTTTAATTTTTTTTTTTTAATTTTTTTTTTGACAGGCAGAGTGGACAGTGAGAGAGAGAGAGACAGAGAGAATTCTGGTCTTCCTTTGCCGTTGGTTCACCCTCCATTGGCCGCTGCGGTAGGCGCGCTGCGGCCGGCACACTGCGCTGATCCGATGGCAGGAGCCAGGTGCTTCTCCTGGTCTCCCATGGGGTGCAGGGCCCAAGGACTTGGGCCATCCTCCACTGCACTCCCTGGCCACAGCAGAGAGCTGGCCTGGAAGAGGGGCAACCGGGACAGGATCAGTGCCCCGACTGGGACTAGAACCCGGTGTGCCGGCGCCGCAAGGCGGAGGATTAGCCTACTGAGCCGCGGCGCCGGCCGATATAGTGAATTTTGGTTTATCAAAATTGCTTGTTGTCTAACTGAATACTGTCCTTAACCATTGGAATGAATGTCATGCCTAGACCTGATTTTATATTTTGTTGAACATATAACTATACAGAGAAAAGAACTTTTTAAAGTGACTTTTTTAAGAAAAGATTTATTTTATTTATTTGAAAGACAGAGTTACAGAGAAAGGTAGAGAGAGAGAGAGAGAGAGAGAGAGAGATCTTCCATCTGCTACTTCACTCCCCAAATGGCCGCAACGGGCAAAACTGAGCCGATCTGAAGCCAGGAGCCAGGAGCTTCTTCCTGGTCTCGCACGTGGGTGCAGGGATCCAAGGACTTGGACCATCCTCCACTGCTTTCCCAGGTGCATTAGCAGAGAGCCATATGGGAGTGGAGCAGCCAAGACTTGAACCAGCACCCATTTGGGATTGCGGCACTGCATGCCAGGGCTTTAACCCCTGCACCACAGCGTCGGCCTCTAAAGTGCTTTTAAATACTGTAGTTTGACCATCTAGCCCTAGTGGACTACATTTTCAGGATCTGAGGTCTGTGTTTTCAGTAACCCTCTTGTTGGGTTTGTGTTGAAATTGTTATTCTGAGCCTATTGGTCCTATATTGTGTCATAAATTACATAGTGGTTCTATGATGAATGCCAAAGTGTCAGGAACTGAGGTTTTTTGGTAAACAAACTGAGATTTTTAGCAAGTTATAAGCAGACAATACAGATGTAAAAATTTATATGATTCAATAAAAATCCTATGGTTTTTTAGTTTGACTTGAAAATGTGAGTCTGACCTCTGTTAGAGAATGAAATTCAAGTATTTTATAGAATTCTGTTTTTGAATTATACCTGTGACTTTCAGATTATTATTAATGAGGAAGGAGGGAGAGAGAGTGAGAGTGCTTCCATTCTCTGGTTCACTTCCCAAATGCCAGTAAACAGCCAGGTCTGGACTGGGCTGAAGTCCTGAGCCAGGAACCCAATAGATCTCCATGTGGGTGGCAGGAACTCAACTACTTGATGGCTGCCTCCTAGGGTGCAATAGGACAAAACTGGAATCAGAAGCAAAGTCAGGACTTGAACCCAGGTACTCCAGTATGGGATGCAGGCATCTTAAACAGCATCTTAACTACTATGCCAAATATCTATCCCAATATCTGTGATTATTTTGGAACAGATTTGATAGAATATTAGTTCCAATATTGGGATTTAAAAACTTAATAGAATATTGCTTTTTTCTCCCTCTATTCCATATCTTTATTTTAAAATATATTAGTAAATTAAGGCATGTAAATAATTAATACTTATGTACATTTATTGAACAGATATTTAATTAGCAACTGTTTGGGGCACAATACTCCACTAAGACTCTGTGGAAAAATACAAACATGATTTATACTCCCATAGCAAATTGTTATGCAGATTCATCCACATTCATAATAATACAGAATACAATAATTTAAGTGCATTTGCCAGTTTCCTTTCATTTATGGAGACCTAAGAAAAATGAAAGTCAATCAGGAATGCATGCTGGAGCTCCAGAGGTTAGCAGTGAGTTGGCCAAAGCATGGTTTAATGTGTTAAATGTGATAGTGATCAACACCAGCTTTAAAATCTTCAAAATGTCTTTGTGATTTTGTAGTCTTATAGGAATTAGTATGAAACAGTAAGACTAAGATCTGGCTTCTGCCACCCACGTGGGAGACCTGAAGAAGCTCCTGGCTCCTGGCTTCCTCCCAGCTCAGGCTTGACCATCTGGTCATCTAGGAAATAAACCAATGGATGGATGTGTGTGTGTGTTTGTGTCCCTCCCTCTCTCTGTAACTGTGACTTTCAAATAAATAAATCTTAAAAAAAAGAAACTTCAATGCCTTTTGTGAAAGCATTGTATTAAGTTGAAAATTGTTCAGTGTTGAATATAATGTTTTTCTTTTGGATAAACCTAGGTTCTTTTTTTTTTTAAGATTTTATTTATTTATTTGAGAGGTAGAATTACATACAGAGGGAGAGACAGAGAGAAAGGTCTTTCATCTTTTGGTTCACTCCTCAAAGGGCTACAAAGGCTGGAGCTGCGTGGATCCGAAGCCAGGAGCCAGGTGCTTCCTTCTGGTCTCCCATGTGGGTGCAGGGGCCCAAGGCCTTGGGCCATCTTCCACTGCTTTCCCAGGCCACAGCAGAGAGCTGGATCGGAAGAGGAACAGCCAGGACTAGAACTGGTGTCCATATGAGATGCCAGTGCCGCAGGTGGAGGATTAACCAAGTGAGCCACGGCACCAGCCCCAAACCTAGGTTCTTGAATCTTTAGTGTTTTTTTTTTTTAATCTTTTACCAAAAATGATGTTTTAGTATACCTTTAATCCTTTTCTTAAGAGTCTGTTCTTGGTTTTTGTCTCAACTATTGAGGAAGTTTTTGTTTTAATTTTTGTGCAAATTGTTGAACTCTTTACTTAGTATAGAATTGGTCTTCTGTGTATAAAATTAATCCAAAGTGGATCTTAGGAATGGGAAGGGGAGGGGGAGGAGAAGAAGCAGTGGGAGGGTGGGTGTGGTGAGAAGAATCACCATATTCCTAAAGTTGTACTTATGAAATGCATGGGGTTTGTATTCCTTAAATGAAAGGTTTCTTTGGTAGGGGGAAAGCATCAACAACAACAACAAAAAGAGTCTGTTCTTAAACATTAGATCTTTTGTTATTGTCCCAAAGGTCCCTGAGGTATTATTATTTTTCAATGTCTGTTCTCTCTGTTGTTAGGAAAGGATAATTTCTGTTGCTCTAGTTTCAAGTTAATTGGCTCTTTTCTGTGTCATCTTCATTTTACTATTGAGTACATCAGTGAGTTTTTAAATTTGGCTTATTGCATTTTTCAATTCTAAAATTGCCATTGAGTTGTTATAACGAACTTCTTTCTTACTCCTGAAACTGTTTTTCCATTTGTTTCAAGTATGTTCATGATAGCTTAAATAGTCAGCAACTCACTTATGTTTTATATTTGCCAACAAGAAATAAGAATCTGTCATATAATAAGATATACATTCATTATTAGAACAGTATAAATGAAAGGAAATTGGCTATATGATTTGATATTATCTTTTAGTTAGTAAACATAATCTAATCAGCCAACAACACTAATAGTTTGTTTCTCAAAATATATGTGATTCCGCCGGCACCGCGGCTCAGTAGGCTAATCCTCCGCCTTGCGGCGCCGGCACACCGGGTTCTAGTCCCGGTTGGGGCACCGATCCTGTCCCGGTTGCCCCTCTTCCAGGCCAGCTCTCTGCTGTGGCCCGGGAGTGCAGTGGAGGATGGCCCAAGTCCTTGAGCCCTGCACCCCATGGGAGACCAGGAGAAGCACCTGGCTCCTGCCATCGGATCAGCGCAGTGTGCCGGCCGCAGCGCGCCTACCGCAGCGGCCATTGGAGGGTGAACCAATGGCAAAAAGGAAGACCTTTCTCTCTGTCTCTCTCTCTCACTGTCCACTCTGCCTGTCAAAAATTAAAAAGAAAAAAAAAGAAATATATATATGTGATTCCTTACTGAAAAATTATTTCTTTTTAATGCCTTTTGTGATTTTGTGAGTTATTTGGTTAATGACAACTGAAAATGAAGCTCCAAAGTTTGTGACCACTTCATCTCCTTTTGGACCAGACAAAAGATCGAGTGTGAATCATCTTCTTAAGGTCCCTAACAAGGACAGATTTTACATCTAGAAAAGAGCTCATTATGTTGCTGATCACCTGTGATCAAGAATTTGTCCTATGCCAGATTTACATTTTAAGGTCATTTCTTTCCCTTAAAAAATAGAAAACAGGTGTTTTTAATTTCTGTATAGTAGTTACTAATGTGGGAAATTGGAAGACTGAAAAGCATAGGAAGAAATGGAAGCCACTCATAATTTCACTATTTTGAAATAATTATTGTTAACAGTGCCTTTCCCCCTTCACATTATACCATTGATTTTTTTCTTGTGTTAGATATTATTACTATTCACTTAAATAAATATTTTAGTGTATTTAACCAACCTATTTTTTGGTTATAGAAATTCTCAGATTTGGATATGCCATTAGCCCTCTTAGGGTTTTTTTTTTTTTTCATAACTTACTTATTTTATTTGAAAGCCAGAGTGACAGAGAGAGAGGGGGAGACACAGAGAGATCTTCTATCTGCTAGTTCATTCCCCAAATGGACACAGTGGCTAGGGTTGGGATAGACTGAAGCTAGGCTCCTGGAACACTATCTGGGTCTCCCACATCAGTGGCAGGAGCCTAAGTAATTGGGCCATCTTCCACTGCCTTCCCAGACACATTAGCAGGGTGTTGAGTTGGAAACACAGCCAAAAGTCCCTAAGTCTAAACAGTTTTTATTTAGTCTTTTTGTTTTTATCAAGAAGACACTCATCTTTTTCTTCATTTTTTCTTATATTTTTTATTAAAACTTACTTTGTATCACAATTTAATTGTTCACAGTGCCTGAGATCTGCTTCTTCCTTTTACTTCTTAAAATTTTTAAAATCATAGTGTCCAGAACTTTATGTCCTAATATTATCCTAACACAGGTTATAATAAAATGACTTTTTTTTTTTTTGACAGGCAGAGTGGACAGTGAGAGAGAGATAGAGAGAAAGGTCTCCCTTTGCCTTTGGTTCACCCTCCAATGGCCGCCGCAGTAGGTGCGCTGCGGCCGGCGCACTGCGCCGATCCGATGGCAGGAGCCAGGTGCTTCTCCTGGTCTCCCATGGGGTGCAGGGCCCAAGGACTTGGGCCATCCTCCACTGCACTCCCGGGCCACAGCAGAGAGCTGGCCTGGAAGAGGGGCAACCGGGACAGGATCGGTGCCCCGACCGGGACTAGAACCCAGTGTGCCTGTGCCGCAAGGTGGAGGATTAGCCTAGTGAGCCTCGGCGCCGGCTTAAAATGACTTTTTAAACAAATTTGAGGCGAGAGAGCCAGAGAGCACCCCCAATTGCATTACTCCCCAAATGATCACAGTGGCCAGGGCTGGGACATGTTAAACCTGGGAACTGGAAACACAATCCAGGTCTCCCACATTACTGGCAGGAATCCAATTACTTTGAGTAATCACCACTGCCTCCCACGGTATGTGTTTATGGGAAGCTAGATTCAAGAACCAGAGTACAGAATTGGACCTGGACACTGACATGGGACACAGGTGTGTCAGCCAGTATCCTAACCACTAGGTCAAACATCCACCTCATATCAAAATGATTTTTTAAAGAGGTGGAGTTAGGTCAAACTTCTGTCTCTGATACTTAACACCATTTGGGTATGGCAAGTTACTTAGTCTTTCTAGGTCTGTGTTTCCTCATTTGTGAAAAGTATTATTAATACTCATATTTACAGTTGGAGTTTGCTTAATATAATTAAGTTAATGAAATGAAAATGCATAGTGATACTTTTTTTGGGGCAGATAGAGATATAGACAGTGAGAGATAGAGAGAAAGGTCTTCCTCCCGTTAGTTCACTCCCCCAATGGCCGCTACGGCCAGTGCTGAGCCGATCCGAAGCCAGGAGCTGGGTACTTCCTCCCAGTCTCCCATGCGGGTGCAGGGACCCAAGCACCTGGGCTATCCTCCTCTGCCCTCCCAGGCCACAGCAGATAGCTGGACTGGAAGAGAAGCAACCGAGACTAGTACCCGGTGCCTCAACCGGGACTAGAACCCGGGGTGCCAGTGCCATAGGAGAAGGATTAGCCAAGTGAGCCACAGCACCAGCCCAAACTTATTCTTAAGCGTGAGTTGATATTTTAGGCTCTGTGGATCTTATGGTTTCTGCAACAATTGCTCAACTCTGCCATTGTACAAAAATGATCACAGCAGTAGCCAGTAACACTTGATTTACAAAAATAGGCACCCTGGCTATAGCACATTGTTTGCTGAACCCTTGCTCTTGAGAAAACTGTGAAAGAAATAGATCAGGGTGGTGGCTATGGAGATGGAGACAGTGGATCAATTTAAGATTTATGATGTAAGTGAAATTGAGACAAACTGGTGATGGATTGAATGTGGTGGGTCAGGAGAGTAAACATACTCCTGCTAATACATCCTCCTATAGGGGATTCACACATTGACATATGGGGTTAGTTTTGTGGTTTAGTTCCAAGATTAAAGATACAGTTACATAAAATTTTCTGATTTGTGCTTGTAATCTCCCAATTGAATTGCTGCTGATTTTGTACTCTCCTGATCAAATTGTTGTCAAGTTATAACAATGCTATTTATCTCCTGGTTGAATTCTGTGTTCTTTTCATACAGGACTGGAGACTCATTCAATATGATTTTGCTTAATTTTTGTGCCTCATTATGGCAGTGGGATCCCAGCACTGAAGTCACATGGTGACATGTTAGGGAATTAAATTTAGAGAGCCAGACTTGAGTGAATGAAATTGTGAAAGGATGGTAGAAAAGTAGAAACTCTCTATATAATTAGTTTTAAGAATCTTAATTGAAATGAGACAGCTAAATTGGAATGAGTAATCAAAAAAGGAATTTTGTTGTTGTTGTCTCTCAAGATTAGGGATGACCAAAAGGATCCAGTAGAGTAGAGATGCAGAAAACAAAACAACGACCAATGGAAAAGATCCCTTACAAGCTTTGAAAAGATAAATTGAGGGAATGAAGGAATATACCTCCTCCATTTTAGCAGGAAGGAAGGAAAGGATGGATATGTGCCATTAGCTTTTAGATTTTAAGAGGCAGAAAATTGTCTTTCTACAGTGTTTGAAGTTTGTTACTTGGTTAGCCACCACCCCCACTAGTAGATTCCTCATAATTAATGTCAGTGCTTATTCTACAGTTATCTCATTCTTATTCTTTTGCTCTCCTTCTTTAAAGAAACAAAGAATAGAGAGAACTGAGCATCACAGGGAGATTGAAAAGGAATAGTACACAGATAATGAGATGCATCACTTACAACCTCCCCACATAGGTCATTGACTCAACTAGTCTCAGTCTGGGTATTTGGGATGCAGCATTAGGAAGATGTCCTCCATGAGGGAATAAGATGTAATTCAAAGATACATTATACAGTGGTTTGAAATTAGACCAGGGAACAATGAAAGTGCCTCCTTGAAGCTGAGGACTCAGATGTTGAAGTCACAGTAAATAGATTTGGACAGATGGCCATGTTATTATGAGCTGGAACAAGACAGATATCCATTAGCCCAATGCTGTGCAAGCTTATTTTATAGTAGTGGGGCTCTTTCTTCAAACAATATCATACATTGAATCTCAATAAACAAAACACGTTAAAGAAGACCTTTGATGGAAGCAGGTAGCATGGGGGCCAGAGCCAGAGCATCTATTCCCAGGTACTTACAAGTACCCTGAAACTCTTTGGAGCATTCTGAAAGGTAATTTCAAGCAGTAACAGGCATTTACAAACCTTTTTCTTTTATTGATTTAATTATCATTAGGGCGAGCATAGTGTAAAATGCCCAGGTGATACCAAAAGATACCCAGTGAAAAAGAATTCTCCCATCCCAGGATCTTAATTCCCCAGTCCCTTTGCCTAGAATTATATTCAGTTACTGGTTCCTTGTATGGATTTCTTCTAGAAATACTCTTTTTTAAAAAAAGATTTATTTTTTATTTATTTGAGAGGCAGAGTTAGAGAGAGAGAAGGAGAGAGAGGTCTTCCATCCACTAGTTCACTCCCCAAATGGCAGCAATGTGGTGTGTGCCAGGCCAAAGCCAGGAGCCAGGAGCTTCTTCTGGGTCTCTTATGTAGGTGCAGGGTCCCAAGCACTTGGGCCTTCTTCAGCTGTTTTCCCAGGCTATTAGCAGAGAGCTGAGTCAGAAATAGAGCAGCTGGGTCTCGACCTGGTGACCATTTGGAATGCCAGCATCACAGGTGGTGGCTTCACCTGCTATGCCACAACACCCACCCCACCTAGAAATATTTTATGCACATACAGACATAAGAATGTATCCCCTCCTTTTTTGTCTTTATCACAAATTAGAGCTCACTGTGTATATTCTTCCTACCTTGCTCATTCATTTTGAACCTTTGCTCAGATGCATCTACCTCGTTCTTGTTAAATAGCTGCATGGTAATATAAAGTTTTTTTTTTTTTTTTAAATTTTTGACAGGCAGAGTGGACAGTGAGAGAGAGACAGAGAGAAAGGTCTTCCTTATTGCCATTGGTTCACCCTCCAATGGCCGCTGCGGTAGGCATGCTGCGGCCGGCACACTGCGCTGATCCGATGGCAGGAGCCAGGTGCTTCTCCTGGTCTCCCATGGGGTGCAGGGCTCAAGGACTTGGGCCATCCTCCACTGCACTCCCTGGCCACAGCAGAGAGCTGGCCTGGAAGAGGGGCAACCGGGACAGGATCGGTGCCCCGACTGGGACTAGAACCTGGTGTGCCGG
The DNA here is from genome assembly GCF_033115175.1 of Lepus europaeus. Taxonomy (NCBI): domain Eukaryota; kingdom Metazoa; phylum Chordata; class Mammalia; order Lagomorpha; family Leporidae; genus Lepus; species Lepus europaeus. Next base: position 101,564,369 of record NC_084827.1, on the reverse strand, counting down.
CGCTGCAAGGCGGAGGATTAGCCTACTGAGCCGCGGCGCCGGCAATATAAAGATTTAAAAATCTAATTTAATGATTCTTTGTTGATAGAAATGTACATTTTTAAAAGTTTTTTGCAATTACTGTTTTAATAAGTATCCTTGAAATTTTTTTTTTTTTTTGACAGGCAGAGTGGACAGTGAGAGAGAGAGAGAAAGGTCTTCCTTTTTGCCATTGGTTCACCCTACAATGGCCGCCGTGGCCAGCACATCGCGCCGATCCGATGGCAGGAGCCAGGTGCTTCTCCTGGTCTCCCATGGGGTGCAGGACCCAAGGACTTGGGCCATCCTCCACTGCACGCCCGGGCCACAGCAGAGAGCTGGCCTGGAAGAGGGGCAACCGGGATAGAATCCGGCACCCCAACTGGGACTAGAACCCAGGTGTGCCGACGCCACAAGGCGGAGGATTAGCCTGTTGAGCCACGGCGCCAGCCTGAAATGTATCTTTAAGAATATGTGTGAATGTATGTCCAAGATAAATTCTTTTGAAAACATTTGAGGAGGAAAGTGGCAACATTAGAAAGACAAATATAATATTAGCATGATCAGAACAAAGTGGTTTTCTTTCTTTGCATGGTATTTACTACATCTCAGCCTCACTTTGTTCTTTAAGAAATATATCATGTGGCAGGTGTTTGGCCTAATGGTGAAGACATCTTGAGACTTCTGCATAGCACCTCTAAGTGCCTGGGTTCAAGTCCTGGCTCTGCTGTCAGTTCCAGCTTCCTGCTGTTGTACGTCCTGGTAGGGAGCCAGTGATGGTGGCTCAAGTGGTTGGGTTGCTACCACCCACAAGGCAGACCTGGATTGAGTAGCAGCTTATGGTTTCAGTTTTGCCCAGCCCAAGCCATTGAGGGCATTTGGGAAATGAATCACCGGAAGAGGATGATTTCTCTCTCTCTCTCTCTCTCTCTCTCTCTCTCTCTCTCTCTCTCCCTCCCTCCCTCCCTACCTCCCTCCTCCTCTCCCCCTCCCTCCCTCTCCCCCTCCCTCTCTCCCTCTTTCTGGCCCCATCCCTGTCTCTCTCCATCCTTCCTTCTCTCCTTCCCTCTTTTTTCTCCCATCTCTCTGCTTATCAAATAAATTTATATACATATGTGTGTGTTTGTGTGTGTGTACATATACATACATATATACTTACAAAAGAAATATGTTGTTTTCCCTATTGTATAAGTTCTTCCTCCACATTAAAGGGAGTTTTTATTTTGGTGCCCAAGACACTTAGTGGTTAGGATCTTTGTTTCCTGGGCTTCTGATATGCATGTGTATTTTACAGAGTACTGTAGTTTCTGTTTGATTCATTGGTTTTTTATTTTGTTTTGTTGTTGTTGTTGTTGTTCAGCCTCTTTTGTGTTGGCCTCAGTTGTTTTCCAGATTCAGTTTTAATTGTTTTTCTTAGTTAAGCAAACTTCAGCTCCTTTCCCTGTTCTTTGGAGTTCCTTGCATTTGTAGATGAAAGAATCAGTTAATCCCACATTGACTTTCTTTTTTGGTCTTTATAACCTTTGTATCCTTGTTAGAAATGTCTGAGTCTAGTCAATATTGAATTCATAGGTGGTAAATCTTGCTCACATCTTCCCTTTATATTCTTGTATGTGTTTTCCACATGTCATAGGATAACCTCTGCCCCCACAGATCTCTCATGGCAATGGAAGCTCCCTGAATAGATTGTTTACTGAGCAGGATGAAAACCATGCTTTACTCTGGGATAGTTTTCTCATCATCAGGTCTCTTGAGGTATAACTAAGATGAGTAAATCTTTAAAAAATTTAGCAGAAATCTATAATTTAGCATGACACACATTTATTTATTTATTTATTTAACAGGCAGAGTAGATAGTGAAACAGAGAGAGACAGAGAGAAAGGTCTTCCTTTTTGCCATTGGTTCACCCTCCAATGGCCGCTGCGGCCGGTGCATCTCGCCGATCCGAAGCCAGGAGCCAGGTGCTTCTCCTGGTCTCCCATGGGGTGCAGGACCCAAGGACCTGGGCCATCCTCCACTGCCTTCCCAGGCCACAGCAGAGAGCTGGCCTGGAAGAGGGGCAACCGGGATAGAATCCGGCGCCCAACCAGGACTAGAACCCGGTGTGCCGGCGCCGCAAGGTGGAGGATTAGCCTGTTAAGCCATGGCACCGGCCATGACACACATTTAGATACAGAATCGAGCCAATGACAGGAAGGATATGTAAGAAAATAGAGTCAAACTATTAAATGTGTTAATGCAGTATGAATTTGTGAGTATATATGTGTGTTGCTGTGTTTGTTTCTTGTTGCGGAGGTTGTTTTTTAACCACTAAGTTCATAAAGCTCTGTTAGGGACTTGGATTTAGTTTCATTCAGTCCCATCATTTTACTGGTAAGGAAACTAGAACTAGTGAGTAGGGGAGTCTGAGACTTGCTCCAGATCACTTTTTAGAGCATAGAGTATCTGATAGCCAGACAGCTTTGTTGGAGGGTGTAATTAATTGAATGTTTACAGTGGTGGTTACATGTGCCCCATGACAAAGGATATCAGTCCACTTCATATATTTGTGTCTTAAGCCATAATATACTATACTTCATTTCTTGAAATAACTTTCTGAAAATAATGGTAAATAAAGAGTATATAGATACAATTCTTTTCCTGCTAACATGTTATATTCAGAGAATGATTTTCTCTGCTCATAAGGTTTTTCTGCCTCATCTATTTCCCAAGACCCCTTAACAGAAAATTTGTTTTTGTTTTGCTCCTTTGTATCTTGAATTATTGTATATTCAAATATTTAGCAACCTGGAAGTTATATAAATAAATAGTTATACACAACCTTTGTTAGAACTGTTTTATCCAACCTAAAGAAGAAAGATAGTTACTATCTACTCTTCCTATTTAGGATATTTCAATTGAAGTTACTTTATAAGGAGAAGGGACTCAGTGCTTTAAACTTCCACAGAAAGTAATATCTAAGTCTATTCTTTTATGTAATTTCTTAATTGAAGTATCTGGATCTATTCTACAGCTGTACTTTAAAAACTAAAACATTAGCGCAACTGGAAGACAGGGAGCTGATCATGTTTACTTTTCTTAGTTAACATGCCATGCCCTCTCTATTTGCACCTGTTCAGGTTTACACCTGCCAGCTGTCAGTATTCATAAACTATGATTACACAAGAAAGGAATATTTGATATACATGAATTTGAACAGTATTATCATTAACAACTGATCACTGAATTTTTTTGTAGTACAAAGAAATCATCATGCAGGAAAGAAATTGTGTTCTTCATTTTCATAAGTTCTGATTTTTGTTTTTAGAATTGTTATAGATAAATATTATTTTAGTAAATATAGCAAGTTTTTTGCCCAGTATAAGTGAGCATTATGATGTTCATTCATTGTGTATTACATTAGTGGTTTTAAGCAATTTGGAAAAAATGTGAAATCTAGAGACTTTTAGAGGTGTGATAACACAAAAGACATGTTGAATATAATTTTATCATTTATTAGAGTGGGCCTGGGTCATCTGAATTGGCTTGAATCATCGAACTATTGTAGTTATGTAAAATTGCTACTTAAAAGAAAGTTCCAAGCCAGCACCATGGCTCAACAGGCTAATCCTCCGCCTTGCGGCGCCGGCACACCGGGTTCTAGTCCCGGTCGGGGCACCGGATTCTAGGATTCTATCCCGGTTGCCCCTCTTCCAAGCCAGCTCTCTGCTATGGCCCAGGAAGGCAGTGGAGGATGGCCCAAGTCCTTGGGCCCTGCACCCCATGGGAGACCAGGGTAAGCACCTGCCTGGCTCCTGCCTTCGGATCAGCGTGATGCGCTGGCCGCAGCAGCCATTGGAGGGTGAACCAACGGCAAAAAGGAAGACCTTTCTCTCTGTCTCTCTCTCTCTCACTGTCCACTCTGCCTGTCCAAAAAAAAAAAAAAAAAAAAAAAAAAAAAAAGTTCCATCTAGATGAATTCTAAATAGTGCAGTTTTTGATACTTTAGGTCAGGGTTTCTCATCCTTAGCACTACTAACATGGTGGGTTGGATAATTCTTTGGGGAGCTCTCCTATATTCTGTAGCATTTTCAGCAACATCCCTGACCTTTACCCACTCAATTTGTGCCCTCTCAGTTGTGACAATCAAAAATGTGTCCCAAATATTCGTTGGTAGAAAAAGTAGGAAGGTGTCTTAAAGTTCTCCCTGGTTGAAAACCACCGCTTTAGATCATGGGAAGAATCTATAAAGAATCAAATCATTTGCAATCTCTTTTATTCTGCACATTTTCTTTCACTGTTCATGACAAGTTTGTTTTTCCCAATAGTGTTTATTTTCAATGATAGTCCATTTATCCTAACTGATTAGCTTTCTAAAGAAATAATTATGGGGACAAGGGTTCTGGTACAGTGGACAGAGCCACTGCTTGAGACACCTGCATCCCGTATCCAAGTGCTCGGGATTCAGTCCTGCCTCTGTTTCCAGTTCAGCTCCTGGCAGGCAGCAGGTGATGGCTTCAATACTTGGGTCCTTTTCACCCACATGGGAGAACCAGATGGAGTTTCTGGCTCCTGGCTTCAACCTGGCCTGTCTCAGTCTGTTGTGGGCTTTTGGGAAATTACCCAGTGAATCGGAGATCTCTTGCTCTGTGTCTCTCCATATCACTCTGTCTTTCAAATAAGTGAATAAACTTTAAAAAATACTTCTGAAGTTATACATTAAAGGCTGTAATCTCACGAATGGTCTTAAGTTAAAAGATATACCTGCTAGATATTCTTCTATGGGAGGGGAGTCTATATGGGTACAAAATTACATTTTGTCAAATTAAAAGTAAGGCACTAATTTTTCTCTATACTTACAGTTTATTTGGAAAGTTTTAAGATAACACACCTTGGAGCTGGCATTGTGGTTATGCAATGCCAGCATCCCATATGGGTGCCAATTTTAGTCCTAGCTGCTCGATTTCCCATCAGGTGCCCTAATGTGCCTGGGAAAGCAGTGGAAGATGGCACAAGTGTTTGGGCCCTGTACTCACGTGGGAGACCTACCTCCTGGTGGGAGAAGCTCATGGTTTCTGACTTTGCCCCGGCCCCACCCTGGCTATTGCAGCCATCTGGGGAGTGAAGCAGTGAATGGAAGATTAATTTGTATCTTTCTCTGTCTCTCTCTCTGTGTCTCTTTCTGCTTCTTTCTTTCTAATTCTGCCTTTCCAATAAATAAATAAATCTTTTATAAAAAAAAGATAACACACCTTGTTGATACCTATACAATTAAAAGGTATTTGTATTAGGTTCTTTCTCTCTTTTTCTTTTCTTTTTTCTTTAATTCCTTTCTTTCTCTTTCTTTCTTTCCCTCTCTCTCCTTCTTTTCCTCCCTCCCTCCCTCCCTCCCTCTTTCCTTTCTTTCTTTTCCTTCCTTCCTTCCTTCCTTCCTTTCGATTTGTTTATTTATTTGAGAGGCAGAGTTACAGAGAGAGGGAGAGCTAGAGAGAGAGGTCTTCCATCCACTGGTCCAGTCCCCAAATGGCTGTAGTGGCCAGAGCTGGGCTGACCCAGAGCCAGGAGCCAGGAGTTTCTTCTGGGTCTCTCACGTGGGTGCAAGGGCCCAAGCACTTGGGCCATCTTTTGCTGCTTTCTGAGGCCATTTAGCAGAGAGCGGGATTGGAAATGGAGGAGCTGGGATGTTGGCGCCGCAGAAGGAGGTTTCACCTACTAAGCTACAGTACCAGCTTCTATATTAGATCCTAGCACTATACCTAACTGAATAAAAATACAGTGCCATGGCAAGGATATCTGTATATAACATATAATTATAGGCTGGCACCGTGGCTTAATAGGCTAATCCTCCGCCTGCGGCGCCGGCACACCAGGTTCCAGTCCCAGTCGGGGCGCCGGTTCTGTCCCGGTTGCCCCTCTTCCAGGCCAGCTCTCTGCTGTGGCCCAGGAAGGCAGTGGAGGATGGCCCAAGTCCTTGGGCCCTGCACTCGCATGGGAGACCAGGAGAAGCACCTGGTTCCTGGCTTCAGATCAGTGCAGTGCGGCAGCCATTGGAGGGTGAACCAACGGTAAAGGAAGACCTTTCTCTCTGTCTCTCTGTCTCTCACTGTCCACTCTGCCTGTCAAAAACAAAAAACAAAACAAACAAACAAAAAAAACAACAACATATAATTATAACTCTGAAATACTCATTTTAACACAAAAACTCTAGAAATACTTTTTTTTTTCTTTGTTTTGTTTTTTTGCTGCCTCCTCTACACTAGATAATACACACAAAGATGTTTGTTGAGAACAGTTACTGGGGTGAGTGTTGAAATAGTGGTTAAAATGCTGCTTCCTGGAGTTGAGTACTGACTCCACTTCCAATTCCAGCTTCCTGCTACTGTGCACCCTGGGAGGCAGCAGGTGATGGCTCAAGGACTTGCGTTCCTACCAGTCATGATGGAGACCTAGATTGAGTTTGAGAACCTGGCTTCAGACTGGCCCAGCCCTGGCTGTCGTGGGCATCTGGGGAGAGATGCAGCAGATTGAAGATTTCTGTCTGTCTCTTTCTCTCTGCCTTCCAAATAAAATGCAAAGGGATAAATAAAGTTTAAAAACTAACAATTATTGAATGATAGGTACTCAGCACCTTACATAGTTTATTTCATTTAATCTTCCCAATTATATCTTTAGATTTCTCATGAAGAAACTGAAAAGTCAGAGAAATTGCATAGTTTCCAGAGTCACAATTATCACATACCTCACTGACACAATCAATATAAATTTATCTGCATTCCTTCCGTGCTTCAATTTCCACTTGTTGGCCACAATGCATATGTGCATATATATATATATATATATATAGAGAGAGAGAGAGAGAGAGAGAGAATTGCTATTGGCATACGCTGTGATTTTTTTTTTTTTTTACTTTTTTGAAGTAATTGTAGACAAAGATGGAAAATACGGAGTTAAATATTTTTTCTCCTAATGTTAATAATTTATATAACCATAGTACCTTTATTGAAATTATAGTTACCAGGAAATCCGCAATGATACAATTAGCAGAACTACTGACCTTAAATTTATTTTGTCAGTTTTTTTCTTTAATGACTTTTTTTTCCAGAACCAACATAGGATCCCATGTCACATCACACTTAGTTGTGTCTCCTTGGCCTTCACCCTATGGCAGTTCCTCGGTCATTCCTTTTCACTCATGAGTTTGACATTAATTCGGATTTATATGAAATCATGGTTCAACTAAGATCATTTATTATTAGGAAGAATTCCACAGAAGTTCTGTGCCCTTCTTGGGGCATCAAAGAATACCTGCTACCTTACAGGCAATGTACTTTGTCCACTATGGAGTTATTCTTCCCTATTTTTATTTTTTAAATTTTTTTTATTTCAAGATTTATTTATTTATTTATTTAAAAGGTAGAATTACAGAGAGACAGAAAGAGAGAGCTCTTCCATCTGCTGGTTCACTCCCCAAATGCCCACAAAGGCTGAGGTTGGGCCAGGCCAAAGCCAGGAGTTTCATCTGGGTGTCCCACATGGATGGCAGAGGCCCAAGAACTTGGGCCATATTCTGCTGCATTCCCAGGTGCATTAGCAGGGATCTGGATCAGAAGTGGAACAGCCAGAACTTGAACTTGTGCCCGTAGGGGATTCCTGTATTGTGGGTGGCTTAACATGCTGTACCACAATGCCAACCTCCCTCCCCCAGTTTTTATGTAATAAATATTTTGGAGGAGCTACTTTGAGACTACGCAAAGACTTTGTGTCTCCTCAGACTTTGACATGCTTCTCTTACCATCCTGTGGATTGCTTTGTGGATTGTTCACAAGAGAGATTGCCTTACCTTTTAACTTTCATGTTGATGGCCAGGTTTTCTTTCAGAGCTACACGTGTACTTCAGCAGATGATAATAAATAAAATCTGGCAACAGTAGTATTTAATTTAAAAAGGACATTTGAAAAGCTAATCCTTATTAATTCAAGCATAAGGCTATTTTCAAAAGTTTATTTATATTTTATTAAATCGAAAAGTAGGATATTAGAGAGAGGGAGAGACATTTTCCATCTGCTGGTCCACTCCTCAAATGGCTGCTACAGTCAGGGATGTGCCAGGCAAAAGCCAGGATACAGGTACTCTATCCTGATCTTCCATGTTGGTGCAGGGCCTATTTACTTGAGTCATCTCTTGATTGTTCCCAGTTACATTAGCAGGAAGCTGAGTTCAGAAGCAGAGCAGCCAGTACTCAAATCAGCACTCTCTAGTATGTGTTACCAGTGCTGGCGTGGCAAGCAGCAGCTTTACCAGTTGTGCCACAATAGCAACCCAAACAATTTTCTTTCTGGAATAGCAAAGGTTAGAATAGGTTAGATTTATTAAATTTTTATAAGATATAAAAAAGAGTAAGTGTATGATGAACATGGAAAAGTTGGCTATATTTTGGCTTACTAGAAGTAGGAAACTCAAATAAAATATGAAGAAAAAACCTCAACAACTTAGGGCCAGTTTAGAAAAGAACAGTACTTTGCATACAAGGAGAATATTCACCTACCTAGGAGATCATACTGGCTAACAACATGTATCTAGGATCAACATAATTGAAATAAAATAATAAATGAATAATAATGCATGTAATAGGACTTCTAAGTAAAATGGCTGCATGCATACACATGTGTTTTTTAAAAGTCTTTTCTCACTTACGTGAACAAAAAGAACCCAGAAATAGAAAATTTACTTTTCCAGAAACTAAAAAGGTCCCCAACTGAAACTGCTAGCTCTAGTTCCACTCTTTCTCATTACAGGTTAAAATTTTATTTTTATTTGTCAACGATGCTATAACAAAGAAATTCCTTACTTCCTGGTACTGTATTTCTGCACAGTGGATTCTGAAAACTAGAATTGCAAGATCCAAGTGTGTGTGTACATATATATAAATATATATTATATATACATATATAAATAATATATGCTTATAAATATGTATATATATACAAAGATAGATGAAATTTTTAATAAATACTTTCAGATTACTTATTCAGGAAAATAATCTCCAGTGAGCAGTATGTATATGAGACTAATTACTTCACCTTCCAGATTTTCCTTATTTTAGTTTTGAATAAAGTTATATGAACAAAAAAATGCCTTAACTTCAAAGCATATTAAACTATAAAAATGGTAATAATTATTATTTTTTGAGGTCTTGTACACCAAGTACTCAGCTGAAGTGCTTATCTTGTTATTGCCACCAAATTATTTTTGCTGTGGAGCACAAAGGCAAATTTAAAAAATACTTCCACTACTTTAAAAATAATACATTTATTTTTGGGATAATGAGGTTATCAGCTATAAAGAAAAATACACCCTTTTTGTATAAAGTCTTTCTAGGTACATAATATACACTTATAGATTTAGTGAAATGAGGCAATGAAAATAATTTATAGAGAAAGGTTATTAGCCATGGACCTTACCATCAGTCAGTAACATGTCTCAGAGTTCATTAGTGATTGTTGCTAACCCAAAATCAGCCCTTTAAACATTAGTTCTGTGTGACACAGAACAACTTCTAAAACTGGTAGCAAGAGTTGCTACAGATCCCCTAAAACTGGTTCTGCTCACCCATCAGGTGGTGAGCTAGTCACTGGCATTGCGTTGGTGGAAGCAAGGAGGTGTTTCTTGCAGTACAGAGCAAGCAGCTGGGCAGGTATTGCCTAATTCCTGGGCTCCCTGAGGGTTAAGGAAGAAGGTTCTTATGGACTGACACTGGGGCTGAGAGATGCATGTTGGGTTCCTGTTCAAGTTCCTAGTGGTCAGTGGTGCTTGTTGCCTTCATTTGATCAGGAGGACTGTGTTCTTCAGGGAATTTATATAATGGGCTTCAGTCTGGGGCTCCCTGCAGGTAATAGTTATTTTCTTCTCCCTATCTGAAATTCCACAAAATGAAACCCCTCAAAGCAATACCGACAATGAAGGTGTTACCTACTAGAGAAACAAATGACCTCATGAGTCCAGGGACTAGAACCTTGTAGGGCCAGCTGCACCACTCCTTCAGTTCAGTGAATTGATGTTAGCAGTGGTTGATTTGCCTTCAGACGGCAGGGCAAGGGCACTTTAAGGTAAGGGAAGGAGGCTGGGAGACTGGAGCCTGATGATATCTAGCATTTGCATTCAAAGTACTGTCCAGGGACTCGGTTTCACTTGCAGCCATCAGTAGTAACTGTACCTTTCCTGTGAGAAAATTTGATACAGGCAAGAGATTTTATAAGAATATGTACATACTTATTATAGCTGCACCATAGTTTATGGAAGTGATTGATAGCAGTTCCAGAATATGAAAAGAAGTTTTTGAATTGTAAATGATTGTTAAACTCATTGAAATGGTCTTACTGATGATACTTTGTGCCAATCCAAAGTTAGCATCCCCATATGTATTACTCTTATGAAAAAATTTATCCACATACTTTATGGATTCAAGCAACATTTAAACATTTAAACATTAATATTGCATTATTATAATTAGTCAATACTTTGAAATGCAATTCAACTTTTTCATAGAAAATATAGTCATTATATGAGTTGGCTATAAAAGTCAATATAGAAATCTTTCCATAGATAGGGTTTTTTAAATGGTGACATTTTACCTGTGGCTTATAAATTCACTTATAGATGAGCAGTACACCATAGATTGTGTACTCCTTAAAACATTTTTAAACTTCATGATTTCTTTGCTTAATTGTGGCATCAGTGCATCCACAGAGTATTAAAATCATAATAGCCTATTCTGGATTTTTAATGTCAACATTGTAACTCTTACAAGTTTTATTCGCTAAGCAAATAAAAATGCTTAGAAGTGGTTTGGTCATTATAAATAGGTGATACTAAGGTGATTTTGAAATTATAGTTCAAACTTGACTTTAGAGAACATCCCATAATGTGTATGCCTTTTTGAGGGGGGGTGGAAGTACTCACTGTATTGGGGATTGCCAGGTCAGATTCTTCTAGTTTATTTTTTTAAGATTTATTTATTTGAAAGGCAGAGTTATAGAGAAACAGACAGAGAGAGACAGAGGAGAGATCTTCCATCCACTGGTTTACTCCCCAAATGACTGAAATGGCTGCAGCTGAGCCGATCCGAACCCAGGAGTCAGGAACTTCTTCCAGGTTTCCCACATGGCTGCAGGGGCCCAAGCACTTGGGCCATCTTCCACTGATTTCCCAGGCACATTGGCAGGGAGTTGGTTCAGAAGTGGAACAGACTGGACTAGAACTGGCACCCACATGGGATGCCAGTACCACAGGCAGTGGCTTTACCACTGTGCAACAGCACCATCCTGAAATTCTAGTACTAATAAGACATGCATGTATATCACTGTAGATTTATAAAACAAGCTGCTATACATTCAAATGTAGTTTTTTGGTTTGTTAAGATACTATGGGAATTACGTTGCAAGTGAGTAGATGATGAGATGATTTGGGAGGAATAAGAACATAACATGTTAATTTCCCTAAAGTTGTGACAACACACATTTGTATGAAATTACTATATTCAAATCTGACAATTAATTTTTTGGATGTAAGAAAACTCTGCAATCTTAGGATAAGAGAATATAATATACTTAACATTAAACTTATTTCATAAATTGGTATTTTTCTTTGTCTATTTTCTGTTGATAAAACAGAATACTTGAGGCTGGATAATTTATAAAAAAAAAAGAGATTTATTTGGCTCATAGTTCTGAAGGCAGGGAAGTTCATCTGCATCTGATGAGGACCATGAGCTTCATCAACTCATGGTTGGGAAGTAGAAAAGTAGAAAAGGAAAGCACAGGACATGGCCTCCTATAACACACACTCTTGGGAGACAGCCAGGCCTTTAAGAAAGGCATAAATCAATCTTAACAACTTCATCACCTCTTAAAGGTCCCGTTTACTAACACTGTCACTCTGAGGAATTTAGCCTCAACATGAATTTTCATGGGAACAACCCATATTCAAACAATAGCAGTATTATTAATTATTGTTTGTATATACTCCATATTTTACCTTTCTGAATAACATGGACTTCTAAGTTTGTTTAAAAAATATATAAAAGGCGGCCAGCGCCGTGGCTCACTAGGCTAATCCTCCGCCTGCAGTGCCGGCACCCCGGGTTCTAGTCCTGGTTGGGGCGCCAGATTCTGTCCCAGTTGCTCCTCTTCCAGGCCAGCTCTCTGCTGTGGCCTGGGAGTGCAATGGAGGATGGCCCAAGTGCTTGAACCCTGCACCCGCACGGGAGGCCAAGAGGAGGCATCTGGCTCCTTCCTGGCTTCGGATTGGCACAGCATGCCGGCCGTGGCAGCCATTTGGGGGGTGAACCAACAGAAAAAGGAAAACCTCTTTCTCTCTCTCTCTCTCTCACTGTCTAACTCTGCCTGTCTATATATATATATATATATATATATATATATATATATAAAAGGCTTAAAAATGTTTAAATCTTGGGCCGGCGCCATGACTCACTTGGTTAATCCTCTGCCTGTGGCGCCGGCATCCCATATAGGCGCCAGGTTCTAGTCCCGGTTGCTCCTCTTGCAGTCCAGCTCTCTGCTGTGGCCCGGGAAGGCAGTGGAGGATGGCCCAAGTGCTTGGGCCCTGCACCTGCATGGGAGACCAGGAGAAGCACCTGGCTCCTGGCTTCGGATCAGCATAGCACCGGCCATGGCGGCCATTTGGGGAGTGAACCAACAGAAGGAAGACCTTTCTCTCTGTCAAATAAATAAATTCAAAAAAATGTTTAATTCTTGTGAATAATTCCACTCACTAATCAGAGAATTCACATTTTCTCCCCCTCTTGTAGATATGGAGTCTGGAGAACGGTTACCATCCTCCACAGCCTCCTCTACGACACCAACTTCATCTTCTACACCTTCTGTGGCTTCAGCAGTTTCAAAAGGCGGCCTTTCCACTGGAGCTGCTTCACTTAGCTCTACAATCAACACATGTGGTGAATACCCTTCATTCACTCAATTTTAGAATACTCTGCTTTTATACTTGTTGCATCATAATGTTTTATTGATCGCTGAATAAAATATTCTCATGACCTCCAGGAACCTGTTGAACAATGGCTCTTAAAGATCTCATCTGTTTGCTTTTTTCTGGATTTTGCACTGAAGTAGCACTTATTATTCCATGCTTGTTAGAAACTCTTTTTGAGGTAGGCCAGTCGCCCGCGGAGCCTGCCAGGCTCCTGGCTCTAGGAGGCTGCCCAGGCGGCGCTGCCAACCGACCCCAGGTGCTAGCTAGCAGCAGAGGGAAGCCTCGGGAGCACACCTGAGGGTGTCCCCGGGTAAATATATATATATTAAAAAAAAAGAAACTCTTTTTGAGAATTTAACCTTATTGTCTTAATTTGTTTTGCCATTTTAACTAATAAACTAGCAAGGGTAAAGTCTTTTTAAACAATAGGCCCATAAGGAATCTTGAAGAAATACAAAGGAGTCCTTCTTAGTAAGGACTACACCAGTGCTATAGACCCTTTGCCCTAAATTTGTTTTCCAGTATTTGAAATGACCATCACAAGCTCCATTACCCCAGTTCACAGATGTATACTAATATACGTCATTTACTTGAGGGGAAAAATTTTTAAAACTTGGAATATGACAAGTTTCTTTTAAGTGTGAACAAAGTTTATGTTACTAAAAAGACCTATGGTAAAAATATTCTCAATTTTGATTAGTTATGTACATGGTATCTTTAAGGAATGTCCCAAATATTCTTTGCCCTTTTACACAGGTTTGTTATAATATTTTCTGTTGTTTTTTCTTAAATATCTAAACTGGATTAACTCATTCCTTTATTAGTAGGAAACACTTTAACCTTAATTTTTTTTTTAATTTTTTAGATTATTTCATGTTTTTTTAAAATTTATTTTTTGATTGGAAAGGCAGAGTTACAGAGAGCAAGAGAGAGAGAAAGAATCAGTCTTCCATCTGCTAGTTCACTCTCCAAATGGCCACATCAGCCAGGGTTGGGCCAGGCTGAAGCCAGGAGCCAGGAGCTTCTTTCAGGTCTCCAATATGGGTGTAATAGGCCCAAGCACTTGGAACATCTTTCACTGCTTTCCCAGGCCCTTAGCAGGGAGCTGGATCAGAAGTAGAGCAGCCGGGACACAAACCAGCACCCACATACAGGATACCAGCCTTGCAGCTGCAGGCTTTACCCACTACACCACAATGCCATTCCCATTTCATGTTTATAAACAATAAAACTAAATGATATTTTACTTTTTAAAGATTAGGTTTATAATTTTTATAAATAAAAAAATAAAATACAGAATCTTTACTTAAAAATATCCTAGCAAATTTTCATAGCTAAACTTTCACTTATTTTGTTTTGTCTAATCTATGGAATGATAAAATGGGTGTCCTTTTGTCACTGGATTACCACAGAACAATTTTTAAAAATTGTTTTGTAATTATGATTATAAAATAACTAAAATGTGGTTTTTAGAATTAATATAGCCCATTTTTGCCTACAGCTTGTAAAATCTTCATCAAGTACTTCAACAAATTTTATTTAAAATGATGGTTTGACCTTAAAGTTCATTGATAATATGCTATGCTCAAGATATTGATGCCACAATTGATGCTTTACTGTAGAGTGATTGTCTAAATCTTTGCACCCTGTTGCACTATTGTAATTACTCTTTCATTTTTTATAAGTCTTCTTCTTTCTTTTATTGTCAGTTCCTTTCTATGTGTTTTTCTAATTTATTCTCTTCCTTTAGATTTATTTCTAAATCAGTCATGGTATTTCTGGAGAAATATCTTTATAATGCTGAAGGTTTCCATAACATCTTTGAATATGCAACCTTGAGTTTTCTGAATTCATGATGCTGGAATTTCTTAGAATTCTTTTTAGTCATATGTGGGGCGCTGTTCTTTGTTACTGGTGCTTGGAAGCTGCATAAGGGCTGGGGTATGCTACTGGTACCTACAGAAATCTTGTCCACAAAGATTTTTTTTATCATTTATTTGCTAATAAAAGAGTTCAGCTTTTATGTTAAGATGCTTACATTGAATGATAGCAGTTTATTTACTCAGAAATATATCACTTATTAACATTACATTTTTAGCACCTTCAGCATGAGTTTTTCACTTTCTTGGTTACATGATTTTTATTTAAACTTTCACTATGTTGTAGTTCATGTTTAAAATGCAGAATTTCATTCCCTCCCAAAACACATAAGTTACTTAACAGAACACTTGGTTGTCATGTATAACTCACTTTATTATATTTTCCTTTCTTGTTTGATTTGTTATTTTTGGCCTATATATTGCCTGAAAACTCTCAGTATTTTAAAATAAAGTAAAAAAGCAATAATGGGCCCAATCATTCTTTATTTTATAATAAATATGTATACTATTTTACTTGAAAACAGGGATATTAAAATTACTTAAGAGAGAGTTGATGATAGTGATCCAACCACTTTATGTTAAACAATTTGATCTCCAGTGTTTATGGTACGTAGAAACAACAAAACAAAATTTTTGTTTTTAAAATGCAAAACCTCAACAGTTTTCTACTGGGCCTTCTGATATCATTCTGTTTTAAACAATTATTTTCTTTTAGAGAAACAGTAATTTCTCAGTCATCTTCATTAGTAGTATGTCAGAATTCCTCTGAGTTATAAAGGATATAATTCAAACCTGCTTTCAATTTTTAATTGATCAACTATTTTCTATTGAAACAACACCTTGTCAGGATCAAGACTATACCTACTTAGGATTTACTCTGTTACCATAATAAATGCTGGCATAAGACCTGAGACTCCTAGATCAGAGATTCTGTTGCTTGTGGAACAACAAACAGCAAAACACTAGAATTATGTTGACATCAATTATCTGTGTCCATCTAAATGCCTAAAAACAAATGCAAAAATTCAAGAAACAAGAATAAGGAAGAAACCATGATCCCCCCAAAAGAACACAACAACATTTCAATATTAGAATACAAAGATGAAGAGATTGAGGAAATGCTGAAATGGAATTAAAAAATTAATCATAGGATTACTCAGAAGCAATCAGAAGTAAATCCATGAGTTAAAGAAAACTATAGATGACATGAATGAAAATTTTCCCATGAAATTGAGATTTTAAAGACAAATCAAAATGAAATATTAGCAATGAAGAATTCAATAGAACAAATTAAAAATGCAGTGTAAAGCCTTAACAGCAGACTTGGTGAGGCAGAAGATTATCCAAACTAGAAGACAAATCTTTGGAAATCTTACAGACAGACTTAAATAGATAGATAGACAGATAGATAGATAGATAAGAGGAAGAAAATAGAAAACTTAAAAACAGTGTTGGAGACTTTTGGGTCAAACAAGCCAACATATGGGTTGTACAAGTTCCTGAATGTGTGGAATGAGAGAATGGGCTACAAGGCCTATTTAGTGAAATAATTTCAGAAAACTTGCCCAATTTGGAGAAAGAAAGGGACGCCCAAGTAGGGGAAGTACACAAACTCCTAACAGGCATGACCAGAAAATATCTTCACCATGACACATTATAGTCAAACTTTCCACAGTAAAATGTGAAGAAAAGATTCTAAAGTGTGCATGAGAGAAGCACCAGATTACTTTCAGAGGATCTCCAATTAGACTCACAGCTGACTTCTCATCAGAAACCCTACAGGCTAGAAGGAAATGGCAAGACATAGTCAAGTCTTAAAAGAAAAAAAAAAAAAACCTGTCACCCATAATACTGTACCCCACAAAGCTCTCATTTCTGAATGAAGGTGAAAGAAAGACCTTCCATAACAAACAGATGTGAAACAATTTGTTGCCACTCGTCCAGCCTTACAAAAGATGCTTAAGGATGTGCTACACACAGAAACACAGAGATAGCCATCATTATGAAAGAATGAGAAGGCAGAAAATCTGCCAGTAGAAGTACAAAATACAATGTAAACAATAGGAATGTTTATGGGAAAATGGCAGGGCCAAGCATAACTTATCAATAGTCACCTTGAATGTAAATGACCTTAATTCTCCAGTAAAAAGATACAGACTGGCAGAATGAATTAAAAAACAAGACGCATCTATTTGCTGCCTACAAGAAACATTATCTCACCAGAAAAGATACATGCAGACTGAAAGTGAAAGAATGGAAAAAATATGCCATGCTAACAGAAACCAGTGGTGTTGCCATCTTAATATCAGACCAAATAGATTTTAACACAAAAACTGTTAAAAGAGACATAGAAGGGCACTGTGCAATGATTAAGGGGTCAATCCAACAGGAAGATGTGACTATAATAAATGTTTATGTGGCCGGCGCCGCGGCTCAATAGGCTAATCCTCTGCCTGCGGTGCCGGCACACCAGGTTCTAGTCTCGGTTGGGGCACCAGATTCTGTCCCGATTGCCCCTCTTCCAGTCCAGCTCTCTGCTATGGCCTGGGAGTGTAGTGGAGGATGGCCCAGGTGCTTGGGCCCTGCACCCGCATGGGAGACCAGGAGAAGCACCTGGCTCCTGGCTTCGGATCAGTGCGATGCGCCAGCCGCAACGTGCTGGCCGCGGTGGCCATTGGAGGGTGAACCAATGGCAAAAAAGGAAGACCTTCCTCTCTTTCTCTCTCTCTCTCTCTCACTGTCCACTCTGCCTATCACAAAAAATAAATAAATATAAATGTTTATGCACCCAATTACAGGGCACCTGGCTATTTAAAAGAAATGTTAATGGATCTAAAGGGAGACATAGACTCCAATACAATAGTAATGGGAAACTTCATTACCCCACTTTCAGAATGGACAGATCAACCAGACAGAAAATCAGCAAGGAAACAACAGAGTTAATCAACACTATACATCAAATGGACCTAACAGATATCTACAGAACTTTTCACCCCACAGTGGCAGAATACACATTCTTCCCATCAGTACATGGAACTTTCTCTAGGATAGAACTTATGCTAGGCCATAAAGCAAGTCTCAGAAAATTCCAAAAAATTGAACTCATACTATGCATCTTCTCTGACCACAATGGAATAAAACTGGAAACCAACAACTCAAGACTTCTTAGATCGTATGCAGACACATGGAGACTGAGCAACATGGTCCTGAATGAACAGTGGGTCATAGAAGAAATAAAAAAAATGCTGGGAACAAATGAAGATGACAGCACATCATATCAAAATTTATGGAATACAGCAAAAGCAGTGGTAAGGAGGAAGTTTGTCGCAGTCAGTGCCTACATGAAGAAATTGGAAAGGTACCAAATAAATGAGCTATCAACGCATCTCAAGGTCCTAGAAAAACAATAAGCCAAACCCCAAATTAGTAGGAGGAAAGAAATAATTTAGAGATGAAATAAATAAAATTGAAACAAAAAATACAAAAAATTAGTGCAATGAAGAGCTGGTTTTTTGAAAAAATAAGCAAAATTGATACACCACTGGTGCAACTAACCAAAAAAAAAAAAAAAAAAAAGAGGGAGAAGATATAAATCAATAAAATTGAAGCTGAAAAAGGAAATGTAACAACAAATACCACAGAAATAAAAAGAATCATCAGGAATTACTACAAAGAGCTGTATGGCAACAAATTGGGAAACCTAAAAGAAATGGATAGATTCCTAGACACATACAACCTACTAAATTATCTATGTCCAAATCCCATAGGGATGATAAGGCTAGGCCCAGTTGAAAATTCTACGCCGTGGATTTGTCACAGCTGAGCTTGAGGTTCAGTCCCTCAGCAGCCTATGCTTGATCATGGCCAGACCCAGAACCTCAATCCAGGTCTCCTACATGGATTACAGGGCCTCCACTACTTGAATCATTACCTTCTTTCTCCAAGGTTTGCATGAGCAGGAAGCTGAAGTCAGAAGCCAATGCTAGCAATTGAACCCAGGCACTCTAATATGGGAAGCAGGCATCCTAATGGACATCTCTACCACTAACTACTTTGTTATAAAGAAAACAGGTTTATTTAGCTCACGATTCTAATGGCTAGAAAGTGCAGACAGTGTGGCACTACCATCTGGAGATGGCAGCCCCTGACTCTATCATAACACGGCAGAGAAGTGTTAAGGAAAATAGCTATCTACAGAACAGGTCAAGCACATGAAGTGGCCTCACTTTATAGTGACCCACTCTTGCTAGAACTACCTGGTCCTGTGAGAACTACATTAATTTCTTCTGAAGTGGTAGCCCCAAATAACCATCTGATAGGCCCCATCTCTTGAAGATCTACCAACTCTTAATACTGCCACCCTGGGGACCAAGCTTCTAACATATGAACCATAGCAGTGTGGTCTTGGTCTCGGCTTCAGAGATGGCACCTTCCTGGCATGTCCTCACATGACAGTGATCTGAATTCAGAGCACTGTACCTCCCCTTTAGAATTATTTTGGAAAGTACATGGTTATTAGCTGTCAGCCCAGTGTGAAAAACTGAATTTGTCTTTGGTTTTGGAATTCTCACCAGTTTGGGCTCTTGGTTAATGTATCAGTTCAGCTAGAGATAACAAAGATCATTAAATTATTTTTAAGTAAAAAAAAATTTAATATAAAGAATCAGATACTTTAAAAATTATGGAAGAGCTGGTACTTGGCCTCCACATCTCACTGACCTGCTGAGGAAATTACTTCTGGTTCATTCAGGACACCACTGTACCAACTGCTGCAATCTAGTGATACGAATCCACTGACAGAATGGGCTCCAGAGCTGGCCTGTGCTTTCTGCTAGATCTGAACCAGCAAGAAAGACACTTCATGTGTTACCAGTCACTCAGCTCAACTGTTTTTAATTCTTTTCAAATACATCTGATTGACAGCATCTAAATTACTTCCAGAACCCTGGCTGCAACAGACTGGTAAATGTAGTTTTTAGCTTCCAGCTCCTCCATCACAGGAAGGCACACTAAATGGAGGTTGAAATATATGTTGGATGAACCAGTTGTCTACCGGCTTCAGTTCATATGGTTTTAGTCCCCCTTCCATATCTGTATTGTAATGAACTTTTCTGATACATACATATGAGGTTTATTCCCATTCAAATGGTTCATTCATAATATTTCAGCAATGCATCAAATAGCTTCTGTATAATTACTAAAAATCTCCTTTGACATACCATTCTATGGGAGAATATAAATTAAACCAAATAGAATAAATCCTTAACTTAAAGTTATATGGCTCTTAACTCTCATACATAATAGCAAACATCTATACTGTTTACTTTTTAGAGTATAGGACTTTTTTTTTTTTTTCAAGAATTTCATCCCTTCTACACAGTATCATTCTTTATATACTGGGCCATATCTATAAGTATAAAAACATGTTCTTAACATCATTCATCCTAAAAAAAATAGTCCAAGGGAACTTTAGAAAGTTTGTGGAGGAGCAAGCCTTTAGCCCAGTGGTTAAGATGCCTGGGTCCCACAGAGTGCATGAATTCAATTCCTGGCTCCAGATCATCACTACAGCTTTCTGCCAACACAGAACTTGGCAGGCAGCAGTGATGGCTCCAATTATTGGACTATTGCTACCCATGTGGGAGGCCTGGATTTCATTCCTGACTTCTGGTTCCAGCCCTGGCCTTGGTCCAGCTGTTGAGGGTATTAGGGAGTGAAATAGGAGATGAGAGTGTTTTGTCTGTCTGTCTGTCTCCCTATTTCTCTCTCTATCTCTCTCTCTCTTAAATAATTAAAACAATTAAAAAATTTTTTAAACACTTAGGGAAAATGGAATAAAATGACAGGTTTATTTTGCTGTGAAAAAATTTCGAAATGCTGGCCAGGCATCTGCATTCAGTCTAGCAGTTAAGCCTTCAGTTGAGATGCCCATGGCCCATATTGAAATACCTGGGTCCAATGCCTAGCTCTGGCTCCCCTTTCCAGCTTCCGCCTAATGCAGACCCTGGGAGGCAGCAATGATGGTCCAAATGATTAGATTCTTGCCACCCACCTTTGAGACCTGGATTGAGTTCCTGGCTGCTGACTGCCTTCCTCCCCCTGTTGCAGCCATTTGGGGAGTGAACTAGTGGATGGGAAAACATCTCTGTCTCTCCCTCTCTCTGTTGAATAAATAAAATAAGTAAATAAATAATTTGAAACCATGCATGCAGAGAGAGATTGGGAAAATAAAATTTGCATCAAATAAAGTGAACTTTTAACTCATTTTTTTACAGGAGCTCATATATACCAAAAACCCTTATTTAACCTAAATACTCCTCTGTTTATTGCCCTGTTTGCCATAGTTTTTAAAGCCCAGCTTCTTTGTTGTTGTGTTTTTTTGTTTGTTTGTTTGTTTTGAACAGGCAGAGTGGACAGTGAGAGAGAGAGACAAAGAGAAAGGTCTGCCTTTGCCATTGGTTCACCCTCCAATGGCCGCCTTGGCCGGCGCGCTGCGGCCGGCACACCACACTGATCCGAAGGCAGGAGCCAGGTGCTTCTCCTGGTCTCCCATGCGGGTGCAGGGCCCAAGCACTTGGGCCATCCTCCACTGCACTCCCGGGCCATAGCAGAGAGCTGGCCTGGAAGAGGGGCAACCGGGACAGAACTGGTGCCCCAACCGGGACTAGAACCCGGTGTGCCGGCGCCGCAAGGCGGAGGATTAGCCTGTTGAGCCACGGCGCCGGTCTAGCCCAACTTTTTAAAAGAGATACCTACATATGCTTTCTCCTCCTTGTTTTTTCATGTCTATCTCAAACCACACCAATGCCATTTTTGCTATCCTGTTATCAGCCTTTCAGAATTTGACACAGTTGACCACCCCCTTCTTCTTGGAAATCTTTTATTTTATCTTCCATGGTACACTCTTCATTTTTCTCTGATATATCTTGCTGCTACTTCTTAGTTTTCTTTGCAAATGTCTTTGTTCATAAATGCTGCATTTCCCAGGTCTTGATCCTGAGGCCTCTTATCTCTTTGTTTAAATACACCAATTCATTCAGATTTTTGCCGATTCATTCAATAGCTTAAGCCATAAAAATAGTAATCTCTAGATTTTTCTCTTTCACTTTCACAGCAGAATCTTATTGATTTTACCTTGAAAATAACTTGAGGGAACAGGCATTTCGCCTAGTGGTTAAGTGCCTGTGTCCCGCAAGGGAGTCCTGAGTTTCATTCCTGGCTCTGGCTTCTGACTCCAGCCTCCTGCCAGTGCAGATGCTGGGAGGAGCAGTGATGACTCAAGTAATTGGGTTTCTGCCACTTACATGGGAGACCTGGCTTGTGTTCTTAGCTCTTGGCTTTGGCCTTGGCCCAGCTGCAGCTATTGGGGGCATTTGTGGAGTGAATCAGTGCTGGGAGCTCTCTCTGTTTCTTTCTCTGTGTCTCTGCCATTCAGATAAAATAAATAAAAAAAAAGCTTGACTCTGTAAACTCTGTCTCCACTACCACAGTCTATACTACAATCTCACCTGAATCATTAAAGTTCATTATTAACTGGATTCTTCAACTCCATGCTTGTCTTGCTTTAATCAGTTACTCTCATTACAGAGTGAAATTGATTGTGCAAACCCCTACTTCTAGTTTTATTTAAGAGTGACTTGTATACAGTAAAATTAACTTTTAAGTGTATATGCTTCAATGAATTTTGACAAATATATCTATATATATAGGTAGATTGATAGATAGATATACTGATATAACCTCAGGGATATATAACACTCTCATCACCTCCAAAATTCGCCTTGTATATTTTTGAAGTCAGGACTGTTCTTCCATCCCTGCTCTGACAATCACTGAACTGCCTTCTATCACTACTGTTTTAAATTTCCTTGGATTTCATGTAAATGAATCACATTGTCTTCTCTGGTTTATCCTGGCTTCTTTCACTTAGTATAATGCTTTTGAAATTCCTCCACATCATTGTATGTATCAATAATTTATTCCTTTATATTTTTGAGGAATTTTCCATTATATGGCTGTGCTTAAGTTTGTTATTTACTATTGATGGATATTGTACTATTTCTGTTTGGGGCAGTTGTGAATATTGAAGTAACAAGTCTTTGTGTAGATAGGTGTTTTTATTTCTCTTGAGTAAATACCCAGGAATGAAATTGCTGGAGAATATTATAAGCATATGTTTTATTTAATACACATGTGTGGATGTTTTTCCAAAGTTGCATTAAAATTTGTTATTCCCCACCAGCAGTATATGAGAGTTCTCATTACTCTGTGTCCTTGCTAACTTGTCAATCTTACTAATTTTAGCACTTTTAGTGGGTGTACAGTGTGTTTTGTTTTTTTAAGTACATATAGACAGTTTTTTAAAGATTTATATATTTTAAAGGCTGAGTTAAAGAGATGGGAGAGAGAGAGAGAGAGAGAGAGAGAGAAAGAGAAAGAGAGAGAGAGACCTTCTATCCACTGGTTCACTCCCCAAATAGCCTCAACGGTCAGGGATGGGCCAGGCTGAAGCCAGGAGCCAGGAGCTTCTTCCCACATGGGTGCAGGGGCCCAAGCACTTGGGCCACCTTCTGCTACTCTTCCAGGCTCATTAGTCAAGAGCTGGACTGCCAGTAGAGCAGCCAGGACTCAAACCCGTGCCTATATGGGGTGCCAGCACTGCAGATGGTGGTTTTACCCACTGTGCCACAGCGCCAGACAAGTATAGACTGCTTTTACAAAAAGACTTACTTATTTGAAAGGCAGAGCATTGGGGGCAATTGGGGGAGAAAGTTTCTAAAGTTTCTATCTGCTGCTTCATTCCCCCAAATGCCTACAACATCCAGGTCTGGGCCAGGCCTAAGCCAGGAGCAGTAACTCCATCCTGATCTCCTACAAGGGTGGTAGGGGTCCAAGCACTTGGTCTATCTTGTGCTGCCTTCCCAAGCACATTAACAGGAAGTTGTATTAGAAGTGAAGCAACCAGTACTCAATGCAGCACTCCAATAAGGAATGCCTGCATCATGTGCAGCGTTTTAATCAGCTATACCACAACACCATTTCCTGGTTTGGATTTTAATTTCTCTACAGACTGATGATGTTGAGCAAATTTTCATACACTTATTTGCCCTTCCTGTACGTTCCTTCTTAATTTATCTATTAAATTACTTTAAAACTGGGCTGTCTTTCTTTCTAATCAGCATACTTTCTTTTCCTTGCAACAGTGAATTGGTACTGTTTAGTATAAGGGTGAACAGAGGTGATTGCAAGGGCTGTCATTGGCACAGTGGTTAAGGAGCTTGTGGGGATGCTGGCATTTCATATCAGAGTGCCTGGGTTTGAGTCCAGGCTTTACTTCCAATTTTAGCTTCAGCTACTATGCATCCTGGGAGGCAGTGGTGATGGTTCGAGCACAGGGTCTCGCTCGCTCTCTGTATGTGTGTGTGCACGCACATGTGCACACCAGATAAAAAGCAGATATTGCCTATCAGTATTTTTTTCTGTCACACATATCCAAATGGTCTCACAAATGCACAATTCCTGTGACCCACACTGAAAGTTAAAGTTTACCTATTACATTCTTGACTGGATTTTCTGAAATCACAATAAGCATAGTTTGGGGAAACTGAGTTTGTGTGTCTGTCTTGTCTTTTCAAATAAATAAAAATAAATTTTAAAAATGCTAACAGACACCATTGCCTTGTTACTAATCCTAGGGGTAAATCATTCATTCTTTCACTTCTTAGTCTGGTGGTGTACCTTTTTCATAGATGCTCCTCATCAGATTGAGAAAGTTCCCTTCTATTCCTATTTTGCTGAGATTTTTGTTTAAGATTTATTTTATTTATTTGAAATACCAAGTTACATAGATAAAGGGAGGGAGAGAGAGAGAGAGATCTTCCATCAGCTGGTTCACTCCCCAAGTGGCCACAATGGTCAGGACTGGGCCAAACCAAAATCAGGAACCTGGAATTCCACCCTGGTCTGCCATGTGGGTGGCAGGGCCCAAGTACTTGGGCCATCATATACTGCCTTCCCAATTGTATTAGCAGGAAGCTGGACTAGAAGTGAAGCAGCTAGGACTTGAACTGGTGCTTGGCATTGCAGGCAGCGACTTAAACTGCTGTGCTATGATGCCAGATCTGAGTTTTTTCTTACTATGAATTGGTATTGAATTTTGTCACATGCTTTTTCTGCAACTATTTAAATGATTATTATAGTATTTCATTTTTAATTTGCTAATATGGTGAATTAAATTTATTTTTAAAAACTTTTAGGTTGCCGGCGCCGTGGCTTAACAGGCTAATCCTCCGCCTTGCGGCGCCGGCACACCGGGTTCTAGTCCCGGTTGGGGCACCAGTTCTGTCCCGGTTGCCCCTCTTCCAGACCAGCTCTCTGCTGTGGCCCAGGAAGGCAGTGGAGGATGGCCCAAGTCCTTGGGCCCTGCACCCGCATGGGAGACCAGGAGAAGCACCTGGCTCCTGGCTTCGGATCAGCGTTGCGCCGGCCATTGGAGGGTGAACCAACGGCAAAGGAAGACCTTTCTCTCTGTCTCTCTCTCACTATCCACTCTGCCTATAAAAAAAAAAAAAAAAAAAAAAAAAAAAACCTTTTAGGCCATCACATTCTGGGATTAATCTCAATCATGGTGTATCATCCTTTCAAAAATATTATTGGATTTGATTTGCTAGAATTTTCTTAAGGATTTTTGCATCTATTTTCGTGAGGTCTTTTAGGCCTGCAGTTTTCCTTCCTTGTCATTACTTTATTGGAAATGATTTGGGAAGATTCTCACCATGTTAGTTTTTGGAAGATTATATATAGCATTGATGTACTTCTTCCCTAAATATATAGTAAAAATTCATAAGTAAAGTCATCTGGGCCTGAGCGTTTGTCTTTGCTTGAAATCTTTTAAACATCTTTTAAAATATAGATATGTAGTAGAACTATTCAGGTTTTCTTCTTCTTGAGTAAGCACTGGGTGATATCTCTAGGGGAACTTGTCCATTTCATCTAAGCCATTAAATTTATGGGCTCAGTTTTTCCAAATATTACCTTATCCTTTCAGTGTCTGTGTGATCTTCAGTGATGTCTTCTGTCTCATTGTTGATACTCATTATTTGTGTTGTTTCTCTTTTTTTCTTAGTAAATAGAGGTTTATCAATTGCATTGGTCTTTTTGAAGAATTAGCTTTTGGTTTCATTGAATTTTCTCAGTTTTGTTTTGTTTCATTATTGTTTCCTTCTATTTTTCTGTTAGTGAATTTGTCTTCCAACCT
The DNA here is from genome assembly GCF_033115175.1 of Lepus europaeus. Taxonomy (NCBI): domain Eukaryota; kingdom Metazoa; phylum Chordata; class Mammalia; order Lagomorpha; family Leporidae; genus Lepus; species Lepus europaeus. The sequence continues at coordinate 101,538,229 of NC_084827.1, read as the reverse complement.
CTCCCACTAGCCTAGTTTCTGAAAGAGAAGCTTAAATCTTTTTATTTGAAGCCTTTGTCCCTGTGCATTTTATGTCGTGAATTTCTCTTTTAAATGATGTTATTTACTCAAATTTTTATATTTTGCCAGTTTATAGTTCTAGTAAAATAATTTCTGATTTCTTGTGTTCTTTTTTGTCTGATGAATTGTTTAGCATTTAAGTTTTTTTTAATTGATGTGAATTTTAGTTTCATTGTAGTTGGAAAATGTAGTGATGATATCTGCTGGGTTTGTTGTTATTGTTGTTGTTGTTGTTGTTGTCTTTTATGGCTAATTTTTGCTGTAAGAAGTAAATTTTATTTTAAGATTTACTTATTTGAAATTCAGAGTTTCAAAGAGAGAGGGAGAATGAGAGAGAGAGAGAGAGAGAGACAGAATCTTCCATCTGCTGGTTTACTCCTCAGATGGCTGAAACAGCCAGCACTGGGCCAGACAGGTGGCAGGAGCCAGGAGCTTCATCCAGATCTTCCATGTGGTTACCAGGGGCCCAAGCACTTGGGCCGTTCCCTACTGCTTTTCCAGGTGCATTACGAGGATCTGTATTAGAAGCAGAGCAGCCGGACTCGAATTGACACTCATATGGGATGCTCTTGTCATAGGCTTAACCTACTTCACCACAACGCTGGCCCCTCCAGATATTTTCTTAGCCCTGAATGTTAACATCTTGTACCTCTGGTGGATACACCTGCTGGTTATTATTCCACCAATATCTGTCATTATAGCTGTGAGCTTTAGGCAGCATTATCAGACCAAAAAGTCACATTTCTTATCCCTTCTAGCCACCATTTTTCTGGATTAAAACTCTTCAGTGGAATTTCTCTGTTTTTGGATGCTTTCCAGTATTTTTTAATAACATATTTATGGTTATCTATGGAGTATTTATGTTCCCACTGCACTACTACACCATAATCAGAAGTTGTCTCTCCCTCTCCCACCAAATAAGGCACTTTTATTTATTTATTTTTTATAGATGTTTGTTTATTTGAAAGGCAGGGTTGGAGGGCAGGAAGGCAGAGACAGATCTTCCACCTGCTTGTTTACTTCCTAATGGCCACAATGGACAGGGCTGGGTCAGGCCAAAGCTAGGAGCCGGGAGCTTCCTCCAGGTCTCCCACATGAGTGCAGAGGCCTAAGCACTTGGGCCATCTTCTGCAGCTTTCCCACACACATCAGCAGGGAGCTGGATTGGAAAGAAGCAGCGTGGACTCAAATCAGTGCCCATATAGGGTGCTGATGTGATGATGTCACAGGAAGCAGCTTGACCCGCTATGCCACAGCACCCGGCCCCAGTCACTTACTTTTAAAAAACTTCTTATTTAAAACTTCACAGAGGGCATGTCACCACCCAACCTAGCCAATCCACACAAGAGCAACTGCTTAAGGAAGGAGCACATGATGCAAGACAGACTGATTAAAACCAAAGGGATGCCATTCTGAGATTTGTTACTGGTGCTGGAGAGGAAGGATACCTGTTTTTCTTCCCCACACTCCTGGAAGGAGTGGCCCACCTGAGCCAAGAAAGGAGAGAGAAATTGGATTTTGGTAAACCTTATGTCCAACTTCTTTATCTAAAGTGAACATTTTTCTAAAGCTTTTGTGCCATGGGATTCATTAAACTAATGTTTTTCACCTAGCCGTATCGAGTTAGATCTATTTGTACTTTAAACAAATATTTATTTTGCTTGGTTTAAAGACAGAGAAAGAGGCAGAAACAAAGACAGAAATTTCCCATCTGCTAGTTCACTCCCCCCAGTGCCCACAACAGCTTGGGTTGGGCCAGGTCAAAGCCAGGAGCCAGGAACTCCATTCAGGTCCCCTACATGGGTGTCAGTGATCTAAGTACCTCAGCTGTCACCTGCTGCCTTCCAGGGTGCACATTAGCTGGAAGTTGGAACTGGGAGCCCCGCCAGATCTCCAGCCCAGGCGTTCTGATATGGAATGTGGGCATCCCAAGCAGAGTCTTAACTGCTGGGCTGTATGCCCATGGCCTCCCATCCCCATGTGTCCTGTTAAATGTTAAAATGTAAGGTTAACTATCTCAAAACATTCTGAGAATACAGGAATGAGTTGAAGATTGCTTGAGGAGAAAGATTTATCACTGTTCATTCTAGAATTCTTTCCACTTATTCTTTAATCAAAATTCAAGTCATATATTTTGAATTTCAAAGTTTTTAAAAACTAACATATTTAAGTATTTTAATATGTAAGCCAGTAATTTGAGTATGTTTTTTCATTTACAACCATTCTGGTGATGTTCCCTTTGGTTTATACACCCAGTTATTATTGGTGTTAATTAAAGTATTCATAGAGTTTTATTTGAATACACTACAATTTTTGGTGATTAGCAGTTTGTACAACAGAGGCTGATTTTGCAATTCTGTAAAATTTCTTACAGTTTTAAGGAACTAGAAACAAAAATTAGAAAATATGTTGTAACAAGTTGGGGTAACACTGAAAGATTAAAAATATTTTTAGCCTATGAAAAAGCATTATGTAAAGTAATATAGTAAGCTGTCTCTTTTAGTTTTTGAAAGATCAAATGCTTTAGCAGACTTATTTCTTACAGTTTTTTTGTTTTAATTTTTTTTCTGGACTTTGCCTTAGTTAGAGGACAGTTTTTTCACTGGTGATGGAAGTGAAGGTGTTACTTTAGTATTTCTACTATTTAATTTTTGTGAGGGGAAAAAACCTTATTGTATTATTCATTAATAATAATAAAAACAAAGTTGCTAGGCCTTGTTTACTGACATATTGGTATCTGTGTGCTGCTTTTAACTAGTCCCGGTCGGGGCACCAGCTTCTGTCCCGGTTGCCCCTCTTCCAGGCCAGCTCTCTGCTGTGGCCAGGGAGTGCAGTGGAGGATGGCCCAGGTCCTTGGGCCCTGCACCCCATGGGAGACCAGGAGAGGCACCTGGCTCCTAGCTTCGAATCAGTGCGGTGTGCTGGCCGCAGCACACCGGCCGCGGCAGCCATTGGAGGGTGAACCAACGGCAAAAGGAAGACCTTTTTCTCTGTCTCTCTCTCTCTCACTGTCCACTCTGCCTGTCAAAAAAGTAAAAAATAAATAAATAAAAAATTAATCACTTTTATATTCTTGACTGGTAGAATTTCAAAAGCTTTCCTGAAAAATATTCAGCTTCTTATAATTTAAGAATTCAGGCATTTTAGATATGTATTAATTTTCATTAAGCAAAAATATACACATTGTTTCCCATCCTTTAAACCAAAAATGAAAATAATTTTTTAAAGATGTTATTTATTTCTTTGAGATTTAGAGCTACAGGCAGAGAGGGGGAGAGACAAAGTTCTTCCATCCACTGGTTTAATCCCCAAATGACTGGAAAGGCCAGAGCTGCGCCAATTAGAAGCCAGGAGCCAAAAACTTCTGCGTCTCCCATGCAGGTGCAGGAGTCCAAGCACTTGGGCCATCTTCCATTGCTTTCCCAGGACATTGGCAGAGAGCTGGGAGAAAGAGGAGCAGCCAGGACTCGAACTGGCATCCTTCTGGGATGCCTACCAACCCAAAATGCTGGTCCTGAAAATAAATGTTTCACACCTGATACTGAACCTGTATTTGAATGTTAGTATCTATTACAAATGAATTGTTCTAGTCTTCTAAAATTATTATTTTATGAGTTTACAAATGTTTTCTCTAGAAAAACTTGAAGAAAAGTTTTATTTGGGAATTCTGCTGATATTGAGTATATTAATGTAGGAGCATTCTAATTTCCAAATAGTTTTGTTTATTATAGTTGTAAGGTTAGTAGAGCCTTTTTGACTTGTGTTATATTTTGTTTTGTGTAAAAATGTATCTTTCTGCTATTTTGTTAATACAGAATATGGTTTGTTTTAGATATTATAGGATTCACTGAACTATCACCAGTGAATGATCAAAAATAACCTTGTGAACAGTAGCTTGAAAGTTTAAGATAGTTGAAGGCTTAGTGTGTTGTTCAAATTGTTGTTCAAATGCAACTAAAGGTTTAATCAAACCAGCACCCCTGGTATATAAAAAAATTAAAGCCACAACATAGAAGTTTTTAAATTAGCTTCTAACTACCCAATGAAGATTTAGTAACATTCTGTGTGTTTTTCAATTGAAGAAGAGAAAAGATAATACACCTTTAATCATTTAAAGAGTAATTGCTGATTATTCTAGCCTTTGAATTGAAAACTTTCTTGGAGTTGCCCACAGCAGGAGTCATAGAATGTCTCTGTCCTCTGTTAACAGTTTGCATTGTGCAATGTTTTATAACAGGAAAAATTATAAGAAATAGGGCCGGCGCCGTGGTTCAATTGGCTAATCCTCCACCTGCGGCGCCGGCACCCCGGCTTCTAGTCCCAGTTGGGACGCCGGATTCTGTCCCAGTTGCTCCTCTTCCAGTCCAGCTCTCTGCTGTGGCCTGGGAGGGCAGCAGAGGATGGCCCAGTGGAGGATACTTGGGTCCCTGCGCCTGCATGGGAGACCAGGAGGAAGCACCCGTAGCGGCCATTGGGGGAGTAAACCAACGGAAGGAAGACCTTTCTCTCTGTCTCTCTCTCACTGTCTATTACTTTCTCTCTCTCTCTCTCTCTCTCTCTCTCTCTCTCTCTCACTGTCTAACTCTGCCTGTCAAAAAAAATGATAAGAAATAACTACACTCTATTATTGGTATGATAAATGATAGGTTGTGGTGGCACATGTTTGGCCTGGTGGTTAAGATTCTGGTTAAGATGGCCATGTCCCATATTGCAGATCTTGGCTCCTGAGTTTGATACCCAGATCCAGCCCCTGGCACCAGCTTCTTTTGCTAATGCAGGCCTTGGGAGGCAGTGGTGATAGTTTAAGTAACTGGATTCCTGCCACCTTTGTGGGATACCTGGATTGAATTCCTGTCTAGGGGCTTTGGAAGCCAGAGACCATTGCAGGCAAATAAGGAATAAACCTGTAGATAGTAATATATCATGAATGTTCAAAGAAAGCCCAAAACTTATCTGTCTGGGAGACTCCAAATACTTTGGGACAGTATGTTCTTGAGGCAATTAGTAAAGAATGGGTATGATAAAAAAAAGGACAGAAGTCAAAGAGCATGTGATATAGACATTGAAGTTCTGAAATGGAAGAAATAACATGACCAAAAATACTACAGTGGAAGCAGTGGTCATGCACTACAGTGTTTCAAATTGTGTCCAGTACTGGGCATACTGAGATGAATAAGATTAAAGTTTTGCTGTCAAAGAGCTCAAATAAAATCCTGGCTTAGAATTTATTTGCATAGAGGTGACTGGTAAAAACAATGGAACCACGTGAAATAACTGAGGGAGAAAACATGGAGAAAATATAACAAGTGGCTGCACAAAACCTTTAGAAATGCTTACATTTAGGAAAAAAGGAAAAAGAAAATCTGATAAAGGGAGCAATAGTATTATTGAAAGATACACAGTTAAGAATATAGAGAGTTTGGGACTGGTGCTGTGGTGCAGCAGGTTAAATCCTGGCTTGCAGCATTGGCATCCCAGATAGGCACTGGTTCAAGTCCCAGCTGGTCCACTTCCAATCCAGCTCCCTACTAATGCTCCTGGGAAAGCAGTGGAAGATGGCCCAAGTCTTTGGGCCCCTGCACCCACGTGGGAGACATGGAAGAAGCTCTTGGCTCCTGGCTTCCGATTGACCCAGCTCTGGCAGTTACTCCTGTTTGGGGAGTGAACCAGCAGATAGAAGACCTCTCTCTATCTCTACCTCTCTCTGTAACTCTGTCTTTCAAATAAATATATTTTTTTAAAAAGATAGCATTACATGTCTTGCAGTTTAATGACTCTTAATAAGAGAGAGACAATCAAGTATACCAGACTTCTAGGGACAGAATAAGGATGAGAAGAGTAACAATTAGTTGGCTATAACAATTAGGAATACTTAGTGCCTTTACAGACCAAGCGGAAGGGAGGCTTGGAACTTGGCTCAAACATTAAAAAATTCTGAGAAGTGCAGAGGAGGTAGACATAGCAGGTCAGAGACTTTTCCCCCCAACGTAAATATCTGTAGACTGGAGTGAGATGGAAGGAAATAAATGGTAGAAACCAGAGACTGTGCTGAGAAATAAAGGAATAGAAACGTAGAAATTGTAGTAAATGAGTGAAAATTAAGACCTCAGAGATGGTATAATTTTGTGTGATCAAACCCATCATTGAGGTAAATGGAATCGAGGAAGATTAAATAGCTAAGTGGTAATTTAAATAAATATATATATAATATACACATATACATACATATATGTATGCATCAGAAACAGGAGTTGATGAAGTAAGACAAAAGAAACTAAGAAGCATATTTCTGTGTTTGAAAAAAGACTCCAGACCTGTTCTGATGGAAGCTCTTTGGAATCATGGATATTCCTCTTCTACTCTAAATAAGTAAGGAGTTCATTCATTCAAAAACATTTCTCATTTTGAAATTTTTTTTCATGTTATTTGAAAGGCAGCTGAATGCTCCATGCTTTAATTTTGTTAATGGTTTATTTAATTATTTGAAAGTCAGAGTTACAGAGAGAGAGAGAGAGAGAGAGAGAGCTCTTCCATCTTGCTAGTTCACATCCGGGGCTAGGCCAGCTGAAGCCATGAACCAGGAGCTTCATCTGGGGCTCCCATTTGCATGCAGAGGCCCAAACACTTGGGCCACCTTCCATCTTTTCCCAAGCCATTAACAGGGAGCCAGATCGGAAGCAGAGGAGATGAGACACAATCTGCCACCCATATAAGAAGCTGGAATCCCAGGTGGCTAACCCACTAAGCCACAACACTGGCCCCCTTGCTTTGATATTTTAACCAAGAATTTTAGAAGAATAATAAAGTGGAGTAAAGTAGCCTCGATTTGAACTCCTGTCTCTGCAGTATTGCCAGGCTTAGATGGAATTCTGTGTACACATCTATACATTTTTTTTTTTCAGTTGAATCTGTGGTGAATAAAACTCATATTTTGTTGATGTTTTCTACATAGCTGCTTTTAGAGATTACCCTTTTTAGAGTTAAAAAAGAGCTTTTTTTGTTATCAAATTATGTATGATTGGTTTGTAATTGTTTTTGCAAGAGTTTTTGCAAAGTTCATTTAGTTATGTTTCATGTTTTCTGCTTGGGGGGTCTTCCAGGTAGAGCTCATTTTCTTCTTCACAATAATAAAATTAATGTCTGTACTATACATCTGAGAATTTTGCTTACAACCAATTCATTATTTGTAGAAGTATTTCTGTTAGTTTTCATCTGTGATCATCTCAGTCTCTCTGGATTTGTATAGTATTTTCGTACAGTTTTGGTAATTTTGAGTTTATCCCATTAATGTTTTTGTAACAAATTGTGAGTACATACATATAATTGGCAAGTATAATTTTAAATTATTATTTTGTGAATTTAAATGACACATGATTCTCTAAAATCCCCAGGACTGGAATGTTTAGTTCCACTTGCTTGCCAGGAAAATTGATAGAGAAGGAAATATGACAAGTCACAGTATGTTTATAAATAAAACATTTGATTAATCCCATTTGAGCCAGGAAGTTGAATTGATTGGCGACAATTGTAAATTTTATATAAGCACAAATGAAAACAAACATTGATATTTTTAAGTCACAAGCTCACTATTTAGGAAAATTAGCTGGGTTTCTGAGAATTGACCGAAAAAAGGTGAAACAGTCTTTTTGGGGGCATATTAATAATCTTAAAGATACTGATGTTTGTGGTAATCTGTTCTGCGGTCATGTGCTCTATTTTATTTGGACTCAGCTTCTGCTAATACAGTCCGGGATGTAAAAGTACCAATTCACCAATTTTCTAAATAAATTTTTAAAAATTTATTTACTTATTGGAGAGGCAGAGAGAAATATAGACAGAAAGCACTCCCATCCACTAGTTCACTCCCCCATACCAGCAATGGCTAAGACTATGCCCAGACCAAAACCAGGAGCTAAGAACGCAACCCAGATCTCCCAGGTGAATGGCAGGAACCCACTTATTTCAAACAAAACCATGCCTCCCAGAGTCTGTGTTGTTAGAAAGCTGGAGTGAGGTGCTAGAATTGGAATCAAACCCAAGAATTCCAATGTGGGATGCAAGTATCTTAACCACTAGGCTAAATAACCCACTCCCTATCTTTAGACTTAGGTAAACAAAATAGAAGACTGCCTGATTTAGAAAAGACGCTTAAGTTTCTTTTGTTATCTCACAGTTTCTTCATAGGCCTTCTTCGTAACTGTAATGATTAAGATGTACTTCTTGGGTTTGTTGTGTTGGAAGCACTACCCTGAATCAGAACTTCTTCCTTAGAGGTTGATATAAGACATATTTACAGCAATTTATTTAAATCTTACTTAAAGGCATTTAAATCTTCCAGTGGAGAATATAGCATATTTCAGTGAAGAATTTAAGATTTAAATCTTTGTGCAGGTACATTCACAATATTTAGGTTTTCAGGGACCAAAAAATCAGAAGGCAGGCATTTGGCACAACAGTTAAAAGCTTCCTTGGGGTGCCCACATCTCATATCAGAGTGCCTGTTAGAAGTCACTACTCCTGGCTCCTTCACTTCTGGTCCGGTCTCCCACTAATGTATACCCACGAAAGGCAAGGAATGATGGCTCACGTACTGGGTTTCCTGCCACCCACAAGGGAGACTGCATTGAGTTCCTCGCTCCTGCCTTCAGCATGGCCCAACACCAGCTGTTATGAGCATTTGGTGAATGATCCAGTATGTGGAAGTAGCTCGCTCTCTCTCTCTCTCTCTCTCTCTCCCTCTCTCCCTTTCACATAAGTGAAAATGAATGAATAATTTTTAAAAAGAAGAGCAAACAGGAGAGACTTGCTAGATCATTTAGTAATGATGGGGAAAATATTTATTTTCAACGTATATGTTTTAATCTCTCACATCATTTTAATTGAAATTTAATACTAATTAAATTTCAATGCATAGGCAGAATGAATATAAACAGGAGATAGTAAGGAAGCTTCATTCTTACTTTAAGGTAGAGCATGATATCTTTTACAAGGGAAGTTGTTTTGATAGCCTGGAATATGTGATTTGATATCCTATTTTCAGAGTAGCAAGCCAGGAAATGTTAATTATTTCCTTCAAGAAAGGGAAAAATTCCAAGTATTGTTCTGCTAAATCTCTACACAATATTAAAATATATAATGTATATTTTTATATAAATAGATATATAACATTCCAGCTAGGGATTATGAAACTTAGTATTAATTCTATTTATAAAGTAAAAGTGGAGATTGAAAAGTTATATGCATTTGAATTGAATATTGTGTTATGATCAGAAAGTTCAATAATAAGCATTAAGTTGGTAACCATCCATGAATGCATTTAGAAATCTCTAGTAAGTTTATTCCTTAATTTCTTGTTGGTATCAAGCTATTCTTTTCACCTATGGGGTATTACGTGGAATACTGAGCTTCAGTTCTGGCACATGTCTAGAATGTATGTGAATTTGAATAATGACTTGGTAACAGATTATGGGCTTGAGTCCTTGGTTTTCAATATGAGATTAATGGATTTTTTCTTTCTTATGTGTAAAAAATTTTGATAATTTATTAATGTGCATGTATTAACAGAAAATTGGCCTCATTTTCTCAGGTCAAACTATTTTAATTAGTGAAAATTAATTACTTAAAACATTGGTTCTCAAATTCAAAACAACATATTATTCATTTTAATTACTTTTAGAGTATTTTCATGTTTCTGGAAACATTTTGTGGGTCTTAAAAGAGCAAAAATGAAGAAGAAAATGTAAAACAAAGATTTAATAAGAAATTATTATAAATTTTAACTATGAACGCTGACATCAGATAAATCTCACCTGTTTTTATAGCACAACTTTAAGTGTGTTTTTTTCCCTCCCAGGACATTTATTCAGAGCAGCTGGGGATCAGCCGTTTAACCTGTCCACAGTGTCGAGTGCCTTCCCAATGGTCAGCCACCCAGTCTTTGGTCTACATTCAGCCAGCTCAGGGCATTCAGAATTTGGTGGTTTGGGGACACTTGGTACACCCACAGCCTTAGCCGCACATCCCCAACTAGCATCTTTTCCAGGTAAACATCTGTTACAAACAGTGGTCAAGGAAAGGAGAAAAGCTTGAAATGTTCAGGCAATAATTTGTTTATTATACAGAACTAAAGAAGAATAGTCTAATGCCTGATGTGTTAAAACTTTTGTGCAAGAATTGGCTGAATCCTATTTGTCATAAACAAGAGTATAAAATACACTATGTGTTAGGTTGGAGAGCAATTCATTAGGTATCTAGATGTTTAGAAGGGAGATGAGCCTCTGTTACAGAAGAGAAGAATTCAGCCAAATTTTCCTCATGTTTTTCCTTGAAGCATGGTATAACATAAAGAAAAGTGTACTTATTGTAAGTGTAGTCTGTTGAATTTTTCTCAGCTTTATTTCATTTAAAAAACTTTTAATACATAATGTGAAACTGAAGTCTTGTTCTTATAGTAAATATTTCTGCACTTTTGAGTCCTTCCTTCACTTTGTAAAGAAAATGAACTGTATTCTTAAATTTTAGCATTTTTCCAGATTTCGTCAACTATGGAGATACTATAGAGCTGCACCACTTACTAGTCAAAAGAACCAGTATTATCTGAAATTCTCCAGGTTATGAGGATACAGTAGTTTAGTATGGTATTCCTTAAAGCTTCACTTAGAAAATCATGCTTTAATTTGTCTTGTTACTCAAGTTTTAAATGTGTTTCTCAATGATTATTTTACTTTACTAAATTTTGATGAGATGCGTGTTTTAGTGGATATAAAATCATTTAAAATATTAATATTTAATTCTAAAGACAAATACATCCAAATTTAAATTTGACTTTCTCACTGCATAGTTGTGTGACCTTGCACAAGTTATCTAACGTCTCAGTCTCAGTTTTCTCATCTGATAAGTGAGGATAACAATAAAAGCTGGCTCTAGGAGTTCTTGTGAAGACTGACAGAGATAAGCCATGTTCAGTGCCGAATATGGTGTCTTGCACACACAATTAGTCCATAATTGCTAAATGTCATTATTTGCTCTTGCCCACTTTAATGGTTAATGAATTGTCAAGTGCTGCTTTAATGGAAATACATATCTTATTTTAACTATACATCTGGAGATGGTTAAATCTGTATTTCAAGTACTCTTTCTTGAGTCATTTCTTTCATTCAGTTGTCTGAGAGAGTGGAGGGTAGAGAGGAAATAATGAAAGTAGACAAAATCCAAAACTAAATCTTAATATTTCCTTTTAAAGTATTAACAGGAACTTATTCCATTAGGTTTTTAGCATGGTTGTTTAACAAGATAAATATTCAACCAATATTTACTGTAATGTAAGATTGCTGAATAAAAATCAAAATAGGTAATAATGTAGTTACTATAATCTTAAATATTTTATTGGTTTATCACAGTTTAATTATAGTATTAATTTGGGCATTTCTAACCAAAATGTAATTTCAGTATTGTTAAAATCAAATACCTTCTGCACTGGGTTGTTAGTTAACAAATGTAAAAAAATACCTCTCTAGACTTCACTAATGTTGATCCTTCACTGCATAGAAAATATTTAATAATGTGTCCAGCCTACACAAACTGTTTGCTCATTCACTTAATATACAAAGTTCTTTGAGTATCTATTGTATTCTGTGCACTAGACCAATTATTGAAAATTATACTAACAGTGTATTTTATGTTGCTTATAGTTTTTAAGAGATGAATAAACAGATGCCTACACGACAGTCTTTAATGATAAAAGTATGCCTATCTGAGCATACTATTTGTTTTTTTCCAAATGAACAGAGGTTATGCTTGTTCTAAAGGACAAATGTGCTTAATTAGTAGATTTGGCACAATAACTTAAGTATAAATTCTGTGTAATTGGTTTTATTCAGAAGCATAACCAAAATGCAGAAGTTTTTAAATCACACAACAAATAAGGGAGGACACACAAGGAAAACATTAGTTGAAATTTTAAATGAGAAATAATTTGCTTTTAAATTTTATATGCTTGTAAAGTATTCTGCATTTCAAATTAAGTCAAGAAATATAAAATTCTTTAGTGAACATTAGTATAATAAAATTATTTCCATTTTATATTGAAATAGCATTTCATGGTCATTTATTTTAAAATATTTATAATTTTTGATCATTATATTTTATATTATATTACCTTTGATTTTTGTGAAGTATTTGGCTCTATCATATTTGGAAGATTTTAAAATTCTGCTCAAACTTCTAGAGTCAAGTTGAGATTCATATCCTCTGAAATATTAGAATATTTCCATTGAATATGATTAATGATGCTTTTCTTGAATATACTTAGACATTCATCACGTGTGGATTTATGTAATCCTTTTTTGTGTTTTTCATTTTATCATCGAACTGTTTTATGACTAAATTTGTTTTTTATTTTCCTAAATTTGGAAGATAAGTAAACTTGTCACTTAACTAAAATTATATTATTGCCTGTGAAGTAATCCCAGACTTTTGTAAAATTGATGTTCAGAGGCTCTGCCATGTTCATCTTTTTATTTAATTTGTCATATTTATTTGTTTCCTGTTTTACTCTGTGGTGTCAGCTTATTTATAACACATGCTTTCCCAGTGTTAAATCTCTACTGTGTACTTCTTTCTTATTGACATTCTGTGGTACATTTTTATGTTTATTCTGTTTGATTTTGTCTGTTATACTTTGATTACCTTAACAATTTGGCTGTTTTAAAGTCTATGCATTCTAGGTTAATGCTCTAATTATAGAATCTGTGTTAAATAAATATCTTAGGGAAACCTCAGTCCCTTCTTATTACTTAGGAAGAACCTAGTTTTCAAACATGTAAATAACACTATGAAATTCCAACTGTGCTGATGCAAGCCCAAAATACACAAAAAAAATTTCTGTCTGTCTAGATGAACGTCTTTCATCTAAACAGTGGATGAATAATTAATACTTTTGTGTAGTTATTTTTGGTTCAATGCCCATCATTCAGACACAGCTGAATATATGTTGGTGTCATATCATTGGGAACACCTTCCTGCACTGCAAAAGAGTAGTTTTCACAATCTTCTGCTTATTACTGTTTTTTTAGAACTTTGAGAATGGCAGCTGCCATGAACATTTCATTTTTCAAAATCCAGATTTTGCTATTAGATGATGAAGGTGCATATCAATTCACGTTCTCTTTTTCATGAATGAATATTCCTCAGACTTTAAAGATCATATATAATATGATCTTTAAATATATAATATATATATAATATTCACAGTATTGAGTTTTTCCCACACTATATTGTTGTGGTTTGTTCTCTAATTTCCTTGTGATTGTTAAACTCAATGAAAAATACACCTTTTCTTTGGAAAGATTGGCCTGAAACACTAAGTGGTTTGATAATCTAGTGGGTTAACCAGTTGGAAAAGGTTGTTTCTGAGATTTTAGATGAAGCAATACAAAGGTGTCCTTTGGATTATTTCCAATTCTCTAATCTTTACCGCTCCTTGAAAAATGCCTTTTATAAAAATTGGCTTAAGTCCTTTTCAAAACTTTTTAACTAAGAGCTACTGTTTGAATATATAAATTGCATTCAATTTTTAAATACTCATATTATTAAAATAATGATTGTTTTCTGTAATTTTTATGTGAAAGGGACAGAATTCAAACTTTCTGCATTAACTTCAAGGGGAGAAATTTATAAATCTTCCATTTTTTTTAATATTTTTATTTTTGACAGGCAGAGTGGACAGTGAGAGAGAGAGAGACAAAGAGAAAGGTCTTCCTTTGCCTTTGGTTTACCCTCCAATGGCTGCCGTGGCCGGCGCGCTGCGGCCGGCACACCGCGCTGTTCGGAAGGCAGGAGCCAGGTGCTTATCCTGGTCTCCCCTGGGGTGCAGGCAAAATTATTTGTTTTTGAAATCTCAAAAACTTATTTGTTAGACCAAAAAAACAAAAAAAAATGTTGATTTTGTTGTATTTATATTTTCATTTGACAACAGACTGTTTTCTTTCCTGAGTGCATTTCAGTTGTCCTGGATTATGATAACCTTATACTATTATTTAGACTACTTGATTTATCACAGCCAGATTTATATTGTATATAATTTGGGGAAATTCTTAACATAGTTTGTAGATATAGCCTTAAATTCCACAGTTTTAAAATATATTAGTATAAACTGAAATATTTCCTTTATAAATTTAGAAAAAATGTGATGTAAGTCCTTAAAAAGTCAAATGGTTCTTTAATAAGCAAAGAGTTCAGTTTCAGTTGTTAACCTATGTACTACCATTGTTCTACATAAATTTGAACTCTAGAAGATCCTTGGATATTGGCCTAATGAGAAGTGGGATGAGTGTTCAAGCTTTAGTCAGCAGTTCATAGTGCGAAAGATGATCAGAACTGATCACAATTAGAGAGATGATCAGAACTGTATTTTGACATTTCTGTTCCAAGATGAAAATGGAAATATTTTTCTTAGGAGTAAATTATAGAAGGCAATTGTTACATTAATTACAAGGTTAACTCAATTATTTTTACTTGGTTTGTTTATTTTGAGGTACAGAATGGTGGCGAACAACAGATGTTCATACTCGCACAGGGGCAACCTTCTTTCCACCATTACTGGGAATCCCACCACTGTTTGCTCCTCCAGCCCAGAATCATGAGTCGTCTTCATTCCATTCAAGGACTTCAGGAAAAAGTAATCGAAGTGGTCCTGAAAAAGGTACCCGTACTACATAAGTGTAGACCTTCCATTCCAGAACCAATTTTTAGTAGCACTGAAGTTTAATATGTTTATAGCTAGACTCTTTCACATTGTCTTGCTTAATCCTTATAATCTCTAAGATTATAATATCTTAATCCTTAAGATTAGAAATATTCTCATTTTGTAACCAAGGTTAAGTAAGTTGTTCAAGAAAGTACTGCTTACATATGGATGTGGTAGAGTCAGAATTTGAACCCAATTCTACTGCTTTTTGCTCTATATCTTATTACCTCCCTGTTTGCAACCCAATATAGTGTGTTACTTCTTGTACTATTTAACTGTTGTTAGAATATTATTTGAAATTTTTATAATAGCTTTTTCACTGGTTTATTTTTTTTACTTGAGTAAATATTTTAGGGGAGTTTGCTCTAAAACTAAATGAGTATAAATGGATCAATAAATGGAAACATACATCATCTGTAATTGGTACCAACAATTGGGAATATTTACATTTAATCATAATTCTTAACTTGCTTTTAATTGAAGTGAATTCATACATCATCACATTAAATACTTTAAAGTGAACAATACACGGACCAGCACTGTGGCATAGCGGGTAAAGCTGCCACCTGCCTTACCGGCATCCCATATGGGCACCAGTTTGAGTCCCAGATGCTCCACTTCCAATCCAACTCTCTGCTATGGCCTAGGAAAGCAGTAGAAGATGGCCCAAGTCCTTGGTTCCCTGAACCTACATGAGAGACCCGGAAGAAGCTCCTGGCTCCTGGCTTCCAATTGGCACAGCTCCGGCCATTGCAACCAGTTGGGGAGTGAACCATCAGATGAGAGCTCTCTCTCTCTCTCTCTGCCTCTCTTTCTCTCTCTGTATAACTCTGAATTTCAAATAAATAAATCTTTTTTAAAAAGTAAACAATTCAGTGATAGTTAATGTACTCACAGTTTGGTACAGCCATCATGTAACTTGTTCCAAAACATTTCATCATTCCCAAAGGAAATCCTTACCTATTAAGCAGTTGCTCCTCCCCCCTGCTGGCATCCACCACTTTCCACTGCATTACTCAGATTGTCAACATTTCATATAGATGGAATCATGTACTATGTGACCCTGTGTATAGCTTCTTTAACTAAAAATGTTTGTGAGTTTTATCCACGTTGTAAAGGCAAGGGCACTTTCAAAAAGTTCATGGAAAATAGAATTAAAAGATAAGTTGACCTAGTGGTTAAGGCACAAGGTGGGATGCCTGCATCCTCTACCATAGTTTCTGGATTCAATTCCTTCTTCCACATCCAGTTCCTGCTTCCTACTAATGTATACCTTAGGAGGTGGCAGATGATGGCTCTAGTGATTAGGTCCTTGTCATTCAGTAGGAAGACCAGGATTGAGTTCCCACCTCCCAGGTTCAGCTTGGCCAGCTCTGACTGTTGTGGGAATTTTGAGAGTAAACCAGTGAATGGGAGTGCCCTCTGTCTGCCATCTGTTTTTGTCCCTCTCTGTCTCTGCCTCTCAAATAAACAAAATAAATAAATTTTTAAAACTTTTGATATGTTTATCTAGGTGCAGAAAAAGTAAAATCCATACAGAAGTACTCTTTTTCATAATACATGTTTCCATGAGATTTTTGGAAACCTCTTGTATGTTAGTACTTCATTCTTTTTTATGGTTGAATAATAATCCAGTGTATGAACATGTTTGTCTTCCAGGTGTAAATGGTTCAATAAATGGAAACAGTACATCATCTGTAATTGGTATCAACACATCTGTACTTTCTACTACTGCTTCAAGTTCCTTGGGGCAAACTAAAAGTACAAGCTCAGGTGGAGGAAATCGAAAATGTAATCAGGAACAAAACAAAAATCAGCCTCTGGATGCTAGAGCTGACAAAATAAAAGATAAGGTAAGTTATTCTTGAATAACAGATATACAGCATAGCTCTGCATATAAGGTAAGCATTCTGAAGTTCAAATAACAGGATTTATCTCCTGTGTTTACAGATATGTGTGTTTATGGTGTGATAGTAGTATTAAATATCTTAAGAAAACTGTCAACACCAGGATAAATAATATAAATAAAATAATAATAGCTAAAATTTATTGGGAATGTACTACATTACCAGTTCTACTCTAATTACTTTGTGTGTAATATCTATTCCAACTCTCTCTATACCCCAGATAAGATGGCTACTATTATTACAAGTGGGGAAACAGAGCACCTAAATAACTAGCCTGAAGTGCTTAGTCAGCATTTGAAGCCAAGCAGTTTGACCCCAGAGCCTATACTTTAGAAATTAAAATAAATAAAAACAAGAAAATATTTTATTATTGAAAACTTAATCAAAGTAAACAGAACAATCCTGTGTACCCATTATTCAGCTTCAAAAGTTTTCACATCATGACTAATTTTATTTCATCTCTATCCTCAATTTCAAATGCATTTTTATCTCTAAATTCACCCTTCTGTCCATTACCATCTGGTACAGTGTAGGCCTTGTCAGTCCAGGGTCCAGGAGCAGCACTGAAGGAGGAAGGGATTCATGTTCCTGCTTGCAGTGTTTTCTTCTTCCTCTTGTGCTGCGGTGGTCAGTGGGTGACTTCCTTGCCAGCTCAGGCTTCTCTGTGGGTTGTGTTCAGGAGACCCAGTGTCACCTATCATCTAGTAAGTGTCACGGGCCTCCCAGCAGGGAGCATACCAACAAGTTTTGCCAGGAAACCAACAGGTGGCAGATTTACCTGCTATGCCACAACACTGGCCTCAAATGTAGGTGTTTTAGATTAAAAAAGTAAAGTAAGTATCAGACTAAAATATAAAATATACAAACCTATAGCTTGTTTAGAAAAACTAAAACAAAGTTGAATGAATGTCTGAGTGTCAGCAGAATCTGTCACATCTGCTGAGAACAAAGAATGAGGAAGAAGCGGCGGGCAATTTACGTAATAGTTTCCAGACCCAGGTGGATGGATGATCTGGTTAGGAGCTGTTGCAAGATTATTTTCTGCACAGAGTGCCAGGCAGAGAAAAATTTTACTCATTTGACAAAACACTGGGGAGCTGGGGAAGAAGATTTTATTACAGTATTCCTTTACTTATGGTTTAGGAGTTAGCCCCTCAGGCATCCTGGTAGTTTTCTTGACCTCATGAGGAAGGCTTAAACTTTATGGTGGCACCAGGTCAGCTTGCAGGTGGCAAGAGCCCTTCTGAGAGAGGGGTCAAAATGGAGGTGTGAGACCCAAGATGGAGGACTACAATGTGCTCAGTCATTCCCACTCCTGCTGCCCTACAAGTTGTTGTTCCCATGCAATCAAAATAGTCTTTTAAAAACTATGTTATTTTTCTATGGTTTGAAAATATTATATGTTAAGAAAAAGAAAATGGCATAGCCCCTTGTGAGAAACAGCTTGGTGGTTCCTCAAAAAATAGAATTACAGTACAATACAGCAATTCCATTTCTGGGTATAGACCCAAAAGAATTGAAAGCAGGCTCTCAAAGAATGTACATACATCCATGTTAGCGGCAACAGTATTCACACTGTGTAAAATGCAGAAACAGCCTGAATGCCCATCCACAGATGGTAGAATCATGCCCAGCTTTAAAAGCAAGGGAAGTTCTGATATTTGTTACAACTTGATTGAACCTTGAGGATATTGGGCAAAGTGAAATAAAGCCTGTCACAAAAAAGGCAAATATCACATGGTCCCACTTTCATGAGGTGCTTAGAGTGGTCAAAATCATAGAGATGGGAGTAGAATGGTGGTCACTGGAGTTGGGAGGAGAGAGGAATTGGAAATGAGTGTTTTTTTTTTCTCAAGATTTATTTGTTTATTTGAAAGGCAGAGTTACAGAGAGAGCACCATCCCACCTCCAGAACACTTCATTTTGTAAAACTGAAACTCTGTTCTCATTAAACATGAATTACGGGATAGCATTGTGTTGTCATCCCTTATCAGAGCACCAGTTTCAGTCCTAGCTGCTCCACCTATGATCTAGCTCCCTGCTAATGCACCTGAGAAGCAGTGGAAGATGGCCCAAGAGCAGCCACTCTCAGAGAAGACCCAGATGGAGTTCCTGGCTCCAGGATTTGGCCTGGCCCAGCCCCCACCATTGCAGACATTTGGGGAATGAACCAGTAGATGGAAGATTTTCTCTCTCTCTCTCTCTCTCTCTCTCTCTCTCTCTCTCTCCCCCCACCTCTCCCAACACATACATTCTCCCTCTGTAACTGTGTTTTTAAATAAATCACTCAATCTTTTTTAAAAAAAAAGAAAGAAAAAATACATGTTATTACTTCCTTTAGTAGTTTATTGGTTCATCTCTCCCTGTTCTCAACTAGGTAGAATTGCTGTCTGTTTCTCATACCCTTAAGCACCTAGAGACTTGAGCAACTTTACCTGCTATATAATAACCTTGAATATGTATTTATTTTGTTATTGAATGAAATAAGTATATAGTGAAATGAAAGTTGAAATAGTTTTTAAAAGCTTTCTGAGATCAGATGGGGAATATTAATAATGAGCTCTTCTTTGATCATTTTATGATGAACATAATAAGATTTATTTTTTAAATGTTTTAAGTGAAAGAAAAATAACATACTACCTAATTATGTGTGAGTAACACACACTCACAGACACACACACACGAGCCCCAACAAGGGATTAAGGAAATCTAGTTGGTGATATCCAGATCCATTTCCCCCTAAAACTCATGCTTGTTTTCTCACTTCTCCCTATTAAAAAAATGGGTACTAATTTTGCTACCTTACAAAGGTAAGACTTTGCACACGGTCAAAGGTCAAAGGATGCTCTCCCGAGACCTTCCGCATCAGAATCAGGAAGTGCTTCTTAAGGCTGAGCCCTATTGCCCTATTTAGAATTGAGACACAGGAATCTGCTGATCTCAACCAGTTTCCCAGGGAGTCTTATGTACCTTAAAGATTTGGAACCAACACCCCTATAATCATTCCTGGGGAGTTTAGTCTCCATTTCTCAAGCCAAATTCAAATAAAATGTTCCATACAGATTACTTCAGCATGGACATAGGAGCTTATTTTCTCTTAAATCAAAATAGCTCCCTTGTTCCTTTCTTTGCCCCCACTAAAACAAAAGTGAGACTTCAGTTTAGACTCCTGTTACCAAGTATAGACTTGCTGTGCATACTTAGAAATGCACCATAAAATTTGGTCATGAAGAAGGAGCCTGTTTCTTGGTCAAATAAATGGGAGACTTAATATACCGTTCCTGTTTTCCTTTCATCTCCCTACCTTAAGTCTTCCTCATCTTTTGTTCCCGGGTTATTCCAATTCCATTTCCGGGCCTTCTCTGCTCTCCTCTGAGCAAAGGAGGCAGCCCAGGACACGATGATGATGACTGATAGTCTGCTTACTGAAGGGTGGACTGTGGAGGAGGCTCTCTGGTGGTTAGAGTAGAGCATTAACACAGAGGCACGGCAAGCTGATAGGCACTTTATTTTATCTTTTAAATTTAAATATTATTTTATTTAAGCCAGTTTTCAGAAGGCACAAAAGAAAGCAGTTGCGATATGTAACTGTGACTTCAGTTTGGCTTCTTGTTGTACAGGTGTATTAATCTTTCAGTCTCCAAACCCCAGTAGTCAGGAAAGCCTATATTTCCCTAAAGACCATAACTTTCACAATTTATTGCTTTTGTAATTGTAACTGCTTTTTCTGTATTTTGTTCTTTGTTTTATCTATCAAATAATATCATAGAAATGCTCCTAAGTAACTATAGATTATACTTAAATTTATTGCTATCATTTCAGCATTTCTCCTTCTCAATCTATTGGCTGCATTTTAACTCTTCTGTTGTTACAAAGTTGTTTAGTTATAATTCATCTGAATATTTCCTTTTTATCCACTACTATTTTCTATTCTTTTTTAAAGATTTATTTGAAAGGCAGAGTGACAGAGAAGTGTGGAGAGAGAGATTTTCCATTATTTGTAAATACCTACCATAGCTAGGATTGAGCCAGGTAGAAACCAGAATCCAGGAATTCCATCAGCTCTCCCACATGGGTGGCAGGGTCCAATTACTTGAGCTATTTCACCTGCTGTCTCCCAGGATGCACTAGTAGTAAGCTAGATAAGAAGCAGAGTAGCTGCAACTCAAACCATTGCTCAGTTATAGAATGCAGGCATCTTAAGTGGTAGCTTAATGCACTGTACCATAATGCCCACCTCTATTGTCTGGGTTTTTTTTAAATTATTTATTCAAGAGCAAAGAGACACAGCTACCATTTGCTGATTTGTTCCTCAATGCCCACGACAGGTGGGCTAAGCCAGGCCAAAGCCTGGAGCTAGAAACCCAATCAAGGTCTCATGTGCATAGCAGGGACCCATCCAGTTGAGCCATCACCTGCTGTCTCCCAAGACCCACATTGGCAGGAAGCATGAATCTGTAGCCAGAACTAAGAAATAAACCCAGACAGTCTAGAATGGAGTGTGGGCATCTTAAGTGCCATCTTAACCACTAGGCTGAATCCTTTCTGTTATTCCCTATTCTCTGGAACAGTAAACTTGACTTTTATGTGACCTAATATCCCTTTCTGCCAGCTTTGAGTTTTGATTTTGACATACAGCCCTAAATGTCCTCTGAAATATGTCTTTCTCCTTTATTGTATTTTCATTTTTTGGCAAGAAATATATTTATTCCTGAACTGTAAGTAAAGCAGCTCATAAGTGTTTCATTCACTATTTAATTAATTATCTCTACAGCACTTATTACTTTATGTAATTATTTACTTTTATATTGGGTGTCTGTCTACCCCACCACCACTAGAATGTAAGGTTCTTGAAAGCTCAGGCATGGAATGCAAGCATCTCTTATATTGTCCAGCACCTAGAAAGATGTATTTGTCATATTATAGCTAAATACTTGACTACTGACTATCTGCATAAAGAAAGATTAAAGCTAAATGCATACCTTCAATGTATGTGTCATAATTGGAGTTATTATTTTGTGAGCTTTTCAAAAGTCTTTCACATTTTAAAGCATGCCATTCATTGCTAAGTCTGTGTGTATACCATGTTGATGTTTTCAATAATCCATTTCTACTTGTTGGTAAATTCCTTTCAGATAAGTTAACTTGATCAGTTTGCATAAAATTACCTTTATAACACATAACTTTTTCCATTTTCCTAAAATGACATTTTGAGATGGAAAATATCATTTGAATATTGAAAGAGCACACTTTTTACTGAAAACTTGATTTTTTCCCCCAATTAAAATCTTGCTAAATACCGTCTCTTTCTACAGAAACCAAGGAAGAAAACTATGGAAAGTTCTAGCAACAGTGATAGTGATTCAGGCACATCCTCAGACACCTCCAGTGAAGGCATTAGTAGTAGTGATTCAGATGACCTAGAGGAAGATGAAGAGGAGGATCAAAGTATTGAAGAAAGTGAAGATGATGATTCTGAATCAGAGGGTGAAGCACAACATCAAAACAACAACCAGGTATAATTGTCTCATAGAGGGTATCCAAGTATTACTCATACCTAGGAACTAGCTGGGTTATCTCTAGTTTTAAAATTAGTCATGACCTTGAGTTCTTACTTTTTCACACAAAAGCGCTGGAAATGGTGAGACATTTTTAAGGGATAAGTAATATATTTTTAGTGTATCACAAGTGATTAGGATCCTTTTCTAAAGTACACTTTTTTCTCTTAAGTTTTACAGCTTAATGTTGTTTGTCTTAAGTAAGTATTCAGAAGTTGCCTTTCATTTTTATTTCCAGGTGCTATTACATGGTATTTCGGACCCAAAATCAGATGGACAGAAAGCGAATGAAAAAGCCCAGGAAAAAAGAATACACCAGCCATTACCTCTTGTGTCTGAATCCCAGACTCACCCATCATTCCAATCCCAGCAAAAGCAGCCTCAGGTTTTGTCACAGCAGCTTCCATTTATTTTCCAAAGCTCTCAGGCAAAGGAGGAATCTGTGAACAAACACACCAGTGTAATTCAGTCTACGGGATTGGTGTCCAATGTGAAGCCCTTATCTTTGGTAAATCAAGCCAAAAAAGAAGCTTACATGAAACTCATAGTTCCTTCTCCTGAAGTACCTAAAGCAGGGAATAAAAATACCTCTGAAGAATCTAGTTCTTTGACCAGTGAACTGCGATCCAAACGGGTGAGTTAAAAATTATTTTTACAAGAACATTATGATTAGCAAAAGAGCTTTTATAAACAAGTTTAAATTAACTAAATTCTCTTCTTCTTTGATACCATCTTAGTCTCCAGGATTAGAATATATATCTGTTGAATATATATTTGACAGTGGAATCATATCGTTCCCCATTCTTCTTCCCCTCACTTACCGCCATCACTTCCCAGGTCTAATGACTTTTTTTTTTAAGATTTATTTATTTACTATTTGTTTATTTGAAAGATAGAGTGATAGAGAGCTAGAGGGAGAGAGAGAGAGAGAGAAATCTTTCCTCCATTGGTTCATTCCCCAAATGTCTGCAATAGCCAGGTCTGGGACAGGGCAAAGCCAGGAGCCGGGACCTCCATTCTGGCCTGCCATTTGGGTGGCAGGCCATCTTCTGCTGCCTTCCCAGGCATGTTAGCAGGAAACTGCTTTGGAAGTGGAGCAGCTAGGTGCTCCAGAATGAGTTGCTGGCGTTGTAAGCAGAGGCTTAACCCACTACGCCACAACACTGGTCACCCAGGTCCAATGATTTAGCAGGAAGGGTTTAAGTATGTTTGAATAAGACAAACTTCATGATTAATTTTGTTTAACATAAATGTTATTTTTTCTATTATCAATATGTTGATTTTTAAAGAAATGATCTCTTGAGTAATTTATCTCTGTAAGTCCTGGAATTTATTAAGTAAAAATCCTTTGTAAAAAATCCTTTTCCTTTGCTATCCTTAATGAATTATGTGAAGTGTAACTTACTTAGACAAGCACCAGGACCACTCTTCAGAGAATTTTTTCTCTGCTTTTGATTTTACATTACCACATTCTTTGTCCAGTACAATTCTAATAATTAAGTCAGCATTACTTTTTATTTTAGAATCAGCTCAGATCAGGGAAATATTTTTGAGCACAATATCCTGTCTCTTGATTACAAATATTACCGTTTGGTACCCTAATCATTAGATAACCCTTGTAGAGTGCTTCTGTTTGGCAGCCTTTGTTTTAAGTGCTAAACATGAATTTACTCACTGGATAGTAACCTCTATGATGCTACTAATATTATTATTATTATTTATGGTGATAAATGGAGAGTTATTCTCCCAAGAACTTATCTCTGGTTAGTGTTGGAACTAGAATTTAAAATATTTATTTATTTATTTATTTATTTTGACAGGCAGAGTGGACAGTGAGAGAGAGAGACAGAGAGAAAAGTCTTCCTTTTGCCATTGGTTCACCCTCCAATGGCCGCCGCAGCCGGCGCACTGCGGCCGGCGCACCGCGCTGATCCAATGGCAGGAGCCAGGTGCTTATCCTGGTCTCCCATGGGGTGCAGGGCCCAAGCCCTTGGGCCATCCTCCACTGCACTTCCTGGCCACAGCAGAGAGCTGGCCTGGAAGAGGGGCAACCGGGACAGAATCCGGTGCCCCGACCGGGACTAGAACCCGGTGTGCCGGCACCACAAGGCGGAGGTTTAGCCTAGTGAGCTGCAGCACCGGCTTAAAATATTTATTCTTAACAACTATGATATGCTGCCTTTCTTTTTTTTAAGATGTATTTAATTTTTTGAAAGGCAGAGTTACAGAGAGGCAGAAGCAGAGAGAGAGAGAGAGAGAAAGGAAGAGAGAGAGAGAGATCTTCCATCCACTCGTTCACTCCCCAAATGGCCACAGTAGCCATAGCTGGACTGATCCAAAGCCAGGAACCAGGAGCTTCCTCCAGGTCTCCCACTTGGGTCTAAGGACTTGGACCATCTTCTACTGCTTTCCCAGGCCACATTAGAGAGCTGGATTGGAAGGAGTGCAGCTGGGACTCAAACCAGCACCCATATGGGATGCTGGCATTGCAGGCAATAGCTTTACCCCCCACCCCACAGCACCAATCCCAACTGCCTTTCTTTCTTGAAACACACATAATGTCCTTGTCCTTTGAGTCTCAGAATAATTTATGAGCTGAATCGAAAAAAAAATGACTTGAAGAAATCAGCCATTTTTGATAAACTAAATTTGTGGATCTAAAACCCAAGTATAAATTAGAATCACTTGGGAAATTTATGGATGATACCCTTCAGAATAATTAAATCAGAATCTCTTGTGACAGAACTATATTATTGAATTTTTTTTAAAAAAAATCCCAGGTGATTCAAATGTACAGCAAGATTTGAGAACCGCTGATTAAATGGAATGGCCAGCCAATGGTATGAGAATATCACTCATAAGACTTGTGTTGCATGGATCAAACATGAGAATGTGGTCCCTTGGAGCAATTGGTTAAGCCATTGCTTGGGATGACCGCATCCATATTGGAGTGCATGGTTCAAGTCCTGACTACTCCACTCTTCTAGTGCAGCTCCCTGCTATTCCATCTAGGAAGCTGCAGATGATTGCCTACAGCCATCCTTTCACCCATGGGCTTCTTTTACCCTTGTAGGAGACATCAGTGGAGTTCCTGGCTCCTGGCTTCAGCATGGCCTAAACTTGGCTGTTGTAGGCATTTGGTTATTGAAGTAGAAGATGGAACATCTGTCTCTCTGTCTCTATGTCTCCCTCTCTGTTACTCTGCTATTTAAATAAATAATTAATTAGAAAAACACAAGGAGATAGTATCAGCATCACATTATTGACTCTCCATCTGTAAAAACAACTATTAAGAATTCCACTGTTTGGGTTATTTTAATTTTTCATTAACATATTGTTCTATTTTAAGATAAATGAATTTACAGAATCACATCAAGAGTTATTTGTATTCCAAAGATCCCTTAATACTTTCAAATACTTATTCTCAAAATAAGAATTTCATATGACTATATATTGGAAGTCCTTTATTAAATATTTGCTTAATAAATATAGCTAATGTAGGGTTTTACAAATAGGATCTTATTTAATCCTTACAAAATCTTGTGAGGTAAAGAAACTAAGGCTTAGGGTTAAGTGACTAGCCAACATCATAAAACAAGCTAAAAGCAGAGGAATTTAAACAAGCATTTTAAATTCAATGTCCATGATTAAGATTTTAAAAAGTGTGATGCTCTTTCTCTCTGGAGATCATTCAGAAATTATAGAACAAGTTATCTGAAGTGATAATGGTAGTTAATGGATGATATGTTGTGTGAATGAACATATATATTAGACTCAACTCTGAGCAGTGTATTCTTTATCAGTGCCTACTATTGATTTAGAGGTTATTTTAGAAATACTTCTCTTACAATATTTATCTTTATATGACAATCTAACATAACATTTTCTTTTATTTGTTATGATAATCTTATTTGTTTCTTTCCTGCTATCTGCTGTGTGTACCCTCTTTCGTTCATGAACGGTTTTCATAAATGTTATTTAATCACTGTATCCTTTATTTTATAGACATGTAGTTCAAATCAGTACTGTTAGTATATATGTATAAATCAGTGCTGGAAAAGTAGATGTTATGTCAGTTTTCTTTTATCAAGTTATCTGGAGATTTTGTGGTGTGCAGAAACCAAGGTGGGGGCCCTGGGGAGTAAGAGCTTGGAGGTAGGACAGACCTTTGAACCTCTCTGTTTTGTTATCGATACTACTGCTGTCCGAATGGATATCTTAAAGCAGCAAGAATTTTACTAGTATATTGGTCTTAATTTTATCCTCATCATCTTTTTAACACATCATCCTTGATATCAAAAAGGATGAAACGTGCACTGTAAAAGAGTAGCTGGGGTAAAATACTGTCATCTTCAGTTCTTCTTGAAAACCTATAGTTGCTATATATGGAAAATGATTCTGCAGTAGTATAGTGAGAAGCAATTGCAAGGCATTAAAATGTAAAATTAAAGGGAAAATTTTTGTTGTCATGGTCCTTTTGATATTGTTTATTTAGCAGGAAAATAAAAAAAATAGAGTACACAATGATTATACAACATAATTATGTACTAAGAGATGAAAATATACGAAATTTTTCTGCTGAAATTTATTTCTTCTATAAAAGTATTTTGTTTAGGAATTCTGCTGTAAAATTACTTTTAAAAGGTAAACCCAAGTATATAGTCCAATTTTCCATGTTCTAATCACTGAATAGCTATAAATTAGACACCTTGTCTTGTCATGCTATTGCCTTAGGTGTAATTATTGCATGATATTTTTTGTTTATAAAAACATCTTATTAACTTTATTTTCTAAACTAATACAATAAAGACGTAAAGGAAGACAAGGATTTTATTTGAAAATTCCTCATTGCTTCTTACCATGACTGCTTTAAACCATTCCCTAAGTCACTTTGTATGGCGCTGACACTTGGGTAGGTCCTCTCAGAAATCCCTGCATTGGGGCCCAAGTCTGATTCAGGCCAAACTGCTGACTTCCATTTCAAAGCCGGCTTCCTCAATGCCGAATTTTACTATAGGTTAGGAAATTCAACTCCATTACTGTTATCTTAAAATATTTTGAGGGGCCAGCGTTGTGGCGCAGCAGGCTAACACCCTGGCCTGAAGTGTTGGCATCCCATATGGGTGCTGGTTCAAGATCCAGCTGCTCCACTTCTGATTCAGCTCTCTGCTGTGGCCCAGGAAAGCAGTGGAGGATGGCCCAAGTCCTTGGGCCCCTGCATCTGCATAGGAGACCTGGAGAAAACTCCTGGCTCCTGGCTTCAGATAGGCACAGCTCCAGCTTTTGCGGCCAATTGGGGAGTGAACCATCGTTTGGAAGACCTCTCTCTCTCTCTCTCTCTGCTTCTCCTCTCTCTGTGTAACTCTGACTTTCAAATAAATAAACAAATCTTTAAAAAATATTTTGAACATTCTAGTTCCATTTTTTATATATTATTTTAATAATACTGATTTATGGGGCCAGCATTGTGGCACAGTGGATTAAGCTGCCACCTGTGACACAGACATCCCATATGAGCACCTGTTCAAGTCCTGGCTGTTGAACTTCCAATCCAGCTCCCTGCTAATGTGCCTGGAAAAGCACCTGACAATGGTCCAAGTGCCTTGGTCCCTGCCATCAACATAGGAGAGCTGGATGGAGTTCCAGGTTCCTGGATTGGGCTTAGACCAGCTCTGGCTATTGCTGCCAGGTGGGGAGTGAGCTAGTGGATGGAAGATAGATACCTCTCTCTCTCTCTCTCTCTCTTTCTTTGAAGTAAATAAATAAATATTTTTAAAAATAATAATTTAGTAAAAATTTATATGATATTTTGTTTCAAGGAGATGCCAATAGCTGGATAATTTTTCTTTTTTTTTTTTTATTATTTTTGACAGGCAGAGTGGACAGTGAGAGAGAGACAGAGAGAAAGGTCTTCCTTTTGCCGTTGATTCACCCTCCAATGGCCGCCGCGGTAGCGCACTGCGGCCGGCGCACCGCGCTGTTCCGATGGCAGGAGCCAGGTGCTTATCCTGGTCTCCCATGGGGTGCAGGGCCCAAGCACTTGGGCCATCCTCCACTGCACTCCCTGGCCACAGCAGAGAGCTGGCCTGGAAGAGGGGCAACCGGGACAGGATCGGTGCCCCGACCGGGACTAGAACCCGGTGTGCCGGCGCCGCAAGGCGGAGGATTAGCCTGTTGAGCCACGGCGCTGGCCAAAGATAATTTTGTTTTCATATTTATAGCTGTAAATTTTGTGACTTAGTAGTATATGAACTAATTTTTCCCAAGAAAACTATTATTTTTCTAAACTGGGTATTCTTTCAAATGTTAATATCTAAAGGCAGTCAAAAGTATATCCCACAGAATATGGAGCCATCATTCCCACCAGCTTCTTCTCATAAACCTTGACTTCAAAGAAGTACTTCTTGGCCGGCGCCGTGGCTTAACAGGCTCATCCTCTGCCTTGCGGTGCCGTCACACCGGGTTCTAGTCCTGGTCGGGGCGCCGGATACTATCCCGGTTGCCCCTCTTCCAGGCCAGCTCTCTGCTATGGCCAGGGAGTGCAGCGGAGGATGGCCCAAGTGCTTGGGCCCTGCACCCGCATGGGAGACCAGGAGAAGCACCTGGCTCCTGGCTTCAGATCAGCGCGATGCGCCGGCCGCAGCGGCCATTGGAGGGTGAACCAACGGCAAAAAGGAAGACCTTTCTCTCTGTCTCTCTCTCTCACTATCCACTCTGCCTGTAAAAAAAAAAAAAAAAAAAAAGAAGTACTTCTTGTTTGCAAAATCATTCATTCAGTAATCTAGAATTGTCTTTTGAGTGCATTCCAAATGCAGGCTCCAAACAATATTATGGGAAGATCATAAAGATAAATAAACAACTGTGTAAGATGTGAATGTATTCTCCATAGAGTGGGAATGTAGAATGTCTGGCCCAGCCTGGCCTGGGAAATCATTTGGTCTGGTGCTGTCAAGACAATTGCAGGTAGGATTCGAAATTGAAGAAATCTATAACAGGCGAATATTTAAGTTGACAATTTTGTGTGACCCACAGATGATGTTATAAATATTCAAATGGACGTTAGCAGAACAAAATGTTCCCCACCCCTGCCTAAAAGGCTTAAGGCACATAGGCATATAGTGTGTGTACTGAACGTCATCTGGCTTTGAATATAAGGAGCTAAAAGAGACAAAGGAAAGGGGCAAAGAGGACTTCTGGCCAGGACAAACATAAAAAGCCTCTTGGGTTAAATCTTCAAGAATGAACATTATTTCATCTGCTTGAAATGTAGAAGAGGAGGATATTCCATGCAGACAAAATGGTTACAAGAAAATGTGGAGGTGGCGAAAATATGGCAAATAGTCTCCTGGAAGAGTATGCTAGTGCCTAATTGTAAAATAATCTGAGTGTCATTCTGAAGGGTGGGCTTTATAAAGTTAGCAGTGCTCCAAGTGGGTAGTATAATCAAATAAGGCTTACTCGAAAATAAAACTGACGTTGGTATATAGCATATGTTGGAAGTTAGGTGGGAAGAAATAATGGCTTTGCTTAAATCTGAGCATTATTTCAGTGAAGGAATCCAAAGGCATGGTAATATGTCTGACATAGAAAAAAAGAAACAATATTTTCAGGGCTTCAGATTTGGAATACTGTTAGAATGGGAGCAACAGTAAAGAGAAGGGGATAATCAGGAAATAAATAAATACACATACATATATATGTGTGTATATTATACATATACACACGTGCACCTATATAGAGGAAAAGATAAGTAAATGTTAAATATATTAAGTCTAGCCAAGTTTCAGCAACCAACTTGTCATTACTGTCAGTCCTTGTACAGCACTTGTAGATCATGATTTAAATAAATAAATATATATATATATATATATATATGAGAGCAGCTGTTTTCAGATATTGAGAGCAAATAAAAGCTATCTTCATTTTTATGCTACATTTTGTTTTGTCTCTTATGTTTCAACAGGAACAGTATAAACAGACATTCCCATCACAGTTAAAGAAGCAGGAGTCATCCAAAAGCCTGAAGAAGGTTATTGCAGCTTTGTCAAATCCAAAACCAACCTCTAGTTCACCAGCACATCCAAAACAAACATTAGAAAATAACCACCCTAACCCATTCTTAACAAATGCACTTTTAGGTAATCACCAACCAAATGGAGTTATTCAGAGTGTCATTCAAGAAGCTCCTCTAGCACTTACTACCAAAACTAAAATGCAGAGTAAGATCAATGAAAGCATTGCTGCTGCAAGTAGCACCCCTTTTTCCTCACCTGTAAATCTGAGTACAAGTGGGAGAAAAACCCCTGGCAATCAGCCACCTGCAATGCCCTCTACCTCTCCTATACTGCATAATCAAGGGAAGGAAAAAGCAGTTGGCAATAACGTGAACACAGTGAAAACACAGCATCTCACCCATCCTGCACAGTCTTTAGTGGAACAGTTTAGAGGAGCAGATTCAGACATTCCCAGTAGTAAAGATTCTGAAGATTCCAATGAGGATGAAGAGGAAGATGATGAGGAAGAAGATGAGGAAGATGATGAAGATGATGAGTCTGATGACAGCCAATCAGGTTATTTTCTCTTTTAAAATTTGAAAGATTTCTCTAAATGCTGTGTGAACCGAAACATTTAAGAGCTTCTTAATCCACATACCTATAATCATGTTCATTTGCTATGTTTCACAGCTATGTGCATTTCTTTAATGAGCTAGTAAAATACAAGAATAATTGATATTGGAAATTCCAAGTTAAATTCTCAGTTTATTCATCTATTAAATAAATAATAACTTTGAAGTGAATATAAATTCATTAATAAAATTTCATCAACTTGCTTAATGTGCAATCAGAACCATTTATTGAAAACCATTTTTTACATCTTTGCTTATTAAAATGTGTAACTGTATATATTGAACAGAAGTAGAATTACTGTTACAGACTTTCACAAAGTACCAAAAGCCTAAATTCTTAAGAATGTCCATTGGTAACACAAGATTTATGAAATGTCTTTGGAGTTATGGAGTACTCTCTGACTTAATTTTTATTCACTTTGTAGTTTCTTTTTTTTAAGAGAAGGGTTTGAAAACATAAAATACAAGGTCACTTAAATGTCAAATACAGAGATGAAGTACACATACTAAAAGTTTGTGCATTTGTTACCAGTCAGCCACAAATTCAACTGTAAATTTTTTTTAGAATATGAAAAGGAAAATTTAGTCAATATATAATTTAAAATGTCTGTAAGTTAAAAAAAAAAAAAAAACTACTTTCTCAGGGAAAAAAGAATTCTTCCAGATAATATTTTTCCTGGGGTATCCAGGGGGGGGAAAACAGGTAATAAATATGTGTGATAGACAGATAAATGTAACTTTCAAAAACTAGTTTTTATTAGATTAATGTAAGCAGATAGTACTAAATCGATCAAAACTCCACAAGAGTTGTTGTTCTAGGAACTTTTTAGGGTGCAGTCCGAGTGTGAGTCCAATTTATCAAGTGTAATCCAGTTAGAGGTTTTATGTATTTGGAAGAACGAGTGCATTACACCTAGGACTGCATAGCTAGAAGAAACTTAAATTTTTCAGTCACTATATTGCCCTACCATAGTTATTCCTGTAAGGCTGGTTTTCTGAGAAACCTGATGAAATCTTGTACCTAAATAGAAAAGCTGCCGCTGAATAAACCAAGAATATCCCTTAGAAGGTTTTACCCTGAAGTCCGAATGATAGGATAATGATAGATCCAGACTTCTTTTTCTCACTCTGGACTTAGTTCACATCTGGAGGCATTGAACTCTGTTAATGTGGATAGCCAGTTATGTTCTCTCTTTTACCTTAGTTTCTAACACAAAGTTCAAAGTGTTTTTGAAGCCATTAAGCAGAACTCATTCATGACTAGTGTCATGTGAGAATTCTTTTATTATTAAAATGTGGAGTAAAACTGATACTTTTAAAAGAATTTTGAGGATTTATCGCCTGCATACACTGTACTCAAACAGTTTATCAGATAGTAATTTTTACATTTATTCTTTGGGAAAGTTGCTTGAATTCTCAGTTGCAGACACTGGTTCCTGAGCTACTCCATTGAGATACAAACTGCGAAGTATTGGTTATTATCTAGTTATAATATACAAGTGCTTCTTTTACTTCCCAGAATCAGATAGTAATTCAGAATCAGAGACAGAAGGATCAGAAGAAGAGGATGATGATGATAAAGACCAAGATGAATCAGATAGCGATACAGAAGGAGAGAAAACTTCAATGAAACTGAATAAAACAACTTCCTCTGTTAAAAGCCCTTCCATCAGTCTCACAGCTCACTCAACACCTCGTAACCTCCACATAGCAAAAGCCCCAGGCTCTGCTCCTGCTGCCTTATGTTCTGAATCCCAGTCACCTGCTTTTCTTGGCACATCTTCTTCCACACTTACTTCAAGTCCACACTCTGGTACCTGCACTTTATTTTTATTATTGTAAAGTGGAAGTCAAACCATGGCAAGAGTTTTTATTTATACAGTGTTCTGGAGATGATCTCATTGGAATCAAGTTGTTACAGCTAGATTTTAGGTTGGCAAAGAAAGGTCAGCATGTGTTTTCAAAGGATATGACCCATTTCTGGTTGTTGGTTTTTTGGATTTTTGTTTTTTGGTTTTTGTTTTTTTCTTTTCTGTGCTTCCAGTTTAAGAATCTGGTTGATGACAGCTCTTGATTTTGAATTCTTTCCTGCTTTTGTGTTCAGTTTGTGCTTCTAGAATATAGAATTCGATTGACAATTGGACTTTCTGTGCATTATGAAAAAGCTCACTTGGTTACTTAAGCTACAGTTGTATTTCTGCCCAACACATAGCCAGTGTCAATTCTTTCAGTGAGTAGCATTCTTATTCCATTAGCATGCCGCACCTTTTTTCTGTTTGACTTTTTATAAACTTACAGAGGTCATTATTAAAAATGTCTACATTTATATTCTAAAACTATTCTCCTCATTCAATATCTTAGAAAATATACATGGATATGAGAAAATATTTTCTTGTTTTACATGTTTCTCTTTCTTCTTGGCAGTTTCTAATTTTGCTTTTAGTTACCACAAACCAGGATGATGTCCTACTAAGCTAAGACGAATTTATTTGTAACATGAAACTTGATATTTGTCTTTGAAAATCTTTGCATATAATCATAATCCTATTCCTTTGTGCTTTAGATTAATTAAAAGACCTAGGATGTATATAGCCATAGAAATTAAATTGTCTGAAAATGTATGCGCCAGCTGATGAGATTTTCCAGCCTCTGGACACACTTTCAAAGAAAATGACTGTAAATAGGCTTGTTGAAACCTCTATCTGCTATTTCCCTCTGACTCCTTAAGCCATTTCTTTAATAACAAAATCAGAAGACAGATAAATATTGATACTTTGGAGGTTTTTTTGTTTGTTTGTTTAGAGAGAAAGACAAGTTATTCTAACATTCAGAACAAAAGAAAGGAAAACAACCCTGTGCCTTATACAGTATGTTTTGTTGAAAAGCCATCTAAAATAATGTATAAATTGTAGAAATACACTTATCATCCAAATCATCAAGTGTGTACTTTTTAAAGGAAGAGTTTCTAAATTATCAAGAAATTGTTATCTGTATAAACTAATCTTTTATATCAACTGGTTGAATTCTCTTAAAGGCAATTCCAAAAGAAGAAGAGTAACAGATGAACGTGAACTGCGTATTCCCTTGGAATATGGGTATGCAGAATACAATTTCCTTTTTGCCTTTCCCCCTGTGTTATGCATGTTTGATGTATACTATATTTCTTTTCTATACTGACAATAAAATAAGTGCATATAACACATAGAATTTATTAGAGCAGAAGAGCCAGGGCAAAGAAGTTGATCAGAACACAGAAATTAAGCCTAATTGCTGCATGGACAGATGGCAGAGCCTAGATGGGATCATGCAGCCACATGGGGAACATGCCTGAAAAAGAACCAGGAGCAAGCTGCCTGGCAAAAAGCAGGATACAATTAAGACTTTCAGGAGTGTCTGTGAAGATGGAACTCAAGGGTTGTAAAAGGCACTGTGGTCAGAAGTGAGGGACTTGAGCAGAGTTTGCCTAAAATGGTTTAATTGGAACTGAGAGATTTCAGATTGGACATGCAGAAGCCCCAAGCAGCAGAGAGCTACATTTACTTCATGCTTCTCACCTAGAGCATTTCAGATAGGATCAGTACTCATTGACACGTGTTACTGAAATATCTCAGTACCAAAAGTCACTTCAGTTATGGTTTCTAAAAAATGTAATGGAGTTTAATATTTGTGAATTGAGCCTTTGATTAATGTTTTAGTTGAAGTATCTAAACTAAAACAAAAAAAAATCTGTCTTTTTAATGTAAATGAATTTGTGTTGTGATTAGAGATTTCTTTTTTTCTGTTTGCTAAAGAGCATGCATACTTTAACTTTGTAAGTTTGAAAGGCTTTTTGAAAATTAAGTATGTTGTAACCCTCATTTCTGTTATGTGTAGCTGGCAGAGAGAGACAAGAATAAGAAACTTTGGAGGGCGCCTTCAAGGAGAAGTAGCGTATTATGCTCCATGTGGGAAGAAACTTAGGCAGTACCCTGAAGTAATAAAGGTACATATTTTTCACCAAGTAGCATACATTTGGTGCCTATTAAGCATGCTTGTATAAAAAAAATTGCACACCTTTCTCAGATAAAATTCCTTGATACAAAATATTCTCTTGTGTGGGACTAATGTACTTAATCTAAATGGATCTGCTATAAATCCATAGCCCGTTTACGCAAAACGTTAGTGTCCTGAAGCTAGCTGTACTTCAAAGCTGGGTTGTCATTATTAAAACCTGAAGTGGAAAAATATGTGATTTTTTCAGTATCTCAGCAGAAATGGAATAATGGATATCTCAAGGGACAATTTCAGCTTCAGTGCAAAAATAAGAGTGGGTGACTTCTATGAAGCCAGAGATGGACCGCAGGTATCCACTTTTTCAAAAGTACAGTCTTTGAACCAAAAAGTAGTACCATAACCTAAATGAAGTAAATTTCACTACACTCTGGAGCATTGCATTTTGTTAGTTCATTGGTGTAGCTATACTAAAGCTTCGTGGTAACACTCACTAAATCCTCAGGTAACTATGTTTCAGTAACAAGGAGCTTTGACATAATAGATATCTTTTTTCCTATTTCAGTAAATGGTTTTCTGTTTATTAGTTCAATCAGTTTTATAGTACATGCCTATATAAAAGGATCTAAATTTAAATTGGAAAAACAAAAAGTATCAGTTCCCTGAAAATTAAACAGTTTTTAAAAAAGCTAATTTGGGGGCGGCATTTGGCACATTGGTTAAGATGCCACTTGGGACTGTGCCTCCCGTATTGGACTGAATGGTTCAAGTTCCAGCTCTGCTTCTGACCCAGCTTCCTGCTAATGTGCACTGAGGAAGGCAGCAGGTGATAGCTCAAGTACTTGGGTCCCTGCCTCCCAAATGGGAGACCAGAATGAGTTCCAAGCTCCTGGCTTTGGCCTGGTCTGTTGCTGACAATGGGGAGGAGTGAACCAGCTAATGAAAGATTCCCTCTCTCTCTGTATTCCCTCACCTCATATCTGTGACTTTTAAAATAAACAAATAAGAAAAAAAATTTAGAAAGTTAATTTGAATAGGTAAACTGTAGCTATTATTAACAAGTTCAAAAGAAGATAAATGTACCCCTAGAATCGGGGGAGGATCTTGTGCATTTGATTCTGATACACTACATAATGCATTTTCAGAAGCTTGGCCATTTTTCTGTTGTTATTCCTTAAAATTAGGTGAGTAAAATATCTCTTTTTTGCAAAAATTGAAATTTTAAACCAACCATGCACATACCTGAACCTCAGTCGCCACAGCTGTCCTTCATCCTGTGGGTTAGGATCACCTCCTCATCAGTCAGCAAGTGAATCCTTCAAGGAGACCTCATTTTCAGGGTTTCTTTATGGTTTCTCCTTTGCTCTTCAAATCATTCAGCTCTATATAGTTATGATCCCTTTTGTTCAGCTTTATCAACTCCATTGAAAGAGGTTCTGGGAGATCCAGATTCTTATTAATCCATGAAATATTTTTGTGATTCCTAACATGATAAAATAATGCCTCTTTTCTTTTCGAATTCTTTTTCTGACAAATGGGAGCATAATAATGCTTCTGCCTCAAAGATTTATGGTAGTGTTAAAAATGAGATCATATGCATAAAAATGTTTTTGAGAAGGTTAAAGGGCACAGCCACCTGAAGTTGATGGTTTCCTTCTTGATTGGCATTTCTCTCTTTTAGCCTTTCATAATACACAGAAATGAATTTCTCCTGCCAATTAATATTTTCTTTTCAAATAGGCAGACTTCTTTCAATCTATATTACCCTCTAATGCTATAGTTATAAAAAAAAATTTTTCATTGTGTGAGAGGTTTGAGAATTCAGAAGATTAAGGGAATTTCCCAAATTCACACAACCTCAACAAGGCAGAAAAATAACTAGAACTAAAGATTTCTGAAAAAGTGTTCTTTCAAGGCTGGCGCCGTGGCTTAACAGGCTCATCCTCCACCTTGTGGCGCTGGCACACCGGGTTCTAGCCCCGGTTGGGGCGCCAGATTCTATCCCGGTTGCCCCTCTTCCAGGCCAGCTCTCTGCTATAGCCCGGGAAGGCAGTGGAGGATGGCCCAAGTGCTTGGGCCCTGCACCCGCATGGGAGACCAGGAGAAGCACCTGGCTCCTGGCTTCGGATCAGCATGATGCGCCGGCCGCAGCAGCCATTGGAGGGTGAACCAACGGCAAAAAGGAAGACCCTTCTCTCTGTCTCTCTCTCACTATCCACTCTGCCTGTCAAAAAAAAAAAAAAAGTGTTCTTTCACATACATACATAATCCATTTTCCTTTGGCAGCCCCAACTTTAAAGGGACAAGTTATGTTCAGATCTATTTGTTTCCATGTGAGCAGTTCTAAAATGAGAAAATATATTTGGCTGAGGTTTAACTTCTTTAAGGAAATATATTCTTAAATTTTTATATTTTTCTTTTTACCTTTTACTTAAGTTATGCCTAAAATGTCAGGAGTTATTAGAATTTTAGTGAACTAGTACTATTTTTTGCATTCCATGCGTAAAGGATCAGTCTTTTTTTGTCACAAAACATATTAAAAGGCAACGTTTTTCCTTCAAAGTTCTTTCTGTTTGTTAATCTTTTGGTTAATGGTTCCAAATATCAAACATTGCTTTTTGTTTTAGGTTCAGTAGACTTTTATTCTGAGAGGAAAGCTAATTGCTATTCAATACATAAAGGATTTTTGGTTTTGTATCACTGATAATTAGACTTAATCTATAAAGCCTCATTACACAAAGCAGTATGTTCTTTGACATCCATTCACTTTTTATTAAACATAATCAGTGTTTTCCAAATGCATATTGTCTTGTTGAGATCAATTCCAATCAAGGAAATATGGTAAATTACTAAAGTCAGAATATGTTAAGCTGCCAACATTTCATAAGGGTGCTAGGGGAATTATAAGCAATTCTGAGAGCGCTTCTCTCAGTTAAAACAATTAGTAAGTTGGATTTACTCTGGATACTTTTAGAGAACAGTTAAAGGTAAGTAATCCCCAAAAAGTATTTGCTAATTAATTAGAGCTGCATAAAATTATAGAACCATATACATTTTATATATTATATGATTCATATGTATAAGCATATGGTTAATTGGAAACATGTAATTATAAAAGTTTATTTTATGAAAACAAATAATTACACTTGATTCTGATACACTGAACTGAAGCATGAAATAATTTTTATATTTATTATTTTGTACTTGTTTTTCAGTATAAAGAGAACAGATTTCACATAGTTCATAGATACAGTATAAAGTATATAATGGTACTTCTCTTGCTCCATAACTTCCTCCCTCCTCCTCCTTTCTTTATTTTTTAAGTTTTTGTGATAGCATATTTTTTGTTTACTTGATAGTCACAGGCTTAATGTTGCACTGAAGAGTTCAGCAAGTAAAAAATAGAAAAACCATTGTCCAACAGGAATATAGACAAGGGCTATAAACAATAAGCAAATCCCAAGATGTCAGTTTTGCTCATATACATTACATTTTTTTTGTACTATATATATTAACTACCAGAAATGAGAGAAAATGTGATACTTGTCTTTTTGAGTCTGGCTTATTTCATTAAGCGTAATTATCTCCAGTTACATCTGTTTTGTTGCAAAAGACAGGATTTTCATTCTTTTTTTATGGCTGAATTAAGTATTACATTGTGTATTTGTACCACATTTTCTGTATCCAGTCATCAGTTGATAGACATCTGGGTTGATTCCATATCTTAACTGTTGTGAATTGAGCTTCTATAAACATGGGGTACAGGTAACTCTTTCAAATACTGATTTCATTTCCTTTTACTATATTCCCAGGAATGCGATGGTTGGGTCATACGTTAGAGCTGTTTTCAGATCTCTAAGGAACTTACATACTGTCTTCCATAACAGTTATACTAGTTTACATTCCTACCAACAGTGTATTAGGGTACATTTTGCTCCATGTCCTTATCAGCATGTGTTATTTTTTTATTTTTGGATGATAGTCATTCTAACTGGGATGAGGTACAACTTCATTGTGGTTTTTGTTTGTATTTCCCTGATGGCTAGTGATCCTGAGCATTTTTTCATGTGTCTGTTGGTCATTTGTATTTCATCCTTTGAAAAATGTCTGTTCTTGCCCTTTGCCCATTTCTTAACTAGATTGTTTGTTTTGTTGGAGTTTCTTGAGCTCCTTATACATTCTGTATATAAATCCTTTATTAGTTGCATAGTTTGCAAATATTTTCTCCCATTCTTTCAGTTGCCTCTTAACTTTGTCGAGTGTTTTCTCTGCAGTACAGAAACTTCTTAACTTGATGCAAACACATTGGTCTATTTTTACTTTTATTGCTTGTGATTCTGGGGTCTTACCCAAGTAGTCTTTGCCTATTCCAATGTCTTGCAGCATTTCTCCAGTTTTTTCCTGTAGTAATTTAATGATTTCAGGTCTTATGTTTAGATCCTTGATTAACTGTGAGTTTATTTTTGTATATGGCATGAGGTAGGGGTCTTTTTTATACTTCTGCATGCAAGATCCAATTTTCCCAATATTGTTTATTATGAATATCTTTTCTCTGGGGAATGATATTGTTTGTGAAAGATTAGTTGGTTACAGATGTGTGGATTAATTTCTGGGGTTTCTATTCTGTTCCACTTGTCTACATCTCTATTTTTATGCCAGTACCATGTTGTTTTGATTGTAATAGCTCTGAAGTATCTCTTAAAATCTGGTATTGTGATGCCTCTGGATTTGTTTTTATTATTTAAGGTTGCTTTGGCTATTTGGAGTCTCTTGTGTTTCCATATGAATTTTTTAAAAGATTTATTTATTTATTTGAAAGTCAGAGTCACACAGAGAAGGAGAGGCAGAGAGAGAGACAGAGGTCTTCCATCCACTGGTTCACTTCCCCAATTGGCCACAATGGCCAGAGCTGCACCGATCCAAAGCCAGGAGCCAGGGCTTCCTCTGGGTCTCCCATGCAGGTGCAGGAGCCCAAGGACTTGGGCCATCTTCTACTGCTTTTGCAGGTCGTAGCAGAGAGCTGGATCAGAAGTGCAGCAGCCAAGACTCGAACCAGCACCCATATGGATGCTGGCACTGCAAGCGGCAGCGTTACCTGCTACACCATAGTGCCGGCCCCCCCATATGAATTTTAGTATCATTTTTTTCTAGATCTGAGAAGAATGTCCTTGGTATTTTGATTGAAGTTGCATTGAACTTGTAAATTGCTTTGGGTAGTATGGACATTTTGATGACATTAATTCTTCCAATTTAAGAACATAGAAGATTTTTCCTTTTTTGAGTTTGTCTTCTTCTATTTCTTTCCCTAATGTTTTATAATTTTCATTGTAGAGATCTTTCACATCCTTGGTTAATTTTATCCCAAGGTATTTAAATGTTTTTGTAATTGTTGTGAATGGGAATGATCTTACAATTTATTTCTCAGCCATGGCATTGATTGTGTATGCAAAGGCTATTGATTTTTGTGTGCTGATTTTATATTCTGCAACTTTACCAAACACTCTTATGAGTTCCAATATTCTTTTAGTGGAGTCTTTTGCTTCCCCTATATATAGATCATGTCATCTGCAAACAGGGATAATTTGACTCCCTCCTTTCCAGTTTGTATCCCTTTGATTTGCTTTTCTTGCCTCATGGCTCTGGCTAAAACTTCCAGAATTATACTGAATAATGATGAGAGTGGGCATCCTTCTCTGGTTCCAGGTTTTAGGGGGAATGCTTTCAACTTTTTTCCATTCAATATGAAGCTGGTTGTGGGTTTGTCATATATTGCCTTGATTTGTTTGAGGAATGTTGGTGTGAAATAATTTTGATCAGCCTAATTTATAGAAGACATAAAATGTAGCTTGAAATAAAGACATTTTTTCATTATGCTGATGGTCATATGTGCTTATAATATTTCTGCCTTTTTACAAATTGATGGCTGAATAT
This sequence comes from Lepus europaeus, assembly GCF_033115175.1. NCBI lineage: Eukaryota > Metazoa > Chordata > Mammalia > Lagomorpha > Leporidae > Lepus > Lepus europaeus. The sequence goes on along the minus strand of NC_084827.1, from coordinate 101,497,411 downwards.
ATGAATATATTAAAAAATAAAACTGTGAATTTTAAAACACTAGAAAGAAATATGCCAAAACTTTAATAATGATTGTAATAAATGGTGGTACAGTGATTGTTTTTGTTTTTTTTTTTTTTTACATTCTTGCATGTTTTGTATTTTCTAAAATTTGTGTTATATAAATAATGTGAAAACCAATTTCCTGGCTTTTGAAAACACTTATAGCCTTGATAATCCAATAAGGTTAAAAGTCCATACTTTTCCGAAGGCAAATAGGTTGTACATAATGATTTTAAAAGTTACAATTTTCCAAGCTTCATGAGAATTTTAATAGAAAATGAAATGTTATATTCACAGATTCATTAAGATTCTTAACGCTCTCCCAAATAAAACATTTTCCTTGGAAATATTATGGTATTTATCTCTTAAAGCATGCCAAAAAATAACCAATAAGTTCAAATTTGACTTAAGGTATGTGATATATTACATTAGCAGCATTCCAAAGCCTTTATTTTACAGGTGGAATTTAAGAGATAATCATTTATACTAGAAGATAATATATGCAAAAGAGAATCATTTTTTGTATATGTTAAGCATTTTTGATTCAGTATATTTTTGGGCTTAAACTCTACTTATATATTTATTAGTAGCAAGCATTTGTTGAAAAATATTGACTGTATACAATAAGATGAGATGACGAGATGTAGGAGAGCTTATATTTGAAATTTAAGTAAATTCAGCATTAAGGACAGCAGTTTAATAATTATCTTTTTTCAAAAAGAGAATTCATTAATTTAAGTAAATAAAGTTATAAAAGAAATAGAAAAAAGGAGCCCTTACTGTTAATTATCAGATTTATTTATTTTGGTCTACAAATATGCTGAAATTTGAGAATGAAAGAGTTGTAGAATCAGCTGCTTGGCAGTACTTACAGATGTTAGATACTTCTTAACAGCTTCCATAACAACCTTGATTTTAGGGGTGATAGACTTGGAGGTACATAATGAACTACAGTATTCTGTAAGTCCATGTTTTACTGGCTACCTGCCTTCTGGTGGATTTATTAACTGTTTTAGTCCATTTGAGATTATTTTGAAAAAGTGTGTGATAGATTTTTTTTGACAGACTTTGCTCCATCACATTATAAACAGCTTATTGCACCTAATGTTTACCATTGTTTTTATTTTCAATTGCTTTTATTTATCAGGATGGTAGAAAGGGAGATTGAGCTAGACAGATTTTAGAAAACATGAAATTTGTTTATTTTTATTCACTTAACTGTGATATTAAGATAAAAGGTATTCACATTTCTTAGGACCATATGAAGGCTTGAGAATCAATTGCTAAAAGCAAAGATCACTTTGGATTATATGATGATCTACTAAGAAAATATTTTTTATGAGATACAGAAATCAAAACACGTAAGAGCAAAACTTACTATAATCTGTTATTTAATATATTATTTAAATAATTTCTAATATGATTTATAATAATTTACATTATATAAATATAATATTTAAATAAATTAAATATTATTTAATTTAATATAATTTAATGTTAATATTTAATATATCATTGGGGTTATTTTTTCCACCAGGAAGTTCAGGAGGATTTAGAGAACTGAATGTCTACTGCATTCAAGCCAAAGAAATGCAAAAAAAAAAAAAAAGGAACAATGCAAAAAAGAAACTAGTTAAAAACAACTCAGAGAATGTTGTTTTTTCTCTCTGAAATGTATTTTTTAAAATTTTCTTAATTTTGATGGCATTAGACCATAAGAAAAGTAAAATATCTGTAGCTTATCACTGAAGAAAGCCTTTTTTCTTACTTTTGTAAGTCAATAAATATTTGTGGGAAACACCTAATGTGCCAGGCATTTTCTTCTCCAAATAAAATTCCCCTAAATGTACTTTTTTCATAAACTAAATTATAAACACACCTTTTTCTACAGAAATGAAGTTGAAATCCTGACTTTGAGGCAAAACTAGTGTTCATAGAAAACCTGAAGAGTACAAAGTTTTATAAATTATGATCACTGATGTAGAGAAGTTTATTCTCTAGGGAAGATAAACACTAGGTATGAGAGTGTCTTGCTAAAATTAGGATTCTGTTAATAAGGGAGCCGACCTAGGGCAGGCAACATGCAGTTCTTGGCACAGCTGTAATGCTAGTAATTATTTCAAATTAAGTAAAGAACAAAAAGATGGGGAGCCAACAACCAGGGTTCTAATTCAACTCTGCTGTTAACTGTCATACCTAATACAACATAGCTATGGGCACCTAGGGACACTAAGAACATGAAAGATCAGTACCAGAAATCTGAAAGCCTGAAAATTTATGTCACTAATCTTCCAGGTAGGATTTTTGTGGCTTGGCAAGGCTTATGGGAGGCCAATTGTATGAATTCAAGCGTGTAGCTAAGTAGAAGCTACTGAAAGTCATGACTCTTACAGGGTAACCTACCATGAATAACTGGAAAGCAGAGTCAGCATTATGGAAGCAATTGTGTCAACTCACATCTTAACTGTCTTTAAAAGATGATAACCCTTTCCTCCTATAGCTAACTGTTCTTACTCTTTCATATCTGTCAGATGCTATTCAATGTATGATGTTAATAAGATGTGTTACTAAGGTGAACTAAGAATCTCTAATGCCATAATTTTTGTAGTATATCAACCTCTTACTACCAACCTCTGGATCTTTATTTATTTAAGCTGTGGTTAAATGTACAGAAAATGGTATGGCCAGAAATTAATTTGATAAGTGATCAATTCACTGAGTGACTCTCAGGCCTAAAATTGCCAGAACAAATACCTTAGTCCAGATTTAAAATGTATACCACAGATACTTTACTGCCAGAGCAGGAACTGGGATCCAAAAATATGAGTAGAATAGAATGTTCATCCATTCACTGATACAACGTTGAGCCTATAAGAAGTCCTAGAGCTCTCATACATTAACATGGAAAATTGAGGTTTGGTGGCTAAGAACTGCAGATCTATGGTGAAATTGCTGCAGCGAAGCTCATATTATAACTTAGAAAATTATCAGTAACTGGCAAATATATCATTTAGTGTGTTGGCTTTGTGTGGACTGGTTTCTTGCATTTAGTTGTAAGCTGCTTTGTCCCCTAAATAAATCAGCTTACAAGTATATAAAATCAAACAAAATGTGAGCAACAAAAGAAAAATAAGGACATGCTAGGATATAAAATTGAAGTGGGAATGAGATTTGAGAACACATCCCATTAACACCTAAACATGTTACTGCTAAACCACAAATTGACTCTCTCAGTGGAACATGGAAAACCAGTTAATTAGGCAATTAAGTGTTTACAAGAAAGATGGAAACCCACCAGTTTCTCATGAAATGTTCGGCGTTACGTTGGAGTGTAGTAGAAAAAGTACCAGAAATGTTGGAAATTAGAAAGATCATATGGAAATTAAATTTCCTAATATCTCTTTTGAATTTCTGGATATTAAAAATTTATAAATTCATTCATTCATAAAATAAGTGTTTTGTGTAAAGATGTTTACTTTGTAAGTCATGAATGCTTTGAAGAAATACATTTATTTGCCAATTTTCTCAAGTATTTCTCCATCCTTTAATTTAACTGTGGGAAGAAAACCTCTATTCTATCCTTTTTCCATGATGCTTAGAGATTATCAGAAACTTTAATCATCTTTTTGGTCTACATTCAGGTTTTCTCCATCACATTCAAGCTGTCTTTAATTGCAGACAATTGTTGTTAATATTTTTGTTTATTTATTTGAAGGGTATAGTGACAGAGATACAGGGAAAGAAAGAAATCCTCTATCCACGGTTCACTCCTCAAATGGCCCCAACAGCCAGGTCTCAGCAAAACTGAAGGCAGGAACAATGAACTCTTTCCTGATATACATGAGTAGCAGGGGTCCAGGTACTTGGACCATCTTCTGTTGCTTTCCCAGGTGTATTAGCAGGGAGCTGGATCAGAAGTGGAGCAGCCAAGCCTTGAACCAGTCCTCCTGTATGGCATGAGAGCATTGTTAAGCTGTGGCTTAAACCACTGGACCACAATGCCATCCCCAATTCCACGCATTTCTGTATCAGAAAACACCAGTATTTCCATCTTCCTTTCCAATTCTCATTCCCTTGCCATAATCTAGACCTTCAGAATTTTTATATTAACAAATGAAATTCCATTGCAACCTCTGAACTCTTTCCAATTTATTATTAATGTGTGGTCCTTTGATCACCTGCTCCGCAATAACCACAGCCTGAGATCCATGTGAAAATACTGTTCTCTCGGGGAAAAGACTCTCTAGCTCACCTACTGATAATGTTAGGCCTTACGCAGAGTCGGTGCCTCAACAAACATTTAAATAATAGATGACAGTCTTAGAGTGTACTTTCACTCCTTATTTACATTGATTGTGCGGTTTCTTTTTTCCCTTGTATATGTGGCTTTTAAAGAAGTGAATATGTTATTCACCAGGATATAAATTAGTAACTCTTTTTAAAAAATTTTTTTATTTATTTATTTGAGAGGCAGAGAGAGAGAGGTCTTCCATCCACTGGTTCACTCCCCAAATGGCTCCAACAGCCAGAACTAAGCTGATCTTATGCTAGGGGCCAGGATCTTCTTCAGGTCTCCCACACTGGTTCAGGGACCCAAGGACTTGGGCCATCTTCTATTGCTTTCCCAGGCCATAGCAGAGAGGTGGATCAGAAGTGAAACAGCCAAGACTCAAACCAGCGCCCAAATGAGATGCCAGCACTGCAAGTGGCGGCTTTACCTGCTACACCACAGTGCCAGTCCCATAAAATAGTAACTCTTAAAAGTGAAATTATGGGGCTGGTGCCGTGGTGCCACAGGTTAAAGTCCTGGCCTACAGTGCCAGCATCCCATATGGGCACTGGTTCCAGTCCTGGCTGCTCCACTTCCAATCCAGCTCCCTGCAAATGCACCTGGGAAAGAAAAGGAGGATGACCTAAGTCCTTGGCCCCTACACCCACATGGGAGACCTGGAAGAAGCTCCTTGCTCCTGGCTTCAGATCGGCTCAGCTCCAGCCATTGTGGCAAATTGGGGAGTGAACCAGCAGATGAAAGACTCTCTCTATCTCCCTCTCTCCCTCTCTCCCTCTCCTTCTCTCTGTAACTGTCAAATAAATAAAGTGAAATTATAATACAATGAGCATAATTAACTAAAATATTTCAATGGTCCATCATGTTAACCATCTACTTATACCTATATCTTTTAAATCTTGGTCAAGAAAGATTATTTCCAGAAAACAGTTACTATCTTAAGTTTTAGAAATTAAGAAGAAAAGAATCAATACTTTTAATAATTTTGATTAAAGACTAATAGCATATGAATCAAGTCATATAATATTGCTTTACCTGAGGCTAAGTTTTCTGAGAAAAGTATCACTTATTGGCTGGCGCCGTGGCTCACTTGGCTAATCCTCCTCCTGCGGCACCGGCACCCCGGGTTCTAGTCCCGGTTGGTGTACCGAGTACTAGTCCCAGTTGCTCCTCTTCCAGTCCAGCTCTCTGCTGTGGCCCAGGAAGGCAGTGGAGAATGGCCCAGGTGCTTGGATCCCTGCACCCACATGGGAGACCAGGAGGAAACACCCGGCTCCTGGTTTTGGATCGGTGCAGCGCCAGCCATGGCAGGCATTAGGGGAGTGAACCAATGGAAGGAAGACCTTCCTCTCTGTCTCTCTCTCTCACTGTCTATAACTCTACCTGTCAAAAAATATCACTTATTCCTACCCGCAGTTATTTTGTCTAGTCAGTGAATTAAAGCTGTAATATCAACTTCAGATTTTTCTGACCATCCTTTTCTCATGTGCTAAAATCCAGGTGTCAGAAGACGTAATATGTGACCCAATATATGCAATCCCCTTACAAAGTATTTACCTTCTAAATGCTAAGGGCAAAAATGGATAGGATATGTCACTGTAGCTGTCTAATACCTTTGGGGCATCAACATTTCCTAGTCCTTTTTGACACAAGTATATTTTCCTAGCTGAATAAAAATACAACTATTCAAAAATTTTGTCTACATAAGAAAAGATAAATTGATAGGGCCTTTTAGTCTTGGCCTAAAATTGGTATTGCTATTAATAATATACTTCAAATTAACAATGCAAATCTATTAGTCCCTTCTATTCCGAGTGTCCATGAATGTCACTTTTATTTATTTATTTATTTTTTGACAGGCAGAGTGGATAGTGAGAGAGAGAGACAGAGAGAAAGGTCTTCCTTTTTGCCGTTGGTTCACCCTCCAATGGCCGCTGCGGCCGGCACATCGCACTGATCCGAAGCCAGGAGCCAGGTGTTTCTCCTGGTCTCCCATGCGGGTGCAGGGCCCAAGCACTTGGGCCATCCTCCACTGCCTTCCCAGGCCATAGCAGAGAGCTGGCCTGGAAGAGGGGCAACTGGAATAGAATCCGGCGCCCCAACTGGGACTAGAACCCGGTGTGCCGGCACCGCAAGGCGGGCACTATATTTTTAAATTGATAAATCTGCCTTGATGCCTTAAGAGCCTAACAGTCAGCTGAAAACATAAACTAATCAAAGATTCCCATACTAGTGAACATAGCTTAACCTAACATAAAAATTTTGTGATGGCTTCCTTCTTAGTGGTTTATTGCCTTAAAAATGTACTTGGTGGGGCTGGCATTGTGGCATAGCAGGCCTGTGATGCCGGCATCCCAAAAGTGTGCTAGTTCAAGACTCAGCTGCTCCAGTTCTGATCCAGCTCTCTGCTAATGTGCCTGGGAAAGCAGTGGAGAATGGCCCAAGTGTTTGGGCCCCAGAACCCACTTGGGAGAACCAGAAGAAGCTCCTGGCTCCTGGCTCCTGGCTCCTGGCTTTGGCATGGCCCAACTCTGGTCATTGTGGCCATTTGGGGAGTAAACCAAAGGATGGATGATCTCTCTCTCTCCTTCACTCTCTGTGGCTCTGCCTTTCCAATAAACAAAACCTAAATCTTTTTTTAAAAAATGTACTTGGTGGGGCCAGTGCTGTGGCAAGTGGCCTGAGCCTCCATCTGTGGCACTGGCATCTCATATGGGCGCCGGTTCTAGTCCCAGATGCTCCTCTTCCAATCCAGCTCCCTGCTTATGGCCTGGGAAGGCAGTGGAAGATGGCCCAAGTGCTTGGGCCCCTGTACTACATGGGAGACCCAACAGAGTCTCCTGGCTCCTGGCTTGGAATCGGCTTAGCTCCGGCCGTTTTGGCCATTTAGGGAGTGAACCAGCAGATGTAAAACCTTTCTGTCTTTCCCTCTCTCTGTTTGTAACTCTACCTCTCAAATAAATATCTATTTTTTTAAAAGTACTTGGTATAATAATCATTGTTCCTATTGATTTGAAATCTCAACAGAACATTTTCATTTTCCTCAATTTGTTTTAACATGGGAATTAACTGAAAAGATTTAATTTAAATATTATTTTAATATATAGATAATGATCATACACATTTTTTTAGTGTGACACAGCCCTACCTTGATACAGTCTTGGCTGTGCTTTCATGGCTGAATGCATTGATCAGTCACTTACCAAGTATGTCTTTGTAACATCATTTAAGTACAGGTCCAGAGCATAGGTTGAAGAGTGAGATGGTCATGGGTTTGAGTCACAGTTCCGTTCCTTGCTGTCTCTGTATCTCAAGCAAATTATTTAACCACAGTGAGGTTGGATTCCCTCAGTTACAATTGGAAGGACAATAAAACTGACCATATGAGATAGACAAGTTATGAAAATTAAAGTATGGGGCCAGTGCTGTGGCGTAGCAGGTAAAGCCACCGCCTGCAGTGCCGGCATCCCATATGAGCACCAGTTTGAGTCCCGACTGCTCCACTTCTGATCCAGCTCTCTGCAATGGACTGGGAAAGCAGTGGAAGATGGCCCAAATCCTTGGGCCCCTGCACCCGCATGGGAGACCAGGAAGAAGGTCCTGGCTCCTGGCTTCGGATCGGCGCAGCTCGGGCTATTGCAGCCAGTTGGGGAGTGAACCAATGGATGGAAGACCTCCCTCACTGTCTCTCTCTACCTCTCCTTTTTCTCTGTGTAACTCTGACTTTCAAATAAATAAATAAATCTTAAAAAAAAAAGAAAGAAAGAAAATTAAAGTACGTAAGGGGAAGAGGTATTTAGCATAGCAGTTAAGACCCCTACTCTGGATGCCTACTTCTCATGTCTGGGTGCCTGGGTTTGAGTCCCAGCTCTACTTCTGATTTCAGCTTCCTCCTAAGACATACACTGGGAGGCAGCGAGAGATGACTCAAGTGTTTGGGCCCCTGACACCATATAGGACACCTAGAATGAATTTCCTGCAACTGAGTTCAGCCATGGCTGTTATGGCGTTAGCAGTGTGAACTAGCAGATGGAAGATCGATGTCCCTATCTCTTCCCCTCTCTCTGTCTCTGCTTTTCACATAAAATGAAAATACATCGTTAAAATGCATAAAATGAAAGGAAGTATATGCATATACATCCTCTTTAAAGGTAAACTATATAATGGATTCAAAGTGCCTGAAACAAAGTACAACTCCTGGATGTAGCTACACAGGCACTTAAAAAAATTTGCACTGGTGATTCTAAAGAAAATTGAAGTTACATCATTGTAAAAATTAAAAGAAAAATAAGAAACGGAGGAGGAGGAAGGATTGGAGTGTGGGAGGAAGGGAGGATGTGGTGGTAAATATTATTATGCTCTTAAAACTGTGTATATGAAATACAAAAAATATGCCATTGCAAAAATTTAAAAAAAAAAAAGGAAAGAAGGAGGGTGTTTTGAGGGAGGGAGGGAGGGAGAAAGGGTGGGAGGCAAGTATGGTTATCTTCTGAGAATTTTATCTATGAAATACGTGAAATCTGTTATCTTTATGTTAATAAAATTTTTAAAAACTAAATTCTGTGGAGAATAGAATAAAAATAAAAGTTTATTTTTGTGCAAAAAATGTTTGAAATCCATGCATAATTTTTTTAATGTTTCTTTTTTTTAAAGATTTACTTATTTATTTGAAAGTCATAGTTACATAGAGAGAGGAAAGGCAGAGAGAGAGAGAGAGGTCTTCCAATCAATGGTTCACTCCCCAACTGGCCTTGACGGTAAGAGCTGCGCCAATCAGAAGCCAGGAGCCAGGAGCTTCTTCCGGGTCTCCCACATGGTTGCAGGGGCCCAAGGCTTTGGGCCATCTTCTATTGCTTTCCCAGGTCACAGCAGAAAGCTGGATCAAAAGTGCAGCAGCCGGGTCCTGAACCGGCACCCATATGGGATGCTGGGGCTTCAGACCAGGGCATTAACCCGCTGCACCATAGTGCAGGCCCCAAATGCATAATTTTTTTGTAATATACATTTCTCATGAACATTTTATAGAACCTTTGAATACATGGATTTCCAATTTTTTGCCCCAAAATAAACTTCCTTGTAATTGTATTTTCCACAAACTTTTTGATGTGTCCTTTAAGGTAGCAATAGTAATATTCGTGTTTTTAGTGTCAATTGAGATATTCATAGATTCCCTTGGCCCAGATTAGGAATCATATTATAAAATATAACTCAAGAACTTTTGATTGTTTTTGGTTGCAGAATTTCTTCCAATGATTCGAGCAAAATTGCTACTTGGTTTTGGAGAAAAACATACTTAAGAAATTTCCTTCAACTTTACATTGCTGAATTAACTCCTCTTTAAAAAAACATAAACCATAATAAGAGAATTATCTTAAAACTTTGCTTATCCTGTATCTGAAGCTATTATTTTGGACTGTATGTAATGGAATACAGAATGATGTTTGTTATGATTGGCATGTATAGGGTATATGAAAAGCAGACTCAGATTGTGTTTATATGCCAAGCAGGATTATTCTGAGAATACACTAGCATTATATTAGTGTGCCTGTTTCCATCAGGAGGCTTAAAATGGGAAATGTCAAATGTGCACACAAGTAGATAGAATAATATATGCCATGTGCCCACCATCTGCCTCAGTAATTGTCATTATGGCAATATCGTTTTACATATACCACCATCTACTTCTCCTATTTCAAAATTTGTTGAAGCAAATCTTATAAATCTTGTTTTATCTATAAATGCTTCCTTTTGTATTTCTCAAAGATAAGAGCTGGTGATATTGTACCTCTTGCTTTCCATCTCTATTACCTGTAACATTCCTATATAGAGAATCTTTATTTGGATAACCTAATGTTTTGGCTGAACAGATAACCCACAATAACAATCCACAGATGGGTCATCAGACAACTAGTATTTTAAACTGTCTGCCAACTTTTATGATCATTATAGATCATAAATTGTGATTAAAATAAATACCTCTACATTTTTATAGCTACGGATACAAATCTCTATAGACATCTAAGTAATGTTTAAATTGTTAAAGTGAGAACACTGAAGATATGCCAAAGGCCGTGAACATTTATAAATCTGAATTTAACTTAAAAAAAAAAATCCTAAAATTTACCTTGAATTTTCTGACATGTTGATCTCTTAGGTTTATTCTGTTTGTAATGTATTATTTCTATGAAATATTAATTAAAAGGGAATGCAGTGGTGTCTTTTGAAAGAAGAAGATGTCATTCCTCGTATCAGGGCAATGGAAGGTCGTAGAGGAAGACCACCCAATCCAGATAGACAGCGAGCAAGAGAGGAAGCCAGGTTGAAACGTCGAAAGGGTCGACCTCCAAATGTTGGCAATGCTGAATTCCTAGAAAACACGGATGCCAAATTGCTAAGAAAACTCCAAGCTCAAGGTAAGAAAGATAATGTATCTGACCTTGTAGGAATCATGTAGGAATGTTTAGCATTGCTCTCAACTTCTAAAAAGTAGGCATTGTATTAGAATGAAAAGAGAAAATAGGGAGTCCCACTGGTAACTGGAGTTCTTTGATTAGGTAATCTTTGAAAAAGCATTTTCATAAACCCATCCTACCCTGTGTGTTTAGAATTACAAAGATGGGCTTACGCTTAAACAAAAAGGGAATCAACCAGCACTTGGCACATGCCTTAAGGCAATGCCAACCTTCTGGCAATTCTCATTGTAACAGCTCCCGATTCCTCGAGGTGGTACATGAGAATAACCAAAATAAATGGATCTGTGGAGTAAATTTTCAGTCAAAGAACTCCAATTACTGGTAAGTAACCCCAGGCTTTCAGTTTGAGTTCTCCTGTAATCTGCATGTGCTGTACATATTTTCAGAATACCCCATTAGCAGATTTAAATCAAATCATATTTTAAGATTACCAGAAGATATCATTTAGGAAGCTCAAAATGCTTGTAATAACCTCAAATACATTTGTGATTCAAATTAAACATAAATTATCAATGTGATAATTTATGCTATGTGTGGTCATACTATGTGTTATCCAGCGAATGTTGACTACAATAAAATAGTTTTGTTATGCAGTTTGAGTTACTAGTCGCAAACTGGATCCTCTTAAGGCCATTTGAATATATCAACATATCTGTACATGTTTGCAAGCATATATGTAAAGATATGATAATGTAAAATAAGGCTTAATAGGAAAAATTGACTTAAAAGACTAACAGATTTTTCCTTCCCATAGATTTTTTTTTTTTACTATCTCTATAAATACTATGAAAATCTAGGGGAAATGACTGAAAGACATTTCTATTTATTGTGAGCACAAACATAGTATTGACTTTGTTGTTACTGCTTTTTTAGAATTTTAAAACAAATGTCCAAGAAAAAGCTCATAGAACAGGATGTTTTAAAATAGGAGACTTTCTCTTTCTCACTGATCAGTGAAATCATTAACAAGTTTTTATTAGTCTTTCCAGAAACATATACACACATAAATAAATACATTCAAACACTTGTACGTATATCTTTTCTGATTTTTAAAATAAATGGATTTGCAGTGTAAATGCTATTCAGCTTGCACTGTTTTCCCACTTTAGCTTGAGTATATTAGCATTTATAAGTCAAACTCAATTTTTTTTAATTTTATTTTTATTTTTTTTAAATTTTATTTAATGAATATAATTTTCCAGTGTACAGCTTATGGATTACAGTGGCTTCCCCCTCCCATAACTTCCCTCCCACCCGCAACCCTCCCCTCTCCCGCTCCCTCTCCCCTTCCATTCACATCAAGATTCATTTTCAATTCTCTTTATATACAGAAGATCAATTTAGTATAAAGATTGCAACAGTTTGCACCCACATAGAAACACAAAGTAAAACATACTGTTGGAGTACTAGTTATAGCATTAAATCACAATGTACAGCACATTAAGGACAGAGATCCCACATGAGGAGCAAGTGCACAGTGGCTCCTGTTGTTGACCCAACAAATTGACACTCTAGTTTATGGCGCCAGTAACCACCCTAGGCTCCCATCATGAGTTGCCAAGGCTATGGAAGCCTTCCAAGTTCGCCGACTCTGATCATATTTAGACAAGGTCATAAAAGACAGAGTGAGGATAGTAACCAATGATCCTAAGAATGGCATTTACCAGGTTTGAGCAATTATACAGCATTAAGTGGGGAAAAGGACCATCAGTACACACAGGTTGGGAGTAGAGCCATTGGTGGTAGAGTAGAGGTTATGATTACAAAGGAATGAGGCCCAAGTGCGCTAGACAGGGTCTAGAACAAAGGACAGAGTCATTATTAGAGGAGCTAAGAAAGGTGCTGTCTAAGCTACAATTAAGTTTTCTGATTGAGAGGCAAATAGAACCTGATAGAAGGGGCTTGATAATAATCTGGTGGGCTTTAGGCCTTGTAAGTTAAGAGGCCCAGACCTACCTATCTCTTCACATGGGGTACATCCTAAGGGAGGTGTGAACCTCCTAGGGGAAGGCACTCTGTTGACTTTATTACTTGGCTGGCCTGGGAGGAGAGCTGGCCAGGTAAAGGCAGGTGGCATCTCTAACAAGAAATTTACAGTTCTGCCTGCAATGTTGCTGACCCTACTTGGCTGTCCCCTCAGCTGCAGTGGTCACTTTGGAAGTTGGGCTGAGTGAAGGGCTTTTCAGCTTAGAGCCACTAGGATCTGTGGCTCTGACCTGGGCATCCTTCGACTCCAGGGCAGGTCCATTTCCAGTGATCCAACTCTTGGCAGAGCTGCCAGGGCTCTTCACAAGTTGACTTCTGCTGAAGCCCAGGCTTACCACATTGAAAGCCACTGCAGTGGACTGGCCTGTTGGGTCTCCTTGAGGGCAGATCACTGTACAGATCAGCCATTAATAGGCCTGCCACCCATTGCTTCTGATGCCGAGCTTTCTTTTCGTCCTGGTTTGTGTTAAAGCAGACCAGAGGATGCAAGTCAAGGGAGTGCCCAAGTCCCATCTCTAATCTTCGGTGGCCTGAACTACAAGTCTAGGCATGTTCTGTAGTAGTTTTTCTAAGGTAGACAATGCCCATGAGGAAAATTATATTCTCACTTTAAAAATTTCTTTCCCTTTGGTCTGAAAGGGAGGTTTTTCCTCTTACTGTATACTTCGCTGATGGCGAAGTGAATCTAGCTATGAGATTATAATTTAAGTTCTTATTTTGGCTATGCTATTACATAAAAATGTTAGCCATCTCTTTTATAAGGTCTAAAGATTAAATTGTGCGTCCTACAGATTCCTTCATAATAGAATTAGTTTCCTACCTTGAAGAGAATAGAGAAATGAAAGAACAAGTTGGGCTTAGAATAGAGAAATGAGGGAGCAAGTCCTAGATCGCTTGCTGACAATAGCAATATCACATGAATACTTAGCAAACAGTTTCAACCATTAGATAACAACTTAAGAAAACATTTACCAGAAGGTCCAATGCCTTCTATAAATTTTAAGAATCATGTATTTGAAAACACCTCTTAAATATCTAACATGGTGTAGTTTGTTTAACCAGTAAACTTAAGCATAACCATATAAAATGTTTTTAGTTTCTCAAACTCAATCTTTTTTAAAAAAGCTTTATTTATTTATTTATTTATTTATTTATTTATTTAAAAGGCAGGGTTACAGAGAGGCAGAGGCAGAGAAAGAGAAAGAGAGAGGTCTTCCATCTGCTGATTCACTCCCCAAATGGCTGCAATGGCCAAAGCTGAGCTGATCTGATGCTAGGAGCCGGGAGCTTCTTCTGGGTCTCCCCTGTGGATGCAGGGGCCCAAGGACTTGGACCATCTTCTACTGTTTTCCCAGACATTGGCAAAGAACTGGACTGAAAGTAGAGCAGCTGGAAATCCAACAGGCGCCCATATGGAATGCCGGCATTGCAGGAGGCGGTTTTACCCACTATGCCACAGTGCTGGCCCCCAAACTCATTCTTTTAATGTTTGCATAGTGAATTGTGTGATTCTACCACATGTCATTTACAATTTATTTTAGTTGAGAGGCAAGCAGAAAGAGACCTCCCATCTGTTAGTTTACTCCCACAAAGTCCAAGAAATAGGAACTCGGTTCAGATCTCCCACGTGAACAATAGAGACTCCACCACCCAAGCTAGCATCTGCTGCCACCCGGGTTGTGTCAGCAGGATGCTGAAATCTAGAGTGGAGTCAGGCCTCAATCCCAGGAACTCCACTGTGGAATACAGGCACCCACTGCTGCACCAAATATCTGCCCCTATGTACTTCATTTAATCATTAATTAGTGTCTTGGGAAGAGTGTTTAAGCTGTTTTTAGAATTTACTATCACAAACAGTGTCGCAATACATACAGATGTGTGTGTGCATATGCATATATATATATATATATATATATATTATATTTCATTTTTAGCTTTGGTAGATAGTAGGCAAATATATTCTCCAAAAAGGTTGCATCAATTAATAATTCAACCAGTGGCACCTAAGTAGCTGCCTACCATGTAACTTAATATCATGTAATTTTTTTCCTGACTATATACTAATAAGATATTTTTATAATATTTAATTCATATTTCTATTATTTTATTTATTTTATTATTGTATGACTTTCATCTCCCCCAGATACTAATGAAGGTTAAAAAGAAAAAAAGTTAATATATTAGCAGACATAGATGAGTCCTAAAAATTATCTTTGTTAAGAAGCTCTTGATTCTTCTGCAGGATGTATAGTAGTGAGGAATATATGCATTACTTGCATAAACTAGAAAAGCTTGAGATTAACTGATAATCCAAAACATGGGCTCTTCATGCATGATTTGTGAATCTTATAAAAGTATCATTACTTGGTATCTAAAATAGCAAATATGAATTTACAAAATTATCTGTACTTTTAGTATAAATGGTACTGAGAATAGCCTCTAATGAGGATTGAGAAAAACGTGATTTCGGAGTTCTATATGAGATACTTTGGCAATTTCTCCGGGAAATGAACATGGCATTTTCTATCACACCACTTTCCTCCTTGGTCCTTTCTAATCTTAGACAGTTTGGTTAGATGTTATATGCTTCATGATGATATAGTACCAATTTCACACAGTTACTGTTTTAGGTTACCAGTTATGTAAACATGTTAATAATATTCATTTAAATTTTATATTTTTCAGAAATAGCCAGGCAAGCAGCACAAATAAAGCTTTTAAGAAAACTTCAAAAGCAAGAACAGGCTCGGGTTGCCAAAGAAGCTAAAAAACAACAAGGTGGGTGACAACACAAGCCTGAAGGGGAGTGTTGGGAATGAGTGAGGCTGCTCTTCTTCCTGCTTTGTCTGATGATGGCTGTGCTTTGGTTTCCCATCATAGCAATAATGGCTGCTGAGGAAAAGCGAAAGCAAAAGGAACAGATCAAGATTATGAAGCAACAGGTATGTGCATGCATTGGAGCTGACTTGTCAAATGTGACCCTTATTTTGAAGATCTGTTTATATATGTACATTGTCTTCATTTGGATTTCCTAAACAACTGTATTTCACATTTATGTTATGGACCTAACTTAGAATATTGTCATTTTCCATTAAAGTTTCATCTCACTTTCTAATTAAATCTTCTACTTTCTTTTTTTTTTTAAGATTTATTTTATTTATTTGAAAGACAGAGTTACAGAGAGAGGTAAAGACAGAGAGAGAGAGAGAGGTCATACATCCACTGGTTCCCTCCCCAAATGGTTGTATCAGCTGGAGCTGAGCTGAGCTAAACTGAGCCAAAGCCAGGAGCCAGAAGTTTCTTTTGGGTCTCACAAGTGGGTGCAGGGGCCCAAGGGCTTGGGCCATCCTCTTCTGATTTCCCAGGCACATTAGCAGAGAGCTGGATCAGAAGTGGAGCAGCTAGGACTCGAACCGGCGCCCATATGGGATGCCGTTGCTGTAGCCCAGGGCTTTAACCCACTGTACCACAGTGCCGGCCCCAAACTTTCTAGATTGTTTTCTCTCTCTCTCTCTATCTCTCTCTCTCTTTTTTTTTTTTTTAGGACAGGCAGAGTGGACAGTGAGAGAGAGAAACAGAGAG
The DNA here is from genome assembly GCF_033115175.1 of Lepus europaeus. NCBI lineage: Eukaryota > Metazoa > Chordata > Mammalia > Lagomorpha > Leporidae > Lepus > Lepus europaeus. The sequence goes on along the minus strand of NC_084827.1, from coordinate 101,481,040 downwards.
AAAGGTCTTCCTTTTCCGTTGGTTCACCCCCCAATGGCTGCTGCGGCCGGCACACTGCGGCCAGCGCACTGCGCTGATCCGAAGCCAGGAGCCAGGTGCTTTTCCTGGTCTCCCATGCGGGTGCAGGGCCCAAGCACTTGGGCCATCCTTCATTGTGCTCCCAGGCCACAGCAGAGAGCTGGCCTGGAAGAGGGGCAACCGGGACAGAATCCGGCGCCCCCACTGGGACTAGAACCCGGTGTGCCGGCGCCGCAGGCAGAGGATTAGCCTAGTGAGCTGCCATGCCAGCCTACTTTCTAGATTTTAAAGAAATGATTATCAAACAGTAAATTTGTTTAAATACTTTTAGTATCCTGGTAAACTTTGAATATAAGCTGACATCTTGAACAATTTTCAGACTTTTAAAATGTTATACCATCAAGTAAAGGCATTGCTTAAATGTTCAAATTTTAATAAGAAAATTTATTGTTCTAAAACATGTAAAATATTAGTGAAAAATTAAATCCAAGTTATAGAATAAGATTTGTCCTCATTGATTCTGATGATTTCAGAGTTACTTAAAATTACTACTGCAAAAAAAAAAAATGACCAGAGCATTATTCTAGCATATCCAAAATTCTTTCTTATATCTTCAATTTCCCTCCCCATGTGGTTTTCAAAATTAATTTTAGATTAATGAATTAATTTTTAAATCCCTATAGGTAAGTTATTAAAGTGACAAAGAATTCAGCTTCATTTAAGGTGGGACTGTGTGAACTACTCTCCTACATACTCTATATACTCATATAACATTAAAACAGAAAAAACATGGGGTGGAAGAGAATACCCTTCATTAAAATTTTTTAAATAGCAAATTTTTTCTGAGTATGACACAAAATCAATTGTGTTACTACATGAATAACTGCTAAATAAATGGGTTTGGTTGAATTTTATGGGGTTATTTTTAAGGTTCCTTCCAGTATAAACTAAAGCAATATTCACACAGAATTAGAGTCAGAATTTGAAGTTTGTAATCAGGCAACATAAATATGGGCTTTCCTACTTAATAATTTTGTGAACTTAGATGAATTATTTAACTTCTTTTTTTAAAAAGATTTATTTATTTATTTGAAAGTCAGAGTTACACAGAGAGGGGAGAGGCAGAGAGAGAGAAAGAGAAAGAGAGGTCTTCCATCTGATGGTTCGCTCCCCAATTGGCCACAACGGCTGGAACTGTGCCGACCTAAAGCCAGGAGCTTCTTCTGGGTCTCCCATATTTAACTTCTGAGTCTCTATTTCTTCCATTGTAAAAGAAGATAGCTGCAATATCTAAGGATTAAATGAAATAATGAACATAAAATGCCTACCATAGAGTGCCTGGCACCAAACAAATGCTCAGTTTTTAGAAAAGATATATGTAAAACACCAAATTGTAGACTAATCTCTTTTACCATAAATTAATCAACTGTAAACTTGAATTCCTTCCATAGTTTATTGTGATTGCTAAACATTGAAAGATTTACTGAAAATATCAAAATTAATGAATATATTTATTTAAATATTCAAATATATACTGCATATATCTATAAATTATATAAATTTATATATACAAATTAATATCTCATTGAAAGTGAAACACTGCTATTTCTGTTAAATTCCTTATAGCTTATGCATTTCATAATAAGTAGTAGTACCTCTCACATTCCATCAGTACCTTAAATTTAGCTTTGTGAACCCAGCGTCTTCAAGTGACTACATCCACATGGTCTTTGCTCCAAATTGCAAAAACATTAGGCTCCAAAGGTTCCAAAAGCATGAATGCAAATGAGCTGGTCTTAGATTCTTATGAATACATTTATCTGAGCTAATCTCAGAATGCCATCTAATTTATTCCTCCTGCCAACAAGATATAGAATAGTTCTACTCACATAATCTGTTATTATAGTGCCTGTTTTAAATTGAGCATTATATCTAGAGAAAATTAGTAGCCTTACTTCTCATATCAGTGTTATTTTTTCCCACCCAGTAAACCAAAAAACCAGGTAGACCTCAGGTCGGCTTTCTGGAAGCCTTCAAAAGCATTGTTATAACACAGGAGGAGCACAGGCGGTACAATCTGTCCAGGGCTCTGGATTTACTAACCATTGGGCTTTAAGAAAATATTTACTCATTGGGAACCTTGGTTCTTTCTTAAATAAAAAGATAATGTCAATTTTTCTGACATTTCTTATGATCAATAAGATATTTAATTTAAAGCTCAGTGGTTGGGTACTCAATACAATAAGGTAATCCTAAAATAATTTATAAGTTTACCTACATGCTAATGACCGAACTACCAAATATATATTTTACTTACACATAAATAACTTGAAAAGGTAGGATAAAGCTCTAGGTAGTATCCTTAACCCCAAGATTCTTTGTCTATGCACACAAGAGAACAATGAATGAATGCTGACTTGAGAGCATAAACCTTATCATCTTATGAATGACAAGAGCAGAAAACTTGGAACAAGACCATTCTTTTCCTAGACTTCAAGTTATAAACTAAATGAATGCTTCAGATACATGTCAAGAATAATTTTCTCTAAGACTTGGAAATAGCACAAAAAATTACTTAGGTTAGTATTTTAGCAACCTGTAATTAATACTCAATATCAAGATAAGATGACCAAAGGCAAAATCATAGAAATGCAAACAGTCTTATGAAATTAGAATAGTAATTTTTAAAATCTCATTGTCCTGCAATAGACTCTTGGGTGAGATCAATAACATCAGTATAAAGAAAATAATTTAAAATTATTTAAACTTAAAATTAAAGCATAGCTTCAAAATCCACAACAGGATCTAGAAGTTAGATAGATATTGTAATATACAGCACAGTACATTGCATTGCCTCTGCAAATTCTAGGATGAATATAATTTGAAAGCAGGAAACTTCTGGGCTTTGTTTTGGAAACTGTATTCATTCTGATCAGTGCCAATTTGGGAGTTTGGAACTTTCAAAGAGATTATGGACATGAAATTGCTAATAATCTAGTTATAGTATATGAGATAATTTTTAAATCAAAATATCAACTCTTATCAAAATATAAATGATCAATATATTATGGAACAAAATAACCAGTTCATTAAATTTAGACAATGTCATACCAATTATGTCATATGAATCATTCTCTGGATTATTAAATTATAAGTAACTCATTTAAAAATAATGTTACAGATTATTTCTGAAATAGACTTATTGTAGTAGAAGAAATGTCCTGTTTTATTATTCAGCATGTAAAATTAATTTTAAAATGGAAATTACTAATCTGTTAATTGTGTCACTATATACTTTTTAAAGCATTTTTTATTTAGTCATGATAACATGAGAAAGGGCAAGTATTTCTCCCTATTTTATTGAAAAGTAGTTAATGTTTACTCAAGACCATTCAAGAAATGTCAGTAACCCAGAGCCAAGCCTTATATTTTCTGGTACACTGCTTTTTCTACTGTTCTTTCTATATTTATTTCAAATTAAGCAGTATTTATAATTACAAACATAGGTTATATGAATTTAATTAGCTTGGTTTGCCTGGTTTTTGTATATTTATTTAGCATTTCTATTTCACAAATTATAAATTTTTTAAATGATTCAAAATATTAAAATACAGTAATTATATTACATAATTAAACTTTTATATTGAAGATGCCAGCTTGTGGTACAGCAGGCTAAGCTGCAGCCTTCAACACCAGCATCCCTTGCTGGCGGGCTGGTTCAAGTCCCAGCTGCTGTGCTTCTAATGCAGCTCCCTGCTAATGTGCCTGGGAAAGCAACAGATGATGGCCTGAATACTTGGGACCCTGCCACTCATCTGGGAGACCCAAGATGCAGTTCCTGGCTCCTGATTTCAGCCTGGTCCAGACCTCATTACTCTGGCCATGTGGATAGTGAACAAGCGGATGGAATTTCTGTGTGTGTGTGTGTGTGTGTCTTTCTCTCTCTGGGTTGCTCTGCGTTTCAATAAGTAAATAAATCTTTTTTTTTTTTTTTAAGATTTGTATCCTGCTGGACAGCCTTTGTTAATTTTGTGTTTATATCTTAGAATTATTTTATTCTACTTAAACATTTGTCACCTACACATTCAGTTAATTTTATCTTATCATGATTCTTCCTACAGGAAAAAATTAAGAGAATACAGCAAATAAGAATGGAAAAAGAACTTCGAGCCCAACAAATTCTAGAGGTAAAATTCTTAAATTCAAAATAGTTCAAGTAATATAGTCATGTGTTTTAGCCTGCAAAAATTTTTTAAAAAAAAGTTGTCTACATGTTTTCTTACCCATAAAATTAATATGTCCATCATAAATTCTCTTTAAACATCATGTAGAGTAAGAACTTATTTGAACCCTAATTAGCAAGTTCGTCTAATCCTCCCGGCACAAACCCAGGGCATGAGAAAAAAGAAATTTTAAAGACAGAATCTGTGAGCAGCCGGTATAGTTGCCATAAAGTTCACCTGCTAAAACTGGTGCTCTTTACTTTCAGAGCAGCGCTTAGACCTTTCTGTAGTCAGATATCTACCTCTACTTTGGAAACAATTGTTTGTGAAAGGAAACATTCAAAAATTGAAAGTGAATTTTAAATGTAGACACAGTTTTACCAGCTGGGTTTTGGGGTGTCTAGCATACCCTTCTTCACCGGAAGCTGATCAAAGTAAGGATAAAGGACATTTATTGGCAACAACAAAAGTAAAAGCTGAAGACCAGCAAGGGGAAGATAGAGAAAAACTCCAGCCTAGCAAAAGTCTGCATTCTTGGTTGGTGCAAATTTCAGCACCTTCCTAGCCCATACACATTACTCTCTGGCGTTCTGCTGTATAACTGATGCTCAGACTCATTGTCCTGAGTCATCAGAAAAAGCCAAATTATGTTTGCTTCACTGTGTCGCAACAGGCATATGCCTCAAAAGTAATTCTTTCTATGACAGGGAAAATAAACTTTTTAATGCTTAAAATTATTGTTACCTCTCAGCTAGTCAGCAAACTGCTGCTTTATAGAGAGAGCACTTTACTCCCTGAGGGTTCCAGATAGCTGAGGTTTTTCATGTTATAGTTTGTTTTTTTTTTTCTTTCGAGAAACACACATATATTCCTTTCCTCATTTCAAATTAATTCTGAAATTCCCAAATTGAAAATATTTCTGCACTAAAGTAAATTGGCAATAACTACTAGCTGGTTATGAAACTACTCCATAGTTTAATGACTTCAGATTATGAAGCTCACATTTGATAACATGATCTTGATAGTCAAAACGTGCTTCATGAATGATTGCAAGCTTGCATTGTACCAGAAAAAAGAGACTCCTGTCTTTAACTGCAAGATAGAGAAAGGAAAAATCAGATTTAATATGTTTCATTGAATGGATATGCTCAAATAATAGATTTATTTATCTTAGTGTTTTTAAGTACTAAAAAGAAAGAAATATGATTTATTCTTGAAATAATTTTTATTAGATAAACTATTTTCTAAATTTTTATGATGATTAAATAACAAATATTCAGTTATTTCCTACTTCTAACAGTTTTTGTAGGTGATTAAAATTCTTGTTTAGTTCTTAATGAATTTAAAAACTTTTTTTATATCCCAGTGCTAAGCTATAAAATAGACACAAAATTAATATGTTGAATATAGTGTTACCTGGGGGGAAATGTGTAATTGTCTACATATATGTTGCATATTGTTTTGTACCTCGTGAGGCATGTAACTTCATTTCAAGTCTGAGATTATTTGTAAGTTGTAGTGGTTGGTTCTGTTGCATGACTTTGAGACCTGTTTTGCATGCACAGGCTAAAAAGAAAAAGAAAGAAGAAGCGGCAAATGCCAAATTATTGGAGGCCGAGAAACGAATAAAGGTTAGTTTAGATGAGAATCAGTTTTTATTTTCCAAAAATAAAAACTGTATGTTATACTAGCATTAATTAAATGAAAAAATATAGAGCGTTCTTCAAAATGACCATCTAAAAATTGGTTTTGCAGATACAATGTGTAAATGTGTGCTTTTATTTGTGTGTATATTGTATGTATACTTTTTCTTTCATTATGTAGGTTGTATGTGATGCTTTGAGTTCTTTAAATTAGAGGCATCAAAACAGAATGCAAAACTATTTTGTAATACGTATATATAGTTTTGTTGGATAGAATTATTGCCCCAAAACTATTTTGTGTGTGTCATTTATGTTTGTTTTGAACTGTGTTCCAAATCTGATTGTGCCCTTATAAATCTTTATTAATGTCTAGCAACTGTTTGTCTATTAAAAATAAAAAGCTTACAGAAGCAAAATCTGAGTGTTATTAGCTGTAACTGATTACTCAAAAATTAGTCATTATTGATTACTATAACTTGAAGTGCTTAGGAGGTTTGGGTTTTGATTTTCTATCATGAAGTGTAAAAGAGCTGTCTCCCTCCCCTCCCCATGCAGCCCTGACTTTCCTCTTCTGATAAGGTTACTGAAAGGTGGCAGCTCAGTGAACCTGCTGTTGTTAGAAACAGCCGTCACAGATATATCTCATAAAGCCATGGAGTTGTTATCTTTTCTTCATAGACTCTCTAATATTATCCCATATGTTTCTACCCCTTTTCATTCTTGTCTTTAATATTAATTTCATCTACATTTCACCATTCTAAAAATAATGAAATTGGAGACATTCTTAGAATCATTTTCATTAACCCCCAACCCCTTGGGGTGATGCCCTGAATCATAAGTGGACCTGAAAATCTAAACCGATCACATAGCTTTTGGCACTGTCATTCATCAACAAGTCTATAGAAAGGAAATAGATGCTGCTAATTAAAGAGTATCCTTGGGAGTTCATATCCAGAGAGAAGAGAGTTCTAGTGAGCTAGATTTGAAAAGTTGTAGCATAATGTCTTGAAAATAGAAAAAATACACTTGAAAATTACATCAGATATGCTGTACTACCTGGCCAGCCAGTCCAGTGGATGTGCCATTAAATTGTGTTGTGTTATGTCATTCATTGAATTTAAGTTAAAAGCTACTGTAGAAAGACCTTTGTTAGTATAGCTTAATGATTTCTATCTATGTATTAGCTAGGACCATGTGCAATTGAATTAGCACTTTATAATTTAAAAAATTGAATATTGGTAATTCTATATGGTTTAACCTAGTGGAAGACTACTTAATCTCAGAAAAGTAACTTTTAGTACTTTTAGCGTGTTCTATATCTTCCCTAACAGCTGTATATTAAAAGTCTCTTATTTTTAAGGAAAAAGAAATGAGAAGACAACAGGCTGTTCTTCTGAAGCATCAGGTCTGTATACATATAGTTATATGTCTGCTGAAATGTACATTTTATAGTTTTGCTTAACCTTTTTGGGGGAAAATCTTCAAAATATTTTCTTTAAAATTTCTAATATAATTCCTGCTTAAGTGTTTTCCTTCATCTTACAGTTTATTGCCTTGCTTTGGTATTGGTGTCTTTTGGGGGGTTAAAAATTGGTTTTATGACTCTGTGATTTCTGTTTCATAATGTTGTGCCAACTCTTTCTACCAGGAGTTGGAGAGGCATAGACTAGATATGGTATGGGTATGTTTATTTTTGTACATCTAACACCGCATTGTGATTTGGTTGTGATATGGTTGTCATAGCAATGCATAAAGTGTAGCACTGGCTGCTGTCATATTACATACTGCTGCATGGCTTTACAGCACAGTGCATTGCATACATCTGCTTGTCTGTCCATAGAGAAGTATGATACATTGCTAAGATTTTTCATTGAATTGTGTAAGCCTTAACTAAGGCTGTTGCCTAAAAATTTACATTACTGATGTCACAAGGAAAGTTGGATCACTGTACAATTGAATGTAATTGTGACCCATATTCTCCCATCATTCTAGATGCAAAACTGCCATTGAGTACAATGGGAATTTTGAGTTTGCTTGATGAGAGAATATGAAAATATATTATGGTTTTATAGACAAATTTTAGAAATAACTTTAGAAATAGCCCCTTGGGGAGAACAAATATATTTAAACAAAAAAATCTCTTAAGAATTATAAATATGTGATTTTTAAATTTAAAAATGATCAAATTAAGCATATGTTCACCTTATTTTCATTTAGATTCCACCTATTAGCCCCCTGGTGCAGCTTTTATGGCTTTAAATAGTGCATCAAGTGGCAGACATCAGTAAACAGGAATATCCCATTTTATTGGTATTTGTATATAAACCAAGACTAGTTTAACTAAATTGGTATAAAAGCTGTAAAATGAACTTTCTAATTTGTTAACAGCTTATTGAATTTACAAAGTGATTTTGTTCTTGAAATTAAAATAACAAATTCTATAACTATAAAATGAAAGTGATTATAAATCCATTTCTGCCTGATCTAAAAATTTAAGAACAACACAACCATTAGTTGAATTGGCTATAGTAAGTATTTGTGGTTTTTCTAATAGCAGATGTAAGGTAACTGACCTGTTCCAGCCAACCATTATGCTTTTTGTTCTGCCAGCTTTTGAAGGAGCATCACAACTGACCATAAGTAAATCTTGTATGCTTCTGTTTACACTGTCTCCATGTTCATTGCTTTACCTTTTTGCTTTTGATTGTTCTTGTTATTTGCTTTCTAAACCTGAACTAAAACATGCACAGACTGGCCATTCTTGTCTTATATTTAGTATTTACCGTGACTTGTCTATAAATGCTAAACATGCTATACTGAGTTTTGGTTTTTTGTTTTGTTTTGTTTTTTTTGTTTTGTTTGTTTTTTTTTTATCCATTTGAAAATCAAACTGTTAACTATGGTTGAGTTAGTTTCCTAATTTTATCTGGCCTAATAGGAACGAGAACGAAGGCGACAGCATATGATGCTTATGAAAGCAATGGAGGCTCGTAAAAAGGCAGAAGTAAGTCTATGTTTCTAAAAAATACTACCTTATAAATTTAGCATTTTTTCTGAAGCTTTGGCTCTTCTAAATGTGAATCTTTCAGAGTATGGTTTTGTCATCATCTATTGGCTCTCATTAACCAAAGGTTTAGAGGAGACTGTGTATTAGAACATAAAACGATATAGGAAGGATTCCATTGTATGTGTTAGTTAATTTTCATGCCTGAAATTTTTGTTATCTTTTTTAAGCATAGTGAGTGGTATAACTTTGTATAAAAGTAACTGTATATTAGCATGTCCAAAAAGTTTCGCAAACCATGATCATAGCTTACCTAAATAAACTGTGTGTGTCCTTACAAACACGGATCGTTCTAACCATTGACTTCTTCTCCCCTCAGAACAACTTTTGTCTTTTTATGGGCAAAGTTAGGTGCATGAGAATAGGATATACTCCAGACTACAGATACAGTGCTTCCAATAAAACTTAGAAAGATGTTAGAAACCAGGTATAGCAATCCTTCTGCTTTGTCCTGAAATGAAAAGAAGCACCAGTAGCTTATAAAATGGTCACCCTTACAGACAAAACAGGTATCAGATACAATGAGAAGTGAATGGATAATGAACCCACTTCTACTAAAGCAATACAAGCACTTTAAAATATTTTACTCTTTTTTAGTTATTTATTCATTTTATTTGAAAGGCAGAGAGACAGAGAAGAGAAAGAGAGACATAGGAAAGATCTTCCAACAACTGCTTCATACCCCAAATGCCCACAGTAGCTGAGCCTGAGCTCAGTGCAGGTCTGCCACATGATGGCAGGGATACAGCTTCTTTATCTATCACCAGCTGCCTTCCTAGATGCACATCAGGAGGAAGCTGGAATCACAAATGGCGACAAGACTAAAACCCAGGCACTCAGATCTGGGAAATGAGCATCCTAAATGGCATCTTAACCATTGTATCAAATGTCCACTCCAAGACAAGTTCTTAATAGGGTTGCCCATGTCGTAAGCAATTGGAAAAGAAATGAAAAGGCAACCGTGTTAAAGTATGAAACCCCAATAAGTCAAATATATCCATATATACATAAAGAATTGACATAGGTCATGGTAACTCTAAAGAGCCCCATTTCCCCACTTTCTTGTTGCTCTCCTCAGCATTCCCTGTATATTTTCCACAGAACAGCCAGTGATAAACCAGATTATATCTTAATATTATTCAGTGGTTTCTCATTGTAACCTAGTAATTAGTCCAGATTCCTCACCCTGATGTAACAGCCCATTTGCTCTGACCTCTGCCTGCCTCTCCTTTGCATTGTAATCCAGACATCTTATTATTATTACTAAACAGTCTTTTGTTTTTTAAAAAATGATTTATTTATTTATTTGAGAGGCAGAGTTACAGACAGAGAGAGGGAGAGACAGAGAGAGAAGTTGTTCATCCATTGGTTCACTGCCCAGATGGCTTCAACAGCCGGAGCTGGGTTGATCCAAAGCCAGGAGCCAGGCGCTTCATATGGGTTTCCCATGTGGGTGCAGGGGCCCAAGCACTTAGGCCATCTTTGACTACTTTCCCAGGCATATTAGCAGGAAGCTCTATAGGAAGTGGAGCAGCCTGGACTTGAACTGGTAGCCATAAGGGATGCCAGCAGCACAGGCGAAGACTTAACTAGCTATGCCACAGTGCTGGCCCCAACATAGTGTTTTTACCATTGCTGTTCTTCCACTAAATGATCAAATTATTCCTATTTCTCACTCAGTCATGTATCAGACACACATCAGATTTTTTTTATTTGACAGATAGAGTTAGACAGTGAGAGAGAGAGAGAGAGAGAGGTCTTCCTTCTGTTGGTTCACCCCCCAAATGGCCACTACGGCCGGAGCTACGCCGATCCGAAGCCAGCTTCTTCCTGGTGCTTCTTCCTGGTCTCCCACACTGGGCACAGGGGCCCAAGCACTTGGGCCATCCTCCACTGCCCTCCCGGGCCACAGCAGAGAGCTGGACTGGAAGAGGAGCAACTGGAACTAGAACCCGGCACCCATATGGGATGCCAGCGCAGCAGGTGGAGGATTAACCAAGTGAGCCATGGCGCCGGCCCCCACACATCGGATTTTAACTTGCCAAATACCCTAACCTCTGGAACTGTATTCTATCAGCTATCATTTTTTACATTTTTATTTTATGTTATTTTTTCAACATAATGTAAGATCAATGAGGACAGGACTATTACCTGCCTTATTTGTTGTTGGATCACCAGTGCCTGTATTAGATCCAAGAAATAGTAGGTGTTGAGAAAATTATAGTTGAATGAATGAGCAGATGAGTGAGACTGACAGTTACAGAACCAAGAAAATTAAGAAAAATATGAGCTGGCCTTGTGACATAGTGGGTAAACCTGCCACTTATGATGCCAGATCCCATATGGGCACCAGTGTGTGTCTTAGCTGCTCTGCCTCCAATCTACCTCCCTGCTAATTGCCTGGGAAATAAAGCGGAAGATTGCCCAAGTGTTTGGGGCCACTGCCCCTATGTGGGAGACCTGAATGAAGTTTCTGGCTTCCGGCGTAGGCCTGGCCCAGCCCTGGCTGTTGCTGCCACTTGGAAAGTCAACCAGCAGGTGGAAAGTATCTCTCTGTCTTTCCTTCTCTCTCTCTTTCCTGTCAAATAAATAAATAAATCTTAAAAAAAAAACTGTCATACATTATTATGTTTTCCACTTATGTAGTTGTATTTTTATAATAAAAATGAAATCTTGATTTTTTTTTTCATTTTACTCCGAGTGATTTTCTTTAGTTGAAGCCAAACTTTCAAGGAATTATTATTTAAAATAATAATAGAATAACATATGTCACAAATAATCCTTGATCAAAATGTTTGAGAGAAGTTTTAGATAAAATGAAATTCTTAAAATATTACCCTCTGATTTCAACAGTTTGCACGCACACAGAAACACAAAGTGTAAAGCGCTGTTTGAGTAGTAGTTATAGCATTAATTCACATTGTACAACACATTAAGGACAGAGATCCTAGATGAGGAGTAAGTGCATAGTGACTCCTGTTGACATAACAATTGACACTCTTGTAAACTGTTCAAATCTTTACTTAATATACACTAAATTGATCTTCTGTATATAAAGATAATTGAAAATGAATCTTGATGTGAATGGAATGGGAGAGGGAGCGGGAGATGGGAGGGTTGCGGGTGAGAGGGAAGTTATGGGGGGGAACCACTGTAATCCAAAAGCTGTGCTTTGGAAATTTATATTTATTAAATAAAAGTTTTAAAAAAATTACCCTCTGATAACTGTAGACCTCTGAAGAGGACTACACACAGACTGGGTAATTTTGTCATTCTGATTTTTTTTTTTAAAGATTTATTTATTTTATTTGAAAGAGTTACAGAGAGCAGAGGCAGAGAGAGAAAGAGAGGTCTTTCATCCACTGGTTCACTCCCCAGATGGCCACAATGGCCAGAGCTGAGCCAATCCGAAGCCAAGAGCCAGGAGCTTCTTCCAGGTCTTCCACACAGGTGCAGGGGCCCAAGGACTTGGGTCATCTTCTACTGCTTTCCCAGGCCATAGCAGAGAGCTGTATCAGAATGGAGTGTCCTGGACTCCAACCAGTGCCCAAATGGGACGCTGGCGCTGCAGACGGCCACTTTACCCACTACACCACAGCTTCAGCCCTGTCATTCTGATTTTAAATTGGGTTCCTCTAATGAATGATGCCTGTAGATCTGTGATGAACTGAGTTATTTTTAAAATTTCTTAAATTGCTATTCGTATGCCCAGCGTTAAATTACATACAGTGGGAAAATCTAAAAGAACATGACATCCAAGATGTGGTAATTATATCAGAAAATTTGACAGTGTAAACACTTCAGCCATAAATGAACCTTACTTTGTAGCACATGATCCAACTTTGACCCAGTCTTTTAAATAAGCTTGCACTTCAGTATTGACAAAACATTCTTATGTGTACTTGCTCATTTCTTCATTATTATTTAACAAGCACAAGATGTATCTAATGCAATGTCAGTGGGCATCTCAGCTTAATATTTTGCCACTTGTTACAATAAATACAAATCTGTAATTTTTTCTCTTATTAAATATTAAAAGAACAGCCTTAATATACAGTGAAGGCCATATGATACTTAGGCAGGGCTAGTTTAGAAATGTGAACTGGCTTATGTGCAGCTATTGATTATAAACATTAATACCTTTAGATCTTTAATTATTAGATTGTGAAAAAGAAAAATAGGGGTGAGGGGTAAGCCAAAAAGCAAGCATTACAGTAGTGTTTAAAGAATGATGAGACTAAAAAACAAATTACTTTTGCATTATTAATTAAAAACCTCCTGTAACAGCTGAAATTGTTCCAGGAAACTCCCCTATCATCAAATGCAGGAGGTAACACAAACACCGCTTGCATGATTTTTTTGTGTACATTAGACTGATCTCACTTTTTTCCACACTTCCCTCACTCCCCTGCTCTAGGTCGACAGTTTCTTTCTTTTAGGACTTGGACTATGTCTCTCCATTCTCTCCTGGCTTGTAGGGTTTCTGATGAGAAATCAGCCGTTAGTCTATTTGAGGATCCTCTAAAGTTACTCTTACATTTCTCTGTGCATATTTCAGAATCTTTATGTTTCACTGTTGAAAGTTTGACTCAGAGTCAGTGGGAAATGCAGATTTATCCCCCTGATGAAGTCCCCTAGTGGCACATGTATGAGAGCTGCCGCAGCCTCTACTGGGGTTAAAATGGTGCTTTCTCCCTGCTTGTCGCCAGGTGCCCTTTCTGGGGGATGGGGAGAAAAAATGTGCTTTTCTTTCATCGTATTAGGTAGGTGCCCTGCTCCCCGCTAGGGTTTCAGATGATACTCAAAGTCAGTTTGATCCACAAGGTTCTCAGGCAGTATCACCTGTGCCTCTGGCTGCCACAGTCTGCTCTCACTTTGCTCTCAGCAACTGGCATCTCCTCCAGCCCCTGGATGTATGGGTCACGGGTAGTGTCCCCACTTGCTGCTGCATATCTGCACGTGTGTCTCTGTTCTTTCTGTAGAATTCCATTGTAAACATCTCTCCAACTCCCCCTTGGGAGTGCTTGTACTTTCTCTGATTTTCTGCTACTGTCTTCCCCTGGTCAAAATCAACAGGTCCTTTGATCTTTTTGATTTAGTATTACCTCTGTATTTTTCACTTAAAAGAAAATCCCAAGTTTCTATGACTTGCTAGTGCAGAAATCTAATTTGTATACTTTTTCCTTTATATAAATCTATAATTAGTAAAACAAAAAAATCAGATTAATGTAAATTATCTCAGTAGTTTATCATCATTGTTCATTATTATGTTCTAGCATAATATAAGAAAGAATAGTCTTTAGCCTCAGATGAAAAAGGCTTATTATTTCCTAGAATAACTTAAGTAAAATGAGGTAACACTTCACCTTAGTGTAAGCCATGTGAGGAGTTCAGAATCTCCTGTTTCAATCATAAAAACTTCAAACTATACCAGCCACAAATTTATCATCACTTTGCTCATATTAACTGAATAATCAACTACAGTAATTGTAGCAGAGTCTTTTGTATGTCTCCCCAAGGATCAGTAAACTACAAAAGATTGTTAAACATGCGTCCATCACAGAAATGATTGTGTCAGCATTTTGGGAGGCAAAACCATAAAATGAAAGAAAATAAAATAGTTCAGGTTTCAGAAGTCGTCTAATAAACAATTTGAAAGCAGAAAACATGCACAGCTCTCCAGAGATTAAAGTCATGAACATATTTTATAATCCTACTATACCAGTCATTACTTAAAGATGAAAAGAATCGCATGTATACATGATTTGTTAAGCAAACCATTTTTCAGTTGAAGACATAGTAAATATACTTAACCAGTACTAATACACACTACTTTATCTCAGTTTTAAATTCAAAATGGTCCTTAAAACAAATGTAAAATTATTTTATATTAACTATCCAATAAACTGTTAAATGTCATTTAACGAAGTAGATTTTGGGAAGCAATATTATAATATCATTTGGATATATTAAAAGCTATCTGACTCAAAAATTATTAAAAATTTTATAACAGTAACTACTTGACATATATTTAAAAATTTTTAATATAAAGAAATACTTTTTCATATTCAGTGGGTTTTAAGAAGGCATGATAATGAAAGATTTTATTGTTTTTAGATATAGTTTATACCTATGAAGTGTAAGTACTTTTAGAGTTTCTTCAATTGTGTGATTTGAAATTTTTTTCTGTATTTAAATTTAATTTTAGTAATATTTTAAATATAAAATTAAATGTAATAGATTCTTTTTAAAAATTGCCCAGTTGTACTACTCATATTCAATATGCGACCCCTCATTTTGTTCTCTATATTTGTCTTCTCTAAATGGCTTGTATTATTAATTTTATTTATACTTTTTTCTTCCTTCACCCTGAGGTAAACCTCTGTCTCTTAAATTATATTTATATCTTTTAAATTTGAGTACAAGTTGCTATCAAAAGAAATATGTTCTCCTAATTACGCCCAGAACAAATACCTCAGAGACCCAGTAGAATCGTAAAGTACAGAAACCATAAGCATCTCTACAGCATGGCCTCTTAAAAATGGCCTGTTTTGCAGTCTTGTAAGTTGTGAACTTTAAAATATGAAGTCATTTTACTGCAGTCATTGTTTGGCTTTTAAACATATAATTCTAAAATAGGACAATTTATTCATACATTTATTGTTGTACTCTAGAGTTCTGGAAGTACTTTGGTGTATCCTTATAAGGTCCACAAAATCATTTTTTCTTATTGTATGAAAAGCTAATTTTTTACAAAATTTTCAACTATGTATTTTGTACTGCTCAGGATAATCTAAATTTAATACATTAGCTATCAATAGATATTTCTACTATGAAATGAGATTTTAAGTGACTTATTACTGGAGATATTAGTAACATTTGATACAGAAAAATGTCATCACTGTAATTAGGATGATGAAAAGATGTTTTGTTATAAATGACTTAGAATCCAAGTACCCACATTTGTTTCAAGAATTTCTATTTCTGGAAAACTAAAGCTTGGGAGAAAGCAAACAAAATTGTGGAGAGACATATTGATTGATTTGTAATTATTTATGTCAGTCTAAAATATACTTTGGAGGTATACTTTATAATTATTTATGGTTATTTTCCTGCAGTTAACCAATATTACCACAAAATGCTTAATATTCTTTCATATTGTAAAAAGATTAATGTCATTGGTAGATCAAAGTTCCATCTTGAAATAACCTTGGATAACTAGAAAGTTCCATTGTGAAGTCTTAATTTTGACATAAAAATATAATATAGAAATTAGGTTAGAATCAAGTATGGCAGCTTAATTTTCTAAAAAAAAAAAAGGTTTAGATAAGGAGTAAATATATTGCTTTTCACAATGTTAAGTCTAAAAGGAAGAATACAAGTTTCCGTTATCTTCAAATTTGGTCTCAAGTTTTTTGTCACTTGAAATTTCAGTTTCTGGAAAAATTATCAGATAATAAGAAGTCTTTAATTTTTATATAGAGGCAGGTCTATTTGCAATCAGACCAAATCACCGGACCAATCACTATGTATACCATTGAAATGCTCGAGAAATTAATTGTGTTGGAATTGATGCAAGAAATACATCTCGGGGCCTGTGCTGTAGAGCAGCGGGTTAAAGCCCTGGTCTGAAGCACTGGCATCCCATATGGGCACCGGTTCTAGTCCCGGCTGCTCCTCTTCCAATCCAGCTCTCTGCTATGGCCTAGGAAAGCAGTAGAAGATGGCCCAAGTCCTTGGGCCCCTGCACCCACATGGGAGGCCTGGAAGAAACTCCTGGCTTCAGATTGGCGCAGCTCCAGCTGTTGCAGCCATCTGGGGAGTGAACTATCAGATGGAAGACGTCTCTCTCTGTCTCTACTTCTCTCTGTAACTTTGTCTTTCAAATAAATAAAATACATCTTTTTTAAAAAAAGAGATGCATCTCTAAATTCCTAAATTAAATATTAATAATAACTATAGTAAGCTCCACTTTAAAGTTTAAGATTTGTGTATACTCAAAGTAGAAGATCGCAATGAAGTTTGTCCACAGAATGAAATATAAAAGGCAAAGAATTAATTACCTATTAAATGTGTTTAAAGACTAGAACAAATGTTACCCCATTTATTTTTGTAGCTTTTGAAGAATTGACCATTTAACAAATTAATAAATGCCTAAATAATTCTTATATGCCATGGCACACAAAATATACCATTAAAGTCCTTTGATAACTATTCTTTTAACAGTGTTTAGACCAGGGAGGCCAGTGGGTGAATGCAGTCTTGCAAGTCAGGGAGGAAGGTAAAGTTACTGAAAACTGTTGAAATGTCCAGCCATTCCAACTGCTGGGAATTGAATAGGCCTATGAGGAAACGTGAATGCATTCATTCCTGTGGAAGCTCACACTTAAGTGAGAGAAGTCAGCTTTAAACAAGTCATTGCGACACAATGTAGTAAATGCTATAGTAAGTTGTATGGTAGCTCAAAAAAGGGGAAGTTTTTTTGTTTTTTTTTTTAATTTTTTAATTTTTTATTTTTTTTATTTTTGACAGGCAGAGTGGACAGTGAGAGAGAGACAGAGAGAAAGGTCTTCCTTTTGCCGTTGGTTCACCCTCCAATGGCCGCCGCGGTAGGCGCGCTGCGGCCGGCGCACCGCGCTGTTCCGATGGCAGGGGAGTATTTAAATGCCTAAAATAATTATGGGAAGAATTATTTTTTAAAACAGGTTTTATACAGATTCTGTATAAAAAGAGACGGAGTTAGGGGTTCCAGGCAGGTAATGTGACACAAAGGTACAATGTTGTGAATAAACAGGATCTGGAGCGAGGTACAAAAAGGAGCTGGCCAGTGTTAATCTTACATATAACACCAGTCTTGGCTTTGTTGCTTCATCATCATCACATTCAAAGCAATGATTTAAAAATGACCAGGCTGCCTTCTCCACACAGGTGTGTCACATGATGTGCTTGTAGTGTAGGGAATTCACTGAAACTCTTGAGATGAGAGAGTAAAATTGTATGGGGTTTATATGCCATTCTAAATATTGGCTGGTGGTTGAGGGCCCCCTGGAGGGCTGTATGTATCCCAGGATTGCTACCATTGGGAAGTTAGCAGTGAAAAGAGCAACTATGACATATGAGTGTTCTCCTTTTGAAAAGAAGTCGTAGCTGTTGTCAACAGTTTTAGTGAATAGTGTAGTGTCACTTATAATTGTTACTGTGAACATCATTAAAAAGTCTGGATTAGTGTGTTTTCTATTGGTGATCCTAATTTATTATTCTGGTGAGGAAACAAAAAGTAAAATCCTCCTCTCTTCTAAGAAAGTTCTTAAAGCAACATTTCATGCTTAAGAATTGAAAAGCCGCTGGCGCCATGGCTCACTTGGTTAATCCTCCGCCTGCGGCGCCAGCATCCCATATGGGTGCCAGGTTCTAGTCCTGGCTGCTCCTCTTCCAGTCCAGCTCTCTGCTGTGGCCCAGGAGGGCAGTGGAGGATGGCCCAAGTGCTTGGGCCCTGCACCCGCATGGGAGACCAGGAAGAAGACCTGCTCCTGGCTTCAGATCGGCACAGCATGTGCCATGGTGGCTATTTGGGAAGACCTTTCTTTCTGTCTCTCTCACTGTCTGTAACTCTGTCAAATAAATAAATAAATAAATAAATAGAATTGAAAATCCAACTCTAGAGGGAAAATTGTTCAGTGATTCTGCTGCCCCATTGTAAGGATTGGTAATAATAGTATTTCAGGCTTTTTCCCAGTAATCTGGTTTGAAAATCTGTACTATATTGTGAGAATGTTGTAAGTTATCTATGTATATCTCCTGTCATTAGACTCTCAGAAATAACTTTTTAATTTATTATTTATAAAAATTAATTGCAGAATTCTTTTGGTGTCAGTGGTCTCTTAAGCTTCCTTATCGTTTGTCTTTCTAAAATAATCTGCATAAATCAGTATCCAGAAATTCAGAGACAGAATGAAAAAGAACAGCAATTTGTCCATGTAAAATAAAAGCCCACTGTGATCTAGCTTCTGATGCTGTCATAATATTCAGCAACTATTCAACCTGCAGCCTGCACTCCAGTCCTGAGACTACTGTCAATTTTTCCAACATACTACACATGCTTGATTCTCTGGCCAGATGTTCTTCCCTACTCCTGTGTCTCCCTTTGGCCATTCCCTCCCCCAGCAGTCACTCACTAGTGGTAATTTAAATGGAGATGGTTAGGATATGAGCAAAAATACTAATATATTTTAGGAAGCAGTGAGTGCTGTATTAAAATTATACTTAAGGGCTATGAGAATTAATAGAAATTGGCAATATGGAGAACACTGTGGTGTTACTTAGGCTTTAGATAGTTGTAATGAACTTCTGGATTGGAGTGAACCAATAAAAGAAGATGAGGAAACAAGCATTAATCAAGAATAGTAAATTGTTTGGCTAAGACTATGTGGAATGTAAAAAGTAAGAGATATGATTGGACAAGAAGAGACTCTTGAATTCAACAGTAAGGAATTGCTCCTTATTTTCATAGTAAATGAAGATTTTTTTAATCAAGGAAAAGATATTATGAATGTTATAACCTAAACCCATCTGTAGTGTGTAGAGTGTGAGAGGTATTAGATTAGAATTATCTGGTGAGTCTACTATTATTTCTCTAAATAAATGAAAATTGTATTTGAGGTTTGCATTTAAAGATCCTGATCCAGTATTATAATAGGCTGGCTGGGCCCAGGTTCTTTTCTCCATTGCAAGGTGGAATTCAAGGAGGCGACATAGATAAAGATCAGCAGAAAAGCATGATTTATTTACAGGCAAAGTGAAAGTATGTACTCAGGAATGAGTTCTGGCTAAGGTCACAAAATAAAGAGCTGCACTCATCAAGGTTCAGGGCTGTCCCTTTACATGACCCGGATACTTGGTGGGATGGGGCTGGGGGTGATGGTTGAGGGATGTGGCTGAATTGAGTATTCAAAGAGGGGGGCTTTTAAGGGGGTCTGGGTACTGCCCTTCTTGTTGTGGAAGTCAGAAGTGTCATGGTGGCAGGTACCTAACTGGAGTGGGAGTGTCAGCCGTGGGAATTTTATATGATGAAGTAAACATCAGCATGGGACATAACCTGTAACCATATTGGGTGTTTTTAGCTGGCACTGATTCTAAGTGGCAACAGGACAGAAGCTAAGGTTTTCCATTGTACTGCAGTGTTGAGAGTCGGTGGTGGTAGCAGTCGGGTAAGATCACAGAAAAGGGGTTTTTGGTGGTGTACAGACAGGGAAGGGGGATCGGTCAGCACAGTGCTTCAGACTGCCATGCTGCAGGCCGGACTGTGCACATGCCTGGTAGGCAGGGCTGGCAAACCTCAACTCCCCCTTGTTAACCCTACCTCGTTGCCTCCGTCAGTATTATAATAAAAAATCTCTTCATTTCTCACAGTATGTTATTCCCTGCAGCAGGGAGATAAGATGGTTTTTTCCTTATTGTTGCCATTACCAAAACATTTTTAAATGCTTTAGGAATTGCCTTCAGAACCCACTTTACATTCTCTTAAGTATTGTTTATGGTGGCAAATAATATTTCTATTTCATCACAGGTGCTATCTTAAGACCAGCTAATTTATTTCGAAAGAGCTTCTTCGCAGATTCAAATATGCCGCTTCCATTTTTCTGCTGTAAATCATCCTTTACCTCCTGGAGACACACAAAAATGTGTGTTAATACACGTTAGCTGTATTTTATAACTATGTAGTGGCCTATGTGCATTCTATATGACTTCACTTATCAGTAAATATCTTATTCTTATAACCTGGTAAAGGGTTGAACAAATTTTGTGTAATAATATAGTCAGTTAAATCTAATATTGACATTAAATATTTACAGTCCCAAGATTATTTTGAAATTCAAACAGTGAAAATAACAAAAAGCAAAATATGTCATGGTTCCTTTATAATTGTGAATGTATCTCTAAACTTCCTAAGATAATTCTGTTCATGGAAATAATAACACCTTGATTACTTTTTAAGTTAACTGGATTTTTTTCAAATATATTTAATGATTAAAGAGGATATGTGGACACGATTTTCTTTTAAAGGAGAAAGAACGGTTGAAGCAAGAAAAACGTGATGAGAAAAGATTAAATAAAGAACGCAAACTTGAGCAACGAAGATTAGAATTAGAAATGGCAAAGGAACTAAAGAAGCCTAATGAAGACATGTGCTTAGCAGACCAAAAGGTAATTTATATATATGTTAACCATTTCATTAGTAAATTTAATTTTTCTAGTTTGTCATCTTTTTCATTTGTAAGGGCTGTTATTACGACAGCTTTTCAGGATTTTTGTTATTTTGTTGTTTTTTTTTTTTTAAAGATTTATTTATTTGAAATAGAGACAGAGAGAGGAAGAGAAAGGAACAAAGAGATCTTCCATATACTGGTTCACTTCCCAAATGGCCACAATTGCCAGGTCTGGGCTAAGTTGAAGCCAGGAATCCAAGATTCATCCAGGTTTCCCAAGGGGCAGGGGCCCAAGCACTTGGACAGGGGTCAAAGCACTTGGGCCATCTTCCACTCTTTCCCAGGCACATGGGGATGTTGTCTTATAACTAGAGTTGCTGAGACTTAAACCAGTACTCCAATATGGGATGCTGGCATCACAAGCTCTGGCTTTAATCCATTATACCACAATGCCCAACCCTCATTTGTAAATGGAACCATGAATTCCTAAGTCTAGGTGAATTTTTAGCTCCTCAATAGCCACCAATAAGCCTCTCTGGACCTCCTGTGCTGATAATGGCAGTTCTTAGAATATAAGTAGAACAGGGTGGGCATTGTCATCTGTCATCTAAGATGGGTGCCAGTTTGAGTCCCAACTGCTCCACTTCCCATCTAGCTCCCTGCTAATGGCCTGGAAAAAGCAGCAAAGGATACCTCCAATGTTTGGGCTCCTGATATCTACTTGCAAGACCTGGAAGAAACTCCTTGCTCTCAGTTAGGCTTGGCTCAGCCCTGGCCGTTGCAGCCATCTGGGGAGTGAACCAGCAGATGGATGGTCTCTCCCTCTTTCTCTGTAGCTCTGCCTTTCAAATAAATAAATAAAAATCTTTTTACAAAAAGAATATAAATAGAACACTGCACACATTTTTAATGTTAGTAAAAATACCACAAAAATCTACAAAAAAGAATTGTAGAAGTAGATAGGACTTTCAGGTTTCTTTGATCCTTCCCAGATATTCAGGCACAGATAGATGTACCTTCTCCCCATTTATAATCTGTAACCTCCTTCAATGCTTTAATAATGGCCACTGATATTTGTTGGGTATATTTATTATGTGCAGGCTCTATGCTAAGTGCCTGTATGAATTCACCCATGTTTTGAAAGATTCTATTTATTTATTTGAAAAGCAGAGTTACAGAGAGGGAGAGGCAGAGGAAGACAGAGAGAGAGAGAGAGATCTTCCATCCACTTGTTCACGCCCAGATGGCTACAACGGCCTGAGCTGGGCCAGCCCTCTGAATTCATTCATTTAATCTTCAACATAATCCCTTGGAGTTAGTATTTATCGGCATTTACAGAGGAGAAAACTGAGGCACAATGTGGTTTCAGAGCATACTAGGAGAAATTTAGAAAGATCATAGTGATCATGGCAACTGGCAGGATTTCATATACTTTTGAGTAGAAGTCAATTATGTTTTGACTGTAGTTAAGATGATAAAGGGGTAAAAGCAAGGGCTGGCACTGTGGCATAGCAGGTAAAGCCACTACCTGCAGTGCCGGCATCCTTTATGGACATTGGTTCAAATGCCAGCTGCTCCACTTCCGATCCAGCTCTCTGCTATGGCCTGGGAAAGCAGTAAAAGATGGCCCAAGTCCTTGGGCCCCTGCACCCACATGAGGGACCCAGAAGAAGCTCCTGGCTCCTGGCTTCAATCTGGCCCAGCTACAGTCATTGTGGCCATTTAGGGAGTGAACTAGTGGATGGAAGATATCTCTCTCTCTCCCTCTGCCTCTCTGTAACTCTGCCTTTCAAATAAATAGATAAACCTTTGTTTTTCGTTTTGTTTTTTTTTTTTAAGTGGTTAAAGCAGCCTTTCAGTAGCCTAGTGGGGATTGAATTATATTAATATTCTATTTATTTAACATAACTTTTTAAATAAAAATGAAAGTATACTTAACAGTTTTAGTTATTTGTATTAGTTAACACATTTAATAAGCTCAGAATGAGCAGGTGTCTTTTAATCCTAAGTGAGCTTTGTTACTTACATCTTTATTTTGTTTAAATCCATATTTACTATGTCCAGTATATTAGTCCCTTTAAGCCATATTTTATTAGATTTGTTATATAAATTTTTAGAATTTTATGAAATTGTATATGTCTGATATGGTACAGCAAAAAGGGAGACTCAGAACTAACTGATTTTCAATTGGAACACAAAATATTTGTATGATATCAGCAATCCTTAGTTCTTTTTCTTCATTATTTCAGTAGTCCAGGGTGGAGAAACATTTTTGAACAAGAACCAATTCAGATAAATAAAAATGTGTGTAACTCACTGTTTTTTCCCAATTAAATTTTACAATATTTTTTGTTCTCATCCATGAACAAAAAATGGTTTTAATTTAGATTTTCTGTTTATGGTATTTTTTTAAATGTCTATGACAATTGGTACCATAATCTGGTCATTAAAATGTTAATATATGAACATACTTGAGAAGCAGCAACAGAGACAGCTTTCTAATTGTAATACTGAAACTTATATTAATTAATGTTTCACAAATATTTGGAAGCCTGAAGACCTTTAGTTTCGTTAATTAGGTTCATGTTCAGAGTCATAAGTTCTGGTCATGTGAATGGCATTCATTAGCCATTGATGTTACCACTTTTTCCGACCATAGGCCCCATAGATGCATTCTGCTAGTTTCTGAGTTGCCAAAAAATTAGTGTGAATCTTAAATGTCTCCATCATTAGAAGTGAGTGCACATAACATTGACATGTCCATGGGAAGATAGTTTTGAAATATTTATTTCTTACATTATTTAACTTTTACTCCAGCTATATATAACCCATGCTTTGTCAGTATGTAAGCTAATTAAAATTAGTTGTCCTTTTCGCATAGATCTGAGTTTATATTGAGTTCATCCAAAATTTATTGATGGTTACTTATCTTTATGACATTATGCTTAGTGCCATGGGGATTGCAGAAATGCTCCCAGGGAATTTGCCATCCAAAGGGAAAACCACTGCTATGGCCCAAGAGACAGAAAGGTAGCAGCTTATTTTTTTCAGAAGTCAGAAAATAATGGCTCTTAAAATTTGTAAGTTCTTTTTAAATTTCTGCATTTATTTTATTTTCAGCCTTTGCCCGAATTGCCTCGTATTCCAGGACTTGTTCTTTCTGGAAGTACATTTTCCGACTGTCTCATGGTGGTACAGTTCTTAAGAAACTTTGGTAAAGTTTTGGGCTTTGATGTGAATATTGATGTTCCCAACCTGAGTGTTCTTCAAGAGGGATTACTAAATATAGGAGACAGCATGGGTGAAGTACAAGACTTGCTTGTGAGACTCCTCTCAGCTGCTGTATGTGATCCAGGTCTAATAACAGGATACAAGGTAAAAATATGTATATTAATTTTTTTTAATTTCTACTGTTAGTTTCCTTATAGCTAATGTTTGCATTTTAGCAGAAGATTGTACCCTCTGATCCAGTTTTTTCCCACATAATATCTTGGAAAGTGAAATATAGATTTGTATCATATTATACTTGATACAAGCATAGAAAAACCTGATTATAAAGCTTAAGGAATGTGGAGCATTCTCAAGTTACTCTTTTTCCTCTATCTGTAGGCCAGGACCAAGCTAAATTAAGGAAGTACTTGAATGGTTTTTGTCAAAAACAGAGAATGTATAATTCATAAAACAAATAGAACTTGTCTGTGCCTTCTGAAATTATACCCTGCCATCTTTCAAATCATTGTGAATAACTGAAACTAACCATAGCACCTAGAGACTAGCACATTAAACTCTTTACTGCTCAGTGGATTCTCAGTAAATTCAAGTTTATCTTAATCTCAATTAAAACGCACATTACTGTTCACTTGGCTCTGTATAATATTATAGAAAGGGAAACTGTGGGATAAACCTGTTAGTTTTTCCTCCGTCTCCCTGCTCATTCAGTGTACCAAGCAATAAAACCTATGCTGCAGTAAAGCTAGAAAATAATGGTTTTGAACCTCATCTCCTTGCCATTACTGATAAAATGTCTATGAACAGCCTGAGAAAAGCTTGTAATCAGAGAAAGTTTGACAGATTATTAAAATTTCTGCTACCCCTGAGTATACGTACTCATCTCTTTGCCTGACTTTAAGTCCACTAGTTTGGAGGAGAAACAGAAAGATACAAGTACTTGATTATGCATCTGTGGCCGATTTTTGTTTCAACTTGATCGAAAATGTGAATGAAGCCCTATCAGTGATATCCAGAAAATATAATACCAATATTTTTGATCTCACTGTTTTTATGTCATGTACCGTTATAGACAATAATTATAAAAATGTCATCCTTGTATAGGCCAAAACAGCTCTTGGAGAACATTTGCTGAATGTTGGTGTGAACCGGGACAATGTTTCCGAGATTTTACAGATCTTTATGGAAGCCCACTGTGGACAAACCGAGCTTACAGAGAGCCTAAAGACAAAAGCTTTTCAGGCCCACACACCAGCGCAGAAAGCCTCAATCCTGGCTTTCCTCATCAATGAACTGGCGTGCAGCAAGAGTGTGGTGAGGTGAGCACATGCCCCACTGTTCTGGTGATTCTCTTTGGTGCTGGATTTGTCTAAGCCCAGAATGAGAAAATTGGCAAGTTTCAAAAGAACACAAAGAAAAGAATTAAAATCCCTCATCATGTGAAGATGGTCACTGATAATGTTTTTGTGATTTTTTTTTGCAGTCTTGAAAAAGCATTCAGATCATTTAGTCTATATATAATCTCTAGTTTTTCTCACCTGGTTTGTTTAATGCTTTTGTTAATTCTTTAAATTGTGGTAGGTGGTTTTTTTTTTGTTTTTTTGTTTTTTGGGTTTTTTTTTTGCTTTTGCACCAGAGTCTAGCAACCATGATAAGAATCCAGAATTTTTTTTCCTTGCCATCTTTCAAGGACATTTGACTTTTTGACTTTACTTAGTAGCCATTCTTAGAATTATCTATCCTATTTTTATCTTGTTATATGCTAACGTGACCTTACACTATTTATCTATGTATTCATATCTTTTTTAAAAGTCCTTAATCTTATTTACACATCAAAGTAAGTCCTCCACTCTAGTACTTGTTACTGATGAAATACTAATACTCTAGTATTTCAAAATATGGTACTAAGACTATGTTTATTTTGTTCTTGCTTTCATTATTTTCCAGTTTTAATTATTACTTCTAGTCCTTTCCCTTTATAGAAAGAATAATCAGTCTGCATATTAAGAGCCATGCCTTTCTGTACCTGTCTTAACTACTATACTATATTCATATACTTTTTCATTTTTTGCAATTAATTGGAAATAACTCAAAAAGTGTGATATTTGTTTTATAATTTCATGAAATAGTAATTTCGTTAAGTATGAGCATGTTGACAAATAGTTAACGCTGAGTAGCATTTATTTAAAACTCACATATATGTACAAAAATTCAAAGTAAAACATACCCTGTGGTTTCTAAGACAGAGAAAAGCACCACTGCTTACTCATTACCATAACTTCATGTTATTCTTAATGTTTGGACATTTATATATGCACACTCGGGGGACAATGCTGTGGCACAGCAGGTTAACACCCTGGCCTGAAGCACCGGCATTCCCATATGGGTGCTGGTTCTGGTCCTGACTGCTCCACTTCCAATCCAGCTCTCTGCTAGGGCCTGGGAAAGCAGTAGAAGATGGTCCAAGTCCTTGGGCCTCTGCACCCACATGGGAGACCTGGAAGTAGCTCCTGGCTCCTAGCTTCGGCAGCTCTGGCTGTTGAGGCCATCTGGGGAATAAACCATCGGATGGAAGATCTCTCTCTCTCTCTCTCTCTCTCCCTCTCTCTCTCTTTCTCTCTCTGCTTCTCCTCTCTCTGTAACTCTGACTTTCAAATAAATAAATAAATCTTTTTTTTAAAAAATATATATATATGCACACTCGGATAGGTATTATATATACATATATATCTACTTTAATAACTAACCATGTGTGTTCTGATTTCCTGCTTTGATTTTAATTATATGCAAATCAAAAATAGAAATACTTTCTAAAGCAATTGGCAGATATTTCCTTTCTTGCTTTAAAGTAGAAATCACATTGAAATTTCTAATATTAATGTTGTATTCAATGAAGACTGTTGCATGCATGTATAAACCCATAAATACATGTATGTATATATATTTACATACAAGATCAATTGTATCATTTTCAGCTACCAAAAATACATTAACTTGCCAACAAGTTTAATGAATTGTACAAATGTATTAATTTATGTCTTTCAATAAATTTTTGCATTGACAGTGAAATTGACAAAAACATTGATTATATGTCAAACTTGAGAAGAGATAAATGGGTGGTAGAAGGTAAACTCCGCAAGTAAGTCTGATTTTATTGAAACTAAAATAGTGGGTTCCTTTTGTGCAAATATGCAGTAAAGCACATGAATTGTAATGGTAGAATTTAAATTTTATTTTATCTAAAGAAAAGTCAATGTTTAACTTATGTGGGACATGAAATGAATAAAACTTGCAATTAGAATTTGCAGTGGACAAAAGATATGAGATTCATTAAGTTTATTTGCTTCAAACTTAAAAGAAAGTCAGTTTTTCTTTTTTTTTTTCCCAAAGAAGTTGAGCAACCACATTTTCTAATATTGTTGCCATCAGGTAGGCTGTTTTTGTCCTAAATACAAACTGGAACTACCACTTTTTTCCCTTGATTGCTTTCTAATTAAAATTTGTTCTCATGATATTCTAACCAAACCTTTATTCGTCATTAAAACTTAATGATCTTCCTACCAGGAATATCATGCAAAAAATATACAACTTCCATTTAAGAGGATACTTTCTTTGAAGTAATTTTAATTAAAATTTACTCATTTTGGTAGTATGGGATCAGGAGTTACCATGCTTCCATTGTCAAAATTAATTTTAGCATTCATAGTTTTCTTTAAAAAGTGTTCTAATTCCAGTGAGATATCCAGAATAACTCATGAGTTAATATATTCTGTAATTTATGTAGTCATGTTTGTTAAATTTCCTTACTTCTAATTTTTATTGACATTGACATTATTGTTCACCATGAGAGAAATATGAGGTATTTTTGCTTAATACTCATGTTGAGTTCTTTAAAGTTATAAAGAAAAGACATCTAATTCGTGTCTTTATTTTTTTTTTTAACATTTAAAGGCTCAGAATCATTCATGCTAAGAAAACAGGCAAACGAGACACTTCAGGTGGAATTGATCTTGGGGAAGAACAACTTGCCCTGGGCACACCCACTCCAGGACGCAAGCGAAGAAGGAAGGGAGGAGATAGTGACTATGATGATGATGATGACGACGACAGTGATGACCAAGCTGATGAAGACGAAGAGGATGAAGAAGATAAAGAAGACAAAAAAGGCAAGAAGACTGATATCTGTGAAGATGAGGTAATCAAATTTAGGTTGATTTTAGGACAACTAGAATGGCATAGCATATTGCTAAATAACACAGAATTTGGAATCAGATAGACTTGGATTTGAATTCCGTTTTGACATGTATTTGCCTCAGTTTCTTCATGTGAAAAATGAATACTGTAATACTTATGTCATAAAGATTTTTGTGGTGGTTGTGTGAATATTGATAGAATACCCATATATAGAAAGCACTTAGACTGGCCGGCGCCGTGGCTTAACAGGCTAATCCTCCGCCTTGTGGTGCCGGCACACCGGGTTCTAGTCCCGGTCAGGGCGCCAGATTCTATCCCGGTTGCCCCTCTTCCAGGCCAGCTCTCTGCTATGGCCCGGGAAGGCAGTGGAGGATGGCCCAAGTCCTTGGGCCCTGCACCCGCATGGGAGACCAGGAGAAACACCTGGCTCCTGGCTTTGGATCAGCACGATGTGCCGGCCGCAGTGGCCATTGGAGGGTGAACCAACGGCAAAAGGAAGACCTTCCTCTCTGTCTCTCTCTCACTATCCACTCTGCCTGTCAAAAAAAAAAAAAAAAAAAAGAAAGCACTTGGACTAAATAAAAAGTTTCACTTTGTGTAAAATTGTGAGTTATTTGAGAACTCTCTGAAAAGCTATGCATGTTCTTCATTTCATGTGTTCTGTTTCTACTAACAGTCTGTGTTGAATTTCTATGGGACTTCACGCCTTAAAAAATGTTGTCAGGCTTAGAGAAAATAATGTGTTTCTGAAACACCAGTTAGCCTATCTGTGGCTTTAGGCCCATTTTAGTTTTTATTTATTATTTTATTTGAAGGATAGAGACAGACAGACCTCCTAATTACTGGTTCACTCCCACAGTGTCTGCAGCAGCTAGAACTGGGTCAGACCAAAGCTGGGAGCCAGGAACTCAGTTCGGGTCTCCCACATGAGAACCAATAACGCAGCCACTTGAACCATCACCTACTGCCTCCCACAGTCTACATTTTCAGAAAGCTAAAATCAGGAGTGGAGCCAGGACTTGTACCCAGATACTCTGATATGTGATATGGGCGTCCCACACACCATCTTAATTAACCTCTATGCTGTAAACCTGCCCCATTTTAGGCACTTTTCATCAAAGCTGCATAAGGATCTGAAAGTCCCTTCTCAGTTTACAGTTTCACCGAAGATTTGCCTTGGTAGGGGTATCTGCAATGTGCTAATCAGGTGTAAAGGAAGGGCATTTAGATCTTCTGAAACATGAACTCCCATGAAGGGTTTATGGCCCTATTCAATGAGGCCACATGCTGGGCTCAGTGTTAACCCAGGGAAGAATGCAGGCAAGAGTGTTCCAGGAAGAGGGAATAGCATGAGGGTGGTCACAGAAGCGTGAAACAACAACGTGTTTTAAGGGAATCTAAATTATAAGTGCTTCATCGTGGCTGGAGAGTCTTGTGTGTGGCAAAAACAAACTGCGGTTTTATACTTTTTTAGGACTAGGAAGCCATTGAGTTCTTAAGTGACTTGCTCTGGTATCTTTGTAAAAGATAAACACAGTTGGTCAAGATCAGAAGTGTGAAGACCAGTCAGGATATGGCAGTATTTTATGTGAACTGTGAGGAATCTGAAGTAGAGCAATAGTGGTTGGGATAAAGGAGGAAAGGATTAAAAAATTTAGGAAGAATGGGCAGGACTTGAATATGTCCCTTTTAGGTTGATGGAAGGTTAGGATTGATCTTGATCTGTTTGGGGAGACTTCGTGCTTTTGTTGGCATTAATTAAGATGGGGAAGTCATCAGAATAAGTAGATGATTGAGGGGAAAGTTAGGTCAGAGGACAGATTGTTAAAGACAGGAAATGATGTTATGTTTACTTACATTTGAAATACCTGTGCAGATGTTCAACTGTTTGTTAGATTTAGGAACCTGAAGCCTAAAGAAGAATTCTGTCTTGGAAATACAGATCTGGAAGTTATTAGCATATAGACAGTAGATTAAAATAATGAGGTAGATGAGTTTGCACAAAGTTGGTTTAGTGATTACAATAGTGGACTGAGGTTGGATCCCCAGGGAACATCAGTATTTAACAGGAGAGCACAAGGCCTCTTGGTCAAGAAAGAACAGTCAGAGTTAGGAGATTTCTGTAATGGGCCAGAGTCCCCAAGACTACCTCTGAAGTCAATGATTCACTGGGATGAACTCAGCACACGCTTGTGCTATGGCTGTGAATTATTGTAGTGACAGGAAACAAGGCAAAAATCAGCAATGAGCGAATGGAGCAAGGTCCAGAGGAACACAGTCTTCTCCCAATAGTCAGGCAGCATGAACTTGCTTTCCCCAAGATCACCTTGTGGCATCATGTTGACATACTGTCTAAAGGGAAATTCACTGGAGATTCAGTGCCCAGATTTTTTTGGGGGGGTTGGGTGGTCTGACTATATAGTACTTCTGCATAGCATGTGCCAAAATTCCAGACTCCCTACAGAAAAGTGCATGTTCAGCATAAACCGCATGGTTAGCACATTCAGTGTGCACCTGATGTGAAACTCTTAATCAGTTTGGGTGAGGAAACCTTCCCAAAATCCAGATTCCCGGATGCCAGCCATGGATCAGCTTTATCAGCAGGCCTTTCAAAAGACAGCAGTTGAGCCTGCTATGTTAAGTCTTTTCTATACATGTGGTAGTAACAGAAATCAAGAAAGCTGAACATTTCAAAAAGGAAGGAGTGATAAACAATGCTAAAGCAGCAGGAGCTTAGTGTGCTGAAGACTGCCAAGTACTTACTGATTTAGCAACACAGAGGTCACTGGTAACCAGAGCCAGCACTGCCTGATTAGAGGGGTGAGAGCAGATCCCAGGCTACATGACTGATAGTGATAGAAAGTAAAAAAGTGAAGATGACTATTTCAGGCAGTGTGCCTCAGAAGAAAGGGTAGTTTCTAGACAAAAACAAAGAGCCAAGATCTTTTCAAATGTAAAACATTTGAGATGATTTCTGGTTGAAAGGAAGGGGTGAATGAAATGAGAGAAGGGATTGAAGATAAAGAGATAAAGAGAATTATTAATGGGGTAGGCATGTGTTAGGTCACCCACATCTCATATTAGACTGCCTGGATTTAATATTCACCTGTGACTCCTGACTCTAGCTTTTTGTTGATGAAGACGCTTGGAGGCAGTGGTGATGGCTCAAGTATAATTGGGTTCCTGACACTTGCATGAGAGCTGTTGATTGAGTTCTTGACTCCCAGCTTTGGCCTGGGCCTAGCCCCAACCATCATGGGCATTTCAGGAGTGAACCTGATAAATTTTTAATGAAAAAAAAAATAAGAGAATTGTTAATGGTGTTAAGGTTCTAAAGATACTTGAAGGATTTCAATCAAGGTGAAAGAGCTGCCCTTGAAGAGTAGGCCACAGGAAAGAAAGTAGTATCATCGAGGTGTGTGCGTGAGTGCAGTTAGGCGTATTTAGGGAAAGCTACCATAAACCATGGAAATGGACAGGAATAAAAGGTTGGAGTTCACCTTTTACCAGAATAGAATGCTAGAAATGTTGATATGCCCACAGATGGCACCCAAAAATATATATAGCCAACTATTACTTCTACCCCAAGAGCAAGGAGTATTTAGCTAAGGACATCTAGAAAGAACCCTTTTCCTTCTTTCATCAACTCAGTACTTTTGGAGAAATAAACAAGGCTTGGAAGGATGAATTCAGTGGTAGAATTGTGAGGACAGTATCTAGTTGAGACCAAGGGTAAATTGCTGAATCAAATTTATGGAAAATAATATAGAAGAATCTTTAAGATAATGTGCTACTTGAATCTCTTACATAAGTAAAAATAGCATAAATTCAAAATATTTTCATAAATGCTACCTCACGAATGTTATATTTTAAACCAGGATGATAAAATCATTAGAGTGAGCTTTGCTTCATTCTCTCTTATTTTATTCTTTGGTAAGAGCCACCCTCTTCATAAGTTTTAAGTTTACAATATATAATATTATTAACTATAGGCATGAAGCTGTACAGCAGCTTTCATGAAGTTATTCATCTTGTATAGCTGGAATATTATTCCTGTTCATTAGTTATTCCCAAATATCCCCCTCCTCAAGTCCTTGGCAATCACCATGTCTACTCTCTTTCTATTTTAGATATCTTATATCATTAGAATCACATAGAATTTAACCTTTGGTGACTGGTCTGCTTCACTCAGCGTTAATATCCTCAGACTAACCCATGTTGTCATATATGACGGGATTTCCATTGTTTCTTTGGCTGTATAGTCTTCCTTTATATGTACTTGTGTACACCATATTTTATTTACCCATTCACCCCTTGATGGATACTTGAATTAGTTCCATCCTTTGGCTATTGTGAGTAATTCTACAGTGAGCCAAAGAATGCAAATACTTCT
Source organism: Lepus europaeus (assembly GCF_033115175.1). NCBI lineage: Eukaryota > Metazoa > Chordata > Mammalia > Lagomorpha > Leporidae > Lepus > Lepus europaeus. The sequence goes on along the minus strand of NC_084827.1, from coordinate 101,448,071 downwards.
TTGAGATACTAATTTTCATTCTTTTTGAAAAATTTCCAAAAGTGAAATTGTAGGATCATCAATAGGTAGTTCTATTTTTTATTTTTTGAGGAAACTTCATACTATTTTTATAGTACTTGAAACATTTTACATTTCCACCAACAACATATAAGGGTTCCAGTTTCTGTACATTCTTGTCAGCACTTACTTTTCTGTGTATGTGTGTGTATAATAGCCATTGTAACAGGTGTGAGGTGGTGTGTCATGTGGTTTTGATTTGCATTTCCCTGATGATTAATGACATTAGGCATATTTTCATGCACTTCTTGGCCATTTGTCTTCATTGGAGAAATGTGTATTCAGGTCCCTTTTGCCCATTATTTAAATCAGATTATCTTGGTTTTGCTATTGAATCATAGGAGTTTCATATATATTTTAGATATTAGCCCCTTATCAAATAGATGGTTTTCAAATATTTTTTTCCCATTCTGTAGGTTGTGGGTTCACTTTGTTGATTATTTATTTTATTGTACAGAAACTTTTCAGTTTGATATAGTCTCACTTGTCTCTTTTTGCTGTTATTGCCTGTGCTTTTGGTGTCATATGCAAAAACTTGTTGTGATGAATTTTACATTCATATTTTTAAGACTAGCAATCTGAAAAGGAGACAACATTGAGATTCCTTGAATAAACAAATTATTTCATAAAATAATTTTGAAACCACTGGATTGGCCAGCGCCACAGCTCACTTGGCTAATCCTCCGCCTGTGGCAACGGCACCCCGGGTTCTAGTCCCAACTGGGGCACCAGATTCTGTCCCAGTTGCTCCTCTTCCAGTCCAGCTCTCCGCTGTGGCCCAGGAAGGCAGTGGAGGACGGCCCAAGTGTTTGGGCCCTGCACCCGCATGGGAGACCAAGAGGAAGCACCTGGCTCCTGGCTTCAGATCTGCACAGTGCGCCGGCCACAGCAGCCATTTGGGGGGTGAACCAACAGAAGGAAGACCTTTCTCTCTGTCTCTCTCTCTCACTGTCTAATTCTGCCTGTCCAAAAAAAAAAAAAAAAAAATGAAACCACTGAATCAGTAACTGATCTTATGGTGCATGGGTTAAGCCATACCTCACTTTCAATAGGCATCCCCTATTGGAATGCCGGTTCAAGCCAGCTGTTCCCTTGAAATCCATCTCCCTGCTAATGTGCTTGGGAAAACAGCAGAAGATTACCCTTGTTCTTGGGCCCCTTCCACCCACATGGGAGACCAGCCTTGAATTCCAGGCTTCTGACTTCAGCCTGGCCCAGAATGAATGGAAAATCTCACTGTGTCTTAAAATAAATAATTTTTTTAAAAAATGAAACCACTAGATCATACACATTTCCCCTGTGACAAATAATATGAAAGGTTTGGGGTATCAGAAATATAATTATACTAATATACCATGTATAATTAGTTTGCTTCATTTAGCAAGTAGAGGTGTTATTAACAGGAACTAAACATTTCTGATCAAAATTAGTCACCTTTTCACAGAATTAATATCCCCTTTCCCTTTCAACACTTAACATTATGAATTATTTTACAGAGTTAACTCATAAATTTTACAACGCAATGTAGGGATTTGAGTGTTTTCTACTAGGTAGTTATTCCACTAAATTAAAATTTACTTACAGAAATTATTTGTTTCACCTGGCTTCTTTTCAATTCAGAGAATTAATAAACCATATATTTTATTCTTTACACATAGACTATTTGGAAATCATTATGTTTCTCAGAGGAAAGATGTCATTTAAAGAAGTATTTAACATTTTTATGAGTGTCAAATTTTATAGAACATCAATTGTGGGATTTCATTGGCAAGTGTGTATCTTTTCATTATTATTATTATTTGAAGGACGGAGTTACAGAGGAAGACACACACACACGCAGAGAGAGAGAAAGAGAGACAGAGAGACAAGAGAGATCTTCCATCTTCTATCCACTGGTTCACTCCCTAAATGGTAGCAATGGCCAGAACAGGGCCAGGCAAAAGCCTGAAGTCAGGAGCTTCTTCCAGGTCTCCCACCTGGGTGCAGGGGCCCAAGCACTTGGGCCATCCTCCACTGCCTTCCCATGTGCATTAGCAGGGGGTCAGACAGGAAGTGGAGCAGCAGGGACTGGCACCCCTATAGGATGCCAGCATCGCAGGTGGCAGCTTTATCCACTACACCACAATAACAGCCCCACCAAGTATGTATCTTATGGTGTGAAAAATAATTTTAAAATTTATAAAAATGTTTAATATTCTGGGACCTAAGAAGCTAAATTAGCATCTCCTTTAGGTGATTTGGGTTTTTCTTTATAATGAAGAACGGGAGATATTTATCAGTTTACTAAATCAGTAACATTTGGACAATTTAGTGAACATGACTGATAACATAGGCATATTAGTTACCCAAAAATAGATTTAGCCTCCTGATTTTAGGTTATAGATAGGCAGTAGTTAATGTTCCCTAAGGAATCTTTGCAGGAGCTTTTTCCATTGAGATCCTATGATCCCTTTTGATTAGAAGATACTGACCTTGACTAAGTAATAACCCTTTGTCTCAAAGATATTTTCCTCTTCTCGTCTCTTCATTCCTTCAAGACAGGGAGGCTTCCCATTAATATTTAAATTTGTATTGAGACCTGTGACCTGTGTAAGCTTTTAACCTCTCAAGTTAGCACATGAGAGGTTTTGTGGACAATTGCATTGTGACATATAGAGACAGATAATGGCCTTTTTAAGTTGCAAAACCATTTCAGGAATAGATTCTGTATTCTTAGTTTTATCGCTGTTGCCACTTTTCTCTCCACTCTTTTAAGTTCTTTTACATCCTTGAAAATTCTAAGTACAGTTAGCTAAAACTTCTTTTTATTTTTTTAAGATTTATTTATTTGAGAGGCAGAGTTACAGAGAAAGGGAGAGAGAGAGAGAAAGGTCTTCTACCTGCTGATTCACTCCTTAAATGGCTGTAATGGCTAGAACTAGACCGATCCAAAGCCAGGAGCTTCTTCATGTCTCCCACACAGGTGCAGGGGCCCAAGCACTTGGGCCATCTTCCACTGCTTTCCAAGGCTGTGAGCAGGGAGATAGATCAGAAATGGAGCAGCCGAGGCTTGAACTGGTACCATATGGGACGGCAGCACTGCAGGCAGAGACGTAACCTGCTATGCCACAGCACTAGCCTTGAACTAGAACTTCTTAAAACAAAACTTCAGTAGACATTTTATTTCTTTCTCATCATAGAAAAAAATCTTAAAAATTGCATTTAGTTAATTGGTTGGTATATGGCTACTTTGATGTCTTATTTTAAATATTTATTGATCAAATGTTATGTTTGCATTAAACAAACACTTGTCCTGCTGATCAGTAGATAACTGTATCTACTGACACAGTAGATCTGCACATGGGGCCAGCACTGTGGCGTAGCGGGTAAAGCCGCTGCCTCCAGTACTGGCATCCCATATGGATGCCGGTTTGAGTCCTGGCTGCTCCTCTTCCAATCCTGCTCTCTGCTATGGCCTGTGAAAGCGGAAGAAGATGGCCCTAGTCCTTGGGCCCTGCACCCACGTGGGAGACCTAGAAGAAGCTTCTGGCTCCTTGGCTTTGGATCGGCCCAGCTCTGGCCATTGAGGCCATTTGGGGAGTGAACCAATGGGTGGAAAACCTTTCTCTCTCTCTTTCTCTCTCTCTCTCTCCCCCCCTCCTCCTCTCCCTCTCTGTAACTCTGCCTTTCAAATAAATAAATAATAATCTTAAAAAAACAGAATCAGTATATAAACATCCAGTTGGAGTCAAAATTTAAGGGTCTCCAAGATTGTTCTGTTGTTCTGTTTTGTTTTGCTTTTTAATAGTTGAAACGCAGAGCAGGTGAAACAGAGAGCTTCCATCTGCTGGTTCACTCTCCAAATGCCTGCAGTGGCCTAAGCTGAGCCATATTGAAGCCGGGAGCCAGGAATCCAATCCATCCAATCCGGTCTCCCATGTGGATGGCAGGAACCTAATCACTGGAGCCATCCCTGCTGCCTGCCAAGTGCACGTTTGCAGGAATCAGGAGCCAGAGGCAGGCACTCGGATGTGGGACGCAGGTGTCCAATCTGTGTCTTCGCCAGCAGATCAGACGCCTATCCCTAGTCTTTTAACATTTCTCTGAATCACAAATAGAGTACATTTTGTTAGCACAAATAATATTTCTAAAGAAAGTGAAAAGAAGACCTCAATAGTTTTACCAATGTCTATCATTTATGCACTCCTTATAGAAATTTAAGGAACTAAGTTATAAAAGCATTTTCTTTACCTCTCTCATCTCTCTCTGCCTCATATCCATGAGTTACCAGAACTTAATAGTTTTCTAACTATGTATTAGATCTTATACCCACTTGTTTTTTTTCTGTTTTTATTTTTTAACCCATTTTCCCTCTGTCTTAAGTCATTGCTGCATTCAAGCAGCTAGTTTTTTCAGTTTGGGTCCTTTCTCTGCTCCAGGCCGTCTGACGACTATTGCCAGATCAATCTTTGTAAAGCACAGTTCCAGTATTTAACCACCCTCACAGGATCGTACTATTGTCCATTGCCAGCACTTACAGCTCTTCACAATCTAGTCCTAACCTCCTCTTGGCTCATCTCCTACTTCCTCTTCCTGCACCTTTCATGTCAAAATCTGTCAAGACTGTTGTTGGAATGCCCTGTCCTCTTTTCTCTGATTGATAAATTCCTAATCATGCTTGAATAGCTCATTTAAACCATGATTCTTCCATATGGCCTCTCTTGGCATGTATTCCTACTAGAAATAATCTCACCCTGCCCTAAACTCCATGGCTGCTAATCTCTAACTCTTTTTGTGGTTCTTGCAGATTCCTAATATCTGGTGTTTTTTTCTTAATGTAATGTCTTATGTGTCTCTCTACCAGGTTGTGCTTATAGAGAACAAGAACTAAGTCTTACTTGTTTTCAGGATGCCTCTCCAACTTAGTACTTAGCATAAAGGAGGCTTTCATGAAATATTTGCTGATTGATTGAATAAATAATTTTAAAAACAGACAATTGACACTCTTTTGTTGTATATAGGATGAAGGTGACCAAGCAGCAAGTGTTGAAGAGCTAGAAAAACAGATTGAAAAACTGAGTAAAGTAAGATTTTTTAACATTAATGTTTATATCTTTTTAAGATTAACGTTTTAAAAATCTGTATTATATAGGATTAGTTTTTCTGACTGCTAAGTAAAAAGCTTTTTTTTCAGTAATTAAAATGAAAAGCTTTAGAAACACCATCACAATTAAACCTTAATAGTTTAAAGCTAAGGTTAAATGCAAAGTTTAATGCCTCCAAAGGCATGATATTGAACTTAATCAGAGTTTGTGAAGAAATGATTCTGTATTCTTGAGCTCTTCATATAAACACAATGAAGGCATGATTTTATCCCTTGGAATAAATTACTGAAAAAATTCCGTTGAATTTCAAAGTAAGAGCTTTAGCATCTTTGGTTTTACGTTTATGGATTTTATTTGCATTGGATGGGCAAACTGTACATATGTACCTTTCATTGGAAACCCAATTTCAATAGAATTAGTGAAATTTAAGATGAACTTTTTGTAAGGAAGAAAAAAAATTATTCCTTAACACTATTATGAGATACTTGTGTATTGTATCAACATATTCTTCACAGATCTATCCCAAAATTTAGTCATATGTGGCCTACTATTATATCATCAGTATAAAAATACGTAAATATAGATTTGGCAAATTATATGCAAACACTGTTACATACTACAAATAATAGAATTGAGCTAATTTGCTTTGGCTCAGTGGTATAGTTGACCACATTTTTTATTATCAACTATAAAATATATCTTTAGTATAAGATAACTGATAAAATAAAATATTTTTATACATGGCAACAAAACTATCCCAGTTATTCTTAAAATGATTTTTATGTTATAAATATTACTGAAATTACAGTCAACTATGTAATATTAAGCCCTTTTGTGATCTTTTCCCAGAAACAAATTATTTGTTCTAAAAGCATAAGCATAAATTTACTTATATATTAATGTTTAAAGCACTTATCTATAACTTAATATATGCTATTTTTAACAGCAACAGAGTCAGTACAGAAGGAAGCTCTTTGATGCTTCTCACTCATTACGTTCAATGATGTTCGGCCAAGATCGTTACAGACGCCGGTACTGGATTCTTCCCCAGTGTGGAGGAATTTTTGTAGAAGGCATGGAGAGTGGTGAAGGTAGGCACTATTAATCTATGACTACTATGTAGGGTTAAATAAGAGAAATTTTAAAAACTGTTACTTATATAGTTTGTGCTTTCACAGTCAAGGCTACTCTATTGATAAACATTATGAAACCTTGATTCACTTTCCTTTTGAACTCATAGTAGGTGCCCCTTTTACTGACAGATACTTCCCCTGCCCATGACTTTTTCCTACCACCCTTTCTGACATCAAACATAAGCTATTCTGTCTCTTATTTACTGTATTGTAGTAGCTGCTCTATTTCTCTTTCTTGCCATTCTCAAACTTTTCAGCGTATGGTTTATTTAATTTTTTAACAAACATTCCTCCTGACAGTACCCCCTCAGAGGTCACTTGTTTAAATCTAAGATCATTATCATTGTCCTCATTCATTTTGGAGTCTTGCCCATGTTTGGAATTTGTGAATTTCTTGAATTTTAGGTCGCCCCCAGTATTCAAAGTTCTACCTTGGGACTATTCTTTTGCTGCCTCATTTCTGTAACGTAAGCTAGTATAGTACTTTGTATGCTTAAGTGCGCAGTAGCACTGCTTGAATTGAGTTTTTCAGAACTTTAGGTCTGACCATTTCCAAATGTCTAACTTCTGATGGTGCCAAAGTGTTATGTCAGCGCCTACAGATTTTGGAATGTTGGTAGTGACCTACAGTTACACATGGTAGCAAGAATGTCTTTGAATACATCTTTTGATTTCTCAGCACTGCAGGAAGCAGAAAGTTATATCAAATCTAATCCACATCATGTAGAGGTTTATGGTTCTTTTGCAAGAGATTGGTTAACCCACACTATACCTATAATACTTATAATAGAAATTATAAATAAAGCAGTTGTTTTAAAGCTTTTCAGTTTCAGCAATGGAATCACCCTTTTTAATTGAGAATTTTGTGATCCCTATATCATAACAAAAACTGATAGATCTATTTGAGGGAACTCATAGCCTTTCCAAATAGATCTCTGTCCTACACATTTGCTTTCCAATCTGGATGGACCAAGAGTGAACTCTAATTAGTTTTAGGACTCTGAAAATCAAAGAGTGAACTCAGAACCTTCAAAAGTTTAAAAGCGGGGCCAGCATAGCAGGTAAAGCTGCCACCTGCAGTGCCAGCATTCCATATGGGCGCTAGTTTGAGTCCCAGATGCTCCACTTCCAATCCAGCTCTCTGTTATGGCCTGGGAAAGCAATAGAAGATGGCCCAAGTCCTTGGGCCCCTGCACCCAGGTGTGAGATCTGGAAGAAGCTCCTGGCTCCTGGCTTTGGATTGGCATAGCACCAGCTGGGAAGTGAACCAGCAGATGGAAGACCTCTGTCTGCCTCTGCCTCTCTATAACTCTGCCAATAAAATAAATAAATCCTTAAAAAATTTAAAAGCAAAATCTCTAGAAGTGTCAAAGCAGGAAGATGCTATATAGCCTCCTTAATATTTTTTTCACAAGTTTTGGTACACATGGCCATCTCTGCCGCTGGACTGTGAGCTCTTTGTGGAAAGAGACTAATTTAGGCAGCAGACCTACACTAAAATATCTGGGAGCAAAGTAAACATTAGATTGGGGTAAGAAGGAGTAGAGAAGCCCACTGTGAAACCATTCTAATAGCCCAGCTAAAAATTAGAAAAGCCATTAGTGTCAATGTTGTGGCACAGGGCTTAAGCCGCCACTTGTGACATCAGCATCCCATATCAGATCCCCTGCTGTGCTTCAGGTGCATCTCCCTGCTAATGTTCCTGGGGTGGCAGTGGAGGATAGCTCTTGGGAAATGAACCAGCAGACAGAAGATCTCTGTCCCTCTTTCTGTCACTCTGCCTTTCAAATAAATTAATTGTTGTTTTTAAAAAAGTTATAGAGGCCCTAAACTCGGGTACAAACAGTTCTGTAAAGGTAGAAGGTGAAATGCTGAATGTGGAACTACTATAACAAATTACCTACTATAATGTAAGAAAAGTGGAATAAGAGATAAATTTGATGACTTCATCCTCAGTAGAAAAATTGTGATGCTTGAACAGAATCAGAGAAGTCAAGAGAAATTGTTTGGAATGGCATTAAATGAAAGTTGAAGTCAAGACTTTGAATTTAAAATGACAAAACTGGGTCACTTGGAGGTGAAGAGCCTGGTAAAGTGGAAAAGCAAAGAAATGCCCTAGTGAGGGTGATTTACTTTTGCTGTAACTAAAATCACCTGAGAAGTTTAAGAGACCAACCTGAATCCTGCCCCAGACCAATTAAATCTTCAGGTTGAGTGAGGAGTACACCATTCTCAGTCGCCTGAGTTTGTGAACTTGAGGTTACCCAGCACATCAGGTTTTCTCTCAAAAAGTCTGCAGTCACTTTGCACCACTACTTCAGTCAGTTCTTTATTATATCCCTGGACTATCGCCAACTGTCCTCAACTTCTGTACATACAACCCTCCTATTTTCGTCACTAGAAGTCCAATGCGCTATCCATCGAGCTACAGAGCCACCTATCGCCCTCCTTCTATTTTGTTCTGTCACCATGCTGTATCTTTCATCCAAAATCTTAAATGACTTTCTGATGCCTTTAGGATGATGCAGTACATTTTTACTTTAGCCTACCCTTCAAGACCCTGAAAAATCTGCCCTCACATTCTCTTTAGGTGTTTTCTGATATGAGTTACCCTACACTACTGTATTCGTGGTCACTCACCACATGTGTGTTCTCCATGTCTTTTGTAAATAATGCTTCTTTCATTATAATGATAACTTACCTTTTCTGCAATTCTAAACAGACCATCTTTTTCCTTTCACAGATTATCTAAATCTGCAACCATCTTTCTTGGTCAAACTCAAATCCTAGCCCTTTATAAACTTCTCCCACTTATTTATGTGGAATTAATCTTTAGTGTATGGATTCCCCTATAAAACCAAAGAGTTGCCAGTGCCGCGGCTCAATAGGCTAATCCTCCGCCTTGCGGCGCCAGCACACCGGGTTCTAGTCCCGGTCGGGGCGCTGGATTCTGTCCCGGTTGCCCCTCTTCCAGGCCAGCTCTCTGCTATGGCCAGGGAGTGCAGTGGAGGATGGCCCAAGTCCTTGGGCCCTGCACCCACATGGGAGACCAGGAGAAGTACCTGGCTCCTGGCTTCGGATCAGTGCGGTGCGCCGGCTGCAGCGCGCCAGCCACGGCGGCCATTGGAGGGTGAACCAACAGCAAAGGAAGACCTTTCTCTCTGTCTCTCTCTCACTGTCCACTCTGCCTGTCAAAAAATAAAAATAAAAATAAAAAAAAACACCAAAGAGTTAATTATACCACTAGTTTGGCACATTTACATATATACTATGACACTTTTTAAAAAAATATTTTCCCTGCCTGGGACTGGGACAGGAAATGTCATATTTGGAGTTAGTACATCTTGAGACTGATGTATGCAGGGTAGACCTTGTTATTTTGCACTTTTTTAAAAAAGATTTATTTATTTGATTGCAAATTCAGAATTGAGAGAGAAAGAGAGATCTTCCATCCACTGGTTCACTCCCCAAATGGCCAATAAGCCAGAACAGGATCTGGGCCAGGCTGAAGCCTGTTTCATCCAAGTCTCCCAGATAGTTGCAGAGGCCCATGGACTTGAGCCATCTTCCACTGTTTTCCAAGGTACATTGGTACAAAAGTTGGATTGAAAGTACCCGCAGCCGGTACTCGAACTGGCTGCTGGCATCACAGGTGGCAGTTTAACTCACTATGCCACAATGCCAGGCCCAAAGCCTTAAAATTCTCATCTGTACAACCTTTTATTCTCCATGGTGTTAAGCATACTACTTTACATACCACATACACACTAAAAATATCTTAATTAATGTAAATAAAATACAGTTATGTAACACTTAATGATGACAGGGATATGTTCTTAGAAATTTATCTTCAGGTAATTTCATCATTATGTGTACAATACAGTGTACTATGCAATTCTAAATGATATAGCTTCCTACATACCTAGGCTACATATGGGATATATATATATATATATATATATATATATATATAAATAGTATAGCCTGTTGCTCCTAGAGTCATAATGAACAAATCAACATGACATCAAGTCAAACACTAGAAAATATTATGCAATCAAGAGACACAGGAAGCAAGGAATGTATGAAGCTGCTGTTGTGTAATGCAGCATACTGTTTCAAGTGAGCATGTTTTTAATTAAAGGAGTACACTCTAAAATAATAGTAAAAAGTATAATATAGCAAATTCATACACCATTAACATAGTTGTTTATTATATTGGTTATTATGTACTATCTGTAATTATATGTTCTATACTTTTATATGACTGTTAGAGTAGTGAGTTTGTTTATACCAGCATCACAATCATGAGAAATACATTGCCATGCGATGTTATAATGTCTATGTCACCAGTAGGTGATAGGCATTTTCAGGCTCATTATAATCTGATGTGACTACTGTTGTATAAACAGCCTGTAGTTGATGGAAACATCTATGCAACACATAACTGCAACTAAATGTTTTTATGAGGTTCGCAGAATAGCTTGCAGGAGACTTTGTTTTAAGTTTTAGGCCTCTCTGATTAAATAAGATCGATTGAATTTGTAGTTATTAGACCCTAGCTTCCCTTTAGGCCCTACCACTTAACCTCTCTGGATCTTGATTTCTCTCTGTACAAAAGAAGAATCTTAATAAGCTCTGATACATTCTTTCATTGTTATAAGGATTGTGTAAAATAGTAGATCTGAATGAGCTACAAAGTGATATAAACATTAATTGAACTTATTTGTGGTCATTGCACAATACATGGTGAAAGTCCTAATTTTTCATTTAAAGGTTTTTCCTCATGAAGTGTTTTTTCATTAATAGATACACATCTGCTATATTATTCTAAGTACTATTTGAAGCTATAAAATAAATGGCAAATGTATATGCCTTCTTTTTACCTTACAGCTATTTAAAATAGGACGGCGACCATGATTTAATCAATTATTTGATTTGTGCCTATGTTATGCCTTGTACTAAGTGCTATGGAGTTGCAGAAGAATCTGTGCCTATTCACAAAGTTCGCAATCTAATTAGAAAGACATAGCTTATATGCAGACAAAGAATGAGAGCATATAAATGTGTAATATAAATGTAGATTATAAGCAAGTACTGTGTCTCAGAGGCAAGGCTGATAAAGATGAATATGTTCCAACTGGTGGAAACTGCAATAAGTAAATGTATATTAAACATTATTACAGTATTAACAGTGTACATTACTTCCTTTCTCATATTCATAATTTTTTAAGTTTCTTTAAAAGCACAATGTATTCTTAATAAGGTTAGCTTTAACCTTCTTTTATTTAAAGGCTTAAATACATGTTTTTAACAAAAATCCTTTTAACAACATGATCATCAATTACTGTTACCTAGAGAAAATATACCTTGGATTACCTCCAAAGAAAAATATATTAGGTTAAATTCATGTTGTATGGGAGCCCATACCATAAACAGTATTTGTGGTGCTAATAATAATTCATTAGTGATGGTAGCATCAAGAGCAGAGAAGTAACGAGTTACACAGGATCTCCTGAACCCCTATAGTGGTTCTGCAGGGGTATGCAAACTGAACAAGCAGCCAAAGTGCCTTGAGAGACAGACCTGCTTTCAGACCACTCTGCATTTTTAGATACTGTGGATGTAGCTAGCCAATGTCATCAGAAAGGCAGGCAAGTATCCATCCATTGCTCTATAATATGAACAACACAAACCTTTTCCCAGCCACTTGTCAAACCATGACCAGTATGCAAAAGGAGACAAATACTCAGGTCCTGGCAGAGCAAGTAGATTCTTTATCCATTTCTGCTCTTTGACTCCTGGGTACCAAGGAATTTCACCTAAGTGGAGGGACCTTTATGAAGTAAATGCAGTGTTCAAAGTGTAAACAGCAGAAGGCATCCAGACCAGATGATCTTACATGGTCCTGGCTGAAGGGGGTGATGCAGCTGTCTATCAGAATGCTGTTCCAGAGGCCGCTGCTTGTGATACCAGCATCCCATATCCTGGAGTGCCAGTTCGGTTCAAGTCCCAGCTGTCCACTTTTGATCCAGCTCCCTGCTACTGTGCCTGGGAAGGTAGCAGCAGATGGCCCAAGTACTTGGGCACCTGCCACCTTTGTGGAAGACCAGAATGGAGTTCTGGGCTCCTGGCTTTTGCCTGGCCCTAACCTGACTATTGCAGCCATTTGGAGAGTCAACCAGCAGATGGAAGATCTCTCTGTCTTTCCTTCCCTTTCTGTCACTCTACCTTTCAAATACATAAAAGTAAATAAATCTTTTTTTCTTTAAAGAATGCTATTTAAGCATTCTGTACAGTGTGTATAAAAGGGAGTGAGGAACAGTCATACAACCATGTTAGTCCATTCATTGCTGAGTAGTAGCAGCTATGAAAGTAGTTTCATTGTTTGATTGCATCATATCAGAAAACCCAAATATATAATAGATTATGTCACAGTCTTAATATTATGTATATTATATGCACAAGCAAGAGGCTCAGCAACTCCATAACCAGAAATGGTGTACAGCTAGAGGAAATCAGATACCCAAGAACTAACAAATGCCATAGAGTCTCTTTGCCTTCCACAGTCATAGACCCTTATAGTTCTGTAGTCAAACGCGGTTAGCCAAATAGGGTTGTTAAATTGTGAAATGATGTTGCTCAGTACCCCTGCCTGAATCTGTTCTTGTATAAGAAATGCATCGGCCAGCGCTGCGGCTCACTTGGCTAATCCTCCACCTGCGGTGCTGGTACCCCAGGTTCTAGTCCCAGTTGCGGCAGCAGATTTTGTCCCGGTTGCTCCTCTTCCAGTCCAGCTCTCTGCTGTGGCCTGGGAAGGCAGTGGAGGATGGCCCAAGTGCTTGGGCCCTGCTCCCGCATGGGAGACCAGGAAGAAGTGCCTGGCTACTGGCTTCAGATCGGCGCAGTGTGCCAGCCGTAGCGGCCATTTTGGGGGTGAACCAATGGAAAAGGAAGACCTTTCTCTCTGTCTCTCTGTCTTTCTCACTGTCTAACTCTGTCAAAAAGAAAGGAAGGAAGGAAGGAAGGAAGGAAGGAAGGAAGGAAGGAAGGAAGGAAGGAAGGAAGGGAAAGAAAGAAAGAAAGAAAGAAAGAAAGAAAGAAAGAAAGAAAGAAAGAAAGAAAGAAAGAAAGAAAGAAAGAAAGAAAGAAATGCAATCTTTTTTTTTCTTCCAAGTGTGCAACATTGTTGCACAACATTCGCAGGTGCTGGTAGTATATGTGGCTTTTGCAGCAAACCTGGTCAACAGATAAAAAAGCTGCCAGCCGAGGTCATCATAAATATGTCCAACTGATACATAGACTTATGTCTGCAAGATCTAAACATCCCAGTATTCCCAAGCAAGTTATGCAAACTGATAAAGTAGTAACTAGAGATCACATGGAAGGTCTGAAAACCTTTGCAGTGATTGTGATTCTAGTCTTTTGGCCACAAACTATACCAATTCCATACCCCCATATAGCAACTGGTGTGCCAGAGCTCTTTTGGGGTCTATAACAGTAGATCCTTGGTCTCTCATTTCCATCAAGCCCATAAATGCTTGAGGCTCTTCTTGGCAGCACAGTGAGATCTAGAGTACATGGTTAGTGATCCCTTGGATGTGACCTCAGGAGATGGAGCCCAAATCCAGACCTCCTTAAGTTTGAAAAAGCTCACATCAGAGAACAAAGAAGCCTGGCTTCAGGATTTGAATCAAACTCATGAAGTAGAGCTGATGATTGAGTCTTCTTGCCAGAAATCCTATTTCAAAAGTCAAGATGATGTACACTATTTCCCACTGCTGTATCCTACAAATCCTCTTTTTTTTTTTTTTTCTTAAGTAGCAGACAGACAGAGTTCAATCTGCTGGTTCACTCCCGACATGCCAACAACGGCTGGGCAGGGCTGGAGCCAAGGCCAGATCCAGGAGCCAGGAATGCAATTCAGGTCTCCCATGTGAGTGGCAGTAGCCCAATATTTGGGCCATTGCTTCTGCCTTACAGTGTCTTCATTGGCAGGAAGTTGGAGTCAGGAGCTGGAGCTGGGAATCAAATGCAGACGTATCTATATGGGATGTGGGCATCTAAGCCACTTACTCATTTCCAATTCCTTTTTTGAAGAGTCTAGAGGCTGTGAGACCTTACCGTGCAGTTTGCCAGGATGAGGTTTAATAGCCCTAATTTCTAAAGAGATTCCTCCTCAGGAAACTTCTCTACCTAATCTCCTCGATACTCCGCCTCTTCTAGCAATCATTCACGCCTGTGACCCTTTTGATACTCCTCACATCTCACATGTGTGCCTTCCACAGTGTAAGTAGCTCTTGCAAGTTTATTAAAAGGACCACACTCTAGGATTAGGCACTACCTCAATTTCTGTCTTTTTTTTTTTTTTTTTTGACAGGCAGAGTTAGACAATGAGAGAAAGAGAGACAGAAAGGTCTTCCTTTCTGTTGGTTCACCCCTCAAATGGCTGCTACGGCCGGTGCTGTGCTGATCCGAAGCCAGGAGCCAGGCACTTCCTCCTGGTCTCCCATGCGGGTGCAGGGCCCAAGCACTGCACTCCACTGCACTCCCGGGCCACAGCAGAGAGCTGGACTGGAAGAGGGGCAACTGGGACAGAATCTAGCACCCTAACTGGGACTAGAACCCCGGGTACCGTTGCCGCAGGCAGAGGATTAGCCAAGTGAACTGTGGCGCTGGCCCTCAATTTCTGTCTTATCATCGCTTCTGTTTATGAGCAACATCACATTTATTGATGCGAAGGAGACTTCAGAAGTCTAGCCCATCTATCTGCTCCCTTTTTTCTTTCTTTTTAGTTAGGACAGAAACCTATGCCACTCATTAGGGTATCTCATTCCATTTCCTTCCCTCAGATAGGGATCACATGATCTAAAAGAACTGCTTCATTCCTAACATTGCCTCCCAGGTGAAAGAATAAAGTCAAAGTTCCTATCCACCTAGGAGGACCTGCTAGCACAGTAGCTTTTTCAGAGCAGCTGCATTTCTGGATCAAGTCTAGGTCTCACGCAGGAATCTCTAGAAGGAGTGAGTACGCAGCCCAGCAGTTAAGATGTGCATGTCCCACATCCAAGTGCCTGGGTTCAATTCCTGGCTCTGGCTTTTGACTCTAGCTTCCTGCTTATGCAGACCCCAGGAGGCAGCACTTGATAGTTCAAGTTGTTGGGTTCCTGCCATCCACACTGGAGACCTGGATTGCTTTTGCAGCTCCCAGGTTTGACCTGACCCAATCTTGGCCATTGGGAGTATATGGGGAATGAACTGAATATGGAACTTCTCTGTCCTTCTTTCTCTCTAAAAAATGAAGAGGAATCACCCAGATGGGGATTTGTATTACCAGGGACACCAAGCAACTCTTTTAGAAATAGAGGAGCCACATCTGCCCCAGTGTTAATAGATAATCCAGACTGACCATTCCTTACAGGGGTATGTGTTTTCTCTTTCTCAACTTCATTTAACACTACTTGTCCCCTCATCACACAAACAAGAAAGCTAAGCCTCAGGATTTTTATGGTGGCAGACTCGTTGTGAGACCTAACCCTTGCTCTATGTACTGCTGATTTACTCCTACTGGTCTTTTCACCTGCGCTCCTGAATAACATGCCTCAAAATAACTGACTTCCTGTCCACACCAACCAGATGCTTCCTATGTATTTTAACAGAGAAACAGTGGGAGTTTGCCATCACCCTCTCTGATTCACTCTTTCTCTTAGGACTCATGAAAATTGCTAAACTGGGGGCCAGCAATGTGGTGTAGCAGGTGAAACTGCTGCCTGTGATGCCAGCATCCCATATAAGGGCATTGGTTTGAGTCCCAACTGCTCTGCTTGCAGTCTAGCTCCCTGCTAATGTGTCTGGGAAAGCGGCAGAAGAATGGCCCAGGTGCTTGGGCCCCTGCCACCCACATGGGAGAACAGATGGAGTTCAGGCTCCTGGCTTCAT
This sequence comes from Lepus europaeus, assembly GCF_033115175.1. Lineage (NCBI taxonomy): Eukaryota > Metazoa > Chordata > Mammalia > Lagomorpha > Leporidae > Lepus > Lepus europaeus. The sequence continues at coordinate 101,431,861 of NC_084827.1, read as the reverse complement.
CCTGGCTTAGCCAGGGTCATTGCGGACATTTGGGGAGAGAACCAGCAGATGGAAGATAGCTCTCTCTGTCTCTCTCTCCTTATCCTCCACTCCCATCACTCTTCCTTTCAAATAAATAAATGAATTTCAAATAAATAAGTAAATAAATCTGAGTGATTCTGAAGAAACTCAAGGAGACAAATGCTTTTTCCTAGAGAATAATTCTCTTTTTTTACTTTTCTCTACTGTGAGGTTTTTTTGTTTTTTTCTGTCCACTTTTAAGATTTTCCCGGTCATTGGTTCTGAGTACTTTGATTGTGGTATATGTTAGGGTTTCATTTGCCTGAAGTTTGTAGTTTCTTGGATCTGTGGGTTTATAATTTTCACCAAATTTGGGAGTGATTTTCAGATTTTTTCACACACAACGTTCCCTGCTAATTCTGCTATCTTATCAGTTCTGACTGATTGATTTTTCTAATTATATGTCATACTTTCCTGCTTCTTTGCATGCCTACTAAGTTGCTGGCTTTTGGCAGAGATTGTGTTACCTAGTTAGGTCCTGGATTTTTTTTTTAATTCCTGTAGGTATTCTGGGGCTTTGTTTAACTGAGACACAGCCAGGTTACCTGGGGAAAGTTTGATCCTCTCAAGTCTTGCCTTTAACATTTCTTAGGCAGAACTACAACAGTGCTCAGTCTAGATCTGATGCACAGCAGACTGAAGTTAAATCCTACGAGTGCTGTGCCTAACGCTGTGGGTGCTGAGCTTTCTGCATCTGGTTGGTAGGCACAGACGTGATTCCTAGCTGGTGTGAGCACAGGCACTGCCCACCGTGGTCCTTTCAGCTGTGTTTTTCTCGGCCTCAGCTTGCCTGTACGTGATGGCTAATCACGCCTCCCCTGAATACTCAGGGGACCCGTCTGCAAGCCTCCAGAGTTGTCTGCGCAGTTCTTTCCTCTCAGAACGCGCTCCCAAGTGCTCTCGCCACGGTGGTTTCCCTGGGCTCTCGGTTCCATTTCCTCATCTCAAGCAGTTCGCCAGGCTCCACCTGGATTCTTCTGTGCTGTGGCATGGAAACTAGCCCAAAGTAGTGTGCTGGCGCCATGGGAGGGCTTGCTGCGTTTGTTTTCCATCTTTGTTATTTGATGCCCAGTTTTTTGCAAACTATTGTTTCATGAATTTTCTGTTTTTGGTTGGTTTACACAAGGGGATAAATCTAGTCCTTGGTACTCTATATTAGTCTGACATATAATCTGACATGCAGAATTTTAGTTTCTATTAGGAACTATTTTCAAGAGAATGATATGAGAGCAATTTGAAACATTAAAGACTAAATAATGATATACCCATACAATATAATGTTATGCAGCTGATTTAAAAAATGAAATATGCTTTTAAATTTTGCCTTAGAAAGCTCTCTAATGTATATTGTTTCTGAAAATATTAAATTTATCCTTTTATGTCCTTCAAGGAATATTTATTGAGCTCCTGTTTTATAGCAGCAACTATGTTATGCATTTGGGATCCAGTAATAAGCAAGACTGGCATTGCTGTGCCTTTTAGTAGAGCTCATTGATTTAAACTCTAGTGTGTAGATATGGAGGGAATAGAAAATAAACATTATCATGTATAATGATAAGTTCTGTAAAGAAAAAAATACAAAATAATACTGTGAGATGAATGGGAGGGGGACCCTGTTTTATATGTGGTGACCGAGGAAATCTGTGAGGAAATGACACTTAATCCGAGACATGAAGGATAAGGAGCCAGTCAGCAAAACAGTGTCCCAGCCAGAGGGAGTGGCAAGTACAAAGGCCCTGAGAAAGGAGAAAAGATGTTTGAGCAAGGTTTTCAAGGACAGGGGTTGTGTAGAGGGCAGAGAGATCTTCAAGAACCAGATCATAGACAGTGTTGCAGGCATTGGTCAGAAGTTTGGATTTATTCTAAACTGTAGAAAAGTAAATATTCATTTATCTAATAGTAAAAGTGATAGACATAGATAGAGGATATAAGATTTCTGGAGTGGTATATATACATGATTAATCATGGTTACCCCCCCCCCCAAAAAGAATAGCAGTAGAGGCTGTGAGGGGAGCAGGGCTGAAAGGGCTTTACTGCCTGCTTTAACCCTGAATGTGTATTACTCTTCAAATTGAATAAAATAGTAGACTTCTATTTTTTTTAACTTTTATTTAATGAATATAAATTTCCAATGTACAGCTTATGGATTACAATGGCTTCCCCCTCCCATAACTTCCCTCCCACCCGCAACCCTCCCCTCTCCCGCTCCCTTTCCCCTTCCATTCACATAAAGGTTCATTTTCAATTCTCTTTATATACAGAAGATCAATTTAGTATATATTAAGTAAATAATTCAACAGTTTGCACCCACATAGAAACACAAAGTGAAACATACTGTTTGAGTACTAGTTATAGCATTAAATCAAAATGTACAGCACATTAAGGACAGAGATCCCACATGAGGAGCAAGTGCACAGTGACTCCTGTTGTTGACCCAACAAATTGACACTCTAGTTTATGGCGCCAGTAACCACCCTAGGCTCCCATCATGAGTTGCCAAGGCTATGGAAGCCTTCCAAGTTCGCCGACTCTGATCATATTTAGACAAGGTCATAAAAGACAGGGTGAGGATAGTAACCAATGATCCTAATAGTGGCATTAACCAGGTCTGAACAATTATACAGCATTAAGTGGGGAAAAGGACCATCAGTACACACAGGTTGGGAGTAGAGCCATTGGTGGTAGAATAGAGGTTATGATTACGAAGGAATGAGGCCCAAGTGCGCTATACAGGGTCTAGAACAAAGGACAGAGTGATTATTAGAGGAGCTAAGGCATTCTTATAAGTTTTTTAAAATGTTAGGTAAACTATGAACCAGAAGTTCACAAAGAAATATCAATAAAGTTATAAAAAAATTTGGCCTCACTAGTAATGACAAATAATACAGTGTAGATTTTCATCTCCCAGATAGTGGCTAAGATCAAAAATATTATTAGGATCCAGTTTTGTTGGGAATGTAGGCCAACAGTGTCCTCCTGTACTTCTGATAGGTGCCTATATTGGTCCAGAGTTTTTAGAGGGCAGTTGGACAATATTTCAAAAACTCTAGGGGTTGGCATTGTGGTGGAGGGCATGCCAGCATTCCATACGGGTGCCCGTTTGAGTCCTCCACTTCCCACCCAACTCCCTGCTGATGTGCCTGGGAAAGCAGCAGAAGATGGCCCAAGTCCTTGGGCCCCTGCCACCCAGGTGGGAGACCCAGATGAAGCCTCTGGCTCCTGGCTTCAGCCTAGCCCAGCCCTGGCCTGTGTGACCATTTGGAGAGCGAACCAGTGGTTGGAAGATTTCTGTGTTGTGTCTCTTCTCCTCTCTCTGTAACTCTTTCAAAAAAATAAATAAATCTTAAAAAAAAAAAAAAAAAAAACTTCCGAAAAGTATGTATCTTAGGACTTTGAGTTTTTTCCCTGGAAATGTATCCTAAGGAAGTGAACCAGAAATTTTAAAGTTCTAAGATGCAGAATGCTAGGTCATTCATCGTTTACAGCATTGTTTATAGTGGGGAATAATTGGGCCCTGTTGATGTCTATCGGAAGAAGATTCTTTTTTTTTTCTCTTTTTTTTATTTTTTGACAGGCAGAGTGGACAGTGAGAGAGAGAGACAGAGAGAAAGGTCTTCCTTTTTGCCGCTGGTTCACCCTCCAATGGACGCCGCAGCTGGTGCGCTGCGGCCGGCGCACCATGCTGATCCAATGGCAGGAGCCAGGTGCTTATCCTGGTCTCCCATGGGGTGCAGGGCCCAAGCACCTGGGCCATCCTCCTCTGCACTCCCAGGCCACAGCAGAGAGCTGGCCTGGAAGAGGGGCAACCGGGACAGAATCCAGCGCCCCGACCGGGACTAGAACCCGGTGTGCCGGCACCGCAAGGCGGAAGATTAGCCTAGTGAGCCACGGTGCCTGCCTAAGATTCATTTTTTAATTAGGATATAGTCCATTGAATACTCTGTAACCATTAAAATTTATTATGTGGTTGTATAGTTATTTATATGTTAAGATATGTACAGAGTATTAGCAGGAAAACAGATTAGAATAGTATGTTTATGAGGGATCTTGAAAAATTCATAGAAAATGGAATTAAAAGTTAAGTTTATTTTAATGCACAAAAATTTGAAATCTATATGTAGTGTTTTCATGATATGCATTTTCCATGAATTTTTGAAGATCCCTTATATAATATGATTTTTAATAGTTCTATAGCTGTAAGTATATTTGTATTACATGGACAATTTCCAGAAGATTTATTTTAAAATGTTAGCAGTGAATTTTGCTGTTCATAGTAAGATCTCTATATTTTAATTTTCTCTAATGAATATACGTTAATTTCCCAAGGAGGAAAAACTAATTTATGAAAAAGGATAATGTGAGGACTAGTAGGTAATCTAGAAATATTTAAATATTTATAATTTAATTTGATAGTGATACAATTTAATTTCAGTGTTGTTTCATCTGTTATAACTTATTATATACTTTTCTGTTTTGTAGGACTAGAAGAAATTGCAAAAGAAAGAGAAAAACTAAAAAAAGCAGAAAGTGTCCAAGTCAAAGAAGAAATGTTTGAGACATCTGGGGACTCTTTAAATTATTCAAATACAGATCACTGTGAACAAAAGGAAGATCTTAAGGAAAAAGATAACACAAATCTGTTTCTTCAGAAACCTGGCTCTTTCTCCAAATTAAGCAAGCTTTTGGAAGTAGCCAAGATGCCTCCTGAGTCAGAGGTCATGACCCCTAAACCAAATGTTAGTGCAAATGGGTGCACGTTGTCTTATCAAAGCGGTGGAAAACATTCAACAGGCAGCAGTCAATCAACAGCCACACAAAGCAATGTGGAAAAGACAGACTCTAATAATCTGTTTAATACTGGCTCAAGTGGTCCAGGGAAGTTCTACAGCCCTCTCCCCAACGACCAGTTGTTAAAAACGCTAACTGAAAAGAACAGACAGTGGTTCAGCCTTTTGCCAAGAACACCTTGTGATGACACATCACTCACCCATGCTGAGGTACCAGCTGCTTCTGTGACTCCTCAGTCTCAGCCACCATCCAAGTCGCCTTCACCTGCCCCAGCCCCTCTTCTTGGATCATCTTCTACTCAGAATCCTGCGGGTCTAAACCCATTTGCTTTACCACCTCTTCAGGTTACTACTGATACCTATAACTCATTTTTATGCTGCTTTATTTAATCTTTGACCTGTGAAGATTTTCATTCAAGGGGGCTCAGTTGAATAGTTAAAATATTCCACAGTTTGAAAACCAAAGCAAGTCAGAATTTTTGCACCCAAGCTTCTTTAGAATTACTGATTTCTAGCCTTTATCTAAGTCTTCTGTCACTAGTTTTTTTGTTTGTTTGTTTGTTTTTGTTTTTGTTTTTTTGACAGGTAGAGTTAGACAGTGAGAGAGAGAAACAGAGAGAAAGGTCTTCCTTCCCTTGGTTCACCCCCAAAATGGCCACTATGGCTGGCGCTGTGCCAATCCGAAGCCAGGAGTCAGGTGCTTCCTCCTGGTCTCCCATGCGGGTGCAGGGCCCAAGCACTTGGGCCATCCTCCACTGCCCTCCCTGGCCACAGCAGAGAGCTGGACTGGAAGAGGAGCAACCGGGACAGAATCTAGCGTCCCAACCGGGACTAGAACTTGAGGTGTCAGCGCCGCAGACAGAGGATTAGCCTAGTGAGCCGTGGTGTCAGCCTTCTGTCGCTAGTTTTTAACTTATTACTATTACAGTATGTTTAAAAGGGAAACTACTTTGGGAAGCAAATGAAAACATGCAATTTAACGTTGTTGGTGATGCATTTAGTTTTCTCTAATTGTGATAAGGGAAGGAATATCATTTTTGAATTTGAAAAATAATTTCAGACTCTATATGTTTTTCCTAACTTCTTTGTAAATGTTTTCATTTTGCAGATGAAAAGTGGAGTATCTGTGATGGGACTTCAGTTTTGTGGGTGGCCCACTAGCGTGCTTACTTCCAATATTCCATTTACATCACCGTTACCTAGTCTGGGACCCGGGTTGGGGTTATCAGAAGGAAATGGTAGTTCATTTTTGACTTCCAATGCTGCTTCAAGTAAAAGTGAATCTCCAGTACCACAGAATGAAAAGATGTCTTCAGTTCAACCTGCAGCTGTTGAAGTAGCAAAACCAGTAGATTTTCCTAGTCCAAAACCTATTCCAGAAGGTAAGTACATGGAGGTGGTTTATAGCCACTTATTCTGTTCCATTATTGTGAACTCTCATAACTGAATCTTCGGTGGTTTTATATACAGTTAATAAATCTTTAAATTTGTGTTGTGCCATAATTTCCCATTAAATACTTATGGGTTAGGCATATGGCCTAGCCATTAAGATGTTGGTTGAGATGCATACATGCTCTTTCAGAGCACCCAGCTCTGCTTCTGATTCCAGCTCCCTCCCAATGCACGTCTTGGGAGGCGGAGATGATAGTTCAAGTAGTTGAGTCTCTGTCACCCATGTGGAGACCTGATTTGAGTTCTGGCTCCCTGTTTCAATCCTGCTCAACCCTGCCAATACAGGCATTTGGGAAATAAATAGCAGATGGAGATCACTTTGTGTGTGTCAGTCTCTCCTCTCTCTCTGTCTCTCTCCTTTCCTCCCTCCCTCCCTTCTACCTTTCCTCTCGCCTTCCCTCCCTTCCTCCCTCCCTGTCTCTTCTTTCCCTCCCCCTCTCAAATTAATAAAGAATTTTTAAAGAATTTAAAAGATCTACATATTTATGTTGACTTAGAGATGCAGTTTGGTTGGTGGAGAATTATTGACCCAGAGGACCTAAAAACGTTGCTCAAAGTCCTGCATCTGAGAGGAATAAGAGAAAAGGCATTACAAAAACAAATTCAGAAACACTTGGATTATATTACTCAAGCCTGCATCAAAAATAAGGATGGTATGTACCTAGAAGAGATTTCTGCTCTCTTGCCTGGTTAATGAGAATCAATTCTTTTCTCCCTAAACATATTTTAGCATGTCTTATTCTTATTACTAGTGTCTTCTATTTTGTTCAGCAAACAATGACTATTTGTATTTCTTAAATTGATATTATTTTCTTATAATTTTTGTGCCTACTAGATATATTGTTCTTAGAGTGCTTCTGTTCTTAAGAACAAGCTGCCAGCGCGTGCACACGCACCTGTGTATATGAAGTCAGATGTACAGGGTTCCCCTGGAATTCTTTCACTTGATGGAAGAAATCACTGAGGTGAAAAACTTACTGAAAGTGGATTTTAAAATTAATTTCTTTTCAAATTTAGTTGCTATTATTGAATTAAATGAAAATGAAGAAAACCAGGTAACTCGAGATATTGTGGAGAACTGGTCGGTAGAAGAACAAGCAATGGAAATGGATCTGAGTATCCTTCAACAGGTAGAAGATCTAGAAAGGAGAGTTGCATCAGCAAGTTTGCAAGTAAAGGTAAAATTGACTTTGAATAAAACCTGTTTTTAGGATAATGGAAGGTAACTAATATTTATTACATATAAATGTTTTCAGTTTATCTCCTGTAATTCTCAAAATGATCCTGAATTAATTTCTCATCTTACAGGTAAGGAAACAGGCTTACAGTAAGTAACCTACCAGTGGCCATATAGTAAGTGGCTGAAGGTGGATTCCAACCAAGTCTGGCAGACTCCAGAGCCATTGTTCTTTTTACCAGATCTTACTGCCTCCTTAATGGCATTCAGAAATTCTTTCTGCTATGCAGTTCTCTATCACGAACAGAATGTCATAGTTTTTACGTGATAAATATGTTAGTTAGAACACTCCTACTGTAGTGTTCCATAAAGGATCAGGAGCTACCTTGTACACAGCCATGTTATATGTTAGACTGTTATCCCGTGTGCTTTAAATTGGGAGCACAAAAGGAATGTGTCCAAATACATGACTTACTAGGTACACAGACACAGGTGCACACACCCTACATATATGTGTCCGTGGATGTAGTCTTTATTTTATACGTTTACTGGGCATCGCCATGTCACAGGAAGTAGTCAGAACTGGCTCTCAATGAACAAACAAAAAGACAGCTTTACCTCTGTGTCAGAATTTTTGGTTTTGTTAAGAAGTATGTAGAAGTCTTCTCAGTTTTACTAATAGTTCTGAGAACAAGCAGATAGTTAATAAGTAGGCACATAATAAACAGATGCATCCAAAGGTGGAGGAAATTTACTCTCTGTGTCATTTGGTTTGATGTTTTGTGATTTATTTAGAATGAAACATTTTTGACAGAGTACTCTCCTCGCCAAGAATTAAACTTTTGCTTCCTAATTAGTATAGCATAAGCACTTGGACACTTTTGAAGATCTCCAAAAATGCTATTTTATAGAGCTATTAAGATATTCCTCTCATACTCCAAACACAATTACTAATGTTGGGAAGCCAAAATGTATCATTTGCTGAAACTATTGTGCTAACAAACTATATGCCTCCTCCTCCTGGTAAAAATGCCTCATTTCCCTGTCAACGTCAACAAATGAACTCTTCCACAAAGTTAATTTTCTGAAGAAATGAAAATTATTCCATTTAGTGCCATAATTTTTAACATGTACTTTGAATCTCTTATGTTACACATTTCACTGCCTTCTTAAACTGAGAGTAATGGGTATAATTTAAATTATCTTCGTGACACAGGATAATCAGGATGAAGACCAATTAATAGACAGTGCTTCCCTTGGGAAATACAAAGAGGTTTATTTTCCCCCATATGCTGAATGATTTTAGTGTGCTTTGCTATTTAAACTATTACGTTTGCTTTCTATCATTTGTCCTCTCACATGATCAGTTGTGACTACTTGCTAAGCTAAATATGACTGGTTCTATTTTCTTCCAACTTTTTCCCACCTGATTTGCCAATTCTAGCTGACTGATATGGGAAAGCACATCACCAAGCTATTTAAAATTACGTTTCAAGTTACAGTGTGGTCCAGGAACATTTTCCCGGTAACATTTCCCAGTAACTCTGATTTTGGCACATTGACCTTATCATATTGCTAGCTGCTTTACATGATCTTGGCTGTGTTCTTAGTAGCTGAGTGGAATTTGCTTTTTAAGTGAGATGTTTTCATATCCTGCAATAAAGTATTAGAGTTATTCTGTACTATTCTTAAAAAAAAATTAGGTGTAATTATATTAGTCGTGAAGCATCTGAAAGCACAAGTGATGAAAAAGGTGATGAAAATGACCACACAATAGTATTTTAACATTTATAGAGGAGTTGATTTTTTTTTTCTAGCTTCAAGAACTGGCCATTGTGAAGGTACATTAAACAGGTGGTATATGTCTATGTGGATGCATTCACTTCCATTTTTAATATTAAAAATCTAGAAGTTCTGCTTTTTTTTTTAATCATAGGAAGCTGATGTGTCCTAGCCTGATTACTCTTCCAGCTGCTCTAGAGACAGCTCCATGCCTTGTCTGAAGTGTTCTCTTTTACAATCTAATTAATTCCTTCAGCCATTAGTCCTGTGAATGGTTCCCAAGCCCGTAATTGTTTTCTGGATAAGTACTGGTGTCAAATGTCCTCCTTAATGCTGTACTCGTTGCTGTACGTAGAGTTGTCTGAATGTATGCACAGGACTTTTTGCTTGTTTTAATCTGGCACTTTTTTTTTTTTTAAAGATTTATCTATGGCCGGCGCCGTGGCTCAACAGGCTAATCCTCCGCCTTGCGGTGCCGGCACACTGGGTTCTAGTCCCGGTCGGGGCGCCGGATTCTATCCCAGTTGCCCCTCTTTCCAGGCCAGCTCTCTGCTGTGGCCAGGGAGTGCAGTGCAGGATGGCCCAAGTGCTTGGGCCCTGCACCCCATGGGAGACCAGGAGAAGCACCTGGCTCCTGCCATCGGATCAGTGCGGTGTGCTGGCCGCAGCGCGCCAGCCGCGGCGGCCATTGGAGGGTGAACCAACGGCAAAAGGAAGACCTTTCTCTCTGTCTCTCTCTCACTGTCCACTCTGTCTTAAAAAAAAAAAAAAAAAAAAAAAAAAAAAGATTTATCTATTTACTTGAAAGTTAGAGTTACACAGAAAGAGAAGGAGAGGCAGAGAGAGAAGGGTCTTCCAACTGCTGGTTCACTCCCCAATTGGCCACAACAGCCGGAGCTGTGCCCATCCTAAGCCAAGAGCCATGAACTTCTGGGTCTCCGATGTGGGTGCAAGGTCCCAAGCAATTGGGCCATCTTCCACTGCTTTCCCAGGCCATAGCAGAGAGGTGGATTGGAAGTGGAACATCCGGGATTGAACCGGCACCCATGTGGGATGCTGGCACTGCAGGCAGTGCCTTTACCTGCTATACCATAGTGCCAGCCCCTAATCTGGTACTTTTAATCTGACACTGTACTCCCATTAACACTACTTGAATTTGTACCAGCTTTTTAGCCTCTGCATCATCCTATTGCTGTACTGAAAATGTACTCTAACAAAAATCTCTAGGCCTATTTCAAAGTACTTTTAAATGAATTCTGTCACTTTTGGTATTTCTGTGTTTAGTAGCTTAAACTTCAAAACTGAAATTTGCATTCATCATTGTGTTTTTATTAATTTCATTTCAATATTATTTTCAGTATATGGATATATTTTTATCTTAGTCTTGTCATCCAGAAGATGAATTTTACTTCTTAGTTTTAAGTTACCTATAGATGTTTAGCAGTTATCAAAATTATCCATAAATATATCAATGGGGCACACCCAACACATAGAGACTTTGGATATTGGCATTGAGGACCCTTTCAACCCTTTCACAGTGATAAGCTCTGTTAATTGCCATTTTTACAAAATTTTATCAGAAATTGTATTTTACTTTTATTTTATTACATTTGTAATTTTTAAAATTTTTAATCAGTCTTGAATAGATTCAGTATGGTTTGTAGATACAAATCTAAGAATAAAATGATATTCCCTTCCTCCCTCCCCCTTTCTCACTCTCACCTTCCTTTGTTATCTTTTTCTGTCTTTTTTTTTAATTTTTGAGATAACATGTTTTAACTTTACATTACAATAAAAAGGCTTAATACTTCACTAAAATGTTCCTGAAGTTGTTTTTATGAAAAGCATGAAGTTTGTATACCTTAAATATAAGGTTTCTGGGTCAGGGGAAAGTCTAACAAGTAAAAAGCAAAAAGACCCTAGTTTAGTGGGAATATGCTATAGACAATAATTGAACAGAAAAATGATCATTTCACCCATATACAATAAATTTTAAAGTAATCACGGACCATTAACAATATAATAGCATAACATTCTTAACCATTGGTTTGACAAAGGTTTGAAAAAATTTCACAAGCTATATTTGCAGCAATACTGATACAAACAGGCATTTCTTTCCATTTTTTTAATTTTAGCTACCACATTTAAGGGAGAACATGTGGTATTTGTCTTTCTGGTTCCAGCTTATTTCACTCAACATGATGTCCTCCAGTTGTATCCATTTTGCTGCAGATGGTAGAATTTCGTTACTTTTTATAGCTAAGTAATATTCCATTTTCTTTATCCATTCATCTGATGATTGACACCTTTGTGGTTCTACATTTTGGCTATTGTGAACAGTGCTACTATAAACATGGTGCTACAGGTATATCTTTGATACACTGTGTTCAAGTCTTTTGGATATATACCCAATAGTTGCTGATATATTTGCAATATTAATCCCTTTGTTGGATAGGTAGCTTGCAAATATTTTTTCCCATTCTGTTGAATGTCTCTACACTCTATCAATCATTTCTTTTGCTATGCTAAAGTTTCTGAGTGTGATACAGTCCCATTTGTTTAGTTTTGCTTTTGTTGCCTGTGCTTTGGGGTTATTGTCCAAGAATTCATCCCTTATCTTAATGTCTTGGAGTATTTCCCCTACGTTTTCTTCCAGCAACTGTATAGTCTCAGGGCTTAAATTTAGGTCTTTGATCCATCTTGACTTGATTTTTGTATATGGTGAGAGGTATGTAGCTGATAATTTCATTCATTTATTCATTTATGTATATATGTATATATCCAGTTCTGCCAGCACCATTTGTTCAAGAGATTATCTTTAAAGCTCCACTGTATGGTCTGAGCACTTTCTCAAAAATCAGTTGGCTATGGGACTAACACTGTGGCATAGCAGGTAAAGCTGCTGCCTGCAGCGCTGCATCCCATGTGCCTGGGAAAATAGTGGAAGACCCCTGCACACATGTGGGAGACCCGAATGAAGCTCCTGGCTCCTGACTTCGGCCTGGCCCAGCATGGCCATTGCGGCCATTTGGGAAGTGAACCAATGGATGGAATCTCAATATCTTTCTCTTGCTCGCTCTCTCTCTCTCTCTCTCTCTCTGCCTCTCCCTCTGTAACTCTGACTTTCAAATAAATAAATAAGTTTTTTTAGAAAGCACAATTATTTTTTTCTAATATTTATTTTATTTATTTGAAAGAGTTACAGAGAGAGGTAGAGACAGAGAGAGAGGTCTTCCATCCACTGGTTCACTCCCCAAATGGCCACAATGGCTGGAGCTGAGCCAATCTGAAGCCAGGAGCCAGGAGCTTCTTCAGGGTCTCTACTTGGGCCATCTACTGCTTTCCCAGGCCACAGCAGAGAGCTGGATTGGAAGAGAAGCAGCTGGGACTAGAACCAGTGCCCATATGGGATGCCGGTGCTTTAGGCCAGGGCTTTAACCCACTGCGCCACATGCCAGCCCCCAACACAATTCTTTTTTAAAAATCATTTTACTGTATGTTTGTGGATTAATTTCTGAACTCTCTGTTCTGTTCCATTGATCTATGTGTCAGTTTTTTGCCAGTACCAAGCTGTTTTGATTACTATAGATTTGTAAAGCTTTGAAGTTGGCTATTGTAATGCCTCCACCTTGATTTTTCTTGCTCAAGATCACTTTGGCTATTCTGGATCTTTTGTGATTCCATGTGAGTTTTGGGATTTTTTTTTTCTATCTCTGTCAAGAATGCCATTGGTATTTTGATAGAGATTACATTATTAAATCTGTAGATTGCTTTAGGTGGTATAGACATTTTAATGATATTGATTCTTCCAATCCATGAGAAGGGGATATCTACATTTTTTGTGTCCTTGATTTCTTTCATCAATGTTTGGTATTTTTCATTGTAAACATCTTTCACTTATTTGGCTAAATTTATTCCTAAATATCTGATTTTTGTGTGTGTGTGTGACTACTGTGAATGGGATTTCATTCTTGATTCCTCTCTCAATGAGTTTATCCTTAGCATATATAAAAAAAGGTGTTTTTTGTGTGTGTGTTTATTTTGTAACTCACAGCTTTACTGAATTGGCTTATCAATTCCAACAGCATGTGCAAACATCATGTCATATGGAAACAGGGGTAATTTGATTTAATCTTTTCCAGTCTTGATGCACTTTATTTATTTCACATCCTAATTGCTCTTGCTAAAACTTCCAGTTCTATATTTAATAAGAGAGGTGAAAGTGGACATTCTCATCCTATTCCAGATCCGAGGGAAAATTCTTTCAGCCTTTCCCCATTCAGTATGATACTGGCTGTTGGTTTGTAGAACATGGCCTTTATAATTTTGTGGAATGTTCATTTTATACCTAATAGAATGTTCATTCCATACCTAATGGCGAGTTTTTATCATGAAAGTGTCTTGAATCTTATGAAATGCTTTCTCAGCATTTATTGAGTTGGCCATATGGTTTTTGTTCTCTGTCCTTTGATGTGATTTATGACATTTATTGATTTGTGAAGGTTGAACCACCCTTGCACTTCTGGGATAAATCTCACTTGATTGTGATGCATGATCTTTTGGATATAATATTTTGTTGAGAATTTTTGCATATGTGTTCATTAAGGATAAAGGTTTCTAGTTTTCATGTTATGTCTTTGGTTTTGTGATGCTGACTTCATAAAAAGATTTTGGCAGAGTTCCATTCTGTTCAATATTTTGGAATAGTTTGAAGAGAATCGGAGTTACTTCCTCTTTGAATTTTTGTAGGATTTAGCAGAAAAGCCACTGGGCAGGGGCCCAAGGACCTGGACCATCCTCCACTGGCCTCCCAGGCCATAGCAGAGAGCTGGATCAGAAGTGAAGCAGCTGGATCCTGACTGGCGCCCATATGGGATGCCGGCAGTGCAGGCAGTGGCCTCACCTGCTACACCATAGCACTGGCCCTAACATGCAGTTCTTCACAGTACTTCCTTATGATCCTTTGTATTTCAGTGGTGTCAATTATAATGTCTCCTTTTCCATCTCTAAATGTATTTATTTGAGTTTTTTCTCTTTTTCTTTGTTAGTCTGGCTAGAGGTTTATATATTTTGTTTATCTTCTCAAAAAAACCAACTTTTGTTCTGTTGATTTTTTTTAGTTTCAATTTCATTTATTTCTGTTCTAATCCTTATTGTTACTTTCCTCCTGTTGATTTGGTGTTTGGTTTGTTCTTGTTTTTCTGAATCTTTGAGATACACTATTAGATATTTAATTTCAGATATTTATCATTTTTAATGTAAGCACTTAATCCTACAGACTTCCCTTTTCATACTGCTTTTGCTATATCTCACAGATTTTGATACATTGTTTTTTCATTTTCATTTACTTCAAGAAAGTTTTTGGTTTCTTTTTTAATTTCTTCAGTGACCCAAAGATCATTCAGTAGCATGTTGTTTAATTTCCAAGTTTTTATGAGTATTTTATTATTCTTGTTGTTGACTTCTAGTTTGGTTCCTTTATGATATGTGAAGATACATGGTATGATTTCAATCTTTTAAAATTTTCTGAGACTTGATTTGTGGACTAATATGTGGTCTATCTTAGAAAATGTTTATGTATTGAGGAGAAGAATATGTATTCTGTAGCTGTTGGATGAAATGTCCTATAAATGTCTGTTAGATCTATTTGCTCAATAGTATGTTTCAGCCTCGATGTTTATTTATTGATTTTCTGTCTGAATGATCTGTCCATTGATGAGAGTGGGGTGTTGAAGTCACTCACTATTATTGTATTTGAGTTTATCACTCCCTTTAGGTCTAATAGTATTTGCTGTATATATCTTGGTAATCTTGTGTTGGGTGCATATATATTTATGATTGTTAGGTCTTTTGCTGAATTGAACCTCTTATCAAAATATAATGTCCTTCTTTATCTCTTTTTACAGTTTTTTTTTTTATTTAAAATCTGTTTTATCTGATATTAGGACAGCTACTGCTGTTCATTTTTGGTTTCCATTTGCCTGATATATCTTTTGCCAGCCCTTCAGTTTCAGTCTGTGTATATCTTTGTGAAATGAGTTTCTTGTAGGCAGCATCTAGTGGTCTTTTATCCATTCAGCCAACCTAAGTCTTTTGCTTGGAGAATTTAAATCATTTACATTCAAGGTTAGTATTGATAGATAAGCACTAAGTCTTGTCATTTTGCTGATTGGATGATGATTCTACCTGCTCTGTTAGTGAATTTGGTGGTGTCATATGTTTTCATGATGTTTATTTCTAATGCTGGACTCCCTTTAGAATTTCTTGTAAAACTAGTCTGGTGTGGTAAATTCTCTCAGTGTTTGCTTATCTATAAAATAGTAGTAGTTAGGCCGGCGCCGTGGCTTAACAGGCTAATCCTCCACCTTGCGGCGCCGGCACACCGGGTTCTAGTCCCGGTTGGGGCGCCAGATTCTATCCCAGTTGCCCCTCTTCCAGGCCAGCTCTCTGCTATGGCCCGGGAAGGCAGTGGAGGATGGCCCAAGTCCTTGGGCCCTGCACCTGCATGGGAGACCAGGAGAAGCACCTGGCTCCTGGCTTCGGATCAGCGCGATGCGCTGGCTGCGGCCGCCATTGGAGGGTGAACCAACGGCAAAGGAAGACCTTTCTCTCTGTCTCTCTCTCTCTCTATCCACTCTGCCTGTCAAAAAAAAAAAAAATAGTAGTAGTAGTAGTACTGCTGGTGATAGGTTAAGCTTCCACCTGTGGCGCCAGCATCCCATATGGATGCCAGTTCAAGTCCCAGCTGCTTCACTTCCAATCCAGCTCCCTGTTAATGGCCTGGGAAAGCAGCGGAAGATGGCCCAAGTTCTTGGGCCCCTGCACCCACCTGGGAAGCCCAGAAGAAGCTTCTGGCTCCTGGCTTCAGATCATCCCAGCTCAGCCATTGTGGCCATTTGGGAAGAAAACCAGTGGATGGAAGACCTCTCTCTCTTTCTCCTTTCTCTCCATCTGTAACTCTGCCTCTCAAATAAATAAAATAAATCTTTAAAAAGTAAAAACTACTTTATTTCTTCTTCACTTTTTAAGGATAGCTTCACTTGGTATAATATTATTGATAGGAAGGTTTTGGTTTTTTTTTAAAGCCTTGGGTGTATCATCCCACTTTCTTCTAACCTGTAGGATTTCCACAAAGAAGTCTGATATTAATCTAATTGATTTTCCTTTATATGTAACTTGACACTTTTCTATTGCTATCTTTAGGATTTTCTCCTTGTCTTTAACTTTTGACAATTTAACTACAATATGCCTTGGAGAAGATCTTTTTCGGTTGAGTCTGCTTGAGATTCTTTGAGCTTCTTGTACCTGGACATTCATGTCTCTTTCATGGGAAATTTTCAATTATTACTTCATTTAACAGTCAGAGACCAGGGAATGCCTTAGTAGGAAGTGGGAACAGCATGAGCAGAGCACCAGGTCTGAGAAGTTTTTGACAAGTTTGTGGAGTACCAACTTATGGAATCGGACTGCAGCATAGGATGCATGCACAGGAACGTGAAGAGAGAGGTAGTTGAGGTAGTTAGGCCATGATAGATATCTGGAACTTTGTTAACCAGTGGAGGATCTTTGAAGACTTTTGAGTTAGAAGAGCATTATAAACAAGCTGAGTTATAAGATCATTCATTTATTCTTTCAACATTCATTACTCTTTCAACAATATATGTATTGAGTGTCCATTATTTGCCTTCATTGTGCTAGAGATAAGTGAGTAAAAGCAGACATTGCCCCTGCTCTTTTGGAAGTAATGATCCCACTTAGTGTAAAATTGTGACCATGACAAAGCTAAGAAGCACTGTCTGGTCCTGTGAGAGTCTGTAATAGGGGGATTTACCTCCTGAAAGAAGTCAAAGAAGGACTCTCCTGGGGGAATCCTTCCATGTTAAAGTGAATGTGAATATGCAGGATGAATGGAGTTAACTGGGTGAAGAGGAGCAGAGAAAAACTGTGCAAATATAAGAGCTTATATAGAGCCCCTGCAGCTCGAGAGAAAATGGTGAGTACAAGGATGTTTGCAGAAGAGTGCTTAAAGGAACAAAAACAGAAAGACCAAAGTTCATAGGCTACTGAGACATTTCCATTTAAGTCACTCCATGAAATTAATAAGCATTTTGGTCTAAAATCCTTCAGAATACTTTGCTGAGTTTTATTAAACCTTTTTTAATATCAAAAGTTGATAAATTTTGTTATTCAAACTTCCTACAACTGTTTCTTGTAACTTTTTGTTCTTGTTTCTACCAAGCCTTAGGAAAACACACGGTAAAAACGTTTAGTAAAGATCCTTGAGATTTCCCGGTACCTGCTGGTGTATTTAAGTAAAGGTAAATGCACCCATCTGGCATT
Source organism: Lepus europaeus (assembly GCF_033115175.1). Classification (NCBI taxonomy): domain Eukaryota; kingdom Metazoa; phylum Chordata; class Mammalia; order Lagomorpha; family Leporidae; genus Lepus; species Lepus europaeus. Next base: position 101,414,263 of record NC_084827.1, on the reverse strand, counting down.
CTAAGAAGAAACCATAATAATGCTATTCTCTTAATATATAGGGTTGGATGTGTCCAGAGCCTGCATCAGAAAGGGAGGACTTGGTATATTTTGAACATAAGTCATTTACTAAATTGTGCAAGGAACATGATGGAGAATTTACTGACGAAGAAGAAAGCAGTGCACATGCACTAGACCGGAAGAGTGACAACCCCCTAGATATAGCTGTAACCAGACTGGCTGATTTGGAGCGGAACATTGAAAGAAGGTATCTGAAGAGCCCCTTAAGTACCACCATTCAGATCAAACTGGATAATGTGGGCACAGTTACTGTCCCTGCTCCTGCACCATCCATTAGTGGTGATGGTGACGGGTAGGTTATTGAGATTAACTTGAAAAATTATTGTGCTTCTTTGCTAATTGGAGCCTATTTTCTATTGCCTGTTATCTATGTATCTTCTTGTATGTCTGTGATCCATATGGATCATGCTATTTGCATGATGCTTTGTAAAAACATTTTTTTTTGTTATGTGCATTGATAATCCTGCAAAGTGCTCTTACATTTACCTGGTTGTGACTAAGCTCTGAGGCACGTAGCCACAGTCTGTGCACTACATCAGATTTAGTTGCTTAAACCTTATACTTATTGGCTGTTACATGTTTTTGTCATTGCTTGGCTTTCAGTGTGATGATTGTTTCACATTCAGTAACCGTAAACGTGGACATGACCTACATAATTTTTCTATATTTCAATGCAGAATTGAAGAGGATATTGCTCCAGGGCTCAGGGTATGGAGAAGGGCATTGTCAGAAGCTCGCAGTGCTGCACAGGTAGCTCTGTGCATTCAGCAGTTACAGAAATCAATAGCATGGGAAAAATCAATTATGAAAGTTGTAAGTGTTTTTATTTAAGAAATACTATAACTAATTTCCTTTGTCTTGCTTTTTTCCAAACCTCAGATCTTGTAATTATACATTGTTTTAATTGTATATGCCTCACTTGAGAGATTTTATTTCTTAAATGCTGTATAGTTTGATACTTCTTCCTTATTTGAGCTTTTTGAAGGAAACTACCAAATGTGTCATCTTTTATTTGTTTTTAAATCTCATTTCTGACTCCTTTGAATATTGTTTGTATCTTTAATTGAAATTGTCTCCTTTATTTTTGTCAGTATAATAGTTATTAATTAAGTATTTTGAAAGCCTTTTTCTTCTTGTAAACATTGCTAACATTATCTTATTTGTTACTGCATTCCTAAAATGTCTATATTTTTCTATCAGGTTTCACTTTTTTTTTTTTTTTTTTTTTACTGCTGAGAGACACTTAGATAAGTACAAAATAACAAGAGAATTTGTGTGCACTTTGTAATGTGTGTGATATGAGATGTGGTTGACGTGAAAAGCAGATCTTTTAGTCTTCCTGTAATAATTAAAACTAGCTTTTTTACCATCTTTGTCCAGTCCCAATTAGTTATTATCATATAGTAAACCTCTACTTTGTACCAGGTGCCAAAATCCTGTATGTTCAAAATAAGACCTACAGTTCATATATTTCCACAGAGATATTTATTTTAAATCCTATGCAAGAGTCTTTCTTGCTTCTTTTATGTGTCACATATAGGAGCATCTTTTAATGTATATAATCTTATAAAAATTTTGAAGAGAGAAAGAGAATGCTCCCATCTGCTGGTTCACTCCTCAAATGCCTGCAATAGCCAGGGCTGGGTCAGTACTAGAGCTAGGAGCTGGAAGCTCAATTTAGGTCTCCCACGTGGGTGGCAGGAACTTGGTTACTTGAGTCACCACTGCTACCTCCTAGAGTCTGCATTGCAGGAAACTGCAGGCAGGAGCCGGAACTGAGAACTGAAGTATACCAGTGTGTGATGCCCACATCCTCACTGCTAGGCTAAGCACCCACTTCAGTTTTTGATGCAGACTTTTATGAATCACTTGAACATTTACTTTTGAATTATAGACTAAATGTAAAATTCACCTATTTGAGGTTTGTTTTCATAAGTGGCTAAGGGTTAAATTCCTTTACTTAAAATAGTCATTCCCTTAAGAAAAGTAGTGACCCTGAAATAATTCAGCGTTCTTTTCATCATTTTTACTTCTATGCTTATACTACTCAAGGCCTTACTTATTCTCATTACTCACTCAATTTGATTTCTTCCATTGTTTTTCTCTTCTTCCCAAAATGTCTATGGAATAATGAATCTGAAATTTTTATAGTATGCTTGAATGTAGCTCACTCTCTCAAGTCAAATTAGAATTTACTGTAAGTTTAAGGTATTGTTCAGTTCATCCAATAGCATTTTTACCTGGTAAAAATGGGTTTTTTTCTGCCGGCGCCGCGGCTCAATAGGCTAATCCTCCGCCTTGCGGAGCCAGCACACCAGGTTCTAGTCCCGGTCGGGGCACCGATCCTGTCCCGGTTGCCCCTATTCCAGGCCAGCTCTCTGCTATGGCCAGGGAGTGCAGAGGAGGATGGCCCAAGTGCTTGGGCCCTGCACCCCATGGGAGACCAGGAGAAGCACCTGGCTCCTGCCATCAGATCAGCACGGTGCGCCAGTTGCAGCGCGCCTACCGCGGCGGCCATTGGAGGGTGAACCAACGGCAAAAAGGAAGACCTTTCTCTGTCTCTCTCTCTCACTGTCCACTCTGCCTGTCAAAAATTTTAAAAAATAAAATAAAAATAAATAGGTTTTTTTCTAAAAATTACTAAAACCAGTTTGAAGTCACCTTAGGTGAAATTAAAGTTATAATGGTCAAAAAAGATTAAGTTCCTATTAAAAAATAACTGTGCACATTTTTTTCTTATTTACTCCATGATCTAATCAGTTTTGTTAGAAACCTACAACCAAGAAATCCAAAAACTGTACAAAACTTTCTTTTATGTTATTATACTTACTAAAGTTGTATTTCATTTTTGCAAATTCTTTAATCTTTCCTAATATACATTTGTCATCATTTAACTCACAATCTTCATTTTAAAAATGGTTTAATAATACATAATTTGCTATGAAACTGCCTTGAAAAGAAGGCAGAGTTTCATATACAAGATTAATGACTATTTTTAACCTTCAATTAGTGATCAAACAGTGCCTATAATGATCTGTGTAATTAGTCCAAACAAAATATGAAAGTGTTCAGTGTCTTGAGAAGTAGCCAGAGACCAAGTTCACCAGAAAAGAAGGCGCTGTCATAGTTGCCTCTGCATAATTCTCTGCCCACAGTATGCTTTATATTGTTGTTAATGTTAAACAATAGACAACACCCACTATTTTTTTATAGTAGCAAAGGGATTAAAACAAACTATTAATACACTTGCTGTAACATATTGTGAGCTATTTTGTAATATTTTTCAGAAGTGTTATGAGTTTGACATCTGTCACCCTCTCTTTAAAAGTACCAGAAAATAATTTTATTTTTAAGTTGTAAATGTCAGATGTAAGACAGATTTTGCTGTATTTTTAGTGATCTTTTGAAGAAAATGAGAATTTACTTACATTCATGAATCTGATTTTTAAGTTTTATTGTTGCAAAGATTTAAATATAACCTTCAAAATGTTATTTCTCGAATATCTTTACACTAGAAGTTCTATAGATGTAGCTCACTTTTGGAGAAACAACTTTATGCTGTTTTAAAGGATTTCAGGATGTGCTATTAGCACAGGTCATAAAGTAGATATTTATTGTTGGAATGTTAAAATCTGCTGCTTTTGCTCTTACTATTCATGACAATTTTGGTATTATGGATATATTTGATAAATATTAATTAACTTGAATAGTTTGCCTGCCATTTTGATAAAATTCTTAAACTGTCGTTGGTGTAGCCATATTGAGTTATGACTATTTTATACTTTCCTAGACTGATACGATGTTGTTTTGCAAACTTTTAAAGTTTGAACATTTGAGCCTATATTGTTTTTAAGAGTACATAAATACTTAATTTTAAATTCCTGTGAGTTATTTTCAGCTTAAATGTTTTGATTTTTGTAAAATATTGATTGCCATTTACATTTTATACTGTGAATGGAATATGAACTGTCAAAAAATAATGTTAGTGTTTACCATTTTTAAAGGCTATCTTGAAAGTTTTTACTTACCTAACATTTCTTTCACTTTGTGAAACTTGCTACATAGAATAAGAATATATGTGCATGGAAAAATATATTCTCTTTGCAGATTTAAAGTTTGCAATGGTATTGGAAATTTTTCAATAGAGGCAAAATTATTGTTCACTTTAGATAATAAATCATAATCTCTTTTATCATAACCTCTTAATATTCTTTAATTTATTAAATCTGGCTTTTTCCCTTAGAAATAACTTTGTAGGATCTATTATCTACACTTATCAGACATGTTTGATTTTCAAAGCTTCCTGGTTTGGACACATTTTTCAATCATGAAACGTAGGTGAATAATTAAATCAAAATCCAGGGATATCTTTGTATTACATTGTAATTATGACACTAACACAAGTTTCCTAATTTTGATATTAAAGGTTACTCTGACTCTTATTTCTTTCTCAGGATATCATGAGGATACTAAGATAAGCTAAAGATGAAATGCATTTTTAAAAATCACCATGTATTAAAGCTCTTCATTGCTGTATGTGCTCTAATGTCATGTTAATGATTTCATATGTTAATGTGTACATGCTTCTGAGGTGTGTGCAGGCATTCGACCTCCAGCTTTGTTCTTTGCAGTGTACCTGAAATGTGCATTTACCCCAATAGAACTGCTCACCCCGTCATGTGGTCCGTATCTGTGTAATGAGAGATACATAGATGTGTATGGCTACTGTGTATTTGTTAGCAAGCGGAATGTTCATTACTAATATAATTTAGGAATTGTGGTATGTTTAACATCCCAGTAACTATTATTCATAGCAGAAGGATAATCTTAAATGATCTTTTATGTATTATAGTACTGCCAAATCTGTCGGAAGGGAGATAATGAAGAACTACTTCTCCTTTGTGACGGCTGTGACAAAGGCTGTCATACCTACTGCCACAGACCTAAGATTACAACCATACCAGATGGAGACTGGTTCTGTCCTGCTTGCATTGCTAAGGTAAGATGCCTCTAAAATTGCACTTTTTAATTAGGAGCTCAAAATGTAGGATTTTTTCAGATATAATTAGTGTGCTATAAAATTCACCTTTTAAACAAGTGGGTTTTTTTTATGTACTCACAAAGTTGTACAACTTCCTGATTCCCTAAAAAACCCCTCTTATCCATTAGCAGTTACCCCCCATAAGCCTTCTCTCCCCAGCCTTTGGCAACCATTAACCTGCTTTCTACTCTGTGGGCTAGTCTTGTGTATTCCATTGTATGGAGGTATCTGTTCCATTTTATATTCTTTTGTATGGACTTGCCACATTTTGTTTATCCCTTCATCAGTTCACTAGACGTTTGTCTGACTTGTCCATAACTTCTGGCTACCGTGAATAATGCTGCTGAGAGGGTTCATGCCCAGGTTTTTGTTTGAATGTATGTTTTCAGTTCTCCTGAATCTATACCTAGCAGTGTAATTCCTAGGTCGTATTGTGTTAAGCACCTATATTTAAGCCATTTTCTAGTCATATTTCAAAGAGAAAACTGAACTCTTCATACCAATTGAGAGAAGTAATAGGTAAAGTAGAAATGGTTTGGGGAGTTAAAAATACAAGGAGTAAGAAGTGTAAGAGGATCAACATGTATTGCAGGCCAGACCCTTTGCTAGAGCTTGTTGGAACCCTTGTGGATAATGTCACAAACAGGAGAGGCATACCCCATTTGGATGTGGTAGTCCTTACTCAACTCTAGCCATTTGTTGTTACGAAGGAATATGGGCCCAGTGTTCTAGGATCTTTTATTTTTTAATTAATGCTATAACTAGTACTGAAACAGTATTTTACACTTTATGTTCTGTGTGGGTGCAAACTGATGAAATCTTTACTTAATATATACTAAATCGATCTTCTGTATATAAAGATAATTGAAAATGAATCTTGATGTGAATGGAATGGGAGAGGGAGCAGGAGATGGGAGGGGTGCGAGTGGGAGGGAAATTATGGGGAGGGGGGGTCATTGTAATCCATAAACTGTACTTTGGAAATTTATATTTACTAAATAAAAGTTTAAAAAAGAAAAGTTAGAATTCTAGATTTTTATATCTGTTCTCCCAAATAGTAAATGTTGGAACAAATTCAGAATATTTATAAGCATTGCGTGGGCCAAATAACACATTCCGAGGACTGTTTACAGCCCGTGAGGCACCAATTCACAGCTTCTAATCTGTAAATTATTATAAATAAATCTGATAAGTTCTGGTTAAGACCCACTGACAGTCCTCTTTGATTTGGGACTGTAGCAAGAAGGAAATGAGTACAGGTGTAAAAGCTTGTTCCTTCAATAAGCTTATGAGTACCATCTACTAAGGTAAGCTGAGGAGATCAAAAAATCCTAAAATTCACATGCAAACACATAAGGTCTCAAATAGCAAAAACAATCTTAAACAATAAAAATAAAAAAAAAGAAACAGAAACTTCATTATCTTGCTTTGAAACATCACAGAAGTCTTGATTCTGTGATTTCAATTGTATATTTTCTTACTGTGAATGTTAAATTCATTCAAAAAATTCCAAATATTTCAAATAGGAACCAGAACTTTGAGCCTGTTGTTGAAATGTTGTTCTTTTAAAATGACATAACTAATAATCTGATTTTATAGTCATTAAAAGGACTTTGTCTTTATTATATTAAGTTTCTCTTTTCTAATGATTTTAAAATGCTAAAAGCTCAGTGTAATATGAAAACCCAAAATAACCAGATTTTAGTGAATAAAAATTAAAGTAAATGAAGAAAAGACTTAGTAAAACATTTCAATTATTTCGCTTAGTGACATGGTAAAATTCTTTGATATGAAATGAGTCAGGTGTTGAATTAATGGCTATTCTTCTTATTTTAGCCAATTAAATTATCTGCTTAACTGTACTTTTAACAGTTAAGAGAACCAAATAATTAAACTGCTTGACTTGGAGCATTTTTTAATAATATTGCTAGCAGGGGTCATGATAACTTCAAAGAAATTGCTGTGAAATACTTCAAAGAAATGTTTTCAGCCAAATTCATTGCAGGAAGACAGCCCACATTAAATTATGGCTGATCTGGTTATATGGCCTGGCAGTTTAGGATTTAATAGTCTGAGTAAAGGAAAAGTAGTTTTCTAAAGGAGTTTGGTATGTACTGTTTGGGAAAATAAAAATAAAACCATATATTACCAGTGACTTTACATGTGTCTTTTTTATGGTGTATTTATTAGAACATTTACCCTCAAAAGATAGACTTATTTCCCCATTTCTCAACTGAGGATGGAGAACCCTCTTTGTGACACCAATGTTTTTGCAATTTGTGGTTTGATTACATAAGCAATGTGACATCATTTGATTTTTTTTCCACATAGTTCTTGGGCTAGAATGACCCCAGCAAATATGTAGCTTATCTTTCTTATTTGACCGATGAGAACACAGGGCCTCTGATACTTTTACTGAAAGTCTGTAGCTAGCTAGTGAGAAAGCCATAGCTGGAGTTCATATCCTTTAGTGACCAATCTGCTCTTCTTCATAGCTTTTCTTTTTATTTTGTTTTCCTCAAAATACAGGCATCATTCTCCCTCATCTTTTTCCACCAGTGCTTTATTCACACCAGGCAGCTACAAGCTTATAATATTCTGTTCTTATTGCAGATGGTTTTTATTCTTTACCCAGAAACTAAATCCCAATTTCTAGTATATTGTATCACTTAAAAAGGACTTCTCTACATATTTGACACTGGCTTGTTATTACCTCCTCGACTTTCTTAATAAGCTCTGTATTTTTGTTTATGTTCACCTTTGTTTTTAATATTGTACTCTAAAAAGGAGTTCTGGGGGGGGCCTTTAGATTTCACAGTTAAAAATGCCGGTTCAGATGCCCATGTCCAAGATTGGAGTGCCTTGGTTCAATACTTGCTTCCTAATCCTACTCCTGCTTCCTGCTAATGAACACCCTAGAGGCAGCAAGTGATGATTGAAGTACTTGTGTCTCTGCCACCGGTGTGGGAGACTAGGACCAAGACTTGGCTCCTAGCTTTGGCCTGGCCAAATCCTGCTATTCTGGGCATTTGAGGAGAGAACCAGTGAATTAATACCGATCTCTCTCTCTCTCTCCTTCAAATAAATGAAGAAACAACTGTGTTCTTTTGTGTCTTTAAACTCAGTCAGTGATCTATAGTAAAGAGATTTTGGTGGTAAATTCTGTTGTACCAAAGATGGATTACAATGAGATCAGCCTTTTCAACTTCTCGGAATTATTTACATGAATACACTGTCCATGCTGGGTAGATGTTAGTCTTATATTATGGGAGAGCAAATTCACAGACCTCTCTTGAAAATACTAGAATTATCTACCTTCTAAATTAGAGTTAATATCTCTTTTTATGTATTTGTCCTGTCAGACCTTTACAATTTAAAACAGAAGGTTTGTAGCAGTTATTCTCTTACATCTCATTTATGTATATTTTTAATTAAAGGCAAGTGGTCAAACTCTAAAAATCAAAAAACTTCACGTCAAAGGGAAAAAACCCAACGATTCAAAGAAAGGCAAGAAAGTAGCTTTAACGGGGGATACTGAGGATGAAGACTCTGCCTCCACAAGTAGTTCGCTGAAAAGAGGGAGCAAAGACCTCAAAAAAAGAAAAATAGAGGAAAACACTTCTGTTAGCTTGTCAAAACAAGACAGCTTTACTTCTGTTAAGAAACCTAAAAGAGATGACTCCAAGGACCTAGCTATTTGCAGGTATTCCAGTTTTCATGTTCTATATGTAAATAGTATCCCATTTTATTGTTTAAAAACCTCTTATCATGCTAAAGGTTATTTTCTGACATTAATGTAAATAAAATATAAAGTTTAAGGAAATGTATTCTTTTATCTATTATAATTTACATTGATATTTTGCTTGGAAGATTACAATAGAATGCTTTTCTTAATAAAAATATCCAATGCTGAAAGTATAGATCAGGATTTCAAACATTTTTTTTTTTTTCAGTATGATCCTGACTGAAATGGAAACTCATGAGGATGCCTGGCCTTTTCTACTTCCTGTAAACTTGAAACTTGTTCCTGGTTATAAGAAAGTTATTAAGAAGCCTATGGATTTTTCCACGATCAGAGAGAAGCTAAGTAGTGGACAGTAAGTCAGTCAATTTAGTTCAGTATTTATTGAATGTGTGATATGTGTTGAGTTCTTTTCTAATGAGTTGAAGATATTTTAATTAACAGCAAAGGCATAGGGCCCTTCCTTTAGAGTGGTATGTGTGTGTGTGCATTTGGTATGAGACAAGTCAATTAAAAATGAGGAAAATTAAAAAGCAGCAAGATCAACCTGCTTTTGACACTGGCAGTGCATCCAACCCAGATAAGTGGTAAGAAAACCGTGCCTCCCCACAGTAAGTAACCTGTAACCTGTATCTTGTACAGGCATCCATGGAATATTGACACCAATACATGTGGCTGTAGCAAAATTTGACTCTCAGTGTTTTCAACTTACTGTAATGTAGAAATAGAAGATCACTGGAAATTTTAATAGTTTAAAGCTTTATTATGAGTTGTTGGAGAGTAAGAAAAATCCATTTACAAATGTGGACGAAAACTACAATTTGCTCCTCTCTACCATACTTTTTTGTGACCCTATCCTAAAAGTAAAATGACTTCTTGTCCACAGTTAATGGTGTTTGTTAGACCTCAAGCTCCTGCCAAAGCAAGACCGCTATTAGCAGGAGTTAGTTGGTTCTGGGCAGTGGCCCGCTTTGGATGCACAAGAATGTGGCTGTTCCCTTGCAGAACGGGCCCACACTAAGGCATCCACATGCAGATGTCCAGCAGCTGCGCAGCTGTCTTCCCTTTTCCATTCACCCCTGCCTCCTGTCTTCCTTTACTGCAGCTTAGCTTAATGTAGCTTGGGCCAATTACTGCAGGCAATTTTATCAAAAAAAAAAAAGGGGGGGGGGATAAGGAACTACATTTACATTGAAAGAATATACAACATATACCAAGGTACTTCAATAAGTTTGTGGAAAATAGAATTAAAAAGTATGTTTATTTTGTTGCAAAAATTTTTGAAATCCATACTTTTTTCATATATACACATTTTGTGTGAATTTTTTGAAAATCTACTCATATTATAACTGTATTATCATTATTATTATTGTTATTATTATACATTAAACTTAGCTCTTCCTGGACATTCTTTTTGCTGAAAATCAGTGTGTTCCATGATTTACTTCCAGTTTACAAGGGTTGAGCAGAACTCAAAATGATCAGTGTCTCTCATGTGAATCAGGTGATTTACTAGATTGGTCAAATGACTAATTCAGCTCTCAAGGCTGAGATAACAGCCTTTCCAAAAGATTAGGTGTTTCTTCTCTCTCTCTCTCTCTCTCTCTCTCTCTCTCTCTTTTTTTTTTTTTTTTTTTTTGATTGATTTATTTTCATTTTATTTGAAAGACAAGGAGAAGTTTTCCATTCACCAGTTCACTCCCCGCCATGGCAACAACAACCATATGGGCCAGGCCAAAGCCAGGGGCTTTGAACCCAATCTGAGTCTCCCACATGGGTGGCAGGGACAGACCTGAGCGGGAAGCTGATTGGAAGCAGAGTAGTCAGAACTTGAACCAGGCACTCTGATACAGGATGTGGGCATCCAGAGCAGCTTCTTAACTCCTGTACCAAAGGTCCATCCTGTTTAGTTTTGTTTCTTTAAATACCAAAAGGACAGCCCAAATTCATGAAGCATTTAGAACCACTAAAACCACTGGTTCTTGTTTGAACCAAGCAGCTGAAGCTGTCTAGATCAAGAGTAGTTCTACTTTTTCTATCAAATTAAATGTGTAGTAGGGGTAGCACAATGGAATCAAAGACTTCCTTGGTGTTTAAATGAATCTCAGCTTCAATTTCCATAATTCTCTACTTCCTGGATAGAAGATGAACTTAAATATCAAAATCTCCAACACAAATAGACTTTGAAATTATCACTAAATAAGCAAAAATCCCCCCAAAGCACAGCTCCCTTTTGAGAACGAATCCAGTGAGTGGAGGTGGCAAGGAGAGGGAAGCAGTGTACATGAACCTGTTTGATGCCAGCTGCGGGTTAATGCCTCTCTAATTTGGGACTATTTTATTAAACTCAAACTACCGTGTTGGAACCAAAACTCAAATGATATATTCAATTTTTTAAACTTTATAGAAGAGGGAAGAAAGTGTGTGCTTTAATGAATCTTTCTGAGTTCTGATAGCTGCCCCAACCTCCTATGAAAAGGAAGGCTACAGAGGAGTCTTGTCCTTATTTTACCCAGAATCTCAGCTGGAGGAGGTGGGCCCATACAGCTGTGGGGGTGAACTGCTTCTACACTGCCCGCTTAAACACAGGGATCTTACTGTGTGTGGATTTCTTCTCCTCAGTAAAACCTAAGTAAACATGAAATGTTTTAGGTCAGGTTAAGTGCAGCTTTCCCCCTCTTTTTCTCCTTTCAGTCTGACTTCTTATCTTGCCTTTTGTTGCTTCTTGGCCGTGTGAGACCCATCTCTGCGTTTCTGTTTTCTTCCAGGTACCCCAACCTGGAGACCTTCGCCGTAGATGTCAGGCTTGTTTTTGACAACTGTGAAACCTTCAATGAAGATGATTCTGACATAGGCAGAGCTGGCCACAGTATGAGGAAGTATTTTGAAAAAAAGTGGACAGATACTTTCAAAGTGAGCTGAAGTTAAAATAATCTTTTTTTTCCTTTTAAACAAGGACAAATGAGACCAGCAATGTGAACTATATTTACATAAACGTGCAAGGCACATACATAATGACTTTGTTTTCCTTAAAATAAGTATCAAAAAAAAATCAGAAAAATTTTTAAAGGCTTCACTCCTACAACAGCCAAGGCCCTTGGTTATTGGTTTGTGTGATTTATCAGCTAATTTAGGTAGAACAGGGAAGCACACCCAAAGAATTTTCAAAGTAAAGGGTGTGAATAGTGCAATAGCAATTTAAAAATATATCAAATCGCACTGAATATTCAACACCAGAGCTCTAATGCGGGAAATGGTTCTCCTTTCCCTCTCAATAAATATCTATTTTTCATTTTTTTACTTTGTAGTTTATTTTTTAGTGAATGTATTTAATTTTATGAATTATTTATGATTAAACCACATCCAGAATCTTCGTTTTCTGTGAAAAGGAAGAACTAGAAAATTGCTTTAAATCTTGAAAATACAACAAGGAATGTTTTAAAATATAAAACAAAGCCAAGTTAAACTGTTTACACGGATGTGCTCTAAAAGCACCAAAAATAAACTTTACTGTAGAGTTACAAGTACATTTATATATATATGTTGCTGCATCACTTGTGTAGTTAAATTGTATTTCAAGACAGTGAAAAGAATTGACATGTACATACTGTTCATTATTGTTTATATTAAGTCTTGTTTTAAATATGTATTATGTGTATATATTGTTTGCAGACATTATTGTTTATGCCTTAGGAGGACCGTAGCGTTTTATTTTAGCCTGAAGGTAATTATAGCTCTACAGCTTGTACAGTAATTATCCTCTACCAACACTGTGGCGTCTCCTTAATCTTGGTAGTGCCTGCCTTTGAAACAGGGTGTAGGGGATATTAGTTTTCCATTTTTCTATTTTGTTATATAATTTTAAGCCACCAGGGCCTAAATTAAAGTATAATCATTTGTATCCATGTGGAATAAAATTGTGACAATTTCCTACGCACACAGTATTTTTTCATAGAAACATTTCCCTCCCATTTGCCTTGCCTCAGAAATAAATTTAAAAGACATTTGTAACCACTGTGTTTTATCTCCTGTGTGTTGTGGTGGCCTGTTGGAGGCAAATAGATCAGAATTTTTTTTGTATTTCTATGTAAGAGTACTTGAAGTTTTATTTAAAATAAAATGTTGTGGAAAAGGTAGCATTCTTTTTTTTAGGAGTGTTATTTTTCACTACTATGTGTGGCACGGATACAATAAAAGACTTTTACAAACTAGCTTTTTAGTTTTTCTTAATGAGCCTGAAAGTACAGTCCTTGCAAAAAGCCAGTGAATTTAAATCGGAGCATTTCCAGAGTCCTAGAAGAATAGCAAGTGGAGTGTGGTTCAAGGTGTGGCCTGGGTGGAGAGGGGTGGGTTAGGAAGAGGACCTGAACTCCCTTATGTCTCCACTTCCCAAGTCCGTAACCTTTTTTTTCTCCCATCTGAAAACATCAGAGTACATCTGTTTCTCTCTCTCTCTCTCTCTCTCTCTCTCTCTCTCTCTCTCTCTCTCTCTCGATTTGTTTGTTTGTTTGTTTATTTGAAAGGCAGAGTTACAAACAGAGAGCAGTCTCCCATCTGCTGTTTCACTCCCCAGATGGCCACAAAGGCCAGGGCTGAGGCAACCCTAAGCCAGGAGTCGGGAGCTTCAGCTGGGTCTTCCACACAGGTGCAGAGACCCAAGCACTTGAGCGATCCTCTGCTGCATTCCCAGGCCATTAGCAGGGAGCTGGATCAGAAGCAGAGCAGCCAGGACATGAACCGGTTACCCATATGGGATGCTGGCAACGCAAGCTGGGGCTTTAACCCTCTGCACCACAGCATTGCCCCCGCGGTACATCTTTAAGGCTTGTTCTGATCTGAGCAATGTCTGCCTTGGTAGACACTTAAGCTGGTTGTCAGTAAGGAAGACTGACCACGTAAAGTAGCTCAATAAGCCCAAGACACCAGCTCAGGCTGCCAGGAAGTGCACTTTGATGGCGCTGGCTGCCCGGGTCTCTGGACCGTCAGTGGTGAGCAAGACAGGCCCTGCCCTCACGGAGCCTTGGGTCCAGTCTACTGCCCGTCATAGTAAAGGGAGGATAGGAAAGTTGGAAGAAAATATTCCCAAGCTGGCAAAAGTCACAGAGTATTTCCAGACTCTCTAGAAGACACATCTGAAAACCAGCGGTCACCAGGTAAATGTGTCCATCTCCAGCAAGCAAAGATGGCAGGGGCTTGATCAAAAATACCTTGGAGGGCAGAGAAGGAGGCAGTGTCTACCAGGCGCTCCACGGGGATTCCTCTTCAGGCCAGCTCTTTGCCTTGGGAGGGATAGCGACCTGTGTCAGTTTATAGTCATGGGAGGGCTTGGATAATAACATGGCTGGCGTCTGAGGAACTCATAAACAAGAAAATACGGAGAAGCAAGTTTTTCGTTTTCTTCTAAAAGTAACTTAAGTCTGGCTACTTTGGACGGCTGTCTTCATTGCAGCAGGTACACCAGGTGACTATTGTTAGATACGTGTGTGATTAACTCGTTACATAAACGACTCGCACATTCGCAGAGCCCTCAGTTGGGCTCCTCCATAAAACTGTTCTCATTGTTAGCCCCAAATATTAACAAAAAAACTTATCCTAATGCTCTGCTATCACATAATTGTAAGTAGATACAGAAAACTTTTATAAATTAGGCTTTACTCTGAACCTTACCCATTTTAGCCCTAAGTGCTCTGTAATTTATTTATATATATGTATATATATGAGTAAATATAGATATGAAAAGTATGTATATATTGATCTGTTAACCACACTGAAAAATAGGTGAAATGTGTCTCTATCTATATCTATATATCAAATATATATGTACCTTGAATTCACAAGAAGTAAATTACCAAAAATTCAGATGACCTTTTTCTTGTTCCAAACAAAAGTACAATTTGTTATATGCACTGATTTTAATCCAAATTCTGAAAGATCTGGTCTGTCTTTGGTACCTTCCTTCCGGCATCTCTGTGTGCTTCTTAATGCGCCCCCTAGGGCCACCACCATACCCTTTGGGAAACCCCAAATGCTGTTCCTTTGCCTTTGCTCATTAAACACAGGGGGATCTGATAGCAATCATTTCCTCTTTGTTGTAAATTTCGTTTGTGGGCTACCTTGCTCAAAGTTTTTTACATTTTAAATATCTCCAATTGAGAAATGATAGAAGTTTGTGTTTTGTTAAAAGAATTTCATTCCAACAAGATAATAAAGGAGGTATTTGAAAATAACTGAAATTCTCTTCCACAAAGATGTGACTAATAAGAAATATATAAATAACCAATTTTAATATTTTTCCCATTGAACTTTTATGTATTTATTTAGCAGTATGTTTGCTCTTTTTTAAAAGATTTATTTATTTATTTGAAAGTCAGAGTTACACAGAAAGAGAGGCAGAGGCAGAGAGAGAGAGGGAGAAAGAGGTCTTCCATCCGCTGGTTCACTCCCCAGCTGGCCGCAACGGCCAGAGCTGCACCGATTCAAAGCCAGGAACCAGGAGTTTCTTCCAGGTCTCCCAGTGGGTGCAGGCGCCCAAGGACTTGGACCATCTTCTACTGCTTTCCCAGGCCATAGCGAGAGCTAGATCGGAAGTGGAGCAGCCGGGACTAGAACCAGCGCCCACATGGGATGCCGGCACTGCAGGCGGCAGCTTTACCTGCTATGCCACAGCACCAGCCCCAGTATGTTTCTTTTAAAAAATTTTATACTGAGAAAAACATAAATGCACAGTGGTTTTTAAACTTCTATCAGTTGCATTTATGCTGTGAATCTGTTTTATTCTGTTTCATCTGATTGGGAAAAATGCATAAATCTAGTCTCATTACTTTTGAGTGTTGCAAGGCACTCCATCACAAGCATACACCACATTTTACTTACAAATTTCTCTAGGAATGAAAACCTAAGTTGTCTGCAACTACTTGTCACTGCAAATAATACTATAGTGAAGATGTGGACCTCCTGTGGAAACCAGTTTCCAAGGCGGCCTTCTGGTGTTCAGGCTCTCGCGTAATCCCTTCCCCTGCTGTATCGGAGTTAGATTGTGCAACCAACATAATGGCAGGGCAATGGCATGCGATGTCCCACACTAAGCCGTGAAATACACTACTGCTTGTGCCTTGTTCTCTTGGATCACTTGCCCTGAGGAAAGCCAACCATTAGGCTGTAGGACATGTTAGCAGCCCCAAGGAGCAGCCAGTAGCTAACACCAACTCACCAGCCAAGTGCTAGAGGCACCCTAGAAATGGATCCTTGACCCCAAATTAAACATTGAGGTGATTGGAGCCCCCCCCCCCATCATCTTGACTGCAGTTCCATTAGGGATGCCAAGCCAGAACTAACCAGCTAAGCCCCTCCTGAGTCGACCCACAGAAACCACGAGATAATAAATGTTTATTGTTGTAAACCACTTAATTCTGAGTAATCTGCTACGCAGCCATGCACAGGTAAGTATGTTCCCAGGATCTAAACACACATCCCCAAGTTGTTAGATGTGTGCACACTTCACCTCCCGATTGTTCCATGCTATTCCCCAGACAGGGCCCAGGCCACGCTCCTACAGCAGTGACGGCAGTGGGGGATCCTTTCCCCTTCCGCAACCAACGTTGAATATCTGAATTACCTCTCAGTAATAACATATTATGAATTCTGAGATTTGAAAAGTGTCAAGCGATTTTTCTACACCTATGAGCAGCTTCCATTTGATGTGCCTTTTTGTAGCTTTTGTCTCATGCAGTCTTCTGTTCCTGTCTGCTTTCCAGGCACTGTAGAACTGACATAATTTTTTTTTCAGCCAGTGATATTCAAGAGAGGAAACATTAGCGTTTGCTCTGGTTAGTTGGGTAAGCTGATATTGCTAAGGAAAAAAACTCAGGTGTATGCAGCTTAAAAAATATTGAAAGTTCTTAGGTATTACTCAGATAAGGAAAACTAATTTAGATTTTCAGCTAGACCTTTATTGACAGAGAATTTTGCATCTTGGCGTTTAACCCTATGGAAAGGCACTAGCAAAGTTAATATCTCTTTGTAATTTCTCTCTCTTAGCTGGAAGATATAACTGGTGAACATACTGCTTAATGCCATTTAATGGTTAAAAACTGATAAATAATTTAGATGTGGGTTACTTTCACATGTACTGTGTTAAGTAGTTTTTTAAGATAGAAACATTCTCCATGTGGAAGACACTTCAGTTGCCAGTTTGGTAGCTGTCTTCTCTCCCTTCCTTCCCTCCACGCTTTTTAGGGGCTTTAGGATCTAAATCTTGACTAGTGAACCAGCCATGGCAGTTCCATCCTTCTTGCAAGTGATGGCTTAAAGACGACACACGATACCCTTCTGGGCAGTGACACAAGAGGGAACAGCTGCTGGGAGACTTCTGGAGACTTGTCCGGGGGAGTGCTTGTGTGCAGCGGGGACAGACCCTTGCCTTGGGGAATGGTTGTGGGAGGCCATGAGGCTTGGAGCAACTGCAGCCGTCATGACAACGCTGAGGGTGGGCATGGGTCAGCAGGGAGAAAGAACTTGGGCTCTTGATAACAGGAGCCACCAGATGAATTAACTGTGGAGCCACACTGTCTCTGAATATTTCTCCAGGTGAAATATAAATTTGTTTTATTGTGTAAGCCATTGTGATGTTAACTTTTGCTTCAGGTCACAGCATCTTGACAAAACCTGAACTGCTGCTTTGTAGCCAATTGGACAGGCTCTGTGCTGTACTAGAGGATGCCATTCAGGTAGATCAGGCTACACAGCCCATTTTACAGATGAAGAAACTAACACCAATACCACTATTAGTCATTGCCACTCAACTTAAACTTTAGTCAGGACCCAAACGTCTCTCCTTGGCCTTTAAAAATAGCATTCCTCAGAACATGATGAGACTGATTTTTCTTGATGACTTCAAATATCCTGTGAATGCATGATTCCATCAGAATATTCCAAAAGTGAACTGAGCATTTGGTGATACTTCAGAAAATAGTCAATTTGATTATTTTTGAGAGGTGTGTACTTTCTAGTTTATTTGGAAATACTTAAGTTGCTTTGAAAGGAGAAATCTAAAAAGAAGAATGAAAGCTAACTTTACTTCTCTACCTAAGAAAGGAACTGGGACCAACATTCACCTACTGCTGTAAGTAAACAGACAACAGGACAAAAATGTGTACACATTAATTCCTGAAATAAGAGTAATAAATTAAGCTTACCTTATTTTTACCCAGGCTTCGACCTAAAGGCACTTTCTGGATTTTAGTGATAGTCTTCTGCAGAATACAGGAATTACATGGAAGATTGCAGTGCCTAGCATTTCTGAGGTGTAATATCAGAAGGAGAGGAAGCTACACAGAGAATGTTCTAGAACTCATCTGCCTGGAGGCACTTGAGGACCACTAACCTGCATATGCATAGACTGAAAGCTCTCCAAAGCCAGGCAGAGCTCACAAAGGACCTGGAGACATTGAGTTTAACCAACTGAAGTAGATGATCTTCATTGAACTCCCAGGAATTACACCTTAGAAGTAAGACTGATGTAGCCCTGGAGAGAAGGCCACTATATCCCACCCCTAGCAAAGAACAAACAAGCCTCAGAAGGATCCAAATGGTCACCAAGGAATTTCACTAGAAAAAGTCCAGTGCTCTTTAGGGAAGATGGTAAAATTCAGCACTCAGCAATGTAAAATTCAGTATGACTATCCTTCAGTTAAACATTACTGGACCTGGACTTGACATGAAGTAAGAAAAACATAATCCAAAACCAGAATCAAAATGAGGCAAGTGAAACAAAACCACCAACGGCAGAGATAATGGAATTCAGAGAAAAAGACCTTTGACATCATAAGTACATTGAAGTATTTAAAAAAAAAAACTGAAGACAATGAGGAGAGAATGAGGAAAATCAAAAAGAAATAAACAGAAGCCCTGGTGATGAAAAAGTCAATATACAAAAAGAAACTACATTGTGACCAAGTGACGTTTTCACAAGAATGAAAGTTTAGTTTAACTTTTGAAAAACACCATAGTAATAGAACTATTAGAAAATTTACTGTATTAACAGAATTTAGAAATGAAATAATCTTTATTTAAAAAGTCCTATGTAAACTCTGTAAGCATGGCTTTGCATTTTTAAAAATTTTTAAGGATTTATTTTATTTATTTGAAAGTGTAACAGAGAGAGGTAGAGACAGAGAGAGAGGTCTTCCATCTGCTGGCCACAACGATGGCAGGGCCCAAATATTTGGGCTATCTTCAGCTGCCTTCCCAGGTGCATTCGTAGGGAGCTAGAATGTTAAGCAGAGCAGCCAGGACTCAAACCAATATTCTGATACAGTCCAGTGTCACAAGTGGCAGTTTAACCCATGGCATCACAACACCAGCTCCCAGATTATTGTAGCTCCATGTTGCCGTGCTGAAAAGTAATGGCATTTAAAAAAATATGTAGCTTATGCGATTTCATTATGGTCACATGTACCGTTCATTTGAGGCCATTTGGCACACTGAAAGTGCTCTGAGACCCTTGTTTGTATACTCAGTGATGTGGAGCAGCTGGAAAACTTGAGGCTTGCTTATCCCTGATGAGTCTGCTATCAATACACACTGCATATCCTTCTGACCTCAAACTATCTTCAAACCTCTACCAGGACATACAAACTCAACCTAACTCGAATTGAGTTAATAATCTTCCTACTTTCAGAATTTTTCGTTCCCTGTATTCCATATTTTGGTCAACAGAATCAACAAATATCCAGCCACCCACAGGAGAAAGCTCAGAGTTCTTTAAATTTCTCGCTTTATTTCACTTTGCCACAACACCCTGTTGAATCTTCCTCTACAGTTCCTATAGGGTGTATTCATTGCAACTTGCCATTCCCACTGCCAGGCCTCACCATCTACCGGATACCGGTATCACTTTTCCTAGTCATCCGCCTTTATTTTTTTTAAACTCTGGTGTAACATGCACATGTAAAATTCACCATAATTATCATTTTTAAGCCTACAGTTGGGTGGTAGTAAGTACCTTTACATTGTTGTGCAATCATCACTCCCATCAACTCTACACCCAGTAAACAGTAACTCTCCATTCCCCCAGCCCCAGCAACCATCATTCTACTTGTCTCTATGAATTTGACGGTTCTATTTTTTTAACTTTTATTTAATGAATATAAATTTCCAAAGTACAGCTTATGGATTACAATGGCTTCCCCCCCATAACTTCCCTCCCGTCTGCAACCCTCCCCTCTCCCGCTCCCTCTCCACTTTCATTCACATCAAGATTCATTTTCAATTCTCTTTATATATAGAAGATCAATTTAGAATATATTAAGTAAAGATTTCAACAGTTTGCACCCACACAGAAACACAAAGTGAAACATACTGTTTGAGTACTAGTTATAGCATTAAATCACAATGTATAGCACATTAAGGACAGAGATCTCACATGAGGAGCAAGCATACAGTGACTCCTGCTGTTGACCCAACAATTTGACACTCTAGTTTATGGTGCCAGTAACCACCCTAGGCTCCCGTCATGAGTTGCCAAGACTATAGAAACCTTCCAAGTTTGCCGACTCTGATCATATTTAGACAAGGTCATAGTCAAAGTGGAAGAAGTGGAAGTTCTCTCCTCCCTTCAGAGAAAGGCACCTCCCTCTTTTTTTTTTTTTTTTAAAGGAAAGGGTTTATTGGGGAACACACAACAGACTGGAAAGCTGATTCCAGCCAAGACTGGGAGAAAAGTCACTCATCTTTTGTAGGTACAGGGGTTTGTCTGTAGAGAAATTTTGAACAATTATACAGCATTAAGTGGGGAAGAGGACCATCAGTACACACAGGTTGGGAGTAGAGCCATTGGTGGTAGAGTAGAGGTTATGATTACAAAGGAATGAGGCCTAAGTGCGCTAGACAGGGTCTAGAACAAAGGACAGAGTCATTATTAGAGGAGCTAAGAAAGGTGCTGTCTAAGCTACAATTAAGTTTTCTGATTGAGAGGCAAATAGAACCTGACAGATGGGGCTTGATAATAATCTGTTGGGCTTTAGGCCTTGTAAGTTAAGAGGCCCAGACCTATCTATCTCTTCACATGGGGTATATCCTAAGGGAGGTATGAATCTCCTAGGGGAAGGCACTCTGTTGACTTTCATTACTTGGCTGGCCTGGGAGGAGAGCTGGCCAGGTAAAGGCAGGTGGCATCTCTAACAAGAAATTTACAGTTCTGCCTGCAATGTTGCTGACCCTACTTGGCCGTCCCCTCAGCTGCAGTGGTCACTTTGGAAGTTGGGCTGAGTGAAGGGCTTTTCAGCTTAGAGCCACTAAGATCTGGGGCTCTGACCTGGGCATCCTTCGACTCCAGGGCAGGTCCATTTCCAGTGATCCAACTCTTGGCAGAGCTGCCAGGGCTCTTCACAAGCTGACTTCTGCTGAAGCCCAGGCTTACCACATTGAAAGCCACTGCAGTGGACTGGCCTGTTGGGTCTCCTTGAGGGCAGATCACTGTACAGATCAGCCATTAATAGGCCTGCCACCCATTGCTTCTGATGCCGAGCTTTCTTTTCCTCCTGGTTTGTGTTAAAGCAGACCAGAGGATGCAAGTCAAGGGAGTGCCCAAGTCCCATCTCTAATCTTCGGTGGCCTGAACTACAAGTCTAGGCATGTTCTGTAGTAGTTTTTCTAAGGTAGACAATGCCCATGAGGAAAATTCTATTCTCACTTTAAAACTTTCTTTCCCTTTGGTCTGAAAGGGAGGTTTTGTCTACTTACTGTTTGCTGATAGCGAAGTAAATCTAGCTATGAAATTATAATTTAAGCTCTTATTTTGGCTATGCTATTACAGAAAAATGTTAGCCATCTCTTTTATAAGGTCTAAAGATTAAATTGTGCTTCTACAGATTCCTTCATAATAGAATTAGTTTCCTACCTTGAGGAGAATAGAGAAATGAAAGAACAAGTTGGGCTTAGAATAGAAAAATGAGGGAGCAAGTCCTAGATCGCTTGCTGACAGTAGCAATATTACATGGATACTTAGCAAATAGTTTCAACCATTAGATAACAACTTAAGAAAACATTTACCAGAAGGTCCAATGCCTTCTATAAATTTTAAGAATCATGTATTTGGAAACACCTCTTGAATATCTAACATGGTGTAGTTTGTTTAACCAGTAAACTTAAGCACAAACATATAAAATGTTTTTAGTTTCTTTCTACGAACAAGTTTAAAATATATGATACAGAGATTCAGGTCACATGAATTAAAATGTATCTTTGATTAATTTTAGCAGCTTAAATTTATGGACAATCTTATCTATAAGCCAATTAAAATAAAACTCTTAATAAAATTTCCCCATGTGGACATACAATATGTACACACATATAACCTAACATAATAAACCAATATAGCAATTTTAATAATAGCTTTTAAAGTCTTTAAACTCCTTTTGTAAATTGCCAATTGATTTGAATTGCTTTTTGTTTTTAGTAACCTCAGTTAACCATACTTTCTCTCAGGTACTGTTAATACATTATTGGCTTCATCCGTTTACAGAGCCATCCCAAAGTACTGAATACAATAGAAGTGGCTGGAAAAAGTCCATAGGAACCTATAGAAGGACAGCTAAACACAGAACCAACAACACTTTAGTTTTATGAGCAGCAAATCATATATAACTGTGGAAGACAATATACTTTAAGTTGTCATGTTTAAAATTATAAACTCCTCAACCAACAAGAGGCACTTGCTTACTTCACAGTATTTTTGAACACACCGTAGGATTTTTACAAGTATTTAACCGTTTAGGCCTCTAGGGCTTTCTCATTAAGATAACTATCATGTCTAGTAACACAATTAGGATAACATTTTAAATAAGGTAACACAAATTTTAGCCTGAGCTTTTTTCATTTCTGTTGGTATGGAATATCTTTTTCCAGCCTTTCACTTTCAGTCTGTATGCATCTTTGTTGGAAAGATGTGCTTCTTGTAAACAGCAAATAGATGGGTTTTGTTCCTCAACCCAATTAGCTAATCTGTGTTTTTTTGTTTGTTTGTTTGTTTGTTTTGACAGGCAGAGTGGACAGTAGAGGGAGACAGAGAGAAAGGTCTTCCTTTTTGCCGTTGGTTCACCCTCCAATGGCCGCCGTGGTAGCGCGCTGCAGCCGGCGCACTGCGCTGATCCGATGGCAGGAGCCAGGTGCTTCTCCTGGTCTCCCATGGGGTGCAGGGCCCAAGGACTTGGGCCATCCTCCACTGCACTCCCTGGCCACAGCAGAGCTAATCTGTGTTTTTTTAACTCTACAGTTCAGGCCATTAACGTTCAATGTGACTATTGATAAGTAGTAACTTTGCCCTGTCATTTGCCAAAGATATTTTCTAATATATACTTTGAGCTTCCTGTGATCTTTTGCTGTGAGGTTTCCTTCCTTTACCTTCTTTCATATTGATGACCATGTTTCTGTGCTTCTTTGTGTAACACATCTTTAAGCATCTTTTGCAGGGCTGGACGAGTGGCAACAAATTCTTTCAATTTCTGTTTGCTATGAAAAGTCTTTATTTCACCTTCATTCACAAATGAGAGCTTTGCAGGATATAATATTCTGGGCTGGCAGTTTTTCTCTCTTAGTACCTGGGCTATGTCTCACCATTCCCTTCTAGCTTGTAGGCTTTCTGATGAGAAGTCTGCTGTGAGTCTAATTGGAGATCCTCTGAGAGTAATCTGACGTTTCTCTCTTGCACATTTTAGGATCTTTTGTTTATGTTTCACTGTGGTGAGTTTGATTACAACATGTCGTGGTGAGGATCTCTTTTGGTCATGTTTATTAGGGGTTCTATGAGCTTCCTGTACTAGGATGTCTCTGTCCTTCTCCAAACCCAGGAAGTTCTCTGCAAGTATCTCACTAAAAAGGCCTTCTAATCCTTTCTCTCTCTCCATGCCTTCAGGAACTCCTAGAACCCGAATGTTGGGTTTTTTAATAGTATCCTGTAGATTCCCAACAATATTTTTTAGATTTCTAATTTCCTCTTCTTTGGTTTGACTGTATACTTTCCTGTGCTCTGTCTTCTAAGTCCGATATTCTTTCTTCTGTTTCACTGACTCTCTTTCTAAGGCTCTCTAATGTGTTTGTCATTTGATCTAGTGAGTTCTTCATTTCATTTTGATTTTTCTTCACTATCACACTTTCCTGTTCTACTAGTTTCTGCGTTTCATTTTGATTCCTCCTTAAGATTTCATTTTCTTGAAGGAGATTTTCTATCCTGTCCAGTAAGAATTTCCGTAGCTCAAGCATTTGTTTTTGAACACTTCCAATTGTTCTTATCATAAATTTCTTGAAATCCGTATCTTGCATTTCTTCCATCTCATCATCTACATAATCTTGGCTTGGGGTGTCTTGTTCATTTGCGGGTATCATAATGTGATTTTTGTTCTTGTTTTCTCGGTTTTTGCGTTTGTTGCTTGGCATTGTAGAGATATTCTTTGGATTCTCCTTCCCTCACTGTGGTGTTTTTTCTTGTTATACTATGACTGTATTAAGTGGACTGTCTGCTTTTGATGGAGCCTTAGAGGCTTGAAATGGGTGTGGCCTGAGAGTTCTGTTTGGTTCCTCAGGGTTAAGGGTGTGCCAAAGGTGACACTCCCAGGTTAGGCATGGTAAATCTCTCTTTCTTTCTTTCTTTTGTTTCAGAAGGAAAGTAATTCCACACAGCTGAATGTAATTGGAGGTAGTTAGCAGGTGAATGATATACCCACAGGAGCCAGAGATTGGAAGCTCTTTCCCAAGGACCACACAGGGAATCTCTGCTGCCCTCAGCGTGGGCTCAAATTCTCCTGCAGTCTCCCACTGGGTTGCCATGGTTACCGAATTGTAGCGTCTCTGGAGAGTACTCACGTGAATTCCCTGAGTTCTCTCCCCCGCTGTCTCTTTTTTCACAGTCTCAGTTCATTAGCACCACACATTCACTAGGTCCTAATCTCCTGTTATGTCACCCCCACCCCCAGAGTCAGGTTTTTCTGCTTGGCTGAGGGCGGGTGCAGTCCTGACTTAGGTCGCCCCTCTTATGACGTATGTCCAATAGGGTGCCTGCTCTTTGTCTTGCTCGCCTTTGAGAGGTGAGCAGAGAGAGAGAAACTCGTGTCCATATTGGTCACTTTTTTTTTTCTTCTCTCTCTCTTCTAGTTAGCCTGGTGAACTTTTCCCCACAGGGTTTCAAGCCTCGTTTGCTCTGGTCTCCTCTTTCTGCTTGCCCGCCGGTGTCTCGGGCTATTGAGGTTCGGCTCACGTCGCGTTCCAGCGCTGGTGTGTTGAGTCTGCCGCTGGTGTCCCGAACTTGGGCTCCCACGCTCTCCACACAGGTCCACTGTGAATCACTAGTTCCGGAAGAGTTTCCTCTGCTATTTCTTCCCCTACTCTTCCTTGAACCTGCAGTATCTCCACTTTTATTAAACTGTCTCTCCCCGGACTATCAGTGTGCTCCCTTCCTATTCGGCCATCTTGCCGCTCTTCGAATTTGACAGTTCTAAGTATTTCATACAAGTGGAATCATACAGTAGTTGTCTTTCTGTGACTAGCTTGCTTCACTTAGCACAGTCTCCTCAAAATTCACCCATGTTTTAGTGCGTGGTGAGATTCCCTTCCTTTTATGTTTTTTATTTGTATATTTAATTTTATTTGATATATAGCACTATGAGCTTATTATAGCTGAAATCCATTACAAGATTTTTGTTTAATGATTAGTCATCTTCACAAAGACAATAATACTGCTGTGGAAGACCTAAGGGGAGGGGGCAAACTGATACATTTATTTACAATTCCCTGTGTTGTAGACATTTAATCTATATATTGTTACTAATTTATAATGAGAGTTTTACATAAACAAGAAAATGATTCCCTCTATTTCTATGTGTATTCAGCAATAGTATTTTATAATAGAATATATATTGATATTGATATATATTATATCAAAGTGAAGAACATCAGATGTTCTTTTGCATTAACGTTATGTTTTCTTTAGACAATTATAGCTAAATTCTCAAAAGAACTAAATATATTCAAATGCTACACAACTAAAACTAAGCCAACATATTTGGCTTATAATATCATTTTTAGAATCATTTAAAGTGCTATAAGCAATCTGGCAATCAACACTTTCTATGAGAATAAAACTATAAAACTATCTTTAAACATTGATTTACAACATATACAATGTTTATCTGTAATAGCTGAAATTTCAGCACAAAGTCACCATCAACATGGGTAACAGCAGGATTATCTTTGTTTTTTTTAATAACATGAAGCTTTGAAATTTAACTGAAGAATTATTGCCACAATGACTTATTTACTGACTTCCTACAAAAGAAGATAAGAACTACCAATGTTTTCTATCTTTTCATTTTTTGTGAAGTCACTTGACAGTAAGTTTGCATATTCAACAAGTCTACTCAGTCACAATATTGTCTACTATAATCATTGCCTTTTATAAGAGCAAATGCTAATAGTAATTAATAACAACTGAAAAAAAAACACAAGATTTTTTTTTCCTTGTGAACAGGAATAACCTAAATTTTGGTTAAAACAACAAAACTATAAAATAGTATACGTGACACAGTATTTGAAGACATATGCATCTGTTTCATAGTCTTTGTACTTATCATAATGCCCTATGCTAAGCTACAGATTTGTAAATATTTTCTTAATATATTAAAACCAATAGAACCATTAAGTTCCCATACTCCTTTGTCATTTTATAACTCTTTACCAGATAATTCAGTGATGAAAGCACGTACCCAAACCTGCAGATCTTGTGCACTGTGGTCTGTGGTCTGTTCTCAAATCCCATTTTTATTAAAATGAAACTGAGAATATTTTCAAAATTAACAAAGAGAATGTTGTAGGATAAATCAAAACTGTAAAATTCAGTAGTTACAAAATATGTATTATTTTGGCATGTGGCTTTTTTTTTCATAAGATGGGCATGTCCAAATATTACCTTTACTAACTTCACAGACACATAAGTATCTGGATTTCATGTCCTCAAACCCTCAATTAGACTGCTCTAGTAAAATAATTAGAAAAAAAGAAAAGAAATATACGTTCAAACAAAGAGCACCATCCTGTTAGGAGACTATACTAACATGAATTGAAAATGAGGTTGTCACTATGATCAAAATACCACCAAATTTCTTTTTTTAAAGATTTAGTTATTCATTTATTTTAAAGTCAGAGTTATACAGAGAGAAGAGAGGCAGAGACAGAGAGAGAGGTCTTCCATCTGATGATTCACTCCCCAGTTGGCAGCAACAGCCAGAGCTGCGCCGATCCGAAGCTAGGAGCCAAGAGCTTAGTCTGGGTCTCCCATGCGGGTGCAGGGGCCCAAGGACTTGGGCCATCTTCTACCGCTTTCCCAGGCCATAGCAGAGAGCTGGATGGGAAGTGGAACAGCTGGGACTCAAACCAGCACCCATATGGGATGCCGGCGCTTCAGGCCAGGGTGTTAACCTGCTGCACCACAGCGCTGGCCCCTTGCCAAATTTCTTAAAACATCCTAGTCAGCAGACTACACAGAACCAGACCATGGTCTAACCTTAAATAATTCTGGAACACAAACATGATTTGAAAACAACACCAAAATTATAGCAGTAAAAAAAAAAATGGTGATGCAGACTAATTTTAAAGCACAAGTGACATGTTACATTGTATTGCTTCTTGAACTTTCCAAACACTGCTTGTCCTTATGAGGTTTGGGCCATTACCCTGCTAAGACAGAGAACACTGCATTTATTCAAAAGCCCAGATCTCAATGTCCTGGATAACAAAATTGTCTTTCGCTGAAAGTGTATGACTCCCAAATGTCTTACAAGAATGGCTTCTTCCATGGTAGAGCTCTCCATCAAGCCAACGGGCAAATTCTCCTCCTCCACCACCAAAAGCTAGGGAATCCATGTCTCCTCCGATAAAAAACCTACTGCCTTTGTCCACTGAGAGACCTCAAATTCTAGACAGAATGTAAAAACAAAGGTCTCTCCTGTACAGTAAAGGCATCACTCACTTTAAAAGGCTCGGATGCCAATGCACCAAAAACCTGCCCATCACTATCTTTCATCACCATCAGCACTGGGGTGTCCAAACCTGTCATGGTTCCATAAAGGGTCTTCAGGCTTGTACCACACTTTCCAGTGCCAGAAACAAGAGTCCGTGGGTAGCCAGTGGTTCTTGGTGGAAGGTGCGTGGTCATCTTTTCAATTTGATCTGGCAGTAAGAGTTCCTGGGATCACCTAGGTTTGGTCGAAAAGATTCAGACTCCAGGTCTGCTTTCACTGGAGCTACTTGCTTTGAATTAACGTCTCCCCTTGCGGTAATCCCCATTCTCTGGCTGCTGCTCATTAGAAGAATCCTTATTTGTTTCAGACTCTTCAGTCTTCTCTACTTCTATGAATATAGGTTCTCGGGCATGTTCACCAGTAGCTTCTGCATTTATTTCTGGACTCCACTGAATGAAGAAGGCAAACAAGTGGTCTGTGCTTTCTTGTGGTGTGGCAAACCAATATTCATGTTTCTTATCTCTCTGTGCACCCTGTTGCATTGTATCACTGGCTTGTGATACAAATGTTTTCCTCATTGGTTTTCCAACTCTGAGACATAAGAACTGGTGTAATCGATGTCTTCTCTTTCTTTTAAAAGCACAGAACTTTCTACGTGTCCGTCAGGAGACGCAATTTTACGCTTAGTTTCCTCTTGTGACGCGTGCTGCATAGTTTCTCTTTGCTCTTTGGTTTGTTGCATAGTACGGCTTTTCCAGAGTTGGCGTAGCTCTTCTACCTCTGTCTCTGAGTCCTGATTTTACTCCTTCCCCTGTTTTACTCTGTTAACAGTTTGCTGTTGTTTAAGTTCTGTTGCTTCCCCACAGGGCATATTTTCTTTTCCATCTTCTTCCTGGTCTAATGAATTCTCATCACAAAAAAAAATCTTTATCTGCATTGCCTTTCCTGTTTGTGCTTTGTTCTTTAGGGCATGGTATTTCTTTCTTTCTCTCTCTCTCTCTCTCTCTCTCTCTCTCTCTCTCTCTCTCTCTCTTTCTTTCTTTCTTTTTCTTTCTTTCTTTTCCTTCCTTCCTTCCTTCCTTCCTTCCTTCCTTCCTTCCTTCCTTCCTTCCTTTCTTTCTGACAGGTAGAGTTATAGACAGTGAGAGAGACAGAGAGAAAGGTCTTCCTTTTCCGTTGGTTCACTCTCCAGATGGCTGCAACAGCCAGAGCTGCGCCGATCCGAAGCCAAGAGCTGGATGCTTCCTCCTGGTCTCCCATGCAGGTGCAGGGGCCCAAGTACTTGGGCCATCCTCCACTGCACTCCTGGGCCACAGCAGAGAGCTGGACTGGAAGAGGAGCAGCCGGGACTAGTACCTGGTGCCCATATGGGATGCCGGCGCCACAGGCAGAGGATTAACCAAGTGAGCCATGGTGCCAGCCCCATAGGGGCCTGGTATTTCTTCAAAGTTCTCTGCAGTCCGATCTTTAGTGGCCGTTTCATGATTATTTAAATCAGTGTTATTAGATAAAGTCCCAACTTCGTTTGTGGACTGTCCCGAATCAGATGTTAAGTGACCAGGAGCACTAGTGGACTCTTGACTCCCAAATGTGCCACCTCAGCCTGACTGACAGCTCGCACGATCCTGAGGATGCACCAGATGATTTGTCTTCTCGCAGCTCATCTGCAGACAGAAGCTCTTCCCTATGGGAGACGGGGATTCTGTGAGCACATCTTCAGAAGTAGATTCCTCAGTGCTCCAAGGAGCAGTGCTGGCACTGTCATTACCTGCATTGCGGATTCGGGAGTCTACCTGCTCAGTGTTGCCTCCTTTCATTCTCTTTGAATGGCAGTAGTCCCTTCTTGGTAACGGATCTATTTCTATGGGTAAGGGTTCCTTTATTTTGCTGCCCAAAATCTCTTTGAACATTGCAGCTGACATCACCTCTTCCACTGGACACACAATGCCGTATTCCTCACAGCCATTCTTTTGAACCAAAGGGTCAGTTTTATGTGGATCAAACGTTATATGATTTGGCATAGCTAGCAGCACACCACTGACTGTGCCCTTGCCACTTGTTATATATTTGCAATTAATTTTAAGAAATGTCTCAGTAAATGCTTCTTCTTCCTCAGAACTTGAAGATACAACTCGTGCAGGTCGAATATCAGTAAAAGCAGATGCGGGAGCTGCTTCTTTCGGGTGGACTACATCAGGATCATGGGGCTTAGAGATGGAGAACTCTCAACACTGGAGACATATTCAGGATCACAAACATAAAATTAGTCCAATAACAATTGCTCCAGAAAATAACTTATTGAGTTGAACAAGTTCATTGGGTGTTGTATCAAATTTCAGGGTCATGCTAATCAACGGACCCCTTGATTCAATTGTGTATTCAATAGTCCCTTTAGGTTTCTGAAAAGACATTTGTTTCCCATCTTCCTTGAATAGGGTCTTCTTTTGGCCAGTGTCAGGTCCCTCCAGGCTGGATGGCTCTGGAAATTGATGGGGCAGAGACTGGCACCCAGGGTCCCCTTTGGTGGGCTCCCTCAGGTAATCCTTGAAGCGCACCTGCTGGGCTTCACCACCACCCCCATCCCCCACAGGACGTTGGTGGTGCCCCACAGAAGGCACCTGCTCTCTTCCCGGTGAATGTGGTCAAGTTGTCCCTGCTGTCACGGGGCAGGCTGCGGGGTAGGGGCCAAAGAGGTCCACGGTTTCTGCGGCTGCTGCCACAGAAAGTACCAGCCCTCCCGCCTGTCCGACCCAACCCGGGCATCTTCCTTTCAAAAGCTAAATAGCGTTCCATATGTGTGTACCACATTTAGACACTTGGGTTGCTTCCTTTGGTCATTGAGAAGACTCCACCATAAACATGGAGATAAAAACATCTCTTTGAAGATTTTATTAATTTATTTGAGAGGTAGAATTACAGATAGGGAAAGGGAGAGACAGGGAGAAAGGTCTACCATCCGCTGGTTCACTCCCCAAATGGCTGCAACCCAGCCAGAGCTGGGCCGATCTGAAGGCAAGAGCCAGGAGCTTCTTCTAGGTCTCCCACGTGGATGCAGGGGTCCAAGCACTTGGGCCATCCTCTATGGCTTTCTCAGGCCATAGCAGGGAGCTGGATAGGAAGAGGAGCAACCAGGACTTGAACCCGCCCCACAGGAGGATTAACATACTGTACGATAGCGTAGGCCTCCAAAACAATCTTTTTTTTTTTTAATTCTTTTTTTTCTAGGCATTTCTTCCTCAGTTTATTTTTTTTTTTAACTTTTATTTAATGAATACAAATTTCCAAAGTACAGCTTATGGATTACAATGGCTCCCCCCGCCATAACTTCCCTCCCACCCGCAACCCTCCCCTTTCCCGCTCCCTCTCCCCTTCCATTCACATCAAGATTCATTTTCAGTTCTCTTTATATACAGAAGATCAGCCAAACATCTCTTTTTGAAACCCTGTTTTCAATTCTTTTTCCACCCAGAAAGGGGATTGATGGATCACAAGGAAATTTTATTTTTCATTTTTTGATGAACCACCATACTCTTTTCTGTAGTAGCTGCACCATTTTACATTCTCACCAACAGTGCACACAGTTCCAATTTCTCTACAGCCTTGCCAACTCTTTCTTTATAGTAGCCATCCTAACAGTTGTAAGGTGGTGTCTCACTACAGGTTTGATTTACATTTCCCTGATGATCAGTAATGTTGGGCATCTCTTTATATGCTTGTTGGCCATTTGTGTATCTTCCTTGAACAGTGTCTACTCAATTCCTTTGCCCCTTTTTTGATTATTGATTCATAGCTGTTACTTATGTATTCTGAAACTTAACCCCTTATCTGTTCATTGTGTCCTTTGATGCACAAAAGTCTTTAACCCTGATATGTATATTTTTCTACTATTGTACTTTTGATATCATATCCAATATATCATAGCAAATACAGTGCCATGATGTATTTCCCCCTATGTTTTCTCCAAAGATTTTTATAGTTTTAACTTATGTTTAGATCTACGATACATTTTGAGTTAAATTTTGTATATGGTGTGAAGTGAGGGTCAAAATTCATTCCTTCACATGTGGATATCTAATTTTTACTAGACTACATGTTGAAAAACTGCTACCTCATTGATAGTAGGTCAGTCTGAAACCGGAAGACAGGAACTCAATACAAGTCTCCTATGTGGGTGTCAGGATCCCAACCATTTGAGTCATCACCCATCCCTCCCAAGGTCTGCACTGGTAGGAAGCAGAGGGCAGGAGCCAAAGCTGGGTATGGAATCTGGGTACTTGGGTGTGAGACTCAGGCACCTTAACCAGCAGGTCAAATGCCCATTCTATGTGCAGTATTTTATTGGATCATCGTAACAGTCCTTTGAAATATGCATTTTAGTTTTGTTTTATATATGAGGAAATCAAGGCTTATTATAAATGCTTGGTGACAGTGTTAGTTGGGAGTCAGAACCACAGTGCAAACTCATAGTCACTTGGCTCCAAGCCTGTGCTGTTATCATTCAGCTATACAGCCATTAAGGATGAAAGGCTGGCGAATACAAGGTTTGTGGAAAAGTGGAATTAAAAGATAAGTTTATTTTAGTGCAAAAAATTCAAATCTATGCATAGTTTTTTTTTTCATATTACAAATTTCCTGACAGCTTTCTGAAGTGGGATCTGGTGACTCACCTCCTTTGTGACAGGCCTGGAAGTGATTTCATCAGGACCCTCAGAGTCAGGGCTGCTGCTCTGTGTGCCAGTCTCACCAAGGAAACCATAAACAGAACATCAACTACATTGTAACAGGAGGGATGCCTTTCCAATGACTAAGGCACCCTGTCCTGGTTTCCAACGCCATGGTGTCCTTGAAGGAGAAGGCATCACCTGAAAGCAGCTAGGTGAGCACAGAGTCGGCACGAGGAACGCCTGCTTTCTCCAGGCGTCGGTAAGGTCAGGTGTAGCAGTCCTTCTCTACTACACAGCAAAACCACAGTGGAGCCTCCATCCGGATCTGACAGCGTCAGGCGCTCTCTCCCAGACTGCGCATACCAAACAGCACATGTTGCCCCTCAGACTCCTTTTTGCTTGGTTCTGTGATGCTTAGCTCTATTTTTCGTTTCTGAGAAATTGAAGTTATCTTAGCTTTCTTGATTGTCACATTTTCTGGTTCTGCCTCTTTAAAATTACATCTGGCCACCTGATTGTAATTATGGATATTTCCAAAGCTCATCATGAAACATGTGTTCATTGACATGCTCTTGGTGTATGCATAGACATTACGCATGAATTTATTTAGCTTCTTCTTCTTCTTTTTTTTTTTTTTTTTGCCTTTCATAGTTCCTGTGAGCACTTCTAGAACTGATGTTTTTCCATAAATAGGGATATTGCCATTATGGGCTGTATATACGCCAGTCTCACCTGACAAGATTCCTCTAGATTGTGTCATGTATTTTAAAATATCTGCTATTTAGCATAATATAGAACATATTAAAGATACTAAGTAAAACTGTGCCAATGAAGTCTTTACATCAAGAACAATATTCCAGGGGCCAGCACCGTGGCATAGCAGGTAAAGCCTCTGCCTGCAGTGCCAGCATCCCAAATGGGCCCCAATTCGAGTCTTGTCTGCTCCACTTCTGATCCAGGTCCCTGCTAATGTGCCTGGGAAAGCAGCAGATGGCCCAAACACTTGTTTTTCTAACTGTAGTGCATGCAAGGGGGGCCAGCTGTGTGTGCAGATTCTTCTCAGTCTCAAACACTTGGGCCCTTGCACCCACATGGGAGACCCAGAAGAAACTCCTGGCTCCTGGCTTTGGATCAGTTCAGCTCTGCCCAATGCGGCCATTTTGGGAGTGAACCAGTGGATGGAAGACCTGTCTCTCTGTGTGTCTCTCTCTCTCTAGCTGTGTCTGTAGTTCTGTCTCTCAAATAAATCCTTAGCAAATAATATAAGTTGAATCTTGGAAACACCATACTAAGTGAAAGATCCACTCACAAAGGACTACATGTTCTGATTCCATTTACGTGAAATGGCAAATTTACATGAAATAGGCAAAGCTATAAGAATAAAAAATAGAGGTGGCTGTTTGGCTTAGTGGTTAACATGTGGCTTGGGACACTTACATCCTATAGCACAGTGCTGGTTCAAGTCCTAGTTCCACTGGTGATCCAGCTTCCTACTAATGTACATCCTGGGAAGCAGCAGACAATGGTTCCAGTACTTGGGTCTCTGCCACCCAAACCTGAGACCAGATCGGGTTCTGGGCTTCTAGTTTCAGCCTACTTCAAACCTAGCAGTTCTTTACATTGGTAGTAAACTACTGAACAAGTGGGTAGAAGATCCCTCTGTGTGTGTGTGTGTGTGTGATTCTGCCTTTCAAATAAAAATTGAAAGTAGATTTGTGTTTGTCTATGGTTGGAGGGATTGGGTAGTAATTTATAATAGGTATGAGATTTCCTTTTGTGGTAAGAAAAAAATTTGTGGGGTATGGTGGTATAGTGGGTTAAGCTACCGCCTGTGACACCAACATCCCACATGGATGCTCCATTTACGATCCTGCTCCCTGTTAATGCACCTGGGAAAGCAGCAGAAGATAGCTCAAGTGCTTGGGCCCCTGCACCCACGTAGAAGAACTTGATGAAGCTCCTGGCTCTTGGGTTTGGCCTGGCACAGCCCTGGGTGTTGTGGCCATTTGGGGAGTGAATTAATGGATGGAAGATTCTCTCTCTCTCTGCCTTTACAATAAATTAAATAGAAAAAATGTTCTAAAATTAGATTGTGATGGTGATGTAACAACTCTCTGAATATACTAAGAAACCAC
The DNA here is from genome assembly GCF_033115175.1 of Lepus europaeus. Taxonomy (NCBI): domain Eukaryota; kingdom Metazoa; phylum Chordata; class Mammalia; order Lagomorpha; family Leporidae; genus Lepus; species Lepus europaeus. The sequence continues at coordinate 101,379,614 of NC_084827.1, read as the reverse complement.
TGAATTTTATAATTTGAATGAGTGACTTTTATGGCATACAAATTATATGTGAATTTGTAAAATACAAAAGACTCAACTGACTTACTATCGAAATTCAAAGCCTGTTGGAAAATCCGGCCATTTGCCTTCCACTCTCACAGCACAACAATCACGCAGGAGGCTTCTGTGATCCCAAGATGTATGAGGATTGCTCCCCACCAGCAAGCCAGCAGTCAGTTCTGCAGTGGACACCAGGTGGGTGTCCTCTAATTCAGTTCACTCTCCGGAGATAGCATCAGATCCCACAGGGTAGAGGCTCAGTCCCAAGACTGCCCCCACCCCTGCCCACTCCAGACACCAATCACAAACTCCAGGTTTGATTCATTTGCTCAGGTGGCTCACAGAACTCAGGGAGATGCATTTACTAATTCATTATGAGGGATACAAATAAAGAAATGCATAGATCCAGGTGCAGGAGAGGCAGCGTGGAGCTTCCATACGCTCTTTGGATCCGCCACCTTCTAAGAACCTCCACCAGAAGCTTGCCAGACCCCATCCTTCTGGGTTGTTATGGAGACTTCATTGCAGAGGTATGATTAAATCATTTACAGGCATGTCGAGATGCGATTGGACACAAAGGGAATGATCCAATGCTAATAGACTGAAGGGGCAAAATCAAAGACATCAAAGGGTCCCTTTTTGCTGCCTCACATGCTAACAGTCTATAATAGTCATTTGCCCACTGACTGCGTAATACCATATCCCACAATAGTTGTCTTTGCTAAAAATCTGCCGAGCTGTCTTTGAAGGGTCCCTCATGAGACCAGATAGAACCAAGATGCAGCCAGAATTGAGACTGCCACCTGCACCAATCAACTCAGGCTGACAGGAGAGTCATTTTCTGGCTCATGGTCATGTTGAATGCCACACCCGCCATGACGTTTCAGGAGCCGTCTCTGAACATGCGTTGCATGGAAACAGAAGGTTTGTTAACATGCATACCCAGGGAACTTTCCTCACCCCATTCTGCTGCACCTAGCGTGTTCTGTCCCATGATTTCACCCAGCTCTGCACCATTTACCCCAACACCGTAAGTTCCTAAAGCCCTTTCTGAACGGGCAGGTGACTTCGGGTTTGATGAGTTTTGCTTGTCCCCTCGGCTACGCACCTGGTGCTCTTCTAAGTGTAGTGCATGTGAGGGGGCAGCTGTCCAGATTCTTCTCAGCCTCTCTGTACAGTGCTCTTCCTACGAGGGGTGAGATAGGACGCCTCTGAAATGGAGGCTTTATGATCTCCTATCCAACAAGATGGGTCAGAGTACCACAGCAAGCTCCAAGTCAGAAAGGCAGGGGGAGGTACAGTTTCTATGATCTGCTCTGAGGAAGAGAAATTCTAGTTTCTGTGCTTGCCTTGGGGATGTGGTTATGAGCCAAGAACGGTGAAAGAAAAACAAAATATCTACACAGAAGTTTTCAAAATATTTTTGGAAAATGTGTATTATGAAAAAAATTATGCATGGATTTTCAATATTTTTGCACCAGAAAAATTCATCTTTAATTTCATTTTTCATGAAGTTTAAAATCAATTTTATTTATTCAAAAGCCAGAGAGAGAGAAAGACTTGTATATACTGACATATTCCCCAAATGGCTGAAAGAGCTGGGCTGGGCCATGCTGACACCAGTGACTGGGAACTCTGTTTGGGTCTCCCACATGGGTGGCAGATGAAATTATTTGAGCTAGGGGCTGGCGCTGTGGCACAGCAGATTAAAGCCCTGGTCTGCAACACCGGCATCCCATATGGGCACCGGTTCGATTCCCGGCTGCCCCTCTTCTGATCCAGCTCTCTGCTGTGGCCTGGGAAAGCAGTGGTCCAAGTCCTTGCTCCCCTGCACGCATGTGGGAGACCAGGAAGAAGCTTCTGGCTCCTGGCTTCGAATCGGTGCAGCTGCAGCCGTTGCAGCCATCTGGGGAGTGAACCAGCAGATGGAAGGCCTCTCTCTCTGTCTACCTCTCTCTGTAACTCTTTCAAATAAATAAAATAAATCTTAAAAGAAAAAAAAGAAATTATTTGAGCTATCACCTGCTGCTTCCCAGGCTGTGCATTAGCAGGAAACTGAAGCCAGACTAAGTCAGACACTATGATATGGCTATGGGCAGCCCAAGTGGTGTCTTAACCACTGTGCCAAATGCCTGCTCCTCATCTTTGTAAGAACTTTTTAAAGTATGCTTGTACGACTGAACATAATTTAGAATGGGAATGGGATCAGTTGGTAATTATTCACCTTTGGGTACAGAATTGTTCTACAATTTATCTAATAAATATACTATTCTGGCCCATTTCAGAGCTTTCTGCAAAATCAGCCTTGACGTCTGCTGATTAAAAATAACCCACAAAAGAACAATAGTTGGCATGAAGGGAGCAACCAAAGGAAGGGTATTAGCAAGAGAACTGAGAGATGCCTAACTTCCCCATGCAGTTTGGAAGGTAGGCAGTTGCCATTTAGTGATTTCCCGCCTTCATAAAGCAAGTATTTCCCAAAAGTGTATCCCATGGGACTCTTCCCCTGAGATGTTCATGGAAAACTGATCCTAAAATAAAGTTTGGGAAACACTGCACACGACATTTCTCTTCTAAGAGAATTATGGAGATTTGTGGGAATAAATTCTAAGACATTCGTCAGTACAATCTCTTTGGGGTGGCTACATAGCGTGGCCGCAGCACCTGCTGCTCCATCAGGAGAGGCTTGAGGTCAAGTTAAAATGCAACTGCTGCAAAGAAACCAGGAGCAGAAGTACCATTGGTAGATTTTCTTTTCTTTCCCTTTTTTTAAAAAAAAATGATTATTTGTCTGAAAGGCCAAGATACAGAGAGAGGAGGAGAGAGAAAGAGAGAGATCTTCCATCTGCTGGCCCACTCCCCAAACGGCTGCAAGGGCCAGGGCTGAGCCAGGCCAAAGCCAGGAGCCTCCTCCAAGTCTCCCACATCAGTGCAAGGGTCCAAGCACTTGAGTCATCTTCTGTTGCTTTCCAAGCACATCAGCAGGGAGCTGGATCAAAAGTGGAGCAGCTGGGATGCTGGCACTGCAGGGGGAGGCTTAGCCTTCTACACCACAGCACTGCCCCCCCCCCCCATTTGTAGATTTTGATGGCGTCCTCTATGGAGACAAAACAAAAATGATGGCCAGTCTTTCTGTGAGATTCTACAAGGATCTTTGGACACATGGTGCTGTTGAGTTCTCACAGAGGGTGTATAAATCAGGGTGGGATGAGAGTCTCTTTGTGATAGGACCTTGAAAATCTGCCTGCACCCGGAGATTCCATCCTACACCAGGCTGGCCTGTTGAAGCAGAATTGTTTTGTCTCTGTCTTTGACAAATGCTTCCAATTCCAAGATGGCCCAGAGGACCGGAACAGGGCAGTTATCCATCATGGGGGCGATGAGATCATGCAGGACAAGTCTTGACAAGACAGAGTAGTCTTCTCACAGGGTGTAGGGTGAGAGCGATGTGTTCACTGCAAAGGTGTCTGTGCAGGACACAGAGCTCCACAGGGCATCTGCAGTCACAGGGAGCCTGCGGTGGACCCGAAAGACCTGGTGCTGCTGGGGGTGACACCAGTGGCTCTATCACCTTCATGCTGTTCCCTGCTCACGCCGACACCAGCATTCAACACCACCCTCAACCTGACACCAGCATTCTGTTCCAGGTCTACCTGCACCACCTCAACAAGTGCTCTAAGGCCCATATTCACCTGTGATGTGGGCAAAACCATCTGGCTTCCTCAAGGTGCCACCACGCAAGCCCAAATGCTGAGAAAAAAGAAATGCAAATCATCACAGGGAGACGTTTTCATACCACTGACTCTTGGGAAGGAAGCAGCTGGCAACTGAAGTCTGGAGCACTTGCCACTGGATCATTATAACTTTCAATGTTGCACCTTCAAGTTCTTAGGGGAGTCTCCATTTAATGCATGCTTGGAAAATTATCTGCAGAAGCAAGCTGTGTTTGCAAGCACTTCATAGTTCCCAAGGATTAAAAAAAAAAAAAGTTCCACTTGATCAATTTAATTCTTTTTATGTTAAATTCCTCCCTCACTCCTCTGCTCTCCCACCCTCTTTTCCAAGCTGTTTCTCTTTGCAGCATGTCACTGGTGATGAGTTTCAAGATTATGCATTTTTAAAAAATTATTTGAAAGTCAGAGTTACAGAAAGGCAGAGGGAGGGAGAAAGGGAGGGAAAGAGAGAGAGCGAGAGAGAGAGAATGTCTTCCATTCACTGGTTCACTCCCCAGATGTCTGCAATGGCTGGAACTGGGCCTATCTGAAGCCAGGAGCCAGGAGCTTCTTCTGGTTCTCTTGCATGGGTACAGGGGCCCAAGCACATGGGCCATTCTCTGCTGCTTTCCCAGGCACATTAGCAGGGAGCTGGATCAGAAGTGGAGCAGCCAAGACCCAAACTGGCACCCAAATGGATGCTGGCACCGCAGGTGGCGGCTTTACACACTACACCACAGTGCTGGCCCCCAGGCTTATACAATCTTGTTTTCTTGTTTGAGTTCAAAACTTCTGTATCCAGGGGCTGGTGCTGTAGCATAGCATGTTAAGCTGCCACCTGTAGTGCCAGCGTCCCATATAGGCCACAGTTCGAGTCCTGGCTGCTCCTCTTCCAATCCAGCTCTCTGTTGTGGCCTGGGAAAGCAGTGGAAGATGGCCCAAGTCCTTGGGCCCCTGCAATCACATGTAGGAGACCCAGAGGAGGCTCCTGGCTCCTGGCTTCAGAATGGTGCAGCTCCAGCCTTTGTGGCCATCTGGAGAGTGAACCAGCAGATGGAAGACCTCTCTCTCTCTCTTTCTCTGCCTCTGCCTCTCTGTAACTCTGCCTTTCAAATAAATAAATAAATCTTGAAGTTTGAGGAGGGAAGCCAAGAGCTGTTTTGTGTTCTCCTGACACCACTCTGTCCACCACAGAGTTTATGCTGGGGGGGAGGGGTGCACGTGGCAGTAGGAGCCTAGGGAAATCAGCTTGGAGGTTATCATGGCAGTGTAGAGAATTAGCTATGGGGGACTGAACTTGGGCAGCAGAGGCAGAGCTAGAAAAGAAAGGACTGGTTCGAGAGAGACACGGACGCCGGTCTGATCAAAGCTTGGTCACTGGGCGGCTGTTAGCAGAGGGGGTGGTCCCTAGGCTAGGGGGTTGGGTGACTGCATCTGTATGTATGGCAGCCCCGTTAAGAACAAGACATTCGGGAGGTTAGTCTGAAGAGAAAACAATCAAACGACAGACATGTAATCATCATTGCCCCCCACCTCGGAATAGTAGTTTTCTAAACTTTAGGCAAACCATTATGAGTCTGAGGTTAATGTACTTCATCTTAAGCAAAAGAAAACGTGCACAGTTACGTTTGGTTATTAGTTTACAGAGGTGACAAGGAATCCGGAACAATGTGAAGCTCTGCCTTCAGTTACTGCACTTACAGCTCTGAGGCGTCTTCCAGCTGTGGAAACCAGCCGCTCCCCTGCAAGCCGCAACAACGACAACTCAGAGGCTCAACGCAACAATCTTCTGTGAGGACAGGACCCGACAGGAAGACTCCTGATGCTCCATGTGGCATCAGCTTTGGTGGCTCCGCTGAGTCAGAGGATCCTCTTCCGAGGGAAATTTTTTAAAAAGGGTTTTATTTATTATTTATTTGAAAGGCAGAGTTACAGAGAGAGAGACAGAGAGACAGAGAGACAGGGAGGGAGGGGAGGCGGGAGGGAGGGAGGGAGAGATCTTCCATCTGCTAGTTTAATTCCCAGGTGGCTTCAACAGCCAGGCTGAAGCCAAGAGCCAGGAGCTTCATTCAGGTCTCCCATGTGGCGGGGAGAGGCTCAAGCACTTCAGCCATCATTCATTGCTTTCCCAGGCCATTAGCAGGGAGCTGGATCAGAAGTGGGGCAGCTGGCACATGAACCCGGCATCCATAAGGGACACTGGCGTAGCTGGCAGCAGCTTACCCTGCTAAGCCACGATGCTGGTTGCTTTCTGAGGGGATTTACTCCCAGGTTTTCGGTGTTGGCTGAAGCTCGGCCTGGGTCCTCTCCATGTGGCCTGGGCTGCCTCACAGCATGGTAGCCCGGTGCTAAGGGAGAGTGACCCATGCGCTGTATTGCCTTTTACAGCTGAGCTTGGGAGGTTGCATGGCACTCTCTATTATGTGAGAATTGTCATAACAACCAACCTACATCACAGGAAGGGGATGTAACCTCCACCTCTTGATGGGTGCATGGAAAAGTTCCAGGAGCACACGAGGGCTGAGAACTGTCGTAGTCATTTCTGCAAAATATTATCTGTTACAATATTTATGACATGTTAGCACAATCAGATTTGACAATTGTCCTTCCTTTGTCACATTTCAAAGAGAAAGTAAAACCAAGGAGTAGCTTTACTTTCCTTAGGCAAAAGTCAATCAGCTAGCTTGAAAGTCACTTGGAGAAACATTACTGCCACATGATCAGGTTAAAATAGAGACTTACTGTTACATGGCAAATTAACTGACAGGAAATCTGGGATGTGAAAGACCAGTATCCCCAACAGAGTGTATGCTAGTCTACCATGGAAACCAGCTTTCCTGATTCTGTAAATGTACTACTGTTAAGTGACCTTGATTCAGCAAGGCCTAGGATATCTTCTTATGTAACCAAAACCATAAATCTGGAAACAAAAATGCATATTTTTCAAAAAGCGCTTGTAACATCTTGAATTCTCTTGAAGATTACTAATACTGTAATATTGTAATATCTGAGAATGTAGGATGTGAGACAAGGAGACAGAAAAAAATGAGAAAATAAACAAAAAAATTTTTTAGAAGGTTAGGGTTTAAAATTTAAGAAACAACAGCAGGCGATTTGTGCACTGGCTAAGATGCCACCTAGGACGTCTGACTCCTGCAGTGGAGTGCCTGCGTTGAGTACTGCTTCCGCTTCTGATTGCACTTTCCTGCTAATGTGCTCCTGGGAGGCAGCAGGAATGGCCCAAGTACTTGTGTTCCTGCGCCATGTAGAAGACTTGGATTGAGTTCCAGTCTCCTGGCTTCAGCCTAGCCCAGGCTGAGCTGCTGTGGACATCTGGGGAGTGAATCAGTGGGTAGACAATCTCTCTCTGTCTCTGTCCTCTGCCATTCAGTTAAAAAATAAAGAGAAATTAAGCCGGCGCCGCGGCTCAGTAGGCTAATCCTCCGCCTTGCGGCGCCGGCACACCGGGTTCTAGTCCCGGTCAGGGCACCAATCCTGTCCCGGTTGCCCCTCTTCCAGGCCAGCTCTCTGCTGTGGCCGGGGAGTGTAGTGGAGGATGGCCCAAGTGCTTGGGCCCTGCACCCCATGGGAGACCAGGAGAAGCACCTGGCTCCTGCCATCGGAACACCGCGGCGGCCATTGGAGGGTGAACCAATGGCAAAAAGACCTTTCTCTCTGTCTCTCTCTCTCACTATCTACTCTGCCTGTTAAAAAAATAAAATAAAATAAAATAAAAAATAAAGAGAAATTAAAATTGAATTAAGAACAAACAAACAACACAATTCCGCACCACAGTGGAAAAGCAGCTGAACTGCAGAATTTCTTTCGTACATTCCAAATGACCCTGCTTCCTGGTAGTCTCACTGCCAGCCACACGGGCTTGCCCTGTGGTCAGGCAGTTCTCCCTGTGCCCAGTACTCACCGTCTTCATGTTTTTTTAATTTTGTTCAGTAGCCCTGGATCTTTGCTTTCTCTGAATGAATTCCAACTCACACCAGGTCCATGGAAAGATGGCCAATTATAAAGTGTAAGGTTTATTTAATAGCAAAGGATAAGGGGACATGAGAGAAGGTTTCACAGTGCAGAGCATAACCCAGCAAGCTCCCAGACAGTATGGCTTAGGGCTTTCTGGATTCCCAGAGTTCTCTCTGGGGAGGAGTGCTATGGGTGATAACAGGTGCGATTGCATCAGATAGGATGCAATCCCTGGGCAATTTTCTTTCCTTTTTTTTTTTTTTTTTTTGTTACTACATCATTTGTTATGATAACCAAAAGTGGAAACAGTCAAAGAGCACAGCAACAGAAGGCAGTTATACAAAACATCCATACAACCATTAGAAATATTTTGACGGGGCAGGCTTTGTGGTACAGTGCATTAAGACACCACTTGTCACACTAGCATCCCATGCTGGAGTTGGGAAATTTTCAAAGATGCTTCAGAAAACTTTTTAAAAGCATAAGAGATGGGGCCAGTGCCATGGCATAACAGGTAAAGCCACTGCCTGCAGCGCTGGCATCCCATATAGGTGCCAGTTCAAGTTCGTTCGGGCTGCTCCATTTCCAATCCGGCTCTCTGCTATGGCCTGGGAAAGCGGTAGAAGATAGCTCAAGTCCTTGGGCCCCTGCACTCATGTGGGAGACATGGAAGAAGCTCTTGGCTCCTGGCTTTGGATTGGCCCAGCTCCAGCTGTTGCAGCCATCTGGGGAGTGAACCAGTGGATGGAAGACCTCTCTGCCTCCGCCTCTCTGCAACTCTGCCTTTCAAATAAATAAATAAATCTTAAAAAAATTATACATAAACACAAATGAGTGCAGCATATGTGTCAAGTTCAGTACATTTTCACAACCCAGACGCCTCCAGGGAGTTTTTATACTTTGAGCTCTTCCTCACCCACCTGTTCTGAAAATGCTGACATTGGGTTCTTGAGCATTTGCTGTGATGCTGGGTGTATTTCCCCAGCTCACCTCTTAGTTGGCCCAGGCTGCAGGTTTATTTAGGACCCGTATCTGCCTTCACCTTGGCCAGTTTTGCCAGTGTCCATCAGCCCTCTTTCTCCATTCAGCTCTTGTTCACCCTCAGCCACACATGCTAGTAAGCAGTGGCCCACTAATTGCTTTATGCCCCTTCTAATGCATTGCAATCATATTTTTTAAAAAAAGATTTATATATATATATATATTTATTTGAATGGCAAAGTGTTAGGGTGAGGGGGTGATTGTCCATCTGATATTTCACTCCCCAAACTGCTGCAAGAGCCAGGGCTGAGCCAGGCCAAAGCCAGGAGCCAGGAACCCCATCCAGGTCTCCCAGGTGGGTGAGAGGAGCTCAAGGATTTGAGTCATGATCCTCTGCTTTCCCTAGCACATTGGCAGGGAACCAGCCCAGAAGCAGAGCAGCAGGGACTAGAAATTGCATGCTAGTGTCACAAGTGGGGGCTTAACCCACTGTACCACAATGAGAGCATACTAATGAGAGCATTCATAGTAATTGAAAAATTAATTTCCCTTTATTTTTAAAGATTTATTAACTTATTTGAAAGGCAGAATTGCAGAATGAGAGGGAGAAAGAGAGAGAGAGAGAGAGCTCTTCCATCTACTGGTTCACTATCTAGCAATGGCTAGGGCTGGGCTAGGACAAAGCAAGGTGCCTGAACTCCATCCAGGTTTCTCATGTGAGTGGCAGAAGCACAACTACGTGGGCCATCTTCTGCTTCCCAGGCACATTAGCAGGGAGCTGGATGCGAAGTAGAGCAGCTGGGACTTGCAGTGGCATCCATATGGTATGGGGGCATGGCATGCTGCATTGCAGGTGGAAGCCTAACCTGCCATGCCGCAACATGGGATCTTAATTTCTCTTTCAATATTTCATTTAGTTTGTTTTCCATGGGGCTGGCCCTTTGGTGCAGCTGGAAAAGCCAACATCTGTGGTTGCCAGCAACCCATATGGATGCTGGTTTGAATCCCAGCTGCTCTGCTTCCGATGCAGGTCTATGATAATGGACTGGGAAAGCAGTGGAAGATGGCCCAAGTCCTTGGGCCCTTGCATCCAGGAATTAGCTCCTGGCTCCAGGATTTGGCCTGGCCCAGTCCTGGCCATTGCAGCTATTTGGGGAATGAACCAGTGGATGGAAGATCTTTGTCTCTCCTCTCTCTCTCTCTCTCTCTCTCTAACTCTTTCAAATAAATAAATAAGCCTAAAAAGTTATTATTTTTTTTTCATATTCTTTAAGTGGCATTGTTACCAGGAGCAGGACTAGAAATTATTGATAAAATAAGATTTCTATCAAAAAATAGGATTGTCAATAGCTACATAATTAAAGAATGAAATGTATAAAACATTTGTATCTTTAATATTTCAAGTCAAAGATCTATTTTAACACTGTACTATGAAATAAGGTAACCAGTTCATTCATATGTTCAAAGATCTCTACAAATTCTTATAAATTTATCTCCATAAATTGTTTCTACAGTATATTGGCAAACTTCCAAATGTTTGCACACTCCTAGATTGCAAACTAATATGACAAAATTCCTCTTGAGGTCATTGTTCTTAAATTGTTGCCACGTGTAGGCAGGGATTTCTTACATATTTTATTTTGAAGAAATATGCTCAATTTTGCTTATCAAATTAGTGGGGGAAAAGATATTATGCTTATTATAATGGGGTTGCCTTTGTAGTACAGTGGGTGAAGCTGTGGCCTGCGATGCTGGTATCACATATGAATGATGCTGCTCCACTTTGATCCAGCTCCCTGCTAATAATGTAGGTCAAAAGCAGCAGATGATGGCCCAAGTACTTGGGGCCCTGCACCCACATGGAGACCTGGAGGGAGTTCCAGTCTCCTAGATTTGTCCTGTCCTGGCTGTTGTGTCCATTTGGGGAGTTATGCAGCAGATGGAGGTTCTCTCCCTTTCTCTCTCTCTCTCTCTCCCTCTCTTACCCCCTCTTTCTGTCATTTGGTCTATCAAATAAATAAAGAAGCCTTAAAAACAAAAACTCATTTTTTAAAAATACTGATCTGGCAGTGCTTTGTCATGTAGTTAGATGTTCAGGGTCTCAGTCGGATGCACTCTGTTAGCCAATTTAAAAATCACAAGCGCTTCACAGTCATCAGTTTTGATCTCCACTTTTCCTTTGGTCTTTTTCACCACAAATCATTTCCCATGATCTCCACTGCACCTTTAAATGTAAGCGCTTTAGGTTATTATTCTTCAAATGTTTAATTTCCGTTTCCTGAGGCTGATCAGCTTTTAATGTTTCCTCATTAAAGAAAACTCTAAAGGTGTGTGGATTAGAAATAAAAGCTATCTGATCTTTCATTTTCATCTGAACAGTCCTACAACAGATAGTGCATTTAGTTACCGAGTGGTAACATGCCTAGGAACGTTTTTCTCGATAACCTTGTACCTCAAAAGGGACTGTCAGGCCCACTGCTCAGCCAGTCGCCAAGGAAACCAGTCCACCTGTGAATCTGGGGGACTCTGGGAAAGGCTGGAGAAAAAGGAAGCAGATTTTAAAACTTAAAGCTGCCAGGCCGGTGCCGTGGCTTAACAGGCTAATCCTCCGCCTTGTGGCGCTGGCACACCAGGTTCTAGTCCTGGTTGGGGCGCCGGATTCTATCCCGGTTGCCCCTCTTCCAGGCCAGCTCTCTGCTGTGGCCCAGGAAGGCAGTGGAGGATGGCCCAAGTGCTTGGGTCCTGCACCCGCATGGGAGACCAGGAGAAGCACCTGGCTCCTGGCTTCGGATCAGCGTGATGCGCCAGCTCAGCGGCCATTGGAGGGTGAACCAACAGCAAAAAGGAAAACCTTTCTCTCTGTCTCTCTCTCTCTCTCACTATCCACTCTGCCTGGCAAAAAAAAAAAAAAAAAAAAAAAAAAAACTTAAAGCTGGGATGAGGACGGCTGATGCTGCGCCCCCTATAAAATTGGCACAGTGGGTAAGCCACCACTTGGGACACCCGCTTCCCGTATTGGAGCCCCTGGGATCCAGTCGGATCTAGCTGCCCGCTAATGCACACCCTGGGAGGCAGCAGATGATGGCTCAAGTGCTTGGGTCCCTGCCCCCCTGCGGGAAATCCGCATGGAGCCCTTGTCCCGGCTTTGGCCTGGTCCAGCCCTGGAAGCTGTGGGCTGTGGGCATCTGGAGAGTGAACCAGGGGATGGAAGATGTTGTTGTCTCTCGCTGCCTTTCAAACAGAACAAAACAAAAGCTCCACATTTCAGGCATTGACTAGACCTTGGAACTTCTGCTTCCTCAGCTGAGGGAAAACTGCAGCGATGATACTCAAGTCAGAACTCCTGATTCTCCTAGGGCCTTAATTCCTGGACCTCTCCGACGGGGGGGGGGGGGGGGGGGGACGCGCATGCGCCCAGCTAATCCCTGTGTGGGTGGGGCCTGCCCTTGTGGGCGGGGCCCACTCCTTCCGTTTCACGGTCTCTCCGGGCACCAACTTCTCCCGCCGCACCTGCGCCTCACGTGACCTGCGCAGCCCGCGGGGCACCTGAGGGCGGATCCCGCGCTCGCAGGGGTCCCAGCGGGGAGAAGGGCGGCGCCCGCGGCAGGGGCAGGTCGGGAAGCTCGACTGGGTTCCACCCGCGGAGCGTCCTCTTTCGGGGCCTCTGAAGCCTCCATTTTCCCGGAATCCGGTTGTAAGCGCGCCACAGGGGCCGGCGGCGGTGTGGACGGCGGTGAGGCGCGCACCTGAGGCTGGCGGCGTGGACGCCGTCCGAACAGCTGGGGGTGAGCGCCTGGCCCAAGAGGCCGCGCCGCCCGGCTGTCCCCCTCCCGGCTTTGGGTCTCTTGGTCCGCGGAGACCCGGCAGGTCTCGGAGTTGGACACATTTCCAGTGCTTTCGTGCCGGAGAAGTAAGTGGCGTTGTTTTGGGGTGCTTGGCGCGTTTCGGGTCGGCTTTCGAGTGGATGGGGAGGCGTGTGCTGACACCGCCTAGGTGGCCCGTGTGCCCAGGGATTTAGCCGACAGTTGAGGTCCGGGTAGGCTTAGAGAGCTTTTTTCCAAACCAATGTTCCTCTGATGAAAGTCTCCGTGCTTCCGATTGTAGGGCGTCCGCAACGGGAGCTGAGTGCCCCGGGGGTGGAAGACAAAGTTTGTTTGGAAAATCACCCGAGTGCACTCGCACCCTTGGGATTTGAGAGTTCTCCAGAAAGCACCACCTGATCTTGTGTAATCAAGGCGATTATTATTTTTTTTTAGGCTTTATTGAAATTTGTGTTTGGGGAAAAAAGAGGCTGAACTTTTAGGGTAAGATGTAGATGAAAAAAAGATGCCTTTTTTTGGTAGAGATTATATACATAAGATTAGGACAGGCAATTATGATTTTTTAAAAAAGATTTATTTGAAAGGCAGAATTAGGGAGAGAAGAGAAAGTTCTTCCATCCTCTGGTTCTCTCCAAATGGCTGCAATGGCTAGGGCTTGGCCTATGAGAAGGCAGGAGCCAGGAGCTTCATCTGGGTCTCCCGTGTGGGTGCAGAAGCCCAAGGATATGGAATCATCTTCCACGGCTTTCCCAGGCACGTTAGCAGGGAGCTGGATTGGAAGAGGAGCAGCTGGGACTCCAGCCTGCACACACACACACAGAAGGTCGGCACTGCAGACGGCCCTCAAATTAAGAACAGGTTTTGCCTGTTCTTTCAGCAGGGCTGATTACTGCCTCCTTCTGCACCATTTTCCAATCAGTGTCAGGTTTTTTTTTACATTTGCTAGCCTTATTTTCTTACGGTTTCATATTATATTCCATATGCATATATGTAATATGAGAGACCTGGAATTAAAAAGATAAATTTATTTTGGTGCAGATTTTTTTACAACCCATGGATAATTTTTTTCATATTATGCATTCTCCATGAATTTTTTTTTTTTTAAGATTTATTTATTTGGGGGGCTGGTGCTGTGGTGTAGCAGGTGAAGCTGCAGCCTGCAGTGCCAGCAACCCATATGGGTGCTGGTTCGGGTCCTGACTGCTCCACTTCCAAGCCAGATCTCTGCTGTGGCCTGGGAAGGCAGTGGAAGATGGCCCAAGTGCTTGGGCCCCTGTGCCTGTGTGGGAGACCTGGAAGGAGCTTCTGGCTCCTGGCTTTGGATCAGCACAGCTCTGGCCATTGTGGCCAATTGGGGAGTGAACCAGCGGATGGAAGGCCTCCCTCCCTCCCTCCCTCCCTCCCCCCCACCCTCTGTCTCTCCTCCCTCTGTGTAACTCTGACTTTCAAATAAATAAATCTATGAAAAAAAAAAAACAAACCTGTCATATATTTGGGTGTAACATTTAAAGGCTAGAACTGGATTTAGAGAAAAAACTGAAATCTTCAAATTACATATTTGAACATTTTAGGCGCCTGATGCCGTCTTGACATGCAGCGGGTATAATAAATGATTACATTCTAGTTGGGGGACAGAAAGTATCTGATCACGCTAGCGATTGCTAGACTGAGAATTAAGACAGGCTGATGTGCTAGCCGAGAGATAGTAGTGTCCCTGCTTCAGGGACACCTGCTCTGAGGAAGCACCCTGACACTGCGACCTAACTGAGAAATAGGATCCCCAGGGCAGTTCTGCTGAAAGAAAACCACTTTATGAAGATGGGAGGACTAGAGCGAGGTTGACCAGGAAAGGTGAGAGGAAGAGAGGGGGAGGCAAGTGTTGAGGTCTGAGCAGACAAGCACAAAGCTCTCCACACAGGATTTTCTTGGCCTCGGAGAGGAGTTTGGGTTTTATTGTGAATTTCTGAATTTGTTCTTGAAGGATAAGTCCATGTTTTGCCACTCTTTCTTTTTGGTTTCTTTGTTTTACCCAGGGATGGTTCCTCTCCTAAATGTTTTATATTATTTTGTTCTTTGTTAGTTGATATATGACAATATAGCTTTCAATACTGCCACTTAAATTTTGTTGTTTTTTTATGAGTGAATCACACGGTTGCATCTTAAAGGCAGAGCGAATAGCCTTGGCCCCGCCCTGTGGAAGGAGCAGCTGAGACAGTTTAAGAGTTAAAAGAAGCCTTTGGGGTTTGAGATGAGCAGATCTGGAACGAGGCAGTGTGTAGAATTAATTCGTTATGGGGAAGGCTTCAAAGATGAAATAAATAGCCGAGGTTTTGGAAGTTCAACATCAAATCAGTCTGAAGTTACTCGACAAGAGTTGCACAACAGTGGTGGCTGGGATCATCCTCTGAGGTTACAGTTTTATAAATGTTTTCTGTCTCTCCAAATTATCCCTGTCCCAAGCAGTAGATTGTCCTTTAACAACATCAATGTAGGATCTTTCGCTGAGAAAAGTCTTGAACTGGTTTTGGCCCTTTTATATGGGTTGATGTTGCGTTTATCTGACTCCCAGGATGAAGTAACCTTTATCTGTTTAAAACCTGCAGGCTGTTTTACATCCAGTGAGGAACATGGTGAAACTGCTTCGCACACTGACCGATCACGGTGATGATGTCAACTGCTGTGCCTTCTCCTCTTCCCTCCTGGCCACCTGCTCCTTGGACAAAACCATCCGCCTGTACTCCTTAGGTGACTTCACTGAACTGCCACACTCTCCGTTGAAGTTCCACTCCTACGCTGTGCACTGCTGCTGTTTCTCCCCTTCAGGACACGTGTTGGCTTCGTGTTCGACAGATGGGACCACTGTCCTCTGGGATACTCAGAACGGACAGACTTTGGCAGTGATGGCACAGCCCAGTGGGAGCCCCGTGCGGGTCTGCCGCTTCTCCCCAGACTCCACTTGTTTGGCGTCAGGCGCAGCTGATGGAACAGTTGTTTTGTGGAATGCGCAGTCGCACAAGTTGTATAGGTATGGATATCTAAGTCCTGTTTGTTTTCATAACAAGATAGACCCTCCTAAATAAAAAAAGTCAAGAAGGAAAACAGCCCAAAATAACTTTGATGACTTTAGGAAGTAGATAGTTTTCCTGAAGCACTGGGAAACCTTTTCATTTGTCTGAAGGTCAAGAAAATGGACAGATGTTTTAAATTCCCAGTCTTTTTAAAATAAAGACTAATCTTATTAGACTTTCATTTCTTTCCTTTTTTTAAAACTGTAAGAGTTAGGCAAAGAAAGCAGTCTTTTGAATAAGCTTTGGTAATTTTAGGCTTCATTTTTGTCACTCACGGCACAACCGTTCTCAGTAATAAAGCAGTGGTGGGTATGGCTGGTGAAGCCGTGCAGTCCTTTCCCAGACTGGGGGATACCTGCTGGGTGAGGACCAAGCCCAGAAGAACAAAATTTATGACTGTGGTGGTGCTGAGTTGCTGATGATTTCTTTAAAAACGCACTGGAAAAACTCTTTTGGGAAAAGATACATCAGTTTACTTACCATGGATGTTTTGCACCTAACAACATTAAGATCATAGCCATTTATATTGTGGTGAAATACACATAATATGAAATTTACCATTTTAACTGTGTTTTAAGTGTATAAAGTGGCAGTAAAAACAATTCATGTTTAAAATGTTGGTAGGTAAAATAACCTCCTGTGCTTCTCCCTCGTTGTCCTCAGGCATCATACAGAGCACAGATCAGATCTAGCCTCCCTCAGCTAGCCAGGTGCTGATTTAAGGTCAGGTCTTTGAGATGAAGAAGTGAAGAGCATATGTGTTTGTGTGTGTTTTACTGTCTATTTATTTTGAGAGAGTTCCCATTCACTGGTTCATTCTCCATGCCCTCAAAGGCCAGGGCTAGGCCAGGCTGAAGTTAGAAATTTAAGAATTCACACGAGGTCTCCCATGTGTGTGGTAAGAGCTGTCACCTGCTGCCTCCTGGGGTATGCATTAGCAGGAAGCTAGAACTTGGAACAAAGCCAGGACTATAATTCAGGCTCTTAACAGCCTAAATGCCCGCCCTCCCCTGCAAGATAATTTTAACTTGTTCACAACATTTTCTTTCCATAAAAAATTTATATTTGAATTTGGGTTTAAAGGCATTACTAGTATGTCTGGGTGATTTTAATACAGAAGTTCAAAATACATTTGACTCCAATAATGTGTTTTTCATTAAAAATGGTTTTATACTATCTTTTTATTTATTTTTAAAATTTATTTGACAGAGTTATAGACAGTGAAAGACAGAGAGAAAGGTCTTCCTTCCATTGGTTCACTCTCCAAATGGCCACTATGGCCAGCACTGCGCTGATCCAGGTGCTTCTTCCTGGTCTCCCATGTGAGTGCAGGGGCCCAAGCCCTTGGCCATCCTCCACTGCCCTCCCAGGCCACAGCAGAGAGCTGGACTGGAAGAGGGGCAACTGGGACTAGAACCCGGCGCCCATATGGGATGCCGGCGCCACAGGCGGAGGATTAACCAAGTGAGCCATGGCGCTGGCCCCTCATACTATCTTTTTAAAAATACATATATGGCGGCCGGCGCCACGGCTCAATGGGGCTAATCCTCCGCTTTGCGGCGCCAGCACACCGGGTTCTAGTCCCAGTCGGGGTGCCAGATTCTGTCCTGGTTGCCCTTCTTCCAGTCCATCTCTATGCTGTGGCCCGGGAGGGCAGTGGAGGATGGCCCAAGTGCTTGGGCCCTGCACCTGCATGGGAGACCAGGAGAAGCACCTAGCTCCTGGCTTTGGATCAGCGCAATGCACCGGCCGTGGCGGCCATTGGAGGGTGAACCAACGGCAAAGGAAGACCTTTCTCTCTGTATCTCTCTCTCTCTCTCTCTCACTGTCCACTCTGCCTGTCAAAAAAAAAAAAAAAAAAAAAAAAGGCTATAGTTGATAATGTTGGTTGTCATGTTTTTTTTTTGTTTTTTTAGGTGTTTATTTTCATCTACTTGAAAGGCAGAGTGACAGAGAGAGAGAGAGAGAGAGAGAGAGATGTTTCATCTGCTGCTTTACTTCCCAGCCACAGCAACCAGGGCTGGGCCAAGCTGAAACCAGGGGCCTAGAACTTCATCCATGTCTCCCATATGGGTGACAGAGGCCCGAGCACTTGAGCTGTCATCCTCTGCCTCCCAGCAGGCATCAGGCTGGGACTCTGACATGGGATGTGGGTGTTGCAAGAGGCAGCTTAAACGTCTGCACCACAACACCTGCCTCACTGTTTGTGAAGTTTTATAGAGTTTAGTGTTTTCATATTGAGTTGCCTATAAGGGAAAATACAGACATAAAGGACTTTGGTTTAGATCCCTGTGATTTAGGCTTACTTGTGTTAGTTCTTCCCTATTTTTGGAAAGCATATGTCCATTGATAGCATGTAAGTGATACTTTATTGCTATAGGTATCAGCTTCCCTTTCTCTCCAGTTCTGTTATAGCTTTTCTCCTCCTTTGACGGTTGATATCAAACTGCTGTTATCTACTATGATACATAGTAAGGATGCTCCAAAATGGAAATCCTCTTTCTTGCTTTATTTCAGATGCGGTAGTGTTAAGGATGGCTCCTTGGTGGCCTGTGCGTTTTCTCCTAATGGAAGCTTCTTTGTCACTGGCTCCTCGTGTGGAGATTTAACAGTGTGGGATGATAAAATGAGATGTCTGCATAGTGAAAAAGCGCATGATCTTGGAATTACTTGCTGCGATTTTTCTTCGCAGCCAGTTTCTGGTTAGTAGTTTTACACTTTTAAGTACTAGAGATTCCTCTTTGTAATTTTCATGTCTTTTTATTCTTTTATTCATTTTCATTTCATCATTAGTAAAGTCAGGAGCTCTCAATTCATTCCTCTTAAGGAATCATCCCTCTGTATCTTTTTTAATATAAATCTTTTTTTAATATAAAATCATGAAATATTATATACACTTTAGTATAT
Source organism: Lepus europaeus (assembly GCF_033115175.1). Taxonomy (NCBI): domain Eukaryota; kingdom Metazoa; phylum Chordata; class Mammalia; order Lagomorpha; family Leporidae; genus Lepus; species Lepus europaeus. The sequence continues at coordinate 101,361,110 of NC_084827.1, read as the reverse complement.
GTAGTGGATAACTTGACACAACAGATTGGGAGTTCTTGAATATGACAATTTAGAGAATTTTACCCCGTTGGTTTCATTGTGATTTTTAAAATACACTATCTTGATATTCAAATAGAAATGTGAGATTAAAAAATTGGAAACAAGCTATTTTCTATTAACTAGCTTAATCTTCCAAAAGTTAACTTTGTAAGTTATTTGACAACATAATCCTGTTTTAAAATGCTCTTACTGTAGAATCTTGGGTTTAAACACAATTGGGAAATTGTCTCTCTTTGTTTTCATTTTTTGTGTTAGGATGAAAGCTCTGCCTTTGACCTCTCCAGTCTTGTCACCAAACTGGTGCTGTCTATAGCAATATAATGCAAGATACATAGGTAAATTAAAATTTTTCTAGATGAAATTAATTTAAATACATTTTAATCAATATTTTGATAATTGAAAACCAATAGATATTATTAATGAGATATTTTACCTATTTTTGTGCTAAGTCTTTGAAATCTGATATATGTTAGAGCTGTAAGCACATCTGTTTGAACCAGACACATTTCAGGTTTTTGGTAGCTGTGTGTGGCTCAGTCATTATGTTACTGGGCACCACTGGTCCAGACTTGGACAGGGTTGCCTTGGCATTGCCCCATTTCACATCTGTCAGTGAATTGTTAAGATGTAATTAAGTTAGATAAAAGCCCACATCCAAAAAGCAAAGTCTGTAAGTACTTCTATATTCTGTTTCTCCCTAGTCTCAAATCATTCTTGGCTTTGTGTATTCTCTCTTGCCTTCTTTCATTCCTTGCGTGTTTCTTTTTCTGGGTTTTACATGTGGCTCCTTTAGATTTTGTCTGAAAAATCGCTTCAGTTGAGCCTCCGCAGCTCTCACTCTGCACTAAATTCAGATCGTTTTTTTATAGTCTTTTATTTTCACATTGCATTTTAAAAACAGTATTTAGGGAAATACCACATTCTAAAAGTATAGTTATTTAAATGGATAATGTTTAATTTTTTTTAAGATTTATTTTATTTACTTGAAAGAGTGAAAGGGGGAGACAGAGAAGAAAGAGATTTTCCAACTACTGGTTCAATACCCAAATGACCACAGTGGCTAGGGCTGGATCAGGTGAAAACAGGAGCCTCGAATTCCACCAGGGTCTCCCACTCTAGGAGCAGGGGCCCAAGCACTTGGGCCATCTTCCACTGTTTTCCTAGGCATGCTAGAAAGGAGCTGGATTGGAAGTGGAGCAGCTGGGACTCGAACCAGCACTCTGCTATGAGATGTCGGCTTCACAAGCCTGCCTTAACTTGCTGCACCACAACACTGGCCTTTGTTACATGATTTTCAAGTAGTTATCATAGGAATTATGGCAGTTAGGCTGTGCCTACTTAAAATATTAAGTACATATACTTTGGACTTGTTACTCTTTGATTTGGTGTTCATGTCTGTGAATGCCGGGACATTGACTCTTTTGTGACATTTTGCTTAAATTTATGTTCTCATTTGCACCTGAGGATAAAGGATCTCTCCAGTTTTTAACTGAGGAAGAAAGCTTGGGTTCAGTTATACTGAAACTTAAATAGTTTTCCTGAGGAAAAGTACATTTCTAATATTATTTTTAAATATCAAGCACAGGCATTTTAAGCTCTGTAATTTTCCATTGTCCTAGCTGAATTCTAATTACTTAACATAATTCAGAATTGGAAAGAAACTATTTAGTCAAGAAACAAAAAAATTGGTTTTCCTATCAGATTTAATAATTCATGTTTGCTCTTAGCCTTTTATTGAGTATTTAGCTTAAAAAGACTTAGTAGAGTGGATGTTGAACCTACTAGTTGAGACACTTGTGTCCCACCCACTTGCAAGTCCTTGGGTTAGAGTCCTAACTCCAGCTTCCTTCCAGCTCCTTCCTGGGAGGTAGCAGTGATGATTCAAGTAATTGAGTTCCTGCAAGCCTCATGGGAGACCCAGACTGAATTCCTTGTTCTAGGCTTAAGCCTCACCCATTGTGAACATTTGGGGAGTAAACGAGGCAGATGGGAGCTCCCTGTCACTCTGCCTTTCACATACATCTTTAAAAAAAAAAAAAACAACAAAAAACTTTTACTGATCACTGGAATTACTTATGTTCATCAAGGGTTCTCTGTGAAGAGTTATACTTTGAAACTGTGCTACAAAAACCAAAATGCTGTTGAAATGTGGGACTCTATTACAGAGTTAGAGAAACCTCCAATGAAACAGGCATTGCTTTGTTGTATGTTAATAAAACATACCTGCTTTCTATAAGAGTCCATAGAAAAAATTACATACCCAAGTTATAAATCGGTATATCTGCTAAATGTTTTTGAATCCGAGTGCAATCATAAGATGAAAATTAAGCTTCTTAGTTTTGCTTTATGAGTGCTGTGCCCTTCTCTGATGGAACAGCATCTGTGACACCAGGTGGGATGCATGTAACATCAAGGTGACAATATCAGTGTTTATATTACTCACAAATATTTAGGAAGTTAACCTACTGGATTTGTAACAATACACTGAAATTGTCTAAGTAAACAAACTACTAAGTGGATTTTCGAGATGCCAAGTTTAATTGACTACTTTCTTTAAATTATGTAGTATTTCCCACTGAATAGGCTGATTTGATGTTATTTTGGATTAATATAGTTCCAGCCTATATCTTGATTAAAGCAAATGGAAAAAATTCCAATTATTATTCTGTTCAAATTATAGACCAAACTTAAAAAAAAAAAAAAGATACATCCTAAGAAAGTTAACATTCTGATTATGACTGACTCTTCTAAGTTTTCCCAACAGCACTAGCCTTATAGCCCCTAAAATTGCATTGGAAGATGCCCTACTTTAGTATCTAACCATTGAAACCTTTCAGCTTTGAATTTTATTCTTAGTGGAAGGTAAATAAAAAACTTTTTATTGTTGCAGCTTTTTTAAAAAAAGTCTTTAACAAGTGTTTCATTAGGTGGGGTAAGTTAACATGTTTCTTGTGAACATTAAGTGAATTGCTTCAACAGATCTCACTATAAGAAATTGAAAGTTTTTGAGTTTATATGTTTTATCAGTTATTTATTTTAAAATAAATGTACATTTTTAGGTGGAGAGCAGTACTTTCAGTTTTTTCGATTGGCATCATGTGGTCAGGACTGCCAAGTCAAAATTTGGCTTGTTTCTACCCATATCTTAGGTATGTATTCTTCTAGTGTGTCTAAACTTTTTATGATCTGGAAAAAACTTGTTTAGTCTTTTTACATAAGGTACTCTGGATATCTGAAAGTGATTGTAAAAATATATTTCCAGAAACTTCCAATCAAGTAATTCATACACATGAATTAAAAATGAGGTACTCACTGCTGATTCTGGCTTCACCCCCGTCTCATCACACATATTCCTGTCCTCGAGAGGGAATTGCTTTGCGCTTGATAACGTTTTTAGCTCTTGGTGATTTTCACAGTTTCTGTAAACATTATTTATGCCACTGTCCTTGTATTGATTCACTTACTGTTTTTTTATATTTGTGGGTCCTTTTCCTATTCAGTGCACTATTCCCTCAGGTGACCCTTTCATTCAAGCGGCTGTGTTGTTCAGTTTTGAAATACGTTGTTCCTTTATATTATTTCCTTAATAAATTTTTGTCTATTTTCCCTGCTTCTCCTGACTCCCATCAGTTGAGTTGTTGGACCTCTTGAATTGATTCTTGATGTCTTATATTTTTCCCCTATATACCTCTTTTAAGTTTTTTTCTACTTACAGAAAAATTCTCAGCTTTATCTTAACCCTCTTTAGAATTTTTCACTTCATCTTTCTCATTGCAAATTTATAAAAGTACTTTTTTGTTTCCTTTTTATAAGGCCCTTTTAGTTTATGAATGTAAGATCTTCGCAAAACTCTCAGGATGTCAGTTGGGTTTTGTTATTGTTGTTCATTTGTTTTTAAGTTCCCTCTGTTTTCTTTTCTTTCTTTGCTCTTGGGCTCGTTTTTCCTTACCCTGATTCTGCTGTTTCATTTTGTTCTTTTCCAATGTCTGGTGATCTGTAGTGTTCTAAGTATATTAAAAACTAGACAGGGCTGGCCTTGTGGCATAGCGGGTAAACTGACACACGTGATACTGGTGTCCCATATGGACACTGATTCATGTCCCAACTGCTCCACTTCCAATCCAGCTTCCTGACAATGGCCTGGGAAAAGCAGTAGAAGATGGCCCAAGTGCTTGGGCCCCTGCCACCTGTGTGGGAGACCTGGCTGAAGCCCCTGACTCCTGGCTTAGCCCTGGCCCAGCCTGGGCTGTTGCAACCATCTGGAGAGTGAACCAGCAGATGGAAGATATCTTCTTCTGGTTCTCTTCCTCTCTCTGTAACTCATTCAAATAATTTTTTTTTTTTAAAAAGAACTAGATAATCACATGTTTAGAAGGCCTTTGTTGTTACTGGTTCCCTTTGGATGAAGAGGTGGGGAGTTGACCCATGCTGGAAAGGAGGGTGAAGAGATGGATGTCTGTGTGGCCCTAGAGCTCCCCATGCTGCAGTCATTATTTTCCTTAGAAAAGCTTTGCCTTTGGATAGCCCCTGTCTTTTGTGGAACATGCTGTGGGTGGGCCTGGGGAGGGATTAGAAATGGATACTAGCATTCCATGTACCGACTTTGAGTTAACCTTTCTGTTTTCAAGTGTATTATCTGTATCATTCTGATTTTCCTTTTCTCAGTTGTTGATAGTCCTCAGTCTTGAAGAGTTTTCTAGGTCAGAGTAACTTTCTGATCCTACCTTTGCCCTGTGTGCTGTTATCCCTCCATTACTGCTTTATTGGTTAATCTGCTTCCTGCCCTCCCAAAATTGGTTTCCATTTCTGATTTGCTGTTGATCCGCCTCTCATTCTCTTCATTCATCTACCCTTATATCTTTATTAGTTTCTTCCTTATTATTTTAATGGTGAGTTTGAAATTTTGCAGTCAGTTGGCCTTCTTCAGTCAGATGCTTCAAAATATGTTGTTTGTACCTTGTACCTCTGATTACAATAGTGTACACAGGAGAGTCCACATATTTTTAAGAAAGAAGTACATTGCCTCTTTTTAAATTAATTAATTAATTTTTTTATTTTGACAGGCAGAGTTAGAGAGAGAGAGAGAGACAGAGAAAGGTCTTCCCTCCGTTGGTTTACCCCCCAAATGGCTGCTGCAGCCGGTGCGCTGCGCCAATCCGAAGCCAGGAGCCAGGTGCTTCCTCCTGGTCTCCTATGCGGGTGCAGGGCCCAAGCACTTGGGCCATCCTCCACTGCCTTCCCGGGCCACAGCAGAGAGCTGGACTGGAAGAGGAGCAACTGGGACAGAATCAAGCGCCCCAACCAGGATTAGAACCCAAGGCCAAGGTGCCGGTGCCACAGGCGGAGGATTAGCCTAGTGAGCCGCAACGCTGGCCAGTCCATTGCTTTTTGAGTGGAAATGTAGCTATCCATTGCCTGTTAGGTTACAGTTAGTACTTAATTTAATATGTGGTTTGCTGGTGAGGATAAGAGTTCCTTTTATCTGGTCTACCCAGGTTCTTCATTATGTTTCTTCCTTTTAAAATTTTAAATAATTAAAAAAAATTTTTTTAAGGTATACAAGTTTCATATATTCCATATATACAGATTTAGGAACATAGTGATCCTTCTCAATCTAATCTTTCCTGCCAGCACTCCCACCCTTCTTCCTCTTCCTCCTATTCCCGCTCAGAATTTTTACGACATATTTTGAGTTTACATAATAGTCATAACATTAACTTTATACTAAATAAAAGTTCAACAAATAGTATGAAGGGAAAAAAACACTTCTTTAATAGCTGAGACAAGGGCTGTAAACAATCTTCGAATCTCAAAATGTCAATTTCACTTTTAAACATCACCTTTTAGGTATTCTATTAGTTACCACATATCAAGGAAAACATATAGTATTTGTCTTTTTGAGACTGGCTTATTTCACTAAGTATAATGGTTTCCAGTTGCATCCATTTTGTTGCGAAAGACAATATTTCATTTTTTTTTTAAACTCTGAGTAGTATTCCATGGTGTGTGTGTGTTTGTGTGTGTGTGTGTCTATCTACCATAATTTTTTCCCAGTCATTAGTTGATGAACATCTGGGTTGATTCCATACCTTAGCTATTGTGAATCGAGCTGCAATGAATGGTACAGATGGATCATATGGTAGGTCTGAATTCAGATTTCTGAGTTATCTCCATATTGTTTCCACAATGGCTGCACCAACAGTGGATTAGGGTATCCCTTCCCCCTACATCCTCACCAGCATTTATTGTTTATTGATTTCTGTATGAGAGCCATTCCACTGGGGTGAGGTAAAACCTCATTGTGGTTTTGATTTTCATTTTCCTGATGGCTAATGAACCTGAGCTTTTTTTTTTTTTTTTTTTTTAAGATCTATTTATTTATTTGAAAGTCAGGGTTACACAGAGAGAGAGAAGGAGAGGCAGAGAGACAAAGAGGTCTTCCATCTGCTGGTTCACTCCCCAATTGGCTACAACGATCCGGAGCTGTGCTGATCCATAGCTGGGAGCCAGGAGCTTCCTCTGGTCTCCCATGCGGGTGCAGGGACCCAAGCACTTGGGCCATCTTGTACTGCTTTCCCAGGCCATAGCAGAGGGCTAGATCAGAAGTGGAGCAGCCGGGACTTGAACCGGCCTCCATATGGGAGGCTGGCACTACAGGCACCAGCTTTACCAGCTACGCCATAGCACCAGCACTCCTGAGCATTTTTTGAAGTGTCTGTTGCCCATTTGAATTTCCTCTTTGGATCAATGCCTGCTCAAGTCCTTTGCCCATTTCTTAACTGGATTGTTGATTTTGTTGAGTTTCTTGAGCTCTTTATAGATTCTGGATATTAATCCTTTATCAGTTGCATAGTTTCTCCCATTCTGTCTACTGCCTCACTTTGCTGAGTATTTCTTTGGCAGTACTGAAGCTTCTCAGCTTAATATATTTCCGTTTGCCAATTTTGGCTTTGATCGCCTATGCCTCTGGGGTCTTTTCCAAAGTCTTTGCCTATGCCAATTTCCTGCAGAATTTCCCAGATGTTCTCAAGTAATTTGATGGTATTGGCTTGTAGATTTAGGATCTTGATCCATTTTGAATGGATTTTAATGTAAAGTATAAGGTAGGGGTCTAGTTTCATACTTCTGCATGCAGAGATCCAGCATTTCCCAGTACCGTTTGTCGAAGAGACTCCTGGTTCCAGGGATTGATTTTAGCTTCTTTGTCAAATATAAGTTAATTTCTATTCTGTTCCATTGGTCTACACATCTATTTTTTTTGCCTGTACTAGGCTGTTTTGATTATAACTGTCCTGTAATATGTCTTAAAATCTGGTATTCTGATGCCTCCAGCTTTGCTTTTGTTGTATAAGCTTGTTTTAACTATTTGGGATCTTTGTATTTCCATATACATTTTAGCATTGTTTCTTGATCTGAGAAGAATTTATTGGTATTTTGATTTGGATTGCATTGAATCTGTAAATTGCTTTGGATGGTATGGACATTTTGATGATATTGATTCTTTCATTCCACAAACATGGAAGATTTTTCCATATTGACATTTCTCAAAAAAGGAAATCCAAATGGCCAACAGACACATGAAAAAATGCTCAAGATCACTAGCCATCAGGGAAATGCAAATCAAAAAGGTTTCACCTCACTCCAGTTAGAATGGCTTTCATACAGAAATCAACAAACAACAAATGCTGGTGAGGATGTGGGGAAAAGGTACCCTAAGCCATTGCTGGTGGGAATGCAAACTGGTAAAGCCACTATGGAAGACAGTTTGGAGATACCTCAGATATCTGAATATAGTCCTACCATACGACCCATCCATCCCAGTCCTTGGAATTTACCCAAAGGAAATTAAATCAGCAAATGAAAGAGACATCTGCATCTCTATGTTTATTGCAGCTCAATTCACGATAGCTAAGACATGGAATCAACCTACATGCCCATCAACGAAAGATGGGATAAAGAAACTATGGGATATGTACTCTATGGAATACTGCACAGCAGTTAAAAATACAAAATCTGTTCATTTACAGCTAAATGGATAAATCTGGAAAATATCATACTTAGTGAAATAAGCCAGTCTCAAAGGGACAAATATCATATGTTCTCCCTCATCTGTGACAACTAACAGAGCACCTAAAAGGAAACCTGTTGAAGTGAAACAGACACTATGAGAAGCAGTTACTTGAACAGCCCTTGTGCTGACTGTCCAGGAACACTTTATTATTTCACTTTGTCTATTTCTTTATTCTTTTTTTCCTTCTCTACTTAATACCATTGGCTAAACTCCTTACTTAACATAGAATTAATCATACATGTATTAAGTCAATTGAAAATAGATCCCAGTTAAAAATAAGAGTGGGAATGAGAGAGGGAGGAGCTGTACAGATCAGCACACATTCCCACAGACCTACCCTTAAGAGGTGAAGCTTAAGGGGTGAACTTGCCATGGGGCTCCAAATCCCATTTAACTGGGTGGCACTAATCCCATCTTATGTGAAAAAGTGATCATAGTAAGTATGGAATTGATCATATACATAGAGATCATGAGTCAAAGGGATCACATAAATAAGACCAAGTGCCTGGTAATAACAATAGAAAGAATTACAAAGGAAAAAGCTGAAAATTAACAACTGAAGAATCTCTAGAACATATTGTAAACACATGGAGACTGAACAACATGCTCCTGAATGAACAATGGATCATAGAAGAAATCAAAAGAGAAATAAAAAATTTCTGGAAACAAAGATTATAATACAAGAAATCAAAATTTGTGGAATACAGCAAAAGCAGTGTTAAGAGGAATGTTTATAACAATTGGTGCCTACATCAAGAAACTGGAAAGTCACCAAATAAACTATCTTTGTGGTTAGAAAAGATACATGGTTTGTTTGTGATTATTTTTTTGAGTTTGCTGAAACTTGTTTTATGGCCTTCTGATTCTTTTAGGCAGAAGTGAAATCCTGGTAAGAAACAACAGCTGCAGTCGTGTGTGTGGATGTCCTGGTTAATGGTTAAAAAAAAAAGCCGTTCATTCTTTATCTGAAAAACATTTTTATACTGTTTTTTTTTAAAAACTATACGATAGTTTATAAATGTTCAGTTTAGGGGACCGGCATCGTGGCTCACTTGGTTAATCCTCCACCTGCGGCGCCGGCATCCCATATGGGCGTTGGGTTCTAGTCCTGGTTGCTCCTCTTCCAGTCCAGCTCTCTGCTGTGGCTCAGGAGTGCAGTGGAGGATGGCCCAAGTCCTTGGGCCCTGCACCTGCGTGGGAGACCAGGAGGAAGCACCTGGTTCCTGGCTTCGGATCAGCACAGTGCACTGGCTGTAGTGGCCATTTGGAGGGTGAACCAACGGAAAGAAGACCTTTCTCTCTGTCTCTCTCTCTCACTGTCTAACTCTTCCTGTCAAATAAATTTAAAAAAAAAATGTTTAAAGCCTTATTTTTTTTGACAGGCAGAGTGGACAGTGAGAGAGAGAGGCAGAGAGAAAGGTCTTCCTTTGCTGTTGGTTCACCCTCCAATGGCTGCCGTGGCCGTTGCGCTGCGGCCGGCACATTGCGCTGATCTGAAGGCAGGAGCCAGGTGCTTCTCCTGGTCTCCCATAGGGTGCAGGGCCCAAGAACCTGGGCCATCCTCCACTGCACTCCCTGGCCACAGCAGAGAGCTGGCCTGGAAGAGGGGCAACCGGGACAGAATCCGGCGCCCCGACCAGGACTAGAACCCGGTGTGCCGGAGCCGCAAGGAGGAGGATTAGCCTATTGAGCCACGGCGCCGGCCTAAAGCCTTTTTATAAAGCATTTTTCTTTATTCCTTATACTTTGACTTCCTTGTTTGTAGGGAGGAATAGTCAGACATTGGGTCATATACTGGGAGCATAACCTATTTTTATAGTCATGTTGCATATTTTATTTGGTTTATAGCTTTGTACTTTTGCTTTATTTCATTTTTAGAATGAAAATCTTTTGCAGTTCATTTAGTCTTTCTAGCACTTAGCATAGTGGCTTTAGTGTTCATATCTGTTCTTTCAGATAACAGTTTTTTTTTTTTTTTTCCTATTTTGAACCTTTACCTGCCCTGATGAGCTTTTGTTCAGTGAAGTACTGGCTGTCTTTATTGTGAGCCATTTCATAGGAGGCTTTATTTTGTGCCTACAGAGTTATAGATTTCACTTATTTCCTTGCCACCCTCAGGCTAACTTTGTAATAATTATTTTTATAGGTGGTTGCCTATATATTGAATTCCCTTTATTTACCTTTAAAATAGTAGTGATATTTATTTTCAGTAATTCTAGGAAGCATAAGAAGGATTTTAGTGTTATCATAATTTATCAGTGTTATGAAGATTTATTGGAATTACAAGATATGTAAATTACCTTTGATTGTTTATTTACAGAAGAAGAAAATGTTTTGCTAGTGCCAGATTTTAAAAAATTAAAGCATTCACTATTTTAGTCTTTGCAGTCAATTATTTTCTTGCCATCAGGCCCTAAAATTGCTTGTGGTACTGTTTAAAATTAATTTTGTAGTATAAAATTACCCCCTCCCTAGCCTTTGCTAAGTACACTGTTTCTTCCATCCATTACTGAGTTCTTGAAACCACTGAACAGGCAGTATTCCAGTTAATTCCTTGTATGTATAGATACCAGAGCATGAGGATTTTTAATTTTTGTGTTCTTTAGCCACTCAAAGATTATTGAGTAAATAAGTGAAGTCATGTTGGGTTAAAAATAAATTTTGTGTGTGGTCAGCTTACTAATTTCTCTCACTTGCTGTTTGTAGGTTTGGAACTAAAATATAAAAGTACACTAAGTGGGCACTGTGCTCCTGTTCTGGCCTGTGCTTTTTCCCACGATGGGCAGATGCTAGTCTCAGGGTAAGTTATTTAATTTTCTTAAACCATTTTGACGTGAAATAGAGCAGACATCAGAAAAGCACCTAAGAGAAAACTCTTGATGAGTTATTATAACTCTAGCAATGAAAAGCACTACTCAGGTCAAGAAAGAATAGTGCTGCTTCTGTGTCTGAAACCGTTACTTTGCAAGCGCCTCTTTTTGGTGACACTTCAGATCATATGCAGTGCTGCTTTTTGAACATTTTAAACTGATTTCAGATAAACCGTATTGTATGAGTTATTTTGTGTCTGGCTTTCTTTACCCAGCGTTATGAGTGTGCTGGTGAAATTCACTCACATTGGTGTAGCTGTGGTTCACTAATTGTCATTGCTGTCTAATATTCCACGGCATGTAGACATCACAGTATAATCCCTTTTAGTGTTCTTGGACGTATGGATCATTTCCAATTTAGCAGAAGCAATTACAATAATTCTGTGAATATGTTTTCTCTCTTTGTGTACATGTTCCTGCATTTCTGTCAGCTAAATACAAAGGAATGGAATTTCTGGATCATAGAATACTTCAATTTCCAATTTTGCTAGATGACACTGAAGTGTTTCCAAGTGATTGGATAATTAATATTCCTGTGGCAATGCTCTTTCTTTTTTTTTTTTTTAAGATTTATTTATTTATTTGCAAGTCAGAGTTACAGAGAGGGGAGAGGCAGAGACGGAGAGAAAGGTCTTCCATCTTATGGTTCACTCCCCAATTGCCCGCAATGGCTGGAGCTGCGCCAATCTGAAGCCAGGAGCTTCCTCCAGGTCTCCCATGCGGGTGCAGGGGCCCAAGGACTTGGGCCATCTTCTACTGCTTTCCCAGGCCATAGCAGAGAGCTGGATCAGAAGTAGAGCAGTTGGGACTAGAACCAGCGCCCATATGGGATGCCAGCACTTCAGGCCAGAGCATTAACCTGCTGTGCCACAGTGCTGGCCCCCAGCAATGTTCTTTCTTGTCCTAACCTATACTTGGTATTGCAGGCCTTTTAATCGTCAGTTAGTCTAACAGATGTCTGTTGTTACTGTACTATGCTTCTAATTGGCGTTTCTCCAAGGCAATGAGCTTGAAACCTTTATTAGCCATACGTATGTCCTCTTGTGACGTGCCTGTTTGTGTCTGTTGCTCATTTTTCCTTGGGTTACCTTTTTCATATTGATTTGTTTTGGTTGATGTGTGTGTGTTTATGTGAGCCCTTTGTTGGTTATGTATGTTTCAAGTATCTTACCAGCCTGTGGGTTTACTTTTGCGTGGTTGGTAATTTTAGCATAGTCAGTTTCTTTATGTTCTCTTTCTCCAGAGCAATGCAGTGGTGTGATAACCAAGCAACACCCTAAACAGCTCAGGCCTGTAAGGGCTTTACGGGGTTCTCCAGCAGTAAATGCCTTGGATGTATATGGTGTGAATAGAAACTGCTAGGGGTTTCCTGTTGACTTTTTTCCCACTGAACAAAGTTTCTCTTGGTTCAGGGTTGGTGTGGAGAGATGGATTGACAGCTGCTGTGTACTTAGTTTCCTTTTAAGGCCATTGTATATCTCTGCTGTGTAGTGTTTAGTCCTGTGCTTACTTTCTAGCCTCACACCCCATAGGTAATCTTCCATTCTGTGCTGCCTGAGACTGGGGGGGTGGTAATAGAGGAGGCAGTCTCTCCATCACTTGGCTCAGTTTCAGAGGCTCAGTGGGTGGGTACTAGCCTGGGGAAGGGTCTGGGCTCTGCCTGGCAGTAGATTTCACTGCGGCAGGCATGGTACTGGGCCTGGCACTAAGGCATACAGTGAGTTCTACCCCAAGGGCCACATTGTGCTGCTTGAAATTGAGGCAGCAGGTGGGCAACTCTTTACTTCCCGTCTTTCTTAATGTGTCTTGTCTCGCTGTATACTAAACCTGGGCACTGTGATGTCTTACCTGGCTTCCCCATTTCTTCCTCAGATGTATTGGTGTGTGACTAGCTCTTCAAATGGGTGTATTTGTGAGAAGATGATTGGTGGAGGACTTCCTGAACCTTTTAAAGTTTCTTATTTTAAAATTTTTGTATACAAAATTCTTATACCTTTGATATCTTCTGTGCCTTTGTGAACTGGCTAATAACTACTAGTGTAGTGTAAACAGTGATGTGAGGTGTCTTTGCCTCGTTCTTCCTTGGTGAGGGGGAAGCTTTCATTATTAAATATGACTTTTGTAGGCCTCAAGGAATTAAGTTTTGTTAGTTTTTTTTTTTTTTTCCTAGTGTTGGATTTCATCAGATGATTTTTCTTCCTGTGTCTTTTGAAATGACCATATAATTTTTCTGTGGGTGAATTACAGTGGTTTTCAAATGCTAAACCAACCTTGCTTTGTTGGGACAAATACAACTTAGGACTTTTTTTTAAATTGCTTTGGAGAAATTTGTCTCATTTTAATTTAATTTAATTTAATTTAATTTTTTTATATTTTTTTGACAGACAGAGTGGACAGTGAGAGAGAGAGGGAGAGAGAGAGAGAGAGAGAAAGGTTTTCCTTTGCCGTTGGTTCACCCTCCAATGGCCACTGCGGCCGGCGCACTGCGCTGATCGAAGCCAGGAGCCAGATGCTTCTCCTGGTCTCCCCTGCAGGTGCAGGGCCCAAGGACTTGGGCCATCCTCCACTGCCTTCCCGGGCCATAGCAGAGAGCTGGCCTGGAAGAGGGGCACCCAGGACAGAATCCGGCGCCCCGACCGGGACTAGAACCCGGTGTGCCTGCGCCGCAGTTGGAGGATTAGCCTATTGAGCCGTGGCGCCGGCTGGTCTCATTTTAATTTTTACTTTGAATGTGTTTAATTGTTCCTTTGAGTATATTTTTTCTCTGGCTTTACTTTTAAAATTTCTCTTTGTGGTTTTCTACAAGTTTCTACAAGTTCACTTCAGTGTATCTTTATTCAGTCTACTTGGAATTTATTGAGCGTTTATTATATCTGTTGTGATATTTCATCAGTTTTGGGAAATGTTAACTCATTTTCTCTTTAGATATCACCTGTACCTTTCTTTTTTTCTCTAATTCTAGAACTTTAATTAAACGCAAAGTGTACTTTCTCATTGTAAACCTGATGTGTCTAATCCTCTCATGTTTTTCCTTGTTTCTCTTCTGTTTCCTGTGTTTCCTTCTGAATTATTTACTATTTCTCGTTTCAGCTAATGCGATGCTAAACTGGTCACTGGAGTTCTTAATTTTGCTTATTTTATTCTTTGACTCTAGCATTTTTATTTGGCTTTCTTTTTTAAGTCTACTCTGACTTTTTGTGATTTTTAGTTTTCTATTGAAATTTTTAACCTTGGCTTTTATTGTTCAAAGCCTTAATTTCTGAAGTCATCGGTTTGGAACACAGTAGCATGATTTAATTACTTTCTACTCTCCTTTTGAATACTTTTATGTACTTTATCTTCCCTCGCTTTCCTGTCTCGTCTAGCAGGCAGTAGCATTCCAGCCCATGTTCATGGTTCTTCACAGCAGGCATTCGCATGTGGGATGCGGGCATCTTTAGTGGCATCTTCACTACTATGGCAAATGCCTACTCCTACATATTTTTCTATGTAATCCAAAACATCAAAGAGTTGTATAGCATCATTTTACCTCTTTGTTATTGCTGCTCTTTCTGAATGGACCTTTTACCATTGGCATTTCAAGACAGCTCTTTTGAGACTCACTGTGTTCATTCAGGAAGAGTTGTTGAGGACTTCATTTCTGTTTCATAAATCCTCGCTGTAAAGAACTTGGTAGAAGTAGTTCTGTTAGCGGTCAGTCTAGGGAATGGGTATCTTTTTTCCAAGCGCTGGATTGTGTTTATGTCATAAATTGTGTAACTGGTTATATTTCTATTTTTGCATTGTTGTGGAAGAAGCTCAGAAGTAACCTTGCAGCCCTCCTTAGCCAAGTAGATTGGATCTTATGTGTATTTTGCACTCATCTTAACCTTCATTGCTCTCCCTAATTTCATCCTTGTGTGCCTTTCCTCTGTAGTTTCCTCACATAATATTTATCTTGTTTTTGTCATGTCTTGTAAGAGACTGCACATCCTTTCTGTGTGAGAAGAAACAAATGGATTGAAAATGAAAATATTGATGTATAAAATAAATCTTTAACTTTAGGAGCATACTTGACCTTGAGAACTAACTGTTGGTAGCTTCATTTGATGACTTCTGTGGCCACTGTGCAAAGTTAGTTTGGAACAAAGTGCTTTAGGTGCTGACGTATGTTGCTATCCAGCATCTTGGCAGTGTAATGGATCTGCTTTGTTTTTTGTATGCTCTGCCATGTCCTACATGTAATTTCATGTGTTACTGATCTTGCCCAGTAGCTGTCTAGATAATAACTATTGTATTTTCTTTTGTGTTCTTGCACGAGCACAGTTGCGGTTTTGGAGAACTACAAAACCTTAGGGATGGAGTATCAGAGGCTTGAATACTAGTACCTGCCGCGTAACGAAAAGTCAGGTGCGGCACAGATTTGCTGGAACGTGTGTACTGAAAAGTTGGAGGAAGATTTATAGCGTGCAGAAAGTTTACAGCCAGGGACATCAAACAGTTGGAATTTTTGTTTATTGTTGATTCTATGTCAAATTAGGGGGTATGTTCAGGCTTTTCTATTTTCATAGTTCAGAGGTTTTTTGAGTCTGCTCTTGAGTCAACATTTTAGTCAAGTGAGAGGCAATAGGAGGTGAGTTTAAAATCCTTTTTATCTCTGATATTCTGTGGGTCTCTGGATTCTTTTTGCTTAAATTTGTAAGACTTCTAATAGTTTCTGATAGACTTCCAATAGTTGGGCCTTTTACTTCTCCATTCATTCCTTTATCTCATCCACAAGTGAACCTGTCCCACTGCCTTCACCTGCTATCTACTTGCTACTTGTGAAATTGAATTCCTTGGATAGACACTCAAGGTGCTTTATCCTTTCAAATATCCTGTCTACATTTTCAGCCTAACTGCTTGCAGTTCCCATATGTGGACTTCTGCATGTTACCCTATTTTCTGTCTTCCCTGTTCAGTACTCATAAAGATTACTAATGGTGATCCTGCTTCTCAAGAGAGATGTCAAAAAATGATTTAGTTTTAATTGCATCTGGTGGTAGTCTCAGAAGGTGGAATTTCCTGTTAGTTTTGTTGTTTTGACACCAGTGAGGATTGTATTTGAGATACAGTGTAATGGGAACCAGATGGAAGGACCATTTTCTATGTAAAATTAGCATGACTGAGTTCTAGCTGTTTCCAAATGAAATTTTGGCTATTAATATGTTTAGAAGGGCCGGGCTCAAGTAAGCAAGTAACCAAAAGTCAGTTCACCCAATAACCAGTTCACTTATTTTTTTAGAGTGTATTAATTTCAGTTGGCTGGTTTCCCTTTTGTCATCATAAAATAATTTTTAAAAAAATGTTGTGTTCCTTTATTTTAATCTTACTTGAATGGCAGAGAGAGAGATTAAGATTAAGGTGTCAAAAGAGATTTTCCATCTGTTGGTTCACTCTCCAAATACCTACAATAGTCAGGGCTGGGGCAGGCCAAAGCCAGGAGCACCATCCTGCATGTGGATGACAGGGACCCAAGTACTTGGACCATCTGCTGCTTTTCCAGGCACATTAGCAGGAAGTTGAATTGGAAGTGGAGAGCCAAGATTCAAACCTGCACTCCAGTATGAGATGAAGGTGGCACAGAGAGCATTTTAAACTGTTGTGCCAGAATGCTTGTCCCAGTTGTCATAAATCTTTATTAAAAAAAAAAAAAGTTGGAAAAAAAAATTCACTCCTGATTCCTAGTCATGTTGCTGTAGCTAGAGACTTGGTTTTCTTATCTTTTATTAAGGTGTTTTCATGCATGGGTAGTTGTTCAAATTGATGTTTCTGTAATGGGATGAGTACCAGGAAGCCCTAGTGTGCTATCT
Organism: Lepus europaeus; assembly: GCF_033115175.1. Classification (NCBI taxonomy): domain Eukaryota; kingdom Metazoa; phylum Chordata; class Mammalia; order Lagomorpha; family Leporidae; genus Lepus; species Lepus europaeus. Next base: position 101,344,299 of record NC_084827.1, on the reverse strand, counting down.
TGCTAGCATCACTCCTTAGTAGTTGTTGTTTTTAAGATGCTCAGAACTAATGGAATTTTCCCCAAGAATTCTAGGTATTCCAGAAGTAAGAGTTTGTACCTTGAGGAATCTAGGACTGCATAAAGTGCCTGTAAATTATGTCTAATGTACATACTCAAGTCATGTTAGCTGCTAATATTATTTCTGACTGGATTGTCTTTCTGTCTTAATTGTGTAACTGGTTATATTTCTATTTTTGCATTGCTGTTGAAGAAGCTCAGAAGCGACTTTGCAGGGTGTCGTCCCCCCCATTGCCCCCACAGCCCTCCTTAGCCAAGTAGATTGGATCTTACATGTATTTTGTACACTCATCTTAACCTTCATTTCTCTCCCTTGGTTTCATCCTTGTGTTCGTTTCCTCTGTAGTTTCCTCACATAATATTTATCTTGTTTTTGTCACATTTTGTAAGAGACTGCAAATCCTTTCTATATGGGAAGAAACATTAATGCATTGAAAATAAACGGTGATGTATAATTCCTATTTGGAACTGATGACATTGATTTTATAGTTGATATCATATGATGAACATTGAATGGCCTACTGAGCAAAGAATGGATTTCAAACCTCCTAATAAGTGTGATCAGCTACCTTTTAGTAATAATAAGTATAGATATTATTTAGAAAGTATTAACATTTATATTGCTGATATACAAATACTATTTTCGCACCATGCATTGTATAACAGGGTGGTGAAAAACACTATTATTAATATTAGAGAAAACAATAGAAGTAAATTTATTTGTTTTTTTAAACAATTATTTTATTTATTTGAAAGAGTAACAGAGGTAGAGCTAGAGAGAGAGAGAGGTCTTCCATTCCACTGGTTCACTTCCCAAATGACCGTAATGGCCAGAGCTGAGCTAATCTGAAGCCAGGAGGAGCTTCTTCTGGGTCTCCCATGTGGATGCAAGGGCCCAAGGACTTGGGCCATCTTCTACTGCTTTCCCAGGCCACAGCAGAGAGCTGAATTGGAAGAGGGGCAGCCGGAACTAGAACCGGCGCCCATATGGGATGCCGGTGCCGCAGGTGAAAGATTAACCTACTGTGCCACGGAGCTGGCCCCTGGACTTGGGTCTTAATTAAACATCCTAGATGCCTATTCTGTTTATGGCTATGTAGTATAAATAGAATATGCCATTTTAAATAGTTATTTTTTGACTTACGTATCATATAATTTTTTAATAAAAGTTTATTACATTTGAACTGTAAGAGACTGCTTTCTCGGTGTTTGTATGTCACTATTAGCCTTTTCTAAAAATGTTATAGAAGTGCTAGAAAAATATTAATTATTTAAATGGTATAATTTCTTTTTATAGACCTTTTCACTCATAATTTCCTTTTTTCCTTCCAAAGATCAGTGGATAAGTCTGTCATAGTATATGATACTGTAAGTATTTCAAAATCTTGTGACCTATGTAAATTATTTATTAGAATATTAAATTAAATTTACATAGACATAATAGAAAAATCTCTTTTTTGTTTAGTTTGCCCAAAAATATATACATTTTCATAAATACTAAAATAATTATGCAAGTATTTGTTCTGAGGCAAGCTTGCCCTTAAATATTTAATTAACAATTTTAAGATGGGCAGTTTTCTTTTTTAAAGATTTATTTATTTATTTGAAAGGCAAAATTACAGAGAGGCAGAGAGAGAGAGAGAGAGGTCTTCCATCTGTTAGTTCACTCTCCAGATGGCCCTGATGGCTGGAGGTGTGCTATCTGCAGCCAGGAACCAGGAGCTTCTTCCGGGTCTCCCACGTGGGTGCAGTGGACAAAGGACTTGGGCCATCTTTCACTGCTCTCCCAGGCCACAGCAGAGAGCTGCATCAGAAGTGGAGCAGCTGGAACTGGAACTGGCGCTCAAATAGGATGCTGGTATTGCAGGTGGCGGCTTTACCCGCTATGACACAGCACTGGCCCCAAGGTGGACAGTTTTGAAATCTGATCATAAAAGATAAAGATTGAAAAAGCACCAGAATAAAGAAAATATATTCAGTCAATTATTAAGTATTCATGAATGTGTACATCAGGGTTTTTAGAGAGTGCACTTGATAGTGGAGCACCATTCTCAGAGTTTTGAGATTTAGAGACTAGCATAAGAGTGAATTATCCTGGGACTAGAAAAATGATATTTTTTTGTGGATCCATCTGGGCAAAAAATCAAATTGCCTGAGTATGCAGAAAAGTGAATGTCTGACATATAACGAGATGTGGTATTCTCCAAGATAAATCAGTGTTGAATGGAGCCATGTAATGATTGAGTTCACTTTGTAGTTATGCCAGCAGTTAGAGGAGTAAATCACCAAAATATAGTAGGGTCCAGCAGATAAGCTAAACTATTTCTTTAAAATACATCCTTAATGGGGCCAGCACTGTGGCTCATTTGGTTAATCCTCCACCTGTGGCACTGGCATCCCATATGGGCGCTGGTTCTAGTCCCGGTTGCTCCTCTTTCAGTCCAACTCTCTGCTGTGGCCCGGGAGGGCAGTGGAGGATGGCCCAAGTGCTTGGGCCCCTGCACCCGCATGGGAGACCAGAAAGAAGCACCTGGCTCCTGGCTTTGGATCGGTCCAGCGCCGTTAGTGGTGACCATTTGGGGAGTGAACCAATGGAAGGAGGACCTTTCTCTCTCTCTCTCTCTCTCACTGTCCATAACTCTACCTGTCAAATAAAAAAAAAAAAAACACATCATTAATATTTCTCCTGGCCTTTTCATGAGATTTTACATTCACAAAATGGTTACAACACTAAATGTTCTCTGTAAAATATCTCTGGGTCCCAAACATCTTTGAATGTTTGAAGTGTATGTATATATTACATGATATGTGTTTATGTGTTTTGTAATATATTCTTATATCTGTGTCAGGTATATATAATTATATACCTGAGTGTACTTGAATTCCAAGTGACTGACAACTGCTCACTGGTTTGTAGTGTGTCCAAATCAAATATAGAAAAAATGCAAATTATATTAGATGGTTCAGTTATCATTAGTAAGTTCAAACAAATCAGCAAGAGCCACGGATGGACTGCACTAAAATTTGTAACAGGTATGAGTTACAGTAATGCTGACAATTAAGAAGGTGAAATACCTGATAATACTCTAACTAATGCCATTTCCTATTTATTGAATGAAGTTTTGATTTTTTAGTCAGTAATAAATATTAGAATAAATTTAGCACATAAACCATTTATGTCAGGTGAGTGTTCATTATAATTGTTAGTCTTGCCTGAATAAATATAAACTTTTCTTTGTTGTTTTTCAGAATACTGAGAATATTCTTCACACGTTGACTCAGCACACCAGGTCTGAACTTAACAACCTTGCTGTGTGTTAATTAATTGGCTAATTAAAAAATTAGAAGATATATAAAAGTTGTTTTTAATAACTAGGTATGTCACAACTTGTGCCTTTGCACCCACTACCCTTTTACTTGCTACTGGTTCAATGGACAAAACGGTGAACATCTGGCAGTTTGACCTGGAAACACTTGGCCAAGGTTAGTAAGTACATCATCTGTCACCCAGCGCAACCCCACTGTCCATTAAAATCAGCAATTCAACAAATCTGACAAGTACTCACATTGCTTTTCTCAATATAAAGAATACATTCCAGTGTAATACAACTTAGACATTTTAGAGAAGCTAGTGTTAAGGTAGCTGACCCATGTTAAAATTGTTGGTAAATGCTTTGGGTGCATGCTTGTGTGTATTACTAGTCGCATGGTGCTGCAGGCTGTTTGTTTATACTTTACACTAGCTTTTTAGATAAATATGTTCTGAGGACAGAAAAGAAGTTATAGTTGTATTTTGTTGGTTTTATTTTCTGTCTCATCAAACAACATTGGTGCTTAATTTTGGAGTTTTATTTTTATCACTGTTGTAGTTAACCAAATAATGGTGCTACTATGCAGTTGACAGAGCAAATAGAATGCTTTTGCTGGTATGAGCTTTATATAATAAAGTTCCAAAAGAGTAGTATTTAATGTAGTATTAAATAGATACTGTTAAATAATGTTGTTTGAAATTCTTAAAAGGAAGTTAAAGTATTAAAACATAAATTTAAGGAAACTATTTACTTTAATTCAGAGTAGAAATGTTTCCGAAAGACTTTATTGTTTGATATTATTTCACTTGCCTTTTTGTTGACTTTTTTAAGCACGGAGCCTGGAAGATCAGCCAAAGCAGTTTACTGAAGATTGGTCAGAGGAGGATGTCTCATCATGGCTTTGTGCACAAGGTTTAAAAGACCTTGTTGATGTATTCAAGATAAATAACATTGATGGAAAAGAACTATTAAATCTTACAAAAGAAAGTCTGGCTGATGATTTGAAAATTGGTAAGATTAGTAGAAAATAGTCAATCTTAAAAATAACAATACCTTAATCTGAGGTTGATTTTAATTCTGTTAATGGTTTATTCTTAATATTCTAGCACTAGAATTATTCTGGTGTATGTTTTTATACAGAAGGAGAGTCTATTTTTATTACATTAGGGAGACAATTTATTTTTTATTTACTTGAAATGTAGAGTTACGGGATTGAGGATGCAAGAGAGAGAGATAGAGATAGGTAGGTAGATAGAGATAGATATCTTCCATCTGCTGGTTCATTTCCTCAAATGGCTGCAATGGCTGGGGCTGGGCCAGGCTGAAGCCAGAAGCCTGCAGCTTCATCCATGTCTCCCACATGGGTGCAGGGTTCCAAGTACCTGTCCATCTTCCATTGCTTTCCCAGGATGCAGTAGCAGAGAGCTAGATCAGAAATAAAGCAGCCAGGTCTCAAGCGGTGCCCATATGAGATGCTGGCAACATAGGCAAGAGGCTTGACCTGCCATGGCACAACACTGGCCCCAAGAAAATATTATATAGCATTTCTTGGGGTAGCTAACACATCCTGTAATTGTAAGTTTAAAAAAATTGTGATTTATTGTTGATGTTTTAGAAAGTCATTTTAAATTTACTGTTATAACTTCCTTTATATATCAAATATAGTATCTTAGCCTATTTAAATCTCTTGGAAGCTTACGGTTTTTTTAAGAAATTAACAGAATGATGATGATGTGAGATTTCTCAAAAGTTGAGGTAATTGTGTACTGTATGCATACCATACCAAGATAGTTACTTTTGTATCACAAGTAACTTATTTTCCTTATAATTTACTTTTTTCTCTAGCGAGTAGGTAATAGAGTGAGGGTTTCTTTTGATAAAATATTTTTTAAAATTTTATTTCAAGTATACAAGTTTCATGTATTTCATATATGCAGATTTAGGAACATGATACTTCCCACCTACCTTCCCCCTGCCCATGCTCCAGCCCAGCCTCCTCCCTCTCCTATTCTCACTCTTAATTTTAACAAAGATCTATTTTCAGTATACTTTGTACTCATAAAATTAACTCTAAAAAATAACACTAAGTAAAGAGTTCAGGAAATAGTATGAAGAAAAAAACACTGTTCCTCAACAGTAGAGATAAGGGCTGTAAATAGTTACTGAATCTGAAAATGTCCATTTCTCTCCAGTACGTTACATTCTAGGTACTCTGTTAGTTACCCCAGGTCAGGGAAAACATAGGAAACCTGTCTTTTTGGAACCGGCTTATTTTACCAAGTATAATGGTTTTCAGTTGAATCCATTTTGTTGTAAATGATAGGATTTCAGTTTTTTGTTTGTTTGTTTTACAGCTGAATAGTACTCTATAGTGTATACATACCATAATTTCTTTATCCAGTCATCAGTTGATGGACATCTGGGTTGATTCCATACCTTAGCTATTGTGAATTGAGCTGCAGTGAACATGGGGGTACAGATTACTCTTTCATATGCCAATTTATTTTCATCTGGGTAAATGCCCAGGAGTAGAATTGCTTGGTCATATTGTAGGTCTGTATTCAGATTTCTAAGGTGTCTTCATACTGTCTTCAACACTGGCTGCACCAGTGTACATTCTGCCAACAATGGAATAGCGTACCTTTGCCCCCACATCCTTGTGGGCATTTATTATTCTGTATGAGAGCCATTCTAACTAGGATGAGATGAAACTTCATTGTGGTTCTGATTTGCATTTCCTGATGATTTTTTGAAGTATCGGGCAATTTGAATCTCCACTTTTGAACAATGCCTGTTCAAGTCCTCTGCCCGTTTCTTCACTGAGTTGTTTGTTTTGTTGTTGTTGAATTTCTTGAGCTCTTTATAGATTGTGGATGTTAACCCTTTAACAGTTGTGTAGGTTGAGATATTTTCTCCCATTCTGTCAGTTACCTCTTTGCTGAGTGTTTCCTTTGTAGTGTAGAAGCTTCTCAGCTTGCTGTAATCCCATTTGTCTCTTTTTTTTTTTTTTTTTGACAGAGTGGACAGTGAGAGAGAGAGACAGAGAGAAAGGTCTTCCTTTGCCGTTGGTTCACCCTCCAATGGCCGCCGCGGTTGGTGTGCTGCGGCCGGCGCACCGCGCTGATCCGATGGCAGGAGCCAGGTGCTTATCCTGGTCTCCCATGGAGTGCAGGGCCCAAGGACTTGGGCCATCCTCCACTGCACTCCCTGGCCACAGCAGAGAGCTGGCCTGGAAGAGGGGCAACCGGGACAGAATCTGGTACCCCGACCGGGACTAGAACCCGGTGTGCCGGCGCTGCAAGGTGGAGGTGTAATCCCATTTCTCAATTTTCGCTTTGATTGCTTGTGCTTCTGGGTATTTTCCAAGAAGTCTTTGCCTATGCTAACATCTTGCAGAGTTTCCCCAGTGTTCTGTAGTAATTTGATGCCATAAGGTCATAGATTTAGGTCTTTGATCCATTTTGAGTGGGTTTTTGTGTAAGGCGCAAGGTAAGGGTCTTGTTTCATACTTCTGCAGATGGAGATCCAGTTTTCCCAGCACTATTATTTCTCCAAGGATTGATTTTAGCTCTTTTGTCAAAGATTAGTTGGTTATAGATGAGTGGATTGATTTCGGGGGTTTCTATTCTGTTCCATTGGTCTGCATGTCCATTTTTGTGCCAGTACCAGGATGTTTTGACTATAACTGCCCTGTAGTATGTCTTGAAATCTGATATTGTGATGCCTCCAGCTTTGTTTTGTTGTATAAGTTTGTTTTAGCTATTCAGGGTCTCGTGTTTCCATATGAATTTTAGCATCATTTTTTTCTAGATTTGAGAAGAATGTCCTTGGTATTTTGATTGGTTTCACATTGAATCTGTAAATTGCTTTCAGTAGTATGGACATTTTGATGATTCTGATTCTTCCAATCCATGACCTTGGGAGAGTTCTCCATTTTTTGTATCTTCTTCTATTTTTTTTTTTAATGTTTTGTAATTTGGATCATAGAGATCTTTGACATCCGTGGTTAAATTTATTCCAAGGTATTTAATTCTTCTAGCTATTGTGAATAGGGATTGATCTTAGAAGTTCTTCCTCAGCCATGACATTTCCTCTGTATACAAAGGCTATTTTTTTGTGTTTTTTTAAAAATTTTTATTTATTTATTTGAGAAGTAGAGTTACAGACAGAGGGAGAGACAGAGAGAAAGGTCTTCCATCCGTTGTTCACTCCCCAAATGGCTGCAATGGCCAGAGCTGGGTCGGTCCAAAACCTGGAGCCAGGAGCTTCTTCCAGGTCTCCCATGTGGTTGCAGGGGTCCAGGCACTTGAGCCATCTTCCACTGCTTTCCGAGGCCATAGCAGAGAGCTGGATTGGAAGAGGAGCAGTTGGGACATGAATCAGTGCCCGTATGGGATGCCATGACAGCAGGCAGAGGCTTAGCCGACTATGCCACAGCACTGGCCCCTGTTTGTAAATTTTATATTCTGCCACTTTTCTGAACGCATGAGTTCCAGTTGTCTCAGTAGAGTCATGTGTATATAGAATCATGTCATCTGCAAACAGGGATAATTTGACTTCTTCCTTTTGATTTCTTTTTGATTCCCTTTGATTTCTTTTTCTTGCCTAATGGCTCTGGCCAAAACTTCCAGGACTATATCGAATAGCAGTGGTGGGAGTGGGTATCCTTGCCTGGATCTGGATGTTAGTGGGAATGCCTCCAACTTGTCCCCATTCAGTAAGGTGCTGGCTATGGGTTTGTCCTAAGTTGCCCTGATTGTTAGAGGAATGTTCATTCTATACCCAATTTATATCATAAAAAGTTGTTGTATTTTATCTCAGATGCTTTCTCCACATCTATTGAGATAATCATGTTTTTTGTTGTGATGTGTCACATTTATTGATTTGTGAATGTTGAACCATCCCTGCATACCAGGGATAAATCCCACTTGGTCCAGGTGAATGATCTTTCTGATGTGTAGTTGGATTCGATTAGCTAGTATTTTATTGAGGATTTCGGCATCTGTGTTCATCAGGGATATTGGTCTATAGTTTTCTTTCTGTGTTGTATCTTTTTCTGGTTTAGGAATTAAGGTGATGCTGCCCTCATACAAGGAGTTTGGGAGGCTTCCCTTTCTTCAGTTGTTTTGAATAGCTTGAGAAGAATTGGAATTAGTTCTTCTTTAAATGTCTGGTAGAATTCAGCAGTGAAGGGGCTGGTGCTGTGGTGTAGCGGGTAAAGCCGCTGCCTGTAGTGCCGGCATCCCATATGTCTCCGGTTTGAGTTCTTGCTGCTCTACTTCTGATCCAGCTCTCTGCTGTGGCCTGGGAAAGCAGTAGAAGATGGCCCAAGTCCTTGGGCTCCTGCACCCGCGTGGGAGACCCGGAAGCTCTTGGCTCCTGGATTCGGATCAGCACAGCTTCAGGCTTTGCAGCTATCTGAGGGAGTGAACCAGCGGATGGAAGACCTCTCTGTCTCTCTGCCTCTCTTTTTCTGTGTAGCTCTGACTTTCAAATAAATAAATAAATATTTTTAAAAATTCAGTGGTGAAGCTATCCGGTCCTGGGCTTTTCATTGTTGGGAGGGTCTTTATTAGTGATTCAATCTCTGGCATGGTTATTGGTCCGTTTAGAATTTCCCTGTCTTCTTGACTTCATTTTGATAGATTGTGTGTGTCCAGGAATTTGTCCATTACTTCTAGGTTTCCCAGTTTGTTGGCATACAGCTCTTTGCAGTTATTCCTGATGAAATTTTTTTCCTGTAGTATCTGTTATTACATTTTCATTCTCATCTCTGATTTTATTGATTTAGGTCTTCTCCCTCTCTTTTATGATGTGAATGGTATATCTGTTTTGTTTATTTTTTGGAAAAAAAAAGCTCTTCATTTCACTGAGACTTTTTTGTTTTTTGGTTCAATTTTGTTTATTTTTTCTCTAATTATTTCTTTCCTGCTACTAATTTTGGGTTCAGTTTGTTTCTCTAGGTCCTTGAGGTGCATTGATTGCTCATTTATTTGGTACCTTTCCAATTTCTTGACGTAGGCACCAACTTCTTGTTTTTTTTGGACAGGCAGAGTTAGTGAGAGAGACAGAGAGAAAGGTCTTCCTTCCATTGGTTCACCCCCCAAATGGCTGCTGTGGCCAGCGTGCTGCGCTGATCCGAAGCCAGGAACCAGGTGCTTCCTCCTGGTCTCCCATGCAGGTGCAGGGCCCAAGCATTTGGGCCATCCTCCACTGCCTTCCTGGGCCACAGCAGAAAGCTGGACTGGAAGAGGAGCAACTGGGATGGAATCTGGCACCCTGACCAGGACTAGAACCCGGGGTGTTGGCGCCGCAGGCGGAGGATTAGCCTAGTGAGCCGCGGTGCCAGCCCCAGAAACTTTTTTATTTCTCTTTTGATTTCTTCTATGACCCGCTGTTCATTCAGGAACTTGTTGTTCAGTCTCCATGTGTTTGTACATGTTCTAGAGATTGTTGAGTGTTGATTTCCAGCTTCAGTCTATTGTGGTTAGAGAAGATGCATGGTATGATTTTGATTTTTTTTTGATTTTGAGACTTGCTTTATGGCCTAGCCTATGGTGTATGCTAGTGACAGTTCCTTGCACTGATGAAAAGAATGTGTATTCTCCAACTTTGGGATGAAAAGTTCTGTAGATATCACTTAGGTTCAGTTTCTGTCTAATTGATCTTTCCATTGCTAAAAGTGTGGTGTTGATGTCCCCCATTACTATTGTATAGAAGTCTATGTCTCTCTTTAGATCTATTAACATTTCTTTTAAATAGCCAAATGCACTGTAATTGGGTGCATATACATTTATCATAGTCACATCTCCTATTGAATTGATCCCTAATACATTACATAGTGCCCTCCTTTATCTCTTTTAACAGTTTTTTTGTTAAAGTCTATATTGTATGATACTAGGATGGCTAAACCAGCTCTTTTTTGGTTTCTGTTAGCATGGAATATCTTTTTCTATCCTTTCACTTTTAGTCTGGCTGCAGTTTTGTTGGTGAGATGTGTTTCTTGTACGTAGCAAATAGATGGGTGTTGTTTTTAATCCATTCAGCCAGTCTGTGTCTTTTAACTGGAGAGTTGAGGCCATTTACATTCAAGGTTACTATTGATAAATAATAACTGGCTGGCACTGCGGCTCAATAGGCTAATCCTCCGCCTGCAGCGCCGGCATACCGGGTTCTAGTCCTGGTCGGGGTGCTGGATTCTGTCCCAGTTCCCCCTCTTCCAGGCCAGCTCTCTGCTGTGGCCCGGGAGTGCAGTGGAGGATGGCCCAAGTGCTTGGGCCCTGCACCCCATGGGAGACCAGGAGAAGCACTTGGCGCCTGCCTTTGGATCAGCGCGGTGCGCTGGCCGCAGCGTGCTGGCCGCAGCGGCCATTGGAGGATGAACCAACGGCAAAGGAAGACCTTTCTCTCTGTCTCTCTCTCTCACTCTCTCACTGTCCACTCTGCCTGTTAAAAAAAAAAAAAAAGATAAATAATAACTTGGCCCTGCCATTTTCCCCTAAATAGCCCTCTTGTTTACTTTGGATTTCCTTTGTGCTATTATTGGAAGATTTTAATTGGTTGATTTCTTGTTAATGTCTTACAGTAAATCTCAACAATATAAGCAGTACTTAACAATGTGAAATAGTTTGATTTGAAAGAAAAAAAATTAGTATAATAAAAATAATTGCATTTTTATATTTAGTCTTTAATTTTATATTTAGTTTTTGTAGCCAGGTAAATAAAGATTAAGCAAAATTCCAGGTTCAATGAATGGATTGAAATGTTTTTCAAAGATGAACCTCAAATTTAGTAGTAATAATTTCATAAATTTTTGTATAGCTTGTGTAATAAAGGACCAAGGAGCTAAGTCAAATCTTTTATAAATTATTTTTTAGTTATACTGAATTTCTTTTTGTGTTGAATTTTAAGGAAAGTGTACCCTTTCTCAAAACAGTAAGTTGGACTAATAGAAAATTAAAACTAAGTCTAGAAACAAATGTTAGGAGGCAAATGCATGAGTGTATGAATATATGCTAATGAATTTTACTGTGTAAATGCATAACTTTCACTTTTTTTTGTCTTTGAAGTATACTATTAGACAGTTCCCGTGTCAGTGTAACTCTAAATTTAACATTCAGCTTATGGAGAAGGTTGATTAATTGTGCAGTAAAATACACTGCAGTGGTTAGAGACCAAAGTAATTATGTATTATGTTTGACTTTAAAAATTATGAGTATTTTTAAGGAATTGAGCAGTCTCTCAAATCTTTTTTTCAGTTTGCCTTTTCCAAACATTCCATAAGGAAGTTTGTGCAGGCTTGAATGTCTGCATCAGGTACTTTAACTATGGATAATAGTCATTTTCTAGGATTGGGTTAATGAACACCTGAGGTAGAACAAACTTAGAGTTTTAGGAAGGAAATAACTGTCTGGCATTACATTAACATAGGAATGTCCAGATTATACATTCAGAAGATCTAAGATATTCTAAGGCACTTGTGCACCCTTGAATTTGTGAACACTACTATAACATTTAATATCTTTCCCTTTTAAACTTCATGCTATTAAGAGCAGTGAACTCACAGAGGTCATCTCGGGCAAGCAGGAAGTCCACTGGCTGCCACATGTGTCTGCACATTGGTCTCAGTTTGTATCTGGGCTGTGAGATTATTATGGTTCGCTGTGTTCTTAGGGTTTGGAATTACTGTAGCACGTGCAGTGGCAAAAACTTGGTGTGATAGATGCCAAGGAGCAGTTATCAATCATGGAATCATAGATTACTACTTGGGAAAGAGGTTTTTTTTTTAGAGGGTCACTGTTTTGTTCTTTTTTCCCCCAAAATACCATGAAAACACACAAGACATTTTTACAATTTTCTAAGTTAAAAATTGTATCAAATTCTTTTTCAAACTTTATACTTCAATTGTCTTCATATCCTCAGATTTTGAAAATTTCATGGCTCAGTTTGTAGTAATACCTCATTATGTGGATTTTCACATATAGCCCAGCTATGTAACTGCATATATCATTAAGGAATCGAACAGTTACCATTTTTTCCTTACGTACCATTAAAGCAGAATCACTTGTTCCAATGTAGTAGCTGTGCACTGGCCCACTGTTGAACTGGGCATGGCTCTTCCTGGTTGCCTGCTGTTCCCGTGAGTTCTCAGTGGGTTTTTGTGGCCACCTTTACTCAGGCCTAGTCAGTTGTCTCGTAGCTTCCGTCCACACAGATGTCATCACACAGATGTCGTCCACACAGATGTGGACACTGGTGGTTTGCCCGTAGTCACTCAAAGTGAGGTTCGTGAGGCTATCTGGCTACCTTTCTTTCTCCATGGGGTTTGAGTTTGCCATCAAGTTGCTTTGATTCAGAGACATTAAAAAAAATTAGACTGCTTCTACCACCATCTTCTCCAAATCTCCCTTTAAAAGTCCCTGATATACCTGGAGTTGTGTTGTCCACTCCTATGCTAATATCATTTTTGTCTTGTCTTCCTGTTTCTCTCTATATATTTTATCTTGGTCATTCTTTTCTGAAATTTGCTTTTTAAAATAAAAATTTCTTTAAAAAAATTAGAAGGAGTTCTGTAGTTGTCTTTCCCAGCAGCTAGCGTTTGGTTCTGTTGTTCTGAGGGCTGCACAGGGTGAGCGAGCGAGCAGGCAGGTGCTTGGGGAGCCTTTGTCTCCAGTCTCCACCGCCGCTGTGGCAGTGACCCTCCCACCACACACATGGGGAGAGTAAGGGCACCAGAGAATGGTCTCTCTCCCTTCGTGCATGCAGATCGCTGCCCTGTGCTGTCGTTTTCCATCTTCCAGGATGGAAACCCCGGGAACCCACTCAGCATCTGTTTCCTCAGGGCTTTTCAGAGTCTTGCTGTATGTTGTTTTGTACATTAGATGGTTATTAGAATGACAGAATTTTCCGGAATGACATACGAGGGAAAAAGGCAGGCACTGGAGCTAGTGCTCATTATAACCTGTCAAGAGCAGATGCTTCCTCAGGATGGTGAATCCTAGCCAGACAGCGTCCCTTGCCTGTACGGCGTTTACGGAGTAATCAGATTTATAGTGCTTATTCCCACCCCCAGTCCAAAGGAGGTGTTTGTGTCTGGGGATATGGCTAAGCGCTGTGGATGTGGTTTGGTAAAGGCTTTCCTGAGAGCATAGTGCTCTGACTCTGCTTTTAAAGTGACCTAAAATTGGACAAGGATAACACCCTAATGTAACCTTTTCTTATCTAGAACATTTTGAATTAGACCTCCTGTATCCTCTATTGTAAATACTGTAAGCACTCAAAATGTTAGTACAAATATATAATATTTTTGATAGGAAAAAGACCTTTGTTCCAGATTATTAAATGCCTCTGTTTTTATTATGAATAGTTTAGTTAGCTCTTTAAATGAGATGGCTATGTCTAATGGCAGCGTGTTCCACACATACAAAAAAACCAGGAGCTAGTTTGTCAAGCCCTGTGTGTGCACGGTGGAGGATTTTCACTGGGCAAGGTGTCAGGAAGCACAGCAGTCTTGTTTCTGCCATCTTGTCCTCTAGTACCCATACTGCAGTCAGTCCCCCCATTCCCAACCTTTTTCTGTTCATTTTACTTGTTAAATTATGTCTCTACTCTGATTTCATTCCTTACTTAGAGCACAGGGTCCATCCTAACTTCTTTTAAACCCTCCATTGTATTTGCCTGGCAAAATAAAAACACGCAGTTCAGGGAGCAGGCGTTTAGCCTAATGGTGAAGTGTTCTGCATTCCACATCCGAGGGCCTGGGGTTGATTCCTGGCTGCGGCTCCTGACTTCAGCTTCCTGCCACTGGAAATCCTAGCAAGCCGCAGAGATGGCTTGGGTAGTTGGATTCTTGGCTCCCAGCTCCTGGCTTTGGCCCTCGCTGTTGTGGGCATTTGGAAAGTGAACCAGCAGATGGCAGCTCCCTCTCTGTCTCTGTCTCTCAACTGAAAAAAAAAAAAAAAAAAAAAAAAAAAAAAAAAAAAAAAAGAATGTAACTCTGTCAACCCTTGGGAAATGCAGTAATTTGGAGGGGAGAATCCCAGTCCTGGGAATACATGGACCCAATAAACCATGGGAGTGAGTGTTTCTCTGACTTGTTGCATTAAGACCACTGTGATGGGCAGCTGACATGCTTGATTTTAGAGGCACCTTCCATAAATAGGCACTTCTGTCTTGCAATGGCTTCCTCTTGAATCTGGGTAGTGATCTCATAAGGAATCTCAGGGAATCTCTGTGACTCATCTGTAACTGTGTGAAATAGTCTCTATTTGGTTTCAGTGAATTCTGTAAGACAGAAGTCACAGCAGCCATCAGCAGCTAGCCCGACTGCCACATTTGTTTAACTACGGGCACCAGGCCCCCAGGTAGATTGAGCAGTTTATTGCTATCGGCCCTTCTTCCCGACTCCCCTGTCCTCCTGGGTGTCACAGGGGTGATTGGTGTTTGTGACAAAGCTGAGGAACCCTGAACTTAGCAAACTCCTGGTCTTCTAATGGGACCACCAGCAAATTAGCTCAGAAGGAAGATGTTGTCTCTACCCAGGTCGAGACCTGCCCTCTGGGCAGAGGACAGCATGGCTAGCTTCCTTTGAGAGACTGTCTGGGACAAAAGGAGGTCTAGAACGGGGAGCATTGGCTCCCTGCAGAGAGCAGGCTGGTTTTGCTTTTGTTGGGAAATAGGAAGCATCCTGAAATGTGATTTTTTTTCTTCTACCGCCCAGCCTCCCAACATCCCAGCCTACAGCAGCACTGTCAGGTGGTTTCACAAATGTAAACATTTCCCAGCATTCAGTATACTAGACCTTGTAAAACTGAAAAGTAAGGTAAAAAATGAAATTTGTGAAGTTTTGAACATACAGGTGGGCTTTATGATTTTCATATAAGAATCGGCAAATATATTTAACTTCATAGTTTCAGAATATTATAACATGAAATTTTATGTAATTAACATGAAGTAGTTTAAAAATGATTTTAGGGAAAAGTTTTTGTTGTGTAAATAACCCATAATAGTCTTTTGGTTTTGTGGATTATATTAAGATCTGGCAACCTAAAATTCTTGAACTTTTAGAATCTGAGATATTTAAAATAAACTGCATTAGCTGCTGTTGTGTTTTAACCATAGATTGTATGTTACGAACACTGGCTAAGTAATCTGTAAAGAAGAGTGCTGTGGTACAATGAAGATTCTGGGTTGGAATAGATAAAATGTGTGTTTGCTGGAGACTTTGTTGCATCAGGATTATCAGTAGTTCTCCAGGCCTAACAGATGATTTCTCTTCAGAATCTCTAGGGCTGCGTAATAAAGTGCTAAGGAAAATTGAAGAGCTCAGGACCCAAGTGAAATCCCTTTCTTCTGGAATTCCTGATGAATTTATCTGCCCAATAACTCGAGAACTTATGAAAGATCCTGTCATTGCGTCAGGTATGTGTGGCTCCCTCCATCCTGAGTTGAAGGGTGTGTTATGTGTTATGTCAATAAATAATGAAGGCAATTCAATTTAAGTTTGCTTAAATTTGGAAAATTTAAAAATTCATGTTTTATATCTCATAAGTTGCTTCTGCTTTTAAAAACTATTTTCAGTTGTAACTGCTCTACTTCAACTCTCCTACTAGTTGGTGTGTATATATGTTTGCAAATCTTTGTATTGTAAATAGCATTGTGCTGATGTTACAATACATGTTTGTTTCTATCCTTACATTTACTTAGGCCATTTCCACAGGATATATGCCCCAAAGCAGAATTAGTCAATTGGGAAATATATTTTATGAGTATGAAGAATCTTCCTCCTAAATTTTGTTAGATTTGTTACTTGATTGTTTTCTATAAAAAAGAACCTTGATTAGAATGCTCCCAGCAATATATTTAAGTGGATCTGTTTTACCTTAGTTTTGTCATCATTGAGTTTTGTAACTCCAATTATTCTTGTTTAATAGTAGCTTGAATGAGTTAATGTATGTTTTGTACTTAAAATAGTACCTGCATACAGTGGGCACTCAGTGAATGTCAGCTGTTTTTATTTCAGGCCGGGAAATTTTCCATTTATATAACAGTGGCTATTTAATTTTTGGTTTTGGTATACCAGGACTCTTGTTTGCATTGAAAGAAACTTGGTTAAGTTTAAGCAGAAATGGCAGTTGATTTATAAGCATCAGTCTCAGGAAAAAGTGACATGGAGACTTGGTGTTGCAGCGTTCTTTTATTTCTTCAGAGATTTCTCAATTTTTACTTTCTGTGATGTTCACTGTGCCTTTTACACATTTTGGTTTGACCCGCCAAAGGGGGACCACTCTGCCTTTCTTTCTGGTCCAGGGCCCTGCCAGTCGTACTCTATTACAAGCTGGAAGGAGGAGCTTGGGATCGGCCCCACTGTGTGGGCTAGGGTTATATGTCAACAAGGCGATGTCATGAGGAGGATGGGGTAGAAGGACCTTTCCCAAAGATGGGGACCAAACACAAATACCAAGACAAAGATTTTTCCATGTTTTTGAGTAATGCGTGTTTTCAGTTTGTGTCACTTTTAAATAGTGTTAATTTCAGAATAGTTTTAAGTTTACAAATGAAATTGTATAGTATGAGGAGTCCCATAAACACCATATCCAGCTTCCCTTATTAGCATCTTTTATATTTGTAACAATCATTATATATAATGTATATATGTCGTATTTGTCACAATAGTATAATTACTATATATTGTATATACAGTATACAATATATATACAATATATAGTATATATTACTACATATATTGTACATATATACAATATATGTAGTAATATATACTATTGTAACAAATATACTAAAAAGATGTTAATAACAGGATTAAAGATTAAGAAAATGGTTTTAAAGTTGTGGTTGAGGCTGGTTTTTAAGAGGAAAGGTGCCTAGTTTTGTTGCATGGGGTCAAACTCATGGTTAATTTCTGTAAGATTTAAGGTCACTCTTTAGTTGCAAAATTATTTTTTGCAACATTGCAGTATCAACATACAGATATCAAGCTTGTCAGGTGTCTGATTATATCCTCTAAGATTGCTGTCCAAGGGAACATTATTTTAATGATGGGAATGTTTTTTGTTTAATATCCATCAGACACATTGTAATTATCAAGCACTTGAAATGTGGTTGAGGATCTGAATTTTATTTCATTTCATTAACTAGGATATTTGTCTACTGTATTGGACAGTGCAGCTGTATAATCTTTTTTGATGAAATTAAGGCATAATTTTCACAGTCATCTCACTATTTTAAATATATGCTTGATGACAAATTTTTTGCAAAGTTTTATTTATTCATTTTTATTTATTTGAAAGGCAGAAGTCTTCCAGCTGCTGGTTCACATCCCAAATGCTCACAATAGTTAGGGCTGGGCCAGGCCAAAGCCAGGAGACTGACTCCATCCAGGTCCTATGTGTGGGCAGCACAGACTTGAGTACATGAGCAACCATCTTAGCAGGAAGCCAGATCAGTAACATAAAACCAAATCTGATGTGGGTTGAGGGCATCCCAAGTGGCATCTGAACCACTGTGCAACATACTCGTTAAGATTTGATAAGGAATGTTTCCACCATCCCAATAAAAATATAAATATTACCATGCCAGAAAGTTCTCTTGTGCCCTTTTTAACCAGTCCATCCTGGCCTTAAGTAACCACTGATCTGCTTTTTGGCACTATAGATTATATTACTATTTTTAGAATTTCGTATAAATAGAATCAGCATCATGTCTTTTGTGTCTGGCTTTTTTTGCTCAGTGGATGTTTTCCAGATTGATCTATCTTGTTACATGGATCAGGGATCTATTTTTCTTGCTGAGTAGTGTTCCTTTGAAAAGATGACCCGTAATGCTTTCATTCACCTGTAAGTGGACTTCTAGATCTCTTCCACTTTGTGGCTGTTACGAGTTAAGGTACTCTAACATTTGTCTACAAATGTTTGTTCACGTCTCATTTCTCTTGGTTAATATTTGAGCGGAATTGCTAGACCATATGGTGAGTGAATATGTAGCTTTGAATACACTGCCAAATGTTTCTCAGTGCAGTTGAACCATTTTAAGTTACCAAATGAGAATTCCCATTTCTCCACATCCTTGCCAGCACTTGGTTTGTTAGTCTTTAATTTTTACCATTTTGGTGAGTCTGAAGTGGTTCTTGTTGCACTTGTAGTTTAGTTTCCATGAGGACTAATGGTGCCGAGAATCTCTGATGTGTTTATTACCCATTCATGTACCTTTTAAAAGTATGCCTTGAACTCTTTTCTCCCATTTTGTATTGGGTTGATGGAGTTCTTTGTAAATTCCAGATACAACTCTGTTGTAAGATAGTGTGTTGCCTATATGTTCTCCCAGTCTGTAGCTTGCCTAGTCATTTAGAGACAGAGATGTCTTTCATCTGCTAGTTCACTCCCCAAATGGCCGCATCCGCTGAGCTGATCCAAAGCAGGAGCCAGGAGCTTCTTCTGGGTCTCCCAAATGGGTTAAGGGGCAAATGAACCAGGCCACTTTCCCAGGCCATTAGCAGGGAGCTAGATTGGAAGTGAAGCAGCTGGGACTCGAAGCTGCAGGCAGAGGCTTAACCTAGTATGCCACAGCGTCGGCTGTAATCAATTTTCCAATGGTATCATTTAAATTGGAGCAAAAACGTTTTAATTTTGATGAAGTTGAATTATTTTTCACTTTGATTCATACCTTTGGAGGCCTAAGAAATTGCCCTACCCCAAAGATTTCAAAAATTTCTGTTATGTTCTAAGTATCTTGTAGTGTTATGTTTAGGGCTGTAATTCATTGCAAATTATTGTGTATGGCCTGACATAAGAGTAACCTTTTTTAAAAATGGATAGCCACTTGTTCTGAGATGATTTATTGAGAAATCCTTTTCCTATTGTATTACTCTTAGCATCTTTGTTGAAATCAGCTATCTTTATATTGAGTTTATTTCTAAACTTTCCATTATGTTCTGTTCATCTTGTATGTTTCTGCACTAATTACCACAGTGCGTTGACTACTATTGCTTTGTAATTAGTCTCACAAGCAGGAAGTATCAGTCATCTGACAGTTCTTCCTAAAACCCGTGTTGGCTATTCTTGATTGATTGTTTGCATTTCCATATAGATTTCAGAAAAACCTTGCCAGAATTTTCACTGGGATGGTGGGGGTAAGTTGTAGATCAATTTGAAAATGATAGTTCAATGCATGAACATGATGATGTCGCTATATTTATTTAGGTCTTGCTTCCGTTGGTTCACCCCCATGTGACTGCTAGGCCCAAGCACTTGGGCCATCCTCCACTGCACTCCTGGGCCACAGCAGAGAGCTAGACAGGAAAAGGAGCAACTGGGACAGAATCCGGCACTCCAACTGGGACTAGAACCCGGGGTGCTGGCGCCGCAGGCAGAGGATTAGCCTATTGAGCCGTGGTGCCGGCCTAGGTCTTCTTTTAACAGTGCTCCGAATTTATTTTGTTCAGTACATAT
This sequence comes from Lepus europaeus, assembly GCF_033115175.1. Taxonomy (NCBI): domain Eukaryota; kingdom Metazoa; phylum Chordata; class Mammalia; order Lagomorpha; family Leporidae; genus Lepus; species Lepus europaeus. The sequence continues at coordinate 101,324,466 of NC_084827.1, read as the reverse complement.
TTTATTAAAGTGATCCTTAGGTAGTTCATGTTTTTATAACATTACAGAGTTTAAAAAATTTCCACTTGCTGGTAATAGTACCGTTGATTGTGTATACTGACTTTGCTACATTTAATAGTAATAGCTTTGTGATAAGTCCTTAAGACAACTTTGTTCACACATGATGGCTCCATCTACAAGCAGATGTTTGTATTTCTTTGTATATAATTTTTTTTTTCCTTTTCTTGTCATACTGGCCAGGATTTCCAGTACAGTTTTGAAAAGTGATGAGAAGTGGCTGGCGCTGCGGCTCACTAGGCTAATCCTCCACCTGCGGCGCCAGCACCCTGGGTTCTAGTTCCGGTTGCCCCTCTTCCAGTCTAGCTCTCTGCTGTGGCCTGGAAAGGCAGTGGAGGATGGCCCAAGTGCTTGGGCCCTGCACCCGCATGGGAGACCAGGAGGAAGCACCCAGCTCCTGGCTTCGGATAGGCGCAGCGGGCCGGCTGTAGCAGCCATTGGGGGGGGTGAACCAACGGAAAAGGAGGACCTTTCTCTAACTCTGTCAAAAACAAAAAAAGTGATGAGAAGTAAACATTTTCACCTTTATTTGCTCATAGGGAGAAAGCCTTCAACCTTAGCATTAATTAATTAAACTGCCTAAAAGAAGTTCCTTTCTATCTTGAGTTTGAGAATTTTTAAATTTTTGTCCTTTAGTCTGTAATACAGTAGTTTTCTGTCGAGTCCTAAAATGTGTCTTTTAGGTCTTTCATTAAGTGTGTTTGTGAGATTTGTCCGTATTATTACGTAAAGTATGTCTCATTACTATAGGAATCCACTACGTGAGTATAATGTCTGTATTCAGTCGCTGTTGATGGGAATTATTGACTTACTTTCTGCATATGCTTTTTTGTGGACATGGTATGCATTTCTGTTGGGTATACTCTGGGACTGGATACATAAATTATTTTCTAGAGAGTTTGAATCACTGCGGTTCTACCAGCCGTGTGAAAAATTCTCATTGATCCATAGCCTTGCTTACTATTTAGTATTGTGCTATTCATTTTTTAAAAAGATTTGAAAGAGTTACAGAGATAGGTGTCTTCTATCCACTGGTTCACTCCCCACATGGCCGGAGCTGCGCCGATCCGAAGCCAGGAGCCTCTTCCTGGTCTCCCATGTGGGTGCAGGGGCCCAAGGGCTTGAGCCATCTTCTACTGCCTTCCCAGGCCATAGCAGAGAGCTGGATCGGAAGTGGTGCCTCTGGGTCTTAAACTCACTGTGTCACAGCACCGGCCCCTGTGCCATTCATTTTTAACCATTCTGGTATAACCCATTTATTTTCATTGAAATAACTGTCGATTCAACATGCAGTTGTAAGAAACAATAATAGACATACCTTCCATACTTTGCCTGGTTTCCTCTGCGCCCAAGTGTTTTTCAGAATTACACTGCATCACAATCATGATGTTCACGTTGATAGGCTCCATGATCTCATTTAGATCTGCCCAGTTTTCCTTGTTTTTATTTGTGTGCATGAAGTTGGACAGTTATATCTCATTTGGAATTTCTATATTCACCATTGCAGTCAAGACTTAGCAGTTTCCAAACCGCAGGGTTGTCCCTGTGGCTTTTTTTTGTTTGTTTGTTTTTCAAACCACATTCCACTCATCTGTCCACTTCTGAGATCTTGTTACTTTAAGAATGTTACATGAACTGAATCATGCAGTAAAATAACCGTTTGGGTGTTTTTCCCTGCTTAGCATAATTCATGGGGATTCATTACCCAATTCATTTTTAACCTTTCTGTGAGAATTGTAGTTGTGTTAATTTAACACCTAATCCTATCTTCAAACAGAATTGAACAAATTTATATTGTGATTATTGATACATTTAAGCTAATTCCTGCCAGCCCAGGGTCCTAGTTTGCTGCTTCCCTCTCTGTAGAGTTCCAAAGGCGTACTTCCAAGAACTGTTTATGTATGTCAATTTCTATTCATCTTTTAATTCGTGAAAGCAGCATGTGCGTGGTACAAAATAGTCCAGTGGTGGAGAACACGGAGCCTTTGCACTGGGCAGCAGTTGCTGGCAGAGCTTAGTTGTACCATTCCAGGTATTTGTGTTTGTAACATTGCTCACCAACACATGGGGCGGGCTGCATACATTTTAAAAGTGGTTTTCATTGACTCAGCAGTGGTGCCCCAGAGCACGCTCTTTCATTTTCTCATGCAGGATAGGACTTCATGGCATTGAGCCTGAATCCTGTTGAAAGCTCTTACCACTTAGTGCCAACTTGATAGAAATGGGTGTACATGTTACTGTTGGGTCACTTCCATATCCCAATAAACATTTATTGTCTTCATTATGTTTACCCTTCACTCTTTGAAAAAATTGCCATGGTCATTTCTGTCCATTCAACCCCCCAGAGAAATTTTCTAAGTTTCATTAAAAAAATCTGACTAGAATAACAGAAAACCTAAAACATAAATGTCTATGAGGGGGAGGTGAGGAGCAGAAATGACAGCTTTGCATCAGGCAGGTATTCCCCCTGTCTGTCCTTTATTCCTTTTGAGGCTAATTGGAACATTTAAAGGGGTGTTAACTCATTTGCATAGCTTTTTACAAAAGAAGTGATTAAAATTAGAGAACAACTAACCCAAAAGAGAGGGAGAAAGACCCAAATCAAAAAAATCAGAGATGAATAAAGGAGATGTAATGACAAGTACTGCAGAACTAAAAAGAATCACCAGGAATTGCAACAGAGTGTTGTATGCCAACAAATTGGGAAAGCTAGAAGAAATGGACAGATTCCTGGACGCATAGAGTCTACCAAAATTGAGTCGTGAAGACAGAAGGAAACCTTAACAGACCAGTAACCAAGACAGAGATTGAATCTGTAATAAAGACCCTCCCTAAACAGAAAATCCCAGGACTGGATGGATTCACTGCTGAATTCTACCAGACCTTTAAAGAAGAACTAATTCCAATTCTTCTTAAGCTATTCAAAACAATTGAAAGGGAGAGAAGCCTCCCAAACTCCTTCTGTGAGGTCAGCATCACCTTAATTCCTAAACCAGAAAAAGGTAGAACAGAGAAGGAGAACTGTAGACCAATATCCCCGATAAACACAGATGCCAAAATCCTCAGTAAAGTATGAGCTAATCAAATCCAACAACACATCAGAAAGATCATTCACCTGGACCAAGTGGGATTTTTTCCTGATATGCAGGGATGTTTCAGCATACAATAATTGATAAATGTGATATCACATTAACAATTAAAGAATAAAAACCATACAATTTTCTCAATAGATGCAGAGAAAGAATTTGATACAATACAACATCCTTTCATAAATGAAAACCTTGAACAAATTGTATAGAGGAATGTTCCTTCAATACCCAATTTATGACAAACCCATGGCCAGCATATTATTGAATGAGAAAAAGTTTAGAAGCCTTCCCACTAAGATCTGGAGCCCACTCTCACCACTGCTATTCGGTATAGTCCTGGAAGTTTTAGCCACAGCCTTTAGCAAGAAAAAGAAATCAAAGGGATACAAATTGGGAAGGAGGATGTCAAACTGTCCCTAGTTGTGATTCTATGTATAGGGGATCCAGAGACTCCACTGAGAGACGATTTGGGAAAAAAAACACACACAAAAATCAATAGTGTTTGTATACATGGACAATGCCATGGCTGAGAAAGAACTTCTAGAAACAATCCCATTCACAGTAGCTACAAAAAGAATCAAATACCTTGGAATATATATATATATATTTTTTTTGACAGGCAGAGTGGACAGTGAGAGAGAGACAGAGAGAAAGGTCTTCCTTTTTTTGCCGTTGGTTCACCCTCCAATGGCCGCCACGGTAGCGCGCTGCGGCCAGCGCACCGCGCTGATCCGATGGCAGGAGCCAGGTGCTTCTCCTGGTCTCCCATGGGGTGCAGGACCCAAGGACTTGGGCCATCCTCCACTGCACTCCCTGGCCACAGCAGAGAGCTGGCCTGGAAGAGGGGCAACCGGGACTAGAACCCGGTGTGCCGGCGCCGCAAGGCAGAGGATTAGCCTGTTGAGCCACGGCGCCGGCCCTTGGAATATATTTTAACCAGAGATGTCAAAGATCTCTACAATGAAAATTACAAAACATTAAAGAAATAGAAGACACAGATTCACTGTGATCCCAATCAAAATAGCAAAGCCATTTTTCTCAGATCTAGAAAGAACTATGCTAAAAATTCATATGGAAACACCAGAGACCCTAAATAGCCAAAGCAATTTTAACAAAAACAAAGTCTGAGGCATCACAATTAGGGCAGTTATCAAAACAGTCTGGACTCAAACAAAAATGGACATGTAGACCAGTGGAACAGAATACAAACCTCAGAAATCAATCCACATATCTACAATAAACTAATATTTGATGGAGTTAAAGTAAATCCTTGGAGAAAGGACAGTCCATTCTACAAATCATGCTGGGAAAATTGGATCTCCATGTGTAGAAGTATGAAAGAAGATCCCTACTTTATACCTTATAAAAAAAGCAACTCAAAATAGACCAAGGACCTAAATCTGTGACCTGATAACATCAAATTACTAGAGGAAAACACTGGAGAAACTCTGTAAGACGTTGGCATAGGCAGACTTCTTAGAAAAACCCCAGAAACACAGGCAGTAAAAGCAAAAATAGACTAATGGGATTATACCAAGCTATGAAACTTCTGCATTACAAAGGAAACACTCAAAGTGAAGAGGCAACTGACAGAATAGGAGAAAATATTTGCAGGCTGTGCAACTGATAAGGTATTAATATCTAGAATCTCTAAAGAGCTCAAGAAACTCCAGCAACAACAAAATAATCCAGTTAATAAATGGGCAAGGGACTTGAATAAGCATTTTTCCGTAGAGGAAATTCAAATGGCCAGCAGACACATGAAAAAATGCTCAGGATAACTAGCCATCAGGGAAAAGCAAATCAAAACTACAATGAGATTTCACCTCACCCCAGTTAGAATGGCATTCATACAGAAATCCGCAAATGTTGGTGAGGATGTGGGGAAAAAGGTGCCCTAATCCACTGTTGGTGGGAGTGTAAACTGGTAAAGCCACTATGGAAGACCGTATGGAGATACTTCTGAAATCTGAATATAGCCCTACCATATGACCCAGCCTTCCCATTCTTGGGAATTTACCCAAGGGAAATGAAGTCAGTATATGAAAGAGTTACCTGTACCCACAAGTTTATTGTAGCTTAATTGACAATAGCTAAGATACAGAATCAACCATATGTCCATCAACTGATGACTGGATAAAGAAATTATGGTATATTTACACTATGGGATGTTACTTAGCTGTAAAAAAATGAAATCCTGGCTTTTGCAACAAAATAGATGTACCTGGAAACCACTGTACTTAGTGAAATAAGCCAGTCCCAAAAAGACAAATATGTTTTCCCTGATCTGTGGTCACTAATAGAGTAAAAAATATATATATATATGAATAAAATTGACATTTTGAAATTTGGTTATGTTTTATAGCCCTTTTCTGTACTATTGAGGGATAGTGGTTTTTTTTTTTTTTCCTTCTATTTGTTGAATACTTAGTGGAGGGTTAGGCTCATGAGTATAAAATAGACAAGAAGTAGGTCATTCTAAAAATTTTTTAAGAAGGAGGAAGGGGCCAGTGCTGTGGCATAGTAGGTTAAGCTTCCACCTGTGTCACTAGCATCCTTGCGTCCTGGCTGCTCCTGTTCTGATCCAGCTCTCTGTTTTTGGCCTGGGAAAGCAGTGGACAATGGCCCAAGTGTTTGGGCCCCTGCACCCACATGAGAGACCTGGGGGAAGCTCCTGGCTTTAGATTGCCCAGCTCTTGCCATTGCAGCCATTTGGGGAATGAACCAGTGGATGAAATTCTCTAACTCTGCCTCTCCACTAAATAAATAAATAAAAGAGGGAGAATAGAATGAGATGTATTTTTCATAGATACAGATTTAGGAACATAGTGATACATGAAATTTGTTTACCTTTTATAAATTGAAAAAAATTCCATGTACACATTTATAATTCATGCCATAAAAACTAGACCTGCCCATTTTTTTTTTTTTTTTACAAAGGCTTCCTAGGGTTTTGTCTTTTTTTAAGATTTATTTATTTGAAAGTCAGAGTTATGCAGAGAGAGGTCTTCCATCTGATGGTTCATTCCCCAATTGGCCGCTGTCATTTCCAGAAGTCCTGCACAGCGTGTAGGTTAAGAGCACAGGCCCTAGAGCCAGACTGCTTGGGTTGAAATCACAGCTCTGTCCGTGTGACGCTGGGAGGTTATTGAGGCCATGCCCCAGTTTCCTCATCTGTAAGGCAGGGAGAAACAGTGTTACCTGTGTCATAGGTTGCTGTGCAGGGCAAGTGAGTTAAGTAACAGTGCCTTCTAAGATTACGCAGTGAGCAATGGGATATTGTATATTACATATTTGCATTTCATAGTATATTGGTTGGGCCTATTCATTTCATTTTTTGAGGGTCCTGGGATCCTAAACCTGCTCCTTGCTGTCTTTTTGTCTTGGGCTCCACTGCAGGATGAGCTGAGTGGTTGTGGTGGGAGAGAGGGCGTCACCGCGCTGGGGTGTGCCCTTACTCGGTCTACTTGTTTTCCTGAACAGAATTAGTAAATAAGTAGAGTCCTGACCAATGAGCTAATAGCTTATCCTTCAGCGGTCACTGAAGCCACTTAAATAATGCGTTTTTAATTTATTTGTAGGTAAAATGTTACAAGAAATTTTTTTTGTTTACTTTGCTTTATTTTGCCTTATAAAAAGAAGACTGAGGCAATGAATAAATTTTGTATTATGACTTAGTATTCTGTCAGAATTTACTCATCTGAGTTTTCAAACTGAATTATAGAATAAAGTTATCGGAACATACCCACTTAAATCACTTAGGAACTTCTTAAATATTATTTTACTGCTATAGCTCTTGTCAAACTATATGGATTTTACAATTTTAAAATTAGTAAAAACACAAACATTACTGAATTTATTTTTTCCTTCCTGGTGACTTTGTTTAATCTTAGCTATTAATAGTAGCAGTACATTTCTTAATTGTGGTTTCTTTTCTAAACTTCATATATCAGAAAGGTTCTGGTGGTCTCACCTGGTGCTTTGGGATGGTATCTGAATGTAACACAGTAGCACTGCAGACCCACTCAGATTCTGTTTGTCACTGTTGAAAGACTGATCAACCATGGCCAGGATAACCGAGCTCCCTATAGTAAGAAACCTGTACCACTCCCCAGAATGAACAATTTTGCATTTCCGTCACTGTTACACTCTGACAAAGAAAAAGTGTTCCTTTAAGAGAATTCAGCCATAGGTGACAAACATCATGTAATACAACTTTAACAAATGGAGAATAGATAATATAAAAATTTGAGTAAGCTTACTGATTAACTGTAAATAAAAGCTTACTTTACACACTGGAGAGAAAAAATTATTACCTTATTTAAATGTTACTCATAAAGGAACAGTAAACAATGATATTCTCGATCCCTTTCTTTTAGAAGATAGCCACTAAGTAAAAACCACAAACCTAAGCATTAAAAGCAGTGTAGGAAGCCAGCTCTCATGGCAGAAACCTTTTATCTGCCAATCTGATAAACACTACAGGGAAAGGCATTGAGCTAGTGAAGCAGAACTGGCCTCTGCGTAATCTATCCTCCAGCAAGACCCCTGCCGCTCAGAGAAGGTTCACCTGGACAGTGGACATCAGACCCAAGCTTTTTTTTTTTTTTTTAAAGATTAAAAGTGGATGCTATTTAATACCTGAGGCAACCATTGCTGGTCCTGGCACTGCAAACACAGCTACAGCTTTCACAAACCTGAAGTTATAGCAAATTTAGATCTGAGCATGGTTCTCCGTCCAAAATAGATCAGAGTACACAAAACGTTTATAAAACATCAAATTTTGAACCTTCAAAATAAAAAGTACACCTTCTTTGTGAACACCTGTGAAACATTCATATATATCAACCATACTTAGGGACATCACGACCCAAAGTAACAGGAACAGCATTATGTCACCTCAACGGAAAGTCACCACGTTAGGAACAATAAAGGGCCCTTGCACTGTGAAAGTGAAAAACATGCTCTTATCAGACTTATCTGGCCTGATGGCAAATGAATTAGCTGCCATCGAACTCAACAGTGTTTCCCACAGCAATACTAAATGAACATCATTCATCAGGAAAAAGCCAGCCTGTGTAAGATTGGGGTTCAGTATACTCAGCTTTTTATAAATAAAATTGAGCACCTTTACCTACTCAAATTGTTCTTACAACTCCACAATAAGAAATAATCCAATTAAGAATATGCAAATAATTTTTTTCAAAAGAACTTCCTCCAAGGAACATGTACAAATGACCAATAAGCACTCTAAAAAGATGCACAGTATCATTAGGGAAATACAAATCAATAACACAGTAAGAAACCATGTCACATCCACTAAGATGGCTGGAATCAAAAGTTGAAAAATGAATGTTGGTAAGGATGTGCTGAAATTGGAACCTTCCTATGTGAGAGAATGAAATGGTGTGGCTGTTATACTGCAGTTTGGAGTTCTTCCGAGTTAAACAGTTAGCATGCGACTCAACAATCCTACCTCAGGATAAACCAGAGATGTTCATAAAGTTGTGCAACAAGAGCAGCATTATTGGTAATTGTCAAAAAGGAGAAAAAATGGAAATGTCCATCAACCGATGAGTGGATAAATTAAATGTGGTGTAGGCACAATGGAATACTTTTTGGCCATAAAAAGGAACAAATACGTGCTGAAAGTATGGACAAACCTTGAAAACATAATGGTAGGTCAAAGCAGCTGGATACCAAATTCTATGATTCCACTAATACGAAGTGTCCCAAAGAGGCAGATTTATTGAGAAGGAAAGTAGATCCGTGGTTGCCAGAGGGTGGGAGAGTGATGAGCACAGGATTGCTTTGCTGAGTAATGAGACAATTCTGAAATTAAATGGTGATGGTTGCACAGCTCTGGGAAATAAACCAAGAGTCACTAATTTTACTATAAAAGTAGGTATCAAAACAGAGCAAAACGACACAGCTGCATCTGCAGAAAGCACCATCTCTAGGACTGAGGGAACACAGAGCAGCTGAGGTTATGAGAACTCATTTGGGCCCAGAGCCAGCACTCAGGCCCGAGAGGAGGCAGCGAGCTGGTGCTCACTTTAAGGGGCCAGATACAGCAGATTTGGGAAGCCCACACAAGTGTTCTTACCGAATGAATGGCCATGGACAGGAGCCTGCACCCTGGTTTCCAGTCTTCCTCTGGAGCGCCCATTGCTGGCTCTAATTAAGGAGGTGGATGCCCAAGCAGGTGCATGGTCTACAGGGTGCAGATTCAGCATGCCGAATCCTCCTCAGCCCTTAGGCTCATCTCCTCAAATGCCAAGAAACCTAAATAGAAATTGATGGAAATTTTCCTGCTATGTGTATGTGTTTGGTTCAAAAGCTAATGAAAGTGTTACCACTGAAGTCAGAAACACACAAGGTTGCTCAGCTCTCTCTGCTATTTGAGATATTAGCCAAGAAAATTAGAGACCTTCTCAAAAGGTAAAGAAGAGGGGGAGGGGAAGCCCTTTCTGTAGGACAATGGTGTTGTGGTGTAGCCAGTCAAGCTGTGCCACCGGCTTCCTGTATTCGAGCATTGGTTGGAGTCCTAGCTGCTCTGCTTCCGACCCAACTTCTGGCTAATGCTCCCTGGAAGCAGCAGATGATGGCTCAAGCACGGGGCCCCTGCCACCCAGAGAGTCCCCGGATAGAGTTCTCCGCTCCTGGCTTCAGCCTGGCCAAGACCTGGTTGTTGCAGCCATTTGGGGAGATGGAAGCTGTCACTCCCTTGCTGTTGCTTTGCCTTTCAAATATATAAGTAAACCCTTCCAAGGCCTAATGAGACAATTTACAGTAACAAACTAGAAGCCTACACATACACATTCAAAATTGACCAAATACATGAAGAAAGCTTTAAACTGCCCTCGTAACGTTTCCATGCGTAAATGGAAAGCACAGCACGCCACTGGACTGGAAGCGGTGAGGCGGGTTTTGTCCAGTTTCTTGAGATGTACCATCCACACAGATGCTGTAATACTCCCAGAGACACAGGAAGGTGCCCTCCAGGTCCCCTTTCCGAGACCTGGCAGCGACAACCCAGGAAAGAGCAGCAAGGCAGGCCCCTCGCCCTCCCAGAGAGCAGAACGTGTGCGTGAAAATGGAGTCCTGGCATGTGAACAGGCCAGTGGAACCAAGTTTAAGAAGCCCAGACTTTGATCCAAGGGCACTTGGAAATTTAGCGAAAGATCATACATTCTAAGTTGATGGTAAAAAGTAAGTAGTTTTAAACAAGTGGTATTCTGACAGCTAACAGCCATCTGGAAAAGGATAAAAGTGAATCTCTCATACAGTACATTCTAATTCCAGAAGCCCAGAAGTTTAAATAAAGAAACTTTAAATTCCATTAGAAGTTTAGGTGAATTCCTTGATGAAATTGGGGGGGGGGGGGAGCTTTCCTAAACAAGACTCAAGGGGAAAATCCATAAAGTATTGATTTTCCACATACATCAAATTTTCCCAAGGACAGGACTGCCTGATAGCAAACTGGGCAAAAAAAAAAAAAAAAAAGCACGAAGAGTCAGTTCATAGGAAAAGAGAGAAGCAGCTGGCGCAGTAAGTGTTCTGTCCGCGGCACGCCACTGCTCACCCACAGACGGACGAACATCCGAGAGTTTGCAGCACCTCCTGTTACTGATGCTGTAGGGAAAACAGCTGTTCTCATGGACACTGCTGGTCTGAGTGAAAACCAATAACTTTCCTGTGGAAGGAAGCTGGTGTTAGCTAGCAAATCAGTAAACGTATACAGTTAGTCCCCCTTCTTGAATGCTCCCAGATTGTTCAGACACCCAAGTGACAGAGGCACAGAACTGTTCATAAAAGGCCCAATCGGGAAACCACCAGGTGTCTGTGGGAACATCTCTGTACAGTGTCACGGAGACCCCTGCCTCCCACACAGAGGTGCAGAGTGGTGTGTGCGCTGCAGCTGGTGCAAGTGTACGACTGCGCACTAAGGGTGTGTACATGCATTCGCTTAGATTTTCCAAAAAACTCAGAGGTTACAAACATGGATGTCATTACCTGTATCGGAAGAGAGGGAACAAGGACTGGACAGCAATAAAACAAACTCTTCTAAATGTACCTTGTTTTATCGTTTTTACTTTGAAACACAACATTTCAAATAGATTCCTGTAGTTGGAGGCAGCTAGATGATAAAATCACAGGGAAGTCTTAGGTCCCTTCAGTATTGTTAGCAATGTTCTGTCATGATCTTGGAACACTCATAGGCGCTGGAGACGAAAGCTCCTCAGTTAGTGCATAAACGTAGTTAGAAACCAAGATTTTCATCTTCATGGCTACAAAATGCAGTGGAGTAAAAATTCCAATCTGTTTGTGTTTTGTAAATAATTTTCCAAGAACACGGTGTTAATAAAGCTCGGCCACTCTAAGTCCCTGTGCTGCAAGTCCTTGGCAGGGCAAGTTCCGTCATCTCTGGTGGCCACGTCCCTGACTGCCGGCGTGGGAAGCTCTGCTGAGCAACTCCTGAGGCTCGGCGTCCTCTCGCGTGGTGTTCACACACAGCTCACAGCTGTGAGGGGGCGGTTAGCGTCACTGCCACTGCCCAGCTCTTCTCTGCCTGCTTCTGAATTTTTGACAGGATTCCGAGTTGTAGTGTTCAGATAATGTAGTAAGAGTGTAGACTGACACCATTCTAGGTAATGGGTGCTTCGCAGAGCACAGTCCAATCTTACCGTAACTCAGATGGTAGGAATTTGAGTGGCAGAGATGTTCCGTATTCACTTTAGTTATCCTAATTTCTCTTTCCTACCTCACGAATAACCTGTTGGTTTCTTTTAGATGGCTATTCATACGAAAAGGAAGCAATGGAAAATTGGATCAGCAAAAAGAAACGTACAAGTCCCATGACAAATCTTGTTCTTTCTTCAGTGGTACTGACCCCAAACCGGACTCTGAAAATGGCCATCAATCGATGGCTAGAGACACATCAAAAATAAAGTTGTTTCTCTTGGATTGCTTGTATTTCTCAGTGAGCTCATTTGAATGATTCAAGGGTAATTTTACTTACAAGACAATATTAAAGACCAAAAGTGAAAGAGAAAGGTTAACTTACCTTGAAAATCGTTAATTTTTATTCTTTAAAATATGTGGACTAACTTCCACATCTTAACATCATTTCTGTTTTTACTCTAAAAACATCTGTACTAGTAAAAATGGTATAGAAATAAAGTTCTATTTCATCTTTAAGTTGCAGTGTCCAAATTTATTGTTAGGTTTAGGTCATATCCCAAAGTAACTAAAGATTGGAATACTCTAGAATATGTGACATATTTACATACTAGTTAATACCCATTCATTTGGTAATTCTTTAAGATATTTTAAAAAGACTGCAGCAAAATAATTATAGATGGTCCAGTTGAGCAAATTACTTCGGACCTTGTCTGATAAGCATTTTTGTTGGATTTTTAATTGCAGGATGGTACCTTTCCCTCATTGTCCAAACCTAGGTACAAATTAGGTTGTGTAAATAGTCAGGAATAAGTTGACTTTGCTGAGATGCAGAAAGGGATTGACCACTACGAGCACTGGCATGTCACGTTACCCAGAGAACTCTGCAAACAAGTACCCGAAATCCACCTGCTGTCTGAGGACGGATGGAGGTGACCTGGCGTGCAGCAGAGTCTAGAGTGGGTTCACTACATGATTCATGAGCCAGAGCCGCATATTCTTCTCTTCAGACGACCTCTTCCAAAAGATCAACAGAAATGAAGTGTGCCCGGAGATCGTCAGCTCTTCCCAAGTTCATGTGTATGTGTACAGAAGGGAGTAGTCAGTGAATACTTGAGGCGTGCACACATCTTCATCCATGCCTGTGCATGCTGTATTCTTCACAGCAGCAGAGCTCAGTTAATGCAGCTGCAAGCAGGAAGGTGTTTCCTCTGGCCGGTGTCTCAGATGTAAGTGCTTGTTTGACTTCCCTGTTTTGTTAAATAAAGTTTGTATGTTGTATTTGAAAAAACAAAACCAGTCCTCACATACAATTCAAACTAGGGTGACCAGACCAGGGTATTTTTACACAACAGCTTTGATATTTATTACAACGCCCTGACAATGCACCGAGAAGAAACTGTACAGCTGAGGAAGTTAAGGTTGTACTGACTCCTCACATGGCTGTTCTGAGCTGTGCTGCAGTGCCCTGCCCCTCAGCTGTTGTTTGGTTTTGATGAACAGATTTAATTCCCAAAGGAGGATGCTGGTTTTACGTAAGTCACTATCACTGCAAGAATAAAAAAAAAAAAAAAAAAAGTTATTTTTGTAGACATGCTAAAGAAAGTACTTTGTGGGACCAGTGTTGTAGTGTAGCAGGTAAAGCCACAGTCTGCAGTGCCGGCATCACACAGGGGTGCCGGTTCAAGTCCCAGCTGCTCCACTTCTGATCCAGCTCTCTGCTATGGCCTGGGAAAGCACAAGATGGCCCACGTCCTTGGGCCCCTGCACCCACGGAGACCTGGAAGAAGCTCCTAGCTCCCGGCTTTGGATCAGCCCCGCCCCAGCCATTGCAGCCATTTGGGGAGTGAACCAGCAGATCAAAGACTTCTTTCTCTCTGCCTCTGCCTGTCAAATAAATAAATCTTTAAAAGAAAAAAAAAAAAAAAAAAACTTTGCTTTTCTGTTTCACCAGGAAAGTTTCCTGTAAAATAAAATGAGAAAACTTAGATGCCAATAACTTACCAAACCCAAGGACCTGTTTTCCACAACACAGACAAATTACAAACACATCTGTACTGCAAATGCATCAAAACGGGGCAGGCCTTTAGCCTGGTGGGTAAGACGCTGCCACATGGCACACGGGAGTACTGGGCTCAGCCCCGGGCGGCAGCTCCCTGCTAATGCAGGCCCTGGGAGGCAGAGGTGATAGCTAAGTAGCCGAGTCCCTGCCACCCATGTGGGAGACCCAGCTCCCAGCTTTGGTCCTCCTGCATCGCCCTGCCCCCACCACTGCAGGCATTTTGAAGCATGAATCTGCAGATAGGACCTGTCTCTCCACCTCAAATAAGTTGGAAGAAGAATAAAAAATATATATGTATACCTTCGATCAAAATAAAAACGTCATGTTTAATACTGATACACTGGCTGCTGTACAGGAAATCAGTGACGAGAATTATCTATTAGCTGATAACAGTTTTTCCTCCCTGCCCCATTTTTTGTTTTTAATAATAATTTCACTGTATGGCTTTAAAGTGAGACTGAAAATACTTAACACTCGCTAGCAATAGTCAGTAGACAGTAACCTAAAGTAATCTTGGGTTTAAGATTCCAAATTAGAACTTTCGTGATACCAACAGTTTGCTGTTTGCTCCCCTTCACACAACTTTGAAACCTGTCAGCACAGACAAGTACACGCTTTTAACCTCCAGATAACACGAACAGGCCGGGAACAAGCCCTCCGCAGAGTTTGGGGCTGCCAGTCTTAGTCCTGGTATTGAAGATGCACTGTTGCCAGTAAAAAGAGATGTCAGAAATGACAGACTGCTCTCCTTCGTGCTTCCCATGTAAGGCAAAGAGACCGATTTGACCATGAGTATTCTGGAGTTTCTGAAGATGTCACTCTTGTTCTGAAAGCACAACGTGAAGCCAGATACACTTTTGGTAGTATTAATACAAAATATGCTTTCACTCTTTTCTTGAGGGTAACATGGATTAAAGCAAGGCAAACAGCTGGCACCAGGGTATTTTTCTACTTAACTGTCAAATCAGTTGATACAGAACCAATTCTATTAACAGTCTTTATTCTGGATGGAAAAGTACAGTAGTTGTGCAGAAACAAAACTACGTAACAAAAGAGTAAGACTTTCACAAATATTAAGGAAAACAATAAATAAGCCACAGTAATAGCAGACCTCACGGAAAGCTCGTAAAAAAGGGGCCGGCCACTGTCCGCAGCACGCTGTACACGGGGCCGGGAGGCACGCCACAGTGCTGCCGTGTGAACCGCGATGCTGCCCTCAGGAACGTCACCGCGACGATGCATTAAAACATTCTGCAAATATAGAACTTCCTTCTCCCTGGTTCTAGAAAATAAACTTCACATCCCAACATAGAAAACAAATACTCTCCCACCTCTTTCAAACTAGCATTTTTAACATCCTCCAATAACACCCATTTTCATAGAAAAATACCTTTAAACCAAGGTTCATTCCTGTACCTTAACTTTACAAGTGGATAATACATCAGGTTGGACTTGCGTAGCACCTCAGAGGTGTTCGTATAATGAGATAAAGTGCCTTACTGGTACACTGCTAGCATGCCCGAATGCCATTCAGTGCAGTCCCAGCACGGGGGAAGCTGACAGAGAACATGCAGATGTGTGACTGGGGCTCTGTTTGTAAATGAACTGCCTTGAAATCCTTCTATTTACAAGTCTGGAGAAAACTGGGCTACTTCATATAAATGGCATGTACCCATAAAGGAATGATTGTACGATAAAGCAGGAGCAATGACCAGCCATACCTTTTAAGTGTCCAGATTTACTGCTGTCCTTAGAGGACCGTGGAAGGCTTGCTCCAGGAGCACTGTCATTGTCCCCAGTGGTTCTGGAGCCAGGCGAGAGCTCGTCTCCAAGTGCCAGAGAACACTGCCTGGCATTGCCGCAGGCCCCAGCTTGCTCACCAGTCCCGATTCCAAATAGCTTCTGTACTGTTCCCAATATCCAGAACACCTTGAGGCACAAATACAGCTTCAAAAAAGGTGCTCTAAGTATCTTATGAAGACCCATAGGATGGAAATAAGTGTACAATCCTCTTAAAGGAATTGCTATCAAGGGATCAATACTTGTATGTTCTCATATTTTGCTTTTAAAAAAAGCAAAAAAACAAAAAAACCCAACCCTACTATGTTTACAGTCATATTTAGCTAGAAATCACTCAGGTCCTAGTTTTATGCTCTTACATGTATAAATAAAATCGGGATCTGACTCAGTGGACTGCAACTTGAAAATTCTTTTTCAGAAGACTTTACGTGGACTTTACACCATGAGTTACACCTACCCTTCTCTGTCAGTGGGCATTTGTATTCTCTAAGCAAATACTGATTTTGCCACATAGCAAAAGCTACGAGAAAAGTGATTAAAACCAAATCATTTCAGGAGAAAAGCACGAGTTAATATCTGCTTGGCTGTCTTATATTTTGAAGTTGATAGGTACAGCTAATTATTATTTTCGATTCCGTTTCTTGTTCTTATTTAAGGTGGCTTCTAGCTCTTTATAAGTTTTATTCCATATTTTTAAATATATCAATAACATTAGATTCACCCCAGAGGAAGAAAGGGAAAAAATACAGCTAAAAAGGTGGGTGTGTGTGTTAAATGAAAGAGCCCACGGGATGCTCCGTCCCCAGGCGCACGCCGCCCTCCAGGTGCGGCGCGGGCTCACACGTTGGACTCTATGAACGATCGCTTCGGCTTGCCCGAGGGCAAGTGGCTCCGGTGCACCTCGCCGCCAGCGTGAGGCTGCGGCTTCACCAGGCCTTCGTGATACAGGTGAGAGACGCCCTTGGCGACCCTGCTGTCCTGACAGGGGGCCTCTTCCAGCTGCTTCCCCTGCGCCCCGTTGCGGACGCTGCCACCCATGGGGCAGGCTTTGGCTTGGTTAGCGTAGGTGCCTCCGGGCTTGAGCGGGGGCTTCTCAGAGTTCGAGGCCTGCAGGCCAGCTGCAGGGGCCGGGCCCGGCAGGAGCCCCTCGGTGCCCTGGCAGTGCCAGGTGCGGTGCGTGGGGTGGCTCTGCGGCTGGAACCGGGCCGTCTTGTCCATGATGCCCATGAACGGGGTGTTGCGGGGCCTGTGCTCCGCCGTGCCACCAAGGACCTGGTGGCCAGCCTTGTCTTTCATCCGCGCGTCTGCACCTTGGACCTTGAAGCCGTCGGAGAAGCTGCTGCTTGACGTCAAACTGCTGGTTGAACTTGACATCTTTATGCTGCTGCAGGGAGACCCCGAAGAGCCGGAACTGGCCAGGGAGGCCGCGTCCACAGCCCCCGGGGCTTTCACCTGGCCGGGCAGCTGAGCGTGGTGGCTGGGGCCACGCCGTTCCCCTCCGTGGCTACAGCCCGCGCCCGCGTGGACGAGGCCTGCTCCCTCCACATGCTGGCCTCTGCCCGCCGTGGCCGCAGGGATCCGAGGGGGCATGGGACTCGGCGGAGGGTTCTGGGGCACGGCCCTCGCTCCCGGGCTGGGTGCCGGCCGCGGGCTCGTCTTCACGATCTGCGCCTGTTTGCTGGGCTGCAGGATGAGCCCTGGCTGGGCCACAGGCTCCCGCAGGGGCTTGCCCACAGCGGCCCTGCTCTGGGGCGAGCTGGGCCGGCCTTTGGACTGCAGCCCTTCTTGAAGGTTCCGGATGTAGGGCGACGGCTGGCACCTGGGCGGCGGGGAGACGGGCTCCTCCGGGGGAGACGTTTCTTCCTCTTCCACCTCCTCTAGATCGAAGCGGTCGTCGAGGCCTGCGGCCGGGACCTCCTCTTCATTGTCGGAGTCGTTGTGAGGAGCCGGCGGCGGGCCCGGCTGTTTCTGCTGCTGGCTCCTCTGTAGCTGCTTGCACTCCTCTTCCACGCGGGCCAGGAGCCGCTTGATTTCCTGATTGCTGGGACAGAGCTTCACAGCCTCCTGCAAGTCCGCCAGTGCTGCCAGGAACTGCCTATGGCAAGCATAGGAGACAGAATGACATGCCACGTGTGAACATGCTCCCAGTGCCACTCTGCGGGCCACAGCTACAGTCGGCGGCAGGGACCCACTTCCTTAGCCCGGAGTTCCTCAGCTGGGCCGCTGCAACCCCACCCACACCTGTGTGCCACCTGGGCACTGGGCACCCTAACTCAAGTATCACCTACAAGCCCCCCTTTCCGCTTCACTCCCCAGGTGGGCAGCTCCACTGAAATGTGGACACTGGGGGCTTTATTTTGCCATAAGTCTCAACCAGGCGTGGGGCGGTGGCGTTACTGTGGGGTCAGGAGCAATCACATCAGCCTTGCTGCTCAGAGCCACCCGCTGGCTTTTGGAAGCTATTTGGCAACAAAAGGCACATGAGGCAGCCCAGGAGCCCATATGGAGCAGGTGTGATCCTGTAGGGAAGGCTGCCCGACCCCTGGAAATAAGCCCGCCGGTACCTGCTGTTTCTCTTCGCCCTCGCCCTGGCATAGAAGGCTTCATGGGACTTGGGTTTCAATTCGAGGGCCTTGGAAGCAAACTCTTCTGCCATGCCGAAGTCCTGGTGTCAAGACGTAAACACAGGCATCAGAAGCAACCAGTACCCCGCCAGGCAGCCGCTGCTCTGGGACTCTGCTCTAAAGGAGAACGGGTGTGGGAGCAGCCAGGGGCTGACGCCAGGGAAGGCTTCTGTTCAGCTTGCTTTACTGCACAGTTAGGATCTTGTTGCAGCTTATGGATGCACCCAAGAGCAGAACCCCACAGAGAAGCAAGAGAGATGGTCCCGGGGAGCGAGCACAGTCTAGGCACAGCACACAGAAGGTGGGAGAGGGCGGCCTGGCCTGGCCAGCAGGGGGAGGCAGCACAAGGGTGCAGAGCTGGTGGGGGAGGAGAGTGGGAAAAAGGAGGAAGAAGGCAGCACAGGGGCAAACCCATTTAGAAGGCAACCTTGGGTGGGCCACTGCTTCTTGCAGGCAGACATTCGGGGCCGGCAGCTGGTGACCCCTGCTCCAAACAGAGTGCAGGCAGTCTGCACCTGCTTCTTCTCATGGAGGCAGCAGGAATTAAACCCCAGTGCACGCCAGCAACGTGGGGCGAGGTGGGTGTCACCACGCCCACCAGCAGCTGGCACCCAGGAGAGGCAGCTCGGCAGGAGCTCCGGATGTGGCCTGCACAGGGGCCAGCGAGCAGGCGGAGTGGGGTGGAGGAACAACGGGTCCAGCTTACGTTCGTTTTCCTTCGGCAGCGCGACAGGTTGAGATAGAGGGAAACCCTCAGCTCGTTGAACGGCCTCATGTCCTCTCCGAGCCCGTCTCGGGGGAACTTCCTTAGGGCGTACTGGTACCTCTGCGCCGCCTCCTTCATCTTCCCTTTCTAGAGGGGTTCAGAGTCACAGACAGGGAAGGGGCGCTTTTTCAGGGTCTAGAATAGGAGTAGGTGCCCGCTGACCCGGGGCAGGGCTCTCCCCCGCCCACCCCCACCAGGGAAGGCTGCCAGCCGCCACACATAGGGCCCCGCCGCCGCTGTGACACAAGGCCAGGTGGAGCAGGGCAGGATGTGGGACGGCAGGCGCCAGCCGGCTGCCAGGTGGATGGAGGCCTTAAAGCAGCAGATTAGCTTCTCTGTTACGTGCTTCCGACAATTGTTTCAGGAACGTGTTTCATCTGAGGATATTTTAATGCCCAGCAGCACAGAAATCAGGGTGGGGTAGGGGAGTGAGGCCGTTCCTAAGGCAGTATGTGGATGAGCCTAGAACCTGCTGCAGAATAATAATTTTTCTTTTCAGAGTGAGGACAGCATGGTCTTCAAAATCAGAATAGCACCACACCCTGCTTTCAAGGCTACAAAAATCCCGGTGCTCAGCCAGGCCCACCGCGCAGCGGGAAGCAGCCTGTGGAAAATGGCCGGACCAGCAGATGTAATTGCCAACCAGAATCCATATGAAAGCCACTTCAAAGCCACACAGCACAGTCTGAACTCAGCTTCAAACTGATTCCAAGCCGGGACTCCCACTGGGTTCCACGCTCTGCCCATTTATTTGTTACTATTAAATAAATGAAAAGGGAAAAACCTAGCAGCTCCAGCGGAAAGGATTAAAAGGGTTACCATATAGTGTTTTTTTCCCCTCCTAATTTTTAAATTCTAAATAATCACAGACCCAGAAGGAATAGTGATCTGTGTGAATAGCACCCAATCTATCTACACCAGCGCTGCAGGCCCTGTCTAGCCTGCCACCGGAGTTTCCTACTACAGTTTCACTGGGATACAGCCACATCTGTCCACTCGTGTGCCTGCTTTTGTGCCCCTTCCGCTGAGCAGAGAGCCGTGACAGAGACCACGTTGTCTGCGAAGTCTGAAATGTCCCCTGGCTGGTTCTGATCTGACCGAGGAAAAGCTGAAGTCAGGTTCATCAGTCTGTGTATCGTTATCTCCACTCTCCCTGGGGAAATATTTAATTCAGTCTCCTGAGTATTAGATGCTACTTGACTGTGTTCAATCGAGCTGTCTTGGAGGGCTGTGAAGGGAGGACGGCCAATGGGGAAAGTGTGCAGAACAGGGGGCCACATTCCAGTCTCCACAGCATGGGGTGCATGTGGTTCACAGTAACACAGAGAAGGGAGGAGCTTGAAGACTCAAACAGAAAGCAGCGACAAGAAGAGGGGACAGGGTACTGACCCTGACTGAAATACCACAGTGTACCCCGTGGATACACAGCATCACCAAGTGTCAGTCAGAAATTAAAAAATGATTAAGGAAGGAGATGGAAATGCTAACTTGATTTGATCATGATACGTCATTTGTATATATTAAATTACCACACTGTACTCTATAAATATGTTCAATTAAAACTTTCTTGAAGTATATTTCTGGAAAGTTTTAAATTCCATTAGTTTCTAGATATTAAGATTCAGATAGTAAAGGCTTGGGAGACTGAATGATTCTTTTCTTCTGGAAACATCTCCCGGGTGTTCCTTTCCCACGTGGTATTGCCACAGGCCGTGCAGCTGACAGAAAGGATGGGCAGGGCTGAGGGAGCTCCCGCGTGATATGCCACAGCTTCGGGCAGGAGGCCACAGCCATGGCCTCCAGGGCTGCTTAGAGTAACAGTTCCCAGACACAAGGAGAGTGCTTGCCACTTTCGAGGCCCTGCGGTTAGGACATTAAACAGAGCTGGGGCAGGAGGCCAGCTCCACCTCCCCTGCACCTTCCAGACCACATTGTTACCCCTGGGGCACGGCTGTGGCTGGGCAAGCCTGCGGGAAGAAGATGCTGGGAGCAGTGCTGTCAGCAGAGAGCAGGGCGCCACCACTTACTTTGTACATCACATTTCCTTCCTCCATCAATTTCTGCAAGAGTATAATCAGAATATCAGGTTTGGAGGTGGCCATCGCCCACGCAGCATTTCCTGCAGAAGAAACACGCGTTCAGAGCAGAGGAATGGCGCTCAGGCTCCTAGGCCCTACCACGCTGCGTGACACCAACACAGGGGCCACAGCATGACGAAGGCAAGGGGCAAGGCCCCGGGAGCTGGTGTGGCCCGTGACCTATCTGACGCTGCACTAGGCAGGCACTCGGGAGGGGCCGGTGCTGGGCAAGGCCGTCCTTGTCATCTACTGAAGAAAGCAATGAGAAGTTGGGGTGGCTGGGGAGAGCTTGGGGCGCAGCCCCAAATGCCCTCCTTGCTTCCTGCAGCAGCCTGCCCTCACAGTCTGCCCACCTGCTTTCAGGGCCCTGCCATCCCGCCCCGCTTCTCCTCCACACCCCACCACCGCTGTCCCGGCCACTGCGCTCTCAGCAACCCCTGGGGATGCGGGGGCCGGGGCACCTGGCTGTCCCTCCTGTCACCTGCCTTGGGAAGCTATGTAGCGCCTCTGTGCTCAGTTTTCCCATGGGGAAGACGATGTCATCATTACCACCTCCTTGCAGAGCTGTGGGGAGGGGACTGCACTGAAGTGGGCACCTGCACAGGACAGGGCGCTGCTGCCTCCAGCTGGCTCATCTCATTTCCACCACGGCTCCTGGCCCGAGGTCTCGCCTACCAGACCTAAACCCGGCCACTCTCTTCACTGCCTCTTCCACACATTCGGAGTGTGGGCCATGCTGCACCTGGCTACACAGACGGGGCTTCCCCGCCCAGTCCCTGCCCCTGCAGTCACAGTCTCCCAGAGACTGTGCAGGGGTCCGTCCCGCAACCCCTCCCTCCAGTGGACTTCTGCAACCCTGGAGCCACACATCTCAGCCTGGGCTGCTCTTCACAGTTGCCAGATGAGCATCGCCAGGTGGGCTCACACACCTGTCCAGGCCAACCCCACCCACTCCAGGCCCAACACTCCCTGGGCAGCGCTTGGGCATCTGAAGCGTCTGCAACACCAGACGACCCTTTGCCGTGAACCGATGCCTTCTCCCCACGCTGGCAGTGATAAGAGCCAGCTGAGCACTTCTGAGGGGACAGTGAGCCCCGCAGACATCGGCCATCCTCCTCCCTAACTGGCAGCAGGTGGGTGTGCGAGGCCTGGAGCTGCCCTCCCCCTCCCTGCTCTGCCGGGGCGGGTGGACTGCACTGACCCAGTTTGGCTCCTTTCCTGAGGAGTGTCACCACCACAGAGGTGTTTCGGCAGCCGATGGCTCTGTCCAGGGGACGCATTCCACTGTGGTCCACGTGCTCGATCACGGCTCCCTTCTCCACCAGATACAGCACCTGCAGTGGGAGAGCACAGGCCTCGGGTGGCAGCCAGCACAGGTGCACCGCCCTCTGACTTGGGGGCTGACTGAGCTTTACTGCTACTCCAGGTGCCTCTGGCCATGAGCGATCCTGGAACAGAAACGAAGGAGATGCGAAACACAGAGGAGCTGTGAGCCAGATAAGCCTGCTCTGTGATGGTGACCTTGCTGTCATTGACGGGCAAAGCGCCGGCCGCTGCCCCACACATGCCCTCAGCACCACAGGCGAGCGTTGGCAGGTGTGCGGGGTGTGTCTCAGCCTCCCCCACTCAGCAGCCACCTCCCTGCCTCCAGCTCACTTGGAAGTAGGCTTCTCTGATGAATTCCAACATGCAGCCCTTCAGAAACATCCACACCCACACCCACACAGCCTGGAGACTGTGAGCCACAAATGCCAGCAGCGCGGGACCAGTTGGGCCTGCAGACAGTTCACATGAAGACTCAGGAAGGAGACCTGGAGTGTGCCGAGACTGGAAAGACACATTTCACACCACGGCAGAAAGACTGACCCCATGTGATCAATCGCTGTCACCTGGACTGACCAGGGAATGGCAGGGGAACCGCTCTGGCCTCTGCAGTTCCTCTGCTTGCTGAAGTAACCCTGTGCCCAGTTTAGATGTCCACATGGATCTGACAGGACAGGCTGTCAGTCCACCAGTCAGTCACAGTTACTAAAGGGTTAACACCTAGAAAATACAGAGAACTACAACTCAACAACAAAGCAACCCAATCTTTTTTAAAGATGTATTCATTTGTTTGAAAGTCATTTATCAAGAGAGGGAAAGAGAGAGAGCTTCCATCCACTGGTTCACCCCCCCAAATGACCACAGCAGCCAGCAATGGGCCAGGTCAAGCCAGGAACTTCTTTCAGGTCTCCCACATGAGTGGCAGGGGTGCAAGCACTTGAGCCATCTTCCACTGCTTTTTCTAGGCCATTACCCAAGAGCTGGATAGGAAGTGGAACAGCTGGGACACAAACTGGCACCTATATGGAATGCTAGCATTGCAGGCAGTGGCTTTAGCCTGTTAAGACAATGCCAGCTGACAACCCAATTTTTAAAATGGACAAAGGACCTGAACACGTATTTCTCCAAAGATGATAAAGAGGGCCTAGAGGCATATGAGAAGATGTCCGACTTTACCAATCATTAGGAAAATGCAAATCAATACTACAATGGAATATCAACTCATACCCATTAGTATAGCTGCTATTAAAAAAAAAAAAACATAAAATAACAAGTGTTGGTGAAGAGGTGGAGAAATGGAAAGCCTGTGCCCTGATAGTGGGAATCTAAAATGATGCAGCTATTGTGGAAAGGATTGTGGCAATTCCTCAAAAATGTAAAAATGAGAGTAGAATGAAGGACTGGCATTGTAGCGCAGCGGGGTAAACTGCTGACTTAAGTAACTTAAGTGGCGCCTGCATCGCATACGGGAACCAGTTTGAGTACTGGCTGCTCCATTTCCAGCCCAGCTTCCTACTGATGGCCTGGGAAAGCAGAGGAAAATGATTGGGCCCCTGGCTCCATGTGGGAGACCCAGATGAAGCTCCTGGCTCCTGGCTTTGGTCTGGGCCAGCCCTGGCCATTGAGGCCATCTGGGACCAAACCAGCAGATGGAGGACCTCTCTACAACTATGCCTTTCAAATAAAAAAAAAAAATGACCACATGACCCAGAATTTCCACTTCCAGGCATAAGCTCAAAAGAACTGAGCAGGGTTGTGAAGAGATTTCTGCATGCTCACGGCAGCATTGTTCACAACAGCTAAAACTGAAAGCAACCCAAGTGTCCATCAATGGATGATGTGATACACACACCAAGGAATATCACTCAGCCTTAGAGGCTGGGGCCGGGCTGGAGCTTGCAGCCAAGAACTCAGTCTGGGTCCCACTACTTGAGCCACCACCTGTTCCTCTCAGGGGTGTGTTAACAGGAAGTTGGAGTCAGTAGCAGAGCCAGGACGTAAACTCAAGGACTCCAGTAGGAGATGTGAATGTCGTGATCACAGTCTTAACTGCAACGCCCATCCCCCCAGTATCTTTCAATTCCATTTTCCTCACATTTTCAAGTCCCCTGTATATACATAGTGGGATGCTGTTCAGCCTTGACAAAGCAGGAAATTCTGCCATGCAGTACCACAGAGGTGATCCTACAGGATATTACGCTTAGTGAAATGGGCCAGGTATACAGGACAAACATGGCATGATCTCACATGCTGTGTGGAACCTAAAAAAACTGAATCCACAAAAGTAGACAGTTGCAAGGTCGTCACCAGGGGCGGGGCGGGGCCAAGGATCAGAAGGGAAAAGAGCCATCAGTCACTGGATGCAGTCACCATAAGACACTGAAAGCTCTGGGGTAAATGGCAGCCACATCCCAGAGGCCCTGCAGCTGGAGACTGTATCACATACTTGAGAACGGCTAAGACAGATTTTAAATGTTCCCGTCACAAGAAATGCTAAAACCTGAGGGGATGGACATGCTCAGCCTGATCTGATCATTCTACAACGTATCCATGCATCCAGCATCACAGTGTACCTCATAAACACACACAATTACGACCTGGCAGCTAACCTAGGTTCTCCCCTATGGAAGTGGTTTCTAAGTGATCTATGCACGAACTCTATTTCAATGCATTACTATCAACCTGAAATGAAAACTACATGTGTGTGTGTATATATTGACTACGTGGTTTGCAGGCAGGTACCGTGAAGTGTTTTAGAGTCGACTGGTATCTTCAGTGCATCCTGGAACAGACGGCATGGCACAGAATTAGAAGACAATGCAGGGCCTCCACAGCACACAGCCTACGCTTGGGGATGGCTTCACGCCAACCCCGAAGCACGCAGTCCCCGGGCCTGTGTTTAGGTGCCAGGTGCCAGCCTGGGCACGGAGGGGAGTGAGCACCTGTCAGCACTTACAGTGTCAGCGTCGCCACAGAAGGCAGCCAGGTCCAAGGGCGTGCGGCCGTTCTTGTCTGTCTGGTCTATCTCGGCTCCCTCCTCCACCAGATGCTGGACCACGGCCCGGTGGCCTTTCAGACAAGCCCAGCTCAGCGCCGACAGGCCCTCTTTGTCCAGAGAAGAAAGCGCAGCGCCTGAAAGAAAAGCCCATTCACAGCGCGGGAACCTTGCAGGGCAGACCCCGTGGGGCCCTGTGGAGTGACAGGGCAGTGGCACAGCGGGCAGGTGGGCTGTGCTGCCTACCCTGCCCCTGGGAGCGCTGGACGTCCACCACGGCAGAGCCTTTCCTAATCGGAGCCCCAGAGTCCTGCCAGAGCCGGCTCTCTGACCCGCACAAGCCTGCCCGTGCAGGGCCCTGGGCAGCTACCTTTGGAGAGGAGAAACTCCACAGTGTTCAAGTGGCCTTCACAGGCGGCCACCATGAGGGGCGTCCGGCCCTGCTTGTCACTCAGGTTCACGTCGCAGCCGCGCTCCAACAGCAGCCTCACGATCTGAAAAAAAGGCTCAGGTTCAGAGTCTTCCTGCTGCATTGCACAACACACTCCCTCTACCCAGACACTTTCTCTATGGGGCCTGGGGTGTGGTGGCTCCCGTGTCCTCTGGCTCGGTCGGGGAACTGCCATCTACTCCAGCACAGCCAGCGGAGAGGATGCCAATCGCTCCAGATGCAAAGAAATGACAGACGCTTGGGTGGATGGGCATGCCAAGTGCCCTGGCCTGAGCACTGTGCACAGGCTGTACCCATCAAGGGGTGCAGTTCTTACCTGACAGCTTAAAACAAAAATGCATACAAATTTCAAAGCTCAGATGACTTAGAAACCCTTTCGTGTTGCATGAACTATAGGACCTGTAAGATCTTTCTGCTGCATTCCTTTGAGCAGAATCTCTTTTCCAAAAGTACACTCTTTAGCGCACCCCTTCATCGCTGTATCTCCAAACCACACGCATGCCAGGCAGAAGCAGTGCCCTCGAGGAGGGAGGGGATGTCAATCATGAGCAGTGACAAGGCAGCCAGAAGGTGAGCATCCCCAGGGACCTGAGCTGGCACAGAAGCTCATTCAGCAGGTGCAGAAGAAGGGCGTGGGGCAGGGGTGAGGGAGCAGTGAGGAGCTCACCCATCACACCCCAGGCAATGTGCTTCGCTAAGAGTCGGGGTTGGGGGGCAGAGCAAAGCTTCCCAAAGGAGGTTTTCGGCCTCAGGAACACACCTTGAAACTGCCTGCCGGGAAGGAGGCAGAAAAAAGGAACAGCCAGACAGGCATCCCATGCAGCCACCTTCCCGGGAGCAGCTTCATCTAAGGGTGAGCCCAGAGTTTCTCCCGCCTCACTCTTCAGAACGTGGCCACCATGCCATACGGCCTTGTGCTCCTGTAGCCCTCTCACCCCACACTAACAAATGCTTTCAGATTGTCCCATGACCTGGAAAACCTGGAGGCCAGGAGGCGGGGGTCTCCGGGGCATCAAGCTGGAGTTGCTGAGGATGCACGGACAACCCCAGCCCTCTGGACCGCAAGGGCGAAAGGCCAGAACCTCAGTGGGGAGTCACCATGGCTTCTACCAATGGAGCTGGGAGCAGTCAGCAGAGACTCCACTCCACAGTGTAAACTTTGGTCTAGAAACTTCTTACGACGGGTGTGGTAAGACTCTCTGCGTGTGTAGCTTATGTGTTGCCTGGCGCCAGGCACAGGGTCGGGGTGTGCAGGGATGCATGGCTGAACCGCTGCCATCCACGGCGAAAGTCAGCCAGGCGGACACAACACTGCACAGGAGGCAGCTGTTTTTCCCCCCGGCAGGCAAGCAGAAAAGCCCTTCTTCTCGCTGTGCCGGACACATGTGCAGCAGTAGCAGGCAGGTCAGGGCCAACTGGCCTTCCCACGTTGAGTCTGCCCATCTGATGCCCTCTGCAGCCACGGGCAGCAGCACGGGTCTGGCCCGGTTGCAGGCTCGCTTCCAACCCCGTGGGGCTGCTGCCCACCCTGTCCAGGGCACAAGTGGAAGCCAAGAACAGAAAGACCCAAACGGGGCTTGGGGAGCCACAGGAAGGCTCACCAGTGACCTCCAGGACCATTTGCAGTTTCTGGGACACTCAGGGCCCCCCCCGGGTACCTGCCAGTGCCCCTGGCGTGCGGCACAGAACAAAGGTGGGACCCCTCTCCTGTTGGTCCGAGACACGGCGGCTCCATGCTCCAGCAGCAGCTCGCACACCTCCAGCTTGCCCCGTCCCGTGGCGGCTGTCAGGGCTGAAGGAAGAGCACAGGGGAGGGCACATGAGTGCACGGTGGGCTACATGCAGCCACGCCTTCCCACTGAGAGGTGGGCTACACACGGCCATGCCTTCCCGCTGACAGGTGGCTCTCTATCTTCCACCCCTTCCCCGCCCTTGGAAACTGGGCAGGCTTGGAGGCGGCTCTCACCAGCCGGACATGGTGGTGAGCATGCCGGGCCATGTCTGGGCCCAGGGCCTGGGGGAGATGCTACGTGCTCCTCCTGGGGACTCGGGTGCAGGCTGTGGGGCAGTCCCGACAGAACTTGCCACGCCGCGCTCCACCAGATATAGGTGGGGAGCAGGGTGAGCCACCCTGCCAGGCCCTGCCCACACTGCACAGCCAGGAACCACCAAGTCTTGTTCTCCACAGCAGGAGGGGCGAGAATACAGTGCAACACAACAAACCAGTCAGTACTATCGTCCAGTATGGCTTGTTCCCCTACAGTCACACCGTCCATTCGATAATAATAACTACCAAGCCAAACGTGTATCCCAGCATTCCTGCCTTTCAGAAGCTCTGAATCTCTAACATGTCAAGGCTGAGGGTTAAGAAAGTCACAGAAGAAAAAAAGAGGGCCCTTGGGGTCAGCACTGTGGTGCAGGTTAATCCTCCACCTGTGGCGCTGGCATCCCATATGGGCACCGGTTCTAGTCCCGGCTGTTCCTCTTCCAGTCCAGCTCTCTGCTATAGCCTGGGAAAGCAGTAGAAGATGACCCAAGTCCTTGGGCCCCTGCACCCACGTGGAAGACCTGGAAGAAGCACCTGGCTCCTGGCTTTGGGTCGGCGCTGCTCTGGCTGTTGCGGCCATTTGGAGAGTGAACCAACGGAAGGAAGACTTTCTGTCTATCCCTGTCTATAATTCTACCTCTCAAATAAATAAATAAAAATCTTAAAAAAAAAAAAAGAGGGCCCTTGAGTGCTGGGTGAATCTGCTGGGGTGCCGTGGGGGCACTGTGGGGAAGTTTGTGAGGCTCAGAGGGGAAGGAAGAGCCAGGGTCCTCATGCCCCCCTCACGTCGGGGTCCCGGCCTCCCCTTGCCCTGATTATCAGTGAGGGCAGGTCGGGAACACAAGGGGTACCACTAGAACAGGTGCTTGTGCTGTGGAAAGGGTGCCCATGGCTGGCAGGGATGACCCCGGGTGGGACAACAGCTCTACACTGGGGCGAGCGGACACTCCTCAGAAGGGGCGTGCAGGAGCCCAGGAGGAAGACGGGGTGGTGCAGTGGAGTGTGAAGCTGGGGCTCCTGGGAACAGCTCTGTTTTGAAATGCAGCTTCCAACCCACACATGCCCATCTTCAGGAAGACACTGCGACAGACTTCTTAGGCTAGCATGAGCAAACACAGGGACAGGCCCCTCACAGAAAGGGAAGCCCAAATGCCAACCTCCTCAGCAGTCCAGGCCATCGGGAAAGGGAACGGCGGGAATCCGCCTACCCTGCTGGTGGGAATGAGGGTGGGTGACTACTCTGAAGAGCAGGCAGACTCCAGGGCTGCCTGGGAGATGCACGCATCTCATGGCCGGGCAAGCTGACTGGCAGGCAGGTGCCCACAGACACAGGCAACAAGGCTCATGGCAGCCCAAGCTGGAAGCACCCAGAAGGCCTGTGGCCACAGAGCACATCAGGAAACTGTGGTACAGAAGAGAATTACTCATCAGTGAAAACAAACGCTGTGCAGCCAAATGCCACAGTGTCATCAACTCGGTATTCAAAGAAACAAAATGCAAGACATACACACAGAGTTCAAGACACGGCACTGCTGGGGCTCCTTTTACAAACAGCGGGCCTGGCGCAATCTCGTGGGCATTCAGCAGCTTGGAGTCACGTGCTCAGGAAAGCTGATCCCCACACCCATGTGCAGCAAGGCCCACCTGTCCCCCGTGGGCCCCCCAGGACCGCTGGCTGATGCCTGCTCCCTCGGCGCCTGCAGGAAAGCCTGCTCAGGCTGGGAGTCAGTGCCTGACCTCCGACTCTTCTGGGTGCCCTACTCCAGCTTCCAACCCAGGGATGGAAACAGGACACCTGTGTCTAACCTCCTGGGACCAGCAGCAGCTCCACAGGGACCAGAGTCTCTAAGGATGGTCCTCAGGTCCCAGGGTCGTAACTTCACCTCATCACGTGCCACAGGGAGGCACCCACAGTATGCCTGAGCGCTGCTTCCAAGCTGCAAAGGGGAAAGACGCAGGCCTTGGGAGGGAGCAAGGGCACCGGGCAGCCCTAAGCCTGGGGTCCTGGGACATCAAGGCCTGGCCAAGGAAGACGGTGGGGCAGGTGCACCTTCTCCGTCCTTCCACAGGGCGAGTCGGCTCTCACTGTGCTTATGGCCCTCAGTCCGTGTGAGGCAGCGAGTGGGGACCTCAGCAGGAAAGGGACTGTGGCCTCACCGGGGACAGGCCATGAGGTGCAGTCTGCAGACGTGGCCCATTCCGACTGTTCCACTCCCTGTCACTCACCCGCTCCTGGACTGGGGCAGGTTCTCCCTCAGGAGAACACAGTGAAAACACAGAAAACACACTGAAAGGGGTCTGTCCTGACTCATGACTTCACTCAAGGGTGTGGTGGTGGGGGCAGGGGAGGTCACAGATCAGGAGCTGACTCCAGACAGCCCCAGCTGAGGGAGCCAGCTTCTAACTGGCCAAGAGCGGTCCCCATCCAAAGCGGCTGGCGTTTCCCATGAGGATTTGCTCTCCTCAGCTCCTCCCCACCCTGGCACAGCACTGTCCCCTGGAGCACTCTAAGCAGCTGCTACACATGGCTAAGGTCCTCATGAGAAGTCAGGGCTGGCAGCAGCGTTGTGTTCAGTGAGTTCCTGGTGCAGGGTGCAGAAGGCCTATAGACCAAGGTTCTAGAATACAAGCAAACCCAAGGATCAAGGACACAGGACAGGAGGCATGAAGACACAGTTCTGGTCCCACTTGCTGTGTGGGACCCTGACAAACCTGCCAGCTCTCTGGGCCTCTCAGCACCCACATTTGTAAAGCTGGAGTCCTGGTGTTTAATTCTGATTCCATTCTCTCAATGCACCTATTTATTTTTTTTATTTATTTTTTTGACAGGCAGAGTGGACAGTGAGAGAGAGAGACAGAGAGAAAGGTCTTCCTTTTGCCGTTGGTTCACCCTCCAATGGCCGCCGTGGTAGGCGCGCAGCGGCCAGCGCACCGCGCTGATCCGATGGCAGGAGCCAGGTGCTTCTCCTGGTCTCCCATGGGGTGCAGGACCCAAGCACTTGGGCCATCCTCCACTGCACTCCCTGGCCACAGCAGAGAGCTGGCCTGGAAGAGGGGCAACCGGGACAGGATCGGTGCCCCGACCGGGACTAGAACCTGGTGTGCCGGCGCCGCAAGGCGGAGGATTAGCCTAGTGAGCCGCGGCGCCGGCCGCACCTAACTATTTAAAAGTTTATGACAAGTGTAACACTGAACCATCCCATCTGCCATTACTAAGTTTGAACACTCTGAGGCCGCCCAGTGCATGAACACAGCTGGCCTAAGTCGCCAGTCATTGGGCAGTGACCATAACAATGCTTTTCCTGTCATCTGTCTCATCCCAGCATTCCTTGTCTAGGAAGAGCCACAGTAACAACAGCTGCCATCTGCCGCACTGATCTGGGTGGAAGCGGACCTTCTGCAGACGGTGTGATGGGGCAGAACACGGAATAGAAGTGGACGCTGCAGCAGGTGCCATTCACATGAAGTCCTGGTCCTTACCGAGCACACATTTAAGCTTATAAATAAATGGTCATTAACAGTTTTGATGCCAGTTTTAGAAACTGATGGACTGGGGTGCACGAGGGGAGAGTCCTGTATGCAAAATGTTTGCAGACCAGTGGCCTAGGTGACCCTGTCCATGCTAATTGAGTCTATACAGGCCAGTCGCAGTCTCTGTTGCCATGGCACTGTTAGCCTCTGTTTCTGCCAGGACAATGATGGGGCCTGTTACACTTACACAGTGCAGGAGGTCAAAACACGCCTCTTTGGTATAAGGATTGTTTAGCACTGATAATTTTGAGAAACTGCAGATTTAGAAGCAGAAGTGTATGTGCTGGGGGCAGGGGCTACAGTGGCTAAGCTGCAGCTTGGGACACCTGCATCCCACATCAGAGTACGTGGATGGAATCTTGGCTGTTGCCCTTCTGATCCAGCTCCTTGCTAATGCACGCCTTGGGAGGCAGCAGGTGATGATGGTTCAAGTACTTGGATCCTTGCCACTCACATGAGAGACCTGGATTGAGTTCTAGGTACCTGGATTTGTCCTGGTTCAGCCCTGGCAAATGCAGATGGAAGAGCTCTGCCTGTCTCCCTCTGTCTGCTTTTCAAATAAAATGAGAAACAAAACAGAGCTGGAATTACCCTCATGAGCGGGAAACTGTCATCTCTGAAGGAAATCTCCACATGGAAGGGTGTCTCTGACTGCATCACCAGAGACTTGACCAATGGAGCCCCAGACTCACCAACCTGCCCCTGCTGACCATGGTTTTCCTGGATGCTCGCCCATCACCAGCCTCCATACATCCTTCACCTTGGTTTCAGGTGCAGTGGTATTTAAGCTGAAGTCAATGCCTCCTCTCTCAGATCTACTCACTTCTCTGAGAGTCTCCTACTTATACAAGAGGTATTCACGGGGCCAGCATTGTGGCGTGGTGGGTAAAGCCACCTCCTGCAACACCCTCAGCTCATGTGGGTGCTGGGTCCTGTCCTGGCTGCTCCACTTCTGACACAGCTTCCTGCTAATGGCCTCGGGAAAGCAGCAGAAAAAGGCCCAAATGCCAGGGCCCCTGCCACACACGGCAGAGACCTGGACGAAGCTCCTGGATGCTGGCTTCAACCTGGCCCAGGCCTGGCTATTGTGGCCACCCAGTTAGTGAACCGGTGGATAGAAGATCTGTCTCTCTGCAACTCAACAAATCTTTAAAAAAATAAATAAATAAAAAGCCAGTACTCATGTTACAGCACGGCTTTGTCTTCCTGGTAACCTGGATGTTGTCCTGAGCTCTGTCCCAACTCAGAAGCATGAAGCAGGAGCAGAAAGCCACTTTTTCCTGCCCTACAACATATGCAGCTGGGCTGATACGGATGCGACCTGTGGTAGGTAGGATGGGAGAGCTGGAAATGAGCCGCTGGGACCTGCTGTACCTCACCAGCTCTGCTCCACAGGGGAACAGCTCTTCCTCCAGTAGCTGTGACTCACTGGAGAAGAACGGACCCACAGACACACACGAGCACGTACAGACATGCTCAGGTCTGCAGCCCGGGGAAGGCAGGGCTGGTGGGACACCACAGACACCGTCACATGGGACTGCCCCATCCCCACACAGGTCGGTCTTTTATTTGCTAAACAAGTTTGGTGCCCCTTAGAAATGGGGCCTCTAAACGAAGGCAGCTGGGCTGTTGCAGCTGGGGCTGACCTCCTGCAAGAGTGGGACATCAGGAATGACAGCTGGCACTGAAAATAGGGAGGAGCCAGACGCTGGAGCAGCTGACAGGCAGCAGCCGGGAATGCCACCCCAGACATGGCCACTTGGCCGGGCCCATCTTCCCGCATAGGTTGGCTTGCTGTGTACCAAGTGGTTAACTTCCTTGTGAAGGGATAAAGAACCTGCCAGCACAGGCAGCCTTTGCTCACATCTGAACACAAAGCCCTAACCAGGCTCTCGGTGATACATGATGCCACACACAAGGAGCCCTGTGTTTCTGGCGTGCTTCTGGGATTCAGTATTTCTGGCCGCATTGCCGCCAACTCCCTGGGGCAAGGATGCATCTCCAGGGTCAGCTGCATGAGGACTTGGGAATACCATATTGGGAAACAAAGGAGACAAAGGAATGCTCAGCCACAAGCCTGAGCAGACAGAGCACTGGCAAGGCCACGCCCAGGAATTCCTGTCACTGTGGCAAAGGTCACTGCTCTCTGCAAGCCGGGGGCGGGGCCAGAGCCCTGCTGGTACTCAATGGTCCGCATGTCTTCGGGCCAAGAACATCCAAGGGGGACTCTAAAATCAATGTGGACACATAGCACTTTTTAGAATGCAAATCAGACATGATCCCATTCCTTTGAGAAACCCTGAACAAGATGGCATTTCTGTAATTAAATCTGCAGGAAAGCACATGTGGTTTTTCAAAGACCCTGAGCTGGGGCGGGCCTGTCGCCACAGCTGCTAGTCTCAAGACAAACCTGATGCGCAACAGTCTCAACGGATTGAAAATATCAGTGAGGAACAGTTCTTTGTATCATAAGACGGATCAGCTGCACGACTCTAAAAAATTGCAGTTCTCTGGATAAAGATCTGAATTATCTAAACTCAACTGTCAATGAGGAACACACTCATTCCATCAGTAGGGCCGTTCACAAAGTTTTATAGCAGATCAGTCACTCAAACGCGCGGGGATGTGCTGCTGGGACCAAGGGTCATAACCGGGCATTATGCCTTCCTGAGCCACTAGAGACCTGGCGAGAAGGGGGCGAGTCAGCGCACACAGGCAGCTCCCACCTTGCCCATGCTACCCCTGCTGCCCCCGATGTCACATCAGCCAAATGGACTGCACTTGCAGGACACACTTCCTGTTGGCTAAGAGGTGTCTGGGCAGAGCGGCTTCTGCTTTGCTTGTATACTTGTGTTCACTTCTGCAACTTATTTCCTCTTATACTGGTCTTTCCTATCTTTCAAAAACATGAGAGAAAAATGAAAAACAAACCACCAAGTTTAGCAGTAAGCATAACTATCACTGATTTGTGGCCAAAGTGGAAGCATTAGAAGGGACAAAGGCTGTGATGTTTGACTCTCCACATAGACACCCCACCTGACTGTAAAGGAAAAGAAATGTCCTCAATTTCTCAGTTATCTAACATTTGGTAGACTGCCATTAGGGACTTTATCACTTTTTAAAAACCTTGTAGGAGTGACAGCCCCTCCCTGTGCCCTGCCCTGTGAGGTCGGCTGCGGCCTGTGTTTTGCTTTGCTGCCATCTGCACGTGGCTGTCATCTTGTGGGTCTCAGACAGGCTGGCCCACAGTAGCCCTGGCTCTAGTAGGGCTGAGCCCTGCAGCAGTCATCCTCACGGCGTGTTTGGTTGGGCAGTTCCTTGTGTCTTTGTGAGAGGGCCAGTTCCATGAGATGAAATGAACTTCCTAAGACCTGTACACTCTTCCACTCCACCCAGACTGGTGGGAAAAAATGGAAGTGAGGAACGATGGCTCTGTGGTGTTGGCATCCCATATGGGCACAGGTTCAAGTCCTGGCTGCTCCACTTACCATTCAACTCCCTGCTAATGCACCTGGATAAGCAGGGGAGGATGGCCCAAGCACTTGGCCCCCTGCCACCCATGTGGGAGACCTGGAAGAAGCCTCTGGCTCCTGGCTTCAGATCAGCCCAGCTCTGGCCATTGAGGCCATTTGGGGAGTAAACCGGCATATGGGATTTCTCTCTGTTTCTCTAACTCTGCCTTTCAAACAAAGAAATCCTGTTTTAAAAAGTGGTAAGCACCAACATCCACATCTTTAAGGAAAGAAAAATTGTACCTTTGTTCAGACCGACAAAAACCTGGATTTCAACACCCACTTCTTTTCCTGTGCCCTCTTAAAACATTCGCTGCAGAGGAAGGAATGCCTGGCTGAAGACTCCCCTGTGCTGATGAGATCTCAAATCTATCATTCTGCTTGTACAGCAAGAAGTCACTCAGCTTCTCCGTGCAGGAGAAATTTCATCTGTTGTTCATGGTCACACACACATGCATGGCCAACGTCAGGCAGACTCCTTCCTTTTGGTCCCTCACTTGAAATGCTTGCCCTGAGTGAGATGTGCATAGATGAATGACAAACTCAATCCAGAAATCCTTACCAAACAGCAGCACCTTCTCTCTAAAAATCCCAAGCTAAAGTGTCAATGAACCAAGGGTCACTTTTAAAGCAACAACAGGGCATCCCTCTGCCATCTGCAGTGGCCTCAGAGGCCATATGCCCAGCCATCCACAGCCTGAGTCCATGCATGCTGGGAGCTACAGGAGCTACAGTGTGGTGAATTGAAGCAGGTCCACAGAGACAAGAGGGAAACTTCTAAATCATCAAGTATGGAGCACAACTCATTACCCAGCTTCATGGCCCAACATGGAAACAGGTGTGAGCCACTCCACCTCCAACTGACAGGGTTGAGACTCAAGTTCACCATGATTGGCATACACGCTGAACTAAAGCGCTTCAAAGCACTTCCAAAAACAATGTATACTAACACAACCCAGTACCTCCACTGACAGTGGACAAAATCCAGGCCCTCTTAAAAAACGGAGGCAAATAACACGTTTTTTATAATAGCTTTAGCCATAACACATGATTGTTTACAAGGACTAAATCCTTTGGAAAGCATTTACCAATTAAAGCAGCACTTACTTGGGGAAGGTGCGTAGCCTAGTGGTTGAGATGCCTGCTTCCCATGCCAGAGTGCTTGGGTTTGATACTTGGCTCTGGCTCCAGACTCCGACTTCCTCCTAATGCAGATCCTGCTACCCATGTAGGAGCCTAGATTGAGTTCCCAGCTTCTCCTCCAGCCCTGGCTGGTGCAGGCATTTGAAGACTGAATCAGCGGATGGGAGTTCTCTGATTCTTAACTTAATTTTTGGGTTTGTTTGTTTTAGTTAGCACTGACTTCACACTGCATATGAGTTGTTTTAGGCTGAGATCCAGCCAGCTCTGATGGGGCACCCTCTTTCAGAAGCCTGGGTAGGGCAGCCCTTGGAAGCAGTAGGTATCCTGTCGTCATGAAGCCCAGGCCCTGGGCCTGAAGGCAGCTTGGGAGAGCTGAGTCAGGGTGGGACCTCCACGAGGGCCCAGCCCACCCGGGGTGCAGAGCAGGGGATGTTAGGAACGCAAACATGGAATGGGCATGGTCATCTTGCTGGGTCAGCCATGCTTA
This sequence comes from Lepus europaeus, assembly GCF_033115175.1. Lineage (NCBI taxonomy): Eukaryota > Metazoa > Chordata > Mammalia > Lagomorpha > Leporidae > Lepus > Lepus europaeus. The sequence goes on along the minus strand of NC_084827.1, from coordinate 101,287,819 downwards.
CGCTGGGGTACGCTCAGCTGCCTCAGCGCAGACATGGCACCAACAACTTGGACCAGAGGAATCCAGCAGGACACGACACAAGGCCATCGGGACACAGGGTGCTTCTGAGTGGCCAGGCTCCTGACCCCTTCCTCACCGCCACAAATAACATGGACGTCCTCAAGATGTTCTGCAAAGTGACTACCACCCATCCTAAACATGAAAAGGCTTTGTTTTCTTGAAGCTCACCAGTCCAATCTGTCAAGAGCAATGGGACAGCCCGGCACTGGTCCTGCACTGCCAGTCTGGTGGCCACTCGTCACATGTAGATATTTAAAGTAAGAGGGTAAAATGTGACTCTTCTACAGCACTTGTCACACTTCAAGTGCTCAGTATACATGGTGGGCCAGTGGCTACCATGCTCGACGGCACACACAGAACATTTCCATCAAGACGGCAAGTTCTCTTGGACAGCACTTGATAAGGGGCACAGCTAGGGGAACGCAAGACAGAGATTTCTGTCCTCAATGAGAAAAACAGCCCCGTGTCAAATGAGCAGCATCAGGGAAAGTCCTGCAAAGGGACAGAGAGCAGCAGAAGAGGCATGGGGGCGAGGCTCTGCTCAGAACACAGCACGCGTGCACTGGCCAGCACTGGAACACAAGGAGCTCTCGTCTCTCCTGGCAGAGGGCAGGCTCCCACACTTGACAGTGGCCTGGAGTTCTGAAAGACAGGCTCTCTAACCATTTCCAGCAGCATGAGGTCACCAGCTAAGCATCTCTGGTCATTTCAGTTTGAGCTGATTCACATCGTACACTGACATGAAAACAGGAACTCTGTTTAGTCGAGACTTCACGGGAGCTGGCGTGAATGCGTCACAGCTGTGGAATGCCAGAGACAGATAACACAAGCATTGGATGGGTGCACGCCACGGTCCAGGCTGCCCAGAAACTGCAGGACTTCCTGAGTCTGTAAAAGCCACCAGAGCCAGGGGCCCCGGCAGCAGAGGGCTGTGCTGTTAGGTGCAAGTACCCGGCATGTGCTCTGTGCTCTCTTCTGGTGGGTCACAGGCCTCCTCATTCTGCACGACAGCCTTTAACAGCTGGAGGAGTGCTGAGTGCTAAAGGGCTGGGGAACCACACAACTCATCTCTCAAGAGCTGGTCCCTAAGAATTAGACCGTAAGGAAATGCAGATACTGATGGAAGAGGAAACTTCCTCAAGTTAAGTGCATTGCTCTCCAAAATTGGTAGAGATGGTCTGGAAGTTTCCAACACACTGCAGGTTTGCAGCAATAAACCCCCAAATTAAACACTGCTCCTGATGTCCATGAATGTCTCCAAAATCTGACGCATAGTTCCTCATCCCTTTGAACCTCAGATGGGAACCATGGCTTCCTGGGACAATGTCTGATAGACCCGGAGGGCCTGGCAGGGCCATGCTCAGGACACTGAAGGTGCAGGACCCTCCCGGCTCCTGACTGCCGGAAGGCAGGGGGCCCTCATGCCAGCCTGCTGACCCCTGCACTCTCTCCTCCCTGGCTGGCAGTGGTCATCATGTCTCAGTGAGGGCAGGTGCTTCCAGCCAGCAGCAGGCATGACCACCACACTCCGCAGTGTGAGGGAGGCACACTGGGACTCCAAGGGGCTCTGCTGTCAGGAAACCAAGAAGAACTCAATGCACAGATGTAGTACCCCCACCTCTGGACTGTGGCTCTGAGTGAGGGAAGAGGTGGGCAGGCAGCTGCACTCCACAGAGGGTGATGCCCAGAAAACAACGCAGACGGGCAGCTGAGCCGAGAACAGATGCAGCTGGAATTCAGGGCCAAGGTGCTCACAGCTACGTCTACACTGATCAGGGAGGTATACACACCAACAGAGAAATAACGACCTGCACTGTAAGCACAGAGCTTCCAGCTGTTCTGGGGCCTTCCACCACCCCACATGGCAGTCACTCACGGGACTCTTGTCCTTGTGCTGTAGCTAATGCCAAACAAGGTTCATTCCAAAGTGTTTTGGACACAAATCATCATTGAATGCATCTAAAAACAAGCACCAAACAAAACCAGGAAGCAAAATACCTGCTGTTCCTCCCTAGGGTTCCTACTGCAATTGTAGACCATGCACATGGCAGTACAGCCCACACAGATAGGGGAAGTGCCCGGGGCTGCTGCTGCAAGTGGAGGCGTGGCGAGAACTGGGAGCGTGAGCTGACCTGTCTGCTCCTGCCATCACTACCCAGGCTCTCAATTCTCTGCGGACTGCAGCCAGCAGGTGCTCTAGAAAGCTACTGAAATGGCTTATCTGCCATCATTCCCACACTCAGGGTCAAGTAGCACAGACCCCATGTTCCGGATGATGGAGGCTATATCCCTACGAAGCCCTACATTTGCATGTGTTCTCTCATCTAAAATTTTCCCTGCAAGATTTGAAGGCATTCCTATGACTAACACAGACCTGGAAAACAGGAAGGGTTGGGGGCAGACAAAGGTGGTCATTTCAAAGGAGCACAGGTGCACAGAGAAGGTAAGGTTGGTTTTATTGACAGGCAGTTCACTGAGACCTACAGTGGATCTCTTAAGATTAAAAAATACTGCTTTGCTTGCTTTTTCATGGTCTGCATTTTAAAAAGTGTCTCAGATAAGCTGTTGGCTGATGAAATTCACCCTGCAGCCTGCTGAGAAAGGGTGTGAACTGCTTCCCAGGCCGCAGGGATCTGCAGGTTATGCCCAGGTTTTGGAAGAATGGGGCTGAACCATCATGCACCTTTTCATTAAGACTCAGGACATAACCATGAAGAGGGGGACTCTGCCTACAACCAGACAGAGGCTGGAAACTGGTCCTTCCCCAGCTGACTCTGCTGAGAACATAACCCAGGCCAATGGTTAGAGTGCAGCCTGGTAAGACCCTCAAGCAGAGAACATAGCTAAGCTGTGCCCAGACTTCTTGCCTACAGATACTGACAGATATTCAATGTGTATTGCTTCAAAGAAAAACAAGACTGGGGCAGGTGCTGGGTGCAGCAGTTAAGATGCTTGCATCCCGTATCAAAGCGCGTGGGTTCCATTGCCCTGGCTCTGCTCCCCATTCTAGCTTCCTGCTAATGTGTACTCTGAGAGGCAGCAGGTGATGGCTCAAGTAGTTGAGTCCTTGCCACCCATATGGGAAATCCAGATTAAATTCCTAGCTCCTAGTTTCAGCCTGGCCCAGCCCCAGCTGTTATGGGCATTTAGGGGAGTGAACCAGTAGATGGGAGAACTCTTTCTCCCTCTCCCACTCCCTCCCTCTTTCTCTTTTTAATAAGTTGGGAAAAAAAAAAAAAAGATTGGTGGGAAGCCTGGAGTCTCTCCACATTTCTTTCTTTCTTTTTTTTTTTTTTTTTTTTGACAGGTAGAGTGGACAGTGAGAGTGAGAGAGAGAGATAGGGAGAAAGGTCTTCCTTTACCGTTGGTTCACCCTCCAATGGCCGCTGCGGCTGGTGCGTTGTGGCCAGTGCACCCGTGCTGATCCAAAGCCGGGAGCCAGGTGCTTCTCCTGGTCTCCCATGCGGGTGCAGGGCCCAAGCACTTGGGCCATCCTCCACTGACTTCCCGGGCCACAGCAGAGAGCTGGACTGGAAGAGGGGCAACTGGGACTGAACCGGCGCCCCGACCGGGACTAGAACCTGGTGTGCCGGTGCCGCAGGCGGAGGATTAGCCTAGTGAGCTGCGGCGCCGGCCTTTCCACATCTCTTTAGCTATCCACTGGCAGGCAGATTCTCAAGGAGAAACTGAAATTCAGGAGTGCTCACTGAGAGAAAAACTGAAGAGCTCACACGGAGCCTTCAGAGTCATCCCTTCTGGATTCTTCTTTCAGGAGAAAAAAACAAACCGTTCCTGCAGCTCACAGAGTCCTACCTGAGGTGAGTGGGTGGTGTCCCACGACTAGCTCTATCCTGTGCCGTTGTCATGGGCACCACACTGCACAACTACACCTGGGACGGCTCTGCACAGCTCTGCTCTCCCTCAAGCTATGCGTCACTGAAACGCCCTGGGACTCTGGCCTAGAAAACAGTCCCAGGCTCTCCCCAGACCCAGTGAATCAGAATGTCTAAGTGCAAATGCCCCAGGAGATTCTCGTCATCAGGTGCACCTGGGCAAGATGGAGTTGCCTCCCTACGTCCTCACTCAGCCCCAGGCAGCTACTGTTCACCTCACTGGATCAGAAACAGTAACTTGTCCAAAGTTGGGGACGTTGGCAATGTAAGTGCAGGGATTCGAACCTCTGGCAACCAGCAAATCAGGTTATTTATGGAGCTATGCTGCTGCCCACAACACAATATGGAATTTGGTGGAAACTTGTCTCTGACCAAATTGTAGACTGCACTGTTATTATTTGCAGGTGAGAAGAGGACTCCACTCAGAGCTAGTGCCGGGCACACTTAAACCTGCACACTTTTAGCCCTACATAGGACCCAACCAGTTGGGAGTCTGGCACTTCCTCTGCAGCCTAGAGCCTTGCCAAGCTCTGTCTCTGGCCCCACCATGACCAGCGGCAAACAGCGATAGCCCTGGAGGGAGCTGAGGCCCTTCCGCAGGGTAAATAGGTAATAACCTCTCCAAGCCCCCATTTGGCTCATGAGGAAATCATTTAGAACATCTGGAAAAAAAATCTGTGAGGAATGGAAACCACATATACCACGGACACACAAGAATATGACCTGACAGTGCTTATTAAACAGTCTGACTGTATCGATTGTAAACAACTCAGTTTAAAGTCTTGTTGTTCAGTCAAATAGAGAATTTCAAAACAGCACCACTGCCACTACAAATCTTCATGAAAACGTATTCCTCTAAGACTTTCTTCCCCTGCAACACGTCCCTGACCTTGTGTTCGGTGTTTTAAGTGGGCCCCGTGAGTCCCGAGTTCTCCCCTCGTTCTACAAAGCCTGCAGGACACAGCTGCCCTCCTGAGCCACCTTCCAATCCCCTGAACATTGGGAGGGAAGTTTCCACCCGGCTCACTTTGCCCTAGGTGCAGGGAGATCAGTGGGTTAGGGTTAGGCCGTGTGAAGGCTGGGAAACCAGAAGACGATACCTTCTCCATCCATCTGACATTCATTAGATGCATGGTAACTGCTGGTCTCATTCAACACAACCCCAATTCCATATGCTTCTAGCAAAATTTTACCGCTCATTTGGAAAATTTACAAAGCTTGAAACTTCAAATGCCTCACGATGGAGTAAAAATAGGACAAGCATCACCAGTCACTCTTAAGACAATTAGGCCACGACGGGGCTAACACGTCAGGCAGCTGCCCGGACTACAAGCAGTGGAAGCATAATTACCTGTTTCTCCCCACAGTGTGTCGGTGCCATTGACTTCTATTTCATGTTCCTTTTCCATTCCCAGCAAGCACTGGACCACCTGTCAGAAGTGGCAAGGTGATTTAATGAGTTCTCGTAGCAATGGGTGCTTATTATATCCCACGTATCAAAGGAGAGAGAGTGTTGTTTTTTAACCATTGTTATCTCATGCTGCACAAGGAGAGAAAATATAATGAAAATCGTTTTCGAGCATAATTCATATGCTATTCACACTTCCACTTGGAGAAGAATCTGAAAAAAAAAATCTCAGTGAATTTCAGCAATGTCGTTCGGGATTACTAGGTACTCAGAATTCTAATGAATTCCAACATGACCCAAATACGCCAGCCTAATCAACAAAGGACAGGGCAGATCACACAAAGTGCGGTTTCTGCAGAAATCAGAAGGTGGTAAACCCATTTTTATTTACTAAAAAGGAAAACACTGTGATATATGGCTTTTTCAATTAAAAATTGCTTTCTAAGTATTGTCCCAATAACTCTTCTACTGGCAGCTTTGTTCTTTTCCCTCCTGGGACTCTTCCTGTTGAAGAGCAGGCTGGGTCACACACGGAGGCAGGGGTGCTGGTTCTCAGGGAGACAGACACATCCGTGCTGGACCTGAGCAACAGCAGTGACAGGAGAGAAAGACAAAGCCATTATCCTGTCTCCCAGCCCTTACGCTTCCTGCTAGGCTGAATAATGGCTCCCAAGTACAACCACATCCTCCCCATAGAACCCGTGCTTGTTAAATGGCACGGGGGCACCGCAGATCTGAGTAGGAATTTTGAAACAAGGCAATTATCCCAAATCGCCAAGGAGTGTCTGATATACACCTGACACAAGCATGGCAGTATTCATCAGAGGCAAGAGGGGAAGGGGAGATGGGAGCTGAAGGTAAAATGAGGCTCTCAGAAGAGGGGGGAAAGGGCTGTGGCTTTGAGCAGACAGAAAGTGCCAGGAGACAGATTCTCCCCCAGAGGCATCAGAAGGAGCATGGCCACCTGCCACCCTAGGGTCAGACTCTGCCCCCAGAGCTGTACGAGGAAATGGGCACTGTTTTCAACACCCCATCTGTGGCCACCAGTTGGGACGCCATTAGGAAACCAATATACCCTTCATGACTCTGGAATAGACCCTGCTGTCTTCAATGAGACCGTCATCGGCTGTGCTCAGGCCTGTTCGCTCAGCGCTCCTGCCGGCCGGCTCTGAACAGAGCGGGAGCGGGAGCCAAGCCCAGGGCCACATCCACACGTGGCCCACATGTGCCTCCCAAGGGGGATTTTTCATAGCTCAGACCCGCTCTGACTTGGGCAGCAGGGTAAAAAGGAAAAACATCTACATGTTTGGACGTGTGTATGTAACACACTCCCTGTGTATATCTGCAGGCAAAATGTTTTATTTTTAATGCCAGAAGTTAGCCAGCCCGCAGGACATGATAACTTACGTGTGTGTCTGTCCATGGGTTTTAAATGCCAAAAGAGAGCTATCCAGCTCTGCATTTAAATTTACTTTTAGCCATTTTAGGGAAAGAATCTTACCAAACATTGGTACCTCTAATTGTTTACTATAATAGGGAGTAAGAAGTACAAGAAGAGAGAGAGAGAGAGAGAGAGAGAGAAATGTTATTAAATTCATGGATAAAGCTCAGACACACAGGTTAGGAGATGACAAATCTTTGAACTGAGGAATGCCGACACCTCTCAGAAATAAACGCCCTGGGTAACGACTGCATGGAGGGTCCCCCCCACCGCGTGCAGGAGGCCAATGGCCAGCATTCTTACATGCTATCCAAACATTCAAGTCCTATTTTTAAAAATTCTTCAAATACTCAGGGACAATTTTAGAATGAGGATTCCATGCAATTATTTTTAAAAGATCCCAAGGATGAACAAATCAATCAAAGTGGGGGAGGGGGCAGCAGCATAAGCTAGCGAGGCTGCAAGGTAAAAGACGACCAGGGAAGGAAAAATGGCAGAGGGAGGCGAGGGAACACCACTGCCAGGCTGTGCTGCAGGAGTGCCAGGCCTGCATGGGAAAGACACCTGCTAGGCCCCAGCACATGTGGAGCAGCGACAGGTCTCTGCCTTGGTTTCCACTCGCAGGCAGGATCCAAGGCCAAAGCCAGCAGCTAGTTCTTGAAATCCTGTTTTCCTTCATTCCGCCAGTGGTCACAGGCTCACAGCAATAAAGCTGGCTACAGCGTCTCATTTCCCCCAGCGGAGCCCCAGGTCCCCACTCACCGAGCTGTGGCCCATGCTGGCGGCGGCAGTCAGCGCCTGCTGCAGGGCTTGGCTCTTCCTCAGTGTCCCCGGCTGTGGCGGCCCCACTGACCACTCACAGGTCAGCAGGAAGCGGAGGATGTCACTGTGGCCCCGCAGGGCGCTGTGGACCAGCGCACACTGGCCTTTCTTATCCAAGTGGTCCACCTGGGGACAGCAGCAGGGGAAGAACACATGTGAGCGTTGCTTCTCCTCTGAGAACAGGAGGGTACCACACGTCCAATGTGCAAACCCCATCCCTAGTCCGACTTCCTTCATGGTAATGATGTAGCGCTCAGGGCCCGGGTTCCCTGTGTGGAACCAAGGATCAAGGAACACCTGCCTCACTCCATGTTGCCCCAGCAACCTGTACCCATGCCCGAGGACAGAGACCAAAACCTCAGCCATAGTCTTGCTTCCAGCTCTGGGTGTCCTGGTGGAGCACCCCAGACTGCTGTGACGAGCTGCAGATTCGGGGATGACAGCAGTTCTCTGTCACTGACCCAGGGAAGCAGGGAGAGCGAGGAATCTGGAAAACAGCTCTGACCCAGGAAGAGAAGGGAGTGAAAGTACACCTGCCTGGGGCAGGAAGCTGCCTGCAGGCAGGAGACCTGGACACGCTGGCAGGAGTCAGGGGAGCTGAGCTAGTCAGAAAGGGCGTGTGCATGTGCACTGCACACTTCCTACTGGCCCATCACTCCCTGTCTAACCCCAGGAGTACCGGTGCTAAAGAGGAGCTCAGGGCTCAACCTCGTCATGCTCACAAATCCTGGAGAGTTATGCACCCTCACTTGGAGGCTTGGCAAGAGCCACCAACATGACAGTCTCCCCCCAGTGCTTTCAGCTGTGATGGGAGGTGTCTGCTGCCCTCAGATCAAAGCTAAGGGACAGGTGGGCCTGGGAATGGAGGTGAGGTGACCTGCAGCAGTAATGCCATGTTTAGCTGCAACTTTTCCCTTCTTCTAGGAGTTCAACTTCAACTGTCTCAAGTGCTGGACTTTGGAAAGGGAAAAAAAAACAGAAATCAAAAGGTTCGGATAGCTACTATAAGCCTAATTTTTTTGTTGTTGTTTTTGAGCTTGAAATACCTCAATTCATTAACAAAAGATAATCACTAACAGTTTACCTCAATTGTTACTCAGAAGGCACATTTCCCAATGAAATGCTAATAGTAAACCTAGTGAGAGCTTACTGTGAGTTCAGTGTCCTTCCTGTTTGTTAACACTAGCAGTTCCAGGGTAACTTGTCTGATAATATGCAGTCATTTCATATGACTGTTAACACACTGGCTTAAGGCTCACACAAAGCCCTGTGGTGGACACTACTTGCTCTTTTGGCAGACAAGAATTCTGAGATGTAGAGGCTCAGTAATGCCCAGCACCCTTGCTGGCAGGAGCGCAGAGGGCGATTCTGAGCAGTGTAGCTCCTGTAGCTCAAGCACATGGCTTCCTAGACCCGTACCTTAAGCCTCATTGTTTTTTAAAGGGACATGAAAAGAAAAGGTAGAAGAGGAGAGAGAAAACCTCCACACTTCAGTGGAATCTGTTCAACCAGTCATGGTGCCACGCTCACTGCTGCTGTGAGCTCTAGGTCAACACTGGCAGGCTTCTTAACGGCCAGTCCGGTTCACGGGGCAGGTGGCCGGGAGTCTCCCCACCACTTGGCCTTTCTTTTCTGTGTTTCCTATAGTTTCTCCACTCACTGTGATTCAACAACACAGAGACAAAAGGGAGAGGAGACTGGCCCAGAAGGTAACAACCCAGCAAGGCAATGAGGCCACCTCCCCACCCGCATGCCCACGCCCCAGGCACAGGCTGCTGCTTACCCTCGCCCCCTTCTTGGTCAGCAGACACACCAGCTTCATGTGGCCAGCAGCTGCCGCGTAGCACAGGGCGGTCATGCCGTTCTCCGACATCCCGTCCAGGCAGGCGCCGAACTCCAGGAGCAGAGTGACGACCTCCTCGTGGCCGAGGTGAGACTGGACGCACAGGATGGGGGCGTTGTTTAACACTTCCGTCCTGTAGTTCACGTTGGCCCCTCCCAAGATCAGGAGACGGCTCACCTGCCAGACAGTGTCCCGAACAAGATTAATTTTTCACAGAACTGTCAGTCTCACCAGCATCAGTGGAGAAGGGCGGCACCCCTGGGTGTCTGCATCGTCATTTCTATGCAGGGGTTCTCAGGTGCACTGAGTGTGTGCCCTGTCACCTGGGAACATGGCCATCGCATATGCATGTTCTCATCGGTAGGGATCCGAGGTGGTGCAGCTGCAGGGGGAACCAGTATAGGGGGTCATGAAAACTAGAAACAGAACTGCTGTGCGAGACAGTAATCCTACATCTGGGTACATGTCCAAAGGAGTTGAAAACAGGACCTCTGGCCAGCGCCGTGGCTCAATAGGCTGATCCTCTGCCTGCGGCGACGGCACCCCGGGTTCTAGAATCCGGTTGGGGAGCCAGATTCTGCCCAGGTTGCTCCTCTTCCAGTCCAGCTCTCTGCTATGGCCCGGGAAGGCAGTGGAGGATGGCCCAAGTGCTTGGGCCCTGCACCCGCCTGGGAGACCAGGAGAAGCACCTGGCTCCTGCCTTCGGATCAGCGTGGTACGCTGGTAAAGGGTAAAGGAAGACCTTTCTCTCTCTCTCTCTGTCTACTCTGCCTGTCAAAAAAAAAAAAAAAAAAGGAAAAAAAAGAAAACAGGACCTCGAAGACACACCTGCACACTCACATTCACTACAGCCATGTTCACAACAGCTCAGACACAGAGCTACACAACAGCTAACGTCCACAGAGGGAGGAACAGATACAGACTATGTGGCAGACACACTCAGTACTCTCGAGCCTTACAAAGTCTGACACGTGCTATGGCACGGATGCATTTGGAAGATGGTGTGCCAAGTGACATAAGCCACACACACAAGGGCAGATACTGTATGCTACTACTTCTGAGGTCCCTAGAAGGGTCAAATTCACAGGGATAGAAAGAACACGAGGTGGGGGGGTTTCCAGGACATACAGAGATAGGAAAATGACAGTCGTTATGCATATAGTTCCAGTTTTGCAAGATGAGGAATTGTGAAGATTTCCTGCACAAGTATGAAAATATACAACATGACTGAACTATACTCCTAAAAATGGTTAACATGGTCCGGTCCCCATGATGTGTTTCCCCCTATTAAAAATAAGAAATTACAAAGCACACATGATCATCCCTTCCTGGATTTGTCTCTGGGGGACATGCTTCTAATGGGTTCCCAGGTGACGCTGATGCTCTTGGTTTGTGTGAACCATGCTTTGAAAAGTTGCTGATTAGCTTAAATAAAGCTAAAAAAATCATTTCTTCTGGCAAAGAAATAATTACAGGATTAAATAATTAACAGTGAGATAAGGCTACAAGTAAGCAGAAATACTTTCTTACTTTTCAAGGATTTATTCCTAAAGGAATAAGCAGAACAAATGGAAATGTGCACATGCCCTGGGCTGCCAGCAGCTCAACACTGCCACCACCCACGAACTCCTGCACCCAGCCATGGGGGAAAGGCATCTAGCTACGGATTTTAAAGTACAACCACTGCGTCTCCTTCGAATCTTCAGGTCCCTGGGAAAAGCGAGCCTCCATAAACACTACTGACATGCCCTGTGCATTTTCTCAGCAACTCCCTCAATGGCCCTGCTCTGCATCAATTGCTCCCCTCCAAACCAGGCAGGTCCTCTGGGTGGCCCTGGAGGTGTGACACCACAGAGACTGTGTCATTTATCAGACACACGGATAAAAAGACACACACAGATGACAAAGCATATGACACGCAGGATATACTTCAGTGATAAAAAGCTTGTGGAGTGAAACTGAAAGATAAGTTTATCTTGGTGCAAAATGCTTTTAGATCTATGCATACATGAGACTTCCAAAAAAGTTCACAGAAAATGCATATTAGGAAAAAATGCATGCAGGAAGAAATATTCTGCACTGAGATGAACTTATCTTTTACTTCCATTTTCCATGAGCTTTTTGAAGCACCTTTGTGTATGTCCCCAAGAGGAACTGGCAGAACATTTACAAGCTGATAGGTGCGCAATGGGAACACTACCAGGAAGTGAAACCATAGCTTGCAACGGTAAGTTAGACAGGTTGGAACCCAGACGTGAAGTCACAAGATGTCTCAGTGGCTGCAGAAGCTTGAGCCCCTCATGACCCAGGCTCATTTCCTCTCTGACCTTTTCTCTAGAGCCTTTTCCCTGGCTTCTCCCACTGCAGCCACCGCGGCTCCCATGCTTGTCCTGTGACAGTGCCAAGCCAGCCTCAGCTTTGCGGCTCTGCCCTGACAGTGCCTGCAGACCGAGGCCAGGGGATCCGTTCTTTTAGGTGTTTGCTCTAACACCTGGACCCCAGAGAGAAGCCCCCTCCTCTATAGCAAATCCTTACTCCTACCCCTGTGCACATGGCTCCTCCCCCACCACGTGCATAAAGCCCAGGCCTCTCCAGCCCTCAGCACACCCAGGGCACCTCACGCTGGTTCCACAATGCAGAAGTCTGCAGAGGAGAAAAACAGGCAAACAAAGCCCCTCTGTGGACAGGGGTGGCCCATGAGTCAGGTCCTTAAAATGTAAGGAGGACAGACCATGTGTGAGTGATGAGCCGGCCCTGTCTGGCCAGCCAACCACTTGGCTGCCTGCCCAGCAGCTTACCCCATCACAGGCCCACTGTGAAGCCTGACCCAGGTCTGCACCCACCCAGCCTCCTGCTGTCAGCCAGTACTTGTCAGTGAATGGCAGAAACACACCAAGGGACAAGCAAGTAGAAAGGCGTCCCCGGCCCAGTGCTGACATTTCACCAGGGACCTTGGGCCAACCGCCCAATTCACCCCTGCAGAACCTACTGTATAAATCAACACAGGTTTTTTTTTTTTTTTTTTTTTGACAGGCAGAGTGGACAGTGAGAGAGAGAGACAGAGAGAAAGGTCTTCCTTTACCATTGGTTCACCCTCCAATGGCCGCCATGGCCGGCGCACCGCGCTGATCCAAAGGCAGGAGCCAGGTGCTTCTCTTGGTCTCCCATGGGGTGCAGGGCCCAAGCACTTGGGCCATCCTCCACTGCACTCCCTGGCCACAGCAGAGAGCTGGCCTGGAAGAGGGGCAACCGGGACAGGATCGGTGCCCCGACCGGGACTAGAACCCGGTGTGCTGGCGCCGCAGGCGGAGGATTAGCCTATTGAGCTGCTGCGCCAGCCTAGCACTTAGTTTTTAAAAACGAACCAGTGGCCGGCGCCGTGGCTCAACAGGCTAATCCTCCGCCTGCGGCGCCAGCACACCGGGTTCTAGTCCCGGTCGGGGCGCCGGATTCTGTCCCGGTTGCCCCTCTTCCAGGCCAGCTCTCTGCTATGGCCCGGGAAGGCAGTGGAGGATGGCCCAAGTGCTTGGGCCCTGCACCCACATGGGAGACCAGGAGAAGCACCTGGCTCCTGCCTTCGGATCAGCGCAGTGCGCCGGCCGCGGCGGCCATTGGAGGGTGAACCAATGGTAAAGGAAGACCTTTCTCTCTGTCTCTCTCTCAATATCCACTCTGCCTGTCAAAAAAATCCAAAAAACAAAAAACTAAGTGCTAAATAAAAGTCATTATTATCAGTATGGAAACAAATGGACTATGCTGAAGCAACACTTGGGGGCTGTATCAAGGCCTAGGAGAACAGTTCTGACCAATGAGCAATGTAGAAGAAATTTCTGGATGCGTACAGAAACACTCACACCCCCACAGGGCCACCCCAGATGCTGGTCGCCACAGGACAGGCAGGCAGAGTCTGCACATTCCCTGCATGACTTTGCCAGCCCCACCCACTGTGTCGTTTTCAGATAATTACTCAACCTCTCAGAGCTTCAGAGCAGGCGTAGCAGGCCACCCTACTGTACCCAGCGGGTCCTCTTTGGGGTACGCTTCCAGCAATCTGGGGCACCCCGTACAGGACCTGACTTGGACGGTGTGTGCTTCTGACAGAGCTTTCTGAAAGATGAGTCATCAGGTCTCACTGCTTCCGGGGACATTTCCTCTGCCAGGGCGATGCTGTGGTGCTTTTGGCACTTACGCCGACGATGTCAGTCTGTGGCTCTTTCCTCCACCCACAGTTCTCAACCCAGCTGCACACTGAAACCACCTGGGAGCTTAGAACTTTCCAACGCCTGGGCCCCACCCTTGGAGACTCTGACTTAACTGGGGCTGCAGCGCTGGCACCCAGAGCTCCCTAGTGATTCCAGTTGGCAGTCAGGGCTGTAAACACAGCAGGTGACAAATGCACCTGCAGACAGGGCTTGGACTTTCTGAACACCAGGCACCCTTCTAACTGCATGATTTGGGGAAAGCTACCCACTAACCTTAACCTCAGTTTCCTCCTCTGAAATAGCTGGATTAAAGTGTTTCACTCCACTGGGTGGTTGTGACATTGAAACATGAGTATGCAAAAAACATGTGTATATCTACATGCATGTATCACTTCTTGGCCTTTTGGCTAAGATCAAGTGTGTCTATATGCAGGTAAATAAAAAAACTTCAAAAGGTTTGTGCAAAACAGAGTTAAGAGATAAGGTTGTTGTGGTGCAAAAAATTGTGAAACTCATGCTCATTTTGCATAATACACATTTTCTGCAAGTACCCACGTGTACATCAGCACATGCATAAAGCATTTAGCACAGTGCTCAGCATTCTGTAAGTGCTGATTTAACATTAACTGCTATTTGTTCAATCCCCTGTACTGCAGGCTTCAGAATGGACAAGGGCCCAGGTCTCTGACCCATAGGAGGTATAGGTGGGAGCTCCCTCGAGGCGCCTGCCTCCGTCCCCATCGCCTGTGTGCCCACCCTGAGCTGCTCCACAGCTCAGAGCGGCAGGCGGTCTCGTGCAGAGGTGAGGGCAGACCTGAGTCACTCAGAACCAGCAAACCTCTAGGCAGGCAGCTCCTGACAGCAGGCACTGCCACAGTCCCCAGGAGCCCGTGGCAGAGCCACAGGTTCCAGAGGAGAGGCAATGCAGCGACACAAACATTTCACTCAGACACCAAAGAGATGCCAAGTGTTTTCTCAAGAGCTTTAGCGTCTGTGACGCCTCCATCTTCATTCTCAGCACTCACTTCCCAGCCCCGGAACGTGGGCTCAGGGCGGATGACGCAGAGATGAGCTCTGAGCACAGAGCCCGCTGTGTCCCGAGCAGGGCAGTGGCACAGGATTCCTTCTGCACAGTTTTTCCTAACTGCATGGAAAGCTTGCCATCACCACCACAGCCACTCTGCTCCGATAACACTCAGAAGTGGCAATGTTACCTGTAAACGTACGAATTTAATAAAGGCAAGAAGACAAGGAAGGGGGCTAGCGAGGACAGGCAAAGCAATGGGACCACAAGGAACGAAGAGGCGCTTCCCAGTGGCTCATGAGACTTCCTCACTATGTATACTGTATGCCCCCATCAGCGCAGCCACTTCACAAAGTGATGTAGAATATGACCAGACCCCCAACCCTCACCAGCCAAGGGAAGTCAGGCCAGGCCTCAGACAAGAAGCTCCGCTCGCATTTTCCCCTGGGGCTGGCAGCCAGTCCTGTGAGACGGTGGGAGCAAAACCAGGCAGGTGCACAGGAGGCTGGAGTCAGTGGCAGCAAGGACCCTGGGGGCATCCGGGTACAGGTGGGTGAGACCCCGGCCTGGCAGCGGGGGCCCACGTCCTTGACAGCCAGCAAACCATGAAGTTAAAACCCTCCGACCAGTAATCACTGCAGAGCAAGCCACTTTAATTTACCAAAGTGGCAAACTGCAATTATTGCTCAGAATGACATTCATTCCTGTATGACAACATTTAATACTCTCTAAAAAAAGGTCCTTAATTGCAGGCACAATTTTAAATTACTGTAATTTGTTCAAGATTCTGTGAAAACCTTTTCCTCCTTTGAAAGATGAAAGAAACAGAAGGGCAACAGAAAGCTTTAAGACTCTGTAGCCACATAATGTTGGTCGTGTTATGTACATAGGTGACCACGGACCTTTAGAGAACAAAGTAGAAATGAACAACTCTTCAAAGCGCAACTAGTTCTAGTCCTGATTGCTCCTCTTCCAGTCCAGCTCTCTGCTGTGGCCCAAGAGGGCAGTGGAGGATGGCCCAAGTCCTTGGGCCCCTGCACCCCCATGGGAGACCAGGAGAAGCACCTGGCTCCTGGCTTTGGATTGGTGCAGCACCAGCCATAGTGGCCATTTGGGGAATGGAAGGAAGACCTTCTCTCTGTCTCCCTCTCTCTGTCTATAACTCTAGCTGTCAAAAAAAAAAACTTCTAAGGGCCAGCATTGTGGTGTAGTGGGTAAAGCTGCAGTCTACAATGCCTGATGCCAGCATCCCATATAGGTGATGGTTCACATCCCAGCTGCTCCACCTCCAATCCAACTTCCTGCTAATGTGCCTGGGGAACACAGTGGAAGATGGCCCAAGTGTTTGGGCCCCTGTCAACCTTGTGGGATGAAGATCCTGGCTTCAGCCTGGCCTAGCTCTAGTCATTGCAGCCATCTGGGGAGTGAACCAGAAGATGGAAGGTATATCTCTGTCTCTCCCTCTTGATCTGTAGCTCTGCCTTTCAAATAAATAAATAAATCTTTAAAAAATTCTATACCCATAAATTCATTAATGTAGTGAAAAAATATCACCATTTTTATTCTTTTTTGTCATCATTATATAATTTTATTAATTATGGGGAGGCTAAAAGATAAAAGTGCACTTTAAAAAGTTCATAGTAAGAGGAATTAAAGGGTAAATTTAAAATTTTTTTAGTCTTTATTTATCTATGTGAAAGAATGACGGAGAGGGGGTTGGGGGTGGAGAGAGATCTTTCAACTGCTGGTTCACTCCCCAAATGGCAACAGGCAGGGCTGGGCCAGGCCAAAACCAGGAGCCAGGAACTCCATCTGGGTCTCTCACATGAGTGGCTAGGGGCCAAGTACGTGAGCCACCCTCTCTGCCTTCCCAAGTGCATTAGCAGGTAGCTGGGTGAGCAGCACAGTAGGTGAGAGCTGAACTGGTATTCTAATAAGGGATACTGGTGTTGCAAGCAGCGGCTTAATCCATCACAAGCCCTAACACTGGCCTCTTGGTGTAAAAAATGTTTGAAATCCACGCATGGTGTTTTCATGATACACATTTTTCATCAACTTTTTGAAATACCTTGGTATCCTGTTAGCTGAAAGATTAAACAGTGTTATTATGAAAGTAATTTCAACTAATTTTTAAAGAATCTGAGTTGAAAAAATTCCTTAACAGAGCTTCTTCACTATGTGCATTCCACTTCCTGTTTCTTTTAGCCAATTCCTCTCTTTTAGACTAACTCCATCTCAAAGGTATGAGCTCCCGCTGATGAAGGGCAGCAGCTTAGCACTCGTTCTCCAGAGCGTGTCCACACTGTAACACCTGCGGGGCCTGCTCAGTGGGGCACAAGCACCCTGGCCTCCAGTCTGCAGCACAAGGGAAAGCTGGCAAGGAGTAGCACAGAGAGGGCAGGGCGCCAGGTCATGGGCCCTGCATTTGTGCTGCACCCTGAGGTGCCCAGCCACGGGAATCAATCGAGGCTAAAATCCAACACAGCTTCTATCCCTGAGTGCAGTGCTGAGCCTGCTGGATGTGGTGCAACTTTTACCTCCGCAAAGACACCACCTGTGTCTACCTGAAGGTGGCAGCTGCTCTGCAGGCCATGCCGAGGCCCTGACCGGGTAGCAGGGGTCTGGGCAGGCCGCCCTCAGGGTCCTCAGGCAGCTTCATGATGCCCTCACCTGCTCGAGACTCAGGAAGAGGGAGAAGGAAGAAGCACACACAGGAAAGTGCTCTGCAGATGCACTCCCTTCCCAGACGCAAGCACTGAGGGTGTGGGGTGTGGACAGAGGGCCCCTGATGGTCCCCCAGGGAGCCCACTCCGGCACACACAGTCCTCTCCCAGGTGGTGTTGGTGAACACAGTGAGGAGCAGGGAACAGCAGCTGCCAGCCAGTGCTTGGCTGACACCAAGCCAAGAGCTTGACGGGGGAGACACGGCTCTCTGGGAATTGCTCCAGAGTTCCCGTGGACAGCCTTAGGCTAGAAGACCTGGGCCCCAACATTCTTTGTGGCCCGTGAGTTTTTGATTCTCAGATGGCGTCACGAGGAGAGAAATAAAAGCTGAGCGTAATGGTGTGATGTGACAGCCACAGACCAAGGAGCCAGGAAGGTCTTGGCTCAGCAGCAGGGAACCTAACACCCTCTGGGTGGTCGGAAGTCTGTGTCCACAGAACCTTTGGTGGCCGTGGTTTTTCTACATCCCACCTCCGGTGTCATTCAGCAGTGCTTCAGTTCCCCTGAGCCAGAACGAGGCAGTTGGCATCAGGAGCCCGGGCACTTCAAGAATCCCTTTCCCTGGTTGTCTTTGCACCCTTTCGTTTCCTTTGTGAAATGCCTCCTGATGGCCTCCATCCAGAACGGTCACCAGTGCTCCCACGGCAGCCCCGAACGCAGTCACCAGTGCTCCCACGGCAGCCCTGACCACCACATCTTCCCACCAGAGAAAAAGCTCAGCTTCCAGAAGGCAGTGTGCAGTAGCAGCCTCCTCCTCCTCCTGCCAGGCCCCGGCGCAGGGGAAGCGGGCCTGCAGGAGGGACCGCGGGCTGGGGTGCTCCCCTGCTCCCCTGCACAGCCTTGCTCACCTTCACGTTGGGAGTATAGAGATTCCTGAGAGATGCGAGGGCAGCAGACAGCCCTTCGGTGCTGTAACTGATCCACAGGGCTTGGAGATGGCTCGATGAGATTCCCGTCTTCTTACTGAGGCCCTGGAAGCAATCAGAGACAGGTCTGCCGACGTCTCTTTCCCATCTACAGTGTCAGTGGCAAAGCAGGAACCGGAGGGGGCAGGTATATGAATGGCCAGCAACTGGCACAGAGGAAGCCTGGGGCTGTGAGCCTTCCCTGCCTAAAACCTGGGGCCAAGCCATTGGCACGCCCAGGCCACCCGACCTATGTGCCGGGAGGGAGGTGGAGGCCAAGGAGAAGGCTTCTTTGTACCGAAGTAATGTGGGGAAGGAATCAAGGGTAGGGTTAGAGGAGGACTGTTATCTGGAATTCCTAATGGACAGAGGGGCCTGGTGTGGCCAGTAATGGCTGATGGCATCACAAACTTGTGTTCCTTCTAGATTCTTATCACTGTAAGGGGATCCTCACACCTGCATGGAGACAATGAGAATCAAACCCATACACAACTCTCTAGGAACAACTACCAAATGACAGGGAGGCTGGTGGGGCGAGAGGCACATATTCCAGGATGCCACGAGAAACGAACGCCCCGGCGGTGTAAAACCATACAGCGCAGGAACTTGGGGTCCTCCACGCAGAACACTAAGGCAACCAAAGGGAGTGAGTGAAGTGGAGCCTTCAGACGCAAACAAGCAAGAGGGGGCAACAGCACAACTTAACCACAGCACGTAGGTCCTGGCTTGAGCGATAAACTACCAAGAGGTGCGAGGCAAGGGACTGTAAGAATGGGGGGCACTTTCAGGGAGGGGCTCTCGGAGGGCTCCTGAGACAGCTGCCGAAGCGGCACCGAATCTCTACAACCACGACCTCAAAGCAAAAACCAGAGGCACTGGCGGCGCCTCTCACCTTGAAGATGTGCGCCTTCAGGACGTGGTGGCCGAGCTCCATGGTCTGCTGGCGGTTCAGCTTGCCCTCTTGCCGCGAGAACATGAACGCCAGGAGTGCATGTCCATTCCTAGGGCAAGAAGCACAGTGTCTGGTGGCCAGAGGTCCATGCCGCTGCTCCCCTGGCCTTGGGGTGTGGGCATGGCCAGGTGGCTTCCGCACTGCCACCTGGAGTGTGCAAGCCACTGCCTGAAGAGGACAGCGAGGCTGCTGCAACCACGATTGTTTCTGGGCTTGTGCTGGAGTGCCCCGTGGCTGTGCACAGGCTCTTACAGATGCCTGGGGGCAGGCCAGGGCTTCCTCTGTGGAAGCACCGCTCCCTGCTGCCACCTTTCAAACTCTCGGCACCTAATTTACTGATTTCTGCCTGTCACAAAAGCATAGACGCCATAAGACAAAGGGTCTCGCCGAAGTTGCAGCAACAGCCACTAACAAAAGTGTCCAACTCTTAGCAATCACTCAAGTATGTGCTCCATAAGAAACTACATCATTTAATGCATCAACCTTTTCCTGGAATTCTAACTTAAAGAATAATCAAACACAGGAGGGAAGAAAGGAAAGAAGAGAGGGAGAGAGGTGCCAGATTCTCTTAAGAGCCACCATCAGTGTGGGAGAAGAAACTCCTGCTCTCTACAGATAAGGAACTAAGGCTTGGAGAATTAACTGCACAAGAAACACACAAGAACTGGTGGAGTCAGGATTTGAACCTTACTCTGTAAGGCACCAAGATATTCACCATAGGATTTTATGTTCATAAGTAAACTAGAAAGGACTAGAGGGTCCTAGAAAGAACAAGCGCGTGGTGAAGTCTATTGTGATTTGCCTGCTAGGAGGCTTGCACAGTCATAAAAAACAGAAATGACACTTTTTTTTAGATTCCCTAGCAGCTTACTAGCATGTCAGCAACATGTTAAGCAAACAATAAGATACGGACCCTAAGAGAAAAAGTTTGTATAGTGTTTAAAATGCTATGGAAAGAAGCAGGAATTTAAAAAAGAAAGAAGTTATTGTTTCTGGGTATGGGGCTTTGCTCCCATTTTTCCCTCTATAATTGGAGCAAAAATACAAGTAGTTGGTATGAGGGGTGAGTTGCTTAACCTCTTACAAGGTCACCATGTCTGGGAAATGATTTCCAGAAATTGCCTCCCTCCATGAGTCCCTAGTGCAGCGTGGCTCCCCTCCCCCTTCTCCCCCCACCATGGGAAGCCCTGCGGAGAGGGACCCTGCCCAGCAATCTCTGTATCTACCACAGTGCTGTGCACACAGCGGGGTCTCAGAACCTGCCTCCAACCTTGTCTGCTAGCCTCTGTGTGCTGGGTGAAGCTCAAGGACGACAGGGGTCTTGGGAAGCAGCCACGTGCCCAACTCAAGAAAGGTTTAGGCCGGCGCTGTGGCTCACTAGGCTAATCCTCAGCCTGCGGTGCCGGCACCCCTGGTTCTAGTTCTAGTCGGGGCCTCTTCCAGGCCAGCTCTCTGCTGTGGCCCGGGAAGGCAGTGGAGGATGGCCCAAGTGCTTGGGCCCTGCATCCACATGGGAGACCAGGAAGAAGCTCCTGGCTTTGGATCAGTGCAGCGCCGGCCGTGGTGGCCATTTGAGGGGTGAACCAACAGAGGGAAGACCTTTCTCTCTGTCACTCTAACTCTGGCTGTCAAAAAAAAAAAAAAAAAAGGCTTCGTTCAGTTCTATACCTGTCTCTCCTGCTTACACTTAGGCCGGACCCTGGCACAGAGCGATGTCCCCAGGCCCACCATGAGAAGTCACAGCACTCTGGAGCCTGTGACTACTGGTACAACTGTTTGTCACCCCACTGCAGACTGAAAAACCCTAGGGGCCCCATCTACCCAGGATGGAGCAAAGCTGAAGGATCACTACAGTCCAATCCTCCTGCCTCAAATCCCAGCAGCAGCCCACCCTCCCCACCCCCCCCACCCCCCGCCCACTGAAGTCTTTCCATGTTCTTATAAACTCAACTATACTCACCTCCCTGGAAAATGATCTGCCTTCCAGGAGATAATCTGACTTGGCTAGATAAATCTGGGTAAGCCGGCCTGGCTAAATATTGCCCCAAGGGAGGCTCCAAAGCTTACAGGCATGGTACGAAGCAGTAGCTAGACCTATAAGGTCAGTGTCAAGTCAACACCCTAAGGAAGGAAGGTGCTGTACCACTCACCAGGACTCCACTTCTGGAAACCAGCATCTGGTCCAGCGCCCACTGGAGTTCCCCGTCACTGAAATAGTGGGCAATCCTGACACAGAGAGAAGCTGTTCAAGACAGCACAGGCCAGGCCCAAGGGCAGGGCTTGGCAAGCTCTCATTTGAAAGCACCAATATCCTCAGATCCCCTAACCTCCTACCCTCACTGGTCCCTGGTCAAAGACAGACAACAGATGGCCGGCCTTCCCCCCATGGCACCAGCAACCCTGGCAATGCAGAAAGCTGTGCCTTGCCTGGACCAGTTTGTCCCACTACACCAGCAAAACAAGGTGGTCAGGTTGGATCATGACCACAGAGCCCCACTCCGTGCCTGCAGACACATCTGGCCCCTGGGCCGAGCTGCTACGCATTTAGGAGGTGGTGGTGTGTGTTTTTTTGGGGGTGTGTGGGAAATACCTTTATTTCATGAAATGAAGCAATTGTGTGACTGTAGAATCGAAAATAAAGCCAATGAAGATCATGGAACTAAATTATTGCAATTCAATTGTTTGACAGATCTGGCAGCCATGACAGGAATTGCGGAAGATGGCCAACTATGCCCGAGGCCCCTGAGGAAGGCAGGAGAGGTGCTACTGACCTTGTTGAGGCCCCTGTCCCGCTCACAAGGCCCTGTGAGTTCTGGTGAGACCTTCTCGGGCACTGAGTCCCAGGGTTAGCCTAACCTGTGGAAGACTGCTTGACCATGGGGCTGCAGTAGCTGAGATTCCCGAATTATAAAGAAAGTCAATTAAGATGGTTTAATACCAACAACAGCACAGGGGCTGGGGGCAGTGCTACTGAGGCTCCCACACAGTCCCCAGACACATATGCGGGCGGGCACACTGCCAGAGAAGCCCGCTTTCCCAGGAGTGGAGCTCACACCTTCCACGGGACCCCTGCCAACGTGGTGGCCAGGGTGCAGATGGGGATCCAGGAGATGATGGCCAGTAAAGAACACTTAGGAACTGCCTGGTTTCTCTTCCATCCCGGCACAGGGGGGAGCCCTAAAATCCTAGCAACCAAAGGACGCTTTTGGATAGGAGCAGCAAGAATTTTCCATGGCAGTCGCCTCTGCCAAAAGCAGGGAAGTGAGAGGAGCGGAAGAAATGAAGACACAAAGTAGCCGAGACTAAGGCATTCAGTCTGGGCTGCCTTTCCCTTAAAAGCCACGGACCACGACTGAAATCCTCCTAGCCACAGGGGCTCCCTGGCAGGCTACGGGGACTGTCGTACCTGGGCTCGCACAGGAAGGCTGTGTTCTCGCCGTCTGCCCTCCACACGAGCCATTCCCTGAAGGAGGGGTGGCAGAACATG
Source organism: Lepus europaeus (assembly GCF_033115175.1). Lineage (NCBI taxonomy): Eukaryota > Metazoa > Chordata > Mammalia > Lagomorpha > Leporidae > Lepus > Lepus europaeus. The sequence goes on along the minus strand of NC_084827.1, from coordinate 101,265,058 downwards.
CGGGTTTTGTCTCTCCTCTTGACGAGGAAGCAGGAGAGGGCATCCATCCGCTGCTGAAAGTCTTCCCATCCCTGCTCCCCATGGACGTGGCCGGCGTTCACAGCCTGGAATATCTGCTCGTCCGTCATGGGGTGCAGGGATGCTAGGGCCACGTTCAGAATGGGGAGCACTCGCTCAAAGGCCGACTGCGTCCTGAACTTCATGTTGCACTGCAGCAGGTAGAGCTCAGACAGAGACACCGGCACCACCTTGTAGCTGGCACTTTTGATGACCAGGTGGCCCCTCTGGAAGAGGTCCAGGGTGAGCTTGAGGTACAGGTAGGAGCCGAGGCTGCGCAGGACCAGGTGGCTGCTCACTTTCCCGATGAGGGCGGCGTCCGCCTTGCCGTTCAGGGAGATGTTGCTGAGGATGTCCTGGCTGCTCTGCACCCTGTGCTGGACGTAGGCATGCAGGTCGCTGTGGATGTGCTGGTTGTCTGGAAAGTCGTCCAAGGAGAGCTTGACGAAGGGCAGTGCACTTATGATTTCCTGCAGGGGGACAAAAGCCCAAAACCCCACAGTATCACTCTACAGATTGTTTTCAATTTCAGTAGTATTGCGAACCACATTCACTAGTTTTCTTTCAAGGAGGATTTTCATGGATTAGAGTGACTCATTGTTCTGTATTAAAACTTGTAATAGGATCAGGTGAAGATAAAAAGCTTATGTGAAAGAAATCCTGATGTGAGATGGAATCAGTAAAGGCTTTCCCAAGGCCCTGATCCAAGGACTTGGAGCCCCGAGCTGACGCTGGTAACCAAGCCAGCAGCAGCACTCGGGCAGCAAGAACGTGCAGTGTCCCAGTGCCCGTAATCCCTACACCTTGCAAGTGGTTAAACACCGAGGAAGAACACAAGCCAACAGCACACATCTGAGAGCACAGCCGGACAGGAGATCAAGAAGCATCCTCCCTGAGCTGGGAGAGGCTGTGCAACCCAGTCGGGAAGCCTGAGCCTGCTCCCAGGCTGTGTCCCAGCGACAGAGGGCAGTAGCAAAGCTGTCTCTTCAGTGTAGCACAGCAGTATCTGTGAAGCTGTTTTTGAGTAAACATTTATGAAGTACAACATACAGTGGTAAATGAATCACAGTTGCACAGTGTCGTTAATTTTAACAAAGACAAATATGTCTGTGTAGGACACCCCCAGAAGCCCAAGGCTTTGATCCATCCCTCCTCCACGGTAAAAGTTAGCAGAGAGGAGTTTCACCTCCCACTACCTTTTTGGAAGTATTTAAGTACATGTCCTCATTAAATGCAGTAATTGTAGGCAGAGGACAGAGTGTAGCTACTCCCATTCCACACGAGTGCTAACTAAACCTCTGACTGTTCACACAGCCAGCAAATGAGGCATATAGGGTCTTCTCTTCCTCTACTCTGTTGATTGCCAAATTATTCTTGGTGAAAAATGACTGGAAGGGGCCAGTGTTGTGGCACAGCAAGACTCTGCTTGCAACACCAGTACCCCCTGTAAGTACTGGTTCCAGTCCTGGCTGCTCTGCTTCTGATTCAGCTACCTGCTAATGTGCCTGGAAAGGCAGAAGAGGAAGGTCCAAATACTTGGGTCCCTGCCACCCACATGGGAGACCTGGATGGAGTTTCAGGCTCCTGGCTTCAGCCTGGATCAGCTTTGGCCATCACAGCTATTTGGAGACTGAACCAGCAGATAGAAACATGCATGCTCTCTTTATCACTTTACTTTTCAAATGAATAAAAATAAATCTTTTAAAACAATGACTGAAAAGCATAGGAATCAAATTTCCCTAAGAATAAATAACAAGTTAGGCTAAGCTCTAATTCTACTTTTAATGAGGAAAAAACAATAAATAACCTGAATGCTGTTTTAAAGTATCATCAAAAATCGGCCGGCGCCATGGCTCAACAGGCTAATTCTCCACCTGCGGCACCAGCACCCCGGGTACTAGTCCCAGTCGGGGCGCCGGATTCTGTCCGGGTTGCCCCTCTTCCAGGCCAGCTGTCTGCTGTGGCCCGGGAAGGCAGTGGAGGATGGCCCAAGTGCTTGGGCCCTTCATCCACATGGGAGACCAGGAGAAGCACCTGGCTCCTGGCTTTGGATTAGCGCGATGCGTCGGCCGCAGCTCACCGGCCGCGGCGGCCATTGGAGGGTGAACCAATGGTAAAGGAAGACCTTTCCTCTCTGTCTTTCTCTGTCCACTCTGCCTGTCAAAAAAAAAAAAAAAAAAAGTATCATCAAAAATCACAATCAAATGTTGAAATGCGGGGCCAGTGCTGTGGCATAGCTGGTTAAGCCGCTGCCTGCAACACCAGCATCCCACATGGATGCCAATTCGATTCCTAGATGCTCCACTTCCAATCCAGCTCCTGGCTAATGTGCCTGGGAAGGCAGCAGAAGATGTTCCAAGTGCTTGAGCCTCTACACCTACATAGCAAACCTGGAAGAAGCTCCTGGCTCCTGGCTTTCATCTGGCCCCGATCCAGCCATTGAGGACATTTGGGGAGTGAACCAGAGCTGATCAAAGATCTTTCTTTCCCCCTCTCTGTAACTCTTTCAAATAAATAAATCAATCTTTAAAAACAAAGTCAAAATGCTTTTACTAAAAAAAGGATAGGTCTGGAGAGACTGCTACTGATTAAGACATACATTGAGTTTCAATGAGGTAAGAGATGGAGGATGAAAAAAAATCACTTTTCTTCACTGCAAATGTTAACTCACGTTTAAGTCTGATGAAAAAAATAGCTCTCTCAGAACAGGCCTCACAATCTCTCTTCATCCCTCACTTTTCTCTCCAAAAAAAGCTCAAAGCCCTACCACAAACCCATGCAGATACGCACACGCAGAAATAGCATTCAACTCTGGTAGACCAACTGGCCCCATACACTGCCCAGTGAGAAGGCAGGCGGTACTCAGCACCAACCACATGCCACCTGAGTGTCCGTGAACACACGGTAGGGACTGACAAGGACAGAGTTCCTCCCAGAGCCGGGCTCTGTGAACTCACTGCTCAAAGTTGTCACTGTTTCCAAATTCAGCAGCCACATTGTTTATAACAGTTCGGGTCATTAGTATTTATCACACAGTAAAACTGGAGTACAGGGACTTGGAAAGAGATTTGAGAATTGTTTTGTACCTGAAAATTCGCACGCACAGTCACAATCAACTTCAGCCAGGCAGGAAATTTAGAAATTATTTTGGTAATAAATGAAGAAAGTGTATCTCCATAATCAGGTTTATGAAACTCAGCTTCATTTAAGCCATCTATCAAGATAATGTACTCTTCTTCAGGAATTTTCTGCTCTGAAGGATAAAATAAAGTCAAATTAAGAAATCATACATTTCTATCAGATGGCACCACCCCGTGTATGTTAACGCACAAAGTGTTAGGAAAAACTAAAAGGTTTACATATGGCAGAAGACATAGTTTTCACAGAAGCATATTTTCTATTAAATTTATCATGAAAACCAGAGCACAGAGCCAAAAGAAAACCAATTCTCACAAAGCAGTTTCCAGAAACATACTGTGTTACACACATGAGCAGAATCTCACTCATGTACGTAACACAGTTAGCTCCTCATAAGGCAGCATCACCGTGGGGGCCACAGCTGCAAACTGACACACACAGACACAGTCTGAAGAGACCCTCCGTCCCCTCTGGGAACCCTCCAGACGATCCTGTACAGTCCAAGGGCCGCCCACCCTCCAGAGCTAACTGCCACACAGTGGTGAGGGTGAGGCCAGGCTCCCGGAGCACCAGCCACCACCTAGCTTCCTACTGCTGAGGGCCAACTCTGGGTGCAGGGATGCAGAAGGAACGGTGGCATCCCTTCCCAACCTTCTCCCTTGCACCGTCTGGCAGAGGTGCCACGAGACAGATGAACGAGCCCCGAGGGTGGGGAGGAAGGATGGAAACCCGAAGGTTCCACCACGTCACTAATATCCTCTACCCTGCAGAATATTCAGGGGAAACCAAATCAGATGAAACCTCTAGAAAGCAACTCTTAGTATCAACTCAGGCAAAGAGGGTCCCTGGAAAAAAACAAACAGGCAGTAAGTTCCCCAAACAATCTGCTTATTTCCCTGTCACCTAGGAGTGTCAAACACAGCAGCAACATTCTGTTTTTGCCTGCAAGTCATCTAAACAGCTTCGTTTCAAGGGAGATACCCCTCCCCTGAGGCCGTCCACTGGCGCTGGGGGCACGTGGGCTCCCCAGACATAGGTAGGATGTCCCTCCCAAGCAAGCTGTCAGCTGTGGCTGGTAAGCCTGTCTCCAGACTCACCGGCATCTCCCTCACTAACAGCTTCTTGTGCTGCATGTTGTGACCCTGTGGCTTTAAATCACACCTCCAGGGTGGTTGCAATCTTTCACTCAGAGCTAGCAGAGGAGGGGGCTGAGCCCCTAAGGGAGAGACAGACGTCTCCAGGAGACCCATGCTATCTCCACAAGCCCCAAGCCAATCAACATACAGTATGTGAAACCCCCCATCCAATGGGCAGCCCCACAGAATGACCCAATGGAAAAAAATACAGCAATGCCTTAAAAACCCAGGACACTTCCTCAAAGCCAGTGTCCCACTCGGCACTCCGCCTCGTCTCCTCTTGGACCAGACACTTTCTCTGTAGCTTGCCAATAAAATAAAAGTTTCTTTTCTAATAAAAGCATCTGCCTCTTTGCAAACTGTTTCCTGGCTTTTTATTTCTATACTGAGCTGAGGAAAAGAACCCACGAAACTCACTCCCGTAACCGTCCTCCCCTCCAAGACCGGTAACATCTCCCAGACACGCAAGATCCTTGCTGAGGAAGGCAATTGGGAAACATGGAAAGGCTCTCTGCCCTCCCGTTTTGCCTAGGAGCAAACACAAAATTGCCAGTCTTCCTTCCCCACGGGGAAGGACAGCAGGTAATCACTGGACAGCACCAAAGGCTCCCAACCATCAGCTTTCCCGGTTTTGCCCTCCCAGGGTTTCCTGCCTTCTAAAGTTTACTGCTGTTTGTTGAAGATTCAGGATCAGCAGGAGGTTCTAGCCACTGCTTTGAGCTGCCTTTCCCTGCGGCTTCCCCTGCGTGACCCCTGGTAACAGCCTTGCTCCTCTCGTCAGTCTGTCTACTGTGGGTACACTGCACAGCCTCAGATGCCCCGGACCCTCAAGAGCATGGAGAGAAGACCTCCTCTCGTTCCAGTTACAGGCGGCCGTCTTGTACTTCTTAGCTGAGGCAGTTTACACTCTACCTTCAGGGCAAAAGGAGGGCCCACAAGGAGATGGTTCCCAGGAAGAGGACGGACATGTGTCATTCATCCACACCTCTCTCCTGCCCCGAGCCCAGTGAACCACCGAGCACCCGAGCCACGACTGGGAGGGGCTGTGGGTGACCGGCCACAGGTACCGTTTCTCAGGGTGATGAGCGGCTCCAGCACACCCCTCTTGAAAGCGGCCACGGGGTCCTGCACGCAGGATCTGAGGCTGAGCATGCTCTGCAGCTGTGGCTCCTTGATCAGAAGGTCTCTGTAGGCGGCCAGCTGATGGGAGCGGCAGAGCAAGGCCGCCACGCTGTGCACGAACTCGGGGACCAGGCAGGTGTACGTGTTGTCAGCCTGGCAGTAGTGGTAGGCCACCACCTAGAGGGGAAACAGAGCGGTCAGTGTCTCCCTGCCTCTTCACAGCAGGATCTCACAGGAAAACACAACTCCACCCATCCACTGCGACACCAAAATCCACTGCCGCCGCTCCCTAGGACTGCGTCGTTAATTTGCTTAATGGCTTCGTTTATTCCCTTCCTTTTTTCACGTGGTTTCTAAGTTCTCAGCATACCTTAAATTGCAGCCACAAATGCAGTTTGATTAGCAAAAAACAACACAACTGACAGTTCGGGAATATAATGATAGTCATTTTATAACCTGGCATAAAGCAATGCCCATGTTCTCAACACTACAAAATGCCACCTTCACTATATTAAAAAAAAATTTATTTATTTGAAAGTCAGAGTTACAGAAAGAAAGGAAAGATAGAGAGATTCTCCATCCGCTGGTTCACTCCCCAGATGGCCACAATGGCCAGGGCTGAGCCAGGCTGAAGCCAGGAGCTAGGAGCTTCATCTGGGTCTCCCACGTGGGCAGGAGGGGCCCAGGTATTTGGGCCACCTTCTGCTGCTTTCCCAGGCACATAAGCAGGGAGCTAGATCAGAAGTGAAGCAGCTGGGACTCAAATCGGCCCTCTTCACTACATTTCTTCCTCAGGAACATTGGCACTCTTCAGGGAGCCCTCTGCTCATCCCAGGAAACAGGTGAGGCTGCAGGCAGCCCAGGTCATAATGATCACTTGCTCAGGCCCTCAGCCCCTCCCCACACCTGCACTTCTTCAAGGAAGGCGAGAACATGATGGAGATGGTACACGGGATGTCTGAGGAAGCAAATCAGCAGGGAGCACGTGCCTGCCCATCCTGTTCAGGCAGGCACAGGGGGACAGCAGGGGCTGCCCTGGCACCGAAGGGTGAGGAGTAGTCCTGGTCACAGCGGGTGATTTGCTGGAGACCCCAAGGAAAGTGCTGGAAGCAGAGCTCCTTGGAGTGGAGGCACGCTGTGGATAAATGATAGCTTCACGACTGTCCCAAAGGAGTGTGTAGTGAGCAAGGTGAAAAGGCTAAACACAAGCAGAAAGGGCTCTTTGTTTTCTCCTGTTTAACGTTCAGCTAGCACAGCTGCAGAGCTACTGGCCCTGGGGCACAGCTGAAGCTCCTTGCCAAAGCCACAGGGACAGTCCTGGATGGGGGGAGGGGATCCAGGTCTGTGGGCTCTTAGAAAGGAAGCTGCAACAGCAAAGGTGGAGCAGCTTTTTCCAGGCCCACCTGGACGGGCCAGGCCAGTACTGATTGAGACTAACTTCTTCAGCACTCAGGAAAGCTGCCGGCTCTCCAGCTCTTACCTGGACAGAGATTAACAGGATCACACAGGAGACCCCAGGAGCTTGTGCAAACTGCCATGAGAATCCGAGAGCATGGTCTCACACGCTGTGGACAAGGCAGCTGAATGGTGGGGCCACCAACAGGGTGTTTTCCTGTTTTTTTAATTTATTTATTTCTAACTGGCTCATAAAAACTGTACATATTTACAGGGCACCAGGTGTTATCCTCATACATTTACACATTTGTACAATGTTCAAGTCAGTGTAAACCTATCTGTCTTTCCTCTGTTTTAGATCCACTTTAAATCACCAACATGTACTGTCAGATACAAGCATAAGCCTAGTCTTAGAGTAACTTTTATAATGCTTTTGCGTCTGTTACGTGGGTAATTATGTGTTCCTGAGTACTGGGTCTTGACTGAAAGACATATTTCTTGGTGTGGGTCATAGTCAGAGGGCTTTGAAAAGTCCCTGGAGCAGAGGAGGCTCTGCAGCTTGCAACACACACCATCAACCCAAGTGGCAAACCAGGGGTGAGAGATGCAGTTGCTCAAATGCAGGAGGGTGGATTATGAGCCAGGGATGGAGGATGTGGTTCAGAAAGAAACTTCCTGAAGGACCTTGATGACCATGAAGTTAGGAAGCAAGTGTCAACTGAGCCTCTCTCACAACCTCACAAGAAGCCACTGCTGCAAAGAGGCAGGGAACCAAGGGCCTCGGGTGACAGAACACAGGCAGAAGCCTAGGTCACGCTGAAAGCTCCAATCTCCTGCTCACATAAAAACTAAGGAGAGCATGTGCATATAAATCAGGATGGATGGGTGGTGGGCGTGCGCTATTTCCTGCTACTCTAATGAACAAAAGTTCACTGATGGTGTCGTAGGATATTTATTCTCATTCATACATTTGGAGTATTCTATCATACTTTTATCAACAGCTATATTTAGCATTAAGCAGTTGCTCTGTTTTTTAAGACCACCCTTTCAGTTCACCGCACAGAAACCAAACTAGCACGCTGCCCTATCAGATTACCTTAGAAGCGAGGTATTTTACTGCATCCTCTCTTGGTCTCTGGTTTTCGGGGGCCCCAGACCCAGCAGGTGCTTTAGCCGCATTGGGACCACTTGTAGAAGAAGCCGGTGAGAGCAGCGGAGCGAAAGGAAGCTCCTGGGAGGGATCCGCCGCTGCCAAGAGATGCATTTCATTATTTCCATCCACACAGGGATACAGTGGACACAGCATATTTCTTGACTGTCTCAGAGAGTGTTATCACAGGTAATGAGTGAAGACGGCCAAAATGAGAACACAAGTCCCTGTCTTCCACCCACCCAGTCTCCTTCCTGCAGAACACTGTTTCTGGTTTCCTTTATTAAATTAATTTTGGTTTAAAAAAAAAAAAAACTCTCATATGGCTCCCTTGTTGTTCACCATGTGTGGAGATGCTTTCTTTTAATGGGCCTGTAACACAGACAGGAAACAATGAACAGGCAAAGATCTGGCTACTCTATCCACCACTAACTCGGTCTTCATAATTTTGCAAACCCAGAATAGAAGACAAAGCCTGTGGCAAACAGGAAATGAAAGAATTTTCCATGATTCCCTTTGGCTTGTTCTGCGAGGAGCCCTACTCCTTGGGTTTTAGGACAAAAAACTCCACAGGCTTTTGGTCAGTCCTCACTGCCCACCTCTGCCCGTGTGAAGAGGGGCACAGGAAGGCTCTAGGTCAGGAGGAGAGCAGTAAAGGCGGGCCTCACCAGGCCACAGCCAGACACACACTATGACAGACACGCGTGTTCAGAGAGCTCACTTAACACACCTACACCACATCTGGAACAACCCGAGGAAGTTATGTAATTTATGTCTACGCAAACAGCCACTGCCTTTATCTAGCCTGCATCAATGTAACAAACTGGACAAGTAATTAAACACAGCCTTACCCTTGGGTGACGAGCTGGGGCTGTGGGAGGCAATCTGCCTCATGCGGCTCCCATGGCAGCTAAGTGCCACCAACTTGGAAATGATTGCTGTCTTCCCAAATCCCACGTTCCCAACGACAACCGCTCCTCTGTTTTCTGTCAGTTCCGTGTTCCTCAAGTTCTCTTCTATCTGGTGAAAGAGCCAGTCCCTTCCCACAAACACAGAGTCCGTCGTTATGCTTGGTACTTCAAACAGCAGGGGTTTCAACAAGATGTCTTGTGGCTTATATGGAGCAAATCGTGCTATATAAAAAAAAAAAAAGCATTGTTTTAGAATGTCAAAATGCCACACTCTAAGAAATTCAATATATCATTGCCTGTGTGTGTGTGTGACACTTACTAGAGCCTTCATCAGCCACATAAGGAATCAGTATTTTCAATCTGGTGCCAACAATGCTTCTGTAATTCCTCATTTCACACACTCTGTTGGTCTTACAAAGTGTCCTGCTAAATGGCCTTCCAGTCCATTCCTGCTACCAAGTTATTCTCATGACTCAACTCAGACACACAGAGGATGTGGTGCAAGGGTCAAACCGTGTCTCGCTGGTGTATCTGAAACTGTCTTTAAGACAGGTTTCTTGGGGCCAGGGTTTTAGCATAGAGGGCAAATCCACTGCCTGCCATGCTGGCAATTCATATGGGCACCAGTTTGATTCCAGGCTGATCCACTTCTGAACCAGCTCCCTGCTAATGTGCCTGGGAAATCAGCCGAGGATGGCCTGAGGACTTGGGCCCCTGCCACCCATGTGGGAGACTTGCCAGATGCCCGTGGCTGCTGCTGGCTTCAGCTCTGCCCAACCCTGGATGTTGTGGCCACCTATGGAACGAACCAGAGGATGGAAGACCTTTCTCTCTCTCTGTAACTCTTTCAAACAAATAAATGAATCTTAAAAAAACAAACAATAAAAAGCATCTTCCATGTTTCTTTCACTACTGAAGTAGTCACATGGAAGCACTCTGCCTGCAGACAGGAGCAGAGCTCTCGGCCGGGAGGGGTGGTGCTTTGCCCATGCAGTGAGGCTGTGCCTGCGTCACTGGCAGACACAGGACACGGCTGATGCGATCCAAGGAACCAAAGCAAAGCTGACTCTGTTAGGAACACAAAATCTAATCAGTGTTCAACCACTCTTCACTGCAGAGTAACTTCCTGCAGAGCTCCAGAAGCAAGCAGAGCACATATTTTAAGGAAGAAGCTCAAAACTGTTAGGGATGCTCTCCGAAACCACCCTATTGGTATTTTTTAAGCTCATGCATTTGTGCACACACTTCCCATCGTGCTCTAAGCACGGTCGGTCTGAACACTGGTTATCACGGACTTTCAGTGTGAAGTGAAGGAGTTCCTCAAGTCCATTATCACAGTGGATGCAAGGATAAATACCTGTAACTTCCTGTGCCCTACCTCCTGCCGTATTGTGCCATGGTAATCGAATTGATGTTCTTAGAGGGGCATTTCTCTGTCCATCTAAGTAGCTCAGATCTTCCAACTTCGTTGAGCTTGTTGCTGTAATATTAAACAGAAATTTAGTCTATTGCAAGTTGAGTTCAACATGGTACCTAAAATAGTTATAAACTGCAAAGCTGTTCAGGTCAGGCTTTGAACAAAATTTATTTGTTTGCCTTGGTTTATTCTTCTAGCAACGTCATGCATTGAAAAAACATAAAAACAAAGTTTAAAAATTTTTTAAAAGCAAAGTTACATTGGTATGTTTGTCAGAATTCTCCAACTCTCCTTAAAAAACAGTTTGCCATAATTTTTTTTAATGTAAAAACTTGACAATAAAAAGCATCACACAGAAAGCTGCTTCATACTTACTGCAAACACATGGCACGATACTAGATTCTCCTGCAGCCCTGGGGAGCTTTCTCAGTGTCTGGAACACCAACCTTACTAATTAAATGAGCAGATCTGTACATTCAATTCCACAGCCCTCAGAATACTGCAAGGTGGCTCTTGATGGTATAAGTATCAACATACTCCTAAGCTTCAAATATATTTTGGTATATTTTAATGTAGAATACATTTATACTATATTATGTATAATATATTGTGTATGTTTTTTCCAATTCTGAAAATAACCTCTGACCAAATCAAGAGATCATATAGCACATAACACATAGGCACTTGATAAAAAGCATTAAGGCTGAATTCTAAAAATAACCAGTGCAGAATAATTTTGTTAATTCTCTGCAAATCACAGAAGTAAATACACAGTTCATCTTTGCAGTAAAAAAAAAAAAAATCCTCCTTGTATTTACATACACATCCCAGGTCACAGGGAGAGAAATCTAAATAACGTTAGCCGCATGTGGTTTATGAGTTAAGTGGCTGCTGATCTTGGACGTAAGATTATCTTTCAAGATGACTAAGTGCACACATCATTTGAGGGCAAATGAGGAGGCTAATGGGAGCTGCATTCCAAGGGTTGAGGCTTCGATGGCTTCGTGAAGTCCTAAGTGGGACCAGGCTGCAGGGGACACAAATCAATTTGGGCCATCTGTCCTCTGAAAACCCTCTGGCCACCCACAGGCCCTGAGTCAGCATCCAGCGGCTGACCAGCGCCATCTGTCCTACCTGAGACTTCCTCATTTCCCCTCTTACAGTTTCAGACCTTTTCTTCCTCACCATCTGCACATCCCCCCATTTGTTCAGTGCGTACATGGGAGGCTCTGGGTCTGACTGTGGGAGAGTGTATCCCAGAAGGCCACAACAGCCAGGGCTGGGCTAGGCTGAAGCCATGAGCCAGGAGCTTCTTCAAGTTCTCCCACGAGGGTGGCAGGGACCATCTTGAGCCATCTTCTGCTGCTTTCCCCAGCTACCAGCCAGGAGCTGGATCGTAAGTGGAGCAGCACGGAATAGAACCAGAGCCCATATGGGATGCTGGCATTGCAGGCAGAGGCTAACCCTGCTATACCACAACGCTGTTCCCTTGCACAAACCTTTAAGTGAATCCTCTGCATCAGCTAATGACCATGCAAATCTTTCTGGTTCAGACAATTCCCCACACAGCACTTCCAACTGGAGCAAAGTATGACCATTTAAGGCTACCTCTGGCTCCTCTCCAGGACCCCCTGACTAAGCTGTGTGCAACTTCCGGGATGGCTAACAGGACACACCCCCAGGTCCCAAGCAGGATCACAGCTTGCGACTTATTTCTAGGCTCTGGCCCTCATGGTGAAGGGACCCGTCCTGGCCAGGGGAGAAGGGGAAGCCACCGCCAAGCACAGGGCTCATTTCTGAGCGGGAACAGCCATGCCTGTGTGAGAGGCTGCCTCAGCCCTGGAGAATGCAAACGTTCCCACCTCCCTCCTTTGCTGACCAATTAGAACATGACACTCGTTTTACAATTTGTGACAACTGCAAGGAGTAAAATTACAGGAGTCTGAAGGGCATTCCAAAGAAAGGCTGAAAAGCCCTAGTTCGACCCAGGTGGGGCTGAGAGGGAGACTGGAAATGCCTCTGCTGTCCGTTGTCCAGTTAACAGGGCTTCAGCTTCAGAGTGCACAGAACTGCCTCAGCAACCCCCAGCCTGGCTAACTTGATTTCAACCTTGACTGAGCTGAGCCGAAAGCCGCAGCAGGGCCACAAGCCACCAGCTACGCCTGCTTCCTATGGCATTTGGAGACACTTGAGAGAGCAGTGAAGCTTCAGCGGCTTGGCCATGGGCCCCGGTGGCCCCCACCTACTGGAGCGTGTCCTCACTCATGCCTATGGGGGATGCTCAGACATTTCCGGCACCTGTCTCAGACTCACCTTCAGTATTTAACAAGAAATGCTTTCAAAGTCCTAAACGCCACTCAGGGCCGAGAAAAATCAGAGGCAAAGCAATAATTTCATGCTGCACTAAACCTATGCTAATGCCTCTACAATTAAATAATTTATACACTGATATGTACGCGCACATACTGCTTGTAACATCTGGGTGAGAAACACACCCCAAGATGCAGCACGAGTCTGATTTGGAGGCAAAGTGAGGATGAGAAGGAAGGGGTAGCTTGTCTGCAGCAGAGAGAGAGAAACATCCACTGAAACTGGAAGTCACGGACCAAACGTTCCAAGGCGAATGCCAGTGAGTCCAGGGCAATTACCAGTTAGCGCTTTAAGAAAACTGAAACCCAACTGGTAACTATGTCTGTTGACTCCCTAGAACACTACACACAGTCCTATGATCCACTGGGAGTATTTCAAAAGGAAAAAAGTAGTCAAAAATAGTAGAAAAGATGACCCCACTTCTGGATTAATTTTAAAGGTTTCACATTCTACTTTTTCAATAAAGGAAAAAAAGTGTTCATGTCATGTATTTTTGAAGATGCACAGCATTCCAAATCAATCCCACTCTAACAAAGAAAATCTCTGTGTGGTCAAATTATCTCCAAATCTAGCCAACTCTTACAATCTTTCATCAAAAAAAAAAAAAAAAAATCCCACTATACTATCCCTCTGTACTACACAGTTAACACACAGAACACTTGCTGGCCTCAGGAACTAGTCTGTACCCTGAAACCCCAGCAGCCGGGTCCCCCAGGGGCAGTGAGCCAGGCCTGCAGTTACCCTTCCTTCACATGCCAGACCCTTCTCTGCCCCACACACCAGCACGCCTTTCCTACCAAACTCCTGTCCAGGTGGATCTAGACATGCAAATGCTGAGAGATTTCAGTCCACACTGCTTCAGGTTTTACTCCAATCCTTTCAACACTGAGCACTGCCTGCTGCCTGCCTTCTAATGACTCAACAGAGTCTGTATAACTTGAATTGTACTTTGTGTTCATACTTAAAAAATCTTTCCATTCCCTCAGAGCTGGGGGTCAGCATTAGGAGCAGGAAGCTGGACAATAAAGAATCTACCAGGTTCTAGTTTGCTAACAGATACCATGAGATAAGGCACTTGACTATTTCCTTGCAAAATATGCAGTCAGATTTTAAAACATGCAACACAGAAGAATGAAGCAAACCCATCAGGCCAAGTAGACTCTGCTAAACCAGGAGGTTTCACCGGAAGTCTAGCTCAAGGCATATGTGGAAGACAACGAATGAACACAGCAGAGATCAGCCTACAGGTGAAGCTCAGCTCACGCCCACTGTCATTTCACATGGCAGGAGACCACATGAAAGAACACCACGCAGAAAACACACCCCAAATGGGGTACTTTGAACACTGTTCAAGTTAATGTCTTAATGCATTGTAACAATTTTGAAGTAGCTTGATTAAACTGAATACCAGTTTGCTTTTTTGTTGAAGAAAATAAAGCTGTCATGTTCCAGGGTAATACAAATGACCCATTCATCACAATAAAGTAAATACGGCCTAAAGTGCCTTGGGTGTGATGTGTCACGGGTGCCGGGGACAGCAGTGGGGGGACACAGAGAGCTTTTGGAAGAACCCTCAGTCGATACCAGCACATCTCCCTGGCAGAAGGGCCAAATCCTTCTTCTGGAACAAGGCCATTCTGCTTGCTTTGAAGCAGAATTAAGAGTTATGCCTCAAAACTTTTCCATTAGGGCCATTTATTTATCGGCAGCTTCAGAGTTCCATTGTAAAAAGCACCCGACAGCAGCCAGTGTGACCCACCACATTCTGAAGCAGCAGTATACATTACAGGAAAAGCCTTTGATGTAGGAAAAGAGAACGTGGGTCCCGGTGTTAGTAGGGGAGACACCCTAAGCACTGCATTAGCACCGAGAATTACCCTAACAAGCTCCTCTTCTAAATTCAGCCCATGAGAATGGAGTTTAGAAACTCAAGATCTTAAAAAGCCGGCACAACGGCTTGTCTGCAGAGTGGCCCTCTCCTTGGCCTCTCCAAACTCCTCTCCTTGTTTGACAGCTACCCGCTGACCAGTCCAGGGAGAAACAGTCACCTGCATTTGTCATCTCCTCTCTCTCAGTTCTGGTGCTGGATCTTGCTAAAGCATCTCTGTCCTGCCTGTTTGCACCTCCTGCATTGACTGCTCTCCCTTCTGCTGCTTGGGTTTTAATCTGTGAGCTCTGTTATAACCAAATGATCTAAAAACTTGCTGTATGACGGACTTTCAACCATACAAAAGTGAGTCTGAAAGTTAAACATTTTTGGATACTAACAAACTCACTCCAAAAAATTTCTGTTTACCAAGATGCAATATGAAGTTACATTTTTATTCAGGCTTAAAGTAACAAAGAACCAAGGGAAGAGATTCTGTCTTTTCTTCCCTTCTATCCAAAGAGCCATATGGTCCATATCACAGATTTAAAGAAGAAAAGGTAAGGACCTGACCCAAGATCACAAGCTAGCTTCGGTCTGGATCAGATTCCCAGGGGGACGACCACTGGGCACCTGGGACTCCGTGAGATGCCCTTCCCAGGAGGGGCGTGCCTTACCTGCAACTGAGTTGGGCCGCGGCATTATTAGCGAGCTGGAGCTCTGAGAATAGGGGACTGGACCATCTCCAGCTGAGGATTCCGCTTTGGGCAGGCCGCTCTCCGCCGGCCCAGGGGGCTCCTCTTCTGCCACCGGGGAGCAGTTATCTGCCCTGCGATCATGAAGCACTCCCTTCTGAACCCCTAACCTTAGGCTTCCGTCTTTATTCCACTCCAAACTGGAGCCACTCCGGTCATCATTTTCAGAAGAACTCGTAATTGTGGCTGAAATGAGAGACCAAAACACTTTGAAGGAGGCCGGGCACAGCTGGGCCTGCCGAGAGTTAAAACCCACACACGCTGCCCTCCCCGGGATCAATGGAAAGTTTTCCGGTCTGCACAGATTTTTATCAAAGTATGTTTCATACAATGTGTTTTGGTAAATTAAAAGAATGCTGCTTATCAGGGGAAATAAACTGCTAAATCACTCTACAGGGAAGGAAAAAAACTGATGGGAAGATAATGAAAAAGCTGTCTGAAAGATCTCAGAGTTAACGGTAAATATATGTAGTCAGGAGATAATGTATCTTCTCCTTTTAACAAAGATGGATTGCTCACACAAGAATTCATATCCCATTAAATTCCTCTGAATCTTAAAATATCCTTCCAAATTAACAACATTTGTCTGCAGGGCGTTGTAGGAGGGTACAGGGGCCAGCAAGAGGATGGTTAATGCAGAAAAGATACAGGAGAAAGTCTACGGAAACAGAAACACAATTATAAAGTCAAACAGAGAATTTGATCCTTAGAATGAAAGTTTATAACATCTGTTCATCTTGATCCGGGGAGACTGGCTTGACTGATGCCTTCAGCAGCGCAGAATGGAAAATCTCTACGCACCCAGCACAGGGAAAGTACTAGCACGGGAAGGTATGCTCTCACTGCAGAATGAAAATGTAACCTCTAACAAAGAAAACCAGCACGTGAGGGGGAAAAAAAGGAGGAAATTTTTTCACAAACATTTTGGCAAAAGAGCAAGAGCAATACCATGGCAGACAGCAGCAATATCCACCCTACAGAGCTTCTGCAAATAGCCACTTGGCATTGAAAGACCCTAAGGAGCGTGGGATCCCTGACCAGGACAGGTGACCCAGGCCCCAAACACTGCCGCACTGCTGAGTCCTTGAGAACAGGGACTGTGCCTGCTAATTCTTCTGTGTTCCCTCTTTGGTGCCTGGCCTTTAACTGTGAGCCTACTGAGCTGGAAGTGTGCCCGGCCAAAGTGCATTCAAACCCAGGGGCCTGGATGAGGCGGTTTTATCCATACACCATGATGCTCACTTCACACTTCATGAGCTGATTGGTGGATCAGCTCAAACAGAGTCAAAGGGTCTGGGCTTGAAGTAAAGACAAAACAATTTCCTTGCTGTGACACAATTTACAATTCCAAGACCGCCCAAGCTTCTGGGGCGGCCCTTTCTAGCCCTCGGGCTACTCCCTATTAAACATCACCCCTGCACAAGGAAGTCTCCTTAGAGTATCTACTGCAGGCTCATCGTTCCTTTCTTCTTCTTCCTTTTTAGTATTTATTTATTTGAAAGGCAGAAATACAGAGGTGGGAAACAGGGAGAGAGAGATACAGATAGATATTAAGAGAGAGAGAGGGAGGAGAGAGAGCGCTATTGATCAATCTTCCATCCTTTGGTTTACTTCCCCCAAATGGCCGCAAAGGCCAGAGCTGGGCTGATCCAAAGCCAGGAGTCAGGAGCTTCTTCCACGTCTCCCAGATGGCTGCAGGGGCCCAAATACTTGGACCATGTTCCTCTGCTTTCGCAGGTGTGTTAGTAGGGAGCAGGATTGGAAGTGGAGCAGCTGAGACATGAACCAGTGCTCATATGGCATGCTGGCACTGCAGGCGGAGGCTTTACCCATTACGCCAGTGCCAACCCAAGCTCATCCGTCCTTTTTCTGTACAGCACAGGATCTGGCACACAGTAAGTGCTGAATAAGCAATTACTTATTGCATCACAGAGGAAATGAATAAACATGAATTCCACTTGTGGTCAGAAACACTGGGCTTAACTGTACTGTTACCAGCTGGGGGTCTGACCAAAGCCCAAGCTGACTTGTAATGGAGTCTGTCACGCCTTTGGATGCTCATTTCCAATATTCTATCAGCAGTGTTAAACCACACCTCCATCTCTCTGGAACCAATCACAACCTTCCCTGTTTTCAAATGGATCATTTATCTGAGCACAAATATACCAGGTAAGACTCTGCTATACAAATGCTGCTGTGGGTGCTGGTAATAGCAGCAACTAACAGTTACTGAAAGTTTATTGGATACCAGGGACTACGCCAATGCTTTACAGAACAGTCTTATTTATTAATGAGTATCACTTATTAATGGTGATTAATTATGAATGATATCAAATTAGTAAGTTGAAAGCACAATAATACAAACAGTCGTGGAACACAGGCTATGTTGTAAGTCCAATATTTGGAGGCACAATTAGGTAGGTTCTAGGCTATCCCACCATGCAAGTGAGAGGAACAGATTCAGATGAGCAGTGGGGGTAATTGAAATTGGCTTTACTTTTGTGGCTGCTTTATTTGGGGCACTTTTTTTTTTTTTTCCATTTTTGAGAAGCAGAGACACACAGAAACAGAAAGACAGAATTCCCATCCAGTGGCTTCGTATCCAAGTGGCCACAATGAGTCTGCAGCCAGGGGCCAGGAACACAGTCCAGGTCTCCCCCATTGATGGCAAGAACTCAACTACTTAAGCCACCATCACTGATCCCCAGGGTCCTCATTGGGGGGAAGCTGCACTCAGGAATCAAATCCAGGCACTCTGATGTGGGAGGCAGGCATCTTAACTGCAAGGCTGAACTGTCCACTCCTGGCACATAGTCTTATCGAAAAATAAACAAAGCCAGAGTGTTGTTTTTCCTCATTTGTTCCCTGAAATTACCACACACTTCAGAATCAAAGCCCCAAAGACCTCAGGCAGCAGAGACTGGGGACCAGACTCCTCCACTTCCCATTACAAGTGACAGCCCTGACTTTAGGGCCCAAAGAGCAGCTGGCGCAGCCAGGAAAGCCTAGCCAGAGCCCACAGATTGCAGGGCAGGCTGCAGCACCAGGACTCACTAAGAGCACACACCCTACACAGTGTCCAGGACCTGAAAGGTGGAGCCCTGAGGTCCCAGAAGAGAGAGGAAGGAAAAGGGGTGGGAGGGAAAGGCTACAGCGACAGCAGCTGGGAAGAAAAGCCCCAGAAAGGCAGCCGTTTCCTAAGGAGGATGCTCTAAAGCCAGTGTTTCTAAGTGAGGAAGGAGAGGCAGTCTTCCCTCATGGCCCTTAGGAAGTTCAAGTAAGAGAACCCAAGAGAACTGAGCCCCAAGGAGCCGAGAGGCTCTGACACCACGGGGCTCCCAACAGAGATGCCCCTCTTCACAAACATTCCTCCACAAGACCCAACACCAAACCCAGCCTCCGCGGGCGGAAGTCCCAGCGGTGGACCCCACACCCAGCCTCCATGGGCGGAAGTCATGGCGGTGGACCCCAGACCCAGTCTCCGTGGGCGGAAGTCATGGCAGAGGACCCCAGACCCCAGCCTCCACAGGTGGAAGTCCCCGTGATGGACTTTCACGTGAGCTCAAAGAGATCTGCTAAGTCATGGAGCAGCTCCATGCCCCGTGAGTACAGCTTCCCCACACAACCTACAAAGCACACGGAATAGCACAGCTCAATGGGCTCCAAAGGAGAAGGCTAGTTCCTTCCATACGCCACAGGCTACTCAAAAACCTCTCTCTTCCAGGCTAACAGAATTCAAACTCTTACCTACTCGTCCCCTCCAAGCAGGTGTGTATATACACACAAACATAACTAGGGCAGCACCTTAACTACGATGATTTAAAAATAAATAAATAAAAAAATAAATGCTATTTGCCATTTTCCAGAGATTAAATAACCTTTAAAGGTCTCTGACGACTCACAAATTCTTTTCTTTGAGAGGCAGAGAGACAGACAGCAAGCTCCCATTGGTTGGTTTACTCCCCAAATGCCTGCAACAGCACAGGTTGGGCCAGGCTGAAGCCAGGAGCAAAGGACACCACCTAGGTCTCCCACACAGGTGGCAGAAACCCAATTACTTGAGCCACAGCCTGCTACCTTGCAGGGTCAGCATTAGGAAGCTGGAATCAGAAAGTGGGAGCTGGGACTTGAGCCCAGGTATGCTGAGTAGGACGTGGGCATCTCAGCTGGAGTTTAAGCCACAAGCCAACCACCTCCAAATTCCAACATTTTATTCCTTCAACTGGTAGAGATGCCAGCTCAGTCAATGGAGGCCATTATTACCCAAACTGGGTCGCAATCACTCTTCCAACAGGTGTTCCAACCCTGCAACACGAGTGATCTGTCAGCCCCTAAGCCTCTTGTGGTCGTCAGGTTGGGCAGTGCCTCACAAGCCAGCGTTGTGTTAGGTTTGCTGCTGCTCACTGATTTCCATGCACTACTGTAGTTTGTAGTTTGAAAATCTTCCTCTGGAATCACAGCACATTAAACCAGTCCTACCAGTACCCAGGGCTGGAATAGTTCCAAGGGATCTTCTCAATATATTAGGGTATAGACAAGCTCCTCACAATCCACGAGAAGAGGCGGGCAGGCTGAGAACCATCAGCTCCACTTCACTGGTACAGAGAGACACAGGAAGAACTAATCACACACATGTACACGCACACAGAAACACACACACACACACACACGCACGAATACCGGCTCATGCAACCACAGCTCTTCTGACTACACAAGCAGTGTGATTTGGAAAGCCCCTTAACTTGCTCAACACCTAAGAGGAGTCCTGAGGGTGCTTCAAAAAGTCCATGCAAAATTAAAAAAAAACCCTTTTGCACCAAATAAACTTTAATTCCATTTCCATGAACTTTCCGAAGTACCCTTATTACCTAATGCTAAACATCAGTTTGCAGATCACGAAGTCACCCACTCAGGTTTTGCTATGAAAGCTTCTACAAGAAAATGGTAATCCTTGTCCTTCCAAACTTTTCCTCTTAAAGGCTCTTTTGATATTGAATGGGGATCTGAATACCATCAGAGAAAGAAAAAAATGTGAGTACAGGTCTAGAGCCCAGTAAGTAGTTTGGCGGGATCTAAATCAAGTTATAGCGGGCATGTTTGTCTTGACAAATGCCACCTTCTGTAGGCAAGTATTTCAAAAAGCTTGTGAAAAATGGGTATTACCCTTAGGTTCCATCTTTCCATGAATGATTTAAAGTACCCTCATGCTTGATTGTGGTTCTGTCTTTCCTTTGACAAGCAGGGAGCTTCACAGCAAACTTTCTGAGCACTTGGAAGAACAAAGTTCTATTAACCTGACTCCTGCCTGACTGCATCTTTTCTCTCACACCTATTTCTTCTCCCCAGTTCATAAACCCACTTAAAAAGGAAAACCTGACCTGTGCTTACTGCACATCTATTTGTGAGCAATTCTTATCCACTGGGGAGGAATTAATAAATAAACAAAGTAACCTTTGGAAATAACAGCTTAACCTTGTGAGCTATGTCCCAGGCTCTGTTCCAAGTCTTCCTTGGATCCCCACTCAGACTCCCTGTAACAGTCCCCTGGCCATGGAAGCCCCTAGCACCGGCTCCAGGATGGTGCTACACACTGTTCTGATCGTAAAACACCAGTAATAGACAATTTGTGGCACTCATCCCAAATACATGTTATATACAAAAATACACATTTTGAAAGGATGGCAAAAAAACCAAAATTTCAATTTTCTTCAAGTACTCCATAGATCATCTAACCCTATCCATTTTCAAAACAAGGGCTCTATATAGAGTAATTTTCCTTTCCTGGATTGTAGAGAAAAGCAGATACACAGGTATATGTAAAATGTCCAATATATTATAAGGACTCAAGAGTGTTATCCTTACAGACAGTGTTGTAGCACAGTGGGTTAAAACCACTGCTTGAGATGCCCAAATCCCTTGTGAGCACCAGTTCGAGTCCTAGCTGCTCTGCTTCTGATCCAGCTCCCTGAAAATGCACCTGGGAGCACAGTGGCAGATAGCCCAGATATATCCAGATAGCAGACCTGTAGGGAATTAGCCTGGCCCAGCCCTGGCAATTGCATCCATTTGGGGAATAAAGCAGTGGACAGAAGCTCACTCTATCTCTCCTCTGTCACTCTGCCTTTCAAATAAATAAATCTTTTTTTTTTTTTTTTGGGACAGGCAGAGTGGACAGTGAGAGAGAGAGACAGAGAGAAAGGTCTTCCTTTTCCTTTGGTTCACCCTCCAATGGCCACTGCGGCTGGCGCACTGTACTGATCCGAAGCCAGGAGCCAGGTGCTTCTCCTGGTCTCCCATGGGGTGCAGAACCCAAGCACTTGGGCCATCCTCCACTGCACTCCCGGGCCACAGCAGAGAGCTGGGACTGGAAGAGGAGCAACCCGGACAGAATCTGGCGCCCCAACCAGGACTAGAACCCAGGGTGCTGGCGCCGCCGGCACCGCTAGGTTGGAGGATTAGCCTATTGAGCCTTGGCGCTGGCCAATAAATCTTTTTTTTAAAAAAAAAAAGTTCTCCTCACCATAAAAAAAGGATTTGTAGCACTTAAAAAAATGTTAAGCCTATATTCAGTTTAATGGTTGACAGAAGTTTAACAATTTAAAACACTGGGCCAATGAATTAAAGATCACAGAAGAAAAGAGCTAGTACTCTACCATTATTATCCAGATTCTGTGGAAATGAGAGACGGAAACAAGTGAATACAAAAGGCAAAACCAACTACCACAGAGACTGCCTCCTTGGAGCCGTCTCAGTGAAGATCACCAGCAGCCTTGGATTGCTAGGTCTAAGTGAGAGGGTGGCAGATGAGAGTGAAGTTGAGGCAGCAAGGATGGGCAATTCCCGAGTCCCCTTGACCGGACAGAGGGCTCAGCTTCTCTCCTTTGCACTCCTGCCTCACACCCACCTGTCAGTCGTTCAAGCTGCCAGGCCGCATTCTGAGTTCTCCCTAAGTGACAAAGAGAAAGCCTGCGTGGATGAAGCCAGCCTGCCTTCAACCTTTCTGGCCAGAAATGCCAGCCTATGCTTCTCTCCCCAACTCGGACCCTGACCCTCAAGCCCATCCCACCTGCAAAATCCTAACCTACACACAGAACAGAATCCCCTGGCTCACCTGCAACTCTTGACCTCCCTCAGGAGAGGGGTCCAGGGCAGGCCTAGGACGCCAAAGGGAATGTCCCAGGTGGGGTGCCCCGGAACCTTCAGCTCTGCCTGATTTCTGGTTCTGCAACTGCTCCCGGATGACAGCTTTGCACTCGAGGCCAGCCCCGTCCAACGAGCTGCAGGGCCCCACTCCCCTCCTGGCCTGGTGCCGAGAGCCCTGTGCATTGGATTGTGACAGCCAGATCTCTGTACCAAATCTCCAGCCCGATGCTCGCCCATGTTGCGCAAGGCGTGCTCTGCTGTGACATGCAGCAGGGCCGGGGAACCAAGCCATGGTGCCCAGCCTCATGTACCAGGCCCCCTGCCTGTGGGAACACCTAAAGGGAAAGCTGGGGGCCGGCTGGGGTGGGAGGGGGAGCACCGGAGCTGCCTGGCCCAGCCAGACTGTCTCAGCCCCACCTGCCACCAGAGAAGAGCCTGAGGACTGAGCTGCGGAGGTCTGCGGTGACCACAGGCTGCATGGGTTTCCAGTGAAGCTTCGCAGGAGCCGTCCATGGCATCCACAGACAAGTGGGCTCCTGGCCCGCCAGACGACTCCCCTCCCTGGAACTCTCCCCCACCTTTGGAAAAGAGCTTGAGGCACTTAGTGGTTGGCATTATTATGCACCTAGGGTGTGCAGCTTCCCTCAGAGGTGTCAATCAATGCCCTGTTTTAAACTCTTGTCAGCAATTCACAGGTGGACAGGTTTTGAAAACAGAGCTAGTACTCTACCATTATTATCCAGTACTGAAGGAATCTGCTCTTGGTACACACAAGGGAGTCAATACATGCTTGCTCCACCGACAGAACAGCCCAAAGATGACACCGTAGTCAGCAACACAGTAGAGCCGGCGCTCTGCTGACTCAGTCATCACCAAGGATTCTCTCTCATCCACTCTATGACCAAATTATATGTGTAGAGAAGAATTCTCCTCCTTCACCCAAGAGATAAAAAGGCTTCTATAATTAAGGATGATTTTTAAAATTGCAGGCAATGTAGCAAAATGAGTATTAACCCAGATTTGAAGCACTCTAAATAGTTATTACCAAATCAATTTCAAAGCATTTCAATTTTGGAGGGAGCAGGGCAACACAGGGGGCAACAAAGGGGCACTAGCATAAAAATCCAAAGGGCAGGATTTACAAGTCAAAACGCAAAGAAAGTACAGCTCGCCAGCCATCGCTGTGTGCCTCTGCATCTGATCATCTCCTGGGGACACAAAGTGCAGGAAATGAAAGGACTAAAGTTACTTCTGGAATCACTTTCATTTTGCAAGCCTGGGGGAGGTAAAGGAGAGAGTCAAGGGAAGATAAAAGTCAGCCCATAACTTTTTCTTCCCCTAATGTCCTAAGCAACTGGGCAGAAAACCAAATATTATACTCCAGCAAGCAGCGCAGGTTACTAACCTAGAGGCCAATAAGATACCACAACCCGCTTTTGCAGGAGGAATATGTCAGCGAGGATATTCCCCTGTCTTTCTTCCTTTCTTCCGTACCTCAAAATGCACGAGAAGAGAACAAATGAAGCCCCACGAGGAAGGAAAGGGGAGGGGCAGCAGGAAGAGCTGAAATTCTGAGCGCTCAGCCATCCGGAAAGTTACCCAGGCCGGTGGAATGTGGTGGCTCCTGCATGCCTTAGCTGGGGCGGCCAGGCCAGGTGGGAGACACACCTGGAGAGGGAGCTGTCCTAACATCACTTCTCCGAAGGAAGCAGGTGCAGGCCACTACAAAAAGACCTGGGGGATTTTAAACCTCAATCGAGAATGAAAGGGGGGGACTCGCTTTTAATGGGCACCCTCCCTCAGCCAGAATTTTTCTAACTGCTACCTGTAAGTCCTTCCCCTTGACACATCTATCATTAATATATGGGAAGGATTTTTTGTTTTAATCTTGAGAGAAAAGTTGGGTTTTATTTGTTTCTACTCATCTGGTCCCTATTCTCTTTCTTCCTAAATGCAGAAATAGTCCACTTTCTTGAAATAAATAACTAAAATATTTATCATGCTATGGACATAAGCAAAAATTAAACAATGTATTTAATTCAAAAGGTGCTTTAAAGCCCACTACTCATATCCTTAGTAATGCATTTTTTTAAAAAAAGGTTGGTTTTCACACACATTCCTATGAATACACATACTTTATTTTCTCTAAGCTGGGATTAATGCAGCTTACAATTTCCATTTGTAACAGTTGGAAGCAAGTTACATCCAAAGGAGTGTCACTAAGAAAAAATGTTTTCTCAAGCATGGAGGAAACACCTTTCAAAGCAAATTTCTTTATGAAGTTTTTCTTTTCAAAGCCAGTCATTGAGAGCTATTTTATGATGATTGGGTACAGCTGGGTTTCACATTTAGACGATTTTCACGTTGCAAATTTGAAATCAGACACTAACTTCTAGGCAGTGCCAATGATTTTAATATGTAAAGAGTGAGGAACTGTACTTAGAAAAATAAATAGATTAGATAGTCACAGGGAATTCAGTTAATCCCATCCAGCTTAGACAGTATTTTCACATGACAGAATTATGACATTTCTAAAGACATTTATGTTGCAAGAACAAGGGCCTTCTGAAATTGGATAAAGTGGGACTCCCCCTCTGGATAACAAGATGAAGTTGAAACGGGTGGGGGTTGGGGAGGGAGCGCAGTCTGCTAAGCCCTGGCCCCCACAGAGAAAGACTGGAAGGAGCCCAATAAAGTCTCGTGGTCATTGGCCTGTCTCTTCTCCTTCCGACACCTGTGGCAGCCCTGAGCAGGTTGCCCGGGCATGTGGGAACACAGGCTGCCCGCCCCTGTATCTGCTGGGCAAAAATACGTGGGTTAAATATAACCAGCATGCCAGAAATCGGCATATGTGATAAAGGGAGGTCAGGGCATTTTTAAAGATGGATTAGTGCTGGTTGAAACTTCCCTGAATGCCCTAAATAAACTGTGCTGATACTGTAAGTGGAACACGGGATTGGGCTCAATGCCGCCCACAGTGGGCAACGCCATGGCAGCTGTGTGCCCTTTATACTGACCCAGCCCAAACCGTCACCATTCCCACCCCAGCTCGACTGGTTGACAGATTGTAAACTACTTACAAAGGAACAGTACACGGGAAGCCGCCACCTCCTGTCTGGGGCCTGTGGAATGTGGAATGTGGATCCTCACCAGCCTATTCACAAGCCACGGCTGGGCCTCCCAAAGCCAGAAGCCAAAGCATCTCACTTGTGTTTCTGCCTGCCAGGATCACGGTGCTCGCGATAGTGTCCCCTAATATTTAAGATGCCCAAACGCTGCCATTCCCAGGCTACACCTTCTAAAACAGGCGTGTTCTTCAGAGAGAAAGGACACGCAGCCCGGCCCAGCCAGCAGGCAAGCACAGTGCGTCACAGACACCTACTCTGTTAAGAAGCAGAGTGCTTTCAGAGTACAAGGTACTTTCCTCTGCCTATGGCACAGTCTATCTGGGGAGGAAATCCTTGCTTCTTTCCCTTCTCCTCCCTACCACACCTCCAGTGTGTCCCTTGTTCTAACTCAGCGGGACATGGAAGGAGAGAACACTGCCCTAGCACAGTGCTTCCCTGTCATCCACCTATGTCCTCAAGCCCTTCAAGGGAACAGCAATGGCAGGAGGTGGGGGGAGATGATGTCCAAAAGCTGGGGCCTTCCAAAAAGAGGGATTTATGACTACTTCCTAATCCCCCCGCTTGTATCAGCTGTGTCACTTTCCATGTTCAGCTGAATCAAGGCACAGTGCTGGCTTCAGCCACGGAACGCAGGGCAGCCTCAGAGACACACACAGTATCCTTTCCCACTGAGGCAGGCATTAAGAGGCGTGGCCCAGACAGCTAGGCTTCTGGAAAAGCCAACTGGAGGCTTCCTCCTTCAGCTTGAGAGCAGCAATGATTCTCTCCTCTTAATTTCTCTTTCCCAAAACCATGCTAGGAAGCCAGGAGATAGCTGGAATAATATGGGACTTCCATCCATGTGGAAACTAAATCAAATAAAACAAGAAGAAATCTGAAAGAAAATATTGAGAACTATAGGGACCATATAGAGGAACCTCAAAAAGTTCACAGAAAATGGAATTAAAAGGTATGATGGAGCAAGTGCTCCATCCTACACTGGAGTGCTGAGGTTCAGTTCCTGTGTCTAACATTCTGATCATGTATACCCTAGGAGGCAGAAATGATAACTCACATAATTGGGTTCCTGCCACCCACAGGGGACACCTAGATTTAATTCCTGCTCTGGCCTGGTCCAGTTCCAATACCGTAGGGATCTGGGGAGTGAACCAGCAGATGAGAACTCATTGCCCCCCCCCCCAACCCCCATCTCTGCCTCTCAAATTAAAAAAAAAAAAGATAAATGTATTTTGGCAGATTAAAAAATCAAAATCTCCCCATTATTATTTCATAATATGCATTTTCCATGAACCTTTTGAAGGCTCTGTATATCAATAGGGAACTCATTGGTCCGGGACTATATTAAGTTAGGAATTAAGAGCTCTCCCAGTGGCTCAATCTTTTGTCCACAATACAGAAAATCAAGGTAGGACCTTTTCTTTCCTCTGTTTAACACTTCTAAAATTTCAGCACTGGATCTCAATGAGACGGAGAGAGGACAGAGCAACAAATGAAGAGGTAGTCTTCTGTTGCTGAGAAAGTCTAGAACTGTCCAAAGGAAAAGCTGACTTGGTTATAATCGAAGGTGTGAAATGCCAGTGACCAGAACATACAAACAAAAAGTCTGTTGAAAATAATGATTATGATAACACAGCACTGCCCAAATCCTTGGGAAAAAGAAAGCCTCTAGAGGAGATGAGATTTCACAAGAGCTAGGAGAGCTGTGGAGGAAGTCACCTGGGCATCCCGGAAGGAATACCCAAGACCTACCTGTGGTGGGTGCTTCCAAAAGAGGCAGGGGATGGGGACAAAGCAACATGGAAACCAAACCTCATGACGTGTGCAGATATCCCAAAATCACAAAAACTTTGGAATCTGAAACTTCCGATCCCAACCATTTTAGATAAGGATACACAATCTGTGCCAAAATTCATTCCACAGTTTAAATAGGTGAATGTTATGGGATGTAAGTTTTATCTCAAGAAAGCAATTAAAGCAACATGAAGCAAAAACCCATGGAAGATTCTGACTGCAGTGAAAAGTGAGGGAAGAGGCTGCCTGCCTTGTGCTAAGGGTTCCCTCCCAAAGCTATAGTAAGGTCTACACAGAGGAACCCACTCCTTAGACTTTCTGGACATTCTCCAGAGTACAAATTGGATGACCCTGAACTTGGATAGTGAAAGTACACTGGAAAGAAACTGCAAGTGACTGAATAAGGAGCTTGAATGCCTTTTATTCCTTTTAATAACACATTAACGTGGACTGGGTGTTCCGCCTCACATGCCTCAAAGACATGAGCACAGCTGAGCAAGTGGAAGAGCTCCACTGTGAACCACCACCAGCACCTTAGAGCAGAGGAAGGCTGACCCATTCCGCCCGTCTCCCAAGGGTCTCACCAGCCTGTGACTGGAAAGGCACTAAGCCACGGACGCCCAAGCCCACCTGCAGAAACACGGATGTGGTCTGTCTGGGACGGGATGGACAAACAAGGGCACTTAAATGACCTGCATGGCTCTAGCACACACCTGCAGCCTAGACTCTTATGATTTAATAGAAATTCTCGAGTTCTAGGGAAGGAAAGATGTGGACGGAAATGTCAATTTAATGTTATTCAAGTCACCTAGCAAACTGGCCTAAAAGTAAGGAATAGTACCCTTGTCCCCCAAGCATCAGTTCAAGATAACCACACTTACTGTGGGGCTTGTGGGTGCGTCCGGGCTCAGGGAGGGCATCCTTTGGTTTCAAACAGTGGTCAGACCCCATTACTAGAAACTTGAGGGAACAGACGTCTGTGCAGTTGTCACAGACATGACCTTGAGATTGGGCAAGGAAGACTTCCCAAGGTGCAGGGATTTCACTGCCCTGCCATGCGTCCGGCCATTGGAACTGACTGGTGAGGAGGGAAGGTTTTCTGAACTTCCCAGACCACGTCTGATCTGGAAATTTTACCAAGTGAGCCCAGTATTGCAAAATAAACCTCAAGGAATGTAGAAGTTGATGCTGCGTTCTCTCGGCTGCATGCGGAACCACAGCCTTCTGCAAAAACCGGGGCAGGCAGAGTGCCCTTCATGGACCGTGTGGAAACTCTCTTCAGCAGTGCCTGGTGAACGCTCCAGGGGACGTGCACAAGCATTCCACTGCGAAGCGTGTGCTTCTTACCTATGATTCCACTGTCCTTGCTTTCCAAGGTGGAGCTGGGGCTGCTAATGGTCTCACAGGGGCTTTTGTTGGCTGCCGTCTTGCTGACACAGCTATTCAAAGTTGAGCAGGGGCTATCGGTGCTAGGAGATGCGGTGCTGCTTGTCAGTGTGGAGCAAGGGCTGATGCCTTGGCTCAGAGCTGTGCACTGCAAGACGAACGGAAGGAGGAGTTAGCACGGCTTCCACCCGACGCTTCCGCGCACGCTTTTATTTTTGACACTAAAACAGTAAAATGGAAAAAAAAAAAACAAACAGGAAACTGGAACACAGTTTTTTTAAAATTCAGGGAGATATCTGAGTAGACATAAATATATATGGGTACATATATGTATGGCTTTCCAAAGTTTAAAAAATAAATAGCTTTGTTCTGTTCCCCTCCTCGGGGACTTTCTTTTGTATTTAAAAGGGCAGTGCTGGCATTAATTTAGAGGAATGCACATTTGTGAAACAGAAATGGCAAACAGGCAGACTTCCTCTCATTTAAAGTCTGCAGAAGACAAATGGGTTATTTGACCTCTGCACAGAAAACCTGAGAATTCTGTTTTTGTGAGTTTCATGAGCATGGCAACCTCATTCAATGCCTGGAGATTTACGGGCTCTGCGATCAGGGGAAGGAGACTGGTGGCCACTGCAGCCTCCATCAAGGCAGGACACCCTCCTTGCAGAGAGCTCGCAGCGGGCAGAAACTGAGCACCTCCTGAGTGGCGGGGAGGTCTCCGGAAAGATCACCCCTTTGATCTCACCTCATTTTGTCTCTGCCTCATCTCCTACAAACCTTTTCCTCACCCCACTGAGCCTCCAAAAATCTCAACAGCCATAAAAGCAGGGGACAGCGTGGACCAAAGCAGCCAGCTGAAAAGAGTGGCGCTATAAAGATAACAGTCGTATCATTACGAAGGAATTCCTTTAGCCACTCTCATTCACATCACTGCAGTTCTCCGGGTGGTGACTGGAAGGTCAGCGTGGACATTTTCTCAGATGCAGTTCCCTTTTTCTCCCCCACCTCCCCATTACAAAAGCCCAGGAAGAAACATCTGCAATAAATCTCGATGCACAGCAGCCCAGACTCCTGGGGCTGAACAATGACTTCGCCACCCAAGGATGACGGAGAGATGGTCATGGCGTCCTGTGTCCTCTGAGCAGCTACGAAATGCACGTCTTCCTCAGCCATTACCATGGTTTCGTTTTTGTCTTCCATGGTTATATGTGTGGCACTCGGGATCCCTTCTCCCAGTAAAAATCCCAGCCTTGTCAACAGTTCTTGAGCTGCCGGCGAACAGCTCGGTTCATTATCAGCCTTTGCTTCTGGAACAAAGAAAGACAACAATGAAGCATTCCCTCCGGGGAATTTCAGGATCACATCTGGATGAGTCTGCACGGTAGCTGCGTGTCTGGCACTTTTGTCTATTTTTACACAATGCACAAAGTTTGACAATGCTGCCTGTCCTCTAAGTAATGCATTCCAATTAAGGGGCAGTGACAAGGGAAGAAAACTGTAAAAACGAAACTTCAAGTGCAAAGGGTGACATATTTGACCTGAGCCAGAGCAGCCCAGTGCCATCAAGCTGATAGCATTCCTGTTTCCATGTCAAGTGAAAAAGAGATATGTCAGAGAGCCACCCTTCATCTTACCCTGAAAGAGCCTAGTGCTGCCAGTGCCCACAGGAAGCTGAAGTAAAGGGAAACCCAGGCGGCATGCTGGCAGGGACCACACTGCTTAGATGCCAAGGTAAGACCCAATCCGAGTTCTCATTAAAGAAAGACGGAAGCCTGCTGCACATATCCCCCAGCAGTCAAAGTCAAAGCCGGGATTCCAACTCGGGGATCAATCACTGAGCATCCATGCTGAAGTACAGACTTTAAGTCCCAGGGAGATGTGTCCTGAGAGACAAGGCCCCGCAGCGTGGCCCACGCAGGCCAATCAGGCTGCCGTCTCAGGCCGCTCCATGGCAAAGTTGGCAAGCCTGGCCTCCCTGGGACTCTCTCTGAGAGTGCTCATCTGGTTTTTTGCATTTAAGAGAACTTTACTGTTGCAAAAGATTTAAACATTGAGCTATAGAGCAGGGGTGGGGGACCATTTTCTGCTAAGGGCCATTTGGATATTTATAATATCCTTCAAGGGTCATATAAAACTTCCAGCCTACAAATTAGTCTGTTATAGATTGACTGAGTTGTGCATCCTGCCTGCAGTTGCCTTGGCAAGGTCAGACTGCGTGATTTTGCAGGCCTTATACAGCCCACAGGCCAGAAGTTACCCACCCCAGAGCTAGAGGTCCATCTTATGTCCAAAAGCCCTAAGAGGAATTCATTACAGTTGCAGAATAAAATGATTTCTGTGTCATTCTAACACCCATAAGGAGGACAAACGTGCAAAGAAAACTGATACGAGGCAGAATTTGAGAACAACATGTACCATACACTATAGGCATTCAACGTCCTACTCTTTTCTACTGGTCTAGGTACACAGAACCATACACACAGGAACCCATTTACTGTAGATGTGGAAATCATCAGACATTGAGTAAGGGTCTTAGAAAAAATGAGGAAAGAGCCTTTGAGATACAACATCACCAACAACAGGCAATGCTACATTTGCCTTTTATAGGGAACCACAAAAAACAGAACAGAGTTTTCCAGAAGACCATGTGGATTATCACCACTCACACAAGTTCCGCTAAGTCATGCATGCAGGGTGGCAGTAACAAGGGACATGAGACTGGCAGTATCTTCCAAAAAGGAAAAGCACCCTCCAGTTGCATGCTCTCAAGTGCAGGGTGTTGAGGAAGAGTTGTTTTCCGGTGTGTAAGTTCTTCAGTCACTCTGGAAGACTACAGGGGTAAGGGAACCTAGGTTTAAGTGATCTGGGTTAACAGGGCCCATAAGATCAGTTTCTAGATCTTTTCAGTTAAACTCAATGGCAGTGGCCCCCAAGCCAACCCCAGGGAAGAGCCTCACCCCAGGGCAGACTCACCACACCCCTAAAGCGGGCTACGGATGTCCTTCAAGCCACATTTTGATTCTCGAGGTAGATGCGCACTTGGGCACGGAGGGCGGGGACCAAAACAAATCAGCAGGATCCCGGCACACCCAAGGGCTGCACCACTCAGAACAGGATGGGTGCTGCCCCCTTTCCTGCCCTCCCCTGGCCCAAGGTGTGGTCAGGGTGGCTGCTTTATCTTAGGTGGCAGCTGGGCTAGGGGAGGGAAGAGGATCCCTCTTCCCCTCTCAGGAGGAGGGGAAGAACTACGCAAGGGCTGGATCTCAGCAGTTTCTCTACTGCAAGCCCCCCTTTCCTTTTGAAACAACCTCCACACAGTTTCCCAATTGTGAATGTCTTGCTTCTGGTTCAACCTTAAGCACTCTGGGGACAGAGCCAGAAGCTCCTCCCAGTTGGCAGCTCTGGAGGCAGAGTGCAGCTGCACAGGCTTGGCTGCCACAAAAGTGCCCGACAACAAGCAAGACCACAGCCTGTGGCTCACCTGGGATTCTCCGCAAGACCCCGGACGCTGCGTAGGTCCCCCGTGCAGCCGTCCTTGCTACCTCCACGCTGTGACTGCAGACGCACACCCTGGGTTCTCGAGGTTTCCACTTAAGAGAAATCCCACACAACCAACCATCCAACCCCCTTCCACCTTCAGGAAAACTGGGGAACAGTGGGCTGAACTGAACGGCGATGCCCACATTCATGATTAACTGTTCTGTCACTTGTTCAACCCAGACTCCGTTACTATACTAAATTGTAAAACACAACCCAGGGCAGAATGAGTGGAGACTATTTCATCTCACATCCATCAGCCCACAGCAATTTTCTTTCTTCCAAAGGCTTCCCAATGGTCTTTCTCTTCTAAAATGCCATCCTAGGGACCTTCCTCTTACAATGCCCGTTTGCTTGAACTCCTGAATCCACATCAAGCCTGCTCCATCTCTTCCCAAACGCACAGGACTCTTGTGTCACTCAACTTTTCGTCCTGGCAAAAGGACGCGTGGGTGAAGAATGACAGTGCCATTCTGGGAGATGAGTTACCTGGGAACTCACAGTGATAAACCTGACTGTGAAATGCAAATGCATTTCTACCTCCACAGCACTTCCCCAAGCACTCTGCTCTGAACACAGATGATTATCTCCAAGGTAATTATTACTCTAAAACGACCTCCAAACAAAATTCTAATGGGCTATTCTAAATGGTCTATATTTATTCACACTGTTAATATGAAATCAGTCAGCAATAATGGGTATGCCTTACCTAACACCAGAGGGATAAGGGCTGCACACAAGAAAGGCCTCATTTCTTAACAACACTTTGCATGCCATATCCTTAAAAATCCAAAGAATTTATGGTGGGCATGTTTGGAATTGAGAGAATAGTTGGCCTTGTACCTGCTAGGGATCCCTTGGGCAAGTAGAGAATGGTATTCCTCACAAAGACATTTCCACAAAGTTCTTAACACGACACTATTGCAGAAGGTTAGCCGTAGGAGGAAGGTAATGGCCCATGCTGGGATTGCCTCCTGCCTGCCTCCATTTTTCTACTCACGTCTTGTTGGACTCACGTCTTGTTGGACTACGTTTGGGGGCACAGCACTGAGCAATAGCTTATAACCTGACCAGATCCCCAGTTACCACCACCATAACTCCTAACCATCAGTGCCTCTCCCAGTTCTCCTCTCACCCCTCTCTACTGTCTTGGAAGAAGAATGCTGTCTATCCTAAAGCCTTATGCTGCTGAACCTCAACTGCCTCATCACTGAAGTGGCTGCATCCACTTCCTACTGGTCATGAGGCTCAAAACTAATCGTGTGTGTGAAACACCTTAAAATCCACAGGATGCTAGCAAACTGATCATTATGTCTACAATTTTAACACCAACAGCCCACACTTCCTCACCCTTATTTCATTTTTTGGTTTTACAAGTTCATACCTATTTTGAATGTGCTTGTATGTATTTCTCCTACCTAAAAATATAAATGTTTATAATTTATCCGCCTCAAATAGCTTTTTCTGAATGTACTATCCCAAGACAACAAATCTACCCCCTTTTCTGATTACCAAACACCAAGTTGCCTGGGAGCTACTGCTTTCCTCTGTCATCTAATTCCTGCTTCTTCAAGCCACACTCCAGAGCAGCCAGGAGGCTCCCTGGAGACTGGCAGTGCTCATTCCAGCAAAAGGATACTTCTCTCCGCTCATCTCCTCCTCAAACTCTGCAGAGCACTGGGCATTGTTAAGAATATGATTATGGGACCTTCAACAACTGACTCAATGCCAAGTTTCCAAGATGGTACTTGTGAATCAGGTTTGTTAAGTGGGACAGGCCCTTGATTGCCCCGCCTTTACTTCCCCATGGCTGCTTCCTGTTGAATCTGTTGCCTTCCCTGACTTCTAGGTGCCAGCATCTTCCTGTTTCTTTCTGGCTGCTCCTCCTCCTCAGCCATCGACATTCCCTCCCTCCTTGGACTTCAAAAAAAGTGGTACTTAAAAAGGACCATCTATCAATGAACCTGCTGTCTCAATAATTATTTCTAGTCTGCAATACTAGAACAGAGTGATCATGCAATTATCTTTAAGCTTTTCATCTCATTCACTTCATCCTAACACCAAACTTACAATTTCTTCTTTATTTTTTTTCTCAAAGATTTATTTATTTGAGAGATGGAGTTACAGACAGAGGGAGAGACAGAAAGGTCTTCCATCCACAGGTTCACTCCCCAAATGGCTACAATGGCCAGAACTGAGTTGATCTGAAGCTGGGAGCCAGGAGCCAGGAGCCAGGAGCTTCTTATAGCTCTCTCATAAGGATGCAGAGGCCCAAGCACTTGCACCATCTTCCACTGCTTTCTCAGGCCACCAGCAGAAAGCGGGATTGGAAGAGGAGCAGTCAAGACTTGAATCAGTGCCTATATGGGATACAGGTGCCTCAGGCAGAAACTTAGCCCACTACATCACAGCACTGACCCCTGATTTCTTTAGAAAAGTGTCCTGAATGTACGTTTTCTCTTTAGTCAGATTGGCGCTTACCTCCTCCACCCTTCAACCTAGCAACTAACAGACTGCAGATCCATTTTCTCATCTTCTTGTTTTCCTCCCTCTCTTCTCTTCCTTCAAGCCAGTGGGTTTTCAAACTTTAAGGTTTCAGGGCTCAATCTTAAAAATTACTGAGGACTCCAAAGAGCTTGGTTCATGAATTATATCAATATTTATTGTACTAGAAATTAAAACTAAGAGTTTATATTACTTAAAATGACTCTGACAGTTTAATAAAAATTAACTATAGACTTTCAATTTTAAAAGTTCAGAAGAATGACGTAGTTTTACATTTTTTACTAATCTCTTTAATGCCTGATTTAATGGAAGACAGCTGAATTCTGTCTGCTTCTGCATTCGATCTGTTGAGCTATGTTCTTTGGATTACAGGATGTGAAAAACTGCAGCCAGAGAGAGGGGCCTCTTCAGTTAATTACAGATTATTTTTTGATACCTAAACAAAATCTGATAATTAGTTTCTTTAAGGTAAGTCACAACATTGACTCTGAATCCGATCAATGAACTTCTTGTACTCTTATGGAAAATCCAATGATCCCTTTTTACACATTAAATGGGACTATTTTTTATGCAAGATTTTGTAACATCGTACATTGGATCATTTGGGAAATACTGACTTTGTAGCTCTTAGAAATGTTGGTACACTATATCATATCAAAATTCCTTAATATCAACACAGATCTCAAACAAAAAGTCTTAGAGAGCCATCAGAATCACTGTGACAGATGCACATTTCCCAAACCCCTGATTCTCATTTGAAAGGTCAAGCTTTTTCATTAGCAACTAATCCTTTCAGGCTTTTGCTTTTGTTCTTGTTTTCCATTAGAAGTGACAGGCTCATTTCATGCTTTTTTGAGAAAATGTGTGCCAAATACCTATTTATGACTAACCATGGTTTGTAGATCATTCTTTCAAATAACACTGATGCTCCATTTAAAAAGTGGCTAGTTCAGCTTGCAACTCAAGCCATCACACAAGCACTTTCCCTCAAGACAACCACCCTACTTCAGCACGCAGGAGTGCTTTGTACACATTTCCCATCTTGTCACACAGAACATTAAAAACATGGGTAGTCAAGGGTCAAGATTTAACACCATCATTTTAAGTGCTCTGCCAAGGACATTCTTCGGTGAACTATTTTGATACTTCCATACCAGTAAAGGATGCCCTGACTACTAGTGCAGCCACTGTCCCTGCTTTGATGTGCATTTATTAAGGTGTTACAAGCTTCACTGACAACTGCTGCTTTGTACCATAAGTGCAAATGTCAACACAAGGGAAATGGAAACTCCTGTTAGTATTATTATACAAAGAGTTTTCACCTTACAAACCCCAGGAGGGTCCTGGGGACACCTATAAGATCAGGTGCACACTCTGAAAACCTTTGCACAAAGTTTACAATTGTGTTTAATTTTCCTTCTTAAAACATCAATCAATAAAAACCATAGCCACAGCAATTCGCACCCTAATAACTGATGTCTTATATTCCCTGACCCACTCAACTTCCCCCGGGGGTAAGAGAATTAGGTCTATTCCCATCAATCAGATTTCCTGATCATATCCTTGTAACTTCAACTCATCCTCACAACTCTCCTGAAATAGCCCTTTTTCCATTTCTTCCTTCCTTCCTTCCTTCCTTCCTTCCTTCCTTCCTTCCTCCCTCCCTCCCTCCCTCTCTCTTTCTTTCTTTTTAATACTGCACCTCTTCTTTTGATTTTCCTGCAGAGTTCTGATCCTATAAAAGCTCTGTCCTACATGGAGAAAGTGGCAATTGTCATTGGAGGCATGCAGAGGGAAAGTCCATGGTTCTAGGCACTGTGCTCTGATGAGCTCTCCTCCCAATGGCTCCTGCTGGTGCTTCTTTCACATGTTATTCACCACTCAGAAATCAAGAAACAAAGTGTCTCAGTCCTGCTGTCTCCTTTCCCCTTGTCTAACTCATATTGCCTTGCCCCATGACCACAAGCAAACAGCTGCCCAGCTGACATCCTGAACTCAGCTCTATTTTCCACCTGTTGGCTGGACATACTTCTCTTGGCTCCACCAGCACTTCAAAGCCAGCATGCCTGAAACTGAACTCAAACCACAATGGATGGTTCCTTCCCTTCCAGCAGACGTTGTCATATTTGTCTCTGACAGCTCCCAGGACCCTGGAATTCAAGAACCATCCATTTCTCACTTCTTCCCTGTCCCTGGTCTAATGTGAGACTTCATTCTCTCATTTAATTACTGAAGTCTTTCTCTAACCATTCTCCCTAGCCTCATCTCTTTCCAGCCCTACCCCATCCCAGTCTGCTCCCAGGTGCTATGATCTGAATGCTTGTGCCCTTTCCCCTCCCAATTACACCTTGAAATCCTGGCCCCCAGTGTTGGGATTAGGAAGGAAGGCCTTTGGGGAGTGGTTGGGTCCTGGGGGCTATATCCAGGGGGTCTCATCTGACCTTTAACCTGGAGGTCACAGTATAAAGATGGCTCTCTGGGAGTCAGGGAGCCCACCTTCATCAGATACCAAACCTGCAGGCTCCTCATTTCAGCTTCC
The DNA here is from genome assembly GCF_033115175.1 of Lepus europaeus. Taxonomy (NCBI): domain Eukaryota; kingdom Metazoa; phylum Chordata; class Mammalia; order Lagomorpha; family Leporidae; genus Lepus; species Lepus europaeus. Next base: position 101,227,711 of record NC_084827.1, on the reverse strand, counting down.
AAGCCTCCCAAATATGAAAAATAACTATTGGGTTTTTTCTAGGCCATCTGGTTTATGATACTTTTACTACAGCAGCCCAAATGGACTAAGACACCAGGAAATCCTGAGGCCTACCTAGCTGCGAGAAAATCTTTCGATGCTCTAAATCTCCATCTGCTGAACTCCCAACTTATCCCAAAGCTAAGTCAGTATTAGTTCCTCCCTTGTATGACAGTCACTCTGTCTTTACAGGTCCTTAATCCTCTACCAGACCCTATGGCTCTGTGCAAAAAGATCCTGTGCTTGATAACCCATCTGAAATAGCATCCAGGATAGTGCTCTTCACAAAACTCAACTAGTATTTATTCACGGAAATGCAGAAAGAATGGACATGCTACCTCTGTCACCACCCACATACCAGGGAAGCCGCCTCTCTGTACTTCCATCGAACTAAACATTCAACCATTGGTTGAATGATGCATCACCATTCTAAGAAGCTGAAAGCCAAAGATAAAATAGGCCTGGGGTTAACTCCTGAGAAAGGAAGAATATGATCGGGATATACGTAGTTAGATCTTAAACTCAGAAGTGGGTAGATAAGTGCCCATCTTTGTTTATACTTCTTTAATCATTTTGAATGTCTGATAGAGTAATCAAAATAAGGCACAAGAGGCAGCATCATGACACAGTAAGCTAAGCTGCTGCCTGCCAACTGGTTTGAGTCCCACTGTTCCGCTTCAGGTCCAGCTCCCTGCTAATGCACCTAGAAAAGCAGCAGAAGATGGCCCAGTACTTGGGCCCCTGACAACAACGTGGGAGACCTAGATGGAGCTCCAGGCTCCTGGCTTTGGCCTGGACCAGTCCTAGTTGTTGTGGCCATCTGGGGAATAAATCAGCAGATGGAAGATTCTCTTCTCGTCCATCTCTGTATCTTTATCACTCTGTCTTTCAAATAAATAAATAAATCCTTTTCTAAAGAAAGGCATCAGTAAAATATTTATTTAAATCTGTATCTTAAAAAGATCCTTTCCTCCTAATAAGATAGTTTGATGTTAAATTATGCTATTTTTCACATATGATAATTTTATTGGCTAACCATACTTCCAGATAACAAGTTTCATAATGATTTGAGATTGATCCTCCCTGAGCAGTGACTCATGAGCCTAAAAACTTTCTCACCCCTCCCCCAAAGGTTGCTCAAGTTGCTAATGACATATGAAGCAAAGCTAAATGGACTGCTCCTAATTTTTTAAAAAAGGCTGTGAATTATGTTATAATTTAATATTTATCTCTAATGTACCTAAGAGATGACATTTTTCCCCTAAACAATTACAATGGTTTAACAGAAGGTAGCTCATTTATAAAAAGCTCACTCTGTATGACACACAGCTTATTAAGACTATCCGATAGGAAAAAGGGATTTGTATTTTTGATGACCTTATTAAGTCACTTTTTTTTTTTTTAACAGAGTACTGGGTTTCAAAAATAGTTTACAATTCCGAAATTCCTTTTCCTAAAAAATGTTTCCAGGTAAACTTTTTAAAAAAGGTTCTTTCTTAGCTTCTCAGATGGCTGAAACATGAAATTGTCCTACAGTGGGCACTTTGAAAAGTTCATGGGAAAAAAGTCTATTTTGGTGCCCCTGAAATTTGAAACTCATGCATAATTTTTTCAAAATGTGCATTTTCTACTAACTTGATAAAGACTCCTTCCTACATTCACTTATAAACTAATAAGCAAATTCAAATGGTCCTTGACTTTCTTTTATTTTGATTTAAACTTCAGGGAGTTAACAATTACAATTTCTGGTGCTGCATGACCACTAGAGCAAAAACAAGACACTACAGACTGGAAAGAATTTTTTTTTTATAAAAGCTTTTGCTTAATGAATGCAAATTTCATAGGTACAACTTTTGGAATATAGTGGTTCTTCCCCTCATACCTGCCCTCCCACCCCCACTCTCATCCCACTTCCTACTTCCTCTCCCATACCATTCTTCATGAAGATTAATTTTTCATAATTTTTCATTTAACTTTATATACAGAAGACCAACTCTATGCTAGTAAAGATTTCAACAGTTTGTATCCCCCCCCCACACACACACACAACGTATAAAGTGGTGCTTGAGAAAAAGTTTTGCAGTTAATTCTCATAGTACCTCTCATTAAGGACCACAGTCCTATGTGGGGAGTAAGTGCACAGTGACTTCTGTTATTCATTTAACAATTAACACTCTTATTTATGACATCAGTGATCATCCAAGACTCTTGCCATGAGCTGCCAAGGCTTGGAAGCCTTTTGTGACCACAATCTCCTTTCAGTATTTGGACAAGGCCACGAGCAAAGTGGAAGTTCTCCCCTCCTTTCAGAGAAAAGTACATCCTTCTTTGATGGCCCCTTTGGAAAGAGTATTTTAAATATTTAGGAATAACTTGGTATTTCACAAATCTTCACTATTTCACAAAATTTCAAAAGCATTTCAAGGAGTGGTTTTCAATGGGCTTTGCTGGGTGAAAATTGCCATGCAATTACTGACAGCACCAGGAAAAGAGTGTTCAAGAATTACCTAAGGGGGGCGGCGCTGTGGCATAGGGGGTGAAGCCTGAAGTGCTGGCATCCCATGTAGGAGCCAGTTTGAGTCCCGGCTGCTCCACTTCCAATCCAGCTCTCTTCTATTGCCTGGGAGGGCAGTGGAAGATGGCTCTGGTTCTTGGGCCCCTGCACCCACTTGGGAGACCCGGAGGAAGCTCCAGGCTCCTGGCTTCAGATCGGCCCAGCTCTGGCTGTTGCAGCCATCTGGGGAGTGAACCAGCAGATGAAAGATCTCTCTCTCTCTCTGCCTCTGCCTCTCTGTAACTCTGCCTTTCAAATAAATAAATAATCTTTAAAAAAACAAAAAGAATTACTCAAGAATGTCCAGTGGAAGTACTCAAAACAGAAGACCAAATTTTAAAGGAAAACCAAGTCATGATGCTAATACAAATCCTATAAATTAGGGCTTGATCATGATGCACCTGTATGTGCCTGAGCCAATTTTTACCCTTGATTAGTTCTTGTTGGCTTGAACCTTTCCTTTAGGTTCAATGTCCTCCACACAAAAATCTACCCTTTAATACGGCCGTCTTAATTAACCCCACTGAAACGTAAAGGACTCCATAAGGGTTACAGAACACCTCACTCTTCACTAATTGCCAAATTCAATTCTCTTCATCAACCAAAGACCAGAAAGCTCCCTTCGATGTCATGTTGACCTTCACACATGACCATGCACCCACGAACACAAGCCACATGCCTTCCCCATACACCTACAAAGATGAAAATGCACCCGGCCTCTTAATTTGGGGTGAAATGGAAACCTCTGGGCCTGTGTGCACAGCCCACATGCATCGTACATTTGGTCCCCATGAGACTCATGGCGTCAAATCACAGCCCTTGGGTCTCAGGAGAGAGCACATGTGCAAACGTCAGTGGTGCCAGCAAGACCAAGGACTGAGTGTGAACTCCACTCAGTGCACAGCCAAGCCCAAGAATGCCTCCTCTTGCCAAGAAAGGGAGCCAGCTCTGCCTTGGACAAGGGGAGGAGAGCTGACAACAGGAACTATTTATAACCTCCTTTCTTTGCACAATCAAAATCCTAAATTCTTTCTCCAGTCCCACACCAGAAGATGAAGATGTCCTCAACCCTACACAGAGCCTGGACAATCCTCCTAGGCAGCCAGGGAGGTTAAGGGTTACATCATGAAGTGCCGGCTGGCCAAATCGTCAGGGACATCATCCACAGGACTGCAAAGGGGAAGGCGTGGCAGAGCCCAAAATAGGCAGACAGCCTGGAACACTCGGTGACTGGTGCTCATTTCAGAGGAACAGGTCTGATTTTCCTTTTGACACACTGAAGAGAAATGAGAGAGAACAGACCTGCTGCACACGTGATCTCACAGCCGAGAAAGCCCTCCTGCAGTCGCAGATGGCTGACCTCACCACACACCGCCTTTGTCATGCACACTGGTGCTGTGCCCTCCTGGGAACAAGTCCTCTGATCCAGCCCACACAACAGGGGGCCCAGGCACAAAGGACAGGTGGCCGTTCTCACGTCTACAATAGCACCTCTCGCCTTCCCATAGTGCCCTGCACCATCTCTCCCCGACCCTGCCCCAAGCTCCTCTTCTCTTCCTGATTTTCAGCAGTGTCCCCAGGTCGGCTCCTTTCCAGCTATATTCCCAAAGCCACTACTAATGCTCCATCTTCCCACCACATGCTCCTTCCCTCCTGCCCTCTACTGCCCATCACCAGGGGCACCAAATGCACACACGTGGTTAGAACACAAGGGGCTGTATCCCCAGCCCCACAGATGCAGAGAAGGGATCCCAGTGTTCCAAAGTGGGTGAGTTTTCTTCCCCAAGCTCTCTTTCACCGTTATTCCCTAAACTGAGGGTCAAACAGGCTCCCTTGTACAAGCCAAACCAGAGGCCCCAGAACAGGCAGGCAGAGGCTCCTCAGAGGGCAAAGTCCTGAATGGATTTTAAAAACCAAGAATTGGTAATATATATCGATTAAATGCTGCAAGTATGTGATCCTATTAAACATATTTTCAAACATAGAAGAAAACACAAAACAACTTCATGGAAAGTTTTAATTAACCTGGATTTTTTTTTTTCCTTTTGCCCCTAGTTCAACATCCCCTAAAGAAGTTTCAGATATTAAAACAAAAAGTCACCAATGCTATAAAGAAAGCTATTAACAAGCTTTGCCCAGGTCAAGTTCCAGCAGCCAAAGCCTGTTGTTAAATACCCTGAAGCAGAGTATTAAGAACTATATAATCGCAGACACAGACTGCTGCTGACTTCTGCTGTCTCCCAAGCTGGGTAGGTCCCGATGCAGAGGAGAGGGGACTCAGCCCTTACACGATGTGTCTGCATCTATACTAGGTTCCCTACCCTGTGGGCACAGCCCCAGGTATTCATACTAGGGAAACATTCCTGCAATGGAGGTCCCGCCACGTAAAAGCTTGAACACGTGGGGGGAAATCACTGAAGACATTCTTACCATTCTCACTGGGCTCTGCTGGCTTGGCCACTTCTCTGAACGGGATTAGCGCTGCATCTCCGGGCACCCTGGGGCTTTCCACATACTTGGGCTTCCTGACGGGACCTGCAGGGGGAAAGATCTGAGTGTGGCTCATCTTTTCCAGAGGCAAAGCAAGCTTCACAGTGCACACTGGGGGTCCTCACCAGGACCAAGAATGCCTGCAGGAAGAGCAGGACCTCCCCAACCCTGCCCTGGAAAACACACACACACACAAATGCACACACGTCACTGGGGAACGCCCTGCCAGAGCTGCCGAGGGGAAAAAGGGTGCACTCGTTTTCCAGAATGTAAACTCTGACAAGAACTGAAGCTGCTGATCTGCTGTGAGGCCTCTGTCGCCGCCTGCACCATGTGTCAAGTAGGTGATTCTGACGTGTTCAAACCGGATGGCTTGGGATGAAGACATTTTTTACGCAATTTTCCCCTAGCTGGGATGAAGACAGTTTGGTGGCTTGGTATCTCCACAGTCCAGAGGGGAAAACTACAAACAGCTGGCCTCTAACAGGCTCTGCTCTGAGTGGGCAGGGACTAAGGCATCCTATCAGGACAGTGACACACACAGCGACTGTCATGGGCACGGGAGACAGGCTTTCTTGGCAGCTGACACAGCTGCTCCCAAGAGGGCACAGCAGCCAGTCCATCATATGATTCAGGGACACAAGAGGCCGCTTCCTCCTCCAAGCCCCATTTCTCAGAAAAATCTATAGAGTTTGTAGACTGGATAGAACCCTCACACGCAGCTGCTGGGGATGCACAGTGGTAGAACCACTTAGGAAAAAGTCATGCAGTTGCTCCAAAGGCTCAACGAGGAGTTGCCATAGGGCTGGTGATTCCACAATTACATGAGTATACATTCACACAAACTTTGACAGCACTACTCGTCATCACCAATGTCCCTTCAATGGATGACAACAAAATATGGTCTAGCCACACATGGATTATTGGACAGTGAAAAGGAATGAAGCACTGATTCATGCTACAATATGGATAGACCTTGAACACTTCATGGTAAGTGAAACAAGCCAGTCACAAAATGATCCTAGTATATGATGCCATTCACATGGAATGCTTACAACAGGCAAAACTAAAGAAACAGCAAGCATGAAAGGTTGCCAGGGTTGTAGGGTGATGGCTAAGGGGAATGGAACTTCTTTTTGAGGTGACAGAATGTTCTAAAATTACATCATAGTTATGGTTGGACAACCTTGTGGATATACTAAACAAGTACCGTATTACATACTTTTGAATAGATGAATTGTATGGTATCTGAATTGCATTTAAATTACGTTGCTTTTAAAAATAGGTCTGCCTATCCTGTCTACACTTTTCAAACATCACATTATATTTTGGTCCAGACTCACTCCCTTGTTTACCTTATTCCTAAAGGGGTAGTGGAAAGAACACCAGGCAGGTCTACAACTCTGGTCCCTACTCAGCCCTGAGCCAGCCCTGACCATCCTGGGGGGCTCAGCTCTGTCATCACACAAGGAAGAGTTGACGCAGGAGGACCCTGTGTACCTTACCATCTCAAGCACCGGATGCATCTGAGAAATTCCATTTGAAATACGATTTATGGTGAGGGATGCTGCCATCTAAAGGTTCACTGCAAAAGCATCTATACTACTATTTTAAAAAATCCAGTCCCCAGAAAGCTATGCTCCTCATGTACAACATCTTAAAATAAGCCACGTTATCAAAGACATTTCTTGTACTTTACAAATAAGGATGCTATTTCAAACATCAGACACCAGGACTTTTAAATGACTAATGTAGTATTTAATCATATGGCTGTCTCCATGTTTTATTTAACCCTGTAGAAAGAGGATTTTTTAAAAAGTGAAAATGGCTATGAGAGAAAGAGATAATATGCTCAATATCTAAGTGAGGAATGCAGGCTACAAAGCAGTATCCAGACTTTACCTAAAACACTTCACAAACATCCACACAGAAATACGTGTGGGGGAAACACAGGGGATTAGATAGTGTATGTGTAGTAGAACAAAGTAACAAGAAGTACAGACAGAAATGGAACCAGGGCAAGCATCAGAATCTGCCTATGGGGCCGGCGCCGTGGCTCAACAGGCTAATCCTCCGCCTTGCGGCGCCGGCACACCGGGTTCTAGTCCCGGTCGGGGCACCGATCCTGTCCCGGTTGCCCCTCTTCCAGGCCAGCTCTCTGCTGTGGCCAGGGAGTGCAGTGGAGGATGGCCCAAGTGTTTGGGCTCTGCACCCCATGGGAGACCAGGAGAAGCACCTGGCTCCTGCCATCGGAACAGCGCGGTGCGCCGGCCGCAGCGCGCTACCGCGGCGGCCATTGGAGGGTGAACCAACGGCAAAAAGGAAGACCTTTCTCTCTGTCTCTCTCTCTCACTGTCCACTCTGCCTGTCAAAAATAAAAAAAAAAAAAAAAAAAAAAAAAAAAGAATCTGCCTATGCGTGTGGCTCCCACGTGCTCCCTAGGGTAAGATGACTACTTGTATCTGTCCTCCCTCCATCTGCTCTCTTTCACTTCGAGGATTTGGGGAGGTAAAGTCCTCTATTATTACCGTCTGCTGTCTCACAACCCCCCAATCAACAGCAATACTGCTTCTCAAGACACCTTTGCTTCTGCTCAGCTGAACTCTTCAGAGTGAGCTAAACCTAGAGAGATCTCTACCCAGGCCCTAATCTACCTGCCCAAAACATGCTTCAAAAGCATTCTAGGAGTTAGTACTTTCTTAAAACGTGAGTTCTGGGGCTGGCGATGTGGCATAGTGGGTAAAGCTGCTGCCTGCAGTGCTGGTTCGAGACCTGCTGCTCCACTTCTGATCCAGCTCCCTGCTAATATGCCTGGTAAAGCAGCAGAAGATGGCCCAAATACGTGGGCCTGTGTACCCATGTAGGGGACCTGGCAGAAGCTCCTGGCTCCTGGTTTTGGACTGGCCTAGCTCCAGCCATCACAGACTTTGGGGGAGTGAACCAGCAGATGGAAGATCTTTCTGTGTCTCTCTCCCTCTGCCTCTCCCTCTCTTTAACTCCACCTTTCAAATAAATGAATAAATCTTTAAAAAAAAAAAAAGCAGGCTCTGTCATGTGAATGCATAACGGTTGCTATGAATGGCTGGAACGTGGAACTAGTGCAACACAGAGGCTGCAGAGAGCATCCAGACCAGAGTGTTTGTAACTTCTATCCAGAGGCTCAGGAGCAACCAGTGACTACAAGGAAGACTCAGCACTGAGTAGTCAGGAGATTATTTGTGTGATGGGTACACATGGGTGTACCCATCAAATACCGTATCCCTCCCTCCTCAGCTCCCCTAATCAGGCCTCCATCTGTTCCAGAGCTAAAAGCCGTGAGTGACCCTCCTACAACAAGGGGCACAGAGTAGGCCAGGGTGCTCCCAGGCTCAGTTACCATTAATGTCAGGCATGGAAGGAAACCTGGAACATACTAAAGAACATGATATATACAGGCAGCGGTCACACAAGGTTAACCATTTACATATGCTAATCCACCCCTAATTACTTTAGGAGAAAAGCACCATTTCCCCCAATCTGAGGCCTGCAGATGAAGGTTCAACAGTGCATCAGTTTGTTTGTGGCCGATACACGGTGCTATGGTGCAGATATGGGTTGAGTTTATCCCCAAAGGTTCCTGTGTCCTGTCATCCACCAGTTGATGCCGACTCCCAGAGCCGTGAGCTAAATAAACTCTCTTCTTTATAGAGTTGACCTGCCTCGGGTATTTTATTATGGCAACAACAGGTGAAAAGCAGAAGGAATCCAAACCCTGGTCTATGCAGTTCTGAAGCACATGCACAGAACCACTTCTTAGTATCTCTAGAACACTGACATCTAGATTAAATACGCAAAATTTCAGAAATCCAAGGCCTTCCACCACCCTGCTGTCCACAGTCCTTGGCTGTTCATTCTACTTGTCTCCGATCTCCTCAAACTTTCACTGGCAGCTGAAGTGTCATGAAGTGAATGTCAACACGCGTTCTCCAGCACGGCCCTCCACAAACTGCTGAGCCTCAAACCCTGTACCACGGGGTAAGCCGACAGCCACAGAGGGCGGGCTCTCTGCCCCTTTCAATCACTCAGTAGAGAATCTCGGCGTGCTTTCTAGGAGACAGAGCAGAGGAGCCCTCGCTGGCCTCTACTCCCTTTTGAAACATCCTAGACATGCAGTAAAGGGACTAACAGGAGACCATGGAGAAAGGGGGCAGACAAGAAACCAAACCTGTGAGAGTAGAAAGGGGGTGCCAAGGAATAGGAGGGCTGGACACAGCAGAAAAGATCCAAGCTGAGGGAGGCAGGACAAGGACTCAGTGCAGTCCACGGAGACCTCTGTGAACGCAGGGGCAGGGGTGAGGCTCCACACAGCGTGACTGGTTGAAAATCTACCTAAGGAAAAGTGAGGGGTAGGCGTCTGACCAAGCTGTTAGGACATGGGCACCTGCATCCCACATCTGAGTACCTTGTTCAAGTGCTGGCTCTGGCTCCTGATTCCAGCTTCCTGCCAATGCAGATGCTGGGAGATAGCTGGTGATGGCTCAAGCAGCTGGGGCTCTGCCACCTATACAGGAGACCTGAATTGAGTTCCCAGTTCCTGGCTTCAGCCTGGCGTGGCCCTGGTTGTTGTGGGCACTGGACAAGGGAGTCAGCAGATGGCAACTCTTTCCGCATGAGATATCGCCCCCACCCCGAATCTCTTCCCAAGCCAAGCGCACTCCCTCCCCCATCGTGGAGGCTGTGCCTTCTCTATTATTGGCTGAATTCCAAGTCTGTGGACTTTCAAGAGCTATCAGCTCCTGAGTGCTCAACCAAAGTATCCTGATTGAGAACAGTTCTGCCAGAGAAGACTGGTGGGTTCAAGGTATGTTCCCCACTCAGCTGTGAGAACAATGCCAGCCAAGCTTGCTCACCTGGGGGAAGAGATCAGAGGAACCCTCCCTGGGAGAACTTGCTAAGAGAACAGACCCATCAACAATCATAGAAACCTGCCCCATCCCCCTCCCCAAGAGCCACACACCAAGAAATGGCAGATCCCAGACAATCATGCTGCAGCTCAGCTTGCTGTCAATATCTACCTTCCAGACAGCTGTTTAGCCCTTAACACACAAACCAAGGATTGCTAGGCAGTAAAGACTCTTCCTGCAATACAGAAAAAAGGAACCACAAAGAATCAGAGAAACAAGCAGGACGTCCACCAGAGGACAAAACCATGCTGCACCTACAACCCAAGTGACAAAGCGCATCCAGGGTTCAGGAGGCAGCACAGGCTGTGGCTGCACAAGGCAGCTGGGTCACCCCAGTTATGAGCGGTTGCCTTCAGCCAAGCATGATCTTTAAGATTTATTTATTTTAAAGGCAGAATGACATGGACATCTTCTATCACTGGTTCACTCCCCAAATGGCCACGATGGTAGGGGCTGGGCCAGGCAGAAGCCAGGAGTCTAGAATTCCAGCCAGATCTCACATGTGGATGGCCGCAGGCCAAGTACTTGGGGCAAGATCTGCTGCCTTCCCAGGCATATTAGCAGGGAGCTGATCAGAAGCAGAGCTGCTGGGACTTGAACCAGGGCTCTGATATGAAATGCCAGTGTCACAAGCTGTGGCTTAAACTGCTGCACAGTATCACCAGGCCTCTATACCTAAACAGCCATTGACAGAAACACAATGACACAGACTTTTGTGCCACTGCTATGACAAAACTCTCTTGGATAAACAGGCATTAAGCCTAGAGTTAAGACACCTGTGTCCCACATCAGAGTTCCTGGGTTCAATACTCAGCTCTGACTCCTGACTGTAGCTTCCTGTTAGTGCAAGCCCATGTTCACTCAAATAACTGGGTCTCTGTCACCCATGTGGCAGACCTGGACTGGGCAGAAGGAGTGAGAGGGTTGAGCCCATATACTTGTTTACCCCTCAAATGAGTGTATGGGCTCAACCCTCTCATTCTCTCTGCCCCTCAAATCAATGAACTTGAAAGTTTTTTTAAAGATTTATTAAAAAAAAAAACATGTATTTATTAATTTTGAAGACAAGTGACAGTGAGAGAGAGAGAGACAGAGAGAGACAGAAATCCTCTACCTGCTGCTCTACTCCCCAAATAGCCACAACAGCTGGTCTCTCATGGGGGGCAGGGACCCAAGTACTTGGGTCACCACCTACGGCTTTGCAGGTACTTTTCAGGAAGCTGAATAGGAAGAAAAGTAGCTAGGACTCGGGGCTGGCTCTGTGGCACAGCGGGTTAAACCCTTGGCCTGAAGCACCAGCATCCCATATGGGCGCCGGTTCTAGTCCCAGCTGCTCCTCTTCCGATCTAGCTCTCTGCTATGGCCCGGAATAGCAGCAGAAGATGATCCAAGTCCTTGGACCCCTGCACCTGTGTGGGAGACCTGGATGAAGCTCCTGGCTCCTGGTTTTGGATCAGCGCAGCTCTGTCTGTTGCAGCCATCTGGGGAGTGAACCAGCGGATGGAAGACCTCTCTCTCTGTAACTCTTTCAAATAAATAAATCTTTAAAAAAAGAAAAGTAACTAGGACTCAAACCAAGACTGCAAAATGGGATGCAGACATCCTAAGCAAAGGCTTAGCCTACTGTAGCACAACATTCACCCCAAAAGCATTTGTAAGAAAAAAAAAAAAGTAGAGCAATCACATTTCTTGTTGACAGAGCTCAAGACTGAAAAATCCACCTCCACAAAACCCCCATACAGTCAGGAAAACTATTGCCCAATGTCTTTCTACACGAAGCTCCTTGTTTAAAAGAAAACACTACTCCAGATGCCCAAGCACAAGCTGCCTTCAAGGAAAATAATTTCCTCCTTTTACACAGACCAAATGATAAAAGGTTAATCCCCTCCACTTAACCAGAATGTAATACCACACCATAATTACCCAGATAGCATGATATTCTGGCTACTAGCTATGACTTTAGGCAAGAGGCTCTTAGGAACAAGACCTGACTGTCAGGTATTAGCTCATCTGGAAGCTGCTTGGTCTCCCAGGGGCAGGCCTGCCTCTCCAGCACTCCCGGCGGCTGATCACCACACAAGATCAAGCAGCGTGTCCACCTTCAGCATGCACAGGGTACCCTGGGGGTCTGGACACAATGTGGATTCAGATGCTCTAGGTATGGGGCAGGACTCAGACCATGCTTTGACAGCCAGGGCAAGCCCCTAAGGGAGGCCACTGCTGACCACCGACTCTTGTCAGCTCGCGGCAGGAGTCAGTGGCTGTGGCTGGAGCATCAACCTGCCCAGTTTCCAAGAATTCAGATCAACAGGGGTTGTTCTTGATCATAAATTAAACCAACTCTGCCTGAACTCGAGATGGATTTCCTCATCACAACTCTCCCGAGCCCCAACATATGATCCAAGGGCAAGGGGCTCTTAAAATGCCAATAAGCAATAGACACGCCCACAAGAGGTTAACAGCCATGAACCTGCAGGTGCCACGTATGCAGTTTGCAAAAGAATGGCCTCTTCCAGCTTGGAGAAGGGGGTACGTGGGCCTGGAAGGAGCGGCCAGAATCTTTCCTGAAGTTTGCCACCCCACACCTCAAAGGCACAGCCTTCTCCCAATTCAGGGTTCTCCCTTTACATAAATCTCCAAATACACTCTTCCCCGAGGCCAGGTTCCTCACTCTTTTTGACATTTTAATCACACAGCTATGTTGCTGCTTAGAAACTGCCATATAAGGAGTATCTTTTAAAAGGAGGTGGTGGAAATAAACCAAACTGGGCTTTATCTGCAGGCAGTGAAAGAGAGAAGGGCAGGGGTTACTTTTCATTTCTGAGTGTTTCAGTTAAAAATAATTACATATATATGAAAGCAATATTTGGGGCGCAGGAGCACCTGAGGCTACTTATTGCATTTAAAGTAGAGCTTGCATTTTTCACGACATCTGGGGACTATGAAAAGTGGCACTTTGGGTTATCAATCATTTGGGGGATTTTTTTAGTATCTTGAACTTTCACAGTAAAGGTTCCTGTCAATTTTATCTGGTCTAGGCTTTCATTTCACATCAGGAAATGTTCACATAAAGATGAGAAAAACAGAAGATGAGTAAGCAGTCTTGGGGTATGAGGTGGAGGGCCAATCTATCACAAAAGCAGACGTCCTTAAGTCACCAGTTCAAAGGGTAAACTGAGGTAATTGGCCAGATCACAGAGCTGGGCTTTTAAAGAGACAGGCATCCAGATAAATAAAATCTTTTTTAAAAAAGAAGCTCTATCTATTTGAAAGGCAGAGTTACAGAGAGGGAGAGACAGAGAGAAAGGTCTTCCATCTGCTGGTTCACTCCCCAAATGGCCGCAACGGCCTGGGCTGGGCCAGATCAGAGCCAGGAGCTTCATCTGGGTCTCCCATGTGGGTGTGGGGCCCAAGCACTTGGGTCATCCTCAGCTGCTTTCCCAGATGCATTAGCAGGGAGCTTGATGGGACTTCCAACTTCTGATCCCATAGGGAATGACAGCACTACAGGTGGCTCCTTAACCCACTGTGCCACAGCACCAGCCCCTAGACAGAGCTTTTGAAATCTGACACACTTCTTCCCTCTGGTACCCCAAAAGAAAGTTTAGCAGAGAAAAGACACACAATTTGGGCCTAGAAAACAGGAAAAGTTGGCCTAGCCATAGCTAAAGGGAGAGCTCTCTGGTTCCCTCCTGGAGTAGAGGCAGGGCTGGTGAGCTGGTGTCACTGTCCCAGGCACACTCTAGGAGGGGTAAGAGGCTCTGGGAAGAATTTACTCTGAGGGTAAAACCAACAGAAGCAGTCAGAAAGCTGTGGCCAAAGACCTGGGCAATTTCTCCCAGCATGGTGTCCTTTACTCGGATTTCTCCCACGAGAAGCCGTACAGAGGCTGCAAATAAAAAATCTGCAATGCTGCTGGCAACCACTGTGTCTACACCAAGGACTGGTATGAGTAGCACTCGGCTTCCCTGCCCCACAACGCCTGGAGGCGGGAGGGAAGTGCACCAGCTGCCCCAGCTGACAGAGCACTGGGGACTTCCAGAAACTTTCAGAAGCAATTGTACAAGGGCCTGGGACCTTGTGTGATAAGAGTAGGAGAGCAGCTGGGTGCAAATTGAGTTATGACTGCTACTGTGACCTCATCTGTCACAGAGCTGCGGCAATTCCAGGGAAGAAAAACTGAAGGCCCAAGACAAAAACCGGGCCACCTGCGGATGGTGAATAAAGTACGAAGGCTACTGACTCTGCTCCCGGTGAGCCTCCTTCTCCATAGCCCACATACGTTTAGGAGTGCCCTGGGAAAGGGTGGGTAGCCTTCACTCCTGCACACAATGCACAGGGCACCGTGGAGATGCACACAGGCACTGCCACCGAGGCGCTCAAACCTGCTAGGAAAACAGGCTGTTAACATGTTTCCTTCAACAACATGGGCAAAGACTGTCAAATGTCAGTTTGCAGGCTGCCTGTGCATGTACTATGAGCACAAGAAGCTTCTAGAACACAGGAACATGACGATGTTTCTACTTTCAAAGCACCAACGCAGTGTGACCTCTCATGCTGCTCCTGTACTGCACCTGTATTGTTTTGATATATTAAAGCATGGCAATGCATTAAATCACTCTATTTACTCAGCAAGTATCTGTGGCACAGGTATCGTAAGCCAGGCCAAGGCTGAGAGCCAGACACGATGGAGCTCTCTCAAAGCCCTCGTCAGAGAGGGCAAGAGTCTATTACAGCCCCTGGATTTTATTTTAAAGCACGGCCACATAGAGAGAGGGAGAGAAATGCAAGAAGAGCAGCTTTCCACCCTCACCCAAAAGCAGTTAGTTGTCTTAATCTGGAACACAGGCTCCGGGAGTAGTTAACTGTGTTTTGTTTTGTTTTGTTTTGTTTTTTTTGTTTGCTTGTTTTTTTTTTTTTGACAGGCAGAGTGGACAGTGAGAGAGAGAGAGATAGAGAGAAAGGTCTTCCTTTTTGCCATTGGTTCACCCTCCAATGGCCGCCGCGGCAGGCGCGCTGTGGCCGGTGCACCACGCTGATCTGAAGGCAGGAGCCAGGTGCTTCTCCTGGTCTCCCATGGGGAGCAGGGCCCAAGGACTTGGGCCATCCTCCACTGCACTCCCAGGCCACAGCAGAGAGCTGGCCTGGAAGAGGGGCAACCGGGACAGGATCGGTGCCCCGACTGGGACTAGAACCCGGTGTGCCAATGCCGCAAGGCGGAGGATTAGCCTATTGAGCCACGGCGCCAGCCCTTTTTTTTAATTAATTAATTTATTTACTTGAAAGTCAGAGTTACACAGAAAGAGAAGGAGAGGCAGAGAGAGAGGTCTTCCAACCCTTCCTGGTTCACTCCTCAATTGGATGCAACTGTCAGAGTTGTGCAGATCCAAGCCAGGAGCTTCTTCTAGGTCTCCCACGTGGGTGCAGGGGCCCAAGCACTTGGGCCATCTTCTGCTGCTTTCCCAGGCCATAACAGAGAACTAGATCAGAAGTAAAGCAGCTGGGACTTGAACTGGTGTCCATATGGTATGCTGGCACTGCAGGCAGCAGCTCCACCTGCTACGCCACAGTGCTGGCCCCTTAACTGGCTTTTAATGGCAGGGCCATGCCCAGAAGGGGCTGTGGGAAGCAGTCCACTGGCCACCCTTGTCACCACCTGCAGCAGGCATACTTCCTAGGCTTCAGGTCAGAGACAAGCACTGCTCATCAGCATTATGGCCGCCGGTAAGTGCAATTCAGTGGTGAGAGTCGTGACATTCAAGGTGAGGGCATCACCCAGAAATGTCATAGAAGCAACTCTGCCTTGCAGACACCTGGTCCAAGAATCTGGTCCTCAGATGTGAGGGCTCTCAGTAGGAACACCCTGGGTTTGAAAAGTGAATGGCCCCAGACCCAGCTGCTAAGTCCAGGGACTTGTTGGGCCCCTGCTGTGGATGGGCTGGCAATCCTGCATCCTCCCTGGGAGGCCGGATTCTAAACATGTCATTCCACGATTCCCCCTGCTCTTGAATCAACACAATCTCTGTGTTGTAGTGGGCAGCACCCCGGGCTCTGCGAGGAACTAAGAAGAAAGGTTACTAATTAGCTGACCTTGAAATAAGGCGATTACCCTGGATTACGGGGGTGGGCCTGATATAATCACTTGAGCTTTTAAAAGCAGGAGTCAGGCAGAGGAGAGAGGAGGCCGAGGTGGGAGGGATTCCAAGGGTGGGATGGACTCCAGCCTCTGATCTTGACATCCTGAAGGAGGAAGGCAACAAAGGCATACAGGCAGCCTTAGAAGCTAAGGGTGATCCCCAGCTGACAGCTAGCAGGGACGTGGGAACCTCAATCCTACAGCTGCATGGATTCTGCCATCTGAACGAGTTTGGAGGTATCTCATCCCGAGATGCCACGAAGAAAGGCTACCATCTTGGTTTCGGCTCCATGAAACCCAGGGCAGAGAGCCAGCTGGGCCATGCTGGACACAGACGGCCGACCTACACGACTGTCAATAACACGCCTATTTTAAGCTGATAAGTTTGTAGTCATAGCGCAGCAAGAGAACACACATGTAACGTCTTGGAAATACTGTCTTGTGTGCCACAGGGAAAAACGTCGACTGCTAGGTGCTGTCAGCACCACTTCTGGAGCGGGGCAGAGCTGGGGCGCAACCAGGTGTCTGAGGGAGGCTGCAGGGCTGCCCCACCCCAAGGTGGCTAAGAGACCACTGTGGGGGCAAAACACAGGCTGGGCCCCGTTCCCCTCCCACCTGCT
Source organism: Lepus europaeus (assembly GCF_033115175.1). Taxonomy (NCBI): domain Eukaryota; kingdom Metazoa; phylum Chordata; class Mammalia; order Lagomorpha; family Leporidae; genus Lepus; species Lepus europaeus. The sequence continues at coordinate 101,210,929 of NC_084827.1, read as the reverse complement.
GGCGGTTTAGGGGGAGAACTGTCTAGCCCTAACTTCCTCTAACTCTGTGTGTGCATGCGAAGTGGGGGGTATGTAATTATAATTTACCTGAAGCTGGTTTCACCGGGTTTGTAAGAATCATTAACCAAATCATTACAAACAAAACGAACTGCCCATGAAGCTTGATTTTAAGGTGTCTCAGAAAGAGGTCTGGATCCTTCCTGAAATGGCGATTTCAGAATGCCTCCAAGGAACTAGGGAAACAGGCCAGAAGGCAAAGGGGCTTCTGTTCCACAGAGGCAGGGCCTGCGCCCTCACTGCACAAGGAGGCAGAACCCTTGATGGCCTTCTATCCTGGTCTGAGGGAGGTCCCTGGACCAGAGCACCAGGAGCCCATAGAACTGGCTGCATGGGCAAACTCTCAGCTCCCCTCTGACCGTGCAGGGATTCCGACGGCCACTCAGGGGTGCAAACCTCTGGCCGCATCCATCAGGACCTTGCGGCACCAGGAGAGGAAGCTTGCAATAAAGTATGCAGACAGACACAGCAATTATGGGATATGTACATCATGGAATACTACATAGAGGTTAAAAAAATGAAATCATGTTTGCATTTAGTTTGCAACTAAATGGATGAAACTGGAAAACATCATACGTAGTGAAATACGCCAGTCCCAAAAGGACAAATACCACATGTTCTCCATGATCTATAATAACTAACAGAGCACCTAAAAGATAATCTATGGAAGTGAAATTGACACTTTGAGATGCAATGACTTTGAACGGCCCTTGTCTCAGCTGTTGAGGAACAGGGTTTTGTGTTTTTTTTTTTTTTCATATTATTTGAACTCTTTATTAATATAGTTAATAGTACGTGTATGAAGTTAATTGAAAATAGATCTTAGTAAAAAATAAGAATGAGAATAGGAGAGGGAGAAGGAAGAGGGTTGGGAGTGTGGATGGGAAGGCAGGTAGGGTGGGAAGAATCACTGTGTTCCTAAAGTTGCATTTATGGAATGCATAAAGTTTGTATTCCTTAAACAAAAGGTTTCCCCAAAGGCTCCACCTGTTGAAAGGTGCTCCGTGGCCCTCCATAACCATGCAGGAGAAGCTAAGAGCAGAGCAATCCTCTGCCCCACTCGTCTGCTCACTCCAGTCTCCACAATGGCCTTGCATTCTATCCCACCCACACACGCATGTACATCCGGCACCCTTCCCACTACACTGGAAGCCTCATGTCCTCCACACCACAGAGAAAATGGCCGGCAGAGGGAAGGACCCGGAACTTTCTGCCTCACCCTCACACTCATCTGCACTGGCACTCATCCCATCACATCAACCTCAAGCTACTCCTCTCCTGGAGTAGCCGGGTTCCACACCTGGCTCTGGCTTCTGACCCCTGTTTCCTGCTTATGCAGATCATGGGAGGCAGTGATAATGCTTCAAGTAATTGTGCCTCTGCCATCCTCAGGGGAAACCTGGATTGAGTTCCTGTCTCCCAGCTTTGGCCCCAGCCCCAGCTGTCAAGAGCATCTGCGGAGTGAGCCATGGGATGGGAGCTCTGCCATTCAAATGAGAGAGAGATTGAGAAAGAGAGAGAAGGAGAAAGAGAGGGAGAGAGAGAGGGAAGTAGGTTTATATTTTCTTTAAATTATTTTGCAGTTGATGGTTTTTCACTTGAGGCCACACCTAAGCCTAACACAGTAGCATAAACCCCACCATGCCTGAGTTTTGTCCTACTGGTCTGTCCTGCAACTTGAGCAAGGTTTAGAGACAAAGAAAGAGTTGCAATAAATCAGTCTTGAAAATTGATACAATTGCTTTACATTTAGGAATAAGTTTGCCATCTTTGCACAGAGAATACAAAAGGTCTTCAAAAACCTTCAAGGGAACCTATTATTAAAATACTCTGCATGGATTTCAAATTTTGATGCTCAAATAAGTAATACACTTACTTACATGAAAGGCAGGGATAAAGATCTGCCATCTGCTGGTGCAGCCCCAAATGCCTAAACAGCCAAGGCTGGGCCAGGAGCCTACAATTCAATCCAGGTCTCACATGTAGATGGCAGGGACCCACGCAGCTGAGCCAGCCCCTGTGCCTCCAAGGGTGCACATTAGCAGCAAGCCAGGACCAGAGGCAGAGCCGGAACTCAGACCCAAACATTCCAACACAAGACATGGGTGTACCAGGTATCCACCCCCAGCTTATCATTTGCTTTTATTTTTCCCACATGCTTTTTGAAGTACTCTTGTATATCTACAGAATTTTTAATGCTTTTTTAAAAAAGTGATATCTTGGAGTACCTGACTGATGAGGCTTAAGATATTTTAAATATGCAAAATTTTAGCTTTAAACAAAATTCATTTTAAATATGATTTTGGATTAGTTTCTAATTACAAGATTTGTGAGTTTAGAGGCTTGTGGGAAACCATGCTTCCAAATTTTAACTAGAATGTAATGAACGAGAACTGGAAACTTATCTGTACACACATGCTGCTCTCAGACGTCAAAAGGCTCATCCTGTAATAGGCGCTGGGCAAAGGCAGCCTCTCCCTTTGAGAGTGCTCAGTGGAAGGTGAGTCAAGACTCTCTCACCTAAAACGGAAACACGTGTCCTTACTCCAGGGCACACGGTCTGCTGCCTTCTCCACAGCTCCTGCTGGGCTACCAAGGGTAGTCCCTCAGCTGAGTTCTGGAACCTTCTGTGCACTGCTGCCCTGCTGCCCACACAGAGCCACATGTAACGTCATCGCCATGTACTCTCCAGCATCTGCACAGAGACAGCCCTGTGGCCCGGAACCCCTTCTGCTGCTTTTTTACAAGGTCATCAGCAGGGAGCTGGAACAGAAGTGGATTGATTACCCAGGACACGAAACAGCACCCATATTGGATGCCGGCATCACAGGTGGTAGTTTTACCCACCGTGCCACAGCACCGGCCCCTGGCCAATGACATTTTAAACCATCTTAGCAACTCCCTCATCAACCCAGGTGAAGTCACCTTTGATGGATGTCACCATTCCAGGGGCAGACACAGTCCCAGGTGGCATGCAGGGACTTTGCAGACTGCCTGGCTATGCCCCACACAGGCTTCAGCATTTCAGGCATGGGCACAAAAACATTTGGGGCAAAGATGAATGTGAGACTTTAAAAAAAAAAACGCCCCAGCCTGCCTGCGCCAGACTAGCTCCAAGGTTCAGAACGTTGACCTGTTTTACCTGTAGACCTCAGCATTAAACAATCTCGAGAAATCTGGGAAAAATCTTACCTGGAGATACTTATTTTGTATGCCAAAAGAAATGACTACTGAGATTTCTTACTTTAAACTTTCTTTTCTGTGTAAACTTGATCATGTGTAAGGCAAAGTCAGAAGAAAGCCTCTTTCTTTAAGAACTTAATATTTTTTTCCTGGTAAGAACGGGGCCATCAAAGAAGGAGGTACCCTTCTCCGAAGGGAGGAGAGAACTTCCACTTTGACCATGACCCTATCGGAATAAGATCAAAGTCAGCGAACTCTAAAGGCTTCCATAGCCCTGGCAACTCATGACTAGAGCCTAGGGAGATTACTGACGCCATGAACAGGAGTGTCAAATTGTTAAATCAGCAACAGGAGTCACTGTGTACTTACACCCCATGTGGGATCTGTCCCTAATGTGTCGTCTAAAGCCAAGTGATGCTATAACTAGTACTGAAACAGTATTTTTATACCTTGTATTTCTGTGTGGGCACAAACTGATGAGGTCTTTACTAATTATATACTGAAGTGATCTTCTGTATATAAAGAGAATTGGAAATGAAAAAAAAAAAAACAACCTGGTGTTAAAATGGAAATGGCATAGAAAATTAATTAATTTGAAAAAAAATTATGTAGGATCTCTGTCTTTAATGTGCTGTACATTGCTATTTAATGCTATAATTAGTAATCCAATGGTAGTTTTTTCACTTTATGTTGCTATATGGGCAAAATGTTGAAATCTTTACCTAATATATACTAAACTGATCTTCTGTATACAAAGAGAATTGAAAATGAATCTTTACATGAATGGAAGGGGAAAGGGAGCGGGAAAGGGGAGGGTTGCGGGCGGGAGGGAAGTTATGGGAGGGGGGAAGCCATTGTAACCCATAAGCTATACTTTGGAAATTTATATTCATTAAATAAAAGTTTAATAAAAAAAAAAGAAAAGAAAAAAAAATATTTTTTTCCTGGTGCAGGTCTTGTAGAGCCGCGGGTTAGGCTACGCTGGCAAGGTTGGCATTCTACACTGGAGTGCTAGTGGCTGCTCTGCTTCCAATCCAGCTCTCTGCTATGGCCTGGGAAAGCAGCAGAAGATGGCTCAAGTGCTTGGGCACCTGCACCCACCTGGAGAACAGGGTGGTACAGGCTCCTGGCTTCAACCAGGCCCAGTTCTGGCTGTTGTTGGTATTTGACGAGTAGACCATTCGATGGGAGGTATGTGTGTATGTGTGTGTGTGTGTGTGTGTGAGAGAGAGAGAGAGAGAGACTCTACCTTCTGAATAGATAAATCTTTTTAATTTTTTTTTTCTTTAAAAGCGCTTTAACTAGTAGAATAGCACACAGGCCACATCTGTCACAACTCTGCCTAAATTGCTCCTAGACTAGGAGCACAAGCTTACTCAGAGTTTACCACAAGGTGGCGCTGCTTCAATGCTAATTCCAGACAAGTTCACCATCAGTGACAAGGCCTGTGGCCCTGGAGCATCACATTTCTTGTTGGGGCTCCAGGCCACACAATGGCTGACAGCCTATGTGGGGAATTAAGGCACTGAGGCAACAACCTTCCGCCCCACTGTAGGCCCGGCCTCACAGAACGCATTCTGACATACTCGGTCCCTGCAAAAATTCATTTCAGGCTCACCTGCGACCAGCAAGGCACCTAAGGGAGGCAGGAAGGCCTGAGCACTCCTGCAGCAGACAGAAGTGCAGCACTGAAGGGTCAGTGACCCTTAGGTCCACACTGAAATACAGGGTGACGACAGACAGGGAGATTCCAAACAACCCACACAGACTTACATAAGTTACAGTGGTCCACTCTATTGCCAGGAAGGGGACGGCTGATGCCACCCCTGACGTGTGCATAGGGAGTTTCTTCCAGAGAGCATGGAACACTTCAGGAGCAGGGAGGAAAATCAAAATAACTCCTCCCACGGAGAACACTGGCAACCACACCTCAGCCAGGCCAACGTCGCCCGAGACACAGCACATCGCCAGTGCGTGCCATCCACACGGGTGCTGACAAGGACACTTCTGGGCTTCCCAGACGTCCCTAACTCGAGCCGAACCACGAGAACAATACCACACAAATTCCTATAGAGCCAGGGCTCGTCAAAACCATGAAGGTCACCCAAACAAGCACAGTTGGAGCCACTGGCCCAGCCACGCGGCGTCTGAGACGTGGCAACTCACGTGCCGGGTTGGGGTCCCGGAAGCAGAACAGGACATGAGGTATAGGCTACGGCATTGGTTCAGGAGTTGTGAGAAATGCACTGTGCTCATGAGCTATGTCAGTGACAGAGCAAAACTCCGTACCACCCCTCACAACTTCTCCATAAATCTATTCTGAAACAAAAAGTTCTCTGAAGGGAAGAGTTCAGCCAAGGCTCAATGGTCACTACGAGGTGCTGTCGCACAAGGGATCCCCTTACCTCCTGCGTTGAGGTGTTTGGGCTGTGTCCCCTGCAGTCCCTGGACAATCGATCGTCACAGAGGAAGAAGCCAAAGCAGGAAAATGCTGCCCCGCGGTAGACCCCATGAAGGACGGGGGGCGGGAGCACAGTGCTCGCCGGCACCCGTGCGCCCTGCACATTGTGAGACTGATCTGCCCTAAGGCAGCTGTCCTGGGTGGCAGCAGAGCGAAACGGAAATGACCCCGGCTCTGGAACCAGACGGGCCCAGGTTCAAGTGCCAGCCAGTCATTAACCAGCTGGGTGACCTTCAAGAAAGTTATCTAAACTCTAGGGGCTCCCCATCTACTGCCTGTGGTGCTTGCACTGGCACCTCAGGGCTGGAAGTGTTTATAAAGTGTGCCGTATGTGATAAGTACTGAGCAAACGCTAGGTCTCCATTCCTCCTTTCCCTTCCTCTGAGGCCAGAGGCACGCAGGGAAACTAGAGTCCAGGGCTCAACTCAGACCACGACGTGTTTGCCCAAGTAAAACTTTACCGGCACAACAGCCATGACTCTATGAATTCTCTCTGGCAGCTCTGAGCTGTAAAACAGAGTTTTTAACTCACAGAGTTAAACAACAGAGGCTGTATGGCTCTCGAAGCCTAAACTATTTACTGCCTGGCCTTTGATAGAGAAACTTGGCCAATTCTGCATGAAGGTCATCAGTTACTGAATTCCCAAAGCTAACAGGTACCTTTCATCTCTTATTGTACTTGACCCTCAAGATACCTGCCTCAGATGTCACATCTAGGAATCCATTCTCCTTCCCCAGGGCCTGGGATCCGAGCTCAGTCTGCACTTCAGCTTCCTGGCGCTCCTCGCACACAGAACTCCAAGGGAGCACCAGATGGTCCAGACACGCAAAGTGCACCTGCTCCAAGCTGCGGCTCATCATGGCCACACCTGCACCTCCGGTAGTGAAGAAGCAGCAGCATTATTTGGAGTGCTAAGACGATACTCTACCTTTCAGAGCCTTCAAATCCTCACCCAAAATACAGGTGGAATGCCTGCCTTGGGAATACCACAAAAACTGAAGCTGAAGAAAATGTAAAGCTACTAGGCACAACATTTAGAAAAATCTGGATCCATCCAGCAAACCACCTCAAAAGCCAGGCCTTCCCAAGCGTCCCCAGTGGCATGCAAGCGGTGAGTAAATTATGACTCCCCTAGGCTGTCAGGCAGCATGTGGAGCACGCCTCAATGGACAGTACACTCATCCAAGGGCTGTCCCAAAAGTCCCTGGACTCCTATGTGTGCGATATGAAAGGGGCAGTGCTTGTCTTCCTCCCCAGTCTCCTATACAAAAACATTTCCCTAAAATGTTCTCAAGTCACCCTCCACTCCACGCCATTCTCCTCTGCCGGGCAAAGGTTTAAACCCCTCTACTTAGTACAAGGGTCCCAACCAGCCTCCTCAACTGCAAGACGGCCTGCAGGAAGCCACCACGGCCCTGAAACTCAGACCTATTTATACACATCTCCCTGCCTGAAAATGGCCGCAGGACACCACTGCCGAAGGAATCAAATCCGTGCTCATCTCATCCCTGATCTGCTCCAACTCTGCTCACCTCCCACACTACCCTCCCCTAGGCTCCAGCAGCACAGCCTCTGTGTGCCCTGGGGACCTCACGTGGGGCTCCTCTTTCCCTATGGGAAACCCACCTCCTGAAAGCTCCCGTTTGCCACGGAGCTCCTAACTCCTCTTTAAGAAGCCCCTCGGCAGTCACACTCACCGGGAAACCTCCCAGTGTCCACGAGGTAACACCCCTTTGCTACCCTTCCTCCCCAGCATCATTCTCCCCCAACCCGAGGTCTCCAAGGCGTAGGGCCAAGCGTTCCTGACGTTTGTATCCACCTCATGTCCAGCCCAGTGCCCAACACATGGCAGAGGCTCAAAAACCAGCACAGAACCAGTGTTGACGGAACCTCACGGAATCATCGATTTAAAGGTTTCACTAACTCCGGGCCATTCGGAAAATAAAGCTCACCACCAGAAAGCGTCAATCCACCTCCACCATGCCGTCTGACAGTCGCAGGGATCCTGGCACAGTCCCCGGCCAACTCGGCTGCCAACCTGTCCAGGAGAGCCGGGGGCGGAAAGGGCTTACGAGGGCACGGCAGCAGAGCACGGGCGCTGAGAATCCCAGCATGGAAGGAAGCAGCACGGACGCGAACCAGGAACAACGGACGGGTGTCAAAATGCAAGCAAAGCACGATTCTCGGAAGCCACGTGCTGGAAAGCATCTTTCCAATCCCAGGACCCGTGTCAGGCTCCACAGGCCTCCTGTATATGTCCCTGTGCCTACCACAGATATCTACGAGCCACAGTGTCAGTCCACAGGACTCACGGAATTCTGGGCACAGCTAAGATTCCTTTTTTTCTGCCTTAAAGGGATCTTCTATTCCTCAGTTTCTTATTAGTACATCACAAACTACAGGAAAAATAAAGTGCTGGGGCTGGCATTGGGGTGTATCAGGTTAAGCCGCCACCTGTGATACTGGCATCCCATATAGGTGCCAGTTCGGGTCCCGGCTGTTCCACTTCCCATCCAGCTCCCTACTAATGCGCCTGGGAAAGCAGCAGAGGATGTCCCAAGTGCTTGGGCCCCTGCACCCAACTGGGAAACCTGGAGGAAGCTTCTGGCTCCTGGCTTTGGCCTGGTCCAGTCCTGGCCATTGTGGCCATTTAGGGGAGTCAACCAATAGATGGCAGATCTCTGTCTCTCTGCCTTTCAAATAAGTAAATTTAAATATTAAGAAACAAAACAAAAAGGAAGTATAGAACATATAGTATAAAACATCTTTCACCCAGCCTGATTTCATTTTTTTTCCCTGAGAATATTCTAGGATTTGGCAGTCGCTGTGAGGTATCTTCATGTCCAGGCCAAATCCATCCCTCAGCTCAAGACAAGGCCAGGTGCGGGGTAGCTGTCCTACCCCCATTCCCCAAAATCTTTAAGATCAGTTTGCTTTGTGACTTGCTTCTCACACACCTCCCACACTTGTGCTCTCACTGGCTGATCTTTATCATGTTCAATAAGAGCTACAACAGAACCAAGAATAAACAACATAGGCATTTAGCTGGAAGCAACTCACACTATGGGAAATAAGAACCAATTAAGTATCCAGCCAGAAGGGAGCCGCGGGGTCAGCTCATCCACAAAGCCGTGCTCAGGATTTCCAAAAGCAAATCCAAATATGGACTTTGTCAACATCTACTAACCCAATCCCAACTACAGGCAATTAGGTGGAGTCCCTGCATCTGAACAGTGGTGACTTCCCTGTCCTCCACGTCACAGCCACAGACAAAAGTCACAAGTAGCTGACATAAGCGAGAGGACAACAGAAGGCAGAGGGGAAACGTGCCACATCTCAGCAGTGAGGACCAGTCTGCTGCAATACAGAAGAAGCTTCCCTCCAGCCCCTTCTAGGAGTCAGGCACTGTACAAACAATCCCTCCCTCTCCCCTTCTCACAGACCCATACGGTACAAAGTTCATCCTCAGTTCCAAAGAAACCAAGGATCAGAGAGGTAAGTGTAGGAAGTTCCAGGGACACAGAGGTACCAAGAAGAGGGACTTGGCGGGCCGGCGCTGTGGCACAGCGTGTAAAAGCTGCGCTTGCATCCCATATGGGCACTGGTTCAGTTCCTGGCTGCTCCACTTCCCATCCAGTTTCCTGCTAATGCACCAGGGAAAGCAACAGAAGATATCCCAAGTGCTTCGGCCCCTATACCCACATGGGAAACCTGGAAGAATCTCCTGGTTGTGGTCTGGCCCAGTTTTGGCTGTTACGGCCATTTGGAGAGTGGTAGCAGATGGAAGATCTCTATCTCTGTCTCTCTTTGTAACTTCACCTTTCAAATAAATAAAATAAATCTTAAAAACAAGATCAAGGATTCGGGATTTTGAACCCAGGTCCATCTGTCTTCCAGCACACTAGGTAGCCTGGGTAGAACTTTCTCAACAAGACGGTAAGAGAAAAGGGGTAGCATTCAGAAGTTCAATTTTATGCAGTGCAGCTAAGGTCTGCTTAAACTTCACAACCTCCTAAAGAAAACAGTAACAATACTCCCTCTATGAATCTTGTGTGCACATATCAAATTTTAATGTATATAAGACTATAAACATACACAATCCTCAGAGTACACATCTGGCTCTAAAAAAAAACTGTATAAAATTTGGCCGGCACCGCGGCTCACTAGGTTAATCCTCTGCCTGTGGCGCTGGCACCCCGGGGTTCTAGTCCTGGTTGGGGTGCCAGATTCTGTCCCTGCTTCTCCTCTTCCAGGCCAGCTCTCTGCTGTGGCCCGGGAAGTCAATGGAGGATGGCCCAAGTGCTTGGGTTCTGCACCCGCATGGGAGACCAGGAGGAAGCACCTGGCTCATAGCTTCGGATCAGTGCAGCACGCTGGCCATAGTGGCCATTTGGGGGGTGAACCAAGGGAAGGAAGACCTTTCTCTCTCTCTCTCTCTCTCACTGTTTAACTCTGCCTGTAAAAAAAAATAAATAAAAAAAAACTATAAAATTTTTTAAAAGTGGCACATTATTTTATAAAATATTTTAATAAGGAAATCTCGATTAATTTAAAAATCCTTTACCAATTGATTTGAAAGGCAGAAACATACACATACACAGCGTGCACTTCCACCTGCTGATTCACTCCAGGGCTGGGGTAGGCCAAAGCCAGGTGCCTTGAACTCAATCCGTATCTCTCAGGTGTGTGGCAGAGACCCATGTATTTGGGCCATACCTGCCACCTCCCAGGATGCACATTAGCAGGAAGCTGGACTGGAAGCAGAGCAGGGACTCAAACCCATGCACTCCAATATGTGATGCAGGTGCCCCAAGAGTTGACTTAAGTGCTGTGCCAAATACCTGCCCCCTGAATTTTCCGCCTCACAAGAGTTGCCTAGTGGCTGGCGCCGTGACTCAATAGGCTAATCCTCCACCTTGCGGCGCTAGCACACTGGGTTTTAGTCCCGGTCGGGGCGCCAGATTCTGTCCCGGTTGCCCCTCTTCCAGGCCAGCTCTCTGCTATGGCCCGGGAGTGCAGTGGAGGATGGCCCAAGTCCTTGGGCCCTGCACCCGCATGGGAGACCAGGAGAAGCACCTGGCTCCTGGCTTTGGATCAGCGCAGTGTGCCGGCCGCAGTGCGCCAGCCGCAGCGCGCCAGCCGCAGCGGTCATTAGAGGGTGAACAAACGGCAAAGGAAGACCTTTCTCTCTGTCTCTCTCACTGTCCACTCTGCCTGTCAAAAAACAAACAAACAAAAAACCCAACCAAACAACAACAACAACCCAAGAGTTGCCTCGTAACTACGTAGATTCCTATTCCATGTACCTCACTTCAGCACCTCTATCCACAGCTAATATTAACACTTGATCCCATGATGCACACCTGGGCATGAGTTTCCTGTGGTTACCAAACACCCTCAATGCCCAGTGTTAGAGCCAGAGCCTTTGTGAAACTTCAGGCTGCGCAAGACAGAAGCATCCATGATACCTGCTGCATTCTCAAACAGCTCCTCCCTCCAGCACCACAGGGGCGTCATGAGCGGGGCGCAGCAACCCCACTTGTATCCCACTATGTGCACTCCACTGAGGCGAGTAAGCGAGGATGTGGCCCACTGGGGCGCACTCTCACCAGCCTGGTGCCTTGGCCAGCCTCTGCCCGTGAGCCCCTCACACCATGGAATGTGGCATACAAGGGATCTATTTCTGGTACGGGGTAGTCCTAACTGCAGTACCTGCTTCATCTGGGGCTCATGCAAATAAACAACAGTCTGTTTCAGCAGCAGAGTAGGACCACTGTGCCATCGAGAGGAAGGACATCTGCGCAGGGCTTTCCTGGGCAATTTAAGGGATGCGTAAACAACCCTGGACACACAGGCCTCTGCCTCATGTGCTGACTTGGTCAGCTGCCTGCGCCGGGCGCCTCACTGGGATTCTGCTCTCACGCGGCATACCAAGCATCACACAGCCCCTCTGCAGTGCTGTCTTCTTCCAGCTTGGGGAGCAGACCTAGACCATTCTGGAGCACTCACTCCATCAGTTCCCTGAATCACGAGCTCTCGTGTCCATAGAGAGCACAGGGGAGAGCCACGAACCGCGGAGGTAGGGCACCGCCAGGCATCCCACCTTTTGGCTTCACCGAAACTGCTCTTAGAGCTTTCCACCCACGCCGACAGTCTAAGAGCCGGCTTCCTGCATCAGGCAATTTTACACGCACAGCATTTTAGTCACTTCGCATGGACCACATACAAACTGAGAGATGAATAATCCAGGGAGCTGGCGGCAGAGCTGCACCTGGAACTCACGGCACTCTGCCACACTCATGTCCTGTTCCGCAGGGCAGTGCTGCCCACCACGCTGCCACACCAGCAAGCACGTGGCCAAGGGTCGAGTCCCACGGAAGGCATCCGGTTGAGGACAATCGCTGCCGAGGGACTCATTCACCAAGGAAGCCGAGACCTCGCGATCACCCACCACAGCCCTACTTGTGATGGCCACATCTCATTTATGTTCTACTGCGCTTGTCTTGCTAGCCCAGGCCGCTATAACGCAAGTACCATAAGCAGGGTCGTTTAAATGCCAATTTATTTCTCACAGAGCTAAGAGAGCCAAGTGCAGTGTCCATCCCTACCTGCATGCAGCCTGGTATGCCTGGGCAGGCTGTAAGGGTTTCTTCACGTGAGATATAGGTTTACTCTTTCTTTTCCCAGCCAAGAGGTTGCTATCCCCACAAACTCCTCTGAACCTAATCACCTCTCTCAAGGTCCCACCCCCTACTACAGGGCCACCTGGGGTTTAGATTTCACTATGGAGTTTTTGGGAAGACATAAATGGGCAAGGTCATGACAACCTTAGGAGAAGCTTCATCACCACCCCATCTCCCAGGCAAGGAAACCCCTACAACCCGCCCGGGCACACCAGGCTGCAGGTGAGTTCCATCCCGACTGCCCATCATAGGGCAGATGGAGACAGATGGCATCTACCAGGCCCCTTCACACTTCAGTCAAAACCAGAACCTCACGAGGGAACTTCCAGCGACTTGAGGTATAGAATTTATTCTCCTGGGCTCTTCAAATGGTGAGCTCATGAGCTGCACCTGGGACCTGCAGCCAGGCGGCAGGACTTTGTTGGTGATGGAAGCAAGGAGAGAATCACACCACCTTGGGAGAGTGTTTCCTAAATTATGTCTCTCATCATCCTTGAATGGAGAAAGGGTCCCATGAGTGACAGCAAGAGGTACTCTAGATAAGACTCTGTCCCAGGAAAGATTACTGATTTCAGCACTCAGAGCCCTGATAATGAAGACTTTTCCCAGGTACTCTAGTGCTCTCTGGGCTCTTTCTTGCAGAAATCACCATGCTACATGCACCTTAGCTTCCCAGCTCCAGCCTTTGCACACCTCTACCTGGTACATGGTCAGCCACAGCTGCTCAGGCACAGCCACACCCAGGCACATATGTGTGTACGCGCACGCACACACACACACACAATTTGAAGATTCAAGCCAGAGCATCATTAGGCTTTTCTTCCTGTCTTTCTTAGCTTTGCAGTAATGTGCATTAATGTTAGATATAATAGCTTCCATGGGCTCTGTGGTTTCTGTGTCTGTGAATTAGAAATGATTAAAAAAAAAAAAAGTCCCTATCACCACTGCCCCTGCCCCCATCCATTTCCTTTGAGGGAAAAACATTCGTTTCTGAGCATGGCACTGGGTTTGTTCCAGGCGCCATCTGACACCACCATGGGGTGCAGCTGACACTGCTACAAAGTGTGAGTGGAGAAACCTCCAGTCATCATTAACTGCAGGCAGTGAGGCAAATACAGCAAAACCCCCAAACGCCTAAGAAAACGGGAGAGTGACAAGAGCATGAGAAAGCAAGGATGCAAGACTGCTGAAAACCCCAGCTTAAAACAGAACCTCTGCTCACCACCTCATGGCAGACAAGACCTGAAAAGGAAGCAGTCCCTTAATTAAACCACCAGCTCTCTCTAGATAGGTCCCCAGCTTTATAAATGTAAGGGACCCTTACCTCTAATTGTTTATGCAGTCACTGGTACTTTCAACCTACCACATGGAGCTTATGAACATGGAATACTAAAATCTACTGGTCTTAACAGTTGTAGACCCATCACCAGGACAAGGGCAGTAATGGGATCCTATTTTTAGGACTCCCATGGGGAAAAGACTCCTGTCCTAAGAAGCTCATGGAATATCAGGGCAAAGGAAGGTGATAAAAGGCTATGCCGAGGGAAGCAGCACAGTACAACAGGCATTTGGAGCAAGAAGAGGCTACTTCTCATGCACGGTAAAGGACCCAAAGCAAGGCTGGAGGAAGCAAGAGATGCAAGCCACAGGTGAGGCTGATGCCAAAGGAAAAAGGGAAGAGATTGAGCAGAGGGGAAAGTGTGGCAACAGAACTGATTTAGGCGATGAAAACCATCCAAAGGGAAAAGAACAGTTTTTTTAATACACAGGTCTGGGACAACCGGTATCTACCTCTCAAAGAATGAGGTTCGTCTGTACCTCACACCACACACAAATAATTCAAAATAAATTGATCACAGATTTCAGTGTAAAACCGTAAAACTTTTAGTAGAACACATGGGTCTATATTTTTGTGACCTTGAATTATGCGGTGGTTACTTAGACATGGCATCAAAATACAGGAATAAAATAGTAACAAACTGGGGCCAGGGTTGTTGAAAGTGGGTCAAGATGCTGTCGCCTGCCATGCCAGCATCCTATATGGGTTCTGGTTCCAAGTCCCAACTGCTCCACCTTTGATCTAGCTCCCTGCTAATGCACCTGGGAAAGCAATGGAAGATGGCCCAAGTACTTGGGCTCCTGTACTCACATAGGAAAGCCAGAAGCTTCTGGCTTCAGCCTGGTCCAGCCCTAGATACATCAGCCATTTGGGAAGTGGATGGAAGATATCGCCCTCCCTCTCCCTCCATCCCTCCTTCTCTCTAACTATTTCAAATAAATAAATCTTTAAAAAAATAATAAACTGGACTATAGAAAAGTTTTCATGCTTTAAACAATATTGCTGCGGAGGGTGTTGGGGTGCAATGGGTTAAGCTGCTGCTTGGGACACTGCATCCCATATTTTAGAGTCCCTGATTCAAGTCCTGGCTGCTCTGCTTTAGACCCAGCTCCCTGCTAACATGCCTGGGAGACAGCAGATGATGGTCCAAGTATTTGAGTCTCTGCCACTCATGTGGGAGACCTGGGTGGAGTTCTAGGCTCCTGGCTTTCCTCTGGCCCAGCCCCAGCTGTTGTGACCATTTGGCAAGTCAACTACCGGGCAAAATACTGATCAATATCTCTCTCTCTGACACCCTGCCTTTCAAATAGATAAGGAAATTTTAAAAAAATATCAAGAAAATGAAAAACAGATAATCCACAGAATGCAAGAAAATATTTGCAAATCACATATCTGATGAAGAACTTGTACCCAGAATATTTTAAAAAAAAAATTTTTTTTTTTGACAGGCAGAGTGGACAGTGAGAGAGAGAAACAGAGAGAAAAGTCTTCCTTTGCGGTTGGTTCACCCTCCAATGGCCGTCGCACCACGCTGATCCGAAGGCAGGAGCCAGGTGCTTCTCCTGGTCTCCCATGGGGTGCAGGGCCCAAAGACTTGGGCCATCCTCCACTGCCTTCCCGGGCCATAGCAGAGAGCTGGCCTGGAAGAGGGGCAACCGGGACAGAATCCGGTGCCTCGACCGGGACTAGAACCCGGTGTGCCAGTGCCGCAAGGCGGAGGATTAGCCTGTTGAGCCACGGCGCCGGCCATTAAAAAAACTCTTACAACTTAATAAATCTACAGTGAGACACCAGTTCACACATACTAGGATGGCTAAAATAAAAAGACAGACAAGGACAAGTGTTGACAGGATGCAGAGAAACCTCATACTTGGCTGGTAGTAATATAAATGTTCAGCCATTGTAGAAAATAATTTGGCAGTACCTTAAAAGGATAAACACAGACTTATAGCATCCAGCAATTCTACTTTTATATATACCCAAGAAGAAAATAAGACAGCTATCCATACAAAAATTCAAACACAAACCTTCATGGTAGCATTATTTATAACAGCCCAAAGTAGAACCCAACCCAAAATCCATCAACCAAGAAATGCATAAACAAAATACATATTTACATACAAAAATATTACTTGGCAATAAAGCAGAATACTGATACCTATAGCATGGATGAAGCTAGAAAATGTTACACTCCATAAATGATCACATGTGATTCTAGTAATATGAAACGCCCAAATAAGCAAACCCATAGATACGGAAAGTAGATGAGTGGTTGCTCCAGGCCGGCTGGAAGGGAGTGAGCGTAACATTAGAGAGGAATACAAAGTGACTAATAATGGGTATGAGTTTTGGGTTTTTTTAGAGGAGATTTTAAAAAGTCCTAAATTGAGACTGTGGAAATTGTTGCCCAACTATATGAAAATGCTAAAAAACACTTTGAACTGAAAACATTTAATGGGTGAAATATATGGTCTGTGAATGACTTCTAAATAAACCTGTTTTTTAAAAATGCAATAGGATAAATCACAACGGGAAAACATATAAATTTGACTTGAGAAAATGAAAAACTTATGGATGTCATAAAACACTATAACCTAATTAAATGGAAAATGATTAGCTAGGAATTTTTTTACAACATACATGACTAATAGCCTCAAAACAAACAGCAACAAAGTTATGATAATTCAGTAAGAACCACATATTGCCCCAATAGAATCAAGAACAATTACGACAAAAAAGTCCCTGAAGAAAAAAATCACAATTAACCAATATATATTAAAATACTTCATCCTCAATGTTAGTAAGTCGATGGATTAATCCAACACTTATTGTCTACCTGATGAAAACATGAGACAGCTTTAGGTATTAAGATATAAGAATGTTCTAGGCCGGCGCCTGCGGCGCCAGCACAGCGAGTTCTAGTCCTGGTTAAGGCGCAGGATTCTGCTCCTCTTCCAGTCCAGCTCCCTGCTGTGGCCTGGGAAGGCAGTGGAGGATGGCCCAAGTCCTTGGGCCCTGCACCCCATGGGAGACCAGGAAGAAGTACCTGGCTCCTGGCTTCGGATCAGCGCAGCACGCCAGCAGTAGTGGCCATTTGGGGAGTGAGCCAACGGAAGGAAGACCTTTCTCTCTGTCTCTCTCTCTAACTGCCTGTCCAAAAAAAAAAAAAAAAAAAAAATACAAGAATGTTCTTGCACTGTTCTTTATTTAGTAGGAAACTGGAAATATTTTGTCTAAAGCAACAGGGAATGGGCATTACTACTGGGCATGTACCAAAGAAATAAGGCAGGAAAGTGGCTGTCTTCTAGAAGGAACAAAGGAAATCAAGATTATATTGCGGGGTCGGCACTGTGTAGCAGGTGAAGCCGCCGCCTGAAATGCCTGCATCCCATATGGGCACTGGGTTCTAGTCCCGGTTGCTCCTCTTCCAGTCCAGCTCTCTGCTGTGGCCCGGGAGGGCAGTGGAGGATGGCCCAAGTGCTTGGGCCCCTGCACCAGCATGGGAGACCCGGAGGAGACTCCTGGCTTTGGATCGGTGCAGCTCCAGCCATTGCAGCCATCTGGGTAGTGAACCAGCAGATGGAAGACATTTCTTTCTTTCTCTTTCTCTCTCTCTCTCTCTCTCTCTGAAACTCTACCTTTCAAACACATAAATAAATCTTTAAAAAAAAAGATTATACTGCATCACTATTTTATCTATTTTTATGATATATTTACTCCTCAAATACTGTTTCTAAACTTTAGAAGATAAAAAAGATATATGCACTTATCTTCACTGAACTATGTATTCAAAGAATTATGTAAGGTAATCACATATTTCTTATGAATAGTTCTTATACTTGCTACATCTTAGAATCAGCTGAGCAGTCAAAGAAAATCTGAGTTCCCAGGCCTTTCCTTAGATGCATCTAAATGATATTAGAATCTCTCAAAGTAGCACCTAGATACTAATACTTTTTTAAACTCTGGGGTGGGGGCCAGGCCGACACTGTAGTGCAGCAGGTAAAGATGCTGACTTCGACACCAGCATCCCCTAAGACTGCCTAAGAGTGCTGGCTGCTTCACTTCTAATCCAGCTCCCTGCTAATGCACCTGGGACAGCGTGGAAGATGGCCCACATACTCGCACTGAGGAGCTCCAGGCTCCTGGACTTGTCCTAGTCCAGCCCTGGCTGTTGCAGCCATTTGGGGAGTGACGGAAGTGCATGGAAGATCTCTCCCTCCAACTCTGCCTTTCAAATAAATAAATAATTCTTAGGAAAAAAAACTTCTGGGTAAATCCAAAATTTATAATGAAATTGAATAAGGATGGGGGCCAGCCCTGTGGCATAGTGAGTAAAGCCGCCATCTATAGTGCTGGCATCCCATATGGGTGCCAGTTCAAGTCCTGGCTGTACCACTTCCGATCCAGCTCTCTGCTGTGGCCTGGGGATGCAGCAGAAGATGGCCCAAGTCCTTGGGCCCCTGCACCCGTATGTGGGAGACCAGGAAGAAGCTCCTGACTTTGGATCAGTGCAGCTCCGGCCATTGCAGCCATCTGGGGAGTGAACCAGAGGATGGAGGATCTCCCCTCCCCCACCGCCTCTCTCGGCCTCGGCCTCTCTGTAATTCTGCCTTCCAAATAAAATAAATCTTTAAAAAAAAAAAAAAAAACTAAATAAGGGTGAACTATGTCCAAAGTGGAGTAAATGCACGCACACTGGTTCTCCATGCAAACGCACATGCTCATCAGAACAACAGAAAATGTGTCACTTTTCACAGCTGGACAAGCAGTGAGGCTCAGGGAAGGCTGTCTCCTCCTTGGGCTATCACATCACAGGACTCCAGGAGGAAACCAAGAATGTCTCCCTGTCGGCCACTTGACGAAGGGCTGTCCTTGCTGAAGGGCAGGTTCCGGGCTGTGGCCCTGACCTCAGAGATGAAAGCAAGCGCTGGACTAGCAGAACGGTGCATGCCCCCAGAAAGCTCCAGACACACCTGTGCACAACCTCGCACCACCCCTGTGCATGACGGAGAACACAAACTGTGGCCCCATCCTGCTCACGTGTCAACCTACAGGCAGAACCCCAGGGCCGACTGGCACGAGAGGACCAAGCCCTGCATGGACTGGGGGCAAGTTCCACCACAGTTGAGAGGCCTTGGCTTGTTGTGCACCGAGGCCCTCGCGCCCCGACATGCCTGTGAGGTTCCACAGGGTTCTCCAGGAGCCTCGCCGAGCACTAATGACCACGGTGGAGGGGAAATCTCAAAACCAGCTGAGTGTTTTTCTGCCCATGAACTTGATCTGACTCAGCTGTGATAATTCCCCTGACACACTATCCTGGAAAGAAAGAAAATGGAAACTGTCTGAGAAGTGCAGACAGAAGGAAAAGTTCAAAAGATGAAAGGGCACAGAACGACGTCTCCCCACCGCCTCTTAAAATTCTCCCTAGTCACAGCGAAGCCTGATAAAACAGCTGGGAGCACTAGCCATTAGCAGGTCCCAGAAGATGTTAACTTCTGAGAGAAGCCTCTCAAAGAGCTGCTGGGAGGAATGTGCAATCAATACAGCCTCTCTGCAAGGCAACTGGGCACTGGGCATCAAGGTCCCATTGGCTCGGTAATGCCACTGCTGGGAACGTGCCCCCTCAAGGAGCGCGCAGAGCGCGTATATGTTACTGGGGAGAAATATTCACGCCAGTTCTGCAGAGAGGTACCTTCTCACTGTTGTACAACCCACTATGCAGCATATAGGCTTAAAAATGGCTCAGGTGGCAAATTTTATTTCACCACAGCTGAAAATAAGAAATTTAATAGCAAAACCAAAGCAAAACACCTTGGCTGGAGCTACAATTCTAACAATCAGAATTCAGTTTAAAAGTTTTTTGATCGCAGGATATTTAAACTATGGCAGTAAGTCTCAAGTCCTTCAAGCAAACTGAGCCTTGCTCATGTGAACATACAGGGTGAAAAAAAGGCAGAATGTGAAGGTTATACAGTGGGGTCACAGGTTTAGGAGCAGTAAATTAAAGGGGAAAAAAACATATATATCAAAAATGCTAACAGCAGTTCTCTCTCCATGATGAGATTTCCAAATTTTCTGTAGGAAACACTTTTGTGGGGTGGCAGGAGGGGGCTCTTGGCCTATGTTAACTCTGGGTCTAAGTATCAAAGAGCCGGTGTGAGCTCCACTTCATGGCCTGTCAGCATGGAGGATTCCCCCTTAAGGAAACTGCCGGATCAGCCATGGCAACAGTGAGACCCAACCGGAAGTGGAACGGCAGAAGTGGGAAGGCTTGCTTTCTCCGGTCTCCCCACACAGCAGGGCCCAGGACAGGAGCGATGTCACCCTCTGGTTACCACGTGCTGCAGCACTCTAGCACAGTGTTTCAAAAGGCTGCTTCTCCATGACGTCCACCTTTCGGATGGTCTCCTAATGGGCCCACAGTGATCTGGCAAAGAGTAACGCAAACACCAAGTAACTAATGATATTACTAATAAACAAGCCGCCGGAAGCAGGCGTTTCTCCTCTCGGGAAGACAAAAGGATACACGGCAAACACTGACAAATTCTCAATCCACAAAGACTTGCATCAGCCACAGAACTACTTTCATGGAGGCTGGTCATTGTTTTCATGACCAGAAAATGGATTTTCCATTGAGGAAAAACACAAAAGATTCTGAAACAATAGTCTGAAAATAGAATTTCTGGCTAGCATGAAAAAGCGTAAGAAACAATGGAGAAAGGTGGCAGAAGAGTAAGTATAAACAGTGACTCTCAATACAAGTGTCAGAAACTTGATCACATAAAACGTATAGCCACATGATGATCAGGTTAATGAAACTACCCCTGGCCCAGAGTTCTCAGGACCCAGCAGCTAACTGCCAACTGCGTTAATATACACATTCCCATCAATGCAGGCCTTTGTACACAGTGGACAGTCTTGGGCCCTAGCTAGAATAATAGCTCCAGTCCCTGACAGTTTCTTAATTAGCATCAATTATAAAGAGTTTCTACCCAGACAAGTAAAACAGGCTTGTATTTTTTTTTTTTTTTTTTTTTTTGCAGAGTCAACCAAGAGGAAGAGGAAGGGGCCTAACCCTTCAAATCAGAACAGAAGTCACCAAGGGAATGGAGGAGCTGTGTGTAAAGGGAGCACGGCCTTTGTGTAAAGGGTTGGGGACAGGGCTCGATACCCTCCAGGCGCTGCTGTATTTCCTGTATCACTAGTGGGTGACAACAGGGCTAGCTTTTAAAATAGATGGGTATTTTTAAATCCACAGCACATTCACAACCATATGTCAACTTTTTTTTTTTTTAACCAGCAGGTAGAACATTAGGGCTCTGGGTACCTTTTTAACAGAAAGGATGTGTGTTAAGAGACTGTGGAAAAGTATTGTGTATAGTTTGATGTATTCAGTCTCTGCCATTTTTCAGCAAGCATCTCTGCCCTTAATGTTTCTTTTCCAATTAAAATTGCTGAGGTAATGAAGCCAAATTACCACTGTGAGCCATCAATTTGCTGCAGAAGCACTGCTCTGTTAGACATATCTGCTTAGCTGATTTCATTATCATTTGGACCAAAACATCTAAGACAGGATATTTTCTTCAAGGCAGGGAAAGGTTGAATGGTACAGAACTACGACTCCCTTCTACTCGCAAAGTCCTGCAAAGCATTTGGCAAAAATAAATTTCACTCCCACAGAGAAAACCTTTGGGATGTTCTCTCAAAACCATAAATACCTCATCTGGTCTGGACATAGAAGGACGCAGGCCTTGCCCCCATTTCCCTGCCCACACACCTGCAGCATCTACAAAACCCTTCTGGAAATCCACACTTCCCAGTTTTCCACCGCTACTCCAGGTGCCCACTGAAACAAACACTGAATGTGTTAATAAGAAAATTATATCAGAAACGCAGTATTTCCTGGACTCTCTCAAGTCTTGCCCAGTCCTAAGGTCCAAGCAACATCAATTCATTTGCAGTAGTGCAGACAACAGGAAGGAAATGTTGTCCAAAGGCTCCAATCTCTGCACTTGGCCTTACCTTCAACTGAGGTCCCTTAAAGAGACAGATAGGCAGGGAATACTCAGAAAAGGCACCTTGAGGATGGTGTTATGGCACAGTGGGTTAAGCTGCCATCTGTGATGTATAGGATCACCAGTTCAAGTCCTAGCTGCTCCACTTCTGATCTATCTCCCTGCTAATGCACCTGGGAAAGTAGAGGAAGATGGTTCAAATTCTTGGGCCCCTGAAACCCATGTGGGAGACTGGGATTGAGTTCTGGGTTCCTGGCTGTTGTAGCCATTTAAGGAGAGAACCAGAAGATGGAGGATCTCTGTGTGTGTGTCTCCCTGTAACTTTGCCTTTCAAATAAATAAAAATCAATCTTTTAGACAAAAGAAAAGACTTGCTGCTTGCCCTCAAGCATCAGACATGGAAAGCACATATTAAAGAAAAAATTACTGATACTGGTCAATGCACAGTAAGGCAGACTTTATTTGGATGTAGGGCAGGACACTGCAGTGGAATTTTGCAGTTGAGAGACAGATGGGGCTCAACCCCCTATACAGCATGGACCAGTGGGAGTTTATGGCCAAGCAGCCCAGTTGCAGAGGGTGGGGTGGGGGGAGGGTGTCCATGGATGGAAAATTAAGAAGGGGAAAGGGGAGTCTGGCTAAACTGACCTAACAGGGTTCTTGCTGCAGCCAGGCCAGGGTGATCAGACACCACCCGGGGGACAAGGGATGGGCATTAGGCTCCCAATCCGGTCAGAGGAGTTATTGCTAAACTGACTTAGCAGGTTTGTTTGCCTCATACTGGATTTTTACAAGAAAGTGCACAGACGGCCCTGCAAGAAGTTTCTGCAGCCTCACTAAATGTCAGTTATAGACACCATTTCAGAGTAACACAACAAAAGACACAGTTGGTATCAAAAAGTAAAATCCTGTGCACAATTTTTAGCAAGTCGAGTAATTCCAGTAGGCACAGGCCAGCGAGAGAGGCAGTGTGGGGCCTGGGCTTTGAAGCAATGAGGAACTTTGACAGCTATGCAACAGGGGAAGCCAAAGACAAAAGCAAGGATGCTCCAGGGATTTTCCCTGATTTGATAGACAGGTTGAACACCTTGGCACAGGAGTCACTTCACACCCAAGCCTTCTCCAAGCTCCAGCCGATGACTGGGTTGTAAACAATGCCATCCCAAATTTTTATGTAAAAGAATCCTAGAGTGGCTGGCACCGCGGCTCACTAGGCTAATCCTCCGCCTTGCGGCGCCGGCACACCAAGTTCTAGTCCCAGTCAGGGCACCGATCCTGTCCTGGTTGCCCCTCTTCCAGGCCAGCTCTCTGCTGTGGCCAGGGAGTGCAGTGCAGGATGGCCCAAGTGCTTGGGCCCTGCACCCCATGGGAGACCAGGAGAAGCACCTGGCTCCTGCCATTGGATCAGCGCGGTGTGCCGGCCACAGCGTGCTACCGCGGCGGCCATTGGAGGGTGAACCAACGGCAAAGGAAGACCTTTCTTTCTGTCTCTCTCTCACTGTCCACTCTGCCTGTCAAAAAAAAAAAAAAAGAATCCTAGAGCAATAAAAAAAAATCTGGACCAAATCCACAGCAACATTTCCAACTGAACATTTGCCCTCTTAATTTCATCCCTAAACCTCAAATATCCATTAAATGACTCAGAAATAATGCAGATATCTTTTCTAGGAATATAAATATCTAGAAGACCAGCAAAACAGATACCAATTAATTCCACAGCCTCAGGGCACCTGTTAGATGAATTCCAAATATGTTTGCACAGAATTGAAAAGAACCCTTGAGTGGCACATGATGCAGAAGTCTCAATTTATCCTGCCTTTTGTAAATAAACACTCAGCAAGCCTGTAGGAGTATCCAAGAACTCTTCATGACTTCCAGGCAATGGCATTGTGGAAAGGCTGTCCTCACCTCTGAATCATAACCTCTCAAAGTGCAATCATGTTTGACTTTTTCAGTAACACTAAGTGGGAAAAGCACATGACAATGGGGGAAACCAAACTATATCACATGAGTGATCCCTAAGTCCCTGTGCCCCATCCCGTCACAGGTCTGTGTCTCTACAAACACCTGAATGTTACAGCTACTCAAACACTGATGCAATCGATTAAGCACATCAGTATCAAACACTTGGCAGTAACAGATGGACTGTTGTCAGGTGATACTTGCCTACATCCATAATCTTTAAACATACCTCATGTGAGTTTAGATTTTGGTGCTCCTTAATTCATCAACAAGAAAACTATACAACTGATGGCTAACACTAGCACTGATATTAATATCTTGACTCTAAAAAATTTTAGCCTGAGCAGTCCAAACAGTTTTCATAGAGAACAGGACAAATCTATTAAAACCATACTTCTTTCTTACAGAATTTTTTCTTCTCCCAGAAGCTACTGTAACAAAGACAAAACACTCTCCCAGATTTCCTATGGGCACTAGTTTCGCTCATGTCACAACACGCAGTACCCTTGTTTGGGTCCTGTTCTGAGGCTTCTTTACCTGGGGACTTTTTGTTTGATCTTGACTGCACCAAGTGAGACTGTCGAGGCAGCAAGGGCGATGAAGGCAGAGACATTGAGACACCTTTGGCCAAGCTCACCCTATAGGTGTCCTCTGCTAGGGGAAGGCTGCTGATGGGAGAGTCGCCAGGAGGCAGGACTGCAGAAGTCTCAGGACCGAAGTCTCCTCCTGGAGTGGAGAGAGAAAATAACTCCAGTTAGACCATCCGGTACCAACTCATGCAAATTTAACTGCTACAAACTATATTCTTAGAATATAATTCTCATGTACCAGATGCATGTGTGTTGAGTATTTTTAAAATTTATTTATTTGAAAGTTGAGAATTACAGAGTGGGATATCATCCATCTGGTGGTTCACTCCCCAGATGGCTGCAATGGCCAGGGCTGGGCCAGGCTGAAGCCAGGATCCAAGAGTTTCATTTGGGTAGCTCACGTGGATTCAGGGGCTCAAACAATTGGGCCATCTTCTGCTGCTTTTCCCAGGCACATTAGCAGGGAGCTGGACGCTAAGTGGAGCAGCTGGGACACAAACTGTCACTCATATGGGATGCCAACATTGCAGGTGGCAGCTTTACCCAAAATAGCAGCCCCTGTGCTGAATATTTTTAAATGACTTTCCTCTGGCCTTCTCGAAACTTTTTACCACATAAGGAAAACTCAAGCCTCACCCACAAGCATCAATAACTGCCCTCTATCCCTTTTTGTCCCACCCCAACAGGTTTGGTTTCACTCTTAAAAACAGGCCCAGAAAGCCACTGACCTAAGATTAGATCAAGTAGGAAAGACCCATTTTTTTTTTAAAAACTTTTATTTAATGAATACAAATTTCCAAAGTACAGCTTATGGATTACAATGGCTTCCCCCACCCCATAACTTCCCTCCCACCCGCAACCCTCCCCTTTCCCGTTCCCTCTCCCCTTCCATTCACATCAAGATTCATTTTCCATTCTCTTTATATAAAGAAGATCAGTTTAGTATATATTAAGTAAAGATTTCAACAGTTTTCACCCACATAGAAACACAAAGTGAAAAATACTGTTTGAGTACTAGTATAGTATTAAATCACAATGTACAGCACATTAAGGACAGAGATCCTACATGAGGAGTAAGTGCACAGTGACTCCTGTTGTTGACTTAACAAATTGACACTCTTGTTTATGGCATCAGTAATCACCCTAGGCTCTTGTCATGAGTTGCCAAAGCTATGGAAGCCTTTTGAGTTCACCAACTCTTATCATATTTAGACAGGGTCATAGTCAAAGTGGAAGTTCTCCCTTCAGAGAAAGGTAACTCCTTCTTTGATGACCTGTTCGGAAAGACCCATTAAAAGCTTTGATTTCAATGGAAGTAAGAGAGGTGGCTTACTGGCCTCACACAGCTATCACTGGAAGAGAGTCACACACCTTGAGCCTTCCATAGCTCCTCTCCAATAAGGCAAGCCAAGGGAGGAGCCAGACTTCTTCCATGACCCTCCCCATCACCACCCCTCTGGCCTCTCAT
The DNA here is from genome assembly GCF_033115175.1 of Lepus europaeus. NCBI lineage: Eukaryota > Metazoa > Chordata > Mammalia > Lagomorpha > Leporidae > Lepus > Lepus europaeus. The sequence goes on along the minus strand of NC_084827.1, from coordinate 101,185,167 downwards.
CCCACTACTCCACACCCCCTAACACAGGGCCCAGCGCCCTAATACTTGGCAAGCCACAAACAAGTCACAGGACTAAACCATGGCTTGCTTACTGGCCAGGATCCCCTGGGTGCTCAACCCCTAAATGAACCTGGGCACAAAGAAGCTTACTCTTATGACACTGAACACTCTAGGGCAGGCAGATCCCTGGAAGAGAGGATGCAACCACAGTGTAGGCAAAGCAGGCAAAGGGGGCCACCATTGTGGCTCAGTCACGGCCTGCAACACTGGTGTCCCTTATGGGCGCCGGTTTGAGTCCTAGCTGTTCCACTTCTGATCCAGATCTTTGCTAATATCCCTGGGAAAAGCAGTGGAAGACAGCTCACGTCTTTCAACCCCTGTCACCCATGTGGAAGACCTAGACGGAGTTCCAGGCTTCCTGGCTTTGGTCTGGACCAGCCATTGCTGTTGCGCCATTTGGAGCGAAAATCAGCAGATGAAAAAATCTCTGACTCTGCCTCTCCCTCTCTCTGTAACTCTTCCTTTCAAATAAAAAAAATAAATCTTATTTAAAAAACAAACTATACAAGAATACAAGCAACAGAGTATCTTATTTGGGGCAGCCTCTCCAATAATATACAGCCAGTCCTCAAGTACTCAGAAAATATTCTTTCCTCCTAACTGCTACTACTCCTCTCCCCAGCACACATGTAAGAAGCAACCAGAGGGGGGCCAGTGTCCTGGCATAGCAGGTAATGCTACACCTGCAACATCAGCATCCATATGGGTGCCAGTTTGAGTCCTGGCTGCTCCACTTCCCATCTAGCTCCCCACTAATGGCCTGAGAAAATCAGTGGAGGATGATCCAAGTGCTTGGACCCCTGCACCCATGTGGGAGACCCAGAGGAAGCTCCTGGCTTCAGTCTGGCTCAGCCCTGGCCATTGCGGCCATCTGGGGAGTGAACCAGTGGATGGAAGATTGATCAATTTCTCTTTCAAAATAAATAAATCGTAAAAAAAAGAGAGAGAGAGAGAGAGAGAGAGAGAGAGAGAGAGAGAGAGAGAAGCAACCAAGGATGTGCAGGAAAATCACTACCCTGACAACCACAAAGTATCTGCAAACTCTCAAAGACTGACAGCAGAGTCAGGAAGACAGGAGTACGTAATGTTTTCCACAAGCAAACCATTCTGTCTGACAAAAGCTATCAAACTGGTCTTTGCAATGCCTAACTTCAAAAACTCAAGGACTAGATTTGAGAAAAGAAGAAAAATGGAAGCTGACTAGCTGGGCAGGAACTCAATTTTTGCAGATCTTTGTGTACGAGGCTTGGAACCACCCTGTTCCAAATGGCTTCACTGAGTTTGTTTTTCACGTTAGGAGCCATGGCAGGTAGAGTCACTGTCTTGGCAGCCTGTGGTGAGCTCATTTCTTACTTCCAAAGGCAACTCCAAACCAGCAGAGCTGTGAGCGGAAAAGGAGTGAGCTCTGCAATGGATAAGTCGGCAAAATGAGAAATAGAACTTTGGTTTCATCTGAGCCAGCTGTGCGTGAATAGATTTTAATAAACTTAGGTAACTAAAGATTCATCCTCGATGACTGGCATGTGAAGCAATAACAGAAATACTAGGACATCCTTACTGGAATTACAAAAACAAGGACATTTGTGCAAACACCCAGTTCTGCCCTGTAGGAGGGAAGCAGGCAGGCGCAGGTACAGGCCTCCGCCCCCGGGGACCATGCGAACAGCAACAGTCTGTCACCCACCCTGTTTCCCTACTGGGCACCCCATGGTAGCACTGTCACCATATTCCCAGGCCCACAGGAGCCAGCCTGGACCCTTCAGAAGCCTTGAGCCAGTGCCTGAAGCTTCCTGGCTGTCTCCTTCCACTGTCTGGCAATGAAACAGACCTCATGGCAATGGGCTGCTGCACCTTAAACTATTGGGATGGAACGCTCACTGCTGTGACGAGCCTGGTAAGAGAAGGGGGACGGCAGTTTGTTTTGGCCTAATACCTGGTTCTCATGGGAAGGAGGCAGATCTGTGGATGTTTAGGCAGCAAATACAGGAGTTAGCCAAGAGCTGCAACTCCAAGGGGCTACACACACACACACACACACACACGAGGGTTGTGAGGAGCTTTAAAGAGGTGCCACTTGGGTCCCTTGTGTTCTGAAGAGAGCCACAGTACCCTGTGGCTGTCCTTACGTTGCCTAAATCACAGGCCTGGGTAGCCAGACAGCTGTGGAATGGCCACAAAGACAGTCTCCCCAGTCATTCAGGACGGTTCCTGACCTACACAAAAAACAAATAAAAATCCAGGCTTCGAGTCCCTTAATTTGGATGGGTATACAAAACAAGGGAGAAATACGTATATTTTAATGACACACGAAATAAAGCCAAGATCATTACTGAGAAAATACTGAGAAAAAGTATTTTCCTAAATACTTAAAATTCTCCAACATGATATGTAACAAAAGGGTAAAAGAAAATTAAAGAGTTTCCTAATTACAAGTTCTGCCCATAGAGTTTGTTTATATCAAGCAAAGCAAATATTTTCATTAACTGCAAATCTGGTGGGGCTGAATTTCCAGAACGTGCCATGGCAGCCGGGACCAGCAGCCTTGCAGCAGCTGTGTATCAGCTGCAAGGCAGCCTGGGGCCAGGGCAGGGGCCTCTCCTTCAGCGTCCCCTCGCGGGCCCACCTCTGTCCCAGACCCAGAGACACGCAGTTCTGTTTGGTGTGTTTTTTCAGAAACACTTGAACTTGTGGCTTCCTTAGAAAGGCATGGAGCAGGGAGAGATATGGATGAGGAGGAGGAGGCCAGAGCTTCCCACAGGCGCCAGGGCAGGGGTGGGGTGGGGGTCCCAGAAGGCCTGGAGAGTCCTGGAGCCAGAGGCAGGAAGTGGAAGTCCCTCGCAGCATCCACACCCAACAGCGCCACCAGAGGCTCCGCATGACTGAACGTTTCTCTGCAGCTGCTTGGAGAGCCTTAGGAGGAACGAAACACACTTCATGGCCACAAGGGCACACCCGCAGCAGTGCCCTGAGCTTTGAGCAGATGTTGCTTCCTTTTCTCTGTGACCTCTCTCACTGCCCCCTCCACTGGGGACAGAGGGCACCCTTGCATCCCCCATCCCGGGGCAGAGGGTGAGGCGGCTGCAGAAGCGCCCTCTCCGGGGTACGCGAAGCCAGTGACCAACCGAGGCTGACGTGTGAGGCTGCCTCCTGCTCCTCGGGCAGCAGGTGCATGTGCACGCCACAGCCAGGGCCTCCCACCGTGCCACACTTTCATCTCAGACAGCACGCGTCCAGTCCCTGTCCTGGACAGCAAGCTGAGGTGGGAGCACTCATGAGGGGCCGGGCCCCACAGCGTCCACCACCCTTGCCTCTGCGAGCACTTAAGAACCGGACTCAGCAAAGATGCTCCCCACAACAGACGCATTTCAGCTGGGTTAGAAGTGGTCAGCACAGGTCACACGTTTTCCATAAAGGCCTGAGAGTAAGACTTAAGGCTTTGCAGTCACAGCCTTTCATTTCTCTCTCTCTCTCTCTCTCTCTCTCTCACACACACACACACACACATTTTAAAGACACCAATTCTTGCAATTCCAAAAATAAAACCCCAGAAAGGGCATGGAGTCACAGGGACATTTATGAGGTCCTTTCTGTTCATAATAAACACATACAAACACACACACACACACACACATGAAATGTTAAGCACACATCATAATTTGCAAACATGATGGAATTATCAAAAGGGATAAAGCCATCCAATAGGGTACTTGTAAATTAGCTATTGATAATAGTTCTGAATGTCAACATTTTTGCAATATTGCAGATTGTGAAAAGGGATTTCAAGTCACAATGGAAGAAAAACGCAGATCTGGGAGATGAAAGCACACAGGCGGCAACACAGAATGTTAAATCCAGTGTTACAGATTAGAGTACCCAGAGTGCAGGATTAGAGAAGGGCTTTAAAAATGAGGGCGGGCAAGGCAGGGAGATGAAAGCGAGTGCGTATTTCAGAAAGGGGAGACCCACGAAAGGCACGGGTGAGCTCAGACATTCAGGTAAATAGGTCTGCAGAGGCAGGAAATAAGATTTCCCATTTACTGTGCCACTGAAGTGGCTGGTGGCAAGAGGGGGATGGAGGCTTAGAATAGACAAGATGTTCTGTTTAATCAGCTCCAGAAAACAGGACTTGTTCCATACGCTTATCTGGGGCATTAAATGTATTAGGGCATCTTTTGAACAGGACCTGCCTTAGACTGTGCCAATATTTCTTAAACATATTTTCCATCATAAAATTTTATAACCATACAAGTCATATATGTTTACAGAAACCTACAAAATTGGAAAAAATTTCCACACCATGATGTAGTGTCGCTGCTGGACTCTGCAGAAGAAGGCTCTCTGGGCACCTAAGAGCACTTGAAGCCATTTTGCTTCTTAGAGGATCTCCCAGTGTCCAGGCAGAGCTACTGACTGTTGATGCACACTGTCAACAAGGAAGTTAAGATATATGCATTCAAGAAAAATTTTTCAAAGATAGTCATACAATCATGAGTAACTCAAACAATACAACTAAAAGGCAAGAAAGCAACTAACTCAAGGGCACAGAAAAACCTGCCAATGGGAACAAATTCCCTCTGTCTTCCAAAGCCCTGGAGGCCAGTTCTAAATACATGGTAAATAGCACCCTCACAATGTTATTCTTACTTCTCAACAGTTACAGAACAAAGTGCACAAGTGTGCTCTACCCTGGACAGAGGGGCACACAGACTAGTGCTTCTTCTCTAATTGCCCAAGTTTTGGGGAAGGTGGATAGCATATTAGTTAAGACACGGGGACAGGGACCGGCGTTGTAGCTTAGCGGGTAAAGCACATGAGCACCAGTTCAAGTCCCAGCTGCTCCACTTCAGATCCAACTCCCTGCTAATGGCCTGAGGAAAGCAGCAGAAGATGGCTTAAGTGTTCATGCCCCTGCAACCCAAACAGGAGACCCAGATAAAGCTTCTGGTTCCTGGCTTTGGTCTGGCTCAGCCCCAACCACTGAGGTCATGTCAGGAGTGAACAAGTGGATAGAAGATCTGTCTCTCCCATTCTCTCTGTAACTATGACTTTCAAATAAATAAATCAATAAATCTGAAAACAAAACAAAACAACAACAACACTGGGATGTCCACATCCCATATCAGAGTACCTGAGTTTGAGCCAAACTCTAATTCTGATTCTAGCGTCCTGCTAATGCACACCTGGCAGGCAGCAGGTGACGGCTCAAGTACATGAGTCACTGCCACCCATGTGGGAGATCCAGATTGGGCTCCCGGTAACTAGCTTCGGACTGGCTCATCCTTGCCTACTGCGGTCCTTTGGGGAGTAAACCAACTTATAAAACCTCTCTCCCTCCCCACACTCTTCAAATAAATAATTTTTTTTAAATTTGTCTATGTCTTTCCATAAGACATGTCACCATACAAGAGTTTCTATGATTTGGGCCTGCTTGGTGGTGCACTAGGTTAATCCTCCACCTGTGGCCCCGGCATCCCATATGGGCGCCAGGTTCTAGTCCCGGCTGCTCCTCTTCTAGTCCAGCTCTCTGCTGTGGCCTGGGAAGGCAGTGGAGGATGGCCTGAGTGCTTGGGCACCTGCACCTGTGTGGGAGACAAGGAAAGAAGCTCCTGGCTCCTGACTTTGGATCGGCATAGTTCCGGCCATGGCGGCCATTTAGAGAGTGAACCAACAGAAGGAAGACCTTTTTGTCTGTCTCTCTCTCTCTCTCACTGTCTATAACTCTACCTGTCAAATAAATTTTTTAAAAAAAGAGTTTTTGTGATTTAAAAAATATAACTGCAGGGGCATTTGGTATAGTGGTTAAGACACTACCTGGAATGCCTGCATCTCATATGGAAGTACCTGGGTTCGAGTCCTGCCTCCACTTCCAATCCAGCTCTCTGCTAATGTGCACTCCAGTTGGCAGTGGGTAGTGGCTCAAGTACTTAGGTCCCTGCTACCTATGTGGGAGACCCAGAATGGACTCCTGGCTTTGGCCTAGTCCAGTCTTAGCTGCTGTGGGCATTTGGGAAGTGAACCAACAGATGGCAGCTTTCTGGCTGGCTGGCTCTGGTGGCTCTTTCTCCACCTCTCAGCTTTTCAAATAAAAAATAAGAATAAATATTTAACATATATGACCTCAGAAACACTGTCACTACAGAACCCCAAATAAATATACCTTGAAATAATAAATGTTGGGGCCAGCACTGTGGCATAGTGGGTGAGGCCACTGCCTGCAGTGCCAGCATTCCATATGGGCACCGGTTCAAGTTCTGGCTGCTCCACTTCTGATCCAGCTCTCAGCTATGGCCTTCACAGCAGTGAAGGATGGCCCACGTCGTTGGGCACCCATACCACTGGGAGACCCAGAAGAAACTCCTGGCTTCTGGCTTTGGATCGGCTCAGCTCTGGCCATTGTGGCCAGTTAGGGAGTAAACCAGCAGATGGAAAACTCTCTTTCTGCCTCTCAAATAAATAAATACACCTTTAAAGAAATAAAATAATAAATGTTTTCTTAGAGGTAACAGGTGCCAGGATGGGGTTTTAGGTGCTTTATGTACCTTATCTCATTTCATTACCTGTCTTCTTTGGATGAGAAAACCAAGGCACTGAAAGAGGATGCCAACAAATGACAGAGCTGAGTTTAAACCTCCCAGCACCTGCTGAGGAATGTTCAATCAACTGGAGACTCATGTCATGTTGTCCAGGCCAGCATCATGTGGATAGTATGGATGGATCCAAGTCAACTGTCCCAGCACCTCTGCCCTTTGAGAACGCTTGTGAGACAGGCTTTCAATATTATGTCACTTTGTATACTTAATAGGGAAAACCAAAAATAGTGTATGTAGGTCTGTGCACAGTACTGGGCCACAGGAAGAAACCCGTCCCCCTGTCTGTGTTCCCTTTCCTGCCAGCTGCTTAATTAGTTCCCCAGCACTGGGGAGGTACCCAGGCCCCGCGATCATTAATTTTCCTTCAGTCATACCTTTTTCCGTTGCCACACAAGTGAGGCATATCTGAGACAGATGTTTAGTCATCAGGCACCCTAAATAGTTCCTTCTGCTTCCCTTGGTACTGAGCGTTCATTAACTCTGGCAGCATTGGGGTCTGCTGCTTCCCTGCCACCACACAGATACCCCAGCTTGGCCCAGATGAGAGAGGACACTGCAGGCAAGCTGGGGCTCAGAGCTGCCAGTCAGGGCTCACCTGGCATCGATGAGGAATTCACCACTCTACATTTCTTAAGGAGCACACAGCCTACCTTGGTCCTTGGGTCCTGGCCCATACCACAACACAGGCTCTGTGGCTCAGCAGGGTCTGCATTGGGCGCCTAATTGTAGCAGTGGCTCCTATGCCCTGCACACAGAAGGAAGCTGGAACCCTGCCCAAGCTCAGTGTTTTTGTTTTTGTTTTTTTCTTTTAAAGATTTACCTATTTGAAAGTCAGAATCACAGAGAGAGAGAGAGAGGAGAGACAGAGAGAGAGAGGTCTCCCATCTGCTGGTTCACTCCCCAATTGGCCGCAACTGCCGGAGCTGTGCTCATCCAAAGCCAGGAGCCAGGAGCTTCTTCCAGGTCTCCCATGTGGGTGCAGGGGCCCAAGGATGTGGGCCATCTTCCACTGCCCTCCAAGGCCAGAGCAGAGAGCTGGATCAGAAATGGAGCAGCTGGGACTTCAACTGGCACCCATATGGGATGCCAGCACTGCAGGCGGTGGCTTTTACTTGCTACACCACAGTGCCAGCCCCACAGGCAGTGGTTTTTAAAGCTCAACGAGTGACTCTCCTATGCAGGCAGGACGGACAGCCTTTGAGGCCAGAAGGCAACAAAAAGATGCCAGAGGTGTGTGTTCTGATCATCTCGAAACAAAGAGGTAGGAGAGAAGAAAAGGGCAAGAAGCTCAGCAGGTAGCCCATTAGGATTTCCACTATTTAAAATGTCCATTCTTGGGGCTGGCACTATGGTACAACAGGCTAATCCACTGCTTGCAACACCAGAATCCCTTATCAGAGTGCCAGTCGAGCCCCAGCTACTCCATTTTCAATACAGCTACCTACTAATGTTCCAGGGAAAGCAGAGAAAGATGGCCCAAGTGCTTGGGCCCCTTGGGCCCCTCCCACTCAGGTGGGAGACCTGGTGGGAGCTCTTGGCTCCAGGCATTGATCCAGCCCACGTGGCTGTGGCAGCCACTTGGAGAGTGAACCAGCAGATGCAAGTTATGGGAAATCCATCTGCGTGTGTGTGTGTCTTCTTCTCTATGGCATTTTGCATTATGAATTAATAAATAGATCTTTATTAAAAAAAAATCCATTCCTTAACTGTGTATAGGAACAAATACAAGTATACTTGTATACATAGCCAGACATATGCACACACTGAATATTTGTAAATATATACGAACATACTAACACAAACATGCATGGAGGCCTCTAAAAGGACACACATGAACTAGAGGCAGTGGCCATCTCTGGGAATGGGCAGTGACCAGCCAAGAACACAGGTGCAAGGCAGACACACTGATAGGCTCGCACTGTTTTCCATAAATATTTATATTCCCTGGGACGGAGCCATGTGTAGATTTGAGAGGATCTGTAGGTTAAATGGGCCACCCAGGTGGCCTAGCTTGCTAAAGGGGTGAAATAAAGCTCTATTACTGCTTGGCAGTGAGCCTGGCAGAGGTGACTGAAGTCAGCATGGGACACGAGGAAGGGTGCCAGCGACCCGCTCTGAAGGTCGGGTGCCGGCAACACTGAGCGCCACACTCTCATCTCTGCTGGGCTTGGAGCTCACAGCATCTCTTCTCTGCCTATCCTGAACTCAGTCCCCTCTGCTGAGAATGGCAGGCTGTGAGTACAGCTGCTGCTGCTCACTTACCTGGGGATGCTTGGGAAACTGGAGTTTTGCTGGAGAGGGAAGAAGGGAAGAGAGGAACAGGAGAGGGGTGGGGTAGGGATAAGAGAAGAAGGCTGATGGTCAAAGGGAAAGAAATGAGGCAAGACAGGAACAAGGAACAGAGTTGGAAAGGGCAGAGGGAGAACAGCCAGTTCAGGGGCCGGGAAGGCAGGTGGTAAAAGCATGCATTCCTGGTTCTGTTTAAACTACATTGGGCTCACAGGCCAAGCAAAATCTCTCAACACCTTGGTTAAAGCATCTCTCACTGCAAAGGACAGGACAAAAACCAGGTGCAAAACTACACCAAAGATAAAGGGCTCCTAGGAGAGGCAAGAGTTCCTGGGAACTTTAAGGAGGATAAAGGAGCATCCTTTGTTGTTGCAATGAAGAGTGACCTAACTACAGTGGCACAACAGCAGAGCACAGCCCACTGAGGGGCAAGATGTGGGATCCCTCATCCTGCGGTCTGCTCCAGGCCACATATGCCTCGGAGCTGGATAAAACAAAAACTCTCCTGGAATAATCAACTGTGGGAACTGGGAAAACATACAGCATATTAGTGGAAGGAGAGGGCACATCTTCCAGAAGACTTAAAGACAGAGAACAAAACACAGTGGACTGCTCTGCACCCCGCAACAGGAGGCTGTGGCCTCTGCATTCCATGTGGTGCCTCCTTCTGATTATTTAACAGGTATCAAAGACCAAGGTTAAAGACAAGGGAAAAAAAAGTAAATTTAAAAAGCAATAACAACATTATGATCCATACTCAGACAGTGAAACAGAATTAACACCACTGGGCTGGGCATTTGGTGCAGTAGCTAAGATATCACTTGTGATGACCGCATCCCATATCAAAGTGCCTGGGTTCAAGCCCTGCCTCCACTTCCAATTCCAGCTTCTTGGATGTATACCTGGGAGGTATCAGGTGATGACTCAACTACCTGTGTCCCCATCACCTATGTGGGAGACCAGGATGGAGTTCTAGGCTTTGGCCTAGCTCAGCTCCAGCTGTTATGGGCATTTGGGGAATGAACCAGTCAATGGGAGATATCTTCCCCACACCCTGCCTTTCAAATAAAGAAATTATTTTGAATAATTAACACTATAGAAGAACCAACTGATTACATGGAAAATACAAAAGCTTGAAAAGTTTTCCCAGGATAGAGAAAGAAGGGATAAAACTTTGTAACAATGCATAAAAACATTACAGTTGTGGAACACAAGTAGTATTTCTGCAACAAAATAATTTTTAAAAATACTTTTGCACTGAATAATATAGGACAAGAGGAGTCACCATGCTCTAGGCTCTTTCACTAAAGGGTGACTGACCCACACCTAGGCTCATCTGGCAAAGCTTCTAATTGAAAGTTCAAGAAAAAATGAACACAGGCATCCAGGAAGGATAAACCAATGTTTAACAGAAAACAAAGACACAGGGGCTTTGAAAAGAACCAGAACCCAGCAGCCCTGGGGTCCAGGGTGGAGGACTTCTGGGGGAGCACAAGGGGCAGCCTGCAAAAACAGGCTGCCCCTGGATTCTGCAGGTGCACCTCCACCATCAAGGGGATAGCCATGCCTCCAAAGCTCCTGGTCAGTCTAGTCCATGTCTTTCTCCAGTTCTACTGTCACTAGCAATTCCCTGGCATACCCTGACTTGTGGACACACCACTCCAATCTCTGCCTGTGTCACAAGGTGCCCTCCCTGCGTCTACATCTCTCCTAAGGACACCATTCACACCATTTCAGGGTCCACTGTAATCCAGCAGGACCTCATTTTAACTTGATTACATCTGCAAAGACCCAATTTCCAAATAGGGTCATTTTCATAAGGATCAAGGGGTGGGAATTCAATGAATTTTTTGGGAAAAGAAACAATTTAGCCGACAACACGTCTCTCCAATACCAAAAACCACAAGCCAAAAAGCCACAGCTACGCAGGCTGAAGGGGGGAACGGCAGCATCACAATCAAGTCCTGGTAAAGCTGCAGCAAGTTTCCATCATGTGCCACATCAACAGGAAACACTCTCAGCTGGTTAACGACTCAGAAAACCCACTGTCCAATTATCCTCCTGAAGAAAAAAAAATCAGCTACTTAGAGAAGAATCAAAATTAACTACTGAACAGTGGGGACATTATGGCTTAAAAAAAAAAAAAAGGCAATAAACTCTATAATCCAGGCCTGGCCTTCCAGCACTTCACTCAACTGTCCCCCCTCGCACTCCCTTCACATTCAGGAAATGTGTTTTCTGAACCACATCTTTCACCCCATGGTGCAGAAAGACTGTCTTAGCTCATCTGGCAACCTCTGAAAACAGTAACTGGCACTGCCCTGCAGGAACTTGCTAACAATGGCCCACATTTTTCACATGACTGGGACACTGCCTCCCAGCCCTGAGCAGGAAAACAAGTACAGTAGTACAGAACATCACAATGACTGCAGTGACCATTGTCACAGCCAAGGAGCTAAAGTTCAACAGGGAAAAAGGCCAGTGCGGGCTGGGGGACAGCTAAGGAAGACAGAGTTTAAACCTTGTGATGAGCATTTCTTAAAACACGAGGAATACACCTTGAAGTAGCATACACAATTTTTCCATGCCATCTGACGATGGGGAAAGAGTACACGCAACCCCAGGCTGGAAGCCTTTCAAGAGAATGCTGATGATGGTTACTCTTAAGGGGGTGAGGTAAGGATGGTTTCTCCCTCCCTTTGACATTTTCAGCTTCACAGATTCTGACACTTTTTATAATAAGGATGTTTTATAAACGCAAATACACTTTATTTCCCAGTAGGCAATTATTTAAAACATGAATTTCTATCCACCTCCTTTTACTTCTTGCCAGCAAACTACTTCACTGGGTACCTGTCCAGTTCCTGCAGTTCTGCCCTCATTAGTCCCATTCCCCAGGCACAAAAGAAAGAGGCCCCCTGTTCCCACTCTGTTCTCTTGGGGCAGGCTTGCCCTTGTCTGCCCCTGGCTCAAACTGCCCAGAGCTCACTGACGTTGAATGATCTTTGGGGACTGTTCTTATAGGGAAGGTCTGACCAGCTTCCCCTGCAGGCACCATGGGGATCAACACCTAGGGCTTCTATTTAGCTCACTGGTTGAAGGCTCAGCATCCAAACAGCCATGTCCCAGGCTTAGAGTTTGGTCCTGTCCAGGAGCCTCTGCTGGAAGGGAGACAGCATACAGAGGAAGGATCACAAGGCAAGTCAGACAGGGGAAGGGGGTGGGGAGGCCTGGGCCCAAACTCAGGCTTTTATGACAACCCTCTTACAAGAACTACTTTCTGAAGGCAAGCCCCCAGCTACTGAAGGACCTCCCCCGAGGCCAAGCTCTTTCAACATATAATGGCTTTGGAGTTTCAAGTCTTGCGTGCATTTGAGAGCCAAGTCATATTCAAACCACCACATACATTAGTTTATCATTCATTCTATTCCATCTGAAATAGATGCTCATTGTCCCCTCATTCCAAATGAGGACACTAAGACTTACAGGGACACAGTCAGGGGCCTCAGGCCCCACAGCCTGAAGGGATAGATGTGGCATGGAACCCAGGGAGTCTGGCTCCAGGTCAGAACTCCTCTTAATTGCACTGGCACACTAGAGGGTCATCCCAGACAGTGGATTCCCTAACCAAGGTGCAAACAGCACAGAGCACTATTCGGCAATTGAGAAATTCTGACTGTTATCCAGAGATAGTTTAGCAATACATGTTTCCCTGAATGATAATCACCAGGAACATTCTGTCACATTGGACATGCTGACATTTTGGGGGTGGAAAAATAAGTGGAGGGAAAAAGACTTTTAGAACAATGCCATCACCAGTACTCCACCCCCTCGCCAACTACTGAAACCCAAACTCTGGCAATCCCGTCAGCAAAGCTGTCTGCCAACAGGCCTCGGTACAAGAGACAGAATCAAAGGGAGCTGCTACCATTTATCTCATTTCAATTCCTTACAAGGAAAATAGGATCTATAAACATTTTGGGAAAAAATGGCCCAGAGTTTCTAGGCAGCATTTAAAGTTTCCTCCCCAGAAAAACATGTTGAAAAAGGCAACACAACCAACTCAGTTCACACTCTAGAAAAAGGCAGACGAAATCAACTGCATACATGTGGCTATGAGCAAGATCCTTCACAGGGCTGTGTTGAGAGGCAGGGAATAGGGAGACAACCAGATGACTTTGTATTTTCTCTATCTTGTTTATATGGATCTTATTTTATTTCTTATATCCTTGCTCCACCACCACCACCAAAAACAAAAAAAAGCATTGCTCAGTTTTCAAAGCAACAGGCTCAATGGCATGTCTGGTAAAACAGCTTAGCAACAATGTCAATATTGTCTCACTACAGCTAACCATATTAACATTCCACTCTAATCATGATTTCTCAAATATAAAATGGAATGTGAGTTACTCACTTCATTCATTCTGTAGCTATCTGGTAAAAAAGCCCTCTAACAATTGCTATAAATGTTGTATATAAACTAAACATCAACATTATTTTCAATAGCTATTCTTTTTTTGTGTATCTAACTTGCAAGTGTAAGCCTGAAAATAAGCCACTGTTGACAAGGAATCAACATAAACACAAGAGCCAAATAAAATATACTGACAAACTGCTTTGATCAAATCCTGTCCCTTGTTATAGACTCCTTTCACTCACCAGCTTATCTGTATTTAAGTTCATCTTTATAGAATTGCCAAGAATAGGGTTTTCCAAATAATGGGCAATATGCTTCCCCTAAGAGTTTTCAAAGTCACATACATGAGTATCTACATGGCCAGTAGGGAGTGGTCCTGCAGAGACACAGGAACAAGTCTCATTGCAGTGCATCCCAATCCTGGCCAACCAGTCAAAAATCACTATCACGGAAACAACAACAACTGGTGATTCAGTGGATGTGGTGAGAAGCTGAATCATGGAAGCCTAGGTGAACCAGCAGGGTTGGGAATCACTGTATTAGTACACTAGAGCCCACTGGAGTAAAGCCGCGGTGAACCCTGAGTTACATGTGTGTAATACCCTTGAATGCACACACATCTTCTTTGCAGACGTACACACTTCTGCTCCAGATCCTTGTATTCTAACTTCGTATCCCTGCCCCCTTTCCATCTCCTAGCACACGCATGCCCTCCCAGCAACTGTCCCTGCAGCAGTCTGCCAGGACATGCCCACGACTACAGCCTTTCCTCCATCTGTACCAGATGGGATAGCAAGGGTTGTCTGTCATGCAGAGGACTGAGCTAAGGAAACAAGTCTCCAAGATGCTGCCGTTCACTGAAGTCTAAAGAGTCAAGAGGCAGAATGGTGTCAAAATGATCATAAATTATAATAAGAACAAACATTTCTAAAATGCTTATTATGGTACCAGCAATAGTCTAAGCACTTCAACTCATTTAATCCTCACAACCAACAGCCGAGGAGAAGTGGATACAGCTGTCCCTTGGTGTCCATGAAGACTGGGTTCCAGGATTCATCCGCTCACCAACCCCTGAGACACCAAAACGGGAGGGTGCTCAAGTCTTTACAGAAAATGGCATAGTACCTGCATACAACTTACCCACATCCTCCCATATGCTTATTAAAAAAAGATTTTATTTATTTATTTATTGTCTATTTATTTGAAAGGCAGAGCACCAGACACAGAGATCTTCAGGCACTGGTTCACTCCCCAGATGGCCACAACAGCCAGGAATTCTACACAATGGAATATTATGAATAAGAACGAAAGCCTGGGGCTGGCGCTGTGGCACAGCGGGTTAATGCCCGGGCCTGGAGTGCCAGCATCCCGAGAGCCGGCTGCCCCTCTTCCAGGCCAGCTCTCTGCTGAGGCCTTGGAAGGCAGTGGATGATGGCCCAAGTGCTTGGGCCCTGCACCCGTGTGGGAGACCTGGAAGAAGCACCTGGCTCCTGGCTTGGCATTGGCACAGCTCCAGCCATTGTGGCCAATTGGGGAGTGAACCAGCGGATGGGAGACCTCTCTCTCTCTCTCTCTCTACCTTTTCTCTCTCTGTGTGTGTAACTCTGACTTGCAAATAAATAAATAAATCTAAAAGAAAGGAAAAGGAAAGGAAGGACTATACCTCAGTCTCCCATGTGGGTAGCAGGGCCCAACCACTTCAGTCATCTTCCGCTGCTTTCCCAGGCACATTAGCCAGAAGCTGGATCGTAATCAGAGCAGCTGGGACTCAAACCAGCATACCAACATAAATGCCATGCAAATAGCTGTTGTAATGTTTACAGAATAGTAACAAGAAAAAAAGTTGATACACTGATCAGGGCAGGTGCAATTTTTTTCTCCAAATATGTTTGATCCAAGGTTGGTTGAACCCATAGATGCCAAGGGCCTACCATGTTGCTATTATCCCCATTTTACAGATGCAAAATGGAAGCACAGCACAGTCAAGTAACTCGAGTAGAAATTAAGCCCAAGCAGCCTGGCTGTTGTATTGCCCAGATGGCAGGCTTTGGAGACCATGAAACTGGATTCAAATCCTGACTCTAACACTTAGTAATGCATAGTATTTTAGGGGAGGTTTTTTAACCTGTATGAATAAGCTAATGATAGTATGAGGTAACAGTTTATAAGCATCTAGCCCACTGCCTGACATACCGTACATATTCAATAAAGATCTACTTTTCCTAAGTACATGTTTCTCTAGAACAATTACTTCCTGGTGAACTGAGGTTCACTTCCTGGTTTCCTTAATATTTTGAGTAAGAAGAGAGCTATCTCACTCCTTCCCCCACATCTGGAGACAAAAACTTCAATACAAACTTAAATATTTGTATGCGTACACTGCATTTTCTTGTTTAATGAGCACTTCTCAAATACAAGGATACCATGTGCTTCTGTTTTTTAAAGGACTATTTGCTAAGATTTGATTTTTTAAAATATTTATTTATTTGAAAGGCAGAGTTACAAAGACAGAAACAAAGAGATACATCTTCCATCTGCTGGTTCACTCCCCAAATGGCCACAAAGGCCAGAGCAAGGCTGTTCCAAAGCCAGGAGCTTCTTCCAGGTCTCCCATGTGGGTGCAGGGGCCCAAGCACTTGAGCCAGATTCTGCTGACTTATAAGGCACATTAGCAGAGAGCTGGATCAGAAGTGGAACAGCTGGACTCAAACCATATGGGATGCCGGCGCTCCAGGCAATGGCTTTACCCACTATGCCACAGCACCAGTCCCTACTGTGTGGTTTAAAAAATTCCTCACATCTTCAACATTTTGTTCACAATATTACAAACTTCATTTCATTTGACCCTCATAATTGTTATGCCACATCTTTGTGTTATGAAGTTCAGAAACATAAAACTAGACCAGGTACACTCAGACTGAGATTCCTACTTGAGTTTTTTGAAGCCAAATCAGCAGGGCTCTTGTTCATCTTTAAATCAGAAGAGATCTGAGGTACCATTTGCGGAGTCCAAAAACCATGGTAACAACTTAATGGATGCAGGGGGAAAAGCCTTCACAAACTCTAATCTTCAGAATCTGGGAGCTAAGAATGTAGCTCTAAGAGGTTTAACCCGATTAGCAGCATCAAAACTCACACACAAAGGAGGGAAATAAAGAGAGCTGACCTTCCTGAAATAATGTTTGTAACTGTTTGGTCAATTTCAACACTGAACTTACAGAATTTATTCACAATCCTTCACTTAATCCTATCAAAAATAAAGGATGACTTAAATGAATCCCTTTATAATTCAAAATTAGATACAACACATTTGCTTTGTTTAAAACTTCAGCTACTAAGTTAACAGTTAACCACTTACTGAGATAATAAAACAGCTACTGAACCCAACAGAAAATCAGTTAAATAGGCAAGACAATGTTAAGAAATTTAAATTTTTATTCATTTCCAACAAATACTTTAAGAACATGAATTATGTGCAAAGCAAGGACTTAAGCAGTTTATAAATATTAATTCATTTAAAAAGATAAATAAATAAATATTAATTCATTTAATCCTGATCATCAAACCAGGAGGCACAGAAAGGTCAGGTACTTTGTCTACATTTACACAGTTGGTTCAGCTGCGGAGCCAGGGTACAAACTCAGCCAGCATGGTTTCAAATGGTGAATACACATCCAAAAGTGTGTGTGACTTCATTCTAAAGAACTGCATAATTGGCCGGCGCCGTGGCTCAACAGGCTAATCCTCCACCTTGTGGCGCCGGCACACTGGGTTCTAGTCCCGGTCGGGGTGCCGGATTCTGTCCCGGTTGCCCCTCCTCCAGGCCAGCTCTCTGCTGTGGCCAAGGAGTGCAGTGGAGGATGGCCCAAGTGCTTGGGCCCTGCACCCCATGGGAGACCAGGAGAAGCACCTGGCTCCTGCCATCGGATCAGCGCGATGTGCCGGCTGCAGCGCGCTGGCCGCAGTGGCCATTGGAGGGTGAACCAACGGCAAAGGAAGACCTTTCTCTGTCTCTCTCTCTCACTGTCCACTCCGTCTGTCAAAAAAAATAAATAAAATAAAATAAATAAAAATAAAATAAAAAATAATAATATTAAAAAAGAACTGCATAATTAAAATGAGATGAAATTTGTACATCATAGTCATAAAGATGAAATAGCTCGACCGTAACCTATGTCATTGAAAATTTGAATAAGCAAGTATCCTCATATATTGCTGGTGGAATTGTAAATTTAATACCATCTTTTCAAATAACAATGACAAAAATCTACAAAAATTATTAGTGAACAAAGTTGTTGCCCAACAATTTCTCTTACAATTTATATGAAAGCATGGTAAGCTTTATGTATATGGAGATTCACTCTAGGATTGATTTGTAAAGACAACAAAAAAAAAAGACAACAACCTGTCCAGCAACATGGGAATAATAAATTATAGTCTATTGGCCTGAAGTAATACTGAACAACTTCTTATAAGTCTATTTTTCTTTTTTTTTTTTGACAGGCAGAGTGGACAGTGAGAGAGAGAGAGACAGAGAGAAAGGTCTTCCTTTGCCGTTGGTTCACCCTCCAATGGCCGCCGCGCTGCAGCCGGCGCACCGCGCTGATCCAATGGCAGGAGCCAGGTGCTTACCCTGGTCTCCCATGGGGTGCAGGGCCCAAGCACTTGGGCCATCCTCCACTGCACTCCCTGGCCACAGCAGAGAGCTGGCCTGGAAGAGGGGCAACCAGGACAGAATCCGGTGCCCCGACTGGGACTAGGACCTGGTGTGTCGGCGCCGCTAGGCGGAGGATTAGCCTAGTGAGCCGCGGCGCCGGCCAGAAGTCTATTTATTGGTATTCACTTATATGTAAACATATCTAAAACTCCACATGGTAACTTACAGAATAAAACACATTTGGGACACAGTAGGTTAAGTTGCTGTCTACAACGCTGGCATCCCATATCGTAGTGCTGATTCAAATCCTGGCTGCTCCACTTGCTATTGAGCTCCCTGCTAATATGTCTGAGAAAGCAGTGGAAGATGGTCTAGTGCATGGGCCCCTGCCATCCAGGTGGGAGACTGGGGTGGAGTTCTGGACTCTGGGCTGTGGCAGGAGGGCTGCTTTGACCATTTGAGAATGAACTAGTAGATGGGGCAAACCATGTCTCTCTTTCTCTCTCTCTCTCTCTCTTTCTCTCTCACTTTGCCTTTCAAGTTAATAAAACCTTAAACAACAGCAGCAGCAGCTGTCTTTAGGGCAGTGAAAATGGAAACAAAATAGCAATGGTGTCTAGTCTTTACTTTTGCTTTAATATCACTGCCTAGCTTTTGCTTTGACAATTAAGGATGTTTAACTATTACATGTATGGCCTATTTGAATGGCTTTAAAAAACTGGTTTCTGAATAGGATGAAATCCTAACAGCATCAAGGAACCAAGGAGAATTTCACTTTAAAATCTAGAAAAATAAAGATATTACTCAGTGACTATGATCAGAATCTCAGAAATAATCCTTCTAGCAGAAAGAAAAAAATCTAGAGAAGAAAAAAATCCTCAAAATAAACATCCCCAAAGAGAAATTACAAATGAGGTGTATTATCTTCTATCCCTGGAACAGAGACAAAACATGGAAATATGTTTTCCTTTACATTTACTCAGCGAAGACATAAAGGCCAGAGACATAGTGTAAAAAACCCATTTGGAGTAAAAAATGATCATCTGATCCCTTCTTTGTTTTAACTATGTGACTGTAGGTGGCTGCTCAATGCCTTTTTCCCAAACAGTACTGAACTCAATTTCTAAGTTACCTCTAGATGTAAAACTTCTGAAAAACTTTGTTACTTTATCATAGTTTGAAAAAGAATTCCTACGCAAAGGGAACCAGGAGCACGGAGCTGTAGTAAGAGCCTCACTTATGAATACACAGCTCATTATTACAGCGATGCTGCTGGCACTGTCCCTGCCTGCAGTTCGGAGTCAGCGTCAGGATTACAGAACGTCCAGTGAGGGAGGGGCACAGAACACTGTCAAATACTGTGCACCACTTGATGATTCATTTTAGTGGCCTCCATGTTTCTATTTGGAGTTCCCTATAAAGTTCTTGAATCTAAGCCAGAGTAGCACATTTCTAGCCTTTGCATAAATGTGCAGTTTTAACAATGCATTGAGACACTTATATCCACAAACATAGGCAGTTTCAGTATCACCAAAAACTCCCCAATGAGTGACTTTATAAGAAAACCCCATTAATACACACCAGGGGCCACAGCAGAAAAAGCAAAAAAACAGCCCAAAAAGGCTCTCACAATGCCAACTAAAAAATAATCATAAAAAGGACATGCAGGGCCAGTTCTGAAGCATAATGGGTGACACTGCCACCTGAGGTGCCAGCATCCCATGTGGGCAGCGGTTCGAGTCCCAGCTGCTCCACTCCCGATCCAGCTCTCTGCTGTGACCTGGGAAAGCAGTGGAAGATGGCCCAGGTCCTTGGGCCCCTGCACCCACATGGGAGACCTACAAGAAACGCCTGGCTTGGGATCAGCCCAGCTCCATCCATTGTAGCCATTTGGGGAGTAAGCTAGCAGATGGAAGACCTCTCTCTCTGCAACTCTGCCTTTCAGGTAAATACATAAAATCTTTTAAAAAAATAAAAAGGACATGAAAAGGCAACCATGAAAGAATATAAACAACCACTAAATAAAGACATCTACCAATCTAAAAGACTCAAAGATTTGCTAAAAACAATGGAACTCGTTTTAACCTATTCAATTGGCAAAGAGTATTTAAAACCACAATACAGTAAGAATTATGGGGTAGACAGCCTTAACAATTAAGATGCCGGTGTCTCACAATGGAGTACCTGGGTTGGATGCCTGGCTCTGACTACCTGATTCCAGCTTCCTGCTAACGTGGACCTTGGGAGACAGCCGGGATGGTTCAAGTAATCAGGTCCCTGTCACTCATGTAGGAGAACTAGATGAAGTTCTGGGCTCCCAGCTTTTACTGGCCCAGTCCTGCAGATTGTCGCAAATATTTATGGACTGAGCCAGCCAACTGGGAGCTTACTCTGTCTATCTCTGTCTCTCTCTTTTTTAAGAATCATGCAAGCAGGCATGTTCACATACTGTTCATATAGGTGGTACCAATACAGCTTTCCTGGAAAACAATGTGGCAAAAGCAAGAGCTTATAAAAAGCTTGTTTCCTTTTACTGTTAATTCCATGCCAAGAAATATTCTATTAAAATAATCAGCAATTCATACAAAAGGTACTTATTTTCTGGAGGGTTTTTTAATGAATGAGAAAAATCTGGGGGGAAAATGGGCACAAATCATAATATACTGGTCCTATAAAATATTAAACATTGTGCAAAGACTAATGACATTATGTATAAGTAGGATAAAGCAGAAGATACGCAATATCTTTGTTTTTATTTTCCTTCATTCTTATCAGTATTTTCCAGATTTCCTACCAGGGGCATAAACCATATTGGGTATTGATTCAAAGACCAATACTTATTCCTCTGTACTTCTGTTGTAGAAATCTTAAGCATAACAAACACTTTAAGTGACTAAGTATCATGGCAGTTTAACTGACAGCTTTTTCTTCCTTAGTAGTACATAATATAATGGTATGTTTTATAATCATTGAAATATGGTGTAATTAAAACAATAACTTAACAGTTGGCAGCATCTCAACATCGCACGCAGGCAGTAGCTGTGACGTGGCAGTCACGGCCTGAGCAAGCCTGGGTCAGCATGCATGACGGAGTAATGAGGTAACTACTGTAGGCCCTTCCAGGTTTCAGCTACCAACCACTGATGGGCCACTGTGGAAGGAATACGAGCTCTGGGTTTTATGCGAAAGCCTTCCATTAAAACCTCCCTTTGAGATTGTGAAAGGGATGACATCAAACTTGCAGAACAGACATTTGTAGCTAGGAACGAAGCCCTGCAGAAAACAGGGAAGAGACAAAAAACACTGCATCCCCAACACCTCACAGCAGGAAGACAACACAGTGTGGAGAACAACAGACTCGGCAATCACAACAGAAAAAAAATCACACTGAATATATTTTTAAAAATTCCTTAATCCATTTATTTCATTTCTGTTTTCCTTTTATTTTCTGGAAAACGGAAAGATGACTAAAGATCAGTTTAAGAGAAATTTTAACTGATGAAGTATTGTGGTAGTTCAGTTGACAACAGCTTTTTCTGCCTTAGAAGTACACAAAATAGTGGTGTGCTTTATAATCAATGGTATGATGTCTATGATCACAGGAATACAGTGCTGTGGAGGAACCCATGTGGAACTTAACCCCCAAGGCAATGGTATTTATGAATGGTGAGGGTGGGGTCCTGGTGATGAGGCTAGTATCCTTACAGGAAGAGACCAGAGCACTCGCTGTCTCTCCTCTATACGAGCCCAGGACAGCCCTCACGAGAACCTGCCCATGCTGGCATCTTCATCTCTGACTTCCAGCTTCCAGAACCGTGAGAAAGCAGATTTCCATTGCTTAAACCACCCAGTCTATGACATTTAGTCACGGCATCCCAAGAAGATTATAAGATGTCCTTATCAAAAATCAGAATACTTCTAACATCTAGTACTTGGAAAGAAGTTTTCTAAATAATTTTATAGTTACCTAGGCAATTTGTTTCTCTGGTTGGGGAAAGAAACAAGCCGTTGGGGCAGGAACTATGGCATGGTGCAGGTTAAGCTGCAGCTTGGGATGCCCACATCCCATATCAGAGCGCCAGCTCAAGTCCCAGCTACTGCACTTCTGGTCTGGCTTCCTGCTATGGTGTCTTGGAAGGCAGAGGTTGACGGCCCAAGTACTAGGGCCCTGGCCACCCATGTGGGAGACTAGAACGGAGTCCTTGACTCCTGGCTTTGGCCTGGCCCAGCACTGGTTTTTGCAGGCATTTGGGGAGTGAACCAGTGTCTGTCTCTCTGTTTCAATCACTCAACCTTTCAAATAAATAATAACTCTCATTAAAAACAGAAACAGGCCGGCGCCGTGGCTCAACAGGCTAATCCTCCGCCTTGCGGCGCCGGCACACCGGGTTCTAGTCCCGGTCGGGGCACCGATCCTGTCCCGGTTGCCCCTCTTCCAGGCCAGCTCTCTGCTGTGGCCAGGGAGTGCAGTGCAGGATGGCCCAAGTCCTTGGGCCCTGCACCCCATGGGAGACCAGGAGAAGCACCTGGCTCCTGCCATCGGAACAGCGCGGTGCGCCGGCCGCAGCGCGCTACCGCGGCGGCCATTGGAGGGTGAACCAACGGCAAAGGAAGACCTTTCTCTCTGTCTCTCTCTCTCTCACTGTCCACTCTGCCTGTCAAAAAAAAAAAAAAAAAAAAAAAAAAATTAAAAAAAAAAAATTTAAAAAAAAAAAAAAAAAAAAAAAAAACAGAAACAAGCCCTCACAAAGCAACTTTGCATTTACAAACTGCTCAATTTCAGGAAGTGAAATTAAAACACAACCAGCCATGTATAACCATGCTCTATCATACTTAACCTGGAATGTCTATGTAGGCTCCTGGCCTCTGCTGTCAGCCAGTTCTCTGATTTCCAAAAACTCCATACAAGAGTCCAAACCACAACAGCCACCCTAGTGCATGTCCCACATCAGAGATGACAACATTCCTGAATACTCTGTGTCTGAATGTCATCATGTACTGATCTAGCAGTAAGCTCCCTTTGTTTGTTTATTGCTTGTTCAAACATCTTCTCCCCTCTAAGGAAGCTCCCCTTAAAACTGGAAACTCTGACAAACTTTCTGAATTAAAACAAATTGCTCAGGTACATGTTTAATCTTTACTGTTAAGACAGCATGCTGTGGTCTCCAAAACAGGACAAGAACTTGAGTCCCCCTGGCACTTTAATGGCCGGTATGTTCTCACTAGCCTGCCATCAGTGAGAGAGGTGTGGGATAGAGGGTCAAGAGACAAGGGTTCTACTTTCCACTTCTACCATGGCCATCTTAGTCAACCGCAAAGCAATTGCAAAGCCAAAGTCCCCATCCTCTTCATATTCTGATGAGAAATACAGGCTACATCAACCTCCACAAAATAAAAGCCAACAAGGCCAAAATCTTTGGTATTCTACCACACCCCCCAAACCCAGGAACTTCATGTGCCAGCAAGTTAAATGTAATCAATTTTTTTTTTCAGACTGCTCTTCATTTGTTTTACTATTTTTTAAATTGCAGTTTTTTTAAATTTTAATTAGTTTTTAACAGATTTAATATGGTTTGTAGATACAATGCTTTTTCTTTTTTCCTCAAAGAAACCTTTTATTTAATGAGTACAAATTTCATAAGTACAACTTTTGGAAGACAGTGATTCTTTTCACTATACCCGCCCTCCCACTCCCACTCCCATCACACCTCCTCCTCCCTCTCCCATTCCCATTCTCCATTAAGATTCATTTTCAATTAACTTTATATGCAGAAGACCCACTCTATACTAAGTAAAGATTTCAACAATTAGCACACACATGTATACCAAAAAAAACTGTTTGAGAACAAGTTTTACAGTTAATTCTCATAATACAACTCACTGAGAACAGAGGTCCTGCATGGGAAGTAAGTGCACAGAGACTCCTGTTCTTAATTTAACAATTAACACTCTTACATATGATGCCAGTGACCACCCGAGGCTCTTGTCGTGAGCTGCCAAGGCTATGGAAGCCTTTTGAGTCCACAATCTCTGTGAGCATTTAGACAAGGCCATAAGCAAAGCAGAAATTCTCTCCTCTCTTTAGAGAAAAGTACATCCTTCTTTGATGACTTTTTTCCACTGGGGTCTCATTCACAGAGGTCCTTCGTATAGGACATTTTTTGCCACAGTATCTTGGCTTTCCATGCCTGAAACACTCACATGGGCTTTTCAGCCAGACTAGAATGCCTTAAGGACTGATTCTGAGGTCACAGTGCTATCTAAAGCTGTTGTCTTTCTGAGTCTGCTGTGTGAACTGCTTCGTATGCTGGAACATTCTCTCCTTTTTAATTCTATTATTATTACCAGACATCTGATCTTATTTATATGATCCCTTTAAAACTTAATCCTTGGGGCCGGCTCTGTGGCACAGTGGGTTAATCCTCCACCTGCGGCGCTGGCATCAATATGGGAGCCAGTTCTAGTCCTGGCTGCTCCTCTTCCAATCTAGCTCTCTGCTATGTACTGGGATAGCAGTGGAAGATGGTCCAAGTCCTTGGGCCCCTGTACTCACATGGGAGACCCAGAAGAAACTCCTGGCTCCTGGCTTCAAATCAGTACAGTTCCGGCCACTGCGGCCATCTGGGGAGTGAACCAATGGAAGGAAGACCTTTCTCTCTGTCTCTCCCTCTCACTACCTGTAACTCTACCTCTCAAATAAATAAATCTTTAAAAAACAAAAAAAACAAAAAAACTTAATCCTATCTATATGATAAAGTGACCATATTCAGTGTTAAAATTAACACTTAAGATGCCATTTTTACTACCCAGCTTAATTAGATTTGAGGAAGCTTTTAGACCATACCCTTGGAAGTAATTCCATAGGAACGTATGCAGAATCATACAGCTTTACAATTACAATCCCTTTTATTCCCATTTTTTACTGAGATCTATTTTCCATTGACTTCATACACATATGATTAACTCTATGTTAAGTGAAGAGTTCAATAAATAGCATGAAGACAATTGAAAAAAAAAAACAAAACACTGTTCCTTGACAGTCAATCAAGGGCTGTTTAAGTCATTGCTTCTCGGTGTCAATTTAACAGGGAGAATATGTGGTGTTTGTCCCTTTGAGACTGGCTTATCTCACTAAGTATGATGGTTTCCAGATTCATCCATTTTGTTGCAAATGACTGGGTTTCATTTTTTTCTTTTTACCTCTGTGTAGTATTCCATAGAGTTCATATCTTTATACAGTCTTCAGTGACGGGCATTTAGGTTGATTCCATGTTTTAGCTTTTGTGAATTGAGCTGCAGTAAACATGGGGGTACAGATAACTCGTTTATTTGATGATTGCATTTCCCTTGGGTAAATTTCCAGGAGTAGGATGGCTGGGTCATATGGTAGGTCTATATTCAGATTTTTGAGGTATAACCGCACTGTCGTCCACAGTAGTTTTACCAGTTTACATTCCCACCAAGAGCGGATTAGGGTACCTTTTTCCCCATATCCTCACCAGCATTTGTTGTTTGTTGATTTCTCTGTGAAAGCCATTCCTTTTCACCAGTGGCTTGGGCTACTGCAGTCTGGTCTCACCTCACTCTCCAACGCTGTTGTGGAGGTTCTTGACTACTGGGGTCCTGAGTTGTGCATGTCCTCACCCTGCATGTAAGTCCATTCTGCCCCTCCAATTTGTATAGAGTTTCCTCTGCTGTTTTCTCCCTAACTCTTCCCTGAGACTTCACTTTTTCCACGTTTTTCAATCTTCTCCTAGATTAGAGCAGCAAACTCCCTCCCTACTCCACCATCAAATTGTTAACATTTCTGTAGAACAGAAATAAAACCTTAGAATTCCAATTCTAGGAAGTTCAAACAGGTCCCATGGAAAAAAAATACAAAATTTTCCATGGGAATTCAGTTACAAATGGATGCATCTCTTTGAAAACTAAGTTTATATAAAATATGACCATTGTTTTGTATTTGCATGAAAACGCTTTAATGGAAAATTTTTTTAAATGAGGCAGCTGTTTGACTCAACAGTTAAAGCACTGCTTGGGAGACCTAGGTTCAAATCCTGGTCCTGCTTCCAATTCCAGCTTCCTGCTAACACACATCCTGACAGCAGGTACAGGCTCAAGTGGTTGGTCGCTGCTACCCACGTAGGGGACACAGATTGAGTTCTTGGCTCCTGGCCTCAAGTGGGCACTTAGAGAGTGAACCAACAGATGGACCTCTGTCTATCTTTCTCCCATTCAAATAAATTTAAATGAAAAATCACTCTGAATTACAAATTTAAGCTTCCTACTGCATTTACACATATATGCATATATGTACAAACATGGGCCCAAGTAAAAAAGTGTTGTTTAGGAGTTTTGCCACATTCTTTATCATGATCAAGTTATGTCATGTCTTGCTGAAGGTCTCATTGGCAATAAAGGGTGGAAGATCAGGGTAGCTGACTCTCCTTCTCTTGGGTCCAGAGCTTCTACAAAGTACACCCCTCACAAGAAAGGCAGTTCATTACAAACCAGTGTGTCCCATGATGTGTAGGTGCCTGGAACATGATAAAAGTCTTTTATCCTTTATCGCTCTCTAAAACACACAGGAATGCCAGAAAGAGAATGAATGCCAGCGGCCCTCCACCTTCACTAACACACAATGTGTTGCAACAAAGTTCTATAAACAGGTAGAACTTTATTCTCAAAACTATTGGCTGGATCCTTAAATCTCTTTAGCATGGGAAAAAATGTTTTTCTATTTAATTTTACAAAGAAAAAGGGTAAGATGCAAGTACTTGATAGAGGATAGAAAGTAAAATAAACAATGTTAAAGTATAAGCCATCAGATAAAGTCACAAATGACTCAGAACTCTCCCCGATTCATTTTGGGGGAAAGGACAACCAGGGGAGAAGCATCCTCAGTATCTGAAGTAAATGGGCAAAGACAGATTCTGGGAGTGGCAAGTCATGGGGCTATCAGTCCTGCTTCTCTTCAACAGGGAAGGAACAAGAAGTTTTCAGGGAATTTGGATTGTGCTTTTCGCTACTAGTTTTCTTAAGAAAGAAAAGACAGGGCCCAGTGCTATGTTGTATTGAGTAAAGCTGCCGCCTGCCATGATAGCTAGCATCCCATGTGGGCCCTGGTTCAAGTCCCGGCTGCTTCACTTCTGATCCAGTTCTCTGCTAATGGCCTGGGAAAAGCAGCAGAGGATGACCCAAGTGTTTGGGCCCCTGCCACCCAGGTGGGAAATCCAGAGGAAGCTCCCAGCTCCTGGCTCTGGCCTTGCCCAGTGCTGGCCATTCATGGCCATTTGGAGAGTCAACCAGCGGATGGCTCTCCTTCTGTAATTCTTTCAAATAAAATAAATAAATCTTTAAAAAAAAAAAAAAAAACAGAAAGAGTGAATGTCTAGCAGAAGCCAAATGCAAAGTGAGACACTTTTACAGACGGGTTCTCTCATCCTGGTTACAGTTGTGAGGCTAACACATTTGTCCAAGTTCAAGTTCACCTGGAAGTGACCAGACAAGGGTCTGAATCTGTGTCTTTTCATTCTGAAGTCTGTTTTTTCAGACTTTGCGACATGCATGAGGGATAAGAAAAATAAGATGGAATCCATCAAACCAGAGGGAACAAACAGCATTCCTGCCCCTACTAAAAACCAGCCTGATTGCATTCTGTGCTTAAATCGTGCCCTAATATTTTGCAGAATGTTTAAAAGCCTGGTTCAGAAAAATACAGCACCTTTAGAATGAACTGTTTGCGCTTGTTTTATTGTTTGGGGAACATTTTTGGAGTTTGTTAACAAGACACCAAAACCCACAGCTCAGCAAGACGGTCAGCTGCACTGAGTTTCTGAGAGTCCACAACCACAGAAGACAGGCAAGGCAGCCCAGAGTAATCAGAAGCAGCCTCATATTTTCTGGATAAAACAAAGCATCGTTTGTACTGAGGCATTTTTAGAAGGTACCACTGAAAGCCAGACTACAGCCTGGAATGGCTTAAAATACCAAGCTTAACAATCACATCAATGGCTTTTAAACTTTGGAGGCAAACAGCTTCCTTTAACTTCAAATTCAAAGTGAAGAATTAGATGCAAAGCTAACAGATTAATTCAGTACACACAGCCCTAGAGACTATCCAATACCTTAATTAACACTATTACAAGTGGATTTAACCAACCACCTGGGTTTTAATGATGGGAAAGGTGAAAGTCAAATGCTGTTTAGTAAATCGTTTCAAACTAAGCCCCCCTGCTGAAAAAGAACACAAATAATTAAACTGAAAGGGGAAGACTAATAAAAAGTTATTATTTTTACCCATTAAGAAACTATTCCTTAGTCAGCCTACATTATAACTGAAGCGAGACCACAATTAAAAGTTCACTTAACTTCGCCTTTTTCATCAACTTCAACCCACTTCCATACCAATAATAGACAACTTGAAGAGATGGGGCAAAATATTATGGGCTTGGGACTGGCGTTGTGGTGCAGCGGGCAGCATCCCATAACAAAGCACAGGTTCAAGTCCCGGTTGCTCCACCTCCCATCCAGCTCCCTGCTAATGCACCTGGCAAAGGAGCAGAAGATAGCCCAAATGCTTGGGTCCCTGCCACCCATGTGGGAGACCCAGCTGGAGTTTCAGGCTCCTGGCTTCAGCCTGACCCATCCCTTGATGTTGAAGTCATTTGCAGAGCAAATCAGTGGATGGATGATCTCTACTTCTTTCCATCTTCCCCCCCACCCTGTAACTCTGCCCTTTAAATAAATACTTATATATATACACACACATACATATATACACACATATACACATATATTGTAGACTCAAAATAGCCAGAGTACAAGACACAGAAACAGAAAGAAAGGGATCAGTCTCCTCTAGAGGAGGGAAAAGGACTTGCCTATCTAATGCTTCCACAGAGAGGGCAAAAATCTGAGGTTTACAAACAAAAACACTATCAACTGTGAACTTCTGAATCTAACATAGGTGTTAGACAAAATTGTTTCATTTCTTCAAGACCAGTAGAGGAAACACAACCCACAAGACCTAGATGACCACTTATCTGCTATGTTCAAGCAGCAGCTACGACCAGGAACTGTACTACATATACTGTTAGTTTTGGAAAGAGAGGAGGACCTGCCCAATATGCACAACATTAACATCTACAAAGTGCCAGTTGGTGAAGGTAAAGTCTGATTTGCCCTATAAAGCTAAGAAATCTGGACACACACTCTACTGGCCTCTCTTGCAGCTGGAGGCCAGGCATTTGAAGCAGGATCAGCCATTACATGCACCTGCCCCACCTGGCTACGCTTAAGCATTTTTCCCTTCTAGAGGAATTTTTAAATCAACTTTATGCTATGTTAGGAGGAAAAAAATGACATGATTTTCAGGACAGTAAAAATATTCCATGTAACACTATGATGGGGTAACACGTCATTATCTGTTTGTCCAAATCCATAGCATGTGAGAGAACCCTAAGTAAATCACAGACTTTGGGTGATTAGGATGTATCCATGCAGATTCATCAATCACAACAAATGCACTATTGGGGGGGGGGGGGCGCAGCTGTGACAATGGGAGGGGCTAGGCAGGGGTCAGGAAAAATCTCTGGACCTTCAATTTTGCTGTAAACCTAAAATTGCTCTAAAAACACTAAAGGTTTTTTCCCTTAAATTGGGATTTCATTAGAGATTAAATGAAATATACAAATAATTTTCATATGAATCTGCCTATTCAGGAAAATGGCATTTCTGTCCATCTACTCAGGTCTCCCTTCAAGTCATTCCATCAAGTTTTGACATTTCCTATTGTAAAATGGGATTTTTTCTCCCTACCCATTTCCTAAACAGTGTTGCAGTAATGAAAGGATATTAACTTCCTGTATTGATCTTAAAGCCACTCCAAACTCTTATTAGGTCCGGATTTGATTATCAGAATACTCCTAATCTTAGAATACTTATTTAATTTTTAACTTAGGTAACAGTTTAATAGTGGTTACCATAAAGTTTTCTGATAATACAGGTCACTTAAAATAAACATATGGTAGAAGGTTGTGGACCTCTCTGGAGAGTCTCAAAATAAAAGAACGGGTCTCACGTGCTTGTTTTACATCAGCGTCCAAACTTAAGAGCAGAGAGAGGGAAAAAATAACTGATGTCCTCGCCTGGCTCTCCCCCATTATGGTTTAATATTGATTTCTGTTCCTTTAGGCCTAACTCAAGGTCAAGAGAAACAGAGTGCTCATTTGTACTGAAGGCACCACGGGGACAAGGTGAATGTGAACATGCTTTCCAAAAAAGACACTTTCAGGTATTTATGACTACATTCTCCAACGTGCCTCTGCAGCCTCCAGAATACCTTTCTGTCCAGCTATAAGCATTTCCTAGGTACAAGAAAAAAACAGCATCATCAAAAAAGTTTTGCTGACTTCTTCAGAATTCTGTCAATTACCTTCTGTTAAATCTCACTGTATATATTTCCAATAAACTTACCTACATGTAACTTGAATTTGAACACCTGTTTAAATTCTGCCGAAGTGTAAAGTACATACATGTGACGTACGTTTAGGTATTGGAGCTGAGGAAATAACTTTTCAACATTTCTGAAACATATTTGGTTTCTTTTGAAGAATATTCAATGTAACACACTGATTGTACTTTCCAAATTCTCAAAACAGGTTCTGACATAAAAGTATAGTAAAAGGTTGTCTGGAAAAACAATCTCCAAAGGCTATGAAAAGCTAAATTCAATTTTTCAGACATAAATATTTCCTAAATTTCTATATGATTGTGAGTTCAAGCACGTTAAAATGAATTTTCTTTTGTCTCTGCCACAAAGATTGGTTTTAATTGGAAACAGTAGAGCAACATTTTTCCATATTGCAGGAGATGCTGTTATCCAAGTTTCAGAGTAGTCTCAGTAGATCAGCCAGCTTTAATTTATATAGAAACGTAGCTATAATTTACTTATATAATGAGTGCTGGCACAGAAATCAGTGTAAGAACGGTCGAATTCCAAGTACTTCCCCCAATCATGTTGTGACATAACTTCATCAGGATTTCAAATTCCATCTGCTTTGTTCCCAACCTAATACAACCAGGTTCCAGTTAAGAGCAAACAGGCACATACCATACAGATGTTTTATGAGAAATGTTCCCATTGCTTTTTCAACTTGGTTTGCATTAGTGAAAAAGTCATAGTGTGTGGGACTTATTATAAAGAAATGATTCAGAGAAAGCAGTAGTTGCTTTTAAAGACCAAAGGGAGACAAAAACCCCAAATCACATGCTCTGAAGCTGGAAGAGTTTCAAAGGCAAACTATGTTCCCTGTCTGGCCTCTCTGCCTCAGATCATTCTTACTACACTGCTACTTCACACGATCCTGGTACTGCTCAAAGAGGATGGGAGCTCTGCTTGGGAAGACTCTGTTACAGAGCAGGGAGCTTGGGCTTGGAGACCTCACACTTTAGGGTCCAACTTTATGGTAGAAATTACAAAAGATGAGCCAAAATGTCAGGGAGGGGTGGGTGAGATTTTTTTTTTTTTTTAAGCAGCTTTCAGAGAATGAATGAATAAGAAAGATGTTTTTGGGGCCAGCGCTGTGGCGTAGAGGGTAAGGCCGCCGCCTGCAATGCCGGCATCCCATATGGGTGTCGGTTCGAGTCCCAGCTGCTCCTCTTCCCATCTATTTCTCTGCTATCAACTGGGAAAGCAGTAGAAGATGGTCCAAGTCTTTGAGCCCCTGCACCCACATAGGAGACCCAGAAGAAGCTCCTGGCTCTTGGCTCTTGGCTTTGGATCGGCGCAGCTCCAGCCAGTTGCGGCCAGTTGGGGAGTGAACCAACTAATAGAAGACCTCTCTCTCTCTCTCCCTCTGCCTCTCCTCTCTCTGTGTAACTCTTTCAAATAAATAAATAAATCTTAAAAAAAATACATCTTGGCCATGACACAGCATAGGATGAGCGTGTTCCCTAGATATAAAGATGAACTGAAGGACCAGCGCCTGCAGCACCAGCATCCCATATGGGTGCTGGTTTGAGTCCCAGCTGCTCTACTTCCAATCTAACTTGCTGCTAATACGCCTGGGAAAGCAGCAAAGGATGCCCCAAGTGCTTAGGCCTCAGAATCCACGTGGCAGGCCCAGAAGCAGCTCCTGGTTCCTGGCTTTGGCCTGGCCCAGCCCCAGTCATTGTTGCCATTTGGGGAGTGAACCAGCAGATGGAAGACCTCTGTCTCTCAGTCTCTACCTCTCTCTGTAACTCTGTCTTTCAAATAAATAAAATAAACCTTTAAAAATAAAAGATGAACTGAAATTCTCCAAAGTACAATTATAACATTATTTGAAGTCAGAGGTTGAGCCTTAGGGTTAGAACTGACTATGGTTTATTGTTTGTATCATTAAAAACTGGTTTCTGGGGTGAGCACTTGGCACAGCAACTAAGAGGCTGCTTGGGACACCCACATCCCATAGCAGAGTGCATGAGTTTGCGTCCCAGCCCTGCTCCTGACTCCAGCTTCCTGCTTATGTGCACCCTGGGAGGCAGCAGGTGATGGCTCAAGTACTTGGGTCCCCAGCACCCATGTAGGAAACCAACATTGAGTTCCCAGCTCCTGGCTTTGGTCTGGGAAGCCCCTGCTATTGCAGGCATTTGGGAAGTGAATCAGTGGATGAGAGATGTCTATGTCTCTCAAATAAGTAAAATAATAATTTTTTTAATTTAAAAAACCCTTTCTTCTTTTCATCTGTTTTCTCGAACACTAAGGAAAAGCTTATAATGAATTTTCACAACAACCCTACAGTAAGGGCTCTACTTTTAAGTGAGATTGACTGAGTTTTTAAGGTATAGTTGGTCATAAACAGAAAATTTGTCTAGGTTCCATATAACCAAAACATTTAGAATTGCAATTAGTCCTTTACATAAATACAGAAACAACTGACATTAAAAATATTACTGCAAGATATTACAGGATCTTTTGAATCGAGTTAATCATAATTTGGTGATGTTTCATTAGTAAGCACACTTATATAAGGGTACTTCGAAAAGTTAATGGATGATGGGATTAAAAGATGTTTCTTTTGGTGTGAATATTTTTGGAATCCATGCATAGTTTTTCATAATATGCATTTTCCAAAAACTTTTGTAGAAGACCCTTCATATGTATGGATTTCAAAATTTGTTTGCACTGAAATAAAGTGATCTTTTAATTCAATTTTCTACAAACTTTACGAGATATCCCCACATTTTAATAGAAATCAGAACAAAAATGTTATCTAATAAACAATAACTAATAAAATCAACCATTCTCCAATGGGACAGGATTGACGTAAGTTTAAGAATGAAATGCACCCTTTCAGGAAAGTCACTTTAGCCTAACAGAGTTTAATTGTGCAATATGGGTTGACAAAGAGTGGTTTTTCCAGGGTGTGACACTAGCAATCACCAAAATAACCAGTGAAGAGGCTACCCCATGCAATGAAATGCTAAGAGCGCCACAATGACCACACATGCATCAGAACACAGGAATACTCAGCATTATGACAACTACAAGTCTGCATTAAGTCTTGTATTTAGTGGGACTACACCTGTTGGGAGTAAAATCCGATACTCAAAAAAAAAAAAAAAAAAAAAAAAAGGAAGGACCCGTCAGCCAGCAGTTAGTCAAAGCTATAAAATTCAACTGCAAGTGGGACAAAGGAAATGGCTTTCTAGCAATCAAATTCCTGAACACACAGGCTACCTCAATGTCCTTAATCTGACTACTTCTGGATCTGGCCGACCTGTTAAAATGACGAACCCTGAAAGCCTACTGGGGAAGAATTTGGTTCATAGACCGAACTCAATTTTCAAAGTCCGACTTCTAATAAGCGCAGACATTTATTGAGTTTCTCGTAGCCCCTATTCCACTGTTTGTTCTAACCTTCTCTGACCCATTCCCACAGCAATGCACCCACCCAGGCTCGAGGCAGCAGGGGCCGCTGTCGATGCCCACCCCGCAGGCTCAGGTCGTTCCTGCACACATACCGGCTTCCTTCTTGCTTCCCTTTCCTCCCTCTCGGCTCTTCTTCAGCACAGCCTTTAACATTTTCAACACGCTGTCGTCTCTGACGAGAAAAGGAGGGGAGAGAAGAGGAATTAAGGGTTGAGCATTGGAATATAACTTGCATATTGTTACAAGAGATAATTTGGGTCCAATTGTTTGAGATAATATCAGGGTACCCTGGGTTTTACACTGATTTTCCATGAGCAAACTGTGGTGGAAAACTAAATGCTCAAGACACAAGGAATGTTTTACAACTTTTAATGCAGTGACCAGAAGTTCACTGTCTTGTTATAGAAGTTAGAAAACCAAACACAACAGTGCATTCTCAGAATTCCACATCTAATTAAGGTTATGAGGCTAAACCTGGGTACGTTACTGTATGATATTTGGCACAGTCCCCAAACCCCAGTTCATCAAAAGAAGAAAACATAAAAGAGGAATCAAAAAGATAATGGTTAAGAAGGAAGCCACATGGTTAAAGGCAATGTTTTACAGGTGCTACTAATTAAATAACCACAAGGAAAACATTTCAGAAGGTTATGGGAATGGAACATACCAAATGAGCATTTGCAAGGCAAATACAGTGGGAATGCATTTTAACCCTGATGTCAGGAGATCCAATTCAACAGCACACACACACATCGCTGTGGGATTTGCTAAATATAGTTATGACTTTGGGTGTGGGGAGCGAGTAGAATAGGCCTGTGGCATTATGGCCGAATCCTTTAAATAAGGAGCTGTATTTTTAAGCAGGGCTGTACTGAGCTTGTAAAAACAACACAATGGCCCAGGCCTAAGATGAAACACGAAACCATCTCTATGGAAAAGACAAACAAAAGGACCATTATTTCACTGTGAAGCTAGTCTCCCTCAGCTCTCTCTTCCTCCCCCAACTCAGAGGAGATGGCTGGTCAGCCCCAAACAGTAACAAATCCTGGTGTATTGTGTTACCATCACACCTTTGCTAATGCACAGAGAGAGGAAAGTAGAGGGCAGGCAGGTCACTCCTGATTAGACAAGAAAGGAGAGGGGAAGAGAGGGAAGATGGGGAGAGCACTCCCAACCCATCTAGTGAACTTGAATGCTCTGAATGGCTTCAGTGTAACCCCCACACCACCTCTCAACCCTCAGAGTAAAGCAGAGGCTTGGCGGGTCCCATTGAGAAGGAAAAGGAGCACCCCACCCCCGCCCAAGGTTCTGCCATTCACAGAATCACACACCATAAGCACACAGGGTGACCTTTCTTATCGCTTAGTCCAGGCCTATATTTATTTTTCCAAGCCTTTGTTTTACTGAGGAAGAAACAGAGACCCTGGGAGGCTGACTTGCCCAGGGGTCACGCAGCTAATTAACAGCAGGGCCTGAATCCAAGTCTGCAGATGCCCGGCAAGGGTCTGCCTTCCTCCACTCCACTGGCCAGCCCAGGCTTCTCATCTAGGATCAATGAAAGCTTTGGGCAATGAACAAACAAAGCTTAGAGGTACTAGGAAGATATCATTTTAGGCAGAATTGGGAGAAAGCCATATTGATTATTGGGTTAAATCATCTTACCAACAAGTCTTCACACACGAAGGGAGCATGGATTAAAATCTAATTCTTTTAAAATGTTACTTGATGAACCCTGGTAAAAGCATTAGGTCTCATCTAAATGGCAAGCATGAAGGAGACGCTTCCATATGGGGAGCTGTGGCACACAAATTTCTCCCAACAGTCATGCTTAAAGCAAACTGTGAAATGTGGCATTAAGAAGTGGTATACCCATGTGGGAGACCTGAAAGAAAATTCTGGCTTCAGCCTGGCCCAGCCCCAGCCATTAAGCCATTTGGGATTAAAATAAACCAGAAGATGGAAGATCTGTCTCTCCCTCCATAACTCTGCCTTTCAAGTAAATAAAATTTTTTAAATGATAAAAAATAGCAACGGAGCCTGTGCCATCATTGTCTAAGGTCACACGTACAAGCCTTGCTAACCTCTTCCAGAGCCGTGTATGCACCCGGATCACTGACCAGCTCAGGCCCCACCATGGCTATGAAGGTCATCATCATTGCAGTGGCCCTATGCCAATCAGAACACACATCCCATCAGGCAACCACTAGGTGACACTGACTTTGCATCTCAACCCAGACACCTTGTTAGCCTGTTCTGGGACCCTCAGCTGTTACTAGAATAGTCACATCTTTCACATCAGTGGTCTTGAATTAGGTCAAAGAGGCTATCAAAATTTTTGCTACACTTTGTTCTTCCAGTTTATGTTCTGCTCCATAAATAGCAACTCCACACTGTGACCCAGAGGACCTTTAACTAATTATAACTGAATGCAAAGGCAAGGAACCTATCAGCACTGCTGCACGTGCACAAATACATACATACACACACACACGGCAAAAATACTTCCCAGCACATTGAGAAATTAACATGGATCAGAGTGGAGTCCTGCAGAGTCACGTATATATCTGAGGCCTAAAATTCCTAACTAGAACTTGATATTAATCAACAAACCTAAAGACTGTGCCAGTCTGAAAGCAGACCATCAGAACTAGCAGGTACAGCTACAGACCGGAGAGGCCCAAACTGGCAGTGTATTCCTGAGCGGATGACCGGGCACATCTGACAGTCTCTAAGCCCTTATAAACACACACACACCTCCTAACATCCAGTTCTGGGAATGGATGTGTTGGACTGATGGAGCCATGTGGCATTAAACATTGGCATAGTATGAATACTTCCTCTTGTGATTCTGTTCTCACAGAAAGCTCACCTCATAATCTGGCTCCTTCCTCAGTTTGCCAACAGTGGGGAGACAGTGTAGTGGTCCAGTCAACATAACTGTCTGGGCTGCTGTCAGGACTCTGAGAGTAAATTAATAAACCAGTATTCTGGCTTTTAACTGAAGCTTTCATGTATTGCAGCACAGCACATTAAGCTGCAGTTTGCACGCCAGCATCCCATATGAGAGCACTGGTTCGTGTCCTGGCTGCTCCACTTCCAGTCCAGCTCCCTGCTAATGCACCTGGGAAAGCAGCAGAGAAAAATCCAATGTTTCAGCTCCTGCTACATGTGTGGGAGACCTGGATTGAGCTCTTGGCTTCTGCCTGCAGCAGCCCAGGCTGTGGCAGACATTTGGAGGGTGAACCAGTGAATGGAAGATTCTCTCTCTCTCTCTCTCTCTCTCGCTCTCTCTCTCTCTCTCTCCCTGTGTCACTCTTTCAAATAAATAAATGTCTTAAAAAAAAAAAAAAAAAAGCTCTCATGAACTTTGTTAAAAGGCAGTCACTTTGCCAAGTCTCATCTACTTAAGCAATGGAGAATTCTGGGTTTCTGACACCCCAGTTTGAGGACCAAAAGGCCGAGTGTGATAAGTTCTTCAATGGCGAAGCCATAGTGAAGCCACAGTGAAGGAGATTTGTGAGGGCAGCCAGCAGGCTCTACGTGAAGGATTCTCTCTGAATCACACATTTCACCAGTGGCAACTTCTTTTTTTTTTTTTTTTTTTTTTTTTGACAGGCAGAGTGGACAGTGAGAGAGAGACAGAGAGAAAGGTCTTCCTTTTTTGCCGTTGATTCACCCTCCAATGGCCGCCGCGGTAGCGCGCTGTGGCCGGCGCACCGCGCTGATCCGATGGCAGGAGCCAGGTGCTTCTCCTGGTCTCCCATGGGGTGCAGAGCCCAAACACTTGGGCCATCCTCCACTGCACTCCCGGGCCACAGCAGAGAGCTGGCCTGGAAGAGGGGCAACCGGGACAGGATCGGTGCCCCGACCGGGACTAGAACCCAGTGTGCCGGCGCCGCAAGGCGGAGGATTAGCCTTGAGCCACGGCGCCGGCTCCGGTGGCAACTTCTAATACTGTCATTGCCCCCAATAAGGGTGAACGTCAACTTGTAATGGCCAAGAAGCATGTTAAAATGATGTGAACCAGCCTTCCCGACACAGTGAGACCCAACTGATTACATGACAAGCCCTACACACAGAAACTTCCAGAAGCAAGTTGTTACTAGAGACCCATATATGTAGTAAGGAAGACTTACATACAAATGTCACAGGACAAAATGTAAGAAACAATCCCTTTTTACTTTCAATAGTATAATACAGACCAAAGGCACAGGTATAACTGGTCAAATAGAATTCCTTCATTTCTGCCTCATGAAACCACAGTCCCTGTGACACTGAGTAGAACAAATACACGGTTGGGTTAAAATACTTAAGAATAAATCTTTGACAAAACTGGGAACGCCAGCTGTCATCTTTATTTTATATTCTTTGAAGGAAGAAGCTGTAGTATCTTTTCCTTAGCCACTGTGCAAGGTGCATGGCTGAAACCTCGATAACAAGAGATAGATTAACAATAGAAAAGCATACACTTTTGTAAACCAAATTTTAGGAGACACAGGAGCCTTCAGAATGGAAGACCCAAAGCTCCATGGAAAAGTTTTTATACTTAGGTTCAAAGAAGAACGACAGTCATGCAGACTGTGAGTGAACAAAAAGGGGGTGTGAGGGCCAGGGTTGTGGCGCAGCGGGTTAAGTCACTGCTTGCAATGCCACATCTCTTATCAGAGTGCCAGTGTGAGTCACAGCTGCTCTGTTTCCCTGTTAAGGCGCCTGGGGAAGCAGCAGAGGATGTACTTGGGCCCCTGCCACTCATATTGGAGACCTGGATGGAGTTCCTGGCTCCTGGCTTCGGCCTGGCTGTTGTGGCCATTTGGGAAGTTAACCAGCAGATGGAAGGTCTCTCTCCCTCTGTCTCTCTGCCTTTCCAATGAATAAATCTTTCAAAAGGGGGAGGGTGTGCAAATGATAACAAACTGGGGGGAACTCAGCAAGGCCTCATCCAGGAATAGGGCAGGACACCTTTGGAACAGGGATCTTATGACCGACCTTCAGGTGAGGTCAGCGAATTCCTTTAAGACCACACTTAGGTAGCAGGAGGTCAGAGCGATTCACAAGTCTGTGGCTTTCTCAAAACCCAACTTGCCATATTTTGTGGTACCATGATCAGAGTCCCAACAAGATGAAAGGTCAGCCTCTAGGTTACTACAACTGAAATTAACCTACAGGAGATGATTTCCTATGATGTTCATTTAAAGGAAAAAGTGAATATATGACATCATACTTAAAAGGTCAATGACCTAAAGTCAAATGCCATAGATTATTCTCCCAGAAGTTAGGCAAACTATCAAAAGCTTATTTTAACTGTGGGCATTTCCCTTTCTGCACATCAAGTCTTTGGGTGCAGGCACATCTCAATGTTACATGTTACGATTCTGCACAGCACATTACACTAGCATAACAGAAGAAAATTCAACCTAGATAAAACAGGAAGTTGATTTCAAAACAAGAAAAAATCTACTCCAGCTTGCAATCACAATGGCATCAAAATCATGAGCACCTTGTCTGAGACCACAGAACAGCACTGGAGTGAAAACGTTCTTCTCCTATGTGCCACAGCCTCTACTTACTCAGTTCCAAGTTGAATCTGGGCACTGAGGGCAGGGCACTGTTTCTTCTT
Source organism: Lepus europaeus (assembly GCF_033115175.1). Classification (NCBI taxonomy): domain Eukaryota; kingdom Metazoa; phylum Chordata; class Mammalia; order Lagomorpha; family Leporidae; genus Lepus; species Lepus europaeus. The sequence goes on along the minus strand of NC_084827.1, from coordinate 101,145,621 downwards.
TGGTAGATGCTAACAGAAACCAGGACACAAACTTCCTACCTACTGTTCTCCGTATCTGTTGACAGAGTTAGCTAGGCGCAGTGAATACAGATGAGTGATTTCCTCCCAATGAAGCAATTATTCAACACTTACAGCAGTTTATAATTGACAAGGAACATTCCTAGATATTCTCATTCACAAGGAATGCAAGAAAACAGCTAAATCCGGGTGACATCAAGGCAATGAGAAACTAGAGAGGAAAATGTTACACTTCATAATACCCCTTTTCATGTCTACACCTGAATTAACCTTAAAATCTCAGGGCAGTGATCCCAATACCTAAAGTCACATGTTTTTGAGATGGAAAGGCAGGCAGCTAGCTTGGTCTGCTGAGCTGGAAGTTCTAAGCCTCCATGTAATTGTATCCTCCTATCTGTCAATCAAAATGCCCCCTTTCCCAAGATGTATCTTCTTCATTCAAGACCTAAGAGAGGACACCATGAATATATAGGTAATGAGTTCCACATGGAAATTTTGAAGGTGACATAATTCCCGGGTAGCTTTAAGCCAGGAGGCACAGCCCGCAACCTCATAAAAAAGACCAGCAATTGGGAAGGGCTTGTTCAATCACGGTCTTCCACCAGACTACAGCTGGAGAGGCTACTGGGTGCTTGCTCTAACCCTCCCTCACCCCTCCTCCGTTTGGTAATCTGGTCCAGTGCCTCCTTATCACAAAGATTTGTGTGGGGCAACCCATGCTTGTGTATGTGTGTTAATTTTCTCACCTTTCATATTTAATCACCTTATATGTGTCAGCACTTGTGTATGACCAGAGTCTGGAATAAAACTAATACAGCCCTGTCCACATCACTTTGTGTATGCTCCCATCCAACCACCTACCAGGCCTCAAAGCAAAACTGAAGATGCCTCCTTTCTTTTACAAAATAAATAACAGAAGTGGACATTTGGTGGAGCAGTTAAGATGTCCAGAGTGCTGGCTCCGCTTCTGATTGCAGCTTCCTGCTACCGTATACCCTGGAAGGTGGCAGGTGATGGCTCAAGTAGTTGGGTCCCTGCCAGCCATGTGGGAGACCCAGATGGAGTTCTGAGCTCTTGGTACTGCCTGGTCCAGTCCTAGTTATGGGGGGTATTTGGGGATTGAACCAGCAGATGAGTGACCTCTGTTTGCTTTTCAAGTAAATAAAAACTAAAATAATAGAGTTGCAATATTTGCAAGTGAAAGACTGGAAAATAAGGTACACAGAACTATGAAGAATTTTTTTTTTTTTTAACTTCAGAGGAGATAACAAAAATATCCTCAATATTAGGTGTTCAAAAAGTTTTTTCAAATCCTGCTGGTTCTGACCCATTAGGATATCTTCTATATGGTCACCTTCAGAATCTTTCTATCAGCAACATTTATGTTTGTCCAAAGAAAGGAAAAGGGTGGTGGCAGCAGTCCTGCAGCAGCCTACAAGACAAATAAGACAGAATGGGGTAAACAGGAGAAAACAAAGGGAAGCAGAGACCACAAAAGGAAACAAGGAGGACTGCTGGCAGGACCTTGCTTGTTGGCTGCAAATTCATGGAAAAGCCTGCACCACAGAAGCTTCCTGAAAGAGAGAGCGGCTCCACACTCTCAGGGATCCCACGAGGCCAGGGGAAAATCAACCCTCTGTGGGTTCTTGAAATTCCAGAATCTCTCACAATTTTTCCCCTGTAGTAGAAATAGCCTAGAAGCTGAGAGCCCTGGTCTTAGCAATATGCCTGGGAACAAGTGGTGGGACTTCTTTAGGATTCAGCTGCCTCATCCACGTGGGGGTGAGGGTGTAAAACAGCCAGAGAGCAACTGCAACAGTAAGTGAAGAGTTAGCCTTCGGTTTTGCTTAACTTGCAAAATAGGAAAAGGGGCTGTCATTAAGCTATAATTTATTTTATAGGACACACAGCCCCAGCCATGCATTTTCATTATTCAAACCTGTTCTATAAACTGAATCTGTAATTCTGTCTCCTCCTTTACAGTTTGGTTTGTCAGAGGCAAAAAAATAACAAAAAAATCATATTTGTGTTATTTAAAAAACAATAAATTTACAGTCATAAATAGTTTTCTTTTTTTAGAAGTTTTTTTAAGTTTTAGGTATGAAGTCTGAACTCATGCTGAAGTTCTGATGCCCAAAATTAAGTGGAAATCCCCCATGATGACATAGTCACTTATAACCTATACTTAAAATATTCTGTAGGAGGAGATACAAATTGTTTCAGGAAGAGTTTCTTCAAAAAGTAAAAAAAGCCAAAAAACAAAACAAAAAAAAACCTTTCCTAAGCCAATGCTTCAAATTCCCAGAAAATTGCTATACACAAATCTGTTTACAGAAGTTTTCATTTTGTAGCTACTTGGCAGTAATGAAATCTCCCTCTTGGAGGAAGCTAGGTTACTGCTGGGTATGGACGCACTTTCATGTACACCCGGACCTGTTCAGTCTCACTTTCAACACTACCTCCTGCAGAAAGCTTCTCAGGCCACATCCTGTCTCCAGTTCTGCATCCCACCTGACATGATCATCCATCAAAATCAAACACCAAACTACAAACCCTCCATGACACCTTGTGTTGCACCTCATACACAGCGAACACTACAGAAAGTCCTTACGTGAGCTGGAGGGCTGTTACAGAACGGAAACCAAAATCAGTGGCAATTGTCTCCCAAAAGGGGTTCTGACTACTAAAGAAATCTAGTACCAACTAGTTACTGATGCCGCCATGGTTATGGTCTTAATCTGGATCGTGTGTGAACAGCAGCACAGTAACATGGCAGGAACTGTTCTAACACCAAGCCTTCAGAGCACCAGCTCAGGGAGCCTTCAGCCTGTTACTTCACATATGCATCCAGAAGGAATGAGAGCAGTGACAGAAAGATCAAAGTCTGAAATTAATCCATTCTCCCTCAAACCAGGAAAGGCTCCGAAGTAGCAATAACCACGGGCAGCATGCGTGGCAGTTATCACTATTCCTCTGAGGGCCAATGGCTATGATGCAAAGATGGGGCTCCAGCCTTGTAGAAAAGCCCTTGCTCATCCACAGCTTGTCTGTCTTCTCACCGGGATGCTCCCCAACCAAGTCTCGCCTGCCCACTGCAGCGGCAGAACCTACTAACTAGAAGACAAGTAACTGCAAGGCTGAAGCAGGCAACTGGTGCAGTGGTTATGGTGTGGGATGCCCTAGGCATTCTGTCCTTTCCTCCCTTCTCCTTCCTGTTAACTCTTCCACTTGAATCAAACAACAGGGCTACAGGCCCTAGTTTACACTGCCCACTTTCTTCTTGTGGGTGGCAGTCACCACCCCCTGAACTAAGGTAGGCAGCATTCTGTATACAAAGTCATCTGGGGCAAGTTCCTTCACCTCCCGTGGATTATCAAACAGGAATACTGCTCCCTTGCTCACTGGACTAGATAATCTCAGGTCTTTACCCCTAAAGGTGCTATAATTTTTAGGAGGAACCTTTATTGCTTGTTGACAAGACCACTGTCATCACAGTAGCTAATAAACCATCACCACAAATGAAAAAAGGTCCACTTCAAAGGTGCCCCACGGAAGGCAGCTATTCATTACTGAAGGACCTCTTGCTCCCAGAGCTGACAATGGCTCCTTCCCTTAGTGCTCCAGAATAAAAGACATCGCATTCTCTCCTGCACTCTGCTGGCGACTTGCAATGATGATGAGCAAGATCATAACCCCCTCTCCCGGGTCCTAACTTCAGCAGGATGGGAGTTCTCAGTACCCATCTTGTTTTCTAAATCTCCCCAACCTGAGTCTCACAGCCAGCCAGCAACACTTGTTTAGCAGTAGCCATATGCCAAGCCCTGCTCTTAAACCTCACAACCTTCCTCTGAGGAGGGTGATAGTCATACCCATTTCACAGAAGCACAGATAGGCAAGTGACCTGCCCAGGGTCTCACAGCTCATCCAGGGCAGAGCCTTGGTGCCCATCTAAGCAATCTGGCTCCAGAGCCCAGCCATGCAGACTGTTTTATGCCTTTTCTTTTGTATAAAGAGTGAGACTCCCTTCCAGGAGCCTGGTGAAGAAGCCAAAGGCAAAATCTAAATAGGGAAACAAATAATCATCTTCGCCTTTCACCTCCCTGCCTGCCCTTCACACCCATGTGTACTCCCAGAGCAGCATCCCGTGCCTCAAATCTATCCCAAAAAAAAAAAAACCTGCTTTCCCTGCAAGACACCCACAGCCCAGTTCCTCCAGTTCTGCTAGGCCTCCAACTAATCAGCTATTTTGAAGCACAGTGTTGAGACCTGTAGGCTCCATGGAATAGCACACAGGCTAAATGGCAATCAACACTGAGAGTTGAGAGATCTTTGTGTCACATGGGCAATGCTTCTTGAATTCTTACCACTTACCTAGAAGTTAGAATTACATCTCAGAGGAACACAAAAGTCACCCCAGGTTTGGGCATCCAGCCTAGCAGTGAAGATACCCGTGTTCCACATTTGCGTGCCTGTGTTCAATACCTGACTCTGGTTTCTGATTCCAGCTTCCTGCTTATGCAGACTCTGGAAGACAGCAAGTGATGGATCAAGTAAATCAGTTCCTGCCACTCACATGGGAGACCTGGATTGAGTTTCCAGATCCTGGCCTTGGCGTTGCCCAGCCAGAGCCTCTGTGAGCATAAGGGGAATGAACCAGCGGATGTGAGTGATCTCACTCTGGGCCCCTCAAATATCTAAATTAAAATTTGGAAAGAAAGAAAACAAAGCTACTCCACTTCTCACTGACCGAACTGCACCAAGCTTTTTAAAAGGTTGTGGGATGCAGCATACTATATGGAGTGACACCTTGGATTTCCTTCTCTGGGCAGTTTCACGTTGATAAATAAAGCTAGTAAGGTTTTAAACTTGGACATCAGATGCTAAATTAAATCAGGGTATGCCTGTAGTGATGATGCAGGGAAGAGCAGAATCCAACTCTCAAGCCACACGGCTTCATCTCTTCCATTGCTAAAGCAGATGTCAGAATATGCACCATTGTACTCACCTCTGAAGACTCTAAGGGAAAGCATCGTGGTCACAAACATTTGGCTGCAGTAAGCAGCCTTCAAGGGGACTGCCACCAGGGCCCGTGAGAAAGATCACTTGGGTACGGGTGATGGCTTTATTTCTTAATTGATTCCAACAGCCCCCAAATGGGGAATACCAGAATGCCAGATGATAAAAGTCAAAGACAAGTCATTCTGGGAAACAAAAGCCAAGTAAGTTATGACTGTTTTTTACAAAAATGTTAACAGATCCAGGTTTAATGTTAACAAATCCAGTCTCAAAACAAAATGAGAAATATTCAAGAGTGTCATCCAAGGCCTAAGTCTGTAACCTTTTGTATGCCATGGATTGCTTTAAAAATCTGGACACTCTCATCAGAACAATGTTTTTTGAATAGTTTTTACATAGAAAAATATGATTATGAAGGAAACTATATTGAACACCTATCAAATTATTTAAGAAGCAAATTGGTGATTCAGTCATAAGTAAGACCCAGAAGCATGTCAAAGAACTTTGGCAATTTTTAAAGTGGTGATGAGTATAAATGATACTTTCAACTATGAGATACAAAACTCCAATTTCTATGTGACAGAGTCATAGAAGTTGATAATATCACATGGCTTCTTGCCTACTTTTAGGACTGAAGCAGAGGCTACATTTTGGCTAGAGTTAGTGAAAACAGAATTCTAATTTTTTTTCTCCCATTCTCTCATACCCAAATCCATCCAAAGCTTAAGGACACTGATGCAGAGGAGAGATCAAGACTTCCCCAAAATCCATGCTAATCACTTAGGTGCTTCAAAACAAACAGCAACTCAGTTTTGTCCCACCCGAGGAAACAACGAAATGCAGAAAATTAGGCAGGAACCCGTGGACTGGCTCACACGAGCAGGCTCAGGTATTCCAGGGACGCACCACTGCCAGCCACTTGATGCTGACTCCCAGAGCCGGTGTCCAGAGGAGTCTGGGAAAGCTCTGTTTAACGAGGAAGTCCATCACCACCAAGCTATGAGCCCAGCTACAGTAACCAGGCCTGGCACTGCAGGAGAGACCTCGGGAATGCTCAGGCTGAGACAATGCGCAAAGGCTGAAAAGCGAGGTTTGGTATTTGGGACAAGCATATTTTACATACACCACTGGTTTTTTTTTTTTTTTTCTTGGTACTCTCCTCCCTTTTAAAAATATCTATGGCCTGGCAACCACAGATCTTCAGTTAACTGGATCAGGCGTCCTGGGTGAGGGGACAGCCGAAGCTCAGCTTCTCCCTCCCCCTTTTGCCTCATACAGTCAGGCATGTTTCCCAGCTGCCCTAAATCAGGGGATGCCCATAGGAAGATAAATATAATTCAGAGTCTAAAACACAGACTCATATTGGACCACTGCCAATTTCTCATGGATCCTGGGTAACTGAGATGGTTTCTGTTTTCATGGTTAGGAACTACAACAGCAGCTGCAAGAGTGCAATACTTTTTCTAGACCAATAAAATTACCTAAGTCTGGCTGACTCTCAGCTGTGGTAGCAGCCACGCTGCCCAGAAAGATTCATGTCCATGCAGTCTTCACGAGCTGGAGTGGTAGCTCTGACCTAACTGGAAAGCATTCACTTCAACCCAAGAGCAAAAACAAAAACCAAGACTAACAAAAAGTTACTTCAGCTAGATTTTGAGTTCCAGAGTAATTCTTATCGGTGGAGATGACAAATGTTATTTTAGGACCAACTCCCCTCCCAGCCCCAGTAAAACCTTAATCAAACCTATGCACAATTCTAGCTTTGCACTTGAAGGTTTGTCACACACCACGTTAGAACATTAGCATTTTTCCTCCTTTAAACCAAATGGAAGGTTCAGTTAAAGCCCTGAGTTAACTCTGCAGTGAAACCTTTGATCACCGCTTCTGTCACCACTTCGCCAAAGACATAGACAGGAGGAAACCCAGCTCAGACCTAAGAAACAAAACTGGTATTATGAAGTTGCCCAGAAACCACACATGTACGTAAATGCACGGGCAGATCTCTTCTCCTGTGGGGAGGAGTCTCAGAAGCTTTGGTTTCCAATCCAAACGAGAGGTTCCTTACACTTTGGTATATATGAAGCACACTTAACAAAGTTACTTGCTAAATGAACGTGTGTGGTCCAAATGCTTCCCTTTAAACAGCCCAATTAGAATTTAGTGGAAAAAAGGACACATGTTTCTTGAATGGCTTTGCATCACAGACAGTGGATGTGAAATTATTCTAGAAATAATGAAGATGTTGCACAGATGTACAAAGTTTTCATGGTCTCAGCAAAACATCTTTCTAGTGCAGCATGTGAATCTGCAACAAAGCTAGATACATAAAACAAATTTTTCCAAGATCTGAATCTTGTTTTTATGCAGAACTTCCCTAGCCAACCCGCTGCTGCCTTCTCACAAACCTAAGGAAACCCATATTTCAGGATAATTTACTGAAAGTCATAAATTATGTTCATTACAAATTAAGACTTAGAATCTGTTAGGGGCAGGCATTTGGCACAGTGTTTAAGGTGCCATCGGGGATGACTATATCCTGAATCTGAGTGGTTGGGTTCGAGTTTGGATTCCACTCAGAATTCCAGCTTCCTGCTAATGTATACCCTGTGAGGCAGTGGTATTGGCTACAGTACTTGGGTCCCTAGCCGTGTAGGAAAACCCACACTGGGTTCTGAGCTCCTGGCTTTGGCCTGGCCTAGCCCTAGCTGTTGAAGTGAACCCGGGAATGGAAGATATCTCTGCCTTCCAATTAAAAAGTAAGAATTTATAACTTAAATCTGTTACAAGCGAAAGAACTTTACCCAACAAATTCAACCATAAAAACAGTAACAGAGCTCAAGGTGCTCATTTCACAGACATCGCCTTGTTTAGTTCCCACCATCACAAAAGCATATATGAACTATATCCTGTGTTACTCCCTTCTGACAGAGATCAAGACTCAGGAAATCTCAGCAGCCTGCTCCAGATCACACCTTAGTTCCTAATGTCTCAGTCCACTCCCTCCTATAGAGTCAAAACACACCCTGGAACCTTGCCTTGCACCCTAAGCCTAGATCCCAAGATGATGTCCAAGAAGTCTCTACTACACAGCATGGAGCCTACAACTAACAAAACTTCATCACTTGTGATGACTTGGTTTTAACTGGGAGTCATGATTCCCAACACCAGTCCCATAGCAGTCTCTCTCTGGCTTTCTTCTCTATGCCATTTTCCTTGGGAAAAGTGATCAGAAATGCCCATTTCAATGTCTACCTCCATGGAGGTGACTCACAAAATCTGTTTGCCATTGTTTAACCTAATATGGTACTTTATTTCCACCCTGCTGACTACAGCCTGGACAACACAAACTCAACATGTCCAAAATTAAACTTTCCCTCATCCCTACCTCCAAAATCCACTCACCTCCTGTGTTCCAGGGTCCTGCCATTAAACACCAACCCACCGTCAGTGCACCAGACACACAGCCTCTGTGTCCTTGTGGCCCCCTTCCTTATCTGACAATCAATGACTCTGCCTCGCCTTTTCCAGGCTTCCTCTGCACTCTCTCCCACCAGTCAGTCTCAGGACGTCCTGGCTGCCCTGGGCCACTCCCAACACTTCCAGGTGGATGTCTATAACTCTAGGTCAGTTAACTGCATGAGGATCTCCTGGAGGGCAGACCACTGGGTCCCACTCCCAGAGTTTGTGATTAGCAGGTCTGGGGTGCAGCTGAGAATTCACATTTCCAGTGGATCCCATCTGATGAGGAAGCCTTAAGAACTGCTGTAGACTCTGCTCTCTCCCCAAGTCTCTCACAGCAATTCTCCCTGAATCTTTCTAAAATGTAAAAGTGTTGGCTTCGGAGAGCTGGGTTAGAACAGTCATGGCTCCACCCACCAAGTCCCTCCTGTGTATCAAGGACATTCTGTCAGGCTGCAGTCAAAACCACCCTGCAAAAACACATGGCACAACCCTCTAAAGCACACAGCAATTTTGTAGGGAACCAAGACTTTGAAAATTAAACAACTCCTGAACTCCACAATGACCAACTGGGTTTTACAAACTCTCCAAAGGGGACTCTCTCCTTAGACAATCCTTGTTACCAAAATAATGATGGAAAAGGGAGAACGACTGGGGGTGATGGGTGCGGGGAGGGAGAACATGTCCTTCTCAGAACCCAGCAACAGGAAAGACTAGGGAAACAGAATACAAAGCCATCTGTGGCACAACTTAGGGTATACTTGGTATAGCACGAAACAGGTCCACATCCATCCTCCCCAGTCAGCTTCACAGAATAAAGACAACTCTAGTAGACGCTGCTTTATTTTATTTGCCTATACCTGAACAGCATCTGATTCCTGTAGATCATAACCTATTCTGTCCTGCAATAGTTGTACTAGGAACCAACAACAGAAACTAGTTCTATGTGCATCATGTTTATTAACAAGGTCTTTACTTGAAAGAGTTTTTCCTGCTATTTCTTGCATGTGAATGATTCAATAAGCACAAACACTCGAGATCCACGAGAGTTTATATTTTCACAGGCTGTCACTTATGAACAAGGAGAGACTCATCTGGAACAGGTAATTATCAACTCTCAGAACCCCACAGAACTTCTCAAAAATTCCCTTGGGTTGTAGACCGGTTTCCCTCATGGTGATCCATTTGCTTCTCCTAAAAATCCTGCGAGGGCAACAGCATGACCCCATTGCTCTTGTCTCAGGCCACACAGCTGACACACAGCTGGGAGAAAACCAAGGCTGGAGGCTAGATGAAGCTGCAGATGATATAGACCACGGTTTTGCCTTTAAGACTCTCATCCCTAGCATCCATTATGTAAGACAACATATAAATCTTGACAGATGCAAATTTGAATAAGACCCAATTCCTACCCTCCACGTCAATGCCTCTGACCAAAGTTCAAAGCAGAACCTTAACACGATGGGGACAGGGCAAGCCAGAGGGCAAACCAGCCCCTGGTGCAAACCCCAACTCCATGCAATTTCCTTGCCATGTGACCCTGGGCCTGTGCTCATCTCTCTGAACCCTACATTCCCCACTTAGAACAGAGGTTATACCTTAGAATCATTATAAATATAAAAATCCAGAACTACGCATAGCATGAAATGTACATAACATAAATGGTTATAATTGTCTTACATTATTGTACCGACTTAAGAGACAGAGCTACAAGTTTTAAAGCCCATAAGAATTAACCATTAGTGCCATTACTCTAAAATGTCCCTTATCCTTGTTTATTTATGATATTAAGATGACAGCACTTAATCAACAATTAAATTATGGGGTTGACAGGGAGGGGGAAGGATGAGTCACAGATTTCTGGCTTGAGCGATAGAGTAAAAAGTAGTGCCAAAAACCAAAACGGGAAAAGCAGACAGAAGCATGGGGGTGAGGGGTTTGAAGTGGGGGCAGGAAGCAGGCGATAATTAGGGGGGAAATGAGTTTGCTTCAGATATCCTTGTAAAGCACCTATGAATCATCCAAATAGAAATGCCCCAAAGATTTGGATTGCGGGTGAATTCAGAGAACATTTTGGAGGTCATGAATGTGTGGGTGGTGCCTGAAGGCTCAGATGTACTGAAATCCCCCGAAAGGAGCTGAGTAGACTGTAAGAAAACTAGCAAGGATGAACGTGGCCTGGAGAACAAGAACACATCAGGGCAGACACAGCAGGACCCTGGAGAAAAGCAAAGTGATGAAGAATGGGGCAGAGGATCCCAGAGGAGAAAGATTCAAATGGGGGATGCAGAAGCATCAACAGCTGCCAAAAAGCCACATAAAGGATGAAAAAGTGACCACAGGCCATTGTGACCTCAACAACCGCAGTTTCTACTGAGTTGAGACCATGGGAATCAGACCACAGGCTGCCTGCCTCTGAGGTCCTTCCTTACCTGTAAAAGTCTTTCACTTCAAACTCAGGAGCCCACATTGTGGCACAGTGGTTAAGCTACCCAACACACTGGCATCCCAGAAAAGCACTGGTTCTAGTCCTGGCTGCTCCACTTCCAATCCAGCTCCTTGTTAATGTGCCTGGGAAAGTAAGGAATATGATTCGAGTGTTTGGGCCCCTGCCACTCACGTGGAAAATAAGGATTAGGCCTGGCCCAAGCCCAGCCATTTAGGGAGTGAACCAGTAGATAAAAGATCTTTTTCCGGTATCTCTCCCTCTAACTCTGGCTTTCAAATAAACAAATAAATATTTAAAATAAAAACAAAAACCTGATGTTCACCATTCTCTGCAAACCCATATGCCTGATAAAGCCTCAATAGCAATGGGTTCTAAGGTTTATTTTCACAGAAAATGAATTTGCACAAAACAGACTCAGTTAACAAAAGCAGTTAACATGATTTTTGCAAGTCCACTGCTATCTATTTCTTGAAGTTGACCCAAGGGAAAGAGAAAAATCAGCTAATTCTTGGGGCATACAAATTTGGAGGGGGAAAAACCTTTACTAAATAAACTCAACTGGGTCAGTCTTTAAGGGCAATACATCTAAGTGCTATTTCTTAGGAAATGTGTTTCCACATGTAGAAAGTCGGGCTTTTAACATGCAAATCTCTTATAAAATTCCACCTAAACAGATTTCCACCTGGATTTCTAAAAAAACCTAAACTCTTGCTGAATTTAGCAAATTACTCTATAATGTCACTTGCCTTGTTCTTCATATAGTTACGATCACAGAAAATGTTGTCCCATGTAGTATTAAGCTGAAGTTGTACAGCTGCTCTACTCATCGCATTATGGCACAAGAAGGGCATGTTTGGCTTGGCAGTGTCAACTGGCAAAACTCGTCAGTGGAGTTCAAAAATTCCCCCAAACATCTGCTCATGCTAAGAAAGAGTTTTTTGTTTTTGAGTCTACTCCACACACAAATATTTTTCAAAAATTTAAGCATCTCAAATATCAGTAACTAGAACAGTCATCCATATATAGCAAAAATCTGACTATCTGAGAATGCTGAAATGTGTTCCCCTAAAAATACAACTTACTCTGTGCAGATGTTGTTGAATCTAAGCAGGTGGTTTCTTCAGATCCTCTGGCATGAATTCTGCGTGTCCTTCAAACTCTATCCTATGGGGCTATCCGTCTTAAGTAGGGATATACACCATCACCTCTTATAGAATCTTAACCGAAAAATCCACCTACGCAGCGAGTTCCCACGGCTGGAATTTTAGTTCTGCCTACCTGGGGTCAGCCCCACAATCCTAATCTTTGCAGCATCACAGGAGATTCTGATATGCGCACCACTGCCAAGCCCCTGTTGAAAAGCTTTGCCTTTTGGCAGGATTCCTCAAAGTTTTGTGGAGCAATGTGGTTACTCTGTCCTTCGTGGATTAGCAGGACTCAGCAGGGGAGGCGAATGCAGAAAATGAAATCCTGCTGGCTAGGCACACAGGACAGATGGCAGAGCACAGGGACACATCACACAAGCATTTCAAGAACTCACAGAGGTTTGGAAGTAGCTTTAACCTTGACCCTGTCCCCAGTGGAAGCACATTTCCAGTACCCACAAGCAGGGATCCAGCTCAGAGCCCTCAGTACTCCCCCATTAGCCATTCTGTCCTGGAGGTGATGCGTTTCACCTATAGGCAGCCGATCGTAAACAGCATCAACCCTCCAAGCTGTGCTCACTTCACATCCAACTGGAGATTAGTCTCAGAAAATCCCCCTCTTCTTCCAGGAAAGAAGGGTTCACTTGAGTCCTACTACACACAACCCATTGGAGACAGGGAGCAGAAATGCAAGCATGCATGCATGGATTCTAAAAAATTTTTGCACCAAAAATCAGCTTCTGTTTTAATTCCATTTTCCCTGGGGCTTTTTGAAGCCCCTCCCCCCTCATAAAAAGATGAAAGAAAAACCCTCAGCATTCTGAAGCCTCCAGCTTCCCCAACACCCCCTCCCCAGAGGTATGTCTGCAACACGGCTCACACAGAAGACCACGATAAGGAAGCCACAGCACAGGTTCAACCATTTTCCCAAAGATTCCGAGGCCACACAACCAGCAAGTCCTCCAAACAACCTGGTGCAGGTGGAAGTGGAGGAGGAGGAGACAACCCAACTCCCAGTTAACACAGAAGTCTATGGAACCTGCAGGGAACAGGACCTGAGCCAGCGTCAACCCACAGGAACCCAGGAAGCCATTCTATGAAATGCATTTGGGGCAAGGCAGGTTGTAAATGACCTCCCTGGAAGTGAGGAGGCGACTTGTTATTAATTACACTTTACAAAGTTTTCAGGGGAATGAGGAACTGGAGAATGACAGTGACAGAGAACAAAGAGCCAGTGTGACCTTATTAAAAACCTGAGAAAACTTTATCAGGTTGTACTAATTCATATGCAAACTAAACCTGCCATTCAGTCAACATACATTAGATGCATTCAGTGGGAAAGTACCGTCCTAGACTCCACGAAGAGAGGGCCAAAAGCTCAGAAATGGGCCCAAGTTAATAAAATTAGAAAAGCTTTGAACAGATGGCAAACACTTCCCTGTGATTAGGAGTGTTCAACACAACAAGCCCTGGCTAAATTAAAAGTCATGCTTCATTTTCTTTAAATAAATTTTAAAATAACAATTTACTTTCAAAGTCCTCAATGTATTCAAGAGAGAGCCTGTCTCGGAGCTGTCAGTGGGACCAGGGGTCTCCCTGGGCTCGCTCACCCCAAGTTCCACTTGTAGCCACCCAGAGTGGCTGTCTCACTTTCTCAGGGCACCTGGGAAGTTCCTCAGTGCAAGGTGACCACAGAAGCTGGGAACAAACTACAGAAAGGGAAACCTGCCAGCCACGCATCACACAGTTGCCAGAACCAGCCCACAGCAGCAGAGAGAACCCAGGCCCTTCTCAGGTACCCTCTACCCAAACGACTGTTACTGAAAGTGCCCGGGCTTCAGCAAGGTGCGGCAAGTGTCCTGGTTACCTGCACTACCTCAGTTCTCTGTGTGTGACGCCAGTGAGTAGGCAGCCTCACCCACAATGATCTGCTTTAAAGCAGGGTTGGGGAACAGCCAGCCCGTGGGCCATATACGATCTGTGAAATCCTTTGGTCTGGCCCTGCCAAGGAAACCACAGGCGGGAAACTGAACTTCCACACACCTATAGCAGGCTGGTTTTTAAGTTGATAATTCTGTATGGCCCGTGAATGATGTCATCAGTGGTTAAGTGGCCCTTGGCAGAAAACGGTTCAAAGGTTTCAGCCAATGAGCCAAGAACGTCTCTCACCGGGTTCAGGGCACTGTTTTCGCACAGTCCCCCGGGTCTCACTCCTCCCCAGTCCCAGCTTTCCAGGCACCTCCTCACTCCCCCCACTTCACACTCTCCCGGAGAGGCTCCCCCGCCCTGGAAATTAGTCAGCCTCCAAGCAGAGTCCAACTGTCACCTGCACGCCCGCCCCACCCAGGATCTCACCAGCCTTCCTCTGCGCTCAACACCTGCCTGGGACCTAGCGCCAGCACTTGCCTCTCTCTGCCTCCAACTCCCCGCCTTCTGCCTTCTGCCTTCCGCGGGGCCACCCTCCTGTTCTTTCACAAGCAGAGGCAGATGCTCAACGCATGCTTGTCGACGGAAGGATTCCAAAGACACGCTTCCCGGGACTGACTCAGAGCCTATTTCCCTGGGAAACAGTCATTTCGCTGCTACACCTGTCCTGGAAAATGCAAACTTTCAAAGGTGCTCTCCATGCTCAAACACACCGGCACCCAGGCTCTGACCGAAATCAATCCCCTCCCAGTAACGCTGCCAAAGAGCAGCAGGGAATCGTGTGGAGTCACGTTTGGGCCAACAAAACCGCCTTGGCAGGGCACTGGGGCACTAATAGGTCTGTGCTTGCATAGGCTGGGTGGAGGCCCCCTCCCCCCCCCCCCCCCCCCGCTCCCCTTCAAGCTGTTTAACAAGCAGCTCTCGGGGACACACCCCCGCCTCCTTAGCCCGCAAGACTTCAAAGGTGAGAATGGAGTGCAGGAGTTGTTCTCTGGAGGGCAACCAGGGACTGATACAAGGCACAGGCTCAATGCCACGCCCCCCCCGGGGGGGGGGGTCAGCTAAGGTCTCACTGGAGCAGAACAGTGGAACGTGGAGGAGAACCCTCCATGAGTCGCATCAAATGTTTAATGTTTTCTCTGAAGGGCCTCGGCTCAGGTCCCGCAACAGCCCACACCAGCCACACAAAGCCTCTGAGCTGCCCGGGTGTCTCCCTCCCGGGGCTGGCCCTTGTGGGCCTTGCATTTCAGCATTCACTGCAGGACAGCACCACCTGGTGAACAATCATTCAAGTACTGCAGGTGTCCTCCTGTTATATGCGCACAAACAGGATCACCTGCCCCTTTCCCCGGGGCTCTGGCAGCCAGGAGGGGCGCCATCTCCCAGCTGCCATGAGTCCTTCAGCCAAACCTCCTCTGACAAGGCACACCTCAGCAGAGAAGGCAGGCTTCTCATCTGTCCAGACCACAGCCGCCAGGCAAGTGGAAAAGGACATTTATCATAGCCCGCGACGTGCCTGCTGCCACGCAGGCCCTCTGCCCAGAGCCCCCTGACCTGCCTGTATCCAAAAACCAGACTGCAACCAGCTAGGGGCATACTCACTTCCTCTCTGGCCTCTTCCCCACCTGGAGCCACCCAAGAGCCACTCCACTTCTGTAGGAGCAAAGGAAACAAGTACTTTCTGAGCCTGAGACTACAAAGGCGCCATCGTAAATTACAGAGCTCCAGAGGTCCCAAGGGGAGGCGGCCTTCCGAGAGCAGGACTGTCCCCACAGAGCCTGTGTTTGTGGGGACCAGATCACAGAGTCTAGATGCTGTATTTGGTTCTCCATGGAATGTAAGGGCCTCGTGCAGTAATTACAGAAAGGAAAAAGGGAGGTCAGCGGGGCAGAGGAAGGCAGTGGAGCTCAGAAGTCAGACAGCTGCAGTCAGTCGTCCACCAGTCTCAGAAGGGAACCTGGATCTCAAGTTTTTGTGTCCTCTGACATCAAAGTTAGATTATAAAAAAAAAAAAAAGCTACTTTTTACTGACCTGTCTGGGCACCCCCCTATTGAAAAGCCTTTCCAGTGTAGAACCCACCCTTTGAGACCAAGAAAGTTCCAGGAAAAAACAAGCATTATGCCACAAAATATTCTTAACTAAAAGATGACAAAACCTGGGCCAGCATTGTGGCATGGTGGGTAAAGCCACTGCCTGCGCTGCCGGCATCCCATATGGGTGCTGGTTGGAGTCACGGCTCCTCTACATCCGATCCAGATCCCTAATGCTCCTGGGAAAGCAGCAGCAGAAGGCCCAAGTACTTGGGCCCCTGCACCCAAGTGGGAGACCTAGAAGAAGCTCCTGCCTCTCGGCTTTGGTCTGGCCCAGCCCTAGCTGTTGTGCCATTTGGGAAGTGAACCAATGGATAGAAGATTGCT
This sequence comes from Lepus europaeus, assembly GCF_033115175.1. NCBI lineage: Eukaryota > Metazoa > Chordata > Mammalia > Lagomorpha > Leporidae > Lepus > Lepus europaeus. Next base: position 101,129,190 of record NC_084827.1, on the reverse strand, counting down.
CCCTCTCCCTTCCCTCTAACTCTGCCTTTTAAATAAAAAGATGACAAAATATTCATATGAAATAATTTTTATAATATATATTTTTAAAGATTTATTTGAAAGAGTTACAGAGAAAAAGAGAGAGATTCCATCCACTGGTTCACTCCCTAGATGGCCGCAACAGCTCAGGCTGAGCCAGGCCAAAGCCAGGAGCTTCTTCCATGTTTCCCACATGAGTATAGGGCCCAAGCATTTGGACCACCTTCTGCTGCCTTCTGAAGCCATTAGCTGGGAGCTGGATTAGAAGTGGAGCAGTCAGGCTGGCACCGTGGCTCAACAGGCTAATCCTCCACCTAGTGGCGCCAGCACACTGGGTTCTAGTCCCGGTCGGGGTGCCGGATTCTGTCCCAGTTGCCCCTCTTCCAGGCCAGCTCTCTGCTATAGCCCGGGAAAGCAGTGGAGGATGGCCCAAGTGCTTGGGCTCTGCACCCCATGGGAGACCAGAAGTGCCTGGCTCCTGCCTTCAGATCAGCGTGTTGCGCCGGCCGCAGCACACCGGCCGCGGCGGCCATTGGAGGGTGAACCAATGGCAAAGGAAGACCTTTCTCTCTCTCTCTCTCTCTCTCACTGTCCACTCTGCCTGTCAAAAATAAAAATAAATAAATAAATAAAAACAGAACATGAGAACATGAGCTGATGCCCAAATGGGATGCCAGCATTGCAGGCAATGTCTTTACTGGCTATACCACAAGGCCAGCCCCATATGGAAGAATTCTTGTGGAACCTAAAACACAGGAGTTTAGAGACTAGCTGAATAAGAATTTCAACTGCCTATCACTAGCTTTTTATTTTCAGATCTAATTTCTAACTGACTCCTTAAAAAAGGAAAAGAAAACCCTAGAGGGGGCAAGCACTTAGCCCGGGGAAGACACAGGTCTCCTGTGTGGGAGTGTCTGGGTTTGTTGCCCAGTTCCAGCTCCTGATTCCAGCCCTTTGCTAATGTAGACCCTGGGAGGCAGTCTGAGGGCTCAAGTCACTGGGTCCCTGCCACCCACAAGGGAGGATGCACTGTATTCCCAGCTTCCAGCCTCCACTTGCCCAGTCCAGACTGTTGTGAACATACAGGGAGTGAACCAGTGGATGGGAGACTGTCTCTCCCTCTATCCCTCTGTCTCTCTGCCTCTCAAACAGAAATTTTAAAATGCATTAACTTTACAGTGCTTTTCAGTAGCATTGTTAGGTTTTACCCTGCTTGTCTTCATCTGTTTTAAGGATGAACAGACTTCAAAGTTGTTTACCCAATTGAAGCAAATATTCAAAAAAATGTTTTCTCTGAAGTATTTTCCTAAAACTCTAGTATTGGGCCTCCTCAGATCACAAAACAAAGACTACTGTAGCCCAAATGGATCAAAGGGTGCCTCCGTGGATTCCACCCCAGGGCAGTGCAGCCTGCCTGGAGCATCAGGCAACACTGCCTGACAAAAGCCAGTCAGTCACACAGGGAGGATTCAAGCCCCACTCAGCTGTGAGATGAGGTGGGAAACAGCAGCACAGAAACTCTAAGCAAATAAAAAACTCCTGGGTTTGTTGGTTGGTTTGTTTTTTGCTTGGTTTTTTTGTTTTTTTTGTTTTTTTGTTTTTTTGGTTTCTTCTCAAACGTTGGTGCTTAACAGAAAGCAGGCTTACAAAACAGGGGCCAGTGTTGTGGTAAGTGGGTTAAGCCACCGCCTGCAATGTTGGCATCCCATATGGGTGCCGGTTTGAGTCCTGGCTGCTTCACTTCCAACCCAGCTCACTGCTAATGTGCCTGGGAAACCAGTGAAAGATGGAAGATACTCCTCCCTCCCTCCCTCCCTTTCTCTCTCTCTCTCTCTCGCTCTCTCGCTCTCTCCCCACTCCCCTCTCTGTAACACTGCCTTTCAAATAAATAAAAAAAGAAATCTTCAAAAAAAATCAGGAACAGAGGGAAGAGGAGAACACTGTGGGGATTCCTCTCAACACTTTGAGGCTTGATTGGCAAAAGGCATGATTTTTAAAATATCCATTTCCATTGTAAATCTTGTAAGCCCTCCATTTCCTTGCATCTTCTAGACATGTGTGCCTACCAATCACTCTGTGGTGGGTTTGATCCAACTGCCCGTCAGGGTCTCCTGAGAGAATGAGGACAGATTCTCTTGGGAAGAGGGTCCAAACACTAGTACTTTTAAACTTGGCCCTCTGATATGAATGTAGCCCGGGCTGGGAATCACTATACCGAACCAATCCCCAGGGCGGGAATTATTTATTCTAAGAAGCAGGGAGACCAGGGGAGAGAGCAGAAGGAAGCAGAGGTGACTAGCAGCATGCAGGGGATGAGCCCGGGGTGCACGGAGCAGCCGGAGAGGGAAAGCAGGAGCAGGGAGAGTCTGGTTCACCACCTAAGCAAGCCCTGCTTGGCACTGTCATGTAGCTGCAGCGCAGGCAGAGGTAAGAGGCAGCAATGCAAAGCTCACCTGCAAAGAACATCCCTACATGAAGTGTTTACTATGTGAGAAGTGACTGCATGATGGTTTTCATACGTGAAGATGCACTTAGCCACATGAGGACAGAGGGCAGGAGCCGCAGGAACACCAGCGCCCCCTGAGTTGCTGACTGTTCACACTCGTGTTTTTCTTTACTCCCAGGGCTACCTGTCCTTTTGGAGGAGGAGTGAGAACCATCTACTCAGCTTGGATGCCTCCTTCCCTGTCTCTGTTTCTCAGCCTCGCCTCACCCACCCTTTCGCAGAGCTCCTTAGGGGTGTCCCATCTGTAGCAGTGACCTGGCCTGTTCCTGGGCACCACGCAGGAGCGCAGGTGACAGTCACACCGCCATCTGTGCACCAGTCCCCAGACCCCACCAGTTCTCCCTCTGCAATGGCTTCCTCAGTGTACAGCTAAATCTCTCCCTAACCTCTGCCACTTCCTAACTGGGGTTTCACGAGCTCACCCCCCTCGGTGGTCTCCCAGAAGGTTCTCTCCAATGCACCATTTGCCCCTGAAATCCGTGGTTAGGCATGTGTTGATGCAACCAATTGTGGACCAAAAATACACACACACAGAAAATTGAGTCATTTCTTGTCATTATTCCCCAAATAATGCTATTTAACAACTACTGCCACAGCACTGGGTATTAAGAGTAACCGAGAGAGGATTTAAAGTATACAGGAGGAGGTGTGCAAGACAAATGCAAATATTATGTCATTTTATAGAAGGGACTCGAGCATCTGTGGATTTCTGGTATCCTCGGGAAGACTTCAACCTCCTGGCTTCAATTCCTGACTCAGCTCACTTTTTTTTTTTTTTTTTAAGATTTATTTATTTATTTGAAAGGCAGAGACACAGAGAGAAGGAGGACAGAGAGAGCTCCTCCATCCACAAGTTCACTCCCCCAAATGACTGCAACAGCCAGAGTTGAGCCAGGCTGAAGACAGAAGCCAGGAGCTTCTTCCAGGTCTCCCACATGGGTGGCAGGGGCCCAACAACTTGAGCTATCCTCTGCTACCTTCCCAGGCACACCAGCAGGGAACAAGACTGGAAGTGGGGCCGGCGCCATGGCTCAATAGGCTAATCCTCCACCTTGCGGCACCGGCACACCGGGTTCTAGACCCGGTCGGGGCGCCGGATTCTGTCCCGGTTGCCCCTCTTCCAGGCCAGCTCTCTGCTGTGGCCAGGGAGTGCAGTGGAGGATGGCTCAAATGCTTGGGCCCTGTACCCCATGGGAGACCAGGAGAAGCACCTGGCTCCTGCCATCGGATCAGCGCCTTGTGCTGGCCGCGGCGGCCATTGGAAGGTGAACCAACGGCAAAAAGGAAGACCTTTCTCTCTGTCTCTCTCTCTCACTGTCCATTCTGCCTGTCAAAAATAAACAAATAAATAAATATTAAAAAAAAAAAAAGACTGGAAGTGGAGCAGCCACGTCTCAAACTGGGGTCCATATGGGATACTGTTTGTACTCAAACTGCACCCAAAACTACTGAGTCCAATTGACCAAAGCTACTGCATTCAATTGAGAGTTTCAGGTCTGTCAGCTCTGTCTGTCAACAATGCTTCTTGATGACTGGGCCCTGGGAATCACCCACAGCACGCAGACGGCCTTAGGTCTCGGAACGGTGGTTGACAGACAAGACAAGCGCTTGCCTCAGCCCCAGTTCTTCCTTCATTCACTTTCTTGCTTTCCCTGAGAATGCTTTCATTTTCTCATTTCCATACAAAATTGATTCAGGCAAGGGAGAGGAAAAGATTGACATGTTCCTGGACAGCACAGGGGGAGCCTAAGAAAGATGGAAGTCATAACCTGCGACCCCCACTCTCCTGGAAAACAGCCAGGGACCAGACTCAAAGCAGCCTCTGGAACTGCCCAAATCTGCACACACAACGCAGAGAAGGGCTCCCCTTCCTCTACCCAGCATCTCTTCCGGGGCCTCCCTTGCAGCCATTTTACTGTTTAACTTTTTATTTACCTGCTATATTTATACAAAAGGCAGAGACACAGAGAGAGGTATCTCCCATTTGGTGGTTCACTCTCCAAAATGCCAGCAATAGCTAGGGCTGGGCCAGGCTGAAGCCAGGAGCCTAGAACTCAGCCTGGGTCTCCACTGTGGGTGGCAGGGACCCAGCTGCTACGGCCATCACCTGCTGCCTCCCAGGATGCACATCAGCAGGACGCTGGAATCAGCAGCACCAGGACTCAAACTCAGGCACTCCCCTAGGCAATGTGCACGTCCCAGGCAGGGTCTTAACCACTAGGCCAAACATCTCCTTTTAAATACAATTCTAATAGAAGGGAATATTTGGTTTGGATGACTGCCAGATCAAGGCACAATGACAGCCCTGAGAAGTGACAACTGACGGGACACATTAAAAAAAAAAAAAAATCCAAACCAATACATTATAGCCTTTCAGTCCCTAAAAGTGCCCCCAAGACACCAAGACAAAGCACTTCAGGGCCACACCAGTCACTGTGACAACAGTCACTGTCGGTTTTGTTGCAAGTTCATTTTTGAAGTTGCCTCTTAAACCCTGAGACCCATTCACATACAAACAGGCTGCAGTGACCAGGCCACTGACAACCTCTCCACGGAGGTCGGGGCTGTCAGGACTCCCAGGGCAGGGCCTGCTGTCCTCAGCGTCTGCAACCCTTCCTTCCTCCCAGTGAAGCCTCCTCGGCCCTCGCCCCCACGCCCCTGGCTGGCTCTGTCCAGTGGGAATTTCTAAGATAGAGATTTAAATAGCTCTTGCTGCTTAGCAGGTCCTGACCTTGTGTCTAACAACTTGGCATCTTTCTCCTGCATTCCACAGGCCGAACCCACCCTCCAGCTCTGCTCTGATAAGGAGCACAAGGCTCTCTGCACAACCTACTAAGTCCCTGGGGGCTGAGGTGCTGCCTTGCTCCAGGCCACCTTCGGGGGGGGGGGGGGGGGGCTGGAGGTCCCTCTGAATCCATAAGGCCAAGGCGGGTTGAGGACAAGGGTGGCTGTGTCCCCCATTTGCCAGGCACCCCTCCTGAAGACAGCCCCTCCCCCACTTCCTCCTGACACAGGGACTTCCTCCCACTGGGGCTGCAGGCCCCACTCCACCCTCATGCCAGGAGTTCCAGACCCAAGGCCTGGGGCCGCACTCGGAAATGACTCAGATCACAAAAATCTGAGGGTCCTCTGTCCGGAACACAAATAAGTCACAGGATCTGGATCTCACCTATCAAAAATAAAACTCCACCAACAAAAACAAGAGAAAATAGGACGTCTCTTTTCCTTGCAAATACAATACCCCTATGTTGGCTTGGGTATGCTGAAACCACTGCGCTCTGGTTCATTATTTCTAAGGTGAAAACCAAAGAAAAAAATCAAAGAAATGGCTGCAACTATGTCTTTCCTGGGTGGATGAGAATCAAAGAAGGCTTCTTATCGACAGCTTCAAGGGTAGCACCATGGTTACTGAAATTACAAATATGAAAATAACTGCAAAGGTCTTCTCTAAGAAATCAAGTCATCTTCTAAAACCCTATTAAACTAAGCTAAAAGTTTATGTGTGTTTTTATCGATGCCCTTGAAAAATCAGAAATTAAAACTCTAGCTGGCTGAAGTACCTCAACTTCAGAACAATATGAACAAGATTCATTTTGTGAGCAAAGCTTAGTTTTTCAATACCTAGTATCATCTACAAAGTTCTAGCATTTTCTGCTTTCTATCACTGTTTGTTTTATACAAAGACTTTTGCCCTTGGCTTTCTAGCTTTGCTTTTTGATCTAGTTAACAATCCAGAAAATTCCAAGCTTGCAACTTTTTCACTCCTGGGAAGGAATAATACAGTCATTTAAAAACCAGAAGCAGTGTCAACACTTCCTCAATGACACAGCTGCTAGGAGTGACCAGCGAACAAAAGGTTTTGGAGAGAATGTTGAGTTCTCTCCAAAACTGTCAGCGTTATTGATGACATGGTAAAAATAATAAGGCATTATTAGTAAACAAGAAGAATGGCCACCCATGATGAAGTACAGTGAATATACAACAACTATGGGTGCCAGCTCTCAGAAAGGCTGCCCAAACAGGAGAAGACACTCTCAGCTGGCCAGGAGTTACAGGAGGAGATGTACAATTTCTTTGTTACAACTTTTCACTTCAAAAACAAAAAAAGTAGGGACAGGTATTTGGCCTAGTAGTTATGACACAAGTAGGATGCCTATATCCCATATCTGAGCACTGGCTCTCGACTCATATCCTGCTAATGAGCACCCAGTGAGCAGCAGTTGATGGCTGAAGCAGTTGGGTCTCTGCCCTCCATGTGAGACCTGGATAGAGTCACTGGTTGTTGCTGGCATTTGGGGAGTGAAATGGTACTTTTTCTCTGTCTCTCTGCCCCTCAAATAAATAAAATTTTAAAAAATGCTTAAAGGTGAATATAAACCAGCAATGTCATTTCTGGATATTTATCCAAAAGAACTAAAGTCAGGCTCCCAAAGAGATCCATGTATTGGCACTCTCATTCACTGCAGCCCTAGAACCAAAACATAGAAGCAACCAAAATATCCATTGACAGAAGAAAGGATCAACAAAATGTGGCATATACACCTACAAAGGAATATTTACTTAGCCTTAACAAGGAAGGTGTGATACATGCTACCATGTGGATGAACCTTGAGGACGTTATGCTAACAGAAATAAGCCAGCCCCAGAAAGACAAATCCTGAGTGATCCCCCCCGCATGAGTATGGAAAGCAGTCAGATCACAGGAGGAGAGCAGAGTGGTGGCTGATAGGGTCTGGGAAGGGGCTGTAAGCGATGAAGAATTCTAGAGAGCTCTGAGCAGCACTTTGCTTACCATGAATGGTACTGTACACCAGACCATCTACCCAGGGGAAGAGCTCCCATTATGTATTTTGTTTTGTATTTTATCTATAATTTTTTAAAATACAAAAAAAAAAAAAAAAACAGTCTCAGGAACTCAGACTACATTGACTTCAAGGTGTCAGTGGTTTTTACTACTTCATTTTGTCTACACGGCAAGAGACGTATACACAATAGAGATCAGCATCTAACTATGGGCTAGAGTTCAAGAGAAGAGGAGCCAAAGGAGCTGAAGATGGAGCAGCAGCAAGGAGGCAACATGGGTCCAAGCCTGAAGAATCGCACGGAGGCTGAGGGGGCTACTGCTGCAAGAATGAGCAAGACGGCAAGGGCAGCTCTCAGACTGCCGGCAGGTGGTGATGTAGAATCGGCTCCCTACTTGCCGCTCATGCGCGCGACACTGGAAAGCTGAACAGAGGTGAAAGTCCACGGAACGGGCGGAACAACCTAAACCCTTCAGAACTGAGTATTGCCTGAATCCTGGAAAAGGCCATGGCATATGGCAAACAAGCAATATAAAAACACGCTAAGGCACCACTCTCCCCTGGGGCCAGTCTCATCAGTAAAATGAACAGAAATAGGATCAAAGTGTATAACATTTCTAAAGAAAAGAATAAAAAATATAAGGCTGGGGCTGGCGTTGTGGCACAGCAGGTAAAGCCGCCGTCTACAGTGCTGGCATCCCTTATGGGAGCCAGTTCGAGACCCAGCTGCTCCACTTCCAATTCAGCTCTCTGCTATGGCCTGGGAAAGCAGTAGAAGATGGCCCAAGTGCTTTGGCCCCTGCACCCAAACGGGAAGACCTGGAGGAAGCTCCTGGCTCCTGGCTTCAGATGGGAGCAGCTCCGGCCGTTGAAGCTAATTGGGGAGTGAACCATCAGATGGAAGACCTCTCTCCGCCTCTCCTCTCTCTGCATAACTCTGACTTTCATATAAGTAAATAAATCTTTAAAATATATATATACACATATATGTATATATGTGTATATAAAATGTATATATAAATATATAAATATATATAAAATATATATATATATAATGTTAAAATTCACTGATACAATATCACTCAAGAAAACAGATGTCCTGAGGGGCCGGCACTGTGGGGAATGGGTTATATTGCCGGAGCGCCAGTTTGAGTTCCAGTTACTCCACTTCCAAATCAACATCCTGCTGATGTGCCTGGGAAAGCAGTGGATGATGTCCCAAGCACCTGGGTTCCTGACATGCATGTAGGAGACCAGCATGGTGTTTGTGGCTCCTGGCTTCTAGCCCTGGCTGTTGCAGCCATCTGGAGAGTTAACCAGGGGCTGGAAGATTTCTCTTTCTCTTTCTCTCTTTCTCTCTTTCTTTCTCTCCCTCTCTCCCTCTCTCTCCCTCTTTCCCTCTCTCTCTCTGTCACCATGCCTGTCAAGTAAATAGATGAATAAATAAAAATCCGTGTGTTAGATGAATCTGTTGGATAATTAAACCTGTGTTAACAGGGAAAATCCACATGTTGACTGGGTATTTTATAACTATCATGGAGTTACCCTCATTTACTGTATGACAATAACATGAGAGGGGAAGTCAGTTAGAGATGTGTACTATTTACAGGTAAAATTACATAATGTCTGGGATTTTCTTTCAACTGCTGGGGGAACATGGGGAGAGGTAATATAAAGGTGACAAAGTTGAGTTATGTAGGGTGAACAAAGTCCAGAGATATATTGTTCAAATGAGAACTGTTGTTAATAATAACAATACTGTATAGTGGTAATTTGCCAAGAGAGTAGGCCTGAGAGATGGAGGATGAGAAGTATTTAATGATGGATATGTTGCTTTTCTTGACTGTAGTAATCACTTCACTTCGTATGTCAGGCTGTACACTTTAAATGATAAATAATAAGTAAGTTGCTCCAGCCACGAACAACAACATAGGGCTACTGGAACAAGACTGACAAGATACTGGTTTTTGTGACACTGATGAATGAGTGCATGAGTAGCAATTAATTTTGTGCATCACTACTTGCATCTTTTTAACAATTTTTATAATGACATTTTAAAAACCCTCCACTACCCATTGTTATAACATTTTCTCAAAACTTTCCTACCAAAGGGTGTGCATTTAGCTTAGCAGTTAAGATGCCAGTTAGAGGCCAGCGCTGTGACAGTGGGTTAAAGCCCCAGCCTGCAGAGCCGGCTTCCCAAATGGGTACCAGTTCAAGTCCCAGCTGTTCTGCTTCCAATCCAGCTCCCTGCTAATGCTTCTGGGAAAGCAGCAGAGGTTGGCCCAAGTCCTTGGGCCCCTGCACCCTTGTGGGAGACCCAGAAGAAGTTCCTGGCTCCTGGCTGTGGATCCGCTCAGCTTCTGTCACTGCAACCATTTGGGGAGTGAACCAGTGAATGGAAGACTTCTCTGTCTCTACCTCTCTTTGTAACTCTGTCTTTCAAATAAAAAAAAAATATAGTCCAGTTAGGATGCCTGTATCCCACGTAAGAATGTCCAAGTCCTCGGCTCCTGCTCCTAATTCCAGCTTCCTGCTCATGTATACCCTGAGAAGCAGTGACAGCTCAAGTGTCTGGGTTCCTGCCACTCAAATGGAAGACCAAGATTGAGCTCCCAGCTCCCAGCTTCAGCTCCAGTCCAGCTCCAGCTGTTGTATGTATTTAGGGAGTTAGCTGATGGGTGGCAGCTTTCTCTGATTCTCTCAAGTATAAAAATAAATATATATTGTGTTTAAACTTGTCACCTAAATTTCAGCCCTTTTACTGACATGCAGTGATCTCTCTCTACCTCCCTACCTACCAACCTAGAATGTCCCTTTATTACACCTGGACAACTCTTATTCACCCCCTAAGTTCCTTTCACTCTCAATTTCCCCTGTGCTCCCACTATATTCTCTTCATTTTCCTGTGTACTTCTCATTACACTGTCTTGTATTTGCATATAAAACCATCTGCCACAGCAGTGCTGTGGTGCAATGGGTTAAGCCACCTCCTGCAGCGCTAGCATCCCATATGGGCACTGGTTCAAGTCCCGGCTGCTCCACTTCCAATCCTGCACCTTGATAATGCTTCTGGGAAAGCAATGGAAGATGAGCCCCTGCACCCACATGGGAGACCCAGATGAAGCTCCTGGCTTTGTTCTGGCCTAGCCCTAGTCATTGTAGCTACTTAGAGTGATGGAAGATATTTTCCCCCAACCCTTCTGTCTATGCCTTCTAGTCATTGTAGCTACTTAGAGTGATGGAAGATATTTTCCCCCAACCCTTCTGTCTATGCCTTCTCCCTATCTCTGTAACTCTTTCAAATAAATAAATAAATCTGAGGGTTAAAAAAAATCTGCCCTCCTAGATGTGAACAAGAAGGTCCTAATTTGCTTGTCATCATATAGCCAGGGCCTGGTACATGGTATGCACCCGATAAATACCTAGGAATTAAATAAGAACTCACCTGCACTCACTATAAAAACCCAGTTATTAAGTTGGCACTGTGGCACAGTGAGTAAAACTGCCGTCTGCAGTGCCAGCATCCCACGTGGGCACCAGTTCTAGTCCCGGTTGCTCCACTTCCGATCCAACTCTCTGCTGTGGCCTGGGATGGCAATACAGGATGGCCCAAGTCCTTGGGCCCCTGTACCCACGTGGGAGACCCGGAAGAAGCTCCTGGCTCCTGGCATTGGATCAGCTCAGCTCTGGCCGTTTGTGGCCACCTGGGGAGTAAACCAGCAGATGGAAGACTCCTCTCTTCTCTCTTTCTCTCTCTCTGTGCCTCTCCTTCTCTCTCTTTATAACTCTTTCAAATAAATAAATAAATCTTTAAAAAATAATAAATAAATAAATCTTAAAAAAGAAACAGTCATCGTCCTGCCAAGGGACCTAAGGAAGGTCTGCCAGGCTGCAGAGCTCAAGCTGTTCCCCAGCTGATGTCCTTACACAAACCACCTGCGCTCTGACTTGTTATTTAGTATGGGCAGAACTCGAACACGCATCCTTGATTCAAACAGCCTCCAATCAAAGACAGAGGTCCTGGGCACATACTTACGAGAAAAGTATCCTCATGGCAGTGTTCGTACCATACATGTACCACATGCACCTGCTACACCGGCACTGTCTGCCCACAGGGCGTTCTTGCTTGATTCCTAAGTTGCAACAAGATTTTCCAGGCAATACCCACATCTCCTGCCCAGGCAACAGACCATCAACCAGCAAGAGAGGGTGGCAATCAGGTCATTCCCTGATAACCAGAGTCACCTCTAGGAAGTCAAGTCACTTCCCCTCCATCAGCCTCCAAATCTTCCATGATAAAAACAAAGTCTGCCAAAGGTTGTGAGCAAGTAAAAGAATGTATACCCAGGATTTTCAAATCTACTTTAAGGAAGTGGAACATTTTTTTCATATTTTTGAAATGATGACAAAGATACTGATGTCTCCATCAATTTTTGTTGGAAAATGTCCAGCTGTCTATGTCTCTTTTCCAGTCTTCCTCTAGCTCTATGGCCCGCACACACATCCTGGCTCTCAATGACATGCCCATCTGAACCATTTACACTTCTCCTGCATGCAGACAGAATGGTGAAGCAACAAAGATGAGAACTGGAAAGTCACAATATTCTGGATTTCTACAGCTGACTCATCAATATTTTTCATAAGTAAACAGTCCCCAAATTCCAATGGTTCAACTTTGATTTTTCTTCCTTTACAGAGGTAAAAAACGATGTGCATTCAACAGAAATCGTACTTCAAAATTCTATCCACCCTGGGCTAGACACATGTAGTACAATATTCCGTGGCAATGCTGTGCAGCGACAGTGAGCTGCAGCCCCCTGCCAGCCGGAGATCACGAGCAGATACCACCATACTCTACGTGTGCTGAACTGCAAGTGCTTCTTGGATATTGTGTTTTTACAGCCTATCACGTCTGCAAAATGTCTACCTATGAGCACACATAAGATAGTCAACACTTTTATCATAAAATAAGATTTTAGACTGGCATTTGGACTTGCAACTAAGATGCGTATCAGAGTTCCTGGATTCAGCAGTGTCCTGCTCCTCACTCCAGTTCCACGCTAATGTAGACTCTGGGAGGCAGTATTGATAGCTCAAGTGGTTGGGTCCGTGCCACTCACATGAGAGACCTGGATGGAGTTCCTGCTTCAGCCCCAGCTGTTGCAGGCCATTGGAAGACTAAAACAATGGATGGAAGATATGTGTCTATAGATCCCCACTGCCCTCGACCCTCCCACCCCCAGGCCACCAATTCTGCCTTTCAAATTAAAAAAAAAAAAAAAAAAAGGTAGACTAGGCAAGTACAAACTCTGGACCAACCAAAGCCTGCACATTGCTGCATCCTTGCGCCCCGCGCCTCTGTCTCACTGCTGCGGCTGCCACCCTCCCCAAGAGAAAGGCTGAAGGGGTGCTGAAGGGAATCAGGCCAAGGTGAAGGACAAACCAGAGAATATCCGCATGGCTGTCTGCTAAACCAGCTCCTCCAAGCCTAAAAGGGCCTTGCAGAAAACAGAGAGAAGGTGCCCAAAGGGGAAAAGGCAAAAGCCAATGCTGGCAAAGAAGGAAATAACCCTGCAGACAATGGAGACGCCAGACGGACCAGGCCCGGAAAGCTACAGGTGCTGGAGACCCGAAGTGAAGCATATGTGTTTTTAATAATTGCATGCTTCTGGTGACTACAGTTGGAGATACTATCTTTTATCAAGTTTCATAAAGAATTTTGTTTTACTTTTTTCAACCTTGTTGTTAGGACACTGAACACTTCAGTGTTGTTTTAGGGTGAAGGGGCATAGGTCACTAACAGAAAGTCTCCGAGGCTGGTTTGATGAGGGGGAAAACACCTTTCCCTTGGAGTTTCGACAGACTTCCTCTTGGCTCCCAGGAAGGATCCCCTGCCAGCGACACACAGCCACCAGGGCACAACACCTTGTGGTGTGGAAAAACTAAATTCAGTTTATGTCCTCTTCCTCCACCCTGTCTGCCTTCAGCACAGATAACGCCCTCAGACTCAGAGACCTGCTGGGCCTGACCCCCAGAAACTTGGTACAAGCGTGATGGGAAATCTGGACTCCACAGTGACGCCGCTGAGGTGTCCCTCGAAAGGGCAGTGGAGCCTTGTCTAGATGGTGGATCTTCAGCCTGATCATCCTGTCGTTTTCATTTCGTTTCCTGAAACTCAGGGTCGGCTTGTAAGAAGCTGCTAAACAACATGCCAGAACTTTGCCTTTTCAGAGCTTCAAATGAAGACTTCACTGGGTTTCTGATCTTGGTAGTCCACTGAGGAAAGGAATTGAAAGTTGTTGTGCACATTCCCAGTGGAAAGAACGGGGCTATCAAGGTAGGAAGGGAGGAGAGAACTTCCACTTTGACTATGACCCTGTCGGAATAAGATCGAAGTCGGCGAACCCTAAAGGCTTCCATAGCCTTGGCAACTCATGACTAGAGCCTAGGGAGATTACTGACGCCATAAACAAGAGTGTCAAATTGTTAAATCAACATCAAGAGTCACTGTGTACTTACGTCCCATGTGGGATCTGTCCTTAATGGGTTGTCCAATGTGAAGTGATGCTATAGCTAGTACTGAAACAGTATTTTTACACTTTGTGTTTCTGTGTGGGTGCAAACTGATGAAATCTTTACTTAGTATATACTGAATCGATCTTCTGTATATAAAGATAATTGAAAATGAAAAAAAAAAACAAACTTGGGGTTAAATTGGAAATTACATAGAAAATTAATCAATTTTTAAAAAAAATATCATGTGGGATCTCTGTCATTAATGTGCTGTACACTGTTATTTAATGCTATAACTAGTACTCCAACAGTATTTTTCACTTTGTGTTGCTATGTGAGGGCAAACTGTTGAAATCTATACTTTATGTATACTAAACTGATTTTCTGTATATAAAGAGAATTGAAAATGAATCTTGATGTGAATGGAAGGGGAGAGGGAGCGGGAAAGGGGAGGGTTGCGGGTGGGAGGGAAGTTATGGGGGGGAAGCCATTGTAATCCATAAGCTGTACTTTGGAAATTTATATTCATTAAATAAAAGATAAAAAAAAATTTTTTTCATAGATATATTAAAAAAAAAAAAAGAAAGTTGTTGTGCACTGAAAATAATTGTCTGCCTGGGTCCTGCCTGAAATACCATGATTTTTATGAAAAGAATCTTAAATAAGGTATAGTTTGGCTTGGGAAAAAATAAACTGTTTTTGTAAAAAAAGCTTTGATGATTGTCAGCTGAATGAGAGAAGGGTATAAATTCTGTTCCTTCGTCCTCCCCACTAGAGAGAGACTTGAGACCCACTGATATCTAACAAAGTATAGGCCATCAGAGATGTGATGACAGTGATACCATCCATTTGGAAATTATCTGTTTTAATTTAAAATTCTCCCTGCATTCTCATGGACATTATTATCCATAAGTTTATCTGATCGTTTGGTTAAGGGGCCTATGCCAATGAGGTAGGACTTGGGACTCTTAACAGGAACTCCAGACCGAGGCATCTCACAAGGGCATAATATACGCTCCAAACCCTAGTGTCAATGTGTACGTCCCTCAAAAATTCATGTCGCAACCTAATATCCTGGTGCTAGCACAGCAGTCCTCCCCCATCCATGGTTTCCCTTTACGCAACTTCACCCTTGGTCAACTGCAATACCAAAGCATTGCATGGAAAATTCCAGAAATAAGCAATTCATAAATTTTAAGCAGTGTGATGGAATCTTGCACTGTCTCTGTCTAGCACATCTCTGCTGGAAATACTACTCAATCATTAGTCACTTAGTAGATGTCTTGGTTATCTTGTTGACTATCATGATGTATTAGTATATTGTTACAATTGCTCCATTTTATCTTACTGCGCCTAATTCATAAATTAAACCTTATCAAAGGTATGTATGTATATACATATAGGGTCTGGAACTATCTGCAGTTTCAGACATCCACTAGGGGTCTTGGAATATACCTCCAAGGATTATGGAAGACTATTGCATAAAGAAGAGGAGGAAGGAAGGGCATGCGTTTGGTGCAGCAATTAAAATGATTCTTGGGACACCTGCATCCTTATCAGAGTGCTGTGGTTCGAGTCCCAGCTCCATTCCATTCCAGCTTCCTGCTAGTGTGCACCCTGGGAGGCAGTAGGTGATGGTTCAAGTAATTTGGTCCCTGCCACCCATGTGGGAGTCCCAGACTGGGTTTCAGGATCCTAGCTTCAAGCTGGCTGGGTCTGGCTGTTACAGGTATTTGGGAAGGCAACCAGCAGACAGAAGACACCTCTCTGTTTCTCCCCCTCCCTCCCTTCCACCTTTCCTCCCTTCCTGCCTCACAAATAAATTTTAAAAACAAATATATTTCAGCATGATTGACTATCTGCAAATCTCCTCTTAAAGAAAATAAAAGTGGCAGAGCCTTTTGGAAGGTGGATAAATTGTGAGGGCAGAGCCTTATACAAGGGGCTGAACAGAATGCCGTAATGCCCTTGCTGCCCTTCCACCTTCGGCCACAGGAGTGCAGCAACAAGGTGCTAGCCCAGCAGCAGGGAGCAAGCAGCCCTCGTCTCATGGCACCTCCATCCTGGATTTTCCACCCTCCAGAATACCTGGAATAAAAAAATTACCCAGTCTCAGGTATTCGGTTATAGTGGCACAAAGGGACCAAGACACTAACTATTTCAAATACTCTGGTGATGACTGGCAGTTCAGAAGCTATTTATTTGAACGATAACACATTAGTACATTGCAACAAAACCCATCTTTCCAGAGATGATGGGCAGATAAAAGCAGAAGTGCTAAAGTATCTAAAAAAAGATTATTGGACCAGAGGCCAGAGGGAGAGGAATGGTAGACTCTGGCTGCATATGCTGCAGATGTGGGTATCCAGAGGGGTTCTGGCTGTGCAACAGATCTATGACTTTGGGTTAGCCTCTTAGATTGGCTGGCCCATCAGCTTCACATGTAAAGTCAATAAACTGAAATAGATACATTCCAGTCCTTCCAATTCTCAAATTCAACAAAAATCCACAAATTCTTAATTGATTGACTCCACAGTAAAAGAAGACAGACAGACATGTAAAAGCCTTTACACAGTAGCTAGTAACTGGGATACATATCCTAAGTGCTGGCAGCCATTATTAAAATAAAGGGGTTTAGGTTTGCATGTGTTATTCATAGCATATATTTGAACATCTTTGGTGAGATTTTTTCTAAAAGAAAAAAAAAAAACCACCACATTAAAGTCCTATTTTAATCAATGTTGTTAAATCAAAGGAGCCCAAAATGAAACAATAAATTATGAAGCTCCACATGAAAGGATGTATGCTTCTCAAAGTCGCCTGGCTGTGTTTTGTTTTAAATTAGACTTTCAGTGAACTCTTGGCAGCACTTGGGAAGAAATCATGAGAGCTGTGAAGAGTCATTCACTCGGCACACATTACTGAAAATTGGGATATGAAGGTTGCAGCTGGGGAAGCAAAAAGCGGCAAGACCTGACCTCCGTGCCCAAGCAATGCAAATAACGCAGTTCCTAGGGGTGCACGGGGGCTGCTATCTGGAAACCTCCAAGGCAAAGGCCTCCAAGTGATGGGCCACAGAGAGTGAGTCTTTAGTTTTTAACTGATTTAGGTTGCCCTACAAATCAGGAGGTCACCCGTGAGTAAGGATCTCCAGCTTCTCTTGAAAACCTAGACGTGCTGGCAGGATGGAGCCTGCACTGCCACTCAGTAGCAACCAACAGTGTCTGAGCAGAATCTGTCTCCACTACTCCCTTAATGAACCCCAACACTGGGGCTCAGGACTGGCTGCCAGGTGGCACCAGCTCACTCCCTGGCTGGCTCTGCGGCAGTTTCCCTTTGCCCAGCCCACTGCACCTGTGCATAATCAGGAAGCCCTCAGGAGCTCGGGCTCTGGCGCAGACGACTGAGCTGGAATACCTGCTCTGCCACACGCTAGCCAGTTACTCTCTTAAGCAACGGATTCGTCTCTATGGACATCAGTTTCCCATTGCAAAACTGAAGTATTAACAGTATCTAGCTCACAGTGCGGTATGAGGGTCAACGTGTCATTTTCTGCAGAGCGCTTAGAGCTGTGTCTGATACACAGCGTCTGCTGTATAAATATCAGATGTCACTACTGCTGATCCCTGAAGGCATGAGAGTTTTGACTTTCTGTGCTACAGCTCTAATGTTCTGCGGTTATCTACCAAATTATTTTATGATCAAAAAGAAAATGGTATATAGTGAAAGCTGTAGAGATACAACCGAAGAGTCACTAGAGCTGCCAGACACACGGGCACAAATCCGTGATCCTACTGTATGAGGTACACAGAATAGGCGAATTCAGAGACAGCAAGAAGAAATTAGAGAGGAGGGAGTCAGGGAATTCTCTTTTTAATGGGTAGAAAATTTCTTTTTGGGATGATGAAAAAGGCCTGGAGATGGATAGTGGTGATGGGTTTACAACAGCACAGACATATTTAAAGCTGCTGAGCACTGCACACATTAATGTCTGTGTCCGGTTTTTGTTACTGCAACAGACACCTGAGAGGAGCTTCCTAGGAACAAAGGTCTAGTTTGGCTTAAGGTTCTGGAGGTTCACAGCCCAGGAGCAGGCAGCCTCATTAGTCTGAAGGCTGCAAGACTACATGGCGAGCCAGGAGGCAGAGAAGCTGGGCCAGACTTGGCTTATAAAACCAACCTGCTCTCAAGAACCACTTTCCAAGGGCAAGCCACAAACAACCTGAAGACCTCCCGTTGGTTCCATAGCTTAGATGTCATAATTAGATCAGATCTCCATTCTTACTCCCTCAACTGTAACATAAGACTTTGGGACCAGGTCCCCAATACAGGAGACTTTAGGAGACATCCAAACTGCTATCCTCACTTTGGTGTGCTGCTATTTGCTAAAATTAAAGTAATGACCCCAGTGATCCCAAATGTACTATAAGCTCATGCTCTCAAAGCCACACGCTGCACACCTCATAACAGTAAGGGAAGCACAGTATTAACAGCTGTGCAGCCAACAGTGGGCTCTCTTCAATCTGGAGGTCCTACGGGAATGCATCTGTAGCAAATGCAGGGTGAGGCCGGTGGGCTGGTCTTTTAAAACCTGTCTACAACAGCTGGGCTGTTCTTCCTTCACTATAAAATACTCCACACGGACTCCTCATTCTCTCCTTTCTCTCAACGATATTTAAAATGGGAGGCTTCCTGCCAAGCAATATGTAACGGGCTGCCTTTGAACTATGGGATGCTATGTTACACTGATGAAAGGTTTTGATCCACACCCAGTCTATAGTAGGATTCAGCACACACACACACACACACATGCACACACACACTCATCCTACCCTGCTGCAAATCAACACACAGAGGAGACTGTCCCGATAAGGATCTTATTTTTACATCTCTAAACGTCGCTGCTTTCCAAGGCATCTGTCTTTGATTTTTCTGAAAAAGAAAAAAGCTTAAAACATACGCAAATTTAAAGTTGTTTTGGAAACGACCATTAACCTGAGAAGCACATATAAAACAAGTATATCCAGTATGTGTTCTCAATCTTCCAACCCAGATCCACTGCAAATATTTATTTCCTAACATTTACAGGGCCATCCCCCCGGAGGCCACAATCTTGAGTTAAGACAGACGGCACTGAGCTCAGAAAAGAAACTTCCTTACACTTTGGGAATTTCTTAAACAAACTGGTGTACTTTGGATGCAAATATTGTCTGGCATAAAAGATTCCTTGAAATAGCACTGAAAATTCAAAGTAACAGAGTTACTATCGTTTATCTTCTAAATACTACATCCTGAGTGCCAACCCGAATTTGGGGTGGGAGAAGAACCCGGCTCCTTGGTTTCTACAGCTGCCTGATAGTTAAGGCAGCAACTCCCAGGTGCTGTCCTATATAACAAGCCCTCCAACAAGGATAATTTTCCCATACTAGGGCACAAAAAACTGTTCTAGAAAGAGTAAAAAGGAAAAGATCACAGGCAAAGTGTACAGTTTTAACCCCTTTAAAAACCAATGTATACATCAAACAACAAGTATTTTTATATGCTAGAGATCAAACAGGAAGAAGATAGCTGTTTTAAAAATTCAATGAAAAACATCCTCAAGCAAAACTGTCACCATCTAAGAAGTGGTTTCGATCTATAAACCAGCAGGTAGGAAAAGGTAAGGAGCGGGATAGCTATTTCTATAAGCAGGAAACTTGGCCTTCCCAGTCCAAGTCACATATAAACCAAACAAATATTTAACAAAGAAGGCAGGGGGTGTTACTGAATTAGGAGACAAAGTGGGACAGTGGACCCAGCTCTCTGGTGTCATTGTTATGTCACTCCAAAATTCATGCTGAGGTCCTGGTGCCCAGTTCCCCAAGACAATGGCCATATTTATACATATGGACTTCACAGAGAAGTAATCAAGTTACAACGAGGTCACTGGCATAGGTTCTAATCCATTGTGACTGTTTCCTTATTAAAAAAAAAAAAATGGAGGGAGGAAAGAAGGGCAGAATTGAACACAGAGACAGACAGGACTACAGAGGAAATGGGGTGAAGAAGTACAGGGAGAAGAGGCTGTCTCCATGCTGAGGAGAGAGAGGGGCCTGGGTCAGATCCCTCCCTCACAGCCCTCAGAAGGAACCAACCCTGGCGACAGCATGAACTTGGACCTCTGGCCTCAACAGCCTGAGCCAAGTGCTTGGGTGCCTCTCCTACCCAAGTGGATAGAAGACACCATGCACTCCAGTGCCCCACAGACCTGTGGACGGCTGCACTGCGGTCAGCAGTGTGTCCAGCATAGTGGATTACAGGAGAGACTGTATTCTCTTCACCCTCTCCTGCAAAGATCCTACCAGCTGGCCCACACAGGGAACACACACTAGGAAAACATACCACCCATTTGCCAAGTTGCTGTAACTCAGGGACAAGTATTTATCAACACAAATAACAAATTCTTTGCTTATCAGTCAACAACCACCACCAAAATAAATAAATAAAAATAACCCAAGACCAATTAAGACGGAACATTTTCCTGGGACAAATGGTAACTGGATTAGAAGCATCCTTGTGCTGTGAAGTTTGGGTTCATCCTGTGTGCCTCACCCTCTGGGTAAACAGTTTCACTGCAGGAGTATGATGACGTAACTGTCTTGCTTGCATCCACCAAACCGAGTACAATGTGCCTTCAATATGTCAGCCTGCTTCATCTCCCTAAATACATAATTGATTGTCAACATTTTATGCTCCAGTTACTGTCTGAACACAGGTCGGGACAAGTTCCTATTTCAAAAGTTCCCTCCTTTAAAGTAGAAAAGGAGGGAGCAGGAAGAACCATTTGTGATTGTCTTCCATTTTTCTTGGACAGTCACCGACGGCCTTCTACAGTCACTCTCACGGATCAGGAAGGTCAGAGAATTCACGTAGCCTCACTCAATACACAGGGCTCTGAGCGCTTCAAGAAAGGACCAGCAAGGAAGGACACTCTGTCTTCATTTGGAAGGAAGAAAGAGTAGCCACTTCCACTCCACACAGCAGCAGAATTAGCACCAATGTCAAACAAAAATTAAAAGCTTAAACTTCCCGTTTACAAAAAGTAGAGCTATATATTTAGGTCGTTTTATTTTTAACCACAGCCTCCTGAATGACCTGAATATCCCAGCATCCATTCTAAGTGACAAGTTCTGTAATTCCTATGAATAATTTAGATGGGAAAATTTGTTACACTGTTGAATAAAAATGTTACTTCAGAAATTGACAAGCCAGTTGCCCACAGAGTTAACAGGATGTGAGGGGAGAGCACAACTTTAAAGCTGGGTCTCCTGCACAGTGGAGACTTCCACAGCCCTGCATGAAGGGGTGGTTTGTGCTCACACGACATCTGTGATCCAGCCACTATGGGCAAAGAGCAGGTGCCAAGGTTCCTTCAGGCTCCAAAGACATATGTTTCAATTCAGGTTCAAAAAGACATTGCTATTAGCACCATCACAGAAGATGACTTTCTCTGAACACTCAGTGAATAATACTAGGGTACTCCAGAAAGTTTATGGGGAAATGGACTTAAAAGATAATTTATTTTTATGTGAAACAATTCTTCAATTAGTTTTTTTATCATATACATTTCCCATAAACTATCTGAAGACTTCTCATGTGCATAGGTTTCAAAATAAATAAAATAAATTTATCCTTTGACTCCGTTTTCCACAAACTTCTTGAAGTTCCCTCATCCATGCCGAGTATCTCACTTTGACTTCTACCAAGAGAGAAACAGTGGCATCACTGACCTCGGCAGCAAGGCTAAGGTGCATTTTTGGCTTTCTGGGTTTTTTCTAACCCAATATCACTTTTTACAAAAGCTGCTACCTCAAACAGGAAAAACAGTTTATCCAGAATGATGCTGGCTTTGGGCAACAGAAAAGCCCTTGTTATTGAGGAGATTAGGATGGGGATCATCTGCCTGGCTCCTGGTTCCTCTTAGCATAAGAACAGGCCTCCAACTCAGCTTCTGAGCCTCTTTCCTGGCTCCTCACTGACAACTTTCTACAGGCCTGGTGACTTACCTAACCTGTGAGGCTTGGTAGCAGCAACTGGGCACGGGCCCTGGCCTCTCCCTCCATCTTTTTGGGGGCCATGCTCCTTTCTGGAAGTACACAATGAAGTCTGGGTGCAGCTAGCTCTGAGAAGTAGGCTTCCTGTGGGGCAGGCTTGCCCGCCCTGAACTTCTGGTGAGCAGGGAGGCAAACCTACCATAGCATTCTGAACTGGGAAGCCCACTGTTGATACAGATGGAAATCACTGTTATAAGTATTTATGTCTTTGGGGCCAGCACTGCGGCATAGCCGCCGCCTGCAGTGCTGGCATCCCATATGGGTGCCGGTTCAAATCCTGGCTGCTCCACTTCTGATCCAGCTCTGTGCTATGGCCTGGGAAAGCAGTAGAAGATGGCCCAAGTCCTAGGGCCTCTGCACCCACGTGGGAGACCCGGAAGAAGCTCCTGGCTCCTGGCTTCGGATCAGTGCAGTTCTGGTTGTTGTGGCCAATTAGGGAGTGAACCAGCAGATGGAAGACCCCTCTCTATCTGCCTCTCTTTCTCTGTGTGTAACTCTTTCAAATAAACAAATAAATGTTTTTTTTTAAAAAAAAAATAAGTATTTATGTCTTATTCTCCTATACAAGTTCTACTGACTTGTTTTAAAAAGTGCAATCTGAATTTCATGTGTCTTCTTTCTCCTTGTCTCTTCCAGACTCAGGGGAAAGGGGAGTGCCATTTACTCTGCTGCTCCCGCTCAAATCTCAGTAAGCCAAAAAAGGCTTTTCCGCTTCAAGGGGGGAAAATCTGAGTTCTCACTGTCTTTTAAAACATTTATGGGGGGCCCAGGTTGTGGAGCAGCGGGGTAAGCTGCCTCCTGCCACCCTGGTGTACCATATGAGCCTGGTTCAAGTCCCAGCTGCTCCACTTCCGATCCAGCTCTCTGCTAATGTGCCTCGGAAAGGAGTGGAAGACAGCCTAAGTTCTTGGATTCCTGTCACCTGTGTGGGAGACCTGGATGGGATTCCTGGCTTCTGAGTTCAGTTTGGCCCAATCCTGGTCATTTGGGGTCATTTGGAGAGTGAACCAGTGGATGAAATATCCATATCTTCCCTTTCTCCCTCCCTCCCTCTTTTACCCCTCCTCCTCCTCCTCCCTCCTTCCCTCTCTCTCTAACTCTGCCTCTCAAATAATGTCTTTTCAAAAAATTAAAAAATAACAAGTTCATGTACCTTGAAATACATAGGAAAGCACATGAGAATAGAGAAAAGAGAATAATTCTAATACTCAAAACATTAACTTGTTCTCCTTTCATCCAAATCTTATAAGTGACAATAAAATTCATATATTATGGCCGTTTCCCAGTGCATCCCAACTCAGCCCACATTCAAGTGGGAGCCAAGTGAACTTTGCACATCATTCACCCTCATTTGTAAAGTGGGAGTAGTATTACCCCTACCTCAATGAGCATGAGGTATAGAGTAAATGAAGTAACGAAGGATTAAAGGAACTATAGTGCACAAAGACCCTGGAACAGATATAGCAGGCAGGATTAGATAAACGTCACCTTCCATATCACCTATTCAAAATGGATGCACACAGTCAGAAACAGCAGGAGTGTGACAAGATAATTCCAATAATCCTGTCTTGCAGGCCAGGCATTTGGCCAGGCACTAAGACTCCTATTAAGATGCCCATGTTCCATATCAGACAACCTGAGCTGGATGCTCAGCTCTGCTTCTTGGAGGCAGAAGCAAGTCCTGGGAGGCAGCAGGTGAAGGCTCAAGCCCTTGGGTCCCTACTACCCCAGGGGAGACCTGGATTGAGTTCTTAAGCTCCCAGCTTTGACCTGGCCCAGCCACCACCATTGTGGGCATTTAGGGAGTAAAGCAGTGGAAAGGAGAGCTGTCTGCTTCTCAAATTTTTTTTTAATAAAGCCTGTCTTCCATTTTCAGATGAGGAAATTGAGGCCAGTGTGAACAAGCAATCTGCCAAAGGCCACTCAGAGAAAACTTCACAGCTCTTCATTCATTTCTCCACAGTTAGAGCTCTGAGTGTTGCTCCCTTCCCATATCCTTGTCTCGGGCCTCGACAGATTACAGTCTGGGAACTACAGCTCCATGTTCTAGATCCTTCTTTACTGTTCACTCACAGGGAGGGGCCTCACGGGGCTTCGGGCCCTCCCCTAGGCTCCCACGGCCTCCCATTCAGAGGGTGAGGAAGGCCATGCTTGCCTTCTGCGCGTGAGTCATGTTCCTGGAAGCAGCATCGTTCTGATTCACTCTCTGGTGCGGCCACTTTTCTCAAGGACTCCCGATTCTATTCCTGTCGCTCTGACTTGCAGTTGGCCCTCCCTACATGTGGGCTGTGCTGTGTGTGTGCTGACACAGGCTTTTCTTCTTTGCCACGACTCCCTCCTTACAGCTATGTACACACTGTTTACATGGCGTTTAGTAAGTAATTCAGAGATGACTTCAAGTAAGGAGGATTGTGTAGGTTACATAAGAGACTTGAGCATCTGGGGATTCTGGTATCCACAGGATTTCCAAACCCATTCGCTTCTGAGTACAGAAGGATGACTGAATTTGTCAAGTAGTAGAGCTTTTCAAATTTTCCCCATCTAAGCCACAAATACTTATCAACTAATTAGTTATACAAGTGACTAGGTCTTTTTATATAAAATTAAGTAAGTAGGAATACTTACTACTACTGTTCTCTGCATGATTCTGCAACTAGCTTTTAAGAGAATTTCTCCAGGGGCAGGCACTGGAGCATAGCACAGTCCCCGCTGCTCTACTTCTGGCCCAGCTTCCTGCTGTTACAATTTGGCAGGAAATGATGGCTCAAGTACACAGGTCCCTGTCATCCATGTGGGAGACCCGGACTGAGTTCCACATTTCACACTTCAGCCTGGCCCAGCCATGGGTATCACAGGCATTTGGGGAATCAAACAGCAGATGGAAGATATTTCTCTCTCTTTCTCTGCCTTTAAAGTAGAGGAAAATAAGTATTTTTTAAATAAAACTTCTCCAGCACAGAATACTGCCAAAGACTAGGCCCCTACAGAACCCATCGTGCATGGAAGTCCCTGATGGGCTAGAAGGTACCCCTCCATCAGCCTGTATTTGCCATTTCCACTGGTTCTTTCCTATCTGACCCACCTATTTCCAGAGCAGCTCTCTTCTCACCCGCTGTGAAATGCTTAATACTTCAGTAACACATGACTATCTTACCTGCTGATAATCCACAAACTGCCTCACTGCTGAAATGCCCTCAGATTCCACCTTCTTTTCCGTACTATGGACATAGCTTTAACACGCTCAAATGAAAACGCAGCATTGGGCAACCCATCATTTATTTCTTAAGCCTGCTTCAGTTCTTCAAGAAACAATCATTTGAATTCTAAATCTGCCTAAAATTCCCAACTTACTTCAGTGGTTGAACCCAGTCCCTAAGACCGACAGAAAGGTATGGATGATCAGCCCACCACAACCATCATCCCAGACCAATTCCTGTTCCTGACCCTGCTTGGGTGGCTACTGACCCTACTGGGGCTGCAGGGCTGGTACATTCTGCCTGGAGTCCAATACAAGACTTCCTAGGAGTACCAGGCCAACTTAACTTGAGAATCCCCATTCACATGAGCTTTTAAATACAGAAACAGGCAAGGGATTTGAGAAAATAGTAAGCCGTAGGGAAATCAAAGAATTACCAACAAATACTCCACAATAAGGAGAGCCTAGCACCCCACTCTGCGTGCTCATCTTGCCTTTCCGGTTTTCAGCCAGCCTCTACCCTGGTCTCTCCTGGAGGCCAGAGACACAGTCACCTCCCCATGATCCTCTGTCTTTCACCCACGCCACTCAGTAAGGTCAAGTTCAATGATTTCATCTTACATGTACTTCCAAGTGATTAACTTGATTTTCTTTCCACTTCATTCAGGTTTATTCCTTTATAAACTCGCTGAAATGCCTTTCAATTTTACATGCCTTGTGTATGAACTACACTTTTCCTCTATTCCCCAGTGACTAGCACTATCAGTTACGAGCAAGTTTCCAATGGGGACTCTTTAATCCTTAGGGGTCACGTTTGTGATACCTCACCAATATTTTTAGATCCCACGGCCAAGGATGGCTTTCTGGTTTACTCCCCAAACCTCCTGCACTCAATCTGCCTGATAGTTTACGTCTGTGTCAATTTTTCATGCACAGACCACTCCACAAAACTGGCACACTGCCTTCAAACGCTGCTATGTGCTCCCTCCTCTAGGTGACTGCCTTTCTAAAACAGAAGTCTCCAAAGTGGAGGGTGCAAGGTGACTCCAGGGACACAGGAAGAAACGGTTTCTAATCATGTTTACTTGTCTCGGTATTTTACTTCTATTTCTGTGTATTTTAGAATGCAAATAACTTCTTACTAAACAAGTGTGTAATTATAACATAAATATAGAAATGTCACAGGTGTGAAGAAAACTATTTTATTGATAGGATTGCAATGTCAAAAATGTTTAAAGACTACTGGGATGACACTTTCTCCTAACATACCTTCTTGGAGCTCAATGAACTATCCTACTAAAATTATATATTTGTTATTTAATATTTTGTTTTCATATAGTGTTTAAATGGTAACAAAACATCCTTATTACTAAAATCAGACCTCACTCTTGGCTTTCCTCTTTTATCTTGAATTATACTTTTGTAAAACTCAACACACCTCTAAAACCATGGCCAGCACTATCTTCATGAGGAGGTTCTTTGTGATGTCCACTTGCTTCATGCCCACTGTGAGTAACCCAGTCGCCAACTGTATGGCCTTGGGAGGCAAAGTAACCTCCCTGTGCATTAGAATCCCTACCCGGGGGTGTCATTTGCTGTAGCGATTAAGTCGCTGTTTGGGACACCTGCATCCCATATCAGAGTGCCTGGTTAAAGTCCTGGCTCCTCGGCCAGCGCCGTGGCTTAACAGGTTAATCCTCCGCCTTGTGGCGCCACCACACCGGGTTCTAGTCCCGGTTGGGGCACCGGATTCTATCCCGGTTACCCCTCTTCCAGGCCAGCTCTCTGCTATGGCCCGGGAAGGCAGTGGAGGATGGCCCAAGTCCTTGGGCCCTGCACCCGCATGGGAGACCAGGAGAAGCACCTGGCTCCTGGCTTCGGATCAGCGAGATGCGCCGGCCGCAGTGGCCATTGGAGGGTGAACCAACGGCAAAAAGGAGACCTTTCTGTCTCTCTCTCTCACTATCCACTCTGCCTGTCCAAAAAAAAAAAAAAAAAGTCCTGGCTCCTCTGCCAGTATCCTGCTAATGCACACCCTGGGAGGCGGCAGGCAATGGCTCAAGTACTTGGGTTTCTGTCACCCACACAGGAGACATGAGTGAGTTTTGGGCTGTTTCAGTCTGCCCAGCCCAGGATGTTGCAGGCATTTGGGGAGTAAACCAGCAGATGGAAGCTATTGCTCTGTCTGGCGTCTCTCTCTCTCTCTCTCTCTCTCTCTCTCTCTCTCTCTCTCTGCCTTTCAATCAAAATGAAAATAAATAAAAAACATTTTAAAAAATCCTTCTCTGCATTAAGTTCATTCACTGGATCACCTACAATGAATGCACCAGGCACTATTCCTGGCTGATGGATACAGCAGTGAATAAAAGACAAAATTCCTGGTCTGAAGCAGCCTGTTGGGTAATTCTGAGACAGCCCGGAAGATAACTAGTCATTATACCACCAACCATTGTTATTTCCCAAAAGGAAGGGCTACTTTAGTAATCATTGCTCCAGTCCCACTTGCACTGAAAGGTAAATCCAATCCAGCTCCCAGCTGTTTCTTAGCTGGTGAAGGAAGGGAAGAAAAGGGGACAGTGGGACTGGCCCGGTGGCAGAGAAGGTTAATCCTCCGCCTGCAGTGTCGGCATCCCATACGAACGGCGTTTGGAGTACTGGCTGCTCCTGATCCAGCTCCCTACTGATGCACATGGGAAAGCAGTGGAAGATGGCCCAGGAGCTCCTGGCTCCTGGCTATATGGCCTCGCCCAGCCCTGGCTGTTGTAGCCATTTGGGTCATGAATCAGTGGATGGAAGATCGATCTCTCTTTCTCTTCCTTTCTCTCTGTATCTCTGCCTTTTGAATAAATAAATAAATCTTACTTAAAATTATTTAAAAATAAAAGGGTACAGTTAGGTTCTCAATCAGAATTAGGCACCAGTGAGCACATACAACCTCCACCTTTCCTTGAAAAGAACCACCAGAAAGCTCTATAGATCCAGCCAGCTCGTGGGAGCAAAACTTAGCTGGCAACAAGGTTGTGCCAATGCCTTCTGATGGACAGCATTCCTCAGTGCTCTGAGCCTCCCCACCCTTTCCAACGACGCTGATGAAGGTCTATTTACACCTGGAGGTTACAGCGCCTGTACCACGGCGCATGACAGCTGCAAAACCAACCGCAGTGCACTTGCTTCCAGGCTGCCCTCGCAGGACCTGCCATCAGACAGCTTCTGATGTGTTCCAAATTATGATACCATCACAGGCCTCACGCTCCACGGTCTCCACTGTTACACAGAAAGCAGTGCTCAGGCAGCCTGCCTTTCAGCACACGATTTAAAACAATCAGCAGGAGAATCAAAGAATCCTGCTGAATCCAAAGTAAACACATGAAGTAGAATGATAACAGAACTCTCAAAGGAACACTTCCTTATAAACAGCTTAGATCATTTCACAAACACCTCACCAAATGCAAATCTCTGAGACAGGCCCACGTCCGGGGTCACAAATAACACTGGCTACCGCGGAGGAGTGGACACAGACTCCAAATCTCCATGGGGAGCCAGGCACAGTCTGCTTCTTCACACACAAACGTCACTCCACTCTGCAGGAAAGAAAGAAAACTCACAACAACCCAGCTTGTGGATGGTCCACACAGCCAGGTAGCTGGCCGTGACTTGACCTCACCCTTGGTATTTGCTCTGTCAGCGTCAGAAGAGTGCTCAGCCCTGCTCAGTGCCTCCTCCTCCCTGAGCCTGCACACCTCCGCTCAGGATCAGGTTGCTGACGGCAGACTCCACGGGCAGGTTAGCAGGAAGGAGGGAGGACGGGCAGGCGAGGACAGGCCGAGCCCACCTCTGCACTGTGCCTACCTCCGGCCCTAGGTCCCAGTCTAGGGAGACTCTGCCGAGATGTCTGCTGATGGCATAGACTCCCCCACACCAGGCCTGAGGCTTCTCTGTCACACAGCCCCCTTCTGTCCTTCAGGCCTGTCCCACCCCAACACAGGGCAGCTGGAACACAGGACAGTGCCTTCCACCCAGCTTCTCATTCCTGTGGTCCTGCTGCTCCCCCAGGCCCCACCCTCTCTCCTCATTGTCCTCTTCCACAGGCTTCCTCAATCAACAACCTCCTCTGTGCTCCCTTCCCCCGTAGTCTCTGGAACTCTTTCAGTTCTCCAGGAGTCACAGGCAAGGGCTTTGGAGTCAGGGGGATGTGGGAGCACCCACTTCCACCATTTCCCGGAAGTAGGCCCTTGGGCAAACTGCCTAATCTCTTTTAACCTGAGAGTCCTCATCTGTCCAACAGGGCTTACCTCATCTCTGAGAGTGAGGATTAAATGAAAAAAAAAAAAAATACACATAAAGCATGCAGCAAAAGCCCTAGCATGCATTCAAATATTTAAGCAGTGTCATTCAGTACCAGGCCAAGGTTCTACTAATGATAGCAATTATTATTCTCTTCCTCCACCACTTTTTATTTTTTATGGTGATAAGATAGACATAACGTACAATTTACCATTTTCAGTGCACCGTTAGCTCAGCGGCACTACGCACATCCACTGTTCTACAACAATCACCTCCACCCTAACTCTTTCACCTTCGCAGCAGAAATCTATAGCCATGAGAACACACCAAGCTCCCCCGACCTGGAGGTGCTGGCTCAGGGTGGATCCTGGCGGCAGAGAGACGGCACCAAGTTCTCGTCCAAGCACTTGTGACAATTCCCCTCCTTTGAGGCTCTCACTACCCCCAGTCACACCACCCCTACCCCAATCCTCAGCTGTCACCTACCTATTTTTGGTGACCTTTCATTCAGCAGGAAAAAGGAAGGGAGGGTTAGGTCCCAATTCTCTCGTCCTGCCTGACAGACGTTTGTGCCCAGTAGTCGGCTCCTAAAGAATAGAGCAGATGGGACAATCTGAGTTAGAGTCCCAACTTCTTCACTGATCAGCTGGGTGACCCTAAGTGATGACATCCCCCCCCCTGGGCCTTGGTGGCCTCATCTATAAAGGGGGACGATAACGGTACAAATTGGGGGAGTTAGTGTTGAATGGGCCACTCGGGGTGGTGGCCAGCCCAGGCTTGGTGCATGACGGCAGATTGTAGTGCTGTTAGCACACTGGGCTCCAATCTGGGCTCTTCACCCCAGCCAGCCATTCCCAGGGCCACATGTCACGGCTGGAGGCACAATGTGACGTTCTTGGTTGGTGAACGCAACCTTCTTTTCACCCCTTCTCTCCAAAGGCCCTTGCCCTTTGCTGTCCCTCGAGTCTGTCCCATCTTCATCACCGACGGCACAGACAGCCTGCTTGCTGGCCCTCCATTCTCTGCGGCACTCTCCTTGGGCCACACCATAGGCATGAACACCACGCTCTGCTTCTCTACACCTACACCCTGGGCACAGGAGACCACAGAGAAACGCCGTACCAGCACTGACACAGAAGCCATGACACTGGAATTCTCTGGCCAGAAAGGCCCTCAGTTATCCTCAAAACCAAACAAAATCATCCCCACCTGTTCCCCTCGATCACTCTCCTCAATCCTGTTCGGCGAGGGTCCTTTCTTCCCACTTGAAAATCCAAGCCAGCAGGTGTAACACCCTGACTTCCTGTGGCCTTTATGCACCTCCCTCCCCTGGCTCCTCCTGTCCACTGAGATTCCAAGCCAGCATTTCCATTTGTCCCTCTTATAGCTGGTTCTCTGCTCCATCCACAGCTGCCCATCCACACCTCTCCCGAACCTGGCTGTTCCCTTGAGAGGCAAGGCAACATCACCTCCTCCAGGAAGCCTCCCCTCCCTTCTCCAGCTGCTCTCACCCTCCAGGCACCCCTCCATAACCCTCAGGGCGCTACTTCCTCTGGTCCTGTCTCACCCAAGAACAGGAGCTACATCATGCACTGTGAATCCTCAGGGCTCGGCACACTAGTGCACCAGTAACTGCTGAATGAATACGACGATGAGTTTGGTGCACCCTGCTTTCCGCTCTGAAATGTTTTATTCAAACGTCTCAGTAAATGACCGCCAGGTAGGAGCCACGAGCAGCTGCATAGGTAGGGTGCCGTACGTTTTCTTCCTCTGATCGAGACTGAGGGACACCCATCCCTTCCCCTTGCCATCCCAGAACAGATATGCCTTTGATGAAAGAAAAAAAAAAAAAAACAAAACAGAAATAAAAACACAACTTCCTCCTCAACCAAAGCAGAAAACCTAAAATAGCAAGATGGCTTATGAAAAAAAAAAAAAAAATCCAGCTGACGCAGGCTTAGGTAGGGATCAAGGCAGTTGTCCAGGCTTAAGTGGACACAGGGAGGCCTACGTTCACGTGCTATAAGAGAAAGCTGACCAAAATAATACATCTCGGGCTTACTGACAACACAGGGAGGAAGAAGAGACGGGCGGCTCCAGCGGAAATTCCCTGCCTTTGACGAGTCTGACTTCCGGTGTGGCTGCCACACTCACTCCTCAGCACTGACTTAGGATCTGATTTGCAGGCAGTGACTTACAGGGAGCTGCAGGTGGTACCTCGGGGGCCCATCTGTTTAGGGATGAAAGCCCAGCACACAACCACCCTTACGTCACTTTGACCTTCCTCCACAAGTTCCTAGCCATGCTCTGTCAACAAGATATTTGTGTTTGTCCCCGGCTGCAGGCTTCAGCTCCTGATTAGTTTTAAAATCATTATGCACCCACACTGAATAGGGCTACTGTTAGCAGCTGGAAGGTCCTCTTCCGGGCAAACCCCCAGCTCTGTGGCCTTAGGGAGTGATTTCTGTTCCTTCTGCATAATTGCACACTCCCCTGATGGATGAGCTGGCCAGTCCTCCTAGCCCCCCCAGAGCTGAAGCCTCTCCCGCCTGCCTCTATTCATTTCCCTAGGAGAATGACAAGGTGAGGCGGGGCTTAGCTGCTTCCCAAGCAAGTGCTCAGGCACTCCACGCTGCAGCCTTAGCAGCTCGGGACGGTCCCAGACCAGAACTCAGGCCCTGCCAGCCACCCTTGAACTGCCTCTGTGCCAGGGAAACAGCTGTTACCTCCTGGATGCTCAGAACACTGCACCCCACACACCCCACCCCAAAGCACAGCCCCACACAGTGAAGTGTGGTCACCCAGCCACACACATCTGTGATCCCCTTGAAAAGCGTCCACGTGGCCCACGTCCTCCTCAACTTTCGCCAGCCCAGCCCCAGACCCTGGCTGGGGCTGGACAGCAACCTGGGCAGAGAGTACAGCAATCACATTCCAAACGGGAAGGGGCATGCACTCAAGCGTCCAACTTACTTTGAAATATTTTGTAAAATACGACAGATGGGTTCACAGATACATAATAAAGCAAAGATCACAAAATCTTAACTGCAGAACCTATGTAGAGATTCACTGTACATTTTTTTTCAACTTTTCCTTTTTTAAAAAAAATATATTTGAGAGGCAGAGACAGAAAGAAAAACCAAAGACAGAGAGCTTCCATCCACGGAGGCAGGGCTGAAGCTGCAAGCCAGGGAACACAATCCAGGTCCCCCATGTGGGTGGCAGGGACCCAGTTACTTGAGCCATCACCACTGCCTCCCAGGATCTGTATCAGCAGGAAAAGGGAGCCAGAGCCCAGGATCAAACTCAGGCATCTTAATTGGTAGGTTAACCACTCACTCCCCAACTTAATGTTTGAATGTTTTCTTAATATAATGTGGTTGGGGGGAATGTTTTTAGTGTCTTCTAAAAAAAATTAACTAAACTCTGGACTTGATTCTGGCTTCACTCATCTTTCCACTGATGACTTTTTTCTTCTCCAGGATCCTACATGCTGCTTTCACTAGTTGCTGCCTCCTTGTTTTCCCTGGTCTGTCCCAGTTTCTCAGTCTTTCCAGGTTCACGGTAAGAACAGCCTTGATGAGTCCTGGTCAAGGTCCTTTGCTGACTCTCCCTCCACTGGGGTTTGCCTGATGTTTTCCCATGGAGACTGACAGGGGCTTTGGGTTTTAAGGGGAAGACCACAGAGGACAGCGGCCTTCTCATCACGCCATGTCAAGACTAGATGCTAGCAACATGATGTGCTACCGCTGAGGCTGGTCAAGGTGGTGTCTCTCACATTCCTCCCCTGTAAATTTACTTTGCTCCTTCCCTTCCATACTCCATCCTGTAGCCACGAATCACTAAATTCAGCCTACACTTAAGAGGCAGGGACATTAAGCTCCAGCTCTCGAAGGGGGAAGTGTCAACAAACTATATGAAGCTCTTCTACAAGGAAGGTGTGTCTTTTGCTGCTGTACATTTATGGACTTTTATTTTATACGTTGGGTTATACTGCACTACCATATTTGCTTTGTTGCTCAAATTATTCCTGCTTTGGCTATTAGGAGTTCTCGGAGGTTGGCTCCTGTGACCTCGTCATGCCCACATCCTTTGTTTTTTGAGCACTTCCTTATTTTCTTGGCAAGACAAGGTGGCCCAGACCTATAATTATCTATTTCTGCAAGGAGTCCTGGTCACTGTTATTGGAAAATGGCACTAAGGAACCACGAGCTTGGTGTGGTTGTTGCTATGCAGGTCACTGCTTCTAGGCCCTCTCAAGTGAACAGATCTGGGACACACGTGTATCAAACCATGAATGTACTCTTATCAGTAGTTATGCTTGTACCTAAGCCAAACCTAAGTCCATACTGATGTCTCTTTAAAAAGAAAAAAAGATTTATTTATTTGGAAAGTCAGAGCTAAAGGCAGAGGGGAAGACACACAGAAAGAGAGATCTTCCATCCACTGATGCACCCTCCAAGATGACCGCAATGGCCAGTGCCAGGCAGTAGTAGCCAGGAGCTTTATCCAAGTCTCCACGTTGGTAGCAGGGGTTCAAGCACTTGAACCATCTTCCACTAATTTTCCCAGGCCATCATCAGGGAGCTATCAGAAGTAGAGCAGCTGAGGCATAAACCGGCACCCATGTGGGATGCTGGTGTTGCAGGCAGTGGCTTTACCCACTGTATCACAGGGCCAGCCCCTATATTGATATCTCTGATTCTACCACAGTACCACTTGGTTCATTCTAGGCTCCCCCTTTTGCTTGCCTGTAACTTCCCTCTCATTACCCACCTCCTATTAATGATCTATTTAATCATCTATATAACACGCAGTGGTTCACCAGTGCCGCGTGTGAAACTTCACCATGAACCCAGTGTTTGTGTGTAGCTCCTATTGTCTTCAGACTTACAGTTTACAGTCGCAACACCACCTGTCAGTTACCCAGTGCAGCTTTTGTGACCTCACTCTCAGTGTTTATGCCATACACATGTCTCTCGTTATAGCCTACATCTTCGTACCCATCCCTTAACACACACAAGAAAGCTTAAAGTCTTCTTCAATTTACATATGCTAATGTTCTTAAGTGCTTATTTTTATCTAAATAAATCAAGCCTACTTATTTAAATACCTGGTAGACTTCTTATTGGTATACCTGTTGCATTTCATCCTTAGCACTACAGTACTTATTTCTGAGCAGATTCCATGACACCAAGACAGCCCGCTCAGATCCAGACCACAGTGACCTCCCAGATATTAGTAACATGAACTCAGAAAAACTTACTATGCTTTAATTAGTGGAAGTCATTCAGTAAGACTAGAAGCACAGTATTCACAGTAGTGTCACTTAAAATTCAGTGACAAAGGAGCAGGCGTCTGGCTCAGCAGGTGAGACATAACTTTTTGACACTCAAATTCCCATATTGGAGAGCCTGGGTTTGAGTTCTAGCTCAGTTTCTGATTCCAACTTCCTGCTAAATGTGCACCCTGGGAAGCAGGGGTGATGCTCCCTGCTCCCCACATGAGAGGATCCTGGCCTCAGTCTGGCCCAGCCCTGGTTGTTGTAGACACTTTGGGAGTGACAGCAGATGGGAGCTCGGTCTATTTCTCCCTCTTGACCTTTCAAATAATTTTTGAATGTTTCTTAAACAAGTAATAAGCAAATACAGTCCACCCTCTAAGTCTAAGGGATATGTATCTGGGAAGATGTGTATAGACTGTTTGCAAATACTATATCATTTGTAAATAGAACTTCAACATTTGTAAATTTTGGTTTCTTCTGGGGTCCAGGAACAAATCCCCAGTGAAAACTGAAAGACAACCATAGCTGAAAAAACATGTTACACCTACAGGCTGGAAAATGAATTACATGCCATCATTAGAAATAATCTGTAGAAGAATACGTATTGATAGGAGATAACACACACCATACGTTTGTGTACAAAAATAGCAAGCTATACCACAGGAAGAGTGCATATATTTAACATATGTCTAAGAAAAAGAAAACGTTGAAGGAAGGACACATACCAAGTTATTTTAAGTTCTTTTCTTCTGTTGGCATTAAAACCAAATAAGAGAACTGTGCTCACTGTGTGGGAAACCTTACAGACAGCATTCTCCCAAGACAGAGTGTGTCGGACTCAACAAAGAGTACCAAGCTCCACAGGGCATCCAAGACTGAGCTGGGCGGTGTTGTACAGAGAGTACAACCAGCTCACCAGAGCATGCCCTCTGGTCAGCCACCATCCGAGACGAACATTCACAGGGCAGGACAGTGAGTGGTGTCACCAGTGTGCCACTAGACAGAACAAGGCAGAAGGCAGTGTTTGGTGCAGCAGTTAAGGCAACACTTTAGATGCCCTCTTCCAATACCGGATTGCCTGGATTTGGATCCTGACTCTGCTCCTGACTCCAGCTTCCTACTAATACACAGCTTGGGAGGCAACAGATGAAGGCTCAAGTATTTGGGTCCCTGTCACCTACACGGGAGACCCACGACATCTAGGGAGTAAACCAGTGGATGGAAGACATCTTCTATTTCTGTCTCTATACCTGTCAAATAAATGAAATGAAATGAAATGAAATGAATGAACATCTGATTTTTTTATTTAAAACAAAACAAAACAAAAAGAAATACCAGGGTGGAACAGTGAGCTGTCTGGGGCAGTGCCCTGAGCAATGTGAGGTTTAAAGGATAGGGAAGATTTAAATGGGGACAGGGAGGAGGAAGGGAGGTAGAGTGAATGGAGAGTGATAAAAGTAAGAGCAGTCCTCTGCCTGGAAGGTTTCTCATCACCCCATTCTTCTAAAGACCAAAGGAAGAACTTAAGCCGTGAGCACCACAGCCAGCCTAGTGTAAGGTTTCCACATGCCTGGCCCTCCCTCCAGTAGCTCTGCGGCAATGCTATGGGAGAGGGAGAACTGCCTTACAGGATCTGGGTAGCCTCTGCAAATGTGATAACACTCAAGTGGCTGATAACAGGAGCCTAGCTCTGAGTGTTTGAAGATTAACATTTTTACACTGGAATTTCCACCACCACCACCACCCTCCTTAAATAAAGCACTTTTTAACAAGGAGTAAGAGAAACATGTGGTGGGTATTCATGACACAGCAAAGTCCAAAGACAGTAGTCACAAACCCTTAGTTTGTAACAATTTTCATCACATGACACTGTACCCACTAGCCAGTTACCTTCATGACCACATCACATGCTAAAATACAGAGCTGGGGCAGGGATTTGGTCCCCTGGTTAGGATGTAGCTTGGGATGCCTGCATCCCACATCAGAGCACCCAGGTCCAACTGCAGACTCCACTCTAGAGTCCAGCTTCCCACTGATGTGTACCTTGAGAGGCAGCAGGTGATGACAGCTCAAGCAGGTGGGTCCTTGCCCCTACATGGGACACCTGGATTGAGTTCCCAACTTCTGATGATGTTGTGGAGTATGCAAGTGTCTCCAGCTCGATTTATTCCAAGTTCTCATCTTGATGTGAGAAAAGAATTCAAAGCAGAGATACACAGGGCAAGAATGGGACAGGATTTATTTAAGAGACTGAAGGGATAGTACATACTCAGCAGTGCAGGCAACCTCATGGGGGAGAAGCGCTTTCACCTCAGTTCGGCTGCCACGTTTATCAGGTACAGGGTGCTGCCCTAACTGAATATACAATTGGGGTGAACTCAAGGTGAGGTTCAGCGCACAGGGTGATCTCCGGGAAAGTTTCATGGCATGTCCATGTAGAGCTCAGCAAACATATGTGTTCATCATGGTGTCTTCTGCGTGATGGAGGTTCAGATGCATCATGGGAAAAATGGTGTAGCAAACTGGCATGGAACAGGACAGGTTTTAAGCCATGCAGGGCTACAGAAAGGAGACAGCTGGCAGCCTCCTACTTCCTGCCTATCCCACATCACTTTCAGGCCTGGCTGTTAAAGGCATTTGGGGAGTGAACCAGCAGATGAGAGGGTGTGTGTGTGTGTGTCTGTCTGTCTGTCTGTCTCTGTCTCCCTTTTGAATAAATTAAATATATTTTTAATAGAACTACAGTACAACCTTACACACACAGGGGCAACACACACAAAGATTTCCCCATTGGAACTCCATTAGCCTAGGAAGAACTAGCATTTGCAAACTAAACAATGAGTAGATGTATCACATGTTTTGTTTCTTGATCACACCAAAAAGGCAGAGATTAGCCCATAAATAGCCACTGGAATGGAAACAGCAAGATTTAAATTCACACCCAGATCTGTCCGGTGCCAAGGCCATCAAGTTTTCACTGAAGAGTGGTTTCAAGCAACTCAACAAATCGAAAGTAGGCTGAAACATACAATTAGTCTCACTGGATACAAGTAAGGAATCTGATCAGTTCCTTCTCCAAATAGCTGTTACTAGTGAGATCATTCATTAGTAACGCCAAGAAGGCAACTTTAAAGCATATGCTCAAGTTCCAATGGAGCAGAGTTCCGAACCTGAGATTTAACGCAGCTTCACAATGCCCACAAAAAAATCAAATTGATTACAAACTTGTAAATTAAAAAAATGCAAATGCAAAACATAACTCAACTTCTTGCAACATGAAGGTCTCAAATTGAGACACACATCTAAACTGTTGTTCTTCTCAATGAGGACTAACCTAGTTTGCATCCTGAAATGAATCCAGTGAACCCTTCCACACTCCCCCTCCCACCCTTCACCTGCGTTCTCCTCGTAATCCACTCAGCCGCCAGCCCCAAACAGGATTCTGCTTCTATAGTTAACCGAAATACAATTCTCTCCTGTGACCTGTAAGCCGTGAAACTGAAAAGGTTAGGAGATGGAAATCCTCCAGGAAAGTCAAAACAGCAGGTACCAGAGATCCTTCAAGCTACACAATGCACCAGAGACACCTTCAGTGTGTGCAATGCCCGGAAGGCACTTGCCCAAACCACCCAGCAGCTTTTCCATATTAAAGCAAGTTAATTTTTAAGCAAGCTGTAAATGGTTTAGTGTGATAGTGCTGTTGGTGTTCAGGACACACTGCTCCATAATATGACTGTAGGAGACCAGAACATGTCACACGAAACATACCGCTTAGGTGTATCCTGAGCTGGTTTTTCTGAGTGACTGCAGATACTGGGGCAGCTCTGGGAAGCAGCGATGGGGAGAAAAGACTCTGTAGCCATAAAGGAAGTAGGAAATCAGTGGATGTCTGTATCAGGAAGAGGGCTGCTCCAGGACAACTTCTATCACCTGAGAAACTTTATCTGCATAACCAGGCAAGCTTTATTCACCCTGCATTTCTTCCCTCCCATAACCTGTGTTCCACCACCTTCCAGAAGCCCCCAACCCCTGTGCCTTTCTGTAGCTCAGGACCCTCTGTAGGTTTCAATCAGCTGACCCCTCCTCTGCTCTCCTGTTTTGTGGAACTCCTGCACATATGCACATAATTGAACCTGGTCTCTCTCCTGTTAATCTGTCCTATGCTAACCTAATGTCATGAGGTTGGTGTGGACCATTTCCCCTCCCTGCAGTGTAGCTATGGGAGGTGCTTCTGGCAAGTACCCCCACTCAGCACACTCCTTTACACAGTGGGCTCTCCAGTACTATTTATCAAGAAGGAAAAGCAGTTCAGGACAAAAAACAGCATCTTCTCTCCCGAAAAGAAAGAACAGCCAGGCCACCATGGAGCTGGACAGAACAGCTAAGGAGAACTCCCCCACCCCCACCGGGGATGCACACACAACCACACTGACCAGAAAACCTGTAGTACATGGATACTTCCATCCCAACTGTATTTTTTCAAAAGGTATATGCACAGAAAGGGGATAAAACTGTGGCTATTGCACCACACACATCACATCCATCTTTTCCAAATCTCATAGAGCATCTTTTAGCATTTATAATTCTTAAAATACTGTAATTGCTATGAGAGCACAGATGGAGGAGTGATTAATTCTGACTGAAATAATGTACGTGAAAGGTGGAAACTCTGAAACCCTCCATGAATGGTATTATTGTCAGAGTGTAGAATAATCTAGCATTATGCATAATACCATCACAGAACAGGAACACAGGATATTTTTATGTTCTGCCACTTGGCTTCCGGCTCACCTGATAATGTACAATGTTAGTCATTTCTTTACAGTATTTTTTTTTCCTAGAGAAATGCATGAATATGGGAAAATAGCCGAACAGTATAAAAAGGCATGCAGTAAAAATCAAGACCTTCCCTCCCAAGCCCCGGTACCCTTCCCAAAGACAATCATCATTAGTTGTTTCTAATGTATACTCTCCAAAATACTCTGCTTATATACTTTTCATTTAATATTACTGGAGATTTCTCCCTTAGAATACACATAAATCTGTTATTATTTTAATATCCACAGATCACTTTATTGTAGTTTTGCCATAACGTACGTAATCATACTGGGCACTGCGGGGGTTAGCACTGTGGCTT
Source organism: Lepus europaeus (assembly GCF_033115175.1). Classification (NCBI taxonomy): domain Eukaryota; kingdom Metazoa; phylum Chordata; class Mammalia; order Lagomorpha; family Leporidae; genus Lepus; species Lepus europaeus. Next base: position 101,089,354 of record NC_084827.1, on the reverse strand, counting down.
AGTGAGTAAAGCCACCCTCTGCAGGACTGCCATTCCACATGGGTACCAGTTGAGTTCTGGCTGCTCCACTTCTGATTCAGCTCCCTGCTAATATACCTCAGAAAAAAGCAGAAGGCGGCCCAAGTACTTTGGACCTTGCACTCATATGGAGACCTGGATGAAGCTCTGGCTTCAGCCTGGGCCAGCGCATACTGTTGTGGCCATCTGGGGAGAGAACCAGGGGATGGAAGATCTCTCTCAGTCTCTCCCTCTCTCTCTTTTTCAAATAAATACATCTTTAAATATATACATCACAATGTTATTAAACACGATTTACATATTTCCCCCTTACATTTTTATTTTCTATCCTAGAAAGTTCTTCCCTACCTCAACCTGAAATTTACATGTGAGTAGCACTAGCATTTTATCGGAGTGCATTTTAATCCCTAAACTTTCTCTAATCAGCCAGTACCCAGCTACTTGCTGAACTTGACCTAAATTCCAACAGCCACCTCAATAGCACGTGCCCCTAACACCCCACCTTCCTGGGGGAGGAAGAGCGTGCTTCTTGTCCTGCATTCTTTCCCTCAGCACCCAGTACCCAGAAATCAGGACCCCGGCCTCTCCCTTTTACCTTCCCTCCACACTTTGTCAGTCAACTGCTACGGATTTCACCATTTTAATATTCCTTTCTGCTTCTTCCATTCATGCCCAAGTTGACCTTATCAGCTCCAACCACGGAAGAGCTTCCTGCCAGGTTTCCTATCTTCCTCACACTCTTCCTAAATTCATGCCATTCCCAACCTCTGCTTGCATGTGATGCAACGTTGCCCTTCCCCTACTTAAAGCCCCTAGGTGCTTCCTTACGGCCTACGGAACCAAGTATGAGTTCTTCTGCAGAGCACACAAGGCTCCCCAGCAACTTCGCTCACCAGGCTCTCCGAGTTCACTTCCAGGACCTCCTGCTTCCCACTGGACTCCGGCGGTCAAACCCAGGCCACACACAGCTCTCCTGAAGATTCCATCCATTGTTCAAGCTGCTGCTTTGGCTGTAAGCCATCCACCTCGCTTGCTTAGCTAATTCTTACTCTGCCCTTCAAGATAGGGCTTAGGCATCAGATCCTTCTGGAAGGAAAAGATCTCCCGAGCCTGGAGACAGTGCTGAGCTCAGGCCCCATGGATGCTGATGGCACCTGACCTCCTCCTGATAAACGTGCATGTGTCAGTCTTGCCCAGGATGGCGGAAGCGCCTCTGGGACAGAAACCACATCTCACTCATCCTAATCCCCAGAGCTTGCTACAAGTTAAAGTTCACTAAATCAAATAAGACAGGAACTTCCAAACACCTGTTAGATGCCCAGCCCTTCTTCTAGATATACCGAACAATGAGTCCCATTCTACAGTGAAGAAACTGAGGCTCCAAAACTAAGAAACTTCCCCAAAGGCATTAGAGGGATTTTGAAACCCAGTCTACTAGGGCTGGTGCTGTGATGTAGCAGGTAAAACCTCTGCCTGCAGTGCCAGCATCCCATACTGGCACTGGTTCAAGTCCCCACTGCTCCACTACTGATCCAGCTCCTGCTAATGCACCTAGGAAAGCAGCAAAAGATGGCCCAAGTGCCTGGGCCCCTGAACCTATGTGGAAGACTGGGAAGAAGCTCCTGACTTCTGATCAGCCCAGCTCCGGCCATTGCAGCCATCTGGGGAGTGAACCAGCTGATGGAAGAACTCTCTTGGTATCTCTCTGTACCTCTGCCTTTTAAATAAATACTAAATGAATATCTAAAAAAAAAAAAAAAAAAGAAACCCAGTGTATTTTACTCCGGAATCACTGATCTTTCTGTTATGACATCCCATGCACATGTTGATGCTCGGTGAGAGGGCCAAAAGCAGGATTCTGAAACACGTGACATCTTCCTGATGACCATGAACAATCCCCTTCCCCTGCCCTCACTCCAGGAGAGCTGGTCAAAAGCTCTAGAATGTAGCATGAGACAGCAGAAGGCAAAAAGGATATTAACGAGAAAAATCCTGTGAACAGCATCCACAAATCCGCTTTGAGCACATCCCGTTTTTCGAGGCCAGTCCAAATCAAGACGGCCCAGGGTTGAGCAATGGCAATGGCCCCAGCTTGCTTTCCCCATGAATGGTCAGCTGCATCCCAAGTGTGTCTCCCTCCCCTCCCCTCTACAACACCACAGCCCACACCACTCATTAAAGATAAACTTTGGGGAAGGATCCCTAAAGGATTTAAAAGCTGATTGATTCAGGACAGTCACCCCAAGAAAACAGCTATGGGGGAAGCCTACAGTGGAATGGCAAAGGGACAGGCAAGAAGAGCAGCAGCTCAGTGCTCAGTAGCAGGCGTGGATGCGGGAGCTGCTGCAAGACCTGGGGCACAGAACTTCATCTGCAGCACACACCTAGCAAGAATGCCTGCCCGCACTCCAGGCTTTTGAAAGCACTGAACTGTACAGCCTAAGAACCAGCACTCAGCATAGAGCCTGGTACAGTGGAAGGCCTCGCCCAGCTTCTGTTAAAGGGTTGAACAAAGGGGCCAGTGCTGTGGTGCAATGGATTTAGCCACTGTCTGCAGTGCTGCCATCCCCAGTGGGTTCTGGTTCCAGTCCTGGCTGCTCCACTTCCAATCCAGCTCCCTGCTGGTGACCTTGGAAAGCAGCAGAAGATGACCCAAGTCCTTGGATCCCCTGCATCTATGTGGGAGATTTGGATGAAGCCCCTGATTCCTGACTTTGGCCTGGCCCAGCATTAGCTATTGTGACCATTTGGAGAGTGAACCAGCAGATGGAGGATCTCTCTGTCTCCCTCCTCCCCTGTAATCTTGATTTTCAAATAAATAAATAAACCTTTTAAAAAATCATAAAAATAAAGGGTTGAACAAGCCAATCACTGGGCAAGCAGACTTCTGCCATTCCCTGCCCAGCAGAATGGGGGCTGTGGAATACAGGAGCTGGGAGCTGAGAAGCTGGTCACTGAGACAGGAAGCAGCAATGGCATTCGGCACAGGGGGTAGAAAGAAAAGAAAGCAGATTGTGCCTCCCTTGCACCTGAGGGACGAATCGATCGGCAGCAAGCAGTTAATAAACCCAAATCATGGTCACTAGGATAGGTAAGCAAAAATTATCCTGAAGGTAACCAGTCACAACAAAAACAAGACATAAACACTGAAACCAAAACATAAAACCTTCTTTCTCAACGACTGTCAACCAGAAACACACAGACATGCCGTCCCACCCTGGAGAAGAAGTGGAACAAGGTAAGTAAGGGTTGTAAAGCAACACAGTCAGCACTAGCAGAGTAAGCCAGAACCTGACTTCTGTGGAACGAGGCCCATGCCCAGGGCCCACGCTTCCTCCCAAAAACAACCCAGTGTGGTCAGCTCAGCTCTGGGTGCTTTGACTTTAGGTCTCTCGCAAACAGCCTTCAAAAGTACCCACTTTCCAAACCCACAGAAGACACACTTTGGAAGGCTATGCAATCTGCCAGGGTCAAACCGGGACCAGGCCTGGGTTAGGACCTTAAGTCAGTCTGTCTCGCTTCAAAGACTCCACTCATCAAGGACAGACACACTTGGCCAAGAACGGGCAACAGACTTAATTATGCTCATGACTAATTATAAGCCAATGACCAAATAAATGATTGATTAGGTTTACAACTCAGATCCCCAGGCATTAAGTACTTTTCAGTGACTTTTTAAAAGGTTTTTTTTTTTTAAGTCTGACACAGAGAGAGGGAGAGATACAGATGGACAGAGAGGACAAGCTCTCATCCATGCATCATACCCTAAATGCCTGCAACCACGCCAGGATGAACCTGAGAGCCAGGAACCTGATTATGGGTCTCCCACATGGGTAGCAAGGACCCAAGTACTTGTGCCATCATTGCTGAGCCCAGGGTCTGCACTGGCAGGAAAACTGGAATCAGGAACAGAGATGGGACCCAAACCCAGGCACGCCAATATGGGATGTGGGCATCCCAACCTGCACCCCAACCACCACACCAACACGCACCCCTCCAGTAACTTTTTAATCTGTGACAATCTTGGCAAAGCAAGCACTCCAAAACATTACTCCTCACTCTCCACCCACTTTTATACCCAAGAAAAAGACTTGGAATCTAATTTCACTAGAAACCTTGCTGGGGCAGGATTAAGATACTGCTTGGGGTGGACATTTGGTGCAGGAGTTAAGACACCCACATCAGGTGTCAGAAGGCCTGGGTTCCCATCCCAGTTCCACTTCCAACTCCAGCTTCCTGCAAACGCACCCCCTGGGAAGCAGCAGGTGACGGCTGAAGTAACTTGGTCCTGCCACCCATGCGGGAGACCTGGATGAAGTTCCTGTCTTCAGGCTTTGGCCTGGCCCAGAAAGTGAGAAGTGAACCAGTAGATGGAGGATCTCTCTATATGTCTCTTTCTGCCTTTAAATAAATAAATACATAAATTATAAAGACTATTTTCCTTTACAAAAAAAAAAAAAAAAAAAGCTCTTGCCAAATGCCCACTTAGAAGGCAACAACAAAGCTAATTTTGCAAGCTTGCTGCTTTTGAGTGTTAATCCAAATAACTAAAAAGCATCTTTGGCAGAATCCACTATGAATGTGCACAAGTTCCTAAAAACCAGTGTGTTTCCTAGGTGTTGCGTTTTAGCAGACATCCATGTCATGCTGTCTGACAGCTATCAAAAGCTCCCTGAGGCCGGCACCGTGGCTCAACAGGCTAATCCTCCACCTAGCGGCACCAGCATACCGGGTTCTAGTCCCGGTTGCCCCTCTTCCAGGCCAGCTCTCTGCTATGGCCCGGCAATGCAGTGGAGGATGGCCCAAGTGCTTGGGCCCTGCACCCCATGGGAGACCAGGAGAAGCACCTGGCTCCTGGCTTCGGATCAGTGCGGTGCGCCGGTCACAGCGCGCCAGCGGCGGCAGCCATTGGAGGGTGAACCAAGGGCAAAGGAAGACCTTTCTCTCTGTCTCTCTCTCTCACTGTCCACTCTGCCTGTCAAAAAAAAAAAAAAAAAAAAAAAAAAGCTCCCTGAAAGAAGTGAAATTAAGGGACAGGCTATTCGGAGTCAAACATTCTCACAACTACGATCCTGCTGCAGCCACCTCACTCAGCCTAGACCCAGTGCAGATTCCCAAACTGCACCCTAGAAATGCTCAACCCCCTGCAGGGCAGCACCTGACATCACCTCCTGAACAGCGTCCCAGGAGACTCACCCACACCTACCCAGAGACACGACCCTGACTTAAAGACTGTCTATAAGAAGGCTGGGGACCACTTCAATAACCAAACGTGCCTCCTGAGCATCTCCAACTGGATGCCCCAGAGCAGGGCCCAAACCCTGCCCCTGTCCTGCAGAGAGAACACGGGACACCAGCATCACCCACCACCCTCACCTTGCAGTCCCACCTGTACACTCTACCCTCAGTCAGTGGCCAAGTTTTTCTTTTCTGTTCTGGCAGAAGCTTCCATTTCACTGCAAAAACCATCTCCCATCTGCATCCTCTCCTTGTGTTCTCATTCTCCCTTGTTAAATAAAACTTCTCGGAAGCCAGTGGTTTGGACTAGCTTCTGCACAAGACCCTAACAGACCAACCCAAAACAGAGTCACTCACACCAAAGCTTCACATCAGCAAACCATGACCTAGACTGGTTTTCTTTTTAAGACTGATTTATGTATTTACTTGAAAGCCAGAGTGAGAGAGTGAGGGGGAGACACAGAGAGATCTTCCATCTGTTGGTTCACTCCCCTAAATGGCCACAACAGCCACAGGTCTAAGCCAGGCTGAAGCCAGGAGCCAAGAACTCAATACTAGTCTCCAACATGGGGGCAGGGACCCAAGTACCTCGGCCATCTTCTACTGCCTTCCCAGGCCCATTAGCAGGGAACCAGATCAGAAGCAGAGCAGCAGGGACTCAAACCAGCACTCTGACATGGGATGCTGGCATCCCAGGCAGCGCCTTAACCTGCTGTACCACAATGCTGGCACCATAGCCTAGGCTGTTTACTTGTAAGATCTGGCTTTCTGAAACACTGGAAGAGAGATGATACTAAAATTCCCAAATAGTCTAGTTTTTTCAAAGGACAGATTATAGCAACCAATCCAAGGGTCCCTTCCAGCCTGAGCAGGCATGGGAAGTCCCCACCCGTGGGAGTCACCCACGCACTCTGCACTATGCAGTTGCCTTGCTCCTGCTCAAACTATCTTACAAAAACAGTCGGCTCTGCCATGCCTGGTGGAGCGTCTGTTTTGTAGATGAGCTGCCACTCACTTTGTGAATCACTAATAAAAGCCCATGAAACCTTTAAAACTCGATGTGTTGAAATGTCATCCTCTGACGTCCTCTCTGACAGTGTGGTGGCACAAGACATTCAGGCCGAGTTCAAATCCTGACTGAGCCTGGACTTGGAGTCCCCTTGCTTCTCTGTAGCCTGTGAAGTTTTTCTGGGTGGATCGGCCATCTTCTACTGCCTTCCCAGGCCCATTAGCAGGGAACCAGATCGGAAGCAGAGCAGCTGGGACTCAAACCAGCACTCTGACATTATGGGATGCTGGCATCCCAGGCAGCAGCTTAACCTGCTGTGCCACAATGCTGGCACCATAGCCTAGGCTGTGGTGCTACTATACCTTAAATGCACCATACAAGGTATTCAGCTGGCATCAATTCTCTTCCTCTCCCTAATTCAGGTCTCAAACACATCTCTCACCTGACCTGCCTCAACCACCTCCTAACCGGGAGCGCTGCCGCCCATCTGTTCCCACGCCAGTCTCTCCCTCACACCACCCACACCACTGCTGCCAAAGTGTCCTCCACCACACAGATCTGACCGCATCATGCCCTGGCTGAAGAGCCTCTGACAGCCATCACTTCACGATCAGGTCCACATTTCTTAGGCTGGCATGCAGGGCCCTAGCAATCTGGCTCTCTCCTCGCTGCCACTGCACCCAAATGCCAGGCACCGTCTGTTCTAGCAACACCACCCCAAACATGATGTGTATTTTCATGCCTTCCAGCCTCGACTCACTGAGCTCCCCGCACCCCCTCCCCCCTGCCCAAGTCCTACGCACCACCCTTCACCTCCTCCCAGAGCCCTTCCCCAGCCACCACGGCTGCCTCAGTCCGAGATTCTCCTCTTCCTCCTGCTGCTCCTGAGTCTCCACCACACCTCCCATTAGCACCCGCCCGGAGACACAGAGCTGGGCCTCAAAGTGATGGGCACAGCGACAGCTCTCAGGAACCAGTTGTTGGAAAGATTCATGCAAGACCTCCAACCCTGTGACAAATGAAAACGGTTTCTAATTTGGCAGTTAACACTTTCTTGGTAACTTTTTAATTCTAAAAAAACTCCCAAGGATATTCATTGGTTGATCTGCCTACACAAAGAAGCAAATGCCTTCGAAGATGCAATCTCTATCACCTCCATCAGCTTGGAACTCAGTCACTGTCCCCCTAGAAACAGCATCACTCGTGCTATGAGGGAAGAGGGAAATCACTCTGACTCCCGCTGGCTTGATGTTCGGTTTATGGGGCTGGACTGTGGAAGGGCCCCTGCTGCTTAAACAAAACCTTTCAGAAAGGAAGACGTCAACGATGCTGTCACTTAGTAATAGGGACACAGTATAAAAAGCTCAAATGCAGCTGGACTTGGGCACCCTTGGGGCACTGCATTCGTCTGTCTCCATTGCCAAAAGCACAGTGCCACAGACTGGGCCAGCTATAGAAGAGAGGTTTGTTTTGGCTCCAGTTCTGGAAGTGCAGGTCTAGGGGCCCCATCTGGTGATGCGCTCTTGCTCACGGTCCCGAGGTGCTGCAAGGCCTCACGTGGCAGGAGACAGGTGTGTGCATGTGCGTCTCTTCTGGTCTCTGCCTCTTCTTACAAAGCCACCAGTGTTCAGTCTCAGGGGCTCCACCCCATGACCTTACCTAATCCTAATCACCTCCTGAGGCCCCCCCACCTCTAAACACCACAGCTGGATTAAGTTTCTACCCTCTTACTGCCTCACAGTGGGGATTAAATTTCTACACGTGAAGCCTTGGGGGCCATGCAAGTCATCCAAACCACAGCAGGAATCAAGTTCATTCTCAGAGAACAAGTCTACAGAGGCAGGGAGCAATGTGAGCCCTCATTCTGCCAAGATCCTTTCTCATATAAAGCCAAATATCCTAAAACTTGCAGACAGCTGAAATGAGAAAACGCTTCTTGGTTTACCCATAGAAGTTGAGGCGCCTTCCAAACTGTTCCTTGACTTCTCTTGTTCAAAAACTTAATATGTAGGAATTCTATCTTCACATTAGAATTTTACAAGACACAAGTCCACCTCGCTCCTCTCCAAATGTGGGACCTATCTCTAGAAACCGGCTCTCCTGGCTGGCAATAGACTGTTCATAGGTAAAAGCGTATGTATGATGAGTGTGGCACTTCCCACTAACTCTGAATAAAGTTTACTGTTCTAAACCACACTCAAGTACTACTTTAGTAGTCCGAGGAGCTTCTTGAGTTCTCAGAGTCTAACTAAATGGACTTTTTTTAAAAAAAAGATTTATTTATTTGAAAGGGAGGATGATGAGAGAGAGGGAGGGAGAGAGAAAGAGAGAGGGAAAGAGAGAGAGAGAGGCCTTCTGTCTACTGGTTCACTTCCCAAATGGCCATAATAACCAGGTCTGGGCCAGGAGCCAGGAACCCCCATGTATTTGGGCCACCATCCACTGCCTTCTTAGGTGCATTAGCAGGCAGTTGGGTCAAAAGTGAAGTAGCTAAGACTCAAACTGGCACTCCAGGGACTTACGTTGTGCACAATGAGTTCAGCAGCTGCTTGCAATGCTGGCATCCCACATCAGAGCACCAGTTCAAGGCCCAGCTGCTCCACTTGTGATCTAGCTTCCTGCTGATGCATCTGGAAGGCAGCAGGTGATGGTCCAAGTACTTGGGTTCCTGCCACTCTGTGGGAGACCAGGACAGAACTCCAAACTTCTGGCTTGAGCCTAGCTTACCCCTGTCATTGTGGCCATTTAGGAAGAACACCAGCAAATGGAAAATATTCATTCATATTCCCTCTCCCTCCCTCCCTCCTAAATCAATCAATCAATCAATCAATCAATCTTAAAACAAAAAACTGGCATCCTCATCAGGGATGTAGGCATCCCAAGCAGGGACTTAACCCATTGCACCACAACACCAGTCCCATTTAAAAAAAAAAAAAAAAAGATTTCTTTATTTGAAAGTCAAAGAGATAGAGAGAGGGAGAGAGAGAGATCTTCCATGCACAGGCTCATTCCCCAAATGCTCATAATATCCAGGACTGGGCCAGGCCAAAGCCAAGAACCAGGAATTCTATCTGGTCTCCCATATGGGTGACAGAAATCCAAGTATCTGGGCATCATCCAGTGCCTTCCCAGATGCATCAGCAGGAAGCTGGATCAGAAGGCAGCAGAGAAGCCAGGACTCAAAACGACGCTCTAATATAAGACACAGGCATCTCAAGCAGGGGCTTACCAACCGCAACACAACACCCACTCCATTTTTTAAAAAAGGATTTATTTATTTATTTATTTATTTATTTATTTGAAAGCCAAAGTGACAGAGAGAGAGAGACAGACAGGCAAGAGCAAGAGAGAGCAAGAAGGAATTTTCCATCAACTGGTTCATTCCCCAAATGCCCTAAACAACCAGGCTGAGCCAGGCTGAAGCCAGGTACCAAGCATTCTATCAGGGCCTCCCACATAGACGACAGGAACCCAACTATCTGGGCCATCATCTGCTGCCTCCCAGGTGTATCAGCAGGAAGCTGGATTAGAAGCAGAGGAGCTGGGACTCAAACTGGAACTCACCCCAGTATGGGTTGCAGATATTCCAAGTAGCAGTTTAACCCACCGTATCACAACACCTGTCCCAAATGAATGTTTAAAATTCTGATTTTCATAATGGTCAGTTTGTTAGCAATATTCTTGTGGCAACACCAAATATCCTTTTTTTCCCTCTGGTTGCTTCTTCTCCATCAATCACCAAAGGTCACACTTGTTCAAAACATTTCCTACACTCAGCTGTTTTTATATAAACAACCAAACAGCACCTATGCACGTTACCTTGAAACCTAGATCTTTCCTGGACTTCTGTAGCAAGTACCATGACTTATCAACTTTAAAAACACTCAGAACAAATAAAAACTTCCAAATAAAAACAACTGACAGAGAATGTCCCAGTTAAACATAGAAAAGTGGGCAGTGGAAAAGAGGCTGCGGCTCTGGCACCTCTGGGTGAAGCTGAGCAGCCAGCAGCTTATGTTGAGTCCTGCCTGCAGCCCTGGTGCACAGCTCACGAAACAGGAATCACGGCCCCATTTTACAGACACAGAAGCAGGTCACGGCACAGCCAGAGAAACACACAAAACCAAGCTTTCACCTGGCCTCAGTGATCATGCTTTTTTCACCACACCCTATATATTTTGGTTTTTCTAAGATGGAGGGGGGAGAAAAGGAGTATGTATGTATATTTTTAGTGCACTACTATAGTTAGAAAACATTGATTCGTCCAAAGCACCTTGTTATTCACAACAGGCGAATTTTAATGTATGTAAGAGCCTCTCTGCCAGATAAGGGGTTGAATCTAAGAATGTGCTGGGAACTGCTTCTGATACCTACCATTCATCATGCAAAGCTACTTTATATATAGCAAGCTATTCTTCATTAAGACATGCAGAATTCTTTTAAGTTTAATTTTTCCCAGACATACAATAAGCACTTGGAAGAATATCAAGGGGAAAAAAACTTAAACAGCAAATTAAGTTAGCAAAGTCAGCTATGATAGGAACTTTTATTTACATGTCTGAGCTTCCAAGACAATGTATATATAAAATTATCACCCTGAGGGTATCCTTAAATTTATGGCTCTACTTTAGATTAGCCTAAGCATTTATCACACACAAAAAATTCTGTTAAATATCTACCCAGTAGACAAAGGATTAATGCACACACCTAAATTAACATGCTAAAAAAAAGTCTTTATAGAATAGTATTTTATGATTACAACTCAGATACACTGTCATTATGAATAAAGTTCAACCACCAACTATGCTTAACACCCAAGCCACTTTACCCAAGAGATACATAGTTTATAGTCTTAAAATATACTGAAAACTTATATCCCTTTAACCAGGCCAACTACTCAGAATATCTTTCCAACCACAACTGGAATAAATTCAACTTGTGTCCCTTTGATATACTAATAAGACTCTATGCCATTATTTCTCTATATTAAAAAAATTAAAAGTAACTTAAAAATTAAAAATTTTAAAAACTTAATGAGTTGCTAAAATGGAATGCCTATTCCCAAAAAAGCATAATCTAGGGCCTATTTTTGCCAACAGCATTTAACTTGAATCTAACCAAGCCATTAGAGCTAACCTTTGGCTTATAGGAAATACAGGGGACAGAGTGACAAGTTAACACTACAAGAAAACAAAGTTAGAATATGGGACATCTAGCCGGCGCCGCGGCTGAATAGGCTAATCCTCCACCTTGCGGCGCCTTGCGGTTCTAGTCCCGGTCGGGGCGCCGGATTCTGTCCCGCTTGCCCCTCTTCCAGGCCAGCTCTCTGCTGTGGCCAGGGAGTGCAGTGGAGGATGGCCCAAGTGCTTGGGCTCTGCACCCCATGGGAGACCAGAAGAAGCACTTGGCTCCTGCCATCGGATCAGCATGGTGCGCTGGCCACAGCGCGCCAGCTGCAGCGGCCATTGGAGGGTAAACCAACGGCAAAAAGAAGACCTTTCTCTCTCTCTCTCTCTCTCTCTCTCTCTCTCTCTCTCACTGTCCACTCTGCCTGTCAAAAATTTTAAAAAATTTAAAAAAAAAAAAAGAATATGGGACATCTTACAGGTTCTTTTCTAAAAGCTAAGACAGCGAGGGAGGGAGGTGATGAAATAGTATTTTTCTACATTTAAAACAACTACAGGGACAAAATACACAAAATATGTCAACCTTGATTGAATCTTGGTTCTAAAACAAAAATGGTGGCAAGTGACATTAAGGGAGCAATTATATGATACTAAGAAAGTATTAACAATTTTATTAAAAGTGATAATGGAATAGTACTCATATATAGTATATTATATATCCCCAAACAATATAGTAATCATGTAATTATATACTAGATATTATAATGAAGCCCTCAGAGGAGCTGGTGCTGTGGCACCAGTGGGTTAAAGCTGCCACCAGCCTCGACAGCATCCCATATGGGTGCCAGTTCAAGTCCTGGATGCTCCACTTCCAATTCAGCTCCCTGCTAATGTGCCAGGGAAAACAGCAGAAGATGGCCCAAGTATTTGGGCCACTGCACCCACGAGGGAGACCTAAAAGAAGCTCCTGGTTCCTAGCTTCGGATCAGCCCAGTTTCAGCTGTTGCGGCCCTTTAGAGAGTGAACCAGCGAATAGAAAATCTTTTTGTGTGTGTCTGCCTCTCTAACTCTGCCTTTCAAATAAAATAATCTTTTAAAAAAAAAAAGTCCTTGGGGCTGGCACTATGGCACAGTGGGTTAATACCCTGGCCTGAAGCACCCGCATCCCATATGGAATCCATATGGGATTCAAGATCTGGCTGCTCCACTTCCGATCCAGATCTCTGCTGTGGCCTGGGAAAGAGTAGAAGATAGCCCAAGTTCTTGGGCCCCTGCACCCGCGTGGGAGACCCAGAGGAATCTCCTGGCGCAGCTCCAGCAGTTGCGGCCAATTGGGGAGTGAACCATCAGATGGAAGACCTCTCTCCCTCCCTCCCTCCCTCTCTCTCTCTCTCTGCCTCTCCTCTCTCTGTGCAACTCTGACTTGCAAACAAAATAAATAAATCTTTAAAAAAAATAAAGTCCTTAAAATGCATACTAAAGTTTGTCAGGTAAATTTACAAGATGTCTAGGATTTGCTTGAAATACTTCAGCAAATTAAGTAACTTAACAAATATCCTTCTCTGTACAAAGGATGCTTTGCAAAAAAAAAAAAAAAAAAAAAAGTTTCTACAGTACAATGCATTCAGGAAATACCGAACCTTCTATTTTCCTTCAAGGAGATTCAAAACAAACATTGTATCTAAGGGTGCTCAAAAATCCTGCAGTTAAAAACAAAAACAGGTGCAGGTATGTGGACTAGCAGATAAGAGGCCAGCATGCCACATCAGAGTACCTCGGTGAAATTCCTGGCTCCAGCTCCTGACTCTGCAGCTTCCTGCTAATGCAGATCCTGAAAGGCAACAGTGATGGCTCAAGTAATTGGATCTGCGGGTAGGCAGGGAGTGAACCAGCAGGTGGGAGCTCCATCATGCTTGCTCTTTCTCAAATATATAAATAACTGTAAAAACAAACACAATTACCTAGTTTACCAGATTTTCCCACTCATTTAACTATAGGACTCTTTTATTCCATACATAACACCTATTTGTTTCTTGAGAACCAAACCGCAGCTTTACCTAAATCAATCTGATGTAAGGTTCCCTTTTAAGTCACACACACAATCCTAGAACCCCAAATAACAAGAATTTCAAAATCCCATCTATTTGCAATCTAGTAGCCATTCACTATTTGTGTCTTTTGTATCTGTAATTATGTTTAAGTTAATATGTTTTAATGTATTATAAGTCACACTCTTTCTATAATATGAATTTCCATTGAAAATTTTCCCCCAAGTACAGTTAAATCTTACTTATTTAAATCCATCTCCTAAGGTGAGCACTTGCAATAGTGGTTAAGACATCTGAGGCTGACACCGCGGCTCCCTTGGCTAATCCTCCGCCTGTAGCGCCGGCACCCCAGGTTCTAGTCCCGGTTGGGGCACTGGATTCTGTCCCGGTTGCCCCTCTTCCAGGCCAGCTCTCTGCTGTGGCCTGGGAGTGCAGTGGAGGATGGCCCAAGAGTGCTTGGGCCCTGCACCCCATGGGAGACCAGGAGAAGCACCTGGCTCCTGACTTCAGATCAGCGCAGCGTGCTGGCCGCAATGCACTGGCCGTAGTGGCCATTTGGGGGGTGAACCAATGGAAAAAAAGGAAGACCTTTCTGTCTCTCTCACTAACTCTGCCTGTCAAAAACAAACAAACAAAAAGAAATCTGAATTCCAAATCACAGTGCCTCAGTTCAAGTTCCAGCTCCATCTTGGATTACAGCTTCCTAACAATACGCAACCTGGGAGGCAGTGGGTGATAGTTCAAGTAGTTGGGTCCCTGTCACCCCCATGAGAGACCTGGATGGAGTTCCTGGTTCATAGCTTCAGCTCTGACCATTGCAGACATCTGGGGAGTCAATCAGTGAATGGGAGATCTTTCCTGGATTGTGTGTGTGTCTACCTTTCAAAAAAAATTGTAAATTTTTTAAAAATCCCATTACTTGGAAATCTACAATGCAAACGATTTCAAATTCATCCAAATTGTCAAATCACACTTAGTTTTCATGTTCAAAACTATCTTGAGCTATTTCCAAGGTATTCCAAACCTCCTCTAGACACTCTTCAAAATATATTATTAGCTTCACGGTAACAAAAAGTCATTTACAAACTCCAGAAATCAAAACTTTCCCTAAAGTCCCTTTGCGTGGTACTTGAAGACATTCGGAAATTCACCACAAAGCCCCAGATTTCCATTTTTCTGTACGAGAAATGAACCTATTCTTATAAAACCCTGGCCTAGCACCGGCCATCTGAGGAGTGAACCAGCAGAAGGAAGATGTTTCTCTCCATAACTCTTAACTTTCTAAATAAGTAAATAAATCTTTAAAAAAAAAAAAAAAGAAAAAATGAAGTAATGAGCTTAGAAATCACCTCCACAAGGAGTAATCAAAGCTGATATCTCCCTGCCTCTGGGAGGTAGCTTACAATGTTCAAAACACTTTTATAAACATTCTGTCATTCAACTCTCAAAACCCAACAGAGATGTCTGTCTTCCATCACAGTAGCACAATACAGTTCAACGTGAAAGCCGACAACTTGTCAACCCTCAACTGTCCCTTCCAAGCAGCGAAGAGCAGCACAAAGCCCATCACTCCCAATGGGTATGCTCAGGCTGAACTCCAGGCCAGGGAATATCTCCCATGATTGTGCTTGGTGATACCTGCACACAGGCATCGAGCTCTTCACACATCCCATCCACGAGGCCTTTCCTGTTACTCACAAAGAGAAGGGACTCTACTGTGAACTCACAGCATCTGCCTAGGACTGTCCGCTCCCTGTTTTTGCACCATCATCCCATGGAGCTTTCCATTTTCACCATATGTCAGTGTTCCCACGTGAAAGGAAGGCAATATGTAAGTGTAGGCATATGTGAGGACAGACTAGACAGCCTGGCAGATCAAAACCACAATAAGCTATCGCCTCACACCTGTTAGAACGGCTCTCCTCAACAAGACAAGATAGCAAGTGTTACTGACAGTATGAAGAAAAGGGAACCTTGGCATACTGCTGGCGAGAAAGTAAACTAATACAGCCATTATGGAAAAATATGATGAGGGCTCCTCAAAAATTAAAAACAGAACCACCATACAATACAGCAATCACTTCTGGGTATGTAGCCAAAGACAATGAAATCAGTATCTTGAAGAGCTGTCTGCACTTTCATGTTCACTGAAGCATTATTCACAGTCACTAAGTGTCCACCGACAGATGAATAGATTAAAAAATCGTGGTAAATGTATACAATAGGGTATTACCGATTCATTTAAAAACGGAGACAATCCTGCCATTTCTGACAACACAGACGAACCCGGAGAACATGTAAAGTGGAATAATCCAGAAACAGAAAAGACAAATACTGTACAATCTCAATTATATGTCGAATCTAAAAAGAGTAGCATATCAGCAAAGTGAAGAGGTGAACAACTGCAATGACTGCATGAAATACAGAAAGCAGAAAAGATGATAATGAATGCACAATGTGCTAGGGGGAAGTCAGAAAAATGATCACGAGATTTATTTGAGTTAGGCCTTGAAACATTGTCAAAACTGCAGCAGTAGTGTGGGGGAGATGATAATAGAAGAGCTTCATCAGGGCAACATTGACTGTTATAGAGACCAGATCAGAGAAAATAACTTGCTCAGAATGAAAGAGGGGGAGGCCTTTAGTCCAGCAGTTAAGGCACAGGCTAAGATGCTCTCATCCCACATCAGAGTGCCTGGGCTTAATTTCTGCCACCAGTTCCTCACTTCCGTTTCTGGCTAATGTAGACCCTGGCAGACAGCACTGAAGGCTGAAGTCACTGGGTCCTTGCCACCGTTGTAGAAGACTTGAATTAACTTTCCAGTTCCCTAGTCACTGTGGGCATTTGGGGAGTGAACCAGCAGACAGGAGCACTTTCTTGCTCTAATAAAAAAATTTTTTTTAATGAAAAATTTTTAAAAATAAAAAAAAAAGGAGGGCGGCACTGTGGTGGAGTAGGTGGGGCTGCCGCCTGCAGTGCCGGCATCCCATATGGTTGCCAGTTTGAGCCGGGACTCACTCCAATCTAGCTCTCTGCTATGGCCTTGGGAAGCCATGAAGATGGCCCAAGTACTTGGCCCTGTACCCACGTGGAAGACCCCAAAGAGGCTCCTGGCTTTGGATCGGCACAGCTCCAGCTACCGTGGCCATCTGAGGAGTGACCCAGCGGATGGAAGACCTCTCTTTCGGCCTCTCCTCTCTGTGTAATTCTTTCAAATAAATATAAAAATTTTTTTTTGATAGGCAGAGTTAGACAGTGAGAGAGAGACAGAGAGAAAGGTCTTCCTTTTTCCATTGATTCACCCCCCAAATGGCCGCTATGGCTGGTGTGTTGCCACTGGCGTGCTGCGCCGATCTGAAGCCAGGAGCCAGGTGCTTCCTCCTGGTCTCCCATGCGGGTGCAGGGCCCAAGGACCTGGGCCATCCTCCACTGCACTCCCAGGCCACAGCAGAGAGCTGGACTGGAAGAGGAGCAACTGAGACAGAATCCGGCGCCCTGACTGGGACTAGAACCCAGAGTGCCGGCGCCGCAGGCGGAGGATTAGCCTTGTGAGCCGTGGCACCAGCCAATAAATATAAATCTTTAAAAATAAAAAATAAAGGCCGCCGGCGCCACGGCTCAATAGGCTAATCCTCTGCCTGCGGCGCCAGCACACCAGTTCTAGTCCCGGTCGGGGCGCCGGATTCTGTCCCGGTTGCCCCTCTTCCAGGCCAGCTCTCTGCTATGGCCTGGGAGTGCAGTAGAGGATGGCCCAAGTCCTTGGGCCCTGCACCCCATGGGAGACCAGGAGAAGCACCTGGCTCCTGCCTTCGGATCAGTGCAGTGCACCAGCCGCGGCGGCCATTGGAGGGTGAACCAACGGCAAAGGAAGACCTTTCTCTCTGTCTCTGTCTCTCTCACTGTCCACTCTGCCTACCAAAAAAAAAAAAAAAAATATATATATATATATATAAAATAAATAAATAAATAAATAAAAACAAAAGGGGAAAAAGATACTGCTCTTACTTTTTCCTCTATCAGCTATTGTGCTTCTTACTATAAATAACAAATAATGTCTGATTTCTCACGGCAAAGGTGCTGTGTGAGATGCCCACATACCATGCTGGAATGGATACCTGGGTCTGAGTCCTGGCTCCACTCCTTATTCCAGCCTCCTGTTGATGCGCACCCTGGGAGGCAGCAGATGGCAGCTAACTAGCTGATCCCCTGCCACCCATATGGGAGACCTGAAGTGAGTTCCTGGCTCCTGGCTTCAGCCTGCTCCAGCTCCAGCTGTTGTGGGCATTTGAGAGTGAACCAGTAGATGGGAGATTTCTCTGTCTCTCTGCCTTTCAAGTAAATAAAATACATAAGTACTTTAAAGTGCATTTTCAAAATGCCTGACAATAAGTCACTTAAACTGTGGTCTCAAACTTTTTTGATCATGGAGCACTATCAAAAAAAAAAAACCTTAAACATATACCCCAATCATATACTACTCATTGTATATATTTATGTATAATTAAAACCCTAGAGTGTCTGGTCTCCACACTGTGCTCCAGCTCCTGACTCCAGCTTCCTGCTAAGGCAGACCCTGGCAGACAGCAGTGAACAGTGATGACTCAGGTGACTGGCACGTGGGAGACCTGGATTCAGTTTTCGCTCTTGGCTCAGGGCTGGGAGTAAACCAATGGATTGAATTCTCTTGAATTTTTTTAAAAACCTAAAGGACCAGATTCAAACAGTATCTTTAAGCTCACGTTGATTCACTAATAATACAAGTCTAGGGGCAGGTATTGTAGCATAGTGGGATAAGCTGCCACTCACGATGCCCAGATCCCATGGAGAAGTGGCTGGTTCGAGTCCTGTGCTTCCAATCCAGCTTCCTCCTACTGCACTTGTGAGGCAGAAGATGGTCCAAATACTATGGCTCCTGCCATCCATATGAGAGACCTGGATGGAGTTCCCAGCTTCTGGCTTTAGCCTGGCCTAGTCCTGGCCATTGTAGGTATCTGTAGGCATTTGAGGAGTGAACCAGAGGATGGAAGATATCTAGACATTTCTGTGTGTGTGTGTGTGTGTGTGGCTCTGCCATTCAAATAAATAATTTTAAATAAACAATATAGGGGGCGGGTGCTTTGGTGCAGCGAGTTAAAGCCTTGGCCTGAAGAGCCGGCATCCCATATGGGTGCCAGTTCTAGTCCTGGCTCTCCTCTTCCGATCCAGCTCTCTGCTGTGGCCTGGGAAAGTGGTGGAAGATGGCCCAGGTCCTTGGGCCCCTGCACCCTTATGGGAGACCTGGAAGAGGCTCCTGGCTCCGTATGGGTGCAGCTCCGACCTTTGTGGCCAACTGGGGAGTGAACCATCAGATGGAAGACCTCTCTCTTTATCTCTACCTCTCTCTTTGTAACTCTATCTTTCAAATAAATAAAATAAATCTTAAAAACAATAATAATAGTGGCCGGCACTGTGGCGCACTGGGTTAATCCTCCACCTGTGGCACCAGCATACCATATGGGTACCAGTTCTAGTCCCGGTTGCTCCTCTTCCAGTCCAGCTCTCTGCTATGGCCTGATATAGCAGTGGAAGACGGCCCAAGTGCTTGGGCCCCTGCACCACATGGGAGACCTGGATGAAGCTCCAGGCTCCTGGCTTCGGATCGGCGCAGCTCCAGCCATTGCGGCCATCTGGGGAGTGAACCAACAGAAGCAAGACCTTTCTCTCTGTCTGTCTCTCTAATTGTTTGTGACTCTATCTGTCAAATAAATGAATAAAATTTAAAATAATAATGTATACATCTTTGTGCCACCTTTGTCAGATTTGATTTAAAAGTCACTTTCTAGCCTCATAGGAAGACACCTTCTTGTTGCTGTATACATACCTCATTAGTATTACTCTACACTTCCTTGCAAAGAATTTTTAAGCCACCTGCCTACTTTGCGTGGATCAGTTAAAATGCGATAATATAATCCATAAATACATCTGAACAGGTAGCGCTAGCCAAGGCAGGAATGAGAATGAGCGTCTCACTGACCATTCCAGATGCCCACTCTTTCCTTAGTTAACCCCACATAAGCTAAGTGACATAAAGCTAGCCGACCTGCCCACCACTGTCAACTCATATATTAAATATTCACAAGGGTTTTTAGTTTTTGAGATAAAGCTCTAATGTTTTCTTCCCTCCCAAACTGGATAATCTAATCCACTCCACTTTGGAGATCACTGTCTAAATAATGAAATTTTTTTTTTTCCCCACAGAAGTTCTGAGTCACAGTTTGGTTAACCCAGTAGCTAAAAAAAAAAAAAAAAGCCATTGTGGTCTTGGGCATCTTCAATCTTAATACCATATGCACTTTTCCTCTTGTGCTGATAACCTTGTGTCCCACATACAGCAGGACCCAATAGGTGTCACAAACCTATTCAGCAACCAGTCACTGGCAGCAGGTATATTACTAACACTGACTCGGCTTCATTGGGATTCTCCCTAAGGCAGGGGACACACCCAGTGAGCCCTTAAATACCAAGCCAGTGGATAAAAAGTAATAATGGGAATTATTACAGCAAACCCCTCCCCTACCCCAAAAATCATGTAACTGCCAGGGCATGAGTGAGCCAAGCCCCTGCAGAAGAACCATACAGCAGAGCCTAGCTCCTATTTCTGAATCCCAAGCAAAGAAAGAGTTGGCTTAACTCCCAAGAAGCAAGAGGGGCCCTCACCTGCAATGCTGTTGTTTGGGCAACCAACCACCCCTTCCAGAGCCATCCATGTATGTATGTAGGACAGTGGGGAAAGAAAATACCACACTGTTTCATCTTCATAGGCTTCTTAAATTCAAACAGCCAACTCAGAGTCGGCAGGCACTCAATAAATATGAATAATTGATGTTTCCAATCCCAAGTAATTGAGAGCAAAGCACGGCAGAGAGGGGAGTGTAATGGGTTACATGGGAATAATGACCCTAAGTTTTCAGCAGTCATTCAATGTCCTCCCCAGTGTGTGCAGCAATTCAGAGTTCCACAG
The DNA here is from genome assembly GCF_033115175.1 of Lepus europaeus. NCBI lineage: Eukaryota > Metazoa > Chordata > Mammalia > Lagomorpha > Leporidae > Lepus > Lepus europaeus. The sequence continues at coordinate 101,068,914 of NC_084827.1, read as the reverse complement.
AGGGTCGACAAGCCCACTCTCAAGACTACAGTGTGGACATCACTCGGATCCACTGGCATGGGGGTATGATGTCATGACCAGTAATGTCACTTTTGGAAATACAGGCTGCATGTGGCCTGCTTTGCTGCTTATCCAGCTCCCACCCTCATGCACTAACAATAACCCCCTTCTTTGCGGGATCCTATTGCTCCCCACAGTCCCATCCTGTGGATCTATTAGAGACTGCAAACTGTAACTCTCCTTTGGCTGGCACCAGGCCAATTAGAGTTCTCTCCAGGATTTTCCCAAATTGGAACTAAGAGAAAAAAAGGCAGTCTCTTAATGAATGTGAAATTCTGGAGCTGCCAACAGCCAGGTACACTGTGCTGGACACTGGGCTGGGCCCTGGTGATTTAGTGATCAGTAAATCACATCTCAGCCAAACAGCTCTCACAGTCTCAAGAGACATTTCTTTCCAAACACACCTAAAAGTCAAAAAAGATTGGTTCAACAAATTATGGTAACATATGTAATGGATTGACTAAGTAGCCATTAAAACAGTGCCAATGAAGAATGTATCCTGGTCCCTCCCCCTCTCTCTCCCTCTCTCTCCCTCTCTCTCTCTCTCACACACACACACACACACACACACACACATCCTACCACATGAATTTAATGACATGACACATGTACCCTCAGGTGTATGATCTTTCTCAATTCTTCAAAGCACGTGGAATATAGGGGCCTGTGCTTGTGTGTACATACTTGCATATGCACGTAAAGGTCAGAGCCAAGTGTGCCTTAGAGCCTTCCCCAGCCTCCCACCCTCAGAGGTAAGAAGCCACTGTTCATGACAGGTGTGGAACCCTAGGTGTGCTGGGGCAGGGCAGGGAAGGGCTGAGTCACTGTGGCTCTAGGCTAGACAGCTGAACATTCTAGGTTCACTTCCATCCACAACCGTGGCTGAAAAGTTTTGGTTTTTGTTTTGTTTTGTTTTGTTTTGTTTTACTAATAAAGTCCCCCATGTTAGTGGCAAAATCTGTGCTAAAAGCCAGGGACTGTCATCCCTCTGCAACAGTTTTTTGACTGTGACACTCCTGCCTGTGGGTCTCCTCTGTCCAGAACATTCTCCTTAATCAGACACACCTGCAAGAGCCCCTAAAGACAACACCTGCCTGAGAAGTGCAACCCCCATCATAGCCAAATGGAACCAGAACTCTTTTCACTCTCCATGAGATGTTTCCTGAAAGCCTTCCATAATACAGGCCCTCTGCTAGAATTCAAAATCTCTTCTCCTGGTGATAACCCCGCAGCCATTCGGCTTTGCTGGTACACTGATAAGGTCTCCCTGCTTCAGGAGCAAACACCGCTTCTTAATGCTTCTCCTACTCTCACCACAGCAATGGCAGCGATTTCCGATTTCTGTACCTCCTTTACAATCAATCCCCGGTACTGACTGGTTTCCTCTTTAAAAGGTTTAAACTCCACTGCTCAATATTTTTAAGAGATTCCTCTGAGAATAAAGTTAAAAGCTCAAGATGGGGGCTGGTGTCATGGCGCCGAGGGTTAAACCACCACTAGCAATGCTGGCACCCCATTTCAGAGTGCCAGTTTGAGTCTTGGCTGCTCCATTTCTGATCCAGGTTCCTGCTGATGTACAGCCCGAGAGGCAGCAGGTGATGTACTTGGGAACCTGCCACTCATGTGACAGATGCCATGGAGTTCCTGGCTCCTGGTGGCTGCCTGGCCCAACCTTCGCTGTTGCAGCCATTTGGGGAACGAGCCAGCAGATTGAAGATTTCTCTATCTCTCCCTCTCTATCCCTCTGCCTTTCAAGTAAATACATAAATCAGCAACAAAAAGCTCAAGATGGACAAGCTACAAAAGACACAAAAGAGCCTGCAGTTTAGCGCACAGCTTCATGGCAGAGGCTGTTCACTGGATACCAGTTTCCAAGTCGGGCATCAAGCTGCACTTGGTGCTTCTTAATGAGCAAGCAGGACACAGTACAAACATTTAGCGACATGGTGAAAATGGGTCACCTGCAACTCACTACTTTTTTACAGTTAAACCAATACCATAGAGAAAGACTTATCTAGCACAGGAAGGGCAGCAAGATCAGACTTATCCAGTCGTCAGTGCAAAGAGCCCAGAGCGATGACACCAAAACAGGGATACTCACCCAGGCTTTGTAATCAGGCTGAGAGATAGCAAGATGAAAGGCAAGTGAGACGCTCATTTCTCATTTTTAAAAAGAGGAACAGATTTGAGAGGTGATTTCCTTAAGAATGCTGCCTGTGTTACTAGTATGGAAGCCTATTTAATAAAAGAGAAGTTGAAAATAAACAAATGATTAGCTTGAGGTATGTGACTTTCTGAAACTCTCTTGGGGAGAAAAGTTTTATTACCATTATTAGTGAACTGTTTTTAATCCCTGACATCAAAGCATAGATGTTAACCCTAGGGTTCTGAAACCAAAATAACCCATAAATGAAATACTGTGGGAAACTGCCACAAACTCACACCAGCCTGTTGATCAGGTTTTAACCAATTCACAGGTGACTCCACGTATAAACAGAGGTGTGGGGAAGGGAACAAGGAGAATCAAGACCTGTGTTCAAGTTCACCTCCACTATTTATCCTCAAAGTGGAACCAGGCAGAGTGACCTAACTTCCTGGGCCTCACTTTTTTCACCGACGAGGATTCAGGGATGAGATAGTTAAGTTGATAAGTTCTTCTAAGAAATCTCCACAGCACTGTTCTCATATTATAGTACAGGCTCTGGAATTCCTACATTTCTCTAACTCCTGGAGAGTAACAGAACTTTAAGATTGCAAGGGAGCCCCATTTTAGGGATGACAAAGATGAAAAAACCAAGCCCTAAAAGTCTTAAGAGTCTTGTACAATAAACACTTTTTTTTTTTAAAAGATTTATTTATTTATTTGAAAGTCAGAGTTACACAGAGAGAGGGGAGGCAGAGAGAGAGAGAAAGTTCTTCCATCCAATGGATCACTCCCCCGTTGGCCACAATGGCCCGAGCTGCACCAATCCTTAGCCAGGAGTCAGGAGCTTCTTCCGGGTCTCCCATGTGGGTGCAGGGGCCCAAGGACTTGGGCCATCTTCTACTGCTTTCCCGGGCCGTAGCAGAGAGCTGGATTGGAAGTGAAGCTGCTGAGTCTCAAACTGGCACCCATATGGGATGCCGATGCTTCAGGCCAGGGAGTTAGCCCGCTGCAGCACAGCGCCGGCCCCACAATAAACACTTTTGCAAATGAGGAAAGCAGATTCTAGTTTTTCTACCACTGAAATAGGCAATTAAAACTATTCTTCACATAGGTGGGTGTCTGGTGCTGAGGTTGGAGGCCCAGCTCCACATCCCATCCAGCTTCCCGCGACTGTACATCCTGGGAAGCAGCAAGTGTGGGCTGAAGTACCTGGGTGCCACTCTTGTAGAAGACCTGGATTGAGTGCAGGGATCCTAGCTTCACTGTGGCCCAGTCCCTGGCTGTTAAGAGCATTTAGGGGGTGAATCAGTAGATATAGGCTTGCACTCTTTCTGCCTTCCAAATAATTAAAAAAAAAAAAAAATGGAACCTGTGCTGTGGCATAGTGAGCTAAGCCTCTGCTGTGGTGCCAGCATCCCATATGGATGCCGATTCATATCCTGGCTGTTCCTCTTTCAATCCAGCTCTCTGCCATGGCCTGGGAAAGCAGTGGAAGATGGCCTGAGTCCTTGGGCCCCTGCCTGGGAGACCTGGAAGAAGCTCCTGGCTCCTGACTGACCCAGCTCCAGCCACTGCTGCCATCTGAGGAGTGAACCAGAAGACAGAAGACATTTCTATCTCTCACTCTCTCTGTAACTCTACCTCTCAACTAAATAAATAAATCTTTTAAAAATATTTTTTAAACAGTTCAAAACATGGGGCCCACACTATGCTATAGCAGGTAAAGCTACTGCCTGTGACGCCAGCATTCCATTTGGGTACTGGTTCCTGTACCAGCTGATCCACTTCTGACCCAGCTCCCTACTAATGACCTGGAAAAGCAGAAGATAGCCCAAGTGTTTGAGCCCCTGCCACCCACATGGGAGACCCAGATGAAACTTCTGGCTACCAGCTTTGGCCTGGCTCAGCACCAGCCTTTGCAGCCACTTGGGGAGTGAACCAGCGGATGCAAGATCTGTGTCTGTCTCTGTCTCTTTGTGTGTCTCTCTCCCTGTAACTATTTCAAATAAATAAGTAAATCTAAAACAAAGAGTTCTAAACAAACTATTCTAGTCATTAAAACAAATCTCTCCTTCCCCAACGTCTGTAAGCATTCTGCTTTATTTTGCTTCTGTAAATGGACTGCTGTATCTTACAAGTTACACTAAACTTTTCATCAGAAAGATAAAAATAAAGCCATTCCTCTAAGCCACAAGAAACCTACTCTCAGCTCAGCGGAAACCAAACCTTTGCAGCTGGGTTAGAAACATCTCATGGAAACACGGACATAAAGCTAACCTCCAGCTATGCTAGCAGGCAACATCAGGATATGGATGGCAGCGCTACTAGCCAAGGGATACTGGTTTCAACATTCCCTGGGGAGATAAAGAATTAATCAGCAACTCATGACAGAACAGTGACTAAAAATGGACAACTTAATCATGACAATTCCATTGTCTCTCAGATTGTAGCCTCAATCATCTAGTGTCAAAAACCCACTATGGCACCAAATAAATTGTGTGCTGTTAAAAAGACAAAACGTTCTTTTTTCTACAGGCTATTATGGAAAGCAGAAAAAGGCTGACTGTGAATCAGTTAGGTTTTAGCTCCACCACGGCCATAAATTATGATAATTTGGACATTCTGGTGGTTAAACCAAGTAAGCAGGAAACCATTGCTTTCAAGTTCCAGCAAAGTCAAGCCTGTGGCACCACCACTGCAAGGAAGGGTCATGCAAAGTGACCTTCGGTTTATTTCTGGACTTTACTGCTTCCACTGAAATCGATGACATGATTTCCCATCCCTCACTGTCAAATCGCAACAGCTGGGAAGCCTGGACGCAGCTCACTTGGCAGGTAGCGGCAACCTCCCTGGGAGGAAGCGCTGAAGGATGTCAGATACCACACTTCCTTTCCTTCCGCATGCCTGTCATTTTTAAACCGCCAGGATATAAAAACGACGACGATGCTTCTCCACTGACACAAACTTGGGAGAAACTGGCTCACTCTAGGGAAAGACCCCTTGTGAGATGTTTAAGTAGCTGAGACGAGTTAAATATTCAGACCAGGGCTATCATGAACAACTCCCAGCCGCTCATAAATTCTTTCATTCCCAGCAATCAAGAAGCAGCTGTTAAAATCCAGGCATCTTCCAAGGAGCCGCTCCGAAATACCTCCAGGCTGGCCAGAGAAGCTTCGCAACTGCTTCCTGCTCCCTCCCCGCCCCCCTACCAGGAGTGCCAGCCTGGCAGGAATCAAGATGACCCAGGAAGGGAAAAGCGAGACGGAGTAGCGGATCTGGTGAAGGCAGCGATGCAGGCTCCCTGCGTCTCCAACCCTCTGTGCCAACTAACCAGGTTCCTCCTGCGCCCTCCGCCGCCCCCCTCCACACTCACACACACGCCAACTTCTGCGGTCCGAGGGGCCCCGCGTTTCCAGAGGCAGAGCCCTTTCCTCGGGTATTCCAAACCAGGAACTGCCATCCTGCGCCCGAGTGTGCGGTCCTTCGTCTCCTTTTTACCTTGCGACCGCCGCGGAACCACGCAGCTCCGGGGGTCAAGTTCAAGATGAAGGTGCCCTCCTCGCGTCTCCCGGAGTCGACGCTGGCCGGGAGCAGCAGCGCAAGAGACGCCAGGGCCACCACTTGCAGCGCGGGGGACCGGGGACTGCCCGGAATGGGCTGGAGGGGGTTGGGGATCTCAGAGTGTCACGGAGCCCGGCGTTCTCCGCCCCTTGGCCGCCGCACCGCACTTCTACCTGGCCACCGCCGCATTTCCTCCGGGAGCCTTACACAATAAGTCTCCCAAGTTTTGAGTACGCCACTCCAGGGACCTTTCTGTCTGCAAACAATGGCTAGGGCTTCCTTCCCAGCCAGCCGTTCCGGAAAGCCGCCGCGCCAAAGCCGGGAGCCCCCCACACCCCAGCGCTGCGCGCCTGCACCCCCAAAGTCCTCCAGGAAGAAAGGGAGCCCTACGCGAAGTAACCCCCAAAAGTGACCACTCTACATCCAGGAACAAGGAAACTCACAGTATTGACAACTCTCGTCTTTCTCAGCTTCCCCCTCCCCAAAAAAATTCTCCATGTTTAACCCTCCGCACTCCCCCCCCACACACACACACAATATAAGGAAAAAGCGTGGATATGCAAATCGCCAAGTGTTTTGGGAAGCGAAGCAGCATTTTCAACCCTCGGTTTAAGTTCACTCAGCAACTTCGCGACCCGAGCACCCTAACGCCCCGGAGGGCGCCCTGGACCCCGTGGTGCCAGGCGCGCTTCGCCCGCGCCTCCCCCGGCCCAGGTACCAGGCGCAGCCCAGGCCCTGGCCAAGCCCCAGAGCTACAGAGGAGGCGGAAAAGGGTGCGAGCGGCAGCGCCGGGGTTGGGGGGGGGGGGTGATCCCGAGACTCCAGGGTGCCCCGTGTGTTTCCCGGTGCTGCCTACCCCTGCACCGCCCGAGGCCGCCTCGGTCCGGCGCGAAGGAAACGGCGCAGCGAAGGCGCGGACTCCCCCCAAAGGCTCCGAGACCAAGGCCCGGGGCGCCCAACATGCCTGTGCCTATCCCCGGAAGGCTCCCGGGTGTGCCCGGCGGAGGAGGGGGCGCTCCAGAAACTTTCCCACACGCCTCCCCACCTCCCCATCACCCTCTCCGGCTCCCCCGGACCCTCTCCTGTGCCGGCGCCCCAGCCGCTGGCCCTGCCCGCCCGCGCCGAGGCCCGCAGCAGCGCCCGGGCGGCCGAGTTACCTGCCGGGAAAGTTTCCAGCTGCTCGGCGCGTCTCCCCACCCCCAGGGCCGGGCCTCGGGGCGCGGCCGGCTCGGCGCTCCGCGGCTGCCTCTCCTCGCGCTCCCGAGGCGGCCGCCGCTCCCGCAGCTGCCACAGCGAAGGCTGCGCTCCGGCCCGTCCCCCCGCCTCGCTCGGCCCACACCGGGGCCTCATTGGCAGCGCGAATCCCCGCCCTTGCGCGTGTTCCCGAAGGCACCTTCCTCTCGCGCGCCCGGCCGGCCGCGCCTCCCGCGCCCCTCCCCGCCCCGGGCTGCGGCGGCTCCGAGGGACCCGCTGGGCGCGGCGCGCGAACTTTCCGCGGGGCGCGGGCGCGGCGCCTCCCCGCCCCTCGTCTAGCGGCTGGGTCCCTGCGGGCGGCGCCCCGGCTTCCCTCAAAGGGGGCCGGTCCGCAGGGCCTGCGCCTGGACTCCCTCCGGGACCGCGCCAGAGGGGTAATAGTATTTTTTTTTTTTTTTTTTTTTTGCAGCTTCTTTAAAATCAATAAAGTGACCTGGCTTCTCTCCTCACTGCTTTTTAAAAACAGCCGCGGAGGACATATGGGAGCAATTAACCAGCTGAAGTTTCCGTGGATGCTTTAGGGTGGCTTGTGTGGCTTTCTTGCATTTTCTCTGCCTCACTTCACTACACACATACACACACACTCACTCACTCACTTTGTGGGGCCAGATGAACCAGAGCTGGAAGGTGTAAGAAGGCATCTGGCCGGGCTGAGGCTTCTCTAAAGGCGAGGTCGATTGCGCTTAGCTTGCCCTGGGCCGGGGTCTACAGCCCCCGCGACCACCGGCAATGTCTGTGCATCCGCCGAGGGCCCGTTTCGTGCTTCTGTCGGGAGCGAGAAGGGAGAAGCACAAAGATGCTATTATTATGTCGGTTGGCGGCCATAAATTAAACTCCCGAGTTGCCAAAATGTTTTGTTATTCCCCAGCCAGGCAAAGGCCAGAGAAGGGTCCAGGGATTCTTTCGGGAGTCCCGGGCCCTCCAGATCCTCCCGGGAAGCACAGGCAGCCAGTCCAGCCCACTGCGTCCCCAGAGCCCCTCAGGCAAGGCGTGCTCGCAGCCGGATCCCCTGGAAGCGCTGCGGGTCTCGTGTGGCCGGCGGGAGTTGTGCACGGGGCACCCCACGGGTGTGTCTGGAGCCCAGAATACAGAAGTTGCTATAAATGGGTTTACAGGAAACCCCTAACCTTGCTGTAGCAAACCTGCCTTTACAGACAACTGTGTTTTAAACAAGTTTCCCCCATAAAAACTTCAACTTCACGCAGTGCTTCCCCCATTTAAAGATACTGGCAGGAAGAGTGTTCGTATTTACAGTTCTTATGAAAGGGGACGGAAGCAAAACGCCACACAAGCCCATAAATAAAAGATGACTGGGACGGGCTGGGTCTTTTCACCCATCGTTTCAAAGGCCTGATGATTACCGTGTTGATATTTGAGTGGTCAACAGCCACAGCCTGGAAGTCGGCCTGAGACAAGGATATGAATATTTCAAATAAAATCCCAACTTATCAAAGCAGGAAAGCTCTTCTTTCTCCACTCTGAAGTGTCTCACTGATGAAAAAACATGGTAATATACCTTTTAATTAACTTAAGATGAAATGGGCAACAGTTACGGAGCTTTCTATTACACATGTAAAAGCCGGATAGCAACCTTAGTGATAAAAAAAAAAAAGACAAAACTCCATAGCAGTCTAATCTGGTACATTAAGATAGAGGAGAAAGGTCTGAAGGAACTAGCCTGGTGCAGTCTCCTGCTTCAGTCTTCTTTATAATGGGCCAAATGCATAAAGGATGACGTTTATAGTTCATATCATGTTCTTCTGTCTTCAGCTTTTCTCAGCTATATTTCCAATTTTTAATGAAATTGCTTAGTTATCATGGGCTTTGAAGGCAGTGAAAATTTTTTTTCCTCTATTCTCAAGCTCCCTAAGTAGCAAATAGAAAGTCACATAAAATAAATATGTTAATTACTGGCATCATTGGTATTTTTAGTTAAAAAAGTTTTGCCTTTCTAGTTTCAGAAGTCACAAACACTAAAGGAGTAACTTCATCACTGCCTCGTTAGGAGTGTTTAACATTCTAAACAGGCCTCCAGCTAGCAATCTGAAATTTGTACACAGAAGGGCCCTGTCTCCGCTTCTTCCTGTAGTGTTTATATAATCCAAACTACATATGTTACTATGCACGATCTGATCCCCTGCTTTAAACAGCCAACATTACATACAGAATGCTGCACTAGGAACATCAAAGCTGTCTAGAGCTATGGGGAGAAATGGTACGTCTTACAAAAGACAAGGCTAAAACACAATAAAAAAAAATCATGGGTGAGGAAAAAGGGGGGGCTTCCATTAACATCAGTTTTGTAAGGAAAAAATGTGAATGTTTCCTAAGCATCTTAATATGTGAAGACAGCTGAGCACAGGTTCAAGAAACGAATGTTAAATGCTTTTTAAAAACCTGCTTTTCACTGAAAAAAGAAAAGGTGTTCTTAGTTAGGTGTTCATCTGTTTGTATTTTGGGGAGCAGGGGACGAGGACAAGAATTACCCCCTTGCTTTTCTGAGGATAGCTCTGCTCCTATCCAGTTTATAAGGCTCATTCATTGCATTTCTGTCTATACCGACCTGGGGAAGAAATTAATAGGGAAATATAGATCACATGAATATGAGAGTATTTCAAAACATTCTCAGAAAAATGGAATGAAAACTGTGAGTTTATTTTAGTCCAAAAATTATTTCAAAATGTTTTGTAATACATGAAAAATGCATATATGAAAAAATTATTCATGGATTTCAAAAAATTTTTAAACAAAATAAACTCATACTTGACATTTTACTTATTTGAGAGGAAGAGGGAGGGAAGGAGGGAACAAGAGGGAGAGAGAGAGACAATGAGGATGAAAATGAACCATCTATTGGTTTACTCCAAAAATGCCCGCAATAGCCAGGATTGAATCTGGTCAAGGCCAGGAGGAGAAACTCCATCCAGGTCTCCCATGTGAGTGACAAGGACCCAATTATTTAAGTCATCACTGCTTCCCTCCAGGTTCTGCTTGAATGCATACTTTTAATTCCATTTTTCCAGGAACTTTTTGAAGCACCCTCATATTATTTGCTGAACACATTTGTCAGACATACATACATATACTGGGTTCCATTTTTAGCAATTTTCTGTCAGCTCACCATCAATGTAGCTTTTCTCAGCAGAGTGAAAGAAAACAGCAAATAATAAACTGATTATTTTACTGGACCACTTACTACCCAGGGCCATACACTGAGGAAGGCGTGAGAAAAGAATGTGTCGGCTGAGTGTAGTATGCTCAGATTTCAGAGTACTTCTATTTTAAATCATAGGATCATAGCCAGTGTTTATTATGGTATGTGCAGTATAGGATACATGGTGGGAAGTGAAATGTTTGAAACGGAGGCATAATTAAAAACCAAAACTGAGACGACTGAAAAAAATGTAAGGTAAGAGAGCCTGACAAAGAACAATGCAGCACACACTTTTCTCTTTCTTTGGGGCATCTTTTTCATTTTCTTTCCCCTTTTAAACTTTTTTTTTTTTGGGGGGGGGGGAAGAATTGTTAAACACAAGAGGAATAATAAAAATAGGTATGGTAGAAGTCAGTTGGGAACAGCGATGGGATGACATAGCCCTACACAGTGCCTGCGTGTGTCCCCATCCGTGGTCAATGCCATGGTCAGATGCAGACTGACAGCAGACGCTCATCCAGGGATGTGGGAAGTCAGTGCTGTGCAGTTAGCCAGGCAGCGAAATTAAAGGAGCCGTGAGATGCATAAACCCTGCCCCCACAGGTCCAGCACGTGGGCTGCCCATGTTGTAGAAACTCATCCAACATGGGCTAGGCAGTGAATTATTTAAACCGATAAGGAATCCACCAAAGGAAGAAAGCAGTAAGATGGATTCAGAGGTTCACGTTTCCTCCCAAGGACACAGGAATAGCTAGTCCTGGGAGAAGCTGGTTTGAGGCAGCATTGCTACCTCACTAACATTTTAAAGGTAGATTTAGATCAATTTAATGGTCTACGGGGGAAACAAATTTTCCTTGTTCAGAAAGCAGAAGGTAATACACTCAGGTAGTAATCCCTCCCAAAATGATGAGTCTTAGAGCAGGCATGTGGTCTAAAGGTTAAGAACCCACATCCCATATGGGAATAGCTGGGTTTGAATCCCAGCTCTGCTCCCATTTCCAGCTTCCTGCTAATACACACACTGGGAGGCAGCAAATGATAGCTCAAGTATTTGTATCCCTGCCACCCATGTTGAAGAACCTGACTGTGGGCCGGCACCACAGCTCAATAGGCTAATCCTCTGCCTGCGGCACCGGCACCCCGGGGGTTCTAGTCCCGGTTGGGGCGCTGGACTCTGTCCCAGTTGCTCCTCTTCCAGTCCAGCTCTCTGCTGTGGCCTGGGAAGGCAGTGGAAGATGGCCCAAGTCCTTGGGCCCTGTACCCTCATGGGAGACCAGGAGAAGCACCTGGTTCCTGGCTTCAGATCAGCGTGGTGCGCTGGCCGCAGCATGCTGGCCACAGCGGCCATTGGAGGGTGAACCAATGGTAAAGAAAGACCTTTCTCTCTGTCTCTCTCTCTCATTGTCCACTCTGCCTGTCAAAAAAAAAAAAAAAAAGGACCTGACTATGCTCCCAGCTCCCAGCTCCCAGCTCCCAGCTCCCAGCTCCCAGCCTTGGTCTGACCTAGCCCCTTGGCTGTTGTGGGCATCTGGGGAATGAACTAAAAGAAGGGAGATCTCTCTACATGCTCTACATGTATGTATCTTGCTCTGTCTCTCTGCCTCTGAAGTAAATAAACAAACCAATAAAATTTAATGCAGATGCTTTAAAAAAAAAAAGTTGACTCATTAAAACACCTTTAAAAATGTTCTGGGGCAGGCATTTTAGAACAGAGAGTTAGAGTACCACTGGTGATACCTGCATCTGTATCAGAGCACTGGTTTGAGTCCCAGACTGCTCAGCTTATGATCCAGCTCCCTGCTAATGTGCCTTGGAAAGCAGCAAAGGATGCCCCAAGTCCTTGGTCCCTTGCACCCACATGGGAGACCTAGAAGAATCTCCTGGCTCCTGGCTTCAGACTGCCCAGCTCTGACTGTTGTGGCCATCTGGGGAGTGAACCAAGGGATGAAAGATCTCTCTCTCTCTGTTTCTCCTTCTCTTTCTCTCTTAAGTCTGTTTTTTAAATAAATAAATAAAAATCTTTTTTAAAAAAAGGTACTAAAATTGGAGTCATAATATGTAGACTGCAGTCTCACTTCGGCACTCACTGTTTATGACTGTTAATTCATTTAACCTTTTTTTGAAATGTATTTATTTATTTGAAAAATGGAGAGACAGAGACAGTCAAAGAGAGAAATCTCTCATCTGCTGGTTCTCTCTCCAAAGCTCACATCAGCCAGAGCCTGAGGAGACAGAATCTAGGAGCCTGTAACCCAATCCTGGTCTCCCACATGGATGACAGAGACCCAAGTACTTGAATCATTACCTATTGTCTCCCAGGGTGCACATTAGCAGAAAGCTGGAATGGAGACCTGAACCAGGACTAGAACCCAGGCACTCTTATGTGGGATGTGTCCTCCAAGAAGCATAACTGCTGTGCCAAATGCTTGCCTGCCCCCGTTTAATCTTATTGAGCCCCAGGCTCCTGAGCTATGAAATGAGGAGGGTGACAGAGAACCCCTGCCTCACAGCTTTGTTGGAAGATCAAATGAAAGTGAAAACCACTTAATAAGTTTAAAGTGATCTACAAAAGTTAACTTTTACTTAATGCACGATACATTGTCTAGTGCAGGCCTTCCCTGTTACCTGGGACCACTCTGGTTGCAATAGCAACCTGAAGGTCTGAGCAGGGCAGTACAGAATGCTCACATTTGCACCTGCATACAAGAGTGCCTTAAAGGCGATTTAGTAGTAGGTGATAACTCCAGTCAAGTGCTCAGAGACTCATCCAAGGATGCACTGGCCATTCTGATCTCAAACAGCAGCAGTAGGAGGCATGTACAGAGAAATATTTTTCTCCTGTGCTGTGGTAAAGAGGAAAAATTATAGTATATACACGTAGACGGTACAGGCATATTTCACTATATTTAAATCACCATACGAAAATTATTAATTACATAATATAGTAATAGAAAAGAAATGCTTCCTGGGGCCGGTGCTGTGGCGCAACAGATTAACGCTCTGGCCTGAAGCGCCGGCATCCCATATGGGCACCCGTTCGAGACCCAGCTGCTGTACTTCCAATCCAGCTCTCTACTATGGCCTGGGAAAGTAATAGAAGATGGCCCAAGTCCTTGGGCCCCTGCACCCACGTGGGAGACCCAGAAGAAGCTCCTGGCTCCTGGCTCCTGGCTTCGGATCAACACAGCTCTGGCCGTTGCGGCCAATTGGGGAGTGAACCATCGGACAGAAGACCTCTCTCTGCCTCTCCTCTCTCTGTGTAACTCTGACTTTCAAATAAATATATAAATCTTTAAAAAAAAAAAAAAGAAATGCTTCCTTTCAAAAAATTCTTGCTCAGATTCTTTGCCCATGCCACTACAATCTTATTTACATTATTAATTAGTGATTGTCTTTCCCATTCTGTGAAATAACACTGATAAGTACTAATGGGATTATGAACTTGAACCCCTATAAAAATTTCTGTGAGATCAGACACTAATCAAACCTGCTTGGAGTTGCATATTTATCCAGAGAAATGCAAATTGGAAAATAGCAGTGACCAAAAAATTTGGCTTAAAGGAATTAGGGGGCAGTGGGAACATAAAAATGGAAAGTCCAGACAAAAAGGAGACATCAGTCTTTGTTTTAAAAAAATCAAGCAACCTCATCCAGAAATCGATGAAGATTGTTGATATTACTGAAGATAATTTGATAGAGATTTGTCATTGCAGGACAATATAAAGTAGACAGCAGTAACTTCCAACCCAAAAAGTGCATGAAACAGGAAAGCTAGTTTTTAAACTCATCTTGTGACTTTAATTCAATAATTAGAGGTTCTATGAGAAAATGGAAATTTTCATGGAAAAATGGAATCAAAAGACACGCTTATTTTGATACCAAAAACATTTGTCGTCCAAGCAGTCTTTATAACTCACATTTTACATGAACTTTTTGAAGACCTCTCCTGCATGGATTTCAAAATCTTTTGCACCAAAATAAGCCTTTTAAAAATTCATGTATCAGGGCCGGCTCCGTGGCTCACTTGGTTAATCCTCCGCCTGTGGCGCCGGCATCCCTTATGGGCGCTGATTCTAGTCCCGGTTGCTCCTCTTCCAGTCCAGCTCTCTGCTGTGGCCCAGGAAGGCAGTGGAGAATGGCCCAAGTGCTTGGGCCCCTGCACCCGCATGGGAGACCAAGAAGAAGCACCTGGCTCCTGGCTTCAGATCGGTCAGCGCCGGCCAAAGCGGCATTTGGGGGGTGAAGCAACAGAAGGAAGACCCTTCTCTCTGTCTCTCTCCCTCACTGTCTATAACTCTACCTGTCAAATAAATTTAAAAAAATTCATTTATCTATTTTCTCTATATGTGAAAAATGGAGAGAATCAGACAAAGAGAAAAACGTTTCCTTTAATTGCATTTTCTGCAAAATCTTGACGGATCCTGGTCTTCCTCTAACAGTCTGTTAAGCAGCTGAGCAGTTTAGGTTTGGAGCACAGACTGTGTAAATATAAACTTTTCTTTCTCTATATCTTTCTGGCCTGTGTCATATCTGAACGTTTCCTTGACTTTAGCGGGAGTCATATCTGCCTAAGAGAAAATAGGGCACTGCGTAATTATCAGGAGAAATTAAACCAGCAGGCTTCATTAGAGAAGTCACCTCTTACCTAGAGCATTTGCTCTACAAAGAAGCTACTTAGTAAAGATTGATTTGACTACTTAGTGAGCTGTAGCTAAAGCCGGGCTACCTTCCAGTGATTTCAAAGCTCTTCCTAAACCTCCTTTTGCTTTCACAGCTGATCTGCTGCTTCTCACTCTTTAAGGTTTTCAGTGCTTTGAAAAGACCACCTGAAGGGAAGGTGATTACTGATACAATTACAATAGAAACAGGTTAAAACGATGTCAGGAACCCCAAATAAACCAGCAATCACTGGGGGTTAAAATTGGATGGTGTCCTCTTAGACCCTTCATCTTCTTTCTAATCAGACACGCCCCACCCTACCTCCAGGAGTCAACCCAAATGACAGAAGCCTAAATCTTGCTGGACAAAGAAAGAATCAGTATGTGCAGAATGGGGAAGGAGGGAACAAAGGCTAATACTCATATGGGAAGCTCTATTTAATTTATCATTCAAAATCAGAATTGTTATATGCAGATAAGTTAAATCATTTATCCATTGCTGGTGGGAATATAAAATAATACAGCCTTTCTAGAAAATGGTTGGGCAGTTTTTAGAAAAACACCAGACTACTATAAAACCCAGCAATTTCACTGCTGGGCTCTTATCCCAGAGAAATATTGGCATTTGCTAGGAGTGACAGGCATCAAAGAAGGTGTAAGAACAGTGAGAGATGAGGCTATAAAAGGGCACCAGGATGGATCCCTGTAGTGATGGAAATGTTCTGCTTCTTGGCTGTATGACTGTCAACATCCTTGTGATAGTGTACTACACTTTTGTAAGATATTAATTGCCATTTGGGGTATACTGGATGAAAGGTATTTTATCTCTTTATTGCTCTGTATTATTTCTTATAGCTGCCTGGGTACCAGTGATAATCTTAAAATTTAACTAAAAAACAGATGGCAAGAAAATACTCAGGAAGCTGAAAACCAAAATAACAACAGAAAATATGCTTTGAAAAAATCTCGTGTGTCATCACTTAGAATATGTCAAAAGCAATGACTATCTCCAGGTATTGGTTAAAATTTAACACCTGGGAGTAGTTAGGAAGTCCTTGTCCCACATTGGAGTGACTGGGTTCAATGCTCAGCTCTGGCTTCTGACTTCAGCTTCCTACTGATGCAGACGCTGGGAGGCAGTGCTTATGGCTCAACTGGGATCCTGTGACCCACGATGGAGACCTTGATTTCATTCCTGCATCCAGGGAGCAAACCAGTGGATGGAAGGAGCACTTTCTCTCTCTTTTTCCCTCTGCCTCTCAAATAAATTTTAAAAGATTATATTTATTTATTTATTTGAGATGTAGGGTTACAGACAGAGAGAGAGGGAGAGACACAGACAAAGATCTTTAATCCCCTGTTTCACTCCCCAAATGGCCGCAACGGCCATAGCTGGGCCAATCCAAAGCCAGGAGCCAGGAGCTTCTTCCAGGTCTCCCAGGCGGTTGCAGGGGCCCAAGCACTCAGGCCATCTTCCACTGCCTTCCCAGGCCATAGCAGAGAGCTGGATCAGAAGAGGAGCAGGGAGGACACAAGTCAGCGCCCAATGGAGTGCCGGCACCACAGGCAGAGGCTTAGCTCACTATGCCATAGCATCAGCCCCTCAAATAAATTTCAAACATTTTAAATGCCTATTTTAAAAACCATAACTTCCAGAGGCGCTGAAGAAGAATGGTCTGTATGATAAATAATCCTGATGACCAAATGGCAGAGCGGCTTCTGAAAACTACTCCCCCTGGAATATGAGTTGCACGAGGACAAGGAGCAGGTTGCATGATTAAATGCGTATAAATGGTGCGTTTCTCCCCAGTTATCTGCTGTTGTGTAATGAATCATTTCTAACTCTGTGACTTCATACAGTAACGATCATTTATTTTGCTCATAAATCTCAGGTTTGACTGGGCTTAGCTAGACCATTCTCTTAGTCCACCATGCAGTTGCAGTTGGAACAAGGCTGGGATGAAGTCTGTCCCCGGGACTATGACAACTCAAACAGCTGAGAGCCAGAGGAGCTGGGGCTCCTCAGAAATCTGTCTGTATCCATGTGGTTTCTCTCCATGACTCTCCCGGCACATGCAACTTTTTTACATGCAGCTGAAGGCTTCCAGAGCGAGTTCCCAAGGGTAGCAGCAAAAGCTGTGTGGCGTTTTCTGACATGGACTCTGAAGTCACGTAGCATTCTTTAACCTCTTGCTGAGAGCTCTCGTGATGTAACACAAAGCCCTTGGCTTCTGAGCCAGAAAGACTTGTGTGCGTGGCCAGCTCTCCCTTTCTTAGCCAATGATTTCACCTCTTTGCCCCAAGGCAAAACTGTTATCTTAATAGTTGGCACAGGATCCCCCCCTGGAAGGTAGCTGTCTTTATGGGGAAAGCATTTATTGGGGTAGGGGGTGAGACCTGCTGATGCTGAGTAGGCGTTAAGTGATAAGGAACCAGAGACAAAGGCCAAACTGTCCTGAGTATGGCAAGAAAAGGAATTTATGCAAGCCTCTAATGCTACTGAGAGGAGCCCAGAGAAAATGAGAGAGAGCAAAAACTATGCATACAAAGGACTTTGCTCCCCACAAGAAGTTCCTTGCAGTGGGGTGGCTTTTTCTACAAATTAGGCTCCTTCGTGTTACATTTAAAGTGGTCTGTGGTCATGAGTTGCTTCTGTGTGTCCATCTGTATGGTTCTCCCTCCCTTTACCACTGACATCCATTTTTTTTCTGGTTTAAAAAAATGTTTATTTTCATCTACTTGAAAGGCAGAGAGAGAGCAAGCGAATGAGAGATGGAGAGAGGTCTTGCATCTGTTGGTTCACTTCTCAAATGCCCACAACAGCCAGGGCTTGGTTGAAGTCAGGGTGCCTGGAATTCCATGTGGGTCTCCCATATAGGTAGCAGGGAATCAATTAATTGAGCCATCATTTGCTATCTCCTAGGATGCATTAGCAGAAGCTGAATTGGAAGCCAAACAGTTGGAACTTGATCTTGATCCAGGACTCTGGTATGGGACTTTTTTTTTTTTTTTCTTCTTTTTTTGAGAGGAAAAGAGAGAGTGAGAGAGATAGTGTGTGCTCATATTCACTGGTTGACTCCCCAAATGCTCATGACAACCTGGCCTGGACCAGACCAATGCCAGGAACCAGAAACTTAATCTAGGTATCTCACAGGGGTGGCAGGAAACCAATCAATCGGGCCATCACCACTGTCTGCTAGGGACTGCATTGGAGCCAAGCTGGGTATCTACCTCTAATATTGGAAATAGATGTCAACATGGCCAAATGCCCAACCATGCCATATTTTTAATGACAATGAGTTTATGATTTTAAATATTTTGCAATGTAAAGATACATAGTAGATAATAAATAGTAACAAAAATTTCAATTATTAGAATTGGAGAAAACTCAGTTTAGCCAACAGTAGAGTGTTATTTGTTCATTTGAGTGGCAAGATCACAGGTAGAGCAAACTTAAATTTTGGTTGATCCAGCAACTCAACAATGCCATCAAGAATCCATTTTCTTTGCATCTTCTGCTCAGCTATGTCCCATGTGAACTTCATCCTTCACACTAATAGTGATCCCCCTTGTGGAAGGGAAGTAGCTGGTAACTACCTCTTGGCTGTGCACCTTCTTGTCTATACCCAGCTGGGGAGAACACAATTTCTGTCCCAACATTCTAAGCAAGAGTCCTACAAGTCTCCTTGATTGGACCATCTGAGATCCAAGGTCCACTTCTAAATCAATGACAGTGGCCAGTGGGGGAGGGTGTGTGCATTTGGACCATGCTAATTGGCCTAAGACAGTCCTGACCTATTCCTGTCATTAGTGGAGGAAGTGGTTACTTTGTCACCAGGCTCGTGGGCCACATCAGGAAAAGGCAAGTTCTTAAATGAATATCTGATTAGGTAGGAACAAACCAACAAATGCCTACCATAATGCGCAAATAGGAATTACAGAGAACATTCTTCAGATTATGAACTAGATGAGGGGAAAATAATCAAGGAGATCTTTCAACCACGGTAGAAAAAAAAATCAGGTTGGAAATCATTAATAAGATGGGGAAAAAAGAAAGCACAGACACTAGGATAGATTGAAAACAAAAAAAAGGATTGAAAGGAAAAAACAGAGTAGCAAAGATAATTTTAAGAGTCTTGACTCAATAAAAAGGGAATGGCACAGAGGCCTAATTATAAGGTTTATTAGGAGCCATCAGCAAAATGGGACAGAAAAGCAGAACAGAACAACTTGCAATAAACCTCATCTGCTAAAGGTGAGAACAGATCTGAAATAAGAGATGGATGCAGATAACAGAGCAACTGAAACCCAATACCCACTGACAGTATTTGTGTGACCTTTCCCCCTTTAAGATATAAGTACTTTGAATACTACAAATTGAATAAAGAAAAAAATCGTTAATTAACAATATTGGAAATTCTATATTTATATTATTTTGTGTGGCTGCTGAAGCAAATTACTCCCAACTGGGTGGCTTACAACAACAAGAGATTTATTTTTCTGATGGTTCTAGGGTCCAGAGATCCAAAATTCAGGTGGGCAGGGCTGTTCTCCTGGCTCCCTCTGAAGCTTGCAGGGGAGAATCCTTCTTCACCCCTTCCTGTTTCTGATGGGCTCCGGGAATTGCCTGCCTTGTGGCTGCAGAACTCCAGTTTCTGCCTCCGTATTCATAGGCCTCTTCTCCCTGTCTCAAGCCTATCTTGCTCTCTTCTGTCTCAAAGTTCTCTCTCTGCCTATCTCTTTTTTTAAAAGATTTATTTTATTGATTTGAAAAGCAGAGTTACAGAGACAGAGAGATCTTCTATCCACTGGTTCACTCCCTAAATGGCCACAACAGCTGGAGACAGGAGCCAGGAGCTGCTTCTGGGTCTCCCACATGGGTACAGGGGTCCAAGCACTTGGGCCATCTTCCGCTGCTTTCCCAGGCTGTTAGCAAGGAGCTGGATTGGAAGTGGAGCAGCCAGGACTCGAACCAGTGCCCATACAGGATGCAGTCATTGCAGGCAGCAATTTTACCCACTATGCCATGACATTGGCCCCTCTGTACCTTTCTCTTATCATGACACTTGTCATTGGATTCAGTAACCCTATTCAGATAATCTAAGGTCTTCTAATCCCCAGACCCTTAACTTAATTACATTTGCAGAAACTCTTACTCCAAATAAGTTCATTCACAAGTTCCAGGTATTTGAATGTGGACATATCTTTTTTTGGGGCAACCGTTGAATCCACTACAATATTTCTTTTTAAAAAAACTAAGAAATTTGAATAAAAATCCTAAAAGTACATTTAAGTTTACAAATTGATTATTCTTGCTTATAAAATGTTTACTGTTTTTATAAAATCTGTTTCCCCTAGTTATTTGTAAAAATGCAAAATAAATGGCAGGTGTTCAATGCAGTGGTTAGGCCCCAGTTTGGACACTGCATGACATTTCAGAGAGCCTGAGTTCAAGTCCCAGCTCCACTCCTAACTCCAACTTCCCGCTAATGCACACCCTGGGAAGCAGCAGGTCATAATTCAATTAGTTGGGTCCTTGCCACCCATGTGGGAGACTCAGACTGAGTTCTGGGATACATTAGCCTGGCCCAGCCCTGGCTGTTGTAGACATTGGAGAAGTACACCACTGGGTGGAAGATGTTTCTCTGCATTTCAAATAAACAAAAATTAAAAAAAATATTTAAGATGCAAAATAAGACTGTAGGTTTCCATCATACTCACATTAACCTAATAAAACATGTATTGGGGTGGGTGCTTGGCACAAAAGCTAAGATACCACTCAGGACACCCACATCCCATATTAAAATGCCTCATTCAACTCCTGGCTCTTCCACTTTCCATCTACCCTACTTTCCACGTATCCCAGGAGACAGCGGGGATGGTTCAAGTACCTGTGACCCTGCCACTCGTGTGGGAGATGTGGATTGAGTTCCTTACTCCTGGCTCTAGACTGGCCCAGCCCTGGCTGGGAGTGGACCAGCAGATAGAAGATCTCTGACTCTCTGCCTTTCAAATAAATAAATAAAAATTTTAAAACACATAAATTATATATATATTAGAATTCTAAGACCCAGATTATAAATCGGGATCTAGGCAGGACAGTAGAAACCAAGCAAGATCTTTCAAAGAGAAGGTATTTAATTCACGAAACTAGATTGTCAGGAGAGCTGCAGAGACACAAAGTGAAAGGGAGGAAACCCTGAAATGAAGAGGGACAGAAAAGTATGGGATTTGGTGCAGCAGTTAAAATGCCACATGGAATGCCCACATTCCCTAAGTGGGCGCTTTTGTGGGGAGTTCTTGCTCTGCTTCTGATTCAGCTTCCCACTAATGAGCACCATGGGAGGCTACAGGTGGTGACTGAAGCAGTTAGGTCCCTGCCACCCCTGTGAGAGACATGGATGGAATTCTAAGCTTTCTGGCTTTGGCCTGGCCCAGCCTCAGCCCGAGCTCTTGCAGGCATCTGGGGAGTAAATCAGTGGATGGAAGAAAGCTGGCATTCTCATTCTCTCTCCCCACCCCACTTTCTCTGTCCCTTTCTCTACTTTTAGAATAAATTTTAAAACATTTTTTGAATGACAGAAAGCAGCTGATGGAACATACAGGAGGAGGTCGCACTATCCCAGCACAGGATTATTACACTTCCGACTGTGTCACTGGGAATTCCAGGGAGGGGGCATCCAGAAGTGAAGTCACTCCTAGAGACACTGCCAGCAGCACGAAGAAAGGGAACTGTGGCTTCTCCCTTCCTTCCACTTTCTAACGTTCTGCTACTTTTAGCGGAGCCTGACAGGACACCAGCTTGATGCAAAGTCTGGGAGACAGAATTTGCAGGCTCCTGGCCCCAGCATTAGGAAGCAGACTATAGTAGGGTTGATGTGGCGCTAAGGACTACAGGTGAGCAACTGTAAGTCAGAGCGCAGGTAGAGAAGAGTAACCGTTCGTGCCTGCTGAATACAAAGTGCTACCTTGGGGAACCTAATCCTGAGAAACAAACCTTAGAAGAGAAAAAAAGGATTTGCTAAAAAGAAAATAGAAAGAAAAAACTTTGCAAAAATGTTGGAAGTGGCTATCAGTTATCACAGCATAAGCGTGACAATGGTCCAAACGCCCAACAATGAAGGGGTGCTGATGCCAACCACAGTAAACCCATGTAACAGAATCCTCCATAGCTGACAGCAAAAACTAAAGACATATGTTTCAAATAAGCATGAAAATGTTCGGGAGAAAGAAGGTTAAGTGAAAAAGGCGGAACACAGAACGGTGAGTCTACTACACTAATTACACCTGTGTGAAAACTGACGGCTGTGTATTAGCAAACACCAAGGGAAAGTGGGAGTAATGTTCCTTAGTTTTCTTTTCTTCCATAAAGTTGCTTGGGTTCTTAATTGAAAGTGAAATGAAAATGAGCCTTTAATTTTATTTTTAGATTCCAAAACAATGCAAATTATGTGTTTCATATTAAGCTGCTTTGAAGAAGAAACCAACTCATACACACAGACACGCATCCCACAACCTGGCTAACCATTCCCACACAGCACTTTTTATGACTCTGGCATTAATCACTGCTGTGGCCTGAGGCCAGGGTCCGATTGGTCTAGAGATTTTATTTTACAACCTGAGAACACTGGCTGGCTCCCAGCGCGCCTCTGCTCTCCTGCTCTCCTGGCCCGCGGAACCTTTCTTCTTGTTGCTAGATTTCATGTGCTTTACTACAGGCCAGGAGCTGTCAAAGTGAACTAAAACAAGGAATAAAGATAACAAGGTGAGTACAAAAACCTCTGGCGTTTTAAGGACCATTTGAATTTTTGTAAATATTTATTGCACCAAAATGGTTTGACTCACTCCTTGAGGCTGAAGTGCCTTATTTCGTGTCTGAAACACAGACTCTAAGCCCACAGGGCAGAAGGGCCACGCCTTGGGTCCACTCCTCCCCCAACCCAGGTGGCGGCCCAGAACCTTTGATGTGCCAAGTTTTCTGGACTCATGAACTCTGCCTCACTAGCCAGCTAACACACATGCCTTTCACAGCTGCCTTAGGACTGGCTAGAGTCTGAGAATATGACGACATAACTGCCTCCGGTAGAGACCTGCTGGCAGCGTGCCCAAGAGACCTTGGCCATGCCCTGGGCTGGTTCCATAGGCAATAGCTGAAGCAGTCTGAAGATGGAGAGGGGAAGTTTCTTTGGTACTCATAAACTTGACCAGCTTTCCCAATCTTGGCTTTTGTTCTCACTTGGGAGTCACCCTCCCAAGGGTGCCTACTTTCAAATCCAGTTTCTTACCACCCATCATCTGTGAAACCCTAGGTAAGCCAATGCAGGCCTCTATGCTTTATTTCCCTAATCTATGAAATGGGGAAAAATATGGGTGAGTCCATAGTCCTGCTGTACAGATCGGAGAATCGTACACTCACTGCTCCTTGAAGGATACTGCTAATTGTTGATCCAAGATCCACTCTACCCTCTTTTTCATTTGGGGTGGAAACATGCCCAGCTAGAACACTCCTCCAACTCCTTTCTAAAACTGTGGTGACCACATGACTCCACAGGGAGAGGCTTTCAGGAAAGCAGCAGATTCCAGTGAGCAAGGGACAGATCCATTCAGCAAGTCTAGCTTGCTCTTTGTCCTACCTTTTTCTTTCTTCTAGAATGGGGGTACCTGGGAGAAGAGCCATCGCCTTGCAATGCAGAGATCAAAGCTACCCACTGAGGATGATAGTGCAGGAAGCTAGAAGTAGCCTGGGTCCCTGAAGACTTTCTCAAGCAGCTGAATCAGGAGTGACTCCCTAACTCCAGACTTCTGTTCATGTGAGCAAAATGAATTCCATGAGGCTAAGCTACTGTGGTTGGCTTTCTATTATATGCAGATGACTGAAAACCCGATCCAAGAATTCAGCATATTGCCTGCTAATACGAAAGTCACCTTTCATTTTTCCATGAAGTCTGTTGATTATATGTCAGCTATCATTGCACTGGGCACGAGAGAGGTTTACAATGATTGTTCTGGAACTCAACTACGGTAAACACTGCTTAAAGTTATCAATGATTACCTAGGGCTGGTAGACATTCTTGTAACTCAGAGACACTGGCTGTAATGACACTTGTTGAAATAGAATTTCACAGTCTAGGGTAGTATTTTGCTTTATTATTTTAAATTGATTTTCATTTATCTAAGTCAGAGAGACATAGACAAAGCTCCCATCTGCTGGTTCACTCCCCAGATGCCTGCAGTGGCCTGGAATGAGCTGGGCTGAGGCTGAGGTTGAGAACTCAGTCCAGGTCTCCCAAGTAGATCGGTCTGCATTAGTAGGTAGCTGGAATTAAGAGTGGAGCCAGGACTGGAACCCAGGCACTCTATAAGGGATATAAGCTTCCCAACCACTAGGCAAGTGCCCGCCGATAGCATATTGTTTTATTGCTGCTAGGTTATATTCAACTAGCTCTCCAGGGAGATGATTATACTGATAAATCTAGTAACTCATGAGAGGGAGGGAAATAGGAGAATGAAATATTTTAGCTAATGTATTTTGTTTTCCAAAAATTAAATTTTACTTGGGAGGAAAGGGATATTCAATTCCAATAGATGCTTTCTTTTTAGTTTCTTTGGTACTCAGGAACATTTTAATGTCTTCTAAGGCAGACTAGTGGTGAAAGTGGGGAGAATAGAATGTTGTTGATTCACCCCAGAGCAAATCTGAAATACGTAAGAGCCCTAGGAGACTTCTCAAGAGTTTCCCAGGCTGGCACTGCAGCTCATTAGGCTAATCCTCTGCCTGCGGCGCCGGCACACGGGGTTCTAGTCCTGGTTGGGGCGCTGGATTCTGTCCTGGTTGCTCTTCTTCCAGTCCAGCTCTCTGCTGTGGCCAGGGAGTGCAGTGGAGGATGGCCCAAGTGCTTGGGCCCTGCACCCGCATGGGAGACCAGGAGGAAGCACCTGGCTCCTGGCTTTGAATCAGCGCAGCGCACCGGCCATAGCAGCCATTTGGGGGGTGAGCCAATGGAAGAAAGACCCGTCTCTCTGTCTCTCTCTCTCACTGTCTAACTCTGCCTGTCGAAAAAAAAAAAAAAAGTTTCCCAACCATCAGTGTACGGTACCATAAATAGCTCACCCTCATATGTCTGCTTCCCCGAGTTAGTCTACTGGAAATGAGACATGGATCCAGCCCCAACACCAGAAAAGCTGTTTCTAGCTTTGATCTGGAAGTGAAACTTCATCATCTGACTAGGGTGGGATCAGAGAACCTCTCATACATCTCCTCAAACCACTAATTGAATTACATTGATTTCCACTCCATGTTTATACTTGGTTATTCAAGGAGAGGAAATTGACAGAAGCAACATGATGATCAGCTTATGCTACTAGAACAATACCAAAATCTCAAATGGCTAAAAATGAAATTTGTTTCTCGCTCATTCCACTCATCCTCCGAGAGTAACAGGGACACGTTCCTGAGGAAAACTATGGAACCTAAGCTGAGAGAGCAGCCGGGGCCAGGATTGTCAGTGGTCACCATGACAAAAGGAAACATAGAACCTTGCCCTGGTGGTTTCAAGTATGGGTCGCTTTCACTCAACTCATTAGCTGGGCCAAGGAACCAAAAGTGAGCCCTGAGGTACAATCCTCCCATGTGCTGGAAGCACCAGAAAGAACTGGCAAATTGCACTAACAGCTGCCAGAGAAAGAGCATTATTGAGCCTAGTAAGAGCCAGCTGTGTCATATGACTTACAGTATCTAATTCGCACAGCACATTTTGTTAGAGCTTGACTTCAGCTTTCACATGAGAAATTAGAGGTTTGCATAGGTCAAGCAGTTTGTCCAGAGTCCTGCAGGAGATGAAGATTTTATTTCAGGTTCATCTGATTCCCAAGTCCCTGCTTTTTCCACTGTTCCCCTGGCCTTCTAATATAACACATTCAGCAGCCCACAATCTCACAAACTGGGTGGTAGGAGGAGTAGGAAGGGAATGGAGGAAAGGGTTTATTGTAAGAAGTAGTTGTGCACTGTCTGATGTTGGACTGGATATACGAAGGAGGTCCCAGATGTTTGTATTGCCTGGTGATGTCATAGCCATTTTAATTTGTGTAATCCTGATGTTTGCATGATGATCAAATAACCCATCAACATACCTATCAGCCTGTGTCCCCATTATTAAGCAACGATGACTGTCCCTGTTCCCACAAAGCTGAAGCATCCACACTTCCTTGGCCTCATTAGTATCAGGAGGTGACAAGCTGAACACACTGACCCAAGGATCTGAAACGATGACTACACAACCAGAAACAAAAATGACTAAAATGAGATTGTGGAGAAGTAGGCACTAGAGATGCCAAGTAGGTCAAGCAGACAGGACCACAACACTGAGAGGCACCAGTTTCTATTTCTGTTCCTTCAAGTGATCACTGCAGGACAGCCCTTATCTCCCAGGATGATACCCCATTGCTTCGAGAGCTCTCTTCACCAGTATGTAAGTCTCCCCTTAATCCCTAAGACATGTTGGCATTTTGTGAAGTTCATCAAGAGCATCAGATATATACTTCATATCTTTTATCTCTGTAATTTAATTTCTGCTCTGAATATTCTAACCGTGACAGGGATTCCCACTGCACAGTGAAGTACGCACTCGAGCACTCCAAAGGGAGTGATTCTGTCTGGAAGGCTCAGGCAGAATGGTTGCATATCACTGACCTGCTTCTATGAGAGGTGGCATTTTTAACAGGGAGAGGATGGTCTTTTAAGCATTTGAAATAGTTTTTCACTGTGGCTGATTTCTATTATATAGCTAACAGTAAGACCTGCAGTATTCAACCACGGTTGAAGATGTTGATATAATAGAGGTAGATTTTTATTTCTCTATGTTCTTTAAACAATTACAAATCTGAAGAAATGGAATTCCACCTATTATGAAAATTGTACCTGAAGTTCTTAGAACATTACATGCGAAAGATATTCTGTATGCATTCATGCCACCACTGGCTCTAACACAGACACACCAGCTTCAATGTATGTTGAAGTGGGCCAAGGCCCCATCACGGTTCTGGTTAAGTGTATGTTAGCAGTAGTTATGTGTGATTAATAGATTATGGAGGATTTTCCTCCTGCTTCTCAATTTTTCTTTTATAATACTTGCATAATAAAATGTTTATGATTATTAAACTTGAAAAGAGCACTTATGAGTTCAAGTACTTCAGATTACACACTCCTGTATTCCTATAGATTTCTTTCGATGAAAATCACTGTGAAGATAATGTTTCAAAGACTCAAGTAATACTTTGTAAATAATCAGTTGGGCATGAAAGTCAAAACTCAATTTTCAGAGGAATGTCCGAGAGTTGAGGGTCAAGCCCTCCCTCTGATAATAGGCAAGATGTAAGTCACCTGAATAAATAGACACGCGAAGGAAAGGCCCTCTGAACTCTGCAACCTCTCATAGGTGGAAGAAGAAACAGAGGAGGTAGTTGGAATTGACCTTTTGTGTTTTTATGGGTTTTGCATCTCTGGGAAGGTTAAGATGACAGCCCATTCTAAACACATGTCCATTTACATTAGCAGCCTTTTCTATGGGTGACTTAAGTGCATATTTGAAACATTCCAACCGAGAAACAAAAAGGACATCAAAGAACCAAATAAATCCACACAAGCATGGGAATTTCTGAGCCTGTTTGTTTGGACTTTATCTTACCCTGTTTGCCTACAACAATCCAAATGAGACTGTAAAACAGTCACTGCTCAAAAGTCCTGCTCTCTGTAGTCAAAACACAACAGACCTTGGCTGTCTTTTGGGAGAGCTACGCTGGATAATTTGTGTTAGCTAGGGGGACTAGGGGAGGATGTTGGGGGAACTGTTTCACTAACACATTTTCAGTGTGTCCAATAGGTATCAAGTTTCTGTCTGCACAACAGCTAAGCCTGGATGCTGAAAATGAACATGAACAGGTTGAGAGCAGACTTTGGACTACTTGGGAGGTTAGCCAGAGCGACCATGACCGGAGTGGCCCACGGCGCCCCGGCATGGGTTGATGATGTCATTCACGGAGCACAATTACTGTAACTTTTCAGACAGTTGGTCTAGGTCTAAATTCCTTTGTCTTAGCCTAACATTCTGCTTTTAATGATTTCTCCCCTTCTTCTCTTACACGTCTCTTCCTTTGAAGGTATCATTACACATGGAAAACCGCAGATGTTTAATTTATATAACAGGAAGATTAATATTCACTTTAAACAAAATCTGGTACATGGATAAAATCCATATAGCAGTACATGCAATACTCACACAAAAAACTCTGGGGCTGTTAATTTTAGTGAGAGCTAAAAGAATGTTTTCAAGTGCAGAGGAAGAAGTGATGGGAATATTTGCTACAGGGTGCAGACATCAGTCCCCTGGTACCATTAGCTCAACAAGAATTAAAAGTAACTAGGAGCAGAGGAAGTCATTAAACCAATAGTATTTTTCTAGGAAGTCCTTACTGTGCAACCCAGCTAGATGGATTTATATGGTTTGCCAAAAGAGTGCAGAGATAAATTGGTTAGGTAGAAAAGAAGAAATGATGTGAGAAAGAAACAAATATTGAAGTTTTAATGGGTGCAACCCAGAGGAAGGTGTGAAAGTGATGAGAAAGAAGTCAATGCTGAATACTTCCCAACTTCTGTACCTGATGTCTTAACTAGTGGCATTACCATTAATCAATACTGCAAGTCGAAGTATTGGTTATGAAAAAAAAAAAAAAACAGAAAGAGGTTCTTTGTCCTTTGTTAGGCCAAACCTAAACATTTATGCAACAGAGAGAAATGCCCTTCTGTGATTTCCCTCTCTGTAAGTCAGGGATGCCTGGGTAAGATTCAGTCAGAGAAGCATAATAGTGATCGATGACTGGCAACGGCTCATGTTTTATGTCACCGTTTTTGGCCTGTTTCACTGTATATGCAATCACCACTATTAGTCACTAAAAGAATTTCTGACGTTTCTTTTGAAATATGTGTTATTCTAAGACCAGCAAAGGATGACCTAGTACTTTTCTTTAAAACTGGCCCCCTGCCACTTTTTAACTTTAATCTTTAAATTTAACAATTACAGATGCTAATTATAAGATACAAACAATGAAGATCAATATACATATTAAAAAGGTAAAATGTTTTTCTCTGCCCTTCTGTTCTTGCTCATTTTTCTCTCTATTGCTGCATAATTCCCCTCAAAACAGAATGGCTTAAACCAACAGTAAACATTTATCACCTCACATGGCCTCCGTGGCTTGGGAATCCAGAGTGGTCTAGCCAGGTGGTTCTTGGCTCAGGGTCTCTCAGGGTTGCAGTCATGAGGCCGTCAGGGGCTGTGGCCGTCTCAAGTGTGGAATGGCGCTGAGGATCCACTGCCAAGGTGATGCACCCACAGGCCTGGAGAGGAAGCACTGGGCGTTGGCAGGAGGTCTTACCTCTTCACCACATGGCACTGTTGGGTGTCTTCAGAACATGGAAAGTGATGTTCCCCAGAATGAGCCATCCAAAAGAGGAACAAGGAGGAAGCTGAGTGTCTTTATGACCCAATCTCAAGAATCAATCACACCCCCTCATTCCAGCCCACACGCAGTGGGAGGGAGATTGGGCCCCATATTTTGGAGGGAGGAGCATTGAGGTGCTTGAGGACGTATCATCCAACAACCCCAGTGCTCCTGTTCCACTATTGATTTATTGCTATATTACTGTGTAGACCTTTTTCCTATGTATGAGCAAACACATACGTGGTATACATAGGTGTGCATGTGTGTTACATGAAATACATTTATATATATTTATAATTGTTTTACTGAGCTCTTAGAAAAAGGTGAGTTAGAAAAGTCTAATGCCATTCTGAGACCTGCTCCTTTGTGTGTCACCTGTTTCTTCTTTCTTGGAGGTTTTAGGTACTTCTCTTTCCCTGATGTTCTGGGATTCAATGAAGCTATGCTGTGACTTTGCTCATTTAGCTCATTTGTTGCACAGAGCACTCAGTGGGAACTTACCCTCTGAAAGATCACATCAACTGGTTATGGAAACTTCTATTATTTCTTTATTTTCTGGACACATTGTTTTCTTTCCTTCCTTCCTCCCCCCTTTTCTTCCTCTCTTCTTCCCTCCCTCCCAACTTCCCACCTTTCTTAATATGTCTCTATCATATTACTCACACAGTAGCCTTCTGAATTGATTCTCTGATTTTCTTATTTTCTCTGAGAAGATACAATATCAGCTGCCTACAGTTGCAGCCTTTGTTATCGCTGCCCTCTGGGTGTGTGCTGACTTTAACAAAAATGAGATGGACTGAATTACAGAGACCAGACTAAGACCACTCAGCAACTGGAGTGCTGCCCCCACCACCACTTGGATGGGCATGTGTCCCCTGAGATCTCTGTGCCCAGTCCTCATGCCAGGGCTGCTTAAATCCCTCAACTTCTACTTGCAACCAGTCAGCCCTCCCTGTCTGCGGGCTCTGCATCTGAGGATTCAGCCACCTGCAGATGGGAGACATGTATTTAGTTTAAATTTCATCTGAAGTGGGCATATTGCCTTGCAGGAAAACAGCACTTGAGACAATCATGTCCCACATCAAGGTGTCTGGGTTTGGTTGCGGTCACTGGCTCCTGACTCCAGCTTCTTGCTAATGTGGACCATGCGAGGTAGCTGACGATGGCTCAAGTAGTTGGGTCCCTGCCACTTAGATAGGAGACCTGGACTGAGTTCCTGGCTTTAGGTTTTCACCTGACCTAGTCTCAGCCATTGAGGACATTTGGGTGAACCACTGGACTGGAGTGCGCTCGCTCGTTCTCTCTCTCGCTCGCTCGCTCTCTCTCTTTCTTTGCCCTATGGGGGAAAAAAGGCTAAAAATTTTCATCTGAAAATGTACAGATTTCTTCTTGTCACGATTCCCTAAATAATACAGTAAGCAACAATTTATAGAACATACACATTGTATTAAGTACTATAAGTAGTGCAGAGGTGATAGGGAAGGTGTATGAAGGTTATACACTGTGATAGGAGAGACTTGAGCATTTGCAGAGTTTGGTTCTGCAGCGGTCCCAGAACCAATCCTGCAGATACTGAGAAATGACTGCATATTTTCTCTCCACAGGCACCTTCCTCACATCCACACTTCACTTACTGATGATTCCCAATGCCTTGTGGTATCTGCACATGACCTTCTCACCTCTAGTGTCTTTTAGTTTTTCCTGTAGAAACCACATCCTCCCTGTGTTTGCCACAAAATGTTGCCAAGATAATCTAATTACCCACCTAGTCATCATCATTCCTGTTTGGGCAGAGTTGTTGATTCAGGCTACCCCCTGTCTCACTGCCTCAGAGCGTGGCTGCCCGGAGCCTGGGTATCACCTCTTGGTAGGTCAGGAAGCGCCATCAAAGCAATCCTTGTTTGAGGAACCAAGAGGCAGGGGGCACAGCAGGCATTCAGAAGTGCGACCAGTACTGTACAGTGACTTTAAACTGGATACTCAACCTTGGGTGCCTTGATGGCCTCTTTGAAAAGTAGAAATAGGTATCTCTCATCTATTTCTTATGGCTGCTGTTTTATTCTTAAATTTTTATTTATTTATGTTTACTTATTTATATTTATTTAGAAGGCAGAGGACGAAACACAGAGACAGAGATGTCCCATCTGTTGGTTCACTCCCCAAGTGCTGAAACCACCCAGACTGGGCCAGGCCAAAACCAGGAGCCAGGAACCAAATCTGGGTCTCCGCCTGTGTAACAGAGACCCAACTACTTAAGCTGCACCTTAACAGGAATCTGGAATCAGAAACAAACCCAGGAGTCAAACCCAGGCACTTTAGTAGGGGATCCTGGGATCACAAGCAGAATCTTAACTGCTGAGCTAACTGCCCACCCCACAGGACTGTTGAGAATGAAATGAAATGTTGTACATTATAACACAGGATGCACTGACAAGAAGTGAGATTGGAAGTGGAGGAGCTGGGACTCAGATTGGCAATCTGATACCTGATGTGGGCATCCCAAGTGATGACTTAACCTACTGGTGACCACAGTGTTTATCCTAGCACTGGAAAAGAACAAATTTACCCACACCAATTTGCTATCCAAGTGATTAACTCACATTGGACAGAGACCTGTCAGAGTCAAACATTCAGATCATTCAGTGCCCCCAGTCCTTGTGCTTTCCAACTAAAACCCTCCAAATCATAAGTCAGAGTCAAGCCACCCTCCTGTGCCCTGTCCTGACTCACAGAAACCGTGAGATAATACATGGTTATTGCTGTTTTAAGCCACCAAGGTGTGGGATGATTTGTTATACAGCAAGGGGTAACTGATGCACCACACGTGACCACATGGGACGTGTCCTTGCCAAGAATTCAATCTTTTGAGTAACTACATACAGTGAAATAAAGATCTAGTTCCATTTAAGCCCTAATTTCCTCCCGTATCAGATGACGTCTCTAGATTTAATTACATGTTTAGAAGAAACAGAGGTAACAGAGAGACATATTAAAAATACCACAGGAATGCAATTAGCAAAATCCAGAATGCAGTATATCCTATAGCACCAATGGCCCAACTTCTTCAGCTAACAAATTGAAGGGACAAAAAATATGAGGAGAGGAATGTTTAAACTCAAAGAGACTGGAAAGGTTGGCAGGTTCTCCTATTCCCTACCTTGGCTGCCTTCTGCGGGACAATTATCCTTTCCTTCTCTCCACTGACATCGGCTTTGGCCACACGATTAGCTTTGACCAGGGAAATGTTGATCAAATCTGACGGTTGCTACTTCTGAGCTGAAGTTTTAAAATGTGTTGTGCATTCCCACCACTTCTCATTTCCCTCCGCCAGGAAGTGGGCACATCCCAACAGGGCTTCAGCCAGTGGCCAGGGCTGAAGAGGATGTGGGGAGCTGACTCACCACGGAAATTCACATGATCAGGAAAGAAACCGGGGTTGATGTAAGCGCTGCGATTTTGGAGTTGTCAGCTCCAAAAGCATAACAGAATGGACTCGGGGTCATTCAAGTAATGTTTCAAATAAAACATAGAAACCTTGCTGGGACCCCGATTTAAGAAACAATTGGAGGCCGGCGCCACGGCTCACAAGGCTAATCCTCCGCTTTGTGGCGCCGGCACACCGGGTTCTAGTCCCGGTCGGGGCACCGATCCTGTCCCGGTTGCCCCTCTTCCAGGCCAGCTCTCTGCTGTGGCCAGGGAGTGCAGTGGAGGATGGCCCAAGTGCTTGGGCCCTGCACCCCATGGGAGACCAGGATAAGCACCTGGCTCCTGCCATCGGATCAGCATGGTGCGCCGGCTGCAGCGCGCTGGCCGCGGCGGCCATTGAAGGGTGAACCAACGGCAAAGGAAGACCTTCTCTCTGTCTCTCTCTCTCTCTCACTGTCCACTCTGCCTGTCAAAAAATAATAATAATAAAAAAGAAACAATTGGAGAAATCTGAATAAGTATTGGATATTTGACCACAACGAAGAAACCGCTTAGTGTGTGTTTGTGGGGGGGTGGGGGTTATGTTGATGGCATTGTAGTTCTGTTTAAGACAACACAGGGCTGGCATTTGGTGCAGCAGACACCACTCTGGATGTCCACACCCCACACCCGAGTGCCTGGGTTCCCGTCTAGGCTCCACTCCCAATTCCAGCTTCCCATTCATGCACACCCTGGAGGCAGCAGGTGAATCCTCAGGTAGTTGGGCCCCTGCTGTGAACAGGGGAGGACTGGAATGAGATCCCAGCTCCTGGCTTTGGCCTCGCCCCACCCTAGATGTGCCATTCTTTGGGGGAGTGAACCAGCAGTTGAGAGATGTCTCTTTCTTCTCGGTTTCTCTGGCTTTCAAATAAAAACTATTTTAAACAACAAAAGCATTCTTATACTTTGGATATAAGGTCCAGAGAAAAGGGGAGTGGGTGGGGACATTGACAAAACAAGATTGGCCCTGGGTTGATAACCCATAACCATTGAGCTGGGTGGTAGCTACAGGACAGTTTATCACACTATGGTCTTTGCTTTTGTTGATGTCTGGAAACTTCCATAATAAAAAGTCAACAAAACACTTTGTTAACTCCCAAAGAAATACACAAAATAGGGGGCTGACCAGTGTGAGTATGCAAAAGAAATTGCTTGGATCAGGCCTCAGGGAAAAAGAAGCAGAGACTAATTCTTTTCAGTGAGAAAGATGTTTCCTTAGGAGAACTCTATGAGGTCAGAGCAATATCACAGGAATTTTGAGAGCCCTGGGCAGGTGCAGGGAGCTGTGGGGTGTCAGCCATCACCTCAAGTGTGAATTGGGCAGGGCGTGGCTTAAGTAGAACCCTTCTCTGCCTAATGGCGTATAGCCTATGTTTTTATCGGTTAAAGCATCTAATGTGTTCTGTATCTGTTTACAGGGCATTAAATTGATACATTTAATTGGGAGATGGACTGGGAGCTTGGTCTATCCTGTCCATGGATAGAGGGCTTCAGCACAGCATTGAAATGCTTCCAGGAATGGTGTATTTCTTTTGAATTAGTGATATTTTCTGTTATCCCACTTGTCTCCTACAAAGTGGTCTAATTCATTCTTAATGAGGTTCCAGACTGCATTTCCACCATTTGCACTGCTGAGGATAGAGTTTCCCATAAGTGGAGTCTACAAAGTAGCTGGCCTTGAGCCATCTTGCCAGTATTGCATGCAGGAGAGTGTTGGATAAGAGGACCAGTGGGTAGAGGGGCAGCCTGGGCCTCAGCAGAGAAAAAGCAGAGCCAGAGCCAGAAATCCCGAGTCAGGGGACTGACCTTCAGGAGCAACAACAGGGCAGTGACAGAGCGGGGAAGGGCTGTGGGAGTTGTAGAGACAGAGGCAGCCGCAGCCTCGGCGGGAGCCCTCAGTGCCCTCCGTGAAGAGGGGATCAGTAAGGAGATGCTGCCTCTTGCGCCAACATCCACACTGAGGGTGGCCCTTTCTGGAAGGAGCAAGCAGACAGGTCTCCCATCCCCACCTGACTGGTCTGTGGCCTATACTGGGATGGTGTGGGTGGGGAGGAGAATGCCCTGTCTTCTGATGCTGACATTTTGATTTTGTGATTCAAAGTCTAAAATGAACAGGACTGGGGATGGTGCTATGGTGTAGTGGGTAAAGCCGCTTTCTGCAGTGCCAGCATTCCATATGGGCACAAGTTGGAGTCCCAACTGCTCCACTTCTGATCCAGCTCTCTGCTGTGGCCTGGGAAAGCAGTGGAAAATGGCCTGAGTTCTTGGGCCCCTGTTCCCATGTGGGAGACCTGAAAGAAGCTCCTGGCTCCTGGCTTTGGATTGGCACAGCTCTGGCCCTTGCAGCCATTTGGAGTGAACCAGCAGATGAAAGACCTCTCTCTATGTAACTCTGTCTTTCAAATAAATAAAATAAATCTTAAAAAAAAAAAAAAAAAAAAAGGCGGCGTGCCGCGGCTCACTTGGCTAATCCTCCACCTGCGGCGCCAGCACCCCAGGTTCTAATCCCGGTTGGGGCGCCGGTTCTGTCCCGGTTGCTCCTCTTCCAGTCCAGCTCTCTGCTGTGGCCCGGGAGTGCAGTGGAGGATGGCCCAAGTGCTTGGGCCCTGCACCCCATGGGAGACCAGGAGGAAGCACCTGGCTCCTGGCTTCAGATCGGCACAGTGCTGGCTGTACGGCCATTTGGGGGGTGAACCAAAGGAAAAGGAAGACCTTTCTCTCTCTCTCTCTAAAAAAAAAAAAAAAAAAAAAAAAAAAAAAAAAAAAAGCAAAACAGGGACTCCACAAGAGGGAGCTGGCGCATATGCTTCCTGCTTCTACCCCAATGCATTGCTGTTCCTCAATGATCACAGGATATTTTTCATTTCCCAGAGCAACACAACAACAACAAAGCAAAACAACAACGTTGGTTTAGATTTTCAGTGATACACCTTGCGCTTCACGCTAGACAAAGGCTGACTTCAACAACTGACCATCTTAACGTTCCCTTCCTTTCCATTCTCTCCCTTACCCTGCAAAAACATCTATGCCCTCCTGCAACCCTTCTTGCAATTAACCAGTGCCAAACTTATGTACCTCTAAAAATAAATATCTATATTGTCCTAATATTTTGCCTACTGTGACCTACTTTCAGTTCCATTTCGAAAGCAAAGGGGTGAAGTGTGTCCTAAATAAACATCCGTGAACTCTGTGTTAGCATTGGTTGCAGAGCTTTGTATCAGAAACCAAAGATTTGTTTCCTACAGACAGCAAAAATGGAAAAGATTTCCTGTGTCCATATATCGACATTTCAATCCCGAAATTCTATGTGCTTCATCAAACATCTTTGAGGACCGTCTCCCACCGATAATCCCGGCATTAAAGAGCTCTAGTTAGTGTCACCGTGGACGTGCCTGAGTCACATGTGGAATCACTTCCAGCCCACCCCCGCATCTGAAAACACATTTTCCTGTGATTATAAAATCAGGAGCTGTGAAGGCTCCTTGCAGAGCGTTTGATCAGCTGATGTTATTTTAATTATTCATTTTTAATGCAGGACTCACGAATGCATTTCAAAATCAGTCAATGGGTAGGCTTTCACCAAAAAAAAGAATCTATGGCCACTATAGCTCCTTCAACTAGTCCTGAGTCTGCATGAGAGAACTTACTATTTAGCATAAAGATGTTAGAAATACCTTTTTTAAAAATATTTATTTATTTGAAAGTCAGAATTACAGAAAGAGAGGGGGGGGGGTCTTCCATCTGCTGGGTCACTCCCCAATTGGCTTCAATGGCTGGAGCTGTGCCGATCTGGAGCCAGGAGTCAGGAGCGTTCTCTGGGTCTCCCACACGAGTGCAGGGGCCCAAGGACTTGGGCCATCTTCTACTGCCCTCCCAGGCCATAGCAGAGAGCTGGATCAGAAGTCACCCCACCCACACGAGTGGAGGGTGTTTTGGGTGAGTTTGGAATGGTGCCCTAGGGCCTGGGTATTTGCTTCCTACTATGCCTCCACCTACTGCAGGATGGAGTTACCCAATCCCCTGGCTCTCGCTCTCAGACATGGTAGCATCTGCTTCAAGTGAACATTTCACGCCAGCTTCTGGCCAGAGAACCT
This sequence comes from Lepus europaeus, assembly GCF_033115175.1. Classification (NCBI taxonomy): domain Eukaryota; kingdom Metazoa; phylum Chordata; class Mammalia; order Lagomorpha; family Leporidae; genus Lepus; species Lepus europaeus. The sequence goes on along the minus strand of NC_084827.1, from coordinate 101,032,026 downwards.
CGAGCACACACAACTTTCAGGGATGAGTTGCCTCACTCTTGAGCTTGTTTGCTACTAAGTGTTTGAACATGGGGTTAGGTCTGAGACCAATTTGCATAGCTTTCTTCAGTCAGGGGGACCCATGGTAGGTGAGAAGACCTACGCTCCCTAACTCACATTGGTGGAAGTCACCTTAAGATGCTGACAGCTGTGCTCTGCAAACTAGCTCAGACCAGTTAAGAACATTTGGTCCATGGCCAGTGCTGTGGCGTAATGGATAAGCCTCTGCCTGCAGTGCTGGCATCCCATGTAGGCGCTGGTTCGAGTCCTGGCTGCTCTTCTTCCAATCCAGCCTTCTGCTTGTGGCATAGAAATGCAGTAGAAAGTGGCCCAAGTGTTTGGGACCCTGCATCCATGTGGGAGACCCGGAAGAAACTCCTGGCTCCTGGCTTCGGATTGGCCCAGCTCTGGCCATTTGAAGAATGAACCAGAGGATGGAGGAACTCTCTCCCTCTGACTCCCTCCCTCCCTCTCTCCCTGTATTTCAGATAAATAAATCAAATCTTTAAATAACAACAGCAAAAAAGAACATTCAGCCCACAAAGAGTTACTGTAAAATGTGTTTAATGAAGAAAAAAAGAGGAGGCCTTATAGAAAGAAAAATCTGTCTGCAACGACAAAGATTCAAGGAAGATTTGTAGAGACACATGATCTTTCTGTATAATAATAGGAATAACAGAAGAAATACACTGTGTACCAGGCCCAATTCTAAGCTACAACTCTATGAGGAGATATCACTGTCATATTGTCATCTGCGTCTTATTGACATGTAAACAGGCACAAAATATGACTTGATCCAGCTCACACAGATTAAATAAATAGGCAAGCAATGATTTGAATACAACCAGTGTGATTCTCGAACCCAGGCTTGTACCTGTTTATTATTATCACTTATTATCTCTATCATTATCACTTAAAATGTTTTTTATAATTCATTTATTTGAGAGGCAGAGTCAGAGAGAGAGAGAGAGAGAGAGCGCTCCCGTCTGCCCATACTCCCCCAAATGCCCACGACAGCTGGGGCTGGGCTGGGGGCCAAAACATGTAACTCAATGCATGTCTCCCACAAAGGTGGCAGGAAGACCATCACTTGAGCATTACTGTGTTCCCCCAGGGTCTACATTTGTAGGAAGCCTGGGTCAGGAGCAGGAGCTGGGAACAGAACCCAGCTACGGGATGTGGGCTTCTTAACCTGTGACTTAGCCACCGCACCAGGCCCAGTGCCCACCCCTGTACCTGTTTCAGAGATCATAGTTCGCTTTCTGATGGGATATATGACTAGGAAGCCCAGCAGGAGTTTATAGGGTTAACGAAAACAGGACTTGTTTTAAGAACCCAAGGGAAAACTAAGGAATTCTGAGGTTTCCCTGGGCTTCAGAAAAGGCATTACCAACAAGAGGTTTTTCTGTCAAGCATCATTTGGGCAGCAGGCTTCTGTGATGAATTAAAAATAAAGACCTGTCACTTAGTTGATGATGTGTATAACAGTTTTCCTAGATGCTAAAAGGCTGCCGAGTTTTAGGAGGCCTTTCAGAGAAAGGCAAACGACTTGCCTCTCTCTTTTCATATTTGACTTCCTTTAATAACTGCCTATAATATCTATTCTCGAGCAACCATTGACCTGGGAGAAGATACTGATCTAAGCTACAGCAAAACAGGTTTTTCTCGGTTCCTTTCAGTTGCTCAGTGAGGGCAGGCATTGGAATAACCTGATTCCTAGCAGAGTAATTTGGTGAACTCTTTAGGTGCAGCTGTGAATCTCATCTTCCACGGTTGTTTTTTTTTTTTTGACAGGCAGAGTTAGACAGTGAGAGAGAGAGAGACAGAAAGGTCTTCCTTCTGTTGTTTCTTTTTTTTTTGTTTTGTTTTTTTTAAACTTTTATTTAATGAATATAAATTTCCAGTGTACACCTTATGGATTACAATGGCTTCCCCCTCCCACAACTTCCCTCCCACCCGCAACCCTCCCCACTCCCGCTCCCTCTCCCTTTCCATTTGCATCAAGATTCATTTTCAATTCTCTTTATATACAGAAGATCAATTTAGTATATATTAAGTAAAGATTTCAACAGTTTGCACCCACACAGAAACACAAAGTGAAACATACTTTTTGAGTACTAGAGAAATGAGGGAGCAAGTCCTAGATCGCTTGCTGACAATAGAAATATCACATGAATACTTAGCAAACAGTTTCAACCATTAGATAACAATGGCCGCCACGGCACGCTGCATTGATCCAAAGCCAGGAGCCAGGGGCTTCCTCCTGGTCTCCATGTGGGTGCAGGGCCCAAGGACTTGGGCCATCCTCCACTGCCCTCCCGGGCCACAGCAGAGAGCTGGACTGGAAGAGGAGCGACCGGGACAGATTCCGACACCCCAGTCGGGACTAGAACCCAGGGTGCCAGTGCCACAGGCGGAGGATTAGCCAAGTGAGCCGCGGTACCAGCCAATCTTTCATGGTTCTTAGAAGAGACAGAAAGCATGGGCCTACACCCATCCCTCTGTAGATGTCCCGAGCTGGTTACTTTAATTTCCACCGCAGGATTTCACTCTCACAATGTTTCTGTATTTGGAGGTCCACGGGCCATTTTCCTGTCCCTGAGGCAAAACACAGTGCTCATCGACAGCCATCCTATTTTGTTTGGTTTTAAAGATTTATTTTAATCCAAAAGATGTACTTTGGAAATTTATATGTATTAAATAAAAGTTGAAAAAAATAAATAGGAAGGACATCATAAAAATAAATATTTATTTATTTATCTATTGCATTTGAAAGAGTTACAGTGAGAGGTCTCCCCGAACACAATCCTAGTCTCCCATATAGGTGGCAGGGGCCCAAATATGAGGACTATTCCCAACTGCCTTCGTAGGCACATCAACAGGGAGCTGCAAATGGAGCAGCAGGACTTTAACTGGTGTTCGTATGGGATGCCTTGTCACAGGCAGCAGTCCAACCCATTGCACCACAATGTGGGCCTCAACAGCCATCCTGTGGTCTCAGCCTAGCTCTGGGTATACTCAGAATCCTAGTGAGCATCTCACTCAACCACATCAAATACACAGAACTATAGGAAACTGATCCTGGGAACAGCAGACTCACATTGTGGTTGGGGGGAGGGGTTGTCAGATCCCAAAACTTTTGGAGGTTCCAAGATTTTTAGAGTTCTTATAACTATTAGTTACTTTGCAAGTTTCTGATTCTTCTAAAAAATCTCCAGTGTTTACACATATCAGATTGCTCTTCTGTAAAAATATAATTAATGCATTCATCAAACTTGAACTGAGTGCTAGGAATTGAACCCACAGCTGAAAATTCAGGAAGAAAAAGATATGTACCCTGAGTATTTGTTAGGGTTATGGTTACAGGTGATGGGTAACCTCACTTGAAATAGCTTCAACAAAAAAGAAATTTATGGATGGGTATTTGGCATAAGGAGTAATATACCACTTATTATACCTGCATTCTGTGTTGGAGTGCCTGGGTTTGAGTATCAGCCCGACTTCTGATTCTAGCTTCTTGCTAATGCACACTCTGAGAGGCAGCAGGTGATGGCTTAAGAAGTTGGGTTCCTGCAACTCACATCAGAGATCTGGATATATAGGGGCCAGGGTTGTGGCCTAGAGAGTAAAGCTGCCACCTGTAATGATGGCATCCCCTATCAGGTGCTTGTTTGTGAGCCGCTGTTCTCCTTCAGATCCAACTCTCTACTCATGGCCTGGGAAAAGCAGTGGAAGATGGTCCAAGTGCTTGGGCCCCTGCAACCCAAATGGAAGAACTGGATTAAGTTCCTGGCTTCAGCCTGGCCTAGCATTGGTTGTTGCAGCCATCTGGGGGAATGAACCAATCTGCAGATGGAAGATTTCTATCTTTCTCTGTCTCTCCCTCTCACTTACTAACACTGTCAAAATAAATCAATAAATTTTAAAATAAGTAAAAAATAATTGGATTTTTTCCTTTAAAAAAGGCTATGTATTGACTTGTATAACTGAAAAAGTCAAGGTGTATTTCAGACGTGACTGGATCAAGGTTGCTCAAATTATTTCCTTAGGACTCCGTTTTCTCTTTTCATCTGGGCTCATCCTTGCCTTTCTTTGTGCGCTGGCCTCCTTTTCTCTCGCTAAAGATAGCTTCCTCCAGGAGAACCTGGACAAACGGTTACAAGAAGCTCCAGCTTACATCATTTTTGGAGCCCTAAATAATATAGGAATAGAGATCTTCTCTCCTCAAGAATCCATTTATCAACAGTCAAGGAGGATCCTGATTAGCTACCGGATCCCATGTCCTCTGGACTGAGGACTCCGGCTAGTGGAAAGGCAAATTCAGATTGGCCAGCCTTAGATTACCTGCTTCTCCCTCTGACGAGGAGGGTTTAACGCCAGTGCTACAACATGAAAACTATTTTTTCACACAGGGAAAAGGGTGAATGATGGACAAAAAGAATAGCTACTATGGTAGCCAGCCTCCCAGATAGCCCCAAGTGACCCCAAGTGATCTATACCTTTCCATAGGTACATCCTTGCAAAATCTACATTGAATTATTGCTTGCCTGCGTGACCTACAGAATACAGCAGAAGTGACAGTGTGTGATCTTTGAGGTCAGATCATCAAGGGCATTGAGGCTCCCATCATTTCTGTCTTGGATTATTTGCTCTGGAGAAAGTCAGCTGCCATGTTGGGAGGACACTCAAGCAGCCCTGTGAAGAGGTTCATGTGAAGAGGAGCTGGCAGCTCGCACCAATTTGCTAGCCAGCTGGGGGAGCCAGCTGGACAGCGGAATTTTCCAGTCCCAGTTAAACCTTCAGGTAACTGCAGCCCCGGCAGACAACTTGACTGCAATTTCCTAGGAATTTGAGCCTGAAACACCCAGTAGCTGCTTCTGAATTCCTGAAGGCCTCAAGCTATAAGTTAACTTGTGTTGTTTTAAGCCAATAAATTTTGGGATAATTTGTTACTTAGGAATAATACATCCTAAGTAATTTGTTACTTAGGAACCAATGTATCCACTGCTCTTGCCCTCAGTAGCTTGTTACCCAGCCTGAAATCCTAGACATTGAAAGGACTAACTCCAATTTGATGGATGTAGGCAGACAGAGAGAATAGAAGACTCTGGGGCTAGCGCTGTGGTGTAGTGGGTAAAGCTGCCGTCTATAGTGCCGGCATCCGATATGGGCAACCATTCCAGTCTCTGCTGCTCCACTTCTGATCCAGCTCCCTGCTATGGCCTAGGAAAGCAGCAGCAGATGGCCCAAGTGCTTGGGCCCCTGCACCCTTTTGGGAGACCTGGAAGAAGCTCCTGGCTCCTGGCTTCAGATCAGCCCAGCTCCAGCTGTTGTGGCCATTTGGAGAGTGAACCAGAGGATGGAATATTTCTCTGCTTCTCTGTAACACTGCCTTTCAAATAAGTAAATAAATCTTAAGAGAGAGAGAGAGAGAGAGAGAGAGAGACTGACTCTGTGAGGGTTTGATAGAGGAGAGTACCTTTGAGTTGGGCTTTTAGGATGCACCCAAGGTGGAATGGAAAAGCAGCCCAGGGAAAGGCACAAAGGCCCTACAGCTATTATATGAGCCAAGTGTTTATGGAAACATACATAGAGGACTTAAACAATATGCAGATACTGATGATTAGGAAACACTGGCTGGGCTTTCCTAGTTGTTGTGGTTTGGGGTTGGTTGGTTAGCTGGTTGTTGGAGGACTGTGTGCAACAGTTTGCTCAGTAGGGTCTCTGATCACATACTGCACTGAGTGGGAAATAGGGGTTTTCAAGCTCAAATCAAGCCCAGTGAAATGAAACTTTTTAAAAAGATTTATTTATTTATTTGAAAAGCAGAGTTACAGAGACAGAAGGAGAGAGAGAAAAATCTTCCATCCACTAGTTCACTCCTGAAATAGTTGCAACAGCTGGGGCTAGGCCAGGCAGAAGCCAGGAGCTTGGAGCTTCCTCTGGGTCTCCCACGTGGGTGCAAGGGCCCAGAGACTTGGACCATCTTCTGCTGCTTTCCCAGGCACAATAGTAGGGAGCTGGATCAGAAGTGGAGTAGCCAGGACCCGAAACGGTATTCATAAGGGATGCTGGCACTGCAGGCCAGGGCTTAACCTGCTGCACCACAGTGCTGGCCCTGAAACAGGATATTTGTGAGAGGATAGACTGTGTTCCAGATATTTACATTTTAATAAGTACCTTAGCAAATATTTTTGCACATTAGTGTAGCAGTCACTTTCCTAGGAACTGTTTTTATCACATAAAGACAGATTTCCTTCTCATATTTTCTAGTCAGCAAAATGAGTGAATTATAGAAAAACAAGGAAAGAATTATTTTATGGAAACAAGGAGAGTTTCAAGAAGGAAGTGATGACTCCAAAATTTAATATGCATTCATGCTATAACGATGTGAGAAAAAATGCTTAAAAGATTAGCAGAGAGGCTGGTGCTGTGGCATAGCAGGTAAAGCTGCTGTCTGCAGTGTTGGCATCCCATATGGGTGCCGGTTGAGTACTGGCTGCTTCACTTCCAGTCCAGCTCCCTGCTATGGTCTTGGAAAGCAGTAGAAGATGGCTTATATCCTTGGGCCCCTGCACCCATGTGGGAAACCTGGAAGAAGCTCCTGGCTCCTGGCTTCAGATCAGTACAGCTCTGGCTGTTGTGGCCAACTGGGGAGTGAACCAGTGGATGGAAGACCTCTCTCTCTCTCTGCCTCTGCCTCTCTGTAACTCTGCCTTTCAAATACAAAATATTTAAAGAAAAGAAAAAGATTAGCAGGAAGCATGCAAAACAAGCCTGGGTTATGTCAGTAGCAACATTGTAGATGGTAGATTTCTAGATTTTGTAGTGCAGGTATCTTACTTCTGTAATTAAAAAATGGTTTTCAAGGAGCTGTATTAATGCTGTAGAGAAGTCAAGTTGGACAAGAGTTGGAAAGAGGTCATTGGTCTTGGCAAGTGGAAATCTCTGGACAAGGGGTGGAAGCCAAATTACAATGGTTGGATTCAGTGGATGGGGAGAAATTGAGGGACCAGTATAGATCACGTTTGGCAGCAAAGACAAAATTCAAAATAAAAATCTCGTTTTTTAAAAAGTCAATTATAAAGTAATCCTCATATAAAAACTGGGTAATACAGAATATTAAGAACAAAACAATTCACACTCAGAATCTCACCATGCAAAGCCAACCCATGCTGGCAGTTTGGTTTATTGGTTGGAATGAACACTACCTCTTCACAATAATACTTTGAGGTAGTCAAAGTCATCCACATCATTCTCAGTTGAAAAAAGTTTAAGCAGCTTTCCGGAGGCACAAACACAGACCTCTATAAAGTGTTGGTTTCCAGTGATTTTTTAAAATGATTTTTTAATTTATATAAGGTGAACAAATTTCATGTATTTCATATATACAGATTTAAAAGTGTAATGATACTTTCTACCCTTTCCATAGTGATTTTTTTTTGACAGGCAGAGTTTGACAGTGAGAGAGAGAGAGAGAAAGGTCTTCCTTCCATTGGTTCCCCGCCCAAATGGCCACCACGGCCACACTGCGCCAATCCAAAGCCAGGAGCCAGGTGCTTTCTCCTGGTCTCCCATGTGGGTGCAGGGCCCAAGGACTTGGGCCATCCTCCACTGCCCTCCCGGGCCACAGCAGAGAGTTGGACTGAAAGAGGAGCGACCAGGACAGAATCTGGCGGCCCAGCTGGGACTAGAACCCGGGGTGCTGGTGCTGCAGGCGGAGGATTAGCCTAGTGAGCCGCGGCATTGGCCTTCCATAGTGATTTGACTTTCATTCCCGGTTGTTCCTCCCCATGCTCAGCAGGATTGACCAATCCAGCCCTCTCTTTGGGCCCCATGGTGTACAGATTTCAGTGATGGTCCCTGTAACATTCCATGCACCTATGAGCTTACACACTCATGTCACCCTTTAGGCTTCTTCTCTGTGATAGCAGGACCTGGGTTTCATTCCTCTTGGTGCTCCTAGCTCTGATGACATTTGACACAGAAACATTGTTTTTATTTATATATTTCATTTGACAGAGTGTGCTTCATTCCCCGAAAAGCTGCATGCAGGGCCTGGGCCAGGCCAAAACCAGGACCCAGGAACCAAAGGATATGAGCCGTCACCTGCTGTCTCCCAGGGTGTGCATTAGCAGGAAGCTGGAATCAGGAGCAGGCACTCTGATACAGGATGTCAGCTTCTCAAGCATCCCAAGTGGCATCTTAACCTTTGTACAAATGCCTACCCTGACACAGAATCATCAGTAAAACATGCTTGTTCAAGGGCCAGTGTTGTGGCACAACTAGTTGAGCTGCTGCCTGCAACACCAGTATCCCATATGGTCACCGGTTCGAGTCCTGACTGCTCCAGTTTCGATTCAGCTCCTTGTTAATGCACCTGGAAAAGTTGCAGAGGATAGCCTAAAACCTTGGGCCCTTGTACCTATTTGGAAGACCCAGATGAAGCTACCAGCTCCTGGATTTGGCCTGGCCTAGCCCTAACCATTGTGGCCATTTGGGGAGTGAACCACCAGATGGAAGATCTCTCTATCTCTCCCTCCCTCTCTCTCTAACTCTGCCTTTCAAATAAATGAAATGAATGTTTTTTTTTTTTTTTTGTAACAGGCAGAGTTAGACAGTGAGAGAGAGAGACAAAGAGAAAGGTCTTCCTTCCATTGGTTCACCCCCCAAATGGCCGCTATGGACGACGCGCTGCGCCGATCCGAAGCCAGGAGCCAGCTGCTTCCCCCTTGTCTAGAAATCTGGGGTGTGTTTCACAGTCACAGCACATCTCAATTTGATCTAGCCATGTCTCAATTAAGTATTCAGAACCATACACAGCTGGAGGCCATATTAGACAGTGCATGTCTACTCAGCACTGAAAACAGCTCCATGGAATTCTAACCTGCAGCTGAAAACTGGAGCCACAAAGTATTTCTTCTGTGCACAAGAATCTACAGACGAGCCTCAAGGAGCCAGTGGACATGAGAGCTTGTTCTAGGTTCAGGGGAAACACAGCCCTGACTGCATGGGCAGAATGGACAGAGGGCAACACAGGTGTCCCAGTGGGCCTGATAGGGAGGTGACAACCCAGAGCCATGCCCACACACATCCACAATGTAAACCCTGGGGAACTTCAATGCCACCCCAGGGAGAGAGGAGATTGAAACCCCAATCTGATCATGATTAAACTGTTGCACTAAGTAGGTAGGGGCTGGAAATCAAGGCAGAAGTTAAGCTCTGAATAGAAAAATACAGTTACTATTCAATGTTCAGACTGACTTCTTTGTAACTTCTGCATATGAGAGAGAACATGATTTTTGTCTTTCTGATATTTGTCTGGCTTATTTCCCCTAACATAATGACCTCCAGTTCCATCCATTCTTCTGCAAATGACAGGATTTCACCACTTTTATGGCAGAATGATATTCCATTGTGTATACATACTACATTTTCCTTGTCCATTCATCCACTGATGAACACCTAGATTGATTTCATATCATGGCTATTGTGAATAATGCTGTAGTGAACAGGAAAGTGCAGTTACCTCCTGATACGCTGACTGAAATATTCCACTGTGCCATGTAACAGTGTATAAGAATTACATGTTAATCAAATTTCTTAACACAAAGTTATATTTATTTTGTGGACTAGGACTCAAATGCCACAAAAAAGAATGAATGAGCATAGGTAAAATTGGGGCTCCTCTTAGCCCCATCTGCTGTTTTTCCATGGCTGCAAGCAGATGATTTAAAGGAGGATGGTGGCTTTTCACAAAGTCCATGTCAGTGGTAGGCTTTGTGGTGCAGCAGTCAAGATACTGCGCGTGCGGGCTGGCACTGTGGCGTAGTAGGTTAAGCCTCCACCTGCAGCGCCAGCATATTGTATGGGTGTCAATTCATGTTCCAGCTGCTCCACTTCTGATCTAGCTCCCTCCTGAAGACCTGGGAGAGCAGTGGAGGCTGAAGTGCTTGAGCCACTGAATTTACGTGGGAGACCTGAAGGAAGCTCCTGGCTCCTGGCTGTACATTGGCCTAGCTCTGGCCATTGCAGCCATTCGGAGAGTGAACCAGTGGATGGAAAACCTCTCTCTCTCTTCCTCTGTCTGTGACTCTGCCTCTCAAATAAAAAGTAAATCTTAAAAAAAAAAAAAACCAAAAGGTCTCAGAGTGTATTTCTTAAAAATACATGAATAAATAAAGATCCTACTTGGGATGCCTGCGTCCACAATTGGAGTTCTGGGTTCAAGCCCCCACTCTGCTTCCAATCCTGACCCATGATGATGTGCTCCTTGGGAGCCAGCAGTTGACAGCTCAAGTTCTTGGGTCCCTGCCATACATGTGGGTGACCTGGACTGAGTTCTGGGCTCCTGAGTTCAGGTTGGCTCAGGTGTGCCAATGTAGGCACATGGGGGAATAAACCAGCAGATCTCGATCTCTCTCTCTGTCTCTCTCTCTGTCTCTCTCTCTCTCTCATTGTCACTCTTTGAAATAAAAAAAAAAGCATCAAGGAAAAGGATAGCATTTTTTTTTATCTGAAAAAAATACTCAAAAGACCTATAACCAAATGCAATATGTTCAAGTATTGTGTTGATTGGGTCCTGATTTGAACAAATAAAGTATAAACCATGTTTTTGGGAAACCTGTATTTTTGTATATTTGATTGGGTTATTAGACAATTGTTAATTTGGATGGTGGCTATGTTAAAACAAAACGTCCTTGTCTCCTCGTGATGACTATTAAATCTGTTAGGAGAGGCAAGATGGCAGAATTGTGATAGGGAGGTCTGCTCTGGGCCACGCAAATGTAATAGAAAAAGAAGTGGAGAAGGTTGCAGGGGGAAGTTGCTGGAAAAACTGCAGTGGGAGGTCTTGCAAAAGCAGTGGAAGGGGCCTCCACCTGAGTGGAAGGTGTGGATGTACAGCAACAAGCACAGAGCACGAACACAACAAAGGACCCAGCAGCCTGCTCTGGCAAGCAAGGTGAGGTCAGGCTACACCGGCCCACACCATAGTTGTACAGCTTGGGGGAGAGTCTAGTGGATGGCACCACGTTTGAGTCTGGCCTGGAACCCTCAGGGGAGCTGGGCGACTGCTCCATGGCTGGAGGTGGGGGGGTACATGTGTCTCTCTCTCCACTGCTTTCCTCTCCACACCAATGCCCTGTGGCTAGCTGTGAGAAGGCTGGTGCCATTTACAACATTAACAGGTAGGAGCTGTTCCAGCTCTTCCGTGCGCACCTAGCAACTAGCAGGGGCAGCTACAGCAGTCCAAGTCAATTGGTGGGGGCTGTTCTCACCTTGTCAACACCAGCTCTGCTACGCCCACCCAGCAACTGGTGGAGAGGGGGAGCCATCCCCATGAAAGCAAAGTGATACCTGCAGGGATTCATGTACCTGCCCAGCACAATGGTGAAAGGAGTAGGGTTGTGGCCAGCCAGTGGATATTGTGCACACTTGTGATCCAGGATTTTATGAGGAGTGATTGGACTCCATCTGCCCAGTGAAACACACACAGGGCAGTAGCTCTGGGAACCCCTTAGTCTCTCTGTGGACAGGTCAGGCTAGTGGGGGTGGAGTGGACTCTCTGGCACTTCTTGACCATGTGTGTCCTGGGTACTTTTCTGTGAAAACACTGTGAGTATCTGAGAGGGGGCAGGGTGCAGCTGGGAATCTGGATAAGCCCTGGGTGCAGAGCCACACTCTCCAAACACCTTGGTTACCGGGGCAGCTCACTGAAGCTGGAACCATGCTCACAGTGAAGTCTGCACAGATCATTCGCACCAATGGAACAGAATAGAAACTACAGAAATCAATCCATACATCTACAACCAACTTATCTTTGAAAAAGGAGCTAAAATCAATTCCTGGAGTAAGGGATTACTAAATGGTAAGAGATTAATAAATGATGCTGGGAAAATTGGATCTCCATGTGAAGTATGAAACTAGACTCCTACCTTATACCTTATACAAAAACCTACTCCAAATAGATCAAAGACCTAAATCTACGTCCCAATACCATCAAGTCATTAGAGAACATTGGGGAAATTCTGCATGACATTGGCATAGGCAAATATCTATTGGAAAAGACTCCAGAAGCACAGGCAATCAAAGACAAAATTGACAAATGGGATTACATCAAGCTCAGGAACTTCTGCACTGCAAAATAAACATTCAGCAAAGTGAAGAGACAATGAAGAGAATGGGAGAAAATATTTGTGAACTAGACAACTGAAAAAGGGTTAATATCCAGAATCTATAAAGAGCTCAAGAAATTCAACAACAAACCAAGCAATCCAGTTAAGAAATGGGCAAAGGACTTCAACAGGCATTTTTCAAGAGAGGAAATTCAAATGGCCCAAATGGCCAATAGACCCTTGAGAAAACACTCAGGATCACTAACCATCACGGAAATGCAAATCAAAACCACAATGAGGTTTCTCCTCACTCCAGCTAGAATGGCCCACATGTAGAAATCAACAAATGACAAATGCTGGTGAGGATGTGGGGAAAAAGGTACCCTGGTCCACTGTTGGTGGGAATGTAAAGTGGCGCAACCACTCTAGAAGACAGTAATGAGATACCTCAGAAATCTGAATATAGACCTACCATAGCATCCAGCCATCCCACTCCTGGGAATTTACCCAAATGAAAAGAAATGAATATATGAAACAGATATCTATATCCCCATGTTCATTGCAGCACAATTCACAATAGCTAAGATATGGAATCAGCCCAGATGTCCATCAACTGACGACTGAATAAACAAACTATGGTATATATACACTATGGAGTACTACACTGCTGTAAAAAAGAGAAATCTTGTCTTTTGCTACAAGATGGCTGCAAATGAAAACTATTATACTTAATAAAATAAGCCAGTCCTAAAAAGATAGATATCATGTCTTTCCTGATCTGGGGTAACTAATAGAATACCTGAAATATAATGTATTGGAGTGAAATAGACATTTTGAGAATCAATGACTATTTATAGCCTCATCTCTTTCATTGAGGAACAGTGTTTTGTTTTGTTTTCTCTTCATATTATTTGTTGAACTCTTTTACTTAGGGTAGGGTTAACTATATGATCATTAAGTGTACTGAAAACATTATTGTAGGCCGGTGCCGTGGCTCAACAGGCTAATCCTCCACCTAGCGGCGCCGGCACACCAAGTTCTAGTGCCGGTTGGGGCGCCAGATTCTGTCCCGGTTGCCCCTCTTCCAGGCCAGCTCTCTGCTGTGGCCAGGGAGTGCAGTGGAGGATGGCCCAAGTGCTTGGGCCCTGCACCCCATGGAAGACCAGGAGAAGCACCTGGCTCCTGCCTTCGGATCAATGCGGTGCACCGGCCGCAGCTGCCATTGGAGGGTGAACCAACAGCAAAAGGAGGACCTTTCTCTCTGTCTCTCTCTCTCACTGTCCACTCTGCCTGTCAAAAAAAAATTATTGTAGAAAATTAAGAGTGGGAATCCAAGAGGGAGGGAGCGGAAGGGTTGGAGCATGAGTGGGAGGGAGGGTGGGGAGGAAGTGCCACTATGTACCTAAATTGGTATAAAGGGAATATATGAAACTTGTATAACTTAAATAAATTTTTTAAAAAATGTCATGTTATGTGTATAAGGATGTTTGTAGCAACATTATTCATAATAGCCAAAATGTGGAAGCAACCCAAATATCCATCAACACATGAATGGGTAAATAAAATGTGGTATACCCAAACAATAGGTTATAACTCAACAGTAAACGGGAATGAAGTATTGATTTGTGCTATAACAGAAATGAATCATGAAGCCTTATACTAAGTAGAGGAAGCCAGTCACAAAAGACTGTTAAGACAATGTAAAATTCTATTTATGTGAAATGTCTGCAATAGAGACAGAAAGCAGATTAGTGGGTCCCTGAGGCTGTGCAGGATGGGGGAAATGGAGAGTAACAGCTGAAGGGTTTCAGTTTTCCTTTGAGGGTGATGAAAATGCTTCAAAATCCATTGTGATGATGTTTGCACATATCTGTGATATACTACACAACCTGAACTATATGGTTTTCCCCCCAATTTATTTGAAGGGGAGAGTTGCAGAGAGAGAGAGAGAGAGAGAGAGAGAGAGAGAGAGATTCCATCCATTGGTTTACTCCCAAATGCCCGCAACAGCAGGTGTTGGGCCAGGTTGAAACTGGGAGATGGCAACTTAATCCAGGTCTCCTGCACGGGTAGCATCAACTACCTGAGCCATTACCTGGTGCCTCCCAGGCTGCACACGAGAAGGAAGCTGGAATGGGGAGTCATGTCAGGATTCAAATCCTGGAACCCCAGGTATGAGATGTGCGTCCCAGGTGGTGTCTTAACCACTAGGCCAAGTGTCTCAAATGTCTGCCCCGAATGTGTTCTTCCTTTTTTTTTTTTTTTTTTTTAATGCAGAGTTACAGAGAGAGAGGGACACACACACACACACACACACGGATCTTTCATCCACTGGTTCACTCCCCAAATGGCCTCAAAGGCCAAGGTTTGACCAGGCTGAAGCCAGTAGCTTCATGCAGGTCTCCCACCTGGGTGCAAGGCCCCAAGCACTTAGGCCACGTTCTGCTTTCCTAGATCATTTGCAGGGAGCTGGATTGGAAGTGGAGGAGGCGGGACTTGAACTAGTTCCCACGTGGGTTGCCGGCATCATAGGTGGTAGCTTTAACTGCTACACCACATTGATGGAACCCAGAATTTTTTTTAAAAAGAATTTTCCATTCATATACTGAGAAGTTGACCCTGTATTCTAACAACAAATAAATAGCTGAACAAACTGGGCCGGGCCGGGGGGAGGGGAGGGACTCCCCTTAAATCCATCACTTCCCCAAGGCAGACAGGTGTCGGTCTCAGCAGGCTCCTCTCTAGGAGCCACGGCTGGGCTGGGCAGTTCTCTGTGGTTGGTGAGCTGCTGGAGGCCCAGTGTGAAGTCCGAGAGTGGAAAGTTCCAGGGGGACCCATTCAGAAGAGGGGACCCCACAGTTTGGTGAGTTTCACCGGCAGGAGCGAAACAGGAGTTCTTACCGTGAGTATCAGAGGAAGGAAAACCCCTTCGTCTTTCTGGAAGGAGCAAAGGAAAAGGAACCTTTTGAAAGACCAGAGCATTCTGTTCTGAGCAAGGTCTGTCCTCCGGAGAAATTCCTTGCTGGCGCGCCCCCACCGGTGGGGATGGATATTACCAATTGGCCTGGCCTAGGAGGAGCGGAAATGCTCACCTGACGACCCCTAGGGCCAGGCGAGAGGCGCCCCTGGTGTGCTCAGTGCAAGGGCACAGGCTCCCCGGCTGGGACTGCAGGATGCTTCCCACCCCACACATCTTTCTGCTATGTCACTGATGGCCTGCGGCCCACAGTCGCCTCGACCAAGGACGTCGTGTCTAGCTTGCCGCAGAAATACAACAGGGAAACTGAAGGTACAGACCAGTCCATCCGAAGAACCAGAGTCAGAAATGGCAGGAGCGTTCGACTTATCCGAACAAGAATTCTTAAAAAATAAATAAATAATAAATAAATAAATAAACACCTGTGGATTTATATGCTAAGGGCTTTGATGGGAAAAGCAAACATGCCAAATGAAAGGGTGATATAAGCAGAGAGGTGGAAATGCTAAGAAAGAATCCGAAGAAATGCTGGAGATCAAACCCTATCCCAGAAATGAAGACGGTCTATGATAGACCCATCAGCAGATCGGACACAGGTGAAGAAGGAATGCGTGAGCTGCAGGAGGTGGCAACAGAAACGCCCGAGACTGGGAGCAAAGAAAAAGGAATGAAAGACACAGCACAGACTCTCCAAGAGCTATGGGACAGCTACAAGGTGCGAACACCTGCATGGGAACACCATACAGAGAAGAGAGAAGAGAGCAGAGCAACAGTTAGAGCAGTCATGATGGAGAATCTCCAGGATGAATGTCAGCTGTGAAACCACAGATCCAGGAAGCCCCAACACCCCCATGGAGGATAAATGCTCAAAAACCAAAAACTGGGGTCAGCACTACGGCACAGGGGGTTAAGCCACTGTCTGCTGAGCTGGCATGCCATATGGGCACAGCTTCGAGTCCAGGTTGCTCCACTGCCATTGCAGCTCCCTGCTAAAGTGCCTGGGGAGAGCATCAGAAGATGAGAAGATGGTCCAAGTACTTGGGCCCTTGTACCCATGTGGGAGACCAGGAAGAAGCTCCTGGCTCCTGGCTTCAGCCTAACCCAGACCAGGCCATTGTGGCCATTTGGGGAGTGAACCAGCAGATAGAAGCTCTCTCTCTCTCTGCTTTTCAAATAAATAAATCTTTTATTTATTTTGACAGGCAGAGTGGACAGTGAGAGCGAGAGAGACAGAGAGAAAGGTCTTCCTTTTGCCGTTGGTTCACCCTCCAATGGCCGCCGCAGTCGGCCACTGCGGCTGGCGTGCTGCAGCCGGTGCACCGTGCTGATCCGAAGGCTCCTAGGAGCCAGGTGCTTCTCCTGGTCTCCCATGGGGTGCAGGGCCCAAGCACTTGGGCCATCCTCCACTGCATTTCTGGCCACAGCAGAGAGCTGACCTGGAAGAGGGGCAACCGGGACAGAATCCGGTGCCCCGACTGGGACTAGAACCCGGTGTGCCGGCGCCGCAAGGTGGAGGATTAGCCTATTGAGCCGCGGCGCTGGCCCCAAATAAATAAATCTTTAAAAACAAAAACACCTCATTGATGGAGAAAAGATAAGAGTCACACCTGACTTCTCAGAAAACATACAAGGAAGAAGAGAAAGGAATAAAATCTTCTGGTTTTATAAAACTTTTGAAAACATTTATTTTCATTTACTTTTAATTTGAAAGGCACAGAGAGAGAGAGAGACAGAGATTTTCCATCTGATGACTCACTCTCCAAATGCCCGTAACAGCCAGGGTGAGGCCAAGCCAAAGCTGGTAGCCTTGCACTCAGTCTGGGGCTCCTTCATGGTGGCATCATCGCCTGCTCTCCCCCAGGGTGTACATTAGGGAAACTGGAATCTGCCGAGGAGCTGGGGCTCCAGCTCAAGCACTCCGACCCGGGATGCGGGTGTCCCAAGTAGCGTCTTAACCACTGCATGAAATGCCCACCCCGGGAGTGAAATATTTTAAGTCTTGAGAGAAAAAAAAAAAAGCCCAACAACCTAGAATTCTGGAACCTGAAAAATTATCCCTCAAAAGGTGAAAGAGAAATAAAGATTTTCTCAAGTAAGAATTGAGGGAAGGTTTTGCCAGTAAAAGTCCTTTGCAAGAAATGCTAAAAGGAGTTCTTCAGAGATGAGGAAAATGATGCAGTCAGAAACTCAGATCTACATAAAGAATATGAAAGAATTTATAAGGTAAATAAATTTTTATTTTAAAAATAAACAAAATGCTAGTTTCAAATCAAGAAATATAGAAAAAGTATGAAAGACAAAGTTAGGGACAAAGACAAGGCAATACATAGAAAGCAGTAACATATATGGTAGCTATTAATACAATCATATCAACAATCACTTTATTTTTTTATTTTTTATTTTTGACAGGCAGAGTGGACAGTGAGAGAGAGAGACAGAGAGAAAGGTCTTCCTTTTTGCCGTTGGTTCACCCTCCAATGGCCGCCGTGGCCGGCACACCGCGCTGATCCGAAGGCAGGAGTCAGATGCTTCTCCTGGTCTCCCATGGGGTGCAGGGCCCAAGCACTTGGGCCATCCTCCACTGCACTCCCTGGCCACAGCAGAGAGCTGGCCTGGAAAAGGAGCAACCGGGACAGAATCCGGCACCCCGACCGGGACTAGAACCTGGTGTGCCGGCGCCGCAGGCGGAGGATTAGCCTAGTGAGCCGCAGCACCGGCAACAATCACTTTAAATGTCAGTGATCTAAATATGCCAATTAAAAGACAATAATCAGAGATAAAGGGGGGCATTACATGGTGATAAAGGGGTCAATACTCCAAGGAGACCTAGCAAATCTTAATGCTTGATCCAAACAAGAGAATATGACATGAGATAAAAACTAATAGAACTACAAGGAGAAAGAGAGGAATCCACTATATAGTTGGAGACTTTAACTATACTCTATCAGAAATGAACAGATTCAGCAGGCAGAAAATCAATAAAAGTATAGTTGAATTCAACAACACCATCAATCAACTAGATGTAACTGACATCTATAGATTACTTCACCCAAAAACAGCAGTTTGCACATTCTTCCCAAGGCCACATGGACCATTAACCGCAATAGATCATACTTTAACACATTTAAAGGAATAGAAATCAGACATTGTATCCTGATGAAAGATATGAAAAATTAAGTTAATAAATGAAGATATGCTCCATGTCTGTGGATAGGAAGACTCAATATTGTCAAGACGTCTATTCTTCTAAACTTGATCCAGAGATTCTAGGCTATCCCAATAAAAATCCCAGTAAGGTATTCTATGGATATTAACAAGTTGGTCCTAAAGTTTATAAAGAAAAGCAAATGACCCAGAATAGCCAAATCACCATAGAAAAGAGAAAAACTGAACGACTGACACTGACTTCAAGACCTCTCTGTAATTCTTTCAAATAAATAAAATAAATCTTTAAAAAAAGATGATCGACGAATCTTTGACAGAGAAGCAGGGCAATACTATGGGGTAAAGATAATCTTGTTAACATATCATGCTGGAAAGACTAGACATCCATATGCAAAAAAAAGTGAATCTAGACACAGACTTCATTCCCTTCACAAAAATTAACTCAAAATGGCCTAATGCATTTTTTAAAAGATTTATTTTATTTATTTGAAAGACAGAATTACAGAGAGAGGTAGAGACAGAGAGAGAGGTCTTCCATCCTATGGTTCACTCCCCAGATGGCCGCAATGGCTGGAACTGTGCCAATCCGAAGCCAGGAGCCAGGAGCTTCTTTCGGGTCTCCCACGTGGGTGCAGGGGTCCAAGCACTTGAGTCATATTCTACTGCTATCCCAGGCCATAGCAGAGAGCTGGATCAGAAGAGGGGCAGCCTGGACTAGAACCAGTGCCCATATGGGATGCTGGTGCTTCAGGCCAGGGCTTTAACCCTCTGTACCACAGTGCCAGCCCTGACCTAATACATTTTTTAAAAAGATTATCCATTTATTTAAGTGGCAGAGTTACAGAGAGAGAGGTCTTCCATCTTCTGGTTCACTCTTCAAATGGCTGAAACAACCAGAGCTGGGCAGATCCAAAGATAGGAGCCAGGAGCTTATTCCAGGTCTCCCACATAGGTGCAGGGGCCAAGCACTTAGGCCATCTCCCACTGCTTTCCCAGGCCATCAGCAAGGAGCTGGATCAGAAGTGGAGCAGCCAGGACTCAAAATAGCACCCATATAGGATGCTGGTACCACAGACGGAGGCTTAACCTACTATGCCATAGCACCGGCCCTCACCATATGCATTATTTTATTTATTTTATTTTTTGAGATTTATTTATTTATTATTTGAAAGGCAGAGTTACAGAGAGGCAGAGAGAGAGAGGTCTTCCATCTGCTGGTTCACTCCCCAAGTGGCTGAGATGGCTGGAGTTTTGCCTATCCGAAGCCAGGAGATTCCTCCGGGTTTCCTATGTGGGTGCAGAGGCCCAAGGACTTGGGCCATCTTTCATTGCTTTCCCAGGCCATAGCAGAGAGCTGGATCGGAAGTGGAACAGCCAGGACTAGAACCAGTGCCCACATGGGATGCTGGCACTGCAGACAGCGGCCTCACCTGCTAAGCCACAGCGACAGCCCCCATATGCATTTCTAAGGAAGAGTTTCATGAAGGGAGGAGTACTTGAGCCAAATATTTTTTTAAAGCAAAAAAAAATTTTTTTTTGGACAGGCAGAGTTAGACAGTGAGAGAGAGGGACAGAGAGAAAGGTCTTCCTTCTGTTGGTTCACCCCCTAAATGACCGCTACGGCCGGCGCGCTAGGCCGATCTGAAGCCAGGAGCCAGGTACTTCCTCCTGGTCTCCTGTGTGGGTGCAGGGCCCAAGCACTTGGGCCATCCTCCACTGCACTCCTGGGCCACAGCAGAGAGCTGGACTGGAAGAGGGGCAACCGGGACAGAATCCAGTGCCCCAACTGGGACTAGAACCCGGGGTACTGGCGCTGCAGGGGGAGGATTAGCTTAGTGAGCTGTGGCGCCGGCCTGCAAATTTTGTTTTTTAAAACATAAAAATAATCAAAGCTCATTACAAAGTAGAGAAATAGAAAAACCTAAGGAGAGCCGGCGCCGTGGAGGAAGCACCTGGCTCCTGGCTTCTGATTGGCGCAATGCGCCGGCCGTAGCGGCCATTTAGGGGGTGAACCAAAGGAAGGAAGACTTTTCTCTCTGTCTCTCTCTCACTAAATCTGTCTGTCAAAAAAAAAAAAAAAAACTAAGGAGAAAATAATAAAATGTACAGTCTAAGGATATTTTAACCGATATTTGAAAGTACTTATACCATCATGTGCTGCTTCTCAGACATATTAGCAGGATCTGGATTGGAAGCAGAATTGGAATTCAGCTCCAGGCAGTCTGATATGAGTAGGCATCCCAAAAGACACCTTAAACTGTTGTGCCATACACTACCTTCCCCAGCAATAATCTTTTAGATATTAAAAGAACAATCCATGAAAAGATAACTGCTAGCTGAAAACGCCTGCTCTGCAAAAGGCAACGTCAAGGGGATGAGATGGCAAGTCACAGACTGGGAGAAAAATACTTGCAGAAGCCACAACTGAGGAGTGGCATTTGGCGTAAGGGCTAATGTGTTGCTTGGGACACCCGCATCTCATTTCAGAACGCCTGGGTTTGAATCCTGGCTCCTCTCCCATTCCAGCTTCCCTAGGAGGCCTGAATCCCTGCCACCCAAAGGGGAGACCTCGATTGGGTTCCCAGCTCCTGCTTTGGCCTGGCCCAGTCCCAACTGTTAGGGGCAAGTAGATGGAAGGTATCTCTCAAGTAAAGTATCTAAGAAATAAAAATAAAATTTTAAGGCAACTGAAAAAGGGCTGTTATCCAAAACACACAAAGAATCCTCAACAATAAGAAAACAAATAGGCACTTGGTGGATTGGTGAACGCACTGCTGGGATGACTGCATCCTACTACATCCTGCGTAACAGTGGCTGGTTTCAGGCCCAGCTCCAGATTACAGCTTCCTGCTAATGCATTCCCTGGGAGGCAGCAGGTGATAATGTCAATAATTGGTCCCTGCTACCCATGTGGGAGCCCTGCATCGGGTTCCTGGTTCCTGGGCTCAGCCTATTACAGCTTTGGCTATTGCAGATGTCTCTTTCTGCGTTTTGAAATAAATAAAACAAGTGAATAAAAATATTGAAAAGCCTTATATCCAGGGAGCAGGCATTTAGCCCAGTGTTTAAGAGCCCCATGTCCCATATGGGAGGGCTTGGGTTCAGTTCCTGGCTTCGGCCCCTGATTTCTAGCTTCCTGCCAATGCAGACTCTGAGAAGCATTGCTGATGGCTCAAGCGATTGTTCTGCTGCCTCTGACCTGGAGTGTGCTCCTGATTCTGGCCCTGGTCTAACTCCAGCCATTGTGGGCATTTGGAGAAGTGAACCAGCAAAGGGAAGCTCTTTCTTACTCTGTCTCTCTGCCTCTCAAATAAGAAAAGATTTTGGAAAACACACACAAAAAATCCATACAAAAACCTGCACCTGGATGTTTATAATATCTTTATTCATCGTTGCCAAAACTTAGAAGCAACTACTATGTTCTTCAGTCAGTGAATGGATTAATAAACTGTGGAATATTAATATACTGGACTATTATTCAATTCTAAGAAATAGAGGGGGCTGGCGCTGTGTCACAGTGGGTTAGGTCACCACCTATAGCACCCAATATGGGTAACCATCTGCGTCCCAGCTGCTCCAGTTCCAATCTAGCTTCCTGATAATGTGCCTGGGAGAGCAGTGGAAGAAGACCCAACAACTTGGGATGGTGCCACCCATCTGGGAAGTCAGCATGGAGTCCCTGCCTACTGGCTTCAGTCTGGCTCAGGCCTGGACACGCCCTGGTAGCAATGGCCATCTGGGGGAGTGAGCACGCAGATGGAAGATCTCTCTCACCTGCCCTTTCTGTAACTCTGCCTTTCAAATAAATAAATCTTTAAATGACAGAAATGTAATGAGCTATGAGCCTATAAAAAACATGGTGGAAACCTAAATACACATAACTAAGCGAATGAAGCCAATCTGAAAAGGCTACAGACTGTATGATTCTAACTGTATGACATTCTGCAACAGGCATAACTAATCAGTAAAATGATTATCACCACCGGGATTAAGGGGGAGGAGGGGACAAACAGGTGAAACCGTGGACAATAAATGTACTCCTAGGGTCTGCGCTGTGGCGTAGCAGGTAAAGCTGCCACCTGCAGTGCCGGCATCCTATTTGGGCACTGGTTCAAGTCCCAGCTGCTCCACTTCCGATCCAGCTCTCTGCTGCGGCCTGGAAAGGTAGTAGAAGATGGCTCAAATCCTTGGACCTCTTCACCTGCATGGGAGACCTGGAAAAGGTTCCTGGCTTCGGATTGGCACAGCTCTGGCCATTGCAGCCTAATGGGGAGTGAACCAGGGGATGAAAGACCTCTCTCCCTCCCTCTCTCTCTGCCTCTCCTCTCTCTGTGTAACTCTTTCAAGTAAATAAATAAATCTTTAAAAGTAAAGGTACTCCTTCTGCTTTGCATAGTAGCCGGTTCCCTCAGCTGTCCAAACTAACAACTCCTAATAGTTATTTCCTAGCCTGTTGCATAGTAACCTGCTATCCAATGGTTGTTGTCACGGCTAAACTTTTGTGAGCTCTCTTTGCACACAGTACCTGGATGGACAGAACCAGTCACAGCCAAAATAGCAGCTAGACTCTGCACAGACCCACGCAAGTTATCAGGTATTACCTTATAGTTCATTGAAGGCTAAGCACCACACTCCATGACCTTTCAGCACCATCTTGGAAACTGCCAGGCATGGGGAAGCCTGACTGCTAATGTGAATGCCCAAGGGACTTTCCAGGTGCCCTTTCTTCCCCCCTATTGTGTTCCACCACCCAGGTCTGTCAGTTTGGTGCCCCGTTTACTCTAGCTTCATACATTTTAAAGCCCCTTTTGGAATGGGGAGGACAATTTGGGTCCTCCTTCTCCTTCCACGGCTGTCTTGTAGATAAAGCTTCTCTCTCAAGATTCTGCTGTGTGGTGTTTGCTTTTTGAGTCCTTCAGGTGAGGTAAGCCTGTTGCTTGGCAACATGGGCAGGGTGCAGAGGATTTTCAGTGAGACTTCTCTGTATGAAACTGCAATTGTGGGTACATATCATTACACATTGTCAAGGATGGATGCCCAACACCAGGAATTTACCCTAATGTGAACTATGAATTGAGGAGGTAAGGACATGGCAATGTAGGTTAATCAGTTGAAGCAAATATGGCACTCTAAGAGGGGCCGTTGGTAGTTGTGGGTGGGGAATGGGGGTAATTAGGGGAACTCTGTACTTTTTGCTCAATTTTGCCATGAACCTGAAACTACTCTAAACAAGGTTTTATTTTTTAAAAAGTTTATTTATTTATTTGAAAGGCAGAAGTACAGAGAGAGAGATCTTCCATAGGCTGGTTCACTCCCTAACTGGCTGCAATGGCCAGAATTGAGCCAATCTGAAGGAGCCAGGAGCTTCCTCCGGGTCTCCCACACAGGTACAGGGGCCCAAGCACTTGGGCCATCTTCTACTGCTTTCCCAAGCCATAGCAGAGAGCTGGATTGGAAGTGCAGCAGTGTAAGATGGCCCAAGTGCTTGGGCCCCTGCCACCCATGAGGGAGAGCCAGATGAAGTTCTAGGCACCTGACCCAGCCCTGGCCAATGCAACCATTTAGGGAGTGAACCAGTGGATGAAAGCTCTCTCTTGCTCTCTCACCATCTGTTACTCTTTCAAATTAATCTATCCTAAAAAGCAGAGAGTGGCAGTTCTAATCTAAAATACATGCCCTCAAGACTACATCTGAGAAGGCAGTTCCTTGCTATGAGTTGCAATTAAAATGCAAGAACACAGTATGCTTCTGTTTTGGGGGTGTCTATGATATGCAAGACTGTATGAAGAATTGTAGACACTACTTCATTTCTATTGCTATTGATAAGCTGTCTGGGGAACAGTCAGTTGGTAAGACAATGGGGCTATAAGAGGCCACTGATGGAAATGATGTCTCAGCCTTACAGGCCAACATATTCTACAGGGCGCCTTGCTCTTGGCAGGGCAGAATCAGCCAAAAGAAATGTGAACAAGGGAGATAGATGGAGGAAGGGGCATAATAGTTGTGATTTACTGTAAGAAAAATTTATAATTCAATCCTAGAAGAAAGTTAAGGAAATTAAAAAAATATTCCCAATTTTCTATAAAAAGATATTTTAAATACATGTGATAATAAAAGCTAACAGTTGGATAACAGTATGTTCATTGTTCTGTTTTCTGTATACTTGACTCATTTACTTCTCATTATAATTCCTATTGTACAGCTGAGACAAGCCAAGATCACAGACACACACAACCACTAAAGGATGGAGTCAAATTTCCAGAGGCAAACTCTTGACTGTTCTCTCAATGCCACCATAGTCTGGGGATTCTTCCAGAACATAAGGGATTCCAGGAAACTTGCATTGGCTCATTCAAGTCCAGTTTTCAATCAACCATCTTGAGACAGGATTCAGTTGCTCCTTTCCATTCAGAGGGTTAGTTCTGAGCCATAAACTGTGAAGTCCCCCAGGCGCCTACGGAGAGGCACGGTCTGTTACACTGCCACCTGCAAGTCCACAGACCACAGACAAGGCGCCTCTGATTTACTAGGCCTCTCCCTGCTGGTCCACGGAGTGGTTAATCTTCTGCCCTGGGGTAGAGTCTGACAGCTCCCAAAGGTCCCATGAAGTACTCTTTTCAAAGTGAAATTCTCAATCACATAAATTTGCACCAGACTTGGTCTGGATCCAACTCCAAGCTCCCGCCCTGAAGGCCCCAGGCAGCAGTTGGCTGCACTTTACTTCCTGGGTTGTTTGAGTCCTCGGGTGCAGACCACAGTCTTTGTTCAATAAAACAGTGATTTAAAACTTCATTCTTCCTGTTGTAAGACGGTGCCAGGGCATCATCGTCCTGTCTTCAACAGGGAGCACCCAACTCTGCAGCCGCCCGATGGGAGATTATTAGATGCTCTTATTCAACCCTCCATCTGCTTTTTGAAGAATTTACTACCCTTACCCATCAAAGAGATTTTTTTCCATTTCTCAATTCAAGTTTTGGGCCTTTGTAAGGATTCCATTTCCCTTAGACATTCAGATTACGCCTTTTCTTAGGTGAGAGTACTTGGGGTTTCCTCACCTCTCCCCGGGCGCCTCCATGGTTTTCTGAAGATGACGATGAGAAGGAAGGGGTTTCCTTATTCTGCAAACCCTAACTGAAAAGAAACACAAGCAAAGATGGTGTCTTCGTGTGGGGCAGTGCTGAGGGAAATGTTTATGGCAGGAGAGAAGATATCTAGTGAATTTCTGATAGCCTTAAACTTTTTATGAACAATTCTGTAAGAATTCCATTACACGGGGTTGTGTGTGTGTGTGTGTGCAGTGCCATGGCTCACTTGGTTAATCCTCCACCTGTGGCGCCGGCATTCCGTATGGGCACTGAGTTCTAGTCCTGGTTGCTCCTCTTCCAGTCCAGCTCTCTGCTGTGGCCCGGGGGGGCAGTGGAGGATAGCCCAAGTGCTTGCGCCCTGCACCCCATGGGAGACCAGGAGGAAGCACCTGGCTCCTGGCTTCGGATCGGTGCAGCACGCCAGCCGTGGAGGCCATTTGGGGGGTGAACCAACAGAAGGAAGATCTTTCTCTCTGTCTCTCTCCCTCACTAACTCTATTTGTCAAAAAAAAAAAAAAAAAAGAATTCCATTGCAGGGCCCTTCATCCTTCTCACTCATTTTATCATGGAGTATGCTGATGTGGACATCATTCATGCCCTTTCCATCTTTCTTTCCTCCTGGTGTTGTGGGAACATGTTTCCTGGTTGTTTTATTCCAGTTTCTCGCCTTTGCATGAAGTAAGAATGGAAAGCAGGGACATAAGTAAAATGCAAAAAAGGGAGTTGGATTTATTTAAAGAGAGTGAGTGTGCATTCATACATGAGTGCAGGCAAAGTTACAAAGAGAGATGCTCACCATGAGAGAGAAGGGGGCAGGGGAGACAGAAAACAGGCTGCCCATCTAGTCCAGTGGCCCTCTTTATGCAGAGGGGGGTGCTGTAATTGCAACAGGATGGAGTTCAGGTGGGATTCAGTGGGTATGATGTCCTCTGGGAAAGTTTTCATGCTGTCTCCACATGGAGTTCAGTGTATACATGCTCATTATGGTGTCTTCATGGTACTGGAGACAGTGCATCAGGGGAAAGTGGGTATGCTGGGTTGGCATGCAGGGGGATGGACTTAGGGTGCAGGGCTAGAGACAAAACTGAGGAAAGTCTTCCAGCTCTCTTATTCCCTGACTCCTTGCCTAGCCACATAGCTCTGACACATGGTAGGACTGTACTTCTTGGCTCCCTTCAAGTAAGGTGAGGCCATATTATTTTCTTTGCCTACTGGAACTTGAGAAGTGACATGTCATTTCTAGGTGAGAAATGTAAAAGCTAGTACTGGGACAGTATGACTCCAGATTCTTTGAAACAACTTGTATGCACAAATTATAAAACAAAATTTTACACCAAAATAAATTTATCTCACTTTTGTTTCTTTTATGATTTTGTTTATTTATTTGAGAGGTAGAGTCACAGACAAAGAGAGGGTCTTCCATCCACTGGTTCATCCCCAAACGGCCCAGACAGCTGGCGCTCAGCCAATCAAAAGCCAGGAACCAAGAGCTTCCTCTGGGTGTCTCAAGTGGGTGCAGGGGCCCAAACACTTGCTCTATCCTCTACTGCTTTCCCAGTCCATTAGCAGAGAGCTGGATCTGAAGAGGAGAAGCTAGGACATGAACTAGTTCCCATATGGAATGCTGGTGCCACAGGCAGAGGCTTAGCCTACTATGCCACAGTGCCGGCTCTCTTATTTTAACTTTCCACAAACTTTTTCAAATATCCGAATCTATGCAACCCAGTGGGTTGAAATATGATTGAAATGCAAAAAATGTGAGTTTAGAAGTGGCTGAAAGCTTTCCAAATGTTGGGAAACCTCAATTTATAGATTGAAATTGCTCAATGAGAGCCTAATCCATATAAAGAGAAAACTGTCCTAAGCAAAGCAGAAATGGAAGAAATCTAAATACAAAAAAAAAAAAAAAAAACCACCTTGAAAATGTGAAAACAAACGATAGTGTGTGGCACATCCCCGAGTGATGGCTGGCTTCTCCCTCAGAAACAATGGAGAGACATCTTCAGTGTATTCAAGGAAAATATCCTCCACTTCTGATTTATATCTAGTGGAACTATTATAACATGAATTGTACAGGTACTGATAGTGTGGTTCAGTGGGTTGAGCTGCCATTTGGGATGCTTTCATTTCATATCAGAGTGCTTGTCTATTCCTGATTTAGCTTCTGCCTAATTCACACCCAATAAGGCAGCAGATGATGGCTCAAGTATTTGGGTCCCCACCATCCACATAGAAGACCTAGACTGAGTTCTGGGATCCTGGCTTTGGTTTGGTTTTGCCCCAGCTATTATGGATATTTGGAGAATGAAGCAGCAGATGAAAGATCTGTCATTTTGTCTTTCAAATAAATGTATATAAGCATTTCAAATAAATATATGTAAACATTAATGTATAAGATGAACAAAAACTATCTTCTGAATAATGAAAAAACAACATAGTGAATCAGCAGAAGACCCATTCTCCAGGCTTGAAGAAAATGATGCAAGGTTGTTACTTGCTAGTAGAAGAAAGAATCATAACCACTAAAGTAGTAATCATCTCTGTGAGCAAATATGAAGAACTTCAGACCTTTTATTTCTCTTTAATTTTTTCAAATGAAATATGATTATTTGCCTCACCATGTGATACATTCATATGTTAATTCGATGTGTGAATACAGGAATAAAACTAGCATAATATAGAGAGATCATAAATGGAACCATTCAACTGGAAAGCCCCTGTATTTCGTATAAAGTAGTGCAGTATAACTCCAAGGGTATTGTGATAAATTACTATTATAATACCTTATAGCAATTAGTAACAAATTAAAGCCTACAACCATATGTCAGTCAAAGGAAATTAATGCAATAAAGCAGCATATTTATTTGCCAAAGCTGCCATAACATGATACTATAGAGTGGGCAACATAAACAACAGAAATTCATTTTCTCATAGTTCTACAGAATGAAAGATTAAGAACAAGATGCTTGGGGCTGGCATTGTGCTGTAGTGGTTAAGCCACTGCCTGAGATGTCAGCATGGCATACGGGTGCTGGTGAGTTTTAGCTGCTCCACTTCAGATTCAGCTCTCTGCCAATGGCCTGGGAAGCAGTGACCCCTGTCACCCATGTGGGAGACCTGAAAGAATCTCCTGGCTCCTGGCTCCAGCCTTGCCCAACCCTGGCCATTGCAGCCATGTGGGGAGGGAACCAATGGATGGAAAACCTCTCTCTCTGTCTCTAACTCTGCCTTTCAAATACACAAATAAATTACCTAAAAAAGAGGAAGAACAAAACGTTGCAGGCTTGGTTTCTGCTAAGGTCTTTCTTGTTTGGTCAGTGATGGCCAGTTTCTTACCATTTCCTCATAGGGCCTTTTCTTTGTGTGTGTCTCTCTTACAAACACACCACTTGAATTGGGCCCACCCATAGGACCTCCATTAACGTTAATTTCTCCTTTGAAGGCCTTATCTCAAAATATAGTCACTGGTGTTTAGTGTTCACATATGCATTTTGGGGAGACACAAATATTTAGTCTATGACAATAGAGCTAACTAGCCAGAGTACCTCATTTAAACTATTTTATGGGCCTATGCAACTATCCAATGCTTAAGTGTCAGTTAAGATGCCTGGAATACTTGGGATTGAAACCCAGCTTTGCCTCCTGACTCCAGCTTCCTCATCAATCGACCCTGGTAGGCTGTGGTGATGGCTCAAGGAATTAGGTTCCAGCCATCCTTGTGAAAGATTTGGATTGAGCTACCATCTCTTGCCTAAATGACTAGTCATTTAGGGAGTAAACCAGTAGATGGAAACTCACTCTCTCTTTCTCTATATATATATACACACACAATAAATGCATATATGTATATATGTACATATATGTATGTATATGTGTACATACATTTATCAAATAAATAGAATAACATAGCTATACATGTTTTATATATAAATTTATATACAATGAATGAATATATTTTGAAAAAAATTATTAAAAATATATCATGAGCCAAAAACAAGGTAGTTAACAAAAACAGAGGAACAAATCAGATGAGATAAACAAAAAATAAGTGACTAAATAGTAGACCTAATTGCGCCATATTCATAGCTTAAATGTAAATGGACTAATAATTAAGGCAGAGATTACCAGTATGCTATCTACAAGTGCCACACTTGATCTACAAAGACAAAAACAGACTGATAGTGAAAGGATGGAGAAAGCTACACTAAGCAGAGTTGGGTGTAAAGCCTAGTAGTTAAGATCCCTGCATCTCGTATTGAGGGATCTTGGTTTCTTGCCCACCTCTGGCTCCCAAGTCTACTTTCCTGCTACTACAGACCTTGCAGAGCAGCAATGTTGACTCAGATAATGGAGTTCCTGACTCTGGCTTCAGCGAAACACATTCTCTGCTATGGCTTTTATCTGGGAAGTGAACCAGTAAATGGGACCTCTTCCTCGCTCTCATTCTCAGGGGAGAGATTTTTCATCTTCTTGTTCACTCCCCAGATGGCTGCAATGGCCAGGGTTGAATTGGGCTGAAGCCAGGAACTCTATTCTGGTCTCTCATGTGGATCATAGGGACCTTAGCATACTTAAGTCATCAACTGTTGCCTCCCACGACTTCATTAGCAGGAAGCTGGATTGAAATGGAGTAGCCAGGACTTGAACCAGGCACTACGATACAGGATACAGGTGTCCCAAGCAGAGACTTAACTGCTGAACCAAGTGCTGCCCTACAATTCAGTGAATTTTAACACAGCCACAATCAAGACACAAAACTGTCATATCAGTGTAGACTCTCTGGGCTTCCCCTTGGTGGCCATACCCTCCCCAGTCCTAGCCACCACTGCTCTGCTCTCTGGTCCCATACTCACACTTTTATCTTTTCAAGAACATTGAATAAATAGAATCACATAGCTAACCTGGGACATCTTAAAAATTTTGAAGTGATTATAGATTCACAGAAAGTCTGAAGAGTAGTCCTGAAAGATCCCAGCACCCCTTGACCTAGTTACCCCAATGATGAGATGCTATATAACTATAGTGTAGCATCAGAGCTGGGGAGGTGGTGTCGTACAAGTCCCAGACCTCATTCAGATATCATCAGTTTTATTTGCACTCACTCATGGGTGTGTGGGTAATTCTGTATAATTCTATCACATGAAGATTCATAAAACCATAATTGCAATCAAGATAGAGAACTGTTCCAGCATCACAATTATCCATTTGGTACCCCTCTATTGTTCCATCTTGTGGAGTTAATTTTTTAGGAAGCTTTTGTGTGTTCAATCCCTCTACACCCCTACCTCCCTTTAAAAATTATTTGAGAGGCAGAAAGAGCAAGAGAGGAGGAGACAGAGAGGGTGAGTGTCTATCTGCTGGTTCATTCCCTAGATGCCTACCATGGCCAGAGTGCCAAAGCTGGGAGCTAGAGATGCAATCCATGTCTCCTTTTGGTGGCAGGAATCCAATTACTTGAGCCATCACCCTCCTTGCCAGGGTTTGCATTAGCAGGAAGTGTCTAGAACTGGAGCTGGGAATCTAACCCAGGTAACTCCAATATAGGAGGTGGGTATCTTAACTGCTATACTACATACTCGCTCTCCTCCCCTGCCCGTTTTTAAACTAATGCAAGAAGCAGAACCAACTCATTACTTTTTCATGTATTTTTTTCACTGACGTGATTGTATGGGAAAGATCAACAGAAGAAAAAATTCACTCGACTTCATTTCATTTCATGATAGTTACTGAAAATAATTTTGTCACATGCAGAGAGGGGCATTAGAAAATTATCTTTCCCAGGTGTCAGGTGCCCTCCATGGGTCGCTATTTGGATATGTGGACTTCCCCAGGCGTCAGGTGTGAACAGAATCCCACCCCTTGAAATGAGTCCTAATTCCCTTACAGCTGGTGAGATAAATGGCAGACTTTTAATAGTTTTTCCTCTTCAGTGGTTTTTTAAAAAAACACATTTCTTAATAAAAAGTATGGCATGTAAAATGTCACGGTATGGTACTATATAGATGAACTGTGGAAATGGAATAAATCAAATTTATTTTTTAAGTTAATAAAACCTTTTTTTTTTTTTAGGGGAAAAGTACTTTTCAAGCCTGTGAAATCTCAGTTTTCCCTCTGGCTTCTTTTGCCAGCCAATCAGATTTATTATTTCAACAGCTGCAGATATTCAGTTTCCAATTTGGGTGTATTTGCTTCAATTAAACAGTGTTTTTAATTTGTGAGAGAGAGAGAGAGAGAGAGAGAGGGAAAATGAGCTCCCATTTGCTGGTTTACTCCCCAAACGCCTGTGAGGGTATGCACTGGCAGGAAGCTAGAACTGGGCGCTGAAGGTGGGCTCAAATCCACATACTTGGATATGGGATGCAGGTGTCTTAACCGCCAGGTCAAAGGCCCACCCCCATAAACATCATTCTTTAAGAAGCCTGCTGCTTTGGGATTCATACTGATTGACAGAGGACTCTGACTTCTTACCCATGCACAATCTGCTTTGTACATTCCTTCTGTCTTGGGTTAATATTTATTAGAAACATGAAGATGGTGCCTAGCATTTTGGCACATTATTCCTTCACAAATGTCTGGTCACAATGGGATTTTTCTTCTAGAGCCTGGACAGAGGCTTTAGCTCCTGAGGGCACATCTTATTTGCCAGATCCTGGACTGGAATAACATACAAACTATATGCTAATGGGCAGGGACAAGCAGGAGCCACTTTTCCCTCCAAAATTTGCTTTTCAAGTTTTCATTGATGCTTTTTATGTGCAGTGTGTGTTCTATGAAATGGGAATTATAAGCCAAGGTGTGGACAGTTTTCAAATCCGATTTAAGCAATTCATTATGTGATTGAATAAATGTGTTGTCTGTGGTTCTCGGCAAGTAGCTTTCTCTGGGGTCCACCCACATGGGTACTGAGGAATCCCGCCGGACACTGAAGTGCCTCTCCGTGGAATATCCTCCCTTTGCCTGTGCGGACTCTCTACGCTTCCCCACTTACAGCTGCCTGATCTAGCAAATAAAAGTACAAGATGAACAGTGACGTCAGACATCATCCCCCACCCCACCCCCGCCCGCCCGCGGCTCCTCCTGGGTCTGGCTGCTGAGTACCCCAGTGCCCCTCTGCACAGGCCTGGGCTCTGAAGGTGGCCTTTCTCACAGCTGGAGTTACTCTCTGTGCGCAGAAACTGCTTCTTCTCTTTTTTTTTTTTTTTTTGACAGGCAGAGTGGACAGTGA
Organism: Lepus europaeus; assembly: GCF_033115175.1. Classification (NCBI taxonomy): domain Eukaryota; kingdom Metazoa; phylum Chordata; class Mammalia; order Lagomorpha; family Leporidae; genus Lepus; species Lepus europaeus. Next base: position 100,999,419 of record NC_084827.1, on the reverse strand, counting down.
GAGAGGGAGACAGAGAGAAAGGTCTTCCTTTTGCCGTTGGTTCACCCTCCAATGGCTGCTGCAGTAGGCGCGCTGCTGCTGGCGCACCGCGCTGATCCAATGGCAGGAGCCAGGTGCTTCTCCTGGTCTCCCATGGGGTGCAGGGCCCAAGCACTTGGGCCATCCTCCACTGCACTCCCTGGCCACAGCAGAGAGCTGGCCTGGAAGAGGGGCAACCGGGACAGGATCGGTGCCCCAACCGGGACTAGAACCCGGTGTGCCGGCGCTGCAAGGCGGAGGATTAGCCTAGTGAGCCGCGGCGCCGGCCTGCTTCTTCTCTTGACACGTGGTCCCTGCAAAGGGGATGCTCTCACCATTCCTCTGTGGTCTCCTCTAATCCCGCCTCACCCTTGAGCCCTGGGAATGGCCCGTTGTTACCTTCTCCTCAGTGTCCCACTCAAAAGAGCCACTTGTTTCCTGCCAGAACTCTCAGTGACACAAAGTGGCTCTACCATTGTAATTTTTAGAACTATAAATGATAAATGGAAGCAGAGCACTACTGAGTTGCTTAGCTCGATGCTGTGGACTTACGTAACTTCAAGGATGCTTTACCTTAATTCATGAAGCTTCTTCAACTGGAGGTGGATCCCAAGAGCACTGGTTTCGGAGGCCTTGGAAATGGGTCTACTCATTTACTATTACGTATAACCCTACGCTGAAGATTTCTATCCACGTAACACTGTGCTTCCTGTATTCTCTTCCTTGCACATATCCAATTGTTTGAATCTTATGAAATTCAAGTCACTAAATTCACTTCCCTTTCAAATACATGTGTGCATGTACATGAGCATATGTGTGTGTAAATTTAGAAAGGAAACAGGGTAAATTCATCTTGATAATACTACAGAATATTGTATAGTTATTGAAAATACTGAGGTGGCAGGTGTTTTGCTTAGCAGTTAAGATGCCCACATGCCATATCGTAGTGCCTGGGTTCCACACTCACTCTGGCTTGTGATTCCTGTTCCCTACTAACAGAGACCCTAGGAAGCAGTGATGATGGCTCAGATAATTGGGTTCTTTCCCCAACTCTGGGCTTCCTGGGATTGCTGCAGACATTGGAGAGTGAATCAGTGGATGGGGAGCACTTTCATGCTCTCAAACAAAGAAATAAAAGAATGAAAAAAAAATGAACCTGAGGTTAAACAATATGAAACATTTCTGTTTGTGCTAATATGGAAATTGCTCCCAGACTATTTGTCACTTAACGAAACCAAGACCAGAACAAAAACCATAGAAGCAAATGATTTGTGAAGATGTATACCTACATTACATTGTCCTCCTTTGACTCTCTGCCACTATCCAGTTGTTTGGCGGTATGTAGGTGTCATCACTAAGAGTAGATTGGGGGAAGGGGTTATATAGCACATCACCGACAGTGATTTCTTTAGGGGTCATGGAGAGATAGAGTGTGACCTGTGCTTTCCCACTGGTTCTCAATGCTAGGTACTGTGAAGGATTATTACACATCTTTTACAACTCATGTTCTGTGTTCATGTATGCTTTCTCATAAAACTTTACCAATATGACAGTAAAGATATGAAGAGACACTGAGGGACAACTCCAGTGGCTTAGAGATGGCAGTGAGATGTTAGAGACTGAAAGTTTAGTATAAGTGATGACTGAATTAATAGAAGAGTAAAAACTGAAACTTGGGTTTCTGCCAAGACATTTGCCTATGAGAAGCAAACTCCTTCATGGCCCATACCACTGGGGACACTCAGGAGTAAGAGACACCATGTGCCTTCAAAAGGACAAGATGCAGTTTACAAATGGGATATTATTTGAAGGTTAAATATAAGGAGTTTGAACTTCTATCCCATCCCCTGAAGTTCAGTGATTTCCTTGAACTTCTTGAACAAGTAAATCCCCTAAACTATGGATCTATCTGAATTATAAGGAGTCTTCAAAAAGCTCACAGAAGTGAGAGGCATTTGGTGTGTTGGTTAAGACATTACTTGGGTTGCCTGTATCTCAGATAGGAGTACCAGAATCTACATCTTGGATCCACTTGAGGTCCCAGTTTCCTGCCAATGCACACTGCGGGAGGCAGCAGGTGATGGCTCAAGTACTTAGATCCATGCCACTCAAATGGGATATCTGAATTGAGTTCCTGGATCCAGCTTTCATCCTGGCCCAGCCCAGCTGTTGTGGGCATTTGGGGGAAAAATAGTAAATAGAGATTTCTATCTGTGTGCCTCTGTCATTTCTTTCAAACAAATACAATTTTTAAAAAGCTCATGAAAAATGTGTATTGTGAGAAAACTGCAAGGATTTTTTAACAATTTGTTGTGCAAAAAGAAGTTTCTTTCAATTCTATTTTCCATGAATATTTTGAAGTTCCCTAGTATAGTTCTTCCTCAACTACTGAATCATTGAACTTTTACCCTATCCTCTGAAGTTCAGTGATTATACCCCAACAAACCAAGAAGGAGAGGGGAGGTCTGATCCTTGGAGAAATTATACTACAGATGCTGAACTCAGGAACAACAGATAGGACTGAAGGCGGGATGAGGTACTGGACAACAAATAGTGGACTGAATGAAAAGCCACGTGCCACATGGTCCACCCCAGGCCCTCCTCCCTCCTCAGCCCTGAGAATGGAAGACCTGGGCCCCTCAGTCAGGAACTGGACAGTTCTTCTTTGGAGAAGTTCCAAGAAAAAGGCCTACTCACTTCTGGGGGGGTCATTCAATAAAACATCCAAGTTCACATGATGACTATATAGAGACATCTATCAGCCAGCAAACCCCATTTACATATCAAGAGTTTCTAAATTGCCTTTCAGCACCTCACTTTTAGATATGACTGGGCAGATTTTTTAGGGAAGTCTCTTATGTGAAATATAGGAACAGGAAAAAAAAAAAAACAACAAGAATCAAAGATATGCACAGAGCAGAAAAAAGCCTTTAAGCTACTAATATCCTTGAAAGATACGTGATGACACTGCCACCAGAAGTGTGCAATGAATATATTAATTTTTGATTCTCATCTGCAGAGATTGAACTACTAAGCAGAAACTGCCCCACACTGTGAAATACCTAAAGTGAGTGGGCCGAAGAATTGTCCATGAACTAGAGAGAAAGGAAAAACTGAAAATGGTACCTCTAATGGGAAGGGTCCATCTGATTGTAGGAGGGCAGGACAGTAGGAAAGGTCCATCCATATGCACACACTAGTGGTATGTCTACATGCATTCCAAAGAGGAATAGAGAAACCGGGAGCAGTTCCACTAAGAGAGGTCCATGGTAGGAGGAGAGTGAACAAGAGGGACACATTTAAGCAGGGTCCATGGCAAAAAAAGAGAACTCTCTCCTTCCTTGCACCTCCTCTCATAAGGGAAGGGGTGGCAACCCAACTGGATACACAAACACAGTGGTGTCTTGGCATGCACATTAATCCCTGGCTTGACAGATGCATTCTGGGAAGGTGGGCAAATCAAATGGACAGTTACATAAACAGCATCATTTTGCAAGGATTAAGAGTTCCAGCTTGCCTAAACTTTAACTGTCTGCTTAGTTATCCACATCACGTCTGAGAAATAGAAATAGGGCACTAAGGTGATAGACTAACCATAGAACAATAAGGAGCTTTAGAAATGGAAACTATGGGTACTGGCCTGAAGCACTGGCATCCCATATGGATGCTAGTTCCAGACCCAGCTGCTCCACTTCTGATCCAGATCTCTGCTACGGCCTGGGGAAGCAGTAGAAGATGGCCCAGGTCCTTGGGCCCCTGCACCCATATGAGAGACCTAGAAGAATTCCTGGCTCCTGGCTTTGGATCGGAGCAGCACCGGCCACTGCAGCCAATTGGGAAGTAAACTATCGGATGCAGGACCTCTCTTTCTCTCTCTGCCTCTCCTCTCTCTGTGTAATTCTGACTTTCAAATAAATAAATAAATATTTAAAAAAAAGAAATGGAAACTATGTTGTCTTATGTAAAAATTCAATAGAGAAGTTAAAAGACAAATTTGAAGAATCCTTCAAAAGTAGAACAAAAATACTAGAAAAGGAGAAAAATAGTTTAAGTGGTTATTGTATAATTGATAGAGTTCAGAGAAGAGACAAGAGAAGCAGAAATTGCTGAAGATACTGTGTTGGTCTGAGTTGCACAGAGAAATGGAAGCCACAGGAAGATATGTGTGGTATAAAGGACTGGCTCATAGGATTATGGAGGCCAAGAAGTCCCAAGACCTGCATTCAGCCAGCTGGAGGCGCAGGAGACACGATGCTGTAAGTTGCTGTCCGAGTCCCAGTCCGAAGGCAGGAGAAGACTCTGTCCCAGCTTGAAGACAATCAGGAGGGAAGAGCAAATTTTCACTCAGCCGTTTTTGTTCCTGTAAAGCTCCAGTGGATTTGATGATAAACACCTACTCTGAGGAGGGCGATCTGCTTTACTCAGTCTACCAATTCAGATGTTAACCTGCTAGTTCCTTCTCCAAACACCCAAAAATGTTGGGGCTGGGCCAGGCTGAAGCCAGGATCCCAGAGCTCAATATAGGTCTCCTATGTGGGCAGCAAGGACCTACGTACTTGAGCTATCTGCTGTCTTCCAGGGTGCAGATCAGCAGGAAGCTGGATCAGAAGCAGAGCCAAAACTCAAACCAGGCACTCAGATATGGGACGTGGGCATCCCAAGCAGCTACTTAATCTCTGTGCCAAATGCCTGCCTTAAGATAACTTTTAACCAAGTATCTGGGCATGCTATGGCTATGGCTCAAATTGACACAGAAAATTAACCATCACGGATAAGACACAGGAACACGTCCCAGGGTGCAGAACATGACTCCTCAGTAAAGAGCCCCACTGAGAATGGGAAATGAAAATGACCTCTACCAAAACAAATCACTGTAAAATTTCCCAAGACTCTAATGGCCTCCATAGAGAAAAAGAGAGATCACCAGGAAATAGAAGAGCATAGGACTCCCAACAACAACACAAGTTAAGAGACAATGGAACAATGCTTTCAAAATTCATGAGGACATCTTTGTAACCCAGTTCTCTGCCAGCCAAACTATTAAACACAAGGACAGCCAAAAAGTTGTTTTCACAGAGGCAAACAGACTTCAAAAACTTTGCCCCCCCCCCCTTTTTTTCATCTTCTGGAAGCTTCTGGAGCTTATGAGTCACTAAAAGGTGAATGAATCAAGAAAAAGGAAATTTGAGTGTGGAAACAGGAATTTCAACAGAGGAAAGAGGCTGGCTGAGTTTCTAGAGTGTTGGTGAAGAGATGTCCAAAAACAAACAGAAGGAAGAGGATCCAGGAGAAACATCTCCACTAAGAAAAAGGTGGAAAGAAAACAGAACGTGTTGCTAGAATGCTTTTGGTGCTTGACCATGTTGCCTTAAGAGAACTGGGGAAGTATAAGGCAAAGTATGTACTATATACATCCACTCACACATACCAGAACAAACAACATGAATAGGTAGGCAGCATTTAATTCCAGGAAAAGCAAAAATATATAGGAAAGAAAATGTTAACAGTGCATTGCTTACTCATGAGCAATTTTTTTGCCTTACAATTGTATTGTAAAATTTGAATATTTACTTAATGAAAAATTATGATCAAAATACATAGGGAAGGAGAAGTGTGTGTGTGTGTGTGTGTAAAGCTGGTGAAAAGGGCACCAAATTCCTATTTTTCACAGTGGGGTTAAGTAGATAATGTGTGTCTTAGCTCAGGCTGCTGTAACAGAATACCATACATTGGGTTGCTTACTAACTCACTGATTTCTTACGGTTCTGGAGGCTGGAAGTCTGAGTTTAAGGTGCTACCATGGTTGAGTTTTGTTGAGGGTCTGCTTCTGAGTTGCTGACTGCCAACATCTTGTGACCTTACATGGTAGAGACACAATAGGAGTCTGGGGTCTCTTCTGTAAGGGCACACATCATGCATAAGGCTCCACCCTCATGCCTCACTCACCACCTGAAGACCCCACCTCCTCAGACCATCACACTGGGGGTTAGGATTTCAACATATAAATCTGGAGAGGACACAAACTTTCAGCCCATTGCAAAGTCTAAAACTGTTTAGATAGGGTCCAGCACTGTGGCACAGTGGGTTAAGGCTAGGGACTGAAGGACCAGCATCCCATAGGGGTACCCGTTTGAGTCCTGGCTGCTCCACTTCCAATCCAGCTCCCTGTTAACACACCTCAGGAAGCAGTGGAGAATGGGCCCACTCTACCCAAGTGGGAGACCCGGAAGAAGCTCCTGGCTTTGGCCTGGCCCAGCCCAGGGCCATTGAAGGCATTTGTGGAATGAGCCAGGGGGTGAAAGATCTCAGTCTCTCTTCTTGATCTCTAACTCTGCCTTTCAAATAAAGAAATCTTAAAAAAAGAAAAAAAAACTGTTTAATAAGTAGCCGCATAAATTTATTACTAGAAATAGAGTGGGGGTGGACATTTAGCCCAGCAGTTAAGATGCCTGTATCCCATACTGGATTACGTGGGTTCAACCCTTGACTGCAGTTCCTGCTAATGTGGACCCTTGGAGGCAGTGGTGGTAGCTTTAATAACCATGTCCCTGCCACCCATGTGGGAGACCTGGATTCTGTTCTTTGCTTCTGGCTTCAGTTCCAGCCAGGCCATTGTGGACATCTAGGGAGTGAGCCAGCAGATGGGATCTCTCTCTCTCTCTCTCTCTCTCTCTCTCTCTCTGTGTCAAATAATTAGTTGAGGAGTAAAGGAGTTAAATGTAAAGGGAAAAACAATGAATTGGACTAAAGGTTGCTTATACCTTTGGGTTGCTAATTCTGGTGCTAAGTACTGCTGGTTCTTTGTTGTCATTGTTATTTGGTAAAGTTGCAGAGCATTCAGTTGACCTTACAAACCATCTCTGGGCATTTTGTGACTGTACCAAGTTTAAATATGTATATATATGTATGTTTATTTCAAATGCAGTGAGGAAATGAAGGGGGTGGGGAGGGAGAGAGAGAGGGTACAAGAGATAGATCTCTTCTCCTGATTAACTTTCCAAGTGGCTACAACAGCTGGGGCTGTGCCAGGTTGAAGCCAGGAGGCAGGAGCTCAGTCCAAGTCTCCCACGTGGGTGGCAGAGATCTGATCACTTGTGTCATCATTGCTGCTTCCTAGGGAGTGCATTAGCAGGAAGCTGAAATCAGGAGCAGAGCTGGGACTTGAACGCAGGCACTCCCATATGGGAGCATCTTAACAGCTTTGCCAATTGCCTGCCCATATCCAAGATATCTTTATAATCCAAAGAAATTATATATAAAGTGATATAAAATATATCCATGGTAAAGGTTTTCTTAATTTTTCTTGAATGAGTTTGGGTCCAAACAAGATAGCTTGATGTTAATTACCTATTAGTTTTTAATTTAATTAATTTATTTTTATTTTTAATTATTTTTTAATTTAATTAATTTAATTTTAATTCAAATACTTAGACAAGTAAAATGGTTAAGTGCATTAAGAGACATACTTTATTACATTAGTATTATTTAGAAAACATTTCCCTGAGAGTAAAGCAATTTTATCATAAATTAAACGTATTAGCTCGCTTTGAAGTACTGTTGCTAAGAACCTTTATATAGAATCAGATAGTTCTGTAATTTTATTTTACTCTTCTACATGAATTTTTAGCACATTTCCTAAATAACCATTAAAGGAAACAACCGTTGATTAATACTTTAAAAGTTAATGAATTATTTAGACACATCCTTTAGAGATATTTAGAAATATCTTCTCAGATAATTTCTTCTTCCTAATCAGGGCTGAAGAATTAATATCCAGTGTCTATATCTTGGCTTGAATTTCTTTAAATTATCTTCACATAAGTAATGTTCTTAAAATAAACATGTAGCTATGCAGAAAAGAATCCGGAGGCATAGATAGTAAAAAGCCCACAGTGGAGAGCTGCAAAATGGAACTGGGAAGGGCTTTTCTAAAGTGTTTTATGGCTTTGGAGAGTTCATTTTATAATCAGAATACCCTGCACACATGCCCGTGGATGCAACATGTACACTGGGCTATGTAAAACGAAAGAGGGGACGCTACCCAGGGCTTTGTGCTCATTACTGCAGCTCCTTACGGTCTCCACCTTTGTCGCAGAAGCATTTCACAGGCACAAGCCTCAGAGGATTTCCTGTTCGGCTCCACATGACATTCCAGGATTGAGTTCAGTCACTTTGGTCAAGTGACCCTGAACTGGAGTGACCAAAGGCAGCTGCTTAGATGCCAGCTGGGGGAAGTACGTTAATGTTATGTCCAAGCCTGGCCAATAGGCAACCCCTCTTCAGTTTAAGTCAGCCACGGAAAACACACTGGAAAGCACAGGAAGTGTACTTTACAGGTTAAAAAAAAAAGTAACAGAAATAAGTTATGATGATTAGTTTTACTTTTTATTTGAAACAGAAAGAGGAGATCTTCCCCAAATGCTCACAACAGCTATGGCTGGATCAGGCTGAAGTCAGGAGCCCAAACTCAATTCAGGTCTCCCATAGAGGTGGCAGGGACCCAATTACTTGAGACATCACCTGCTGCCTCCCAGGGTATATATTAGCAGGATGCTGGAATTGGGAGTACAATCAGGATTTTAACCCAGGCATTCTAAGGTGGGATGCTGGCATTCCAAAAGGCATCTTGACCACTGTGCCAAACATGCACCCTACTAATAATGACTTCTTATTATTAATTGTGATACATTTCAGCCAATTTTCGTATCTCCTTTTGCTTTGCCCACTTCATGTTGACCAGAAAATACCAATAACAAAGTTGCAGCTTTATTTTCTGAATTCTAAAGTCCATTCTTATTTTTTAATAGTTTATTTATTTGAGAGGCAGAGAAAAAGAGAGAGCGAGCCTGAACGAGAGTGAGAGCGCTACTTTCTTATGATTCATTTCCCAAAGACCTACAATGGTCAGGGGTGGGCCAAGCGGAAGCTGGGAGCTGGGGACACGTGTGTGGTAAGGACCCTACTAATTCAGCCATCCCTGTTGTTGCCTCCCAGAGTCTGTATTAGCAGGAAGCTGGAGCCAGGTATCGAACCCAGGCACTTGGATGTGGGATATGGGAGTCTTATCTGCTAGGCTAAAAACCTGTCCCAGTTGCTTCATTTTGCTGTTGCCCTTTTGGTGTGGGAAGCTGCATCTTCTTGCCTGAGATCTTGCCAGGGTTTGTTTTGTTCTTTAAGTTCTAGGCCAGAGAACAATATGGTTCTCTCTCTCAGGGCCTCCACCTTTTATATTATTCCAGTTCTATTCTTATCGTCCATTAAGAGACACTGTTAAAGGATACACATAATTCTATAGGTATGGAGGTTCTGTAGGTAATTTCTGATGGAATCAGGCATAGAACTGTTTGATGCTCTTTGTTCTACATCTACATTTGCTCAAATGATGCTGACAATAAAAAGTTCCTCAAGGTCTCCTTTGACAACCCTAGATCTCTCCTGATCCACAGTGAGCCCATTAGCAAATCTTTCCAATTACAGTCTGCCCTTCAGATCCATGGAGTTCACATCCATGGATTCAACCGACCAAGGAATGAAAGCACACTATATAAATTTGCATTTGTACTGAACACATACAGACTTTTCTTGTCACTGTTCCCTAAACAATACAGGATGACAACTGTTGAGATAGCATTTACCTTACATGGCATTAAGTAACACAAGTAATCCAGAATGACTTAAAGTATGAGAGGGTGTGCATAAGGTATGTGCAAACACTACACAGTTTTGTGGAAGGGAACTGAACGTCTGTGGATTTTGGGGCAGGGGGCGGTGTCCTAGAACAAATTCCATGTAGCTATAGAGGGACAACTGTACAAAATATTTCTCTACTGGTCTGCTCCTCCTGTCTTCCTGGCCCTAACCCTGGACCCAGCTGTCAGGAGACACTGTCTAGGGCCACTGTAGTAGCAACTCCAAAACCATGTCCACTCTTGCTTGCTCTAGTCTATTTAATAGGCAGCAACTAGAGCGATCTTCCAAAACAGAAGTTCGCGCATGCTTTCCGTCAATGCATTCTACCTTTTTAAAAGTCAGGCTTATTGGCCGGCGCCGCGGCTCACTAGGCTAATTCTCCGCCTTGCGGCGCTGGCACACCGGGTTCTAGTCCCGGTCGGGGCGCCGGTTCTGTCCCGGCTGCCCCTCTTCCAGGCCAGCTCTCTGCTGTGGCCAGGGAGTGCAGTGGAGGATGGCTCAAGTGCTTGGGCCCTGCACCCCATGGGAGACCAGGATAGGCACCTGGCTCCTGCCATCGGATCAGCGCAGTGCGCCGGCCGCAGTGCGCCTACCGCGGCGGCCATTGGAGGGTGAACCAACGGCCAAGGAAGACCTTTCTCTCTGTCTCTCTCTCTCTCACTGTCCACTCTGCCTGTCAAAAAATAATAATAATAAAAAAAAAGTCAGGCTTATTGAGGTACAAACTTATAAATGTAAAATTCACCTTTTGAAGGCCTATAATTCTATGAACTTTAACCTTTGCAGGCAAACCTTTCTCCACTCCGTCATCCGCCATGATGCTTTGTTTTTCACAACGTCCAGAATTGGAGTCATACACTACGTAGGCTGGTTTCTTTCACTTAGCAGCACACATTTGGAATTCATTCATGTTGCTGCATTGCCAGTAGTTCATTCTTTTTTACTGCTGTGTGGTATTTCAGCATAAAACTGTTTATTCACGATATCACAAATTCATAGACATTTGGATTGTTTCTAGTTTTCAGTGACTGTGATTAAAGCTTCTACAAACATTTTGGGTAGCTTTTCTTTTTTGGAGGGGTGGGGGCAAGGATTTGTAGGATTGGGATTTCTGGGTAGTATGGCGAAGTTTGTTAACCTTATAAAAATGGGTATTATTTTCCAAAGTGGCTGTTCCATTTTCATGCCTATCAGCAGTGTTTGAATTCTAACTTCTCCATGTCCTCTTGACTACTCTGTATTGTCAGTTTTTTGTCTTAGCTGTTCTGACTTTAATTTGCATTTCCCCAGTGTACAACAACACCAACAGTATTTTCATATACTTACTTGTGAAATATGTATGTTTGTTGTCCATTTTTAAAAATCTGGTTATGACTGGATTGTGAGATTAGTTTAAATGAAAATTCCAAATAAATAATACATTCCAGAGTATTGAAAAACAAAAATTATATAAAGTCATTCATGCAGAAATGCTTATCTTTATTTCATTAGCCTGTCTGTTCTGTCCTGGCAAAAGACTGTCTTCATTAATCTCTTATGTTTCCTTCTAGAATTTCCTTATGTAAACACAAACACATATTCCTTGTTTGATCCTTATTCTTGGGGCAGAGAGGATGAACTACATACATTGCTGAGTACCCTTCTTGGCTTTTATTTTCTAGTTTCCTATTGGTGGACATTTAAGTTTCTTACAATCATCTGTTCACAGTTTTATATGCAAGGTATATTCCAGAACTGACTTTTCAAATGACCCTTTCTTAAAGCCTGGCATTCCTTAATGCAAATGTAAACTTCTTCTGTTCATTTCACCCCAGCTCAAGGGGCTTGGGGAAACCTCATGTATACAAAAGAAAATTGCTGTGTATGTGACCTGGTGTGTGTGTGTGTGTTGGTGGAGGACGGGAGAAGGGTGGCACAGGCAGCTCCGAATCCAGAACTCAGAATTCTGGCTTTCCCCGCCGGGAGAGGTCTACAGCGAGGACTTTGAGGAGCCTCTCAGCCCTGCAAAGTTCTCTGCTGATGGTGACATTCTGAACCCTTCTCCAGATCTTCCCGCTCCGTCTCCCTTCTATTTATTTTACAGCAGACGTCCCATGCTTATATCTGTGCCTTTTGCTTCTGATCCTTATCTGTCGGAAGAGGAATTTTTCTGATCTGCATTTCAGTCTCACCAGCAATTTATGGAGTTTTGCTCTTTCTAAGTTTTTCTTTTGATCATCGCTCACCCTCAGTTAATTCGCTCAAATAGGGAGCAAAATCCCCAGAGGAAGCTTGTGAGGAGAATAACAACATGTAGCGCCATGAATGAAGCGTTGCTGAATTTGATCACTCCCTTCTCACTCAAGAGGAAATTTAGGATGTAGCAGTAGCCTCTTTGGTAACAATTTCATTCTCTCATGTATGTCTTAGAAGGGCTATGCTGACTTTAGATTCTGATTATTATTTTAAATCCTAGTCACATGCTTACAATGGGAGTTGAAGGTAGAAAGCAACTACTAACCAGACTGCCTTCTGGTCAGTTCTAAATTTAACCTGCACATTACCATCAGCATTAGAGGAACTGCCGAACTGTGGTCTTTGGCGCATACACACAGGTATTACGGTAAGCTGTGACTGGATGCCTTCTTGGAAAGAGGCACTAGCGAAAAGTGGAGTCCCAGAGCTCCGCCCGGCCCCGTGCCACGGGTTCACCTCTCCTGAACAAGTTATTTTCAGAACTGCTGCAAATAGAGTCGATAATATTTTTCTTCCCACGTTGTTTATTTAAAGAGACATGGGAACCATCATGAAGAAGATGCATCGGCTCCGAATGTAAACCCCGCGCCTCTGTTTGGCTTGAGTGAACCAAGAGGCGATTTTGGAGCCACCTCTTCCTCCAGTCCTCACCTCTGCCCTGGGAAAATGGCAAGCCCTAAAAATTTATGGGAATTCTGACCTACGGGGCCAGGAAGTGCAGGAGACTGGGGAAGGTGGGTGGCAGGGAGGCTGGCCCTGCAGGCGAGCTCCTCCCGGGAGAGAAATATTCCTGGCAACTCTGGGTTGCACAGCACCGTCTTTAACCACTCGGCTTTGTTTCTCCTCTTGAACCGGCTCCAGGCATGAGCTTTCCCTTTATTTTTGTGACTCCCCTGCCCGTCCACATCTTAAGGCTGCTAACCTGTCTTTTTAAGTGGAAAAAAAAAAATCCTGAAGCAGTTAGGAAACCCCTAGTTTAAAACCGTAGATACCAGTCGCACATACGTAATCCAAACAGTTTTAGGGAAACAAAATGATCCCTCTTAAGTTGAAGTTTACTGTGAAAAATTGTATTTCAAAAGATCAGTTTTTTACCAGTTCTATTAAGTGAAGGGAGGCAAGGCAAAAGGCTGGAAGAAGCCTTAGAGGAAGGCATGGAAGTTCTGGATTAAAAAATATTTTTTAAATGGTCTCATTGAAAAATTTTTCAAGTGAGAGTCACCCTTGAATGAATGAATGAAGGCTGTTTCCAATTATCCAGAGACAAAGAAGGGAAGCCATTCTCCCCGAACAAATGCAGCCTGCTTTGTCTCAGGGACAAATCATTCTTGCAGCCAGTTTGGAAATGTCACTGTTAAGTCAATGAGAGTTGTGTTCTAATAAGAGGGGGATGCAAGACCCCATTATATTCTCTAGGATGTGATGTTTTGCCTCTGAATGGTTTCTACAGTGCATGAAAATTCCTCTTTTGGGGAGAGGGGGAAGAGGACTTTTTAATGTCTTAAATTGCTTTCAGGTTTTATAAAGTGCTTCAGTTTTCACATTTAAAGGGCAGACATGATCACACTGGAGCACCAGTCGTCCAGCCAGGATTTCTGACTTTCTGGAGAGGCTTTGTGAGCGCTTTGCTTGGTGAACACAGATCCAGGGCTCACAGCTGTGCAGCCCTGCCACGCACTGCCTGTTGGTGATTCCACCCACCAGACCCTGTCCAGAGCAGGGCTAATTTGGGCAGTGGTGGTGTCCAGTGGAACAGGGAGTTCAGAGATTAGACTGAGGGAGAAATCAATCCATTGTTGAAAACTGGCCATATCAGCTGGCAAGTGTAGGTATTATGGGTCAGGCAAAAGCAGCTTGGCCCTCTTGGTTCATTATGGCAAACTCCAAGTCCCCCAGTACCATCAGATAATATCATCAAATCAATTTGCTTTACTGTTATTGTTAAAATTTTTTTTTTAAAAAATTATATTTTAAGAGACCATCCTAAAAAGAAGAAGAAGAAAAAAAAGAGACCATCCTAAGCAACACTTCAATGCTGTCAAAGTCTTCTGGTAGACCTAATAAAACACCTAAAATGACTGATGATGTGTTTTTGTACCATTTTTCCAGGAGGTATGACCTTTTTTTTGAGAGGCAGAGAGAGAGAGCAAGCATTAGCTTGTATCTACTGGTTCATTCCTCAAATGCCCAGAACAGCCAGGACAGGGCCAGGCGAAAGTCAGGAGCTGAACTCCATCCAGGTGTTGCACATGGGTAACAGGGATCTCTCCACTGAATCTCCTTGCCGCCTCCAAGGAAGGACAGGAACGGGAACTGGAGCCAGTATCCAGGCCCTCCCACACTGGACGCAGGTACCCTAACTGGCAAGTGCCCCTCAGGAGGTGTGGATTGTAAAAGACAAGCTTGCTGTGCTGAGCAGAGCATGCAAATCCAGCCATCGGCGCTGAGTCATCCTTGCTCAGTGGCCAGTGCAGGCCTGGAAGCAGGGACCAGCTTAAGGAGAAAGCAGGTGCCTGCTCAGATCTGTGAAAATCTGACTAGCAATCAAGAAGGGATGACAACTTGTACACAATCATATAGCAAAACCTTGAGGGTTTTGAATGGTCTAAGTGAAAGATCCACTTCGGACAAGAGAACAAGTTTTAAAGGGGCACAAATTGTACACATTGTTGACAAAGGTCAAGTTCTCTTCTTAGTTGTGCCATTTTCCAATTTGGTTTCCAGGTAGAGGTAAAGCTTTAGCAAACTGGTAAGCATGTTCAGCCTTGCAAAGAACCAGAAATTACATTCCATGCTGCTATTTTTCATCTATGCCTTCAGGGAAGCACTAAATGGCACCAATATCAGTGCCAAGTTTTTCATTACAAGGCTAATATTAATATCATTAGTAATTATAAAAAGAATATTAAAAGTAATATGAATAGGGTGGAAATTGTGGCACAGCAGGTTAAGCTGCTGCTTGCAACACCAGCATCTCCACATCAGAGCGCTGGTTTGAGTCTTAGCTACTCTGCTTCCAATCGAGGGTCTTGCTAATGTGCCTGGGAAGGCAGTGAAGATGCTCCGACCTGGGTTCCTGACACCCACATAGAAGATCAGGATGGAGTTCCTGGTTCCTGGCTTCAGCCTGGCCAAGACTTGGCTGTTGCAGCCCTTTGGGGAGTGACCACTGCAGTAGACGGAAGATCTCTCCTCCCAACTCCCGTCACTCTGCTTTTCAAATAAATACGTAAACCTTTAAAAATTATATGAATATGCATAGTTATATTTTACTGTATGCCAGGCCCTGTGTTAAGTGGGTATGCACAATGTCTCTTCAAGCAATCACCTGTGTTATTAGCCCCATCTTGCAGATGAGGAAATGAGGCTAAAAATAATAACTTCGGGGTGGGAATTGTGGTGTAGCAGGTTAACCTGCTGCTCAAGATGCTTACATCCCATATCAGAGTCCTGGTTTGAGTCCCAGATACTCTGCTTCCCGTGAAGCTTCCTGCTGATGACCTGGGAGGCAGTGAACATGGGCCAAATACTTGGGTCCCTGCCACTCACATGGGAGACTGGGGTGGAGCTGCTGTCCTCTCCTCGGCCCAGCCCCAGGCTGTTGCAGGCATTTGGAAGAGTAAACCTACAAGTGGAAGATCTCCCACTCCTTCCTTTTCTCTGTGTCTCTCCCTTTCTGTCACTCTGCCTTAAATAATATGTATTTTTTTTTTTAAAGTGATTTGCTCAAAGTCACCCAGCCATTTAGTTTGGCGGAAGCAGTATTTGACCCCAGGCAGCGTAGCTCCAGAGTCAGAGCGCTCAATCTTTACCCAGAGCTAGCGCTTACAGAGCATGCGCACTACGGCTAAGCGCTCAGTTATGTCTCAGACATTACCATTGTTTCACAGAAGAAGCAGCAGGTTGAGAAACTTTCCCAGGGTCACACTGGTTTTGAGGGTGGAAATGAGATTCAAACCCACTTACTCTGACCCTCGACTCCAAGCACTTTATGTTTAGTTGTCTGACTGGCTCGAATATACATTTCTCACGGGATTTAGTAAGGATATATTCATTTAGGGCTTTTAAAAAGTGGGGCTTGGATTGTTTTGCCTAAATTGGTCATTCGGATGAAGTAGCTGTTTATCACTGCTTAGTCTCAGGAATGTGGCGGCCACGGGATGGCCAGGATTTCTGCTGGTCTATACTCCCCTCTAGTGGTTTGTAGACGATTCTGACGCCATGGCTATTGGATGCCAAAGAAATACAAAAAGACAACGTTCGAATGCTTGGATGGTTTTCTGTAAGAACTGGACACCCATTCTAAAGCAAAGGATCAAATCTAATCAATGTTTGCCATCCCTGAGCTATTTTACCTGGTTTTTGCAGAGGAAAAATTGGGGAATTTTTAAGGAAATGCACAAGGAATTCATGACAAATTTCCTGGTGAAGATACTCTAGGGTATTTTTCTTTTGGATGGCAGAGACATTTGCAAACTGCTGCAGTTCACCCTGAAGAAACAACATGGACAGTGTCTCGGGCACAGATTTGTTGTGAAATGGGATTCTCTGCCAGTCCCATCTTGAGCCCTCAGTTTCTTAACTATCCGTGTATGTATTGCTTCCTTTGAAAGTGGCTTTTTCAAAATTAATTGGGAGTATTTGTTAAATATGAGTGAAGACAGCTGTGCTGTTGAATGTGTGAACAAGGTTGGCTCTGACAGCCCCTGATGAATTCGCAGAAGTCTCAGAGACAGAAAGCATAATGCTATCCATTTCTGCAACACAGCAAACATAGGTGTGTGTCTCCCTCCTTCTAAAACAAGTGGCAGTTTACAAGTCAGTCTTTAGAAAAGTATCGATCCATGGCATGGTTCCTTATTCGTCCTGTAGTACTTTATTAAAAATGTCTCTCTGATTTGATTAACTTTGGGGACTCCATGTGGAGGCTGCTATCTTCTTTTCCCCAAAGAAACCTTTTATTTAATGGACACAAATTTCATAAGTACAACTTCAGGAATATAGTGGAGGCTGCTATCTTGACATGCCATGTCAGCAAGGACGTCGGAGGTAGGGATTTCCATGAGGTCTCTGAGGTCTGGTTTAAGGCAAGTTTTCATAGGGACTGGACAACATTCTTGAGGGAATAGTTTAGTATTGGTGAGTGCAGTGAAGTTAGATAGTTTAAACAATTTTTAACATGTAATATTTGTATATCTATAGGGTACTGTGTAATATTTCAACACATGTATACAGCACAAACTGATCAGACAGTAAGATTTAAGATTTTTTCCTTATGTTTTCTGTTTGCAGCCTTCCAGATCCTCTCTTCCAGACTCTTATACACTATTGTGAACTATTGTCACTACCTTGTGCTGTGAAACATGGAACTTTATTACTTCTAGCTATGTTTCGGTGGCCATTAGCCACTATTCCTCTGTCCACCATCCACTCTGCCCCTGCTTCCCAGCTTCTAACAACCACTATTCCAAGTTCAGATCCACTTTTTAAAACTTCCAAAGGAGAGAACATGTGGCATTTGTCTTTCTGTGCCCGACTTATTTCACTTAACATAATGACTTCCAGTTGCGTACATTACCAATTTTTTTTTACTTGTTTTATTTATTTGAAAGGCTCAGACAGAAAGAGGGAGACAGATGTCCTATTCCCTGGTTCATTCCCCAAATGCCCAGAACAGCAGGCAGGCTGAAGTCAAGAGCCATGAACTCAAACCAGGTCTGCTACATGGGTGACAGATACCCAACCAGGTGAACTATCATCTGCTTCATCCCAGATAATGACTCAAGTGTTTTGGTACCTGCAATGCATGGGCAAGACCTACACTGAGGTATAGCTCCCAACTTCTGCCTGGCTCAGGCTCTTCCATTAAGGGAATTTGGGGAGTTGAGCTAGAATATTGGAGCTCTGTCTCTTTGCTCCACAATAAACTTAAAAGATCAGGATTTCAAATTTCTAAATAAATATATATATTTCTAAATATATATATATATATATATATATATATATATATATATATATATATATTTGAAAGGCAGAATGCCAGAAGGAGGGAATGGAAGGGAGAGAAATCTTCCATCTGCTGGTTCATTCCCCAAGCATCTATAATAGTGAGGGTAGGCCAGGCTGAAGCCAGGAACCAGAAACTGCATTTGGGTCTCCCATGTGGGAGAGAGGAACATTAAGTACTTGCACCATCTTCTGCTGTCTCCCAGATGCATTATCAGGAAGCTGGATTAGAAGTGCTAAGTAGCTGGGACTAGAACAGGGCACTCCCATGGGATGTGGGTATCTGAAGCAGCAGCTTAACCCACTGTGCCACAACACCTGGCCCAGGATTTCATTCTTATTCATTCTTCTTCTTCTTCTTTTTTTTTTTTTTTGACAGGCAGAGTGGACAGTGAGAGAGAGACAGAGAGAAAGGTCTTCCTTTGCCATTGGTTCACCCTCCAATGGCCGTTGTGGCCAGCGCACTGCGGCCGGCGCACTGCACTGATCCAAAGCCAGGAGCCAGGTGCTTATCCTGCTCTCCCATGGGGTGCAGGGCCCAAGCACTTGGGCCATCCTCCACTGCACCCTTGGGCCACAGCAGAGAGCTGGCCTGGAAGAGGAGGACAGAATCTGGCGCCCCGGCCCCGACCGGTGTGCCAGCGCCGCAGGCGGAGGATTAGCCTAGTGAGCTGCAGCACCGGCCATTCTTATTCTTATTGACAATATTTCATTGTGTGTATTCACCACATTTTCTTTATCCATTTTTCCATCAATGGAAATCTAGGTTGATTCCAGATCTTGGCTATTACAGTATTTTAGTGACATGTGAGTACAGATATCACTGTGATAGAAAATTGCATTTCATATGGATATATGCTCAGAAGTAGGATAGCTGGACCATATGGTAGAAATATTTTTAGTTTTTTGAGGAAACTCCACACTGTTCTTGACCATAGTTGTACTAATTTGTGTTTCTGCCAACAGTGTTCAAGGATTTCTTTTTCTCCACATTCTTGCCAACATTTGTTTTTGGCTTTTTGGTAATAGTCATTCTAACTGGAATGAGATAATACATTATTATACTTTGATCTGTGTTTCCCTAATGGCTAATGAAACTGAGTATTTCTGAAGTTAGAATTTTGCAGTGGGTGTTCAAAAAGTAAATGATCAGGGTGAGCCTTGTGGTACCTCCAGTTAAGATGCTGCTCAGGATGTCTGCATCCCATACTGGAGTGCTGGTTCGAGTCCTGGCACCTCCCTTTCCAATCCAGCTTCCCACTAATGCATCCTGAGAGGAAACAGATGATGGCTCAGGTGCTTAGGACCCTGCCACCTGTGTGGGAGACATGGATGGAGTTCCATGCTTCTGGCTTCCACCTGGCCCAGCTCTGGTTGTTGGGGGGTATTTGGAGAGTGAATCAGTAGGTGGAGATGCTCTCTTGTGCTCTTTCACACTCTCTTTCTAGCTTTCAAGTACATGAAAATAAACATTTTTTAAAAGCCTGTGCTGATTCGGTTGAAAAAAAATAAGTAAACAATCATCTGATAAATACAGTGAGTGCTCAGTTGCTTGGAGAAGGCACTGCTGACCCTTCGTTATGGATTGAATCATTGTGCCTTTTCCCCAGCCCCTGCATATGTCAAAGTCGTAATGGTGGCTTTGGCAGGTGATCAGGCTCAGATGAGGCTGTAGGGGGTGGAGCCTCTGGAAGGGGATAGAAGCCTTATAAGAAGAGGATATATATAGGTAGATATAATTAATCTATCTATCTATCTATCTATCTATCCTACACAGAGGATCTCTGTGAGACCTCAGTGGAAAGAAAGGGCCATCAAGAAGGATGTACTTTACTCTGAAGGGAGGAGAGCACATCCACTTTGCTTATGGCCATCTCCAAATACAGGTGGAGCCTATGGTCACAAAAGTCTCCCATAGCCTTGACAGCCCATGGCAAGAGCCTCAGGTGATCACTGACATCATAAATAAGAGTGTTAATTGTTAAGGAACAGAAGTCACTGTGCACTTACTCCCTATGTAGGACCTCCGTCCCTAATGAGTTGTACTGAGAATTGAGTGCAAATCTTGTTCTCAAACTGTACTCTATATGTTGTGTGTGTATGTGTGTGCAAACTATTGAAATCTGTGCTTAACACAGAGTTGGCCCTTTGTGTATAAAATCAAACTAAAAATGAACCATAATGAAGAAGGGGATGGAAGAGGGAGGTGGGATGGTAGTCGGGGTGGGAAGGTGGGTATGGGGGAAAAGAACCACTATATTCCTAAACTTGTACCTATGAAAAAAATGCATTCATTAAATAAAAACTTAAAAATAGAGAGGGGAAAATGTGAGCGGGCTTTCTCTCTAGGAAAGGTGGGTGAGAACAGTGAGAAGGTAGCTGTCAAAAAGGCCCTCATCAAGGGCTGAGGCTGAGGGCACCTCGCACTTGGCCTGGCGGGCTTCCCGAATCCCAAGAAAGGCAAATCTATTCTTGAAGATACCCCACTGAGGCAAAGTGCGAGTCTACTATTTGGGTAAGTCTATTTTTCAGGAAATTCAACTTTATCTTCCTGATCAAGATTTTTCTGGAAGAGTAAAACCATGTTAATACAGAAACTAAGCTGTGTGTCTATAGACAGTTTCAGTTCTCAAAATATATAATGTTTAATGATTGAAAGTCACTGCATTTCTTCAAGTTATTGGTATTAATTCCATTTCACAGTTATTCTGAAAATAAATTCATCATATAAAGGACAGGTGTGGATGGGCCTTTGGTGTACCAGTAGGCTGCTGCTTGAGACACTACATCCCATACTGGAGTTTCTGGGTTCAAGTCCTGGCTGTACTCCCAATTTCAGCCGCCTGCTAATGCAGACTCTGGGAGGCAGTGGGTGATGATTCAAGTAATTGGGTCCCTGCTACCCACATGGGAAACACAGATTAAGTTCCAGGCTCCTGGCTTCTGCCTGGCTCATCTCCAGTTGTTGGGGACATTTGGAGAATGAATAGCAAACAGAAAATCTCTCTTTTGTCTGTTTCTCTGCCTTTCAAATAAATGAAGAATAAAAAGTAAAAAAAATCTGTTTTTGATCGCTAGTTATTTAGGGGGCAGAGTGGGTGGGAGCAGTGCTGTCAGGTGGCCCATGGTCTCACAGGCATGAAAGAGAATGAGGTTATATAAGCAATCCCCTGTGAAAGCTCCAATTATCCATCAGGAAGTGCTTCGTTATTTTAAAAATATTAATTTATACACCCATGTTCACATTAGTATTATTCACAAAAGCCAAAAGGTAGAAGCAGCCCAAGTGACCAGCAATATATGAATGGGTAAACAAGACGCGGTACATAAATACAAGGGAATATTATACTGCCTTAAAAAGGAAGACTATTCAAGGGGCTGGCACTGTGGCGTAATGGGTAAAGCCGCCATCTTCAGTGCCAGCATCCCATATGGGCGCTGGTTCGAGTCCCGGCTATTCCACTTCCAATCTGTTCTCTGTTATGGCCTAGGAAAGCAGTAGAAGATGGCCCAAGCCCTTGGGCCCCTGCACCCATGTGGGAGACCCGGAAGAAGCTCCTGGCTCCTGGCTTCAGACTGGCGCAGCTCTAGCCAATGTGGCCAAATGGGGAGTGAACCAGCGGATGGAAGACCTCTCTCTCTCTGCCTCTCCTTCTCTCTCTGTGTAACACTTTCAAGTAAATAAATCTTTTTTTTTTTAAAAAAAAAAAAGGAAGACAATTCTGACACATGCCACAACACACATGAACCTTGCAGGCACTATGTTAAGTGATTTAGCTTACACAACATATCTACAATAATAAAATCCACAGCAACAGAGAGAGTGGTAGTTGCCAGGGACTGAGGGGAGGGGAGGATGGGGAGTTATCATTGAATGGGTGCAGTTTCAATTTTGCAAGATGCAAAGAGTTCTGAAGAGTCATTGTGCAACAGTGTAAATGCATTGAGTATTACCACTGTACACATAAAAATGGCTGATAGTAAAGTTTATGAGGTGCATTTTGCAACAATTAAATTTATATATTGAGTGGGCTTTTGCTGCTTGGGTTATCCACATTCCATACTGGAGTGTCTGTGTTCGAGTCCAAGCTCTGCTTCCAATTCCAGCATCTTGCTAATGCACACCCCGGGAGGCTGCTCAAGTGCTTGAGTCCCTGCCACACATGTGGGAAACTTGGATTGAGTTAGTCCCCTGTCTTTGGCTGGGCCCAACCTCAGCTGTTGCAGGTCCTTGGGGGAATGAACCAGCAGGTGGGAGCTCTCTGCCTATGTGGTCCTTTGTTTCAAATAAAATTATTTTGTTTCATTGTAGCATTGTGATCCACTACAATTTGCATATTTTGGCATAGTTTCCTTTAAAAAAAAAAAAAAAGTTGGCATTGCAGCCAACCTCCAAAGTACCTCTGTGCAAATATGCCATCTGCGGCAAAATTCTCTAAATGCAGGTACAAGGCCACAGTGATCACGGTCTGAAGGGTGCCCCCTAGAGTTGGGCAACTCATCTGCTTTGCGCGTCCTTCAGAGTCCGCACCAGAGAGCTTCACAGGAAAGGAGCGCCCAGGCCTCCCTCCCGCCAGGAGGTTCTACAGACTGGGGTGTGAGCGGTGTGGCTCGAGAGAATGGAAACTGAGTTTTGATTTTACCAGCTGTCCCGGATGAATATACTGGCGCATCGAGGTTCATAATCCCCAACCCCAGTGTCCCAAGGTGCCCAGCTGGGCAACCCAGGAGGGAGGCTCGAGTCAGAAGCGGTGGGAGGAGATGTGGCAGCCGGGGAAGCAGCTCCCACCAGGGTCAGCCTCATTCGCAGATGAACGGGTCTCCTTACATAGAGCGCTTGCCCATGGTGAGAGGCCCTTGCACGGAAGACACTGCCTGTGTTTGGGGAACACCTGAGACTCCGATCCCTCTCTCGAAGCTCACAGTTCATAGAGTACAAAGGCCTTTTGGCGGCCCTGGTTGCAGTCTCTCATTTCTCACACGAGAGGCTGCAGTCCTGAGACGTCAAATGACACAGCCACAGTCACACACAGTGAGTGGCTTCGCTCTCCTCCTGAGCACCTGCAGGAGAAGTGTTCCTCGAAGGCCAGAAAGGTGGAAGATTCCAGAGACGGAATGCCCTACTTTGCCATGATTCTAATTTCGCCTTTCCCCTAACCTTAAACTCCAGATCGAGTAAATGGGGAAAGCAAGAGGAGTAGTGCATGAACAGTGATTAACACTGGGAAGCATATTGAAGCTGAAGAGGAAACGGTAAGATGTATTTCACCTTTGATTCATTTTTCACTAGGTATACTGAGCGTCAACGTACGGCAGACTCTGTGCACCTGGATCTTAGTCCAGTGAGAGAGAAAGATGCAAGCAGGTCAATGACGCTCACTTTAGCGGTGTGCTGTATTAGAGGCCTCAACCTAGCACTGAAGGGACCCTGAGAGGGACCAGCCATCTTTCCATGGGGGCCTAGAGGGCAGCTCTCTGGAGGAAGGGATGTTAGAGGAGACCCCGAAGAATGAATAGGAGTTTGGCATGTGGGCAGGATGAGAGAGAAGGTTCTAGGACTTCCGGGCAGGATTAAGAGCCTGTGCCCTGGGGCACTGCTGACAGACTCTTAGACATCCTCCGTCGGAGCAGTATGTCTTGGCGCAGCACGTGTCGGGGGACAACCAAGGCCAACCCAAAGGGCTGGCGTTTTATTCCGCACCCTGTAAGGTCAGCAAGAGCTACTAAGCAGAGTGGGTCAGGGTTCCTTTTTGAAGGGAATTGGGGCTTCCGCCGAGGACAAGCGGTGTGGGAGAAAGCGGGGGCGGGGGGGCGCCTATTGCAATACCCGGGCTGTGCCACATCATCCAGTGGACTTGCCCGGACAAGCCCGGAAGGAGGTGGCAGCTCAGCCGCAGCCCCTGCAGCCATCTGTTTCTTTGCGCACAGACTGTGTCTCCTCCCACTCCTGAGCAGGCAGAACTTCTGGCGCCGGCGTGTGCGACAGTGGGGGAGGCCTGCGGTGACTGCCCACGGCCCCAGCTCCCACTGGGGCTGGGGTCTGAGTGTGTGAGCGGATGCACACGGCTTCCACGTGCAGCACACTGTGCCGGAAGTCGGTAGGTACACCACGGGCATCTCTCATCCCTTCCGGGCGAAACAAGCGGCCTCTAGTTCTGAGAGCGTCAGGAGAAGCCAAGCATCCGGGTGAACGCAGGGAAGATGGCCAGCGGCAGAGAAAGGGGCTTTCATCTGGAAGGTGCTGGACACCAGAAGATTCTGTTGGAGCGAGCGAAGGTTGTCAGTGGCTTCTGTAGGAACAGGCAGGGCGTCTGTGGCCTGGGAGTCAGTTCAGCTTCAGAGGCTGAACTGGAATATGCGTCAGCTTTTGATTACAACAAAATACCTGAGGGAAGCTAGCTTTATAAAGAGAAAAGACTAATTTAGCTCACGGTTTTGGAGGCTCAAGTCCAGGAGCGGAGACCCCACTGGTTGATCTGTTGATAGCAATGACGGAGCTTCTGCTAGGGGTACCCACGCAGTGAGGCAGGCAGCAGAGAGAACAGCAGGGCTGACTCTGGCTTTTACAGCCAACACTCTCCCGTGCGCTGCGGAGGGCACGCCCAGTGACCCGAGAACCTCCCACCTGAGGCCCTCTCCCCAAACACCAAGATTGGAGTAAATTGCACCCCTCTCAGTGCCATTAAGTCTTGACTTTGGGATTTACGGCCAACATGAGCCAAATCTTGTTCAAACCATAGCAGCTGACTTAGGCACTCAATCTTGGGACCAATAGAATCTTAGGTTTACCCAGCTGAGGACATTTGCTAGCTGAGAATTTGGGGCGAGCTCCTGGTTTGCTAGCTCCCATGATGCTGAGCTCCGCAAACAGTTCTTAAATGCAATCAAACTCAAGTGAAACACATCCTGAGCTGCTTCCCTTATTACTGGGTGCACCTGCATGGATGTTTACCACTTCTTCAAAAGCTGCACCTCATTATATGGACAGGTTAACACTGGGAGAGGGAGGTGCAAAAATGGTGCAGGGGGCTGGGGTCCAGAGCAGAGGTGGGAGTGAAGGCAGAACTGTGCTGAGCAAGGTCCTGCGGTCCCCTGTGTAAACACAGTCACAGTGTTAACCTTTGGTTGTTTGACAGCGGAAACTCAGTGTCCCTGGGAGAGGTGGTGGTGATCAGGTGGGGGTGCTTGAGGGGCTTGCACACCTGGATAGAAGTTTCTTACTATTTTATTTTTTATTTATTTTTTAATTTATTTGACAGGTAGAGTTAGAGAGAGAGAGAGAGACAGAGAGAAAGGTCTTCCTTCTGTTGGTTCACTCCCCAAATGGCCGCTACGGCCAGTGCGCTGTGCCGATCCGAAGCCAGGAGCCAGATGCTTCCTCCTGGTCTCCCATGCGGGTGCAGGGCCCAAGCACTTGGGCCACAGCAGAGAGCTGGACTGGAAGAGGAGCAACCGGGACTAGAACCCGGTGCCCATATGGGATGTGGGCACTGCAGGTGGAGGATTAACCAAGTGAGCCTTGGCACCGGCCCCCATTTCTTGCTATTTTAAGTAACTATACCGGTGCACCTGGTTACTGTGGGCAAGAACGACTTGCCAAGACACATCTAAGGAATAATAGGGTGCTGTGGTGCACCAGCTGGAGAAGACAGGAAATAAAAGAACAGGAGTTTCCAAGGCCTTTACACTTGTGTAAATCATTTAATCCTCACCGTAATTCCATAAGGTAGATAACATTTATTATCTCCATTTTACAAAGGAGAAAATTGAGGAGTGCACTGGATCATCAAGTTAAAAGACTGAAAACTATGGATGAAATATCAAAGGCATCCCTGCTTCACAGGAATTCTAAAAACAGTAGTCACCCTATTACAGCCCGTGCGCACCACCCAAGGTCTCCAACAGCTGTGATTTACACCGACACTTTGTTTGGTGATGGATGAATTTGCAGGTGGGAGAGTTGACTTTAGTAGAACATGTGGGAAATTGCTTCAGAATTCTCTGTCATCAGTGAGAACTGAAAAACAGAATTCTTAAGCACTGTGTTTTTAAAAGTTTTATTATTTCATTGTATTTCAAAGGCAGAAAGATGGGAGGGGGGGTCAGAGAATGTGAGAGAGAAAGAGAGAGAAAGGGAGAGAGAGAGAGAGAGAGAGAGACAGAGAGAGAGAGAGAGATATTTTCCTCTCATTGGTTCATTCCCGAAATGCCTGCAAAAGCCAGGGCTGGGCTAAGCTAAAGCCAGGAGGCCAGCACTGAATTTGAGTCTTCCTTGTGGGTCCATGGGACCAACATCTGCTGCCCCCCAGGATTCGCATCAGCAGGAAGCTGGAATTGGAAGTGGAGCTGGTACTTGATTGAGACCTCTGCTAGAGGATGGGGGTGTCTCAAGTGCGATGTCTTAACCACTGGTCAAATGCTACTCTTTCCTTGCTTGGAACAATGATGGAATCAAGCAAAAGCAAGTGAGCTGCTTGTTCTAGAAAAGATATCCTGGAAGAGACGAGTATGAACCAAAACCAACAGCTTGTCAATCAACACGATAGCTCACTCATTAAGACTCTCCTGAAGGGGTGGGTCTTTAGGCTGGCCATTAAGCTACACAGGAACCACATCAGAGTACCTGGTGTAGGTGCACAGCTCTACTTCCTGACTCCTGTTGATGTGCACCCTGGGAGGCAGCAGGTGGTGACTCAGCAGTAGATGATTCCTGCCTCTGTGGGGAGACCTAGATTGAATTGCTGGTCCTGGCTTCAGTCTGGCCCAGCCCCAGTTGTTGTGGACACTTGGGGGGTGAATAAGTAAACGGGAGCTGTCTCTCTGTTTCTCTGACTCTCAAAAAAACAAAACACAATGACACCCAAGACCTCCTCTCACCAAACCCACCGATATAATCTGTTATGTTTTGAAGTTGATCTGCTCCCAGCCAGTATCTCACCTTGTAAGACACATCTGAAACTCTCTCCACCTGGGTCCTAAAACCCTGAACAAATTCTGCCTTGCCTCCTCATGTTGAGCCACTACTCATAGTTCTGCCCTCCACCCAGGTTGTCAGTGAAGCATGTCATTAGCGGTTGTCAGCCTGGCCACACAGGTTGGACAAAGACAATGTTACATGTCCTAATTAACAAGAGTGGAGCCTTCTGAGATGGCTGAATGTGAGGAATGATCCGAACATGGAGCCGGCTGTAGAATTCCAACTAACTCATTCGATCTTATTTTGATGGTGAGAGAGGGAAGTAGGAAAAATTGCAATGGCAACCAAGAAAATCATAGATACAGGCAGCAGCAGAAATAATTGAGAATTGAGAGCAAATCTGAGTCGTAGCAGTGTAGTATCTCTAGCCTAGAGAACAACAGATGCTCAGTTGTGATGGAACCACAAAATGCCAGCATCGTGGGGCTGCTGCTATGTACTGAACAGCTGCAAATCCCCTTCCAGTTCTCCATGAAGTTCCTGGCATTGATTTGTTGTAACAAATAAGTTATCTTATCTTGATGTGTAATCTATCATGATAATTTACATAGATCTTAAATGTCTGCAAACCAAAGCAGGACATAGCATTATCCTGACCTAGGAAGTTCTCTTGTGCCCTTTTCCAAATAACTGTTCATACCAAAAGCACCGTGGATTCATGTGCTCTTATGTTCATATACAATTTCCTTTTTGTATTTAGCTTCTTCTGCTCAGCATAATAGTTTGGAGGGTCATCCATGTTGTTGCAAGGGTCAAGAGTTGCTTTTTATTTATGGATAAGAAGTATTCCATTGTAGGGATGAGCTACAACTTGTTTCTCTTTTCTCTCGATTATGGACATTTTGAATTTTTTCTACTTTGGGATGAAGAACAAGGCTGCTATAAACATGAATGTACAAGTCCTTTGGGGGAGGTATGTTTTAATTTTCTTGGATAAATTCTGGGTCATAGGGTTAACACACATATACATTTATGGAAAGCTGCCAGGCTGTTCTCCAAAGTGACTAAAGTATTTTAAGCTCCTACCAGTCACATACAAAGATTTCCAGTTTCCCTGCATCATTGCCAAAATTTAGTGCCCCCATCCTTTTTTCATTTTAGCTGTTGCATTTGGTCCATTGGGTTTGAAATGGTATCTGTGTGTGTGTTTTAAGATTTATTTATTTATTTGAAAGCCAGAGTAGCAGAGAGAGAGAGAGAGAGAGAGATGTTCCATCTGCTGTTTCACTCACCCAAAAAGGCTACAACAGCCACAGCTGTGCCAGGCTGAAACTAGGAGCCTGGCACTCTACCTGGCTCTACCACAAGGGTGGTAAAAGCAGGGGTCCAAGCATCTCCTTTGCTGCCTTCCCAGGTGCCGTAATGCTGGCCCCTCTTACTAGTGTTTTGGGATGCAAGAACTAACATTGTTTTGAGGACCAGTCACACTTTAACTAGTAGAATGATAGAATGATTTGGGATAGAGTAAAAGATTAATTTTCCTATTTTACAAATGACAAAGTCTGTGTGTGTGTGTGTGTGTGTGATTCGCATACTGCTCACAACGGGAGAGCCAGCATTCGAATCACTAGGCCTAACCGCAGAGCCTGAGGTCTCAGCCACATCCCTGCCTTCTTCATCAACCATAAAGGCCCCTCCCTGACGGCCTGGAGCACCCTCTCTGGGGCGGGGGCAAACTCCACCCCTGGACCTGGTCTGTTTCTGCAGAGCTGGAGTCCTGCTTGAACCGTTGTGATGACGGTCAATCAACAGTCGCTGGGGAGGAGTTCTGACCACCACCCCGGGGTACTGTACTTCATCCTTGGTTGTTCCGAAAGGCAAGACTTCATTAAAAGCGCCCTGGCCAGCTCTAGAGTTAGCGACGGTTCTGGAGTTCAGAGAGAGGTTTCCTTCTGGGAGGTGCTGGGTTGGAGGCTTGCCTTGTCTTTTCTCAATTCTCCCCCCTCCTGCCTTGTGTTCTCAGGTAGGGTCCTCTGAACAGTGCTAAGCCGGCTTTGTGCTTTATTGTGTGGGTAGCCACATCACCGCTGGTAAATATGTATACCCTTGTTCTCTCGAGGGTCTGCCATAAGACAGCATCATTTGAACTTGCATTACACAACTCTCTGCCGCTGCGTTCCGCTTTATCAAGCCTGAGCACATGGGGCAGAAGAGGACTCTGTAACAAAGGCAAAATTAAAGATAAAGAGAGAAATCTCGGGTGAAAGGTCCCTGCCCAGCGGGAGGTCTGCAAAAGGAGGGGCCCCTGGGGCTGAGGAAGTTGTTTAATGTGCAGTTGACAAAGGGCAAAGGGAGGTCTCTGGAAATGTTTACAGGAACGCTCCAGAATTTAACCTGACACCACCAGCGCGGTGAGCTTGGGGCTCTGGGCTCCTAATGAGCAATACGGAGCCTGGGAGATTGTGTTTGCCTCACTTGACATGATTCAGTGTTTACCTTGGCTTATTTGGTCCCAAAGTGCTCATTTTACAAGGGCTTGCAATGCCTTGCTCTGCTAGTTCCTTTTCCCTCACCCTTAAATGCCAAAATTGGGAACCATATAAAGCTATTCTTTTTGGCCATCTGATCTTCTGCTGGCATTCAAATTCAATAAAAACAGACAGACAATAATACCCCAAACCTTTTTTTTTTTCTGGTGTAGGGCGAATATCAAAGCATTTCATAGGTAACTGATAATGCTCTAGTTCCAGAGAGATGGCCCAGGCAAAAGAGCATGCGCCTTGAAGGCATCCTTACCATTATTAACTGCTTTTCTGAGCCTCAGTTTCCTGGGGATGCTAATAATACTTGCCTTATGTAATCACTGAACATGAAGTGAGACACTGAAGGTCTACAACACCACCCAGTGTTTAATAACCCACTGCATGTGAGCCCCTTCCTCGCCTGTCTAGGCTTACCTTCATCTGTGAGGTAAGACTTGCTTCATCTTTGCCTCCAAAGGAGCCGAGCAGTAAACACACAGGCAGATGCTTTGGAAGCGTGAGGCGCTGCGTGTAGCAGCTGCCGTTGTGGGGCAGCTCCTGATGTTTTCACCATACTTGAGTTAGTCACTCCTCTGTTCCAGACATTCCCTACAGCCGCGGCGCCAGCCTGAAGTTTTTCTCTTAATTCTTGATTCATAGAACATTAAACCTGAAGTTTCAGCTAGATGCCAAGCTGCAAAAGATTTGGCTTTCCAAAGTAAGACCCTGGACCACTACAAGCAGAATGAAGGAACAGTCTCCTGACATTTGACCTCTTTACCCAAGGGAGCTGAGCCGTGTGTGTGTGTGTGTGTGTGTTAAGGGGGGTGTTGAAATTGTTTTGCAGTGACTTGAGAACTCTTCCCCACAGCTGTCTTGGCTGCTCAGATGAGTTAGGCTGTGAAAGCGGAAGGGTAAGGAAGCCCACAGAAGGTGCCCCCACTTTGGGGTTTTCCAGAGGCCTGGACCCTTAGCAGCTCTGGCCTGGATAAGCTCACTGTGAAAGACTGGGATCAGCCCTAGGTATGGTGGGCTGAATAACATCCCGCTCCCCGACACCAGTGAGTATGCTACTTTACCTGATCAAAGGGACTTTGCTAATGTGATTAATTTACAATCTGGAGATGGGAAACTGTCCAGTTATCCAGGTGGCTCAATGAATTCACGTGATCTTTCTAAGAAGGTGGCAAGATGGTTAAAATCAGAGAAAGGAGGTGTGATGACAGAAGCTGAGGTTAGGGTGATGTGTTTCCAAGGCACAGGGGTGCACTTGGCTTCCAGAAGCTGGAATAGGCAAGAAAATGGATTCTCCACTCAACCTCCAGAAAGGAACATGGACTCGCCAACATCCTGGGTTTAGTGCTGAAGACCCAGTGTGGACATATGGTTTCCAGATAGCCAATGTGTGTGTGTGATTTGAGGGGCAGAGTGATAGGGAGAGATGTATAGATAGATAGATACAGAGAGAGACACTGAGAGCTCTCAATCACTGATTGATGCTCCAAATGCCTCCAACAACCTGGGTTAGGCCAGGCCAAAGCTGGAAGCCAGAAACTCAGTACAGGTCTTCCCTGTGGGTGGACACCATCACTCAAGTACTTGCGCCATCATCTGTAGCATGAGCAGGAAGCTGGAATGGAGAATGAACTCAAACTCTGGTGCTATGATGTAGGATGGGGTGTGGGGTGAGGGCATCCCAACCCCTGGACCAAATGCCTGTCCTTGGTTTGTGTGTGTCTGTGTTTAAAGGTTCATTTATTTATTTGGAAGTCAGAATTACACAGAGAGAGGAAGAGACAAAGAGAGAGAGATCTTCCATCTGCTGGTTCACTCCCTAAATGGCCTCAATGGCTGGGACTGGGCAAGCCTGAAGCCAAGAGTCAGAAGCTTCCTCCAGGTCTCCTATGGGAGTACAGGGGCCCAAGCACTTGGGCCATCTTCTGCTGCTTTCCTAGACACATTAGCAGGAAGCTGGATCAGATGTGGAGCATCTGGGACTTGAACTGGCACCCATAGAGGATGCTGGCATCTCAGGCGGTGGCTTTACCCACTAATGCCACAAGACCAGCCCTCTGGTGTGTGGTTTTTTTACACCACTAATTCAGCAGTCACTTGTTACTGCAGTCATCAGAAAACAACGTACCTGGTTTCAAGCGCACAGAATGTGGCAGAAGCCTTCCTACTCAGGAGACCATGGTAACTTTAACCTGAAGAGCCTCCAAGCCATGACATAACCCTGCCTACCAGGAAGAGGGATTCCAAGGAGATAGCAAAGCTGCCCTGGCAAAATCTCCCTCCAGAGCCTGTCAGCAGTTTGCACTCACAGGGCGCTGGCACACAATACACACGCACACACATGCAGGGAAGATCACACGTGAAATGCAAAGGATTTCCACGTTACCTGGGCTTTTCCTCCCTGGACTTCCCTAGGCCTGGCTCCATTGCATCAATATAACTGCGTGCTTGCAAGGGTTTCTCTCCCCATGTAAACCCCCAGACCAGGTCCAACGTGATCTCAAGAAAAGCTAGAGAAGATTAAGTGGACCTTGTTGGTTAGCACTCCTCAGCCCTTGCTTGTTTGTCAGACTGAACCATTTAATACGGCCGGAACTCCAGCACCATTCTCAACATCTTCTGCTACGCCAACTTGACTTTGCCCTCTTTCTTCAGGCCAGAGGTAAATATTTAGTCGCAGACTTCAAAACAGACTAAAACCAGACTGCTGGTTTATTTGACAAGAAAGCTTAGTATCAGATATTCAAATCATTAAGGAGAAAAGTCAGCCTGAGTGATTGGAATACTCAAGATGATCTGGGAGTCAATATAGATTCTACTTGTCTCAGTCGGAAAAATGTCAATTTACTCAGAACTATAAGCTATGTGCGCTGGATTCCCTGGGAAGGCCTCGTTTCTCCCAGGAATACTAAGTGTGGCATAGGGGAAGTAAAAGCAAATTTAAAAAAAATAATAATTTCTGGGGCCGGCATTGTGACATAGCAGCTGCTCCACTTCTGATCCAGCTCCCTGCTATTGCACCTGAGAAAACAGTGGAAGATGATCCAAGTGCTTGGGCCTCCGCACCCATGTGGGAGACCTGGAAGGAGCTCCTGGCTCCTCGCTTCCTACTGGCCCAGCTTTGGCCATTGCAGCCATCTGAAAAGTGAAATAGTGGAGGATCTCTCTCTCTCTGTCTCTGTGTTTGTGTGTTTGTCTCTGTCTCTGTCTCTCTCTGCCTGTCTCCTCTCTCTATAAACTCTGCCTTTCAAATAAATAAATAGATTTTGAAACAATCATTTCTGGGTAATCATTTTCTCTGGAGAGTTACAGAGACAGACATTTATGTTGAATGAAAGCTTTCTCTGTACCCTCACTGTGAATGTCAAGTGAAAATGCACAGAATGGGCTCCCTTGGCAGCTCGTGTCTACCTTTGATATTTCAAAAGACAGCAGGTTTCCTGTTGTCAGCTGGAAAATTGGGAAGCAGAAATTTCCATGAATGTTTAACAGGAAACAGCACAAGACAGAGTCAATATTACGTATGTAGATCCTAATTTTGCTAAAATCTGACAAATGTGAGACAAGTAACTAATGCATGCTGTTGAGTGCACTTTACAAAATCTAGGCACTTGAAGAAGTGCTAACTGTATGGTGCCAACGGGCTACGGTAGATGAAGGTCCCCTGGTAGAACGTGTGGCCAGCATGCAGGATCCACTCAGTCTAGAAGGTTCTCTGCACCTTCCTGAAGGCTCTGGCACCTGGCTCACCCTCCTTTCCACTGCTACCTGCTGCACCTGGGGGACCTTGGCAACAGCCTTGTCCCCCTCCCTGGCTCCACAGCCCAGAGACTTCCTCAGGGAGGTTCTGACCACATCCTCCCACTGCCATGACAGCCCTCAGGGATCCCAGGGAGACCTTGAACTCTTTTCCTTCTTGCTTTACTCTCTGTGCCTAAGCTCATGCAGATAGCGTCAGTTATCCACCTGAAAATCAGGGCCAGATGAGATGCCCTAGGTGCTGAAAAAATTATGTGCGTTTGTTCCCAGAAATCAAAAAGTATAAAGAAGTCAAAGCATTGTGGTATAGCAGGTAAAGCTGCCGCCTATGACACCAGCATCCCATATGGGCACTGGTTTCAGTCCTGGCTACTCCACTTCTGATTCAGCTCTCTGCTAATGGCCTGGGGAAAGCAGCGGAGGATGGCCCAAGTGTTTGGGACCTACTACACGTGTGGGAGACCCAAAAGAAGCTCCTGGCTTCTGGCATCCCCCTGGCCCAGTGCTGGCCATTGTGGACCTTTGGGGAGTGAGCCAAAGGATGGAAGATCTCTCTCTCTCCATCTCCCTCTCTCTTTCTTTCTCTCTATAATTCTGACTTTCAAAATAAATGAATAAATCTTTTTTTAAAAAAATCAAAATAAATGAATAAATTTTTAAAAAGACTTGCTTCTCATGGTGACTGCTTTATGTTTTTTAGGGGAAGGAGAGGGAGGAAAAGTGGCCTCAAATGTGGGTTCATTCTGTTCCCTGAGTCATTGCAATTGTTCTTTTACAAATATCCTCATCTCCACAGCCCACTCATTCTCTCATTTCCCCTGCCAGGTAAAACCCACCACTGGTTCACCTGTGTTCAGCCTCAGGCCATTGGCATCCCTCCCCATGCCTTAGCCACGGGGACACATTCCAAGACCCCCAGTGGGTGCTGGAACTACAGGCAGCACTGAACCCTGTGGACATGTCATATTTTCTTCTATACACATGTACTTATGCTAACGTTTAATTTATAACCTGGGCACAGTAAGTGATTCACAATAATAACTAATTTTTTTTTCAACATTTTGCCCATATAGCAACATAAAGTGAAAAAACTACCATTGGATTACTAATTATAGCATTAAATAGCAATGTACAGCACATTAAAGACAGAGATCCTACATAATTTTTTTTTCCAAATTAATTAATTTTCTATGCCATTTCCATTTTAACACCAGGTTGTTTTTTTTTTTTTTCATTTCCAATTCTCTATATACAGAAGATCACTTCAGTATATAATTAGTAAAGACCTCATCAGTTTGTGCCCACACAGAAACGCAAAGTATAAAAATACTGTTTCAGTACTAGTTATAGCATCACTTTGCTTTAGACGACACATTAGGGACAGATCCCACATGGGGTGTAAGTACACAGTGACTCCTGTTGCTGATTTAACAATTTGACACTCCTGTTCATGGCGTCAGTAATCTCCCTAGGCTCTAGTCATGAGTTGCCAGGGCTATGGAAGCCTTTAGAGTTCGCTGACTTTGATCTTATTCCGATAGGGTCATAGTCAAAGTGGAAGTTCTCTCCTCCCTTCGGAGAAGGGTACCTCCTTCTTTGATGGCCCCGTTCTTTCCACTGGGATCTCACTCACAGAGATCATTCATTTAGGTCTTTAGATGTACAATGTAATACTTTATCCTTTTTAGTATTTGTTGTTGTTGTTGTTGTTCTAGTACTAGTGGTTGAACTCTGTAATTAACACACAATTAATCTTAGGTGTTTAAATTTTAACTGAAAAGTGATCCCTGTTAAATCTAAGAGTGGAAAAAGAGAGGGAGGAGATGAACAATTTGGGACATGCTCAATCGGACTGGCCGCAAATGGTGGAGTTAGAAATGTGTCAGGGGATTCCAACACAATCCCATCAAGATGGCATGTACCAATGCCATCGCACTAGTCCAAGTGATCAATTTCAGCTCACAATTGATAGCTCTGATAGGTCTAAGAGTCAAAGAGATCACACAAACAAGACAAGTATCTGCTAATACTAACTGATAGAATCAAAAAGGGAGAGAAAGATCCAACATGGGAAGTGGGATACACAGCAGACTCATAGGATGGCAGATGTCCTAAACAACACTCTGGCCTCAGAATCAGCCCTCAAGGCATTCAGATCTGGCTGAAGAGCCCATGAGAGTATAGCAGGCATGGAAAGCCAAGATATCATGGAATAATAACTAATTTTAATAAACTAGAACAGACATAACAACTTACTGTAATAAAATGCCAGCATCACTGCTCCTTTTTTAAAAGATATGTTTTATTTACTGGAAAGTAAGAGTTATAGAGAGAGAGAGGAAGAAATGGAGAGAGAGATCTTCCATCTACTGGTTTACTCTCCAAGAGGCCGCAATGGCCAGGGCTGAGCCAGGAGCTTCATCTTGGTCAATGATTTTTTGTTGTTGTTGTAATACAGTGTATCTCATCTTCCTCCGGAAGCAGGCTTCCGTGGGTTAAAGGTGTTAAGCTGCAGAAAAGAAGGGGATATAAAACCCCTAGGGAGTGGGCATTCAGTGCAGCAGTCAGGACACAGCTTGGGATGTCAGGCTCCACATCTGGGTGCCTGGGTTCCAGTCCTAGGCTCTGTTTCTGATTCCAGCTTCCTGCTAATGCGCACAATGGGAGGTAGCAGGTCCCGTGTTTCTTCCTTGCCGCCCAAGTGGGAAAACCTGGATGGAGTTTCATGCTTCCGGTTTCCACCTTGCCCAGCCTTGGCCATTTTGGGGGAATGAACCAGTGAATGGAAGATCTCCCTCTGTCTGTGTCTCTGTGACTGTATCTTTGGTTTTCAAATAAGTAAAATGAAAAAATATATAACCCAGGGTTATATTAGAAAATAATGTATATCCCAACTGTGGGCTGCTAAGTGATGTTTTTGGCTTGGTCAGTGTTTGAAATAACATGTATTGGCTGGCGCCTCAGCTCACTAGGCTAATCCTCCGCCTGTGGCACCGGCACACTGGGTTCTAGTCCCGGTCTGGGTGCCGGATTCTGTCCCGGTTGCCCCTCTTCCAGGCCAGCTCTCTGCTGTGGCCAGGGAGTGCAGTGGAGGATGGCCCAAGTGCTTGGGCCCTGCACCCCATGGGAGACCAGGAGAAGCACCTGGCTCCTGGCTTCGAATTAGCATGGTGCACTGGCCGCAGCGTCCATTGAGGGGTGAACCAACGGCAAAAGGAAGACCTTTCTCTCTGTCTCTCTCTCTCACTGTCCACTCTGCCTGTCCAAAAAAACAAAACAAAACAAAACATGTATCTAGTTGCAATGTTTTCTCCCGGTGATTTAATCTAGAAAGCTGACTTACTGCCTTTCTCTCCAGTTTGCTGGCGCCCTCTGCCGGCCACCTGACTCCTGGCTGCAATGGCCCAACCCCGGAAGGCACCTATAACCTCTCTCCTGGGCGGTACTTTTCAGTTAGCCTCAAGCACTTTTGTCATTCCTCTCACAAGCTATTCCAGACCTTTGCACCTTCCTTAACCTCCCTGACCACTCCAGCTCTCACTCCACACTCTCGCCAGACAACCAGTTTTACGAATTTCTGAATCTTCTATCTCCTGCCACACCCACAAATTTTTCTATATCCATCTAAATCTGCCTCTCTCTCAGAGGATGGGATAGTCTTCTTTTTGGTCAAAATAGCTTCTTCAGTTAATCTCTATAAAAAACACTGTGGGGGAGGGTGTTTGGCCTTGGTTAAGATGCTAGTTGCTGGATGGAGCTCTGAGTTGGTGTGCCTGCATTTGACTCCTGGCTCTGGCTCCTGACTCCAGCTTCCTGCTAGTTCAGACCCTGTGTTTTATACTGGTATTGTATGCCAGTGATGCCTCAAGTAATTGGGTTCTTGCCACTCTCATGGGAGAGCTGGATTGACTTCCTGGTTCCAGCCAGCCCCAGCCCCTGCTCTGTGGGCATTTGGAGAGTAAACTAGCAGATGGGCTCTCTCTCTCTATAGAGATCTTTCTCTCCCTCTCTCGCTCTCTCATATGTGTGTGTGTGTTTGTATATGTATATACACACAGATGCATTTCCTTTTATAATTATAGAAAGGGTACAGTCTCATAGCCAATCAAAGTTTAAAATAAAAGTCTCTCCCTCCACAAATCTACAGTGATACCCCTGCCCCAAAGTAAATACTATTAAATCACTGTTAAGTATTTCATAGATATCCTCCTGGTTTACACACATATCTGTGTACACAAAATTTGATTGTCTTTTTTCTCAAATGCTAACTGTGTAGTGTTGCATCATTGTCTTTGTCTACCTATCAGTCGTTGTGCATGACTTCACGTGTTAGCTATTGTCTTCTAGTGGCTAGTTGGCGCTCCAGGGATTCAGTATTTAAGACTTACTAAACCTTTTAAAAAATGACAAAAGTACTGTGTATTTACTAAAAGTAATCCAAATTACACAGATGTTTATAAAGTGAAAGATAAATTCCCACTTGTAGTCCTCAAGAGGTAATGATTCTTAACAGTTTCCTAGGAATCTGCACAAACCTTCTAAAAAATCAGGTTTATTGAAGTATAATTCACATGTAGTTAAACTGACCATTTGTAATGTACAGTTCTTTGAATTTATAGAAATACGTGAAATCGTGTAAATATCACCACAATTGAGGTAACGAGCATTTCTATCGCCACAAAAAACTTTCCTGTGTCCCTTTGTGGTTTTCCCCACCCTAGGTCCTAGCCCTAAAAAAATGGTCTGTTTTCTTTCCTAGAGTTCTGTGTCCCATGAAACATACAGCATGCAACCCTTTGAGTGTGACTTCTTTCCCTTAGCATAATGCATTTAAGATTCACCCATGTGGACATTTTATTAAATCTCTAGTTTGTCTAGTATGTAGAAATTATTTGTGTTTCCAAAGATAAGATCTTGCCCTACCCGGAATGTAGTTCTTTCTTTTGCATTTACTTAAATATTATAAGCCTGTTTCCATGCAGTTTTTTTTTAAAGATTTATTTATTTATTTGAAAGGCAGAGTTACAGAGAGGCAGAGGCTGAGAGAGAGAGAGAGAGGTCCTCCATCTGCTGGTTCACTCCCCAAATGGCTGCAACAGCTGGAGCTACGCTGATCCAAAGCAAGGAGCCAGGAGCTTCTTCCGGGACCCCCACGTGGGTGCAGGAGCCCAAGGACTTGGGCCCTCCTCTACTGTTTTTCCAGGCCATAGCAGAGAGCTGGATGGGAAGTGGAGCAGCCGGGACGTAAACTGGCGCCCATATGGGATGCCGGCACTGCAGGCAGCAGCTTTACCTACTATGCTCCAGCGCCAGATCCACAATTATCTTTTTGAAAAAAACAAAACAAAACAAAACAAAACAAAACAACAACTTTCCTTTAATTGGGTAATAAAATGTAGTTTGTTTTCCCCAACTAATCAGGACCACCAGAGCATAACAAGGATAAGGGCTATGAATGCCATGGGATCAAAACAAAGATAAAAGAAGTAGAGCATATGGATCTGCATTTTAAAGAAGAAAAAAGCAGTAACATGACTAAGTGGCACGATTGTTAATACCCAGCAGCAAGATGATCACACTAACCTAGTATCTGCACACAGCACGCACACTGATGTAGTGAGTTGCGATTTCCTAGCTGTTATCCTGACATATTTGTGTGATTGTGTAAAAAAAAGTTGGTTGTTACTTAAATTAGCTGGATAACTGATAAGATTATTAGCTCAGTTTTTTGTTTTTTGTTTGTTTGTTTTGTTTTTTAGAAAGCTTTTATTTAGTGAGTTCACATTTCATAAGTACAACTTCAGGAATATAGGGAAGACAGGTGTCTTAAGCAGCATCTTTTTTTCTTTCTTTCTTTCTTTTTTTTTTTTGACAGGCAGAGTGGACAGTGAGAGAGAGAGACAGAGAGAAAGGTCTTCCTTTTGCCGTTGGTTCACCCTCCAATGGCTGCCGCGGCCAGCACGCTGCGCTGATCCGATGGCAGGAGCCAGGTGCTTCTCCTGGTCTCCCATGGGGTGCAGGACCCAAGCACTTGGGCCATCCTCCACTGCACTCCCGGGCCATAGCAGAGAGCTGGCCTGGAAGAGAGGCAACTGGGACAGAATCCAGCGCCCCGACCCGGCACCGCAAGGCGGAGGATTAGCCTGTTGAGCCACGGCACCGGCTTTAAGTGGCATCTTAAACCTTAAGCTACAAGCCTGTCCCCTCTGCTTCAGTGATGCCAAATGAACCAGAGTCTTCTTCGGGAGACTACACACAAGGCCCACCTTCACTTTGTCCCTGGACAAAATGGCCACTGAGTGACCTTCTGTTGCAGGTGAGGAGGTGACTTGTGTCCCTGAAGCTGGTGAAACGCTAAAAATCATGCCTGTTAGTGTCCCCAGAAGTCTCTTTTGCTCTTCCCTTGCATGCAAATCAAGCCTTTCATTCCTAAAAGCATGCAGCTTCCCTGAAGTCCTAAATGAAAAAGTTATACGTGTTCCCATTGTAGCTCAGAAATGGGATTGGGAGGAGAAGCCTCAAAAATACTTTTCTAGAGGTAATTTTGAAGGGCTGGTGCTGTGGTGTAGCCGGTAAAGCCATCGCCCATAGTGCCAGCATCCCATATGGGCGCCGGTTCCAGACCTGGCTGCTCCACTTCCGATCCAGCTCTCTGCTATGGCCTGCGAAGGCAGTGGGGGGTGGCCCAGGTCCTCGGGTCCTCGCACCCGCGTGGGAAACCTGGAAGAAGCGCTTGGCTCCTGGCTTCCGATTGGCGCAACTCCAGCCATTGCAGCCAACTGGGGAGTGAACCAGCAGATGGGAGACTCCCCTCCCCGCCGCCGCCTCTCCTTCTCTCTCTGTGTAACTGACTTTCTAGTAAAGCAAATAAATCTTATTAAAAAAAAAAAAAAAGGTAATTTTGAAAATTCAAAGCTCCTGGGGGCCGGCGCCGAGGCGCACTAGGTTAATCCTCCGCCTGCAGCGCCAGCATCCCATATGGGTGCTGGTTCTAGTCTCGGTTGCTCTTCTTCCAGTCCAGCTCTCTGCTGTGGCCCGGGAAAGCAGTGGAGGATGGCCCAGGTCCTTGGGCCCCTGCACCTGCATGGGAGACCAGGAGGAAGCACCTGGCTCCTGGCTTCAGATTGGCACAACTCTGGCCATTGTGGCCATCTGGGGAGTGAACCAGCAGAAGGAAGACCTTTCTCTCTCTCTCTCTCTCTCTCTCTCTCTCTCCTCACTGTCTGTAGCTCTGTCAAATAAATAAATAAAATCTTTAAAAAAAAAAGAAGAAAATTCAAAGCTCCATGTTTCAAATCTACCTGTTGCTTCCATCTGTGAGTGTGGTAAACATGGTCAGGGGCTGGATCTGCCTTTTGTTCCTGGCGCGAAGCTCAATTTAGCTATTGTTGGAGAAAGAGGAGAAATACAGAGGAGGCAGCAACAGCAGAAGCCCCAAGGAGGACAAATGGCGGCCCTGCTCCCCTGTGGCTATGCTGAGCACCCGGAGCCTCACACAGCTGCTTGACTTAGAGGTAGTATTTTGCAGGACCAAAGTGAGGCTTTAAAAGCATATCTCAGAAATGTCCACAGACACATCAATTCCAGATGACATGTTTGGGGCGAATGACATAGAAGAATAGTCTATCATTAATAGGTACTGCCCTGCAATCCCTGTGACAAGTTGGATGCTATTCAGAAAGTGACCTCAAGGCGCGTGACATGTCAGCCTCGGCTGGGACTTGTGACCTGGGCGGAGGGAACCTTCTTCCCTCTTACTTCCCTGTTTTTTTCTCATCAAGCCCTGGGCTTCCCACAACAAACCCTTCCTGAGCTGAGCCACAGAGACAAAGGGATGTGCTGTGCTCTACGTTAGCCATGCCCTTGTGGGAGGAAATAGAGATTTTTCTGCAAAGATTTCCCCCCCCCCCCCCCCGGCGTCTATTGCTGTATATACAATACCTTGATGAAAATCCTTATGTTTGTATACATATCATTGTTTGTTTGTCCAATGACTTTCTAGGATTACTTAATTAATTTTGAGCAGGGTGGGGGGGATTTCCAACCACTAGTTCACTTCCCAGATGCATGCAACAGCTGGGGCTTGAGCCCTGCCTACTGCCTCAAAGAGCTGGCGTAAGTGGGAAGCTGGAGTCGGGAGCCTGAACCAAGCGTTGAGTCCAAGTACTCCAACATGGGACATGGACATCTTTACTGGTGTCTCAATCACTCGGCTAACTACCACCTCTAGCATAAATTTGAGAAGTACGGCTGCTGGATCACAATATGTGCCCTTTTAAATACCACTGGATACATCTGTCAAATGACCCTCCAGAAAGTACTAGTTTACAATCCCACTGAGCGTGTGTGAGAACGTGGGGTTCTATGTAAGGAACCAGCTGGCTCTGGAGGCTTGTGGGGCAAAGTCCTGGCTGTGGTTTTGGGATTTGTGCCCTGGGTATGCCACATGTGAGCGCCACTCTTTAATAAGGAATATAGTTTCACTAAGTGATTGTGGAAGTAAATGTGAAATGCTTATACGATGCCTGCTGCACGTCACTGCCTCCGGTGCCAGCCCAGGCTTGTGAAAACCTTTTCAGCTGCCCTGCCCAGCCTATGGCCCAAGGCATGGTCAGGTCCCAGTACCGAGGGTATTGAGCTTGGGGATTAGACCTCCACTGGAGTTGGTGAGGAAGTGACATAAAAATCAACGTCCACAGGCCGGCTCCGTGGCTTAACAGGCTAATCCTCTGCCTTGCGGCGCTGGCACACCGGGTTCTAGTCCCGGTTGGGGCGCCGGATTCTACCCCGGTTGCCCCTCTTCCAGGCCAGCTCTCTGCTATGGCCCAGGAAGGCAGTGGAGGATGGCCCAAGTCCTTGGGCCCTGCACCCACATGGGAGACCAGGAGAAGCATCTGGCTCCTGGCTTCGGATCAGTGAGATGTGCTGGCCGGAGTGGCCATTGGAGGGTGAGCCAACGGCAAAAAGGAAGACCTTTCTCTCTGTCTCTCTCTCACTATCTACTCTGCCTGTCAAAAAAAAAAAAAAAGAAGTCTTAAAAAAAAAATCAACGTCCACCTTTATTACCTTCTTTGTGTGTTTCATGACGATTGATGCTTCATAGCCAGTTGTCTCCTGTCTCTCTTCTTGGTAACAGCTTTATTGGAATGACTGATATTCCGTATACTTCCGCGTACTTAAGTGAACGTGTCAATGGTTTTTAGTATTTTTACAGAATTGCACAAGTATGAATACACTCAATTTGAGAACATCTTCATCACCTCCAGAGATATTGGATGCTATTTAGGGTTAAAAATGGTACCGCTGTCTTTCCCTATCCTGTCAGCACTAGGCAACTGCTG
Organism: Lepus europaeus; assembly: GCF_033115175.1. Lineage (NCBI taxonomy): Eukaryota > Metazoa > Chordata > Mammalia > Lagomorpha > Leporidae > Lepus > Lepus europaeus. The sequence continues at coordinate 100,956,916 of NC_084827.1, read as the reverse complement.
GTCTACTTGCTGTACATGTAGTTTGCCTGTTCTGAACATTTCATGTAAATGGAGCACTTTGTGATCCTGTGTGACAGCTTCTCTCACTTAGCACAATGTTTTCACTGTGCATTTCTCCTCACTGTCCAACGGCACTCCAACGTAGGGAGCTACTCTAGTGCTTACCTCACTCGCTAGCTGATGGCTCCTGGGTTTGCTTCTGACTTTGGGCTGCTATGAATAATGTTGCTCTCTACATTGATGTACAAGCTTTTGTGTGGACCTAGGTTTTATTTCCTGGATGTATACCTAAGAGTGTAATATTTGTTCATCGGTTGGTTTTTTTCAATATTGTAGATAACATTTCAGTATTATCTTGGCAAGGAGAGTTCTGGGAAGTTTCTACATAAAGGAGAAAAGCACAGATAAAGGCCCAGGGGCGTGGGCAGTGTGGAACCTGTAAAGTGGTTGTTGTACATACCGGAGGTTAGATGTATTGGACAACCCATGGCACATGGTATATCAACAAATGCTAGTTACTACTTTACATCCTCTAAACCTTGAGGCACAAATCCTCATGGGCCTAGCTTCTTCAATCACCACACTACCAATATTGTCAGATTTCCCTGTGTAAGACCTCAGCAGCTTCCAGAATAGCACCCCCCATGGAAATGCTGCTTAAAACATGCCATTGTCTGCATCCCCCTTCTTGCCTCCTCTCCGCACTCTTGACTTCTTTCCCTGCCCCTCCACTGTGTTAGTTGGGGTTCCTCAGAGAGTCAGAACCAATAGGCTGGCTGCCTAGATGGATCAATGATCGGTAACCAGAAAGATGGAGAGATAGAGGAAAAATCGATGGAAAGTTGGGAGGGGGTTTATTGGGGGAACTGGCTGGAGAAGCAGGGCAGTGGGTAGTCAAAGTCTGAAGGCCTCAGAACGAGGGAAGGTGATGGAGGAGGCCTGTGTCTGAGACGGAAGGCCTGAGACAGGGGGCGGCTGGTGTAAATCCTGGAGTCCACAGGCCAGAGAGCCCAGAGTCCCGATGACCCAGGCAGGACAGAGAGGCAAAGAGACGACACGGCCTATTTTTGATTCAGGGGGACACCTAAAATTAACTGCCGTACCCACTGCAGGAGAGGCCAGTCCTGCTCTTACATGGCCTGGGTCACTGGGAGCACAGTTCATGGCATACCCCTGGGGTGACAATCCTGGCTTGTATGAAGTGGTGGTTTATGGGCCAGATCCCACATGGGGGCTGGAATTTTTGGGTCCATATTGTGTATAGTAATTAACAAGGTTGAACCAACATGTAAAGGTCAGGAGATTTCCTACAAAGCCCTATTTTAGATTGCTTCACAAAAAAAAAAAAAAAAAAAAAAAAAAAAAAATCAAAGGGTATGGCAATATTGGGCCTTCTTTCTGGCCCCGTAAAATAGACTCACTTGTGCTACTTCAGTGTTTTCATGTGATAGGTTTCAGGGCCACAGGGAAGGGAGCCAAATGGGAGCACAGCGAAGACAGTCCTTTCATTTTTCAAACAAATTGGTGTGTGCCCACAGCACTGTGCCCTCTCTCCCACCTCTATCCACTTTGTCCTTCATCCCTGCTAAGCCACTGGTATTTTTTTTTTTTTTTCATTTCATGCCAGTCCCGATGACTTTTTCTTTTTTTACTTTGTCTAACATTCTGCTTACGTCGTGGGAAACTTCCTATAAAAGTCTCCTGCATGCTCATGAAGATAGTGGCTTCCAGTCACCACGTCTTCCTTCTCTTCTGGAAAATCTGATCACCAGCTCCTGGCTGCACTACATGGAACACTTCACTCCTCTCTCCGGTGTCTGCCATTGAGAACAGTGTTTTGCTCAATTCTTAAAAGCCTGGTGCCACTAAGCTGTGCCTCTGCCAGACCCACGATTGCTTCTTTGCTTCCAGCCCAGCTCCCTTAGACCCACGTGACCCATATATCTGCTGTCGGGTGGCTTGGTTCTGCTCAGCCTACAGCCAAGCTCAGTGCCCAGGCTCTCCTTGCACGTTTGGTTAAACCCTTCCCTTATCTCCCGGCTCTCTTTTGGGGCCCGCCTTATTCTGCCCATTTTAATTTTGCAACGATCCTCTCTGCTCCTGGATCTCAGCTTTCTGGAGTGAGTGTTTTTGTTCTTGCATGACCTTTCCCTGCTCCCTCATCACCTTCATTCTCTTTCATCCCGTCTTTGATTTCGCTATTTCTGCGCCAGGGTCTCCACCTTCCTTTATTTGTGCCCTGCCTTAAACGCTTCTGCAGCAACATCTATTTTATTCTTGAAAGCTTGAAAGCCTCTGGCTGTGCTCCTTGGAAAGCTCTCTTTATGTCATTAAAAAAAAAGTTTCATTATTCTGAAATCTTTAAAGGGGAGCAGGACTTCTGTTCTTCATTTCTTTACCCAATTTCCTGTATTTTAAGAAATTAATTTCAATCCCAACCATTGCATGAACAGAAATAACATTTTTTTTTTGACAGGCAGAGTTAGACAGTGAGAGAGAGAGAGACAGAGAGAAAGGTCTTCCTTTTTCCGTTGGTTCACCCCCCAAATGGCCGCTGCGGCCGGTGCACTGCGCTGATCTGAAGCCAGGAGTCAGGTGCTTCCTCCTGGTCTCCCATGCAGGTGCAAGGCCCAAGCACTTGGGCCATCCTCCACTGCACTCCTGGGCCACAGGAGAGAGCTGGACTGGAAGAGGAGCAACTGGGACAGAATCCAGTGCCCCAACTGGGACTAGAACCTGGGGTGCTGGTGCCGCAGGCTGAGGATTAGCCAAGTGAGCTGCGGCGCCGGCAGAGAAATAACATCTTTCATTACATTTCACGACCTCCAACACTGTCGCTTGTGCTCCCGTATTCAGATGGCTAGCATGGACAGCTCAGTGCATAACCCTTTCTCAGCTCTGATGTTTCTTAAACTTGAATAAGGGACGGATCTCTTTAAGCAGGGAAAAAGAATCTTCTGGACTCGCAGTGTTGACTCATTTTTTTTTTCTTATAATAAGTGGCTGTGTCAACACCGACTTGAGTCTGGCCGAAGTGAATACTTTCTTGACTTCAGCATGCTTATGACGACTCCAGTCTCTTTTTTCTCTTCAAATGGCTGTGAAACTTTTGCTCATGAGCAACATCTATGTGTTTTTAAAAATTCTTTTTGTAAGTTTCAGATTAACACATGGTGGGTGTTTAAGGATATTTCAACACATACACACTGCTGCGTAGATGAACCGCACCAGGCAGCTCTGTTAGCGTCTCTGGTTGCTTGGGTTGAATCTCCTTTTTTCACAGGGTTCTGGAATCACCGTCGTGGCACTGTGGATCCTATCGAGGTGGAAAACACCATGTGGACTTGTGCCTGGATCAGGCTTGCTCATTAAGGGCATCCAGGTCACTGAAAATATGCTTCTGTAGTGACTGAGATGGATTTGAAAAGCCCGGAGTCTCTGTTGCTACGTCTGACAGTCTGAGAATAAACACTTCAATGCAGGGGCCACCTTTTGTTTATCTACTCCTTCCTGGAGCTCCTTTTCCCAGGCATACTTGGGCCTCCTGCCTTTTGCTGCACATGGGCGAGGTATTGTGTGCAAAACACTCTTCATCTTCCACTTAGGGTTTGAGTGCTCATCCTTGTACACTGGATGTTTTCTCCAAACCTTGTTCAGTTCCATGATCTTTTTTTTTTCAAGGTAAACAAATTTTATGTATTGCATATACACTGATTTAGGAACATAGCAATACTTCCCCACCCTACCCTCCCTCCCGTCCATACTCCCATGCTTCCTTTCTTATTCCCTCTCAATTTTATTTTAAGATTTTTATTTATTTGTTTGAGAGGTAGAGCTACAGACAGAGAGGGAGAGAGAGAAAGAGAGAGAGGTCTTTCAACTGCTGGTTCACTCCCCAAGTGGCCGCAATGGCTGGAGCTGGGCTGATCTGAAGCCAGGAGCTTCTTCCATATCTCCCACATGGTTGCAGGGGCCCAAGCACCTGGGCCATGCTTCACTGCTTTCCCAGGCCATCAGCTGGATTGGAAGAGGAGCAGCCAGGACTAGAACTGGCACCCATATGGGAGGCTGGTGCATCAGGCAGAGGCTCAGCCCACTAGGCCACAGCACTGGCCCCTCCCTCTCTTAGTTTTTACAATGATCTACTTTCAGTTTACTTTATACTCATAAGATTAACCCTACACTAAGTGAAGAGTTCCACAAATAGTAAGAGAAAAACACTGTTCCTCAACAATAGAGACAAAAGCTGTAACCAATCACTGAATCTCAAAATGTCAATTTTACTCCTATACATTACATTTTTGGTACTCTGATAGTTACCACAGATCAGGGAAAATATATGGTATTTGTCTTTTTGGGACTGACTCTTTTCACTAAGTATAATGGTTTCCAGTTACATCCATTTTGTTGTAAAACACAGTATTTCATTCTTTTTTTATGGCTGAGTAGTATTCCATAAGCTTCCATATTTCATCTTTTATACAAAAACCTGAAAATATGAACTTACAAGGTTCTAGGCCTAATGAATAAATTGGCTAGTCTCAAAACATTTCTTTCACACACAGATTTCTCTCTTCCAATTCAGTTCTATTTCTTATGTCAAAATTACATTCAGACTCTCTTTTTGGAGACTCCTAGGAGTTTCCAGAGTACCAGAGGCAGCTCTAGACTTGGGATTGAAAGAGTCCCAGAGAAATTTCCGCTTGACAAGCTATAAAGCGTAGGGGACTCTATTAACTTCCCAGAGGCTCATTTTTCCCAGCTGTAAAATGGCATAATAATAGCTACCATTTTTGCAGGGTTTTTGTGAGAATTTCATCAGTGTGCACAACCACATTTAACATCTCATCTGTGTTGTGCACGACTAGTTGGAGCTTTGCCACCAGAATGTGGCATGTGTTTTTCTTTCAGACTTTCAACATTTCCTTTGTAAAATCTCCTCTGCTTTTGCTTTTGGTTTCTCGTATGTCTTAGCTTGGGTTCTTTGCCATATCATTTTTCTAGTTATTAATTCATTGTTCATTCTATGTCATGTTTGGATGAAAATATTTATGTCCCGACGGTTGATATCAGACCTGTTGGGGGCGGGGAGGCTGTTTTGGGTAAGGGGACTCCCTGAGGATGTGGTTTTATGGGAGTCAGAGTTCAGAGAAATAGCTGATTGAGAACTGAGCAGAAGGAGAGAAGAAAAGAGAGGCGAGGCAGAGTAGGGGATTCAGCAAGGTAGCGGACTTCCGGGGGCCAGGTGAGCAGTGCGCCCGCGCATCGGGAAGGTGGGGTTGGTGGTGGAAGGCGGCAGAGCGAGGGCAGATGCAGCAAATTGGAGCTATCTGGTATTCCACTGGCGCTCGTCTGGTTGCTGTGATGTGAACTCTCTCCCGAATCTTTGGGGAAGTTTACCACCCACTGGAGTAGAGTTTTGGGGAAATCAAGGGAAAGAACTGAGTCCAGGTCGGGGTGGTGGGGCACAGGGATGGAAAATGAGCACTCGTCTATTGGTTCACTCCCAAATGCCTGGAACAGCTAAGGCTGTGCTGAGGCCAAAGCCAAGAACTGGGCATGCAATCCAAGCCTCCCAAGTGTGTGGCAGGAAGCCAATCACTTGAGCCAGAGTCTACATGAACAGGAAGCTGGGATCAGGAGCCAGAGCTGGGACTCAAACCCAGCTACTCTGATGGGGGACACAGGATCTTAACTGCTCATCTAGATACCCAGCCCAGTAATCCTATTGGGCTAGGATCAGAAAAATGGAGTGACTCGCTTAAGTTTTCAGAACTAGTGAGGGTCAGAAGAAGAACCCTAGTCTCCTAATCTTAGCCAAGTGTTCCAACCTGCATCCACCTCCTGGCTCGTTTCTCCCCTGGAGAAATAGTGACTGGCCTTGAACTTCTGGATATTTGACTTACAGCACTTAACTTCTTGGGATATTTCTGACAAAAGCCCCAGGGAATTGGGAACTGAGCTAAGCCAAAGTAGGGTTGCTAGGACTGTTTAATTGATTCTTGCTGGCATTGCTTGAAGGCTCAACATTATCTCAAACAATTCTCTTATTCCTGAAAACCAGCCAAACAATGCAGGGGTTGGGGATGAGATGCATCCTCATGCCCACTGGGCTTTTGCCAAGTATCTTTGGATTTCCAGGAATCAGAGACTGATTTGGCAGCAGGTCATACTCCAAAGGTTGTTCTGCCCCCTTCTTGGGGTTACGAGAAGCACTGATTGTCAGACAGCATCATGAGCTAGAAGTGCAGAATGGTGGAACAGCGAGGAGGTCCTCTGTGGAGGAAGAACGTGATTGTTCCCACTGCCTCACCTGAGGATGCCCTGGTCTGTTTACTTGTGAGTACAGGTGCTCCTTAACCTACAGTAGGCTTCTGTCCTGATAAACCCATCGTAAGTGGAAAATTCACTGAATACATCTGATCTGTGGTGCATCCTAGCTTAGCAACACGGCACACTGTAGAGTGCTGGGTGTTTCCCCTCATGAGTGCAGGGTTGACTGCGAGCTGTGTTCTCTGCCACTGCCCAGCACTGTGAAACAGTAGTGGCTTGCATGTTGCTGACCCAGGAAAAAAATCAAAATTCAATGTATGGTTTGTATCGAATATGCACCAGTCAAATCATACTTATGCACCATAGTCAAATCAAAAAATTGATGGGGAGGGAGGGAGGGAGACAGGAAGGGAATATCATTATATTCTTAGAAATGTAACTACCAACTGTAATGAGACTATTAAAAACTAATAAAAATTTTTAACAATAAAACATAAAAAAGAAAAGGTAGTAATTTGAATCATTATGAGCTGAGGACTGTCTGTATAGGTGGTAAGTGTGTGGGTGTGGTAGAGAGAGCTACAGCAGGTTCCTGGATGGCAATTCCTTCTCTCCCACCCCACCCCGGTGGAAAGTCAACTTCTATAGCTTAACCATGGTGCCCTGTAGTGTCTGGATCCCCTCAGTTCTAGTCCCTGATCAAATCTGCCTCCGAAACCATACTTCTTCCTTCTGCCCTTGATTGCCTGGCAAAAGACAATACTCTCGTAATCCATCTGACTTCTTCCTTTTGCCCCACCGAATCTTCAAAACAAACCATGTAGTTATGGGGGAGGCTGAAAAGGCCATTTTTACCTCTAGGAGAAACTTGATTATTCTAAGACAAACCAATTGAGAAGATTCACTTTTGTGTTGGTTGCCTTTGCACAGGTCAGTGTACCCAGTCTACCCCATGCCCTTGACGAGAACTCAAGTGCCAAGGGGCAGGCCACTGGTCCAGGGAGGTGGAGTGGGTCAGCCGGTGAGCTGAATCTCCATTTTGCTCCAGAATGTTGAGTAGCAGTGCATCCTGACCTGCACCAAAAAGAGGCACAGGAACATGCTGGAGTTGCAGTTTTGGATGCTTTATTATCTGAAGTCAAAAGGGAGCATACAAAAGCTGTTTTATTTACCAAGCAAGTGCACCAGGCCTATGGGAAGTGTTGATCCTTTTTGCTAAGCCGTCAGATGCTGCAGGCAGTCAGCCAGACGGCTGGGTTTTACATGCTGGCTTAACATTTCCGAGGCTGCTGAATAATGTAGATCCTTTTCAGCGGAGCGACCTTCTCCAGAGCAGGTGTGGGTTTTTGATGTGCCGTGTGCACTGTTGCCGGAAATTTATGGTTGAGCTAGAGGTGAAAAGGGAAGGAAAACTAAGCACATTTGAATCTTTTTGGTCATGAAATATTAAAACAGTAGAAAGCAAGCCAGTTGGTCAGGGGAATTCACAATTTTGTTTATTTCTTTCATAATACTTTTTTCCATATCATTCCATATCCATTGGAGTATATGTTAATCTGGGTTTCCCCACACTCACAAGACATGATATATAAAGAAATATATGTAATATATGAAGAGGTTTCTAAATGTTAATAGAAAATATACTTTTTAAATTTCATTTTATGATGTACTTTTTGAAGTCTCCTCATATATATGCATTTAGACACATGTTTTGAAGTGAAATTCTATTTTTTTTTAAGTTTTAAAAGTTTATTTAACAGGCAGAGTGACAGAGAGAGAGAAGAGATGGAGAGAGACAGCAAAATCTTCTATTTGCTGACTCACTCTCCAAATAGATACAATTGCCAGGGCTGGAAATGGCATCTGAGTTTCCCATATGTGTGGCAGGGCCCAAGGACTTGGGCCATCCTCTGCTGCTTTCCCAGGTGCATTAGCAGGAAGCTTGATCGGAAGTGGAGCAGCTGGGACTCGGACCGGACTCTTTGATATGGGATGCCAGTGTTCTAAGTGGACGCTTAACCCAGTGTGCTACAGCACTGTTACTTGAAGTGCTATTGTAAGTAGAAGAGGTTCATTACACTGGTATGTGCACCATTCTTTTGTAACATTAGCAGTCATTCTGGCACTAGTATTTGTATATAGGTCAATGTTTTCTAAGTAGTCTGTGAACATGGGAGATGTTTTCAGTTATCCAAAGATCAGAATTTTAAAATTTCTGAAAAGGTTAGGAAAAGTTAGGTTTAGTTACTAAGTTGAAGCTTATGAAACTGCTATTTTTTTGTAGGCCAAAAATGGTGTGTTATTGGTCATTCCATATGATTCAATCCAACTAGGCCGGTGAAAAGTGGACTGAGAAATGAATTCCAAGCTTTAGGTTACTGAAGTCCTCATTACTCATCTCCATAGAAGACATCTATGGGGAAACAGGCTTAGCGAGATTAAGGCTTTTTGACAGTAAGAGGAATTTCCTATGGTGCCAAGAGAATTTAAGAGGGAACAGACTCTCAGTGCTGCTGGGCACTTCGCACAGTTTTCCTAGGAGAACAATTTGGACCCAGTGACCTTTTGTGCCCACTCCAGTTTTTGGTCTCCAAGCCCATCAGTGTAACACACAGCTACCCAAGCCCACCCTGCTCCCCTCCCTAAGCCAGCAGAGCCTTGGCTCAGTAGGAATTCAGCTTATCACTGTTGAACTTAGATGCTGCTGCCTTGCCACTCAAATTAAATAGAAAGGGAGGTGAAGTGTTCATGACCCAAGCACCACATTGCTTATGGCTTGTTTGGGTCTTTCTCAGACAGGGAGAACCTATGTGCCTTACATCTCTTCTCAAATGACCCTGCCCAAGCTCCAAGTACACAGCAGTTCCTTTCATTTGCAATCTGACTCCAGAAAGTCTTTTCTTCTTGATCTTAAAAAATTAAAAGCACTAGAAAAACATAAACTGAAATGTGTACAATGGTTATCGCTAGCAGATAGATTATAGGCTATTCCTAGTCTTTTTATTTGCCTTAATTAATTGTATTTTTCTATTTTTTTTTCTTTTGCCATGAGTGGGCACCAGTTATATAAATCACGGATGATCAACAACAGGAGTCACTGTGCACTTGCTCCTCATGTGGGATCTTCTGTCCTTAATGTGCTGTACATTTTGATTTAATGCTATAACTAGTACTCAAACAGTATGTTTCACTTTGTGTTTCTATGTGGGTGCAAACTGTTGAAATCTTTATACTAAATTGATCTGTATATAAAGAGAATTGAAAATGAATCTTGATTTGAATGGAAGGGGAGAGGGAGTGGGAGAGGGGAGGGTTGCGGGTGGGAGGGAAGTTATGGGAGAGGGAAGCCATTGTAATCCATAAGCTGTACATTGGAAATTTATATTCATTAAATAAAAGTTTAAAAAAAAATAAGTCACGGGTGATCTCTGCCAACATCCTAGTAGAACCGAAGAGAAATGGGTGAGCTATTGGCCATACACATTGCTTTAGAGTCTTAAAAAAGGCTGGCGGCTTTTCTTTTTGTCACATCAATTATCATCAGAGCACACGATGTGTGCTTAACAACATGGTAAGGGCAGCATTTTGTTTGGTTTTTCTTTTAACATGAGAGCCAGGAGGAGATTGAAGAGGTCACTGACTTGAGCAGTTTGCTTTTATTCTTTAGTCTCATCTCAAGCAGATGGATTCTTTACATGAGGTTAGCTTTCAATCACATTCAAGAGATTACAGGTAGAGAACAATTGGCAAGTTACTTAAGGTCAGCTATAAAGAAGGGATGAGGAAGAAAACAACTAATAACTCTGATGTAACTGAGATCTGGGCAATTAGCCAGGGTGAGGTGGGGCAGGGTGACAAGTTGGGACTGGAAGAGGGAAAGCCATGCTGACTGCTGCTGTCAAGGTGTGAGTGATGCTGGGTGGAGGCAGGATGGAAGAGGGGAGGGAGAACAACATATTAGAGCACACGGCTGAATTTAGCACTGACTTGGGATTTGATCATCTTAGGTGATTGCCATAATTTAAGGGTTATTTTTTAGGGGGCATCATTTAAAAAAAAACTGTGGTAAAATATGCATAGCATGAAGTTGACCACTTTAGCCATTTCTTAATTTATAGTTCAATAGCATTAAGTAATTCACATTGTTGTGCAACCAACATTACTCTCTGTCTCCAAGACTTTATCATCCCGAACAGAAACTTTGTGCCTATTAAACAGTAACTACCATCTTATCTTCCCCTGTCCCTCACAACTTTCAATTTATTTAACATTTTAATTTTTTTTTTTATTTTTATTTTTGACAGGCAGAGTGGACAGTGAGAAAGAGACAGAGAGAAAGGTCTTCCTTTTGCCGTTGGTTCACCCTCCAATGGCCGCCGCGGTAGCGCGCTGCGGCTGGCGCACCGCGCTGATCCGATGGCAGGAGCCAGGTGCTTCTCCTGGTCTCCCATGGGGTGCAGGGCCCAAGGACTTGGGCCATCCTCCACTGCACTCCCTGGCCACAGCAGAGAGCTGGCCTGGAAGAGGGGCAACCGGGACAGGATCGGTGCCCCGACCGGGACTAGAACCCGGTGTGCCGGCGCCGCAAGGCGGAGGATTAGCCTACTGAGCCGCGGCGCCGGCCTAACATTTTAATTTTTAAAATTTATTTATTTTCACTTTATTTGAAAGGCAGACACACACACACAGAGAGAGAGAGAGTGAGCAAGCTTCTGTCTTCTGGTTCGCTCCGCAAATGTGCTGAACAGCCAGCAACAGACCAGGCTAACGCCAGGAGCCTGGATTGCATGCAGGTCTCTCATGAGGGTGGCAGGGACCCAAGCTCGGGGGCCATCACCTGCTGGTGTGTATTAGCAGGAGGCAGGATCAGAAGTGCAGGAGCTGGGACTCAAACCAGGCACTGTGATATGGAATGCGGTGTCCTCATGCCAAACACCTGCCCCGCAGCTTTCTACTTTCTGTCTGGGAATCTGACTCTTCTCGGTAGCTCGTGCATGTGGAACCATGCAACATCTGCCTTTTTGTGTCTGGCTTCTGTCACTTGGCATAATGTCTTCATAGTTCAACCATGCTATACGGTGTGTCAGAGTTTCCTTCCTTTTGACGCTGAAAGACATTTCCGCGAATGCAGATGTCACATTTTGTCTATACATTCATCCAGCTCTCTACCTCTTGGCTGTTGTGGCTGATGTCCTATGAGCACTGGTGAATCAATGCCTGTTTGAATTCCTATTTTCAGTTCTTTTGGGTATATCTTCAGAAGTGGAGATGCTGGATCTATGGCAGTTCTATATTTAATTTTCTGAAGACTCACCATATTGCTTCCCAGAGTGATTGCACTATTGTACATTCCCATCAATATGCCCAGGGTTAGGGGTGTGCATTTAACTCAGGCTCTAAAGAGCTGCTCAACTGTTTCTCGTGAGGGCAAGGCCTGAGATCACAATGCCAGTGAGACCGAGGCAGCCTCTGTGGCCTGTTGGCTGTATGCGAAATGGGGTGGAAACGTTTGTGGGACAGGGGCAGGCAAGAACATCAGTAAGACTGAGAAGAAAGTGGAAATAATATTCCGGCAAAGATAATAATAGCCTTAGAGAACCTCCCCTTAATTGTTAGGCTGCATGCGTACAAGGTTGTGTGGGGGCAGTAGCAGAGGTTTATAGCAGCCCTTGAAAATATGATGCTAGGAGAGTCATGTTCTCTCCCGTATCTCCCCATGACCCTTAATCACGAAAATCCTGAAATAGAAGGTCTTGGGCTTGTGGGTGGGAAATGTATAAAGCCCTCCATCCAAACTGATGAAACTGTAAACAAAATGCTAACCCCTCAATGCAGGATTTCTTTGCTGTGGCTGTCATAAAGGGGGAGAGGAAGATTTGTTCTTCAAGTCTGAACCAGAAATAAGTAGAAAGAGCTTTCCCAGAGCACAACCTAAAACCAGTCAGCTGTTTCACTCTGGCATCTTAACTTCAGGGAAGCTCTGGAAGTTTCATCATCAGTTTTTGTAAAATGATAGTATTTGTAGAAAGCCATGTACTTCTTGTCCGGCTTATTAGGGTAAAAGAACCTAGGCTACCCTACACAGGAAGAATTGAGGGCGAGTAGGGGTGTAAATAAGGATTCTGCCTGGCTGTGGTGCCAGCACAGGAGTAACATCAAACTTGAACAGCAGATCAGTAGAGGCTCCCATGCTGAGAATTCACCTTGATTGTGGATAGCTGTGACCTCAGAATCTATATTTTTGGTTTCATAGAAAAAAGCGTAGGAAATGTGATACAGATCTCTGTGACTGGAGCTGTGAAAGAAATTCTCGAAGCAAGAAAATCAGAGCCAGGTTTTGTGTTAGGGCTTGAAGTTAGTATTAGCAGACTGGCAGCCCTTCCATTCATCTTTCCAGGGTGTTAGCTTCCAATACGAAGGTTGGCACTTAAATTTCCACACCCTGTTAAGCAAAGTGCTTAAAACAAAACATTCAGCTCATGTCAATGAAATTCAAGGGTACTCCTGCAGTGATGAGAAGCCTTCTGAATTTGCAGATGCCTTTCTCTCCCCCAGGATCTCATCACACATACACCTCAGCGACTCTGGCCGGGTGACCCAAAATCTGGCAACTTGAAAAAGTGGCCCAACTCTTGGCAAACTTCAACATTCTGCTTCCTGCCACACCATAACCCAACTCCATGACGAGTGTTTTACCTGGAAACGTCTAGATTGAGAAGCTTCACAACTATTGCCCAATTTCCCTCTCATGACTGCCCAGAGAATTAATATCTTTGGCAGTATCATTCTCTTTCACTCCCTTAAATTTTTTTTCCTAAGTAAACGAGCAACCATAAATCTCAGCGGAGTTATGTGACGTCCAAAGGGTCAGATCACTTCTAAATTATAGGTGGGCTTTGACCTAAGACCAGGTCTCCCAGATTTTTAGCCTATAGAGCTATCAGGTTACTTGCCTTTTCTACACAAGTATCACACTGTGTGTCCCATCTCTGGCCAACATTAATTCTCTCAATATTTATGGTTTGGAGAGATGGAGAAGGGATAACTGGAGAGGTAAGGAGGGAAGGAGAAGTGGAATGAAGAATCTCTGTGGGGCTGGTGCTGTGGCATAGCAGGTAAAGCTGCCGCCTGCAGTGCCAGCATCCCATATGGACACCGGTTTGAGTCCTGGCTGCTCCACTTCTGATCCAGCTCTCTGCTATGGCCTGGGAATGCAGTAGAAAATGGCCCAAGTCCTTGGGCCCCTGCACCCACGTAGGGGAGACCCAGAAGAAGCTCTTGGCTCCTAGTTTCAGATTGGCGCAGCTCCAGCTGTTGCGGCCAATTGGAGAGTGAACCAGAGGATGGAAGACCTCTCTTTCTCCTTCTTTTTCTGTGTAATTCTGCCTTTCAAATAAATAAATCTCTTTAAAAAAATTCCCTGGACAATGAAATTAAAAGGTTATTTATAAAAAAAAATCTTTGTGGAGGGAGGAGATGGGGAATAGTGGTAGGGAGGGATTTGAGGCTGATTCCTACTTAGATTTATAAAATACCATTTCCTTTGGGATTTCTTCTCAATTTCCCAATTTTAAACCCCAGAGTGGTTTTAAAAACATGTTTTCTATTTTTCATCTACTTGAAAGGCAGGATGATGGTGGGGGGGGGGGGGAGGGGAAGAGAGAGAGAGAGAGAGAGAGAGAACCATCCTGCACCCAGTGGTTCACTTCTCAAATGCCCACAACAGCCAGGGGTGGGCTTGGCTAAAGTCAGGAGCCTGGAGCTTCATTTAGGTCTCCCACATGGGCAGCAGGGGCCCAAGCACTTGAGCCATCACCTGCTGCCTCCCAGGATGCATCAGCAGGGAGCTGGATGGGAAAGCAGAGGTGCTGGGACTGAAACCAGCACTCCAATATGAGATGTGGTATCCCAAGCAGTGGCTTAACCTGTTTGTGCCACAACTTGCTCCCCTAGGTTTGCTTTAAAATGGGGATATTCAGAGAGGAATAGCATGCAGAGAGAAATTGCCTGCCATGACTGAATGGCGATCCTAGACTCCTAAGTTCCTAAACTAGGCGTGAGAAGTAACATGGGTTCTGGTGGCTGGCTGTAATTGCAGCTGAGGGCATCAACGAATGTCAACAAGTACAGTGGAAATGACCTTCCCTTGTGCTACTGTGTTTCTCTGGACCGATTGTATATTTTTAAATCTCCATGACAAAATATACTGTTGTGGGACTCACTGCAATGCAGTGCAAATTTATCAAAAGATTCCTATCTCTGTATCTCTTATATGTCTGTTTTTAATCAGCCTAATCATTTACGCAACATCTTCAAAACAAACTTTTCAATGAAACTATAATTTACGTACAATAAAACTGATCCTGTTTAGTAAGCTGCTTTATGAACTTTGAGAAATGCATCGTCTGTGACTACTACCACAAACCAAGACCCAGAACCGGTCCAACATCCCCTAAACTTCCCCCCTGTCCCACTGCGGTCACCCCTTCTCCCACCCCACAGCTCCTGATGATCACAGACCTCAGCAGACCTCCAACCCAGGCTGACTTCTGGGAGGAAATCCTGCTATGCTGCAAGGTAAATATTGATCAGGACGCTTTCTCTTTGCTGTAGGGAAAGATACGGATTCCACCAACTTCCCTGTTTGAGGTGGTCACGCCTGTAATCTTGGAGCTTCATTTTTGTTGCTGCCTATTGCTCTTTGCCTGGGATTCCAAGTGATGGAAGATGCACATGTGGGAGTAGAAGTTGACACACACTGCAGACTAACTGCCCTAGGTACCATCCAAGTATCCTAGAACTTCATTTCACTCTCACAACCCTCCTGCAAAGCAGATACTATTAATCAAATGCCAAGGCACAGAGGAGGAAAGAAAGCACGGAAAAATGAAGAGACTTGCCCAAGGACACGCAGTCAGTGAGTGACAGCGAGGAACTGGGTTGTCTGCGGTTGCTGCCAGAACCTGTTATAACCAGAGACCGCCACAGTCTTAGCCACAGCCCTTCTCCAGGAAACCCTGAGCTGAGCATTGCAAGTTTGGTAGTTTATTTTAGGCACCGTGGTTGTTGCGGGTTGGATATGGTTTGTCCTCAGGGGTTCACACAGTGGAAGCTCGGTCCCTGGTGTGGCCAGGGGTGGGTCCTTTAGGAGGTGGGGACTGGTGAGCCTCCTGCCCACCATGTGATGTCATCTAGCTGGAGGTCCACACCAGACCCAGACAGGAAGTGGTGACACCACAGGACAGCTACACAGTTTCTACTCTAATCTTTTCCAAAGGCTCAGCTGCTGCTCCTCAATGCCTGATTTGGGCAGCAGTAGCAAGTCTGTCTTCTGCGGAGGATGCCTAGCCCTGATCTGCAGTAAGTGTGGGAATAGCAGAGAGAGAGGTTCTTTATTACCTTGAACATGATGGACAGTCATCCCTTGGTATCCAGGGAGACTGGTTCTACCCCCCCTCCCCCCCAGATACCAAAATCCTCGGATGCTCAAGTGCCTTGTGTGAAAAGACAGCCGGTGCACATCCTTGTGTATACCTTAAATCATCTTCACATTACTTATAATACTCAATGCTATGGAGATAGTTATTACTCCATATTGTTTAGGAAACTATGACAAGATAAAATGTCCATACATATTCTGTGCAGATGTAGCTTCTTTTTCCCATCCAAAATTGCAAATACATATGAAGGGCTTATGGCACCTGCTCCTAGAAGCAGAGTAAGAGCCCTCACTTAGGTTACTTACGAAACTTTAGGTATTCAATCTAAAAACCCCACTGTCTACCTGGAAAGAATTTTCTGAGTTTCTTGAGAAGAAATTCAGGATATGGAGGTAAAAATAGCACTGGTTAACTATCCTCCTAAACAGCCCTACTGGGTAAACCCGGCTGGTGCTCTGCCTTTCGCTAGCTCTACACCATGCAACCCTCGACTGCCCACCTTCAACTCAACTATTTCCTTACAGGAAGGCCAAGGTGGCGAGGAAGGCCAAAAACTTCTGACTTCCCAACACACAGGCCGCCTTTCATAAAACTGCCAACATTTCTGAGAAATATTCGGGGTGGCCAGGGAGAGTTCTCTGAATTCAGCGTCATGGATGTTACTTGATTTCCCATCTTATTCTAGAAATGACTTACGAAAAGGACTCTTCTGGGATTTGGGAAAAACAGCTTTTCTCACCCAGACCACTTCACACTCCTCTGCCCAAAACAGATTCATTCGCAAGGGCACCCAGCTTCCAGTTTGCAAGGAATTCCAGCAGTCTTCTGCTTGTCCCCCATGTGGCCTGACCCCCCAGGGTGGCTACGGGGCAGCTGTGAGGTCCCCCAGCCTCACCTATGGCTCACCTTGTCCAGAGTGTCATTCAGTACGTCCAGCGTCTGGATTTTGGCAGCATTCGCAATGGCACTGTGAAGATGAAAAGAAAATCCAGAGAGAATTTTAACACTTTCCCCTCTAAGAAGACTAAAGGCTTTATATAGAGGGCTGTCTCCTTGGCCTTCACGCTTTCACTGCAGGAACATCTAAAAAACAAAAATTCTACCCACATGCTACAACAAGCTTTGTAAGCCAAGTTATTACTATGATACCTCTGAAACATTTCATTGACGTATGAGTATAATAAATATAGAGAAATGCACAGACGGAGTGCCTGGAAATTTTGGATTCAAGGAGAATGTGAATTGTCCATGACTGTTTTGAAGCTCCAGTGTGTTCTAAGTGTACAGCTGGGCGAATATTCACAAAACTGAAACACCAGTCAAGCTGGTTGTCCTTATGGAGACCCACAACCTTGACGTACAGCTCCACGCCTTGGTTCTGACTGGTTTTGTGCTCATGAATTGAATCATCCACGTGTACTCTTTTGCGAAAGGCCTCTTTCTCTCAGGCCAAATTATTTTGTAGGAGAGTTTCAATCAGGTCTGAATATGCAGTTCAATATCTTGAGCTTGGGGATTTTTTTTTTTTCTGGATGGTAGATGTTATTAGAAAGTGGATATAGGTTGATAATGCTTGGGAATTTTATTTTTATGATACAATATATATTTCAAATGCATCCTCCTGAATAAGTTCCTAAGAAGATGCAAAGAGAGGTGCTGTCCCTGAACGTGAGGCACTCCTATCCCCTGTCCCCTGCACATGTCAGGGACAGAGGTGGATTTGCAGTGGAGGGAGTAAGGCTTAAGCCCTCAGACTCTTTCCAAGGGCCTGGTTATTTTTGTAATTTTGATTACTTTTCTTTCAAAGAACCCTCAAATCTTATGAACTTCATGCCCCCATGGAACCTGTATCTGTCCCTGGTAATTACAGCAAGAGAGAGAATTACCTGTAGCAGTCCAATTCCAGTGTTTTAATGCCTATTAGAAAATAGTAGGGTTTTAAAGAAGGGTCTAGTCCCCACTTGATCACTCTGTGGCCAGCTTCTCCACCAGCATTATTTGGCAGATGTGAGAATTAGTAGTAAGGCCCCATGCCTGAGGTACAGGAAAGGCAGATGTTGCCTGTTGGCTGTCCACTAGAAGTCAGTTCCAAGCCAAGCTTCTTTGGTTCCTAAGCCGTTGGCCTGGGCATGTGGATCAGGGTCACAATAAACAGGGTCTATGCACCGCGCAGGTTTGAGAAACAGAAGAGGCTCTCAGAATTAACCGGTGTGCCGTTCGTCAACCGTCTGCTGTCCCAGAGTGCATTCACTATTCTAGGAACTGTCCTTGGGGCTGGGCCAGGAGATGAAGAACCCATGACCCACAAGCGTGAGGACGCACACATTGGCTTTCAGCATTGTGAATGTTCTTTTCTAGTATCAGAAGAAGCAAAAAACTTGCTGCCAGTGGGGCAGACCAGCATTTCAACCGAAAGCAAGGGGAGCAAGGGACTTAAAATGCTCAAAATACTCCTTCCCAGAAATCGGGAAGAAAACTTTAAAAGATGTTTAAAATTTTTATATGAAAGAGTCAAAGACATTTCATAGCCCATTTCTCACCACATTCTCTCTTTGAAAGTGGAGCTATTAAAATCCTAAGGAGGTGCCTGGAGCATCCTCTCTAATCGACTCCTTTTGAATCATTCACCCACTGATCTACAGAAACATCCTAAAATTAATAGTCTCTGCAGCACCCTGCCATGCTACTCCGAGGAAACAGCTCTGTATGCTTCTTTTTGAAATGCACTTGCTTTCCTTAGCCAAGGCTTAGAGTGGTTGGACAGTTTCTGAATTGGACCCAGCCCGAAGCTCTCTGCTTCGTTCTGGGAATTGCACAGTATGTCAAGGTCACAGAGAAAGGAGCAGGGAGAAACCAGCCTCAGTACCTGTGTGCCTCCGGCTATGCCAAATATAGTGGCCATTAGTTTTCTACGTGATTGAGGGATGAATTTAAAACAAAAAAGAAAAAGGAATTTATTTTTAATTCAGGAGATTTACTTCAGCAGAAAGCATATTACAAAAACAGGGCCAGCCCAGGGATAATATTTTAAAGGCTGATCTGAAAATAGGCTACAGGGATGTGTGTCAGCTTGGGATGCATTGAGAACTGTGCCTTTTAAATAGGAGGCAGCTGGGCCGGCCACAGGGAGGAGGAGGATGGTGGGGGTGGGGTAGTGATGGTGGTCCAGAGAGAGGCTACAAGATGGTAAGCACCCACCTCTCCCAGACCCCCCAAATCATCACCAGCCTTGACCCACACCACCATGGCAACTGCCTCCAAATGCAGAGGAAGTCTTGCTTTGTCCTAAATTAACCTCTGGAACCCACGTCATTCAAAATTCCTTGACAAAGAAGAAACCAAGCAACGCCTACCTTGTCTTCTCTAATCCGGATTTTTTGCTTTGTCTCTCCAAGACTCCAATGTCTTGTTTTTTGGAAATTCGCTTTCCTCCAGCCTTCACTATAAACAAAGGGGCATCAACATGAAAGTTAGAATGCCAGCGAGGGCTTACTCTCTTACTCAAAGTAGGAATTCATATTTGAAAAAGTTTTCAGCATTATATATTTAAAGATCTAAACTTTTATCCAAAACAGTACAATTAAAAGAGAAAAATATTATTTCAAGCAAATAAGCTGGGGATAGAGGGAGGGCTGAGGTCTGTTTGTTTATGCTGGGAGAGCAAGCAGCAGGATAGGCCTTGGATTGGGGGGTAGGGAGGGAACAGCAACATACTCCCTTAGGCATTTCACTGGGAAACATTTTCTTGTTGTTATCGAACCAATTACATTCTTCAGGATAGCAGCCCACAATCACAATGTGACCTTCTGTTTTCCCACAAGATTAAAGCTTTTGCATGACTTGCATTTTTTTTTTTCCAACCAAAGCTTTCCAAAGCCAGATACTGAGAAGTGAGCCGAAGTCAGGGCGTGCAGTGATAACAGGCATTTAATTCAACAGAGGTGCTTCTGATTCCAGCAGATACCCACCTTCCACCCCAGACCCCCAACCTCCCGTGTTAGTGGAGCGCAGATATTCTACTGAGTAATTAAACTGCATTAATAATCCTGCCATTCAAGAGATCAATTAGTGTTAATTAGGCTACAGATGACCTAACAGCAATTCAAGTGTTTAGCAATGTCAGATGAAATCAACTTTTGAAAAGGAACAGCCTATTTCAGACTGCAGTCAAAGCAAATACTTTTTCTTGTTCCCAGGAAATTTGCACGTCTAAAATCAGACAAGCTCAAAAGAGGAAGAGCTAAATGGACATTGACTTGTTTGAACCTGTTAATTCTTTTTGTGGAAATGGCAAATTGGCAATTTTCTAAAATAGTTTCCAATACAATGAAAAATAAAGAAACCAGTTCCATTTCCAAGTAAAGAAAACTAGTTCTATATCTCATCATCCTCATATCTTGTGAGTTGACTTCATTTTTGTTCTGCAAAAATGATTTATGTTTTGGTTATGTAATACTTGCACAAGGCACACTACTCAGAAGTATAAAAAGGTACGCAATCTCCCGCCTACCATTATTTCTCCAGCTCACAGATCACCTCTCTACATACTACTAATGTCACAAGTTTCCTATGTCTTAATCCACAGACATTCCATGCATAAAACTATATTTTCTATATATAGGCTTTAATACATAGGATGGCAGGCAGCATAAGATACTCATTATTCTGCATATCTGAAAAAATTTCATTTATGTCATTAGAAAAGGAAAGAGAAAAAAAGGGAGAGAAAGCTTCAATCTGGTTCATCACCCAAATGTTTGTTATAGCCTGGACTGGGCCTCCCATGTGGAATTCCATCTGGGTTCCCCATGTGGGTGGCAAGGATGCAAGTACTACCTCCCAGGGTGTGCATTAGCAGGAAGCTAGATTGGAAGCAGAGGAGTAGGAACTTGAATCAGGCACTCTGATTTGACGTGCAGGTATCACAAGGCATCTTAACTACAGTGCCAGATTCCATGCCTATATCTTTTTTTTTTTTGTTCTTTAACTATGTATTTGAGAAAGTTCCATATCTTTATCTAAACTATATCTATATCAGTGTTTTAGCATCTGCTTTGAAATTTTATTATATGAACATTCTCTGTTTGCTTAACTGGTTCCTTAATGCTGGATATTTCATGTGTTTCTAATCCATTGCTATAAAAAATAATGCTGCAATAAATACCGCCCTTATATACACAATTTTGCACACATACAAATACATTCATTGAATACATTCTGAGAAGTGATCTTGTTCTTAGGAGGTGCATTTGGAATTTTGTTAAATCTTACTGAATTTCCCTTTGCATGGGTAGCACTGGTTACAGTCTCAGCAGGCACCATGGCAGTGATTGTTCTCACACTCCCCTGGCAACAACATGAGCTACAGAATGTTTGACTGTGTCAACCAATAAGTTAGGAAATAAAGATGTTTGATTGCTCAGTTTGATTTCTCATTAATGGATGAGAAAGCGTTTTAGAGTCTTTTTTATGAACTGTTCAAAAATTTTTTTTCCACTGGATTGCTAGTTTAAGAAATTAATTTATATTTAATTATTTTTATTTACTTCAAAGGCGGCAAAACAGGGACAAATTTTCCCATCTGCTGGTTCACTCCTTAAATATTTGCAGCAACCAGTGCTGGCTCAAACTGAAGCTAGGAGCCAGAAATCTCAATGCAGGTCTCCCATGTGGGTGGCAGGGACTTAAGTACTTGAGCCATCACCTGCTGCTTCCTAAGGTGTACACTAGCAAGAATCTGGAATCAGATGCAGAGCCAGGGCTTGAACCTGAGCACTCAAACATGGGATGTGAGTCCCAAGTAGCATCAGGAGTACTTAAGTACTCCTGTGTAAACACTTGCCTCTAAAACTTATTTATAGTAGCTGTTTGTGAGATGTCTTGCAAATAGAAAATATTTTATTGTATCAATAACTAGCTTTATTTTATTGATGACTTAAAATATTATTTGAGAGACAGAGAGAAGGTCACTTCCCTAGTTTATTCTTCAGATACCAGCAAGGGCCAGGGTTGAAGCTGGGAACCAGAAACTCAATCCGCGTCTCCCTGTAGGTGCAGGGACTTAACTACTTGATCCAGTGCCTCCCAGGGTCTACATTGGCTGGAAGTTGGAGTCAGGAATCAGAAATGGGAATTGAACCTAAGCACTCTGATGTAGGATGTGGTGTCTTAACTTTTAAGCTAAATACCTGCTCCTATTAATGATGCTTTTGCTATGGTGAAACCCATTTGAACTTTCCTTCCTTCCTTCCTTCCTTCCTTCCTTCCTTCCTTCCTTCCTTCCTTCCTTCCTTCCTTCCTTCACAGGCAGAGTGGACAGTGTGAGAGAGAGAGAGAGAGAAAGGTCTTCCTTTTTCCGTTGGTTCACCCTCCAATGGCCGCCACGGCCGGTACGCTGCAGTCAGTGCACCATGCTGATCCGAAGCCAGGAGCCAGGTGCTTTTCCTGGTCTCCCATGGGGTGCAGGGCCCAAGCACTTGGGCCATCCTCCACTGTACTCCCAGGCGTCAGCAGAGAGCTGACCTGGAAGAGGAGCAACCAGGACAGAATCCGGTGCCCTGACAGGGACTAGAACCTGAGGTGCCGGCGCCACAGGCGGAGGATTAGCCTATTGAGCTGTTTTCTTTTGGAAAACACATTTTCTTTTGGAAATTTTATAGTTTCATTGTGTACAATCTTTGATTATATATTTAAATCTTTGATCCTACTAGAATGCATACTGTATAAACCATGGGAAATTATGCAAGATTCTTTTCAGATGATTGCAATTATATTGAAAAATCTGTATTTTGTCTATTGATTCAAAATGCTTGGGCCACCCTCCACTGCTTTCCCAGGCCATAGCTGAGAGCTGGATCAGAAGTGGAGCAACCAGGACTCGAACCAGCACCCATATGGGATATTGGCAATGCAGGCGGTGGCTTTACCTGCTACGCCACAGCACCGGCCCCCAGATTATTATTTTTTAAAAAGATTTATTTATTTATTTATTTGCAAGGCAGAATGACAAAGATAGAGAGTAAGAGAGAGAGAGAAATAGCTTCCTTCAGGGGTTTATACCCCCCTCCCGTACCCCCACTAGTGGCCTCAACAACCAGGCCTGGCAAGACTGAAGCAAGGAGGCAGGAACTCCATCTCGGTCTCCCTCATGGGTAGCAGGGACCCAAGTACTCGGGCCATCATCTGCTGCCTTCCCAGGTGAATTAGCAGGAAGCTAGATCAGAAGTAGAGTAGCTGGAACTCCCCAGCTTTTCAGGCAGTGGCTTAAACTATATGACAATGCCAGCCCCCAGGTTGTTATTGTTTTAATGCTACTGATTTTTCCCCAGGCCATACTGAATTCTCTTATTACTTATAATAGTCTTTTGGTACATTCTCCTGGGTTTTTCAGGTAAACAAGTTATATAACCTGAGACAAATATATTTCCTTCTCTAGAACAACACCAAACAGTGATGATAGTCTACATCTTTGCCTTCTTAATTTTAAGGAATTGCTTTTATTGTTTTCCCGTTACACATAGAGTATACTTTCGTGGCTCTTTGTATATATGTAGTCATATGCCACATAGCAATGTTTTAGTCAATAATGGACTCATTAAACACGATGGTCCCCTAAGTTAAGTTCTTTGCCCTTCGATGTATTAAATGGAAGAAAATAAGTCCACTTATCAAGAACATCTTAGGAGAATTTTGGACAATTGGGTAGAAGTTGAATTAACCAATCTTTATTATAAAGTCTTCACTGTGATTTTAATTCTTCTAATCTACTTCCCAGAGAAAATCCACTACTATCTCCCTTTGGAAAGAACACAGAGCACTTAAGAGAGAAATGAATGCCAAAAGAAATAAATTAAGGAGAACATGGGAGTTCTTCATTCTTAAGAACAAAACAGGGGCATTTATGGGAAAGAATTAAAATCCTCCCCAGAAGATTCCTAATTCTATCTAGCAGCCTTGGAATCCACTCTGTTTTAGGACTGTGATTTAGGGAGCATTAGGGAAACACACCTTGAATTTCCAAAACATAGTTCTTGTTCCAAATTTGTTCTGTAAGCAATCTCTCTTGGTCATCTATGTGTAGTAGAAAGAAGCAGAAGTTAATATGTCCATTGTATGAATGGATGCATTGAGAATTTGGAAGACTCTCACTACACTGGGGTAGCTGAACCAGATGGAATCAGGTTGTGGGAGTGTCACCTGCAGAGCTCTGCTGGGAGCACCTGTCCATTGCTCACTGAGAATCTAGATGAACCATCATTTACAATGCAGCACAACCAAGTTCTTGCCTGTTTTGTTTATGCCAGAGAAGTCAAACTCAAGAGAACTTTTCAAAGTCTCATTCTATCCAGATGAACCCATTTAAATTTGCAAACATTTACCTAATTCCATGTTTGGAATTGTATTACCTCCGGAACCCTTATAGAAAGACCAACTGAATTGAGTAAAAGTAAAAGATAAACTAACATTTTAACAGGCCCTGGAGTACAAGTATGAGGTAAGACTAAGTCCTTTCAATAAATACAATGAATAAGAGTCAGAAAATATAAGTGAGAAATGTTCTTTTAGATAATTTCATCAGAAACCCCAATCTATGTGAGGAAAATGAAGCTTTGCTTTCCTGTCTCTGAATAAGTTATATTGTTGTGGTTTATAACTTAAAAAATAAACCTTTGAGTTTAGAATTCTAATAATTTTCCAGTTAATATTTTTAGACGTTTTGCAGTTTTTGTTGGAGAGTAGTTAAGATAAAGTGAAACCTACTAGAAAAATTAGACTTCTGTTAGTAATCTATGGAGAATGATGTCAAAGTGGAAAGACACAAAAGTTTAAGTAAACTCTGGCTTGCTTAAACTTCTAGAGGAAGGTTTTAATGACAAGCCTAGATATTTGCAAAGGTCTTTGCATTCACAGTTGATTTATCAGGAAATGTTATTTTATTGTATTTTTACAATTTTCATGTGTTTGTGAAAGGTAGAGAGACGAGAGAGAGAGCTCTCCCACTCTGCTGCTCCACTCCCCAAATGCATGCAACAGCTGGGTGTGGGTCAGGCCAAAGCCAGGAGCTGGGAGCTCAATCCGAATCAACTAAGTAAATGGCAGAGACCCGAGTAATTGAACCTTCACCTCCTGCTGAACAGGAGCAGGGAGTGCACTGGAGCAAGAGGCCCTCAGCCCTCAGCCATAGGCTGGCGGGTTCCCCAGTCCCAGTGCCGCTGCCCTCTGGCTGAGTGGATTTATGCAAGTCCCTCGAGCTCGCCCGAGTTTCATTTTGCCCCACTGTCAAGCATTGCCCATCTGTAGGGTTCTGCTACATCTAGAAGTTTCTGTCCAGGTGCACAGTCAGGATTAAGCATTAAGCTGTCGTCTCAGCCATCAGACCTCACCCCTGCCAAGAAGCTTGACCCCTCCTTTGCCCCATAAGTTGACTTGGGCCAATGGAATTGACAGAATCAAGTTTCCAGTAATTTTTGTTTATCTGTTTTTAATAACATTGACTCTTACGCAGATATGGTGGTAGTCCGTTTTCCAAGTTAGTTTAACATCTGGGGATGCCTTCCTCACCAAACCTCCCTCTCTTTAATGAGCCAGAAAACTTTTCTTTCTAGGGGTTCAGGGGTGACCCCCCGAAGGTCTAATTCATAGGACTTGCACTAAATTAAAAAGTGCAAAGGATGTAGAAAATCTCATTAACTGCTGCTTTTCTTTTCTTTCTATTCATTGTGCATTTGGCTTCTCAGGATCGCCTTCTGCTCATACATTTTTGATCTTGTGGTTCATGTATTGAGGTTCTTATGAAGCTAAGAGCAAGGCAAAAAAAAAAAAGAAAAAAAAAAAAAACAGCAGAAAATTCAAAGCTGTGCTTCCTAGAGCCCTGGCTTCTTCGTGTCTGATATAGCCTTGCTTCACAGCTTCACAGCATAAATGTATAACCAGGGCTAACTGAGGTGAAATATATTATATTAATATACATAAAAGAAAAACCAGTAAGAGCACTCCTCATGCAGGTGGAAGGCGTTCTGGCTGGCTGCCTTCTGAGTGGTTTCATTTTTAACTGGGATGGGGCAGGCGCGAGCATCTTTTCCATGCAGTTTCCTTCTGTTCTGCCTGCTGCAGTAGGGCCTAATGCAGCTGGAATATCAGGGATGTCTGAAAAGCGGGGAGAATAATGTCTGCTGACAGTAATGTGATTTCCTAGACCTGCATTTTAAGGGGTCAACATTGATGTGCCAGGACACTTTACATAGGCCAGCTCTTTTAATCATCACAACAACAGATTGATGTCAGATTGCGGCTATTCATTACACCCTGTTACAGAGAGGAGAACACTGAAGCTCCGAGTTGTGGAATTAACTCAGGGTTCGAACTCAGGTCTGCCCGATTTCGCAAGGCCACAGCGCACGTTCCCATCGTATTACATCAGCTTTCCACTTTCAGCGATCTGTATTTTGCTTATAAAAGCCAGCTGAAGATTTAATAGAATTTTGGCACCTAATTATTTCTGTTCCATAAATAAAGTTTTGCACCATCACAAACTGATTCAGATTTCAAATATGTAGCAAGACAAGCTGAAGGGTGAGGCTTCTTTGTTCTCCGCGCTCAGTGGGGAGGCAAAAGTCTGCCTTCATCTCCATTCTAATTATCCAAAACCTCTTATCTGCAGTGTCACAGTTCATAATAATTAATTGTCGTGCCAGAGGCATTGTGACATGCTTGATGGAGCCGTGGTGAGCTATGTACACAGAGTAATTAGCAACCATTAGTGGCAGGGACAGAAAGTTCCTGGTGGTTTCATTCAGACTTCCATTTGGTTAAGTTTATCTCTGTGTTCTTTGGGCGGAAAAGTATTTTAGCAAATCGGGCTTTAGCTGAAGCATTTTAGGAAAGGTTGGTGTGGAAGTGGCGGAAAGAGAATCACGCTCTTTTTCACTGTGTCTTTATCCACCTAATAAGCTTCTCTTCTAGGAATCTGCGTACGTCAGCATAGTTCCTGGCCATTAGTTAGCATCATTAACGTTAAATATTGATAATGTTAAATATGGCTAAACCCAACTGCAAATATAAAATGTCACAGGCATGCCAAAGGGGATCAGGGCACGGGGTCTACAATGGGACATGCAGGACTCGCACAGATTCCGACTCTTTTTCAACTGGGCTGCCCACCAGAAAGTAACTGAAAGGGTGTCAGACTTGATGCTTCGTCAAGGCTGTGTCTCCATCACCCTCTGCAGTAAACAGGGTGGAAATAACCTGGGCTGAGAAGCGCCTCACAATGACACCACCGACTACATTTTGTAAATACGGAAAGGCAAGAGTAAAGCGGCCAAACTTTTGAGGTTTTTTCTTAAGGAAAAAAGAAGGAAGGCAGAATGAAAGAACATAAAACTGACTAAAAATAAGCCTGTCTGCCTCTGCCAATCTGCATGAACATATGGTTAAGTACAATAAAAGGAATTTCCATATTTCAGAGTTGATATAGTATAAATTATTAAGAAACTGCAGGTGCTTTGCCAAACACCTTCATACCTAACTTTTCCAGTCAGTCCCCCTGCTCCTTGTCTGTATCAAAAAGCGCTTCTCAGCTTGTTGACAGGCAATGTGTTCCTGCTAACACTGCGCAAGCGCAGAGCCTGGGGCAGGCGGGGGACAGGTGCTCCCTGTCGCGGCAAAAGCTGCTTAGGTGAGGAGTGAGGTCATGTACAGGCATCTTGGGCAGACTGAGATTAACAGCTGGCGAAACTCTAGGGAGGAAGGTTTCCAGGGTAGTAAACCATCTGCCAGGTAGGCTTGTATCACTGCCAGCCCACAGCCCCGAAGAGAAGGGGGTCACCTCCCTCCTCATCTTTCCTCAAAACTACCCGGATCCCTCCTACCTATTTGTGTAGGGTTTAGTTCAGCGGAGACCTGACGAATCTAAAGGCGGCTTTACGCACAAGCTAAAAAGCATCAAAGATGCAGGAGGAATTCAGGTTGCATGAAATTAAGCATGGGCCGGCGTGCTGCTGTTGGAGACACTGCAGGGTGGAGGGGCTGCAGCAGCTGTTTGCAGGACAGGGGTGTATGTGGGGGGGGCAGCCTACCTGCAGGAGGGTGCCCCCCTTTCAGCGGCGAGAGCAGGACTTGCACTTCGGTTGCCATAGTGCGTGCCAATGCGGCGCTGGTGCTCTGGAGGCTGGGTGCCAGCTGTGGCTGCCCCACCACACCCTGGCTTTATATGGGGAGGGGGGCGGGGCCCCTTGAGGGCATTGCTGAGCAGCAACAGGGCTGGTCAACCAGCTCTCTGGGAACCCTCACGTCCTTGGTAAGTTTTCTCTTACAAGAAAACTCTTTTTCTCTTCATCTGGGAAGGCAGGGTTGATGCCGCAGGAGACGGGAAGCTCTTTCACAGGAGGAAGGGCAGTGATGGAGTTCGGTGGAATTCTTTGTCTCTCCAAGTGTTCATTGCTCAGGTGTTTATGTTCACTTACAGGATCTTTGTCATACACTAGGTGACAAGGAGGGCAAGAAAAGATCTGTGCTTCAAGATGTCTGCGGCCTTTCTGGAGATACAATCATTGCCAAAGTGCTAAGTCTTTGTCCCAGGCTTTGTAATTGTAGGCATTGATCTAAGAAAATAACTGAGATGTGAACAGAAGGTTCTGTGCAAGGATAGTAACCATTCTGGTGTATTTGTTTCTCTTTTTTTCAGTCTTGATGGATACCAACATAAACATCCCAAGATACAGAGGAATAAATAGACAGCCACGAGAGTGCTATGTAGTACACATCACAAACCATATTTTCAAATAATACGTAAGGATGTGAACTATTAATGAAAAGGTGGTGAAGGAGTAGGGTGGGCGTTTAGCCTAGCGGCTCAGATGCCTATATCTCATATTGGAATGCCTGGGTTTGATACCTAGTTTCAGATCCTGATTCCAGCTCCCTGTCAGTGCAGATAAGAGGGGGCAGTGGAGATGGCTCAAGTAATTGGGTTGCTGCTGCTCATGTGGGAGACCTGGACTGAGTTCCCAGCTCCTGGCTTCTCTGCCCAGCCTTGGCCATTGTGGGCATTAGGGGAATGAATCAGTGGATGGCAACTTTCTCTTTCTCTCTTGCCCTGTCTCTCTTTGTCTCTGCCTCTCAAATAAATAAAAATTTAAAAAAGAAAAAGCACAATTTTAAACCTAGACATTATTATAGATTCTGTGCCAATCAAAATTTAGCATATGGCAGATACTTAGCAATCTTTCTTTGTTCTTCAATATGATTGAAAACTTCTGCTCTTCAAAAAACACTGCTAAGAAAATGAAGACAAGCCGCAAACAGGCATAAAATATGTACGGGCTACATTGACGATGCAGCAGTGCCATCCAGAATAAGGAATTCCTACAACTCAATGAGAAAGCAGACAACCCAATTAAAAACCTGGCAGAAGATGTGACTTAAATTTGTGTCACTGTAACAAAATACTCAAGGCAACTACCTTCGTAAAGAGAAAAGGTTTATTGAGCTCATGGTCTGGGAAGTTCAAACCCAAAGTTCAAATCTCACTGGAGCAGCTCTGGTAAGAGTACAGATGATGGGCATGTATTGGAGCAAGTGTTCACATCTGAAGTCAGGAGGCAGAGAGAGTGTGGACCCATACTTAGGGTTTGATAACAGTGCTGTCCTTGGAACTCAAGAGGTCACATCAGAACTGCCTAACAAGGGCACGCCCCCCAAAGACCTAACAACTTCCCACTAAACTCCATCTCCTAAATATTGCACCACCTCCCAATAGCACCACTTTCAGTACCAAGCCTTTAATACATGGGCATTTATGGGACTGGCAGCATCCAAACCATAGCAAGATTCAAGCAATACTTCACAAAGTAGGACTACTGAGAGCAGCAATGAAATAAACACATGCACAACATCATTGATCATTAGGAAAATGCAAATTAAACTACAATGAAATATGGCTTAAGTATTAGAAAACCAAAAAAAAAAAAAAAAAGAGGAAATACAGAATGCTGGTGGACATTTGGCTTAGTGATTAAACTGCCTCTTGGTAAGCTTGTATCTCAAATTGTAGTTCCTGGACTCAAATTCCAGCTCTACCTTTCATTCTAGCTTCTGCAAATGTGTACCTTGGGAGCCAGCAGGTGATGGCTCAAGTACTTGGGTCCCTGCTACCCACATGGGAGACCCGGACTGAGTTGAGACTTTGGCCTGGCCCAGCCCCAGCTGTTATAGGCATTTGGAGAGTTAATCAGCAGGTGAACTCTCTCTCTGTCTCTCTCTCTCTCTCCACCTTTCAAATACATGAAATAAAAATAAGCTCCTGGTGAAAAGAAGAACAACTGGAACTCTCATACATTACTGGTGAGAATGCCAAAAAGTAAAGTTTTTTTGGGAGTCAGTTTGGCATTTTCTTATAACATTCAACATAGGAACACACTTAGTATGTACAATATGACTGATAATCCAATTGGTGGGAATTTTCTCATGAAAAGTGAAAATATATGTACACCGTAAATCTTGTGTACAGGTGTTTATAACAACTCTCTTTATAGCTGCCAATAGTTAGGCACAACCCAAAAGTCTATTGATTATGGATAAACAGATTGTGGTGTATGCCTGTAAAAGAATATACAGGTGAATATTTTTTCAAATTTATTTGACAGATAGAGTTAGACAGTGTGAGAGAGACAGAGAGAAAGGTCTTCCTTTTTCTGTTGGTTCACCCCCCAAATGGCCGCTACGGCCGGTGCGCTGATCCGAAGCCAGGAGCCAAGTGCCTCCTCCTGGTCTCCCATGCAGGTGCAGGGCCCAAGCACTTGGGCCATCCTCCACTGCCCTCCCAGGCCACAGCAGAGAGCTGCACTGGAAGAGGAGCTACCGGGACAAGAACCCGGCGCCTAAATGGGATGCCGGCGCCGCAGGCAGAGGATTAACCAAGTGAGCCATGGCACCGGCCCCACAGATGAATCTTAAAATCATTGCACTAAATGAAAGAAGCCAGCCAAAGGAAAACTACTTATTATTTAATTCCACATATATGATATACTTGAAAAGTTGAAACTCTAGGAACAGAGAGCAGTGACTTTCAGAGAAGGGAGGTTTAACTCCACATAAATAGAAGGGAATTTTGGAGGTGATGGGAATACTCTGTATTTGATAGTAGTAGTGATTATGTGACTCATAAATCATATGAAAATGGTGAATTTTACTTTGTGCAAGACATCCCTCAGTAAACAACAAAACCATCTGTTGTTGAATGGTTGTACTCCAAAATGTGGAGTGCTCTGTTGAATTTTGATCTTTCAGTTAGCTTGTATTATTTGTAAAACTAATAAAGGTGAATCAAAGTTTTTTGGAGGAAAATAAGCTCTGACTTTGTGACAGAGGCGGGTACATGCAATGGGAACAAAGAGAATGGAGGGCCAGCACTGTGGCATAGTGGGTGAAGTTGCTGCCATATGGGCACCGGTTGAGTCCCGGCTGCTCCACTTCCGATCCAGCTCTCTGCTGTGGCCTGGGAAAGCAGTAGAAGATGGCCAAGATCCTTGGCCCCTGCATCCATGTGGGAGACCTGGAAGAATCTCCTGGCTCCTGGTTTCTGATGGGCACAGCTCTGGCTGTTGCAGCCTACTGGGGAGTGAACCAACGGATGGAGGACCTCTGTCTCTCTGCCTCTCCTTTTCTCTCTGTGCAACTCTGATATATATATATATATATATATATATATATATATATACACACACACACACACACATATATATACATATATATACACATCTTTAAAAAATGAGAATGGAATGGTCATATCATCCAGCAAATATTTTGTGAGTGGCCCTCTCCAAGAGTGCTGGACTAGGAGTCAGGGTTTAGGGGTGACAATACCCCCTGCTTTCAGCAGCTCTCTCAATCTTTTGGGGATGAAGATGAGCAGAAGGCTAAGAGGATCCCTTTTACAGCTGACAAGTTTGGTGGGGCATTATTCAATAGAAATTTCTGTGATGGTGGCAATGTTCTGTATCTGCTCTGACCAAATGGCAGCCACAGCACATGTTGATCTGAGTCCTTCAAATGTGGCTGATTCAACTAAGGAACCGAATCTTCAATTTAAAAAAAAAAATGAATGGTTTAAATTAATTTTAATATAAATAGCTATAGGTGGCTTATGGCTAATGTGTTGGATAGCACTGGTGTATAGCTGAAAACCTAGACACGTGACGGTTTGTAGCCCAGATCTCATTGACTTTCCTGTATACTTGTGAGCTGCAGAAGGTAAGGAGGAAATCAAAGGGCGGCCACCCTTTGGGAGAGTCTGCACCCAGGACAGCCCAGCTGACATGGAGGACCAAGTGCTTGCACCAGGGTATGATGACACCCACTGAACTTCCATTCTCAGTTCTACTCCCCGCAATCCTTGACATTTAAAGCAAGAATCAGAGACTATAGGCTGAACATTCCTAATATGAAAATGCAAAATCTGAAATGTCCCCAAATCTGAAACTTTTTGGGTGCCAACATGATGCCACAAGAGGAAAATTATACAAACTTTGTTTCATGCACAGAATTATTAAAATTATTGTATAAAAGTAGCTTCAGGCTATGTGTATAGGTATGGAACATAAATGAATTTAGTGTTTAGGTTTGGGTCTCATCCCCAAGATATCTCATTTTGTTTGTGTAAATTTGCTAAAATCTGAAAACAAATCCAAAATCCAAGACATTTCTGGTCCTATGTGTTTTGGGTAAGGGATTTTCAGCCTGCAATAAGTAATATGCCCACTTGTCCTACTTGTTCTTTTTTTCTGTAGCTACAAATGGAAAATATCTAAAAGCTGATATTAGGGCTGTAGAAAGGTTATATAACAGTGGCATAATCTACAAAGACACAAGCCACCTGCTTCACTGTCAAAATATGAGTAACAGGGCAAAGGGAACACGAGGCCAACACGTTTCCTCCTTCCTGCACACTCTTCCCCACTCTGCACAGGAGTCCTCTGCTCGCACAGGAGTCCAGAGTCCCAACCCTGACTTCTTGGTGTGTGTTTAGGACTTCAGGAAGCCCCTCAGGGCATTGGGGTCTTCCCATGTTTTTCTTTATTTCAGTCATTAAAAACTCAGGCCTGTTTTGCACCTGGTGAGCCAAGTGGAGTCCAGGTTGTTTAGCTTGGGGGATGCACTAGAGCTCCCGGTAGGATGAAAGTCCCATGGCAGGGAGGTAACATGTTATTATTCTTTAAGTGCGCTTATAAACCTCTCTTTAAAAGAGGCATTTGTCCAGTTAACTGCACTAAGAGAGCAGCTCATGGCAGGACCAAAGTGTCTGGAATCATGGGTCGTAATGCTAAAAGCCTAGTAAAGTGGATTCTCACGATGGTCAGGTTACCACACAGCTTTTTGTCTTTTAAATGAAAGGATAGCATAACATTAAGGATATTAATCATATTTCACTTTCATCGCAGAACTTTCTTCTTTTAATTGTGTGTGGGGAGGCTGTAGCTTGCTCATGCACTCGTATTTTTGCAGTGTGCCTTTCACTTTTATATTGGGCTTTTTTCCCCTTCCCATTAGTTACATGTCGAATCTCATGCCAAGTCCTGAAAGTAGGAGAAATCTGTGCCAGAAACCCTGGGCAAGAAAGCTCCTGAGGAAAGGAGTGACTTGAGGGGTGGTGGAAAGGGGCACCTCTGCGGGGGGCACTGCTTCTGTTGTCCAACGTGGCCCTGGGCTGGCAGGGACTGCCTGTGCTTACTAGCTTCTTAGATCTGTTGTGAAGATGTCATGAGCCTTCCTCTCTTTCTCCAGAACGCTGGGATTAGCCTTTCTTCCAGGCCTGGTATGCTTCGGCAGAACATTTTCATTGTCTTGTGAAACAATGAACGCATTCATAAGGGGCAGAGGCCTGGAAGGGTCTTTCGCCTGAGTTGTCACACACCTGCCTTTGCATCCAGGGGATTTCCCCAGCAATAACATGCCTCTCAATTCTGGGTGCAAGAATGGCATATAAACATAATTTTGCAGTTAGCCAATCTTGATAGCTAGATAAACAATGACATATACACTTTTTCCTTGCCTTGGGGCCTTGAAGCTTCAGTGGTGGCTCTTAGAGCAAAGAGGCAAATGATTTTAATTAGAAGAGAATGATAAGTAATTTGTTTGTAGAAAAGCACCTGAGAAGATTACTGGAAACACTAATCTCTTATAGAGTTTTTTTTTTTTTTTTTTTGACAGGCAGAGTGGACAGTGAGAGAGAGACAGAGAGAAAGGTCTTCCTTTTGCCGTTGGTTCACCCTCCAATGGCCGCAGCACACCACGCTAATCCGAAGCCAGGAGCCAGGTGCTTCTCCTGGTCTCCCATGGGGTGCAGGGCCCAAGCGCTTGGGCCATCCTCCACTGCACTCCCGGGCCACAGCAGAGCTGGCCTGGAAGAGGGGCAACCGGGACAGAATCCGGTGCCTCGACCGGGACTAGAACCCGGTGTGCCGGCGCAGCAAGGCGGAGGATTAGCCTGTTGAGCCACGGCGCCGGCCCTGGAAGCACTAATCTCTGCCATCCTCCATCCTTATCATTTTGTCTAAAGCCAACATTTACAGACTCCATTTTGCGGATGGGAAAAGGCCAGGAAAGGAGGTAAAGGGAGGCAAATTGTTGTAGAATAAGCCAAGATGGCCAAGAAATGGTTGGAAGCTGCCGTCGGTCCTTTGTTGGTCCAATCTTTAGTATCATCCAGGTACTTGAAACATCCGTCAAGCATCTGGAAGTTCCTGCTGGGAATCTGAACAGCACATCCTCAACAAAGAACCCAAGAACAGGGCAGTATCTGTGCAGCACGTGCACAGTGAGTCGCATGTCACAGGGATGTACTGGAAAGCTTGGGTACCAAGGACTCTGAGTGGAGCTGTGACTGTAGCCAGCCTGGGCCATAGGAAAGAGATGCCTTCAAAGTTCACCAGCCACCAGCCTTTTGTGGGTCAGGGTCACCCCCACTGAGGACTTCTCTGCCTTCCTAGGGCCCTCCCAAATGAAAATCATAGAAAAATTTTTAGTAGATATTTCCACTCTCATTTTTTCCCTTTTAGTATATATCAGTTTTTGAAAATTAGTTTTTGAAAATTATTTATTTGAAAGATGGAGACACAGAAAGACAGGCAGGTAGAGATTTCCCACCCATTGGTTTACTCTTGCAATGCTGTCAACATCATTGGAAGCCAGGAACCAGGAGTTCCACCTAGGTCTCCCATGTGGGTACCAGGGATAAGAACAACTTGACCCCATTGTCTGCTATCTCCCAGGGTGCACATTATCAGGAAGCAGGAAGCTGGAATTGGAAGTGGAGCTGGGATTCAAACCCAGGCACTCCAATGTGGGACGTGGGCATCTAAACCTCAGCACAAAACACCTACCCCAACGGTATCAGTTTAAATGCTTTGTTTTCTCTTTAGACCTTGCTCCGTTTCCTCTGTTCCTTCTCTATGATATATGCTATATGTGATATCAAGTGGATTAGGGGAGTGACTTTATGGAGAATACACTTCCTTGGTTCTCTGGATTAAGGAGCCAAGACATACTTGTTGGGGGCGGGGGAGAATTTCTCTTGGTGCCACATGGATCTGAGGGGTGAATTTCTGAGCCCAGATATTCCTTTTCATGAATATGAGTTCCTTTAAGTTGTGAATCATGGCTCCTTTTCCTTTGAAAGTCCATCCTAGTGCTGGGAAAACCCTTCCACACATCCATTTATTCTAATACCCCTTGTGCATCTCTTGTTGGCAAAGCCCTGTGTACATCTGAAAATTAGTCATCTAAGTTCACATATCAAGAGATTTTTACATTTTAATTTATTAGACAGGTAATACATCTATATGATTCAGAATGCAAATAATATAAAGGGTATATAGTTAAATATACATGCCCTTCTTCCACTTCTACCTAATCTCCTGTTTCCCTCTCTTGGGGCAACCAAAATTATCAGTTTTCTTAAGATATTTGTACATTTAGGAGAAATGCCTATATGTATTTTTTTCTTTTTGTAATACATCTGATTATATCACATATTGTGCGCCTAACTTTTTTTCCATGTACAGAATATCTTGAAGACAATTCCTTCATTAGACATAAAAGCTTTGCTATTGCTTTGTGATTCTGTAGCCTTCCATTTTATGAACGGACCAGATTTCATTTTACCAGGACTTTAAATATACATTTCAATATATTTATTTGAAAAGCAGAGAGAGAGAGAGAGAGAGAGAGAGAGGAAGAGACAGAGAGAGAGAGAGCTCTTCCATTGGTTAGTTCACTCCCCAAATAGCCACAAAAACTAGGGCTGTGCCAGGCCATAATCAGGAGCCAGGAAATCCTTCCAGGTCTCCCATATGGGTGACAGGGGGCATGTACTTGGGCCATGCTTGATCTGTTTTTGTTGGCGAGCCTAGTTCAGGGGTGTCACTCTGCACCTCACATTAAATCGCATCAGCAGGTGCATTACTCTCTGGGTAATGGTTCAGTGGCTGTGTCATTTTAGCTGACATTCTGTTTTTAAAGAATACTGTTAGATACAGGAAAATGTGGACGTCTATGGAAAGTGAAGTGCCAAAGGAGAAGCACAGAAGTTCATTTTTGGGAGAGAAAACGTCACGGAGGGGCCAGATGTTCACCTTCAGCACGGCGGAGGACTCGCACTCCTGGCATTTTGCAGTTAGTGTCTGTGAGACTTACTGGCTGGCTTACTGCACCAAAATGTGTTTGGATTGCAGATATTTTTTGGTCTCCTTTTTCTTTGACTCAGAATAGAATTTTTCCTTTTGCTTATTAGGTTTCCCTTTATAGAAGGTTTCTCTTGGGAGGTCGGCGGGCTGAGGTCTCAGCTTTGTTGGTGTCGGACTTCCTGTTCTGCTGTGCCTACTGCTCTCTGTTTTCCCTGCCCCTGCACATTTCTTTTCCTCTCCCTGCTGTAGTCCCTGGGCTGGGCCCACGCCAACATTTCTGTGATGCCATCAGCCAGAGGGATGCTCTCGCCATCATCCCATTCTTCCCATTCCGAATGTTTTTTGGGGCTGGTGGACAAAGTCCCAAGATGTCTTGGATTAGAATCAATTTGTCACTCCTCCACCAGCACTTTAAAGGGAGTCAAGTTCCTTTGTTTGTGCTGCTTTTAAAGTGGCATTTCTTCAGTGACAAGGAGCCAAATTACTTTCTCAAAGCCATTCACCAATATCTGCAATTGCTTCCAAATTCTGTCAATCCTATTAGTTCATCTGCATCAGTTATAAAGAGGATTATTTGACTCATGGTGCTGGCAGCTGGAGAAGCCTAACACTATGCTGGTGCTCTTCCTGGCAAGGGCCTCTAGGCTGTGCCACATGGTAGAGACACAGAGAGACTGCAAGTTGAAGGGGTAAGAGTGTGAGTTAGGAAGCAAGGGAGATGTAGGAGGAGAGACTTGAGAGTGAAGGGAGGAGAGAGAGAGAGTGTGCGAGCCCACTGGTTCACTCCCCAGATGTCCCCACAACAGGGTGGACACCAGAGCCAGGGACTCAATGCAGGTCTATCACATGGGTCAAAGGCACCCAATCTCACTTAAGCCATTACTGCTGCCTCCTAGGGTACACAGACAGCAAGAGCTCTCTGCCCAGGCTCTTGGATATGGAATGTAGACCTCTCAACCAGAGTCTAAACTACTAGGTCAAATGCCAGGCCCAGTTTCTCTTACAACCACCTGCTGCCATTGGACTGCCTTGGAGAGTCACTCTTCCTAAGAGGCCGATTGTGTCTCACCGGCCATCGCCTCTTAAAGGCTGCACACTTCTCAATACCACCACGTTGAGGACTAAGCTTGTAAGGCATGGACCTTTGGGGCACACACTATCTGCAAACGGTAGCAACATCTTACAGTAATCCCAAGTAGTATCTCAAATGATACCCTGATGAAATTACGAATGAAGTCTCTTCCTTGGGAGATTTCTACGGATGGTACTACTTTGGCTCTTCCTTCCCTGTGGGTATAAAAGCAAATGCAACTATTTGTCTCCAAGTGAAAGACTGTGCTTGTGTGGGTTGGGGAGCAGACGGGCTTGGGAAGAGATGCATGTGTTCTGTTCTCTCCTAGGAGCTGTGCTGTGGGTGCACATGGTTCTGGTCCACTGATGGCTCATGCGATTTGCAAATTGGAAAGTAGATGAGAGTCTGAAGACACCAACAAGTCTTGGGACTGAAGGGAAGCTGTGATAGGATACCCATTCTTTAAGATTTATGCATTTATTTGAAAGGCAGAGTTAGAGAGAGAGGGTTGGGGGTGGGGGAGAAGGAGATATCTTGCATCTGCTGGTTCACTTCCTACCTGGCCACATTGGCCAGAGCTGGGCCAGGCTGAAGCAAGGAGCCAGAAGATTCATCTGGGTCTCCCATGTGGGTATAGGGGTCCAAGCACTTGGGCCATCCTCTGCTGCTTTCCCAGGTGAAATAGCAGGGAGCTGGATTGGAAGTGGAGCAGCCAGGTCTCGAACCTGTACCCGTGTGAGATGCTGGTGTGCCAGTGGTGGCTTTACCTGCTATGCCATAATGCCAGCCCCTGGTTATCCACTTTCCACAAACATTCTGCTCTTGAATAACATTGCTTGGAGATTTTAAAGATGGTTACACATATATTTAAATGTTATATCATAAATATATTTGGGGATGTTACCCAAAAGCCTGACTTCTGAATTAAAAAAATAATCTTTCTAAAGTAGATAGTGATAAAACAATTCCATCCTTCCTCTATGACCACAATTTGACATATGCAGAGAGAGTTAAGGAAATGGTCCCTTTGTTTTACTCACTGTGCTTGGGAGGGTACTGTTTGGGTTCCTGTGTCTCTGTGTCAGTGGAAATATTAAGTCATAGATTTTTCAGACACAGAATACTCAGGAGGAGAGATTTGGCTCTGGGTTCTGTGTCTCTGCAGCCCCTGGTTGGATTTTTCACAGACTGACTTGTATTGTCAGCATTTTCATCTTTGTGTTCATGTCTCCTTGGGATCTGTTTGTTATTCGGGTCAGGTAGCACATGGCTGGCACAAAATAAATGCCCGTTATTGGTGATGCTGAGATATCGGAGTGGACAGTAGTAGGAAGGATTTTGGTCTTAACCCTGTGGTGCAGGAGCCGTCTGCAGGAAAGTGGGCCTTCTAGAATTCCACTGCAGAAAGGGAGGACCAGGTGAGTGTTCCATGCAGCAGTTAGGCCACCACCTGGATGGCCTGCATCCCATATGAGAAAGTCTGCTTCCAGTCCCTACTCTGCTTTCCAAGCCAGCTTCCTGCTAACGCACACCTTTGGAAGGCAGCAGCTTATGACAGAAATAATTGAGTCACTGCTACACTTGTGGGAGACCTGGATGGAGTTTTGGGTTCCTGGCTTTGGCCTGGCCCAGCCTTGCTGTTTCAGGCATGGCAGGGGGTAGGGGATAGACCAGCCGATGGAAGGCCTCTCTATTGCTCTGCCTTTCAAATAAATATAAATAAATTTCTAAAAAGGGGAGGACCACCAATTTGTGTCATCAGAAAATCTTACTAGAATCACTTTGGAGACAAAATGACCAACCGCAGTGATCAACAGGCATTTTAAGGGTTTGCCTCTGCTACCAGTGTGTATTCCACGAAAACAGAAATGCCAAGAAAAGGACTCTTAAGCCTGTTAACTATGGAAAAGGTCAGAAAAGAGCTATGGATAGCAGGCAAAGAATGGAAATGTCAAAAATTGGGCAGAAGGGAGAGAGAAAACAAAGAAGAAAATGCAGAGTACCTTGTACAAAATGGGAATTGGGCAGGGGAGTGCAGGGACCCGGGGCGGGGCGCGGGGTGGGGGGGCTGGTTTCAAGTGTGAACTCACATAGAGAACTGGGCCCCTTTCAAAGGCCAGTGTTCTGTGTTCTCAAGACAGCTGGAGATATTTCAGGAAAGCAGCAATATCTTTTGCAGAGGCCCATTCAACGTGCAAGTGCAAATGTCAATAAGGCTCCGATGTCTGCACCTCCCAAGCCAGGGGTGAGTTTCAGGCTTTGTGTTGGGCAGTAAACAACAGAGCCTTCAGGTCTCAAATGAGTGTTTTTTCTTAAAGAAAAAAGGGCCTCCTGAAAATCAATTTTTATCACATTTTTGGGCACAATCCAAATGTCTTCTGTTTTCTCCCCCTAGCATGCCAGATGCGGATTCCTTTGGAGAGGAAAGAAGCTCCATTCTAAGCACCGCTTTCATTGTTTCTAATGCATGGACTCCATGTTTGGAAAGATTTTGTCAGCCAAACTGCATTTGATAAGCAATTCCTATTTCTACTTTTCTTAATCAGCTGTAGAAACCAAAGCTCTAGGTGGGTGTTTCCTTACAGCTGATGGAATCCTGGCAAAGAACTTGACGTCTGAGTTTACCGGGGAGTCGGGGTTGGTTGGGATTTGACTCTCTGACTGCTCAGCATCTCTTTGGGCAGTTTAGCTGGAACTGAGTTGGAATACCTGTGAGACAAACTCTCTCTGGTTGGCCAAAGGCTACAGAAGTACCCCTGGTATTGCTTCTGTTCTGTGAATTGAAATAGATGGGCTGGCTCCTACAGGCCTCTGTAGGGAGATTGTGTTAACTTCCACTAAGCTTTGGGATGAACTAAAAGTAGCTCAGCATCCTGGTTGCTAATCTTATAGCACCTGAGCAGCCTGGCAACTACAGAATGTGGGGAAGGTAACCCATGTGGTTTCTCTTTCGTGTGGTCCTGTCTGGAAGGCTTCTGTCAACCTCAAACTCAAGTTGACGCACCCTGCAGTCTGTTCCAGCCACAGGGAAGTGGCTGCCTAGGAATACATGTATTCTAGCTGCCCAGAACAAAAAAATACAGGCAAAATGTGCATTATAAAAAAAACTATATGTGGGAGTCAATTTCTTGCACCAAGATAAAGATTGTTTAATTACATTTTCTGCACACTTTTTGAAGTACCTTCATAGGGGATTTGTAATGGTCTCTTAGTAGTTAAATATATAGACAAAAAAAAAAGGGGGGGGGGGAACAGGTAGGGGTACCAGAAATTGCTTATCATGATCACATTGGTTCACAAGCACAGCATGGACTGTGGGTTGGTTGTTGTTCCCTTTGCTTCCAGGAGGAGTAGCACTAAGAGGGGACATGTGCTTCCCTGGAGGTACTTCCTGTCCCACAGGTGGCAGCTGTAAGCAAGGATTATCCTGCACCTTAGGGTCGTGCGTGACAAGGGTCTCCTGTCCCAGGCTTTTCCAGCCTGCTGATTTTCAGTGTACCTCAGTCTGATCTGTTTTTAAATTCCTTTTGCACAGCCTAATCACCAACTATTTCTCTGAAGGATGGGCTGTTTCGATCAAGTTTTCATACTTGTGCACTCATTTAGCTACAGTGTCCTTACAGTAAACTCTCACTCAGGCAATATGGAAAAACTCTCTTATCACACATCTTTTGTTCTCAGCTTGGTTGTTTGTTTGTTCTTTTCACCTTGTTTTTGATCTTCAGGGAGCAATGGGGAGAAGAACCAGTTCTACCCAGGGAGGAAATCAAAGTAGCCTTTAAAAAACATACTGTAATATCCGCCCCAGGTAGCATTGTGGGTTAAACAAAGGAAAAGGAAATTCTATCTCTGTTATTAAAGAAAAAAAAAATAGACTTACAGACTCTGCTTCAAAAATGTCACAACTGTTTGACACTGTGGTCAACACTGTACAAAATAAAAAAAAAAAAACGAAGTGAGTTTCTATGCAATAATCTTAGTTGCTTTTCTTTAAAAATAAAAAAAAGATTGTTATTCATTTGAGAGGCAGAGAGAAAGGCAGACACAGAGAGCTTCCATTTGCTGTTTCATTCAGGAGATTCTCAAATCAGCCCGAGAGCTCCAGGGCTGGAGCTGGGTGCAGGAACTCTGTTCAGCTCTCTCACATGGGTGGCAGGCATCCAGACGCCTGAGCCATCACTGCTGCTCTCAAGGTGCAGGATAGCAGGAAGCCGAGTCAGAAGCAGAGCCAAGACTCAAGCCTGGGCACCATGGTAGGAGATACAGGAGTTCCAAGTAGTGTCAACCTCCAGGCCAAATGCCTGCCCTCACTTCTTTCTAACAATGGAATGTTTTTTAAACAGTCACTCTGGTAGTGAGATAGACACCTCAGCTTTGTTGCTGAAATTCTGCCCGGAGTGAAACGTGAGGCAGAGGAATACCATTTTGTGTATGCATCATTGCAGCAAGAGGAAAGAAAGTATCAAGTAACAGTAATGTGGGAGAAGACCACTTAGATGCCAATTAGCTCAACTGACTCGTTAACTCCATTTTGGATTGTGGTATCATTGTGTGATACCTACAAATTTATATTCATAGGTGTATATAAGATTGAAAATACAATGTATTTAAAAATAT
This sequence comes from Lepus europaeus, assembly GCF_033115175.1. Lineage (NCBI taxonomy): Eukaryota > Metazoa > Chordata > Mammalia > Lagomorpha > Leporidae > Lepus > Lepus europaeus. The sequence continues at coordinate 100,914,833 of NC_084827.1, read as the reverse complement.
GACTAAGAATTCCGAATTTCAGCTTAAAGAAAACCCACCTCATTTGGTCTTAGCTCTATAAATTTGAGCATACTTTAAGAGGCAAGGTAGCACATGTGTTTTGATGTTGGAATCTGTTTTGACTACTGTTTGTACCTCTTATTGGCTAGCTCAATTTTTGGGAGATAGTTCTCTATGAATCTCACATTCCTGCACTTCTTATGACAATGTGTTTTTTTTTTCTTTTTTTTCTTTCTTTCTTCTTCTTTTTTTTTTTTTTTTTTTTTACAACAGGCAGAGTTAGACAGTGAGAGAGAGAGACAGAGAGAAAGGTCTTCCTTCCGTTGGTTCACCCCCCAAATGGCCGCTACGACTGGTGCGCTGCACCTATCCTCCTGGTCTCCCATGGGGTGCAGGGCCCAAGTACTTGGGCCATCCTCCACTGCCTTCCCGGGCCACAGCAGAGAGCTGACTGGAAGAGGAGCAACCGAGACAGAACCAGCACCCCAACTGGGACTAGAACCCGGAGTGCCGGTGCCACAGGCAGAGGATTAGCCTAGTGAGCTGTGGCGCTGGCCAGATAATCTTTTCAAGGATGCTTGAATATAGAATGCTCTTAGATGAAACAGGGTCTCCTTCCAGGGCAATGGGTGTATTTGTTTGCTCTGTAAGTGAACCAATGGATGAAAGATCTCCTCTCTTTCTCTATGTCTTGCCCTGCTCCAACACTCTGCCTTTCAAATAAATAAATAAATAAATAAATCTTTAACAGAAAGTTGTAAGCAGATAGGAAACAGTGCATGTAAAGTCTGAGTGCCCTTCCCAGTCCATAAGAAGTCCTTAATATATACTGACAGTTGTCACTTTATTCCTGAAATCTTTAGATAGAACTGTTCTAATCCAGTCATCCTTTTGGTTGTGTTTTGTGCATATGTGGCTCATTTGTGTATATCTTTTCAGTGTCTGAATGTGATAGAATATATCAAATTAAAAATGGTCAATTAAGTATTTAATGCTCAATTATGTATTTTGAACATTTTTATTACCAAGATCTTGTTGGTTCACAGTTGAGACAAATTACTGATGAAAATGTCCCTCACCAGATGATCCAGTGACCTCTGAAGTTGCTGCACTTTCTGTAAAACTCTTTTTAATTTGATAAAGCAATTGTCTGATGCCATTTAGCAAATGAACTTTCACCTCTTTAAGATTATCTCCAGGCAATAACGAAATCAAATTTCCAGGTTAACATACTCCTCAGAGATGACTCGCACCTACACCAGTCTACCCCAGCTGCTGTAGAAAACAGATTGCCATCATTATTTGTATTTCCAAAGAATCTACAGGTATGATTGTTACTGTATGATCTATTTACTGTCCTTTTTTCTAACAGTCAGAAACAATTTTCTTCAGAGGAAAAAGAACTCCAGATTTTCTTGGTCTGGGAACTTCAGAATAATCAAGAGCTGGGAATGTTTGGCTGATCTGGAGATATGGATAATGTTCCTGTTTTGTGTGACAGAAGAATGTAACATTCCTTTCACGGCTTACAGAGAAAGCATATTTAGACCAAAATGTGGTTATGAGATGATCCGAAATGGTCTGGAAATATGGGTCCATTTGGAACACATGATTTTACCTCAGCCAGTTCATTTATGTGTGAGTAAGACAAGAATGACAAACAGAAAGGCAAACCTGGTGCCTTCTGCCTCTACTCAGCTGGGATGAAGAGTGAGCAGAGTTCATGCATTATTCTACTTCTCTTCTGAAAGGCTCATTTCCATTTCACTTGCAGGCTCAGTTCAGTTCTGGTTGTTCTGCAAACATGAGGCTCAATAAATTCACTCCAAGGCCACTGCTTGGTAAAGTTCCCTTGGGTCCAAAATGTGATTTACAGCTTGATGTTTATCTGTAAACAGAAAACATTCAGAAATGTTGCCTAAAGGAGCCAATTAAATTCTTGGTGTGATGTAATCATACAGACATGGGGTGTCCCTCCCTGATCAGAGCGGAACATCCTCCAACAGCCTCAAGGGTTCCATTGCTCTGTACATAGTAAAGGAAACCAGCCCCTGAGTGACAGCCGCTAGTATACATTCTTACTTTATCAAGTTGATCAAGGTCAAGTTGACACAGTATCAGCACATTTTTTAATTTTGAAGAACTGTTTGTACTGACCCCTTTCCCCATATCTCAATGGGAGCCTCTTGGCTCTGAACATGGCTTTCCCAATCCCAAGGACTTTTCTTCAGACATCACCCCGTTTCTCTGGTAGGCCCCAGGCTCTGCAGTTTTGTCTGCTTCCGGTGCTATTCTGGGGAGCTGTCTGTGGGCAGCTCTCTTGTGGGCCTATCGCCCACAGCCCCGTGACTGGGATCAGGCATCTGTGCCTCCACTCTGCTCTCAGAGAGGGCTGCACCCCTGCTTCAGGAGCACTCTTTTTGCTTCAGTCACATGGTTACCACAGCATGGAGGGGCAATTTGGCACGAGTGGTGGCCTCTGTTGAGTCCTGACCTCCTGGTCTAGGTCACGCTTTGGGGGTGAGGGGGAAACATTGCCTTCTGCTGTCACCCTACTGTTCATGCCTGTGTTTGTTTGCCAGGGTTGCTGCAACAAAGTGCTAACAATTGGGTGGTTTCAGCAACAGCAATTTGTTGTCTCACAATTCTGGGGGCCAGAAATCCGACACCGCATGTGGAAGCAGGGCCACCGCTCTCTCTGCAGGTGACAGGGAGTGATTGTTCCAAGCCTCTCTCCCAGCTCAGGAGCTCCTGGTTTGTAGATGACCATCCTCTAGTCAAACCTCTTCATATCATCTGCACTCTGTGTGTATCGGCCCCTGTGTCCCAATTTTCTCCTTTTTTTTTTTTTTTCCCATAAGGAAGTCATATTGGATTAGGGCTCACCCTAACAGTCTCACCTTAATTTGGACATTGGCAAACCCTATTTCCCAAGAAGGTCACATTTACAGGTACTGGGGTTCAGCATGCAGCATCTTTTAGAGGGGACACGATCCAATCCACAGGAGCACCAGTAACGTTCCATCGCCACACTTTACTTTCAGTGAAGGACCAGGAAGGCCCATCAGGGAACTGATCTGAGGGTCAGGCCGCGAGATGAGGTCAGGTGCCCAGCTCAGCAGAAGGGAGGGCCACACCCCAACCAGCTCTCATACCACAAGGTTTCAGACACCCAGAAGGTGTCTTTCCCCCTCCTAATTTGCACCAAGCTGGCTAGAGTCCCGTGAGGTCAACTCCTGATTTATTCATGAACATGAGCTAAATACTGAACATAGACTTTTTTTTTCCATTTAGTCATTTCGTGCTTGGATTCATATATAAGATATCTAGTTTTTCTGCTTCAAAATTAGTTTATCTTTTAAGCAGAAATAACTGTACTGCCATCAGTTTTATGATGAGTCCAAATTGTATTTTCTGTGAGATTTCAAGGTCAGGGAGAGGAAGCATAACAAACCCATCCTGTGTGTCAGATGAATTACGATCCAGATCGGCGAGAGAGCCTGGCTTTTTGCCTCCCTTTCCATTCCGATTTCACAAGTACCTCCCAGGCCCAGCACATGAAAACCTGGCACACTATGTTATCACAGCATCCAACTGTCAAATGAAAATTGAGACCTGGACTGGCTTATTATTTGCAAAATTTCAAATATACTTCACTAGTAGTTTTTAATTAAAATAGAAAATTCCATCCAGCACAGTGAGAACCTCTGCTCCCAATAGCATGATCGAATACTGAAACATTTGAATCACTTTCAAGTCTAGTTATTGTCCATTCAATTCAATGGACAGCAGTAGTCCAAGCTCAGCTTTCTAATTCTGGAGTTTGGCAAACACAGATAGTATCTTGGCGGCTCAATGGGGTTGGAAATGCCAGCCATGGACACAACATCCCAAAAAGATCCTGCCTCCCCATTTAATGCTGACTCTGTACATGGTCTCCCAGAGATCTTGTTGCCTGGGCATTTTTGCCAAACCAATAGGTACATTTGAGTGGAACCAGGGACCACATTTCCATGCCCACACCTACTCCAGAGAGCTCAACTGTATAGGACTCTGAGACAATGACCCCCTGTCTGAGCAAGGTCAGGATGCTATGTCAATCTCAGGTTGTGTATTGCTTTGAGAACTGAACAATATCCATAAAACATTGCTCAAAAGTCATCAAAAAGCCATTGTGTATCAAAATCTGGTGTGGGAATAGGTTTAGCAGCGGATCAATGATCTTTGTCAGTGTGTACTACTTTTCTAAATGAAGTCTGGAATGTCTCTAATATTTTTAGATGAAGTAGAGGATTCTTACATTACTGTTTCTTCTTCATCTATAGTGATGGTTTATGGCCTCACGGAAGAACCTATTTGGTGCTCAGTAGCTTTTTTATTCATACAACTATTAGAATAAATGTCTACAGATGGTTAAATCAGAGACCCAGGAGCTCCAATGTAGGTGTCAGGAAGGCAAAGTCAAAGTGAATATGCCAGAGTCGTGTGACAATGACCTTGGGAAGCAGTAACCTGGGAGATCCACTTTGTAGCAAGAATCTGAGACCAGAGAGAATGCTCTCAGGGCCAGTGCCAGCTACAGCAGGATCAGGTCCTCAGGCAGCAGAGGTCCTCGTGCGGGGACTATGACCTGGGGCTTGCAGGGTTGGCAGTGAGGGGCACAGCTTGATGAGGCACTGCAGTGTTCAAGGACACAAGCAGTAGCTTCTGCCAGTAGCCATTTCAGCACGATCGTAACACATATTGTCCCCAGTGCTTAGCCTCAGAGCGTGGCTCTCTGGATTTCCTGCCAATTTTGGATACACCACTCCTAATCTTTTTAATAAATTTATTTTCTGTTTAAATCGGAGTTAGTTGCTGTCTTATAGCTGTGGCCCTGGTTCATTGGGGTATTCTGGTAGAGAAACTAGAACTTACTATTATATTTAAAAATTTATTTGAAAAGTAGAATTACAGAAAGAGAGGCAGTGGGGGAGGGAGAGACAGGGAGAGGAGAGAGGAGAAAGAGAGAATGAACCATCCTGCACCCAGTGGTTCACTTCCCAAATACCCACAACAGTCAAGGCTGGGCCAGCCCAAAGCCAGGAGCCAGGAGTTTTGTTCAGGTCTCCCACGTGAGTACAGAAGCCCAAACACTTGGTCTGTCTTCTGCTGCTTTCCCGTGCCATTAGCGTGGAGCTGGATTGGAAGTGGAGCAACCAGGACTTGAACTGGTACCCATATGGGATGCTGGCATTGCAGGCACCAGGCTTATCCTGTTCTGCCACAACACCAGCCCTGGGAAGCTAGAACTTGAACCCAGGCAGTTGGTCTACAGAGCCCACACCCTGTAGCCCTATAGGTACACCTGTCATGTGGAACAGTCATCGAGCTAGGCACCAGATTGTAGGTGACTCATGAAGAGTGAAGGCATGGATTACGATCCAAAATGGAACATTTTTTAGAAAGAAAAGGGTTTCTATTTGTAATTATACCAGGACTGTCTGGGCACATGAAATGGCTTTCCTAACTATATGGCCTTTTGAAGAATTAAGCCTTTTTCTTTTTGTTACAGAGGCTAACAGAGTCTGTTGGAAATTATATGTGTAGTTTAAGGCCACATACAGCTAAGGTTAGACTCACTTGATCTTATTTCAGTTCAAGTGGGATGGTTAATTTTAGATGCCAACTTGGCTAGGTTAAGAGATGTCCAGATAGGGCCTGACTTGGTCGGGTAGCAGATAAAGCCTCTGCCTGCGATGCCGGCATCCCACATGGGCACAAGTCCGTGTCCCAGCTGCTCTACTTCCCGTCCAGCTCCCTGCCACTGGCTTGGGCAAAGCAGTGGAGGATGACCAAGTATCTTGGCCCCAGCCACCCACATGGGAAACCTGGATGACATTCCTGGCTCTTGGCTTCAGCCTGGGCCAGCCCGGGCTGCTGTGGCCATCTGGGGAGTGAACCAGTGGATGGAAGATCCTGCTCTGTCTCTCCCTCCCTTTCTATTAATCTGCCTTTCAGGTATATAAATAAATAAATGTTTAAAAAAAAGAGATGATGTATAGATAGCTGGTAAAACGTTATTTTTTGGTGTGCCTGTGAGAATGTTTGTAGGAAGGATTGACTTTGGAATCGGTGGATTGAATAAGGAAGATCTTAGCCCCGACCAGTATGGTTGGATGTGCCCCAATCCTTTGGGGGCAGGAATAGAACCAAAAGGGGGAAGAAGGGCAAATTTGTCCTCTCTTCTCCAGCTACGACATCAGTTATCTTCTGCCTCAGATGTCACAGCTCCTGTTCCTTGGACCCCCGACTCTGGGATTGCATCAGCAGCCCCTCCTCCCAGCCCCCTGCTGGTTCTCAGGCCTATGCATTGCACCAAATTACACCCCTGGCCCTGCTGGCTCGCCAGGCTGCAGATGGCAGGGAATGGGAGATCCGCACTTGGGTCCCTGTGTGAGCCAGTTCCCACAACAAATCTCTACCACAGCCATGGTATCCTAATGACGGTGTGTCTCTGGGGAACTCCGAGTAATATAGTGAGATAAAGTCGATATTGTCCAGGCTGATAACTTCCTTTTGCTTTCTTTACCAGCCAGTGTTAGCACTCTACTTACACAGCAGACTTTCCTAGAAGGCTAGGCCCATCTGCCTTTGAGTGCATTTGCAGAACTGTGCTCTGCAACGCTCACCAGGAACAGTAATTTTAGAAAAAAAATAAAGCAAAAAGGAGAGCACGGCATTCTTTTCAGTGAGTGCATGAAGTTAACAAACCGTGAAATGAGTTGGTAATTGAGGATATACCTGAGATAAGGTAAGTGGTTCCATGGGAATCCATGCAGAAGCGCACACAGACCTTTTATCCGGTGAGCTGCTGAGAGATGTGCCCTGAGAAGGAAGAGTGTTACACTTGTCGGAAAGAAATACCCATGAAGGCTTGGAGAGAAGGGCGAGTTCCCACAGGGAAAATTCAGACCACAAGAGAGACAGGCTTAACTGCCTTTGAGAGGCCTTTGGGTGAGCATCCTGGAGAATGTATTGGGTCATTTTCTGTTAATAATAATGCAATCACACAAACTGGGCATGTTTCAATGAGAAGAAGCTTCTTTTGGTTCCTAGTTCTGGAAGGCCAAGGTCAAGGGACCACATCTGTGATGCCTTCTTGCTGGCAGATTCCCAAGGTTTAACATGGCAAAAGACAAGGACGGACATATATGTGTGTGTGTGTGTTTCATCTCGTCTCTCTCTCTTCCCCTCTGTAGTCAACACAGAGGCTCCAACTGAATTATCTAATCCAAATCATCTCCCTATGGCCCCTCCTCCAAACACCAAAGTTGGATTAAATTTCCACCTTCTTCATATCTCACAATGGGGGTTAAACTCCAATATGAGTTTTGGGGAATAAATTGTGTTCAGGCCATATGGGGCTGGGCAAAAATGGGCTTGATCCTGGAGCACACTAGGAAGTAGAGGGAGAATAAAGCAGATTTAGAAGTCACGGAGAAAAATTCTTCTTACTATTCTGTTGGGGGAAGGCAGAAAGAGTCTTGGAAGAAGAGACTGATCTAATATATTTCTCAATTTGATTGTTACTCTGTGACCTACAGTCTGGAAAGACTAGAAAACTGAAGTGGAAAATCTTGGTGTTGTGAGGTTCCTGTGATCACCAGTGAAGGGTCTCTGTTCTGCCCCTGGGCTGACTTCAGGTCAGGAAGTGATGATTGTGCTTGAGTGAAGGGGTAGCTGGCCAGCAGGCGTCTTCTCTGAGAAAGTGTACTAGGGAGGAGGGAGATATCAGTGGACTAAAGAGACCAAAACTCTGGGGGGAGGCTGACACTGATGAAAGGAGGAAGAACACAGAGGAAGATAAAAAAATGCTAGAGTTCCAGAGAGAATCCGAGCAGGGAGCCATGCCAAGATTCTAGCTCACGTTCAGACACGGAGGGACACAGGGACAAAGCATGGAACAGGTGATGCAGCTATCCCTAGAGCTCGCACCGAGAGTCCTAGATAAAGATTATTAAGAGGCCCAACTAAGCAAACAAATTGGTACATCTGGGGGCCTATCTCAGTGATGAAATTGAAGGCTACTCTCCTGAACTTTGGGGACAGCATAGGCTACCGTCCTCATCTGACTTTATTTTCCTTTCTCAATCAACCAGGTGGCTTTCCAAAGTGGAAAAAGGCCATCTTGCTACTTTTCTTCTACTTCACCCACTTCACCTTAAATGTTATCCTTAAAAATTACATTTAATTGTTTTCATTTTATTTGAAAGGCAGAGAGACATAGACACAGAAGTGGAGAGAGAAAGAGAGAGAGAGAGAGAGAGAGAGAGAGAGAGAGAGAGAGAGAAAGATCTCCTTTTGCTGGTTTTCTCCTCAAATGCCTGCAATATCTGAGGTTGAACCAGTCTGAAGCCAAGAGCCTGGAACTCAATCTGTGTCTCCCATGTGAGTGGCAGGGAATTGCAACCTTGTGCCATCACCTGTTGCTGCTCGGGGTCTGCACTAGCAGGTAGCTGCAGTTGGAAGTAGAACCAGGACTTGAACCCAGATACTCTGACAGGGGTTGCACATGCCCCAAGTAGTGTCTTCACTGCTGTGCCAGGTTCCAATCCCTTTATCCACTTACAACTGCTTCCCAACTTCCAGAGCTGAGCCCCAACATTTTTGGGAATAAACATTTTTTAAAAATGTATTTGACAGGTAGAGTTATAGACAGTGAGAGAGAGAGAGAGAGAGAGAGAGAGAGAGAGAGAAAGAAAGAAAGAAAGGTCTTCCTTCTGTTGGTTCACTCCCAAATGGCTGCTACGGCCGGAGCTGCGCCGATCGGAAGCCAGGAGCCAGGTGCTTCCTCCCGGTCTCCCATGTGGGTGCAGGGACCCAAGCACTTGGGCCATCCTCCACTGCACTCCTGGGCCACAACAGAGAGCTGGACTGGAAGAGGAGCCACCAGGACTAGAACCGGGCATCCATATGGGATGTCGGTGCCGCAGGCGGAGGATTAACCAAGTGAACCACGGCCCTGGCCCCAAGGGAATAAATATTTTTAATGTTAAAAAATCTCAAAAAAATTACAAGAGCATTTGTTTCTGCTGATGGGGAAAAATACATGTTGTCAAAAATACTGTAAGTGCAGTAACATTTCAGTTAGGGCTTGAGCAGAACAAAAAGGTGGAAGTGAAGGGAACACATCTCAGGGATCTCTTAAGGAAATTTCTAGAGACTCCTGTAAAATCTTTCCTCTTACCTCTCACTGGCCCAAATTTAGTCACATCAATACCTGTGAAGGAGGCTGGGAAATGGAGTTTTTCTCCCCAGCTGTCATGGGTTCAGATAAACTGTGGACACTCTGGAAGGGTAAATGTGTATGGGGTCATTATCACAGTCTGCTCCAACAGATGCATGCAATTTGCCAAAATTACAAAGCAAGCTAGTGCAAAGGCAGGCCTAGCTGGAGCCCAGTTCTCCTAGGTTCCTGTTGTGTCTTGTTAACAGTGTTTTTATTCTAGCTCCTTGCCTTGTCCACCAAGTGGTATCCACATCTCTACTGTGGGCCGATGCTTCTCTGGTGACTTACCAGGTTTTCTTAATTTGTCATTTTCCTTTTTCTTTGTGTGACATCCTAGTGATATGTGACATGCTGTGTCTGAGTCTTCTTTGCCACACAGAATATTCTCAAGTCACAACAGATGAGAGATTTGGGGCTTAAGGTGATCCTGTGGGCACCTAAGAAAGTGCAGGGAAAGCAAGGAGGCAGACAGGAATTAGTTGTTGCTCATGGAGAAATGTGTGAGATAATCCAGAGAAGCTGCATTCAACAGAGATGGGGAAGAGACCCTTGGGGGGCATGGATAAGGGTGAAATATGTGAACAATAAGGAAGTCTTAGCATGTGGTGATCTCCTGTGTAATATACTTTCAGAAGGTGAAAAAATATTTATGATTACTATGCTGTTGTTGTGCACAGCTCAAGAATAGAGACAGGAACGTTGCCATTTAGACAGGGCATAATAACCTGGGTTTCCAGTCTCCTTTTCCGCTTTTCTTTTGTGTACTATTATGAACTAGCTGGTAAAATTGGGGTAGCAACACCTGCAGAAAATGCATACTCACCCCGCCTAATACTGTCTTCAAATTCCAACTAAGGGAACTTAAAACTAACAACATCTTAGTCGTTTTTACACCAGGTTCTCATTTTTAAAGCATAGAAAGTAGGACACACAGAAAATATTGCCTTATATGGTTCATCTTTATTGAAGCCAAAAATTATTAATAGATAGTTCGTTTAGCTTCGCATGTCTTTCTTCAGGAACAAGAAGTGTGGAGCCAGCTCTTGCCTCTGGTGTGAAATCTTGGCTGGTTGGCTGCTCCCAACATGATGAGGCAGAGGAATCAGTCATGGTGTAGTTAGGGAGGTGGAATTAGTGTGAGTATTATGGAGGAAAGCATTCATTGCACAGTGGTGGGAGAGGCTGAAGATGTATGGCCCTGAAAGAATGAATAGGAGGGACGGCACTATGACGTAGTGGGTAAAGCTGCTGCTTGCAATGCCGACATCCCATATGGGCACCCATTCGAGTCCAGGCTGCTCCACTTCTGATCCAGCTCTCTGCTATGGCCTGGGAAAGCAGTAGAAGATGGCCTACATCCTTGGGCTCCTGCACCTGCCTGGGAGACCTGGAGGAAGCTCCTGGATCTTGGCTTCAGATCGGCGCAGCTCTGGCTACTGCAGTCATCTGGGGAGTGAATCACTGGATGGAAGACCTCTCTCTCTCTCTCTCTCTCTGTGTAACTCTGACTTTCAAGTAAATAAATAAATCTTTAAAAAAAAAAAAAAAAAGAATGAATAGGAGGGTCAGCAAAAAGTGGCTAATCTGTACCCCTAGAGGGCAACTTGGAATTTGCAGGGCAATCTGAGAACCAGTTCCATCCAGCTGACACAGTAGGGCCATGGAGAGAGTTGGTTGAAATGTACTTTGTCTGCACAACCATTGCTTTTGAAGGCTGCAGCCATGAAGCTGGTGGCAGGCCTTGGGATGCCCTTGGTCAGTAGTGTTGGCAGTTGGGGAAATCTGTGCACAGGACAGGGAGAGTGAGACATGCTGGAAGCTGCTGTCCCCTTCTGAGAAACATGGCTACTGCTTTAGTCCTGCCTTCCAAATCTTACACAAGTTCTTCTTTGGCCAACTCCATTTCAGAGCCATAGCGAGGTTCTAGGAAACATGGTTCTGGCTAAACCGAGTTGACACAGTACGTACACCCACAGGAAAACAGGCAAAAAATGGGAAACCAATGCACATTTTAAGAAAAATCTAATGAGTCTCTGGTTCACCTGGTTCACATATGCACAGGCAAAAATGAGAGGAAATTAACCAGCTATAAAATATCACATGATATTTCCATTTTATAAGAGTGGAGTGGCTATAACATTTTATCCTGAAAATCCCATTATAGATACAGTTTTCGTTTCTAGTAGCTGCAGGGAAAAAGTGTCCAGGAGAACTGGTTGAAACACCGAGTGCTTCCCTGGGTTTGACAGAGTATCAAGAACAGAGGAGTGTGCACTGAGGGCCACAGAGTACCCCACACATTCCACAAAGGTGATTTATCCCAGCAACACTCTCCCTAATAGTTTCACACTTGGTGCTTATTAATACTCATTACATATTTATTTCCCGTAGCTCCATTAAGCTTTAATCTCAGCTGTTTTCTGGCACATTAACAATATGGCAGGCTACCAAAGGAAGACTGGTCATAGATTGAATGTTATGCCAGAGATAACTTGGCCAATAATTGGGTGGATTGGGAAACTGGAGTCAGGGCCTGTTGTACCCAGAAGATTCCGGAGGCGGTGGAATCTCCAGCGTGGGCTGCCTTGCCCTTTACAGAGTAGGGTCTCAGTGAAGCAGTAGGTGGCAAACCTTCCAGGAAGAGGCCTGTTCAGTCCCGTTTCCTCGGGGAATTCTCGTAGTATTGGAGAGCAGCAGGAAGAGTTCCAGCCTTGACACTATGTGCTCCATCCTGGGCTCACATGAAGTTGGGTGGCACCGAGAGGCGGTGTCCCTTCCAAGGGTTTCCATCAGTTGGGCTTAGAGCCAGCAGGGTCAAACTGTGGAGGAGAGCCACACCTTCCCTGCTGCCTCTCCTTCCACTCTCTTTTGCCTTTTAGAAATGCCTCTCCTGGTGCCAGGTGTCCTCATTAAGCCCCTGGCTGCCCGAAGTCACTCAACCTTGTTCTATCTTTAGGTCAGCTTTGAGCAGCCAGTGCTTTGTGCTTCACACTTGCCATTTTCCCTGCTCCCATAAAAATGTTCCACTCTGACATCCCTCTGAGACATTTTCATCGGCTAATATTACCATCCTGCTAATGGGTTCAAAAATACTCTGTCAGCAAAAGAGCCTCTTTAATGGGAGTAATTGGGTGTGTCTGGTTTCCCAGATTTCCTTGCAAATTCCAAACTGGGCAGTTGATAGGAAGGTAATTTGGACAAGCCAGTGCCAGTTTCCATGGGCCACCTACTCCACCTACATGTAGGGCAGGTCACAGACATAAATGTCTCTGGTTAATTAGTAATGTGATTAATGGTTACCGATTGCCGACACCCAAAGGCCATTGATGTTTTGCTAAATAAATGCTTGCCGGTTGAAGTAGTCCTTGAATGTTCTTTGTCCAAGGACTTTGTTCTCCAAATGACAGAGACAGGTTGGGCACCAGTGTTCAAGGAAAGAGTGAGCAGAGGAAGAGGAGCCATCACAGATGGCAAGGGTGGGTGTGGGACCAGGTAGCCAGAACTGATGACAAAGACACCCGAGACTCCAGGCCAGATTTGTCAGCATCTCTGAGCTTGTGGCAAGACTTGGAAAAAGAAGGGGTCTATCACACAGAGGATGGAAAAGACCCAAGAACAGACATGCCAGACAAAACAACTGACAAGATGCACTCAGTTAGTGCCTGGAAGAGGCTCAGACTAGTCACAGAAGCAAATCCCTTTCTACAGAGTCCTGGATCTCTCAGACTTCTGTCATGGGCCCTGTTAGCCTCTCGGTCCCACAAGGCTCAGCTCCTGCCACTCACGTCCTAGGAGGTAAAAGACACTTTGCCTGCAGCACATACGGGGCTGATTGGCACAGGCTAATTCATATCAAATACCTCCCCCCACCTTTTACTAAACTATCCAGTGGGGCAGGGACTAAGTCAGCTGTAGGGTTCTGCACACAGTAGAGGTTTTTAAATGGTAGTGACTGATGGTGTTTGGCTAATGGTTTTGATCACACTGTAGAGTAAGAAATAGATTTGGGGCCAGGAGTAGTGGGTTAAGCCACTGCTTGGGATGCCCACAGCTCATATCAGAATGCCTGGGGATGATCCTGTCCGCTTTCTGATCCAACTTCCTGCTAATGCACTGAGAGTCAGCAGATGACGGCTCAAGCACTTGAGCTCCTGACAGCCATGTGGGAGACCTGGTCTGAGTTCCCAGTTCCTGGCTTCAACCTGTCCTGGCCCCAGCTGTTGCAGACATTTGGAGGGTAGACCAACAAATGGAAGATCTATTTATCTCTACCTCTCTCTGTGTGTTATTCTGCCTTTCATATGAATGAATAATAAAATATATGGAAATTGAAATGAAAGGATAAGTTTCTATATAAAAAGAAGAAATGGTCTCATGGAGAATCTTGGTTTTGTTGTCTGGTCAGCTCTCACTCAGCCACACACACTGTCTCTGGGCCTCTGTTTGCTCAGTAATAACACAGAGACCCTACAACCTGGCAATCCTACTTATCTCCCTGGGTTCTTGGGAAGGCCAAATCAGATGATGCTCAGAAAAGTGCTCGGTCAACTCTACCACTGGGCTGGCGCCGTGGCTCAACAGGCTAATCCTCCGCCTTGCGGCGCTGGCTCACAGGGTTCTAGTCCCGGTTGGGGCGCCGGATTCTGTCCCGGTTGTCCCTCTTCCAGGCCAGCTCTCTGCTGTGGCCAGGGAGTGCAGTGGAGGATGGCCCAAGTGCTTGGGCCCTGCACCCCATAGAAGACCAGGATAAGCACCTGGCTCCCGCCATCGGATCAGCGCGGTGCGCTGGCCGCAGCGCGCTGGCCGCGGCGGCCATTGGAGGGTGAACCAATGGCAAAAAGGAAGACCTTTCTCTCTGTCTCTCTCTCACTGTCCACTCTGCCTGTCAAAAATAATAATAATAATAAAAAAAGAAAAGTGCTCGGTCAACTCTAAACCACCATACAAATATCAGATGCATGTATGCATGTGTATTACAAGGTGCATAATTCTATTTTAGTTTACTAAAATTGAGAGTAAATGTGGTTCACAAAGAATCTGATAGGCCTTCTTGGGAAAGAGATTGAGATGCCGAAGACTCTAAAGATTCCAGTGTTTCAGAAAAGGGAGCAGAAACACTCTACCTGGACTCAGTGGAGTTTTGCTTGTGTTATTTTGCACCTGCAGTGGGTGGGAGGGAGAGCATAGGGTGAAGAGGAGAGAGAGGAGCCAGAGACATGGAAAGGTCTGTAAGCTGTATTTCTAGATCCACAGGACCAGAGTCCCTCCACAAAGAGCTTTGAAAGCACAAATTGGGAAATAAATTTTGCCCATTGTCCTCTGAGCTAAGAATGTGCTATTCCAGGACACAGGAATGGGCCTTTTGTTCATTTTCTATAGAGCACGTTGGAGGCTTCAGGAGTTTAGGTGACAAGGCAGCGTGGTTTGGCCCAAACAAAAGTGGTTTGGCACAAACAAAAGTCAGGACAGACCCGCAGTGTTAAATCCTGGGTGGACAAAGCTGGCTGTGCCAGTGCCAGTGAAGCAGAGGCTGCTGGCGTGGTTCAAGGAGACCAGGGAGGCACCAGCTACTGAGGGAGAGAGAGCCTGGGGCTTAGGCTGAATGTTCATGAAGGAGACGATACGTTCAAGGAACACAGGGCTGCTTGTGATGTCACAGCCAGAAGAAAGGACCCACTCCTAGAGATGGAAAAGAATCTCCTTGAACGTGGATTATCATGTATAGAATGTATTGGACTTAATGCTGCTCTCTGTGGCCTAGTAAACCTCTTTTTATCATGTAAAATATACAAGGTACAAAATGTGCTATCTCGGGGCAGGTGTTTGGCACAGTGGGTGAGATGCCTCTTGGGATGCCCACATCACATATGGGAGTGCCTGGATTTGAGTCCCAGCTCCTTTCCTGATAGCAGCTTCCTGAGAGCCAGCAGTGGTAGCTCAAGTGCTTGGGTTCCTGCATGCATGTGGAGACCCAGACTGAGGTCTTGGCTCCTGGCTTCAGCCCGACCCCAGCCATTGTTAGAGGAGTGAATAGATGGAAGATTCTCTCTCTCTCTCCCCACCCCCCACATAAATTAAAAAATGCCTAAAAATTTTACCATCTTAGCTATTTTTAAAGAGTGGAATAGTAAGCTAAGCCCCCACTTAGGATATCTGTACCTCTTACCAGAGCTCCAACTTGAGTCCTGGCTGCTCTGCTTCTGACTCAGATTCCTGCTAATGGATTCTGGGAGGCAGTGGATGATGGCCCAGTAATTTGGTTCCTGACAACAGTGTGGGAGGCCTGGATGGAGTTCTGGGCTCTTGGTTTCAGCCTGGACCAGCCCTGGATATTGTGGGCATTTGAGGAATAAACCAAGGAGTAGAAGATTTCTCTCTTTCAAATGGATTAAAATAGATACAGTTCTGTGGTATTATATGCATTCCTATTGCTGAGCAATTGTCACCGACAAACATCTCCAGAACTGTTTATCCTTCCAGATTGAAACTGTACCCATTAAAACTTCACTCCCCATTATTCCTGCCTGATCCCCGAGAAATCACTTTTTCCTACTTTCTGCCTTTATGGGTTTGACTCCTCTACATACTTCATGTAAGTGGAAATGCATACAACTTGTCCTTTTGTGGCTGACTTATTTTACTCAGCATAGTGTCGGCAAGGTTCATCCATGTAGTAGCACATGTCAGAATTTCCTTTGCAAGGCCTAATAACAGCTCATACTACGCATGTACCCTGTTTTGTTAACCCTTCCAGGTGCCGATGGACACTTGGGTTGTTCCAGCTTTTTGACTATTGTGGATGATGGTGCTGCGAACACGGGTATGCAAATCTCTGGATCCTGCTTTTACTTCTTCTGGCTGGACACCCAGATGGAGAGTTGCTGGATCGTGTGATAACTGCGTGTTTTGAGGATTTGTCATGCTGTTCTCCATGGTGGCTGCCCATTGTACCTTCCCAATGGCAATGCACATGGGCTCCCATCCCCACATCTTAAGAGGCACCACAAAGATTGTTCCTAAAGTGTGACACTTGCACATCCATCTGCCGGCTTGCCTGGCAGAGATCCCATTTCTGATGGTGCCTGTAACTTATAAAGGTTGGGAAATTCGCTTTGCTGCTGGTGATTTGGATGGTCATATCCATACTGTAACATGGGTGGAATGCTTGGTCCTGTTTTTTGGTGATCTGGACCAAGTTTTTTTTGGCAATATCTGTGAATAGTGGCTTAGTGGCAGATACCTGAAATTCAGCTCTACTCCAGAGAAAGGAAGCATCTTAACTTGGTAGACTAGAATTTCTAACTGCTCTTTTGAAAGATGTTATTTCTCACTTTTAAAAAAAATTATTTATTATTTGAAAGTCAGAGTTACACAGAGAGAAGAGAAGCAGAGAGAGAGAGGGAGAGAAAGAGGTCTTCTATCTGATGGTTCACTCCCCAATTGGCTGTAATGGCCGGAGGGGCACCAATCTGAAGCAGGAGCCAGGAGTTTCTTCCGGGTCTCCCACGTGGGTGCAGAGGCGCAAGGACTTGGTCCATCCTCTACTGCTATCCCAGGCCATAGCAGAGAGCTGGATAGGAAGAGGAGCAGCAAGGTCTTGAACTGGCGCCCATTTGGGATGCCGGCACTTCAGGCCAGGGCATTAACCCACTGCTGCATAACCCAGTGCTGGCCCCTATTTCTCACTTTACTCCAGACTGTTTGCAACTTACCTTGAATCTAGAAAACAGAAACTACACATAAAAGCCCTTCTCTTCCTTGGCACTTGTCAGAAATCCACAGATTTTAGGTAAATCTCTACATAAAGACAACACCGTTGGGAAAACAGTGGAGGGCCGAGGACACTGTAGGGTGGTGGTGTTGGGGATGCGGAGGGTGGTGGTGAAGGGGTGGAACTTCTTGCTTTCTCCCTACCAGGCGCCCCTCACAGGATCTATAGCAAGCACCTCTTCTGTTAGGGCCCGCTCATCTCCAGTGTCTGCATTTTCAATATCCTGATCCCTGAAGAGTATCATAAGTGTGGTGTGGTATGTTTTCCAGATTGATTTTTATAAACTTTGCTCAGTTTCTTAAACTCTGCAAACGGGAACTCTCTACCTCTGCCTTTAAGAAGCCTGCTTCTGTGCTAGTTGTTCCCAATCCCTCATGTTTCCTTCTGGTTTGACTGAGGCGCCTCCAAGGCCTGCTGCTGCTGGTGCCTCTCACCGAGGGAAAGAAGTCAGCTTAGCAAAGGCATCCACCTGCCTGCAACCCAGGGACAAGCCTGCTTTAGATTTCATGCTTGACCCGATTGTCAATTATGTCTCAGCCTAGACTGGGTGTGCTACACTTGGGTTAATCTGGGCAAAGGGTGTCAAATTCCCCCATGAACTTGTAGAAAGTAAGCCAGGGCCTGGCCTTGTTTCACAAGTGTCTTTGCAGCTAATTTACCATTTCACCATTTACCCAATTTACCATTGTGGCCACTCCCTTCTCCCACTCACATTCTCCAGGCAAGTTCTTACCTGACTGGGGAGTGGATGGGAGGGAGGAAGGAGGAGGGGGGAGCGAGGGTGGGGCTCCAGGGTCAGGAGACTGCCTTCTGCTCAGTCCATCATTAGCAACTTGTACTGACTTGGTGGAGAGGCAGCTACTTGGAAACAGGATGTTCGGTGATGTGTTGGCACGTAGACCCTGGAGTTCTATTCACTATGGGGCTGCCCACCTATGCTTGTTTACAACATTCAGTGCTTTTTGAAAACAATTTTATTTGAAATGAATAAGTTCTTCTTTTTTTTTTTTTTTTTAGCAAGCTCTGTGGAACGGTAAGAAGCAAAATTTCCCTATTTCCCCTTCCTCATTCTAGCATTGGGTCTGTGCCTTTCAGATGTCTGCTATACACCCACTCACAGACTTACATAGAAAACACCCAAATAGGTCATAGTATGCATACAGATTCTATCGCGTATCAGTTATTTGTCTATGTTAATTCAGTTTGGTTTTGTTTTTGAAGAAAAAGGCATGGCAACTAGCACAGTAATGAGATTTCTGGTAGGCACTCTGTCCAGATGAAGTCCTGCACCTCGGCTACACCACAGGGTTTGGCTGAGTTGTTGGTACAGCTGAGCGAAGGCTTCTGGCTCCCTCCCACCCCGTGCCCATGCCTACCCCGAGGATGGCAGCGTCTTATCAGGTGCCTATGGAGGTGCAGGCACAAGCTTCTGGCAAGGGAGACTCAGGGCATGGCCAGTTTGGCAGGAAGATGAATTGGCTGGAAGGCCCCCTGGCTCCCAGATTACCCTGGGTTTGGCAGAAGGACTCCAGATGCTGTGTGGCTTAGGGGATGTCGATGCCGTTTCTCCTCCTGGGAGGTCCAACATCAGCTGTCAGGCAGAATCTCCAACAGCTCAGGGTTTGTTGTGGCCCAGGCACGCTAAGGGGGTGACGTTGCTGGGGTCTGCTTGCTCTGTCCCCACCTGTAGTGCACAAGCATTTTGCCACTTTTATTTTGGGGGTGTAGGGAGGTGGGGGGCATGGAAGAGCTTTGTTGCTCTAAGTGAGGATGGTGAAGGAACTTGGGTCTGACACGTTCCTTTGGAGAGCCATAAAGTAGAGAATTGCTGGTGTTTCCACGGGTACCCTCTCTTCTGCACCACAGCCTTGTGGGGGTGGGTAACTTGCTGGTCTTCCTGTCATTTGCCCTGGCCTCTCTTAAGCTCCTTGTCTGTTAGGCCAAACTCCTTCCAGACAGTTCACCCTGGACGCCGAGGCCCTCAAGTCTAACCTGTTCTAAAGCAAGGCTCTTTCCTTCGCCCAAAAACCTGTACCTGTTATCTCCTCCTCTCGTGTTGCCCAAGACAGCCACTGCAGAATCATTCCTTGTTCTCCCCTCTCTAATTGATCGGTAAGTCCATTGATTGCAGCTCAAAACTGTCTTTCAAGATTGCTTCCATTTTTCTCTCGCTACTGCAGCAGCCTCCATGGAGACCACCCTCACCTCCCAATGCAATCAATATGTATTAAATACAACTGCGTGTCAGAGACAGTCCTGTCATCGGGGGTTCCTTGCTTAATGATCCGGCTTGGCCCCAGAGGGATCTCATCAAGTGACAAATCTGCTCATGACCCTTCTCTGCGCAGACACACACCTTGGCTCCTTGCTAGGATCTGGTCCAGCGCCTTCAATGAACAAGGTCACAGTGTCATCCCTCCATCTCTGCAGTCTCCCCCATCGCCATCCCCCCTCCTCATCCCCTGTGATCCAGCCCCGGTGCACCCACTTGGCTGCAAGCCCCCCGAGTGTTTCATAACTCCTTGTTCTTCGCATGCTGAGGCCCCAGTTGGAATGCCATCCTCCATATCAAATTCCTTTTTAACACTGTCCTCAAATACCAACTCCTTTGTCACATCTCCACCTGTGTGCTGTTTCCTGGGCTCCTCCCACCCTGCCCTGTGTTTGCATGACTACGGCTCAAAGCTCTGTTGCAGCAACTGCATGGTTGGCTCACATCTTGGGCTTTCCACTGGCCCAGCTCCCAGATTGTCCCTAACTTGAGGACAGGGACCATCTTCACATTGGTATGCCTGATATTAAGCTCAATGCCTGGCAAGTAGTACTAACATAGGAGGATACCAACTTGATCAACCTGTGGATTGGCTCTTGCTTTGGAGCAGAGTTTCTGAGGAAAGCTAGCCTACAACCTGAACGTGTGAAGCATCCTCAAACCATGGTTGCTAGAGCCAAAAACCCACATGAGTCACTTAAGCACATGTGGGTTTGCACAATGGTCCATCCAAGGGAACAGTAGGATGGGGGGAGCACAAGCCGTGGTTCAGGGCTGTCACTCATCTCTGTGTTTCTGTGTGTGTTGCTGTCAGGATTTACCTGCTGAGGCCTGGCAGCTCAAACCCATGTCCTTCCAGTTTCTGATCCTGCAGAAAGAGACCTTCTCTTTCTTGGCAGCTGCACATTCAATCTCCAGGGAAGTTTGTCTGGACCTGTTTGGTCCTTTGAGAAATCATTGTAGATGCAGCATGATTGGGCAGGCCTGGGTCACGTGACCACCTCAGGGACAAAGGTCCCTCCCCCGACAGGGCACTGTGACTAGCCCTGTGGGAGCCACATAGGAGGGAACAGTGCTGGACACAGAAAAATTCGTGTTACAGGAATTCCTTACATCAGTCATTAAAAAAAATAAAAGATTTCATTCACTTGCTTTGTTTGTTAGGTTCACGAGCAGCCAATTTTATTGTATCAAGGGTTGAGTAGAGTTGTAAGTTTTAAGTTTCATGATAGTAGGTATGGGGCTGGCGCTGTGGCTCACTTGGTTAATCCTTTGCCTGCGGTGCTGGCATCCCATATGGGCGCCAGGTTCTAGTCCTGGTTGCTCCTCTTCCAGTCCAGCTCTCTGCTGTAGCCCGAGAAGGCAGTGAAGGATGGCCCAAGTGCTTGGGTGTCTGCACCCACATGGGAGACCAGGAAGAAGCACCTGGCTCCTGGCTTCGGATTGGGCAGCGTCGTCTGTAGCAGCCATTTGGGGGTGAACCAATGGGAGGAAGACCTTTCTGTCTCTCTCTCTCACTGCCTAACTCTATCTGTCAAATAAATTATATATATATATATATATATATATATATATATATATATATAAAGATAGTAGGTATTTTAGGACCATTCTTCCCAAACAGCAGTATGCACGTGAATCTACTGCTGAAATGCAGGTTCTCACTCTGCAGGGCTGGGGCGGGGTCTGGAATTTCTCATTTTGCACAAGTTGGTACTATGCAATGGAGTGAGGTGCCTTAAACAACGGAAGTTATTCCTTGCAGTCCCAGAGGTGGGAAGTTCAAGATCAAGACTGGTGCTGGCAAGGACTGTCTTCCAGGCCACCTTCTCATTGTGGCCACACAAGCCTTCAGTGTGCCAGTAGAGAAAGAAAGCTCTGTGTCTGTTTCTCCTCTTTTATTCTTTTTTATCATTATTTTGTTAACGTGTCATACATGTCTGTTTTTGTGGGCTACCATGCAAAATTTCAAAACATGCATACAGCATAAGTGGATCAAATCAGGCAATTAGCATTTCCATCTGATGATCTTTTCTTCATGCCTCTTTGTGTTTGGAGCCTACCAGCTCCTCTCCTCCAGTTCTTTGTGCAGTGTATACTACACTGTTGTGAACTATAGTTCCCATTGTGCTGTGGAACACTGGGACCTATTACCTCTAACTGTGTTGGCACCCATTATCCAGCCTCCTGCTGTTCCCCTTAGGGTAGCAATTACTATTCTCAGTTCAGATTTTTTTTTCTAAACTGCCAGATAGGAGAAAGAACATATGGCATTTGTCTATCTGTGTCTGGTTTATCTTATGTAACATAATGATCTTGGGTTCCATCCATTTTGCTGCAAGTATCAGGGTTCCATTCTTTTTTATGACTGTGTAATATTCCATTATGTGTATATATCACATTTTCTTTACCCATTCATCCATTGATAGGCACCTAGGTTGATTTCCTATCTTGGTTATTGTGAATAATGCTGCAGTGAACATGGGAGTGCAGGCACCTCGTTCATATTTCATTTCCTTCAGATATGTCCAGTCTTAATTTGTGGGGCTTGTATGACAATACTTAAGTGGCAGCACAGGGAACAGGGACAGAGAAGAGGGTGCCAACTCACTGCTGAGTATTGCCACAGAGCTCCAGTTACCTTGCTAAGTAAATTGTTCCAGATTTGTCATGGGCTGACTTGGGGTTCCGCAAATTCAGATGTTAAAGTCCTGACTCACAAAACCTCAATCATGACTGCATTTGGAGACAAGGTCTATAGAGAGGTGATCGAGTTAAAATGAGGCTGGGAAGGTGGATCCCTAATCCGATCTGACTGATGCCCCTACAAAAAAGGAAGAGAGACGTGTGCTCACAGAGAAAGGCCGTGGGAGGACGCACAAGAAGGCAGCTGTTTCCCAGCCACAAGGAGAAGCCAACCCTCTGACACTTTGACCTTGAATTTGCAGCCTCTACAATTTTGAGAAAAGGAATTTCTGCTGGTTAAGTCACCTAGTCGATGGTATTTTGTTCTCTCACCCCTCATACCCAAGATGAAGTACTGTTAGTGATGACTGGCCAGATGGTAACTCACTGGCTTTCTCCTGGCACTGGGGCTACACTAATATACACAAGACACAGTCTCAGCCTTCCACTGGTGATGGAGTCAGACCCCTGAGGGACCAGGGAGAGAAGAATCTGGAGCTGAGAGAAACTGGCACATCCAGGAACCTGCAAATCCAGTGGACAATTCCTGGTGGGTGGCAGGTATGGTGGCGGCCATGACTTGGGGAGAAGGGGGTATGCGGAGCCCGACAGAGTGGGGATGTGGAAGCCAGGCTGAAGAGTGCTGGCCTTCAGGCAGAGCGGAGCAATCAGATGAATCTGAGCACAGATTCTCTGGTTGAAACGTGGAAGGGGAATACAAGGGAGAGTGGGAGTTGGGGGCTCTGGAGGAGACCAGGGCATGGGGCAGGACTGTGACTGGACAGGAAGCACACGTGTAACCACTGTTCCCTTCAGTGTCCATCACGGTCCCTACAGGGGAACGAGGCTCTTTACAATGGGGGTGGCCCCGCCTTACGGTGTGCGACGGTGTGCTGGGTTTTCTCCCTCCTCCTCTGGGTGCCTCCTAAGAGCAATTTCAGGTGAGTCTTTTCTACATATGCATCTCGCATCCCTGCAACATGCACACACACACACACACTCAATTGCTTGAGTAAAGATGCCATTAATGCCATCCTTCGTGGCTGGTGGTACGTGATAGACCTCATTGAGCAGAACTTGCTCAACCAGTCCTGCAGACAGGAGCCCTCGGACACCATCTTGCTTCCAGCCATTGAGCCTGGCACGGAGATAATCTACGTGACACCCAGATGCTGCTGACTGTGCACTTTAAAACCCACCCCGTGGTGTCGTGGTGCAGTTGGTCGAGCCACTGCTTGCGTTGTCTGCCTCTCCTGTTATGGTGCCCAAGATGGAGTCCTGGCTCTGCCTTCTGTTGCAGCTCCCTGCTAGTGTGCATCCTGGGAGGCAGAGGATGGTGGCTCAAGTATTGGACAGTCCCTGCACTCACGTGGGAGACCTGGAGGGACTTCCTGGCTCCTGGCTTCAGCCTGGCCCAGGCTCAGCTGTTAAGGGTGTTTAGGGCGTGAACAAATGGACAGAAGATCTGTCCCTCTTCCTTAGTAGCTCAACTTCTCAAACAAAATAAAAATACATAAATCAACCTTAAAAAAAAAATCCCAGCCCGGTCCCTCCTGCTCACTGCTCCTTCAGCCGCACCGTGTCTAGCCTCTCTGGCTGGCTGGCCCCAGCATTGTTGCCAACAGACCAGAGCCAATTTGAGCACATACAGCTCTTCAATTCCTTTTGTTAGGCACCAGTTACAACCAGTGAGCTGGGGAGATGAGAGCTCTGGCTGCTGGCCCACAACCTCGCTTCCACGGTATAATGCAGGGGTTCTTGCACTGGAATCTGACAGCCGTCTTTCCTTTTATTAAACTCTAACTGAAATGTAGCATTTTGGATAATCACAGACATAGGCAACACACTGCTATAGTAATAACAACGTCTGTGACTTTTTCAGGGTGAGAAATCATGCGTATTTTTGCATCATGCTGTGGTTGTTGCAAAGATCTCAAAATAGCATTGATATTGGTCATGAGAGCATAAATTATTAGAGCCGCCACTCGATGGTATTATTTCACAACTTACGTTAATGAGAAAGTGTGTAGGGGTTTGGGGCACAACAAAGGGTGGAGCATGAGCCGCAGGGCTGGGGACTATCCCTGACAGGGATGACTCTGCTCTGCCTCCCCGGGGGAGCGGAAGGCTGGGGCTTTGATGATTGCTTTGTTCCTGTGGGGTTGGAGCCAAGCCCAGATCAGAGTGTCTGAGAAACACCTTAGTCTTGGCTCCAGTGAAGCCTGGGCCACTCTGTAGTGCTGGGGAGCCCGCTGGCTGGGCAACTCCTACGCACATACATTAGCCTGCTTTTTAGTACTGCAATGAAATGCTGGAGACCGGCTACTTTACAAAGAAAGGAGGTTCATTTTGGCTCACGATTCTGGGCTGCACTGGTGATGCTCTCCTTGCTGGCAAAGTCTCACCGCCAAGCAGTGCATCACGGTGGGGAGACAGAGATGTGTGTGTGTGTGTGTGTGTGTGAGGTCTCTCCCTGTTTGCATGAAGCCACCAGGATTCGGTCATGGAGGTGCCAACTTATGACCTTAGTGAATCCTAATTACTCCTGAAAGCCCTACCTCCTAACACCACAGCTTCAGTTCCTGCCTTCTTCACGCCATTGCCATGACTTTGGGGACTAAACTCCAGCCGGAGCTTGGGGACAGACCCCATTCCAGCCAGAGCCCCTCACCTCATCAGCAGTCTAGGTGCCTGTCACAGGGCACAGAGACATAATGAAAACAGATCTGTGAGCTGCCTGCTGTCCAACTCTCCAGCCCTTGGCAGAGCCCATGTCCCCTGGCCCAGCCTCCGGGAATGCGCATGCCATCCCAGCCACACTGTCCACGCCCTGGGACCCAGGCTACTTCCCACTTACGCACGGCGCTCTCTCTCACTCAGAAGTTGTCCTCTCGACTGATAGATACTTTCACTTCTAAAACTTTTGCTGAGGTGAAATTCATGTCACAAAAAACCATTCTATTTACTTTTTTTGGTAAAGGTTTATTTATTTGAAAGTCAGAGTTACACAGAGAGAGGAGAGGTAGAGAGAGAGAGAGAGGTCTTCTATCCGAAGGTTCACTCCCCAGATAGCCACAACGGCCGTAGCTTCGCTGATCCGAAGCCAGGAGCTAGGAGCTTCTTCTGGGTCTCCTACATGAGTGCAGGGGCCCATTGACTTAGGGCATCTTCCACTGCTTTCCCAGGCCATAACAGAGAGCTGGATCGGAAGTGGGGCAGCTGGGACTAGAACCAGTGCCCATATGGGATGCCAGCACTTCAGGCCAGGGCATTAACCTACTGCACCACAGAGCCAGCCCCTATTTACTTATTTTTATTTTATTTGAAATATGAAGACAGAGAGAGAATGAAAGCTTTCATCCACTGTTTCATCCCTCAAATGCCTGCAACAGTTGGAGGTGGGCCAGGCGGAAGCCAGGAGCTCAGAACTCAATCCGAGTCTCCTACATGGGTAGGGGAGATCCACGTACTTGAGCCGTCATCTGCTGCCTCCCAGGGTGTCCACCAGCAAGATGCTGGGTTGGAAGCAGAGCCAGGACTCAAACCAGGCATTCTGACATGCGACGAAAGTATTCTAAGCAGTGTTTTTTTTTTTTTTTAAGATTTTATTTATTTATTCGAGAGGTAGAGTTACAGACAGTGAGAGGGAGAGACAAAGAAAGATTATCCTTCTGTTGGTTCACTCCCCAAATGGCAGCAATGGCTGGAGCTGCTCCTGCACCGAAGCCAGGAGCCAGGAGCTTCTTCTGGGTCTCCCACATAGGTGCAGGGGCCCAAGCACTTGGGCCATCTTCTACTGCTTTCCCAGGACATAGCAGAGAGCTGGATTGGAAGAGGAACAGCCAGGACTAGGACTGGCGCCCATATGGGATGCCGGTGCCGCAGGAGGAGGATTAACCTACTGTGTCATGTTGCCAGCCCTCTAAGCCATGTCTTAACTACTTTACCAAACCACTGCCCAGCCATTCTACAGCGAGCACTTCTGTGACATTCTGTCCTGTCACCATTTTATGCAGCCACCATCTCTTTCTAGTTCTAGAACATTTCCCTCATCCCAAAATACAACTCCCAAGTAGTTGTTCTCCATTTGATATTCTTAGCCCCTAAAAGCCACCAAACTGCCTTTTCTTCCTATAGATTTTCATATTCTGAATATTTCATGTCAATGGGATTATACGGTGTATGACCTTTGTGTCTAGCTCCTTTCATGTAGCCTAATCTGTTCCAGGTCCATCAAGTGGTAGCATGTCTCATTCCTTCTTACGGTTGAGTAATATCCCATTGGAAATACCATTCACTGCTTTTTGATTTTTTTTTAAATTTTTTTTTTTCTTTTGGACAGGCAGAGTGGACAGTGAGAGAGAGACAGAGAGAAAGGTCTTCCTTTGCCGTTGGTTCACCCTCCAATGGCCGCTGCGGCCGGCGCACCGCGCTGATCCGATGGCAGGAGCCAGGTGCTTCTCCTGGTCTCCTATGGGGTGCAGGACCCAAGGACTTGGGCCATCCTCCACTGCACTCCCTGGCCACAGCAGAGAGCTGGCCTGGAAGAGGGGCAACCGGGACAGGATCGGTGCCCCGACCGGGACTAGAACCCGGTGTGCCGGCGCCGCAAGGCGGAGGATTAGCCTAGTGAGCCGCGGCGCCGGCTGCTTTTTGATTTTGTGAATAGTGCTGCAATGACTACGCATGTACAAAGATCTGTGTGAGCATATTTTCAGCTCTTTTAAATATATATGTAGGAGTAGATTTGCTGGATGTGACATTACTATTTTTAAAAATTGTTTTTTATTTATTTAAGAAAGAAGATTCTCCAGTTCATTGCCCCAGTGCCTGAATTAGCAGCAGTGAGGCTGGGCCAAGCCAAAGCTTAGGAGCTGGGAACTCAATCCTGGTCTCTCCCGTGAGAGTTGCCGGGACCCATCCCCCACTCCTCTTAGGGTGCATGCTAGCAGGAAGCTGGGATCAGACATGCAGCTGGGCCTCCAGCATAGGATGTGGGCATCTTGGCCGCTATAGCAAATGCCCACCCTAGTAATTCTGTGTTTAACTCAGAGGAACTGCCAGTCTGCTTTCCACAGCAGCCAAACCAATTTACATTCACACCAGTGACCTTGTTCACAGCCTTGTTAGCACCTGTTATCCGAAGCTTTACTTGGGGGAAGGTATTTTTCTATCTTATATTTATTTTGTGGTTATTATTTTAAAGCTTTTTATTTATCTGAAAGGCAGAGAAACACACATGTAAGAGAGAGAGTGAGCGAGCGAGCGAGAGAGATCAAACTTCCATCTCCTGGTTTCCTCTTTAAATGCCTGTAATAGCTGGGGCTGGCTAGGCTGAAGCCAGGAGCCTGGAACTCCACCCAGGTCTCCCAGGGGGTGACAAGGACCCAAGCACTTGAACCGTTATCTGCTGCCTCCCGGGGCGCACAATAGTAGAAAGCTGGCTTGAAAGCAGAGGCAGGACTTGATCTCAGGCACTCCGACATGTGAAGTGGGTGTCCCAAGGAGGCCTAGCCTGCTGAGTCACAAAGCCTAAGTAAACAAAAAGCAAAAAGTAGTTTAATCCTCTCAGCAAGACTCGGTAATCAGAAGGGGCTGTAGTGTAGCCGGTAAAGCCGCTGCCTGCACGGCCGGCATCCCATATGGGCGCCGGTTCGTGTCCTGGCTGCCCCTCTTCCAATCCAGCTCTCTGCTGTGGCCTGGGAAAGCAGTGGAAGATGGCCCAAGTCCTTAGGCCCCTGCGCCCACGTGGGAGACCCGGAAGAAGATCCTGTCTCCTGGCTTCGGATAAGGGCAGCTCCGGCGTTTGTGGTCGTCCAACCAGTGGAAGACCACTCTTTCTTTCTGTCTCTCTCTCTGCCTCTCTGTATAACTCTGACTTTCAAATAAATAAATAATCTTTTAAAAAATCTCAATCAGAAAACATATAAGGCAGAGTCTTTTTGGCGAGCGGAAAGTCTGGCTTAGTTAATTAAAAAGGATTTGATAGGATTCTCTCGGTGATTTAATTATTTCACTTGCAACAATTTTCCCCAAAGCTTCGCTTCTTTTAACCCTTCAATAACTTCCTTTTGTGCCTACCCGACTCCTCCACACTCATACCTAAGCCATCCCTGCTGGGTAGCTCCCATCACGCCACATTGCAATTCTCTGTCTACTCGTCCTTCTTCACT
The DNA here is from genome assembly GCF_033115175.1 of Lepus europaeus. Classification (NCBI taxonomy): domain Eukaryota; kingdom Metazoa; phylum Chordata; class Mammalia; order Lagomorpha; family Leporidae; genus Lepus; species Lepus europaeus. The sequence continues at coordinate 100,886,661 of NC_084827.1, read as the reverse complement.
GCCTGTCCTGGCAATTCCAGGCTGGGGTTGCTTGTGGGCATCACAGAAGTAATAGGAGCCACCTGGGTGGGCAGTGGGTGTGTCTTTTGCAGAAAAGTTAATCGGAGGGCACAAGGGCTCCCCCTTGTGGTGAGCAGGAATAAGTCCACACGTGCCTGCTCTCACCTTCCCTGGCGGTGGCACCAGTCTAACACAGTAATGACTTCACAGGGATGAAACAAAGACAAATAAGACAGCAGATGGGCACCATGCTGAGCTCTTTGGAGAAAAGAGACTGCAAATCCAAGTCTTTTTTTTAATTGAAGAAACAAGAAAAATGACTCCAAAGTGCCTTCACTTTAACGTGCCTGCAAAAAAAATAAGTCAGTCCAAAACATGGAAAAGGCATTTGAATGAATCATGCAATAACCCTAAGGCTCCTGGGTAAAAACTGTGACCCTGGGGTGCTGCACTGCAGCTCAGCGAGGCCGTGATTTTGTGCATCTGTGCGTCTAAGCCCCTTCTCCTCCTTGTGGGCTCTAGGGTACAAATTCTTCCACCTTCTGCCCATGTCACAACATTTGCTCACATCTCAGCAGAAGCGCCAAGAAGGTGCCAGACCTCAGCGAGACACGGCCAAGTCAAAGCTCACCCTCTCCGTGTCTGCCTGGGTTAGGACGCTACTGGGCACGGTGGAAGAAAGACGTCTCAAGGAGTAGAAAATTGGTCCCAGGCACCCACAAAAGCAATGGGCAAGAGCCGTGGGGTGCCGTTTATGGAGGTTTTTCGTGGTCAGTTGGGTCCCATCCTCAGATAAGAGCTAAATCCGTGTTCACTGTGTTGGCTGGGTTTGGGCTCTCGTCACAATGCTTTTTCCAGTACCAACAGAAAGGCAGTAGATTAGGGTGGAGGGAAGCGTTGACTGCGAGATTCTCTCAGTCGAAATCATTTCACTATATAAAAAACAGAACAGGACGAACGCGCTCTCCGCAAGGGAGAGGCAGCCCAGGAGGGGAGAGGATTGGGGGATTGGCAGCGAGAGGCTTGGGTCTGAGCCTCAGATCTGTCCGAGTCTCGGACGCTGGGGCTGCTCCTCGAGGTCTGTCTCGTCTGCCCGTCCTCATTGCCTACCCACTGGGAAACTGAAAGACTAAGTCCAGAGGAGCTTCAGTGGCCGGTTACCTTGTGTTAGGGTCGCAGGCTCCACCCCCGAGCACGAAGGCGGTCTCCATTCCTGCACCCACGTGCGCCGTTACTAAGATTTCCTGCTCTTCTCGTTATTATTGAGTGTGAATGTTGGCACTGACAAGCTTGCTTCCACGTTCGGGTGTCAGGCCCTGAAAACCCAAGCCCGAGCCTCAGTGTTGAGCACATTTACGTCTGTGTGGCTTGGGCAGGTGGGGTCGCGTTCCCCCCAGAGATCTGACCGACGTCGGCCCAGCTCGAGGAAGGCCCAGTGTGCTGCTCGGCACCTCGGGTCCCTGGTGCTGCTCATGGCCGCCCTCCTCCCGGGCTCCCGCACTACGTTCCCGATACAGCGCTCGGTGCCTTCTAGAGGCGCCCTAGCTGTTCCCTCTCCCGCGTGTGGGCCACGGAGACCAACGTGAAGGCTGGATAGGGCGCAGGTGCAGGTGGGGCCGCCCCGGCAGAGCGCATGTGTGGAGGTGTAGGCCGCCTTCCTGCAAGTGGCCTTTCTCTTTTGTGTTTCTCAATAATAAGCAATAAAAACCAACAAAAACCTCAAGCCAAGCTCTTCTTCTGCTCGAGGCAGACCATCCCATACACGTAGGTCCCAGCGTCTGAGAAATATTTCCCCATCAGCAGCAGCTGCCTTTCCCGGGAAGAATTCCGGTGGGTGGCTTTCCTCCAGCCCGGCACCCTTGCTTTGGGAACCCATCCAAGCCTTGACGCTCAGTGTTGGGAAGTGAATTCCAGGGCAGCACAAGAAAACCTGCCAGCATTGGTGAACAGCTCAGATGTCCATTGTAACACCCATGACCTATATTTGGTATTGCAATAAAATTCTAAGGCAGGTGGTCTTTCACCATTTCAGTTAAAATTTTTTTTTTTTTTTTTTTAAATTTAAGTGTTCCCAGGCCTTCTCTGCTTGTCTCCCAGTCTCTGCCTAAAGCTCCCGCGGCCGTCTGCCCAAACGGCCATCTGGCTTCCTACAGATGACCAGTAGAGGGCGCCTGATTTCCAGCTCTCAAGGCCTTCCCAGCAGCCAATTCCTGGGGCTCTGCTGCGGAAAGGACAGTTTTTGTTTGTTTGTTTGTTTGTTTGTTTTCCCTCAGGAACAGGAGGGAAGCAGTTGAAACTCCCTGGATGCAGCTCAGCCATTTCCTACAGCATTCGTCTGTGAAATGTTGGCTGCGGGAAGCCGGCATTCCGGCGGGGTGAGGGTTGGGAGGAAGGACTGTATTCTTGGTTACTGTGTCTCTTTCCCAGCAAGGGGAGGCGAAAGGGCAGGAGAGCTGCCCAAGTGAGCTTTGTTCTTTCCAAGAGTGCTAACGAGGAGATACTCATAGGCTACGTGTGTCTGTCCAGGCCTCACGGTATAGAGAAAATTCTGTGCTTTGGAATGAGACTTCCTGGGATTCACGTCCCTTACCCAGGCTTCCTGCCAAGACAGTGAACTAGCCACGAGCCGCTGGCTCCCTCTCTCCAGTCTGGCCTGGAGAAGATGGAGCAGTAACTCGACAGGAGGGAGGGAGGGGGTGTTCCTTGGACAGTCCTTGGGCTCTGATCTCAGACGAGGAGGGGATGGCAGGTGCTACATCCTGCTCTGGCGGAGTGGATGGAAAAGCTGCTGCCATTGAGAGATCAATAGGAGGACAGGGTGGGTGTTTGGTGCAGTGCTATGACGCTGCTTGGGACTCCTGCGTCCCATGTGGGAGTCCCCAGGTTTGAGTCTCAGCACCACTTCTGATCCCAGTTTCCGGCTGATGCACACCCTGGGGGCAGCTGGTGGATGACTCAAGTCCCTGGGTCCCTACCACCCACATGGGAGATCTGATTTACGTCGTCCTAGGCTCCTGGCTTCAGCCTGGCCCAGCCCGGCTGTTGTGGGCATTTGTAAAGTGAACCAGTAGATGGAAGATCTCTATCTGCCCGTTTCTGTCTCTCTCTTTCAAATAAAAGGAAAATAAATATTTTTTTAAAGTGAAGGTAAATAAACATGAGTATTGGTGAAAAGTTAGGAGTGAGCAGGATAAGGCAAAAATTAGATTGCTCAGCTTTTATACTAGCAAGTGAAAATCCACTGGAAAGTAAACAAAAAATTCCTGTACTGAGAACGGGAGGTCTGAACGAAGTCCTCAGGAACCGGTAAGTAAATATTGCTCAGCTTCATCACTTGCCAACGCCGTGACCTTGGGTGGGGCACATAGGCTTCTTTGAGTTTTAGTTTCCTCCTCGCTGCTGTGGTCAGGGGGTGCGAGGATCAGCCCCCAGCGCACGTGGAGCCGCCCGCGCCTGTCTGCGGTGGACGGTCAGCCCATCTGCTCCAATCACGTTTCCCAGGGGCTGCTTTGAGGCGGGGCGTGTGACCCACCGCGGTTCAAGGGGACGTGAGGGAAGGCCTGGCGGGGTGATTTCTGGGACATTGTTCCAGGAGAATTCCAGAGTTGCAGGAGAGACAAACGCCCAGGCCGGTCTCCAGCGGGGTGGAATGGCAGCCCTCCCACAGCCGTGATAAGAGGCAGGGGACGACGTGTCAGCCTGCTGGGGCGGCCAGAGCCAAGGTGTGGAAAGACCCCGAGTTCTTGACGACTCTGCCAAGACGCTGCCGAGACCAGCCCAGGAAGCTTCCCCGCGCCGGGCTTCCCGTGATGAGCTCATTCCTGTTCCTGGCATTACCTGTGTAGCGACAAGAGCTTCCTCTAGCGATAACGCTGTTTGCCTGGCATGTTGATTCAGGCCAACTTGTCTGCCACTTAAAGTGAACAACCCCAGGAAATGGTTTTGAAGGAGTGAGTGTTAAGACGCTAGGGGGGCCGAGAACTTCTGGTTCCTTCTCCAAACACCGGCAGCATGTGAGACTGGGATGGAGCCTGGAACTCCATCCAGGGCTCCCCACACGGGTGTCAGGGACTCAAGTACTTAAGCCATCACCACGGGCTGCCCCCAGCCTGAATGTCTGCAGAAAGTTGCCATTGGAAGCCACGTTAGACTCAAACCCGGGCACTCCAATGTGGAATGTAGGGGTCTTAAACGGCAGCTTCCCTTGTGTGACAAACCCCACCCTCCAGAGCGATGTTGTTCTTTAAGATGTGGGATGTGAAATCAGTCTACTGACTTAGAGCCAGCATGCATGCCAGAATAAAGCCTTGCATGGATCTGTCAGTGGTAATTACTACATCCAAGGTCCTGGCTTGAAGGTCTTGAGTATTTGCTATTAACTCTATTGATTCTGGGGCTGGTACTGCCGTAATCCTCGTTCCACAGATGCGGAAACTAAAGCAGCTGCCCAAAGTCATGGTTATGGGTCGAATTGGGTTGTTCCTCCAAAAAGGATACATTGAAACTCCATCCAGGTCTCCCCACACGAGTGTCAGGGACTCAAGTACTTGAGGGGAGGGGACTCCAATCCAATATGACTGTGCTCGTGTAAGAAGGTGGCCACGTGGAAGGAGAGATACAGGGAGAATGTTACATGGAGAGGGAGGCGGAGACTGGGGTCATCTCAGCAAGCATTGCCTAGAATAAACACCCAGCAGGTGCCTGCTGAGTGGTTGTTGAATGCATATGGAAGGAAATACAGTGAGGAATATGAATGACAGGCAGACAGTGTTCATGTTTAATGTTCTTTCTCTTTCTCCCCTCTGCCCTGGCTGTGGAACCAAGCCCTCCCCAGGGGCCCCTGACTGTGCCCCTCCCCCAGAGTCCCCGTCCACCCCTGTGACTCCACCGTGCCACGTCTGCCTCTCCTGTTCATTACCCACCAGAGGAACAGGCTGCTGGTGGCAAGTCATGTGGCCTCTGCTGAATCATGCCCCCTCCACCAACGAACTGAACACTATTTACAGCGCCGTGGCAGCTGCAGGGGCACGGGTGACATTTGTGGGTGCCCTGAGCCTTGCTCCACGGCAAGGGATGATAGCAGCGTACACACATCCTCGCCTGCCGAGTCTCAGTACCGCTGCAGAGTGACTGACAGAATTAACCACAGGGCGTCCGAGGGGGATTTATGGCCCGATGTAAGGAAATGTAAATTTCATTCTGATTCAAATCATTCCTTTTTGTTGTTATTTTTTATATTTGAGAGGCAGGGAGAGAGAGATAGAGATATATAGAGAGACAGAGAGAGATAGAGATAGAGACAGAATGAGAGAGAGAGAGAGAGAGAGAGAGAGTGAGCACACTCCTGTCTGCTGGTTTACTTCCCAATTGCCCAAAATGGCTGGGGCTGGCCTGCGGCTAAAGCCAGAAGCCGGGAACTCAACCCAAGACTCTTGTGGGTGGCAAGAACCCAATTGCCTGGGCCATCATGACTACCTCTCTGAGCGGAGCAGGGAAATGAACCCAGGCACTCCGAGTGGGATGTGGGCATCTTACCCACTTGGCTAAATGCTTGCTTCCTCATTCAAGCCATTCCTATGCCGCCATCAATGTGCGCCCCCTAGTGTCAGGATTAGGAAATGGACGCAGCAGAGGTAGGTCCCCGGCCTGGCCAGCTCTGAGCTGCTCAGGAAGTGAGAGCGGTCACTCACTGTCCGGCGTGCAGAAATGCAGGAGCCACCACTGCCTGCTTGTGGCGGGGCGGGTCCCAGGAGGGGTCTCTCTACTGACCACACAGGAACACGACCAGGAGACAATTCCAACAGGAAGACGGGATCTCCCCCAAGTCGAACCTTTTCTGGTAAATGTAACAGACTCGGAAAACACATCACAAGGGATGCGTCGTGTTATAAAGTGTAAATAAAGTGAAAACTCTTGTCACAAACAAGTGCTGGAAGAAAGGACTCTGCCAGTGCCTAGGAGTCCTCCATGGCTCCGTCCAACCCCTACCCCTCTGCCCTCCCTGTGCAGTATCAATCATATCCAGAGCTGTTCCATTTTTATATTGTTTTCTCTTTTTTTCAGGGCAAAAAAGGCAGAGTTGTGGTGCCATCCCAGCATGGGCCTCTCACTGCATGTGGAAGACAGCAGGGTCCAGGTCTCCTTTTGTGCAGACACGGGGGGATGTGAGGAAGCACAGCTTCGACAGGGAGAGTTCGGGCTGGGCTTTGTGAACGTCCCCTTCTTTCTTGTGGGGGTGCATCCCCCTGCCCAGAGGCGGTACACAGATCTTGGTGAGCGTTGCTTCAAGAAAATGGACAGTAGTCACAGCTCATTGAAACCCCACCTGCTTCCTCCAAATCAGAATGCTGGGTCAGGGGTCTCAGCACCACCTCCAGGAAGCTATCCCCTCCCGGGCCTCCTTGTGCAACCCTGCAGCTTGCAAAGGCCTTGCAAAAGGCCTTCTTTTTCTCCCAGGTCAGTGCTTATTACACCAAACCACGCCTGTCCCACGCCTGTGGGAGAAGAAAACATGCCTAATCCTATTGTGAATAACACTGAAAAGGATACAGGGCCCGGATATCTGGTTGTGGTGTTCATTATTGAAATCAGAAAGGGAGTGGCTGGGTGAGTGTGGAAAGTGTTCCTGGGACTTTGGACTTGAGTCACACAGGCGGAGAGCGTACATCTCTGGGGAAATAGGGTGTGGAGAGGAAATACGGCTTAATAGAGGAAATTATTCATCCATGGGCAGGCACTTAGGAATGAAGACCAGGAAGCACTGAAATACGATATCATGCAAGTATTGGCATTAACGTCCTCTGAATGGAACAGAAAACCCAGTCAACAGTGGTGTGAATATAATAAGGGCTAAATTATCTTTGAAGGTGTACAGTCCACAGCAGGTGTGTTTGTTCCATGGTGATTAGGATCCCAGACTTCTGAGAGGTTGTCATCCTTAGCAAGTAAAGTAATACCTTCAAGGACAACTCATGCCCCAAAGTGGCTGCAGAAACTCCAGCCATCACCTCCAAGTTTTAGGCAGGAGGAAGCAGGAAAAGGTCTGGCAGCAGGGTAGCCTTTTGGTGTCCTTCTCAGAAGCCACACTTGGCAACCTCTGCTTCACTGAACATGGCTGGCTGAAAGGGAGGCTGGGAAATAGTATGTGCTCCCTGGAATGAGGCAGATTCTTTGGAAGAGCAGCCAGAGATAATGAGTCCGGCGAGATAGGGAAACTAGTGATGTTTTCGCATGTGCTAGGAGGTGGGAAACCTTCATGGTGAAGCATGGAGCCTCCACGGCCAGGTTCCTGGGCAAACCTGAGTGTGGAGCTGAGCCCTCTCACTACAGCTGCATGATCCGTGGCAAGATAACTGACCATGTCTTTCCTTCCTTTCTTCCTTTCCTTCCTTCCGTTCTTGATTTATTTTATTTGAAAGAGTTACAGAGAGGGATAAGGAGAGGCAGACAGAGAGAGAGAGAGAGAGAGAGAGCGAGCGAGCAAGAGGGAGTGAGCTTCTATTTGCTGGTTTACCCCCAGGGAAGCCAGGAGCTTCTTCTGGGTCTCCCACATGGGTGCAGGGGCCCAAGTACGTGGGCTATCTTCAGCTACTTTCCCAGGTGCATTAGCAGGGAGCTGGGTCAGAAGTGGAGCAGCCAGGACTCGAATCAGCATCCATACGGGATGCCAGTGCTACAAGTGGCAGCTTTACCCGCTACGCCACAGCACCGGCCCTGACACCTGCCATTTCTAAGACACAGAGCGTCCATCTGTTCATGAAGAAAGTAATAGTTCTGAGAGTTGCGGAAACCCTTGGTTCTCGAATGCTTCCTGCCGTGTATGGTGGGCTGACCGCAGCCCGGGCACCAGCTAGCGCCATCGTTCTGATTGAAGGAGCTGGGAGGGCAAAATTCTGATGAGCTTTATTCTTGCATGAGGGACAATGCTCTAAGCAAATAAACGCGCCCTCCACCAAGCAGGATGGAGCACTCCCATGCCTGTGCTGGCGGCCCCTGGAGGTGAGAGTCCCACAGGCACGGTACATCTGAAGCAGGCGAATTTTTCAGTTGATCATTTGTAGGCCCCGCAAATGGTGAGTAGGCAGATGGCCCCTGTAGAACAAAGGATTGCTCCCCATCCCCTCCCACCCCCATCCCCGCTTAGATTTTCAGCCTCTGCCTCTCTGGAAAGGTCTTTGGTTCCACCTTTCAGAGGCCTTGGCCTTGGTCTCTCCTGGGACCAGGGACCCGTCATCTTTAGTCTGCACGTCCCAAGTGTGTCATTTGTCCCACACAGGGATGAAACACGTGGGAGAAACACTGTCCCATTTCTCGCTCCACTGCGGGACGTCTAGGTGCACATTAGCGCGGAGAAGCCTGCAAGGGAATCCATTTGTATCAGGTGGCCCGGCTCTCCTCCCTTACTGTGAAAGCTTGGCGAGAGGCCAGCTGGAGGAGCCTGCGCCCTGCACATTCCTTTCTTTCTTTCTTTCCTTCCTTCCTTCCCGTCCTTCCTCTGAAAGGCAAAGTTACAGAGAGGCAGAGGCAGAAAGAGAGGTCTTCCATCCATTGGTTCACTCCCCAAATGGCCATAATAGCCAGAGCTGTGCCGATCTGAAGCCAGAAGCCAGGAACTTCCTCCAGATCTCCCACGGGGGTGCAGGGGCCCAAGGTCTTGGGCCATCTTCTACTGCTTTCCCAGGCCACAGCAGAGAGCTGGATTGGAAGAGGAGCAGCTGGGACTTGAACCAGTGCCCATATGGGTTGCTGGCACTTCAGGCAGCGGTTTTACCTGCTACACCAAAGCTCTAGCCCCTGCACATTTCAATGTTCCTCCAATTCCCAGTCACGTACGCTTTTCCTTGTTCCAAAGAGACCTTCTTCCAAGTCCCTCTCCAGCCAAGGGGTCTGAATCTCACCGCCAGTCTGTGATCTGAAACTGACCAGCGAGGCAGCCTTTCCTGGGGCTGCTGGCGCAGGCTCCCTACTTTCTGTGTCCTCTCCTGGGTTCCAAATGAGCTCCTGTCTTTGAAAAGTGCCCGACAAGTGAGTGGTTAAATGCTGTGCAGATGTGTGTTGTTATGCACGATGACTACTCCAGTGCCCCAGTGCTCTTCTCCCCCAGGAAGTGGCTTTTTTTTTTTTTTAAAGAATGACAGTTTCATAAAATAAAAGTAACCAAAGCCTCCACACATGGGAAGAGCCGTTTCTACAAGAGGGGCTCTTCTGTTGGTACAAGGGGAGGATGACCGTCAGGTGCACAGTCAGTTCTCTGGGGAATGCAGGAGGAAGAAGTGTGGACATCGCTCCCCTTTGGAATCTCCAGGTTAGACCAGATGCACAAACCCAGAAACCACTGCACCAACATGTCCAGGCACAGTGGGCCGCCTTCTGCCTGTCTGGCCGCAAAGCCCCAGGGCAGATGATCTCGAGAGACTCACAACTCTGCAAGGGCAGCCCCTCTGTCGCCGTTTACAGGGACAGCCTCCCCTCCATCGTTTTCAGAGTGGGCCAGCAAAGTCCAGTCCCGCCCTGACCCGCCCAGGCCCCAACAATGGCCTTCTTCCCTGTTTGCTTGGAGAGATCTGAGCTGGGCTCCCCCTGCCGCTGCACCTCTGCTGTTTTCAGAGGCTGGGGTTCGGGGTGGGCATGGGCATAGCTGACGTCCATTTTGCGGACTCCTTTCCCATTTCTCCTCCAGAGAAAACAGCCGAGAAAGCCAGGCCTGTCAGGCACAGCTCACAATATTTGGCTAAGTGCAGTGTGTGGGGAGTGCCTGATTCTGTTTATCTGTGGTACCCACAGCAGGCCGGTCACAGGGACAGAAAATAGCACAGAGGCCAGCGGCCACTGAGTGAGGGCAGAATGAGGAGTTGGTATTAAGTGGGGAGGAGTTTTTGTTCGAGATGAACAAAAAGTTCTTAGAATTGTGAGTGTGTGGGGGCTGGCGCCACAGCGCAGCAGGTAAAGCTGCCACCTGCGGCTCTGGCATTCCATATGGACGCCAGTTCGAGTCCTGGCTGCTCCACTTCTGATCCAGCTCTCTTCTAGTGCACCTAGGAAAGCAGCAGAAGATAGCCCAAGTGCTTGGGCCCCTGCACCCGTGTGGGAGACCTGGAAGAAGCTCCTGGCTCCTGGCTTTGGCCTGGCCCAGCCCTGACTGTTGTGGCCATCTGGGGAGTGAACCAGTCAATGGACGATCTCTCTCTCTCTCTCTCTCTGCTTCTGCCTCTCCTACACTGTAACTGACTTTCAAACAAACAAGTAAATCCTTAAAAAAAGAATTGTGAGTGTGAACACCATTGAACTGCACACTTGAAACTGGTCATAACGGTACACTGTGTCATGCCTATTTTATCACAATATAATGAACAGGGACAAAAAATAAAACACTTGGCATTGATTCCCCTAAAATAGCGCCATCCTTAGGGCCAGCTCCTAATCCACCGGCAGGGACATGGGCGGGGCAGGAGGATAAGATGGACGGGATCTTGAGTGCTGGGCAAATGAACCCCACACCGAAGTGCCGGGCAGGTGGCTGCGTGCATCTCCTGGCCTCTACAGAGCTTGTGGGTTTGGGACAGAAGCCTGGAGTCTGCCTCATTTCATCGTCGTTAGATCTGAAAACAACCTGTATGGTGCTGTGCCTTTGACAGCGGCTAGAGAGTGTTGGAAAGGCTTTGTGGCTCTGCAGGCCTCCCTGGGGCCGAAGCCTCTGTGGGAAGAGCAATTGGGGGCACAGAGGCCAGTCTGGGCAAGGCAGCAGAGTGAGGGTGGCTCCTGAGATCCAGGAAAGACCAAAGCCTGGTGACGGCTGCAGGTGCTGCCGAAGGGAAGACAGCGGCCTCTAGGTGGCGCACAGACCGCAACAAACACCCCAGAAGGGGCAGCCAGTGCGGCAGCAAATGGAGCTTCACCGGGGATTAAAAAAAAAAAAAAAAAAAAGGCTACTCCCTAGCCCAGCTGAAAGATGAGCCCCAGGCCCTTTGGATTCGACTTAGAGATGGCAGAGCTTTGATCGTCGGGATGACACAGGGGCTGAGGGCATCGCTTCCACACCCGGGCACGCCATGGGTTCATCACTGCGGCCTCCTGGCCAGGAGAGACGGCCAAGTACCCCCGTGGGAGCACTGAGCGCTCGTCACAGGGGCTGTTGTTACTCCCGAGACAGCTGTGGTCTTTGCTGAACGCCGAGGTAGAAGGGGCGATTCTCCAAGCTGCCAACCCTGCTAGCTAGCTCCCAGGGCCGGCTTCCTCGCCTCTTTTCCAGCCTGCATCATCTCGGCCAGTGCAGCAGGGGAGCAGGAGGCAGGGCCAGCGGGATGCAAGGACGCGGTGGGTCACGCCATGACCCGTCACCAGCGCCGCAGGGAGCCCAGCACCAGCACTCACCCTCCGTGCCCACTTCGTTCCAGGCTACCCCACACAGCTACCGGGGCTCTGCCATCCCCCCCTCCAACCAGCCACCCGCCCACACACTGCACGCTCAACAAGTCTCGTGGGGATTCTGCGCAGACTGCACCGCTCAGCCAGTTGGTCACCCCGGCTCCAAGGGGCTCCATGCACGACTCACAGCTATGCCTCAGTCTTCAGGAAGAGAAAGGCTAATGTACACTATGCTCTGAGGCAGCCACTAGCCATGTGTAGCTATTGAAATTAAAAGCATCTGAAGTTAAAATTCAGCTCCTAAGTTCCAAGTGCTCAATAGCCCACGTGGGCAGCGGCTACAGTATTGAAGAGCATAAAGAATTGTCCATCGTTGCAGAAAGTTCTAGGGGACCGCCATGCAGTACTTTGCATTTCTATGGGGATGGTATAAGACCACTTATTATGAAGGTAGCAAATAGTTAAAAGCGAATTAACGGGAAGCAATGACAGCTCAGGCAGGTTGTATGTCTCTGCCGGTTTTCTGATTGCTACTCTGGAGTTTGGAAGTATCCTGGCGATGGGGTGGGAACAGGTTATGGAGCAATTTAGAGGTATGTCCTCTAAGCTGTGGCCCCCAGATGTGTGAATGGCTTCATCTTTGAGAAATTCTCTTACTGAGATTCACAAGTCAGGGCTGGACTAAGCACTCTCCCACATGGCATTTCTCATCATCTCTGTGAACTGGGTCCTTGTACTGGTCTTGCTGCCTTCCTAAGTCAGAAGCCCACTTCCTCTTCCGCCATACTGCTCCCATGTTCCTCAGCCTTGGTCATCCCATAAAAGGATTCTGTGCCCAGCTCTAGGGCTGGGCCTACTTGGTCCAAGAGGAATCCCTTGCCACCAATAGACTGAGGAGCCCTGCGGGAGGCCAGTCAGGATACAGCAGACTCCTTCCACAGTGATTGGTTCAGCAGTGCTTGGGACTGCTTTGGGCCAATAGGAAACAGGAGGAAGTTAGAAGGGATTCTGGGAAGGAAGTTTGCTTATCCTTAAGACAGAATGGCTGGAGGAGAGAGTCTCTCCCTTTCTATTGATCTTGATGTTGTAGCTTCAGCCATTTCTATACTGCAGAGTGAAGAGCCAAGACATTCACTCTGAAAGGGAGCAGGAGGGCCTGACCTGAGCTGCCGCTGGGCCTCTGGGCTCAGGAATACCAGCCAGTCTTTTCCTTGACTGCTTCGGTGGTTGGTGTTAGGTTTTCCATGACTTGCAGCTCTAAGAATCTCCAATGATAATTTTCTGCAAATCATGGAGCTCGGGCAAAGAAAACTTGGCTAACTCTTGGCTAACTTGCCCTGGAGTCAGCTCGCCATGATATAATATGAAGGCATTTCCTCACATTTGTGAAAAATGGAGTAACATGCAAATTATTTTGGTGAAAACAATTTTGAAGTCCATAGATCTGAGGTCTTCAAAAAATTCATGGAAGTTATGTATTATTAAAAAACTATGCATAGATTTGAAGGATTTTTGCAATAAAATGAACTTATATTTTAATTCAATTTCCCATGAGCTTTTTGAAGTCTCTTATATAGATGTTCTTGACCTGCAGGCACATGCTCTTGTTTTCCTCATGCTGTTTCTTTCCGACATGAATTGTCTTTATTTCAATGGATTTGGGAGAGACAAGACAAAACCTAAGATATGGCACTTTAAGGCTTCAAGAATGTTACCTTGGATATAAGCTGAGAATACTCTGATAGCCCGGTTTTTGTAGGCTCTTGGAAACCATATACAGTCTTTGAAAATCCATTGGAAGCTAGACCTGATGGTCTTTTCTATCTCTTGTTCTTGCCTAGGGCTCTTAGGAAGCTTCTGAATTTGAACACTTCTTTAGAATGGGTAAGAAACTTCTGGACAGAACTGCTGGAATCCAGCCTTTCACCAGGTTACTCAAACTAAGTACCTCGTTCCTCCAGGGGATTCTGCAAACAGAGTTCCAAAGCAGCCAGGCCTTCCTTACCTTTGTTTGTTAATTTTGTGGCTAGCCTGTTAATGGGCCAGCTGGTCACTCAACTCCCTTTAGCGTTGGGAAGATGTAGTTGTTGCTGTAGAGAAGTTTTCCCCCAATCTTCCCAGATTCTGTTGACACTGACACCTGGGCTGTGATTTCATCCTCTTTGACTGTCTCTTTGTCACTCTGATGGTGTCTCTTGGCTCCTGCCCCCAGTGGTGCACTTGACCTTACCATTTAATGAAGGTCGTCTTCCCAGCAAATATCACATTAAATATATCAGGCGCTGATCAACTGTGAGATTTCCTAGCAGAAAGGTCACGGCTGAAAGCCATCATCTTTCCCTGCTCCCCTTGGCAATGACACTGGGGAGAGCCTGGGGAGACAGAAGACCCCCCCTCCCCCCCACCGTGGTAAAGCCCATTATTGGCCGCACTCCTGCTGTTGCACTTGGCAGGAGCACGAATGCAAACTACCACGGAGAACTTCTACTTTTGTCCTGGTGGAAGGGGCAGTTCCCACTGGGAGCCAAAAGCTTGCAAAAATTGCTTCTTTCAATGCTTAGCTTAATGCTGAGCTGTTAGACATCTAAAGCCACACAGAGTTTTTCACTCTCATCCCCATTCTCCTTTGCATTTGCTGTCCTGGCCACAATTACTGATTACTGAGGAATCACATGGCTTGATTTTCTCCAAATAAAACACCAAGGGTTTCTAAAGCATACTCTGAGTGTTGACAGAGCCACTGGGCTGGTTCTGAGCAGGAAAACTTGTACCTAAAGACCTGAAATACGAAAGATCAGCTTCATTAAATGGTAAAGGCAAGAGCCTCCAAGCTGTGGGCAGCCCACACACTGGGCCTCTCCATCCTCCAGTCCAGATCGAAGGTTAGCTGAGTAGGGACTGCGGTCTCCCAACCACAGGCACCTGCAGGCTGGTGTGCCTTCCTAAGACTTGTGGGCCACTACTGTTGGACTGTTGCATTGTTAACTTTCTCCCCACAAACACCTCCAGAGCCTGCCCCGTCCCCTGAAGGTTTCTACACTGCACAGTCTGTCTCCCACTATAAAGCAACTCTGATAGGTATGAGGGAGAGAGTCTGAAAGAGGGCTCCTGAGACGACGGATTCCAACTAAAAGTGATGCTGAGGGCAGAAAAATAAGAGATAAACAATGAAGGGCAGATTATGAGTCTTCTAAACCACGAGACCTGTGCAGCATGTCTACACTAAGAAGCCCTATAGGCTCTCCTGGGATTGAGAATGGAGCCCGCCTCCCTCCCAGGAAAGATCGACATGAGGCAACTGCAATCACAGGTGGAGATCTGGCACCAGATGATCGCTTGAGATACTGGCTGGCCTTGTGTTTCTGTCCATCAACTGGTACGCCCTCTGCCCCAGCATTCACTAAAGAACAGATTTTGGAGGAAGAAGTCCTCACTCGAGTTCAGTCAAAGGATGTCAGCATTGCTGATATGAGACTCCTTATGAAAAGACTGTGGCCCAGTGTTAGCATTGATCCCAAGAACGTGGTCCTAGCCGGATGCTGTGTGCGCTCAGCTGGTTGCATGTAGGCACTCACTGTGTATACGGTCATTGAGTTTATTGAGACTGAGGCCTTCCCTTTCACAAGCTAGGATAGGAACATAAATGTTGCCTTTCATGGTTCTCTTCAATATCTGCCAACTCAGGCCTGTTTACCTCTGTCCAGGGCAGCCCCTGGGCAGATTAACAGTTAGGTCACAAGGTGATGGACTGTGGCTTTGCCCAGCCCAAGACACTGGTCTTCCTAGTAGATATAGACTGCCTTATTATTTGACACACACACACACACACACAGACACATCTCCCATCAATTGGTTTGAACCTCATATGCCTGCAATGGTTGAGGGTAGGCTGAGGTCCAGGAGCTCTACCCACATCTCTCACATAGGTGGCAGGAAGTCCTCTACTTGAGTCCTCACTTGCTGCCTCCTAGCATTAGTAGGAAGCTGGAATTGGCAGCGGAGTTAGGACTCAAACCCAGACACTGTCATGTGGGATGTGTGCATCTTAATTGATGTCTTAACCACCAGGCCAAAAACCCACCCCAGGCTGTCTTTTAATCACCTGCTCCAGAGCCACACCAGGAGCAGCTGCACCACTACCTCCCCAGGCTCGCAGGAGGGTTGGCCTCTGCCTCTACCCTCTGAACACCTTTCAGCCCTGCAAACCTCCTCTGTCCTCAGCCTCCACGCTCAGACTTCTGCTCTCTTGTTTGAACAGAGTCATTCAGTGTCTCCTGCTCACCTGCTTGCTGCAGCGGGTGTGCTGACTCCTAGCAATAACTGGGTTGCTAATGTGAGTTAATTGCCCTCCCTGAGGTCTCTGCAGGGGAAGGCTCTCACAGGCAGGAAGATAGGTAGGTGGCCTTTTCCCCCCCACAGGGAGGGTGTGCTCCTGAATACACACGGAGATAATGCCAGCCACAAACATGTCAGGCAGGCCTACCGGAGTGCTCTTTTGTAGCTCTGATGTCTGGCAGAGTAGGGTGCCTGGAGGGGGACCACTGCTCAGGTGTCCGACACCAGCAGAGGGAGCATGGTGAGGGAGCCGGGGATTCTCTGGACCACTCCAGCCGCCCTGCGCAGGATCAGGAGTTGACTGCCAAGTCATGCTTGTTGGAGTTTGGTTCTAGTTTTTCTTCCCAGTTATTGGAACTTGAATCTCTGGAAAGCAGAAGTTGGAGTTCCCCTGGCCCTTCAGGTTGGTATCCATGCTGGCGTCTGCCTTCCTTGTCTGCATTGCCAGTCTTACCAGTCTGGAACACACTCTGATGGTGCTTTCGTGTCCCCCAATCACATATCTGGGACATGAGTCACAGAAGACTTGACCTCAAGTGCCCAGCCCAGACTACAGCAACCCTCACCATCCTATTCGGCAGATGGTGCCTGTATCACCAGTTCCCTCCAATTGGATGGGTCTCTGCATACTGACCAGATAGACTCACACCATCTGGTGCCGGGTCCTCACAGCCAAGCCATGGAGCTCCCTGGAGACAGCACATGGCTTCCCTCTGCAGCTCCTCCACTCGCTATGTCATCTCCGACATCTAAGTCGCTTTACATCTCTGTGCCTCTGTTATCTTTAATACAGGGACAATTTTAGTACCTACCTGATCAAATCGTAAGGAGATTAACAAGTTGATGGCCTGACGCATTCAGAACAGTGCGTGGAAAGCGCCAGTTGTTAGTGCTGATGGCGAAAGCAGCATGACAGCCACACATGTCCTGCAGAGAAAGCCCGCCACTTGCCCGACCAGCGATTCCTGCTGCTTGCTCTGACCAAGCTGACCATGGGCAGAATGTGATCCCCACCATGGATAAGTAAATGCCTGGCTTGCTTACTACTCCACTCTTGCCAGGCTGTTCCCAAAGGCACCCGCCTTGCCCCAGTCCTCACAAGAACCGAGAGAAGCATCCCTTCACAGGATTGCGTTCTTCTGGAGTGTGGCTGCCACTTCTCAGCTGGATGCGACCCAAACACAGCGTTGGGTATCTGTGGAGCATCACCATCTCCCGGCTAGATGCTGTGCTCACCTGGCCCTGAGTTGCACCTGGTGGGCACCAGGGGTTGTCTTTACTGCCCAGGTGGTGAGAATTTGGCCATCCTAGAGACAAACTATGGGGGGATTCTTATGCATGTCAATGGAGTAGAGAGTGAAGAAGATGGGGAAGAACAGCTGGTGACTTGCTCCATTCAGCTGTGCAGCACGTGGTGTCCCTAGGTCTACAGCTGGTAGTCCACCGACTAGTGATACAGTCTCCCCTACCAACTGAGATCACCTCTGGTTTCCCTATCTCTGCACAACTTTCCTTTGTGTCCCTGACATTTAAGGCTCTGGGTGGGGACTGGGGAAACAGGTAGTGATCCTGTCCCAGGCTCATTGAGCCCAGAACTCTGCAGGTGGAGCCTAGGTCCCCTCTCCAATTCTGAGGCATCTCTCTGCTTGAAAAAAAAAATCACAGACTTATGAGAATTATCTGACCCTTAAGGGCTGGGAATCAGGTGGCCATTTAGTCTGACCCTAGTGGGTGCTGTCTGAGGGCAGGCGAGAACTGATGTGTCTCTGTCCAGACTAGTGTTTTGAGAACTGCCTGACAAAGTCAACACTCGGCTCTGGATGTAGACGGTCATCCCATCATTACCAGCCAAAGTCAGACTCCAGATTGGATCTTTTCCCAGCTTCCAATCTTCAGGGCCATCAGCTGGGATGCTGTCCCCACCCAAGCAGGGGACCTTGGAGTGTGCAGGTTGAAGACTGCAGAATGACCCCATGGCCTGGTAGGGAGACAAAGGGAAAGACACAGACCATCAAGCCAGGCCCTGGAAAGATTCCCTGGCGACAGCTGGATCCGCTGCCATGGATGAATGATGACAACATCCCTGGCTCACACTCTGCACCGGCTTCTGGAGGCTTGGCCAGGGAGCCTGGGCACCCTCAGTCTTCCCCTGCTCCTCCAACCCACAGCCCCTGAGGCTGCCAGGCATATAAGTAGGAACCTGGGGCTGAGCTGTTCCTCTGCAGGCTCTCCCCTGGGAACAGTCACCTGGGCAGTTGCTAGGGAGCTGCTGGGAAGACCTCAGGCCAGGAGGAAGACTCAAGAATCGTGTTGTGTGAGCCCTTTCTAAGAAACGAAGTCCACCCTGGGGACAGGACTGGCCAGGAAAACCTTCCCTAATGCATCTTGTGGGACAGGAGGGCCAACGAGGCCACTCTTTAAGACACAGGAGCTTCCTCATCCCACATCCCACTGGCGGGGCTGTGGACGATGTGAAGTATCTGTGAGCTGCTTCTCCCAGGCAAACCCCAGGGGCTGGTGCTGCCTGCGGGCTCTGTCAGCCAGAGCAGCCGACAAGGCGGGACCTGCCTCAGGTCCCCAAGCTTGGCAGCGCCTGTCACCAATGTGTGCCTTGCCCCTTCTTGACTCACCATGCAGAAGGCTTGTAAGAGTCATTTGCAGAGACAGGTGGAGTGCCTGGAAGAACACACAGCAGGCTGCCCTGCCTGTAGGCCAACCTCACTCCACCCTCCCCAGCCTCTCTCCTGTCCTCAAGGCTGTTGCCTTCCCCAGGGAAGGCCTGTGGGGAGGAGGATTCTGAACCTCCCATGGGAGCCAGAGGAGTCTAGGTTGAGCCTCTGAATCTGACCCTTATGGACTGTGGGACCTGGCTAAGTCACTCAGCTTTTTTTTTTTTTTTTTTTTTTTTGCCTTGGCCTTATTTTGTCATTTGGGAAACGTGGGAGGACAGAGCTACTGTGGCAGTGTGTGAGGATTAATGAGACAGTGCTGGGGAAACATATGGGCTCCCATTATTTAAAAAGCCCATAGAAAGATCTGGCTTTGCGTGAGGTTTTGTTCAGGGTGCTAAGGAGGCCGCCAGGCTTGCTTCCCGGGGCTGAGCCCGTTGCTGACTCATTTAGCTGGTCCGGCACACTCAGCCCCACACACAGCACTGAGGTCCGTGGAGCAGAGCAGGCCCTGCAGGCTCAGTGCCCTGGCACCGTCCGTTCACTCTGCCTGGCCCGGGTCACGTCACGTGCCCATACCTGCACCAACACTAGGGCCAGACCACTGAACGCCCAGACTGACCTCATTCCCGGAGTATTTACCGATCATCAGTCTCTTCTGGGTTCAGGACTGCACCTCCAATTTCTTTCACTTCCTCCTAGGCCTAGAATCACCTGGAAGGAATTTAGATACAATAGGGCCCAACCTGGACCTCCTCATGGATGAGAACCCCATGGCTTAGACAGCTTCCGAGTTTTTATGCAAAGTCTCACCCAACAATTAGATCAGGAACCAGGTGTGCCTCTCTCCGTCCCCAGCGCTGCCTTGGTGCACAGAGCAAAGGCTCCACCTGGGATGCTGACAAAGCCCGATGGGGTCCCCGTCATCATCCCAGAGAACCTGTGTCGTCCCTAATCGTGCCCCGCCCCCACGTCCCTCCATTCAGAAGCCCCGGAGCAGCCCTGTGCATAGTCTCCATCGTCTCTTCAGCAACACCAGTAAGAGCTGAGCCCAGGCCATGAAAGACAGGCACACGTGTGGGAGACACCAGGGCAGGGCCATCTTTTCACTGCCTTTTTAGAGGGAATTTAAGTGAAGTGCAGACTTCCTACTCCTGCAGAGAGAACGAGAGAGCTGTCTGTGGACATTTCGCTGCTTGGAGCCAGCGAGAGGTCAGCGAGCGCCTCTGAGGCGGAGCTGCAGTTCTGCAGTCTCTAGAGCGAGACAGGCAGCAGCTTCGCAGGAGTGGAGCCGGCCAGCACGGACGAAAATCCCTTCCAGACACTCGGGGTGTACTGCCTGGTCCCTGGGGCACAGGAGCCTGGGGATGGCTTGCTTCTGCACTCGGGTCTCAGCACGGTGCCCGACGCTCAGGAGGAATCACTATGCATTCTTACTGAAGGGCAGGGCCACAGTGGCCGCACTCCCACCGCATGCACACTTGCTGGGCGGTAGCGCCCGGCCCCTGGCCATCTCTTGGGTGACCGTGGCACCTGGTATCAGGAGAGGGACTTAGGAGGAGGCCTTCCCCTCGGGAGCACTGCAGTGGCTGCCTCTACCTCTGTGTGTGGCTTTAATTTCTTCTAAGAAAAACAACGCAGTTTCTCTTTAATCAGTAACCCTGTGGTTAGGAGAAGGGGAGCCAGAGGCCAGCAGGGAGTGGTTAGTGGGTTTAATCATGGAAATGGCCGAGCTGTTGTCTCTGAAGAGGGCATGGGATGACGCCTTGGATGGCTTTTCTTCCTTGTCCAGACACTCGTCCTCATTTTGATGGTGAGCCAGCTGGCTGTGCAGGGCGGCTGTCTCGCAGCGTCTGTGCCGTATGTGAGGGGGACAGGCGGCGAGGCACAAACACTCAGTGGCAGGCACCAGCCAGTGCAGAGAATCTGGACTGAAACTTTTCCGGAATAATTCAGGCCAGTGCAGCAGGGGCTCTGATGGGAGGCGAAGCAGCAGAGAAAGGACCTCAAGGAGCGAGAGAGAGAGGGACGCCCGGGGCCCCCGACCACTCTGTGCCTTCTGGGACTCAGGGTCCACGCTCTTTCTCATGGGCCAGCTGATGGTGGGGACCCAGCAGGGGACAGGGTCCCGGGAGAGCCTGCTGTAGTTTGATTTGGGGGAGGTGGTGGGTGAGGGGTTCCTGGGTCCTGACTGCCTGGTTTTGAAATGTAACAAAGAAGTGGTGGCCCTTCCCCAACTCGAATGCCCACTTCCTGCTTCGACCTTGACTAAGGAGTTTCGGGGGTAGTAAGCTGTGGACTTCCGGCTGACACTGCCCGTGGCTGTTGGCACGTGGGAAGGCGTCCTTGCCAGCAGGAGGAACACGGCGTGGGGAAGTCACTCAGAGTGCCCGAGAGGCTTCAGCTAACGCACCCTCTGCCCACGCCAGTGGGAAGGGTTCAGGTCCTGCCCTGCTTTCTTCCCCTCCAAGTCAGCTGGGCCACTTGCCGGGTGCCCCTGCCCAGCCTGCAATGGCCTGGCTCCTGGGCCTCACTCCCAGCATGGCGAGCAGCCTCAGTGGCTGCTGCAAACATCCTCAGATGCTTCCTGGGCGTGTTCCAGGGTTTTTACTTTAAGACCCCCTCTTGTCCAGGAGGGAAGTGCAGCCAGTCGAAGGGCTGGCTCTCATCAGCCATTGCCCTCTCTGTCCCCTGCACTCTAGGAGAGCTGTGTGAGGCAATGCACCTGCTGCTCCCACACACAAACAGCTTGCACCTGCAGGGAGCAGACATCCCTTCTCCCCAATCTCTGCTCAGCCTTTCCCTTTACTCCACAGTTCAGCTCCCAGAACATGTGTGAGCGCCCGTGTCTGCTTTGGCCAATTTTTCCCCATCTTTAAGACAAAGGAGTCCTGGGGTGGGCGTTGTGGCAGAGCAGGTTATACTGCCACTTGGAACGCCCGCATCCCCTATTGGGGTGCAGGTTCAAGTCCTGGCTGCTCTCTTACCATTCCAGCTTCCTTTCAGTGTGCCTGGGAAGGCAGCAGAAGATGGCTTAACTGCTTGGGCTCCTGCTGCCCACATGGGAGACCTAGATGGAGTCCCGTGCTCCTGGCTTCCAGCCCTAGCTGTTGTGGGCATCTGAGGAGTGATTAAGTGGATGGAAAAATTTCTCTCTCTATCCTTGCTGCTCCCCTCCCCCATCACTCTGCCTTCAGATTAAAACTAACATTTAAAAAAAAAAAAAAACACAAAGCGCACTTCTGTTTCTGCTTGCATCACTGTGAGACCAATAGGTTCCACAGAGGGACCTACACCCTAGAAAGTGTTACATCTGCGGATGGCGTTGTGGCATAGTGGATAAATCTGCTGCTTGTGACACCAGCATCCCCTATGGGCGCTGGTTTGAGTCCTGGATGCTCCACTTCTGAACCAGTCCCTTGCTAATGTGCCTGGGAAAGCAGCAGCAGAAGGCCTGAGTGCTTGGGCCCCTGCACCCATGTGGGGGACCTAGAGGAAGCTCCTGGCTCCTGGCTCCTGGCTCTGGACCTGCCCAGCTCTGGCCATTGTAGACATCTAGGGAGTGAACCAGCAAATGGAAGACCTCTGTGTGTGTCCCCTTTTTTCTCTGTAAACTTTGCCTTTCAAATAAACAAATGCATCTTTTAAAAAAGGTGTTACATCCACTGCAGTCCTTGTTTAGAGAGCAAATCTGAAATGTCCAGGGGTAACACACCAGGGGCATCCCTCTGGAAGGAGAGCACCTGCTGTCATTTGGTGCCAGGGGTGGGGCACATGTGGAACACAACACGCCAGTTGTCCTCAGCTGCCTCCGTGGCACTGTCCTTGCAGATCGCTTCAATTACAGGCTTGGATGCCTACTGGGGGTGGGGAGCAACCTGGAAGCCTTGGAGTCCAATAAAGTCCGAAATACTTTGAAATCTGAATACAGTCTACCTTCAGTTATCCACGCTGAGGAAGGGGAGCGTGGATAATCCTGAACAGCAGATGATTAAAAATCATTTCTTTTGGCTCTTGGGAGGTACCATATGCTATTTGCAACAGAGCAGCAAAGTTTCCTCTCTAGCTGTGTTGTGCTCAGATTAATATTGCAATGAGCTTGCACTTCTTGTGCTCTGACAGCACAGGGATGGGGCGGGGAGATGTTGCTCAGAAGCACACCGAGCAGCTGGGGAACTGGCACAAATGGAAGGTCCGGGACGTGACCCGATGCCCTCATAAGAAACCTTGGGCTCTGGGTCTCCAGTCTTTGAATCTGAAAACAGCATGGGTAGAAGGAAGGGAAAGAAGTCAACAAATCAAAAAACTCCAAATGGAGGGACCAGAAACCAGAGGGCCAATTCTCCTGGGGTGTTGTCTTAGTTTCCAAGGTGGGGGTTGGGGGGAAGCATGCAGCCTGGTCATGAAGACACCCAAGTCCCATATTCGAGTGCCTGAGTTCAACCTGTTTCCCGACTCCAGTTTTCTGCTAATTCAGACTCCAGGTAGCTGCAGGGGATGACTTAAGTAATTGGGTGCCTGACACCCAGCAGGAGACCTGACTTGAGTTCCTGGCTCCTAGTGTCAGCCTGATCCAGTCCGGACCCTTGTGGGCTTTTTAGGGAATAAGCCAGTGGCTAGCTCTCATTCTGGATGTCTGACTCTCAAAAGCACACACACACAAAGCCAAGCAGATAGTTTGAGAATGCTAGAGGAGCCATCTCTTTAGAACACCTGGTCTACTCTCACTGCAGACTAGCTTGCACCTGCCTCCTTCCCTTGGCTTAAGCTGTAGCATCTGCCTCTCCGGTCCTGTCTGAATTGCACCCGTCTTTCAAGAGTCAGCTCCTTCTCCAGCTTCTCCTCAAAGCCCTTTCCCATCACATCCCTTGAACACACACCCTCCTCTTCCTCTCTCCCCCTCCCCTCCTGATGCACACAGCACAGGACTCCATTTGGAGGGTCAGCTCCAGGAGGTGGGAGAGGCGCTGTGTCAGACCTCTCCAAGTCTGCTTTAACACCTGGTGTGCAGCAGGAGCCCCTAGTGGAAGCCGACAGATTGACCTTGCAGGAAAGGGGTAAGGCACTGAGCCAGCGGCTCCCAGGCTTGAGCTACCCAAGACTCTCCTGGGGGACTGGGTGAAAAGAGTTCCCTGGGATTGGTGCAGCTTCAGAAGGTGGGGTGGAGCTCAGTGTCTGTCATTCTCCACGAGTGCTCAGGTGACTGATTGCTAGGAAGCTGATGGCAGCACACACCCACCAGTGCTCTCACTCAGAGGTTCCAGCTGTTCTCCGTGCACAAAGGAGAGGCCAGAAGGCGACGCACATCCCCCCCCAGGGATCCACGGTGGTTTACTGCTCTCCTACTTCCCGAGGCCGAGTCCAGCATTTTCTTAACAGAACAAAAACCACAAAGTGAAGAAGCTAAGATAGCACAGAGGTTGGCCAGAGATTCCATAGCTCCTTGATCTGAAGGTGCACGTTCCCCCACGTTAGCATCTCTGACATTGGAGTACAATGCTTTCCGTCAGTGTTGGGTTATAGCTTGGACTACGCTTGGCCTCACGTCACCCCAGCTCTGCCCTCCACCGTCATTTCCATGAATTGTGTGTGCTTACTTTCACTGTCATTTAAGCAATTTCTAAAAGATCGTGCTATGATTTGGCATTGAAATGAGAAATTATTGCATAAGCAGAAAAACACAGCAGCAGGCCACACATTTGACATTAGGGAAACAAACATTCGTTGGAGGAATAATCACACTTCCACATCTTCCTGTAAAGAAGCAAGAAATTGGATCAGTTTCTTGATGTCTTTGCTCTTCAAATTGTGGCACTGCCATCAGCAGTGTTGGCTTCACCTGCGAGGTCGGGAGAGTTGCACAATTTCCAGCTCTAACCTAGACCTATTTTATATCTTCTGTTTAACAAGATCTGCAGGTGATTTGTATGAACATGGATGTTTGAGAGGTGTGGCTTTAGAGGATTTAAGGGAAGATAACCACAAGAAGATAAAACCGAGTTATGTTTTGTGAGATAGGTGCTAAAGGATTTTCTACCATGCACTAGGTAAGAAAGCTTGCAAAAAGCTGCCAGCAGCTCATCAGAAAATATGGGAGATAATGAGAGTGCATCACTAATTCACCAGAAAGGCCGGAGGACATCGTTGCGAGGGAAATACAGACAGGAGTGCCTGAGAAGTAACTCAGGAGAGTCGGAATGTGACGAAGCTTTGCAGAGCACCTCAACTAGTTCTTTCCCTTATGTTTTTCCTTGCTAGAAACCTACAAAAGTAATGAGATGTTTTTTAAAAAAACCTCAAAGACCTCTTTCAATAGGGAAAAAAGTTACCCAAGAAATCATTGCATTGTGGTTTCTTTTTCCTTAAATAATTTATTTATTTATTTATTTGACAGGCAGAGTGGACAGTGAGAGAGAGAGACAGAGAGAAAGGTCTTCCTTTTTGCCGTTGGTTCACCCTCCAATGGCCGCCGCGGTAGACGCGCTACTGCCGGCGCACCGCGCTGATCCGATGGCAGGAGCCAGGTGCTTCTCCTGGTCTCCCATGGGGTGCAGGGCCCAAGCACTTGGGCCATCCTCCACTGCACTCCTTGGCCACAGCAGAGAGCTGGCCTGGAAGAGGGGCAACCGGGACAGGATCAGTGCCCCGACCGGGACTAGAACCTGGTGTGCCGGCGCCGCAAGGCGGAGGATTAGCCTACTGAGCCGCGGCGCTGGCCTCTTTTTCCTTAGCAATGAATAAAATAGCAGTATATTTTACAATCAAAGGCATCTCAGGTTTAATGAAATATAAGTAAAAGTCCCACACACTTCACTCCAATTGTAGATTTCAGTTGCCATTGTCTGCTTTCTGATAACTAACATTAAGATATTTTACATCAAGGCTGCTGATTATGCTTAAGTACTCTACTTTTTAAGGTCTACCTACTCTGTACTACTAATCTGCTGAGAAAGTGGTCTGCTTTGGCTTTTTAAAAAAGATTTTATATATTTGAAAGGCAGAGTTACAGAGAGAGGTAGAGACAGAGAGAGGTCTTCCATCTGCTGGTTCTCTGAGCACCTAGACGGTAAAATGAGAACAGAGAAAATACCCAGCAAACGAGAACAGGACAGTAAGACCGTAGCCTGCACTGGCTGCAGCTGCTTTATAGTCCCTCTTCCTATTTCAACAGCAATCCTCAAACGTTGAAAAAAACCTGCTAGCTGCTTCACGCTGTTATTGTAGCCAAACCACTGAAGGCTGTGAAATGGGTGGGGGTGCCTTCTTTCTCTCAAATGAAGACTGTGAGGTCAGAGAAACGCAGACAAAGATAATGAATTCCGAGGGCCAGAGTTCAAAGGAGGCGTTGTCTGGACTCACCCCGCCCGCAGCTCTGCAAGGGCAGCTGGGCCGGGTGTCCGGGACAGACAGCCCTGCCGATCCCTCAGCCACAGGTTATTGGAAAGCCAGTCCGTAGTGGCGGTGAATTACCGCTACCCTGTCTACTGCGCACTTGAAGACCTTCAGCTGAGCTGCTGTCTTTTGCTGAGTAACACTTCAGGGGGTGTGGGCCCCCGCTGAATATCCACCACCTGCCTGCACTTGTTCTTCATGAAGGAGAAGCCTCTGAGTTTTTGTTTTTTGTTTTTTTTGCTGGGGGAAGGGTTGCATTCAGCTTGCTTCACCTATCATTAAAACCTACCCTGTGACTTGACCCTTGCCCGACCCTGGGGTCAATGTCTTATTGGTTTCCTTGGAGCCTGCCTCATGGCCTCACCACGGTCACCTCCTCTCTAAACCAGGATGGTAGTGTTGTACCTGAGCAAGAGTAAACAGGAGCGCCACACACTGATAAAGATTTGACGGTCCTTTATTGCCTGCAGTGGAGAGTGGGCTCATGCCCTAAAGAACTCTCGACCCGGAAGCCCAAAGCAACAGGGTTTATAAAGACAAAAACCACAAAGAGGGGAGAGGGAATACATGGTTACTAGGGTCAAGCTGACCTAAGGCCTATGCAAAACTAGTCAGTTACAATCTTGGCAATAGACAAATAACAGTCTTAACATGAATTCAGGTGTAGCCTATCTGTTTTAAGCTTGGGCGATCATGCTAGGGAGTTTCTATGCTCTGCCAAGTAGGATGCAGTGTACCGCTAGATCAGAGTTTTAGACCAGAGTTTCACAGTGCGGGGTGCTTGCTCAAGATGGAGTCTCAGGTGCTCTAAAATGGAGTCCCTACTGTCAAGGTGTTACTTCAGTAGTCTCACAGATTATCCCTGCCAATCCTCCTTAATTACAGTAGTGGTTTCCACCTTGGCCAACATTGGAATCACCCAGGGAGCAGTAAGAAAATCCCCAAGTCTCAGGTTACACCTCCTGCCAATTGAATGAGAATCTCTGAAGGTGAGGGGGTATTTCTAAACTTTGCAACCAATTTTGTGAGGTGGTAAAATATGTTACTTCCTTAAGCTCCATTCCAGTTTAGTTCCTCACTTTATGTATTTGTTTATTTTTAAATAATTTTTTGGGGTAGAGAAACTTGTGTTCACTGGTTCACCCCCCTGCAGTGGCTGTGGCTGGGCAGAACCTGGGAGCTGGGAACTCAGTCCAGTTACCTTGTGAGTGGCCAGACCCCAATTATTTGAGCCATCACTGCTGCTTCTCACAGTCTACATTACCAAAAAGTTGGAATCAGGGACAGGAGCTGTGAATTGAACCCAAAAACTCTGATGTGGAAAATGTCATCTTAACCCACATCTTAACGGCTAGGCTAAATGCTTCTGCCAAGTCCTTGGCTCTAAGTTAAAAGCCCTTCCAATAATGTCATTAGCCACATAACCACTTTTTTAGTACACTTTATCTTATCCAAAATGCTTAGAAGTGATAAAAATAACTTTTTTACAGTTTTTTTCCCCAAAAATACAAATTTGGGGGGCTGTTTTTAGCTTTGCAAATATAGCCAAGCAAAGAGAAGGAACCACATATCACAACTGATCTCACAAGAAGGCAGACCTACTGCCATCAGCTAGGTGCCACCAGCACCTTCCCCTGGTCTACGCCCTGTGTGTGTTTTATCACACGTTTGGTTTTGTGGTCTGCTTTTCTCATTTGAGCATCTTTTCCACTGAACTTCTTAACCTTTTGCCTTTTCCTTCCCTGTCCTGACTGCCACAACTTGAATAAGTCAATCTCCTTTGGGCCTTTCAACTTGCCCTTCTGCTGCGAACTCTGAAGGCTCCCTGTATCCTCGTGGGTGATTCGGTTCAGGAGCACTGACCATGCTCCTTCTGGAGTCGCCGTATTTCCAAGAGCTCTGCCATCTGGCTGCCCAGCTGCTCACGTATCTGAGGTCATCTGAGATTCCTTGGCACCTTCTGTCTCATTTATAGCTAAACATCAAACCACCTCCTTTGTCTTAAATATTTTGTGAATTTCTACCCATGGTTGCACTTCTATCTAGGACACCATCATCTTTTGCCTTGATTGCCATGGCCTCTTACTTGGTCTTGGTATCTCCTGCCTAGCTTCCCTGGGCCCACACTCCACACCGTCAAGTGATACCAGAGTCACTCCCATTACCTTTGAGGTAAAGTCCACACTTCCTCCTAAGGCTTTTGAAAACCCATAGGGCCCAGTATTTGATGAAATAATATCTTCTCTACTTGGCTCCTGTGACTCTAACCCACACCTGGTCTGCCTTGCATCAGGAACACCTGCTTTCTTCTTGGTTAGGATTAAAACACTTCTCGTTCCTCCTTCCGGTGTATGTCTACTTACCTTGCAGGGCTCGGGTGGCTCCCACTTCCCTGGAGTCTCCCCGGAGCCCCTCCCTCGAAGCACTCACCACACTGAATTGCAGGGCCTCTTGGCATGGCTGTGCTCTGGGCAGGCTGGAATGTAGGGGCCACATCTGTTTTGCTCTTCACTGTGTCTCTCGCATCCAACAACAAAGGGACAATGGACAATGCATGATGGACTCCCTGGTGCCACATCATGTCATCTTTAAGCCCAGAGCGGGGCTTTCCTGTACTGTGCCCTTGGTCGCTGTGTGAAGCACTGTCAAGGGCTGGGCATAGTGCACAGGGGCCCCTTGAAGAGGGGAGGCTTCTCCCTGTCCCGGAGACCTGCCTCCCCACCTCTCTCTGTGCCAGAGCCTTTTTCTTCTCTCCTGGGCTTTTTCCTTGCAAACTTCTAGTCAAATTAGCCCAGTTGAATTTTATATGAGCTTAGTTTCATTCTTCACAGTGGAAGTTTCCTCATCTCTTCATTAATAATAGACACCATTGAAACCCAAAGCTCTGTAGCTTTTCAAAGAGAGTCATGTTAACGATATGTGGTGTCAGCTTGCTGGTGCTACCGACATCTCCAACACTTTAGTACAGCAGTGGCAAAAAAACAAACCAAGAAAAACCTGCATGCATGCGAAAAACAAAAAAGTGAAAAAAACAAAAAAACAAAAAACAGATGAAGTGCATGGTTTCCAGTCTGTCTGTCAAGGAGCTGGTTTCCGTCTTCCAAACGCTGACTTGTTATTGCCTCTGTGTTAGCTGGAGGATGGCCTCTGTGGGTGGATCAGGTTTTACAGAGCTTCAGGTGCATGTCATTTGGAGGTTTCTTTAAGGAAAACAATAGCAAAGTGTGAACAGGCAAGCCTTGACAGAGGCTTGTGCAAGTGGTGGTCGGGCACCTCTGAAATCAGTTTTGGTTAGAGAAACCTGCTCTCCCTCTTCAATCGTCACTTTTCTAAATGGAGAAACTGAGGCCCTGAGTGAGAGGTTCAAGCATGAGTCAGTTTAAGGGCTGGTGCCTGACCCGTCCATTCCTGCTGGAGTACATGCAGCTCTACATGAGCTGGAGGGGCTTTCTGGATGAACCGACCAGGGGCTGGTGTTGTAGCACAGCTGGTGAGGCTGCCACCTGCAACGCTGGCATCCCACACTGGAGCACTGATTCAAGTCCTGGCTGCTCCACTTCCAATTCAGCTCTCTGCCTGGGAAAGTAGTAGATCGTGGCCCAAGTGATTGGGTCCCTGCCTCCATGTGGGAAACCTGGATGGAGTTCCAGGCTCCTGGCTTTGGCTTGGCCCAGCACCAGCTGTTAAGGCCATTTGAGGAGTAAACCAATAGATGGAAGATCTCTTTGTCTCTCCCTCTCTGCCTCTCACTCTGAATTTCACATAAATCAAATAAGTCTTTAAAATAAATTAACTATACCCCCAGTTCTTTTTCACCAACACAGGCCAAGCCAGAAGCATCAAAACACACAGAGACAATAAATATTTCCCAGTGAAGTCTGCCTCCGTGAGCCACTTGGTTTGGTGGAAGGAAGTCTGGGTTGGTAGTTGGGAGGGGCAGTTCTTGTTTAGCCTCTTGAGCGCCTCCAAAACAGAGCTGCTTAGGCTGATTTTCAAACTGATGAATGTTGATAACATGTTTCTACTCCATGTTGATAGAAAACAAAACAAAAACAACAAAACATCCTAGCAGATTCTGAACTTGGTGGAGCTGAGAGGTTGGAGAGCTTTCCCTCTGATAAGAGAACAAGGAAGCCCTGGGGCCGCCCTGCCAGGCTGTTGACAACTGGGTGCTGGGTTGGGGGGGTGGCTTCATCTGGGATCAACTCCCTGAGGCCTGAGGGGGCTGAGTCAGAGGCCTTCTTAGAGGAGCCAGGCCCCCACCTGTGGTGGGGAGGAAAGCTTGGCAAACAGTGATGCTCAATACAGGGCAGATCCCCTCCTTCCTGGCGCCCAGAGTGTGGACTCAGAGTGAGCACCACGCACCTGCCTCCAGGCCTCTGGCTCCCAGGACAGGACCGCTGGAGAAGGGGTGGGGGTCGAGGTGGGGGTACACAGACAGTGATGTCCCTGTGGCCACCCTGAGCCTGGTGACCTCCAGAGTCAATGTTAGCCCCGCCATTGTCAAGCCAGTCATGTTTGCCAAAGCTCTTCTAAACAACACGGACAATTGCAGGCCTGTGCCCCGACTGGATTCATGGCTCTGAAAGGAGTCCTTGTCCAGAGACCCCTCTGAGAAGGCGGGGGCCAGCGATGGGGTCACCCCCTGCTTTTTCCAGTCTGGCTGCCAGCCCCGTGGCTGCAGCTGGCACTGGGCGTGCGGCCGGGCCTGCGGAGGGGCTCCGAGGGAGCTGAACAACACAGGCGTTGAAAGCCCACGGGACTCCAGCTGGCAGTGGCGGTGGAGGACAGGGGAGGAATTATCTTGCGGCCTCGCTGCCCTCTGCTGTGCTGGGGTTAATAGTGGACTTTCTGGGGAGGCAAAAGGGCAGGGTCTCCAAGAGGCCAGCTGTTGCAAAGCTGGGAGCGCCTCTGACCACAAAGCCCCTCCACAACCAGGCCAGCTCAGCAGGCTGCAGACCCTGGTATCACCAGGGAGGATCTCCCACCGGGCGGGAGAGACAAGAGCCAGGCTGGGGCAGGCCCTGCTCTCCGCCCCTGGGCAGGGCTGGGATGACTCACATGGGTTTTGCTTTCGCGAACCCTGTGCCCAATACTGTGTATCTTCATAGCAATTAACCCCGCGAGGCAGAAGCTGCCAGCCGCCTTGCCTCTGAGTTTAAAGCAGGGGGAACAGGGCAGTGAGACGGGTGTTCCAGGTCTAAAGGCCAATGAGCACAGGGCTTTGATGTGGTCCCAGGCCTGCCTGATTCAAGGCGGACTCTTGACTTGGTGGAACTTGCAGGACTGACAACAGAGCTGATATAGTCCCTGCTAGGTCTGCAGAGGGCATTGGATAAGCTTAAGTTTGGGGTGTGCCTGACTCTGTGCTTGGCACACAGTGGGCGCTCAGCTCAGCTCTTTGTCCTTCAGACCTGGGATGCTTGCATTGGAACCCAAGCACGAGGCAGGCAGGTCACTTCCTGTTCTCCCTTCTGCTTCACAGTACGTGCTGCTGGATGCACCTGGTTACCCACTGGCTCCATCATGGGGTGTCTGAGGCTGGCCAGGGACCTCAGCATCCCGGCTGCACCCAGCCACCTCCATCCCAGGAAGTGGTTCCATCATGATCGGGACTGCCTGACACCGAGAAGCTGGAGTACTGCCCAGCCTGCCTGACTTTCCCCTGGAACCCCGACAGGTGGTTGGGAGGCTGAGCAGTGACTCCCAGGAGGCAGCCGTGCCCTCTCCGGAGCCTGTGAATGGTACTTTGTCTGATGAACAGGGCTCTTGCAGATGGGATGAGTTGGTGATCTTGTGTGCGTGGTTGTGCTGGACTAGCTGGGTGGACCCTACTGCCGTCACAGGCATTCCTGTAGGAGGAGGCCGAGGGAGATTTCACAGAGAGAGAAGAGGAAAAGGCTACGTGAGGATGGAGGCACAGGCTGGAGTGATACGGCCACAAACCACAGAAGCTGGAAGAGGCAAGAAGTATTCTCCCCTAGAGCCCTGGGGAAGGCACAGACCTGCTGACACCTTGGTGTCGGCCTGGTGGTACTGATTTTCCACTTCTAACGTCCAGAACTGTGAGAGATTAAATTCCTGGGCTTTGCATGAAAAATTATGTTAAATAAAACTTTCCATTTTGACATGCACAATTTGGCAGCATTAAGTACATTCATTCACTTGTTTGTGTGATCATCCATCTCCAGACTGTTTCTGTCATTGCAAATTTAGCTTCTGTTAGAGACTAACTCCCCATCTTCCTCTGCCCTAAACCCTGGTAGCCACCATCCCACTTCCCATCTCAATGAATCTGGCTACTGGAGGTACGTCACGTAGAGGACTCGTTCAGTGTCCATCTCTCTGTGTCTGGCTCATTTCACTTACCATTAAGCCTTCAAAGTTCATCCTTGTCCTAGTGCATGTCAGAATCCCTTCCCTCTTTAAGGTCAAATGTTTCATGGACGACAAATTCTGTTTATCCATTCATCTCTTGATGTGCATTTGGGTTGCTCCTACTTTTTGGTCATTGCGAACATTGCTGAAATGTGTGTCGGTATAAGCCACTGAGTTTGTGATAATTTGTGATAGCCACCCTGGGAGACTCAGAGAGCCCCAGCACCCCTGCATTCTTCACCACTGATCAAACAGAAAAGTAGGGGTGCAGACTGTGGCATGGTAGCTTAAGCTGCCACACAGGGCACCTGAATCCAATACTGGAGGGCTGGTTAAGTCCTGGCTCTTCCACTTCCAATCCAGCTTCTTGCTACTGTGTCCTGGGCAACAGCAGGTGATCTCTATCACACACATGGGAGGCCTGGATGGAATTCCTGGCTCCTGGCTTCAGCCTGACCCAGCCCGGCTGTTATAGGCATTTGGGAAGTGAACCAGGGGATGGAAGATCAATCTCTTTCTCTGTCACTCTGTCTTTCAAATAAATAAACTAAAAATGTGGAAATCCATGCATACTTTAAAAAATATAGAAAAGCAATGTTTCTCCAGGTATAGACAGCTGAGCTCCTGCATCTGAACCAACAGGTGGAGGAGTGGGATATTTTTGAAAAGATGCATACTCCTGGGTTCTGCTCAGGTCTTCAGCATCAGACCATGTCAGCAGAAGACTAGGGAACCTCAACTTTTAGTGCGTGCACCAGAAGATTTTTTACATCCACTAGGGTTTGAGAACTTGCAGTTTGAGAACTAGTGTGTCACTTCTAAATGAAATGTCTAATTTTGTGCATCTCCTGGATATACAGACACTCCTTGACTTATGATGGGGTTCTGTCTGGTAAATCCATCATAAATGGAAACCTAAAGTTGAGAACATATTGAATACATCCTAACCTCCCCACCATCACAGCTCAGCAGCTTGGCACACTGGAGAGTGCCGGTCGTTCCCCTTGGGAGTGGTGGCTGCTGCCCACAGGGGAGAGGATGCCACTGCATGTGGCTGGCCTCCAAACTCAACTGACAGTTTCTACTGCACGCCTATCACCCCTTGTCACCCTAAAGTCCAAACATCTCAACTCAGGGGCCATCCGCTATCCCTTAATGCTTACTCCTGGTGGATGTGTCAGGCATGGGAGTGGGGAGGGAGATGAGAGGTTTCTCTGAATTTCACATCACATGGCCACCAGAGGGAACAGATGAAAGAAAACACCTGCGACTTCAGAATAAAACTTTTTTTGTGGGAGAGAAAATTGCGTTTTTGTTTGGGGCACACCATGACAGGTGCCACCCGAAGCCCCGTGCTGAGAGGTGAGACCACCAGGTCTGAGTCAGAGGGGTGAGGAAAGCACTAAAGCACGCTATGTTGCTCTTGGAAATCAGGAATTGTTGATGCTTGGTGGGCATGCAAGTGGGGCAGAGATGAGAAGCTAGGAGGCCAGAGCAGCAGGAAACAGCGCAGAGTCTAGAGGGAGCTCTGGGGAGCCCCTGAGAGCACTAAAAGGCACAAGAGTGTATGGCAAACAGGGCCAGAGGAAAAGCCCCTCAGGGAAGCAGAAGCAGTCACACGTCAGGGACAGAGAGGTCATCCTGACCATGAATTTACTTCCTGCTCTGTGCTGTAATGGCCCCTCTGGCCACTAGACCTTCAGTAAAATCGGTTATATGTGGCGCACGTACAAAGAACTTGGCAGAAAAGCCAGAAAAGAGGTTTGTGCCACGTCTCAAGGAAGGCGAGACCTGGCTCTGCAGAGCTGAGGCCAGGGAGGAAGCATTCTGCAACAAGGATGACTGGGGAATGAGAGCCCTCCACCTCCGCTGCCATCCCCTGGTCCCCGGGGAAGCCCGGCTTCCTGCAGCGGGTAGAATGGGCACTTTCCTCAGTGCCAGTACCACTGGACTTGGTACTGAGGGACAGGATGACCTGGAAGGATAGGGTACCTGTGGCGAGGAAGATTCCATGTAGGTGGAGACTTCCTTAGTGTATCTGGGGAGCTTGGTCACCAAACAGCACAGCTGTGGGTTTCCGACATGTTTTTAGCTTTGTGGACCCCTTGACTTGTCACGGAACTGAGTTTTCTGAGATCACAACTGGAGGATCCTTGGTGAGAACTGTCTGATACAAGGAGTGAGTGTGTGTGTGTGTGTGTGTAACACAGAAGGGCCATCAAAATACTAGAGGGCTAATAAAAGAGGTTCTGGGGGTGGCTGCAATCTCCTCTTTCAGATGTTTTCACTACTTTCTCCTAAGCTACATGCCCAAGTGCGTGGGATTGAAATCATTGTTTTTCAGTCAAATCCATCTAGGAGGAGAGAGGGTCGGAGGTTTATGGACTCCCTCGGTCGGCGGCGGCCTGCTGATTAATGATGCTGGCCTGTGTGATTACGCTGCTGTCTGGAGGCTGAATTTCCCCCATAAATCCAGGCTCATCTGCCTTCCCAAGACACTGGGAGAGGGGCGTCTTGATTTATCCCCCAGTGGGCACATATTCTCTTCACTGTACCTTGGAGAGCTCTCCACTGCTTAATGGCTTGAGAGGTCAATTTTCATCTTTCTTGTATTGAGCAACCTAGAATTGAAGTGTCCTTGCTGCTGACTGTGGGGACCGAAATAAGGATTTTCTTCTTATTACATTAAAAGCATTTATTTATTCATGAGAGAGAGAGAGAGAGAGGGGGAAAGAGAGAGAGAGGGGAAGAGAGAGAGAGGGAAAGAGAGAAAGAGAAAGAGAGAGAGAGAGAGAGAGAGAGAGAGAATGAAAGGGAGAGAAAGAGGGAGATGCTCCCTGACTTTGTCATGTGCTGTCCTGTGCTGCCTTGGGACAGCAAGAAGGCCATCAACAGATGTGGTCCTCAGCCTTGGACAAGAATTGTGAGTTGAGATGAACCCCTTTTCTTCCTAAGGTACCCAGCGTCAGGTATCTCATTATGGTAATAGAAAATAGACTAGTGGAAGCATATATATGTGCCAGACAGGATGCTAATTTTTTTTCTCTATGTTATCAACTCACTTAATTTTTACCAAAAGCCCATGAAGACTATTGTCCCATTTTATAGATGAGGATACTGAGCCCTATGGAAGTTAAATCTGGTCCCGGCTCCAACGAGCTCCTCATTTCTGCCAGCCCCTGATGTCCCTCTCTCATGCGTACAAAGAGTGAAGGAATGAGAGCTTTGTGGTCTTCGTACCCACCAGCACGTAGTGGGTAAGGAAGGAAGGAAGGCCTTGCTGGGAACTGGTCAGTGGGGGATGCTGAGGTCTGAGGTGCACCACATCAGCCCAGGGTGAGCTCTTGTTATCAGCCGGAGAGGCCCCATGGAACACATGCGGGAGGAGGCACAGCGGGGGCTGTGGAAATGCCATGGACATATTTGTGGGTACAGGCTGAAGGCAGGAGGCAACCTGGAGGAGGCAGGCGTACTTGAGTCAGGAGCTATTTTGTTTGCTCTCTGTGACAAGGAGCATTTCTACTCTACAGAGTATTCAACGCCAGACACAGCCTCCCTGGAGAAACTTCTGCCTGGGATGGATAGTTTACAAACACATCACTATTAACAGGGAATTCTGTGCCTCTTCCTGTCGCTTTCCTGCAATGCCCTTTGAAGATGTTTGGTTTTAAATGGATTGTCCAGCTTCCTTTTGAAGACTTGCCTGTTTGAAGGGAGGGCCCACTGTGAGGACTGTTGTGGAATGTGATGGCCTCTCCCCTGCAGCTTCTTATCTATTGTCTGTCCTAACATCTCCTTCTCTCTCTACAATGGCCACACAGGGGGCCACGAACAGAAGAAGAGTGGGTCATGACCTTTGCCAAGCTGACTTTAAACTGCGAACTCCTTGAAGGTCACTCCCAGGTCTGCTGTAGTTACATTTCCCCTCCTCTAAGAGGAGACCAGATGCAAGTGTGGAACATGGAGTCTGGGCACTGTTCTATTTGCCTGTGTTAATTCCTAGTAGCGTGGATCTAGCATTGTCCTTGTTTGACAGACAAGGCAACAGGCAGGAGGGGACAGCTGTGTCCTAGGTCCCACCCTGGGAAGGAGGGCAGCATGCATTTGAACCAGGCCTTTAGGTTCTGGAGCGCATGATCTTACACTCTCTCCTTTCTGGTTGCCTAGAAATACAACCTTGGGCAGCAATGACCTGGGTGTGGACGACTAAGGAGCTGGAGTGGTGGTGGTGGTAGTCATGTTTTAGTTTATATACTTCTGTCATTAGTTAAGGTGAATATAATAAAAATAGAAATGTAGGGAAAAAAGAAAACTTAAAAATACCCCTCCCCCAGTTTTGAAAATGTAAATCATGGAATGTTAAAGCCAGAGTGGCCTTGAAGTAGATCTGGTCCAAGGAGGAAATCGTCCCCAAGGTGAAGCAACTACCCCAGGCCTGCAGCAAGGTGGGGATGGCCCCATCTTTCTTGCTTTTGCTGGTTCCTTCCTCTCAGCTCCACCGGGGGACACTGTGACCCCAATACCCGCTGCAGGTGGAGCCCTGGTCTAATGCTCTCTCACCTGGCTCCACATCCCTCTTCCTCTCACGCTGTGTCCTGGGCCTGCCTCAAGTGCCTGGGGCTCTCATGCTAGCCTAGCTTGGCCACAGCAACTTGTCTGCAGCCCTCTTGAGCTGACTGTTTTGGACACAGCCCATGTTTCTCTGACCTCTCTGTTAATCCAAGCTGCCTTATGTCCATGTCTGATTCTTTAAGCCTATTGAATGAAGCTGGCAAAACAAATCTAAGCTGAAGAGTACAGAGCTGACAGTATTTTCCCACAAACAGGCTCCAGCCAGATTTTAGTGGCAGCCACCAATAATGCAAAGCAAAGACTCCAGTAGCCATTGCTGCAGCCAGGCCTGACTAGTGGGGACAATATTTAAGAATTCAATGCTTTACTCCATGTCTCTAGTAGCAAGAATTGCTAAGTAGGAAGGAAGAACTAATTGCAGGTCCACAGTGAATCCCTTTCTCCAGGAAAGCCAGCCAGACTAGTGATGTCAACCACAAGATGTTTTGTTCTCTCTTGAATCCTACAAAGAGGCTCCTCTGTGGCCACGTGCGACCAAAGCAGGCAGTGACACAGCCACGGAGGCAAGGAAACGCAGTCCTAAGGAAAGGAGTTGTTTGCTGGGACAAGTGGTCCATTTTCACAGCATCACCCTAGCCTCATTTTACTTGGCCCGCTTTGCCCTCCTGGCTGACCCCCTCCTCAGATTAAGAGTGGTCATTTCCGCTTCCCGATCCCCTGCAGCAACGCGGCAGACAAGTCCCCATTGTGCAGTTCCGGGAGCGAGGGCCTGCCGCTTGGAGGCTGTGTTGCCGGGACCCTTTCTGCCCGGTAAATCGCTTTCTGAAGTCCTGGCCACTTCCTCTCAGGAGTCACACAGTGGCTGCGATGGCCGAAGAGGAAGTGAGGGTCGGGGAGCAGTGCTGATCCTCATCCTGTATTTAGAATGCCAGCTTCCCCTTCCCTCCCTGGAGGTTTTGTTCTGGAAAACACTTGTTTTCCATGGAACAAAGGTTTCTGGAAAGCAGGAAGGCCACTCAGGCGGAGGGCTGTGTGGGGCAGTGAGCAGAGAGCAATGTTCTAGAAGCCCTGTGGACGTTTTCCTGCTCACGAGGCCCAGAATTCTGGAGGGCAGGCCTGGAAGGTCAGTCGGCACTGTTCCGGCAGGACAGGGGTGCAGTCTGGATTTGCAGGGGCTCAGTGAATACCAAGGACCTTTGGGCTCAAAGGCTTCAGTTCTCCATCCAGCTCTTCTAGGAATATACTACCCATCTGTGGTCCTCTCTTTGTCACCTGCAGACGGAGATCAGAACACTTCCCCTCCCGCCTTGTACAGGTGGACACACGTGTTAGTAGGAGGTGAAGGTGACGAGGTTACCAGGGTAGGGAGAGAGCACAGGACGACTCTGCTCTCCTCACCAATCTCCCCTACATGTTTCATCAAGACAGGATGTCCAGGCACACCCTGGGGACCTGCGAGGGCAGCTCACCTAGGAAGATGCCAGACCCCTCTCCTGGAGAGGCTAGGTCCTGAAATAACTCCCTGGAATATGTGGTTCACTATTTCCAAAGGGGACACTGTTCTAGGATGGTATCGCACATTCCAGGGAAACATGCTCTGTGCTAGGTTTAACCTGAGAAACACTGCATGGGGAAAAAAAATAAAAGCTCATTCTTTCTTGCAGATCTTCTCAGAGCATTTATTATGCTCATTCCTTTGACAGCCACAAAAGGTGGTGGTGGTAGGAGTAGAAAATGCAGCTTTCTCTGTCTTGTGAAAACAGAGAATATGTGTCTCATGACACAAGTATTCATGTGTTTCAGAGAAGGACAGTGGATGCTGGTGTTCATTCTTATGCCTTTGGCTGTACAAATATCTGCAGGCTATTGATTTGGGCTAAGTACAATTATGCTGTTGGCCTCATTTTAAAATCCACTGTCGAAAATCATTTTCTCAGATTTTTACTTCTGGGAAGATGGGCTGGACATACTTTTCCCCATTCCTTGTGTTAAATACAACTTAAGACCACAACTGTTACATATCTAAAGCAAACATAAGAAGGGTAGAAAGAAACAGATGGAGCAGCCAGGGGCCTTGGGAGCCGAGGAGTGACACAGGGATGAGTTCTCTGGGTTTTCTTTTTGCCTCATATGTGCCAGACTTGCAGCTCAATAAGCCAGAAACCTGGAAACTGAAACAAGCACACGCACAGAAAACCAAGCCCGACAGGCACTGCTCTCTCTGGCCAAAGGACCAGAAACGAGGCGCCTAGCAAGCCAGAAACCTTGCAGACAGGAACCAGATGTCACACAAGAACCTGTGGCCACCTGCAGTCTCACTGGGCTCAGGACCATGTAGGGAGTGCAAGCTTCCACCTTCAGGCAGCCACTCTGGGCAGTCCTGGTGCCCCAGTAGGGTGGTATCAGCGAAGGGACCTGGGATTTCTGCCCCTGCTGGCCAACACTAATGCATTTCTCTCCAGCAGTGTCCATAGAAAGCACACACCATTGGCATGACCACCAGGCAGAAAATCAGCAAGAACCAAAGAACTCAGTAACACCCATCAACAGGAGCCAATCCATATGTACAGAGAACTCCACTCAACAACAGCAGGCCACACATGGCTATTACACATACACCAAACTAGCTAGATCATCCCCTGCACTCTGAACCAACTTTGACAAATCCAAAAGGATTGAAATCACATGGAATATGTTCTCACACCACAGTGGAATCAAAGTTGAAGTTAATAACAAAGAACTAGAAAAGCCCTCAAACATTTTGAAACTAAACATACCTCAAAATTACCACTGAGTTGAAACAGGAGGGCTCAAGGGAAATGAGAGCTCCCTAAACCAAGAGAAAATGAAAATCCAATGTAGCAGCATTTGTGGGGCACAATCAAAGCAGTGCTGAGAAGCAGATGTAGGGCACTAAATGCTTACATTAGAAAGGAAGAAAAGTCTTGACTTAATAACCCAGACTTACACCCCCAGAATCTAGAAAAAAAATAAAATTAAGCCCAAGGAAAATAAAAGGAAGGAAATAATAAAAGCAATATCTGAAATCTATGAAATTGAAGACAGAAAAGCAATAGAAAAAAATCAATGAAACAGAGATTTTATTGAGAAGATCAATAGAGTTAGGAAATTTTTAATAAAACTGACAAAATAAGAGAAAACACAAACTACCAATATCAAGAATGAAAAGAGGGCTATTACTACACACCCTACAGGTACTAAAAGGATAATAAAAGACTGTTACGAACAATTTGATATTCATAAGTCTCACTATTTTATTTTTTTATTTTTATTTTATTTTATTTTTCATAAAATTTATTTGACAGATGGAGTTAGACAGTGAGAGAGAGAGAGAGAGAGAGACAGAGAGAAAGGTCTTCCTTCTGTTGGTTCACTCCCCAAATGGCCACCACGGCCGGAGCTACACCGATCCAAAGCCAGGAGCCAGGTGCTTCTTCCTGGTCTCCCACGTGGGTGCAGGCACCCAAGGACTTGGGCCATCCTCCACTGCCCTCCTAGGCCACAGCAGAGAGCTGGACTGGAAGAGGAGCAACCGGGACTAGAACCTGGCGCCCATATGGGATGCCGGCACCACAGGCAGAGGATTAGCCAAGTGAGTCACGGTGCCGGCCCCTCGCTATTTTATTTTTAAGAGTTATTTATTTATTTGAGAGTAAAAGTTACAGAAAGAGGGAGAAACAGAGAGAGGTCGTCTATCTGCTGGTTCACTCCCCCAAATGGCCACAACAGCTGGAGCTGAGTCGATCAAAAGCCAAGAGCCATCTTTTGCTGCTTTTCCAGATACATTAGCAGGGAGCTGGATTGCAAGCAGAGCAACTGGGATTCAAAGGAGCTCTCCGACATGGGATGCCAGCGTTGCAGGTGGTGGTTTAACGTGCTGCACAACGCCAGCCCTCTCTGTGTATTATTTCCTACAGCTACATGTCAGTCTACTATCTCAACATAAAAATTTTCATTTAAAATATTCTACATGAGTAGAAGAGCAGAGTAAACAAGATTCCCTTCAAATGCTTGGCACTCTCCCAGGGCAAGTGCTTGTCTCCCAAGCAACTTGTAGAGTGAACCAAGGCTTCACAGATGTCTGAGAAGAAGGGTGATGTCAAGTATTCAGCATTACTGTCGTATAAAAACACTTTCACTGCCCTAAAAAAATCGCTGTCATCCACTTATCAATTCTTAACCTCCCCTTCACCCCAGAAGCCCTGAGTAACCCACTAATCTTTTTATTGTCTATAGTTTCACCTTTTCTACAATGTCACATAGTTGGAATGATAATGGAATGAAAACTTCCAGACTGGTTTCTTTATATATCAATCAATATATATTTAAAGCTCCTCAATGTCTTTTCATGCCTTATAGCTTATTTCTTTTTCTCCATGTGGATGTATCACGGTTTATTCATCTACTCACCTCCTGAAGCACGCCTTGAGTGCTTCCATGTTAAAGATCCATTTATTTACTGGAAACGCAGAGTGACACAGAGAGAGGAAGAGAAAGAGAGGGAAAGAGAAAGAGATCTCCCATCTGTTGGCTCACTCCCTAGATGCCTGCAACAGTCAGGGCCAGGCCAGGCTGAAGCTGGGAGCCACCAGCTCTATCCTGGTCTCTCACATAAGTGGCAGGAAATCAAGAACTTGGGCCATCATCTACGGTCTCCCAGGCACATTAGAAGGAAGCTGGATCAGAAGCAGAGAGTAGCTGGGCCTTGAACCAGGCACCTCTGTATGGGATGTGGGCATCCCAAGGAGTGGCTTAACCCACTCTGCACAAAACCCATCCTGTGTATCCAGTTTTTTATAGTAAAACTGCTGTGAATCTTCATGTGCAGGGTTTTGTTCTCATGTGAGTTTTCAACTCATTTGAATAAATACCTAGGATCATGATTTCTGGATTATATGGTAAGAATGTGTTTAGCTTTGTAAGAAACTGCACAACTGCCTTCCACAGTGTTTGCAACATTTTCCACTCTGAGGGAACAATCAATAGGAGTTCCTGTTGCTCCACACACTCACCAGCATTTGGTGGTTTCAGTTTTTACTTTAGCCATTCAAATCAATGTGTAGTTGGGGGCTGGTACTGTGGTATAATGGGTAAAGCTGTCACCTGCAGTGCCAGCATCCCATATGGGCACTGGTTGAGTCCTGGCTGCTCCACTTCCAATCCAACTCTCTGCTGTGGCCTGGGAAAGCAGCAGAAGATGGCCCAAGTGCTTGGGCCCCTGCATCCACGTGGGAGACCCTAAAGAAGCTCCTGGCTCCTGGCTCCTGGCTTAGGATAAGTGCAGCTCTGGACATTATGGCCATCTGAGGAGTGAACCAGCAGATGGAAGACCTCTCTCTCTCTCTCTTCTCTCTCTCTCCCTCCCTCCCTCTCTCCCTCCCTCTCTTTCTCTCTCTCTGCCTCTGCCTCTCTGTAACTCTGCCTTTCAAATAAATAAAGAAATCTTTAAAAAAAATCAATGTGTAGTGATATCATTGAAATTATCCTCCCAATTTTGTAGGGAAAAATCTGGAATGTTAATCACAAAAAATGCTACTGTTAGGAAGATAGAAATTAGACCGTGTGTGAGAGGGGCCTATAGGAAGCCAAGCATCTGCAGAAAGGAATGTAGCAGCCTCGAAAGTACACCTTGGAAGCAGCACAGTATTTACTTCTGCAAAGTATTGCCCACACCCCATAACTTTATAGGTGGTCCCAACCTGTCCCCCAGTGAAAGCATCCCATGAGAATCCTTCCTGCCCGGCACCAAGTTGGCTACCCAGTCTGATAACATTGGGCAATAAAACGTTGGGAGGAATTTCATCAGTTTCACACCCAGCAAATTCCTTGTCCAAGACAAGAGGGTGTGGGGAAGGAGAAATGGCAGGACAACATGGACCCTATTCTCCCATAAGCTCTAGTCTAAATGCAGATGGCACACCCAAGCCTTTCCTGAGACACCTTCCTGGTCTATCAGGTGTATTGCTCTCAGCTCTCAGTTCTTTGCTGAGATGCCCATTGGGTTTGTTTTCTCTCCACTAGGTGATGACTGGGGGAGCAGAAATTGAAGCTCTTTCCCCTGTCCTCAGCATCTGATGAGGACTGGTGTGGAGACAGGGAGCTGGCAGCCCTCTCCCCTGCACTTCCATTCTTGCTCACAAGACTCCTCTCCATCTCCAGGTGTTGCAGTGGATTCATTTCTGGGAGGAGGAGCGTGGTGGGGGCAAGAGGGGCGGAGTCACCACACAAACCCCGGGAGTCGGGTGGAAGCAGGCCTGAGGCCAGCAGCCTGCAGACTCGTTTATTTCAGTTGCTACAGCAGCTTATATAGCCAAGGCAGCCAATCCGGTCAAGGGGCGGTCTATGCCCCAACCAATCACACCCTGCTGCCAGGCAGTTTCTGAAGCCATCCAATCACAGCCTATTGCCAGGCAGACTCCACTGTCATGTGGTTTCTGAAACCATCCAATCACAGCCTGTTGCCAGGTAGACTCTGTTGCCAGTGGCCATCTTGGCATGGCCTTCTCATTCCACCACATCCAGGTACCTAGTGTGCCCTCGCACTAAGGGTTAAAAACGCTGGTTGTGGTGGGGGCACTGTTGCTGATCTTCATAGGGGTCAGGCAGTGCCCCAATTAAGAGCCTCTACCCCTGAGCAGGGCACCTATGTCAGGGATGGGGGCGT
This sequence comes from Lepus europaeus, assembly GCF_033115175.1. Lineage (NCBI taxonomy): Eukaryota > Metazoa > Chordata > Mammalia > Lagomorpha > Leporidae > Lepus > Lepus europaeus. The sequence continues at coordinate 100,843,266 of NC_084827.1, read as the reverse complement.
TAGCAGACATGTGGGAGGTGCCTTGTGCACTTGTCTTTATGGCAACAGCTTGCTAAAGAGACAGGGAAAAAAGGAAAAAATGGGTACTTTTGCCCTTCCCTAGCCAGCAGGCCCAGCAGGCAGTCTGGATTCTTTAAAGGGGGACTGACAAAGCCTAGGTGAACTAAATCTTAAATAGCCAGAAATTGCCAGGTCAAAATACGCATCAAAAAGGGAGCTCCAGCCAAAGAGGAGGAAAATGTCCAAAAAAAAAAAAAAAAAAAAGACTTAGAGATGGAGAGATGGTAAGAGTGGTAAGAGGTGGATTTTCTGGTGGATACAAATACTAGAAGCCTTATGTGGTGGGTATGAAAACTAGACGTGCAGTAAACTCTCACATTCACAGTCTACATAGTGAAGGTCTGGGCTACACAGTAATACTAAGCTGAGCCTGGAAACCCCTGGCCCAGAACCCATGGGTGACCCGGTGAAAGTACAGAAGCTCAGGGTGAGTGGGGGGATTAAGTCATCACTTGGATGTATTCTCAAAAATTGGTTGCAATTTGACCCCTGACTTTTGAAAAAAGATGGCAAATTTCCCTTTGTAATAACACCCGGCCAGAATATAAATAAGGTGACCAGGAAGCCTGGCCTGAAATTGGGACTTTAAATTATAAAACCATTTTATAGCCAGACCTATTCTGTTAAGGGTGCAGTAAATGAACAAAAGGTTCCCTTTTTAAACCAAATTAAGGGGAAGACGGGAAGTTTTACTGATGACCTAAAAAATTTATAGATACGTCGTATAAGGCAGTTACCAAGTTGATCTCACCAAGGACATAGTTCTCCTCATGGACATTGACTTAACTCACAGGGAAAGACAAACAGTGCTAAAATGTGCCTGTGACTATAGATTTCTAGCTTAGGCCCCGCTGACACTAGAAGAAAGCACCCCCTCGGCTGACATTCCAAAGGCTGCCTCCATGATCTATGTAACAGAGACCAGGAGGAGGAGTGAGCTAGGCAGAAGGAGCAGTGTAAGGACAGATGACAGGCCCAACTGACATCTTCTTTATGTGGGGATCTTCCATCACTGAGACCCAACAAGGCCAGTCCACCCCTGGCCCGTCAGCCCAAACAGCATCTGTTACCGACGGGGAAAGCCAAGGCACTGGGCAAGCAACTGTCATGACAGAAGTCGGCTTCTGAGAGCCCTATCCACTCTGCCTAAAGCTGGCAATGAGATGGAGCTGCCCTGAGGACTGAAGGACTCCCAGGTCAGAACCACGGGTGCTGCTGGCCCTAAGATGAAGACGCCCTTCGCTCTGCTCTGCTCCCAAAGTATTGGCTGCTGTTGAGGGGCCGAGGCTGGGGTCATTGTTCACATTGCAGGCACGACTGTAAATTTCCTTTTGGAGATGCCGCCCACTCTGTAATAACTTCCTGTTTGGACTACCTCTCCTCTGCCAGGCAATGGGAGTCAACACGATGCCTTCCCTAAGGAGATTTACATCTCCTTCATAGCTCAATATTTGCAGGCTATTAATGAAGCAGTAACATCTCTTTGTCCCATTGTGCCCAATCCCTACACAATATTAGGAGAAATACCCCTAGGACTAAATGGTTTCAAGTTATAGATCTTAAAGATCTTAGACTTTTTCTGCATTCCTATAGATAACCCCTGTAAGTTCCTATTTGCCTTTTTTTAAAAAGATTTCATTTATTTATTTAAGAAGTAGAGTCATAGTGAGAGAAGAGACAGAGAGAAAGGTCTTCCTTCCATTGGTTCACTCCCCAAATGGCTGCAATGGCTGGAGCTGTGCCTATCTGAAGCCAGGACCCAGGAGCTTCCTCTTGGTCTCCTATGCAGGTGCAGGGGCTCAAGCACTTGGGCCATCCTCTACCATTTTCCCAGCCATAGCAGAGAGCTGGACTAGAAGAGGAGCAGCCGGGACTAGAACCAGCACCCACATGGGATGCCAGCGCTGAGGGCAGAGGATTAACCTACTGTGCCATAGTGCTGGCCCCCTGCCTTTATTTAAAAAAATTTTTTGAAAGAGTTATAGAGAGAGATGAGGGGGAGAGATAGAGACAGAGAGATCTTCCATCCATTGGTCCACTTCCAGATAGCTGCAACAGCCAGCACTGGATCAGGCTGAAGCCAAGAGCCAGGAGCTTCATCTGGGCCTCCCACACAGGTGGCAGGGACCCAAACACTTGGGCCATCTTCTGCGATTTTTACAGGCCATTAGTGGGGAGCTGGATAGGAAGTTGAGGAGCCAGGACATGAATCATTGTCCATATGGGATGCTAGTGTCGCAGGTGGTAGCTTTACCAGCTACACCACAATGCTGGGCTCCCCTATTTGCTTCTTGTGAGAGAGTGGGAAAATGATACAGTGTTGTACATGACTTGCTCATCTATTCCCCATTGCAAGACTTTAGCTTTGAGCATTCAAACACCCTTGACTTTCTAGCAGAGGGTAGCTACCAGGTATTCAAGAGAAAGCCCAGCTAGTCTACCAGGAAGTTAACTGTTTAGGGTTCATCCTCACCTCTGGGAAACAAAGACTAGACCCAGTGAGGATAGAAGGCATGCAGCAACACTGATTCCTACAACTTCAAGTCAACTCTAACATTTCTAGGACTACATATGGGGAAATAGCCATGCTCCTACATTAGGCTCTTAAGAGCAAGCTAAGAGAGGGCCCCATTCCTTAGGGAAAGAGAATAAAACACAGCCTTCACCCAGTCAAAGTCTTCACCCAGACTGGGGCCCCACTGCTGAGCCCAGTCCTTCAAAATAGGCAGCCATTGGGCATGCTAAGTGCTGCCCAAGGGGGCATCTGTGCCATTCTGCAAAAATGTTTTTTTGGGTCAAACTGGACAGATACGAAACCAAGTTCATCATTTCTTGGACAAGGCCAGACAACTCCAGGAGCAGGCTGAACAAGGCTGAAATTTTTGGCTCAACATCTGTTCTCGGAAATCCTGGCTATCGCCCCTCCTTGGCCCTAGAGCTTCCTGACTGTTACTTGTTCTCTTTATGTCTTGAGTCTTTAATGCTTTCATTTTACGTCTAACAGAATAAAAGCTGTCCAGTTCCAGATGGTCAGGAGGCAGGGCTTCCAGCCGATCCCATAGGATGATATGACCAGTCCTCTGGGCCATGCAGGACAACCTTTTTCAAGCTCACCCTCAAATACCATAGGATAGAAATGAAGGCAAGAATGCCTGTAAGTACCTCTACTCCCAAATGCCAGCCTGGGGAAAATGCAGAAGTCAGACCTTCCCCTGGTCTACTCCTATAAGATCAGGGTAAATTCTCTTGGCAGAGGAAATGTTAGTTAGGCAGATAGAGATTAGCCTATGTGTGTGAGGGGCCTAAGGAAAACAAAGCACCTGCAGAAAGGAATGTAGCAGCCTCCAGCAGTCTTGAAAATATGCCTTTGAAGCAACCCAGTGTTTTATGCTACAAAGTCCTGCTCATGCCCCAAAAACTTTATAGATGGTCCCAGGCTTCCTATCAAGGAAAGCACCCCAGGAGAATCCTCTGCCCAGCACCAAATGGGCTATCCAGTGTGATAACGGGCAGTACAACCTCGGGAGGAGTTTCACCAATTTCACACCCAGCAAACCCTGCATTCAGGAGAAGAGGGTGGAAGGAAGGAGAAATGGCAGAAGATGTGTACCCCATCCCCTTATCAGCCCCAGTTTAAATGCAGATTGTGAGCTCAGCTCTTTGCTGAGATGCACACCTGGCCTGGCAGGTGTATTCTCTCTGTTAAACTATGTGCCCATTAAACCCCAGTCTGAATGGGCACTCATTTTCTGATTCTATCTGGAGAGGTGCCCACTTGTTCTGATGGATACCTTACCCCATTAAACCTTGCTACTTTGCTTCCCACTATCCTCTGCCTCACTCCTGAATTCTTTGTTATGCAAAGACAAGAACCTTGAGCAGCCATCTCTAAGAAGAGATTCTTCTTCAGCTGCTCTTCAGTTTATTTAGCCTTGTACCTGTTAGGATGCACTGGGTGACTTCTAAGCTCCTGATACGCCAGACCACAGCTTACAAGTCTAAAGGGTTGTTTAAAATACAGTTGCTTCTTCAACTTTCTACTGGATAAGTCATGTGGTAAACATGCTATGTTTATTTCCCTCCTGGACAAAGTGATGTCAGGGGATAGGAGGAGAAACCCCAGAAAGCTTAGGTCCACTAGATGAAGTTGATAACCACTTCAATTATTTATTGTTATAGAACAATAACTCAGTCTGGAAGTCACAGTATTTTTACCACCCTACACATCAATCTGTTGGTTGATGTAGACACAATCTCACCCAGATTCTAGGGGAGGGGACACAGGCTTCACCTTTCAATGGGAGGTGTGCCAAAGAATTTGTGGTCATGCTTTTTTTTTAATTAAACAAGGTTTAATTATTTATTTGAAAGTCAAGTTATACAGAGAGAGGGAGAGATAGGAGAGGGGGAATATCTTCCATCCACTGGTTTACTCCCCAGATGGCTGCAATGGCCAGGACTGGGCCAGTCTGAAGCCAGGAGCCAAGAACTACTTTCAGTCTCCCACATGGGTAGCAGGGGTGCAAGTACTTGGTCATCTTGTGATGTTTTTCTCAGGCCATCAGCAGAGGATTGGAAAGGAAGTGGAGCAACTGGGACACAAACTGGTGCCCATATTGGAAGCCAGCAATTCAGGCAGTGGCTTTGCTTGCTGCACCACAGTGCTAGTCACAGGTGGTCATGCTTTCCAAGTGCTGCCGACACCTGGAACTCCATACAGGCTCTGGTGTCGCCCTGGGTTTTACTTTTCTCTACAATTCCAAGTGGGGAAGAGGCTTTGTGCAGAAGGAACAAACAGAAAGGGATGAGACTGCCTTTTTGGTGTCTAAAGTTGGCAGTAGAGGGCTGGGGATTGCCAGATTGGCTTTCTTTTTAATTTCCAGTTCTTTGCAGCTGCAACCTGGGTATCTAGGGTAGGCACTGCATCAGCTGCCAATCTCCTCTTTCTAGGCTAGAGAGGACTGACTAGTACCCCCCTAAAATTCATGTCTGCCCAGATCCTCAGAATGTGACCTGGTGTGGAAATAGGGTTTTCGCAGTTAAAGGCCCTGAAATAAAACTCATCCTGGACTTGGGGTTGGCCTAAACGCAGTCACTGATGTATTTAAAAGAAGAGGCGATGACACGGAGAAGACGGTCGTGTGAAGATGGAGGCAGAAGTTGGAGTTTGCTGCCACGAACAAGAGAACAGCCAGAGCCACCAGCAACTGTAAAAGGCCAGGGATGCTGCTTCTCCCGGGACCGTGACGGGGGCATGACCCTGCAGACACCTTGATTCTCGGCTCTGGCCTCCAGAACTAAGAGACATTACATACTTATTTTCTTTGCCACCCAGCTTGCCGTGGCTGCCCTAGGAAACCGATCCATTGGGCAAATGAGGAAAACCCAGGGACTAGGCCTCTCTGGGCCCCTACAAATATCAAGGGCTTTGCAGTTGTGGTACTGCTGACATTTGGGGCTAGATAATTCCTCTTAGGTGGCATTGGCTCTCCTGTGCTCTGTGGGGTGTTTAGCAGTGTGCCCTCGAGATGCCTGCTGCACCCCCATGCCAGCTGCCTCACCAAAGATGTCTCTAGCATTGCCAAATGTCCCACGGAGGGCAAAAGAACACCCTGGTTGAGAAGCACTGTGAGACACAGATAAGACCCTGCTGCTCCTCTTCCAATCCAGCTCCCTGCTGATGGCCTGGGAAAGCAGCAGAAGATTGCACAAGTGCTTGTGCCCTTGCACCCGTGTAGGAGACCTGGAAGAAGCTCTTGGCTCCTGGCTTTGGATCAGCCCAGTTTCAGCCATTGTGGCCTTTTGGGGAGTGAACAAGCAGATGGAAGACTGCTCTTTCTTTGTCTCTCCCCCTCTATCTGTAACTCTGCCTCTCAAATAAATACATATATTTTTTAAACTTTTATTTAATGAATATAAATTTCCAAAGTACAGCTTATGGATTACAATGGATTTTTCTCCCCGTAACTTCCCTCCCACCCACAACCCTCCCCTCTCCCGCTCCCTCTCCCCTTCCATTCACATCAAGATTCATTTTCAGGGGCGCCGGACTCTGTTCCGGTTGCTCCTCTTCCTGTCCAGCTCTCTTCTGTGACCTGGGAGTGCAGTGGAGGATGGCCCAAGTGCTTGGGCCCCTGCACCCACATGGGGGACCAGGAGAAGCACCTGGCTCCTGGCTTCGGATCAGCGCAGTGTGCCGGCCGCAGCAGCCATTGGGGAGTGAACCAACAGAAAAAAAGAAGACCTTTCTCTCTCTCTCACTGTCCACTCTGCCTGTCAAAAAAAAAATTCATTTTCAATTCTCTTTATATACAGAAGATCAATTTAGTATATATTAAGTAAAGAGTTCAACAGTTTGCACCCACACAGAAACACAAAGTGAAAAATACTGTTTGAGTACTAGTTATAGTGTTAAATCACAATGTACAGCACATTAAGGACAGAGATCCTACATGAGGAGTAAGTGTACAGTGACTCCTGTTGTTGACTTAACAAATTGACACTCTTGTTTATGGCATCAGTAATCATCCTAGCCTCTTGTCATGAGTTGCCAAGGCTATGGAAGCCTTTTGAATTCACTGACTCTGATCATATTTAGACAAGGTCATAGGCAAAGTGGAAGTTCTCTCCTCCCTTCAGAGAAAGGTACCTCCTTCTTTGATGACCTGTTCTTTCCACTGGGATCTCACTCACAGAGGTCTTTCATTTAGGCCATTTTTTTTTCCACAGTATCTTGGCTTTCCATGCCTGAAATACTCTCATGGGCTTTTAAGCCAGATCTGAATGCCTTAAGGGCTGATTCTGAGGCCAGAGTGCTGTTTAGGACATCCACCATTCTATGAGTCTGCTGTGTATCCCGTTTCCCATGTTGGATCGTTCTCTCCCTTTTTTTTAATTCTATCAGTTAGTATTTTCAGACACTAGTCTTGTTTATATGATCCCTTTGACTCTTAGTCCTATCATTATGATCAATTGTGAACAGAAATTGATCACTTGGACTAGTGAGATGGCATTGGTACACGCCACCTTGATGGGATTGAATTGGAATCCCCTGGCACATTTCTAACTCCGCCGTTTGGGGCAAGTCAGCTTGAGCATGTCCCAAATTGTACATCTCTTCCCTCTCTTATTCCCACTCTTATATTTAACAGGGATCACTTTTCAGTTAAGTTTCAACACTTAAGAATAACTGTGTATCAATTACAGAATTCAACCAATAGTATTAAGTAGAACAACCAAAAAAAAATACTAAAAGGGATAAAGTATTAAGTTGTTCATCAACAGTCAGGGCAAGGGCTGATCAAGTTGCCATTTGTCATAATGTCCATTTCACTTTAACAGGTTTCCTTTTTGGTGCTCGGTTAGTTGTCACCGATCAGGGAGAACATATGATATTTGTCCCTTTGGGACTGGCTTATTTCACTCAGCATGATGTAAATAAAATTTTAAAAACAAAACCCAGAAATCAGTTTCATGGGGTCATAGTTACTGTAACTGGGGCAGGGAGTCACACACACCTTGGACCTAACATAGCTGTTTGGGACGTGCATGTAGAGGGAGCTGGGAGACAGGAGGGAGAAACACCAAGTGGCAGGCCAGCCCAATTCCTTATAGGCCCCATAGGGCTTTGGAAGATGACAGCCTGGTTAAAACAGGATTTATATTTCCATTGATTTTTTTGTCCCTGTAATCTTGACATCATTTGTTTTCTTTCTTTAAAAGTCAACTCATTAATTGTCCAGGTGCAGCCAACTTTTTTTATTTGCAGTGATAGCAGTGGCTCATGTCCGGCAAATGGGAACCTCAGATAATCCTAGCCTTCTCTGGAGCTTCTGTCATATCCCTAACATTTCAGTACAAGCCAGGGAGAGGAGAGATGCCCAGATAGGCCACGGGAGAGGGAAGTAGACACCTGGCAGAGCCCCAAAAATCCAGAACAGGGCTGTTTGTTTTCTTGTTCTTTCCTCCAGCCTTAGCTATTTGGGTGGGGAAGCCACGCATGGAAATGAGTCAGCAGGGGTGAAAGCAAACCCCTCTCTCATGTCCCCAACCTGCTGCCTGGCAGGACTGGCACATCTCTGCCCTTCTTCAGGAAAACAGTGTCCAGGCAATAATAGAGCAACGTTTCATACGTGTGCGAGAACTCACAAGGCCCTTTGTGGTTCTGCCCTTACAGTTGGGCTAAGGGGTTCCTGTTCGGGGCTCTGGACATTCTCTCTCTCTCTCTCTCTCTTTCTCTCTCTCTCTCTCAAACACACACACACACGCATTCATACAGAAACACATCCATACTGTCTTATATACAAATCACACACACTCATTCTCTCTCCAACATCCACAAACACACAACTCACACAAGCCCTCACATTCCCCTGCAAGTCTTATAGCCTCACACAACACTCTCTCTCACACACACGGACACTCCCCCACCCCTTCCATAATACACACTCACGTGCACTCTCACACTCACACACTCATGCTAGATTTGGTAATAAACACATGAACACATCAGTCATTAAGGTCCCACAGCCTCAGCAACTGTTGTCAAGACGGACACAGCTGAGGCACAGGGAGAAGCTTTCCTCTATCTCTTGCCAATTGAGCTGGAAACCCAAGCTAGGGGAGTGAAAGCCATGTAGAGCCATGGCCTGGGTCACAGAACACTTCACAGGGCAGGCAGAGTTCCAGCAATGAAACAGCTCAAGAAAGAGGAAAGAAACAAAAAATCTGTCTGGGGCAGGTGTTGATGTGAAGTGGTTAAAGCTGCTGCCTGTGACACCAGTACCCAATATGGGTACCAGTTTGCGACCCAGCTACTCTATCTCTGATCTGGCTCCCTCCTAATGGCCTGGGGAAAGCAGTGGAAATACTTGAGCCCCTACCACCCATTTGGGAGACCCAGTTGAAACTCCTGGCTCCTGGCTTCAGTTTGGCCCAGTGCTGGCCATTGTGGCCACTGGGGTATAAGCCAATGGATAGAAGATTTGCTGCCTACAAGAAACACACCTCATCAACAAAGAGATGCACAGACTGAAAGTGGAAGGGTAGAAAAAGATATTCTATGCTAATGGAAAGCAAACACGAGCAGGAGTAGCCAACCTAGTATCAGACAAAATAGACCTTAACAGAAAAACTGTTAAAGAGACAAAGAAGGGAATTATGTAATGATAAAGGGATCAATTCAACAGGAAAATGTGACTTTAGTAAATGTATACACACCCAATATCAGGGCGCCTGGCAACTTAAAACAAATGTTAATGGATCTAAAGGGAGACATAGGCTCTAATACAATAAAAATGGGGAACTTCAGTAACTCATTTTATCAATGGACAGATCAACTAAACAACAACAATCAACTAAGAAACAATAGAGATAATCTACCCTATGGGCCAAATGGATGTAATTGATATCTACAGAACATTTCATTCCACAGTTGCAGATTACATATTCTTCTCATCAGTACATGGATCTTTCTCTAGGATAGACCATCTGCTAGGCCATAAGGCAAGTCTTAACAAATTCAAAAATTTGAAATCATACCATGTATCTTTTCTGACCACAATGGAATGAAGCTAGAAATTAACAAGTTAAGAAACTCTAGAAAATATGCAAACACATGGAGACTGAACAACATGCTTCTGAATGAACTGCAGGTCATAGAAGAAATCAAAAGGGAAATTAAAAAATTCCTAGAAATGAATGAAGATGACAACTCGACATATCAAAACTTATGGGATATAGTAAAAGCAATCATAAGAAGAAAGTTTATAGCCATTATTGCCTACATCAAGAAATTGGAAAGGCATCAAATAAATGAGTTGACAGTGTATCTCAAGGACCTAGAAAAACAACAAACCAAACCCCAAATTAGTAGGAAGAAAGAAATAATGAAAATTAGAGATGAAATAAACAAAACTGAAACAAAATAAAAGATGCAAAAGATGAGTGAAATGAAGAGCTGGTTTTTGAAAAAATAAACAAAATTGACACACTATTGGCTCAACTAATCAAAAAAAGGGAGAAGACCCAAATTAATAAAATCAGAGAGGGAAAAGGATATAAAGTTTATAAAAAGGCTGAAAGAATATGTTATAACGGATACTACAGAAATAAAAAGAATCATCAGGAATTTCAACAATAAGCTTATGGCAACAAATTGGAAAATCTAGAAGAAATGGATAGATTGCTGGACACACACAAGCTACAAAACTGAGTCATGAAGACGTAGAAAACCTAAACAGACTAATAACCAAGATGGAGATTGAAGCAGTAATAAAGACCCTCCCTGCAAAGAACAGCCAAGGACCGGGTAGCTTCACAACTGAATTCTAAATGTTCAAGAAGAGCTAATCCCAGTTCTTCTCAAAGTATTCACAAACAACTGAAAAGGGGGTGGGAAATCCTCTCAAATTCCTTCTATGAGGCCAAAATCACTTTAATTCCAAAGCCATAAAAAGATACAACAAATTACCTATTGACTGATATCCCTGATGAATATAGATGTAAAAATCCTCAATAAAATACTAGCTAATTGAATCCAACAACAATTCAGAAAGAACATTCATCAGGTCCAAGTGGGATTTATTGCAGGGCGGAGGGATACTTCAACATTCACAAATCAATAAATGTAGTATGTCACATTAACAAATTGAAGAATAAAACCCATATAATTCCATATTATATGTAATTATAGACATATCAATAGATGCAGAGAAAGCATTTTATAAAATAAAACATCCTTTCATAATAAAAACTTTAAGCAAATTGGGTACGAAAGGAATATTCCTCAACACAATCAAGACATTATACGACAAATCCACAGCCAGAATCATATTGAATGGGAAAAGTTGGAAGCATTTCCACTTTCACAACTGCTATTCAATCGAGTTCTGGAAATTTTAGCCAGAACCAAAAATGAAAAAAAAAAAAATATCAAAAGGGTACAATTTGGAAATAAGGAAGTCAAATTTTCCCAGTTTGTAGATGAGATGATCCTTTATATATGGGAACCAAAAGACTCCACCAAGAGGCTTTTGGAACTTATAACAGAGTTTGGTAAAATTGCAGCAACACATAAAAATTAATATCCTTTGTATACACACAAACAGTGCTATGGCTGAGAAAGAACTTGTAAGAGTATTCCCATTTACAATAGCTACAAAAAATACCTTGGAATAAATTTAAGCAAGGATGTGAAAGATCTCTGCAATGAAAATTACAAAACATTAAAGAAAGAAATAGAAAAAGACACACAAAAAAAGAAAAAAATCTTCCATGTTTGTGGATTAATATTATCAGAATGTCCACACTACCCAAAGCAATTTACAGATTCAATCCAATCCCATTCTAAATACCAAGGACATTCTTCTCAGATCTAGATAAATTAATCTTTTTCAAAAAGATGTATTTATTTTTTACTTGAAAGTCAGAGTTACACAGAGAGAGGAGAGGCAGAGAGAGAGAGGTCTTCATCCACTGATTCACTCCCCAGTTGTCCACAATGGGCAGAGCTGTGCCAATCTGAAGCCAGGAGCCAAGGTCTTCTTCCAGGTCTCCCACATGGGTGCAGGGGCCCAAGCATTGGGCCATCTTCTACTGTTTTCCCAGGCCATAGCAGAGAGCTGGATCCAAAAAGGAGCAGCTGGGACTCAAACCAGCGCCCATATGGGATGCTGGCACTGCAGGCAGCAGCTTTACCCACTACACCACAGTGCTGGCCTCTAGAATAAGTAAGTCATAAAAAAAACCAGATCTGTCAACTCCTCTTATAAAATAGCATGAATACTGTAGACACAGGCATCACAAGGTAGCCATCGATTTCTTGCTTGCCTTAAAGTTCTATTTCTGGCTGGGTCTGCCCTTTTTTCTGGAATGATCACCGTAATCTATTACAAGCACAGTTCTGACATGAGAGATGATCTCAGAAGGGCAACTTGGTCTACAATGCTGGTTTTCCATATTTTATAAAGGAGAGATGGCCTTAAATCCAGGCTTACCCTCTACTCTTCTTTCTTTTGTGTTATTTTCTAGTGAGCTGGACATTTATTTGTCTCATTTTTTTCTTTCTCTCTGCTGCATTCTGGATAATTTCTTTAGAGCTCCAGTTCTAAATTCTCTAATTCTCACCTTATCTCCATTAAGCCACTTTTCAACTGGCTTTAGTTATTTAAATTATATTAACTTTTGGGGCCGGCACCGTGGCATACTGGGTAAAGCTGCCACCAGCATCCCATATGGGCACTGGTTTGAGTCCTGGCTGCTCCACTTCCGATCCAACTCTCTGCCATGGCCTGGAAAAGCACTGGAAGATGGCCCAGTGCGTAGGCCCCTGCACCTGCATGGGAGACCTGGAAGAAGTTCCTGGCTTTGGATCGGCCCAGCTCCGGCCATTGCAACCATTTGGGGATAGAACCACCAGATGGAAGATCTCTTGTGTTTTATTTTTTTTTAAACTTTTATTTAATGAATATAAACTTCCAAAGTACAGCTTATGGATTACAATGGCTTCCCCCTCCATAACTTCCCTCCCACCCACAACCCTCCCGTTTCCCTCTCCACTTCCATTCACATCAAGATTAATTTTCAATTCTCTTTATATACAGAAGATCAGTTTAGTATATATTAAGTAAAGATTTCAATAGTTTGCCCCCACATAGCAACACAAAGTGAAAAATACTGTTGGAGTACTAGTTATAGCATTAAATCACAATGTACAGCACATTAAGGACAGAGATCCTACATGATATTTTTAAAAAATTGATTAATTTTCTATGCAATGTCCAATTTAAAACCAAGTTTTTTTTCATTTTCAATTATCTTTATATACAGAAGATTGATTCAGTATATACTAAGTAAAGATTTCATCAGTTTGCACTCACACAGAAACACAAAGTGTAAAAATACTGTTTCAGTACCAGTTATAGCATTACTTCATAAGGACAGATCCCACATGAGAAGTAATTACACAGTGACTCCTGTTGTTGACTTAACAATTTGACACTCTTGTTTATGGCGTCAGTAATCTCCCTAGGCTCTAGTCATGAGTTGCCAAGGCTATGGAATCCTTTAGGGTTCGCCGACTTCAATCTTATTCCGACAGGGTCATAATAAAGGGGAAGTTCTCTCCTCCCTTCAGAGAAAGGCACCTCCCTCTTTGATGGCCTATCTCTCTCTCTGTAACTCTGCCTTTCAAATAAATAAGTCTTAAAAAATTATATTAATGTTTATATTTAGGAGACCTACTTGGATCTCTTATATATATGAACATTTTTTAAAGATGGCATGATCCTATATATAGATCTTATTCCATGTTTTGTTTTAAATAATTTCTTTAAGAATTTCAAATATTTGTTTGAAATTTTTATTTCATAATGGCAACATCTGATGATTTTTTGCACCTAGCTTTCCTGTTTATATTTTCTGTGGACTCTTATTCATAGTGGATTATTTCTTACCCATTGTATAACTTGATTGTGAATTCACCTCATTTGGGAATTCTTTAAGCACTGACCTAAGATAAGTGTTCTAAGAAATATTTGTGTTTGCCTCTATCCTTCGACTGGGGGTACTAAAGACATGGTTTCCTTTTATTTTTAAAAATGTTTAAGTCCATAAACTTTAATTTTCAGAGGAGTTTTAGGTTGAATAGACTGTATAGAGAATTTAGATAGACTCTGTCTACTTCTGCAAACTCCTTCACTGTTGAATTCTACCCTACAGCGGTGTATTTGTTAACAACTAACAACTGTCACTGACCCATCATTGTCAACTGAAGTCCGTAGGTTATCTTGGGTGTCATGTTTGATGATGTACACTCTCTGGAATTTAACAAATATACAGTGACATGTATCCACATTGTATCATCAAACAGAATAGTTTCAGTGCCCTACAAATCATGTGTACTCTAATTATTCATCCACCCACTGGCAACCACTGATCTTTTGTTGTCTCCGTAGTCTTTTTAGGATGTCATAGAGTTAGAATCATGCAGCATTGGCTTCTTTCAGCTAGTAATGTGCACTGAAGTTCCTTCCATGTCTTTCATGGCTGGAGAGTTCATTTTTTTTTTAACACTGAATAGCATTTTGTTGGCTGTATGGACCACAGTTTATTTATTCATTCACTTTTTGAAGGATATCTTGTTCCTTCCAGTTCTGGGCAATTACGAATAATGCTTTTACAAACACCCATATGCAGGTATTTGTGTAGACACATGTTTTGAGTCCATTTCAGTAAGTACCAAGAAGTGCAATTGCTGAATCATATGGTATGACTATGTTTAATTGTGTACAAAGCTGTTACATTTTGGGAATTTCCTGAAACAATAGCATTTTGCATTTCCACCAGCAATGAGTGAGAATTTCTGTTGCTCTACATCCTAGACAATATTTATAGTGGCTTTTAAAGCATTCTAAAAGCTGGGAAGTGGTATCTCAATTTAATTTGCAATTCCCTAATGACTTAGCATGTGGACATCCTTTCATATGCTTACTTATCATCTGTACATCTTTTTTGGATGAGGTCTCTGTTTAGGGGTTTTAAACAGGCTCTTCATTTTATCATTGTTGAGATTTAAGAGTTCTTTACATGTGTTGGGTTAGAGTCCTTTTTTCAGTTTGTATTTTGCAAATATTTACTTCCAATCTGTGGCTTGTCTCCTTACTCTCTTGACATTGTGTTTTAAAGAGCAGGTGTTTTTCATTGTAATGAAGTCTAGTTTATCAATTATTTCTTTCACTACCTTTAGTGTATCTGAAAAGTTATTGTCATACCCAGGTTTTCTCCTATGCTATCTTGCCTCCAAGGAGCTTTATAGTTTTTCAGTTTACATTTTGGTCTATTTCCCTCTTGTGTTATTTTTGTGAGTGGTATAAGGTCTGCACCTCATTTTTTTATTTCTTTTTTAGGAAGTGGATGTCCAGTCATTCCAGCACCATATGTTGAAAACACTGTCTTCATTCCATTGTATTGCTCTCACAATATAAGAAAGTCTTGAAGTTACAATTTTAGTTTTCCAACTTGTTCTTCTCTTTGAGTAATGAGTTGGTTGTTCTTTTTTTTATTGTGTTTTATTTTAAATTTTAATTAGTTTTTAACAGATTCAATGTGATTTGTCAATACAATTCTAAGAACATAATATTTCCTTCCTTCCTTTCTCCTATCCTTCCTCCCTTCCTTCCTCCCTCCCTCCCTTTCTCCCTCCCTCCCCTATCTCCCTCCCAGCTTTTTCCTTCTCCTTTCTTTTTTAGTTTTTGAAACAATACATTTTAAAATTACTGGAGTTCCAAGATGGCAGTATAGGGAAGTAGCTTACTGCTCTAGCCCAGGAGAAGATAGTTTATAAAAAAGATAGTTTAAAAGAAGGACACTAAAAGAATATAGTTTAAAAAAAGTGGAGATAGTGTAGTATCAGGGAAGAGTAAGGGAAAAACCGGAAAAGGAAACTCTACCGAAATTAGAGGGACATGGTGGACCTAGGCGGAGGGCTTGGGCACTGAAGACTGGGAACTCCAACAGCCAAGAACCTATGCACCAGCGCTGGAAAGTGAGGTGAGACAAGACTGCAACAGCCCAAGCTGCTGGCGAAAAAGCAGAAGGAAGAGCTTAGAGGGAATGAGGCTTGGAGCCCTGTGGGGGAAAGTGTACCAGCCAAACTGGAGGAGAAAAAAAAGGGAGGTGGGTGGGATGGATAAGTTTCTCTCTCTCCAATCACTTTACAAAGGCGTAACAAGCTGATAGATAGAACAGGCGCCACTTTTGACATCTGTTAACAGCTATGCCAGCTCGTGTCTGCACTTAGCAACCAACTGAGTGGAGACACCTGACTCTGGTGGGGAGAAATAACAGGGGGCTAGGAGCTTGTGACTGTGTGAAACTTCTGAACTGGGAATGTAAAAAAAAAAACCTGAGAGTGTGTGGGAGGACTCATGGTGTGGCCGGGACTTTGAGCAGTCTCAGTAGGAGACTCCACAAACTCGGAGATTCCTGCTTACCTGGTGAGAGACATTGGTGGGGAATCTGAACTTACACTGGAGACTGCACAAATCCTTTGTGTGGTCCTTGGGACAGAGAGGACAAATATTATATCCACTGGGGCTAGCGCTCAGGCTCTGGTCACCATTGAGGAGAGCTCAGGTGAGCAGACTATACCTCCCTTTGGATTTTATATATATATATATATATATATATATATATATATATATATAGAGAGAGAGAGAGAGAGAGAGAGAGAGAGAGAGAAGATTTACCACTCCAAACCTGAGTGTGTCACCCTGGAGATCTGAACAGAGCTCTCTGGCCACACCTACTACAAGCCTCTAGAGATTCAGTGAAAGCAGACATTCCACTTATCTACAGAGGTATAATACAATGATAAAAGCCACCACAGCCAAAAAAAACCCAAACAAACAAACAAAAACAAAACAAAACAAAACAAAACAAAAACACCAGAATGAAGGAAAGAAAGAGAAGAAGAAACCAACAGTTATCTCCACAAATTCTGAATAACAAACAAATGAATCCAAGAAACAAGAATAAAGAAGACAGCATGACACCACCAAAAGATCAAGACACTTCAATAATAGATTGTGAAGATGAGTACATAAAAGAAATGCAAGATATGGAACTTGAAAAATTCATCATAAGATTACATAGAAGTAATCAAAAGCAAATGCTCCAACTACTGAAATTTGTGCAGGACATGAAAGAAAATTTCTCCCATGAAATTGAGAACTTCTTTAAGATTCCTCTTTAGGAATCAGAATGAAATAAAGAATTCAATAGAACATGAAATTGAGATATTAAAGAAAAATCAAAATGAAATGAAGAATTCAATAGAACAAACAAAAAATGCAATGGGGAGCCTTAAAAACAGAATTAGTGGAGCAGAGAGAATATCGGACTTAGAAGAGAAAGCACAGGAAAGTATACAGTCAAACCAAAGACAAGAAGACGAAATTAAAAAAACTAAAAAACACTGTTGGGAATATAAAGGATAATACACACACACACACACAACATATGGGTTCTAGAAGTTCCTGAAGGCATGGAGAGAGAGAAAGGATAAGAAGGCCTTTTCAGTGAAATAATAGCAGAAAATTTCCCTGGTTTGGAGAAAGGGATATCCAAGCCCAGGAAGCACACAGAATTCCCAATAGATATGACCAGAAAAGATCCTTGCGATGACACATTGTAATCAAACTCACCAGAGTGAAAAAAAAAGAGAAGATCTTAAAATGTACACCAGAGAAATGCCAGAATACTCTCAGAGGATCTCCAATTAGACTCACAGCAGACTTCTCATCAGAAGCCCTACAGGCTAGGAGAGAATGGCAAGCTATAGTCTAAGTCTTAAGACAAAAAAACTGTCACCCCAGAATATTATACTTTGCAAAGCTCTCATTTGTGAATTAAGGTGAAATAAAGATCTTCCATAATAAACAGAAATTGAAAGAATTTGTCACCACCAGCCCAGCTCTGCAAAAAGATGCTTAAGGATGTGTTGCACACAGAAACACAGAAATATGACCATCAATACAAAAGAGGGTAAAGGAAGAAAACCTTTCAGTAAAAAATCAAAGGAAGTTCAAAGTATAAATTAGGAATATTTTTGGGAAAATGGCAGGGCAAAGTCATTACTTATCAATAGTCATTTTGAATATAAATTGCAGGGTCTTAGTCCACCCGAACGAGGATGGACTGGGTCCGAGGAAAGGTAAGTGTGCCGCTCATCTGTTCCCCAGCCTCCCGATCCCGGAGACAGTCAGACGCAGTGGGGAGCCAAGTCTAGTAGCAAGGACTCATTTACTTTGTGCGTAACAGAACCTTTTATAGCACAAAACTGCAGAGTCATTGGGGCAGGGCTAAGGACCAACCAATCACTTAAAAAATCACCTTACGGGGGGATTTCTATAGGACTAGCCATACGTCTATACACTTGTTACTAGTTTTGTTACCTCCCCTGATGTTGCGCAGCCAATTAGTTTTAGTGGTAAACAACTTTGGATTCTGCCCACCTTACTTCCTTTGGGCACCATCTTTGAATTGCTTCATGTAACTAATTTCCCCACAATAAATGGCCTCAGCTCCCTAGTTAAAAGACACAGACTAGCTGAATGGATTAAAAAACATAACTGATCTATTTGCTACCTACAAGAAACACATATCACCAACAAAGACCCATGCAAACTGAAAGTGAAAGGATGGAAAAAGATATTCCATGCCAACAGAAACCAAAAAAAGAACTGGTGTAACCATCTACTTGAAAATAAAAACAGGTAAAAGAGACAAAGAAAGGCACTATATAATGATTAATGGATCAATTCAACAGGAAGATGTGGCTATTATAAACGTATATGCACCTAATTACAGGGCACTTGGCTATTTAAAAGAAATGTTAAGGGATTAAAAGGGAGACTTAGACTCCAATACAATAGTATTGGGGGTCTTCAATACTCCACTCTCAGCAATGTACAGATCAACTAGACAGAAAATCAACAAGGAAACAACAGATTTAATCGACACTATAGACCAAATGGACCTAGCAGATATCTACAGAACTTTTCATCCTACAGTTGCAGGATACACATTCTTCTCAGCAGTGCATGGAACTTTCTCTAGGACTGACCACATACCAGGCATAAGCAAGTCTCAGCAAATTAAAAAAAAATCAAAATCATACCATGCATCTTCTCAGATCACAATGGAATGAAGCTAGAAATCAGAAACTCAGGAGTCTCTAGAACACATGCAAACACATGGAGACTAAACAATATGCTCCTGAATGAACAGTGGGTCATAGAAGAAATCAAACGAGAAATCAAAAATTTTCTGGAAATAAATGATGACAACACAACATATCTAAACTTATGGGATATAGCAAAATCAGTGTTAAGAAGAAAGTTTATAGCTATAGGTGCCCACATCAAGAAATTGGAAAGGCACCAAATAAATGAGCTATCAACGTATCTTAAGGATCTAGAAAAATAGCAAACCAAATCCAAAACTAATGGGAGAAAAGAAATAATCAAAATTAGAGAAGAAATCAACAAAATTGAATCCAAAAACACAATACAAACGATCAGCAAAACAGAGTTTTTTGAGAAAATAAACAAAATTGACACATCATTGGCCAATTAACCATTTCTTGGAGCAAGGACAGTCTATTCAACAAATGGTACTGGGAAAACTGGATTTCCACATGTAGAAGTATGAAGAAAAACCCTTACTTTACACCTTACACAAAAATCCACATAACATGGACTAAAGATCTAAATTTATGGCCTGCCACCATCAAATTATTAGAGAACATCGGAGAAACCCTACAAGATATAGGCACAGGCAAAGAATTCTTGGAAAAGACTCAAGAGGCACAGGCAGCCAAAGCCAAAATTAACAATTGGGATTACATCAAATTGAGAAATTTCTGTAAGGCAAAAGAAATAGGAATGTGAAGAGGCAACTGACAGAATTAGAGAAATTATTTGCAAGCAATGCAACTGATTAAAGGATTAATAACCAGAATGTACAAAGAGATTAAGAAACTCCACAACAATAAAACAACACATTTAAGAGATGGCCTAAGGACTTAAACAGACATTTTTCAAAAGAGGAAATCCAATGGCCAACAGACACATGAAAAAATACTCAGGATCATTAGCCATCAGGGAAATACAAATCAAAACCACAGTGAAGTTTCACCTCACTCCAGTTAGAATGGCTTTCATATAGAAATCAACAAACAACAAATGCTGGCAAGGATGTGGGGAATAAGGTACCCTAATCCACTGTTGGTGGGAATGCAAATTGTAAAGCCACTATGGAAGACAGTTTGGAGATACCTCAGAAATCTGAATATAGCCCTACCATATGAGCCAGCCATCCCACTCCTTGGAATTTACCCAAGGGAAATTAAATCAGCAAATCAAAGAGCTATATGCACCTCCATGTTTATTGCAACTCAATTCACAATAGCTAAGATATGGAATCAACCTAAATGTCCATCAATGGAAGACTGGATAAAGAAATTATGGGATATGTACTCTATGTAATACTATACAGCAGGAAAAAAAAAAAAAAGAAAGAAAGAAAGAAAGAAAGAAAGAAATCCAGTCATTTACAACAAAATGGAGGAATCTGGAAAACATCATGCTGGGTGAAATAAGCCAGTCCCAAAGGGACAAATATCATGTGTTCTTCCTGATTGGTGACAACTAACTGAGCACCTAAAAGGAAACCTGTAGAAGTTAAACTGACACTGTGAGAAGCAATGACTTATTAGCCCTTGTCCTGACTGTTGAGGAACAGCTTACTATTTTATTCTCTTTAGTATTTTCTTTTTCTACTCAATACCATTGTTTGAATTCTTTACTTAACACAGAAATATTCTTAGGTGATTAAATTAAATTGAAAATTGATCTCTGTAAAAAGTGGGAATAAGAGAGGGAGGAGATGTACAGTTTGGTACACATTCACATGGACTTACACCTAAGGGCAAAGCTAAGAATTTGCCATGGGACTCCACATTCCATTAAATTGGCAGGTACTAATGCCACCTTACATGTTAAAGTGATCATATTAAGTGTATCACTGATCATATAGATAAGATTAAGTATCAAAGGGATAACATAAATAAGACCAAGTGTCTGCTAATAATGATAAAATTAAAAAGGAGAGAATGATCCCACATGGGAAGCAGGACACATAGCAGACTCATAGAATGGTGGATGTCCTAAACAGCACTCTGGCCTCAGAATCAGCCCTTAAGGCATTTGGATCTGGCTAAACAGCTCATGAGAACATTTCAGGCATGGAAAGCCAAGACACTGCAGCAAAAAATGACCTAAATGAAAGACCTCTGTGAGTGAGATCCCAGTGGAAAGAATGGGCCATTAAAGAAGGAGGTACCTTTCTCTGAAAGGAGGAGAGAACTCCACTTTGATTATGGCCTTGTATAAATAAGGTCGGGCTTTGTGGACTTAAGAGGCTTCCATAGCCTTGACCACTCATGACAGGAGCCTTGGGTGATCACTGACATCATAAATAAGAGTGTCAATTGTTAAATCGAGTCACTGTGCACTTGCTCCCAATATAGGACCTCTGTCCTTAATGTGTTGTACTATCAGAATTAACAGTAAAACTAGTCTTCAAACAGTACTTTATACTTGTGTGTCTGTGTTGGTGCAAACTGTTGAAATATTTACTTAGTATAGAATTGATCTTCTGTATATAAAGATAATTAAAACTGAATCTTAATGACAAATGGTATGGGAGAGGAAGTAGGAGGTGGGATGGTTTGGGGGTGGGACAGCGGGTACGGGAGGAAGAACCGCTATAATCCAAAAGTTGTAATTATGAAAGTTATATTTATTAAATAAAAGCTTTCTATTAAAAAACATTGGTTTGGGGCTGGTGCCATGGCTCAATAGGCTAATC
Source organism: Lepus europaeus (assembly GCF_033115175.1). NCBI lineage: Eukaryota > Metazoa > Chordata > Mammalia > Lagomorpha > Leporidae > Lepus > Lepus europaeus. The sequence goes on along the minus strand of NC_084827.1, from coordinate 100,821,774 downwards.
CTCCGCCTAATGGCGCCGGCACATCGGGTTCTAGTCCCGGTCGGGGCGCCAGATTCTGTCCTGGTTGCCCCTCTTCCAGGCCAGCTCTCTGCTATGGCCCGGGAGTGCAGTGGAGGATGGCCCAAGTGCTTGGGCCCTGCACCCGCCTGGGAGACCAGGAGAAGCACCTGGCTCCTGCCTTCGGATCAGCACGGTGTGCCGGCTGCAGTGCGCTGGCCGCAGTGGCCATTGGAGGGTGAACCAACAGCAAAAGGAAGACCTTTCTCTCTGTCTCTCTCTCGCTCTGTCCACTCTGCCTGTCCAAAAAAAAAAAAAAAAAAAAAAAACCACAAAAAAAGAAACAAAAATTGGTTTGACAAAAGTATAAAAAAAGTTTTACAAAACTATATTTGCAGCAATACTGATATACACAGATAATTCTTTTTTTTCTTTTTTGTTTCCTTTTCAAATTTTAACTCCCACAAATAAGGGAGAATATGTGATATTTGTCTTTCTGGATCCAACTTATTTCACATGCTATTTTTTAAATTTGCTTCTTCATATAAATATCAGAATCAGTTTCTCAATATCCACAATAGAGCCTGCTGAGATTTTTATCGGGATGGTATTGAATTTATACATCAAATTGGGAAGAATTGACATCTTGACAATATTAAATCTTCCTATCTATGAACATGGGGTGCTTGTGTATTTATTTACTAATTCTTTATGTCTTTCATTAGAATTTTGTAGTTTTCTTTACAGAGATCTTGCACATATTTTGCTACCTACGAATTTCATTTTGTAGTATACTAATATAAATAGTAATTTGATATTTGAGAGAGAGAGAGAGAGAGAGAGAGAGAGAGAGAGAGAGAGAGAGAGAGAAAGATATCTTCCATCTGGTGGTTCACTCCCCAAATGGCTGCAATGGCCAGGGCTGGGCCAGGATGAAGCCTGGAGCCACGAATTTCTTATGGGTCTCCTACATGGATGCAGGAGCCCAAGCACTTGGACTATCTTTTGCTGATTTCCCAGGCAGCAAAGATAGTTCCCATGGAACTGGATCAGAATTGTAGCAGCCAGGACTTGAACTGCTGCCCATATGGGATGCTGGCACACAAGCGGAGGCTTACCCTTCTGAGCCACAGCATCTGGCCCCAGTAATTTGCTTTTAATTTAAAGTTCTACTTGTTCATTGCTGGCATAAAGGAAATTGATCAAGTTTTGTTGATTTAACTTTGTATACTGTAAGTTTTTTATAATCACTTACTAGATCCAGGCGATGTTTAGTCAATTGTTTTGGATTGTCTACACAGATGATCGTGCCATCTGTGAACAAAGTTTTTATTTCTTCCTTTCCAATCTTCAGACTTTTTACTTCCTTTTTTTGTTTTATTGCATTAGTCAGGACTTTTAGTATGGTGCTGAAAGCAATGGCAAGATGAAGCATCTTTGCCTTGTTCCTGGTCTTGGTGGACAGCTTCTATTTTCTCACCATGAAGCATGATAATATCTAGAGGATTTTTGTAGCTATCTCTATCACGTTGAAGAAGTTTCTGTTCTGAGTTCACTGAGATAATTTTGTTTTTATACTTCTCAGCATGTATCTTCTTGGCTTTGCAAATTGTGCTTTTTAGAGATATCAATGGCTAAATACTCAGTGACCATAAATATTTAAGGGAAATATATCTGATATATTCTATTATTTTATTGTGGCAAAGATATATAGCATAAAATTTACTATCTTAACCATTTTTAAGTTTATGGGTTAATAGTGTTGAGTATATTCACATTGTTGTTCTACAACAATGTTCTACAATAGATCCGTAGAATGCTTCCATTTTGCAAATCAGAAACTCCATACCCATTAAATAACAAATTTTCTTTTCTTTGTTTCCCTGTATGCCGGTAACCTCCATCCTACTTTCTGTTTTTGTAAGTTTGACTATTTAGGATACTAAACCTAAGTGGAATCATGCAACATTTGTGTTCTTTTTTCACTAGCTTAGCTCATTTAGCATGACAGCTTTAAGGTTCATCAATGTTGTAGCATGTAGCAGAATTTCCTTTCTTTGTAAGGCTGAATAATAATACATTGTATGTATGTATTACATTTCATTTATTCATCTGTTGATGGACATTTGAGTAGCTTCCACTCCTTGCTTGTTGTGATTAGTGCTGCTATGAATGAGGATGTGCAAATATCTCTTTGAGACTCTGCTTTAAATTGTTTTAGCTATTTACCCAGAAGTGGGACTGCTGATCTTATGGCAGTTAAATTTTTAATTTTTTGAGGAAACGCCATACTATTTTACCAACAGTTGCACCAATTTGCAATCTCACTAACAGTCCACAGTTGTTCCCATATATCTACATCTTCACCAAAACTTATTTTCTGCATAAAAAAAACAGTAGCTCTGCTAATGGGTGTGAGGGTGATATATCATTATGGTTTTGATACACCTTTCTCTTATGACTAGTGATAGTGAGCATCTATCCATTTGCTTGTTGGGCATTTACATATCATCTTTTTTACAAAAATATTTTTTATTATTATTTTACAGGTAGAGTTATAGACAGTGAGAGAGAGACAGAGAGAAAAGTCTTCCTTCTGTTGGTTCACTCCCCAAGTGGCCATGACGGCCAGGCTGTGCTTTCTCAGACACATTAGAAGGGAGCTGAATTGGAGTGGAGGATCCAGGAATCATCTCACTGGCACTCTGATATGGGATATGTGTATCTCAAGCAGCAGTTTATCCCACTGCACCACAACACATACCCCATATTTCTTAAAGCTTTTTTTTTTAAAGACTCATTTATTTGAAAGAGTTACAAAGAGAGAAAGAGAGACAGAGAGAAAGAGAGATCTTCCATTTGCTAGTTCAATCCCCAGATGGCTACAACAACCAGAGCTGGACCAAGCCTGGAGCAAGGAGCTTCCTTCAGGTCTCCCACAGGGGTGCAGGGGTCCAAATGCTTGGGCTATCTTTGACTGCTTTCCCAGGTGCATTAGCAGGGAGCTGGATCAGAAGTGGAGCAGCTGGGACATGAAGTGGTATCCTCATGCGATGCCAGCATAGCAGGCAGCGGCCTTACCTGCTACATTTCAACTTTCTTCAAAAAAGATTAATTTTTAGGGGCTGGCACTGTGACGTAGTAGGTAAAGCCACCGCCTGCAGTGCTGGCATCCCATATGGACGCCAGTTCGAGTCCCGGCTGCTCCACTTCCGATCCAGCTCTCAGCTATGGCCTGGGAAAGCAGCGGAGGGTGGCCCATTTCCTTGGGCCCCTGCACCCACGTGGCAGACTCAGATGAGGTTCCTGGATCCTGACTTCAGATCCACAGCTCCGACCATTGCGGCCAATTGGGGAGTGAACCAACATATGGAAGACCTCTCTCTGTCTATGTCTCTACCTCTCTTTCTCTCTCTGTGTAACTGTGACTTTCAAGTAAAAATAAATAAATCTCTAAAAAATATTTATTTTTATTTATTTAAAAGTCAGAGTTAGAAAGAGGAATCTCTTAAAGTTTTGATATATGGTTCTCACAGTAGTAACTTAGGAGAAATGATAAACAGTTGCACACAGTAACCGAGGAACATTTGTTGTATTAAATCATGTTACGGAGACCTTAATGGACTACTATGGCCCTATCCATTCCCTTGCCACTGCAGGGATGTGAATGACCCCTCTGGAACTGCACACCAGGGCTCCCATAGCCTCAGCCACTAAACACTGAGGGCCAGTGCCCCTGTGACACCAGTCCCTGTCCCCTGGTTCATGACTGAGACCTCTGTACCCTTGCTAGGACTGAAAGGAATATGCCATTCCCCAATTCACTGCCATTGGCTACAATGGAAGGAAATATAGAGAGGCTACACTGTGGCATCTAACTAGAGCTAAAGCCAAAATATCCTAGCAAACCAATACCCAAAGAAATTACCTCAGGAAAAAAACCACAATCTGCAGAAACCACTTGTTAAAAGTGACAGAAACAACTGGTCCACCAGATGCACAAATGTCAATGTCAAGACACAGGAAGTATGAAAAATAACGCAATATGACATCCCAAAGGAACACGATGACACATTACCAACAGATTTCCATGAAAAGGAGATTTATAAAGAATTCAAAAGAATGATTACAAAGACAATCAAAGAGATTCAGGAGAATACAAAATGTATTCTAATGTTTCCTAATTAAACTAGGAAAGCAATGTATGATATGAATGAGAAATTCAGCAAAGAAAGAGATTTTGAAAAAGAACTACACCGAAATCTTGGAAATGAAGAACTGAAGAAGTAAAAAACCAAAAACCAAAACATATATATAAATCTCCATTCAGCCTGCCTTTAATTAGAGACTTCAGGGCATTTATATTCAAGATTATTATTAAGTAATGACTTACTCCTATCATTTTCTTACATTTCTTCTGTTTATTTTGTGTATCTTTCATTCTTTTTTTTTTTTAAATATTTGACAGGTAGAGATATAGATAGTGAGAGAGAGACAGAGAGAAAGGTCTTCCTTCCATTGGTTTACCCACCAAATGGCCGCTACAGCCGGCACTGCGTGGATCCGAAGCCAGGAGCCAGGTGCTTCTTCCTGGTCTCTCATGTGGGTTCACTGCCCTTCCAGGCCACAGTAGAGAGCTGGACTGGAAGAGGAGCAACCGGGACTAGAACCCGGTGCCCATATGGGATGCCGGCGCCACAGGCCGAGGATTAACCAAGTGAGCCACAGCACTGGCCCCCTTACATCATTTTTCTAATGGGTTTTTTACTTTCACATGTTTTCATGATGATAGTTATGTTTCTAATGCTTCTTTCTAATTCAGGACATCCTTAAGTATCTCTTTTAAGGCTGGTCTTGTGACGAATTCCCCTACTTTTTGTTTATCTTGGAAAGCCTTTTTTCTCCTTTGTTGATGGAGGTTAGATTGCTGGGTATAGAGTTCTTGATTGGTAGATTTTTTTCTTTTAAAACTTGGCACATGGGGTGAGTATATAGCTTGGCATCTACTATACTAGTTGAGACAACTGCATCTCACATCAGAGTACCTCAGTTCCATGCTTGGCTCCGGCTCCCAACTCCAGCTTCCTGCTAATGCAGATCCTGGCAAACAGTATAACAGTGTTGATGACTCAACTAATTAGAGTCTTGTCACCCATGTGGGAGACTCGGATTCAGTTCCCAGCTCAGCCCTGGTTATTGTGAGCATTTGCAAGTGGGAGCTCTCTTCTTGCCCACCACCCACATCTTTCTCTGTCTCTCAACTTCTCAAATAAGCTTTTAAACACTTTTTATTTTTTCCACAGAAGACTTTTATTTAATTTATACAAACTACATGCATTTCATAAATACTACTTTAGGAACATAGTGATTTTTTCCACCATACCTGCACTCCCATCCCTCTTTCCACCTCCATCTCCTATTCCTGTTCTTATTTTTGGCTAAGATCTATTTTTTAATTAACTTTATGCACATAAGATTAACTCTATACTAAGTAAAGAGTTCAACAAATAATATGGAAAAAAAAACTTCCTCAACAGTCGAGACAAGAACTGAAATATATCATTCTATTCCATCCTAGTTTAAATGATGTCTATCGAAAAATCTACTATTACTCTAGTAGGGGCTCCCTTGAACATGATTTAGCCCCTTTCTCTTACAGATTTTAGTATTCTCTCTTTGGGTTGTATTTTTGAGAGTTTGGCTATCATGTGTCACAGTAAGGATCTTTTTTGGTCATATCTGTTTGGTGGTCCTATCAGCCTCCTGTACTTGGATGTACATATCTTTCTCAAGACAGGAGAAAAATTCATTTTTATACACACACACATATACATACATACATATATATATATATACACACACACACACACACAAGACGCAACCATCTGCTGCCTATAAGAATTTTTTCCCTAGTAAAGAAATACAAAGACTGAAAGTGAAAGGATGGAAAAAGATATTACACCCAAATGGAAACCAAAAGTGAGCAAGAATAGCTATACTTACATCAACCAAAATAAACTTTTACAGAAAAACTGTAAAAAGAGACATATAAGGCCACCATTTAATGAACAAGGGATTAATTCAATAAGAAGTTATAGCAATTGTAAATGTGTACATACCCTATACCACAGCACTTGATTTTATAAAACATTATTAGTTCTAAAGGGATAGGTACATTCCAATTCAATGATAGTGGGAAACTTCAACATCCCACCTTCATCAATGGACATATCATTCTGACCAAAAACATCAGCAAAGAAACATCAGCGTTAAACTATACTATAGACCAAATGAACCTAACAGGCATTTATAAAACATTGATACAACAGTTGCAGAATACACATTCTTTTCATTAACACATGGAACATTTTCTAGAGTAGATCATGTGTTAGGCTAGAAAACAAGTCCAACAACTTAGCAAAAGTAGAAATCACATCATTAATATTTTCTGTCCACAATGAAGGAAAATTAAAAATCATCAACAACAAAAAACTTTTGGAATTATACAGATAATTATACAGAGATATCTTCCATCTGCTGGTTCATTCCCCAAATGGTCATAATGGCCAGAGATGGGCCAGTCAGAAGCCAGGACCTTCTTCCAGGTCTCCCATGTGGGTGCAAGGAACCAAGCACTTGGGCCATCTTCCACTGCTTTCCCAAGCACATTAGCAAGGAGCTAGATCTGAAGTGGAGCAGCTGGGACTCAAATCAGTACCCATATGAGTGCTGATTCTATGGGTGACAGTTTTACCCATTATACCACAGTGCTGGCCCTTTACTAACCTATTAAGGAAAAACTAATGCCAATAATTCTCAAAATATTCCAAAAAATTAAAAGGGAAAAAATCCTCCTGAACTTGTTCTCTGAGGCCAGAATGACCTTGATTCTAAAACCAGACAAGGACACATCAAAAAAGGAAAACCATAGACCAATAACTCTGATGAACATAGGTGCAAAGATTCTCAACAAAATACTAGCAAATAAAATCCAACAACACATAAAATGATCATTCTCCATGATGCAGGGATGGTTCAACTTTGTAAATAAATAAACAATATACCACACCAATAGAATGAAGGATAAAAACTATATGATCATCTTAATATATGTAGGAAGAGAATTCAGTGAAACGCAACATCCATTTGTGATAAAAATCCTGAACACATTAGGAAGGAAAGGAATCAATCTCAACACAAGTAAGGCTATGCATGACAAATCCATAATCAACATCATATCGAATGAGGAAAAGCTGGAAGCATTTCTTCTGGGATCTGGAAGAAGAAAAGGGTGCTCTCAGCACTCTTATTTAACATAGTAATGGAAATTTTAGGCAGAATCATTAGGCAAGAGAACAAAAAGCATGCAATTAGGAAAGGAGGAAGCAAAATCACACTGTTTGCAGATGACATGATTCTATACATAGAAAAAACTGACATATCCACCAAATGACATTAGAGTTGATAAACTATTTTGGTAAAGTTGCAGAATATGAAATCAACATGCAAAAATTAGTAGCAATTTTATATACCAATAACAAACTCACAGAGAAGGAAATTTTAGAGAAATTCCATTCATAAAGCTGGAAAAATAATATCTTAGAATACACTTCATCAAGGATATGAGGATCTCTACAATTACAAATTACAAAGCACTAAAGAAAGAAATTGAAGACAACACACAAGAAATGGAAAGACCTTCATGTTCATAGATTGGAAGAATGAATATTTATTAAAATGTTTATACTACCCAAAGTGATTGACAGAGTCAATGGAATCCTTCTCAAAATATTGACATTATTCTGAAAACCAGAAAGAAATCTTATGATTCATATGGAAGCATAAAGACCACAAATAGCCAAAGGAATCTTGAACAAAAAGAACAAAGCCGGAGGCATCACTATACCTGATTTCAAGACATACCACTATTGTAATAAAAACAGTATGGTAATGGCATAAAACAGACTCCTAGTTCACTGAACAGAATAGAGATCCCAGAAATGATTCTACACATCTACAACCAATAAACTCTTGGCAAAATTGCCCAAAACAAAGAAACAAACAAACAAAAACCATGCACTGGCTCAAGGACAGTTTCTTCAATAAATGTACTAGGAAAATTGGATATCCATAGAACATTGAAAATGAACACCAGCCATCTCTCAATGTACGTGAAAATCTACTCAAAGTGGATTAAAGAGCTAACTGTAAGACTTGAAACTGTGAAACTGCTAGAAGAAAACACAGGGGAAGCACTTCAAGTCATTGGCATAGTCAACAAGTTTCTGGATAAGACTTGAAAAATATGGGTAACAAAAGAAAAATTAGTCAAATGGGAGTATATCAAACTAAGAAGCTTAGGGCTGGTGCTGTGGCATAGTGGGTAAACCACTGCCTGCAGTACTGGCATCCCATGTGAACACTGGTTCAAGTCCCGGCTGCTTCACTTCCAACTCATCTCCCTGCTATGGCCTGGGAAAGCAGTAGAAGAAGGCCCAAGTCCTTGGGCCCCTGCACCCAAGTGGGAAACCCAGAAGTTCCTGGCTCCTGGTTTTGGATTCGCGCAGCTCCAGCCGTTGTGGCCACTGGGGAGTGAACCAGCAGGTGGAAGACCTCTCTCATTCTGCCTTTCCTTCTCTCTCTGTGTAACTCTGATTTTTAAATAAATAGATTAAAAAAAACCTAAGAAGCTTTTGTACAGCAAAGGAAACAATCAACAGAGTGAAGAAACAACCAACAGAATGGAGAAAATATTTGCAAACTACATTCTGATATAAAGGATTAATATCCACATATACAAGGGACACAAAGAAACTCAACAACAACCCTCCAAACATATGTTTCCAGTTAAGAAATGGGCAAAGAATCTGAGTAGATATTGCTTAAAAATAAAAATACATTAGCTAAAAATTGAAGGAAAAAAAATGCTATCACTAGGGAATGCTTAATGTCCATGAAATACAGATCAAAACCATTATTAAATATACTTTAAGATAGGCTTTTTTTTATTTGACAGGTAGAGTTACAGACAGTGAGAGAGAGAAAGAGAGAGAGAGAGAGAGAGAGAGAGAGAGAGAGAGAGAGAAAGGTCTTCCTTCCATTGGTTCACCCCCCAAATGGCTGCCACGGCTGGCGCTGTGGCGATCTGAAGCCAGGAGCCAGGTGCTTCCTCCTGGTCTCCCACACGGGTGCAGGGCCCAAACACTTGGGCCATCCTCCACTGCCCTCCCGGCAGTGAGCAGAGAGCTGGCCTGGAAGAGGAGCAGCCGGGACTAGAACCCGGTGCCCACATGGGATGCCAGCACTGCAGGCAGAGGATTAGCCAAGTGAACCACAGCGCTGGCCCCTATTAAATATTCTTTTACTCTTGTTAGGATAGCTATTATGAAAAACACAAATAATTAATGCTAGTGAGGATGTGGATTAAACAGAAGCCTTACACATTGTGGGAATGAAACTTGGTATAGCCATTATGGAGAACTGTTTGGAGATTCCTTATAAAAAGCAAAAACAGATCTACCATTTTTGACCCACATGAAATTAGCATGTGAAAGAGATACGTGCACTCCCACATTCACTGCAAGACTACTTACAATAGCCAAGATACAGACTCAACCTCCATATCCATCAGTAGATGAATGGATAAAGAAAAGGTAGTATCTACACAAAAAGGAATATTACTCAGCCATAAAAAGAATGAAATCTTGACACTGGCAGCAAAATTGATGGAACTAGCAGTCATTATATTGAATGAACTAAGCTGGACACACAAAGATATATACTGGTTGTTCTCTCTCATGTGGACATTAAGTACAAGTCAATTAGAACATGGATCAGTGATTACTAGAGGTTGGGAAGGGTGTAGGGAGCTGTTTAGGCAAGAGAAGGAAATACAATAGAGGTAGAGAGGAAGGCCAGACAATGGGTTCCAAACTCAGAGAGCAGTACCAGTTTTAGTGCTACACAGCACAGTGGGGTGACCACAGTTCACAATGTTTAGATAGTGCATAAAGAACTGCAGGAGATGAGCTGGTAAAAACTTCAAACACAAAGGAAATGGAACTACTATTTGCCTGATTGAATACCTCTATGTTGTATACATGTGTTGAAAGATTGCATGGTACCCCATAAAAATAAATATATATTTTAATCAGTTGAAAAAAGTAATGTACAAAAATTGCAAAAGTTAGTTCCAGCTTTGTTTCAATTCTTTGATTTAAAATTTTATAGTCATTAATTAGTATTTATATTTCACCTTTTATCATTTGCAATATATTAACAAAAATGATAATTTAAAAACATGAAAACTATATTTTAAACTTTGAATTTTATTTTTAACTGACAGAATAAGTGTACTATTTATGTGGTACCATGTGATGTTTCAAAACATGGATTTTATGGTTTTTTACATAGTTTAGCTTATATTTTGATAATACATTCTTACTCTTTGAACATACTACATCTTAAATAAAATCAAATTTGATTGTAAAAGTTTTACACAAATAATGTAAACACCTTGACCCTAACTCAACATCAATGATTTTGGCTAAATGAAGGCAAGAAAGTATTTTATGAAAGAAAAGGTTAAAATAATGAATTATATTTATATGTATTACTCATCCAAATAATGTATGCTCCTAAAATATGTGTAATAATCTCCCCAGGCTCTTGTCATGAGTTTACTGACGCCATAAACAAGGGTGTCAATTTGTTAAGTCAACAACAGGAGTCACCGTGCACTTACTCTTCATGTAGGATCTCTGTCCTTAATGTGTTGTACAATGTGAATTAATGCTATAACTAGTACTCAAACAGTATTTTACACTTTATGTTTCTATGTGGGTGCAAACTGTTGAAATCTTTACTTAATATATACTAAATTGATCTCCTGTATATAAAGAGAATTGAAAATGAATCTTGATGTGAATAGAATGGGAGAGGGGGCGGGAGATGGGAGGGTTGTGGGTGGGAGGGAAGTTATGGGGGGGGGAAAGCCATTGTAATCCATAAGCTGCACTTTGGAAATTTATATTTATTAAATAAAAGTGAAAAAAATAAAAAAAATGTGCAAATATCAACGAAGTTCCCTCTTTGATATTTTGGAAACTTTAAGATATATAAAACTATGCCAATATGCGTATATTAAAAATGTTGTTATAAAGGAATAATTAAAAACATTAATCTCCCTCCTCCTGTCCACATACAGGGAGCATTTTATGTGAAAGCACTTCAAAAAGTTCATGGAAATGCATACTATGAAATAACTGCCTGGGCCGGCGCCGCGGCTCACTAGGCTAATCCTCCGCCTTGCGGCGCCGGCACACCGGGTTCTAGTCCCGGTCGGGGCACCGATCCTATCCCGGTTGCCCCTCTTCCAGGCCAGCTCTCTGCTGTGGCCAGGGAGTGCAGTGGAGGATGGCCCAAGCCCTTGGGCCCTGCACCCCATGGGAGACCAGGATAAGCACCTGGCTCCTGCCATCGGATCAGCGCGGTGCGCCGGCCGCAGCACGCTACCGCGGTGGCCATTGGAGGGTGAACCAACGGCAAAAGGAAGACCTTTCTCTCTGTCTCTCACTGTCCACTCTGCCTGTCAAAAATAAAAAAATAAATAAAAAAAAAAAAATAAATAACTGCCTGGATTTCAAATTTTTTTTTTTGACAGGCAGAGTGGATAGTGAGAGAGAGAGAGACAGACAGAAAGGTCTCTTTTGCTGTTGGTTCACCCTCCAATGGCTGCCATGACCAGCGTGCTGCGGCTGGCGCATCACGCTAATCTGAAGCCAGGAGCTAAGAGCTTCTCCCAGTCTCCCATGCAGGTGCAGGGCCCAAGTACTTGGGCCATTCTCCACTGCAATCCCGGGCCATAGCAGAGAGCTGGCCTGGAAAAGGGGCAACCAGGACAGAAGCCGGCGCCCCGACCAGGACTAGAACCCAGGGTGCCGGTGCCGCAGGCGGAGGATTAGCCTATTGAGCCGCAGCACCGGCCCTCAAATTTTTTATACCAAAATAAGCTTGTCTTGTACAACAGTTTATTAGCAGATGTATTACCTTTACACATTTGTTTACCTCTATGGTATTGGACTTTCATTTGCTCAGCCCACAGCGGCAAACATTAAGGCTGGCCCTGCACCCTTGTTTCTCTGACCTTGTTAGAAAGAGCACCAGGGTGCAGAGCGCAGGCCGGCACTTGCTGAATGCTCCCTGAAGGTGGCAAGTGCTTTCTGCGCACTCTCAGCAAATCCTGTAATAAACCCATTCTACCAGTGATGTAGAGAGGCCACGTTCTTTGCCCAAGGTCACCCTACCACTCAGCTGCTGAGCCAGGATCTCCGTTCTATCCGCCCAACTACAAACGCTGCCTTCTTAACCTGAGCCTCACAAACTCCGATTCTTGCAGCGGGAACAGGGCTGCAGCTACTGCCACGGAGTGAGGCGGGGCCCCCAGGGTTTCCTTGTGGCTCATTTGGGCCCAGGGCAGAAAGCTTGTTAGCCGTGTCTGACTGTTCACCCGGGGCTTTCCACCTAGTTCCTGCTCCTCCACACCCATCCCTTGCTCTGTCTCAGGGAGTTGGCCTGAGGGAGGGGGCTCCTGCAAGTGCATTCGGGATGAGGGGGCAGAGGCAGGCAGCACAGGACCTTAAGATCAGATCTGCTGGAGCTGTGGTATCTTCTTTGGGCCTGGGCTGTAAACCTCTGCAGGGCAAAGATGAAACACCGTTTCATCTCCTCCCGGGTGTGAAGAAGAACAAGAGATGGATCTTCTCTGCTCACTCGTATCATGGACCTGCTGAACCCCTGCAGGAGAACAGAGCACGGATTATAGAGGAAGCTCAAATCCATTTCTGCAGGAATCAGGGGGCTTACAAATGAAAGCAATATCTGTATTTGGACAATGACTACCTTGGGGCCCTGAAAGCTTTAATGAAATTCTATACATCAAAAGTTTTTTAAACCTTCTGAGTCAAGAACGTGCAAGCTGACCCCTACTCTGCTGGGTCCCAGGAACCACTGTGAGACCTGGTGGGCAGGGCAGAGGAGGGAGCCACAGGCAGGCTGGGGCAGAATGGTTGACCTGGCTTGGGCTGACCTCCAGGTGGCCCTGTCCCCAGGACTCCCCGAGCTGGGTACAGGGGCGGGGGTGGGGTTGGCATGGAGTGGGGATTCCCTGGGTCAGGGACTTACAGTCTCAGGAGACACATCTGCTGCCTCTACCTCCTCAGGTGTAGCAGAGCAAGAAGGAACTGGCTATTCACAGTGGTGGTTCTCAAAGGTTGGTATGTGAGTCTCTGGGTCCTAGAGTCCCCACCTCACCCCGTTTGGGGCACTGGCCAGGTCAGAACTATTGCTGTCTTAATACCAACATGTTATTTTCCCTTCTGGTCTTACAGGAGCACATGGTGGTGGTCTGTTCTGGAGGTGACATGGATGACATGGGTGACGTCACAACAGATCAGAGGTGGAAACAGGCTTGACGTTCTAGCTGCCCTCTCTTAAGCCACACACCAGAGATGTGCAATGGTGAAAAACAAGGCCATTCTTCTTACTCTGTCTTTTTGGAAAAATATGTCATTCATGTTGGTATATAATGGGCTTATTTTTAAGTGAATTGTTAAATTTAAAAATTCTGAGTTTACATTTCTAAATATATATTGATAAACGTTGGCCCTCACCTATGAAAGTTCTCTTGAATTCTCAATGTGTTTTATGAATGTAAAGGGCCGCTGGGGCTCTGTATTTTGAGAACTTCAGAAGCTGGTGAGTGTGTGGAACACCCAACATGCAGCATCAGGGGCCCAGGGCCGTAGTACCCACCATCTGTCGATCTCTATAGAATAAGTGCATCCAGATTTTTGTTAGGTGAGGGGACTTGACAGTCTCAGCAGGTGCATTTTCATTAGACATATATAGACCATGTGAGCAAAAAGCACCTTCATTTATGAACAGCGAAAAATAACTTCCACCTCCCCTCATCACTCAGAAAACCTGGGTTTCTGAATCTTGTATTCACTCCAAGTGTTCTCAGAGCCTTCAGTGTGAACATCAAAGGTATGGTGAATCTCTTGAGAGACATCACGCTGCAGCTTCCAGTCTTATCTGGCCAAACAACTTCCCTTAAGGTTCCCAGGATCCCACTCTGGGAAACTGCTCACCCAGCAAAAGCACGGCTTGGTCCCCGGGTTGGTTGTGAGCCGCTTAGTACCCGAAGTCTGCTTGTCCACTCTCACTGGGGACCAGTGAGGGCCGCTTGTGCCCTATGCTTAGAGGTATGTGGGTGTGGGCTTTGGGGTGTGGACTGGGAAGAATTCACCCCAATCTGATGGTGAATGACTCAGGGGGCCGGAGAAAGGCTCCGGGTGTAGAAGCATAAATGGGGACTTTCAACACGGGATGGTGGGGGTGGGAGAGCAGAGCCGTCCGTGGTGGACGTGGCCCTACGGAGGAAGCCAGAATGGGATCTCGGATCATGAAGAAGGGGCTGCTCACGCGCATGCTCCTGGGGTGAGCCTTTTGTGCCTCGTCCCCAGGCCTGAGCCCTGTGTGCAGCCAGGCTGCTCCATCTTGTGAGCTGGTGGGATGCCCTCTTAGACCTGCATTGTGGATTTGGCTCTTCAGTTCCATTGAGGGTGGGGAGGGACAAGTGGGGGCCCAGCCTCAGCCCCAGGTTCAACCATGCTCTCCAGAGTGCCCCAGAAGCCTTCTTCCCAGGGGAGACAGGCCCGGGCCAGGTTGCTAAGGTGGGTTCCTCCCAGGTGCTGAAGACAAGCCGTCCCCAGCCCCTCTCTCACCTGCTCCCGGGGCGTGGCCTGTTTCCCTCCTGAGGTTCGCGTTGGGCTCTGTGTGAGGCAGGCAGGGCTCGGGTTTGGAAGAGCTGGGCTTTCTGAGGGGTCACGCAGAATCCCCTCTTCTCTGAGACCAGACCGTGGAGGAACAGCCTGAGGTTTCGCGCATGGCACAGCGGGCAGCGTTTCCACTTGTGAAGTGGATCTGGGGCAGTAGCTTGGACCAGAGCAGCAATCCGACTTCACCAGACACCGGGGTGAGCAGAACTCACGCAGCTGAGACTTCAGGCTGAGCTGGCTGGGGAGCACTGTTGGAGCGCAGGCGGGAAGCCCCGGCCTCCAGCCTGGGCGGAGAGCTCCCGGGGCGTGCTTTGCTTTCCCGGTCTCTCCTTTGCCCTTGACCGAGGGCGGACTAAACAACAAGAGAAAGATGCAGGGCTTCTTTTCACAGCTTCCAGAATGTGCAGTGCCTTGTGACGGACTGCAGTGCGGTCAGCGAGCCGTCCTCTGGGAACGCCAGGCCCTTCCCCGGTTCTGAGGCCAACAGCCTTCCGTGGCTGAACTGCTGGGCCTGCCACCGCCTGCTCGTGCCCACGCCTTCAGCGTCCCCAGCTGTTCCTCCTGTGGGCCGGGAGTGTGGGGTGGGGCATGGGATCGCGCTGAGTCCGGCCGAGCGCCTCCACAGGGTTCACAGGGCTCTGGGAAGATTCTGCAGAGCGAACAGGTCACTCCACAGTTTTCTTTTTCAAAAGATCAACTGTGATTTAAGGCATTATAATATTCTCCCAGTTGGTTATCTTCGCGAAGGCAAACAGTAAAAAGGCGCTTGCCTTCTTTGAGTGTAATTGGGCTGGGAGCCGGCGGGAGCTGGAGGGGGATTCTGGGTTGGAGGAGGGATTGCCACAGGGGTGGCTCACTTGAGCATGCGCCGTGATTGCGCGAAGGCCGGGGAGAGCTGTGGTGCTTCCTCAGCGGGGCCGGGAAGTGCTGACCCGGGCCCAGAATCCCTCAGGGCCAGCATCGGGCCCCGCTCAATGCTGATCTCAGGCCACTTACTCTGATTCTGAGGACAGTCTTGTGTTAGGGTTGTTGTAAAGATTAAATGTGATAATGTAGTTAAGGCACGGGGCTCCATCCTTGAACCGGAGTGCAGTGAACACTCAGCTGTTGGTGATTATTATTATTAGGAGGCATGATCAGAGCGCTGGCATTTTGCTCGACCCCACCCAACACCAGTGAGCCAAACTCGTGGCTTCTTTCTGCCTACCCCACTTGCCATTCTGTCTTCGGGTTCCCTGATTTTCTTTTTAGTCTGTTCCCTGCCACCCTCAGCAATTTCCTAGTGCCTTTGCTGAAAAGAAACCCAAACTGTACCTTGAATTTCTCTTGCCCCATGAGGCTTTCCTTGACTGCCAACACTTGGTAGCTGCTTCCACTGGATGGCTTCAAGGGTGTTCCAAGATCTTGGGGTGTGGCAGACTCAGCAGCCTCCAGACTTCCCTCAGGCCCGGCACACTGCAGGTTGATGTTCCAGTTGTGGTGTGTTAAGATGAAGGAGGCTGCTGCGCCGTGGGCCCACCTAGCTGGTCCATCAGAGCAGAGAGCCACGGGTCCCTAGGGAGCTGCTCATCCTGTCACTGGCCATGCAAGGTTGATCATTACTTTGGTTTGCTTTTAGCTTTAGAGTCTTTGCTAAGGTACTTTTACATGGACATGAGATACGGAGCACTCCCCTTGAATTGTAGCAAGCTGCTCTTGGTGCAGTGGTGGGGGATACCCAGGGTCCTTCCCCAAGATGCCCTGTAGCTCTGGCCCCCAGAGACAAGCAACCAGCAGGATGGGTGGGCTTCTGATGATAAATTGCTGATTTCTGTGGTTAACCTTTAAGCTCTAAAATGGAGCAGTAAATTGAGTGCGACCTGCTGGGGATTCCTGCCCCTAGGACGGGGCTTGAAAAATTTCACCCAGCTTTAGTTATCTTTCCTGTCTAGGAAACATGGGTACCATCTTGTGTCCTAACATGGAATTAACACAACACAGAGCTTACATTCATAAGAACCAAAGCAACAGAAGGGCAGAGATCACCTTACAGCATCACTTATCATCGTGGGCAGACTGAGAATGACTTCCCCTTATCCATCCCTTCATTTTTTCTCACCAACAGAACTCCTACATAAGTAGAGGTGGTCATGGCAACAGCATTTCCCAGCCTCTTTTATAGATTGAGGTGACAAGGGCGATGCATAGGTGGGGATTCTAGGAACGCTCTTGTAAGGAGGCTGATTTTGTTGGCGAGCTCTGCTTTCCTGATTCCTTTCTGAATGAGGATGTGATGGCTAGAGCTCTAGCAGCCAATAAAGTCACAAGGGTGAGGGACCCACCCACATAGCAAGATGGAACTGGGATCCATGAGGATGTTTATGGGACCACCATAATAACATTCATTATATCTTTCTCTGGTCATCTCTCTATGAGGAAGAGAAAAAAACACACAAGTATAGCTTTATAACAGGTCTTGGGACTTTTTAAAATTGCCATCCAAACAATTCCTCAGTGTTAATACATCCCAATGCAGTGCCGTGGCTTTAAAGGATACTATTTTATAAGTGATTTAGCACCAGCATTTTTCTTTTTAAGACAGGGACAAATCTGATGAGTTTTAATCCCACCCCACCTTTCTAGAAGGGTCAGTTAATACAGCAATGGTAAAAAATGAAAAATAGATGGAAAAGAAAAACTGCATTATTTGCAAATTGAATAAGCATACCATTATCTTATGACTACAGTCAGAGGCAAGGAGACTTCGAGTCACTGTGATCAGATACAATGGCAGTGATTTCTTTTTTTGTATTTACACCATCTAGCTATAAAACAGGCCTCTTTGTCTTTATTTTTTTAAAGATTTATTTATTTGAAAGTCAGAGTTACACAGAGAGGGGAGGCAGAGAGAGAGAGAGAGAGAGAGAGAGAGAGAGGTCTTCCATCCGATGATTCACTCCTCAATTGGCCTCAACAGCCAGAGATGTGCCGATCCGAAGCCAGGAGCCAGGAGCTTCTTCCAGGTCTCCCACTCAGGTGCAGGAGCCCAAGCGCTTGAGCCATCTTCCACTGCTTTCCCAGGCCAAAGCAGAGAGCTGGATTGGAAGAGGAGCAGCTGGGACTAGAACCGGCACCCATATGGGATGCCGGCACTTCAGGCCAGGGTGTTAACCCACTGTGCCACAGCGCTGGCCCTGCCTCTTTTTCTTTATAAAATATTTTTTGGGAAGGCTTGAAATGTGTTCATTTTCTATAATGTCCATATCCTTCCCTATGACTGTCATGTCCATCCTGGAGCCCATCTAGGTTGAATCCCTTCATTCAGACCCCAGGTAGTTGGGCACACTTCACACACAGAACTCATTCTCACCCCCTGGGAATGAATGAGAGGTCCCTAGGATTGGGCTGGGCAGGCCACTGACTCTGAAGAATCCTAAAGAGAGAACTTGGAGAGGTTTCATCCTCCCCGAAGTCATTTGATTAAATTAGTGCACAGTGGATGGCAGCTCAGCGTGGCATTGGAAGCCAACTCCATTCCATTTCACTGCCAGCAAACAAAGGCACATTACAGGGTATTGCCTTCTGGGGACTTGGTGAACTGTTAAATGGGATTTCTGAAGGAAGAATTAGCACTTTCACACTGACGTCAGAATTACACCTTTGACCCAGCACAAATTATGTTTAATTGGAATCAATGGGATGTGAATGGAGGGTGAAATATCCTAACCATATCAAGTCTTTATCAAAATCCCTTCAACCATTGTATGGGGCTTTAATAATGAAAGAGCTGGTTATGGCTCATGCAAACGATTATGACAGCACAAAATGCTTTTTAGTGATTTCAAGTTAGAATGAGACAACAGCAATGGGCGCAAACAGCCACTTAGGGAACATACCAGCTGCTTCCAGTGAAGCTGCTGACATAAAGACAGGGGAAAACGGTAGAGCAGATACAACTCAAGTCATAATTCGCTTGCTAGTAATCTCTTTTGTGTGTGTCTGCAGCCTTCATGGGCTGACCTGAATAAGAGTATTTATGCAGAGTGGAGTCCAGCCATCCCATGGTGAACAGCAAACAGCCAGCACAAGGGTGAATAAGGCTGGACAGTTCAGCCAAGACCTTCTAAAGGCACACGTCCCAGCTGAGATGTGTTCCTCTGTATGGGGGACAACCCATGGCTGCCCTTGGTCTGTAAGACCCAGCCCAGCTCTTGGTACCGGCCCTGTACTTGAAGCGTGGAAGCATCTTATGGAATTCCAAACAGCACCTGTAGCCTGTGCTCTCTCCTAGCACCCTGTGCATTTATATGTTCTGAGTTCAGTCTGTTCACTTCCCCTCCAGCATGGATGTCCTTGACCTGGGGCAAGGTTCACCTTTGAATTCAGCCTACCCTGAATTTTTAGAGTGAAAACTCATTAGTTCTCCCATGTCTAATTTCACTGGCCTGGTTGCTTGTCTGCTTGCACCTCTCTGGCTCTTTGCCCCCACTCTCCTTCCCTGGAGCCTGGGTGGCCCCGAGGTGGGTGAGCTGTTTATCTGCACATCCCTTTGGATTACTAGGTAACAGGAGCATCGCACTTCTTTCTTGGCAATGGGTTTGAGCATGAGCTTATTTCTTAACTTTCTAGTCAATACACATGTAAATCTGTCCATCACAGCCTGTCTAAAATGACACTTCCATAGAAGTGCTTTTTAAAGTATGTTTCCAAACTTACCTTGAAAAGCTTTCAGCTTATTTTGTGTTAAAATCTTGTGGGTGAGGAGTCAGTCTTACTGGATGTTTTATTAATGTTTGAAATACATAAATTGGGTTTTTCTCACTCAAAGGGTACCAATAATTATAACTTTGATTCTATGTCATAAGACTAAATCTTGGACAATGCCATTATATATTTCTTTACTGATTTATGAAGCAAGGGTTATTTATTTTTTACTGAGGCAATTATGCATACAATGAACTGCAATCTTTTTTTTTTCCTAAGATTTATTTATTTGAAAGGCAGAGATACAGAGAGAGCAAAGAGAGAGCACAGAGAGAGAGAGAGAGAGAAAGAGAGAGAGAGAGAGAGATCTTTCATCTGCTGGTTCACTCCCCAAATGGCTGCAATGGCCAGGGGTGGGCCAAGCCAAAGCCAAGAGCCAGGAGCTTCTTCCAGTCTCCCATGTGGTGCAGGGATCCAAACGCTTGGGCCACTTCTACTGCTTTCCCAGGCCCATTAGCAGGGAGTTAGATTGGAAGTGGAACAGCTGGGACTTGAACAGGCACCCATATGGGATGTTGACACTTCTACACCACAATGCCAATCCCTAACTGGAGATGTTATGTGTACATTTTGATGTGTTTTAAATGTGTACACCTGTGTAACTACCTCGACCCTTCCCCCCCACCAAGATATAGGACATTTCTATTACTCCGGAAAGTTCTCTCATAGTCACCCAGCCCCACAGGCAGCCATGGATCTGCATTTTTCTTCTTGAACAAGTCACCCAGTGTATACTTCTTTCTTTTGAGCAGCATATTTTGGAAATTCCTCCATGTTCCTGTAGCCGAGGCTCTTTTTAGTGCTGACTGATATTCAGCTACATGAATATACCACAATCTTATCCATTCTTGGATTAAATTTGTTTATCCTTTCTTCTGTAAGCGGTTTGGATTATTTCCAGTTTTCAGCTATTATGAATAATTTTTCTATAAACAAAGCTATTTAAAAAATTAATAAGTGAACAGCAATGGCCAAGTGTTTAACTGTTTTCTCCCTGTAATCCAGTTTGATCATGGAAACCAAACTACCATCCAATAGACTTAAAATAGTTCTATTTTAAAGGGACCTCACAGCCTAACCTAAATGTCACATTTTCAGAATGGTCAGGACTCAGGTTTCCAAAACGAGGTTCTTGTAACTATCAGTTGTGATAGACAAGATGAGTTTTGGGGACAGATGAACACGTTTATATGCAGTGGTTCAATGTTTATTCTACGGTTACTTTTCACTTAGTGCAGCTGATGATGGTTTTCCACTTTCGATTATGGATATTATTTCCTTTGGCAGACTTAAGACCATGATGAAAAGTGTGTAGTAAATAGCAGTTCAGCTGGAACTCAAATGATTGATTTTGGAAGACACTGGCACTGGAGACTAGTGCTAACCTGTAAGTCTCAATCCCTGACTGTGACCTTGAACAAGTTACTCTCCGAGTTTGCTTTAGGAGCTATATAATGGGCTATTGTACAGATTTCATAAACTTGCTGCAAAGGCTAAATGACGGTCTATGTGGTAACTCTTGCACTTAAGGCAGTGGGCACTCAGTACAGTGAAATGCTGGTATTTCAGTGCAAACATCCGTAGTCAGGGACAACTGACACTGGCTGTGCTCAGCCCTGACTTTCTACATCAGGATGGAGGTGGCCTGAGCCCAGGCTCCACAGAACCACAGAGGAATGAATTCTGCATGGTACTTGCTGATATCGGGGCAGCAATAGACAAGCAATAGACAAGCAGAGCCTGTTTATACCCACACCTTGGAAGGCAAGTGAGCTGGTTTTTTCATCAGTGATGCTGTCAGTTGTCTGTCATTCAGGTTCTGACTATGGTTTCTTTTTTCCTGGTCACCAGGGGCCTAACTGACTTCAGATCTGCCCAGTCCTCATCCACAGGCCTCCTTCTGGCTCTTGTAGGAGGTCTGATGGAAGTCAATCATTGCAGCCCAAATTTGGATCAGGTTTTGCAATGCTGCTTGCCACAAGTAGGGGCCTCAGACAAGCCAAGACTGCTGGGGTCAGTCAGATCAGGCCAGCTCCAGAGTCCCTCGCATTCCTGACTCTGAGTGAGGCCTTTCAGCTTTAACCCAGACAGGGAGCTATCAGGCTCAGGGAAGTCAATGATTCGAAGCTGAAATGGATCCATCTCCAAAGCCCTGATGCCGGTTCCTCGAGAAAGTCTGGCGTCCTCGGCAGCTCCAGAGCGGCATTTCCTGAGCCCTCCAGGGCGGGAGGCAGCCATGGCCCAGGGGAGGAGGCAGCCTGACCCTGCCGGCGGCCTCAGGGGTCATTCGGAAAGCATGCATCTCCGCAAGGCTCCCTATTTGTGCACCTGAGACAGCTTCCCGCTTATATTCATGTTTCTGTGTCATCTCGGATCCTGATCTTGGGCGGCTGTCCACTCAACAGGGAATGCACTTTTCTTTTGGGCTTCTTTCCACACACTCACAAGCATTTTATTCTGTGATCTGTATTATCTTTGTTGGAGATGCTAAGTCCATGCTTCTGGGTTTGATCTGCCATATGGGTCATTTCCTGGCTTGTTGAGTAGGATCCAAGAGCCAGGGCTCAACGGTGGGAACTACAAGGCCTGGGAAGACCTCAGGCTTGGGCCTCCTGGGCTGGTGGTCCTCACTGTCTCCACTGATGAGCAGTAGTTACAAGAAATGCTGTGGGGTGCTACTGGGACCCCTGCTTACTGTGTCCCTGATCCAGGCAGGAATTACTGGGTCTCATGGAATTACTCAGCAAAGTCATTAGGCAGAATTGGTTTGGCTTACTCCATCAGAGCCAATCAAGTAAATGCCCAACCACTGTTCTTATGTAATTATTGAGTTCTTAAAAAATAATGCCAAAAGGAGCCTGCCAATTTAGTTATGGCCAGGCTGCCAGATAGAATTTCTCTTGGGTGAAAAGTATTATCAAATACATATAGCATTCTGGAAAAAACACACACACACACACAAAACATGGTAAAACAGTAGAGCACACTAAATTCAAAATAGAGCTCTGAAAACAAACATGTTTAGATCTGGAGGAGGACAGTTCATAGCTTTGTTCTTTGATGCAATCCATCTCACAGTGTGCTAATTGTATAAAACTAGCAAAAGTCCAAAATAGTTGGATTTATGTAAGCCACTTCCAGCAGGAATTACATTTGTTTTTATTAAATCTGTTTTCCATATTACATCCAGAAAAGAAAGAACGGGAACACATTTCCAAGGATGAAAGTTCCACATTTATTTTTCTTTCATGTGCATAGAAAATGGCAGTGAAGTGTCCTATGAAAGAGGCAGGGAATGGGCGTGGCGCTGCTGTACCAGACTGAGCCTTGTGCTTCCAAAGTACACTACTTGTGGTGAAGACAAAGGATGTCGGGTGGAGGTGTTAACAGTTCTTTGGGCTTCCCCTTTGATTTTTAAGCAGTCAGTTTCTTCAAATCTCTTTTCAAATGACACACTGCATTACAAATGATGGCACTTAACCAATGTGGCATTTCCATATTTACACCAACAAAGGAAATTTACAAGACATAATAGCATACAATCTTGACATTTAGTAATAGCAATAAAACATGAAGGGCATCCATTTTATATTTTCTGTACAAACTATCAGAACATAACTTTATTCACATTAAAAAAATCATCTTTAATTTGATATGACCTACACAACCCCATCTCATTTCATCCACTTCTCAAACCTCTCATCACATCACCCACACCTTCACCAGACTACACAATCTATAAGTGATTAGACCTAACACCTAAATAGAGTTTAGAAAGTCCTCTCCCAAAGGTATCCTCACTTCCCTGATAGTTCCTCAGAAAAGAAAAAAAAAAATATGCTCTTCACTCATTCCTTCCATTTCACTTTCACAGTTCATCATCACATCAGCAAGGCGGACTTCTCACCTCAATCCAAGCAAGGTTAGAAAGAAAGAGTTCCTCTGCCGAGCGTCTCGATGCTACACCCACGAGTCCGGGGAGCCTGGGTACTGTTCTGCTCTGTAAGAGGGTCGCTTAGTGGAGTAAAAGTCTACGTAATTTGTGGTCGATTTCAGTCCATACTGTGTCGAGTAATCGGTAGAAGCTGGAAAGTGAACTCGGTCATCAAAATAAGGGTCTTCATAGCTATGAGGAGATTGCAAGTACAACCTGTATGCATCAAAGTTCTTTCTGTTGGCGTCATCTTGGCTATAATACAGCTGTTGATGCTGTTGACAAAATGAAAAGGCAAATAAATAAAAGCCATTTAAAGGAATACATACTTCAGGCTAATTCACATGGGCTTCTCCCTATTTTCAAAGCACTATTCAAAATGTGCCGATGTAGGGTTAGAAGTTGTGTGGGGTACATGTTGCATGTTTACTAGTGGGCTGCAAGGCTCTGAAACGACCTTTATAGGCAGGCTGGCTGAGTGCTCAAGTCCTGTCCCACAGCCTCTGTGGAAAGCTGTGCTCAGAAAGGCCTGAGATCTGGGGCAGGGGGTGTAGGGCGAGCCCTGGCCACCTGCTCTCCCTATGGGAGGCCTTGCTCTGCTCCCTGCTGTGGAGGGACATGTTACCCGGCAGGCCAAACAGGATGGCTTTGATGCAAGGGAACCTGTAGTGCATTGTGAATTTAGGTGGAGGCTGAATTTTTGAGCCTTGGATAATTGTAGACCAGTCTTTTAAAATGTTTACCTTAGAGATGAACGTGAGTTCATCCTTCAAATTTAATACACAGAAGTGGTTTAGTGTACAACAGCCACCCTTTGGAAACTCTGCTCTAAGCTGTATAGCTGTATATTAAAGGGATAAGCAATCTCAAGGCAGGAGAGACATGTGAGCAAATGCCAGTGTGGAGGAGACAACTTCTCTGGGCCAGGGCTAACAAATCCACGTGCATGGAAGCAAGGCCAAGTGCATGGGGGCCCACAGAGGGCATATGCTCCCCATTTCCCTCTGGGCTGTCCTCAAATCATGTCTGTCTTCGTGGTCATGCCTACATCCCCTCACTCAGTAAGATGTAACACAGTTATCACATGGGTATCAACTTCATGTTCTGGAACTAGACGCATTATGATTCTGAGGTCATTGTTCCTGACTAAAGAAGCATAGCATACATTGCTTGGAAAGTTGTGTCTTCCCCATGTAGATAGCAAAGATGACCGAATGGAGAAGGGTCTTAGTGCATCCTTGTCTGAAGGACAAGGCGGGAAACTCCAACTGCTCTGTTGTTGGAAGGTGGGACGAGACATGAGAGACCCTCCTGAAAACAGAGCCCGAGTGTGTCACAACCACACTTCTGGCTCATTACCGTAGGTTCCTCCCCAGCAGGGGCTCAGCGCACTCTGAGCTCCAAGACCAACAGACTGGGTCGAGGACCCAGGGTCTTTAAATCGTGGAGCTTGGATGGGGAGGGAGGGAGTCATGGAGGTGGAGAATGAGCCACACAAAAAGGGACCAATGAGATGAGACAGTGAATTGTGCTTACCAACCCTTCCTCACCCAGAGGATGGAAGAGATCTTAGAGCTCAACAGAAAAAAAGAGGGAGGGGAAAGAAAATGTTGGGCAAAAGAACACGAGCTAGGGACTTCTCAGCTGCTCCCACCAGCAGTACTGATGTGGCTATTTAAGGCCACACCATGCTTTGCGAGTTTCTCAGGTGTGAGGCTCCCTAGGGAAAGCTCCTTGGGCCCAGCGGTGTTGGCACAGCTCTGGGAAGTCAATCGCCTGGCCCCCTTACTGTGTTACTGCTAATCGGCCTGCTGAAAAAAATGGTATTGCAAATTCACCTGTAGCCGTCTATTTTGTTCTCTTGCTGGTGAGGAATAGGAACTGATGTAAATTGGTGAAGGTTTGCTGGAGCCTGTAAGAAAATATTTTATGCAATTAAAACTAGTGCTCATTACTCTGGTCCATCAGGCTGGGTGGTCTCCCCTGTCCCTGACAGGGCCTGCTTCCCCGTGCCAGCGCAGACTGGGACAGGCAACAGTCTGGGTGCTTGGGTCTGACCCGGCTGCTGCTTATCCCAGAGCTGGGAGAGGCTGGAGGCTCACAGCACAACTAGGCCATGGGTGTGTTTCATCAAAAAGCAATGGCAATGCAGAGCCCATGCAAAAACCAATCTTTCTCAAGCGCTGCTCACGTGTGTGAGGATTCCTCTGGCTTGCTGTGCACAAGGAGCATGGCTCCTTGAGCTGAGCAACGTCACTTTTTTTCATGGCTCTGAGTGACAGCGGTGGATCAGAGAGAAGGGCAACATGGTACTAGAACCAGCCCCATGCCTTCAACACAGCTGTGATTCAAAATCCCAGGGCCTGGGAAAAGCAGGTGCAGGCATGTCCTAAGCCACCGGGCCATAGCAGGCACTGGCTTGTGTCTGCCATACTTCAGTAGGTTCTAAAGCAAAGGAGAGCGTGGTGTCAGGTCATTGTCTTCAAGAGTCCGTAGCGGACTCCCGAGGATGTCATCTGTTACTCTTCCATGACTGTTAAGGCTAGCGAAGATTTTTATTGTTTTTAATGAGGAACATGAAGCATACTTGAGGCAAACCAGTTTACGGAAGCAGGCACAGAAGCTACAGAGGGTGTGCATGCGCAAGAGGGGACCTGTCAAGCCAGGCGGGCTGCTGCACACTCGGAGCAGCAGGCACTCCAGCGGGCTGCGTGCCTCCGTCTGCACAGAACTTGCGGTTTGAGATGCAGCATCTGCAAGGGTCTGAGCTATTAATTGCCATGGCAACAACAGTCGATTAGTAAACAGTCCTGTGAAATCACAATTTCAAAGCCAATAGCACAACTGGGACTGCTCCCCCAGCAGTAGTTAAGTTGCCACCAGCTTTTATTTATTTCTTTTTAATAAAGAGGCTTTTTGAGAACAGAGTGCTGTGTTTTGTTTTCTTTTTTTTGCAGGCTCACACCGACATATCTGAAAGACAGTGGAGAATGAGAACAACATGCAAGCCTGGTTACCCTTCGGGCCGGCATCCTGAACGTAAATTAGATGCACAGTTTTCTGAGCAGAACAGAACACGGTTCGCCCGACGTAATGTTATTTTGTTACTCTGAGAAAATAATCACTCTGAGGAGAATCACATTACACAGTCTGCTGTTCACCCAAACTCCTTTTTCATGAAACTGTAAAGGAGACGGACTCGCTCCTTTGGTTTGAGGTACCGAGATGAAGCAAGTGGGGAAGCCCCATGGAGCGCTGGGCTCTGCTGCCGTGGGAGGCACGGAGGCTGCCCGGCCGCCTGCAAGGACTGCTCAGTGCCGTACAGCCATACTGGCTTGTTTTACTTACAACAACCAGAAAAGGCAACCATCTCTGGGGCAGCAAAGGGAGACACTGGAACGTGTTTGCTGCTGGGGGACCATCTCCACCTGGGCCCCGGCTACTACCCAGGCCATCGCCCCAGGGCCTGGCAACATGGCCTCTCGAGACTCCACATCACACACCCGACTGGCGTCTTACCAGGGTACAGGCCTTTGTGTGTGGCGTCCCCTTGGCTATTGTAATACTGCATAGGTGGCTGGGTCCTATCGTATTCAGAGCGAGGGTCTCTGATGCCTAACAGTGCTGGTGAGGAAGAGGTGCTGCCGACTGAGGGGAGAGGCAAAAGGAAGAGGGAGAGAGAGAGGGGAAGGGAGAGAAATCAGACTGTCAGTGTCTCTGGAAAGATCCTCCCGGAAAAGCAAAGGTCAGTGGTTAGAACAGCCAAGTGCTGGAAGTTGGCTCACACAGGTGCTGCGCGAGGAGCAAGTCAGGCCCTGAGCTCCAGCACTGGGCATGCAGCAGCCGGGACTCCTTGGGGCTCACTCACAGCCTGCAGGGCACAAAGGCACGAGGGTGTCCCCACCTGCACTGAGTGGGCCTCAGCAACCTGGGTAACTGATTGACAGTAACTTACTAGCCTCGTGAGTCTGCTGCTTTACCATCTCGGCTCAGCTGCTTCTAAAACACTTTCCTCTACATACAGTTCGTCAGGAAACAGAAGTTTTATGGCATGCTTTGATTTCCAATTATTTCAAAAATATCTGCATCTCCAAATGTGTTTGGATGAGAGTGCCCAGTCTATAAAGTTTAGCATTCTTTTGATGGTGATCTGCTGTCAGGGAAATTATGTAAACCCCATAAGCCTGGCTCAGCCACAGGCTCATGGTGCTAAACCCTGGTCTCATAAAGGCCCCAAGGACTTTTTATCCCTGCTTGGGCCAAGTATCTAACAATAACACATCTACCCACAGAGCTCATTTTAGACATTTTTGCACAGGAGGAAAGGAGAAACAATGATTTTTTCCTTTCCCTCATTAAAAACCCATCTTGCTTGCACTAAAGTTAATCACAAGTAAGAGTGGCCACTTATTCACTTGAAGCACCTGACAGCCACAGCCCCCAAACCTTGACAACAGCGGGTTTGCAGGCATCATGAGGAAGCCTTTCATGGATACATATCCCCCAAACAGCCACCTCACTGGCCTAGGGTTGCTCTGTGTTAAGACAGCAGTGCACATGCGTGGGCAGTGTCTAAGTGCTACTCATCTTTCTCAGTATTTACAAGACAGAAAACCCCCAGCTGCCTCTCCCCATTACGTTAGCATCAAACATGTCCCTGAGCAGACCCATGCCAGTGCTAAGGGAGTCGCGATGAGCCCTTTGAATATCTGGAGAGATGAGGCTGGAATACGCCCTGCCCCTGAACAGAACCTCAAAGGGTACCAGGACCTTGGATGGGGCTACTCAACATGGTCCCTCGTGCCCATTTAAGAGGACTTCAAAACCAGTGCAGTGGTTAGTACCTCAGTGCTCATCTGTCTGAAATTATTCCTTGCTTGCACAGGTGCCTTCTGTTAGCCAGCCAGCTCTCCTGGTTCTCCTGGAATCTCTATTCCTAAGTCCCTAAAGGATTCTGAGTACTTTTACAAAAGACGACAGCCTTAGGCTCAGCGAGGATGCTAAAAACCAGGCCTAAGTCTCCTTGAAAAAAACAATTCATAATTTTAACACTAAGAGGAAAATATACAATCCACACAGTAGGCACAGATGACTGAAAGAAATCCCCAGTACAAATGGGAACATCCAATTACGTGGCAAGAGTCACTGGTCATAGATTAGCTTTGTGGCCACATTGGTTCACAGGAGAAACAAGACCGCCAGCCACAGCACAATTGGATACAACAGATAACATTTATACATCAGAATGGGTGATTGAAAGCCCAAGAAAAAGATATTTATTTCTCTTCCTGTCACATTTAGTTAAGAATTAAATTCTTAAATTTACAGGACGTGGCTTACATGTAAATAAATTTAGTCTCAATCTCAAAACATTCTTTCCCCAAGGTAAACACCACAAGCAGGTAGTTGGCGTGGCTGCCAAGATTTCCAATCTAAAAACCAAAGGGGATTCTTCTAAATGTGCCCTGTGAGGCCTGTTCGCCTCAGCTATAGATGCTGAGACTGGAATACAGCCAGGGTATAAGCAGATTTCCCTGGAAAGGAGGGAGCACTCCCAGGTTGTGGGTCAAGGGTCTTCTTAAAGGACCCTATTTCTAAGAAGTTTCACCAAGAAAGAGAAATCATTTTGGAGGGGATCCCACACTTAGGGCCAGCAGGCGACAGGCCAGCCGTTTTCTGGCAGAAGCCACGTGTCTCAGCCTGGTCCTCCATGCCCCTGCACCTGGATTACCTGTGCAGCCTGCCTCCCACAGGTCCTCACAGCTGTGAAGCACTCGGGGGACCGGCAGGCCCCGGGATACTTTCAGGCATTGTAGCTGATGCATACTTGCGAAAGCTTTTAAAATACGAAGAAGAAAGTGGGTTTGCTCTTTCCAACAGCATGTAATTCTCAGAGAAAGTTCTCAGCTAGAGGGCAGTGTTGGAGGCGACAGGTCTAAGGAGCCTGTCTGGCCAGGAAACACCGTGCTGCCATGCCAGTGCTCTTGGAAGGGAGCGGCCTCGCCCACTGACCTGACTGAATGATGGGGGACATCTGTTGGTTGGTCGTAGACAAGGAAGGATGTGATTTGAAGCGATCGCGCTCTAATGTCGACACAGGTGTAATAAAATGGTTTTGATTCCACCCATCCTGTGGAGTTAAAAGAGAAGAAACCTCTCAAAATGAATAATGACTTTCATTACAATATGTGAATGTGAATTACGCTGAGCTTTTCTTCTGAGTTACCTTCTTATAAATGCTCCTGAGGTCCCGATATTGCCACAAGGTATTCAAGACCTGGGCTGCTGCCTTCACCACTTTCAGAGAAGACCTAGGGAGAGAGCAGGGAGGTTAGTGACTGTGGGGGAAATGGCCTAGGGCTCCCCTGTGACCCAGTAGCCTCCAATAGGCCGTGACTCTCAGGACCCTGGGAGTGGACATTGCTGCTGGCAAACGCCACCCTGGAGTCAGGTGGGCTGGGCAGTCCACCAAGTTCCAGCACAAAATGCACACTTTTTCTTTTAATTTTAAAATGCAAGATTTATTAGAGTCAGAGACCTCCAGCCAAAGCAACATGGAGGCGGGCTTCCAAAAGAGGAAAATACCAAAGTGGTCCCTGGCAGTCGAGTTTTAAGCACGTTTTTGATTGACATTCAGTTACAAGGCAGGGGCAAAACCCATCAAAAGACTTGATTTACAATCCTTTATCCTATCTGGCTTGCTCATGATAAAACAAAACTTATAGGTAGCTTGTTTTCACAATAAACTGTGAACTCAGGAGAACAGAATGATCACTCCCTTGCCATTCTCATGGTAAAGTTGGAAGCTCCCAAAGAGTGGGCAGGCAGGCACGTCTGATCTTGCTAAGGATAACTTTTAGGGGAAAGCAAGCACTCAACACCCTAAATTTCCACTGCGACCACCCTGACTGCCTATTCCGCCCTCAAGAACGGACCCTAACATCTGTTAGGGGGACTGAGCGATGGTCTCTGGCTGCGTCATGCTGAAAAGGAGCATCACTGGGAAAGGGCGTCAAGACAGCGTTCCAGCAGGAGGTGGCTTCTCAGGGGGGCGGCAGTGCCAGCTTGCCGAAACTGCTTCCATTCGAGGTTTTAGCACAGTCTTCATAAAATACAATTTCACAATGGGTTAAGTACACCCCCTCCCCTTGCAATGCTGCCAACCCGTTTTGATGTGTCAGTTCAAGTCCCAATTCATCTGCCTGCATTCCTGCTAATGTGCCTAGGAAGGCAGCAAAAGTTGGCACAAGTACTTGGGTCCCTGACATCCACGTGGGAGATTAAAAAAAAAAATACAATTTCCACATATTATGAAAATACATTTCTTTTTACATTTTTTTTTTTGACAGGCAGAGTGGACAGTGAGAGAGAGAGACAGAGAGAAAGGTCTTCCTTTGCCGTTGGTTCACCCTCCAATGGCTGCCGCAGCTGGTGCGAGGCGGCCGGCGCACCACGCTGATCCGAAGGCAGGAGCCAGGTGCTTCTCCTGGTCTCCCACGGAGTGCAGGGCCCAAGCACTTGGGCCATCCTCCACTGCACTCCCAGGCCACAGCAGAGAGCTGGTCTGGAAGAGGGGCAACCGGGACAGAACCGGCGCCCTGACCCGGACTAGAACCCGGAATGCCGGCGCCGCAAGGTGGAGGATTAGCCTGTTGATCCGCGGCGCTGGCCTCCTTTTTACATTTTTTTTACATCAAAATAAGCTCCTCTTTTCCACAAGCTCTTTGGTTACATCTACCAGACCTAAAGTCTGATTTCTCCTTCTATGCCTTTTCTTCCCAATTACAGTGTGGGGAAGGGGAGGTGGGCAAGTGCCAGGCTGTACATCATCTGTTCCTAACAATGGAATACAGTTGCTAATGATTCCAGGGGCTGGGTGGGGCTGACCAGGCCCACTCAGGGGTTTCACATGCTCTGTGTTCTGTTCCTGGGTGGGGTAGGGGCAGTTCTGCATCCACCCCTGGCTCCTCCCAGCCACAGCTCACCTCTGAGTGTCCTGACAAGGCAATAGCAGAACCAGGTGAAACCGATCTACTGGAAGCCTTTCCAAATGTGATACCTCCCAAATGGGCCCCAGACCAACACAATGCCTCAGTTCCTCAAATGAACAGAGATGAAATTTCAGGCACCTCAGGTGGCCTCTGGAAGACAGATTTGGGGGAGCAAGGGCCGTAGGTCACAGCATCTCATTCTCAGTTGGCACAAGCCATTGTTGCTGTTTATGATAAGAACCAGGACAGAGGCATGAAAGGCAGAGCTCACCGCTGCCCCTGAGGGTGACAGTGAGCAATGTTGTGCCTGGGATATGCCTAGATACAAACAGGCTGTATATTTTCAGGTGCAAATTCTGTGATCAGAAACCTGACTCGTGAGAAGAGCAAGGAGGTTCCTTGAAGCACAGCTCCTAGAAGTTCTGCATTTGCATCTCCAAATTCTCTCACCCAACCTGGTCTTTGACTCATGACCTCCATATAGCTACATCCACCGCTCAAGCCTCAAACCCCGCCCACCCGGCAGAGCAGGAGCATTTGACACCTGCTCACCTCTGTAACACATCCTTTCTTGGCTTCAAGACACCTCACAGTGCTGTTTCCGTCTGCTCTGGCTGCTCTTTCTTGGGCTCCTAAAGTTGTGTCCTTAACCCTGCAGCATGAGGGATATCAGCCTTCAAGTCCCCCTCTACCTCTGTGACTTCTCTGGTGATCTCATCAATTTCATTTCTCTGCCCAGATCATTTACACCCTGTGACCTCCATATTCACATTTCCAGCCATAGACTCCATGCTGAAATCAACCCACGTGTTCATATTTGGGTTTCCCAGACACTCTGGGTCTTTCCTAGAAGCCTGCTTCTCCTGCAGGGGTCCCCATGTTGGTTAGCACAGCTCCAGCCTGCGCTCTCTTTTGCCATAGACCTTGCAGTCATCCACAACATCTTCCTCTTCTTATGACACTCATCTAACCTACCAGTGGAGTCTGTTAAATCCGCCTTTTAACCATGTAGGGGTTGACGCCTTCGTCATCTCAACTACTGTGACCCGTGTGTCCACCTGAGCTGGGGGATCAGTCACTCTGATCCCTTTAGAAGGGAAACCAGGCAATGTCACTTCTCTGTGGCACCCTCTCCAGTGGCTTCCAGTGTTTCCCAGATTTAGGACAGAGCCCTCACACTCAACCCACAGGGCCCACACTTCCAGTCCCATTTTCTCCTCCTCCCTTCCCTCTCCCTCACCCTTTTCTGCTTCCACAAGCTCCTTTGCTATTTATCAGACTCACAAGTTCTTCTTCTATCTCAAGGCCCTCTCGGGCACTCTCCCCTCTGCCTGAGATGCTCTTCCCCTGAGAGCTGCATCCCTGCCTGCCCTCTCCTCTCTGTGAGGCCTTCCTGGCCTGTCCTACCCGCTTCCCCGGGTGGTGGCCTCAGCACCATCTACCACCTTCTGTGTGTTCCTGTTCACCGGGTACACTGTGTAGCTGGCTGCGCACTGTGAGCTACCTGTGCAGTAGCTGTGCCTTGTGCTCGGTGCTCTAAGTGGCTGGCACATTGCAGGCAGGGGAAGAGCATGAGGGAAGTTACAGGTGCAGAGTCAGAAGATAACCTGATTTATGAAAAACAAAATTAGGCTAGGTAATAATATTTTATAATTTGCATTTCCCCAGCTTCTTCTCATGCCTTTCACCAGTGAAAGGGACCTCAAGAAATTTTAAGTGCATACAAGGTGATACTGGGTACCTTGGGAGATAGAGGGGAGCTGGTGGAATGAGATCTTACTTTTACCTATTTCCTTCAAATTAAAAGCAGATTGTATGTAGTTGTTATTAAGGAAATTAAAAAGATGTACAAGATAAAAGGATTAAAAGGAAATATTGGTAATATTGATGGGTTTGGTTTCTGGGGATGACAATGTGGTTTGCTAGATTTTTCTTACGTCTTGGAAATTCCTTCAAAATTATAAACTAAAAGACTAAATGAGAAATATGAGTTCTTGTACTGTAATTACCCTAAATAATAAACATTCCCTGCATGCTAATTATGAGCCAGGTTCTGTTCTGAGTACTCCGGATGCAGCAGTGACGCTCCCCACAGGCAGAGGGTCAGAAACCAGAGGGACGCATCAATAGTACATCGGGGGCCAATCAGGGCTGTGAAGGGAATAACGCAGCATAAGGGGTGGAGAGCAGGGAGAGAGGCGCTGCTATCCTGCTGTCCTGAGAAGCTACTAAGCACCCTCATTCACTCTTTCTCTGACCTGATATTAAGGCACATTTACAGTCTCTGCCATAGATCGTGAAAAAACCCCAAAATTCCTACTTCTGCTGCTTTATTAGTTACTGTCATCCAGAGCAAACAGAAGCTGTGATCCAAGCCCAGGGCATATCCTGCGGCCACACAGCAGCTGACAGAGTGGAGATTTTCTTTTCTTTTCTTCTTCTTCTTTTTTTTTTTTAAATTTATTTGACAGAGTTAGGTAGTAAGAGAGAGAAAGAGAGAGAGAGAGAGAGAAAGGTCTTCCTTCTGTTGGTTCACTCCCCAAATGGCCGCCACGGCTGGAGCTATGCCCATCCGAAGCCAGGAGCCAGGTGCTTCCTCCTGGTCTGCCATGCGGGTGCAGGGCCCAAGCACTTGGGCCATCCTCCACTGCCTTCCCGGGCTGCAGCAGAGAGCTGGACTGGAAGAGGAGCAACCGGGACTAGAACCTGGCGCCCATACGGGATGCCAGCGCTGTAGGCGGAGGATTAGCCAAGTGAGCCACGGCGCCGGCCCCCAAGAGTGGAGATTTTCATACTTTCTGGACATCCAGCAGCAGAACTTCTAGAACCGAGGATACAAGATATTCCTGCAGAACAGGCTCTGGGGCTTGGGGTGGGGCCCAGGGCAGAAGGGAGATGATGGCTCAACATGTTCCCCATCCACCAGTTCTGCTAGGAGCTGGCTTTATAGCTGCTATGGTCTGAATGTGCCTCTCCCAGCTTCTGAAATCCCAGCCCCTCATGATGGGTTTGCAGGTGGGGCCTTTGCGGGTGATCAGTCACTAGAGAGGGGCCCTGGGAGTGGGATTAGCGCCCTTTCACCACGCAACGCTGCTGGGAGGCACTGCCCCCGAACCAGACGGACACCTCGCTGGACACTGAGCCTGGTGGCACCAAGCTTATGCTCCCCAGCCTCCAGAACCGTTAGAAATAAACTGTCGTTTATTAAGTCACCCCATTCATGATATGTTGCTAGAGCAGCCCAAACAGAGAGAGACAGAAATCACTGTAGGAGTGGGAGATGTGACAGCAGAGGAAATGGCTAGGGGAAAGACCACATGACAGAAGACGCCTCTGCTGGCACACCAGGTTCTAACTGCTGGAGGCTGCTTCACTACCAGGAGGCAGGAGATGCAGAAGCAAATCCCTACCAGGAAGAAATGTGTCCCTGTACAGCCCATCCTGGGGACCCTTGCCACAGACTTGCCTGTCTCCTCTGCCTTTGGTGATGTTCACCAGCTTCTCGATGCCTCCCGAGTCGGCCAGGGCCTTGGCGTTCTCCATGTTCTTGCTCGTGACCTCGTGCAGGGCACAGCAGATGGCTGCTGTGGTCTCGTCAGACAGGATGCTCGGGCCGTTGCCGCCGGGGAGCCGGTTGACCAGGTCTCGCATGGCGTACTTCCCTGCCCAATGCAAAAGGGTTACTTTGACTTTCAGAAGGTTCTAGGTGTTTGCTATTGTTGTTGTGGAAAGATTCGGACAGGGTACAGTCTCAAAAACAATACCTCCAAAGAGACGAGAGCAGGAAAAAAAGACAAAAAAAAAAAAAAAAAAAAAAAAAAGGACGTTTGTAAGGGGAGCTAACATTTACTACAGTGTCACTTGAGGAGTTGATTGATTGGTTTATAAAACATTACTATGAATCGCTGAGATAACATTAAATCCAGGCATAAAACTGGGTAGACTTAGTGTATTGTTTGGCTCCACTGTTTTCAGTAACAGTGAGTAATGAGGTAATTACAATGGTAAATTTTATTCTTGACCGATTTCCAATGCATCAAAAGGACCTCAGTTGTTTCTCTTGTGAAAAAAGATTTATTTGAAAGGCAGAGTTACAGTGAGACAGGAAGAAACATCTGCTGGTTCACTCCCAAAATGGCCACATGGCCAGGGCTGGGCCAGGCTGAAGCCAGGAACCAGAAATTCCATCTGGGTCTGCCATGGTCATGGCAGGGGTCCAAGCACTTGGCTCATCTTCTGCTGCCTTCCCTGGTGCGCTGGCAGGCAGCTGGATCAGAGGTGGAACAGCTGGGCCTTGAACTGGTATTCACACGTGATGCTGGCATTACAGGTGGCAGGTTAACCCACTGTGCCACAGTGCTGGCCCTCAATTTTCTCTTAAAGCCTTTAAAAACTTATCTTTGAATCTGGTCTAAGTAAGTCTGACCAATGGCACTTTTCATTAATCTTCTGGATCTTAATGTGAGTGAGAACTGGGTACAGTGAACACATTGTTATCAAGAGGAAGGTGTGCATCAGCTGATCTGAAATCAGCTGCAACATGTTAGCTTCCTTAAAAGAACATACAGGTAAAATTTTGCCATTAACACTACAGGCATTTTATCTCCTAGGGGTAGTGCAATGTTAATAAAGTTCGTGATAAGACAAGGCTAGGGAGTCTCACGGCAACTGAAGCATTTCTTTATAGATACTGAATTTCTCATCTTCTTCTCCTAAAAGATTAGCTTTTTCAATTTCAATTGTCAACCAACAAACTGGAATAAGTGCAGTACAAACAAAAGCTATTAACTAAAGCTCAAGCAAAATATTTTCTGAAAATTTTTTCCCCCATCTAATAACTGAACGGATGCTAAGTGAGTTTTTATTAAAGATCTGTTTATATACAATGGTAAGCAGACAGAGACAGCCCTAATTCCACACTGCATAATTTCTAGTACATCAAAGGGAAGGCTCTGGCTTCCTTACAACCAACTCTGCTACCAAGGGTGGAAAAACACTGATGACATAAGAAGCCCAGAAGATAAATGTGGTGCTTGAGAACAGATGATAAGTTAGCACTGGTGACTTTGAATACACACGGATGACCAAAAGGTGCAGGACATGTAATCTGTCGTCTCGCCGAGGCACGACTTTGAAGTGTACTCCTGAGGCCTGGGCTGAGGCAGCTCGCTCCACCTGTGGGCGAGGGAGGCTCGAGGGCCCCTCAGGAGCTCAGTGGAGTGTGAAGTGACGCAACTTTCTCTGTGAAAAATGGCTCTGCTGGTGCTGGGGAGGGCAGGAGAGAGTGAAGGGGTCAGAGGCGGGCATGGATCCCAGGAGCAGAGGAGGTGGAGCCAAATCCCGACTCTGGGAGGGCTCAAGTCTCACAGGAAGGAAGGAACCGTCATAGGGAGACAAGAAAAGTAGTTCAAGGCAGAGCGTTCAGAGTGCTCAAGCTGGGCAAAAAAGTGCTCAGCCCTGGAGATCTGAGACTGTTTGTAGACAGGGACACCTGGGAGGAGGCAGCACTGAAGGCACACTGTCCTTCCCGGATGACCTGGCACTCAGCACGCCTGACCCATGCCTCCTGGGCCACCTGCATCTTCTCCAGGCGTCGAGGGTCCTGGGCCATGAGTTGTATGTGTTGATCCTTTCCTCTTTAGCATCGACTGCCAACTTCTACAGGTTTCTTACGAGGATACTTCAGCAAGCTCATGGAAAATGTGTATTATGGAAAAACTATGCATGGATTTCAGAATGTTTTGCACCAAAGTCAACATCTTTCAGTTCCATTTTCCATGTGCTTCCTTAAGTACCCTCATATAAGAAACCCAAACAATTTAGATATGACAAAAAGAACTTAAACAATTAAAACAAATCTCTTTCACGGGGCCTATACGCTTTCTCTTAAGAAGTGTGGAATCAAGAGTTATATGCTCGATGGCATCAGGCCCGGCTGACCCTTGAGCAGGGCCTGGAGGGCCCACCCTTCCTCTCCATGGAGATGACTGGGCTCAGAGGAACAGTGTGTTCACAGCACATTAATCCGGGCAGTAATTAAAAAAAAATTCTGTCAGGCACCGTGTGAAGGGTTTCACTGTAGGTTGCCACAATCCTTGCAGCAACTGTCTATGGTAAACATTACTGTGCTGGTCCTCTCTCCCTCCCTCCCTCCCTCATGGTAGCCATAAATCCAATATAGAGTCCCATGCATTCACACAAGAACTTGCCCCATTCTCCTCCACAACCCTGCCCTGTCATAGCTGTGTGACCCGTGTGGGGATTGCTGTCCTCATACCCTCCCTCACGTCACCACCTCAGTGCACCGGCATGAGGACAGCAGATAGGGCTAATGAAGAACGGAGCCCAGGCGGGGTGAGACAGGACACCTTGGCTCACACAGCCAGGGGGCAGCAGGTCCAGGATGATCTGTGGATGGCCACTGCTCTTTGCTTAACCCCAGACCCTGCTTGGCACGTGGCAATGCCTTGGGGACAAGCAAGCTGCTTAGGGAGCCCATTATGGAGGCACTCATGCTTGGGGTCATGCGTGTCCTACCCTTGTATGAACCCAAGAGTGATGGCCTCTTTAAAATTCTGTGCCCCAGACATCTCGTTTTCCCTACTCTGGTCCTGGCTGTGTCTTTGGGGTAGAAAATGTCTTGGCTTACTAGTTCTGCCCTGCAGATCTGAGAGGGAAATTCTTCAAAACATTTATATGGTTTCTTCCATTATTGAGAACACATAGTAATGTTGGTGAATTAGCAGATATCAGCCCAAAGATTGAAAAAGGGAGAATTAAAAAATAAAATTATTGTTCAGAAAATAGACTTTTGAGAAAAACAGATAGCAAATCTATCAAATACTGTTTCCACGTAACACTGAAATGCTGGAAACTTACCTTCTCCCAGCAGTGTCAGGTAACGGGCACTCTGGCTGGAATAGAATGGTTGAAGGGCAGGGGTATCCAAACATGCCAGCAAACCAAGGACTTGAGCTCAGTTAGGAATAACGTCAAGTGCCATATATTTATTAATCAAAAGAAGAGTCTTGTAAATACTGTGAACGAGCTACCTGACTGCTCAGCTTGCCACTAAAACTTACCTATGAGCTCCTTGTTGCGAACGTCCAGCGCCATGTTCCTCAAGGCAGTTGCCACAGAAGACACGACCCTATCGTTATCCATCCGCAGGAGTTCTACAAGGATGGGGAGCCCTTTTTCTTTTCGGACAGCTGCCCGGATGTAGGCTGCAAACTAGTGAGCAAAATAAGGCAACAATAAGTAATAGGAAACAGAGCCACGCTCATGTGTTACTGTCACCCAGGAAAAATGTTTCTAAAAAGTGAATTAATAGGTTGAACGTTTTCTTTCCAACTGGAGATCGAATCTGGGGTGTCAGTACAGAGAAAGGCATGGTTTGAGAGGGGGAGACAGAGAGAGAGAGAGAGAAAGAGCAAGCTTAGGATGACTGATTTAAAAAGAAATCCCAAAGCCTGAAAATCCCCAACCACCA
Source organism: Lepus europaeus (assembly GCF_033115175.1). Taxonomy (NCBI): domain Eukaryota; kingdom Metazoa; phylum Chordata; class Mammalia; order Lagomorpha; family Leporidae; genus Lepus; species Lepus europaeus. Next base: position 100,782,777 of record NC_084827.1, on the reverse strand, counting down.
TCTGCCAGATATTTCTGTACAGAAAGAAGAAGGCCATGATTACTTTCTGTCTCAGATACACAAACATGATTAAGGAAGGATCCCGTATTTTCTTTGCAGTTGGCCCCATGCCAGATCCACAGGCTATAAATAGGATGGCAGAGACAGTAACCCACCAGTGCACATTAAAGGAGAACCTGTCTCCATCAAGTCATTTCTTTTCTATATTCCCTGCAACAATATTTAGAGTTCAGTCATCTGTCAAAGACATTGCTTGGAAAAATTCCTTTCCTGGGAAGAAACGGTATTCCCTCGAAATATAATTCATACACTTTGGTGAAGAAGTAATCACATTTGTGTGCAAAACGCATTCTCATTCAAGATTAGTTAGCTGCTGCTGCCTTTTTTTTTTTAAATTCATGGTCAAGAAATGCTTTAGTGCTTATGAGGCAACACTGCACAGTGAGTCAGTTTGTGCACCATATGAATTGCAAATGAAGGCTAAGTCATCAGAGAAGCAACCAAAAAAAAGGGGGTGGGAGGTGGGAAAAACATTAGGAACCAGATCTTTCATCTTGTTCTGAGCTTTGAGCTTTAACATTCTTACCAATGCAAATCATCTTTGAAAACTTAGCATAACTGAAAGTGGTTGCTTACAAACCATTGAAGACCTTCCTGTTTTGTCCAATACAGGACAAAGATCGACCAGTCCTTTGCATTACTTTGCACATTAAAATATGTGACTGACCACCCAGTTTCTCAAATACCAACAGACTAGGGGTTATTTTAATAACACAAGTAAGAATAAAAGATGCATTTTAAAGATTCTATCAACATTCTTCCCATGAAATGAATTCTTCTGCTTTTTTTTTTTTTTTAATTTATTTTTTGACAGGCAGAGTGGATAGTGAGAGATAGACAGAGAGAAAGGTCTTCCTTTTTCTGTTGGTTCACCCTCCAATGGCCGCTGCGGCCGGCGCATCACGCTGATCTGAAGCCAGGAGCCAGGTGCTTCTCCTGGTCTCCCATGCGGGTGCAGGGCCCAAGCACTTGGGCCATCCTCCACTGCCTTCCCGGGCCATAGCAGAGAGCTGGCCTGGAAGAGGGGCAACCGGGATAGAATCCGGCGCCCCGACCAGGACTAGAACCTGGTGTGCCGGCGCCGCAAGGCGGAGGATTAGCCTGTTAAGCCACGGCGCCGGCTTCTTCTGCTTTTTTAAATCAAATGCACTCTGCAGTGGGGAGTGAGTCCATGGCCAGCAGCAGGGTAAAGCACTCAGGCAGATTCATCAGCCGCTCTCTCTCCGGAACCTGCTCCTTGTGTCTCATTGAGAGAGGGACCAGCTCTGACCAGCTCAGCCCAGCTCCGAGCACTAGAGGCATCACTGCTCCCTGCACAGCTCTCATGTGATCATGTCTGTGGCCGTGATTATCTTGTTGTCTTAATGAGAGTCCAATATTTTAACTCATTATTTTAGATACTCTTGAAATCATTTGAATAGATAAGGACACTTCAGAAAGTCTGTGGACAATGCAATTAAAAGATAAGCTTATCCAAGTGCAAAATTTTTGACATCCACACCATTTTTTCTATAATTTGCATTTTCCATGAACTTGGTGAAAATCCCACAATTTATGTTTTACATGATCTTTCTATATAGCTTCCACTCAACTGTATGACCCTAGAAAAACAATTCTCAACAACTGAGATCTCATCTATTTTAATTAGGGTTTAAAATAATCACCAAATAGTCCTCTCTGGTGGACAGGGTTCTACAACACAACTATTCTGAATTCTCCACACTCACTACCTCATTTAATGGGAGGAACTCTTACAAACTCTATCTTACAGGTGAGGAAAACGAGGACACAGAGGTCCGAGGCCTCTAGCTAGTCAGTAGAGGGGCCAGTTCTCAGAGCCATGTCATCTGGCACCAGAGCCAGCACTGAAACACTTCAGTTATAAGCACATTGGCTTAGCACTAGGCCACCGTTATCTGCATATATTCAATTTAGCAGACATCTGCACGCAACAAACCATAGCCAGACCTATCAACACTTTTAACTCTCATGGATAATGTAGTGGCCAAGACTCTCATTTGGGGGAAAGGAGCCAGAAATAAGCATTGCAACAGCTTTATCAAGACACTCTTCTCAGCATATTTCTAGAGGTTAAAAATGCTTCAGATATAGACTAGGAAGCTAGCAAATGACATTTAAGAAGTTCTGAGAACTTGCTTATAGTGGTAACAATGGGAAACCAACTTCAGCACTTAGAAAGCCACACATCTACAGGTGACGAGGACATTTCGGATAGACGCAGGCTCTGCAAGCATCCACAGCGCTGCCGACCTCATCAGCTCTTGCCTATATGCTCTGCTGGCTCCCACAGGGACTCACAGCCCCTGTCTTCCCCATCCTGGACTCTACCTTCTAAGCTGCCATACAAGTGATCCAACAGCGTCCGTGTCGATTGTCTGTCACTGGTGTGCCCAGGCCCTTTCAGCGGCCCCTCTGTTTCTAAGTCAGGTCACAGCTCTTGAAGCTTGGCCTTCAGGTCTGTCCTTGCTGTCCAGCTGATCTAGTCCCCGTCTCACATTCTACACCCTTGGGACCAGCCTGTGGACTCCACTCAACTGCCCTCTCTTCTCTGCAGGCCTTTCTCTCATTCCTTTCCTACACATCACTGCCTGGAAAGCCCGACCTAACACTCTGCTGGCTTAATCTCAGCCAGCCTTATAGATCCAATTTGGGTGGCACCACCTCTTGAGGAAATCTTCCTCACCCCCTGTGCCCTCCTTGCCCTGAGTTTCCCCCTCCGTACTGGGTGGGCTGGACATCATCTCTCACAGAGCACCCACCCTGTGGGTTCTACCTGGTACTTTTCCTCACTAGTGTTTGGTTCGCACAGGGCGGGACCATGGTGCTAACATCCTTGGGTTCCAAGAGCATCTGCTTGCCTCCTTTTGTTTCCTTGTTCGCTCACGCAGGCAAACTCTAAACAACCGTGTCCGTTTCATAATCATGGCTGCAGAGAGAAAGCAGCATGGACAAGCAGACGACATCCTACCTTCCAGTTGCCGGCAGACAGGTTCTGGAGCGATCCCGCGGAGCCTTCCAAGGTGGCTGGGTTGGAACTTTCTGCTAGAAGAGTCAGATACGGTTTTACCACCGATGGATGCCACAGCATCTCAACCCCTTTGGGGGACTTCGACAGCCCAGGGATAGGACCGACTCCATCCCACTGAAAGACAAATGGCACACATGACATGGGAGCAGAATGACCAACACGTGAAAACATTCATTTTGCTGGCCTGCAGAAAACTGTTTCCTTGCCAAATATGTGATTTCTCACTCCCAGAAAAATAAAACTTTATGCTAACTTGGTCCTCTTGTGGGGTCCTCTTCTTCTTTTTCTTCTTCTTGCCCCAGCAGCTCGGCTCCGAGTCTTTGCTGGGAGACTCTTTTCCGAGCAGGTCGTCCAGTTCGTTCAGACCCAGCAGCCGGGCCTGCGGGACCTCCAGCTCCAGCCGGTAGGACAGGTTCCGCAGCGTGCACACGCAGTTCTCCACTGTCTGAAAGCCAACACGGCGGGCAGTTAAACATCACAGCGTGCTACGGCAAAGTGCTTCTGTACTGAACACTGCTGACAGGCAATAGATGGAGAATAGGAAAGGGTGACCTTTTATTTACAGGCACCTAAAATAATCCAAGGAAAGAATTAAGACTCTGGAGTTTTTGTGGGATACCCAATTGACCAGCGATGTGGTATTATTATGCTGTCCCAGAATGCACTCACTCCTCACCTCTGCAAAGCCTCAGCATGACAGCAGGGGCCAGCAGCCTCCACCTTGACCCATTTCTATTTCCTCCTCAGCCTCCTAACTCTCCCCTCACTCCGAGGAATGTTCAGTGATTTCTTACTCAGCTGATATTTTGCCTTGTGCACATGGCCTTTTGTTCCTTACAGCTTGTATCACACCCCTAACTGGGAGGCCAACTGTCACTGCAGCTCAGCATGGATACAGCCAAAGCCAAGTTCAGCGTCTGCCCACCTAGCAAGCTTCCCTTTCTCACTTGGTTTCATCTGCAGGTGCACAGGTTCAGTAAAGCACAAATAAAAGTTTGGCTGTCACCCTGAACTGCACCCCAGACCCTCCCCAAGACCACCCCTCATTATTCTTGTCTTTACCAATGGCCTCTTCATATGCAGCCCACCCTGACACCGGGTACCTAGCCTGTGCTGGGTCTCCCGACACTTCCACATCCTCCATGCCTCTTCCCCCCGAAGGCTCTGGGGCAGATCCTGGAAGGCTGTCACAGCCGACAGATGTCAGCAGACCACGCTGCTCAGGCAGGGAGGAGGAAAACAGTGGGCAGGGAGGGAACAGGCTCACAGGCCGGGCTGCGACAGCAGGGGCACATGGAGAGGGACCACAAGAGTGGGTGCTGGGGTTGGGCTGTGTACACAGCCCTGGGGCAAGGATGGCAGAATGGGAGGTGATTAGGGTGCCTCACTGGGGATTCTATTCAGTGGAAGTGCAAACACAGATGGATGTGCTCCCAGGAACAGGGGACACAACAGGAGGATAGGACAACAGGGCCGTCACCTTGAGAATGAGCCTAGGAGAACCACAGAGGAAGCCAGGGCCTGGCGCTGGGTCCCCAAGCACACCCAGTGAAGCAAGCTCTTCTCATGCTGTAAGGCTATTTTCTCAAGTCCCCAAGTCCCCATCCCTCCAAAAGAATCTGCAGCACGCCAGACAGTGCTTCAGGTGGCTCTGGCCAGCTGCCATGGCACCCCTCCACAGCTGGGCGGGCACTGACCTTGCTGTCGTAATCGGAAGTGTTCACGCACGTGTGGATCACGTAGAGCAGCGAGTCCACCAGCCCCTCGCAGGACCGCATTTGCTTCCGTGCCTCCTCCCCTGCGGAACTCAGATTCCTGAATGGGTAGAGACAGGGGCAACTGCTGAGTTGGACTAAGTACTCAGTAGCCCTACAAGGCCTTCCCACAGTGATCTCGGCTGCAGATTTGGTTTGCGGAGGCATTCTGGGGCTTGCATTTTAATACCTCCACAGCTCACAATGGCCAGCTCCCCTTTAACTCACACAGATAGAAGGGAGCCTTGGCATTCGAATTTTAAGTGTATCTTTCTCATGTTGTGTGGCTTTCTAGCCCCCAGAGGAATTATCAGAGTTTATCCTCCTTACCTTCTGCGTGTGAAAAAGGGAACACAGTAGGAACTACCTCACGGTGGGTGTGGTTATGAGGCAGAACTGCTACACAAAAAGGAGAAAAGTGCCTGCCACACCCGACACACTGTATGTGTAAGCCAAGTACAGTGTTCAGACACGCTTCTGAAAACGTTTATTTTTACTTACTTAGAGAGAGAGAGAGAGAGAGAGAGAGAGAGAGAGAGAAAGAGAGAGAGAATATCTTCCATGTACTTGTTCATTCTCCAAATGTCTACAATAGCCAGGGCTGGGCTGGGCCAAACCAAAGTCAGGAGCCAGAAACTCCATTTACCTCCCCCATGGGTAACAGGAGCCCAAGCACTTGAACCCTCATCTGCTGCCTCCCAATGTGTGCATTAGCGGGAAGATGGACTGGAAGTGAGGCTGACTTTATTCCAGGTGCTCTGATAGGGGAGGCAGGTGTCCCAAGCAGTAGCTTAACCTATTGTGCCACGGCATCCATCCCTCAGATTCTTTATCATGGTTTGCATACAGTAGATGATCATTACATGTTTTTTGAACAGAAAGAAGAAACATACAATTTCTTCCATAACAATTGAAGTTAAATATGGACTTTTACTTACATGAAAATTTTTATCTTTTTAATTAAATTGTTTTGGGTCTCATCCATATTGAAATTCTTTATTCTTAATTTTTTAAAAAAAATTATTTTATTTTTCGAAAGACAGTTACAGAGAGAGGTATTGACAGGGAGAGAGAGGTCTTCCATCCACTGGCTCACTCCCCAAATGGCTGTAACAGCTGGCGCTGAGCTGATCTAAAGCCAGGAGCTTCTTCCGGGTCTTCCACCTGGGTGGCAGGAGCCCAGGCACTTGGGCTATCCTCCACTGCTTTCCCAGGCACATTAGCAGGGAGCTGGATGGGGAGTGGAGCAGCCAGGACTCGAATAGGTGCCTATATGAGATGCTGCTGCTGTAGGCTGGGGCTTTAATCTGCTGTACCACATTGCTGGCCCTCATACTGAAATTCTTGATATCAACTTGTCTCATAAACTGAGCTGGTGGAGGACTTTGGGAAGATACTGTCACCTGAGGTCCTTCTTCACATGTGTATGTTACCTCTCTGTGTCTGGGCTGTCCTGTCCCTGCCTCTTCCAGCTAGCCCCGTCTGTCTGTGGGTTCCTCCAGGAGTGCCTGGGGGCTCTGCTTTGGTCCACTTATTCAGTCCACCTACTCCTTGACTTTAACACAACCCATGACTCCTGACCACCAAACGGCTATCTAACCCTGACTTCTGTCTGAAGCTTCAAGTCCATCCGACCCGACATCCAGGCATTATCCATATGTCCTCCTCGTTCCTTGCCCATTGTCTCCACTCCATCAGCAAGTCTTGTCAGCTTTTCCTCCACAAAACAACTCCATCTGCCTCCCTAGTCTCAGCTGCACCCCTCGTGTGCCTGGATCACTGCAACAACCTTGTTTTCCAGTCCCCACTTCTGCCCTGACTCCCTCTTCCACATCCCAGTCAGAGACAGTCCCGTCACTCCTCTTCTGAAACCCTCTGATGGCTTGCCCAGGGTGCTTGCAATAAAATGCAAATTCCTTTCCTGCAATCTGTAAAATTCTGCATAAGTTGCGTCTGCACTGTCTTTTGCCCACTAAGCTACAGCTGCAGGATTGTCCCTGCCCCAGAGCTTCTACAACCACCATTGTCTTGGTCTATAGCAGCTGTGCTCCTGACCTCCAACCCACAAAGAAATGGCCTTAAGTACAGATCTGGCCTGAAGTTTTACCTCTTGGAGGGACCACCTGGCCACCAAAGGAACCACGCCCTTCTTTATTTTCATGGCAACTGCTGTCTTCCGCAGTGGTGTGGGGTTCCATCAGAGCAGGGACCTAGTGTGTCTCTCCTATGGAAGGCACTCACAGGCCTTGGCACTGAGGGGGCCTGGAGTGTGTCCTGCCCTGGGCCCCTCCAGTAGTCTAGTGGGCTGACTGAGCTGGGCCATCCCTCCCCATGGATGACAGGCTACAACTTGGGATGATCAGGCTTCACGGCTCTCCCTGGGGTAGGGCATCGTCTCACCTCCCACCCCAGAGGGGGACAACAGGCACCTGCCACACGCTGGAGGGCTCTGGAGCGGCAGAGCAGCCCCTGCCTCTCGCTCTCAAGCTCTGTTAGTTCTCTTGACTTAAATGTTCAATGGTGCTCCGAGTGCTCACTCTGTGACACCACACTAAGCACTTTCCACAGGCACCACGACTCCTCACGACCCTGCTGCTTCTGCTGCCCCTGCTCTAACCACGAGGACACTGAGGCTCTGGCCACGCTGCCTGCCATCCGACACAGTGAGGCTGGGAAACAGGGAGGAAGTGGGGCTGATGCGTGCGAAGGGCAAACTGTGAGCCGTTCTGCCTACTCGTACAGGAGGATTTATACTATTACACGCTGCATGTAACGACTAAAAAAATTGTGTTTGCTTGGGGCCGTTGCTGTGGCATATTGGGTAAAGCCACCGCCTGCAGTACTGGCATCCCATAAGGGCACTGGTTCGAGTCCCGGTCACTCCGCTTCCGATCCAGCTCTCTGCTAATGGCCTGGGAAAGCAGTGGAAGATGGCCCAAGTCCTTGGCCCCTGCACCCACATGGGAGACCTGGAAGAAGCTCCTGGCTTAGGATCGGAGCAGCTCTAGTGGTTACAGCCACCTGGGGAGTGAAACAGCGGATGGAAGATCTCTCTCTTTGCCTCTCTGTAACTCTGCCTTTAAATAAATAAATAAAATCTATTAAAAAATAGTGTTTGCTTTGGTTTTCGCGTATTTATGTCACTGAAAATAAACTACTGTTGAAGCCACTCCTTACAGCCTTCTAAAAGCACAGACATTCTAACTATTACATTATGCAGGTAAACAAAGACCAGGCTCCAAACACAGCAGCAATCCGAATGCGATAACCAGGGCAGTGCTGTTCAAGTGGGACCCTGAATTGTGGCAGAAATCTCAGACTGGAAAGGGCCTTTCTGAGTAACCCATGTGAGATGGCCCTGGAGGCCCCGGGCTGTGCTCATGTCTCTCACAGAGTAACACAGGCCTGTGGCCTACATGGTGACAGAACACTGGGAAACATAAGCAATGCTAATAAAATAAAGTCTTCCTGAAATCAATTTACCCATGACACATATTTAATCACAGAATTAGTGGGAAGAAGAAATCAAGAATTTACCTCAGGCAGCCTGTCGTGTTACGCAGAACGAGTGAAGTCTGAAATTTAATTTTATGATCATCGTCGAAGGAAGAATTATTCCATCCAGAATGTGGAACGATCACAGTGTTTGTTAAGGTTGAGAGGGCGTCTCGGATGATTGTCATCTTCACGGCATCACACGAGGATAAATTCCAAAGAACTCCTGAAAATGAGATTCAAAAGTCAAATCAGCAGTAGGCGATCCTGCAGCTTCAGGAATGAAATAAGCATATTAGCCGTAATTGATAAGAACTCAGGCTGTTCCAAACCTAATCTGTGGTCTATACTGCAACCAGCCTGCAGATGGACAGAATGGTACTAAACGCCAGGTGAACACACATGAGCTTCTGGCAATAAAATTACCCACGTCTTCCTGGGCACTCCAACTTTTAGAGGCTCTCTATCTGCTGAGATGACTATAGCTTTTGCAAAGCAAATTAGAGCTACTCTGTGTGAGACAGGGGTGCAGTCCAAGCAAGGGTTATCAACATAATGCATCTGTGATTTTTGTAAAACTGCTGTTCATTGCATTGTCCCTTATATCCAATGGCCATGTGACACAACATTTTCAGAACTCCATCCTTGGAAAAAATGTTTTTCTCTTAAGAAATGTGTATGTTTCTCTTCATCATGCTTCCATTCTTTCTTTTGTTACCAGGAAGTTCAAGCTTAAATATAGTGCCCGCAGTCACTTTACTGGCGGGAGAGTTGTTATGTTTGCTTCATCATTCTTATGTAGGTAAGATTAAAACATTCATGTTTTTACTGTAAGAGCTTTGTTATCATGTGCTTTAAAGTTAGTGGCATTCCTTTCTGGATACAGGTGAAACTAGTAAGAAATTAAAAGCCACCCATATTATAATTCATCTCAAGACTTCTAGGACAACAGACCTTAAATGTAGCTTATTGGCATTCTTCAAATTGATAAGCAAACAGAAGATCTTCATTTCTGTGTCAACTATGAGGCAGGGTACATTATTGCTATGGCACACATTGGCTAAGAACTGCGTTTATGGCAATTTGAGCAGATTCAGGATGATACCTTTTCTAACACCATTTTCACATCAGTACAGTTTCCTGAGCATGAGGCGGGGTGGAGAGAGGGTGCCCCTGGTTTTCTCTGCCCTGAAGCCCCTCTGAGCCCTACGCTGCTGATGGATCCTTGGCAAGTTGCTCAGGGGTCTGTGCAGTGTTTTCAGAAGTAGCAACCCACACACAAACACTTGTGGCCCCATAGAGGGGAGGGAATTGGCAAAATCTGGCCAGGGTGTCAGGTACATGAACGTGACTGACAGAGAGTGCTGGGCTAGGGACGAGCTGAGAACCACTCCTCCAGTGTCCTGACCCGAGAAGCCAGCCCAGACATTGCATGCTCCGTCCGCTCTGGCTGTGCACTGCCGGGCAGGGGAGCATGAGAGCGCTCACGGGAGCTGCTTCCTTTGTGGAGGAAGGAGAGGTGGAAGCACAGGTTTAGAACTGGGCAGTAAAACAATACTCTGGCCATGAACTGAGAGGTTCATGCTTGCCTGTGCACCTGCTGCAGAGGGACCTTGCATGCTGCCCTGGCTCTGCGTTCTGTTCTCCACCTGTGTCCACACTCTGTTTCACTTGGCTTTGGCTTCTGGACCTTGCCAATTTGGTTTCCTTGCTCTGCAGGGGGCTTCCATCCTTTCCCTTTCCTACTGTCCCCAAAGGACAGCCTTTGAGGACCCCAGAATCAGGGATGGCTCACATACTTAGGCCCAGACTGGTTCTTCCCTAACGAGGGGTGGGCACAATATGGAAGGGTTTTGGACAGTCAGAATCAAGATGAAGACCCTACTTTACCTTGTAAACTCATTCTTTCACCATGACAAATCTTTACTTATACAACTATCTTGGGACACACACACAGGATCCTGGTAAGAAGGCAGCATACACCATGGGCACTTAAGAAAAGAACTTAAATTCTGAGCCAGAGCTATTTCCCCATGGATTCTTAAAAACTTGGCTATGTTCCACTATACAATGTTTTAAACTTGCTTTCTGGATTCTGGAACCTGTGCTGTGAGCGGTGGGCGAGAACTGGAGACACGCCTCTAGGTCCCCATCTCAATGACCCAGCGCAGCCCCACGTCAGTCTGTGCTCAGTATCAGGCTTTGTTGTGTTTCTATTCCAAGAAAGGGTCTCATATCTGAAAGACATTTGACAAGCTCCGTCTTAGGGAAAAGTACTGGAGGGCTGATGACCATGATCGTGGGAGTTAAAGATGAGAAACAGTTCTTCTGCAATCCGTCCTGAGCAAACAGCAGGAGAAGGAAGAGAAGACAGAGGAAAGAGCAGGGCAAGGCGCAGCAGGGTGAGGTGTCACCGCTGCCGCAAGCACGGGTCGAACATTTCCTGCTAACAAGGCCAACCAAGGCACCGATGAGCCACAGTGGCACCACACTGCCCAGAAGCCACAGATGAGGAGAGAGTCCCCGGCTGGCAATTCTATAATATGTGCTTCCTAGTGCCATTGGCACAAATTCTCTTTCTGTCAGAGGCTTTTATATTTCTCCACGAAATGCAACACATGGGAGAGAACTGCATTTTCCAATAAGCTCCTTTCTACTTCACGGAATACATGCATTCCATTAAAGTTAACTGCAAGGCAAGGTTTCTGAAAAGTAGAGACAGCACATGAGAGGGTCTGAGTGTAAAATTAGACACACAGTCATCCCTCAGCTTCCACAGGAGATTGACTCAAGGACCCCTGTGGATAGTAAAATCCACAGATGCACACATCCCTTATATTCAGAGTAATATCTGCATATAACCTGCACATACACATCCTCCTTTATGCTTAAATAAACCATCTATAGATTATATGAAATATTTAATACAATGGAAATGCCATGTAAACAGATGTACTATATTGTTTTAATATTTGTATTATATTTATTAGAGCCAGTTTAAAATATGTTTGTTATTTATTTCAAAGGTGGAGCAAGAGTGAATGAGGGTGCTATTTTCTTTCCTCTGCTTTACTCTCAAAAATCCACAATAGCTCTGGCTGGGCCGGGATGAAGGCAGCAGCCTGCAGCTTCATCCAGGTCTCCCCCATGGATGTCAGGGGCCCAAGTGCTTGAACTGTTTCCTGCTGCCTCCCAGAGTGTGCACTAGCAGAGAGCTGGAATCAGAAGCAGAGGCAGAACTCACATGGAAGTCCTCCAGTGTGGGATGTGGGTATTTCAAGCAGCGATTCAACCTGCTGTGCCACAACACCTGCCTCTTTTTTTTTAATTGTTTTTATTTTTTTCGGACTATTTTTGACCCACAGTTGGTTGTATCTGCAGATGCAGAGAACCAATCGTGTCTCTAAAGAAAACTGAACAACCTGTGCCATACGCAGGTAAAAACATGACTAAGAAGAAGAGTGGTTCTTAAGCACACTGATGCCTGCAGATTCCTTGGTCACTGGAAAAAAAGAGTTGCTTTCTGTTGTTTCTGCCTCTGCTCCTGGCTAGCTTTGGTGAGAGGATATTTCCCAGACGTGAGGACGCCCCAGATTTTCCATGCTGCTTCCAAGACTTTTGTGCACTTTATCCTCCTTCGCAGGCATTTAAAATGCCCAGTGGGGCTGCATGTCATTCTGCAGTTCACCACAGGCCGTTCTATTTACTTGGGATTGGACACCACACAAATGTTCAGAAATCAATATAAGACGAGTAAAATCTCCATGTACTGTGGCTTTGCTCTGTGCCAGCACTGTGTGCTTCACGGCTAACGCCTTAAAGAGTGCAGCCGCTCCAAATGAATTAACTTCCTCATCTAACTGTACCTTTGACATTGTACATGTCGATTTCTCAAAGGATGATGTTTCTATTTCTAATTTGAAAGTAAATTTCAATAGGTAGTGAGGAACAAATACCCCACCATCATCTGGTTTTAAAGATGTGTCGTTATAACATAGGCAGGACACTTAGTAAGTGCTCAAAAAGTAGTTGTTGATGGATCCATCTTATATCTTGTATTTGCTTTTGGATTGCCCCCCTGTTTTCCTCTGCTCATCAGACTTAGCTCGTAAGTATTACCTCCCCCATTCCTGCCTTTCCTTGAAAATGAGTATTCACGAGTGACTGGAAGGCTGCTAACTGGGGAGAGCAACAGAACGATCAGAACCTGTCAGCACAGTTTTGCCTTTCACGGTGAGACCTAAGCAAACAGGCGGGGAAATCATCTCAGTTACCAGGGACAGGAGAGTCCTGTTGCTGCTCCATTTCCCAGGATCCGGTCAGTGTCACACCCACGAGCTGGTGTCCCCATCCCTCAAACTGTCAAACAGAAAGGGGCAGGGCTGGCATTCAGCAGACAAGCTGACGAGGCTATCTGGTCAAAGAAGGTGACTTATTGATCATAAAACCAGTCTACCACAGCAACTCAGGGTTTCATTTCTGCAACTTCAATAAAAAAATGTTCAAAGTCCTTCTTGACCAGAACTAAAGGGAAAGATTCTATTTTTGCTAAGTATGTGGCATCTGAGAGACCTGCACAAAGGCAGCTTCTCATCCTGCACTGGGCGTTATATGATCCCCCTAATCCTGCACTTCACAAGGAACACAAAGAGCTACAGCATTTGGGGCAGATTTAGCTGCCCATCCTGAACATCAAAGCAAGTCTCAAGACACTTGTTTTCCTTCACTGTGTACTCCAAAAATAAGGTTATGTGAAGCCCAAAGAACTGGTTCTGATCAACAAAGACCGAATGGAAATAGTTCAATTAAACACAAAAGCCTTTGATACGGAAAGATTAATTTGGCTTTTCTACTCAAAGTAAAAAGCACCATCCTTAAGAGCAGCTAATAATACCTGTGTGCACTCTGCTTCACTAAAGTAGTAATAAAACAATCTTCTCTCTACTCAGTATGTGTAGGGCTTCATTTAATGGGTCAGGAAATGTCTTGCTGGGGCCGTACCTAATGAATAGAAAATACACCAGCTCCCAGATGTAGCAAGATTGATGAGCAAACAGAGAGCTGCAGGATTAGCATTCTCCCGCAACATGACAAACCTCTAGCTCTGACATCCTGATGCAAAATGTGCTTGAAAAATATTTAGTGGCACACTCTATTATCAACTGGCTCCTAAAGAAAAAGTTAAAAATAAACTATAATTTGATTCGGGAAGCTTGAGATTTTATTTAATTTAAAGCAATTAGCTATTTGTTGAGAGGACAAAGAATACACATATACAAACTAATTTAGAAAATATTAGGGAATTTCATAGATATTATTGTAGAAAACACTGCTTTTATTCTCAAGCACAGGAAAAAGTACACATAATTATGAGTAACCAATAATCACAATGAAATACTGCCATAAGAGATGAAAGTTCATTTTCCCACAAAGAATGAATAAAGTAATTAAAACACTGTTGCACATAATTTCTATGCTGCAGAATTTTGAAAGAGCTCATGTTTAAAACCAGCTTTATAGTTATTCTAATGGCCAGCTGATAACTTTATAGTCATATTATAAGCTGATTTTACTGATTAATTAAAATAATAGCAACTATTTGAAAAATGTATTTCTCAAGAGGACATTAAAATCCAACCAAGCCACATGGGGAAAATGTGATTCCTTTGGTAGCATAAATACACAACAGCCTACAAGCTTGTTTTTTCTTTCTATTATGAAAGACAACCTTAAATCATTCATTTTTGTATACTATTCAATTCATGCCCTGTTTCCTAATTATGAAAAAGTGTTTGTAGATATTGCCAAAAGGAAAAAAAAAACAGCCAAGTTCCATTGGGCTTCAAATATCATTAGACATGGCTCAGAATTTCCTGTCATGAGTTAGTCTCACCCTCACAGTCTGTTCTTGATGTTCTTGTTTCAGTCATGCTCTTTCACAAGATGCCACTGATGTAAGAAGAACTACCCCAGCCTTGGGGGCATGAAGAATATTAAAGGAGATGCAGACAAGGTCTTGTCCCACCATCCCAGCACAGAGCTGGTGACCTGACATTCAGCTCTCATGACTAGGCCCTAGCTCTCTGTATACTACCTGGTACAAATGCCTTACCATTGCTGGCTACTCTGCATCTACGGGTTTGTTGCAACACGTGGCTGTCATGCATACCTACCTTGCAAGCACTGAAAAATGGGGATAAAAAATTAGGTCTAATATTATGAGTATCATTACATTAGGGCTGTAGATTGCTTATGAGGATCAGAGTTTATGTGCACCTTACAGAGCCACAGTGTGCTGATTACAGAGTAGGAAGGCAGGCCTCTGAGCTGAGGGCTCCTGTCTGTTCCCAGCACATGACTCCATGGTTTTTCCCTCAATAGTCGGGCTGAAACACTCTGGAACTTGCAAAACAGACATCTTCATTTCTTCTCCGTGGCTGTCCCTAATGTCCTCCCCTCACCACGAGTGGGGTTTTAATAAATCTGTCTTTTTGTTGGAAGAACGTCAAAGTGCTATGATGACCACACCCTACGCCATGATGATTACACCCTACTACAATACTGTCATATCCCCTGCCACCAGGCTTTAAGATACGCACCTCATACCTTCTAGATTTATGCTACCTCTACCAATGCATGGCATAGGTTGATTATCCCTAATCTAAGTTTCTGAAATGAAACCCAAAACATTTTGGGTGCCAACTCTCAGAAACTTTCAGATTTTAGAGCATTTTGTAGTTCACATTTTCAAATTAGGTATGCTCAACTTCAAAGTCCATGTAGATATTGAAACACCCCCAAAAATCTTGAAATCTGAAGTACTTCTGATCCCAAGGATTTCAGATAAGTGATGCTCAACTTGTACAGATCTGCACTGTTCAATATGGAAGCCATTAGATACGTGTGGTTATTGAGCACTTGAAATGTGGCCTATCCAAATTGAGATATATAAAATGCACACTAAAAGTTTTTTTTTTTTTTTTTTTGGACAGGCAGAGTGGACAGTGAGAAAGAGAGACAGAGAGAAAGGTCTTCCTTTGCCGTTGGTTCACCCCTCAATGGCCGCCTAAGCCGGTGCACTGCGCTGACCCGAAGCCAGGAGCCAGGTGCTTCTCCTGGTCTCCCATGGGGTGCAGTGCCCAAGCACTTGGGCCATCCTCCACTGCACTCCCGGGCCACAGCAGAGAGCTGGCCTGGAAGAGGAGCAACCGGGACAGAATCCAGCGCCCCAACTGGGACTAGAACCCGGTGTGCCGGCGCCTCAGGTGGAGGATTAGCCTAGTGAGCTGTGGCGCCAGCCAAAATGCACACTAAAAGTTTGACATACACATGAATGAAAAACACTTCAATAGTTTTTATATTCATTAGGAGAAATGACATACTTTTGAACTACTGCATCAAATAAAACACATTACTAAAATATGTTATTCTTTCTTAATATGGCTACTAGGATATGTAAAATTACATTATGCTTCCATAGGCAGTGCTGGTGGACACTTGTTCACTTTATGGAGACACTCGGGAAGATGTACAGGTATGTTGCCTTCTCTTGGGATGCCTGACCACAAAGTGTTACAACATAAGGCAGCTGTGACAAACTACAGGACACCTGAATGTCCTGTATGCCAGGCACTTCACATGTGTCCTCACAAACACCAAGCAGCAGCTGCAGTTCATCACTGGGGAAGCTGCTGTTTGACCGAGGCGAGTAAGTGGCCTGAGGCGAAGTATTCTGTCCTGCCATGGCAGAGCAACAGGTCAATCTGGCTGCAAAGCACACAGGGGCACAACAATATGCCACCTCTGCCTGGATGGTTTGCAAAGCACGGACATTCCTATTTGGTAGGATGGAAGCTACCACTCATGGGCTTCAGGGAAAAGGGCAGAAGCCAGGGTGAAGCAGGTTGCCCTGCTGGCAGACTGAAGCCCTGGGCAGTGAGTGAGCAGGAGCGGGGAGGCTGGAAGCTGGAGGTGGCCTGGACGGTGGCCATGCCGATTTGGATGGTGCGCAGAGAGGAGGCTGATGGCCAGGAGAGGGAGAACCTATGTTCAGGATCATAGTTTAGGAGGGCTGGGAAGGCCCAGAGGGAGAGGGAGAGTCTACGGAGGAAATTTGCAGCCTGATGCAAACCGAGGGTGCATTGAAGATGAACCATCAGTCTGCATGCGAGGGTGAAGATGGGGCTTTTCACAGCAACGTGGACATCAAGGGAGTAACGGCAACAGAGCTGTGCCACAGAGAATGTCCGCCACGTGTGGCTGCTGGGTAACTGCTCAATCTTCCCTCCAGGACAGGGTCCCCGAGAATCACCAATGGGACTAGGAAGGAACTGAAATGATGGGGGAGCAATGCTTATGAGTGGGACATGCTGTTCTCTGGGTAAATTCTGGGGGAAACATGCCATGGAGGGACAGAATACTTCGCCAGGCTCCTAAGGTACTGCCACCTCAGCAGAGGGGTCTAGGACAAGTGTCGTGACCCCCAGGGCAGCTGGCTGCAGTGCTGCTCCCAGCCTGCAGGCAGGGCCTATAGCTGGCCTCCTACCTGCTGGCCCTGCCAGGCTCCCTGGGACTGTCTGCACACAGCACGTGCACACTCCTGTCAGGCCTTGGCAAGCTCCTTGAGGCCCTGCTGCAGTGGCAAGAGGATGCTCAGGTGGCCTGAAGAGTAGGAAATCCCTAGAAGGAGCAGTGTGGAACTGCAGACCTGGGCTAGCACAGCAGCTGCACCCGTGCGGCCCAAGCCAGCACAGGGCATGTGAAGGGGATCACTCAGGCTGCTGAACTTTCTCCCCAGTGGTTGACGAGAGCCGCAGATCTGAATGTTTTTCAAGGA
Source organism: Lepus europaeus (assembly GCF_033115175.1). Lineage (NCBI taxonomy): Eukaryota > Metazoa > Chordata > Mammalia > Lagomorpha > Leporidae > Lepus > Lepus europaeus. The sequence goes on along the minus strand of NC_084827.1, from coordinate 100,765,583 downwards.
CAGGAGGTGGTCTGTGTTTCTGTGATTTGGTAGGCACAAACATGGATCACAGCACCTCAGCAGGATCCATCAATCCTAGAGACCGACTGATGGAGCCACATTTGCATTTTAACACATTCTTCTTTATTCCAGGCAATTTCAGCACTTCAGGACTACGCGGAGCAGATTAATGACATAACGTTGTTGTACGGTCCTATATTCCCTGGGAAGCCATTTCTGCTGAAAATAAGTAAGTCTATAGTTCAGAAGTGCCAACGGAGAACTGCCCATAGAGGACATAAAGGATGGCTCCTTCTGTTACACAGTTAGTAAAGGAAATCACAGAAACACTGAGGCAGGAGTAGCAGCGAGGGCAGTGGTCCTACCACCCGGCTGTTATGCAGGACAGTCCAGGGTCTGACACAGGATGAGGTCATCTGGACTACCCTTGAGAGTGACCCAAGGAACAGTCCCTGCAGTCTTATCTGCCACAGGGAACCTCTGATCCAGGAACACACCACCTGCTCATCAGCAATTGCACTAAGTCTGCAACCTAGTTGTGCGGTGTCAGCGGAAGGTTTGAGACAAACAGGCCTGGACACAAGGGCTGCAGCACAGCAGTCAGGCTCGGAAGCCACACAGCTTTGGAGGGAGCTGGTCTGGCAGTTTTCTCCACATTTCCCCGCCTTTCTTGCATTTCTAGGCTGTGCAGTCTACATAGAAACTGCCCGCCTCATTATGAGGCCTTTCCTTTGCTGCAAAATTCAGTGTTGAAGGATGGATGGTTGACCACGCAAGTCTCTCTGTGACCTCAGGGTGTCCACACCTGACTGCTCCATTTTGGCTGGAGCTCAGGAGCCCACATGCAAAATAGAAGGTCCTACTCATCAACTTCCAAGCCTAAATCTTTTTCATACTCAGATAACTCTTAAAATACAACAGAAAATCACATTTCACAGATTTTCTAAGCAAAGTACAATTGTATACATAGACGTGATCACTATTGAACACTTTCCAGGCTCAAACCTAATAGATTTTCTTTTTCTAGTAATCTAGTAATCACTGATATATGTGGGTGCTTAGGATGATTTTTCTTTTAATTTCAAAATACAGAATTCCAATACAGTTGGATGTAACTAGTTGGTGGGGAAGTTCTAGGATATTTCTGTATAATTCTTGGTAAAATGTGAAAGGCAGATGATACTGTGGTTTGTTCCTCCCCACCCCTTTTGGTGGTACTTTTATAGAACAAGGAAAAGAACATTTGAAAACTAGCCTTTATATCCTCCGATTCTGCTCCTTTTCAGTGCTGCTCAGCGGCCTGGGACTCCCAACCAGCACACCAGGAACTCAACCTGGAGACCAGGCGCCTCCACCTCTCTGGATCCCAAATTCCCACCCCTGATCCAAGGTGGAGGAGGAGGGTGGTAAGCAGAGTTGAAGGTTGATTTCAGGACCCTTCCAATTCAAAGTTCTCTATGAGTTGAGAATTGGCCTGTTTATAACAAATTGGTTTTTGTCTTGCTACCAATTCAAGTTTTCAAAATTTGTCATTTTCTTTCTCATTGCCAATTTTTATAGTTTAAAATATGTAGTAAATGAGAGACAAAGAGATGGACCCCATTGTTATTATTTTATACAGTGAACCAACTGGCATGGATGCTTCCTGATTTGGGCTGGGAACTGGGAATAGACGTTTTATTTCTGAAAACTCCTACACCATTCCTAACAGCTCTACACGGTCCACAAAAACTACAGAAGGTAATAAGCTGACTCCTGTCTGAACCGGAGAACAAATGACTATTTTGAAGGCATATTAATTAGGCCAGCAGGACCCGTTTAGCAAATTGCTTCACCATGTAACGGCAAGTAAGAGTCCAACAGGCTAAAGGTACGTCCACTAAGCTCTCGCACTTTAGAAAAGACGACTTCTGCCAGAATCCCCTGCTGTTTGCTAAACTTTAACCTTGCCTATCTGCCTTTCTTAAGTACACAACCATCATTTTCTAACTAAATTTTCAGATAATTAGAAATATGGAACTAATGATCAGGGAGGGAATAAGCCCAATTTCATTTTCTGCATGGTGTCTGGAATCCATAGTTGGCATGCAAAAATTCGTAATAGTGTGGAAATATTTTATTTAGCCATATGGATGAATAATCACTTGCTAAATTGGAAGGAATGTGAATGTAGCAGTCCTACAAACAAAAATCTATTATTACTGAATAACAAAAGCTATTTTTTGGTAGTGAACACCAGTGTTAATAGAGGGTAATAGAAGTGTGATAGCTTGTGGACACCTGGTACATTAGAAAGCAGGCCTCTAGATTCTGTGCAATGTCTTTAATTTCTGTTGTTTTGCTGCTTTCAGAATTGTCAGTAACATGAAACTCACATTTCCTAGCTTAAAAATATTAAGTATCTTGAACAAATGAGTTCAACATTTCTTTTTTAGTGACAAGATACTCTCTCTTTCCCTCTATACTCTGTGGCTCAGTAGACATGCATTTCATAACCCAACTGGAGAACCACCAAACTTTATATAATATTCAAGTTTAAAACAAAATAGTGGCAAATTTTTTGGAATTAAAATAAAAAAAGCAGGCCAGCGCCGCGGCTCACTTGGCTAATCCTCCACCTGTGGCACCAGCACCCTGGGTTCTAGTCCTGGTCAGGGTGCTGGATTCTGTCTTGGTTGTTCCTCTTCCAGTCTAGCTCTCTGCTGTGGCCTGGGAAGGCAGTGGAGGATGGCCCAGGTCCTTGGGCCCTGCACCCGCATGGGAGACCAGGGGGAAGCACCTGGCTCCTGGCTTCAGATCGGTGCAGTGTGCCGGTCGTAGTGGCCATTTGGGGGGTGAACCAACGGAAAAAGGAAGACCTTTTTCTCTGTCTCTCTCTTTCTGTCTAACTCTGCCTGTCAAAAAAAAAAAAAAAAAAATCACCCTAAGCACCCAGATACATCACTGATTACTGGTAAAAGAAAACTTATTAGATTTGAACCTGGAAAGTGTTCAATACAATGAAGAAAACATAAGAATCATGTTACACATTAGAGAACCATTTTAATTAACAATGACAGCCATACTGTCTTGGGGAAATGCACTTGGCAAAAATTCCCCCCTCAAAAAAAATAAAGATGTGGCCAAAATTACAGGCCCCCAGCGGTTATTATATTTAAAGCCATGGCAAGTCATCTTTTTGAAAAAAGGATAGAACTGTCTCTCGTAAGTACTGTAAAAATTGCCAAACTGAAACAAAGGGGACTAGGAAAAAAAAGATGTTGGACTAATAACTGGGTTGAATTACTTGATATTAAGAATGGAAGAATACCTAGTTCCAAGGAAGATATTAGCTTCTTTAAATTATACAATATTTTGAACATGGCAGTTCATTATGCTTTAACAGCTCATGATCCTAAGCTGACGATAGTTGTTACTGAAGAACTCTCAGGCCAGTGCCATGGTATTTGGGGATGACATTGGCTCAACATTGACATCTGGAAGGACATTGTTCTGTTTTCCAAGGGGATTTTACAGATGTAAAACTGGTGGGCGTGCTGGGTGAGAGCCTCCCAGGAGGCCCTGCAGCCCATGTGGAAAGCCAAGGTGCTTTAATGAGGAGAGGTGCACTTCCCATCCAGTTAGGAGGGAGCCCGGTGGCCAGGTCCAGGGCTGAGCTGGACTTTCTGTAGGGCCACTGGGAGTAAAATGAGCTTGTGTAAGTTTATCTTTCTTGCCTCAAGTAACAGTAAAGGTCTTCTCGCAGCTTTCTGGCTAACCCTGCTTTTTGTGTTAACTCCACAAACTAATGACTCCCTGCCGCGGTGGGTTCAAGCACATGATGGCAGCTACCTTTTGTGGAAGTTGTATGGGAGATTTGTGCATGAAATGGCAGATGACACAAAATGAATTCTGAGGTCTCCTCCAACTTTGTGATTCTACGATTTCAAGATGGTTTACGAGTATTTGACTTGTGGAAAGGTCAATGAGAGAAGAGCTCAAGGTTCTCTGAATTTCATGCTTTACCAGGTATTAGGGATCAGTCACTCGTAAAATGTTACTGAACATCAGTTAAGGTTGGTACCATTAAATTTTAGGAATGAGAAATGGGAGTGAATAATTTTGTTGTCTCTATAAATCTTGGGCTACACACACACAGAAAAGCAACTATGCTAGGTCGCTGTCCCTTGGTAGCTCCATATTGGCTAGAAAGTGTTTCCATATAAACCCAGGTCAGGCTGGCTCTTAGCTTTCTAGGCCTGGAAGCTGGTCCAGCTCCTTTCCTGTGGCAACTGAGTGAAGTGTTTATATTCTGATCACTCTCCTGCCAATGTTTTGAAAAGAACTTCCCATAAACAGTCCACAAAACAGAACAAATCGTTAGTAGTAAAAGCACACAGTTACAGAGCAGTTCCTGGTTCCCCTGCTCTACAGAAGGCAGAAGTATGCTTCTTAAAGCCTACTATTGCTGGCAGATGTTCCCAAAGAGAAAAACTCCTATCAGGTTGTAGCTAGCTTTACCTTGGAAGTGATACCCTCTATTGGAGAAATAGCTCTTTCTGAATTAGAAACATTCATATCCTCTCTTTAAGGCCAGGGTCCATCTCTCTTAAAACATCTGTGTTCTCAACAACCATGATCTGGCTGGCGCCGTGGCTCAATAGGCTAATCCTCCGCCTTGCGGCGCCGGCACACTGGGTTCTAGTCCCGGTTGGGGTGCCGGATTCTGTCCCGGTTGCCCCTCTTCCAGGCCAGCTCCCTGCTGTGGCCCGGGAGTGCAGTGGAGGATGGCCCAAGTGCTTGGGCCCTGCACCCCATGGGAGACCAGGAGAAGCACCTGGCTCCTGGCTTCGGATCAGCGCGGTGCAACGGCCGCAGCGGCCATTGGAGGGTGAACCAACGGCAAAGGAAGACCTTTCTCTCTGTCTCTCTCTCTCACTGTCCACTCTGCCTGTCAAAAAACAAACAAACAAACAAAACAACCATGCTCTGTCCCCACAGGAATGAAGAACTATGGAGGAAAGCATCTAATCAGCACTCACGTCGAGGGTGCCCCAGGAAACCAGTGCATAAAAGCCCTTAGTAGTGCAGTCTGGCTTTACTTCAAATAAGCTGGATTTATTTATAAATGAAAAAAGAAACCCACCCAAATTTCTTGTATTTTCTCTTCTTGGTTATCACTAAATCTCACAGCTTCCTTGAGTTCAGCTCAGGAAAGGGAATGTACTAGTTTCTCCCAAGGGGGAAAAAAAATCTCGGGGAAAAAAAAATCCAGAAAAGATTGATTTCTTCAGTGAGAAATTATGACAGAACAGAAAATGAGCTGCCCATGAAGGCTACAAGGACCAAGTCAGCACAAGTCTAGCTAATCCAGAGGGAGGCAAATGTGAGCAGAAGCTGGGCTTTCAACCTCAGGCTGTCCCTGGATCACTGCTGGTCTTTCGGGATCCACCACCTGCATGACCCCTCAGCTCAGTTGGCTGCGAGGGTGTGTTACTGTGAGAAGACACCTGGACATCACACAGTGAAGTTCAAAGTGATGGGATGAGAAAACATCAAATATACCACAAATAGCAGGTGGCCTTCCTGCCTCCCTAAAAGGCAGGACAGGGTCAATCTTTGGGCAGAGTCACAGAGACTGTGTTGACTTCAAGGATGGATAATAACAGTGTTCTTCTTAATTCTATTTATCTTGCTTTAACTTTCATTTTATATACACATATCTATGTGTAATTTATTTTTTAGTATGAGAGGGTAAGATGCCCACAAAGCACTTTAGGAAGGGCCAATCTATACTAATAAATAAATGTGTAATTTAGAAGTATTAAGGCATAAGTATTCAAATACATAAAGGCAAGCAGCCCATTCCAGAGTTTACGATTATATAGAAAATGTATTCTACCTTCAGCACATACATGTCTTACCTTACTGGGAGTATAGTGATATATCAGTGATGTAGTTTGAACATTAGTATAGTATGAGAAAGTGGAATCTCATTAATATTAGATGTATGATGGTTTGATATATTCCCAAGTGTTACTGAATTATATTTGACAGAACTTATAACTCCTGATGTCATGGTAGAAGCCAGTGGGAAATGGGATTAATTTTGAAGAAATGCTGTTAAAGTTTTAAATTAAATATCTCACGCATGAAAAATAGCATGGCAAATATAAAACAAACACCCAGGTATCCACCATCTAGCTTTGTCAAATAGTAACATTTTTGTATTAGTTGTTTTAGATTTTTCTAAAGAAACAGAACTGAATCTACATTCTGTAATCCCAAATTCTCGCTCTACTCCCCATGCAGGTAACTACTATCCTCTATCTATTTTTATCATGCTAATTATAAGTTTTTTACTGCATGTTCCTATATCTAATAATAATTTACAGTTGCAATCTGCATGTTTAAAACCTTTGCATACAAACAGTACCACAGTGCAGTTACCATTCTGGAAGTGTTTCTCAAGATTCCTCTTTGCTGCTGCACATAGCTCTAATGTGGTTAGTTTAACCCTTGTATGTGGTTTCCTTCTGTGAGAATACTGTGATTCATTTTACCACTCCCCAGCCAATGAATACTTAGTACTTTCCCTGAACTCTCTTTTGAACAACTGCCATGAGTTCATCTGGCTACAGAATCTGTCCTTACCCTCAGCCTCAAGAAGTCTCCACTATAGCACTGCAGTGTGCAGTCCAACAGGAAGAGGCGAGGCGCACTCCTCCCAGCCCCTCCCTTCCCATATCGGACCATCACAGACAGACCATGCGATGTTGGTGTAACGGCTCCTGCTTCTCCGCTCCATTCCTTCTTTCCATCCTTCCAGCTCAGCGGTTATGATCACTGGGCTGCTAACTCCATCACAGGCCTCCCAGACACTAGGCTGACCTGTCCTCCGCCTGCTACATGCTGGAAGAATGCACTGAAAAGCCCAAGCTGGCCATGCCAAGCCCCAGTATACTCACTGCATGTGGATAACCATTGAGTTCCTAATCAAAGTTCTCTAAACTAGGTCTGTATCTCTCTGGCCTTGCTTTCTCCTCTAGTAAATTTATGACCCAGCAGTTCCCTCCTGCTGGCCCTGCTCTGCTAGTGACTGGAAACATCTCCCTTCTTTACCCAGCTACTTCCTGATCCTTTGGGTCAACCTTGGCTTTTATCATCCAGGCAGCCTCTGTGCTCCTGATGCTACCTCTCCTGAGTCATGGCACTTGCCACATTTCCCCGGTGGTCACAGAACCACCTGTGTTGCTCCCCAGTCTGAGTGCTATCTGAGGGCAGGGCTGGCTTTTATTCATGTTTACATCCCTTGAATCTTACAAAGAGACTGGGAATTTGAACAGGTACTCAGACATGGGCTGAACCAAATGGACACAGGCAATCCATTAAGTATATTTTATTTTGCAATAAAGGAGACTTGGTCTATTTAAAACAAGTAGATTTACTATGGAATGCATAATAGAAAATGACATATTCAGCCCCCCGTGAACAAGACATCTGCTAGCCAATACTTGTGCGTTAACATGCACTATGACTGATCCTAACAGAGATGACCCAAAAGCACTGCAATTGCCTTCTGACTTGATTAAATTACACTCGGTCTTCACAGTTGTGAGCAACCTCTCTCTCCATCTATTACTGAAAACCTCCAAATGCTTCTCAATGCCACCACATAAGAGGACAGTCTAGACTGCTTACAGCATTTCCTCAAGGACAAGATCACATTCTCTACCTACCTGTAACAAGCTCCCTTATTTCCGCATCAATAGATTTTCTCAACAGTCGCAACAAGGCAGGTATCCCACCAACATTCTTCATTGCTATTTTATTTTCATCAGTGGACTTGCCAAAAACAAGGTTTCGGAGGGCACCACAAGCATTCTTCTGAACTTCTAAAACTCTGTGGTCCAAAAGGTCAACCAGATGCTTGATTCCCCCTAGCCTACACACCTGAAATGGAAAAAACTAGGTATCAGCTCTAAGTGGCATGTGATTAAGTAGTCATCAAACAACAATCTGTGATGGAACGTTCAATCTGGGTGGGACATGGATAACTCCAGATCATTTCAAAGGATTACTTTTTTAGGTGTAGGTGTTCAAGCCTAGTGGTTAAGATGCCTGGGTCCCACAAGGCAGTACCTAGATACAATACTGTATCTAGGCAGTACCTAGATACAAAAAAATGCATAGAGTCCACTGCCTGTGGACTCTAGCTTCCTGCTATATAGACCCTGGGAGGCAGTGATAATGGCTCAAGTCATTGGATTCCTGATGCTCACATGGGAAACCTGGACTGCAACTCCAGCTCCTGGCTCTGGCCCTGGCTCAGTCCCAGCCCCAACTGCTGTAGGTGTTCAGGGAGTGAACTAGCAGACGGGAGCTGTCTGTATCTCTAATACATAAAGCAAACAACTAAAAAAAAATTAAAAATGGTTGGTTTCTGTTCTAAGGAACACACATTTTAGAAATTCTAAGGACACTCTTTAAGAGGATTCTGTTTTCCTGGGTTCATGGCTTAAGAAAAGATGGGAGATTGAGGCTTAATTTCCACATGCAGGCAGCACAGTCCTCTGGCCCTCTGACCACACACAGGGAACTGAGGTTCACCCAGGAGTGCAATGAGCGAGTGCACAAATACAACAAAGCTGCTTGTAGGGTCAGAAACATCACAGGAAGTTAGTTTTGACTGAAGTTATTGAGTTTCCAGAATTGGTCTTTTAGGCTAATCCTCCCAAATATTCTTTCATGTGTCAATCCATTAGTACAGTATTTGAATATTTCTGGGGTTTATTTACTACATGCTCCATATGGTCTATAGCTGGTATGCTATTTTGCATATTAAAGTGATGAAAAGAGCTTTAGTTCTGTATGACATTCCAGCAGGGAAAAAGGCCTAAAACATTAAAAGAAAGAATGTAAGTAATAGACATGAGCCATTAACTAATAATTTGCTGTATTTCTGTAAACACCAAAAACCTTTAAAATCTGAAATAAAATATTCATGTATGTTCAACATTAGTAACGGTTATAAATCTTCTGTAACTTCACTTAATTGTAGTTGGCATCAATTTTGACTAGCATCTCTCACTAGTTCATAGAATATTACTGTTTTTATCCAATAGATTTTTGGAAATATCTTTTATAGTTTCCGTGTATTTTATTTTTTAAACATTAAGAAATCTATTTGACAGGCAAAGAGAGAGACAGCGAGCAAGCATATGAAAGAGAGCACATATATCAGAGAGAGAGAGAGAGAAGCCATGAGAGAGCGCAGGCTCTCTCCTGTTGGTTCACCCCCCAAATTCCTGTATTTGCAAGGTTTGGACTGGGCTGAAGCTAAGAGCCAGTAATTCAATCCAGATCTCCTCCATGGAACCCAATTACCTGAACTATCACTGCTGCCTCCTAGCATATGCATCAGCAGGAAACAGGAGTCAGGAGCCAGAGCTGGGAACCAAGTCCAGGCACTTGATGTGGAATATGAGTCTAGTAATTGCTATGTCATGTGCCCACTCTTGGAAGTATCTTTAATACACAGGTTGATTTTTTAGTTCATGTTTTCTAAATAAGCTATTGAAGCAGACACATAATTTGAAAAGGTTGAAAGCACTTCAACAAATAGGAGGAATCTTCAAAAGTTCATGAAAAATGCATATTATGAAAAATATGGATTTAAGATTTTCTATTCCAAATCAAGTTGATATTCTAATTCCATTTTTCCACATACTTTTTGAAAGATTCTCATACACTCATCTCAGTTTTTCCTGAGATATATTTAAATTAAGAAGGAAAAGTTTTTAATAACAAGACAATCCCTTTAAAAAGGTCTCAGAATTGCATCGGGTGATTTCTTAACTATACATGCACAGGACTGCCAAGAGGAAAGGCAGAGTCACTGCGGCTGCTGCTCTTGTACCTCCATCTTCACTTTGTTGTCGCCGAAGCACAGGTGCTGCAGGTAGGCTGCTGCGTTGGCCTGGACAGACGGGAACTGGTGCTGCAGCATGTGAATGACCTCAGGCAACTCGGGGTCACGCCAGGCGAACTCCCTGCATGAGCAAAACAGGCTTCAGGAGGACGGCCCACGATGTAATAATACACTGAACAAAACCTTTGCTATCGAAGTAAACAAGCTTGGCTGAGACAAAGCCTGGAAGTTACCAAAAAAAATCCTAAAATACAGAAGCAAGTTTTCTTCCCATGAATGCAGGCAGGGTCCCAGATGCTTGTGAGCTTGAAGACATCATGCTGCCCAGATGCATGGGGAACAAAGAGAATTCTCAATATGATTAAGTTGTCTACTCCAGTGCTCTTCCTCCTGATCCCAATTTTACATCATTCTACCTATGGAAGCAATCAGCACAGGTAAATAATGCACTTCAGCTAAGCGAGATGTCACTCACGAGGAGAGAGGAGGGGCTGGTGGGAACGGGCAGAGCTGGTGTTAGCCTAGAAATCACCAGTGCTATGAGCCCAGTGATTTTTAGGAAACTCATTATGTATGGTTGCTCTTAATTATAAGATAGAGGCAGAAAAAAGATAAAAAAGAAAAAAAATATTTTAAAAGTGATCCTATATCCAGGGACATCATTCTAGGTACTGCACATGTGTTGATTCACTTATTCTTAGGGCAACCTCACAGATCTGGAAGCTGAGGCAAAGAGGCTACATGGACACATGGGCAGTGGACAGTAGAGCAACATGTGGACTCAGACAGCCTGCCTGTGGAGTCTTCACCCTCAATCACAGTGCTAAGCCACATGAGCACGCCATGGACACACACTTGGCTTTTTTTCAGCTAACATTTAACATAGAATCTTCCAATGTCATTTGATTGTCGGTTGATTATCCTAGTTAAACATGAATTTATGTTTATATTATGTGAAGACCAGAAATGTAGAAAATAGTGCACAGAACAACAAATATGCAGACTCTGATTATGGGATGGAAGCAGTTAATCAAAAAATGAATTAATACCCAATTAACCTTTAAATATTATTTTTAATAATTAGCCACCAACCAATACTTCTCCTATATTTTTAAAGCCCCAGTGTTCCATTTGACCTAGGAAGTCTTCATGGATAAACTTGACTGGTATACTGCAAAGAGGTAGGTTTTCACAAGCATACACACACACACACACACACACCAGGGTACCTCCTAATGTCCATGGGAAATGTAGTTAAAAGGTAAGTTTATTTTGCTGTAAAATTTATTTTTGCAATTTTGGATTGCTTTTTGTAATAGGCATTTTCTGTGAACTCTTTGAATACCCCTTGTACTAACTACCCAAACAAAATATTTAGTGAATTCATTTTATGCTACAGGTGTCACAGTAGGTGTTAGAGATACAAATATTGGATAATACATGGTTTTCTCTACAGGTTCTTACATGCCAAACTAAAAAGTATAATCTTAATGCCAATCACAGGAATTCTCATTTACTAAGTTTCCTTGCATCAGGCATTATTGTGTCAAGAGCTCTGTACTCACTATCTCATCATCCTTCCCATTGCCCCAAGAAGTAAGCACTAGTAACTAATGTTAGACACAGGTAAGGAATTCAGGAGTAGTAATTAAGTGGGGGAGGTTAGTGAAATCCAGGTGCCTACATGTGTCTCTACATGAAAGGAACAGAAGGCTAATGGAGCTTTTCATGCAGGAGCATGAGAAAACGTGACATGGTCACACTTATATGGAAAAGAACTCCACTGGCCAAGTACAAAAAGTACCAGAATTAGACAAGATGGGAGGCAAGGAGACTATTCACTATCCACACAGGAATCCATACTTGCTCAAAACAAAATATAGCCATTTTTGATTTCTCTCTTTCCCTTATCTTCTTCAAATAATTCATCAGCAAGCTCTATTGACTAGTTCCAAAATACTTCACATAAACCAGGTCCATTCATTCTCTCCATCCTGACTGGACCACTCTAATAGTCTCTTACCAGTTCTCTATGCATCAAATATTACCCCTTGCCCACCCACAATCTATTCTTTGCATAGCAGCCAGATGATCTAAAACTGCAGTCAGGGATGAAATGGAGATTTCTGGCAGAACGGGGAACAGGCTGGATGATAACATCATTATACAGACATTAAGAACACAGCAAATGCTAAGAGAGGCAGATAACAGCACAAATAGCACAGAATTTGAGGTTGAATGCCTGGATTCTAGGTCTTTGGTCCTTCGGTTACTGTGATTTTGAAAACACATTAATTATTTGGAGCTTCAGTTTCCCCATCTGTAAAACAGGAACAGTGGAACTATTTTTCTTATTTTTCTTATAGGTTGGCTGTGGTGATGTGCTTGCAATCATGATACAGGTATTTATTAATATCATCATGCCTGTAAAATGAGTTGTTCTAAATAGGCGGATTTTCTGCAATAGTTTTCCTTTCCTTTCCTTTTATCTTATCAACTACATCTAAAGCCAATTATGTATATCTATGCTATATTGTCAGAGTGCATAGAATGTGGTTTAATATTTTATTGAGGGCTTACAATCATTACAAAAAACATTTGTACCACTTTAAATGGCACAGCGATGGTCGGGTAACACCAAGGGTATGCTGGAGCTGGAGCCAGGCAATTAGGCTTGGTTGGCTTGAACCCCAATCTTGATTTAAATTCAGCAGAAATTTACATTGGAATAACTGCTATCAATTTGTGGGCTGAATGGCATCGACTGCCTGCCAGGATTTGCTTCATGAAAACCTAAGCTCAGGCTTCTGCTTTCAGCCGTGATGGAGAAACTGGTGCCCTCCCACATAAACTACAAAAGTGAGCTAAATGCCTGTGGAAACTGTTTCTAGGCCCTGGACAATAGGCAATTCAGAGTGTAATCCCTGAGATGAAGGAAATCCCCAAGGAGCCCTACATCTACCTGGCTTGCTGCCTAGGAGGATTTTTCTGGAACACAATGCAGGAGCTTGGCTCAAGTTATATGGAGTAGACTTAGTGAGGTGAGGGGAGAGACTGGGATCAGGGAGTGTGAAAGTGGTTAGAATGAGCAGGGCAAGGAACTGGAAAGGAGGAGCTATATGAGTCTGTGTGCGAGTCACTCGTAAGTCTTAAGTAGAACACTGGGCTGTGCACGTGCAAGGCACACGTACAGGTCTGGTGGAGGGAAGCTGCTACCCCACCCAGAGCCCAGAAACCAGGTGATGTTGGATTCTTGCCTAGTCAGAAGGAAGAACTTGCTGAGCACTCTAGGAATTGAGGCAAGACTGTGCAAAAGCTGTGTCTTAGGAGTAAGGACCAGACATAGAACAAATTAAGTCATAAGGCTAAAACAAACTGGAGAGAGACCTACCAAAGAACAAAAGCCATCTTTCACAGGATTAAAAGGCTCTGCCAGTAACTTAAGTTACCTGCAGTATCCTAAAGGGAGACAACCTAATCTAGATTCCTTATGTATCATCCACAATAGTCAACATACAATTTAAAATTAGGGGCCGGCGCTGTGGCGTAGTGGGCAAAGCTGCCACCTGCAGTGCCGGCATCCCATATGGGCGCCAGTTGGAGACTTGGCTGCTCCACTTCCAATCCAGCTCTCTGCTATGGCCTGGGAAAGCAGTGGAAGATGGCCCAAGTCCTTCATCCCCTGCTCTTGCATGGGAGACCTGGAAGAAGCTCCTGGCTCCTGGCTTCAGATTGGCGCAGCTCTGGCCATTGCGGTCATCTGAGGAATGAACCAGCAGATGGAAGACCTCTGTCTCTCTGCCTCTCATCTCTCTGTGTAACTCTGACTTTCAAATAAATAAATAAATCTTAAATTTAAATTACTAGACATGCAAAAAAATCAGGAATATATGAATACAAAGATAGAAAATATAGCAACAGAAATAGATCTGGAGACAACTCTGGAGATGGAATCATCAGAGGAGGAATTTAAAATGGTTATTATAAATGTTTTCAAAGACTTAAAGAAAAAGATGCAATAAGGAATGAATAGATGGGCAAATATCATCAGAGACATGGAAACTATAAAAATGGAACCAAATTGAAGTATTTAAAATGAAAAAAAATCACTGGATGGGCTAATGACAGACTGGAGGCTGCAGAAGGACATAAAATTTGAAAATGGATCAGTAAAAAAATAAGCAACTGGGAGAACACAGAGAAAAAAGATTTAAAAACAGTGAACAGAGCTTCAGCAATCTATGAAGTCAGAAGTTACTCTAAATTGTGTAATTTGAGTTATAGAAGAAAAGAAGTTCGGGGCATGAAAAAATTTAAATAGTAGTTGGACATTTTCCAGTCTGGGTAAAAACCTCAATCTACATTCCATGAATCTCACTGAACCCCAAACAGGTTAAATGCAAAGAATACTAGACTTGGGTCCACCAAACTAAAACTGCTGAAAGCTAAAGAGAAAAATCTGAAAAGCAGTCAGAGAGAAGATAGATAATATAATGAGAAAAATGATACAAATGATGTCTGACTGCCTGTCAGAAACAGGAAGTCGGAAAATAATGAATGGCAGCTCCACACGTGCTGAAAGAAAAGGAAAATCCACACACCTGCAAATTCTGAATGTTGTATCTGGCAAAAAAAATAAAAAAAAAATAAATAAAAGTACCCTTTAAAAGTGAGTGAAATAAAAATTTTTCAGATAAATGAAAGCTGAGGATTTTTTGCAAGAAATACAAGAAATGTTAAAGGAAGTTGTTCTTTAGGCGAAGGGAGATGAGCTGAGAAGAAACTTGAACGCATTGGTTGAATAGAACTATAATGGTAAACACGTGGGCAACTATAAAGGATTAACATTTTTTACTTCTCAATTTCCTTAAAAGAAAACTGACCAGTTGCAGTAAAATAATGCTATGTTAAGAGTTTTATAAAATATGTAGGAATAAAACAATTGGTAACATAAAAGTCAAGGGGATGTAAACAGGATTATTCTGTCGAATACCACAAATGAGGCTCTGCTCACAAGAAACACCAAGCATGTTGTCACACTTTAAGTCACCGTCATTTCCCACAGAAGTGCTTTTTATGTTACATACCTTTGAAAAGCATCATTTGTGCTATTAATAAGTTTGGCTTCCAAGTAGACAACTCCAAAAAGACCTAAATTTCTTTTACATAATAACTTCTCAGGCTATTCTGTAGAATTAATAATAAAAGCTTACAAGTAAATAAAATATTAATATTTTTAAGTTGTTCTTTTTAAAATTGCAAATCAAATGATACTTGTTATGACCTTTCATTCGGGCTTGAATATTCAAACTTCAAATTTACCTGAACTGCAATTTCAGCTAGAATAAATGCACCTGTTGTCATAAGATAATCATTTATTCATCTTATGAAATGCATTATCAGTAAAGTTTCACATAATCAGAGCTCGCCATAATAGTTTTATGCATTAGACTATGAAATTATCATACTATGAATAGCTGAAGTATATTACCATACACGAAATCCTTGTTTATAGTGAATCAACTCATATTAGAGGTCAAAACTAATGTCATCAAGGGCAGATATTAAACTCAGAACTCTAATCATACTTCACTGCTTTCCTGGGTAGCTATTATTTTCTCTGCAAGTTCATCCAAGGTATGGTCTAAATTACCCATAGTTCAAACTCCTTTTGGCAACTTCTATATCTATGAGTGCCCCAGTCTTTTTTTTTTTTTTTTACATGTTTTGTTGTTACTTTGAGAATTAAGAAAATGAAATCATGTAAGGCATTTCTGACAACTATATTGGAGGTGCTATTAAACAAATATTTTTTAAAATCCTGAAGATGATAAAAAATAAAGAAGGACTAGAAGCCAATGTATGTAAAGCCTTAAAGAATTTTAGGGATAAAAGGGAATAGGTAAAGTGGTTTTTAGTGAAGCAGTGGGCTTCCCATTCAACTCTAAAATACCTTGAGTTATTTTGTTTTAATGACCAACACCTCACTCATCAGTTTCATTCATTAGAATAAGTTGGTAGATAATAATTGTTGCTAAAAATGAATCAATACTTTTAAGCATTTTCCAGTGAAACAACTATTTGTGAGAGAAGAGTGAATGAAATCCTGCTAACACATGCCTTAAAATAGCACTGTAGCTGCTTAAAATTTAGTGACAATTTCACTCTTTCAGAAATGAAAATCCTTCTAGTTTCAAAATATCTTTAGTTATTTCCTGAATATTTTAAGTGATTTTCATTAAAGATGAAGCCAAGTTTTCAAAATTGATCAAGCACTGAAACTCATACTTAATAAAAATTGCTATCTGCATGACCAAACAAATTAAAAAGGAAAAAATCATCTATTATTTACCAAATATTTTTTACTTTTGAGAAATGAGAATTTCTTGTAAACTATTTCCTCCTAAACGGCAGATAGCTTTTCAAAGGAGTTTTAAAAACTCTACTTAGGGGCCAGCGCTGTGGTGTATCAGGTAAAGCTGCCGCCTGCAGTGCAGGCATACCATATGGGCACCGGTTCAAGACTCGGCTGTTCCACCTCCAATCCAGCTCTCTGCTATGGCCTGGGAAAGCAGCAGAAGATGGCCCAAGTACTGGGATCTCCTGCACTCACATGGGAGACCTAGAGGAAGCTCCTGGCTCCTGGCTTCAGATCAGTGTAGCTTCAGCCCTTGTGGCCATTTGGGGAGTGAACCAGTGGATGGAAGATTTCTCTCTCTCTGCATTTGCCTCTGCCTCTCTGTAACTCTTCCTTTCAAATAAATAAATAAATCTTAAAACACAAAACAAAAAACTCTACTTAGCATTGATCATCATTCAAAATGTAGAGAACACTGGTCTCTCCCAGAGCAAAGCAATTGTATTCATTTTCTGAAGTCCTCATCCAGGGCTCATGACAAGGGACAAGAGGTAAAAGGATCCAGTAAAGTCTTCTGTTTAACTCCAAGAGGCTCTCCCAGGTGGTTGCTTGGTGAAGTGTTTCAGTGATGAACACTGCAGACATTCCTCCAGATCTGTGCATTTTCTAACTTATTAAAGAATAAAAAGAAGGAATCTCTCTTTAAAATGAAATTAGACTCAAGGATCTATATAAATAGAATACAACTGGCAGTATTAGAGATAAGGAGTTACTGATTTATAACAGACTTAGCAACTTAAAGTTAGAATGCGGGAGCTGGTTGGTTCTTGTGACACGGGAGTACTCTGGAGACTCCTAACGGGTACTCGCCTGGGGTCTTTCTGAATGCTGTCTATTGATGGGGATCTGGTGGTGCCATCGTCACCCGGTGCTGCGTGCTGGAGCCTGTTATAATTGCACTCTTGTACTCGGTACTGGATCGGCCTGTAGGGCTCCGCATAGGTAGCTGTTGTGTTCAGAGCATAATTATTTCTTTGGTATGTAAGGGTACTTCGTTGGCTGGATGTCCTTTGTAGATTTCCAACACCTACTAGAAAGTCAACATTTTGAAAAAAATGAGTATGTTCTCCCTGAGATCATACTTTTCAAAAGTAAAACATTTTTAACTTTAAGAAGTTAAGAAGTTTGGCAATTTTAGATGTCAATTTTATTAGCAGGAAATAGCAAAACCGAAACTATAAATATGCTTATATAGTAGGCCTTATAAGTTTACTATAATGCAGTAATTTAAAAATTCCAAGAGAAATAAGAATTAAGCTGACCTTAGAAACAAATAACAGCACAATTTCATAACTTCATTTTACTGATAAAAAACAAGGTAACTGCTCAAATTTGTAAATAATCGAAACCATCAAACTTCTTAACATGTAAATATACACGTTACCTTGTTTCGATACACATTTTATTTCTACGCCTGAGGATCTTGGTAACATTGGAAAATATACTTCCCAAGAGGGGAAGAAGATTGATAAATCAAATTATCCAATAGCTATTCCCATAGGTTATTGCATGATGCTAAGTGTAAAGGCGCTATATGCTGTATTAAGTATTTCTTTTATAATTACTTCAGCAGATGGCTCTCTACATATTCTTTCTGCAATCAAAAATTTCAACAGTATTTATTTCTTCCCTCTATTCAAGAAATTTTTATGTAAAGGACATAAGATCCAGTGAATAACTTCTTCACTGAAATCTGCTGAAAACTGGAGCACAGTGCCTCAGTGGACTAAGCTGTCAGTTTCCAGCAAAGAACCAATTCAAATTCTTCTCCCCCTGCTGTTCTAGGAGGCACAGCTCCTAGAGTTGTGCCTCTTACAGGTCATCATTGCTACTTGAACTTCATTTGTGTGCCTGGTAATAAATCTGTAATGCTTTTATTTAAAAACCAAAGCCAACACCAGAGACTCCATGGGCCAGCCTGGCAGTGCAATCTGGCTGCTCACACTGCCTACAGCTTCTGCTCTATCATCCATCACAGTGCGGCATAAACAGGAGGGCTGGGACGCAAGGGAGTGATGCTGCAGCCCGCATTCTGAACCTAAGTGGTCAGAGGACATCCAACATCTAAAAGAGGGGACTGGCACTCCAGATGCGTGATATCAAGGATAGCAAGGCCACTAATGTATGGGTTTTCTCCAAATTGTTGTTCTGGGCATGAAAATGATAAAGCAATTTTCAAACAAAGGTTTTCTTTCTATATCTGATTTGCTTCTAACCCAAAGAGTCTCAGATTTATAACTTTACAAATTTGTTCCCAGATTAACAGTACAATCACTATGTTCACCAATTGGGATTGTACCCAGGTAAAAATATATCACCTACAAACAGGTTTTAAATGAACTTCTCATTTACTGTTTACTGATCTGCTGTGACAGCTGCTTACATGACTTCCTCGGCACAGGGAACGCAATCTCAATCAAGTCCTTCTACTGTTGGGTTCATGAAATCGGGAAAGCAGCTGCACACAGCTGCCGCCCACCTGAGCCTGTGCGGAACAGCGCCGTCTGGGACCCCTGGAGCTCCACAGTTCCGTGGTTTGGGCTGCGGTACACTGGGCTGTAATAGGTCCTCCCCTCGTATATAGGGGTGATGTGCAAGTCCGGAGACACAGCTGAACGAAGGTCTGGACCAAGCTGACTGTGTTGACTAGCGTAGGAACTCCGCAAGCCTGGAGGCAGGAAAATCCCATCAGTAAGTACTGGGAAAATCACCCCGAGGGGAACCATGAACCCAACCACAAGTCTCACCTAGAGGACCAAGTGTGCAGTCTAAACACCTAGACTGGTTGAGTTTTACAAAGGAAAGATGCCGGGTTGAAAAGGACTCTGAATCTATTCCTCAAATCAAACCTTCTAAGAAGCACATGCTAGCAGCGCTTCACCTCACGCTCCTCTCCAGGCCTGTAGCCCCCTCCACCCCTCCCAACTCCCAAGTGGGCATCCAGCTCTGTGGGGCTGGCTCACCCCGTCTCACACAGTGTTCAATCCCAGTGCCTGGGATGAAGCCTATGCAACGTACTAAGGAAGAACTGTTTTTAAAATGTCTCTCAGCTGATTCACATCTTAGTTTTTGAGGAAAACACTAGAAGTTTTATGCTACAAAGTTGCATATATTATCAGTAAACTGCTAAAATTCATCAAGCATTATGAAATACTATTTTATTCTTTGACATTGTCGTATTTTTCCTTTCTTTTAAGAAAACAAAAACCACGTTTATAGGTATGCACATACCAGACTCTTGGTTACCTTCTTTCTAGTATAAAGGAGAAGTCCTAAGTTAGTACTACATTGACATTGAGACAATTAAAATAGTTTCATTCAAATTGCTGATAAGTTTGCACATGCAACTAACGATAAAGAGATGTCAAAGATTTATTTTCTTTGGAAAATTGAATTAGTACATTCTGTATTATGATGCTCAGAAGTCTGTGATTTGTCTTCATTAGTAAGAAAAAATTGGTCACCGGCTAAGCTTACATTCCAAATACAAGCAAGTGAAAGCTTAAACATATCTGAATTCAGTTGGCATATATCTGTTTTTAAAAAAGTTACAAATTATTAGCACAGTAAATAATTATAAAAGCATAGATTGTTCCCATCGTGTTAGCTCAGTTAATCAAATAACAATTAAAAGCAGATGGGCCTGAATATGAGTGATAATTATGTTGCTTAGTAAGGAGGGATGAGAAAGTTAATAAACACAGAAACCTTCGAAAGAGAATGATTCCCGCCTACTCTGGACAGCAATGCGACAAGGGGAGAAACTAAATAAACCTCTCAATACCAGCCTGCAGCTGCAGGCTCCCCAGTTGCTAAAATGGAGATAGGGGGTTTCCACAATTTTATAACTGGAAGACTGGCCAAATCTTTTCAAATCCTAGGAAACTAAGAGGCCAAAAGGATGTGTAATTCCCCTCCACAGAGAGCTAGTAGGTCCTCGTGGGGCTGTGAGCAATCCGCAGGTCAGTATGTCATTATACCTCATAATGGATGCGGCGGGGTCCCAAGGATCGAGGTGTGGGCAACCTTGACCTCCCCAGGACCTTCCACAAACATGAGCGTAAAGAGGGAGTTTAAGCCCACCAGGGAGGGCTGTGTGGATGCCAATCTGATGCTGAAGGCGAGAGAATAACCGTTATCAAACAGTTCTATGGATGACTGCAGCTCTGCATTCCCTGGCAGATTTCTTATTAGCAGAGTATAAGCCTTCTGCTTTATGGAACTCAGGAGTACTTTTTCTTATTAATTGTGACATACAGTAGGTGGGTGGTGAATCAACCTCGTCTCTGGGAACCTCTTCAAAATGAGGTGCTGGCTGGCGCCGAGGCTCACTTGGTTAATCCTCCACCTGCAGCGCCAGCATCCCATACGGGCACCAGGTTCTAGTCCCGGTTTTCCCTCTTCCAGTCCAGCTCTCTGTGTGGCCCGGGAGGGCAGTGGAGGATGGCCCAAGTGCTTGGGCCCCTGCACCTGCATGGGAGACCAGGAGGAAGCACCTGGCTCCTGGCTTTGGATTGGCGCAGCTCCGGCTGTAGCGGCCATTTGGGGGGTGAACCAACAGAAGGAAGACCTTTCTCTCTGTCTCACTGTCTATGACTCTACCTGTCAAATAAAAATAAAAAAAAGAAACAAACAAAAACCCCAAAATGAGGTGCCATTGCCCTGCTCCCCAGCCCACAGACACCATGACTTCACTGGGACACTCTGAAAGTCACTCACACTCAGGCAGGGGCTGGCTGAGGACCACGCAGTCCTGAAGCTCACCAGGCCTCATGCTCCCACCAGCCACTGCAGCTTGAACTGACAGCAAAGCATCCTGCACCACCATCAGAATGCTACAGACCTGGCTGGCTTCTTAACTGGAATCCATGCAAACTGAAAACTTTTGTAGGCATTTACTGTAACTGCACGGGAACGGTAGGAAAATGAGCTCCAAGCCATTTAAAACTATAAAAAGTAGCCAGCAGGCATTCACTTGTTGCAAGCTTATTTGTAAAATTAAATATTAAATGAGACAGGCTGTAACAGGAAAAGGTATAGAGTTGGTATTGAGATGTAACACTTTATTAATATTAAAAATTGTTTTGAAAACAATGTCTGCTACTGTTTTTGTTTACATGTTCATGCCTTAAGCGCACGCGCACACACACACACACAGTCTTGTAGATCAGCATTTAAAAAACTGCTTAGACCCAGGAGATTAAGTCCAATGAATATGTGTAGAAAGTCCACCATAACTTAGTATTACTGGAGGTAGACTATAGGTAATTATGTTCTATAATCAGCATTAGGAAATTTTCCAGGAGCATTTATACAGATTAATTTTTAATAACCTCACTTGCTCTTACAAATAATGGAAAACCATGACTCCACAGTATTATTTACCCAACTTATCATTTCTTTTTGCAATCTCACAAATACATACACATTAGATTACCTATTACAGTGATATATGTGATTCAAAACCTTTGTATCTAAGACATTAGAAATAACATAAATATATCAAACATCAGGTTTTTCTCCAAATTTTTCCTGACATGTTATATTTGTACTGAGTGAATAGTTCAGAACATGTGTGTTTTTCTGTGGTAGGAAGTAAGTTCACACATGTATCATCATTTAAATGACAAGATCATCAAATGGTCTAGTCCCCAAAACTATTAAAAAATAGTGCTCTAAGCTTCAAACTTCTAAATTAAGAGTAATAGCAGGCCGGCGCCGTGGCTTAACAGGCTAATCCTCCGCCTTGCGGCGCCGGCACACCGGGTTCTAGTCCTGGTTGGGGCGCCGGATTCTATCCCGGTTGCCCCTCTTCCAGGCCAGCTCTCTGCTATGGCCCGGGAAGGCAGTGGAGGATGGCCCAAGTGCTTGGGCCCTGCACCCGCATGGGAGACCAGGAGAAGCACTTGGCTCCTGGCTTCGGATCAGCACAATGCGCCGGCCGCAGCGGCCATTGGAGGGTGAACCAATGGCAAAAAGGAAGACCTTTCTCTCTGTCTCTCTCTCTCACTATCCACTCTGCCTGTCAAAAAAAAAAAAGAGTAATAGCAAATATGACAGGCACACCACTTTTTAAAGTTAGAGTAAAAGAAAGGAATTCAGAAATTAGGATCCACATTCAACTCAAGTGGCCAGGAAGGTGACAGGAAACCAACTTCCCTAGTATGTTTTAAAGAAGAATGTAAAGTGTTAGGAAAAAAGCAATCAGATAGAGGCTAGGTTTCATATCCACCTTGCTCCTGTCCTCCCCTGAAACATAAATTCTTTTCACACCTGCACTGTCAGAGAAATAGTCCTTTTAAACCAGAGAAGCAGAGCCCTGTCAGGGTTAAACACAGAGATGGTAATTCAAGTGCTGCCTCCTTCTTGGCTCCTCACTCCACTTCCTGCAGGCTGGAGGTTTTTGCAGGGCTCTTCTACGTGGTGAGGGTGAAGGTGAAAAAATAAGGAAGTCCACAGAACTGTTCAGAGTCTAAGGTTTCCTTGGGAGAGAGATCTTCATAAAGGATTCCTACCATATAGCTGCGTACTTTGCAGGGCATACCAGAAACTACCTAAGCTGAGCACACTTCTCTGATGGCTGAATGAAAAAGAATTCCCTTGAGCTCAAATTTAAGTTTAATTTAATTCACCTTCCTGAAATATTCAATTAAAAAAGACTTCACTGAGGGCCGGCACTGTGGCGTAGTAGGCTAAGCTTCCACCTGTGGTGCTGGGATCCCACAAGGGTGCCCGTTCGTGTCCGGTTCTTTTTTTTTTTTTTTTTTTTTTTTTTTTAATTTTTGACAGACAGAGTGGACAGTGAGAGAGAGAGACAGAGAGAAAGGTCTTCCTTTTTGCTGTTGGTTCACCCTCCAATGGCCGCTGCGGCCGGCGCATCACGCTGATCCGAAGCCAGGAGCCAGGTGCTTCCTCCTGGTCTCCCATGTGGGTGCAGGGCCCAAGCACTTGGGCCATCCTCCACTGCCTTCCCGGGCCATAGCAGAGAGCTGGCCTGGAAGAGGGGCAACCAAGATAGAATCCGGCGCCCCGACCGGGACTAGAACCTGGTGTGCCGGCGCAACAAGGCGGAGGATTAGCCTGTTAAGCCACGGCGCCGGCCCGTGTCCGGTTCTTGTCCCATCTGCTCCTCTTCCCGTCCAGCTCTCTACTATGGCCTGGGAAAGCAGTTGAAGATGGCCCAAGTCCTTGGGCCCCTGCACCCACGTGGGACACCCGGAAGAAGCTCCTGGCTCTTGGCTTGGCTCCGGCCTTTTGGGGAGCAAACCAGCAGATGGAAGGCTCTCTCTGTCTCTCCTTTCTGTAACTTCACTTCTCAAATAAATAAGTAAAATAAAATAAAAAAACACTTTACCTTTCCTAGAAGCTATGAATAGAATGCTAATTTTGCTCGACAGATATATTTTAAAGTTTTATAGATAAAACTCCCCAAACAAAAAGACAAGCGATAAAATGGGAAACAGTTGAGAAGTATATTACAAGGGGCAGATTTATGTCAAGTATGAAAAGTGTTTAGAGATTATAAATTTAGACAAAAGAGTTCAACCTGTGGATTTAAGAAAGATGAAATGAATACATGAAATTTGTTCCCTTTATATAAATTAAAGTTTGGGGTCAGTGCTATGGCATAGTGGGCTAAGACTCCACCGGTGGCGCCAGCATCCTATATGGGTGCCGGTTCTAGACCCGGCTGATCCTCTTCCAGTCCAGCTCTTTGCTATGGCTTGGGAAAACTGTCAAAGATGGCCCAAGTACTTGGGCTCCTGCACTGGCCTGGGAGACCTCGAGGAAGCTCCTGGCTTTTGGCTTAGGATTGGCCTAGTGTTGACCTCCTGCCTCTCCCTTTCTCTCAAATAAAAAAAAAAATCTTAAAAAAAAATAAATTAAAAAATTTACTAAGAAAAAGATGAATGAAGTGGCTAATAAACATGAATCTTCAATCTGAGCATAATTCAATGAAAGCCACTTAAAATAGCAAGGTACAGTTTTTTACCTATCAGAATGACAAAAACAAAACAAATGGACAAAATGCAGTGCTAGCCAAGTATTGGGAAATAGGCACATTCCTAAACTATTGATAGAAGTATAAGTCCCTCTAGTTAAAGTGATCAGTATAAGTTCATAATTGATCATAAAGATATGATTAAGTGTCAAAGGGATCACACAAACAAGACCAGTGTCTGCTAATACTAACTGATAGAATTAAAAAGGAGAACGATCCATAGCAGACTCATAGAATGGCAGATGTCCTAAACAGCACTCTTACCTCAGAATCAGCCCTTAAGGCATTTGGATCTTGCTAAAAAGCCCATGAGAGTTTCTCAGGCATGGAAAGCCAAGACGCTGTGGCAAAAAAATAACCTAAATCAAAGATCTCTGTGAGTGAGATCCCAGTGGAAAGAATGGGCCATCAAAAAAGGAGGTACCTTTCTCTGAGGGGAGGAGAGAGCTTCCACTTTGATTATGGTCTTGTCTAAATAAGGTCAGAGTTTGTGAACACAAGAGGCTTCCATAGCCTTGGCAGTGCATGACAAGAGCCTCGGGTGATTACTGACGTCATAAATAAGAGTGTCAATTGTTAAATCAACAACGGGAGTCACTGTGCACTTACTCCCCATGTAGGATTTCTGTGCTTATGTGAATTAACAGTAAAACTAGTATTCAAACAGTACTTTATACTTTGTGTGTCTGTGTAGGTGAAAACTGTTGAAATCTTTACTTAGTATATACTAAATTGATCTTCTGTATGTAAAGATAATTAACACTGAATCTTAATGAAGAATAGGATGAGAGAGGGAGTAGGAGATGGGATGGTTTGCAGGCAGGAGGGAGTTTATGGGGGGTAAAACTGCTATAATCCAAAAGTTGTACTTTTGAAATTTATATTTATTAAATAAAGGTTAAAAAAAAGAAAAAAAATAATTTTAAGGCCCTGAAACCTTCTTGGAGGACAAATGACAATATCTCTCTAAGTAAAGTTTTATACATATTTTGATGCAGTACTTCAAGAAATAAATCCCTTAGCTATCACAGTGCTAAGTGAAATATTCAGGAAGAAGAACATATATTTCATCATCTTTATTATCTAAAAATGACAAGCTAAATGTCCATTATAGGGAAGTGACTAAATAAATTATAACACATCATAAAATGGCAGTCTGAGGCATCTAGTAAGAAAGAACGAGGTAGAGTTCTTGGTCACATTAAGTGAAAGGAACCAGATAGTCAAGCTGTATATGACAGAATCCCATCAGAATAAAGGAAAACACAATGTAGATGAGGGTATGTGAAAATGTTCATGGAAAACAGAAGATAAATTATTTTGGTGCAAAAAATTTTTGAAATCCATGAATATGAGAAGTCTTCAAAAAGCCCACAGAGAATGTATATTATGAAGGACTCCAAAATTTTTGCACCCAAATCAACTGATCTATTAATGACATTTTCTGAAAACTTTTAAGTGTGCTCATATGTAAGTACATATGTAAGTACCCTGGGGAAGGGTAACAGGAGCTTGGCTTTTCCTGCTCGTCACATATTTTCCTGTACCATTCTAATTTTTACCATTCTGTATATGTCACTTTTAAAATACAATTTGAAACACTAGTTAAGGACAAAATTCATTTTACTAAGAACAATAAAATCTTTACAGTCTGTGGGAAACTCTCCATGAAAAAAACCCTGATGTGAACAGCTGTAGCACTAGGCACGCGGTGTCTTCCTGACCTAATCTGAGTGGCATTTAAAGGGGGATTCCTAACAGTATTGTGTATTTACCACTGGGATGCCAAAATCAAAGTAGGGGGTAAACTTCATATTCTAGTCTATACTACCAAAGCATTGCTATAGGAAAAAAAGTTAAGTATGTTATGTTAAAAAATATTCTGAAACCATCTTGAATATAACTTTTGGGTAGATGTAGGGGTAGGCCTGACTGGTGAAAAATCTTTCATTAAAAAAACAAATCTGAGGGTGAGCCTTTGGCCTTAGTGACTGAGATGTTCACATCCCATACTGGAGTGTCCCGATTCGTGTCCTGGCTCAGCTCCAAACTCTAGGTTCCTGTTAGCACACACTCTGGGAAGAAGCAGGTGACGGCTCAAATAGTTGAGTCTCTTCCACCCATACGGGAGACCCAGACTGAGCTCTTGGACCCTGGCTTTGGCCTTAGCTGTGGTAGGCATTGGGGACATGAACCAAGAGATGGGAGCTTTCTCTTTCTCTGTCTACCTCTCTTTCAGATAAATAAGTAAGTGTATTTAAACAAAATCAAGAAACAGCTTGATTCGAATTCCAACCACTAAAATTCAAGAAAGGGCATTTTAATATTTTGAGGGGGAAACATTTAATTCAACTCAAATTCTGCTGATACAAATGTATATAATTTCATGGATTCAGATTTATAGAGCTCAAAAGATAAACAAAACTGAAGTTTACGGTGTAAGTCTTTCTTTTTCTTTTTTTTTTTTTTAAAGATTTTATTTATTTATTTGAGAGGTAGAGTTACAGACAGTGAGAGGAAGAGACTGTCTTCCTTAGTTGGTTCACTCTCCAATTGGTTGCAACGGCTGGAGCTGTGCCAATCTGAAGCCAGGAGCCAGGAGCCTCTTCTGGTCTCCCATGCGGGTGCAGGGGCCCAAGGACTTGGGCTATCTTCTACTGCTTTCCCAGGCCATAGCAGAGAGTTGGATCAGAAGAGGAGCAGTCGGGTCTCAAACAGGTGCCCATATGGGACGCCAGTGCTGCCGGCAGAGGATTAACCTACTGCGCCATGGCGCTGGCCCCTACAGTGTAAATATTGAGATAAAAACAAGCTCTTTCCCATGCAATGCTTCTGTTTCAGCTATATTTCCCCAGAATTCCTCACTGGGCTATCTGGCGGGCCACCGCCTGGTACTCACCTGTCAGGCTGTCTGGCCGAGGTGGAACCATCCTCTCGTAAATGTCATACTGCTGCTGTCCGAATTGCTCCATGTCATGAACAGTCCTTTGCAGTGAAGGTCCCAGATGCTGTGGTACGGCAGTCATCCCTGAGCGTTTGGGGGACGATGACCCCACCTGGCCTTGGGATGGGGAAGCTACTCGAGTCTGTGCATCCGTGAGGGTCAGCGGGGACCCCACTCTGGTGGTGGTTTGGTATTGAGGGGTTGGTCCGTTGGGATTGGAGGTCTGCCGGGAGGTGACTGACCCAATCCGGCGCACGGCTGTTGGGGAGGCGGGTCTCTGTGAGTACGGAGAGGCTGCCCGCTGAGCAGGCAATGTGGTGGACGAGTAAGCACTGGGGTTCAGAGGTCGGGAGTCCGTCACCGATGGAGAGCCAAATCCACTACCCAGAGAAGTTCTCAGTGACCCCCTTGAAGGAGACACGCCTGTGCTGATAACATAAGAAGGAGACTGCGCTCTAGATGGAACTGAACTAACTCTTCTCATGGCCCGATTGGCTACTGATGGCTGATGGAAGGGGGGAGAAAAGAGAATTGGGTTTATCCAGGGTTTTGTGTCCATTACAGAAAAAAATGCACATAGCTCACTACAGAATGTGAACTCACTGCTTATTTTAGTCATCCAAGTTTCTCTTCCTTTTCATGCCCTAGAGTTAGATCTTAATTTTTCCTCACAGTGCTCTTCTTGCTCTGCATTATTATTATTTTTTTTTTTGGGTCGTTAAGTCTGAACACTAAAATGAACCAGTAAAGACAACTGAATACATGTAATATTCCTTTTTATTTTTGTCTTTACATTTTTTACCTTCTGCCTATGCATTTTTCACAACATATACAATGTTTTATTACAAGTGTTACCAATAACTTATTTGTAAGGACCACAGGTGCAATGTACTTATTTCATTCCCTGTGAGCCAAAGGTACTGTACTTTTGTAAAACAGAAAGGATTAAAAAAATACATCAGTCTAAGTGTAGCCACAGGAGAATTTATAATTGTCTAGTCTTTCTGGGTTGGCCCCATTAACAAAAGGAATGTGTCCTTTCAATGTGCAATAAGTGAACATTTGGGTAGAGTCTGGGTCCACTGCTCTTCCCTGTGAATTTACTTCAAGGGACAGCTTGGCTGCACAGGTGCTCTAGCCTAATTTGTTGTTCCTTTGGTTTGAGTATAGCTTCTTATGATTTTAGCCATTTCTTTTTACCTTCTCTGGTCTATAGCACTTAGCATTAGCTGAGCAATTTTGAGGACACGTAAAGAAAGATTCCCCCAAATCTGTCCCAATAGGAGGAATGCTCAAGGTCTTGGCTGAGTTCTTGGCTCAGCAAGCTGGAAAAGACCTGAATAGGGATTGAATATTTCTGCCATGGCTGATTCTGATAAGAATCCATAGACTGCTGCAAACATAGCAGGTGGCAGATGCCTTTCTTGATGTTGTACAACAATGAAGACGAACAATATCTGGACCATATAAGTGGGTGAGGATGGTTAGTGTGGGGAAAGAGGCATTGGGAAAAAGGAGAGCAGGATAAAAAATGGAAACTGACACAGGGGTCCAGGTTACAGGTCCAGGACCAGGGTGCCCTGTTATCTCCTGATTGCTAGAGTGCATTTGCCATCAACCCTTTCCATTTTTAATTGTGACAATAAGGAAAGAAGCAAGGATAAGAGATGGACTTTGTACACTCTTTGATGTCCTAAGAGCATGTATGCTTTGCTGGCAGGTGTCACAAGCAACTGAGCTGGTTGAAACACCTGCTCTGACACCTCAAGTGTGCTCAAGTTCCACAGTTGTGGAAGACAACAGCCTTGAAGAAGCAAAGCTGAGGAGGCAAGAAGACAGTATGTAAACAAAGCAAGAAGGATGATAAGTACAAAAGGCAAGAAAGATGAAACTTAAAATTTAGTGAGCAGTTGGGAAGTTAATATGTGTGCTGGGGTAACAACAGTGCTAACAATAAGAAAAGATAATCTCACACGACTTGCAGCTATCAAAATGGAACATTTGACCTAGATAGCTAAACAATGTGTTGCCAAAACTACATACAAAATAAGTCTTAGAGACCCCTTTGCTACATAATTTCTCAGCTTCAGGAACAAAATCAATTTACTGTAAGTTAAAAAATAGGTAACACAATCACTGTGACATGGAAAAATGTAGTTGCTACAGTTGAGGTAATTGCTGATAAAAAGAATGACTTCAGATCTGCTGACACAGAAATTCACCTAAGTCGATGAACTCCTGTAGGCATTTAGTCCAAAGCTTCTCAAACTTTTCCACTAAAGAATCCTTAAAAGCAAAGGAATAAATGTGTATTTTAAGGACTGGGAGGGCAGCTTGGAGGAGCTTGCTCGATTTCCCATGTACTATGTTTGTGTTTGTTTTAATGCAAAAAGGTTTCTTACCATTTCTCCTAAGTCACTGAGAAGAAGCACTGGGGACCCTGCCTCCTGCTGTATGCACCTGCAGAGCTCCTGTACTGCATTATGGGGAGCACAGTGTTCACCTAATTTCTCTGATTATCTTGCCAGCTTTTGGCTCCATGTTACTGGGGTCAGGCAGAGAATTGCTCTCACTGGTTA
The DNA here is from genome assembly GCF_033115175.1 of Lepus europaeus. Classification (NCBI taxonomy): domain Eukaryota; kingdom Metazoa; phylum Chordata; class Mammalia; order Lagomorpha; family Leporidae; genus Lepus; species Lepus europaeus. The sequence goes on along the minus strand of NC_084827.1, from coordinate 100,735,730 downwards.
CTACCATGCAAGACTTCTACTACTTCTCCTAAACCTGAATTATTCTTTCAGCTACTAAGTTAGAAAACTCTAATTTAATAAAGTGGACATGCCCCTTTAAAATGACTTTCTATAAGCAGGAATATATATAATATATATATATATATTCACACATATATATATATATTACTAGTAAAAGAAATGTGCTTTTAGAGAACGACTCTAGTGGTGAAGGTAAAAATTTTTGGGTTAGAATGGGACAGTCCCATTGTATGCAGGGAAAAAGTGCTATTTTCTATAGCATATTTTAGTTCCAGTTTTTTTAAAAGCTTATAACCCTTCAGGGACTAAAACATTCCATTCTGTTATTTTACTCTTCCCTTGGACTCTTCTCCTTATACCAAACTTGTTTCTGGAGTTACTCTACTGAGTCTTGAAATTTATCAAAATTCATTAATAGGAGTTAATTAATGGAAGGAAATATATATTTAGGTTTTATGCCTAAAATATACTTAACATCATAATGCAAATAGTGTAAAATGACTTCGCTACTTTATTCATTTTATAAATTCAAAATTGACTTATCTTAATCAGGAATACCTGTAACAGATACTCAAATTGGAGGGTATTTCTATATAAGGAGCTTGGCGTGTCTGCTTTACCTGAACCAGTGTTTGTCCTTCAGCTCTTGAATTCCTCACCAAATGGTTATTGGTTGATCCTATGAATGAATGCTGTTGTCTATTATCAGCCTTGCTCACGTTCTGGCTGTTGTGCAAACTCCCTGCTTCCTGGTATCCACTGTCGGAATAAGAATTCATTTGTGTTGAACTTCTTGAGTTACCCAATGATCCTGTAGGAATGAAACCGGTAGGAAATATCTCTGTTATACACTGCTGATGCTCACTTTCAAAAAGGAAAAATAGTAAAAGCAAACCCAATGCTTAAAAGATGATACAACAGACCCTCACTTTCATGGAGAGATGTCTGTTCTGGTGAATAGAGAGTCCCTTGTTCTGGCTCTGTCCTGATGAGATAGTTGTTGGGATGGACAGCGTCAGAAACTCTAGGTTTGCTTGCACCAGTATTTGGCACCTCTGTAAGAAGATTAAGATAAATCAGCTTAATCTATTGACAATAGTATACAAAAACTTGCTTTAAAAGGTTAAGATATCTGTCACTGGCATCATGTAATTTACATGTTAAATATATATGTTAATGTATGGTTATATTTTCACATTAAACAGCACATTTTGACTTACATAAGTGAATGTGTTCGGGGCCAGTGCTGTGGCTCAGTGGGAAAAGCTGCCACATGCAGTTCTGACATCCCATATGGGCGTTGGTTCGAATCCTGGCTGCTCTATTTCTGATCCAGCTCTCTGCTAGGGCCTGGGAAAGCGGTAGAAGGTGGCCTAAGTCTTTGGGCCCCCGCACTTGTGTGGAACACCTGGAAAAAGCTCCTGGCTTCGGATCGGCACAGCTCCAGCTGTCACAGCCAATTGGGGAGTAAACCAGCAGATGGAAGACTTCTCTTTCTCTCTGCCTCTCCTTCTCTCTCTGTGTAACTCTGACTTTCAAATAAATAAATAAATCTTAAAAAAAAAAAAAAGTGAATGTGTTCAACGTACTCAGAGTTCACTAACACATTTTGCCAATTTCCTAAGTCTTTTCTGCCCTAATTTAACTTACACTCCTATTAAATCAAAATCTGAAAACTGATCTTGTTCCCTCTTGGGAAACTCACCTCTGTCCAAGATGTTTAATAAACCGAGTGAGAACAGTGACTAAATACTTTAAAAAAGGTCTTCCATATCCTAAACTTGTAAAACGAACACTTACACAGGATCCGCACTAGGGAGCTTCTTGATGACACTTCTGAAAGTAAGGCCAACTTTTCATGGCACTGGCAGCGCTCTCAGAGCTGCAAACAACGGGAACGTTAACTTCTCACCCGATGCTTATTTTATACATTTAATGTTTCTAACCTGATGATCATTTCCTCTAGGCAAACTTAACTCATTTTAACTGTACCATTCGAACTTGAAAAACAATCTCCAGTTTATCTCTTTCCCCACACCAATTTGTTTTTTCTAATGCTGTAAATTTTGATTGTGTAGATCATCAAATAGGTTTTTCCTCTAGCGTCGATGAAATATATTTTCTCATGTTCTGACTACCTTCATGACAAGTCTCTTTCTTCAGTTCTAACCTTTATGTTGCTAACTTCTCGGCAGTCCTGTGTGACTCTCATGTCAAAGACTTGAGGTGTTATCACATTCTGAGTTCAATATAAAATTGCAAGGACTGCAAGGTCTTCACTAATCTTTCTTCCTTTCTTTCCCTCCCCCATCCCCCCGTTTTTTTTTTTTTTTTTTTATTTGACAGAGTTAGACAGTGAGAAAGAGAGACAGAGAGAAAGGTCTTCCCTCTGTTGGCTCACTCTCCAAATGGCTGCCATGGCCAGCGCTGCATCGATCCGAAGCCAGAGGCCAGGTGCCTCTCCTGGTCTCCCATGTGGGTGCAGGAGCCCAAGCACCTGGGCCATCCTCCACTGCCCTCCTGGACCACAGCAGAGAGCTGGACTGGAAGAGGGGGGCAACCGGGACAGAACCCAGCGCCTATATGGGATGCCGGCGCCGCAGGCGGAGGATTAACCAAGTGAGCCATGGCGCCAGCCCCTGTTTTTGTTTCTTAAGACTGTATTACTTGCTGGGCTCTAAGAATGCCTTTCTAAGAAAAGATACAAGATACCCTCAAAAAAAGCTCACAGAAAATTCTTATTATGAAAAACCTATGCTGGATTTAAAAAAATTTTTTTGACCAAAATAAACATGTTCTTTTTAAAATTCTATGTAAGGTTTACAAGTTTCATGTATTTCACATGTGCAGATTTAGGAACACAGTGATCTTTCCCACCCTAACTTCCCTCCTGCCCATGCTCCAACCCTTCTTCCTCCCCCCACTCCTATTCCCACTCTTAATTTTACAAAGATCTATTTTCAGTTAACTTTATGCTCATAAGATTAACCCTACACTGGGTAAGGAGTTCAACAAATAGTAAAACAAAACAAAACAAAACACTGTTCCTCAACAGTAGAAACAAGGACTGTAAACAATCAATGAATCTCAAAATGTCAATTTCACTCCTATAGATTACCTTTTAGAAACACTATTAGCTACCCCAGATCAGGGGAAAATATGATATCTGTCTTTTGGGGACTGACTTCTTTCACCAAGTATAATAGTTTCCAATTGCATCCATTTTGTTGCAAAAGAAAGCATTTCATTTTTTCTTTTTACAGTGCGTAGTTCTCCATAGTGTAAAAATATCATAATTTCTTTACCCAGTCATCAGTTGTTTCAATTCTATTTTCCACAAACTTTTACAAGCATTATCAGGTTGTGTGTGTGTGTGTAGGTTCGCCTTCTGTTGGGCACTTACTACCACACTCTTTTTGACTAGAGTATGAGCTCGGGGGGGGGGGGGGAGGGCAGACTTCTGTCTGATTTGTTTTCTGTCATATCCTCACTGCCTAGGACACTATTTGGTACATGCTCAGTACATATTTGTGGAAAAAACAAAGTCTCAGTAAGAACAGCAGCTTCCCTTTACTGGGTGCTGATTTGTGCCTGTCACAGTGTGGAGCTTTACCTTAATGTGTTCAACAAAATCTGGCTATGTAAAGCAAAGTCAAATTTTTATTCACTGCCATTCTGGCTGGCTTAGAAGATGAATATAAGGTTTGAGGGAGAACTGGGAAATCCTACTGCATTCTAAACCTTTATGTCAAATTCAATGCAATGTTTTGTTTCCTAGCCTCTAGAGAGATTCTCCGACATTCTCAGCCTGGGTTTTTAATGACATGTCTCCTGATAGATCATTTGACAGTAGATGTGGTAGGTAGAGTTCTCTGACAGTTCTAAATTGTACGGTCTGGAATTTCAATGAAGATTACAGATTGCATACGGTTTCAGTGGTGTAGCTGAAATATGATCTGAGTCAGTGTCAGGCTGACTATAAGGGAAAGTGATCCGCTTCATCTATACGTCTCCTGGGTTTCCAGAGTTCTGACCAGTCTTATCCAGCAATTCTTGAAGGCCTAGTAAAATACGAGGAGTGTGTGAGGCTACAGGAGTTATATGGCACTGAAATGGCTGGCGATGGCTGCCCAGGAGCCGGCCTGAAATCACAGCTGTACAGTAGCCCCACTCTGGTCCACCCAACAGCAACAAACCACAGCAAGGGAAGCACCACTTTGGTAGCCTCAAGACTCCACATACATGGAAACACACATGGTCTTCAAGAAAAAGGCACGTAGATGCTCTGAGTTTCAGTTTTAATAAAAGATAAAACTTGAGACACCAATATATGAAAGCTTTTGGCTTAGAAACACCAGGTGGCATGCAGTGTCAGGATCTGAAAAATTATCACCATGGAAACCAAAAGCCATTAGAGGTCTGTGTGTGCTTCTATTTTTACAAGAACTATTCAGAGCTATTATTTAAATAGGAACCAAGAAAGAGATACTTCTCCCAAAACTGTACTTTGGCAAGTGTCCCTTTTTAGTCAATGTAAGTCTGTTATCACGAATCATGTGACAACAATTGTGCTCATTCAAATCCTTCTTTAAGAGAAGTTATTCAAAATAAATAACCTTAGAAAAAGCGCAAATTATGAGATGTGTGATTACACCCTGGTCACTCAAATAACAGCATTTAACAGACTTAGTATTTCAAAAATTATAGGAACAAAACATTACACTGAAAGTAATCTAACCACATTCCAGCTAAATGTCATTACCCAACACTGTTTCTTTTAAATGCAATGCCCCAGGAAACAGAAGATAGAAAAGGACACTGAGATACTAACTAGAACACTAACATACCAAGTTCCCATATCCCCAGAAACCACTTTGAAGATCCAAGTAACTGGGTTTAGAGAACAGATAACAGAGTTTTGCGCCATTTTACTAAACATAGTATAGAGTTGTGAAAAACTGAAAAGAGGTTCGTTTAAATCTTTTAAAGTTATTTTATTTGGAAGGCAGAGAGACAGAGATCTTCCATCTGCTGGTTCACTCCCCCAGTACCTGCAACAGCTGAGGCTGGGCCAGACTGATGCCAGTAGACACAGAACTCAATCTAGGTCTCTCAGGGACTCAACTGCTTGAGCCATCACATACTGCTCCCAGGGTAGGCATTATGAGTGAGCTAATCAAAAGTGGAGCTAGGAACCAAATCCAGGCACTCCAATATGGGATGAGGGTGTCCCAAGCAATGATAAATGCTACATCAAATGCCTACTCCAAAAGATTTGATATGAACTATAAAATAACCAATTTATATAGTATGGATATGGTCTTCACTAATTTTTTCTGTTTCTGGAACCTAATGTCGATGCATACATTGAGATAGAAAGAATCTCCTATGAATCATTTAAAAAGTATAATGTGTTTCAAGATAGTTTTTCTATCATTTACTTTTTTTGAAGATTTGTAATTCACAAACCATATGTGCATATGTACGAACTAAGTATGCACAGCTACCATACCTCAGATAATAGAAGACCCATTTCCTATATACTGGATAAAGTAGGAATCTTTGAAATATGGTAAGGGTCACATTTATCAATTATGCATTAATTTATGCAGACTTGGATCAGCACGGTGCGCCAGCCATTGGAGGGTGAACCAACGGCAAAAGGAAGACCTTTCTCTCTGTCTCTCTCTCTCACTGTCCACTCTGCCTGTCAAAAAAAAAAAAAAAAAGAATATCTTCATAAAAACATTTTTTACATGGAATGGAAGAAGACACCAGTCAAGTTTACCAGAGAAAACACAGAGGCCTATAGTTGTGGGATCAACTATTTCATGATCAATGTTGTATCCTTACCATTAAATTGCTAAGATATTATGATTTAGCATGATCAAAAAAGAAAAGAAACATTTTTATAAATAAAAAATGGCAAACAGCATGTGAATGCTACTCCTTTAATCTGTATAATGAACAACATGTGTTATTTAAAACAAAGTCACAAACATGTTTTCTGGGACACCAGAAATATTCTATGGGCATTTTCAAACATCAATTAGCATCTTCCAAGAAAATGCAAGTTAACATGAAATCTTCATCTGTGTCTAACACTGGGTAATTACTAGAATCATGGTCCTGTTTGCCTGTTATATTTCGTCTGAGTGCCCCAATATTAAAAACAAAAATGATTTTAAAAAAGAGTAGAAGGCTGCATCTAAAAAATATTAGTGGGAAACAGACAATACTGCTAGAGGGCTATGGAAATCTGGTATATTATCCACCTCGTTAAACACATAGTAAAAGATGAAACACAATGTAAATTATGTTTTCTTTGATATACATCCTCAAAATACAAAGTAGACATGAAAATATGCTTAGCAAAAAATCTAAGGTCTCACTAAAGAACTTGAAATTATTAAGGGGCCGGTGCTGTGGCTCACTTAGTTAATCCTCCACCTGCGGCGCTGGCATCCCATATGGGCGCCGGGTTCTAGTCCCAGTTACCCCTCTTCCAGGCCAGCTCTCTGCTGTGGCCCGGGAAGGCAGTGGAGGATGGCCCAGGTCCTTGGGACTCTGCACCTGCATGAGAGACCAGGAGAAAACACCTGGCTCCTGGCTTTGGATCAGCGTAGTTCCGGCCGTAGCAGCCATTTGGGGGGTGAACCAATGGAAGGAAGACCTTTCTGTCTGTCTCTCTCTCACTGTCTAACTCTATCTGTCAAATAAATTTAAAAAAAAAGAAATTATTAAAATGGCTCTGTTCTGTTCATCTTGCTGTTTGTACTGTACAAATCCAGGAAGGTCTGTTCTCTGTATAAAATCGCCATGGAAACAGGAATCGAGAGCTCAGGAAGGAGACTGCTAGTCTACATAACCCTGTAACCAGTCTTTCACAGCCCAGCACGCTGTAGCCTCATGCTTGGCTATTCTTCTTTGTGCCTGCTCAGAGTTGCTCTGGTATTTAGGGATGTGTCTTTAAATAAAATACCCTGTAGCATGAGTCTGGCAAGACTCAGGGACAGCACTCTCTTTAGCAGTTTCTTCGAATTCTCTGGCTTTTGAGTTGACTTTGGACTCTTCCCCAGAGGGGTAATACTTTGAAAAAGAAAAGAAGAAAAAAAAAAGGAGTAAAACAGGTTGTCTTACAGGGATTCATCCTCCTGTTTGACCAGAGTTCTCACTTTCTGTAGGACTACAGGCAAAAGAGGGAGTCTGTTTTCCACAGAGGTGCAGAAATACTCCAATGCCTATTACTAAAGGTTAGGACGTAAAGGTCTAGGCCAGATTCTGAAAGATTTGGGAGATGGCGTCAAAAAGCCATCGCCTTCTCAGTTCCCCAAGATTTATTTCTAGAGTAGATAAGCCCATTATCAGAGGGAATAAGGTCATGAGGAAATACAGCTTCATAAGGAAACTGTAAATAGGATGATGGAAATGTAAAGTGCAGTAATAATCTTTGGTCCACAGAAGAAAATGAATGTGGACTAAAAAATTAAGAATATTATAGAGACCCAGAGTTTACTGAGTCAAATATAAGCTAAAATATACTTGATAGCTTTTTAAAAGTTGGATTTTAATTGAAGTAAAGAGTTAAGGGAAAGAGCAGATGATCCTGTTCCTTGAAACTATTTCTAGTCTGGTTCTCTTGAGTACATCTAGGTTCTTGGATCTTATGAATATTTATATTATCTCTTAAATATTAACAAGGGCTCTACAATTTTTACTCTTCTAGAAAATGTTGTATGACAAACCTGGGAGAATAGAAAGCATTAATGAAGTCTCTTCTAGTTCCTTTTCAACTTTGCTCTTAACACCAAATAGTATGTCTCCAGATTCACTGTAAAAGCTCATTTGCTGGAGTCGGCATCCTGGTGTAATGGGTGAGGCTGCCTCTTGCAACTCCTTCTGGGCAACTTGTTTCCCTTCCAGTCCAGCTCCCTGCTGTGGCTTGGACGAGGCAGTGGAGAATGGCCCAAGTGCTTGGGCCCCTGCATGGGAGACTCCTGGCTCCTGGCTTTGGTCTGGACTAGCCCTGGCCATTGTAGCCATGTGGGGACTGTGCCAGTGGATGGAAGATTCTCTCTCTCTTTCTATAATTCTGACTTTCATATAAACGAATAAATAAATAAATCTTTTTTAAAAAAGCTTATTTGCCTAGATCCAATTTTGTAGTTTAAGTAGACTTTGTATTTGCAAAACCTGTTATAAAGTGCTTTATTTGATTTTTATGATACATGTAAAGTGTTTTAGTTCTGTACATCATCGAAGGTCGTTTGATCATAAATATTTTTAAACTTCTGAATTCTGCTCAAGAATATAAAACCACTAAAAGTAATTTTTAGAAAAACTGAATAGGAATTTCTACAAATAGTCACATCAACAATCAGTGTCTATTAAATAATTTTAGTCTTGGTACTAATTAAAATACAAGTGTTATATCTAGCATAACTGATTTACACAGAGAAACCAAGGAGCTAAGAAATATAAAGATAGAAAGAAATGAACCAGATAGGTAAATTGTCCAAGCTCGAATTTAATATGTAAGTATTGATATATGGTCACAGATGGAGTTCTTACCTCCTACATAGAAAGCTGAAAAAAGAATCACAGATTCATTGTGATATCCTAAGTCATTAGCCTATGGAAGCAATGATTAAGTGCTCAAAAACCACTCTTAACTATCTTCCAAAGACCAAATCCAGAAATGAGAATATTTGACAGTGGGAGATATAAGACAGATTCTTTTGTTAAAAAACCAAAATAATCTTCTTAGAAGAACTCCACATAAACCTAGCAAGGATGATAATCTCCGTGAAAAGAAATAAATGGTTCTTTTGGAACAAGTTTTACTAAATTTTTCTCCTGGTTATCTTTCTGGGTAAGACTATCACATTAATGCTAAATGTAGACTAACCGTGGTGTAAGAATGAAATGTGGAATTATCGATGGTGGCCTTTGAATGTTTCTCAGAGCAATACCAGCAGACCGAGGCACCAAGGCTCTGTGCATGGAGGCAATGGTAAAGGAAAGAAAAAAAAAAAAAAAAAAACAACTCAGACTCACCAATTTTTATTTTATCTGAGGTAGTTAATAGAACATTTCTTCATTTATCACCAAATGTATGAGAAATTTTAAACATTTATGTGACACGTTTGTAGAAAATCTAAATTGTTTAACAGGACATGTGATTTTCACCCCAAGTACTAACTCACTTTAGGCTTTGGGGCTATGTTCACATATGCATAAGTGACCTAAGATACAATTTTGCTAGAGTAAAATGCTAAAACAGATTGACCATCCCTAATCCAGAAAACTGAAATCCAAAACTTTGGGAGCACTATCTTGCCTCATGTCAGTGCTCAAAATGTTTCAGAGTTCACAGCTTTTCAGGTTTTAGGTTTTTGGATTATGAATGCTCAACCAGTAAACTCTACGCAAATATTCTAAAATCTGGAAAGTTCTGAAATCTGAAACATTTGTGGTCCCAGACATTTCAGATAAGGGACACTTAACCTGTATTGCTCAACTGACATTCTTACTTGGTGGTGGCCCTGCAGAAAAAGTGACAAATTTGCAGTCCTAAATCAGAAAGGCAATTCCCAGCACAATACAGTCTTTCTGCATAATCAAAGCTCATTTAACAACATTCTCTAACATGTGGGAAACATACCCAGTATCACTGGCTAGGAAGCTTGTCCTGTGTTTCAGTGTTTCTTTCCTACCATTTCGGTGAAGGCTGACATTCAGAGTGTGATCAATTCTTTTTCTTCATTGAACACATGTTATTCTGATTGATGTACCATTTTAACTTCAATGGATTGAGGGTTTATGTGAAAAAACTTAATCTGGGGTTGTAGTGCAGTGTAAGCTGCCACTTGGATGCTGGCACTCCATATGAGCACTAGTTTAAGCCCTGGCTGCTTCACTTCCAATCCAGCTCCCTGCTAATGTGCCAGGGAAAACCAGTGGAAGATGGCCTGAGCACTTGGGCTCCTGTCACCCACTTGGGAGACACAGATGAGGCCCCTGTCTTTGGCCTGGCCCAGTCCCAAGCACTTTGCGGCCATTCCGGGAGTGAACAGGCAGATGGAAGATGTCTCTCTCTATCTCTCTGTAACTCCACCTTTCAAGTAAAATAAGTACCTGAAAAATTTCAAACATATACAAAAAATAAAAAGTATACTAAATTGCCCCAATATTTAATAATTATTAATTTTTGCCACATATTTTATGCTCTATTTATCTTTCTCACTTCCTCTGTTACAGAATTTTAAACCTCACATCAGATCATTTCAAGTCTAAAAACTTCATATGCATTTCTATAAAATCAGAACTTTGCAAATCCATACTTATTCTACAATGCCATCTGAGTTCACATTCAAATTTTCCTGATGTCTCAGACATACCTTAATTCATTTGCATTGCACTAGGTTGAGATGAGGCCCTCTGCTTGCACTTGAGTACAGTTGTCACATAGGTATCATAATCTAGCAAGGGGCTTCCATTCTCTCAGTTTCATGTTCTTGACACCCACAAGGAACCACAGCAATACACCTGTGGGCTGTTCCACAATCTGAACTGTCTGACAGTTTTCTCACGGTGTCATTAACATACTCCTCTAACTTCAATATTTCTTGTGAGCAGAAGGAGCTAAAAGATTTCAGCCAAACCATTGTGATTTGAACACTATGGATGATGGTGCGTACTTCACATTTTATCTTATAGCTTTCACAGTTGCTAGGCTCAATTAGCCAATTCAGATAGTGGTAGCCTGATCCTTCTACCATCAAGTTCACCACTAACTTTTCTCTCTAATGCACTGGTTGTCAACTCTGGTTTTCTGAGTGCCCTGCAGTGTCCTGAGCCAAAGGATGGGTGATCTTTGCTACTACTTGGCATGAGTGTCCTACTCAAAGATTCCTACTGAGGCAGTCTAAACTACAAATTGAATACTGGGATTTGAAAAATAATTTATTTATCTGAGAGAGAAAAAGATAGATATATAGAGTATCTTTCATCTATGAGTTCACAACCCAAATGCCCACAATAGCCAGGAGCCCAGAACTCAATCCAGGTCTCCTATATGGGTGGCAGGGACACCCAACCACTTGAGCCATCACCTGCTGCCTTCTAGAGATGTGCGTTCACAGGAAACCAGGATCAGGAGCAGATCTGGGACTCAAATTCAGACTCTCTAATATGGTATGTGGGCATCCCAACGGGCTTAGTATCCAACCCTGAAGACTGAGCTTTAAATAATCTCTCATAGGGCTTCTAATGTGCAGCTAGCGTTGATAACCTAGAGGTTTTAGTATCCACTGGCAATTTCTGCTTGATTATTACTTAAGGGCTTGAAAATTGGTGATTTTTTTCCATTTTATTCTTTCTACATTTATCAGTAGGAATTATTTTAGAATAGCTTAGATTGCTATAGTTCAGGTTATTTGATTATTCTAAAATACATTCTATCCAGGATCAGCAAGTTTTTAATTCTCTGCTTTAATGACTATTTTTTTTAAAAGATTCATTTATTTATTTGAAAGGTAAAATAACACAGAGAAAGCAACAAAAACAAGAGAGTGAAGGGCAGGTCTTGCATCCACTGGTTCACTCAAATGCTTGCAACAACTGAGGCTGGGCTCCACAAGTCTCCCACATTGGAAGTAGAGGAGCTAGGACTCATACCAGGCACTCTGACAAAGGATGTGGGTGTTCCAAGCGGCAGCTTGGACTGCAACGCAACACCTGGCCTAATGACTAGTTTCTAGGATAAGGCAGTGGTTCTCAAACCTTCTGCTTTAGAATCACCTGAACACTTCTTAAACACTATTGGTGCCTGGTTCCTTCTCCACACTTTCAAATGTTGTGGGGGGTATGAATTGGGCATTTACAAAAAAATTCCACAGGTAATTCCAATATGCAGTAAAATCTGTGACCCTCCTGAATGAGATACTGGTACTCTAATTACCTCCAAGAGTAGTTTAAAAATGTGTGCTTTTGCCTATTTTGGTAATGGTTGTTGCATTCTGTGTTGTTAGAAAAATGTATGTGATCATTTTGAGTCAGGTATGGAGACAGAAAGCAAAACTGGTAGGAAACACTATGAAGATTTTATTAAATTTTAAGATCAGTTTGATCTGCAGTTTCCATAAGAGCTAATCAAATACAGAATAGTCAGGGGTATGTATGCTGAAGTCCCCATGGAATTTTACTATGTAATGAATATTTCATAGTGATTTCTTTAAGTGATTTTATTCTGTTTTATCTGTTCATGAACCCAATGATATATGGAAATTTGAAAAACTGGTGTTTTAAATGAGTAATAACTTATGTAAAATTTGAAATATTCATCAAGATTCACATTTTTGCACAGTAGTAACACAGTAAGCATAGACCAGTAGGTATGACTGGGGGACAGATTGTGGTGGGCAGGTGGACACTATTTACTGGCACAAAAATGCACACAGCCTTGCCTCTAGCAGTTCAACTTCTGGAAACCTAATTGAGGGAGATTCTCAGATGCGTACATGAAATCTTTACCATTGTTTTTAACAGTGAAAAGTTGGAAAAAACAAAATGTTTACTATGAGACTAATTATTTGAGAACATAAAATTTCCAAACAATGGACACTACTTGGTAGTTAAAAAGAAGGAAGCAGATCTTTATATGCTGAAAAAGAAATACCCGCATGGTTTTGCAATGTTGTTAAGGAATAAAAAACCTAAGTAACAGCACAACACATCTTCATTTGTATTAAAAGAGAACCAAAGCCAAATATGTATGGATATTTATACATACAGTTAATAGTTTGCTGGATTTTATTCTATATTTTCTCCTATACATGTTATGGGTGGGTAGCAGTGATTGTGGTATGAAAGTTCTGGGAATGAGGGAAATTTTAACCTTTTACTTCAAATGCTTCTAGACTCTCAATTTTTTAAACAGAAGAAGCATGCCTTGTTTTTGTAATGAAACATTGTCAAGGTAAGAACCACCTTTACAGGGGCAAGCAGGCAGCTACAGCACTGCATTTGTGACAGAAAGCCGATCCACCATGACTATCTGGCTAAAACAGACCTGTAGAACATAAGGGAGAAAAATACAGTCTCTGAGACTGGCTATAAAAGAAATTCAAATGCTTCTGATATTTAGAAGAGAAACAGCAAGGAAAATATGATAAAATTCTGTATAATTTATAGCCACACTAAATCATAACATTCACTATCCTCAATCATCCTTTATACATGATTGCTAATTTACTATTCTATTTATTAACATGCAAAATGTAACAGCACTTCCTACTGTATCTTGTTTATAAATTCAGTATATTTCTACTGAAAAACAGTTTACCCATTCAAGTTCATGTCTATTGGCATGATGTGCTGGTGTGTGTGTGTGGTAAGTTACCTGCTCCAGAAGTAGGGAAAAAAAAGATAGAAATGTTGACTTAGGGCTAGTTTCTCACTTATCTTTTCTAATCAGTGCTTATGTTTTTATTTTTTTTAAGTTCACTCTGGTGGAAGAAACTTGTATTTGGACATTTTTTAAACAAAATTTAAATATACAAACGGGATGCATAACCTATTCCTTTAGTCTTTAGTATATACATTACTATTAATATACAGTAATGATTAAATGGACAATACTTCCAACCTTGACATTTCAGCACACAATATATGAACACAGTACTGTGAAGTTAAATAATATGATCATCTAAAATTCCTATTTTACTATAACCTTTTCTCTTCCCTTCCTTACTTATTGTCAAATGTCAAAATTCCTTACTGAATGAAATTGTTAATATTTTCTCTACCATTTATTCAAATCCCTTAACCTCTAATGCCTTCTGGGTCAACCACAAACTTCCTCTACTTTCAAGTTCCTATGTCTTTTGCTAATGCATTGCTTTATGAGAGCCTTATGGGTTTTGGTCTCTGGAATTTCATACCCAGGAGTACCAATTCCCAGTTCCCCATCACCTACTTAACAGTCACCCCTTTTTTAATTCCTTCTTCTTCTAGGGACCATGGCAGTCCAGCTGGTAGGAACAGACCTATGTCTTCTAGCTCTGAGGGATAGGCTGCTTTCTATCTGCACGGCACAGAGGTAGAGAAGGGGAGCTCTTGGGACTGACTGCCCTCTTTGTATTTCACACAGAAATACTCAAACTGGCAACCTCCTTGACTCTTGAGGAATTTTCTTTCCCTGGAACAGAAGAACTGTGAAATTGTGACTTGTAGCAAAATTCTCATTGCAAGATGTAGAGGATTTATGTAATGACCAATGATCATTTTGACAAAAGGACTCAATCTTTGGCTCCAATATACAGCATCTTTCAGATGGGTAGCATCCATTAGGCATAGCTATTTTTATGACTGAATTGGTATGTATTTTTTCTTAAAAGGAGAGCAGAATCAAAAAAATTTTTTAACAGATATTGTATATTATATTTTCCATTATGGAAAAGTATGATTATGTTTGCATGTATGAGGGTACTTCAAAAATTTCATGGAAGTAGCCAGTGCTGTGGCATAGCAGGTGAAATCTCCACCTGCAGTGCTGGAATCCCATATGGCCGCTGGTTTGAGTTCTGGGTGCTCCACTTCTGATGCAGCTTTCTGCTATAGCATGGGAAAGCAACAGAAGATGGCCCAAGCACTTGGAACCCTGCACTCATGTGGGAGACCTGGAAGAAGCTCCTGGCTCTTGGCTTCGGATTGGCCTAGCTCTGGCTGTTGCGGTCATTTGGTGAGTGTACCAGCAGATGGAAGATCTCTCTCTCTCTCTGTAATTCTGCCTTCCAAATAAAATGAATAAATCTTTTAAAAAAAAATTGGATGAGAGCTTACATTTAAAAAAAATCATGGAAAATTGAATTAAAAGTTCATTTTAGTGCAAAAAATTCGTAAATATGCAGGATCTTCAAAAAGTTCATAGAAATTATATATTATGTGAAAAGTATGAATACAATGAATTATATTAAATCAGAAAAGTTAAAAAATTTTCAGTTTGAGAGGCAGAGTGCTAGGGAGTTCCCATCTGCTGATTCATTCCTCTCATTGCTGGCACTGGTCAATGCTGTACAGGGCCAAAGCCAGAAGCCAGGGGCTCAATCCAGATCTTCATGTAGATGGCAGGAACCCAATCACTTGAAACATTCCTGCTTCCTCCCTTGGTCTACACTGGCAGGAAACTAGAGTCAGGAGCCAGAGCCAGAGCCAGAGCCAGAGTGAGGAATCAAATTCAGGCAGTCCAATGTGGAGGACAGGTGTGTGTATTTTTTTTTTTTTATTTGACAGAGTTAGACAGTGAGAGAGAGAGACAGAAAGGTCTTCCTTCCATTGGTTCACCCCCCAAATAGCTGCTACGGCCAGAGCCACGCGGATCTGAAGCCAGGAGCCAGGTGCTTCTCCTGGTCTCCCATGCGGGTGCAGGGCCCAAGCACTTGGGCCATCCTCCACTGCCTTCCAGGGCCACAGCAGAGAGCTGGACTGGAAGAGGAGCAACCGGGACTAGAACCTGGTGCCCATATGGGATGCTGGTGCCCCAGGTGAAGGTTAACCAAGTGAGCCATGGCGCCGGCCCCCAGGACAGGTGTTTTAAACCACTAGGTTAAACATTCCATCCAAAATAAACTTATCTTTTAATTCCACTTTTTTCCAGTAACCTTTTGAAGTCCTCTTGTATTTGCATTCTCATTTGCCTCAAGCCTTTTACTTAATATTCTAATGTATGTCCCATGATTCCATTTATTATAAGCATTCTTAGAACCTCCCTCCACTTTGATGGAACCAAAGAGATGGTTATAATCACACATAAAAATTATGAAGAAGTGACAGTCGTGACACCCCAACAAAATGGAAATGGAAGGGAACACTAAAACAACATGCCCTCTGGACCCCTGTTTGGGCAGAATTTGCTAGGTTATCACAGGTGCAAGGGCAAGACAGACTCAGCTGAAACACACCACACAATAAACACTCCTCCTCATAAAAGACAAAAAATATGCATTTATGGTTCTAGAAAGCAAATGTGTAACATGGGTAAACTAGAAAATGCAGGACAACATAGAGAGAAGATAAAAGATAAAGCAGAAATGCTTCAAGGGAATTTTATTACTTCTAGGACAGTAATGAAGGCCTGAGAAAATAAAAACAGTAGCATGGACAGTTCTTTCTTAGTCTTTGGCAGTATCTCTTCCAGCTCCCACATTTAAAAAAATTTGGCTTTTTATTTCTAGTCTTCTGGCCCCAAGACAGGTTAAAAAACGACTAATCACCCACAGAAATCAAGCAAGCTACTTTCTTTAGCACCAAATCATAAAGAAATAGAAATCTTATCTGCCTAGGGCTTCCCAAGTTCTTCCTTAGAAAATGATACTGCAGTAAATTAGCTATTTGAAAACAAAACTCAGCAGCTGGCCTGGCCTTTAAACAGAAGGCAGCACCCTGAAGAAGCACCTGAGGAGGCAGGGACTTCTCCCAACAGCGATGCAGCTACCGCCTGGCTAATAAGCCACTGTACTGCTGAAAAGTCTTAGGCCAGGCTTTTCAAGTCAAATTACAGAATGTGAAAGTGAGAAGGAGGAGATGCAAAGACACTGCAAATAAAAGTCTGAAATATAAAGACAAATGAGGGACATGAACAGACCTCCGATCTTAAATCTTTTTATGCGTCTGGCGCTTAGACGTAGCGGGTAAAGCCGCCGCCTGCAGTGCCGGCATTCCATGTGGGCGCTGGTTCGAGTCCAGGCTGCTCCACTTTTGATCCAGCTCTCTGCTATGGCCTGAGATAGCAGTAGAGGATGGCCCAAGTGCTTGGGCCCCTGCACCCACGTGGGAGACCTGGAAGAAGCTCCTGGCTCCTGGCTTCGGATCAGCGCTGCTCCGGCCATTGCGGTCAATTGGAGAGTGAACCAGAGGATGGAAGATTTCTCTCTCTCTCTCTCTCTCTCTCTCTCTCTCTGTGTAGCTCTGACTTTCAATGAATAAGTGATTCTTTAAAATATTTTTGTGCAATTCTTTCTTACATAGAAGATCACATGAATGAAGGAAGAAGTGGCTTTTGTTAGGACCTAGCCAAAACCAAGTAAAAAGAAGACCTTTCAAATATTTTTCATATTTAATCCATCTGTGGTTCATTCTGAATAGGAATGCCTAATTCTAAAAACAAGATGACATTCCTATTACATTCTGTATCTCTTGCATACAAAATGGTAAGTAAAAAATACACCTGAAAAGCAGCAGCAAGACTTGTAATTATTAATGTACACTTGAGCTTATAACAGCATCTGTATCAACTAGGAAAAAAAATGAAAGAAATCAGATTTGACTCTTATTCATAAAGTCAATCTTGTATTTTCTCCTCTTACAACTTATTGTCATGGGTATAATTTAAATGTCATAAGTATGGTTGAAAGGCAGGCAAGTTTAAGAAAAACAAACAACTAACATTAATATAGTTAAAATACTTGAAAGTAAATGCCCGTTTGGAAGTTAATACCATCTCCCTTCCCTGCCAAAGAAAACATTTAATTCAAAACACATTTAATTTTTATGTTTATGAACTTGTCTATTTAACACACTGTAAGATGGCTGCATAGCCTTCTAAAGTGATGGAATATTAAAAAGGGAATTGAAAAGTGAAAAACAAAACAACTAAGCACAACACAGTAGATTTGCTATTTGGTTATGATAAACATCTGATGATGGGGTCAAGCGAGTGAAGCTTAGTGAATGTACAGGAGGTGGGCAGAAAGAATGCGGGAGCCCTAAAGATATCAGGCGCTGTCACATATCTACATGATCTTCGCTCCTGCTGTCTACACTGTAAGTCAACAACAATTACACATAGTGCCTGGCACGTTTTGGTACTGAAACACCTGCGAAGGGCCTCTGCAGCTCACCTCAGCCAGTGCACAGACTGCCATGGGGGTAGGAGGAGCACTGCGTGGAGAAGCTGGCATGCTTCTCCTGCTCCACTGTGGCCAGCATTTCTGGCAAGGGCTGTGTCTCCTTCCTGATTCCAGTCAAAGCTGGACCCTCACCGCCTCCCAGCCCACCCTCTTCCCACTGCTCCATCCCCGGGGCTCTGACAAAAACCAGCTACCCCTTAGCCCCTGCGGTCCTAGGAATGCTAGCAGCTTCCTGGCATCATGAATCTCTTGGGGGCATCATGGTCCTGCTTAATTCTGTGAGTCTTCCAATCCACACTGAAATTCTTGGCATCAGACTCTGTACACCAAACCACCTGATGTGAGTTCTGTTTTCCCAGCTGTACACTGACAGAGCTGTTCTCCTAGAGCCCCAGAGAACTGTTACCCATCAGACACTAACCCCCAAGATAAGAAAAGGGCAATCTACATGGTTCTTTCATATTTTATAGATAATTAGAAATACAAATGATGACGTCAGCGAGGGAATATAAGAGAGTCAATATCATATACCTCGAAGATGAGAAAATTAACACAATCCTACAGGAACACAACTTTTTCCTGCAGGAAAAAACCTTAATAATGTCATATTTTATTTTATTTTATTTTTTTTTTTTGACAGGCAGAGTGGATAGTGAGAGAGAGACCGAAAGGTCTTCCTTTTTGCCGTTGGTTCACCCTCCAATGGCCGCTGCGGCCGGCGCATTGCGCTGATCCGAAGCCAGGAGGCAGGTGCTTCTCCTGGTCTCCCATGTGGGTGCAGGGCCCAAGCACTTGGGCCATCCTCCATTGCCTTCCTGGGCCATAGCAGAGAGCTGGCCTGGAAGAGGGGCAACCGGGATAGAATCCGGTGCCCCAACCGGGACTAGAACCCGGTGTGCCGGCGCCGCAAGGCGGAGGATTAGCCTGTTAAGCCACGGCGCTGGCCCAATAATGTCATATTTTAAAACAATTTTCTAAAAATCTAGCCTAAGATAAATCAAAGGTGTGATAGCTACCAATTTATTTATAATAGTGAACAATCAGTAACAACCATAATGTCAAATAATGGAGATAAAGGCAAATGTTGTATATATTTTAAATTTCCCTTTACAGTATTTCCTACCCTATTACAAGTGTACTTGGTAACACAGCTGCATACGGTTCACTTGCCTGAAGCCTGAAGTCCCTAGAGGAAAGGTTGTTTGATGTAAACACAGCCACGCGCTAGGCAACTGTTTAGGACTCTCAAGTATTTCTGGAATAAGTTAGTTACATGGTATAGAAGTGAACCTACAGAAGAATTTTATATTAAATGTAAATGCTAATGATATATTGTGAAAAAAGTGACAAGTACAATTGGACTTACAGTGTTTTCAATTTTGCTTAACAGGAAAAAAATAAAATTATGTATAATACAGACATACAGGAAGACTAAGTGATAAGAGAGATTATGAGTAATTCAATTTTCTTTTTATACTTTTCTATATTTTCCAAATATCTTCTGATGGGTATATAATAATACATTTAGCATTAGGACAAAAATTACTTTTAAAATGTAAAAAAAACCAATTTGATAGGGAGGCAGCTGGTAGGTTTAAAAGACTGCTTGTTTAAGAGTCAAAACTAAAAATTAAGCAAAGAAATAAAGGCACATTAGCCATCAGAGTAATTTAAACCAGAACCCTCCTGAGTTATTACTCCATATCCACTAGGCTAGCTTGAATAAAAAAAAAGATGGCAACACCTATTGGAGAAGAAGTAGAAAAGAGCCCTCTACTGCATTAAACGTAAAATGGTGAAGCCACTCGGAAAACAGTCTAGTTGTTGCTTAGAGGTTAAATGGTCACCACGTGACCTAGCAATCCCACTATTAGGTGTATTCTTAGAGAGGTGAAAACATACATCCGAAATCTGTACGTGAATGTTCATAGTGGTGGTAATCCTAACAGCCAAAAGTGAAAACAGCCTAAATATCCACCAGCTGATGAATGGATAAGGAAAATGTGTTACATCCACACAACAGAATATTATTTAGCAGTGAGCAAGAACTGATCCACACTACAGGTACGAATCCCCATAACATCATGCAAAGCAAAAAGCTATTCACAAAGCACAAGGTCCTGTATGATTCCATTTATGTGAAATGTGGTTAGTGGGTGTCTAAGACTGGGAAGCTTGGGGAGAGAATGGGCGTGACTGCTATTTGGTACATGGTTCCTATTAGGGGTGATAAAAATGTTCTAGAATTGTTTGTGGTGATGGATGCACTGAAAAAACCGAATCACAGAATTGTAATGGGTAAATAGTATGGTATAGGATTTATAGTTCAATAAAGCTGTTACAAGAAAAAGAAAAAGCTTGAAGGGAAGCGACAGAACTGAGTTCAAATGCACGTGTCCCAAATCTAATAGGACAGACAGACCCGCAACACTGCGGCACATGGACTGTTCAGGCTGTGAACACTTCACGTGCACCATGAGGCAAGTTAAGAATCAAAAGTTCTCAGGATTAAAAAAACCCAGCTCATAACTTCTATGTATATATTTTTTCTGAAGTATATGCTTTGTTACTGAAATTAAAATGCTTATATCATCTACTCCTTAGGGATATTTTTAATATCTGCTAAGAATTGCTCATTTTCCAGGCACTGAGGTGGACAGAAAACAAAAAAACAAAGACTTTCCCAGGGCCTAGACTTTAGTTGTGAAGCTAATATATACATATTCAAACATTCTGGCGACAAGGCAAAGCAGCACTATTACTCACTTAGGTATGCATGTATCCACTCGCTCACGTGACCAGTCACCAGGCTCTACCACCCACAAGGCCTTTGGAATATCTGGTGAACAGGGCAGACAGACTTATCCTCAGTAATGATCTTGAGGGCCCTGACCGAGTGGGGAAGCAACACTGCTCTCATCCGACTTCCTGCCAGCCCCGGGCGGGTTTCAGGTCATTCTCTCTTCTCTCATTACCTCCCAGGAAAGAAACACAGGTTGCTCTCTGAGGGTTCAGCCTCGCTCCCGCCACCTCAAGTGTCCCTTAGCCACAGCGCTGTGCCCCACACGTCTGAACCACGCAGCCAAGTGTTAACACACATGCAGCGGCAGTTTGATAGAATGCTTTCCCTCACGTTCGATTAAGGGCTCTCTGCAGCCATCACATTTCTAAAGGCTTTCAATGTTTTCACTTGCTGTCCTTTAATCATCTGAAAGCCAACACTGAACCCTGTAGTGCAGGCGCTCTCCTCAATCGGCTCCCCATCTCAGCTCAACTCCATTGTCTCGGTGGTACCAGCATCCTTGCAAACTCAAACCGCAACGTGATCATGGTCTCCCGCCTCTGCCCCCAAATCTGCCTCTGCTTCCTCAGCGACCGCCCACTTCAGAGGACTGCACTGACCCCAAACTCAGCAATATGCTTCTCGCTGCTCTTGTTGTCTCTAATTTTGCCTCCCTCCAGTTCACAGCTCTGTTATTTCTTCAGAAGAATGTGGAAATTATGTGATTGCTTTGTTTAAGGGATTTTCAGCATCTCCCCAGGACCCCTGAGAGACTTCAAAGTCCTTGGTACTTACAGATTTCTATAATTTGACACAATGCAGCCCTCTAACTGTGCCTCTAGCCCTTTCCCATCCCACACCAGCTTTAAACGTTCCCATGTGTCACTTCTGCTGTCTCTCTGCCAGTGCCCGTGCCCCTGCCCACTGCACAGGCGGGTCACTATGAGCACAGGCCCACCTTCTCTGCAGAGCTATCTCAGGAGCGGGCTGCCTGTCAAGACCACTGTCTTCCGGACACGACTCACTTGGCAGTCTGCCACAAGGTATTTCACCCTGAGTCTCCCCTTCATGAAACGGCTGTTTGCACGTCTTATTGTCAGGTAGCTTTCCCTCTTCCTCTGCCTCACCAACAGCGTGAGCGAGCGCTACATCTCTGATCAGCTTGTGGGTAAAGGAGCAGAGTGCCCCGCACGCGAGGCAAACACCACTGGAGTTCTAGCACCCAGCTCAAGCAGCTAGGTAGCAGGTATTTCGTAATCTATCTTTCCCTCGGTTCAAGCCTTGTTTGAAAAGTGCCAAAGCATTCTTCTGGCATCATTTTTCACAGTGTAAGCTCCAGGGGTCAGGGAACAAGAACTTGTGTGTACTGTGCTCATCATTGTTTGCCCGGCAAGGTGCACTGTACGGTACATGGTGCAGGTGCTCACATACTTAAAGAAAACTGAACATGAAGACACCAAATATTTGTAAAAGTGGCATACATTCTCCTTGATTTAAGTCATCCTTCAGATGTTGAAAATTTAGGGTAAAAAAGATAAGAGCTATAGTAAAAGCTACCAGGCTATACTGGGCTATTATAAAACTACCAGATGGTCTATATGTAGACATACAAAGAAAACACGCATTGCAATTCCCTGTGCATGAGAAACCCTGTCAAAGGAGACTCGATCTGTATAAATGAGTAGCCAGCTTCCCCAGATTACATAATGAACTTTTGTGAAGTCTTCCCTGTGTTTCTGTGTTTTCTTATGATGGAAAAGAACACGAAAAGATATAGCCTTGATATTAAAAATATTGCTGTCCAATGTTTTAACTTAAAGAAAGTGAAAATATGCAAAGCTATCCAATTATGTTAAATATTAATTGTATTAAGAAGTTTTTAAAAATAAAAAGTCATACCTGATCTCCAAGGAAATGACTTCTCAGTTGAGCTAGAGAAAAAAAGTGAAAAGAAAAGAACATTTATTTTCTTTGTCATGAAATTTAATTGTGGATCTCTTTTGCATATAAGCATTTGTTTTTCACATGAAGTTATATAAAAGTATCAACACATCAAATAAAATTTTAAATTATGCCTGTATCTAAGTTAATTTTTAGACAATATTAACCTCCCACATTGATTTGGGACAAAGCTGCATTTCCACTTGGGAATTAAGGCAAATTATAAAGTGACATAAAATTCTCCTTGAATAACATAAATAGACGAGTAGAATTACAAGATAAAGAAAATGTGGTATATTATTCAGCTATAAAAAAGAATGAACTCCTAACTTTTGCAACAAAATGGATGAAACTGGAGATCATTATGCTAAGTGAAATAAACCAGATCCAGAAAGACAAACATCACATGTTGTCTCTTATTTGTGGAAGTTAATACATGAAAAGAGTATGAAAATTGGGTGAATGCCCTATCCATTGGTATTTAATTATAAATACTGCTTCACTGAGTCATACCATGTAAATGACAATACATTCTTCTCCCCCCCTTCCCCCCAAAGAACCTGAACAACACGGAGAGTATCTTCCAAGAAAATGTGTCAAGTTACCTTACAATATTTACATCCCATCACAGGACTTCACATAAAAATGTTAAGATTTTACAAGCCCGAATACAAGTTTTGCTATGTCTGTTCCTTGGCTGATATGCACACCTCTTTAAAAACGGGGTAATGAAAATCTATCTGTGCCTCCCTGCTCTCCCCAGCCCTCAACTCCCAGAGAGAATCATGGTGTAAAGGGACAATGTGGCAGAACACTGCAACAGTAGCTTGGATTAACAAAGAATGTATTAAACACTAGATTAAAGCTCTTCACATGTATCATCTCTTTTTTTACTAGTCTCAGCAAACTTATGAACAGGTACATTATTATCTTTATTTTTCCAGGTTTAAAAAGCCATATGCTAGTAACTGGAAGAGCTGGGATCAAACCCAGGGCGGTCAGTGCTCCTCCACTGTGTGGAACAGGTGGTGATGTGTCTTAAGTGCCCACGTACACATATACACTATGCCTAGAAAGAAGTCCAGAGAAACACAAAGCAGAGTGCTGGCACCTTTTCTATGTGGCACAAACATGAGGATTTTCTTCTTTTTAAATACTGGTATGTTTTTTGAAATTAGAAGAAAATAACACAGGTAAATGTTTCAGGAGTGCTTACTGAATCTACAGATGTGTTGCTCTGAGCTTATGGGAATATTCTGTAAAATACAGGAGCTAAAGCAGTTGAAGACAACAATTCTAGCAGTGCTGTAGCTCCAGGATCCTAAGTAACATTTGCCCCAGCTCATTCTAGGGTTAGTGAAACTTTGCTGTTGGAAAGCCCTGATCCAGACTTCCTGGACTTCAATTGTGTGTGGGGTGTGCCTTTTCTGCAGGACAGTCTCAGCAGTTCTCATTCCGGGACTCTGAATCAGGTGCAGGCAGCGAGGACATGCTTCCAACCAATGGTGTCACTTAGTTAATGCTCGTCTTCTGCAGAGCACCTGCGCTGCTCCTTTATTTGATGCACTCTTACTGAAATCAAGTGACTAGTGGGGGAAAAGAAAAAGGAAAATTTTGCCAACTATGACTCCTATTCCTTCGCAAGGTCACTAGCTTCTTGCGGCTCCAAAAGTTGTTCTCCACACCAAATTTCAACTTAGTGTGAATGTTTTTGTTATTTAATTCTATCACCTGAATCAACTTTCAACATGCTGAGCTTCATGTTACCCAGCTGTGTTCCTAACAAAATGAGCACACTTTATGTGAATACCAAAATACATGGTAAATCCACTTCATCCACAGTGTTTAATATAATCTCAAGTTTCTTGATAATATCAGGAAAGTTTATTATCTTCTGAGTTTGAAATTTCCATGAACTTTAATGAAATACCTTTACAAGGTTTTTAAATCCTCACAATCATAAATCATAGACTATAATTCCAGCAAATTGCTCAAATGGGGCAAGGGCTGTGAATGTTTTTCTCATCTCTGAATGTCAAGGTTCAGCATACTGCCAGACACAGAGGAGTTGCTTAATACATACATGTTGTTGTTACAAGACAAACTGAAAAACACCAAGCTCTTCATTGTTTTGTGTGATCAGGTGCATACATATTCGTTTAAGAAGGTCAATTCATTCTCCCTCATAGAGTTGGAAGTGTCAGCATCTTTGCTGTTGAGAGACTAGCAAAGTGTAAAAAGGCATTCCCAGGTGAAGGTAGTGGGAAGCTCCCATTAAAATTAATTTCCCCTACTCTGTTTAAGGTGTAAGACATAAATCATTGGGAAAACATGTTAAGGATAAAGATTAAAACTAAGCAAAATGTCCTATGACATATTTTGAAAACTGTATATTCAGTTCAATCACCTTTGCACTAAATTCCCCAATACCGAGCAACAACTGCTCACTGTATGTTACTCAGAACAGTCTATTTCCCTCTTGGGTGACTTCATTTTAAATAAATCCCAAATTGTTCACTATTCAGGGACTGAGAGATTAGATAATGGATACATGGGATCTGGAAATGCTGTTAGGACACTGAATGCAACCAACATTTATTGAAACAACAGAGGCAGCCCCATGTTACAAACCCAGGCTCATTCTCCCTTCCTTCCTTCTCTTCCTAGAACCACGTATTCTGAGCAGCACCTCCCCATCTTTTCTTGACCACCTTCCTTCCACGTGTCCACAGGCACTGTGCCCACACAGGGCTCCATCCCTGCGCCCTGTCACTTCTCTTCTGAAGAAGCCAAGCAGCTTGTGTTGAAGAGCCTCCGTTGGCATGGGAAGCATGTTTTAAAACACAAGAACTGAACCACCTGCAATAACTTTGTTTCAATGGGAAGAGGCAGTCATAATTTCTAAGGATGTCATTTTCAGCCACCTTTTAGAATAAAATTCATTCTTAAGTTTAGGACTGTCTGGTCACACAGTGAACCACAGTTAAAAGCAAGTTCATTAGCAACTTCATAAACAAAAAT
This sequence comes from Lepus europaeus, assembly GCF_033115175.1. NCBI lineage: Eukaryota > Metazoa > Chordata > Mammalia > Lagomorpha > Leporidae > Lepus > Lepus europaeus. The sequence goes on along the minus strand of NC_084827.1, from coordinate 100,710,056 downwards.
AATTTTAATATAAAAAATAGCAGTTTTGTTTTAAGGAGAACACTATGCCTGCATCATACTATTACATGAAACTACGAAGTAAATCACTGTAAAATTCTACAGACTTACAAAAGTATTTTCATTCAGATACAACTGGAGGCAAAAATATCTTTGTTGGACGTTTACAGTAGTGTAAGGTCTAACAACGCTCCTTCCGTTGGCATGTTCCCAATTTACCAGTTAGGAAACATGTCTGCTCATGCTGAGTGAGAATCCACAAGGAGCCCAGGGCAGGATGGCAGCAGGATCCTGAGCGATCCACTGGTGGCAGTGGGCACTTTCTGGACACCCAGACTCAGAGCCTGATCCTCTGGCCTCCCTAGACATTCTTCATGCTAACACCCAAAAGCTTTCAATAAGTTCCTTTTCTGCTGAAACAAGCCAGAGAGGATTCTACTGTTTATACCCACAAGTCCTGAATGATGTTATCAAATCAGCAAACACAAACAGGTCCCCTGGAAAGAGCGCAAGCCTCATTCAACTGTAGACCCTATTTCTACTGAATAAAAATATACATAACACTTTGTATTCAACGTGGTGAAATACGCCGAATGCCCACTCTGACTCTTTAGTTCTTAGACTCAATCACTCAAACTGAAGAGCTGGTTGTCCTTGTACTGTGGGGAAGCTCTGTGAGGGTGTGGCGGTCGCCTCCAGTCCACTGCCAGAACCTAAGGCAGTTCCCGGGTACGTGGCTATCACTCAAAACATGCACGTTCTGAATTCACGTTGGCTCCCACTGACCCAGTTCGGGCCTTCAGCCTGTCATCCTGTTGTGGCTGGATCACTGTTCCAGTCTTTCTCCTAACTGGTCTTCCAGGCTTCGGTTTCTCACCCTTTCAGGCTCTCTTCCCATGCTGCTGCTACTGTGATGCTTCAAGCACTGAACTCTGATGTCATTCTGCTGCTGCTAATACACAACAGATGTGCAGATGACAGAACGCAAAGGTCTCAGTGTGGCAGACGCTCCAACATCTTAGGATGGCACAGGAGACCCTCCAGCACCTGGCTCCTTTGAGTTTGCCCTCTCCCACACAAACCTACACTTGAGGCTCTTCTAATTACTTGCAGTTGCTTCACACATCATGCTGTTTCACACTTGTAATTCTATTTCGGGGGCAGAATGTGCAGAAACACACTTTGGAAATTCTTTCAGAATTACTTAAATTCCAGAATGGCATGTGCAGGTACTATGTAATTTTATATATATATATCTTCCATGAAACTAAACACTCTAATAATAAATTTTACCTTCACTTTGTAGCACTTCCTACAGTAGCAGCAATATTTATGGAAAGTGTTGCACTTAATTAAGTCAGTCACCAATTCGTTCCTAAAATTTGCCTGTGATGTATACCAGCCTGCTTTAGCAGACACACTAGGGGAAGGGCAGTGGGGAGCTGGATGGAGTCACCTGCTAACTCTACCACACCTTTCCCCTCACCTCCTCTAAGGTCTAGACAGGCAGGCTCATTGCATCTCTACTACACTTAGGCTACAGACACTAGGCTCCTACAAGATGCACTGAATTAGGACAGGGTCTAAGAAGCTATTTCTCTGTAGAAAACAGAAACAGGTCTAGCTCAAGATTAGAATACAATCAAGCTGAAAAAGTTACCGCTCTATTAAAAGCCCTGTTTTGGGGCCGGTGTTGTGGCATAGTGGGTAAATCACCATCTGCAATGCCAGCAACCCATATGGGCACCAGTTCGTGTCCTGGCTGCTACACTTCCATTCCATCCCAGTGCTAATGGTCTGGGAAAAGTAGTGGATGATGGCCCAATTGTTTGAGTCCCTGCCTGCCACCTGGGAGAGCCAGATGAAGCTCCTGGCTCCTGGCTTTGGCTTGATCCAGCCCTGGCCAATTAGGCCATCTGGGAAGTGAACCAGTGGTTGGAAAATATGTCTCTCCCTCTCTCTCTGTAACGCTTTCAAGTAAATAAATAAATCTTGAAAAAAAGTATTGTGTTAAGAATTACATATACATCTGTGTGTTTGATATACACATTATAGAAATATACAACTCTCATTAATAGCTGTAAAAATTAACTCTGGCCAGTCACAAATTAAATTGCACTTAGTATTAATTGGCAGGGATTAGTTACAAGAATTATCCAAGTGATTGTTTTATTCATGTATAGAGCCTGGGTGTGTCCCACTATCTGGACTATCTACCATCTATAGCGCTTTCCCTGGCAGCCAACAACAATCCTTCAAGAATTACCTTGGTAAGAGATGATCACTTCCTCCTTTACATCAAGAATGTGCCCAACGGCTCATCTCTATTTTTGCATTTTTCATATGATTATAATTATAATAACTGTTTATCTACATTTCCACTACCTACACAGTATCCTTCTTGAGGGTCAAGACTGTGTCTTAGTCCTTCCTATATCTAACTAGGAAGTGGCATTATGTAGACATATTTAAGTAAAAGATAGGTGATCTTAACTCTTCAGGCTGTTATGTTTTAAAGGTCAATCACAGTAATTTTAGAAATTGTTTCAATCATTCTACACAGGTATCAGACTCATCCCTTTACTTTGACTCTTTCTGTATCTTATGCAAAAGATGTTTATTGCATGTATCACATATATTCATTCATAAAAGGATTTGTTGATCATCTACTAAGTGCTTGTCATTGTTAGAGGCTGGGGATACAAGAGCCTGAAGAGAAACCTACAAGAGGGCCTTTGATGTCAGCACCACAGGGTCCAGCATGGTGCTGACTAAAGATGCATTCAAACATCTGTAACAATCAAAAGCGTGAAATATTTTTTAAAACAAAAACTATGATCTAACACTCCTACTCATCTATTAAAGGAATCTAAATTGATATTGGGAGCACCCATGCAGGAATGTGAACCTCGGGTCTCCAGTGGGAGAGATATGGAGCAATATAAAACATATTGCCATATTCTATCATTCATTTCCATTCTCACCACTCAAAAATTATAAGGGGCTGGAAACCAGCCAGTTTGGGAGACCAGCAACATAAAATCCTACACATGCAGATAAATCTGACATTTCTTCTCTCTGTTTTGACAGACAATCTCTTTAAATTGTTGTTTAAAACATCCCAAACAAGTAGCACTGCATGGCCTACTTCCTTCATTATCACAGTGTGGTCTTCCACAAAATTCTCCCAGTGACTTTTAGGGTTTCTACTTTTGTCAAATAGAGTTAATTAATGGATGAATGCTCACCGATCAAATGTCTATTTGTCTTTATTCTGGAAATTTGAACAAATACATTTGTATATTGCTGTCCTGACTTTGTAACCTGTTTACTTTTGAGGTTCTCAGTAGTTTCATTCATTTGAGCACTGCTCCTAAATTTAAGTTACATACAAAGTTCTGTATGTATTTTTTAGATTCATATTTACAATCCAAATATTTAACACTGTCAAAAGTTTTGGCAATTCTCTCTTAGCTCCTTATAATTTCCACTGTAATTCATTGCCCTCATAAGTTTATATTTTAATTGCTCTCTAGGTCTATTTCCCAGTTTCTTAAAAAAATGGAAACTTAGTTTTAGTTTTCATTTTTTGGCATTTGGCATTTTGGCATTGGAATTTACCTTGCAATTACTTAACACCTTTTATCCTGTAGGCATTATAAGTAGTTTCTCAATGAACTGCCTCAGAATCCTCTTTGATATGGATACTGGTCTTCACAGTGCCTTGGTCAATCCTTATTTTCCATTACGCACCTGGGATTCCCCTCAGTCACCCCAAGGAATCTGTCAAAATAGCTATTCACGATTTCCAAGTTTCGGCCTTACTTGGAGTATTTCATAATAAATTTAAAACAAACTACCTGAATCAGTCTGTTTTCTGTTGTTTTATTTAAATACCCAAGGCTGGATAACTATTATTCAGCTCACAATGTTCAGGGCATGGCACCAGCATCAGTTCAACTCTGGGAAGGACCACATGTGGATGGCATCATGAGGGTAGAAGCACGTCAAAGAGGGAGCAATCAATCACAAGGCAGGACAGAAAGCCAAAGAGAGGGGATGGGCATTCTTGCTACTTCCCACCGGACTCTGCCTCTTGAAGTCTCCCACCACCACTGCAAGGACCAAGTTCCCAACATATAGACCCTTAGGGGATGCACTCAAGCCACATTCAAGCCATAGCATGACCTTCAACTCAGCACAACATTCTATTGAATACACTTAAATTTTTAAACCTTCATTAATTATAATTAAATTAAGCTTTCAATCATGAAAAGGAGATATCACAACATACTTTAAGATTTTTATTTCTATCTAGTGTTTGCTTTGGCTTCCATTTTAATTAGTATATTTAAAATTTTGCTCAGTCTGTCTCTTTATCTGTTTGTAAAACATTCCATTAGTTTCTGTGAGTTCTTAGCAAGGTTAAGCTCGTTGTATGCTTTAGCTTTCTTCACGGCTCTTGATTTTATGCCACTTTTTCAAATAAATGCCTGTGGACGTCCCAGGTCTTAAAGCATTCACCCTGTGGGGAAGCCAAATTTCTCCTCACCCTGGCCCTCAACAATAATGACCTTGAATTCACTTTGGACTCATAACCAATGTGGTGAGAAGCAGGACCTAATAGACTGAGATAGAATAAACAGCTCCCTAACGCTATAATCTTTTCTGATATTCCCACAACTGATAACACCCCCCAGTAGGTAACTGTCAGGTTATGGCTAGTTTTGTTTTCCCTATATTTGGAAACAGGGTCCTCATCTCTTCCTTTCGATAGATAATGACTGACTAGGAAATAAATCCTTAGCATTAGCGACTTAAATTGAGAACAACTATAACTGTTAGACAAAATTAAACAATATATCATGATCATTCTTCCCAACACAGTGTGGAGAGCTCTTCAGCCTTCTCCTAGATTAGCCTGTTCAGGTAAAATCACAGACCTGAAGGTCAGTATGTTGTAAACCAGACAGTGAAGGTGAATTGAAGGTCCTAATTGAAGAAGAGGGGAGCTGGGAGGCAAAGTTTCTCCACTCACCATTTTGCTGCCCTGAAGGGGCTCGGAGGACCTAGTTTGATAAATCAGTTGTCTAGCAATCATATTCTGAAAGCTACTTCTTGATATTTAGCTACATTTTTGGGGAACCTCTTCCAAATTTATTTAATGTTCATTCACAAACAAGCTCAACAAAAACAGAAGTGAAAATTCTCCCTCCAGATCCATGGTTTTTCTTGACTGAGGCTTCTCTATACCATGTTATCAGAGACCCTGGGAAATCCTCCATTGCTTGGAAACTAATTCTCTTTGAGAAAGGCCCACTGATGTTCTGTGACCAACAGAGGAGCAAATAAGACAGCTAGAGGAAGGCAGGTCTGATATTTCACAGACCACAGAAACGGCCAAAGGCACAGGGTCTCACTCATCTACTTATATTTCTCTTCCACTGATACTTTACCTCTTAGAATATACTTTCAAAATTTTAGTTTTAGGGTTGGCATTTAGCGTAGTAGTTATGCCAGTGAGGATGCCACATTCCACTGGAGTGCCTAGGTCTGACTTCTGGCTCTGGCTCCTGATTCCAACTCCCCGATAATGTACATTCTGGGAGACGGCAGTGATAGCTCAAGTCGTTGGGTTCTCGTCATCCAGGTGGGGGACCTGGACTGACTTCCCGGCTCCCACTGTCAGCCTGGGCCAGGCCTTATCACTGCAGGCATACACGAGAGCATGCAGGTACTCAGGGGCAATCAGCAAATGGGAGCTTGCTTTCTACCTGTCATCCTCCCCCTCTCTCTTCTCTATATGTCTCCCAACTGAGTAAATAATTTAAAAGATTTAGTGTTTAAAAATTCATGAGCAACAGGGACAGCAAAAAAGTATGACACAAAGTACAGTCTGTTTCCACTGGCTAATAGCAAGTTTGAGTAAAATGTGTGACCAGCCACTGCAGTGAACATTTTTAGACTCATTCCTGGCCCTATTTTTTTTTTTTTTTCATTCTTGTTTTCTCAGTTCATCATCCCATTTTTCCCTCATGCTACTCAATCTTATTTTGGACCTTTCTAACTACTGTCTAAAATGCATTCCAGGAAAAGGTATGATATAAATAAATAATATTATGACCAGTTTCCCAAAGAGAAAATTACTTATTTGATGCCCAGCAAGAACATTAAAGGAACAGGAAATACAATTCAAGCAAGCTTCATGGGGACTAGAGGTGAACACATTTCAGAAGATGTTAAATATTCTTTGACAAAAGCATTTTGTGTTAGTGCTTTGAATCTATGAATAAAAGATTCAGAAGACCATATGGGAAGGGGAAGATCAAAAAGGATGTAGTACTAGACAAAAATGAGACAAACAGTTCCCTCTGCTATCCCCATAAATTATACAGGAAGCATGACTTCTGTTTAAGCCCAGCCTATAACAGGTGTTCCAGCTAGTCAAAGTAGAAATCAGAATGGAAGGGTTTCTAACATTTTAGTTGACATTTTTAAGAATAAGAGCAACTGAAATGAAAAGAGTAAATGGCTAAACACAACACCAGACTTTCTTCCCCTAAGTATGCTGCCAAAACCTACAATCTTATTTAAACAAAGAGTTGACCTTGGAATGCTCATAGATGGGCTACTGAGAATTATGTGTGCAAAATCTACTACTGTCTTCCTTATTTTATTCTTCCTACACCTTCCAATGATAAACATAAAAGGAATATATATATATATATATTTTTTGGACAGGTACAGTTAAAGACAGAGAGAAAGACAGAGAGAAAGCTCTTCCTTCTGATGGTTCACTCCTCAAATGGCTGTCACAGCTGGCGCTGCACCGATCCGAAGCCAGGAACCAGGTGCTTCTTCCTGGTCTTCCATGTAGGTGCAGGGGCTCAAGCATTTGGGCCATCCTCCACTGCCCTCCCAGGCCACAGCAGAGAGCTGGACTGGAAGAGGAGCAACCGGGACTAGAACCTGGCACCATATGGGATGCCAGAGCCACAGGCGGAGGATTAACCAAGTGAGCTATGGCGCTGGTCCCAGGAAGGGAATATTCTTTAGAATTTAAAAACAAAAACAGAAAAGGCAAACACAAATATACTCTTTATCCTTAGAATTGCATAAAACAATTTAAATCTTATAATTTTAAACAAAGCTGGTTCTGGTAAGGAAAGGGTAAAATTCCTGTCTTTCAACTTGTATAAGACCAAGCATAGCACAACAAGGGACAAAGCTGTACATCTCTGTAAGAGACACACTGGCACCAAAACCCTCAAAACTCGTAAATAGCTTTGTTGATGATGCATGTTTTTACTTGGTACATTACTTAGTATTTAAAATGTTTTGAAAAGTACATGTCAAATTCTACTTAAAAGAAATTATAAATGTTATTTAGCTTCAGTGTTTTAAAAATTTATTTACGTGAAAGAGAGAGTAAGAGGGATAGGGGGAGGGAGGGGAAGAGAGAGGTATCTTCATCGGCTGGTTCATTCCCCAAATGGCTTCAACAGCCAGGGCCTGGAACTCCATCTTGGTCTCCCAGATGGGTGGCGGGGGCTCCAGTACTTAGACCATCTTCTGCTGCCTTCCCAGGTGCATTAACAGGAATCTGGATCCAATAACGAATGCCAGTGACACAAGCAGTGGCTTAATTTCCAGTGACACAAGCAGTGGCTTAACATTCCATATGGAATGCTGTGCCGTAACACAGGCCCTTTATCCTTGATTTCTGTTTAACATTTACTCCCCTGATCATTTACCCTGCTGGGATATTCAAAAGCAAATGATTAATTCACATACAATTCCTTGACATTAATGTAAAGGTACTATTAAATTTGATGTGTCTAAAGATTGGCAAAGTACCATTTTGTATGTTGAATACAAAGAGTAAGCATTTATTTTTAATTTTTATGAACAGTAAAGTTTACTTTCAAAGAAAAAAATATATTCTCATTATTCTAATTAAAGAAAGAATACTTTTCTTAAATTTTTGCTGTGGTTGTTGAAAAAAAAAAAAACTGCTTGTATCACAGCATTTTCAACTCCTGATCCACGGACAAGCACTAAAAATAGCTGTTTCAGTGCGGAAGGAGGAATGGATGTGGGATAGAATACAGACCCAGGATCATCAATAACTGTCCTGGAAAAAGAACAGACCCATAAGGCTGCAGTCAATAGTCAGCACTGCATACAGCCATGTTTCTAGGACTAGGAAAGTGGGTCCAAACTGCCTTAAGCCCCCATTGGAAACGTTCATGGATCCCTAATTTGTCCCATATCCCCTTAACACACTCTTGTTTCCTTCTCTTCTCTTTTAATGCTACACATAAGTATGTACAGGATTTCCAAACTACTGCATAGGGGAAAGAAACAGAAAGAAGTTGATGAGAAAGAAAGACTAGCAGCAGTGGCACTGATAATGAAGGGTCAGGTAGAGGGTCTTTTTTAAAAAAGAAGATTTATTTATTTATTTATTTGAAAGTCAGGGTTTCAGTAGGGGGGGAGGGAGGGAGGGAGAGGGAGAGGGAGAAGGAGAGGGAGAGAGAGAGAGAGAGGAGGGAAGTGAGAGAGAAAGACAGATCTTGTACCTGCTAGTACACACCCCAAATGGCTGCAATGATCAGGGCTGGGGCAGGCTGAAGCCATGAGCCAGGAGTTTCATCTATGTCTCCCTCCTGGGTGCAGGAGTCCAAGCACTTGGATCAACTTCTAATGCTTTCCCTGACACATTAGCAGGAAGCTGGATCAGAGGTGCAGTAGTTGGGACTCAAACTCGCGACCATATGGAATGCTGACACTGCAGGTGGAAGCTTAATCTTCTACAACACCAGCCCCTAACTTCAGATCTTATGTGTACATTTTGTTGAGTTTTGATAAGTGTGTACATCTGTATAACTACCACTCCAATCAAGATATAGGACATTCAGGATGCTGACACTGTAGATGGTGGCTTAACCTCCTAGAAGGTCTTTTTTTTTTTTTTTTAACTTTTATTTAATAAATATAAATTGCCAAAGTACAGCTTTTGGATTACAGTGGCTTCCCCACCCCCCCATAACTTCCCTCCCACCTGCAACCCTCCCATCTCCCGCTCCCTCTCTCATTCCATTCACATCAAGATTCATTTTCAATTCTTTTTATATACAGAAGATCAATTTAGTATATATTAAGTAAAGATTTCAACAGTTGGCACCCACACAGAAACACAAAGTGTAAAGTACTCTTTTAGTACTAGTTATAGCATTAATTCACACTGGACAAGACATTAAGAACAGAGATCCTACATGGGGAGTAAGTGCACAGTGATCCTGTTGTTGACTTAACAATTGACACTCTTGTTTATGGCGTCAGTAATCACCCGAGGCTCTTGTCATGTGCTGCCAAGGCTATGGAAGCCTCTTGTGTTCACAAACTCTGATCTTATTTAGACAAGGTAATAATCAAAGTGGAAGTTCTCTCCTCCCTTCAGAGAAAGGCACCTCCTTCTTTGATGGCCTGTTCTTTCCACTGGGATCTCACTTGCAGAGATCTTTCATTTAGGGATTTTTTGTTTTGTTTTGTTTTGTTTTTTCATTTTTGCCAGAGTGTCTTGGCTTTCCATGCCTAAAATACTCTCATGGGCTCTTCAGCCAGATCTGAATGCCTTAAGGGCTGATTCTGAGGCCAGAGTGCTGTTTAGGACATCTGCCATTCTATGAGTCTGCTGTGTATCCCGCTTCCCATGTTGGATTGTTCTCTCCTTTTTAATTCTATCAGTTAGTATTAGCACACACTAGTCTTGTTTATGTGATCCCTTTGACTCTTAATCCTATCATTATGATCAATTGTGAACTGAAACTGATTGCTTTGACTAGTGAGATGGCATTGGTACATGCCACCTTGATGGGATTGAATTGGAATCCCCTGGCATGTTTCTAATTCTACCGTTGGGGGCAAGTCCAATTGAGCATGTCCCAAATTGTACATCTCCTCCCTCTCTTATTCCCACTCTTATATTTAACAGGTATCACTTTTCAGTTAAATTTAAACACCTAAGAATAATTGTGCATTAATTACAGAGTGCAACTAGTAGTATTAAGTAGAACAAAAAAAGCATACTGATAAACATTTGGTGACCTGTAAACACTGTACAGTGGGTGAATTGGCTTCCTCCATAGCAAAAATACAAGGTGAGTCTTAAATTTCTAACTTTAATGTCCAGGATTCTTCTTTGGAGAAATATCACTGCAAAGAACTATGGTATATAGTATAACAGAAGAGTTGGTTGATAAGCTGATTCTTTCTCTCCTTTTCTTCCTTCCCCACTGTTTGCCAGAATGAGACATCATTACCAATAGAGAAGGCATAATGGAATCTAAGGAGCATATTGTATAAATTCATAATCTATGTAATTTTAAAATTCAAGCTAAAAATTGGTCTCTGGAGAAAAGCCAGAGCTGGGCCAATCCAAAGCCAGGAGTTTCTTCCAGGTCTTACATGCGGGTAACAGGGGTCCAAGCACTTGGGCCATCTTCTACTGCTTTCCCAGGCCATAGCAGAGAGCTGGATTGGAAGAACTGCTGCCGGGATTAGAACCAGCACCCATATGGGATGCTGGTGCCACAGGTGGAGACTTAGCACACTAAGCCACAGCACCAGCCCCCACTCAGCAGATTTTAAGAAATGTTAAGAAATACTGACTTTAAGAAATATAATCATAATAATTTTTATAAAACCCCAAAAATCATGGTTAATTTTTAAAATATAAATTCAGTCATATAATTAAAGGTTGATAGGACGGCGCCATGGCTTAACAGGCTAATCCTCCGCCTTGCGGCGTTGGCACCAGATTCTATCCCGGTTGCCCCTCTTCCAGGCCGCTATGGCCCAGGAAGGCAGTGGAGGATGGCCCAAGTCCTTGGGCCCTGCACCCGCATGGGAGACCAGGAGAAGTACCTGGCTCCTGGCTTCGGATCAGTGAGATGCGCCGGCCACGGTGGCCATTGGAGGGTGAACCAACGGCAAAAAGGAAGACCTTTCTCTCTGTCTCTCTCTCTCTCACTATCCACTCTGCCTGTCAAAAAAAAAAAAAATAATAATAATAATTAAAGGTTGACTCATCTAACAATGTTAAACCATTGTTACCCAACATTTAAAACATACACAATAAAAACCAGTTCACGAGCCAGGCATTTGGCCTAGCGGTTAAGAAGTTGCTTGGGAAGCCCGTATCCCATACTACAGTGCCTGGGTTTAAGTTATGGTTTCACTCCCAATTCTGATTCCAGCTTCCTACTAATGCATATATTGGAAGGCAGCAGGTGATGGTTTAACTAGTTGGGTCATTGGCACCTAAAGGGAGATCCAGATTAGGACCTAAGTTTCTGGCTTTGGATTGGCTGGGCCCCAGTTGTTCAGGGCATTTGTGGAGTGAATGGATGGATGGGAGTTCTCTCCCTGTCCACCAGAGAGAATAATAAACATCTTTTAAATAAATTAATATAAGGAACCCTCTGTGCATTTATTACCAAGCTTCAGCAAAAGACTGAACACGCAGTGAAACTTCATTAATACCTTCATCCACTATTTTCTCTGCATTACTGGATCAGTAAAATGCAGATATTACAACATTTCAGTATAAAATACTTTAGATATATCCCTAAATATAGATATTCTAAGGACATAATTAATAGTAACATTATCACATCCCCCCAAATTAACAGTAAAACTCAGTATCAACAAGTATTTAGGCAGTATTTAAATCCCTGGTCTATTTGAATAAAGACCAAAACAAGGCCCACATGTTGTATTGCTTGGTTTCTCTAAAAAACCTCTTTTCATGTACTGTTTTGACCTCCCTCCTCCTTTCCTGCTGGGAATTATTTCATTTGTGCTATAGAACTCCTGAGGGTGTGGATCTAATTAATGCATCAGCGCACTGTCATTTAAAATGCTCTTCTGTATCTTGTATTTCTCATAACTGTTATTTAGATTGAGATGCTTGAACTTTGAGGCAAGGACATACTGTAGGTGATGATCTGCATTTCCCACTGTGTCCCATCAACAGACCACAGTTTCTTTCTCCTTTTTGTGATGCTCAAGTGATACATGAGTGGGTTCAGGTGTTGTTGGCCTGATGCATCCATTATTAAATCCCCATCAACTTTTCAGCTGATGATTTTAGGAGCCATTGATGAGCACTGTTTTAGATCTACTATTTTCTTAGAAGTTGCAAAATTCAACCAAGATTTTAACTTGTAGTTTTATTCCTAATGTAGGACTCTTCAATAATATAATAAATTTCTGCCTTTGAATTTATGTTCATAAGAAATACAACAAAATATCACTTACTATTTGAAATTCTTTATTGAGAAATATTTTACTAATGCTACTTAAATAGCTATGTGCCCATGCTTTGTGCTTCTTAAGAACCAGTTCTTGTTATTGTGGTTAATAATTTTAATTTTTCTGTGATTCAAACAGCCCATTATTGATAATATAACTAAAGAAAGAGAGAGTAGACCAATCTAGTAGATCAATCTTTAACTGACTTAGACTGAAGCAAAGACTCAATACCACAGAATCCTAAACTTAGTGGTTATTTTTGTTCATTTCCCATAGAGGCTCTAAGAAGTAAACCTACTTATACCCTGAAGATATTTCTTGCCTTGGGTTATCAGAAGTTCACTAACACAAACCAAATGTTTTATCTAAATTATTTGATGGTGGTTAAAATGTATAATTGTTTTAATGTATGATTATTTAGTTGTTAAAATTTATAGCCTACAGGCTTTTCCCTTCTTCAGCTTTAGAGTGTTTTTCCTGATTTAATCATGGAGGAACACAACAGCAGAGTAGAAAAATCTATGCAAAACCAGATTAGATTGATTTGTTATTAAATAGATTGTGAAGCCTCAGGGAGGACTGCTATAATAACAATTCAGACACTACAAAGTCTGGCAAATTTGTCAGGTGTTTTTCCTCCCTGGGCAGACATGCCATGTTCATTTTTACAGCCAGCTGATTAACTGCTGAAAATGCACTAATGGATGGCCTTCACTTTTAGGTAGATAATCACATTTCCAATCTTTTTTCCCATACATCATTGGATTAGGGCTATGTTCTGAAGGGTTAAGGAAATATCTCATTACACACATTACTGTTTCCACTCTTAACTTGTCAAGTGGTGATAAGAGGGTGAGCTTAATATCAACTTTCCTTTATCTCATCATTATTGTTCTAGTAACTACATGAAAAATGGTAAATGTTTCCCCCTAAAATAAGTAACAGCACAAAAGGCAATAGTGACATTTCGGTTTTCTTTCTTTCTTTTTTTATTTAACAGATAGAGTTATAGACAGTGAGAGAGAGAAAGAGAGAAAGGTCTTCCTTCTATTGGTTCACTCCCCTAATGGCCGCTATGGCCGGTGCTGCACTGATCTGAAGCCAGGAGCCGGGTGCTTCCTCCTGGTCTCCTATGCAGGTGCAGGAGCGCAAGCACGTGGGACATCCTCCACTGCATGGCTGGGCCACAGCAGAGAGCTGGACTGGAAGAGGAGCAACCGGGACAGAATCTGGCGCCCCAACCAGGACTAGAACCCGGAGTGCCAGCACTGCAGGCGGAGGATTAGCCAAGTGAGCCATGGCGCCAGCCAACATTATGGTTTTCCAGAACTTTACATGATTTACTCATGACATGTTTGTAATTAACTAAGAATAGAAACAGAAGCCACTTCAGAGTTTCCAGAAAGGAGAAACAAAAGAATGGTAGTGGAGACGAAACTAGAGGCAGGGGTTCTACTGTTGTCTTAGTGCCACAAACACAGCTTTTATATAGACTGAGTGTATTTGGTGGAGGACTGACAAGTCTCCCCAAAACATTTCTTGACAACCCAATGGTAAACCAATAGCAAAACACTACCTTTAGGAGAAAATGTCTTTCTAATGTTAGATTTGGGCGCACAATAATAATTAAAACCAAATCAACCCAAAGACATTACCACCAGGACCAAAAAATAAAATGCTATTGAGCACTCAAAGGGTAGCAGAGACAAAACAGCTATTAGCACTGGTGTCAGTTATGTAGTAGATGTTCAGTGGCTGTTCTCTTCCTTATAACCATACATACGTATTTTCACCTAAGGGTATGATAATCAAAGATAAAATAAGGTTTCCTGGGATACTACCAGAACAGACAATGCAATCCGATCAATATAGCACCCTTCACAAAATTAGAAATGATCAAAATAAAGGCATATATGAGTATTTTATGCTGTTACTAAGGCACTTAGTCATCTAGTATGTTGTTCACAATGTCTTTCCTGCTAGAATAAAAAAAAAAAAACTCTTGGTTTTTATATATTGGTATCTTTAGCAAAAAGCAAAGGCATGAACATATATTGAGTGAATTTGGAAAAATAATCATAAGTATTTGTAGAAGTAAATAAATGTAAAATACCAAAAAAAAAAAAAAAAAGAGAGAGAAAACAGGAAAAGGAAGTAATATTTTTCTCATCTGTTTGGGCTTTCACATATGGTATGTTGAAGGCTTAGATAATATGTGGTCTATTATTATATATCACATATGGATGGTTGTCAAAATATTATGTTTGTGTTCTAAAAACAGATCAATATAGTGTAGTGTGTGCTATCATCTGTTAGGACACGTACTACTTACAGGAATACATCCTAGAGTTATTTTAGTTTTTCAAAAATTAATGATAGTATCAAAAATAATTACCCAGATTAGAAAAATGAACAAAGAATATGGAAAGAAAACTGAACTAAAATAGACTAGACGCATATGAAAATAGAGTCAACTCCACCAGAAATCAAAGAAATGCAAAGTAAAAAGAGATAACACTAAATCAATTAATGTTAAGTTTTGGAAAAAGAAACCAAGAGCAGCTCAAAACTTTTCATATGCTGCTCAGGAGGGTGCATTTGTTGAACTAATTTGGAAAGCAAGTAACCAAGATCTGAAAAATTGAAAATATGCATGATGACCTAAATATTCTACTAATTATAAATGTTCCAGAATCTTACACATGTGAACTAGGAGATACGTTCAGGAATGTTCACTGTTGCATAACTTATAATATTCTAAATCCTTAATATGGAGGATGGCTCAACGGCTTAACAATATGATACAAATACTCATGTATAAGAACAGTTTAAAAATGAAGTACATGTACATATATCAATGTGGATATACCTCAGATAGAAAAATTATTGTGACCAATGATACACACATAAATATTTGTATATACCAACGAAACAACACAAGGGCCAGGCACTGTGGTGCAGCAGGCTAAGCTGCCACTTGTGATGTAGCCTACATCAGAGCTCTGGCTGCTCTGCTCCAATCCAGCTCCCTGTTACTATGCTCAGGAAGGCAGCAGAGGATGGCCCAACTACTGAGACCCCTGTCACTCACGTGGGAAACCAGGATCAAATTCTTGGCTGCTGATGTAAGCCTAGCCTAGACCTGGTTGTTGCGGTCATTTGGAGAGTGAAACAGCAGATGGAAGACCTCTAACCGATCCCCCGCCCCATCACATTCCCTTTCAAAAAAATAATCTTTTAAAAAAACAATAAAAGTATCAGTCATATGTATGATGTACATGATTATGTAGTTGACATATGAACACACACAGCAGACTGGAGGACTGCACAGCTGGCCAGTTTTAGCAATAGGAGAATAGGGCAAAGAGAGCACATTTCTGTTTTATTATTTATTTTTTTTCTGGCAAGAAGCTAGTATGATGAATTTTCATTTCATTTCAATTCTGGGATAGGAATACTTGAATATTTGTTATATCATTCTCTGTACTTTGAATTTTAACATTTCTTAAGAAGAAGATTAAAAAGTACAGACAACCTCTAAATCACAGTAATAAGAAAATAGAGTACTTAAGAGCATTGTTTTTTAAACATAGAAAAACCAATTAATTCTTCGAAAGCAGGAAAGGTAAAATTTTTCAATCCTATTCAGTCTACTTAGAGTACTTTATCAAACATAAACATAGTTTGAAAAAAACCTCATGATTTAGAGCAAGGGCCAGAAATGAAACTTCTCTTTGGGTTCAATAACTCATTACTGTAAAATAATTTAAGAATGGTAATTATACAATGTGAGCTAAGAAAAATTACAGAAAATAATTTCAATTAAAACAGTTCTTTAAAAGATAATTAAAGAATGGTATGGTACATATATTTTAGATGCATGGGCCTTTGGATTTTAAAAACTATTTTCCTCCTCATTAATTAGAACAATTAATACAGCAAAGATGTCTTCATATTTAACCAAATGTACTAAATTTGTTTTAAAATAATCTGAAACTTTGATGCAACCTATAATCTTGATCTCTTTTGTGATTCTTTGCAACCACATTTATCCACTTAACATTTTATAAAGCTCAGTCTGAGACAGGGTTGTTTTTGCTTTTTTTCAAAAGATTTATTTATTTATTTGAAAGGCAGAGTTACAGAGAGGCAGAGGCAGAGGCACAGAGAGAGAGAGAGAGAGAGAGAGAGAGAGAGAGAGAGAGAGAGTTGTCTCATCCACTGGTTCACTCCCCAGATGACTGTAATAGCTGGAGTTGCGCCAATCTGAAGCCAGGAGCCAGGAGCTTCCTCTGAGTGTCCCACAAGCGTGCAGGGGCCCAAGCACTTGGGCCATCTTCCACTGCTTTCCCAGGCGATAGCAGAGAGCTGGATCAGAAGTAGAGCAGCCGAGACTCGAGACTCAAGACTCGACTGCAGGCGGTGGCTTTACCTGCTAAGCCACAGCACTGGCCCCAATGAGACAGGGTTTTGAAATACTTACTGTGATTAAAATGCTTTGCTGTACAATGTTCTGGACTCATAAATGATTTTATTACATATGAAAAGTGGTTTAAAATTCAAATTCCACATGACCACATTCCCAGATTCAAACCAGTTAGCCTGATGGAATACTGTGTTAATTACCCTGGGCTCACAGGTCCTAGAGAAGACGTAGTTATACAAGTTTAATTCAAATGTGGAGAGATAGTTGCCACTTAGATGTGTATGTCCCAGATGAAACAGGCTCATGACTGGAATGGCAATGACAAACAGTAATTAAAATGCCTTCTAGAAGAACTGTGCTTGAGTGAACTGCTCCAGATAAATGAGTTCTGCAGGGCTGCAGGTCAGCCACAGATGCATTTTGCATCTTTCAGATGTGGAACTCCTTATTGTGCTTACAACAGGAGTTGCATCATAAAAATTCACTGGTACTAATTTGCTCATAAGAACATCCATTTAATAAATATTCACTGCAGAATCCCAAAGAGTGTTTCTGATAATTACACTCAAACATGAAATAGTTTATTCTTCATTTAGTCTGAATTAGAAATGAAGTCAGGGAGCTCTTATTTGTTTATTCATTAAGAGAGTCACCAGTGACCAAATGTAGCATTAAGAAAGGAAACTTGGTGAACTATATTATGATGAACATTGCAAGAGTCCCAAACAGCTTTAGAAGTTAATCAACACAGACAACTAGCTCAGGAACAATCAAGAATTTACCATGACAGAAAGCAAAGTGGAAAGGTAAGAAGACAAGTCCTGCTAGAGAGTAGAAGCATGGGCGACAGGCCAAGGGAATCCTCCCTGTGCTCCCCCTCTCCCTTCTAATCTAAGACTGCCTGGAGCAAAACCCTGGGGATTTTCCCACAACATAGCAGCACTATTCACAATAGTGGAAAGAACCCTAATGACATCTGGCAAAAGACAAACAAAATGTAGTATGCTCGCACAATGGAATATTAAGTGGGAATAAAAAGGACTAACTACTGATACATACTATGCTATGGACAAACCTTGAAAATATGCAAAGGGGACAGATATTGTAAAATGCCACATATATGAAATGTGTGCAGGAAAATCCATAGACACAAAACAGATGATGGTTCCCAGGGATTGGGGAGATGGAAGAATGAGGAGAAAACAGAAGTGGGTAGAGTCTTTTGGGGGTGATGAAATGCTCTAAAATTATACAGCGTTGAAGGCTGCAGGACTCTGTGAAGCCAACCCTGAATTGTGCACTGTAAACTCACATTCCACAGCGTGCCAAATACATCTCAATCAACTTATTATTTAATAACAATCAGAAGATCCTCAGGTTGTGGCTGATGAGAGCCTGAAGGTCAAAGGGACAGGATTTTATCAAACATCTTCCTGAAGTAGTAAATTAAATAAAGAATAAATGTCAAGGTACACACATTCAGTCTGTTCAGACTATACTTTCAGAGAACGTATTATTTGAGGAGATCTATTTCACAATGACTTAAAAATAATCACTGAAGAAAAGATATGAACCATGAAAAAGCCTTTTCTGCTGCTGTCAGCCCTAGAACATTTTTAGAATTTTTAACAGTATCAGTGGAAGCCTGATGGGTACTGGCAGACGACCGACCACATACAGTATATATAAAAATCTGAATGGCAGTGGGGAGTCAAATCTTTTCATTAAAAAAAATAACTTTTTATTTCTTGAGTGGAGATAAAAAGACCACTTGTCAAGATTGTATGACCTTCTTTGAAACCATAAAGAACTCGATTCTAGCAGGGCTTTAAGCTAACTGAGAAGGGAGATTTAGGGAGAGTGTGTGGTTATTTAATTTTAACACTGCCGCCCCTTTCCGCTCACTAGGCTGTTATGGGTAGGACTTTTCTCTACATATACAGTAGCTTCTTAAACCAGTGGCAGCCAGTTAAAGGACACACAACATGAAGGCACCACTTGTTTCCAAATGGGATAATCAAATTTACAAAATCATGTTCAGAAAGTCAAAATGAAAATTAAAACTGTGCTTTACTTCCAAAGTTTGCTATTAATATTTGTTTTTATAATTATGAAAAGCTTTTTAAATATCTTAACTTCAATATGTAGAAAATTTAGTGTTTATCTTAATTAAGTGGATAAACTATGATGTGTAAGACAAAGTATTTGAGTACAATTGATGGTACATAAAAATAAATTTGCTTGTTCATCATCTGCAGTTTATGTAAAAGCAACTGATAAACAAAGGATAGGGTGGGGCTGGCACTGTGTTTTAACAGATAAAGCCACAGCCTGCAGTGCTGGCATCCCATATGGGCGCTGGTTCGAGTCCTGGCTGCTCCACTTCTGATCCAGCTCTCTGCTATGGGCTGGGAAAGCAGCAGAAGATGGTCCAAGTCCTTGGACCTCTGAACCCACGTGGGAGACCAGGAAGAAGCTCCTGGCTTCAGATGAGCATAGCTGCGGCCAATTGGAGAGTGAACCAGCGGATGGAAAACCTCTCTCTCCCTCTGCCTCTCCTCCTCTTTCTCTGTAACTTTTTAAAATAAATAAATAATCCTTTTTCTTTTTTTTAAAAAAAGTGAATAAAGATTGGTTTCTGGGCAAGGTAAGATTGTAATCTTCCCTCAAGAATAGCTTTGAAATTCTATGCTGCAATTTTTTTAGAGACAGCTTATAGAATTCCAAGATGATGATATTTTCCTTTACCCGAATCTTCAATTCTAACTATATTTTCTTAGTTTTCCACAGTTTTATTATCCAAGAAGCTGTTGTGTTCAGGAAATTTGAACATAGGCTATATCTTGAAGGCTGAATTTATCTTGTAATATTTTACCTGACCAAATCTGCTATCCTCGGTGTACTTGCCATCGGAAGGGTTATAGTAATCTCCAACCACTAAAAATTAACATGGGGGGGGGAGTTCCAAGTTATTTGTCCCCTTGAGAATTTCTCTGAGAAGTGGCAGACATTAAAACATGTTTAAAGAAAAGTTCTGGCATATCCAAGTAGGACTTGAATGAGAGAAAAAGTTACTCATAAGGAATTCTCAAAATTTAAAAATATTAAAAAAGGAATGAGGCAAAAATTTAAAAGCAGTGGCTTCTTTTAAGAGGGTATGTTGACTGTGGTGGTCACACAGCTGTATGCCAAAAGTGTTTGTCAAAAATCATACAACTATTCTATAAAGGGGTGAACTTTTAGTAAATTTAATAAATCTGGCTTAAGAACAAAGCAGTTATCTCTGAATGGTAGAATTATGCATTTTTCTCTTTGTACCTTCTTGAATTTCACAAATGACTATTTAATTACATAGCCAGCAAAATGCACAGAGTCTTTCGCACCCTGCCTGCGTCTATGCCCTTGGGAGTACAGGTGGGCAGGTGAAGTCCCAGCTGGGTAGATTGGCAGAGTGCATGTGGGGTCCTCCCTGCAGTTCTGGTCCTTTTACTGTCACTAATCCACTGAAATCTCAACTCAGCTCATGGGAGAGCAATAGCCCACTAGTGATTTTATAGGGAGAAGAAGAACAAATCTCATGTGCATCAAGTTCAGATTTGAAGGTTGGTGACCTGCCCACAGGACACATAGTTTAACGGGCATATTTCTCTCCAAGACTCCTGTGCTGTGAGACTTTCCTGAGATGAGCTGGACATCTCCTCAGAGTCCTTTCTCTTGTTAAGGTGTACTCACTGTGCACCTGCACAGTGACACAGTGACTGGCAACTTGGGACACCTCATATCTCAGCACTAATTGCCATCCATGAGTAAAAAGCTCTGCAGGGGCCAGCGCTGTGGTGTAGCAGATAAAGTTGCTGCCTGCAATGCTAGCATCCCATATGGGCACCAGTTGGAGACCCGGCTGCTCCACTTCTGATCCAGCTCTCTGCTCTGGCCTGGGAAAGCAGTAGAAGATGGCCCAAATCCTTCAGGCCATGCACCCACATGGGAAGACCCGGAGGAATCTCCTGGCTCCTGGCTTCAGATAGATACTGCTCCAGCCGTTGCAGCCAATTGGAGAGTGAACCAGCGATTGGAAGACTCTCTTTCTCTGCCTATTCTTCTCTCTCTGTGTAACCCTGCCTTTCAAATAAATAAATAAATATTTTTAAAAAACTTTGCAGATAGAAATAGTCATAGCAGGCTGCCTGCTTACTGGACTTGAAACTGGTCCATGCATCCATCTACACATGAAAAGGATCAGCTTCAGCACAGCTGGAGTGTCAAAACTGGCCACCTGGAGAATAACTTTTAGCTAAGGTGCTGGGCTGTCCATCTATTTTCCATTTAACAATAGAAGAAGTCTGTTTCCATAATTTATTGGCAAGAGACCACAGAGCACGCAGCCTGTCTTATCTTATACTGCCCCATCTTACAGGAGTCTTTTCATGGGGACACACAGGATACGTCACGCAAGTCTCAGTCCCAAGAACAGTGCCTTCTCCTGAACACCCTGGTTTGTTTTTCATCTTACAATCATCTGAATCATGGATTTCATTAGCGTGTCTATCTTTACATGGCTACTAGGCCACTCAGAACAAAAGTGGCTTGCTACTTCAGCAAATGTTATTAATACTATTTATATTTTGTATTGATCTTGACTTCATTTTCTTTTTCTTTAAAGATTTTATTTATTTATTTGACAGGTAGAGTCATAGACAGTGAGAGAGAGAGAGACAAAGGTCTTCCTTCCGTTGGTTCACCCCCAAATGGCCGCTATGGCTGGTGCTGCGCTGATCCAAAGCCAGGAGCCAGGTGCTTCCCTCGAGTCTCCCATGTGGGTGCAGGGGCCCAAGCACTTGGGCCATCCTTCACTGCTTTCCCGGGACACAGCAGAGAGCTGGATCGGAAGTGGAGCAGCTGGGACTAGAACCGACGCCCATATGGGATGCTGGCACCACAGGTGGAGGATTAACCTTGTGCGCCACAGCGCCGGCCCCTCATTTTATTTTTCTAAACTTTATCTTCTTTTTGACCTAAATTGTGCTTTTAAACCAATTCAGTAAAGTTGCAGTTTACAAAGTAAAAATGCAAAAACATAGTTGCTTTTTTGTATACACTAATAATGAACTCACTGAAAGAAAAATTCTATTTACAACAGTCACAAAATATCAAATAGGAATAAATTTAATCAAAGAAGTGAAAGATCTCTATAATGAAAATTATAAAATACTGATGAAAGACACATAAAAAAATGGAAGATATTCCTTGCTCATGGATTAGAAGAATCAATATCACTAAAATGTACATACTACTTAAAGCAATCTACAGATTCAATGCAATCCCTATCAAAACATAAGTGATATTCTTTATAGAATTAGAAAAAAACAATCCTAAAATTCATATGGAACTATAAAGGACCTAGAATAGCCAAAGAGATTCTGAGCACAGAAAAAAAAAAAATCAAATCAGGCTGAAGGCATCACAATAGTGACTTCAAAACATACTACAAATTGATAGCATTAAAACAGCATGGTACTGGGATAACATCTGACACATGGATCAATGGAAAAAAAGAGGGAACCTAGAAATTAATCCACACATATAACACCAACTGCTTTTTGACAAAAGTGCCCAGACCATACACTGGAATAAGGATAATCTCTTCAATAAGTGGTGCTGGAAAAACCAGATGTCTATACATAGAAGAACGAAATTAGAGCCATTCCTCTTACCACATACAAAAATTGATCCAAGAGGATCAAATACCTAAATTTACGACCTGAGACTATGAAGCTGCTGGAAGAAAATGTAGGAGAAACACTCCAAGACACTGGTGTAAGTGAGCACTTCTTAGACAAGACCACCCCCCCCCCCCCCGCCCCTGGCAAAGCACAGGCAACAAAAGCAAAACTAAACAAATGGGATAAATCAAACTCAGAAGCTTCTGCTCCGCAAAGGAAATGATCAAATGATCAAAACAGAGAAGAGACACCCAATACCTTTTCAAAAAGTTTCAAACACTTTTTAGAAGAGGTAAAATACTAGGGCCAGCCATGTGGCATAGCAGGCTAAGCCTCTGTCTGCGGTACCACCATCCCATATGGGTACTGGTTCGTACCCTGGCTGCTCCTGTTCTGATCCAGCTCCTTGCTAATGTTCCTGGGAAAGCAGTGGAAGATGGCCCAAGGAATTGGGCCCCTGTTCCCACACGGGAGACCTGGAAGAAGCTCCTGGTTCCTGTCCCAGCTCTGGCCGTTGTGGCCATTTGGGGAGGTGAACCAGTGGATGGAAGATCTCTCTTCTCCCTTCCTCTGTCTGTAACTCTGGCTCTCCTATAAATAAATAAAATCTTTTTAAAAAGGAGAAGAAGTAAAATATTAAATATATCGGTAACTGTAGTATACTCAGAACAAAGCCATACCCTCCTATATATACATATAACTGTGAAATATATAAATATATAAATGCTGTATCCAGTGTAAATGCAAACTAGAACTTCTTTATTAACTCATTAAATAGTCTACCTCTAAGGAGGAAAAACATTAAATCCATAAATATTAAACACATAGATGACTACAGTGTACTAAGTGCAAATACAGGAAGGCTGCTACCTGACATTCCTGTGCACCTCAGGGCTTTAAGACTGCTCTGGTTATTTTCCATTTATGTCATTTTTGGACATATGTTATCAATTCTAAATTTAGGGTAATTATAATATATTGATATTGCTAGTTTAATTGACCTTTTTTACAGCAAGTAGAAAAATGGAAAATTACATCAGAAATGAAGTTTTTATTATCTCCCATGAGTCATTTATAGAAACAAAAACAAAAACCAAAAACATTTGCTCCCTTTACTGACACAGTTTTCACTTTTTTTATTTTTAATTACTATTTTTTTAAATTTATTTGAGAGGCACGTGGGGTGTGGGTAGAGAGAGAAACAGAGAGGAGCATGAGCTCCCATGTGCTGATTCACTTGCCAAATGCCCACAACAGCTGCAGGAGCCAAAGCCAGGAGCCAGAAACTCAATCCAGGTTTCCCATGTGGGCAGCAGGAATCCAACTACTTGAATCATCACTGCTGCCTCTCAGGAACCTGGAGTCAGGAGCAGGAGCCAGGGATGAAATGCAGGCATTCTGGTGGGGGATTACAGGATTCTAGTCGGTGTCTATCCACTAGGCCAAGTGCCATCCCCTTAACACACTATTTTCTGATGATCTCCTGGCCAGCGTGTGAGCTTAGTAGTACCAGAGTAGATAACTGTGTCAACAGACTTCTTAAGATTCCCTGAAAAGCAACCTGAAAAGTGTGAAGAGGAGATATGAGAAAGGGCAGATAGAAACCCAAAGACATTCAGCAGATGATCGAATGGCAAAGCAACCTTATTTGATGAAGCCAAACCTGGCAGACTACATTAGTCTACTATGCACTCCACATCATCTGGATGGCAGTTTGCCTGCTGAGGGGGCAGGGTGGGCCTTCTCATCTCATAGAAGACTTAACACAAGCCTGGAGAAACAAGGGTGAGGCATCAGAGGAAGTGAGAGAAGCTTGAGTAAGGCAGGAAGGAAGGGATAGTAAACACATGGGAAACAAAAATGAAGGGGGGGGGGGCGGAGCCATGGCTCACTTGGTTGATCCTACGCCTGTGGCGCTGGTATCCCACATGGGTGCCAGGTTCTAGTCCCGGTTGCTCCTCTTCCAGTCCAGCTCTCAGATGTGGCCCAGAAGGGCAGTGGAGGATGGCTCAAGTGCTTGGGCCCCTGCACCTGCATGGGAGACCAGGAAGAAGCACCTGGCTCCTGGCTTCAGATCGCCGCAGCGCCGGCCGTAGTGGCCATTTGGGGGGTGAACCAACGGAAGGAAAACCTTTCTCTCTATCTCTCTCACTGTCTGTAACTCTACTTGTCAAATACATTAAAAAAAAAAAAAAAAGTGAAGGGGAGAAGGGCAATTCAAGTAGATCAATTAATCACTCCTACCAGAATTCACTAAATGAAGAATCTCTTACTGATAACTGAAGATTCCATAATAGACTCCAGTCTGACTTCCCAGCCTCTGTTTCCGCACTATGATGAAAGGAAAACTGCTCCCAACAACAACCCCACGCCCACACCAGTACAGCCGCTGTTTTTCAGTACATCGTCTCTGCAGACTTAACAGAGCTCTCCACAAGCAAACACCAGCTTTACCTTCCCAACCTTGTAAACCACTGGGTCCTTTCAGGACATATCCTAGCCACTACTAAGCCTCTTAGAACTCCAGGCCAAGTACACTGTGGGATCATATGTACTTCGTACAAAGCTGCTCCTTTTCTTTGGTGAGCTGTTCTTCCATTTCTATAGGACCCAGTCAGTTATCCAACATTCACAGACCAAGCCCCAAGTGATACGTCACATATGATGATACACAATGATTACCAGACGCAAAACACACAAAAATCACTGACAATAACTATTTCCCACATTAGGCTTTTATAGACTTTTACAAACCTGTAGAGTCAGCTAATTGAACCATATATCCTTAAAATTATTTAATATTTAAAACTTCAAGAAAAGTATGGAAAGTAATCTGAGAAGCAGACATCCATCAACCACCCCCTCACTTAACAGCTGTTAACATTTTGTCATGTTTGCTCCAAATGGCTCGGTTAAATGTTCCTTCCTTCCTTCCTTCCTTCCTTCCTTCCTTCCTCCCTCCCTCCCTCCCTTCCTTCCTTCCTTCCTTCCTTAATTAAGAGTTGTTTATTTAGAAAGAAGTCCACTTGCTAGTGTTTTTTGTAACCAGGGTTTGGTGAGAAGCAGGTGAATTTTGTTTGGCCTGAAACTATTCCTATAGTGTGTGTGTTTCTTTAAAACGCCACTGGTTGCTGCTTTGTGAAGGAACAGGAAGGAGTGACAGTAACTGATCTTTTCTTTCTTTCTTTTTTTTTTTTTTTGACAGGCAGAGTGGATAGTGAGAGAGAGAGACAGAGAGAAAGATCTTCCTTTTTGCCGTTGGTTCACCCTCCAATGGCCGCTGCGGCCGGCGCATCTCGCTGATCCGAAGCCAGGAGCCAGGTGCTTCTCCTGGTCTCCCATGTGGGTGCAGGGCCCAAGGACTTGGGCCATCCTCCACTGCCTTCCCGGGCCATAGCAGAGAGCTGGCCTGGAAGAGGGGCAACCGGGATAGAATCCGGCGTCCCGACCGGGACTAGAACCCGGTGTGCTGGCGCCGCAAGGTGGAGGATTAGCCTGTTAAGCCACGGCGCCGGCCCCTTCTCTCTTCTTTTCTAGAGGTATCTCCATCTTAAATTGCAGTCACTCCAAAACATTTTTACACTTTTACTCTGTGTGCATACACTGATAAACAATACCAAGCATTATTTGTTAGATATACATGTTTATATTACTAGACATATATATATATATATATATATATATATACACACCTATATTTATACTTCTGCAACTTGGAGTTTTCAACCAAAAGTCTGTTTTGCAAACTGTCCATGTTGAGACATACAGATCCAGTTTAACTGCCCTCAAGTTCACTTATTTCCCACTTCCATGCTGATAGATATGTCTGCTCTTTGGATTATTTTTTTTTTTTTATTTTTATTTATTTTTTTTTTTTATTTATTTATTTTTTTTGACAGGCAGAGTGGACAGTGAGAGAGAGAGACAGAGAGAAAGGTCTTCCTTTTGCCGTTGGTTCACCCTCCAATGGCCGCCGCGGTAGCGCGCTGCGGCCGGCGCACCGCGCTGTTCCGATGGCAGGAGCCAGGTGCTTCTCCTGGTCTCCCATGGGGTGCAGGACCCAAACACTTGGGCCATCCTCCACTGCACTCCCTAGCCACAGCAGAGAGCTGGCCTGGAAGAGGGGCAACCGGGACAGGATCGGTGCCCTGACCGGGACTAGAACCCGGTGTGCCGGCGCCGCAAGGCGGAGGATTAGCCTGTTGAGCCACGGCGCCGGCCTCTTTGGATTATTTTTAAAATAATGCAGCAACGGGCCGGCACCGTGGCTTAACAGGCTAATCCTCCACCTTGTGGCGCCGGCACACCGGGTTCTAGTCCCGGTCGGGGCGCCGGATTCTATCCCGGTTGCCCTTCTTCCAGGCCAGCTCTCTGCTATGGCCCGGGAAGGCAGTGGAGGATGGCCCAAGTGTTTGGGCCCTGCACCCACATGGGAGACCAGGAGAAGCACCTGGCTCCTGGCTTCGGATCAGCGCGATGCGCCGGCTGCAGCGGCCATTGGAGGGTGAACCAACGGCAAAAAGGAAGACCTTCCTCTCTGTCTCTCTCTCTCACTATCCACTCTGCCTGTAAAAAAAAAAAAAAAAAATGCAGCAACGGGCAAGCAATGCGGCTCACTAGGCTAATCCTCCGCCTGTGGTGCCGGCACCCTGGGTTCTAGTCCCAATTGGGGCGCCGGATTCTGTCCCAGTTGCTCCTCTTCCAGTCCAGCTCTCTGCTATGGCCCGGGAAGGCAGTGGAGGATGGCCCAGGTCCTTGGGCCCTGCACCCACATGGGAGACCAGGAGGAAGCACCTGGCTCCTGGCTTCGTGCAGCATGCCGGCCGCAATGTGCTGGCCATAGCAGGCCACTTAGGGGGTGAACCAACGGAAAAAGGAAGACCTTTCTCTCTGTCTCTCTCTCTCACTGTCTAACTCTGCCTGTCAAAAATAAATAAATAAATAAAACTAAAATAATGCAGCAATAAGCATCCTGCTATACACACCTATCAGACCTTCTCCAAAGGTACCCAGCTTTTAAAGTTTGAAGTATACTCTTTTGCTTACTGATTCTCACTCATTGTCAAGGTTTTTCTTTTTAACGATAAATATTTTAGTTCAATCTTTTTACAAAAATCAGAATTAATCTCAAAACACATGAGGCAAAAGACAATGTGAAACTGTCTTTCCTACCCCTCTTTTCTTAGTTCTGAGTGACACTCAGGTGCCATAATTTCTCACCTGGATTTCTTGGCTCCTGAGAGGGTTTTTCTATGGAGGTACAGTTGTTCAAATTGATGTTTCTGTGAGAGGAAACACACTAGACTGTTCTACTCTCCTAGTTTGCTAACATCAATTGGGCTTTGGGATTTGAGTTTATAGTGTCTGATAGTGAGCTCATCCTTAGTAGTGTCAGTTTTTCAGCTGAGGTTTCCTGAATAATATGGATGTTACATTTGGGCTCCAAACCTACATATTACACAAACTTGGGGTTTACCAAAGGTGTAGCCCTTTGAATGTCATGATTAATGCAGAGATTTTAAGCTCAAACATACCACTTTGAGCACACCCGAGACCGCATCCCTTCAACTCTGCATGGAGAGTAAATTCAACTTTAGTGTTTATCTTGAGGTTTCACATTTGCCCTCAGAGCACCTGCAGAGGCAACTCAGTGTTTCCTGGTTCTGGCTTTCAGTTTGCTTTCTATTTTTTTAAAAAAAGCTTGATTGCTTGATTTTATTTGTTTATGTATTTCTATTTATTTATTTATTTAGTAGAGTTACAGACAGAGAGAGGGAGAGACAGAGGGAAAGATTTTCTATCCTCTGGTTCATTCCCCAAATGGCCTTAGTAGCCAGAGCCGGGCAGATTTGAAGCCAGGTGCCTGGAGCCTCCTCAGGGTCTCCCACGCGAGTGCAGGGGCCCGAGCACTTGGCCCACCTTCTACTGCTTTCCCAGGCCATCACAGAGAGCTGGATTGGAAGAGGAGCAGTTGGGACTTGAACCAGTGCCCATATGAGATGCTGGCACCGCAGGTGGAGGCTTAGATTACTACACCACAGCACCAGCCCCTCCTTTCTATCTTTACTATCTAGAGATTCTCCTTTCTCTTTCATTACTTCCTCTTTTTTTTTTTTTTTTTGACAGGCAGAGTTAGACAGTGAGAGAGAGAGACAGAGAAAGGTCTTCCTTCCGTTGGTTCACTCCCCAAATGGCCGCTATAGCCAGCGCTTCACCGATCTGAAGCCAGGAGCCAGGTGCTTCCTCCTGGCCTCCCATGTGGGTGCAGGGCCCAAGGACCTGGGCCATCCTCCACTGCCTTCCCGGGCCATAGCAGAGAGCTGGACTGGAAGAAGAGCAACCAGGACAGAATCCGGCACCCCGACTGGGACTAGAACCCGGGGTGCCAGCACCGCAGGCGGAGGATTAACCTAGTGAGCCACAGCACCGGCCTCATTACTTCTTTTAAGTATTGGTTTTTATTATTGATATATTAAGTATTTCTAGGAGTTTATCAAGAAAACTTCCATGTTAGTTTTGTTATATATTTTGCCAGAATAAGAAATTCTGGCTAAATTCTTTAAATGTTGAAATAATTTTTCCATTATTGCAAAATTCTATCCTTAGAAGTATATAATATCATGTCATTGAGTTTGTGAATTACTCTTTCTGGTTCTAAAGACATAGATAATTTTTTAAAAATATTGAAAATTAAAACTAATTTTATCTTGATAATTTTAACTTCCTTGATAAATTATTTCACTAGGGGGCCAGCATTGTGGTGTAGCGGGTAAAGCCACCACATGTGATGCCAGCTTCCCATATGGTTACTGGTTTGTGTCCCAGCTGCTCCACCACCTATCCAGCTCCCTGCTAATGGACTGGAAAAAGCAGCAGAAGATGGCCCAAGTGCTTGGGCCCCTGCTGCTCTCATGGGAGACCCAGAAGCTCCAGGCTCCTGGTATCGGCCTGGCCCTGGTGCCAGCTGTTGCAGTCCCCTGGGAAGTGAACCAGCAGATGGAAGATCTCTCTCTGTCTGTCTCTCCCTCTCTCTCTGTAACTCTTTCAAATAAATATATCTTTAAATAAATTACCTCACTAGGTATTGCAAAATCAGTTAAAATTTCTAATTTTTAATATTATACCTTGCTTATAATTGCTATATCTATAAAACTACCTAGATATTTAAAAATGATCTTAGAATTTTGTATTTTGTTCTTATTAATTTATGGACTTTTTGCATGCTCTATGCCTTACCAAACAGACAAATATACAAAAGTGTCCAGGGTCAGGAATGAAAAATTCATGTGAATTCAACTTGTCAACCTAATAGTTTTAAAATTGCACACTAGCAATCAGCTAGAAATGAGAATCTATCTATTTGCTAAGGAGTTTTTGCCCATGAGCAATAGAACATAGTGAAAACAGAACAATTATGAGATTAGAAATAACTGAGAGACAAGTTACTGTGTGTATAGCCACAATATAAGTCTTCAAACCAAGCTTAAAAGAGCAAACAGTAGAAATATTTCATAGTAGTCTTAATAGGAATATGTAATTACTGCAAGAGAAATCTACACTTAGGATAAGCAGTGATTTAGCCATTTTGGAGATTATGATAGTAATGATTATGGTAATAACGTTTTAAAACAGCATAAGAAGCCATTTAAATAAAAATAACAATCATGGTTAAATTTTTTTCCTGTAATACATTTTCTATTTGCTATATTTGAATATACCAAATTAAATCATACAGCAATTAGCTCATATAGGAGTTACAAAGTTCTAGAAATAGTCAACATGGATTGAAGGCATTTTTACAAGCTAACTAAATCTTACCATTTAGAACTATTTCTGTAAAAAAAAAAAAAAATAAGTACCTGGTCTTCAAAGTGCCAGCCAATTAGCTTTATCTAGTAATTAGCGATCAATCATGGGAACATCCATCAACTGTGTCTACACATAAGAAATCAAATTTCTGAAAGTAGCATAGTAGCTTTTGCTATGAAGGCTTACCAATAACTCTACAAAGTACTTCATGCACAAGACTGAAGGATAATCAAGATTGTGAGAGGCTTCTCAAAATTAGAATAAACCGATACCTTTGGTGTCAGATTCAGGAAGGCAAAGTAACAGTGACAACACTACCTGAACCTTCGTTGTGTCCGGGACAACTTAATAAAGCATGGAACCTGTGGGCACAGAAAGAGAGAGCCATTGGCCCTGTACCTGGTGCTGGCGATGCTTGGTGATTCTGCTCCAAGCCTACATCTTTCTAGCTGACTGGCAACAATCTGCCTTTCCACTTCCAGTTCTCGGGTGAGTCGTTGAAACTGAAGCTCCTGTGAGTCAAGGAAATAAAAGGCATATAAGGCGCCAAGGTTTGCTGCTCAAGCAGATACACGCATTAGTGTATGTCACAGGCAACAGAACAACATACCCATAACAGAAAGCTAGGCTGTGGCTTTGTGAAATGCAACTTTGGGATAGAATAAATTACCTATGGTTTGTTGCTTCTTTCAAATTTAAAAGGTCCTAGAATTGTAGGCTTTGTTTAGAATTGAAAACATGTAGATCTTTATTTTTCTTTTTTCTTTTTGATTCTAATTGAGGCCTTTTAAACAGTGTTTCTGTTGCAGTGTCACATTAAATTTAAGGTTTACAGAGACCCTGATGTGAGCACATCAGAGGCACTGTGGCCAAAATAAGAACTTTATCTTCAACAGCAGTTTTTATATCTGTCACGCTGAATATCGGCACACTACTAAAAAGAAAAAAAAGTAAATCCCCATGATGAGAAATGCTTTACCATGTTTGCTACAAAGTCATTTAATTAAGGGGAAAAAATTATCCCACACCCACAGAAAAAGTCTTACTACATTTACCTGTAACATATCCAACAAAACTTTGCTACCGTCACAAATGCATTTATGTGCTGCTGTGTGACAGGAGATAGGGATTAAGAGAAATTAAGAGAGCTAGAACATGACATTTAAAATTGTATTTTAAAGCTGGAAAGATTGTCTCAAGAAAGTATACTCGTTAATCTATGTGACATCATGAAGGCAAACAAGTTACTAGAGATGTGTTAACTTTATTTGTACTTCTCTCATTGATAGCTTGATGGGAACTTAATAAACAAAGTATATCATGTTTTAAAATATCTAAAAATAAAATCAAATATATTTCTCAGGCTTTGAGACAGAAATAACATCTCCAAGAACACCTGAAGCTCCCCTGTGCTAAATTATCTTCAAGACTACACAAAGAAAATGCTGAAGTAAAAGTAGTTCAATTTGACAATGGCTGCTAATTCAAAACACCAAAAATATGAACAGTAAGCCTAGAAACTAAGCAGAAATAAAAGTATTATTTATGAATGCATGTAAATATCTGTTTGTGCACCAACATTTTAATTTGAAAGTGTATCAACTTCCCACGGAAACAAATAGTCTATGACTTGGCAATATTGGTTCTGCAACATCCACATGCTATTCTTAGAATAATGTTTATGAAATAGCCCCTGGACTCCTTACCACATTATGATACTGACAATTCTTTCTAATGAACCCAGTTGCTGTGGGTATACTGGACAGGGCCAAGATGAATAAGAGTTGGCTCAATGATGCTGTATCGCGTGATTGTAATAACTAAGTGGGACAATGCATGCCTCTTCCTACCAATCTCTAGACCACTGGGTCTCAGGAAATGTTTGGCAACAAAGGACCACATAGACAGAAATTGCACACCATTCAGTACTGGGCTAAAACAGAGTCTTTTAAACCAGGATTATCCTTATATATACTTCTTCCTTCTTTGCTCTAGTTTTTGTGATAGACTTCTTTCTATTTATTATAAACATCTTTTCTCACAAGACCGGTTGCTTATATCAAGCTGAGTTGGGCAAAGACCATCTATGAATCCCAAATAGTCACTGAGCCAACACATTAGCTTTGTATTCTGAGTTCAGTGGCTACAGGTGTTTGGGAGCTGGAGCGTTCCCTCATTTTGTGATGGGAAAGTTAACCTTACTAAAGCACGACTGAGGTATGTTTCAAATCATAACATAGGAAAAAAACTCCACCCACAGAAAAAAATCCCACTGCAGTGAATTTTTATCATATATGTGGCTGCCTACATGACCTTTAAAGTAACCTTTCAAGGAAATGGTTGGGAAAACTTTTGCTAGAAGGTAGAAACAGGAACTAAATTTCCCATAAATCCCTTCTCTTTGTGCTGTTAAGAATAGGTTCTCATGTCAAATTGACTCAGGTGTGAAAACTGAGACTGACTCCAGAAAACAGGAAATTTGTGCACTCTTTGTGTGGGTCTCAAGGTCAAGTTCCTGACATGAGAATGATCACACAACTGTGTGTCTATGCATGGTGGCAGTATCAGTGGTTCCTTTATGTGACTATTTGGTGGCATAGATTTGGACACTATTATTGGAAGTTTAGTTTCAAGCCTTGTTCTCTAGGCCTCATACCAAATGTGAGAATTCACACCTAACCTTTACTCCATACTCCTTTCCTGCTTAATCAGCCATGTCATCCTCTGTTTCTTCCAACAAGCTACCTCGATTGACACAATAACAGAATCCATTCACACCTGGTGAGTTGCTAGCAAAGCCTAAGTACATATGATGTAGCCACCATTTCTAAAAGCTGGGCAAGCTGTTAGCTTTTAGCTTTTTAGCATTCTTATGAGTAAGTCTACATTCATAAGTAAAGTCCACATCGCATCCCTCTGGGCCGAGGATCCGACAATGTGGAACACGGACTGTTTCTATGAAAAGCAGCCCAACCTGAATGTGTCTATAATTCTTGCAAGCAGACCATCAGGAAGCTATGAAGCATGGAATATGTAAATGTTACTGAACCACTGTGAATATTTACAAGGAAGATCTATGTATGACTTGTTGTAAAATTACTATTACCCTTACAGAATATGAGTTGTGTGAGTTGAACAATTCACATGTGACTAGCACCAAGATGGATGACTAGGATATAAATGTTTGACAATTCTGTCTCTATTGGCGCTTAGGCTGACTGATGAGGAAACAGTATTACACAGTCATATAAAAACACACCTAATGATTTCCAAAATAACACTCATTAAGGTGATTATGCAAATATACCTATAAATTTTTATATTTTATCCTCTAAACATAGATTATGAAGGCTGATCTTTAAATCAGCATCCAAAACTGGGCATTTAAATTAAGGACGATTTTATATTTGTCCTCTTTTGAGAAGAGTAAGGAAATTAACATTAAAAGCACTTGCCAACCTGTCTGCCAGAGCATGACAAACAAAACTGTAAATTTGCAAAGAAAGTCAAGGCTATGAGTATACTATAAAAATAGAATCTGTTCTTGCCTGTTACAAAGCTTTTCTTTAAATTTGCCTCAAGTTTCTCAGGTAAATATATTGAGAAATATTCTTTGAGAGTCAAGAGAATAGAAAAGAAAACCTCACTTGCATGGCAACTCATATACGGTGACAGAGCGGTACCCAGGGAAGCCCAAGTAAGTATTCACTGGCCTGGCTCCCCTCAAGTGACCTGTGGCTGTCAGCTCCTTGAGAGGTGCCTCAGGGCTCTTGCTCATGGCCATAACCGAACTGCGTATCTTGATGCAGCTGCTGATTAAGGTTGAATATAAACACAGGGCTCAGATTGGCTCCACAGCCCCTTCAGGCTTGGCCAAGGCTTTGCGGGACTGCCTTCTTGAGAATTCTTCCCTATCAAAGCATCATGTTCCTTTCTCCCTCCTCCACTGGTGCTGATGCATGATAAATGTTCTCCACATAAAACTCTATCTCTAGTGGAACTCAACTCCAGACAGTCTTGTTTCTTGGCTTCCTTATACAGAACAGAATTTTTCTCTCATTCCCAATTTAAAATAGTGATATTTCAAACGTACAGAAAAACTATCAACAGTAACACAATGAACTTCAGTGAACTTGATGCAAGTACAGTGAATCTTAATATTTTTGCCATGTTTGATTCTGATTTTTTGAGAAATATTACAATTGCATTTTAAAATAACGGTGACATCTCCTGGATCTGATTCCTTTATCTCCAGAAACATCTCCCTGATATTACTGTTTCTTACTCACATGAATATTTTATATTATTACTACTGCATATTTACAGGTCTGTAATTGATACACAGTTTACATAAATGGCATATTGTGCATTTTTTGTAGACAGCTTTTACTGCAAAAAACTTTTAAGATTTAAAATATCAATACACATATACTAGTTCATTTGTGTTCACATCTCAGTAGTAGTTCACTGTATGCCTACAGCATATTGTATTTATAAATTCTCATTACAACAAACACTAGGGTTGCTTTTTAATTTTATGCAATTATAAGCATTCTATAAAATAAGCATTTGCCTAAAAACCATCTTGTACATATTAGCCAAATCACTCCAGAATAGAGAATTAGAAGTAGAATCGCTGGGTTGAAAGGTATGCATATTTCAATTTTGTGTGATAATGACTATCAGCCTGCTTGCCAACATATGGTCTGCACCACATACACCGAGAATAGGTTCTGAGAAATCCAGTCACTAGGTGACTTCACCATTGTGCCGACATCACAGAATGTACTTACATAAACTAAGATAGTTATGTTGCTAGCTCATGTATAACTTCATGGAACCATGTCCATACACACATTCTATCCTTGACCAAAATGTCACTATGCAGTGCATGGCTATAGTTTTACAGTATTTTAGCCAAGAGTGTTTAAGATTTCAGTGTCTTCTCCATATTATTCCTGATATCAGTTCACATTTGGGGGCTTAAATTACTTTGATTTATTTTTGAAGTCATGTTCTATTTTGTATCTCTCTGATAACCAGTATCTTTTCCTATGCTTATTGGCCACTTAGAGTATTTAATCTTCTGGGTCTCAGGCACCCTCAGTGGGGAAACTTTTACTACTACCTGTACCCTGATTTATCCTATTCCATAGGACATACGTCTCATCACCCTTACACTGATAATGTAGCTTTGTAAAGTTTTAGCTTTGGGTAAGGGATCTCATTAGATGCTCCACTTTGGGCAGCATCCTCAAATGCATGAAGCCCATAGCTGTCAAATATGCTCAAGATCATGTGGTTTGTCTGATCCTGCAGGGTGAAAGTCAGGTAAACATTGCTTACTTAATTTACCATTCTCATTTTCACTTCAGTTTTGGTTTCTATGATTCTTTCTTAGTCTTGCTTTTAAGAAAGGATTTGGATTCAGTATTTTTCGTTTCATTTATTCACTATCTCTACTTATTGACAAAAAGTTTGCTTAAAATGTTTGGTAAAAACACTAAACCTACAGTATAGCGTTTTCATATTTTCTCCCAATTTCTTTGGGCTGTATTCAGAGGGAATTGCTCAGTATCACCTTCAATTCATTATTTCTCCTTGTGTCTGTGTAGGGTTTATCTAATCTGCTGTACTTATTTTTCAAAGACAGTATCTGCCATCTCTGAGGTTTC
Organism: Lepus europaeus; assembly: GCF_033115175.1. Taxonomy (NCBI): domain Eukaryota; kingdom Metazoa; phylum Chordata; class Mammalia; order Lagomorpha; family Leporidae; genus Lepus; species Lepus europaeus. The sequence continues at coordinate 100,674,108 of NC_084827.1, read as the reverse complement.
TAGTTGGTTCTTTTTCATATCCACCTGCTTTGCCTGCTTATTTGAAGTGACAGCCCTGTATCCCCCACTTTGTTTTGCCTTTCTGTTCAGGTTTACCTTTACCTACACTCCTACATTCCTCAGTCATAAGGAAGCCCTTAAATTGGGGAATTCAGTGTTTCTTCAAGTAGAAATGCTCCTTTAGTCACATGGCTATTCTCTTCTTTCTTCCTTATAGAGCTGCAGGTAATGTGTAATATCAGGGCCTCTACTCGTTAGTCCTCTGATAAGCAGCAAGAGCCCCACTCCTGCTCTCCACCTCATAGACTGGTGTTGGCACTGTAAACAGGGCAGACATCACCCTCTTGCCTCTCCTGTACACATTACATCCTCACTGATGGCCACAGTGACAGACCTCCTGCTCCTTTCCAATTGTGTCCTATGGAAGACACATTCCAGTTTACAAGCTCTCTAGCAGAAACTCTTTAACTCAGAATACCCTCCACCTCTGGGTTACTAAGAATACTCGCCACCTCTGGGATTTAACTGAAGTGTAGTCCTTGAAAATCCTGCTTTGTCCTATACTCCTCTCTGGCGCAGACTTCTCATTCCTCCACGCCTCTCTGAGGTGCCGTGGTGTTCTCCTGGCTCCTCCAGACCTCTACTTATCAGAATAGAGGTGCTTATAACATTCTCCATGGTCAGTACATGCTTTAGAACTGCCTCATTGTCAGTAGCGTCTGTAATCCCATACACTGTTGCATTCCTGATATTAGGAAGTCACGCTCTTGTATTTTCCTGATCAGTGAAGACATGAGCAAGTCATTGTATTGTAAGGCTCTAGCCATTTATTTGTATCACCACCGTGTATTTACTCCAAGTTAGTCTGATTCATTCATTCAGGAGTCGCTGTAATATTTCCTTCATCTGCAAGGATGAAAATCATGAAGTAGAGGGAGGCTCTCTTATCAGGCCATCAGCAAAGACATCTTCAGCTTTGTTACCATTCACACTAATCCTCAGTTCTTCTTCCAGGGCCAGTGCAGGGAGTGTCCCCCTCTTGTCCAAGTCTAGGCTCTCCGTGTTCAACTGCTTCCTTCAGGATTGGTGTGTGTGTGTGTCTCTCTCTCTGGTTTCTTCTTAGTTTAATACAAAAACTTTCTCATTTGCAAACATATCATTTTGATCTCAGTACTATTCAATCTCTATACTCTACCTATACATACTGTCTATGTATATTTTCCTTTAAACTGACTCCTTTATAGAGTATCATTCTATGACTTAATTCACTGAAAGCCTTACTTCTATTGCTTTTATGCTTTTTCCTAATATGAATTAAAATTATTTTAGTGGCATAATTTTTAAAATATTCATCTGTGTATCAAACATCATTTTAAATTATTTTAAATTAGCAGGACATGTCCAACACATCAAGTGTCAATATACAGCTTTTCCAGCCTATCAATCGCAGTGTAAAATAGAGTACTACTATGTGAAAAGAAGAAAGCCAGCATGGTCCTTCCAGTAAAGTAACAGAGCATTTTATTTAATACATTGTTGATGAAAACTTTTCCCAAAATGATTACTTTTCTTAGAATACTCAGAGGTTTTTTTTTTTTAATCACCAAAGATTATCACTGAACAATACATTAGATTTTTAAGGTGCAGAGGACTAGACAGAATATGTCCCGTTCCTATGACATCCAAAGGCATTTCTTACCATCATTTTCACATTCAAAAGAAGAGTAAATTATGGTCTAGGTAATATCTTTGAGGGTCTTGAGGACTTATTTTTAAAAAATATTTATTTATTTGAAAGAGTTACAGAGAAAGAGGGAAAGAATGAGAGGAGAAAAAAAGAAAGAGGGAGGAGAGAGGGAGAGGGAGGAAGGGAAGGAAAGAGGGAGAAGGAGAGGGAGGGAAGGAGGGGGGGAGAGGGGGAGAGAGGGAGGGAGGGAGGGAGGGAGGGAGGGAGGGAGAGAGAGAGAGAGAGAGAGAGAGAGATCTTCTATCTGCTGGTTTACTTCCCAGACTGCTGCAATGGCCAGCACTGGAACAAGCCAAAGCCAGGATCCAGGAGCTTCCTCCAGGTCTTCTGCTACTTTCCCAGGCCATTAGCAGGGAGCTGGATTGGAAGTAGAACAGCTGGGACTGGAACCAGCACCCATATGCGATGCTGGTGTTGCAGGCGGCAGCTTTACCCGCTGTGCAATAATGTGGGCCGCTAAGAGGCTATTTAAAAAATGAGTATTTCAGAGCTGCTAAGAATCCTCAAAAATATCTTAAATATCATTTTCTAGTCTAAGCTGGTAATAAAACCAACAAAGCCATAATCATAAAGTCCTTGAACTTCTCAGCTTCAAGATTACCACCTGATACTACACAGATAATCATATGTCCTGACCATCTATCACAGTTTACTTGATAATGACAAACCACTATGTCTCCTTGAACCCTAAATCAAATAATTAATTATAGAAATGCTAGGCATTTGATGTCTACTCCCTTTTACTGGCTAGCCATTTTGTTAAATGAAATTAACAATCAAAAAAATTTGAGTAACTAACATTGCCTTTTTTCAAACTGAGAACATCAGCAGTCCAGAGGCTACTAATACATAGTGCCTTAAAGGAAGAATATCCAGATCAAATAGGTTTGGGAAATGCTAGGCAGAAGATTCCAAATCTTGGAGAGTCACAGTGACCCTAACATCAGCACTAATAATTCTGAGAAGTCTAGCAGTAGGAAACCAACCAACTTTTGTTTGACTCAGCACTTTGATTTTTTTTTAATAAGCACCTTTTTTAAAGCAACAACTGTTACCACCTCAAGAAACAATATTATTTTAAACCATAACTTAGACAATACTGAAAAATAAATGTCATTTATCATATTTAGGGATGGCTCAACTAAAGAGAACTATATTGTATTCTACCTTGAACATATCTCTTTATAAGCTAGAAAGTGAAATTTTAATTATTTTTGACCAGATAAGAATATTTTTGAAGTGCAGGAGACTAAAACCACTACTTTTCAAATGAACACTACTGATACTGCTCCATCCTGAAGACATGGAAGATGCACACTCATATGGCATCCCTGCTTGTTTAGTTGCTCTAGGCCATGCCCGTGACTTCTTACATTTAGCTCTTCAGATAAAAGAAAACCACAACTACCAATCTAATACTTTATTACACTAGCTAATATTCTAATAGGAGATAAACAATATTAAAGTCTTCACTGTTTATCCTACTACCAAACCACACAGCAATATACCAAGTTCTAGCTGATATCTTTCCTTCAAAGTTAATGAAGCAGATAGGAGACAGCAATGTTTTCAGATATTTTAAATGTATATTCTAAAGCTTGGGCTCTTATCTGCAACTTTATTACCAAATTTCTTATGAGGGGAAATCAAAATGCAGGAGGAGAAACTTTAGTTTACATTAACATCCACAAGGGAGGCTTTTTGCCTGCAGCCTTCAGGAGATGAGAACTTCAAGGTAAACAGGCAAAGTTTGCACCAACAATGGCTACTTCAAGGACTGTCTACTCAGCAGTAACTCAATGTGACCTGGCCATTGGCATTTCAGTTTCTCACTTGGTTATCTCTGATCACCACAGGGGTCCACGTACACTGGCGATGGCCAAATTCACGGTCTCTTAAGTTTTCCATGGTGTGCTAAGTAGTCCTACCTGAAACATGGACGAGTCCCAGCCTCCACCTTGCCACACCTCCACCTCCTGTGTTTTCCATTTCTGCACTGTGTAGTTCTGACAGCAGTCCCTGAACCAGCAGTGTTAGCACCAGATGGACATTCTCAGCGTCAGAAGGAGTGAAGTCTAGCTACCTGTGTTTAAACACATCTTCCAGGAGATTCTCACACACATTCGAGTCTGAGAACCATTTTCTATGGAACCATCAGTCTTCTTTCATTCAGGACCAAACTACAAGTGTTTGATTCAGTGTAAGGAGCAGAAAATTAAACAACTTCACCATAATAGTAACAAAAAATAAGCAAGAGCCAAGCTGACTGCAGGAGATCTACATGGGCTTGATAAGAACCACCCATGGCCTGAGCACGTCTCCTTGGGTCCTTATCAACCCTACACTGATGGTCCAAAAATATATAAAACCACAGACCGAGGAGGCCAGCGGGGACTCTGAACAGATTCTTCTGAGTGCGGTTGAGCGGAAGCTGCTGGTTGACCCACCGCATTCAGATCTTCCTGTGAGAGTTCTCCCAGCCTGCCCTGCGCTCCCCGGGCCTGGAGGCTCTGCTCGCCCAGAGCTCAGATTCCTCCTGCTCGAAGCCCAACAACCAGCCAGATGCTGAGACTGGATCGCCCCTGAAGCCTTGTGTTTTCTGGCTCAGAGGCACCACCCCTGCGGACGCCCTGTAACTCCGCCCTCCGTGGCTAAGGGGCGCACCGGAGGTACCTTGGGCGGTTGTTTTATCCACTGTTTTGTATTATACAAATTAAACCCTGTGACTTTCCTAGTGCATAATAAAAAGGCCTTATTGAGACCAACACGGCCTCCATGCCATTACTACGCTTGTAACAGTTGGCGTAGTCGGCAAGGTATTAGTATCAGTGCACAAAATCTTCCGGGCGATTTTAGGCTCGGCGTGAGCATCTGGCAAGAGCACCTCCAAGAGAAAACCGCGGCTACAGCTAAGTGGCTGAGGCTGTGCTACGACCGGCTCTGGTAGGGGCTCGCCAATACCCACCTAAACTGGGGCCTTGATGAAGGAAACCCAAATAAGCAACCTCCAAAAGGCACCCACGGCTAAGGCTAGGTGGCCAAGGCTGTGGTAAGAACGGATCTGGCAGGAGCAAAATGGGCCTTTGATGCTGAGATCTCGTGAGAACTAAGTTTTAAATGCGTGACTGGCTGTCCAAACGGTTATATAACTATGCAGAACGGGAATTCCACCACCTAATAAGCATTAAAGATAAGTGTGGGAAGGTTACATGGTATTTGGGTAAAAAGTGGGTTAAGGTGTTAATTGATATGGCCACACGTATAGCATAATTAACCTTGGTTAAAAACCTCAATTAGCTTAAATATATAAATATATATTTATTTATGTTGGTATAATCAAGTCATATGGGTATTTTGTACTTTGAGTATAGGTATTTACAAGTACAAATTACCATATTATTCATAAATATAAGACAAAATTTGTAAGATCTGGGAGAAAATAAAAAATTGGAAGAAAAAAGAAAAATGAATTAATAGTTAATAATCCTTGGTGCAAGGTAGAATTACTCAAGTAAAATTTCCTAAGAGTAAAAAGGGAACTGATGTTACAATTAATTTACCCTCCCAGGAAGTAGTGGAGCCAATCCTGGCAAGGGCTCCCCCTTGTAAAGTCCCTGGATATTATAAAAAACCATTACAAATATTGACTGACATCAATCTAAGGGAAAGGAATTAGCCCAACAGGTATTAGAAAAGACCTGAATGAATCCATTCTTAAATAATAACCTATTCTTAAAAAATAAAGAACTGAAGTCCAGTTTACCAATCACTACTAATAAAGAAATTAGGACTCAAAGAACAAGGGATCCCAAAGTCAGTACAGAAACCAGAGAGTTTACACGAGCTGAACTTCAAAAATATAGGCAAGACTTTGCCCAAAAGGAGACTCGAGATATCGAGTTCTTATACAATCTCTGGACTGAAGGAATAAATGACATTATAGTAAATGGACAAGAAATGAATATTCTAGCCAGAATAGTAGAAAATCCCGTAGTACACAACAAACTTTGTCAAATAATGGACAATTATATGATGAACAGTCAATTTTTGACTGGATATCAGAAGCTTGACAGCAAACTTTCCTGATGTTAGATTTAGCATCTTTCAATGCCCAGATTAAATGAAATAACATTGACCAGGCCATAAGGCTACTATGTAGAAATACTGGGGTGTAAATGATGATATATTCTCAAGAATCAAAGTGATGGTGCCTGTAGGTCAAGGGATTAAAAACCTAATTATTAAGGGTGGACCACAACACTTGCATCTCGGCATGGCCTCCACCCTGATGAGGGCCAGAATAATGCAAGAAATTATTCATCGCTTCCACCAGACTAGAGATTAAAATTCATCGTTTATTATGACCCAAACTAAGACATCTGCTTCTTTCTTCACAAAACCTAATAAGGAGAGGTTTAAAAACATCTACTAGAAACCCAAACGTAAAATACAAAATAATTACCAAAGGGGAACCATATCACAAAACTCCAACAGGGGGCCCCGAAATTACCTACGTAACAACAAGTTACTATGCTCGTGACATTCAGGATCAAACTACAAGTATTTTTGTCTTTTCATTATTTTCTCTTTTTCCTCATCCCTCACATATTAAATGATTTCCCAAATCCTGCCACTCCACTTCTTTAATTTTGGTTTAATTCATTCCATTCCTTGCAATTCCTACCACCACTAGCCTATTTTAAAGAGTTGACTTACTTTTGTTTATTCTTTATTAGAAGGATGCACGTGGTGTGGGGAGCGGAGGGTAGAGAGCTCTCTTTTGCTGATTCATTCTCCAAATGCCCACAACAGTTGGGGCTGGGTCAGGGCAAAAATCAGAAGCCTGGAACTCAATCCAAGTCTCCCACATGGGTAGCAGGGACTCAAGTACTTGAATCATCACCTACTGTCTCCCAGTCTGCTCATTATCAAGATGCTAGAACTGGAACCATATCTGGGCTTGAAACCCAGACACTCAGATATGTACTGGAAGTACCTTAGCCACTATACCAAACATCTGCTCACATTAACTTTAGACTATTATTATAACCCCTCACTAAGCCTTCTTCCCTTCATGGCAGCAAGGGGCCCTAGTATTCAAATCAACATTATGGAAAAGAGATACAAGAAGGAAAATAAATACTGGAGCCAGCATCAGCTCTAGCTGTCAATAACTGTTGCTATCATTTTCCAAAAAGCAGTTAGAATCAATGTAAAAAATGTGAGACTTCTTTAAAATGTAATGTCTTCAATATTTGATTATTACTTTAAATCTCATTAAGAGATTGTGAAAAATAATGACAATGTTAATAATTTATCTAGGTTTTTAATACATACATATTTTAAGATTATTAAGATGCACGATGCATATCACCTAATATTAGAGCTTATTTGGGGGTTAATTGACTGCACAGTACATGATAATAATGCACATAAATCAGTTTGTTGAAATAGAAAATGAAGAATAAATTATCAATTTCCCACTTCTTGTACGTAGATTAGTTACTGCAAACACAGCAAAAAATATAAAAATGATCAAAGAAACAAGACTAAATTTAATCTTTCTTCAGTAAATCTAATAAATGGCAGTAGGGAATAGGAGGCTAATCTTAAAAATGATTAATTTAAGGTTTGGTTAGTAACTTAATGAAATGTAATGGGAAAGAAAACAAATACCATCTAGTGTAGGTAAATTTTTTTCCTTGGGATTATACTAAGTTTACTTTTATAATTGTTCTTTCTGCTTTGAAGATATTTCAAGGCTAAATGAGGGGAGGAGAACAGGGTGAGGTTATCGAAATTAGAATGTACATTTAGTTATGTCCAAGCTAAGTAAACTGTTCCTTGTGACTAAGGCTTGTTACCTGACTCAAGGGGGTAGAAGTGTCAATTTTTTGTCTTCTTCATTTTTAATTCTTTTTCATTTTATATAGATGGTTTCACTGACATCATTGTTGCTTACTAAACCTCCAGAAATTACTTTTGGCTTCTTGAGAATTTAAGTTAAGATCACTGTGTGATTGACAGCCAGCCATAAGCTGCATCTAACACAAGAGGAACATTAAAGCCCTAGTAGAAAGTGGGCCATTATAACTAAAGGTTGAGTCCAACCTCAAGGCACCTGCATTTGGAATAATGCCTAATCTAGTGCTCAGTCCCACCAACATTCTAGTCTTGATATTTCCAAATTCAGTGCCCCTCTGTATTTCTCTGATTCTCCAATTGCTTCTCTAACAGACAGTCTCCATCAACTGGTCAGCCCATATATAAAAGCTATTTTAATTTAACCTTTATTATCTTTATTGCATAGCTGAACAGTCCCTTTTTACCTAAAAAATGTTGACAAGTGTAGTAATGCACTTAGGTCTGTATGGCTTTCAATTGAAAAGAAAAAACTGAAATGTTAAAGTTCATGGGAAAAAAAGTGCTAGATTTGACTATATGTATTTTTATTTTTACTAATATGCTTATTTCAAGGAATCTTTAAATTATTGTGATTTTCTTCTCTTGCACACAATACATACTCACTTATGAAGACATCTATTCTCTTAGAACCTTATGATTTAACATCAGTGTCTTACTCTTGTTTACTAAAAACACCGAACAAACATCAATTGTGCTTCAGGAAGTCTACATCTATTTTTTCCAATCCTTAAAAACAGCACAGGCCAATTTTAAGTTAACAATCTTAAGGTGTTAGAGGCAAATTAATAACGTGCACCAAGTTACACAATTAGCTAGTGAGACTGGAATTCTCAATTCTTGCTCTTTCCACTGTATGAGGCTGAAAAAGAAAGAGGCTCTCCTATTTTGTTCCTGAAGGTTATATTTAGAACTGCTCTTGACTTTATTACTTCAATACTTTCCTTCTGAATCAAATAAAGTCCTGCAATTTAATAAGGACTAAAGACCCAGATGCAAGTATACATGGGAACTTACTAATAACAAAGATGGAATTTTATTCAATGGAGAAGAACTGTCAGTATAATTAGAACAAAACTAAATTACTACCTCAAACCACAGACACACATATAAGTTCGATAATAGATGAAGAAAACCAAAAACAATTCTATCAAATATGATCTAAGAGAATATTTTTATGACCTTAAGATTGCAGAGCCTTTCTTAATTATAAGGGAAAAGATACGTATTTAGGGTTTATTTGAGCATGGGGACAACTGCCACAAAAGACACGGCTGATCAACAAGCGTGACTGCCTCGGGAAGGCAGGCAGTACTGAGAAAGAGAGGGGTAGATGATTTACATTTTTTATAGTATCATTTTAATCCTTGTACTTGTTATAACTATTACGTGATTTCTTTAACCAACATCTATTTCAGAAAATTAGTAATGAAGAAAAGAATGAAAGGGCCAAGCAAACAAAGGCATCATTTACATCTATCAGGACAGATCTTGTTAGGATATAGTCCAATTCCTGGAAAATGGTATAAATTGAGAGGTCAATGGATATTTTTGTTTTTGTGAAACCATTACAGTATCTTAACTTGGCTTAACAACATTCCAGTTACCTGTAATAGTTCATTGCAACAATCAGTAATAACATTTATTATCATAGTACAAACTAATGGTGAAGGTACAGAGAAACACTGCAGGAGATGTAAGGTAATAACACCTTAAAAACCAGACAGACAAAAACAAAAAACCCTACCCATTGTTCCATGTGCTCCAATACTGAGATTGTGATATACTTGGAAAAGTATTCAAAACCAACCAAGCAAATAAAACTGGAACCACTTTAATATTCACCAATAAGGAACTAAATATGAACATATATACTATAGGACTCCATACAGCTGCTAGAAAGGACTGTTATCAAATAAATTCCAGGAAAGATTATGATGGAAAATAAAGTCAGGGTGTTGTTTTGAAAAAGACTTATAGAGGGCTGGCACTGTGGCATAGTGGGTTACGCCTCTGCCTGCAGTGCTGGCATCCCGTATGGACACCAGTCCCAGTCCCAGCTGCTCCACTTTCAATCCAGCTCTAGCTGATGGCCTGGGAAAGCAGTGGAGGATAGCCCAGGTGCTTGGGCCCCTGCACCCATGTGGGAGACTTGGAGGAAGCTCCTGGCTTCCAGATCAGTCCAGCTCTGGCCATTGTTGCCACTTCGGGAGTGAACCAGTGGATGGAAGACTTCTGTCTTTCCCTCTTTGTCTGTAGCTCTCCTTGTCAAGTAAATAAATCTTATTTTTTTTTTTTAAAAAGATTGGAGTATACAGAAATTTTTTTCTTGATATATACTCAATAAATTTAATTTTGGTGAAAGCTGTAACTTTTGGGAATAAAGAACTGAATGCTCATGGGTGGCTTAATTTTTATTTTATACTTTTTTACAAGTTTGCTTAACATTTTATTTCCTTTATTTTGAGCATTTATTTCTGTTACTAATTTTTATGAATAAAATATAATGAGTCTTTGTGCCTGTACATTATTTCTCTTGAAACTCAATAGGATGATTTAATAAAGAACTGATATCATTAGGAAGAAGTTTCTCAGCTTCTATCACATTAGTTTTGGTTGAACATTCAAAGTAGGCATGATTTTTAAAGGAAGAGCTGCTGCTATTCACGTGTGTGTGTGTGTATGTGTGTGTTTATTATGGTATAATATACGTCACCATAAGAGGTAACATACTAAGCATTTTAAAATGAACAGCTGAGTGGCACTGAGTGCCTTCACAATGTTGTGTAATCATCACTACCATCCATCTGCAAAACTTTCCTATCTTCCCATACTAAACCCCCATATCCAATAAACAAAAACTTCCAATTCCAACACCTTACTCCCTGGACACCACCAATCTACTTTCTGTCTCTTGAATTTGAGTACTCCTGGTGCCTTACGTAAGTGAAATTATATGATACTTATCTTTTTGTGACAGGCTTATTTCATTCAGCATGCCCTTAAGAACCATTCATACAGTAACATGTCAGAATTTCCTTCCTTGTTAACCCACTGTATATCTATACCATATCTTGCTTATTTGTCTGTAGACGGATACTTGGCTATGCACACAAACATCTATTTATGCTTGTAAATATATTCCACCTTTATTTATTTAAAGTATTTGAAAGGCAGAGAAACAGAGACAGAGATCTCCGACTTGCTGACTGACCCACAGAATGCCTGCAACTGCCAAGGCTGAACCAGGATGATGCCAAGCACCTGGAATTCAGGCCAGGTCTCCCACCTGGGTGCTTGTTTCTATCTTTTAAAACTCTAAGTTCTATATAAAATTTCGGCCCAATTCAGCAATAGTATGTATCTTGAAATTCACACTTCTATTTTCCCGTCCCCCTCCCCCCCCCCCCCCCCCCCCCGCTTCTTTCCTGTGAAGACACCATTAACTTTCAAAAAATTTAGTATTGAAGGCTCTCGCCTGCCAGGATGAAACCACATCACAGTTTTCCTTTTGTAATTTCAAAGACAGACTCGAGTGTGTGCTCACTCACTTGTATCAGCTTTGAGTGCCTAGTATGTGCCATGTACTGTGGTAGCCCATGAAGGGGAGGCAGCATACCTGCTCCTCAAGCAGAGCACCACACGTGCTGAGGTACCCTGGGAGGTTGGTCTGGGGGCCAGAGGACAGAGTGATCTAAAGCTGATATGCACTTTCTCCTCAATGTAGTTGAGAGCCAAATTAAAACAGCCCCTTTGTAAAATGCCACATAAATGTAGCTACCCAGAAAGTCAGAGAAAATGATTAGCTGTGTGGTACTGATGAGTGCACATGGCTTGGCAACTATTTCCTGGTTGGTTCAACAAAGCAAATACCACCGGCCTCACTAGCTGTTGGGAATCACCAACAGAGCAAGGGGGAGGAAGCTTTAATAGACTTTTGAGTCCCAAACACAACTTCTAATCACAGATTTTTGCTCTTATATCATGGAGTAGCGGTTAGTAAACTTTTTCTATAAAAAGTCAGATAGTAACTATTTTAGACTTAAAGGATGGTTAAGGTAGGCTCCTGTCACTGCTCACCTGTGTGCCAGGGGTGCCAAAGCAGCCACAGCTGGTAACACAGGCAGCCACAGACAGCGAGTAAGTGGCTGTGTCCCCCTAAGATTGATTTCATGGTTACTGAAGTGTGAATTTCCTCCAATTCTCAGGTATCACAATATATTCATCCTTCTTTTGATTATTTTTCAAAATACAAAATATTTTTAGCTTCCAGGCTATAAAACAGGCAGAATGGCCAGCTCTGGCCTGTGAGCCATAGTTTACAACCCCTAACATAGTTAAAACCTTATTGTGGGGCCGGTGCCATGGCTCACTTGGTTAATCCTCCGCCTATGGTGCTGGCATCCCATATGGGTGCCAGGTTCTAGTCCTGGTTGCTCCTCTTCCAGGTCAGCTCTCTGCTGTGGCCTGGGAGTGCAGTGGAGGATGGTCCAAGTGCTTGGGCCCCTGCACCTGCATGGGAGACCAGGAAGAAACACCTGGCTCCTGGCTTTGGATCGGTGCAGCACTGGCTGTGGCGGCCATTTGGAGAGTGAACCAAAGGAAGGAAGACTTTTCTCTCTGTCTCTCTCTCTCTCTCTCACTGTCTATAACTCTACCTGTCAAAAAAAAAAAAAAAAAAACTTATCGTTAAAGGCATATGATTTAGGGTATATTAGGAGAAAGATGGCAGGATTAAAGCATTCCAGAAGCAGTTTGAATCACAAGCCATATAAACACTGGACACGTCTCTTCAATATCTGTAAGTTCCAGCTTAGTCATTTATATGGGCCTAACACCCACATCAAAGAAGAGCTAATGTTTACAAAATGTTAGATGCTGTAAACTCAAACTATTTGTAAAAAACTTGGTATGATACAAAGTTTGAAAAGTTACTACGTTTTCCCCTAACAGGTTCACCTATCAAAATTTGGAGACATTTTACATTCCCAAATACAGAAAAATGTGAAATTTTAGTACCATAGCTATCTTGAATTCCACTTTCATGAAGCTCTTAGCATTATATGTTGTTATACTATTCAGTTAGTAATTTACCTCTTTCATCTTCTCATCATATTCAGTTCTCACTGGCCTTGCTTTGGCAATTCTTGTTCTCTCTTTTCATCCTCATTTTAAGAGGATCTGATCTTATACATGAAATCACAGGAAGAAAGTAGTGGTTGAAGAACCACTCGTGACAAATGGCTGAGACATGAAGAGTGCTTGCTTCCTGCTACCACCACAATGCTCTACTTCCTAGTTATTAAACTTTAAAACAAATCATCTGTGCAAAATTGAGCTGTCATGATCCTTACAAAATTAAAACATATGATTTCTTTATAGAGCCAGCCTGAAGACATAAAAGTGTCAGTGTCAATGAACAGGATAGGGATATGAATAAATGTGTTTGTTTTTCTTTAATATTCAAATATTGACTCTCTCTCTTTTTTTTTTAAGATTCATTTGTTTATTAGAAAGGCAGAGTCACAGAGACAGAGAGACAGATCGTCCATCTCCCCTGGTTCACTCCTCAAATGGCTGCAATGGTTGGGCCAGGCCAAAGCCAGAAGCCTGGAACTTCATCTGGGTCTCCTACGTGGTTTCAGAGGTCTAAGGATTTGTGTCATTTTCTATGGCTTTCGCAGGTGTATTGCAGGAAACTGAATTGAAAGTGGAGCCTCCAGGACTTGAACCAGTGCCCATATGGGATGCTGGTGTTAGAGATGGCACTACAACACCAGCCCCTCAGATACTAATTTTTAAGGTAACCTGTAGTTTTTTCAATATTTCTTATCAAGTATGCCATTTAAATATTCAAAGGAAAAATAAGAAAGGAAGGAGGAGGGGGTTGGGAGCATGGGCACAAGTTTTTAAATCTGTATATATGAAATACATGAAATTAATTCACCTTATTCAAATAAAAAATTTAAAAAATATTTCTTATCATATTACCATATTAAGATATTCTTTCTTTACATATATTTTATTTCAATAGTGAAAAACAAAAACTCTTTGCCCTTGGTTTTGGAGGCTCCCCTAGACAGTAGTTTTCGAGCTGACAACTAACTCATACCTCCAGTTCGCAGAAAGGAAACCAAGCTGATATCTTGACTGTCTTCTCTCTTAGAAGCAGGAAGCTGACATGGCTGCACCCAGTGCTTGGTGTAAATCCTTAGCACAATGTCAGGGCTCCTGTTTAGGGTCTGAGCTTATGAAAGCAAAGGCCAAAACACAAGAGGCCTTGGCAGTGGGACCACACCTGCCTACCTGCCCTACACACAGTATGTGAACAAGCAACACTGGGGGCCCTCTTGGAAAGAATGGACAACACAATTTGTCCCAGAGACCCACAACATTCTGAACCCATCAGTGGAGCTGCAGAAAGGACCACCACAGGCAAGGCTAGGACGCAATCTCAATTCTCTTTTCCCATTAGGGAAGAAGAGTGGATCTGGGAACTATGTTAGGAACCATGAAGGGATCAGGTGTTCACCAGGCAGCTTTTGTGCTTCTCAATAAATACCCCAAAATTCTTACGGCTCACACTGTCACCCAAATCCACAACAGGAATAAGGCCTTCCATTCATGATGGTCTGTGTGGCTTCCCATAAAAGGTGAAGGGGAGAGCCGACTAACACCAGATGAGGGTTTTCAGAAGTACCACCAACGCAGCTTTGCCCAGCTTCTTTACAAAGTCCTCCCATTCTCTCAGGAGGAGCTGTGGTTTCCAAAGGGAGGCTGAATTCCTCCTGCTGAAGCTCAGACCACGATGCTTTTGTATTCTTTTGCTCCAGGAGCTTCTGAACTACTCGTTTTTTTTTTTAAGAAGGCTTTTATTTAATGAATACAAATTTCATATGTACAGCTTTTAGGAATATAGTGGTTCTTCCCCCCATTCCTGCTCTCCCACCCCCACTCCCATTTCACTTCCTACTCCCTCTCTAATCCCATTCTTCATTAAGGTTCATTTATAATTAACTTTATATACTGAAGACCAACTCTATACTAAGTAAAGATTTCAACAGTTTGCACCCCCCCCCCCACACACACTAGGTATAAAGTACAAATTGAAAGCAAGTTTTACAGTTGTTTCTCATAGTACAACTCATTAAAGACAGAGGTCCTACATGGGGAGTAAGTGCACAGTGACTCTTGTTGTTGATTTAACAATTAACACTCTTATTTTTGACCACCAAGTGACCACCAAGGTTCCTGACATGAGTTCCAAGGCTATGAAGCCTTTTGAGTCCACAAACTCTGTCAGTATTTAGACAGGGCCATATGCAAAGTGGAAGTTCTCTCCTCCCTTCAGAGAAAAGTACAGCCTTCTTTGATGGCCCCTTCTTTCCACGGAGTTCTCACTTACACAGATCCTTCATGCAGAACATTTTTGCCACTATGTCTTGGCTTTCCATGCCTGAAATGCTCTCATGGGCTTTTCAGCCAGATCCGAATGCCTTAGGGGCTGATTCTGAGGTCAGAGTGCTGTTTAGGGCGCTGAAATATTCTTAACTCCTACACTTTAACTATCAGTCCTCTCCCTGTGCCCACAGCACCTGAATCTTTTTCTCCTCTTTGCATGTTTCTCTATTCAGCTCAGCCATCACATCATTCTCCTGACAGTGCCCCAATTCCCAGTCCTTTTATTTCAGGTGGATTTTTCTTGCTTCCCTTCTCATGGCAAGCTTATTTTAATGGCTCTCTGCTCCCTCAGATCTCATTTCGTCTTTAACTCTTTGCCTTCTGGCCACACCTCTAACCCCTGCACTAACTATTCTACCTGAAATCACCAGTGATCTTTTGTCAGCTGATTCCAACAGGTGCTTTTCTGTTCTCTTCTACTTTGACCTTGCTGTAGCCTTCAAAATCATGGAGGAACCATTCCTTGTTGACACTCTCTCCCTCTGCCCCCATTACACTGACATCATATTGTTTTTTTGGGGGGTGGCCCCTCTTCCACTGTTTCTCTGGCTACATTCTGTCATGGGATACTGTTCCTTCTCACATCCCTTGTGTTTACTCATGTTGCCAGTGTCCTACTCATTCCCAAAACTTTTCCTAGATTTCAACAACAGGAATAGTAACAGTATCAATCAACATTTATTAAGCATATACAATGTGTCACTGCGAGTCTAAGCATTTAAGACTCATTGAGTAAAGCAGTAGTCTCATTTATTGTGCCTATGTGGTAGGGACTTTTATACTTATTATTTAGAAGAGATGCAACCACTGGGGTTAAGTGACTTAACCTTGATCACATGGCCCACAGGATACAGAATAGGGACTGAATCCCATAAGGCTCATCCAAGGATTCTTCATGACTGCCCCTCCTACAACTTCAATTTAAAAATATGATGTGTTGGGCCTTATACCAACAACTTCAGTTTAGACCTTCCTGACCAACATCCAGGTGTTCGGTTATCTAATCTGTCTCTTACTGAGTGACAAACACAAACCATCTCAGGATAAATGTGTGCAGAATAAAACTCAATGTTTACTCTCAGAAATTCTGGGGGCAGGCACTTGGCCTAGTGGTTAAAACACTTATTGGAATTCCCACATTCCATATCAGTGTTCTTGGGCTATCTCCAGCTTCTAATTCCAGTTTCCTGCAAATGCAGAGACAGTGGAGATGACTCAAATGATGGGATCCATACCACCAACATAGGAGATCTGAACAGAACTGAGTTCCTTTCTCCTGGATTTGGCCCCCAGCCATTGTAAGCATTTGGGGAGTAAAGCACGTGTGCATTCTCTCTCTTTCTTTCTCCCCCACCCTCTCTGCCTCCTTCTCTCTTTTCACCTCTCTCAGAGAAACAACTAAAATGCTAGCTATCTGTATCTAGTCATCTTCTTCAAACCCAATCATAACTCCATCTCCTGTCTACTGCTTTCCACATGCAAAGGTAAATAGGTCACATGTTGTACCCTTTACACTCTTTGAATCTGAACCTAAATTATCACTTTAATATATACATCTGTGAAATTTATCTTTCAAAATAAACTAGTATAAGACAATTAAAACAAAGCATTGCAATAGTATTTTGTTATGAATGTCAGAAATAGCAAATAGAGGATGAAATAACATGATTTGGCAAATCTTGGCATTTTTTCAGCCACAGACACAAAGTCTGTCTAAATAACACAGTATTTTAGAATGGCACATATTTTAGATGGATTTAATTTTAAATTGGCAATATTCTCATTGTAATGGCCACTAGGACAACTCTAGTCTCACACACCTTGTACAAAATAAACAAAAATGACTGTTCACTATTATATCTCATTCATATAATTAAAATTATTTTATGATACATTAGGTCAAACTTTATTCTCTTACATTTCCTCCTGTGTTTTCAATATGTCTAGATCTAACACAGACTCATTTAAGAGGTCATGGAAATAACAGTACTGTTGGCTAACTGTTTATTAGGTGTTTACGTTGAACCCCTCTTCACCAAGCTTCCTATGCATATCCCAAAAGATGGGTACAGCCAACATCCAGTGAATGACTTCCATGTGCCAGGCACCTCATATTTAATTTGGCAACTACCCCCTGAGGGATAGTCTTATGTTAGATATGTAGATCATGAACATATAAGACCACACACCTGGTAAATGATAGAACTGGAACATAATAAAAAATTTAAAAAAAAAGATGTGACACCCAGAGCTATTTATCACTTTTTCAGTTTCATACCATGATCTCCAGAGTGTGCAAAGAAACTTATCTCAGGTTAGAAAGAAGACAACAACTTCTTAATCATAATACAAAGCTTCAGTAATCCATCATAGATCTCTATTCTTGATTTATTTTACTCTAACATGATCATCTCTTTCAGTTTAATAATTATGATTCCTAAGCCTTTCTTTGACATTATTTAAATATGATGATGCTACAAAATAGTGATGGCCTGAACCACACAACCAATTCCAAAGTCCCAGGGAAGCAGCTGTAGATGTAGAGAATCTAGTTTGCAGTTCGTCATGATTATCCTCTACATAGTTCCCAGCTTACTGTGACATTCAACTTGCTTTACAGTCTGACAGTAATGTCTTCAGTCAATCTCAAGACTTTTGAGATCACAAACTTGGACTCTTAAATGCAAGTAAAAAAGAAGGTAAAGCTGCATTGCTTCATTTATTTGTCTGGATTTTTCCATTTGGAATTTCTGTGAGTTCTGTTTTTAAGCTCATTATTGTCAATGTATCTGATTGAGATAGAAGCTAAACAAATCCCAGGTGAGGTTGCACCATAGCAACAGGCTTGCCAGGAATGCTTTGGGGAACAGAATTCCACAGAAGTATTTGATTGCCTATTCACACTCTTGATTACAACACACCGAGCTGTTAAACTAAATTGTAAGCCATTAGTGTACTGAAGGAACTTTACAAAATAAACTACCCTGTGTGAAGATATTTTTCACACATACATTCACACTGAGATGTGTTTAATTGTTTGTAGCCCATTTCCCTTTTATTTAGAAAACAAGAGGGACATCTTTAAACTATATCAGAATTTGCCAGTGTCACAGTAGAGTAATGTGATAACTGAAGCCTTATCCTTTATCACTGGAAAATACTGAAGTTTAGTTCTGGTTCATAAATATTTCTTTAATCCTGCATTGTGATTATGACAGAATATAAATTCACTCTTCTTAGAATATGATCAGAAGTTTTAAAGTATTCTGAGTTATATCAATAGTGGCTAAAATAAGCTACGGAAAAGCCAACATCAGTCTAGATTTTACTTGAAGCTGGCATATCAGCTTCGTTGGGATGACATATTGAGAACAAACAAAAACAGGCTGCACAGGAAAAAAGAAGTTTGCCTGTGGATTGCATAAAGCCAACAAATTATATCATGTCCCAAAGTGAGACCAGGTAAGGATATGCATGACACAGGCAAAACCTAAGGCCATCATCAGGGAATCAACTCAAGGTAAATCCAGGTGAGCGGGAATAATTATCACCACCCATCTCCAATGTTCAAATACAGTACATTTAACACCATTTCCCTCATTTAGCTATGTATAAGTCAATTTGGGGACACCAGAACATTCCAAAAATATTTAAATCAAAGGACAAAGACATATTTTGTGGGCTATTTTTATACAGCCATTTTTAAGTTATTTTTACAGAGATACCCAGTAGTGTGGATATAATCCATATTATTTAGTTATGGATTTGTAATGCATGCTACAATATTTCTGTAGCAGACATGGCTTTCTAATTACATTTCACTTTGTTTTTAAGATCATTTTACATTTCCTTAAAATACACCTGCTTATTACGAAAGGTAGTGTCCCTAAATCCAGCTGGACAGGAAGACAGAGGGTTCACACTTACAAATCAGTCAGCTTCCTGAAAGGGAAGAAGGGAATGAAGCTTCCCAAACCTTAATTACTTTAGAAACACTTAAAATTTACATAAGCATAGTAGAGGTAACTTGGTATTGGAACAGGTCATTTTTGCTGATGTTGTATTCGGCCTTCTTAGAAGCCTACGAAGCTTCTTTAACTAGCTAGAACCCAATTAAAAAGCATCATCTCACTAAATAAAACATGTACTCATGTTTAATTAAATATGGTTCTTAAGAAGAAACAACTTCCATGGCCAGGGCCATGGCTCACTTGGCTAATCCTCTGCCTGTGGCGCCGGCACTCCGGGTTCTAGTCCCAGTTGCTCCTCTTCCAGTCCAGCTCTCTGATGTGGCCTGGGAGGGCAGTTGAGGATAGTCCAGGTGCTTGGGTCTGTGCACCCGCATGGGAGATGGGGAGGAAGTACCCGGCTCCTGGCTTCGGATTGGCGCAGTGCCAGCTGTGGCGGCCATTAGGGGAATGAACCAACGGAAGGAAGACTTTTCTCTCTGTCTCTCTCTCACTGTCTGTAACTCTCTCTGTCTCTCTATCTCAGTCTAACTCTGCCTGTCAAAAAAATTAAAAAAAAAAAAAAGAAGAAACAACTTCCTTGAAATTATTTATAAAATTAGAATATTCAGTATTATTTATTCTAAAATAGCAAAGAATAAAGAATAAGTCGTAATACAATGGAAATGTGTACTTTTGCAAGTATTATGTAGTGGACACCAGCTCTTTTTGCCACTTGGCATCTTTTTACCTTTCTTCTAGAAAGGTTATTCTGGTGAGTTTTGTACACTACAAGTAGCATGGACAAAGGTATATAAAAAGTGGTAAATCCAATGGATAGAGATTTTCAATGAAGATGAAGAACTATTTCTGGGTGAGTAACAAGAAAGTGAATTGAAGGACAGGAGTTTGTGGTCTAAGAATACAATGCTTAAAGAAAAAGGTCACACTGGAGGAGAAAGCCAAGGGACTGCTCAATTACAGACAGGGTGGCCTGACTGGGTGGATAAAGAAAGTGCCTAGGGATTGTGGCAGGTGCTTAACTGGAGAATGTAGCCATGAGCTGGGAGCTGATTTTCAAACAGTGAAGCCAAGTAACCAGAAGGCTGGTGAATGACAGTAATGAGGAAGAGGGGTGGTACAACAAGGCATGGAAATCTTCAAAGAACAGGGACTGTGTATGGTGAGTATTTAATTGCCGGGGAACAAAGAGAATATTGGCCTCACTTATTGAGGCTCAGACGCCAAGAGGTTAAGAAAAGAGTCAGATTCCCCTAAAGTGAGATGCAGGGGAAATGACATGTTCCCACAGCCAACAGCCAGATTGCTGTTGAGGAAAGGGATGGGAAAGTAGCACTATAAGCAGAGGTTAAGGATGTGAGGTTAGGAGGTTATCAGAAAGGAGGAATTCAGAGAACACTGGGGGAATGTCAGAGGAAGCACAGAGAGCATAGGAGTCCCTAGGCAAAGGATTAAATAGAGAAGGATGAGGATGGGAGGTGGGTGGCAGCTAATAGGATAAATTGGGCAGGGTATGAACTCCTGGGGAACTCCTGGGGAACTCCTGGGAGATAGACAAGGTGAAGCAAAGGAGATTTTGTCCTTACAGTCTCTGGAAGTAGGACAGAAACTTATGGATCAACAAGAAGGGGATGTAGACAGTTGAGTTCAGTTATCCAATTGAGTTCCTACAACAGGTAGGGTTGACACACTCCAGATTTTAGAGCACCTGATGCTTCAGGAGATGAGGTGGCAGTTGCCTGTTACTTGTGTGACTGGCCTTACTCATGCTGGGTGCAGATGGTCACAGCCTGATACAGTGTTGGAAGGGAATGAACCAGAGTATGATCAGGGGATGTCTGCAGGTCGCTGGGCTTTGGAGCCAAAACAAAACCCTACTCTTAAAGTACCTACATAGCAGTCACAGCCAGCAACTCTGGTCTACCTCAGTGTCCCTTACTGTGCCCAGAACACATCCTGCTGAGACTACCAAATGAATCAGCACCAGAAGGAAGTGAGAAATAAAGGTAGGCAGAGTTGGGGAAGAGCATTTCAGGCAGAGAGAAGAGCAAGAACAAAGGTCAGGAATGTGTCTGGCATGAGTTTACTGAAGAGACCTGGGTGACTGAAGCAGTGAATGAGGAAGAAGGGAGAAAGAGGAGAGCATAGAGAAATCACAGGACAGCTCACGGACGCTTTCAGAAAAGACACTGGCTTCTATTCTTGAGACTAGGGGCATCACTGGAAGACCTAAGTGGAAGAGGGCCTCTGATTTGACTTTGCTGTTAACAGTATCCTTCTGATGACAACAGACTTTTTGGACAGGTAAAGGCACAAGCAAGACAAACTAATAGTCTACATTGAAGGGGATTTTGGGTTGGAAAATCTTGGTTGTGGTATGGGTAAAAAGCAATTGGATTTTGGACATGTGTTGATAATACCAGGGGCCTTCTTCTGTTCAAAAAATATGCTAAGCTCTTTTCCCATCTCAGCACAGAGGCAACTGTGAGGAAAGAGAGGGAAAGAATATTCATTCTTCATGCTCAAGCTTCAATGTCACTTGTTTGAAAAGGCCTTACCTGAACACTCATTTCAAGTAAGCTTGCCTAAATACTCTCCCATAATTTCCATTCTTTTCCTTTATAGCATCCCTCAAAATTATCATGGGTAACAAGGGGGCTGACTTGTTTCCTGGCTTGTCTTTGCTGATTATGATGAAGGGCTATGAAAAGAGGTGGAAAGGGAACCATCTGTAAGTCAGATAACGAGCTAGATCTTAGTTATTAGAATATCTGAATCTGAGCTGCAAGCACCTGTAAGCTCCCAAAGTACCATGGTTTGAGAATTTTTTCTGCATCATTCTATTCTTTCTAGTACTCCATAAACACAGCAGGTTTTTAAATCTGAAATCATTATCTAGTATTCCTGTTTAACTATAAACAGTTTAAGTATTTGGACTAAAGCTGATTAACACAACTGAAACAATTTCAATGTCTCTTAAAACCTTTCATATATATATATATATATATATATAATGCTCTGCAAAGATAAATATAAATCAAGGTAATGTTTGTTAAAAAATATTTTGGGGGCAGGCACTGTGGCATAGCGAGTAAAGATGCCACCTGCAATTCTGGCATCCCATATGGGTGCTGGTTCGACTCCCAGCTGCTCAACTTTTGATACAGCTCTCTGCTGTGGCCTGGGAAAGCAATATAAGATGGCCCAAATCTTTGGGCCCCTGCACCTCCGTGGGAGATCTGGAGGAGGCTCCTGGCTCCTAGCTTCATATTGGCACAGCTCCGGCCGTTGCGGCCATCTGGGGAGTGAACCAGAAGATGCAAGATCTCTCTTTCTCTCTGCCTTTACCTCTCTAAATCTCTGCCTTTCAAATGAATAAATAAATAAATCTTTAAAAATTTATTTTGATCAAAACAGGGAAAATTTGGCAGTGAATCCCCACAAAATCTATAAGTATTGTAAGATAATGCAATATGTATCAAAATCAGATATTAAACTTTTAAAAATCAATAAGGTAATAATATTATAAATTGTTTTTTTAACAAAAAGGGAAAAAGTATCTGAAACTAGAATCTATTATTTACACACACTGATGATTCCTAGAAAAAACTTAGGATTCTTATTGTATTATGTCCTTTATAAAAAATTACTATACACATGGCTTAAACCAACAAAACTATTGTTTCATAGTTCTGAAGGTAAGAAATCCAAAATCTGTTTCCCTGGCAAAAATCAAGGTGTGGGTAGGATCGTGTTCCCCTTTGGAAATTTTTTGCCTTTTACAGCTTCCAGTGGCTGTCAGTACTCCTTGATTTGTGGCTTCATCATTCCAGTATCCTCCTGCAATTTCACACTGCCTTCCCTGTATGTGTGTCAATCTCCCTTTCTCTCTCTCACATGGACATCTGCTGTGGCATTTAAGGTTCATCTTCAAAATTCAGGGTACTCTCCCCATCTCAAGATCCTTATCATATCTGCAGACACTTTCCTCAAATAAGGTAACATTTACAGGTACCAAGGATAAGGACCTGGTATCTTTGTGGAGTTGGCGAGAGGCATTAGTTTGCCTAACATGTAGGCAAACATACCTACTGATCTTCATCATACAAAACACACACATTAGGCCGGCGCCACGGCTCACTAGGCTAATCCTCCGCCTTGGGGTGCCGGCACACCGGGTTCTAGTCCTGGTTGGGGCACCGGATTCTGTCCCGGTTGCCCCTCTTCCAGGCCAGCTCTCTGCTGTGGCCAGGGAGTGCAGTGGAGGATGGCCCAAGTGCTTGGGCCCTGCACCCCATGGGAGACCAGGAGAAGCCCCTGGCTCCTGCCATCGGATCAGCGCGGTGCGCCTGCCACAGCGCGCCAACCGCGGCGGCCATTGGAGAGTGAAACAACGGCAAAAAAGGAAGACCTTTCTCTCTCTGTCTCTCTCTCTCACTGTCCACTCTGCCTGTCAAAAAAAACAAAAAACAAACAAAAAAAAAAAACACAAAAAAACCCACATTCCCGCCCAATATTCCCAAAAGTCTTATCCCACTACATATCAACAAGAAGTGCCAAATCTCACAATTTTTCTTTCTTCTTCTTCTTCTTTTTTTTTTTTTTTTTTTTGACAGGCAGAGTGGACATTGAGAGAGAGACAGAGAGAAAGGTCTTCCTTTGCCGTTGGTTCATCCTCCAATGGCCGCCGTGGCCGGCACGCTGCGGCCAGCGCAACACGCTGATCTGAAGTCAGGAGCCAGGTGCTTCTCCTGGTCTCCCATGCGGGTGCAGGGCCCAAGCACTTGGGCCATCTTCCACTGCACTCCTGGACCACAGCAGAGAGCTGGCCTGGAAGAGGGGCAACCGGGACAGAATCCGGAGCCCCGACCGGGACTAGAACCCCGGGTGCCGGCGTCGCAGGTGGAAGATTAGCCTAGTGAGCTGTGGCGCTGCCCCTCAACTTCAAAATTATAAATCTCATCATCTAAACATCAAAATTAGGTACCAGGGAGACTCTGAGTATGATTAACCCCAAGGCAAAATTTCTCTCCACTTGTTTATCTGTGAAACAAATATGATAGTGGAACAGGCATAAACTAAAAGTTATGACACTTCCATTCCCAAAGGAAGGAAACTGAAGAGAGGAAGGAGTCAGGGCAAGGTTGCAAGGACTTGGCATAACACTCTGGGCCCAATGCTCTATCTTTAGATTTCTTTTTCACTTTTCTTCAAGGATAGCACATACTTGCGCCCAGGGAGCTTTTCATAAGCCTGTTTCCTCCCTGTAGACTTCTAAGGTCCAGCAGTTTTTGAGCATTTCATCCTTTTTCTGTCTCTTTCAGTTCAAGCTGGCAGTGTTTATGCTGATACAACATTTTCAAAAACCTTGTAGGTCTCTTCTATAATTGATATTAAAGAAGAGGGTCCTCTGTGGATCCAACCGGGGTAATTCATCTCCATTCCTGATTTCCATTAAGGCGGATAACACGACAGATCTGGTTATATACTCTTGGTCTTTTCTCTGCACTAACCGTGACTTTCCTAATTTTAGTGCTTTTAGAATCTGGACTGGCTGAGTGTTCCCCCCACCCCCCAAACCAGTTTTCACTTGAAATGTCCCCTCCTAAGTCTTTTCTCTTACAACAAGAAGAGAGCAGAACTTGCCTCTAAGTGGTTGGAAATCTTCTCTGATAAACATACAGGTCCAGTTCTCCACAACTGCTGGAGACAATTCAGCCAAGATTTCAACCATTACATAATAATGACTGCCTTTCTTTCTTCTAGTTTCCAACTACACAGTCCTCATTTCCTTGTAAACGCACATTAGAATCAGTTTTAATGTTCACATTTCTAAATAGTTTGTTTAAAGCAATCAAGCTTTTCTCCATTGTGTGCCTCAAAATTCTGTCAGCCTCTACCAGTCATCTAATCCCAAAGCCAATTCCACATATTTGTTACAACACTACCCTGCTTTCAGATACCACACTCTGTATGAACACTGTAAGGCTGATATGACAAATCACCACAAACCTGGCAAAACAGAACAAAAATTTATTCTCTCACAGTTCTGAGACTAGAAATTTGACAGTAGGTTCACTGTACTGAAACCATGGTATATATTACTGACATATACCCCTTCCAGAGGCTGTTGGGAATAATCTTCCCTTTGCCCCTTGAAGGTTCTGATGACTACTGGCATGTCTTGGCTTGTGGCCACATCACTCCTCACACTGCCTTCTCCTCTGTGTGTGTTTCAAATGCCTCTTGGGCTCTCTCCTCTACAGATATCTGTGATGGATACGGAACTCACCTGGATAAGCCAGGATAATCTGTCCACCTCAAGATGCTTAACTTTAAGAACATCTACAAAGATCCCTTTTCAAAATAAGTAACATTTGCAGGCTCCAGAAATTAGAATCAAATCTTGGGGTGGGGAGAACATTCTTCTGTCCACCACAATCACACTAGAGAGGCACAGTATATTAATTTACAACAAAAGTCCACCATGTCTATAAAAACAGATGTAATTCTTTCCAAGTGGCCATTTGTTTCTTAATATTGCAATAGAAATCTGCAAAATTACTTTTCTAAAGCCATTATGTTAATGAGAAATACTTATTCTAATTTTTCCATTTACAAATAAGTATAATTAACTTTGCAAACATAATTTTAAAATGAGTTTGATAGTAGAGTTAAGTAGAGTAAGCAATGGTAAATTAGCAAATATAAATAGTTGCAAAGATTTAAAAAATATGTCTGCAGAAAGTTAAAAAACAAACAAACAAACAAACAAAAAAACTTTAGGAACAAAACAGCCTCTATTTTAGGGAACTACAATTTATGATCCAGGAAAATATTCTATGCCCTTGGGAGCTACAGTGAATAAATGGCTGTTATCTTTCTTTCTTTCTTTTTTAATTTGACATGTAGAGTTATAGACAGTGAAAGAGACAGAGAGAAAGGTCTTCCTTCTGTTGGTTCACTCCCCAAATGGCCGCTACAGCCGGCGCTGCACTGATCCGAAGCCAGGAGCTGGGTACTTCCTCCTGGTCTCCCATGCAGGTGCAGGGCCCAAGCACTTGGGCCATCCTCCACTGCCCTCCCAGGCCACAGCAGAGAGCTGGACTGGAAGAGGAGCAACCGGGACTAGAACCCGGTGCCCATATGGGATGCCAGCACCACAGGTGGAGGATTATCCAAGTGAGCCATGGCGCCGGCCCCGAGTTATCTTTCTTTTAAGCACTGGTAATGTTCAGTTTCTACTCTTCACTCTTTGGAGTAAGGAAGTGCAAGGGTGACCAAATACTAGGATGAATACCAGCTGGGAGGGATTTGGTAGAGTAGCAGACAGGGAAGTCCCTGCCAATACGATCAATCACCATGGAAATTTTTTCTCAGCCAAGAAACTGGCTCCCTTACTTGTCCTGTCCACCACAGGAAAGAAAGGAAGATTCAGAAAGGCACTGGCAATGCTAAACAGATTAATGACCTTCCTGTAACAACCTAGAAACATCTAAGGATTTCTGCATAGAGGTGCAGTAGTCAAACAAAACTATTTAACTGTTATCAATGTTAATTGTTTTGATGAGGTTGACCCAGAAGCCATAGATCTGATGGGGATCCTAACACTAGAAAGGAGAGAGCTTTTTGTCCATCCAAGCCTAGAAAGCAACCCAGAGTTACATTAGAGAATCATTAACACTTAAAAGAATGGGTGACAACTAAGTAATTATCTATATAAAACATTAGTCTAAAAATTGGTGATTCATGCATACTCACACTGAATATAGTCATATTTTATACAAAAATGTACAACTGAGCAGCAAAGCAACGTAATCTACTATTTTTATGTTATGTGCATCTTTGAAAGGGAAGGTTGCCTGACCTGTGAATCCTCTGAAGGATATCTTATTGATTTCCCATCAGTTTATAAGCTTCCTCCCAAAGTACTTGTTTTGCAAACTTAAGTAAAGTCATAGCACATGTTAAGTATCTAAAACATAATGTGCATTCTGCATAAAGTCAAAAATCCAGTTAAAGAATATTAGTGTTAATAGTAGTATTGAGGCCGGTGCCGTGGCTCAACAGGCTAATCCTCCGCCTTGCGGCGCCGGCACACCGGGTTCTAGTCCCAGTTGGGGCGCCGGATTCTATCCCGGTTGCTCCTCTTCCAGGCCAGCTCTCTGCTGTGGCCCGGGAAGGTAGTGGAGGATGGCCCAAGTCCTTGGGCCCTGCATCCGCATGGGAGACCAGGAGAAGCACCTGGCTCCTGGCTTCGGATCAGCGCGGTGCGCCGGCTGCAGCGGCCATTGGAGGGTGAACCAACGG
Organism: Lepus europaeus; assembly: GCF_033115175.1. Classification (NCBI taxonomy): domain Eukaryota; kingdom Metazoa; phylum Chordata; class Mammalia; order Lagomorpha; family Leporidae; genus Lepus; species Lepus europaeus. The sequence goes on along the minus strand of NC_084827.1, from coordinate 100,646,700 downwards.
CAAAAAGGAAGACCTTTCTCTCTGTCTCTCTCTCACTATCCACTCTGCCTGTCAAAAAAAAAAAAAAAAAAATAGTAGTATTGAACTCTGCACCTCACTGGAACAAAGAGTTGAGGAATTGTCCACTGAGTCTGAAAGCTGACAGACCCCATGAGTCTGTGAAATTGGTAAATGCTTTACGTTTAAAAGATCTCAGGGGTGGGGGTTTGGCTTGACACGTAAGATGCCAGTTGGGATGCCTGTAGTCCATATCACACTGCTTGAGTCCTGATTCCAGTCCTGATTCCAGCTTCCTGCTAATGCAGACCCTGGGAAGCAGTGATGAGAACTCAATTAGCTGGGTCCTTGCTATCCACAGAGAACACCTGGGTTAGTCTCCCAGCTCCCAGATTCCCCCAGGCACAGCCCCAGGCAAGGCAGGCATTTGCAGACAAAACCAGCAGATGGGATCCTTCTCTTTTTTTCTCTCTGCCTCTTAAATAATAAAATGAATAAGTAAATAAAAGATCTCAACTTGCCACCATATCATATATAATATTCTTAAATATTTTCACAATTTAATTATTTTCCTTCAGGTTTACAGAAATTAAATGGAAAGAAAATGCTTTTATCAGAATAAAGTAGCGTATCTTCAATAAAGTCACAGTAATTAAATCAAGAGAGCTTAAAAAATATGAATATTGGAATATTAATACCTCTTTCCAAACTGGTCAATATGAAAGATTAAAATACCAGGCTATGTGGGGTGATCGATTTCTACCTCCTCCCTCTGCTTATTAATTTACTATAAATGAGAAAAATGCTGCCTGTTTTCAATTCCAAATTTGTCTTTTTAAAATGAATTGTAAAAGCTAAAATGTAATTCTACCAAAGCAAACTAGAAGGTGTTTGAGGCAGTCTCCTGTCATGCTGTGTGCATCGTGCATTACAGGTAGGCCAACCATGGAACGGAGGTGATGACCTGCTCACTTCCACTCTTCTAGGGATGGAGCTTGCCCTGATGCTCATGCTGGCCACTACACCTGCAAGGGAACTGATGTTTGTACAGTAAATTCATCAAGGAAACAGATCACATGTTGGTGGTAACCAACATATTCCAGGAGTCTTGGGGGTGAGGGTGGGGGTACAGGAAATTAGCTAAACAAATCCTATAAATGGGTAAATGGCTATCTTTGATGCAACTGTGTAACCTTCTAGTACTACCATCTGGGAACCAAAAAAGTCACACTGCTCAAAAAACTTAAAACCCTTTCTATTATGCAGAAAAGCAAATAACAAGGCAAATGATCATGTGAGACAACAGCAAAAGTTTCTGTATGTTATCAAGGTACAGAATTCACCAGTCAAAATGTGTTGAAGTATCATGGCATACTGAAATCTGAAATGCAAACAAATTTTTCTTCCATCTTGTAAATCAGGGTCCAAAGATACTGGTTGGGTATTTCATATGCACAAAAAGACCAGAGGAAAGAAAATCACACCTGAGTTCTGGCTTATTCAAATTAATCTCTACAGATTAAGCTGAGGGGGAGGAGAAAGTGGGAGGAGGCACAGAGACTGAGTTGTTCTCTTAATATTAGCTTTAACATTGACTACTTGGTTTCGGTAACCTGTGTCAGCTTTCTCTATAGTAAAGCTAATATTTTTCTATTTGTAATTAAAAATGTCTTGTGGGAAAGAATTTTGAGACTACGTAAATATGCTGTTTCTTCTTTTTTTTTTTTTTTTAACAGGCCGAGTGGACAGTGAGAGAGAGAGACAGAGAGAAAGGTCTTCCTTTACCGTTGGTTCACCCTCTAATGGCCACTGCAGATGGCACGCTGTGGCCGGAGCACCACGCTGATCCGAAGCCAGGAGCCAAGTGCCTCTCCTGGTCTCCCATGGGGGTGCAGGGCCCAAGGATTTGGGCCATCCTCCACTGCACTCCCAGGCCACAGCAGAGAGCTGGCCTGGAAGAGGGGCAACTGGGACAGAATCCGGCACCCCGACCAGGACTAGAATCCGGAGTGCCGGCACCACAGGCAGAGGATTAGCCTATTGAGCTATGGCGCTGGCCAATATGCTGTTTCATATCATATTTACCTACTAGTTTTAGCATCCACAGGCAATTTTTGCCTAAAACAATTATTACACTATGGTGATCGCCAATGGTATAACCCTCCTCCAACACAGCTTAGCATTATTTTTTCACAACTATCCATGCTGGCTGATTCTGTAGAAGGCAGTCTACCAATCGCACCGCAAGAAAGCCTGATCCGCTTCCCTTTATGGGCAGGGATGGTCCTGCAGAAAGGCTAGAACCATCGCATAAGATCCTTCACCTGGAGGAAGCAGTCTTACTTGCCAGAATACCAGGTTTGGTATGTACTGATTAATCACCCATCAATGGTTAAAAAGCCATGGGACAATTTTAGGTAAATAGTAAGGTGGGAGCAGGGGTTAATTTGTTTCTCCAAGGACACATCTATGTCCAGTTATAAGGCAAAGATAAGCCAATGATGGGGTGTTGCCGTTAGTCCTCTGCCTGCGGCACTGGTATCCCATATGGGCACTGGTTCTAGTCCTGGTTGCTCCTCTTCCAATCCAGCTCTTCGCTATGGCCTGGGAAAGCAGTACTAGATGGCCCAAATGCTTGTGCCCCTGCATCCACATGGGAGACCACGAATAAGCACCTGGCTCCTGGCTTAGGATTGGTGCAGCTCCAGTTGTTGTGGGCATTTGGAGAGTGAACCAACAGAGAGAAGACCTTTCTCTCTGTCTCTCCTTCTCACTGTCTATAGCTCTACCTCTCAAATAAATAAACAAAATCTTTTGAAAATATATCTATTATAACAAAAAAGATAAGCCAATGAGTTGTTAGACCTAAAAAACGGGAGGGGGGCCTGGCCTTGTAGCTCAAGGGGTTAAATAAAGCCACATCCTGGTCTGCAGCACTAGCATCCCATATGGGCACTGGTTCACATCCCAGCTGCTCCATTTCTGATCCAGCTCTCTGCTAATGGCCTGGGAAAGCAGCAGAGGATGGCCCAAGTCCTTGAGCCCCTGCACCCATACATGAGACCCAGAGGAATCTCCTGGATCCTAGTTTTGGATCGGCTCCTAGCTTCAGCTCAGGCCGTTCACTTGCAGCCATTTGGGGAGTGACCCAGCAGATGAAAGTCTCTCTCTCTCTCTCTCTCTCTCTAACTCTTTCAAATAAATAAAAATAAATCTTGGAGAGAGAGAGAGAGAGGGAGAGAGAGAGAGAGAGAAAGGATGAAATAGAAATAAATGCAGATAGACAATTGTTATCTAACTACCCCAGAGTATTGAAAGAGCATAAGGTGGGAGAAGAATTTGAAATGTGAGGGAAAAGGGAGGAGGGCCATATTCAACCAAAGCACTCAACCCTTCCTGGAACATAGGTACAGGACCACCGAGAATATTCCCCAAAACTCCAAAAAATTTGCTGATAAACTTTAACAGAATGAAACAGCACACTCAAATTTTTTTAAGTGAACAAAACATGATCTCTCCCCTGTAAAAGTACCTTTTGGTAACCCTGGAGACTTAATATTTATAAAGTTGTACAATCTACCTAAAGCTATTTCTTCAGAGTTAACATAAAAAAATAAAAATCTTTCATTTTCCTACAGGGTTAAAGTTTTACTTATCCATTAATTCTGTTTCTTCAGAAGTAAGTATAAATTTAATGGTTCCAATCTTATAATACTCCTCAAGCATGACATGTCATTTCTATTCAGGTCATCAAACAGATGAGCCATGCTTGGTTTTATTAAAACCACCAAAACATACTCCTGAGTTTATTTCCTTTACCAAGTACTACATAAACAATTAATTCTATGAATCCTTGTCTGCCATTCAGAAGACTTTATCTATAATTCCAGCCAAAGAAGGTTACACTGCATGTATAGCTCTCTAACAGAAAAAAACTAAACAGAAAACAAAACAAAACAAAATGAAAATTAAGGAGCCAGTGCTGTGGCGTAGTAGGTTGAGCCATGGCCTGCAGTGCCAGCATCCCATATGGGCGCTGGTTCAAGTCTTGGCTGCTCCACTTCTTATCCAGCTCCCTGCTAATGGCTTGTGGAAGATGGCCCACATCCTTGGGCCCCTGCACTCATGTGCTAGACATGGAAGAAACTTCTGGCTGCTGGCTTCAGCCTGGCCCAGCCCACGTTGTTGGTGGCCACTTGGGAGTGAACCAGTGGATGCAAGATCTCTCTAACTCAGCCTTTCAAATAAATAAATAAATCTTGAAAAATAAAATTTAAGATGAACTAAATAAAAATTTCATATCAACAGCTTCACCCAACCTTGTCATAGACTTGAACTCTGGCCCTTAAGCCTTCCTGACTAAACTTCATGGAATTTTGTTCCTTTGCTCCCAGCTGAACATGTTTCTATCTTTTACTCGGGCATTGGCTCAAAAATATTATTTTGTGCTTACTACGTGCTGGTACTGTTTTTACCCCAGAGCATGTGCTCTGTAGGAACTCACAGTCTGGTTTAAGCCATGTCTTACTATGATTTTTAAAAACATACTAATATTTAGAATCACCTTAGGGCTTTATACTACTGTTCCTCTCTCTCTCTTGATGGCAATGATGGATTTGCTTTCTTGTGTTAGTTCACTTATTCTAAGATTTTACATCAATAGGATAATGCAGTATGTGCTTTTAAAGTTTGATTTCTTTCACAGCGTAATTTTGGTGTGTATCAATGATTTTTCTTGTGGAATAGAATAAATATTACAATCCATCCTCTTAATTAGTGATACACATCTTCAAATCCACTCATAGCTTATACTCAGGGAACTACTGGGTTTGTGTGGTAAGTATATGTTTGAGTTTAAGTGACTGAAAAACTTTTTCAACATGGTTGAACCATCTTATGCTTGAACTAGCAAGAAAAAAAAGTAAAAATTATCTTTGATCACAGATCATAAAAAAACAGCTGTTGAACTGAATTTAGATTGTACTATAGTGTACTGACTCCTAGTTGAGATTTTTTTAAAGATTTTATTTTTATTAGAGATATAGACTTATAGACACAGAAGGAGAGACATAGAGAAAGGTCTTCCATCTGCTGGTTCACTCACTAAATGGCCTCAACGGCCAGAGCTGGGAGCTTCTCTGGGTCTCCCATATAGGTGCAAGGGCCCAACCACTTGAGCCATTTTCTACCTATTTCCCAGGCTATAGCAGAGAGATGGATTGGAAGAGGAGCAGCACGACACAAACCAGCACCCATATGGGATGTCAATACTCCAGGAGGAGGGTTAATCTTCTATGCCACAACATCGGCCTGTTTATTTTTCAAATGTCAATCCAAACTTGTATTGGGATGAACCACACTTGGTAATGGTGAATTAATTGTTTATGTATTGTTTGATTAGATTTGGTAATGAGTTGTTTAAAGATTTTTGCATATATCTGTTCATGAGCGATACTGCTTTGTAATTTTCTTGTAATTTCTCTGATGATTTGGGTATAAGAGGAATACTAAATATATCACATAGACTAAGATATATTTCAGGGTTATTCTTTCCTCTGTTGGTCTGCATTTTTTTCCTTCGAAGCACTCAAAAGAATATAAATTTGCATTTTCTGAATAGTTTCTATTCATAAAGTTATTAAAACATACTTGCTACATAAGTTGCTACCCTGATTTAACACTTATCATTTAAGAATGAGTTCAAAGTTCCAGCCAGACCGGTCAGACTCCCGAGTTTACTCTGTAAACTGCCACGCCATGCTGTCACTTGGCTACCTGGTCAGCAGGGTGCTGGAGGCTAGCAAGTAAAGTGCCTTTTCTAAAATTACTCAGTGTCCAGTGATAGAATGAGTGGCTTTTCAAAAGCTCTGTGACATAGTCTATCCTTCTACTTTTTTAATCCAACTCCTCTTTTACCTTCTCCTCTCTGATCTTTGACATGTCAGAGATTTGGGCCATGCTTCGGGCCTCATTCCCCTGCTCTGTATCTGTAATCTTTGGGCCCACCTCAGTGCTTCTATCTATTCAGATCTATTCTGATCTATTCTATGAGCTGCACAGCATGCAAGGCAATCTTTCTCTCAAAAGTGAAATGAGCTTGAGTTTGACACCTTACCTGGACCATCGGCTTCGGTGTTCACTGGCAGATGACCTCACTGCTGCTTCTCCCAGCCAAAGTTTTACTTTGTTGGGGAGGGGGGGTATTCTGAGAAGGGCAACCAAACTTCAAAGTGGGTGACTACTTAGTACAGGAAGATCCCAAAGCATCAGGTACAAGTACACAGTGACTATTGTTTTTCCATCTAACCATCTTGACCTGAGCATTTCCTATCTGCAGGTTTCTATGAGCACAGTTACAGAAGAGAGAGCTCTGCAAATCATGCAAAGGAAATAAACCAGAAATCCGAAAATAATGATGCTTGAACAAAGAAAACTATGATAAATAAATTGGGAAAGGCACTTCCTATAGCAAAGGAATCTAAAAAGATTAATATTTGAAATCTTTCTTACTCATTTTATTTAATACCATTTAAAATGTATCACACAGAAGTCTCTTCTCTACTTAAACAAAATTCAGTTCAAATAAAACCCAGAATAGTGACACAGATGCAATATACATTTAAAAAGTAATCTGACAGTCTAATGCTAAATTTGATAGGCAGTATTCAAATGTCAAAATGTATTACAGGTAGAGCTGATTGAAGAAATATCACTGTAAACTGAATTTACACTTCATTTTCTTCAAGATTCAAAACAGCAAGAATAATTCAGGATCTATCTTACCCAAAAATATGCTTCTAATTTAGGAATACTGTCAGAAGTAGTATATATAAATCTTTGTTTGATTATGAAAGAAACTACATACTAGAGAAATTCAGCCCTGAGAATTACATGAAGAAAGCAATCATATTTCTTGGAATTTATGTAGAGATTTTACCATCAAAGAGTTTCTATAATATTAATCTAATTAAATGATGCAATGCCCTTGTGACATGTCTTCATAGGTATACAATTAAGAAAAACTATGGTACCAAGTTTGAATCCAGGATGACATGACCCCAGGGAATAAATATACAGATACACACACACACACACACACATATATATCTACAGTTAGTCACTAGCAATAACTAAAAACTATTAGTAGGTTTAAGTAATTGTAAAATATGAAATGAGTGCAGATATTATTAGGAAAATGCTACTTTCTTCCAACTTTTTCTATCCCATAAAGATTCCTCTGGTACATGAAAAGCACTAGGCTGCACTTAGGTTTTATAAGTTCTCTGCAATAAAAGGCCCTTGCCCTTCAGCAGTTCCTAATTCTGAAGAACACACTCGTATCTCACAACTTTTTATTATTATTATTATTTTTGACAGGCAGAGTGGACAGTGAGAGAGACAGAGAGAAAGGTCTTCCTTTTGCCGTTGGTTCACCCTCCAATGGCCGCAGCGCGCTGGGCTGATCCGAAGCCAGGAGCCAGGTGCTTCTCCTGGTCTCCCATGGGGTGCAGGGCCCAAGCACTTGGGCCATCCTCCACTGCACTCCCGGGCCATAGCAGAGAGCTGGCCTGGAAGAGGGGCAACTGGGACAGAATACGGTGCCCCGACTAGGACTAAAACCCAGTGTGCCGGCACTGCTAGGCGGAGGATTAGCCTGTTGAGCCACGGTGCCAGCCCATATCTCACAACTTTTAAAAATTCAGCTCTACCTTCCATTCTTGGACCAAGTAGCAGGAGACACTGCTGCTGTTGCAGTCACAGAAAGAGCAAAAAGGACCAAGCTGAGGGATAGGCACAAGGAAACAGCTGTCAAAGGGAGAGGAGGGAGGTCCAGATGCCTGGTGAGGAAGCGGAGTTCCCAGAGGGTCAAGCGACCCAAGGCTTCCTCCTGAGCTAACAGCAACTCATTAGAGGGAATGCCCGGGTGTCAGCGGCCCCACAACAAATTTGGAAGGACCCAGGACCAGGGCAGGCCTGCTCTCTTTCACACTCTGGATTCAAGACTGCAAGTGATAGATCCCTGGGTACCCTATGGCACCGTGCACCCACACGCGGGAGATGGAACCAGATCCTCAGCCTGTGCACAAACAGGGCTCTGTGTTGCAAAGTTGCGGATGGGGAAGTGCGGCTTCATTCATTAAGCCTCAGCTTCCCCAACTGTCACTTCAGTGCTAATGCGCCCTCGTTTACCCACAAGTAGAGAAGTCTCCTAGCCTCTGGCTGCCTGGAGTCCTGACGTGATAAAGGTGGACTCATCCAGCAGTGCTTACTCTATGGGCAGGAGATGAGTTGGAGCAACAGTGCAGAAACACTGTGTATACAGGCATTCTGGTGGCACGTTCCAGTCATAGCACACTCACCAATCAGTGTACAAAACAAACTCTCCACTACTCTCTCTTCTTTATGCAGCATAAATAACAGTGGACTGGAACAAATACAACATAGCAGGGACTTTTCTTGTGGGGCTCCAGGATGAGGAAGGAGGTGGGGCCGGAAGTACAAGGGGAGAATTACTAACTTAACAATACTGGAAGTATAAATTAATCCTTATTTCTTAGTGAGTAGTATCATATTACAATGGATCCCAAATAGAAAATGGAAATAACTTTTACTCTCATTTTGCTGATTGTAAGGATATCATAACAATCATTTTTACAAAAATTTTCGACTTCTAAGTACTTTTATTCTCATGGGATTCATAATACTCTTTATTAATTAATTAATTAATTAATTTTACAGAGTTAGTGAGAGAGAGAGAGACAGAGAGAAAGGTCTTCTTTCCATTGGTTCACACCCCAAACGGCCGCAACGGCCGGAGCTGCACTGATCCGAAGCCAGGAGCCAGGTGATTCTTCCTGGTCTCCCATGTGGGTGCAGGGGCCCAAGCACTTGGGCCATCCTCCTCTGCCTTCCCTGGCCACAGCAGAGAGCTGGACTGGAAGAGGAGCAACCGGGACTATAACCCGGTGCCCATATGGGATGCCAGCGCCACATGCAGAGGATTAACCAAGTGAGCCACGGCACCAGCCTGATTCATAATACTCTAAAGCAAACAACAGTCAACCAATTACTCTTATCTACATTGTGCAAAAGATAGACAGACTTGGAAACACTGCATGGCTGCCCTGGACTTAAGAGTCAGGAAATGGATTTGCTTCAACTGAGCATGGATCTAGTGAACCCTTGCAAGAGCATAAGCACAGTGACTGGGGGTGGAGGGGCGGGGGGTAGTACAGGGTGGCCCCACGGAGAGAATTCCTGCTACTCACTTATAAGTTGTATGGCCACCCACAGCTACTTAACATATTTACACCAAGGAGATAAGTCTCTTAATCCTAAACTGCTGGGTGATGGAGTATTATAGATAAACTGTTATCACTTGTACAGTGATGCCCAGAGTAACTGCTCAGTAAACACTAATTATTCTCACAACAAAATTCCACATTGATTCTCTGGGTATGGATAACTAAAAACTCAGTGCTGCTCTCTCAAATTAGTTACGATATTTTAACGCATTCCTTCTTTAACACTTGCTACCTTGTTGATCCTTTATACTATTTAATAACTTTCCATTTCTCTGTCATCTTTGAGAAAATTTCTGTACATCCAGTCTGTCCTTCAAATGTGAATTTGTTCTCTAATTTCAAATACTAAGAAAGTTTTACATTTTTTCTGAAATTACTTAGAATATGTAAAACACACTTTTGTTGAGGATCCAGAGCATCACTACAAACATTCCATGGGGACACTACTGGTCACTGGGTTTGCCTTTCAATTGTTCTATCTCCTCCTAGACATTGTCACCAGCAGCTCCTGTCACTGTTCTTCTATCTCCTTCTATCTCTGATTTCATACCTTCTCTTCCCTGTCCTTTGGTTACTGGTCCTCTCTTTGGCCTCACCTCTTAACCAAATTCTGCAAAAGACACAAAGATAAACAACTTGCATATTTAAAATAACATGAATAAGGTTAAAGATGAGGGCTGAAGGAGCAAAATACAGGATCTTCATAGTCATTCAGACATTTCTGGTATAACTCAGGATGCTTCAAAGAACTGACGTGTCCAGAAGCCTGAGCTCTGCACCAGTGTGCATGCACAAACGTGGGCTTACATGCAGGTGTGGGTTGTATGTGAATGTACGGAGTACACTGGAGGCAGTTGTTACATTTAAAATAACTTAAGTATTTTATTTCTTGAATTTGAAAAGCTAAATATGAATCAGTCAACAAATACTATACTTACCACATGCTGGGCACTCTACTAGATACAAAGAATATAAAGCTGAAAAAGATGATTTCACACTCTTTTGGATCAAAATGTTTGAGATTAGAACACTTGTCCTCATAAAAAATTAATATTTTCACTGAGATTATGTATTGAAATTTACTCATTTCCAATTGTGAACTGTAAAGGAAAAAGTTTTCAGGCAGTGAAGGAAAAATGAGTGTTCAACATGGTTAGCTTGAGATTGTGAGTTCTCCAGGGAGAAACCTGATGATATTATAAACATAAACTTAAAACCTTCAAGTAGTGCAACAGTTTTTCCAAATGCAAGCGTTGAGAAGTAAAGAAATAGAAACAAAACATTCATGACCTCACAGCAACAGTAATTATTCATAGGAGGGATATTTAGCCATTTCCATCACTGTCCTATAAGGTGGGAATAGCTTGAAAAGTTCGACGTGATTTTTTTAAAAATTTAAGTAATACAGGATTCAAAAATTAGTGTTTATGGCTTTAAAAAATGCTTTACTACAAAAGGAAATATAATTGTATTCTATCCCCTTTACTGCAAACACTAAGTAGGGAAACAAACATCTGAGTAATGATTCTAAATCCAGCGCTTTAGGGATCACCCTTAGATACTAACAAGGAGGAGGATTCACCAGACAGCAACAAGGTCAGGGACCAGGGCACCCACACTTTCCCAGCAGACTGTGGCAGAAACTGCCGATTGTGATCATGTTAGCTGAGCACAGGGCTGCTCACTGGATCCTGCAATTCCCAGCTCCTGGGGCAGCCTGCTGAGGTGCAGGACCAAGTTCTACATATGTGAGGAACAAGCTACTTTCAGCCTTGCTCTCCCAAAGAAATGTGTATGCTCCCATGGTTCTTTACCCCTAACTGCTGGTTGAGGAACTGATGAGAACTGGGAGCGCTTCTAGCCCACAGATGGCAGCTGCGCAGCAAAGCTCCTGGCTAGCTCTGGACTACTGCTCTCTGGTTTCATGACAGAGAATGTACTTCCATTTGTTGAAGCCAAGGCATTTTGATATCTCATTGTTATAGCTGCAAAACCTGAAGACCAATGAATGCAGCAATTGACAACAAAGCTGACTGCTTTAGGGTCCAGCTACCTCAACTCATAGGCTAAAGCTTAGAACCACACACTCTGCAATATTGTGCTAATGTAGGATATTCTGTTCACAGTATATTCTTTTAAGGTTTTAGGGATCTTTATTCGATTACGCATCTAGAGGACCGGGATCATATCTTCCATATCCATTTAATTTTCTAATCTAACACAGGGCCAATTCAGGGAGCAGTAGAGCAGGAAAATGAAGTTTAAGCTGTAGACTTCTGGGTCAGACAGCAATCCCTGGACCCCAACCAAATGTTCAAGTTTACTCATCCAGTAAAAACAGTTGTATCTATTAGGTAGTAGACCCCATTCTAGGCACAAAGGCTTCTGTATGATGGTATTTATAATGTGGTAGACTTGGGTTTCATAAACTCAATCTCAGTTTCTGTACCTGTAAAATGGGAACAATAATAGCAACAAACTTATGTAATTGTTGGAGGGATTAAATGAGGCAATACATGCAAATTGCTTAGTCATTGCCATTCACATTGATACTCAATAATCATGAATTATAATTAAAAATTGGTAACAATAATCTGTGCTTGCTATCTAGACATTTGGCATACAGATACTCAGTGAAATCCCATGTCTGTACCAGGAAGCAAAATAAGTCAGGGGTTGCTAGGTCCAATTAATTAGACTCTAAGATTCATTTTATTTGTCATGACTTGTCTTTCCTTCTCTCTGCCAACTGTCTTACAGAGAGCCTAATACATGTCTTGCAGACAACACAGTATAGAGCATCTGGGAACTAACACTAAAAAGTGAAAATATTAAGAACAGAATAAGTGGCCGGCGCCGTGGCTCAACAGGCTAATCCTCCACCTAGCGGCGCCGGCACACCAGGTTCTAGTCCCAGTCGGGGCACCGGATTCTGTCCTGGTTGCCCCTCTTCCAGGCCAGCTCTCTGCTGTGGTCCGGGAGTGCAGTGGAGGATGGCCCAAGTGCTTGGGCCCTGCACCCCATGGGAGACGAGGAGAAGCACCTGGCTCCTGCCTTCGGATCAGCACGGTGCGCCGGCCGCAGCGGCCATTGGAGGGTGAACCAACGGCAAAGGAAGACCTTTCTCTCTGTCTCTCTCTCTCATGGTTCACTCTGCCTGACAAAAATGAAAAAAAAAAAAAAAAGAACAGAATAAGTAAAAGCATTTAAGTAAGGGAATAGATTCTGTTCAATAAAAGGGGTTGGGAATCTTCTTCTGTAGGGAGTTCAGAATAGAACAGTACCTGCATCTCCATAAGTACATGGGACAGCTTTGGCAGGTCCGCCTGCACTGTCAACAAAACCTGTCTTACACCCAGCCACAGCTCATGCTTTCAAGCAATTCATGGCTTCTCAGATCCGGCAGCAACCATATTAGACTATTTCAGACTACAAAATGTTCAGATGCATTTCAAGTAAGGAGTCCTAGGTCAGGTTCTAACAGGTAACAAGGGGATTGTCTCAACTCACCCATCAAAATTGGAAGATTGGGAACTGAAGATCTCTGGTGGATGAAGGTAAAAAATAATGCTGGGCAGGAAATAAATAACAACAGAGTAAACAATACTCCACTCAGGATAGGTAGCTGCCTTTCGCTATAGCAATTTCAGGGGCTATTAGATTTGAATGCTAGCTTTATCACTAAACCCCCCAAAGAGTGATAAAACTTCAATATTCCTGAAATATCCTAATAAATGAGGTAGCTCTTCTTCTGAATAGGGACATGACCACCTATTAGGTATCATGCACTTTATCTGCATTTTAAACAAATGATCCAACTGAAGCCTCACAAGAACTTACGAGTTGGGCTTTACTATTGTAATTTTATAGAAAAGGAAAGAGGCTATGAGGGTAGTGGATAGTCCAGTATCATACAGTTACTTATAGGAGTTTGAACGGGGACTCAGATCTGTTTGACTTTAATGCCTGCATTCTTCCCACCATACCAAGATGCTTTTAGAAACTTTACTGAATTAATTAGAAGAACACAGTGAAACATTGGAAGATGATCAGATTATCATGTACAGATAATAATGAAGCTAACATAAAAATATTCACTATAGTACAATGATGCCTCTTTTTGAAGATCTGGGGACTTGCTGCCTGTGAGGATGCCCTGGCTAACAGATTGAGTAGCCCACCCAGTAGCAGTCCAGAGTGTTTGGCTGAAAGACTAGGAAAGAGCTCTATCTTCTTTGCTCAGAATACCTAGTTGGTTCCCTTCTCCCATGGGCTCTCAAGTGGCCACTGATGTTCTCCTGAGCTGTCAGAGTGCTTGTCCTTCCAGCCTCTTAATTTTATTAACTTGTTATGGGAATCAAAACTCACTCTTCTGGTTGACATGGTTTCCTCAAGATGTTTAAAGGCTTTGTTTGGGGCTTACTTGGGTGGTTGAGCTACTAGCTTAAACAGTCAAAGAACGGCCAACTAGATTTTGTACTTGGCAATATTTTGTAGCCAATCTACTCTCCTGGGCTAGCCAGGCTGGCTAGATAAAGGACTTTGAAGCTAGGACACTATTTTTCAGATATAAGTCTTGTATTGGAAATGACTCCATATTTTTTGCATAGTGCTAGTCATAAAATAAGACAGTCCTAATTACTACATTACTTTCTTTTGTGCAGAAATATATCTATCAAAAGGGAACATTTAGAATATACCAGTGTGAGCTTAGCCAGTTCAAATCAATCAGGCAGAGTGATTACAGTTGGTTTTGGACTGCATCCAGGTTACGGAAGGCAAGAATAGATTAGAGGTACGTGCCATCACAGCAGTGACAAAGTCTCAACTCTTTGTAAGAGCACCAGTATTTCTTCAGGCTTAGACATGACTCACTCAGGCTACAGTTTCAATGAAATATTGCTGGAAGCATTTAAAAGGTAGAAAATATAATCCTGTCAGTACAGATGCCTCTCTTTCAAAACAACAAAGTGTGACATCATCTCAAAATACAGTGAGTCTGCGAGTAGCAGGCTGTGGGGTGAAGGGCCACTGCCTGCCCAAGCAGAAGTGGAATTCTATTAGGGTTCTGGCCAAGATGCAAGAGCACCATTTTATTTCAGAAGCCAAAAAACATCTATGTTTGAACAAATCTCTTTTAGCTACTAATTTTGTGCAGAATTGATTTTTCTAAAAGCAGGGGAATAAGTATTAGGTATAAGCTCTCATATACATTTTACGAGGAAACTATACTTTATTCTGGCTACCTCCCCCCAGGGAGGAGATTTCCCACTTCCTCCCTCCTCTTCTAGGGTAATCAATGTTTTGAAGTTCATTGGTCTATCTGTTTTGTCCCTTACCTATTTTCCATAAAACACAACATTTTTCAATAAATACATTCTCATCAAAAATACTGAAAGCTAAATAGTATCAGACACCATTTTGATCTCTGGAAAGCATCCTTGGAGTTTACACTTTGGGTAGGACAGTCCAAAGGATGCAGTACATAAGATACTTCCCTGCATGTTACTTTTCTTACTTAATGATACTTTGTGGAATTCCTTCCAAGGCAACTGGAAAAGGTTTATCTGAGGAATTTCATAATGAGATTTCTGAATATATTCCATAAAGATATCTGGAAATAACTAGATTTACAGAATTGCTTTAAGATGATACAACCCATACCTCCAGAAGTCCAGACAAACACGAATCTTTTCCCTTATCTTTGTGAACTAGTGAGAACAGCTTATCAATGGCATAAAGGCCATCAGGTATGTAGCAAACTCTTGTCTTGTCCGTTGGCTGGAATTCCTGCCAGAGATCGAGTCTTAGCCTGGACCCTCTGCCTCCGAGCATCCCTCAGTCTGGATGCAAGTTCCTCCTAAGTGGTCCTGGACTAGAATATGTTGTTTCTACCACCTTACTACTAAATATCACCTCAAAGAGAACTAGTACTAGCGACTGTTTATTCACACAGTAATTCTGTAGACTGGAACTCTTATCCTCACTTTACAAATAAGGAAACAGAAGGCTCCACCTGAAGTGATCTGCTCACGATCACACAGCTTAGCAGGGGTGGAGGCTGAAGGTCCTGACACCTGCTGGAGCTGAAGACTGTCATGGCCATACTAAATTTTCCTCAGTAAGGCAATTCAGTCTCCCAACGTTGATTCATCTGACAAATTTTCCACATCTTGCAACCTGTACACACAGGAACTTACTGCCTTTTTGCTCTTTGTCAACCTTATTAGTTTATGAAAACTTTTTATTGTTATTTTTAAGTAAATTTCCTTCCACGAGTCATTTTAATTTGTGGTTTTAGAATCTGTATTAAACACTGTATTCTTTTTGTAAGAAATTTAGAAAAGCTGGCAGGACATCTGAAGGTATCTCATTTAGGAGCATCTCCTGCTTTATCAATGACTGCAGATGTGTGAGTATACACATAAATATATCTTTCTACAGCAAAACTAGTCAATCCACATCAATAGTTAAAAGTGCTATTTTTTTTCACCTGAATTTGCATTCCCAGTATCATTTAAAAAACCTTTATAGATGTGGTTTATATGGATGCATAAAGTTCATCACATACATCTACTATAATCTTCCTAAACTTGAATTGAACATGGCTGATTTTTAGATATTATAAATATCACTGATTAATATCTTTTTTACTAATATCTATTATTTCTTTATATTGGATCCCTAGAATTGGAATTATTGGATCAAAGAACCATTTTTAAAGCAGACTATAGATCATTATGGCACTTCCCGAATGTTTATGCATGTTTATTCTCAACAAAAGCATGTGAGATTATCGATATCACTACACTTAGACTGTGGTAGTTTTTACTTCCTTGTTGCCAGTGTGATAGGCGTATTTTCGGTATTTTAATTTCTATGTTGATGTTTACTAGCCAGGCAGTTACATTTCTCCTTTTGTCTACTGTTGGTTGATGTCAAGTAGCCCCTTTTACTAGGCAGTCACTGTTTTTCCCCACTGACTTGCAGTTCCTCACCAGAGACTGCATTCATTTACTGACTCTTTCAATAGGTACCTGCTGCACGCCTGCTGCTTACCTTTTTCTCAGTTTAGGACACATTCTTATTCTTTATAGCAACACACATTTTGGGGAATATCCTTAGATATTTTCTAAATGAGTCCATATTTTAACATAACAAAGATCATATTACCAATACTGATATTTTAAGCACAATTAAAACAATACCCATGATAGCATATAAAGGAATTTGGTCTACATTTAGATTGCAGATTTCTTTGTTTCTTTTCTGTTACTGCAAATTCAATAAGCCAACAAACCTTGATTCAAGCTATTAAATAAAGTTTACCAAATGCACAATATCTTAAGTTCTGGAACCATGAAAAATGCCATTAAGCTTCATATATTTTCTGGGATTTGTGGTAATTAATACAGAGAGTATAAGAAAATGTAATGTATATGAGAGTAACTGACATTTTGAGATTTGATTATTGTTTATAGCCATTGTTTATACTCTTAAGGAACCGTAGTTTTTCTTTTTTTTTTTTTTCTTTTTAAAGATTCAAGTCAGAGTTACGTAGAGAAGGAGAGGCAGAGAGAGAAAAATGTCCTCCATCTGCTGGTTCACTCCCTAACTGGCCGCAATGGCTGGAGCTGGGCTGATCCGAAGCCAGGAGTTTCTTCTGGGTCTCCCACGTGGGTGCAGGGGCCCAAGCACTTGGGCCATCTTATACTGTTTTCCCAGGCCATAGCAGAGAGCCAGATCAGAAATGGAGAAGCTGGAACTCAAACCGGTACCCATATGGGATGGTGGCGCTGCAGACAGTGGCTTTACCCACTATGCTACAGCACCGGCCCCAAGGAACCACAGTTTTTCTACTTACTACTTGTTGAATTCTTTATTTAGTGGAGGATTAAGTTTGTGTTTATTAAAAAATTGAATGTATGTCACTGAAAAACTTAAAATAAGGAAGGAGGGAGGGAGGGTACAGCAGGAAGTATTATTCTCTTAAAACTGTATATGTAAAAAACATGTAATTTCATCCCTTTATATAAATTTTTAAAAAGTGAAGAAAAAAAAAGGGTGCTGGTTCAAGTCTCGGCTGTTCCACTTCGGGTACAGCTCCCTGCTATGGCCTGGGAAAGCAGTATAAGATGGCCCAAGTCCCCTGCATCCGCTTGGGAGACCTGGAAGAAGCTCCTGGCTCCTGGCTTCACATCAGCACAGCTCCAGCCATTGTGGCCAACTGAGGAGTGAACTAGCAGATAGAAGACCTGTCTCTCTCTCTGCCTGTCCTTCTCTCTCTGTGTAAGTCTGACTTTCAAATAAATAAATCTTTAAAAAAAAAAAAAAGGTAAAAAAAGAAAAAAACCCTACATGAAACGCTGCACCAACAGGAAAGTCTCACTGTACAGTGGTCAAGATGTGTAAGCAAGCCGGCGCCACGGCTCACTAGGCTAATCCTCCGCCCTGCGGTGCTGGCACACCGGGTTCTAGTCCCGGTCGGGGCACCGATCCTGTCCCGGTTGCCCCTCTTCCAGGCCAGCTCTCTGCTGTGGCCAGGGAGTGCAGTGGAGGATGGCCCAAGTCCTTGGGTCCTGCACCCCATGGGAGATCAGGAGAAGCACCTGGCTCCTGCCATAGGATCAGCGCAGTGCGCCGGCCGCAGCACGCTAACCGCGGCAGCCATTGGAGGGTGAACCAACGGCAAAGGAAGACCTTTCTCTCTGTCTCTCTCTCACTGTCCACTCTGCCTGTCAAAAAAAAAAAAAAAAAAAAAGATGTGTAAGCAGTTTATCACTACTATTAGGAGTCAGAACAATATTAATGGCTAAAGTAAATCACTAGAGCAACATATCAGTTTGAACTACCTATGAACTATGAGAACAAGAGAGCACACAATTTCAAATCTAATTGACAACATCCAACAATCTTTGGATCCTGGTCTGGGATCTTACCAAGTATGAGAAAATTTACTAGATATTGTGTACCATGGATTCTAATTTTTGAGTCTTAAATTTAATGTTTCCCTAAAGAAAATATATCTTTAATTATCAAAAAGGATACCGGGAATAAACACATTTCATGAGCCTTTGAGTATCTGAGAATATATTTTTACTCCTTCACACATTAAGGATAATTTAGGAAGGTATAAACTCACAAATTACAAGTAGATTTCCTTAAAAACAATACACACTTTTTTTTACTCTCTTTTGGAATTCAGTGTTTCATAAAAGCTAAGGGCCAGCTTCATTTCATCTTTTGCAGATAAACTGCTTCTTCTATCTGGATTCTTGTTTTGTTACCCCTTATATTTATAAATAAAAAATGTTGGTGATGCCTGGAATGTAATAACCCCTTTAAATCTGTAAACTTAGGGCTTTACATTCTGCTAAAAACAAAGAAAAAACAAAACCTTGTTTTTAAATTATATTTAATTATTGCTTCTTTTCCAGTTACTCTAAAATCCTTCTTCGGTACATACAGCATTTTCACAAGATCTACTTTCTATGGCCTCCATATCTAGTAGCACTGGTCATATTTTTGTTCTTTGCCTCCATATCCCAGTGTAACTTTTCTGTTATGCTTGTCACTGCCAATGATTCCCTTTTTCTTAGTCTCCATTCTTCTCTTGTTGACTCCACTGCAGTTCTTAATTGGCTAATACACATCTCTTGAATATGACTGCCCACATACGAGTCTCAGATTCCCTTATATATTAACTATGCAGGTTTGGGCAAGTCACGCAGCTTCTCTAAGGTTCAGTTTCTTGAATTATGAGCAGTGGTAATAAATATGTCTAGCTACATATCTCATGCTTTTAGTTATAAGTAATAGAAAACAACCTGGATAACTTAAGGAAAGAAATAGTTTACTGAAAGGATATTATACACTATTTTGTCTCTATTGAGATGGGAAATTACTTACGAGAAATTCAGATCATATGATCAGTGGCCAAAAAATAAAAGAGATACATTTTTTCACAAAATTAACTCATAAAGTTATGATAAGGAACACAGAAGATCCTCCATTTCAAGAACTAAGCATGCTGTCTGGCACATAGTTAAGTACTCATTAAATATTAGCTATTAAGTCTCTTACTGGATTTGCTGTTGCATAGAAATCAGTGATTCTTATACCTAACTGCTAACTGCAAAGTTCTTTATCGTCCATATTTTCCAAGCTGTAGAAGTAGTAGTAGTAGTAGTAGTCGCTGTCATCATCATTGTCGTCATCATCATCGTCGTAGTAACAGTAGTGGTGGTAGTAGGAGACGGCAGAGAAGAGACAGCACTCTGGCTGGTTACAAAGCAGCAGGTTCAGTAAAGCAACGCAGTCTTTGATCTCCCAACTGCAGAGCTGGCCCAGATGACCCACTGACCATTCTTTTCAACCCTGGTCCACTGGTCTTACAGTAAAAGGGAACTTGCCAACTCTGACAATACATACAGTGAGTATCTTCATAGGCTTTTAGTAGACGATCAAAAATTTTATTAATGGGTAGGAATTTTTAAAAACTGACCAGATAAAGTTATTTCACATGACTCAAGTGAAGTAAGTAAAACTTCATTCTACTCAGGACTCAGAGCTACCCAAATGTAAGTTTCACATTCTTACCTACAAACCTTCACATCTTCTAACAAATCAGCTTAGAAGGATGTCAAAAGCAGCAATTACTAAGATATATTTTTCACATAATTTAGTAAGAATTCACTTTATCATTATTCTTTGCTGACTGAAATAAAAGAAAAATTAAGATCCTGCTGCAAAAAGCTTATATGACATAAAATTATTCACCATATTAAGGAACAAATGAGAAAAAAGTGCAATGAGAAAATTCAAATAAGCTTCTGCCCTTCTAACAGTTGTAGTCTTAAAACAAAAAATATATTGAATAGTTAAGGTCATGAATGAAAAAAAGGAAATGTCAATTTATTCCTCACTTGGGCAAAAGTGGTTTAATTTTCAAAAAATAAGACAATTTACGAAAGTATTTTTGAAAAGTGAGAAATAATAGCTTATTTCAACTTCATGATAGAAAGATATTTCTAAAGAATAGAATGCAGAAATGCTAAATATGAATAAAATAATGAGTTAATTCCTTCAGAATAGCTTACTAGAAGGACAAAGGTTGTGGCTATAGACCTTGATTTTGATTTAGGCCTTAGGAATCTAAAAAATGCCTATTAGGCTAGATGATACCACACGATGGAAACGTTACTGACATAGCGCTACTTTAGGGGAATTTTCTTAGATAAAAATTTACAAATTAAATACTAAAGAGTCTACACATTGAATTTTAGTTCTTTAGGGAAAATTAAATTTCAAGTACTAAAGAGATTTCAACTCTAAGTAACCTATCTTCCAATTTATGATATCTGTTTTCATATTTGAAATACAATTATATAAAATATACAAAATATAATTGTATAATTGCATTTGTCCTCAAGTTTCAATAATGTGTTCTTGCAATACACTTGTAGATTATTTCTATTATATGTAACCCCTATATTTTTAAAGTCTGAATGCACAAAAACTCTTAAGATTCTTTAAGCTAAGATACAGATCTGCTTTTGGACTATTTGAAAAGACTTTACATTTTAATGATTTCTCTAAGGAATGCCTGAAATGAAATAATCATAACCTAAGTTACTTTGCTGAGGTATAAGCAGATTTGATCAGTTTGGAAACAATATATTCATAAATTATAAATAGCTGAAGTAAGACTATATGAACCCATTTCTGCAAAGTAACAAAAACAGCAATTTAGAAATTGAGAACATTTAAACATGAAGATAGCCATCAGGTAGACTGTGCTTTGCAATAGCTATGGGGTAACTTTAGGATTATACTTGAAGAAGTATGTTTCTGATATATTTTTCTTTTCCAAAGTGATTCTAAAAAGGAAAACAATCATGCAGAGCAGAGAATTCAGTGCTGAATGATCCTGTCATCCATTTAATCTCACCAACTCAGCAGTCACTCATTTCAAATTTAATAGCACAAAGTTTGCATGTACAGGGGAAAATTATTCCATATATTCATAATTTAACTCTGAACAGGAATTGTGAACTGGGTTATTCAACTGAAAAGCAAATTCTAATTTTAAACATGAAAAGTCAGGGTTGGTTTTAAGTGTTAACAAAGGAAAAATGTTTCATTACTCTCAAATGTAAACAATAGGCAATGCTAACCAAACAATGTAAGTTAATGTTAAAATGCCTAAATCAACAAATTTACATAAAATTGGTTTAACAATATATACCTATAGCCTGCTTATATAAAAAAAGGACAAAAGTATACCTGTCCTTACATGTTATATTTCAACTAATGATACTCATAATGTGTCAATTACTCCACACTGAAGCACATAATACGATTTGTGCCACTGCACTCTTCTGAGGTTAGAAACCACATGAAATTGATGAAATACTTCCTTGCCAGCCCCTGCCTCCAACCCTTTCCTTGACAAAGTGGTTTGCCCACAGTAGGCTTTCAATAAATACATTTTAATTACTAAAAATAAACATAAGCATTTAGGGGATGGTGAGCATGTTTACATTTTCAACTCACTAACCAATAAACATTGGAAGAATCTACTCTGTATTGCACATCTGTATACAGAAACAGCCAGGTAGGATCTTTTCTGATCCCTAGAAGTTGAGAGCTCTTCCAAAAAAAGTCCTACATTGTCAATACATCTAAAAAAATATCCCCTACTAAGTCAAACAGAACAAACATTCAGTTATTCTGAATGTACAACTGGGGCCGACTGATGGTTCACCAACAAACATGGATAGAGGAAAAATGTATATGTTTGTTGTTACCTAACTTTTTTGGCAGTCTGATTTTTATGTTATAAGGAGCATTCTGGTGGTGGTAGGGTGCACTCACATATACTGAATAAGCCTGTTGATCTTACTTAGTTGTATTCTTTAACCAGAGATACTTGAGGTGGCTGATACTGCTCATCAGTAACACATGGCAGAGAAATGATACATTTTGACTGTGGTACACACCACTTAAGAGGACTGATTTCCTGAGACTCAACTACCAGGGTTCAGAACTCTTGAGTATAAGTCAAATAGCGTCACAAAAGCTCTACTATTTGATCTCACATTGAACCTTATTTCTACTCAGCATATTAAACCACAAACTGTCATGATTCCATCAAAAAAATCGGTGAGCAAAGATACAAGCTTACCTTTGTTTGATGATGCAGTTCAGACATGAAAGAGAATTCACTATATGGTACACAATAATTACAACTCCCAGGACAATTTAGTTACCAATAGCAAAAATCACTAAGTTACTAACAGGAAAAATCAGGGGTTTTAGGCATTGGAAAGAGTGCTCTGCTTCTAGTTATACTGAAAACTATGCTTGTTTACAGCTGAAATAAAAATCCTGTCCTCTGCATGAGGTGTGTCAGAGAGGACTATTTCATTGTAAACTTAACGGCCAAATAAAAGGAAGCTGCAAAGGCAGGTGCCTAACATTTGAGTTGTTTCAGTTTCGGGGAATAAAGTAAATAATTGTACTGGAATTTGTTCAGTTCTGGGCATTCAGCCATACAGGAAGGGTGTGTAATTACTGAAGCCAAGATATCCATGTAAAAGTGAAGTAATATCAATGGGACACTGTTGAACTCTAAATTTCCTTTTTGTCTTCAAAAAATTAAAGATCTCTGACTCTCATTTCATTCTTTGATATTTAAGTATCATTTTAATTAATATGGACACACTGAAGGTAGAACTGTCATTTTCACAAAAGCCAGAACATATTATCTTGAAAGGTGTGTTCTCTTTCAGAGCATTACAAATGAGGAACATGGAAATTTTCACTCATCAAAAATGACAAAAGAGGTACACACAGTATCTAATCTGGGACCCCTTCAGAATAAGAGAAGTACACATAAAATTAGCAGGTTTTACCAAATCTATTTTCTTCTTACCATTTTAGGCTAGCTGGATGGGTCTTAACCTTAAATCTGGATTCCCAGATTCTTAAATCATCAACCAAAAATAAGAGTGTGATTTGTGGGAGAACAACTGAATAGAAGTTAGAGCGCCTGAGGAATATGTCCAAGTTCAAATAGAGATCTCAATTATTCAAGCAACTCTATGACAGAAGATGAACGATCTAATAAATATTAGATGTGTAATTTTATAGAACACAAATCACCATGTATCCTGTATAGAATGGCGAAATGCATTTGTTAATACTACCCATGATATGGTCTTCTTTCAAAGGGTGTTTCTAAAACCAAGTGATCACAACCTTCAGAATTATACAATTACAGTGTTATCTAGCAACAGATAATAATGCCCTCTGCAAGGCAATTGGATCCCAGCTTCCTTGTGCCTGTGAACTGAGCTGTCAAACATCTGACTGAATTGCAGATGGCAGCAGCAAGGCTCTGATGAGCAGCTGATGTCTTATCAAATTCCAATTTCTCTACAGACAAAGGTGTGCCATGCATTTCAAGGTTGAATCAATTACTTCAGTGTAAGTTTTCACAGGAGGAGGAGGGTCCTTTAAGGCCACCACACCTGGACACACTTCTCTATTTCATTACTAGATATAAAGTACTAAGCTACATGCTAACCAGTACCAAGTTTGCTAGATATTCAGAAACTATCAGGATGCAAAAAGGTTTTCCTTTCCTACATCTGTATGGTTGGATTATGTGTTCTCATTAGGAGTTGGGTTGAAAAATAGAACCTGCCAAATGATGATCCTGATTACAGCCAATTGGTGGCAGGAGTTCAACTGACTGTTCCTGTAAGTTCAGTCTCAAGTCCAAGGATCACATTACTTTGTTTTCCCGTGGGTGGATTCCTTAATTCCTCTTAAAGCAGGATCTTTAACATTTCTTTAGTAATCATTCACTGCCTGGGATAAATGGCATTGGTGGATATTTTGTGACATCATCAAGATAACCACATCCTTTTATGCTCTACACTTAACTGTCAGCAAATTTGGACAGATGGGAGATGAAAGTTGTAATATCTATGTCACTATTTGACCATCTACGTGAAATAAAATTTTATTTTGCTCCATGTAGAGACTGGATTTAGTTCCTGGATCAATGTGGATATAGTTTGATTCAAGTCATCTTAAGAATGTATGCCTGGGAAGCAAGTTTTCTCAGTGCAGTCTGTGAGATTTTCTTCCTTCCAGGGTTTTGTGAGGGTAGCTGCACATTCATTATCTTGAGAAAATTGCTAGTTAGTGATAATCTGATAGTATTATTCATCCATTCCCTCTTTGAACAATCATTTACTGCAGTTCTAAAATATTCAAGGTGCTAGAAGAGGAGCAAACTGGGACACATGTATAAAACAATGTCTGATTTAACACATGATTCTGTTCATAGCTGATTGTATAAATCCAAAGATGCATACAAATAAAAAGAGTCACAGCAGTGCTATGAAGTGCTAAAGGAGAACAGGAGAGAGATTTGACTTCAGGTCGTGGTAAATATGGCTGCATGGAAGAGGCAGTAGGTTCTATCTGTTAGAGAAGGAGGACTTTTTCTGTTCCTACACAGGTATGCATCCATGAGGCAAGTATCAATGTGAAAGGTTATCACTTCATAAAACAAATAGTATGTGAAATCTAGCATCATGCCAAAGAATAAGGAACAGCTTCTTCACTGAGAGATCCTGAGGGAAATACGGCCCAGTGGAGGAAGATTTCAACATTTTTATTACATTCTAAATCCATCTCAGACAATTAGCAGACTAATGGGTTACTGACAAGACTGCCCGCCACTGGTTGCTTGCCATTTCCTTCCTCCGCCCCCACCACATCCCATGGATTGCCCAGCAGCAGTACAATGTGACATACTTTAGTGGCTTGGGTATACTTTACTGAAGAACTCAGACTTCTTTTCTCAAAATTAAGGTGCTACAAGATATTGCTTGGCAATTCTTTAACCAAGTGCCTTGACATTATGTTTGGGGTTGCAGTAAATCAGCATGTTAATAAAATTTATTTTCACTGTTCTATTTCTCATAATATACACATAAAACTGTTCTCACTTATGAGACCAATAAGATGAACTTTTCAAAGTGTAATGCTGAGTATAAATATATATAGTATAAACACTACACAGGGTTCACAAACAGCTTTCTGCTCTTCTGATAATATTAATGTCCAAAATAAGGCTCACTGAATCCCTAGATATATGTAGAATTAGATCACCAGCTCCTCCTAGGAGCCTTTTCTTCTAATATAGAGCTGATAACAACAATGGTAATATTAGTCCTTACCAGGTGCAAGGTCATGTTGTAAGCACGTTACATATGCTAATTTAATGTCTTCACTTGAAGCCAAGATGGAAACACAGGCCATCTACCCATTTGCACTGAAGGGGTCTCCTTCCTTCTATACTCTAAGTAAATCCCCTTCCTGAGATACCACTGCCACTAAACAAGGTCCATTTTTTGAGATCAGTGGCACTGATGCCATCACTTCATGACTATGAACACGGCTTAGTACTGAGACTTATAAATATTGGTCCTTTGAGAAAAAAAAAAAAGATCAACATTAATTATTCCATGACTATAACATGCAAGCCAAGAGTATTAAATTCTGACTAGTATTTTAAAATCAAACATATATGGTAAACAGTAAATAACTTTTGTATTCATATCAAACTTTTCTGTGTTCTACGGAACCCACTGGGCAGATGATAGGCTGCACATATTTCAGAACAGTCTTTAAGAAACTTTTACTCCAACTATATGCTGCATGTTGTCACAAATGTCCTATGGGAGAATTAGCTAACCATTTAAAAATGTTCATATCTTAGAATAAGAGACAGACAGGGTGTTATGCTATGAAAGACTGAAATGCTTAGTACTAAGCAGTGACAACTTGTAAAAAAAATTACGTATGGGGGCCGGCACGGTGGCACAGCAGGTTAACGCTCTGGCCTGAAGCACCGGCATCCCATATGGGCGCCTATTCAAAACCCAGCTGCTCCACTTCCGATCCAGCTCTCTGCTATGGCCTGGGAAAGCAGTATAAGATGGCCCAAGTCCTTGGGCCTCTGCACCCATGTGGGAGACCGGGAAGAAGTTCCTGGCTCCTGGCTTTGGATCAGTGCAGCTACGGCCATTATGGCCATTTGGGGAGTGAACCATTAGATGGAAGACCTTTCTCTCTCTCTCTCTCTCTCTCTGCCTCTAAATCTTAAAAAAAAAAAAAAAAAAAAATTAGGTATGGAAACTGCATATGTGTAATAATGGACTCAAAGTCCTTAGGACAGGAAAAACATAATGTATGAATATGTTCTTTTTTTTTAATTTATTTTTTTATTTTTTTGACTACCATTAACCAAATTATCTGGGAGATATGTGATAATTTCATTAATAAATAACACAAATACCTGTACTGTTTTCTGATTACTTTGAGAAACTGGAATCCTTCTTGCTATTTCCCATAAAATACTCATTCAAAATGCTACTTGTTGCCAAAACATAACATTTTGAAGTCATTTGAAGCCATTAAGGAATCCTACACCTAAAATATTATGAGATTTCCATATTTTCTTAAACATGCAGAGCATCTGGTCTTAAGATACAAAAACAAAGTTTCCACTGCTATGTTTGCTGCACAATGTTTCTAGTTGTAAGTCAGTCTGGGAATTTTGATAACTTTACTGTCGTGTTTTATCAAAAGACAGTGGTCACCTAGAGCCCCAAATAAATCAAGAGACTTCTCATCTTATAGCTCCTTAGGTCAAATCTTAATAACTATCAAGAACTACAGGAAGAAAGATTTTACTGCCCCAAAGGTGACAACAACATAGACATTCTACAGTGGAAGATGAACTGAGGAAAATTTTCTTGTTACTTCTCGGATTCTTAGTTGGTGGACTATTTAAACCTTCAGATTTCACTGAGAAATGGAAAACATTTTGAAGTCTTGAAACTAGAAGTTGTGAAATCATTTTTTCATGGAAAACACAGCTCTAATGTCAGATATACATCATAGGTATGGAGTAATCTTTCGTGCTACATTTCTTGTTTAAGTTACAGAAAATAGTAAAATAATGACATATTAAACATTTCTTCATTTCCTGGTCATCATTAGTCATTTAAGTTGCAGATATTGATTTTTAAAAGAATATTCCAGGAAACATACAATTACATCTAGTTTATCTCTCAAGAAGAAAAATAAAAGCACCTAGTGATTTCACTACAAGGTTAAGAAAATTGTTTTTAATATAAAGTAAGTGATTTCCACAAAATATCCCTCCAGGAGGGTACTTTTTTTTTTTTTAATAAGGGAAAGTGCAGGAAAAAAAAAAAAAACTATCCTTGGAGCTTTAAATTTACA
Source organism: Lepus europaeus (assembly GCF_033115175.1). Lineage (NCBI taxonomy): Eukaryota > Metazoa > Chordata > Mammalia > Lagomorpha > Leporidae > Lepus > Lepus europaeus. The sequence goes on along the minus strand of NC_084827.1, from coordinate 100,619,065 downwards.
TTTATCTTCTTAAGCTTTTAAATCTTAAGAAATTAAAGTCCAGAACTCTAATTTTCTCTATCCCAACAGATAAGAGCTAATTTAGAAAGTTACTTGGGTTTAAAGGATAAAGGGTATTAGTGCCTTGAAAAATAAACATAAACATGACACTGAAGCAAACTGGCACAGTTTGACAGGTTTTAGAACATTAGCTCACAAAATGAATATACTTGGATTCAGACAAACACACAAATATAGCTTTTATCAAAAGAAGTCACAGAGACAATCCTGCATAATACCTATGTTAAAATGTTCACAGTATCTAGGGCTGCTACAGGCCTCGGGTTGCCAGAGTCCTGCTAGAAAAGTCAGCATGGTGAAATATACTGTACAAAGCTGGCGTGCATGCACACACTCTGCAAGGTGGGAGAGACAGAGACACCAGTCACCATGGAGATTGTCCTTACTTGCAGACGCACAAGTATCCTGCATGTTCCGATTCTGACTGGCACCTGGAGCGGCTCTACATGCCAGTCATCCCAATGTACTCAGGGATGTAAACACCTTATAATTAGAAAACGTGAAGGCGTCAAGGACGTTAGACAAATTTAAAACACATCCAAAGATTAATTTTTAAAGGCATCTAAGAAATATTTCATTGTAAATTGAAAAAAGAGGGTGTACCTGCTCCTTCACAGAAGCTAGAATAGTGGTGGCTGTGGTCTCGGGTTCCATGCCTGGACCAGTGGAGGCAGCTTCCTGGCGGGTCTGTGGTTGCCCCTCCTCCACCAATGAGGCCTGCTCAGGAGCTGGCATTCCTCCTGCAATCAAGCAGGCAAAGGGTTAATACTTGCTTAAGAGCTGCTTCAGGGCTCTGAGAAACACAGATGGTTTCTAAAAACTACAGTGGAGGTCCACACACAATGATCACAATTCCTCACAGACATTGGGTTTCTGCAAGGCAACACCAAGGGGCAAAAGTACAGCCAGTACCACCAAAACTAAAAACAACAATAAATAATAATAATAGTAACAGTAATAAATACTTAGACAATATTTAAACAACATCATAGCAGGAAATGACATGGAAAAAACTGGGGAGGACTCTAAATTCAAAATATGCTAAGGCAGGAAGTTATCAAAAGCTTGTGGAATCACTAAATTTTCTAAACAGATAACCAATAGTAAATATCAAGAAATGAAATAATAAACACTCCAATTTTCATAGAAATATATACACAAAAGACATTTACCAACATTAATGGAAAAAGAAAGAATGCTTTATCAATTCCAGAAGAGATTTATGTAATACCAAAATACAGATTTAATACTAAAGGAAGGCCTGAAAATAAATAAAGGTCTGTTACCCTTAACAGATACGCAATGCATTAATAACTAGGAACTAAACAGAGACACCCTTGTTGGAGTCTTACAGGTAGCCAGGTTTTCTTAGGGGAATCTGATTATCCAAAGATGACAAAAGCTAGGGAGATAGTGTTGAAGACAGAATCTGTTTGTCAGGCCTTCATCTTGTGACAGAAGAATAGGTTCCTAGCAGGAGAATGAGAGCATCCTTCACACAGCACATTCAGGGAGGAGTGGGTTTGCCAGCAGTCTTCTTGACCTGTTACAGACTTGCTACCATTTTGGAAAATAGCAGGAAAGAAAGCTCACTTAGAATGCTATGAATATTTTTAATAAGATTTATGTTTCAGTCTCTATGACTTGCTCTGTTAGAGTACCTAGTCTCTATCAGCCTAGTGCCTGGCTGTATATAATCAATGCTCAATCAATGTCTACTGACTAAATGAATGCATGCCTGAAGAGTTCTACAGTGTCTCACTGGAGTCATTAGGCGAATACCACCAACACCCAGGAGAACGTACTGCTCAGGGTTCTTAGGGCCATCCTAAGACCATCAATATTTTTCAAAATTCTGAGTTTTTCCAAAATATTACTCTGCTATTGTATTTCAATTTCTTATCAACTTCCACAGTGCTCAATTATATACTCTGATCTGAGGATCCCCTACAATACCCTTAAATTTCCTTATCAGCCTACTGTTTCTTTCAAAGGTAATAACCTGCAAGTAAAAGGGAAGATGCTTATACCATCTAAGCTCCTATCTTATTCCTCACCCTCCTGAATTGCATGCTGGGTGGAGATAGACAGGATCCAGGTTTCTGCTGGTGGTACTCCTATTTTGGCAATACTAAAAGGCATAAATGAACAATGGGTGTGATAATTTACTGTGCATGTCTCTCTGATGTCAGCCTCATGAGGGATTCTCACACCTGCTCTACCAAATGAATTCTCTATCACCTACTTTTATGGCACCAAAGACCCAGATAGACCCAAATTTGCAAGGAGGGTTTTCCTGAGGATGAATGTGAAGGTTTTGGGTTTGTAGGAAATGCATCTAGCAAAAAACCTAAGTACCCTGCAGCAAGTTTCCACCCACTGAACTCCACTTTTCTTATTGGTAAAAACGGGTTTACTAATTATTTTTGCAAAACAACAGAATGATTTTATGATAATCTTTGTCTTTTTGTCTGTGTAGTATGAATATTGAGATATAAAACACTTAAATATCATCAGCTAGATAAGATATCCTCTGTCTGAATTTATTAGGGGCTCATTAAAGGCAAGATAGGAGTTCTATGAAGAAAAAAACTCCACCATCTACTGAGATCCTAGATTAGCATTTAAAGCAAGTAAGTATTTTCTGCCATTGAAAAACTACACACCTTAAAATAAGCAGATGGTTGGAAAGAATAAAAATGTTACCATGCAACAGTGAAACAAATAATGCCAAGAACCAAAAATTTTAAATGTCAAGAGTATAACATCATGAAACTACTAATGTGTGAGAAGAAAAGAAAAGCAAAAATTCAGTGAACAAAGAGAATTTGAGAAAGGGAGAAACATATACCTTTAGGGAAGCAACATTTAGTAAGCTTATTGGAAACAAGGAATTATGCTGTTTAGAGATTCATAGAATTATATTATTTTAAAAACTATTTGTTTATAAAAGGCAGACATAAAGTGCTGGCTTACTCCCAAATGCTCCCAACAGCTAGGGTTGGGCCAGGTCACAGACAGGATCCCGGAACTCAATTTGGGTCTCTCACAGGGATGGTAGGACCAGGCACTTGGGCCATCATCTTCTGCCTCCCAAGTGCATTAGCAGGAAGGAGGATTGAAAGCAGAGGCTGTCTCAACCCAAAGCACTACAATATAGGATGTGTGTGTCCCAAATGGTAGCATAATCTACTATACCACAATGTCCACCTACAGAATTATATTATTATATTATATCCCTGTTATGGTATTACATTTTATTTTAAATGTTTATTTTGATGATTCTGCCTACCCATAATCAGTCAAATCAGATGAGCATTATCCGAGAACCAGTGACTATGTGCTACACAGGGTGACAAAGGGATGCAGGCATAAGACAGGGGGTCATTAACCATGAACAGGCTCATTATCTAGCAGAGGTAGTAAAATGTGAACGAGACCAAGTAAAGTACAATGAGATACAAATGACAACTTAATACCATCCAAATCAATAGCAGACGTTCAAAGAGCTTGTAAATTTGTAAAGCAAACAACTATGTTAGGAAACCCAGCAGGAGAGGAAAATTTCAAAGGCAGGATAATGCTTTATTCTGATTCCTCAAAGGCTAGGGCACACTGCAGGCAACTGTGAACACTCACCAGATGAACATGAAGACTACAGAACCCACATATTAGTGAAAGTGAGATATTTCTCCTACCCCTTATCTCTGGAACAGTTTCAAAACACCACAACTACAACCAAATGAGAGGGATGTTATAGTAACTGATAAATTATAAACCTATTAAGGATTTATATCTACTTTCTGGTAATTCTCATAATCACAGATCATTTAATGAGTTAGAAGGAATTAGGGCTGGTGCTGCGATGCAGTGGGTTAAAGCTCTGGCCTAACGCACCAGCATCCCACATGGGCGCAGGTTCTATTCCTGGCTGCTCCTCTTCCAAACCAGCTCTCTTTTGCGGCCAAAGTCCTTGGGCACCTGCACCCATGTGGGGGCCCGGAAGAAGCTCTTAGCTCCTGACTTCAGATCAGCACAGCCCCAGCCATTACAACCATTTGGGAAGTGAAGCAGCGGATGGGAGACTCTCTCTCTCTCTCTGTAACTCTTCCAAAAATAAATAAATAAATAAAATAAATCTTAAAAAAGAAGAAGAAGAAATAAAAGAATAAAAGTAAGACTAGAGACACAGGATGATACTATTACTTCATCCTCTTGGCAAGGAAAAAAACAATGAGACTTCATGTAACAGTGAAAAATTAGGCATTGTGCTTCTCTCAAGTGTCCTCAACTAGCTGGATGTGACTGATCACATTTTGGAAACCTCAGAAAACCTGAAAAGTAGACTGCTGAACCATTTTGGGGTTTCTCCAGAGAAATCACAGAGAATGGAAGATATGCAAAAAGTGGGAAAATGCTATAGCTGCTTCTAGAAAAAAACAGAAGCTAGAAACTCTGTATTACAAGCTATATAGCTAGACTATAGATCTTGGGTGAGGTTTTTAAAAACAATTTTATCAAAGAGTGATCTATGAGAACCAAAAAGGGGTACCCCAAAGAGAAGTCACATAAACTGGTCTAATTTCTGTTTTTGGCAGTATGATCATGGAAATGCAGTGTGTCTAAATCCTAGTGAGACATGGAGAATATTAGAAGTCTCTCATAATGTTAAAATTCAAATGGAAGTAGGGTTGTTGGAATAAGGGCAACTGCTGCCTCCAACAATCTGCAAACAGATAAATGAAATACATTGACATACTTAGGTTTCTAATGTAAAGGCAGAGAGTTCTGACCTTGGTACCATTCTAACCAAAAACCTTAGCCATATGTAAAGAATAAGATGTTAAGGCATGCAATTCTTTCAATAACTAAGAATACTGAACTCGCCTGATGATAAAATTAAAATACAAAAATACATTGCTATCTTGCAGCAATAAGCTGCCTAAAAAGGAGACAGAAATTACAGGGGTACATATTAGGTCTTGTTTTTAAGTTAGCCCAGTGACACACTGGAGAAAAATTAGGCACTTTAGGTTTAAGAGTGAAATGAATGAACCATGCATGCTGCCCTAAAGCTAATGTGCTCTTACACTGAGTTGATCTAAGTATTTAAGATGACTGGAATGTAGACAAGTGAGCATGCAACTCTCTATCAAGCTCCCTGGGACAAATCGAAGTTATGGGTGGCACATTAACAGGTACAGACACAGCGTATCCATTCAAGAGATGATCAGTGAGGAGTTGAAGGGATGGAGCCATTATTTCCAGCACAGGAACAGAGATGAAGTGCATGACACACTACTGTTCTTCATGAGCTCAGAGCCTCATGGGAGGCATGGGAAAGCCAATGAATGGAACAGAAAGCAAAAGCATGACCTGAGGAAAAGAAGGCTTACACACACAAGCAGATGTTGAGAAGTCCACAAAGGACAGCAATGGGCAAGCAAAATTAGACTTTGTAGGTGACAATCCCAAGATCTACACTAAAAACTCTGGCTTGTAACAAAGGTGCATTATCCTCCATAACTAACATCTTTATATTTTAGATGGCTACATTTTTCAAAAAACAATTTAAAACTCAGGAAAGTCTTTTGGAGTCAACAGTCAAATGTCTGGAATTTCAGTAACTGAAAGCCTCTGACAGTGGCACATTCCTCATGAGAGGTCTTCAGTCAAAGCCTGGATGACTACATAGCAAGGATGGTGCAGAAAGGGGCTGTGTGTTAGAAATACACAACTTGGTTGGCGCTGCGGCTCACTAGGCTAATCCTCCGCCTGTGGCACCGACACCCCGGGTTCTAGTCCGAGTCGGGGTGCTGGTTCTGTCCCGGTTGCTCCTCTTCCAGGCCAGCTCTCTGCTGTGGCCCGGGAGTGCAGTGGAGGATAGCCCAAGTGCTTGGGCCCTGCATCCCATGGGAGACCAGGAGGAAGCACCTGGCTCCTGGCTTTGGATCAGCGCAGCGCACTGGCCCTAGCAGCCATTCTCTCTGTCACTGTCTAACTCTGCCTGTCAAAAAAAAGAAAAAGAAATACACAACTTGAAGGCTTCAAAATCTACAGGCTGATACTAGGACAAAAGTTCTCCTCTCTGAATTACTGTGAATGCTCCTCAGCAGTTTTCAGGATGCACTCTTCCATATCAAACTGGCTCTGGAAATAAGCATCCGGAAACCAGGAAGCTGTGCTTTTACTAAGTGAATGGACAATGGAAATTGCAGCACTGGCTCTACTTCTCTTTTTGTTTAATAGTAGAAAGCTCAGAGATGCACTTGTAACCAACTCTTACCTGTGTGGGTACACATATTACATTCTTGTTTTACTTACCAAATTTCTTCTTGGCCCAGGTCTCTATTTTTCTCGTATTGTTGGAATGCATTCTTTTGAGCCTTCTAAAATACATTTTTGGAGGAAGGCTGATAATGAATAGTCTTGTGTTTTCACTATAATTTTTACTGAAGACAAAAAAGCTTTTCTGTGAAACTGTTAATATAATACTGTGTGTATGTGTGAGTATACATGTGTTCATAAAATGTAATATTGAACTATTACTGATCAACATTTTCTGCTCAAGGCTGCAAGCCACGTGTACTCTAGTGTGATTGCTGACGACTTTCTTTGTACATTATACATACAATACATGGGTACAACTCATGACTCAATCTCTGTAACCCTTTTATCAAATATAAAACTAGGGGCCAGCACCATGGCACAGTTAATGCCCTGGCCTGAAGCGCCGGCATCCCATATGGATGCTGGTTCTAATCCTGGCTGCTCCTCTTCTGATCCAGCTCTCTGCTATTGGCTGGGATAGCAGTAGAAGACGACCCAAGTCCTTGGGCCCCTGCACCCACATGGGAGACCAGAAGCTCCTGGCTCCTGGCTTCCGATCGGTGCAGCTCCAGCAGTTGCAGGCACCTGAGGAGTGAACCAGCGGATGGAAGACCTTTCTCTGTCTCTACCTATCTCTGTAACTCTGTCTTTCAAATAAATAAAATAAATCTTTAAAAAAAATAAAACTAATCCATAAAATTATCTCTCTGCTGAATCCCCCTGAGATAGGAAATCAACAAAATACTGATCTTTTCTTTTCTCCCTTCTACTTTCTTTTACTAATAACTTTTGGTCGGCTGGCGCTACGGCTCACTAGGCTAATCCTCCGCCTGCGGCGCCGGCACTTTGGGTTCTAGTCCCGGTCGGGGTGCCGGTTCTGTCAAGGTTGCTCCTCTTCCAGTCCGGCTCTCTGCTGTGGCCTGGGAGTGCAGTGGAGGATGGCCCAAGTGCTTGGGCCCTGCACCCGCATGGGAGACCAGGAGGAAGCACCTGGCTCCTGGCTTTGGATCGGCACAGCGTGCCGGCCGTAGCAGCCATTTGGGGGGTAAACCAATGGAAAGAAGACCTTTCTTTCTGTCTCTCTCACTGTCTAACTCTGCCTGTAAAAAAAAAAATAATAATAACTTTTGGTCAAGTATCCTAGGTATTCTTTATCTCATCTAATTAGGTAAAACAAGCTTGACTATAGTTATTTTTCCCTTCTGTTTTTAGGTACTTGTCTTACTGTCTGGAGTATAAAATACATTTTGTGACTTCATTTGGAACACTAGGAAAATGTTACATTGATCAGAATCCCAATTTCAAAATTAATAAAATAAAACAATGACACCTAACAAATTAAGGAAAAGTAACATGGACAAAATTAAATTTAAATATTTAAATTTGACTCAAAAATTATACAATAGTAATGTAAAATTATTAAAGAAGTATAAAATGCGACAGATTAATAAATTATCTTAACAGTAGAAGTAGAAACTAAGAGTGTCACTATGTAGCAAAGGTAAGGTTCTGTTTCTTTAGTTATATACAGAAGAAAGAAATGAAGTACCATACTGGGGAACTAAGATTATGCCTTAAAAATTAAGCATCTACAAGAGCATATAGAATCTAGTTTAGGATTATAAAAGGAATACTAGATGAATCTTCAAAGCTAAATATTTAAAGTATTCTGAAAACAGCATTACCAAAAATCTGCAACTGTTTAAGAGAATTAGAGGTAGTTACATACTAGTCTTCTAATCAAGCAGTTCATCCAAAAAATTCAAATTTCTTAGCAAAAATTTGTTTAGAAGAGAGCTATATACTAAATAGCATAGTAATTCTAGAGCCTAATCTATTTATGGTAGTTTAAAAATCAAAAGACCACTGCAAGATAACTGGATACAAAAACAAGCAAAAGTTGTGACTAGGGCCTTTCCAAAAGAAATCAAATAACCAATAATGAGATCCTCAACTTCATTAGTAATTAGAAAAATGAAAATATATATTGAGATGGATTCTCAATAAGCAACCACCAGAATGGCAAAACACTTAATATCAAATTTAGGCCAAGATGTGGAAGAATGGTAGCAATTGCATGTTGTTGATGAGATAGATGTAAATGGGAAACCACCACTTTGTTATACATTTTGGCATTATTCAGTAGAGATGCTAACACTTATATCCCTTAGCCCAGCAGTCTCATTCCTGATTAGGTAGAGACACTTTTGTACTTGAGCACCTGGAGGGAGATGTAAGTAAGTTTATGGCACACTCTTTGTAACAGTCACAAAATGTAAAATCCCAAGTGACCATTAACATTAAAATGGATAAATGTGGTGTGGTATATTCATGCAATGTAACTCACCTATAGCAACAAATGTACGAACCACAGTGTTGTAAAGCAAGAATGATTCTTGCCAAAAGTAATGCCAAATAAAAGCAACAAGTTGTAAAAGAATACAAGGAGTGATATTCCATTTATGTGAAGTTAAAAATTATGGAGACATGCAAGGGTGGCAAGGAAATGACTACCACAAAGGTCAGACTGGCTACCTCTGGCGGGGGAGGGGGCTGGGATGGCAGGGGGTACATGACGGGCTTCGGCGGTGCTGGCCTGCTGACTGGATGTGCATTCTTTGAGTGTATTTATATTTTATGCATTCTTCCACAGCTTCATTTTTATGAAAAAGTGAAAAGAGTAACAGAAGCAATTTTTGAAGGGAATTCAATAGGACTTAGTAGCTTAACTACTAACGATTAGCCATTTTTTAAGAAAATTATACTTCTCTTGTTTTAAAACTATACTAAATGTTTTATGTTGCATAAATGCTTATAATAAATTCACTTCAATAAAAACGGGCCTAACTTGTAAACGTCTTGCTCTTATCCCTGTATAGCACTTGATAATAATTTTTAAAAATAAAACATATGGCTAACATATAACACCAGGACCAACAGGCTCAGTCCTCCCGTGGCATTATATGATATTGATAAGGCCCTTGTAACAACAGGAAACACTGCAAAACTACTACTAAAAAGTACAAATTCTATATTGGTAAGCAAGGATTTTTAACCTTTTCTCCAATTATCCTATTCTTATGGACAGAAAAGAGGGTAAAAAAGGAAATTTCTTTCTGGAAATTACTATAATTTCTCCTCTTTCTCTTCTTTCCCTCCCTCCCCCCCTCCCTCTCTCCCTTCCTTCCTTCCAGATTTGGGATTCTTCATAGTTTACAGATGCTTTTAGGTGGGAAAAGGGAGGAGAAGACACGTAAATCATGGTCAACCCAGAGTTGTACCTGGAATTAAAGGCAGCATGGAGGCAATCGATACAGAATGAAATGAAAATCCTGAGGAGGAAAGGACTGCATTAAGAGGCCAGATGAGCACACATTTACACCTCTCTGTCTCACAACTCCATGAACTCACGGAAAAGGCATTTACTTTTCGAAGATAATTAGTCAGTTTAGAAATGTGGAAAATGCCTTCACTGCGCCAAAATGTCTGAAAGAGAAGGGCTGCAGGCCCATGGTTAAGGATCCAGAAGAAAGTAGGATGGCAAGGGAGGCAAAGGCCTGCCTGGAGCCAGGGGAGCTGTGGACTCAGCCTGGTGGCTATCAGACTCCAGACGCTCAGGCCCACGGGTGCCAAGACCAGTGTAAGCACGCGGGGAGAGACAGTGCAGCTAGGTGGTCAGCCCTGTAAGCATTCTGCTAGAGGTAAAGAAAGTGATTCAGACAGGGCAGGCCTCAGCCAGTCCCCAGAGGGACCAAGCTCCCTCAACAGAAGAAAGGAAAGTGGAACAGCTAGAACTAATAACCTAGGTGTTTAAATTGGAAACTGTGTGGAGCGAAGAGATGAATAGCAAAATGAATTTTACACAAAAGAGTATTTTCTAAGAGTGATCTAAATAATTCTCTCATGGAACAAAGAGAGAACAGTTTGAGGACTGGCAATCAGATCCAGAAGTGATATTTATTTACTCTGACTTCAGGGAAAAGAGAAAAATACACTAAAAGACATGAGAAAAAAAATTTCCCAGAGCTAAAACAAGTAATTTAATGTGGGACAATACATAAATAAAATAAAGCAAACTATATCTAAACCAACCCACTGAAATTTCTAGACTCCAAGAATAAAAGATTATAAATGTTACTACAGAGGAAAAAAGAACAAGAATCAGTTTTGCATCTTCCCAATTATAGTAGATACAGCAATAGCTGCCAACTTCTGACCAAAATTGATTCAACATCAAGGCAAGACAGGGTGTCTGGCCTGGCAGTAAAGACATTGGTTACTTAGGACACGTGCATCCCATCCCAGAGTACCTGGCTATGATCTCTACCTACAGCCCCAGACTCTAACTTCCTGCTAGGGTGTAGCCTTGAAGGCAGCAAGTGGCGGCTGAAGTAATCGGGTTCCTGTCACTCAAGTGGGGAGACTTGGACTGAGTTCCTTGCTCCTGGCTATAGGCTGGCTCAGCCCCAGCCATTGTGGGCATTTGGAGAGTGAACTAGCAGAAGGGATCGTGGTCGTTGTCTGTGTCTCTTTCTCTCTCTGCTTCTCAGTAAATGAAGTAAAAGAAAAACAAAGATGAAGGGAAAACAAAGGCATTTTAGGACATAATAGGATTCAGGGAATTTGCTTCAACAATCTGTAAAAGTAGTTCTGCAACTAAGCAACAAATAATGACAGAAGAAGCAGTGCTAACCCCCTAATTTGGGAAAATTGAAGACTAAATCTTAAATAAAGTCCACCTGGTAACATGAAAGATGTGAGGAACTCACGAGGCTGATAAAACTGCCCTGGTGCTCTTACTTAACTCAAGTAGGAGAACTACAGAGTTACTGCAGGTGATCGCCTCTGCGGCTCCTCTCAGAACAGGCAGTGTCCACTGTACCACCCCTTGAATCTGTGATTTGCTTTGACCGCACAATGTGGCATATGTGACCTTGTCAACAGCCAAGGCTAAATCTTAAAGAGGCGGCCGGCGCCGTGGCTCAACAGGCTAATCCTCCGCCTTGCGGTGCCGGCACACCGGGTTCTAGTCCCGGTCGGGGCACCGATCCTGTCCCGGTTGCCCCTCTTCCAGGCCAGCTCTCTGCTGTGGCCTGGGAGTGCAGTGGAGGATAGCCCAAGTGTTTGGGCTCTGCACCCCATGGGAGACCAGGAGAAGCCCCTGGCTCCTGCCATCGGAATAGCGCGGTGCGCCGGCCGCAGCGCGCTACCGCGGTGGCCATTGGAGGGTGAACCAACGGCAAAAGGAAGACCTTTCTCTCTGTCTCTCTCTCTCTCACTGTCCACTCTGCCTGTCAAAAAAAAAAAAAAAAATCTTAAAGAGGCATGGCAGCTTCTCTGGAACCCAGGGATCTCGCTAAAGTTAGGGGGCTCAGAATTAAAAGGTACAGTGAAGGTCAGTGATGTCCATTCTTGCCAAGACCTTAGAACCAGCAGGACAGGCCACCTTAGACAATCACGCCCCCTCTGGGTCGCCAGCTGGGTGCAGCTATCCACGGAGCCCAGGCAAAACCATAGAACCACCTCCTTGTCAACTTAGAATGCTGAGAAATAAAATAAGCGCTGCTGTTTGAGTCAGTGACATTTAGGATGGCTTGTCACACCCTGAGTAACACTACCCAATACAGCCATCAAGACAGGACATGATGATGAATTAAAAAACATGACTTACAGTACACATCATTAATTAGAAAATTAAATCTCATGTGCTGAATAATTTTAATTTACTTAATGCATTATTGATTTCCTACTATAAACTAGGTACTACTTGATGTACAAAATTAAGACTTTGACTTCCTATCCAATTTTTGGTAAAACAAGACAAATCCAAAAAAAACCACAGTAAAACACAATTTAAGATAAAGGAGGAACTAAGAGCTGAAATACAGATGGCAGGTGGCAGAGGAAGGGTTTCATAAATATGGACACTATCCCAGGTGGAGCAGAAGGACATAGGTGGGTAAAAACCCACTATCATGTATAAATTAATTATATCAAGACTTTTTATATCAAAATTTGCTTTAGGTTCCACAGATTTCTAAGAACTTCCTTAGATTGTTGCTTTATATCATTGGCAATTAAGGGGATGGTAAGCCATATCAAACCTCAATCTGTTTAAATAAGCAATTTGTTTTCATCATTAGTTTTTCATATCAAATTCTAGTGTTAACAAGATTAAAGACTAATGAAATCACTAGCACAGCACATATGGGCATTTAGAAGTATGCTAATTTATATGGGAATCACTGGAGGCAATAAAAACAAAGTAAAATTGTTTAATTAAAGACTTGGGCATTTAATAGTATATAAAAGGCCAATTAAAAATAAGAAAAGTATATAATCTGGTAACAACTCACTATTTTATGTAGTAGTTACACTTCTAGCTCAAGACATTGGTTTTTCTTTCTACATGGATTAGCTAAATGATTTTTCAGTGTCTTGGGAGTTATACTGGGCTGTCTGGTCAATCATAACTTAGAAGAATTCCACATTAGAATTCCATAAATAACTCATTTGTGTTGGTAAAGATTCCACTTAAAATCTAAAACCCTCCAAGTTTTACTCCAAGTAAAACTCCTCAAGGGACCATTGCCATCATCACAATGCAAGGTTCCTCTGGGAAGTGGGGGAACGCTGCCAAGCACATCTCCTCTTGAAAACCACTAGTAATCTTGTTACGGAAAAGTGTGACCTGTGTGCCAGTTGCATTGAAAGTATCTTGGACTTGCAAGAAATGCAGAATTTAAGTCCTGTCCCAGGCCTGCTGAATCAGACTCTTATGTGGTGAGGATCCCTGGGGTTATGTGTACACCTTCAAGCTTTCGGAGCGTTGGTGTGGAGCGTAGGAGGGATTCTGAGAAAGCATAAAATAAGGGACCGTGTTAATCTCATCTGACTCAACATCTCACCACTTACAGACTTCCATCTTTTTTGAGGATCATCTATTAACAGTCTGAGGAACATACTTTGGGAAATTCCACAATGTAATAATCATTAGTGAGCAAATGTAGCTAGAAAGATATTGTTTCATCCTTCACAATTAAAATTAGGCTCTTCACAGCTTTTCCAATGATATCCGTGTATTAAAAGAGAAACATTCATTAAATACTTTTAAGAAAATGGTATAAAAATTTTAGGCCCTTTTCAAAACATAAAGATTCCTGCCAACAAAATTAAGCATGAAATTGTTTTGGTGTAAGGTACCAATTTCTTAAAAGGTGAGGTAGTAAGTGGACAAATAAATGATTTTCTAGAAAAAGAATTCAGCCTGCTCCAGGATAGCTTTAAGTTTTAATCATTTTTTTCATGCATGTTTCAGGAATATTCATGTGTAGGTATATGGTAGACACTGGTACTTTGGGCAGATCAACTCATTTGGGAGAGATAACAATTTGCCTAAGACATACTATCTAACGCAAATGCTAATCTATAAGTTGCTTTACTGAAAAAGTCAACAGTTTTGAACTGGAATATGATCAAAATCACCAATTTTATACATGTTTAAAGTCTCTCTGAATAATGTTGATTTAAGCAATGATGCAGCTAATGCTTTACAAATTTTAAACAAGCTCTTTAGAGCAAAAGAGAAAATCTAGATTGAGGAAGACATTTGAAAAATGGACTGTCGATGAACAGTTGTGATAACATCCTTCCTTTCTGTCCTTTTCCTTAGCAAGCTAAAGTTGGAAGAATGATGGTTCTCTTTCAGTGCCCTTCATTTAGTCAAGGTTCCACGTGTTTAATACAACTGTATTTTGTTTCAAGGAGCCAAGCAGATTCTCACAGTCACAACCTCCAAGCAGAGTTTTGAAGAAAAAAAAAAATCAGCCATTACAGACAGAGTTTCCAGAACTTTGTTGATCACAGATGGAGCAATGCAGTAGTTTACACTGTAACATCCTATTCACTTTTCTATATACCCCAACCACACACATTAGATTCAGTGAAGGCAGGATCACCAGTGTATTCACAGCAACTCAAGGGAAGTAAAAACAAACAAAGATGAACAAAAATTCTTTGTTTTTACTGAAAAAAGATGTATGTACCAGGTGGTGTTGGCCATTAAGATGCTGAAAAAGTTCACAATCTAGCAGTAAGGGAGGTACTACAAATAGTATGAAAAATGCAACAGAAAGATGAATAACTCATACCCCAGAAGCGAGAAGAGACATCAGCTTCTTACGAAGGAAGACAGTCATCAAGGAAGAGGAGAGTTATTATGAATGCACAGAGGTAAGAAATTTGAGTGTGTTGTTTGCAGAGAATGCCAGCAATCTAAAAAGGAATGCAGCAGGGCCAGGTGAAAGAGAAAAAGAAGAAGAGGAAAATTCTGGAGATGAGAGAGAGAAAGAAACATGAGGGCAGGGAAAGAAATGGATTATCTGCACAGTCTTTCAAATTGCCTTAGACAGTGGTGAAAGCTGAGGCAGAATTTAACCCAGTCAGGTACCATGGCCCCAGTGAATGTGGTGCTATGACTTGGAGTTGGAGAACACTCATATGGAGTTAAAAGAAAGTAAGAGCTAGATGCTATCAATCGGAGGGTCTGGGGCAAGCATCTGGAATGCACAAGAGCTGGGAGCCAAATGTGGGGGAAAGAAGACCACAAAGAGAACAAATCTTTAGGGATCTGCAAGAGAAGACAATCCTGAGAGATTCTATGATCCATAATCCTGGGAAACCTTGATCTTCACTTCCATGTGGACCACTTCAGGAGACTACAGAGAAGTCTTGGGTACTACCACCCTCTTGGCTTCAATGTCCTCATGGGGGCATCCAGATGCAATGAGGAACTGCCTCTGAGAGCCTGGAGAGACAGAAAACAAGACTGCCTCCAGGAGACGAATATTAGAGGTAACAATAAAGTAAGGATAGGATTGGCCACAGTGCAAAGAAAGTAAAACTTAATAAATGCATCCCCCCCTCAGGAGCTCTATAAACTCTAAAACTACAATCAAGGAATGGAATTTACTGCCCAGACCAGAATGTGATTATGATCCAGTCTGAGAGGTTGCCATTGGAACCCTGCACTGGAAAGTGAAAAACGGGAGATTATAGGGAGATGGCTCTCTGGGACAGAGAGGCTCCAGAAAAGAAATCTCTCTTCATCTTTGACAGGATTCTAGATTCACTATGGCAACAGTTACCCTGACCAAACAGATATTTTGGCAATTATGAACTACTAAATTAGTGTTTGGTTTATCTATTGCTCCTAGTTCTGAGAATGGGAAAACAGAAGATGCTCAGGACCTCAGTGACTTTAAAGCTCTAGGCTGGGGGCCACGCTGTGGCGCAGTAGGGTGGCACCAGCACCTGTGGCACCAGTATCCCATATGAGTGCCGGTTTGTGTCCTGGCTGCTCCTCTTCCAATCCAGTTCTCTGCTTATGGCGGGGAAAACAGTGGAAGATGGCCCAAGTGCCAGAGGTACCATATGGGAAACCTGGAGGCAGCTCCTAGCTCCTGGCTTCGGATCAGCTCAGCTCCACTGTTGGGGCCATTTGCAGAGTGAACCAGCACATGGAAGATCTCTCTCTGTCTCTTCTCTGTAACTCTGCCTCTCAAATATATAAATAAATCTTTTAAAAATAAATAAATAAAGTTTTTGGCTGCGATTCCAGAGAAGCCTTGTTGCTACCCCTAGTTAGTCTCCCCACACAGTACTAAAGAGTCTCCACTCCAGCTGAGTATAGACTCTTTCCAATTCAGAAACTCAAGAAACCGTTAACACAAAACCAGTACAAACGAGCAGGTTGGTCTGCAAGAGTAACATAACATCCATCTGACCAGTCTACAACATGATGGAAAACAGTCACATACTTATTCAAAAAACAGAAGGCTACAGCTGATGGGGTAAGTGCCCCTGCCAAGTGGACACACCACAGCTTGTTGGTCAGAACTCACTCTAGTTGACAGCGCTGCTGAGGGCTGTGTTACCTGCCAACCAGTCCCTGAACCTGTGCCGCTGCTGTGCTCATACACTCCACTGTCACTGCAAGCATGGTCCCTAAACTACAGTCTTTCAATATTTGCTGATTGGAATCACCTTTTGCATAATGGTGCCTTAATTCAGGAATATCATGTATGTCTAATAATCTGTCTAAAAATTGTGCATTCACAAGACAGTGCATTTAAGTTTCATCTAGAGTGCAAACCATTTCAAAACCAAGAACCAACAGCCGGCGCCGCGGCTCACTAGGCTAATCCTCCGCCTTGTGGCGCCGGCACACCGGGTTCTAGTCCTGGTCGGGGCACCGATCCTGTCCCGGTTGCCCCTCTTCCAGGCCAGCTCTCTGCTGTGGCCAGGGTGTGCAGTGGAGGATGGCCCAAGTGCTTGGGCCCTGCACCCCATGGGAGACCAGGATAAGCGCCTGGCTCCTGCCATCGGATCAGTGCGGTGCGCCGGCCGCAGCGCGCCTACCGCGGCGGCCATTGGAGGGTGAACCAACAGCAAAAGGAAGACCTTTCTCTCTCTCTCTCTCACTGTCCACTCTGCCTGTCAAAAAAAAAAAAAATCAAAACCAAGAACCAGTAAAACATTGTACAACATTCAATCCAATACCCAGAAGCTGCTCAAGCAATCATCCCTACTTTGTACATTTAAAAATATAGCCTGCCTTCATTAAAATGATGCTGTTTGTGTATTTTTTTAGTTTAGCCACCCAAGAGCACAGATGCAGACAAATAAAATATATAAGGATATAGAACTGTCTTCAAATTTAAGCTAAGCAACCTTAAAAATGTCACTAGGCAAGAAGATTCATAATTCATATCAGACCATTTATACTAGCAGCAATACTACCTATCTTTATGACTAAATATGATTTATTTACTTGGGAGGTTTTTTTTTTTTTTCCTTAAGTATGCAACAGGACTGATTCAGAATGGCATTATCTTTTGGAACTAGCTTGTATTTGCAAGTGTTCCTACCTCTCATATGCAAAGTTTAAACCCCAGGTCATGGTCAGAGAAAAGGTTTCTGTTTGAAAACATGTCCAAAAATGCAACTGCAAAACAAACATTTCACTTTGAAAATGTCTTCCTAACTGGTTGGTTGGTTTCTCTCTTTCTGAGTCAGTCTCTCTCTCTCTCTCTCTCTCTCTCTCTCTCTCTCTCTCTCTCTCTCTCTCCTCTCTCTGATAATGCAATTTGTCACTGCTTTCCAGATGGAAATTCAGTCAGGTAACATGGCTGAGAAAACGAATTTAACAAATAACAGATTTACTGTTTCAAAGTTCAGGTAAATTCTCTAATTTATTCATTTCTTTCAAATGAGGGGGGCACATTTGTTCATTTGGAGTACTGGCAAATTATAGCATCAATAAAATTGTGTGTCTTAAATTAACAAAAAGCAGAAGATAAAGAGTGGCCATTGAAAGGCACTGGAAAAACACTCTGTGCCCCGCAGTGAGGCACTCTGAGGGCTCCAGCATGTGACCTGCAGGCCCCTCTGCCCACATCACTTAAAGCACTCTTCCCTCACTTCACTTGGATCCATGGCGGCCTTTCCTTACCACTCTGCAGTCTTTAAGGACAATAGGAATAGTGCTGGCCTTTAAGAATGAAGAACAGTGAGAGAACGGTGGGACAGATACAGTAGGAAAGATCACTAAAGAAATCAGAGGCAAAAGTCAGGTGGCAACGTGCAAGGGGTCTGTGCATCGCTTATCTCATTCTTGCTGGCAGCTGTCGCCTCTCCACAGAGGTGTACTCTGAGCCTTCCATCAGCTGCTGGCCTGCAGAATGGACTCAGCCCCTCCACCCCAGCCCTTCTCCAGCTCCAGCCCTGTGGTTGCCACTGGCAAGTCCACAAGCTGCTGTAAAACTGTGGGCACGGCCTCCTGAGTTACCAAGCCATGTTTGCCTTCTACACAAGGATGTTTGTGCTTCATCCTTAAGACATTCCTCAGGCCGGCACCATGGCTCACTAGGCTAATCCTCCGCCTGTGGCGCTGGCACACAGGGTTCTAGTCCTGGTCGGGGCGCCGGATTCTGTCCCGGTCGCTCCTCTTCCTGTCCAGTTCTCTGCTGTGGCCCGGGAAGGCAGTGGAGGATGGCCCAAGTGCTTGGGCCCTGCACCCACATGGGAGACCAGGAGAAGCACCTGGCTCCTGGCTTCGGATCAGCGCAGTGCGCCGGCCGCAGCGGCCATTGGAAGGTGAACCAACGGTAAAGGAAGACCTTTCTCTCTCTCTCTCTCTCTCTCTCTCACTGTCCACTCTGTCAAAAAAAAAAAAAAAAAAAAAAAGATGACATTCAATGCATTCTGGAATCACCTTTTTATTGGAGGGTGAGTTGGGGGTGACTCAATGCTCATTTTCCCCCACTTGGTTTTTGCTCACTCATTTATTTAGATTTAAGTTTGTTGAACTACGAGCCCTGTCTTCTAGGTCTGTAATTTCTATAGTGTCTCATACACGTGCTAAGGCATTTAATAAAATGCCTGTTGACAGAACTAGTTTTACTATTTGAGGAAATGAAAATAGAAACTGGCACTATACTGATGCACTTACGAGCAAATGTTTAATACATTAGCTCACTCACATTCTGACACAAGGAACCACTGAATAACCTGCTTCCTTACTGAAGTCTTTTGTTTATTAGCTGGAACTAAAAATGTCAGAAAGAATCAGATTTCAGTTCTAATCTTCCTAGTTGGGTAACTTGTTTCTTTATAGATGAGGGTTGTGAATTCCTTGAGGGAAGAATTTAGGAAAATAACCACAAGTCAAGGAAACTGCATTCCACTACTGCGAGATAACACAACCTATGTCGCAATGGGGCCACATCAGTATTTCTAAATTCTCAGTTGCAGACCTGGTATAGAACTAAAAATTAAAAGTGTACTTCTGGGGCCAGCGCTGTGGTGCAGCGGGTTAAAGCCCTGGCCTGAAGCACTGGCATCCCATGTGGGCGCCGGTTCTAGTCCTGGCTGCTCCTATTCATCCAGCACTCTGCTGTGGCCTGGGATAGCAGCAGAGGATAGCACAAGTCCTTGGGCCCCTGCACCCATGTGGGAGACCTGGAAGAGACTCC
This sequence comes from Lepus europaeus, assembly GCF_033115175.1. NCBI lineage: Eukaryota > Metazoa > Chordata > Mammalia > Lagomorpha > Leporidae > Lepus > Lepus europaeus. The sequence continues at coordinate 100,599,641 of NC_084827.1, read as the reverse complement.
TGGCTTTGGAGTGGTGCAGCTCCAGCCATTGTGGCCATCTGGGGAGTGAACCAGAGGATGGAAGACATCTCTCTCTATCTGGCTCTACCTTTCTCTGTAACTCTTTCAAAGTAATAAAATAATTATTTTAAAAAAAGTACTTGTAATGTGACCATGTAATTCAGAGGTATAATTCTAGCAGTAATCTGGAAAAGTGTTATCAAATTTTTGATTATGTTTCAATATACCAAAACATCACCTGTTCATATTAAATGAGAAATAAAATGAAAAAACTGCTGCCAAACATATAGATATCTGAGCCCTAACTTAGTGATAGAGCCAAAGCAGCATTTGGCAATTCTAAAACACTGTGGTAGAATAGAATACCTCAATGATTTAACTATGTTTATATTTGTTAGTTAAAACTTTTTTCTCTTTTTTTCCTTAACACTATATTTACTTGGTGTGCAAAGATAACTTCAGCCTACCAAACTGAATTGAAGACAAACTGATTAATCAGAATCTAAGTCAGTGTGACAAAACAAAATCTCAAAAACTAAATATTGCATTCAAAATACTATGTGCAAAATATTCTTTATCTATTGTATCATTTTAATTCTTGAGGTCTGGGAACTTGCTTTTTTAAAATCTAAAATGCAAAAACTATAATTTGAAGTTCACTGAAAGATATTTTCTCTTGGATACTGAAGAAAATCAATCTAATACCTTCTGAAAGGTGGAACATTCACCAACAAAGTATGGCATTACAGAGTATAAATAATTAATGATTAATAAATATTTAGAACCCTGGCAGTACAAAGAGAACACATGTTAGATGATTTTCCACAGCCACCCTGGAATCTCTCTACAATTAAAGTAATGGTACAAAGAGAAAATGTTGACGTCCCCATCCAGTACCATCTGTCCACACAGAAGTATGTATGCTTACAACTCACAAGAATTCCTACAACATATAGTCTGGAACATCAGAGGAACCATGATAAATAAGACATTTAACGGTTGGGAAGGATGGAACAAGTTGGCACTCTGATTGAGTAGAAAAACTGAAAAAGGCAATCTGCTCATTTTATAGCCCAGCAATCCTTTCCTCTTTCTGTGTCACTACTACTACTCTAAGAATAGCTGGATCTCCCAAGATCAATTTTCTACCTATGTTTCAATTAGAAATGGTACCAGATCCAAGTTAGAATTACCTATGGAACTAGAATTGCTTAGGAAGTATACTGGCATCTTTATATTTTCAGTGACTTAAAGAGTGTTTTCTACATAGCAGTTCACATTCATGGGAAGTCTATAGAATCCAAGACCCCAAACACCACTTTCTGTCAGACTGCTTAATACATCTCTCTTCACTGTTTGGATATCTGTGAGAGCAACAGAAGAAGTTTAAGCAATATATCAGTGTTACCTCCAGTAATCTGTGGTCACAAAAGACTGAAAAATACTTCATTAACCAAAAAAAAAGCCAATATGATGTGCCGTTTTGAGACCTGCAATTTATTCCCTCAAGAAAGTAGAGTCTTTGAAGTGGGGGAAGTTAAGCAAGGGACTGAGCTGGGAAAGTGTCAGATGAAACATGTCTGGGAGACTTAGCCAGGCTAGTCTCAGGGTGCCCATGACTGAGTCCCAGTTTCATGGTATTCTGTTGATCTCCTCCACTGCGATATCTAAGCCAGCTAGCTTTCAACTTACCTTCGACTAACAGCTGCCATGAGTGGCTACTGAAATTACATCACAACAAAGCCATCATATTAACAGCATGAACTCATCTTTGTATCTTGGCAGTGGTCTGTCATAGAGAAACATATCTCTCTAGACCCCAATTCATGTATCTTCATTTGGTATGGAGCAATGTATTTGCACCACTGCAAAATACAACGAGCAAAAGAAATGTACAGACTGTAAAACTACCCAAATGATGTATATGTCACCTTGGCCTTCAGAGCAAAAAAGTAAATAAATAAAAGAACAAAAACAGTCGTGACTGGTCTGTTGATATGGGGAATCATTTGAATCCTTCCCACCTCTTCTTCCTAGAAATCCACACCATTACTTATAGGAAAAACAAGTAGTAGCAGCAACCTAAAGAACTTAAAAAAAAAAAAAAAAAAAAAAAAAAAAAACCTGTGAACAGAATATGGTATATTTAGAAAACAAAAATTGTTTTTGAAACCACTTTTGAAACATCTTTCCTGGTGAAAAAACAAATATTTTCACCTACAGTTGACTTGCCCATCCACACTGAAAATGTACAAGATAAAATTACATCTACATGAACTTTATGACAAATTTTCATATAACACTTTGGTCAGAAGGAATGGGGGAAGTTGCATTTTAATGTTCTTTTCCCATTATCTTAAGATTCTAGAATATTCTAAATAATAAAGTTTTATTTAAAGATTAAAAATGATCACACAGAATTATAAATTGTGAAGAGATAATTGTGATACTTCTTGACCAGACTTCAAAAATAACATTGTATAATATTTAAACACAGTATAAATTGGTTTATCACCAAGGAAGCACTTGTGCCAAAAATAAGATTAGTCAAGAAGCACTTCTATCAGAAAGCCCTAAGGTTACTACAATATCTAAACACTTTTGTGGGTAAATTATAGGGTAATAAAATATGCTTGAGGACTGAAAAATCAAAAAACAGCTTCAAAAAACTCTGGAAATGAGAAGCACCTTGGAGATTATCTTGTTGAATGGTTTGCCAAATTCCTTTTTTTCTTCAATACTTCTTCTAAACAACGTTGCAAGAAACACCAACATATAAAAACTCAAGAACAGAACTTGCTCCTCCTTCAGTCTCCTCAAGCACAACCAGCACCGAGGCTCTCCAAAGCTTGTAGGAAGGTCCTTCAACACCAAGCATCACCCTGCAGATAAAGTGCCGTGAACAGCAGACTTACGCCAGGATGCTACTTGCCCAGAGTCTCGTTCATGGCTCTGCTGGTTCCTAATTGCTCCTTCTACTGCAGTGTGCAACCAAAACAACAGAAATACTATTCTACAAGAAATGTGAATCACTTTCCATATAACTCAAAAGTATTTTCTACATATTACACGTCAATCTTTTTAAAATTCACATTTCATAGTATAGCTTGAAGAAAAAAAGTTCAGACATTTTCCAATGTTTTTCTTCATGTTTCAAAATGGACACTGTTGAGGCTCACAGGTGAAGAAAATGCCTTCTGTGTATCTGAGAGATCCTACTCTCGAGGGATTCTGCTGTTGGAGAGGTGGCTCAACGACACTTTTCCAGCCCTTTCTCCCTGTCCTTGTACTTCTATGGGACAGAAGCAGTCTGCCTCTTCTCTACCCACTGCTGCACCTGCTATTCCAGATCCTGGCATGCCTAGCTCTTTGTTCCTTACACCTCATTCTGCTGAGTCACCTTACCTAAGAGGCATTCCTTGACCTTGACCCACTCCTTTTCAGCCCCCTGGAGCCCTTCTTTTTCCCTGCACTGACCCTTTCTTTTCAATCTAAATGTTTATCATCATCCCCCCTCACCTCAACCATAAACTACATGAGCACAGGACAGACTTACTTCAGTATCTATCCAAACCAACAGGTATTTAAGCCTGGGCCTCAGTGACAAACCCTGCTTGATTCCACATTTTCCTGAAGCTCCAGGAGTTCCTGGGGAAGGTGTCTAGTTTTCCTGGTAGATCTGTATTTGTGGGAGGTAGACAGGTAAAATCTTAACACTTTGATGATCACTACTAGGATACTCACTTTAGAACTTGAGCTCTGAGTTCAGTTTCAAATGCTGAATACAGTCATCCTGGAACTGCACAGTTACAGAGTACTTTTCTTATCTGTGTCTTAACCCATTTGAAACAGTTATTTAATTCAGTCTTATGATACCCTTGTGAAGTATGCAGGAACCATGTGCAATGAGTTTAGAAGCTACAGTCCATGACATCACGCTGGTCAGAGCTGGGACAAGAATGGATGGAGCTTTCTTTTCATTCCCACCTCAAAACACTACTAAGAATTTCTGTCCATTTTGTGTTGTTGTAAGAAGTATCTTTGTGAAGACTGCTATGAACAGTGAGTTTAACAATCTACCATAACTCATTTGTTCAATGGACAACCACTAGAAGCAAAGACCACACATCACTGAAATCACACTGAAATAACTACAAAATGTTATTCACAGAAACATTCAATGTGTGGGGGGACTCCTATAAAAAGCTTTTTTCAAAAAGTAATACCAGGAAATTGGAAGCTCCTCTGAATTTGTAAGGACAGAAAAAAATAATATTTAATTTGCTATACTCTTACATTCCTGATAGTTAGAAGGGCACGAGGCCGGCTTGAGTAGATGAACCCAACTCATTCCCAGAAGAACTTTAAATACTACCTGTTTCAGCAAATAATTAAGTACCACTAACAAGAGGAAAGTAAAGGCTTAATTTTATGCTTAACTTATCTCTTACTCTTACTGGAAGAAAGGCTAAATTGTCAGGGAAATAACTGTCCTTCAGACTACAAGCATGAGAGAAAAAGAAATAGTAAAGATCAATAAACCAGATAACTCAGATATTCAAAGTTTTCCAGGATTAAATGTGGGGGAAAAGGGGAATGAGGTGTTTGTTCATTTGCCCATTCTAACATTTATTGAGCATCCACTATATATGAGGCATTGGGCCATGTATTGACTTCATTATACTAATGCAAAGTGGGTAGTATAAAATCACTGGCAATGCACCATTCACCACTGTGCAAATTATTAAAGAAAAGTCGTAAATGTATATTTGGTCATTTACCAAGTAATATCAGTCATACTGTCAGCACCATATACATTTCAATGAAAGAAAGTAAAATGCAATATCCTGAGAACAGCAAAAAAGAGAATATAGTAAAAAGCAACTTGAATATAATTTTGTGAAGCATAAAATCTAGGGAAAACCTTTTTTTATGTTCTATTCTATCTCAAACTCCTTGGGTTTGCAAATCACACTAAATCACTATTTGTAAGAAATCCTAAACCTGTGGTTCTCAAAGTGTGGTCCAGCAGTCTCAGCAATATCCCAGACCTGCTGAGTCAGAAGCTCTACATGTAGGGGCAGTCAAGCTGCTTAACAGTCCATACAGGTGATTTCGATTTAGAGTAAAGGCTGAGCACCACTGACCTAAAGTAGCAAATCATGAGTTAATATAAACAAAGTGTTTTAGGGGCTGGCCTTGTGCTGCAGCAAATTAAGCCACTACCTGTGATGCCACAATCCCTTACAACCATGCTCCAGTTCCAATCCAGCTCCCTGTGAAAGCACCAGGGAAGGCAGTGGAAGATGGTCTAAGCACTTGGGCTCCTGCCACTGATAGACAGGAATAGAGTTCCTGGCTCCAGGTTTTGGCCTGGTCTGTCCCAGCCAATGAGATCATTTGGGCAGTGAACCAGGGGAATGGAAGGTTTCTCTCTCTTTCTAACTGTAATTTTCAAATAAATAAATAAAAATGTGTTTTAATAATTGTGCACATAAAAATGAAAATACAGTTTGAGTTTCAATTTATGCTAAACTTTAAAATAAATGTTTAAAATCTCTTAACTATAGGAATGTTATACTTTATTTTAGACTCTCAGTAATTAGCTCAAAATAATTTACTTTATTGAGCTTGGGATTAAAAATAGTTCTATGTAAATGAATGGTAAAAACTTTGCCCAGCTACTAGGATTCCCAATAACAAAATACGAGACTTAAAATACTTGGAAGGTCCAATATTTTAAGATAAAATTTCAATGAAAAATCAAGATCTTAATTTTCAAAAGCACAATCTGGAAACTGCAAGTGTATCCTCACTTTAAGAAAATATTATTTGATATATTCTCATGAATATATACATGAGAATATAATTTAATTTTAAAAAACTAATCTTTGCTTTACAAAATTACTCCTGGGATTATTTTTAGTAGCAATTTTCCTTAGTCAGCCATTAAAGTATTTGTTTATAAATTATCAAATTATTTTTTAATCCTAGGAGAGGGAGAAAATTAGAAGCAAAAGGAGAATCAAGGGAATCAGCACAGCTGAAGAGTTACTTAGCTACCAATTAAGTATGAAACAAATTAAAAATAAATCATGAGTGAAATTTCTTTTGATGGCTCTCCTATGAAGGTTGACATGCATCTATGAACTATCAGAAGAAGAGTAAGCAGAGTTAACAACTTGAATACTGCTGACATCATCTGACAAATGTTGCTTCTAGGAGCTTGTCCAAATTTTTTCACATGTGTTACGGCTCAAACTTTTAATTAGGCTGAAGAATTCCTACAAGGGGAGGTTCTGACTGGATTTATGCAAAGCAGATGTGGATAGCAAAGCCAGGCGAGGTATATGACAGGCTTCTTACCATGGATTCCCACAGCATTCTTAAATATATAAATAGAAGACCACAGAGCAGAAAGTCTCAAGGATTTGTGCCAAAAGTTTATTTTAAAACAGAGAGATCTTACTATTCTTTGCTTTTATGAATGTCTACTTTTATTCTTATAAAAGCCATCTCTAACATACTGTAGAAGTTGTACCAAATGTAAGCACACATTCTGCAGCACCATCAGCTCTGATTACATATGAACCACGTTTTATCCATCTGCCCCAAATGCATTCAAGCATTTCCCTAAAAGGTAGCAGTGCCTTCACAACATTTCAGAAAAGAGTAGTTGGGCAGCAGGATAGGACCAGAAAAAAGTCAGGCAGTAGCAATAATTCAAGTAGAGTTGACTTCAGCAGTTCTCATGGAAGGAGACAGGGAAGAAGGAGAGGAGTAACAAGAAGCCACATCACTTGGAGATGAGTAGATGTCAAGAAAACTACACAGGCAGGACCAGAAAGACAATTTAAACCAAGGTTTCCATCCTAGGGAAGTAGTCTGGGAATGAACCATCTAGTTGCTTTGGAAGCTTCTAGGGAACCCTCCCCCCAGTAAGAATACAAACACATAAATTTCAGAAGAGCCAAGACCAAGAGTCCTGGAGGACTCCAAGCTACAAAGAAGGAATATGGTTTCCAGAAGGGTGGAAGTGACCACTGTGACCACTATCCTATTTCCAGGAACATCAAGATGGTTCTTATTTTCAGAATCATCAAAGTGTCTGCTAAGTCACATCATCTGCCAAGCCACATCATCCACCAACCTAGGTTGTAACAGAACCCAAACTATTATGGCCCATTTGTCCTCATTAAGATCTTAAGATTTCAGGATCATAGTGTTTTAAGTCCAAGTGGATGGTCTACTCTCCATAATGAAGGCAGTGAGTCAAAATCAAATAAATAGCTTTCATTGTGCTCAATTTTACTTTGCCAAGTGCTTCTAGGCATCAAAATACTTGCTAAAAGATTGTGAGCATCCTCAAATCTGCTTAATACATATTGCCCAGACACTGCCTGATACTAACAACCATGTCCTGAGGTACATGTATTCAGGAAACCCTGAGTGATTACAGATGATTCTGCAACCTTAACAGTACAGCAAACTGACACGTGTGTGGAAAGGATGGAGGTCACAACATACCTTAGACAAGAAAACCATACCTGGCCAAACATCTGTCTATGCAAAGAGAAGACATAAAACTGAATCAAAATGATACATTAGAGAACACAATAATCATCATGCCCCTTCCACAGACCTAGGAATCTTGGTTCTGCCTTCATTGAAGTGTTAAAATCTCCCTCCTCAACAAAACACTTAACATCAGATGGTGAGACAGGAGTGGCAAAGTCCTGGAGCCCAGCCAGTTCGCAAGCACTGTAGCCGCACTTGCTTCACTTAGTTCAGCTGGCTGGGCATGTGCCACGAGGGATGTCAGCAGGGTATGCAGCAGCTGCTACACGAGAGCATCAAGTAGGCAGGCAGGGCAGGGCGATGAGGGGAACTCCAGGAGGATGCACTGACATTAGGGTTTGAGTAATGTGGCATCTGTGGAATGCTGAGAAACAGCAGCACACAAACCAACCTCACATGTAGCAATTAGAAGCAAAATGGTTCACTTTAAGTGACATCAGCAGATACCCAGAGAGGCCAGACAGGCAGAGTTGGGAGGCAACAATAAATAGTAGGGCTTGCTACTGTTGTTTTCTCCCGTATTAAGTGAGAAGCCATCATAAGTACTGTTAGTCTTTTTGGTAATACTGCTCAGAAGTCAAAGAGCCCCTTGGAGGCCAGAGCCCCGGAGGCTATGGGACAATAAGACCTGGAACAACAAAATAGGGAAGGCTCCCCAAGGGAATGCAGTGTTGGCAGAGTGCTGCTGAGCTGGACCCTTCCTGAGGGACTTTCCAAGATCTTTATTGTCTCTGCCAAGTTCAATCCAAAACTCATCTGTGCTCAGGTCTAGCAGCCATGATAAATCTTCCTAGGTGTCAGAGGCCTTCGACAAAGCAACTGCTCGACACGATGGCTGCTGCTTAGAGGCAGCACCAAGCAGCACAGTAGGAGATTCTGGGTCTGTCACTGTGCCCAAAACAGAGCTGCTGACCACGGGCATGCACGTCCTAACAGATCGGAACAAGAACACCTACCTACTCACTAGTTCATGCCCTCGCAGATACCTGAGCTTCTCTGAAAAATGTTTCCCAGGCTCAAACCCCTCAAACTCCACAAAAGCCCTGGGCCAGCAACACAAGACAGCTGTCTCCCCCACTCGTGCCATCACAGACTCAGCAGCTGACGTAAGTCATAGATTCTGACTAGGAGGCACCCTGCAAAAAGTAAATGGAGGCCATTACCATCTGTGGACTTCTATTTTCCCGTGGCACTGCTGCTAAGTTAAATAAGCACTGCATTTTCTGTTGCTCAGGGAAACAAAATATCTATAAACAGTGAAAGCTTTTATGCCTTTTCTTTATAGAACTTAGGTTTTAATGAGGATGGGTTATCTTTATTTTTTTGCTATTATGCATGTTTACCAAAGAGCAAAAACATATTTGAAAGGCAAAAATGAAAATTTCTGTATGCTTAACAATAGAGCTCGGCCAGCATACTCAACAAGGCTGTCATTGCCGGCACCTCTCAGGGTGATTGCTGGCTCTACGAAGGCAACTGAACTAACTGCAGCCTTCGTGTTCGCTACTGCTGCATGGGTGCGTGTGCTGCACTGCGGTTAGGACGCTCCGGCTTCTTGCAGTAGAAAGGGAAATGAGGGAAGTGCTAAAAATAGAGTAATTAGGAGACAAACAGGCAAGATTAGCCTGCCCTGATTATTCATGAATGTAAAATACACTAAATTTCCATATATACTGTCCACAAATGTGCCAACAACTTGCTGCTGAACATGACTTTCAGGACTGCTTTCTCTAGCATCAGTACACTAATTAGAACTTTCTAACATTTCTGGGAGATTACCAGCTCACTTTCTGATCCGTGCTGCTGTGCCTTAGCGTAGAATCAGAAGTTGGACATTCACATTTGGAGAGGTGAGGCTCTGTTTAATTCCTGCATTCCATGCCCTCAACTCTAGCAGCACTCATCTGTCTCATGAAGACTAAGATGGATCTATGGGCAGAGGCGGTCTTTCACCTGGCGCAAGGATTACTAATTTTTCTTTCAGAAATAATTGACCTCTTCTGAGTAAGAACAAGGACAATGGCATGAGTTAGAACACATTGTCACAAAGCCAGGCCACTGTGCTTTCAAACTGTAGGAGTCAGTGGTGCTCTGCTTGGTCACCCACACAGACACAAATGCTCCTCCAGGCCAGCGGACACGTGCCCAATTATCCTTTATTATTATCGGAGCACTGACCTCTAATATTCTAACTCAAATACAGATACATGAGTTAAAAGTTACCAGGCCAGAACTTGGTGGTATTACAGTTTCTCTGGCTGCAGACACAGCTGGATCACGAGGAAATAACTCATCCTAAGAACAAGCAATACACCTGAGCAAGGTGGGGCAAAGGCACCACTTCACTGACATAAGTCTAGGGCTGGCTGTTGCACCTGCTCTTGGTTTGGAGTGGGGGCCCCCACAGACACACTGACCACTTGGATTGGCTGGTGTGCACATCCAGGCAATGTATCCATCTACAAGGTTAATGTAAGAGGGGACCATATTGAATTTAAGAAACATGCCTAGGGGCCGTTGCTGTGGCATACCAGGTAAAGCCGCTGTCTGCAGTGCCAGCATTCCCTGTTGGCACCAGTTCAAGTCCTGGCTGCTCCACTTCAGATTCAGCTCCTAGATAATGCATGTGGGAAAGCAGCAGCAGATGGCCCAAGCGCTTGGGCCCCTGCACCCACATGGGAGACCCAGAAGCAGCTCCTGATCCCTGGCTTCGGATTGGTTCAGCTCTGGCTATTTCAGTCATTTAGGGAGTGAACTAGCAGATGGAAGACCTCTCTCTCTTGCTATCTCTACCTAACTTTGTTTTTCAAGAAAAGAAAAAAGGGAAGGGGAGGGGAGGGGAAAGTAAGGGAGGGGAGGGGAAAGAAGGGGAGGGGAGAGGAAAAAGAAAAGGAAGAAAAGAAAAAGAAAAGAAAAGAAAAAAAAAGGAAAGAAAAGATGCCCAATGGGCCATTTAAAATTAAGCTTCAAAAGGCTTCCCCTTTAACCACCAAAGTAAACTGCCAAAATTGTAGGGAATCTAAAGCAATTGCTATTTTGGACCCTGAAGGCAACCGGACAGCAGGCTTTCATGTGGGATGCTTTTCCTGTTCTTCCTGCATATGTTTCTATACTGGTTTTGGATTCAGGCACGTTGAGTCCATGGACTCAATCCCTGGGCAAGCCCAGGAGGTCTGCTCTTTTCTGTGACCACAGGCTGTGCTTGCAGAGCTGTGCCTAGATAGCAGAGGCAGAACTGACTGGGGGAACAAACCACCCACAAAGCTCCCACTGCTGGCACAGGGTCAACGATATTATTTGGGCAAAGGAGGAGGAGGTTGTAAGAGCAAAGCAGAAAAGCCTAAAGCTTGTTCTAGAACAACCAAAGACTGTCTGCCTACCATCTCATTATCTCCACTGTCCACCACTCAGCTTGTGCAGATGCAGAAAAGGTCAGTTTGAGCACAGTAAACTAGACTCCCAGGATTATTACCACTAAAGGAACACTGGAAGAAAAATGACGTTATATTTCATAATACCATCACCTTCATGGAAAAGTAAGTACAACTAGTAACAGGAATAAATGCCAATACTTTTTAATTATTTCCCATAATACAAATTCTGAATCACAGTACCAACGTAACAGTCCATGATGAGAAAAAAGTGAAAACTATAAAAATGTTTTTAGGGGCTGTCGCTGTGGAGTAGCTGGTAAAGCCGCCATCTGCAGTGTCGGCATCCCACATGGGTGCCAGTTCAAATCCCAGCTATTCTACTTCTGATCCAGCTCCCCGCTAATGTGCCTGGGAAAGCAGTGGAAGATGGCCCAAGTCCTTGGGCCCCTGATCCCACATGGGAGACCCAGAAGAAGCTCCAGGCTCCTGGCTTTGGATTGGCTCAGCTCCAGCCATTGAGGCCAGTTGGGGAGTGAACCAGCAGATGTAAGAACTTTCTCTCTCTCTCTCTCTCGCTCTTTCTCTGCCTCTGCCTTTCTGTAACTCTGCCTTTCAAATAAATAAATAAGTAAATCTCCTTTTTTTTAAAAAAAGCTTTTATGCCTGCAAAGGGTTTTTTTTTTCCCCATTTCATTTTATAATCCTTATTTTATAAATGCACATTAATTTAATAAGGTATGATATAAACTGTACAATTTAGAGTCCCTTATCATTTTGTGGCCCCCTCATTCCATTGCCTCAAGTCAGTCACTATTTTCTGGTTTAGTCAGGAGCTGTGATCTGGGCCTTCCTCCCTTCCCCATTACCTGTCTTCACTCTTGTTCTACCATACTCCATATCTAAGTTCATGACACTTACAAAACAGCGGATGAACCTTTGAGTTCTACCCTGCACTTGTTGGTTGGTATGCTCCTGGGGATTTAGTGTATACACTGAGTAGGCAACTTTTACTGGGATTTTAGAAATTTCAATAGTCTTTGAAGTAAGATGGCAGCCTTCACTTTCATCTTTGAAAAGCTAATGTGTAATAGCAACATCAGCAACCGTCTATGAAACACTTCTGAAGAGTCACAGTGCTGAGCATGAAACAGTTAATCTTTCAGGAAAAACTCAGTTACACATTACCTGTGTCTTACACTTGAGACTACAGAGCCACAAAAGGTAAATAACTTGCCTAAGGTCACACTGCCAGTAAGTGACACACTCTGGATTCCAGCCTGGGTCGACCACATGCCTAAGTGCTCAGCCATTACTGTCAGGTTCCAGGAGAGCTTAGAGCCACACTTCAAAGAAAAAAGGGACTTTTAGAGAATATAACTTCTCTTCAATCAGTATTTATTTCTCCATGTGATTAACATCTCACAATGGGCATGCAGGAGCAAAGGAACTAAAAAAGAGTAGGAGCCCAAAATGGAAAAGAGAAGTTGGAGATACAGCTAGGCAAAGAGCCAAGGGAAAAAGGAAGGCTGCTCAAAAATACATAAGTGTGAGTGCAGTCCAACAGAGAATAGTAAAGTTACCGTATCACTGTAGTCACTTAAAAAACATGTCAATTTACAATGGTGCACATTTACCACAATGAAACATTAGAAATAAATACACATAACCTTCTCTTCATTTAAAAACAAATGGCTACCCTTGATGGGTGCACAGAAGTCCATCAGATGGTATATTAATTGAATAGTTAGGCTTATCAATTTCAATCCGATAAACAATTCAGGAGAAAACAATCTTTCTCCACTTGAGTGATAATTCCATACAGTAATTTAGGAGCCACAGCTTAATATACTTTTTGTTTTTATTAAGGCTGCTAGGGCCCAATGCCACCTTCCTCTTCACAAGTGTTGTGGCAATGTGAGACCAATGCATCAACCCATATGCTCATGATATTCCAATATTCTTCCTAGGCTTTGTCAGTCTGCTCCGTGAAAGCTGGTATTTCATTGTTTTCAGTTTTGTTTGATTATTAATAAAGCAGCATTTAAAAAAACAGAACAATAATCACTTATTTAATCTCACTGAATTTTTGGCAAAAACCCTTCAGGTTGGAATTATCCCCACTTCACTGATATGGAAACAGGATCAAAGCAGTTAGAATATCTAGCCAAATACATAGGACCAATAGGAAAACTAAAATCTTTATGTGGTGCTTGAAATATTACAAATGCATGCTGATCTCTAATTCTTCAAAAAAGTCTTTGCAACTTGTACAAAAATTTCACATTAAAATCTAAATAAAAAATACTTGAATAATGAAAGTAATCTACTGTCACATTTTAAAGTGTTTTGACCATCCATGATTGATTAAATATTTTATTCCCAAACAAGTCATCGTTAATGTTATTAAACATCACTTCAGACCTATCAGGCTCATCAGCATTTGCTCATGTACTTTCAAATAACTGAAACATATTTTAAGTTTCTTATTCATGCTACTACAAACAACCTTCTCATGCACAATGTTTTTGGCACAGTTGACATTTCAACCAAACTTTAGCTCAGACTGCATACAGGTCACATTTTGTACTACTAGTCTTTCTTCTTTTATACAAAACCCATTTCCCCTCCACAATTTTTTAAATGTAATGTGGGGATGAAATAAGTTTCAGAATGCACATAATGAAACTACAGATCCTCTTCTTCTAGATTGTTGAACATGGGGCAAAATGCCTAAAGTCAACAATGGATGAGAATTTTATTTGAAGTATAATGAGAAATATGCCAAGTGCAAACAGCTTTTCCTTCTTCATCAGTGAATCATTTAAAGTTCTTAGGTTTTAAAAAGAAAATGATCCAATTTTTATAATGGCAAGAGTCTGCTGACTTCCTGGTAAGTCTGAAAATGTCAGCCTCATTTTAAGTGAGTTTTCTACCGTTGGATTACATTCCTTTCTTTCCTAAAGACTGAGGAATACTGGCAGTGCAATCAATAATCACACTTGACAATAAAGGAAGACTCAGAGAAGGTGTCTATGTTGGGTTGTAGACAGGGCAAGGAAGGGAAGACGGAGGAAATGAACAGTCAGACTTGGACTAGCAGAAAGGGCTCTCAGTGCCTGAAACATGGAGAGGTGTTTGGCCAAGTGAGCAGGCAGTCACCAGTCAGGAAGCCTGGCTGGCATTCAGAAAGCACTAGGTGTGTACAGGAACTGGAAGACCTCTAGGCACCTTCTGAAATCCTTGAATTTACTGACACCCTGGTGCCCTCCTAATGTGCAGAACAGTGTCAGAGACCGCTTCGTCCTGAGGAAGGGTACTCAGACATGATGAGGCTGTGCAGCAGGCCTAGGGGGCAGCCGGCCCCGTCTGCAGCATGACAGAGGCTGGTCCCCAAAAGGCTGTAGGTGGGGCAGGTGGAACTGGGAGGGGTCAAAATAAAAAAAAAAATTGAACTCACTGATTACATGCTAGGTTGATCTTATGGAAAAAATGGTACTAAGAGGAGGAAGAAGGGTGTAGAAAGATCCAGCCAGAGATCAAAATGAAGGAAATGGCAAAATGAGGTAAGCATTTCCACTGGGAAAAAGCATTTGTACTTAAAAAGGAGACAAAAGCTAGCTGGCTCACTGGTGAATAATACGGAAACAGTCAAATCAATGCAAACAATCAATAGTTACTTAATAAAAATCGAGATGTATCAGTATTAGGAAAAAGAGGATAGACTTCAACGCTGTGGAGCAGAAATTTTCACCTATATAAGAAGAAAATGTCTAAAGCTGATGATGAAGATCTGGTACAACCATGTTATTTGGAAATAAGGTGATGAATATCAGAAGAAATAGGAAAAATAATTGAAATTGTTTACCTCTGGTGAAAGGAATGAGGCCAGAGGGTCACAAAGTATAACAGAACTTATTATATGTCCTCAGTACTATTTTAGTTAGCTACATGCTTACTTATTTCAAAAATAAAAAATCTGAAACAGCAACCAACATGGAAAATAAACAGCTTGATAAGTATATACTAGTTGGATAGGGAGGAAAAAGAAAGCTACATATCAAGAGTGTGCCTACGTTGCATGATTCAAGGTTCATAAAGAAACAAAATCAAAATAGTATTTCTAAGTGGTGAAATCCAGAGTAGTCCATCTTCTTTATTTTCTGCTGTAAACATGCTTAACACTTTTATAAGGAGGAAAAAGTAATTTTAAAAAGTAAGCAGGAGAAAAGTAGTCAAGCTGGAAATGGAATGGAAAAAGTAAGAGGAAAATATACAGAGACATTAAAAAACAAAACAGTTTCCTAACAGGCTAGGGAGGAAAGCAATTTCACCAGGCATTGGGTAGTCATTGGGGCTGAATATTCCCAGGCAAGAAGCCTGAAAAAACTTTGATAAGGGGGGGCCAGCACTGTGGCATAGTGGGTAAAACTGCCACATGCAGTGTCAGCATCCCATATGGGCGCTGGTTCGAGTCCCAGCTGTTCTACTTCCAATCCAGCTCTCTGCTATGGTCTGGGAAAGCAGAAGATGGCCCAAGTCCTTGGGCCCCTGCACCCACGTGGGAGACCCCAAGGAAGCTCCTGGCTCCTGGCTTCAGCTGGCCCAGCTACAGCTGTTGGGGCCATTTGGGGAGTGAACCAGCTGCCTGTGCTTCTGTCTCTGCCTCTCTGTAACTTTGCCTTTCAAATAAATAAATATTAAAAAAAACAAACAAACAAAAAAAAACAACTTTGGTAGGAGATCAGGCATCTTCAAGAGCAAAGTCCAGGCAGGGCAGTGGAGAAGCAGAGAAGCAGCAGGCTGGGAAGAGGGGTGGAGCCAGGGGAGCTGGCAGCAGATACGTAACTGTGAAGGGAAAGAGGGGACCAGGACAGGTACTGGAGGCAAAGGCAGGTTGTTGCTGCTCCTGTAAAATCAGAGTAGATGGAGACAGCTAAAAATGCCGCCAGTAGAGAGGAAGCAACTGAGGTTATGGGGGAAAAATGATTTCCCAGCAAAAATAAGACAACTTCAAGTCAACAGATTTTTCTGGATTCTAGTTTTTCTAACACTTCATTCTCTTTGGGTACTTGACTATATCTGCCATTTGGCACACTGAAAACAAAGTATCTACAAGGATTGGCCATTCATTACAAATGATGAGTCCTAATGGAAAAAGGGATTGCTACTAGTATCTCAGTGAAGAGTTACCACTATTCAAAAGAATACTTAATGATTTTAAAATAATTACTCTTTCATGCTAATCAAGTTGATTAACAGGGCTTTTGTGGTTGATAACATTTTCAAAACAGATGCAATTTTTCATTAGTTACATTCTTTTAACTGTGTGTCTGTGTCTGTGTGAGAGAGAGAGAGAGAGAGAGAGAGAGAGAGAGAGAGAGAGAGAGAGAGAAAGGAGAAATATCCTATAAACTGGTTCACTCCCTAAATGCCTCAAGCTGCCAGGATTGGGCAAGGCCAAAGCCAAGAGCTGGAAACTCAATCTGGATCTCAGAATGTGGATGGCAGGGACCCAACAACTCAAGCTCTTACTCGCTGCCCCCCATGGTGTACATTAGCAGAAAGCTGGAATCAGGAGCAGAGCCAGAACTTGAACCCAGATAGGGATGTGGGTGTACCAAGCAGCAAACTAACTGCTGTGCCAAATGCCTGCCCCAACAGTTAAACTTTAGGCCAAAAGCAAGGTCTTTACTATCACTTAGCAAGTACTTCAGGAAAGAAAGCAAGAGACTGAACAATGTTTGGTCTGCCCCATTTTTACTTTTTAAAATGTTGTGCAAGTCAGTTATTTCTAACCTTAGCTATATATTACAATCATCTAGGGAGCTGTTAAAATACCAACGCCTGGGTCCTACCCCTGAGATTCCTGCTTATTTGGTCTGGGATCCAGCCTGGCACTGAGATTTCTACTCTCCTCCTCCTTCACCTCACCTTTATTCTAAAGGCAACATGACACAGAGAGAGGGATAGAGAGATCTGTGTCCTATCCACTAGATCACTCCCCAAAAGACCACCACAGCCAGGGCTGCGCCAAGCTGAAGTCAGGAGCCAAAAACTCCAGTTGGATTTCCCATGTGGGTAGCAGGACGAGCCATTATCTGTTGCACTGCCAGGTACATTAGCAGGGAGCTGGTTGCGAGTGGAGCTGCCTGCACTTGAATTGTCGCTCCAACATGGATGTAGCCATTGCAAGCAGCTTAGCTCACTGGGTCACAATGCTGGTCCCAGAAGTTCTCATTTTCTACTCTGCACATTTCTAAGTGGTTTGACTTCTGAACCACTGGGAATGTGCCACTTTGAGAATTTAAAGACATATATATCTTTTTATATATTTTGGACTCTGTCACAGTGGTCCCTGTGAGATGATGTTTTCAGGGGCCATCTGAGTCAACATAGTAGGAGCGCCAAGGTGAGTGAGAAGTGGCATGGGCATAGGTGAACCAGGGAGAGGGGCAAGGTGGCTCCTAGGATGCTTCCTGTAACTCATGAGCATGCTGGCTGACTCGGTAGGCAGTTGAGACACAGCAGGACTTGTGATCAGGGCGGTGACACAGTGTAAATTCCAGGTGGAAGAAAGCTAAACTGTGAAAGAGGAAAAAAAGAAGAAACTGTCTAGAACACTTTGGAGACCTAAGGATACAGAAGGACTTGAACAAAACCTGCCAGCCACATGGCAAAATAACAAGGGATAAACATCCAGAATATAAGGATGTCCCTCAAATCAACATTAGAAAGATGGGGGAACCCCTACAGAAAGATGGGTAAAAGCTATGACCAAAAAATTCACAGAAGAGGATACCCAAAAAAGGTAACAATAGAAACTGAGAATGAGTTAATTTATGCCTGACACACTAGCAAAAACTAGGACCCTGGACCATGCTGAGTGATGGAAGGGTCAGGGGAGACAGCCAGATGCAACCGTTCTACAGAGCTTTAGGCACAGCTCATGCAACCTGAGGGTATGCTATGGCCCAGCAATTCTGGTGCAAGGCATATTTCCAAAAGAAACTGGCACAGAGGGCCAAGGGCACATGCAGTCCTCTTTATGGTGGTAGGAAGTGGAAACAGTCTGAACACCCATAAAAGGAGTAGCAAGGCACAATTTATGGATGAGTCTGAAATTGGAATACTTGTAGCCAAAATGTATAAATTTAGCTTATAATACTCTAACACAGTCAGAGTCAACCAGCTAACGTTGACTGCAACACATCACCAAGGACACGCCTTTTTTTTTTTTCTTTTTTTTTTCTGAAAGGTAGAGTTTACAGTGAGAGAGTGAGAGAGAGAGAGAGAGAGAGAGAGAGAGAGATTCCATCTCTGGTTCGCTCCCCAAATGGCCACAAGAGCAGGGGATGGGCCAGACTGAAGCTGGGAGCCAGGAGCTTCTTCTAGGTATTCCTCATGGGTGCAAAGGCCCAAGCACGTGGGCATCTTCCACTGCTTTCCCAGGCCATTAGCAGGGAGCTGGATGGGAAGTGGGGCAGCTGTGACTCAAACAGGAACCCATATAAGATGGCATCACAGGCAGCGGCTTCAGCTGCTATGCCACACAGTCAGACCCAGGGACTAGTTTTTAAACTAACTGTCTGTGTGGAAAATACAGATGGACTGAGAATGCCAACATTTATCTAATAATTTACATAATCCAAAATATGTATCACATTAGAGTGCATAGAAACTAAATGAAGACCAGTAAACACATCAGAATAAGTACCTGTGGTAGTGGGAGGTAGATGTAGGGGATGATGTTAAAAAGAATTCATAAATGTAACAGATTGGTACCGACAAAAGGGCCATTAACCGAGCTCTACAATCCCTCACTCTTCCTAAAAGTCTAATTAAAAATTTTCCACAAAATAAAGATCAGCAATGTGAACAAAGTAGGAGAACTCAGAGATGAGGAGAACAAAGAGAAGGCAGAGTTATCAGTCTTCTAGGGTGGTTAGCACTGAAAACTTGCAGAGACTCTTACCCTTCCCAAAGAGATATGAGAGATGCTGGAAATTACTCCCCTCATCAACTCCTGAGTAACCCTATTAGCCCTTCTTTCTCCAGGAACATGCTTGTTTATCCCAACTTGTTATTTCCCATCAAACTCCAATCCTCTATGTCAAATCCACTATTCTCACCCCTGAAAGCCCAACAGCATTTTCTAAAAATAGCATTAAAAGTGGAAATTAGTTACTGGCTTTTTGAAAGTTGAGGTAAAACATATCAACTCTACTTATGGATCTTTTAATGTCTCCAAAAAAATTTCAGCAAATATGTTTTTCCTTGTAGATATCACATTTGTTTTCCCTCTGAAGCATTTTTAATTCAATTTAGAAACTCTGTTATCAGAGTGGTACCAGAAGCCTAGCAATAAAGACAGACAAGTAAAATCCCCTGCATCAATCCTTTCACATTTGTAGTGACCAATCTGCTGGCACAGGCTTTGCTTATAAGCTAAATTTATACATTTTGGCTACAAGTATTCCAATTTCAGACTCAAAAAAAAAAAAAAAAAAGAATCCTAGGTAGATGCCATCTGGTATCACTGATTTGCAGACCTTTAAACTGATAGAAAATATTTCAAGGAAATCACATTGTTTGATCAAGTATATGTAATGTTTCTACTCAAAAAGACAATTTGAGAATAAGCCTCTACCTAACTGCTTTCTTACTAATGACCAAGAGCTGAAGAAAAATAATTCATGTCATTAGTTGTTTTCCCTAAGGAGGGGCAGGTGAGAGGAGGGCTCGGCCAAGGATTTTGTAGCATGTCTCCACAAGAGCCAGATAGAAGCAATCCAGACACCCCTTACTGCAAGATCCTCCTACTATAACTAGCTGAAGTCTTGCTATGTATAATTATCTTTGTAACATTCTTAGATCTTGTTTGACAAATACAGTTTCAATGATTATTTCCACTGATTCTAAATAGAAAGAAATTTTGTAAAACACACAAAAACCATAGAGCTTAAACGCAACTAGTGAGTATAATGTAGCTTCTGATACTCTGGCACTGAAAACAAAGGGCTCCTACATCTTTGGGCCACGGTGGGAAGGTTTCAGCAAAAACCCACCTGACAGCATTCAGCTAGGGCAGCCAGAGGGGATAGAAGAATCCGGGACCTTGTATCAGCACTATGAATGCTCTATTAGACACCAGGAACACTTTAGTGTAGAAGATGGTTTTGCTTACACCATATCAACTCCATAGGAGGAATAAAACACAGGAAACACATTTTTCTCCTAGGAAATAATTCTGAAAAAGGCTATTGATTGGTTTTACAGAAATCCCTTTGATGGCTGAAGACATAAACGCAAAAAGATTAAGGTAGTGTGGCCATATTAAATGTGCCTTCATAACTATAAAAAGCAAAACTTGGGGAAGTTATTATAAATAGTAATTCAAAAAACAGAAGCCCAGATATGCCAAGACCCAGAGAAATAAAAGCAGAAGATTCAAGATGTTACATAAATTTCATACCTGCAACATATGGTTTCTGAAGGAAAAAGTCACTTCATAGTACCTGGATGAATTCTGTTGTTTTGTCATAAAAGAAACCTCCTTATAAAAATGCAAAATATTAATTTCAAGACACAGAGAATGTAATCAAAGAGGTTTATCAAAATCATTGATTAACTCCACTATGCTGTGGCATAGTGGGTAAAGCCACCAGCTGTAGTGCCAGCATCCCATATGGGTGCTGGTTCAAGACCCGGCTGCTCCACTTTTGATCTAGCTCTATGCTATGGCCTGGAAAGTAGTCGAAGATGGCCCAAGTCCTTGGGCCCCTGTACCACATGGGAAGACCTGGAGGAAGCTCCTGGCTCCTGGATTTGGATTGGCACAGCTCTGGCAGTTTCGGCCAATTGGGGAGTAAATCAGTGGATGGAAGACATATATATCTCTCTCTCTCTCTCCCTCCCTCCCTCCCTTGCTCTCTCTCTCTCTCTGTGTAACTCTTCCAAATAAATAAATCTTAAAAAAAAAAGATGGCCGACGTCATGGCTCAATAGGCTAATCCTCTGCCTGAGGCGTCAGCACCCCGTGTTCTAGTCCTGGTAGGGGTGCCAGATTCTGTCCCAGTTGCTCCTCTTCCAGTCCAGCTCCCTGCTGTGGCCCGAGAGTGCAGTGGAAGATGGTCCAAGTGCTTGGGCCCTGCACCCCATGGGAGACCAGGAGAAGCACCTGGCTCCTGCCTTTGGATCAGCGCAGTGTGCCGGCCGTGGCGGCCATTGGGGGGTGAACCAATGGCAAAGGAAGACCTTTCTCTCTGTCTCTCTCTCTCACTGTCCACTCTGCCTGTCAAAAAAAAAAAAAATTAAAAAAAAAAAAAGAAAACAATGGCTAAGAAAGATGTGATGTCTTTCCCAAGACCACTGAGGCAGTTAGGAGGAATGAAGACAAGCCCTTTTCTGAAGGTACATTCCTTAGCCCACCTGTTCTTTCTGTTTGCAGACCCGTTCTGGGCAGCTCACTCAAAGGCTTTGTCCTCTGACTCAGAAGGGTATTCTAAGCCCTTTCACCAAAAAGTCATCAAGAGTCATTGATAATATTAAAGATCACTGATAACATCAAGATATTGATAACACTGCCTGCTATTCTTGGAAGGGTTATACTATGACAAGGAATATCTCATTCATTAGAAGTGAGTAATAAATTCAGGCAATGCTCAAGGGAAAAGGACTACATAAAGACATGAATTCTAGGAGGTGGGATGCTTGGAGGCCATCTTAAAAGCTGCCTGCCTTATACTGGGGTAAAAGTGACAACCAGTGTCAAACAGTCAAGACAGGATTGGTGATAGTCTCTCTGTGAATGCCTTTTCATATTATTTAGAAGTGAAAATATGAGATGGCTAAAAACACATGTGTGCACACAAACACACATTATAGAAAATAAGGAAGAATGTGGTATGTATGGGAATTCAGTCAGGCACCATCTTTAGAAAAATCTCAATTGTCAGAATAAGAACCAATGAAGAACCATCTTCAAAGGAAATGAAAAATGTGCTTAGGAGGGTGAAGACATCCCCATAGGGACAAGGTGTATTAGGGAATGCTAAAGAGCATGCTCCTAGCACACTGTAGGCTTCACAGCTGTTAAACTTTTCTCTCCTACCTGCAACTTATTTTTGTAATCAGGATTCATAAGAATATGAAACTTAGTTTGCAGTATGTATATCCAGAAACTGGATCACACAGGGAAGGTCATTTAGTAGGTGGTGATGATAAATGTGTGGATCTTGAGGAAAAACTGAAAAAATTGTGGGGAATATGGTTTGATCTTAGGAGGTTAATAATTCCACAACTGAAGAAATGAATCAACACTACCACTTATGAAATAGGCACATTTCAGGAGTATCCTACTTAATCTATTCTACCTCAATACCATATACATCCCCCAAAGAGCTTCTCTTACAAGATGCAAACATCAGCCAAATCTTTGTGTTTCATTCATTCACCCATTTATCTGACATCAAGTCCTTAATGAGCCAAGACATGCTAGGCAGTTGTACAGCGTATCAGCCTTACCCAGAATTCAAAATGAAGCAAAGAGAAAAAGTATGGAATAATATTGCTAAAACTATTGTGATATCACATTCTTTAAGTACAGACTTCTCTAACTTTAACTGAAACAATTATATAAACATTATATCTGAACACACCAAAACTTTAAACTCACATACTTTATACATATGACTTCTCTTGCCTAAATTGAAACAATGGCATAGTAAAATTTCTCTTTTCTTCCTATAGCAGAGAACTAAGGTTTAGAATCTGATTTGATTAAGGACAGATTCCAAGATTCTAGGGCAAGTCACAGAGTTTACTCTGTTTTCTGATATGTGAACTACAAAGAGATTATAACATCAGCTAGTACCAAAGAATATAATGAAGACAATTGGTAGTGAAAAAAATATACACACAGAACCACTGCGTAGTCTACACAAATGTGCTTTTAAAGAGGGGCTGCATGCCAGTGACAAATGTCCCATGTATGGCTTTAAGGTTCTGCTACGTCACTGACAATTGTTTCTTAACCCTCACACAAAACGGGCAGGCTAGGGTGAAAATCACTACTATAGGTTGAATCATGTGACAAACCTCACAGTCTGCTCACTTAATCTCTGCATTCTCTGTCCCATCTGTTCATTGTTATACCTTATATAACGATGTTAATGTAATGTTTCATGATATAGTACAGGGCTGGTGAACAGGTGAAGGGCTACGAAATTCAGTAACAGATAGTTTCATTTGTGTTTACAATGCTTCCCTAATTCTGAATATAACAATTCTCTGCCTGCACAGCTATGACTAAAATGGCCAGTTCCCAAATAGTCTTAACCTACAATGCAGCCTCAACCTGTTCATGCTCAAGAGAGGCCATCCCGAGCAAGACAGAATGACCTCCCGTCACCGTTGCTCTGTACTTCACGACAATGGCCTGCTGTGGGTGATGAACATCAGTGTATTTTTCAAGTATCTTTCTAGACTGTTTCCCAAATTCAGTTTGTCATATAGCAGGAAGTAACTTATTATGCCTTCTTTAGCCCATCCTCTGCCTTAAGTTGGGTTGAGAAGAGCTAGATTTAGAATACGGGTCACTCTGTTCTGAAACACTGCCCACCCCCAACTGCATTACTTGACCTTCCACAATCCTGAGAAAACGACACGCTGTTCAGAAAGCCAGATGGTATCAGTAGGTCTTATAGTCCTTCAAAACTGTCCTTTAGCTCTTCAATTTCACCTAAAACTCAGTTCCACCTTGTCACTAAACTATTAGTTTCTAAAAAAATCCATTAGATTTGATACAGTGGGAAATGTTCGGTCATATTCTGTTTAAATTTCCTCCCTTTACCGTGAGTTATTATTCTAATAATAATCTCAATGGAAAAAATTCTACTTGGCATGACACGATTATTTTAATATTGTCTCCATGTTTAATATAATTTAATATAATGAAATTTCTTATGTCTATATACACTCAAATAAAAGAAGCTAGTTTAATTGTATCCCATCACAAAATAAGAATTTAGAAATTGAGTTGCCAAGTATCTTCAAAATAACTTTGTTATGATTATAAATTACATATTACAAAATCCAATTGTCCTTTTCAAAATCCATATTTTGTAATTCTTTTAGCTTGAACTCATTATTAACAACTACCTTAATTAAAGAGAAATAAGAAATGTAATGTGGCCAAAACCAGGATGGTGCTTTTCTTTTTTTTAACAATATGACTGCTATTTAAAAATATTATAAGATTAATAATTTACTAGAAACTAATAATTAAATTATATATGCGAATGTGTTTTGATTACTGACATTATAGATGGGCGTGAATGAACATAAGCTAATATTATTCACATACTTATGATTAAAATAAATCTTTAGTTATTATAAATAGATTTTTTGTTAGGTATTAGAATCAAACACGTATATGCAAATTTTGATGCCATTCCTCATTTAATGGATGACATTGAGCTGAAGGATTTTTACCTATAAGAGACCCTGGACTCATATTCAAATTCACCCATGGTTTACATCCAATCGTTTTCATCCCTTCACCCAATAGATACACACTGACCACCTAGTACCTATCAGATGCTTATAATGGACTCTAAAAAATGTAATGACTCAGTTCCTCTTCCAGAGGAGAAAAATGTCAAATAATCTTACAAACAAGTGTGAAATTATGAACTGTGGTGTTATCAGTCACATGGAGAGCCTATGTCAGGTAGTACAGCCAGTGGTTAAAAGCATGGGGTCTAGGATTAACTGGGCTAGACTGAAATTCCAGTGCTTTCACTCCCTACCTATGTATCTCAAGAGGACTTACTTGTTATGTGTTCTCATCTGTAAAACAGTACATGGGGCTCATAAGATTGTTGTGATTAAATGAGTTAATTCACATAAAATGTGCCGAACTGTATTTGACAAAAAAGTAACACTCAATAAACAATGGCTATATTTTAAGGGAAGCTGGAAATCTGGACATGAGCATGGCAAAGGTTTTCATTTTGGAACTTCTACTTATACAGCAAGGTGAGTCACACCTTGGTCAGTGAGACTTTCAGTCTATCACAGAGCAGTAGTAAGTCATTCAAGTAGGGAAGTGACCTAATCATAATTTTTTCCTTCTTTTTAAAGGATCTGGCACTTGGAGAGAACTGGGTGAGGAACAGTGAGATGAGATATGAGTATGCTAGACTGACAGCTTACTAGGAAATCTTCTTTTCTTTTATTCTCATTGCCACCTGCCCAGCTTCTACTGCAGGCACGCCCTTCTGACAAGTCCAGTCCATATGGGCGTTCTGCACCCCAATCAGTAGCAGTTCTCAGAATCACAATCTCTATTTACCACTTACTATAACCACATCTCAAAAGAACAGGTATATGGCTAACAACCCACTTATAAGGGAAAAGAATCCATTCATAACAACTTTCTGAAATATCATTCCATATAAAGATGAATTGTTCCCTCCATCATAAGAGGAAATATACCAGTGGCCTGATTAGGCAAGCCCTCTTTGAGAAAGGCATACATGTCCATATCCAACATGGACCAAACATTTTAGTCCTTCAAAAGTCAGAATGTGCAAGTGAAGGGGAAAATCTCCCTATGAATACATAACAACATGCTGATTATGAAAAAACTCTGAACCTTGAACCACAAATATCTCTTAACATTCTCCAGAACAAGACAGTAATATACATTTTAAGCAGCAATGCTTCAGTTCTTAAAGGCAAATGGAACTGACAGAGTTAGCTCAAAATCAGGTGGCTTCGAAAAATGTGCAATTATTCACAGTTTGGTTATTCTTACTTCTAATGTTCACACACTGTAAAGATTCATTGGTCAGGCTGGGGATAGACAGAAATCTCAAATTAGCTTGCAATGGCCTTTGTTGGTAGTTCTGAAAACACTGTACTTTGCATTACTGTGATTAAAACCATAATTAATTGCCCTATCTTGGGCCAGGCATTGCGGCACAGCAGGTTAAGCCTCCACATGGGATGCCTATATTCCATACAAGAGTTTCAGCTACTACACTTGCAATCCAGCTTCCTGTTAATGCATTCTGGGAGGCAGGGAAGGCTCAGGTGAATTGGCCCCTGCCACCCAACTGGGAGATCCAAAGGGAAGTCTGGCCTCCTGACTTTGGCATGGCCCAGCCTGGCTGTTGCAGGCATTTGGAGAAGTAAACCAGCAGATGGAAGATCCCTCTTGCTGTTGATCCTTCTCTCTCTCTTTCTCTCTGCCTTTCAAGTACATAAAAATAAATCTTCAAACAATTTTTTTTCTCCATCTCCTAATTTTACCTGCATGTTTCCTTAGAGTAGAACATAATGCTCAGTTCACTTGGTCTTAATGAGACATTAATAAACCTGAGTTTCAAAATAATAACTAACTTTAGTAATAAGCATGTCCCTTATTATTTCTCTGGATGGTAAAAGGGCTTTAAAAATTATCAATTAACCCAAAATGAAAAATCATTTTTCTAGATAGTAGGTTGCCCAAACACCATCTTGATATATAAAATAAAGCTCTCTGCTTTCCAATCTGCCACACTGATGGTCTCTATAACACTACAGAACATATTTTGCCACTAACCCCTGTCCACATGACAATACTGACTCGTGAAACTTACATGAGATGATCAGGGATTATGTCCTGACCCAAAAAACAAAACTATAAAATCAACAACACAACGAAACACAAGAGAATGGAAGAAGAAGCTGCTTATAACACAGAAAATAAAATGTAGGGAAAAGATAAAGAATTCCCAGGAAAGCACTAGAAATAAGGGAGCCTTTGAAAAAAACATATTAGCAAAGAATAAAACAACCAAATTGAGGACAAAAACTCCACCATGAAAAACGAGCAAACAAAAAAGAGAAAGAAAAGAAGACCTATCATTTGTCCCTAATCCATATCTCAATTTTCCAAAATATACCAACTTTCTTCACTAAAAACATTCATGTTTCTAAGGACATACATATGACAAGATAATTGCTGGTGATTTACAGATAGAACAAATGCCTACTTTTGAGTTCTAAATTTCAGGACCTAGCCCCAAAATACATGGGGAAAAGTACTTTAAAAAAAAAAAAAACTTTCAGAATTCAATTCTCTCCCTTAGTATTGCTATCTGCAAGTAAAATTCCAAGGAGACTTAGAAGGGTCACAGAGTATTAAAGAGAGGAAGTCAACAGGACCCCTTTGGGGAAAACAACAACTTTACATTGCAAATGCCATTCAAGGTGCTAAGATTGCTAAAACTATCAAAGGCATAGGAGATGCACAGAAGTGAAGAATATGAACCTCAATAATATGTACAGGTGTCCTGTCAACCAATACTGTGATCTACACTGTCTCTAAAGTTTCTCCTTCAAAGTAGAAGGCTCTAAGCTCAGGTGAAACAAAACAAAACAAAACAAAGAACTGTTACAACTCCTGGCGTTTTCCTTAGACTGAGAAACTTCAGAATAAATACATTTAGATCAGCACTGTCCACTTGAACTTTCTGTGATGCTAGAAATGTGTATCTGCACTGTGCACAGACACAAGCCATGTGTGGCTACTGAGCACTTGAAATACGGCTGGTGTAGCTGAGGAACTAAACAGTTTATTTCACTGAAATTTATTTTTTTTCATTGAAATTTAAATAGCCACATGTGACTAGTAGAATATACACTAGGAAGCACAGATAATTAAGGCAAGATAGATCACAATTAACACAGTTAACAATTTTGTACACTTTATAGATATTACTCTAAGTAGAATATAATAAAACATCACTAACCATTAACAACACTGTTTTAAAATCTGACATTAAAGCAATAAACGAATTTGTCACTATTCCAACAATACATATGGATGGTTAATGTTCATTTATATCGCTAGTTTTGCTGCTTTTATGTTATACAGCAGTAAATTCCTTACATATATTTTACTCAACATTATTGCTCAATCCTACAAAATTCTCTCTAGAAGTAATCATAGTACTTGTAACAGCACTTGAAGTAAGGAATTGAAGGATATGAAGAGACATTTCTCAAAAAAAGATAAACAAATGGTCAATAAGCACAAAAAAGATGCTGAAGTTATCTAGTCATTAGGGAAATGTGAATCAAACAGCAATGAGCTATCACTTAGCACCCATTAGGAAAGCTATTTAAAAAAAAAAAAACAGACAAAAACAAGTGTTGAGAATGTGGAGGACTGGACTCTGGTACTTTGCTAGAGGGGAAGTAAAACTGTGCAGCTGCTTTGGAAACAGTTTGGAAGTATCTCAAAAAGGTAGACATATAATTACCCTATGACCCAGCAATTCCACTTTCAGGTACACAGCCAGAAAAATGTAAAACTTCTATTCAAACAGCATGTACACAAAAGTACACAGCATCATCATTCATGAGAGCCCAACAAGGTAACCAACACAAATGCTCATAAGCAGCTGCATGGATACTCAACAGTGGTATGCCCATACAATGGAAGATTATTTAGGAATACAAAGAAATGAAATACTTGGTGTTTTGGCTTTTTTGAAACTGAAATTTTTTTACTGATTTTTTTTTAACTTAAAGGCAGGCAGTGAGAGACAGATACAGAGGCAGAGATCTTCCATACAATGATGCTTTCCCCAAATGTCAGTAACAGCCAGGGCTGGGCAAGGCCAGAGCCCCAGACTTGCTCCAGGTCACCTATATGGGTAGCAGGAACCCAAGTACTCAGTCATTATCATCTGATGCCCTCCTGGAGAAGCAGCAGCCAGGACCGGGACCCTGGACACCTGAATCTGATGTGGGTGTCCCAAGTGGTGTTTTAACAGCGATGTTAAATGCCTGCTCCAAAGAAATAAACTACAATTCATGTTATCCCATGGATTTATCTTGAAAATATTGTGCTATGTAAAAGAAGACGGTCACAAAGACTACATGCTATTTGACTATTTACATGAAATGTCCAGAACAGGCAAATTCTTAAAGACAGAAAGTACCTTGGTGGTTGCCTGGAGCGTGGGGGAGAAGGAAATAATAAGTGACTGCTTAATGAGTCAAATAGGGTTTATTTTGGGGTGATAAAAATGCCCTGGAGTAAGATAAGGATGTTAACTACATTACCTTGTAAGTGTACTAAAACCCAACAAATTATATATGTTTTAAGAGGGTGAGGTTATGGAATATGAATTATATCTTATATGTAAAAAAGAAAATTGTGTTAATTTACTATTTATATAATTTTTATCTAAATCATAAGCAATTTAGAAATACATTGCCATTTCAGAACCGGAAAAAAAGATGGCTTGTCTGTGTCATGTACTAAGTCAGAGACTCTTAATTCCATCAATGACTAAGAATACAACTGGCAGTTTTAAGTTAATGTAATTGCTACTGTTCTTGAATTCTTTTTCAAATTGACAAAGACATAATTCTCATTTTAAATATAAAATGATAATCTGCCTATACATGCTTACTAAAAATATATCAAAGAAAAGTAACATCTAAAAGTTACATAATATATAATATTTAAATTGTTGGGGGAGCTTAAAGGGTTAAAAAAAAGATGTTGCTTAAGTAACTGCTACTAATAGAAACCTCCTGGAGAATGCTGGCTTTGCTGTCCAGCCTAGAAAAGGAATAAAAACAAGTCCCTTCCATCCCACTCCATGGGTGGGATTTACCAACTACTGGGGGGTGGGGGGGAGCAGGAAATCATAAACATAACAAAGACTCAGCATCTGAAACCCTATACCCAAAGACATACATATAAGTAATAAAAATAAAAACATAATGAAAAGATAAACACCAACTTTAGAAACTTTCAGCAAATTTGGCGAAACAACAGTTTCAAAATTTCAATAGTAGTTGCATGGACATTCATTCCATTATTTTTTATACTTTCCCATATTCGAAATATCTCATAAAAACAATAACAAAAAGTTTCATTATCAGTGATCAGCAGTTTCATTTTTAGTAACTACCATAATCACCTATTATATAGACTACTATACAGATAATTCACATCTTATTTGCAATTTGCCATGTTGCTTCAAGTTTAAACTATCATTAATAATTTATGAGATTATATCAAAATATCTCGAAAACTGTTTAGTAGAATAAGCTGAGCTACTGCCAAGGCAAAGCAGTGGGCAGGAGGCAGAGGACAGGCTTGCTGATGGTTCCATTTGTCTTGATTAGGGCAGCACCTAGCACAACACTTCTAAAATATGCTAACAGCTTTAGCACCAGGAATTAATGACCACCCATAGTCCACATGGCTGGTTAAACTCTGACAGTCAAAATCACAGCATGTCATCTGCTTCTGAACACCCCATCTTACATTTTAACTCACTGAATGGGAGAAACAATTCCCCATTTTAAGGTTCGGAAGGAATTTTTTGGAAAGCTCATAACCTAGGAAAAAAAAAATCTAAATACTAATGTCTTTAGGGATAAAGCTATAATACTTCTATACAAAAGGTTCACATCTTGTAGCCAACATGAGGTTAACATTAAGCTTCAAACCACACCCTTTCAAAAACAAAACTGTATATTTAAAATCTCTAACCTTTGCTAGTCTATTCTGGGACACTGAAATGTTTTTAGCCTGCACAACACATTTTTCCTTAGAACACAGGAGCTGAAGGAGTTAAGTGTGTCCCTAGCTTACTGGTTACATATATAAAGTATTATCAAAATTATCAATTTATTTATTTGCACATCTTAGAAGCTGCAGCTTAGTTGGCTTGAGGGTTTAGATGGTTTTTAAACCAGGAAATTGTCAGGAAACTGCCTCAGCCTAATCCCAGCTGATCAATATGATGGGAGAATTTCAGGAAATGTTGCCTTGAGACTGATACCTCCCTCTCTTTCAAGGGGTCTATCCCCTGCTGCTGGACTTCCTGAGAAATCAGGCCATAGTGAAAAAACTTCAAGGACATGGGAGCTGATACTTCTGCTGCGGTGAATTAGTTCATTCACTCTGGCATATTTTCCTCCAGTGCTCAATTTGTAAACAGCACACCTCCAGCTGAGTTGCCCTAGATCATTTCCTGTTGTTGTTTTTTAAATTGGGAGAGGACAAAAATCCTACATTCTAGGCTCAATTAGCTGATGAGAAATATGGCACCATGCCCCGATGTACGGCTACAAAATCATGCTGCACTTCAGGTTTGAGAGATCCCTGTGGCCTGGACAACTGGGCCTATCATCTCCTGCCATCAACAAGCTATCTTCCCTTCCTTGGTGCACATAATGGAGGGCAGATGACAGATTAAGAGCTTACAGGTGCATTTAACTTCCATGTGTGTCTTATCCATCAGGTACAGGATACACAGGTAGAAATCTAAAGGTATGGAATAGGTTTTGATCAAACCAAGAGGTCTCAGGTTCCAATTTCAGATCTAAGAGTCTGGCCATTGTCCGTGTTCCTTTAATCAGATACCTAACCACACTTAAGGTACAATGTATACCTTAAGGTATAAAGTATAATGACTGTTCATAGTTCTGATGCTTTACGTTGATATGGTGACTGACAACAAGTGGTTACTATCATGAATTCATTTCCTGTCACCAACAAATTCAAGATAGGAATAACTCTGTTATCTGGGAAGGAAAGACTGTGTAAGGAAGACTTTGTGAAACGTGTGATAAAGTGTGCCACCACTGCACAAATTTGGACAACGTGAATTCATATGTAAAAAAAAATTATATACTAACAAATTGGCATCCAGACATCGGAACGTCTGAGTGGTTGGCTTTACAGGCTTGCTCCCATGAATTCATTAATTTTGCAATGAGTCCAACTCCCCATTTCAGAGGACTGTATATTCTGTACCACTTAAATACTATTTCTGCAGAATTTGACTGTGTCACTCAAGAGATTTTTAAAAACAATGATTAGCTAGGTAGCATGGATAGGCCTTTTTTCTTTTAAAAATATTTATTTATCTGAAAAGTAGAATAGAGAAATGGGGAGATAGAGAGAGAGACAGACAGACAGGGTGAGAGAGCACAAAGCAGTATCTTCCCTCTACTTGTTCACTCTCCAAATGGACACAATAGCCAGTCCACCTCAGGCTGAAGCCAGGAGCCTAGAACTCCAGCTGGGTTTCCTATATAAGTGGCTAGGTTCCAAATAGTAAGGCTTTCTTCCACTGCTTATCAGGTGCATTAGTAGAGAGCTGGATTGGAAACAGAGCCTCAGAGTTGTCTTAAGAGACTGGATGATAAAAACTGAATCTGTAGCACAGACTCCAAAGTTACTTACTGTTTCCTGCCATTCCACCCAAAGTCATGTTTCATAAATAACTCCTCCCTAGTAATCTAAGGCATCAAAACCCATGGGATAGCAAAATGATAACCTTAGGAAGTAAAGGAGAAGTGGCCTGCTGAGAACAATCTAGCATTCATCAAGGGGAGAACTCCCCAGGAGCTTGGGAGACCCAGCTTCCAGAGACTATTCCCACAAAGGATGACCAGGTTGCAGATTCTTATTTGACATCATACAGTCACTGAGCAAAGAACACAGGCCTTCTGATACAGGGGCACACATGAGCCTGCGTGACCGACTCTCTAGATACTAGGTTCTCCACCTGTGAAAAGAATATGAACATGATGATCTCTAACATTGTCCTGGCTCTAAAAGTTTTGATTCCATGAACATTGACACCATCAGAATGTTATCCTCCAATAAATGTGGTCATAATACCCGTGGCTTAATTTTAATGCAGTCGTAAATTAGAAAAGAAATTTTGGGGCCAGCGCTGTGGTGCAGCGGGTTAGCGCCCTAGCCTGAAGCGCCGGCACCCCATATGGGCACCAGTTCTAGTCCCAGCTGCTCCACTTCTGATTCAGCTCTCTACTATGGTCCGGGAAAGCAGTAGAAGATGGCCCAAGTCCTTGGGCCCCTGTACCCACGTGGGAGATCTGGAAGAAGCTCTAGCTTCTGCTCCTGGCTTCAGAGCGGTGCAGCTCTGGCCATTGTGGCCAAGTGGAGAGTGAACCATCAGATGGAAGACCTCTCTCTCTGCCTCTACTCTCTCTGTGTAACTCTTTCAAATAAATAAATAAATCTTTAAAAAAAAAGAAATTTCATTATTTATAAAAGCAAGGAATCATAAACAATGACTGTCCAACTATAAAGGGTGGGTTAAATAAATCACAAAAGATACAAATAGAATCTAGGTAAACATTTCAGGTCATTGTTTTAAATGAGCATCTATGAGATTAAAAAGTTACTGATCCCAAGTCTTTGAAATATACACATATAGATGCTTAGAAAATAAAAATATCTAGAATGGTCACCTCTAAATGTAAGCAAACTATACATAGGTCTTAACTTTCTTCTCTTGTGGTTCTCTGCATTGAAAGGTTTTATTTTTTACATAAACAAAGATTATATTCAAAATCAGGAAAAAAGCTATCTTACAAATAAGATTTCTTAAATTTAAAATAGCAAAGGCAGATGTTCAGTCTGGTGGTTAAGACCTGGGTTTGGATGCCACGTCCCACACTGGAGTGCCTAAGTTTGAGTTTGATTCCAGCTACAGCTCTGGACTCCAGTTTCCTGTTAATGCACACCCTGGGAGGCAGCAGGAGATGGCTCATGTAGTTGGACCCCTGCCACACCAATTGGAGGCCTGTTTTGGATTCTCAGCTCCTGGCTTCAAGCTGGCTCAGCCCCAGCTGCTGTAGGCATTTGGGTGGGTGTACCAGAGGATGAGAGCTCTCTCCTGCTTCTCAAATAAATGAATATATTTTTAAAGATAAAACAATAGTTCTCTAATCTGAGCTTAATAAATAAATAAATAAAATTTTAAGAATAAAAGATAGGGCTGACACTGTGGCATAGTAGATAAAGCTACCTCCTGTAGTGCTGGCATCCCGTATGGACACCAGTGAGAGTCCCAGCTGCTCCTCTTCTGATCCAGCTCTCTGTTATGGCCTGGGGAAGCAGTAGAAGATGGCCCAAGTCCTTGGAACCCTACACTCTCATGGGAGACCCGGAAGAAGCTCCTGGCTCCTGGCTTTGGATCGGCGCAGCTCCAGCTGTTGCCGCCATCTGGAGAGTGAACCAGTGGATTGAGGACACTCTCTCTCTTTCTCTCTGCCACTGCCTCTGCCTCTGTAACTCTGCTTTTAAAATAAATAAATAAATCTTTAAAAAAGATGTATAACTACACATAAGACAATTTAAAAAAAAATAAAAGATAAAACTGAAGCTCTCTAATCTGAAACTAACACTATTTTATTTCAACTAAAACCTTCAGAGGATGAGCCTCCAACTCCAAAATTCAAGAAAAGGATCCTGTGACAGCACAGCATAATTTTTGCTGTGCATTTGTAGGATGATAACCAGTGACATAAAGGTAAACCTAAAATCCTATCTTTAACGCTCAGTCACTGAGCAACGTCATATGTACCTTCAAACTCCTCCACGATATCCAGATGACATCTGAAATGATTCAGTATACCAGTCCACCAAAAGGAAAATGGTTGCTCTAATGTCTTAAGTTAAAGAAAGATGTTCTGGGGCTAGCAGTGTGGCATAGCGATTAAAGCCGCCACCTGCAGTGCTGGCATCCCATATGTGCGACGGTTTGAGTCCCAGCTGCTCCACTTCCGATACAGCTCTCTGCTATGGCCTAGGAAAGCAGTAGAAGACAGTCCAAGTCCTTGGGACCCTGCACCCAATAGGAGACACAGAAGAAGCTCCTGGCTCCTGGCTTTGGATTGGCGCAGCTCCAGTTGTTGTGTGCCTTTCCTTCTCTATGTAACTCTGACTTTCAGATAAATAAATCTTAAAAAAAAAAAAAAAAAGAAAGAAAGAAAGATGTTTCAGGGCTGTTGTGGCACAACAAGTAAAGCTACAATCTGCGATGCAATCTGTGATGCCAGCATCCCTGGTACCTGTTCCAGTACCCACTGCTCCAGTTTTCATCCAGCTCCCGGCTAATGTACCTGGGAAAGCAGTAGAAAATTGCCTAGATCCTTATGCCCCTGTCACCCATGTGGGAGACCCAGAAGCTCCTGGCTTTAGCCTGGCCCAGTCCCGGCCATTGGGACCATTTGGGGAGTGAACCAAAGGATGGAAGGTCTCTCTTTCCCTCTCTCTCTTTCCTTCTTCCTCCCTCTTTCTCTCTCTGTAACTCTTTCAAATAAATAAATATTAAAAAAAAAAAAGAAAGATGTTTCTTTTCCCTTGTTGCCATGGATCCTAAGTGTTGGGAGAGTGTGGAGAAATAAAGAACCATTTGAAAATCTGATAAAAGCCTAGCTTCTCTCCAGGAACCCCTCCCTCCCTCAGTGTTGTGCATTCAAGTCTCCTTGAGCTTGTCATGTCTCTAATACACAGAACAATTTCAAATGTCTGAACATTTGTCAAAAATTATACTTGTCTGTATTGTTTTGACAGTCCCCCAGAATCAGACCACCAGACATGGATCAGAGTACAGGTTATTTATTTTCAAAGTGGGCAAGTGGCATAGGCCAGGGGAGGAAGTCAACACAGAGAGCATTAGTAAGTTGCTGCTGTGAATAAATGGGATTTATTCCTGCTGGAAACTTGTGGGGGTCTGCAGAGGATATGCCTCAGAGATATTCCACATAGGGGCTGAAGAAGCTATACTACAGGCAGAGGGTTTCTGCACAGGGCAAGAAGTCTCTATCACTTTTCATCTGTCCAACACAGGTGGCAGGGGAGCTATTCAAGTAAAAGTCACAGGGGCTTACAGCAGGTAGCTACTGGGTCACAAACTCCAGCAGAGATGGGCAGAGCACAGACAGAACACACTGCAGATCCTTCCTCGCCATTAAGTACAAGAAGAAAATGAAAATGCCCTTAATTGGATTAAAACGTAAACAGAAAGTTGCCTACAAATACCAAGCTCCTGTGCTAGGCACTCTGCTGGGTGCTGAGGAACAACAACAACAACAAAAAATGAATAAGTCAGTTTCATGATTTTAAAGTCCACAATTTGGCAGGGAGACAGTACAGAGAAAAGTTATCAAAAAAAAAAAAAAAACCCACTCTAATAAAAGGATTCAAAAACTAAGGGCAAAGGTTGTTGGCATATCACATGGAAAGATGAGCTTCTGTGAAAATACATAATATTTCCTGGTTAAAAGATAAGAGCAGAAATGCCTCCCTGACATAAGCCAAAAACAAAACAAAAAACAAACAACAACAACGAAAAGTCCACAATCTGCCAATCTACAATTCTCTCCAACCCACCAGAGCAGAAATCCCAGGGTAACCAACCAACCCAGCATGGATGGAAAGACAGGTACCTCCAAGGTTGGGCTTCCTTATCTGTGGTAGATGATGCTGGATGCCGGTTGGAATGGAGCTTAAATGTTTAGCAAGCTGGTAAAAGCTGAATGTGGGCAAGTAGAACAGAGAACTCAGTGGGGCTGCAGGCCAGAGGTGGATCCTTATCCACTTGAAAGCTCTTCCCCAAGGACCGAGACATTCATAAAAGAGACTGGCAGCGTCCCAACACATGTCCCACCAGGTGCAGACCTGGGGAGAGGCATGGTGGACAGTGTGGGAGGGGCAAGAAACTTCCCAGATTCTTCTCTCCCTTCTCTTATGGAACAACAACCTTACACTGCTGAGGGAAGGGCACAAACCTTGTCTCCTTTAGGGCACAGGTGAACATCCATTGGGCCTGAGAATTTCTGTCAGTACTTCTAAGCCATTTCATTTTACTATAAATTAAAAACAACATGCTTTA
This sequence comes from Lepus europaeus, assembly GCF_033115175.1. NCBI lineage: Eukaryota > Metazoa > Chordata > Mammalia > Lagomorpha > Leporidae > Lepus > Lepus europaeus. The sequence goes on along the minus strand of NC_084827.1, from coordinate 100,562,953 downwards.
GGGGCTGGCATTGTGGCATAGTGGGTAGAACCACCACCGGCAATGCTGACATCCTATAAGGGCCCTGGTTCCTGTCCCAGCTGGTCTGCTTCTGCTCCAGCTTCCTGATAATGGCCTAGGAAAGCAACAGAACATGGCCCAAGTACCTGGACCCATGTCACCCACGTGGGAGACCAGGATGAAGCTCCTGGCCCCAGGCTCCAGCCCGGCCATGCTCCAGCTGTTGCAGCTATTTGGCGAGTGAACCAGCAGAGGGAAGATGTCTCTCTCTCAAATAAATATTAAAAAAAAAAAAAATGCTGTCACAAGCATAGCTCTTAGCCCCAGGTCACTAACCTGTCTTTCCTCCAGAAACACTACAGAGCCACCTGGGGAGAGGGCTCTCTTAGGGCCTTAGAGGGGAGGAGAGACACTGATAACCCAAGGCGCAGCTTTGGTGGGGAAAACCTTTAGATAGAGAAAACCTGAGCATGATAACAGATGGTAGGAGGGAAGCCAGAGAGCAGACTTCACGGAGATCTGAGTAAGGAGGAGGGGTTATAAATCACCCAGCAGGAATTTTCTTTCAAATTTTATATCAGTGAGAGTGCTTAGGCATGCAAGTTTAATTTTTGCTTAAAATGGGGGGAAGCCCTACATGAATAGATTCCTGGATTAAAGTTAGTATCAGACTTAATTTTTACAGTCGAGAACAATTAAATTGTCTGCTCAGATTTTCTGGATCATGAGAGCTATTCACACTGAAATGTCTAGCATTTTGCTCATTGTCAAAAAAAAAAAAAAAAAACCTTCAAGTGCTGACATGTAGGATTGTGCTTTATTTCAAATTGTGCACATCACTGCAGCCACAGAGGCTCATCTCACATGTGCAAGAAGACATACTGGAAGCAGGAGTCAGCTCTTCTAATTGATTTGACATAAGCAGTGGCATCCAACCTAAATATCAGTGAATGCCTGTGTTTAACATTTCTCCAATCTTATTCACAGTCACAAAATCAGAATAATTTCTTTCTCATATTAACTGCCATTTATTGAACTAAGCATTACTTCAAAGAAAAGGAGAACTAGTCATTGAAAAGTAATTCCTTTTATAAGTACCCCATTAAACTAACAAAGTAACTTAAACACTTTTGATTATTGAAAAATTAAACATGTCTAAATTATTCAGCCTTGTTCTACACATAGCCAAAATTCACACATATCTTTGTCAAATAGTTTCTGAAAGGTATAGAGTAAAAGTACAATCTTCCTCAGCCTTTTTTTTTCCCCTGCTCTGAAAAAGCCTTAAAAAATCTAGTGCAAAACTGAAGATTAAAATTAAATTGTTAATGGTAGAATAAAAAACCATCTTCAGGATGACCCCCTGAGTCCTAACATGTTTGTCATAAAACTGAGACAGGCAAAGGGAAAGGACATGCACATCTCTTACAAGCCATACCTTTCCTAACTTTTTAAAAGCAGTGAAAAATGAGACATAGGCTATAGAATGGACTTCTGTTAAATGTTACAAGCATGAAATGTTAACAGACATCAATTAAAAGCAACTCAAATTGTATCTTAGTATTTTTTGTTTTGCTTTGTTCTGACGTTCACGGAGTTATAAATCATATAGAATTTGTGTGGTTAAAAAAGGTCAGCATTGAGATGGGAAGGACTCTGCTTTGATTTCCCTCTGGTTAGGAAGCAAGGTGAAGGTGATACTCCACATGCTAAATGAGTTCTGGTTCTTATGGGGATCACTCCACTCCGCATATCAAAATTTCTAAGTGTATCATGCAGTTTTTCTTTTTAATTTCCAGAACAAAACTACAAATCAGAGATGTTCAGAACACGGTTCTCCTCCTTTCATCCCAGAAACTTGGACAAGATTGAAACAGAATCTTCTTGAGGACAGGTACTTTGCCTGTGGTACCTTTGCTGCTCTGCAGGCTCCATGGACAGAGAGAGAAGAGGAAAAGCCAGGGCCCCTGGCAGACAGGAAGGGTCCACACCCTAGGAGATCCTCAAGCCTTGCTGGCATCAGCAAGGACACTTCTTAGTGTCCTTCGAGGCTTATTCTGGCTACCCCACTTCCAAGAATGACAATATGAGAGACAGCACAACCAAAGGGACTAGGACATGTTCAATTCTGCATCTCTTGCCACACCTTACACCAGGCCTCAAGAAATCAATGGGTACTGATGAGAATTCATGGAATTTCACTCAAAGTGTCAGCAGATAAGTTCAACAGCAATAAAAAAGAGAGAGAGAGAGAGAGAGAGAGAGAAAATCTTAAGTGAAAAATAACACATTTTTGTACATTAAACGCTTTGCATAATTCATTAATCAAATACATAGTCTTATTTGGTTTTAAGAAATACATATTTGGTCTATCTCAGGTCCTGGCGTAGGATTCCTGAAATCCTGTAACTTCCTCAGTGATAGAGGTGAGAGGAGCATCATTTGCATGGTATTTGCTCTTGGTCCACACTTGCTCACACAAGAGCTTCTTTGAATCCAGGAACAACCATTGTGAGTCTTTTTGCATGCAGTGAGTGTGGGAACTGAATTGTAGGTCACCCAGTTGGTGTCTGGAGAATTGGAGATGCTTACTGTGATGGGAAAACCCCACACGTGTGGTGTCAGTGATGAGTGTGGAAAAGGTTTTTTCTCTTTTAGTGCTGTTTCACTTCAGTATAGAATCCTGAACCACAAACTGAACTTCTGGGATATTTTAATACCCTTTAAAAAGAGTTACCAACTCTTTTTATTCCTCACTGTGACTCTCTTAATTTTAATTTCCTTGCCTGTGAAATAAAGGTAATGTACCACCTATTTTACAGTTACTGAATGGATTAAATGAGTATTAATATAACTACTTTCTAAATTGTAAAACTATTATTTTGCTTGGTTACTCTAAAAGAATCTGCAATGTTATTATTTTATGTATAAGCAGTCCCAGCTACTCTCTTTACCAGATCCACTACAACTTACTGCAATGTTCCATGCCTGCCTATTACACTGTAGCACTGCCATGTGTGCTATTTACCACTTGAAATCTGGCTACTACAAACATGGAACTGAACTTTTAAAATAGTTAAATAAGGGTCGGCGCTGTGGTGCAATAGGCTAAGGCTCTGCCTGTGGTGCCAGCATCCTTTATGTCCCCGCTGCTCCTCTTCTGATCCAGCTCTCTGCTTATGGCCTAGGAAAGCAGTGGAAGATGGCCCAAATACTTGGGCCCCTGCACCTGTGTGGGAGACCCAGAAGAGGCTGGCTCCTGGCTTCAGGTCAGTCCAGCTCTGGCCATTGGGGTCATTTGGGGAGTGAACCAGCGGGTAGAAGACCTTTCTCTCTGTCTTTCCCTCTCTCTTGTAACTATACCTCTCAAATAAATAAGTAAATAAATAAATAAAAGTCTTTTAAAAAATTAAAACTAAGACATTTAAAAAATATTTAAATAGGTTATAAGGCCAATGGTGCCAAATTCAATATCACAACCCTACCTGTTCTGAAACATATAAACATGTCATGGTTAAAACAAAAATTTCAAGAAATAAAGCTTTGTTTTCTCAGTCACAGTTCTCATTCTTTGAATAAGTGACGGGAGTATATAAAAGTAAAAGACAACAGTGAAGGGAAGTAAAATATACCTGATAAGAAACTTATTTTGGCAAATAAGGTCTCCAAAAAATCTGAATGACACATACCAAAGAATGGAAGATAATAGGTGCCTAGCAAACAAAGGACAAATGAGAGACAGCCTGTTTGATTACATCTCAATATGTATACATTATGTGTTGATATTGCCCTCCAAAATCACCAACAAGAATAATGTCCACTTTCTTAGTGACACTGACATGAATATACTTCTCTCAAGAAAACAGAATATATTCAAAGGACATTGACAAAAGATAAGTTAACAAATAGATATTTTGAAGTTCCAATATGACAACAGAATACCACAATGGGTCGTATATCATTAAAAGCTGGAGAACAGGAAGTGGTATGTGTAGAATGAGGGATCACTGTTGTTCAGCATGGTCTGAGAAGGTCACACAGGAGAGGAAGGATTTGAACTAGGTGTTGGATGGCAAAGATTTGAACAGAGAGTATGGGGAGGCAGGGAACAGAAAGAAGCAGAGATAAGTTTTGCTGATGCATAAGTTTCAGGAAGCCAGTAATGAGGGTTAGACTATGAAGGTTCTTAAATAGCAGGTATGAGTCTGGAAGTGATCCTTCAGAGTAAATAATGGGAAGTCACTGAAGGATTAGAGGAGAGAGAGACAACTAAAGTTGTAAACAGAGTATTCAATTAATCCATTCACTCAAAGCAAGCATATGGTGCTTAACAGGAATATGGCTAGGTTGTGGAATTACAATGAGAGCTATGGCACCACATTAACCTGGGCTTACAACATGGCCAGGAAACAGACCCAGAAAAGACATGCAGGCAATGTGACAAGAGCTCACAGTAGAGTTATATGCAAACTGCTGAAAAGCGCAGGGGAAGGTCAGGGGAAGGTCGTAGTAGGTCTGGAAAAGCTTCTCCTAGGAGGGGTCAGTGAGTTGGATCCTGAAAATGAAAAACAGCTCACCAGGCAAAGAAGAACATGTAGAAAAACCTTCAGGAAATAGAAAACTTGTTGGGAAGATCCTATTTCTATGAAATCAAAGGGCAAGGTTATATCATTCAAATATAGAAAAAGGAATCAAATTCCTAAAATCACAACATTAAGAATGTTACTGTACACCTATATTTTAAAATTGATTGCAGGGTCAAAATTTATCTTGTTGGCTATGGCTTCAGATGAATGATAAATTGTAATAAAAAATATCATACTGAACATAAGCAATATACAATAATGCATAAAACTATTTAAATAATCTGATGGTGGAGGCAGGTATTGGTGCAGCAGTTAAGTCATTACTTGGATGCATACCCCATAAGAAAGTGCCTGGTTCTAGTCTTGGCTACTCTGCTTCAGATCCAAGTTCCTGCTACTACTGTTTATCTGAGAGGCAGCAGTGATGTCTCAAATGTTAGGGCCTTACCACCCAGATAGAAAGACCTGCACTGAGCTCCCAGATCCTGGCTTTGGTCTGGCACAGTTGATGTGGGCGTGTGGGGAGTGAAACAGCAGATGGAAGCTGTATGTCACTCTCTCTGCCTTTCAAACAAAAATGAAAATAAATATATAAAAATTTTTAAAGTAATCTGATGATCTTTTACATTATAAAAATAAGCATCTGGCCTTCAAGACAGAAAAGACATTAATAACAACTAATCAAATTGTAAGTTACAAACTCTTTATTTAGGCTAAGTACTATTTCAACATTTTTCTCAGGCAGAAAGTATGTACAATAATCATGCTAAATAAGGTGGGAGGGGTTAGACAACCATTCATTAGAAATGGTCTTTTTTCTTTTAGGAAAGAATCATTGAAAGCATTAGGTGTATTTGTTGGCTTCAACCTGAAAGTGGATTGATTCCAATCATAGACAAGGATACTGTCCCATTTTACATCCCCACTTTGTGAGCATGGTGGACAGTAAGCATTTTTTGGTAAGAATATTACCTATGACCGTATCTATATGTGAAATTCTGAAGGGGCTGGCACTGCAGCATAGTGGGCTAAGCCTCTGCAGCACCAGCATCCCATGGGAGCCAGTTCATGTCCTGGCTTCTCTTCTTCCAATCCAGCTCTCTACTTATGGTTGGAGAAGGGAGTGGAAAATGGCCAAATGCTTGGTTGGGCCCCTACACCCAAATGGGAAAACGGGAAGAAGCTCCTGGCTTCAGATCAGCCCAGCTCCAGCCATTGCGGCCATATACAGAGTGAACCAGTAGATGGAAGACATTTCTCTTTGTCTATAACTCTACCTCTCAAATAAATAAATTAAAAATCTTTAAAAACAATTCTGTAAGAGCCAGCACTAACAATTACATTTCAAACATAATATTCTTGGGACCAGTGCCATGGTACAGTGGGTTAATCCTCCCGCCTGTGGCATCAGCATCCCATATGGGCGCCGGTTCTAGTCCAGGCTGCTCCACTTCCAATCCAGCTCTCTGCTATGGCCTGGGAAAGCAGTGGAAGATGGCCCAAATCCTTGGGCCCCTGCACCCGCATGGGAGACCCAGAGGAAGCTCCTGGCTCCTGGCTTTGGATTGGCGCAGCTCCAGCCGTGGCAGCCATTTGGGGAATGAACCAACAGAAGGAAGACTTTTCTCTCTGTCTCTCCCTCTCAATGTCTATAACTCTATAAAATATAAAACTCAAATAAAATCTTTAAAAAACCATAATATTCTTATAAGTAATTAAATTTGCCTGCTACCCCAGAAGAAAACAAAATATGACAGTACCAAGAAAATAAACCATGATGTTAAGTTACAAACCCACTTTAACAATTCCACTTCAAATCAATGCTGAGGTTTTGTTAAAAGTAAGTCAACTCACAGGAAGTAGTATTTATAAAACAGCAACAAAAGGGAAATATTACTAAACAGGTTTTTGTGTTCTACCAAAGATAAAAATCTATCTTTGAAACACTTTTATTTTAGTCTGCCAATACATCAATAATAGTGACTGAATTACTAAGGCCTCTGTCAGTGAATAATTTTTATATGAAAGCTTTGAAAATTATAATTTAATGCAGTAATTTAATTCCTGTGCACTTTCCCAGAGAAATGCAAACTTATGCTAACACAAAAACCTACATACATATTAATAACATGTCTTTTTGTAATAGGTACAAAATAGAAACAATAGGTCATGGTTAAATAAACTGTGCTACATCATATTTTGGAATATTACTTGGTAATAAAGCAGAACTGCCTATTCATACATGCAGCAACCTGGATCATGATCTCCAAAGAATTATGCTAAAAAAATACAAATTACAGATTGAATGATTTTGTATATATAACAGTCATTAAATGACAAAATTACACAAATGAAGAACAATTCATGGTTGCCAAGGATTAAGGAGGGGTGAGGGCAGGAGAGACACAGGGCCATTGTTGTACAAGGGCAAAAGAAGGGTCTTTGTGGTGGAACTGTTTGAGATCTTGATTACATCAATGCCAATATCCTGGCTGTTCAGCAAGATTGTCTGCAATGGGAGAAACTGGGTAAAGCGTACCTTTACATAAAGGTAAAGGGATCTCCTTAGATTATTATTCTTGCAATTGTATGTGAATTTGTGATCACTTCACAGTAAGACTGGGGATGAGCATTCAGTAATGGTTAAAACGCCACGAGGGGCACCTGCAGTCCATATGGGAGTGCCTGGCTCCACTCCCTACTTTCAGCTTCCTGCCGATGAGCACCATGGGAGGCAGCAGGCTCAAGTGGTTGGATACCTGTCCCACACGGGAGACTTGGAACAAGTTCCTAACTTCCAGTTCCATGAGGCCTACCCCCAGCCATTATAGGCATTTGGGCAATGAACCAGAAAATTAGAACATTCTCCTTGTCTCTCACATGAATAAAATATTTTTTTTTAAAAAATTACACAAAATATATTTTAAAAAATCAGAGTTTGTCAACTGTTATCATGGTAATTACCTGAGGTAATCACCTGAGGGAGAGACAGCCAAATGTAAGAACATTTCTAACCATATTATTAAAACCAAGCAATAGTCTACTGAACCCATTTGATCAAAATAACTATGACACTTCATATGTTACTATTCATAACATTTATGTGATTGACTTTATAGAACTTAACATTTAATGATAATTTTCCTTTGAAAAGCTGTGTGTGTTTTAAATTACAACTACTTCTGTACTCAGATCTTCAGGTGATGAGACGAAACGTATTACAGCTTGAACACCCTAAATTCAAAAACACAAAATGCTTGAAAATCTGAAACACTTGTGCAGTTTTTGGTAAGGGATACTCACTCTGTCCTAACTCATGAAAGGCAAGGATACAGCTTCCTCAATGTCCCTCTTTCAAAGCCTGGCCAGGCTTGTATTGGTGCTGATGGCTGCCTAGGAACAGTCTGAAAGAATATCATGTGTGGCTGGTGCTGTGGTATAGTGGGCTAAGCCTCTGCCTGTGGTACCAGCATCCCATATGGGTGCCAGTTTGTGTCCTGGCTGCTCCTCTTCTGATTCAGCTCTCTGCTTATCACTTGGGAAAGCAGTGGAAGATGGCCCAAGTGCTTGGGCCCCTGCACACATGTGGGAAACCCAGAAGAAGCTCCTGGCTCCTGGCTTCAGATCAGCACAGTTGAGGTCTTTCTAGGGAGTGAACCAGTGAATGGAAGATCTTCCTCTCTCTTCCTCTCTCTGTAATTCTGCCTCTCAAATAAGTAAACAGTCTTATAAGAAAAAAGAATATCATGTATAGGCATCACACTGTGGGTATCATCTAGGCAATTAAGGTTAAAATGAGTACAAATCAATTTGTTTAAAACTTTCTAATTAATGTTTTTACTAGGAAATTTGATATAATGAATTATTTATCTAGTGAGTTGTGTTACAAAGGCAATTTTTTAAAAAGGCAAATGAAATTGTCCCCTTGAAACATGCATCATAAATGGTATTAAGGGACTCGAACTAGTTTACAAAGCAGTTTACAAAATGATGGGGGGGCGGCACCCTGGCTCACTTGGTTAATCCTCCGCCTACGGCGCTGGCATCCCATATGGGCACCAAGTTCTAGTCCCGGTTGCCCCTCTTCCAGTCCAGCTCTCTGCTGTGGCCCGGGAAGGCAGTGGAGGATGGCCCAAGTGCTTGGGCCCTGCATCCGCAGGGAGACCAGGAGGAAGCACCTGGCTCCTGATCGGCGCAGTGCCAGCCACAGTGGCCATTTGGGGGATGAACCAACAGAAGGAAGACCTTTCTTTCTCTCTCTCTCTCTCTCTCTCTCTCTGTCTCTCTGATTATAACTCTACCTGCCCCCCCCCCAAAAAAAAAATAGAGGATGGGTATTAGGCAGAAAGAATATCCAAGAGAAAATTCATAAAGGTGCTCCCAAAGTGGAACTCAACATTCAATCATTCATGGTAACCAGAATCAGCAGGTGGTCAAGATGAAGTCATGCAGAAAGACCAGATGTTAGTACGTTAGGGGACAAGAAGTTGACCTGTAGGAAGGTGGATTTACAGATTTATTGTTTCTATAGAACAGTGTCTTCAAAGTTCCTAAGGCTATTTTGGAAGGTTGATGCTTGCCAATACACTATGTGAAGATTTCAGAGTGACACTTATTTTTCATCTTTCAACAGTTTGAGCTAGACATTTAATAGCTGAATTATTTAGCAGAGGTATCAAAATAATAGGAGTGCTTGTGAAAGTACAGTTGGGTTTTCTGATTCTCAATTCACTGCCTTGTTAAAACTGACTTTGCTTCTCATTCAGTCACTGACAAATTGACAATAAGTGGTAAAAATCCATTGGTGCATCACTCAGTATGAGATTCAATGTAAGATTCAAAGAGCCCATTTATTCTAGCAAATTTCACATGAGATTTTCAAAACATTCTTCTGTTTACTCATAAAAGAATGGGATATTTTCAGTAATAAGCTTGGACTTATAAAGGCACATAAATTGCATAAAAAAATAAAAGAAAAGCACAGAACACAATAAACCAAAGTACTGCTAGATGAAAATAAAAATAAGTACTACAATGGCAAGTCTTCAGGCATTAAACTATGGTTCTTCATAAATAATGTATTTTCATTATGATACATTATTTTACATAGGCTACATGATAGAGTATTTCAAGAGAATAATCAAGTTCATGATTATAACCTGCTTCGAAATTACCATGTTATCATTTTCAGATGCAGGCTCTTTGCAAAGAAAGCCAATGGTAGTGGTGGTGGTGGCATCTATCTGTTTAGATTCAGGTAACTAATCAACTTACAAACACCTAAAAAAGCAGGAGTATGAACTAAAACCTACTCAGTTTACAGCACATCCTAAACACCTGTAGAATAATTGCACCTATTTCTTTACATAGCAAAGTGTCTATGACCATCTTTCCCAGTTCAAGTGCTTTATCTTCCCCAACTGGATTGTAAAGTTTGCCATGGATTTCTTAAAGACAGAGACATTACTGAATCCAACAGATTATAAAATCCCTTTTTGGGTACAAGGCTTAGCAAAGAGTCTGATATAGAGCAGGGGATTGATGAATGTTGGTTGAAATAAACTAAAATGAATCACTTTAAAATAAGATATACTGAAATAGAACACAATAACTCACACACAGTAGGACTCCAGCAAGTTTGAGTATCTGAAGCACAATTTGTCTACCATCCCCTCACTTACAACCCTGGTGGCAGTGAAGAATAAGTTATCTCTCATTAGATCAGTCCTTGCTGTCCACTCAATTTAAGGCACCGTGTCAGAATACATGATGTATTTCACTGCAAAATGGTTATTACTGGCTTTCATTTTACATGACTGTTTAAGATTCTCAAGAAGGTATGGAAACTGAAAAAGGCTGTTCAAGTGCCTGCTCTGGTCATGGCTCTGACAATTCACTGATTATTGTACACATTAGCAATATAACTGATTCCTTTGAAAGCAGCAGACTTACTACATTAGCAAATGAAATTACTATTTTGTGGACATAAATGTTTATATAAGTTCTATGTACATTCAAAACTCCCCGGTGAGAGAGAACAGATCTAGGAGGAAACTGTTTTCACTTAATTTTTTAAATTATTATTTTTCTTCTTCTAGAAGAGAACAAATCTGAGTTTAAAAAATTCATCTTCTCACTTGGTGAATCCTCTGCCTGCAGCGCTGGCATCCCATATGGGCACCGGGTTCTAGTCCCGGTTGCTCCTCTTCCAGTCCAGCTCTCTGCTGTGGCCCGGGAAGGCAGTGGAGGATGGCCCAAGTGCTTGGGCCCTGCACCCGCATGGGAGACCAGGAGGAAGCACTCGGCTCCTGGCTTCGGATCGACGCAGCGCTGGCTGTGGCGGCCATTAATTGAGGGGGTGAACCAACGGAAGGAAGACCTTTCTCTCTCTCTCTCTCTCTCACTCTCTCTCTCACACACACACACACACACACACACATTGTCTAACTCTGCCTGTCAAAAAAAAAAAATCATGAAACACATTTTCACAGCACTGGTAGGCTGTCTATATGTAAAAATTAGAGTTGAAAAATTACCCATATCCCAGGAGATCTGGATCACTGAGTTCCTATGAACTTAAGTATTCATAGAAAACATATTTTCAGATGAACAACTTTGTCTCAGTTGTTGAATTTCCTTGAGGACAAATCAAACCATGCAGGCAAATGATAAGTTGGGCCTTTCTCATTTTAAGATTCTAGTCCCCACTAACTACCATTGTAACTCCCCTTCTGTTTCCACGCAACTTCTCAGAAATTCTGTCTCAGAGTGAAGCCTCCAATGGGCACAAGCACATGGTGAACAAATGAGCCCTGCAGGGCATGGCTGTGGCACACTGTGAGACGTGCAGCACCCATCAGGATGCACTGCTCAGTTCCTGCCTATTTTCACATTGAAGAGCCCAGGGGATCCGCAGATCATGTGTTCATGGGGATGCAACACTTCTATTTTCAGAGACAGAGAATTTCAGGTAAACAACTTCAACTTTCTCCATTTATCCCAAAAGGTAAATTGCAATAAATTCTTGAAAAGTCAGGACATTCTTGATGAGGAAAAAATGCAATGAAAAGAGAATGCTTGATGTTCTAGGAAATGGTAAAAGCAAAGTACTAGATGGGCTCCAGAGAGCATCAAGTCCAACTCCTTCATTTTACAGATAAGAAAACTAGCCCACAGGAATCAACTGATTTGCTCAAGGGATACACACCTGCCTAGCGGCAAAGTCAGGACTAGAACTAAAGTCTCCAGATATCTGTTAAATGATTGACTGCTGGTTTATATCAATATCTTCCAAGCCTCCCTACTGTTTTAAGTTCTTTGTTTTTGTTTTTTAAATTATTTGAAAGTCAGAGTGACAAAGCGGGTTGAGATGGTGGGACAGAGGGATCTTGTCTGTCTGGTTTGCTCCTCAAATTCCCTCAACAGCAGCTAGGGGTGGGCCAGGCTGAAGCCAGGAACCAGGAACTCCATCTGGGTCTCCCACAAGGGTGGCAGGTACCCAAGTACTTTGGCTATCTTCTTTCTGATGCCTCTCAGAATGCATTAACAGGAAGCTGGATTAGAAGCCAAGCAGGACTTGGTCACAAGCATTCTGAAATGGTATGTGCTGCACAATAACACCTGCCCACCCCCCTTTCCAAGATTTCCTTCCTTGCTTTGTCAGCATCCTGATCTCAAGCATTCACTTAAAAACAAAACGAAACAAACAAAAAATGATTAATTTCAGACAGAAAAGACAGCTTAGTGAGTTAATTTATAAGCAGCCTTTGGGCAAATGGTGTTAAATAATCAACACTCTAACAATTTTTTGCACATTGACTAGCAAAGACATTGTGCCAAATGACTACTACCCAGAATTAACAATTGCAACAATTGCATACATATGTAAAACGTATGTTTCATCTTTTGCAAGTGTTTCTCTTCTGCAAGATAATACTCTCACATGGTAATTCTATCAGTTTTCAGCTTTTAAAAGTAACACTTTGTTAAGGTGTGTTTACTCACACCTCCTACAACTTGTTGGTTAGTGGTGCTTAATGCCTTAGCATTGCCTACCAAAAGAAACTACATCTCTATTTTAAAAAGTCCTTAATTATCTTGCTGGATTCTCTCCTTTGTAGACAATCTCTTCCAGACTATCAAACTCATAGTAATTTTTCTTCAGTAGTTTATCTTTTCCCTGGAATATTCTATAAAAATCCATAATTATTTTGACTAAACCCACAGAAAGCAAGCCAATAACTTGCCTCACATACAATACATGCTGCCAAAAGCATCATAAAACAACATAATGTAAGAATAAGAGTAATGACTTAAATGTATTAACTGCTGGCCTTGGGCCAGGCCCTGTTTATAAGTGCTATGCATGGATTAACTCACTTAATCCTCACAGTAACCATACAAGGTGGATACTTCCATCACTCACTTTTATAGATAAGCAAAATGAGATCCAAAAAGATTACATAATTTGCCAAGTTACACAGCTAGCAAGCTGCAGTGCCAGAATTGATCCCTGACAGCCGAGCTGCTAACCATGACACCTCACTGCCTGCATGCCACTTGTGAAATCCAAAAGCCCTTCTCTGGCCTAAACTGTGTTAATCTTGGATGGGCTGGGGGCAGAGAGCAACACCATGAAAACACTGCATCCTTTACTCCTTCCCCTCACTTCCAAATAAAATGAACATGAATGAGGTTCAAAAGTCTCAAAAGAAAACTCCAATTTCCTTGTTGTATGATTTGGCATACAAGGAGGAACAAGATTGACTGTGTACTATGAATATGCATGCTTAGATAACTTTTTTCTTCCTGAAAAAAATAAGACACTGAGGGCTTCAGGAATCTGGAGCTGAAATGTAACTTAGTTCAACATAATCCAAATTCTGCATTTTTTTAGAAAGGAGGATGCCATCACCCAAATGTTAAATGGTTTGTCAAGATAATAGTTAGTGGCAGATTGCCTGAGTACTAGTTTGGGGTCTTTTTTTTTTCTCACCATCTTCATGTTGCAATTTAAGAGAAAGCCTAAAATGGACAAGAATTTCAGGAACCATCCATCCAAAGTATATTTGTAAATGGAGTGTGGGTTTTTATGAAAAGCTGCATTACAAGTTTCCCCAGGACAGGCCCTGAACGCTGGGAGAGTATTCTGATAGCCCCACTTCAATCACACAGTTTACCGAACTTGCATATGTAGTATGTGTATGACAAAACCCCTCCCTAATCTAAGTTTCACCTGGAATACAAGATACCACACGTACAGTTTTGGTCAGTGGTCCTCAGTCCCCTGAAAGGGGGCTTCCTCTGCCTCTGGAAGCAGACAGATGTGGCAGTGCAGGGAAGGGGGAGTGGGATGAACACCTCTGGATATTTGCAACTAACTGAATTTCTACTTAATACAACGATATCTAGAAGTCAAATACATCTTGGCTATCACAGAAAGAGCGTTCCTGTTTCCCCCGGCCCACTCTGTGCCTACTCTTCATGGTGACTTTTGGAGTTTGTGAGGACTATATGATAACAGCACCTGTTGACAGGCACTGGCACCCACCCAACAAAAACTGCTTCACGTGCCATGACTTAAATAACTCAGGCACTTCCATATTTTAATTCATATTTTTATAGCATTAAAATTTTATAATCCAATAGCTAATGATATTTTATCATCTGCAATGAATCATTAGAAATGAATCATGGGGGCTGGCACTGTGGCTCAGTAGGTTAATCCTCTGCATGTAGCGCCAGCATCCCATATGGATGCCGGTTCTAGTCTCAGCAGCTCTTCATCTGATCCAGCTCTCTGCTATGGCCTGGGAAGGCAGTGCAAGATGGCCCAAGCACTTGGGCCCCTGAACCTGTGTGGGAGACCTGGAGGAAGCTCCTAAATCCTGGCTTTGGATCAGCTCAGCTTCGATCACTGCGGTCATTTGGGGAGTGAACCAGCAGATAGAAGACCTTTCTCTCTGTCTCTCCCACTCACTGTAACTATCTCTCAAATAAATAAGTAAAATATTTTATAAAAACAGAATCATAACAATCTACAGTGTCATCAGGACTATTTATAAAATGATCAGTGATGTAGCCAACATTTATTGGTACATCAAATAAAAGAATATTCAAGTTATGAAAAGAAAAAACAATTTGGTCAAATGATGAATGAAATGTCCAAACCACTTCTAAGTTTAATTGAAGAGCACCATCATCTGACACCTCCAATTTAGTACAGGTAGCACAGCCCCAAAAGATTAAGGTAATTCCACTGCATTATTAAAGTGATGATATGAGAACCGTTTGATTGTTGGGAAACCAGCAAGACCCATATTGTTCTTAGCAACTGAAGGCCCTATCTCTTTAGCCTGGTATTTCTTACTGGTGGCATCAAACTGACCTACTGATCACTATTACTACTTCCTGGCAGTGTATGTAGCTTTGCAACCACATATCCTAAAAACTGTGCTCTTTGTCCCTACTCTCTTCTCTGCAACTATTGTTACTATAGTCTGGCATAAAATAGGTATTTAATTCTCCCAACATACCTAATGGATTGTTTCTGATTCTTCCTCTTCACTGCAAGAAAGTCACCAAGAAATGGTTTAGCACACTGAAGAAGCAACTATCTCCCAGTACAGTGGAGGCCTGAAGGCAACTTCCCAAAGTGACAGACAATTCCATGGATATATATGCTATAGAAAACCCCAGAACAACCACCACTCTTTCTTCCAGTTATGAATGAAGATAGGATATTCATTTTAGAATCAAGCAAAGTAGGGAGTTTCCTCTTGATTGAAAAAAAGACAAAGCATTCGTAAAACAGCTTAGTACTTCAAAGGCTTCAGTAAAGGACTGTGCTTACCAGATGGTTGGCATCACCCAGGGTATGAGAATTCTCTACTAAAATCAATCCCCAGTTATCAACATGGGAATCATTTAGTTTACAAATTGGCAATAATTGGATTTTTAAAAATTAATTAAAGTGAATTTCAAATTTTTATGTTAAGTCAGTTTGCCAATTTGCACAGATCAGAAAAGAGGGAAAATTGCAATTCTGAATTAATATAGGTTTAATCCAAGTGCTCAAGGTCATATAATTGCTAACTTTTTTTTATTAAACTGAATTTGATAGTAGTTTCTTTAAATTCAAACACATCAGAACTATTCACAGAATTAGATTTATTCAGCTAGTAAATGCAGCAATAATTTATTATTTTTCTGGTTGAAAGACATTTACTACTATTTTCTTCTTCCCTTCTGTCTTATGCTTCACATTACAACTTCTGCTCCCCATGTCCCTCCCAAAACAGTATAGGTAAGAATAAAGATAACTGAATACTTAGTTTTCCCAACTTAGACTCTTCAGTGGTAACACACAAGACACCAAATGCAGCACCCTCTCCTTATGTAATAATAGGGGGTGGGGCAACAATGCACTTTAGTCAAAACATGGTCTAATGTTTTTAATTGTGAAGGCTCATCAGTTTAAAAGCTTCCCCTCTTCAAATATCTTTAACAAATACAATGTATTTATAATTAGAAGCCTACCTTTACCCGAGGCAGGTAAACTATCTGCAAATCAATTATGCATATATATATATATATAGAGAGAGAGAGAGAGCGAGAGAGAGAGAGAGAGAATCTATACAATTGAACAGGTTTTCAAATTCTGAATGCAGCAGAGAAACTCAATTTGCTTTTGCTTTCTAATCTGGACTTCAAATCAAACCAACACATGTTAAATTCTGTTGTAATTTGATATTGTTACATAATAAAAGTTTCCTGTTGGCATTCATAAACACCTCCCAATATCCTCTACAGTGTTACTCCACACAAATTAAACCTCAAAATTAGAAGCCTCACTGATTATAGACTTACCTAAAAAAAAAAAAATAACACAGCAACCAAAAGATGAACATTACGGGATATAAAGTATTTCTTTTTCTATTTTCCTTTACCTTTGGGTCGTTTACCAAAAGGCTCTCATCGTATACTTTTCAGTGCCCTTGATTGACACAAAGTAAAGGATGCAAGACTGCTGATTGGTCGGGCAACTGACATTATTATTTTACTAAATCTGATACAAAATAACCAGCTACAGAGAGGCTTACAGTAAATGCAATCTCCAAAGAAAACTGTGTCAAATAAAAGCATACATAGTATGCTTTTCAACATCCAGATGCACTTATTTCCAACATTGATTGCTGTCATTTTCATGTTGCCATTTTCCATAACTGCTTCACAGGCACCAGAATTGAAGATACTTCCATAGCAATACACTGCATTAAAAAAAAAAAAAAAGCAGCATTCTTCTACTTTCCCTTCTAAAAAAATGCAAGTCTAATTCTAGGGAAGCATCTTATGTCAACATTTTGCTTTTCTGCATTAAAATGCATGCTAGCCTTCACTAATTTTACATATGAATAACACTATTCTTTAAAAGTTGTAGGACTACATTTATTTTTCAAACTCAGAAAACATGAAAAACTGTGACCCCCACTAATAAATTACATCTTGAAATATACATGATTGTGGTGTCCCCAGGTTACTTCCAGCGGTAACTGACACGCCCCAAATTTAACTGTACCAGACAGTTCTATCTGTCCCATCGCTGACCAAACACTGCTTCTCTGTTTCTATTCATTACGTATTATACGAAGTCTAAACACAGCCCAGTATGATGAGGGCAAAAAAATTCCAATTCTTAGAGGACAGCAGAGTGATGCATTCAAGCTCTCTCTTGCAGTTCATCCCTGTCCATGAGCACTAACAGGCATTTTTGGTCAGAGCTAAAATATGTTGGCTGCAAGCTCATTACTCCAAGAATCTTTGGCCCCCAGTTCCTGCAGGTTTTCAGACAAATCCTAGCAAAAACCAGGCGCTATCCAAACCCCACAAACCAAACTTGCAGAGACTGTGCAACGATTAATAACCTTGGCTGCGCTACCATCGGCCGCCAATTCACAGTCCCGGAGACCATTGCAGTAAAAGCCCACGGGAAAGGCTAGCTGGCGCCCCAAAGAACCATCGCGTTTCCTCTCTGCCGCATGGAGAGGCAACGGGAGCCGAAGAGTGAAGGAGGCTCACCAGCTCCGAAGATGCTCCGGTGACCTCTGGCTGCGCGGCGAGAGCTGGGCCGGGAAGGGGCTAGTGCGGCCGCGGCGGGCCGCCTGGACTCTGCCCCTGAGGCATTCCTCGCATTCCAGCACAATCTGTCGCCAGCCTAGAAGCTGGCAGCGCGCGTCGCTCCCTGGACACACACACACACACACCTGACTACCGCTGCGCCCCGAGCGGCCACCACCGCCGCGGCGCCTCCACGGCCCGCGCTCGCTGTTTTGTCGCACTCGGCCAACACGCAGCCAAATCCCGGCCCCGTCGGTCGCCTCCTCGCCGCCCGGGTAGGGGGGAAAAGGGGAGACGACAGGGCGGACAGGAACACCCGGCCCGCCCAAGGGTGCCGCAGCCCCGCTTCAACTCTGGGCAGGCAGCGGAGACGGCGGCGGCGGCGCAGGAGGGCAGCCCGGGGGCTCGGGGCTGGGGAGCCGCGAGGGTGCAGCGTGAGGACAGGCGGCGAGGACAGGGGCGCACTGGACCGAAGGTGGCGGGGAGCTCCCGACCCGCAGGAGTAGGGGCCCCTGGGGCAAACGAACGCGAGACGGCGAGCGCAGGCAGCAGGGGCCGGGGCCAGCATGCAGGCTCGGGGCACCAGGGGCTGCCGGGCGGGGGAAGGCGGGCGCCCCGGGGTGTCGGGGGCGCGGGGCGGCGAGCCAGGCGGCAGGAGCGGGGAAGCCGCCGGGCGCTGGTCCAGGAGAGCTCGGCACGGCGCTCTTAAGTTCGGGGCAGGGGCTGGGGGCGGGGGGGGGGGGGTCCGGATCCGAAAGGCGCAACGTGGGGAGGGGTCGCGTGCGGCGCGGACCGGAGACCCGGGCAGAGTAATCACCGGGAAAAGCAAATGGAGGGTGAAACTTGTGCGCCCGCTGAGGGGGAGGGGAGCAGGCAGGCGAGTGCCGGCAAGAACACGAGGCGGGGCAGGAAAGCCGAGGCGGCCGCGAGGCGCTGGGGACGGAGTAACGGGAGGGAGGCGCCCGGCAGGTCCGGGGGTCCCGGGGGCAGGAGTCTCCGCGCCCTCCCGCGAGCCCAAGCACTTACTTTCCAGGTCAGGCAGCGGCCGTCGTCGCTCCAGGGATCAGGGACATCCGCGCCGAGGGGTCGCCGCTGCGACACCCGAGAAAATTAAAAAAGTGCCGCGGCCGAGCGGCCGCCCGCCCCTCCCTCCCCCACCCGCCCCCTCCCCCGGAGCGGCTCTCCCACCACCCCCGGCGGCGGCGGTGGCCAACTCGCCCCTCTACCCCGTGCCCATGGTGCCGCCTCCGCGGCCGGCGTCGACACGGACTCAGCCCCGGAGCCCCCTCTACTGCCCAGAGGCCGCCGCCGCCGCCCGCCCAGCCGCCAGCCCGCCTGCCCGGCCAGCCCCAGGCTCCCGGGAACGTCAGCACGCCGCCGTCCCCGGACCTGCTCCCCGCCGGCCCCATTGGTCGGAAGGAGAGGGCTGGCCCTCCTCATTGGCCCGGCCCTCATATTGAACGGGCCAATGGGGGCTACGGTTTCAGGTCGCCATGGAGACCGATGCTGTGCAGAGCGAGAAGGCCTGGAGAAGGTGGGGAGGGAAGATGAAGGTGTTTCTGGCCTCCGGCGCGGGAGGGGGCCGGGGAGAGGAGTACGAGGGGGTTCCGGGGCGCTGGCTCTGAAATCTGGGGCAGCTCCGACTTTGCCTTGCTGTCAACCCCAACTGTGCGCGGTAGGGCTTATCCCTGGCGTCCAAGGCAGGAACGGCTGAGACAACCGTAGACTTAACCCTGGACCGTGAGAGTCCGGGAGTGGGCGTTTCACTTTTCCTGCGTCCCGGGAGCCCCTGAGGCAGTGGCCTTTGACCTTTGAAATGTGTGCAGTTTCTGCTTCACCAGGTGAGTTTGCACCCTATCCTTTGCGTAGCTGCTTCCCCCCGACGTCACCGAGCCCCCAGAATTCTACGTGGGCTTGTTCTTCTCGACCACTCCCCTTTCCCCGGGAGCCCTCCTCAAAGGAGACCCAAAGAGAATTTCCTTCGGCTGGTGTGTTAGTGAGGAAGCAGGCTGACGGAAGGTATGATGGATGCCAAAGGGTCAACAGGTAGTTTAGTGCGTTCTCTGCTCTCCCCCACGGACGCCTACGTGTTAAACGGCTCTGCGCTGTGAGTTTGACAGGTAAAGGCGGTTTCCCCTCAGAGGGTACAGGCTGGAGAAAAGGGCAAGTGACAGAGCCCATCCTTCACGCCTTCGGATGATTTCACAAGAGAGGAAAGGAACGAGATTACGCTTGATGGATTCTGTTTTATGTTTTCCAGTGTATCTCTAAATTTGACAAAGAAACCAACGGAGGCGTGATCTCTGCACAAGCAGAAGCCTTCAGCTTTGATAAAGAATGCCATTTTCATTTAAAGTCACTTTGTGCTAGCTTGCAATGCCAGTTGGTATTGGTCAATAACTTTCTTATTTAATGACCACCTGTTAAACTAGGGCTTCGTGGATACGTTAAGTATTTAAACATGACTTTGCATTAGCTTATAGCCCCTGATAGTCGTAGGTTCCTGTGTGCGATTTTGCCATTTTTACACTCATCTCTTTAGTAAGAAGACTGTGTTACTGCCCCTCGATTTATATGGACCATATTGTGTGAAAGGCTTGATAGGATTTTGGAAATTACAAATACTTTGTTGAGAGAAACAGATTAATGTGTGTGTAAGCTACATATGTCTAACCATTCTGAATTTTTAAGTTGTGATCTGCTTTTCTATTGGTTTTTGCCTTATTGTAATTGAAGATGACAAAATGTAATCTTAGATAAGAAATGTTAATATGGTAGCCTGACTGGAAAAAAAATCACTCCATAACTTGTAGTAAAATTTGAACTTAGTTAGCAATCCTATGCAAGGTTTGATTATGGAACAAAACAGGAGACCATGTGATGATCCCCCTAACTATTATCAGGATTGTGAAGGGACCAGTCCAAGAGCCAGGAGGTGCTGTCTCATGCCTTGCCATCTTAGAAATAAGCAGCTGTTAACTTCTGGTTATATTGTTGTTGTTGTGTGTCGGTTTATAGAAGAATAGAAAAAGTGAAATGCAAATTTTTACAAATAAATAATGTTTTAATGTACTGACAAGACAGTAATGATTTGGTTTTTAAAAATTTCAATTATATTGAATGGATGGAAGAAGAGTGTAATGGAAAGAAAAAATGGGTGATTAATTTTTTCTTGCCTTAGGCTAGCATGGAAGGAATACATAAAGAACTCCAGTAATCTTTTCATTTTGTATTTTTCTCAGATCACATATTTGACAAGAATTTTGATATTGTGTTACTTCATGTTTTTAATGATTAAAGTGTTAGTAAAATCCACCATGAATAATGTTTCTTGAAATAAGTTATCACTCAACAGTAATTGTTTTCTTTGTTGTATTTAATTGAAAGGCTACATTTGAACTTGCCTCAGTACTGCTAAACATTGCTGGAAACGGTTAACAAGTCACTTCATTCCAGTAGAAGGTCATGCCGTGCAGGCTTGGCTGTGTGTTCACTGAGTCTCTAAATTCCTTTGTTCCTCAGGAGAGTGATTATCCGGGGCACTTCTCCCACATGTGTCCTATTTCTGCTTTGCTCGAGCCCCACCGTCCTTGGTCTTCTGCCTTCCTGCAAATAATCGTTCCTCATGCTTAACTGAGGGACCCAACATGAGGTTCCTCAACTGCCCTAAACCTCAGTCTCTGTTTTCACACATCTTCACCTCCTCCAGGCCCATCTCAGAAGGGGTACCCACACTTCTCCTATAACCTCATACTCTACTTGTACTCTTAAACATGCACTATCCTCTCTTCACAGTTGATTGTAATTTCTCTTAGGTTATGTTTTACATGTTGTCCTGCAAAGATTTTTCCTAGGGCTTCCAAATATCTAACCTTTTGTAAAACCTTATTCCTTTCACCCTACCTCTACCTCCCATCAGCTGGCCTTTCTTTTCACCAAGAAACAATCTTAAGGGAATTCCATAAGGCTTCTACTCCCCCCTTCAATGTTTTGGCCCTTGACTACAACTGAAATTATTCTGAGGATTATGCTCTTTATCTTCAACATACTGCTTAATTTTTCCAAGTGAGTTGTCTCTTACAAAAGTGAACTTTTTAAATTTCAATGACCCAACTTTAGATTTCCACTGAAGGGTGCAAATCAATGTGGCTCAGCCCTAGGATCATTAGAAAGGAAGCTTTAAGCCTGTTAGCCACACAACCACGGTGAATCTAAGTACTGGGAGATGGGAAGAGAGGCCTCTGCTCAGGCTGACTGTGGGGCCTACAGCAAGGTTGAAAAGAATGAAAAGCTTTGGTGACCCCACCTAAAAAACAAATGTCAACAGCAGACATCCAAGGAACTTTTCATTTACCAGCTTAGAAAGAAGTGAACCTGAACCTTTCAAGATTATAAAAATGTTGTAACTTTCCGGTTTTCATATCAGCCATAATGACGAGTGGTAAATTCCTTTAAAAATGTACCAGATGAGGCCAGCACCGCGGCTCAATAGGCTAATCTTCCGCCTGCGGCGCCAGCACCCTGGGTTCTAGTCCCGGTCAGGCACCAGATTCTGTCCTGGTTGCCCCTCTTCCAGGCCAGCCCTCTGCTGTGGCCAGGGAGTGCAGTGGAGGATGGCCCAAGTGCTTGGGCCCTGCACCCACATGGGAGACCAGGAGAAGCACCTGGCTCCTGGCTTCGGATCAGCGCAGTGTGCTGGCCGCAGCGTGCCAGCCGCAGCGACCATTGGAGGGTGAACCAATGGCAAAAAGGAAAACCTTTCTCTCTGTCTCTCTCTCTCTCACTGTCCATTCTGCCTGTCAAAAAGAAAAAAAAATGTACCAGATGAAGCAAGGAGTAGGAATAGGAGGAAGCTGAAACGCTGTCTCTTAAATGTCCATGGAGGAGGTGGGACCAATGGAGATCAAGCCCCCATTAAAGTGTACTCATGCTGACAGTTGGTGGGTTTTTTAAGGAGGAATGTTAGGGCAGGTCTTGTGGCACAACACATTCATCTGCTACTTGGGACATCCACATCTCATATCTGTGTGCCTGGGATGGACGCCTGCCTCTGCTTCCAAACCAGTTCCCTGGTAGCACATCCTGGGAAGAAGTGCTTGGACCCCTGTCACATAAAGATTCCAGTTTGTGGCTCTGACCTGACCCTTCCCTGGTTGTTTTGGCCATCTGGGGAATGAGTCAGTGGATAAAAAAACCTCTCTCTCTCTCTCCCTCCCTCCCTCCCTCCAACCCTCCCTCTCTTTCTCTTTCTCTCCTTCTCTCTCCTTCTCCCTCCTCCTTCCCTCCCTTTCAAGTAGATGAAAATAAATAGTCATTTAAAATCACTACTGTTGAATAAATAAGTAGAAAGATAGGGATACTAAAACAGAGGCAAGTATTAAATGAGGGATACAGTAATTCTGTAAGCTGGGCCTTAGAAGGGTTGCTAGGGCTTTACCACTCAGGTGGTTACAGGATTTGCTGTGCCCCAATCCCATCCTCATTTTCTGAATATGTGGAACACAATCCCCAACACTGTCTCAGAGATCCATCCCAAATATTACTTATAAACCATTATCTGAATGTTTCCTGGCCAGAGGTAGTTCTAGGTAGGGTGATTTTTATGTTAGTGTGTTATATGTGGCTCTACCTATCCCACCATGCGGCAATCTGTGGGAGAACCTTCTTAGAGGATAAGTTCCATGTCATGATCATGGGTGTGTCCCTCACAGTGCCTTAGGTTACCAACGCACCTCCCACTCTAAGCTAAACCAATATTCATTGATTTCTTTCTCAGTGCTTGGAAGAATTTGACTTCCAACAATGAGAAATCAGACTCAGTTAATGTTGGAAGATAATTAGAAAAAGATGAGATTAGGCATTCATTGTGTAAAAGTGAGGTAAAGTGAAACAGAGAGAAAGCCTCCTAAGAGAGAAAGGCCTTAGATCTTACCTCTGTCAGGTTATGGGGAAGGGGACCCTTGTGAGAAGTACTGGCTGTATGTGCTTTGTGCATGTTCAGAGCTAAGGCTATAGGATTAGAATTCTATGTGCTGGGGAGAGGAATTGAAACTCAACATTGCCAAGCAGGTTAAATAAAGGCACTTAATTGCTCCCCCCCATATGAAGTATCTAAGTTTCTCTGTCTCTTAGAACATGGTAGTACCAGGAGAATTTCACAATTTCATAAAATCAGAATGTTGTCAAAATCTGGTGTGGGTAGTAGACATGTTTCCTCCAACCTAAATCCAAGACCTTGAAGAAGGCAGCCGTGCATGCCTGAGACCATACCTCTGGTTTTGGCATCAGTTCCTGTGGGGTCCAGATGCAAATGCAACCAATCCATTGGCTGTCAACCCATAACCTGTAAAGGTGCCAGTCAGTCAGATTCTTTTCCTGGGAATTTAGAAGTGAGACAACAAGAAGCCAGACAGAGTAGTTGTCTTGCCTCTAATATTTTCTAGGTTTCTGTTGAGGGGGCACCACAATAGACTACACCAAATTATCCCATACTGATATAAAAAATTATTTTGAATTGAAGGCAACTGAGGCAAAGCAGATACGATGAAAGCTGTCTCCTCCCCTTTTTATCTAAAAGCAGGATATAAATTTTCCTTTATGAAAGTACAGTGGTTCCTGTCCACCCCTGCACTGTACTTCATCCACAGTAGATGCATTCCAAGACTTGCACTGAGTCCTGTATATACTCTACATTTTTTTCTATGCATATGTAACAAAATTTAATTTAGAAATTAGGCATAGAGATTAGAGACAATGACTAGTAATTAAATGAAACAACTATAATAGTAATCTGTGATAAAAGTTTGTGTGAATGTGGACTCCCAAAAATAACTTTTGTGCTGTATTCACTGTTATTCTTCTGATAATATGAGATGACACAATGCGTGATGCGATTTAGTGAGGTAAATAATGTATGCATTTGTGATGTAGCATTAGGATACTACTCACCTTCGGACAATACATCAGAGAGAGGATTATCTACTTCATTTCACAAGATTTTATCACACAATTCTGAGCAGCATGCAATTTAAAATTTATGAACTATTTATTTCTAGAATTTCTCATTTAATATTTTAGATCACAGCTGACTATGGGTAACAGAAACCATAGGAAGCCAACCATAGGCTACGGGTGACTACTGTGACATAAATTTCCATATCTAAAGATGTCTCTTTCTCTGGTGTCAGGAAGATAATTATTACTGAAACCAGCCATTATAACTGGATAGACTCTTGTGCACATAACAAACCTCACTAAACAACCCTCTATAAGTCATTTATTTCCTAGTTAACATAATTCTCTCCCCACCCTGCTCCCTTGCAAGAAGCCTCAAACCCTTTTTTTTTCAATTGAACCTCTTCTCCACACTTTATCCCCCCCTTTTTTTTTTTTTTAAAGATGTATTTATTTACTTGAAAGTCAGGGTTACACAGAGAGAGAAGGAGAGGCAGAGAGAGAAAGGTCTTCCATCTGCTGGTTCACTCCCCAAATGGCTGCAATGGCTGGAGCCAGGAGCTTCCTCTGGGTCTCCCATGCACATTCATGGGTCCAAGGACTGGGGCCATCCTCTACTGCTTTCCCAGGCCACAGTAGAGAGCTGGATCAGAAGTGGAGAACCCGGGACACAAACTGGCGCCCCATATGGGATGCTGGCACTGCAGGCGGTGGCTTTACCCACTACGTCACAGCGCCAGCCCCATAAATCCCAAATTCTTCTCTTTTTTTTTTTGTATTTTTATTTATTTATTTATTTTTATTTGACAGGTAGAGTTATACACAGTGTGAGAGAGACAGAGAGAAAGATCTTCCTTTCGTTGGTTCACTCCCCTAATGGCCGCTACGGCTGCGCCGATCCGAAGCCAGGAACCAGGTGCTTCCTCCTGATCTCCCATGAGGGTGCAGGAACCCAAGCACTTGGGCCATCCCCTGCTGCCCTCCTGGGCCACAGCAGAGGGCTGAACTGGAAGAGGAGCAACCAGGACTAGTATCCGGCGCCCCAAATCCCAAATTCTAACTGCCTCCATGAGTCACATTTATTTGTGAACTCCTATGTACACACTTGTTTTTTTTCCTCTTGTTAATCTATCCTTTGTAAATTTAACTTGTAGGGCCTCAACACTGAACTTAGTAGGATAGAGGGAATGTGTTTTTCCTTTCCTACCTGTTCTCCCCATGTGGACATACTTAAATAATCCTCTTTTTGTTTGTGGTGTTCCATGAGATCTACTTTTTTTTTTTTTAAGATGTATTTATTTATTTGAAAGAGTTACACAGAGAGAGAAGGAGAGGCAGAGAGAGAGAGAGAGAGAGAGAGAGAGAGAGAGAGGTCTTCTATCCACTGGTTCACTCCCCAATTGGCTGCAATGGCCAGAGCTGAGCCGATCTGAAGCCAGGAGCCAGGAGCTTCTTCCAGGTCTTCCCATGTGGGTGCTAGGGCCCAAGCACTTGGGCCATCTTCTACTGTCTTCCCAGGCCATAGCAGAGAGCTGGATTCGAAGCGGAGCAGCCAGCACTCGAACCGATACCCATATAGAATGCCCACACTGCAGGCCGAGGCCTTACCTGCCACCCCACAGTGCCAGCCCTGAGATCTACTTCTTATCATCACCCCACCCCATTCTTTTGCTGGTTTGCATCTAGTGAGTCTCTATTTACAATCAAAAGCCCTTGCTAAAATATGCAAATATCTTATAGCAAAAGAAAAAGTATGACTTTCTTGTTTGATTATGAAGACTCACAGTTGAAAATTTCTAACAAGCAAAGAATGTAAGAAATGAATTTTCTGTCTAGTACCAAATGTTGACAAACTAGGTTGGCTGTTTTATTCAGTGCAGTGTCTGTTCCTCCTACTCTGCCCTGTCAAAGTCCTATATTCCTCAATTTTCGTCCTCTTCTGAAATTGGAGTCAGAAGAAAATTTTGAAAAAATGAACAATATTGCTTTTTCAGGGTGTGATATTTTACCACCATTAGCATAGGAAGAAAATATTATAACTTCTATATTTATGCTAATTTTTAAAGCAGTGAGCTAAAAAATATAAGAAAATTTATCACAGCTCTCAGTGGCCCTATAACTCAGTGGAAACAGATTGTGAAGTTTAAGTTCTAGCAATTTTTTAAAAAAAGCCTCTTAGGAGAACAATCAGATGTCATCCAAAATTGCTACAATATTTCATCTAAAACTATTGATGTGCAAAATACTGAAAAAGGAAAGTATGGCCGAAATTAAGGAAAATAAGTAGCCAATGGACTCTTTGATGGGGCCTACTTGTAGATTTAGCAGACAACTAATTCTAAACAGCTACTACAAATATGTTTTAATATTTAAAGAAATGACTTAATAAATATGGGCTCTCAATAGAGAAATACAAGCTATAAAAAAGAACCTCATGGAAAATTTTAGAGTTAAGAACTATAGTAACCACAATTTAAAAATCCAATAGGTGTATTTCACAGCAGATTTGTGATGGTAGAATAAGGAGTGATAAATTTGAATATAGATCAGTAGAAATGATCTAGTCTGAAGAAACAGAAAGAGAAAATATCAAAGAAGAATGAGTAAAACCTCACAGACTTGTGGGACAGCATCAGTTACCTATTTACATACACTGGGAGTCCCAGAAGGAAAAGAGAAATAGAACGACACAGAAATATATTTGAAGAAGCAATGTCTAAAACTCACAAAATTTTGGGGGAAAATCCTTAATCTGTTTACTAAAGAAATTCAGCAAACTCAAAAAAAGACAAACACAAAGAGAGACAGAACTAGATATATCTTTGTAGGATTACTGAAACCTAAACATGAGAAAATTTTGTGGCAACAAGAAATTAAAAATCTTTATGCACAAGAGAACTATAGTAAAATTAATAGCTGATTTCCCATCAGAAATAAAGGAAACTAGAGGGGAATGAAAGGACATACTGAAAGTGCTTTAAGTAAAAAAAAAAATTACCTGTCAATCAAGAGTTCTCTAACTACTAAAACAGTCCTTCAAAATGATGGTGACAGTTCTCAGAAATGGACCTGTGTTGTGATACAGGGGCTAAGCCTCTACTTGGAATGCCCATATCACATATTGGAGTGTCTGGGATGGAGTTCTGCCTTCACTTCCAATCTAGCTTCCTGCTAGTACATTCTGGGAGGCAAGAGATGATGGCCCAAGTGCTTGGGTTACTGCCATGCATGTGGTAAGCCCACCTGGAGTTCTTGGCTCCTGGCTTTGGCCTGGTCAAGCTGTGGCTGTTACCATTTGGGAAGTGAACAAGCAGATGGAAGATTTCTCTCTCTCTCTCTCTTCCATCACTCTGCCTTCCAAATAAATAATCTTAAAGACAATGCTATTCTTATTTTAAAAACTCATATAGGAACAGTTTGTACATTTAGAAACAATTTTCTAACATGATTGAAAATATTCCAAATGGCATTTCAACATTTAGACTTCATTTATTAAATATGAGTTAAGAAATGTTGCAGTGAAAACTGATTAATATCAGAAAAGTCAGAAATTACTAGAGAAAAAGGCTAATTGTGGATGGAATTGAAATTTGAGTATCATACTTGAGTATAATGTTGAAACAGTATTACACTTAAAGAATTTGAAATAAGTAATTTTGGAAATATGCACTCAAATGTTTAGTAATAGAAGTATGTGATTGAGTATATTTGGAGACCTCAGTTTTAATAGAATATCTTTAAATAAAATGTTCATTGTTCCCTGCTGATTGTTTGCTTTGTTGTTTTTTTCAGTTTTTCTCTTCTAACTACCTCAAGTAATAGAAATAAGTCTTTAGACAACTACATTCTAATCTTACTCTTTCACTCTTTATATTGAAATTCGCTTAGGTCGTTTTGCTCCTGTAGTTCCCATGTAAATCTCTGACATCATCAGATTCAATGGTCATTATTGTGATCTCACCTAGAAAGTAAATGAAGTGGTGTTATCGAGGGCCTCGCCCTCACTGGACACAGACCAGTGTTGTGAAAGCGAGACACCTGTACAAAAAATACAACAGAAAGAAAGCCAAGAAAATTGCCATAAAGTGGAGAATTTTACAAAAGGAAAAAAATGTACCCACACGGAATTAATGCACTCTATGGAAAAAAAAAAAGAAAAGAAAAAAAGAAACAAAGAAAAGAAAAACACCCTAATTTCAAAATTCTAGACTTTTTTTTTTTTTTTTTTGACAGAGAGCCACGTGCTTCTCCTGGTCTCCCATGCGGGTGCAGGGCCCAAGGACTTGGGCCATCCTCCTCTGCCTTCCCGGGCCCTAGCAGATTGCTGGCCTGGAAGAGGGGCAACCGGGATAGAATCCGGCGCCCCAACCGGGACTAGAACCCGGTGTGCCGGCGCTGCAAGGCGGAGGATTAGCCTGTTAAGCCACAGCGCCGGCCAAAATTCTAGACTTTCAATGATTGACTGTTAGGCCTTGAAAAAGTCACTTATTTTTCCATTGTCTCTGCTATGCATCTATAAAAACGAGGGCTGTGGTGCTTCTCTATTTCTCATAAATATTAATAATTAACTTTTAATCCTAAAAACCTAAACTATGCAAACTCCTGAACTTTTGGTATGAATATGCTGTTGCATTTTTATCTGAACATAAACAGGGGTCTTTGGTTTCTGAGTTTGTCTCAGAAAAGGCCTCATTTCTACTTTATAGCAACTTTTCCCTTTTTGGTTTCTTCCTTTTGTAACTTAGGTAAAAAATGCTTACCTAATGTAATTTGAAATAGTGTAGATAACAATCATCCCCATTTTATCAACTTTTTGTAAATATCCTTTTTTTTTTTGCAGCCATTAGAAACAGTTTTCCGGCCGGCGCCATGGCTCACTAGGCTAATCCTCCGCCTTGCGGCGCCGGCACACCAGGTTCTAGTCCCTGTCGGGGCACCGATCCTGTCCCGGTAGCTCCTCTTCCAGGCCAGCTCTCTGCTGTGGCCAGGGAGTGCAGTGGAGGATGGCTCAAGTGCTTGGGCCCTGCACCCCATGGGAGACCAGGAGAAGCACCTGGCTCCTGCCATCAGATCAGCGCGGTGCGCCGGCCGCAGCGCGCCTACCGCGGCGGCCATTGGAGGGTGAACCAACAGCAAAAGGAAGACCTTTCTCTCTATCTCTCTCTCACTGTCCACTCTGCCTGTCAAAAGTTAAAAACAAGACAAAACAAAAAAAAACAGTTTTCCCATAGGCTTAGCTTAGGTGATATAACCTCTGGTCAAATATACTTCAATTTTAATATTTTAATCCAGTGTTGGTTTTTAATTATCAACTTTGTGTAAAATTATAGAATTTCAGGCATAGAAAGAACCTTCAAAATTATAAATTGCACTAAAATTGGCCAAATAACTCCCACCTAATATATTTTCCATCCAACTTTATTAATCTCCCTAATAAAAAAGAAACTAATAAGATTTAGTCACTCCATCATTTACTATGTCTGTGTATATATGCATATGACTAGACTTTCTAAGGCTAAAATAATGTAAATTTGGGAAATTTCAAAGATAAATCATTGGGAGAAAAATTATACAGATGTACCAAGTAATCGCTTCTTGGCCTTTTGGCTAAGATCAAGTGCAGATGTACCAGGTATTCTTCTGCTTCCCTTTATAAATGACTTCATCTATACTACTCACCTACAATATTGTGTCTTTTGAGATTTTGATAGATTATGGTATCTTGTATTTGGTCGTCAATTATAATACATTGTAGTTATTTTCTAAGTTCTCAAAATTGTGTAGCAGTCTATTGACTACATGCCTGTGTTTCCAAAACAGGACTGGTTGTGTTTAACATATTGGTGGAAAAGCATTGAGCTCAAAATCAGGAGAACTGGCTGAGTTCTAGCCTTGCCCAGACCCACCTGTCTCCACAAGTCTTGGACCAAATATTTAATCTCTCTGGCTCTGTGTTTACTCATCTATAAAATGGATCAGTCAGACTAAAACATTTTCTTGGCCTGGATTAATTCATGTATAAAATAAAACGCTGCACAATCTCACTCTAAATTTTAGTGTTTGCTTTCCTTTGAAAACAATTTGCCAGATTTGTTTATCACTTTGCTATGATCTTTGAATCTATTTCCACTGCATTTCTTTGTTTTCAATTTTTCTATAAGCTGTGTTTGAATAGAGTCTTCTTTGTCTTCATTCCTTTTTGTTATTGTTCAAGATATGTCGCTCCCCTTCTACTTGTATCCTGCCTTCCTTTCCCTGCCCCTAGGACCTTACCCTTATCTCAACAAGGAAGTAGCTGTTTACTGAGAAAACTATGACAGAGGTCTGCTTCTATGTGTGTTGAGAAACAAGGCCTAAATCATCATGCTTCATTGAGAGAGGGTAGAATGGAGAGGTTGGATGTGTGAGCTCCAGAGCCAGGCTGCCTGGGTACAAATCTGGTCTCCACCACTCATCAACTGTGCTATTTTGGGTCTCTCTTTCCTCATCTGAAAAATGGAAACAAAAGTGTTACCCAAACATTAGTGTGAGGATTAAAAGAATCAAAATAGGTAAAGCTCTTATGAAAAGATCTGGCACCTAGCAATTGCTGCAGACGCTCCTAAAAGCACACACTGCAAAGCAGCTGAAGCTGGAACAGGGAACAGTGCTGGAGGAGTGGAATGGCATATTACAGTCCTGGGCCTTTCGCAGAATCATTCTGTTGTCCAGGTCCTGTTTGTTTCTCCCTGTTATCCAGAGCTGTAAATGTCAGGCAAAAACATGATGAAGAAAAGGACTGGCATGATTTGTGGGTGATGCTCCTTTTATTTAATTTGATGAAATGGCTACCTATGGCACATTTTTCTCCAAATAAATTTTCTGTACAAAACATGAGATTTTGTTTTTTTACTATACTTCTGAACAGGCTTGCCATAATTATTATACTCTAAGCCCAGGAATTATCCTTTGGACAGGGCTATTTATATACTATTCCATTTGGAAAAAAAAAAAAAAGTACCAGAAAAACTGTTCTTAGCAAAGGCTGTTAATTGATGAAAACATTTCTGCACTAACAATTGGAAGGAAGCAATCTGCCTTTAGCTCTTCCAAACCACAAAATAGATTTAGTTGCTAATGAACAAAAGCCAATTATTTATTTTCAGTACTATCTTTAACAAGTCTTTGTTTTTTTATAACAGGGCTCTTTATCTTCTCTCTATCAAAGTGAGTTTTTAAAATATAAAAGTTCTTTTTATAAGGAAAATGTAGCCAAATGTAATAGCAAGATTACAATTTGAGTTCAAAGCATACATTCCTCTCCAATATTTAAATATATAATTTTTATTTTTAAAGGAAGGAGGTATCTTAATCTTTTGATTAAGGACTACTATACCTAACAAATAGTTTGACAAATACATCAGATAAAAAATATCAAATCCATGAAATTTTTTTTTGCTTTCAAGAAGCCAAAATTATATTGTGTTTAGAAAATTGTCACATTGCACATACCTTATGAACATGGATGATATTAAATCTGGATAAATCAATGAGTATTTCAGTTTGCCCCACACTCTTCTATCATGTAAAGAAAACAATACTAAGCAATGTTGACAGAAGATTTATTAGTACATGTACTTTTTTATTTAGAGGGATAGAGAGAAGGGAGATCTTCTATCTGCTGGTTTACTTCCCAAATAGCTGCAACAGCTGGAGCTGAGCCAGGCTGAAGCAGGAGCCAGGAGCTTCTTCTGGATCCCCCCACATGGATGGAAGAGCCCTAGCACCTGGGCCATCTTCCACTGCCTTCCCAGGTACATTAGCAAGAAACTGGATCAGAAATGGAGCAGGCAGGTCTCGAACTGGCACCTACATGGAATGCAGGTGGCAGTTTTTCTCTGCTGTGCCACAGTGCTGGCCCCAGTACATGTACCTTTCAAATCATAAATACTGTGTTTGAAGCTCAAAAAGAAGTGTATCGACTAAAATAGAAATCAAAATATCTGAGTCAAAGGGTGTCACAAAGCAAAGAGTTGTCTTTGTTTAATAATAAGCATCATCAGCATATTTTCACTTCAGATACAAATAAAAGGCGGCAATAACATTGCATGATCATTTAAGAAGCTGATGGACCACTTAATGTATAAGGCAACTACATTCTTCATGAATTTTCCAACTTGTTAGGTAGGCATTTGAGATTCACCTAAACATTTTTGGTGTGATATTCAGATAGGAAATGCTAATGTTAAAGCGACTTATTCTGAGCATCTCTTAGTAATGTTTCATGTAAACAGTTAATTTAGCTTTTCATAGTTCACTTTGGTGAATTGGCAGCTATAGAAATGCAAATTGCATTATTCCAAAGGTCCAGAAAAAGAGGTGCTGAAAATTGTCCTAGTTTTCCAAACATGAGTTTCTAACTTAATCTTTCCATCTCACGATTATAAGCTGTCTTTCCATGAAATTCTTGGTCTGTGAGGTCATATAGCCTTTCTAAAGGCCAACTCTCATTGTCAAGTGTACTCCATTTTCTTTTTAATAGGCTACTGAACAGCAAGCCATCAGATATAAATGATGTGAGCATCCTGGTGGATATTTGTAGTCACTTTAATTTGCACAATAACAGCTAGCACTCACACAGCATTTACTATGTGCTAATACAGTTCTAACCACTTTATATATATGAGGGTACTTCCTGAAAACAAATATAACTTAAAAGATTATTTGGGTGCATTTTTTAAATCTATGCATAGTTTTTTTTTTATAATACTCATTTTCCATGAAGCTTTTTGAAGATTTTTGTATTATTTCATTTAGACCCTATGAGAATAATATGAAATAGATAAATATGATTGTCCCCACTTTATAATAAATAATGGGACAAATAAATTACTCACCCCCAATTTCACCATTACTAGGTGGTAGAGCTATGGTTTGAACAGATAATCTGATTCTAATTAGTACAAATACATACTTTGGTATGTGAAGGATATAGAATTGAGTCTTCAATTTCTTAATTAGTTTCCTGGTAGGTCTTTATCATTTTTCCCCCATGTCTTTTGCATAAAATTACACAGTAGGATGGAGGTGAGGTATATCATTTTAAAGCAACTTTATTGAGTTACATAATTTGTATAAAATGAAATGTACCTATCAAGATTATGGTTTGATAAGTGTAGACAAATGGGTTACCCATGTAAGCACCATAGAACATTTCCATTATATCTTTTTTTTTAAGATTTATTTTTATTTATTTGAAAGAGTTACAGAGAGAGGTAGAGACAGAGAGGTCTTCCATCTGCTGGTTCACTCCCCAGATGGCCTTACAGAGAGAGGTAGAGACAGAGAGGTCTTCCATCTGCTGGTTCACTCCCCAGATGGCCGCAATGGCCGGAACTGTGCTGATCTGAAGCCAGGAACTTCTTCCGGGTCTCCCACATGGATGCAGGGGCCCCAGGACTTGGGTCATCTTTTACTGCTTTCCCAGGCCATTGCAGAGAGCTGGATTGGAAGTGGAGCAGCCGAGACTAGAACCGGCGCCCACATGGGATGCCAACACTTCAGGTCAGGGCTTTAACCCACTGCACCACAGTGCCGGCCCCCATTTCCATTATTTCAAACATTTCCTCATTGCCCCTGCCCAGGCAACTACTGATAGACTTTTTGTCCCTAGAAGTTAGTCTGGTTTCACATAAATGGAATCATATGACATGTTAGTCTTTCCTTTTTGGATTTCTTCACTCAGAATAGTGATTTGAGATCTAGCCATTTTGTTATAGTGTTCACAATATTAGTTCATTCATTTTTATTATTGGGTAGTATTCTATTATAGCCATTTATTCATCTACCTATTGTTGTACCTAATTATGTATAAGTCTTTTGTCTTTGTTACAGTGTGTGTTTTTGTTTCTCTTGGAATTACTGAGCACTATTATTAAGTTTACTGTTTAAGAAATTTGCAAACAGCTTTCTAAAGTGGTTATACCATTTTATACTCCCACCAGCAATGTGTTACATACACAACAATTGTTCCACATTCTTGCCAACACTTGATATTTTTCATGTTTAAATTTTAGGCCTTATAATGTGTGTGTGGTATATATTGAGTATAGATGTTGAATATCTTTTTATGTGTTTATTGGGCCCTTTAAAAAATTGGTTGTCTTGCTATTGAGATATAAGAGTTCATAATATGGACACAAATACTTTGTCAAGTATGAATATCATGGATTTTCTCCTAGTGTTTTGTTTGCTATTTATGTTTCTGAAGAAGATCTTTTGAAGAACAAAATCTTCATTTATTATTAAGTCCCATGTACCACATTTTCCTTTAATAGATGAACTCTTGCTGTCTTATCCGAGAAATCTTTTCCTATTCCAGACTGTTGAAGTTTTCTCACATGCTTTCTTCAACAATTTCTATGGTATTACCTATGTTAATTTTTGCATATAGTATGAGACAATGTCTAGTTTTCCTTTTTTTTTTTTCTAGTAGATATCCATCACCATTTGTTGAAAAAATCATCTGCCTCATTGGATTACTGGAGTACAATTGTCAAATTCAAATGAACAGAACCACAATGGAGAACCACTTCATGCTCGTTGGGGTGGCTATTATTAAAATAAAAAACTCTATATTATTCTTTAGCTCTTTCTTCATTATGTTCATGTTTTCTTTTAAATCTTTGAGATACTTAGGACATTTTTACATGTTTAAGTTCTTCAATACTAATCATATCATTTTTGCTATGCATAGATATGCTTCTACTTACTGATTTTTAATTGTTGGTAAACTTTTTTTTTTTTACTGATTGTTAGTGTCTCTAGTGCTTTTTTGTGTTATATTTTGATATTATGAATGTTACATTGTTGAGCATCTGAATTTTACTATGCTCTTTTTGATTAGTGTTGGGCCTACTTTTAACAGGCAGTTAAAATTGCTGCAACATGTTGAGGCTTGCTTGTGACCTTTGGTAGGATGGGTGTTGTGTAGCCTTTACTTGCACAAATCTTAGCCTTTCTACTAAGACATGAGTTGTGGGTGGGCATCTCTAACCAACTAAGGTGGTTAACAAAAATTTCCCACTAAGACCAGTAAGAAGTCAAACATTTCCCATTAACTACTTATTTTTCATCTTCCTATTGAATTTTTGTTGGAATGTGTGCTATTTTCCCCCATGAACTCCAATTTCAGTGTTCAGCCAAGACTCTAGAAGAACCATATGCAGATTTGATGGAACAGATTTTTCTGCCTAGACCCATCTTTTGTGACCTTTGCTTCATAACTTCCAATTACCCTAACTTCCCTGGTTTCTTCAGCATGTTAAAGCTTGAGGACTCCCTCCCTCTTGTGTGGTCAGGAATATACATCCAAGCAGAAAGCCACTGCCATGACTCTTACCCAGGTCGTTTGTCTTTTCTTCAATGATTGCAGTCACCTATCTATCCTCCAATGTGTGAAAATATAGGTTTCCTATATTTTGTCCAGTTTTCTAGTTATGTACAATGTAAGGGTAAGCTTGGTCTATTAAGGCCAGAAGCAGAAATCTGGTTTAATTTTAATATTATTACTACTCTCTTAAATCCCCAGAAAAACCCTCACCAATTTACATTTTTATGTATGTGCTTCTATGTAGGATATTGTTCATTAGAAGACTCTTCCACTGGTTTCTAGAGTACCACATAAGCCATGGTTTGAATATGGTCTGTCCCCTCCAAACTCATGCAGAATTTGATTCTTAGTGTGCAGCATTAAGACAGTGGAGACTTAATCTGACTATGGTGTTCAAAGATGGGGACTTTGGATAGTGATTAGCATTCAATAAGGTTACCAGGGTAGACTTTATAAGAGGAGGGGGAGTGGTCAGAAGATATTTACATGTATGGTCCCTGTCTCATGGTGTGTGGTGCCCTACATCACCTCAGGATACTTCTAGGAAGAGTACCATCTTCAGCTGCAGCCCTTGACATTTAACCAGGATTGAGAGTCAACATAAGCCTCTTTTCTTAGTGGCTTACCACATTTGTGATGTTGTGTTCCTTGCGACAGAAGGCTATGGGTTAATATACCATACTAATCCAATTTTCCTCCTTCCCCTCCTGTTTAAGGTTCCTTTCCAGTGCAACACTTTACCTTACATTAAATCCTGGAATTATTCAAGGGTTAGTTTTGGGTGTTCTTTCCTTTTTATTTCATATTCTCTTCCTGGGAGATCTCACCTATAGCAACATTAAAAGTTCACTAATAATCTTTTTTTTTTTTTTTTTTTTTTTTTTTTTTTTTTTTTTTTTTTACACAGGCAGAGTGGATAGTGAGAGAGAGAGAGACAGAGAGAAAGGTCTTCCTTTGCCGTTGGTTCACCCTCCAGTGGCCGCTGAGGCCAGCGCATCTCGCTGATCCGAACCCAGGAGCCAGGTTCTTTTCCTGGTCTCCCATGGGGTGCAGGGCCCAAGGACTTGGGCCATCCTCCACTGCCTTCCCAGGCCATAGCAGAGAGCTGGCCTGGAAGAGGGGCAACTGGGATAGAATCCGGCGCCCCAACCGGGACTAGAACCCTGTGTGCTGGCGCCGCAAGGTGGAGGGTTAGCCTGTTAAGCTACGGCGCCGGCCAAAAGTTCACTAATAATCTTTAAATCTCCACCCCCAGCCTAGACCTTTGTTATGTGTTGCAAACCTTCACCCTACATGGATGTCTCTAAAGCAACTCAAAATCAAGTTACTGAAATTGTGACCTTTTCACCTTCCTTGATACTTTACCCTAAACTGGGTATTCTTATGTTGTTTCATTTTTCAGTTAATTATGCCTCTATCCCATCTAGTACTTTTTAATTTTTATTTAATTTTTTTAAAGATTTATTTATTTGAAAGTCAGAGTTACATAGAGAGAGAGAGAGGTCTTCCATCCAATGGTTCACTCCCCAATTGGCCACAATAGCTGGAGCTGCACCAATCTGAAGCCAGAAGTCAGGAGCTTCTTCCGGGTCTCCCACATGGGTGCTGGGGTCCAAGGACGTGGGCCATCCTCCATAGCTTTCCCAGGCCATAGAAGAGAGCTGGATCAGAAGTAGAGCAGCTGTGACTCAAACCGGCGCCCATATGGGGATGCTAGTGTTTCAGGCCAGGGTGTTAACCAGCTTCACCACAGTGCTGGCCCTTTTTATTTTAATTTTTAAAATTTACATAAGGTGAACAAATTTCATGTATTTCATATATACAGATTTAAGAGCATATGATATAACCCTCTCTCTCCTTCCCTCCCCCTCCATGCTCCCACTCTTCCTCCTTCCATTGTTATTTTTTAAATTTTACAATGACATGCTTTCAGTTTATTTTATAGTCACAGGCATAACCCTCCACCTAATAAAGAATTCAGCAAGTAGTAAGCAGAAAAACCACTGTTCTTCAAGCATGTAGACAGGGGCTGTAAAGAATGATGAAATCTCAAAATGCCAATTTCACTTTGTATATTACATCTTTTTTGCTCTGTGTATTAATTACCACAAATCAGGGAAAACATTCGATATTTGTCTTTTAGTGACTGGCTTATTTCACTAAGCATAATGGTTTCCCTTTGCATCCATTTTGTTGCAAATGATAGGATTTCATTCTTTGTTACAGCTGAGTAGTGTTCCATTGTATTTATATCCCACATGTTTCTTATCCAGTCATCAGTTGATGGACATCTGGATTATTATCATATTTTGGCTATTGTGAATTGAACTTCAGTAAACTCGGGGGTACAGATAACTCATGTGCTGATTTCATTTCCTTTGGATTAATTTCCAGGAGAGGGATGGCTGGGTCATATGGTATATCTATTTTCAGATTTCTGAAGAAACTCCATACTGTCTTACATAATGGTTGTACTAGTTTACATTTCTACCAACAATGGATTAGGGTACCTTTTTTCTCCACATCCTCATTAGCATATATATATTTTTTTATTTCTGTAGGATAGTTATTCTAACTGGGGTGAGGTGAAACCTCACTGTGGTTTTTATTTGCATTTTCCTGATTGCTAGTGATCCTGAGCATTTTTTCACATGTCTGTTGGCCATTTGTATATCATCCTTTGAAAAATACTTCTTTATCCCCTTGGCCCATCTCTTGATTATTTGTTTTATTGTAGTTGAGTTTCTTGAGCTCTTTATATATTCTGGATATTAATCTTTTATCAGTTGCTTAGTTTGCAAATATTTTCTCCCATTCTTTTGGTTGCCTCTTCACTTTGTTGAGTGTTTCATTTGTAGTACAGAAGCTTCTTTTTAATGTAATCCCATTTGCCAATTTTTGCTTTTATTGCTTATGCTTCTGGGGTGTTTTCCAAGAAGTCTTTGCAGTTTCCATGATGTTTTCCTCTAGTAATTTTATTATATCAGATCATAGATTTAGATCTTTGATCAATTCAGCGTTGATTTTTTTCTATAAGGAGGAAGGTAAGGGTCTTGTTTCATAATTCTGCATGTGAAGATCCAATTTTCCCAGAACCGTTTGTTGAAGACAATGTCCTCTCTTCAGGAACTGATTTTAGCTTGTTTCTCAAAGATTAGTTGGTTGTAGATATATGGATTGATTTCTGGAGTTTCTATTGTGTTCCATTGTTCTACATGTCAGTACCAGGCTTTTTTGATTTTACCTTTCCCTGTACTATGTCTTGAAATCTGGTATTGTTATGCCTTCAGATTTGTTTTTGTTGTTTGTGATTGCTTTAGCTATTCGGGGTCTCTTGCATTTGCTTATGAATTTTATCATTGTTTTTTCTAGATTTGAGAAGATTGTCCTTGATGTTT
Source organism: Lepus europaeus (assembly GCF_033115175.1). Taxonomy (NCBI): domain Eukaryota; kingdom Metazoa; phylum Chordata; class Mammalia; order Lagomorpha; family Leporidae; genus Lepus; species Lepus europaeus. The sequence goes on along the minus strand of NC_084827.1, from coordinate 100,523,528 downwards.
TGATTGGGTTTGCACTGAATCTGTAAATTGCTTTGGGTAGTATGGACATTTTTTTTAATTTATTTTTTATTTTTTTATTTTTTTGACAGGCAGAGTGGACAGTGAGAGAGAGAGATAGAAAGGTCTTCCTTTTTGCCATTGGTTCATCCTCCAATGGCCGCCGCGGCTGGCGCGCTGCTGCCGGCGCACCGCACAGATCCGATGGCAGGAGCCAAGTGCTTCTCCTGGTCTCCCAAGCGGGTGCAGGGCCCAAGGACTTGGGCCATCCTCCACTGCACTCCCTGGCTGCAGCAGAGAGCTGGCCTGGACGAGGGGCAACTGGGACAGGATCGATGCCCCGACCGGGACTAGAACCCGGTGTGCCAGTGCTGCAAGGTGGAGGATTAGCCTATTGAGACGTGGTGCCGGCCTGGACATTTTAATGATATTAATTCTTCCAATCCATAAACATGGAGGATTTTTCCATTTTTTTTTCTTTAATGTATTGTAATTTTCATTGTAGATATCTTTCACTCTCTTGGTTAAATTTATTCTAAGGTATTTAAATTTTTTGTAGCTATTTGTGAATGATACTGATCTTACACATTCTTTCTCAGCCATGGCTTTGTGTATACAAATGCTGTTGATTTTTTGTGTGTTGATTTTGTATCCTGCAACTTTAAGAACTCTCTTATGAGTTCCAGTAGTCTCTTAGTGGAGTCTTTTTGGTTTCCCTGTACATGTGATCATGTCTTCTGCAAATAGGTATGATTTGATTTCTTTATTCCAATTTGTATCACTTTGATTTTGTTTTTTATTAATTCTTGATAATTCTTTTTATTTCTGTGGTATCCATTTTTACATCTCCTTTTTCATCTCTGATTTTATTGATTTGGTCTTCCTCTTTTTTTTTTTTTGTTAGATGGGCCAATGGTGTATCAATTTTGCTTTCTTTTCAAAAACCAACTCTTAATTTCACTGATCTTTTTCATTTTTTTTCAGTTTTGTTTATTTTCTTCTTTTTGTCTAACCTGTGCATACACGTTTCATGTTTTCAGCCCTAGGCATGATATATTTTTTTGAATGAATGAATGATGTAATTTACCTTTTTATAGATTCATTAGCATAATGATCCTAAATGAAAGCTTGTTGATCAGCTTTATTATTGTCTAATGTGCACCATCATTTCATAAATTCTGAATGGTAGTTTATTATCTCTTAAAAATGAGATTCATATTCACTGAAAATAATAGCATAGAAAAATTTAGTTTCAGGTAAACTCTCACTGTGAGGACAAAATATTACTTCTTTTTATATATGGTTAAAAGATTCATCTGTTTCACATTTGTAATGTCTTTCTAGTATAATAAAACTTTTCCTTTCAAAATATCTGGTTTTAAATGTACAGATTGTGTATTTTCACAAAGAAGTAGTAGTATTCAATTTCTACTGGGGGAAATGGGCTTGTTGAATTAGTTTGGTATTTTTCCTCTTTCACACACATACTTCTGATCACCATAGCCTTACATGTTCAGTACATCTCATGGTCCAACTTGTCTGCCCATTCATTATCTCACATATTTTTAGTTTCACATCTAGTACTTTAGAATTTTAGTTATCTTTAAGCAAGTACACAAGTGTTACTAGCCTTATTTTATAAATTAAAAGATTGATGTCCAAAGTCAGAGTGAATATGTGACAGTGCCAGAATAGATGACAGTCCACAACTTATATCTTTGATGCTACTTCTGCATGGGCTAGTTCCTGGTTTTATTACGGAAAACTCAGAGTTGACATTACATTTGTCTGTTCTTCTCACTTTATGACATCAAATTCAATTACAGAATTTCTTGTAAAAAATTATTTCTTTAAGCATCTATGACTCATTTTTGATATAACATTTCCATAGTAATTAAATTTTTATAGAGTTCTTTGATGACTTTATTAATAGGCACTGTGGTTTTCATTTTTTTTGGAAGGCAATTGAATTAGGTTGATACTTGTTTCCAAATATAAAAGCCAAATAATTTAAATCTTTTAGCTCAATTACTTAGGACATAATCATTATATTGATCACCATACAGTTCTATTGACTTTAACAGGAAAACCTAGCCATGCTAATACCACTGCTGGATCACATTTCAGATATCTCCTCTAATTGTGAAAAAGCAACACAGAAAGCCAAGTGTATAATCCAATTCTATCTGACTATGAAAAAAATGGAAGTGGAGGTAACTTTTATTATTATACTCATCTTGTATAAGTTAAAATGTATGTTTTTTCTTAATATATCTGTATTCCATCCCTAATTTGTTCATTAACTAACATCTGTTGAGTGCCTCCTACAATAATAAATGAGATGACAGACCAATATTTGCCCTACTCCTGTTCTAGTGGCAAAGATGGGTAACTAATCAATAAAATAGTGAGAATTGTTGAGACAATATAACAGAATATTCCGAGAAAGAGGCTTGGGGATTAGAGGTGTTATTTTGGACAAAATAGCCACATAAGGCCTTTGAATGGAGAAAACATTTAAACCAAGACCTGAATTATAAGGAGGTCATTTGAAAATCTGCAAGAACTGCTTTCTAAACAAATGCACAGACTGAGAGAAAGGATTGGGCGGCATCAGGAACAGAAAGTTGCTGCTTGAGCTGAGTCTGTAAGACTGGCAAAGGAGGGAGGGGATTTCACATAAACTTAACACTACCTTCATTTTCTTCTTCAATGACATGTTTGATATCATGTTTACCTTAGAGTTAATTCTATGCCCCTGACACTACTAAGTATGCCATAGGAAAGTCATATTATCATAAAATTGTAAAATTGAAAGATTCCTTAGAAGTTCCTTGGTTCCTCTCCTTCATTTCAGAGATGAGGCAATGTGAGCAGAGAGGTTAGTGAGTTTAGGAGGTTACTCAGCAAGCCTGGACAAACCAGGATTTGAGCTCATTATTCAGAATCACAGAGTTTCTGAAAACCTGAAACAATTTCCTGAAAACCGATTGTTAAGAAAGCAGCCAATTTTTTTTTTTTTTTTTTTTTTTTTTTACTTTTTGACAGGCAGAGTGGACAGTGAGAGAGAGAGACAGAGAGAAAGGTCTTCCTTTTGCAGTTGGTTCACCCTCCAATGGCCGCCGCGGCCAGCGCGCTGCGGCCGGCGAACCGTGCTGATCCGAAGGCAGGAGCCAGGTGCTTCTCCTGGTCTCCCATGGTGTGCAAGGCCCAAGCACTTGGGCCATCCTCCACTGCTTTCCCGGGCCACAGCAGAGAGCTGGCCTGGAAGAGGGGCAACCGGGACAGAATCCGGTGCCCCGACGGGGACTAGAACCCAGTGTGCCAGCGCCGCTAGGCGGAGGATTAGCCTGTTGAGCCATGGCCCCGGCCAAAAAATTTTTAATATATGGCATTGCTATAGCTCTCTGATTTTCCATTAAACTTTTTTGAAATAGTAAATTACTATAATTTAACCAGTATTTAAGTATAATTAATTGTCTCAGATTTGGCTTAAGCATAGTTTTAAAAATTATTGGCCAAATTATTATAAGAGAAGAATTACGCAAATATTGCCCTAGTATGTATCTTTCTTTTGCCTTTCTTTGTACTATCACTTAAGGTTCTTTTTTTTTAAACATTTATTTAATGAATATAAATTTCCAGTGTACAGCTTATGGATTACAATGGCTTCCCCCTCCCATTACTTCCCTCCCACCCGCAACCCTCCCCTCTCCCGCTCCCTCTCCCCTTCCATTTGCATCAAGATTCATTTTCAATTCTCTTTATATACAGAAGATCAATTTAGTATAAAGATTTCAACAGTTTGCACCCACATAGAAATACAAAGTGGAACATACTGTTTGAGTACTAGTTATAGCATCAAATCACAATGTACAGCACATTAAGGACAGAGATCCCACATGAGGAGCAAGTGCACAGTGGCTCCTGTTGTTGACCCAACAAATTGACACTCTAGTTTATGGCGCCAGTAACCACCCTAGGCTGTCATCTTGAGTTGCCAAGGCTATGGAAGCCTTCCAAGTTTGCCGACTCTGCTCATATTTAGACAAGGTCATAAAAGACAGAGTGAGGATAGTAACCAATGATCCTAACAGTGGCATTTACCAGGTTTGAATAATTATACAGCATTAAGTGGGGAAGAGGACCATCAGTACACACAGGTTGGGAGTAGAGCCATTGGTGGTAGAGTAGAGGTTATGATTACAAAGAAATGAGACCCAAGTACGCTAGACAGGGTCTAGAACAAAGGACAGAGTCATTATTAGAGGAGCTAAGAAAGGTGGTGTCTAAGCTACAATGAAGTTTTCTGATTGAGAGGCAAATAGAACCTGATAGAAGGGGCTTGATAATAATCTGGTGGGCTTTAGGCCTTGTAAGTTAAGTGGCCCAGACCTATCCATCGCTTCACATGGGGTATATCCTAAGGGAGGTGTGAACCTCCTAGGGGAAGGCACTCTGTTGACTTTCATTACTTGGCTGGCCTGGGAGGAGAGCTGGCCAGGTCAAGGCAGGGGGCATCTCTAACAAGAAATTGACAGTTCTGCCTGCAATGTTGCTGACCCTACTTGACCATCCCCTCAGCTGCAGTGGTCACTTTGGAAGTTGGGCTGAGTGAAGGGCTTTTCAGCTTGGAGCCAATAAGATCTGTGGCTCTGACCTGGGCATCCTTCGACTCCAGGGCAGGTCCATTTCCAGTGATCCAATTCTTGGCAGAGCTGCCAGGGCTCTTCACAAGTTGACTTCTGCTGAAGCCCAGGCTTACCACATTGAAAGCCACTGCAGTGGACTGGCCTGTTGGGTCTCCTTGAGGGCAGATCACTGTACAGATCAGCCATTAATAGGCCTGCCACCCATTGCTTCTGATGCCGAGCTTTCTTTTCCTCCTGGTTTGTGTTAAAGCAGACCAGAGGATGCCAGTCAAGGGAGTGCCTGTGTCCCATCTCTAATCTTCGGTGGCCTGAACTACAAGTCTATAGTCACAGGCATGTTCTGTAGTAGTTTTTCTAAGGTAGAAAATGCCCATGAAGAAAATTATATTCTCACTTTAACACTTTCTTTCCCTTTGGTCTAAAAGGGAGGTTTTTTTCTACTTACTGCTTACTTCGCTGATGGCGAAGTGAATCTAGCTATGAGATTATTATTTAAGTTCTTATTTTGGCTATGCTATTACAGAAAAATGTTAGCCATTTCTTTTATAAGTTGTAAAGATTAAATTGTGCGTCCTACAGATTCCTTCATAATAGAACTAGTTTCCTACCTTGAAGAGAATAGAGAAATGAAAGAACAAGTTGGGCTTAGAAATAGAGAAATGAGGGAGCAAGTCCTAGATCACTTGCTGACAATAACAATATCACATGGATATTTAGCAAACAGTTTCAACCATTAGATAACAACTTAAGAAAACATTTACCAGAAGGTCCAATGCCTTCTATAAATTTTAAGAATCATGTATTTGAAAACACCTCTTAAATATCTAACATGGTGTAGTTTGTTTAACCAGTAAACTTAAGCACAACCATATAAAATGTTTTTAGTTTCTTTCTACCAACACGTTTAAAACATATGATACACAGATTCAGGTCACACAAATTAAAATGTATCTTTGATTGATTTTAGCAGCTTAAACTTATGGACAATCTTATCTATAAGCCATTTAAAATAAAACTCTTAATAAAATTTCCCCATGTGGACATACAATATGTACACACATATAACATAGCATAATAGACCAATATAGCAATTTTAATAATAGCTTTTAAAATCTTTAACTCTTTTTGTAGATTGCCAATTGATTTGAATTGCTTTTTGTTTTTAGTAACCTCAGTTAACCATACTTTCTCTCAGTTGGTACTGTTAATACATTATTGGCTTCATCTGTTTACAGAGCCATCCCAAAGTACTGAATACAATAGAAGTGGCTGGAAAAAGTCCATAGGGACCTATAGGAGGACAGCTAAACACAGAACCAACAACGCTTTAGTTTTATGAGCAGCAAATCATATATAACTGTGGATGACAAAAGACTTTAAGTCGCCATGTTTAAAATTATAAACTCATCAACCAACAAGAGGCACTTGCTTACTTCACAGTATTTTTGAAAGCACCTGTAGGATTTTACAAGTATTTAACCCTTTAGGCCTCTGGGGCTTTCTCATTAAGATAACTATCATGTGTAGTAACACAAGATCATTAGACTTTTTAATTCTCAAACATTTGTATTAATAGCATTTTCCATTATAGAAACTTAAAGTTTGGTACCACATCACATCTTGACAGTACTTCTAATATAATCCAAATAGCCTGATTAGTTGGTGTCTCTATAAGATGAGAGACATAGGTCCTTCGATTTTTTCAGTTGGGCCCAAACTGGACAAACCAAAGTCCAGGATTTACTGAAAATTTTAGAGACCAGATTGTTTGAAACTTTGATTTTTTGAATGCCTGTCAAGAATGCCAAGAAGGCTCAAAATCCAAAATATATGGTTGAAATAAGATTCCTTAAAATCATGACATAACATAGACCAAATTTGATCATTGTTACAAGGTGATTATTCAAATCTTTGTAAATAAGCACATATTTAAATAACCCATAGCTCTTAATAAAAATTCAGCTGTTTTTGAACAATTAGAATTTAACAGACATCAAGAGAACATAATAGATTACTTTAACACATTGCTTTAACAGAGCATCAGAGTTTAATTCTATGTCAAAGAGAAATTGAGCTTCCTGTGATCTTTTGCTGTGAGGTTTCCTTCCTTTACCTTCTTTCATATTGGTGACCATGTTTCTGTGTTTCTGTGTGTAACACATCTTTAAGCATCTTTTGCAGGGCAGGATGAGTGGCAACAAATTCTTTCAGTTTCTGTTTGCTATGGAAAGTCTTAATTTCACCTTCATTCACAAATGAGAGCTTTGCAGGATATAGTATTCTGGGCTGGCAGTTTTTCTCTCTTAGAACCTGGGCTATGTCTCGCCATTCCCTTCTAGCTTGTAGGGTTTCTGAAGAGAAGTCTGCTGTGAGTCTAATTGGAGATCCTCTGAGAGTAATCTGACATTTCTCTCTTGCACATTTTAGGATCTTTTCTTTATGTTTCACTGTGGTGAGTCTGATTACAACATGTCGTGGTGAGGATCTCTTTTGGTCATGTTTATTAGGGGTTCTATAAGCTTCCTGTACTAAGATGCCTCTGTCCTTCTCCAAACCTGGGAAATTTTCTGCTAGTATCTCACTGAAAATGCCTTCTAATCCTTTCTCCCTCTCCATGCCTTCAGGAGCTCCTAGAACCTGAATGTTGGGTTTTTTAATAGTATCCTGTAGATTCCCGACAATATTTTTTAGATTTCTAATTTCTTCTTCTTTTCTTTGGTTTGCCTGTTTCCTTTCCTGTTCTCTGTCTTCTAAGTCTGATATTCTCTCTTCTGCTTCGCCCATTCTGTTTTTAAGGCTCTCTAATGTGTTTGTCATTTGATCTATTGAATTCTTCATTTCATTATGATTTCTCATCACCATCAGAGTTTCTTGTTCCACTAGCTGTTTCATTTCATTTTGATTCCTCCTTAATATTTCATTTTCACGAGAGAGATTTTCTATCTTGTCCATTAAGGATTTCTGTAGTTCAAGAATTTGTTTTTGAGAACTTCTTAATGTTCTTATCAATTTTTTGAGATCCGCTTCTTGCATTTCTTCGATCTCATCATCTTCATAATCTTGAATTGGGGTGTCTTTTTCATTTGGGGGCGTCATAGTATCTTCCTTGTTCTTGTTACCTCGGTTTTTGTGTTTGTGGTTTGGCATGTTGGAGATATTTGGTTTCTTCACTGTGGTGTTTTTTCTTGTTACACTATGGCTCTATATTAAGTGGACTGTCTGCTTTCGGTGGAGCCTTAGAGGCTTGAGATGAGTGTGGCCTGAGAGTTCTGTTTGGTTCCTCAGGGTTGAGGGTGTGTCAAAGATGACACTCCCAGGTTAGGTGTGGTAAATCTCTCTTTCTTTCTTTTTTTGATTCAAAAGTGAAGTAATTCCGCACAGCTGAACATAATTGGAGGTAGTTAGCAGGCAAATGATATACCCACAGGAGCCAGAGATGGGAAGCTCTTTCCCAAGGACCACACAGGGAATCTGTGCTGTCCTCAGTGTGGGCTCCAATTCTCCTGCAGTCTCCCACTGGGTTGCCAAGTTAGATGCTAATCTCCTGTTATTTCACCCCTCACCCCAGAGTCAGGTTTTTCTGCTAGGCTCAGGGCCGGTGCAGACCTGAGGTCGCCCTGCTTATGACGTATGTCCAAAATGGCGCCTGCTCTGTCTTGCTCGCCTTTGAGAGGTGAGCAGAGAGAGAGAAACTTGTGTCCGTATCGGTCACTTTTTTATTTTTTTCCTCTCTCTCTCTTCTAGTTAGCCTGGTAAACTTTTCCCCACGGAGTTTCAAGCCTCGTTCCCTCTAGTCTCCTCTTTCTGCTTGCCTGCTGGTGTCTCGGGCTATTGAGGTTCGGCTCACCTCGCGTTCCAGTGCTGGTGTGTTGATTCTGCCGCTGGTGTCGAGAACTTGGGCTCCCATGCTCTCCACGCAGGTCCACTGTGAATCACTAGTTCCGGAAGAGTTTCCTCTGCTGTTTCTTCCCCTACTCTTCCTTGACCCTGCAGTATCTCCACTTTTATTAAACTGTCTCTGCCCCCGGACTAATAGTGTGCTCCCTTCCTATTCCGCCATCTTGCCCGCCCCCCACTTAAGGTTCTTAACCTGGTGTTCTCACACTCCTGGGGAACCTACCAATAGGTTTTTAGGATGTACTATCACTTGGAAAAGAGGCACATTGTTTTACATGCCTGCATCATTTCAGGTCTGCCAAGAAGAGATGGAAAGACAGAAGTAGACAGGCTCAATTTATGGAGAACTGCCCATGGAGGATAAAGGAGAGAGAGTAGGAATAAATAGCAAAAGACTTAAAGCCACAATGCAAGTCTGGCATCTGTAAAAGACAAAGAAGAAAGTCCAAGCTGATGTGAAATCCTCAGTTGCTTGCAGGAGGCCGGCTGTCAGGCAAAAAGGCACTGGAACTAGGAACCCTGCCAGGCTCTGAACAGCCCTATGGGGAATATGGTTTTTGATGCAAACACTCTCTTGGGGCAGCAGCTGGGGCTGTCCATCAATGCTGCTCTTGGAGGCAGTTCTCTCTCAGGCGATGTGTGTAAATCCCTTCCAGGGCCACCACACTGTGCTTCTTGTATTCCTTTGGGGGAAAATATTTGTGGCTTTAGTCATATAGGCAAAGTGTTAGTGTTCCAAAGCAGATTCAGAACCACTGGTTAAACTGTGGCCCTAAGAAAATAAACTATGGATTCTGATTTATTCTGTAAGTGGATAACTAGGAATTACTTAGTAGCCTATTGATAATTGTGGCACTATTGCCCTTATTTCTTCATGGGTGGTGGAGATATTCATGTATTGTCATATTTATACTTTTTACAATGAAAGCAAGGAGTGACAGAATGGTGGATACAGAGTTAACACCACAGGGCCTGTATGTGCCTATTTTCCCTTAGGGGAAGGAGCATGAGCAGTAGAAACAGGATTCCCTCATTCTGGTAGTGATTAGCTGCTTGACCATGAATAAAGTACTTCCTTCCCTGTGTCTCAGATTCCTCATGCCCGACATGGATGATATAGGACCTGCCTTCTGGGATCAGGAGGAGGATTTAATGAGGTAATCTGCAGAAAGCTCTTCCTATGGTGTCAGACATGTGTTATTCCGACAGACAGGCTGTTGGGCAGTGAGCCCTGCAGTGTTCCCCACTTGAGCAAATTCTCTACTCTTAAATGTAAACTTCTGGGGTGAATCAATGGAGGAATCTTTGATCCTTCAAGCTGTAGAAGGATCCTTTGAAGAGTGAGTTGTTCTAACGTGTTTGAGAAACTACTCAGTGAAAAACTAGTATCTCTTCTTTGGTAGGATTGGAGAAGATATTAATTAAATTTATTTCTTTGTGTGTATTGGTATTTTTTAATTTTGAAAATGATTAGCCATTTCTTTTTTAATGAAACATTTTAGATCTTATGCCCAATCCCTTAATTCGTTTATTTTCTAAAGTGAATTGAGCTATAAAGATGACTTTAGAAGACATATAAATAGATTTTTCCAGAGGCAGATGTTTTTGCAGCAGTCAAGATGCTTCTTTTAATGTCTGCATCCCATATTGGATTCTGTGAGTTTGAGTCCTGGCTTTTCTTCTTCTCCCCTATTCCCCCAGAGTAAGGGAAGGTGTTTATTGTGGGAAACCCGACAGTCTGGTGGGAAGGGGCAAAGAAGGAAAAAGAGAGCGAAGGGAGTGTAAGAGAGAGAAGAGAGATCAAGAGACAGAGAGAGAGAGAGAGACTGAGCGAGAGGGAGGGAGTGAAATCAGGAGACAGAGAGCCATGTATTCAGCAATAGGTACTCTTAAAACTTTGTGGAGGGGCAGGCAGGGAAGTAGGAGCAGCAAATCCCATTAGGATGGGGGTAGAGCTGATACGGGTGGTTGGGCCATGTGGTCACCTGGCTTCCAGCAATGGCAGTGGGTGCTAGAGTCTAGGATGGTGTCCGGGGTGTAGATTGCTCCATAGTTAAGACTGTGCCATTTTACAAACATTCCCCCTTTTGTTTTTTATAAAGCAAGAGTTGTATGGGATTACATTAGCCCTAAAAGTCCAGGAGGGGTAGAGTGACAATGATCTGTCTTTAGAGCTACTTCCTGCTGACATGGGGCAATGAGATACTCTCTGCTGCATGGGGCAATGTCTCAAGCCACTGTCTCCTGGGTAGGGAACCAAGTATATCCCTGTAGTAGCATTTGGTTGGCCACCTGGTCAGTGAAGGCCTTGGTTCTTTCCATTATCACCTCCTGTAAACACTTAAACAGACATGGTAGTATAAAAGACAGGGTGAGAATAGCAACTGATGGTCCTAGTAGTGGCACTAAACAAGTAATGAGAGGATTTCATAGAGGAGAGGAAATGAGGGGAGTCTCTGGACCCTTGTGAAGACTGTTTGATAGACACGGTTTAAAGCTGATCTCCACCAAGACTGGGAGAAAGGCCACTCATCTTTTGTGGGTAGAGGGGTTTGTCTGTAGAGAAATTCTGAACAATCATACAACATTAAGTGGGGGAGAGGACCATCAATACACACAGGTCAGGAGTAGAGCCACTGATATAAGAGTAGAGGCTATGATTACAAAGGAATGAGGCCCCAAGTAGGCTAGACCGGGTCTAGGACAAAGGGCAGAGTCATTATTAGAGGACCTAAGAAAGGTACTGTCTAAGCCACGAATATGTTCTCCAATTGAAAGGCAAATAAAAACTGACATAAGGGGCTTGATAATGATCTGGTGGGTTTTAAGGCCTTGTCAGTTATGAGGCCCAGGCCTGCCTATCTCTTCACATGGGGTATATCCTAAGGGAGGTGTGAACCTCCTGGGGAAGGCACTCTGTTGACTTCCATGACCTAGCTGGCATGGAAGAGAGCTGGCCAGGTAAAGGCAGGTGGCATCTCTAACAGGAAATTTACAGTTCTGCCTGCAATGTTACTGACCCTACTTGGCCGTCCCCTCAGCAGCGGTGGTCACTTTGGAAGCTGGGCCAAGTAAAGGGCTTTTCAGCTTAGCTGGCTTTGCTTCTGTTTCCAGCTCTCTGCACACCCAGGAAGGCAGAATATGATGGCTTAAGTACTTAGGTTCTGGATTGAGTCCAGGCTCCTGGCTTTGGGCAGGCCCAGCCTTGGCTATATTGGGCATATGGAAAGTGCAGCAACAGTTGGAAGATTCTCTCTCTCTCTTCATTCCTGACTCTCTGCTATTCAATTAGAATATGGAAGATAAAAATTTTTAACAGAATTACATACTTTTAAAATGTTATCCCATAAAATAATGTTATTACTGTTCCTGCACAAATGTTTGAAAATATTTCAAACCGCCCCTGTACAGCTTGACTTTTACAGATAAATGACTTTCTGTTTGCGTGAGACTACCTCTTATTCTTTAATAAGTTCTTCAGTTGCTTTCAGTCTATTTTTTTTCCTGTAATAATTCTGTAACATCCTATCTTCTTGTGTACTTGTTTTTCACTATGCCTTGTCTAAACACTTTTAAACAAGGCATATATAACAAAAATTTGAAAGATTAAGCACTCAGGAATTATTCAGTCCAATGGAAGCAAAGGCCAGATCTGGTTAGCAGACAGTTAATGTCAATCAAGTTTTATTGGAACCAAGTTTTTTAGATTATGTTTTTCTGTGTCTACTTCTGTGCTACACAGCTGGATTGAGCAATTATAACAGACTGATATGAGCAGCAATGTATAAACTATTTACCCTCTGGCCTTTTATACAAAGTTTGCAAGCACCTGATTTATTTTATTCAAATTAAAAATAAGAGAAAAACTAAACTGTCTGGCTCCTGGAGGGCAGGAATTGAGGTTTACTCACTACTTCATCCTTAGTAGCTAGCCCACAGCCCGATAATAGAGGATACTGAACAAACATTTCTGGAGTTGATTATCTGTTTTACCTTTTAAAAATTAAACACTTTAAATTAAAAAAAAAAAGTCCTCCCAGTATGTTTATTAAAATGGCACTATAGAGTAAAAAAGCCAGGCTAGCCCTTGAAAGTGACCATTATAAAGCATTTCCCTGGGAAGATTACTAGTATGTTAGAAAATGCATTCCTTTTGTGAAAAGCCTAGTAGTTTAATGGAATAATATGTTTGAGAGTGACTACTTGGCCTCCTGCTGCTTCTTTCAACATTTGGCTTTTTATACTAAGATTCCTTTAATTATTTCTCATACTTTAAGCATGGTAACTCATCCACTTCCTATATTTAAATGTATTTCCCACAAATACTTTCCAGTAAATGTATTCTAGCACCTGATTTAGAAAATTTGTTTGGATAGAAACCTTTACATGTGAGTATTTACAAATAATAATAACTTTAATATATATTATATTGCTATAAAGCTTAACATATTTTTAGCAATTATAATTTATTATCCATTTATATCACTCAAATTTTTCAAAGAAAGAAATTAACTTCAAGGGGTAATAGCTTTGTTAGAATTAAGGCAGGATTTCTTGGTTTTCTTTTTTACTATTTATCTTTGGTGGATAACATGCAGCCTACTGAACCTGATTAAGAAGAAATAGAAATCCTGAACAGACCAATATTAAACAGATTGAATTGGTAATCAAGAACCATCCAACAAAAGCCTAAGACACAATATCTTCAAAAGGTGAATTCTATACAACATTGAAAAGATAGTTAATTCCAATCCTTCTTAAAGTCTTCCAAAATATGGGGGAGGGAACACTTCCTTTCTCATTCTATAAGGCGACCATCACTCTGAAATTAAAGCCAAAACCAACACAAGAAAATTACAGACCAATATCGCTAAAGACTAGAGATGGAGAAATATTCAATACAATTCTGGTCCAGCGAATTCTCCTGGGATGAAAGGATGTTCAACACATGCAAATCAATAAATATGTACCATTACAAAATGACAGGTAAGAACAACATGATCACTTCAATAGATGCAGAAAAACACTTGACAAATTCATTATCTATTAATGGCAAAACAACTCTCAACAAAATAGGCTTAGAAAGAATTTTCTGCCTTGCGGCCCCGGCACACCGGGTTCTAGTCCCGGTTGGGGTGCCGGATTCTATCCCGGTTGCCCCTCTTCCAGGCCAGCTCTCTGCTATGGCCCGGGAAGGCAGTGGAGGATGGCCCAAGTCCTTGGGCCCTGCACCCGCTTGGGAGACCAGGGTAAGCACCTGGCTCCTGGCTTCAGATCAGCACAATGCGCCAGCCGCGGCGGCCATTGGAGGGTGAACCAACGGCAAAGGAAGACCTTTCTCTCTGTCTCTCTCTCTCACTATCCACTCTGCCTATCAAAATAAATAAAAAAAAAAAAGAAAGAATTTTCTCAACAAAATAAAGGTCATTTGTGCAAAGTCCATAGGTAATATAACCAATGGGAAAGACCTGAAAGCTTTTCCTGTAAACCCTGTTACGTGACAAAGATTCCTACTCTTGACACTGTATTCAACAGAGTTCTATAAGTCCTGGCCAGAACAATCAGACAAAAGAAAAACAAAGACATCCAAATCGAAAAAGAGAGGAAATAAAATTAAGAATGTTTGTAGATGACAGGATCACATATGTAAAAAGCTTTGAAAACTCAACAGCAACAAAAAGACTGAGATAACTGAAAATGAATTCAATGGTTTCAGGAAACAAAACCGGCACATGGAAATCATTAAATTTCTTTTTACAAACAATGGACTAGTCAAAAAGAAAATCAAGGAAACAATCCCATTTACAATAGCAATAAGAAGAATAAAGTAGTTAGGAATAAACAACCAATGAGGTGAAAATTATAAACTATTGATGAAGTACATTAATGAGAAAGTAACAGATAAATAGAAAGACATTTTGTGTGCATGGATTAGAAGAATTAATATTAGCTAAGTGTTCAAACTACCCAAAATAATCTATATATTCAATACAATCCTTATCAAAATCCCAATCACCTCCTTTTTCCACCAACAGAAAAATCAATTCTAAAGTCCAAATAATCAAAGTAATCTTGATCAAGAAGATCAAAGGTAGAGAGGGTCCACTTCCCAATTTCTTTTTTTTTTTAAGATTTATTTTACTTATTTGAAAGAGTTACAGTGAGAGGTAGAGACAGAGAGAGAGAGTTCTTCCATCCGATGGTTCACTCCCCAGATGGCTGCAACGGCCAGAGCTGCGCCAATCTGAACCCAGGAGCCAGGAGCTTCCTCCAGGTCTCCCACATGGGTGCAGGGGCCCAAGGACTTGAGTCATCCTCTTCTACTATATCAGGCCATAGCAGAGAGATGGATTGGAAGAGGAGCACTGGGACTAGAACCAGCGCCCATGTGGGATGCCGGTGCTTCAGGCCAGGGCGTTAACCGGCTTTGCCCAGCGCTGTCCCCTCACCCCCCTGCCAATTTCAAAATATATTACATAGCAACAGCAATTACTGTACTGGAATAAAAATAGACTTATGAACAAAACAGAACAACGAGCCCAGAATAAATCCACACATCTATGGGTCAGAGATCTTCAACAAGAGTGCCAAGAATATACACAATGAAGAAATGATAGTTTCTTCAATAAATAGTGCAGAGATAACTGGGTCTACACATGTAAATGAAGAAAATTGCATCTTCATGTTACATTAATATACAATATCAACATCAAATGGATTAGATCTTAAATATAAAACAGAAAACTGTAAAGCTACTAGAAAAACACAGGGAGAAAGCTTCTTGACATTGGTCTGGGCAGTATGTTTTTGTATATGACACCAAAACAACAAAGGAAATAATTAACAAAATGAAAATCAGAGAATACTTGCACACCATAAATCTGAAAAGGTGTAGTATCTAAAATATTCAACAGTAGAAAACCAAATAATTTAACAATGACCAACATTTTCAGAAGATATCAATGGTTAACAGTTACTTGAGAAGGTGCTCAACATCACGTATCATCAGAGAAATCCAAATGAAAACCACAAGGAGCTATCAACTCATATGTGTTAGAATGGTTGCTATAAGAAAGACAGAAGAGGAGTGGGCACGTGGCACACCAGTTAAACTGCTGCTTGGGATACCCACATCAGTATGGGAGTGCCCTGTCCAAGTCACAGCTTCTCCACTTCCAGTCAAACTTCCTGCTAATGCATACCCTGGGAGGCAAGCAGATTACGGTTCAAGGACCTGGGTTCCTGCCACCCACGTTGGAGACATGGACTGAATTCCAGGCTCCTGGCTTTGGCTTAGCTCACTTGTTGCTGCTGTGGGCATCTGGGGAGTGAACCATTATATGGAGGATTTCTCTACGTCTGTCTATGTCTTTCTCTCTGCTTCTCTACCTTTCAAATAAAGTGAAAATAAATTGAAAAAAAATTGTAAAAGATAAAAAATGTTGGGGTAGATATGGAGAAAAAAGAACACTTGCACACTACTGGTATGAATATAAATTAGTAGAGCCATTATGGGAAACAGATGGAGATTCCTCAAAAAATTAAGAATAGTACTGCCTTATGATCCAGCAATCCCACCTCTGAATATATATTTAAAGGAAATGAAATGAAATCAGTCTATTGCAGCATTATTCATAATTTGCCAAGACATAGAAATAATCTAAATGTCCATTGATGGATTTATTCATAAAGAAAATGTGATATATAGAAATACTTTCCATGTAGAATAGTGGCTTTCAGGGATTTGGGATAGGAAGGATGGAGAGATGTGGTCAAAGGGTACAAAGTTCTAGTTACACAGGATGAATGAATTTTGGATATTAACATTTTCCGTGAGACTATAGTTAACGATACTGTGTTGTATATTTGAAATTTGCTAAACGGATATGTATCTTAGGTGTTTCCACCATAAAAAAAGAAAAATGGTTGTGAGATGATGGATATGTTAATTAGCTGCATTGTGGTGATCATGTCAAATTGCATGCATATATCAAAACATTCAATTGTATACCTTAAATATTTACATTTTATTTGTCAGTTATATTTCAATAAGGCTGAAAAAAAATACTTTCACATCAATCATATGTGAAATGATTTGAATGGGCTTGAAAAACTTCCTTGAAGGATAATATAATCCCACCAATGTGAGAAGTATTTTACAATTTACTCTTAAAAATAATTTAATATTTATACTTTAACAAATCAAGTAAGTCTTAGATAATGTTTTCCATTACTTAGAGTGAGCTTCTTTTGGTCTTTTAGTCACCGACTCTCCTTCAAAGCCTTAACCTTATTTGGGTCACAGATTCCCTCTGAGAATTTGATGAAATCTGTGTAATCTCTCCCCAGGAAAATTAACACACAACAATATTTGCATATAATTATAAGGCTTCTACAGACCCAGCATATGATAATGGATTCCAGCCACGGACTAGTTTTAAGTTCTGGCCTTCAGTTGGGGCCCACTTTATTCTTAGTTTTGCCCATTCTAGGTATCCTGATTTTACCTGTAGTATATTTTTTCTGTCAGGTGTCATTCTTCAAAAAAGGTAGTAGTTGTTCAGAGTCCTCACTCCGTGTACCTCTCTCTCCAGTCCAACAGGACATGTATTGCCATTGCACTGCTTTTGCTTAATATGTCCACTTAAAAATAATCTCATATTTTGATACAACTCTAGTTTTGGGGCATACTGTTTATAAAAAGGGCAAAATGTTGACAGTGTCTTGATGGAACAGTAGAGGAGCAGAGATACTTGACACAGGATGACTCGGGATGGATGTGTGATCTGAGAAAGAGGGGGTCTTGAGGGTAGGGCTGAGGTGCCTAGAAGCCAGCAAGCAAAATACCCAGGGCAGACTGGAGCCCAGGGGTGAATTCAGAGAAAGCTGACAGCATGTGCCCTTGATCCCTCCCTGGTTTCAGAGAATTCAGGAAGGGATATAAACAGCTTGGGTGGCAGATGGCTGCAGAGAGAGCCGTTCAACACAAATTTGAGGGTTGTATCAGAACCCTGGCAAGAAGAATCTTGTTGTCATTAAGGTCATAGGGGTGAGATCAAGGGGGTAGAAAGAGAAATATTGTGTGTGGAAAGGAGGAGTGGGGAGAAACAGAAACCGGAAATTCAGGAAAGAGGCCGCACTTATATTAATCTAGACAAAACTCACAGATCACACTGTGGAAATGTGATCTGTCTACCTGTTTGTAACCACAAGACCGTACTTTAAAATGACTTCCTGAAGGTATAACGTGTAGTATTTTGTGCTTTATAGCAGAGGGAAGACTATCAGAGGAAACAAAAGGGCCAGCCTCTCACTCACACCAGCATGCAGAATGCTTTTATTTTGTGAGAAACATGCAAATGCAGCTACACCCCTGGGCAGGGGGTTTGGGATTTCAGCATCCACTTTTCCCAATTGCCAACCCTGTCCACTAGCCCTGTTGCAAAGAATGGAAATACTCTTCCAGTTTCTTACAGGCCAGAGCTTCAGCAACCTTGTGACTGGTTCCTTGGAGCCAAACTAGTCAAAGAACAGATAATCTGGGCAGGAAGGCCACAGAGGAGGTATGTGGAGAGACTACAGAGGAAGAAAGTGCTGTCCCCCAACCCCCATGTCACAGCCCAGAAGACCCTCCCACAATCAATAAGGAGGCACCCGTGTCAGGTTGCTCTCACATCCAAAAACTAGGCACAATTTTTATTTTAATTTAATTTTTATCGAATTTTATTCATTGAAAGTGCTATAAGTTGCCACATTCTTATATATGTATATATGCACACACATATGACTAAAGAATCATGTATTCATCATGTATTCATGAATTCTAACCATTCTTCCATATTACTAACTTCAAACTATTATAGAATCTAGTGAATGTACTATCCAATAAGTGCAATTAATGCAAAGAATCACTATTATTTTTAATCACTATTATTTGCATTACTATAACAACATATGAAATCTGTGAATAAGACAAGTCCTTTGCTTACATGGGAAAATTTAAAACCATGATTCAATTGTATTGAACTGCTCATTAAGTCTTATTGGTAATTAACCAAACATCTAACACATTCTAATCTCATAAATGATTAAGCTAGAAATTTTTTGCATGTATTTCTAACACTTTTTTAGCTTTTGCTACATTCCTACCCTCCTTTGAGAATTCAGTGAAAAATCTGGGTAATAAGGTCTTCCTGATCAAATATGCATTGTGTCCTTGCCTTTATTTGTATCAGTTTGGATTTTTCTTAATTAAGCCTGGCCTAGTTCCTTCATTTTGGCTTGTTGAGCATCATATATTGCCACTAATATAAAAACTTACGGTTGTTAAAAGGTATGGAAGCACTTTATTTTCTTCTGTTTAAATTTCACTTTATTGTTTGCAAGTTCAAGGCTGTCTCTTTTATTTTCTGAAAATAGGCAATTTAAAAATTATTTTAATTTTCTGACTGTGTAATACTTGATATGTCTTAAATATCAAGATGACATTGGAATGTATACAAGGAATCTTGTGAACACTCTGTCTCTGATTCCCCATTCTTCCCAGTCCCATTGTTGGGACCATTTTTAGTGGTTTTTTGTTATTCCATTCAGTGTTGCTTAATGAAAAGAAAATACAAATATGCATTCCCATTTTTTCCTTTCTTTATCAAAACACAGGTGACATTTAAAAATTCTCTCCATAATGCCCTTTGATTCTCGCTTCTGACTCATTTTTCAGTTGATAATTTACTCTTTTGTAGAGAAGTCTTATTTGTGTACAAATCACAAGATCTTCAAAAAGTTATAAAAATTAACAAGATGATTTTAAACAAACATCTGTTAATTGCACCCCCGCAAGTTTTCAGAACAAATTGGCTGATTTGCTGGAAACATAGTGCTTGAGTTAAGGATGTCCAAGTGGGGCATTAGTCCTCTGTAGTGACCAGAACGTCCTAGTACACTGTCCATGTCACTGCAGCTCTGGAATCATGATGTAGAGAACTGATGTGCTATTTTTTCATGATTTTTCTATTAATTTAATTTCTAGCATGTAAGCCATGCTAAAGGCAGGCCATGGGAAAGTATAGAAAGATGTGAGGAATGGTTAAGGATGTTTCATGATAAATGCATATTTTAAAAGCTTGTAATTTCAAAGTCTTGTGTAAGATTATGTTATAAGAACTTGACTATTTAAATTTAGGGTGATGAAAAGTTCATGATAATGGTTGTCTCTGGCGTGATCTTTTCAACTGATGACAAAATTGGAAATTTTTATTCCCCTGAACACTTCCTTTTCCTTGCTGCTCATATTTCCATTTAGCAGTGGCGAGGTATCCTCACTTGCTGATATGATTTTAGGTTTCACATTGTACAGTGTTAGCACCTTGTTCCTGGCCCCCAGCATTCCCTGATGCTAGGATCTGCTACACAGTTTGTGTTTACACTTGCAACCCGCTACCTGGCTCTTTTACAATATAGTGCCCCCCTTTGCCTCAAGAGTACCCTGATTGTACTGTAAATTCTGTTATCACTGGAACTATAAGATTTCTCAATGATAGCACTGGCTAGCATTTACTGGACATTTGCTCCATACCAGGCACCATGCTAAGCACTTTATACATCTGATTGCTTATATTACTACATAGAACATAACTCTTCCATTATGCAATTAGTATTACAATACTGTAACTCTTTGGCAACTGGTATTATAATACTGCATTACAAAAGGCCATGGAAGCTTAGTGAGGTGAAGGAATGCATGCAAAGTTGTGTAGCTAGTAACTGAGGAAACAGGACTGGGGTTCAGGCCTATTGGATCCTCACAGAAGCTGTTGGTACATTTCCAGTGTTATGAGGACCAGTCTGCGGGCATAAGTACCCAAGTTAAATTGGCAACAGCATGAGGTGCAGGGACCACTGAGCTTCTTTGGATTGCCTTAAATTGATTCAGCACATTCAGCTGCTAAATAATTTTTAGAGTAAGTGCTAAGATGAAACAATGGTGTATGCGTGTGTTTGTGTGTTGATTCAGGACCCATAACCTTGGCAATATTATGTTGCAATGACTTTTTAAATGTACTAAATACCATTTTTAATTGCTTAGTTTGATGAGTGCATTAGGGAAAGTAGTTCAGTGTTTCACTTTGGAAAAGCTGCTCTCTGTCAGGTGTGCGAGCAGCTTTATTGTTCAGTTCACATTAAGGTCAGGAGTTCCAAAAATACACACTTTAATGAGTGATGTAATAGATGTTCCATATGTGCTATAGGTACTTTCCTTCAGTGGTTGCAATGAACACCTTCGAACATTCTGGAGTGAAGGTGTGTGTATGCATGGTTGTGACTATGCACGTGTGCATGTGTGGGTCCGTATGTGTTTGTGTTTGGTCACATCTTGCTTGAAAATCCCAGTCTTACTGAACTTGGGAACTGGGTTTAAGAAGCCAATCTTAGGAAATTTCAACATCTGTATATTGTTGAATTTGACAGACATTTTGACTGTGTAACTTCAAAATGTAGGCATTGGGTCAGAAAAAAAGGGAAGAAAAGACTTGTAATAGTTTTGTTTGATGAAAAAATTGAATTAATTTTACTCAGTTTAGCTGGACAGCCTTATAGGTGACTTTTCAGTGTCTTTGGACCTATCTCCGCTTCCATGACCCTCCCACTGCACTCTCACCCCTACCCCAAGAGACTGTTTTCCTCTTGTTTCTTTTCTTAGCTTGATGGAGTGTTAGGATTTGTTCATTTCCAAGCAGAAATGAAGAAGCCACCTTGTTTAGTTCACTGAACTTGGAATCTTAGAGTCATGTTCTAGTCTCACCTGTGGAAAAATCTCTTAAAGCAAAATCACATGACCCACAACAAAAGATACTACTCTAGTCTGAGAGAGTACATTTTCTTTTAAATCAGTGTTGAAAGCATAGTATTAACCGGAAACGCCTTGGCAAAGTTATATCATCTAAATAGGAAAGTTCCAAATCCTGGCAGTGAAAATTCCTCCGAGTTACATTTTTCTATAGCTTTTAAAAGGTCTCTACTTAACTGTAATCCTTCATTTCCTCCAGAATAATATAAGGCTAATATATCCAGTCAGAGGAGGAAGGTGTTTTGGAAGAAGTTATTACAAAATCCCTTTAGGAAATGTTGCCACGTTATAATCCCCAATTACAGTGCTCTGGAGTAATGGTGGTGGAATTGGGGTTACTCCAATGTGTAGCTGGAACTGTTGGTGGCCCCACACCTGACACCCCAGGAAATTGATCTCTATTTTTGCTGGGACAGGTTTTGACACACTTTCCCTTTGACTGTTTTGTTCTGTTTTCAGCCAAGGCAGATCTGTGTTAAAAGCAAAACATAAACTACAAAACAAAACTTACATAAAGCAAATAAGGAAAAATGACTTATTTGAGAGGTAGAGACCGAGAGCAAGAGAGAGTGAGAGTTCCCATTTGCAAGTTCACTTCCCAAATGCCAGCAACAACCAATTCTGGATCAGGCAAAGGCTGGGAGCCAGGAACTCAGTCCAGGTTTCCCATAGGTGGCAGGGTTCCAAGTAGTTGAACCATTACCTGCTGCCTCCCAGGGTCTACATTTTCAGGAAGCTGGAATTAGGAGTAGAGCCAGGATGAAAACCCAGGCTCTCCAATATCAGTTGCAAGCGTTCCAACTGGTGACTTAACTTCTAAGCCAAAAGCCCACCCTCAGGAAAATTATAAAAGCAAATCTGGAAACTACATAAGGAACAAGGCTCAAACGTTGTGAACAACACAGTGAGCCATGCAACGTATTTGCTTTCAGAAGAAATGAGCTCTAGTAATCTCCACTATTCAACTGTTTTTTAAGCAATTTGACTTTAAGCAATTGACTTATTCTTTTCATTCTTTATCGGCCAAATAGGAGAATAATATTCCACACGGCAAGCCTAGGATCAAATGATAACTCTGAAAGCACTCCGTGAAAGACAGATGTTAGCTGTTGTGTTGATGACACAAGTCCTGCCTTGGGGCTTTTAGATACATTAAGTGTACAGCTCGGGTGTTTTTCTTCACTTGGTCGAAGCCCTGAGGAGCAGCAGCTTCAGATGGCATGCTGTCACATGTCTATGTGAGCTTTTTTGTCTTCTCATCTTGTCTCTGGCCCTCTGGCTGAGGTCTGGGTTGATCTGCTCTGGCTGTAGTTTGCTCCCCATCTATTGTTTGCTACTGCTGTGCCCACGTTCTCGCCCTTCTCTCATGTTGCTCTGCCCCAACTCCCACTCCCAGGGAGAAGGGCTTGTCTTCCCTGCATCAGTACCAACTACTGGATACTTTCCTGGCTCCTCTGATATCTTCCAGCTTTGCATCTGCATGTTTCATAGTTCTCGCCACTGAGCTGCTTTACCTGAAACATATTCCTTACAGGGATTTTGAGACAGATTCTTGCCTTTTTCCACTAGGACTTGAATGTGAGTCTGGCTGGCTGGGTCTTGTTACTTTCCAAGAGTGCATGGGAGCTCTCATTACATTTTGCAGCCTAGATTCCTATGCTTCTGGTCAGTGGCAGGTAGAAACTGCTGTCTCTTACCCTCCCACCACCACCCCCCCTTTTTTTTATTTTTGACAGGCAGAGTGGACAGTGAGAGAGAGAGAGAGACAGAGAGAAAGGTCTTCCTTTGCCGTTGGTTCACCCTCCAATGGCCGTTGCAGCCGGTGCACTGTGGCCGGTGCACCGCGCTGATCCGAAGCCAGAAGCCAGGTGCTTCTCCTGGTCTCCCATGAGGTGCAGGGCCCAAGCACTTGGGCCATCCTCCACTGCACTCCCGGGCCACAGCAGAGAGAACTGGCCTGGACGAGGGGCAACCGGGACAGAATCTGGTGCCCCGACTGGGACTAGAACCCGGTGTGCCGGCGCCGCAAGGCGGAGGATTAGCCTATTGAGCCGTGGCGCCGGCCAACCCACCACCCCCTTTTAAAGAATGGTTTTACATCTTTTATTCACTTGAAAGGCAGAGTACACACAATGGAAAGAAAGACAGAGATCTCCCATTTACTGGTTTACTCCCCAAATGCCCATAACTGTCGGGGCTAAGCCAGCCCAAAGCCAGGAACCAGGAACTTAACCTGGATCGCTCATGTGGATGACAGGGAACTGTCATTGAGCCATCGCCTGCTGCCTCCCAGGGTGCACATCAGCAGGAAGCTGGATCAGAGTGCGGTGGCAGCAGCAGAAACACTGATGTGAAATGTAGACATCCACAGCAGACTCTTAGCTGCGATGCCAAACACCTGCCCCGGGCCTCCCGTCTGAAAGATGCTATGCAACTCGAGTCTTTCCAAATGAACTTCAATTTCTAGCATAAGGAAGCAGAAACAAGGAAGAAGAAAGCCAATGCATGTTTTTTACCCTTCTCAATAATAGTAATAATTTTGGTGGTGCTAATAGTATGACTAGTAATAATTGTGGTAGCAGCAACAATGAGAGTTCTTGTCCTTGTCATAGTAGTTAACATTGATTCCCCTGTTTACAACCAAGTGCAAGAGAAAGTTCTTGGCACACATTCTGCTGTTGAAACCCAACGAGGACCCGGTGAGCCAGATCTGTAACTATGGCTCATGTAGAGTTGAAGCGCATGAGGCTCCAGAGGTTGAACTCATTTGCTTGAGGCCACCAAACCACTAATCCAGAGAATCGGTGTCTGCAGCCCGGTGTGTCTGATTTGGGAACCTGAGTGTGCTGCTCTGTATTCTGGAACTTGTTATTTAGCTCCCTGGCCAGAAGTCACTGACTCGCATGCCCACAGGAACCAGGGCAGAAGTGAACATTAGTGGAGGGGTCCAGAGGCAGCCAGACCACAGTGCAAGCTGGGTGATTTATGACAACTCACAGCCTTCCTCTCTGTCAGGGAGTCGTAAGGCATGGTGGGGACCGCGGGGTGCAGCAGAATATACGACCCATCTAAAGAGAACAGCTGCTGCTCACTCCAGCATTGGGTCTCATAAGGGAATAAGCTTTTTAAACATGGATCTTAAAAAGATGTTGAAAATTCAGATTTTAAGTGGTACGCCTCGATTATTAAATATTGGCATCTCATGCAAATTTTCAAAACATGGAACAAAACAGTGTGAAGTTAAAGTAATTATGTCTGGGGTTCAAGTTTAGCCTGATCTGTTACATTGTTCAGAGGAGAAGGGGATATTTTGCAATATTTTAACCATTTCAGTGAGATATGACACAGTCCAGTAAGTGGGGCTTTCTTCCCTTGGCCAACAGTTGGACTGACCCTTGGCCACTCCATCAACTTCTGCTTAATAGAAGGTGAAAAATCCAAATTTATTAAATATTGTGTAAAGACTGAAAAAAGAGTATAAATAACAATAAATTTTTTAAAAAAGATTTATCTATTTGAAAGGCAGAGTGAGAGAGCACATTTTATTCTTCAAGTATTTACTATGTGCCAAGCACTTTATATGTGCTGTTTTATGAATGCTAATTCCCATAGCATCCCTTTAACATTCGAGAAAGGTTAATAGACAACAGCCACAACTTGCCAAAGACCAGTGAGCAGCAGCATGGGTTTGAATCCAGATGTGCATTATTGCAAAGCCCTTCATCTTCCTGCCCAGCTCTCCTCTCCTGCCTATGCAGCGTAATCTGGTGGAGAAGTCTGCACCTTGCCAGAACTCACGTAGGCAGGGGCTGGCTTCCATGGCTGTTCAGTGTGACTCCCAGTTTCGGTGGGGGAGGTGATTCCTCTAATCTAAATGAGCTCTACACACCACCAGAAATTCTTCCCTTTCACTTCATCACTCAGCCTGAAATCCTAGCCTTTAGAAACTCTTTTGTGTTAACAGTTTTACTTCTGGGAAGGTCTGGGCTTAAGTAACTGCTCACTTCATTCACACATTAACACAAAGTTAAACAGATTACATCCTACCTCATACGTGGGTGAGATCACCGGCAATTTCCTGGAGAAAAGGAAGGGGGAAGCAACCATTCTAAAGTGGGTGTCCCTGCTCAGATAGGATTACTGGACTATGCACTTGGTAGATCTCTTCCCCACTGGGCAGGTTTCTGCCTGTCTTAGAAGCAGGGGACCAGACACACAAGTTTGTCTACCACTTTACTTTATGCTCAGAACTGTCCCCACCAGTAGCCAAAGCCATATTACTAACTGATACTGTCTATCATATTTATGGCACAAGAATGCCGCTTTGTTGTTGTTGCTGTGAATAGATTCAGAACATATTTTATACCTCTAAAATAAAATCTTTAAAAAAGTCAGATTTTTTGGTTCTGATTAACAAGCACACCCAATTTATAATTAAAGGAAAAATGAAACTGAAGAAATAATCACAAAATGGCTGCCTCCAAGGAAATGGATTATGATGATGTTTTATGTAATATTTGAATTTTTTATACTAAGCTCATTTTAAAAGAACAAATGACAAAGTTTAGTTATGGAAACAGAGTGAATGAAAAAAATTCTTGGTTGTCAAAGTGTGGTGACAAGTAGGTAGGCCAGTTTTACTGCTTCTGAGCGACAATCTATAATTACCTCAAGGAGACGGGCCCTGATGTGGGCATAAGGCCCATGAGAGATAGAAAGAAGGGGCCATTCCCCAAGTCCTGGTCAATCTTCCCTGCTTCCTCCTTTGGAAGCTCGGAAGAGTATGAGGTTCCTTCACAGTTTGTTTCCCTTGTGCAAGTGAGAATGAGAAGTTGGAAGAACTCAGGGTGATTCAGTGCTAAGAATTCCCTGACATCTGTTAAGCCTTAGTCCTGGCTGTTATTTATTACACAGTTTTGCCCAAAACATCCCCTTCGTGTTGATTGTGCCAATCCTGTAAAATTGCTTCATGCCTCTTTACAACATGGATTGCCAGAAAGTTGGGAGACAGAATTCAAGAATAGTTCTATTTCCCCCCTTTTCATTCATTTTGAAAATCATTTTTGAAAATGTTAATGTTTCATTGTGCTTCAGATGCAACTTGAGATCCTCAATTCTGTATTTATTTGTCAATGGAAACAGTTGCTTTGCCCTAACTGTAGCACACTGTCTTTTTGAAAGCCCAGATTTTTCCAAGGAGAAGAGTAGTGTTTGAATGTATACATATATAAGCATATCAGAACTAAGCTTTACACTTTGTAAATAAACTAAAAACTGGTAGATGGTGATTATAAATGAAATGGTGATACTGAGCCATCTATGTGAACCTTACACACCTCTCTCTGGTCAGCTCTTAAAGTGATTTATAGGTCTTGAAGAATAAGAGCTCTACAAAGAGGAGTATCAGGGTATAGGAATTCAGAATACTCACTGGCAATAAAGGCAAAATGACAATTGCACCCTGTAAAACATTTTTGTGTGTGTACAATGATTTGAATGTATCCCCTAAAAGTTCCTGAGTTGGAAACTTGTTCCCCAATGCAGCATTGTTTAGAGACAGATTTGGGAGGAGATGGGTTAATCCATTAATGAATTCATGGGTTATTGTTGAGAGATGGGTTTGGAAGGAGATGGGTTAATCCATTGATGGGTTACCCTGGGAGTGACTTTGTTATAAAAGTAGATCTCCCTGGCAAGCCTGCTGTGTCACCATGTGATTCCCTGTGCTGTGCCATGACCCAACAAGAAGGCCCTCCCCAGCTGTTGAGCAGATCCTTGTGCCACGCTCTTGGACTTGCCAGCCTCTGCAACTGTGAGCTGAACAAACCTCTATTCTGTATAAATGACCCAGTCTATCATGTTAAGTTATAGCAACAGAAAATGAACTAAGACTTCAGCTATTCCATTTGTATAACCCACAGATACCTGGCAGGAGGAAAGGCTTTTATGGGTGAACTGCTCTGCTCTTGGTGATATTCTCAGCGATAAGACTCATTTATTTAGTTCCCAAGAAGGCTGGTTCACAGCACTGTCTTTTAATATGACGTGCTCCTCCATGCTTTCTCTTTAAAAAGCTATCCGCTGCTGTGATCTGCTCTCTTTTCAGCTCATCTATTTAATTTTTGGCTGCCCTTTTCTAAATTGAAGCCATAAGTGTTCTTGGCATCAGTAGATTTTTGTCAATCCTCTTTTTATCCATTTCTCTGTCTGTGCTTAAGGCTGCCCACTTGGTACTCTGACCTGTAGTCACACAGAATTGCTTGAGTACTCCAAACATATCCTACTATTGTACCCCTCTGGCTTCAATATCCCTATTTTCTAAGGCTTTCTCTTGCCCTGCACCTGATAACACCACCACATTATCTGAGACTCCCCTGACACATCACCTGCCCTACTTTTCTCTACTCCGGCCTTCCACACCGAGCCAACTTTGCCTGCCTGCCCTTTGTATTTCTATAGTATGTGGCATGGTCTCCAGTGTCAAGAGCTGGGTCTCATGGTCTTCAGTGTGGAGTGCAGGACAAGCCAGGCAGTGGTAGAGCTTCTATTTACATTCATCCCCAATGTAAGTTCAGTGAGCTTTTCCTAATCTTTAATTCGTGACTCCATCCTGGCATCTTCGCTCTGCTCCCCTTTATTCCAGGTTGGTTCTCAGGCATTTGTTCACGTTCAGCCTATTGTGAAATGTTATAGTTAATTTTATCTGATTTTAAGAAGACTTGCAGATTATAGTTCTTTCTTCATTTTTAAAACTGAAACTGCCTCACAAGATGGGCAGTTGCCTTCAGTGTGTTCTTACAAAGAATATGGATAGGCATTTGGGCTAGCAGTTAAGATGCTTGCAATCCGAAGTACCTGGGTTGAAGTCCTGGCTGCACTCCCTGATTCCATTGTCCTGCTAACGTGCAGCCTGAAAGGCTGCCAGTGATAGCTCAAGTAGTTGGGTCCCTGCCACTCATGTGGGAGATGTGGATTAGTTCCTGGCTTTGGCCCCTTTGCTGATGCGGGCATCTGGGGAGTGAACCATGGGACGAGAGCACTCTGTCTCTCTGCCTTTAAAATAAAGAATCTCTGGGTCATAGATACTACTTAAAATGTAAGGGCAAAAAATGACAAGGAAAGGTCAGCGCTGAGTCCTCTCTCCCTGTGCAATGACTTCCTCCACAGCAGGATGGCTGCTGTGGTTGTGTCTGACAACAAGCAGTGTGCCTGCTCTCAGACATGCTGTAAGTAAAAACAAAAATAAGAGCTAAACAATTATATCTTGTGGGAGATTTAAAATTATTACCATCATTTAAAATATAGGTTTACACTGACTGCTGTTATTTAGGAACATGATCTTAAGATTTTATTTTTATCCTGAGATAGTAGTTGGAAGCTACACAGTAACAGAAATTTATAATAATTGTAATAATTTACAATTGGTAAATATCCGTATTGATAGGATATACTAAAAATTTATCAGTAGGAATATGCAATAAAATGTTTGGAGAATATTACGAAGAATTTAGAGGCCAAGTGCCTAGAGCTGTTGGGGAGACAGAGACGGTTTTACAGCACCTAACGTAAGACCTGCCACACAGTATATGCTCAATGTTGAATGAGTGAGTAAATCAATGGAAGAATCATATCAGAAGGTTTCCTCTTCAGGGCATTCACCTATCTGGCACAATCTCAGAGTAGAGGTGAGGAACCAAGACACAAATTCTAGATGACTCAGGAGCAGGAAGTGGATTTGTGGCTGAGTGTGCAGTGAAATCACAAATCTACAGCGTGAATGTGGCTGCTGAAGTCATCCTTTGCTGTCTCGAGGGGAAAGACAGACACTGCCAGGCAAAGGGAGGCATCTGGGGTCATTCTTCTGATTTCATCCCCAAACTGCACCTGATTCCCAGATCCTATCCAAGTCCTGTCCTTTCCTCCTCTATCTGTTCCCCGGTTCCCATGGAACCTTTGTTGTCTGAAGTGCTCACCTGAATTACCAAATAGTTTTACTTATTTCTGTATGGTCACAGTCCCAAAGGTATTTCTAAGTGATTACAACTTTACTCATGTCATTGTGCAAGTCCAGGCCTTATCCTTCAATATAGGTGACAAAGAATCTTTCAAGTTCATGTCATAATATTACACTAGAAGTTTCACCTTAGGCTCACTGGTTTTATATTTAAAGATTAGCTATCCTTGGAAGTTCTGGGTAACTAATAGAGGGATCCTTTAATCATTTTTATTCATAAATAATATTAAGTGCTTGGGAAAGCAATTATGAGCTAACAATAAATGTGTTTTCAGAAGTGTAGAATGATCTCATTTTTCCAATTTTTTTTTAAAAAGCAAAACAGTTTCAGTAACTAGTAGTATAAACTAAAGCTTTATTATTTTGGTAGCAAATGTTTAATTTATCTGTATCATCTTGATAAATGTTCTCTAAGATTTTATGGTAGTTATAAGCTGGCCTAATATTTTTTTAGGACTAGTAATATATGCATTTCACAAACAATATTGAACTTCTAATTAAATGTTCATGATAAATGTAAATTATCCATTTTGAGCACAGATACTTGCAGCTGAGTTACCATCAACCACAGTGGAGCTTGCCTTTCTGTAATTCACTACCCTGGAGCCCAACAGGCAGGACTGGACACTAAGCACCATTAGGGCAGGAAGCATGCCCTTTCTGTCCATTTTTTTTTAAATAAAAAATTTTTTATTTGAAAAGGAGAGTGAGAGAAAAAGGGGGATGGAGAAGAGAAAGAGGGAGAGAGGGAGAGACCGCTTCTGTCTGTTGGTTCAGTCTCTAAATGGCTGCAACAGCCAGGGTAGACCAGGCTACAGTCAGGTGCCTGAACCCCATCCAGGTCTCCCACATGGATGGCAGGGGCCCAAACAGTTGGATCGTCTTCTGCTGGCTCCTGAGGCATAGTATCAGGGAGCTAGATCCGAAGCAAAGCAGCTAGAAATCTAACTGTGCTCTCACATGGGATGCTGGTATCATAGAATGTGGCTTAACCTGCTGCACCTCAGTGCTGAAGCCCCTGTTTACTGCTTTAGCTCTAATGCATTTACAATGCACGGCAGAGAGCTAGAATTCAGTAAGTGTTTTCCAAATGAGTGAATGCAGTATGTGTTATGTTCATCTCTGACACCAGCCCATATTATACCTCTCACTGCCCATAAAAACGAGTCTCAAATAGTAGCTTTTCCCTAGGGCAGTTTCTGAGCAGGGACCCCTGATGCTCTATGGAGACGCTTAGGGGTTCTGCAAATAGTGAGCGAATTACTTTCTGCCAAACCTTTCCATCTCCTGAGTGTATGTGTCAGATTCTTAGTTACAATGCAATGTACCATAAGCCAAAGAAAAATGGGTTGGCTCAGGAATCCAACAAAGGTGGACAAAAGAAGCCAAGGAAAGGGTGGGATTCGGTCCAGGTCTCAGAAGAAACACCGCCTCCATGTCAGTGTGCCGGCTTCACGCCCAGTGCACACCGGCTTCTTTGAGTGGGAGACATAGTTTACAACAGCTGTTAAACTTTATATCTTAGAATTTTAGTCTGACTTCAAGCTTTCTTTGGCCTCAAGTTTAAAATTTTGGAAAAGGAATTTTGTTTGTAATAGAGTTGGACTATTAAAATGCATTTGAAAATGTCTGTTCTAGGTGATTGATTCGCGACCCCAGCGCTCCTTTCACCTCCTCCCCGTTATATCCCCCTCAGTTCCTCCCAGCCTCATTTCCTTCATTCTGGGCTTGGACTCCCTGCTGAATCCTTCCTCCTCCTTCATTCCCATGGCCTATTTGGCCCCCAGCTTTTCTGATCTTTGTGTCTTTGTGTACCTTTGGTCCTTCCTCCCTTTGTCTTGTGTGAAGACTGCTGCCCTAAGACTCCCCTGGCGGGGAGGATCTGAGCTGCACATCGTGTAAGTTTCAAGATCCTACAGCTGTTTTAACTCTTCCTTGCGGTTTTAAAAAGTTTTCACTTAAGGATCAAGGCAGGTATTTTATATCCATTGTAATCCCAGAAGCATGTAAATAGGATGGTAGTTCTTAAAATAGCTTCTGCTGTAAAGTGGGACACCTTCAGTCAGATAACCTGAGTTTTCTCTGATGTAAGTACTAAGAAATGACCTTGATTGGTAAGAAGGAGCATGCATATGGAAGCATAAGAATGATCAAGGCACTCTTTCCTTCCTTTGCTGGACAATCAGTTACGGCTCCTGTTCCTCCACCAGCACAGCAAAGCCTGACCTGAGTCAGGGTTGACCATGGCATCATTTTACTATGAGCAAGGGAGGTACAAGCCCATTTTTAGAACAGGGCATTTCCTCTTCACTATTCTACTTAAACTTTGGTGCTGAATTCAGAAAATGTGAGAGATTTGTACTGGAAATACCTTTTGAATCTTGAGAAAATGTTTGCAAATAAAGTTGCAGAGTAGGATGAATTCTAATACAAATAATTATAAAGATTTAGGAATAAGCAGGTGATGTTGTGGTTCTACAGAGCATTCTTCAATTTAGTGGTGTGGTGAAATTAGTTTAATTTTTGAAAATTTATTACATACCTCATGAGCTTAACTTCTGGTGAAACTAGCATTTTTTTTTTTTTAAGATTTATTTATTTATTTGAAAGTCACAGTTACACAGAGAGAAGTAGAGGCAAAGACCAGAGCTGCACCGTTCCAAAGCCAGGAGCTTCTTCAGGGTCTCCCACGAGGGTGCAGCGCCCATGGCCTTGGGCCATCTTCCACTGCTTTCCCAGGGCACAGCAGAGAGCTGGATCGGAAGTGCAGCAGCCAGGTCTTGAACCAGCACCCATATGGGATGCTGGCACTGTAGGTGGCTGCTTTACCGCTACGCCACCATGCCGGCCCCGGGCAATTAATTTTAAATAAGAACAATGAAGTTTTACTTTATGAATCATAGATAAGTTCTTTAGAACTGAATTTATTTGGGATCAGTTAAATTAAATGTGTCACAATCTTGTGTTCTACACTATAGTAGCAGGGATTCTATATACATAAACTTTCTATATATATAAACTTTCCTTTCTTTTCGGTTCTAGGTTCTTCTTAGAATAATATATGGTTAAAATTAAACTCATTAAAAACTTTAGTCTTTTTTTATATTTTCTTTTTTTCTATTTTTTGACAGGCAGAGTGGACAGTGAGAGAGAGAGACAGAGAGAAAGGTCTTCCTTTTGCCGTTGGTTCACCCTCCAATGGCCGCCGCGGTAGGCGCGCTGCGGCCGGCGCACCGCGCTGATCCGATGGCAGGAGCCAGGTGCTTCTCCTGGTCTCCCATGCGGGTGCAGGGCCCAAGCACTTGGGCCATCCTCCACTGCACTCCCTGGCCACAGCAGAGAGCTGGCCTGGAAGAGGGGCAACCGGGACAGAATCGGTGCCCCGACCGGGACTAGAACCCGGTGTGCCGGTGCTGCAAGGCGGAGGATTAGCCTAGTGAGCCGTGGCGCCGGCCTTTTTATATTTTCTTAAGTTATAGAGAGAATGAAAAGTATGTTATATGAAAGTGTTTCTCATACTGCTGAAAATCAACATATGTTAGGAGATTTATAAATTATCTGTGCAAAATTAAATATTTTGCTTTTATTTGAAACAAAATATTTAGAGTACAAATATTTGGTCTATATCATCCACATGATTAGTGTCCATTTTTGCATCCGTGAATAGAAGATGACATTAGTGCCAATTAATTGCCTAAGTGCCAGTATCTTGTTTAGTATCTTGTTTCTCAGATCCTTATATTATTTCAAAACAGGGTCTCTGAACTGTTCTCAGGCCTCTATTATACACTTGTAACATAATTAACAACCAATATTTCAGGGTGATATTTTTGAAACCAAAGTTCTTATAAGAAAATTTTGTGTATTATTTCCTATAATTCTCTAGAAAGTACCAGATAAACAGAGGTGTAAAGAACTTAGAGGGCTGGCGCCGCGGCTCAATAGGCTAATCCTCTGCCTGCGGCGCCGGCACCCCGGGTTCTAGTGCCCATCGGGGTGCCGGATTCTATCCCGGTTGCTCCTCTTCCGGGCCAGCTCTCTGCTGTGGCCCGGGAGTGCAGTGGAGGATAGCCCAGGTCCTTGGGCCCTGCACCCGCATGGGAGACCAGGAGAAGCACCTGGCTCCTGGCTTCAGATCAGCACAGTGAGCCGGCCGCAGTGGCCATTGGGGAGTGAACCAACAGACAAAGGAAGACCTTTCTCTCTGTCTCTCTCTCTCACTGTCCACTCTGCCTGTCAAAAAAAAAAAAAAAAGAACTTAGGAAGTCTTAACCCAGCAGTCTAGCCCCAGAGCTCACCTTCTATGGGTGCTATAATATTTTTCCTACCTGGTAGGCACAATGAAGACACTGTTCCCCTTGTTTCTCATTGCTTATCCTTATTTATGATCAATTAGGAAGTAACTGCTTTCATTAACTTAATGACTAAGTTTCAATTTCTTAGAATAAATAGTAGAAAATCTCTGCTGAGGAATAATATTTAGAAAGAAAGAAGGGTTTCCTGTTCCTGATTTTCTTTGTATTCTCCTTCTGCCTCCAACAATTAGTCCTAAACACATTGGGTGGGGCAGAATAAAGCTACAGTCTACATTGCTGGGGATGGGGAGTCATAATGGCCCAGAACGTGAGGTGTTGGAGCCCAACAAGGTGTAGGAGGGCATTGATGTAGGAAGGCTGACCTGCACCAGTGTCAGAGACCAAACAGAGTATGGACTGCATGCTCAGAAAGGGAGAGCCTGATAAGGGCATCAGAACTCAAGTGAGCAGGGGAATGGGAACACCATGAAAGAGTGATCTGGTGCAGTGTGTCAGTGCACAAATAGGCTGAGTAGGGATAAGGACCCCATTGTTGGTTGGACTCTGTGTAGAAGAGGGGTGGTTTCTGAAATGGGAGATTAGTTTTATAGAAAGAGTTGATCAAATAAAATAACGGGAATTGAGTTTCTTGCTGTTGGAGAAAAAGGTTACAAATACAGGAAAGTAGAAAACTAGAATAAATCCTATACTTCATATTACAATTGGACATTCAGCAATATGTAGAAATGTATATCTTCTGGCTTTGCCCACTGAATAGATCTACAAGTGGTGACATCCCCATGGCCAGGAGCATTTCGAGTGTGCCCAGATTTGTCTTCTAGTTATCATTCTCCAGAGAAACAGAGCTCTTTTGGAACTGTGACCTGAAATGGGTGAGATGAGCCTGGAAATCTCATGCCAGAAAGCAGGGGATTGCTCCAAGAAAGATTTCAAAAGGCCACAGAACTCCACAACCATATATGTATTCTTATATCCCCTTCTTTTATCCCCTCCAAGGACACTTGCTATTTTGCTGGGATATATCCAGGGGTTTCAGTTACCAGAGATTGATTGGCAACAACCATAACAAGAGTGGAGCAGATTGTAGGAACTGGAGATGGGTGGAAATTAAAGGTAAATGACGGTGAATTCAGATTGAAGTCTTATGAATATGGAGAAGGTAAAATATGTAGGAAGACTCCAAGGAAGAATTGGGGGAAATCCCTGAAGAAGAAATGGACAATATGGTGACTTTACAGGCCTGGGCATTGGACTTTTTTTTTTTTTTTTACTCAAAACTTTTGTTATGTGCAAACTATGCAACTGATAAGGAATTAATATCCAGAATCTATAAGTAACTCAAGAAACTCAACAACAACAAAACAAACAATCCTGTCATGAAATGGGCTAAGGACTTGATCAGGCATTTTACAAAGGTTGAAATACAAATGGCCAACAAATACAAGAAAAAATGCTCAGGATCGCTAGCCACCAGGAAAATGCAGTTATAAACCACAATGAGCTTTCACATCACCCAAGTTAGAATGGCTATCGAATAGAAATCAAAATATAATAAATGCTGGCAAGGATGTAGAGAAATAGGTAACCTAAGCCACTGTTGATAGGAATGTAAAATGGGCAGCTATTGTGGGAGACATTATGGAGATTCCTCAGAAATCTCAAAATAGAATTACTACATAGCACAGCTATCCCACTCCTGGGAATTTACCCAAGGGAAATGAAATCAGTATATGAAAGAGTTATCTGTACCCCCATGTTCATTGCAGCTCAATTCACAATGGCTAAGATATGGAATCAACCCAGATGTCCA
Source organism: Lepus europaeus (assembly GCF_033115175.1). Lineage (NCBI taxonomy): Eukaryota > Metazoa > Chordata > Mammalia > Lagomorpha > Leporidae > Lepus > Lepus europaeus. Next base: position 100,487,995 of record NC_084827.1, on the reverse strand, counting down.
TCACCCTATGACTGGATAAAGAAAATGTGGTATATATATATCACAATGGAATGCTACTCAGCTGTAAGAAAGAATGAAATCCTGTCTTTTGCAACCAAAGGGATGCAACTGGAGACCATTAAACTTAGTGAAATAAGCCAGTTCCCAAAAGACAAATATTATGTTTTCCTTGATCTGTGGTAACTAAGAGTACAGAAAATGTAATGTATGTGAGAAATTGACCTTTTGAGATTTGATTATTGCTTAAAGCCCTTGTCTAGTCTGCTGAGAAGCAGTGCTTTTTTTTTTTTCTTACTATTTGTTGAATTCTTTACTTAGTGGAGGGTTAAGCTTATGATTATAAAATAAACTGAAAGTATGTCTTTGTAAAAATTAAAAGAAGAAAGGAAGGAAGAGGGAGAGTGGAAGTATGGGGAGGAGGGAGATTATGGTGGGAAGTATGCTCCTGAATTTGCATATATAAAATACTTGAAATTTGTTCACCTTATATAATTAAAAAATTTTTAAATATGCCAGTGAATAATCAGAAGTAGAAGAAACGGCCTGGGTTTCAGGATCTTTGGAGATGATAATTATAAATATGTGGAATGTGCAGCATCTCTCTTTGAGTTGAAAGGACAATGGGAAAAATTGTTCAACCTGAACTTTTTTTTTTTTTTTTGGATAGGCAGAGTTAGACAGAGAGAGAGAGAGAGACAGAGAGAAAGGCCCTCCTTCTCCATTGGTTTTGGCTCAACTTGAACTGGATTCCCAGTTAAAAGTGTTTCTATTAATTGGAAATTCAAGCTCTGTGAGTTTGACATAAAGTGTTGTAGCCACATTGCATATAATTAATTTGTCTTAATGTGTAGGAAATTATATTTGTATTTTGCAGTAAATCCTAACCTAGGCTAATTATAAGTATTTCTTAGGGAGATTTAAAAGCCAATGTAGTCTCAGAGAATACCAGAAGTCACTAGTAAAAAGAGAAGTCAATTGCTTAAAAACTTGGCTTTATCATTCCTGAATATATGTCCTTGAACAAGTTATTAAACCACTTTGAGCCTCAGCTTTCTCACCTGTAAAATGGGGCTAATAGCAGCTATTTTATAGTGTTATAATGCAAATTAGTGCTGTGTTGGTAATAAATGTCTGCGTCATTACCTCCCCTCATTGATACACATATTTGGTACTCTGGGTTGCCTCACATTGTAGCTGAAACCAAAACCACAGTCTAAAGTCCTCACCAACCATGTATTTTAACTGAGCTTAAAGGCTGCTATTTATTGGCGAGAGGCCAGACGTGGTATTTCACGTTAGGGTTTTGGGAGAAACTGCAGCACAGCACAGATAACCGGGGCGACAATGCCGAGCCTTTCTTTTTCAGGGTGCCATTGTTTGGAGAGACGGGCACAATCTGCCAGATGGTGACAGGCAGTGTTCTCTCTCTTTTCCAATAACGCTATCTTACCAAAACAGCTCAACTTCTAGACAGGATGCTGGGGCTCCCTACGAAGTTGCCAGAAGTTTTGCTTGATCTACAGCAAGGAGGCTGAGAGTTATCTGGCTATGACATAGCAAAGCTTAGCTCAACTGTAGCTCTGCAGAGATAAAGTGGAGATTTTATCCATTTGGTGTTTGTGAACAGAGTAGATAAGTCCATATACACAATTTTGCAACCTGTAATTCCTTCATTTTATAGCACGTATTTGTGTTCTTGAATATTTTTCAAGCCATATACTTTTTAATATTTTGCTTTTGTTTTTAAGGCTATGTAGTATGAGGGGGTTTTTAAAACATTCATGGAAAATGTATTTCAAAGAAACTGTACATGGATTTCAATTTTTTGTAACAAATAAACTTATTTAATTCCATGTTTCATTATTAATTTTGAAGTTTCCTTACATTCCATTGGATAGCTCTGATGTATTTTTGTCTTAAAGATTTATTTACGTGAAAGTCAGAGTTACACAGAGAGAGAAGGATAGCCAGAGAGAGAGAGAGAAAGGTCTTCCATCTGCTGGTTCACTCCCCAGTTGGCCACAATGACCAGAGCTGCGCAGATCTGAAGCCAGGAGCCAGGAGATTCCTCCAGGTCTCCCATGTGAGTGCAGAGGCCCAAGTACTTGGGCCATCTTCTATTGCTTTCCCAGGCCATAGCAGGGAGCTGGATAGGAAGTGGAGCAGTTGGGACTAGAACCCGGTGCCCATATGGGATGCTGGCACTGCAGGTGGCAGCCTTACGTGATATGCCACAGCACTGGCCCCCTGATGTATTCTTTAACCACTCCTCTAAAAAGAGATTTTGAGGGTTTTAAAAAAGGTATTTACATAATAAGTTATACTAAAATTTATCACTTCCTTCTTATATGTTTATATGTGTCTCATTATATCATTAGGATGAATTCCTAGAACTGGAAGTACTGGGCCTTTGATACACATTGTCACATCGGCTGGCCGAAAGTTCTACCAGTGTGCACCTAATGGTTCTTTGGAGTGTCATTTCATTATATCCTTACCATTTCTGTGATACAACCCATTGTAAGATTTGTGTGTGTTTGTCAGTTAATACATGTGTAGTGTTTGGCATGGGCAAGTCACTGTTCTTCTACTTTATTTACACAGTAGGCAGAATTCTAAGCTAGCCCCCAAGATTGCTTGCTTTCTATTGCTTCCTATTCACAACTCTCAAGGGTGTGACTGGGTTTCCTTCTATTGCCTAAGAGATTTGGAGATGTAATTAATCTTGATAGCTGCTTTAGGATAGGGGAGATTATCCAGGTGGGCCTGATCTAAAGGGCCCTTTAACTCTGGGTCAAGGGGCCGGAGAGATGTAATCACTAATTGAGGCATGAGAGGAAGCCGACATGAGGGTGATTACCCAAGGCTGGCTTTGAAGATGGAGCTGGCCATGTGGCAATGAATGTAAGTAACATGTAGGCACTCACTGTAGTCACCGGCTTACGATGCTCAAACAAATGGGGGCCTCTGTCTTATTGCTGCAACTAACAGGATTTTACTGAAAGCAAGAATGTGCTTGTAAATGGGTTTTCCCCTCAAGCCTCTGGAAAATAGCTCAGCCTAGTTGATATGTTGATTTCAGTATTGTCAAACTTTAGGCAAAGAACCCAGCCACACCATGCCAGATTTCTGACCTATAGAACTGTGAGCTATTAACCCAAATGCCCATCAAGTAAAGACTGGATAAAGAAATTATGGGATATATGCACCATGGACTACACAATAGTAAAAAAAAAAAAAATGAAATCATGTTGTTTGCAACAAAATGGATGAAATTGGAAAATATCATACTTAGTGAAATAAGCCAATCCCAAGAGGACAAATACCATTTGTTCTCTCTGATTTGTGAAAACTAACAGAGCACCTGAAAGATAATCTATAGAAGTGAAATGAACACTTCAAGATGCAATGACTTCAAACAGCTCTTGTCTCTACTGTTGAGGAACAGTTTTTTTTTTTTCCACGCAGTTTGTTGAACTGTTTACTTAGTATAGAGTTAATTGTATGTGTATAAAGTTAATTGAAAATAGATCTTAGTAAAAAATAAGAATGGGAATAAAAGAGCAAGGAAGAAGAGGGGTAGTAGTATTGGTGGGAGGAATAACTATGTTCCCAAAGTTGTATTTATGAAAAGCATGAAGTTTATATTCCTAAAATAAAAGGTTTCTGGGGAAAATGGCTCTTTTAATTTTTTTTTAAAAAAGTTATGTGTTTATTTTCATTTTGTTTGGTTTGTCCAGACTGAAGCCAGAAGTTGGGAATTCAAACTGTTTCTATCATGTGGGTGGCAGGGACCCACATACTTGAATCATCACCCGCAGCTTCCAGGGGTTCACATCAGCAGGAACCTATACTGGCAGCAGAGCCAGGACTCAAACCAGGCACTCTGATACGGTATTCAGGCGTCCCACGTGGCATCTTAACTGCTGTGCCAAACATGCATCCCAGAAGTTGATTTAGAAAACTTGGGTTATGAAAACATGGGATATGAAAGCTTGAAGAGGTTTCCCCTGGCGGAATTTGGGATAATTTGAACATCAGTAAAATGAATATAGTAACAGATTGTAACCCATTGACTAAAATCAAATCTAAACAGATAACAAACAGAAACAAATACATAAATGAAATGTTTAACAAGCGATTAAACCTCTTTAATTTCAAAGTACCTCTCCACAAAATGCTTACTAGTTGTATGGTAAGCATTATGGTGGAGAAGCCTGACCCATAATACTGTGCGTTCAAAGTGAACATCATCAGTAATGGACAAATGGAAGCCAGGTGATGGAATGAGAACACATTGCTCCTGTGATATCCCTGTCACAGACAGTGACCTGGGCCTCATCATGAAGAAACATCAGACAAACCCAAATTGAAGGGCATTCTACAAAATAGCTGGCAAGCAATCTGCAAAAGTGTCAAGCCGTGCAACCCAGTGACAGACGGGATGGCAAGAGGCTAAACAGACACGACAATTAAATGCAATGCTTGAGTTTGAACTGGAATTTTTTGCTCTAAAAGACATTATGGAACAATTGGCAGAACTTGAATGGAATGTGAAGATTAGATGATAGAAATATTACTGACGTTAAATCTCTTGGTTGATGGTTGCCATGTGGCTGTGTTGAAGAATGTCATGGTTTATAGGAAAGACACCTGTAAGTATTCAGGGTGCTGATGGGGAATGGAAACAGCGACTTCCTCTGAAATGGAGCCTTTCTTCAGAAAAATAAATTCTTGCATGCCATACTAATAACTTTGTAAGTTCTGTCTTGGATTCAAAATATTAAGTTAGTTTATAAATTTTTTCTTTCTTCCATTAAAAATGTATAAGATACAGAGCAAAAAGAAACTGAAAATCATTCTATTAACATTGATCATTACTGTTACATTTTAGTGGTGGATAACTTTGCTTTCACTTATTAAATATACATGAACACACTTTTATAAATACATACATTTTAAAAATAAAAATATTCCTAGTTTGTATCTTGCTATAGAATTTATATAGAGCATAATCTGTATGTCTTTGAGTAGTCATCTACTATATTGGTTTTGGTGGTAACATTTTTTGTCTATAAATATGTTGTGTTATTCAAGCATTCATGTTTGATCTTAAAATTAGTTGGGCACCTCTAACCAAGTTTGTCAACTCTGTCACTTTGCCATGTCAAATTAGCCTCAGCTAGAAGTTATGAAAGCTATCCTGGAGCCATATGGTCAAAACATACTGCTCTTTGTACAGCCTTTCCTTCATGTACGCTTCCTTTTGGACCCAATCTTGAGCATCATTTTCTAGAACTGATGATTATTTCAGTATCCACTCCACCTCACAGACCCCGTACCCAGTAACAAAAATCTGAGAGTGAATCTGCGCATATACATACATTGATCCTACATTTGCTAGATAAGTAGAGTCTTAGTCCCATTGGTTGCTATGACACGACGCCTTAGACTGCATAATTAATAAACAGACATGCATTGCTCACAGTTCCGAAGACTAGGAAGTCCAAGATGAAGATGCCAGCAGATTCAATGTCTGGCAAGAGTTTGTTCTCTGTTTCTAAGATGTAATGGGTAGGGTAAACATGCTCTCTTCAATCTGTTTTATAAGGGCACTCATCCCATTCATTAGGGAGAACACCTCATGACTTAATAACTTCTAAAAAGGCCCCACCTCTTAAAACAATCACATTAGGGATGAAGTTTAATGGATGAATTTTAGGATGACCCCAGTGATCAGACTATAGCATCTGGAGAGTTTCTAATTTGGAGCTACTAAGACTAATGCTTCTCTGAGCTTTCTTGCACATGTCTCTAGGTGAACAACTGTGCAAATTTCCACTGAGAATATTTAGAAGTAGAATAAATATGTCATAGTTGATGAACTGCCAATGATTTTCTAAAGAAGTTGTACCAATTCACACTCTTACCACTAGTGTATGAAGGTTCTTGTTGCTCCACCTTTTTTTTTTTTTTTAAACACAAAAAGATTTATTTATTTATTGGAGAGGCAGAGTACCAGGGGAAGGGGGAGACCGAGAGTGAAAGTGAGCTAGTTTCCATCCTCTGGTTCACTTCCCAAATAGCTGCAATGGCCAGGGTTAGGGCAAGCCAAATCTAAGAGCCAAGAACTCCTTTTGGGTCTCCCACATCAGTGTAAACACCCAAGTACTTCATCCATCTTTGGCTGCTCTCCCATGCACATTAGCAGGGAGTTGGATCTGAAGTGTAGCAGCTGGGACTCGAACCAGCACCCATACGGACAGCAGGAGTTGCAAGTGGCAGCTTAATCCACCATGCCACAGAGCTCGCTCCTGGTCTACTTTTTAATCAACATTTAGTATTTTATCTTTTTCGTTTTAGCCATCTAATATGTTTATAGAGGTATTGCACTGTGGTTTTAAGTTGGATTGTCCTAATGAATAGACTACCTTTAAGTGTTAGCCATTTGGATACCCTTTTATTGTAGGATATCTGTTCAGGCCTTCTGCTCTATCTTCTGTCAGGTTGTCTTAGTTTTTCTTATCATTTTGTTTATGTTTAAAATACATAAGTATTCTGGATTGAAGTCTTTTGTTGAATATTTTTTTGTTGAATAAACTTTCCAAACCTTTGGATGGCCCTTTCCTTCCCTTAATTGTGTCTTTGGAGACAAAAGTTCTTAATTTTATTATTTCCCAACTTATAACATTTTAAATCGATGATTAGCATTTTAAAAGAAATCTTTGCCAATTCCAGGGTCACAAATGTATTGTCCTTTGATTTCCACTAAAAACTTTATTTTTTATCTTTTAAATTTAGATCTCCAAATACATCTGGAACTGATTTTTGTGAGTGTGGGGAGGTAGGGGGTCGGGGATCATTCTTTCCATATGGATATCCAGCTGACTCCAGGCCATTTATGGAAGACTGTTCTTTGCACACTGCACAGCAGCATGACTCACCTCGGATATAAATCAGCTGACCATATAGATACTGCATCTGTTTCTTGCCTGTTTATGTTGTTCATTGGCCTATCTTCCTGTTGCTCCAATATCACGCCGTGTTAGTTACTATAGCTTCATAATGATTATTATTTTTTTTTTTTTGACAGGCAGAGTGGACAGTGAGAGAGAGAGACAGAGAGAAAGGTCTTCCTTTTTGCCGTTGGTTCACCCTGCAATGGCCGCCACGGCCAGCGTGCTGGGGCCAGGCAGCCGGCGCACCACGCTGATCCGAAGCCAGGAGCCAGGTGCTTCTCCTGGTCTCCCATGTGGGTGCAGGGCCCAAGGACCTGGGCCATCCTCCACTGCACTCCCGGTCCATAGCAGAGAGCTGGCCTGGAAGAGGGGCAACCGGGACAGAATCTGGTGCCCCGACTGGGACTAGAACCTGGTGTACCGGCGCCACTAGGCGGAGGATTAGCCTGTTGAGCCACGGCGCTGGCCTCATAATGAATTTTGATATATAGGACTGCAGATCATCCAGCTTTGCTCTCTTCATCAAGATTCTCTTGGCTATTCTTTGTCCTTTGCATTTCTACACATGTTTTAAAAACAGTTTGCTAGTGTTCACATGTGTACACACAGACTTTCTAGGATGTCAGCTGAGATTGTAAAAATCAGTTTAGAGAAGTAGATTTTTTTAATTCTTTTCCATGATTTAGTAATTTGTTGAGGATCCCACAGTTGTAGAGCTGGAATTTAAGCTTTTACAGCCTGCTTCCAAAGCCCAACACTACTCCAGAGTTGAGGGGTACCTTTGTTTTGAAGAGGTGTGATTTTTGATTCAACTGTTTTCTCTATAGGACTATCTTTAAAAACTTCATTGTATGGAATAGCCTATAATTTAATTGAACCAACCCCCATTGCACTTGCTTTCTAGTAATTTCTAGTTTTCCTTCTAAGTAAATAGTTTTATATCCTTATAAATGCAGGTTATTTTCCTTGGCATAAATCACTAACAGTGCCACTGGATCAAGTGGTATCATCAAATATCAAGAATTTTGGTTTGCTGCCAAACAGGGCCATAAAATGATTATAAATATCCACCAGCAATGTGTGTGTATGAGTTCATTTACTCTCACCTTCCTAATTCTTAATATATATATTTTGGACCCTTGCTAATTTGATGTGTATGTCTTTGATAGCCACTAACAAGTAGTAGGATATTTTAGTGACTATTTTATACATTATTGACCATTACATTTTGAACCAAAGTATTTTGATGGTGCTTGTAAAGCTGGGTGGAAAATCCTATGCAGCTACGTCCTTATTGTTTGTCCTGTGTTAGGTGATAATTTGCCCTCTCACCCACCCTTTCTTACCCATGCTCCCACCAGGCAGAAAGAACAACTCTCACTTCTCTCTCTGAGGGAGAGAAGCTTGCTTTTTTTCTTTTCTATTTGCCCAAGCTTTCATAAGACATTATTGAAATTTTTCGTAAAAGAACTTTAATATAATATGAATCCTTTTGCAGGGAGAGCACGAAATAGAGGATAGAGAATTCCCCTTTGCTTTCCTGTGTGAATGCCTGGGTTGAAATGAAAACTGAAACGAGACTGATGGATTTCATGACACCTGCCCATCTTCTTCTTCAGAACAAAGCTGTTTGTCCTGAGCTAGTCACTTCCTCTCTCTGGACATCCCACCCAGACCTGCCTTAGAGCCCACCTTGGCTGCTACAAAATTACTCTGTCTACCTACTCTGTAGCATTCCGGACCACTGCAGTGCAGCTCATCTCAACAGTCAATTTGCCTTTTTTGGGAGGAGGGATGCTTTTTTTTTTTTTTTTTAAATCTTTCTTTATTCCTTCTGCTTTAACTCTTTTTATCTTCCTTCTGAATTCCTCACTTCATAGCCTAGAGATCCTTTCAAATTTAACTGGCAATAACAAAATGAATTAGTATTTCTTACCTATTATAATGATTTCATTCATTGAAAATGTATTATTTGCTACAATTTGCAGGCACTGTCATTTAATAGAGTTTTGTAGTCTTCATGGTTGAAGAGTGCTGTGTTGATCATTTTTATTAAAAATTTAAAAAGAAAACCTTTTGTGTAGTATTTTAGAAGAAAATTGCTCCTTGCATAATTGATCCTTTATGGAAAAAACTATTTATTCTGGAGCACTGTAAACCCACAGAAGCATTATTCTGTGTTACCGTTTAATAGTATAATTATGTTTCCAAGTATTTTTTACGTTCCCCTTCCAGAACCACCTACACATATTTTTACCTACTCTCTTTCAGCTTTATTGAAACTGCAAATGCAACTCTATTGAAGTTTTAAAATAGGAAATTTTGTTCGATGTAATTTTCTCACACTACGATTGAAGAGCAATGACAGTAATATTTTCTAGTATTTTATCCTGTGTCTGTATTGATGGGTATTTTTCTAGAACAATTTTTATACTACTTTATAAGAAAAGGCATCAAAGTCTCCTGGGTGCCTCACATTATCCTAGTATATATCAGCTGAGAATTTTGTTTGGCAGAAAATTACAGAACCTGATTGCAGACACTTGATTTGCTTTTTCTCATAAGAAGTCCAGAGGGAAGTGGTCCCGGGGTAGTATAGCAGATTTTTGATATCAATGTGCAAAGCTCCCATTGACTTTCCTCTCTGAAGTAGTTAGAATGTATCTTTCATTCTAACATTCACCACCTAGGCACAGACCAGGCCATGTAGACTTTCACACCCAAATTTTGGGCTTAAAGAAAGGAAGAAGGGCAGGGAAAAGCAGTGGGGAGGACTACCTGTGTAGGAAGGTAAATCTTGCCCCCAAAGTCCCAGCAGTCTTCTGCTTTGAGCTCAGTGGTCTGAACTGTATCCTATGGTTACTTAGATCCTCAAGGGTCCCAAAGGAAGGCTAGTATTTTAGCCTCAAACAAAATTGGGATCTGTCAGGAAGGAAAGAATGAATGGTCATTAGCACTTACTGTGTCTGCCAGTTTCAAAATTCAGATGAGAAAATTTCTTTAACATTAATAGTGAAAAGCACATCAAAATTCCCATTAATTGTTGAACTCCATAACCTTGCCTGTGGCCTTGGCTTTACAGTTTTAATGAACAAGCTTGTAATCAAGAGAAAGAGGACTGCAGTTGTGACCACTAATTATAAGAAAAGTACTGGGTTTTGAATCATTTTGTTACAGAAGGTGTCAGAAGAAATATCTTTTATAAGGCACAACAAATTGTATTACCATTATATAACTACATTAAAAACCGAGATGAAGTTAACCAGATACATCAAGCTGGGCTTTGTGGGGTTGTCATGACTCAGTAAGTTCAAGAGGCTTGGGAAAGCAGTTTGAGCTGAGCGGGTTCAGAAGTGGATGTTTTGGGTGATCAGACTCTAGCGCTCTCGCCAGAATAACCCAATAGATACTCTTTTTTATTTTCTTTTCTATTTTTCTTTTTATTTTTTGATAGGCAGAGTGGACAGTGAGAGAGAGAGACAGAGAGAAAGGTCTTCCTTTGCTGTTGGTTCACCCTCCAATGGCCGCCGCGGCTGGCGCACCGCGCTGATCCGAAGGCAGGAGCCAGGTGCTTCTCCTGGTCTCCCATGTGGGTGCAGGGCCCAAGCACTTGGGCCATCCTCCACTGCACTCCCGGGCCACAGCAGAGAGCTGGCCTGGAAGAGGGGCAACCGGGACAGAAACCGGCGCCCCAACTGGGACTAGAACCCGGTGTGCCGACGCCGCAAGGCGGAGGATTAGCCTATTGAGCCACGGTGCCGGCCCCAATAGATAATCTTATAAATTTCAATCTCATTCCACTAATTCTACAATAGAAGATATAATTATTCTGAAATAATATCTTTTCAGTAATAATTATTACTTTATAGAAAGACTTATTTATTTGAAAGCCAGAGTTACAGAGAGGGAGAGAAAGATCTTCTGTCTGCTGTTTCACTCCCCTACATGGCTGCAACTAACAGGGAGGAGCCAGGCTGAGGCCAGGAGCCAGGACCTTCTACTAGGTCTCCCACATGGGTGGCAGGGGCTCAACTACTTGGGTCATTGCGAGCTCATCCTGCGAGGCCCACACTGTTGGAATGATGGGGCAACGGCATTCTTCAACAAGAATCACCAGAGATAGTTTTAGTGAACGTGTCCATTTATTAACAATCAGGCACTAGGGCCAGTGCTGTGGTGCAGTGGGTTAATGCCCTGGCTTGAAGCACCAGCATCCCATATGGGCACCAGTTCTAGTCCTGGCCGCTCCTTTTCCAATCCAGCTCTTTGCTGTGGCCTGGGATAGCAGTAGAGGATGGTCCAAGTCCTTGGGCCCCTGCACCCACGTGGGAGACCTGAAAGAAGCTCCTGGCTTCAGATCATCGCAGCTCTGGCCGTTGTGGCCATCTAGGGAGTGGACTAGTGGATGGAAGATCTCTCTCTTTCTATCTATCTCTACCTCTCTCTGTAACTCTGGCTTTCAAATAAATAAAATAAATCTTTAAAACAACAATCAGGCATAAGCTTTTATGGGCCAGGCAAAGGGGAGTAGCTGGTTCAAAGTAGCAACACTAGTTCTATAGGACAAAGCTGATACTGGCACCTCTACCCTTCTCCAATCAGCTTGAAGGTCACATAGCCTACTTAGCCTTCCAGGTGGTCTTTATGGGTCTGGGCCACACTCAGGAGCTGTTAACCTAGTTGACAATTACAAGGCCCTTGAACAGGAAGTGGGGGTAGGGGAAATGTGCTTGGGGTCACTGCCGCCTGCCAGCAGGCAGGTCATGTGTGGGGTCCCAGTGTGCTGAGCCCTTGACCAGGGTTTTTCTTGGGGGGCATGGCATGCCATGCCTTCTTAACCTCCTGCATGGGCTAGGCAGGCACAGACAGGCACAGGAACACCTACAAGTCATCTTCTGCTGCTTTTCCCAGGCCATATGCAGGAAGCTGGATTGGAAGTGGGGCAGCCGGGTCTCCAATGGACACCCATATGGGATGCTGGCTTTGCAGGCAGCAGCTTTACCCACTGCACCACTAAAACGGCCCCTGTTTATTACTTTTAATTATATAAATATACAACCTTGCATGTATTATCATTATAAAAATGGAATTGTAGCATCATCTTCAAGTTTGTTATATTTATGTATCCTTTAGACTTTGTTCTGGACAGAGAGATAGATGGAAAAAGAGGAAGAAGGCACCAGCATTGTGGTGCAGCAGGTTAAGCCGCTGCCTGCGATAGTACTATCTCATATGAGTGCTGGTTCAAGTTCCCCTGCTGCTCCCCTTCTGATCCAGCTCCCTGCTAATGTACCTGGAAAAGCAGCAGAAGATGGCTTCATTGCTTGAACCTCTACAACCCACATGAGAGACCTAGAGAGAGTTCCTGGCTTCTGGCTTTGGCCTGGTCCAGCCCTGACTGTTGTGAACATTTGGGGAGTGAACAGTGGATCAGTGGATGGAAGATTCTCTCTCTCTCTTGCTAAATCTGCCTTTCAAATAAATTACCTTAGAGAGAAAGAGAGAGTCTTGTTTTGTGTCTGTGCACGTTTATGTAGTGGTATCATATGGCATAGGCATCATGGTATGACTTGTTTTTCTTACTCAGTCATTTATATTGGAGCTAAGACCAGATGATCTATTTCTACTATGCAAACGATCTTTTTCTTACCCTTAAGCTCTTGGAAAAGTAAGATAGTATAGATATCCTTAGACTACTAATAAATATAGACATCACCCAGGTTTCTTCTTGTGGATTGGATGCTATGACTGGCAGCTGAATAGCTCATCAAGGGGCACCTGTCAACTCCTGTTCACTTGAATTTACAGTCTGTACTGCAACTTAACCAAGACTAAGTCAGCCTGTTTTTCCTTCCTTGCATCGTCACATAAACCTTAATTGACTGCCCATTTTGATTCAGAGTTTGGTGATCCTAGATTTAAAAATAGAGGAGGAGGTGGTGAAAACTATGTGTTTGCTTTTAAACCAACAGGTTTAAAGATTGATTTATGATGCAATCACATAATGCTTTCTTCAGTAAATATGTATTTTAATTTTTTTTTGCACCAAGTTATTTTAAAGTTTCCTTTTTGTTGATTTTTTTTTTTTTGGCCAGGCAGAGTTAGACAGGTTTTCCTTGAATTTTTAAAACTACTCTGAGGGGCCACACTGTGGCATAGTGTGGGTAAAACCACCACCAGCTGTGCCGGCATCCCATATGGATGCCTGTTCGAGACCCAGCTGCTCCACTTCTGATCCAGCTCTCTGCTATGGCCTAGGAAAGCAGTGGAAGATGGCCCAAGTCCTTGGGCCCCTGCACTTGCATGGGAGACCCAGAAGAAGCTCCTGGCTTTGGACCTGCCAAGCTCCTGACTTTTCTGCCATTTGTGGTGTGAACCAGCAGATGGAAGATCTCTCTCTCTCTGTCTATCTCTCTGCCTCTCAGTAACGCTTCCTTTCAAATAAATAAATTCTTAGGCTGGTGCTGCGGCTCACTAGGCTAATCCTTTGCCTTGCGGCGCCGGCACACCGGGTTCTAGTCTCGGTCGGGGCGCCGGATTCTGTCCCGGTTGCCCCTCTTCCAGGCCAGCTCTCTGCTACGGCCCGGGAGTGCAGTGGAGGATGGCCCAAGTCCTTGGGCCCTGCACCCCATGGGAGACCAGGAGAAGCACCTGGCTCCTGCCTTCGGATCAGCGCGGTGCGCCAGCCGCGGCGGCCATTTGAGGGTGAACCATTGGCAAAAAGGAAGACCTTTCTCTCTGTCTCTCTCTCTCTCACTGTCCACTCTGCCTGTCAAAAAAATAAATAAATAAATAAATAAATAAATAAATAAAATAAATTCTTAAACAAAAAAAGACACTATTTGAGCTTTGGAAACATCATTCATTCAGGCATTTGTGTGATATTAACTAGGGCATGAAAAATAAGTAGAAGAATACTCCAAAAATCCACGCAAAAGATTCATAAGGATGAGTTGGATAATTCCCTGCTACTGATAGAGAAGTTTGGAGCAAAGGGCCTAGGAATAAGCAAATGATTGTCTTCCTTTAAATCTAGGTATATTGAATAGGAAAGTTGATTCCCCAAGTTATGTCAGAAGGTTGACAAAGTCTTAAATTTGAGAGTGTCTAAAATGGCAAGACAGGCACAAGGGGTGAGTCTTGCCAAAATAAAAGATCACTTTTACTACCCTTCCCTTATGGGTCCCACATCTGAGCAGAAGATCTGGAAGAAAACAATGTTTCTTCATAAATAATTACTTAGTTTCCCAAAGCTCAAAATTGCCATTTATGGCTTTTGGTCAGAATTTCAGTTACAATCTGTGTGGACTCGTCTATTCTTCCCCCACCCCCAAGTTTCTGGAAGTTTCCCTTTTTCTACAGAATACACTGCTTTAAGCCAGGTATATGTATACTTGTCCAACTTCTCTTGAGCTTTCTGAGATGTTAAAATAGCTGTGAGCACGTGGAGGGAGGAAGGGCCTGAGGGTCTTACTTTAGTACCTTCATTCTCTGTGCAACTCCGAAATCCCACAGCAACTGGATCCTTCGAGGTCTTTTGACTGGATACATTCTTTCTGCTCATCCCTGTTCCCGCTGTCTCACTCTCCAAATGGCTGCAAAAGGGAGTGGACCAGAGCGAAGCCAGGAGCCAGGAGCTTCTTCTGGGTCTCCCACGTGAGTGCCAGGGCCCAAGGACTTGGGCCATCTGCTGCAACTTGCCCAGTCCCATAGCAGGGAGCTGGATTGGAAGTGCAGTAGCAGGGAGTAGAACTGGTACCCTTGTGGTATGCTGGTGTCGCCCTCCCCACCAATAGCTTTTCAAAGTTTTAGTCCTACCTACTTCTTTCACAATTTATTCCTAGATATCTGGTTTTTGTTTGTTTTGATTCTTCTTTTGAATGAGATCTTTCCCCCATATGTTTAAATTGATGATGTAGCTAAGCACTTTATTTTTATTAATTCTCTTCCTCAGTCCTTTGGTTCCACTAGTTTTTCCAGGAGAGTAAGTTTTATCATATGCAAACTATATGCATAATGCGTCATACTGGAAGTAACTTAAACCCTTGTGCTTGAATTTAAAAGAGAACTCTGGGTGTTAGAAAAATTCTGCTCAAGCTAGGCTTTGGCCATAATATTTGACTAACATTAGCATGTCAAGGTGTCTTCCATATGAAGATGGCTATTATTTGATAACATAGCCAAGATTTTTTTCCCCATATTGTTATCATTCTTACACTTTTTGGCTGGCATAATCCACATCATAAAAAACTCTCCCTCACAGGCCTGTATCTGTAGTATCATTTGGCTTAGATTTGACAAGCTATCCATCCACATTGTTGTACAGTCTTCAGCCTGGCACACTGACTTTTATTCTCAGTGCATTAAAAGATTTTCTTAAAAGAATACAAATTTTAGCAATGTAAAGACTACCGTACTATGTAAGTTCATTATCTCTAGGCAATGTTTTTTTCCTCAGCTTTAGACAAGTCCTGGTTTTTCACATGCCTGGTAAATACTTAAGGGGTCATTGTTAATTTTTTCTGTTTTCACAAAAGTTTAGATGCTTTTTAAAATCTGCAAGTATTTGATTTATGTCAACACTCTAGCCATTGGAAAGCTATACACTATACACTATAAACTTCACAATATATATCAAAGTGTTCTTCCTATCTTCGAAGAAATTTTCCAGAAAATATATTCCTTGAAAATATTTTCAGTAATTGAAAATTCAGTATCTAAAAGGCTTTGCACTCTGAGAACACTCAAGCAATTTCTAAAATGTCACATAATGTGAACATGGAGTAATTTCCAAAACTAAGTGCTCTTAAATTATTTCACATGAAAAATTCTGGTAAAGGAACAGTTACTCAGCCAAAAGTAATTCTGACTATAGGCTAAAGAGGCCAGTTTAAATTTCTCACTAGTAAGCATAAGACTGAAATGGCCTGATGGCAAGTAGTTCTTTCAGAATCAGGAAGCATGTGTTTGAGTAGTTTCATAATCCATAATCTGAAATGTGTGGGGCCAAATGTATTTTTTAATTTGTAGATTTTTAGAACTATACTATAGGAATATGTCTTATATGCCCTGTGGGGTCTATGAGTATTGTAATTAAACACATTCACATTTTTGCACAAATGTGTGCACTGTTCACATTCGATAGGATAAATAGCAGTTTAGCTCAGGCTTGCCGTTGATTTCAGCTCAGGTTGGGTTTGGTGTACTGATAGTGAAATAAGCCTGTATTTCCAGAGATTTTTGTTTTAGATTTTGAACCTGACATTCTTCTGCACATGACTAGGCATGTGATCTTAGTCATTTTTTTTCCAGGCCTCAATCACTTCAAATGGTAAAGTGAGAAATGGGTCTAAGTAAATTATTAATGAATTCTCAGGTCTCAACCTGAATGTCAATTCAATTCTTTCATATAACATTATAATTAAATCAGTTTTGTAATACCTCAACTTAATAGCTCCTTAGTTCAGAGGCTTTCAACATTTTTAAAACACGAGCAGTATTCATAATTTATATATAAAGATTAAGGTATGTGGGCCAAGGAGTATCTCCACGCGGTCTTCTGTGTAGTTGGAACCAAACCAGGTTTCAAGTTCATGATGGCAGATTTGTTTTTGATTGCAGCTTTGATTGTCAGAGTGTACCAGGACTTTTCCATTCTTTTAATTTCGTTTCTGACAAGCTTTTTGAGGTACACTCACTTGTAATCCAGTGTAATAGTCTTTTTAAAAAAAGATTTGATAGACAGTCTGGGTGGAGTGGAGGAGAGAAAGGGAGAGAGATGTCTTCCATCTGATGGTTCACTCACAAAATGCTTACAACAGCCACAGTGGGGCCAGACTGAAGCCAGGAGCATGGAGCTCCATCCAGGTTTCCCCCAAGGGTAACAGAGCTCTAAGCACTTGGCCCATCTTCTGCTGCTTTTCCAAGTTCATTAGCAGGGAACTGGATCAGGAGCTGAGCTGCTAGACCTCTGACTAGCAATTCAATCTGGGAAGCTGGCCCTGCAGGTGGAGGCTTAGCCTGTTGTGCCACCATGCTGGCCCAAGTGTAATACTCACGATTTTAATTGAAATATGAAATGTGTAGAGATGGTGAGAACTACATTGTGAGACTATGGCTCTTTACCTTCAAAACTCATGTTGAAATGTAATTGCGAATGCAATGGTATTGTGAGGTGGTGGGACTTTTAAGAAGTGAATGGGTTATTAGGAGGGATTAATGCAGTTCCCATGGGATTGGATTAAAGTGAGGTACCCTTGCTTGGCTTAGATTTTCCACAAGGTCCTTGCCAGATGCAGCTGCTTTTTTGTGGCTAGTACCTGTGTAAAAAAAAAAAAAACACAAAACCTGTGTTATTAAAAAAAAAAAAAAGGCATCTGATTGTCTTTGAGCATGGAATGCTCTTCATTTTTCCATATTTTCTTCCACTTTCTGTGGTCTTTCTCCTTGTTCCTTCTATCATTTAATTAACTGGTGGACATTGAGGGCATTCACATTGGATACTCCTATTTGTAGGAGTATCCAATTATAAAAGAAAACTAAAAGAAAGATTATAGATGGGGCTGGAGCTGTGGCATAGCAGATAAAGCTGTCACCTAAAACACTGGCATCCCATAGAGGTGCTAGTAGGAGTTCCAGCGGCTTCATTTATCCAGCTCCCTATTAAAGCAGTGGAGGGTAGAGGATGGCCCAAATACTTGGGCCCCTGCACCCATGTGGAAGAACGGTGAAGTTCTTGGCTCCTGGCTTTGGCCTGGCCCAGCCTTGACCATGAGGTGAAACAGTGGGGAGTGAAACAGTGGTTGAAAGATCTCTCTTTCTGTAACTTTGCCTTTAAAATTCTTCATAAATTATATATATATATATATATATATATATATATATATATATATAGAGAGAGAGAGAGAGAGAGAGAGAGAGATGCTCCACTTCCAATCCAGCTCTCTGCTATGGCCTGGGAAAGCAGTAGAAGATGGCCGAAGCACTTGGAACCCTGTACACACACGGGAGACCAGGAAGAAGCTCCAGGCTCCTTGCTTTGGATTGCCCCAGCTCTGGCTGTTGTAGCCATTTAGGGAGTGAACCAGCAGATGGAAGACCTCTCTTTCTCTCTGCTTCTCTGTAACTCTGCCTTTCAAATAAATAAATAAATAAATAAATAAATATTTTTTTTTAAAAAAGAATGCATTAACATGGCTAAAGTCCCAGGACCCTCAATTCTTCTTCTTCTTTTTTTTTTTTTAAAGTCAACGAAGTTAATCACTCATGTATTCATGGTTCAATTAACATTTTCCAAGTATTTTTACCTCTTTTCTTAAAATATCCATCATTCATCTGAATATTTCCAAAAAGTGCCTGTTTTAATGTTGTTTATACTAGATGCATTCCCTGGTTCAAAGTCACCTTCATAAAATCCTCTCATTTTTTTTTTTCTTTGTATACAGAAGATCAGTTTAGTATATATTAGGTAAAGATTTCAACATTTTGCCCATATAGCAACATAAAGTGAAAAAACTACCATTGGATTACTAATTATAGCATTAAATAGCAATGTACAGCACATTAAAGACAGAGATCCTACATAATTTTTTTTCAAATTAATTAATTTTCTATGCCATTTCCATTTTAACACCAGGTTGTTTTTTTTTTTTTTTTCATTTCCAATTCTCTTTATATACAGAAGATCACTTCAGTATATAATTAGTAAAGACCTCCTCAGTTTGTGCCCACACAGAAACGCAAAGTATAAAAATACTGTTTCAGTACTAGTTATAGCATCACTTGGCTTTAGACGACACGTTAGGGACAGATCCCACATGGGGTGTAAGTACACAGTGACTCCTGTTGCTGATTTAACAATTTGACACTCCTGTTCATGGCGTCAGTAATCTCCCTAGGCTCTAGTCATGAGTTGCCAGGGCTATGGAAGCCTTTAGAGTTCGCTGACTTCGATCTTATTCCGATAGGGTCATAGTCAAAGTGGAAGTTCTCTCCTCCCTTCGGAGAAGGGTACCTCCTTCTTTGATGGCCCCGTTCTTTCCACTGGGATCTCACTCACAGAGATCATTCATTTAGGTCTTTTTTTTTTTTCCATGATATCTTGGCTTTCCATGCCTGCTATACTCTCATGGGCTCTTCAGCCAGATCCGAATGCCTTGAGGGCTGATTCTGAGGCCAGAGTGCTGTTTAGGACATCTGCCATTCTATGAGTCTGCTGTGTATCCTGCTTCCCATGTTGGATCGTTCTCTCCCTTTTTGATTCTATCAGTTAGTATTAGCAGACACTAGTCTTACTTATGTGATCCCTTTGACTCTTAGTCCTATCATTATGATCAATTGTGAACTGAAATTGATCAAATGGACTAGTGAGATGGCATTGGTACCTGCCACCTTGATGGGATTGAATTGGAATCCCCTGGCACATTTCTAACTCCACCATTTGGAGCAAGTCCGATTGAGCATGTCCACACTGGACGTCTCTTCCCTCTCTTATTCCCACTCTTATATTTAACAGGGATCACTTTTCAGTTAAGTTTAAACACTTAAGAATAATTGTGTATTGATTACAGAGTCCAACCAATAGTATTAAGTAGAACAAAAAAATACTAAAAGGGACAAAGTATTAAGTTGTTCATCAACAGTCAGGGCAAGGGCTGATCAAGTCACTGTTCTCATAGTGTCCATTTCACTTCAACAGGTTTCCTTTTTGGTGCTCAGTTAGTTGTCACCGATCAGGGAGAACATATGATATTTGTCCATTTGCGACTGGCTTAATTCACTCAGCATAATGTTTTCCAGATTCCTCCATTTTGTTGCAAATGACTGGATCATTGTGGTTTTTTTTAAATTTTTTTTACTGCTGTATAGTATTCTAAAAAGGACATGACCCATAATTTCTTTATCCAGTTTACTGTTGAAGGGCATTTGGGTTGATTTCAGGTCTTAGCTATTGTGAATTGAGCTGCAATAAACATTGAGGTGCAGACAGCTTTTTGTTTACCAATTTAATTTCCTTTGGGTAAATTCCAAGGAGTGGGATGGCTGGGTTGAATGGTAGGGTTATATTCAGGTTTCTGAGGAATCTCCAGACTGACTTCTTTAGTGGCTTAACCAGTTTGCATTCCCACCAACAGTGGGTTAGTGTCCCTTTTTCCCCACATCCTCTCCAGCATCTATTGTTGGTAGATTTCTGTATGTGAGCCATTCTAATCTGGGTGAGGCGAAACCTCATTGTGGTTTTGATTTGCATTTCACTGATGGCTAGTGATCTTGAACATTTTTTCATGTGCCTGTTGGCCATTTGGATTTCCTCTTTTGGAAAGTGTCTATTGAGGTCCTTGTCCCAACTCTTAAGTGGGTTGTTTATTTTGTTGTTGTGGAGTTTCTTGATCTCTTTGTAGATTCTGGTTATCAACCCTTTATCTGTTGCATAGTTAGCAAATATTTTTTCCCATTCTGTCGGTTGCCTCTTCATTTTCCTGACTGTTTCTTTTGCAGTACAGTAACTTCTCAATTTAGTGCTATCCCAAATGTTAATTTTGGCTTTGACTGCCTGTGCTTCCAGGGTCTTTCCCATGAAGTCTTTGCCAGTGACAATATCTTGCAGGGTTTCTCCAATGTTCTCTAATAATTTGATGGTGTCAGGTCATAGATTTAAGTCTTTAATCCATGTTGAGTGGATTTTTGTGTAAGGTGATAGGTATGGGTCTTGCTTCAAGCTTCTGCACGTGGAAATCCAATTTTCCCAGCACCATTTATTGAATAGACTGTCCTTGCTCCAGGAATTGGTTTTAGATCCTTGATCAAATATAAGTTGGCTGTAGATGTTTGGGTTGATTTCTGGTGTTTCTATTCTGTTCCATTGGTCTATCCATCTGTTTCTGTACTAGTACCATGCTGTTTTGATAACAACTGCCCTGTAGTATGTCCTGAAATCTGGTATTGTGATGCCTCCGACTTTGTTTTTGTGGTACAAGATTGCTTTAGCTATTTGAGTTCTCCATGCTAATTTGAGCATCATTTTTTCTAGATCTTGGAAGAATGTGTTTGGTATTTTGATTGGTATTGCATTGAATCTATAAATTGCTTTTAGGAGAATGGGCATTTTGATGATATTAATTTCTTCCAATCCATGAGCATGGAAGATTTTTCCATTTTTTGGTATCCTCTTCTATTTCTTTCTTTAAGGTTTTGTAATGCTCATCGTAGATATTTTTAACATCCTTAGTTAAGTTTATTCCAAGGTATTTGATTGTTTTTGTAACTATTGTGAATGGGATTGATTTTAGAAGTTCTTTCTCAACCGTGGCATTGCCTGTGTATACAAAGGCTGTTGATTTTTGTGCATTGATTTTATATCCTGCTCCTTTGCCAAACTCTTCTATGAGTTCCAATAGTGTCTTAGTAGAGTTCTTTGGATCCCCTAAATAAACAATCATATCATCTGCAAAGAGGGATAGTTTGACCTCTTCCTTCCCAATTTGTATCCCTTTAATTTCTTTTTCTTGCCTGATGGCTCTGGCTAAAACTTCCAGAACTATATTGAATAGCAGTGGTGAGAGAGGGCATCCCTGTCTGGTACCAGATCTCAGTGGAAATGCTTCCAACTTTTCCCCATTCAATAGGATGCTGGCCATGGGTTTTTCATAAATTGCTTTGATTGTATTGAGGAATGTTTCTTCCATACCCAGTTTGCTTAGAGTTTTCATCATGAAAGGATGTTGTATTTTATCAAATGCTTTCTCTGTGTCTATTGAGATAATCATATGTTTTTTCTTCTGCAGTCTGTTAATGTGGTGTATCACATTGATTGTTTTGCGAACATTGAACCATCCCTGCATACCAGGGATAAATCCCACTTGGTGTGGGTGGATGATCTTTCTGATGTGTTGTTGCATTCTATTGGCGAGAATTTTATTGAGTATTTTTGCATCTATGTTCATCAGGGATATTGGTCTGTAATTTTCTTTCAATGCTGCATCTTTCTTTGGCTAAGGGATTAAGGTGATGCTGGCTTCATAGAAAGAATTTGGGAGGATTCCCTCTTTTTTGATTGTTCTGAATAGTTTGAGAAGAATTGGAGTTAGTTCTTGTTTAAATGTCTGGTAGAATTCAGCAGTGAATCCATCTGGTCCTGGGCTTTTCTTTGTTGGGAGGGCCTTTATTACTGTTTCAATTTCTGACTCAGTTATGGGTCTGTTTAGGTTTTCTATCTTCCTGGTTCAATTTGTGTAGGTTGCATGTAGGACCCTCAATTCTCTAGGGATGGACAGAATGAATAGTCCCATTGTTTTAGAAAATATTTTGAACTTGATGGAGTTTATGTTAAAAGATTCTGTTTAGAATGAATGGTCCCATTGCTTATAAAATATTTTGAACTTGATGGAGTTTATGTTAAAAGATTCTGTTTACTGTGTGTACTTTTAATTCCATTTCCCCACAAATTTATTGAACACCTACTATGTTGTGTAGGCACTGAGGGATACAATCATAAAACAACTCTAATTTACATTTCCTTTGAAGGAGAACTCAGTAAACATTCACATGTGAATACAAATTACCATGGAAAGGAAAAAAATAGGGTGAATATTAAACAAGAGATCCTCCCTTATTTGGACAGAGAGGTCTGTGTAGGTCTCTCTTGAGGAGGTGATATTTTGGTTGAGTAAAAGGCTGATTAGAAGCTAAGCAGATAAAAAGAAGGACGTATTTTTAAGGCAGAGGAAATAGCAAGTGGAAGGTCCTTGAGGCAGAACAAACCTGATGTATTTGCAAAATAGAAAGGCCAGCTTGAAATAGGAGGGTTAGACTGGGTGAATGAAATGAGGGTGGAGAGACGACCAAGATTCAAGGCTTTATACGACACTGAAAGTAGTTCGGATACTATTTTTTTAGAAGATTTATTTACTGAGGCCGGTGCTGTGGCGCACTAGGCTAATCCTCTGCCTGCGGCACCGGCATCCCATATGGGCACCGAGTTCTAGTCCCAGTTGCTCCTCCTCTTGTCCAGCTCTCTGCTGTGGCCCGGGAAGGCAGTGTAAGATGGCCCAAGTGCTCAGGCCCTTGCACCTGCATGGGACACCAGGAAGAGGCACCTGGCTCCTGGCTTCGGATCGGCATAGCTCCGGCCGTGAGGGCCATTTGGGGGGTGTACCAATGGAAGGAAGACCTTTTTTTCAGTCTGTCTGTCTCTCTCTCTCTCTCTCAATGTCTGTAACTCTACCTGTCAAATAAACAAATAAAAAAATCTTAAAAAATATTTATTTATTTGAAAGAGTTACACACAGAGAGAAGGAGAGGCCTAGAGGGAGATAGAGGTCTTCCATCCACTGGTTCACTCCCTAGTTGGCCACAACGGCCCAGGTACTATCCCAAGGGGCAATTTGTAATCCACTGAAGAGATTCAAGATAGAATATATTCAATTTTACATTTTTTTATAAAGTTATGTGATATAAAGTGAAAGAGCAGGAGAGTGAGAGCAGTCCCCTCTTCAGTTTCACTCCTCAAATGCCAATGACAGCTGGGGCTGGGCAAGGATGAAGCTGGGAGCCAGGAACACAGTGCAGATCTTCCACACGTGTGGCAAGGACCCAACTCTTTGAGCCGTGACTGCTGTCTTCCTGCTTTAGCAGGAACGTGGAATCAGGAGCTAGACGTGGAGATCAGATTCATGCACTCCAGTTTGGGACAAAGGCATGCTAACTGGTGTCTTCTGTGCTAGGCCAAACACCTGGCACAGATTTGAGGTTTTAAGAGGTTACTTGAGCAGCTGTGTGGAGAATGCATATACGGGTGCAAATAGAATGGTGTCTGTCATCCAGATAAGACGTGATGATGGCTTGACTTATGTAGAGGCAGTGGAAGTAGACAGACTGGCTGTACATTTTGGAAGAAGAATGTTGATGGATAGGATTTGGATGCAAATAGAGATCAGCCAAAAAGACTGCCAATGCATTTAAAGATTTGAAACAAGAGTTTTTGGACCAGAGATCCTGTGTATATTCCACACTGCAGTTTATTTCTATATTCCTAGAGCTGCTGCAACTTTTCAAAAGTCATGGACATTTGGTCTTTTCCATTTAGGAAGGTTTAGGTTACTGCAAATGTCACTGGACATGGGTAGATCAAAATAGTGGCTGTGGAACAAAAACGTATGAAATGTGGACACTATTTCTTGGAGACCCACTTGACTAGTCTGTTTGCCCTGAAGGTGCTGTGTTCCTAAAAATGACCTCAGTTAAGTGCTATTACAGGAAGCAGGTGTGAAGCAGACTTTGGAATGTGAGATGTTTATCAGGGATCCACACCTGAGAAAGGAAGGAGGAAGTAGAATTCGGAAAATGAAGAATCATCTTCAATACAGCAGCAACAAATTCTCTGCAAATCTGGCAATCGGCTCTCATTCAAACGGCCTGTCAGCGTCCTACACTGAGCCCAAGTTGTTTAACACTGCTGCCTTACTTAGTCACTGGGTTTGGGCCGCCCCAGGGGAGGTGTGATGAGGCTGTTCTCTGTACCTGAGTCCAGATCTGAAGGAAGTGGCTGCTGGAGGCTGTTATCAGATTGCAATCCCATAGCCAGGCCATGAGTCCTTCCTGGAAGGTAGATCTGGCTGGGCCATGTCCGAATCCACCACAGGTGGTGTATCGTGTGTGGTAGAAATGGTCAGTTATTTATTCTTCAACACATATAGTTTTTATTTTTCTCTGGAACTGAAGATAAAACACATACAACATTTTAATCACCATATTTGTCAGTTGAGGTAATCAGTCAAGGAAGTCTAAGAGGGAAAAGGTTGGAAACCGTGACCAAAACCAGAAAAGTTCAGAAGAAAACACTAGTGGAGGGAGGCTTGTAGGAGCAAGGGAAAAATAAATTTTAAGAAAATACAGTTATTGCAACTATGCTTAATTTTTTAAAAAATTTATTCGAAAAGGCAAAGAGACAGAGACAGGCAGAGAGAGGTATTCCACCCACTGGCTTGCTCCCCAAATGCCTACAATAGTCAGTTTCACTCCTACAACAGTCAGGGTTTAGACAGGCTGAAGCCAGGATACAGGAACTCGTCTGGGCCTCTCCTGTGGGTGGCAGGGACCCATGTACTTGAACCACTCCCTGCTGCTTCCCAGGATCTGCATTAGCAGGGAGCTGAAAGCAGAGTGGGCCTGGAATTCAGGCTTTGTGATATGGATGCAGGCATCCTAAGTGATGTCAAACGCCCATCCTCTGTGCCTCACTTGGAAAAGTACGTCAATGATCATGTCTTTAAAAATAGTTTTAAAATGACCTTGTGACATTGTGACTGTCATTGTTTCCTTGACAGATATGGATAACGTTAATGAGAGAACGGCCATTCCTGACAATTCGAGGAAATGCTAGCTCAGATATTTTTTCTATTTCATACTTTATCATATGATTTATAATGAATTATTCACTCTTTTAAAGACTTATTTGAAAGAATGTTTACAGAGAGGGAGAGAGAGAGAGGGAGAGAGGGAGAGAGGGAGAGAGGGAGAGGGGGAGAGAGGGAGAGAGGGAGAGAGAGAGAGAGAGAATATCTTCCATCCACTGGTTCACTCCCCAGTTGGCTGCAACGGCCGGAGCTGCACCGATCTGAAGCCCAGAGCCAGGAGCTTCCTCTGGGTCTCCCACGCGGGTGCAGGGGCCCAAGGACTTGGGCCATCCTCTACTGCTTGCCTAGACAATAGCAGAGAACTGGATTGGAAGTGGAGCAGCTGGGACTTGACCCGGCACCCATATGGGATGCCGACACGGCAGGTGTCGGCTTTACCTGCTATGCCACAGCCCAGCCCCATACTATGAAACAATACTTATCCATTTAAGCAAAGTGCCAAAAATGTCTTTATTTCAGTTATACAGTTTTCATATATTTCATATATACAGAATTAGAAACAAGGTGGGGATTCCCTTCCCTCTCACCCACCTTCCAACCCTTCCCCCCCTTCCCGATGCCCATTCTTAATTTTGACAATAATCTAGTATCAGTTTACTTAGTGATAATATAGTTAGCCCTACTTTAAAGTAGGAGTTTAGCAAATAGCATGAAGAGATAGAAAACAAAACAAAACAAAGCAAAATTAAAGAAACGATTGTTCCTCAATGGAAGAGACAAATATCACATGTTTTTCCTAATCCAATGCAACTAATAGAATACTTGAAATGTAATGTATTTGAACAAAATAGACATTTGGAGAATGGATGACTGTTTAAAGTGCCAAAGATTTTTAAAGATACATACAAAAAGTTGTGTAGTTGAGGAACAAAACCCAGTTGATTAGAAAATATGGAGTCATCTATAAAACCTACCAAAGATTTTAATAAAGACAACATGAAGCACTAGAAATTATTTTGATAAAATACAACCTAACCCTAGTGGTAAATAAATGCCTTTCACTATTTCTTATTTAGAGAAGATGTTACTATAGAGAGCATAAAGTTGGGTGGATGTCATATCATTTGGTATTTCATTATAAAAGTTGCATCACTGAATGATACATTGTTCTTGTTCCCCTCCATTATGATCATTGTCATGAATCCCTGACTGATATTAATGTCTGTGTGGGATCTGTCCTTAATGGGTTGTCCAATGTGAAGTAATGATATAGCTAGTACTGAAACAGTATTTTTACACTTTGTGTTTACCTGTGGGTGCAAACTGATGAAATCTTTACTTAGTATATATTGAATCGATCCTCTGTATATAAAGATAATTGAAAATGAAAAAAAAAACTTGGTGTTAAGTTGGAAATTACATAGAAAATTAATCAATTTTTTTAAAAAAATATCATGTAGGATCTCTGTCATTAATGTGCTGTACACTGTTATTTAATGCTATAACTAGTACTCCAACAGTATTTTTTTCACTTTGTGTTGCTATGTGAGAGCAAACTGTTGAAATCTTTATAAATACTAAACTGATTTTCTGTATATAAAGAGAATTGAAAATGAATCTTGATGTGAATGGAAGGGGAGAGCGAGCGGGAAGGGGGAGGGTTACGGGTGGGAGGGAAGTTATGGGGGGGGGAAGCCATTGTAATCCATAAGCTGTACTTTGGAAATTTATATTCATTAAATAAAAGATAAAAAAAAGTAAAAAAAAAGTTAGCATATAAGGTCTACATTTGAAGTGAATGACAAAATGTACAAAATTAAATAATTAAAAAATGTAAAAACAAGTATACAGATACAAAATTAGAATATGGTTCTTTCTATTAAAAATAATCTTTATTACTTTATGTGGCAAATATTATTCGATGTAATCGAGGTAAAGATATATTTTTTGTTTGAGTTACTTACTTTATGTTTTATGTTACTTGGCCTTAGAGTACCTCTACGTTTTGCTTTATCAAAATGGTTAATACAGTGCTCAGTTAGGACATTAAATGTATTTGTATGGATAAAACCATTTATCTTTTAAATATTATTTGAGCTATTAACATTTTAAATTTCTGTTTCAATCTTTTTTCAAATTTAATTGAAATTATTTTGTTTTTTCTTAGTTAGAAATGCATCTACATTATTTGATTTATAGTGTTGTAATTCCTAAATACTCAGTTAATGACTAAACAACTAAGTTTTAAAAATGGTATAACAGTAGTGATATTTTGTATTGTGGCATTAAGTTTTAAAAAATCCATAATATATTATTAACTTACATGGAAGTATTCCCTCTGTGCCTTTTTAAAAGTAAAATTTTGTGAGGAATATATTGGCTAAATTCTAAGTTTCTAGCAATAGAACTTCAAATGCATTATGAATGTTGTACTGTATCATTTCTTGAATTTGGATTTGAAATATTTTAAAATAAGATATGAAGTCAACATTTTTCCTGAACTATATTTTGATTTCCAATAACATTATTTTTGTCATTTTTATGTTTTTATGAACAACAGATAATCTGATATTCTGTGTGAAGAATGGGATGAGAAGTACGAAGTATAAACCAGTGGACTATCAACAATTGCATGCATTAACTGAGGCAAAAAAATTAGCTTCTGCATCTTCAGAGCTAAAGGTGAGAAGGGGTGTGTGTGTGGGTGTGTGTGTGTAGTTTATGAAAATTAAATTACTAGGAAGTATAATATTTACATTGCAAATATGAAAATAAGTGACATTCCAAATAGGTTTTAGCATCTCACAACTACTATAATAAACAGCAGTGAACAATGGTCTCAGAAACTGTTATTTTATATGCATTTCTCACTTAATGCTCATAACGCTATGAGGTCTGGGTTTAACTTTATTTTTAGATTGAAGGCAATTTCATTAGCTTTCAGGAACATCCAACTGGAATAATAAAAATTGCTGGTAAGTGCAATACATGGAACATTATATGATTTAAGCTCCTTTGCTAACACAGTACAAAGATACTGTGAGGTGCTCTGTTTTTTAGAGTTTCCCTTTTTGGCTCATGTATGTCCCATGCTGAGACAAGGCAAATTTGTACTAGATTTGATAGGAATTCATTGCAAAGAGTTGTGCCTGGGAATGTAGGGCCAAGTATAGTTTAGGATTATGCATGCAGTATGTTTACCTTGTGCAAATAATAGAGTTTCTTTAAAGCAGCATTTTTGTTGCTTGGTTGCATTAAAAAACTGGTTTGTTGAAACAACACAGTAAGTAATTTATAAGTTTTCATTTGTATTTAAAATTTTTATGTTATGTTCCATGTTTACATGGCTTTATATTATTAATTTTTAAAAAGGTAACTCATGATTCCAGAGAACATTTTGTACCTTATTCTAGAGAAAGTAGAGCCATTTTCTCTCAAACTAAGGTGACTATTTTAAAATGGGGCATTATTTGTTTGATTCAGATGTCACTTGAAAATAATTTATTAGGACATTTAAAGAAATTCATGAGAAAAGCATTTGCATAACTATCATTTCAATAAAAAATAGTTTCATATATCTGACTTCTGTTCTGATGCATTGCACATTTACCATATGTGTATATACATATATAAAAGTATATATAAAACATAAGCACTTAATTCATATATTTCACCATGATAAACAAAAATCCTATGTACTTTTTACCGTAGTATTTTTTAAAATTTTTATATAGTAAATATAAATTTCTAAAGTATAGTTTATGTATTACAATGTCTTCCCCCCAAAAAAACTTCCCTCCCACTCGCAACCCTCCTATCTCCCGCTCCCTTTCCCATTCCATTCACATCAAGATTCATTTTCAATTATCTTTATTTACAGAAGAGCCATTTAGTATATATTAAGTAAAGATTTCATCAGTTTGCACCTACACAGAAACACAAAGTGTAAAATACTGTTTCAGTACTAGTTATAGCATTACTTCACATTGGACAACACATTAAGGACAGAGATCCCACATGAGGAGTAAGTACACAGTGACTCCTGTTGTTGACTTAACAATTTGACACTCTTGTTTATGGCGTCAGTAATCTCCCTAGGCTCTAGTCATGAGTTGCCAAGGCTATTGAAGTCTTTTGAGTTCGCTGACTTCAATCTTATTCAGACAGGGTCATAGTCAAAGTGGAAGTTCTCTCCTCCCTTCAGAGAAAGGTACCTCCTTCTTTGATGGCCCCATTCTTTCCACTGGGATCTCACTTGCAGAGATCTTTCATTTAGGTTTTCTTTTTTTTTTCCCAGAGTGTCTTGGCTTTCCATGCCTAAAATACTCTCATGGGCTCTTCTGCCAGATCTGAATGCCTTAAGGGCTGATTCTGAGGCCAGAGTGCTATTTAGGACATCTGCCATTCTATGAGTCTGCTGTGTATCCAGCTTCCAATGTTGGATTGTTCTCTCCATTTTTTTATTCTATCAGTTAGTATTTTCAGACACTAGTCTTGCTTATGTGATCCCTTTGACTCTTAGACCTATCAGTATGATCAATTGTGAACAGAAATTGATCAAATGGACTAGTGAGATGGCATTGGTACATGCCACCTTGATGGGATTGTTTTGGAATCCCCTGGCACATTTCTAACTCCACCATTTGGGGCAAGTCCGATTGAGCATGTGCCGAACTATACATCTCCTCCCTCTCTTATTCCCATTCTTATATTGAACAGGGATCACTTTTCAGTTAAATTTAAACACCTAAGAATAATTGTGTATTAATTACAGAGTTCAACAAATAGTAGTAGAACAAAAAAATACTAAAAGGGATAAAGTATTAAATTGTACATCAACAGTCAGGACAAGGGTTGATCAAGTTAGTGTTTCTCATAGTGTCCATTTCACTTCAAAGGTTTCCCCTTTGGTGCTCAGTTAGTTGTCACAAATCAGGGAGAACATATGATATTTGTCCCATAGTTTCTTTATCCAGTCTACTGTTGATGGGCATTTGGGTTGGTTCTAGGTCTTAGCTCTTGTGAATTGAGCTGCAATAAACATTAATGTGCAGGCAACTTTTTTGTTTGCCAATTTAATTTCCTTTGGGTAAATTCCAAGGTGTGGGATGGCTGGGTTGAATGGTAGGGTTATATTCAGGTTTCTGAGGAATCTCCAGACTGACTTCCTTAGTGGCTTAGCCAGTTTGCATTCCCACCAACAGTGGGTTAGTGTCCCTTTTTCCCCACATCCTCTCCAGCATCTGTTGTTGGTGGATTTCTGAATGTGAGCCATTCTAACCGGGGTGAGGTGAAACCTCATTGTGGTTTTGATTTGCATTTCCCTGATTGCTCGTGATCTTGAACATTTTTTCATGTGCCTGTTGGCCATTTGGATTTCCTCTTTTGGAAAGTGTCTATTGAGGACCTTGTCCCATCTCTTAAGTGGGTTGTTTGTTTTGATGTTGTGGAGTTTCTTGATCTCTTTGTAGATTCTGGTTATCAACCCTTTATCTGTAGCGTAGTTTGCAAATATTTTTTCCCATTCTGTCGGTTGCCTCTTCACTTTCTTGACTGTTTCTTTTGCAGTACAGAAACTTCTCAATTTAATGCTATCCTAAATGTTAATTTTGGTTTTGACTGCCTGTGCTTCCAGGGTCTTTTCTAAGAAGTGTTTGCCGGTACCTATATCTTGCAGGGTTTCTCCAATGTTCTCTAATAATTTGATGGTGTCGGGTCATAGATTTAAGTCCTTAGCCCCATGTTGAGTGGATTTTTGTGTGATGTGAGAGGCAGGGGTCTTGCTTCATGCTTCTGCACATGGAAATCCAATTTTCCCAGCACCATTTTTGAATAGACTGTCCTTACTCCAAGAATTGGTTTTGGATCCTTGATCAAATATAAGTTGGCTGTAGATGTTTGGGTTGATTTCTGGTGTTTCTATTCTGTTCCATTGGTCTATCCATCTGTTTCTGTACCAGTACCATGCTGTTTTGATTACAACTGCCCTGTAGTATGTCCTGAAATCTGGTATTGTGATGCCTCCGACTTTGTTTTTGTGGTACAAGATTGCTTTAGCTATTTGAGTTCTCCATGCTAATTTGAGCATCATTTTTTCTAGATCTTGGAAGAATGTGTTTGGTATTTTGATTGGTATTGCATTGAATCTATAAATTGCTTTTAGGAGAATGGGCGTTTTGATGATATTAATTCTTCCAATCCATGAGCATGGAAGATTTTTCCATTTTTTGGTATCCTCTTCTATTTCTTTCTTTAAGGTTTTGTAATTCTCATCGTAGATATTTTTAACATCCTTAGTTAAGTTTATTCCAAGGTATTTGATTGTTTTTGTAACTATTGTGAATGGGATTGATTTTAGAAGTTCTTTCTCAACCGTGGCATTGCCTGTGTATACAAAGGCTGATGATTTTTGTGCATTGATTTTATACCCTGCTCCTTTGCCAAACTCTTCGATGAGTTCCAATAGTGTCTTAGTAGAGTTCTTTGGATCCCCTAAATAAACAATCATATCATCTGCAAAGAGGGATAGTTTGACCTCTTCCTTCCCAATTTGTATCCCTTTAATTTCTTTTTCTTGCCTGATGGCTCTGGCTAAAACTTCCAGAACTATATTGAATAGCAGTGGTGAGAGTGGGCATCCCTGTCTGGTACCAGATCTCAGTGGAAATGCTTCCAACTTTTCCCCATTCATTAGGATGCTGGCCATGGGTTTTTCATAAATTGCTTTGATTGTATTGAGGAATGTTCTGTTCATACCCAGTTTGCTTAGAGTTTTCATCATGAAAGGATGTTGTATTTTATCAAATGCTTTCTCTGTGTCTATTGAGATAATCATATGGTTTTTCTTCTGCAGTCTGTTAATGTGGTGTATCACATTGATTGTTTTGCGAACATTGAACCATCCCTGCATACCAGGGATAAATCCCACTTGGTGTGGGTGGATGATCTTTCTGATGTGTTGTTGCATTCTATTGGCCAGAATTTTATTGAGTATTTTTGCATCTATGTTCATCAGGGATATTGGTCTGTAATTCTCTTTCAATGCTGCATCTTTCTTTGGCTAAGGGATTAAGGTGATGCTGGCTTCAAAGAAAGGATTTGGGAGGATTCCCTCTTTTTTGATTGTTCTGAATAGTTTGAGAAGAATTGGAGTTAGTTCTTGTTTAAATGTCTGGGAGTATTTAGCATTGAATCCATCTGGTCCTGGGCTTTTCTTTGTTGGGAGGGCCTTTATTACTGTTTCAATTTCTGACTCAGTTCTGGGTCTGTTTAGGTTTTCTATCTTCCTGGTTCAATTTGTGTAGGTTGCATGTGTCCAGGAATCTATCCATTTCTGATAGAATTTCCTGTTTGCTGGCACACAAGTCCTTGTAGTAATTTCTGATGATTCTGTTTATTTCTGTGGTGCCTGTTGTTACGTTTCCTTTTTCATCTCTGATTTTATTGATTTAGGTCTTTTCTTTTTTTAGTTAGTTGGGCCAATGGGGTGTCAATTTTGTTTATTTTTTTCAAAAAACCAGCTCCTTCTTTGGCTGATTTTTTTGTAATTTTTTTGGTTAATCCTGTTGATTTCTTCTCTGATTTTAATTATTTCTCTTCTCTTGCTAGATTTGGGTCTGGTTTGCTGCAGATTTTCTAGTTCCTTGAGATGAATTGAAAGCTCATCTATTTGGTGCCTTTCCAATTTCTTGATGTAGGCACCTATTGCTATAAACTTTCCTCTTAACACTGCTTTTGCTGTATCCCGTAAGTTTTGGTATGTTGTTCTGTTGTCCTAATTTACTTCCAGAAAGTTTTTGATTTCTCTTTTGATTTCTTCTATGACCCATTGGTCATTCAGGAGCATGTTGTTCAATCTTCATGTGTTTGCATATGCTCTAGGGATTCCTGATTTGCTAATTTCCAACTTTATTCCTGTATGGTCTGAGAAGCTGCATCATATGATTCTAATTCTTTTGAATTTGCTGAAACTTGCTTTATAGCCTAGTATGTGGTCAGTCCTAGAGAAAGTTTCATGTACTGCCAAGAAGAATGTAAATGGTTTCTGTGTAGGATGAAAATTTCTGTAGATATCTGTTAGATCCATTTGGGCTATAGTGTCGTTTAAATCTACTGTCTCCTTGTTGATCTTCTGTCCTGTTGATCTGTCTATTTCTGAGAATGGAGTATTGAAGTCCCCCAGTAGTATTGTATTGGGGACTAAGTCTCCCTTTAAGTACCTTAACAAATCTTTTAAATAAACCGGTGCCCTGTAATTAGTTGCATATACATTGATAATCGTTATATCTTCCTGTTGAGTTGATCCCTTAATCATTATATAGTGCCCCTCTTTGTCTCTCTTAACAGTTTTTGTGGTAAATTTTATTTTGTCTGATATTAAGATGGCTACGCCCACTCTTCTTTCATTTCTGTTGGCATGGTATATCTTTTTCCAGCCTTTCACTTTCAGTCTGTATGCATCTTTGTTGGAAAGATGTGTTTCTTGTAAGCAGCAAATAGATGGGTTTTGTTCCTTCACCCAATCAGCCAATCTGTGTCTTTTAACTGGACAGTTCAGGTCATTAATGTTCAACGTGACTATTGATAAGTAGTAACTTTGCCCTGCCATTTCCCAAAGATATTTTCTAATATATGCTGTGAGGTTTCCTTCTTTTACCTTCTTTCACATTGATGATTGTGTTTCTGTGTGTAACATGTCTTTAAGCATCTTTTGCAGTGCAGGATGAGTGGCAACAAATTCTTTCAGTTTCTGTCTTCTATGAAAGATCTTTATTTCACCTTCATTCACAAATGAGAGCTTTGCAGGATATAATATTCTGGGCAGGAAGTTTTTCTCTCTTAGTACCTGGGTTATGTCTCGCCATTCCCTTCTAGCTTGTAGGGTTTCTGATGTGAAATCTGCTGTGAGTCTAATTGGCGGTCCTCTGAGAGTAATCTGACATTTCTCTCTTGCACATTTTAGAATCTTTTCTTTATGTTTCCCTGTGGTGAGTTTGATTACGATGTGTCGTGGTGAGGATCTCTTTTGATCAGGTTTACTAGGAGTTCTATGAGCTTCCTGTACTAGGATGTCTCTGTCCTTCTCCAAACCTGGGAAGTTCTCTGCTAGTATCTCACTAAAAAGGCCTTCTAATCCTTTCTCTCTCTCCATGCCTTCAGGAACTCCTAGAACCCGAATGTTAGGTTTTTTAATAGTATCCTGTAGATTCCCGACAATATTTTTTAGATTTCTAATTTCCTCTTCTTTTCTTTGGTTTGCCTGTTTCCTTTCCTGTTCTCTGTCTTCTAAGTCCGATATTCTCTCTTCTTTTTCACTGACTCTGTTTTTAAGGCTCTCTAATGTGTTTGTCATTTGATCTATTGAGTTCTTCACTTCATTTTGATTTCTCTTCAATATCACACTTTCCTGTTCTACTATTTTCTGCGTTTCATTTTGATTCCTCCTTAAGATTTCATTTTCTCGAAGGAGATTTTCTATCCTGTCCAGTAAGGATTTCCATAGCTCAAGCATTTGTTTTTGGAAACTTCTAAATGTTCTTATCATAAATTTCTTGAAATCTGCTTCTTGCATTTCTTCCATCTCATCATCTTCATAATTTTGGCTTGGGGTGTCTTGTGCATTTGGGGGTTTCATAATGTCTTCCTTGTTTGTTTCCTTGGTTTCTGCGTTTGTTGCTTGGCATTGTGGAGATATTCTTTGGATTCTTCTTCCCTCACTGTGGTGTTTTTTTCTTGTTATACTATGACTGTATTAAGTGTACTGTCTGCTTTTGATTGACAGCCTTAGAGGCTTGAGATGGGTGTGGCCTGAGAATTCTCTTTGGTTCCTCAGGGTTAAGGGTGTGCCAAAGGTGACACTCCCAGGTTAGGCATGGTAAATCATCTCTCTTTCTTTTTTCTTCTTCTTCTTCTTTTTTTTTTTTTTGATTCAGAAGGGAAGTAATTCTGCACAGCTGAGTGGAATTGAAGGTAGTTAGCAGGTGAATGATATACCCACAGGAGCCAGCAATCGGAAGCTCTTTCCCAAGGACCACACAGGGAATTTGTGCTGCCCTCAGTGTGGGCTCAGATTCTCCTGCAGTCTCCCACTGGGTTGCCAAGGTTACCGAATTGTAGCATCTCTGGTGAGTACTCATGTGAATTCTGTGAGTTCTCTCCCCACTGTCTCTTTTTTCACAGTCTCAGTTCATTAGCACCACACATTCACTAGGTTCTAATCTCCTGTTATTTCACCCCCCCCCCTCCCAGGGTCAGGTTTTTCTGCTTGGCTGAGGGCGGGTGCAGACCTGAGGTCGACCCGCTTATAATATATGTCCAAAATGGTGCCTGCTCTTTGTCTTGCTCGCCTTTGAGAGGTGAGTGGAGAGAGGGAAACTCATGTCCGTACTGGTCACTTTATTTTTTTTTCCTCTCTCTTCTAGTTAGCCTGGTGAACTTTTCCCCACGGGGTTTCAAGCCTCGTTCCCTCTAGTCTCCTCTTTCCACTTGCCCGCAGGTGTCTCAGGCTATTGAGGTTCGCTCACCTCGCATTCCAGCGCTGGTGCATTGATTCCGCTGTTGGTGTCCCAAGCCGTGGGCTCCCAAGCCCTCCATGCACGTCCACTGTGAATTACTAGATCTGAAAGAGTTTCCTTGGCTGTTCTTCCCCTACTCTTCCTTGAACCTGCAGTATCTCCACTTTTATTAAACTGTCTCTTCCCGGACTATCAGTGTGCTCCCTTCCTATTCCACCATCTTGGACTAATCTACCTTACTATTTTTGTATATAACCATTGTAATAATATGTAATTATTCCAGACAAAAATATCATATGCCCACTATTTTCCCCAAAGATAAAATAGTGACAAAAATACAGCCCCTACTCTTATTAAGTACATTGTTTGCTTGGGGAGGGTGAGGAGACACTATATACCAAATAAGCCCCAGAATAAACTTATATTAAGTGTTAGCTGCAGTGAAAACATGCTGCCTAGTATACTATGATAGGGCTCGGTCCTGACTTGGTAGGTAGGAAAGGCTTTTCTGAGAAAGTAACATTGGAATTGTAATCTCAATACCTGTAAGAATCAATTAAGCAAAAACATGAGTGACAAATATTAAAAATAGAAAAAGCTACATGCATAAATACTTCTTAATTTTAGAGAATGCAGCCTGTTTCCAAATCTGTCATGTTGAAAATCATGGTATTGCAAACCTCTTTTTGGATAGAGACTTTTCATGATTCAGAATTGCTTACTTCCATAGGTAGATTCCGATGATTTGGCTATCTGGACCAAAAGTCTGAATATTTCTTAGTGTTTTTGAGACTTATTTCAAAATTTCTTTTCGAGCATTGTTCTTTTTCTTTTTATTTATTTATTTATTTATTTATTTTTATTTTGACAGGCAGAGTTAGAGAGAGAGAGACAGAGAGAAAGGTCTTCCTTCTGTTGGTTCACACCCCAAATAGCCGCTATGGCCGGCACACTATGCCGATCCGAAGCCAGGAGCCAGATGCTTCCTCCTGGTCTCCCATGTGGGTGCAGAGCCCAAGCACTGGAGCCATCCTCCACTGCCTTCCTGGGCCACAGCAGAGAGCTGGTCTGGAAGAGGAGCAACTGGGACAGAATCCGGTGCTCCAACCAGGACTAGAACCCAGAGTGCCAGTGCCACAGGCCGAGGATTAGCCAAGTGAGCCCGGCACCAGCCGAAGGTATTGTTCTAATAAAGATACCACCACAAACATGTTTTCTATGTTTGTCAGTATTGAAATATGCACACACACACATACACACACACACTTTGATTATATTTACCCATTCATCTGAGATGTACTAAAATAAACATACATAACATTTTGGTTGAGTACAGAATGGTTGGATGGTTGAGTGTTAAAATGAACATGTGTTCAAAATAAATTTCTCTTTGATGATAGACTATTAAAGAATAAATGTGTTTAATATCCTTATATTGTGATTTTAAAAATTTGACAATAAGCAGAGGAACAATAATTTCTTAGCCCTGTGAACTGCTGGATTGCATCTCTGGTCACTGTATTATAGTTCAACTGGCATTTTATTTAATTTTAAAAGATACATTGATCTGAAATAGAATGCAGAGCAGAGAGAGAGTGAGTGAGTATGAGAGCAAGAGCGAGATCTTCCATCCACTGGTTCACTCCCCAAATGGCTGCAACGACTGGGACTGGGCCTAACTGAATTCAGGAACCAGAAACTTCATCCTGGTCTTTCACATGGGTGGCAGGGGCTCAAGTACCTGGGCCATGTTCTTCTGCTTTTACAGGCACATTAGCCGGGAGTTGTAGAGGAAGCAGAGCACCAGGATCTCAAAATGGCACTGTGACATGGGAGGGTGCTGTTGCAAGCTGGCAAGTGGGTGGTTTAACCTACTGCACCACGACACAGGCCCTGACTGGAACGTTCAGTGACATTACTAACTTTTGTGTTCATAGTGATACTTAACTAAGAAGCTTTTCAGTTACATATTTTCTAGAATAACTTTGTACCTGGGATTCATAGCTTGGAAAATCTCAAAATAGAGTTTTTCTTAAGTACTGAAACTGGCTCATAGTCTGTAAAAATCATTTTGACAAGCTTTTGCTTCCATTTTTAGTCTCCATAGATTCATAAAATAAAGGAATTATCCTTTTAAAACATGTTCATAATGTCGGTTTTGAATTTTGGTTAGTGCGAACAAACTCTGTCCTTGGTACCTCATAATTTTCTAACTCTTTATTCATAGTTTTCACTTTTTATTGTATCTGGATTAAGGACAATGTATTGGGAATATTGTTGTACATGATTTTTGAAATTTTTCCTTCTCGTTTAATTTAAAGGTAACAACTTGACATTTTGCTTTCAATTTATTTTTGCAATACATGAGCGGTTCTCAAATAGGACTTTTTTCCAAAAGATATATAACTTACATTGAATTAAATAACTAGAAATTAAATATAACTCTTAAGGTTTACTTTTTACTGTTATGAATGCTAATATACCAGTCTACATTAACTAGAATTAAGGTTGTAATTTATGTTAGCCTTTTTAATAAAATATTTGTTTCCTCAAAATGATTCCTTGCAATGTTACATAACAGTCTTTTAATATTTGCATTAATTGTCCATGTATTTCTTATTTTACTATTTTAAAATGCACATTTTATCCACATGAAATTAAGTTTTAATAATCATTGTTAATACAGCATTTTGCTCTGGCAATGTTAAACATAAACTTATTTAAACTGAATTTTAGGATGTTAACATTGAAGGCACAAGGAAATTATTGCTTCATGTTTCTTCTAAAATACTTAGCTATGTGCCAGATTTGTGCTATTGTGTGCTGATCAGTGTGATGGTCATCCATCTAATCATTGTGTCATTGCTCATGAACCATTTGAAGGGTGTCAGAAGAGATGTGGAAGTGGACATTGGTTGGTCTAGTCTTCCGAGGGCTGAGATGGACCCTGAAGGGATATAGTAGATTTAGGCTGAAAACGAACTAATTCTTGGTGCATGAAAGTAACTGTTCATTCCCATCTTATTAAGCATAGAAGAAATCTTTATAGTTATTGCTATTTTATTTCTTAGTAGGAGTGGGCGTTTCTTCTTGTCCAGTTTAAGAATCCATCTATTAATTTTTAAAAAAAAAACTGTCGTTAAAAGTTGTAAACACTGGCCGGCGCCGTGGCTCACTAGGCTAATCCTCCGCCTTGCGGCGCCGGCACACCGGGTTCTAGTCCCGGTCGGGGCACCGATCCTGTCCCGGTAGCTCCTCTTCCAGGCCAGCTCTCTGCTGTGGCCCGGGAGTGCAGTGGAGGATGACCCAAGTCCTTGGGTCCTGCACCCCCGGGGGACCAGGATAAGCCCCTGGCTCCTGCCATCAGATCACCGCGGCGGCCATTGGAGGGTGAACCAACGGCAAAAGGAAGACCTTTCTCTCTGTCTCTCTCTCTCACTGTCCACTCTGCCTGTCAAAAAAAAAAAAAAAAGTTGTAAACACATACAAAACTGGATTGAATGGTGTAACGACTCTCTAGGTTACATAATCTAGCTTCAACCATGATTAACTTTTGAATTATGCAAATTAATGGTAAACCCTAGTATTCAAACAGTACTTTATACTTTGTGTGTCTGTGTGGGTGCAAACTGTTGAAATCTTTACTTAGTATAGAGTTGATCTTCTGTATATAAAGATAATTAAAAATGAATCTTGGTGAAGAATGGGATGGGAGAGGGATGGTTTGTGGGTGGGAGGGTGGTTATGGGGGAAAAAACTGCTATAATCCAAAAGCTGTACTTTTGGAATTTATATTTATTAAATAAAAGTTTAAAAAGGAATTTAACAATTTTAGACACGGTATCTTATTAAATTTCCCAGATTCTCTAAAAATTTTTTGTCTTTTCCTATATTCATATTTATTTTTATTTGAAATGTGGTGGGTGGGAGGAGATGTCTTCCACCCATTCCTAAATGCTTGTAACAACCAGGGCTGAGCCAGGCTGAAGCCAAGAGCCCAGAACTCGATCCACGTCTCCTGCATGGGTGGTAGGGACTCAAGTCTCTGAGTCATCACCTGCTTCTGGTTAGGGGGTGCATTACTAGGAAGCTGAATGAGAAGTGGAGGAACTGGGGCTTGAAGCAGGTGTTGCAACATCAGATGTGGGCATCCCAAGCGGTGGTTCAGGCTGTTGCACCCAGCTCTTACTCCTCAAAATATTTTTATTAAAATGTATTCAAATCAGCATGTAAAGAAAATCATGTATTTCAACTGGTTTTTAATATTTAGGTTTCCTCCTCCATTCTCCTGTATGATTTATTTTTTAAAGAATTGGTATTATTTGTTCTTCATACTTTCTTACAGTGTAAATGATGATGATTTCATACTGGTATTGTCATTTACCATGTTTTTCTGCCTCATATATCCAGTACATAGATAGTTATTTCTAGAGACTTGATCGGATTCAGATTCCATTTATTTTGCAAGATTGTACATTGATGGAATTTTTGCATTCCAATCATTTTCTATTATAAATAGTGCTGCAATGAATATCTTTGTGCACATATGC
The DNA here is from genome assembly GCF_033115175.1 of Lepus europaeus. Taxonomy (NCBI): domain Eukaryota; kingdom Metazoa; phylum Chordata; class Mammalia; order Lagomorpha; family Leporidae; genus Lepus; species Lepus europaeus. The sequence continues at coordinate 100,447,619 of NC_084827.1, read as the reverse complement.
TTTCATGCTTTTGTCAATATAGTTTTCAGATGGATTTTTATAAATGAGATTGCTCGGTCACAGGATAAATCCATATAAAATCTTGCTACACATCTCCAAATTCCTTTCTATGAAGGTTGTTATCATTTTAGAAATACTAGAAAGAGAATGGCTGCTTCCTCGTAGCTTCGCAGAGTGCTGTGTTAAACGTTTGAGTTTTGCCAGGCTGATATATGAGAAATTGCATCTTAGTGCAGTTTTGTTTAAAAAAAATAAACTTAACGGTTCTGTGTGGAGGTGAAAATAACATACAGAAAAATGCAGAAATTTAAAATGTACATTCACATAAAGCCAAAACTTAAACTATCACTCGTTACTGACATTTATGTCTGAAGATGGATTCTCTGGTCCCAAGGGCTTTGGAATACGTTAAGATGCATATTTAGGGTTTCATTACATTGGATCATCATAATAAACCAAAGTTAGAAATTTTCTAGTTTCTGATTCTTCTAGGAATGTTTGCTATTTTTCCAAGGAATTTTAGATCATCAGCACTCTGCATAAATCGTCATCTACCTTAGGTAATGATTCATCTGGTTTTTGCCTAGTGAAATGAATTGAAATCACGTAGAAACTCTGTATTTATAAAGATACAACTTTAAACCTTTTTGTTCTTTTTAAAACTTTGTTTTTCTTTATTTTTGGCCTGAGGATTGAAATAGAATCAATATGTGAATTTACCAAAAAAAAAAAAAAAATCAGGATGTACTACACAATATTGGAAGTGTCTGTAAAAGAGAGTAGCTTTATTTTGACTTTTATAGTCTATTTAATTGGCCCTTCCCTGAGCCCAAAGGCAGCAACATTGATTTTTTTAAGCTATAAAAATGAGACTACATCTTCCACCAACACATTTTAATTTTTTTTGTATAACATGGACCAAATATGTCAAAGGAATCAAATTTTAAGAGTCATGGCTATTGCAACAAACTTTAGAGACTATAGGTAGTAAAGAACCATAGTAAGTTTTAGGCATTCATAAAGCAACCACTAGAATGTCACATTTTAGAAATACTGTATATTTTATTTTTTCAGTAGGTAAGTTAGAGAATATTGAATATTTTTCTGCAGTGTCCTGTGCTTTTAAAAATGTACTTTCTTCTAAATTTCATTATTGAAGCTCTTGTAAGGCTTTCTGTGGAAAGGGTTTGACTTTGACTTTGAATTTAAGTAATCTTTGGGTTAATTTGTTTTCTTGTACCCCTAATTTTGAATCAGAAATCAGCAAATAGATAAACTCAAGGTTAAACTAATCAGTGAATGCCAGCTAGAAATAGCAAACATTATAAACAATCCTTTTTAGAACTTGTCTTCTGAGGTTTCTCTATCTTCACTATTGATTATGACTTATTTTTCTCTTAATTAGATTTTAATTTATTAATATATAGAGAACAAATTTCATGAGAAAAAAAAGCTTAATGGATATGGAGCTAAGCTGACATCTTGTGATCTGACTGTTGTCTGTTACCCTTGTCTGTACCACCACAGAAACGTCTACCTTGTACTTGTAGAGGTCTTTGTTTAGAGGAGTGTTGAGCCTGTGATTATAAAGTGAATTCAAAGTATGTTATTCCAAAAAATTCAAAGATTTAAAAAAAGGGGAGAGAAAGGAAGAGGGAGGGATAAGAGAATGGGAGGAAAGTACTGATCTTTTAAAGCCTTCAGGGTATTAGATACTCAAGTATCAGAGCACTTATGAGAGATGCAAACTTCATCAAGCTGCTAGTTTGCACTTTTGTAGATATTTAAAAGTTAACATGGAATACACAAGTGCAGAGGTCATATGATTGTAAGGCAGAGTTTAACAGGAGATCGCACTTGAGGATTTCTAGATGGATCTTAAACATTGGACAATGGTTATGCAGATGATATAGCCGAGATGCAGGCTGTGAGGCAATGTGGAGACTGAGAGCTACAGGGGATCACTGTCACCTCCAAGTCAGAGGGACACAGGAGAAGAGGCGGGGCTTAGGCACATCCCATGTCTGAGATTTCCCAGAGACACTTGGCACTGTCCAGAAGACTGTTGTGGTATGGGAAAGATGCAGACGCCCTTGCAGCCCCTCTGAGAATAGAGAAGGGGTGGGGGTGGGGCTGGGCTGCTCCTTTGGCTTCTTAACCCACCCCTCCCTGCCAGTCTCCCATCACTCTTCTCTCCCTCCCCTGAGCCCAGTGGAAGCCACAGACAGGGGGCACCTGAGGAACACAGGCTGCTGTGTGACCAGGGAGACGACCAGGACTGCGTCTTAGGTAAACACCCCCAGGCATGACAGCTTGTCAGCAGACACCCAAGAGCACTGAGTATGTTCTGAACTTTAGAAAGTCAGAAAAATTGGGAAAAATTAAGTTTAGCTTAAAATTTTGGTTTCAGTGGTTATATGATCTTTTTCTATTTCTTCGTTAAGTGCCTTCAAATATTTGTCTAAATTTAATTTTTTATTATACATCCGTGAAGTTGAGAGACTAAAATTGTGTGCTCAGAGTCCTATTTCTAGCATATTCTGAATCTGGGACTAATGCCAGGCCTCCTAACAGTTCTTTTTAAAGATTTACTTATTTATTTATTTGAAAGTCAGAATTACACAGACAGAAGGAGAGATAGAGAGATCTTCCATCTTCTAGTTCACTTCCTGGATGGCCCCAATGGCCAGGACTGGACTAGGCTGAAGCCAGGAGCTTCTTCCAGGTCTCCCACATAGGAGGCAGGAGCCCAAACACCTGGGTCACCTGCTTTTCCCAGGCCATTAGCAGAGAACTGGACTTGAAGTGGAGCAGCCGGGATTTGAATCAGTGCCTACGTGGTATGCTGGGGTCACAGGTGGCAGCTTAACTCACAATGCCAGCCCCATCCTAACAATTCTTCCAAGGAATTTTTTCCATCATACTCTGAAAAATCAGAGGGCAATCCAAACTCAAGTTCTATGTAACTCTGATGTTTACAAGCTTTATGGTCAGGACCAGGTGTTTAAACTTTCCACTTTCAGTGTAAAATGGGAATAGTGATTCCTATTGTGCCTGCCACAGAAGATGTATCCAAAATGTGAGACAGCTATGAGAAGCTCTTACAAGTGTCCTGGGGCTATATGAATTCCAAATATTATTTATTGTATGAATGGAAAACAGAATGACTTCCCCTTTCTTTTCACACCTAATTCTAAAGCAGTTCTTTTAACAGCTGAGCACTGCCAATGAGTTTTTCTGTTCCTTCCCTGCTTTTCAACATTGTATTTATGGATATTGTGTCAGAAGATGCACAATGAGGATTTTAAAAATGAAGTGTTTAACGTAGAGGATGCAGATTAAGCATTTCTGTTGTGAATATACTATTTGGAGACTTTGAAGTTGCTCCTCTTGTGTTCTCCTAAATGCAGATCAGAAAAGCATTGCAGACATCAAAGATCTCTAAAGAGCGGAGGCTGATAAAACAACACAAGCAAGTGTGGTGGCAGGAACACCACAGGCTCAATCAAGTCAGGTAAGAATCGGGGAAATCTCAGTGAGAACATGCGGGCATCCTCCAGAGCTGCCGTAACAATCAGCGTTGTGAGTTACAGTTTAAATGGTTTCCTCAGTTTAATCTGGAGTCCAGTGACACTATTAATATGCTTTTGCTTTCTTCAAAGTCTGCTACTTTCTCTCCTGCAGCCCCTGTCTCACACTTGCATTCTCTTTAGCACACTAGATTATCATGTTCTGGTCACATATTTGTCTTCTCTATAAAACAGAAAATTCCATGAAGGCAAATATCTCATCACATTCATCTGTATATCATAGGATACACAAAAGAAAAGTAAAGATTTTCAGTACATGGATGAGAAAATGAACTAAGAAGTGCTATGAAGGACTAACTCAAAATTGAGATTTTTGACTGTATTATTCCAGCAGCACTTACAGATGAATTAAAACAATACAATAATTCTATAATTGTTCTTAATTTTTGAAAAATAAATTTCTTTTCAAAGGTCAAGGCAAAAAGCGGGGGCAGAGGTGTTTCTCCTTCATTTGAAGTCTATTTTCCAGTTTTAATGATGATGGTATTTACAAAAGATGCTTTTTAAAAAATGTGTATTTAAAAAATTTATTTTACATCAGAATAGGTCTTTTATCTGGTCTTATTCTAAGTTTCCAAATGCTATTTACTTTTTTTTTTTAAAGATCTATTTATTATTTGAAAGGCAGAGTTACAAGAGAGGCAGAGACAGAGACAGACAGACACACACACACACCCACACACACGCACACACACACACAGTCTTCCAACTGCTATTTCACTCCCCAAAATGGCTGCAATGGGCAGAGCTGGGCCAATCTGAAGCCTAGAGCCAGGTGCTTCTTCCAGGTCTCCCACATGGGTGCAGGGGCCCAAGTACGTGGGCCATCTTCCACTGCTTTCCCAGGCCATAGCAGAGAACTAGAGATTGGAAGTGGAGCAACCAGGACTCGAACCAGCACCCAAAGGGTATGCTGGCACTGCAGGCAGTGGCTTTACCCACTATGTCACAGCGCTGGCCCCTAACTTTACTTTTGTCTTAGGTGCTTTTCATGTTGGCAGGAGTTTCTTATTCTGGAAAGTGATTGCTGCATGTGAAGTAAAAGGCTTATGAATGGAGACAGCTTTGCAGCATATCATGTAACTTAGGAAAAAAATTATATAAGTCATCACTGTATTTCTGCCATGAAAATTAGATCCATCTTATCCTTTAAAAAGTAACTTTTGCAGGGGAGATGTTTGAGCCTATTGAGAGATTTAAAAAATATTTGCATAACTCAAAATATGATAAAAGCAAAGCCATAAGGAAGTGTTAATTGTGTTGTTCAATGCTGCAAGCTCAAAGGTAGAAGGCAACACTGGGAACAATTTTTTTTTTTTATCTTGCCTGCTCCACATTCCCTTGATGTGTGTGCTCAGTTGTTCTTGAGGTAGGTATAAGAGGCATGCACATTTCATTCTGGAAAGTACTTTTCCTGGCTGACCTCAAATGACACAAAAAACAATTGAAGTGAGGAACATTTAAGTAATAATAACCTTATTGTCTGGAGATTTATAAGGGCTGAAAAGTGGACAGAAAAAGTTAATCCCAGGATAATTTTCTGTGTTATTCTAGAATGTAGGCTAATTTCAAAATCTGTTCAGTGAAATTAAAAACGAATAGCACTGGGAGATGGGTTAGAGAAGTGGCTATGTTTGTGGAGACTTTCAGGACTACCAGCAGCGCAGAAGCAGTTTAAGCTCTATGAATGTTGGTCAACATCGAAAAATGGATTCTCGGGTCTTACCACAGGAGACTCCACCAGGGAATCTCATGCCCATGGAAGGTGGAACAGTGATGTTTAGCTTTTTTATTTTTATTTTTTTATTAGATAATTTACTAGGTGACAAGTAATGCATCCCACTCTTTACAGCTCACCTTACACTTACAATGACACTACAAAGTCGGTCTCATTGCTAGCTCAATGTTACAGGTAAGACTCTTCCAGCTCAGAGGACTCGAGGCATTTGCAGATGGCAAGTCATCTCTCTCTCTTTTTTTAAGATTTATTTATTTATTTGAAAGACAGAGTTATAGGCAAAAAGAGAAGGAGAGGCAGAAAAAGAGGCCTTCCATCCACTGGTTCACTCCAATTGGCCGCAATGACCAGAGCTGCGCCAATCCAAAGCCAGGAGCCTGGAGCTTCCTCCGGGTCTCCCACGTGGGTGCAGGGGCCCAAGGACTTGGGTCATCTTCTACTGCTTGCCCAGGCCATAACAGAGAGCTGGATCGGAAGTGGAGCTGCTAGGACTTGACCTGGTGCCCATATGGGATGCCGGCACTGCAGGTGTCAGTTTTACCCACTGAGCCACAGCACCAGCCCCCAGCTCAGTTTTATGCAGCTGGGATTGCAGCACAAAGACCTAACTCCGGCATTCCTTGATCTAGGAGTTCAACAGCTCCTCCCCAACCCACCCCAACTCCTGGGTTCTACTTATTATTACAACTTTATAAAATGTGAACAGTGTAGACAAAGGCTAGAAACATATCTGCAAAAAACTGAAAATTTTCTTAAAATATTACAATTGTTGCTATTATTTTATACTATTTTAATAATATGGTATATGATCAAATATAAAAATATATTATAAATATATAATATAAAATATAAAAATAAATTTTAATACTAATAAATCAAGACTCTTTTCTGTGGTTTAATTGAATCTGCCATAAGCAAGCAAAAGACTATGTTTGGGTGCCCATTTATAACTGGTTATGATTTACTCTATCAATGATTGTATTTAGAAAACATAGTAAAAGATAATTAAAATTTGTTACCCTTATAATTGCATGAAGATAAAATACACTTCTGCTTTAATGTCCCTCTTTCAGAATTTCATTATTTCTTTTTTTTTTATTTCTAAACTTACTATTTTTTACCTTGGGAGGCAGAGAGAAAGAGGTGCAGACAGACAGCACAAGTTCCGATCCACTGGTTTACTCCACAAATGCCCACAATGCCCAGGGCTGGGCCAAGCCAAAGCCAGCAGGTGGAACGTCAAGGCCAGTCTCCCAAGTGGGTGGCAGGAATACAGCTACTCGAGTGGTCACTGCCAGCTCCCAGGGTCTTCCTTACAAGGAAGCTGGGGTCAGGAACCCGAGTAGGGAATTGAGCACAGGAATTCTGAGGAGGGTATCTGGACAGCTAGGTTAAACACTTGCTCCCACTTCTGAACTCTTAAGATAACCTTGTCAGTCCAGGCTTGCCTAGTCCCCTCACTGTGTCCCCCCTTTCGTTTGCCCCTCCTTTCAGTCTAACTTTCTGCCTTGGGAGTCTTTCTGAAACAGAGTGAGAGCTGCTTGATCTCCTTCAGTGGTCTCCTGATGCCCTGGCTCTCTCCACCTGAGGTAGTGCAGGATCTGCCAAGTGTGGGCCTTTGCTGGTGCTGTTCCTTCTGCCTCAGCCTTATGCTCCCCTTCATCTAGTGTCCAGCAAGTTCTTAACCCATTTGGAGACTCAGCATATGACCTGAGGAAATGGACCAACGCCCAAAGCCCACATTAGGTTGAATATTTCGGTTACCAGCTATTTTTAAATCTATGTGTGTTTATGATTTTTTTTAAAAAAAGGTGATTATGATCATGTCTATTTCAGAACCAAAACTGAATCTGAAATAAAATGCTTTCTCAATGAAGAGAATGTTGGAAATGAATGTCTTTGTGACCTTAAAAATTTTGGTGAGTTTTTGATATTACGTTTAGATTACAGTTATGTTTTAAAGAACGATAGTGGGCCAATGACTTCATGTTCTTTTACTATTAACTGATGTTTATTTTTTCTGATGAAATAAAAAGTCTGAACTCTAATGTTTCCTTGATTCCATGTTGGTTCACTATAGAACAAGAGTTATCAGAACAATGGGGCACATTCCTTAAGAATGTGATCAACCCCATTCAGCAATTGAGGGCAGATCTCAAGCACAGGGAGCCTCACATCTTTCGGCCTTCACACCCCCACACTGAAGTTAACTCAGCGAAAGCACTGCAAGAGGTCAGTGTGTTGCCTTTATTCTTGACAATATAGTGTTTTATTTTTGTCCCTTCTGGAGCCATTTGAGATAAGAATCAAACATGTGTCTTGTGTATTTAAACAGAGGATGAGGGAAGTCTGTGTATGCCACAGAGCTGAAATAATACCCCAATCTGCCCCAGAATGCGCATTTCTACCTGGGATAGAACAGTGACCCAATTACTGGTCTCCCTGCCTTCATTCCTGCTCCTCCTCCCAGTGCCTTCTGGGATTCCACTTCCAGGGGGGCGGAGATGCAGTTATCCTGTTGCTGGGATCTCCTTTGGGCTGACGCTGGCCCCTAAGTTCTCCCATTCTTCGGGTTTCTTCTTGCCTCTCCAGTCACATCTCCCACCTGTCGCTGACCCTTCCCCACAAGATCTGTCGCAAGGATTCTTTTTCTTTCCATGCCTCCTACAAGCCAGGCTCATTCCTGTCTCAGGGCCTTTGCACTGGCTGTCCCCTCTGTCCCATCCATGGCACTGTCTGCCATGCAGGTCTCGGCTTCAGTGTTCCGTCCCCTGAGAGGCCTGTCCTGAGAAGCCATAGCCACTCCTTCTCCTAGCCCTGTTTTTCATCCTTTCCCACCTCCTGATACTTGCTCATGGATTTTTGTGTGTCACTTTGCTGACTGCCTCGCTCAGGGTAGCATGAGGCCCGTAAGTGTAGTTACATCAGGTGCAGGGTTTTAGATAACTTGTATTTCTCATTTTTTCCCAGTTATTCTGTAATATCGTTTCCACGAATAACAGTAAAAATTTTAAAATCCATGTTCCCCTGGGGATGAGGCAAGGATGCCAGCAAAGGAAAGGGAGATGGGATGGTTGTGGGTGGGAGGGAGGTTATGGGGGAAAAGTCAGTATAATCCAAAAGTTGTGCTTTCGAAATTTATATTTATCAAATAAAAGTTGGAAAAAAAAAAAAGAAACACAACTGATGATTGTCTTCCCCAAGCAACATGCACATGTGGGTGCAGCTGGTTACGCCCACCAGAGCCCATGTGTGCATTGCGTGTCTACAGGCCTCATTGAGGCTACTTTGTCCCACAAGAATGACTTTGCTGGAATTTTTTAAGCTCTTCCCAAAGGTCCCCAAATGGACTTTCATCATTTATTGGCTCTTGAGATTAATTCTGTGTCTTTCAATCTAAATATTGGATGAACTGCAATAATTTGCATACTTCTTGTCCAAATGTCCTACAGGTTGACTTTGTGAAGAAACAATTGAAAGCTGTCTTCGAAAGACTTAGCCTGGAGCAACAGGAAATAGAAACTGATCTTTCAGACTGGAATATGAAAGTGAGTGTGGTGCAGCTAGTGACTTAGTTGTCAATTTGTCATTTACGTGGAATCAAATAATCATATCTTTGTTCTCTTTTCAGATACTGGCTCATTCTTTGGAAGAGAAAACTAACCTGCTAAGTGAACTTCCCACTGAATTAGAAGCTTTGGACTGCCCATATCCTGAGTTGAAATCTGCGATCCTTAATGAGTTCTGTAACTTTACAGAGAAATATCGAAAGAAACTTCAAGCTGCTGATCAGCAGTTGGAAGACATATTCAGGTGATAAAACTGCTTGAATTCTGTAGATTTGCTTACATTAAATTTTTTTTAATTCAGTGTTAGTTTACTTCTGATGTATTGTTTCATAATTATGATTGGAATAAAGTCAATAAATGTTTAGATTGATGATTTGTTGAATGGAGAGGTTTTCCCGCTCCTCAAAATAATTCCCTTGATGGAATGATTAAGATAATTACCAGGCTGAAACAAAATGGAAATATTCCTCTTTCTGAAGCCTTTACAGCACAGGTAAGAGATATTTTTTAAATATGAGTTTTCAGTAATGATGAATTTTTAGTTTAAGATATGAAAGCTCTCTGCAGTAAACATTTTAATATCAACACTAAGAAATGATTACAATGGAAAATGTACCCATGGAATTATGTTACTTGTGATCAATTGTGGTTTTGTTCTGTGGTGAACACATAGTACGTTTTCAAATGTAACAAAAAAGCTTCTTTGTGAATGTTTCATACTTTTTTTTTAATAGAAAATATACCTTCGGTTGTATCCTGATAATGACAATCTTCTTCTGGATGGCATGTAAAATGTTGAGTGATTTAAAATTCAGTTTTGGCAGTGGCTGGCTTCTCTAGTGTTTACTTTGTTAAAATTTACTTAAAGAACAAATTAAAAATGCCACCTTAAGTCAGATCTGTGGTCTACCTTATTCAGTGCTCTCTGTGTAGTCTTTCTAGAAGATGTTTTGTAGGAGAGAAGTTTTTTGTTGTTCTACTGAGTTCAATGTTTTCCTCAAAGAATGTATATCTAAGAAGAAAGGAAGACTATTGATGGGATACATTTATAGTAAAAATAAGAAATTATAATCCTTGAATGAAAGACACTGGATATGACAAATGTTTATATTTCTTATGAATTGCTTGGGTATGCAGCTTCTCTTTCTGAAATTATTTGTGTTAGGACATAAATAATAAGGAAAGCCTTAAATCCTATGCAGTAGAGTTCTTGGTTTTGGTAGTTCTTTGGTTCAGACTCTTCAGCTAGAGCTCCTACTTGTCTCAGTGCACTGGAGGCAAGTAGAATGAGTCCTAGGAAAAGCCCGAAGAAGCTTTGCTGACCATAGATTTCTTCCTGTATCTCTGTGGGTTTGTTCCTGTGTTCCTACTTGTCAGACATCTGTTGGTCTCCCGACAGCTGCACTCTCTACCCCTCTCCTTTCCTTTTTTCCCTCTTATCTTGCAATACAACTGAGAAATGAGTAATACATTACTTACATTTGCTGATTATACTTTCTTATAACTCAGTCACAGTCTAAGTATTAACCATACACTTAGCTTAGGTCTCTGATTGCAAAATGAACATTATCTCCCCACTCCCCATCCCAGCCTTGTTAAAATGATTTTGAAACTCATCAAGCAAGAGGAAAGCAGTTTTTGTTTGGAGGTGGGGGCAGACATTGTAATGAGGTTGATGAAGTGTGGTTGTGAAGGTAAACCTGACTCTGTCCCTTCACAGCAGGTTGGCTGGCCATGATCTGTCCTCCCAGATGGCTCTGTGTCCCCCTGAGAAAGCTGCTAGAGATTGGGTTGTTTCCAGGTTAACAGCTTCTAAATATGGAGTTAGTGACAAGCCATTTCTGACTGCAAAGACTAAGTAAGACCTATCCTTCTTTCCTTCCTTTAATCTGAACTCTATTTTTGCTCTTCCTTCTTGCAATACTGTGCTACTCAGAAAATGTTGGGATTCAAAGCTACATTGAGATTACTGAGAGCTAAGTAGAGAAGTAGGTGAATACACAGTACATGCAAAGATTTCTGTAGAGGGAAGAAGCATTGAGGATAGGATAGCTTATGAAGGCCTGATGAAGGAAATAGAATTCATGATGAACTTTGAAGAATGGGTAGAGTTAGAATAGGCAGAAAGTGGGTAAAGGGGGCCTTCTAATAAGGGTGATTAAGTGACTAGACTGTAAATCGCTTGAGGAGAAGTAATTTATTAGCTATATTTGTGTTCTTAGCACCTAACACATTCTGACACAGAGCATCTTCTAAAGAAGTGATTGTTCAGTTGAGTTGAGTTGAAAATGAGAACAATGAAGAGAGACTTGGAGACATGCTATGGAAGCAGAAGGAATGTACTTTGGAGGACTATCGGGTTCATAAATCCTAGTTTAATAGTCTTCTTGCCATATCTAATTACTCTGAATACATCTTACATCAGTGATGATTGTTTTACTTGATGAATATGTATTGAATAATCCGTGAGTTACTGTGGTCTCTGCTAAACTCCTTCAACTTGACAGCTGAGTCTAGAATATGGCTTCCTTTCAGAGTGTTTGGGATATATATATACGTACTCTAACCAAATAAAAATCACTTGCAAGCATCCACTGAAGAAAACATTTTGTAAATATGCTGGCAGTTTATAATGAAGCATCAGCAAAAAAAAAAATCAATGAGGAATGGTTCTTTGAAGGTGGGCAACAGTCATTAGTGGCTAGAAAGGGGCAGAGAGTATACTATTTTAACTAGCACAATGAATTATGATATTAATTATGAGTCATATGATAATAATTATATCATAATTATTTAATTATTATATTAATTGGGCTTTTAATTTCCCAAGATCCACCATTACATTGATAAGACCGTTTCATCTTGTGGTTCTAGTTAGGTCTCATGAGAATTCATATAGACTGTATACATGTAAGTGTATACTCTTCGGAGTGTGAATGTATTGATTAGTTGTACAGTTCTATGCTACAAAATAGTTGAATTATCTGGGAAGCATTTTAAACTAAGAAGCTTTCATTGGACTCAAGGCAGTGGACATCACGGTTAATCTCAGCATTTATTTAAATTTTCCCTATTTCATAGTGGCTCACTGGTTTATCTTGGAAAGACTCCACCACCAGGTACAAAGATGGCCCTCACTGGGCATGTGTGCCAGTCAGTGTAACCTCATGTTCTCATGCCACAGCAAGTCATTTGGGTCTCACGGTAGGGGCAGGAGGCCCAAGTCAAGGCTCAGCTGAGGACTTTTGTTAGATGCTTCTGAGGAGTAGGGACACTTCTGCCACATGGATGTGACTGTGAGGGCACATGGTTGAGGTATCTGTTGGCAGCCATGCTGGGAATGAAGGAAGATGGTTCACAAGAGAGGGTTGACTACAGAGGATCCTGAGAAATGGAGCTGGGGCCCTGTTGGAACTGCATGAGAAGACTACCTCACTGCTAAGTTTTCAGGGCCTACTTATCAACATTATTCTCTCAATCCCCTGTGATTTGGGTTTTTGGTTATTTTCAAATAAATGTAATGCAACTGTTACCCGAAGTCCATAGTTGGCAATAGGGTCACAATCCTTCCACCCCTAGTTATTCTTCATTTTCAAGCTTAGTTTATTTAATTTAATAATTATTTACTTATTCCTAGAGAATGCAATGGAACATGTCAAACCACAAAGCACATATCCTTTGTTCCAAAACTTTTCATGCCTCCAGAATATATCTCATAAGTATATTTGATTATGTGTACCCCAATTTATTTATTGTGGTAGAAATATAGAAAGAGATTTAATGTTAACAGGGGTAACTTTGTTAGATTATTGTGCATACATAGAAAATATTAGCCTGCACATTAAGAAATGTGTTGAAACTTACATACACAGACATGGAACAATATCCAAGGGCTAGGATAAGGTATAAAGTTAAGCAATAGGAGGTGCACATTGTATAAAAGAGGGAAAGGTAAACATGTACATATTTGCTTTTCTTTGAGATGACACACAAATGCCAATATTACTTGTTGCCTCTAGGGAGAGGAGGCATAAGTCTGGGAGTGAGATAAAGAAATATTTTCATTGTAATCCCCTTTCATTGTACCATTTGCATCTTGAACCACATGAAAATATTTTACATTCTAAAATGAATTTAAGGAAAATAATTGTCAGGAGTCAAGATTAATCAACAAATAGGAAAATACTAGCAACTTATCAGGTACAAAAGATTCAATTCCCTAATGTATAAAGACACTTCTTAGATTGAATGATTAACACCCAAAAGGAAAAAGGAATGGAATAGTTAAGAGATGATTTAGCATTCATGTTTTTTTTTTTTTTTTTTGACAGGCAGTGTGGACAGTGAGAGAGAGAGACAGAGAGAAAGGTCTTCCTTTTGCCGTTGGTTCACCCTCCAATGGCCACCGCGGTAGGTGCGCTGCGGCCGGCGCACCGTGCTGATCCGATGGCAGGAGCCAGGTGCTTATCCTGGTCTCCCATGGGGTGCAGGGCCCAAGGACTTGGGCCATCCTCCACTGCACTCCCTGGCCACAGCAGAGAGCTGGCCTGGAAGAGGGGCAACCGGGACAGGATCGGTGCCCCGACCAGGACTAGAACCCGGTGTGCCGGTGCTGCAAGGCGGAGGATTAGCCTAGTGAGCTGTGGCGCCGGCCTTATCATTCATGTTTTCAACAAATATTTATTGAGCATACACTTGCACAAATGAACACATGTATTCATGAAGTTAAAGATACACACATGGGGCACAGTGCGTTAAAGCCCTGGCCTGCAGCACCATCATCCCATATGGGCACCAGTTCGAGTCCTAGTTACTCCACTTCTGATCCAGCTCCCTGCTAATGTGCCTGGGAAAACAATGGAAGATGGTCCAAGTCCTTGGGCCCCTGCACCCATGTAGGTGACCCAGAAGAAGCTCCTGGCCTTGGATAGGCTCAGTTCTTGCTTTTGTGGCCATTTGGGAAGTGAACTGGTGGATGGAAGACCCCTCTCTCTACCTCTCTAAGTCTGTCTTTCAAATAAATAATTAACACACACACACACATACAAAACTATAAACACAATACAAAAGTAAATTGCAGCAGTGTGTTAGAAGCAAACAAGTAGTATGTCAAACAGATTAGGGTGGGCAATGCAGAAGGTGTCAGAGTTGTGAGAAATAGAGTGCAATTAATATTTTATTAAAAACTTTTAAATGCATGTATTAGAAATTACACATATTTATGAAGTGTCTTGTGATATTTTGATACATGTATAATTCCAGGATAAATAATGTCGCCTCAAGCTTTCAACATATCTTTATGGTGACAACGTTCAAAATTCTATCTTCCAGTGTTTTAACATTCTCTGTAGATGGCCGGTGCCGTGGCTCAATAGGCTAATCCTCCGCCTTGCGGCGCCGGCACACCGGGTTCTAGTCCCGGTCGGGGCACCGATTCTGTCCCGGTTGCCCCTCTTCCAGGCCAGCTCTCTGCTGTGGCCAGGGAGTGCAGTGGAGGATGGTCCAAGTGCTTGGGCCCTGCACCCCATGGGAGACCAGGATAAGCACCTGGCTCCTGCCATCGGATCAGCGTGGTGCGCTGGCCGCAGCGTGCCAGCCATGGTGGCCATTGGAGGGTGAACCAGCGGCAAAAAGGAAGACCTTTCTCTCTGTCTCTCTCTCTCACTGTCCACTCTGCCTGTCAAAAAATAGAAAAAAATTGAAAAAAAAAACACATTCTCTGTAGCCACCCTTCTGTGCAATTTTGAGTACAAGTAGGGGATAGGTTTAGTTGAGAAAGTGACACTGAGGTCAGGTCGTAAAGGATTGAGACAGCTAAGCAGATATTTGGTGTTGAAATGTTCACTGAGGTGTGAGTATTGCCTGGTAAGGCAAGAATGGCAGGAGCAGGGTACAGATCAGGAGATAAGGTCAAGAGGAAAGGGCAAGAGTGGGAGTTTTAGGGTAGCCGTTTTAGGGTTGTCGGCTTTTGCTCCAAGCAATACGGGAAGCTGTGGGAGGGTGCTGAGCAGAACCGAGCTGGCCATTTTGGCAGTTGCTGTGCTTCAGATAGACTGGAGATACAGAGAAAAGGGAACTCACATGTTGTTGATGGGAATGCAAGTTAGTACAGCCACTACAGAAAAAAGTATGGAGGCTCCTAAAAAAGTTAAGGAAAGAGGGGATATTGTTGTGGTGTAGTTGATAAAGCTGCTACCTGTGATGCCAGCACATATATATATATATATATATATATGTATATATATGTATATATATATTTTTTTTGGCAGGCAGAGTGGACAGTGAGAGAGAGACAGAGAGAAAGGTCTTCCTTTACCATTGGTACACCCCCCAATGGCCACTGTGGCCGGTGCACCGCGCTGATCCGAAGCCAGGAGCCAGGTGCTTCTTTCTGTCTCCCATGTGGGCGCAGGGCCCAAGCACTTGGGCCATCCTCCACTGCACTCCTGGGTCACAGCTGAGAGCTGGACTGGAAGAGGAGCAACCAGGACAGAATCCGGTGCTCCAACCGGGACTAGAACCCAGAGTGCTGGTGCCACAGGCGGAGGATTAGCCTATTGAGCCGCGTTGCCGGCATTTCATAATAGGTGTTGGATGAGTCCTGGCTGCACCATTTGGATTTGGCTCCCTGCTAATGGCCTGTGAAAGCAGCAGAGGATGGCCCAAGTGCTTGGGCACTTGCATCCACATGGGACACTCAGGTGAAGCCCCTGACTCCTGGTTTTGGCCTGGACCAGGCCAGACTTTTGTATCCATTGGGGGAATGAATCATCAGATGGATGATTGTCTGTCTATCCATCTTTCTCTGTAACTCTGCCTTTCAAGTGAATAAAATAAATCTTTAAAAACATTAAGGCTATAACTCCTACATTTTTGTGTGAGGATGAGGACGAGAGTGATCTTGGTTCTTGTCTCACGTCAAAAATTTTCATGCAGACAGGGACAGTGAGCAAAGCAAGATTTATTGAAACCATGAAGCCTCCTGCTGCACCAATCAAGAGAGGGGCTCCAAGGGAGGAGTTGCCAAAGAAGCTTGCAAGTATTGGCCCTTTTTATGCATGAAATGAGTCTTTCTGATTGGCCTATTTCTGAAAATCAAATCTAGATTTACCCAATCTGGGAAGAGCAGAATAACAGCTAATCAGAGGCGAGGATTACAATCCTGTCTAACTGTGGTAAACCGAAGCACAGCTAGTTGCCCTAACTGCCTCCTTACTAGCCTAACTGCCCACTAGCCCATCCCACACCTCACAATATGACCTAGCAATTGCACTACTGATTCTATCCCCAAAGGACATGAAACCAGTATGTCAAAGAGGTATCTGTACTGCTACATTTATTGCAGCACTGTTATTTGCAATAGCCAAGAAATGGGTCAGCCTAAATGTCCATCAATGAATAAATGAAGAAAATGCACATATAGACAATGGAATCCTGTGTAGCCATAAAAATGACATGAAGACATTAAGTTAAGTGAGATAAGTAGACACAGAAAGGTAAACACTACATGATCTCCCTTATGTAAAACCCAAGAAACTCAATCTCATGAAAGTAGAGTAGAATAATGGTTCCCAAAGGCTGGACAGAGGTTGGTGAGTGGGTACAGAGTTAATAGGAATAAGATTCTGTGTTCCATTGCATAGTAGGGTGATTGTATCAATAATATTGTTTTATATATTTCAAAATAACTGGAAGAAAGGATTTGGTATATTTAACTACGTATGTAATTTTAGATGTTCAAATAATTAAAAATAAAAAGGTGAAATTTATTTTTGAGACATCTTTTAACTCAATAGTTCGTAAATATAATTTCAACATATAATGAATATTTAAAGGTTATTAATAAGATATTTTACATTCTCTTTTTTTATATGAAATTTTGAAATTTGGTCTGCATTTTATACTTAACACATTTCACTTTGGAGCAGTCACATTTCAAGCCCCATGCGTATCACTTCTGGAACTTTTGACTAAGATCAAGTGTAATATCGAGCCCATGTAGCTAGTGGCTAACATCTTGGATATACCCTTTTACTAAAACACATTTTTAAAGCAACAGGACTGCAACTGAACCTTGACCTTTACTTTGCAAAGTTATTTAGATTCTATTTGGTCTACATGTAACATGAAGACAAGTTTAGTTGCTCGTTTTAGACTCGGATGAGATTGTGGCTTTTTAGTTTTCTAACATTTGGATGAATTAATCATACAGATGAGATAAAATTATCTGGTGCTCCATTTAGCTATGTCAGATCTGAAGTCAATATGTGGAAGCAGCTACAGTGATAGTAATTTCTACTTTATTGTTTGATGGGCATATTAAATTTTATGTTGGTTTATAATTAATATTCTGTTGTTTTATGATATCTTAATCTAAATTTTATTTAAAATCCACAGTGATTTAACAATTTGGCTCCTCTGTAGATACAATGCCCGTAGTTTCATATTTTTTCAACTGTTATTTCAAGGTACTCTATTTGTTAGCAAATTTCAAGCTGACTAGTGAGTACCCTAAAGACTTTTTTCTTTTACAAATTTTTCTCTTAATACAGAAACAATTATTTTTAAAATAGAGGCAAGCAATTAGAGGAAACTTAATTAAAATTTCCTGTACCCAGAGAGTTCCTCTGATAACATTTTATGTATTTCAGATATTTATGTTGTTTATAAAAATGAAAAAATATTGAACACATACCTATTTTTTCATGTTTTAAATCATATAATATTATTCCTTCTTTCAATTAAATATTTCTTCATGTTTTAGTCATGTGTTAGTAAATGTATATCATTGCAATGTATCATTGTACTACATAAATTCAACCCATTTCCTATTTTTGGGCAATTATTCATTCTATGTTTTGATATTTGTTTAGAAAACCTTGGCACGAACAACTTTGTCACTGCATTTTTATTTTTATTTACTTATTTATTTTGACAGGCAGAGTGGATAGTGAGAGAGAGAGACAGAGAGAAAGGTCTTCCTTTTTGCCGTTGGTTCACCCTCCAATGGCGGCTGCGGCCGGCGCATCGCGCTGATCTGAAGCCAGGAGCCAGGTGCTTCTCCTGGTCTCCCATGCGAGTGCAGGGCCCAAGGACTTGGGCCATCCTCCACTGCCTTCCCGGGCCATAGCAGAGAGCTGGCCTGGAAGAGGGGCAACCGGGATAGAATCTGGCACCCCAATCGGGACTAGAACCCGGTGTGCTGGCGCCACAAGGTGGAGGATTAGCCTGTTAAGCCATGGCGCCGGCCTGTCACTGCATTTTGAGTAATTCTATGATTATTCCTTAAGATGAATTCCTAGAAACTAAATTGCTGGGTGGAAGGGTGTAAAACATTTCTAAGGCTTTTGAGAGCGTGGCTAAATTGCTTTTTCAACTACTAAAAACAATTTATATTTTCATAAGTAGGCTTCATGTCATTTGGTTCATTTTCTGGACATGGTTATCAGGACACTCTAAATTGTTGTCCTTTGCAAATATCACCAGTTTCTTGTTCATATGTTTTTTTCTATGTAGCATAGCTCTTTCACTGTCCTCATGTAAAAGTATTTTATGCATAAATTTTATCAAAAAGCCCTTTTTCTGTTTCAAAGTAAGCCATATGCTCTAGAGGTAATAAAGATGAAATAGAATCATCTGAAAGCAACACCCAAGAAACAAAAAGTGGCCCCATGTAGTGTTCTTTAGACCTAATTTGAAATAAACAAATGCTCACATATGTGACTGTTGCGTGATACAGACAAGACAGAATAAAGAGAAAGAAAGGAACAAAATAGATAACTGACATTTGCTTACTTGATGAGCTTACAAAGTAAAGCACTGGAGCCTTTTTTTCCTAGGAGGCATTTCTCTCTGAGACTGTAGTCTCAAAAGGGTTGTGAAGTTTCAGTCACTGGGCATGTCCAGTCTCAGATTCTACATTTCCAGTCTGGGCTGTTGGTATGCCAAAGGTGATTACTGAAGAGAAAGCCTCATAACCATCAGCACAATTATTTTGCTTCCAGGGTACATTTGGTCACATTGGTTGTCTAACCCACTCAGCTGACATCCTGGGTCACTGCAATTCCCATTTTCTCTTGACATATTTCAACATAATGGTCCAACCTGATGTTATAATTTATAATTTTGGGGAGGGTAAATAGCTGTGAACAATTATTTAATTTTTGTCATGTGTCTTTAGTAGCATTCCCTTAAATACATCAAGAATAATCACAGTAATTATTTTCAACTACTCTTTTTTGAACCAGAAACCACAATTGATGCTAATTCAATCTATGTTGGTTTTGTTGTGGGAATAAAATACATTTTAAATTATCTTGGTTATGGTGGAATTTTTTATCAAGGGGTAAAATGGGTCCAATTTCTGTAGGGTTCCCCAAATTCGCCTTAGAGTTTTCCTTTGCTTAATTCTTTGCATGTTACATACTTGTGAAAAGTCAGTCATGATTATGGCTATGAACGCCTAGTTCAACAGTCTTTACTGTTAGTATTACTGCTTCATAGTGTGATTTTTCCTGCAAGAGACCATGGAGTGTGATGGTACAGAAGCTTCATTTTCAATACTCAAGAGACTGAAAAAATCTGTGTATTTACAGGATGGAAGGTTGAAAGTAATTTTCAAGAGGTTTCTGTTCTTCACTGGGTATGAAATCAAATTAATCTTGAGTAAATCAATTGGAGAAAATGGAAACGTAGCAGCTTGACAGATTTGTGTCCAAGACAATTGACATTGGTTATTTTTTGACTTGGATGATACAAATAGACTTTGTTATTAAGATAATATATGTAGCTATATGCAAAGACAAGATTAAAATTCCAATGGACAAGATCATGCAATTTTGATGTGAAAAAAATTATAACATCTATTTTATATACAAAGTCAATTGCTCATAACCAGTTTTCCCTACTCATTGTACCTTGAAATCCAACTGCAGTTAAAATATAATTCTTTGAGGAAACCATATCATTAGAGCTGACACTATGAAGAACTAGTAGTGTTAGAAATTATAATTACTACATTCACAGGTTCATGTTTATTTGCCATACTAGTGCCTATAAAAGAACATAAAGTTGAACATTGTTAATGTCTAAAAAATAAACTGAGAAGAAAAAGCGAACATTCTTCTAATACATTCTTATAATTTCATAATGATGACTGGTAGTTGGTTTGAGGTGATGTTACAGCATTTTTATGTGGCAATTAAAATTTCAGAAGCTCTGGTGATGGTTAATTAAATTTTTCCTCATAGCATCCTGCTGAAGTTGGCCAGTTTTATTATTCTTGCTTTTGGAAGTAAAAAATTAAGTAATAATATCTACATAAAGTAACTGTATGCAACTTTACTTTTTTGGGGGGTAGGGGCAGGGACATTTTAAAGTGTGGTAAAGAGGAAAGTACTAACATGGGGACAGAATTTGGCTCAATATAAAGATTTTTTTAAAAGTTAGATCAAATAATGTATTTGTATATGATCTTGTCTTTACTGAATCTATTCATTTGAGTTTAGGTGTGCTTTGTCTTATCTTCAAAATGGCCCTTGGTTTTGCACATTTGTCTGCCCCTGGTTGATTGAGGAGTGTCTATTACTTTAGGTACTGGTCTCTTCATCTCCACAGCCTTTGTAATCCTTTCTTTCCAAATCCATATTAGGACACGAGGACATCTAAAAAGTCATTGCTCTTTCTTCAGCTAGCTAGGGGTTAGGATATCTTTAGCTTTAATTCTCGACCCATCTTAAAGTCACTTAAATAGCAGAGCAGTCTCCTATTTAAGAAGTCCAGGGTTCGAGAAGTCCAAGTCCAATGTGATTGGGATTTCTGCCGTTCTTGCCTCACATTCCTGCAGGTTAGATGGCCTCCTGCCAGATGACTGAAGCAGTTTCACAACACCCAGGGCCTAGAAAGGGGCCTTTCTGTCTTTGTGACTCTGAGGAGCTGGAAAAGCTTTGCTTAGAAGATGTCCTCCCACATTTCATTGACTAGAATTGGATCCTTTTGCTGTGCTCCTTCCAGACACTGGCTAAAGAAATTGAAAACTTGTGAATGGATGTTTGTGAATGGCTCGAGGTCCATCAAATTCACTCCCAGGTTTGTGGATGGGGCACACTCTCCCTGAAATGGGGAAGAAGGTGTGGGGGGGTACATCCTGCATAAAATCAGCACGCTGGTGAGGCTGAAGCTGGGAAAGGGGCATTGTCTCCTACAACTTCCTTTTTGTGATGCTTCCTAGGCTGAGCCATTACATTTTAAACAAGCTGTTTTATCTTGATTTGATTATATTATTTCAAAACTTCCACTAGAAATTGTAGTTTCTCCTTAAATAGTGGTAGAGGAGAGCTGTTTAAGTGGATGCCCTTCATTCCCACTGCCTTTAAAAATATACTAAGTAAAATATTAAGCTTTCTATATATTAAACTAAAAAAATCTGAATGCAAGAGTCTGCTCAGTATTTGTAAAGAGCAGGTTTCAAATAAATCATTAGCATCCTCTTCTGATCAGATTCCCTCCCTAATCCATTCTGTAAGAAATTCTGGGGGGCCAGTGTTGTGACATAGTGGGAAAAGCTGCCACCTGTGACACCAGCATCCTGTGTGGTACCGATTCAAGTTCTGGCTACTCCACTTCTGATCCAGCTCCCTGATAATGGTCTGAGAAAAGCAGCAGAGGATGGCCCAGGTGCTCGGGCCTCCCCACCCACTTTGGAGACCCTGATGAAGCTCCTGGCTTTGGCCTGGTCCAGCTCTGGCCATTACAGCCGTCTGGCAAATTAATCAGTGGATGTATATTCTCACTCTCCCTCCCCCTCTTCTGTGTGTGTGTGTGTGTGTGTGTGAAACTTTCAAATAAATAATCTTAAAAGGAAATTCAGCCATTCCTTTTAGAACCCTGACAAATTTTCACTTTGCTTTTACTTCTCAGAAGAATGTAATTTTAGCTGATGCAAGTTCTTGCTTTACTCTGTGGGTCACTTTTTTGTTATTATTATTCAATTCAATAGGTTTTGACCATGCTGTTGGAAATCTACTTTATTTTGGTTGTCAGTTTCCAGCTGAGTAGCCAGACTGAGTGGAACCCAGGAATCTGGAGATTAGAACTATCAGTGGGAATGGATCTTCTAGAAATAGGAGAAGTTACAAAGGAGCAGATTCTGTTGTTCAGAAATGAGTCTGGGACCAGAGAGTTGCCTGGAAACCAGACTGAAGATCAAAGATTTATATTTAGGGATGGGCATTTGGTACAACAGCCTAAGTTGACACTTGGGATGCCTGTATCCCATATCAGTGTGCCTGGTTGGGTCCTGGCCACTTTGCTTCTAATGCAGCTACCTGCTAATGTGCATCAAAGGAAGCAGCAGATAATGGCTCAAGTAGTTGGGTCCCTGTCACCCAGATAGGAGACTTGAATGGAGTTCCTGGATCCTGGCTTCAACCTGGCCCAGCCCTGGATGTTGCAGGCATCCGTAGACTAAGCCAGTAGATGTAAGATCTCTTTCTTCCCACACCATCCCCAGCTTTTCAAGTAAAAATGAAAATAATTTTAAAAAAAGTTCTTTTAAGGATTCATATGTAGACAATGGGATGGGGGTAGATCTAGTCTAGTAGGGAAGAAGACAATTTCAGGAGCCAAATTGCTCAGACTGTGTTTGGATGCATCTGATTTGGAAGAAGCACATTGACAAGTGAGGTAGAGTTGTGTTTTCCAGAGGGTCAGATCTTGTGCAGTGAGACAAGGGGATTGTGACAGAGCTATTGTTTATCCATGTTAATACATTGATGGCCCCTGCAACCTTGCATCTTAGTGGAGGAGCATGGCGTGTCTCCTGACACTGTTATACACATTAAGAGGGTTTATCCTTTAGGTGAGAGTCACATGGACAAGTGCCACAACCCCGGCAGCGCTCAGATCTGATAGGTCCATTAGCTAGCTTCAGAAGGCACCAAGGACCATTTGCCTAGAAAGTGCCTTCCACCCTGAGAAAACATCAAACAGCTCTGAGCCTGTGTGTAAACGGAATGTTTAGTTTCATAGACTTGTTTATCCTTATGGATTCTGTTTGCAACACTTACTCCAACCCTGTCCCCAAATGTATTTAAATTTCGTGGAACCAGTACCAGAGGGAAGTGGTTTAAATACGACTGTCAGGGGAACCAGGAGCTAAATTGTCAGTGAATTTAAGGTTTTTGGAATGACTCGAACAGGTAGAATAACAGAGGTAGTCAGCCTGGGTCCTTGTGATCCGCATTCTTTGCTTAGTCACTTCCTAGGAAATCGTAATCAATTGACTTTTGTGGACTTCAGTATTTTTTTTTGTTACTCCATAACTTTTCCACATACATAAGAATAAATTAATTTATTCTTGGCTAACTAAGTCTCTGAAAGGTTGGGGAATGGGCTGGCCCTGGGGCATAGTAGGGTAAGCATCTGCCTGACTGTGGCTGCACACTCTGATATGAGATGCTGATGTCCCAAATGGTATTTTTTTTAAACTATTATTTAGTAAATATAAATTTTCAAAGTACAGCTTATGGATTACAATGCCCCCCCCCATAACTTCCCTCCCACCCGCAACCCTCCCCACTCCCGCTCCCTCTCCCTTTCCATTCACATCAAGATTCATTTTCAATTCTCTTTATATACAGAAGAACAATTTAGTATATATTAAGTAAAGATGTCAACAGTTTGCAACCACACAGAAACACAAAGTGAAAAATACTGTTTGAGTGCTAGTTATAGCATTACTTCACATTGGACAACACATTAACGACAGAGATCCTACATGAGGAGTAAGTGCACAGTGACTGCTGTTGTTGACTTAACAAATTGACGCTCTTGTTTATGGCCTCAGTAATCACCCTAGGCTCTTGTCATGAGTTGCCAAAGCTATGGAAGCCTTTTGAGTTTGCCAACTCCAATCTCATTTAGTCACAGTCATAGTCAAAGTGGAAGTTCTCTCCTCCCTTCAGAGAAAGGTACCTCCTTCTTTGATTGCCTGTTCTTTCCACTGGGATCTCACTCTCAGAGATCTTTCATTTAGGTCTCTTTTTCTTTTTCTTTATTTTTTTTCCAGAATGTCTTGGCTTTCCATGCCTAAAATACTCTCATGGGCTCTTCTGCCAGATCCAAATGGCTTAAGGGCTGATTCTGAGGCCAGAGTGCTGCTTAGGACATCTGCCATTCTATGAGTCTGCTGTGTATCCCGCTTCCCATGTTGGATCGTTCTCTCCCTTTTTGATTCTATCAGTTAGTATTTGCAGACACTAGTCTTGTTTATGTGATCCCTTTGACTCTTAGATCTATCATTATGATCAATTGTGAACTGAAATTGATCACTTGGACTAGTGAGATGGCATTGGTACATGCCACCTTGATGGGATTGAATTGGATTACCCTGGCACATTTCTAATTCTACCATGTGGGGCAAGTCAGCTTGAGCATGTCCCAAATTGTACATCTGCTCCCTCTCCTATTTGCACTCTTATACTTAACAAAGATCACTTTTCAGTTAAATTTAAACACCTAAGAATAATTGTGTGTTAATTACAGAGTTCAGCCAATAGTATTAAGTAGAACAACAACAAAAAAATACTAAAAGGGATAAAGTATTAAGTTGTACATCAACAGTCAGGACAAGGGCTGATGAAGTCACTGTTTCTCATAGTGTCCATTTCACTTTAACAGATTTCCCTTTTTGGTGCTTGGTTAGTTGTCACTGATCAGGGAGAACATATGATATTTGTCCCTCTGGGACTGGCTTATTTCACTCCACATGATATGTTCCAGATCCTCCATTTTGTTGCAAATAACTGGATCATTGTTTTTTGTTTTTGTTTTTGTTTTGTTTCGTTTTTTTTTTTTTTACTGCTGTATAGTATTCTATAGAGTACATGTCCCATTATTTCTTTATCCAGTCTACTGTTGATGGGCATTTGGGTTGATTCCAGGTCTTAGCTATTGTGAATTGAGCTGCAATAAACATTGAGGTGCAAACAGCTTTTTTATTTGCCAATTTAATTTCCTTTGGGTAAATTCAAAGGAATAGGATGGCTGGGTTGAATGGTAGGGTTATATTCAGGTTTCTGAGGAATCTCCAGACTGACTTCTTTAGTGGCTTAACCAGTTTGCATTCCCACCAACAGTGGGTTAGTGTCCCTTTTTCCCCACATCCTCGCCAGCATCTATTGTTGGTAGATTTCTGAATGTGAGCCATTCTAACCGGGGTGAGGTGAAACCTCATTGTGGTTTTGATTTGCATTTCTCTGATTGTTAGTGATCTTGAACATTTTTTCGTGTGCCTGTTGGCCATTTAGATTTCCTTTTTTGAAAAATGTCTATTGAGGTTCTTGTCCCATCTCTTAAGTGGGTTGTTTTGTTGTTGTGGAGTTTCTTGATCTCTTTGTAGATTCTGGTTATTAACCCTTTATCTGTAGCATAGTTTGCAAATATCTTTTTTGTGTTCTGTCGGTTGCCTCTTCACTTTCCTGTCTGTTTCTTTTGCAGTACAGAAACTTCTCAATTTGATGCAATCCCAAATGTTAATTTTGGCTTTGACTGCCTGTGCTTCCAGGGTCTTTTCCAAGAAGTCTTTGCCAGTACCTATATCTTGCAGGGTTTCTCCAATGTTGACTTCTGTGGATTTCAGTATTTGGTGTAGGGATGGCAAGTGGGATTGAGTGGTGAAACCTCATCTTTCTTCAGGCTGAAATTTCCTGAAGTGTTAAGCATGCTCGATAAACCTGCAAGCTTTAAGCATTGTGGTGTGCTATCATAAAAAACAAAAATTACCAAGAACTTTAGAGAAGTTGAATGGACAAAAAGAAGTTGCAGAAACTTGCTAACTTGTTTTTAACCTACTGTTATTTTCCTAATTGTAAAAAATTTAGTATAATTACGTTTTCTGCAAGATTTTCTTTGTGAATTTCAAAAAAAATGACTGTATAATTTCAAAGAAGTTAAGGGTTCAGGATATTATTCACCCTTTGTAATTTAGCTAATTCTGTCATTATCATCATCAGCACAGCAAAGCAAGAACTTTGAAAGGTAAAAGCTAACTTTCGTCTCAGCCACTTTATATGGATTTTTTTCTGTACAAAGGAAAAATGAGGGTTAGATTAGGAAAGATAAATGTCTAGGTTTAGACTTAAAAATGCAGAAAGCATTGGATTTTATTTTATTTTAGAGGTTTAAGGCCATGTTTCCAGAAAATGGCTACTTTGTTGTGGTGAAGAGGCTATTAGGTTTAAAAATGCCTCTTGGGTTTTTATTGTCCAAAGGCTCTGTGTGTAAGGGGATGTATGCTGTGATGCCAGTTTTCTCCCTTCCTCACAAGCAGCATTCTGACAGAAATCTATGGCTGGGGCCAGTGCCACGGTTCAATAGGCTAATCCTCTGCCTTGCGGCGCCGGCACACCGGGTTCCAGTCCCGGTCGGGGCACTGGATTCTGTCCCAGTTGCCCCTCTTCCAGGCCAGCTCTCTGCTGTGGCCCGGGAGTGCAGTGGAGGATGGCCCAACTGCTTGGACCCTGCACCCCATGGGAGACCAGGAGAAGCACCTGGCTCCTGCCTTCGGATCAGCGCGGTGCGCCGGCCGCAGCGGCCATTGGAGGGTGAACCAACGGCAAAGGAAGACCTTTCTCTCTGTCTCTCTCTCTCTCACTGTCCACTCTGCCTGTCAAAAAAAAAAAAAAAAAAGAAAGAAAGAAAGAAAGAAAAGAAATCTATGGCTGGGCCATTATTATTGCCCATGTGAATATTTGCCTCAAAATTTAAGCCTGCAGCTCTGGGAACTGCTATAAATTCTCTAAAAATGATAGCACTATGGGTATTTATGTTATTTTCTTTGAGCATATTTTTCACTTTTATTCTACATGCACTAGAAAAATGACTTCCAATTTGTGTAATTGTGGAAACTAGAAAAAGCTGTTGGGACATGAAGCTTCCGAAATCAACAAGAAGGTCAAAATGGATGTGATGACTGTTCATGGTGTCCTTGGTTTGAAATATTTGCTTTTAATGTTTTATAATTGTTTCACAGGTTTAAGTGGATTTAATGTGATCACTAAAATGGCACCTAATTAATACATTCATGCAATGTATAAAAATGCACTGAGTGCCACAAATTCTCCTGCTGCTGTATTTATTTATAGCAGTGTACGTTGCTTAATGAATGCTTTCATCTGAAAAGCACTTCTGCAAATGTTTGCTGTTCACACTTTCTCTTTGAGGACTGTCACAATTTTCCACCACCATTCAGTGGGAGAGCTCATCAGAGCAATTAGTTTAGAAGTACTCCATTCACCAAAAGGTTTAAATTACTGTTGAGAATTATGGGTAAGATTGCTTGTAGATTTTCCTAGGTTGGGTTCTGTAGATACAAAGCTGAAACAAGAATTCCTAAAACAAGGGATTTTTAGGGAGATGGGTTGTGAAGGCAGCACAGTAGGTAAGGAAAATGACCAGACAGTGGGAATTGGACAAAGTGACCCTAATCTTCCTATGAAGTTTCACTGCGAGAGCAGAGACTTGACCCCTTGTGGAAGCAAGTGAGCTGGCCTTTCGTAACCCTTGTTAGTTATTGGTGGTTCTCTGGAGAAGAGAGGGGCATCTATGAGTTATCAGACAAGACTCAGCATCTTTCTGATGGGAACTCCAGCTATTAAAGGCAATCTGGACAAGGGACCCACAGCATCAATTATATAAATGAGTGACAACTAGAAAGAACAGTGAACCTGTTGGACATAGATTCTACCACTCCCTCATCCCCAGCACATATCCATCTACATTTGTAATTAAAGATGGAAATTCAAACTATGTCCAAGTCCCTCTGATTACAACAACAGTTTAAAAACATGAGTGAAGATACGGACTTCAGTTCTTTTCTTTTTGTTGTTGTGTAGTAATTTATGTGACTAACTCAGCTTTTAAAATGCATTAATGCTACCATGAAACATGGGTTCCTTGAGAAATTACCCAAGATACTGTACATGAAAACCTGAGGGTTTCTTAAATGCAAAATATACACAGGTAAGCTCTTCTCCTGGCTTAAATCTCGTATTTGAGATGCCTTATTTGCAGAAAGCTGTCACTTTCTATGCATGTATAAGTGAAACAGATAGGATCAAAGTACTTAGTATGTTCAGTGAATGAGTTCAACTTAAATTCTTACTGCTTCTTCCTGGTAAAACATCTCCAACCCTCTTTTTCTTCCCATTGTAGGGTGGATTTTCCTTGAAAAATAACTTTTTGCCTTTATTGCTACTTATCAGAATTAAGAAGTATTTTACAGAAACTAGGTAACCTTGTATGACAGTGGGATTCCCATGAGCGTAACTGATTTGAAGGGCATTTTATTCTGTTTTAAGTTGTCAAATATTTTTCAGGGGCATGGATGGCATATAAAATTCTTCGAATAGCACAATTAACTTTAAAGTATAAGACCATTGGTAGAGTAGAAATAAACAATGGCAAGTTTCCAATGGATCAAGGAAATTATTTTCTGCTAATGATATTCCTCTGATTGCATCTGTATTTGATTATTCAAATTTATTAAGCAGGAATAATGATATGCAAATAAACTCAGAATTTAAAGAGATTAATTCAGTTTAGAGTTCAAGCTGATAGCCCAATCTTTTCATTCTGCCTAGGACTTTCTAATGCATTTTAAAACAGATTTATTTATTTGAAAAGTAAAGAGATAGAGAGGGAGATCGTGAGGGACAGAGAGAGGGAGAGAGGGAGGGAGAGAGAGATATTTTCTATTTGCTGGTTCATTCCCCAAATGACCTCCACAGCTGGGGATGGCCCAGGATGAAGCCAGGGGCCAAGAACTCCATCTGATTTTCCCAAGTGGGAAACAGGAACTGAAATATGTGAGCTTCACATGCTGCTTTTCCAGGCATATTAGCAGGACACGGGCATCCCAAGCAGTGGCTTAACCCACTGTACCACAATGCCTGCCCCTGCTAATGTTTTATGCAGGACAGAAGCCAGACTTGTGCCTACAAGCATTCCAAAATAAACGAGACATCTTGGAAAATACTGGACTTATTAATGGGGGGGTGACTTGACAGGATCCTATTTGTAGATGACTTTGTCAGTTATCTGAAATTTAACACCATTGCTCTTTTTTCCACCCACTACTAGTACTTAGCAATACCTCCACAAAGCAAGAAGCTAAGAGGGTTAAGAAAAAGATACTTTTAGACTTGCCTTTGAAGTCACATCTTAAATAAGCATCACCCTCTGTCAGTGTTTTCCTTTATATAATTTTTCAATGAACTGTCTACATTTGTATTTCCCTTCAATCTGGACATAGAAACTTTTATGAAGAAGCAAAATTCCTTTTTAAATCTGTGTGAAAAATTCATTATTTTTCATTCATTGGTCATAATTTTTAAAAACATTGTCCTAGGCAAGATAGATAGAATATAAATTTCCAAAGTACAGCTTATGGATTACAATGCCCCCCCCATAACTTCCCTCCCACCCGCAACCCTCCCCTCTCCCGCTCCCTCTCCCTTTCTATTCACATCAAGATTCATTTTCAATTCTCTTTACATACAAAAGATCAGTTTAGTATTTATTAAGTAAAGATGTCAACAGTTTGCAACCACACAGAAACACAAAGTGAAAAATACTGTTTGAGTGCTAGTTATAGCATTACTTCACATTGGACAACACATTAACGACAGAGATCCTACATGAGGAGTAAGTGCACAGTGACTGCTGTTGTTGACTTAACAAATTGACACTCTTGTTTATGGCATCAGTAATCACCCTAGGCTCTTGTCATGAGTTGCCAAAGCTATGGAAGCCTTTTGAGTTCGCCGACTTCGATTTTATTCCGACAGGGTCATAGTCAAAGTGGAAGTTCTCTCCTCCCTTCAGAGAAAGGTACCTTTTTCTTTGATTGCCTGTTCTTTTCACTGGGATCTCGCTCTCAGAGATCTTTCATTTAGGTCTCTTTTTTTTTTTCTGCCATAGTGTCTTGGCTTTCCATGCCTGAAATACTCTCATGGGCCTTTCAGCCGGATTCGAATGGCTTAAGGGCTGATTCTGAGGCCAGAGTGCTGCTTAGGACATCTGCCATTCTATGAGTCTGTTGTGTATCCCACTTCCCATGTTGGATCGTTTTCTCCCTTTTTTTAATAGAATAAATATTTTGAAAGCTATTTTTCTTATCAAATTCCTTCACATTATGCCTGGACCTCATGGCAAGATCAAAAAAGGATTGAACGCAGTCACTGAATTAGAATTTATAAACTTTTCTGTAACTGAAATTAAATTTGGCTAATGTATTAAAGGAAGACATAACCTTACTTCACGTAGCTATTATCATTTTCATTTTGAGGCCCTTTAGATTCCATAGTTTCTCAACATATTATGACATTTTTGTTGCTTCTAGAAACTTCCAACTCAGTGAAGGAGACCATTGGATTTATCAAGCTGTTTTGGACCAGTATCCTGGAGATCTCTATGGCAGAAGGACTCTCTATCTGGACATGTTACAAAGATACTTTCCTCACAAATCTAGGCATGATTTGGTGAGTGCTGGACCCTGAACTACACACTGACAACTAAAATTGTTTCAGCAATTATTTAGCAAAAATACATATTTTACATGGTAGTTGATTTTCTTTGTTGCACTCTAAAACATGATAGGGTTATAGATTCAAAGCCTGTACAGCTCATTTCTCATTTTTTTTTAATCAGTAAGAAGGTGAGAGATCTCTGACAACATTTATTCTTTCCATGTCTATTTGTTCTTCACTGAAGCTCCCAGGCCACTCTGCTAGTGTTTGAAAACCACGTGTTTGCATGGTCACCTACCCACCGTCAGAAGTTCTGCCACCCACAGATGTTCCATCCACAGAACCTTTCAGATCCCAGCCCTTCTAGTCAAGGGGGTAGCCAACATTGGCCCTGGGGGAGGGTGCTTACCCATACCCTCCCCACCACATTTGGTTGCCTATTCCCCCTAGATTTATCAGCAACACAGATGCCCCAGTTTCAGAACTCAGGAGCATGACTTAAATTTTCTGTAGAAGAAACTGGGAAATTATTGCTTTGGCCTTTGGTTGCCAAGTCCACAAAGGCAAGAAAATAGAATTTATTGTGTCACCAATTAATTTCACAATAACTCATCTTACATATGTAAACAAGGATGCTTAGCCTCTTAATTTTTTAATGAGCTGTGCAATAAAATATTATCACATACTCTTCATTTTTGTAATTGTTTTCAATTAAGCAGGTAACACCAGTAATCAACATGTGAATAGTATCAGTCCTGTGGAAACTCCTTTAACACAACACAACAGTTGGTGAGATAAGGACTCTTGCTATTCTTATTTTCAGATAAAGAAACCAAAGCAAAGGCTATTCCATCCTCTCTCATCCTACCCTCTCCATTATTTTGATGAATTCTGGATTTTATTTTGTAATGGATATGTACTATATAACAATTCACTGTGCATTTTTAAATTCTTAATTATCAAACTAGATCTTTCTATTACCTGTTTATTCTATTGCTTCTGTAACTAGCTGTTATTTTTAACTAAAGATTTTTATATTTTCTACAATTAACAAAATGGAGATTTTCATACTTTTTACATTGGATTGGTTGGCATGTGTCTCTGCATGCTGTATGTGCCCTTCCCTTGACTATTGTGAATGATAGCATTGTGATGAACATGGGAGTGCAGGTATTTACTCCATATGCTCATTTTGTTATATTTATAACAAAATCTCCAGAAAAATGATAGCTGGGTCATATGGTGGAACTATTTTTAGTTTTTTGAGGAACCTCCAAGCTGTTTCTCCATAATGACTATATTAATCTGCATTTCCACCAAGAGTATACAAATGCTCTGTCTTGTTCACATCCTCACCAGTATTTGTTATTTTTTGTCTTTTTGATAAGAGTTATTCTAACTAAAATGAAGTGATACTTTGTGCTTTTATCTTAAATTTTCTTAATGGCAGGCGCTATTGAACATTATTCCTGTATTTGTCAGCCATTTGTACTTTCTCTAAGAAACACCTATTCAGATCTCGATCAATTTCTTAACTGGATTTATTTTACTGAGGTTTTTGTTCCTTATATATTCTGGATACATGTCAGATTCATAGATTGCAAATATTTTCTCCCATTCTGTTGTCTCTTTACTTTGTTAATTGTTTGTTAGCCTATTCCCAGGCTTCTTAGTTTGATATAATCCCATTTATCTAGTTTTGCCTTTCTTATCGAAAAAATCAGTGTATGCAATTGTCTTAAAGTGTGTTCCTTATATTTTATTCTAGTAGTTTCATAGTTTTAGGTTCTACATTTAAATCTTTGAGTCGATTTTTGTCTAAGGTGGGTGATAGGAGTAAAGTTTTAGGCCTCTTCATATGGATATCCAGTTGTCCCAGCACCATTTATTGAGGACTACCTTTTCTTCAGTGTATGTTTTTCACACCTTTGTGAAGGTTTAGGGACATAGATGCATAGATTAATTTCTGGGATCTCTATTATTTTGTATTGGTTTATGTGTCTGATTTTATGTCAGTACCATGCTATTCTGGTTACAATAGCTCTAAACTATGTTTTGAAATCTGGTATTGTGATGCCTCCAGCTTTGTTTTAGTTTAACATTGCTTTGGTTATTTAGGGTCTTTTATGTTTCCATATAAACTTTAGGATTTCTTTTCTAGTTCTCAGAAGCATGTCACTAATATTTTGAGGATTGGGTTGAATCTGTAAATGACTTCATGTGTATGGTCATTTTAATAATTTTAATTCTTCCAATCCATGAACCTAGAATGTCTTTCCATTTCTGTGTCTGTAATTTCTTTTATCAGTGTTTTAAAATTTTCAAATTGTAGCAATCGTTCACATCCTTGATTAAACTTATTCTAAGATATTTTCTTAAGGTTACTGTGAATGAGATTGCTCTTATAATTTCTTAATGAGTTTGTTATTGGTTTTTCAAATTGCTTCTGATTTTTGTGTTCATTTTCTGTTCTGCAACTTTGTAGATTTTATTAGTTCTAAGAGTCTCTTGGTGGAATCTTTAAATATTTCTAAATATGGAATCACGTCATCTGCAAAGAAGTATATTTTGACTTATTTTCCTACTTGTATGCTTTTTAGCTCTTTCCCTTGCCTAATGGCTCTAGCTCATGCCAAATGGGAGTATTGGGAGTGGACCTCCCTGTTCAGTTCCATTTCAGATGCTTTCTGATTTCCCCATTCAATAGGATACTGGTTGTGGGTTTGTCATTTGTAGCTTTTATTGCAGAGGTATAGTCTTTCTATACTTACTTTGTTCAAGGCTTTTTTTATGAATTGATGTTGAATTTTATTGAATGCTTTTTCTGCCTCTATTGGGATGATCATGATTTTTATCCCTCATTCTGTTGATGCGATATACAAAATTTATTGATTTTCATATGTCAAACTATCTCTAAATCCTTGAGATAAATTCCATCTGGTCGGTGTGAATTATGTTTGATTTGGTTTTAGATTCAATTTGCTAGTATTTTGTGGAGAATTTTTGCATATATGTTAATAATGGATATTGGTGTATGGTTTTCTTTTTTTGTTGTATTTTGTTTGGTTTTGGAATCAAAGTCATGCTGGTCTTATAGAATAAGTTTGGAAGGGTTCCTTTTCTTTCAAGTTTTTGGAATAAATTAAGAATTATTGTTACTTATTCCTTACAGTCATGGGGTACAGAGGATCTATTCTCTTCCCCACAAGCTACCCCATCCTTGGAGTGAACTGCCCAATGGAGGGGTGATTGGAATTCCACCTCAGCAGACTGAGTCTGGCACTTTGGTTAGGGGAGGAGAGGGAAGCAACATTGCTTCCCTTCATGGAGCTAAGTGGACTCCCTGTCCCCTCCTCAGGATGCTCTCAAAGTTTACAAGGGTCTCAGAGTTCTCCCTCAGACAAAAATCATAGTGAAGCACAGGGTGCCATAGCTTCCTCTGGTCTTGCTATGAAAAGAAGGCATTTCTCACCAATCACTGGCTATGAGAGTCTCTGATAGTGTATGATTAGCTGTGTACATTAGTGTGTATATTGTCCTCATTGCTCCACAAAGTCTCTATTCTGTTCTATAGGTTTTCCACTGAAAATTTCTCTCCAGCTATCCCCTGAGAATGTGGTGCTTCCTTGTTTTTCCGTGATCTTCCTGGGGCTAAAATCAATGTCTTCTCCCTATTGTTGTCAGTTATTCCTTAAACGTTTCATGAGATTCAGCAGTAAAGTTTTCTTTCGGGAGACTTTTCATTGCTGACTCAATCTCATTACTTGTTATTGGTCTGTTCCAATTTTCCACATTTTCATGGTTCAGTAAGTTATATGTATCCAGAAATGATTCCATTTCTTTTAGGTGTTCCACTTTATTGGCATATAGTTGTTCATAATAGTCCCTAATAGTCCTTTGTATTTCTGTAGTATAAGTTGTAATATCTCCTTGTTCATCTCTAATTTTGAGTCTTTTCTTTTCTTTTTCTTAGTCTTGCTAAGTACTTATTGATTTATTTTTTTAAAAACAACTCTTCTTTTCATTGATCTTTTGAATTTTTTTAGTTTCTATTTCATTTATTTCTGCTCTGATACTTATTATATCTTTCATTCTTTTAGCTTGGGTTTTGTTTTTTCTTCTGTTTCTAGGTCCATGAGATGCATTGGCAGGTTGTTCATTTGATATCTTTCTATTTTTTAATGCAGATAGTGCTATGAACTTCCCTCTTATTCTTCATTTTCTGTATCTCTTGAATTTTGGTATGTTGTGTTTCTATTTTCATTTGTCTCAAGAAATTTTTGAATTTCCCTTTTTGATTTCTTCAGTGACCCATTGTTAATTAAGGAGATGCTGTTCAATCTCCATGTATTTTTATAATTCCCGGAGTTTCTTTTGTTGTTGACATTTAGGTTTATTCCATTATGGTCAGAAAAAGGCATGATATTAGTTGATGTTTAGAATTGGTGGAGACTCATTTTGTGGCCCTTTATATGGTCTAATATTCCATGTATGATAAAGAGAATGTGTACTTATAGCTATTGGATGGAATGTTCTCTAAATGACTTCTAGGTTCATTTGGTCTATGGTTTTACTGTTGTTTTTCTGCTGATTTTTTAAACCTAGATGATCTCTCCATTGATGAAAGTGGTTTATTGAAGACATCCACTGTTTTTGTATTGGAGCCTATCTCTCCCTTTAGATCTAACATTTGCTTTATAAAATTGGGTTACATAGACTTGCATATGCAAATATATCTTCTTATTTTTTTTAAAAAAGGTTAAAATGCAGAGTTACACACATGTGCACACACATATACACTCAAAGAGAGAGAGAGATTGGCAGCAACAGCCAGGGCTGGTCAAAGCAGAAGCCAGGAGCCACGAATTCTATACCGTTCTCTTATGTGTTCCATGTGGGTGGCGGGGTCCAAGTACCAGAACCATCACCCACTGTTTCCCAGGCACATTAGCAGGAAGCTACATTGGATGAGAATAGCCAGGACTTGAACCACCACTCTGATATGAAATGTGGGCGTCCCAAGGTACAGCTTAACCTGCTACACCACAATGCCTTCCCCTACATCTGTTTGTTTTTTTTTTAACTTTTATTTAATGAATATAAATTTCCAATGTACAGCTTATGGATTACAATGGCTTTTCCCTCCCATAACTTCCCTCCCACCCACAACCCTCCCCTCTCCCACTCCCTCTCCCCTTCCATTCACATCAAGATTCATTTTCAATTCTCTTTGTATACAGAAGATCATTTTAGTATATATTAAGTAAAGATTTCAACAGTTTGCACCCACATAGAAACACAAAGTGAAACATACTGTTTGAGTACTAGTTATAGCATTAAATCACAATGAACAGCACATTAAAGACAGAGATCCCACATGTGGAGCAAGTGCACAGTGACTCCTGTTGTTGACTTAACAAATTGACACTCTAGTTTATGGTGCCAGTAACCACCCTAGGCTGTCGTCATGAGTTGCCAAGGCTATGGAAGCCTTCCAAGTTCGCCGACTCTGATCAAATTTAGACAAGGTCATAAAAGACAGAGTGAGGATAGTAACCAATGATCCTAAGAGTGGCATTTACCAGGTTTGAACAATTATACAGCATTAAGTGGGGAAGAGGACCATCAGTACACACAGGTTGGGAGTAGAGCCATTGGAGGTAGAGTAGAGGTTATGATTACAAAGGAATGAGGCCCAAGTGCACTACACAGGGCCTAGAACAAAGGACAGAGTCATTATTAGAGGAGCTAAGAAAGGTGCTGTCTAAGCTACAATGAAGATTTCTGATTGAGAGGCAAATAGAACCTGATAGAAGGGGCTTGATAATAATCTGGTGGGCTTTAGGCCTTGTAAGTTAAGAGGCCGAGACATATCTATCTCTTTCCATGGGGTATATCCTAAGGGAGGTGTGAACCTCCTAGGGGAAGGCACTCTGTTGACTTTCATTACTTGGCTGGCCTGGGAGGAGAGCTGGCCAGGTAAAGGCAGGGGGCATCTCTAACAAGAAATTTACAGTTCTGCCTGCAATGTTGCTGACCCTACTTGGCAGTCCCCTCAGTTGCAGTAGTCACTTTGGAAGTTGGGCTGAGTGAAAGGCTTTTCAGCTTAGATCCAATCAGATCTGTGGCTCTGACCTGGCATCCTTCGACTCCAGGGCAGGTCCATTTCCAGTGATCCAACTCTTGGCTGGCATAGCTGCCAGGGCTCTTCACAAGTTGACTTCTGCTGAAGCCCAGGCTTACCACTTTGAAAGCCACTGCAGTGGACTGGCCTGTTGGGTCTGCTTGAGGGCAGATCACTGTACAGATCAGCCATTAATAGGCCTGCCACCCATT
The DNA here is from genome assembly GCF_033115175.1 of Lepus europaeus. NCBI lineage: Eukaryota > Metazoa > Chordata > Mammalia > Lagomorpha > Leporidae > Lepus > Lepus europaeus. The sequence continues at coordinate 100,410,859 of NC_084827.1, read as the reverse complement.
GCTTCTGATGCCTAGCTTTCTTTTCCTCCTGGTTTGTGTTAAAGCAGACCAGAGGATGCAAGTCAAGGGAGTGCCCGTGTCCCATCTCTAATCTTCGGTGGGCTGAACTACAAGTCTATAGTCACAGGCATGTACTGTAGTAGTTTTCCTAAGGTAGACAATGCCCATGAGGAAAATTATATTCTCACTTAAAAACTTTCTTTCCCTTTGTTCTGAAAGGGAGGTTTTTTCTACTTACTGTATACTTCGCTGATGGCGAAGTAAATCTAGCTATGAGATTATTATTAAAACTCTTATTTTGGCTATGCTATTACAGAAAAATGTTAGCCATCTCTTTTATAAGGTCTAAAGATTAAATTGTGTGTCCTACAGATCCCTTCATAATAGAATTAGTTTCCTACCTTGAGGAGAATTGAGAAATGAAAGAACAAGTTAGGCTTAGAATAGAGAAATGAGGGAGCAAGTCCTAGATTGCTTGCTGACAATAGCAATATTACATGAATACTTGGCAAACAGTTTCAACCATTAGCTAACAACTTAAGAAAACATTTACCAGAAGGTCCAATGCCTTCTATAAACTTTAAGAATCATGTATTTGAAATCACCTCTTAAATATCTAACATGGTGTAGTTTGTTTAACCAGTAAACTTAAGCACAAACATATAAAATGTTTTTAGTTTCTTTCTACCAACAAGTTGAAAACATATGATACACAGATTCAGGTCACACAAATTAAAATGTATCTTTGATTAATTTTAGCAGCTTAAATTTATGCACAATCTTATCTATAAGCCATTTAAAATAAAATTCTTAATAAAATTTTCCCATGTTGACATACAATATGTACACACATATAACATAACATAATAGACCAACATAGCAATTTTAATAATAGCTTTTACGATCTTTAACTCTTTTTGTAGATTGCCAATTGATTTGAATTGCTTTTTGTTTTTAAAACCTCAGTTAACCATACTTTCTCTCAGTTGGTACTGTTAATACATTATTGGCTTCATCTGTTTACAGAGCCATCCCAAAGTACTGAATACAATAGAAGTGGCTGGAAAAAGTCCATAAGAACCTATAGGAGGACAGCTAAACACAGAACCAACAACACTTTACTTTCATGAGCAGCACATCATATATAACTGTGGATGACAAAAGACTTTAAGTTGCCATATTTAAAATTACAAACACATCAACCAACAAGAGGCACTTGCTTACTTCACAGTATTTTTGAAAGCACCTGTAGGATTTTACAAGTATTTAATCCTTTAGGCCTCTGGGGCTTTTGCATTAAGATAACTATCATGTCTAATAACACAAGGTCATTAGACTTTTTAATTCTCAAACATTTGTATTAATAGCATTTTCCATTATAGAAACTTAAAATTTAGTACCACGTCACATCTTGACAGTACTTCTAATATAATCCAAATTGCCTGATTAGTTGGTGTCTCTATAAGATGAGAGACATAGGTCCTTCGATTTTTTCAGTTGGGCCTAGACTGGAAAAACCAAAGTCCAAGATTTCCTGGAAATTTTAGAGTCCAGATTGTTTGAAACTTTGATTTTTTTGAATGCCTGTCAAGAATGCCAAGAAGGCTCAAAATCCAAACTATCTGGTTGAAATAAGATTCCTTAAAATCATGACATAACATAGACCAAATTTGATCATTGTTACAAGGTGATTATTCAAATCTTTGAAAATAAGCACATATTTAAATAACCCATAGCTCTTAATAAAAATTCAGCTGTTTTTGAACAATTAGAATTTAACAGACATCAAGAGAACATAATAGATTACTTTAACACATTGCTTTAACAGAGCATCAGAGTTTAATTCTATGTCAAAGAGAAATTGAGCTTCCTGTGATCTTTTGCTGTGATGTTTCCTTCCTTTATCTTCTTTCATATTGATGACTATGTTTCTGTGTTTCTGTGTGTAACACATCTTTAAGCATCTTTTGCAGGGCAGGACGAGTGGCAACAAATTCTTTCAATTTCTGTTTGCTAAGAAAAGTCTTTATTTCACCTTCATTCACAAATGAGAGCTTTGCAGGATATAATATTCTGGGCTGGCAGTTTTTCTCTCTTAGAACCTGGGCTATGTCTTGCCATTCCCTTCTAGCCTGTAGGGTGTCTGATGAGAAGTCTGCTGTGAGTCTAATTGGCAGTCCTCTGAGAGTAATCTGGCATTTCTCTCTTGCACATTTTAGAATCTTTTCTTTATGTTTCACTGTGGTGAGTTTGATTACAACATGTCGTGGGGAGGATCTCTTTTGGTCATGTTTATTAGGGGTTCTATGAGCTTCCTGTACTGAGGTGCCTCTGTCCTTCTCCAAACCTGGGAAATTTTCTGCTAGTATCTCACTAAAAAGGCCTCTAATCCTTTCTCTCTCTCCATGCCTTCAGGTACTCCTAGAACCCGAATGTTAGGTTTTTTACTAGTATCCTGTAGATTCCTGACAATATTTTTTAGATTTCTAATTTCCTCTTCTTTTCTTTGGTTTGCCTGTTTCCTTTCCTGTTCTCTGTCTTCTAAGTCCGATATTCTCTCTTCTGCTTCACCCATTCTGTTTTTAAGGCTCTCTAATGTGTTTGTCATTTGATCTATTGAGTTCTTCATTTCATTATGATTTCTCATCATTATCACAGTTTCTTGTTCTACTAGTTGTTTCATTTCATTTTGATTCCTCCTTAATATTTCACTTTCACGAGAGAGATTTTCTATCTTGTCCATGAAGGATTTCTGTAGTTCAAGAATTTGTTTTTGAGAACTTCTTAATGTTCTTATCAATTTTTTGAGATCTGCTTCTTTCATTTCTTCGATCTCATCATCTTCATAATCTTGAATTGGGGTGTCTTTTTCATTTGGGGCGTCATAGTGTCTTTCTTGTTCTTGTTACCTCAGTTTTTGCGTTTGTTGTTTGGCATGTTGGAGATATTTGGTTTCTTCACTGTGGTGTTTTTTCTTGTTATACTATGGCTCTAGGTTAAGTGGACTGTCTGCTTTCGATGGAGCCTTAGAGGCTTGAGATGAGTGTGGCCTGAGAGTTCTGTTTGGTTCCTCAGGGTTGAGGGTGTGTCAAGGATGACACTCCCAGGTTAGGGGTGGTAAATCTCTCTCTTTCTTTCTTTCTTTCTTTCTTTCTTTCTTTCTTTCTTTCTTTCTTTCTTTCTTTCTTTCTTTCTTTCTTTCTTTCCTTCTTTTTTTTTATTCAAAAGGGAAGTAATTCCGCACAGCTGAACGTAATTGGAGGTAGTTAGCAAGCAAATGATATACCCACGGGAGCCAGAGATCGGAAGCTCTTTCCCAAGGACCACACAGGGAATCTGTGCTGCCCTCAGTGTGGGCTCCAATTCTCCTGCAGTCTCCCACTGGGTTGCCAAGTTAGATGCTAATCTCCTGTTATTTCACCCCTCCCTCCAGAGTAAGGGTTTTCTGCTAGGCTCGGGGCCGGTGCAGACCTGAGGTCGCCCTGCTTATGACGTATGTCCAAAATGGCACCTGCTCTTTGTCTTGCTTGCCTTTGAGAGGTGAGGGGAGAGAGAGAACTTGTGTCCTTATCGGTCACTTTTTTTTTTCTCTCTCTCTCTCTCCTAGTTCGCCTAGTGAACTTTTCCCCACGGGGTTTCAAGCCTTGTTCCCTCTAGTCTCCTCTTTCCACTTTCCCGCTGGTGTCTTGGGCTATTGAGGTTCGGCTCACCTCGCATTCCAGAGCTGGTGTGTTGAGTCTGCCGCTGGTGTCCTGAACTTGGGCTCCCACGCTCTCCATGAAGGTCCAGTATGAATCACTAGTTCCAGAAGAGTTTCTTCTGCTGTTTCTTCCCCTACTCTTCCTTATACCTGCAGTATCTCCACTTTTATTAAACTGTCTCTTCCTGGACTATCAGTGTGCTCCCTTCCTATTCCGCCATCTTGCCCGGAACCATCTATATCTGTTTGTTAAATTGATCCCTTGATTATTAGTGACTCACTTTGTCTCTTTTTACCATTTTTGTTTTAAAGTCTATTTTGTCTGATAAAAGTGCAAGTTTTTCTGATTGTTTTTGGTTTCTGTTTGTATAGAATGTCTTCTTCCATTTTTTTTGCTTTTAGTTTGTGTGTGTCTTTACTGTTGAGGTGAATTTTTTTTTTTTACTTTTATTTAATGAAAATAAATTTCCAGTGTACAGCTTGTGGATTACAATGGCTTCCCCCTCCCATAACTTCCCTCCCACCCACAACCCTTCCCTCTCCTGCTCCCTCTTCCCTTCCATTCACATCAAGATTCATTTTCAATTCTCTTTATATACAGAAGATCAATGTAGTATAGAGATTTCAACAGTTTGCACCCACATAGAAACACAAAGTGAAACATACTGTTTGAGTACTAGTTATAGCATTAAATCACAATGTACAGCACATTAAGGACAGAGATCCCACATGTGGAGCAAGTGCACAGTGGCTCCTGTTGTTGACACAACAAATTGACACTCTAGTTTATGGCGCCAGTAACCACCCTAGGCTGTCGTCATGAGTTGCCAAGGCTATGGAAGCCTTCCAAGTTTGCCGACTCTGATCATATTTAGACAAGGTCATAAAAGACAGAGTGAGGATAGTAACCAATGATCCTAAGAGTATTTCTTGTGGGCAGCTATCATTGGGTTTTGCTTTTCAATGCATTCGTCCAGTCCGTATGCTTTAATTAGGGAATTTAGTCTGTTTGTATTTAGAGGTAATTACTGATAAGTGATGACTTAGTCCTGTACTCTTAAAAAGTTTTTCTGTTTATTTTGAATGTCCTTTTTCTTGCAAATTTTATGTATTACTTTTTTTGGAAGATTTAGTTAGTTATTTGTTTGAAAGTCAGAGTTACAGAGAGAAGGAGAGGCAGAGAAAGACAGAGAGAGGTCTTCCATCCACTGGTTCACTCCCCAGATGGCTGCAACAGTTGGGCCATCTTTTACTGCTTTCCCAGGCCATAACAGAGAGCTGGATCAGAAATGGAGCAGCCAGGTCTTGGACCTGCGCCCATATGGGATGCTGGCACTGCAGGTGGTAGCTTTACTTGCTACACCACAGTGCCAACCCCTATGTATTATTTTTAAAAATATTTTAATTATTTGCAAGACAAAGTGAAGTGAAGGGTAATTGCTCATCTGCTGGTTCATTCTCCAAATGGCTGCAATAGCCAAGGCTGTCCCATGTGGAAACCAGAAGCAACATCCTGGTCTCCCACATGAGTGGCAGGGGTCCGTCCAAGTGCTTGAGCTATCATCTGATGGTTTCTCAGACAGATTAGCAGGAATCTGGATGTGAAGTGGATTAGTTATAGCTTGAACTGGCACTCTGATGTGAGATGCGAGCATGACAACCTGCAGTGTAATCTGCTGGGCCACGACGCTAGTCCTATGTTATGGGTTTTTTGCTTTCATACATTTTCATGATGGTTGCTATATTTCTTTTGCTTCTGTATAGAGGATACCCTTGAATTTACTTTGTAAGGGTGATCTGGCGAGAATGTATTCCCTCTGCTTTTGTCTTTCTGGAAATATTTTATTTCTCCTTTATTTCTGGAAGGTAATTTCCCTAGCTAAGACACTCTTGGTTGATAGTTCTTTCCTTTAACAACTTGGGATATGTCATTCTAGTCCTTCTTGGTCTATAAGGTTTCTGTTGAAAAATATCTGTAAATCAAATGGAGATTTCCTCACACTTGATCTGGAACTTTTCTCTTGCAAATTTTAGACTTCCCTCTTCATGTTGTAGCTTTGAGTGTTTTACTATGATATATTACAGTGAGGATCTTTATGTTTATATCTATTTGGGGCCTTATGGGCCATCTTGTGGTTGGATGTCCAAGCCTTTCTCCAGATTGTGGAAATTTCTAGCTATTGCATATTGGAAAAGTTTCCTAAGCCTCTACTCTTCTCTTTACCTTAGGATTCCTCACAAATAGAATAGTGTTCCAAAGTTCAGAGAGACTGTTTTCATTCTTATTCGCTTATTTTTTGGTCTGGAGGATATTTGAAAAGACCTATCTTCAAATTCAGATATTCTTTTTTATGCTTGTCTTAGTCTGATATTGAGGCCCTCAACATTTTTTTTTTCTTTTTAACTTACTGAGTTCGTCATTTCCAAGATTTCAGTTCTTTTTCAATACCTCTATCTCTTTGCTGGATTTCTCATTCATATCATGTATTATTTTCATACATTGTTTTCTGGATTTTACTGTATCTCTTTAAGCATCCTTATGATTATTCTGTTGAATTTGTTATCAGGCATTTCATCAATCTCATTTTCTTTGGAATCCATTACTAAAGCATTATTGTATTCCTTTGGGGAGCATCATACTGCCTTACTTTTTCATACCTCTTCTGTCCCTACATTGATTTTTGTATATCTGGTAGATTAGTTGTTTTTATTACTTTCAATGAGCGGCTTTTGTGCTACATGACTTTTTCCTGAGATTTGTTGTCAGGTGACTGGTAGGCTACTTTGGTTTTATTTCCAGTTGGATGCTCTAATATAGTCTCAATGAAGCTTCTTCCACAGGAATTGACATCAAGAGTGGGAGCATGAGGGGCACTCTCTCAGACCCAGCTGTAGATGCTGTCTCAATAGCAGCTTGTAGGGCATGGTGCAGTGTCACACGGGCATTGGGCCTGAATCCTCTAGGTCTGGGATTGTGGGATCATGGGGCTGGAGACCTGGAGGGTTCTCATGGGTACTACATGGTTAAGGTCCCAGTAGCACTGGGCCAAAGTCCAGCAGGAATATATGAATTTCCATTACTTCAGCCAGGTTTTCCTATGCAATGTTTGAGTACCTGCTTAGCTTTTCATCCCCCAAGCAATCAATTACTCTCTCCATGGTATGCTGTGTGGTCAGGTTGGAAGAGTAATGAGTAAACAGGCTTGTAGCCACCTATATCCCAGAGCTATATCATACCCAGAGCCCACTGCCCACAAGGACCAGCATGGCACAGTATAGGACCATGACCCACTTTGCTATGGGGTTCTGCATTCTGCTCAGGTGGACTTGTAGCCCAAGGCTTCTGTAACAATCATAGGTGATGCTGGCCAGGATGTAAGTCCAATTGACTGGGGTTCCATGTCTCCACCTAGAAGCAGGGCAGGTCAAGGGGTCTTAGTAGGTGCTGACCTGGGGACAGGAATCATTAGTATCTTTCTACTGATGTCTTATCTTTTCCAAATCCTAGATGCATTCCTGTGCTCATTTCAGTACCCTGCTTCCCAATGATTCTAGTTTCACTCCTTGTTTTCTGTCCATGGTTGGGAGAGGGATGGTGAAAGAAGTCTGTTTAATGCCCAGGCTGACACTAAGCTGGGTTCACTTGAGTCTTAAAGCCACAGGGCCTTGTGCTGTGTTGTAGACATGTGTTGAGCCTGCGACAGGCTGGGGTGACTCAGGCTGAAACACTCATTTGTCCTACGAGGGGCAGGTCTCTACCTCATGTTGGGGCAGGTCTAGAGGCTCAGTATGTGAGTGCTGGCCTGGGGATGGAGGCTTGTCACCTCTTTCCAGTTGGTGCTTGGTCTCACTACAGTGGGACTGGCACTGAGCTTCAAGCCAAAGTCCTGAAATAGCCTTTCATTTCCCCAGTCTACTCTCCATTTGAGGTCTTACTCCTTTCTGTGTGCCTGAGGATGGGAGATAGCTGGATGTAGTAGTCCCTTGGCCACCCAGGCTGACACTAAGCTGGACAACTCCTGAATCTCCTAGTCTCCAGGCCTGGAATAGTCTCAGGGTGTATATAAGGCCTGCATGAGACTGGTTGTGATACAGGTCAGAACATATCCATCCTATCAGGGTATGAGTCTCTGCCTGATGCAGGGTAGATCTAGAAGGTGCATCTGTGAATACTGGCCTGCAGATAGAGACTTTTGTGTTTCATCTGGTGCTGGGTCCTACTGTAAAATTTCCAGCTCTGAGCTTAAAGGCAATATCTTTTTTTAAGTTTTTTTTTAATGAATGCATTTTTCATAGATACAACTTTAGGAATATAGTGGTTCTTTCCCCAAAACCCACCCTCCCACCCCAACTCCTATCCCACCTCCCTCTCACTCTCCCATCCCCTTCATTATGGCTCATTTTTAGTTTGATTTTATATATAAGACCAACTCCAAGTTAAGCACAGATTTCAACAGTTTGTACCCACACACATGACATATAGAGTACAGTTTGAGAACAAGATTTGCAGTCAATTCTCACAGTACAACTCATAAAGGATGGAGGTCCTACATGGGGAGTAGGTACACAGTGACTTTTGTTGTTCCTTTAACAATTAACACTCTTATTTATGATGTCAGTGATCACCTGAGGCTCTTGCCATGGACTGCCAAGGCTATAGAAGCCTTTTATGACCATAGACTCCATCGGTATTTGGACATGGCCATAAGCAAAGTGGATGTCCTCTCCTCCCTTCAGAGAAAAGTACATCCTTCTTTGATGGCCCTTTATTTCCACTTAGGTCTCACAGAGATCCTTCGTGTAGAATATTTTTTGCCACAGAATCTTGGCTTTCTATGTCCGAAATGCTCACAGGTTTTTCAGCAAGGCAATGTCTTAAAGTCATGTCCCACCCTACTGCCCAGTGGCTGCTTTATGTTGGGGAAGCCAAGGTAGATATAGTCTTGTAGCCATCTGCCTACTGAGGGTCCAGAGGCCCAGTCTGGAAGTATTGTCCTAGGATCAGAGGCCCTGGGTATCTGTCTATTCTGGGTTCCACATTAGCAGCCCTGGTACTGGTTTTTAAGTCTAAGATTGAGACTTAATTTCCTCTCTCCCCAAATTGGGAGACATTTCTCTTTACCCTGTGCCACTTGGAGCTGGGAGAGGTGACATGGAAATTCTTTCCTGTCTTCTTCAATGTATCTTATTATTATACTACAAACGGGCACTGTGGCCTCTCACCTGGCCTCTTTGACTTTTGTGATGATGCCTTGATAGGTTAAAGCTGTTGAAATTGTTATGTCTGCAGGGAGATGTCTACCAGATCATCTTACTCAGCTGCTATCTTTCTCTGTCTCATTTATGTTAAAGTTTTGCTTAATATCTAATACTGGCACATTATTGGAAGGGAACAGTACAATTTTTTATTATTAAAGATTTTATTTATTTGAGAGGCAGAGTTATAGACAGTGAGAGGGAGAGACAGAAAGAATGGTCTTCCATCTGCTGGCTCACTCCACAAATGGCCACATTAGCCAGAACAGAGCCAATCCGAAGCCTCCTCCACATCTCCCACACAGGTGCAGGGGCCCAAGCACTTGAGTCATCTTCTACTGCTTTTCTAGCCCATAGCAGAGAGCTGGATCAGAAGAGGAGCTTCCAGGACATGAACTGACACCCATGTGGGATGCAGGCACCACAGGCGGGGGTTTAGCCTACTATTTCACAGTTCCAGCCCCTACGGTGCTATATTTCAACATATTTACTTAACATAAGCCTATCAAACCAGGCAACTAGCCTTTCCATTTCCTGATTCTGTCTTTGTGTTTGGAACCTATCAACTCTTTTCTTCTAGTTCTTTATACAGTATTTCATATATTATTGTGAACTATAGTCACCCCTCTTTCCCATGCTGTGGAACTCTAGAGCTTGCTATTTCTATCTGGCTGTGTTTTGGTACCTATTACCCAATCTCCCTCTATCTGTCCTCCTTCCGCTCTTCCTATCCTCTTTATAATTATATACTGTATATAATTATACATATTATAATATTAATATTTAATATATTATAATAGTAATCACTATTCTAAGGTCATATCAACATTTTTCCAGAAAACTTCCACATGAGATTGGACATGTGATGTTCATCTTTCTGTGTCTGGCTTATTTTATTTAACGTAATGACCTCCAGTGCCATCCATTTATCTGCAAATATCAGGATTTTACTCATTTTTAAATGATATCCCATCAGACATATGTACCACAATTTCTGCATCTATTCAACTATCAATGGACACCTAGGTTAGTTCCATGTCTTGGCTGTTGTGAATAGGGCTGCAGATAACTATGCTACCTTTCCTAATGTCTGACAGATGTTAAGTGTTTTTGCTTTTATAGTACAAAGCTAAGCAGTTCAATGACTAGATTTTAGTAGCTTGTATACTTGGTTTGAGACCATAGTCAGCTTCTTTGTGTGCTTAATTAATCATACCTACTCTATTTTAGGTGGTATCTACCTTATCCTGTTTGATGCTTCTTTTCTCATGCCACCTAGGGTTTAAACAATGTATCAAATTCAGAGTATAGGCTATCCTGGCCAATGGAAGACTGAGTTACATCAATGGCTCTGACCTTGACAAGCCAGCTTATATGGGGAGCATTCCAGCATCACCCGCTTAGGCTCTGCATTTCTGTTCTTCCTTCTAAGCCTCTGCTTCCCTTTGATGGCATGCGCTAAGCATCACTGCAGTAATTTATGGTTAGTCATTTTATTGTCTGAGTGTTTCAGCAATGAAGAGTAACACTGATTCTTCAGGATTATTGTAATTATTTTATGTAAATTAGCACATTGTCAAATAGACATCAGATGCAACTGTGAAAATATTAAAACTAAAGATAGGTTATTGTAAAAATTGTATGAGTGGAAACATTGCTTTATGCTAATGGTATCATTGCTATTTATAAATGAAGGTTGTTTTAAGGACCACCTGCTCAGACTCCACCTGATATGAGAAAACTTTGGGTTTAGAAACATAAGATGTCTTGTCCCCAGTTAGCCAGAAGCTCAGCACTCTGGAGCTAGTATTTGGGTCCTGGTTTCTGGGTTTACTACTAAGATGTTTGCCCCCAGTTTTTCAAAAGTCACTAGCTATTATTCATTTTACTCATTTGTATAACAATGGTACAAAATAAAGTTTCATTTTAATGATAAGTGTCTACCATCTGTTGTCTTTTCAGGTTGAGCATGAGAAATATTGTGACCAATATCACTTTGCTAGGGAGCAGCGAAGGATACTGATGTCAAATTGGCGTAAGAACAGGAAAGATTTTATACAGAAGGCTGTGCTGACCCTCGCAGAGGCTTGTGCAACTCATGAAATGGAAAGCACCTTGGCTAAGGACAGGAAAAGGCAACAGGAGTTGTGTGCTGATCTGAAAGCCAAGGTAAGATGCCTCACAGAAGGCATTTCAGTATTTGACTGGGGATTCACTGAAGAATGCACTTTCCCCCTTTGTTTAAACCCAACCTAAGATTCAGGTTCTCTAAGTCTATCTTGAATAAAACAGTTTGAACTTTATGAAATTGTGATTCTTGTCAATCAAAAATAGTCAATTTATTTTATTGGCCTGACCCTAAAGTTATTATAAAATAATTTTAATATTAAAGTTTTATTTATTTTTAAAGATTTATTTAAAAAAGAGCTACAGAGAGCCAGAGAGAAAAAGAAAGAGAGATCTTCCATCCTCTGGTTTACTCCCCAGATGGCTGTGATGGCCAGATTTGGGCCTACCTGAAGCCAGGAGCCTGGACCTTCTTCCAGGTCTCCCACATAGTTGCAGAGGCACAAGGACTTGGACCATCTGCTGCTTTCCCAGGCCATAGCAGAGAGCTAGATTGGAAGTGGAGCAGCCTGCACTTGAACCAGCACTGTTGTAGAATGCTGGAACTGCAGGCAGTGGCTTTACCTGCTATGCCACAGCATTGGGCCCTATGTTGAAGTTTCTTTCTTTCTTTTTTTTTTTTTTTAAAGATTTTTTTGTTTGAAAGTCAGAGTTACACAGAGAGCGGAGAAGCAGAGAGAGAGAGAGAAGTCTTCATCCACTTGTTCACTCCCCAATTAGCCGCAATGGCCAGAGCTGTGCCGATCCAAGGCTAGGAGCCAGGAGCCAGGAGCTTTTTCCAGGTCTCCCACGTGGGTGCAGGGGCCCAAGGGCTTGGGCCATCTTCTACTGCTTTCCCAGGCCATAGCAGAGAGCTGAATCAGAAGAGGAACAGCTGGGTCTCGAACCAGTGCCCATATGGGATGTTGGCGCTTCAGGCCAGGGCATTAACCCACTGTGCCACAGCGCTGCCCTGCCTCCCCCCCCCCCCCATTGAAGTTTTAATGAAAACATCCAACACTATCCATAGATGCTGAGTACCAGAGTAAAGTGTTGGCAAAAATATAGAACCAATTGTCAAATATCTAACCCTGGTAGAAAGCTTCTTAGATGTTACACATCAATGAGATGTGAAGTCAAGGTTATGAAGTAGAAGAGAGGTTTGCAAGGAGATATGTAGGTGCAAGCTTGCTGGACTGTGTGTAAGTGAGCTCTTAACAAGATGTTGCAGTGTGTATGAAGTTTTCTTCTTCCTCAGACCCAGTAAACGTGCCTAGAGGGTGGCTTGGAAAGTTTAGTGAGCAGCTCCTGTAGTTGGAAGGGCTGAGAACTGGTGTCTGATGCTCGCAGGAAATAGAAAGGAACTGCTCCATGGCATGACAGGAAGTGAGAGGAGCTGCTGTGTTGGGAGCAATTGCATCCCTTGGACCATCGCAGGGGCCTGAGTCCTAGAGGCTTGATGTGGATTTGGCCTCCCTAGGAGTGTTGGCAGAGGCCCTTAAAAACAGATTGTATTGAGACAGCATATATATGGTAAAGTATACAAATCTTGATTTACTGATAAATGGTGTGGCACAAGAATAATGGCACAACAAGACGTTTTTGTTCCCTTGATAGAAAAAGTAAACTGGCAGACAATATGCTACAGCAATGAATTGCATAGAAAAACATAATGTCTCTTCAAAAGTATTAGCGGAAAAGATATCTTCCTTGCATCTCCTTAAAACAGAAACATGTTTCTTTGACAATGCCTAAGTTTAGGACCTAAAAGGAAAAGAAGCTGCATCAAGATTGATCTACCAAGAGCTAATGCATGTTTCATCTTCATCTGCAAGTTGATAAGAGAAACCCAGGAGTCAGGGGCCTTGGCATGTCCTTATACTATACTCCTAGTTTGCATTTATCCATTTTGCATGCATTATCGTCAGCTCTTGAGCAATGTGATGAAGTTTTTTGTGTATTATATTGCATTGAGGTAAACATACATGTAGTTAAGTGCACAGTATGCTATTGGATGAAGTTTTACTTAGGATTACTCCCATGTAAACACCACTGAGACTAAGATATGGAATATTTCCTGCAACTCAGGAGGCTCCCTCATGGGTCTTCTCAGTAAATACTCCCAACCTGTAACAACTATTCTGAATTTATCACCACAGATGAATTTTGTCTACTTTAGAACTTATAGATAGAATCATATGTACTCCTTTGTACTTCTTGCATTCATTGTATCTGTTTCATCCTTGTTGCATGTTATTTATCATTTAGTTTCTGTGTAATATTTAATTGTAAACATATACTACAATTTATTTCTGTTTTCCTGTTCATGGCTATTTTCAGTTTCCAGATTTGCTGTTATGATAAGACGATGCTATGAACATTCATGAACATGTCTACTCACTTCTGTTAGATAGTTCAATAGAATACTGGATCTTTAAGGTTCAGGTATATTTAGCATTAGGAAACAGTCAAAATAGTTTTACAACCAGTTTCAGTTGTCTCATATCTTCACCAACTTTGGCATTACCGATCTTTAATTTTACTTTGGTAACTGAGTGTTGGTACCTCGTTATGGTTCTCATGGGCACTTAAATAGGCCACACATCTTTTCACATACTCATTATCCATTTGGGTATCCTCTTTGTAAAATGTCCACAAGTCTTTAACTTATTTTTTTACATTGAGTTGTCTACTTCTCTGTTATTCATTTATATATTCTTTATGTATTCTGTATACAAGCTGTTTTATTTTCTCTCAATGACTTTTCACTCTCTTAGTAATGTCATTGGATGAACAAAACTTAATTTTAATGAAGTTCTGTTTAAGTGTTTTTGAGATATAATATATATGTAACCCCCTCATTTTTGTAAGTTTTGAAAAAGGCCTGACATATACATACAATAAAGATGTAGAACCTTTCATTACCCTTCAAAAATCCTTCATACGCCTTTGCAGTCCACCAGTCTTTGACCACCACCATTCTCTTTCCATCCATATCGTTTTGGCCATTCCATAATGTCATAAAAATGTAGCCTTTTGAGGCTGACGTTCATCATTTAGCACAAAGCGTTTGAGTTTCAGCCATATTATTTACTTTGATAGTTTGTTCCTTTCTATTGCTGGCTAGCATCCTACAATATGGATATATCAACTTTTCCTTTCACCAGTTGTATCTAGTTTTGGTCAATTAGTGTTCCTTGCTTTTGGTGGGCATGAGTGTGTGCATTCGAGAGGATAGCTTGCCACACTCTTGTTGCTTCCCCTGCCCTAGATGGTTGTAGACATTTGCTAGCCTGATGGGGAATTGGCATTCTGCTTCTCTGTTGCAGTGTCAGCCACAGGCAGGGGGTGTCTTCCTGGGTCTTAGGACTAGGGTCTACTCAGTGATCCTGCTGTTTTTCCCATGATACAAAAACTCTGACTCTTGCCTTTGGTGATCGTTCTGAGGACAGTTCTTGTTCCTCTTCCAGGAGAAGAGGGCTTCTCCATTCCTTTCCTCCAGCAGCAGGGGCCTACACGTGTGCCCTGATGGGTTTGCTGGTCTTCCCCAGCAGATACAGGCTTTCGTTCCTATCTCGTAGGCTCCCTTTTGCCTAGATTGGCCTTGCTGTTTCTTGTGAGTGTCTTGTGAGATCTGTGGAGGAAAGCTTATGAGTGTGAAAATTCACCTGTGTCCGTGACTTCTAAAGGTTCTATATGCTCAAGCTCTGCCAAATTGTTCAAATCATTCAAGTTTATTTATTCCTTATGAAATCTCTTCATCTGCTTTGGTGGCCTCGTCTTCCTCGGTGTTCTGCCACAGGTAAGCTTGTCTTCACATCGCATCTCTCCTGCATCTGAAGTTTCCAGCTACCTTGTTGCCCCATGACTTCTGCTTTCTGACAAATCCAAGAAAAGTCCCGATATAGGTGACTCAGCATTTTTTTTTTTTTTTGCAGTTAAAAAACTGGAAGCAACATTTCAACTTTCTATACCAAAATGGAAATTACACAGTCCTAATGAAATACAACTTGTTGATCTTTTAGGTGCTCTATTTAAGAAACCATTGGCTAAGTAGCAAGGGATTGTTGTCAAAGATATCCCACCCAAGATTTTTCTGAACAATAAGACTCCTGCCAATGGTGAGTGAATCTCCAGAACAGTGAGGTGAAATAGTAAGTGGGAACCTGATGAGCAGAAATGGCTAGTCAAAGGAAAATTTACATGGTCCATATCAGAGGCATTTTTCAGTAGAAGCCCAGCTAACAGTCAAGGCAGCAAAACTGTTGGGAGGGCAAGCTGACATCAGCCACCTGCCAGGTTTACTTAAGATAGTGTCAGTCAACACTTCAATGAGAACTTCAGTGTCCTCTCTTCCACCTCTCTCCTCTGATTTTCTCTCTCCCACCTGGAACCCTGATGGCATAAGCATCTAGGGGACAAAAGGAAAGTCATCTCTGAATGAAGAATGAGGAGTTGACAAATCCTTTGGAACTGAACACTTGATCTTTGAATTAGGGATGTGTATTTTATGACTTAAAGTTACCATGGGCCCTGCTCTGTAACACAGGAGTGGACCATGCAACCTGCTGAGTTTCTATATGGTGACAAGAAGAAAATCTGAATGGGGAGACCAAAGGAATGCTGCATTTTGGTTTTCAGTGCACTGTACTGAGTGCTTCTGTATGTTGGGCATTCAAATAGATGCTTTTTATGCACTTTCCGACAGTATCCCCAATCACAAATCTCAATTGAGATGTGCTGAGGTTGCAGCTGAGAAAGCACCTGCTGAATCAAGGGTGTGGCCCCAGGAGACAACATAATGCTGCCTCTCCTCAGCGGCATGGATACAAGAAAGCTTGATGTGGTTCAGATGTCATTTGGATGTGTCCTCCAGAGTTTTATGTGCTAGAGGCTTAGGGTGGCAGTGTTGACAGATAGAGGAACCCTTTAGAGGGAGGGTCCTAGTGCAAGGTAATTAGACACAGGGGGCACGGTCTTTGAAGGTGCCTAATGCTATTCTCTTGGAGTTAGCCCTTGTAAGATTAGTTTATGATTAAAATGAGACCACCACACACGTCTGACCCTTTCTGTACATGCCTAGATCGCTTTCCATTTCTCCACCATTTTTTAATGCAGTCAGGGGGCCCTCATCAGGTGCCCTGCTATTTGGATCCTCCACCCATCAGAATCAAGAGCCGAAAAGACCACCTTACTTTGTAAGTTACCCAGCCTCAAGTATTTTATTATAGCAACAAAGTGGACGAACGTAAGGGTGAACCAATATCTGAATTTTCAGAAATGAAACCTCCCAGGGATAAATGTGTACAGAAAATGGAGCAATTGGGACATACAGTAAATTGTGGCAAAATGGATTCTATTTTGAGAGGATGTTATCATTAGAATTTTTGTTTCTGATTTGGGACTGAGGCTCAATAAATTGTAGTTGGGACTAAAATATATATCATAAAAGGAAAGAGATCACTCAATAATTTCCAGTTAGAATGTTAGATTATGCTTGCTTTCTTTTCATTTTTAAAATTTATGCAAAATGAATAAATTTCATATATTTCGTATGCACAGATTTAGAAGCATAGTGATACTTCTCACCCTACCATTCCTCCAGCCCATGCTCCCATCTCCTTCCTCCTTCCTTTTCCTTTTAATTTTTAAAACCTGAAGGAAACTTGGTTATTTATCCCTAACCTTCATTTTACAAATCTGAAAGCCAAGTCCTGAATGATAAAGTGGCTTGTCTAAGGTTTATACCAGCTCATTCAATTTGAAATCCAGTATTATCTTGCTCCACACAGGTTTGCATACAAGAATTGTGCCACATAATAGACAATATTTATTATATTGTAGGTTCCAATGTGATATATACTAGAGCCATAGAGTGTGAAAAGTATTACTTCGTTGTATCATAAATTTGGCCTTTCTGTAGCTAATATGCTATCTATAATAAACATTAATTAAACAGTTAACCATAATTTTGTTCTCAGGCTTGGAATTTAAAGGGGCTTTTGGTGAGGAGGAGTGATTTAGATGATTTGTGTCTTTCAGGAAAAATATTAAAGGAATTTTGAAATAATGCACACACTCTTTTATTTTGGTTTTCTGACAGTAGCTGTTGCTGTTGCAAGAAGAGTAATTTAGGCCTCACACCAGAGGGGATTAGGAGAGCCCTAATTCTACAGCTCTTGCAAACCTGCTCTTTGATCTCCCAAATTCTCCCAGATTATATCCACCCCCCCCACCAGCATCCAGTCTCAGATTCTGTATTAGCTATGTACCTGGGTCCTTTGCATTCTTGTTTTTCCACCATACAACCAGAGAACCTCATTCCTAGAGCTGTCTCTTAGTTTATTTTCTTTGCTTCCATATTGGGTGGTTGAATGCTATTGGGGAAATATCCACATCATAAGTGGCCAATGCCCATAATAACTTCTTAATTCATCAAGCAGCATTAAATCCTCATCTTTGAGGCCAGAATGCTGTGGCACAATGGATTAAATAGCCAATTGTAGATACTGTTTCCAATCCACCACCATAATAATGTACTTGGGAAGGCAGGGGAAGATGGCTCAAGTATTTGGGACCTTGTTACTCATGTGAGAGAGCCAGATGGAGTTGCAGACTTCTGGCTTTGGCCTGGCCCAGCTCTGCCATTGTGGCCAATTAGGCAGTGAACCAAAAAATGGAAAATTTTTTCTTTCCTCCCCTGCCTTTCAAACAAATACATAAATCTTAAAAAAAAAAACTTATATTTAACCCCAAGAAGGACCATAATGTGAAATGACCTGATAGTCCAGATTTGGAATAAATAATTAAAAAAAATTGGGTATCCATGTCATCTAGGATCTCAGTGCTACATGAGCCCTTACTTTTCCCATTTTTCCCTGTAGCTTCTATGGCTCTGAGACACTTTCCCAACACCATACCCCCTCATTCCCACACTCTCACTACACACATCACTCCCTGCTTTATCTAGATAGTACGTCACTGAGGAGTAGAAGACTCCCTGAATTCCTTTATGCCTCAGCCTATGTTCTGCCTCTTACAGTCCCTAACCTTCCTCTGGACAAAGTGGGATGCATCCCCCATATACAAGTCTAGTCCTCTGCTTTATGTTTAGAATTATGACCCATTTAATGACATTAGAAACTTGCTTCTACCAATTTTCTCCTTTCCTTATTTTGGACTTTATTACATTGTGTAGTGTTTCTATCTGCCTGTCAATGTGGTTCTGTGGTGGAATGAGAAGGCCATGCCAAGATGGCCACTGGCAACAGAAACTGCTTGGCAACAGGCTGTGATTGGATGGTTTCAGAAACCACATGACAATGGAGCCTGTCTGGCAATAGGCTGTGATTGGATGGCTTCAGAAACTGCCTGGCAACAGGGTGTGATTGGTTAGGGCATAGACCGCCCCTTGACCAGATTGGCTGCCTTGGCTATATAAGCTGCTTTAGCAACTGAAATAAATGAGTCTGCAGGCTGCTTGCCTCAGGCCTGCTTTCACCCAACTCCCGGGGTCTGTGTGGTGACTCCATGCCTCTTGCCCCCACCACATTTTTCCCCTCAGAAACGAATCCACAGCAACATCGGTTCTGTCTTCCTTAGCTGAAGAAACTTTCTCTTGACTCTCAGCCATCCTCTAGCCCCTATGAATTCCCTATCTCTACACTTTCATTGGAAATTAGCTTCTTGAGAGAATAATCTACAGAATTGTTCCTAGGACTCCTGACCTCTCCAGCCCATCGCAATTCTCTTTTCTCCCCCAGGTCACCAGTGACCTCCATGTCACATAAGACAGTCAACAATCTTCATCTTGACTCCACTGTACTGCTCTACTTCTTTTCTCTGTTAATTACACTTCTTTTTTAAAGGATTTGAGAGGCGGAGTTACAGAGAGGGAGGGAAGAAAGAGGGAGGAAGGGAGTGATGGAATCTTCAGTCTGCTGGTTCACTCCACAAATGGCTGCAGCAGCCAGGCCAAAGCCAGGAACCAGAAGCTCTTTCCAGGTCTACCATGTGGGTGCAGGGACACAAACACTTGGGCCATCCTCTGCTGCCTTCCTGGGCACATTAGCAGGGAGTTGGATTGGCAGTGTACCAGCCAGAACTTGAATCAGCACCCATATGGGATGCCAGTGCTGCAGGTGGCTTAGCCCACTGCACCACAGCACCAGCCCTGATCACTCTACTCATTGACACTGTTTACTACCTCAGACTCTTAAAGTGGTCCTTAGTCTTCCTGTATACTTCTCCTTTTCCACCCACTAAATCCATGGTATTCCCTCAGGTTTCTCTCTGTGCACTTTGCTCTTCTTTACTTCATTGCCTCTGAGCACCACCATGATTTTACTTACTTTGATATGATAATTGCTCTCCAATCTTTTTTGCAATCCCCAAACAGTTCTCTCTTGAATCTCATATTTCTACCTGTAGGTTGACTGTACTGACTTAGAAATCTACAGAGGCACATCCAAAATGGAAATCTTTTTCCCCAGGGTAAATTTACACTTCTTTCTTGAAATTTAACTTTCTTTTCTCCATCATCCTTATAGGCACTTACCAACTTTATAAAACTTTATCTGTTAAATATCTACCCCTTCCTATCTACCACTGGGCTCTGGCCATGTTTCCTAAACTATTGAATCATCCCCTAGTGCCTAAGCTTAACATCCTGGTTACCTAAGTTGCAGGAAGAATGCTTCATCTAAGATGAAATTTAGATTATGCCATTCCCTGATGACAACCCCTCAATGGCACTACTTTGCTTATAATAATTGCCAAACTTCCTTGCATGTGTCAATAATTTAGATCCTACTCCATGAATAGTTTCCACTATGTACACCTTACACATAAACTCTGAGTGCTAGTGATTGTGATTATGGCACACTGAAAAAAAAAAAAACAAACAAAACTATGGCCCTAAGGCATCTGCAAGCAGGAACCCTACCTATTCATCTTGGTATCAGCTTCTTCTGTCTCTCCCTAGCATTGGATTTTTCAGTGTTTGGAGCATGATGGGTACTCAGTATATTTTGTTGAAGTGTATGAGCCTCAGACTTTTCCCCCCTTTCTTCTGAATACCTCCCAGTACAGCATTATTTTCACCACCTTCTTTTTACCTTATTAAGAAGCTTGCTGTAGAAACCAGTATATGATGTGCAGAGCCATTAAGAAGTGAAGTACAAGACTTGATTGTCAATATCGAATACCCTAGATGTCTGATGTAGTTTTAAAATAAAACTTGGCTACCTATAAAACTGAGGCATATTGCAAGCATAAATACAATCTCCAGGCACTTAATTTTCTTCACTTCATCCTGGTTTTGTGCTCCTTGACCCTTCATTGTGTAAACCCAAGAAGCCATGATAGTTAGGGAAATCAGCTGAAGCTGAGGTAGAAGATACTTTTTTGAATAAATATCATTTAAATCCCTCCTCTGCATTTGATAGTTTCCCATTGCATCATCTCCTTCCGATTACTCCTTTCCTACAGACTTCATCCTCCTTTATTTTTGGAGAACAGATTCAGAGGAAGGTTCCACGAGTCTGATTTCAATGATTCTTTAATTCAAGAAGATTTCTGAACTCCCACTCTATAGATAAAGCGTAGCAGACTCATTCTTACACACTAAACAGTGACAAAACTTGAACAAATATTTTAAAATTGTTTGTAGGCTTTGGACAACCAGAGCCTGGATAAGATCCTTGAAGTAAGTGAAGCTTTAAGTTTGAGCCCCATAACCACCCCAGATGTCATCATAGGGTCATTTTCCAATATGGGGTGGAGAGAAACATA
The DNA here is from genome assembly GCF_033115175.1 of Lepus europaeus. Classification (NCBI taxonomy): domain Eukaryota; kingdom Metazoa; phylum Chordata; class Mammalia; order Lagomorpha; family Leporidae; genus Lepus; species Lepus europaeus. The sequence continues at coordinate 100,390,005 of NC_084827.1, read as the reverse complement.
ACCCAAGCAGATAAATTGGAGCTGGTGCTGCAAAGAAACTGAGATATAGCAGACAGGACACTAAAGATGAAGATTTAGCAGATAAAGAGCCTGCAAAATGTGCATAAAAATGCCTTATGTCCTTTGCCAGTTCGTAAGCTCTAAATGCAGAGGATGAGCTACTGAAAGGATAACAGGTAACAGCTACTAGAAGGCTCAGAGCTGAATGGAGATTTCAAAGCTCACAGAACATAATTCTGGAGAGTAGTAGGTATTGGAGTTTTAGCCCAGCCAAAGTGGAGAGATCTTGGTGAATACTCCAGAAACATCTGAAAACTGAGGAGTAGAGGCTGCACTTTAGGACCATGGACAAAAGTGAAACAGATCTAACGTTAAAAGTCTAAAAGAAAGCATTATCCAGCATTGAAAGAAAATTACAGACCAATATCCCTGATGAACATAGATGCAAAAATGCTCAATAAAATTCTCGCCAATAGATTACAACAACACATCAGAAAAATCATCCAACCACACCAAGTGGGATTTATCCCTGGTATGCAGGGATGGTTCAATGTTTGCAAAACAATCAATGTGATACACCACATTAGCAGACTGCAGAAGGAAAACCATAAGATTATCTCAAAAGATGCAGAGAAAGCATTTGATAAAATATAACACCCTTTCATGATGAAAACTCTAAGCAAACTGGGTATGGATGGAACATTCCTCAATACAATCAAAGCAATTTATGAAAAACCCATGGCCAGCATCCTATTGAATGCAGAAAAGTTGCAAGCATTCCCACTGAGATCTGGTACCAGACAGGGATGCCCATTCTCACCACTGCTATTCAATATAGTTCTGAAAGTTTTAGCCAGAGCCATTAGGCAAGAAAAAGAAATTAAAGGGATACAAATTGGGAAGGAAGAAGTCAAACTATCCCTATTTGCAGACGATATGATTCTTTATTTAGGGGATCCAAAGAACTCTACTAGGACACTATTGGAACTCATAGAAGAGTTTGGCAAAGTAGCAGGATATAAAATCAATCCACAAAAATCAACAGCGTTTGTATACACAGGCAATGCCACGGTTGAGAAAGAACTTCTAAGATCAATCCCATTCACAATAGCTACAAAAACAATCAAATACCTTGGAATAAACTTAACCAAGGATGTTAAGGATATCTACAATGAGAATTACAAAACCTTAAAGAAAGAAATAGAAGAGGATACCAAAAAATGGAAAAATCTTCCATGCTCATGGATTGGACGAATTAATATCATCAAAATGTCCATTCTCCCAAAAGCAATTTATATATTCAGTGCAATACCAATCAAGATACCAAAGACATTCTTCTCGGATCTAGAAAAAATGATGCTGAAATTCATATGGAGACACAGGAGACGTCGAATAGCTAAAGCAATTTTGTACAACAAAAACAAAGCTGGAGGCATCACAATACCAGATTTCAGGACATACTACAGGGCAGTTGTAATCAAAACAGCATGGTACTGGTACAGAAACAGATGGATAGACCAATGGAACAGAATAGAAACACCAGAAATCAACCCAAACATCTACAGCCAATTTATATTTGACCAAGGATCTAAAACCAATTCCTGGAGCAAGGACAGCCTATGCAATAAATGGTTCTGGGAAAATTGGATTTCCATGTGCAGAAGAATGAAGCAAGACTCCTATCTTTCACTTTACACAAAAATCCACTCAACATGGATTAAAGACCTAAATCTATGACCCAACACCATCAAATTATTAGAGAACATTGGAGAAACTCTGCAAGATATTGGCACTGGCAAAGACTTCCTGGAAAAGACCCTGGAAGCACAGGCAGTCAAAGCCAAAATTAACTATTGGGATTGCATCAAATTGAGAAGTTTCTGTACTGCAAAAGAAACAGTCAGGAAAGTGAAGAGGCAACCGACTGAATGGGAAAAAATATTTGCTAACTATGCTACAGATGAATGGTTGATAACCCGAATCTATAAAGAAATCAAGAAACTCCACAACAACAAAACAAACAACCCACTTAAGAGATGGGACAAGGACCTCAATAGACATTTTTCAAAGGAGGAAATCCAAATGGCCAACAGGCACACGAAAAAATGTTCAAGATCACTAGCCATCAGGGAAATGCAAATCAAAACCACAATGAGGTTTCACCTCACCCCGGTTAGAATGGCTCACATACAGAAATCCACCAACAACAGATGCTGGCGAGGATGTGGGGAAAAAGGGACACTAACCCACTGTTGGTGGGAATGCAAACTGGTTAAGCCACTATAGAAGTCAGTCTGTGGATTCCTCAGAAACCTGAATATAACCTTACCATACAACCCAGCCATCCCACCCCTTGGAATTTACCCAAAGGAAATTAAATTGGCAAACAAAAAAGCTGTTTGCACTTTAATGTTTATTGCTGCTCAATTCACAATAGCTAAGACCTGGAATCAACCTAAATGCCCATCAACAGTAGACTGGATAAAGAAATAATGGGACATATACTCTATAGAATACTATAAGCAGTAAGAAACAATGAAACCCAGTCATTTTCAGCAAGATGGAGGAATCTGGAAAACATAATGCTGAGTGAATTAAGCCAGTCCCAAAGGGAAAAATATCATATGTTCTCCCTGATTTGTGACAACTAACCGAGCACCAAAAAGGAAACCTGTTAAAGTGAAATGGACACTATGAGAAATAGTGACTTGATCAGCCCTTGACCTGACTGTTGAACAACTTTATGTTGTTGTTTTTTTTTTAACTTTTATTTAATGAATATAAATTTCCAATGTACAGCTTATGGATTACAATGGCTTCCCCCTCCCATAACTTCCCTCCCACCCACAACCCTCCCCTCTCCTGCTCCCTTTCCCCTTCCATTCACATCCAGATTCATTTTCAATTCTCTTTGTATACAGAAGATCATTTTAGTATATATTAAGTAAAGATTTCAACAGTTTGCACCCACATAGAAACACAAAGTGAAACATACTGTTTGAGTACTAGTTATAGCATTAAATCACAATGTACAGCACATTAAGGACAGAGATCCTAAATGAGGAGCAAGTGCACAGTGACTCCTGTTGTTGACTTAACAAATTGACACTCTAGTTTATGGTGCCAGTAACCACTCTAGGCTCTCGTCATGAGTTGCCAAGGCTATGGAAGCCTTCCAAGTTCGCCGACTCTGATCTTATTTAGACAAGTTCATAAAAGACAGGGTGAGGATAGTAACCAATGACCCTGAGAGTAGCATTAACCAGGTCTTATACAGCATTAAGTGGGGAAGAGGACCATCAGTACACACAGGTTGGGAGTAGAGCCATTGGAGGTAGAGTAGAGGTTATGATTACGAAGGAATGAGGCCCAAGTGCGCTAGACAGGGCCTAGAACAAAGGACAGAGTCATTATTAGAGGAGCTAAGAAAGGTGCTGTCTAAGCTACAATGAAGTTTTCTGATTGAGAGGCAAATAGAACCTGATAGAAGGGGCTTGATAATAATCTGGTGGGCTTTAGGCCTTGTAAGTTAAGAGGCCCAGACCTATCTATCTCTTCACATGGGGTACATCCTAAGGGAGGTGTGAACCTCCTAGGGGAAGGCACTCTGTTGACTTTCATTACTTGGCTGGCCTGGGAGGAGAGCTGGCCAGGTAAAGGCAGGTGGCATCTCTAACAAGAAATTTACAGTTCTGCCTGCAATGTTGCTGACCCTACTTGGCTATCTCCGCAGCTGCAGTGGTCACTTTGGAAGCTGGGCTGAGTTAAGGGCTTTTCAGCTTAGAGCCAATCAGATCTGTGGCTCTGACCTGGCATCCTTCGACTCCAGGGCAGGTCCATTTCCAGTGATCCAACTCTTGGCTGGCATAGCTGCCAGGGCTCTTCACAAGTTGACTTCTGCTGAAGCCCAGGCTTACCACTTTGAAAGCCACTGCAGTGGACTGGCCTGTTGGGTCTGCTTGAGGGCAGATCACTGTACAGATCAGCCATTAATAGGCCTGCCACCCATTGCTTCTGATGCCTAGCTTTCTTTTCCTCCTGGTTTGTGTTAAAGCAGACCAGAGGATGCAAGTCAAGGGAGTGCCCGTGTCCCATCTCTAATCTTCGGTGGGCTGAACTACAAGTCTATAGTCACAGGCATGTACTGTAGTAGTTTTCCTAAGGTAGACAATGCCCATGAGGAAAATTATATTCTCACTTAAAAACTTTCTTTCCCTTTGGTCTGAAAGGGAGGTTTTTTTCTACTTACTGTATACTTCGCTGATGGCGAAGTAAATCTAGCTATGAGATTATTATTAAAACTCTTATTTTGGCTATGCTATTACAGAAAAATGTTAGCCATCTCTTTTATAAGGTCTAAAGATTAAATTGTGTGTCCTACAGATCCCTTCATAATAGAATTAGTTTCCTACCTTGAGGGGAATTGAGAAATGAAAGAACAAGTTGGGCTTAGAATAGAGAAATGAGGGAGCAAGTCCTAGATCGCTTGCTGACAATAGCAATATTACATGAATACTTGGCAAACAGTTTCAACCATTAGCTAACAACTTAAGAAAACATTTACCAGAAGGTCCAATGCTTTCTATAAATTTTAAGAATCATGTATTTGAAAACACCTCTTAAATATCTAACATGCTGTAGTTTGTTTAACCAGTAAACTTAAGCACAAACATATAAAATGTTTTTAGTTTCTTTCTACCAACAAGTATAAAACATATGATACACAGATTCAGGTCACACAAATTAAAATGTATCTTTGATTAATTTTAGCAGCTTAAATTTATGGACAATCTTATCTATAAGCCATTTAATATAAAACTCTTAATAAAATTTTCCCATGTGGACATACAATATGTACACACATATAACATAACATAATAGACCAATATAGCAATTTTAATAATAGCTTTGAGACGTGGGCAGAGAGAGAGAAACTCGTGTCTGTATCAGTCCCTTTTCTCTCTCTCTCTCTTCTAGTTAGCCTGGTGAACTTTTCCCCACAGAGTTTCAAGCCTCGTTCCCTCTAGTCTCCTCTTTCTACTTTCCCACCGGTGTCTCGGGCTATTGAGGTTCACCTCACCTCGCATTCCAACGCTGGTGTGATGAGTCTGCTGCTGGTGTCCCGAACTGTGGGCTCCCAGGCTCTCCACACAGATCCACTGTGAATCGCTAGTTCCAGAAGAGTTTCTTCTGCTGTTTCTTCCCCTACTCTTCCTTGAACCTACAGTATCTCCACTTTTATTAAACTGTCTCTTCCCAGACTATCAGTGTGCTCCCTTCCTAATCCGCCATCTTGCTGTCTGATGAACAACTTAGTACATTATCCCTTAGTATTTTTTTGTCTGTTCTACTTATACTATTGGTTTAATTCTGTAATTAATACACAGTTATTCTTAAGTGTTGAAACTTAACTGAAAACTGATCCCTGTTAAATATAAGAGTGGGAATAAGAGAAGGAGGAGATATACAGTTTGGGACATGCTCAAGCTGACTTGCCCCAAAAGGTGGAGTTAGAAACATACCAGGGGATTCCAATTTAATCCCATCAATGCCATCTCACTAGTCCATTTGATCAATTTCTATTCACAATTGATCATAATGATAGGTCTAAAAATCAAAGGGATCACATAAACAAGACTAGTGTCTGAAAATACTAACTGATAGAACAAAAAAGGGAGAGAATGATCCAACATGGGAAGCAGGATATACAGCAGACTCATAGAAAGGCAGATGTCCTAAACAGCACTCTGGCCTCAGAATCAGCCCTTAAGGCATTCGGATCTGGCTGAAGTGCCCATGAGAGTATTTTAGGCATGGAAAGCCAAGACATTCTGGAAAAAAAAAAGAAAAAAAAAACCACCTAAATGAAATATCTCTGCAAGTGAGATCCCAGTGGAAAGAACAGGCTATCAAAGAAGGAGGTACCTTTCTCTGAAGGGAGGAGAGAACTTCCACTTTAACTATGACCTTTTCTAAATATGATAAGAGTTGGTGAACTCAAAAGGCTTCCATAGCTTTGGCAACTCATGACAAGAGCCTAGGGTGATTACCGAGGCCATAAACAAGAGTGTCAATTTGTTAAGTCAACAACAGGAGTCACTGTGCACTTACTCCTTATGTAGGATCTCAGTCCTTAATGTGCTGTACATTGTGATTTAATGCTATAACTAGTACTCAAACAGTATGTTTCACTTTGTGTTTCTATGTGGGTGCAAACTGTTGAAATCTTTACTTAATATATACTAAACTGATCTTCTGTATATAAAGAGAATTGAAAATGAATCTTGATATTAATGTGTATGTATAAATGTCTACATTTAAAGTAAATATGTCAAAATACTAAAAACGTATAAAATTAAAGAAAAATGGGACATCCTAGAAGGAAAAGCCCAGAAAAAAATATTTATAAAGAGAAAATAGTAAAATCAAAACCATAATAAGAATATGAGAAATATACAACATGGTAAAAGGTTTATTATGTGTCATTATACTCTCAAAAAAGAAAATGAAGAGTCAAGTACTACAACTGATGAAGAGCATCAACCTGTATTTAAAAGGAGTTCAGTAAACCCCAAGATGGATAAACATGAAGAAAACCATACCTAGACATAGGATGGCCAAAGTAATGAAAACAAATTGTAAAACTCTGTGAAAACTGCTGAAAAATACCAGAAATAAAGAGAAACTAATTCCAATTCTTCTCAAGTTATTTAAAACTATTGAAAGGGAGGGAATCCTCCCAAACTCCTTCTATGAAACCTGCATCCCATTAATTCCTAAGCCAGAAAAAGATACAACAGAGAAAGAGAACTGTAGACCAATAACCCCAATGAACATAGATGCAAAAATCCTCAAGAAAATATTAGCTAATTGAATCCAATAACACATCAGAAAGATCATTCACCCTGTCCAAATGAGATTTATCCCTTGTATGCAGGGATTGTTCAACATTTGCAACTCAATAAATGTGATATATCACATTAACAAACTGAAGATCAAAACCATATGGTTATTGCAATAGATTCAGAGAAAGCATTTGATAAAATACAACACTCTTTCATGATGAAAACCTTAAGCAAATTGGGTAGAGAAGGAATATTCCTCCACATAATCAAGACAATTTATGACAAACACATGGCCAGCATCTCACTGAATGCAGAAAAGCTGGAGGCATTCGCCCTACGATCCAAAGCCTGACCAGGATGCCCACTCTTTCCATTGCTATTTAACATAGCCCTGGAAGTTTTAGAGCCATGAGGCAAGAAAAAAAGAAATCAAAGGTATACAGATTGGAATGGAAGAAATCAAACTATCCCTATTTGCAGTTGACATGATTCTATATTTGGGGATCCAAATAACTCCCCTAAGAGGCTATTGGAACTCATAGAGGAGTTTGGTAAAGTGGCAGGATGGAAGATGAACACAGAAAAACCAATAGCTTTTGTATACACAGAGAATGTTATGGCTGAGAAAGAACTTTTAAAGATCACTCCCATTTACAATAGCTCCAAAAAGAATTAAATAAAGGTCAAAGATCTCTACAAAGAAAGTTGCAACACACCAAAGTGATAAATAGAAGACGACATTGAAAAATGGAAAAAGTCTTTCATGTTCATGGATTGGAATAATCAATATCAAAATGTCTATACTGCAAGAAGCAATTTACAGATTCAATGCGATCCCAATCAAAGTACCAATGACATTCTTTGCAGATCTAGAAAAAAATGATAAAATTCATACAGAAACACAAGAGACCCTGAATAGCTCAAGCAATCTTATACAATAGAAACAATGGTGGAGGATTCACAATACCTGATTAAGAAGTATTACAGGGCAGTTATAATCAAAACAGCCTGGTATTGGCACAAAAACAGACTTGTAGACCAATGGAACAGAATAGAAATTCTAAATATCAGTCCATGCATCTACAACCAACTTAGCTTTGAAAAAGGAGCCAAAAATCAATCCCTGGAGCAAAGACAGTCTCTTTAACAAATGGTGCTGGGGAAACTGGATCTCCACATGCAGAAATATGAGACAAGATCCCTACCTTACACCTTATACAAAATCCATTCAAAATGGACCAAAGACCTAAATCTATGAAATAATATCCTCAAATCATTAGGGAACATTGGGGAAACTCTGCAAGACATTGACATAGGCAAAGACTTCTTGGAATAGACCTTAGAAGCACAGGAAATCAAAGCCAAAATTGACAAATGGGATAACATCAAGCTGAGTAGCTTCTGCAGTGCAGAAGTAACACTCAGCAAAGTGAAGAAGGAAACAACAGTATGGGAGAAAATATTTCCAAGCTATACAACTGATAAAGGATTAATATCCATAATCTATAAAGAGCTCAAGAAACTCAACAAAACAAAAAATCCAGTTAAGAAATGGGCAGAGGACCTGAACAGACATATTTCAAGAGAGAAAATTCTAATGGCCAACAGACACATGAAAAATGCTCAGGATCACTAGCCATCATGGAAATGAAAGTCAAAAACCACAATGAGGTTTTACCTCACTCCATTAGAATGGTTCTCATTCAAAAACCAATAAACAAATGCTGTTGAGGATATGGGGAAAAAGGTACCCTAATCCACTGTTGTTGGGAATGTACACTGGTACAGCCACTGTGGAAGATAATATGGAGATACCTCAGAAATCTCCATATAGACCTACCATTTGACCCCGCCATCCAAATCCTGAGAATTTATCCAAACCAAAAGAAATCAGGATATGAAAGAGTTATCCATATCCCCATGTTCATCACTGCTCAATTAACAGCAGCTAAGATATGGAATAAACCCAGATGTCCATCAATTATTGACTGATAAAGGAATCATGGTATATATATATATACTATGGAGTACTACTCAGCTGTAAAAAAGAAAGAAATCCTGTCTTTTGCAACATGATAGAAGCAACTGGAAACCATTATACTTTATGACATAAGCCAGTTCTCAAAAGATAGATATCATATGTTTTCACTGATCTGAGGTAACTAATATAGTGCCTGAAATGTAATATATTGGAGAGAAATGGACATTTTGAGATTTGCTGATTGTTTACAGCCCTTGTCTCTTCCATTGAGGAACAGGGTTTTTTTTCCCCTCTTCATACTGTCTGTTGAACTCTTTTACTTAGTGTAGGGTTAACTATATGATCATTAAGTAAACTGAAAATAGATCTTTGTAAAAACTAAGAATGGGAATGTGAGAGGGAGGAGGAAGGTTTGGAGCATGGGCAGGAGGGAGGGTGAATATCACTATGTTGCTAAATCTATATAAATTAAATACATGAAGCTCGTATAACTTAAATAAGATTCAGGAAAAAAAAAGCTGTGTGAAGAGACAAACATAGCATGGAGATTCATTCTGCTGGTGTGATCCCAAACAGAGGCATCGTGATCTGGGGTGAACGGTGATGGCAGCAATTTCCCATTTATGTCACAGTATTATAGCTACTACCAGACCAGCTCTGGGATATGCTATTCTGGGTGTGACTTTTGAATACTTAATCCAGAACTTGCTTCTCTGCCCCTTCCAAGATTTTATGAACTATCTAAAATTCAGTTAATTAGTACTCCTTGCTTACAATAACCAGAGTGGCTTCTGCTGTGTGCAACTAAAAACACTGCCACAGATGATGTCAGGGTCCTGCTATGCTATTCTAACTGACCTGCTTACTGAGTGCAGGTCAAAAATGAGCAGCAGCCAGAACGAGTGATGACTCATCCCTGTCCTGGTCCAAGCTGGAATTGATCCTGCTGGCACAAAGGCTCCGTATTAGATCACATTTTGGGCAGGCTGACCACAAAAAAGTAAAAAAGTGTATCTATCAGTCACATGACCTAAGGAATTAGTTGCAGAGGAAAATAAATGCTTTCACCACCTAACAGTCTATCAGTGGCCACAAATGTAATTTACTCTTATTTCTGAGATCATCTCATGGGGTATGTCCTTGGTAATAGGGGATATAGCAGGTTGCTTCTTGAGCATTAGTGATCCCCACATAACACATTTCCCTGATCAGAGATAAAAAACATTATAATTGGAGAAACTTGGATGTCCGCTGTACCAAAGGAATTGGCAAGGATTCAGTAGATTCTGCCAGCTTATGGCATTTCTTCCTGAGTGTCTTGGTGAGGTCAACTGTGCCATGCACCATCAGCATGATTAGCGTCAGTGATGAGTTCCTTGCATTACTGGCTTCCCTAGAGTCTCTGCAGCTGGGGGCATTCACAGAGAAGTTCCCTGTGGTTGACCATGGATATATTATCAGCAGAGGGAAGAGAGCTCTGAGCAACCAGAGGCTCAATGCCAGAGTGATTTTTGGTCACAGCAGCAGATGGCATTCCTCTAAACAGCTATATTGTGCTATCTGTGGCTCTTGGCAGGTAGCTAATTGAAATTCCTCAGGGTTTGGAGACTTGATGAATCTATGTATTAGCTCCAAGTAAAATATTCCAAGTATTCCTACTCTAAAAATGTCTTCGTTTTTCAAGCATATTTGTTAGCAATGGGGTCTATTTTGTAAAGTTTAAAAGATGCTGTATGTTTTTAATGTTCTTTGTAATGAGAGCCTTATATTTCAGTGGCAAGTCATAATAACATCTCACAAGATGTTTTGCAAATGAAGATACTTGGTCTAGAATATAGATGTTTGTATTTTACAGTGACTTTATGCAATAAAACTTCAGGCAGCCACAATCTCAAGGACTGGATAAGTTAAGAAGGAAAGTCACAATTTGGAGTTGGAAAGCCAGTTATTTTTAATACCAGTTAAAAATAAATACAGGCTATTAAAATTTTTAAATATGTCTGGTAGAACAGCATAGAGAATCTAGAAATAGATTCATACATCAAAAGTCAGCTGATTTTTAACAAAGATGCAAAGCTAATTCAATGGAAAATGGGTAGTCATTAAAAAATTATGTGAACCATTGAATATCCACACACAAGCATAAATCAGCATCAATATACACTTCATGTCACCAAATTAACTCAAAATGATTTGTAGGAAAAATGTCCATACCACCCAAAGCAATTTACGAATTCAGTGTGATTTCAATCAAATGCCAAGGGCACTTTTCTCAGCTCCAGAAAAAAATTATGCTAAAATTCATATAGAAACCCAAGTCACCCTGAACTGCTAAAGCAATCTTAACAAAAACAAAGCCAAAGGCATCACAATACAAGATTTCAAGACAAACTACAGGGCAGTTATAATCAAAACAGCCTGGTACTGGTACAATAAAAATAGACATCTAGTCCACAGGAATAGAATAGAAACCTCACAAATTAATCCACATGTCTGCAACCAACTAATCTCTGACAAATGGGCCAAAATCAATACCTGGAGAAAGGAAAGTCTCTTCAACAAATGGTGCTGGGAAAATTGGATGTCCACATGCAGAAGAATGAAACAAGACTTTGAGCTTACTCTTTATACAAAAAAATAAACACAAAATGAATCAAGGATCTAAATCTATGACCTGATTCCATTTGCCAGGGGGAAACACTGGGGAAACTTTGTAAGACATTGGCATAGGCGGACTTCTAGGATGAGACTCCAAAAATCATAGGCAGTAAAAGCAAAAGTAGACAAATGGGATTACATCAAACTCAGGAACTTCTGCATGGTAAAGGAAACACTCAATAAAGAGGCAAGTGACAGAATGGGAGAAAATATTTGTGAACTATGCAACTGATAAAGAATTAATATCCAGGATATGTAAAGAGCTCGAGACAGCAACAAAACAAAAAATGCAATTAAGAAATGGGCTAAGGACATGAACAGGCATGTTTCAAAGGATGAAATATAAATGGCTAAAAGACATGAAAAAATGTTCAGGATCACTAGCTATCAGAGAAATGCAAATAAAAACTACAATGAGGTTTCACCTCACCCCAGGAATGGTTATCATCCAAAAGTCAAAAAATAAATGCTGACAAAAATGTGAGGGGAAAAGGTACCTTAATTCACTGTTGGTGAGATTATAAACCAGTACAACCATCAAGGAAGACAAAATGGAGACTCCTCAGAAATCTGGAAATAGATATACCATATGACCCAGCCTTCCTACTCCTGGGAATTTACCAAAATGAAATGAAATTAGCATATGAGTTATCTAACCCCTATGCTTATTGAAGCTCAATTCACCATAGCTAAGTATGGAATCAACCCAGATGTCCATCAACTGGATAAAGAAAATGTGTATACACACACACACACACACAATGGAGCACTACTCAGCCATAAAAAATGAAATCCTCTTTTGAAACAAAATGGATATAACTTGAGACCATTATGCTTAGTGAAATAAGCTGGTCCCCAAAAGACAAATATCATGTTTTCTGATTTGTAGTAGTTAATACAGAATACAAAAAATATAGAAGAATGAAAACTATCCTCTTATGATTTGGTTATTGTTTATAGCCCCTGTCTATTTCTGTGGAACAGTGGTTTTTCTGTTTTTCGCTGAACACTATTGTTAGTGGCACATTAAACCTGTGATTATAAAGTGAATTGAAATGTTATTACCAAAATTAATGGAAGGAAAAAGAAGGAAGTAAGGGGTGTTTGAGGGAGTGAGGAAGAGAAGGATGTATGCTATCTTCTTAGAATTATATCTATGAAAGACATGAAATCTGACCGCTTTGTATGAATAAAAATTAAAAGGTAAAACCTGTAAAACATAAGGATAGACAGCATAAACTAAAATATTCATGACTTTGCATTTCCTAGACACTATGTCAAATGAACTATCCCTAGGTGAAAAAAATTGAAAAGTTTATGTCCTCAAAATTGTTGGAAGATTTTATTTGCATGTATCTCATAAAAATATTAGGACCATCATAATTCTTCCCACCATTCCCACCCTCTCACCCACTCTTCCACCCCTCTTCCTCCGACCTCTCCTTTTTAGTCTAAGAAAAATGGAATTAAAAAAAATTAAGAAAACTGGTCCTCTATGGTCTAGACAAGGGTTGTTGTATGTTATTGCTTCTTGAAGGTGATTTCACTCCCCCTGCCTCTTTTCTCTTCCTTCCTTCCCCTTTTCTTTTAGAAACTTAATTATCTTTAAAGAAGAACCCAAGGATGATACATCCTTTGTGAACTCTTAGATATGACTATAACTTATGAGACATAATAATATCCTCCATTTAATACACTAAAAGGAAATGATTCTTGAGAACAAGTTTTACTATTAAGTCTCATGATACAACTCTTTATGGACAGAGGTCCTGCATGGGAAGTTAGTGCACAGTGACTCTTGTTTATTTATCAAATAACACTCTTATGTATGACATCAGTGATCACCCAAGGCTTTTGACACATGCTGCCTTGGTTATTGAAGCCTTTTGGATCTACTAGCTTTCTCTTCCCTTCAGAGAAAAGTACATCCTTATTTGGTAGCCACTTCTTTCTGTTGGGGTCTCACCCACAGGGGTTCATTTTGTCAGAGTGTCTTGGCTTTCCATACCTGAAATGTTCCCCCTGGGCTTTTCAGCCAGGCCAGAATGCCTTAAGGGCTGATTCTGAGGTCTGAGTGCTACTTAAAGTGATTGTCATTCTATGAGTATGCTATATGGACTGCTTCCCATGTTGGTGACTTTGTTCCTGTTTTTTTTTTTTTTTGACAGGCAGAGTGGACAGTGAGAGAGAGAGAGACAGAGATAAAGGTCTTCCTTTTCCCTTGGTTCACCCTCCAATGGCTGCCGTGGCCGATGTGCTGTGGTGGGCACACCGCGCCAATCCAAAGCCAGGAGCCAGGTGCTTCTCCTGGTCTCCCATGTGGGTGCAGGGCCCAAGGACTTGGGCCATCCTCCACTGCACTCCTGGGCCATAGCAGAGAGCTGGCCTGGAAGAGGGGCAACCGGGACAGAATCCGGTGCCCCAACCAGGACTAGAACCCGGTGTGCTGGTGCTGCAGGCAGAGAATTAGCTTATTGAGCCGCGGCACCAGCCGACTTTGTTCCTTTTCAATTCCATTATTATTTCCAAACACTTAGTCCTATTTATATGTTCACTTTATCACTAAATCCTATCTATTTGATCTTTATAACACTTAAGCTGCTATTTTTACCAGCCAGCTTAAGAGAATTTGGGGTCCCATGACAAGTTGTTAAGCTGTACCCTTAGAATTAAGATGTAGGAATATTTGCAGAACTTTACTGCTTTGCAGTTACGAACTTCATACATTTCACAGTTACAAGTTTATGATCTTGGTAATTCTGGAAGACACTTATAATACAATAAGAAGACATGTCATCCTCTAGAAGGAACTTCCTCCAGGTCTACCATGTAGGGGCAGGGGCCCAGGCACTTGGGCCATCTTCTACTGCTTCCTCAGGTCATAGCAGAGAGCTGGATAGGAAGAGGAGCCACCAGACATGAACCATGTTATGCTGGTGCCACAGCTCTGGCCCAGGAGTTCTTTATACTTTTAAACATGTACTTGTCATATATGAGATAGCAATCCTATTCAGAGATGTTTGCTTATTCTTAATGAAAACATATGTTGACCCCCAAATCCTTATATGGGCATTTATAGCAAGCTTACTTATAATTAATAAAATTTGAAGCATCACAAATGCCTTCAACCAGGGAAGGGATAAATAAACTGATAGTGCCCAACAACAGGATATTTACTCAGCAATAAAAAGCAATGTATTATGAATACATATAATGACACAAATATCAAGATGTATTATTTTAAGTGAAGAAAGTCATATACAAAATGCTACATTTTACAAGATACTTTACAAAATTCCCTGAAATGGAATTAAGTATGTAGTTTTCATGCAAAACAATTTTGAAGTCTATGCATATGAGGCATCCTCAAAAACTCATGGAATGAATAGTATGGAAAATTTATGTGTGGGTTTTGATCCCATTTATATGATCTTGCAAAGACAAAACTACAGGAACAAAAAGATCTGTGGATGCCAGGGCATTAAATGGAGGGATTTTCTCAGGCGTTAGGAAGGAGAGGGCCACACTGATGCCCTTCATGCTTATTTTCCAGGAATTGCATACTCTGGTCCAACTACTCCCATGACCCAGATCTTAACAATGGGGTCTATTCCAGCACTTGATATCCAGTCAGAATTAAGAAGGTATTACTATGACTAAAAAGAATAAATAAAAAGGTCAACTCATAGACTCTCGCTGCAAGTTATCAGCAAGGAGTTTGGGCAGTACCTGCCTCCCTAAGAAAAGGGAGATCACCTCTGCTTCAGGTATCCAATACAATTCTCTATGGCCTCTTTTCTCTAAGAACAACCAGGCCCCATTGAGCTTCATTCTCTGGCAAAGCTGTCTATGACTATTTTTTTTTCCAGGAAAAGTTCAGGGAAAAGGAAAGATTAGGTGAAATGGTAGCTGTTGTCCTTTGCTTTTTTCATTCCTTCTGTATTCTTCTTCATTTGTGGTTCTTCTTCTACTTGCTCTGTGGTTGTTAAATATTTGTGCAATAAATAAATAAAACTTTGCTTTGGGAACCAGTAGATTATAATATGTTAAATCACTGTTTTTATAGGTCAGAAATGGTTATTAGAAATATCATATTGCATAACCTAAAATGTAGGTAGATGTGATGTACTGGCTTCTTTTGCATTATAGGAGTCTATGCATAATGGTATATTAACCGTGCAACTTTCTCTAGATTTGCTGTTTCCATGTAGCACATTAGGTAGTATCCCCAGTCCCTGCACCCCCTCTCCACAATCTCATTTGCTACATATGATGTGAACAATTGTTTATTGTTGGGCTCTGAACATATGTAGGGAAGGGTAATCTTTGCAATATTAATGCTTTACACAAATCCTAATCTTTGCCAAGTACGCCATAAACACCAGCATTAACTGAATATACCATTGAGTGAGCTGTATGTGCATCAAACCATCTTTTAAAATTTGTGCTATAGGAGATATCTTTTATAGCCATTTATGTTCTCTGATAATCTTTTTGTGTTTCAAATTGTTCACAGTTGACTGTGATATTTTCCATTTTTAAAATATTGCATTGTAAAATCTATTCATGGCAATCCCCATAATTTTTATAACCCCAGAGCTTATTCTGGTTTCTAAATATATCCTTCAACTAGAAGCTCAGCAGGAAGATGTATCTGCTTTTCGTAGCTGGCCTAGGTACCCCGACATTGTTTGATGGGAAACTTTAGGCAGTGAGTGAGGAGAAAAGTGCACAGAAAGACTCAAGTCTGGATTCCCTGCTCTTAGTTCTAGATGCCACAGGAAATCTTTAATCAAAGGATTTCAAGGTCCGAATTGATAGTTTGCAAGTGGACAGCTGAGGGTATCTTTTAAATGTATGATTTACTTTCTTTCTTCTTCTTCTTTTTTTTTTTAAAGAGAGAGACAGAGAGACAGAGAGAAAGGTCTTCCTTTTCCCTTGGGTCACCCCGCAATGGCCGCTGCGGCCGGCGAGCTGCGGCCGGCGCACCGCGCTGATCCGAAGCCAAGAGCCAGGTGTTTCTCCTGGTCTCCCATGCGGGCAGGGCCCAAGCACTTGGGCCATCCTCCACTGCACTCCCTGGCCACAGCAGAGAGCTGGCCTGGAAGAGGAGCAACCGGGACAGAATCTGGCGCCACAACCAGGACTAGAACCCGGAGTGCCGGCACTGCAGGCAGAGGATTAGCCTATTGAGCCGTGGCGCCAGCCCCGTATGATTTACTTTCATAAAACTCTATACGAAAATGGGAAATGACCTAAACTAGCTACTGAAAGTAATCTTTGTTTTGATGTCTAGATGTCTATTGTATTCAGTACATTTCTACCTAGAAGAGCATGCAGTACTCTGTACACAGTGACCCCCTTAGCATTCGTTCCCAGACTGCTGCTCATAACCAAGTGGGTTCCCATTAGAATACTTCTATTGTAAACCACTTGAGGAAATCCCTGTTTTGTAAATGTGTGAAACAGTGTATATTGAATTTCTCCCATATTGTCTTATTATAGCAAATGTTTCATTTGGTGAGCATGCCTTTCTGGAAGTTCGTTTTTGTGGCTGAGAGAGGCAGACTAGTGAAGGGAGAAAGCTCAACAAAAAATGAGAAAAGTGATCTGTCAGTGCCTGAGGCATTTATAATAAAGAGAAAAACATTTCTGGGCATGAAAGGATCATAAGAGACATGTTAAAAGTGATTCTTCTGGGCTCTCTGCCTATTTTTTTTACTTTCTGTGAGATGGAATTTGTAAAAGACATATGTTGCTTGTCTGAGTATTTGAAAATGGTACAAGTTGCTTGTTGCTAATATATCTAGTGATTTTTACAAAAACAGTGTCCTTTGTACAAGAGTACTTCAAAAGGTGTATGGAAAAACAAAATTAAATAAGTGTTTTCATGCAGAAGATGTTGAAATTGATGTTTTTTTCATAATATGCATTTTCCATGATTTAGTGAAGATTCCTTCATATACATGTTTTTTTTTTAATTTAATTTTTAAAGATTCATTTATTTACTTGAAAGAGTTACACACAGAGAGAAGGAGAGGCAGAGAGAGGGAGGTCTTCCATCCACTGGTTCCAGGAGCCAAGAGCTTCTTCCAGGTCTCCCACGTGGGCACAGGGGACCAAGGACTTGGGCCATCTTCTGCTCTCCCAGGCCATAGCAGGGAGCTGGATTGGAAGTGGAGCGGTCGGGACTTGAACCGAAGCCCATATGGGATGCCAGCACTGCTATGCCACAGCACTAGCCCCATATACATGGGTTTCTAAAAGCACCAAAATAAAAATTAGATTTTCATTCTGTTTTCCATGAATTATTAACAAATGAATTCATATAATACACTATTTATTCATTTACTCATTTTGCTCACTCAACAAATACTTGTTGTTTAACTATAGTGTGCCAGGTCCTGGGCACACAGGGATGAATAAGATGTCCTTAAGGACCACAGATTCCCATAGAAGAGACCTACACATAAACACTGGGTTAGTCTAGTGTGTGGTGAAGTATGTATAAAAATCATGGGAGCATAGAGGGAATGCTCAGAGCCCATCTGAGAGGGGCAGCAGCAGTAAACACTGGAAGAGGCAACCATTTGAACAAAATCTTCAAGGCTGAGAAGTTAGAGTATGTTCCAGGCCATGAAGACGGATGAACCAGTCTTCCACAGATCAGGAACATGTCAGGGCACAAAAGCACTTGGGTGGTGCTTCTTTCAAAGTGTGGGGCAGGGGGAAATTGAGAGAAGGGCTGGAGAAGTGGGTATGTGATTGGGTCTTGCAGGGCCTTTGTGAGGTGCCAAGCAGTGGGGTGTACATGTGTGATGAGGAGCCCTTGAAAGGCTTCTGCAGGAGACAGTCTGGTGTTAAGATGAGTCTGCTGGCTGGAGTGTGGGGGTACAGGTAGATTTTATGGAGAGAGGCTTAGAGCACAAGATGGCCATTGGGCTTCCATTGCCATTGTCCGGCTGAAAGATGCCAGTAGTCTAAACAAGAGTGATGGTGAAGCAGATGATGACACAGGGTGAAGGAGTATTTAGAAAATTAAATAGGCAGAACTGGATGAGGATGAAGAAAGAGCCAATGTGCTTAGGTTTCTGCTTTTATTACTGGATGGGTGGATTTATTTATTCACTCAATGTTTAGTCAATGCTTAGAATCCTGATTAACAGGGAGTCAAATGTGGAAACAGCTCCCAAATTCCTATCCTCTGGGAGGCTTGTTTCTAAGGGAAGGTGGAACGACTATCAAGAAAAGTAAGTAAAAATACATAATGATAAGTGTTAGGGAAACATATTAAGCAAAGAGAAGGATATGAAGTCAGGAGAAAGGGAAGTGTTGTAACTTAGATATTGAGAAGATAGAAATTGAGTAAAATTCTGAAAGAAATGAAACAGCCAGCTACACATTTAGGGGAAAATAAATGATAGACAGAAGAGCAAAACAAAACAAAACAAAAAAACAACACCCCACCTATTGTATTTGAGGAGTAGCAATTAGAATAGTGTGGTTGGAGTGAACAAGGGATGATGTGATCTGACTTCAACAGTCTAATTGAATTCCCCTGACTTCTGGTTTGAAAATAGAGTTGAGAGTAGCTAGAAGATCCATTAGAAAATTCTGCAGTAAAGCAGGCTAGAGATCACAGCATGAAACATGAATATATGACAACTTGCACTGCTTGGTGCGGCATGGCCTCTGCCCAGTGTTTCCCAGCTTCCTTCCTCTCCCAGCTTGTGTTGGTGGCCCCAGTTCACTCTCTTCTCCGCCAACTTCCATCTTCAAGCTTCCTCTCTGTGCCTTACCCTCCGTATTGATTTCTCACTTGGCCCTCCCAAGCATACCACCCCACCATGCTCTACCTTTTTCTCAACCACATGATATAGGTCAGCCCACCTGTTACCCTGAGATTGTCAGAACCAACTTTGTTTTTTTTTTTTTTTTTTTTTGACAGGCAGAGTTAGACAGTGAGAGAGATAGAGAGAAAGGTATTCCTTTCTGTTGGTTCACCCCCCAAATGGCTGCTACGGCCGGCACGCCGTGCCAATCCGAAGCCAAGAGCCAGGTGCTTCCTCCTGGTTTCCCATGCGGGTACAGGGCCTAAGCAGTTGGGTCATCCTCCACTGCCTTCCCGGGCCACAGCAGAGAGCTAGACTGGAAGAGAAGCAACCGGGACAGAATCCGGCGCCCCAACCGGGACTAGAACCTGGGGTGCCAGCGTTGCAGGTGGAGGATTAGCCAAGTGAGCCGGGCCAGAACCAACTTTTGACAATAGTTTCCTTGGTTTTAAGCACTCGATGTTATCCTTCAACATAATTTAGGTTTGCTTGTTTGGATTTTTGTGAACAGAATCAAATAATTTCCATTGTTCCAGACCCTTGCTAATGTGTATTTACCAACCTGCTGCATGTTTTGTGATTGTGTTGTAGTTTTAATTGTCAGTTCTGATTTCTAATTGAGGAATTTTATCATGTTTAATGGCTATTTAGATTTTGTCTTTGTGAAATTACCTGTTAAAGTTTTGCCTGTTTTCTTCCTGTTGGTTTGATCTTTTAAAAATATGGTACTTGTTCATTAAATATCTAAGTATTAGCTCTTTGGGAGTTATTTGTATTTCAGGCATGTTTTTCTAGTCAGTATCTCTCATTTTCATGTATCTTTCTATTAAGTTTTTAATTTTTTACATGATGAGTTTATCAATATGTCTTTTATGATTAGTGCTTTCATATGTTATGCAAAAAAATCTCTTCCACCTTTTAAAGGCATTAAATCTATTTTCATTTTAATTTCCTAAAACCTGATACTCTGGCCTGTGATCTACTTGAAAGGTTTTTTTTTTTTTTTTCCTAGTTGTATGAGTTAAGGAAGCAAATGGTATTCTTCTTCTTATGGGTACTCAATTACCCTGGTGCCTTTTGTCGTAAGGTCTGTCTTTTCCCACAGCTTTGCAGTTCCAGCTGTGCCATAAGCCCAGGGTCTGTAAATGTGTGGATCTTTTTCTTGACTCTCCATTTTGTTTCATTTGTGTACATGGAATCTGTGGGCCAACATTATCCTGCCTTAGTTATAACTTTGTAATAAGTGTGGATTTACCATAGGAACAAAACCAAAGTAGAAAGATTTGCTCTAACTGTCTTACTAATTCTTAGAACTTCACATTACGTTTTAAAAACTGACAAATTCTAAGAAGGAAATCCTGTTGAGGGGTGATTAAGGTTGCAACAAATACATTCATAAATTTGAACAAATGAGGAGCTTTACAAAATAAGGAATATGGTCTATGTTTTCACTTAGTTTTAATATTAATTTCTCATCACGTTTTATTGTCCTATATATCTCTTGCTAGATTATTTCTACATTTTTTATGCTATTGAAAATAACTTTATAAAGTTTTATATCTAATTTTGCTAGAAAAATTGATGTATATTGATTTTATAAGTGAACTTGATATACTAAAATATGTAAAGTATTATCAATTCCAGTAGTTTACCTGTAAGTTATATTAAATCTATATATCAAATATCAAGGAGTGATAATTTTGTTTTCTAATGTTTATATCTTTTATTTATTTTTCTTACCTCTAATACTTTTTGACTAGAAGTGTTGGCTAAGGCTACCTTTGCCTTCTTCCTGATCTCAAAGAGAACATTTTTCTCTTTCAAATAAATAATAATTTTAAAAAAAAAGAGTTAAAGAGAGAGGGATAGATAGAAAGAGAAGTCTTCCATCTGCTAGTTCACACCCTAAGTGGCCGTAATGGCTAGGGCAGAGCCAGGCTGGAGCCAGGAGCAAGGGGCTTTGTCCAGGTCTCCCACGTGGAGTCAGGGACCCAAGCACTTGGGCCACCCTCCGCTGCTTTTCCCAGGGAAAAGCATTAGCAGGGAGCTGGATTGGAAGTAAAACATCTGGGACACAAAATGCTGCCCATATGGAATGCCAGAGTGCAGGCAGAGGCTTACCCACTGCGCCACGACTCTGACCCCAAGGAGGTTCTCTTAATTCATGTTTGCTAGAATTATATGTTTGAATGTATGCGTATGTGTGTATATGGCATAATAAAAATCTTTCTATTTTTATGCTTACAATCTTTTCTGTATTTCCCTTCTACTTTATATTCTAGCTTTATTCTGGAGAGTTTCTTCTATCTTCCAGGTGGACAATTTTATCTTCGGCTATTTCTATTTCTAGTCTGCTATTAAACCCATCCACTTAATTCTTAATATTGAAGATTGTAATTTTCAGTTCAGTTTTTTTATTTGCTTCAAAAACTTTAAATGTCAGTGTTCATAGTTTCCAATTCATTTCTTAAAAATGTTAAGCTCAGCTTTCATCTCCATAGGCAGAGTAAGCATTGTTTTACTGTCTATTTCTAAAAATTCTTGCAGATGACTTCTGTTTTGCTGGTTCTGTCTCATGTCACTTCTCTTCCTGTAACTTGTGCTTTGGGCATTTAGTAGATATTGAATTTAAAATACTCTTATAAATGATTTGATGCTGAGGTGATATTACTTTCATTTAGACAATATGCTACTGACTGAAAGTGAGAAGAGTCCAGCACCAAGGCTTGAAGATTTCTGAAACATTCAAATCTTAAAGGGGCCCAGGCCTTAACAGAGATTATTCCACTGAGATCTACAACCTTTGGTGAATCTAGGCTCCTTCTCCTATTCCGCTGGCTCTAAAAATCTACAACTGCCTCTAATTAAACACCTTCAGGCCAAAAGCTGGCTTCTACCACTGCCAACCCTCAAAACATATTTTTCCTCCATTATCTTTTGCAAAGCAAAAAATTTCTCCAGTTGATGAGGGCCCTCA
Organism: Lepus europaeus; assembly: GCF_033115175.1. Classification (NCBI taxonomy): domain Eukaryota; kingdom Metazoa; phylum Chordata; class Mammalia; order Lagomorpha; family Leporidae; genus Lepus; species Lepus europaeus. The sequence continues at coordinate 100,367,712 of NC_084827.1, read as the reverse complement.
ATGCTCTTCCCTTGGTTTTTAACAGAATAATCAGTGAATTTGAGTAGCTATACAAATTTCCAAAAGGAAATCTTCACTCCTTGCTTTAATCTTTTACCTTCTTGTTAGTGCTTCATGAAATTAGTAATTATTTAAATTTTGGCTCATTATTTTTTAGTTTTACAGAAAGTTTGATCTTAATTTATCTTTCATTATTGGTTTTAGTTTCAAATAAACTTAACTATATTTTTAAAAAATGAGTTAAGTTAAAGAAAAATTAATATCCACAACTTATCTGTGGATATGGTTAAAGGGGAACTCTAATTATGGAAGTTTGTCCAACTCTGGCATTGGGCATAGGACCAGAGATGCTAGTCAAATCAAGTTGGTTTATGTCTCATCTAGATCACTTACAACAATGTTACTATAGAACAAGTTACTTAATCGTTCTAAGCTTGTTTCCTTATACAAAAAAGAAATAAAAGACCTATTTAACTGCATTAAAAGAAGCCATGTAAGCCACAGGGCATAGTCATTGGCATTTAGTAAATCCTTCATAGCATCTAGTTATTATTTTCCCTAACTGTGAGTAAGAGAAAAAAATGGTAGCATATAGGTAGATCAAGCATAATTCCCCTTGACTGTAACAAAATATTAGCTTAATTTGGAACATTCTCAGTAAGTATGAGCTGTATTAGGAATAGGAATTGTTACTGCAAAGAATAAAGAGTGATTTAGAATAGCTCCCCAAGTCATCCAAATGCCTTTTTACATGAAAATAGTCAGCCCTGCTGTGAGTAGTCATTCAGGTTGTATAATGCCCAGTTTCATTTACCCTGCACAACTGTACATGATGGCCCTAGGAATGTGCATGAATGACGTATTCAATACATTTGCAATGATAATTTACAAACCAAATTGGACTCAGTGTTACAATTAAGCCCTAACAATTTTTGCTTAAGAAAGTTTCTTGAATCCTAGTTTCTGCTCTGGTATTAGCTACATGTGTGGGCTTGGAAAAATCACTTAATATTCCCAGGCCTCAATTTCTTCATCTATCAAAGAAGATAGATTAAATTATTTCTATATTGAAAATCCTATTATTTACCTGTAAAATGCAATGTTGGTAACTCTATTGTGGAGTTTCATCTTTGAGTGAGTTTGTAATATCAGTTGGATTGTTTGGATTTTGAATTTATAGGTTGATAATTAGCATTACTCATATTTTTTAACAGGGTCCATGCATACCAGGACAAATGTAGGCTGTATAAAATAATGGGGCTCAGAGTGACCTCAGAGGCCTTTTCCAAGTTTGTTCCAGCACTATGGTTATCTGTGTATAAATGATCATTTTGGAGGCCTTCTTAGTTCAAGTTATGTCATTTTTTAAAAGACTTATTTGAAAGGCAGAATGACAAAGAGAGGGAGAGACAATAGATAGATTGATTGATCTTTCATCCACTAGTTCATTCCCCATTGGCCGCAAAAGCCAGGACTGGGCCAAACTGAAGCCAGGAGCCAGGAACTCCACTCAGATCTTCAACATGGGTGGCAGGGGCCCAAGCATTTGGACCATCATCCACTGTCTCTTTGTTATGTTAGTAGGGGGCTGGATCATAAGTAGAGCAGCTTGGACTTGAATCAGCCCACCAATGTGGGATGCCAATGTTACAAGTGGTGGCTTAACCCACTATGTCATAATGGCAGCCCCAGTTCACAATATTTCAAATGCCTGAACCAAAAGACCTCATCAGTGATAAAGTATGATTTTGTGTCTGAATGGAGTTTCACCTCACCTAATGTGATGTCATGCCTAACCTTAAAATTGACTCAAGAGTACGATGAGGCAGTTTTGAACTCAAACCCAGAGAACTTCTACAGCCTTAGCCTAACTTGATAGAATCCTTGAGAAGTCTCAAGTCATATCAATAATGTATGAAGAAATGTCACCATTTTACACATCAATCCCTTTTATTTAACTACAGCAAGGTATTTTGGGGAGAAATTAAAAAATAATCCTAGTCAAAAATCTAGAGATAAAATGACAATTCTTCGATTTTAAAGTGAATGGTTGCTTAGGTCATGAACTTCATGTCCTGGAAAATACTGCTGCTGATGTGTGCAGGTGCCTGTGTCTGGAATGTCCATTGTGAGAGAGACACTATGATACATACTTTTCCAGAGTTGTCATGACTACTTACACTTTCCTAAAGCAATAGCAATTTCTCTGGAGAATTTTTTCTTCAATTTAAATTTTCCCCATTAAGAGTCTTTTACAAAATACATTGAATAAATATAATGAACTGCAACTCTGGCTTCCAGCTGCCACTAAAGGTCTCCAAAGAATATACTTTGATTATGAAACTAGATTGACAAGGACTTGAGAAGAATAAAGGAACTCTAAAAAGCCACAGGACTGTAAGCCTTCTTTGTTCACACAAATTCTCTAGTTTGAAGCCATAAAGATACGTTAATATCAAAAAGCTCTTTCTTGATAAAGGAGAAACCTAATTACTACCTAGAAGCAAATGGCCTGGCTCCCACTTGTGCTGACAGATGCTCTGAATGGAAGCCCAATTTATCATCTAAATCTAAACAATATAACAATTCAGTTATCTTTAACTGCAAAATGCTTTGACATTTTTCTGTCATTAAAGCTACTTTATGAGTGAAGACAAATTGTTATCCCTAAGCCAAAGAAAAGGGCATTGAGTCACGGAAAGTGGCCTACCTGAAGTGACATAGCTCACTGGCATTTGAGTTGGGATTAGAATTTATTTTGAAATTCTTAGCAATGCTATTTCCTAATGACTATGAAATCCTCATGGAGAAGTGGGACTAAAAATGAAAATGCTGCTCAGAGAAAAGTGAGGATTGGTTTCTTCTTTCTTTCTCCACCTTCCCTTCCCTCCAGTTCTCACAGCAAGGCAAAGTGAGTCACCTTCTTTGTTCCCATCTGAACACCCATTTTATGGCCAACTTTCTACTAATTGATAGATTTGTATAAATCCACTGACTCTGTTGACTCGCATCTTTCTTCTTGAACTCTTCTCATTGTTGCTCCTCAGAAATCTGTCTGTACAGTTTTTCTTCTAATCTCTGGCCACTTGTCACACTCAGTTGTACTATAGTAGACTCCCACACTAGTTGTCCCAACACCAGCCTTGTGGTTCTAAGTCAGTCTTCTAAACAGCCATCAGGTGAGACACCCGAACCAAACCATCTGGCAATGTGATTTCCCCTCTTAAAACTTTAGTGGTTGGGCTGGAGCTGTAGCTCAGTAGAGATTAAACCACTGCCTGCAGTGCCAGCATCCCACATGTATGCTGGTTCAAGTCCTGGCTGCTCCACTTCTGATCCAGCTCCCTGCTAATATGCCCAGGAAGTCAGTGGAAGATGGCCCAAGTGTTGGATCCTTGCTCCCAAGTGGGAGACCTGGATGAAGCTCCTGGCTTCAGCCTGGCTCAGTTCTAGCTGTTGCAACCATTTGGGAAGTGTACAATCTCTCTTTGCAACTCTGCCTTTCAAATAAACAAAACTTTAAAAAAATCACTTTTGTGGCTTCCTATCACCATTGGCAGTGGTTGTTGATTCCCTCAGACCTAGAGCCTCTGCAACTAATACTCTATAATATCTCATATACTCATTTATAATATTTCATTTACCAAAATGAAACCCATGGAAAATATAGTCAACCTATAGACCTAAATTGGAAGCGAAGTCAATGTAATACCCTACCAATAATGTAAAACATAATAAAGTGAGTATAAAATGTGTATTTTGATGTATAAATGTTGGGGTGTGACACTACCAGAAGATATGATGGTCAGATGCTCACAACTAGATGTAGTATCACAGTGATTGACAGCTGCAGGTGCACATAGATAGAGGTGGTTGTGTTCACAACCCAAATGCATGAACAGAGTTGTCAGCAATTTACTTTTCTAAAATGGGGAAATTCAGGAGGCATAATCTATATCATTATATTTTCATGCTTTAATATAAACATGAGTCACCTGGAGATCTCTTTTAACTGAAGATTCAGGGGTAAAGCTGAAATTATACATCTCTAGCTTGCCCCCAGTGAAGCCTATGCTGCTGGTCCACAGATTACATGTTGAGGTGTGGCTGAGGGGTGGGGAGAACTCTTGTCATTTAGGGACTTTTCAGTAAAATCTAGAAATCCCATGTGAGACTTTATGAATTCTAGCTTCTAACGCTGGGTTATCTGTCTGCTTGAATAAACGCTTTCCCCTTTTAGCCACAAAGGTCAACAACCTTAAGCTTGGAGCCCAGAGCAAGGACCAAGGAGTTGCAGAGAAAACAGCATCCTCTTCTTTGAGATGCTGAGGTTTGCATCCTCCACAAGTCACTTGTAAGATTTTTCAGGGTATTCAGTATAGCAAGATAGATCCTCCTGGATGTAATTTAAGCCTGCTGTTGCATGTCATATATCTATTATTCCAATATTCAGGTGCCTGAGACAGATGAATGAGCAGTAATGGTGGAAAGATGGCACAGTTTGAGTCCTTCATATCAGGAAGTAATGAACATGACTCATTTCTGTAAAGAACCTACAGTCAGTGTGGCACAGAGACTGAAGGGTATGCAGGGCTGGCTATACCTCTAGGGTGTGTGGGTTTTGTGAACATCAGGGGACAGCATTCAGAGTGCTGCTGTGAGAATAGCTGCTGATTTAGTGGATGCAAAGTGGAGATGGCAGATCATCGTCTGCGATCTACCAAGAAAGAAGTACATGCTCCTCAGACATCCTTGTTAGTGGTTAGTACAGCTGCGGTTAAGCCTTCAACATACTTTGAGGACACTGTAATGGGAAGAGGTTAGTATAATGAAGCAATATAAGTCTACACACAACACGACTTCATTATAGCCACAGGTCAAAGCAATCTGGGGACATGGAGGTATGCGGTATTTACTACTGATCATGAAATACCTCTCCTTCAGTGTTGTTCCTATATGCCAGGTCTGTTATCACCACAGTGTACAATTCAACTCCTTTTAGCTTGACACCCATATCAGGTCTATAGGACGCCTATAAAATTCTTTCTCCTGATCTTCATAAAATTTTCACCTACAATTGTCTACATTATGGTATAGAAAACAAACCCTTTCATGACCACTTTTTCATAGTGATTCTCTTCTTGGATTCTACAGCATTTTCCCAAGTAGTGATGAATATGTCTCATATGTCTCCAAGGCTTTGAATTCTTTTTTAATTGGCACATAATTGTGTGTGTGTGTGTGTGTGTGTGAGGGAAGAAGGGAGGGAGGGAGGGAGGGAGGGGGAGAGAGAGAGAGAGAGAGAATGTAATGTTTTGATAATGTGTACCTTGTGTAATGGTTAAGTCAAACTATTTATCACCTCACCTCCTCCTCATCATGAAGTGTCAGTTTCTGAGATAAGCTTTTAAAGTCAAAGAAATACATTATGGATGCCATTGTTTCATGCCCTCCCAGTGAATGAGCAAAAGTATGGCAATTGCTCCATTTGCTTCTAAGCCAGCTTTTCTGAACCTTGCCTGGATGCCTTGGGAAGACAGATCCTCAACACCAGGCATGGATTCAGCTGTCCTGCCCACTGAAATAAACTGCTATAAGGCTACTCCAGCACAGCACTATGCACTTGATCTTAGGCAAAAGGCCAAGAAGTGATAAGCACTATGCATCTTGTCCTATTGTAGGGGATTCTGCACCTCCATCAGGAAGTCTGGGGAGAGCTTCTCTCTTGGTGTGTAGTTAAGAAAAAGATGAAAGCATAATGTCTTATCTGTGCCCAAAATAAGAATTTCCAAAGAATTGGCAGTGGTTGTGTACTTTTTCTTTTTGACTTTCTCAGGGATACACTATTCCATTCACAGAAAGCTATATACTTCAGTTTCAGAAGGTGAAGTGTAGAGTATTGCCATAGCCTTCTCTGTCTAGGAAGCCAGCCGACGCTTAGGAACCACGCATTGTTCTGTACTTCCAGCACATGCTCTGCTTGTCCCCAAGACTGATCCAGAATTAATCTTGAGTCCTAAATTAAGCTATAGCTCCTGTGCTTTTTCTAGAAATTCTCACTATAAATTTTTTGAAACTCTCTTGGAATGCAGTCTTTAAAATCAGACAATTTTTCACACCTTCTCAGAGCTGACTTATAATTGGTCTTGATGTTAACTGGCTGAATATCAGTCCACCTTTTAGACATAGATTGGAGGAGATGGTAAAGAAAACAAGGATAAGATAAAACAAATGATGAGTTAATATAGCTTGGTTGACTACAGTATGGTAAAGAGGATATAGGATGCCTGAAATTCCAAGCTGAAATTGCTAGGGGAGTAGAGAAACAAGAACTTTACTATTATAGCAAAAAGTCAGAAAGTTTTTTTTTTTTTTTTTTTTTTGACAGGCAGAGTGGACAGTGAGAGAGAGAGACAGAGAGGAAGGTCTTCCTTTTGCTGTTGGTTCACCCTCCAATGGCTGCTGCGGCCGGCGCGCTGCGGCCGGTGAGCTGTGGCCGGCGCACCGTGCTGATCCGAAGGCAGGAGCCAGGTGCTTATCCTGGTCTTCCAGGGGGTGCAGGACCCAAGCACTTGGGCCATCCTCCACTGCACTCCCTGGACACAGCAGAGAGCTGGCCTGGAAGAGGGGCAACTGGGACAGAATCCAGCGCCCCAATCGGGACTAGAACCTGGTGAGCCGGCGCCGCAAGGTGGAGGATTAGCCTGTTGAGCCACGGCGCCGGCCTTGAAAGTTTGGTTTTAAAGTGTGTTGCTTGAATTATTAGTTATATCTGCTAAATAAAAATATCCAGCAATCACATTTTATATGATTTCAGTGCAATAAACAGATATAATAGATATATTACTTTACAGTGTAACCTATTATCTGAGGTTTATGAAAATAAACCTATATTATAAATAAATAAATAAAATCCTCAAAGTAGTTTAAAACCCTAACAATCTATTTCATTATCTTCATTAGTGAAAGTAAAGATGGTGATTGTGTTGAAACAGTGAATGGTTTGATTTCATAAAGGAAATATACTGTAAATATTCATAATTATTTTTATAAATATTAAGCAAATATTTGCATAATTCCTTCTTATACATTTTATCTGAAATCAAACCCAGCCTTGATCACTCATTTTTCTCAGAAGCTATTTCCCCAGCATTCATACATGAATCCTGTTCACATAACATGAGATTCAGAAGCTGTCCTTCAGTAGGCACACATTGGTGACTTCTATCAGTATATGAGCTTTTACCTTTTTGAAAATACCAACCATGTTTCTATAACAGGACCAATAGTCCTGTAGATATCATCAACACACAAGTGTAATGTACAGGTGCCAGAAATCTGTGCCCAAAACACTGGAGTTATATTAGTATTGTCGTCAAGAGACTTGCTAAACTCTATGCTTCTAAGCAGACTAGCTTTCTTGTAGTTGCTAAAAGAAGCCACTTTTGTATGGACTACAGAAGTAGTTTCTGCCGTGATGGCAATCTAAACCTTTACAAGCTCCCAAGTCCACCTGCGAATTCTTCCCTTTATGAACATTTCTTCAGGATAGGTTTCCTGGGAGCCACTTGAGCACAGCTTTTTGGCTGTAGTTATCAGACTCTGCTCCTCACACAAGATACACTAACCTCCTCCTTTGTCATTTGCGTTTGTCCTATATGATGCAACATAACTGTCACTCTTATCCTCTCTCCAGCCCTATATAGAGTAACATGCCCTTTCCATAAGAGACCGCACCTAGGCAAGCGCCTCAGTTGTTTTCTGTGTAACTCCCAAGAGGCTGCAAAATGAAAAGTGCCAGTAAAATAAAACAATGCAACTTTCCCAATTACATTAGTGAAGAATAAAACATGCCAGCGCCGCGGCTCAATAGGCTAATCCTCCGCCTGTGGCGCCCACACCTTGGGTTCTAGTCCCGGTTGGGGTGCTGGTCCTGTCCCGGTTGCTCCTCTTCCAGGCCAGCTCTCTGCTGTGGCCCGGGAGTGCAGTGGAGGATGGCCCAAGTCCTTGGGCCCTGCACCTGCATGGAAGACCAGGAGAAGCACCTGACTCCTGCCTTCAGATCAGTGCGGTGCGCAGAGTGCCAGCTGCAGCGGCCATTAAGGGGTGAACCAACGGAAAGGAAGACCTTTCTCTCTGTCTCTCTCTCTCTCTCACTGTCCACTCTGCCTGTCAAAAAAAAAAAAAAAAGAATAAAACATAACTTACTATTTAGCAAGTTGACATTTCATTGCTTTTCAATCTTAAAAACACCATTCTTGTATCTTCTTATGATTCTGATTAGAAACATACTTAATGTTTGCAGAGTCGAACAAGTGAGGGAAAAGCCATTCCCCATATGCATTGTTTTGCCTATCACTCCTGCACATAACAGCACATTCAGTGTGTGTTACCACTAGTTATATTGTGAAGAGCCACTGAACGGCTTTAGAATGAGTCTTCCAAGAGATGTGAGGATGTGAGGAGTGTTTTATCAGCTTCCATCCTCCAAAGATTGCCCAACAGGATATAAACTTTCTTGCACTTCTAGGTTATACATGCATCAGAATGAACAAGTTTTTGCAAACATTTCACATGGAGGTTAGGGGCAGAGTAACCTTAGATCTGAAAATAAAAGATAAATGGTGCAAGTAAGGGGAAGTTGAGTTTGACACTGGCTCATATCTTTGAGCAGCTGGTTGGCACAACAACTGCTACAGTTAAAAGATTGGACAAGAGCCAAGAGATAAATGAAAAGGTACTCAGTCATCAGGGAAATGCAAATCAAAACCACCATGAGCTGTCACCGCATTCCTGAGAGGATGGTTATTCTCAAAAAGACAAGAAGCAAATGTTGGTGAGGATGTGGAAAAAAGGGAACCTTCTATACTGTTGGTAGGAATGTAAATTAGTACAATCATTAAGAACAGAAAGAAGGTTCCTCAAAAGATTAAAAATTGAACTGCCATGTGACCCAGAAATCCTTATTTTGGGTATCCCAAAGGAAGTGAATCCACACCATACAGAAGTAACTGCACTCCTCCGTTCATTGTAGCATTATTCACAGAGGTCAAGAGATGGAAAGAATTTAGGTACCTATTAACAGATAAGTGGATGCAGAAAACATGGGGCACACATATACAATGAAATATTATTCCATCACAGAAAATAAGGAAATCCTGCCATTTTTGATGACAGAGATGAACTTTGTGGGCATAATGCTAAGTGCAATAAGAGAAACACATACTGCACAATGTCGCATACATGTAAAACCTAAAAGAGTTGAACTCACAGAATCAGAGTAAAACGATAGTTACCAGGGACAGGGGCATGGGAGAAAGGGGGAAACTTTAGCCAAATGGAAACAATGTTCTAGTCATGGGATTCGTAAGTTCAGGTAATATAATGTATAGCATGGTGAGAGGCCCTGGCTCTTTAAGGAGCTCTATTGCCAGACAGAGGATGAAACTATAAATAAGTATTTTTAACTCAATATGACTAATTCTATAATCTGAGGTCTAGTGGTGATCCCAAAGACGGGATAATTCTATTCTTGTCTGGGTGGGGGAAGAAAAGAGAATGACAATTTGCCAGGGAAAATAAGAAGTGGGGAGGTGTGGCAGGGCATTCCATAAGGAGACATTAATCAAAGCCATGAGGGCTAAAAGCAGCAGGGAACATTTAAAAAATCAGATGTGGTTTAGAATGGGTAGATTACAAGTTGTGTGCAGGGAGAAGAAAGGAAATTTTTTTTTTTACATATCAGGACTTAATTACACTAACAGCTAGAGTTTTTTTTTTTTTTTTTTGAAAGGCAGAGTTACAGAGATGCAGAAAGAGAGAGAGAGAGAGTGAGAGCGAGAGAGTGAAAGTCTTCCATCTGCTGGCTCACTCCCCAGATGGCTGCAATGGCCGGAGCTGCACTGATCTGAAGCCAGGAGTTTCTTCTGGATCTCTCACATGGGTGTAGGGGCCCAAGGACTTGGGCCATCTTCTACTGTTTTCCCAGGCCTTAGCAGAACTGGATTGGAAGTGGAGCAGCCGGGACTTGAATCTGCTTTACTTGCTATGCCACAGCACCGGCCCCACAGCTGGAGTTTTGTGGCAGAGAGGTTGAAAAAAGATAACTTGAATATTTTAAATTAGGGTTTCAGATGTTGGCTTTTAAGAATGTGGGTATAATTTCTACAATTTTTTTAAAAAAAGATTTATTTGAAAGAAGTAGAGTGAGATAGTGAGAGATCTTCCATCTGTTTGTTCACTCCCCAAATGATCACAACCCTAGCCAAAGCCAGGAGCATGGAACTCCATCCAACTTTCCTATGTGGGTAGCAGTGAACCAAGTACTTGAGCCACCTTCTGCTGCTTTCCCAGGTTCCTTAGCAGGGAGCTGTATTGGAAGTGGAACAACAGAGATTTGAATTGGCTCTCATAACGGATGCCAGCATGACAGGCAGTGGCTTAACCAACTGCACCAGAATGCTATTCCCAAAATTAAAATTTTACAAATTGTACACACAGCTCCAGACCTCCAGCTTCTCTTGAAAAACAGGACAATCTGATGAGTGGGGCCTATACTCGTTCCTATGTGGCAACAAATGGCTGGAGTCAAGAGCAGCTCGCTTTCTTAGCTGCCTATATGTGGTATCTTACATTCAACTCTTTTACTCAATTTTGCTACCTGCCTGGGCTCTGCAGATATTTGTAGCTCACATTTCCACTGGAGACAATGGTTTGGGGGCATTGAAAAGCTAGGTGCAGGGGAATAATATGACCAGATTTTTCACTATTAAGGATGTGAAAGCTGGATTGGCATGGGATAAATCTGAAAGCTGGGAGCCAGTTAAATAAATGTCAGTCTAGGAAAGAGATGACAAATGTTTACTTGAACTTAGCCACTTTGGGGCTGAAGGTGAGATAATGGAGTCGGAATAGATTGAGATTTGGTGACAGAGTGTGAAGGGTAATGGAGTGAAAGGAGTCCAGGGTGGTTCATTGCATGGGCAACTGGGTGTTCTGTATTGCCATCAATCTAGATTCTGAGGTCAATACAGTGATCCAATGAATACATTCATAGATTATGTTGCTTTTAAGGCCTGATGGCTGCCCAATAGGCAATTGTATATATAGATCTGGAGCCATGAATTTGGGATCTGTGAGCACATTCATGGTGCTAGAGGACCTAGTGATTTGAGTGGTAAAAAAAGAACCAACAGGGAAATCCTGGGAACACCAGAGGGTGCAGAATGGAACGGGGCCAAGTGAACCAATAGGGATGTACAATTGGCATTGTTTATTTTGACACATTACTAATGCTTTGAAATATTATAAATTAGAGTTGATTAATTTCACAAAATATACTTTAAATACTAATGACAATATTATTTAAGGATTGGAACCTCTCCCTGTGGGTTCCATGGGATGGCTATGACCTAAACAACACATAATAAAAACCCAGAGTGCCATTCACCTGACTCTTATGAACAGGCAAAGTAATTTTAAATGTAAATAAAAATCCATCTCAATAATTCTATACATCATTTGCACACGATGATGTATAGAATTATTGGCAAGTTACGTTAGCTGTTACATTAGTATCTTTTTCTCTGAGAGTGGTTATCTGTAAGCAGAAATATGTAATAGAACAGACTTGAAAGACTAAACTCAAATTTCTTAATTTCCCAGCATAAGTGGCAATTAGATTCACACCATCATGTTTTATATGTTCAGTTTAATACAGCTTTATGGATTAGGACAGAGTTGTTTCCTTGGCTGAGGAGTAGAGAATTTTATGTGAGGGGTCATAGCTATTCCTCTAAGGAACATATGCAGCATAAGTAATTAGAAGATTGGGGAAGTTGGAGGAATGTATAAGTGAGCTTCAGTGGAGTTGTCATTTGGAAGTAAAACCGGTGAAATCTTGAACATAAAACAAATGAATTCAAAATAATGCACATTGTTCTCATGTTTATCAACTCAGAACATTCATTTCAGAGGCTTACTAAGACTTTATGGAGAAGAATAAGATTTCTCATTTCCGTGAACATTTTGTAATACCAGTATGGCTACTGCCTTTCTTAGCATCTATTTGGAAGAAGTTCAAGACAGGATTTATCATCTTGTGAATACTCAGGAAATTGCTATGTGTAATTTCCATTAGCATTTTGGGGAATAATCTGAGTAAGGCCCCTTTGCTTGGATATAATGACCCTTAATTTTGCATTTTTAATATTCATATTTCTCTCCCCAGTCCTTTCTCTATTGAATATATGCTTCTCTTTTTCCTGGTACATTCTGACTGTTCTTCCTAGAGGAAGGCATTTAGGCAATATAAACATATCAACATGCACTATAGTTTGAAATATTTATTGCTGAACAACATCACAAGTGAATGGGGCTCTACTGATGATAATGGAAGTCACTTTCTTTTATGATTTTTCCTAGTTAATCTTCTTATGATCTCTGTTTGACTTCCCTTCTTGGCCTCCTGTATATGTAAGATGTAATGAGTTTCTCACATGAAGAGATTAAAAGTGCTGCCAAGTTCCTTAAATTATCTGTTTTTGATTGTGTGCAATATCTAGAAAGGACTGAGCTGAGAGGGGGGAAAGTATTCTCATGGAAGGTTTCCTGTTTGGCTCCTATAAATTAGGACATCATAAACTGTAATCACTTTTTACCACATTCTATAATCATTTTCCTTAATTTTTGTTCTCAGCAGTAGTCTACATTTCATCACTCCAAAATGGTCTTATTCTCGAAAAAATTGCATTCCAGTGGTTTCTGAGCTATAGTAGTTCTCTCAAGATTCTGTTCTTTAAAATAATAACTCTAAGGGAAACATCAGAGCTTTGAGGTATATGGGTGTTCTAACATAACACTGAATGTAAGAATAGTTTACTAATCCTTATGTACCTTATATAACACACATCCTTCACCTTCTCTCTAATCATAATCCCCTAATTATAGGAAAGGATTTTAGATAACTCTGTTTTTCTCTAAAATTCATTTCACTTGCATTAATTAGGCAAATGACTTGTTAGGTAAATGTGCTATATATTTTATTGGTATTTTATTTTTAAACCTGGCTCATGACAAGAAAGTAGAGAATCACAGAATCAAAAAGGGAGTTGATTCTGGAGTTGGGTTGTTTTATGAAAAAAAAAATCCTCAATATTGAAATTAAACTTAAGGTTCAGCATAATGTTGTCTCAACTGAAAAAAATTACCTTTTAATTGCAATTTTCTATGATAGGCAGAGAAACAGAGACAGAGAGAACTCCAATCCATGGTCTAAGTGCCCATAATGGCTGGGGGTAGAGGGTGAGGATTTAACCCAAAAGTCAGGGCCTCAATCCAGGCCTCCTACTTAAGTGGTAGGGGCCCAACTACTTGAACATCACTGTTGTTTCCTAGGGTTTGCATTAGCAGGAAGCTAGAGTCATGATACAGGGCTGGATGCTGAACTTAGTTACTCCGATGTGAGAGGCAGTCATCTTAATCTTTAGTCTAAATGACCATGCTTCGACTTTCTTATGGGAAGTTTGTGAGATCAGAAATATTCAGAATAAAATTTTTAATTAATCTTTTAAGGAATATAAGTTTCATATGTACAACTTTAGGAATATAGTTATTCTTCCCACCACATCTGCCCTTCCACCCATACTCCCATCTCTCCTCTTCCTCCTCCCTCTCCTATTTCCAGTCCCAAACTCCATTAAGATTCATTATCAATTAACTTTGTACACAGAAGACCAACTGTATACCAAGTAAAGATTTCAACAATTTGTGCACACGTGTGTGCCCACACACACATATACAAATTGTTTGAGAACAAGTATCACAGTTAACTCTCATAGCTCATTGAGGACAGAAGTCCTACATGGGGAGTTAGTGCACAGTGTCTCTTGTTGTTAATTTAACAATTAAAACTCTTATGTATGGCATCAGTAACTACCTGAGGCTCTTGACATGAACTGCCTAGCTTATGGAAGCCTTTTGAATCCACCAACTCCATCAGTATTTAGACAAGGCCATAAGCAAAGTAGAAGTTCTCTCCTCCCTTTAGAGAAAAGTACATCTTTTGATGACTATTTCTTTTTGTTGGAATCTCACTCACAGAGATCCTTCATGAGGAATATTTTTTTTTTTGGCCACAATATCTTGGCCTTCCATGCCTGAAACGCTCTCACGGGCTTTTCAGCCAGACCAGGAAGCTTAATGGCTGTAATACTTAAAGCAATTGTAATTCTATGAGTCTACTATGTGGACTGCTTTCCATGTTAAAACATTCTCTCCTTTTTAATTCTATCTACTATAGCTACCCCCACACTTCATCCTATTTATATGGTCATTTAACACTTAATCTTATCTATATGATCACTTTAGCACTTAAGATGACATTTTTATCATATGACATTTTATTAGATTTTTTTGGTAGCTATTGTGAATGGGATTGGTCTTAAAAGTTTAGTCTTGGAGGCTAGTGCCAGCACCCTGGGTTCTAGTCCCGGTTGGGGCGCCGGTTCTGTCCCAGTTGCTCATCTTCCAGTCCAGCTCTCTACTGTGGCCCGGGAGTGCAGCGGAGGATGGCCCAGGACCTTGGGCCCTGCACCCGCATGGGAGACCAGGAGGAAGCACCTGGCTCCTGGCTTTGGATCGGTGCAGCACACCGGCTGTAGCGGCCACTTGGGGGTGAACCAACGGAAAAAGGAAGACCTTTCTCTCTGTCTCTCTCTCACTGTCTAACTCTGCCTGTCAAAAAAAGGAAAAAAAAAAAAAGAAGTTCAGTCTTGGGGCTGGCATTGTGGCATAGTGGGTAAAGCTGCCACCTACAGTGCTAGCATCCCATATGGGCACCATTTCAAGTCCTGGCTGCTCCACTTCTGATCCATCTCTCTGCTATGGCCTGGGAGGGCAGTGGAGGATGGCCCAAGTCTTTGGGCCCCCTCCCCTTGTGGGCGACCTGGAATAAATGCCTGGCTCCTAGCTTCAGATCAGCACAGCTCTGGCCATTGCAGCCATCTGGGGGATGAACCAGCAGATAGACCTCTTTCTCTCTGCCTCTTCTCTTCTGTGTAACTCTGCTATTCAAAATAAATAAGTAAATCTTTAAAAATTCAGTCTCAGCCTTGGAATTGTCTGTGTATACCAAAGCTTTTGATTTTTGTGTATTGATTTTATACCCTGCTACTTTACAAAACTCTTCTATGAGTTCCAATAGTCTCTTGGTGAAGTTTTTTGGATCACCAATATATAGAATCATGTTATCTGCAAATAGGGATAGTTTGACTTCCTCTTCCCCAATCTGTATCCCTTTGATTTCTTTTTCTTGCCTAATGGCTCTGGATAATACTTCCAGGACTATATTGATTAGCAATGGTGAGAGTGGGCAGCCTTGTCTTGTACCAGATCTCAGTAGGAATGCTTCCAACTTTTCCCCATTCAATAGGACGCTGCTCATGGGTTTGTCATAAATTGCTTTGTTTTGTTGAGGAATGTTCCTTCTATACCCAATTTGCTTAAAGTTTTCATCATGAAAGGGTGTTGTATTTTATCAAATGTTTTCTCTTCCTCTATTGAGATTATCATGTGGTTTTTGTTCTTCAGTTTGTTAATGTGATGTATCACATTAATTGATTTGTGAATATTGAACCATCGATGCATACCAGTGACACATCCCACTTGGTCTGGGTGGATGATCTTTCTGATGTGTTGTTGGATTTGATTGGATAGAATTTTGTTGAGGATTTTGCATCTATGTTCATCAGGAAAATTTGTCTGTAATTCTCTTTCTCTGTTGCATATTTTTCAGGTTTAGGAATTAAGGTGATGCTGGCTTTGTAGGAAGAATGTGGGAGGATTCCCTCCCTTTCAGTTGTTTTGAATAACCTGAGAAGAATTGGAGTTAGTTCTTCTTAAATATCTCGTAGTAATCCACAGTGAATCCATCCAGTCCTGGGCTTTTCTTTGTTGGGAGGGTCTTTATTACTAATTCAGTTTTCACCTGGTTATGGGTCTCTATAAGGTTTTCTACGTCTTCATGGCTCAATTTAGGTAGGTCGTATGTGTCCAGGAACCTATCCATTTCTTCTAGGTTTCCCAGTTTGTTGGCATACCAGATTAAATTTTCTTAAGTACATTCCATGAATGTAGCCACTGTAGATTTTATAGATTATAAAAATTACACATTGATCTCAGAATATAAGGAGCAAGTAATCTATTTGAGAAGTGGGGTATGCATGCAAAATGGTTATAGAATAAACTTCTTAAAATAAGGTGCTAAATGTAGTTAACTACTTTTAATAAGCATTTATTGAAAGCCAAGCATTGTTGTAGTTTATGTGAGAAATGAAAATAAGTGCCCTCTACCCACTATGAAAGGTACTGGTACACATATTTGAGTCTAAACCTCACTTTTCTCAAGACCTCCATTCATAGAGTAGTTGACCTAATGTATAGTCTCAATGTGAATTTTTCTTTTCTTATAACCTAAATTCTATTTCTTTCTTGTGAATTATTCAGAACTGAACTCTGGTCCCACAAACTGTGTGAAACCTTAACGATTTTATTCCATCTTGTTTACAAAATGTCAGAGGCAGAGATGGTGAGGATAGAAAGTATTTTCTGCGTAAGAAGTTAGTCAGCCTGAGGTTTCTTACTGGGATTACAGAATCCAAGTAGTGTCATTCTGGGTAGTCATTTGGCTATGAGATTTAGATATTGGTAAATATATATTTGATAATCTGGGTTAGAAACTTCTGCCTCCACCCCCCTCAATTATTAATCAAGCACCTGCTTTGGATGAGGCATTGTTCTAGGGTTGCTATTAGAATAAAGAAGCCAGGTCTCTTCAGTCTTAGACCAATAGTCTAGTGAGAAGCACAGATAAGAATCAATATTAATTTATATAGTGGTAAATGAAATGAAAATAGAGCAAGATAGCCTGTTATAGAGTGACTGGGAGGGGTCTGCTTTCGGCAGTATTCATGGACATACATCAGAGATGTGTTAGACAAAGATTGAGCTAAGTCATTAGGAAGGGGCACAGAATGGCCTTGAAGGACAAGCAGGAGTGAGGCCTTCCAGGCAAAGGTCTGGGCAGAGAAAAGTATGGGTTTGTGGGAATAAAAAGGAAGGAAGAAGTTGAGGAGAAAGGCAGAGGGCTAGCCTGTTGGCCCTTGGGAATAACAGGAAATAAATTTGATGTGTGGAATCCAATCCAAATAGGCCTTCTTTTTTCTTATTTTTGTTTTTTGACAGGCAAAGTGGACAGTGAGAGAGAGAGAGAGACAGAGAGAAAGGTCTTCCTTTGCCGTTGGTTCGCCCTCAAATGGCCGCCACGGTCGGCACGCTGCGGCTGGCGCACCGTGCTGATCTGAAGGCAGGAGCCAGGTGCTTATCCTGGTCTCCCATGTGGGTGCAGGACCCAAGGACTTGGGCCATCCTCCACTGCACTCCCTGGCCACAGCAGAGAGCTGGCCTGGAAGAGGGGCAACCGGGACAGAGTCTGGCGCCCCGACCGGGACTAGAACCTGGTGTGCTGGCGCCGCAAGGTGGAGGATTAGCCTATTGAGCTGCAGTGCCAGCCACAAATAGGCCTTCATTTATTGAGTTGTGTCTTCAAACAAGGGGGTGTCGAAATAAATAGCTGAAAAGCTACTTGAAATAATGGCTAAAAGCCACCACTTTCAGAGTCTTGAGCAGATTGAGAAAAACAAAAGTTATTCCAATAGGAAAATGTGTACAGAATAGATTGATCCCAAGGAGCACTGAAGTCAGGAAAGTCACTAGAAAGCACTGCAGCCATCTAGTGATATAGATGGCATTTGTGCAGCATGTTTTATTTCATACTCCATCTATTCATTCATCCAGACATATCCACTGAGCATTTGTTAGGCTCCAAGTGGAATGCAAAGCACCAGACACACAACAGTGAGTCAACCAGAGATGGTTCCAGTCCTCATGGAGATCCTAGTCTAGTGGATAAACAGGCACTGGTCAAGGAATCAAAAAACTAGATGTCTAGTTTCAAACTATGTTAAGCACCTTAGAAGACAAGAGTATTATGGAGACATATAAATCAGGGACTGATTTCATGTAGTGGTGAGTAAGACTGTCCTGATAGACCCTGGAGCTGAAATTTGGGACTGAATAAGTATTGATTAGAAGAGGCCAGGGGGGAAGCAGGGAAGGAGTAAGAACATCCCCAGCCAAAGAATGGTATGTTCCACATCCACATAGCTGAGGGGAATGGGCTGCTTAGAGATCTGTACATGGCTGGTACAGCTGGAACACACAGCATGAATTGGTAATTGGTATGAGGTTATGAATTGGTGGTCCAAACCCTAGGGAGCTTATAGTGTACAGCTGGAAGTTCAGATGTCACCCATCAAAGCAATGGAACCCACTGAAAGATGTGAGACAGGGGAATGTGAATGTGGGCAGGAATGATATGAGAGCAAATGCATGTTTTGAAAATAATCACTTTAGCATCAGTAAAATAGAGGGAAACGAGCAAGATTGGCTGCAGAGAAGTTCCTGTAGGATTAGGGTTGTGGCTCTGTTGATGGGGAGGAGTATGGATCTAAAAGATAATTAAAGGGACAATCAGGAGGCACAGGCAACAGGGCTTGGATATATGGTGTGCCAGGGACATATAGCATGAAGGCGATTCCTGGATTTCTGCCTTGTGCATATAGATTATGTCTTCACAGCAACCCGTGCAGGTAATGATTATCCCATTTTGTGTTCATCTGAGGTTCTAGGTAGTTAATACAGTGTGTTTCAGGGAACATCATTAATGTCAACAAGGTAGGACTCAAATTTACTTCAGAACCTGAGTTCTTCTGAACCTGTCCTTCTGAGTTGATTGCAGGAGTAAGGACTGTGGCTCAGTGATGGTGACATAATAGCTTTGGTCTTTGTATCTCAGATCCAAAGAATCCTATCATGGGGAGGGATTGTAGAGAACTTCCTGGTGTTTTTCTTCTGTGACTGTGACCAATAGTGGGGAATGTATTTTACACTGCCTATCAGGCACAGAGTGAGAAAGAGAATGGAAACCAAAGTTTCCTCAAACAGCATTACTATGTTGACATGAAATGCAGTGTGTTACTTCTTGGTGCTACTTTCTTACATAAGAAAATGCTGATTGCTGCATATAACATTGATTTATGAGCTACTAATGAGTTGTTTGAAAAGCATAGATCTAATTCCCTTCATTATTAGCTGCGAATCTGAGGCCCAGACTGGGAAATGATTTTTTTCAAGATCTCACAGCCCCAGGTGACTGATTCCCTGACTTAGTCCAGTGCTCACTCTTCCCATTGGACAATTTGGCTTTGTCAGCGTCATGAATAAAACTGGCTGACAGTTTTAGGAAAAAACAGCTATTGATAATTTTTAACTTAATGGCATTTAGTTTGTTTCTTCCTCTAGAAGTCTTGTTTCACACACAGGTTAGGCCCTCCAGGACCAATTACATAAACAGTGCAAGATTTTATTTGAAAAGAAAAGGACATGGAAGCATCAAGATAGGAGTGTGTAATCTTTACGATTCGGAGGAAGACTAATAAAAAAGCCACAGAAAATGGAAAGCAGTTATCAAAGAGGTGATAAAAAATATACTTACAAAGCTACCTGGAAGCCAAGGGACAATTGTGAGACCAAGAAGAAAGACCAAATCTTTATGCTTAGCAAAAATGCCAGGTAGAGAGCAGAAATCTTGAGTGACGTTTGCAAGATCAGATACTGTATTCCACGAGTGAAGTTTAAACATAAATGGAACACAGGAGATAAAAAGTCTTAGGTAGTTTATATTGAGAAATGGTGGGACATTTTAGAAAAAAATTAACAGAGCTATCAGACGTAAGGATTTAATAAAATGAAAATTTGAAATTTACTTGGCTGAAGTGAATTCAGTAGCTTACGGTAAGATTAAGAGAGAAGACAGAAAAAGATTTGCTTCCTTCTTTTTACACCACATCCTATGACCTTGACAGAAATATAAATTAATTGTTTAAAATCCTGACTAGTTGCTGGATATTTTCCCCATATAAAAGCACAAGTGAGACTTAGGAAGCCCTGAAACAGCTAGGACAGGAGAAAGGAAGGCCCGGAAGTCTGATGGTGGATGAATCAGAAAACGGCGAAACGACTGGATGGGGAAACTTTTTGTTCTAAACACCAACCTGGGGAGGGCGTCAAGGGTAGGGCTGAGGGAAGGAAACTATTGTTGCTTCTAAGCATAGCCTTGGAGGGACCCTTTATGTGCACACCCACCCAGCAAGTATTTCCCAAACCCTTGCTAGGTGTCAGACGCTGTGCAAGGCTCTGGAGACACAATTTATGAAGACAGCTGGTTTTTGTCCTTTAGGTGTCTGTAGCCTACTACGGAGGCAAAGGCTATTCCAAACGGTTTCATGCGTGCTGCATAGAAGAGGGACAAGGTGCCAGGGAAGCAGACAAAGGGCACCTGACTTGGTCATGGTGTGTCAGGAAAGACTTTCTGGATGAATAATATGAGTAGGATAAGTAGAAGTTAGGCAGATGAAGGGTGAAGCAGATAGATTTATTTGTTTCAAGGAATACACAATAAAATAATATCTTTATAAAGCAATACAACTAGCACATAATGAGCAGTTTTAAATATTTTATTACTGTCATTTACAGACACTGGTCTAATGGTATCTTTCTTTTGATTTCCCATATAAAGCAACCAAATCACAGAATGTTGCCTCAAATACAGCTCATAGAATATTACTGTTTCATTGTCTACAATTATTTTAAAGGCCTACAAAATACTGATGCTTCCTATTGCAATTCATTTTACTTGCAGAAGAAAATTACAAGTAAGACATATGAAAACTGCAGAACATGTCATATATAGAGTTCTCTTCATGTAAGGAAAATGTAAACTAGAATCTGAGTAATAGAAATGAAAGGAACTACAGAGGCCATCCTTCCCTTTATCATGTGAGAAAAATGGGTGAGCCATTTGTATAAACAATATTGCTAGTTAGTAACAGAGACTGGACTAAACAGTAGGTGTTCAATATCCATTTCCTTTGTATCATGCTGCCACTTCTTTTTTTTATTTATTTAGTAAATATAAATTTCCAAAGTACAGTTTATGGATTACATTGGCTTCCCCCCCCCCATAACTTCCCTCCCACTCGCACCCCTCCCATCTCCCACTCCCTCTCCCCTTCCATTCACATCAAGATTCATTTTCAATTCTCTTTATATACAGAAGATCGATTCAGTATATATTAAGTAAAGATTTCATCAGTTTGCACCCACACAGAAACACAAAGTGTAAAATATGTTTCAGTACTAGTTATAGCATTACTTTACATTGGACAACACATTAAGGACAGATCCCACATGGGACGTAAGTACACAGTGACTCCTGTTGTTGACTTAACAATTTGACACTCTTGTTTATGGCATCAGTAATCTCCCTAGGCTCTAGTCATGAGTTGCCAGGGCTATGGAAGTCTTTAGAGTTCGCTGACTTTGATCTTATTCTGATAGGGTCATAGTCAAAGTGGAAGTTCTCTCCTCCCTTCAGAGAAAGGTACCTCCTTCTTTGATGGCCCCATTCTTTCCACTGGGATCTCACTTGCAGAGATCTTTCATTTAGGTTTTTGGTTTTTTTTTTTTTTTTTTTTTTTTGCCAGAGTGTCTTGGCTTTCCATGCCTACAATACTCTCATGGGCTCTTCAGCCAGATCTGAATGCCTTAAGGGCTGATTCTGAGGCCAGAGTCATGCTGCCACTTCTAACAATTTTTTCAAAGCTCTCAGTTTTGATATGAAATTATATTAATGTTGTTGCCTTAATGTTAATTCCAATTATTACCTTTGAAATTTTCATGGACTTCATTTTATGTTTTTCTTTATTCCCTCCAAGAATATACAATTATGTGTTTATTAATTTCCTTGAACATTTTACCTTACATTAAGAGCAAAGAGTACATATAATACTGTTTACCATTTCCATTATGAAACTTTAGTTTATTATTTGAGTAGATGAGCATGTTTTAATGTCATTTGTACTCTGGTAGGTTAAGGCCTGATCTAACACTGTACCCTTGGCAGGAATATTAAATTAGGTATTAACTGAAGAACTGGGAAAATGTCCTGTAGTTAATAATCTAAATAATGCTTTCCTTATAACATGCTCGTGGCTGCTACTGAGGTAATGTTCTTTCATGGTTATTATTGCTGCACAGTTATGTTCACATGCTCCACTTAAAGCTATATAATTAGCAAACCCTTTGAAATAAAACTAAAATGCTCTTCTGGGCTATTCTTCCTTTTGCTTACAGTTCCCTCAGAAGTCTCTAGTGCTAACATTGATTCCTCTGCTCACCTGCTAGCTTTCTTATTCTTAGGCATCTCAGAAATACTGTAATTGTCTGTCATTCTCTCCACATGGGAGCCATCCACATCCCATGGCTGTCTCAGTGAGGATCCACTGGATAGGAATATTTTTTTTCCAGTGGTACCCTTTTCCCGCTGGATTCTTCCCCTTGTTCAGTGTGCATTCTGAAAAGCCCAGTTTCACTTTATTGCTTAGATACTGATTGCTGCTGAGCCCATTTCTCATTGTCAAAATCTCACAACTCTAGATTCAATACTTTTTTCCCTTTTGGTACAGTTACAATTATAGATTCTATGAATTATTGACTTCAGGTAAACAAACATTTAAGGGTCCCTGACCACTCCCATGATTGCAATATTAAATAGAAGTAGTTTGGTTTCCAAAGGTTGGTGCATTGTCCTAGATTTTTTGTTTGTTCATGTGCTATTTGATGTCTACAACCCATTGGCTTTTGATTGTTGAACTTGCAGCTATTCCCAGCTGTTTCAGGATGCTATGGTGCATGCATTCCTTTGACAAGTATCAACAATCTTTTCTGGAGGACAAAAGCAGAATCAATTTAGACCTATGACACCAAGGAACACCTATATTGTGGATAAATTGGTTACCCCAGTTTGATTTATCTGAGTTTCTTTTTTTTCTTTTGGCTATACTTGCCTTCAGAAACAGAAGTTTTCTTTTAGGTATTTGTTTTTGCTTTTGCTTCTTTAGTTCATTTGGCATCATATATGCAAAGACTATTCAATAGTAGAGTTCTCATAAGTTACTCTTAAATCAAAAGATGAGAAATGTAGCTCCAAAACCTATTTCCATTTAAATTTACAGTAGTCTCAGTGCTCAGAAAAGACTGAATGTATGCTTGTTTTCTTTCCTTAAAAGCATATTTTATTTTTATTTGAAAGGCAGGGCTAGGGGCCGGGGAAGGGCTTCCATATGCTGTTTCATTCTGCAAATCCCCACCACTCCTGGGGCTGGACAAGGTTGAAGCCAGGAGCCTGGAACTCAATCCAAATTTTCCACTTGGGTGTCAGAGATCCAAGTTCTCAAGCCATCCCTTGCTATCTCCCATGTCATGCATTATTAGGAGGCTGGAATGGAAGAGGAATGGGGTCTCGACTCACACCCAAGCACACTGATATGAGATACAGGCATGCCAAGTAGCAACTTAACCAGTATGCCAAACCCCTGCCTCTGATATTTCTCTTGTCAATAATTTGATGCATCCCAAACTTTCCCTTCTACTATCTTAGAAACTTGAGACTACAGAGTTTATAATAAGTTGTCTTTTGGGGCATACATTTTATGGTTTGTTTTTAATGTTAAACATCCAAAAAGTTCTGTAGACTTAGATTTGATTTCATCTAAACTCAAACCTACTCTCATTTGCCCTTTGAATAATGTTGAGAATCCTAGAAATCATATCATTCTGTGTGTTGATATTATATAGCTCTGAAGTTAAAATTAAAGGAGTGTAACTATATGATTTTTACATCTACAAACTTTAACAGTATTTTATTAATAGCATCAATTAACCAGTTTGCATTGTAATAATTCAATTTTGTTTTCATTTGGATTATTCAAATCAGAATCTAAACATAATCTACATCACATTGGTTGATTTACTTCCTAGATCTTTCAGTTCATAACCATTCTTCCCTTATTTTGTGTATGTGTGATTTTCAGTCTCTTAAACTTTCACAAATGTCAGTTTTAATGATTATGTCCCCATATGCAATTGTCCAATATGTTTCCTGGGTGGCTGAAACACCTATGGCTTAATAGGTAGATCTAGAGATTTGATTAGATTCATGATTTTCTTTGCCAAGAAGAAAAAAATAAAAAGAAAATCATAGGAATCCTGTATGCTTCCATTGAGGAAAAATGTCAGCTTCTTTCTATCTGATGTTAAGATTATCCAGGATGTTCAGTTGTTGCCAGCCAGATCCATTCATTGGAAAGTTTTCCATTAACTGTTAATGATCATTAATGGGTACTGAAAACTTTACTAGGATCTATTTCATCAGAATACACATAGTGTATTCTAATATTAACATTAGGTTGATGAATTAAATATATTATATAATATTAACATTATTTTGATGAATTAAATATTGGATTAAATAAATATTAACATTATTTCGATGAATTAAATAAATGAAAAGTGACCAGAAGCACCCATGATGTTTTAGTGCTCTGTTAATATAAGGTATAGTATAGAGGGAAGGCAGATACATGGGTTGTGTTCTTAGTGGAAATAATATTTTGAAAATAATTAAAGAGGAGTTGTGTCTGGGAAGTGAAATAAGCAAAGAGAGGAGCATCAGTTGGGATATGTTTCATGGAAAATGTGAATAAAGAGCATTTTATAAAATAGGAGGTACTTGAGTACATTCCAAATGTGGAATTACACCATGAAGCTAAGAATAAGAATGGCCATGTAAGTGAGGGCACAAGAGGAAACTTAACTAGAGATTACATGGGGCACAGTTGGGAGTGGGAACACCAACTTATTTAAATCCTAGAATTCTCAATTGATGTCACCCTTGTGAACTCTCTGGTCTTGTTCTAAATATATTTGCCGGGAGGATTGAATAATCTAGGGACCTACAATCAAGCTCAAAGGTTTGGAAATTGATTTGTTATGAATTAAACTCAGCTGAGTTTATTATTATTTTCCACAAATGGGAAATATAAAGTCATGTAGATAAATGATTTTTTAAAATCTAAACTACAAGGTATCTTTTGGTTCCACAGCTGAAGCCAGGATATTTAAAAAGGAGAGGCAAGGTACACAGGGTTTGATGTGAAATTGTATCAAAATTACAGATGTTAAGCTTAATTTTGGAAATATTGGGGTTTTAAGTGCACATGTGAATAGCCAAGTATTTCACAATTTGTTATAGGATTAGATTGTGGAATAAAAGGTAGAGCTGGTAATATAAATTTTATAGTCAGATACAGAGAAGCACTAAATGTATAGAAGAGGATAAGCACATGAAATACTGATTCCAGTGAGAGGGGCTGGGGTATTAATGTAGACACAGTAAGTAGGATGGACAAAGTGTTGTCCATTGGTGGAGAAGCCAGGGAGACCACGGTGATGACCTGGGAAGGAAAGAGATTTACATAGGAAGCGAGGGTCAAGAAGGTCAGGCAGCACTGTGAGGGCAAAAATGAGGGGGAGTTGAGAACAGTCCTTTGGATATTCAGCGGGGAGGAGAAAGGAGGAGGAATATCACAGTAATACTGGACAAGACATTTGATTTTCACTGGAGCAACTTACAGATAGAAGATGAATTACAGAAAAAAAGGGTTGTAAACAGGAGGCTGGGTCAGAAGGTGCAGGTGATCTGTCTAGGCATGGGGTTCTAAAGAAGGCAAATATGATGCCATGATAAGCCGCTGGTGGGGAAACTGAACTGTATTTCTTATTTATTTATTTATTCATTCATTCGAAAGTCAGAGTTACACAGAGAGAGGAGAGGCAGAGAGAGATCTGATCCAAAGCCAGGAGCTTCTTCCGGGTCTCCCACGTGGGTGTAGGGGCCCAAGGACTTGGGCTATATTCCACTGTTTTCCCAGGCCATAGCAGAGAGCTGGATGGGAAGTGGAGCAGCTGGATCTCGAACCAGTGCCCATATGGGGTGCCGGCTCTTCAGGCCAGGGTGTTAACCCGCTGAGCCACAGCGCTGGCCCCTGAACTGTATTTCAAAACAAGGAGTAGGCACAGGCATGGAAAGCCAAGACACTGTGGCAAAAATGACCTGAATGAAAGATCTCGGTGAACAAGACCCCAGCAGAAAGAACGGGCCATCAAAGAAGGAGGCACCTTTCTCTGAAGGGAGGAAGGAACCTCCACTGTGATTTGGCCTTGTCCAAATAAGATCAGAGTTGGTGAACTCAAGAGGCTTCCATAGCCTTGACAGCTCATGGCAAGAGCCTCGGGTCATTACTGACATCATAAATAAGAGTGTCAATTGTTAAATCAACAATGGGAGTCACTGTGCACCTGCTCCCCACGTAGGCTCTCTGTATTTAATGTGTTTTACTATGAGAATTAATGGTAAAACTACTAGTCGAACGGTACGCTATATCTTGTGTGGTTGTCTGGGTGCAGCCTGTTGAAATCTTTGCTTAGTATATACTAAGTTGATCTTCTGTATATGAAGATAATTGAAAATGAATCTTGATGAAGAGTGGGATGGGAGAGGGAGTGGGAGATGGGATGGCTGCTGGTGGGAAGGAGGTTATAGGGGAAAAAGCCACAACAATGCAAAAGTTACACTTTGTAAATGTACATTTATTAAATAAAATTAAAATAAAACAAGGAGTAGGAAGCTCTTCAGTTTTGTTAAACAGGACAAAATTTTGAATATAAATGCAAAAAGAGGTTAACTATTTAAAGTCACTTTAATCATATTTTTAGGACATTTTATTCAGTTTTACTTTACATATTAATAAATGGTACTTATATCAAATATGTGAGAAAGTAGACATTTAATTGGGAATGCTAGTTCTTTTCATTTTTTAAAAACAAGTTTGCACATCTCCACATTTCTCTTCTTGCTGTTTTCTCAGTCAGGTGTGTAATGGACCATATAAGTCCTTTTATTCCATTAGTTTCATTGGTTTCCTGCTTATGAAAGCCCCATGTGTTTATTGCAGAAATGTCCCTCACAGAAGTTTAAGCATAGACTTGTTTAATTCAATGAAATTAGATAGTCCCATGTTGATAGATCTTTCTGCTCATGGATAGATGATCTTTCACATTAATGAGATCACAAAATGTGATTTTGCATTTGAGTTTAGTTAATATGTTGCAAACTTTTATGTCAATGGATATAGAGACTTAGCACCCTTTCTCAGCAGAAATCATCACATGAAGGTACCATAACTAGTTAAAGCTTTTTTTTGGAAGATACATTTGGGAATTCATCAATTATTTTTTCTTTCAAAAAATTAGTGTTTAGGATAAGTGCCACTTTTTTTAACCTAGAAACATTCAAGGAATGCAAACTTCATGCATTTCACATATACAAATTTAGGAATACAGCAATTCTTCCCACCTTACCTCCCTCCTTTCTTCCTCTCTCCCTCCCTCCTCTATTGCCAGACATTTAAGCTTTTCTCAGTATTTCTATTTTAAGCAGCAATGCAGTGAACATATCTGTGAGTATATTTTTTTGTGCACTTATACAGCTGATTTAATTGTCTTTGAATAATTTCCTAGAAGTATGGTTGTGGGTCAAAGGCATAAGTATTTTATGTTGTTATACATATTGCCGTATTTCCTAGTGCCCTACATGAAGGCTATATCAAGTGTGTTACTACTGATAACACATCAGTACCCAGAAAATTCCTTTCAATTTCTTAAATTTTTTCATCTTAATTCAGGTTCATTTTGCTTACCATGAGGCCAAAATATATCAGTAGCTCTTAAACTTTTTAAAATCTTAGGACCATGAGAATTCTTGAAAATTGTTTGACATACTTTCTAGAGAAACACATGTGGAAAAAATATAGAAAGTTTTATATACTATTTATGGGAATTCACAGCTCCACAGCTCCTATGAAGTCAAATCACAGACTTTTTAGAATTTTACCATGAATCCAGGTGAAAAATTTCTGAGAGACTTTAAGGCTTTTGCCTTTTAACACTTAGCACCTGCACGTCTTACACTTGCAAGTCACATATGCATGTGTGCACAGAATTTAAATATGCATGTGAACAAAATTTGACATCTGCTTAGTACAGAACCTAGTCTCATGTAAAATCACTTAGTGTGCATAATTACTTGGACAAAATAATTTTACTTCAGGTACTTCAATGGCGAGCCCACCAGGAAGAGGTAGCAATGTTGGAAATGGAAATTTCTGAGAGAAGAAGAGAAAAGGAAAAGGAGAGAGAGAAACTGTGGAAGAAGAAAGAATTGTTACAGAGAGAAGAGAAGAAAGAAAAGGTAAAACATCAATCACCTCATATCAAGCCTGAACCTTGGTGTTTGGCAGAGAGTGCTCATAGGTGATTCTGAGATCATTTATAAGAATCTAGTGCAGTCTTGCTTTAATTTGTTTGGGCTTCAACATTTGTAGACAAGGAGAATCCACTTTGTGGACCTGCATGAGCACATGTGATAAGAATAGATGCTCTAGGTAAAAATCCAACAAGTGTTAAGTCTTGTGCTAGGAAAGAAAATTACGAAGACTAGAAAGTGCTGGGATAGCATTTTAGTACATGGCAAGGTGTCTACTGATTGTGGAAAAAATGTACTTATTGGTAGAATATACTAGCATATACTTATAATTTACTAGATTTTTTTCATTTACTAACAAACTCACAATTCTTCTTTTGAGCAAATGTCATAATCTTAAAGATATTCACTAAAACACTACTAGTATCAACAATTGTTGATAATCTATGGCAGACAGGATACATTTGAGGGTTATTTTGTTTTAAAAACTTATGTGGGAGGCCGGCGCCGTGGCTTAACAGGCTAATCCTCCGCCTTGCGACGCCGGCACACCGGGTTCTAGTCCCAGTTGGGGTGCCGGATTCTATCCCGGTTGCCCCTCTTCCAGGCCAGCTCTCTGCTATGGCCTGGGAGTGCAGTGGAGGATGGCCCAAGTCCATGGGCCCTGCACCCGCATAGGAGACCAGGAGAAGCACCTGGCTCCTGGCTTTGGATCAACGCGATGAGCCGGCCGCAGTGGCCATTGGAGGGTGAACCAACAGAAAAAAAGGAAGACCTTTCTCTTTGTCTCTCTCACTATCCACTCTGCCTGTAAAAAAAAAAAAAAAAAAAAAAAAAAAAAAAAAAAAAAAAAAAAAACTTATGTGGGGGCTGGCACTGTGGTGTAGCAGGTAAAACGCCACCTGCTGTGCCAGCATTCCATATGGGTGCCGGTTCAAGTCCCAGCTGCTCCACTTCTGATCCCACTCTCTGCTATAGCCTGGGAAAGCAGAAGATGGCCCAAATCCTTGGGCCCTTGCACCTGCTTTGGAGACCCAGAAGAAGCTCCTGGTTCCAGATTGATGCAGCTCTTGCCATTGTGGCAATTTGGGGAGTAAACCTAGAACCTCTCTACCTCTTGCTACCCCTCTCTCTGCTTCTGCCTCTTTGTAACTCTGCCTTTTAAATAAATCAGTCTTTAAAAAAATATATGAACCATTTAGGCATTTGTATTTGTTTCCACAAAACTTAAAAAATTTGCAGTAAAAAGATTTATTTAAAAAAATAAATAACTAGGGAGTGAGTGTTCTGTATTAGAGTACCTGGGTTTGATTCCTGGTTCTGGCTTCTGACTCCAGCTTCTTGTCAATGCAGATCCTGGGAGGCAGCAGTAATAATTCAAATAATTGAGTTCCTGCCACCCACATGGAAGATCTGGATTCAGTATGTGGCTCCCACCTTTGACCCCAGCTATTGTGAGCATTTGGGGAGTTAACCTGTGAATGGGAGCTTTGACTTACCCTGCCTGCTCCACAAATTAATAGGAGATATAAAAGAATATTATTTGTCAAAGGTGTATGGAGTTGCTGACTTTTATACTAATAATTCACAAAAAAAAAGCCAATTTATGAGCAACACAATGAAAGGAAATCAATCCAATTATATAGATTTGATCTGCATGCTGTAAAAATGCCTCCTTTTGAAAAGCTACTTGCAGTGCTAAGAGTGATTGATTTATAGTCACTGGTGGGCACACTTCATTTTTGTGAACTTGGTTGACATTTTATGGTATATTGCCACTTAGGTGAATGCAGCTCTGGTTCAGAAGTTTTTAGCCTCAAAAGTTGAATGTATGGGAGATAAGCATGGGTTTTTCTTAAGTGACAAGCCAGTCTTTCCTACTCTTGAAATATTTGTCATTGCTCTTGACTAGTTCCATGCCTTTTAATCAGCAAATTGGTATAGAGGCCATGTATGGAAAACAATATACAAGGAAGTTACAGGACTGGCTAAGACAGCATAATTCACAGTTCTTAGATTTTTAACTCAAATAGGATTTCAATTTCCATTTCTCTGAACTAAGTGAAGTAATTTCATGAAGCCCCCATCAAGAGAGCTGAGGGCTAAAAGGAATAATTGCATGTACCTCAGAAGCCCATAAGTATTGACCATATTTCATACGCTGCAAGGTAGTTGTCATTCTCTGGGGGAACTTATTTACTATTATGCAAGTACAGTATTTGAAAATCATACCCTTATAGTTTTATCTTTGATCTGGGCCTCTCTCATTGCATTTCTTCTCTATGAATTAGTGTGGTTATAAAAAGATATTGTGTTTTTAAGCATTAGTTTATATGTAGTGTCATCTTAAAAACCACATAGAGAGATTTAGATACTTTTCCACTCTGAGAGTTAACAGAAAAATACATAGATTAAATACCTCATGTATTTTGAATGAGTGTAAGTACAGTTCATTGTGGAAATCAGTTTTGAGTCGGGGCATTGGCATGAGGACCTGGGAGAGGATGGAGCATTGTCACTGTCTTCTTTGCAGCCTGTGAGATTTCTAGAAGCAAGAGAAAGGAATTTTGAAGTAGAAGAGAGATCTTCCTGATTTTGCAGATGGAGCTTGGCATTTGAATTCATGAACATCAAGATAAACAAAACTGAAAACAAACCATATTAGAAGGAATAACTTCCTTATGATGACTAAGATGGTAGAGGAGTAACTCAAGTGCAGGCAGGCACTGGTGTCTGGAAAGAACTCAGGCTGACAGGAGTTTTAATGTCCTTAGTCATACATGTTACTCTTAGAGATGTTTTCCATATTTGCATCTCTACCACAGGCACTAAGTCGGTCAAGGTTGAGAAGATTTCAGGCCAGCCATGGCTAGAGTGGAGTACTAAGTTGCTTGCAGTGTTATTTCGCTGTCCTATACTTGATAATGGGAAGTGCCCTGTCAATGTGGTATTTTATTTATGGAGTCTGGGGGACAGGATGGTGTTTTTGGAATACCCCAAGCCAGCATTGTGGCCAATGTCCACTAGCCATGGAGGACCAAGTCATACGACTTGCCTTTGTTTTCTTTTTTAAATACATTTAACTTTTAGATATCTTACGTATAGAAACTGATGCAGTAAACACACAAGTACATGTCACGTAGCATTGAAAATTTAAATTTTTTCATTTGTTTCAGATTTACAGTTGCGAATAAGTGCAATATGGGAGATAAAGTCCTCTTTTGAGGCCTTATTCATTACCTGCTCCTTTCTAAATGTCCCCAGAACTAATCACAATTCATGAATTTTATTCATATCTTTCCAGGTTATACCTTGATTTTAATATGTTAGCATAGTTTGTGATTTCAATGTTTTTCATGAATACTGTTGTATCATTCTGCAACAAAGACATTTTCATTCAACCTTATGCCTTTTTTTTTAAGTTTTAAAGCATTTAATTCAGTGAGAGAAATGCACAGGAAAGTGAGGGTTTTAATTAGGAGAGGAAGAAGTCTAGGAGCTAAGTTGGGTCTATGCCAGGCAGAGAGTAGGCCTGGTGCCACGTGGAGCAAGCACACAGGCGGGAAAGCAGAGGCAGGGTGGAGGCCACAAGGCCATGTCTTTTTTTTTTTTTTTTTCTTGCCAGAGTGTCTTGGCTTTCCATGCCTAAAATACTCTCATGGGCTCTTCAGCCAGATCCGAATGCCTTATGGGCTGAGAATCATCTTTTATAGCTGCTTCTTCCTTATTAGAGGCATAGGCCCTGCCTGTCCTGGGTCTGGAAGTCTCTCACAAGTTTGCCTTTTTTTTTTTTTTTTGGAGATACTCATGTTAGTACATACAGACCTGGTTCGCTCCTTTTAATTGCTATTCAGTGTTCCACAGTGGAACTAGGCTGTCAGTCATCTGTCCTCTTACTGGTTGACATCTGAGTTTTCAGGATTTTGTTCTGGCAAGGTTTGCTGCTCCAGCCAACTTGCACTTATTTGGTAGCTTTCTCTAGGGGACACCTAGGAGGAAAATTAATATGTTGCAAGTCTGTAAAGTTTTTGATTTCATAAAATATTTTAACTTTGCTTTTTGACTTTTGTCAGTCTATCAAAATTATCTTATTAATGTTTTAATGTGTAGTCTCATGATTATTTGTAAGACTGAAACTCCATGTTTATCAGGAAGGTTCTTTACTCTGAATTTTTTTCATACTTTTTAATCCACTTTTCTTTTTGTTTATCTATAAAAGTTCTTTATAAATTGTGAACATTATTTCTTTCTTATGAGTTATACAAAATGTAAATATTTCCATCATTGGTCACTTATCTTAATTTTGCCAGTAATGCCTGTACTTTCAAAAGAAGTTTAAATTGCCTGGTAGTCAAAGTTATTAGACCTCTCCTTTATGATGTGTGACTTGTTGGGGCATCTCTACAGGCAGCTTTTATGTGCACTTCTGCTAAGGGCCATTTGCATGTTGCTGGCCCAAGACTGGTTGGCATATCAATATGTAAACTTGGGACACTATGCCATAAGGCTAGAACACCTCTAGCTTAGAACTTGTGCTGAGCATCAGCCTGGAGCTCTACCTTTGACCCTTTCCTCCTCTGGTCCCCAAGCAGCATCTAAGTCCCCTTGTCACCTTCCTGGAGAGTGATCCTGATGAATCTAATTCTGAACGTGTATCTAAACAAATCCCACGCGCCTTCTTGCTTTCGGAAAGTGACTGGTTTCCAGCTCCTGTGTGTACAGGTCCTACAGTGTTGGTCAAAGGCTTAGCCACCAGCAATTCAGATCTTCACTAAGTCCCAATCTTCCCTAAGAATCCTTTGGCCCCAACTCCTTTTCACTGCTCTAATTTAGGTTCTGTCTTTATTTTCACACTGGGACCTAGCATGCATGTGTATGGGAATGTGTGTAGTTGTTGGATTATAGTTTTCCCAGTGTTTCTCTGTATTTGATGTAGGTAAGGGGAGTTCCATGTCAACTCAGGCACATTGGAAGTTTTGGAAACCTTTATATATATAGTAACTGCAAACCTAGATTCTCTAACTTTTATATCTTGGAGACAAATTTTGTTTCTTTGGGGTTTAGCAGCAGCTTGGCAGAAAATCTTGTCAGCAGCTCCCCTTACTTGAGACGTGCTGCTTTGCCAGCTGGCGCGCTGTTTCTCCCCCATCTACTATTTCACCCACCTGGCTTCTATACTCATGAGTAATCTGGAGTAGAGATAGAAACTATGCCATGTGCAAAACCCAACTGTAGCATTTCTGTACAAAGACATGATCTTCCTCCTTGTTCTTATCCCCAGCAATGTCTTTAAGGGATCATTTGCCATAGGAGTAGTTTGTATTCAACATAAAATTTTGCCCTTGTAGGTATCTAGTTCCTTAGGTTACTTTTTCTTCAGTAGCTTAAAACCTTAGTTACATAGAATATTCACAATTTCCCAAGTTTTATCTCAAAAATCCAAGGAATGAATGCTTGCTTAACAAGTTGTCAGATGACATCAGTAATTTTCAGAAGCCTTTCCCTACTTTTGAAATCATTGTCATGATAAAAATCAAGAGATGATGCCTTTCCATAAGTGATCCCTAGCAGCTACTTTAAATGAGGTCTTTTGATGATTTTTGTCCCCGCCTGGAAACTGAATGCCAATCTGATTGTCAGGTTTCTTTTCCCCTTCAAAATCATACTCAAAAAGTCCACTACCACCAGTACCTTTGGTTTTTTTCCTATCTTGGAAGCCCCATCTTCATGCCACTCTGGCTGGAGGCCTGATTCTAATAAATACTTTTAAATCTAAAAAAACAAAACAAAACAAAACAAAACAAAACAAAAAAAAAACAAAAAAAAAAAACCAAAATTCCTGTACTAGATGGATCTTTAAATGCCTGATATTTAACACTGGTCTCCACACAACCTTTCAACTACATGTGACTTTGTATGGCTATAATAACGAAAATCGCTCTGCATGACTGGAGTTCTATGGAGTTCAAGGCACTGGCAGTTCTAACCTCGCTCCCCACAATGGAGATTTTCTGCAAGTCTCTTGTAGAAAGGAGGCATCTCCTTTTCCTGCTGTAGCATGTCACAGTTATCGCCAAATTTGTGCCAACTCCTAGTCTAACATAGTAAGTGACTCACATAGTACAACTGAGGAAAAGGCAGTCTCATCAGGGAAGTCAAGATACCACCACTGGATGTGTGACCCTCGGCTGCACCTCCAACCAGTTTCTGGGGAAGGAGCTATCGTTTTGTAGGTGTTCACCCTCTTGTGGCATCTCGCCAGCCAAAACCAAATACCAGGCTTTGGTAGAACCTTGGCACTTAGGTGTCCCCCACCCCATGTCTTCAGGGGATCTGGCACATCCTCAGAATCCATGTGTCCTACAGGTACCCTTGGAAGAGGGGAACAGTCCAAAATACAGGTGCTAGGTTGCCATAAAGAAATTCAGGCTGGAGGATTGGAGCAGTACTCCTCACAAGTCTACAAGCTCTGTGTGGAGGAGAGAATCTAGAGCATTGCCCCAGATCAGAGCAGAGCCGTTCTCCTGGTGTGGGAATTTCTCGGTTCTTATGGAAGCAGTTCATCATGAGATCCCAAGATCTCTGCTGCAGTGTTTGTGTTCTAATAGTATACTGATCTAAAGAGCTGAGCACAAAGATGTGGGCACAGAAGAATGGGGTGGGGGGGTATCAAGACTTTAAACTCTGTCTTCAGGGTTGTTGGGATTTAAAGGAGCCAGTAAACAATAAATCAGCTTCAAAGATGGACTCTGAGATTCCCTCCACCCCCGCCCCACAGCCTCCTCATATACATCCTATATAATCATCAGGATTGTAAATACTGTGGATTTTACTCTCATGATTAGATATCATATGGCCCTGAAGCCCATAAAACATGACTTAATCATATAAGCCCTTTACAGCAGAGTATCCTCTGGTCACAGGCGGTCAGAGAAGGAAGTATGAAAAGAACTTGGCCCACCTTGATGGTTGAAAGCTTTAGAGTCACATGGCAGGGAATGGGGGCAGTCTCTCTGTAGGCCAAGAGTGGCCATAGCTGATGGCCAGGAAGGAAATGAGAGCCTGTAATCTACAGCCCTATATCCACAAGGGAATGGTGTTTGGCAAAAACAAGAATGAGCTTGGAAGCAGACTTCTCTCTAGAAGAGAATTCAGTTTTGTCAAAACCTTGCTTTCCAGGGAGTGCAGCTCTACCATGCTGGACTTCTGATTCATAGAATTCTTATTTCATAGTGACTCCCCATAAAATCCATACAAGGATCACTGGGTTCCTGAGAAAAAAGAGTGTATGATATAAAAGGAAGCCAATGGACCTCCAGAAATGCCCTAAGCAGGCTGACAATAACTACTCAACTGTAAGCTCAGGTTCACATTCATAAGAAAGGAATGACCCAGAGGGCAGAATGAAGAACTATGAGAGCAGAATTGAACAGCCCAGGAATTACAGACTATGGCTGACACCTGTAGCCACCTGGCACTCCCGATATTTCCACGGTGAATCAAATTAACCAACCAGGCTCTGGAAGAACTGTGACTGCCCAGATCTCCCTATCAGGGGTGGCGCTGTTCACTGCAAGGCAGGGGAGGGGAAAAGTGCTTCCTGGAAACAGATGGCATGTTATGCGAGACTGAGTTGAGCAGAACATGTTGTCATTTTTCCCAAATTCACCAAAATGAGGAGCAGTGACTGTGACACCTCCTGGAGGTGATGTTCCCAATTGTGTGAGGAGTAGAAGATGAGCATTCTCCCTGTGAGAGGGTATGTTAGGGTTGATATCCCCTGGCACATCCATGACACCAGAACAATGTTTCCCTAAAGAGTCAAAAGACAGAATGCAGATTGAATGAAGGAGACGCATCTTTATCAAACATATGTAAGGAAATTATAAAGCATGATTCAAATATAAGTGATGAATGGTCATCATTATTTACTACCTATACATTTTATTACACAATTCTGACCTAAATTTCACTTACTTGCCTTCCTCAGATGGTAAAAATTCAAACCTGGAATATTGTGTAATAATTTATATTCATGAGTAAGTAGTTCATTTTAGTTATATACATACAATACATATAAGTATATTTAACCTCATTGAGACCTGAGCCAGGAACTTTATCTATGTGATCTTGAAGCTGATCTAAGAAACAGGAAAAAAGTACAAATTAAAGGACATTATTATATCCTTCTGAATTTCACTGTCTGCATAATTTTGAATAAGTAAGAGTTCATGTGAAGTAGCATTTGACCATACCTAGAAAGAACTCTGTAAAAGCCATGAATTGCATAATGTTATTGCCCTAGTGGAAGATAGAGCAGAAGAAGCCA
Source organism: Lepus europaeus (assembly GCF_033115175.1). Classification (NCBI taxonomy): domain Eukaryota; kingdom Metazoa; phylum Chordata; class Mammalia; order Lagomorpha; family Leporidae; genus Lepus; species Lepus europaeus. Next base: position 100,331,044 of record NC_084827.1, on the reverse strand, counting down.
GATAAACATCATGAAAGGGAGCAGGCACTTAGCCTAGCTGTTAAGATGCCAGCATCCCACAGCAGAGTGCTGAGTTTGATTTGCCAGCTCCTACTCCCGACTCCAGCTGCCTTCCAGTGCAGACAAGGGTGTCGACTCAAGTAATTTGAGTTTTCCCACCAGCGCGGGAGATGTGGATTGAGCTCCTAGTTCCCGACTGCGGCCCAGCTCAATCCTGGCCATTTTGGACTGTTGGAGAGTAACCCAGCAGATAAGAGCTCTGTATATCTGTCTCTCAATTTTTTTTTTTTTTTAATCAGAAACATCATGAGACTCAAACAGGACAGGTAGGAATGAGATAAAGACAAGTAATAATTAGGAGTGATAGCTTTTGTGCTGGTTCAGAAACTAATGTCACAAAAAGTTCTTTTAGCTTTGCCTAGTTACCCTTCAGCTGGCAGGGACTGTCTCCACAGTGATCAAACTCACTCAGCACTGGTGACTGTATCATTAGTTGCAGGTTCCAGTAAGATGAAATTTTCCAATCATAATATAGGGCATGTAAGAATAATTAGCTATCGTTATTCATTTTAAACCAAAGGATCATTGACACATGAATACATCCTCTGGTTGTATTTTGTTGGCAGTTGCCTATGGATGCAGACTCATCAGTTCTTAAATAGCTCAAACAAATAAAACATGCAATATGCTTCCCAAGTCTTATGACTTTAACTATTATAAGCTATGCACATAAACTTTCTCATACATGTTTTATTTTGAAATCCCAAGGCCACCTTTCAGCACATCCCATGGCTCAGTGCATTGCGTTTTCCTTTTCTTGTATCATTGGCAACAATACCTTCTAGCACATACAGCTGCATGGCCTCTGTTTCATTTCCACTCCCCTCTATTCAGATAGTGGTGTCAGGCCTTAGTAAGATATACTGACAGGAAGATTGCATATAATTCCAAAAGAGTCATAAAAAGGTCCAAATAGAAGAATCATTCATTAGTTCACTTACTTAGCAAGGATGTTTCAAGTACCTTAAAGTGATAATGGATTATACTCAGTCCTTCATTTTCCAAACTTCATACGGTTGTAAGAGGTCACTCAAAGTGAAAATTTCTCTTTTCTGGTATCATTTTAAAAGGGATGTGTTTGGCCAGTGCCGTGGCTTAACAGGCTAATCCTCTGCCTTATGGTGCCGGCACACCGGGTTCTAGTCCCAGTTGGGGTGCCAGATTCTATCCCGGTTGCCCCTCTTCCAGGCCAGCTCTCTGCTGTGGCCTGGGAGTGCAGTGGAGGATGGCCCAAGTCCTTGGGTCCTGCACCCGCATGGGAGACCAGGAGAAGCACCTGGCTCCTGGCTTCGGATCAGCGCGATGAGCCGGCCGCAGCGGCCATTGGAGGGTGAACCAATGGCAAAAAGGAAGACCTTTCTCTCTGTCTCTCTCTCTCTCACTATCCACCCTGCCTGTCAAAAATAAATAAATAAATAAATAAATAAAAGGGATGTGTTTACCTAGTCTGTCACAAAGACAATATGCAATTCCTGGTTGGATCAACAGAAACATATTAAGAATAAAGAATTTCACAGCTGGCACTTTGGTGCAGAGGGTTAAAAGCCATAGCCTGCAGCACCAGCATCCCATGTGGGTGCCGGTTTGAGTCCCGGCTGCTCCACTTCTGTTCCAACTCCCTGCTAGTATAACTGGGAAAGTAGCAGAGAATAGCTCAAGTCCTTGGGCTCCTGTGCCCATGTGGGAGATCCAGAGGAAGATCCTGGCTCCTGGCTTTGGATCAGCTCAGCACCAGCCATTGTGGCCGTTTGGAGAGTGAGCCAGTGGATGAAGGATCTCTGTCTGTCTCTACCTCTAACTATTAAAATTTTATTTATTTGAAAGACAATTTCTTTGAGCTTCAAATATTTTAAGTACAAAAGGGTTAATAGAAAAACTAAATATGCACTGGAGTGAACTGCATTGAATACGGAGTTATATGACTAAATGCAGAAGATTAAATATATATGCATGTATACACGTATAAGCATGTATATATGGGTATGTATGTACCCACACACATGCAGTCAGAATGTGGCTTTAAGATTACTCTCTTGTTTCTCTCCGGGAGTACAGAGGAAGCCCTCTCCTGGGGTAATTGCAAGAGTGTGTTTGTCCTCATCCATGCTTTGACCTCGTCTTCTCATTTTCCAGTCCTGCATCGTCAGACTGCTTTGGGCATCCATTCCCACACAGCCCATGCTGGTACAGTTGCTTCCTAGCATGAGTCCTGTGATGCTAATAGAAGTTATTCATTTTGCCATAGTTATGAAATGTTCAGGCCTTGGTATATGGACTTTTTGCCATGACTTATTTCGATAGGGCTTGTCAATTCTTTGTCAATTTTTTTTTCTTTTCCATTCAACCTTTAATTGCTGTTTCATCCACTTGTGCGCCACAGGAACTGCAGGATATAGAACCATCCTCTGCCATTTCCTTCATATGCCTGTGACTGATTGCCTTTCAGCTCCATCAAGTACTCTGCTGTTGAGGAGGAAGGGGGATACAGATTGCAGGGCTTCAGGTAATGGGAAGAGCCACCTTTTGAAATCAGCCTGCAGCCCAGAAAACATGACCCCTGGAAGACAGACCCCTCAGAAGTGGTGCTTCCTAGTCCTGGCCCAGGTGTCCCACATTTCTGGGTCCTCTTCTCTCATCAAACGCCTTCTTGACCAAGACTCTTGTTATAATGGTGTGTGCATGCAGGCATGCGTGTGTGAGAAAGGGCAAGGGGAAGGACAAGGAGTTAAAAGGTGAGTGTCGTCCATGTATGCAAAAGGTCACTGGGCCAACTGAAAGGTGAACACAAACAAAAATATGATGGCAGCACCCAGGATTTCAGTAATATTCAGATGATCTAAAACTGGCTTAAAGCATTTGTTCTATGTTTGTTTTCAAACTGAGAAGTTCTCAGACTTCCTGCATCCTGGAAACACATCTTTGAACCTCCTGGAACACCAGCCTGACATCTGCTCTAACATCCACCCACCCACATCTCTCAGTGCAAGCATCTTCTTTTGCAAGGAGCCACCTGCCACCAGAGCCAAGAAGTCTGCTAGGCTGGGACCAGTCTGAACAACTTGCTACCATTTTATGGTTTTTTCAATGATGAACTCTCAGATAGGTGATCCTGCAAGATTAGAAGGAGTATTTCTTGGTCTTTTGGTTTGTCAGTCTGTTGGAATGCCCCAAACAGGGGAGCACCAAACCCCCTTCATAATGATTAAATTAACTGTCAGGATATTAGGATGGTAAAAAGGAGTATATAGATGGGATTCCAAGAAAATCTGGGTATCTAGACTCTTTTCTGAAGACTTAATATCAGTTCTTTAAATACTGGATGAGTAAAATTCATGCAGAATGGGAGGTTTATTATACAAAAGAAGTCAATCATCAATAACCTGGTTTTAAAATATTCATAATATTCCTTGTTTTGTTGAAATTTAGAAGTGAATAGTAAAGTGTACTTATGACATTAACTGATTTTAACCTTCTAACAGGCGACTGAACATGGACTCAATTCTCAGTGTGTCAATCAGTGGATATCAGAATAGCTAGGAAGATTTCCTATAGAGGATAGAATGGTAATCAGAGGTGCTCGCTTTTCAGGTTTAAATTGTCTTTTAAAAGCAAGAACTTTCACTAGAACTTTTTTAAAAGTGGAAAGGTTGATGTAGTCTTTCTATCCTTTGTCAGGATATAGTTTTAAGAAAAAGGCAGGCAGGGAATAAAAAAAGCAGCCTGATGGAACGAGAGCCAGATGTGTTTGTTTTTCTGCAGAAAGATCTCACAGTAGGCAGTATTAGAGGAGGAGTCTTAAAAATTAACTCCAGGTGTCATATTTTGGCTATCTTTTCTGGCTAGGTCTTATTATGATGATTTGATTTTATTCATAATGATTTAATTAACATATACCTAAACAGTGTTTGCTATGTGCAAGGCACTGTTCTGTCTTCATTTAATCTTATCAACCTTAAGGGGTAGATGCTAATATGACCTTCGTTTTATAAGTGAAGAAACTGAGACACAGAGAAGTTACATAATTTCTCCAAGGTCACATAGCCATTCAATGGTACAGTTAGGTTTTGAACCCAGGCAGTCTAACTCCACAGTTCATTATTTTAAAAACCTTGCTATGATGGGCTACATAGTAGTTACTGTTGTGGTCAATATTGTGATAAAGTCAGTTTTGAAAAAACCTCAGTTTCAAACTATTTGCCTTAGAGTCATTTTCATGGCTTTAGTCTTTTTTTGCCAATTTATTCATCACTGTTCAATGGCTATGTAACTGATAATTTTAGGACTCTTTAATACTACTTGTCCACTTATTAGAAGAATTTCTCATGTTCTAAGGGTACACATAGCTCACTATGCTTTTCTCTATATACTTGATATTCTCCCAGGACTTTTCTCACCGAGTTAGTGAGCTACTGTGGCTAAAGACTTTCTTAGAAACCAAATTATAACTCGATCAAAGTTGATTATCAAGTATAAGATGTGTTATGAGCAGATCAAAAAATCCTTCATTGCTTCTCATGCCATTCATTTGAATATATTGAAGAAAGTCTTCACAATTCTGATGTGATTTAAACCTAGCAATATCTATTTCATAAAAGAATTCCCAGTTTTCCAATTTCAAATCTACTAACCTATCAGATCTGTACTCATTACTGTAACATGCTCTTGTCTTGCAATAGTTGAGGTATCTGTAATCCTGTCTAAGGTCAGATCATCCATTTGTGCCCTGAATCTTACTCAAGGTTGGCTCAACCTCTCTTCCAGCACAATTTTCCCTTTGTCTAGGTCTTTCCATTAACCTGCAGATATGCCATAAATGACTTCCATCTAACAAATATTCTTCCTCGATAACATGCTCCCCTTCAGGAAATCCCACCATTCCACAGGGAAAAAAAAAACTGTTTCCAAATTCTCTCTGCTTGTTCTCTCTTGAAACAATTTATCTTTCCAGTCCAGCCACACTGCATTTCCCAGGGTATCACTGACCTCCATGTTACTAATTCCAGTGGTCAAGTCTTAGTCCTCCCTTTACTTGCTTATAATGGAGTTAATCTCTGCCTCTTCAGAAAACTTGATTCGCTCAAAGTCTAGTAAGCCATTCTCTTTGTTCTTCTATTATACTGGTATCTGCTCAGTAACTTGAATAGATCAAGTTATCACTTGATGTGAGTGATGGATTATCACTCCATCTTTTTTTTTTTTTAAGATTTATTTGAAAGACAGATTAACAGAGAGGAGACAAATCTTCCATCTGCTGGTTCACTCTCCAAATGGCCACAACAGCCAGGGCTCAGCCAGGCTGAAGCCAGGAGCTTCTACTGGGTCTGCCGCATGGTTGCAGGAGCCAAGGTACTTGGACCATCCTCTACTGTTTTCCCAGATGCATTAGCAGGGAGCTGGATCAGAAGTGGAACAGCTGGGACTAGTGTCACAGCTGGCAGCTTAATCCCCTAAGCCAGCTCCATCACTCCATCTTCTAAGCTTTGCAGTGCCCTGGTAATTCAGTCCTCTATGTATACTTTGTAGGTGATCAACTAATCCAGTATAACTTTATATAGCACTTCCATGCTGGCTGATATGAAGAATCTCTGGCTTAGATGACTCTCTTGAACTCCAAACTCATCTTACTATCTCAAATCAAATATGTCCAAATTACATTCCTGCTTTTTCATCCAAACCTATTTTTTCTAGTGTTCATTTTCAACAAATGTAAAACCATTCTCCCAGTAGTTAGGCTGAAAGCCTAGGCATTGGCTTTGATTCATATTTTTCTCCCTTTCTGACTTTACCTGTTAGCATGCATAGAAGCCCCTACCTTCAAAATATGGTGAAAGCTGTTAGTAGACTTCTAATCTTCTAACTTCTCCTTTCTCTTTCCATTTCTATACTTCTCCTTCAATTTGTTTTCCACACAGCAGCCAGACTGAACATTCTAAGACTTATTTCAGATCACGTTGCCCTTCTGCTGAAAACACATTAATGACTTCCCATCCAACTCCAAAGAAAATCCAAAGTCCTAACTAACATACAGGTCACTGCAAAATCTACCTCCATGCTCTGCACCAGTACTGCTTGGATCACATATCTCACCTCTTTCTCCCCTATTTCTGTTCTATCTGGGGAGCTATTGTTCCTGGGAGCACCTGAGCACATGTCCCCATAGGCTTTTTTCCCCTCTGCCGAAAACAGTTATCTTCCAAGTGTCTGCATAACTCACTCCCGCACTTTCAGAATCCCATGCAAATGTCAACCTGGAGATGGCGTCCTTGATGACCAAACTTGAAATGACATTCTCTTTTCCCTTTCACTATTTATGCTGCGTATTTTTCTTAGCATTTGTTACCCGTTGACATCCACTTATTTATTGGCAATCTTTACTTTTCCTCAGAGGGTAAGTCCCGTGAGAAGGGAGAATTTGTCTTTTTCCATTGCCTTATCCTCAGTACCTAGACACAACACTCAAAAGATATTGGCTGAATGAATGAATTTAATGAATGAGCTGTGTAAGTCTATACTTTGATGTTGAGGTAACTAGGAGGATGTATAAGGTAGGTGACCTTGGGTAAGTTATGTAGGCTTTGTGAGATATTGCCTCTTCAGTTGTAAAATTAGGTGTTTGGATTAAGTGATTACAAAAATCACCTCAACTCTTAGAATTCATGATTGACTAACTCTGAGGTTTGATTACTTTTCACTTTTTACTCTCCCCTACACCTCAGATTTTGAAATACAACATCCTCAGGATACATACTCCCTTCTTAATGACCAGTGAAGAGAAATTAAACAAGATTCCAGACAAATTCATTTCAGCAATACCAACACATGACACAATCATTATGTAATATTTCAATGTCCATACTGAAAATCGGCCTTCCTAAAGACAACATGACAGTTATTTTTTAATCCACCTGGCATTTCAATTAAGAGGGAGATAACTAATGTGTCCATGCTAGAACACTTTCCTGGCTCATCCTGTTTTGAGGACATAAGACTACATCAGAGCAGGAAACAGCTTATGACCATTTTGAATAGGCAGCACGGCTGAAGAAAAGTGTTCACATCAGTGGCAAAATGAATACTGCCGGCTGGCACGTGGCTCACTAGGCTAATCCTCTGCCTGCGCCGCTGGCACCTTGGGTTCTAGTCCCAGTTGGGGCGCCAGATTCTGTCCCAGTTGCTCATCTTCCAGTCCAGCTCTCTGCTGTGGCCTGGGAAGGCAGTGGAGGATGGCCCACGTGCTTGGGCCCTGCACTCGCATGGGAGACCAGGGGGAAGCACCTGGCTCCTGGCGCAGCGTGTCAGCCATAGTGGCCATTTGGGGGCTGAAACAACGAAAGGAAGACTTTTCTGTCTCTCTCTCTCACTGTCTTAACTCTGCCTGTCCAAAGGGGGGGGGGGGAGGAAGAATACTGCCTAAAAGGGATTAATGTTATTTATTTATTCAGGTAGACAACATCAACTTCCAAACAATTTGTAATTAAAGGCATCAGTACTATTGTGTTGGGCATCTTTCCTTGGGGGGTAGCTAGGCATCCTCTCTGCTCTGTGGTCCGAAGGGTTTTCCTATGTGGCTTCCTTGGTTTACAATCTTCCAGCTGGTTTCAGCCAAGTGGAACAAAAGAGTGAGAGACTGAGGATAGGAGAGAGATTTCCTCAGTTCTTTCCCCTGAGGGGCTGTGTTGACCATCTGAGCCCTTCACCAATGGGCTCACCTACTGCCAAGTAGCCTTCCCCACCCAGCCTTCTCTGTCTTGTCTACAGGCAGGAAGGCCTCCTGGCGCTGCATGGTCCCTTACATTCCAACTCTCCTTTGTCAAGTGTCCCCTTATACACTTTATTGATTTAGCTTAATTTTGATTATGCCATCTATTTCCTATTAGGAATTGTTAGAATAGAAAAACCAGTTAGAGAATAAGACCAAAAATTAAGGGGGTGGGAATAAAGGTATGTCAGCAAGCCAGGACTAAAGAAGGGTGTTGTAACTGAACTTAGCTAAGGCTAAAGGAAAGCATTTGTTTCTTACCTGCTAACAGTAGACACCCCAGCACAGGAGCTGGCAGCATGTGTGGAAGGGGAGGAGGCAACCTGCTCAACAGATAGCATGTTATATTGCATCAGCCTTTTTAAGTCCTATGGAATAGAATTAAAATTATGGTTCTGTGAAACTTATCTACGAAGGTAAAAGTGATGTCACACGCGAGGTTATAAAAAAAATGTTATATAGGCAATATCTATGGTATTCTTGTCATTTAACTTGACAGTTTGGAAGATTCAGTAATGAATAGTAGCCATGTCCATTAGATGCTCCTCCTAAGTATTGATTGTCTTGGCTAGACCTAATGAAACTATACTTTTATAAACTATTTTAGATTAGAGAAAATAAACATTCCAAATATAGCCAAAAAGTCACCCAAATCCTAAAACACTACCAAAATATTTTATTACTAAAATCCTCAATCTTTTCTATGGATATAGAGGCATTTACTTAACTAGAATCATAGTACATTTTTAAACTGATATCTATATTTCCTCCCCCATTTATGAATGTAACTTTCATGTTTTCCATGTAATTTTTTCCTCCCGTGTAATTTTAGCAGTTGCATTGTGTTTTATCAGTCTCAGATTTGGGCGATAGCTATATTGTTTCTCAATATTTCATCCCTTTAAGCCTGTGATGAGCATACCTGCACAAAAAAATCTTTGTGTGTGTCCCTGATTTTTAATCCTTCAAAACTTATTTCTTAAAGCTTTTGCCAGTCCTTTTCTCATTTATTCTTCAGAACGAGTACAAAATTTGCCCTTCTTTCAGGTGGTGATTAAGCTTATTTATCTGCTTGGAGATTGGTGGCTAAAATGTTCAAGTTCAGGGCACTGACAAGGAGCTGAAATATTAACTAGTGGAATTGTGGACTAGAAGGGGATCCATTACAGGCAGGATAGTGGTAAAAAATTGACTTTCTATTTAAAAAACAAAAACATGTAAGCTTTGGTTTCTTGCCAATGTAGTGTTTTTTTTTTTCATCTTTTTATAATGAATGCTTACAAAATAATTTTTGAAGCCAAATTTTTATTCAGGAACTAAATTCAGCCCTAGGTTGAAGCACATGGAGATCACACTACCCTGAAATACAGAAGCGATAACTTTGGCTGAAAGGTTTATGAGGGCAAGAGTGACTAGTTCTGTCTCTAGCAAAAAATTATGCATATCTTGACCCTGGCTCCCACAAGCAACTGCACTTAGAGAACTTCCAGGTCCTCATGCACTGTTAGGATTAATTGCCCCTCCACACTCCAACATGATTAGTGCATTGGCTCTCTGAAAATTGGCATCATTATTGTTTACGCAGCTGCTCTGAGATTTTTATGAGCTGATATAAGAAGGGTATTTTATGCAATGCTACATTTTTATAATCCTCTTAATTGGACCACTGTACCAAACGTAGGTCTTGCACCCTCTCCCGCAAGGTGTGATACTAGTTACAAATAAACATACAATATGAAAAATGTTGTTACTTGCCAGAAATTCACACAGATGTAAAAAAATATAACATGAAAGATTATCAAGCTGATGATATAGAAAGAGGAATCATAACTTCAATTGCTAGTAATTTTACATGATGCAGATAGGATCACTAATCTTATAACTCTTAAAATAAATTTTAATATTTGTTCATTTGAAAGGCCAAAAGAGCTACAATCTACTGATTCACTCCTCAAATGACCACAATGGCCAGGATTGGGCCAGGCTGAAGGAAGAAGTCAGAAATCCAATCCAGATCTCTCATGTGGCTGTCAGGGACTCATCTACTTAACCCATCACCTGCTGCCTCCCATGGTGTGCCTCAGCAGGAGGCTGGAATCAGGAGCATATTGGGAACTAAAGTCCAGGCACTTCAACGTGGGATGCATTTAATTGACATCTTGACTACTAGGCCAAAGAATGCTTCCCAAAAGGAAGTTTTTCTATGAAGATGTCCAGTTATGTTTTTAAAGAAGACACAACTTTTTTGTATGGCATTGCACATTCCAGGTCAAAAGTAGAAGGGAGCTGTTTTAGTAGCAAGCAACTACCTAAGTAGAGTGCAGGAAGTGGAATAAAAATGTTTTGTTTTAATGGTTTATGGAGAATGAAACTGGGTATTTTGAACTTCATGTTTCTTATCTTTGTAATTCTGGTTAAGTGTTATAACCTCCTGCTGAAGAAATCAAAGTCCTAGAGATAACGACCAGGGAGCAACATACAAAAGTCCATTTGTTCAGAGATTCAATATCATGCAGATAGCTTGCAGTTGGAGGATGGTTGTTTGCTACTATAATGCCTTAGTCTCGATTTTCTCCTTTCTATTTATAAACAAGAAATTCTTATTTCAGATTGAATTTAATGGTTTGTAGTATTTGTGTAAGTGTTTTATACTTGATGTACTCTCATATCAGTGTTGTTCTTATTTGTGGATTTTTTAAAAAAGATTTATTTTTTATTTGAAAGGCAGAGTTAGAGGGAGAGAGGAGAAACAGAGGGAGAAATCTTCCATCTGCTGGTTCATTCCCAAAATGGCTGCAACAGCCAGGGCTGGGCCAGGCCAAAGTCAGGAGCTTCTTCCGAGTCTCCCATGTGAGTGGCAGGGGTCCAGGAACTCGGGCCATCTACTGCTGCTTTCATAGGCACGTTAGCGGGAGTTGGATTGGAAGTAGAGCAACCAGTACTAAATGGGATGCCAGCACGGCAGGCCACAGCTTAACCTGCTATGCCACAGTGCTGGCCCCATTAGTGGCATTTTTAATGTCAAGTTGTTTAGATTATAGAAGGTAGGATACAAAAATGATCTCAAGCCTAAAAAAATTGGATAGCACTGTTTAGGCTCATAAGTATACAGGAAGAGTAGTTTGTTTATTTAAACATATACTGGCTTAACTTTACAAAGTGAACAAAATGTGGGACTGTGGAAGGAACCGTCTTGCATTCAATCAATATCAGTGGTAATAAGAGGAGATAGAATAATATGAGAGGGTTTTGGTGTAGGGGGGCAGTGGGGGAGACCTCATGTGGAAATCAAGAGAAACTTTGAATTCAACTCATCCTTTGTAGTGACTTGGTAATTCCCGATCACTGCAATGTTGTGAAGAACACCCAAAAAGTCTAAATTGATTTATATATATGTATATATAAATCAGTATATAATATATATATCAGTATATAAATATACTGATGAAATTATATATGCATATGTATATATATGTATGTATATATGTATGTATATATGTGCATATATACATACATATATAATCTCATCAGTATATTTAAGTTTTATGTCTCAACAAAGGTCCCAAAAGACTGGTTAAATGCCCTTATGCTTGACTTTGAGCCTTGCAAAGCCAACAATTCTTGATCCACACTTCCTGTTCCTATTAACTGATGAAAAGTGAATGGAATTGTCCATAGGCAGTTATTTAGTTCAGCCTTTACTATCCTGCAAATAAAAACTGCTGGCCTGGTTCCATCCACATGTTTGTTATTCCTGGACCAGAGAACAGAAGAAATTTCCACTCACCTAAGAGTAATCAATTAAACCCTATTATTTGTCAGACATGATACAAATTATTAGGAATGGAAAGATAAATAATTCAGACTAATATGGGGAATGCTATGTAAAGGAAATCTAAGTACCACCACCTTAGAGGGTGCACCTAGCTATGTCTGCAGTAGAGGGCTAGGGACAAAGGCTTAGAAAGCAATGCTAAAACCCAGTCTTCCAAGAAGGGATTCACTGGGAATTAAGGCAGGGCAGAGCATTGTAAGCATGTGGCAAATAGTTAAATATACCAGTAACAGTCTAGGGAGAGAATTTCATGAAAAAGTCAAGGAATTCAAAGCAGGATTATGAAAGGCATGTAATAGAAGAGTTATCCATGTCCCAAGAGTGGAGCTAAGATTTTTCCTGGAGGGTTCAGGGAACGATTCAAGGAGCAGGTGGCATTTGTTCTGGTCTTAAAGACAGAATAGGATTGACAGGTGGTGGAGGGAAATTAAGTCATTCTAGTAGGGAAAACTGTGCAAAAAGCAGGTAAGCATGAACATCTTCTCTCTATTTACATTCTCCCCCAAGAGATCTCATTTAATTCTGTGGCATCAAGTAGCATTTTAAGTAGATAGCTCTTTCATTCAGGCTTCCAGCACTGAATTCTCCCCTGAGCCACCCAGCTGCATCAGCAGATGTTTGTTAGGTGTCTCCATTCAGAGATCTCTAGGCCGCATCAAAACTGAGCTCCCAAACCTCTTCCAAACCTGTTATTCTCCCAATATTCCATCCCAGTTACTGGTACCACCATCCAGCCAGTTGCTTAAACAAAACCTAATGACCATGGCTGATCGTTTTCTTTCACTCTCCATATCTATCCACTTTGTCAGTGAGCAACCCTATTTGACTCAGAAGCATGTCTCAACTTTGAACATTCAATTTCCTGATCGAGTGATTTGCAGATACTTTTTAAAAAATCTTTACTTTATCCTACATGGTCTCCTGGTTTCTCTTTACTACCTTCACTATGCATTCTCCGCTTAATAGAGCTATCTTAGAAAAGCAAGTCATGGTATGTCCCTATGTTCTTTTTCATCTTTTAAAACCATCTGATACTTTAATTCTTTCTTGTACAAATACAAAGGGAACTGATCCAATGTAGTTCATAGATAGAATTCTAGGAATATAATGACATTTCCTTCATTCTCATTGTCTCTCCGTCCCTCTGCCTTTCACTCATTTTAAAATTATCAATAGTCTTTTCTTGTTTCTAGAACTAAACCTAGTAATAATCATCTAGCCTCCACACAACTCTCCAGTCTCACCTTTGTCTTATTTAACTCATACCACTGGCTGCTGATACGCTGGCTTCCCCTTCCATCCAGCTAAAAACATGTGATATCTTTTCCCACACAGCTTCCTCTTCACATACCTATCTCCTCATCTTTCAGGTCTTTATCCAAATGAACTATTTTAAAGTGCCTTAAATAAGACTTCTAGTAATTCTACCTAAATTTTTCTAAATCATCCTAGTTGTTTCCATCTTAGAAGTTCACACAATGTGTACTATCCTGTTTATTTAGCTGTTTATCATCTTTCTCCCTTCCATAAAGTACCAGTTCCATGGGACAGAGGCCTTCTCTCTCTAAGTACCATATTTCAAGCACAGAGCACCATATCTGACTATAAGTATGTGCTCAAAAATTTGAATAAATAAATGATACAGTAGTGTTTTAAGATTGTAAATGATTAATATAATGAAATATACAGAAACTGCAAATTAAGTTTTAAAAGAATGTTTGAGCCTTTGGTAGTCACCAATGAAAGCAATGAATTTGAAGTACAAGGCATAGGTAGGAATGCCATGCTGAGGAGTAAATGGGCAATTCAAAAATAGAGAACAAAGGGCTGGCGCTGTGGTGCAGTGGGTTAACACCCTGGCCTGAATCACTGGCATCCCATATGGGCGCCAGTTCTAGTCCCTGCTGCTCCACTTCTGATCCAGCTCTCTACTATGTCCTGGGAAAGCAGTGGAAGATGGCCCAAGTCCTTGGGCCCCTGCACCCAGGTGGGAGACCCAGAGGAAACTCCTGGCTCCTGGCTTCGAATCAACACAGTTCTGGCCATTGTGGCCAATCGGGGAGTAAACCATCAGACAGAAGACCTCTCTTTCTGCCTCTCCTCTCTCTGTGTAACTCTGACTTTAAAAAAAAGATTTTTATTTATTTGAAAGATTTTATTTATTTTATTTGAGAGTTAGAGTTACAGACAGTGAGAGGGAGAGACAGAGATAAAGGTCTTCCCTCCTTTGGTTTACTCCCCAAATGGCCGCAACAGCTGGAGCTGCACCAACTTGAAGCCAGGAGCCAGGTGCTTCTTTCTGGTCTCCCACGTGGGTGCAGGGGCCCAAGGACTTGGGCCATCCTCCACAGCTTTCCCAGGCCACAGCAGAGAGCTGGATTAGAAGAGGGGCAGCTGGGACTAGAACCAGCACCCATATGGGATGCCAGTGCCACAGGCGGAGGATTAACCTACTGCACCATGGCGTCGGCCTCTAAATAAATCTTAAAAAAAAATAGAGAACAAATATTTTAAGATGCTTAGCTAAAATGCTGGTCTCCAGGGTCTAGAAGTCTTTAAAAGCATTTTTAGCAGAGGATATTTGTATTTTATTCAATGAGAGGAAAAGGAGCAGCAAAAAACCAAGACGAAGGTACAGGGGAGAGAGAGAATGGAGGATGGAATTGAAAATGGGGTCTGCAGCCCAGGTGACATACTAATCTTGAAAGGAAAGGACACCTCTTCTTTGGATGGGAGAAGACATCAGGGAATGTACTTTAGAGCTTTCATTTTCTTCCATGGAAGGGAGGAAGTAGGGTAAGATATGGAGCTTAATATAATAAACAGATTTTTGAACACCACTGTGAGAGGCATTGACTAGGAATTCTTAAAAGAAACTCTGGCTGCCATTGAAGTCATAAATTTGGTACCCATTCCTACAATCGTCATAAATCAAATGGTTATTAACCACATGCCACATTCTAGATACTTTAGTTGCCCTTAGAAGTGCCAAGATAAATAAATCAATTTTCCCTTGTCTAGTGGGAGAGAGAAAAGGTATATAATTAGCAAAGCATTGTGATGGGACTTCAGAGGAATAGCATTATCTGACCATAGCCCAGAAGATGATTGGAGGGGGAGGGTCAGTTCTGACAGTCTGGCTCTAATTCAAGATTTGAGTTGGAACTGTTTTCAATGAGAACAGAATCCTGGAGGAAATGGGTCCCTGGATTGGAGGAACTCAAGGGACTGTGAGTCTACAAGGTTGGAAATGTGTTCCAGTGAGATGCTAAAGCTGCCTAGGAAGGCAGAAGGTGCTGTATTGCCAGAGGCTGAGACTTAGCCCCTGAAAATCCACATATGCCAGGGCTAAAGATGGGTAGAATGTGACATAAATATCAAAGGGAGAAGGAATTATACTGGAGAAAGATAGCAGTGGTCTCAAAGCTCCAATTCAGAGAAAAATGCCAAAATCATTCCGCAGACCCATGGCACATGGGGCATCAGCACATGAGGACCCCTCACTCAAGCGAGGTTCATTGAGGACAAGGAAGTGGAGTTTAGAAGGGTGAGGGTGTAGGTGGTATTATGTAGGATGACACATGGACTCTAGGGGCCCAGTGAAAAGCACTGGGAATGACTATATCAGATGAGATGGAGGAGGGGAGTTTACACTGCAGAAGTGGCAATAAATGGTCCTGAGAGTTCAAAAAGCCCCAGGTGTGACAGACTTCTAGGAGCAGTCCAGGACAGTTCACCAAATGGTGTCAGAGATCCAAGAATGCCAGCAACCTGGGATTGGTCTGCAAAAGGATGACCAACTTCTCTCCAAGGTCAATGCTGGGAGTAGATAAATGTTATTAGACTATTAGAACCCAGAGGAAAATGTTCTTTAATAATTCCATGTCTATCCTTTTTCAAAGATTAGTTTTAAAAAGCTTTTGTTTTTCTGATTATGAAATATATATTACAAAAAAGTTAATGCATGGGGCTGGTGCTGTGGCGTGATAGGCTAAGCCTCCACTTGCGGTACCCGTATCCCATATGGGCACCAGCTTGGGTCCCAGTTGCTCCCCTTCTAACCTAGCTCCCTGCTGATGGCCTGGGAAAGCAATGGAAGATGGTCCAGGTGCTTGGGCCCCTGCACGTACATGGGAGACCCAGAGGAGGCTCCTGGCTTTGGATCAGCCTAGCTCTGGCCATTGCAGCCATTTGGGGAGTGAACCAGTGGATGGAAAACCTGTCTCTCTGTATCTCACTCTGTCTGTAACTCTACTTCTCAAATAAAATCTTTAAGTAAAAGTCAATGCAGAAATAAAATTAAGATTTCTTAGAATCCCAGATGGAGATAGTATTGTCAACACTTCCAGATATGGCATTTATAGAATCCCTTGTAATTATCAGTTAGAACTCTGGAATACACCTTCTCCATCAATTTCCTCTTTTCCATTGCCCCCTCCCCTTCCTTGGTGCTCTCACTGTTTTAGCTCCATCTCTCTATTCTCCTAAACTCAGTCATCCCTGGAATGACTATGACTTCACATTGAGGTCATCCAGCTATTCATTAAACATCGAACAGATGTTGCTATTGTGGCTGCAGAGTTGCTACGGCTGTGGCCATGGTGTTTGGATGTTTTGGTTCTCCTAGGAGTCAGAGACAATGTTGCTAGGACAAGCCAGGAAAGCACTTGGCTTTTCATATCCCCATCTCAGGAGGGGAAATGTCACGTTACAGGTGAGGCAAACCCTGCCTCTAACAGACCCTCTGCTGGTGTACTCTGCTTTTAGTCAGCAAGATCCAGCCTATTGATCCAGACTCAACATGGCAGGGCAGATTGGTGTGATGGGCCTCTTTCAATTGAAAGTTGACTTAATTTGCCTCATCACATTGGGAAGTCCTGAATAATGGCTTCAGTCCCCTAAAAACAGTACATGTGTACTTCTGGTTTCTTCATTCTGCCTCTGTTCCCAAAGGAAGGTAGTATAAAAAGGCCTAGTATGAAAGATGCTTTCGTCTTTTTGTACTTGAGAAGCTTGACCTTTGTTTCACTGTGTAAGTCAGAACTATACACCACAGCCCTGCTAATTTGTTCTCTTCCTCCTTCCTCCCACCCATCTCCTGCCACTTCCCCAGATGCACAGAGCTTTCAATATCCTGCTGTCCATTAGCATAAATAAACCCATGCTTTTAAATTAAAAATAGTTTTAGTGCTATATTTGTTGAAGACCGTATTATCATAAGTATAAAAATATTCTTAAGTAACAGGTAGATCATATACTTTAGCAAAAATAAGAGGCTTTTATTGTGGTTCCCTGAAAGTCAATTATTTTAGCGAGAGATTAAAACCTCAGATTTCAGTACAAGTTACATTTCCACTTAGGAAGCTGTTAAACCATGAGGTTTTTCAAGACATGTACATTCATGTTTTATTTTTCTGTTGACAGTATGTTATAGGCAAGTAAGAAAAAAAGAACAAATGCCATTTAAATTCAATCTGTGCTATATGAAGTCATAGATAATATTATAGCTTTCTCCCTCATTTTTACATATCAGTTATTTTAAATTTTATGTTACATTTATACAATAGATAAGAAAATACTGGGCTAAGAAAGAACAAAAGTGGCAAGAAATGGAAATGAGAGATCTCCAGCGTCTAGAGGAGCTGAAGAAATTAATCGCCGAACAGTCGGCAAAAGACAAAGAGAGGTAAAAGAAAAACTTCAAATATGTGATAATGGAGGTGGCAAATGGAGTCTTTGGTAATGTGTTAGGATGAACAGTGTCACAGGGAAGTTTTCTGCACTTACTGTATCCTTTCAATATTTATATTCACAAACAGATAAAATTATTCCTATAATATATTTTAAACCATTCATCCAGGAACCTCTAGTTTTCCATTTTGTTCCTTAGATAGTATCATAATTAAAGCCCTCACAGAGGGTTTTATAGTATTCTGTTGCCACTGCATGCATGACATGGATACTGGCTGCTGCTGTAATTTAGTATTTTGACCCAGGAGGTGGAAGACATTATTGCAAGAAGAAGGGAGACCCTACAACTTACTGTGACTGACTTTGGAGCTAAAGATTCATAATCGTGCAGTGCTGTGGTATATATAATATTATTAGAGTATATGCCATATATGAAAAAAAAAACAAGTTTCCTAGAATAATGTAATTCTAAAGTCAGAAAGGACATTTGAGATCAGCTAGCCCAGTCTCATTCGATATAGGAATCCATTGAGAAGTTAAAATTATTTTTCCGAGTTAATATATCAGTCAGGATCCACTAGAAGACGAACAACATAGTAACCTGAACAGAAGTGTAAGAAACATAAACTATCAGGAAATCCCTGTTATACAAAGGGATAAAGAGAACTATAAAGAACAACCTGGGGTTGAAGGAAGGTTCACATGGAATTGGAGCCCTTTTCCGTGGTTGGATTTATATTCCATTGTACAGACTGTGGTTATGGCCAGCTGCACACTTGAGAGGTTACTGGGTGGGTTAAGCCAGAGGTAGTTCATGGTCACTGGAAAAGCAGGAAACATCCCACTTAGGGGGCAAGGAGAGGGGCAGGCAAGCCAAAACTGAAAGTCAACCACTGGACTTCTTCCAAGACTCAATGGGAATCCGATCATGGGAATATCTCAGAAATTTAATGAGAAGTTGACCATAGGGCACCACAGAACACTATGGGCACAAGACACATGGGGTGTCCTATGCATGTATCATCGAACTTGCCATGCATATATCATAGAACTTGAGGTTCACTTGTATATGGGAAGTGTCATTTATGTGCCATGTGACAGGTATCTCAACCTCCAGTCACCAAGACTGCAGAGAGAACCCAGAGTTCCAGATAAATGTTAAGCAATTCCAAGGATTTTTTGGGGAAACTCACATTATTCTCTACACAACTCAGGATTTTAGAGTTCATCATAGTCTTTTACTGAGAAAACCAAGAATATATCAAAGACAGGGCTCAAGGTTAAGAGGTCAAGCAGCCAATGAGAAACCAGATAAACAAGTAGAAGATATAAGTGGATACCAGAAGACAGCCCATGCCATGCTTCAGAGGCAGAGAAGGAGGTAAGAACCCTCGACCAAGCAGACACTGAAGGGTAAGGCAAAGGCAGTGGTCAAAAGCCTCGTTGAGCAATCTAAAACTATTGCTGAGCCACAGAAATTGAAAAGGATGGGAAATGATATAACAGATGTGGAGCCCCAGCATTAGGACACATGCTTCTAATAGACTCACTCCTCATAGCCAGGGAGCTTCTCTGATTAGTCATTTTGGTCTTTTGCTTCCTGTCTCAGTAATTATCAAGATGAGCTGATTCAGAACTTTTCAGTAAAAAAGAAAAGGAAAATCAGATTAGTCTGTATTACATAACAGGGAAAAACAGGCTTATTACAACATAATAAAAACTACTAAGGACAAGGAGACAGGAGACCAGGGTTTCAGTTTTAACTCTTCCTTAAACCCTCCATCATTTAACAGTCTATGATCTTCTGTAGAGACATTGTAAATGTGAAACAATGGAGCAAATACTTGCATACCAGAGAGGAATTAGTGAAAGGGGCCTTTAAAATATCAGGATATATTAGAGAAATGCTACAGAAAAAAAGTTTGATGATGTTGTATGCAGAGGCATAGTCTTCCTTCTGGAAGTTGGAGTTCAACAGGTAAAAATTGCTGGTACCTTTTGTTTCTGGAAATAACCAAAAGCTATGTTCCTTTATGAACTTTCTAGCACTAATAAATTTGGTTGACTAGTTAAAATAGTTTTTTGTACTACTGCAATGTAATTCACAAAACTCAAGTGTGGTATTTTAACCAAAGCACATTTTTCATATCAGAAGGCATGAAACAGTTTCCAGATCTGTTTCTCTCTCTCTCTCTCAACACACACACACACACACACACACAGTCTTGAGTTTGAAAATATCTGTCATTTGTTTCTTCTATTTTTTAAATTCTAAGATTGTTTCTTTGAAACAATATTCACAAACTGACATGAGATTGACCCATGTGAAAATGCCATCTTTATAAATCAAATTGGTTGATTACTGGCAATTTTGTAAGGTTCAAGATAATAAAATTCTATAGCAATTCATTTTGTTTAATTATAATTCCGCTTTCCATATTCTACAATGACCTTTACTTTCTTTGTTTTATTGAAATTGTTTTTGCCAAAGTTTCCACTAATCCCCTAATTTCCTAATATCCTATTTTAATTTCTCAACATGACATTGAAATTAAGAGGGAAATCTCTAGAATTAGATTAATGCTGGAATCCTGGCTCCATCCTTTGGTTATGTGTGCTTTGAATGAGTTATTCAACCTCTTGGTGCTTCAGTTTCCTTACCTTTTCAGTGAAGATATGTGATTTACCTACACTTCACAGGATTGTTGCAAGGATCAAATGAAATGTTAACGTTGTCAACATGGCAGAGAGCAATAGCAAGCTGTGGCATCTTTAATGGCACTAATCCCCTCACGAAGGCCATATCTCCAAATACTACCACACAGAGGATTTTGGCATCAGCATGCGAATTTGGGGCTGGAGAGACGGGGAACACATTCAGTCCAAAGCAAATATTTGTGTAAAAAATGTATTTATATGGATATGAATGGTTTTGTATTTATTTTTCAGTTGATACTGGACTATGAAGTTCTTTGTGCCCGTTAGAAACAGGTGCCCCCTTCTGGTGGCAGAGTGAAGAGAATACCTAGGCAAGTGCACAAGTTAGGGATAGGGCTTCTGAACTCTGCATGTAGCTTGGCAAGCAGCCAGACATTACGCTCCATTTATATCCCTGGTCAGACATCCGTTTTGTAAGGCACAAACTTCAAAGCAATACATGGCATCCATGCAAATAAGACTACATAATAAAAAAAATCCTGTTTCTTCTAAAAATTAACTTTATAGCCATCTGGAATTTATTTTCATAAATGATTGTGAGCTAAGTATCAGACTTCTATTTTATTGTTCTAAATTGACAGTCATCTATCTCATTTATTTCACAAGTGATCCTCATCCATGATTTTAAATGCCACCTTTATTACGTATGCTTCTAATTATACTTTTAAGTCCATATGGACTTATGTAGAAACTGATCTATATTTATATTTCTACATTGATATCATGCTGTTTTAATTATTCTGTTTTGCTATGTAGAACAAGTCTTCACTCATTGTTCTTTTTAAAAATATCAGCTATTCTTACATCAAATTTCATTTTTAAATCTTGTTGATATTTTGAAGCGTTCTTAATGATAGCTGACATTTATACCAGGTTTAATCTCCGGTCTAGGAACATGCTTTCAGAATAGCTCTCCAGCTTTAGGTCTTCTGAGGTCTTTTAGAAAATTAATTTTTTCCTGGGGAAAGTTTTGGAATTATTTGGCAGGTAGACATTGGTGATCAACAAGCCAATGATAAGTTCCCTTCAGTGGGCTCTGTGAAGAGTGTTTTCACATAAGGATGAACAGTGTCCAGTGTACTGGTGGCTCACTTCACTGAGGTCGCAGTCTGAGGGAAGACAAAGAAGTTTGACTCAGAAGATGGCAGAGTTTTTTTTAACTTGTCTGATCGGAAAAAACAAAAACCAAAACCAAAAAAACACTAGAACTTCCAATCACTTATTTTCTAAGAAAATCACTAGCCTATAGTTTTAAGATTATTTCTATAGGTCAATCCGAAATATTGCTTTTATCTATTCTGGAAGTAGCATTCTTTTCATTTTTGTTATCCCAACAATAAATTGGTGGGTATTTGGGTGATTGCCAAAGGCAAAGTTGTTGATAGAATTCAAAACTACTTTTCTACTTTCCATGCCTTTTCAGAAAAATGTGCAAACATTCAGCATGCTTTATTGGGAGCTGTCATACACTGCTACTTTCAACATCTAATAAACTTCATTGGAAAATAATTTCATATTTTCCTGCTCTAAGTGTACAATTATGATTTTGAGTAGAGTTGAGCAGTCATGGCTAGTGTTCCAGATAAATTTGTCACCTCATAAATATCTCTTATGCCTATTTGTATTAGCTCCTGGCCCTACGTCCAGCCAGAACTATCTATTTCTGTCTAAATGAGCATTTTATGTCAATGGAATGTATATAGTATGTTCCTTTAGTATATTTGAGTTTTACCATGTTGTAGCATGTTTCACTAGTTTATTCTGTTATTTCTAGAGAGTATCATACTTCAACACTACTGTAGGATTATTTATTTTTATTTTATTGAAAGGGGGAAAGAGGCACAGAGATTAAGAATTTTTCTATCTGCTGGTCTACTCCCCAAATGCCACAACAACCAGGACTGGCCCAAATCAAAGCAATGAGTCCAGAACTCAATTGAACTTTCCTATGTAGGTGGCAGGGACCTAAGTACTTCGGGCATCATGTGCTGCCTTCCAAATTGTGAGTTATTAGGAATATGTATCAGACGCTGGAGTAGCCAGGACCAGAACACAGGCACTCTTTAGCAATACTTTAGCCCAAGCAGTGCCTTTAACCACTGTTCCAAATACCTGCCCTTAACACTACTTTAAGCATTTTGCAAAGCAATATTTTTGTTCCTTGTTGGTGAAACATTAATTTTAATACAAGCATAATTGGGGGCCAGCGCCGTGGCTCACTTGGTTAATACTCCGCCTGCAATGCTGGCATCCCATATGGGCGCTGGGTTCTAGTCCCAGTTGCTCCTCTTCCAGTCCAGCTCTCTGCTGTGGCCGGAGAAGGCAGTGGAGGATGGCCCAAGTGCTTGGGTGCTTGCATCCCGGTGGGAGACCAGGAAGAATTACCTGGTTCCTGGCTTCGGGTCAGCACAGCGCCGGCCGTGGCAGCCATTTAGGGGGTGAACCAATGGAGGGAAGACCTTTTTCTCTGTCTCTCTCCCACTAACTCTGTCAAATAAAAAAAAAATTAAGTATAAGTATAATTGTAAAAAAAAAAGAGCATAAAATTTGTACAAAGTAGGATATCATTTCCATAAAAGATGTTAATTTGTATTGAGATCAAATCCTCACAGCTCAACCAAGTATGTGAAGAAAATAGCGTCTTAGTTTCTCGATTTCTCACTTTCCTCCTTACCACATCTCCTCTGGGGCAGCCAAAAGGCATGTCAACTTCTCTAGTCAAAGTTTCTCATGCTCATTCCTTTCAGAATGGCCTTGTTTCAGATGATCTCTTTTGGGGATAGAGGACAAATAGCAATCTCAGTTGGAGATAAGGTACCTCTTTCCCACGGAGGAGTGGGATGGCTGGTTTATCTGGAAGCTCTATTCCCGCCAGTGTCTTTGATACTCTCCATAATCTCATACTCCCCACCCTGGGGTGCAAGGCTGTGTTGCCCAATAGAAATATTATGTGAGGCATATATGTAATCTTATGTTTTCTAGTAATCACATTAAAAAATGTAAAAAAGAAACAGGTGGGCTTAACTTAATATAGAGGTAGTCTTCTGTGAGTTCAAACAACTATATAGAAAATATTTTTAAATAACTGCCTTTGTATTGGACATGTGCAGACTTTTCTTGTCATAAATACAATTTATATAATAATTTATATAATATTTATGTAGCCATAGATATTATAAGCCTAGAGGTGATTTAAAGTATATGCACGGATGTCTGCAGGTTATATACAAATATTGTGCCATTTTATGTAAGGAATTTGAGCATTCCAGGATTTTGGTATCCACTGGGGTCCTGTAATAATTTCCCAGTGGGTATTGAGGGGCAACTATATTTAGCCAAGTAAAGCCAGAACTATAACTTCAATATAAAATTAATGAGACTTTTACATTTTTTCATACTCAACGTTTCAGATTTCTTGTATACTTTACACTTGTAGCACATTTAAACTTATACCAGTTGCATTTCTACTGCAAAATTGCCTCATATGGTTAATAGATACCATATTGGTGAATGAAAGCAGACAGTGAAGGGATCTCCTGGTAAATGCAGGGTTGGTTAGCTGGTCAAACTTTAGGTTCTGCTTGCCTTATAGAATTGATTTCTATTTTTACATACTTTTTAAAAATATTTGAGAGGCAGAGGCACAGAGAGATAGGCCTTCCATCAGTTGGTTCACTTCCCAGATGACCACAATGGCTGAAGCTATGCCAACCCGAAGCCAGGAGCTCCCTCTGGTCTCCCACACAGGTGCAGGGGCCCAAGGATTGAGCCATCTTCTACTGCTTTCCCAGGCCATAGCAGAGAGCTAGATTGGAAACGCAACAGCCAGGACTTGAACCAGTGCCTGTATGGGAGGCTGGCACTGCAGGAGGCGGCTTTTTGTTATGCCACAGTGCTGGCCCCAAATATACATTGTGAACCCTGCCATTTTTCTCTATGTGCAGCTTCCAGGATCTCCATTATCCTTGTGTAACGTCCTTTGTGTCTCTTCTCTCTGGGGATGGGCCTTGGTCCTCATGGAATCTTCTGGTATCCTAACTGGACCCACCTAGCCTTAGGGAGCAGACCTACATATGTTGCTACTCTGTCTACCTCACCATTGCCTCTGGTCCCGAGGGTCCTCTGATCAGTGAATTCCTCTTCTCCCTTCTAGGTCATGCCAGCCTCCTGCTTCCCAGCATTTGGTTTGTGCTTCTAATACAATCTTGTGCAAGCCTAGAAAAAACAAATGTTTTCTTATACCACTTCCAGACACTGCACTCTTCCTATACCACATTGGGAAGCATGCCATGCTTATTCTAGGTGATGCAATGGAGGACGGTTTTTGCTTTTGTCTTTATATCTCTGTATGTTCCGAAGTTTCCACAGTGAATAGTTTAAGGGGAAAATGAGTTATTTTTAAAGATAAAACATTTTCCCTTTTATCAATTGTCTGAGTGTAGGCTTCAAATTGGTGGGAAACTTAGTAAAATGTATAGAGATTAAAATGTTAATCCAAATATAAGAGTATTAAAACAGAATATACCCTCTGTTTTTCATGGAACAGAAGTGGCAGTCTTCCAAAGTAGACCAAATGATAATTCCCCCCTCCTAAGTTTTTTTTTTTTTAACCACAATGTCTTGTATTATTTCTCTTATTCTATATTCCAGATCCTATTGAGCCATCCAAGGACTTTGCCATTTTGAACTAATATTCAAACTTTATCTGAAGTCTTATTTTCCTATCCAACACAAAAAGCTACACTATGTCTTTTACCTTATATATAGTGGTTCTTTCTTTCCACACAGGAGTTAGAACACATTTGTTCCTCACAGAACCTTCATAAGTAACCTTCTTGGGCCAATATTGTAGCTCTAATAACTGCAGTAGGGAGCTGTGAAGGCTGTGATGGTTCCTTGATGTTTGTGTTTGTTTTGGTTTCAGAGGACTTCAAGTAGTTTAACCTGTCTGCAGAAGCATTACTGCATATTCTTTATGCTGGAGAGGGAAAGATTTTACCCACAGAGAGGAGTTCAAAGCGAGGACCTGTAATGGTTGTATCTCATTTGTTGTATACCCCTACCATCATTGCTTCCAATTACCATTGGAAATTGTAGAGTAAACAGAGATCAGAACGTTCTTCATGCACCAGGGCCTTTTTCCCTTTGCCATTAGTTTGTATATATGAAATGCATTAAGTTTGTAGACCTTTATTAAAGACAATCCATTCCATGATTAAAAAGAAAAAGATTTTGCAAATATTTGTGAAAATATTCAACCTCTAACTGTTGTGAAATGCAGTTCTTATAGTTAACATATACCCTTCCTGTTTGCCAACTACTGTGCTTGCAAAGATAAGTATGATTGCAGTATTTTACTTGTCTTCGTTGCTATTTCTTGTGATTTAATAGTCTTACTCATATTACCCACATTTGTGATCAGTTTAATGTGTTAAACATTTTAATGTATATACATTCTAGAAGGCATTTTAGAGATTTCTAAAAGCAGGCTTACTTAGGAAAGCACTTCCTGTGGATATTATTCCATAACCAGAAAACTGAAGCTAGACAAAAAACAAATGGACAGCCTTGGATCTACGAATGTTACCGATGAGTGCTAATGTAATATTCCATTCTTTGGTACATTTGAGTTACCTGGGGAGGTTTTGAAAGTCCTACTGCCCAGGCCAGTCCCCAGACCAATTAAAATCAGTGTTTTTTGAGGGTGGAATTGTTGCCCCAGCAGTATGGAAAATCCTTGAAGGATTCTTAAATATGGCAGACTTTGGGAGCCATTGTATAAAAATTCTTTCCACACTTTCTGAAGTTTGGGACCCAAAACAAATGTTGGGTTCTTAAGAAGACCTTATCTCTTTGTAGAAATGGCTGCAATTTCTCTTTTCCCTATAGCTTCCCTGAATATTTCACAGAAGTTATATGAATGAAGGTTTATATTCATGGAGTAGTTTATTAGTTCTGGAAATTCTCTTTAAGAAAAGTTTTTCACATTTTTGTTTAATCACCCAGTTATGTGTATGCTTGAGAGACAGAGAGGAGGGGGGAGATGGAGAAAACATTGCTTTCTATGGAAACACTAGTTTAATTTTTTCCAAAATAAGCATCTTTCTGTGTTGGAAAACAAAATTTTAAGTTTAAGATGTCAATGACCCTTTGGAAAGAAAGACAAGAGCCAGCTGCCTTCCTAACATTAAATTGACTTTGCTAATCTGGTGTGTTTTGGGGTGCTTGCCAACATCAGGGAATTGACAGCCATTGCAGTTTCTAAGTAGTAAAACCAGATGTTTCTCTATTTTCTATGTCTTTTCTTATGTGCAAATTTCAGCATGTTGTATTGAAAGGCATTTAAGGGCATTTAAAGTGGGTTCACAGCCTAATGGAGATTTTTAAAGAATACATTTAGAAACATGAGTTAACCAGAAACTTCACAAACATTTGTTATATTTTTGCTTCTCGGCATGAGATTTTCCAAATTAGTGGGAATACTCTTGTTCATTGAATCTCTGTCAACCAAATCCCCATTTCAAGTGGATTTGCCAAATGATGCAGACCCATAATCACTGAGGCATGAAACAAATTGCTCTCTGTAAATTTGTCTGTTTTGTCTCTTAAATGCATATTAGAAATATTTTACAACCTCACATTGAAAGACTGAAAGGGACTCATTGACAGCCTACATGCTATTTTCCAACCACTGAGTATTTAGCTAAAAAAGAAATGATTATTTTAGCCTACTCATTAGTATAACATAACTGATTGTGGGGAGTACGTGTTCACGCATTAGGACACAGATACACAGATTATTAAGATGCAATTATAATTCTTGAATGGAACACCACTTAGTAAACATGATTGACAGAGGTAGGCTAAGAAGTTTGTGGGTCTCTCCATGTATAGCCATTTCAATGTGAAGATGAATAAACAGTTTGTGCCAGTGGGCAGATGGAGCACCAGCTGGGTAACAGTGGCACAGCTCATGGTTATTCTAGAGGTCTTGGATGACAGTTTAGCTCCTGATATGTTCAAGTATGGCTGCACATTTATGGTTCCTGCTAAACCATAGGCAGTTGAACAACGTCTTGTTTAATAGTTTGGGCTGCTTTTACTTTATTTACAACTTTGATTTTAGAAATCTTGACTCATTGAAGAAAAATTAGATTTCCACTCTATACCACTTGATCCATCTGTCGCAGTTAACTGTTCAGGTCATAAAATGGAATGTGAGCATGTGTGCATTAGGTAGAATTCAGGCAGCCCTTTAAAATCCGTTTTTATATAAAGTGAGCTTCGCATCCCTTTAATGCTCATCATTTTGTTTTTCCATATGTATATATCAATGAAGTGAGCACAGACATTGTACAAGGTAGTTTTCAAAGCATTCATGAGAAAGCATATTATGAAAAAAAGCATGAGTTATGATTTTTGCATCAGCAGAAATCACTCACCAAAGGCCCACGTTAGCCAGGGCTGGGTTAGGCCAAAGACAGGAGCCAGAAGTAGTCTAGGTCTCAAAGGTGGACAGCGGGAATTCAACTATCTGAGTCATTACATACAGTGTCCCAGAATGTACATTAGCAGGACAATGGAATTGGGACTAGAATCAGGACTCAAATCCAGGTATATGGGATGCAGGCATCTCAAATGGTAGCTTAACCATTATAGCAAATACCTGCCCTGTTATATTTTAATGACTTTTGTAGGATCAATTTTAGAGCTGGGAGGTATCTTAGAAAACATGTAGTCAGACTTCTTTGTTTTAATAAAGGTTCTGGTTTGCAAATCGCAGAAACCATGTGTACTTGAGTCCTGCAGTGAAGAGATGCCCAAGTAGCTCACAGAATGATCAGGAATGATCAGTAATGCTACAGACTCAAGCTCTGAAAGAGCAGGGCTTAGGAAGATATGAGGAGTCAGAAGTGTAACCCAACACTCTGCACAGAGTTATCCTAGCATGTACCACCACTGGATGTTAGATGTCCTTCTTTGTCTGCGGACCCTGGCATTTCTCTGCAAGCAGCACAACTCTTATTCATATTTCTACCATACTGTCACTTTCCAGGGCCTTTGTGGATGTTCCACAGACCCTGCTTCTTAGTATCATTGGCTTTTAAGTGAAGTATCTGATATACTGAGCTGAAAGCCCATGCTCAACAGAAGAGACTAGGAAAGCAAGCAGTGAGCATCAGCCTAACGAGGAGATCACTTTACAAGAGGAGGGCAGGCTGGCCTGAGAGGTTAAGACACCAGTTGGGAAATCCACAACCCATATCAGAATACCCGAGTTCAATACCAAGCTCTGTCCCTGATTAGTTTCTTGCTTATGTGGATCCTCGGAGGCAGCAATGATGCTTGAGTATTTAGGCTCCTGCAACTCATGTGGAAGCCCTGGCTCAAGTTCTGTTCTCCCAACTTTTCACCCTGCTTACCCATCAGGATGAGTATATGCAAGTGGTCACTCTTGGTCTCCCTCATACATTTTTAAAGAAAGAGTGGAGCTCAGAGGCTGAGGAGAGAAAACACAAAAGAGAATATCTCCTATGATCTATAATTTTAGTTGGGTAGGAAACATATACGCTATATATGACCTTCTTTCTACACTTTAACAAAAAACTTCATTTCACTTAGCACTAACTTTACATTTTACAAACTAGGACATGCTTAC
Source organism: Lepus europaeus (assembly GCF_033115175.1). Taxonomy (NCBI): domain Eukaryota; kingdom Metazoa; phylum Chordata; class Mammalia; order Lagomorpha; family Leporidae; genus Lepus; species Lepus europaeus. The sequence continues at coordinate 100,302,322 of NC_084827.1, read as the reverse complement.
CCTATTACCCAGCGGAATCAACTTGATCTTTTCTGTTACAGTATCAGCGCCAAATCTAAGATTGTTAAATGATGCCTTGTTTGTCCTATTGTCTACTAGTCCTGTTGAGACACACACAATCCATGACCTATGGACTACATTTTAAAGCTTTTAAAGCTGGTATTGGGAATATATCATGGAAAATATTAAGAGGTGAAAGAAGCATACAGAAAATTTCTACATGTATATGTATATATGAGATTATCAAGAATGAACATCCCTTCTTTAGATGGTGCTTGCTTCAGTAAAGGGTCAAGAAGTTAAACTTATGATTTTTCTCTTCTACAACACATTACATATGCACTTTGCCAACATCTTGGTAGAGTGAGGTTCTTTACCCAAGATTGACTCCTACCTTAACATTTGAGGGACTTACTTAAACAGCTAATTTTACCACTGGGCAAGCAATACCAGAGGTATCCTAGCGACATCTTGAATTTCATCTACTTCTCCATATTTCTCCTAAATAACAGCTTATTTCCTTTTCACAGGTGAATTGTTCCAGGAAAACTGTACCCCCCCCACCCAATTCCACATATCTGCTTAGTTGTGTGATAAACCTCAAAAGGCAATCACTTGCAGCAGCTGCTAGTTGAATGTAATTATTATTCTCTTCCTGGTGGAAAACAGAAGTTTAGACCAGCAGGGCCTACAGTCTCAGGAATAAGAAACAGAAATTTAGTTAAGTGGCTATTAGGGTTCACTAAAAAACACTGTTCTCATATGATGTCCCCAGGGAGAGGACTGGTATCCACCTAACCAGGTTATTGAACAATGGAAAGACTTGTCACGTCAAAGATTCAGACACAGTAACCGTGTTAGCCTTATTAAGGGCAGATTTGTAGTTGAGCAATGCATAGTTTCTGTTCCCATCATGAGAATATTTTATCATGACTCCATTGAGCACTAACCAAGCTGCTGGGGAAGCAGCCACACAAAAGGTCAGCTCATCTCTTCCTCCCAATTCTTTAAAACCACCTGTACACATTACTAATCTTCTGCCTTAGATCAGATGAACATTGAAATACTCCTCTGGAGTTTATACCCATGTGGAAAATTTCCTCATCCCCCTCAGGGATATCTCTGGGCAGCACTCGACCTTCATGTGGGTCCCATGTACACATAAACCCAGCTGGAAAATTAGCGTTTTCTTTCTCTCCAGCCAGCTAGTCATTGCAAATGCATCACAGCCACAGATAAAGGCTGAGGAAGAATTTGAGTGTGGCATGCTGGGGAGCCAACTGTTTGGGCAAACTACATGTGTCTTCACACTTACTGCATTTTCACCTCACCAGTCTACTGCTAGGCACTCCCAGAATTATGGCCAATGGCTCATGTGACATGTAGATCATTATGTGTAACTAGAGTCCCATGGTTACCTGTTCACCCTTGTCTGTTAAAAGAGGCAGTTAAAAAAAAAACAGTCTCATATGGTTGTTGTGAGAACACATGCATTGAAATGTGGAAAGCATTTACCACATTGCCTATCACACCAGACGAAAGATAACTATCATAATTATTATCACAGTCCAACAGTGAGCCAAAAGTCACTTCTTAAAAGAAATGTAACCTCCAGAGCAGGTATGACTGTGATATACAACCTTCAGGGTCTGTGTTAAAACATGAAAAGGTTTTGATATACTCTATAGAACATTCTAGAATACACCTGTCACCAGGAAACCTGCTGTGTCATGGAGCCAGTGGCACTGCTGTCTGCCCTGTGGCTTGCACCAGCTGGACAGTTTTTTCTTGCTCTGGCCCCTGTTCAAAACTGTTGGCTTTTTAGGTCACCATTGACCTGTCTGGTGAGACAGTCCCAAATGCTAAATATTGCTGCCTTCCAAATCTAAGGAGTATTACTTTGCACTGTGATTTTTTTGTGTGGGAGTTTTATGTATTTTGCTTTACACTGAGTGTTAGGAATTGGGATTTAAAGAAAGGTCCCTAGTTAAGTTGCATGCCTCTTTAAATACTTCCTCATGGGTACTAACAGAATGAAAGGAAATGATGTGTATAAAGGACCTGGAGTAAAATACACACTTATGCAGTTCTTCTCCAGTCTCTTATCTACAATTTTCAGCCAGTTGTCTCCTGGGCCTTGCTCTTTGGATGTCTCAAATTCCCCAGGCCCTACACAGAGCTATTAGTCACTCCCTCCAACTTGCTATTTCCTTCACTCTTTCGCTCCCAAAAGAGACACTAGCTTTTGCCCACTGCCCAACCACAAGCCCAGGTGACTTACCCCCTGCCTCCCAATCACTGCCTCCCCTACTCTCACTCTGCAATCCTACATCCCAGGGCTTATTCAATCCTGTGAATTTATCTTTGAAATACTGATCCTCTTTGCCATCACAGAGCTCAGGCCACTGATTGACCAGAACTGCAGCTGTAGCTTCCTAATCTTTCAGCCTTGCCCCCGATTCAAACACAACCAGTCACACCACTGTGATAGAAAAAACCCTTCACACGTTGAGTATAGTGTGGATGACCAAATGGTGCTTCTGGGAGGACCATGGTTGGCCTGTACTCAGCTCTTTAACTAGGTCCCCAACCTAACACCTGCCCAGTCTGCTTCTTTCTGGACTACTGTGTTCTACCTAGTCCTGAAGGCCTCAAGATTTCTCTTGCTTCCACTGGGTCTTCGATTGGATGATTCTTCTACCAGGAATGCTCTGGCTGGAACTTTGACATACTCTTCCATCTCTGCTCTAATGAGACTTCCTCAGAGAAGCCTACTTTGGTCTCGCCATCAAGTCAGGTCTTCTTGAAATACATCAAAGCACTTTGTTGGGATGAACTGTTGCATTACAAGGCACCCCTTGACTCATTGGCATGAAACCACCAGCATGTTAATATGTTCATGGATTTGGTAGGTCAGGAATTTGAATATGGCTTGGAAAGGATGGTATATGTCTGGTATAGAAGTCTGGAGTCTTGACTGGGGAAGGAAGGTAACCCAGCGATTTCTTTGCTCAAAGATGGGCAAAGTGGGAAACTGCCAGCTGGAGCTAGGAGTGGTATCCCTAGGAAGCTTGGCTTCTTTAAAGCAAAGCAGCCACCAGAGAGTGAGACATTTAATATGGTGCCTCTGGGCTCCAGGAGCCTGTCTTCCATCAAGCAAGGCAAAAGCCTCATGACTTTCATGCCCTTGGAGTGTTACTTTTACTTTATCTGCTGATCAAAGTACTTACAAGACTCATCCAGAGTCCAGTGAAGGGATTGAGACTCCAACTCTCAATAGGAAAGATTATCAAAGAATTTTTTACCATACAGTGTAATGCCCTTTACCTCTGTAAACTTAACAACTAATGAAGTGTTAGTTTTCCATTTTCTCCAGGATACCCCAGTAAATTCTGTGAGTACTGGTGTTTATCTTTGCCCCCATTCTCTCATGCACATTGTAGGGAATATTAACTAGATAACATTGTAGGTACTCAAAGAATTATATACCAGGGTAAACTCACATCTAGGCAAATGATAGAGTCCTGCTTTTTGAAGATGAAAGAGCCAATTGTCTTAGTTCTGGTTAAATTGGAGGAATAAAAAAATCACCTCACTTTTTTAAAAAAGGTCATGTTTGCCTTTTTAATCCTTAGAAAAAAGAATGCTGAGCAACAAATGCTGGCAAGGATGTGGAGAAATGGGAATTCTAACACAGTCGGTGGGCATGTAAACTAGTGCAGCCACTGTGGAAAATAGTGTGGAGATTTCTTATACTGGAAATAGAACTACCACATGATCCAGCAATCCCACTGCTGGGTATATACCCAAGCAGCACTGTTCACAATAGGTAAGATATGGAAGCAACCAGAGGTATGCACCACCAGATGACCAGATGAATGGATAAAGAAAACTTGGCAAACACACAGACATACAAAATGGAATATTATTAATTTTTTTGAACTTTTATTTAATATAAATTTCCAAAGTACAGCTTTTGGATTACAGTGGCTTCTCCCCCCCCCCCCCATTTTCTACCTCCCACCGCAAACATCCCATCTCCCACTCCCTCTCCTATTCCATTTTCATCGATTCATTTTCAATTATCTTAAATACAGAAGATCAACTTAGTATAGACTAAGTAAAGACTTCAACAGTTTGCAGCCACACAGATACACAAAGTATAAAGTACTGTTTGAGTAGTAGTTTTACCATTGAATCTCATAGTACAACACATTAAGGACAGAGATCCTACATGGGGAGTAGATGCATAGTGACTCCCGTTGTTGATTTAACAATTGACACTCTTATTTATGACATCAGTAATCACCCAAGGCTCTTGTCATGAGCTGCCAAGGCTATGGAAGCCTCTTGAGTTTGCCAACTCTGATCTTATTTAGAAAAGGCCAAAGTCAAAGTGGAAGTTCTCTCCTCCCTTCAGAGAAAGGTACCTCCTTCTTTGATGGCCCATTCTTTTCTCTGGGATCTCACTCACAAAGATCTTTCATTTAGGTCATTTTTTTGTCACAGTGTCTTGGCTTTCCATGCCTGAGAAACTCTCATGGGCTTTTTATCCAGATCCAAATGCCTTAAGGGCTGATTCTGAGGCCAGAGTGCTGTTTAGGACATCTGCCATTCTACAAGTCTGCTGTGTATCCCGCTTCCCATGTTGGATCATCCTCTCCTTTTTAATTCTATCAGTTAGTATTAGCAGACTCTAGTCTTGTTTATGTGATCCCTTTGATTCTTAATCCTATCATTATGATCAGTTATGAACTGAAACGGATCACTTTGACTAGTAAGATGGCATTAGTACATGTCACCTTGATGGAATTGAATTGGAATCCCCTGTCACGTTTCTAGCTCTACCATTAGGGGTAAGTCTGAATGAGCATGTGCTGGACTGTATATCTCCTCTCTCTCTTATTCCCACTCTTATATTTAACAGGGATCACTTTTTAGTTAAATTTAAATGCCTAAGAATAATTGTGTGTTAATTAAAGAGTTCAACCAATGGTATTAAGTATAACAAAAAAATACTGAAAGGAATAAAATAGTAAGTTGTTCCTTGACAGTCAGGACAAGGGCTAATCAAGTCATTGTTTCTCATAGTGTCCACTTCACTTCAACAGGTTTCCTTTTAGGTTCTCAGTTGTCACAGATCAGGGAGAACATAATGATATTTGTCCCTTTGGGACTGGCTTATTTCACTCAGCATGATGTTTTCCAGATTCCTCCATCTTGTTGCAAATGACCGGATTTCATTGTTTTTTTACTGCTGTATAGTATTCTATAGAGTACATATCCCATAATTTCTTTACCCAGTCTTCTGTTGATGGGCATTTAGGTTGATTCCCTGTCTTAGCTATTGCGGATTGAGCTGCAATAAACATTGAGGTGCAGATAACTCTTTTATTTGCCAATTTAATTTCCTTTGGGTAAATTCCAAGGAGTGGGATGGCTGGGTCATGTGGTAGGGCTATATTCAGGTTTCTGAGGACTCTCCAAACTGTCTTCCATAGTGGCTTTACCAGTTTGCATTCCCACTGACAGTGGATTAGTATGCCTTTCCCCCCACATCCTCATCAGCATCTGTTGTTAGTTGATTTCTGTATGTGAGCCATTCTAACCGGGGTGAAGTGAAACCTCATTGTGGTTTTAATTTGCATTTCCCTGATGGCTGGTGATCCTGAACATTTTTCATGTGTCTCTTGGCTGTTTGTATTTCCTCTTTTGAAAAATGTCTGTTTAGGTCCTTGGGCCATCTCTTAAGTAGGTTGTTTGAAATCCTGTTGTTTACAATAAAATGGTTATAACTGCTGGAAAACATCATGTTGAATGAAATAAGCCAAATTCAGAAAATTATCACAAATTTCTCTCTTACATATTGGGACTAAATTTTTTTATTCACTCAGTCTATTAACAGAATGTTGATTACTAGAGTTTGAGAGGCAGGAAGCATAAAAGGGATTTGGATTAAAAAATTGGGTGTGGTTCATTATTTGTGATATATAATACAAAATAGTAATCAGGGAAATGGATTGAGGAACCCATGGAAACTCATCGAAGTACTACCTCACAATTTGTTTTATGATCTTAAAAATTTAAGATAAAAAAACCTCAGGAGTAAAACACAAAGGAGCAAAAGAATGTCATTTGAAAATTGTCAACCTTAACCATTAAAGGTCATAAATCTTTTAAACATTAAAACCATTGAGGTAGATGATTTTAATCTGACTACTTCTCCACTAAGTGTCCGTACATCCTAGGTGCATACGCATCCCCTGATGCTGGATTTGCTATCTTCCAGGACACTGTATTTCACTTTTGGAGAGCAAGATTTTTCCATTAATTTCTGTATTTTTTAGCAATTAAGTTCAGGTCTCCAGTTGTTTCCATACATACACTGATGCTCCTATTGTATAGCCAACATGAAACTTCCTTTCCTTGGTAACTATTTACATGTTGAAGATGGTCATTCCCCCCCCCCCATCCATTTCCTTCCCTGTGGGCCTTTTCTAAGCCCTTTTGGGAGGAAGTATGTCTTTTAAATCATCTGCCGTTTACAGTGGACAAAGATTTAGGAGGAAAACCCTCACTGGGGCAAGGCCCTATGTGACAACTCACACAAATCATGGTTTGGGATCACCATCAATATGTATCTAACAGGATATGAATTATTGCAAGTAAAGGACACTAGGAAATTATTTGTAATTGTACATTGTACTGCAGTTCCATCCCAGAAGCTAAAGGAGCCCCTTTCCTTTGTTGAAGTCCACCGAGGCAGCTAAAAGCCTTAAAAAGCAAGAGTGATAGAAGAATGTCTATCCAAATTTACCAACTCCATGTTTTGTTCTATTTGCTTCATCATTTGTACTCATACTCTTTCTACATGTCATATAAACACATCTTTTGTTTTGCAATGAAATTGGAAAGAAAGATGCAGACACTGGGACAGTCTACCATTCCTTTGTCAAGAATTAGTTAAGAATAAGACAATCACCATAATGATATCTAAGAAAATTAACTCTTTACTATCTAGCATCCAGTTTATAACCATTCTCCTGTCGGATTTTTTTTGTAACCCTCCCTTAAGATAAGGGAAAAATTTCAAGTAACTTCTTAGAACAGTATTCTATGTCCTTCATTTGGATATATTACAAGGGAGAAAGCACTAGAAAGAAATCTTCCACTTTCATTAGGTTTATTGTTGGTAACATTGGTATTGAGACCCAAACATTCTACTTTTATGGCACGATAAAACATAAGTGAACATGTTAGTGTTAAAAGAACTAGGACTCAGTTGTATGTCAGTATTAAATTCTAGAACTGCAATATTGAATAAAAAAAGTCTGGGATGGGTATTTGGACCTACAGTTAAGATGCTGGTTGCAGCACTCAGGTCCCATATCAGAGTGCCTGCATTTGATTTCTGGATCCTGATCCCAGTGATCTGCTGACACATACTATAGGAGGCAACTGGTGATGGCTCAAATGGTTAGATCCCCACCACCCATTTGGGAGACCTGGGTTGAGTTCCTGGCATTGCCCTGGCCCAGTTGTGGCTGTTGCAGGCATTTGGGAACTATACCAACTGACGGGATTTCTCTCTTGCCTTTTAAATAAAGGCAAATTAAATGTAAAATAAAAATGTCAGTAAGAATGTTTTTGCCTTAAAAATTTCTCTGTAGACAACAGCACTAAGAGGGCCTAGACACAATGGTACCCCATAATGGCAGTGAGCATGCTTTGTATCTAGATATAGATTTCTAAATACCATTTCCCACCTAAAGGAACATTTCCCACCTAAAGAACAAAAATGACCAATTCCAGGTCTGGATAAGGGAAATTATAAAGTGAGCTTAGGTAAATGCCAGCTAATAATTGCAGACAATGATATTTTTAGGTTTAGAGAATGTTTTTCAAATCCTAATGTATTAATTTCAGGCAAAGATCAAGGGATGATAAACCCTTTAGATGAAAGACTTTTTTTGGGGGGGGAGTGGGAGGATAGGATATTTACCCAGAGCCCAGTGTCATTCAATCAATTACTAGATGAAAAGGGGAAAAAACAATCTTTACAATGGAGAGATCTGGCATTCACCCCCTTAATAAAGTGTCCTAATTTAGCATCACTAATAGTGAGCAGCCTGACATCTGTCTCCAGAGATGGTACATTATGAAGTACATCACCTTTGTGCCAAAATATTCTACCTGAATTGAAACAATTTTTTAGTCTACATTGGCAAATTTGTTTTGCTAGGTTGTAATTATCATAGGGTTTTGGGTTACACTGCCTCAGCCACCATTGTTCATTTCAGCTGTGACAGCACAAAGCAGACGGACAATATAAGTGGTTATGGCTATATTCCAGGAAAACTATTTACAAAAATAAGTAATGGATTTGGCTTCAGAGTTATAGTTTATCAACCTCCACTTTAGACCTAGCCTACTGTTTAAGAAACTTGAGAGAAAAATAAGCGAAACAAATCATTAGATTTCAAGAGATGTATGCTTGGTCTAGTGATTAGGTCTTTTGGGATGCCCACATTCTCTACTGAAGGACCCATGTTAGAATCCTGGCTTTGCTCTCAATTCCAGCTTCCTACTAATGCAGACCCCAGGAGGCAGCAGATGATGGGTCAAGTATTTGGGTCCCTGCCACCCTCATGGGAGACATGGATCAAGTTCCTGTCTTCCAGCTTTAGCGTTGCCCAGCTCTGACCATGGTAGGCATTTGGAGGAGTGAACTGGTGGAAAGGAGCTCTTTTTCTCTGCCTCCAATATTAGAACAAAAAACAATAAACAAACCAACAAAAAACCAAGAAAATTGGATTTTGAAAATCAGACAAATCCAAAATGAGGACTATTCTAAAGGACAACTTCTTTAATTGTGTCAGAAAACTCCTTTTGAGAAAAAACATGGACTGTTCAAACTAAAGGTTGTGAGACATAAGACACAAAGTTTCAGTGCATGAACTCAGATAATGATTGTGTTTTTTACACAAATTCCCTAAACTCTCTTCCCAGCCCTGACTTGGTACAGCCGAGTTTTTGGAGGTGCAAAATCTTGTTACCTTCCCTCTTTCCATCACAACAATCTGTGATCTCTAGAAAAATGACTACTTTTTGGGCCGGCGCCGTGGCTCAATAGGCTAATCCTCCACCTGTGGTGCCTAGTTCTGATCGGGGCGCCGGATTCTGTCCTGGTTGCTCCTCTTCCAGTCCAGCTCTGTGCTGTGGCTCAGGAGTGCAGTGGAAGATGGCTCAAGTCCTTGGGCCCTGCAACCGCATGGGAGATCAGGAGAAGCACCTGGCTCCTGGCTTCGGATCGGCGCTGTGTGCCGGCCCACGCCAGCCACAGCAGCCATTGGGGGGTGAACCAACGGAAAAGGAAGACCTTTCTCTCTGTCTCTCTCTCTCACTATCCACTCTGCCTGCAAAAAAAAAAAAAAAAAAAAAAAAAAAAAAAGACTACTTTTTGAGCATCTCAGCCCTCTTGAGCTGCTATTCAAAGCCTCATGACATAAAATTGATACTATTTTTCTCTAAACCTTTGCTTAAAAGTCATTAAGAAAGCAAGTTTATGAAACCAGAGCACGGAGGGCAAGATGGCTGTACTTTAATCACCAACCTTTAATTATCATCACTCACAAGTTGGAGGTTTGTATCCTTTGAACCTTTTGTTTACAGAGGAAGAGAAATATTTGTTCCCAATAGCAATCTAAACAGATGACTACATTTTTCCTAATAATTGTCATAAAGGCACCTTTATCATTTACCTGCAGTTTTCCTATGAGACAAGACTTGGAGTTAAAAACCTCTATCTCAGAAAATGTCATCCAGTGACACCAAAAAGGGCTGTTACAGAAAAATAATTTCAAACAACCTATAAGTTGAAAATTGGTTTCATATTAATATCCATGTGTGTCTTCAATGAAGCTACTTATGTGGCAATTTCCATGCTTAAAGTCTCCTACACTTTAGAGCAACCTTCTAAAACCGAGTAAAACCTTGTGTAGATCAAGACATTTAATTCATACCTTCTTGTCATGATGTGATCCTGTTCTCCCCATAAAGCCTATATATAACTTGAGAATAGATCTCATTACAGTCAACTAATCTTTTCAGGTCTCAAGGCCCTTGCTTTGTTTTTCATTCCTGTTTTGGTCTCCCTACCTTAAAAAAGTCATTTTTTGTGAGGCAAAGCTTTTTCAAATACAAGGTTTGTTCGGTTTCACTCAGCACAATGGAAGTTTATTTTTGGGGTTGGGGTGGGGTGGGGAAGAGCACTCTGGAAAGAGATGTCCTTAAACTTTATAGTGGCTCTTTAGTTCTGTTCAAAGGGATAAAGTTTGTGCTGTTGGTAACATACAGAATCAAACCCAAGATACATTTAAGCTCAGTTCACTATTCCTGATATTTCTGTCTCACAAATCATGCTTACAGGATGATCATTCTATCTAAACGATCATTTTCAGCCTGACAAAAAGAGATCTTGAAAGCCGTTACAAGTATTACCTGAGGATATCGGCCAAAAACTCCAGTGAAATCCCAGGCTTGTACCACTATGTGAGAAAGCAAAGGCATGAACTGACACATGTTGAAGATCATCATGAATTTGTACAACTCAGAAAGTGATAGATGTAATGACCGTGAGGATGAGCTGATCTTTGTAGAAGCTTTATAGATTGTCCTCTTGTATGGATCTAAAATACTACCAGCATGTTCCCAAACTATGTATATAAATTAATGATTATTAAATGCCTACTATCTTGAGATGCAGTGATGAACAAAAGTGGCATAGTTGTTTTCAATGGCTTAAAACGTCTAAGTGAGAAATTCAGATATTCTTGGTGCAGCCAGGTACAAAGTGGTATGGCAACAGCACTTAACCACGCAGGGAATGGCAGGTGTGAGTCAAAGATTTTCATAGTGGAAAGAAAAGTTCTTCTAGGAATGAATTGGAGATGTCTCACCACCACTGTCACACATTTAAGGAATTCAAAGTAGTTTAGTAAGTTAAAGCGTAGTATTTATTGGCTGGTGCTGTGGTGTAGTAGATTAAGCCTGTGTCTGCAGTGCTGGCATCCCATGTGGTTGATGGTTTGAGTCTTGGCTACTCCACTTCAAACCAATTTCCATGTTAGTGGCCTGGGAAAGCAGAAGATGGCCCAAATGCTTTGGCACCTGCCCCGACATGGGGGACCTGGAAGAGGCTCCTAGCTTCACATCGGCCCAGCTCCAGCTGTATGGCCATTTGGGGAGTGAACCAGTGGTTGGAAGACCTGTTTCTCCCTCTTTGTTTTTTAAAAACTTATTTATGAGGCAGAGTTACAAACATGGTATTTGGAATGGGCTGGGGGAAGTTCATGATGACTAGATAGAGATACAGGCTAGAAAAGGTGGGCATTGGTGGGACTTCTGATAAGGGAACCAAAACCCAGCTGACTGACGGTAATAGATTCTGGTATTCCACAGAACAGAATGGTAGCTAAAGTCTGTGATAAAGCAGTGTCCTTGGAGGCCTTTAATCTTGTAGGGTATGCATAGGTTAATTCTGACTGCTTAGATTTCATTATAATTATGTTAAATGATTTAGTAACTTGTACCTACTTATTCCAAAAGGATTTTAAAACATGCATAGAAATTTAACAAATTCCAGAATGCTAGATTATAGAGCAACTATATCATTAGTGTGATATTAAAAATAGGATCATAGGAAGTTGTACATACTAATAACAAAATTCAAAGTAAAATTGGAAACATAAATGGACCTCATGAGTTAATAGGAAAAATTGTTTGAGGCCCTGACATGATCTCTAATGTAAGACCTCACTGACATTTTCAGAAAAAAAATTTCAGATGGGCTGTTTTTTGGTCTGGTTTGATATCATACATCTTATTTTTATCCTGATCCCTTAAGTTCTATGTACTCTCTACTAGGGTAGGTTTAGTAAAGATGGTTTTCAACTGAGCATAGAATGTTGGAGTCTACTTAGGAAGCTAGAATCTGTATCTGTTTGTAGGGGGAGAGCCTGACATCCCATCTTCCACTATTCGGATGACTTTTAGTAATAAGACTCTACCTTAAGATTAAGCTTCTACAGGGATCATTGATTAAAATGGTTGATTAAGAAGACCTTGGTGGTGGGAGACTTATGATTTTCTTTTACTGAATTCTTCCAAAGTTCTTTGAGTGAAATGCTGTAAGTTGAATCCCTTTTGGCTGGCCCCTAGTGGAAGCACAAAACAATGACTCTTCTGTATGAGATTCACAATCATTCTCCGAGATCACCTTTAGTTTCCCATTAGCCTTATCATTGCCACCTAAGGAGTCGTACTGTCTTCAGACTTTCCCGAGTCAGTTTTTTTGATCCTTTAATAGTGTTTTCTGACCTCCTGCATTCCCTCTTAAGAATTCAAGTATCAATTTTAAGACATTGAATGATCTCTCTTTCTAGGGATTTAACATATATTAAGTGGGGTTTAAATTATAGGAACTTTACTAAAACTATACAGTTACTGTCTGAAATACAGACAAACACATGCGTGCAGAATGGGACCTAGGAGATATATCAGTACAAGGAAGGGAGCAGGATTTTTGAACAAAGTGTAAAAGAATGTCTGCTTCTTCATTGGAGGAACAAACAACTTGCTATGAACTTGCTTATTCAGGTCAGTTACTTGATTTAGGTAGTGTGCTCCCAGGCCATGGCTTGAGATACATTAAACCACATTGAAACAAAAGCAGGTACTTTTGGCAAAGTTTTAAGATGGGAGATCTAACCTACAATTGTAGTGTACTTTTGCATTTTTTCCATCATGATGAGTGGACCGACAGCCAATAAGGTACTGGTAAATACATAACAACTGGGGGGAGTGCAGAGGGTGGGAACTGGGTCAGATTTTGATTTGTAGCATATGCCAATTGTTGTAGTGTCAATATTCCCATGATAGCCTGTTTGAAACTATTAATATATCACTGAACAGAGCTGGGAAGAGATGTATAGTTGTACACCATTACCTGTTATTTCTATGTTATAGATACTATAGACGTACTCAAGAACACAACTAGTGAAATATGTAGGAAGTCGCGAGTTATTTGTTACCTTTGTTTTAAAATAGATTTGTTTGAAGGGATCGCATAAACAAGACTAGTGTCTGAAAATACTAACTGATAGAACAAAAAAGGGAGAGAACGATCCAACATGGGAAGCAGGATACCCAGCAGACTCATAGACTGGTGGATGTCCTAAACAGCACTCTGGCCTCAGAATCAGACCTTAAGGCATCCAGAGTCCGCTGAAAAGCCCATGAGAGTATTTCAGGCATGGAAAGCCAAGACACTCTAGAAAAAAAAAAAAAAAGAGGACCTAAATGAAAGATCTCTGCAAGTGAGATCCCAGTGGAAAGAACAGGTCATCAAAGAAGGAGGTACCTTTCTCTGAAGGGAGGAGTGAATTTCCACTTTGACTATGAGCTTGTCAAAATAGGATCAGAGTGAGCAAACTCAAAAGGCTTCCATAGCCTTGGCAACTCATGACAAGAGCTTAGGGTGATTACTGATGCCATAAACAAGAGTGTCAATTTGTTAAGTCAACAACAGGAGTCACTGTGCACTTACTTCTCATGTAGGATCTCTGTCCTTAATGTGCTGTACATTGTGATTTAATGCTATAACTAGTACTCAAACAATATTTTACACTTTGTGTTTCTGTGTAGGTACAAACTGATGAAATCTTTACTTTATATATACTAAACTGATCTTCTGTATATAAAGAGAATTGAAAATGAATCTTGATGTGAATAGAAGGGGAAAGGGAGTGGGAGATGGGATGGTTGCAGGTGGGAGGGAAGTTATGAGGGGGTGGGGAAAGCCATTGTAATCCATAAGCTGTACTTTGGAAATTTATATTCGTTAAATAAAAGTTTAAAAAAATAGATTTGTTTGTAGCTTTATGTAATTTAAGATTTAATAATTGCTGTGTTTAACAATTAGCTTGCTAAGGTCTAGCAGATAAGAGGTGGCTACAGCATGCTGGGTTAATAGGCATTCCAGCAGATAGAATCATGTGACTAAGTTTCAAGGGGAGATCATTGCAATTTCCTGTGCAGTGCAGTGAAATTGTCTGTGTGCAGACCTGATGTATGACGTCAGCTGTGCCACCTTCCCTTGTGAGCACTGCCAAAGTTCAGAAGTGAGATCCTAAACGTCAAACCCACCAGATGCTTACTACTAGTACTGCCTTGTGTGGCCAATTTGAAGTGTGTGTTGGGGGGCGGGTAGGGGGGAGGCATGAATAAAATGAAGGAGCTGGTGTGGAGTTGGTGTCCATTTTGTCCTCTTGTTAATACAGGTAGGATAGTTTGGCAAGCAAGTTATCCTACAAAACCTCAAAAACTGTTTCCTGGTCTATGATCCGAAGGAGAGGCTCAGGTCTGGCACTGTGATGCAGTGTGTTAAGCCACCATCTGCGGTGCTGGCATCTCATATGGGCACCAGTTCATGTCCTGGTTGCTCCACTTCCAATCCAGCTCCCTGCTGGAATGCCTGAGAAGGCAGAAGATGGCCCAGGTCCTTGGCCCCCACACCCATGTGGGAGACCCAGAAGAAGCTACTGGTTTCTGCCTGGCCCAGCCCTGGTTGGTTTGGCCATCTGGGGAGCGAACCAGCGAATGGAGGATCTCTTCCCCCTCCCTAACCCTGCCTTTCAAATAAAATCTTAAGGCTCTGAACTAGGGACAAAGAGTACCCCTCAAAGATGGAGCAAATATTTTTTTCAGAGATTTACAATCCTACAAAAGGTAATGGGATGGGTGGTATTTTAAAGGGAAATGTAACAGTTTGCAGGGAATGCAAATAAACAGCAAGGTTACTCAGGGGTTAATGAAGGATAAATGATTAAGTATTCCCAAGGGCATGGCTGGAGGATAACTACAGTGCAGACATTAGGATCATCCCACTAATGGATACAACTTCATGCAAAATTGTCAAATGTAGAAGGTACCTCAGAATAATATAAGCCACTTAGTATACTGGGGGAAGTGGGCAGTAGACAGAGCATTTGGAGAGTGGAAAAAATCTAAGTTTTATACCTCAGATATAGGTGAGAATTAACAAAGCCAATCAATTAGAAATAGCATTAAAGAGTGAAGAACATACTTCTTCCGTAGCTTCTTACTTACATTCATGGCCAAAGGCTGGAAGAGGGTGGGTCTCCCCTGTGCCAATGGAGTGAATGGATATAAAGAGATTGTGGCACATGTGGAACTGTCACAGGAAGCTTAGAAGTAACAAGTTATGGAACATGCACAGCTATTATTAATCTGACAGGAATCAAAAGAGTAGATGAGTAGGCTAGGGATGGGATGTTGTAAAGAGACTAACATTATGGTCAGCAGAGGTCAAGCGCATTGAGGCCTTCCAAAGTAAAGTGAAACAAAACACAAGGGAGCTATAGAGAAGACATCTTGAAGTGTTACCAGAGCAGAGCACAGAGTAGCTCCCAAGGAATTGGTCACTGGAACAATGCCCTATCTTTGATGCTAGGTCTTCTGTGGTTCCCATGCAACAGGCACCAATCTCAGCAAAGCAGTGGTTTCCAAAGTTCTGAGAGCAAAAATACCACCTGGTGATTATGCAGAGAGAGATTCTAGAAGTCTCACCAGCAAACCTAGGGCAGCCCAGGAGTCTGCATTTTGGGAAAGTAAGTACCACTGAAAACTCCAGTGCAGTTAGTTTACCAACCACATTGAGAAATGCAACAGTATATTTAATCCTGAGCTACTAGTGACAGTTCTGGAAACACCCAGTTAAACAGGTGCAGAGTTCCAACAGCCCCACCTGGGGAGCCAATGCTGACTCCTGTGAAAGGCAAACTTATGGCCCAACTGTGATAATTGTTGCAGTATTTTAGAAACATCTACTCCTTTTACTTGGTTTGTGTCTTTGATGAGGATGTTGTTGTATACCTTGTGTCTAATGCTATGTCATTTCAAATCTTGCTTGGAAACAGGTGCAGTATAATTCCTAATTAAACTTAGCTGGTGATGCCCTTTGTCATTTAATCAGTGATTCTGCTTATATGAGATTAGAGAAATTTTTATACTAAATCTGTCTTGATTACATGGAAGTAACTTTAGAATGGTGACGCTTTGGGGCTGGCGCTGTGGTGTAGCAGGTAAAGCCGCCACCTGCAGTGCTGGCATCCCATATGGGTGCCGGTTCAAGTCCTAGCTGTTCCACTTCCAATCCAGCTCTCTGCTATGGCCTGGGAAAGCAGAAAATGGCCCAAGTCTTTGGGCCCCTGCACCCATGTGGGAGACCTGGAAGAAGCTCCTGGCTCCGTGTTGGCGCAGCTCTGGCCATTGTGGCCAATTGGGGAGTGAACCAGCAGCTGGAAGACCATTCTCTCTTTCTCTCTGCCTCTCCTTCTTTCTGTGTAACTCTGACTTTCAAGTAAATAAGTCTTAAAGGGGGGGGGGGATGAATGTTTTATACAAATAAATGATCTTTAAAATGCAAGGTACTGCATATACCTAATAAGTATGTTTATCAATTGTATTTCCATAAAGCCCATGTGTGTGCAAGTGCTCTTGCTGCATTTATCAAATCTTATCAGTTGAAGGGGGAAGTTCAGAAGTTAGCATCAATTACATCTAGAAAAGAGTACATCACTTTGTCAAAATGTGATGGCTCTTTATTTTTTGTAGCTCTTCCAAATCTCCCAAACTGAGTAAGAATTATCCTTACCACCTGAGTGTATGTGGGTTTGAACGCTTTAAGTATTTCTACAGAGCAAATCTTTGGAGACTTAAAAAAAAAATACTGGGAGCTTTATATTAAAGTGCTCCACAATCATTCTCTTTGAACTTCCATGACTGATTTTATGTCGGATCAGGTTCAGATAGGCTTTTCCTATGGCCCCTGTGTAGCAACTGGTCTGTGTGCCGAAAGGCTTGTCCCTGTCCACAGTTATGCTAATCTGTACAGGTGAACATTTTTTATGCATAGAATTGAGGCAGTCCAGGGCACACATAAGAGCTGTCTGTGCCTGGATAAAGTGATAGAACTATTTTCAAAACCAAGGATACAGGCAGAAGATGGATCTGTTACTGTGACAACCTTCAGGGAAGCGAGAGACATTGTATCAGAAAGATGTATATTCAGAAGGGGGCCTCAGGGAATATGAATGTCTCTTGAGATAATGGGGAATCTGGCAGAAAGGAGTTGTGACGTCTGGGAGAGAATAAAAATTTAGATTGAGTTACTTGGAGACAAAATGTGAGTTGGTTTTCAGATATGTGACCAGAGTGCCTCTCTAAGGAATTAGAACCTTGTGGACAGAAGGTTAAAGCTTCTGCAGAAGATCTAATGGCCTCTTTGCTGTCCAGGCCATGGTATCGCCTGGCATCTTGGGTTGGATTAAGTCACCTGAGTTTGAGGGGAAACATTAGTACACTTTTGTCTGGTTAACTTGAACTAACTAGATTTTCCTGTGGCCCTACTCACTGGGCGGCTTTAATCATGATTAGGCCTTGTGGGACAGCCAGGGCTAGTCAGAGCTCAGTTCCCGGGAGGTTCTTGTGAAGGAAGAGAACTTTGTCCTAAGGAGCCTCTTGTGCTGTAGCTTTACTCCGAGAAATGTGAGCAAAGAGACAGCCCCACTCTTGGCATCCTTGTTAGCCATGTCTAGGTAGGCCAAGGCCTGGCTATTGTAGTATTTATTAACATTTCATACAAGTTAGCTCATGTCTACTGCACTTACACTTCAGACTTGCTGAGGAACCATGCCTCACTTCTCTTCCAACCTGCCCACCCTTCCTCTAGTGACCAGTGAGTCTGCTGTTTAGTAATTCAGTTGCACTGTTTTATAGATTGAGTTGTGAGAAGCACAGTTGTTATATGAATATTTGACCCATGACCCTCCTCTGTGAATTTCTCTATTTGGGTATCCAAAGAAACATTCCATGGGTTGTGGGTGTGGACATCTCTAGCTTGGTAGAGACAAGGACAGGGGCTTCTGGAGATTTCTGTCCATCCTTGAGTAATACTGGTGAGGTCATGTCTCCTTTACAGGGTTAGCGATCTGTATTATTTGTACAGTAATTTGGATTTCTGTCCACTTCATCATTTTACCTTCTCAAGTTGGCTCCCTAGGAGTATGATTAGTTGAACTTCTAACAGAACCTTCAGTCAATGAGGACTGCTCTACAACAGTAGCCCTATAAGGTTATCTGAAGATGAGACATTCCGATGGTTTAGTATTTTTTACTGTATCTTTTCTATGCTTAAATATTCTGTGGTAAGGATTCATGCAGCACTTGCCTCAGTATTGAGTACTGTAATGCACTATCCAGTTTGTAACTTAGGAGCCACAGGCTATTCCTGGTACCTTAGGTTTTTGTAAGCACACTCTATGATAGTGCACACAACAAAATAACCTATTGATGTATTCTGTAGAAATGTTTCCACCATCAAGCAGAACCCATGATCATATTCTCAGTGTTGTGAATTTGCTTACGCTCTGCACAAAGCCATATCTTTCCCTCTTGTCTTTTCTAGAATAGCACGTTTAGTATCTTACTGGAAAAAACCTACAGCACAGGCTCAGAGCTCAGCACCAGACACAAGGATGGCCCCCTCCCATGAGATCCAAGCAGCAGGGGTCACTCTGCTAGACAAGGGTACACTGCTGTATGCAGACATCTAACTCTAAAGAGGAAAAGTACCCTAAGAGATCAAGCCTAAGGCTGAATCCTGAGACAGAGGAGATGGTGGAGGGGCAGGAGTGGGGTAAGCCTCATGGAGTCACTGGAGAACTCCTTGAAATACCCACTCCAGCAGAAGTCAGTATTTGAGGGAGTCAAGGGAAGAAAAAATGCATTATAAAAGTCACTCCCAATACATAAGTTTTACCATTTTTTTGAAAGCATATTTAAAATGCTTTCCCCAAGTACTTTTTTAGCAAAGAAAATATTTTATAAGGCTTTTAGAGAGGGGATTTAAAAGGTTATTCGAAAAGAAAACAGAACCCTGGAAAGTGTTTATGAAAGTAACTGTTCTGCTACACAGAACAGTTTTTTTTAAAAACGGGAAAAAAAAAAAAAACCTCAAATGTTAAGAGACTGTTTGCAAAGCTTCTCTGCTGATCACTTCCTTGGCTGAGAGAAAATCAGAGTTGACGTTACTGCTGTGGGTGGCTGAGTCGCTATAAAAATCTTTGGTCCTTTTGATGTTTGCTTTCTACAGAAGTTCTGAGAGACCTGGGAAGGAAGAAAGAGACTGTAAGGGGAACTTTCAAACAGTATTAGAGAAGCCAAATTGTATTACTCTTATTTACTTAAATTGTTTATTTGCGGTAGAGGGCTTGGGTTTCTTTTGTGATCTCAGTGCCAAGCCATTCAGCATTACTGCTGCAGACAAACCAATTTCAACAGCATCAGACAACAGCATCAGCTACTTCCAGAAGACCAATTAAAAGAAAAACCCACCTCTCAAAATGTCTAAAGGTTAAAATAGGCTGAACATTTAAAAACCTTAATAGCAGTGATATTTTATTAGTATGTTCCTTAAATGTTGATGCTAAAACAATGCTTCTCTCAATATTTATGATTCTGAAGACAGTGAAATTTTCAGCAGTTTGATAATTTTCATTAAAAAATCCAATCAAACTATTAACACACATGCTTACTTTCATATTTAATCCAAAATTTAAAGAAAGATTTACTGTTGGAAGGTAAACCCTGAACATGAATTTCCTTCTTGTAACACTGATAAGATCACAGGTAAAACATCTTGAAGGTTTTTTATAATGCAAGACCCATTAATTGTGAAGTTAAACTATCTACCATAAGCCACCTGCAAGTTCAAGAATCCTTGTCAACTTAGTGTCAAAAGGCATGTCACTTCTGTGACTTCATTTGGTAAGTAGAAGGCTTGGGGCCAGCACTGTGGTGCAGCGGGTCAACGCCCTGGCCTGAAGTGTCTGCATCCCATATGGTGCCAGTTCTAGTCCCTGCTGCTCCTCTTCCAATCCAGCTCTCTGCTATGATCTGGGAAAGCAATAGAAGATGGCCCAAGTCCTTGGGCCCCTGCACCCATGTGGGAGACCCAGAAGAAGCTCCTGGCTCCTGACTTCGGATCGGTGCAGCTCCGACTGTTGTAGCCATCTGGGGAGTGAACCATTGGACGGAAGACCTCTCTTTCTCTCTGCCTCTCCTCTCTCTGTATAACTCTGACTTTCAAATAAATAAATAAATCTTTTTAAAAAAAATAGAAGGCTTGTGTGGGCACTATGTTCAAAATCCAGATTTAGGCTCCTCCTGCCTTTACTAAATACACATTTCCTGTTGCTCTGGGGGTAGAAATACGATTGGTACATTTGTGTACCTGGCACTTGGTGTGAATGTATGGTGGCAATTAGGCAAACAGTGCTGATCTGCCTGGGTGGGCTGTTAAATTTCATAATAAACTTCTCACAGCCAACGTGTCATTCCTACTGTGCTGCCTTCTCCAAAGTCACAGTGCTGGCAGATTTGCATCACGGATGGCAGGTCTGAGTTCTTAGCATGCATGGCTCTAGATTGCTCAGAAAAACTAGATACAAGATTTGTTCCCCCAGTGGTTTTTCTCTTTCAAGTGATTTCTCAAGTGATTAAATCTCATATGAAGTAATATAAATTAATTAGCCCTAACAGGAGACTGCATATTTAATTTATTTTGTTGACTCCTGCATCCTGTTATTCATCTACAGTTTAGGATAATTAGCGGGATGTTTTCCATCACTTTTTAATTTTACTCATCATGCAGCCTCTCATCTGCTGGTGTACTGCCTTTTCAGATACTTCGCTAGCTGTTGGGGTTAAAGGTGATTAAGGATGGCCACTGTATGCAGAAGATGCTCAGTTCAGAGAAGTAGGACATGAAAATCCAACTATGATACAAACCCACTAGTGCATGTGTCTTGCTCAGTAGGTTGCTTGAACATTCCTACTTGCTCATGAAATAGTAACATTTCCCAAACTGCATTCTATTGGAGAAAAAAAGGATCTTTCAGTTGTCAGATAAAACTGGGCAAAAACCACACCGAGTCCTCCTTTAACATTCCAGGGACCAGCAATTTGGGAAATGAATCAATCAATTGCTGCGTGGAACACGCGGTTCAAGACCTAGAGGATACAGACGCATTGCCTTATATATAGAAGATACATTTGATAGGAGTCCTCAGAAACACCTGACAAAACCTAACTCAAACTATTTTTGCCAAGAAAGGGAACCAACTGATGAAAAAGAATGGGAACCTAGAAGTGGGTCTTGATTGAGGAACTCAGTCTTCAGGCTGCTCTCACTGTACCTCTTTGGTCATATCCTACCTGTGCGTTGGTAGGGATTTCTTTGTATTTGTGGAGGGGCAAGAACACAAGCAGCATAAGGCTCAATTATGTCTTCCTAGCTTAGTAACCACAGAGACAAGAGACAAGAGAAAGCTTTCATACAGTATCCACATACAAAACCCAGGGAAAGTCTAGCTGGCTCAGCTGAAGCTCTGTGCTCCCTCAGTCACTGTGGTCGTATTTTTTTTTTAATTTTTTTGACAGGCAGAGTGGACAGTGAGAGAGAGAGACAGAGAGAAAGGTCTTCCTTTTTGCCGTTGGTTCACCCTCCAATGGCCGCCGCAGTAGCGCGCTGCGGCCGGCGCACCGCGCTGTTCCGATGGCAGGAGCCAGGTGCTTCTCCTGGTCTCCCATGGGGTGCAGGGCCCAAGCACTTGGGCCATCCTCCACTGCACTCCCTGGCCACAGCAGAGAGCTGGCCTGGAAGAGGGGCAACCGGGACAGGATCGGTGCCCCGACCGGGACTAGAACCCGGTGTGCCGGCGCCGCAAGGCGGAGGATTAGCCTAGTGAGCCGCGGCGCCGGCCTGTGGTCGTATTTTTAATGAATCGTTATTAACTATGTCTGGTCACATCTAAACTCCCAATACTAGGAATGGGACAGACCTACATGGAATGAGGAAAGGCAATTCTGCAAGTGAAGGGGCTGATTTAACTAGGTTTGGTGCAGGAGATAGCAACAGTTGTCTACCACAATGTGGTTTAACTATAAAAATTTAGATTTGGCCTTAGTAGGCTGTTGGTTCTGGTATCCAATTACTGCTAGAAAGAGGGGGTAACACAATAAGCTACCCTAATATTAGAGTCATTATTTTTGGAAGACATCCCCCAGCTTGTAGAGTTTTCTAGCTAACAGTCCCAAATGACAAGTCACTTCAATCACTCAACACAGATTTATCTCTGTCCCAGGAAGTGGTATTAGTCAGATTTACACACTGAGTACTTAGATTTCTAAGTTGCCAAAATGACTAACTCCTATGTGTGTGTGTGTGTGGGGGGGGGGAGGTGCTCAGGCCAAAATTGTTGCAGCAGCATCAAAAGCTATTTTAAGCACTGGAAACTTAATTGTCCACTTTCAAGATGAGAGTGAAGCCTAAGTAATTTTCTAGGGAGATTATTGGCCATGTCTATGGTACTAAGTGTACCATGTGGCTCACCTCTGTTAGGCGAGGAGGACTTCTAGCCTTCTGTTTAATTTGGGATAAGGTTTGCTCCTAAATTTTCACATCTAGCCAATGCAGCAGCTGTGCATTTACATCAATAATGTAATATAGTCACACTTGAGGGCTTTGTCCAAAGATAATCTTAAGAAAAAAGTAATCTAAAGACCTGGGACTTTGAAGTAGGCAGAGGTTGCAGATATTTGTGCTTTAGTTACAGTTAGAATCAGAGTTCCCATAAGGTTGAGAAAAGAACCCACACTGGAACCTCGATCAGACATTTGAGGGGCCAGTGGGCACTGGAGAGAAAAGCAGAGACAGGGATGCGTCTCAAGAAGGAGGTGGTCCTCAGTACCACGTATTGCAGACACGTTAACTAGGAGGAGCGCCCACAGGCAGCACTGGATCTGCAATTGGAGTCACCGGAGAGAGTGGGGAGGGCAGTGTCTGTGTAGTGAAGCTGACAAAGGCAAGACTGCAGCAGGGGTCGGGACTCAAGGAGCAGTGAAGAGACAGACAGGGTCTGCCTTCTGGAATTAAGAAATATTGCAGCAGAGGGAGCAAGAGATAGTATCTCTGAAGGGAGTCACAGTTGGGAAATACTTCCCTCCCCCACCACCCCCAAGTTGAAGAAGTTTGAAAGTCACAGTAATGGAGGAGCCTCAGTTGTACTCAGTTAACTAATGGAGCTGTAAATAATGAATTGGTTTAGCTGCAACCAATTGCTAGTTGATTGGTGGAGGCTATAGCTAATTAAGTGTTTGCTATGTCTCACCTCATATGCTGAATATATCATGGAAGGGAGTAGTTAGAGCCTGAAGAAATAGTCAAATGGGAATTACATTCCTGCAGAAACAGCTTAGGGATGACTAGGTTTAGGGGATAAGGGGCCCAGATTTAAAGGAGCAAAGGATGGGTAACTACGTGTCATGATAAAGTTGAGGGAAGGAATGCTGAGTGGCCTTTTCTTTGAAGGATGAGGCAAGGTTGCCTGCTGAGGGAGATCAGGAACATGACGCACACATTCAAGCACTCAAGCAGCTGAGGTTCAAATGTCCAGTTCAAGTTTGACTTCATCTGTGTGTATGATCTCAGAGTTAGGGCTGGGAACTAGAACAGATGTATGTACAGCAAAAAGGCAAGATATTTAAAGGCTGGCATGCAATGGCTTTGAGGAAATAGGTGCAGTAATTCGAGGTTGGGAAGAGAGTGAAGGAAAGCCCAATTGTGCTTCTGAACCTGGGAGAAAAGGCAGAGATAGACCTTAAGCCTCAGGATGAGGACATGAGCCTCATGTCTTGTAGCTAACAAATATCCCCCAAAATCAGAAAGCTTGCTTAAGGTCATAGGTTGAAGAAGGTTAAAAAAATGAGAGCATTAGAGAAGAACTGGGAGGCACTCTGAGGCCATCCGGTGGGGCTGGGGGGTCTGTGGGCCCCTCAGACCTAAGTAGAATGCCCTTCATTCACATGCAGGCTGCTAGCTGTGGCTTCTTGGCAAATGGTTTCTACCTTTTTATTTTTTTAAAAAAGGTGTATCTATTTATTTGAAAGAGTTACACAGAGAGAGGAGAGAGGAGGAGGGAGAGAGAGGAGGAGGAGGAGAGCAGGAGAGAGAGGGAGGGAGGTGGAGAGAGAGGGAGGGAGGAGGAGAGAGAGGGAGGAGGAGAGAGAGAGGAGGAGGGGAGAGAGAGGAGGAGGAGAGAGAGGGGAGGAGGGGAGAGGGGGGAGGAAGAGGAGGAGAGAGAGGAGGAGGGGAGAGGGGGAAGGAGGGGAGAGGGGAGAGGAGGAGGGGGGAGAGAGGAGGAGGGGAGAGAGAGTAGGAGGGGAGAGAGAGTAGGAGGGGAGAGGAGGACAGAGAGAGGAGGAGGGGAGAGAGAGGAGGAGGGGAGAGGGGGAGGAGGAGGAGGAGAGAGAGAGGAGGAGGAGAGAGAGGGGAGGAGGGGAGAGAGACGAGGAGGGGAGGAGAGAGGAGGGGAGAGGAGGGGAGGGGAGACAGAGAAGAGGGGAGAGAGTGGAGGAGGGGAGAGGGGGGAGGAGGAGGGGGAGAGGGGAGGAGGGGAGAGAGGCGAGGAGGGGAGGAGAGAGGAGGGGAGAGGAGGGGAGGGGAGGAGGGGAGAGAGAAGAGAGGACCTCCATCCAATGGTTCACTCCTCAATTGGCTGCAATGGCCAGAGCTGTGCCAATCCAAAGCCTCCTCTGGGTCTCCCATGAGGGTGCAGGGTCCCAATTACTTGGGCTATCCTCCTACTGCTTTCCCAGGCCACAGCAGGGAGCCAGATCGGAAGTGGAGCAGCTGGGTCATGAACTGGCGCCCATATGGGATGCTGGCGCCTCAGGCCAGGGCATTAACCTGCTGCACCACAGTGCTGGCCTCTCTACCTTTTTGTTTCTATACTGAGCTGAGGAAAAGACCCCACGAAACTTGCTCTGGCAACCACCCTCCCCTCTGCAACCAGTAACACACTCCATTTGAGTACTTCCTAGAGTTGTGCAGTATTCGGCCTTTCTATGTAAAGATGCTGACTCTAGAGATAGAAGTCATAGGATAGGATCCCTCAGTTCTAGATTTTAGCAGAGGAGCAGTTCTAGGTAATGCTGATCTCCAAGATGGGCTGAAGGCTTGACTATTGAAGCACGAGTTAGGTGGACGTCTTAGGGAATCTTTAAAGGGGAAATTCCTTAGCCCAACTAGAGCTTCAGAGGTTTTTTTTTTCTTTTTCTTTTTTTGAGCAAAAGACAACATGGTCTCACAAGTCAGGCAGCTCCCAGAACCAAAGTGAGTTCTGAAAACTTCAGTCCATGTGATCAGAAAGCGTTTATAGAGAAACAGAGGTGCGAACTAGCAAACAACTTAATTAGCTACAGCATTTGTCAATCAACTAACAAGTGGTTGCAGCTAAACTAGTTAATTGTTTACAGCTCCATTAGTTAATAGGCTACAGGGCCTTCTGCAACCAACCGAAACTTCATTGCTGTGATTAAATCCTGTTTGTTTGGTCGGTAGGGCCCAGTGCAGGATCAGTGGACAGTATGAACAGAGTTTTGCATAAGTCTCAGTTAACTTTGAATGCCAACCTGGGTAGCCATTAGGTGATTCCAAGAATCTTAATAGAAAGAGGAAATAGAAATGAAAAAAGTTCTGAAATTATCCCTGTGAGGCAGAAAAATGCAGCCTCCTGTCTGCTGGTACCCTCTGTTTAAGGGATTGCAATGGAAGTAGGGTCACCTGGGGAGCACCAGTTTTCAATTAAGAAAAACTTGAAAGCAGCAGTTAAAAGCACCATCAGGTGCACTAACATTGTTTGGACTTGCTAGTGTGTGGTGATTAAAAAGGGGGCAAGATGTAGGAATTTGGTTGATTTTATTATAGTTTTAATCCTGTACAGATAACATACATCTTACTGCCTGCACCCCACTTTGTTATTGGAAAGTAGTCTAGGAAAATTTTGAGAATATGTAAAGATATAAAAGGATTACGGAGACAAGTAGAAAGGACCAGGAGTGGATCAAGAAGAAGATAGATTGTGGCACCAATGTCTTTTGGGCTAATTTCGGGGGATGACTAATATGATATGTGTAGCGTTTTCCCAGTGACTCTCCCCGTCTTGTCTGGTTTCCAGTTTTGAAGTCGCAGGTTCAAGTCCTCATTCCATAGTCTCTATTTTGACATTTCTGCACCTCTAATTCAAGTGCACTCAGACAGCTAGGTTGGAACTGATTACAACCAAGAGGAAAATGTACTTCACTCTCATTTATGGGTTTCTGCTTCCAGTGTGATAAAATATCCACCCACTTGGAGCTGCAAGAACTGTTGTCAAAGAAAATGGCTCCTACCTCCTTTTTAAGGTCAAGATGCCTTCAAGTTATTTCCTCCTACTTCTGTGATCTTACTGAATAGATCCTTTAAACATCATCCAGTAGCCCAAGGTTTTTCAGCTCTGTCATGATGTCTGTGTTTGCCCACCACAGGAAAGGTGATTCCCTATCAGCCATTTTTGCAACTGCCCATCACTGACACTGAGAAGGCCATGATCCCTGGGAAAACCTGTCTGTCACCTGTGTTGGGGCCTTAGGGGACAGGAGAGATGGGGGTCAAAAGATCCTTCCCTTGATATCACCAAGCAGGAATTTCTAGTTTAGGTCAGTCCTGAGGCATATAATTGTCATTTCAGCACATATAAACAGATACATACACTGCCTAGGTAGTAATTTGTATGTGGTTTTTGTCTTGGTAATGACAGTCAGGGAGAGTCCCTCTAATCTGTAGATTTATCTGTGTCCTGGTTCTCAAAGTGTAGTCCCCAAAGCAGCAGGATCAGCATCACCTGGAAACTGGTGAGGAACACCCATGTCACCACTACTGAATCCGCCACTCTGGAGGTGGCTGAGCAATCTGCGCTTAACCAGCTCCCCAGGCCATTCTGATGTTAACTCAAGTTTGAAAACCACTGGGCCGTGTAGCCCAGGCTGTTCTCTGGAAACACTTGAGAGAACTTCTAAAAAATACCAGGATCTGGACCCCACCATCAGATTCTGAAATAATTAGCCAAGGGAGAGACTGAGATCAGAAGGTTTTTTATTTTGTTATATTTACTTGAGAAGAGGATGGAGGGGGTGGAGAAGAGAAAAAGAGACAGAGGGAGAGACAGAGAGAGAGGGAGAGAGAGAGAGAAGAAAGGCAGAGCTCCCATCCACTGACCCACTGCCCAAATACCCACAATGACCTGGCCTGGGCTGAAGTCAGGAGCCAGGAAGTGAAGACTCCAGCAAGGTCTTGCATGCGGGTCACAGGGACCCAATGACTTGAGCTATCATCTGCTGCCTTCCAGGGCCTGCACTGGGATTGGAAACTAGAGCTGGGAACTGAACCCAGGCATTCTGATATGGGACATGGGTATCGTAAACTCTAGGCTAAACACCAAGCGCTAGTATCAGGTTTTTTTTTTTTTTTTTTTTTTTTTTTTTTTTTTTTAAGTTCTAGTGACTCTACTGACAGCAACAACTAAGAGGCATCATTTTACAGCAATCCAGAGAAGTTTTCTGTAATTTAGGACCTTATGATAAATCCAAAAGTAATTTATTTATTGAGAATGATTTTATATGTTTTACTAGAGTAAAAAAAAAAAAAGAGTTAGGCATACATATACCTAACAAACCACAAATTATGTAAAACAAAGTGGAGACTTTTTTTGGTCATTTTTCCCCTCCCACTATTGTGCCCTGAGCACCTAGAACAGTGTTTGACATGTAGTAGGTGCTTAAATAACTATGTTGACTAAGTGAATACATTAATCAGTTAAAGAATAGGGTTCTAGGCCGGCGCCGTGGCTTAACAGGCTAATCCTCCACCTTGCGGCGCCGGCACACCGGGTTCTAGTCCCGGCTGGGGCGCCGGATTCTATCCTGGTTGCCCCTCTTCCAGGCCAGCTCTCTGCTAAGGCCCGGGAAGGCAGTGGAGGATGGCCCAAGTCCTCGGGCCCTGCACTCGCATGAGAGACCAAGAGAAGCACCTGGCTCCTGGCTGCGGATCAAGCGGTGCACCGGCCGCAGCGGCCATTGGAGGGTGAACCAACGGCAAAAGGAAGACCTTTCTCTCTGTCTCTCTCTCTCACTGTCCACTCTGCCTGTCAAAAAAAAAAAAAAAATGGTTACCATGGTAAATTTTATGCTTTCTGTACTGTGTCACTAACCACTCTGCCTGGCAAAAAAAAAAAAAAGAATAGGGTTCTAATATCCTCACAAAAGAACCAGTAGGTGCTCGGAGCTGGAAGAATGGTCTCTGTTTGGAGTTGGCATGGGTTTGTCTGCTCCTGGTTCTGCAGATTCTGAGTCCCCTTTGTTCCTGCCCCATGCCCGTCTGTACCAGGATGTCACTGTCTTGTATCGGGACTCGCACTGCTTTTTGCAGAAATGCATCACAGCTTATGCCCTTAGGCAGCACCCCCACAGAGTGGGGTCTCTCTGCTCCGGAAGAGGGGTGACATCCTGCGGTGTGGATGTCTGCTCAGCAGTTGCTGTTCTTTCCTCTGGCAGCCCTATCTATCTGAGAGGTGCTGGCACCTGGCCCACCTCTGTTTTGATCTATGCATTTTTTTCCTGCTGGGTTACCCTGAAGCTAATGTAGAGGTCCCCTCCATTTGGTGAGAATAACTTTCTGAGTCGGATTTTAGCCAAAAGTGGATTTTCCAACAGGCAGAAACAGGTTCCCCATGAGGCTGCCGCCGAAAGCCCTCTGGCAGTAGCACCTCCAGCAGGTACCGGTTTAATGATTGCTTGCTCACTACTGAGTAAGCCACATGACTTAAACACTAAGCAGCAAGTTTGTAAAATGCCTTTAATTCTGAAAGGCAAACTACTTCCCTGAAACATTTTGTGGGGAGAGGGAAGTTTGACACTGATTAGAGTGCCCTGGTTAAGATATGTTTCTGATCTCTTGTTTACTGCTTAAGTTTTTTTTTTTTCTTTAAAGTGTAGAAATTGCCACTACCAGCCATTCTGCATTCTCTCTTCCTTGGTATAGTGATAGCTTCTTTTTTAGACCAAAATTACCTGTGACTCCAGTTAGGGAGCAGGCCAAGATTTTCATAATATTGGGGTTCCCGGTACTTAGCTGAGGTTTCATTAAAGCTGAAACTATTATTAGAGTTCAAGATGTATCCAAACCGTTTGTATCTGGGTCCTACTTTCTTAGAGTGCAGTATACACATAAAAAGTCTCCTAAGTAACACATAAATTCTCTGTTGCTACAGGAAAGCTTGCTGCTCCTTCAACTACACTCAGGCCCGGAGGTTTCAATAAAATCCTATTCAGATTATTGCTAATGCCGCGCCTGATTCCGCAGCAGCTGTTGCTTTTGAACAATATGATGTTTCTCCTCCCCAAGAGAAGTTGGAAATGACTCTTTTGCAGCACTTTGGTCCTGTGAAGATTCAGGGAGCATACCAGAGACTGAGGAACGAGCCCATGGCTCCTGTTTGGCAATTCAGGGCACAACTTTCAAACTACTGAGTTTAGCCACTCTCTGACATTGACTTTCATAGCAAACGTTTAATTTGAAGAAAACCTGCTACCTCAAATGGCTAAAAGTATTTATGTGGAAAATTTTCCAAATGATTGACTTTACTGTGTGCTATTTTCTTTCCCTATGAATATGTGAGTATTTGGCTGTCTCCCAGGAATTTTTCTGCATCACTTCTCTTTAGGGAAAGAAAATTTTCTATCCAGAGTAGAAGAAAGAAGTACCAGGAGTTTCCACTTTGTAAATGGAATATTATTTGAGTTCAAAACATAGCATTCATAGAAATGAAGAATTTGAGTATGTGTCCCGTGTTTGCAAATTTCCCCTTGGTAAATCTTCAAGGTCATCAGAATAACCTTGGTCATCACTTTGGAGCTGCAGCTACTGAGATCAGCTCCACTCTCCCTCCAGCACAGCCCTGTGTCTGGGTTTCCAGTTTGAATCTGTCTTACTGAAGGAATTGCCTCCACCCCTCTTACTTCCTTACCCACCTGTAATTCTGCAGCCAGTTCTGTACTCACTGCTCTTGCCTATGTCACCAAAGGCCCCCTGTTATTCAACCCAGTAGTTGCTTAAGACTATGATTTTTTTCCAGTGCCCTTGGCATTGTTGATGTCACTCTCCTTAGCTTCTCAGGATCATTTATCTTTCTCATTCCCTTAAATCATTTCTTCTTTTTCTGTCATTTTTAAGCATTATTTTTGATTCTTGAAAATTCTTGAAAATCAATTCTAGTTCCACTTGTGTTCTTATTGTACATTCTTACCCTGGATAGAGGCTCTGTCCTAGTGGCCTCAATCTGCCTACCAGATTTTGGGGCCTCTGCTGTGGTGCAGTGGGTTAAGTCACTACCTGCAGCAATGACAGCCCATATGGGCACGAGCTCAAGTCCCAGCTGCTCAAATTCAGGTCCAGCTCCCTGCTAATGTGCCTGAGAAAGCAGCGGAAGGTGGCCCAAGGGCCTGGGTTCCTGCTACCCTCATCATGGTAGACCTGGAAGAAGCTCCTGGCCCCTGTCTTTGTGTTGGCCCTGGCCTGGTCATTGTGGTCATTTCAGGGAGTGAGTCAGCAGAAGGAAGATCTGTCCATCCTCCTCTCTCTGTAACCCTGCCTTTTAAAGAGTGATAATAAAAAAATGCCTACCTATTTCAACAGCTCAGATCTTGTCAAGACAGGTTTATGTCTAAATCAAACCCACTTCCTTCTCTTCTTTGTTTCTCTAAGTTCCCAAACAAGTAGAGAACATACTGTTTACTGTGCAAGACAGAAACCGTCCTTTCTTCTCTCATAAAATAAACTCTTCTTACTTCCTGCATAGCTTATAAATTCTTATCTTCTCCTAATCTCCTGTCTTAATCCAGAAACAATCAACCTTGCTATGGGTACCCTCTCTGGTCTTATTTCCCTACCATCCATCTCTATACTATAGGAGAGAGCTTTCACATAATTATTTTACCCTGTTCAAAAGATTTCATGCTTGCAAACGCCCCAGAGCCAGCCCCCCTGGCCCCTCCCTGTTCACATTCTGGATCTCTTCTTGAATTTTTGGTTTTGGTAATACTGAATCTCTTTTGTTCTCCAACCATGTTCTCTCACCTCTGAGCCCTAACACGCTATTCTTTTTTTGGCCTGGAACATTCTTTCTACTCACTTCCCCTCTGAACTCCTGCTCCCTTTTCCGTCTCAAATTCAGAGCACTTCCTCTCTGACACTCCCCTAAACGTCCCAAGTCCCTAGCCTCTGTCCTCACTCTCTCATCAGCTTAAGCCACCCTGTATCATAATTGCTTGGGTTTTTTTTTAACCCCATTAAACTGTCAGTTCTGTCAGGATAGGAGCAGGTCTCTGGTGCTGATGTTGTACTGCCAGTACCTAGCACACCACCTCACGCATGGCAGGTGCTTAACATATCTGTTGAAGAGCCTCCAAGTAAACTATGAGGCAGCCTTCCTGACACAGGTGTGATTGCTTTATTCTCATTTGCAATTTCTTTCTTACTAGTTAAGTCCCCTGGCTGAAACAACCATTAGTTTTCCTCAAAGCAGATGAAAACTTTATTGCAGACAAAGCAACCTATATATCCCAAAGGAAGAGAAACTTTCCAAAGGTTCTGAAAATTAGCATATGGTAATTGTCAAATCCCAGGGTATCTTTTAATTGAACCTTCACAGTAGTTCACTTAGCTTGTACTCAGTGCTTAAATTGAGTAGAACCTCATTAGGGAGGTAGTGGCAGGCCCTAGTGAAAATGGAGAGAATGAGAAAAATCACTTTCCATGACATGGAAGCACGAGAGACAGGGAGCCTTCTGCATGTGGATGCTCTCTATTTGTGCGTCTTCACTGATCCAACTCTGATATTGAAAAGGATGGGAGGATGGCTCGGCCATCAGAAGAGGTGATGATTTTCTGTCTAAATCCTGTTCCTTCCTCTCTTCCTCTCTCCTTGTACTTCTCTTTCCATGGTAGCCTCAGCAGCAGCCTGTTTTCCAAGAGTATTCCTCCCCTGGAGTCAATCTTCTTAAGGAAGTCCCGAGACTGCCAGGCTCTGCCTTCCAGTGGTGCTCCAAGCTTTGCCATAATTTTTCATCACTCTATTTTCTTGCCACATTGAACTCTTCCTCACAGCCTCTGAGACTTAAGTGAAGCAAGAGAGGCAACCCTTGTCAGATGCCAACCCTGCACTTTCCTTGTCTGGAAGGCACCCTCCCCTCTACCCTCACCCCTCCTTGCCTCTCCCAGTCCTAATCCTGGAGATCTTGCTCAGATGCCACCTCTTCCATGAAGCTCTTGCTAAGTCCCAACAGTTCTTCCCCAAACCCATCTAGGGGTCATCTCCAAACTCCCAGTGGGCCTTATTTGTTCCTCTCTTAAGGCACCTTAAAGTGACTTGTTTCGTCCTCACACATATCTTGTCTCCCTGTTAATGGAACAGAGTCTTTTTCCCTGTGTACCCTTGATCTCTAGCTCAGGATTTGGCACCTAGTGGGTATTCAGAATATGGAGAGTTAAGTGGAAAGATCAAGGCAAGAGAGCAAAATTGTTAATTGCATGGGCAACAATGCAGTTAGGCTCTGAGACCAGTTTTCCTGGGTTTGATTTCTGGCAGCCACTTACTGGGCATATTTTGGAGAAGTCATGTCACCTGCCTGTGCCTTCATTTCTTTGTCTATAAAATGGAATAAAGAACAGTGACATCGAAGTGAGCTAAATATATAAAACATTTAGCACTAAGACCAGATACATAGTGAGCACTCAGCACATGTCAGAATCCAGACCTAAAGGGTCCAAAAATTACCTCCATGAAAAAATCAGGTGTGCTTGCTAAGGGCAGAAGGCATTTGTAACTGATGTTGCAAAGAAAATTCAACCTAAACCAACAGTGATAGATGACAGTCAATGGCCTCAGACTCCCCTGAGAACCCAGGAGCCTACTGAGATAAATGCCTGTGGAGATGAATCCCATCTCCATAATTCAACTGAAGAATGATTTGGGCAAGGAGATGGTAAAGGAGACTGTCCAAAGAGGGGCAACAGAGGAGACCCAAAGAGCTTGGGGGCCTTAATCAGCATTTGAATGTTCTTTATTATAATATCTGATTTTAAGAAGGTGAAAATAGAATGCTAAGGGAAAGTCATGTTTTGCTGCCATCTACAGATGTCAAAGTGAAATTTTTACAGTTTCTTTTTTTTTATTTAGTAAATACAAATTTCCAAAGTACAGTTTATGGATTACAATGGCTTTCCCCCCCATAACTTCCCTGCCACTCACACCCCTCCCATCTCCCGCTCCTTCTCCCATTCCATTCACATCAAGATTCATTTTCAATTCTCTTTATATACAGAAGATCGATTCAGTATATATTAGGTAAAGATTTCATCAGTTTGCACCCACACAGAAACACAAAGTGTAAAATACTGTTTCAGTACTAGTTATAGTATTACTTCACATTGGACAACACATTAAGGACAGATCCCACATGAGAAGTAAGTACACAGTGACTCCTGTTGTTGACTTAACAATTTGATACTCTTGTTTATGGCATCAGTAATCTCCCTAGGCTCTTGTCATGAGTTGCCAAGGCTATGGAAGCCTTTTGAGTTTGCTGACTTCGATTTATTCTGACAGGGTCATAGTCAAAGTTCTCTCCTCCCTTCAGAGAAAGGTACCTCCTACTTTGATGGCCTTGTTCTTTCCACTGGGATCTCACTCGCAGAGATCTTTCATTTAGGTCTTATTTTTTTTTTCCAGAGTGTCTTGGCTTTCCATGCCTGAAATACTCTCATGGGCTCTTGAGCCAGATCTGAATGCCTTAAGGGCTGATTCTGAGGCCAGAGTGCTATTTAGGACATCTGCCATTCTATGAGTCTGCTATGTATCCCACTTCCCATGTTGGATCGTTCTCTCCCTTTTTGATTCTATCAGTTAGTATTAGCAGACACTAGTCTTGTTTGTGTGATCCCTTTGACTCTTAGACCTATCAGTGTGAGCAATTGTGAACTGAAATTGATCACTTGGACTAGTGAGATGGCATTGGTACATTGCCACCTTGATGGGATTGTACTGGAATCCCCTGGCACTTTTCTAACTCCACCATTTGGGGCAAGTCCGATTGAGCATGTCCCAAATTGTTTTTACAGTTTCTTAACATGCAGACATACCCACTCAGGGCATTCTTGACAAAGTGAGTGACAGTGCGTAGAAGGTTTACTTTTAGTTCCAGGAAGCATAATAATTTAGGTATATTATTGTAGTAGTTTGACTTTTCTTTCTAAATTTATGAATATTTAATCAGCAATGTGACCTTTTTAAACATATTACATTGTGTTAAAACTTAGAAAAATACTGCTTTAGCCGGCGCCGTGGCTCAACAGGCTAATCCTCCACCTTGCGGCGCCGGCACACCGGGTTCTAGTCCCGGTCGGGGCGCCGGATTCTGTCCCGGTTGCCCCTCTTCCAGGCCAGCTCTCTGCTGTGGCCAGGGAGTGCAGTGGAGGATGGCCCAAGTGCTTGGGCCCTGCACCCCATGGGAGACCAGGAGAAGCACCTGGCTCCTGGCTGCGGATCAGCGCGGTGCGCCGGCCGCGGTGGCCATTGGAGGGTGAACCAACGGCAAAGGAAGACCTTTCTCTCTGTCTCTCTCTCTCACTGTCCACTCTGCCTGTCAAAAAAAAAAAATACTGCTTTAACCATTCAGGAGTGAGGCAGCCAATGAGCTGCATGGTGGCCGCCATTGGACACTTTGGGAGTTAATAAAATTATTTCAGTGAGAAATCAGATGAACTGAATTTTACTCCATGCTTTCCTGCATTTCTCTGGTTGTTATTAGGATTACTGCAGACTTCATTTAATATACTTTTTTTATTGTTTGGATATGAGAAATGAACCAAAATCGTGTAAAACCAAAGTATGACAGCACTGTCACCTCGGAGATGCCTTTCTATGCCCTTACCCATATTATCTCTAAGATTATTGTGATTCCTCTTTGACTTTCTTGTGCTTTATTTTAAAGGGTTAAATATAGACAAGATTTATTGGAAAAGCGTTTGATGGAGAAAAGGGAAGCAGCCCTCCAAGAAGCACACGAAGAAGAAGAGAGACAGAGGCGGCTGGAGGCCCTTAGGCAACAGGTGTTTTTCATTTGGAAAGTTTCATGGGTGGTTTATGAAAAACGTTTCTAAGTGCTCTTAATAACATTATTGCTGGGCCTTAGTTCATGACATCTGCTATATAAAATGTCATTTTTCCAAATTGAGGTACCAATGTTCATTCCTGGAAGCAATTAGATTTATGTTGAACTATTTCCAGTTTCTCAATATATTAAAAGAACTTTATCAGCACCTTTTAAAAAGCTCTCCTAAGATTTAAATACATCCGTATCACCTCTAGTTTATTAGTTGAACTGTATCCATTTGCAACAGGAAACTCTAAATCTAGTCCCAAGATGTTCTTGTCTTCACCAAACGTGTGGAGTAAGAGAATCCTCTTTGGGGTGGGAACCTCTGTTTGAAAGTATCTCGCAGCTAGCAAGCACATTTCAAACATTTTTTTAAAATAACCCTTTTCTGTGTATATATATATATATATATATATATATATATATATATATACAATCCTCTCATGATCTTGCCCGATAAAAGTAAGCAAAAGTACATGAAAGTAGACTGTAAAGAACAAGAATTTAAGAACTTGAGAAATGTGATAAAATAGTTTTACCTGGTAATTTCTCAAAGCTTTGAACCCAAAGCTGACAAGCTTTGACACCTGACATTCTAAGATCTTCAGTGGTGCCCTATCCCAGCTGAGAGGGAATGGCTTCTGTGTCAGTGAGTTGTAGGTAAATCTTGGCCTCTGATGTCTTCAAACGTATGTGTGACCTGGCTAGGTACTTACCGGCACAAGAGACTTGGGTCGTGCCCATAACTTCCTTGAGCTTCATTTCCTGATATGAAGACTGGAAAAAATAGTACCTGCCATATACATTTGTGGTGTTGTGAGTTCAAGTCTGTTGATCAATTACTAAATGTGAAGCCCACTTTTTTTTTTATTAAACTTTTATTTAATGAATATAAATTTCCAAAGTATAGCTTGTGGGTTACAATGGCTTCCCCCCTCCCATAACTTCCCTCCCGCCCGCAACCCTCCCCCCTCCTGCTCCCTTTCCCCTTCCATTCATGTAAAGATTCATTTTCAATTCTCTTTGTATACAGAAGATCAATTTAGTATATATTAGGTAAAGGTTTCAACCTTTTGCCCATATAGCAACATCGAGTGAAAAAACTACCATTGGATTACTAATTATAGCATTAAATAGCAATGTACAGCACATTAAAGACAGAGATCCTACATAATTTTTTTTTTCAAAATAATTAATTTTCTATGCCCACTTTTAAACACCCTGTAGCCTCTCTCTCTTTCTCCTTCTTTCTCTCCTGCATTCCTTTCAAATTAAAAAAATACTCTTAGATATTGTTTTAATGTTAATAATCCTTCGGTGTGAGTATTATAACCCCTATTTTAGGGGTGGACTTGTGGTGTTTGCAATACCAACATTCTCCCATACTGGAGGGACTGTTTTAGTCCCAGCTGCTCCACTTCTAATCCAGCTTCTGCTAATGCACACCTTGGGAGTCAGCAGATCCTGCTCAAGTCCGTGAGGCCTGATGCCTGGGTGGGAGAACTGGGTGGTGTTCTGTGCTCCTGTCTTGGCCTGACCCAACCAAGGTTTTGCAGAAATCTGGAGAATGAACCAGTGGATGAAAGAAGTCTATCTCTCTGCTTTTCAAGTTAATGAAAATAAATAATAAACATGAAAAAATCCCTATTTTATAGAAGAGAACACAGAGGCACAGTAATCAGGTGCTCTCCTAAAGTTCCACAGTCTCATGGGTAATAGTGGCTCTTCACTATTGCTGTCCCTCAAATCTCTAGTTTGTTTTAAGCTAGACTACACTTTAGTACAAGTTTCTTAAATCCTCTTTACGCCTGAAATGGCAATAATTTTCTGCTATGATCCATCTGATACAATGAGCCTCAATATTCATTACTATCTTCATATTCCAAGCATCGATTTGGTTGTAGCCAAGCAACATCATCTGTCACATAAAAATGAATGTGTTACTTTGAATCTTGTTAGTTTAAAAATTTTATTTGTATTTAATTTATAAATATATTTGGTTTCATAGCTGTATATGACGTCTAATCTTAAGAAGTATATGCCTAGTTTTTAAGTTTGTATAGTAGTAAATGAATAATGAAAATAATTTCAATAATAACAATCAACAACAAAAGTCCCAGAGTTAGTAAATGTTATACAACATTCAAGTCAAGCAAGACCAATTGAGATATATAAAGTTAAATAACACATCTATTATAACATCTCATTCTTTGATTAGATTATAGAACTAAATTTAAACCATAGTAATGTAAGTCCTAGTCACTCTAGATCCTACAAAATTTAAACTATTCAATCATCAGAAAATAATTGAATACCATGGTCTTCTAGGAACAAACTTAATGCCAGAATTACTAAATGCATTGTTGTTCAAACTATAACTTTGATAACTAAAGAATGCATATGATTTGAAATCCTTTCATCTAAAGAAGAAATGTCTGTGCCTGCTACCTATAGTCAGTATTAGAATTATAGCATTAGATATTTATATAGGAAACTTATAGCAGTTAAAATATATTCAGTCTCCAGTTATTTCACCTAAATGGCATTAAAAATGCCATGTACTTCATGATAATTCTTAACTTTGGATCTAACAGACAGTTGTTACTCATGGAGCATATAACTTACAAAATTAGTGACTTCTTTCATTAGAATAGATGTTTAAATAGCAGGTAGGATAAGGTCATTTGGATTTCCATGACAACAGTTTTTCAATAGAAGGAAAAATGATAGTTATAACAATCTAGAAATGTAGCTGTCTGTACAATGGAAATTCATTCTTCTTGCTCAATAAAATAATGCCAACACACTCAAACTTACCCAGGAAAATGGGTTCTGGACTCAGCTTAATCAGATTAAACTGTAGAAAGCCTCATGGGGATATTACCATAGCCATAGACTGCTAGAACTGAAAAAGAACAATGATTTTTAACTTTTGGTCACTTTCAAGATAGGGGCATAAGTAGGTTTTCTATGTAATATTTCCTGTGAGGGTGGGCATTTAGCTTAGTGGTCAAGACAGTGATTAACATGTCAGGGTCCCATATCAGACTATCTGGGTTTAATGCCTGGCTTCAGCCGTTTGCTAACATAGACCCTGAGAGGCAGTGGTGATGGCTCAAATAATGGAGTGCCTGCCACCCATGTGGGAGACTTGGATTGAGTTCCCAGATTTGGTACAGCCCAGTTGTGGCCATTGTGGGCATTTGGGGAGTGAATCAGCAGATGGATTGCTCTCACTCTCTCTCTCTACCTCTAAAATAAATTTTACAAGATTTATTACAAGTTTTATCAGAAAGATATATCTTTATCTTAAATTAGGAAATATTCAATCATTAGCAATTAACTACGTAGTGGACTTTTAACATTCTTTTACATGTGTTTTATTTGAACTCTTTTGTAGATCTCTCTAACTGGCCTGAGTTTGATATTCTTTCTGCTCTTTCCTTTGAGGCTTTATCTTTAATACAATTTCTTAGCTTTAATGAGCATTAAACATTAGTGTTGTCCAGAAGTGTTTAGCTTGCACCTGGTTTCAAATAGCCTTGTTTTCATTTCTTTCAGGTTGCTGTTGTCGCTCAATTTGATCCCATTAGAATGATGTCAGATACAATGGCATCCAAAACTAGAATGGATACTGAAATTGAAGAATTTATTCTTCAAAAGCCACTCTTCACTTTGAACACATACAATGAAAAGCAGGTAATTATGAGAATTAACATGACTGAGTGAAAAGCCATAATGATGCAAAGAAAAACTGTACAGAAGTTTGTGCTGTGGGTTACAAAGTGCTTTCAATACATTCATTTCAATACTACTCACAGCATAATTTTATTTCTAAATTACAGCACATAGTTACTACATAACTGTTACTAATATAAAGTAGCTAGTAGGTGACCTTAGAAGAAAACAGTTTACCTGAAAATGCTAAGAATCTCTCTCTGGGATGGCCCAGGTGCTTGGGCCCCTGCACCCACATGGCAGACTGGGAAGAAGCACCTGGCTCCTGGCTTCAGATCGGCGCAGTGCTAGCCGTGGCGGCCATTTGGGGAGTGAACCAACGGAAGGAAGACCTTTCTCTCTGTCTCACTGCCTGTAACTCTACCTGTCAAATAAATAAATAAATAAATAACTCTCCCTGAAAATTTTTAAAAGTTAAAAGTTACTTTACAAGATCTTATTTGAAAATTCTAGATGTAATTGTTTAAATATTTCTGTTGTATTAAGAATATAGTTAAATACATAGTATCAA
This sequence comes from Lepus europaeus, assembly GCF_033115175.1. Taxonomy (NCBI): domain Eukaryota; kingdom Metazoa; phylum Chordata; class Mammalia; order Lagomorpha; family Leporidae; genus Lepus; species Lepus europaeus. The sequence continues at coordinate 100,262,841 of NC_084827.1, read as the reverse complement.
TCCTTATAAATAAACAATTGATATTGATGAGACAAAGCAAATGTCATTTTAAATCAACAGATGATACATTGGAGCTAATGATAAAATAATCTTGGGTGGAAAAATGCTAAGGAGTTACCTAGCCCTTTCTAGAAATTTAGGATTCATTTTAGTCTATGCCTATAATTGAGAAGGGACTTTAAAAAGATTTCTTAGATGGATGGGTTGAAGGACTAGAGGCTGGGAAGGAAGACAGATGAGTAAGTGTATATTCTGGAAGGAAGAGAGAAAGTTGTTAATCTTACAAGTTTAAGGAGAGAAGCTAAATACTTATTTAATTTAAAAATCCGGAAGCTTCATCCATTCATCCATTGTCCAATAGTTCCATTGTACCTCTACTATGTGCTGCATACTTTGCTAAAAAGATGAATAATTCATTCACTTATGAACTAAACAAATATTTACAGGACACACTCTGTACTGGAACATACCATATTCTAGCTTTCTGTGAGACACATGGCCTACCTCCTAAACAAAGGAGATCTGGAAGAGGTGAGATAGGACTCTTATTGAGAGGGGAAGAGGCATGTGCAGAAATAAGGCTACTCAGGCAGGACCAACTCTATCATGCAGATCTAAGGATTGAAGCAGCAAGAAGGCGCTACAACAAAATTGACTAGGAAAATAAGAGAGAAAATTTTTGAGCTCTACATAAGCCAAGAATGTTTGTCTTCACTAACATAATTCATTCCAGATGATTCACAGGAACAAAAAACTGGGTTGGGCCGGCGCCGTGGCTCAACAGGCTAATCCTCCGCCTTGCGGCACCGGCACACCGGGTTCTAGTCCCGGTCGGGGCACCGATCCTGTCCCGGTTGCCCCTCTTCCAGGCCAGCTCTCTGCTGTGGCCAGGGAGTGCAGTGGAGGATGGCCCAAGTGTTTGGGCCCTGCACCCCATGGGAGACCAGGATAAGCACCTGGCTCCTGCCATCGGAACAGCGCGGTGCGCCGGCCGCAGCGCGCTACCGCGGCGGCCATTGGAGGGTGAACCAACGGCAAAGGAAGACCTTTCTCTCTGTTTCTCTCTCTCTCACTGTCCACTCTGCCTGTCAAAAATATAAAAAAAAAAAAAAACTGGGTTAAAGAGGGTGTCCACAGTGAAAGATTTGTTACAAGAATGCATGTGGGGGCCAGCGCTGTGGTGCAGCATGTTAAATCCTGCAGTGCTGACATCCCATGTGGGTGCTGGTTCAAGTCCCGGCTGCTCCTCTTCTGATCGAGCTCTCTGCTATGGCCTGGGAAAGCAGTAGAAGATGGCCCAAGTCCTTGGGCCCCTGTGCCCATGTGGGAGACCCGGAAGAAGCTCCTGGCTCCTGGCTTTAGATCAGCTCGCTCTGGTTGTTGCGGTCATCTGGGGAGTGAACAAGCAGATGGAAGACCGACCTCTCTCTCTTTCTGGCTCTACCTCTCTCTGTAACTCTTTCAAATAAATAAAAGAAATCCTTAAAAAATAATTCATGGGTCCTCCAGATACTGAATTAAAGAGGGAAGCTAGAGTTTTGAGGGACTGAGTTGCAGAGCACACATTCTTCTCATCAGTGCATGGAACTTCTCTTGGATAGACCATATACTAGACCATAAAGCAAGTCTCAGCAAATTTATTAAAAAAATCAAAATAATCCATACATATTTTCTGAGCACAATGGAAGCTGAAAATCAACAACTCAAGAACCTTGAGAACATATGCAAACACATGGAGTCTGAACAACATGCTCCTAAATGAACAGTGTGTCATAGAAGAAATCAAAAGAGAAAAAAAAATTCCTGGAAATGAATGAAGATGACAATATATCATATAAAAACTTATGGAATACAGAAAAAACAGTGTTTAGAGTGAAGTTTATAGCAGCTGGTACCTACATCAAGAAACTAGAAAATCACCAAATAAATGAGCTGTCAATGCATCTAAAGGACCTAGAAAAACAACAAACCAAAAATACAAATAAATAGCAGGAAAGAAATAATTAAGATTAGAGAAGAAATAAACAAAATTGAAACAAAAATACAAAATATCATGAAATGAAGATCTGGTTTTTTGAAAAAATAAACAAAATGGACATGCTATTGGCCCAACTGACAAAAAAAAAAAAAAGGAAGAAGACCCAAATAAATACAATCAGAGATGAAAAAGAAAATGTAACAACAGATACAACAGAGATAAAAAGAATCATCAGGAATTACTGCAAAGAGCTGTATGCCAACAAATCGGGAAACCTAGAAGAAATGGATAGATTCCTGGACACACATAACCTACCAAAGTTGATTCATGAAGACATAGAACACCTAAATAGACCAATAACACAGACAGAGATTGAATCAGTAATAAAGACCTTCCCAACAAAGAAAAGCCCAAGTCCCAATGGCTTCACTGCTGAATTCTACCAGACAATTAAAGAAGAAGTAATGTCAATTCTTCTCAAGCTACTAAAAACAATTGAAAGGGAGGGTATCCTCCCAAACTCCTTCTGTGAAGGCAGCATTACCTTAATTCCTAAAACAGAAAAGGTAAAACAAAGAACTATAGACCTATTTCCCTGATGAACATAGATGAAAAATCCTCAACAAAATACTAGCCAATTGAATCCAACAATACATCAGCAAGATCATTCACCTATACCAAGTAGGATTTATTCCTGGTATGCAGGGATGGTTCAACATCTGAAAATCAATAACTGTTAATCATCATATTAACAAACTGAAGAATAAAAACCATATGATTACCTCAGTGTATACAGAAAAAGCATGGATAAAATTCAACATTTCTTCATGATGAAAACCTTTAGCAAAGCTGGTATAGAAGGGTCATTTCTTAACATAATCAAGGCAATTTATGATAAACCCAAAAACAACAACTTACTGAATGGGAAAAAATTGGAGGCATTCCTACTAAGATCTGGAACCAGAAAAAGATGCTCACCATTGTTACTCAATATAATCCTGTAAGTTTTAGCCAAAGCCATTAGGCAAGAAATAGAAATCAAAGGGATACCAATTGGAAAGGAGGAACTCAAATTATCCCTATTTGCAGATGACATGATTCTATATATAGGGAATCTGAAAGACTCTACCAAGAGACTGTTGGAACTCACAGAAGAGTTTAGTAAAGTAGCAGAATATAAAATCAACACACAAAAATCAGTATCAATAGTCTTTGTATATACAGAAAATACCATAGTTGAGAAAGAACTTCCAAGACAACCCTTTCACAATAGCTAGAAAAAATTAAATACCTGGAATAAACTTAATCAAGGACAACAAAGATCTCTACAATAAGAATTACAAAACATTAAAAAAAGAACTAGAGGAAGACATAAAGTCGAAAAATCTTCCATGTTCATGAATTGGGATAATCAATATCATCAAAATGTCCATGCTACCAAAAATAATTTATAGATTTAATGTGATCCCAATCAAAATACCAACAGCATTCTTCTCAGATATAGAAAAATGATACTAAAGTTCATATAGAAACACAAGAGACTCCAGATAGCTGAAGCAATCTTAAGCAACAAAATCAAAACTTGAGGCATTACAACACCAGATCTTAAGACATACTACAGGAAAGTTCTAATAAAACCAGCCTGCTGGTAGTACAAAAACAGAAGTGTATAGCAATGGGACAGAAAGAAGCTCCAGAAATCAATCCACACATCTACAATCAATTTATCTTTGACAAAGGAGCAAAAATCAATCCTTGGAGCAAACTCTCTTCAACCAGTGGTGCTGGGGAAACTGGATCTCCACATGCAGAAATATGAAACAAGAACCCTACCTTACACTTTACACAAAAATCCATTCAAAATGGATCAGAGACCGAAATCTACAACCAGATACCATCAAATTACTAGAGAACATTGGAGAAACTCTATAAGACATTGGAATAAGCAAAGGCTTCTTGGAATAGATCCCAGAAGCACAGGCAATCAAAAGCAAAATTAACAAATAGGATTATATCAAACTTAAAAACTTCTGCACTGCAAATAAAACACTCAGCAAAGTGAAGAGGTAACTGACAGAATGAGAGGAAAATATTTTTAAAACTATGCAATTGATAGTTAATTTCCAGAATCTGTAAAGAGCTCAAGAAACTCAACAATAACAAAACAAACAATCCAGTTAAGAAATGGGCAAATGACCTAAACAGACATATTCTGAGAGAGGAAATTCAAATGGCCAACAGACATATGAAAAAATGCTCAGGATTACTAGCTGTCAGAGAAATGCAAGTCAAAACCACAATGAGGCTTCACCTCACCCCCGTTAGAATGGTTTTCACACAGAAATCAGCAACAAATGCAGTCAAGGATGTGAAGAAAGGGTACCCTAATCCACTGTTGATGGGAATGTAAATTAATGCAGCCACTGGGAAAGACAATATGGAGATACCTCAGAAATCTGTATATACCATATTATCCAGCCATCCCACTCCTGGGAATTTACCTAAAAGAAATGAAATCAGCATATGAAAGAATTATCAGTACCCCCATGTTCATTGCTCAATTTGCAATAGCTAAGATATAGAATCAACCCAATTGTCCATCAGCTGAAGACTGGATAAAGAAATACACTATGGAATACTACACAGTGGTTAAAAAATGAAATCCTGTCATTTGCAGCAAATGGATGCAACTGGAAAGCACTTTACTTGGTGAAATAAGCCAATCACAAAAAGACAAATACCATATGTTCTCTTTGATATGTGGTAACTAATAGAGTATCTAAAAGGTAATAAATAGTAGCTAGAGTGACACTTTGTGATGCAATGATTTTGAACAGCTGTTGTCTTGATCTTGACTGTTGAGGAACAATGGTTTTTTTTTTTCTTCATACTATTTAGTGAACTCTGTACTTAGTGAAGGGTTAATCCATGAGCATAAATCTAACTGCAAATAGATCTTTGTGAAAAATAAGAATGGAAATGGATAGAGATGAGGAGGAAGGGTAGGAAGAATCACCATGTTCCCAAATTTGTATATATGAAATGCATGAAGTTTGTATTCCTTAAATAAAGTTTTAAAAAGAGAAAAGTCTCAGAATTCTGGGGAAAGGAAATAAAGATTTCACCAAGAAGATGAGGATGAAATGGGCCCCTTCCTGGTATGCCTTTAGTGTAAGGTATATGACCAGTTCTGGGAGGGAAGACTAGAAACATGGGTTACCATCAACCTGAAAACATGGTAGTTTTTGCTACTAATGTATTGGGCACTTATTTTGTGAGCAGATGTGAAACTTCGTGGCAGGTAATTATGTTTTAGCTATATGTATTGAATGAAAAACTGGTAAGAGAGGGTATGGTTTGGGGTCTTTGCAAGATGGCACAGCCCTCATAGCAGTAGAGGTGGGAAGGTGGACCATTCACTGGTCTGGCTTCCAGGCAGCAGGGATATAAAGCAAGTGAGAGCACAAGTGCACAAACAACATTGAGAAACGTCTGTATTTTGGATTCAAGTCCACATCCACTACCTAAAGGCTGGATGCCCTTGTGGAAGCTATTAACATCTGGATGCATTTTTTACTTCATCTGCAAAAGCATTATTTGTAAAGTCCTCGTGGAGATTAGAGATGATCAATATCAATTGCCCAGAATAGTGTGTGGCACCCAGTAGTCATTCAGTATGTTATCATCATTGGGCAATTTTGTGGTATACATTTGCAAGAAACCAACCAGCTGCCTCTGGAGAGGCAGCCTCTGGAGAAGAATTGGGGAGGTCGAGATCTGGGGGGGGGGGGGGGGGTTGGTCTCCATTTCACTTGCAGTCTATTCAAAAAGAGAACAAGCTTTTAAAAAAAACCTTACAATCCTGAAGCCGAATAGAGAGCTGAATCCTAGAGAAAACTTGAGAGTCAATAACATACAGGTTGAACATGACTCCTTGGGAATGCTTGGAGTGGCCAGGGAGAATACATCGAGGCAGAACAGGAGAAACTTAGGTCTAAGTCTCAAGTCTGTTGCTTCTCAAACACAAATCCCTATTATTCTTGTCTTCATGCTCATCCTTTATGCAGCCCTGTGTCTCACTTTTTGCTAAATTCTATTGATTCTTCTCTTCATAGGGTTCCTTCATAGTAATCACTTCCTTACTGCCAGCCAAGTTTAGGCATTTATTATTTCACATCCAGACAATTAGAATAGACTTCTAACCACTCTCCCTGCCTCCATCTGTTCTCTCTGCCACAATAATTTGTTATGAAATTAGGAGCAGATACATCTGTGTAACCACAATGTTCATGTAACTTTCGTGCTACACGCAGAAATGGGGGCAGGTTTTCGTCTCAGCGGGTAAGCTGCTGCTTGGGTGGTATGCGGCATATTTTGGAGTATCTGGGTTGGAGTCCCAGATATGCTTTCCTTTCCAGCTTCCTGTTAATGAGCTTCTAGTAGGCAGCAGGTACTTGCAGTCTGCTATCCAAATGGGAGACCTGGATAGAATTCTGGCCTCCTAGCTTTTGCATGGCCCAGCTCTAGATGTTTGGGCAGTCAGTCAGCAGATGAGAGATCCCTCTCTGTCTAGCTCTGTCTCTCCTTGTCTGTCTTTCTAATGAAAAGAATTAGTTACAAATCTTTAAAAATGCCAGATATACCCCACTGGCTTCTGAGATGTATCCACATGGCCTTCAAGCCTTTAACATTCAAACCGCAGACTGGGAGGTGTCCTTTTCCAGTGTTCCCCAGTAGTACACAGTGCTCTCCTAAAACTACCCTATTCCAGGTTGAAGTATTTCACCTATGAGTTTGAATGTGCCTTCCTTTATAGGCAGATCTCTCTTCCCTATTTTAAATAGAGTAAATTGGTCTTTAAAGTTAGCTCCCCCTTCCCTGAAACCATCCTCATGTTCATGTGCCTTTGTGATTTACTATACGTACAGCATCTCTTATGTGTAGCCAAGAACTATCGTTATCCATGTACATTCTTATTACCCTCATTCATTTAGGAATTCCTGGAATGGGAGCAGAGGGCTGCTTTCGACAGCTTATAATGCCAACTTCTAGAGGGACTTCAAGTCCACACAAAATGCCTCATTAGGTAAAATCCATACGTGGCCACTTTCTTACTATTGAAAGCAGTGTCTGTTGACCCTTCATATTCATAGGAAGGAAAGAAGAAGAAGGTCCCATCAGCTATAAATGAAAACAGAAATTGAACTACTCATGTGTCTACTCCCACTTAGATTCAGATTGATGGGGTCATTTTCTAGTTCTGTTTGAAATAGAAATCTGGCCTTGGGAGAAAAATTCTATTGATTTTGTTTTTCAAGTAGTGGTCATGTTTTTAAACTTAATTTACATATTGTCAAATAATGGAAAAATTAAAGTGTCTATTTAAAGACAGATATACAAAGTTATGGCTTAGCTTTCTTTTAATCAATGATTGAATCTTATAATTCCAGTTTCTTCCATCTCATCCGTTAATAATTTTAGTATTTTGTCTAATCTAGTTCACAATATGAAAGGTCTTCACAGGTTCATGGAAAAAGTATGGAATGAAAACACTATGCATGAAAAATAAACTTACCTATTAATTCCACCTCTCACCAACTTTTTGAAGTGCTTTTGTAAATCCTTACAACCTATCTTGGAAACCACTAACATACTAGAAATTGATAGTGTCACAAAAGATTTAGACATTTTTCTTCAAAATAACCAGAACATGTACTGTCATTTAGTTATTTGTCCAGCAAAAATAGATTATGCAACTTAGAAAACTATGAAACTAAGTGAAATTTTTTTACTTTACTTCAATAAAATGTTATTTATTTACTTTGCATTTTATTTTTACAGATAATTTCTGACCCTAGACTTCGCGTGGAGTTAGCACTTCGAGAAGCTGGGCTTCATAAAACACATTATGCCAAAGAGATATTACCAAAAATCAGTCCTCAAAAACCTCCAAGAAGGGACATGGAGTCTACCGTGTTTAAAACCTAGAGGTCATCCTCAAATATGTAAACAATATTTTTCTTCAGGAACACTGATATGGATAACTATAATTGCTACTCTCCAAATTTTTAAATATGTCTGAAATAGAAATGCTTGCATCTATTAAAATAATTTGACCTTTCTTCCCATGATTTTTATAATTGTATGCACTATTTCCTTATCTTTTTAATTTATATAAAGGTAATAAATTTCATGTATTTCACATATACAGATTTAAGAGCATATTGATACTTCCCACCGTACCCTCTCTGCCTCCCTCCCTCATTCCCACCCTCCGTATAACTTCCTTTATTATTTTTCCTTTAACTTTTACGATAACATACTTTCAATTGACTTTATAATCACAAGCTTAACCCTCCACTAAATAAAGAATTAAACAAGTGGTAAGTAGAAAAAACACTGCGTCTCAATAGTATAGACAAGGGCTATAAACAATAATCAAATCTTAAAATGTCAATAACTTTGTTGTATTTAATAGCCCCAAATTCTCCAAGATTATGAACCTTAATTATGGCACATGGGTTCCAAGTACTATCATTTAATAAATTGTGTTTTAAAGTTGTGTTATCCCATGAAACGAGATCAAAATAAACATTTGTGAGAATTATATGTTATGTAGCTCCTACCTGTTAATGTTCATTTCTGCTTGTTATTTCAGAATTTGACTTTTTAATTATGAAAGCACCATTATCATTAAGACTTCTATTATTTCTTGATTATTATAAGAGGAGACTCAACCTTCCTCTAAATTTAGAAACCAATTTGGTACATCATGTTTACTGCAAACCAATCATCCAAACAATTTCATTTTGCAAATTAGCCCTTAAGAATAAATTAGGAATTAGAAATAGCATTTGAAGGATGAGAAATACCTGTTTTGGTTTGGAAAGAATATATTTGTGTGGTTGTTTAGAAGGAATGCTTTTAGATTTATAATATTTGGAAGGCTGTCAAATGATCCAAATTGTTAAATATATAGGTGATTTTATAGAAAAGGAGCATTTCAAGTGAAACTCAAGAATAAATTTTGACTATTTCTAAAAAGTGACTATTCACTCAAGCAAATCAATGTCGTTAAAAGATGCTATTGTTATTATTAAAAAGACTACCCACTTTTTTTCTCAATTGCAGCTCCCTGCTATTTGCCACCCACCTCCAGCTCAGGGGTTGCAATCTATATGCAATTATTGAAATAACACAAAAAAGACAAACCCCAGGACAACTGGTGAAATCTTTCTTCAGGATTGCTCCCAACATCATGAAAATAAGTAATACAAGTCCAGTCCATCAGAATAAACTTTATGAAAGATTCTTTGGGCAAAATCCTGTATGCCTTCCAAAAATCTATGCTAATGTGCTCCCAGTTTAGCTTTTTTGTATCATTGTAACATCTCATAAAAAGAGGAGAAGGAGTGGCCTGCGCTGTGGTGTAGTGGGTAAAGCCTCCATATGCAGTGCCAGCATCCCATATGGACACCAGTTCGAGTCCCAGCTGCTCCACTTCCAATATACAGCTCTATGCTATGGCCTGGAAAAGCAGTAGAAGATGGCCCAAGTCCTTGGGCCCCTGCATCCACATGGGAGACCTGGAAGAAGCTCCTGGCTCCTGGCTTCGGATTGGCACAGCTCTGGCCATTGTGGCCAACTGGGGAGTGAATCAGTGAATGGAAGACCTCTCTCTCTCTCTCTCTCTCTCTCTCTCTCTCTCTGCCTCTCCTTCTCTCTCTGTGTAACTCTGACTTCCAAATAAAATAAGTAAATCTTAAAAAAAAAAAAAAAAAAGAGGAGGAGGAATGCTCCTATGAGAGGGAGGGAGTGATGAGCACTAGAGTTTCTTTTGAGGATGTCCCAGGGTCACAACATTCCTTACAGGGCCCTCAGTTTGCTTGATATGAAACCTCAGACCATAAACTCTTGGAAGCCCTGCTCAGTGAGAGTGCATCCTCCCTAACCGGCAAGACCCTGATGCTGCTCACAGTCCACAGCTGCCTGCCGACTTCAACATCCATGCCGATGTCTGGGGGATCACAATCCAATTCTAGCAGAATATTGCCTGATAGCTGATGATAACACCACAGGAAGTAGAGCTGCAATTTTGAAAACAACAGTGAGTTGACATGTTAAGGTTTTGATGAAAATATTAGTTGAGATTTGGGCAACAGTCCAGCTGTTAGCTGTCCCCAGACTTAGACATTATTAATTTTCTTTCCTTTAAGAGACAGTATTATTAAAAGTCACTATTTATTGAACATAAACTGTGTGCTAAACACTGTTCATGTGCACTGCATATAATATTTGATCACTGTAACTAGCTTATAAGATCATCATCTCTCTTATGGATGAGGAGATAGGTTCAGAAAGGTAAAATAATAAAAGTAGTGCCTAGACCAGTTGTTTTCAAACTGAGTTGTAAAATTAACGTAGTGAGTCCTGACCACCAATTTTTTTTAAGATTTATTTTATTTATTTTAAAGAGTTACAGAGAGAGGTAGAAAAAGAGAGAGAGGTCTTCCATCTGCTGGTTACTCCCCAGATGGCCTCAATGGCCAGAGCTGCACTGAAGTCGGGAGCCAGGAGCTCCTTCCAGGTCTCCCACGTGGGTGCAGGGGCCCAAGGACTTGGGCCATCTTCTACTGCTTTCCCAGGCCATCGCAGAGAGCTGTCTTGGAAGAGGAGCAGTGGGACTCGAACCGGCACCCATATGGGATACCGGCACTTCTAGCCAGGGCGTTAACCCGCAGTGCTGGCCCTGCCCACCAATTTTTAAATGACACAAAACAAAATAAACAAATTTGAAATCCAAATGGCTAATAAACATCTCCATTGAGATACCAATGTACAGCCACTAGACTGTCAGCAATACCAAGAAATCTACCAATGTCAAGAAATGACAATGCAGAGTAATGGGAAGCAGGCACTGGTGCACACTGGATGAGTTTGGACTCCACTGGTCAGCTTGAAAGTATTCACACCTTTTGATCTAGCAATTTGTTTTCTGATGTATGCCCTTGGGTAGTTCTGTGTGTGTGTATGAGGAGATGTAAACTGAGATTTCCAAATGAAAACCAGCCAAGTGTTCATCATTAGCAGAGTGGATATAAAAATTATAGTGTATTCACACTTGAAATTGCATATAGCCATGGAAATAAAAACTATATAGCTATATCAACATGTGCATACTTGTAGTTGAAAGGGATCAGATGCAAAAGCATATATATCTTGTATGTATGGAATGCATTATATTTAGAGTGCAAAAACATACTAACTCAACCTCTGTTGCTTACGATATATACACAGGTAGTAAAACAATAGAAAAACCCAAGAAAATTATTAAAAGCAAAATCAAGGTAATGATTAACATATAGGAAAATGGATTGGTTCAGGATATCTAAGTTAAAATGTCTTATTGCTTAACAAGGGTAGTGATATACAATGTTCCTAATTATTCCTTAAAGTGTTCATGAGTGTTTTTGAACTTAGTCAATGCTATAAATTCCTAATACAATGGAAAAAGAACATTAAGAAAGCCAAATATTAAAGGAATAATTCTTAGTATAAAAGTGTATCAAAATCATTTTAGGGGTGGGCATTTGTCCTAGTAGTTAAGACACTCACATCTCATATTGCATAGAACTTAAGGGATTGGGTTCCTGCTACCCCCATGGTAAAATTTTGAATTTTGAATTCCGTATTGAATTCCCAGCTTCTGACTGGCCTGGTCCACTGAGATTATTATGGACATTACAAGAATAAAACAGCAGATAGGAACTCTGTCTCTCAAAAAAATAAGTATTTTTAAAAATAATCTTTGGATCAGTTTTGGATATAATATCCCTAATTTACAGGAATATCTGAGGTAGGAAGGCAGGTCCCTACTTGGAATTCATGTTTGCTCTGGCATATGATAGGATTCCCTCTATTTTCTTCCTTTCCAATACCTGTGCTCTGCTTCACTTTGAATCTTCCAAGTCTAGTTGCCTGGTAGGCTGGAAAAGAGTACATGCTTACCAGGACAAAGCCATGTACCATGAGGTTCTATGTCAGTTACCAAGTTTGTGTACAGTGGATTATAACTAAAATGTACTTCTTAGTGAGTAATCATAAAAAAAAAAACATTCTTCTCAATATCATGGGTTATAAATGAAGATGATGGGCTTGTCTCACATTGAAAGGGAAGAATGTTATCCATCTGGTGGGAATTCCCTTTCTCTTCTCCCCAGCACTGAATCTGCAAATACATCCACCTCTGCATTTCTCCTTTGGTTCCTTTAGCCGAGGGAGCCGAGCGAGCAGTCCTCCCCCGACCAGAGATGTTTCCATGAGTGTTTCATGTTTTACACCCTCTAAACTCCACAAGAGTTTATTTTTTGCTTGTTCTCTTTCTCTCCTATCCTATATCTTCAAGCTCTCCCTCAGCTCACAAACATGCTGGAGTAAATCCCACTTTAAAAATAAATCTCCCTTAACCCCAGATTCTCCTTTAGCTACTAAACTATTCTCTGCCCCTCTTCTCAAGAAACTTTTTAAGAGTTGCCTGTAGATATTTGATGTCTGCTCCTCTCATCTTCCAGTTACTGTCACTCATGCTGTCACAGCTCGTGGCAAGGTCTCTAATGAACTATTGGCAAACGATGATCACTTTTCATCCTACTGACTTTATGGCAGCATTTGATTCTGCTGACAACTATGCCGTCTTAGAAGGCACTCTTCTTTTGGCTTTTAAAACACTAGCTGTGCTACCTCCTGCTTCTTTAGTACTTCCTCAAGTTTCTTTTTTGGTTCCTACATGTCAGTTTATCTCTAGATGTTGGAATGCTCCTGGATTAGCCTCTAATCTAATTGAAAATATACTAGACCCTAATATTCCAGATAGAAATCTCTATCTTTATTGTTGAATCTCCCAAAGGAATAACCCTAAACCCTGTTTAGTCAGCCTCCCAAGTCTGAGTTCCCACACATGGATTTAAGGAACTACAGACTGAAAATATTTGGGAAGAAATTGTCTGTTTTTAACACGTACAGATTTCTTTTTCTTGTCATTATTCCTAAACAATACAGTATGATAAGCATTTACTTAGCATTTTCATTGCATTAAGTATTAAAAGTAATCTAGAGATTATGTAAAAATACAACAAATGTGCATGGTATATGTAAACACTAGGTCATTTAATATAAATAACTTGAATATCTGCAGATTCTGATATCTGTGGGGGTCCTTGAGTCAATTCCTCCAGGACCAATTCTGAGAGATGACTATCCATTAACTTTACTTTCTAAATTATGTTTTGTTGGGGTCTTTTAATCCATAGATTTCCCCCTTCATTCTTTTTTTCCTATCTTGCAATTTATATGTTGATTGAGCAAATAAATTTACATATAGTATCTCCTATGCTGAAGCTAATTTTACCCTCTTGGTATTGTGTAGTACATTCTGTTCTGTGTTTTGCTCTACATTATTAGCTAAATCTAGAAGCTTATTATCTAGTTTGTCATTAATTCGCAGTGACTCCATCCATTAATTAATTATGGATCACATGATAGAGATACTCTAATTCAGTCACTCCTTCTTCATTTGTGAGTATTAATTGGAAACTAAAGAAAAATTTCCTTCTTCTGTTAGTTGGTAGTATAAGAGAAATAGGCTAAATGTTTGAGGTATTTTTCTCCTTAACAGTTTTCAAAAACAATTAATTGCCTTTCTGAAATCCTTCAAAAATTATCAGTTTTGTTGGGTCTTTATGAAGTCATGGGTTTAAATGTATTTGTTCTTTCAACCTATTGAAGTATTGTTCTTTAATTATCCCCTTTGCTCAATGGAAGTCTTATCAACGTGGCTCATGAGTTTTATTAGGAAAACCTAATAGAATGGATAACTTCCTTGCTATTCTACTTAATACCTAGTGTTGTATAACAAAACTTGAGTGTTCAACATGATAGCTTTTATTCCCTCTCATGATTGCTGAGTTTATTGATCTCTATTGAATAGTTCCTGCTTGAGGTCTATGTTAATTACCTATCATTACCATAGCAGATTATCACAAACTTAACAACTTAAAAATGCATATATTTTTACAGTTTTAGAGGTCAGACATGAGAATTGGGTCTCATTGGAATAAAACCAAGGTGTTTTCAGGGTTATATTCCTTTCTGGAGACTTCAGGAGAGAATCCCATTTCTTTGCCCACCCCAGCTTCTAGAAGCTGCCCATAGTCTGTGGCTTGTGGCCACCTTGGTTTGTCTTCAAAAGTAGCAATGGTGCTGCTTCTCAGATCCCATCTCCTATACTCCTCTTCTGCCATCTCTACCACTGATAGATTTTTGTGAATACACTGAGTCCTCATCAACAATTCAAGATGGTCTACCTATTTTAAGGTCACATGAAGAGCAACCTTAATATCTTTTTGGCTTTTAAGATAACATATTCACAGATTCTGCGGATTAGGGAATGACATCTTTGGGATGCATGCTCTGCATACCACAAGATATTTTATGTGCTTACTGTAGTTACCTAAAAGCTTAATTTGGCTCTATGACTAAGGAGACTCATGTACATGGCTAACTACTGAGGCTGGTAGTGGGCTAGGATCTTATCTGAGGTTGTCAACTGGACTGACTACGTATGACTTCTCCAGATGGATTGGGATTCTCACAGAATAGTAAATGAAACTCTCTGAGAGCAAGCATTCTAAGAAAAATGTGCAAGGTGCAAGGTAGTAAGGATCTGCTCAAACTGTGCCTTTTCCTCCATGTTCATCAAAATAATCATAGAACTCTCCCAGATTCTAAAGGGTTGAGAAATTTCATTTATTGACAGTGTGTGGCAATGCAGAAGAGTTGATGGTGAGTGCAGAAGAGTTATGTTAAATAGATGTTTCTACAGCCATCTTTGAAAATCTGTCACATTTATTATCTGAGGTGTTCAGGTGTGCCAGGTTTCTTTTGGACAGTTCCTGTTCTGACCTAGAATCAAATTATTCTCTAAGAAGTTTTGATAATTTTTAATGCCAAATAAAATTTTGAGACCAAAATTTGTATGTTAAGGAAATAAATTGCTACTGGGTTCGTCTTCTATTCTAGGTCTCTTCAATGAGTATTGCTAGAAAATACACAGAGAGAAAGATATTCTATGAGAGGATTTCAACAAATTCATGGACTTGGGATTAAAAGATATAAATTTATTTTGTTGCAAAACATTTTGAGATCCAGGCACAGTTTTTCATAAAATGCATTTTTTCATTAACTTTTTGAAGACTCTTCATGCGTTATCCCACACTTTTCAAAAAACAGAACCCTAAAATAAAATATGACAAATAAAACAGCAATATATACCTCTTTTTCCTTTTTATAATTGTGTCTGTATTGTCAAAAATTATGTAAATATTACACACTTTCCCTTTTTGCCATAATCTTATTTTATAAGTAAATATATATTTACTGGTACTACTAACTTTTACATCAATGTGTGTCTGTCACTTAGGTTGTGTGAATCCTGTATTCTGAAATTGCTAATGGAAACAATATTTCCTGAGTTCTTGAATGTTAATAGGTTGTTGGAGGTCTTAATAATTGAAAGTCAATTTTTCCTGAATACAAAACACTACCTTACTTAAATTTTCTTTCCTTGGTATAGAATTCAAAAAGCTGGTTACAATACAGTTTTCTTCCCACTGTTAAGTATTTAATCTTGCTGTTTGATTGCTCCAAGGAGTTTTCTTCTATCTTCTTTGCAATACAGTGGTTTCACTGGACTCTTTCTTGATATTGGTCATTCTGGATCAGTATACTTAGTAACTAGTATTCCCTTCTATAATAAAATTCAATTTTATTCCAGAACTTTCTTATAAATTAGGTCTGAGTTTTGTTATGTTCTCTTCATTTTCCCCCAGGGATATTGGTTATGCCATTATGCTCTGTTGGATCTTCTTTGCATATGGTCTATTTGTTACATTCTCTTGAATCTTCTTGCTCCCATTTTTCTTTATTCAAGATTTTAAAACTTTTTGCATGTAAATAATTTCATATCTATAGAAAAGTTGGAGGAATAAGACTACTATACTTGTAACACAGATTAACCTATTGGTTAATATTATATTCAACTTGCTGTATCATTTTTGTACTCTCCCTACACATACACACACACACACACACTCACACACACATACTTTTTCTGAACCATTTGACAGAAAATTGCTCATGCTTATGCCTTGTCAACGTATCTATTTACTAAGACTAAGACAACTGGCTTACATAACCATGGAATTGTTAGCTATGGAGAAGTTAATGATGATATACTTTCTTCAGAACTATTCTTCGCTTTCCAAGCATATTAATTGATCCAGTCATGACCTTTGTGGCATTTTCTTCCATATTGGGATACAGTCTAAAACCAGACATTGCATTTAGTTATCATGCCTCATTAATTTCTTATAATCTGATTCATTTCTAGAAACTTTTTTTTGTCTTTTATGACGTTTTTTGTAAGTGTATACAACATAAAATTTACCATTTTAATGATTTCTAAGTGTACAATTAAGTGACATTAAGTATATTTATAGAATAGACATTTAGCCTAAGGGTTGAAATGCCAGTTAGGATGCTTGCATCATGCATTGGAGTTACTGGTTTGCTGTCTGGCTCCAGCTCCCAATTCTAGCTTCATGACAAGGCAGATTCTGGAAGGGAGACAGCAGGTGATGACTTGAGTAATTGAGTTCTTACTACTGACTTGAGAGATTGGAGTTGAGTTTTCTGGCTCCTGTTTTGGCCCTGGCCCAGCTGATAGAAGGATTCATTCTCATTCTCTCTCTCTCTCTCTCTCTCTCTCTCTCTCTCTCAAATCAATTATTAAAACAGTTTAAATGTTTCACATTTTTGTGCAATCATCACCACCATTTCCCTCCAGAACTTTTTCATCTTTCCAACTTGAAACCCTGAACGCATCAAACAAAACTATGCACCAGGTGCTGATGTCATGGTGCAGCAGGTTAAGCTGCTTCCTCCTTTCACTTCAATAACTGTTATTTTAGTTTTTGTATCTACAAATTTCCCCATTACAGATACTTTGTAAACATTGAATCATACAATATTTGTCCTGTTATGGACTCCTTACTTCCTTACTTCACTTACTATGAAGTTTTCTGATTACCCCAGAAACATACACAATTAAAGCAAAAATAGACAAATGTGATTACATCAAGCTAAGGAGCTCTGCAAGCAAAGGAAATCTTTAATAAAGGGAAGAAAGAACTGAAAGAATGGGGAAAATATTTGCAAACCATACCTCTGACAATGGATTAATATCCAGAATATATATGGAGCTCAAATGGGCTAAGGATATCGATAGGCATTTTTCAAACGATGAAATACAAATGGCCAACAGACACATGAAAAGATGCTCAACATCACTAACCATTAGAGAAACAGAAATAAAAATCACAATGAAGTTCACGTCACTCCAGTTAAAATGGCTATTATCAAAAAATAACAAATGATGACAAGGATGTGGAGAAAAAGTACCTTAATACACAGCTGGTGGGAATTTAGATTAGTACAAACATTTTTTAAGACAGTATGAAGATTCCTTAGAAATCTGAAAATAGATCTACCATTTGACCCAGTCATCCTACTCTGAGGAATTCACCCAAAGGAAATGAAATCAGCTTGTGAAAGAATTATCTGTACCTCCATGTTTATTCACAAAGCTAAGATACAGAATCTACTCAGATGTCTATCAACTGATGACTGGATAAAAATGTTGTATACATACACAATGAAACATTATTCAGCCATAAAAAATGAAATCCTGTCTTGCAGCTGGTGCTGTGGTATGGTGGGTAAAGCCACAATCTGCAGTGTCAGCATCCCAAATGGGCACTGGTTCGAGTACTGACTGTTGCAGTTCCGATCCAGCTCCCTGCTAAAGACCTGGGAAAGCAGTAGAAGATGGCCCAAGTCCTTGGGCTCTTGCAACGTGGGAAATCAGGAAGAAGCTTCTGGCTCCTAGCTTTGGACTGGCACAGCTCCTGCTGTTGTGACCATTTGGGGAGTAAACCAGTGGATGGAAGACCTCTCTCTCTCCTTCTCTTCTTCTGCCTCTCTGTAATTCTGCTTTTCAAATAAATAAATAAATCTTTTTTTAAAAAAAAAAAAAAGGAAATCCTGTCTTTTGCATTAAAATAGATGGATCTGGAAACTATCGTACCTAGTGAAATAAGCCAGTCTCAAAAAGACAAATATCATATGTTTTCTCTGATATGTTGCAGTTAATATGAAATACAAAAAAAAATATATAGGAATTAAATAGAACTCTTTTGATACTATTGTCATTTTTAGCCTTTGTTTTAAACACCTGTGGAACTGTGGTCTCCCTACTTTTTACTAGGTGAATATTATGGTTTTTAGTTAATTAAGCCTGTGCTTATAGAGTAGATTAAAATTATGTCTTTGCAAAAATTAAAGAAAAAAGCCGGCACCATGGCTCACTAGGCTAATCCTCCACCTGTGGTGCCAGCATCCCGGGGTTCTGGTTCCGGTTGGGGCGCCGGATTCTGTTCTGGTTGCTCCTCTTCCAGTCCGGCTCTCTGCTGTGGCCCGGGAGGGCAGTGGAGGATGGCCCAAGTGCTTGAGCCCTGCACCTGCATGGGAATCCGGGGGAAGGGATTGGGGGCCAGGGGGTGGGGGGAGCGCCTGGCTCCTGGCTTTGGATTGGTGTAGTGCGCCGACCGCAGCATGCCAGCCGTGGCGGCCATTTAGGGGGTGAACCAGCGGAGGGAAGACCTTTCTCTCTGTTTCTGTCTCTCTCTCTGTCTCTCACTGTCTAACTCTGCCTGTCAAAATAAAGAAAGAAAGAAAGAAAAAAGAAAGAAAGGAAGGAGGGGGAATGAGAGAGGGAAAAGAGAAGTGAGGAAAATATGGCTATCTTCTTAGAACTAAACCTATGAAATACATGAAATCTGTTCTCTTAAAATTAATAAAAATTTAAAAAACAAAATATGTCATTGCAAAAATTAAAAGAAAACTAAGAGAGGGAAGAGGAGGAAGGGTGAGAAGTATCTTTTTTTCTTAAGTATATCTATGAAATACATGAAGTCTGTTTCTACAAAGAAATAGTTATGATTCAAGATGTTTCTACACACTTCATGGCACTGCATCTTTCTCTTTTGTTATTTTCTGCAATGTTCAAAAAATTAACAACTTATTTTCTGGATATATGCCTCTGCCCTACTTTTTTCTGAATCTTCTCTTTCCTTCAACTCTGTTATTGATGTGCTGCCCAATTTGGATTCTCCTTGCTGCAGCTTCTCCTCATTTGAGGACTTTTTCCTGGAAGTAAGTCTTGACTCATTAATTTTGGAGTTTGTGGAGTCTGTACTTCTCTGGTCCCTTAAAACTTTATTACAAACTCATCCTTGCCCACCATTTAGAGAAGGCAGATCTCCTCTCAGTTTCAGATGGAGTTTTTTCCAGGCAGTACTTTTTGAATATTTTGAGTACTCAAATCCATCTGATGTCCTTTGCTTTCCTCTGGTTCCTCCTGCAAAGATGTTGATGCGTTGTTGGTCTTTTTGGTATCAATGGTTACCCCACACTTACTCATATTGTGTCATACATGGGAATACATATAGTTTTGAGAGAAATTCCCATCAATTTTTTTTTCCTTTGGTGTTCAATGTGCTCTGTTTCTTATAGGTTTATTTGAGGGAAATCAAAAGCCATGCCACATCTGCCATGGTGTCCCCAGAATCCTCTGAAGGTGAGCACTTGATTGTAACTAACTTTCTTACACTTAACCATCTCCTCTCTCAGGCTCACTCCATCTCAGTTATGATACCACCATCTACCATATCATGCAAGCCTGAACTCTAGGAGTCATTCATGATGTCTTCTTTTCTACCACTGACCATATTTAACCTATCAAGACTCATTGATTTGCCGGCTTCTGCTCTGGAATTATCTTGCTGATAGAAAATATTTGACAGGCTTGTGGCTGCCCAGTCATATCATTTTCACATTTGAGGAATGTCCCACATAATGTGTCTGTCTCCCAGAGTTGTCACTTAGAGACTCAATCTTCCCAATTTCTGGTGATATACATCTCTAATCAGATACACTGATTTTTGAAAAAGTTTTATTTGAAAGACAGAGTTACATAGGGGCAGAGAGAGAGGGAGAAGGAGAGAGAGAGAGAGAGAGAGAGAGAGAGGTCTTCCATCTGCTGGCTCACTCCCCAGATGGCTGCAATGGCCAGAGCTGTAACTCTCTGAAGCCAGGAGCTTCTTCAGGGTCTCCCAAGCAGGTGCAAGGGCCCAAGCACTTGGGCCATCTTCTACTGCTTTCCCAGGCCATAGCAGAGAGCTGTATTGGAAGTAGAGCAGCCAGGACTTGAACCAGCACCCACATGGGATGCTAGCACTGCAGGCAGCAGCTCTACCTGCTATACCACAGCACCAGCTCTGATACACTGATTTGAGATTGCAATTCATAGGAGAGCTATCTGAGAAAGTAAAAATCCATTTTCTGTCTGGAGTGGCTTTAAGGTTTGGGAAAAAATATTTCCATAGCTGAGAATACTCAGGGTGGACAATGCAAGCAAAAGTGTTTAGGCCCAGTAGAGCAATGGCAGATTTTCAACAGAACCATCTTGTGAAGGTTGACTGCATTCCAAGTTAGATAATCTTAAACACTGAATCTCTGGACATCCCAGAAATTCTAGTAGCTACCCAACACCCTTGAAAAGTTGCTATTCTACCTAAAGTAGCTTGAGTAAGTTTCACCGCTTGCTATTATGGATGCAATGACATACTTTGACTATTATGGATGCAATGACATGACTTTCTTCAGTTCCTCTAATGCATTAACCACAGTCTCATCATATTGTGAGATAATTCTTCTATCTCTGTGAACTATCTTCTTAACTAAGATTTCCACCCTCTTTGAAAAATAGGAAGAAAAGAACAATTCCATTTCTTTTGGACACAACCTTAATTGCTGAATACTATTTTCACAGCTTTGACTTCCCCCTGTGTTGGGGGCTGATTTACTTTCTCCCCTGCAAAGGGCTTAGCCCATTTTTCCATATCCAAGGTCATAGTGTTTGTTTAGTCCTAGTGTTTGTAAATGTCATAGAAAGGATGGAGTCTCCTATTTCTGACATGTGCATGTGTTGTGTATTTAATAAAAGTTGCATTTCCTTGGTTTTATTTTGTCCCCACTAAGATAGCTCCATCTTCTCTCTAGCTGTGGTAGATTTTAAGTCCAGGACACAGAAGTAAAATATGAAGCCACGTTCAAGGTAAAGTATTTTTAAGGAAAACAACCTTTCTGAGACCAAAATTTTGCCTGGAAAGTCATGAAGAGAATCAAAACCATAATCAAATCCTGAAAGTCATGAAATTTTTTTTTCTAAAAAGAAAAAAATATTTGAATTCCACTGTTTCAGAAATCTGATCAATCTGAGTGTAAAAATGCTTGAGTCTGGTTGGTGTCTTTGCAGATGAACACTGGATAGATTATTGCTGAGTACCAGAGAGATCCTGGGGCGAATAGCTCAGGAACCCAAAACAACTAGGCAGGCTGGACCACAACCATGGAATTCACAAGCTACATAACCCCTTACAGAATCAAGTGTGCCCCTCAATTTAGATGAAGAAACCTGGCACAAAATCATTCTGTCCTTACCATACTTTTTTAAATGTCCAGAAAAATGATTTTCCACTCTTACAGGAATTCCTCCTTTTCTACCAACAAGTGCCTGTGTTCTTTCTCTTTATTGTTTCAATGGGATTGGAATCTATTTTTTTTCACTGTTTAATCTGATTCAGATTTTATTTAAATCCATGTTTCTAATGTGACTGTAGGCCTCAGAGAATTTATTATTTCACATCTGGGGAATTAAGTGTGGGAAAGAGTAATTGCCTTATTTTCTCTCCAGTTTGCACATTTCCCCAGACATGTCAGTATTACTTAGCACCACATATGCTTAAAACTCCTAATATTTATAAACAATTTCAAAAACAATTTGCTTACATCTCTTTACACATTTTATAAATATTGTATTAATCTGAAACGTCTGCCTTCACTGTATATTTAAAGCAAAGTGCTGCCCCCAAAAGGTCCTGTTAATGATGAAATATCATAAATCAACTTAGTTTGAGAAGAGTATTTAAAATACTCATTTTTAGTCCTAAAATGAAATAAAACATTATGTATAAGTAAAAATGAATAACTTGCCAAAGGAAATCCAGCAGAGCACAACATGGACTTATATCTACATGGAGTGGGAACTTGCTCTCTGGAAAGAAAATCTCCAGAAAATGCAAACAGAATAATATGTTGCCATCCATGTTGTTCTATCAATATAAAATAGTTGCTTAAAATTGGCTTGCGAGACCAGAAGATTCAATGCTACTTTATGTTTCTAGACAATTTTATTTTTTTTCTTATTTTCTAAGTCCAAACCTATGATTTAATTCAATTTAACAAAACTTCATGCAGAGAAATGGAAAATCTCTCATCCTCTATTCAGGCAAAGGCGTAGGCCAGTGCACGACCTGGGGTGCAGGCACAGAGGAAAAGTTGTTAAATGCCGTGCATAAAGGGCTTTGGGCCACAGACCTCCCACCCTGGGTATGGGTGACAATTCCAAGTGATAGGCTTGTTTTGTGGCTTCACCAGGTGGCAGAAATTGTTTCTGGGATGATCAGACCCTCCCCCTAGCAAAGGTCACAAATTTCTGGGAGCCCTTTTCAGACCTGGAAGACTTCTCACTGCTGTAGGCTGGTGACCACTGTCACCTCCTTCATCTGTCCACAAATGAAAGAAGGAACCCTCCAGGTGTTTCCATTACCTGTGCTAGCTTTTGTACCCTTTGAGACTTGATGAAGCTAGAAAAACAACCCTATTGGCATCTTTGAGTTTCACGACTTCTGCCCACTAATCCAACCTCATTCTTCTCAAACACATGCCTAAGGACACTTGAAGGTATTTGAAATATCTCACTTAGCATGAAATATCAAATATCTGAATATTTGTTGGCACAGAAACAAGTTGAGTATCAAGAGAAAATAATTGGAAATATCACGTGGTGGTGACTATTCTTTGGGTTTTTCCCACATTAAGGAGACCTAAGTATTATAATGCTGTGATTCAAATGCTGGGGGTATCCTCTGTGTTCCTCAAAATATATCCCACTACCCCAAATACATTATAAATCTTTTTTAACAGTGAAGCACTTGTGAAAATGTTAATTCTCCAGGAAGACTCTCATTGCAAGTTAAAAGGTCTGGCTTACAGAACCTTCTTTCCTATGATTATTCACAAACCTGATGCCTTTCCAGCAAGGGGCTCTAAAATAAAGAATCATTTCCTTTTCATATATTAATTGCTTTGCCGTAACGGCAACCCTGTATTTGTGCTAGTTTACCTGCTACACATGCTTCTGAAAATGCCCACACAAAGGGGTCCTGGTTGAAGTTCTTCCTCTTAAGTCAACATGTGACTCCAACCCACTCCTACAGCCCTGCAGACCGTTTCTTACCATTGCATGGTTGTCTTCATGCAATTGCTCTTGTCCCTCCAAGCTTGACTCCAAGTGTGCGAACAGAATTTGAATTTTGCACAGTCATAGCTATGACATGCCTACAGCGAATCGCAAAACTTATCGAAGTCTTAGTCTACAAAAGGGGTTCATGACAGGGCAGGGAGAAAGAAGTCCAGGGAAAAGTGGAAAAAAAAAGAAAAAACATTCCTTTCTGTCAAGGGTTAATTACATCCATCAAGTACCCAGGCTAACCATCACAGATAGTCCTTTACTTAATAAGAAACTATGGTAAAACTGGCAGTTCCTGAGAGCAGATTTTAAATGCTGTTGCCACAAACAGCAAGTATATGAGGAAATGGATGTTAATAACTTTGATCTGGTCTTTTTACAATGTATGCATATATCAGACCATCTCGTTATGTATCATACATACATTCCATCTTATTTGATGGAATTTTTAAAGAAATACAAATAAATGCCCTTCAAAAGTCAAAAAATAGAATAGATGAAAAAAATAGTTCTTCAAAATATTGTTTGTTATTGGGCAACACCATGTTGGATATACCAAGAATTCATTGCACCCCACCAAATGTGCTGTTTTTCAGTCTCTTCTCCAGAATGAAGCAAACAGTGGTCAGACTGTCTACCCTCGTGTCAGGGCCCAGCTAGTGCCTACATCTTCTGTAAGCCAGTGCCTGTGCAGGAATGCACAGGGCTCCCAGGAACAAGTACAATTTTCATGCATAGGCAGTCTGAATATAGAATCAGAAAAAAGAGTTATTAATGTTCTCATTTTGCTAAAAAGTATATCCAATTTCAATACTAAATTAAACAGCAGTACTTCAATATAAAGCACCTGAATTTGGGTGTTTCCACAGGACTCAGGCCTTCCTAACAGAACAATACTGTATGTATACCATTGAATGCCTTAAAAACCTGCACTCTGCAATCCAAAAGTTGTACTTTGGAAATTTATATTTATTAAATAAAAGTTAAAAAAAAAACCTGCACTCTGTATATTATGCTTTAAAAGTAAGAGCAAACAAGTACTCAAAGCAACCAAACTAGCTAGCTCACTGGGATTAGAGAAAGATCACACTAAACTCATGCAACATTGTAACCAGAACAGTCACATCAACAATAATTGTTATCTGAAGAGATAACTCGGACCACATAAGAGTCTGCTATAGTGAATGAAAAAAACAGAAACAAAAAAGGAAATGCTGATAACTCCTCATTTAGAGCATAGCACAAGGGTGCTGAAAAATGCCCATGGAAAGGACCTCTGAGCCAGTGGGACTGGTGTGTGCAGGCCTGGGAGGCAGGCAGTGTGAGTCCAGGTGCTGGTTGCCATCTCAGGGCAACTGCCTGTTGGGAGCAGCAGAATCATAGGCTGGTGGGGCTCCCCAGCCGTGCCTTTCTGCAGGGAGTCAGATGACTCCCTATGCATCCGCCCTTTGTTGTTGTTGCTTGTTTGTCTCTCTACCTTTCAAAATAGAGACAGAAGGACAGACCGAAGGAGAGAGCTTCAGTCTCTCACTCCCCAAACGACTGCAATGATCAGGATTGGCCCAGGCTAACACCAGGAGCTAGGACCTCAGCCTGTGTCTCCTATGTGGGTGTCAGGAACCCAATTACTTGAGTCCTCTTTGCTGTCTCCCAGGGTCTGCATTAGCGGGAATCCGGGATTAGGAGCCAGAGTTGAGACTTGAACCCAGGCACCATGATCAGGATGCTTGTGTCTACACCACTTGGCCCAATGCCCACACACAACCCATCATTTTAAAGACAATGAGCTGTTTCCAGCTGTTCTGAGGACTCTCCATTTACCTTTCCTCCTCACTGTCCACAGGCTCAAGGTGCTTCTGTTTCTGATCCCCAGCCTGCCTCACTCCAACAATCAATCTTGGAGCCTCTAGAGCAAAGGTCAGCAAACTTTTGTTCAGAAGGGCAACATAGGAAATATTTTTGCTTTTAAGGCCACATGGTCTCTGTTGCAACCACTCAGCTCTACTGTCATGGCATGAATAGAGCCAGAGATTATATGTGAGCTTGTGAGCCTGACTATGTTCCAGTAAAACTTTACAAAAACAGGAAGTGGGGCTGGATTTACCTCCCAGACTATATCTTGTTGACATGTGGTCAAGAGCAGGGTCAATTCTGTGTTCCTTAGCTCTCTTTGCTTCTCCTGTCTTTTAAGGGTTCTGCTCATTTCTATTGAGTTTAGCAAGACATTTTCAAGTGTCTTTGTTTGATTTCTCCAGATCTAAGCATTTGAGGGATTGCAAAAAGATTTTAAAAATAGCTACCTCTCTTTCTTATTGGAAATATAGATCTGGTATATTGTTCTCTTTTGTGTCACTCTTCTGTTTCAGAAGTTATTTCATAAATATAGTGTCACTGTAGATAGGTTTTTTATTTGTATGTATATCATAAACACAACATTAGGAGCTTAGTAATTCTTCCCACCACACCTGCCCTCCCACCCACTCCCCTGCTTCCTCCTCCCTCTCCTGTTTAGTCTGAGAAAGAAAAAAAAAAAACAGAAAGAAAAAAATGAATGGAATAAAAAAAAAAAGCTAAGAGGACTGTTCCTCAATAGTCTGGACAAGAGCTGTTCTATGTTATTGCTTCTTGAAGGTGATTTTGCTTTTCCCCCATTGCTCTTTTCCCTTCCTTCCTCCAACTTCTTTGCTTTTAGAAACTTAATTATCTTTAAAGAAGAACCCAAGGATGGTACATCTCTTGTGAGCTCTTAGACATAACTTTAATGTATGAGACATAGTATTATCCTCAATTTAACACACTACATGGAATTTTTGAGAACAAGTTTTATTATTAAGTCTCAGGATACAACTCTTTGGGGACAGAGGTGCTATAGTTAGCTTTTTAATTAAGTCAGTTTACCTTGACTATGATGACTGGCACATGTAGGCTTATCTGTGTTCCCCCATATTCTGTTCCTTGTTTACCATGCCATCTCCCTTCCTTCTCTCATACTTGTTCTCCCTTCTACTCCATTCATGGAGTTTTCCAGTATTTTCTGTGGAATACACACAAATATTAAAGTCAAACATTATCTCAACCCTCAACTCACCTTCAGGGTGATAATGAGCCTTGGGGACACTTTAGCTCTGCCCATACTTTAGTTTTCCATGTTAACAGTATCTAATTCTTGGCTTTGATCCCCCAAATTGATTTTTTAAACTTTTATTTAATAAAATATAAATTTCCAAAGTACAGCTTATGGATTACAATGGATTTTCCCCCCATAACCTCCCTCCCACCCGCAACCCTCCCATCTCCCGCTCCCTCTCCCATTCCATTCACATCAAGATTCATTTTCAATTATCTTTATATACAGAAGATCAATTTAGCATATATTAAGTAAATATTTCAACCGTTTGCACCCATACAGAACATAAAGTGTAAAATACTGTTTGAGTACTAGTTGTAGTACTCTTGTTTATGGCGTCAGTCATCACCCTAGGCTCTTGTCATGAGTTGCCAAGGCTATGGAGGTCTTCTGAGTTTGCTGACTCTGATCATATTTAGACAAGGTCATAGCCATAAACAAGAGTGTCAATTTGTTGGGTCAACAACAGGAGTCACTGTGCACTCACTCCTCATGTAGGATCTCTGTCCTTAATGTGCTGTGCATTGTGATTTAATGCTATAACTAGTACTCAAACAGTATTTTTCACTTTGCGTTTCTATGTGGGTGCAAACTGTTGAAATCTTTACTTAATATATACTAAACTGATCTTCTGTATATAAAGAGAATTGAAAATGAATCTTGATGTGAATGAAAGGGGAGCAGGAGCGGGAAAGGGGAGGGTTGTGGGTGGGAGGGAAGTTATGGGGAGAAAAATCCATTGTAATCCATAAGCTGTACTTTGGAAATTTATATTCATTAAATAAAAGTTTAAAAAAAGAGAAAAGGAAAAAAAAGTGGAAGTTCTTTCCTCCCTTCAGAGAAAGGCACCTCCTTCTTTGATGGTCCATTCTTTCCACTGGGATCTCACTCACAGAGATCTTTCATTTAGGTCTTTTTTTTTTTTTTTTGACAGAGTGTCTTGGCTTTCCATGCCTAAAATACTCTCATGGGCTCTTCAGCCAGATCTGAATGCCTTAAGGGCTGATTCTGAGGCCAGAGTGCTGTTTAGGATATCTGCCATTCTATCAGTCTGCTGTGTATCCTGCTTCCCATGTTGGATCGTTCTCTCCCTTTTTAATTCTATCAGTTAGTATTTGCAGACACTAGTCTTGTTTATGTGATCCTTTTGACTCTTAATTCAATCATTATGATCAATTGTGAACTGAAATTGATCACTTTGACTAGTGAGATGGCCTTGGTACATGCCACCTTGATGGGATTGAATTGGAATCTCATGGCACATTTCTAACTCTGCCATTTGGGGCAAGTCAGCTTGAACATGTCCCAAATTGTACTTCTCTTCCCTCTCTTATTCCCACTCTTATATTTAACAGGGGTCACTTTTCAGTTAAATTTAAATGCCTAAGAATAATTTTGTGTTAATTTAAGAGTTCAACCAATAGTATTAAGTAGAACAAAAAAATACTAAAAGGGATAAAGTATTAAGTTGTTCATTGAAGGACTTGTACTTGTGAAAATTTACCAGAGCCTAACCTGCTGAAAAACAAGGAAGTTTCAAGAAAGGTCACTTAGAAAGTTTCAAGAAAGGTCAGTTTCTGGGAAACTGCAACTTAGCAGATAACAGGGAATACCAGTTTGGAAACCCCCCTTGTGCAATGGTTAAGATAAGTAAAACTGATGTGTACTAAGATAAGTGAAACTGCTGTGTGCTAAGATAAACAAAAACCCCCTTCCCCTTTGTATTCACTTGCTTAAGATAATTTTGTGGTTTTTGCCTTTAAATACTGCCTGTAACCCTCGTCCGGCACCTCACTCTCTCAGGAGGGAGGGGTCCATTTTGCGCAAAACGTAAATAAACCACCTCTTGCATCGCTGGTGTCCGGAGTCTGAATTTCTGGGTCCCCAGGGTGCTACCCAGGACCCCGCCAGCTTTGGGTCCTTCATCATCAACAGTCAGGTTGATTTTTTAAAAAGATTTATTTATTTATTTCAAAGGTGGAGTTACACAGAGGCAGAGGCAGAGAGAGAGAGAGAGATCCTTCAACTGCTGGTTCACTCCCCAAATGGCCGCAACATCAAGAGCTGTGCTGATCCGAAGCCAGGAGCCAGGAGCTTCCTCCGGGTCTCCCAAGCGAGTGCAGGGGCCCAAGGACTTGGGCCATCTTCTACTGGTTTCCCAGGCCATAGTGGAGAGCTGTATCAGAAGTGGAGCAGCCAAGACTCGAACTGGCACCCAATATGTGATGCCAGCACTGTAGGTGGTGGGTTTACCTGCTATGTCATGGTGTTGCCCCCCAAATTGATTTCTCAGAGAGTGTTTACCAGTTTCGTTGCTCACTATTGCTTCTTGTATCCTACTCATCCTCCTTAGTCACTTCTTCCCCACCAAAGACCATCTGTTAAGTAGTGATTTTTTTTTCCAAGATTCAAAGTGGTGGGAACTGTTTTTGTTGTTTTAAAATGCTTAATTTTTCTCTCAGATTTGAATGATATTCTACCTGTTTATAGGATTCTACATTGACTGTATTTTCCCCAAGATTCTGCTGGTATTCTAGATAATCTACACTCTTCTAGATGCCATGGTTTCTCTTGAGATAAGTGTTATAAATCTAGTTGTTCATTTGTTGGGAATATCTACCTTTCTTTTTTTTCTACTCAAAATTTTTGTAAGTTTTCTTAAAAAGTCTCTGTGCACTATTTCCATGTCTGACTTATCTTTAATTATACATATTTCTTGAATATTCAGAGCTTTTACCAATTCTAGAAAATTCTTAGTCATTACATATTGAATATTGCTACTTTATTGCTCTCTCTAGTCTTTCTTTCTGGAACTTCTCTTAGAAATGTATTGAATATTATCACTTTATTTCTTAATTTTGCTTTTCTATTTTCCATCTCTCTCTGTATTGTACTCTCAGATCTTTTCAGTTCTGTTATGTACTTTATTAATTCTGTACTTCAGCTCTGCCTAATCTTCCTTTTAACTCATTTGCTGAGTATTCTTTACAATTAAAATTTTTCATTTTTGTAATTTTCATATTTTTAAACAAAATTATATTTATTCTTTAAAGATTATTTATTTATTTGAAAGAGTTACAAAGAGACACAGGCAGAGACAGAAAGATCTACCATCCAAAGGTTCACTCTCAAAATGGCTGCAATGACCAGAGTTGGGTCAGGCTGAAGCCAGGAGCCTGGAGCTTCTTCCAGATCTCCCACATGGAAGGGAAGGGCCCCAGGAATTGGCCATCTTCTGCTGTTTTTCCAGGACATTAGCAGGGAATGGGATCAGAAGCAGGGCAGCCAAGACATGTGCCAGCACCCATATGGGATGCCAGTGTTGCAGGCAGTGGCTTAACTTGCTGTGCCACAAACATGAGCCCCCAAAATATATTTATTTGAAAAGCAGGGAGAAAGACAGTCAGACAGACAGGAAGAAGGAAAGAGATCTCCATTTGCTGGTTGACTCCCCAAATACCCACAACATCTGGATCTGGACCAAACTGAAGCCAGGAGTCAGAAACTCAACCTGAGTTTCCCATATGAACCAACCACTTGACCCTTCATAAGTTCCCCCTCCCTCCAGGGTGTGCTTTAGCAGGAATCTGGAGTCAGGTGTTGAACTTGGACTTAGGCAGTTTGATGTGCAAGATGCCGACCACTGAATTTTTTTTTTTTTTTTGTGACAGGCAGTAGACAGTGAGAGAGAGACAGAGAGAGAGACAGAGAGAAAGTTCTTCCTTTTTCCATTGGTTCACTCCCCAAATGACCGCCACGGCTGGCCTGCGCTGATCCGAAGCCGGGAGCCAGGTGCTTCCTCCTGGTCTCCCATGCGGGTGTAGGGTCCAAGGACCTGGGCCATCCTCCACTGCACTTCCGGGCCACAGCAGAGAGCTGGACTGGAAGAGGAGCAACCAAGACAGAATCTGGTGCCTCAACTGGGACTAGAACCCCAGGTGCCAGCGCCGCAGGCAGAGGATTAGCCTAGTGAGCCTCAGCGCCGGCCTGAATTTTGTTTTTAAATTTGAAATTTCAGTTGGAAAATTTGAAATTTGAAATTTCACTTGGAAATAAAATCTGGTTCTTTGTGTCATATAGGGCTTAAGACCCTGTCTTCTGGATAAGGATTGCCTTTGTACAAAATTCAATTCTGTGACTCATTACATCTATGACATGGGGCAAGTTATTGAATCTCTGTGTTTCCAGTTTCTTCATCCATAAAATAGGAAAATAGTAATGCTTCACAATGCATTGGTAACAGTGTCATTGTCATCATTAAATGAGTTAATATTCACAAAGCATTTAGGAGACATGGTTAGTGCTGTGCTATTACCAATGTCATCATTCAAAGTGGAGACAAATGTTTTTGTTCTCTTCCAAAAATGTTTCACATGGCTTTTGTACATGCTTGCAGCCCTTTGGGGTATGTTAGCTTTCCATCTTACAGCATCCTCCACAGAGCCTTTCACATAGCATAGTTTCACAATGGTCTTCCTGCCATTCTAGTCTCCCTTCAGTATTTCCTTTCATTCTTTTCTTATTATCGTCTCTATTTCATACAACTTTCTTTCCTCCTCTGGGAATGCATTTTGATCCCACAGAGTCCCATATGTGCCATGACTACCTGAAAAGATAAATAGCTGTATTAGTTGCCCTTCCACTGTCATTGAGACACCAAAACATTCATACCAAAGATATTGCATATGGGACTGAGGCACACACATTTTGTTTTAAATCCACAGATTTCGATCTTGTAGAAAAATTCTGTAGTGTCTGTCTTCTCCTTTCGCCAATGAATATTTTAGATTTACTCATTCTTTCAGATAGCTGCTGATGTGTTAGTCATATCTTCCCACTGCATTCTGACTCTGATGAACCATGCTTTTTTTAGGATGTATTTATTTATTTGAAAGTTAGAGTTACACAGAGAGATGAGAGGCAGAGAGAGAGAGAGAGAGGTCTTCCATCCACTGGTTCACTCCCCAATTGACCACAACGGCCGGAGCTGCGCTGATCTGAAGCCAGAAGCCAGGAGCCAGGAGTTTCTTCCAAGACTTCCACGTGGGAGCAGGGGCCCAAGACTTGGGCCTTCTTCTACTGTTTTCCCAGGCCATAGCAGAGAACTAGATTGGAAGTGGAGCAGCCAGGTCTCGAACTGGCGCCCATACGGGATGCCGGTGCTTCAGTCCAGGGCGTTAACCTGCTGCGCCACAGCACTGGCCCCTGAACCATGCTTTTAAAAAAAATAACTTTAGTCAGCTACACTGTCTTGAACAAGAGTGCTTGGACTGGCTAATGCTGAGATTCAGGCCTTGTTGATAGATATGCTCCTGTGTTGAAAATAAGAATATTAAATTAACAGGCTCTCTGCTGGTACCCAACTCTTAGGCTCTGATTCTTCACTCACCAAGAAACATTCTTCAATATTTGGCTTCTCCTGTGGAAAAGAGAATCCTATGCAGAAATGTCAACCACCATTCATGAGTATCAGGCCATGTAGCATGTACTTGCATTGTAAAAATAAGTAAATACACAATGTACACATATATCAAAATATCATATAGTGCCCCATAAATAGTATAATTTTATTAGACAGTTAAAATTTTTTTAAAAACTAATAATGAATTCTTTATATAAATTGACTGAATCAATAAATGCATTTCAAAAATTTGAGGAAAATTATTGTTAGAATTTGGTATTATAAAAAGCCACACACCAGACCTCATTGAGCCTTACAGAAGGAATACAATAAAAATGACTGTAGCAGTGGGCTTTGGCATAGTGATTAAGATTTCTTTTCAGATGCCACATGCAATATATCAGCATCTGAAACCTGGCTCCACTCCTGACTCCAGCTTCCTGCTAATGCATATCCTGGAAGGTAGCAGGTGATGGCACAAGTCACAGGTTGAGTTCCGAGCTCCTGGCTTTGTCCTGGCTCAGTTCTGACTCAGTCCTGGCTGTTGCAGGCATTTGGGAAGTGAACCAGGAAATGGGAAAGCTCTTTCCCTCCCTCTCCCCTGCTTCCTTTCCTTCTCCCTATTTCTGCCTTTCAAACAAATTTTTTAGTTACTGAAATAAAATACACATGAGGTTTACCATATTCTCCTTTTTGTACATACAGCTCATTAGCATTAAATACATTCACATTATTGGACGGCCATCACCACCATCCAACTCCTGAACTTTTTCACTATCCCAAATGGAAACTCTGTACTCATTAAACAATAAATAACTCCTGCTGCTTCTTTCCTCCAAGCTCTGGTAACTACCATCTTACTTCCTTTCTCCATGAATTTGAGTGCCCTTGGCACTTTCACTTTAGAGCCATCCTACAGCATTTGTTCTTTTGTGTCTGGCTTATTTCACTTATCATAATGTCCCCAAGGTTCATCTATGCTGTAACATGTATCAGAATTTCATTGAGAATTTACCTTTTAACTGATTGAATTTTATGTATATCTTTTTTAAGGAAAGATATTTTTTATTAGCCACAAAGCATTAAACTTTTATCTGCATAGGCACTTAGAACATCACTGACATCTCTCACTCATCAGCCCTCACGTGCCATTCTCTCCCACAGCTACTGCTTGAGCTATGTCATATTTGAACTCTCCTTAGCCTTTTAGCAAAAGATGGGAAACACATAATCTTCACAAGAAAAGGAAATTTTTATTCTAAATTTTGCAAACTACTTGGCCAATTAGGCAATTTTGAAGTCACTGACCTTCTAAAGTAGAGGGAGCTGATCAATAAGAAGGTGAAGTCTTTGGGGGTCTCATCTTTAATCCATCTGTGATCATTATCCCCCTCCCCACTGTGAACTGGAGTTGGCCAAGTCTTAGTCTCACACACACACAATCAGGCGTAGATTTCTGTCAGTGGTCCTTATCTCAACCTTACTCCCTCTCCTTCTAGTTGCTCCCAACAGACTTCTGATTACTCCTGCTCTGTCTCTTTTAGTGACTAACCCCATTATCTAGCCAGTAAGTTCCAATCTCCTTAACCTGATTTCTGGAGCCCCACGAACTAGACCTCCATATTGCCTTTCCATATCCAGCCACCCAATATTCTTCACTATTCTAGTCATAGGCCCCATGTTTTTTTCCACCTTTTTCTTGTTTTATGCCTTTCCTTTTTATGTCAACTCCTTCCTCAGTGTCTATCAAAATTCTGAACCTTAAATAAAGCTCATTACAAATATTTACCTTGTTCAAGAAACCCTTTCAGATTTCCATGGATTTATTTGTTGATCCTTCACGAAACATATTTATATCTATTAGATTATCTTTGAGCTATATTCATTGACACATTTGTTTTAGTTCCTCAAACTCATTAGAGTGGAAATTGCTTAAAGGAAATGACTATGTCTAGCTTTTCCATAACATCTAGCTTGTGGTTTGCAGACAACAGATTCTTTATAAACATATTTGTTTTGTTCTTGTTACATGGAGCAGGTCCACAGCATTGCAACCATCAGCCAATTATGCGATCAACTCTATAGAGGGTGAGCCCTCTGGGATCTCAGTAGCAGGAAACAGATAACAATGATGGTAGTACAATGACGTTTATGTAGATTTGAGTAGGAGACAGGTACTCATAGCTCATCACTTACCAGAGTAACTGAAGGCTGATAATTTCTTTTGGGTGTAATCTTGGGAAAAAATGTAATTGCAAAGTAGTTTTCACTGATGAAAAATAAAGTGATTTAAAAATAAAAAGAATAATCCAGATTTTATTTTTTTATTTATTTGAGATAGCAAGAGAGAGGCAGAGAGGCCTCATCTACTGATTCACTCCCAAATGCCCACAATAGCTGGGGCTGAAACAGGTCAAAGCCAGGAACTCAATCCAGATCCCCCATGTGGGTGGCAGGGACTCAACTACTTGAACCATCACCTTCTGCCTCCAAGTGTGCATATGGGCAAGAACCTGGAATAGGTGAAGGACCCAGGAATCAAACCTATGCACTCTGATAGGGGTTTCAGACACCCCAATCAATATCTTAACTGCTAGGCCAAACACTTGCTTTGAGAATCCAGATTTTTTAAGATGCAGTCTTCTCATTCTCACAGAGGGTGGGGCACAGCGAGATGACCCAGATAATTTCTGTAACTCGGAAACACTCACAGTACCTCATGGTCTTTATGATTAAGCTATATGGATAACAATAGATTTTCTGAGAAATTTCACAAATTTAGAAAAATACAAGTAGATGCAATCCTAAATTACTACCTTTTGTTAGAGTAATTCTAGGCCAATCCTCTACAAAATATATGATACTAGATTCTAGGTTGTTTGCCTAGTAATTTTTTCCTAGTAATTTTTAAACAGCTTTATACTTATAAAAAATAGTACTTAAACCATGTTTAAAGTTTCAAGAGGAAAAAAGTGACTTAGTAGTGGGCTTTTGTTCTCAAGAGAAAATTGCTATGCTCAGTTTTTAGAAAAATAAATGTTAAATCGAGTCTAGATTGAATGACAACTGTTTGGGAGGTGTATAAAAGTAAATTATAAATGAGGGAAATTGTTGAGGAGTGAGTAATGAAGCAGACTGCAAATCCCAAGGTTTTTCAGTTACTCATTTTAGGAGGCATTAGATTGCAGAGTTACTGGCTATCATTTGAGGACTCCTAAAAGATGGAGAAAGTCCCAGAGGATTGAGGAAAGAAAAAAAAACTTATTTCATTTTAAAAGGGACAATGGGAAACCTTAACAATTAAAGATGAGTTTACTTAGTTCTAACCCTGAGGTGTAGACTGCAGATCAAATCCTCGAGAAAATCTACTTAGAATCTACCTAGAGCACACAGAATTCTGTACAGGAACAAGATGGCTTTATGAAACTCAGTATGTGTCTGACAATTTTAATTTCCTTCCATGGCAGGTTGATGGGACTAGGAAGTTGGGGGCAAAGAAGAGAGGCCATTTTTCTGTCTTTTACACAAGTTTTCAGTTCGATCACATATGTGATGCCCAGAAGTCAGCTAGGATAATAAGTTGAGCACCATGTTTCTCAACCTGTACTCCCTGGATAGTTCTTGAGAATTTTTAAATCCAAAAAACCATCTTTTATAGAGGAATATTGCTTTAAAAAGTGTTCTACCAGATTTTTTTTTAAAAAAAAATCACTAACTTCTAATTGCATGTCATTGTTAATTGATCACACATAAATTTTACACAATTATATATACATAAGTAAGTAATTCAGTCTTACTATGTGTAAAGCACTGTGCAATCTGCAGGGGACATAAACTGATTAAGACTGTTCTTGGCATTGGGGAATAAGAGCTAAGAAAAAGAACTTGATCTTTGAGTGGCTTTTCCAGCAGGAAGGCTTTTGAAGTTCAGCTAGAGGAGCACCTGCTGGATCCACACACCACCCTGTCCTTCCAATCAGTGCCTCTAGACTCAGGCTGCACGTGATCAGAGGGTATTTTTGACTCAGGCTGCACGTGACCAGAGCTTCTGCTTAGGTGGACAACACTTCAAATCATGTTTTTGAAAAATCACACTAGTGATCCTAATGTGCATGGTGTTGATAAGCACAAGAGCAAATACACAAGAGACACGCCCTCTGGGTTCATTCCCCAGCTTCTCTCCACACTGTAGCCTCTTAGGATCAAGACTGGTTATTCTCCTGATCATCAGTCCACGTTTTTCACCTTAGAGATGCTGGAATTCTTTTCTCTTCATGAGGTGACCACTAGGCAGCTCAAAGCCAGCTGGAGGCCCACCTGCTGCTGAAGCACAGACTCTACAGATGCATCTTGGGACCAGCTTCAGGTTTACACCAACTGCTGCCCCGTCCTGTTGCTCTCCCCTTTTCTTTCCCACTTAGTTGTGACATTTACTGTCTCACTGTGTTTTATTTATGCTTTTTTTATTATTTCATAAATGTGAATTTACAAAGTGCAACTTTTGTATTGTTGTGCCCCCCCCAACCTCCCTCCCTCCCGTGGCCCTCACTTGTAAGCCATCTTTCATTCTTTTCAGGAAGGGCATATGTATTTTTCATGACTATATGAACAAAAGCAAAAACATACTAACATGCACACAAACTTGTTTGCTTATACATAGAGAGAACCAGAAGACAGCTTTTGCAAGCCCTTCTGTTTCTGGAAGGCTGTTCATGAAAGTCAAGAACTGATGAGTGGAGAAGGGAGGTTACAGGTTAAGGGAAAATTGGGTCCCCATTCTTGGAGGATGGAGTCCTCAGCTAGTACTGTGGAGGAGACACTGCCCTGGCTGTAAAGGAGATAATTGTCCCAAATGAGGATGAACTGGGCAGTCACAACTCAAGAGCGTCAAGAAAGACGAACGTTCACCAACACAACATAAGAGTGAGAGCAAATTCATCTTTTCCTCGTGCAACTCTAGTTCTAAAGGAAATAGTAAGAAAGAGTGGTGAGGGGAAAACTAAACTCAGACAAACCTGAAGAGGTTTGGCTTTGATCAAGGGAAAGCCATATGAGAAAGCATGAGATTCTGGTCACCCCACAGCTGTTCACAGATGGAACAGAGGATTTTCTTCCCCACAGAGTGAGATGTAGTAGGAATGACAGGGAGAGCTGACAAGGGACTGAATAAAGACTGTGGGTGATATAGTGAGAGTGGACAAGGGACATGCTTGGAAAAGGGTTAATTCTTTATTAGACAAGTACCCAGTGTGAATAACAGTATTTTAGGTGCTGGGGTAGGGGTGGGAGGTACATCAGTAAATAGGACAGGTATAGCCTTTGGTCTTGAGATCCTTTAAGTCTAGACACCAGACATTATTTAAATCATGACCAAATCATGACATAACTGCAAGCTGTGATGAGTATTTTGAAACGGCAATAGAGGGTGCTGTGGGAGGCTACAGGCAAGGCTGGGAGAAATCTGGTTTGAGGAAATCTGGAGGAGGAAGTCTTTCCAGAGGAAGGGAGATTTGAGTTGAGATCCAAACCATGAGCAGGAGTTAAGTGGAGGACTTTAGTGGACAGCAAAAGGCCTTGCAATGAGAAGAGACGTGAACATGAAAACGCCCCATGAGCCTATCTGATACCACAGCATAAATCAGGAAAAGGCTCCTGTCTGCCTGTGGCCCAGAGCCAGAGCACAAAGTAGGTGATCAGGGTGGATCTCAGCCTCACCTGGGCCCATGGCCAAGCACTCTCATTGGATGGATCTGTAATGCAGCCCGTTTCAAAGGGCTGTGCCTTTGCAATTTGTGCCCTGAGTACAACTGAGGAACCATGAGTGATGAAACAGGAGAGCTGACACATGGCAGGGAGTGGGGAGCGGGGGGGTACAATGGGCTAGAGGAGCTGCACTGCCCATGGGGCCCAGTAGTGAATACAGGGGCTCACAGGATGTGCTGAAGGTTTTGGTCCCCACTCTAAGGCCACCATGAGGGCTTTGGAGCTAGACCCAATCAAACTCCAAGGATGGAGGTAGGGTGAGCAGGGGCAAGGCCAATACAGAGGTCTAGAGGAGAAGCAGCAGTGAACTGGATCAGGAGTGGTACAGAGGCACTGGAAAGAAATGGCCAGATTGGGGGATGACTCAGGAGAAACAATTCACAGGACTTAGTGAGGAGTTGGGAGTGGGAATGAAGGAGAAGTAATTGCTAAAGGAATTCCCCAGGGTTTCATGCATGTGCAACCTGCCACCATTCACTAAAACAGAAATAACAGTGAGAGAAACACACACACAAATACACCCACACCCACACCCACACACCCCACACGCACCCCCCCCACACACACACACCCACACACACACATTTCAAGTCAGGAGTTGAGGGGAGGATTGACTATTTCACTGTTCTGTCTCTCATAGTCTCCCCACTCTTTTCTTCTCTTCTCTCATAGTAAAAGGGAAAGTAAACATGATTTTCCGTGAACAGATAGATAAGCATTCAAATAGAGAGCTTATGGAACCATTCTGAAGTTGTTTCTGCTACGTCTAAAAAATGAAACAAAATTAAAACCCCTCCAGAAAATAAGTGTTATTCCACCTTATTTGAAGCTCTGATCTATGCTTGTCAATTATTGGGATATATTTTAAGCTACATGCTAAACATCTCCATAGACAAAGC
Source organism: Lepus europaeus (assembly GCF_033115175.1). Classification (NCBI taxonomy): domain Eukaryota; kingdom Metazoa; phylum Chordata; class Mammalia; order Lagomorpha; family Leporidae; genus Lepus; species Lepus europaeus. Next base: position 100,224,126 of record NC_084827.1, on the reverse strand, counting down.
AAGTTCACAAACAGATTCACTTCTGAGGTGGTTGTTTATTGTTGCTGCTTTAAAGTCCTCTGCACCTCGCACCGGTCAGTCGGGTGCAGCGCATCTTCTCACTGCACACTTGGTGGCCTGGCCCTCCAGAGGCAGCTGGTGCCCTGGATCAGACCTCACTCACGATTGCTTCACCTCCCCAGGGCAGAGGGCTGGGGGGATTCTTGGGCTGCAAGAGCAGCCGTCAAGGAAGTGAGTCTTTTCTCAGGAGGGCCTGGCAAGTGGGTGCTAGAGTCTTAGCCTCAGTCTCTCCTGCCCTGGGCCTCCCAGTTGGTGCTGTCTGTTAATTGACCGTGCTCATGGACATGAACACAGACCCTACTATGCACCAACCCTGTCGGCGCCCTAGGAAGCGCCAGAGGACTCGCTTTCACGTTGGTGCGCTGCTCCCTGGCTCCGGGCGCCACGCCCACAGGGACCGCAGTCTCCACTTCAGCGTCTTGCATGGCCAGGCACCCGGGTGGGGTGGCATGCCCCAGGACCCTTGTTCGTGTCCAAAATGACTTCCTGCTCTCCCGGTGGATCCCGCTTCCCTCCGAGCCAGGGAGCACGGTGGGCAGCCTGCACTAGGCACCACCTCTTCTGTGAGCGCTCTGCTTCTGCCCCGCCCCTCATCTGCGCCGTTCTGCTTTCTCAGACCCCTTTTTGCCGTGCAAAGGGAATTCTTGAAATTAAATAAAAGGTATCCAGATTGCAGACTGCAAAAAAAAAAAAAAAAAAAAAATCCCAAAAAAACCATTCCTTGCACAGAAGCAGGACAGGACAGTTCATATTCAATCAACCTAGGATCTGTTGCCTACCAGGGAATCTTGTGCCTTCAGCCAGATGTAACAATGGTCCCAGCATCTACACAGTCTGCATCAGAGTTTGAATTATAGTTTATTTCCGCCTCAACCATATACACACATGTATATAGCATTACATCCTATACAAGTTTGCAAACTCATCCACCATCCATTCTTTCTACCTCCTAAGGATGTCAAATTCAGAAGAGCCTCCAGGGTGGAATCAAATCACAGAAAGCAAGGGAAGGGCAGTGTCTCAACAAGACCTGCCTCAAGATCATCCAAAGGAATTACTTCAAACTCATGCACTCAAGTTCGATTGGTATTAATTCCTCAGCCTATTTGGTTAATGTTGAAATTAAAAGAAATATGCAGCCTCCTCAAAACACATTTCCTTAAAAGAATAAAAGACTGCCAGAAGGAAATTTAGTCACTTGTGCTTTCTAAAGAAAATTATCTCTCCTTGCATTACTGAGGGTTTTCATTTGAAAATAAATGTAACTCAGAGTTGTTATATTCCATGATAAAAAAAAATCACAAACATAGGCAAATGTAAGCCTCTCATCTTATTCTGTAATGTGTTGAAATCACGCAGGGGTAAAAAAGAAGTATGGTCATATTTCCCTAAGGATAATTCTTCCATATAGACCTACATTGCACTTATACTTTTTTTGGTAAATATTTTGAATGTGCATGATCAATTTCTGTCACTTATCCAACACCTAGAAGTGCCTGACAATGTTCGAACATGAATTTCTGGATTGATTTCAGAAACAGTGACTGGTAACTGTATCTACAAATGGCTGCTCTATTTTGATGTGAGCTTAATTAGTGCTGCATATGAAACTCCAAATGTCACAATCTAGGAGTTTTCAAATGTTAATTATTAGGCTGATTTAGTTAACTTGTTCTAAAATGAAATTTGAATTTAATTTGATGTGGGTATTAAATTCATTTATAATAAATTCATTTTTTAAGATAAAGGGATTTCATAAAATCTATCATGATTTTAGTGTGTGGATGAAAACTATATGAAAATGCCACATGTAATAGATGTTTTGATGTTAAACCTGAGCTACACATATGAAGGGGAGGGTTGAGCTGCCCAGTTAGGATGTCTGTTTTCGAAGTCCAAGGCGCTGCTTGATGAAGTTGGAGATTAGAAGCTGAGGCCGTTGCTGGTACTCCACCAGGACATCATGGGGCAAGTTGATCTGGTCACAGTCAAGTCTGTCGAGAAGTGTCACACAGACCACAGCAGCTGGAAGAGCAAGTAACAAGATGACTGACACAAATGAGTGTATTTCTTTTTATGAAAACGTTAGCCAAACATCCCAACATCCACAGTACATGTACTTTGTGTTGTACTCTTTAATTTAGAAACAAATCCAGGAACTCTTGTCTTCTGTAATTGCTATTTCTATACAAGTCCCCCAATCATTTCATTTAAATAAGTTAACTGAACTTACCATGGACACACCTCCTCCCCTCTTCCTCCATAATTGATTAGATTAGGGCTCAGGAAAGCATTATGTTGAAGAAAGAACAAGGAGGGATATTTGCCATCCAAGACATTCAACCTTCAGCCTTTTATCCTATTTCATTCCTAGAGAAGGCTCTTCCTATTTAAAGCTATAACTGGAGAGCTAGCCATTATTCCTGAGGTGACATTTTACATTTTGGTGTGTTTGAGTTTGCCTGCTGCAACACTTGCTGAAGAGGAAACTAAATAAAGGAGATAGGGAATGCTGAGCCAGGAAATACCCATAAAGGTGAACATTGATCTTCATGAAAATTGATAAGGAAAATATGAAATAAAAAGCTTAAACATGAAAATCAGCTCCACGAAAGAGCAAATGGATTAGCACTTAATTTCTTTAAAAAATGGAATAAGATCTTATGAAAAATAAGAAGACAGGGAAAAATGAACAAAACCTTTTCTAAAAAAATAAAATTCTCATTATTGAAGCATTGCCAGGAGGGTAGTGTCTGGCCTGTTTGTTGCATTAAAGCTAGAGAGAAAAATTGGGTTCCATATCTTTGTCAGTCTCACATCAAATCTGTGATTTCAGGGGATATGATTATTCACATTGAAACTGGTTGCTACCACTTGTACTTGATCCTAGTGGGATAATCTTCATCATTTTCAGGAGAATTTCAGTGCATGTGGGAATTAGGTGTGTCTACATTAACAAGGTTTGAGATTATGAAGATAGAGTTGGACATGAGCATAATAGTTCCTTATTTTACGTCAGTCCTACTTCAGGCTTTTTTGTATGTTCTGGAGTTGGGGAGAAGTGTGGTACAGTTATAATAGTACATGCTATCCTTGACTCTATTTTTAATCAAGATAATTGCACATATTCATGGGATATGACATGATGTTTTGACATACACATACATTGTATAAAGATTCAATCAAGCTCATTAACTGATCCATCTCTTTATCTACTTATAATTTTTTTGGTCGGTGAGAACCATTAAAATCTACTCTTCTAGTGATTCTGTAATATATGTTATTAGTAACTGGAGTTACTGTGCTGTACAATTATCTCTAAAACTTATTCCTCTTAACTGAAACTGTACCATTTGGCCAACATCTTCCCATACCCTCAGTTTGCCCACCTAGTCCCTGATAACCACTATTCTACTCTCTAATTCTATGAATTTGACTTCTTTAGAATCCAGATATCAGTGAAATCAAGCAGTATTTATTATTTTGTGCTTGGTTTATTTCACATAATGCCCCCAGGTTCATCCATGTTGTAACAAATAACAGATTTTTTTTCTTTTTAAAGACTGAAGAGCATTCTGTTGTGCACATGAGTACATATCACATTTTGTTTGTCCATTTATTTATTGATGGGCACTTAGATTGATTTCATGTCTTGACTATTTTGAATAATGCTACAATGGATAGGAGGGCAAACTTCCCTTGACATACTGATTTAAATTCTGTTGGAAACATAAGGATATTCAAAAGCTTCATGAAGACTGGAATTAAAAGATAAGTTTATTTGGGTACCAAAATAATTAAAATCCCTGCATAGTTTTTTTTTCTTTTAATAATACACATTTTCCACAAACTTTTTGAAGACCTCTAATGAACTCAGAAGTGAGCTAACTTTATCATATACTAGTTCTATTTTTAGTTATTTGAATAAGTTCCATATAGTTTTCCACAATGGGCATATTAATTCCCACCAATAGCATACAAGAGTTTCCTTGTTCCCTATTTTTACATTCTTGTTAGCATTCATTCTTTTTAAAACAGCCATTTTAACAGGTGTGAGATGACACCTCATTGTTGTTTTAATTTGCATTTCCTTGGTGATTAGTGATATTGAACATTTATTTTTTTTTTTTTTGGACAGGTAGAGTTATAGACAGTGAGAGAGACAGAGAGAAAGGTCCTCCTTCCATTGGTTCACTCCCCAAATGGCCACTATGGCTGGTGCTGTGCCGATCCGAAGCCAGGAGCCAGGCGCCTCCTCCTGGTCTCCCATGTGGGTGCAGGGGCCCAAGCATTTGGGACATGCTCCACTGCCCTCCTGGGCCACAGCAGAGAGCTGGACTGGAAGAGGAGCAATCGGGACTAGAACCCGGTGCCCATATGGGATGCAGGCACTGCAGGCAGAGGATTAACCAAGAAAGCCACAGTACCGGCCCCAATATTGAACATTTTTACATATATATATTGGCCTTGTGTATGTTTTCTTTTGAGAAATGTCTATTCAGTTCATTCACTTATTTGTTAATTGGGCTATTTGCTTTCTTAATATTGAGTTATATGGATTCTTTATGTAATTTGGATATCTCATAACCTTATCAAATAGATGTTTTGCAAATATTTTCTCCTAATTGTGTTATCTTTTTGTTTGGTTTAGTTTTTGCTACATTGTGGGCATTTATGATGTTATTTAATCCTCATAGCTGTGCCATGAACTAAGTATTGTTTTTGTTCCTTTTTGACAGATGATGAAATGAGGGTTTAGAGAGGTCAAACAAATGGCCCAGTATGACACACTTGTAAACAGCCAATCAATTCCCTGCTTCCTAAAGTGCTGAGGCGAGTTGTCCCTTCTATCCACTCTTCCCCTGTGCGGGTACATGGTGAACCCTTAGGCAACCCTGCTCTGCCCTGTCGGTCAAACTGACCCTCTTGCTCAGTGAAGTGAAAAGCAATGAACATATTCAACTTGAGCTGAGTCAAGTATTTCATCAGTAGGACCCTATTTATTTAAAATTCACTGGGTTGTAAAAGCAACTTGGCTGAAACAGGTAAACAAGCAAGTGGAAGAGCTGGAAACTTCCATGTGCCTTTCAAGTTAATGATCAGCAAGTCTGTGAAGCCTGACATGGGCTGGCAGTGCAGGGAGAGTTGAAAGTCCTCCTTTAATCTGTCACTTGGCAGAGGATGCTAGGAAACCAAAGCTCTGTACTTGTCACTTTACTGTTCTTCCTGGATTTCCAGGGCAATGCCCAAGTTGGAAAAGAACAGGTCAGAGCCATCTCAGTGGTGTTTTCTTGACCCCGTAGAACCCATTAACAAGCAGCTTATGATAATCTTGTCACCTCAAATTATTATTTCCATGAGCAATTAAAAGGGACTAATTACCCAAAACAGTTTGTCGAAATTAAGCCTGACAGCTTTGTGACCATAATCCTCAGATTAGGCAGCAAAGATGGCTCCTGGGGAGGGAGGGACACTTAGTGACCCAGCTGTCACCAGGAGGCTGTTTCCTAACTGACCTGAGGCTGCAGTGCAGTGGGGACTCACAGATCTCAACATGGAGAGTAAAGAGCTGCACCAGAAATACACAGTGATTCACAGCTCTTGGGCATCAATTATAGGCTCCTGGAGAATCTGATGAAAGTCTTAATTGGAATCTCCTTGCACACACACATACATACATACACACACAGCACATGGAACTATACACACAAAATATGTGTGTATAATTTCAGGGGTCCAACAGCCCCCTAAAGCCTTATCCATGAGTCCTATTGACTGCCACTTCAACCTTACTTCTCTGATCCAGAATGAACTTTGATTAAGGTTTTCCCATGGAAAGGGAAGCAAAGCTGACGACTAATGCCCCACGCACAGCAGAAGCCTTTGGAAAGTGGGAAAGCAGCAAAGTTAGCGTCAGAGTTCTCAGCCTGGTCTATTTGCTCCTCTTCCAGGTTTCCTTGACTCTTTTCATACTTAGCCCCCATTGCCTCTCAAGGGTTTGAGCTTATTAAGCAAATACCATTTTTGCTCTCTCTGTGCCTACTGTATAAATCATAGAAATTATTTTTAATCAACAACCCAGAAACTTTGTACCATACAGCTCTCTCCAGAGACATTAATCTCAGACTTAGCTGCATATCACAAACCAGGTTAAGAAAATTTATATTTAAAGGGGCGAGACAAGACTAAGTGTCACACAAACAATGTTCCTTTTGGGTTGGTGTTTCTCAGAATATGTACCCCTGACCACCTATATCAGAAACAATAGCTAATTTTTCAAGTTCTGAAATTGCATTGCAGATAAGCAAAACTATAATGAGGGGTGGAGATTGGGAGAGGCCAGTAAACCTGATGAAAAAGTAAATCCAGTTAAATCATTTTCACACTAATGGTTGGGAACTATTGCTTTAAAGATTTTAATCTATCGCTGGGTAAAATCATGTTAGCAGAACTGTACATACCCAAACCCTAACTCATTAAGTCCTCCAAGAATTGCTGAATTAGACACAATCACGATTTTATATTATATCCCTCAAAGAATTAATGTTAATCCTATATCTGTTGTAAAACTATTACTAAAGACACTGCCTATTATAATATCACTGATAACTTCATTATTTAGCATAAAGTATAACATTTAGATAAAGTTTTTATGATGAACTATAAATGCTCACATAAAAGAGGGCTGTAGAACTCTAAGTGTGTTCATTTTCATCATGGCCTCCATGAAACCCAGAGCTAGATCTAAGAATCTGGTATTGCAGTTTTGGGTAACTTCTTTAATATTGAGATCTCTCCATCCACATTTTCAAACAAATGCCTCTTATTCTTGTTATCTTTTTCTACATGATGTGATTATGCCTTCCTCTTTGATGGAATTCTGCCTCTAATGCTTTTTTTAGATGGAGGAGAGTACAAGTCATCTTTCCATAGATAAATACGTGACGTTTTCACACCTGGTGGAGTAGTGGAGGAACATCTCTGTTCTAGTCCATCTCTGTTTCAAACTGTGTTTCCTTAGGAAAGTCTGTTACATCTCTGGACCTGATTTCATTCTCTGAGAAAGGAGCAGGAGAGATCTCAAATCTCCTCAAGTTCACAGCTTCCAGTCTGTGTGCTTCATATCATCTTGTCATGCAAGCATGACTGTGGTCTCATCTCTAGGAGGTTCAGCTGCAACCATGGGCACTTGAGATTCTGACAGATGCTGGATCCCAACCAGAGATGACTCATGATAGGCAGAAGGTGGATCCTGATGTGCTGGGAACGGCATGTAGACTTAGACAGGAGGAACCCAGAAGCCTCACAGGAGTCATAGCAGGGGAGTGGTGAATCACATGTGAAACAACCACACAAGGAGACCCAAGATGGCTGAATAGTGAGAAGCCACACTGACCTCAACCACTAAAAGATAACAAAAACAAACAAACAAACAAAAAAACGAAGGACCATGTTCCCATGTGAATGACCGACAGAAATATTCAGCTAACAAGTGACAGAACAGAGACCCTGGAACAGTGTGGAAAGGAAATATAAAGGCTGATATGCTTGGCCATGCTGCCAGCCAATCCTGCATCTACGCAGCTGGCTGCTGCCTGGGAAATGCTGTCTTCCACAGATGAGGTAGGAAGAGGTTGCCATTATGCCCTGACAGCAGCACCTTTAACTGAAGGAAAATTCCACAGTCCCCAGTGACTTCAAGTGCAGCCTTAGGAGCTTACTGGTGTCTGAGCAGCTACTTCGCTCCAAAAAGTGAAGACATATTGCCTCCCTCACCTCTCACTTTCCCAAAGTTCCAGTCTCAATGGGATGTGGCACAGTCCATGCTGAAATATGCTCTGGCTCAGCAGACAGCACCCAATCATTCTGCTACCAGAAGTGACCAGAACCAGAATCAAGGCAAGTTACAAAGCTGAGAGCACACCCCTGCGTCTTACAACTGTGAGAGCCCTGGGCATATGCACCAGAGCTGTGCTCACCCACTCTACATAATCCAGGGGGGTTTCCCCTCAACTTCTGGGGCTAGCACCAGCAGCAGTCCATGAAAAATCCAGACCCAATTGAAGAAGTTCCCTCTACATCTCCTAACTCATAGTGCTGGAAGTCCCAAGCACAAACCCCAGCATCACCCTTGCATGCTGTGCAAGAATTGGAGGTACTTCCATCTGTGCCTTAAGAACTGAGATGATAGTATTATAATATGTGAAGTAGTTCACAATCACTTACAATATCTAGAGTGCTCTACCTCATCACTGTACTTCAGGCAGGTGGTCCCCATCATCCCCAACACCTGTTTCTACCCTGGGAGCTCTGGGTAATGACCCCACTGTATCTTGCAACACCAGGACTGTAACAATCAGCACTAATTTCCTCAACCCCACTGGAATTTACCTGGTGGTACCTAGGGAAGAACTTGACTGCATTCCACCTCTCCAGACCCACCCATACCTGCCAGTGCAAAATCTCCTGCATACCTTATATTCACCCTGTAGGACTAGAGCAGAATTCAGTTCACATCTTCTAGGCCTGGGACTATGGCTCTTGATGTTATAAGCCTTAGCCCTAGTTGAACTCTCCTAGCAGGACCTGGGGAAGGTTCTATCCACATTATACAGTCCTAGAACCACAGCTTTTTGTGCTACAAGCCCCGGCATCGCTCAGACGTGCCAGTGGGATGAGGAAAGTCTCCTTTATGTGCATCAGTATCAAGAATAAGACCCTGTCTATAACAAGGCCTAGTGTAACTGACACTCTAGACTCTCAGGTCTGAAGATATACATGTTAAGAAGCCCAAATTCACCTTAAAGTCATAATTCCACTCCTAGAAACTATTGTGGTGTTACTTATAGACACAGCTTACATTGATTAAAGAAAAAGAAACCACTCAGAGCTTACATTTCTGGGCTCACCTGGAATCAAAGCCAAAGCAGTAAGTCAAGTGATGCTTTCCATTTCATCAGATGTGTGGAAATCAACATAGGGACACAGGAAACATGAAGAAGCAAAGTAGTATACCACCAAAAGAACATAATCGTTCTCCAGAAATGGATTCAAACCTGAAGGAGATCTACAAAATGCTAGAAATAGAATTCAAAATAGCGACTGTAAGGAAACTCAATGTGATGCAGGAGAATACAGACAGCTTAAAGAAATGAGGAAAACTATAAGTGACAGGAATGAAACATTCACTAATGAGATCAAAATCATTAAGAAAACCAAACAAATTTTGGAGGTGAAATCTTCAATCGATGAAATAGAAGAAACAATTGAGAACTTCAACAACTGAATAGGGAGAATAAAAGAATTTCTGGGCCGGCGCCGCAGCTCACTAGGCTAATCCTCCGCCTTGCGGCGCCGGCACACCGGGTTCTAGTCCCGGTCGGGGCACCGATCCTGTCCCGGTTGCCCCTCTTCCAGGCCAGCTCTCTGCTGTGGCTAGGGAGTGCAGTGGAGGATGGCCCAGGTCCTTGGGCCCTGCACCCCATGGGAGACCAGGAGAAGCACCTGGCTCCTGCCATCGGAACAGCGCGGTGCGCCGGCCGCAGCGCGCTACCGCGGCGGCCATTGGAGGGTGAACCAACGGCAAAAGGAAGACCTTTCTCTCTGTCTCTCTCTCTCACTATCCACTCTGCCTGTCAAAAAAAAAAAAAAAAAGAATTTCTGAACTGGAAGACAGGGCTTTTGAAGTAACCCAACCAGACAAAAATAAAGAGAAAATAGTTTGAAAGAACAAAGAAAGCCTATGTGAAATATGGTATACCATTAAATGACCAAATATTCACATTTTAAAGATTCCTGAATGAGAAGAAAAGAATAAAGTTGTAAAGGATCTACTAAATGAAACAATAGTTGAAAACTTCCCAAATCTTAAAATGGGCCTGGACATCCAGTTGTAGAAAGCTCAAAAGACCCCAAGAAGACTCAATGAAAAAAGATCTTCTCCAAGGCATATTGTAGTCAAATTGTCAAAAGTTAAGGACAAGGAAAGAATTCTAAACAAAGTAAAAGAAAAGCATCAAGTTACATGTAAAGGAAAACCAATTAGAATAACAATAGATTTCTCAGCAGAAACCCTACAAGCCAGAAGAGAGTGGGATGATATATTCAAGATCTAAAAGTGATTATTTTTGATGTTTGTATTTGTGAGACCAACATCACTCTAATACTAAAGCCAAACAAAGACGCACACAAAAATAAAACTATAGACCTATATCCTTGATGAACATAGATGCAAAAATTCTCAACAAAATACTTGCAAACCACTTCGAAAACCACATCTAAAGGATCCTACATCATGATCAAGTGGATTTATAAAAGGCTAGTTCAACATTCACAACAATCAATGAATGTCAAATTATGAAAACAAAATCCATATAGTCACCTCAATAGATACAGAGAAAGCAGTTGATAAAATTCAACATCCCTTCATGATAAAACCCCTCCAGAAATTAGGTATTGATGGAACATACATGAAAATTATAAAGGTCATATATGACAAACCAATTATCAATATCATAGTGAATGGAGAAAAATCTGAAAGCATTTTCCCTCAGATCTGCAACAAGATAAGAATGTCCACTTTCATTACTCCTAGTCAACATCATATTTCAAGTATTAGCAAGAGCAATTAGGGAGGAAAAAGAAATAAAAGGCATCAACATTGGAAAGGAGGAAGTAAAAAAAAAATCTATGTTTGCAGATGACATCATCTTGTATGTGAAAAAACCTAAACACTACACCAAAAGCCTGTTACAACTGATAAGCCAATTCAGTAAAGTTACAGATAATACAATCAATATACAAAAAAAAATGTAGCTTTTCTATATGCCAATGATGAATTCATTAAAAGAGAAATCAAAACAGAAATCTCATTCACAATAGCTACAAAAATCAAATACATAGGAATAAATTTAACCAAAAAAGTGAAAGATCTCTGCAATGAAAATTATGACATTGATGAAAGAAATAATCAAGAAGACAAAAAAGGAAAAGATATTCCTTGCTCATGAATTGGAAGAAGTAATATCATTAAAATATCCATGTTACCTAAAGCAATCTACAGATTCAATATAATCCCTATCAAATTATCAATGAAATTTTTTCTAAAATTAGAACAAAAAAATCCTAAAATTCATATGGAATCATAAAAGACCCAGAATAGCCAAAATGATCCTGAGCAAAAGAAATCAAGTTGGAGGCATCATAATACCTGACATTATACTATATACTAAAAGCTATAGTAATTAAAATAACAAGGTTATTGGCATAATCCAACACATAGATCAACAGAATAGAGAGCCCAGAAATTAATCCATGTACATACAGCCAACTTCTTAGATAAGCCCCCCAAAGCACAGGAAACAAAAGCAATACTAGACAAATGGTATTCTGTTAAACCATAAGCTTCTACACACCAAATGAAACAATTAATAGAGTGAAGAGGCAGCCGACAGAATGGGAAAAAATATTTGTGAGCTACCTATCAGACAAAGGATTCATATTCGGAATCTATTAGCACTTCAAAAAACTCAACATCAAAAAGCAAACAATCGAGTTAAGAAATGAGCAAAGAACCTCAACCAATAGTTCTCAAAAGAGGAAATACAAATGGCCTACAAAGGTATGATAAATGTTCAACATCACTAGCCATCAGGAAATACCAATCAACACCAAAATGAGATATCACCTCTCTCCTCAGAATGGCAATTAACCAAAAGACAGAAAGTAACAAATACTGGTGAGGATGTGGAGAAAGGGGAACTCTTATATACTATTTGTAGCAATGTAAACTAGGGCATCCACTGTGGAAAACTGTATGATGATTTCTTAAACTAGAATAGACTTGCCATATGTTCCGGTAATCCCACTACTGGGTATATACCCTAAAGACATGAACACATTGTATCAAAAATATAGCTGCACCACCATGCTTATAGCAGCACTGTACACAATAGCCAAAATATGGAACAAACTAAGGTATCAGAGGAATGGATAAAGAAAATGTGTGTGTGTGTGTGTCTGTATAATGGAATATTATTCCGCTATAATAAAAGAATGAAATTCTATCACTTGCATTAAAATGCTTGTAACTGAAGGACATCATGTTGAGTGAAATAAGCTGGGCAGAGATAGGCAAATATCACATGTTCTCTCTTATATGTGCAAACTAAAATTTTAAAAGAAAATTAAAAAGAAAACACAAAAAAGAAATGCCTGTGTGTACCAATATTGCTACTAACATAGTTTTATCAAACTTTGTTTTATATCTGATTGTTAAAAATATACAGTGCTATAATTTAATGATCTGTGATTATTTTAAAATTTACAGCATAAACAAAATGGAGGAATCTGTAAAACATCATGCTGAGTGAATTAAGCCAGTCCCAAAGGGACAAATAATCATATGTTCTCCCTGAACAGTGACAACTAACCGAGCACCAAAAAGGAAACCTGTTGAAGTGAAATGGACATTATGAGAAACAGTGACTTGATCAGCCCTTGCCCTGACTGTTGATGAACAACTTACTACTTTATCCCTTTTAGTATTTTTTTATTCTACTTAATACTATTGGTTGAACTCTTTAATTAACACACAATTATTCTTAAGTGTTGAAATTTAACTGAAAAGTGATCCCTGTTAAATATAAGAGTGGGAATAAGAGAGGGAGAAGATGTACAATTTGGCACATGCTCAATCAGACTTGCCCCAAATGGTAGAGTTAGAAACATGCCAGGGGATTCCAATTCAATCCCATCAAGGTGGCATGTACCAATGCCATCTCACTAGTCAAAGTGATCAGTTTCAGTTCATAACTGATCATAATGATAGGACTAAGAGTCAAAGGGATCACATAAACAAGACTAGTGTCTGCTAATACTAGCTGATAGAATTAAAAGAGAGAACGATCCAACATGGGAAGTGGAATACACAGCAGACTGATAGAATGGCAGATGTCCTAAACAGCACTCTGGCCTCAGAATCAGCCCTTAAGGCATTCAGATCTGGCTGAAAAGCCCATGAGAGTATTTCAGGCATGGAAAGCCAAGACACCCTGGCAAAAACAAAACAAAACAAAACAAAACAAAAACCTATATGAAAGATCTCTGCAAATGAGATCCCAGTGGAAAGAACAGGCCATCAAAGAAGGAGGTGCCTTTCTCTGAAGGGAGGAGAGAACTTCCACTTTGACTATGACCCTGTCTGAATAAGATCAAAGTCGGAGAACCAAAAGGCTTCCATAGCCTTGGCAACTCATGACTAGAGCCTAGGGAGATTACTGACGCCATAAACAAGAGTGTCAATTTGTTAAGTCAACAACAGGAGTCACTGTGTATTTACTCCTCATGTGGGATCTCTGTCCTTAATGTGCTGTACATTTTGATTTAATGCTATAACTAGTACTGAAACAGTATTTTACACTTTGTGCTTCTGTGTGGGTGCAAACTGTTGAAATCTTTACTTAATATATACTAAATTGATCTTCTGTATATAAAGATAATTGAAAATGAATCTCGATGTGAACGGGATGGGAGAGGGTATGGGAGAGGGGAGGGTTGCAGATGGGAGGGAAGTTATGGGGTGGAAACAGCCACTGTAATCCAAAAGCTGTACTTGGAAATTTATATTTATTAAATAAAAGTTAAAAAAAGAAAAAAATTTAGAGCATAAGAGTGAAATTTTTTTCCCTTTTGAATCCTTTAATTAAATTTTAATTTAACTCCTTTAAGTTTAGTAAGTCAATAGAATAGCAATTAATATTTTAAATCATGGCAATTCTTCGGAAATTCACATTTTTTCTCCATTCTCCATATTTATTTTTTTCCCAAAGAAACCTTTTATTTAAGGAATACCAATGTACAACTTTCAGAATATACTGATACTTCCCAATGTACTTGCCCTTCCAGTTACACCACCACCCCTCCTCCTCCTCCCTCTCCCATTCCTAGTCCCATTCTCCACTAAGATCCATTTTTTATTAACTTTATACACAAAAGAACAACACATACTAAGTAAAGAGTTCAACAATTTGCATGGAAAAAAATGTTCCTCAACAGTAAAGACAAGGGGTGTTCAAATTCATTGCATCTTGAAGTTAATCTCTCTCTTTTTTTTTTTTTTAAGAAAATTAACTTTAGGCCGGCGCCGCGGCTCAATAGGCTAATCCTCCGCCTAGCGGCGCCGGCACACCGGGTTCTAGTCCCGGTCGGGGCACCGATCCTGTCCCGGTTGCCCCTCTTCCAGGCCAGCTCTCTGCTGTGGCCAGGGAGTGCAGTGGAGGATGGCCCAAGCCCTTGGGCCCTGCACCCCATGGGAGACCAGGATAAGCACCTGGCTCCTGCCATCGGAACAGCGCGGTGCGCCGGCCGCAGCGCGCTACCGCGGCGGCCATTGGAGGGTGAACCAACGGCAAAAGGAAGACCTTTCTCTCTGTCTCTGTCTCTCACTGTCCACTCTGCCTGTCAAAAATTAAAAAAAAAAAAAAAAGAAAAAAAGAAAATTAACTTTAAAGAAGAACCCAAGAATGATACTTCTTTTGTGAGCACTTAGACATAATTATAATAAAACTCTTTGAGGACAGAGATCCTGCATGTAAAGTTAGTGCACAGTGACTCCTGTTATTAACTCAACAATTAACACTCTTATATATGACGTCAGTGATCACCCAAGGCTCTTGACATGAGCTGTCATGGCCATGGAAGCCTTTTGAATCTACAAACTTCATTAGTATTTAGGCAAGGTCATAAGTAAAGTGGAAGTTCTCTCCTCCCTTCAGTGAAAAGTACCTCCTTCTTCAATGACCACTGGGGTCTCACCCACTGAGGTCCTTCATGCAGGACATAATTTTTTGCCACAGTGTCATGGCTTTCCATGTCTGAAATGCTATGAGTGAAATTAATAATATCTGTTCATTTGATTATTATTTATAGTTCTTGCCTATATTCCTGGAAAACTAGATTCTTTATCCTTTTTATTGCTGAACTCTTTATTAAGTGGAACATTAAACTTTGGACTATAATGTAAATTAAAAATTGGGTGAGAAGTATCATTATGCCCTTAAATTCGTATATATCAAATACATGAAATTTGTTCACTTTATATAAATAAAGAATGTTAAATAAAAAAATTATATTCCATATTAAAAAAAGTTATCTCAAAATTTTTTAAAAAGTGAGGGAGAGAAGGAGAGAGACAGGAAAGGAAATGTCATAATCCTGGAATTGTACGTTTGAACTACATTAAATCTGCTCTCTTTATGTGATAAACAAACAAAAATAACCACCAAAGGGTTGAATCAGTGGCCCTAAATGCTGCATTAATGTGTGAATGTGTCAACAGTAGGGAGGGACAATTAGAATAGAACATATGAGAATAGAGTTAAAATAAATTAAATAAACCTGTGGCATCTCGCCATGATTAAAAATGTGTGAAAAGTTACAAAGGAAGAAAAAACAAATTATTTTAAAATATTAACTTTGTAAAAGTAATAGGTAAATGAGTCACTACTTATATTTCTTGGATACAATGACAAATTTTCTTGGCAAACCAGTGGCTGCATACTATTGAGCAAGTGTCCACGTAATGTGTTTTCTGATTGCAGCACCAACTCTCTTGGTATATACACAGCACTCAGGCTTTGTTTGCTGAAGTAGCACAAATATCTGCTCACACAAGTAAAATATAAAAATCTGCATTGACTTTTTTTTCCATTTTCTCTTTTTTTAACTTTTATTTAATGAATATAAATTTCCAAAGTACAGCTTATGGATTACAATGGCTTTTTCCACCCCATAACTTCCCTCCCACCTGCAACCCTCCCCTCTCCCGCACCCTCTCCTATCCCGTTCACATCGAGATTCATTTTCAATTATCTTTATATACAGAAGATCAATTTAGTATATATTAAGTAAAGATTTCAACAGTTTGCACCCACACAGAAGCACAAAGTGTAAAATACTGTTTCAGTACTAGTTATAGCATTAAATCAAAATGTACAGCACATTAAGGACAGAGATCCCACATGAGGAGTAAATACACAGTGACTCCTGTTGTTGACTTAACAAATTGACACTCTTGTTTATGGCGTCAGTAATCTCCCTAGGCTCTAGTCATGAGTTGCCAAGGCTATGGAAGCCTTTTGGTTCTCCGACTTTGATCTTATTCAGACAGGGTCATAGTCAAAGTGGAAGTTCTCTCCTCCCTTCAGAGAAAGGCACCTCCTTCTTTGATGGCCTGTTCTTTCCACTGGGATCTCATTTGCAGAGATCTTTCATATAGGTTTTTGTTTTGTTTTGTTTTGTTTTGTTTTTGCCAGGGTGTCTTGGCTTTCCATGCCTGAAATACTCTCATGGGCTTTTCAGCCAGATCTGAATGCCTTAAGGGCTGATTCTGAGGCCAGAGTGCTGTTTAGGACATCTGCCATTCTATCAGTCTGCTGTGTATTCCACTTCCCATGTTGGATCGTTCTCTCTTTTAATTCTATCAGCTAGTATTAGCAGACACTAGTCTTGTTTATGTGATCCCTTTGACTCTTAGTCCTATCATTATGATCAGTTATGAACTGAAACTGATCACTTTGACTAGTGAGATGGCATTGGTACATGCCACCTTGATGGGATTGAATTGGAATCCCCTGGCATGTTTCTAACTCTACCATTTGGGGCAAGTCTGATTGAGCATGTGCCAAATTGTACATCTTCTCCCTCTCTTATTCCCACTCTTATATTTAACAGGGATCACTTTTCAGTTAAATTTCAACACTTAAGAATAATTGTGTGTTAATTAAAGAGTTCAACCAATAGTATTAAGTAGAATAAAAAAATACTAAAAGGGATAAAGTAGTAAGTTGTTCATCAACAGTCAGGGCAAGGGCTGATCAAGTCACTGTTTCTCATAATGTCCATTTCACTTCAACAGGTTTCCTTTTTGGTGCTCGGTTAGTTGTCTCTGATCAGGGAGAACATATGATATTTGTCCCTTTGGGACTGGCTTATTTCAATACACAGAAAACTTTATACTAAGTAAAGAGCTCAACAATTTGCACAGAGGAAAAAAAAATTGCTCCTCAATAGTCAAGGGCTGTTTAAAGTGCACTGACATTTAATAGCACACTTTTGGGCTCTTCTGTCCAAAGACTATGAACCTCCTGTCTTAATGGGGAAGCTGTTAGAAAGAGGCAGCTCATCATGGTGAAAAGGGGCCTCTGGCCAGAGGAAACAGGGCCCACATTCCAGCTGGCTAGCTCTCAGCAGGTGGGAAAGCGACTTAGCCTAGCATCTCTGGGTTACATGGCTGTTTCTCTTGTAAGAGGGAAAAAGCTACAATCTGTTGCCTTGTAGCCTCATGGAATAATTTCTCAAAATCCTGACTTTATATCCATCTTAGGACTAAGAACTTCTCCAGCTCTGAACTGAATATAATCTTTAATCCTTGTTGTAATTCGTTTTTTACTTTATCAGGGATCACTGTGTAGTTCCCAGAGCCCAGTGTCTTTTCATTGCCAAAAACAGCAGAAGAATATAAAAATGGATTAAAGTCAAGATTCTGATCCCTTTCATCAGCCTCTAATAAAGTAGTATTATGTAGACTGTGTATATCCCCAGTTACAATTATCTATCAAAAGATATAGCACTGAATTCTTCCTTTATTCTAATGAAAATCTACTGTGAGGCTGTAAACAACTGAAGACACAGAAGAAAATTTAATCTTAGACAAATATGCTATTTCATGTATTACTCTATAAACAGGCATCAAGAGACAGCACTGTCTTAAAAAAAACACATGCCAACGAACATACTTATCACAGGTTCACAGTGCAAAAGGATTAGCCTATTTAATCAGAATGTTAGGGGTTTGATTTAAGTAAATTTCACTTTAAGAGAAGGGCAGATTGAGTGCGCTGTAAAATGAGAGATTAATACACTCCTTCAGCACTGCACAGTGCTTCTGTTCTACAGGTTTGCATTATTCTGAAGGTTCAGCTTTTTGACGTTGAATAATTTGATGAATCTTCCTGTTTGCATTTACCAGAATCTTTGTTACAGCCACATTGGGTTCCTAGTATTCTTGTCCAGGATACCAAGGTTAGTAGAGCAACAGTAACTGATGGGTGTCATTGGCAGTATAAGAGCAGTTGTCCACTTAATTAACTATCAAGAGACCTAAGGACTATATGGACCTTTAAGCAAAGGGAAACTTTGACCTGTTTGGACTACTGGGGTTCCTAAGTATCTTAGACAATTCCAAGCCATCCATGTGACCAGGGGATGAAGGATCAAGCTTGTGTGGTGCCTTCATCAGACATGAAGTGAGTCTAGTAGCCATTCTTTTCGTCCATCCATTCAGCAAATCTTTATTTAATACCTCATATGGCAGACATTATTCTAAATGTGGTGGATTTAGCAATAATAAGCTGGGTCCCTGTTATTATAGCATTTTTGTTCTAATGGAGAGAGATCACAAATATTAATGCAAGAAGATATATATTTATTAAGTAATGCATAAAGTAAGTAATATAGAAACTAATCACAATGATAGCCAATATGGTGCAGAGAAATGTAGACTGATACAAGTATGAGTAATGAGTTTGGGTATTCATGCAAAGCTTCCTTTCTATCCATTTTAGGACTAAGAACTTCTAACTAACTGGGGGGAGGTGAGAATTAAGGGGAGATCTGGCATTAATTATGAAGATAAGAAGTAGTGGTAGAGTAGGCTTTGACATAGTGATTAAGACACCAGTTAGGGTACCGATAGTCCATATCAGAGTATGGGTTTGGGTCCCAGCTTCCTTTCTAATTCTAGCTTCCTGCTAATGTGCACCTTACAAGGCAGCGAGTGAAAGCTCATGTAGGTGGGTCTAACACCTACATGGGAGACAATGGTGGAATTCTGTCCTCCTCGGCATTTGAGGAATGAAACAGAGGATGGCAGTGCTCTTTTTTCATTCCTTTTCACTCTGCCTCTTAAAGAAATATACAAATAAATATTTTAAAAAGTAGTGGGGTAGGAATTTAGCCTAGTAGTTAAGGTACCTGCTTCCCTCTTTACAGTGCTTAGGTTTGCTTCCCAGTTCCCACTCCTGATTCCAAATTCCTGCTAATGCAGACTTTGGAAGACAAAGGTAATGGTGCAAGTAGTTGAGTTCCTGCCACCCACGTGGGAACTTGGATTGAGTTCCTAGCTCCCAGCCATGACAGATATTTGAGGAGTGAATCAGTAGATGGAAGCTCTCTCAATCTGTCTCTCTGTCTGTCTGCCTCTCTCTGTCAAATAAATAAATGAGCATAGGCCACAATTTATTGGATAAAACTCCAAAAGCACAGGCAACAAATGCAAAAATAGGTAGGATTACATCAAACTACGAAACTTCTACACAGCAAAGGTAACAGTCAGCAGAGTCAGACAGTGAATAGAATGGGAGGAAATATTGGCAAGCAATTCATTTAATAAAAGATTAATATCCAGAATACATAAGAAACTCAAAAAACTCAACAATAAAATAACAATCAATCCAGGTAAGAAATGGACATAGGATCTAAATAGACCTTTTCAAAAGAAATGCAAATGGCCACCAAACACATGTAAATATGCTCACTGTCACTAGCCATCAGGGAAATGCAAATCAAAACTACAAGGAAGCATCATTTCACTCCTTAGAATGGCTAGCATCAAAAAGACAAAACATAACACGCTGGTGAGGATGTAGAGAAAAGGGAACTCTTACACACTGTTGATGGGAATGCAAATTAGTACACTTTGGAGAACAGTATGAGGGTTCCTGAAAAAACTGGTACAGTGGCTAAGACACTGCATGGGATGCACATATCATATATCCAAGTGACTGAATTGGAGTTTTGGCTCCACTACTAATTCCAGCTTACTGCTAATATACACCTTGGGCGGTAGCAGTAATGATTCAAGTAGTTGGGTCCCTGCCACCCATGTGAGAGGGTTCAGCCTAGCCCAGTCAGCTGTTGTGGGCATCTCGGGAGTGAATCAGCAAATGGGAGACAGCTCACTTGCTCTTTCTCTGTCTTTTAAAGAATAAACTAAAAATAGATCACTATATGCCCCAGCAATGCCATTTCCATGTATATAGCTGAAGGAAATGATATGGATATGGAAGCAATATTTGTATCCCTATATTCATTGTAGTATTACTCACAATGGCCAATACATGGAATTAATCTAGGTGTCCATCAGTGGATGAATAGATAGAGAAAATATGGTATCCACACACAATGGAATATTATTTGCAGCAAAATCAATGAAGCTGGAGATCTTCATATCAAATGAAATAAAGACAAATACCATGAGATATGAACGGTTAAAAATTATATGCATGTATAGAAGTGTGGTTTATATGTGAGCATATATATTTGCTTATTTGTATTTTATCTGAATATATATATTTGATAAATATATTTGATCTAATTACCAGAATCTGGGAATGGTGAAGTGAATGAGAATAGGTGGGAGCTTTATAATGGGGACCAAAACCCAGTAGGGTGAATGTATTGAGTTTCACAACAGAGTGGGATGATCATAGCATGCAATGAGGTATTATGTTCTGTATACAAACAGGAACAGAGGAGCTGCCAGGCGCCAAACACAAAGAAAATTGAAAAGCTAATTGCCTGGCATGAACAGTTTACCCTGTGTATGTGTGTTGAAATAGTATACTGTACTTCTTGTCAAGTCATTTATAAGGGAATTCCCCCTCCCACTAGAAACTGGCAGATTGATCAGCTGAAACCTTATAGGACAGGAGTGAATGGGATGAAATATTCAAAATCTTCAAAGTAAGACGCTGCCAGCCTAGCAAAGCTATCTTTCAAAATCTAAGAGAAATCAAGACTTTCCCTGACAAGCAAAAACTGAAAGAATTCCTTACCACCAGACTGGCCCTGCAAGAAACACTTAAGGGAGTCCTATATGAGAACTGAAATAAAGGTAACCAACATCAGGAAAACACACAGAAGTACAAATCTCAACAGCAAAGCACATTACACAAGAGAACAAGAAAAAAAAATGAATTATTCCTATTTATTTCTAGTTTTGACTTTTCTCTGGCTTTGATTTGCTACATATTTAGTGAAGGGTTTTTCCAACAGTATTAGGATTATAGTTGTATATTTTTTTCTTATATTCTTCAGGTTTTGCTATCAGAATTATGTTGGTCTCTTAAAATGATGTGGAAGGTGATCCTTCTCTATTTCCTGAAAGAATATATTATTGGGTTGTTGTTTTTGCTTTAAATGTCTAGTAGAATTCACCAGAAAAAATATTTAGACTTTTCATTATTTTTGGAAAATATGAAAGCATGAAATTAATTTTTTAAAGGTATATGGGGCTACTCAAAATTTTTTTCTTGGCATATCAGTTTTCTCAATTTGTTTCTAAAGAAATATGTGCATTCCATTTGTGGCCCAAAAGCAAATGATATCAGTCTATTGAAGATACATCTACACTCATGTGTTTATTCCTGCACTATTCATACTAATTAAGACACAGAATCAACCCATGTGTCATCAACCAATGGATGGATAAATAAAATTTGACATACATACTTAATGAACATTATTCAGCCTTATAAAAGGTTGAAATCCTGTCATTTGTGACAATGTGGATGAACCTAGAGGACATTACGTTAGGTTGAGATAACCCAGGCACAGAAAGACAAATACCACATGATTTCCTTTATTCGTGAACTCTAAAAAAGTTGATTACATTCAAGTTGAGAGTAGAATGCTGGTTACCAGTGAGTATAGAAAGAGGGTTGATGGTGAGGGAACTTGGGAGAGATTAGTTGATGGGTAAAATGTTAGCTAGGTTTGAGGAACAAATTCTGATGTTCCACTGTTTATTAGAGACTACAGTTAATAGCAATATATTTTTCAAAACAGCCAGGAGAGGATTTTTAATGTCCTCACCACAAAGAAATGATAAATATTTGAGGTTGTGGATATACTAATTACTCTAATTTGATCATTAGACAAGGTATACATGCATAGAAACATCACCTTGTATCCCATAAATACATATGTACAATTAAATGTCAATCAAAAATAAACAGCATTTGAAACTCAGAAATAGTATCCTGTACTTCTTAAAAATGTGCAAGTCTTACATGTTAGTCAAAAATTTAAAAATAAAAGAAGCAAAAGTAGTAAAACATGTGGAGTTAAGATCTCCTTGTGCCTAGCAGATGCAGAAATATCTGTTTCTACATTAATCTAAACCCAGTGAGTGATTGCTCTGAGGACAGTGGGCTCCTAAATGACCTTGTTTATATAAAATAGTGTTATTGACAAGCCAACATTGTCAACTAGCACATATGTGTGAACTCGGTTATGGAGTCGTCTGGTAGTACTAAAGAGACAGAAAAGGCAGTCAGTGAGGGTTGCCTGAAAAGACAGGATAGGGTGGACATCACTGACAGAGGCAGGGAGTAGGGCCTAGCAGCAGCAGTTCAAGAAGGTCAACAGCAGTCTGAGCTCTGAGCTTCCAGTGCAAAGTGAGATCTTTCTTCACACATCTTAGTGTTGGCACAGCCTCCCTAACTTCCTCTGTTGCTTGTGACTGTGCTCTCCGTACTTCCCCTAAGTAAGCTTTTCCAGGTCACCTAAAGTCTGTTGCAAATTAGGTTGAAATCAAAAGGTGCCAGATGCCAGCCTCCAAGCTTCGTTGTGCCATAGGGAAAGAATGTTATGAAGTGGTAGCGAGAGATAGGAACACAATAGCATCCTATGCATGATTGTTTTTTTTTTCCCCTATGTACTTGATGGCTGATCTTCCAGAAAGCAGGATACCAGGAATCTACCTTTTAAAACGCTGATGTCGAGGAAGAACACATTTCAGGTGCAGAGATCACTTTTCTCCCAACACTGCTGGCTTCTTGACATAAACCCTTTCCTCTTCCCAACTCGTCTCTGCTGAATTGGTTGCCCAGTGGTGAGCACCAAGGACTTGAATATCTTGTCAGAATGGGAAGCAGACACCAGAGAGGGAAACTATGGGTATCTTCAAGTTGGCCTGCTAAGCCAGGAAGATCTCAGAATAAATGCAAATGATGAGATACAAGTATATTAATTTTTATGTGAATTTGCAGAAATATAGAAGATGTTCACAATAGCCACAAACAACCAAATTCCTTGGAAAACACTTAACCAAGAACATCAAAGATCCTATGATGAGAATTACAAAATCTTAAAGAAATAGAAGAGGATACCAAAAAATGGAGAAATCTTCCATGCTCATGGATTGGAACAATCAATATCATCAAAATGTCCATTCTCCCAAAAGCAATTTGTAGATTCAATATGATGCCAATCAAAATACCAAAGACATTCTTCTCAGATCTGGAAAAAATGTTGAAATTCATATGGAGATACAGGAGACCTCAAATAGCTAAAGCAATCTTGTACAACAAAAATAAAGCCAGAGGCATCACAATACCAGATTTCAGGGCATACTACAGAGAAGTTGTTTTCAAAACAGCATGGTACTGGTACAGAAACAGATGGATAGACCAGTGGAACAGAATAGAAAAACCAGAAATCAATCCAAACATCTACAGCCAACTTATATTTGATCAAGGATCCAAAACCAATCCCTGGAGTAAGGACAGTCTATTCAACAAATGGTGCTGGGAAAACTGGATCTCCATGTGCAGAAGCATGAAGCGAGACCCCTACCTTACACCTTACATAAAAATCCACTCAACATAGATTCAAGATCTAAGCCTATGACCCAACACCAAATTATTATAGAACATCAGAGAAACCCTACAAGATAGAGACACAGGCAATGACTTCTTGGAAAAGACCCCAGAGGCACAGACAAAGCCAGAATTAACAATTGTGATTTCATCAAATTGAAGTTTCTGTACTGCAAAAGAAACAGGAAAGTGAAGAGGCAACTGGCAGAATGAGAGATATTTTTAAATTATGCAACTGATAATGGATTAATAACCAGAATCTACAAAGATCATGTAACTCCACAAAAATACAACCCACTTAAGAGATGGGCCAAGGACCTAAATAGATATCTTTCAAAAAAAATCAAATGGCCAACAGACACACAAAAAAAGTTTCAGGATCTCTAGCCATCAGGGAAATGCAAATCAAAACCACAATGAGCTTTCACCACACCCCAGTTAGAATGGCTTACATTCAGAAAGCTCCCAACAACAGATGCTGGCGAGAATGTGGGGAAAAAGGGACACTAACTCACTATTAGTGGAAATGCAAACTGGTAAAGCCACTATGGAAGACAGTTTAGAGATTCCTCAGAATCCTGAATGTAGCCTTACAACTTCACCCAGCCATTCCACTCCTTGGAATTTACCCAAAGGTAATTAAATTGGCAAATAAAAGAACTGTCTGCATCTCAATGTTTATTGCAGCTCAATTCATAATAGCTAAGACATGGAATCAATCTAAATGCCCATCAACAGTAGACTGGATAAAGAAAATATGGGATATGTACTCTATAGAATACTACACAGCATTAAAAAATGAAATGCAGTCATATGCAACAAATTGGAAGAAACTGGAAAACATCATGCTGAAAATAAGCCAGTCCCAAAGGAAGATTTCAAATGTTCTCCCTGATTGGTGACAATTAACTGAGCACCTAAAAGGAAATCTGTTGAAGTGAAATGGACACTATGAAAAACAATGACTTGATCAGCCCTTGTCCTGTCACACAACTTACTATTTTATTCCTTTTAGTATTTTTTGTTATCCTTAATATCATTGGTTGAACTCTTTAACACAATTATTCTTTTTTTTGACATTTTTTATTCAATTAGAATTTATTTTTTTATTAAACTTTTATTTAATGAATATAAATTTCCAAAGTACAGCTTATGGGTTACAATGGCTTCCCCCCTCCCATAACTTCCCTCCCGCCCGCAACCCTCCCCTTTCCCGCTCCCTTTCCCCTTCCATTCATGTAAAGATTCATTTTCAAAAAAAAAAAAAAAAAAAAAAAACAAAAAACGCTGATGTCTGAAGGAGATAAAGAGCTCCTGACACTAGAACAAAATTCAGACAGAAATAATGCAACGAAGTACTGAAATTTTAGAATTATAGATGCAAGCTTTAGTGTGAATGTGGACAGCCCAGAAGGGGTCTGCTCAATGAAATGGCTTCAGCGGGGGCCTGGGAAAGAGCTATTTGCAGGCTGAAATCAGCTACCAGCAGCCTCAATGGAGACAGAAGAAAGAAAATGCAGCAGGGGGCAGGAACTGCAGAGAAGTAGCCAGGAAAGCATCCAGGAGGGATACTTGCAGGTGACAGTGAACAAGGTCATGAAGATTGGCAACAAGCACAGAAAAGCTCTCCAAGAAGAATAACTTCTCTCAGATTTCTGCAACTTCCTAGAGACAGAGACTTGGGTCCAGGGTTCACAAGCCTAAAATTCTTCCTTGGCTGCCAAGGAGTACCCTTTGAGCAATAATTAATATCATCTCCATACTCACTCTAGGGCAGTGTGTTGGCAACAGCAGTTTATGTTTAACTAAACAGGTGGCCAAGTTTCTATCTATTTGCATGTTAGGTGGAGATGTGACTGGCGTGATCTCTAACAAAGAAAGATGAGGAGGCATTTCCAGGGAGCAGAAATATCTGGAACCACATGTCCCTGCTGGCTGTGTGCTCACTGCGCTGCTGCTCAGGCAAGGCCAGGCTGCCCCACCCTCACTAACTTAGAGAAAAGCTGATGCCGCTGTGGTGCTGGTACGGGGTGTTAACGATGAGCTTCTAAAGAAGACGAGCCAGCATTTGCTGCCCTCCACCTGCATATTTGTTAAGAATCTGCAGACATGTACATTCTGAGAGATGAAAATGATAAGGATGCTTCTCTTCTTACAAACTAAATATTTTTTATTTTATTTTTACTTTTTGACAGGCAGAGTTAGACAGTGAGAGAGAGAGAGAGAGAGACAGACAGACAGAGAGAAAGGTATTCCTTTTCCGTTGGTTCACCCCTCAAGTGGCCACCATGGCTGGCATCTTGCGGCCGGCGTGCTGCGCCGATCCGAAGCCAGGAGCCAGGCTCTTCTTCCTGGTCTCCCATGCGGGTGCAGGGCCCAAGGACCTGGGCCATCCTCCACTGCACTCCGGGCCACAGCAGAGAGGAGCAACCGGGACAGAATCTGGCGCTCCAACCAGGACTAGAACCCGGGGTGCCGGTGCCGCAGGCGGAGGATTAGCCTAGTGAGCCGTGGTGCCGGCCCAAACTGTAAATTTTTGCTAACACATATTCTTAGAATGAAGCATTTGTTTGCAATGAATTAAAATTGACTATTTCTAAGTACTGATATTGGAACTTGAATTCTGCTTATGTTGAAATGATGCACAGTCATACTGTATTTCGTATTTCCACTTGTAAGCTTTTTTCCCTGTGTGCCAGCACACAGCATCCTCCTAATGTATGACCAGTTTCACCGGCTGCCCTTACTGGTCTCTGTCATCTCCCTTAATTTCTAACCTTTAACTGAAGACCTCTTCCCAGCTGTGCATACACACCTTCTCTTTGTCATCTCATCTGTGCATGCCTTTAAGTGCCATCTCTAGGCTGTCAACTCACAAATTCACTTCTCTACTCCAAATTCCTCACTTAAACTCAAGATCTAGCCATCTACCCACCTGCTTGGCCTCCTTTAGCACTATTACTTCCTTAACCTCATCTAAATCTTCTCCATCCCAATTATGAGAACCTCATGCTTCAAGCCAGAAACATGGGGGTCATTCTCACCTCTTGCCTTTCTCTCAAAATTGCATTAAATTGTCAACAAATACCCTTGGATTTGTCTTTAAAATGTTTCCAGAATGTTTACTGCAGGTGTAGCACAGCAGGTAAGACACAACTTAGGCCATCCACATCATGTATTAGAGTGCCTGGGATTGAGTCCTGCCTCTTAATGGGTACCCTGGGAGGTAACAGATGATGGCTCAAGAACTTGGGTCCCTGCCACGCTGTTGGGTGACCCATATTGTATTCCTGGCTCCTGGCTTCAACCTAGTCCAGGCCCAGCTGTTGCAGACATTTGGGAAGTGGACTAGTAGACCAGAAGATTCTCTCTCTCTCTCTCTCTCTCTCTCTCTCTCTCTCTCTGTGTGTGTGTGTGTGTGTGTGTATGCTCTTCCTTTAAGTAAATTTAAACCTTAAAAAATGTTTCCAGAATCCAACTACTTCTCATTTTCTCAACTGGGATCACTGTGGCCCATCATCTCCTACAGTCTGCTGTATTAGCCTTCTCATTCCTCTCCCTGCTTCTGCCCTTGACCCGTCTAGGCTGTCCACAATTCAGCAGCCAGAGTGACTCTATAAAATGCAGGTCAAGTCTGGTCACTTCTCTTTTCAGAGCCCTCCAATGACTTCCTATTTCACTCAGATTGAAAGTCACAGTTCTCACAATGGCCCACACAACCTGCATCTTCTCCACCCCTCCTCCTACCATTCCACAACCTCCCTCCCTTCCAGGCACTCTGGTCACTTTCTTGTTCCTCCACACAACCTGTATGCTCTGCCTTGTGGCCTTAGATTTCCATTTACCAGGATGTACTTCCCCAGATATTCACATGGCCTTTTCCCAAATGGCATCTTCTGCTCTGACCCTTCCTTGACCATATTATTTAAAGTTTTGATTAATGGACTAATTTAGTAATATCTTATAGGCATCCTGTCTCAATAAATTCAGTTGTAGTAGAAAATAGCAATCACTACTAGCATGAATGAAAGTGAAGTTGCTGCTGAATGCTGGCTACATCACCAACTAGCCAGTGAGCTTGGGCAACTTGATTTTGACCCTTGAGTTGATCCTCATTTGCATAGTTGAAATAATTTCCTATCCACTCACAAGACTTGATGAGATAATGTATTATAGGCAATAGTAAGACATGCAATGTAGCAAAAGCAATAAGTGTCTGAACCCCTTTTCCTTCTCCTAAAGAATGAAAATAGCTGCATGAAAGAGGAGATTGTGATGCTAGGCATTCATGAAAAGCTTACCCTTCAGCCCACAGAGGCCACACATGGCTGCAAACACTGTAGATTCCATTTCAATGTTCCTGACTCCAGCTTTATATGCTCTCTTCAAGTAGTCTAACTTTTTTTCTCTGGAAAAAGAGCACAGTGCTCCATCTAGTCGACCTTGACCTGAAAGAGAGAACATGTAGTGACTTGCTGCTCACTGCAATTGCAGGGGAACCAGCTGTAGGCTTGCTGTGGGCCACCAGGCTCTCTGCTCTGTCTAGCCCTTGAGCCTGCTCCTCAGGTAAGATGAACCTATCACTTCCTATGAGAGGACTGTGGAACAAGTCTGTGCATAGCTCAAGAAATGCACACGTATGGTGACGTGTGCGTGACTGAGAGACCTACTCCTGGGGCCAGTAGCCACCAAGTTGCTGTAGCAGCCAATGCTGTGCCCAGGGACATCATGAATTGGGCAGGAAGGCATTGAGAGAGCTGCCTTGGGGTCTGCTCCAGCACCTGGGGGTTGGCCCAGAGTTAAGTGCTCGGTTCTCTGTGACCATACACTTCTTTCCAGGTTGCTCCCAGTGCCTGTCATTACTTAACTTCCCCTGCATCACTAGTGGGAAGAGAGGAGGTGGAGGAAAGTCCAGTGCTGTTAGTTCTTTTGCACTTTGCATGCACTTGGAGATGACCTTTTCTCCTGCCCCCATGCCAGGGAGGGCCCAGACTGAGGCAGGTGGGAGTGCGGGGGGAAGAACACTGTGCTCATCTTCTATTGACACAGTCCTCTTCTGGGCTCCCTTTCCTCTGTTCCCTCCCACTTCCTCCATCTTTCACGTCACCAACACTCTGGTGCTGCCTGACAAGCGTTCTCTATGCTGATTCAGGGCCAACCACCCCAGAGAGAAGCAGATTAAATCAGAGAGAAGGGGGCTGCTGGGTCTGAGGGGAGCAGCTCATCTCACCTCCAGTGAATGTAGCTCACATGTGGACCATGGCTTGCTAGGGCTGCCATGCATACAATAATTTTATTTTTTATTTTTATTTTCTTTTTTATTTTTTGACAGGCAGAGTGGGCAGTGAGAGAGAGAGAGAGACAGAGAGAAAGGTCTTCCTTTTGCCATTGGTTCACCCTCCAATGGCCGCCGCGGCTGGCGCACTGCAGCTGGCGTACCGCGCTGATCCAATGGCAGGAGCCAGGTGCTTCTCCTGGTCTCCCATGGGGTGCAGGGCCCAAGCACTTGGGCCATCCTCCACTGCACTCCCTGGCCACAGCAGAGAGCTGGCCTGGAAGAAGGGCAACCGGGACAGAATCCGGCGCCCCGACCAGGACTAGAACTCGGTGTGCTGGCGCCGCAAGGTGGAGGATTAGCCTAGTGAGCCGCGGCGCCAGCCAATAATTAAATTTTTTAGGTGACATTATTCCTAAAGCCAAATAATGTGAATTTCCATATGAAAGTTCCAGAAATTATAAATAATGGCAAAATTATTCACATTTTGGATAATACTATGCAGGCCAGAGGAAACACCAACTGTATCAGGCTGCCCTTTGCAAGCTCTGGCGTAAATACCTGGATGGGGCCGGCGCCGTGGCTCAACAGGCTAATCCTCCGCCTTGCGGCGCCGGCACACCGGGTTCTAGTCCCGGTCGGGGCACCGATCCTGTCCCGGTTGCCCCTCTTCCAGGCCAGCTCTCTGCTGTGGCTAGGGAGTGCAGTGGAGGATGGCCCAAGTCCTTGGGTCCTGCACCCCATGGGAGACCAGGATAAGCACCTGGCTCCTGCCATCAGAACAGCGCGGTGCGCCGGCCGCAGCGCGCTACCGCGGCGGCCATTGGAGGGTGAACCAACGGCAAAGGAAGACCTTTCTCTCTGTCTCTCTCTCTCACTGTCCACTCTGCCTGTCAAAAAAAAAAAAAAAAAAAAAAAAAAAAAAAAATACCTGGATGGGTGATCTTCCAGAAGAAATTGTGAGTCAGTGACCTAGATAGGGGATCTCAATTCTCTCAGACCCAATCTTTTTTTTTTTTTTTTTGGACAGGCAGAGTTAGACAGTGAGAGAGAGAGACAGAGAGAAAGGTCTTCCTTCTGTTGGTTCACCCCCCAAATGGCCACTACGACCAGTGCGCTGCAGCCGGTGCCCTGCACCGATCTGAAGCCAGGAACCAGGTGCTTCTCCTGGTCTCTCACGTGGGTGCAGGGGCCCAATAACTTGGGCCATCCTCCACTGCCTTCCCGGGCCACAGCAGAGAGTTGGACTGGAAGAGGAGCAACCGGGACAGAATCCGGCGCCCCAACCGGGACTAGAACCCAGGGTGTGGGCGCCGCAGGCAGAGGATTAGTCTAGTGAGCCGCCGCACCAGCCAGCCTTCCTATCTTATAATGAATATGTAGTAAAAACCATCTTCACTAACCTGAAGTGAAATATATACATGATAAAATCTATCTCTGTATGTAATTTTTGAAGAGCCAATATAATACTTTAGGTTTGGTCAAAGGAGAAATGAGATGAACTTACAATAAAATAATATGGTATTTGGTATGAAGACAGCTGCACAGCAAGACCTCCAGAATGCCTCCCAAGGCATGGTGCCATCCCTGGGTAGAGACCAAGGCCCATCCTTGAACATTTGTTTTTCTTGGCCCTTTACCCCTGGATAGCAAGAGCTGCTGCTGGGAAGTCACCTTCAGCATGTCTCTCAGGGACCTTTTACTCATGCCTCCGATTAAAAGCATTACTTGGGGATAACCTTGAACCTGTGGGACAATGTTCCTCCAAACATTTCTTCCAGTTTCCTAATTCCCACTCTTTCCTGGGTGCCAGATCCTCTTTGAGATAAATGTGAATGACAGAAACATAGCATCATCACCAATTTAAGCTAAAGGCATAAAAAGAGATATGATTTTGAACATCACTCATTGCATTTTTAGTATTCCATTTGTTCTTAAAGAATTAAGGCTGCTCTTAAGATACATTCTTTCTGTGAGTGTTTCTCTGCTGCCTATTAGCTCCTTATGTTCCTACACTTTAGAGAAATAAAAAGGCTGTTTCAGTTCCTTCTTTGATTCACAACTATTCATCTTCTAAAGTGGGGATTTTAATATAAATTATGGGTTGGAATAATAAAGAGTTGCTAGCATTTTTCTCTAGAGTTTATAAATTATTCTCACCTTCATAAAAGTCATAGGTACACATTGTGTGTCCAATGAGGGTTGGGAAGTCGGGAATTTCTTTGCTACAGTTGAATAGCTCTTCAGCCAGTTCCTTGTCGAGTTCAGTACTTCGGGTAACAATCTTGTCCAAGATTACCTGCTCAAACCGGGGCTTGAAAAAAGAGTCCACAGCTGTGTCTGTTATTACAACAGAGCCGGGCATGATCCCTGCAACGTGGAAATAAACAGATGATGATGGCGAGTATCATTTAGAATTTACTTTGACGTGCTATGGAACACATTCTGCCAACGTTAATTAATACAAGTTGTTAATGATTTTCACTATTTTCATCTTGAAAAGTCTTTCCTTTCCCAAATACAATTAACTAACATTCAGAACAGGCATTTATATTTACTGTCTTTCCAGATTCAAATTTACAATGTGATGGGGTTTAGATTTCAAGACAAACATGACTCTTGGACATGCAAATTAGTACCAGCCTTCTGGGGCTCGAATTTGAATAAATTAGGTCAGGAATAAACTAAATGAGTCTGCCAGCAAGTAGCTTTCACAAAATGATGTGACTACTTGATATTTAATCGTCTCTGCAACTCCTTGATTACTATAATTTCTTTGCATCTATCTCTATCCTCTCTTCCTTCAGATTCTCATCACATTCACTCCCTCTC
The DNA here is from genome assembly GCF_033115175.1 of Lepus europaeus. Classification (NCBI taxonomy): domain Eukaryota; kingdom Metazoa; phylum Chordata; class Mammalia; order Lagomorpha; family Leporidae; genus Lepus; species Lepus europaeus. Next base: position 100,192,239 of record NC_084827.1, on the reverse strand, counting down.
CCCCTGACTGACTCCATGTAAATTAAGCCTCTTGGCTGACCTTCCATTGCTACAAAGTCTGGCTTCCTTGGAGACCTCAGGCTCACTGGAAAAACCATTTTCTGCCAACTGTTTTCCTCTCTGGAATGCTCTCTCATCCTCCCTAACACCTTTTCATGAGACTAACAGCAACTCATTCTTCAGGTATCAGTGCAAGTAACTAAATTTTTTTAAGATTTACTTATTTATGTAAAAGGCAGGGTTACAGAAAGAGAGATTTTCATCAGATGGTTCACTCCCCAAATGGCCACAACGGCCAGGGCTGGGCCAGGCTGAAGCCAGGAATCTGGAATTCCATCTGTGTCTTCCACATGGATAGTAGAGGCCTAAGTACTTAGAATAGCTTTCTCTGTTCTCCTAGGCAATTTGGCAAGAAGCTGTATTGAAAGTGAAGCATCTGGGACTTGAACCCATGCTCACGTGGGATGTCAGCATCACAGGCAGTGTATTAACCCACTGTATCACAGTGCCAGCCACAAGCCACTTCCTTTAAAAGGTATGAATTTATAGCAGAAGATCAAAAAAAGTGACACAGTTTGCATTAAACTTCCCCAGGTCCAGGGTTGACCCAAATTTTGATCCATTTTGATTTCTATTTAGAGCCTGAATAAGATGTATCCTAATAGTGCCTTAGACTGTCTCCATCTTGGTACTCACCATGAGTTTTACAGCTATCTACCTATTTATCAGCTATAAATTCTAAGGCAAGAACACTGGCGACTCACTGCTGTCTGCCAGGGCTAGCACTGTGCCTGTCATAATTATAAGTGCTCAATGATAAAATTACTGAATGAGTGAATGATTCCATAGAGATGCCAGAGAGGACAAGACTACCAACCATATTCTGTGAGCCAAACCCCACTGGCCTTTGTAAATAAAGTTTTATTGGAACACAGCCTCACATTCATTTACACACTGTGTGGCTGTTTTTGAGCTACAGTAGCAGAGACGAGAAGTTGCAGCAGAAATGGCATGTTCTGCAAAGCCTAAAATATTTACTGTCTAAATTTTCACAAGAAATGTTTGCCAGCCCCTGTTATACAGCCTAGCCTTGTACTTTCTGGGTGCTATAAATTTTGATATTCATCAAAGTAGAGCTAATTACAGACTACTCTAGAAGATCTAGCTAGAGACCAACAGTGGCCTCTGAGGATATAGCTTTAATGGGTCAGGTACTTTTAAAATAAGCTAAATAAATGAATTGTTCACAGTGTCCTAAGGAATAGGAAAGTGATTGAAAAGGAAGCTGAAAATGTGTGAGTCAAAAGTAATGTTATTCTGCGTGGGTACAAACTGATGAGATCTTTACTAATTACATACTGAATCGATCTTCTGTATATAAAGATAATTGGAAAAGAAAAAAAAAACCTGGTGTTAAATTGGAAATGGCATAGAAAATTAATTAATTAAAAAATATATATTATGTAGGATCTCTGTCTTTAATGTGCTGTACACCCTTATTTAATGCTATAACTAGTACTCCAACAGTATTTTTTTTTCTTTTCTTTTCACTTTGTGTTGCTATATGGGGGCAAACTGTTGAAATCGTTACCTAATATATACTAAACTGATCTTTTGTATACAAAGAGAATTGAAAATGAATCATGATGTGATAGGAAGGGGAGAGGGAGCGGGAGGGGGGAGGGTTGTGGGTGGGAGGAAAGTTTTGGGAGGGGGAAGCCATTGTAACCCATAAGCTGTACTTTGGAAATTTATATTCATTAAATAAAAGTTTAATAAAAAAAAAAAAGTAATGTTATTCTGGGGCCGGGGCTATGTCGAAGCAGGTTAAAGCCCTGGCCTGAAGTGCTGGCATCCCATATGGGCGCCGGTTCTAGTCCCGGGTTCTCCACTTCCAATCCAGCTTTCTGCTATGGCCTGGGATAGCAGTGGAAGATGGCCCAAGTCCTTGGGCCCCTGCTCCTGTGTGGGAGAACTGGAAGAAGCTCCTGGCTTCAGATCAGCACAGTTCCAGCCGTTGTGGCCATCTGGGGAGTGAACCATTGGATGGAAGACCTCTCTCTCTCTCTCTCTCTCTCTCTCTCTGCCTCTCCTCTCTCTGTGTAACTCTGACTCTCAAGTAAAAAAATAAATAAATCTTTTTTAAAAAAAGTAATGTTATTCACATGCTATCCCAATATTTGGATGTAATAGAGAAATTTATGTCACAAAGTCCCTCAAAGACCAAAATACTACTTAATAAAGTATTTTGTCTTTATCAAAATGTGTTGGTCCACTTAAAGAGTAATCATGTTAGCAAAGAAATAAACTGTACTGCTTTCCTCTCTGCAACTTAAAACAAAACAAAGCAAATATAGTTTATTGATAATATTTGACTTATTAATGAAAACAAAAACTTCAAAATGAAAGTGTCCACACCAGCCACCATTAATCAGCCACCATTCATAGACCCTCCATTGTAATCCTGGTTCTATTTATGTGCTATGTGTGTCAGGTTGCCATGAAATAAAAAACCTGGACCAGGAGCTGTGTGGTCCACAAAAGGCATTGTCTATGCTGGGCATGCATTAATATCAAGTGGCAAACACAAAAGACAGTGTGGTTCAATGCATAGGTGTAGGTCCAATGATTATAGACAGATCCTTGTGTGTCTCACTGATTAAGAATTATTAGCAACCTTAATAATGTTTTCTATTCATCCTCAAATGTATTGAGGGGATACTCTGATTATTTAGAGATATTGTTGAGTATCAAGATACCAGGTCTAACTCTGATTGCCAATATACTCCTTTCTCCTTGGCTGAACATCCATAAATATTTTTCTTTCTCCCATGTATGAGGGCCTTGCCTAGATTTTATTCCCAGACACAGCTGTGGAGAGGTCATAATCTTTTCAAATATGTCTGGTTCTTGTGACATGTGTCTTAGCTGTCTGTGGCTCTGTGTTGTCGGACACATCACTTCTCTCATCCTTGTTCTTTGTTTTAGGATTTCTAATGTTCTTTGTTGCTCCAAAACTGTGTAATTCTAAGACCACTTCTTTTCCAAAATGTCAGCCCTTTTTATCATGCCCATTCAGTCCTGTCACTCTATCAAGCAAACCTTCCAGTTACAATGCCCTGTCTGTATTTGCGTTTAATGACATGGTCAAATTACCTCCTGACAAGATCTTCTCTTTAAGAAAAGACTGCAGAAGGAGCTTTGCTCAAAACCTTATCTCAGCACAGTCTGGAAGCATAAACAAAGCCCCTCTAAAGCTGATTGACCAGTCAAGGAATGAAGAGAAGTGGGGAGGCTGGGGGAAAACCCTAGGAAGCATCACTGGGCTTTCTCCAGAAGCCTAGACTGATTTCTTTCTGGTGCATTGAGGAGGAAAAGATACAACCAAGAACATGGATGCAGTCACAGGGAGGAACTAAGAACAATGTTTTCCTAAGAGCAATGAGATCTGCTTGCTTAGCAGATAAAATGGGAAGATCTGTGTTTCTTTTTTCACTTGAACACACTTGTTTCTGTCACTATAAAATTCTTAAGCCTTAAAGCTAACTCTGACCCTCAAGACATTTTTTTTTTCAATTCTAGTCTTCTCCTAATGAACACCTAAGATCATCTGAGCAAGAGGCAGTTGAGTCTCTCTGCCCAGACTTCCATGAAAATAAATAAAAAAGAAAATGGGGAAAAATCAATATGAGTAGATTTCCTTAAATTTTTGAGTCCAGCTCCTGACACTTTTCAGCCCATCTGGCTTCTTCTGAGTATGATGGTGTATTTTGAAGAACATAAAAATGTGCATAAGAATCACTCTGTTTTAATAATAGAAATTAACATGCCTCACCTATTCCCCCCGAGGTCCCAATTCTGATGATGGTAACATCACAGCACCGTGCATGGTGTAGTAGTTTGATGAGTTCATGAAGCATAATAGAAATAGAGGGGATGCCCATACCGTGCTAAAGAGAAAAGAAAAAGTCATTATACATCTCACAAGCTGATGCATAGAAAGGACATATTTTCTTCCTTCATTACAAGTTAACAGCCCTTGGATAAATTTGCATAATCATTATGACTTTGCCAATGCTGAGGAAAATGTAAGTCATCTCTAAGTGACGCCGACACAACACACTGATGGATGTGTCCATCTGTGAGGATCAGAGAGTGGCATCCTGCTGCTAGCTAGACTGGGTCCAGCCCTCATCATCAAGAGCAGAAGGTGAGGATGGCACCATTCACAGGTGTGCCAGGGCAGTGCTGTTTCTCATCTCCCCACTGGGCTTCTGACAATTAGCTTTTGAAAAAATTGCTTTTTGCAAGATTGACTATTCAAGGAAATATATAATTTTGTTTGTCATCTCACCACCATGCTAAATTGAATAGTAAATTCAATCCCTTGCTCTCATGTGACCTTGTCATTTGCCACTAATTCTGTGTGCATTCTGAAAGGCACTAGGGTAGAATGTGGATTACATCCCCACCTAACAACTGGAAGCTTATACTGAATGTGAAGATGAGGTTAGGTTGCTGCAAATTGTGACTGTAGCCTTGGTTTTCTTCAGCATTTAAAACAGAGGAATCAACATCACCAGAATAGGAATCAACACAGGCTATAGGATCTGGAAAGACCTGGTGGTTACACACAAGTATTCTCTAATAATTCTCCAGAAAGATCTTCCATACTGTAGTCTGTAGAAACTGGAACTGAGCTTAAATTGGTGGCTCTGCCATCCCTAGCATTACAGGCAAGTCAAATGTATTTCTCAGTGTATTTCATTTTGGGGCACAAAGATTTTGGAACACCACTGAGCCATGTCCATGACATTTTCACCTGGGTTCCTTCCATCTCACCACTATCAATGCTAAACTATGGAAACTTTGAATCTCTGAGTTCCTGTTGCCTATGCCCTGACTTCAGAACGCATTGTAAGCCTCTTGGAATCAGGGCTCAAAGTTGTATTGATTTGCATGTTCAGGATGAATAAGTCTGACTCTGCAACTAGTGAATAAATTCTCTAAGCATTATTTTCCTCAACTGCAAATTAAGAGGATGAGTTTATTTAATTTACTAAATTCCTTCTAAATCACTTGATAAGCTTATGATTATCACTTTTGCAATGTAGTAAAATGAAAAATGGACCTTGTGTACTTCTGCTAAAGTCATGCAGCCTCTCTTTTGTGTACACACACACACACACACCTATAGTAACTGAAGAGGAAGAACTTCAAAGAGATCTGCTTTAGGAGCTTGCCTTATAAGGCTCCCTTGTAAATGGCTAACCGTGGCATGATACATATTTCAGATCTTTTTTCCTGGTAGGACAGCAGAATCTGTCTGCTGCTGCTTTTATATCTTACTCTGGAGTTTTACTGCATATTTATGGTAGTTTCACATTTTTATAAATCTTACATTTTTGTCTGCTCCCATTTCCTGTGCAAAAGCAGACCAACAATCTTTAAAGTCCAGCAAAAGTTAGTAAGTCAAGAATTGCCAACCTCAAAAGATATTCACCTTTCTAAGGTAGAGGCTCTGTAAATGTTTGTTGATGAGCAAATGAATGGATTCTCCTTTGTGAGTTCAAAGTAGGTTTTAGGTACTCTTTGCCAACAGGAGAGATCAATGTAGCTGCCCATTGGCATTGCATGATTTTCCCTTCTTTATCCTAGGCTTCCCGCCAAGATCACCCACAAACCATCATTGGGTACTACAGGCTGATCATGGCTGGTGGCTGTTCTGTGCTGTAGGAGTTGCCTACAAATCAGTTCCTTAGAATTGTTTCACCTTTGCAGGAAGCTCCCCACCTGTCCCCTGCCATGCCTGCTGTGCCCTTCAGGTGAGTTGCAGTGTCCACATGTGTGATGGACTCAGAGCTACTGCTTCAGGATAGAGCTCCATGCAGACAAACTAAGAACATCGTATAACTGTGTATGCACCCTTGAAGTGCATGCCACTCAAAGTCCAAGGAAGAAATAATCTGTATGTGCCCTAAACTTGCGAATCACTCTGGACACTCTGCTGGTCTGGTGACATATTCTAAGGGCCAGAGAGCCATTCACAAAAAACTCAATGGAAATGCATAACCTGTTTTCTATTGTGTTAAACAGCACTCACTGCTCTATAATATGGAGAAGGGAAGGTGTGAGCATGGGCAGGAGGGAGGGTAGGGCGGTAAGTATCATTATGCTCTTAAACCTGTTTATCTGAAATACATGAAATTTGTTCACCTTATATAAATGAAAAAAATTTTTAAATAAAAAAAAATTAAAAATTGGCCCCCATGTACTAAAACTCAACATTTCCAAAGCTGGATAAAAAGTGCCAGGAGTGGAAATAGTGGAAGTTGGGTGACACTGGGGGACAAAGGGAAGTGGAAGAGTTAATCAATTATAAACTAGAGAGGGGGAAGACTTCGAGGGTTCCCCTAAACTATATGATGACTAATTAAGAAAAGAGGGCATTGCCGACTTGTGTTCTGCCCTGGGGACTTTTTCCAATAGCGAATGGCCTACTCGCACACTTCATTAAATTGTATAAAAAAGCACAGCACAACAGAGAAGTCAAGAACCCCTATGTCCAACAGTCCCCACTATGTTCCATAGCTGAGATGCACCCATGGCTACTTACACTGATGGAGAGCACAGGACCAGCTTTGTACATGCAGTATCTGTCTGTCCCAGCACAGATGTCTTTCATGTCTTCTCCATTGTCCTCCAACCCAAGCTCCTTGTGCATGAACAGTGCAAATGCCTTCATTCTGTTGGGGCTTCCACCGACACAGACAAACTGTTAATAAAAATGAATACCTGCCGTCAGAGCAGTTGGGATAAAAACCAAGGTTTAGCTTTAAACTCTGATGTTTTTATTGCATTTCTAGTGAAGTTACTTAAATTATGTGTAGATGTTATGTGTTATGTTAACGAATTAGCTAATTTGCATCATTAACCTATAAGTAAGGCAATCAAATGCAGAATTAGTAATGACAATCACAAAATCTAAGTGTTAATATTATTCAGGGGGGGTATTTAATGGTGTTTTTGTTTATAGCAAACACCAGTTGCCATCTTACATAGATAGCAGCAGCCCAATGTTGGATGTGAGCACAGTGTATACAGAATGTATAAACACTGAGAACGTGGTAAGTAATGTGAAAAGAAAGGGAGAACCACTAGTCTCAGATGTTTTCTAATTCAATGCCCTCAATCATAAGTTTTCTTTGTAAAATATACTATATAACTGAAAGCTTTGGAGGAATCACATTAAGATTTCCAGAGTCTCATTCAAAAGAAATTCTCATGGAACAAGCCTTATTATAAATTTGGGATCTCACTGCGGTACTACATCAAGTCCAGTGATTTGATTTTGTTTTTCTTTCATTAACATTTTCATATCTCTGAAATCAGGATAGGTGTTGCTGTAAATGGTGTGAAATCTAAATATAGTGATAAAATTATCTGGTAGTTGCTTGTGCAAGAGGTGGATGAGAGAGAGAGGAGAGGGTGGCCTATTGGAGACAAGAATCCTTGGCTAGGCATGTGCTGGGGGTCAGCCACAGAGAGGATGAGCAGCCACAGAGGGCCAGAGACCCAGGAGGAAGCAGAGCCCACGGAAGGGCATCAGGTGCATAGGTGTCTGAGAATCTACACAGTTAGGTGTACAGAGTGTGAAGAAACTCCAAGAGAGAAAATATAATGTAGTGATTTGCAGCCTGCCCTTTGAGATTGGATAAACCTGGCTTTGAACCCTAACTCTGTGGCTGATTAAGTAACTTGCTCAGTGTCATATATGTAATTTCTGTGTGCCTCAGACCATCAGCTCCAAAACAGGAAAACACAGTGCCCTTCAGAGGATTTTGTCCAGATTGAAATAGGATTGCCTATGGCAACGGCCATTGCACAAAGCAGATATCTTTCTAGTGTTCCACAGTCACTTCTCCTATCATATGTAGCAATTTCCTGGTCCTGTTCGTGAGCATGCATATTGCTTCTGTATTGCTGAATTTAGTACAAACAATGCTGGTTTAGGTTTTCTAGTAAAGAAAGGCTGTGGATGGGTGGTGACTGAATGGTGTGGGCAGCACTGGGCAGAGGATCAGAGGCCTGCAAGCGAGGACCCTCATGAGGATAAAGAAGACCTATTCATGTGTCAGGATGGCCGAGCAGTCTAAGGCGCCAGACTCAAGAAGACCTACCTAAAGGAGTACCTGAGGTGGTAGTGTAGGTGCTCCCATTCACACATGATTTTCTCTAACTATTAGGTGGTCTGAGTCAACAATACATTTCTGTTTCAATCTAGCATTAATCCCTAAGCTGCACTTATTCTCAATTATGGGATGTGATTATCCTTTTATCTAAGCTCTGTGCCTTTCTTCTCCCTCATTATTGTCTTTTCCATGGCTTGCTATTCATTTCTCTGATGCACCTTAGGTTAGCAAAGAACTGCACTAGAAGTCAGCCATAAAGGATAAGACAGTGGTTAAGGTGAGTTCTTAAATTATCATTAATTATTCATGGAATTTTCTCCTCTGTTGGTTCAGACAGTAAAGATTTGACTTAAGATCTAAGTACAAGAAAACCTTTTTTTTTTCCTTTGAAAAGAAAATACAGTAGTTTGAAAATAACCTCATTGTGTAGTACAAGCGAATGTAAGTTATAACTACTATTCAGACTGACCATAAAAGTGAAACAGATGTGGTTTTGAGTTCTTGTTTTAACAGTAGATGTTGCTGTAATCAGCAAGAACTTCTGAATATTTCTGGAGACATGAAAATGACATGTATAGACAGAAGGAGCTTAGTTCTTGACGCTTACTCCTCAATCAGACTTACTAAACATCACCCCTAGACACAATTTTGTCTGACTGCTTTAATGAGAAGAACAATGCAGCTGGAGACCACCAACTAACATTGAACTTAAGTGACACAGTGATTTAACAGAATGATTATTTGTCTTGTTTCCTTCAAAGCAAAAATGCATTGGGAGGTAGTCAATGGCATTACAAAAATATGTTAAGGACTTTGCCTAATGAGTACCAGAACAAATTCACTTTCAAATATCCCTAAGTAGCTTAAGAGATACAACTTTGCCATGTTGTATTAATCTGTACCTATTACAGTTTATGTATCTGGAACTTTAACAAAAGAGTATAAACATCTTGAAGTGAATATTACAGAGTCTTTAAAGCAATGCTTTTCTAAGTTTACTTGAAATTTCTAGGGAGAAATTGGAAGGATCCGTTGGTGATTTTGTTAAGGATCTTTCTAAAGGACACTGTTGGATGGTCTTCCAAGGAGGCTCCATCATGTTTTCCAACTTTTGGATCCTTCCGAGTAAGAATGGCAGGAGGCTTAGCTGTTCATTGCAATGATTTCCCTTGTTTCTGGGCACGCAGCTACATTTGACTTCCCAGCCTCTTCCCCGTGACAGGAGGCCACATGTCTGAGATCCAGATACTGGAATATGAGCAGAACTGATTGGTACCTCTTCCAGTCCTGGCCCATAGAAATGATCCATCCTGAAGGGGTATGGGGGGATCTTACATATATCTTTGTCACATCTGCTGGATGGGTTTGATACCCAGGGGACAAGGTATCCCAGGGAACAAGGTTTCCCTGGGTATCAACACCCTTGAAGTTGACAAGGGTGTACCTTGAGAATCACCACTCCTTGAAGGTGACAGAGCAACAAAGATCAGTTGCAGGAAAGCCATCTGCCAACCAAGAACACCCCCTGTATACCTAATGTGACTTACACCGTTTTAAGCAATTAACATTTTGCAATATCAGCTAGAAAACCCTTTTAAACTATAATAAGCATAGATGTGAAGGGACTCAAAGCCATTTGAAGAGTCTTTGAGGTTTAAGGTTTACACACCCCTTCCCATGAAGACAATATTATTAATAACGGTGATCATTTCTGTGAAGACACAACTCAGTTTTCAGGTACCGAATATGTTCTTTCTTCCTAACCAGGATTGCTGCCCTGGGATTTAATGGAGTCAAGAAATTGAACCTAGAATGTTTTCATTCAAAGATAAGAATGTGGCTGGAGGGCAAGTTCCTGAGAAAAACATCTGTGAAAATAAATCAGATTTTACCTGCTGCCTCTAAAAAAATCCTGAGTTAGGTTAGATGCCAATTCTGATCATTTGGAACTACTTTGGTGTGCTTTGATCTTCACACACACAGACTTTTACTTCCTATCTGTCAAAATAGGCCAAGGGACTGGTGTAGCAGGTATAGCTGCCACCTGCAGTGTCAGCATCCCATAGAGGCTCTGGTTCCAGTGCCAGCTGCTCCATGTCCAATCCAGCTCTCTGCTACGCCCTGGGAAAGCAGTAGAAGATGACCCAAGCACTTGGGCCCTGCACCCATGTGGGAGACTTGGAAGAAGCTCCTCTCCTGGCTCCTGGTTTTGGATCAGCCCAGCTTTGGCTGTTGTGTCCATTTGGGGAGTGAATCAGTGGATGGAAGACCTCTCTCTCTCTCTCTGCTTCTGCATCTCTGTAACTCTGCCTTTCAAATAAATAAATAGATAAATAAATCTTTTTTTAAAAAATAGGCCAATCAATGGAGTTGTTCTCTGTCCTTTTATCCAAAAGAGAATCTACTGAAGGTTCCACAGACAGATGGGTGGTCAGTTTATAAGGTGGATGATGTTTTATGACAGAGTGTGAGAATAAGAGTTCATGAAAATCTAGTCAGATAGAGAGGTGAAGGCCTGGTTTCTAGAGTTGTAACAAGGATGACACAACACTGTTTGAGTGTGTGTGGCAGAGGTGGGGGGGGGGAGTACCATTCTTTTCATCTCCAAAACAAGGTCATTTATCCCAATGATTTTCCTGAAACAAATATTTGGAGTACCAAAATGTGGAACTTTTTCTAGAAAATGCAAGAAGAATCACTTTTTTCATCAGAGAAACCTAACATTTTCCATCAGCTCTTTCACTACCCAGCCTTGTTGTGCCTATTACAGACAGATAAATCTGTATTATACCACTACATATAAGTTGGAGTCTGGGTTTCCTCATCTATATAATGAAGACAATTACTAACTCCTCTAGGTGCTGTTGGGATTGAATAATACACCATTTACAGATGCACCATTTTCAGTTTGATCACAGCAAATTCTCCATAAATGGTAGAGATAGATACCTAGGTATGTATATAATAGATCTCTTTCTGTGTCAAAACGTATCCTAAGTCATTTTAATTTATTAATGAGATGTGTACCATAATTTATTAATTGTGTTGGGCCTTCTATTAATTACAATCATCCCTAGATGAGAATCCTGGGAGAATTACTCTGAGACATTTTGAACTCAGATGAAGCCTACATAATGAAGATCAAAGGTAGCCTTCATCAATGACCCTTGGAGCATAAATATCAGAAACAGCAATAGGGAAGGCGATCACATTGAGAAGATGATGCAAAGGATGGAAGGGATCCACACAAAGGCAAAAGGCAGAAGTCTGGAGGAGAGTGGGGAAGGGGGGTGTCAGTTCTCTGCCCGGGAATCTACCCACTCCTTCAACCTTGCTCCCTGTGAGACAAGGAAGAAGTAACCTAGAACCTACTGCTATGAACATGATAGGTCTATTTCCTCCCTACCCTCTTCCTTGTTTACTTCCTTCCTTCATTCTTTTCTTCCTTCCTTCTCTTGCCACTTCTTGTTTTCTTCCTTTATCTCCTCTTCTTCTATGTATCTTCCTCATCTTCTTCCTCACGTTTTTTTACCTGCCACCCCCTCCCAATTTATGGACTGTTTTGAGTTAGTGTGAAGCAAAATTGTCCACCTGGTGCAATAGATGGGAGCCCTGGAAATTAAACCGGGAAGAACTTGATCCAAATCCCAGCTCTGACACTCTATGTTATAACTTCAGCCTCCTTGGAGTTCTCTGAACTCAATTTTCTTGTTATACGAATGAAGTAACTGTCTGCTAAACTTCCTTAAAAGATATAATGTGAAGATTTAGTGAAATTGCCAATAGGAAACCTTTTATTTTTGCTCTTCTAATTGCTAAAGAATTGAAAAGTGTCAGGTGAAAACTATACAATTCTCCAATGGAGGGATGTAACTAAGTGTTTTGGAAGACACAGGTTTTAAAAGGCCTATACCCTTTGACCATTTCTGTGAATAATTCTAAACAAATAGACCTAAATGTGAAAAATCCTGAGGTTTAAAAAATCTGAGTGCTGCATATAATGAAAAACTCTTTAACATACAAGTCAATCATAGTTTATGTAACATATGGCACAGCTAACTTGACATTCATGAACAATGAGTTTCAAAGAAAACATAATATGGAGAAACATTAATGACATAAAATTAAGTAAAATGCAAGATGCAAACTTATGTAATTACAACTATTTTTAAATCTATTCATTAAAAAGGATCAGAAGAAAGGAGATGGATGGATGGTGTCTATGTTTAGGCAGTAGGACTATGGTGTGTATTGTAAATGATAAAGAGATACAACTTTCCTGGAGAATTTAATAAACAATTTTCTTATGAAATAAGAATCTTAATGGTATGACATATTAGATAATGTTTCTTTTTAGACATGGGATAATATATAGCATTGTTGCTTTCATTGATTTTTTACGACTTAATAAAATGAGAATTAATAAGATTCAACTATAAATGTAGATGTTAAGTAGTGAACTGAAGCTATTAAAACATAATGAATTCTTAACACTCAGCAATATTGTCAATAAAAATATTTATCTCCAAGAACCAGAGAATTCAAATAATCATGTTTTATTAGATTGAGTTGGGAAACTTTATGTCTTGTTGGGGTGAGTATGGTTATTCATGATGTACACATTCTAAATTGTTTCAGAGAATGGATCTGACTTTTGTTCATATTGAGACACCTGAAATTTCAGCCAGAAGTATGTAGTTCATTTTGGGAAAGAAAGAAGAAAAATTAGCACGGGAAACTCAATATTTTTTCCTAAAGTTAAAAATATTTTTACCTTTACATCTCCAAACATTGCTGGTAAGTCGTGTGTTTTTGTTCCTAAATCCAAGTGATAAAGAATATCTTCATCCATAGAGTCTAGGTAAGGATTTTTAATACGAACGAACCTTTTTCTGGAAAATAGCACACAAACAGGATATAAAGTGATATGGAGAAAAAGCACTTTAAAAAAAAAAAAGGCTGTCACTCTTATACCTATGATTAACGCTAGCCCAAATACCACAAACAAACCTTTCTTTAGGACTAAGTGATTTGTTGAAAAGTCATGTGGTATAATAAGGACAATAAGGTTAATATTTACTGTACATGTACTATGTGAGAAGCACAGAACTAAGAATGAATGCAACAAAAACTTCATATAGTAAATATATTCATTCATTTAATTCCATATCCACCCAACCAGGTCAGTTTGGCAATATATATTAAACCCAGTTTATAAATGAAGAAACCACAGTTACAGAAGGTGAAAAATTTGTACAAAATTATAAAACTAGTAGATTACAGGGCAGTCAGTTCTATTTAATTCTATTTGGCCCTTGTGGTTTTCAATCTTTGCAAAGGAAGCCATGCAATATAATCTACTAAGATCTAGAATCAGATTTCCTGGGTTCTAGTACCAGTTCAGTGATAAATGAGGGTAATTCAAAAAGCTCATAGGAAAATGGAATTAAAAGATGTTTACTTTGGGGAAGTTGTCTAGCCTAGCAGTTAAAAAGTCGGTTAGGATGTTTGCATTGATTTCTGGTGTTTCCATTCTGTTCCATTGGTCTATCCATCTGTTTCTGTACCAGTATCATGCTGTTTTGATTGCAACTGCCCTGCAGTATGTCCTGAAATCTGGTATTGTGATGCCTCCGGCTTCGTTTTTGTTGTACAAGATTGCTTCAGCTATTGAGGTCTCCTGTGCATCCATATGAATTTCAGCAAAATTTTTTCCAGATCTGAGAAGAATGTCTTTGGTATTTTGATTGGTATCGCATTGAATCTATAAATTGCTTTTGGGAGAATGGACATTTTGATGATATTGATTCTTTCAATCCATGAGCATGAAAGATTTTTCCATTTTTTGGTACCCTCTTCTATTTCTTTCTTTAAGATTTTGTAATTCTCATCGTAGAGATCTTTGACATTTTTGGTTAAGTTTATTCCAAGGTATTTGATTGTTTTTGTAGCTATTGTGAATGGGATTGATCTTAGCAATTCTTTCTCAGCTGAGGAATTGCCTGTGTATACAAAGTGTATTGATTTTTGTGCAATGATTTTATACCCTGCTACTTTGCCAACCTCTCCTATGAGTTCCAATAGTCTCTTAGTAGAGTTCTTTGGATCCCCTAAATAAAGAATCATACCATCTGCAAAGAGGGATAGTTTGACTTCTTCCTTCCCAATTTGTATCCATTTAATTTCTTTTTCTTGCCTAATGGCTCTGACTAAAACTTCCAGGACTATATTGAACAGCAATAGTGAGAGTAGGCTTCCCTGTCTGGTACTGGATCTCAGTGGGAATGCTTCTAACTTTTGCCATTCAATAGGATGCTGGTCATGCGTTTTTCATAAATTGCTTTGATTGTATTGAGGACTGTTCCTTTTATACCCAATTTGCTTAGAGTTTTCATCATGAAAGGGTGTTGTATTTTATCGAATGCTTTCTCTGCATCTACTGAGTTAATCATATGCTTTTTCTTCTGCAGTTTGTTAATGTGGTGTATCACATTGATTGATTTGTGAACGTTGAACCATCCCTGCATACCAGGGATAAATCCCACTTGGTCTGGGTGGATGATCTTTCTGATGTGTTGTTGCATTCTATTGGCCAGAATTTTAATGAGTTTTTTTGTGTCTATATTCATCACGGAAATTGGTCTGTAATTCTCTTTCTCTGCTGCATCTTTTTCAGGTTTAGGAATTAATGTTATGCTGGCTTCATAGAAAGAATTTGGGAGTATTCCCTCTTTTTCGATTGTTCTGAATAGTTTGAGAAGAGTTGGAGTTAGTTCTTCTAAAAATGTCTGGTAGAATTCAGCAGTGAATCCATCGGTCCTGGGCTTTTATTTGTTGGGAGGACCTTTATTACTGATTCAGTTTCTGATTCAGTTATGGGTCTGTTTAGGTTTTCTGTGTCTTCATGGTTCAATTTAGGTAGATTGCATGTGTCCAGGAATCTATCCATTTCTGATAGATTTCCCTGTTTGCTGGTATACAACTCTTTGTAGTAATTTTTTTTTTTTGACAGGCAGAGTGGACAGTGAGAGAGAGAGACAGAGAGAAAGGTCTTCCTTTGCCGTTGGTTCACCCTCCAATGGCCGCTGTGGCTGGCGCGCTGCACTGATCCAAAGGCAGGAGCCAGGTGCTTCTCCTGGTCTCCCATGGGGTGCAGGGCCCAAGCACTTGGGCCATCCTCCACTGCACTCCCTGGCCACTCTTTTTATTTCTGTGGTATCTGTTGTTACATTCCCTTTTTCATCTCTGATTTTATTGATTTGGGTCTTTTCTCTTCTTTTTTTAGTTAGTTGGGCCAATGGGGTGTCAATTTTGTTTATTTTCTCAAAAAACCAGCTCTTCATTTGGCTGATCTTTTGTAATTTTTTTTTATTCAATCCTGTTGATTTCTTCTCTGATTTTAATTATTTCTCTTCTTCTACTAGTTTGGGGTCTGGTTTGCTATACAGTTTTTCTAGATCCTTGAGATGCATTGATAGCTCATTTATTTGATGCCTTTCCAATTTCTTGATGTAGGCACCTATTGCTATAAACTTTCCTCTTAATACTACTTTAGCTGTATCCCATAAGTTTTTATATGTTGTGTTGTTGTCCTCATTTACTTCCAGAAAGGTTTTGATTTCTCTTTTGATTTTTTTTTTAAAAGGCAAGAGGAAAGTTTATTTCATTTGCAAATGGGCCGTCTCAGCAGCACCATCTAGTGTAGTGCAGAGATAGCGGCCCCGAACATCAGTTTTACAGGGTATTTAAAGCTTAAAACCACAACATTAGCATATTTAGTCGTGTTACAATTCCATTGGATATGTTAATGGTTACTGGGTAAGGGGCTAGGGAAGGGGGTAGTGTGGGCGGTTTCTTAAGCAAGCAGGGCGGGGGATAGAGAAGCAGAAAAAAACGTGGTTACAGTGTTTCTTTTTTTTTTTTTTTAATTTTTGACAGGCAGAGTGGACAGTGAGAGAGAGACAGAGAGAAAGGTCTTCCTTTTGCCGTTGGTTCACCCTCCAATGGCCGCCCCGGTAGCGCGCTGCGGCCGGCGCACCACGCTGATCCGTTGGCAGGAGCCAGGTACTTCTCCTGGTCTCCCATGGGGTGCAGGACCCAAGTACTTGGGCCATCCTCCACTGCACTCCCTGGCCATAGCAGAGGGCTGGCCTGGAAGAGGGGCAACCGGGACAGGATCGGTGCCCCGACCAGGACTAGAACCCGGTGTGCCGGCGCCGCAAGGCGGAGGATTAGCCTAGTGAGCCGCGGCGCCGGCAAGGTTACAGTGTTTCAATAAGACAATGGGGTGGGGGCATGCAGAAAATACCTTGCATACTTTTGCCGTCTGCCGGGACCCACAGATAAGGGGCGGTTGGGTGCTTCCCATGCCTTTATCTGGTGCTGTTATCTCAAACCGCAGCTGCCTGCCCTTGACTTATGGTTTCGGCCCAATTTCCAGGAACTGTTTTATTAGAGTTCCCTAAGATAGTGCTGGGGTAGTTAAAATGGCGTGACCATTGTCAGGGTTGTTCACTTCTTAGTTTTTTTAGCAGGTAAATTTTCAGAAGTCCTTCATTCCCCCCTTTTTGTTTTTGACCAATTTTAATCTTAAAATTTTAGGGATCACCCTTAACCCCTGTCTCTATTATTCCTCTGTTCTTAGACTAGGACACAGAAATCATTAGTATTTGTCCAAGTCCAGTTGAGGCTGGGGGTTTTTAAGGAGATGGGTCTTGCTTCCCCACCTCTGCTCCTCTTGGAACAAAGGGCTTTTTGGATGTAAATAGAAAAACTTCTCTTGAAGGTCTGAAACAAAGGAAGGGAACAGGGTGTTTGAGATGCAGATGCATATAGATGTCTCCTCTTTAGGCCTGTCACACACACATAAGCTCATAACTGACTTCCTACCTAACATTTCCCCCTCAAGAGGAATACCCAAAAAAATTTTTTTGGGGATTATGGATTTCTCTTTTGATTTTTGCTATGACCCACTGTTCATTCAGGAGCATGTTGTTCAGTCTCCATGTGTTTGCATATGCTCTGGGGATTCCTGAGTTGCTAATTTCCAGCTTCATTCCACTGTGGTCTAAGAAGATGCATGGTATGATTTCAATTCTTTTGCATTTGCTGAGACTTGCTTTATGGCCTGGTATGTGGTCAGTCCTAGAGAAGGTTCCATGTACTGCTGAGAAGAATGTGTATTCTTCAAGTGTCGGATGAAAAGTTCTGTAGATATCTCTTAGATCCATTTGGACTATAGTGTCATTTAAATCTACTGTATCCTTGTTGATCTTCTGTCCAGTTGATCTGTCTATTTCTGAAAGTGGAGTATTAATTCCCCCAATACTATTGTATTGGAGTCTAAGTCCCCTTTTAAGTTCCTTAACATATCTTTTAAATAACCCGGTGCCCTGTAATTAGGTGCATATACGTTTATAATAGTTACATCTTCCTGTTGAATTGATCCCTTAATCATTATATAGTTCCCCTCTTTGTCTCTCTTAACAGTTTTAGTGTTAAAGTTTATTTTGTCTGATATTAAGATGTCTACACCAGCTCTTTTTTGGCTTCTGTTGGCATGGAATATCTTTTTCCAACCTTTCACTTTCAGTCTGCATGCATCTTTGTTGGAAAGATGTGTTTCTTGTAAGCAGCAGATAGATGGGTTTTGTCTAAACAATCTTAACAAGACTTGCATCTTTTTTTTTAAGATTCATCTATTTATTTGAAAGGCAGAGTTACAGATAGGCAGAGGCAGTGAAAAAGAAAGAGAGAGAGAGAGAGAGAGAGAGAGCAAGAGAGAAAGAAAGAGATCTCTTTCATCAGCTGGTTCATTCCGCAAATGGCCATAATGGCTGGAGGTGGGCCAATCCAAAGCTAGGTACCAGGAATCAGGAGCTTCTTCTGGGTCTCCCACATGGATGCAGGGGCCCAAGTACTTGGGCCACCTTCTGCTGCTTTCCCAGGCCACAGCAGGGAGCTGGATCAGAAATGGAGTAGCAGGGATTTAAACCAGTGCCTATATGGGAGGCCAGCATTGCAGTCAGCAGCTTTATCCACTATACCATAGCACTGCCCACAAGCCTTTCATCTTTATCATCTCCAGTGATTCTCAAGCTGGTGGTGCAGTAAAATCACCAGGAAATTAAAAAAAATAATAATAACACCAGTGACGAGGTCCAATTTAAGTCCTCTGAATGTACTTTTTAAATCTTCCCAGATGGTCTGATATACAGCCAATGTTAAGAAATCCTGCATTGTTCCTGAAACATCCTTTCCCCTTTCTCTTCCATTTTTCATTTCTCAAAATCTTACTCATCCTTCAATATACAATTCAAGTATCAGCTCTTTCATGAAAGTTTTACCAAGTATCTTCCCCCCCCCCCAGTCAGTATTAATTTCCCCCCATTGTGTTCCTAAAGTAATTTCTCTTATGATAATGCTTAAAGATAGTATGGCATATCATACAACAGTTAATTTTCTGTCTACCCAGAAATCTAAATTCCTTCATGCAAATTGTCTCAGATCCTTCTTTAATACCTCATTCTTTTTTTTTTTTTTTTTGACAGGCTGAGTGGATAGTGAGAGAGAGAGACAGAGAGAAAGGTCTTCCTTTTGCCGTTGGTTCACCCTCCAATGGCTGCCGCGGTAGGCGCGCTGTGACCTGCGCATCGCGCTGATCCGATGGCAGGAGCCAGGTGCTTCTCCTGGTCTCCCATGGGGTGCAGGGCCCAAGCACTTGGGCCATCCTCCACTGCACTCCCTGGCCACGCAGAGAGCTGGCCTGGAAGAGAGGCAACCGGGACAGAATCGGTGCCCCGACTGGGACTAGAACCCGGTGTGCCGGCGCCGCAAGGCGGAGGATTAGCCTAGTGAGCCGCGGCACCGGCAATACCTCATTCTTAACAAGCCCTGTTTGTGGAGTTAAATTTAACTGTTCAGGAAGTAGAACAAAATAATATTAATTTCTTCCTCAAAAACACTTACAGTAATATATTCTTAATTAGTTATTGGGTCATCCCTGCTTTAAGAAATAAATTAGAAATAGTAAAGTACACTTTACCATTCTGGACCAACCTCAAGATCTCAAAGCAAAGAGACCCCAAGTAGCTATAGCATCTTAAACATCAAAAACAAAGCTGGACGCATCACAATACCAGATATCAAGACATACTGCAAGGCAGTTACAATCAAAACACCCTGGTACTGGCATGCACAAAAACAGATGTGTAGACCAATGGAACAGAATAGAAACTCCAGAAATCAATCCATACATCTACAACCAACTTAACTTTGACAAAGGAGCTAAAATCAATCCCTGGAACAAAGACAGTGCTAACAAATGGCACTGGGAAAACTGGATTTCCATGCGCAGAAGTATAAAATAAGACCCTTACCTTACATCTTACACAAAAATCCACTCAAAATGGATCAAAATACCTAAATCTATGACCCAACATCACCAAATTACTAGAGAGCATTGGAGAAACCATGCAAGACATTGGCATAGGGAAAGACTTCTCAGAAAAGACCCCAGGGGCCAGAGCCATGGCTCACTTGGTTAATGCTCCACCTGCGGCGCCAGCATCCCATATGGACGCTGGGTTCTAGTCTCAGTTGCTCCTCTTCCAGCTCAGCTCTCTGCTGTGGCCCGGGAGGGCAATGGAGGATGGCCTAGGTGCTTGGGCCCCTGCACCCACATGGGAGACCAGGAGGAAGCAGCTGGCTCCTGGCTTCGGATCGGCGAAGCACCGGCCGTGGCGGCCATTTGAGGGATGAACCAACGGAAGGAAGATCTTTCTCTCTGTCTCTCCCTCTCACTGTCTTAGCTCTACCTGTCAAATTAAAAAAAAAAAAAGACCCCAGAAGCACAGGCAATCAAAGCAAAAATTGACAAAATTGAGAAGTTTCTTCACCACAAAAGAAACACTCAGCAAAGTGAAGAACCAACCAACACAATTGGAGAAAATATTTGCAAACTATTAAGCTAATAAAGGATTAATATCCAGAATCTATAAAAAGCCAAAGAAACTCAACACCAACAAAACAAATAATCCAGTTAAGAAATGGGCAAAGGACCTGAACAAGCATTTTTCAAGAGAGGAAATTCAAATAGCCAATAAACACATGAAGAAATGCTCAGGATTGCTAGTCATCAGGGAAATGCAAATCAAAACCACAATGAGGTTTCATCTCATCCCAGTTAGAATGACAGAAATCAACAAACAACAAATGTTGGCAAGGATATGGGGAAAAGTGTACCCTAATCCACTCTTGGTAGGAATGAAAACTGGTGCAGCCACTGTGGAAGATAGTATGGAGATACCTCAGAAATCTGAATATAAACCTACCATATGACCCAGCCATCCCAATCCTGGAAATTACCCAAAAGAAATAAAATCAGCATATGAAAGAGTGATCTGTACCTCAATGTTTATTGCAGCTCAATCTACAATAGCTAAGATATAGAACCAACCCAGATTCCATCAACTGTTGGCTGGATAAAGAAATTATGGTGTATATATACACTATGGAATACTACACAAAAGTTTAAAAAAAAAATCCTGTCATTTTGCAACAAAATGGATGTAATTGGAAACCATTATACTTTGTGAAATAAGCCAGTCTTAAAACGTAAAATACTATAGGGCTGATGCTGTGGCTCAGCAGGTTAATGCCCTGGCCTGAAGCTCCTGCATCCCACATGGGCGCCAGTTCGAGAACTGGCTGCTCCACTTCTACTCCAGCTCTCTGCTGTGGCCTGGGAAATCAGTAGAGGATGTCCTAAGTCCTTGGGCCCCTGCACCCGCAAAGGAGACCGGGAGAAACTCCCAGTTCCTGGCTTCAGATCAGTGCAGCTCCGGCCGTTGCAGCCAACTGGGGAGTGAACCATCGGATGGAAGACCTCTCTCTCTCTCTGCCGCTGCCTCTCTCTGTGTAACTCTGACTTTCAAATAAATAAATAAATCTTAAAAAAAAAAAGACAAATACTATATGTCCTCTCTGATCTGTGGTAACTGAAGGTAATCTAGAGGAGTGAAATTGACATCTTGAGATACAATGATTTTGAACACCCCTTGTCTTGATTGTTGAGGAACAGTGTTTTTGTTTGTTTCATTTTGTTTTCTCTTTATCCTATTTGTTGAACTCTTTACTTAGTGTAGAGTTAATCTTTTGAGTACAAAGTTAACAGAAAATAGATCTTTGTAAAAAATAAGAATGGGAATAGTAGAGGGAGGAGGAAGAAAGGTAGAAGTAGGGGCAGGAGGGAGGTAGGGTGGGAAGAATTACTACATTTCTAAATTTGTATATAAGAAATGCATGAAGTTTGTATTCCTTAAAAATTTTTTTTTAAAAATCTCAAAGTTAAAGGAATTGTGCTTTCTTTTCTAGTGAGAGACAAGAGGACATTCATCCATAGTTCCTTGTTGTACAAACATGGATCAAAGGTCCAGTAACAGTGTCACCCAAAATCCTGGGGTGGGGTGGAGGCACAATGAGTTAAGCAAATGCTCAGGAGAATCTGTCCCGTATCAGATTGCTGGCTTGAGTCTTGTCATCTCTACTTCCAGTCCAGCTTCCTGTTTATGCATCCAAGAAGGTAGTAGATGATGGCTCATGTGCTTGGCTTCCTGCCATCTATGTGGGAAATCTGGCTCTGACTTCAGTCTGGCCTAGCCCTGGCTATTGGAGGTATTTGGAGAGTGAACCAGTAGATGGAAGATTCTCTCTCTCTCTCTCTCTCTCTCTCTCTGCGCCTCTCTCTGTCTCCTCCTACATTTCAAATAAATAAATATTTTTAAAAGAGATACACAAAATCACAGGATCCACCTTAACTCTGCTGAATCAAAATCTGCAAGTTAACAAACTGTGCAATCCACATACAGATGAGAGTTTGAAAAACATTGCCATCCAGTTTCTCTTCCAAATCCTCTTACACTTTCCAATTTACTATGCCAAAACTATTTTTATGATCAGGAGATTTTCCTTTGGATTCTCTACTGAATCTATAAATCACTTCTCTATAAAAGAGTCTCACTCATCTACCCTGGAAATTCTAAACTCTAGCTACCTGTTAGAATCACCAGGGAGATTTTCAAGGATACTGATCAGTGGTCCTCAAGTCTAGATATTCTGGTTTTATTGGTCAAGAATACCTAAGTCTTGGTCTTCTAAAAGAAATTAATCTATTCCATTTTTAAGGTAAAAAAATTTTTCAAACCAGGATAGCCATTAATTATATTCTCTTGTATTAATTTTAATTTCTTGTTAATTCATTGGGACACATTCTTTAGTTTTCATTGATAATCTGATGATTATTAATAATTCCTCAGTCAGAAATTTGAGGGGAGACCTGTAGAAGACTTTTGTTGCACTGGGTTAATCAAGAAGTACTTCTAAGATGATCACTTCTAAATTTTAGGATTGATTTTCTGTATTTTTGTGAAAAATGACATTTTTACAGAAATTACATTTACGATGGAAATCCTGTTAGCAATATCAATTCTTCCCATTCATGAACATGGAATGCCTTTTCAGTTATTTCTTCAATTTCTTTCATCAGTGCGTTACAGTTTTCAGTGTACAAATATTTTACCTCCTTGGTTAATTTTATACTTAAGTGTCTTAATCATTCTGGTATTACTGTAAATTAAATACTTTTTAAATTTCTTTTTCACATAGTTTGCTAGTATGTAGAAATGATACTGATTTTTTAAATGATGATTTTGTAATCTATAACTTTAACAAATTTTTTCTTCAGTCCTAACAGTTCCTTGGTGAAGACTTTAAAGGGGCAAACATGGAAAGATCATACTCCTTGATTTCAAAATTTATTGTAAAGCAATTATAATCAAATAGCATGACAATAGCATTGAAACAGACATATCAACCAATGAGCAAGATGGCCTATAAATTAACCTAAATACTTATGATCAATTGATCTTCAACAAAGGTGACAAAAAACATAATAGGGGAAAAACGTCTCTTTGATATATGGTATTGGTGAAGTTTGTTATCTACACGCAAAAGAATTAAACTCAATCTTTATCTCATACCATATACAAAAATCAACTGAAACTGGATAAAAGAGGTAAATGTGAGATCCAAAACCCTAAAGCCACCAGAAGAAAAGGTAGGGGAAAGTGTAGGGACCACAGCACTGGTCCAGACATGTTGCACAGGCAACAACAGCTAAAGTAGACAAGTGGGACCATATCAAACTAAAAAGCACAGCAGAGCAAACAACAGAGTGAAGAGCTAGTCTACAGATTGGGAGAAGATATTTGCAAACTATGCAACTATTAACTCAACAGCAGGAAAAAATAACCTGGGTTTTAAAAAGGGGAAAGGAAATTCTGTCATTTGTAGCAACATGGATGGAACTGGAAGACATTATGTTAAGTAAAATAAGCCAGAAACAGAATAGCAAATACTGCAAGATCTTACTTATATGTGGAATCTGAAAAAAATACATGTCATAGAAATAAAGAGTAGAAAGGTTACCAGAAGCCAGGGTAGGGGGTGTGGTGGGGTGGGAAAAGGGAAGATATTGATCAAAGGGAACAAAATCTCAAGGTAGATTTACTGCATGGAAACTACAGTCAATGATGACATATTGTATTGTACAAAATTGCCTTAAACACAGGTTTTAATGTCCTCATTATAAAAAAATCACAGGTTGGTGAAGTAATGGATGTGTTAATTAGCTTGATTGACTCTTTCTATAATCTATACATCGATCAAAACACAACAATTTATTCCACAAATGCAATTATTATTTGTCAATTTAAAATAAATTAATAATTTTTAATTTAAAGAGAAAAAGCCTGTCTAGTATTTCATACAGAATTCACCTCAATGGGAATCTAGCATTATAGTACTCGGAGCTTTTTGAAATGTATAATTTTTACTAAAACATGCATATGCTGTTTCTTTCTCAGATTTTTTTGTGTGTGTTTTCCTTTCATATGCCTAAGAGCACAGAGTAATCTTTCAACAAAGCATGGTGAATTACACAGCATGATCAGTATTAAATATTGATAACCAAAAAAAAAGTCCTGGCTAGGAAGAGATCTCATTTTCCCAGAACCGTCTTGTACGTAATTGTTCCATTGCTCTCTCTTCTAGGCTTCTGTGGAAATGAACATGGCACAAGGCTACCTCTGTGGGTATAAATGGAGTGTTTTCTAAAATGTTGATATGACAGAGGGTCTAACCAAGGCATTTCACACAACTTTCAACAAATCAGAGGCAACTCACAAACATTCCTTAAACCAGATAAAGATTAAAAAACCTGGGGCAGGAACTGGAGCTAAATTTGCAGACAATTTCAGCAGATTTATGTCTGTCCCTGAGGTGAGTAACATCTATGGTATTTTAGAAGTGAGTTCCATGTACAGTCCTCACGAAGCATATGAAATCACTTCATGATATGATGCAACACAGCCAAATCTCCTTCTGGCACTGTGAGGTCCCTTTAATTGTTTCTCAGATAAAGCCCATGATCCTGGAATTAAAGGCTGAACTCCATAGTGAATTCCAAGATGAACTTTGAATCAGTTCCCTTCTGCAGTTTGGCTAAATGTTTGCCTGTTCTTCCTGACTTCTTTTGCCTTGCATTCTTAAATGAGCCAGCTCTCTACCTCATCAAGAACAAAGTAATGTCAATATCATTGGGAAGAAATTTTGAATTGTTTTTATTCTATTCTGTATTTTGAGCTGGATTCCAACTATATAGTTTCTAAACTTGGGAAATTTACAGAACTGTAGCTGCCCACCATCTGATCATTTACATATCAGATCCAAACAAATAACAAATCAAAATTACTCACCCCCTGTATGTCTTCCTGTCAGATCTCATGGACCTGTTGGAAGCAGGTAAAATTGAAGCCATACTTCGTACTAGGTGAATATCAGGAAAAGCAATATTGTGACTTGCTATTAAACTATAGATCTAATCATGATAGCTTGGTTCCAAATTGGAATAAGATCGTCCCTTAAAACATGTTTTCTTCTAAAGTTGTTAAAGGAATGCTTCCCTTAGCATTTTAAACTCTCTTATCCCTTCAAAAATACTCTCCCTCATATGTCCTTTTATACACAGCCCAGCTCTCAGCGTAGAGCTTCCCCAAGAAGATAGGCTTCTTTGGAAGGTGTGGCGTTCTGCCTCTTTGACCGGGCTGGTTAGCTGATGATTTTGAACCAGAGCACCGTTAGCTTGCTTCTGGCCTTGGTCCCAATGTGGGTCTGGTGCAGCACACAGACTATTTGCTTTGAGACAACTTTCAATGGTTTCAAACCTCTTGGTTTCCATGATAACTCCATTAGGTTATTCCAAAAATGTGTCCAGTACACGTGAGAACTTGCAGTTCTCAAATATTTCATTTTCCCATCCCCATCTCCCTCTCACCAATGTGTTTACATTCTTTGAGTTAACAAGCAAGGAAAACATCCAAAGTCAGCACCACACAAAGCACCTTCATCTGAACTTTGCCCTTTCAAGTTCACAGAGAAGACCTGATAATCCAACGAAATGTGTTTCTCAGGACCTCCTCCTGTAGTTAAACCTATGATTCCTGTAAAATCCATTGAATTCGTTGTCTGGGGGTCGCTCCAGGTAGAACATCAAAATACAGCTGAATGTTCTCAGGGCACAGTCTCTTAGGAAATCCACAAAGTCATCATTTCCGTCAATGCCTCTGACTTTTCATGCTGGGGAGAGAGAAAGTCCAAAAGATTCTAGAGGAATGTGATCCTGATCCCTGGTTCCCACAGCTCCATGGCAATCAGCTAAAGTTCTATGATGCTGCTGAGTGTTCAAGAACATTAGATTCGTGGCTTTCAAGCCAATCAGAACTTAAATGTTGAGAGTACCAAGTAGCAGAGGATACAAAGCATTTTTTGATTCAAGAGCACGCATCACAGTCAGGAACCAAATGCTCACAGAATCCTGAGAAAGTTCACAGAAAATATGCACAATGAAGGCCGGCGCCGCGGCTCACTAGGCTAATCCTCCGCCTTGCGGCGCCGGCACACCGGGTTCTAGTCCCGGTTGGGGCACCGATTCTGTCCCGGATGCCCCTCTTCCAGGCCAACTCTCTGCTGTGGCCAGGGAGTGCAGTGGAGGATGGCCCAAGTGCTTGGGCCCTGCACCCGCATGGGAGACCAGGATAAGCATCTGGCTCTTGCCATTGGATCAGCGTGGTGCGCCGGCTGCAGCGCGCCAACCACGGCGGCCATTGGAGGGTGAACCAACGGCAAAGGAAGACCTTTCTCTCTGTCTCTCTCTCTCACTGTCCACTCTGCCTGTCAAAAAAAAAAAAAAGAAAATATGCACAATGAAAAACACTATATGGATTTCAAAATTTTTCACACAAATATATTTTTAATTCCATTTTTCCATTAACTTCTTGAAGTACCTTTGTATTTTAACTAGGATCTCCACATTAGAAAATGCTCCCCTTCCTGGTGAGAACCTTGAAAAACTCCTTGCATTCCACGCAGGCCACTTTCAGTCCATCTTAGCCAGTGGAGAAGGTTTCCAGAATGGGAAGGAAAAAGAATAGGGAGTTTTTATTCTTGTTTTAAAATATTTATTTATTTTTTGAAAGGCAGAGTGAGAGAGAGAGAGAGAGAGAGAGAGAGAGAGAGAGAGAGATCTTCCATCCTCTGGTCCCTTCCCCAAATGGTTTTCAAGTGGGTAGCAGGGGCCCAAGGGTTTAGGCCATATTCCACTGCTTTCCCTGACACATTAGCAGGGAGCTAGATCAGAAGTGGAGCTATGGAACCCAAACTGGTGCCTGTATGGAATACCAGCTCGGCAAGCAGGGGCTTAACCCACCGCACGGCAACCCTGGTCCCAGAGGGGTATTGTGCTGGGAAATCAGTGAAGTCAAAATCTGCTATTCCCAACAGGAAATGGACATTTGTAACTTTGTCCAAGATAACCAAACATCTCTTATCTTGGAAAAGGTAATGACAGCTATAAGGCAATATAAGCCTGACCATGCATGCCACCCTTGTAACTTGGCAGAGTGGCACCTATTTTTACTTTCAGAGCAATACATACACCTCTTACACTCTTACCTGACAATTCACCACAAACTGGTCTACTCGTTGCTCTTTTCCACCATGCCCATTTATGATGCTTTGGTATTCCATGACATATCTCTCAGTTTATTTGTGGGATAATGAGAAGAACTAGCGAATTCCAATCTGGCATTTACCTCTGGCTCTGACAGGTGAAAACATTAGCTAATTAGATAAATGTTAGGTAATTAATTACTCAAGTGAATTAATCAGACTTTTTAACATGGCTGTTTCCAGTGCAGATTCTGTGAGCCAATGATCCCAATCACTAATAATGCCAGATAATGCCAGCTATGATGTATGGAGCCTATGTAATAACTCCCCAGACATTAGCAAGTGGTCAACATGTGGGTGAAATTCAGAATAGTCTTTTAGAATCCATGAAAATGGACTATTAATTAGTGTCTTAAATCATTCTCCTTCGTTTCATTCCTCTCAGGACTTGATCATCCTACTCTTACGTTAAGTGTTTCTCAGGACCTCTTCCTGTAGTCACCTTACGTTAGGTGACTTCTTGATAACTTTTTTTTATTGACTGTATTGCAAAAGTCATTTACCAGATCAGGAATGCAAACAAGTTGTGTTTTTAAAAAGCATGTACAGAGGAGCACAGGAGGCCAACTCAGGCCCAGCCTGTGGGTGTTTTGCAAACAAAAGCTGGGTAGCAGGCAGAGCCCCGTGACTCAGCACAGCCTTGCAAGCAGGAGGCCCTGCAGCAGCTTTACCAAGTCCATGCTCCAGAGCCTCTGCCTCTGGGAACAAAAACTCTGCTTCCCCACCCTCTTTCTCCGCAGCACCAGCATTTTCATATTTTTGATCCCATGATAATTTACTCTTGGCTTCATTTGACTCCTGCACTTCCAATGGCGGAATATTCATACACAAGTGGGTGGCATTAGGTCTGTCTCTGGTTGGCATGGTTTTGACTGAATCTGTGAGAATTGCAAGTGTGGACTTAGAACCATACCCACCCCTAAACAGTGCTCCTCCCATTCTGGCGGAGGGGCACAGCTAAGAATTTGGAGCTCCCAGAGGCTTGCTGCAAGGGCCTGGGAAAACGCCACGTGCCTGGTATTTGAGGTTAAGGAGAGGACGAGATGGACGGTTTTTGCCCTGAAGCGATTTACACTCCAGTGGGGAAGACTGAGCACAGGCACTGTGAAAACTCAGGGACGAGGCACCAAAGCCAGAAGCAGGAAGGTTCTGAGAGAATGTGATGCCTGCCGTGAGCCCAGAGTGAAAAGCTGTCCCTGACACATATTTCCCAGCATGGGGATGGGGTGAGCATGAGGGGCCTGTACTGCAAGCCCATGCAACAGTGTGTAAAATACTGAGAGGTGACAGAAAGAACAACACATAAGGGAACTATTAGTAGCACTATGTGTGTGTGTGTGTGTGTTTCTTAGTGGCTTTCAGTTTTTTATATTTGTGGTATTGTATTTTTAAAAATAAACAAAAGCCAAAGAAACATTCCACTGATTATAATAAACTCTAAATGCTTGCATTTGATAAGCTGTCACTTTTTAAAAATATTTCTTAATTTGAAAGAGTGACAGAAAGAGAGGCAAGAAGAGACAGAGATCTTCCATTGATTAATTCACTTTCCCAAATGGCCACAAAGAGCCAGGGCTGGGCCAGGCTAAAGTCAAGAGCCAGGAAATCCATCCTGCTCTCTCACACAGTGGCAGGGGCACAAGTACTGTGTCATCTTCCATTGCTCTCTCAGGTGCGTTAGCAGGAAGCTGGATTGGAAGTGGAGCAGCCCGGACCCAAACTGGCGCTCCAATATAGGATGCCAGAGTTGCGAGCATTGACTTAACTCATTGCAGGACAATGCCAGCCCTGAACTGGCATCTTAGCCCTTTGAATATGGCAGTTCAATTGTGCCATTCACAAAACACTGTTGAGTTTATAGGAAAACAATTTCCTTAATTCGTCCCAAGCTGTTAAGTGTAATGGAGCATAGGTTTAAAGGCACGTTAATGTTCTCCTTTTGGCTCAATCCGTTGAGTTGAATTTACGCATTTGTGTACATAAAGTATAACTTTAAACTAAATGGTTCCTCTTAGGTCCCTGAGACAGACCAGCTTCCCTGAAGCCATGTCTTGGCCCCCTCTACCTTCCTCCCAGAAGCCTTTCTGCCCTGTACCAGAATCTTAGCTCTTAAGATGCCTCTCAGTGAGAAACCCAGAAAAGTCATTCGTTCACCTGAAACTGCAGCAAGAGCTGTGACCAGGAAACAGATACAACACACACACACACACACACATACACAATCACACAACACACTCTTCTTTCATCAGCAAGTCTCTCAGGATGGGGCTAGGCTCTCACAGGGTCCCCACCTCCAGCCAACCAGATTCCCCTACTAACATTCATCCCATGGCACTATTTGAAAGAGCTCTGAAAATGTCTTAAGCAATCTATTTGAATGTTAAGAAGTTTATTTATTTTTTCATTTATTCATTCCATAAATATTAACTGAGCATACACCATGCTCCAAGAAGTCTTAAGAAGTGCTGGAAATAAAGAAATAATACAGTTCTTGCTTTCTTTTTTCTGCAAAAACATTGACATTCCATGAATAGAAAAGACACAAATTAACACAACTCTCATACAACCTCCCTTTTGTCAAAACACAGATAGGAAGTGTATCTGGCATTCTCTTCTTCATGTCTCACAGCCAAAACTTACTGAGTGTTTTGATCTTTCTCTATTTTCCAATACAGGTTGAGTATCTCTTATCTGAAATTCTTGGGACCAGAAGTATTTTGGACCTTTCATTTTCCCCCAGTTTTTGTAATATTGCATATACATAATGAACTATATTGTAGAGGGTACCCAAGCCAAAATATGAAATTCACTCGTATTTCATAAACACCTTCTACATATAGGCTAATGATAATTTTAGACAATAATTTAATGAGTCTGCATTTTGACTGTGACTTAACAAATGATATCTGGTATGGAATTTTCCATTTGTGGTATCATATCAACACTGAAAAAGTATTGGATTTTAGAACATTTTATATTTTGAGTTTTGGGATTAGTGATGCTGAATCTGCTACATGGGTTGCAGCAGCCTTAAATACTTCATAGGAGAGAAGGCCTATTAAAAGTACATAATCCTTTCCTCTATGAAGAAAATATACCTTATTTTCTACTAGCCATGCAATCTTTCTTATGATTTCCTCCCTGCCAGAAGTTGCTACAGAGAGTGATGACTTTAAACTGGTGAATTAACAGCAGCTTTGCGTCATTGGTGTGAATGGTCTCACCACATTTCCTTTCAGACACGTGTCAGCCCTTCCAAGTCCCTCCTCCTGCGCCCTGCTTCTGTCGGATGTACCGAATGGTGAGTGTGGGGAAAGGCCTGCTTGACTTCTGCATTCCCAGGTCTTGGCCACAGTTCCCCTGCAAGCTGCCTGGCTAGGTATTGCCTGCTGTGTTTGTGAAACATCTGTGACTATTGAGGTGGGGTCTCTGAGTCCCTAAGTGGGCTCACTGTGACAGTCTAGGCCTACCTCACTCTAATGAAGCACAACAGCCTCTAGCTCCAGCTTTTGCAGATTGTTCTGTGCCAAGTTGAACATATGTACCCTCTGCCTTGCACTTTATCCCCAAGTGTAGGTAACCAAAGACTTTGGTCTGCCTCTTCCGCTCCTCCCACCCTCTCACTCTCAACAACCAGAAGGTGAAAGCCTCTTTGTATTTTTTCTATATGAACACCCCTTATGTAATATCCTAATTTTCTCTGGATTCTAGAAATTTCCATGTTCAAGTCCACCAGACCCAGGTTTTGATATGTTAGTGGGGAAAAACCACACTCAAAATCTTCATTTTTCCTCACATTTCCTTATGAGGGATTCAAAACTCATATTCAAGCAATACCAATCCCTTAATCCCCTTAATCTAACTGCCGTCCTCCAGCAAACAGATGGGACTATGGACTATAGAAGGGCATGCACAGAGACAAAGTAAGACAGCGCTCAGTAATACGTTTCATAGTACTATATCTGTTGTAATTCGAGGCAATAAAGAATCACATCCCTAGCATAAACACAATGACACTTGTATGTGTATTTTTCTTGGGAGTGCTTTCCCTGCCATGAGTCTATTAAAGTGCAGTGCTCAGTCTGCGTGAGACTCTCCAAGGCGTGCCCAAGCAGAGGGATGGAGTGAGTGAGCCCACCAAGAAGATCCTTCAAGAGCTGGCCTGCTGGAGGCTGAGCCATGCTGAGCTGGCAGGGAGGATCCCAGCATCCTTCCATCCTGGCTGAGCCCAGCAGCCTGCTGTTTTCAGTCCCAGGGGGTGCTACAGTCCCTGTGGTTACGGAGCAAATGTTTTCACGACTGCACATGAGCCTGAGAAACACAAAGCAATGGCATATTTCCTAGGACTCACAGTTCGCTGACATCTGGACTCTTTACAAGGCTCAAATTTGCCTTGGGAAAATAACTCTTCTTGATTAACCAAATTTCTTTTTTTCCCCAGAATCATGCTTCCTAATATTGAATGTCTATGGAGCCAGGAATTTCTCTTTGGGCAATGATTTAAAATAATACATGAAAGAATAAGATGTAAGGCATAAGCCACCTTAGTCAGTATTATTACTATAACAGAATACCTGAAGTTTGGTACATTTGAAAAGAAAAGAGAATTATCTATCTCACTGTTCTTGATGCTCAGGAGCATGGCACCAGCACTGGGTCTGCTCTGGTCGGGGATCATGGCAGATGATATCACAGTGGTGAGAATCCATGCAGGAAGAGACCACAAAGCAAGACGTGAAGACAGAGAAACTAGGGTCTCTCTCAAGCTACATTAATCCCATCTGAGGGCACACCCTCAAGGTTCAATCACTTCTCACCATGACCTAACTCTCCAAGTCCCATTACCTCTCTTTTATTATTTTATTTCTTTATTTATTTATTTTTGACAGGCAGAGTTAGGCAGTGAGAGAGAGACAGAGACAGAGAGAAAGGTCTTCCTTCTGTTGGTTCAACCCCAAATGGCCAAAGCCAGGAGCCAGGTGCTTTCTCCTGGTCTCCCATGTGGGTGCAGGGGCCCAAACACTTGGGCCATCCTCCACTGCACTCCTGGGCCACAGCAGAGAGGTGGACTGGAAGAGGAGCAACCGGGACAGAATCTGGCGCCCCAATCGGGACTAGAACCCTGTGGTGCTGGAGCCGCAGGCAGAGGATTAGCCTAGTGAGCCGCGGTGCCGGCCAAGTCCCATTACCTCTCAATGTCACCACAATGGGGCCTACACTCCAGTAGAAGAAACTCTGGGGACACGCTTAAACCATATCCAGATTATATCTAAACCATAACACAGGATGTCAAACCAATCTTTAAGAAAATTTATTTCAGCTGAAATAAAGCATGATATTTTAAGTCAATAACAGTAGAGAATATAATTAAAATTCACTGCTGAAAGTTTAAAATAACCACATTCGGGGCCAGCACTGTGGCGTAGCTGGTAAAGCTGCAGGCTGCAGTGCCGGCATCCCATATGGGTGCCGGCTCGTTTCCCAGCTACTCCACTTTTGATCCAGCTCCCTGCTAATGTGCCTGGGAAAGCTGCAGAAGATGGCCCAAGTCCTTGGACCCCTGCTCCCACAGTGCAGAAGCTCCTGGCTCCTGGCTCCTGGCTTCAGATTGGCTCAGCTCCGGCCATTGTGGCCATTTGGGGAGTGAACCAGCAAATGGAAGACCTCTCTCTCTCTCTCTCTCTCTCTCTCTCTCTCCCCTCTCCCTCTAACACTCCCTCTCCCTCTCCCTCTAACTCTGTTTTTCAAATAAATAAAATAAATCTTCAAAGACAGTGATGTCAACAAGAGGAGGTGAGGTAGGGTTCACATGTGAGGAGCATCTCTGCAATATTTTGCCTGTTAGTCAATAGGGTTGTTGTCTTAGCTCATTTATGGGAAAGGAGGGCATGGCTAAGCCATACTGGGTGTTTGTCCCATGAATATAAAGATAATAACTCAGTGAAAATGAGGACCCAATCCTAAAGCTAATTTTAAAATCATCTCCTTGCCAAATTTTATGTATTTCAAGAAGAGAGAGAGAGAGAGAGAGAGAGAGAGAGAGAGAGAGAGAGAGATTTTCCATGCACTGATTCATTCCCCAAATGCCCACAATGGCTGGAATCAGAACAAGCTGAGGCCAGGAACCAGGAACTCAATTCAGGTCTCCCAACTGTGTCTCCAGGGACACAATTACTGGAATCATTACCACTGCCTCCTGGGGGCTACATTATCAGGTAGCTGGAATCAGGAGCCAGGCTTAGGTGTCAAAAACAAGTACTCTGATAAGGGATGGAATCTGGCACTCTGTTGTGGAACACAGTATCTTAAATTTTAAATTGGCCTTTATTTTTACCTCCTCTCAGTCTTACCAGTTCCCTATGATTTTACCCAAAAAGCTGGGTCTACTTCAACACCCTGCAGCAAGTTCTTTCTGTACCTGAGCCGTCCCCAGAAAGTGAATTAAAAGGCACAGAGAGCTCTGTTTCTGTTGGCTTCCTTGCCCAGCTTCCTGTCTGCGGCATGCCATTCCAATGACTCCAGGCCTTGAAGATTAAAGGCTGCACCTGTTCTCAGCACCAGATGAAAGTGCCCTGGCCAACACACGGATTGCGCTGGGAAATCAGCCCCTACAGGTGGAAAGAAGCTCTGTGAGTCTGACAAACTCCCTGCTGACACCTGAGGGAGCAATTTTTCTTGGAACTCAAGAAAAGTTCAGTCCTAATTCCCAATAACAACAACAACAAAACATGATGATGATGCTGCCCAAGGGTGCTCAGATGGGAAAACAATGTTAATGCCTCCTGGAAGTGGGGAATTCCAGGCCCTGAAAGTCACGGAATTTCAAAGCTGACTGATTCTGATTTGGGTTCAGCGATGGGAAAGAGAACCACGTGTTTTATGGTGCTCTCTCAACACTATGTGTAATATATTGAGTTAAACATTAATTGTTTTTTCTAAAGAAGTAGAAAACCTTGTGTGTATAATCATGTTCACATTCACATTTCTGTTAATGCTTTACCTTATGAATGTCACTACTTTTCCAAAGTGTGACTCTTGAACATTTCACCTTGGCTTTGCATTGTTTTCTGTTGTTGTGGCTATATCTCTGCTGGTGCTTATATCTCTGCTTACTTTCTGATGTTTCCATATTTTATATTTGTAATCACTGAGTATTCATTTTATATTTGTAATAGTTAAACATTCAGACATAAATAAGAGACAGATACAATCTTTAACTGTGTGGTTGGTCACACAAATTTATCAATTGTTAATGTTTCGCTATATTTAATACAGCTTTTTCAAAAAAGAATGATTTCGTTAAATCTGCATCCACCTTCCTTACCTATTACCTTCCCTTTCTCCCTGGAGGGTACCAGTGTGCTGAAATTGAGAATTTGGTATGTATCTTTCTGGAATGCACTTTACAACTTTTATTTATGAGTAGGCATTTATAATATACATTATCTATATACATGAGCAGATTTAATACATGCACATATATAGTAAATGGAATGTATAACATTTGACAGCTATATATGATAGAAATTCGGGGCCAGCACTGTGGCTCACTTGGTTAATCCTCCACCTGCGGTGCCGGCATCCCATATGGGCACCGGGTTCTAGTCCCAGCTGCTCCTCCTCCATTCCAGCTCTCTGCTGTGGCCTGGGAAGGCAGTGGAGGATGGCCCAAGTGCTTGGGCCCCTGCACCTGCATAGGAGACCAGGAGGAATCACCTGGCTCCTGACTTCGGATCGGCGCAGCACGCTGGCCGTAGCAGCCATTTGGGGGGTGAACCAACGGAAGGAAGACACCTTTCTCTCTGTCTCTCTCTCTCACTGTCTAATTCTATCAGTTAAATAAATTTTTAAAAATGTTTAAAAAATGGTAGAAGTTCTATGAAAAGATAGCATACATATTATACTAAGGGTTGAGTACCCCTTATATGAAGTGCTTGGGACGAGAAGTAGGTGAGATTTCTAGGATTTTTTTTTTAATTTTGTGAATATTTGCATATCTTGGGGATGCAACCCAAGTCTAAACATAAAATTAATTCATGTTTCATGTACCTCTTACATACAGAGCCTGAAGGTAATTTTATAAAATATTTTAAATAATTATTTACATGACACAGCTTGTGTGCATTGTGTTGTCAGAGGTGAACTGTGGAATCATCCACTTCGGTCATTTTGGTGCTCAAAAGTTTTAGATTTCAGAGCAATTTGGATTCCAGATTTTCAGATTAGGGAGATTCAAGCTATAAATAGATAGATAAACAAATAGGATATATTATATATACATATATACTTTTATACCACTTGCTTTTTCAATGTTACTTGTAATTTTTTCCTGTAAACATCCTTATGCATAGTTTCTCCAACATATGGTTATATCTTATTAGATGTTATTTACACTACCTTAAAAATAGCTAACCATGTTAAGTTATGCCAATGGTATATGATTAACCATTTTTCCATATTTTTACCAGTAATTTGGTATTGTTGACCATGCAATTTTTCTGACAATGTGACAATTGTAAAATGGAACTCTTCACCTTTTGAGAAAACTCTCTGACTATTGGTAAGGATGGGCACATTTATATATATTTGGTAATCAAATAAATTACAGAATTTCAAAGGTCTTAGCTTCATGCAGGGGTTTCAAGTCCATCTGCCACTTTCTGCAGGACAGAACCATGTCTATATGTCCTGCAAAACTCCAATGCCTTCGAATAAGGTCTCTTCTGAGTTTGATCATCTCAGACTATGGTGGCATCAATGCAGAAGCTTCCATACTTCATTCCTGAAATTTGAGGTTATTTCTCTCATTATTTAATGCATATATCTGTGCACAATACTCCTCTTAGGAAATTTGTCCATGTGGCTCAGTGTGCTATGTTGCTGGTGTATGCCCATCCTGTATGGGCACCGGTTTGGGTCCCAGCAGCTCCACTTCTGATCCAGCTCTCTGCTATGGCCTGGGAATGCAGTGGAAGATGGTACAAGTCCTTGGGCCCCTGCACTCGTGTGGGAGACCTGGAAGAAGCTCCTGGCTCCTGCTTCAGATCGGCTCAGCTCCAGCCATTGCAGCCAACTGGGGAATGAATTGGCAGATGGAAGAACTCTCTCTCTCTCTCTCTCTCTCTCTCCCTCTGCCTCTCTGAAACTGACTTTCAAATAATAAAATTGAGTTTAAAAAGAATTGACAGTTTTCAGACTTAACAATCAGGTATTTCCAAAAAATCAATCTTTTAGACAATTGGCCATATTCTGGGATTAATTAATGAGAATATATTCTTTTTTAAATTTTCCTGGTAATTAAAAAATTTTTTGCTCACCTGTTTTGAAAGTCAGAGCCACAGAGAGATGCTACAAAAAGAGATCTGTAAATAACTCCCCAGATGGTTGCAAGGGCCAGTGCTGGGCCAGGCTGAAGCCCTACAGGGCCTGCCCCAGTGGATGCAGGGGCCCAGGCACTTGGGCCATCCTCCACTGCTATTCCCAGGCCACCTGCTGGATGCGAAGTGGAATAGCAGGGACATGAACTGGTGCCCATATGGGATTCTGGCAACGGCCTCACCCACTATGCCACAATGACAGCCCCTCCTGTAATTCTTGGTTCTTATCTGAATTACTCATTCAAAGTTTAACAACACTTCAAATCAACATTTAGAGTAGAACACAGGCATGGCACATTACAACTCTTTCACATTTTATTTTATTTTAAAATATCTTAAAATAAATGCCTTTAAGTGAATTTTTTAAAATGCTACATTATGGTTTTCTAACAAGTTATGTTTCTGGACATCTTTGCTGGCCTCTCTCCAGAGCCTAGGGTGAGAAAAGGGTCAGAGGAACTCTAAACCTCTGGTTCTCAGCCTTAATCCCTTCTTCACTCCTGCACTAATGAGGGCAAAGTCTGATGCAAAAAAAATCAGAAGACAGTTTACTGGTGAAAGTCACAATTCTGTTTCAAGACAAACTATTTTCAGTTTACCCAGTTTGGATTTAAGCTGAGTTGGTTAGTAAAAAAAACTAAAAATATACCAAATGATGCATTGTCGTTGAGTATAATCAATGCGTGGGTAAATGGAAAGTAATTGTATCCAGAGGAAAGCCATATTCCTGGCTCTGGGAGCAGAAGGAAACAGTAAGCATGATTCTGTCGCCGAATCTGGGTGCGTTTTTATTTCAAAGTAGACTAGCAAATGGTACCTAAAGAGGCAGTGTGATGTGCTGAAAGGATAAGTCTTTCATTTGCCTCTGATGACATCATTCTTTTTCAACCAAATGAGCCCCTGTATCATCGGACAAGTTCAGAACTTTTCCAGGATTTTTTATTTTGTCTTTCCAGTGAAGTAGCAATTGAAGTAATTACCACGAAGCAGTGCTGGGAAGATGAATGATTAGATTTATATGGAATAGCTGGTTTATAAGCACTTAACAAGGCTGACAATTATACTACGTACAAGTATTAGCTTGATGTTCTACTGTCTTTAAAAATCGTGGAACATGCAGAAAAGAAATACGAAGTGGTGAGGTGGTTTATGGAACCGAAATCTCTAACTGAAGTAGGAGGGCTCTGAGAAAGGAATTTGGGGAGAGCCAAGGGCGTAAGGCCAGGAATGTTACATGATTGCATGGTTCTAAGTAAGGTTTCCTAAGAGTCAGACTTCAGACACAGAAGGTGAGTACACTGAGCAACCTAGGTGTTTCCGTGCCAATAGAGCCTGAGAGGCAGAAAGTGACTCCTGTCCTCCTTGCCCCCAAACTCAGTGAGTTTCCCATGTATCCACTCAGAGCATGAGAAACAACAATGAATGAGGCAGCATAGAGCCACCCCCCACCCTCGGAGCTTCTAACTCATTCCAAATTACCCTGCTACACACAAACTAATTGTTGCAGAGCCGAAACAGTAGCAGGTTAAGGAGGAAAACCTGGAGAAGGCTTTTTTCAACTTTTCTCTTAAAATCCTTGTGGGAAAAAATGCATTATTGGGGAAAATAATAGGATGAAATGGAATGAGTTCAGTGTAATTTAATTGCCTTTTTTATTTGTTTGGTTCCCCTAAGTTTGTCTGATAATGATAGGTGCTTTGTGCATGTGATCTTGTTGGTTCTTCACAGCAACCCTATAATGTAGGTATCTGCATTTTATAACATGGTCCATGTACTCAGATAAATTTTCCATGTGTCTCTCATTCTAAATTCCACACTTTCCCCAACCCCTGCTCACCCCTACTTGAGAAGTATATTTGGGACCAAATTTATATAAGTTGATATATTATGGGACCATATGCAAATTATTGCTTAATTAATATTTTTGGTGAATAATGTCATTCTGTTAGATTGGGAATAAGGATACCAGGATTCTGGTTCCAACTCCATAATTAACTGATGATCTGATCACAAGGAAACCATACACTTTTCTTGTTCTTGGATTTCTTATCTATTAAATGAGGTTGGAGGGGTCCTCAATATGGCACAGTAGATTAAGCCTCTGCCTGCAGTGTTGGCATCCCATATGGGCACCGGTTCAAGTTCTGGCTGCTCTTTTTCTGATCCAGCTCTCTGCTATGGCCTGGGAAGGCAGTAGAACATGGCTCAAGTGCTTGGGCCCCTGCACCCACCCAGAAGAATCTCCTGGCTTCTGGCTTCAAAGCAGTCCAGCTCTGACTGTTGTGCCATTTGGGGAGTGAACCAGTGGAGAGAAGACTTCTCTCTGTCTTTCCTTCTGTCTGTAACTCTACCACTCAAATAAATAAGTCTTTAAGATAAATAAAATTAAAAATTTTTAAATATTTTTATTTATTTGAGAGGTTGAGTTGCAGACAGTGAGAGGGAGAGACAGAGAGAGAGGTCTTCCTTCCTTTGGTTCACTCCTCAGATGGCCACAACGGCCAGAGCAGCGCCGATTGGAAGCCAGGAGCTTCTTCCTGGTCTCCCATGCGGATGCAGGGCCCAAGCACTTGGGTCATCCTCCACTGCCCTCTAGGGCCCCAGCAGAGAGCTGGACCAGAAGAGGAACAACCAGGACTAGTACCCAGCGCCCCAACCAGGACTAGAACCTGGAGTACTGGCGCCGCAAGCAGAGGATTAGCCTAGTGAGCTGCGGCATTTGCCTTTGATTTGGGCTATTTGTGTTGCAAAGATCTTATTCATTTACATAAAATCAGGAGATTATTAGAAGAAATGTGTCCAGGTCATTCCTTTAGACCAGAAAATAACCAGGAACTTATCAACACTTGTTTCTCTGTGGGCTTACTACCCTGATATTAAGTAGGCGTAATGGAAAATCCTGCTTGAAATCTCTTAAAACAAAACCAGAGCTTCACAATCTGTAATTACCGCTACCAAGGCAGTTTAATTGATTCCCCTCTTCTCCCCTCTCCTGCATTTTCAAAGCCATTACTTCCCACTTGATGAGGTTGTAGAGATCTCTATCACTTCACCAAAATGGGAAATCTATGCTATTTTCATTAAGTAACTAAATGTTAGGCCATTTCCAATTCTTAAATAATTTCACACTCGTGGCAAAGTGAGAAAGAAAATTTTATTTCAGTTTTTGCAGCATTGCTAATAATGATGAGAATAGTAATACCTGACTAATGCAGAATATACGACATGTTTATTTGTGTGTGTGTTTACATAATATTTCATGTGAAACAAATCTTATATTGTATTTGCTGGCCTCTTTCTTACTTTCTAAGAAGAAAGCCAAATAAGAAACATTACAACTTCAAGATGCTAACGTGAAAAAATAATTTGAGAACATTCTAGGTAATTCCAAACAGAAACTTAAGGTCTATTGTATTTAATTTAAAAAGAAATGAAGGGACAGGCATTAGGTACAGTAGTTAAGTTACCACTTGGGCCAGCGCCGCGGCTCACTAGGCTAATCCTCCACCTGTGGCACCAGTACCCCAGGTTCTAGTCCCAGTTGGGGTGCCGGATTCTGTCCCGGTTGCTCCTCTTCCAGTCCAGCTCTCTGCTGTGGCCCCGGGAAGGCAGTGGAGGATGGCCCAAGTGCTTGGACCCTGCACCCGCATGGGAGACCAGGAGGAAGCACCTGGCTCCTGGCTTCGGATCAGCACAGCGTGCCGGCCGCAGCATGCTAGCCGTGGTGGCCATTTGGGGGGTGAACCAACGGAAAAAAGGAAGACCTTTCTCTCTCTCTCTCTCTTACTATCTAACTCTGTCTGTCAAAAACAAAACAAAAAAAGTTACCATTTGGCACATCCACATCCCACAGTGAGTACCTGGGTTAAAGTCCTGACTCTACTCTCAGTTCCAGCTCCTGTGAATGCATACCCTAGCTGATGATGTCTCAGGCACTTGGGTCCCTGCCACCCATGTGAGAGAGACAGATTGAGATCTAAGTTCCTGGCCTTGGCCTGGCTCTGTCCTGGCTGTTGCGAGCATTTGAAGAGTGAACCAGTGGATGGAAGATCTCTCTGTCATGCTGTCTCTGTCTCTCTGCATGTCAAACAAAACTGAAAATAAATAAGCACAAGCTTAAAATTTGTAAATAAAAAGGTGTCCTCAACTTTGGTAACTACTGAAGTTTTAGGTAAATATGAGTTTTAGAAGTTAATCCAGGTCACAATATTTATAACAAGTAAAATATGAGCATGATGCAAGCATGGGGTATCAGAGTATGTGGGTGCATATATCTTCCCTGCCAGCAAGTGGTCATTGTCCAACTCGTCAACGTGTTGATTTCTCACTCCATGGTGCAGATGAAGTCCAAGTTTCTTTAGTTTTCACCCCTCCCTATTCCCAAGAAAGCAATAAAGAAGCAAGCAGCAGATTAACACTGGCCCCACAACAACAGCATCCCATGGGAGCACTGATTCGAATCCTGGTTACTCTGCTCCCAATCCACCTCCCTGCTAATGCACCTAGGAAAGCAGAAGATGGCCCAAGTACTGGGGCCCCTGGCACCCACGTGCAAGACCTGGACGGAGCTCTGGCCTCCTGGCTTCATCCTGGCCCAGCTCTGGCTGTTGCAGCCATTTAAGGAGTGAACTAGGAAATGGAAGATCTCTTCCTCTCTGTCTCTCCCTCTCTCTGTGCCTCTGTCTTTCAAATAAATAAATCCTTAAGAAAAGAGAAGGAGAGAGAGGAAGAGGAAGAGAGAAAAAAAAAAGGGGAGAGAGACATTCTCTATATCCTTTCTACTCATTTGTCCTTCCTAGACTAACCTCTGATAGGGTAGGAGTTTTGTTTGGATTTTTTTTAACTTTTTATTTAATAAATATAAATTTCAAAAGTACAACTTTTGGACTATAGCAGCTTTTCCCTGCATAACCTCCCTCCCACCCACAACCATCCCATCTCCCACTCCTTCTCCCATGCCATTCTTCATCATGATTCATTCTCAATTATCTTTATATACAGAAGATCAACTTAGTGTATACTAAGTAAAGATTTCAACAGACTGCACCCATACAGACATACAAAGTATAGAGTACTGTTTGAGTAGTAGTTTTACCATTAATTCGCATAGTACAACACATCAAGGACAGAGATCCTACATGGGGAGTAAATGCACAGTGACTCCCATTGTTGTTGGGTTTTTTTGTTTGTTTGTTTGTTTTTTTGACAGGCAGAGTGGATAGTGAGAGAGAGAGACAGAGAGAAAGGTCTTCCTTTTTGCCGTTGGTTCACCCTCCAATGGCCACTGCGGCCGGCGCATCGCGCTGATCCGAAGGCAGGAGCCAGGTGCTTATCCTGGTCTCCCATGTGGGTGCAGGGCCCAAGCACTTGGGCCATCCTCCACTGCACTCCTGGGCCATAGCAGAGAGCTGGCCTGGAAGAGGGGCAACTGGGATAGAATCCGGCGCCCCAACCGGGACTAGAACCCGGTGTGCCGGCACTGCAAGGCGGAGGATTAGCCAGTTGAGCCACGGCGCCGGCCCCATTGTTGATTCAAAACATCAAAATTCTATTCCAAGGTATAATCCTGATTCTTTCATTCATTCAAAACTGAGTACCTACATCCTGTTAAGCACTATTCCATGTGCTCACACTATAACAATCAATCAAACAGAATTCCTGCTATGGTATCAGGTTGTATTCTACAGGAGGAGAAAGGAGATTAGTTAATCAAATAATCACAGACATTATCAGGTGTTAAGTGCTATGGAGAGAGATGAGGTAGATGAGATGACAAGAAAGACTTCCAAGAAAAGATAATAGCCCATAAAGAAAAAAAAAAGTGCAAACTATTCAAAAAATTCTATGCTCATATTGCAAGAATCCCTACAACTGTTGAAAGCAGATTAAAAGGGATAATGGTGAAGTTGTATTTATCAGCTATCAGATTGAAAGTTGGAGAAGGAAACAGAAAAGAAGCAGGAGATTAGGTCCTTTCTGGAAATGGAATGAGTGCTTGAAACATAACAGGGACTCCACAAATGTGTGTTGCATCTTAGCGTAGCCAAGCAACTAATCTCACATAAATTCAGTGAATGTGGCAATCCTATCAAGAACAGTGTTTTGGAATGCCATGATGATGAACCTTCCTTATGACTAAGCTGGTTTCTATCACTGCACCTCATCTGTCTGATTGTCCTTGGGAGGGAAAAGAACTGATGCTATCTCAGAGAATAGAGGGACACAGAATCTTAAAAGGGGAATCCCAGCTGAATGAGAAAGCAGTGAAAGCCTGCTCTCCCAGTCCCGGGGAGGCTGTGGGAAAAGGAGGATGCTTCAGAGTTTCTTCTTTGCTACCTGTTCCTGAGCCAAACCTTGGGTGGATGGCACTGGGTAGTAAACTTCTGATAGTTATGGAAGAATCTGGACAATCAGAGATCAGTAGCACGTTTTCCCTGCTCTGCCTTGGGAAATTTGCATACCTCTGGTTAAAATCCCTGCATGGGATACATGTTCCGGGAGCAATCATGCAAATTCACAGGAAGTCGCCAGAGAGAAGATCCTGATGTAGAATTTCTTGCTCCCCTAACTAAGCCTG
This sequence comes from Lepus europaeus, assembly GCF_033115175.1. Lineage (NCBI taxonomy): Eukaryota > Metazoa > Chordata > Mammalia > Lagomorpha > Leporidae > Lepus > Lepus europaeus. Next base: position 100,148,968 of record NC_084827.1, on the reverse strand, counting down.
TTCAGGTTGTCTAGAGCGGCACTGTCCAATACAGTAGCCACTTGACATACAAGGCTACTTAAAAAAGAACAAAGTGTCAAAACTAAATAAAATTTAAGATGTGGTTTTTTAGTAGTAATAGCCACATTTCAAGTGTTCAGTAACTGTGATGGCTGCCATAGTGGACAGCACAGATGTAGAAGGTTCCCATCATCACAGGAAGTTGTATGGGACAGCACTGGTCCAGGCCAGTGGTCAGCAAAGTGTTTTTTGCAAAGTGTCTGATAGTGAACCCTTTCTGTCTTTATGGACAAAAAAACCCTGCATCACAGTGTCTGAGTACTATTGGTGAAGCATGAAAGAAGCCATCATTCATATGTAAATGAGCAGACACAATCATAGTCCAATAAAGCATTATTTATAAAGACAAGCATTGGTCTGAGGTAGCAGTGTGACCATCCTTGGGCTAGAAGATCCAAAATTTCCCACATACCTCAGTGAAAGGATAAAAGGCGCTAAAAGAATTGGTGAACTAGTAGAGGTTTGGGCTAAGGCCAAGCTACATGATCTGTGCACCCAAAGGCAATACAGGCCCAAGAGCAACTCAGCCCAGAGAGGACAAGAACCATCTGAGACTGTGGCCAGCTTGCAAGCTTGTATACACCCAGACTTGAGGCCATTTTGAGAAGAAACATGGGGGAATGAAATTTTAAAGACTAAGCCCAAACAAACCAAATGACCTGAAAGAGACTGCTATCTGCCCCTACTCCCACCACTCCCTGTCTGTTGTGGTGGGAAAGTGGAGCTCAGGAGAAACTTTAGAACCATTCCAAAAAGAAAAAAAAAAAAAGTCACAACGTAATTGCACCTCTAAGTTTTAGTGCAAGTAAGTCAATGCTACCACACAATGTTTTCTCACACTGTGGGGAGATAATTTAGGATGAGAAATCTGGGGCTAATTCATCTCTACAGTCCTATCAGCTCTGAGACACAGACTGTGTAAAGAGAACACTGGCCTCAGAGGGAGAAATCTGGGCTCTGGCTGTGAAGCTTAATCTAAGCCTCTGTACCACTTGGGGCCTCTGTGACCTCACTTGCCACACAGGAATATGAATCAAATTATTGTGCAGCTCTTATCCCATTAGAGATATGACAATTCTCCCTTGACTGTAATTGGTATAGTGAACTTGGTCATATGGCAAGGAAAGTTTCTACAGTTACTGGAAATCTTGACATTTGATACTTGGCCTGCTGTAAGATCAGCTTATCATTCAAGCTGTATTAGTCAGCTTAAGCTGCCATAACAAAATCCTACAAGCTAGGTGACTCAGAAAACAGACATTTATTTTCTCTTGGCTTGAGGCTGCAGTCTGAGACTAGGGTGACAGCATGGCTGGTGGCTGGCAAAGTCTCTCTTTCTGGCCTGCAGACCACTACCTTCTCCCTGTGTCCTCACATGGAATGGAAAGAGAACCCACTCTCTGATATCTCCTCTTCTAAAGGGACTCATCTCATCATGACCACACATACATATATTGATCTCCCAAAATCCCTGCCTTCAAATGCTGTCACATTGGGGCTTACAGTTTAAATATATGAATTGGGGAGAGGAGGGCACAGTAGTACAACCTTTCAAATTACTTTATGCCACAATGCCGAGTTCTTGGAATTTTGCTGTCTAGTCATAGACAAAGCAAAAGGAAACTTTTGAGAAAGCTGTGTCCAGTGTGTCCAGTTGTACCCCGCCTTTTCTGATATTCAAGGCAGAGGTGGGACGGCCTTGATTATCCATCCTTATGACAACTACCATTTAGTGGGCAACTCCCTGTCTGCCAGGCACTCAACAATGTGCTGTTGATGCATCATCTCATTTCACTCTACAACATCCTAACATAATCCAATTTTTAAATTAAGCTTATTGTAGAGATGAAGACACTGATACTTGGAAAGTCTAAGTAACTTGCCTAAGGTCACACAAATATGAAACTGAGATCAGATATAAAAATTAGCAAACAAAATCTAGAGCCTTCTCTCCCAATTACTGTCATTTATAACCTCTCATATTACACACCAGTCCCAAGAAGAGTCTGCACACACACACACGTACACATACACATACACACATCAGAGCGTGCTTGGGCAAAGCAGCATGCATGCAAAGTGTTAAGATCCTGTATCAATGCCTGTAAGTTATTTATACTCTAAAGTGGACTTCTTTATCCAACTAAGCAAAAAGTCGCTTTCCTAGCATCTTGGTGAGACAAACATCTCAGGAAATAGGAGTTCTGCTGAGTGGTGAAAAGCAAGAAGATGGCCGGCACTGCAGCTCACTAGGCTAATCCTCCACCTGCTGCTCTGGCATCCCAGGTTCTAGTCCTGGTGGGGGTGCCAGATTCTGTCCTGGTTGCTCCTCTTCCAGGCCAGCTCTCTGCTGTGGCCCGGGAAGGCAGTGGAGGATGGCCCAAGTGCTTGGGCCCTGCACCCGCATCGGAGACCAGGAAGAAGCACCTGGCTCCTCCTGGCTTCGGATAAGCGCAGTGCACCGGCCGCAGTGTGCCGGCCGTGGTGGCCATTTCGGGGGTGAACCAATGGAAGGAAGACCTTTCTCTCTGTCTCTCTCTCACTGTCTAACTCTGCCTGTCCAAAACAAAACAAAACAAAAAGCAAGAAGATATTTTAGATTAGGGATCTCCAGGAATGGGAGGCCCAGATAAAGAGCTGAATTCAGGAGCAGTGAACAGCTAGAGTATGAGACAAAGGCTTAAGTGTTTGGCAGAAGGAAAAGTATAGAGAGAAGGGAGCCATGTTTGGAAAACCAGTGGAGAAAGTGGGGTCTGTGCCCTGCTGAGGTCTGTGTGCCAGACACCACAGAAAAGACATACGAGACATTTTCTCATTTCCTCTCACAAAGAAAAACAAAACCTCCATAGGACCAAGTGACTTATTTTTCCTCTTTTGCCTAAGATAGAGAAAATCTGTCACTAAAAGCAATCTTTGTGCCAGCAGCTGAGCCAGGTTGGTTCATCCCAGTTGACAAGATATATGACTTTTGTTGAAATATGACTTTATGTGCAACAGCTCCCAGGAGAAGCTTAGAAAGTTCAATGGACCACTTCAAAGACAATGGCCCAGTTCAATGACAGAATACATGGACAGCCGGTCATCCTAACTGTTCATTCAAATGACCGCATGATGGAAATGCTAATAGGTATTTATGTGCAATATGAAACTGGCTGAGAATACCTTATAGTATTTGGTTACTTTGTGGTCAAGTTCACCAAATGACTGGAGCTAGGCAGCAATGTCTCCAAAAAGCAGAGGTTTCCTACTGTATGTTGTTTCCATCTGGGAGCTTTGAAGAGACTTATGATCTCAAAAGACTCTGAAGTCACAAACAGCTGGATAGATGTTTTTGGGAGTGGGGCAAGGAATGGAACATCAATATCTTTAATTATTGAAGACTTTCTCAATGATTGACAGTCATAGCTTAGCTAATAACAGGGTCCTTTGCTTTGATTCCTTTCAGCCAGCATTAGGAGTCTCTGTGCCTGGCCTCCTCATTTCCATCTCTCCATCCATTTCTTGCCCCCTTGTCCACTCCAATCTCTTTTGGCCTGAGCAATTCCTTTTATTTTTCATGGGCATTATACCTGCAACTATTTTCTCCCTCTCACCCATCTGAGCCTTTCGTTTTCCTTATTCAAAACCCTTCTCATTGCCCAGATCTTGGTTTGTAGTATCATTCTCCAATAACAGGAATCAGGTATACTTGGGGAAATATCTGATTCTAGGACTGGAGTGGTGGATAGGGAATACAGAAGATGAGCCTGTAGCTCATCTTGTGCCAGAAAATAAGGGAATGTTTTAAAAAATGATGATATGGATTACTCTGAAGCTGCTGGCATAGCAAAATACCATGGAATGGGAAGCTTAAACAATAGCAATTTATTTTCTCACAGTTGAAGAAGTTAGAAGTCCACCATCACAGTGCTTTCATGCTTGGTCTTTCTGGCTTTTACATAGCCACCTCTGTCAGTGTCCTCACATGGCCAGTGTTCTTGGTGGCGGGGGAAGAAGTAGGGCACTCCCTGTATCTCTTCTCATATTAAACATTAAGACCCAGGGCCGGTGCTGTGGTGCAGTGGGTTAACACCCTGGCCTGAAGCTCGAGCATCCCATATGGGCACCGGTTCTAGTCCCGGCTGCTCCACTTCCAATCCAGTTCTCTGCTATGGTCTGGGATACAGTAGAAGATGGCCCAAGCCCTTGGGCCCCTGCACCCATGTAGGAGACCCAGAGGAGGCTCCTGGCTCCTGAGTTCGGATCAGCATAGTTCTGGCCATTGCGGCCAATTGGGGAGTGAACCATCGGATGGAAGACCTCTCTCTCTCTCTCTCTGCCTCTCCTCTCTATGTGTAACTCTGACTCTCAAGTAAAAAATAAATATAAATCTTTTAAAAAAATTAAGACCCAATCCTCCTGACCACTTAACTTATATCATCTTCTTAAAGGCCCTATCTGAAAACACACTCACATTGGGGTTTGAGGTTCAACACATAAGTTTGAGGAGGAGATATTCAGCCCATAACATGAGGTTATATCAGAGACACAAGGGCCAATGGCCAAGCTTTTGGGGCAACAAAATAAATGAAGTAGTCATGGATTTTTTTTTTAAAGCCAAATCCCTATGTAATTGAGTTCTGATATGTTTCAGGTATAACTCTTAGGAAGAAGATGTAACTCTCTGCTCCATGGATGTGGACTGTGTACAGTGGCTTCCTTCCAAAATATTGACTATGGAAAGTGAGGAAGAAAGAGTATACTTACAGTGAAGTAACTGGACAAACACTATCTCAGCGAGGGGATCAATGTCAGCTTCTACAGTGATAAATCACGTTGACAGCAGGTACTGCTGATAAGATCTGATGAAAACCACACTGACCCCGTGGTCTTCCTCCTAGTAACACATACGCTCCCTCTTGTGAGAAAAGCATCTGACAAATTCCAATAGTGGGCCAACCTACAAAATAGCTAGTCAGTATACCTCAAAACTGCCAAGCCAGAAAAAAACAAAAACAAACCAAAAAGGCAAGACTGACAAACTGCTACAGCCTCAGGGAGCCCTAGGAGACACGGTGCTGAACAGAATGAGGAATCTTGGCTGAAATCTGCCATGAATTACACCTCCTCTCAGAGAAAGATATGTTGATGTCCTAACTACCTAAATTGGAAAGAGACTTCTTGCAACATTAGATGAGGTAGGTCTCCAATTCAGTGTGGCTGTTGTCCTTATAAAAAGACGGCCACATATAGATACATGAAGATTGCCTTCAACAATGAAGTCGTGTAGGAGTCAAGTAGCAGCAAGCTAAGAGTGCCAGCAAACTACCAAGAGTTAGGAAAGGGAAAAGAAAGATTCCTCTACAGGTTTCAGGGGGCACTTCTGCTTGTGGACACCTTGACTTCAGACTGATGGCCTCCAGAACTCTGAGACAATAAATTTCTGTTGTTTTTAAGCCACCCAATTTAAAGAATTTTTCATTGGTAGCTATAAGAAACTATTATAGGATTCTGAAATAAAAAAGAAATATTAGGTAAAAAAATAAATAAATCTGAATAGACTGTTGAACACTGTTAATAACAATATATCACTATTGGTTCACTAGCTGTAGCAAATGTACTATAAATGTAAGATGTTAATAATGGGAACTTGGGGCTGACGCCGTGGCTCACTTGGCTAATCCTCCGCCTGCGGCGCCGGCACCCCGAGTTCTAGTCCTGGTTAGGGTTAGGGCGCCAGGTACCAGTCCCGGTTGCTCCTCTTCCGGTCCAGCTCTCTGCTGTGGCCTGGAAGGGCAGAGGAAGGTGGCCCAAGTGCTTGGGTCCCTGCACCCACATGGGAAACCTGGAGGAAGTACCCGGCTTCTGGCTTCGGATCAGCACAGCGCCAGCCGTAGTGGCCATTAGGGGAGTGAACCAATGGAAGGAAGACCTTTCTCTGTCTCTCTCTCACTGTCTATAATTCTCTCTCTGTCTCTCTCTCTCTCTCACTGTCTAACTATGCCTGGCAAAATAAATAAATAAATAAAATTTTTAAAAAAATAATAATAATAATGGGTACTTGGACTGGCCCTGTGGCATAGTAGGCCAAGCCTCTGCCTGCGGCGCCAGCGTCCATTATGGGCGTGTTCATGTCCCGGCTGCTCCTCTTCAGATCCAGCTCTCTGCTATGGCCTGAGAAAGCAGTGGAGGATGGCCCAGGTGCTTGGCCCCTGTACACAGATAGGAGACCTGGAGGAAGTTCCTGGCTCCTGGCTCCTGGCTTTGGATCACCGCAGCTCCAGCTGTTGGGGCCATTTGGAAATTGAACCAAAGGATGGAGGACCTTTGTCTCTCTCTATAACTCTACCTCTCAAATAAATAAATAAAATCTTTTTTAAAAAAAGAAAAAATAACAGGAAGACTCAATGTGGGTTATATAGGAATTCTGTACTGTTTTCTCAATTTTTTTATAGTTTTTTTAAAATTTTATTTTATTTATTTGAAAGAGAGGGTTTCAGAGAGAGGTAGAGGCAGAGAGAGAGAGACAGAGAGAGACAGAGAGATCTTCCATTCACTGGTTCATTCCCCAAACGGCCGCCAAAGCCGGAGCCAGGCCAATCCGAAACCAGGAGTCAGGAGCTTCTTCCAGGTCTTTCATCTAGGTTTAAGGGCCCAAAGACTGCTTTCCCAGGTACATTAGCAGGTAGCTAGATCAGAGGGGAGCAGCCAGGACTTAAACTGGCATCTATATGGGATGCCGGTGCTACAAACGGGGGCCTTAACCTGTTGTGCCATAGCACCGGGCCCTGTTATCTAAATTTTTAAAAAACTGTTTTATAGCAATGTACAACTGTTATAAAAAAGAAAATGAAATTCATATATTAAATCTTTTGCATACTTCAACAATTGTTTAGCTAAGTTTTCCCAATTACTCAGAGCCTTGATTTTAAAACCACTTGCTTTTATGTGGCTTATATCCAATGTATCTTGATTTTAAAGAATCAGGAATCTCTCCACAGAAAGCCAGCCTAAAACCGCTGTTGCCACCCAATTCAGTCTTCTATCCTCCTTCTTCTTTCCCTACACATGTCTCAGATCTAGCTATCCATCCATTCACTCACTCTGTGCCAGGAAAAGTACTGGGAACATAGGGTACAAAGTGACCTTGCCACCCAGGGAAGGAGACAGACATGGAGACATCACCACACAAATAAATGTCAAACAGTATTGTGAGCTTTTAAGTTGGATTACTGGCTAAGAAGCCATTATAATCTCTGCCGTGAGCAGAGCGCTTATCCCAGAAAGAAGCCAACAAAATGTATTGCTAAAAGAGCAGTCCTGGGACATTACAAGAGCTCCTGGAATTGATTGTGCCTGAACCCACTGCTCTCCTTTCGATGGGCCAGGTAAGGAGCTAGTTAGCTAGAATGAAGGAGCTAAGAGGCTTCTAGATGTCTCTTTCCCAGAGCCCTGCATTGCTAAAACCCCACCCTCTTCCATGCCAATTTGGCACACTCACTTGCCCAGGAAGTACCTGAGCCTCCCCTATCGTGTAAAAGACACCATGATGAACACATGTATGCTGAGTTCCACGTGCAGACACCACCAGACCTTCCCAGAGATCACCATGCACACTGAACCACACCAAAATGCCACCTCATTTGTATTTTCAACTAAGATACCACATACCACCCCCTACCAAATAAAGGGGGATGACCAAACTGGGGTCACGAGGTTGTCCAGCTTCACCCTGAATAAGTACTATTGCTTTAATCTCTTTAAACAAATCCTGATCCAATTCTTAGATTTTATCTATGGCCCTGTTTTGAATTCTTCTCTCACACAGAAACAAGAGCTGGATAAATCCAGCCGGGGATGCCCCATCTCATAATGCTTTGACATAACAGTTATATGGCTACTGATGGTGAAAGGGGAACAAAGGGCTGAGAAGTGAATGTGACTGGAGCGGTGAAGGATCCTGAGTATGAGGATGGTAGAGACTGTAATAGGCTCCAGACCTCAAAGCACCTTGAACCTAAGCCAAGGATTTTCTTTTTCCCTGATGGTAATGAGAATCTACTAAAAATATTGTTTGTGGAAAGTAGAAAGAAACTACACCATCAGATTTGTATTTTTAAAGATCACTGTGGCTTGAGTATGGAATATGGATTCACAGAATGAGGTGATTCTGATATACTAGTTAGAAGACTATTATAGGCATGGGAGTTGCGGCACAGCATGCTAAGTTGCTACTTGAGATTCATGTATCTCATATCTGAGTGCCTGGGATGGAGTCCTGCCTCCATTTCTGATCCAACGTCCTGTTTATATGTACCTTTTGAGGCAGCAGATGATGGATTAAATACTTGGGCCCCTACAACCCATGTCAGAGACCTAGCATCCGAGTTTGGCCAGCCCTGGGTGTTGCAAGCATTTGGGGACTGAACCAGTGGAGGGAAAATCTCTCTCTCTCTCTCTCTCTCTCTCTCTCTCTCCCCATTCTCTTTCTCTCTCTCTGTCACTCTGCCTTTCAAATATATTTTTAAAAATTTTTAAACAATTTTTAAAACTAGGTTTAGAAGAAATACTATTGTAGTGGTCTAGGGGAAGGCTGATGGAAACAAGCAACAGGGTGGTGGTGGTAGAGAAGGCAGTAGACAGCCATTGAGATATATAGAAAAAATTAATGGGGTTCAATGATGGATAGCTCATGAGGTTAAGGAAAAGAAAGAAAAGTCAAAAATGACTTCTAGATTTTGGGCTTGACCAACTGGATTGATGGAGATGTCAATCATTGAGACAGAGAAACATGAGAAGCCTGGAATAAGATGTGCCATGCCAGACTCCTTGCCATTTCTATAATACACTATGATATTTCATGCATCAGGACCTGCCAACATTCTGTTGAAGCACTTGGAAATCTCTCTTTTCCCTTGCTATGTCTTGATGGAGTTGTGTTATATTTAATAGTACCTACTCTGCATAGCATAAGGTCTATGTGTGAAGAGTTTTGACTACAAAAGTTCTGCAAGATTTCCCACACTTTTGACACCAACTTCAAGTTTAAGATGTTCCCAAAATCATCCTTCCATTTGATAATTATTAGAAGAAAGCACAGAACTCACTGAAATTGATTATACTTATAGGTTATTGCAAGGAAAAGAGTCAAAATGCACCATATGTGGAGATTCTGTTGTCCTCTCTGTGTGGAGTCAGGACCAATGTGTGACAATGCACGTAGAGTATTTTCTCCCAAAGAACCTTGCCTAAACCATGGAGTTCAGACTTTATATTGGGGTCCTAGCACAAATGCATGATTGATTGATTGATTGACCATATGGCTAATCTCATTCTCTGGGTCAACTGGTATCTCCTGACTGAAGAGCCCTCTTACTAGAACACATTATTTGTCTTCCTGGCATGATCAGCCACATGGCTGTGGTCAACTCCTAAGACCATATAAAGGATCTTCAAAACATTCGTGAATGCATATTACTAAAAAAGTATAAGGAAATTTCCTAGCAATAAAATAAACTTATCTTTTACTGCCATCTTTCTATGAATTTTTGAAGTACCCTCATATAAAGTTAGCCTAAATCACATTGTTAAACTATGCAATGTAGCCCAAAGCTCTCAGGCAAAGATACTACTATCAAGCATGACATTCTAAGATCCAGAGATTACCTCCCCAAATTTGAGTGCAAAGTCCAGATCTCCCCGTAAAGCAAAGACAAAATTTTATTACACACTAGTACACGGTAGGCTTTCAATAAATGACAAGTAAATGAAGGGATGAGATATTGACTCTAATGCCATGTTTCCCATGTATGCTATTACTTTAAAAAGGAAGCTCCCATAGAACTTCCTCTGTGTTTCCCTCATTCAGTGCCTATACAGTATCATATAAAATGCATTAGCCCAATGTATGTTCATAGTGGCATTATTAATAATAACTAAAATTTGGAAACAATCCAAGTGTCCCTTGATAGATGAATGGGTAAACAAAATGTGGGCTATACCACAATGGAATACTGTTCAGCCTTACAAAGGGAGGAAGTGCTAACCATGCTACAACAAGGAGGAGGAGCGTTCCAGGAGTCTTCTTGAGGACATAATGCTACAGGCAAGAATCCAATCACAACTATTATATAATTCCACTCACATGAGGTCCCTGAGGAGTCAAAAATAACTAGAATGGTGGTTATCAGGGGCTGAGGAAGGAAAGAGATGGGAGTTATTGTTTAATGGGTACAGAGTTTCAGTTATACAAGGTAAGAAAAGTTCTGGAGATGGATGATGGCGATTGTTCAAAAACAATGGACTGCATTTAATGCCTCTTACTTATACATTAAAAAGTGGTTACCATGAAGCCGGTGCCGTGGCTCAACAGGCTAATCCTCTGCCTAGCGGCGCTGGCACACCAGGTTCTAGTCCCGGTCGGGGCGCCGGATTCTATCCCGGTTGCCCCCTTCCAGGCCAGCTCTCTGCTGTGGCCAGGGAATGCAGTGGAGGATGGCCCAAGTGCTTGGGCCCTGCACCCCATGGGAGACCAGGAGAAGCACCTGGCTCCTGCCATCGGATCAGCACGATGCGCCGGCCTCAGTGGCCATTGGAGGGTGAACCAACGGCAAAAAGGAAGACCTTTCTCTCTGTCTCTCTCTCTCTCTCACTGTCCACTCTGCCTGTCAAAAAAAAAAAAAAATGGTTACCATGGTAAATTTTATGCTTTCTGTACTGTGTCACAGATTTAAAAAATTGAATGGGAAAAATGATTTGCTCAATATTCTAAAAAATCACTAACTTTATAACAGGGTGAAAGGAACCAATTAAAATATTACTGGCAGGGGCCAAGGTTTCGCAGCTGGTTAAGCTGCTGCTTGCAACACCGGCATCCTATATGGGCGCTGGTTCGAGTCCCAGCTGCTCCAATCCAGCTGCCTGCTAATGTGCCTGGGAAAGAAGCAGAAAGTAGCCCAAGTACTTGGGCCCCAATCACCCATATCAGAGACCCAGATGGAATTTCAGCCTCCTGGCTTCAGTCTGGCCCAGCCTTGGCAGTTGTAGCCATTTGAGACGTGAACTAGCGGATAGAAGAGCAAGCAAGCTCACTTTCTCTCTCTCTCTCTCTCTCTCTCTCTCTCTCTCTCTGTATGTGTGTGTGTGTGTGTGTCTGCTCCTCCCTGTAACTCTGCTTTTCAAATAATAAAGAAATCTTTTTAAAAAATAAAATGTATGCAGCTGGAAACCCATTGTACTTAGTAAAAAAGCCAGTCCCAAAAAGACAGATATGTTTTCCCTGATCTGGAGTAACTAATAGAATACAAAAAATGTAAAGCATTGGAGTGAAATGGACATTTAGAGATTCAATGACCATTTACAGCCCTTGTCTTTTCCGTTGAGGAACTATGTTTTTTTTCTTCATACTATTTGTTGAACCCTTTTCTTAGTGTAGAGTTAAACTTACAATCATTAAGTGAACTGAAAATAGATTATTGGAAAAATTAAGAGTAGGAATGGGGAGGGAAAAGGAAGAAGGGTTGGAGCATGAGCAGGAGGGAAGGTAGGGTGGGAAGTCTCACTGTGTTCCTAAATCAATATATATGAATACATGAAACTTGTATAACTTAAATAAAATTTTTTTTTTAAAATACTACTGGCAGACATTCTGAAGAAGGGAGTGAAAAAGTTGCAAAGCCATTACTTCCAAGAACCCTAGTACACACAGACTCTCACAGGGCACTGCAGTTGGGATGGTTTTCACGCTTTTTATCAGCCTCACTCTTCCCCCTGGCCCACTTCAGCAATTTCAGCATAATCTCTTATTACCAGAAGGAAATGAGTTTCAATATGCAAAACCATGATTCTCCCAAAGGACACAGACAAATACTAATATTTAGTTTCCCTCACACCCTTCTTCCCCTACACATTGGAGGGATTTCTTCTCCACTGACGCCAAAAGGAACAAACAAAACCATGAAAAAGGAAAATATGCAAACCTGCATTTTCTTCTTTTGCTACTTTTCCAAATATACAGATCTTTACTCAATGCAGCTATTAACATTTTGCCGTAGGCCAGAGTGAGCTTGTGAAAATGCTTACAGCACACACTTACCCTGTGCCATCAATGCTAATAAATGAAACCCTTTCTTTGGAATCATCCTGCATTATTTTCTTTGCTATTTATTTCTGCTCCTGATTAAGAAGGCCTATAATCTGTCTTTAACCCACTCTCCAAATTTGAATTGCAAAAGATAAACCCCTCAGCCTTCAACTAAGCAATGGTATTGTGTGCAAAAACTTGACAGTAAGTGCTTCAAATTTCCTGGGAAAACTGACTTACAGTTGCATGGGATAGCTGGTGAACAGTCTAAAATTCTATCAAAGATCAAATAGCTATTGTAAGGATAACTATTTACCCAAAAACGTGAACCATTTATTCTTTTGCTGGTTTTACAAATGGTATAGAGTGCTGCTGGATTGGGCCTTTATGTGTACTGAACCAAGCCTGGTACAAGACCCTGGCAATATGGTATCGCAGTAAAAATTTCGGATGTTGGAGTCAGACTGCCTGAATTTGAACTCTGGACAACTGTGATCATTTGAGTCTTCTGGAATCTCAGCTTCCTCAGCCATACAGTGGGTGAGAGTGACAGTCCTTTGAGAATTCAAGGTGAACTAAATAAGGTAAAAATACATGTGAAGTGCTTGGCCCAGCTGATACATAGATATTATCAATGTACATAAAACCTAACCCTGGCCCTCAGAGAGGGCATTAGCAATTAGGGGCCTAATGAATGAAACACCTCGCTCTGGGTAATAAGGATTGAGTCCATTCGAGGTTAATGGGCACTCTGCACACTGTTTGTGTTTGTTGAAAGTGTATACTACAAGTATGTGTCTTCCAGTTTACCCACATTGGGGTGTCTGAACCACCACATTTTCTATAGCAGTGTCACACCTGATAATAAAGGGAGTCCAGTTTATTTCTATTTTTCTCACAGGAAGAGTCGCTGTTGTTCAGTGTACCCTAACTCATTGTTGGGTTCCAATTTCTTACTTGCATTTTCCCTCAAGTTCCTCTCTTTCGTCAGGTGCCCACTTCCCCCTACCTTTGGCTGCCAGGTAAAATGCAGGACCCCTGTAATGTAAATTTCAGATAATCAACAGATAATATTTAGTGTAAGTATATGTCTTGATATTTGGAACATACACATGGTGTCCTGTATTTTAATTTGCTAATTCTGGCAGTCTTCCCCTGTCCCCGATATTTCTATAGCTAGACAATGAATTATCCACTGCAGAGTAGGAGGCACAGGACATTGATTTGGAAGGCCTCATGTGTTAGGAAAAAAGCACAAAATTTTCCATGAGAGGACAGGGAAGCCAAGCCAGTGGGGCAGCATACTCCTACCTGTCACCTCCACGAATGCAAGGTTGATAGCCTCCTACTCTTAGGCGTTGTGAATGCTTCACGGAACATTGTATGTGAGCAGCATTGTGGTTGGTGAAGCAGGGTAGGTTGTTTCCTCTCCAAGTAAAATTTGGTTCCTTTTAGCTATTCTGCTATTCCCTCTGACGGTTCCGATTCTTGAACAACAGCCATTCCTTAACGTGCCTTCCACATGCTGTCGTCATGTTTTGTCCCATTGGCTGCTTATTTCCCAAGATTTGACTGAGGGATCTAAATGACCATTTCAGTTAATTTAATTATAGAGTATATAAAATCCTCTCCTAGTTTATAAATTCCACAGGAAAAAAAAGTCTAATTTGACAGATTGAGTTGTTATGAAATGAAGAATACTTTTTTGTAAACTTTTATTTAATGAATATAAATTTCCAAAGTACAGCTTATGGATTACAATGGCTTCCCCCCCCCATAACTTCCCTCCCACCCGCAACCCTCCCCTCTCCTGCGCCCGCTCCCCTTCCATTCACATCAAGATTCATTTTCAATTCTCTTTATATACAGAAGATCTATTTAGTATATATTAAGTAAAGATTTTAGCGGTTTGCACCCACACAGAAACATAAAGTGAAAAATACTGTTTGAGTACTAGTTATACCATTAAATCACAATGCACAGCACATTAAGGACGGAGATCCTACATGCGCAGTAAGTGCACAGTGACTCCTGTTGTTGACTTAGCAAATTGACACTCTTGTTTATGGCATCAGTAATCAACCCTAGGCTCTTGTCATGAGTTGCCAAGGCTATGGAGGCCTTTTGAGTTCACTGACTCTGATCATATTTAGACAAGGTCATAGTCAAAGTGGAAGTTCACTCCTCCCTTCAGAGAAAGGTACCTCCTTCTTTGATAACCTGTTCTTTCCATCAGTATCTTACTCGCAGAGATCTTTCATGTACACTTTTTTTTTTTTTTTTTTTTTGCCAGAGTGTCTTGGCTTTCCATGCCTGAAATACTCTCATGGGCTTTTCAGCCGGATCCAAATGCCTTAAGGGCTGATTCTGAGGCCAGAGTGCTGTTTAGGAATCTGCCATTCTATTAGTCTGCTGTGTATCCTGCTTCCCATATTGGATCCTTCTCTCCCTTTTTTATTCTATCAGTTAGTATTTGCAAACACTAGTCTTGTTTATGTGATCCCTTTGACTCTTAGTCCTATCATCATGATCATTTGTGAACAGAAATTGATTACTTGGACTAGTGAGATGGCATTGGTACATGCCACCTTGATGGGATTATATTGGAATCCCCTGGCACATTTCTAACTCTACCATTTGGGGCAAATCCAATTGAGCATGTCCCAAACTGTACATCTCTGAAATGAAGAATATTTTACAAAATGAAGAATATTTTCACATAGGTATCTAGAGTGATCCTTGATGAATTTTAGTATTTCAAAATCAATTATATTATCTGCTTATGAGTTCCACCATATTTCAAAGTCCATATTCACATTTGTTAGCAACAAATAAACTGTGTTTTAAAGAATTCTTGAATAAGAGAATTTTTGCTCCCTTTGTTTACTCAGTAAATGTCAGATCCTTCTCATTCTGAGGCGTTGCAGAGACTGAAATTTATGATTCGAGTTAATGCAGCTTTTCATCTCTTATCTTATTAGAGAACAAGGACATAAAAAACCAGGAAAGTAAGCCAAGAGATCCTTGTAAACAATCTGGAGCCAACCTGTTTACTTCTCAGTCTTCATTTACAGTCTTCACCTCTATGCTTTTAGTAAATAGTTACTAGCACCTCTCCCAGGTTCCTAAAAATGCAGAAAGGAAAGAAGAATATGTTACCTGTTTCCAGGAGATGGTCTGTGTGAAAATATACTTGCGGCAAATCTCAGTCCACAAATGTCTTTGTTTACTTCTCATGAAACACTTTAGCCAAATACAATGTGCCATATGTTTGCATCTGGAACTAAGTTTATAACTCTCCACTCTTTGTTGTGGCCTATTAATATTTTGGGAAAAAAACAAAAGGCAAATAGAGTGGAAGAAATCAAAGAGACTATCAGAAATTTTAAAAAAATGAATCACCACAGTGAAGGAATAAGCTTAGTGCCAAGGTGATTTTTATGTCAAATTGCAATGGGACTGTTGGTTCAAATAAGTCAAATCACATAAAAGCCCTTTTCTTCAAGTCTTTTCCAGGTGCAGACTGTCGAAAGGATTTAGACCTCCAACAAACACATTTGAATCCTAATGTATGATTATAAGGTACTAATGTAAAACATTTTCAAATGCTTCTCCCCAGGAAATATTCCCCAGTTCACCTTAGCATCCCAAATGAAAGCTGATAGACAGTTCTAGTACACACTAAGGTCTTTAAAATTGTCTTAGATCCCAAATGCACAAGTCAATTAAAGGGCCCTGGCATTCCTACTTCCTGCAGAGTGTATTAGTCTGATGGCAACAGCCTGTTCTCTCAGCTATGATTTCCATGCACCTGTTGTTCACAGCAGAGAAAAAGACTCCCCAATGTATCACCCCCTATAATGAAAAGAGGCTAAAAAACCATTCGGTGATGCTTGATACATGCTGGGCCACAAAGAGAAGGGGAAGTTTAAAAAGAAAAATTGGGGAAAGAAAGCAAAGTCTGATGTTCTCTGGCTCATATTGCACCTGATGCAACTTGCAATGTAACCAATGAGGGCACAGGACGAAAATAAGAGTGTGGTATGAAAGAGGCCACTTTATCCCCCTCCCCACCCCAGGAGCTTTGGTTTTTGCTTTTTTTTTTTTAAAGATTTATTTATTTGAAAGACAGAGTTACAGAGAGTGGTAGAGACACAAAGAGAGGTCTTCCATCTGCTGATTCACTCCCCAGATGGTTGCAATGGCTGGAGCTGCGCCGATCCAAAGCCAGGAGCCAGGAGCTTCTTCCAGGTCTCCCACATGGGTGCAGGGGCCCAAGGACTTGGGCCATCTTCCACTGCTTTCCCAGGCCATAACAGAGAGCTGGATCAGAGGAGGAGCAGCAGGGACTAGAACCTGCCGCCCATATGGGATGCCAGCTCTTCAGGCAAGGGCTTTAACCCACTGTGCCACAGCGCTGGCCCCAGGAACTTTAGTTTTGAGAGTATTACTGACACATGCGCAAGCCCCCGAATTTCTCTTTTTTTTAAAGATTTATTTATTTATTTGAAAGACAGAGTTACACAGAGAGAGGAGAGGCAGAGAGAGAGAGAGAAAGGTCTTTCATCCACCGGTTCACTCCCCAGTTGGCCACAACAGCTGGAGCTGCACTGATCCAAAGCCAGGAGCCAGGAGCTTCTTCTGGGTCTCCTATATGGGTGCAGGGGCCCAAGTCCTTGGGCCATCTTCTACTGTTTTCCAGGCCATAGCAGAGAGCTGGATCGGAAGTGGAGCAGCCAGGACTGGAACCAGTGCCCATATGGGATGCCGGCACTGCAGATGGCAGTTTTACCTGCTACACCACAGCACTAGCCCTGCCCCCCTACCCCCAAATCTTTTTTAATCCATCCCAGAGCTCACCATGACAAATGCATGCCTGGACAATAAAGGACCCATCCTCATGCCTTTCCTCTTAACTATTTCTTTCTAGAGAAGTTGGACATAGATCCATAGTCAGTTATCATTCTAGAATACAGTACGTTAGAACCACCCCGTGAGGCCCAAAAGGAACCGGCTAGAAAATAATCACACTGTGATGAAGGTGGGCAGGCAGAATGTGTTGATCCACATGGATGAGCCCCAGATTGTCAGGGCTCACCCCAGCAGCACTGCTGCCTAGAAGAGGAGAGATATCATCAAGGATAAAAGAGAGATGACCGTGGATGCATTTGCTCACATCTTTCAAGAACCTGCTCTATGCAGCTGGGGCAGAAGGGTAGAAATTGAGTTGAATTGACTTCTCTCTTCAAACACCTCTTGGCTCTCTGACTTCCTCTTTCTCAAGCTGCATGAATGGTATGTCCTGGAGAAGCAAGCAGAATATTGATTAAATGTGAGACCTGGCAACATGGATATCTAATAATCTGTAACTCTTAAACCAGTGTTCTTTAAGTACTTGTCTGACTTAAAAGAGAGACTGTGTGCTACATGGAGTGGGGTGGGGGAAAGTGGAAGCTAACAGGGAAGATACATGGGGAACCCTCCTTTTCTTTCATTTTTCTGAGCCACTGAGTTGTTTCCACACCCAGCTGGGCCCCACCCAGTATATTAAAAATACCCAAAGCCATTCATTGTTACCAAAACTTGGCCTGCTTCAGGCCACTTCTCTTGTCCAAGTATTCCTTCCAACCACAGAGAACTCAATCCATGAGAGGAGTTCTTGCAAAAACCTGTGTCCTTTCTATTCTGTGTCCAGTAGCAGTGAGGATTATCTGTTGAGCAGGTGCCTGAGGAGACACCCACAGCCTCACCCTTATCCAATCTGGTTGGATTTGATTATGGATTCTCAAAGCCTGACAGGCTTTCATCTACCTTTGATGGAACTCTCTGCTCAGGGGTGTTTACCTTACATGCTTACCTTCTGATTTTGAGCTCTCGTGGGAGCAAAAATCCCCCAAATAAGCAAACCTGCTAATAAATCAAGACTGAGGTAGGATTAGCTCCTGCCAGAATTTAGGCAGTTAGGAGGACTTGCATCCCAGTAATCCTAGTAATTTCCAGTGAGTCTCACATATAATGAATGTGTAGATATAATACATAGTGTATGCATGTATATAAGATACTTTTTGAATAAAAAAACTAATGGAGGGGCCGGCGCCGTGGCTTAACAGGCTAATCCTCTGCCTTGTGGCGCCGGCACACCTGGTTCTAGTCTCGGTTGGGGTGCCGGATTCTATCCCGGTTGCCCCTCTTCCAGGCCAGCTCTCTGCTATGGCTCGGGAAGGCAGTGGAGGATGGCCCAAGTCCTTGGGCCCTGCACCCCATGGGAGACCAGGAGAATCACCTGGCTCCTGGCTTCGGATCAGCGCGATGAGCCAGCCGCAGTGGCCATTGGAGGGTGAACCAATGGCAAAAAGGAAGACCTTTCTCTCTCTCTCTCTCTCTCTCTCTCTCTCACTATCCACTCTGCCTGTCAAAAAAAAAAAAAAAAACAAACCCTAATGGAGGCATCACTGTGGTAGAGGATGAAGGATGATTGTTGTTCAGTATCTACAAGTGTTAATGAAGCTATCTTCATCTATACTTTGGCTGCACCAGGATCAATAGGTCAACAATTACAGTTGATATGGAAATGAACTTTTTCACATATGACACTAAGGAACGGCACTGAATTTGAGAAAACAGACTTTCTGTGCCTTCCCATTTCCATTAATCTCTTGGCTTGGCCTTAGGTAAATCCATGTGATGTCTGAGTAGAGAACAATGCCTGGATTTAAGATGGATTGCAGCAACACAATCCTCATACCAGCCTGCTCCTCTTGCCACTGACATACAAACATAGGAAAAAGCAGGTTTAAGCTTATGTGATATGAGACAAATGAGTAATGCAGCAACTACCTCTACTACCCAACGCCTCTCAGGTCATTGTATGGTTTTACCCTTGACTCATAATCCCCACACTCATGTTAACATGGAGATCACTTGGAATGGGCTTTACAGTTGGCTCCCCTAAATGGACCCCAGCACTCCTGCGATGTGAACATGTGGAGTTTCTGACAGAGGTAAAAAATACACAAGACCCCTCAGAGTTGCTATTATGTGGCATGAAGCATGCAATAAATGCAACATGATGTAGACATTGTAGGTCAGCTTAGACTGTGAGCCAAAATGTTCTCAGATGTCCATGTGGAGAACAATAACTAATTAACTAATTTTCATAATTATAACCCAGAGAGACTGAAAAATTCTGAACTACCCTCCAGATCTTCAAACAAGGGTAGTATATAGTATAGTTTTAGATGGCCTTGCTTAACGTATATGAACTTCTTGAAAACTCATATTCCACTACATAATAGAAATATTTGATCAATTATAATTCTGAGTGGTTACAGTATGCAAATAAATTTCTAAGTAGGAAAGAATTGAATGATCTATGATTCTTCATATGGGGAAAACAAGATGAAATTTACAGAACTCCCTACATTTATTTCTGGAGATAGATATATCCAATCACAATTACATAAGTGTACTGGAGACATTTATGGAAAAGAAACATGTTGTCATATAAAACATTTTTATACTTTGAGAAGGTCTTTTCCAAGCTCTCCCTTGGTCATTACTTTGAACATAGATAAACTAGTAAAGAATTGACTACTCTATTAATTTATCCATCCCAGACACTTTCCTGGAAATTCACCTGTGTGTAGCTCCATCTCCTTTTATCCTAACCCAGAGGTCAGATCTCAGTCCATACAACCTGACTCAAAAATATAAATAAATAATTTGGGCCAAGCAGGTTCTCTGACTGGAGAGTCCTTGAACGAACAAATTGTGAGCAAGTCAGCCACTTAACAGTGAGAAATGCAATTGTAGGCAATGATTTAGAGAGCAATGGAAGTTGGCTGGGAAGTCAGATTGGACCACATTCAAGCGAGAGGTGAGGGAGTGGAAGCAATGAGCAGTGGGGTTATAAATTTATTTTAACTACAATTCCACTATACAGAGAAAATACAGCTTCTTTATTTGATTTATAATTGCTTTGATCTTTTTCATGGGCCCACACCTGCCTAGGTAGCAAAAGGAACAAAATAAAGCAAAATGCCTTAGCCCAAATCTTACTTTGCAGCAATATTTTTGACACTCTGTTAGGTATTACACACCCTGTTCATTTTAGAATTTCATTTCTTTCCCTTCTGTATTTTAACATGGCATATAGGACTACGGAGCAAGTCCAATGTGAATTGTGGCTTTGAGGGAAGGGAGACCTAAAAGCCATGCAGTATCCTTTGTCCCCTGTAGTCTCCACAGGCTTGACCTTGAACTCCTGGTTAAGGCTGGCCCTGCCAGCACTCACAACTGCAATGGGTGGCTGCTGTCAGTTAATGTGGCTCCTTGCAGTTTGGACAGTGGCTGGCGGCCCTCTTTAGCTCATGTGGCCTCACTCCATTTCTTTTTTTTTCTTTTTTTTTTTTTTTTTTTGACAGGCAGAGTGGACAGTGAGAGAGAGAGAGAGACAGAGAGAAAGGTCTTCCTTTTTGCCGTTGGTTCACCCTCCAATGGCCACTAAGGCCGGCACATCGTTCTGATCTGAAGCCAGGAGCCAGGCGCTTCTCCTGGTCTCCCATGCGGGTGCAGGGCCCAAGGACTTAGGCCATCCTCCACTGCCTTTCCAGGCCATAGCAGAGAGCTTGCCTGGAAGAGGGGCAACCGGGATAGAATCCGGCACCCCAACCAGGACTAGAACCCGGTGTGCCGGCGCCGCAAGGAGGAGGATTAGCCTATTAAGCCACGGCGCCGGCCCTCACTCCATTTCAACAATGCTGATGTCTCCTCCTAGAGGGCTGTGACTCCCATTCACCTGCCACAGCATCAAAACACCCTTGCTAAGAAAGACACCTTAACGAACTGTGTTTCCTCTGTGTTGAGTCCACATCACCAGAGCGCCAGAAGTACACCAGAAAACCAAAAACGTCAGGAAATTCCTCTGCCCCACCACACAGCACCACTAGGTTTACTTTGATGAAGTTGTCACTGAAAGCTGTAGGGGGTGACATGGGAACTGGTTGCCCTGTAATGTCCCAGTCATGAAGTAAACACCTCATGTCACTTAAGTCCCCCAATTTCCTGAACGCTCCTAAAGCTGCCTTCCGCCCTTGAAATTTGTCCTTGAGGTGGTAGAGGGAGATAAGAGGACGAGAATCTGATCCTTTCCATCTCTGCCTCTCTTTTGTGCTTCGGACTAGAGAAGGGGGGTGTTCCTTCTCACTTGCACCCCATCATCCTCCTACCAGCACCAGCTGAGCTTCATGCCTTAGCAGTAAGAGGCAGACAGGGTGTCAGCTCCGTGCCCCAGGAGGAATCCTATGATCTGATTCATTTGAGTTAGTTCCTAAAATCCTAAAACGGATTTAGAAAATCCTCCCTCTCATCCAAGCCTGTTTTCAAACCCATTATTTGTTCATAGGACAAGGGTTTTCATGGCTTAGCTTCAGAGTTGGAAATCAAAAGAGAATATGATTTGAGAAGGAAAAAGAGAATACTGGTTTAAGATTCACAAGATATTATCCTCACAACACTGTAGAGCATAAGAATATATTTATGGATGGTGAGGGAGTTGATCAGCAGCGAGAGAACCACAGTGCAGAAGTGTAGAGTGTGGTTCAGGATCTGAACAGTGGGGAAACATACAGGCATCTTCCTAGAGCCATTTGGGTTTAAGGAGACTCTCTAGTTACCATCTCCTGAGATCTCTTCGTTACTTTGTTAGATTTTCTTGAGTTCCCATGCTTGTGTATAAATCTTTACTTTTTGATTTAACTACCCTTCCATTCCTTACAGCCAACATATCTGACTGAACATGTGTTCATTTGTTGTTCATATCCTGCAACATATATATTGTGCACATATCTGTCACTCAATTTTATTTGCTGTAAACATCTTTTTTAAAAGATTTGTTTGTTTTGGTTTATTTATTTGAGAGGGAGAGAGAGAGAGAGAGCGAGAGCGAGCCAAAGAGAGATCTTCCATCCATGGGTTCACACCCAAATGCCCACAACCGCCAGGGCTGAACCAGGCCAAAGCCAGAAGCCAGGAACTCCATCTGGGTGGCGGTGGCCCAGGTACTTGAGCCGTCATCTGCTGCCTGCTAGCAGCAAGCTGGAAGCTGGATTGGAAGCACAGGAACAGGGTCTGGAACCAGCACTGCCATATGGGATGCAGGTGCCCCAAGCAGCAACTTAATGTGCTGCACCACAATGCCTGTCCCTGTAAATGTCTTTCTAATCTGTCCCTCAATCTGCTCTGACCCTGTAGTCTTACCACATCCTTTCCTGCTCAGAGATTTATACGTCGAGCTCCTCTCTCCTCCCTATCATCAAGCTAGATTTGCTTCAGTGCAGTTTTCAGGTTCTGCCCAGTTAGTTGAACCTAATTTCCAACTAGACTCACCACCCATCTATTCTGGCCATGCTGTCATGACCTTGAACAGGAACCCCACTCTGACCTGCTCCCACATTTTATGCCTGGCCCAAAATGCTATCTGGGCCCTTCCTCAGCTAATCCAAATCCAAATCATTTTTCCAAGCTCATTCCAAATCTAACTTATTTTCACTGAACTGTTTCATTGGAATGTAAGTGAATCTAGATTATACCACACTACTTGGAAGCTTAATTATATTCTATCTTTGAACAGTAGATGATATCATAGCTAGTATTTATTGAACTAAGCCTGTGATGGGCATAACTCATGTGATCTTCATCCTTGTGAAGTGGGCACGTGATGTGCACACAGGAGACCAAAAACTATGCCTATCCCATGGCTACACAGCTGGTATATGGATGCAGCCCTATCCATGCTGAGAGGTGAGGCTCTGGAGGGCTACATGTACAGTTTCTGCAGCATCCTGCCTCCAGGAAGCTGCTGCTTCTAACGTCCTGGGTCTTCAGCTTGTCTCCCTACCTGGACAGTAAATTTCTCTACCGGAAAGATCAGGACTTCTAAGTGAGTACATCACAGATCCTATCTCTCATACTAGGCTTTCTGTGGAAGCATCACTTTTTCAGGTGTTGAGCCACATGGTCTCAGACTCTTCAGGGCTTGTATGTGGCATCCCCCCCACCTCCACCACATCCTCCCATGAATGCTCTGGAAGCCCCTGGCAGGCCAAAGTGCCAACCACCAAAAGGCAGTAGGTATCTGGATGCCTTCCTGCAGACTCTGCCCACCTGCCAGGCTTGACTTGCGATGTCATGGGACCCTGGCCACCTGCTGATGCCCTTTTGCAAGGCCAGGGCTGTACAACCTTCCTAAATCCACCCTCCAGACACAAAAGCATTAGCAAACAGGATTGCAGCCTGCAGGAAGCATTCCCAGACTGGTTCCCCAAGGACAGGCTCTTTGTCCAGTATTGAAAGGAGACCCCTAAGATCTCTCATTGAATGCTCCACAGCTCTGTGATTTATTTGAAGAGAAACCAGCTGCCCCAGGGAGGGGAGAGGAAGGTGCAGTTGTGAACAGATTTTGAACATGAGAGCTTATTCCTTCAAAGGGGATTTTCCCAAGGGGGTTTCCTTCCTGCTGGTAAATGGGAAGCCACAAGCATTTGGGACTGTGTGACGCTGTGCTGAGATGAGGCTTGAAATTGTCCGTATTCGGCTCCTGTCTGGGCAGAGCATGCGTGCGTGCGTGGGAGCTTCACAGGCCGAGTCCTGGCAGAAGAGGCTGGGCAGGGCCAGCGTTGTAGTGCGAGGACTTTGGGTGGAAATCCCTCACTTCCTCCAGAGCCTTGTCCCTATGGACGGTGGGAGCCTCCCTTCCTCTCAGGGCAGCACAGCACTCCCCTACATCTCTCTCTTTGCTTCTCTCCTTCACCCTTTGCCCTTCTTGGAAAGAGGAAGAACACAAAATGCCTTCCAATCGGGTCTTCCCGATTCCTCTGAGCACCAGCTCCCAGGCACAGCAAGGTTTTCCTGCAGAGACTGCGAACGACTGGGTCAGAGATTACATGACAAGATCATTGACACACCCCCTTAAAAGCCCTGCTCTTGGTCTGCCCACAGCTGCCTCTTAGGAAACCTAACAAAAACACCATGAAATCCTGTTTGATCTCAGCCCTTATTCACTGCTAATCCCACAGGATAGGAAAGTGGAGTTGTTTCAAGATGAGGGAAGGGTGGGTTTTGTGATTGTGACAAACATCAGACATTTCCCCTTCCAGACATGTCAGGGGATGTTCTGGGTTAAGGGAGGCACTCAGGAAAAGAAGGGGTCGTTCTTTCCCGGCCTGCTTATGTCTTTAATTGTCAACTCTTCCTGCCTGCAGAGGATTGAGAAGAAAGAATTTCCGAGGCCTAATGCAATGCAGTCGGGGCAGCCCGGACAGGAAGGCTGCTCCACAGAGAGCAATTCACTCTTTCCCTGCAAGTGAGGAGCTTGTTTCTGTACCTGGCCCACCTGTGCCTGGACCAGGCCCTTGTTTGCAGAGACGTGTGGATGAACTCTGATGTAAGGAAAATGTGATTTCTAGAAATCCAGACTTGTAAAATTAGGAGTAAGTCAATAATTAGATGGGCTTCCTGTTTTCCTTGAGAAACATAAAAAAAAAAAAAAAAAAAAGCTTAAAATGGTGTCTCCCATGCCAGGGCATTTGAAATACCATCTGATTCTAAGAATTTGGTGTTCAAATTCTTGGGAATTGGAGCATGTTGAGTTTTTACAGAGGGTGCTCCTTATTTGTATCTCCTTGCATTTATTTCCAAGGTGGGAGTTGGGGAAGAAAAATTCTCCAGATAGAAAAAGATCCTCTCATTAACTGACCACTTTTATAATTAGTTCTCATTTACTTATAATTTCTCACATATGCTTGGGTCTAGTCTCACACATGGCATCAAGATCTTTGTGGAACATTCCCATGAGATCATTAATACAATGTAAATCAAATGCAAATTGATTGCAACAAAGTGCAATTGCATATCCTGCAAAAGATGCAGGCTTTCACCCGAGTTGGATGAGGACATGATTTGAGCTTCAAAAGAGAGCAATTTGAATATCAGAGAAGTAAATGAGACCCTTGGGAAGCCGAGTGAAGTCCTTTAATATTTTGGCCAAATGTGACCTTTTCAATGACTGTAACAAAAGTCAAATTAAAATTTAGTCAGCAAGGTTAAGCCAAAAAACTAACACTTGCTCCATTTTCTGATTTTAAATATTAGCAAATGGTGATTGCATTTCTAATAGTCTAGTAAATATAAGACAGGCATTTTGTATTCTTTTCATTTTTTAACAACAAAATTCAAACAATGTTTTTCACTTGCTTATTATTTATAGCTCTTGCTTATATTCCTGCTGAACTATGGTCATCTTAAATTTTACTTGTTGAATTCTTTATTTATTTGAACATTAAGTCTTTGACTATAATGTAAATGAAAATATGGTATATTAAAATTTAAAAAGGACAGAAGGAAGGTAGAGGGAGAGAGGAAGGAGGAAGTATTATTATATTCTTGGAATTTTTAAAAAAGATTTATTTATTTATTTGAAATACAGAGTTACACAGAGAGAGAAGGAGAGGCAGAGAGAGATAGAGAGAAAGGTCTTCCATGCACTGGTTCACTCCTCAACTGGCTGCAATGGTCGGAACAGTGCTGATCTGAAGCCAGGAGCCTAGAGCTTCTTCTCGGTCTCCCAAGTGGGTGCAGGGACCCAAAGACCTGGGCCGTCTTCTATTGCTTTCCCAGGCCATAGCAGAGAGCTGGATTGGAAGTGGAGCAGCCGGGACTCGAACCAGAGTCCATATGGGATGCCAGCATTGCATGCGGCGGCCTTAACCCCTTTGCCACAGCACTGGCCCCTGGAATTTTATCTATGAACTACATTCAATCACTTCTCTTTATATTAATATCACATTAACATGAGAATTGATGAGTAAAAAAAAAAACATTTACTGTGAGATTTTGCTTTTTTAAGATGATTTCTCTTAATTTTTAACCTTTGTTATCCTTGGATAATGACAACCATCCATGGCACTTCATCATTTCACATAAATTATTTTGTTTAATACTCACAGCCACCCTGTTAGACTGAGTAGATGTTAGCACCATTTTGCAGGTAAGAATATTGAGATCCTGGGACGTGATTTGAACAGCTCTATGAAGTTAGCAAATTTTAACTCCAATTACACATGCAATGCAGGTGTTCTTATTTTGTAAATAAGAAAACTGTGTCTCTACGTGACTCAGTGGCTAATCCTTGGCCACAAGGCTAGTAATAATCATATTCCAACCCAGACTTCTGGCCTCTAGCTCAGGACCAAGCATACTGTCTCTACTAGATGTCCTTATAGATAAAAACAGCAAAGCATGATGTAACCAATGTTTTGAATACCAGAAATATCAAAGGGAACCCTAGAATATTCAGGAGGCAGTATTTCCACATCCATTTGGAGGAAGAGAGGGGTAATCATTGTTAAAGTACATGTCGAATTCATTTTAGATTTAGCTAAATTGGTCCTTCAGCCATGAAGGCTATATTCTTCTACTTCAGTGATCCATTTGCCAAAAGCACAACAGTGGTTAGAGACTTGGTAAATACAAACAGAGGTAAAATTAAAAAGACACTCCGATGCTGAAAACCCAAATTTAATCCAACAGGTTTAAGCCTAGTGCAGCAAGGCATATGTTGTATCTGTTTTATTTAATGGATTTCTATTTCTGGCTTCTCTTTCCCTTCCTGCTTTGATAATGCTAGATGTATGTATGAAAACTGAGATATTTATCCAGGAATTGATACTTCACTACTGATGAGTTGATACAAACAATATAACTAGGGCCATTATAATGTTAAGTGAGTTTTGAACAAATAGAGTTAGAAATCCAATTATCTTTCCATGGAAAGCTTTTGTGTGGAGTCATTGTTAAATAAAGGAGGGACGCCAGTGGGAGAGTTAGAACAGCAATTGCTTCTGCCTGCAAAAGCACATTGGAGAATTTCATCCTGCATATACATTAATCCGTTCATAATAGCCTCCCCCCTGCGGTCAACTCACAAAGATCATTTTTTAACTCTTGCTTTGCTTCTGGTTACAGATGGCTTTTCATTTGGACACAGAGCAGAGATCTGAGAGCATATGTCTTAGGAAAGAATAAAAAGATGACTTTTCACACTGGCAAATAGCTTAAGACTAACCTCCGGAAGGAATACCCAGCACCCTACCTTGGCACCTCAGTCTAGGCCCCTGGGAGCTCACCAGAGACAAGGGAAACAGAAACCTTGCAGTTGTCCCAGTTCAGCTGGCATTGGGTTGACCTTAGATCAGTGTCTTTCAAACAAATAGGTACGTGAATCAGATTGATATCTGGTTAACTGCAGATTCTAATCAACAGAATTGGAGTGGGAGCTGAGATTCTGCATGTCCAAAAAGGTAGCAGGTGATGTCTAGTCTTTGGGTCCATGGAACTTGAATTGCAAGAACCTGTGCTGACCTACACCTTTCGTGGGACACTGAATATCCCACATAACTCTAAGAAGCACCTATTGAAATTGCAATTGAGAAGGAGCTAAGAGTCCCTCTGGTCTTTCAAAATCACCATCACCAGCTATGGCACTGGCGGGAAGGTAGTTAGCCTGTTAGAGCTTTGTTCTTCTTAAATGTTTGCTAATGAGAATTAAACGTTATACAACTCACTAGAGCACCTGATATTCAGCATTTGCTTCATGAATATCGAAGCCATCTGGCTTTCTTGCTTCATTTTAGAGATACATGGAGAAGTCCTTATGAGGCAGAGAAATTTGCACAATGTGATGTGGCTTGCAGTGCCATAAACACTCTACTAGCTTCTAGTCAAAAGCTCTTTGCACCACCCATGGTTCTGCTGCTTAGAGCCATTACTAGCTGAGATTTCTGAACCCAGCCTACACGCAGCCCCCTTGTCTGCACCAGCCTCTGAGACTCACAGAGAAACTGGCTTAAACCCCACACCCAAGTATTTCTGCTACAACCAATCCTGACAATTCAAGACTTCTGCTGTTAATTATGAAGATTACCCAGATAATTGATTTAATTGGGAACAGAGTGTATCTCAGGGTAACCAGCCAAAATGCATTAGATCTCCCTCAGTGTAATATACAGATCCCTGAGGCTCTCAAAGGGAAAAGGATTTCTTCCCTGGGGAAAATTATAGCTGCCCCAGTGGAACCTATGCTATGGCTTATGTATAACTGTTGTCTTGGTGACCTGGTCCACAGGGATGAAAGTAAATCTGGTACCAGTGTTGGAAATAGGCAGTCCTCTCTTCTTCCCTGCCATTTTTATACTAACCTTCAATAAAGTTTTCAATGTCCACACTTGACAGTGATGTCTTTGGGAGGTCAGAAAGCAGAGAAAGAAAAAAATTCTCTCCCAATGTGGTTTTGCAAATGGGCATTAGCCACAGGCGGTTCTAGCTCAAGGGTGAAGAGTAGCATAAACTTTTTCCTTTCTCTGCAGTAAAAGAATGAAATGACTTCTTTCCACAGCAGTGCTGAGATATGAATAACTCAACTGGAAAAAAATATTAGCTGTCTGTCTACTGTTGCTGCATAATACAAAATATATATCATTCCAGCATCTGCCCAGTGAGAAATTACAAAAACACTAGCGAACGCATGCTGCAAAATATTTTCACTTAGTTAGACTCATTATTGATGCAATCAAAATAGAATGATTGATCTGGATCTTTGAAGCCCACTGTTTTGGTATCGCTTTTTCTAAAGACTTTTAACAAATAAGTTTCACGTCACTTTAACCTCTATGGAATTTTTTTCTGTTTCCATATATATTGAAGCCGTGTTAAAAATCTGGTAGGTAGAGAACCTAGGGGAGAGAAGCCACCTGAACAAAATTCCCGAAGTTTGAGTTATTGATATGAATACTAAATTCTCTGTTCCTGGCATCTTCAAATTAGGGCAATCAAAAATAAGTTGGTTCTGGAAGTTGGTGATAGGATTTGGAGACTTTGCCTTCTAGGTGACTATTGATATTCTATTCAGGGCTCAGTTGAAAAAATGACAAAACAAATATTTCTAGCCCTTGGGATCCTTTCTTGGATGCTTTAGTTTCTGTCAAAATCTCATGAGCCTACCACCATAAATCAAAACTATCCAAGAAGAAGCTTTACATGCTTTGGCAATGTTCATCATTTGATAAGGTCAAATATTTTCTCATATCCTATATGAGTTCAATTCTATCCATCAAAATACATCAAAGCCCTAACTCTCAGCTCCTTAGAATGTGACGTTGATACAGAAGTAGAATCCCTGCAGCTGTAATTAAGAAGAGGTCATGCTAGAGTAGAATGGCCCATAATTTAATATAATGTTGTCATTATAAAAAGATGGGCATGTGAAGACAGATATACACAGAGAACATCATGTGAAAATGGATGGTGAGATTGAAGTGATGCATCCGCAAGCCAAAGAATGCTGGGGATTGCTGACCATCCCCAGAAAGTAGGAGAGAGGCACAGTCCAGATTCTCCCTCAGAACCCTCAGAAGGAGCCAATCCTGTTGATATTTTGATTTTTGGACTTCCAGCCATCAGTACAGCAAGAGCATAAATGTTTTTTGTTAAGCTACGCATTTTGTGATAGTTCCTCCCAATAGTCCTAAACAAATATGTCCCCCTTATAAGGATTGTTACATTTCAGCCTTTGGGTCAAGGTAAAGCCTGGTTGGACCTCTGGAATAAGAATGAATGAAATCAATGAGCTTGTAAATAGGAAAGTTTCCCAGCCTGTGTAGACTTTGGATCTAGAAAGTGTTTTCTTGGAGACGCGTCACTTTCTTTTAAAGAATGTACATAAGACCTTGAGGTCTTCTTGCCTGTCTGATACCTGTCAGTGTGAAGCAGAACACATTTGGAAATGTGAAATTTTGACTGCATCCTCTTCAACTGTTCACCATTCCTTGATTCACTCAATGAATATTTATCTTCTGCCCATGGGGACAGGAAACTGACATGTTGAGAACTTTAAAGTTACTGGTCTTATCTTCATTTGCCTTTCCATAAACATTTATATTCACAGCATCAGTGTCACAATCCATAGTTGATTGATTTTGAAGCTATGTGTTTCCTTCAACCTTACTTTCTCCAGCTCACAAAGAGATAAGCATTAGCAAAATTCCTGCTCAGGGTCTTTTATGTAAAATGGCACTACAGACTTTAGTTTTTACTGGAATAGCTTTCACCTTGCTTGGCACACAATGGACCAGCACTGTAGACTGGTGATGAATGCAATTGTTAAGAGCTCTGTAGGGAGCTCTGTATGGAGGTCAATTTCAACACCACACCTCGTCTCAGTGGGGTTTTGTGATGGGACCCATTAAAGATGTTTCTACCCAGCACGTGGGGGTCCAGTGGTGGTGCTTGAGCTGAGTATCTCCTATCATTGTTCTTCAGGTTCCAGTAGAAAGACTAAGTTCATCCCTTGAAAGGAAAATGATAAAGCAGAAAATGTCATTTAATAACAGAATTATGACATTATAAGTCTTGCAAAGTAGCTTAAGAAACTCAGTAAGCACTTTTGATAGCCCTTTTCTGATGGTGATGTGACTACTTTAATAGGCTAAAGTAATGAAGCTGTGTCTTATTTTTAAATGACCACTTTTACTTCCCACGTCTGTAAGCCTGGTTTCATTTAAGGACTGGATTCAAGCCACTTCTACAGCCCATGTTGGAACAGCAACAGCCATGTCAAGTGTGTAGTAACTTTTGGCCAACTATTTGACACAGTTCCTGTATCTGAGAACATGGTAGTATAGGCTTGAGGTGAAAATAAACTTCCTAGACATCCCCTTTTCAAGTAGGTGGGAAGGATAATGGCTATTTGTCAGAGGAAATCAGTTTCAACACCACATATTTGAACAACTGCTGCCAATATGAAGTAAAAACATCTCTGGACCAGTAAATACCTTCCTTAAAGAATTACATGCTTGTTATTCCAAAGTGTTTTGATGTTGCTGTGGATTTGTTCTGAGAGGAGGAGCACTGTGGGGGCAAGAGGCACTGAGTCACCACACAGACACTGGGAGTTGGGTGAAAGCAGGCTAGAGGCGAGCAGCTCGCAGACTCATTTATTTCAGTTGGTACAGCAGCTTATATAGCTGAGGCAGCCAGTCTGATCAAGGGGCAGTTTATGCCCTATCCAATCACTGCCTGTTGCTAGGCAGGCTCCTTTGCCAGGTGGGTTCCAAAGCCACTCCTGAGTAACTGACACTTGCTTGCCAGTGGCCATCTTGGCATGGCCTTCTCATTCTACCACATTTCACAGCTCAGCAGATCAGTCTGGATCCGTTGCACCCTCTTGGCTGTAGGAAACCTATAACACTCCATAGCAATGCTGGGTAGCCTCTGATTGGCCAATCTAGACCACACCCCCATGCTTGTGGTACTACAGTGTGGCACGCTACTGATAACCTGTCAAGACCCTGTAAGATGGAGTTAACTTCCTCCAACTGGAACCAGCACAATAGAGATGGGACAGTTTGCTGATCAATGACCGTGAATCCCAGAGCCCACTTTCAGGTCCTGATGCCCTTAAATGCAGGCCCCCATCTCCCTATATCTCTACATTTCCTGTGTAATTTGTACCACTGCACCTGAAACAAGTTGTCTATTAATAAACTCTGGTGAAACAAAGAGGCTATAGCAAGGAGAAGAGCTCTTCCTCACACCTCTGCCTCATCTCTTCCATAGCCCCATTGATGCCAGGCAGGAAATGGGGCCCCAATTCACATGATAGTGTCTCTAGGGCTTCTGATTTGCACAACTTTTGGTGTGGGGCCACCTTAGTATAGAATGCAGTTGCCCAGGCTGGACTGATAGAGCCTGCACTTTCCAGAATTATCTATATTTCGGGCTTCATTCAAGTGGAAGAAGAATGCTATGGATGCTTTAGATAAGCTGCTACATAGATAAGGCCACATCTGGATGGTGCCCTGTGGCAGAGGCAGAGATATAATGAACTACTATCTTCTTTGAACATCACCATGCATTTTCAGCCTAGGTATAGAGGATAGATTTCCTGGAAGTCTCTGCCACATGGGAAATTTCGGTCCTTCTCTGGAAGGAATTTGGCTTTTGTTTCTCCCTCTTGCTCTCCTCTTTGGGATCTCCTCCATCCAAGATACCTTGTCCATCACAGCCCCTCTGAGATCCTTGAATGCTAAGTTGACTTGAAAAAGAGCACAGTCTATTACAAAGCAAGACTGTGCACACGTCTTAGAACTTACTGACACCTGCTGGACAGTTCCTTTCTCTAGGAAAAGCATCTGAGCAGAAGCCTTTGCTATGCTGTGAGACTGATGAAGCCTGGACTTTGGCATCTACACTGGAATAGGAATGGTGTCCTTTCCTGGCCCTGCTCTGTGTGGTGTCTGCCCAATGAAACATCCTCCACACAGAGAATAGACTTGAGAATTCCCAGCCAGCTTCAACAATGAAGACCTTGACAGTCAAAATGCTTGCAGCAACACCAGCAGAACGGCTCAAGGTTGGAAGACAGGAGAATTAATGATCATGGTCAAATTCCTAGGTGCTTATGCTTCCCACTTGGAGAGAGTGAACGTAAAGCTGGGCTTATAAAGCACCCACATCAAAGTGTGGCACTTTATCCTGGGCCATGGATCACCAAAGCCAGGAGAGGGCACATGCTGGGTCTGCGCTGGCCCAGGGCGAATCCTGGATGAAGTAAAAGTGGGCCTGAGTACTCCCTGCTCTCAAGTGAAAAAAAATGTGGTTATCTTTGGCTTCCT
Source organism: Lepus europaeus (assembly GCF_033115175.1). Classification (NCBI taxonomy): domain Eukaryota; kingdom Metazoa; phylum Chordata; class Mammalia; order Lagomorpha; family Leporidae; genus Lepus; species Lepus europaeus. The sequence goes on along the minus strand of NC_084827.1, from coordinate 100,116,121 downwards.
CCTCTGACTGCTGATGCTTTCAGGGCAATGCACTTATCTGAACAGTTTGAAATGAGTGATAGAGAAATTAATTGCATCTTGGCGAAATTGCATTTTTAAAGAGAACCTCAGGGTGACATTTTTGCAAAACTCCAGTGAATCCATCCAAATGGTAGCATTTTAAATCTTACTGCAGACTAATGTGGAAACTACCTGGAAGGGAGGGCTTCTGGGTCCCTTCAAATTATAACATGCAGGGCAATGGTCTGCAGGCAGATTGAGTACAGAACAAGTTGGTTGACGCCATCTTGCCCAAGGAAGTGCCCTGCATGGAAATCAAGGGCTAGAGCACCCACTCCCCTGCTGCTCCAGGTTCCTCTGCCCCTCTCCAGGAAAGTGGAGCTGCGCAGCTGTGTGGATGCTGTCTGGCCCACTGAAGGAGCTGTTCTGGAGAAGCCAAGGTTAGCACTTCCTGTCTGAATCATCTATTCATCTGGGGTCAGAGGAGCAGCCCTGAGCCTCACCCCAGTTTCCCTCCCAGGAGGTCATTCAAAAGCAGGAAGAGGGAGAACAGGTGAGTACATGGGCACCACCAGCCACTTGCTGCAAGAGCCTTCTTGGAGAGACCTGGGCCCCTGACTATACAGACACAGCTTACCCAAGCCAACCTCAGAAACCAGACATTCTCATCTGAGGCAACAAATACAACCCCAAAACGCCCTGCCTTGTGGGTACTCCTCCCTTCTGCAAAGTGCTTCAGGCCAGAATTTAAGGAGAACTCTGGAATTTGAGTTCTAATAGCTGGGTGTTGCCTCCACTTGCTATTCTAAGTGACCTCTGGTCTCCTGGGGATAATTATACAGCAGGCTTTGAAGGTTAAGGGATGGGGGCTGGCTGATACCAGAAAATACCAAAAAGAATGCACTATTTCCCTTAACAGCCTGTTAGGGCCAGAGCCTGCAGCGATGAAGGAGGTCAGGAGAATACCATGCTATTTATTTCCTACCCTAACATTTGGCTTCTCTGAGGCCCTGAACAAAGAAACCCACAGAGCCTGTAGAGAATGAAGGGCACTTTTAGCAACACAAAAGCCAGTAGAGGGTTTACTCCAAAATCCTCCAACCCAAGGCTTTCCAGTGATGGTTAATCTTTTCTATGAGCTCTCTCCCCAAAGCTATCCTGAGCATACTCATTCTTACTATTCTGTCCTGAGCATGCTCACTGTTGCAGCACAATCCTCTGCTCCCAGCATTCCTTATAGCTCCACGGGCAGCTCTTGAATCTCTGTCACCACCCATGTCAAGCCCAGCTGTGCTGCGGCACCTCCGCATGTCCCACCTCCTGACCTTCCTCTCCTGACCTTCCTCTCCTCCCCTCTTTCTATGTCATTAATCTCCTTAGGTTGTGGCTTACATTGTTTACCTTTTTTCTTGGAAAATCAATGTTTTGCTCAGCCAAAGCACTCAAATTTTAAGGAAAATCCAAGTATTCTTTCTCAGACTTCCAGTCTTCTGGAAGACAGCCAACTCCCTGAAGGGAGCAGCTTTGGCATGCACTTATCTGTGTCACCAGTTCAAACACAGGGCATTGCACCACAGGTTAGCCCTTGGAGGAGTCCCCCATATGGCTGCACTGTAAGCTGTGCACCCAGCTTCTCCATGAACACTGCAGGTGACAGGATGCTGGTGACTTCATCCCAGCACAATGCAATATTGACTAGCTTTAAATAGTATGAAGCTCCTGTTTCCACTAAGCCCAAACCAGCGATCTCTGATCCCAGTTCTGCATTATGGGCAGCTGCTGCCTCTCAGTTTTTAAGTTTTCTCCAGAAAACAGACTCTCCCCTCTTTGGCTTGTTCTTCTTTAGGGTGGTTTAGAGAACGTGTACCACTGTGGCATGTGTCACCTGTGAACGTTCTGGCTTCCAACATCTCTCTCAGATGGTGGTGACCAGAACTGAAGGCAACATTGCTGTAGGAAGATATTGGTCCCAATGACGCACACAAAGCAGGGGAGGAGACCCTTGAAGGAAGCTTCTTGGAGATTGCTGTCACAAGCAAGAGTACCATTGGCCTCCAACTACCTTTGCTTAAAACAAAAGGAAAATGCAAAAATGCTTTTCAGAAGAAGAAAGCTACTGTTTTACTCAATCATGGGATTCCAGTTTGCAAGAAAACCACAATGTAGAAACTGGAGTTATCCAAATTGTGGCAGGTGTGGGATCTACTTTCTCACTTAATCTCCCAAACTTCTCATGGAATACTGTGGTTTGAGTGAGTTCTACAACGAAGTCCACAGAACGGGTTGGCCAGTTCTTTTTAAGGGTCAGCAACCAAAGAGACATATATAGTAAGTTGGAGAGTGAAGAAAATCAAATCCATAACCTCCCAAACCCACACTGTCCACCTCTATGGCTCCTCACTAGAAAAGACCTGGGGCAGCCACACGCCCACAGCAGTCCTGGAGCTGTCCCCTCGCTGCCTCTCTCACCTGTCCCGGGGCCTGCTTCCAGTGCCTCAAGTCTCTGCGGTGCCTGAAAGCAGCAAGTGAAGACGATGGAGTCTCCAATTGTAAGAGGAACGCCCCCAGGAGGGGGAGGGCTCACTTTTCCCCAGGCCACCCAGTGTGCCTGGTAACGCCTGACATGGGTTTAGGGTGCAGAATGTCACATTATGTCTTGGTTCTTGAGGGCACTTTTATGCACCTTTGGGCCTTAAGCAGATGAATTTTACTCCCCAACCCCCAGTTTATTTCTTATTCCTAAATCTTTGGAACTAAAGACCAAATCTGGTGGAGGAGGGAAGCCTCAGTTTCCTTTTGTCAGGAAAACCTAAATTATAGGATTTCCCCAATCCCTGCAGCCCATTCTGATCTTCTGTTTCCTTCTACCTCCAAAGTCTTCTTTTCTCTCTACAGTTTATTTTCTTACTCATTTTAAGCCCTTCTATTCTTATTTTTGTAGGTAAATGGGATAGTCAGGGTTTGGTCTGGCAGTTAAGCGCTCACTGGAGACACCCGAATCCCATGTCAGAGTGCCTGGGTCCAAGTCCAGCTCCACTCCCAATTCCAGCTTCTTGCCAGTGCAGATCCTGGAGGCAGCCATGATGGCTCAAGATATTTGATCCCTGCCACCCACCTAGAAGACCTGGATTATATTCCTGGCTCCTGGCTTAGGCGTGGCCCAGCCACAGCAATTTCAGAGATTTGGGGAGTGAAACAAAAAGGCTTGAGGGAGGTAGTCCATCACTTTGCCCTCTGCCCCTTCCCCCATGAAGACCCAGTTTTCCTCCTTTCCAAAGGATGCGGCATTCAAGGTGCCATCTTGGAAGCAGACGCACGCTGGACAACTGCACCTGCTTGATCTTGAACTTCCAACCTCCAGAACTATAAGAAGTATATCATATTTATTTTACAATTACACAGTCTTAGGCATTTTGTTGTAGCAGCACAAATGGACTAAGATACCTGGATTTAGGGGGCCCCAACACAAAGTGATTCCCTATAGATAAATCCAAAAAAACGATTTTGGCTGATTTGATTATGGAAACTTTTAAGGCTATGGATGAAATACTCAAGTGACAACTCATGATACTTGGTGGGCTATTTAAATAATAAATTGATATTAAAACCATGTATCACAAAATAATATTGAATTTAGAATTTTTCTACTCATATTTAATAATAATCTGTTCATTCTTCACATGTATTTTCCAAATTCCAATGGCCAATTTCTTAATCTTTACCAATATTATTCAGTGTACATATCTTCACTCTTGAGTTGTTTGACACACAACATTTCTGAAGTCTTGAGTGTCTGAAACTTTCTTCCAAACCATAAGCTTTTATAATAATAAGTGTCCATCTATTCTGTAAGTTGATAATGGAAACACTCCTTTTTGTTTTTCAAAGTGTTTACAAAATCCAGATTTGAAATTTTGAGGAACTACCCCCAGGAATAGTTATAACATCTGTGTCAAATTTCTAAACCTCCTTTTTTTTAAGATTTTATTTATTTATTTGAGAGGTAGCAGCCGGGACTATAACCAGCATCCATATGGGATGCCGGTGTCACAGGTGGAGGATTAACGTACTACACCATGGAGTGGGCCCCTAGACCTCCTTTTAAAAACTCATTTCTATTAGCTGCTCTCAATAAAGATGTAGAATTTAAAGTGATGGAAGCATTTCAGGGTATAAATATTCCCTAAAGAAAGGGGAATTTGGAATGACCCAGAATATGAGAAGCTTCCTGAGAACTTGGATAACATCTAGATGTATGCATGTATCTGGTTTCGTATCTAAGTCTCTCTCCCTTCTGTAAAGAACTTGGAGGGAAAGAAGCCTTGCATTATAGGTAAAGATGTCCCAGTTTGCACCTGTCTTCTGGAGTAACTATTAATAGTGCCTTTTGTTATTCCCAAAAGCATCCCAGCTTGGACAATAACATATAGGCCCTATATAATGAGGAGTGAGTGCACTATGTGCTGAAGTTCTGCGGCCTCATCAAGGCATTCAACATATCGGTGTGAGACTAATATCTACGTGGCAGCCAGACGAAACTCAACGTCACAGTATTTGGACATGAAAGTGCTGCAGCTAATTATCTACAGTGGTGTTAAAATGTCGAAGATTCCGGAAATTTGACTACTACTCAACACAACATCTGCTTCAAAGGAAACACCATTTCTTAAAGAAATCATTAGTTTTTAAAAATCCAATTACAAGAAATTCCGTTGAGAACTGCTGCTTTGATCTGAGAAAGCACAGTTAGTTGATTATTAGTTTAAGCTATTTAGTTTAATATACCTAAACTTTTGGAGGTAAATTGTCTCTGTTGCTTGCATTTTACAGTTGAACCTTTCAGACATACAATGGTGTCTCAAAGCAAAGTCCACTTCTGATCGACTCTTGCAAATTGGTGTGTTGTATGGAATAAGAGATGTGTGAACAGGGAGAGTGGCCGCACGGAGTTCTGGGTTGATGAGGCTTGGTGCACAACCCCAACTGCAGGATGAGCCTGCCAGTCTGCGTTGCTCTCCTCAGCTTGGGCTGACTTCCTGATGATCCTGACTGCCATGGGGAGACCCCATGAGAGAGAATGGATGCCTCCATCCACGCCCACCCTCATTCTGCAGTCACTCTGAGCGCCAGCGCCCCCTACCTTGTGGGTTAGAACCTTCATTCTCAAACATGAAGTTCACAGGGGCAGGCGTTCAGCACAGCACTTAAACCTCGGCGCTTAAGACTCCCACATCCCACATCAGAATGCCTGGTTTGAGTCCCACTTCCACTTTGCTTTCCAGCTTCCTGCTAACCTACAGCCTGGGAGACAGCAGGTGATTGGTATCTGCCACCCATGTGGGAGACCTAATGGAATTCCTGGCTCCTGGTTTTGACCTGGCACAGCCCCAGCTCTTCTGGGAGTTTGGTGAATAAACCAAGGGATTGCAGATCTCTCTCTCTCTCTCTCTCTCTCTCTCTCTCTCTCTCTGTCTCATCTCTCCCTCTCCCTCTGTGTGTGTATGTGTATCACTCTGCCTGCCAAATAACGAAATCAAAATTTAAATAGCAAACCTATGAGGTTCACCACGCAAGGCTAAGACAAACACATCAGAAAGTTGCCTCTATTTAGTGAGACAATTGTGTGCAGTTTCTATGGTACAGAACTCCTGGTAAGAATGTAATCAATGCTGGCTAATTAGCATCATCATTTTATGGAGAGAGGGTTGCTTCTTATGTCTGCCTTTCTTCATTCCCAGCTCTAAGACTTGACCAAGTGAGTGTAAGTCAATTGAGCACAATCAGTGAGACACAACCCCAAAGATAAGGCATTTATCACACTCAGTGTGGGATTATGGTTTTAATTTAGAGGGTCATTGACTGCACTGCTTGCCTTTCCATGAGCAGCTGTACTTTACATAGAAGGTGGTCCAGCCATCTCCTAACGGTTGGCAAAGGCTGAACTCTGTCTCTGTCCAGCGTGGGGCTGCTTCTAACCCGGCAACCACCAACAATGCAGTGGGGCAAAGGTCTTGCCCAGGGGACCTCCTAGAAGCATCCCCTCTCCTCAGCCGTATCCGCTCCACAGAAAAGGTTCTGGTGGGACCTGGACCTAGACAGACCCGTGTGCTTGCAGAGGGAGCATCAGCCCTGCTCTCTGCCTGAGCCCTCATCTGGTTTGCCTGCAGTGAGCTGGACTGAACTGAGAACAGCCACAAGATGCCTGCCCTCCAAACCACTAGGACCTGGAGGCCTTGGCCCTGGCCCTTTTCCCATGAGAGCTGGAAGCACCCATGCTAAGAACCCAAGGATTGACATCTCCAAATACTGTTCTGTGAGAAAGAGGCAGGCAGAAAAACTCTTGGGAATCTCTCCTACACTCTGCCACGAAGCAGGGTCCCTCGGGTCTCCTGTCATTCTCCTTGACAAGAGCTTTCCCCCAGTGCACCTGTCCTGTCCTGACAAAACATGATGAGAGAAACAAGGGTGCTTGGAGGAGGGGATGCCTCAGCAGGGCAGCCTGTAATACCTTCCACCACCCTCCCTGTCCTGCAGCCCTTCTGCCTCCTTCAACGCTGTCTTCCTGCCTCCCAGGGGTTCTTCTTCTAGGGGAAGCTAAAATGAGAGGGTAGGAAGTGAGGCCCACTTCCCATGTGCCCTCAGGAAGTGAGGCTGTGGTTCTATGCTTGCACATTGCCTTCTTGCCCACTCACATTGTTCCCATGTTCAAACCAGTCGAATATATTGAGTGTGAGGCTTCCGCCAGGGAGTAAGTGTAGAAAGTGACCAGCAGCACTGTCCCCTGCACTCTCTGCTGGTCTCAGGCCTTTGCTGTCTTTTGCAGCCTCTCCCTGTGGAATGATGCCCTTGGCCTCACCATGAACCCTAACCGCTGGCTGCTCTACCCTGGAGGGACAGGCCCACAGGGACCTTGCCAAGGCAAGCAGCTCAGCACAGAGGTGTGAGAGCTGTGCTGCTTGGCTTGAAGCTGTGCTGTGGCGAATTCTCAAGGCTTGGCCCCACTCTGCTCTCAGCCCACTTTGCTCCTTCACCCACCACTGCCCTCCTGGCTTGCTGCTGACCTCACTGCTCGGGGCAGTTAGGGTGATGTCCACAAAGCACGTGACGTAGCTGGGAGGAGAGGCTTGGCCCCACAGCAGCCCAGCCACAGCGTTGCTATTGGTTTTGGTCCACAGTGCCCTGGTATTCTGTCTATCCTTAGCTCCCCCTGCCCACACTTTCTTTCATTTTCTGATCTTGACTACAGACCAGTGAAAAGGACTTTTTACCAGATGTTGCCTTTTTTATTCTTTAATGACCAAAGTGCACCTGCTAGTTCTCCAAAAAGTCAACTCTTTAGAATGCTTTTGAGATACTTTTCTTGAGTGACATTTTTCATTTTGGAAAGTCTGTGACCTTTTCTCAGACAGATTTTTATCTTTTTTCTGAGGTCTAATGTGGAAATCTCAGTAACCTCTTCCATCTGCAACAAGTAAGTATTTGATTGAAATGTGTTTGAAAGCTCTCTTGTTATCTATTTCTTCTTGCATCCTTTTAAAATTAATATACACTGTTAAAACTAATGACTTATTTAGTAGTGAAAATAAGATAAATCAAATTGATGCAGAAGGTCGCCACCTTGTGGCCACTGGAGAAATTGCCACTTAGACCTTAGCTGGTTTGTCTCAAGTACTAATTACAAATTTCATGGCTTCACATATTGTCCTTTCTTGTGCAGTTCACATTCGGATCCTGCTCATTAATAGGTGAAAATGTGTAGACTTGATGGAAGTTTGATGAAAAAAAAGCTATTCTAACCCGCCTGTTCTAGTTGAAAATAACCTTTTTGCTCCTTAACCTAAGTTTTGGTCAGGAGAGAAGCCCTGAGCAGTCCAGGTCTCCACCTTACTACATTCTCTTATTCCTATATTTTTTTAAAAATGCCCCCAGTACACACCTGAATCAGCATTCCTCAAAACAACATTGAAAGTGCAGGTCTGGGGGACAGATGTTTGGCACAACAGTGAAGTTGCTGCTTGGGATGCCCACATCCCTCAAGGCCTGGCCCCGCTGCTTCCCGTCATGCTTACTGCTAATGCACAACCTGGGAAGTGGCAGGTGATGCCTCAAGGACATGGGTCCTTGCCACCCACATAGAAAACCCGGCAGGCATTTAGGGGAGTGAACTAGTGGATTGAAGATCTCTCTCCATATGTCTCTGTCTCTCTGTCTTTCAAATAAAATGAAAGTAAACAATTTAAAAAAACTTTTAAAAGACCTGAGAAATGGAATGTCTCAGAGTGAATCCTAGAATTTCCATTTTTAACAATTTCACAGTAATTTTAAAAATTTCTTCAATAATAATTTTCTACATAATAATTTAGCAATTTTCTACACAGTAAAGTTTAATGACTTCATTTTAGGCCACCCAGGAGAGAAATGAGGCAGAGTCCAGATACATTAGATAGATTTGACCCTAAGCCGTCTGGGAGGTAGGGGCTGCAGAGCTGAAGGTAGGGGCTGCAGAGCTGAAGCGAGCCCAAGAGACCAAAGCAGTGATTCTCAGAAGCCCCTACCAACCTGAATGTTTGCTGCTTGAACAAGGGAGATTCCATAAAAGACACAGTGACCTGTCTGTGGACTCAGCTAGAGCCCCCAAACAAGGCATCATCTGCCAAGAGTGACAGCTTCTGCAGAGTGCCTCTCTCTGCAGGAAGATGCCACAAGCAATAAGAGAGGAGAGGCTCTTGGGCAGGCTCCTAGCCCTGCCTCCCACTGCACAAGGTCCACAGCCTGTAATTATGGGCTGTGTCGGGGTCAGGCTGACCTGCTGGCCAACTGTGTTGAATTGGGTTGGTCACCAGCTTCGAATGTCTTCAGTGTGGATAGAAGCGATTGGATGCCCACTTCTCAGATTCTGCCCAGCTCTAACATTCTGTGATGCTGCCATTTTGAGCTTTCAGAAGGAGAAGAGGCTCTTCATCAGAAGTGATCTTGGGAGCTTAGCAGTAAGATTTTGCTGTTTGCAATAATTAATTCTAATGGAGCATCACAATGAAAGATGAGATTCTCTGTCAATATGGAAATAACAAACTTTGGCAATGTCAACTCTGTGCTTGGGAGTAAAACAACACTTGGATGAGAGTCCAACAAATCCCTGTGGCCAGCAATCCCACAGCCTCATCCCACCCTGCCCACCCCACCTTCACTATTCAAAGATTTCATATGCCCATGCCCACCCCTCACCCCACCCAGGCCTCTGGACCTACTTTCTACTGCAACACTCATTTTGAAGGGGCTCGGTTGCCGACAAGAGGTTGCCTGGATGAAGATCCCACCCGGATCATCCTGCCTAGCCGCCACCAGATGTCACCCCTCTGTGACTCCATCATTCCCTGTGCACTCCCACCTTCATTCTCAGTGCTTGACATTATAACCATCTGGGTTTACACCTGTAGCCTGAGATGTAAGACCTGAGTATGTAACATATTGGGTACTCAATAAATATTTCCTTGAATAAATGATGCTAGGAATAGAAAAATGAATGAATTGAAGAATGAAGAGGGTATGGACTGACTGTTGTACAGAACCTCTGCACGTTTTCTTCACAGAAGCCTAGATGAGGAGAGAAGGACTTGGTCCAGACCGTCTGGACTCTGGAGCACTGTGGGAAACCTAGACTGGAAGAATCATGGTTTATCACAACATCATTTAATCCAAGGGCAGGTCAGTGAAATCAGTCATTGGGTGGTAAAATCAACTTAGTGGGTTCAGATCAACATTTTTTTAAATTTTCTAGAAAAATTTATAGATTAATGTTTTTATCTGAGAGAGAGCGAGCGAGAGAGAGAGATTGCCCATCTGCTAGTTCACTCCCCAGGTGACTTCAGTGGCTGGAGCTAGACCATGCTGAGGACCTAGGAACCCAGGCCAGGTCTCCCATGCGTGTGGCAGGGACTCAACCACCTGAGCCATCACATGTCTCCCAGGATCCACATTTGCAGAAAGCTGGAATCAGGGGAAAGGCCAAGATCAATCTCAAGCACTCTGTGATGGGACACTGGCATCTTAACCAACATGTTAACTGATAGGCCAAATGCCCATTCTAGACCAACATTTTAAAATAAACTACAACAACATAATAGAATAAGTTAAAAATCATGTTTCCTAGTACCATTTCATGGAACACTTGTCATGATGCAAAATATACTTTTTTACTACACATCATGGTAAAATATTTAGAAGTCACTCATATAGGGAAAGTCATCCCTACACATTTTATTGATAATGTTTTAGAAATAAGCAATTAGAGGTTGGCATTGTGGCACAGTGGATTAAGCCTCTGCCTGCTATACCAGCATCCCATATAGCATGCATTTGAGTCCCAGCTGCTCCACTTCCAACTTAGCTCCCTACTAATGCATCCGGGAAGGCAACAGATGAGGACTTCAGTACTTGGGCCCCAGCTACCCACATGGGAAATCTGGATGGACTTCCTAGCTCCTGGCTTCAACCCAGCCCAGATCTGGACGTTGGAGTCATTTGAATAGTAAGTAGAAGATCTCTCCCACCGCCCGCCCGCTGTAGCTCTGCCTTTCAAATAAATAAATACCTTAGAGAGAGAGAGGGAGAAGTGCTGATCTTATGGTATGACTTCCATTTATTGGAATGTGTGGGCCCATTTTTCAGTAACTGTATGTGGATTCTGTGACATTTTTGAGACATCATTTATTTTCTACATATTTAAAATAATTATCTGGTTACTCAATTTTGATTATTGTCAGAATGGGTAAAAATCCTTTGTGGAGACCAATAATTTAAAAAAATGTTATCAAAATAGGGACTTCCCCTGCTCTTTCCTTTGATGTCTTCCCATGTAGCACCTGTCTATGGTGATAGCATAAAACTAGCTCTCTCTTCATTCCCATCAAGGGGGAAAAGTCATTTTCTAAGAGTTACTAGAAATGAAGTGCTGGAAACAAGTTGAAAGTTGAAATTCCAAAGCAAAATTTTAATAAAGGGATCCAAACGTCTCCATGGAAAATCATACAGGAGGGTGGAATACTAAAATCCTTCTTCCCAAAAGAAAGAAGATAATGACTAGCTTTGTAATGAACTTAAATCAAAGTAGATAAGACATTTCTTTTCTGCCATGTTTTTGTCTCCTCCCATTGGTCATACAGCCACATGCTAGGATTTCCCTGGTTTGGCCGTGACACTGTCCCCAGTCTTGACTGTTGACATGGTAGGGGATTATCATGCTTCCTTGTTTACCATGAGTCTTGTATTTTCTAATATAGAGTTTCAGTGTTAGCTTGGCAGCCAAAACCAATGCAGACATATACTTAATTAGACTAGCTCAAAGTTTTTAAAACCTTTATGTTGACAGTTAAAAACCAGGAAACTACTTTTAAAGTTTTGGGTTCTTAGCTTCTCTTGAAAAAATCAAAGAATTTAACAGTACAAGACTCATATTACTGCACAGAGAAAATTGTGCATAACCTGGGTCTATAAAACCCCTGTATTTTTTTTTTTGACAGGCAGAGTGGACAGTGAGAGAGAAACACAGAGAGAAAGGTCTTCCTTTTGCTGTTGGTTCACCCTCCAATGGCTGCTGCGGCCAGCACGCTGCGGCCAGCGCGCCGTGCTGATCCGAAGGCAGGAACCAGGTGCTTATCCTGGTCTCCCATGGGGTGCAGGGCCCAAGCACTTGGGCCATCCTCCACTGCACTCCCGGGCCACAGCAGAGAGCTGGCCTGGAAGAGGGGCAACCGGGACAGAATCCGGTGCCCCGACCAGGACTAGAACCCAGTGTGGCGGCGCCGCTAGGCGGAGGATTAGCCTATTGAGCCGCGGCACCGGGCAGACCCCTGTATTTTGATGTAAATAATTTCTTTATAATCTTGTATATTCTGTTTTATTTATTTAAAAACGTGATATTGAGAAGGGACTCATTGGTTCTACCAGACTGCCGACGGGGCTCATAACCCAAAAAAGTCCTCTAATCTCTATCCAAGTGGCAGCTGTCTCCTTTTTCCCTTATTCTCTTATTCTTTATTTCTTGTATTACTCCATCAACTCTGAGGCTGGGAATCACTTCCATTTTCCATGGCACTCATGCTTTTCCTAGAGTCAAGAAATGTTTGCCTGTAAGTCTGTCTCTTTCAAAAATTAGACAGAGAAAAATGGACTCAAGAGAGCCTCAGCATTGTTCTGTTGAACTACCTCACCTACTTATGCTGTCTCCCTGACCTCTTTCCCCCGGAGTTGAGGTCAGCATCCCTGAACACCAATGAAGTATGGACACCAACCAATCATAATGGCTGCCAGCTGTAGACAAACAATCTTGGTGCATGCTAGGAGAATTTCAGCCCTGTGCCTGGAGTACTTGTTATATCCCTGCTCCAACGGTTTTTACTAGCAGATGTCATTCCCTGCTGCATCTACCCTTCCTCCTGGGGCAACAGGGAGTATCAGTGGTGGACTATTTGGAGTGTGTTTGGAAGCTTCAAGAAGGAAAGTATCCTGGAGAGCTATGGGAAGACTGAGCTCTCCTTTTCATCAGAGATGTTACCTCTACCCTGCTGTCTAGAGCCTTCTGGGTACATTGAGCTAACCATAATAATGCCCATCCTTGTGTGGCATGGTACAATGCACAATGCTTCTCCTTGGAACCTCACCAAGGGACCCTCATACCAGCTCTAGTGGGGAAAGAACAGGAACTAGCCCCACTTTGCACAGGAGGACCACTAATGTTCAAAGAATGTGAGAGGCAAAGTCAGTTGGAGATCACAGAACTACATTTTAGTCCATTCCCACCTTGTGAAAACACTCAGGTGAAGTGACTTTCTGGGACTACCAGAGCAAATGCTTCACAAGTGCTAAATGCATCAGGTAATTCGAAGTCTCCACCTTCCAAGCATATCCATTCTCTATTCAACAGTCACCTGAGCCTTCATGTTAAAGACAATGAGAACTTGGATCCTATAAGGAAGCTGGACTTTGGCTGTGACAGTAAGATATTTTTCAAATCAAAACCACAATGAGGTTTCACCTCACCCCGGTTAGAATGGCTCACATTCAGAAATCTACCAACAACAGATGCTGGCAAGGATGTGGGGAAAACGGGACACTAACCCACTGTTGGTGGGAATGCAAACTGGTTAAGCCACTATGGAAGTCAGTCTGGAGATTCCTAAGAAACCTGAATATAACCCTACCATTCAACCCAGCCATACCACTCCTTGGAATTTACTCAAAGGAAATTAAATTGGCAAACAAAAAAAAGCTGTCTGCACCTTAATGTTTATTGCAGCTCAATTCACAATAGCTAAGACCTGGAATCAACTTAAATGCCCATCAACAGAAGACTGGATAAAGAAATTATGGGATATGTTCTCTATAGAATACTATACAGCAGTAAAAAAAACAATGAAATCCGGTCATTTGCAACAAAATGGAGGAATCTGGAAAGCATTATGCTGAGTGAAATAAGCCAATCTCAAAGGGACAAATATCATATGTTCTCCCTGATCGGTGACAACTAACCGAGCACCAAAAAGGAAACCTGTTGAAGTGAAATGGACATTATGAGAAACAATGAGTTGATCAGCTCTTGTCCTGACTGTCGATGAACAACTTAATACTTTATCCCTTTTAGTATTTTTTTTTGTTCTACTTAATACTATTGGTTGAACTCTTTAATTAACACATATTTATTCTTAGGTGTTTAAATATAACTGAAAAGTGATCCCTGTTAAATATAAGAGTGGGAATAAGAAAGGGAAGAGATATACAGTTTGGAACATGCTCAAGCTGACTTGCCCCAAATGGTGGAGTTAGAAACGTGCCAGGGGATTCCAATTCAATCCCATCAAGGTGGCATGTACCAATGCCATCTCACTAGTCCAAGTGATCAATTTCAGTTCACAATTGATCATAATGAAAGGATTAAGAGTCAAAGGGATCAAAGAGGATTAAGAGTCAAAGTTTGCAAATACTAACTGATAGAATAAAAAAGGGAGAGAATGATCCAACATGGGAAGTGGGATACACAGCAGACTCAAAGAATGGCAGATGTCCTAAACAGCACTCTGGCCTCAGAATCAGCCCTTAAGGCATTTGGATCTGGCTGAAGAGCCCATGAGACTATTTTAGGCATGCAAAGCCAAGACACTCTGGAAAAAAAAAAATGACGTAAATGAAAGATCTTCGCGAGTGACATCCCAGTGGAAAGAACAGGTCATCAAAGAAGGAGGTACCCTTCTCTGAAGGGAGGAGAGAACTTCCACTTTGACTATGACCTTGTCTAAATATGATCAGAGTCAGTGAACTCAAAAGGCTTCCACAGCCTTGGCAACTCATGACAAGAGCCTAGGGTGATTACTGATGCCATAAACAAGAGTGTCAAATGTTAAGTCAACAACAGGAGTCACTGTGCACTTACTGCTCATGTAGGATCTCTGTCCTTAATGTGCTGTTCAATGTGAATTAATGCTGTAACTAGTACTCAAACAGTATTTTTCACTTTGTGTTTCTATGTGGGTGCAAACTGTTGAAATCTTTACTTAATATACTAAATTGATCTTCTGTATATAAAGAGAATTGAAAATGAATCTTGATGTGAATGGAATGGGAGAGGGAGTGGGAGAGGGCAGAATTGCGGGTGGGAGGGAAGTTGGGGGGGAAAAAGCCATTGTAATCCATTAGCTGTACTTTGGAAATTTATATTCATTAAATAAAAGTAAAAAAAAAAAGAACAGGTCATCAAAGAAGGAGGTACCTTTCTCTGAAGGGAGGAGAGAACTTCCACTTTGACTATGACCTTGTCTAAATAAGATTGGAGTTGCAAACTCAAAATGCTTCCATAGCCTTGGCAACCCATGACAAGAGCCTAGGATGATTACTGATGCCATAAACAAGAGTGTCAAATTGTTCAGTCAACAACAAGAGTCACTGGCCATTTACTCCCCATGTAGGATCTCTGTCCTTAATGTGTTGTACAATGTAAATTAATGCTATAACTAGTACTCAAACAGTGCTTTACACTTTGTCTTGCTATGTGGGTGCAAACTGTTAAAATCTTTACTTAATATATACTAAATTGATCTTCTGTATATAAAGAGAATTGAAAATGAATCTTGATGTGAATGGAAGGGGAGAGGGAGTGGGAGAGGGAAGGGTTGCGGGTGGGAGGGAAGATATGGGGGGGGCACTGTAATCCAAAAGCTGCACTTTGGAAATTTATATTTATTAAATAAAAGTCAAACAAGTTATAATACAGAACACTATGGAATACTACACAATGTATATATGAAATCCTGTCTTTTGTAACAAGATGGAGGCAACTGGAAGCCATTATACTTAGTGAAATAAGCCAGTCCGAAAAAGGACATCCCCAATCTGTAGTAATTAATAGAGTACCTAAAAGATAATCTATGGGAGTAAAATTGACACTTTGAGATGTGATGACTTTGAACAGTCCTTGTCCCAGCTGTTGAAATACAGTGTTTTTTTTTTTTTCTTCATACTATTTGTTGAACTCTTTACTTGGTATAGGGTTACTCTTATAAGTTAAAGTTAACTGAAAACAGATCTTTGTAGAAAATAAGAATGGAAATAGGAGAGGGAGGGAAAAGAAGGGTATGAGTGAGGGTGGTTAGGAGGATAAGGTGGGAAGAATCACTCTGTCCCTAAATTCGTGTGTACGAAATGCATGAAATTTGTATACCTTAAATAATTTTTGAAAGGCATAATACCGAGAAGGGGGCTTTTTTCTTTTGGTGTGTATTTCTATGCATTTTAACATATTTCTATCACCATCTTCAGGATACAGATCTATCACTTAGTCTAGCCTTCTGAAATAGTCTTTAAAATAATTATACTGGAATACATATTAATTGGAAGCCACAGGGATATTTGAAAGATCAGTTATGCATTTTATTCCTATAGTATTAAGATAGACTTTCTACATGTGTGTGTGCTTTATTCCATCCACTCCGGAGGATGTAAATTGCTGAGAAAAAATATACTAATCCTCCCCAAGGATCCTTTTCAGGAATTGTTCACAGCATAAGATGGGTTGACTGTGGTAAGTTGTAATGGAAAACATTAGAGGAAGCAGTGTAAGCTATAAGGTGATGTCTTGGGGAAGTGGTCCATGGAAGGCAGCTTCTGAACATTTCCCTTCCCCACCAGTCCTGGAAGCCTTCCTGCCTCCCCACTGCCCTTACCTGTCCTGCTCTCCAACTCACTCCAGCACTGGATTCTGGGGCATCTCCAGTTTCTTTTACCCACTCCTTCCTTTTTAAATGAACCACCTATTTGTCTCTTCTTTACCTTCTCAAAACCATTCTTCTCTGATTTTTCTACAAGGGGACTTCAAACAATTCATGGAAAATGGATTAAAAGATGAGTACATTTCGGTGCAAAAACATTTTTTAAATATTTATTTATGTGAAAGGCAGAGTTACACACAGAGAGAGGGAGAGGTAGAGAGGGAGAGAGAGAGAGCGAGCAAGAGAGAGAGAGAGAGAGAGAGAGAGAGAGAGAGAGAGAGAGAGTCTTCCATCCATTGGTTCATCCCCAGTTGACCGCAACAGCCGGAGCTGCGCCCATCTGAAGCCAGGAGCCAGGAGCTTCTTCTGGGTCTCCCACTTGGGTTCAGGGGCCCAAGCACTTGGGCCATCTTCCACTGCTTTCCCAGGCCACAGCAGAGAGCTGGATTGGAAGTGGAGCAGCTGGGACTTGAACCGGCACCCTCATGGGATGCCGCACTGCAAGCAGTGGCTTTACCTGCTGTGCCACAGCACCAGACCCTGGTGTGAAAACACTTTTCAGTATGTGCATGGTTTGTCCGTGCTACACATTTTCCATGGACTTGTTGAATAGTCCTTATATGCATGTGTTTCCATATTTTTGTACCAAAATAAACTTATCTTTCAATTCCATTTTCCATGAACTTCTTGAAGTATTCTCGCATCTCCTACTCCTCTGGTAAGTACTTTGGGGATGGGAAGGTATAGTTAAAAGTGAAAGAATATCATTTTTCCTCCCACTTAAATTTTACCTGGTACAGACTCTTACTGTTTATCTAACACTATATGGAAGAAGGGTGTGCATCCTCACCTCCACCTGCTTTCCCCACAAAGTCCAAGTGGCACATGGTACACACAGGAAGTCATGTTATCACTGCCTTCTAACCTTGCTGCCTACTCTTCTACACTCAGTTGGTTGACCCTCTCTGGCTCTCTTGCCTGAGAATGAGACAGGTTGGGAGCTGAGAGAGAAGAGAGAAGGAAAGAACGATTCAGTGCAGATACAAAGGAACAGAATGATCACTGGTTGTGCTCCCTAGTGAGAGAAACAGACACTGCCACATTCACTGCCCTCAGTAAACACTAGAACAGAGGATATTAACATCATCCAAATGGCCTTAACAACACCCCTGAATTCTGTAAATAATTGCTTGCTTGCTGAATGTTTTTGGAAGTAGATATTTCATGAGAGCCACAAAAGGCAGAACTTGCATCCAGGGACTAAAACTAATATCCTGTGGATAGTGATGAGCATGGCATACAAGGAGCTGTTTACTACATACTTTTCACTCATTAGAACATTGTCTAGTTATTTTTTGTGACTTCAGTAGGAAAGAGAAGAAATAAATAGATGGATCAGTTGTTGGCTCATCTTGTAAACACCATTAATTATCATTACCTCCAAATGAGACTCTACATATTGTGTTAAACTAAAGGTCAAACTGTATGTTCATACAAGTATCTTCACAATATATAAGCTCAAAAATAATAAACAAAGGCAGGTAGAAAATGAATTATTTGTGCTTCATTGAGAAATACAAGAGTTTGATGTAATCAGAAAATTGCAACACAGTGATGAAATTTGGCAGTAAATAAAAGGCTTTTGACTGTCTTAATTAGTTTTTGGACTTAAATTTAGTTTTCCGTATATGGGAATGAACACGTACCCTGGGTCTAAGTCAGTTTACAGAGTTGCATGTCCAAAAGCAAATAGTTGCATAAACCAAGGATTGAGGGTGTGAAGTTTTCACAATTTCAGCACACATATTTAACTGTCTCTATATTTCTCTAATAGCCAACGTTGTCTTTTGAATCCTCATTCCAATTTGGTAGCAAATATATCAAGTGTGCCCTTTTGGGGTAAAATTCAGTTACTTCTGGAATCAAAATCAGAAAGTTTTGGGAAAATGGCCAAAGCAAGGTTCTTCTCTGGTCTCTTCCACTCAAGAGGAAGGCTCATGTATTGTCAATAGAGGTGAAGTGAATAGTTCTAATATGTTGTTCTATTATCCAGAAGGTACTTCTGGGTCACCTTTGCTATAAAAGTGGAGAATATTTTATAAATAAAGTTAGGACACAGTCCATAAAAGTTTTACAACTCACTTAAAATCATACAAGAGCTGTATATTTCAAGATGAAGATTTAAACTCTGGTTATTTAGCAGGGTCTTGGGAGGCAGGAATTGCTGTGTCAACTAATGTTGTGCTCTATATTTCATTACTGCCTTTATGTTTTTTTAAATACCACCAGAATAAAGTTTATTTAAAATGTCACACTTTGCAAGCAGCACATAATGTCCATAGAATATACGGGTACCACTACCATTACTCTTATTTATTGCAGTAGATTAGCTATGGACACTCTGCCATAATCTCTTGGCTTATTAACATACTGCATACTAAAGAGCATAATAGACGGCACTGTAATGAGCAGTTATAAAGTCTAGTCACTCAGTCTCCCTTGGCTTCCCTTTTTGTTCAGAGGGAAAATGTGAAGAGGATTGGACCTGTGCCTGAAACATCAACCACTTGATCCCGCTCCAGGTGATGAGAGACAGGGACCAGCTCAACACTTAGTTATTGAGAAATCCTCCATCTCCCTCCAGGATTAGAGATGGAGGTTAGCAATCACCAAAGATGACCGAACTAATCTCAAGTTCAAATCCCAGAAAGAGGAAGAGGAGATGGACTAGGGTAATCAAGACCTTGATCTACACCATTTGCTTTTTAACTTAGTTTCAAAAAATAAAATGGTGGAAACACATCAACAGTGCAGAATTCCACAAAATATTTTTAGCTAACATAAATCACATATAAATTTTTATATAAGGTGCAACCTTTAAGAAACAATTGTATCCATGCCAAGTACCCAATAAATACCAAGGATACTAAAAGAGGGTCTTATTTTTAAAAGATTGATTTAAAACATATCTTCTAAATAAAAGGGATGTGCATTAGTGTGTCTATGTTTGTGTTTAATCTGTTAGCTTCTCAGAAAACAACAAGCATTGGCAAGGAAATAGAGCAATTGGAACCCTTGTGCACTGTTGGTGGGACTAAAATAGGGCAAATGCTACGGAAACCAACAAGGTAGTTCCACTAAACATTAAAAATAGGATCATCAAATGATCCAACAACTGCACTTGTGGATGTCTACCTAAAAGAATTGAAATGACAATTTTCAGGAGATATTTGCACACCCATGTTAAAAGCAGCACTAGTCACAATAGCCAAGAGATGGAAGCAACCCAAACACTTGAATTGATTTAAAAAAGAAAGAAAGAAAAAGGAAAGGAAAGGAAAAGAAAAGAAAAAAGATGGACAGAGAAAAGTGATCCCTGTTAAATATAAGAGTGGGAATAAGAGAGGGAGGAGATATACAGTTTGGAACATGCTCAAGCTGACTTGCCCCAAATGGTGGAGTTAGAAATGTGCCAGGGGATTCCAATTCAATCCAATCAAGGTGGCACGTACCAAGGCCATCTCACTAGTCCAAGTGATCAATTTCTGTTCACAATTGATCATAATGAAAGGATTAAGAGTCAAAGGGATCACATAAACAAGACTAGTGTTTGCAAATACTAACTGATAGAATAAAAAAGGGAGAGAACGATTCAACATGGGAAGTGGGAGACACAGCAGACTCAAAGAATGGCAGATGTCCTAAACAGCACTCTGGCCTCAGAATCAGCCCTTAAGGCATCGGATCTGGCTGAAGAGCCCATGAGAGTATTTTAGGCATGCAAAGCCAAGACACTCTGTCAAAAAAAAAAAAATGACCTAAATGAAAGATCTCTGAGAGTGAGATCCCAGTGGAAAGAATGGGGCCATCAAAGAAGGAGGTACCCTTCTCTGAAGGGAGAAGAGAACTTCTACTTTGACTATGACCTTGTTTAAATAAGATTGAAGACGGTGAACTCAAAATGCTTCCACAGCCTTGGCAACTCATGACAAGAGCCTAAGGAGATTACTGACACCATAAACAAGAGTGTCAAATGTTAAGTCAACAATAGAAGTCAC
This sequence comes from Lepus europaeus, assembly GCF_033115175.1. Taxonomy (NCBI): domain Eukaryota; kingdom Metazoa; phylum Chordata; class Mammalia; order Lagomorpha; family Leporidae; genus Lepus; species Lepus europaeus. Next base: position 100,095,807 of record NC_084827.1, on the reverse strand, counting down.
TGTGCACTTACTGCTCATGTAGGATCTCTGTCCTTAATGTGTTGTTCAATGTGAATTAATGCTATAACTAGTACTCAAACAGTATTTTACACTTTGTGTTTCTTTTTTTTTTTTTTTTTTTGACAGGCAGAGTGGACAGTGAGAGAGAGACAGAGAGAAAGGTCTTCCTTTTGCCGTTGGTTCACCCTCCAATGGCCGCCGCGGTAGCGCGCTGCGGCCGGCGCACCGCGCTGTTCCGATGGCAGGAGCCAGGTGCTTCTCCTGGTCTCCCATGGGGTGCAGGGCCCAAACACTTGGGCCATCCTCCACTGCACTCCCTGGCCACAGCAGAGAGCTGGCCTGGAAGAGGGGCAACCGGGACAGGATCGGTGCCCCGACCAGGACTAGAACCCGGTGTGCCGGCGCCGCAAGGCGGAGGATTAGCCTGTTGAGCCACGGCGCCGGCTACACTTTGTGTTTCTATGTGGGTGCAAACTGTTGAAATCTTTACTTAATATATTCTAAATTCATCTTCTGTATATAAAGAGAATTAAAAATGAATTTTGATGTGAATGGAATGGGAGAGGGAGTGGGAGATGGGAGGGTTGTGGGTGGAGGGAAGTTATGGGGGAGAAAAAGCCATTCTAATCCATAAGCTGTACTTTGGAAATTTATATTTACTAAATAAAAGTTAAAAAAAAAAAAAAGATGGACAGGGCTGGCATTGTGGTACAGTGAGTTAAGCTGCTCTACTTCCAATCCAGCTCCTTGCTAATGTGCCTGGGAAAGCAGTGAGAGATGGCCCAATGCACCCATGTGGGAAATCCAGCTGGAGCTCCGGCTTCAGCCTGGCCCAGCCGCAGCCATTGCAGCCATTTGAGGAGTGAATCAGTGGATGGAAGATTTCTGTGTGTCTCTTTCTCTCCTTCCCCCTATAATTCTGCCTTATTTACTTATTTTAAAGTAAGTAAATCTTCAAAGATATAGTGGCCCATACATACAATGGAATAGTATTGAGGGCTTATAAAGGAGGGAAATCTTGTCACATGCTACGTCTGGAATGAACCTTTAGGATATTACGTTAAGTGGAAAAAAAACCAGTTCAAAAACACAGGTACTGTTAATTCCACTCATACGAGGTACCTAAAGTAGGCAAATTCACAGAAACAGAAAGTAGAATGTTGATTGCCAGGAAGAGAGGGAATGGGGGGTTTGTTACTTAATGGATATAGAGTTTAGTTTTGCAAGATGAAAAAGTTATAGAGATCTGTTTCACAGCAATGTGAATATGCTACCTAGCTACATGCTTAAAAATAGTTAATATAGTAAATTTCATAGTATGTGTTTTCCTTTAATCATAGAATTTCAAAGATGTATTAGCTTTCTTTACATAACCCTCATCAAAATGAACTAAATTATGCTCAGAAGATTCAGTATGGGGTGGGAACACAGGTAGTTTTATTTTCCACAGTGTTATTGGATCAAGTTCTCTGCCTTCTATGAATCAACATGGCTAAGCATTCCGAGACAATCACCACAGAACCTAAGGTTTCTTTTGCAGTAATCGAAGCATCATTTTCAAAGGTAACTTGTGACCCAAGAGTCACTTGGAGCCAAATTTCCCTTGGAAGGTTAATGGCTTCAGGATTTTGCAGGGTTGGAGTGGGGGAGATGAGATTGCAGTTGGCGTGATCTCTATTTGGGGGGCTGTTTTCTGATTTTCATGACAGAGAATAACTGTATCAACTGGTAGCAAATTATGGAAGGCACATGCGTTATGTTTTATGGCTTAGTTTTATGCTGTGCAGCAGCAATTTGCTAACCACAGTCCTGAAGAAATATAGCTGAGCAGCAAAAAGAGCATTTATTATCAGAAACACATTTCTTTTCTGACATTATGGGAGGGGAAAAGGTCCAGATTAACTGTACTTTTTAATAAGACAGGGAGGGCAATTGGAAAACTATTAAGGAAACTGTGGCTTTAGCTTGAATTCTAGACAGCCCATAACAAAAATTTACTGGTTTCCAGCTTGGTACTGCAGCCAGGCCCACTCTCCCGGCTGCTGCTGCCTGAATCACTCCACAGAGCGTTGCCACATGCGTTGCTCTAGGAGAGGCAGTCATCCATTGATGGGCTCCCCTGCTTAACTTTGCTAATTGATTCCCGCAGACCTCCTAGTAGACTGACTGCTAACCCTACCCTATTCCCAACTCCAGTCTGGCTCCTAATGATGGCCAAGTCTTCAGAGACCAGTTGCTCGTTTGGAGCTGGGCCTTGAAGCTGCAGTACAGGCTTGTCAAACAGATGCGTAGCAAATGCTGCAGCCAAGTGCACAGCACATTTTCCTAAGTGGAAATACTGTGTTAGAGACAGAACATTACTTAACAGTAGGTGGGCAGCGCGTTCCTAAACGGCTCCGTTGTTCCCCACCAGGGACCCTGCAGAAGCAGGCTTCTGCTGCAGCTGTGGGAGGAAGAGGCGGCTTTTGCCAATGTTAGGAACAGACAGTGGCTAACAGGAAACAGTCTCTTGGGAAGCCCCTGTCTGTGAGTCTGCTATGTAAACAACATAAAACAAAAGCCCTGGACTTGTGGTTCGCACAAACAAGCTGTATAAGTTTCCTTCAGGTGTGTGTGCTGGTTTGCTCCTCTTCCTTCAGGTTTCACTTCTGCTGGGAGGTGCTTTTGTCCAGGTGTGTAAAGGCGCCTGGCCCTTTTCCTTCTGGGGAACAATAACTCAAGTTTATTGAGTGCCTGACACCATCCAGGAACTCTGCATCCATGATCTCATCTCCTGCTCATCAGACACATCTATTCCTACTGAGTTGCCCAAACGCGGCTGCTGGCCTACCCAACCCAAGATACTGCTTCTGTTTTCATTAACACCAGAATGAGAGACAGAAAAGTCCCAAATGGTGTGCTGATTTTTCATCAGACTAATCCTTTCTCCCCAGGCTTTTCCACATCTGGGACCACATTTCAGAGGCTGGGGCTGTTCTTGTTGCTCAGCAGGTTACGCTGCTGCCTGAACACTGGCATCCCATGTCAGAGCGCCACTTTGAGTCCTGGCTGCTCTGCTTCCAGTCCACTTCCATTCTACTGCACTTGGGAAGACTGTAGAAGGTGGCCAGAGTGCTTGGGCTCCTGCCACTCACGTGGGAGACCCAGATGGAGTTCTCAGATCCTGGCTTTGGCCTGGCCCAGCTGTGACTACTGCAGCCATTGGGGGAGTGAACCATAAGTCAATGGAATCTCTCTCTCTCTTTCTCTCTTTCTCTCTCTCTCTCCCCCTCTCTTTATCTCCACCTTTCATTAAATAAAATAAATCTTTAAAAATTTTACAGTCTTGTCAGCCAAACCAACTCATTGACATCTGCAGGACTCAAAAGGATGTACCCCATACCATGTCCAAACATTTAAATGCTACAGCATTTCTTTGAACACAAATGCCTTGTCAGATATGTGCACCAAGATTTGTGTTAAAGGATCAATTAAGGTAACATGAATTGGAAGCAATGTTAATGTTCAGTAATGGGGCATTGATTAATTATGGCATCCTTCCATGTGACAGAGTAAGTATGATGCCACTACTTAAAACTGTTAGTAATATTCGTATTGTTATGCTGAAAAATAGTGCTGTATGTAAAGATTATTAAAGTGTTTTTGTAATTACTATTCTGTTTAAAGTATATATGAGGGGATGGTGCTATGGCACAGTGGGTTAAAGTCCTGGCCTGCAGTGCCAGCATCCCATGTGGATGCCAGTTCAAGTCCTGACTACTCCACTTCTGATCCAGTTCTCTGCTATGGCCTGGGAAAGCAGTAGAAGATGGCCCAAGTGTTGGGCCTCTGCACTAGCATGTGAGACCCAGAGGAGGCGCCTGGCTCCTGGCTTCGGATCTGCTCAGCTCAGGCCATTGAGGTCATTTGGGGAGTGAACCCTGCAGATGGAAGATTTTTCTCTCTCTGGTTCTACCTCTCTGTGTAACTCTGTCTTTCAAATAAATAAAATAAATCTTATAAAAAATTTTATAAAAATAAAGTATGTATGAAAAGCAAAAATATTCAACAAAACAGTAAGTTACCATCTCCATGTAGTGACCTTATAAATTATGTTTATTTTCTTCAATGTATTTTATTCTTTTTCCAAAAAATGCTAAAATAATAAGAGAAAGGAAATTGTTGTAATAAAAATATGTAAGCTTTAGTCTAATAATCCTATCTATAGAAATTATTTTTTAAAAATTCAAATATATGAATAAATATCACAAGAAAGTCATCATGTTATTTATAATAATGAAACATAAATAAGTAAATTTTCAACAAAAAGGTTAAATTACATAAGTCATAGTAAAACTACAAGGAAATATTATGTCTCAAAAGTGTATTTTCAAAATCCAAGACAACTAAATGTTACAGAGGAAAGTAAAAAGTGTATTTAAATTATCTCAGCAACCTAAGTTGCTTATGTATTTAAATAAAATCAGTGTCTTCAGAGACTAAAGCTCCTTTTAACTCTGTGCATCTTTTAAATGTCTTGAAGGGGAAAAATTAGGGATCCTTTGAAATTTTCATGTTTTTTTTTTATTACCCTGAATTTCTCCCTGATGTGATTAGCCATATGATTCTTTGTAAAAGGCCTGCGTGCTGATCTTGGTGGGCAGAGTACAGGGGTGCTTAGAGAAGGGGTGGAAGAGCAGACACCAGAAAGGCAAAGATACTTACTGAGTCAGGCAGAGAAAGCCCGGGATTCTTGGTGTCAGCTCTAATGAGGGACAGAGAATGTGCTTAGCCACCACCGAGGAAGGGGAAAGAGCCCTGAGCTTAAGAAGGGAAGGAGTCTTGTGGTCTCTACAGCTCCAGAAAATGGTAAATTTATCCCTACCCACACCCCAGTGTATGTATGCACAGTCTGGAATCTTCTGGCCCTGCAGAAAATCACTCATTTATTAAGCAAACATTAACTGAGTGGTGTGCTAGACATAGACAGGCGGGGGAGGGAGCAGGATGTTTGTTTTAATTGTGTGTGGGGGTCTACTCATCTCCTTTTAAAAAGAAATTGCTCCTTGTCTTGCTCCCTGCAGGTAGATGTTCTGTGTGGGAACTTCATCTTTCCTTATGACCTAGTGCTCTTGTCTACAGCTTGGTTCTACAGCTTTGGGGAACTTACCCAAGTTTAGTCAATCAGTGTTGCTCACTCCCATGGCCAAGGCAATTGGTCAAAGGGTAGTCATGTGGCCCAAAGCAAGCCAATCAAACTTCTTCCCTAGTTTTTTTTTTTTTTTTTCAGAACTTTGTTGGGAAAAGAGGGTTCTTTCTGTCAAGTCAGAGAGCTATGAGTCTAGATCTAAGCCTGGAAGCTTCAGAGTCAGATAAGAAGCAGAGGAAAAACTGAGACATTGAGTGGGAATCCTCTGAAACACAGGATGGAGACAGTTCTGCTCACATTCAGATCCCTACTTGAGCTCTCCCTGAGCCAGGCACTTCCTCTGTCCTACAGGCTGTATGGCTACATGAGCCCTTATCTTTCTGTTCTTTTTTAGTGAGTTCCACCATATTTCTGCCATGAAAAACCAAAGGGTGTTCCGCAGTAAAGGGGGCTGGAATTGCAAAGCTCTGTGTGGAGTGGAGAGCCTCCCAGGCTGGGAAGCAGAGAGGTGCAAGGTCAAATGCTTATCAGGATAATAAGTGAGCTGATGGTGTTCTCATGGGAGGCACTTCATCATACTCCCTCTTACCTTCCCTTCACTTAGCACTAAGCAAGCAGAGCTGGAGTTGTGGCTCAGTAGTTTAAGCCACTGCCTGCAATGCTGGCATCCCATATCAGAGTGTCTGTTCAAGTCCTGTCTTTTCTGCTTCTTTTCTTTCTTTTTTTTTTTTTTTGGGGGGGGGGATTCATTTATTTTTAAAAAAGATTCATTTATTTATTTATTTGAAAGGCAGAGATACAGAGAGAGAGAGAGAAATCTTCCATCTGCTGGTTCACTCCCCAAATGGCTATAATGGCTGAGGCTGAGTCAGGCCAAAGCCAGGAGCCAGGAGCTTCATCTGGGTCTCCCGTGTGGATACAAGAGCCCAAGCACTTGGGCCGTCTTCCATTGCCCACATGGGATGCCAACACTGCAGATGTAGGCTTAACTTTCTACACACAGTGCCGGCCCCTTTTCTTTGCTTCTGATCTATCTCCCTGCTATACTACTGGGAAAGCTGCAAAAAAGATGGACCAAGTATCGGGGCCCCTGCAACCCATGTGGGAGACCCTGGTGGAGTTTTAGGCTCTGGCTTTAGGCTGGCCCAGCCCTGTCCTACCAGCAGATAGAAGAGTCTCTCTCTCTCTCTCTCTCTCACTCTAGCTCTTGCTCTCACTCTCTCTTTCTCAGCATCTCTCTGTCAAATAATAAGATAAATTTTAAAAAGTAAAAAAATATATATAATGTAATCAATATGTACTAAGTAACTACCATGTGCTTCTCTCACCAGTCTCTGAATTTTTTTACCCAAATTAATGCATACCCTTTCTTCTCTCTTATTTAATTTCATTTGGCTTGCAGGAAAAAAAAATGGAAAGAGAAGATTCTATTTATGCCCATAACTGTGAAAATGCAACTTATCTTTAGTGCAAACTCTACAAATAACTACAAGATGAGGCTACTATACACGGGAAGTAAAAGTTAATGGTAGATGGAAGTTAGTGGCGGTGTGGTTTTCTATTTTATTTTATTTTATTTTATTTGAGAGACAGACAGACTGAGAGATATAGTTAGATAGACCAAGACAGAAGAATTCCATCCATCAATTGACTCCCCAGGTGCTCTGAACTGCTGGGCCAGACTGAAGCCTTGGAGCCATGAACACAATCCACATCTCCCAGGTGGGTGGCATGGACCCAATCACATGAGCATTCCTGTTGCCTCTCAAGGTTTGCACTAGCAGGAAGCTGGCATCAGGAGCTGGAACCTGGCATCAAATCCTCCAATGTGGGTCATGGGGAGTCTTAACCAATATCATAATTGTTCAGCTAAATGCCCACCCACCCCAGATAGCTTTTTTGGAAAAAAAAATCCAGGGAAGAGGTTTCATTGGCTTGTTTAGGACTACATGGTCAATTCTGAACAATTGCAATGGTCAAGAGAGTGAGCCGCATTGATTGGCTCAGCTTGGGTAAGTTGTCACCCAATGTAGAGAACCAATTGCTGTGGACAAGGATATAGTGTCGTGAGAAAGAAAAGATGACTTCTCTACGCAACACATTTTGGAGGTGTAGAAAGAAAGAACACGAATATTCTCCAACATCCAGGACAAAATATGTATACCTGTCCTTTCTAATAAATGAAAAAATAAAATATTTTAAGAATATGAACTTTCTATACTTTTCATAAAATCAAGAAATTTCTTATAACAAATTCAGAGGTTACTCTTTATGTACCTAGTGATTCCTTTTGGGAAAATAATGTGTAATTATTACTTGAGACATTTTCCCCTCAGCGATTCTTCTCACATCAAGGTCACTTACTTGTCTTTCTCCCTGGATTATTCATCTTCATTCTTCTGTTCCTCTCAGAGAAAGACCATCACATAAAACTGAAATGCATTTGGTTATTTATTTATTAATTAATCTACATGCTTTAGTTCTCTGTACTATAACAAAAACAAATGAAGGCATTTTATATTTATTGGAATTTGTATTTATTTGTTTATTTATTTGTTTGAAAGGCTGAGACACACACACACACACAGAGAAAGAGAGAGAGAGAGAGAGAGAGAGAGAGCGAGCTCTTCCAACTGCTGGTTGACTCCCCAAACACATTCAATGGCCAGGCTGAAGCCAGCATCCCCAGAACTCAATCCAGATCTCCCATATGGGTGGTGGGGACCCAACTATTTGAGCATCACCTGCTACTTCCCAGGGTGCACATTAACAGAATGCTGGAATCGCAAGTGGAGTCAGAACTCAAATCCAGGCATCCTGATGTGGGATGTGAGCATCACAACCCAACTTCTTAAGCACTGCACCGAATACCTGCACTGGCACTTGATAACAACATCTTGTTCCCTGTGCTCTCCCATGTTGGTGTAAATTAAATCACTTTGATCACACTATTTTTCCCTTTGGGTGTATAGTTTGAACATCGAGGCAACTCTTAATTGATAATAATAACTCAAAGTAGCCATTCTCGCAAGATCTACAAGAGGCTAAAGGATGGAGAGCCCTAAGTATGCTTTTGCCTTCTCAGCTACCACAGCATTTTCTGGGGCTGGAGGGTGCTAATCCTCCTACAGCATGCCCAGAGCAGGGCGTGTGCAGAGATTCAGGAAAAGCCACAGAGTAGAGGCATCCCTGCACCTCTGGGGCATGGTGCTCTCCGTGTGGCTCTGACTCAAAACTGGAAACATCCTGTTGAGAAATAGAAAATCTAAAAATAGACCTGCAGAAAGCACTTTGACCTTGGCTTGAAAGTCAGCCCAGTGCTATGCAAGGAAGGCCTTTCCTTGAAGACTTTGCTCTTAAAAGCCATATTTCATCTGCATGCAGACTCCCGGTAAAACCACACTCAGAAAATGTGCATCTTGGCTATCCTTCATTATGTTTGGCTCTGGTTATTCTGAACATGAGATGTCTGTGTAGGTATCTCTCTCTCTCTCTCTCTCTCCTTTCCTTCCTTCATTTCTTTTTAAATTCCTTATTCAACATATTAGAAGTTATAACCTGGATTAATAGCAATATTTAAGCAAATCTGCTATTATTGTATGTATCCACACTTAATGATTGTTGGAAACAACTCAAGCACGAGGCAGGAAAAAAGTGTTGCATGCAAAGTAACATACAATGTATATGCTTTAGAATTAACTACAATAAGCTAATAGTTTTTTTTCAAAAAATTTATTCAGAGAACCAATAGAATGCATTCTTTTCCAGTTTTGGTAATGAAATCCAAAATTAAAGGGTACTATCCTATAATTTCTTGCACATGTTAGGGGTATAATATTTAACATTTTCAATATTAGAGAATTTCAGGGGACTTTCATATAAAGTCTATACATTTCAAGGATAACCCTTAAACTGTGATTTAAAAAAAAAAAGCTATTAAAAAGGAAAAGACACTGTTACATACTTGGGTAACGTTCTAAGGAACAGCTGCTACCAATTAAACAACAAATACTTTTAAAAGACTCTTGGGGGTACAATATTCCTTCAGTTGACTGAAAAGTCTGGAAAAATGGACTTCATTAGCAACTACAAAATTATTGAAAGGATATTTGAAATGGCATTTAATACCTGCAAAGGTAGGAACAATCAGTGGTTTAACGTTTCACAGTAAAGATTGGTAAATAACACTGATTACAGGTCTTATTCAAACAGAAAATAATGAATATGTAATGAAAGGAGAATAATGATCCAAATTGCTCTTAATCTTGGAGCTGTGCCTATTGATTGGCCTGGAAATAATACTGCTAATCATATGGTAAGAAAGCCAAATGCTTTAGAAAGTCATTAGCTTTGGGGGAACAGGATACTCTTTGCATTGTACTAGTGCAGTATTTTACTGAGGAAAGCCTCCCAGCAACTGTGCATTTATGACAAATTCCAGGGTTAATCCAAATCAAATATCATTCCTCTTCACTCTATAACTTGTGAAAGCTATTTAGGTACTCTTTATAATTCATTCTGAACACCTACAGCATGCTTGGCACACAAGAGAATCAGATAAATAATTCAAGATCTGAAATATATTGATCTCACATTGGCTTACTTCTAATAAGCTGTAGAAGAAATGGCCTTCTCAACATAGTAAATTTACACTTTAGACTGGAATTCCTAAAACACTCTGGCAAAGTTTCATGAGCAAACATATTTATAGGGAAGAAATGCCCTAAAGAGATGCAAATTCTTTTTAAAAATCATAATTTCTCATCTCTGGAAAAGCCTCAAAGGATTTTGAATTTGAAACATCTTTAATTCCCATTAATCTTTCCTCATGGACCTGTGTATCCAATTACAAGTTAAATTTACACTTTTCAATCCATTGTTGAGGCCTTAAAGGTGTTCTTTGATCCAGAGCTTGAACTGATAACTCTGATTTTAATTGTAACTCTTATTTAATGGTAACCATAAGCACCTGATTAACGGAAATAGAGGTCTCTAGATCTCTCAGCAAACGCTTTTTGACCAAGGGACTACTCGATGTCAAAGCTTGCCAGGTGGGGGCAGCAGAGAGCACTTTGCAATGGCTTGATTGGCAGAGGCTCTCAAGTCCAGGTGGTTGGCGGGGAACTGTCAGGACGCCTGAGAACTGGGTAAAACCAATGAGTTGTGGGGAAGTTCGCTGAGTGGAGAGGCTGACAACAGGAAGCGCGAGGCAGGAGAAACCAGGAAAGGGAGCAAGAAAAGTGAATGGCACAGAGAAAGAGACTGTAGTTACAAAAACCTGGCTTCTGGACCACTTACCCAATGCGTCACTTCTGGCAAAGGTTCTTCATGTGTAAAATGAGTATAATATAGCACCCCCGCGCAGAATCATAATAAGGTTGTATGATGATGGGTATGAAGTCCTTAGCATATACCACCTTTTCACAGAAAGTGCCAAATAAATGTTATTAGCTATTATGATTAGTTACTGTGGCTTCCAGAGAGGCAGGCAAAGCAAAGGGAAAAAAAAAAAAAAAGCCCCTCAGACGCCCTAGTCGGAGGAGAAGCAATCAAGGCAACAGTAGTGAGACAGCGAGGAGGTGCCTCGAGTCATTTCAAACCTGAGTCCGTTAGAATGAAGACAAATGCATTTCAGCAAGAGTGGGAATCAGGGGCAGGCATTTGGCACAGAAGCTAAGACATTGCTTGAGACAATAGCAACATCTCCTATTAGGGTGCCTGCTTCTGGTTCTATCTCCGCTTCCAATCCAGCATCCCGCTAATGCACACCCTGGAAGACATCAGGCGGTGGCTCTAGTACGTGACTCCCTGCCACCAACCTGGGAGACCAGGATGGACTTTGGGCTCCCGGCTACAGCCTGGCCCAGTCCTGGCTGTAGCAGGCATTTGGGGAGTGAACCAATGAATGGAAAGTCTTGCTGTGTCTCTGACTCTGTCTCTCTCTCCCTTTCAAATATATAGCCATTTTAACATTAACTTTGAAAAATTTTCAAAAAGATACTTTGTACTGGACCCAGTAGTTTCGAACATAGTGTCCCTTGGAGTGAATTCCCAGTTCTCTGAATGAGTACATTTGAGTAAGAGTGGGAATGAGCAACTCACTCCATGGAAGGACTTCCTCTAGTACACTCAGTAGGGCACTCGCTGGCAACAGTCCGTTGTTTTTATTCTCTTTCCATTCGTGCAAATGATCCCTTTATTTGTAAAAATGTGGAGTAAGTGCCTCACTCTTGTTCCCACTCATCTGAGTGCGCATGCTGCGGTCTGCAAGATCTTAGGTGATGTGTAAGGACATTTTTAACTGGGCTGTGCTCTGGAAAAATTCAGACAAATTTGGGAGGAGGCATAAGATGCTATTTGTAAATTGAACTCTCCCCTACTTACTACACTGCATGGCTGAAGAACCCAGAGGCTGGGGAAGGTACTTGGAGGGGTCTTGCTGATCACTTTGGCCAGGCAGTGTGATGGAGGCTGTTCTCCAGAGTGGGAGGGGTACTCTTCCCAGCTTCAATTATCCTGAGTTGAAAGATAAACACACTACAGAAAAGAGGAGAGAAGCTTCTTTGCTCCAAGAGGAGTAACAGCTTGGGCAAGGGACTGAGGTCTTCCAAGGCCTTGAAGCTCTGTGGGCGGGGTCTGAGCCTCTTCTGGCCACACAGCAGCATCCGGGCCGGAATGACATGGAGTTTGTTTAGGGTTGGCTGAAAGTGCCAAGGACTCATGGGCTCCTGCAGTGTCAAATGCTCAACTTGATTCCTTTAGCATTTTATTAAACATGGTTTACCTCATTTTTAATAAATGGCATGATCATATAAACTCATTCCACCACTGAGTCCATCCACAGGTGCTTGTAATTCTGCCTCCAAATAGACCACAGCCCAAGTGTAGGCTCTTCTTCACCTCTCCTCTCTCCCCCAATCCAACAGCTGCTATTTCCACTTGGAAGCCAGCAGGACTCTCCCTTTCTCCCTGCTGTCTCTCTCGACCCTTCTGCCCCATTCTTTACAGAACAACCTGAGGATACCTTTTAAAATAGAAATGAAGTCAAGTCATTCTCCTACTTAAAGCTTTTTAGTTTCCCAGTGTTCTGAAACAGACACACATACTTGTCATGACCTGCAAGGCCAAGTCAGAACTTGATGAGTTTTGAAGATTACTGAGAGCCCGGCCTTTGGGAAGGTTGCTAGGAAAACTCAATTACAGGACAGTGCAAAGGGACCATTGAAAATGCGATTCGGGGCATGTGTTTGGCTCAGTGGTTAAGACGCCCATGAGCCACACTGGAATGCCTGGGCTCAAGAACCAGCTCTGCTTCTTTCCAGCTTCTTGATACTATACATGTTAGGAGACAACAGGTGATGGCTCAAGTACTTGGGTCCTTGCCTCCCACTTGAGGGACCCAGATTGAGTTTTGGGCTCCTGGCTGTTGCAGGCATTTGGGAAGTATGCTAGTGGATGAAAAATCTGTGTCTGTCTGTCTCTGTCTCTCTGTCTTTCAAATAAATAACAACAAAAAGAAAAATGTAAAGGTTTGTGATTCCCTTTTTAAAAATATGTAGTTTGCACGGTAGATTACAAAACACCATTATAAATTTCTTGGGATTCCTTCTGGAAGGAAACACAATAGAAGAATGGACTTCCTAGTCCTACGTAGGACAATAAGGAAAATTTGAATGATGTGGGCACAGGATGACAAGGCCTGCAGTTGTATGAGTGACACACTCAACCTTGGGAAGGAAACTCATCACTGCACCAAAGCAGTGCTCAGAAACTCTATCAAAGCACGTCTCGGAAACGAGAGCCAAAGTTGTGCCACTTCCTTTTATAATAATGGATTCTATGTGTCAAGTATCTGCTGAGGGACTGGCTTTATGCCAGGCATTTTACATATTTGATTACAACCTTATAAGATAATTATTATTATTTCTATTTTTAATACATGGAAACCAAAGCGCCAAAGGTTACTAAAAGTCAAATGATTAATAAGGTATAAACTTTTAAAAATTACCAAATTACCTTTCTTCATGAAGGAAAAGGACAAATCTAATGGTTAATTGATCATTAACTGACGTAGCATATAAATGCAGGTGTCTATTTGCTTATGATCTGTCTCCCCACCAGTAGGACAAGAGAGTTCCCATGAGGAGAGACTCTGTTTTGTGCCTCCCTAGCACATCAGATTGTGTCTGGTCACTGCAGATCGCAAGTAGGAATTGTTCATAGGCTGAAGAAATGAAGTTTGACAACTGCTTTCATTACTCAGTAGTTTGATTCAGAGCTTCACAAAAGTAGCAAAATCATCGTGCATATTTGTATGTCCAAGGATCTGGTATTGAGTATTTTTTTCCTTCTTATACTAAAGTGCTATTAAAATACAACTATGCCTTACTCAACCAGAGGTTTCCATTAGCAACACGAATTAATTAAAGTATGAGTCATCAGCAGATGACATAGTAAGGCAGATTATCTCCTCACAATTATTAGGGTTTTTTTGTTTTTCTAATTATAAAAGTAATGTAGTAAGGAACACAAGCTGGATTTATTAATTTTAGAAAACAAAGTATGTACTGTTATAAAAAGATTTCCAAGATATATTTTTAGTGAAAACAACAAAATACAGAATAGTGTTTGCAATAAGTATTTCTCCCAGGGGATAATAATTAGTTATTGAGAGCTTGCCATGTGCCAGCCACTGTATTATACCCACTACATGAATTATCTCATCTAATTCTTTCAACAACACCATGTTGCTAGCCCTATGCCCCTATTTTACATAGTACTGTTTCTCTCATACTGATGGTTTTTTCCAGTTTTTATTTTAAAACAAACTGGAACTTAAAGAAACACTGCAACATATGCATGTATATTTTACATCTACATTTATTTCTATATCTCTATATGGAACGCCATTAGATTGTACCAACATGTACAATTCCTTCCCTCCAACACAAAGGTTTAGTTTTCTCCCTTGTTATATGTGTCTGTCTCCTCTGTAATAGTGAGAATCCTGGCTCCTGTTTTCTTATTGAATCCCTCCACCTATACATAACCAGTCTCATGTCTGCCTGTTTACATCCTTGGGAAGAAGACCATTCATCCCACCAGTCTTTCTTTTTTTTAAGATTTATTTATTTATTTGAAAGTCAGAGTTACACAGAGAGAGGAGAGGTGGAGAGAGAGGTCTTCTCTCCAATGGTTCACTCGCCAATTGGCTACAACGGCCGGAGCTGCGCCAATCTGAAGCCAGGAGCAAGGGGCTTCTTCTGGGTCTCCCACGCAGGTGCAGGGGACCAAGGCTATCTTCTACTGCTTTCCCAGGCCATAGCAGAGAGCTGGATACAAAGTGGAGCAGCCGGCCGGCACCGTGGCTCAACAGGCTAATCCTCCGCCTTGTGGCGCCCGGCACACCAGGTTCTAGTCCCGGTCGGGGCGCAGGATTCTGTCCTGGTTGCCCCTCTTCCAGGCCAGCTCTCTGTTGTGGCCCGGGAGTGCAGCGGAGGAAGGCCCAAGTACTTGGGCCCTGCACCCCATAGGAGACCAGGATAAGCACCTGGCTCCTGGCTTCGGATCAGCGCGGTGCACTGGCCGCGGCGGCCATTGGAAGGTGAACCAATGGCAAAAGGAAGACCTTTCTCTCTGTCTCTCTCTCACTGTCCACTCTGCCTGTCAAAAAAAAAAAAAAAAAAAAAGAAAGTGGAGCAGCCAAGTCTAGAAGGGGCACCCATATGGGATGCCGGTGCTTCAGGCCAGGGCGTTAACCCGCTGTGCCACAGCGCAGGCCCCATATCAACAGTCTGACATTTCACATCAGAATTCCTCACCATCCCTTCCTCACAAGCTTGCAGCCTCAGCCAGGCTCTGACACCCACACCAACACAGGGGACCTCCCTTCAGCCCTGGGGATGTGATACACTGCACCACCCTGCCCAGCCCAGGGCAAGGACAGCTCTCTTGTCATTAAGAGACAGCCATAAAAAAGGGACTACTGGGGCTCCATCAGAGTGACACAGAGAGGGAGAGAGAGAACTTCCCTCCACGCTGGTTCACTCCCCAAATGACTGCAACAGCCAGGTCTGAGCCAGACTGAAGCCAGGAGCCTTTAACCCCATCCTGGCTTCCCACATGGATGCAAAGACCCAACCTCTTGGGCTGTCTTTTGCTGTCTTCCCAAGAATATTATCAGAAAGCTGGGTCCGAAGCAGAGCAGCTGGGACTCGAACCAGCATTCCAATACTGGGTGCTAACGTGGCAGCCAGTGGCTTCGGCTGCTGCACCAGGACACAGTCCCAGAAAACCCGTTCTTGGAAGGACCAGCAGTACAGCGGTAGGACTGAAAGCATAGATGGCCATTTAGTCAGTTATTTGCATAAGAATGAAAACAGGAGAGACGAAAGAAAAGGGAAAAGGAAAAAAAACAAAGCTGTACAAAGGAAGAAGATGTTTAATGAGCTGAACCCCAAGACGCAAAGTCACCACTGTTGTCACAACAGTGCTGTTAGCTAACCAAGGGTTGCTCCTTAGCTGTCAGGCAACGCAAACCACGCAGCAGGAAGGTGGTTCTATTTTTCCCATACAATAGTCACATGGCACCCCTGTTCTCTGAAAGACAAAAGCTGTGAAAATAAACATGCACTTAAGCTGAGGGGACACTAAAGCTGTGATGTCTTCTTCCAATATGATACATTAGGCAATATTTCCAAAATACTCAGAGCACCAAGGGCTCATCCCTTGTGGCATCTGTGTGAAATCCCCTGCTGCTCGCAGTGGTTCAGCAGAGCCCCTGCACTGCACAGCCCTGCCAGACAGGCTGGCTGTCTCTTTTCCTCACTTGCCTTGGCTACGTGGGCCTCCGAGGTGTTTCAGTAAGGGAATCAAAATAAAGAGCAGACAACCAGGCCAGGCCTGCACGGTCCCCTAATTAAAGTAATCAGGGGACTGCTTTGCCCCAGGTTCATCTGCCACAGCCAAAGCTGGACTAAGGCCTGTGCTTTCTCTCCACTGGCAGGCCTGCTGTGGCTCCCCAGTGGAGAGTTTATCTCCAGCCCTTATCACGTTCCATTTTGTTATGACTTCACCAGTCCCTTGTCTTCACTTCCATCTGTCTGTGTATTTCGCAGCACCTCGGTTTTGCCCCATTTCCATCTTTCATTATCACTATTAACTTTTTCCCCTCTGCCCTACAAACTTGGCTTCCTCCCAGGGCATTTTGCAAAGTGAGGTGAATTTTATGTCTATATAAGATGCTGACAAGTGAATTTAGAAAGTCAGCCTTGGTTACCCCCTCCCACAATAGTCCACATAAGGTAACAGCTGTCCCTTCTTGTTGCTAATTCACTAATCAACCAATGGTAAAGGTGCAAATGGCTTGATCTGGGATCCACTCAATGCACACAACTAGAGAACAAAACCCCCGTGATGAGGTTGCAGATTTCCAAGCACATGCAAACAGCATTTTGCTTTCTTCAGCACTAGACTGTGACCAGCAATCTGTTTCACCACTCCCCATTTCTGCAGGTGATAGAAATTCAGAGTTCCTTACCTCAAAACCAAGGAATGCTGAACAGATGCAGTTGTGAGTCTGACTAGGACAACATTGTCACACCATGAGCAAAATATCGAAACTCAGTCCAAGATCTGGGACAAGCAGGGTGTTTTCCTGGTCTGCTCTGTTCTGCTTGTTGCCCTTCTCTGTACCCTAAGTCAAAAGCTGACCCACGAGGCTTTAACAACAGCCTCTTTGCCTGATGACTTCCTATTAGATTCACCCAAAGGGAGCACTGGAGATCAGGGAGAGGTATGAGGTCAGGAGTTCAGGGTATTCAGTCACTGGCTCCCTCTCTAGAAGTCACTCCAGGCTGGCTGCATATCCCAGTTCCCTTCAAGTGCCCCCTCTCTCCAGCTCTGGCACCATTCTGACCTTTGTGCCCTCAGGCCTTCTGTAATAACAGTACCTTTCCACCAGCCCAGGATACTGCAAGGCCCTCCTGTGATTTCTCTGTAACCTGCCAACACCTTTGTAAATAATTCCTTTATTAAGCTCTCTTCAAATTACCCAATTCAAGTATGCCATCTGTTTCCTGCTGTGAATCTGAGGCTTATACAAGCTCTCTCCTTAGGCAAGGCAGAACAGGTATAGTTAAGAAACTGCATTGCTAAATGATCAGGAGCCCAGTTACTTGGAAACTGAGGTCCACAGGTAGAAATTCAAACAACTCTTGGTACAGAGAGACAAAGCAGTCTCTGCTGTACTGAGGACTATCATTTAAGAAGTGAATGAATTTACTAATAATTAGAAGTACCAAGCTCGGATTATTCACAATAACATAATATTTGCTGCGTTACAACCCATGTACTTAATAAATATATTACCACATTTTAGATTATTTTTTTATGTTTTATTTTTTATTTTTTTTTAACTTTTATTTAATGAATATAAATTTCCAGTGTACAGCTTATGGATTACAATGGCTTCCCCCTCCCATAACTTCCCTCCCACCCGCAACCCTCCCCTCTCCCGCTCCCTCTCCCCTTCCATTCACATCAAGATTCATTTTCAATTCTCTTTATATACAGAAGATCAATTTAGTATAAAGATTTCAACAGTTTGCACCCACATAGAAACACAAAGTGAAACATACTGTTTGAGTACTAGTTATAGCATTAAATCAAAATGTACAGCACATTAAGGACAGATGAGGAGCAAGTGCACAGTGCCTCCTGTTGTTGACCCAACAAATTGACTTTCTAGTTTATGGCGCCAGTAACCACCCTAGGCTGTCGTCATGAGTTGCCAAGGCTATGGAAGCCTTCCAAGTTTGCCGACTCTGATCATATTTAGACAAGGTCATAAAAGACAGAGTGAG
The DNA here is from genome assembly GCF_033115175.1 of Lepus europaeus. Taxonomy (NCBI): domain Eukaryota; kingdom Metazoa; phylum Chordata; class Mammalia; order Lagomorpha; family Leporidae; genus Lepus; species Lepus europaeus. Next base: position 100,077,816 of record NC_084827.1, on the reverse strand, counting down.
GATAGTAACCAATGATTCTAAGAGTGGCATTTACCAGGTTTGAACAATTATATAGCATGAAGTGGGGAAGAGGACCATCAGTACATACAGGTTGGGAGTAGAGCCATTGGTGGTAGAGTAGAGGTTATGATTACAAAGGAATGAGGCCCAAGTGCGCTAGACAGGGTCTAGAACAAAGGACAGAGTCATTATTAGAGGAGCTAAGAAAGGTGCTGTCTAAGCTACAATTCAGTTTTCTGATTGAGAGGCAAATAGAACCTCACAGAACGGGCTTGATAATAATCTGGTGGGCTTTAGGCCTTGTAAGTTAAGAGGCCCAGACCTATCTATCTCTTCACATGGGGTATATCCTAAGGGAGGTGTGAACCTCCTAGGGGAAGGCACTCTGTTGACTTTCATGACTTGGCTGGCCTGGGAGGAGAGCTGGCCAGGTAAAGGCAGGGGACATCTCTAACAAGAAATTTACAGTTCTGCCTGCAATGTTGCTGACCCTACTTGACCATACCCTCAGCTGCAGTGGTCACTTTGGAAGCTGGGATGAGTGAAGGGCTTTTCAGCTTAGAGCCAATAAGATCTGTGGCTCTGACCTGGGCATCCTTCGACTCCAGGGCAGGTCCATTTCCAGTGATCCAACTCTTGGCAGAGCTGCCAGGGCTCTTCACAAGCTGACTTCTGCTGAAGCCCAGGCTTACCACATTGAAAGCCACTGCAGTGGACTGGCCTGTTGGGTCTCCTTGAGGGCAGATCACTGTACAGATCAGCCATTAATAGGCCTGCCACCCATTGCTTCTGATGCCTAGCTTTCTTTTCATTCCTGGTTTTTCTTAAAGCAGACCAGAGGATGCAAGTCAAGGGAGTGCCCGTGTCCCATCTCTAATCTTCGGTGGCCTGAACTACAAGTCTATAGTCACAGGCATGTTCTGTAGTAGTTTTTCTAAGGTAGACAATGCCCATGAGGACAATTATATTCTCACTTAAAAACTTTCTTTCCCTTTGTTCTGAAAGGGAGGTTTTTTCTACTTACTGTATACTTCGCTGATGGCGAAGTGAATCTAGCTATGAGATTATTATTAAAGCTCTTATTTTGGCTATGCTATTACAGAAAAATGTTAGCCATCTCTTTTATAAGGTCTTAAGATTAAATTGTGCATCCTACAGATTCCTTCATAACAGAATTAGTTTCCTACCTTGAAGAGAATAGAGAAATGAAAGAACAAGTTGGGCTTAGAATAGAGAAATGAGGGAGCAAGTCCTAGATCGCTTGCTGACAATAGCAATATCACATGAATACTTAGCAAACCGTTTCAACCCTTAGATAACAACTTAAGAAAGCATTTACCAGAAAGTCCAATGCCTTCTATAAATTTTAAGAATCATGTATTTGAAAACACCTCTTAAATATCTAATATGGTGTAGTTTGTTTAGCCAGTAAACTTAAGCACAACCATATAAAATGTTTTTAGTTTCTTTCTACCAACACGTTTAAAACATATGATACACAGATTCAGGTCACACAAATTAAAATGTATCTTTGATTGATTTTAGCAGCTTAAATTTATGGACAATCTTATCTATAATCCATTTAAAATAAAACTCTTAATAAAATTTTCCCCTGTGGACATACAATATGTACACACATAGAACATAGCATAATAGACCAATATAGCAATATTAATAATAGCTTTTAAAATCTTTAACTCTTTTTGTAGATTGCCAATTGATTTAAATTGCTTTTTGTTTTTAGTAACCTCAGTTAACCATACTTTCTCTCAGTTGGTACTGTTAATACATTATTGGCTTCATCTGTTTACAGAGCCATCCCAAAGTACTGAATACAATAAAAGTGGCTGGAAAAAGTCCATAGGGACCTATAGGAGGACAGCTTAACACAGAACCAACAACGCTTTAGTTTTATGAGCAGCAAATCATATATAACTGTGGATGACAAAAGACTTTAAGTCGCCATGTTTAAAATTATAAACTCATCAACCAACAAGAGGCACTTGCTTACTTCACAGTATTTTTGAAAGCACCTGCAGGATTTTACAAGTGTTTAACCCTTTAGGCCTCTGGGGCTTTCTCATTAATATAACTATCATGTCTAGTAACACAAGATCATTAAACTTTTTAATTCTCAAACATTTGTATTAATAGCATTTTCCATTATAGAAACTTAAAGTTTGGTACCACATCACATCTTGACAGTACTTCTAATATAATCCAAATAGCCTGATTAGTTGGTGTCTCTATAAGATGAGAGACATAGGTCCTTTGATTTTTTCAGTTGGGCCCAAACTGGAAAAACCAAAGTCCAGGATTTACTGGAAATTTTAGAGACCAGATTGTTTGAAACTTTGATTTTTTGAATGCCTGTCAAGAATGCCAAGAAGACTCAAAATCCAAATTATCTGGTTGAAATAGGATTCCTTAAAATCATGACATAACATAGACCAAATTTGATCATTGTTACAAGGTGATTATTCAAATCTTTGAAAATAAGCACATATTTAAATAACCCATAGCTCTTAATAAAAATTCAGCTGTTTTTGAACAATTAGAATTTAACAGACATCAAGAGAACATAATGGATTACTTTAACACATTGCTTTAACAGAGCATCAGAGTTTAATTCTATGTCAAAGAGAAATTGAGCTTCCTGTGATCTTTTGCTGTGAGGTTTCCTTCCTTTACCTTCTTTCATATTGGTGACCATGTTTCTGTGTTTCTGTGTGTAACACATCTTTAAGCATCTTTTGCAGGGCAGGATGAGTGGCAACAAATTCTTTCAGTTTCTGTTTGCTATGAAAAGTCTTAATTTCACCTTCATTCACAAATGAGAGCTTTGCAGGATATAGTATTCTGGGCTGGCAGTTTTTCTCTCTTAGTACCTGGGCTATGTCTTGCCATTCCCTTCTAGCTTGTAGGGTTTCTGATGAGAAGTCTGCTGTGAGTCTAATTGGAGATCCTCTAAGAGTAATCTGACGTTTCTCTCTTGCACATTTTAGGATCTTTTCTTTATGTTTCACTGTGGTGAGTTTGATTACAACATGTCGTGGTGAGGATCTCTTTTGGTCATGTTTATTAGGGGTTCTATAAGCTTCCTGTACTAAGATGCCTCTGTCCTTCTCCAAACCTGGGAAATTTTCTGCTAGTATCTCACTGAAAATGCCTTCTAATCCTTTCTCCCTCTCCATGCCTTCAGGAACTCCTAGAACCCGAATGTTGGGTTTTTTAATAGTATCCTGTAGATTCCCGACAATATTTTTTAGATTTCTAATTTCTTCTTCTTTTCTTTGGTTTGCCTGTTTCCTTTCCTGTTCTCTGTCTTCTAAGTCTGATATTCTCTCTTCTGCTTCGCCCATTCTGTTTTTAAAGCTCTCTAATGTGTTTGTCATTTGATCTATTGAATTCTTCATTTCATTATGATTTCTTGTCACTATCACAGTTTCTTGTTCCACTAGTTGTTTCATTTCATTTTGATTCCTCCTTAATATTTCATTTTCACGAGAGAGTTTTTCTATCTTGTCCATTAAGGATTTCTGTAGTTCAAGAATTTGTTTTTGAGAACTTCTTAATGTTCTTATCAATTTTTTGAGATCCGCTTCTTGCATTTCTTCTATCTCATCATCTTCATAATCTTGAATTGGGGTGTCTTTTTCATTTGGTGTGTCATAGTGTCTTCCTTGTTCTTGTTAGCTTGGTTTTTGCGTTTGTTGTTTGGCATGTTGGAGATATTTGGTTTCTTCACTGTGGTGTTTTTCTTGTTACACTATGGCTCTATATTAAGTGGACTGTCTGCTTTCAGTGGAGCCTTAGAGGCTTGAGATGAGTGTGGACTGAGAGCTGTGTTTGGTTCCTCAGGGTTGAGGGTCAAAGATGACACTCCCAGGTTAGGCATGGTAAATCTTTCTTTCTTTTTTGATTCAAAAGGGAAGTAATTCCACATAGCTGAACGTAATTGGAGGTAGTTAGCAGGCAAATGATATACCCACAGGAGCCAGAGATTGGAAGCTCTTTCCCAAGGACCACACAGGGAATCTCTGCTGCCCTCAGTGTGGGCTCCAATTCTCCTGCAGTCTCCCACTGGGTTGCCAAGTTAGATGCTAATCACCTGTTATTTCACCCCTCCCCCCAGAGTCAGGTTTTTCTGCTAGGCTCAGGGCCAGTGCAGACCTGAGGTTGCCCTGCTTATGACGTATGTCCAAAATGGCGCCTGCTCTTTGTCTTGTTCGTCTTTGAGAGGTGAGGTGAGCGGAGAGAGAGAAACTCGTGTCCGTATCGGTCACTATTTTTTTTTCCTCTCTCTCTCTTCTAGTTAGCCTGGTGAACTTTTCCCCACGGAGTTTCAAGCCTCGTTCCCTCTAGTCTCCTCTTTCCGCTTGCCCGCTGGTGTCTTGGGCTATTGAGGTTCGGCTCACCTTGCGTTCCAGGGCTGGTGCGTTGATTCTGCCGCTGGTGTTGAGAACTTGGGCTCCCACGCTCTCCACGCAGGTCCACTGTGAATCACTAGTTCCAGAAGAGTTTCCTCTGCTGCTTTCTTCCCCTACTCTTCCTTGACCCTGCAGTATCTCCACTGTTATTAACCTGTCTCTCCCCCCGGACTAATAGTGTTCTCCCTTCCTATTCCGCCATCTTGCCGCCCCCATTTTAGATTATTTTACCCACCATACAGACAAGGAAACTAGGTACACTGAGCATTGTTTTGTCTATTCAATATCTCTCCCTCAGCATCTTCCAGTAATAAAACTGTCCTCTCCTGCAATGAGCTCATTTTACTTGTTTTAATTAGGGCTGACCCTATCCTTGCCAGTCAGGACTCTTCTCTGATGCACAATATGGTTTAGTGATGGACATGTGACCCAAACAGGTCAAAATGTTTCCCTGAAGATTTGAAGCATCTAGAAGGAAGCAAGAGGCCTGGAAGAAAGATCTGGAAGGATGGTGAGGAAAGCTGTCACTGCTTGAACCCGCCTTTTCTTCCACTTGGAGGAAGCATTCTTTAGGAAGAACTCAGAGTATCAAGCAAAGAGAACCAATAGACAAGAGACAAATGGAGAAAGAGCAAGAGTGAGCAAAATAAAGATGACTTCATTTGCTCCACCACCCGCTGTCGGTCAAGTCAGTTCTGTCTCTAGGATTTTCAGCTTTATGAACCAAAAAATACTCTTTGTTGTTTAATCCAAGTTGGAGTTTCAGTCATTTGTAATTTTAAAAATCCTGGCCGGCGCCGTGGCTCAACAGGCTAATCCTCTGCCTTGCGGCGCCGGCACACCGGGTTCTAGTCCAGGTTGGGGCGCCGGATTCTATCCCAGCTGCCCCTCTTCCAGGCCAGCTCTCTGCTATGGCCTGGGAAGGCAGTGGAGGATGGCCCAAGTCCTTGGGCCCTGCACCCGCATGGGAGACCAGGAGAAGCACCTGGCTCCTGGCTTCGGATCAGCGCGATGAGCCGGCCGCAGCAGCCATTGGAGGATGACCCAGCGGCAAAAAGGAAGATCTTTCTCTCTGTCTCTCTCTCTCTCTCACTATCCACTCTGCCTGTCAAAAAAAAAAAATCCTATAAATATATTGAGACTTACAGGGATTCTTCAACTGATCAGTGATCAGCATATATATGTTAGTAAACTAAGATTGGGAAATGAACCACTCAAAAGGAGCAGGTAAAACAATCCTCAGAGCTCACAGAGATCCAGAAATAGTTGATATCTCACCAGTCACAATGAAAAAGCCTTGTAATACACAAGGTTCAGGGAAAGTGCTCAGAAGTGTATTGCATTAATAGAAAGGGAAAACATAAGTGTAGGCATCATTATCTTGTATATCAAAGCTTAAAAGAAAGCCTTGAAGGGATCAATTTGTTCTAAGTAAATTAACTGCGTGCTAGAATGAAGCTTAAGGATATACATTGAAATATAAGAATGTGTAACACTTAAAAATATAAAATTGGCATTTCATCAAAAATCATCAGACATGCATTAAGGTAGGAAAATACAAACTATAATGATAAAGAAAAAATCCATTGAAACTGACATAGAATGACAAAGATAATAAGAATAGTAGTCATCGTTATTAAAAATAACTATTAAAACTATAAACCATACATTCAAAAAGTAGAGAAAATGATAAATAAAAATGTTTGGGGAAGTCATAGATTAATGATTTGAAAAGACTCAAACTTTTAAAGTTGAAAATTGAAACATATGAGTTGAAAAATATACTGGATGGAGTAAAGAGTAGATTGGACAATCTAGAAGAAAGCATTAATGAATTCAAAGACATGGCATTAGAAACTATTCAAAATGAAACACCGGGAGAAAAATGGAAAAAAATCAGTGAGCCAGGGGACAAGTTACTACATATGTAATGCAACCTATTTTACATGTAATTATAGTTCCCATGGAGAAGAGGAAGCAGAGGAAACAGAAAAGAATGTTTAAAGAAATAATGGTTGAAAGTTTTCCAAATTTGTTGAAGAACATAAAAATACAGATCCAATAAACTCAATAAATCCTAGCCAAAAGAAACATGAAAAGAAAACCACACAAAAGCATATAATAATCAAATACAGTGGCCCATGTCAGGGCAGCATCCACGACTGTTCTATCACAAAATATTGCAGAACATTGCAAGGATCTGGTGCACCCATTACGAGTGTGTTTCTTGATACCTTAATGAAGGTAATGTCTTCTGGGCCTTCAAATAGAGCATCACTGAGAAGTCATGGGCATCAAGTAGCATATGACAAATCCAGTCCAACACTCTTATCACCCTAAGCCTGTGAATTCCCTCCTCTACACAATGCCACGCAAACTCTGGTATGGCCTCTTCATTAAATGCAGATCACTGCTGAGTCCAAGACTTAGTCAATCAACCAAGAAAGATACTAGGGCCAGCTCCAGCTACAGAATCTATCCAGAGTCTCTAGTAACCATACTTGTATCAGCAAATTCAATCCAAACTAAAGGTATATTTGCTTTACAAATCCCTTAGAATTCAATCCTACACATGTTCCCCAGTTTCTGTTGCTATATGTTATTAGCAAAGTCTTGAAATCCTTATCACTTGTAAATTGATTATTTTCAGATCATAGTGTGTGCTTATCTGCCTGGAACATGCTGGGATTTTAGCCTATTTAAGGATCAGTTGTAAGAAGGGGAATAGACATCCCATTTCAAAGCTTCTTCCCCAGATGAGGATTTTACCAGCTATGGGCTAAATACCCATGGATTGCACACTTTACTGTATATCTCATTGTTCAGAAATAGCTGGGCTATTTGAGAGCTCAGTGGCTTACTAAAGGCTTGGTTATGGCTCCATCTGGGAGACAGCCTGAAAGGATGGAGTTCTGTCTTGCAGGGGGTGGTGTGTATTTGGAATTATATGGTGGCATCTTCCCCACAAATGAAATACACGGGCCCAGGAATCAAGGAGTGCAGGTAAAGGAGCAGTTTTCCCTGAAAAGCAAATTCAAAAGCTTAAGCTCTAGGAAGGTGAGAATTTCCTAACAATTTGAAAATAGCTATTTCCAGTTCTTAGTCCCACTTTCTCCCCATTACAACAAGGCAACATTTCAGTATTCTAAAAAATACTGAAATCCAATTTTAGCTACCCAGAAGTATTGAGACCTTTTCATATGTTCAAAGTATATAGTATAGGGGCCAGTGCTGTGGCGCAGTGGGTTAACACCCTGGCCTCAAGCGCCAGCATCCCATGTGGGCACCCCTTCGAGACCCGGCTGTTCCATTTCCGATCCAGCTCTCTGCTATGGCCTGGGAAAGCAGTAGAAGATGGCCCAAGTCCTTGGGCCCCTGCACCCGCATGGGAGACCCGGAAGAAGCTCCTTGCTCCTGGCTTCAGATCAGTGTAGCTCCGGCCGTTTCAGCCAACTGGGGAATGAACCATTAGATGGAAGACCTCTCTCTCTCTCTCTCTCTCTCTCTCTGCCTCTCCTCTCTCTGTGTAACTCTGACTTTCAAATAAATAAATAAATCTTTAAAAAAAAATACAGTATATAGTATAACATGATAACCTTATAATAAAAGAAATGAGCACAGATTCCCAAAACGAGCAAAATGAGTGTCTGCCGGCAACACAGAAAACAGGAGAGCCAAACACGGAATATTATGTGGTGTCCCAAGTATGTTTCCTGGCTCCTTGATAACTCTAGTTCATCTTTTTATCTGATCTAATAACCAGACAAGAGTGCTTGATATTACCTGTAGAGTTTGGGGCACTAGTCCAAAGAAATGTTATGAGGAAATAATAGGAAACAATTCCAGCATGCAGCCCTTCGAGCAGCCGGCCGCTTTCTGCTGTCGCAGTCATCTGAGGACGCACTGTGAAGGTTCCAAGTTAAAGGTCAAGCTGATATTATTCTCTTGATTTTCCTACCGTTGACCAAACAATATTAATTCAGATGTAGTTAAGGAAAAGAATTATGGCTATTTTATTAGCACAGCTGAATAAATATTTTTCAGAGTCCACTTTGCCCTAAAATTACTTATTCAATTTGTGACGAGAGGATTTCTTTGTACAAGTACCCATTAAACTTCCCAATGCTAATGGGCTCTGATCAATATGCCTCCAGTCAAGCAAACTGAAGAGTTCAAGAAATTTCTGAGTTCCTTTGAGTGACATATAAGCTTACTCAAAAGGCTGGTTTTTCGACTATATCTCTCCTCTGTTGAATTTTAGAAAGTTCTGAAAGAAATTGTCAGCCATAGAAAATCCTCACAGAATACAACTAAAGCCTAAACAAAGGCTTAGAATTAGTTTGAAGGATTTTCTTTAGTATCTAACTCTAATTTATAAGACATTTTAGGGTCTCACTGTTAGGCAACAATGGGCAACAGCATAACTATATTTGGGGGTCAGAAAAGTGATCTCCCAAAATGTGGCATTTAGAGATGCTGAGTCCTTTGAACTAAGGACATTGAATATGGAGCGACCTCAAAAGTAGCTTTAGAACCAATGTATCTCTGACGTTTTCCTGCCTCCTTGTCTCACGCCCATAATTCTTTCCTGAAGTAAGTTGTGGAAACTAGAATTCCTCTTCCCCAAGGCAGGTCATAGAAACTAGAACCCTAAAAAGTCTAAAAATATTGTTATAACTTTATTCTACCTTTTTGTCTTGGAGCTAGCCATAAAGAAATTCTCTAACCAACCTAACCTGATCATAGACCCTCCTACTGGAGATATTGCTATCCCATACCTAGGAGGAAGAAGTGTTACCACACAGGATCTAAACAGAGAGGCTTTGTTGCTTTAGTGTTACTATTAGATATACCCTTTTTGTCCAATCAGTTTTCTATATGGCTGCCTCTGTTTCATTGAATCTAAACATAAAACACACACTTTCCCCTGTGTCTTTGAGTCTTCATTCTGAAGACTCCCATGTCATCTAAAACTCTAATTAAATAAATTTGTTATTTTTTTCCTGTTAACCTGTATTTGTTACAGGATTGTCAGCAGTGATCCTTACAACAGGGAAGAAAGGAATCATCCCTTTTCCACTCCTCCAGTAAAAAATGACTTCAGATTGGAAACAATCCATCCATTCCCTTGAGAGGGGATTAACAAATTCTAGGTCGATACAAGAGAAAATAAATTAACAATAACACTTAACAAGAAAAGAAGAGCTCAGGAAAAAATCTGAAACCTAACTTAGAAAAAAACTGGTATATTTAGGCAATTATTATATCTCCTAAGCAGAGCTATGGTAAACTAACATTTGGCCAAATCTATGGCAGGCCGAGAAAAGCTCTTCTTTCCTAAGGCAAAAAGACCAAATTTTCCCTGCAATAATGGTGGCACAATGGATGCAGTTTAGTGGCAAGTTATTGTCTGTTCTCCTAAGGCTTATGGCATGTATCCTGGTTCAACAGCAGCTAGAAGAAGAAAATCAAATGTAGGTCTAAATGCTTAAAAAAAAGTTTATGTGGAACAGACATTCTCACTCTGAGCTGAGACTATGCTTGTATATAGGTAAAATCAATCTGGAAGACAATTCAACAACATATATCAAGGGCCTTAAAATGTGCATGTCTTTTCAACAGGATATTTCAATTTAGCTTGGTAAAATAATCAGATTTTTTTCACCATAGTTTCCATAGAAAAAAAAGAAATTATGCAAAATGAAAATGCTCAAAAAAACTATTAAAGTTTTTTTCCCAAAAACTTTTAATGCTAAATATGTTAAGGAGAAAAAATAATCCAGATCACAAAACAATATCTCCATTTTGTTCCATTTTGTAACTCTGTGCATGTGTGTGTGTGCATATGAGAAAAATATGGAAAGACTTAGAATAATTTGTCTAGGGTCTTTTTGCATTTTCAATTTTTTTGTTTTTTTTAAAAGTTCTTTCTTAAAGAGATATTTAGTATAGTCACAACTACCTCGAAGTATATTATGAAGTCAATGTTAAACAGGTGCTCAGAGATTAAGCACCAGTGTAGACCTGCTTATTTAGCATGTTTTTCGACAATCCTCTCCTCCCCTGTTTGTAATAGCTACCTGCCTCTCAAGACTTGTAGCTGCAAACTGCGAGGAGATTGTGCCATTACATGTTCCATCACCCCTTAATTATTTTTGCCATTTAATCAAAGCTGAAATGCAGATAACATTGCTACTTACATGTGCTAAGACATGAATATAATATCTCTGTCTCTGTCTCTCTCACACACACACACACACACACGCACACACCTCTCTTGCCTTCTCTCCACTTCTTGGCCTGAGTTTTACTCACAGCCTGAGATGAACATGGCAGCACTGGAGAAGTCTCTTGGAATCAAAGTAAAGCTGAGCAAGAATTATTTGATGGAGCCAGCACTGTGGCATAGCAGGTTAAGCTGCTCCCTGCAATCCTGGCATCCCATATGCATGCTAGTTTGAGTGCTAGATGCTCCATTTCCAATCCAGCTCCCTGCTAATGTGCCTGGGAAAGCAGCAGAAGATGGCTCAAGTGCTTGGGACCCTGCACCCCACATGAGAAACCTGCTGGCTGACGAAACTTGCTGGTAGAAGAACCTGCTGGCTCCAGGCTTCGGCATAGCCCAGGTCTGGATGCTGCAGCTTCTTGGGGAGTGACCCAGCAGATGGAAGATGTCTCTCTCTCCACATCACCCACACCATTTCTTTCTCTCTCTCTCTCTCTCTCTCTCTTTCTCTCTCTGTAACTCTGCCTTTCAAATAAATAAATCTTTTTTAAAAAAAAGAATTGTTTGGTGATAGAGGTTTGGATCTAAATTGTGGGTATGTATATGCATAAATACAGAAACACACTTTATAGAATCAGCCTCATATTAACATTTCATGAGACCAGTTCATTTTCCATAGCTTTTTGGTTAAAAGGAGAGTTTTATTTGAGTAGAATCTCTCAGATTTGATGAAAATGATGATGGGGGTAAGGGAAAGAAAAAGATGTCCTGGCTAGACCTGCAACATAATTTAAGGGCCCGAGTACAAAAGGAAAACGTGGGCCCCTTGTGCTAAAATTATTACAAATTTTAAGGAAGGGACAGGAGAGCATTAAACTAAGTCCAAGGCCCTACTAAGCACAGGGTTCTGTGCCAATGGACAGGTCACATGTCCACAAAAACAATCCCCAGGGTCGGAGTCAGACAGACCTGGGATCAAATCCTAGACTTTTCATTTACTGGGTGAGTATGTTTGGGGAAGTCATGTAAACTTTCAAAGCTTCTCTGTCAACTGTAACATGTGAGTAATGTGAATATGATATCATTCTCAGCATTGTGTAGACTAGGAGAAAGAGCTTTATACTAGGAGGTTAATGTAGGGCCTGCCTCATGGAGCCTTTGTCCATCTTCTTTTTCCTGTATACTGTAGTTACACTTGGTTTTAGGATTTACTTATGTGTTTGTTTATTTGAAAGGCAGAGTGACAGAGAGAGAGAGCGAGCGAGAGAGATCTTCTATTGGCTGGTTTACTCCCCACAGGGCTCGAGGCCAAAGCCACCTAAAAGTCCATATGAGTTTTCCACATGCGTGGCAGAGATCCAAGCACTCAGATCATTGCTGCTTCACAGACACACTAGCAGGATGCCGGAATGAAAGTGGAGGAGCTAGGACTCAAATTTGCACTCTGATATGAGATGCTGGTGTCACAAGTGTTGGCTTAACCCCAGGGCATCACCATGCCAGCCCCAGAGTATATTCTAAAATGCTAACTTGGGGTGGACATTTGGCACAGTGGTTAAGATGCCAACTGGGACTCCTGAGTCCCATATCCCTGTCTCCACTTCCTATTCCAGGTTCTTTCTAATGTGTACCCTAGGAAGGCAGCAGACGATGGTTCAAATGCTTGTTTCTCTACCATCCACCTGGGAGACCTGAACTGAGTTCTAGCTCACTTTCTCTCTCTCTCTCTCTCTCTCTCTCTCTCTCTCTCTCTATCTATCTCTGTGTGTGTGTGTGTTGTGTCTGTCTCTGTCTCTCTGCCTTTCAAATAAAATGAAAATAGTTAAAATTTGAGATAAAATAAATTGTAAACTTGAGGCTCCCCTCTTGTCTTACTTGGGGTTACATATTTTCTCTGAAAGAAAGTGAAAGTGAATATTATGACAGATAAGGACCTTCAATATTCACCTTTCATCTGCCTCTCTAGACTTGCCACTTACCACTTTACCATATGTATCAAATTCTAAAATATAATTTATGATTATTTTCATTTCTTTGTTAGAGTCTGCAATTATAGCACTGATGGCCTATAATAAATGCTTCATTGTGCTAGGCCCTGTGCTATGCATTCTGCTGAGAAGACGCTCATTCTCCACTCCCAATGCTCCCTTCCACATAGGAAGCCACATGAGCTATATCACACGTGGATATTTCTACTCCCTCCATTGCCTACCCGGAGAAGGTTGATTTTTCTCATTGGTGAGTTGGGAAGGACCTGCTCATTTGTAATCCAGCCGCTTTCTGTAGCAAATCTCCTCACAGAGAGCATGTGCTTTCAACTGATTTTAAGTATACTATGCTTAGTGGCAAAGGCATTGGCCCCATGGGGAAACCTATTGTTTAACACTGCTGGTGACCAGCTGGTACTCAGCGTATGAAACCTAAGCTCTCTAAATGTCAGCTCTATCAAAATAATGGTCTCCTATCTGCCTTACTCTTGTCCATTTCTTCATTGATTCAGAGCTTAAGTAAAAAGAGCAAGAATTCTTTGTTGAGGCCACCCAAGTATCTCAACACTGTCTACGGTAACTCTCACACTTAAACCTCATAACTACCACATGAGATGAGCATTTTATCATCTCGATTTTTGCAGAGAAGAAAAGTGAGGATTAACAATCATGTAAGTGGCATAATTAGGATCTGAACAGGTCTCATGCCAAAAACTATGCCCTTAAAATTTCCCATTTTGTTTTGTGCATGGGAGTTTAATATGATAAGAACATCCAAAATTTGGGTTGATGTTGGGGAAAAAAAAGCTAACACAGTATTATATCTACCGAGCTTATATTCTATTTGGCAGAAAAGTAAAACCAAGCTAAACTTAAATTCAGCACATGCTGAGTTTTATTTTAGGAAGAACAAGCTGCAACCGTAATAAAGAACTGTATTTACAGCTGACAGCAATACCCACGTTACTCTATAGATCTTACGCTACAACCTGAAACTACACTTCATGATTTACAAGGTCTCAGCCCGAAGCAGTAAAAGGGATGTTCCTGGAGATTTCTCATTAACAACCACAAAACTAGAAATTTTGCTTGGAATTGTCTCATCCATCTTTTCTCAAAACATGTACAAGACTTCTCTTTGATGGCGAACCTACTCTGATTGGAATATTTGAATGTTTTCAGTGTTCCGTGAATTCCTCCATGCCCTACCCATCTCTGGGAAGGTTTGTGCTCTCTACCCACTTGGTAAAACGAGGCTTTGAGAATAATTGAAGACTGCCTACTTATGACCACCTGAAGAATGAGCTCTGCTTATGCCTGTTCCTTCAAGTCGGTACGTGAATGAGTCATCAAAAATTCACCAGTCCTTGTAACCATAACTTGACCCCTTTTCCACATAACCCTAGTTATTGCTGTTATGGTCTTCTATAAAAATGCCTATCACAGCTCCATCTCCATGAGCCCCCTTTTCTTCCAGTCACAAGAGTGCCAATGCTATGCATTGTTTTCTCCTTTATCATATTTCTCCATACTGTGCTTACCAAGATGTGTTTTTCTATGTGTCATATCTGTCTAAACCTGTTAATTCAATGCATGATGGCTCTATCAAGAAAGCAATACACACAAAATACTCCCAAATACATAACTACTCTTTGATGCAGAGATCTGCCCATATTTGCCATATACAAGGATATTTTTAAAAGTTCATGGCAAAATGGAATTAAAATATAAGTTGAGGGATGGGCATTGTGATGCAGAAGGTAAGTTGCCAACTGTGATGCCCACATTCCATATCAGAGTGCCAGGTCAAGTCTCAGCAACTCCACCTTCAATCCAGATTCCTGCTAATGAATCCTGGGAAGCAGCAGACAATGGCCCAAATGTTTGGGCCCCTGACACTTATACAGGAGACTGGATGGAGTTCCAGGCTCCTGGCTTTAGCTTGACCAGCCTTGGCTGTGGTGAGCATTTTGGAAGTGAACTAATAAGAAGATCCCCCTCTCTCTCTCTCTTTCTCTGCCTTTCAAATAAATAAATAATCTTTTTTAATGTATGTTTACTTTTTTGCAAAAAGTTTTGACATCTTGGCATAGGTTTTTCATTTTATGCTTTTCCCATAAACTTTATGAAGTATTCTCACGTATTGCCTAACCTGACAATTTTGTATTTTTTTCTACATTTTAATGCAATGCTCAATATTCCTTATTAGTTGACTCTTCAATATTCTAACCAAAGCTACAGATGAAAACACAAACAAAACAGAGAATGAAGGAACTTAGTTGATACTTTTTTATAATCTGCATTAATTATCAAGTATCCTTTCCTTATAGCCATCTTTCTAACACTTCCAGACATGCTGTCATCCACTATTGGCTCTTTTATTGGCCCAGCGAAGAATGAAAAACATCAAGTATCTGAACATGGAAAAGACACTCAAAAAGGTGATCTGACATTACTACTCTCTATTGGAAGAATCGTGTTTTCTTTGAGAGGGGAAGTTGATTGATGGCAAGAAGTTTTAGAGAATGATTGTAAACGCAGAACAAGGACTTTAGTCTATCAGGATGTAGAATTTTGTTTCTTAAAAAAGCTTCAGTTTTTGTCTCTTCTCCTCTCTCTGTCACTCTGCCTTTCAAATAAATAAAACAAAAACTTTTTTTTTAACTTTTATTTAATGACTATAAATTTCCAGTGTACAGCTTATGGATTACAATGGCTTCCCCCTCCCATAACTTCCCTCCCATCCGCAACCCTCCCCTCTCCCGCTCCCTCTCCCCTTCCATTTGCATCAAGATTCATTTTCAATTCTCTTTATATACAGAAGATCTTAAGAATATATAAAAAGCTCCATTTTTGTTATCTCACCAATATTTACATAATGGTGACATAAGGAGTATTGTGCTCATTTAGAAAATAATAGAGAACTTGTGACACAAAGAGGTGGATGAGAGTCTCAAGAACATAAAAGGGGCTGGTGCTATGGCATAGCAGATAAAGCCACTGCCTGCAGTACCAGAATCCCATATGGGTGCCATTTCGAGTCCCGACTGCTCCACTTCCAATCCAGCTCTCTGCTATGGCCTGGGAAAGCAGTAGAAGATGGCCTAAATCCCTGGGCCCCTGCACCCATGTGGGAGACCCAGAAGAAGCTCCTGGCTCCTGGCTTCAGATCGACATAGCTCTGGCTGTTGTGGCCATCTGGGGAGTGAACCAGCAGATGGAAGACCTCGCTCTCGCTGCCTTTCCTTCTCTCTCTGTGTAACTCTGACTTTCAAATAAATAAATAAATCTTAAAAAGAAAAAAGAAAAAGAAAAAGAAAGGAACCCACTTCAAAGAAACCATGGGCTTTAGTATTAAAAAAAAAAAAACCATCAAATGTGATGAAGGAAGTTTTGAGTAAAAATTTTCAATCCATAACTCCCCTTAGTAGCCTGATAGTGAAAAGAACTTCCAATTCCCAGATTCCCTAGAACACATGGTATACAGTGTCCAGAAACATGGCACAAACTAGCATTGTCTTATTACATAGAAGAGTATCTGTATTAGTCAGTTTTTTGTTACTACACTGAGCTACCTCAAACAGCTACCTCTGCAAGGAGAAAAGATTTATTTTGGCCCATGGTTCTGGAGCTTCATATTCAAGAAGAGGTGGTCCCATTGTTTTGAACTCTATGAGGATAGTGGAGGGCAATGGCAGAGCATGTGTGCAGGAAAGAGCACATGATGAACCAGGGAACATAGAGAGACAGAGCAGGCCAAACTCAGGCTTTTGTAACAACCCTCTCATGAGAATCACTTCCAAGGATATGCCACAATGACCTAAGGACTTCTCACTAGGCCCCACCTTCTAAAGAGTCTACTCCCCAACAGCATCACCATGGGGATCAAGCCTCTAACAGGGACATTTTGGGGATGTCATAACTAATATTCAAACAATAATATCATAATAATATCCAATTCAAGGTTCAGAATGCCACATCAGAGGCTGTAAGCAATTTATCCTGCCCAGTAGTCGTCAGTTGCCTACCTTCAATCTCCTGCCACTAGCAATCCTGATTTAAGCGGGCTGTTCTAAATAGTTGTTAGTGGTTACCATGGTAACAGACGCTTAAGTTTCAGCTTCAAACGCCCCTTTTAATGAGGCAATTTCAAAAATATTCGTGATAAATTACCAGACCATAGACTTAACTGTGGGGAGTTTTGTTTTGGAAAATCTAATAAAAAGCAAGCAGAAAGAATGAGTAGCGAATGCAACAGAGAAAATGGGCCAGATTTGGAGGGGCAAAGGAAAGGATGCCAGGTCCAACTACAAGAAACCAAATGAGAACCCATTGCAGCCAGAGCGTTCAGTTATAAATGCTCCCTGAAGGGCCACCAGCTGAGCCACGACTCCTCAGGAGGAAGAACAGTAAAGGCAGGGGTGCTGGGACAAGTACTGAGTACGTCTTTCAGGAGGCTGTGTTCTTTAAAGAGCTTCCATTTTCTATTTTATCACTGACTGGGGTGGCTAAATGTCAGCAACAATCTTTCCTTTGTTTCTCCACTTATGAAACCAGAGGACACTGTCATCTGGAAAGAGCACAGTTAACTAAAATATGGAATGTAGCGTAAATGAATTTTTTTTATTTAAAGAGTTATTTATTTATTTGAAAGGCAGAGTTACAGAGAAGCAGAAGCAGAGAGAGAGAGAAGTCTTCCATCTGCTGGTTCACTCCCCAAATGGCCGCAATGGCCAGAGCTGAGCTGATCTGAAGCCAGAAGCCTGGAGCTTCCTCTGAGTCTCCCAAGCAGGTGCAGGGGCCCAAGGACTTGGGCCATCTTCCACTGCTTTCCCAGGGCATAGCAGAGAGCTGGACCAGAAGTGGAGCAGCCAGGACTTGAACCGATAACCATATGAGATGCTGGCTCTGCAGGTAGCAGCTTTACCTGCTATACCACAGCACCAGCCCTTGGCATAAATGAATTTCATCACCACCTAGGTTATCCACATATCTCCAGAAACATAGCTGTCTGGATAATGTTCTAGGATTCTGTTATTAATCCCTTATCTATTTTACCCATTAAGAATTTCATATAAGGTTAACTGGGCTTAAAAACATTGCTGCACTATTACTTGGGAAGAAACATAATTACCCAAAGGTAGACATGTCAATCATCCTTGTGTTTTGATATAAATGCATGCCTCCTCTATGGGATGGGTTAAGTTTATATTTGATTGAAGGCAAGAGAGAAGCTTGCAGAAGCTTTCACACACACTGTGAGTGTCTTGCCATGCTCCTTAGTCCCTACAGGAATGTCTTACTCTTGCTGCTCACAGAAAGCACCAGGGAACAGATGCATTACAGTTTTTGACAAGAGAACAGCCTGTAGATTCCGCCTACACCCTGCAGTCCATCTGGGAGGTGGGTGAGACTGGGAGCCCACAGAGAGGGGGCTCTCCTGGGAATCCCTTAGGGTACCATGGCTATTGGTGCTTTATTTTCAGTAGATGGCACTGTGTCTATTGAGATAAGCAAAGGGAGAGTTAGAAGGGAAATCTAATTGTTTCCAGAGAAAGCATACTGCAAGTAAGAATGCATGGCATTTTTTTTTACTTAGTAATATGATAACACAAACACTATTCAGTATTCATGTTAGCACTCCCTTTGGAGCTCAAGGAACTTCATGATTTATGATGCTGGCTCAGACTCAGGGCTGTGGTAGAGCCCAGGGCCATCCTATGAGGGATATAATTGGGATAAGAATAAATCACTCTGAGTGTTCACCTACTTTATCACCCAACACATACATCAGCACCTGTACTCCATCTGTGCTCTGGATCCTCACTCTGTGCAGTGGATCTCATCCTGTACCCCAGACAGGAAACTCTGGCATCTCAGTTCCTGCCTGGTGCCCAGTAGGACCCTCATCATCAGCAAAGCAGTGGCTTGCCCACTGGTGGTCCTGTGTAGCGGGCACTGTCAATTTCTTACTGATCCTTTTTCCTCTATAACAGACACACATTCATTTTTTTCTCTCTTCTGAGTGTTTCCAGGAGAGCAGACTCAAGCCACAGAAGATGAATCAATTTTATTTAAGCCAATTGTAATCTCTTAAATGAGAGGAGAGAACATAAAGCTTGCCTCATAGAAAATCATCTCTAAACACACAAGGTGAAGGGTAGAAGTGGTCTAAGCACTGTGCTGTGCACTTAAATAGAAAATGCTTTCTTTGATTCCTTATAATAATCTTGAGATGAATACTGCATGCCCATTTTACAGATGAGAAAACTGAAGCCCAGAAAGTTTAAATAGCCTGCCTAAAATCAGCCTTGCTTAAATGGCCTCTCTTTGTGTTGGCTTCCCACAGAGTGACAGCTGGTTTTCAAGAGGGAGAGTTTCAACTCTGGAAAGTACAACATGCCCATCTGCAGGGTTCTTTGTTTTTGTTTTTGTTTTGAAAGTCAGAAAGAGAGAGACAGAGACAGACTTCCTTATGCTGACCTGCTCCCTAATTGTCCACAATAGCCAAAGCTAGACAAGGCTGAGGTCAGGAGCCAGGAATTCAACCCAGGTCTCTTCCATGGGTGGCAGGGACCCAAGTACTCGAGCCATCACCTGCTGCCTTTCAAGGTGTGCATTAGCAGAAAACTAAAATAGGCAGCAGAGCCAGGAACTCATCTCAAGCATTCTGGATATGGAACGCAGGCACATCAAGCAGCGTCTTAACTGCTGTGATAAATGCCTGCCCATCACCCTACCACACACACACACACACACACAGAGAGAGAGAGATACACATACAGAGAGAAACAGAAATTAAACAAAGTTAAACAATCTTATTTCTGCCATATTTTATTGACCAATACAAGTCTAATCCAGTCCAGATTGAAAGGAAAGGAAATAGATCTCACTTCCTCATGGGAAGGATAACAAAGAATTTGAAGCTATATTTAATGTCTACAGTTATTAATGAGCTTCCTTATTCCTACAACCATTGAAAACATACAGCACTATTGTAGAGTACATCATGACATCATGATTCTTGAGAAACTTTCAGTTTCAACTTCCATGACCAACACACTCCTTCAGGTTTCCAGGTCTTTTAGGGCTGTTCCTTCTATGTTTCTTATAAGGAAAGTTCTTCAATTTCCTAAACACAAAATATTCCTGTTCCTTAGGATTTCACCCTTCATCCTCTTCTATAATTATTTTTAGACTCTTCAGGGCTCCTATTATCATACACATTCTAATAATCACTCAACCTTTACTCAAAAATCCACACTGTTCACTTTTTTTTTCCAACTTAGCTATCCCACTCTTTACTGAATGTATCTTCTCTCCATTTAAATACCCTACAGGTATCACAATTTTTAAAAAAATATTTTTATTTACTTTAAAAGATTTATTTAAAAGGCAGAGAGAGAAACAGAGACAGGGGGAGGAGGGAGAGAGAGAGAGAGAGAGAGAGATCCATCTTCTGTCTGCTAGCTTACTCCCCAAATGCTTGTAACAGCCAGGGATGGGCCAAGCTGAAGCCAGGAGCCTGAAACTCAAGGTAGGTCTCTTGAGAAGGTGGCAGAGATGCAGGTACTTCAGCCATCATCTTTTGTTTCCCATGGTATACATTAACAGGAAGCTGGATCAGAGTGGAAAGTGAGAATTGAATCCAGCTACTCCAATATGGGAGGCAGATGAACCAAGTGGTATCTTAACCATTGTACCAAATGCCCACTCTGCCACAAACTAGTGTCTAAAATTGAGACAATTATGTTGCCCCCCAAAGCTATGACTTGTATTTCAATGTTTTCTATCTCTATGACTAGTGCCATAATTCCCTCAGTTACATGACACAGAAATCTAATCATTTTTTATTTTTCTCTTTTTCTCAATCCTATATCCAGTTACCATAGCACCATAGTGAGTTAATACTATTTCTTTAATATCTTTCTTTTATAAAAAAAAGATTTATTTATTTATTTGTAAGCAAGGAGCAAGGGGGAAGGTGAGGAGAGAGAGAGAGTCCTTCCTTCTGCTATTTCACTCAAGAAATGACCTCATCAGCCAGGTCTGGGCCAGGTGGAAACCAGGAGCTCCATCCTGGGACCTGCATGTATGGGCTGTCTTCTACTGCTTTCCCAGGTGCAGCAAACAAGAGGGTGGTTTGGAAGTAAAGTAGCCAAGACTCCAACCAGGGTTCTAATATGGGATGCCTGCATCATGAGTCAAGGAGTTTTATCTGCTGTGCCACAACACTGGCCACTTCTGGATAGCTTTCTTTCTTTCTTTTTTTTAGCTTTTTCAAAATTTATTTGCATGCATTTCATAAATACAACTTTAGGAACATAGTAATTTTTCCCACCCTACTTGCCCTCCCACCCACACTCCCACACCTCTTCCTCTTCCCTCTCCTGTTCCCAGTCTTGTTTTTTACTAAGATCTATTTTGAATGAACTTTATACACAGGAGATTAACTCTATTCTAGGAAAAGAGTTCAACATTTTGTATGACGAATACAAAGAAGGAGAGAAAGCAAAACAAAACAAAATAAAAAAAACCCTAAGAACAAAATAACATAAATATAAACAAGAACAAAAACTGTTCCTCAAAAGTGCAGAAAAGGGCTGTTCAAAGATATTGCATCTTGTTGGTAATTTTGCTTTTTATTTTTAATAAACCTAATTATCTTTAAAGAGGAACCCAAGAATGGTACATCTTTTTCAAGCACTTAGACATAACTATAATTTATGTGACATACAATACACTAAAATCCACAATACACTAAAAATAAATAATTCTTTGAGAACAAGTTTTACTATTAAGTCTCATAATACCACCCTTTAAGGACAGAGGTCCTGCATGGAAAGTTAGTGTACAATGACTCCTGTTGTTTATTTAACAATTAGCACTTTTATGTATGACCTCAGTGGTCACCCAAAGCTCTTGACAAAAGCTGTCTATGTTATGAAACCTTTTGGATCCACAAACTACTTTAGCGTTTTGACAAGGCCATAGTCAAAGTGGAAGCTCTCTCCTCCCTTCAGAGGAAAGTACGTCCTTCTTTAGTGGCTGCATCTTTCCACTGGGGTCTCACCCACAGAGGTCCTCAATGTAGGAGATTTTTTGCCATAATGTCTTGGCTTTCCATGCCTGAAATGCTCCCCTGGGCTTTATGTCTTAATGGTTGATTCTGAGATCAGAGTGCTACTTAAAGCGATAATCATTCTTTGAGTCTGCTGTATGGACTGCTTCCCATGTTGGATCATTCACTCCTTTTTAATTTTATCTATTATTATTACCAGTCTTATTTATATATTCACTTTATTCTTTGATCCTATCTATATGTTCACTTTAACACTTAATCCATCCATATGATCTCTATAAAACTTAGAATACTATTTTTACCACCCAGCTTATGGGAATTTGGGGTCCATGGCAAGTTTTTAAGCTGTACCCTTAGAAGTCAGATGTAGGAATGTATGCAGAACTATACTGTTTTACAGTTACTAACTTCATACATTTCACAATTTTACAGTTACAAACTTCATACATTTCACATACTTTAGATTCATGGTGATTCTTCCCTGGTTGCCTGCCCTTCCACCCACCCTCCTGCCCCCCATCTTCTTCCCTCGATTATCCTCACCCTTATTTTTAGCTACAATCTGTTTTCAATTAACTTTATAGACATATGGTTAACTCTATATTAAGTAAAGATTTCAACAATTAATATGAAAGAAGAAAAAGGGTAAAATAAAAGAAAAGAAAAAAAAAACTGTTCCTCAACAGTCAAAGCATGGGCTGTTCAATATCATTGCTTCTCAAAGTGTCAATTTCACTTCTACAGGTTGCCTTTTAGGTGTTCTATTAGTTATCAAGGTCAAGGAGAACATGTGGTATTTGTCCCTTTGGGACCAGCTTATTTCACTAAGTATGATGTTTTCTAGCTTCATCCATTTTGTTGCAAATGAATGGATTTCAGGTTTATTTTACTGCTGTGTAGTATTCCATGGTGTACATATCCCATAATTTCTTTATCCAGTCTTCAGATCACAGGCATTTGGATTGATTCCATGTCTCTGCTTTTGGGATCTGAGCTTTGATAAACATGGAGGTACAGATAGCTCTTTCATATGCTGATTTGTGTTCCTTTGGGTAAATTCCAAGGAGTGGGATGGCTTGGTCATATGGTAGGTCTATCTTCAGATTTCTGAGGTATCTGCAAATTGTGTTCCATAGAGGCTTTACCAGCTTACATTCCCACCAACAGTGGATTATGGTACCTTTTTCCCCACATCCTTGTCAGCATTTATTATTTGTTGATTTCTATATGAAAACCATTCTAACTGGTGTGAGGTGAAACCTCACCATGGTTTTGATTTGCATTTTTCTGACAGCTTGTGATCCTGAGTATTTTTTCATGTGTCTGTTGGCCATTTGAATTTCTTCTTTTGAAAAATTTTTGTTTAAGTCTTTTGCCTATTTCTTAACTGGGTTATTTGTTTTGTTGTTGTTGAGTACCTTGATCTCTTTATATATTCTGGTTATTAACCCATTATCAGTTGTATAGTTTGCAAATATTTTCTTCCATTCTGTTGGTTGCCTCTTTACTGATTATTTTTTTGCAGTGCAGAAGCTTCTCAATTTGGTGTAATCCCATTTGTCAATTTTAGCTTTGATTGCCTGTGCCTCTGGGGTCTTTTCCAGGAACTCTTTGTCTATGTTGATGTCTTGTAGGGTTCCCCAATATTCTCTAATAATTTGATGGTATCAGGAAGTAGATTTAGGTCTTTAGTCCCTTTGAGTGGATTTTAGTGAAAGGTGTAAGGTAGGGGTGTTGCTTCATGCTAATACATGTGGTGATCCAGTTTACCATTTGTTGAAGATACTGTCATTGCTCCAGGGATTGATTTTAGCTACTTTGTCAAAGGTAAGTTGATTTAGATGCTTGGATTGATTTTTGGTGTTTCTATTCTGTTCCATTGATCTATCCATATATTTTTGTACCAGTACCAAGCTGTTTTGAATATAACTGCCCTGCAGTATGTTTTGAAATCTGGTATTATTATGCCTCCAGATTTGTTTTTGCTGTATATGATTGTTTTAGCCATTTGAAATCTCCTTTGTTTTCATATGAATTTCAGTATTGTTTTTTCTCTATCTGAGAAGAATGTCTTCAGTATTTTGATAGGTATCACATTGAATCTGTAAATTGCTTTTGGTAATATGGGCATTTTCATGATATTGATTCTTCAAATCCATGAACATGGAAGATTTTTCCATTTTTTTGGTGTGTTTCTATTTCTTTCTTTAATATTTTGTAATTCTCATTGTAGAGATTGTTGGCATCCTTCATTAAAATTTACTCCAAGGTATTTGATTTTTCTTGTAGCTATTGTGAACGGGATTGATCTTAAAAGCTCTTTCTCAGTTGTGGCATTGACTGTGTATACAAAGATTGTTGATTTTTGTGTATTGACTTTATATCCTGCTATTTTACCAAACTCTTCTATGAGTTCCCATAGAATCTTAGTGGAGTATTTTGGTTCCCCTCTATATAGGATCGTGTCATCTGCAAATAGAGATGGTTTGACTTCCTCTTTCCCAATTTGTATCCCTTTGATTTCTTTTTCTTGCCTAATGGCTGTGGCTAAAACTCCAGGACTATATTGAATAGCAATGGTGAGAGTGGACATTCCTGTCTGGTACTGGATCTCAGTGGGAATGCTTCCAACTTTTCCCCATTCAATATGATGCTGGTTGTGGGTTTGTCATAAATTGCCTTGCTTGTGTTGATAAATGTTCTTTCTATTCCAAATTTGCCTAGAGTTTTCCTCATGAAAGGGTGTTGTATTTTGTCAAATGTTTTTTCTTTGTCTATTGAGATAATCATACAGTTATTGTTCTTTTTTTTAATTTAATTTTATTTATTTATTTATTTATTTTTTTGACAGGCAGAGTGGATAGTGAGAGAGAGAGACAGAGAGAAAGGTCTTCCTTTTGCCGTAGGTTCACCCTCCAATGGCCGCCGCGGTAGCGCACTGCGGCCGGCGCACCGTGCTGTTCCGATGGCAGGAGCCAGGTGCTTATCCTGGTCTCCCACGGGGTGCAGGGCCCAAGCACTTGGGCCATCCTCCACTGCACTCCTGGGCCACAGCAGAGAGCTGGCCTGGAAGAGGGGCAACCGGGACAGGATCGGTGCCCCGACCGGGACTAGAACCCGGTGTGCCGGCGCCGCAAGGCGGAGGATTAGCCTAGTGAGCCGCGGCGCCGGCCTTATTTTTATTTTTTTAACTTTTATTTAATGAATATAAATTTCCAGTGTACAGCTTATGGATTACAATGGCTTCCCCCTCCCATAACTTCCCTCCCACCCGCAACCCTCCCCTCTCCCGCTCCCTCTCCCCTTCCATTTGCATCAAGATTCATTTTCAATTCTCTTTATATACAGAAGATCAATTTAGTATAAAGATTTCAACAGTTAGCACCCACATAGAAACACAAAGTGAAACATACTGTTTGAGTACTAGTTATAGCATTAAATCACAATGTACAGCACATTAAGGACAGAGATCCCACATGAGGAGCAAGTGCACAGTGGCTCCTGTTGTTGACCCAACAAATTGACACTCTAGTTTATGGTGCCAGTAACCACCCTAGGCTGTCGTCATGAGTTGCCAAGGCTATGGAAGCCTTCCAAGTTTGCCGACTCTGATCATATTTAGACAAGGTCATAAAAGACAGAGTGAGGATAGTAACCAATGATCCTAAGAGTGGCATTTACCAGGTTTGAACAATTATACAGCATTAAGTGGGGAAGAGGACCATCAGTACACACAGGTTGGGAGTAGAACCATTGGTGGTAGAGTAGAGGTTATGATTACAAAGGAATGAGGCCCAAGTGCACTAGACAGGGCCTAGAACAAAGGACAGAGTCATTATTAGAGGAGCTAAGAAAGGTGCTATCTAAGCTACAATTAAGTTTTCTGATTGAGAGGCAAATAGAACCTGATAGAAGGGGCTTGATAATAATCTGGTGGGCTTTAGGCCTTGTAAATTCAGAGGCCCAGACCTATCTATCTCTTCACATGGGGTATATCCTAAGGGAGGTGTGAACCTCCTAGGGGAAGGCACTCTGTTGACTTTCATTACTTGGCTGGCCTGGGAGGAGAGCTGGCCAGGTAAAGGCAGGGGGCATCTCTAACAAGAAATTTACAGTTCTGCCTGCAATGTTGCTGACCCTACTTGACCATACCCTCAGCTGCAGTGGTCACTTTGGAAGTTGGGCTGAGTGAAGGGCTTTTCAGCTTAGAGCCAATAAGATCTGTGGCTCTGACCTGGGCATCCTTCGACTCCAGGGCAGGTCCATTTCCAGTGATCCAACTCTTGGCAGAGCTGCCAGGGCTCTTCACAAGCTGACTTCTGCTGAAGCCCAGGCTTACCACTTTGAAAGCCACTGCAGTGGACTGGCCTGTTGGGTCTCCTTGAGGGCAGATCACTCTACAGATCAGCCATTAATAGGCCTGCCACCCATTGCTTCTGATGCCGAGCTTTCTTTTCCTCCTGGTTTGTGTTAAAGCAGACCAGAGGATGCAAGTCAAGGGAGTGCCCGTGTCCCATCTCTAATCTTCGGTGGCCTGAACTACAAGTCTATAGTCACAGGCATGTTCTGTAGTAGTTTTTCTAAGGTAGACAATGCCCATGAGGAAAATTATATTCTCACTTTAAAACTTTCTTTCCCTTTGGTCTGAAAGGGAGGTTTTGTCTACTTACTCTATACTTCGCTGATGGCGAAGTGAATCTAGCTATGAGATTATTATTTAAGTTCTTATTATGGCTATGCTATTACAGAAAAATGTTAGCCATCTCCTTTATAAGGTCTAAAAATCAAATTGTGCATCCTACAGATTCCTTCATAATAGAATTAGTTTCCTACCTTGAAGAGAATAGAGAAATGAAAGAACAAGTTGGGCTTAGAATAGAGAAATGAGGGAGCAAGTCCTAGATCGCTTGCTGACAATAGCAATATCACATGAATACTTAGCAAACCGTTTCAACCCTTAGATAACAACTTAAGAAAACATTTACCAGAAGGTCCAATGCCTTCTATAAATTTTAAGAATCATGTATTTGAAAACACCTCTTAAATATCTAACATGGTGTAGTTTGTTTAACCAGTAAACTTAAGCACAACCATATAAAATGTTTTTAGTTTCTTTCTACCAACAAGTTTAAAACATATGATACACAGATTCAGGTCACACAAATTAAATGTATCTTTGATTGATTTTAGCAGCTTAAATTTATGGACAATTTTATCTATAAGCCATTTAAAATAAAACTCTTAATAAAATTTCCCCATGTGGACATACAATATGTACACACATAGAACATAGCATAATAGACCAATATAGCAATTTTAATAATAGCTTTTAAAATCTTTAACTCTTTTTGTAGATTGCCAATTGATTTGAATTGCTTTTTGTTTTTAGTAACCTCAGTTAACCATACTTTCTCTCAGTTGGTACTGTTAATACATTATTGGCTTCATCTGTTTACAGAGCCATCCCAAAGTACTGAATACAATAAAAGTGGCTGGAAAAAGTCCATAGGAACCTATAGGAGGACAGCTAAACACAGAACCAACAACGCTTTAGTTTTATGAGCAGCACATCATATATAACTATGGATGACAAAAGACTTTAAGTCGCCATGTTTAAAATTATAAACTCATCAACCAACAAGAGCCACTTGCTTACTTCACAGTATTTTTGAAAGCACCTGTAGGATTTTACAAGTATTTAACCCTTTAGGCCTCTGGGGCTTTCTCATTAAGATAACTATCATGTCTAGTAACACAAGATCATTAGACTTTTTAATTCTCAAACATTTGTATTAATAGCATTTTCCATTATAGAAACTTAAAGTTTGGTACCACATCACATCTTGACAGTCCTTCTAATATAATCCAAATAGACTGATTAGTTGGTGTCTCTATAAGATGAGAGACATAGGTCCTTCGATTTTTTCAGTTGGGCCCAAACTGGAAAAACCAAAGTCCAGGATTTACTGGAAATTTTAGAGACCAGATTGTTTGAAACTTTGATTTTTTGAATGCCTGTCAAGAATGCCAAGAAGACTCAAAATCCAAATTATCTGGTTGAAATAAGATTCCTTAAAATCATGACATAACATAGACCAAATTTGTTACAAGGTGATTATTCAAATCTTTGTAAATAAGCACATATTTAAATAACCCATAGCTCTTAATAAAAATTCAGCTGTTTTTGAACAATTAGAATTTAACAGACAACAAGAGAACATAATAGATTACATTAACACATTGCTTTAACAGAGCATCAGAGTTTAATTCTATGTCAAAGAGAAATTGAGCTTCCTGTGATCTTTTGCTGTGAGGTTTCCTTCCTTTACCTTCTTTCATATTGGTGACCATGTTTCTGTGTTTCTGTGTGTAACACATCTTTAAGCATCTTTTGCAGGGCAGGATGAGTGGCAACAAATTCTTTCAGATTCTGTTTGCTATGAAAAGTCTTAGTTTCACCTTCATTCACAAATGAGAGCTTTGCAGGATATAGTATTCTGGGCTGGCAGTTTTTCTCTCTTAGTACCTGGGCTATGTCTTGCCATTCCCTTCTAGCTTGTAGGGTTTCTGATGAGAAGTCTGCTGTGAGTCTAATTGGAGATCCTCTAAGAGTAATCTGACGTTTCTCTCTTGCACATTTTAGGATCTTTTCTTTATGTTTCACTGTGGTGAGTTTGATTACAACATGTCGTGGTGAGGATCTCTTTTGGTCATGTTTATTAGGGGTTCTATAAGCTTCCTGTACTAAGATGCCTCTGTCCTTCTCCAAACCTGGGAAATTTTCTGCTAGTATCTCACTGAAAATGCCTTCTAATCCTTTCTCCCTCTCCATGCCTTCAGGAACTCCTAGAACCCGAATGTTGGGTTTTTTAATAGTATCCTGTAGATTCCCGACAATATTTTTTAGATTTCTAATTTCTTCTTCTTTTCTTTGGTTTGCCTGTTTCCTTTCCTGTTCTCTGTCTTCTAAGTCTGATATTCTCTCTTCTGCTTCGCCCATTCTGTTTTTAAGGCTCTCTAATGTGTTTGTCATTTGATCTATTGAATTCTTCATTTCATTATGATTTCTCGTCACTATCAGATTTTCTGGTTCCACTAGTTGTTTCATTTCATTTTGATTCCTCCTTAATATTTCATTTTCACGAGAGAGATTTTCTATCTTGTCCATTAAGGATTTCTGTAGTTCAAGAATTTGTTTTTGAGAACTTCTTAATGTTCTTATCAATTTTTTGAGATCCGCTTCTTGCATTGCTTCGATCTCATCATCTTCATAATCTTGAATTGGGGTGTCTTTTTCATTTGGGGTAGTCATAGTGTCTTCCTTGTTCTTGTTACCTCGGTTTTTGCGTTTGTTGTTTGGCATGTTGGAGATATTTGGTTTCTTCACTGTGGGGTGTTTTCTTGTTACACTATGGCTCTATATTAAGTGGACTGTCTGCTTTCGGTGGAGCCTTAGAGGCTTGAGATGAGTGTGGACTGAGAGCTGTGTTTGGTTCCTCAGGGTTGAGGGTGTGTCAAAGATGACACTCCCAGGTTAGGTGTGGTAAATCTCTCTTTCTTTTTTTGATTTAAAAGGGAAGTAATTCCGCACAGCTGAACGTAATTGGAGGTAGTTAGCAGGCAAATGATACACCCACAGGAGCCAGAGATCGGAAACTCTTTCCCAAGGACCACACAGGGAATCTCTGCTGCCCTCAGTGTGGGCTCCAATTCTCCTGCAGTCTCCCACTGGGTTGCCAAGTTAGATGCTAATCACCTGTTATTTCACCCCTCCCCCCAGAGTCAGGTTTTTCTGCTAGGCTCAGGGCTGGTGCAGACCTGAGGTTGCCCTGCTTATGACGTATGTCCAAAATGGCGCCTGCTCTGTCTTGCTCGCCTTTGAGAGGTGAGCGGAGAGAGAGAAACTTGTGTCCGTATCGGTCACTTTTTTATTTTTTTCCTCTCTCTCTTCAAGTTAGCCTGGTGAATTTTTCCCCACGGAGTTTCAAGCCTCGTTCCCTCTAGCCTCCTCTTTCTGCTTGCCTGCTGGTGTCTCGGGCTATTGAGGTTCGGCTCACCTCGCGTTCCAGCGCTGGTGTGTTGAGTCTGCTGCTGGTGTCCCGAACTTGGGCTCCCACGCTCTCCACGCAGGTCCACTGTGAATCACTAGTTCCGGAAGAGTTTCCTCTGCTGTTTCATCCCCTACTCTTCCTTGACCTTGCAGTATCTCCACTTATATTAAACTGTCTCTGCCCCCGGACTAATAGTGTGCGCCCTGCCTATTCCACCATCTTGCCGCCCAGTTATTGTTCTTCAATTTGTTGGTGTGATGTATCACATTGATTAACTTGTGAATGTCATACCATCCTTGCATACCAGGGATACATCCCACTTTGGGTGAATGATCTTTTTGATATGTTGTTTGATTCAACTGGCTATTATTTTGTTGAGGATTTTTGCATATATATTCATCAGGGAAATTGGTCTTTACTTCTGTTTCTCTTTGTATCTTTTTCAGGTTTAGGAATTAAGGTGATACTGGCTTCATAGAAATAATTTGGGAGGATTTTCTCCCTTTCAATTGCTTTGAATGATTTGAAAAGAATTGGAGGTAGTTCTTTAAATGTCTGGTAGAATTCAGTGGTGAAGTCATCTAGTCCTGGACATTACTTTGTTGGAAGGGTCTTTGTTACTGATTACTGATTCTATTTTTGCCTTGGTTATTGGTCTGTTTTGGTTTTCTATGTCTTCATGGCTCATTTTAGGTATATCATGTTCATCCAGGAATCTATTCATTTCTCTAGGTTTCCCGTTTTGTTGGCATACAGCTCTGTATATTAATTTCTGATGATTTGTTACATTTCCTTTTTTATCTCTAATTTTATTTATTTGGGTCATGTCCCTCCTTCTTTTTTTGGTTAATTGGGTCATTGGTGGGTTAATTTTGTTTATTTTTAAAAAAAAAACCTTGGCCGGGGCTGTGGCTCACTTGGTTAATCCTCCGCCTACAGCACCAGCATCCCATATGGGCCCTGGGTTCTAGTCCTGATTGTTCTTCTTCCAGTCCAGCTCTCTGCTGTGGCCCAGGAGGGCAGTGGAGGATGGCCTAGGTACTTGGGCCCCTGCACCTACATGGGAGACCAGGGAGAAGCACCTGGCTCCTGGCTTTGGATTGGTGCAGCACCGGCCATACTTGCCATCTGGGGAGTGAACCAACGGAAGGAAGAACTTTTTCTGTGTGTGTCTCTCTCTCACTGTCTATAACTCTCCCTGTCAAATAAATTTTTAAAAAAACAGTTCTTTGTTTTGCTGATCTTTTGTATTTGGGGGGGGGGAATAAATTTTGTTAATTTCTTCTTTGATTTTAATTATTTCTTCTCTCCTACTAGTTTTGAATTTGGTTTGCTATTGTTCTGCATCCTTGAGATGCATTGATATCTTGTGTATTTGTTGCCTTTCCAATTTCTCGATGTAGGCACTAATAGCTATAAACTTTCCTCTTAAAACTGCTTTTGCTGTATCCCATAAATTTTTTCTGACAGGCAGGTTAGACAGTGAGAGAGAGAGAGAGAGAGGGCAAGGTCTTCCTTTTTCCATTGGTTCACCCCCCCCCCCAAATGGCTGCTGCGGGCAGCGCACTGTTCCATTTCAAACCAAGGAGCCAGGTGCTTCTTCCTGGTCTCCCATGTGGGTGCAGGGCCCAAGCACTTGGGCCATCCTCCACTGCCTTCCCAGGCCACAGCAGAGAGCTGGACTAGAAGAGGAGCAACTGGGACAGAATCCAGTGCCCCAACCAGGACTAGAACCCCGGGGTGCTGGCACTGCAGGCGGAGGATTAGCCAAGTGAGCCGCGGCACCAGCCATCATAAATTTTGATATGTTGCATTGTTGTCTTTGTTTGTTTCCAGAAATTTTTTTATTTCTCTTTTTATTTCTTTAATGACCCACTGTTCATTCAGGAGCATGTTGTCCAGTCTCCATGTGTTTGCATATGTTTTGTAGATAACTTAATTGTTGGTTATCAACTTCATTCCATTGTGATCAGAGAAGATGTATGGTATGATTTCAATTTTTTTGAATTTGCTGAGCCTTGCTTTATGGACTAGCATGTGGTCAATCCTAGAGAAATTTCCATGCACTGGTGAGAAGAATATGTCTTCTGTGGATGTACGATGGAAGGCTCTATAGATATGTTAGGTCCATTGGGTCTATAGTGTCCATTAAGCCTATTGGTTCCTTGTTGATTTTCTGTCTGGTTGATCTATCCATTGCTGAAAGTGGGGTATTAAAAAACCCCATTACTATTGTATTTGTATCTATGTCTACCTTTAAATCTATTAACATTCTTTTAGATACCCAAGTGCCCTGTAATTGGGTGCATATACATTTATAATAGTCACTTCTTCCTGTTGCATTGATCCCTTAATCATTACATAGTGCCCTTCTTTGTCTCTTTTGATAATTTTTGTGTTAAAATCTATTTTGTCTGATATTAGGAGGGCTACACCAGCTCTTTTTTGGTTTCTGTTTGCGTGGATTATCTTTTTCCACCCTTTCACTTTGAGTCTGTGAGTATCGTTGTTGGTGAGATGTGTTTCTTGTAGGCAGCAAATAGGTGGGTTTTCTTTTTTAATCCATTGAGCCAGTATTTGTCTTTTAACTGGAGAGTTGAGATTATTTACATTCAAGGTAACTATTGAAAAGTAATGACTTTGGGTTGAACTCTGTAATTAACACACAATTATTCTTAGGTGTTTAAATTTTAACTGAAAAGTGATCCCTGTTAAATATAAGAGTGGGAAAAAGAGAGGGAGGAGATGTACAATTTGGGACATGCTCAATCAGACTTGCCCCAAATGGTGGAGTTAGAAACGTGCCAGGGGATTCCAATACAATCCCATCAAGGTGGCATGTACCAATGCCATCTCACTAGTCCAAGTGATCAATTTCAATTCACAATTGATCATAATGATAGGACTAAGAGTCAAAGGGATCACACAAACAAGACTAGTGTCTGCTAATACTAACTGATAGAATCATAAAGGGAAAAAAAATGATCCAACATGGGAAGCGGGATACACAGCAGACTCATAGAATGGCAGATGTCCTAAATAGCACTCTGGCCTCAAAATCAGCCCTTAAGGTATTCGGATCTGGCTCAAGAGCCCATGAGAGTATAGCAGGCATGGAAAGCCAAGACACTCTGAAACAAAAAGAAGAAGAAGAAGAAGAAGACGTAAATGAAAGATCTCTGTGAGTGAGATCCCAGTGGAAAGAACGGGGCCATCAAAGAAGGAGGTACTTTTCTCTGAAGGGAGGAGAGAACTTCCACTTTGACTATGACCCTATCAGAATAAGATCAAAGTCGGTGAACCCTAAAGGCTTCCATAGCCTTGGCAACTCATGACTAGAGCCTAGGGAGATTACTGACGCCATAAACAAGAGTGTCAAATTGTTAAATCAACAACAGGAGTCACTGTGTACTTATGTCTCATGTGGGATCTGTCCTTAATGTGTTGTCCAATGTGAAGTGATGCTATAACTAGTACTAAAACAGTATTTTTACACTTTGTGTTTCTGTGTGGGTGCAAAGTGATGAAATCTTTACTTAGCATATACTGAATCGATCTTCTGTATATAACGATAATTGAAAATGAAAAAAAAAAACCTGGTGTTAAGTTGGAAATTGCATACAAAATTAATAAATTTTTAAAAAATATCATGTAGGATCTCTGTCTTTAATGTGCTGTACACTGTTATTTAATGCTATAACTAGTACTCCAACAGTATTTTTTCACTTTGTGTTGCTATGTGGGGGCAAACTGTCGAAATCTTTGCTTAATATATATTGAACTGATCCTCTGTATATAAAGAGAATCGAAAATGAATCTTGATGTGAATGGAAGGGGAGAGGGAGCAGGAAAGGGGAGGGTTGTCGGTGGGAGGGAAGTTATGGGGGGAGGGAAGCCATTGTAATCCATAAGCTGTACTTTGGAAATTTATATTCATTAAATAAAAGTTAAAAAAAAAGATAAGTAATGACTTTGCCCTGCCATTTTTTCCTTTAATATTACTATATTTTACTCTGGGTTTTCTTTATACTTTTACTGAAAGTTTTTCTGTCTTCTCCTTCTTTCATAGTGATGACCCTGTTTCTGTGTTTCTGTGTTCAGCACATCCTTAAGCATATTTTGTAAGGCTGGATAGGAAATGAGAAATTCTTTCAATTTCTGTTTGTTATGGAAGATCCTTATTTCACCTTCATTTACAAATGAAAGCTTTTCAGGATATAGTATTCTGGATTGACAATTTTTCTCTTAAGATTTGGAACATATATTGCCATTTTCTCCTAGTCTATAGGGTTTCTGATGAGAAGTCCACTGTGAGTCCAACTGGAGATCCTGTGAAAGTAATTTCATATTTCTCCCATGCATATTTTAGAATTTTTTTTATGTTTTACTGTGGAGAGTTTGTCTACAATGTGTTGTAGTGAAGATCTTTTCTGGTCATGTCTGTTGGGAGTTCTATGTGCTTCCTGTACTTGGATGTCCCTTTCTTTCTCCAAATTAGGGACATTTTCTGTTATTATGTCACTGAGAAGGTCTTCTAATCCTTTCTCTCTTTCCACACCTTCAGGGACTCCTAAGATCTATATGTTGGGTCATTTGATAGTATCCTGTAGATCTCCAACAATGTTTTTTAGTCTTCTAATTTCTTCTTATTTTTGGTCTAATTGTAAAATTTCCAGAGATTTGTGTTCTAGCGCAGCTATTCTCTCCATTCTCTCTTCTGCCTCACCAACCCTGTTGTTTAGACTTTCCACTGCATTTTTATTTGATCTATTGAATTCTTCATTTCTAGTATTTCATTTTGATTTCTCTTTAAGATCTCAATCTCATAGGAAAATTTTTTATTCATATCAGGTATAATTTCTTTAGTTCATGAATTTGCTTCTGATTGCTTCTGAGTAAACAGATGATTAGTTTTTTGAAATCTGTTTCTGGCATTTCCTCAATCCGTTCATCTTTAGCTTCTAATATTGAAATGTTGCAATGTTCCTTTCCAGGGCTCATAGTGATTTCCTTATTCTTACTTCTGATTTTTCCTTTATCCTTCAGCTTTTGTTCTGGTGGCTCTTTTCTTTGTGTCTCTATGGTTTAGTAGGATGTCTACACTTTCAGTGGATACCAAGAGGTGTGTGCTGGGTGTGGCCAGGGAGCTCTGTTCAGTATTCCAGGGGCGGGGGACAAATATTCAGGGTAATACCTCTACTGGGTGTGGTAGCTCTACTCTGAGCTGATGGATGCCCTGGTGTTCGTCCCCAGTGTGCTCAGCACTAATGCACTCTTTTATGAACTGCACATTTGATCTGTGGAGTCTTTCCTGTGAGCAGGGTTCCCTCTGTTATGAGCTGTCATAGGTAACTAAGGAGCTTGGAGAGTGCATAGAGGTGTTCTGTGATTGCCCAGGATCTAGCTACACTCTGTCTCCTTTTATGCAGTCACTGCTTTCTCAGACTCAGCTCTCAGAAGTCTCTGGGTCGCTGATTGTCAGTGGGGCCACTCCGCACAGCTGGCCAGTCCTGTCTATGAGGAAAGTCATGTGTTCCCAGAGCCGTTGTCTGTGTGTGGTCCTCCCAACAAGCATTGATGTCTGTGGGGGAAGGGGGGTCTGGTTAGGTCTGTGGTTTATGGGTGTGTAAAGTACCCACCCACTGCAGCCCCGCTCACTTCTCAATGGAGAGCCCACACTCAGTGCTTACCCTCTGTAGGGGTGGCTCCTTCCCTCCTATTGCCAGGCAACTGGAACAGCACAACTGGCACCGAAGGGAGAAGGAATTCTTCTGAATTGTTGTAGCCCTCATTGATTGGGTGGGGTGTGACCCCTTTTACTTATTGTTGGATGCATGCAAGGGAGGTGGGGTGGCAGCTACTTGCCTGTGTCCAAAAACAAAAAATTGGTGTGAGCCCTGCCCTCTCTGGTTGCTGGTCTCTGCTGTAGTGGTGGCAGAGGGGGAAAGGGACCCGCAGTCTCTTTTTTTTTCCTTATTCCTTTTTATTTCCTTTCTTCCTGCCTCTGCTGTCTTGAGGGGTTTGTGTGGAACTTTAAAAGCAGTTCACTCAGCTCCCCCTCCAGCTGCATCAGTAGTGCTGTGTGCCTGTGGATTCCCCTCTCCCATGGTTTGCTGGAGTGGGCATCTTTCTCCTGGGATCCAAGCCCCTGTTGTTTTCTGCCGTGTATTTGCTCCCATGGTACAGGTCTGGACAGTTTCTATCGCTGGGTCTCCTGCTAGGGTTCCCCCAGAGCTCTATCCTATGAGTGTATTTTCTCCCCCTTTTTAAACATTAATTTCACCTCATGTAAGTCAGACCATCCTTTTGCTATTCTGCCATCTTGGAACCCATTTCTCCTGGATATCTTTCAAACTTGTTGTCTACATCTCTTTTATAGCACTCCAAGGTTGAACTTCAGTTTAGAAAACCATCCTGCTTCAGGGGCCAGAGCTGTACCATTGCAGGTTAACCCTCTGCCTGCAGTGCAAGCATCCTATATGGGTGAGGGTTCAAGTCTCAGCTGTTCCACTTATGATTCAGCTCCATGCTAATGCACCTGGGAAAGCAGCAGAGGATGACTGAAGTTCTTTCACCCCAGCTTCCATGTGGGAGACCTGGAAGAAGCTCCTGGCTTTGGCCTATCCCAGCCCTAGCCATTGCAGCCATTTGGGTAGTGAACCAATGGATGGAAGACCACTCTCTTTCTATCTTTCTGTCTCTCTCTCTTTCTCTCTCTCTCTCTCTCTCTCTCTCTCTCACTCTGCCTTTCAAATAAATAAAAATAAATCTTAAAAAGGGGGGAGGGGCAGCTCTGTAGCATAGTGGGTAAAGCCACCGCCGGCAGTGCCATTATTCCATATGGGCACCGGATCAAGTCCCAGCTGCTCCACTTCTGATCCAGTTCTCTGCTATGGCCTGGGAAAGCACTGGAATATGGCCCATGTCCTTGGGCCCCTGCATCTGCGTGGGAGACCCAGAGGAAGCTCCTGGCTCCTGGCTTTGGATCAGCGCGGCTCCAGCCATTGCAACCAATTGGGGAGTGAACCAGCAGATGGAAGACCTCTCTCTCTCTCTCTCTCTCTCTTTCTCTCTCTGTGGCTCTGCCCCTCTGTGACTCTGGCATTCAAATAAATAAATAAATCTTTAAAAAAGAAAGAAGCTAAGACTATCAATTGGTGAGTGAACTAGCAGATGGAAGACCTCTCTCTCTCTTTCTCTCTCTCTCTCCCTCTCCCTCTCTTCTCCCTCTCCCTCTCCCTCCCTCTCTGTCTCTCCTTCTCTCTCTGTGTAACTCTGACTTTCAAGTAAATAAATAGATCTTTAAAAAAAAAAGAAAACCATCCTCTTTTAACTGATTTATTCCAGCATTTTCTATCTACTTTGCTAACCTCCAGTCTGGCTTGCTCTTTGATTCATGTTTCACACTGAAGCCAAGATGAAGTATTTCATGGGAAAATCAGATCATATTGTACTTGACAATAGAAATACCAAAATTGGAAGGATTCTGAGAAGACTAGCATGGCTCCTATGTAAGGAAAACTTTAAAATTTGCAAAGCACTCCAAATTTTTGGCACATAATGTATAAAGTGTAACTTATATAATAAAAACAGCACAAATGAAGAGACTCAAGCAAGGTAGGAGCTAATGTATCCTATTTTAACTAAGGTGATATTAATTTGTACTGCCTTGTTATAAGCTAAGATATAATTGTAATCCTGAGCAATTTTGTGATGCTTAATTTTATATTTCATTTGATTGGCCAATGTAATACCCAATAGCTGGAAAAGTATTATTTCTGGGTGTCTCTGTGAGGGTGTTTTCTGAAAATGTTGGCATTTATACCAGTGTACTAAGCAAGGAAGATTCACCCTCATCACCGTGGGTGGGCATTATCCAATCTGTTGAGGGTATAAATAGAATAAAAAGGCAGAGGAAAGTTTACTCTGTGTCGTTTTTATTGAACTAGGACATCCATTGCCTTTTTCTTCTGACATCAAAACTCATGGTTCTTGGACCTTCAAACTTCAAGTCTTACACCAGCACCCAGCTCCCCAGTGCAGCGTCTCAGCTTTTCAGTAATGGGAGGTACACCAGTGCAGCTCTTCATCAGTGCAGTTTTCAGGACTGCGAGTCACATCATCAGCTCCTCTGGTTCCCCAGCCTTTGAATTGAGATTAAATTTTACTCCTGGCTTTTCTGGTTCCCCAGCTTGCAGATCATCTCCTGTAGTTCATCAACCACCATAATCCCACAAGCAATTCTTATGATAAATCCTCTTCTCTTCTCTTCTCTTCTCTTCTCTTCTCTTCTCTTCTCTTCTCTTCTCTATCTTACACACACACACACACACACATATATATATATGTATATATGTATCCTATTGTTTGTATTTCTCTGATGAGCCTTGACTATTACAGCCACTAGGAAAATAATTCTAAGAATATGGCAAAAGAAACAATCAGACAAAGTAGATTTTTTAAGATTTATTTTATTTACTTGGAAGAGTCACAAAGAGAGGGAGACACAAAGTAAATGGTCTTCTAGCCCCTGGTTCACTCCCCAAATATCCACAATGGCCAGGGCTGGGCCAGACTGAAGCCAGTAGCCCAGAACTCCATCCAGGTCTCCCATGTGGGTGGTGGGGCAAAAGACTTGGGCCGTCTTCCACTGCCATCTCAGGTGCATTAGCAGAGAGCTGAACTGGAACTGGAACAGTTGGGACACAAAGCAGTGCTCTGATACAGAATGCTTGCATTGCAGGTGGCAGCTTAACCTGCTGTGCCACAATGCTGGCCCCTACAAAGCGATTTCATGGAAAACAATGTTACTAGAGACTAAGAATATTTCATAATGGTAAAATAGTTAATCCATTAGGAAGATACAAGAACTGTAAATATGTACAACTAACAAACCTAAATTAGTAATCAAAACCTAACAGAATTGAAGGAGAAGATAGGTAATTCAACAAAGCAGCTTTCACTGTCCTCCTTCCAACAAAGGACAGAACAACTGGGCAGAAAATCATCAAGGAAATTGAAGACTTGAATAGCATTGTGCTCTAAATAACAGCTGTAGAGAACACCCCATTGAACAGCAGCAGAATACACATTATTCTCAGGTACAGATGGAACTTTTACCAGGACAAAAAATATGTTAGGCCATAAAACAAATCTCAATAAATTTTAAAATGTTGAAATTACACAAAGTATATTCTTTGACTACAGTGGAATGAAACTGGCAGATAATAACTGATGTAAATTTGGAAAATTCACAAATACATGGAAACTGAAAACAACCATAAATAGTCAAAGTATCAAAAAGTAAATCACAAAGAAAAATAGAAAGTACATTAAGATTAATAAAATAAAAGCACAATGTATCTAATCTGATGGGATACAGTAAAAATCATGCCTAGGAAAATATATAGCTATAAATGCCTGATTTGGAAAAGAAGAAACTTCTCAAATTAATAATAGGAACTTTACTCTTAGCATCTAGAAAAGGAAGAATGAACTAAACCCAAATAAGCAGAAGGAGGAAATAATAAAGCAACATAGAAAAAATAGGAAAAATAAACAAAACCATTTTGAAACTAGCAACAAAATTATTAAATCTTTACCTAGTCTGGCCAAATAATAAAAATGACAAAAATTACCAAAATCAATAATGAAAGAGGGGACATTGCTACCAGTCTTAAAGAAATTTAAAATGATTGGCCGGCGCCATGGCTCAACAGGCTAATCCTCCGCCTTGCGGCGCCGGCACACCGGGTTCTAGTCCCGGTTGGGGCGCCGGATTCTATCCCGGTTGCCCCTCTTCCAGGCCAGCTCTCTGCTATGGCCCGGGAAGGCAGTGGAGGATGGCCCAAGTGCTTGGGCCCTGCACCCGCATGGGAGACCAGGAGAAGCACCTGGCTCCTGGCTTCGGATCAGCACAATGCGCCGGCCGCTGCGGCCATTGGAGGGTGAACCAACGGCAAAAAGGAAGACCTTTCTCTCTGTCTCTCTCTCACTATCCACTCTGCCTGTCAAAAAAAAAAAAAAAAAAGATTAAATATCATAGACCAAATGTTTGTGTCATATTCTTACTCTAAATTCTTATATTGAAATCTTCACAACGAAGGCCGGTCCCACTGCTCAACAGGCTAATCCTCCACCTATGGCACCGGCACACCGGGTTCTAGTCCCGGTCGGGGTGCCGGATTCTGTCCCGGTTGCCCCTCTTCCAGGCCAGCTCTCTGCTGTGGCCCAGGAGTGCAGTGGAGGATGACCCAAGTGCCTGGGCCCTGCTCCCCATGGGAGACCAGGAGAAGCACCTGGCTCCTGGCTTCAGATCAGTGCAGTGTGCCGGCCACAGCGCGCTGGCTGCAGCAGCCATTGGAGGGTGAACCAAGGGCAAAGGAAGACCTTTCTGTCTGTCTCTCTCTCACTGTCCACTCTGCCTGTATATATATATATATATATATATATATATATATATATATCTTAACAACGTGATAATAATTGGTGAGGGAGCCTTTGGGAGACAAATAGGGTAGATTAGGTCATAATGATAAACTCTCATTATGAGATTAGCAACTTTACAAGAGAAAGAGGGGGAGAGCTGTGTGTGTGTGTGTGTGTGTGTCTATATGCATGCGCCAATGAAAAGCTATGTGAAGATATAGCAGAATGGCAGTTATCTGCAAGCCAGCATGACAGCCTCACAAGGAACCAAATAGATTGAACTTTGGTCTTGGGCATCTCAGCTTCAAGAATTGTAAGGAATAAAATCTGTTATTTTAGCCACATAGTCTAATATTTTGTTATGGCAGCCTTAGCTCACTAAGACATAGGTATACAGTGAATAATTATAGGACAACAACATAGATAAACTAG
Organism: Lepus europaeus; assembly: GCF_033115175.1. NCBI lineage: Eukaryota > Metazoa > Chordata > Mammalia > Lagomorpha > Leporidae > Lepus > Lepus europaeus. The sequence continues at coordinate 100,037,179 of NC_084827.1, read as the reverse complement.
ATCAATGGATAACATCCTGGGAACACAGAAACAATTATAAGTGAATGAAGAAGAATAGAGTATCTGAAAACATCTGTAAGAAGTAAAGAGCTTGAGTTAGTAATCAAAAACTTCCAACAAAGAAAAGCCCAGGACATATCTGGCTTCGCTGGTGATGTCTACCAAATATTTAAAGAATTAATGCCAGTTCTTCATAAACTTTTGCAAATAATAAAAGAGGAGAGAGCATATCATAATTCATTATTTCAGGACGGTAATTTCCTACTATAAAACTAAGACATAGATATCACAAGAAAAGAACTACAGACAAGTATCCTTATAAATATAAAAACAAAATTTCTCAACCCAAAACCAGCAAACTAAATCCTTCAAATATATAAAAGACTTTTATGCCATGACCAAGTGTAATTTATCACAGTAGTGCAAGGTTGACCCAACATATGAAAATCAATAATATAATGCACTCTAATAATGCTTTCTGATTATAAAGTTATGTTGCTATAATTTGAGATACTTTTTAAATGGTATGATCTAATTTTAATTCTTTAAACCAGTATTTATGATGCACAGAAATGAATCCAAAAGGCTACGTACCAAGACACTATGAGTGGTAATCTTGGGAGAGTGGTGGTGCAGATGATTTTCATTAAAATGTTGGTTTTTATAGAATTTCATAAGGATAGAATTCACAGACCATATAATCCACCCAAAGTGTACAGTTGTGTATTGAATGGTCTTTAGTGGAGCTGAACAAGCATCACCACCAACTAATTCCAGAATATTTTCAGCACTCCCAAAAAGAACCTTTCTCCCATTAGAAGTCACTCTCCATTTACTCCTTCCCTAGACAACCACGAATCTGCTTTATGTTTTCATGGATTTGCCCATTCTGGAAATATGCTACATACTTAATATTATATAATATGTGCCTTTTGTGTCTGCTTTGTTTCATGTAGCATAATGTTTATGAGGGCCAGCCATGTTTCAGCATGTATCAGTACCTCATTCCTTACTATGGCCAAATAACACTCCATTGTAAGGATATGCCACAGTTTGTGTGTCCATTCATCAGCAGTTGAACATTTGAGTTGTTTCCTCTTCATGGCCACTATTAATAATGCTGCTGTGAGAATTCACATACAAGTCTTTGTGTAGATAGGGGTTTTCATTTACATTGGATATACAGTAGGCATGTGTTTAAGAAACTGCTACAGACCGGTGCCACAGCTCACTTGGCTAATCCTCCACCTGCGGCACCAGTACCCTGGGTTCTAGTCCCGGTTGGGGCACCAGATTTTGTCTCAGTTGCTCCTCTTCCAGTCCAGCTCTCTGCTGTGGCCCAGGAAGGCAGTGGAGGATGGCCCAAGTGCTTGGGCCCTGCACCCGCATGGGAGACCAGGAGGAAACACCTGGCTCCTGGCTTTGGATCGGCGCAGCGCGCCGGCCATAGTGGCCATTTGGTGGGGGTTAACCAATGGAATGAAGACCTTTCTCTCTGTCTCTTTCTCTCTATCTAGCTCTGCCTGTCAAAAAAAAAGAAAAGAAAAGAAAGAAATTGCTACAGTTTCCAATGTGATTGTAAATCTTATTTAACTTTCTCATCAACAATGTATGAAAGTTATAATGGTGCTACAGCCTCTCCAACATTTGGTTTGATTCATCTTTTTAATTTTAACCTTTCTCATAATGGTATTTCATTGTGGTTGAAATTGCATTTGCTGGATGACTAGTGAGGTTGAGTGCCTTTTCATGTATTTATTACATATTAATACAGGTACACCTCATTTTACTGCCCTTTAGAGATATTGTACTTTTTTTTTCTTCCACAGGCAGAGTTAGACAGTGAGAGAGAGAGACAGAGAGAAAGTTGTTCCTTCCGTTGGTTCACCTTCCAAATGGCCGCTACGGCTGGTGTACTGTGCCAATTCAAAGCCAGGAGCCAGGTGCTTCCTCCTGGTCTCCCATGCGCGTGCAGGGCCCAAGCATTTGGGTCATCCTCCAATGCCTTCCCAGGCCACCGCAGAGAGCTGGCCTGGAAGAGGAGAAACCGGGACAGAGTCCGGCGCCCCAACTGGGGCTAGAACCCAGGGTGCCGGCACCACAGGTGGAGGATTAGCCAAGTGAGCCACAGCCCTGGCCAATATTGTGCTTTTTAAAAAGTGAAGGTTTGTATCAACCTTGCATCATGTCAAGCCTCTGGTGCCATTTTTCAAATAGTACGTGATCCCTTTGTGTCTCTGTTTCCCATATTGGTAATTCTTGCAATATCTAAAAACATTCACTTTTATTATATCTGTTATGTTGGTCCATGGTTAGTGATGTTTGATGGTACACTGTAATTGCTTTGGGGCACCATAACTGTGGGCAAAATTAACTGATACATGCTGTGGTGTTATAACTGCTCCACTGGCCACCATTCCCATGGCTCCCTATCCTCAGACCTCCCTATTCTGTGAGATACAACAATAATGAAGTTAGACCACTAGAAACCCTAGAATGCCTGTAAGTACAGACGTAAATGAAAGGAAGAGTTATGCATCTCTTACTTTGAATCAAAACTAGAAATGATTTAAATTAGTGAGGAAGATGTGTCATGGAAGCCGAAAGATGCCTAAAACTAGGCTTTTTGCACCAAATGGCCAAGTTGTGAATGCAAAGGAAAAGTTCTGGAAGGAAATTAAAAGTGATATTCTAGTAATGCATGAATGATAAGAAAGTGAAACAGCCTTATTTTTGATAAGAGAAAGTTTTAATGATCTGGATTGATGATCAAACCAGCTACAACATTCCCTTAAAGCCAAAGCCTAATGCAGAGAATATTCTAATTCTCTTCCATTGTATGAAGGCTGAAAGAGGTGAGGAAGTTAAAGGAAAAAAAATTGAAGCTAGCAGAGGATGGCTCGTGAGGTCTAAGTAAAGAAGCCATCCCTGTAACATAATTGTGCAAGTCGGAGCAGCAAATATTGATGTAGAAGCTGCAGTGTGTTATCCAGAAGATCTAGCTAAGATAGTTGGTGAAGGCAGATGCACTAAACAACAGACTTACAGGACATAATAAACGGCTTCCTATTGAAAGAAGATGGCATCTAGGTCTTAGATAGTGAGAGGAAGTCAATGCCTGGCATCAAACTTCAAAGGACAGACTGACTCGCCTGTTAGAAGCTAATGAAGCTGGTTACTTTAAGTTGAAACCAATGGTCATTTACCTTTGAAAAAATCTTAGGACTCTTAAGAATTATCTTAAATCTATTCTTTTGTGTTCTATAAATGGAACAACAAGCCTGGATGATAGCACATCTGCTTACAACATGGTTTACTGAATTTTTTTAAAAAAAAGATTTATTTATTTATTTGAAAGGCAGAATGAGAAAGACAGATATCTTCCATCTGCTGGTTCACTCGCCAAATGCCAGCAACAACCTGGGCTATGCCAGGCTGGAAACAGGAGAGAGGCACTCCATCTGATATTCCCAGGGGGTGGCAGGAACCCAAGTACTTGGGCATCACCTGCTACCTTCCAAGGCACTTTAGCAGGAAGCTGGATTGGAAGTGAAGGAACCAGGACTCAAGTGGGCACTGCAATGTGGAATGTGGACATTCCAAACAGTGGCTTAGTCCACTGTGTCACAATGTCTGCTCCTTGTTTACTGAATATTTTAAGCCAACTCTTAAGGCCTACTTCTCAGAAAAAAAAATCTTCAAAAATATTATTGCTAATTGATAATGCTCTCAAGAGCTCCATAGAGATGTATGAGATTAATGTTGTGTCAGTGCCTGCTAATGCAACATCCACCTGCCAGCCCGTAGATCAAGCAGTAATTTTGACTTTCAAGTTTTATTATTTAAGAAAAAACATTATGTCAGGCTATAGCTGCCATAGATAGTGATTTCACTGATGGAGTTGAGTCAATTGAAAACCTTCTGGAAATGATTAACTATTCTAGATTCCATTAAGAACAGCTGTGATACATGAGGTAAGTCAAAATGTCAACACTCACAGGAGTTTGGAACAAGTTTATTGCAAACTTTCTGAATGACTTTGAAGGATCCAAGACTTCAGTGAAGACAGTAACTGCGTATGTGGTGGAGACAGCAAGAGAACTCCAGAGACGTGGAGACTGCAGAGGCTGGCTGAATTGCTGCAATCACACGATGAAATGGCAGCCAATGAGGGGTCATTTCTTATGGATAAGCAAAGAAAGTGGTTTCTTGAGATGGAATCCACTCCTGGAGAAGATGCTGTGAATATTGTTGAAATGACAAAAAAGAATTTGTTACATAAACTTAGGGGATAAAGCAACACCAGGGTTTGAGAGGTTTGAGTCAATTTTGAAAGTTTTACTGTGAGTAACATGCTCTTAAACAGCATAGCATGCTGCAGGGACTCTTTCATGAAAGGGGCAGTCAATCAATGTGGCAAGTGTCATTCTTGTCTTATTTTATGTAATTGCCACAGCCACCCTGTGGCATGTTCCATTCATGTTGTTGCAAATGACAACTGCTGATCATTCAGCAGTCAGCAACATCAAGGACAGATCCTCCTCCAGCAAAAGGATTGCAACTTGTTGAAGACATAGATGATTCTTGGAATTTTTACAAATATTTTTACCAGTAAAATATTTTTTATCAACAAAGAATTTAGCTTCTTCAAATTCTTATTTTTTTTTTTTTTTGACAGATAGAGTTAGACAGTGAGAGAGAGAGAGACAGAGAGAAAGCTCTTCCTTCCATTGGTTCACTCCCCAAATGGCCGCTACGGCCGGAGCTATGCTGATCCGAAGCCAGGAGCCAGGTGCTTCCTCCTGGTCTCCCATGCAGGTGTAGGGCCCAAGCACTTGGGCCATCCTCCACTGCCTTTCCGGGCCACAGCAGAGAGCTGGATTGGAAGAGGAGTAACCAGGACTAGAACCCAGCGCCCACATGGGATGCCGGCACCGCAGGTGGAGGATTAACCAAGTGAGCCACAGTGCCAGCCCCTAACTTCTTTAAATTCTTAAATGAAAATGGTGCATATGTATAGGGTACTGTGTAATGGTTTACTACATGTGTACATTATAAGATATCCAACTAGGTCAAATGCATTTATCTTTCAAGCATTTGACATATATAGTGAAAGCATCCAAATCCCTATATTCTAAATAGAGCAATATATAGTACATTAATATTGTCTATAGTCACCCTATTATACGATAAAACTGCAGAACTTCTTACTTCTATTTACCTTGAATCTAGTACCCATCAACCACGTTTATTCACACCTCCCTCACCACTTCCCTCCTCAGCCTCTGTAAGCACCATTATATTTCTAACTTCTATGTGCTGTGTTATATTTTAGACCCTACATATGAGTGATATCATGTCACATATGCCTTTTTTGTGCTTGGCTTTTTTCACAATATAATCACCTCCTGTTCCATTCATGTTGTTGCAAATGACAAGATTTCTTCTTTTTACAGCTGAGTAATATTCTGTTGTGTAGATGTACCACATTTTCTTTACCCATTCATCATTGGATGGACACTTCGGCTGTTTCATTCCTTGGCTATTGTGAATATTACTGCAGTAAACATGGGAGTACAGAAGTCTCTTTGACAAACAAGTTGGGTTGAGTCTGACTGGTGACTTTTGACCTTCCTGTACCTGGTAGTTGTATCTTTCTCTGGATTTGAGAGGCTTTCTGTCATTAACTGAATATGCTTTCTACCCCTTTGACATTCTCAAGTCCCTCTTGTATACCAATAACTGTATATAATATTTGCTCTTTTCATGCTATCTCATATTTCTTATAAGCTTTCTTTATTCCTTTTTTAAAAAAGATTTATTTATTTATTTATTTATTTGACAGGTAGAGTTACAGACAGTGAGAGACAGAGAGACAGAGAGAAAGCTCTTCCTTCCGTTGGTTCACTCCCCAAATGGCTGCTACGGCTGGCGCTGCGCCGATCCGAAGCCAGGAGTCAGGTGCTTCTTCCTGGTCTCCCATGCGGGTGCAGGGGCCAAGCACTTGGGCCATCCTCCACTGCCTTTCCGAGCCACAGCAGAGAGCTGGATTGGAAGAGGAGCAACCAGGACTAGAACCTAGGGCCCACATGGGATGCCAGCACCACAGGCAGAGGATTAACCTCGTGCACCACAGCGCCGGCCCCTCTTTATTCCTTTTGATTCAATTTTTTCTTCTCCAACTGTGTATTTTCAAAAAACCTGTATTCAAGTTTACTGATTCTTCTGCTGGGTCTATTCTGTTGTTGATGCCTCCCATTACATTTTTAATTTGACTTGGTGTACTTGTCAGTAAAAGGATTTCTGCTTGCTGTTGTATAATTAGTTTCATCTCTATCAAATCTGTCAGCATGTTGAATCGTTTCTCAGTGTTCCTTTGAATTTTGTGGAGTTTCATTAAAATGACTGTTTTGAAATGCTCAATAAGTATTTGGAAATTTCTGGCACCTCATTTTGCTCGTTAGGTGAGGTCATGATTCCCTGGAAGTTCTTTTTTTTTAAGATTTATTTATTTATTTGAAAGTCAGAGTTACACAGGGAGAGGAGAGATAGAGAGAGAGGTCTTTCAACCAATGGTTCACTCCCCAATTGGCTGCAACGGCTGGAGCTGCGCTGATCCGAAGCCAGGAGCCAAGAGCTTCCTCCAGGTCTCCCACACGATGCAAAGACTTGGGCCATCCTCCACTGCTTTCTCAGGCCATAGCAGAGAGCTGGATTGGAAGTGGAGCAGCCGGATCTCGAACTGGTGCCCATATGGGATGCCGGCGCTTCAGACCAGGGCATTAACCCGCTGCACCACAGCACCAGCCCCACCCTGGAAGTTCCTGATGCTTGTTGGTGTACAACATCATCTGTGCATTAAAGGATTAGGTGTAGTAATCTGGCTTTTTTTGTGGCTGTCTTCTAGAAATTTTAAGCAGTTTCATTATTTTCTCTGAGCCTATGGAGACTTCTGATATTTCAGCAATAGATAGAACCCTAAGTTATGGTTTGCCCCAGGTCTGTTGTTGATAATGTTTTTACTGATTGAGTCTTACAATATTCCCCAAACTCAAATTTGTCCCAAATCTGTAGTTGATGTGTTATTCAGTATGTACTGGGGAAGCACCTAAAAGGGGGTAGTCCATCCCTACATGCCTCTTTCCAGGCCAGTAGTAAGCTCAGACTCCTTTTCCTATGCCCCTGAGTGCCACAGCTAGATCACATGCAGAGCCCTCAGCCCACCAAAACCAGTGCCACATGGGGGTATAACCAAAGCTCACCCAGCCGTGGTCCTCTGCTAAGGTGTGTTCATTGCCCAGTGCTGTACCTATCAGCCACTGGTGATGTTGGCTTATATATGAGACTGCTCAACGAGGACCACAGGCCTCTGCTGAAGCAGGTCCAGAGGCTCTGTGCAGGCACTGGCCTGGGACACAGACGGTTAGGATCTGCTCAATGCTGGGTTTCTTTCAGTCAGGTACTGAATTCCAAAACAATCCTGTGACATTGCTATTTGCCCAAAATTGTAGTGTGGGTGATACAGAAAGCCCCTTAGCTATTTAGGCAGACCCTGGTGGCTAACACCTGAGTCTCAACTCACCATGCCTTGTCCCACCCTGGGGGTGCACACCAGAGCTGCAAGAGGCTGGTGGTTACGTATGCCAAACAAGGCTGTCTCACCAAGGAGCAGGTGTCCACCTGATATTGGGGCAAGTCTACAGACTCTATCTGTCCCCACGTGACTCCCAGTGGAAAGCATTAGGATTTATCCAGAATTGGCCTTTTCCAGCCCAGAATTGAGTACCACAAGAGAGACATATGGTCCCTTGCTGTCTGCTTAAGTTTGACAGAAAAATGATAAAGACAGATCTCTGGCCATCCAAAACAGCCTCAGCCTGGTCACATCTGAGTCTAACAGTCACAGGTCCTCACATAAAGATAGATAGATAGATAGATAGATAGATAGATAGATAGATAGATAGATAGATTTATCAGAGAGAGAGAGAGAGAAACAAGATCTTACATCCACTGGGTCACTCCCCAGATGGCTGCAAGAAGCCAGGAGCCAAGAGCTTCTTCCAGGTCTCATGTGGGTAGCAAGGGCCCAAGAACTTGGGCTATTTTCTACTACTTTTCCCAGGCTGTTAGCAGGTAGATCAGAAGCAGAGCAGCCAGGACTTGAACTAGTGTCCATACAGGATGCCAACTTTGCAGGTGGTGGCTTTACCTGTTTGTTACATTCTATATGGAAGTATATGCTGCTTTAAAGCCAGCACTCACCATGTGACACAGACCAATCAGATGGAATAAATCTGTGCAGTGATCTTCTATCTTCCTTTCTCTTTTCTACTGTGAATACAGATGTAAGATCCAGAAATGGTGCAGCCATCTTTAAATCAAGTGATAATAAAACACCAAATTTGCCAAGGATGGTGAAATGGAAGGAAAACAGGAAACATGGATGTTGACAACTTCCTGAGCTCCAGAAGGGAGGAACTCCTAACTTCTTAGTTAAAAGAAAGCTATGCACCCTGATTTGTCTGAATTACTGCTGGTTGGGTATTCATTTACTTGCAGTCAAAAATTTGTTATTTTTAGAACTTGATATTTATACATTCATTCATCTATCAATCCATAAGCATGTGTTAAACACCAACTGAGTGCCAGGCACTGTTTACAGCAGAGTTTTTCGATAGGGATGTTATTATATTTAATTAGCATTTTAAACACTTATGGCATGGTCTTGATAGTGTCACAACAACTGGGGGCTCCTGGCACTTAGTGGTTGGCTAATGGGAAGACAATATTTCTTAGAGGTATGAGACAGTCCCATGCAGTAATAATTGTTCTACATCTTGCATACTTCTCCATGCCTACCAAAGACATACACTTAGCTGAAAAGGATGTTGTTAATAATCTGAACTTGGAATGTAGCTTCATTTTATAAATAAATACAAACCATTTTCTGCATATGTTTAATAGATGTAAATATTCCATGAAAATTCTTATTATAACCTACCATAACTTACTCCACATTTCAAGTAGCAATGCTACATAAATAAGGATTTGTTCACTTATTTTTTTTATTTGGAAGGAAGAAAAAGAGAGAGATCTTCCATCTCTGCTGGTTCACTCTCCAAATGCTCATAACAGTTGGGGCGGGGCCAGGCCAAAGCCAGGAGCCAAGAACTCCATCCAAGTTTCTACATGGGTGGCAGGAACCCAAGTACCCAGGTCATCATCTCCTGCCTCCCAGGCAAATTAGCAGGAAGCTGAATTGGAAACAAAGGAGCCAGGTCTTTAACTGGTATGACAATATAAGATGCAGATGTCCCAAGCAGATGCTTACTCTGCTGCATGCCCATCCCTACATATGGTTTTGTATCAAATCACAATTTTAGCTGTCTTGTTTACACTGATTCTACATACAGGTGCAAGCACCTGACTATGTTATTCTGTCTACTTGTCACACCTAGATATTTATCTGTTGAAGTGAATACTATTTTATTCTAAACAACTTTGCTTTTCAATATTGCCTTATATTATAATTAGGCATTATGCTGGTTTTTGAAATAAGTTATATTATCTATTAATTCAACAAAAGAATTCTAAGTCAATCTTATTTCTATTACAAAAAGTAAACTTGGCTTTCAAAAAAGTGAAAATCACTAGTTTTTATAGTAATCCCATATCTGTAAGAAATTGTTAGTATTTAATTATTGCTATTTAAAATGATAAGAAAATGGCTAAAGGCAAAGAAAACCCCTAGTTGTTTGTAAAACTTGGCCCTCAGCAAGGATTCCCTGTCTGCAGTTTTTTTTTTTTTTTTTTGGGGGGGGTGCTTAAAATGAAGAAACTTTTATTTGCATAAACTCCATTGTTTCCATATTGTACATCTGCTTGTCTATCCATTCAACTAATCAATAAATTCAAATTTATTGGTCATTTATTTTGTGTCAGACATAATGTTAAAGGTGAACAATGGAGAATATCAATGATGAATAAGACTTGGCTTAACAAATATTTCTCTTTTTAAAGATTATTTTATTTATCTGAAAGGCAGAGAGAGAGAGAGAGAATCCTCCACCCATTGGTTCACCCTCCAAATGGCTGTAACTGCCAGGGCTGTGTCAGGTGGGAGCCAGCAACTCCATCCTGGTCTCCCACGTGGGTGACAGAGCCCAAGGAAGCTGGATCAGAAATGGGGCCATCGACACTCAACCAGTACTCTGATATGGAATGCTAGTGTCGCAAGCAGTGACTCAACCAACTGCACCACAATGCCAGCTCCTTAGCAAATATTTCTATGGAACACCCTGACAGTAAAGGTGACTGAAGGAGAATGGGGAGTGAAGTTTTGTTTGAGATACTGCTGGTGGCGGCAGTGTATCATAACTTGAATTATCTCCCCATGATATCCCTCAATATTTGTCTCAGGGCTTTTCTTTTAGTTAAAAATTCATGCACAAGGCAGGCACTGTGGCATAGTGGATAAAGCCGCCGCCTGCAATACCGGCATCCCATATGGGCACCGGCTCGAGTCCCAGCTGCTCCACCTCTAATCCAGCTTTGTGCTATGGTCTGGGAAAGCAGTGCCCTGCACCTGCATGAGAGACCTGGAGGAAGCTCCTGGCTCCCAGCTCCCGGCTTCGGATTGGCTCAGTTCTGGTTGTGTGGCCACCTGGGGAGTGACCCATGTCTGCAGGGTTGTAATGTCTGAAGTCATCCTTTTTGGGTCTTTGCCTCAACTCATATTGGCTTCACTGGGCAGCAAAAATTCCTGCCTCCCTCCCTGCTTATGGTGCCTGCTGGGAGAAGTTGTAAAATCATCTTTCCAAGAACTTGGCCTTATTTCCTTGAAGTCTGATGCTTTTCTCCTAAAGGGGAGAACACTAGTAAGAAGGACCCATTGACTTATAGATGGGAGGAGAAACATGCCTTGTCTAAGTTTATACAAAATGAAGCTAGAACTCAAATCTGAATTTTCTGACTCTCAAGGCAAAATAAGTTTCCACTAGTGTATGTTTTATAGTTTGAAGAAAGATTGGAAGATGAGAATATATGTATGCACTCAGGAAGATCTCTCTCTCTATCTCTCTCTCTTTCAGAATTTAGTAACTTTAAAAATTTGCTCACCAGAAGAAACAAAAGCAAGTGAGATTACATCAAACTAAAACCTCTGCACAGCAAAGGAAACCAATAAAAGAGTGAAGAGACAACCTATGAAAGAAAATATTTGCCTGGCCTAATGGTTAAGGTGTCAGTTGGGATGCTCTTATCCCACATCGGCACACTTGGCTTTGAAGGTTGGCTCTGGCTCCAAATTCCAGCTTCTTGCTGAAGACACTGGGAGGAACATAATCATATTCCTGCCATTCATATGGTACCCCAGGTTTGAGTTCTCTACTCATGGCTTGGCCCCTTGTCAAGGTTATTGTGGGCATTTTGGAATGAACCAGCAGAATGGAACTCTGTTACTCCCTCTGCCTCTCAAATTTTTTTAAAAAATTAATCGAATATATGAGAAACTCTATTCAATAGTAAGAAAATAAATACCCCAATTTAGAAGTGGGCAAAAGTCTTGAATAGATGTTTTTCTTTTTTTTAAAAAAAGATTTATTTTATTTATTTGAGAGACAGAATTACAGAGAGAGGTGGAGACAGAGAGAGAGGTCTTCTATCTTCTGGTTCACTCCCCAGATGGCCACAACAGCTGGAGCTGCGCCGATCCGAAGCCAGGAACCAGGAGCTTCCTCCAGGTCTCCCACATGGGTTCAGGGGCCTAAGGACTTGGGCCATCTTCTACTTCTACTGCTTTCCCAGGCCATAGCAGAGAGCTGGATTGGAAGAGGAGCAGCCAGGACACAAACCAGCGCCCACATGGGATGCCGGCACTTCAGGCCAGGGCGTTAACACACTGCGCCACAGCGCTGGCCCCCTTTTTTTTTTTTTAAGATTTTATTTATTTTATTTGAGAGGTAGAGTTACAGACAGTGAGAGGGAGAGACAGAGAAAAAGGTCTTCCTTCCATTGGTTCACTTTCCAAGTGGCCGCAACGGCCGGAATTGTGCTGATCTGAAGCTAGGAACCAGGGGCTTCTTCCCAGTCTCCCTTGTGGGTGCAGGGGCCCAAGGACTTGGGCCATCTTCTACTTCTTTCCAAGGCCATAGCAGAGAGCTGGATTGGAAGTGGTGCAACTGGGACTAGAACCGGTGCCCATATGGGATGCCAGCACTGCAGGTAGAGGATTAACCTCCTGCGCCACAGTGTCGTCCCCTGAATAGATGTTTTTCAAAAGAAGACCTGCAAATGGCCAACAGTTATATGAAAAAATACTCAGCATCACTAATTATCAAGGAAATGTGAATTAAAATCCAATGAAATATTGCCACAAACAATAGAGGGGTTCCTGAACAATTTAAAAAAATTATCTTATGATTCAGCAATTCCATTACATGAATGTGTAGGGGTGGGTGTTGAGGTACAGTAAGTTTAGCTGCCAATTGTGATGCCCACATCTCATATTGGAGTGCCTGGTTTGATCCCTGGCTTCTCCACTCCTGATTCAGCTTCCTGCTAATCTTCATCCTAGGAGGCAGCAAGTGATATCTCAAGTACTTGGGATATCACATGGGAAATCCAGATGAAGTTCTTGGCTCCTGGCTTCAGTCTAGTTCAGCCTTGACCATTGTGGGCATTTGGCAAGTGGGCCAGCATATGGAAAATCTTTCTTTCTTTCTTTCTCTCTCTCTCTCCTGTTCTCTCTCCCCTGTTCTCTCTCTATCCCCTCCTTCTTTCTATTGCTGTGTCTTTCAAATAAATAAAAGTAAATAAAAATTTTTAAAATACATCTGTTGACTCCTAGTTTCCTCTTCTATTCACTGGGTTATAATTCTTTATGCTTTTTATTTTTATGATCAAACTTGCTCTAATTTGATAAGCACCTGTTCAAGATGGCTTCTGTGTCCTATTGATGGATTGTAAATGTTCCGTGAACAGAGTTAGAGGGTAATCCTCCACAGGTCTCTCAGGTTTCCGCACATCTTGCAAGCAGACGCAGCAAATATTTTTCTGGATCATTTTCATAAGGATGACTTCTCACTATGAAAGTTCATCTTTCCTAAGCTCAGAGTTCTTCTGCTTGGTCTATAGCTGTGTCCACTGATCTTACTACCTTCACATTTTGAGTGTTAATTCTTGTTAATAGTACTAGATATTAATCTCAACAATGCAAATTCACTGCAGGTGCAGCTTGCATCTCTATGTTTTGCGGAAGAGTAGGGAGGCTAAGGGAAGCAATGCAAAGACGAAGCTCCTGCTGTTTGCTATACCATGATATCATGACTAACAAAGTTCTCTATACAAGCCCAGAAATTTCGTTGTTTCTGTGGGTATCAGTGAAATCATAGCAAGCTAACTTGTAAGTTTGTGAGTAAACTAAACTCCTTGACTCTTCACAAATCTTAACAAACGCTTTCTAGAAAGATATTTTTGGACTATCTTGAACTTTTGATGCTGCAGGCCTGCAATCAGCTGTTTCTTTAATGAGGTACTTTGAGTAAAACACGGCATTTAAAAGCCACCTCTTGTGTTACATATGTTCCTTACTGTTAGTATGTCACTGTTCCTGGTCCCTCTTCATGGATATGGATAGCTATCCACACATGCACATGTGGAAACACACACAGAGTTGTCACTATGTTTTACTTGTATCTCTATGTGCTAGAAACCAAGAGTTCACACCAATGCCTCCAATACTAATACAACATCATAGGGTTTATTCTAATTTCTTTTTCTGTGTTTATACTTGCCTGCTCCAGCAGCAATAAGGCTGGCTTCCATTATCTTTGAAATATTTGTTTAGTTAATTCTCCCCTGTCTTGACTCTCCGAACTCTGCTGCCACTCCCTCTTCCATATACCTGTGCTTTCCTCTAAATGATCAGCTCCGATTCTGTATTCCATGCTGGTGCCACATTGACAATGGCCCCCTCCCATCAACGTGGCAGAGTGAAGGGCAGACAGTGATGTTCTAGGTTCTGTAGAAGTAGACTCTGAGCCAGAGTTTAATGTGAATGGCATTTATTAGGAATCCACATGTGGAAATAAGGGGAAGGACATGTGACTGAGCAGACAGATAACCTGAATTATAATAAAGTCCTGGCAAAGTCTTGACTAACCACCCTGGGCATTTATTAATGCTTTCTACTTTCATGTTCAAACTTGAACATATACATACACACACAAACACACACACACACATACAATTGTTACGGACAGAATATTTGTATCTACCCAAAAGTCATGTTGAAATCCAATTCCCAGTGTGATGTATTTGGAAGGGACTTTGGGAAGTGATTAGGTCATGAGAGTGAATCCTAATGAGTGGTTCAGTGACCTTCTAAGAAGAGGCTAGAGAGCCAACTTGTTCTTTCCTATCACGTGAAGACATGATGAGAAATCAGCATTCTGTAATCCAGAACAGGGCCCACACAAGAGCCCAGCCACGAAGACAGCCTGATCTAAGTTTTCAACCTCCAGAACTGTCTGAAATAAATCTCTGTTGTTTATAAACCACTTACTCTGTGGTACTCTGTTATAGCAGTCGAAACTAAGACAACAATCAGAGTTGTTTTATACCCATCTAAACTGGTTGGGCATTTATTCGCGGATCTTGGCCAGTTCCTGGGGTAGCTAACAACAGAGACTGGTAGAAGAACCTTGTCTACTTATCTGTTAGATCTTTCTCCATGGTTAATTGTCTCTGGTGAGTATCCATATGTGTTAAAAAGATTTTCTCACCTCTATTTATTTCCACCCCTATTTATTCAAACAACTTCCACATCATTGGCTCATTCTTTCGATCTTTGATCTTTCATGAGCCCATGCCCATGAGTCTGGGTTTATTGTAACAACAGCCACTTCTCATTTTACACAAAGTGGATAAACAAGTGAATCACCCCAGAATATCAATTAGAAAGATTTTCTTAGCTTCTGGTTTTCAAAGCCACATCAGAATGAGGCTGTACTACAGTTGCTTCCATTCTTAAGGACCCATACATTGAGCTGATCTTCATGTAAATCACACCTGGAGTTTGTGCCCTTCCATCAGCTGCTCATAAGCAATTCACACAAAGATCTTAGGTGAAGGAGAGGTGCTGGAGCATAGTTGTGAAAGTCATGAGGGTCTGGGCTATCTGCTTTTACTGTGTCTTTAGGGCTCTCTTGTCTTTCTCATGTTTATCTTACAATAAACCATTACAGGCTTCAAGCAACCTTGTGACTTGGAGACTCTTTGCACACCCACCTCATGATGGGCAGTTCTAGAGGCATGCTCATGTGGTGTCTTATGGTCAGGTATTCCAGCTCTACCAAGGCCCAGCAGTACACCTAGAGTGGTTTGCTTTCTTTCCTTCCTTTCTTCAGTTTTTAAAAAATATTTATTTATTTGAAAGTCAGAGTTATATATAGGCAGAGGCAAAGAGAGAGAGGTCTGCTCTGATTCACTCCCCAGATGGCCTCAATGGCCAGAGGTGCCCCAGTCCAAAGCCAGGAGCCAGGAGCTTCTTCCAGGTCTCCCATGCAGGTGCAGGGGCCCAAGGACTTGAGCCATCTTCTACTGCTTTCCCAGGCATAGCAGAGAGCTGGATTGGAAGTGGAGCAGCTGCAACTTGAACTGGCATCCATATGGGCCAGCACTGTAGGCAGCGGCTTTACCCACTACGTTACAGTGCCAGCCCCTTTTCAATTTTTTGAAGTATACCAACAGAATTTTTCTTGCTTCAGAATCTCAGAGGCCTGAACTGGTTATTCTTAAATTGGAGCTTGTGATAAGCCACTTTAATCCATTATCTCTAATACCACAATCTCTGCAGTGTCTTGTGGCTTAAGCAGGAGGGTTGCCTACGATTCATTTTAGATTTGTTGCCTAAACCCTCTCTTCCACTTGGACTTTCTCAAGACTCTCATCATTCCTTGTCCTCTGGTGTATGGACTGGAGAAGTATTCCTGAGTGTAGAATATGCTATTTCCTGAATTGAGGCCAGCCTATCAGGGAGAGGAGATCCATCTTTTAGTGGGAAGTACAAGATGTAATGATTTGTCTTTACTTTGAAAGGCATACTCTTGACTACAGGACCCCTAAATTTTACTTACGTGCCAGGCCCCTGGTTCTTTAAGGGTTTATTGCATGTTTAATGGAGCATGTGCATCTTATTAACTTCTGTATGTGCTAGCCACTTCTTACACATTAGTCCCATTAGGTCATTATGAAGTTTTGTGGGATTTTCAGATGGGCTAGATCTCTCTGTTTTGTATTTGTATAGGAAATAGGAGTATTAACACAATTTGGGACAAAAATAAGAGTAAGTGCTGTTACCCATTCCATGTGAATTCAAACTCTTCCTGATCTTACTAGTATTTGTTTTAAATTGCATTTATTTTCATTTTATTGGAAAGGCAGAGATATGGAGAGAGAGAGAGAAAGACACAAATAGATCTTTCATCCATTGACTCGCTCCCCAAATGCCCTCTTTTTTTTTTTATTTGACAGGTAGAGCTATAGACAGTGAGAGACAGAGACAGAGAGAAAGGTCTTCCTTCCATTGGTTCACTCCCCAGATGCTCTCAATGGCCAGGGCAGGGTCAGGCTACAACCAGGAGCCCAGAACTCATTCCAGCTCTCTCACGTGGGTGCACATCAACAGAAAGCTGCATTGGAAGCGGAGTAGCTGAGACTCCGACTAGGCACTCCAATATGGGATGCAGGCATCCCAAGCAGTGACTTAGCCACTGCACCACATGCCCATCCCTTTCTTTCATTTTCTGATCAGAACATAAAAGAATACTTATGCCAAGTCAGCAGCTCTGTGCCTTCTACCTGAAACCATGCTAATCTGCTGTGGCTAAGAAACTGCACCTATGTAGCATTGTGGTCACATTTAAGGGACTGCTTATTAAGTTCACAGTAAACTTGACATTTTTCAGGATCAAAATGGTTTATTCTGGGCTCAGATTGGCAAATTAAACAAAGATATGATAGAGTCAATCATCCTTACCTCCCTTAAATCCTTAAAAGTAGCACTAATTTCTGCCCTCTGGATTGTAATGTTTTTGATCCTTACATGATGTATTAGTCTATATGTGCTGCTTTATCAAAACACAATAAACTGGGTAATTTATGATCAGTAAAAACTTATTTTCTTACAGTTCTGGATGCTAGGCAGTGTTCTACTTTCTCTAATGTTTGCCCTAGTCTTTGTATAACAGAGTTGTTTTGAAAAAAAAACAAAAATGTTTCTTTAAAACTTTTTGAGAGAGAGTGCTCCCATCCACTGGTTCACTCCTCAAATGTTCACAACAGCCAGCGCCGTGGCTCACTTGGCTAATCCTCTGCCTGTGACGCCAGCATCTCATATGGGTGCTGGGTTCTAGTCCCAGTTGCTCCTCTTCCAGTCTAGCTCTCTGCTGTGGCCCAGGAAGGCAGTGGATGATGGCCCAAGTGTTTGGGCCCCTGCACCTACGTCAGAGACCAAGAAGAAGCACCTGGCTCCTGGCTTCGGATCAGTGCAGCGCCAGCTGTAGCAGCCATTTGGGGGGTGAACCAATGGAAGGAAGACCTTTCTCTCTGTCTCTTTCTCTCTCACTGTCTAACTCTGCCTGTCAAGAAAAAAAATGTTCACAACAGCAGGCTCGGCTGGAGCCAAAGCTGGGAGCCAGGAAACCAATCAAGGTCTCCCACAGTGGTGGCAGGAACCCAACTACTTGAGCCTCTACTGCTGCATCCCCAGATCTGTGTTAGAAAGAAACAAGTTAGGAGCCAGAGCTGAGTGTTAAACCTAGGCATTTGCATGTAGGATGCTGGCATCTTAACTGCTAGGCTAGTAGCCCAACTAAGTTACTTTGGTTCTACATTTAATCTTTTCCTATTATTGTGATTAAGAAAAAAAATGTTCTCTGTGTCTGAATGTGTATGGTGCACACATGTGTATATACACACCATTGAAGTACACATGCATCTAAATTTCCCTTGGGAAGCATCAAATTTTTACACTGATTAGATACACAGGGGGTAGTAAAACAGGAAGGTATGGAGAGACCAACTTGTACTATTTACTATACATTGTCTAAATGCATTTTATAAATATTTTCATGACATTTCAAAGTGTTAGAAAAAGTGAAAGGATCATTGCCTCAGGGGGAGAGAACTGTAAGGAGAAAGCCCTTGGCAATGTTCTTAATTCCTAAGAGGTTTGACCTCACTGGCCTTGGTCTAGGGCCATTGAGTATTTGTCCAGTGAATTATTGCCCTGCCTCCAGAGAAGATGGGAATGAGGACAGGGCTTACAAACTGTAAGCAGCCATGCTCTTTCATGCTTCCTTTAGAAGGGGCCTAAGGGACTTGGGGTTTCAGCTCAACCCAGAGGCAATAAAACCCAGCTCAACTCAGGAACTACAGTAGAAGGGTATGACACTGGGTACCTGCTATAAAAAGGCCATCGGCAGGGTGTGCTCTGTGAGTGACCCCATGGGAGGAGAAGAATCTGCCGCAACAACTCCTCTCAGCGTTTTGGAACATTAGCAGGGTAGGAAAGAGTCAAATAATCTATAAATAAAGCCAGGTTTTTGTCCATAACAGGAGTTGCCTACACATTTAACAAAGGTATTTAGGATAATGCATTCATTCTCTGTAACATTCTGCTGTAACTAACTACCAGAAATTTGGTGCCTTCAGACAACAGCAATGTATTCTTTTACAGTTCTGGAGGCAAGAAACCTGGAGCCAGTTTTAGTAGGCAGAAATCAAGGTGTCTGTGTTCTCCCCCACCCCTGCCTTGGCCACGAGGCTCTAGAGGAAAATCCATTCCTCAGCTCTTGAGTTGCTGGAGGCTGTCACTGTTTCTCAACTTGGTGCCACATCACTCCAATCCTTCCTGTGTCTTCACAGCATCTCTTCTGTATGTGGATGAGATCGCGCTCCACCTCCCTTCTGTACAGACCCTGTGATTATACCTAGGGCCTACCCAGATAATGAAGGATAATCTCCCCATCTTAAGATCCTTAACTTAATCACACCTGCAAAGAACCTTTATCCTTATAAGTTCATATTTATAGGCTCCAGAGATTAGGACCTGTCTAGTCTACATCCTGTTGCTATAACTGAATATCTGAAACTAGGTAATTATAAAGGAAGGGAGTTTATTTTGGTTTATGGCTCTGGAGGTTGGAGGGTTGGGCAGCTGCATCTGGGGAGGGCTTGGGCTGCATCATAACACGGCATAAAAAGCCAAAGAGACAAAACACAAGGGGTGAACTTGCTTTATAAAAAGCTGCTCTCCATTCCCACAAAAGTGAGAACAGAGCTGTTGAGAAGAGCATTAGTCCCTCTTAACAACCTAATCAATTCTTTTTTTTTTTTTTTTTTTTTTTTTTTGGACAGGCAGAGTGGACAGTGAGAGAGAGAGAGACAGAGAGAAAGGTCTTCCTTTGCCGTTGGTTCAGGTTCCAATGGCCGCCACGGCTGGCGTGCTGTGGCTGGTGCACCGCACTGATCCGAAGGCAGGAGCCAGGTGCCTCTCCTGGTCTCCCATGGGGTGCAGGGCCCAAGCGATTGGGCCATCCTCCACTGCACTCCCGGGCCATAGCAGAGAGCTGGCCTGGAAGAGGGGCAACCGGGACAGAATCCGGCGCCCTGACCGGGACTAGAACCCGGTGTGCCGGCGCCACAAGGTGGAGGATTAGCCTATTGAGCCGCGGCGCCGGCCGAGCAACTCTCATTCTGAGTCTGCTGTGTTGACTGCTCCCGATGTTGGGACAGTCTCTCCTTTTTAATTCTATCTATCGTTATTACCAGACACTTGATCTTATTTATATGATCCCTTTAACACTTAATCCTATCTATATGATCAATTTAACACCAAATATGATCACTTTAACACTTAAGATGGCAATATTACTACCTAGCTTAATGGGATTTGGAGTTCCATGTCGAGTTTTTAGCTATACACTTAGAAGTAAGTCCATAGGAATTTGTGCAGAACTATATAGCTTTACAGTTACAAACGGCCTCCTCCTTCTCTTATTTCCACTCTTATTTTTTACTGGGATCAATTTTCAGTTGACTTTATACACATATAATTAATTTTATGTTAAGTAAATAGTTCAACCAATAGTATTAAGAAGAAAAAAAAAAAACACAAAAAAAACCTGTTCCTTGATGGTCAAGCCAAGGGCTGTTCAAGTCATTGCTTCTCAAAGTGTCAATTTCACTTCCACAGGATTCCTTTTAGATGCTCTGTTAGTTATCACAGATCAGGGAGAGCATACATTATTTGTCTTTTTGGGACTGGCTTATTTCACTAAGTATGATGTTTTCCAGATTCATTCATTTTGTTAAAAATGACTTTCATTTTTAACTGTTGTATAGTATTCCATGGAGTACATATCTCATAATTTCTTTATCCAGGCTTCAGTTGATGGACATTTAGGTTGATTCCATATCTTAGCTATTGTTTAGAATAACTTGAGAAGAATTGGAGTTCTTTAAATCTCTTGTAGAATTCAGCAGTGAAGCCATCTGATCCTGGGCTTTTCTTCGCTGGGAGGGTGTTTAGCACTGATTCAAATTCTTTTTTGGTAATGGGTATGTTTAGGTTTTCTATGTATTCATGGCTCATTTTAGGTAGATTGTATGTGTCCAAGAATCTACCCATTTCTTCTAGGTTTCCCATTTTGTTTGCATATAGCTCTTTGTAGTAATTCCTGATGATTCTTTTTATTTCTGTAGTGTCTGTTGTTACATTCTCTTTTTCATCTTGTTGATGAAAAAGAGATTTTTTGTTGATTTGGGTCTTCTCTCTCCTTTTTTTGGTTAGTTGGGCAAATGGTGTGAGTTTTGTTTATTTTTTCAAAAAAAACCCAGCTCTTTGTTTTTCTGATCTTTTGTATTTTTTTGTTGTTGTTTCAATTTTGTTTATTCTCTAATTTTAATTAGTTTTGGGTTTGGTTTGCTGTTGTTTTTCTAGATCCTTGAGATGCATGCATAGCTCATTTATTTGGTGTCTTTCCAATTTCTTAAAGTAGGCACCAATTGCTATAAACTTTCCTCTTAACACTGCTATTGCTGTATCCTATAAATTTTGATATGTTGTATTGTCATCTTCATTTGTTTCCAGAAATTCTTTGATTTTTCTGATTTCTTCTGTGACCCACTGTTCATTCAGGAGCATGCTGTTCAGTCTCCATGTGTTTGCATATATTCTAGAGATTCCTGAGTTGCTGATTTCCAGCTTCATTGCATTGTGGTCCGAGAAGATGGATGGTATACTATGATTTTTTTCGAATTTACAGAGACTTGCTTCATGGCCTAGTATGTGGTCAATCCTAGAGAAACTTCCATGCACTGGTGAGAAGAATGCATATTCTGTGGCTATAGGGTGGAAGGCTTTATAGATATCTGCTAGGTCTATTTGGTCTGTAGCGTTCATTAACTTTGTTTTCTTGTTGATTTTCTGTCTGGTTGATCCATCCATTGCTGAAAGTAGGGTATTGAAAACCCCCAATACTATTGTAGTTGTATCTATATCTACCTTTAAATCCATTAACATTTCTTTTAGATACCCAGGTGCCCTGTAATTGGGTGCATATACATTTATAATAGGCATATCTTCCTGTTGAATTGATCCCTTAATCATTATATAGTGTCCTTCTTTGTCTATTTTAATAGTTTTTGTGTTAAAGTCTATTTTGTCTGATATTAGGATGGCTACACAAGCTCTTTTTTGGTTTCTGATAGCATGGAGTAACTTTTTCCATCCTTTCACTTTCAGTCTGTGTGCTTCTTCATTGGTAAGATGCATTGCTTCTTATAGGCAGCAAATAGATAGGCTTTCTTTTTTAATTGATAAGCCAGTCTATGTCTTTTAACTGGGGAGTTGAGACCATTTACATTCAGGGTGACTATTATTAAGCACTGATTTTGCCCTGCAATGTTTCCATAAATAGTCCTAATTTTGTACTTTGGGTTTCCTTTGCGCTTTTGCTGGGTCATTTTCTGCATTCATCTTTTTTCGTGGTGATGTTCCTGTTTCTGTGTGTAACACATCCTTGAGCATCTTTTGTAGGGCTTGGCAAGTAGTTACAAATTCTTTGAATTTCTGTTTGTTGCAGAAGATCTTTATTCTTGGTTGACAGTTTTTTTCTCTTAAGACTTGGACTATATCTTGCCATTCTCTCCTGGCCTGTAGGGTTTCTGATGAGAAGTCAACTGTGAGCCTAATTGGAGATCCTCTGAAAGTAATCTGGTGTTTCTCTCATGCACACTTTAGAATCTTTTTTTTAAAGATTTATTTATTTATTTATTTGAAAGAGTTACACAGAGAGAGGAGAGGCGGGGGTGGGGGGGTCTTCCATCCTCTGGTTCACTTCCCAATTGGCCACAACTGCTAGAGCTGTGCCGATCCAAAGCCAGAAGCCAGGAGCTTCCTCCAGGTCTCCCACGAGGGTGCAGGGGCCCTAGGACTTGGGTCATCTTCCACTGCTTTCCCAAGCCACAGCAGAGAGCTGGATCAGAAGTGGAGCAGCCGGGTCTTGAACCAGCAGCCATATGGGATGCCGGCGCTTCAGGCCAGGGTGTTAACCCACTGCACCACAGCACTGGCCCCTAGAATCTTTTCTTTATGTTTTACTGTAGAAAGTTTGATTACAATGTGTCGTGGTGAAGAACTTTTCTGTCTATTAGGAGATCTATGTGCTTCCTGTACCTGAATGCTCCTTTCTTCCTCCAAACTGGGGAAATTTTCTGTTATTATTTCACTAAAAAGGCCTTCTAATCCTTTCTCTTTTTTCACTCCTTCAGGAACTCCTAGAACCTGTATGTTGGGTCGTTTGATAGTATTCTATAGATTCCCAACAGTGTTTTTTTGTTTGTTTGTTTTCTAATTTCTTCTTGTTGTGTTTGGTCTGACTGTATAATTTCCTGTGCTTTGTCTTCTACGTTGGATATTCTTTCTTCTGCTTCACCAATTCTGTTTTTGTTAAGGCTCTGCACTGTGTTTTTTTTCTATTAAATTCTTCATTTCCAACATTTCATTTTATTTTCTCTTTAAGATCTCAATTTTGTAGGAGAAATTTTCTTTTATGTCATGTATTGACTTCATTAGTCCATGCATTTGCTTCTGATTATTTCTAATCAACCCTATGATCAACTTTTTGAATTCCATTTCTGTCATTTCTTCAACCTCATCATCTTCATAATTTAGTACTGAGGTGTTGTGTTCTTCTGGGGTTGTCATGGTGTCTTTGTTGTTCTTGTTTCTTGGATTGGTGCATTTGTTATTTGGTATTTGTGGGCATGCTCATTGGTTTCTTTGATTTTTCACTGTGGTGGCTTTTATCTTTGGACTATGAGTGGATTAGTGGAGTTTCTGCTTTCAGGTAATAACTAGAGATGTGTGGTAGGAGTGGCCAGGGAGCTCTCTTCAGTGCTCCAGGGTGAAGGGCATGTCTGAGGTGACACATCCACTTTGGCAAGGTAAATCTTTTTTTTTCTTATCAGAAGAGGGGTTTCTTATTGTCTGTTGGCATAGACACAGCTGAGCTCCTTTCCTTGAAGGATACCAGTCCTGGGCACTAGCTTCAGTATATTATTCATCTGCTCTGCCAAAAGGACTACAAAAGGATCTGTGCAGTCCTCAGTATAAGTTTCCCCAGCAATGTCTCTAGCCAGGTAACCAGGGAGCCCTGATCCTGTGGAGCCTCCCCCAGTGACTGCCCAATGTCCCAGCCACACCCTGAGTCCTCCCACGCAGCCTAAGTGTTTTCACAGCTCCAGCACACATAATTGATCATAAAGTTAGGGTTAAGTGTCAAAGATATCACATAAATAAGACCAGTGACTGCTAATAATAATTGATAGAATTACAAAGGAGAACATGGGAAGTGGGATACACAGCAGACTCATAGAATGGCAAATTCCTGAAAGAGCACTCTGGCCTCAGAGTCAGCCTTTAAGGCATTCAGATTTGGCTAAAAAGTCCATGAGAGTTTCTCAGGCATGGAAAGCCAAGACACTGTGGCAAAAAATGACCTAAACGAAATATCTCTGTGAGTGAGATCCCAGTGGAAAGAATGGGCCATCAAAGAAGGAAGTACCTTTCTCTGAAAGGAGGAGAGAACTTCCACTTTGATTACGGCCTTGTCTAAATAAGGTTGGAGTTTGTGAACTCAACAGGCTTCGATAGCCTTGGCAGCTCATGACAAGAGCCTTGGGTGATTACTGATGTCATAAATAAGAATGTCAATTGTTAAATCAACAACAGGAGTCACTGTGCACTTGCTCCCCGTGTAGGATCTCTGTCCTTAATGTGTTGTACTATGAGAATCAATGGTAAAACTAATCTTCAAACAGTACTTTATACTTTGTGTATCTGTGTGGGTGCAAACTGTTGAAATCTTTACTTAGTATATACTAACTTAATCTTCTGTATATCAAGATAATTGAAAATGAATCTTAATGAAGAATGGGATGGGAGAGGGAGTAGGAGATGGGATAGTTTGCGGGTGGAGGGGATAATGGGGGGGACCGCTATAATCCAAAAGTTGTACTTTCAAAATTTATATTTATTAAACAAAATTTTCCTTAAAAAAAAAAAAAAAACTATTTTGCCCCACATGACTCGGATCATCCTGTTGCTATACTGCCATCTTGGGATGCCTGTCTTCTCCAGCAGAGAGTCATGGGATATCTCCCACATGATTCTTACCCATACTAAAGTTTGGTCTATATTAGAAACTATATTAAAAGAATTTCTGGAGCAAAACTGAGGAAAAATAAGAGTATGAGGTGACAGATAAGTCAGAGCTAGGGTCAGGGTAGATTAAAAATGAACTTTGGGAGAGAAAGGGGAAGAAAGAAAACCAAAACAAGCAACAGCAGAAGCAGTGTTTAGGGTAACAAGGCTTTCAAGCCTGCAAGGCAGAGGTGTTGTATGTATGAGACTTTTTAAAAATTATTCTTTGTGCATTCTTGTCCTACAACTTTTATTTATTTGAGAATTGGGGAGAGAAAAGTGAGGCGGAGAGCTCCCATGTGCATGTTCACTCCCCCAAATGACCACCGCCAGGGATGGGCCAAAGCCAAGAACAAGGAACCCAATCCAGGTCTTCCACATGGGTGGTAGGAAACAAATCACTTGAGCTGTCACTGCTTCCCTCTAGAGTCTGCACTAGTGGGAAGCTATTGTCAGAAGCAGGAGGCCAGGGTCAAACCCAGGCACTCTGATATGGGATTCAGGCATCTTAACCTGGTGCCTTAACCACTAGGCAAAACCCCCACTATGCAAGAGATGAATTCTGCAGGATAATGGTGCAAAGATCATAAGATGCACAAAGGCCTGGGTTTGAATTCTTATAGTGCCAATATGCAGCTTTGGAAATTTAGGTAGATTATTCAACCTCTCTGACTTCAGTCTTCTGACCTGTACATTGGAGATAATGATCTCTCCCTCACATTATTCTCCTAAGTTTGGAGAGAGGTGATGTATGTGAAAAGATCTATCAGAATTGGGTTGGCACTTAGCCTACCAGTTAAAAAAGTGAGTGGAGATATCAACATCTTACACAGAGTGCCAGGGTTCAATTCCTGGCTCTTGCTCCTGATTCCAGCTTCCTGCCAAAGTGAACCCTGGGAGACAGCAGTGATGGGTCAAGTAATTGGGTTCCTACCACCCACAAGAGAGATTTAGATTGGATTCATTGCTCCCAGATGTGGCCCAGGCCATTGCAGAAATTTAGCAGTGAACCAGTGGATGGGAGCTCTCTCTACATCTCAAATAAGTAAATAAAATTTAAGTACCTAGCAAAATCATTGCTACATGTGTCAGTTGCTTCCTATCTCTCTTTTTTAAAGTTGTTTGTTGTTGTTTTTACTTTAAGAGGATGGGAAAAAGAGAGAGAGCTCCCATCCACTGGTTCACTTCCTACAATGGCTGGGGCTGGACCGAGGCCAGCGCTCAGAGCTGGGAACATAGTCCAGGTCATGCAGCTGGGTGACCGGACCCAATTACTTGAGTCGTCATTGCTATCTCCCAGGATCAGCATTGTCAGGAAGCTGTAGTCAGAAGCTGGAACCAAAAATAGAACTCAGGCACTTTGTAGACATCTTAACCACTGCTAGACTAAATGCCTGCTCTCTAAAATTTACTGTTAATTGACACATAGCAATTATTCAGACTTCTCTTAACCTTTTCTGCAGAAGACAAAGGAGAGTTTAGGAAGAGACAGGTTTGGGCTGAATATAAAGCAGAGCTTTCTACAAATTTGAGACCATTTACAGCCCAATGAGCTGTGACTTACCCTTCTGGACTGAATGTTTGCCTCTTTGCAAAACCCTTAGGCCAAAGCCCCACCCACAGTGCCACCGGGTTTGAAGACAGGACCTTTGTGTCGGTAACTAAGTTGCATGAGGCCACAGAGTAGAGCTCTGATCCAATAGGACTAGTATTATTATAGCAAGAGACACCGCAGAGCTAGCTCACTCCCTCCCCATCCTCCTTCCCCTTTCCTTTCCTCTCTGCCATATGAGGACACAGACAGAAAGCAGCTGTCGGCAAGCCAGAAAGAGAGCCTTTACCAGGAACCAAGCCCTGCAGGAAACTTGTTCTTGAGCTTTCCAGTCCCTAGAAATGTGAAGAAAGAAATTTCTGTTCTGTAAACCACTCAGCCAGTGGTATTTTGTTAGGGCAGCCAGAGTGGTCTAAGCCACTGCTCTCATTGGAATTGTTAAACAGAAGTTGTCAATTACCTCTCAGATACAAAAGGACTTTGCGCAGGAAGAAGTGGAGTGACAGCAAACTACCCCTAATGCAGGCCTTCTCCATCTTAGGTGCACATTAGAATCACCTGGGGAAGTTTCTTAACGTACAGAGGCCCAACTCTTCCTCCCAAACCATTAAACGTCGGGCTCTGGGTGCATGCATTTTTAAAAGGCATCCCAGGTGATTATAATGTGCAGCCAAGGCAAAGCTGAGAATCACCCCCTTAAGAGACCTGAGACCCTTTCTGATTTTGAGTTATCATTAATTTATTAAACGTATATCAGGTGACATAAGAAGGGAGTGTGTCTTGTTAACTCTGCTTTGCGAGTGTGGAGAAGGGAAGAGATGGGATTGTGAGTGCCTCAATTCACAAAGCAAGCTGATGATGAAGCTGTAATATATCTTTCAGCCTCTAGTAAGGTGTAAACTACCTTTAATATGTAATAGACATCTGTTGTTTTTGCTCATATCCACCCCAAAATTCATTCACTGGAATCCTAACCTTCATGTGATGGTGTTTGGTGATAAAGCTTTTGTGAAATAATTAGGTTTAAATGAGGTCATTATAGTGGGGATCCCTTGATTTGATTAGCCTCTTATAAAAAGAGCAAGAGATAGGGCCGGTATTGTAGTGTTGTGGGTGAAGGTGCTGCCGGCGACACCAGCCTCCTGGATAGGCATGAGTTCCAACCCCGGCTTTGCTTCTGATCCAGCTCCCTGCTAATGCCCTGAGAAAAGCAGCAAAAGATGGTCCAAATGCATGGGCCCCTGCTACCAACGTGGGAGATCTGAAAGAAGTTCCTGGATTCAGCCTGGCCCAGCCCAGGCTGTTGTGGCCATCTGGGGAGTAAACTCACGGATGGAAGATTCTCTCTGTCTCTGTAACTCTGCCTTTCAAATAAATCCTACAAAAAAAGAGAGCAAAAGACACTGGAGTTTGTCTGTATGCCATGTGAGGACACAGCAAGATGACAGCTGTCTGCAATCCAGGAAGAAAGCCCTCACCTGAATACAATCATGCTCACACCAGATCTTGGAATTCCAACCTTCAGAACTGTGAGTAAAATTTCCATTGTTTAAGCCACCCAGTCTATGGTTATTTTCTTATGGCAGTCCAAGCTGACCAAGACAGCCAACAATCTTTTCCCTTGTTCTGGAAGAAGCTTTTCTTTTTGAAGACTACTTCTTCCCAATTCTATCAGTCTTACTAGGATTGTAAATCACAGGGCCCCTACATGACTCAAATTAAGCCAGACTCAATAGAGAATGAGAGAATGACAGAGGGATGCTAAATTGGTGGGTTGGGGTTATTCTCAAGGCATAACCTAAGGACATATGCATATTCCTAAAATCCTGTGGTTTCCTACTTCCCAAGACCTTACTCTTTAGTATTTTCTTTAATTCCAGTATCCTTACAATAAATCCTCCTTTTTTCTATCTATGTGAGTCAGAGCTTCTTTTAGTTGCTTGCAGAACTGGTTCAGAAATTAGTGCCTGGGGCTAGTGCTGTGTCCTAGCGGATAAAGCCTCCACCTCCAGTGCCAGCATCCCATATGGGCACCAGTTCGAGTCCCAGCTGCTCCACTTCCTATCCAGCTTTCTGCTATGGCCTAGGAAAGCAGTAGAAGATGGCCCAAGTGCTTGGGCCCCTGAACCCACATGGGAGACCTGGAAGAAGCTCCTGGCTCCTGGCTTCCATCAGCACAGCTCCAGCCATTGCAGCCAATTTAGGAATGAACCAGAGGATGGAAGACCTCTCTCTCCCCCAGCCCCGACCCCCATCCTCTGTATAATGTTGAATTTAAAAATAAATAAACAAATATAAGAAAGGAAGAAGGAAGGAAGAAAGAAAATTAGTGCCTGGATGTGGTCACTACAAGCAAAAGAACTGTATTGTGGAAATAGCAGAATTGGATAGGTTCAAGGCAGTGAGAATGTCACAATTCAGTTGAAAAAGCTGAAGCCACTAATTTTTCTTGAATTAGTTGATTTTTACCATTCAACAATAATTTTTATTTTTGCTTAATCTAGTCCTGATTAACATAAGTTACTCATGAAAAATGCAAGGACTTAGACTAGTAAGGTGGCCCTCTCCTTACAGTTACCTAGAAGATTGGTGAGCTGGGGTCGCTGTTGGAGACGCATCTAGGAGTAAGTACCCACCCATCCCCCCACACCCACCCATTAGAGGAGTCTCAGAGCATATCAATACTTGGCTCCAAATCAAGTCTTGGCTGTCACAGCCCTCAAGGCAATAAATAGGAACTGGAAATTTAGGTGCATAGAAAAGTATCCCACCAAACTCCCTTTCTTTCTAAGATCATTGTACTAGAAAGTTTCTGGAAAGCAACAAGGTACAGTGCAGAAGGCAAGCATAATAATGACCACAACGATCAGATCACCATTTGTTAAACCCTTACTATGTGCCAGACACTGGGCTATTATGTTATTTAATCCTAGAAGAGCAACAGTATTCTGTTTTGTTTCTAAGGTTGAGCTGCAGAAACACAGATCTGAATTGATTCAATCAGTCACTCTTTCCCGATACTGGCATGACATAATCATCTGTCTAGACATGACCCCCTTTTTTTTAATCTTCTTTATCCTTCATCCCCAAGTGTATCTAATGCATGTCCTTCCAATCTACTTTCCATAGACTTACAGATCCATAAAAATATGTAGTATAGTGTCTGCTTTTAAAATGTATATAAATGGATCTTACTGCATGTCTCACTGTGCAATTTGCTTTTTTTACTCAGCATTATGTTTCTGAGATCCATCCACATTGATATATATATATAGAGAGAGAGCTGGTTCATCTGTTTAAACTGCTCCATTGCATACTCTCATATCAATACACTATACTTATGTACTCTTTCCTGGTGAATATCTAGACTGTTTCTAATTCTTTCCTATTACAAAGCCTGCTTCAATGAATAATCTTGTACATGTTTCTCAATGCATTTTACAAGAGTTTCTCTAAGATTTACCTTGAAGTAGAATTGCCAGGCCTTAAGCTACATGTGTGTTGAGGTTTAGTAAATCCTGCCAAATTACTTTTCAAAGTAGCATTATGAATTTACACTTCCACCAACTGCATATGAGAGTTCTTGAGATACATACTATTATTATCTCCATCTTGCAGATGGGGAAACTAAGGAAACACACAAAATGCCCAAAGTTAAACACCATATCTATTTGAACCATGTCTATTAACTTCAGAACTGCAAAATACAATGTCATGATACACTACCCACTATTGTATATACACTATATACTATTTCCAATGTTGGAAATACAATCAGCTACAAGTAGGAAAAAGCCACCTACCAGTAGTTTAAACAGTATAGGCATGGACCATCTCATTTAACAGAAAGAGAGAGAGAGAGAGCGCGCCAGAGCAGCAGCTCAGCTGTGTCGTGGTGACTTGGTACTTCTGAGTTTTGCATATCATCATCCTTCACTGTTGAGTCTTCACCCTCAACTCTTCTCAGTCTCAACAAGGCTGCCATGACTGCCATGACAGTGTGTCAGAGATCCGAGCAGGAAAAGGGAACACCATGAAGTTCTTTCTTGTCCATGTCTCTTTTGAGAGAAAAAAAAAAAAAAAAAAAAAAAGAATGCTTTCCTCAAATCTCTACTTTTCCCAGAATATGTCATTTTTGTTGATTTCATCAGAGACCACTATTGAGCCAATATTCACACAAAATAGAATGAAATTGTCATCTTGAATTTAAATCAACTATGACTCAGCCACTGGACTGCTGAAATCCAAGGCCACTTTCAAATCTAAAACCTATTCTATTGGCCAGAAAGAAAAGGGATGACTCTCAGATGAGGTTATCGGCTGGGTTGTTTTTTGTTTGTTTGGTTTTGGTTTTTTTGTGTGTGTGCTTTATGTCTTCCAAATATCATGGTGAAACTCAACCCCCAACGTCATATGTTGATGGCATTTGGTTGGGGAGCCTGGAGGAGGACAGAGGGCTTTGATAGGTAATTAGGATTAGATGAGGTCCTGCAGTAAGCCTGCATGGTGACATTAGTGGCTTTATAGTAAGAGGAAGACACCACTGAAGTGAATCTGCTTTCTCTGTCCCACCTTGTGACGCCTTCTACCATGTTATAAAGCAACAGAACCTCCCACACCAGACCTTGAACCGTGAGCTTGAGCTTCTCAGCCGCCAGAACCATAAGCTAAATAAACCTCTGTTCATTATAAATTAACCAGTCTCGTGTGTTTTGTTACAGCATCAAAGGATTCAGATAGCAACTTGATTGTTCTAGCTTGGCCTCTTCTTAGATTTTCTTGCTGACTTCTCAATTGTCAAATATTTTCTTGGTCCTGGGCTTCTTATCTTTCCAAGACACTTAAGAGAAAGCTAATAGGCCAACTTCGAGTTTGTAACCCCTTGCTGTACACTCCCTAAGTTGACAGTATTCATTTTCATAGCTTAAATTATCATTTACATATTGCTGACTCCTAAATTTATATCTCCAGTTTCCTTCTGTCTTCAGCTTCAGATCCATATGTGCTGTTGCCTACTTGGATATTTCCAAGACATGTCAAAATCAGTATGTCCAAAACTGAGCTTTTCACCTCCCACCCAAACTTGCCCTTTCTTCTCTGGCATATCCTGTCCCAGTGTTCCTTCCACTTTCTTGCCCAAGTCAGAGACCGATAAGGTATCTCAAAACTGTTACCCAGTTCCTACATAATTGCTCTCAAATTTGTCTGATTTTCTTCATCTCCATTGCAATTCTGACCTAAAACTTTATTACTAAAGTGTTTGTATTGGGGACCAGTGGCGCAGGCAGGAAAAAAAAAAAAAAAGCAGAAACTCAGCCTCCTCCCCAGACCTGCTGTTGTGGGCAACTTGGCTCCTGACCAGGCTTGTTACAAGTTCTTAGCTCCATGTGACAAAAAATTCAACGAGAGATATTTATAAGGGAAGAAGGAAGTAAGATTTATTGAATACACTCTGACGTGAGTGTAGACAACCTGTGGTCTTGAGGAAGGAAAGGGCTACTGCCCTTAAAAAAGTTGAGCTCATCTTTATAGAGCAGGGGTGGTGCCGGTCTCAAAGCAGACAGAGTTTGGGTGGGGCTGGCTTACAACTCACTTCTGTGTCCCTTTCTTGGGAAGCAGGGAAGTGTCATGGGTCATAAAACCTGGTCACCTCTATGAAGGTGTGAGATGCATGATGGGGAATGCATGTGCTGAGCCTGCAGCCATGTTTGATTGGTGTGGGGCTGGGATTTGAGCAGTATGGGGTTGTGACATGCATGTCGTTGGCAATCTCACTTCCTTCTAGCTCGCTAGCTATCTCCCTACTTGTCAACATCACTGCTGGATCAGAATACACATTTAACAACATCCTCAGGTGATTCACTAAAATTTGAGACCTTTTCTTGCTGACTTTTTACATAGCTTACAAAGAAGTTTCCCTGCATCAAACTCTTGTCCCCTAGCACTCCTTCTTTACACAGAAAACCTCCTAAGTCACTTCTCTCATTAAAGTCAACAGCTGGCTCCCCATTGCTTTGCAGACAGAATGCAAAAGCCTACAAAATCCAAAGCCCTGCACACAGCAAGGGATCAGAAAAAGACTCAGGGGAAATACAACACCATACACTCCCTAGGGCTGCCTCTAAAAATGCCTCCTATGGCCTGCAACCCCAAATCACTGTGATAGCCAAAGCAACAGCCGACAAGCGTCCAAGGAATATATTCAACATGATTTCTGTATCCCCACCATACAATTACTGTAATGACACTCTGACTCCCATCATGCAAGCTGATGCCATGCCATTTCTGAGACTTCATAGAAAGACCAGACATTGGGCAGTCACCACCCTCACCTGGAAAACTCTTCTCAAAAATGATCCCCTGCACCTCTAGATCACATAAAGGAGTGACCCTGAACCTTGTGCGTTGCAACTTACTCTGGAACGACTCATTTCCTTTGAAATGCTTTGCTAATAAATCTTATTTCTCTGTTAACATTGATCTAGGTATTGTCTTTGAACTCTTCCATGCATTGGAGACAAGAGCTTGGACCCCTCCCTGCCCCCTGCCTCCAGCAAAACAGAGCCTCTATACACAGTGCCTTGAATACAGATGCTGGATACCATCAGGCCCCAGTCTCCCAGCCTCCCTCCCTTAAAGTGTCCTTGCTCTGCCCTTTTGATAGCAAGTCAACTGCTTAGTAAAATTAACTCACTGAATTGAGGGGTCGTAAAGCTGGCCCTACAAAGTCCTAATTACCAGACCCATGGGTTCATTTTCTTCTCCAATACATGATGATTTTATGGTCAGTATTGTCTTTTTGAAGAAGTCCAGGTCCAAGGCAGAAAGTAAGTACTACCTGTGTGTAGCTCCCAGACTGATTGGAGCCCACTTGGCCATCACAAAAATTCCCTAAAGAATGTGGTATCACCGACCAACCACAGGCAAGCCACAAGCACTACCAGTCAACCAGGAACGTGGAAATGCACCTCTCATCCCAAACTCAGTCCATAAGAACCTTCATTAGAGAGCTCGAGATTTAAGTGATATCTGCCCAAACCTAGCTCTGCTCTTTTCAATAAATGCTTCCTTTCTTCTACTACCCAATGTTGGTGATTCAGCAAGTGGAGCTGATATGGGATAGGCAGGAAGTTAGATAGCAAATAAAGGAGATGGGAAAGTTTCCACAACTTCTCTCTAGCCCTCCACCCTAATTCCACCGCTTCATATGCCAATCTAGCATACCCACTTTCCCATGAAACACTCAAGTCTTCTCCCACACTGGGAAGGAAGGGAAATCATGACCACATGTACACAGAGCTCCATGTGGAGACACCATGGAAGTTTTCCAGAAGACTTCATGGGCATGAAACCCCACCCAAACTCCACCCTGTTTGTATATTCAGTTAGGGCACCATCCCTTGCCCCCTGAAGGGGGCCACTGGATGGGAAGCACTCCTTTTTGCCTTCTCTTGCTTTCTCATGGGCAGCTCCAGTTCTAACACTTACGGAGAGCTTCTCTCCTCATAGGGTTGCCCACACTCGCACCAAAATGTACACACACTCTCACTTTAAATAAATCCTGCTTTCATTATTGCATGTTACTTGGGTTCCTGCTTTGATTGCTTATCTTGTGAGGCAGCAAGAACCTGGAATAAAAAGCTGGGAAAGAGATTCCCACTACAGACTCAATTTGGAGTGTTTATAGCAACTTCTCCAACCAGTTTTGGAGATTGTTCTATATTCCAATAACTCTGCCTTATCCTAAGGACTCCAGTCATACCAGTCTTTTTCAGTTCTTCTGTTTTCCCAAGTCAGGGCCTTTTGCTGGCTGCCTCTCTACACCCAGCATGAGCTCAACAGGCACAAAGCTAATGCCTACTCCATCACTTCCTCAAGAAAGCCCCTCTCCCAGTCCAGTTGAGACTAGCAACTCTATTATTCAGCTTTTTGCCCAGTGCCTAGCACAGTGCTGGGTACAATTAGGAGCACACTTAGTATCTGTTGACTTAATGAATATGAACACTTATCTCCAGGGAGCTGTCCTGGCTCAGCCTTGTCTTGCTTTCTTAGTTCGACAGGAATCAAGATTCTGAAAAAGACTGCAAAGAGCCAAGGAAGTATAAATCGAGCACCAGCAAGCTAATCAAGAGTGAAAATGTCCAGTTCTGACACAGGTACCCCTTGCACGTGCTCAAAGGGAAGCAGAAGCAGCCCGCCTGAGGGTGATGGTAAACATTTTGTTCCCCCTCCTCCTTAAACACCCAAACCGGCCTTTAGAAGGACTTTTGTTTAGTGGGAGGTCTCTTTTAACCTCCAGTGAATAGGGTATGAAGTGGTGTTTGCTTTTTGCCCTTTGTTCTCTGCGGAGAAAAGTCTGGAGGCGGCTGAGTGAGGCTTAGTAATACAATTGCCTTCCCTTTCAAATGCTAAAGAGGGGTTTTGCTCCTGCTTTTGTACAATCTGGAGTTGTGGAAGTCTGGAAGGGATCCACTCCCCTTCCTTTTGGCATCTTATTTGCTGTAGGCTAAGAGTAGCTGCCATTAATAGCAAAACCAAAGCTGTAAAAATGTAGTTGACATTGCCCTTCAAGCATCTCTTTGAGGTGAGACAGTGTAGGAGAAGTAAATTCTGAATTTATAGGGAAG
This sequence comes from Lepus europaeus, assembly GCF_033115175.1. Taxonomy (NCBI): domain Eukaryota; kingdom Metazoa; phylum Chordata; class Mammalia; order Lagomorpha; family Leporidae; genus Lepus; species Lepus europaeus. The sequence goes on along the minus strand of NC_084827.1, from coordinate 100,002,231 downwards.
ACCCCCAAGTGAAATGCAGGATGCGTAAAATCCCGCAGCCCTGAAGAAGGCCGGAGATCCTGGAGTTTCCAGCATACACCCAGGGGACAGCTGAATTCAGTCTCTCCATACAGTTTGGAGGGCTCTCCAAATTAAGTAAGAGAACATTAAATTATGGGTAAAGTCAGGGACTGGTCTTCGGAAAGATCAAGTACAACTGAAGACCTCCCATGGTTTTGTGATGTGTCCACATCTGCCCCAGCTGGTGTGCTGGAAAAGCTGAGGCTTAGAAACCCTTGAACAGGTGCACTGACTCACTGCCTGAAGCCTTAATTGGATAATCTGCAAAATGGGATTCTAAATCCCTCCCACAGAGATAAGGTAGAGTTGTGAGACAATGGCAGTGAACGTACCTTCTATCTGAAAGGAAAGGCTCAATAAAAAGTGTTGTGATATCCTCATTGGGAATTTAGAAATGCCTTGCTACCACTTTTAGTTTTTTAGAGGTTTTTTTTTTTTTTTTTTTTTTTTTTTTTTTTTTTTTTTTCATTTATCTTACTGATCTGAAAGACAGAGAGACAGAGAGAAAGCTGTCTCAATTGTCCATAATGGCCAGGGGTCTGCAACTCAATCCAGTTCTCCTACATAGATGACAGGGACTACACTTCATAACGTGTCTCCCAGGGTTCATGTTAGCAGGAAGCTGGAGTTGGGAACAGAGCCAGGACACGGGTGTCTCACCCAGTGTTGTAACTACTGCACTGAATGTCTGCCTCTCCTTCAGTTCTATTGATGTCTTTGCAAGTACTGCTATGATCTGTTTGGAATATATATTGGTACTTGGAGACTTAAGGAAAATTCCCAAACTGACAGCTGAAATCAACACACTTTAAAAATAAATTTAATTCCTTTCCTTTTGTTTTATTTTTAGCTTTCTTTATTTTTCTTTTTGTATTTTTCTTTGCTTTCCTCTTAAAAGACCCAGTCCAATGTTATTGTTTGTTTGGGTCTTTTTTTTCCCCCTGGTGTTGTGTGTGGGTTTTTATTTTTTTTTTTCCCCCCCAAGCGGGGGGTGGGGGGGCTGGGGTGGGCTTGTCTAGTATGTTTAATTTGATTTGTTCAATTTCTTGCCACTATGCAAAAGGCAATTCAAAGGTCATTGGGGGTGGGGGGCGGTGGGGGGGTTGTGTGTGTGTATGTGCTGAGAATTATATTATTTGTTATCTCTGATGTTTACTGTCCCTCACCAGTTCTGTGTTTACAATCTGAAGGCACCTGAGTTTATAATAAATCAAAACCAGCTAGTAAACCCGTGGAGAATTGGGAAGAGAAGGGAAAGAATGGCAATATGAGTCATATGTAGCAAGTAGGTCATATTCTTGGGGTTAGTTAGGGAGCCTCTGCCTTGTCCTACCTGGTTCAGCTCCCAGATTTGTCACTTAACCCATGTTTAACCTGTAGCTATATTTATTCGAACTTTCTAAGTATCTTTTTTGCTCCTCTCTGAAACTGTGATATTTATAGGACTTTCCAAAGAGTTTCACTGTGAGGATTAAAATGAGAAAATCCTCCCAAACTGCTAAGAACAGTAACTGGAACAGGGAAAACCCTCCATCAATGCTAGTTGTTAGCAAGAGCACCTCCTGTACATCTTGCTGTGAGCTCTATCGCTCATGGTCACAGCACGAGGAGGGTAAGTGACCTGTTCAACATGGGAAACCTGAGTGTAGACAAGAAAACAGTTTTAATGAGTCTCCATTTAGTCCATTTTTACCAATTTTTACCTGTGGGTTTGTAAGATGTTTATTTCCAAGTACTAAAATGTAAGGAAAATCCTGTGTCTCAGTAACAAAGTAGGATAGTGTTCTTTCTAGCACACTACAACTGACATCTCTATCCTAGATTCTCATTAGCACATTGTCTAATAGTAGATGTGCCCACTGACTAATTTTTTTTAGCTAGATTATTTAGGGACATTAGTGTGGGGTCTTATAGAGCTTTTATTTTGCCTTCCATTATCATCAGTTCAGGATGTGATCCAGATACTTGACGGCTGGAGATGGGAAGGCCACCCTTTTCCCAACTAAAGAAAATACATTGGCAACTGCATGTGATGTTTGATTATTTTCTAATCCAAGTTCTCAACTGACATACTCTTTGTCACTCTGACACTTCAGCTGAGGCTAGAAGACCTGGTTGTAGAAATTCTTCCTAAGGAAAATAGACCAATACAGAATATGAACTCGTTATCTGAAGTGGAGGACCTGAGTTCAGTTGAAATGCAGTAAATGGAGACTCATTAAAGCTATCTGTTAAGAGAACATGTAGAGTAATATTTTACTCTAGCCACCACCTGCCCCAACCCTGTTTCAATATGTGAAAAACCAGCTACTATTAACCCTTTAGATTCTATGGCCTCATTTTTGGGTACTGTTGTTTTGATTTGTTTTTTTTTTCCTTACAAAATTTTAGTGAGATATCCTCTTATATGAAATAATAGATAAATATAAAGAGTAAGAAAAGAATTCCTCTGGGGCAGGCGTTGTAGCACAGAGGTAGAAGCTGTGGTTTGGGATGACCACTTTCCTGTCAGAATTCCTACTGAAGTCCCAGCTCCTCCACTTCTGATCCAGCTTCCTACTAATGCACGCTAGAAGCAGCAGTGTTCCTGCAACCCACACGTGATACCCAGATGAAGTTCCTGGCTCCTGTCTTCAACCTGGCTCAGCCCTGAATGTTGCAAGCATTGAAAGAGTCTCTGTCTCTCTCCTCTTGCTATCATTCTTCCTTTCAAATAAATAAATATTTTTTGAAAAAGAAAGCAATATCTTCTTTGAAGAGAAACCAACTAATTTTCACAACAGTAACTGTCAAAAACAATGATCAAGAGGTCTGAATAGAGAATCAGCAGTTTCTTGAAATCAGAAGCACAACATTTCAGAAATTAGAAGTTTCTTATAGAAGTTTACATCTTGGGAATACTAAAATATGCATTTTCACCTTGGTGGCCATTCTTTGCCCATTTCTTTGGCTGATGGGGCTTCCTCCTCCTGTCTTTGACATTGAGAATGTGCTCAAAGCTCTGCCTCAGATCTGGTCTTCTCTATAGAAGGCTCTTCCCTGGGGATCTCTATCCCTCTCATCTCCATTCACCTGGGTATTAGGAAATCTCCAAATATTTTTCTTTGGCCCAACCACACTCTTCACTTCTGCAAAATATTCAGTGGTCAATGAGCTCAATCTATATTCATTGTATGCCATAATTCCTCCCAGTCCACCAACGCCACTCAAAACTGTCACTTTTTACTTTGCTGCCTTCTCTGGGCCACACAAACATTTGCATAGATTTTTTTATTACATTCTTTTCTTCTTTCCCATGTCTATTCCCACCTCCCTGGAACAGGCTGGAGGAAAAGAAAGCTCGGCATCAGAAGCAATGGGTGGCAGGCCTATTAATGGCTGATCTGTACAGTGATCTGCCCTCAAGGAGACCCAACAGGCCAGTCCACTGCAGTGGCTTTCAATGTGGTAAGCCTGGGCTTCAGCAGAAGTCAGCTTGTGAAGAGCCCTGGCAGCTCTGCCAAGAGTTGGATCACTGGAAATGGACCTGCCCTGGAGTCGAAGGATGCCCAGGTCAGAGCCACAGATCTTATTGGCTCTAAGCTGAAAAGCCCTTCACTCAGCCCAACTTCCAAAGTGACCACTGCAGCTGAGGGGATGGTCAAGTAGGGTCAGCAACATTGCAGGCAGAACTGTAAATTTCTTGTTAGAGATGCCCCTTGCCTTTACCTGGCCAGCTCTCCTCCCAGGCCAGCCAAGTAATGAAAGTCAACAGAGTGCCTTCCCCTAGGAGGTTCACACCTCCCTTAGGATATACCCCATGTGAAGAGATAGATAGGTCTGGGCCTCTGAATTTACAAGGCCGAAAGCCCACCAGATTATTATCAAGCCCCTTCTATCAGGTTCTATTTGCCTCTCAATCAGAAAAATTACTTGTAGCTTAGACAGCACCTTTCTTAGCTCCTCTAATAATTACTCAGTCCTTTGTTCTAGGCCCTGTCTAGTGCACTTGGGCGTCATTCCTTTGTAATCATAACCTCTACTCTACCACCAATGGCTCTACTCCCAACCTGTGTGTACTGATGGTCCTCTTCCCCACTTAATGCTGTATAATTGTTCAAACCTGGTAAATGCCACTCTTAGGATCATTGGTTACTATCCTCACTCTGTCTTTTATGACCTTGTCTAAATATGATCAGAGTCGGAAAACTTGGAAGGCTTCCATAGCCTTGGCAACTCATGACGACAGCCTAGGATGGTTACTGGCGCCATAAACTAGAGTGTCAATTTGTTGGGTCAACAACAGGAGCCACTGTGCAGTTACTCCTCATGCGGGATCTCTGTCCTTAATGTGCTGTACATTGTGATTTAATGCTATAACTAGTACTCAAACAGTATGTTTCACTCTGTGTTTCTATGTGGGTGCAAACTGTTGAAATCTTTATACTAAATTGATCTTCTGTATATAAAGAGAATTGAAAATGAATCTTGATGCAAATGGAAGGGGAGAGGGAGCGGGAGAGGGGAGGGTTGCGGGTGGGAGGGAAGTTATGGGAGGGGGAAGCCATTGTAATCCATAAGCTGTACACTGGAAATTTATATTCATTAAATAAAAGTTTAAAAAAAATATATAATTAAAAAAAAAAGAAGATAAGTTAAAAAAAAAAAAAACCAAAAAACACTCTAATGTACCAAATACATATTAGCTATTTTTACAACAAAAATAATCTGACTATAGACCTCATTGCAACATGTAATAACAAGTTCCTTTTTCAAAATCAATAGAAAAAATGATGAATTTGATTCTTACTTCTTTTATATTTATCTACTTGTAGTGGGTAGAAAATGAACTGGCATTAGACAATAATTATGTGAACTGGGACTCTCGGTTTTGAGTATAAGCAGCTCTGGGACTCAGGGAAAAGTCTGGCCTTATTTTCAAGGACTTGGATCCAGCAGTGGAGTGTGGATTCTGTTGCCAGTGTCTGGTGGCCACAGCCAGGTCTGGCAGAACATGTACTGGTGAAATGGGAGGTGGGGTCACTCAGAACAATGGGGAGTACATTAGATAAGTGTACTAGATAATGTATTAGATAAATGTACACCAGCACTGTGGCATAACAGGTAAAGCTGCTGCCTGCTGTGCCAGCATCCCTTAGGGTCACTGGTTCGAGTCCTGGCTACTCCACTTCCAATCCAGCTCTCCACTATGGCCTGGGAAAGCAGTAGAAGATGGCCCAAGATCTTGAGCCCCTGCACCTGGGTGGGAGACTGGGAAGAAACTCCTGGCTCCTGGCTTCGGATCGGCCCAGCTCTGTCTCTTGTGGCCATTTGGGGAGTGAATCAGTGGATGGAAGACTTCTCTCTATCTCTGCCTCTCTGTAACTCTGCCTTTCAAGTAAATAAATAAATCTTTAAACACACACACACAAGTAAAGAGAGACAAGCAATTAAGAAGGCAGAAAAGTACCCACAGTGGAAATAGCATATGACCCAGAACCTGAAAAATAATCTGCTTCAGTGGAAAAGGTTCCCCAAAATGATGGAACAGCATCAACTGAGGTATCCCAGGGAGAAACACACCAGACATCGGCAAAGACAAGCACAGAGCTACTGGAGCTTTTGAGATGGGTCTGTATAGAAAATCCCAGTGATTAGGATGGACAGAGATGCACAATCCAGGAAGAATACGTGCAGATCTCCACTCTGTGGTAAAATGCATTTATATGGCAAGAAAATCTGTTATAAAACTGTTGCAATTGCTAAAAGAAACATTTTATAGAAACACTTAATCATGGCAAAAAGTTGATATTATATTTTGTGCTTAGAATCCATTGTTTTGATGAATAGTTGCTTGTGGAAGGGAGGAGTGTGGAAGATGAAGCCACCATAGATAACTGAGTTTGGAAGCCTTGGTGTTTAATAGCATGATTAAACGTGAAGAGAAACGCAAATGAAGCTCTGTGTTTGTGACTGACAGCAAAGTTCAGTGTTAGGCATGTAGCATGTGATATGTCAGTGGGATATACAGGTGGAGATGTCCAAAACACACTATTACCTCTGTAAGGATGATCTATTCCTAGCTCCCTGTTGGATATATGCCTTTTATTTATACGGCCTATCAACACAAAGACAAGCTGTCTAGCCCCAAGCCTATCACAGTTCGTTTTGCCACAAACCCCCTTCAACCTACCACTGGCCCATTTTGTCTAATGATTTTTTTCATTTCCCAAACTTCTTGCTAGGGCCTATGGGTTACTGTAAATTTCTCTATATCCTGTGATGGTCATCTTCACTTAGGCCCCAACTCTTACTGTTTTTTCCTTTACAGGATCTCTCACTTCCACCTATCTTCTTCCTCTTCTAACTGCTATTGTCAAAATCTGCCCGAGGTTTTTATAGCTAACAAGACCTGTACCTCCAGCCTGTCCTCTAACAACCCATTCTATCTACTGCATAAGGTTACTCTTTCTAAAACTCTAAATTGATTTTGTCACTCACTTTCTCACAAATCCTCATCAACTTTCTGTAATCAACATGATGATGTTTGAATTCCTTACTATTCTATAATTTATAACATGAATTGTCCAGCATTTTTAAAGATTTATTTACTTGTTTACTTGAAAGACTGAATCAGAGAGAGAGAGAGAGAGAGAGAGAGAGAGGTTGAGAGAGAAATCATCTATCTGCTGTTTTACATCCCATTACAGCCAAGGCTGGGCCAGGCTGAAGCCAGGAACTGAAAACTTCATCCAGTCCCCCACATGGCGGCAGGGACCAAAGTACTTGAACCATCATTCACTGCCTTCCCAGCCACATTACTCAGAAGCTAGATCAGAAGTGGAGAAACCAAGACTCAAACTGGGACTCCAATATAGGATGCAGGCATCCCAAGCAACAGCTTAAATCACGGTGCCACAACACCGCAACACCCACACCCATAGCCTAGCATTCTATCCAGCTAAAATGGATCTATTTAGCCTCCTAGGGATCTACTCCTCTCTCCAAGCCTTGTTTCATCATCTGCAATTTTATCTGCGGATGTGAAGGATGACACAAAATTTTATATAAATACCTTGAAATGTCAGAAGAAAGGTGCTCACTATCCTGGCAGAATCTCAGGTGGAATTCTGATGGATAAGTCTGGCTAACTTGCCACGTTAGTGGGCTCCACTCACAGAGTTAAAGATGTTGTAAGGAGAGGGAAGGAGAAAAGAGAAAGTGCAGAAGCAAGGAAGAGGATTTGATAGAAAGAGCTGTCTAAGAGTTGGCCATGAACGAAGCACAGCTCTCAGTCCTGTTCTATATAACTAGTATTTATAGATGTAAAAGTGATCAACCACTCATCTCTGAGCTTCTCAAGAGCAGAAACCCAGTCTTGGTTCTTTTTGGCTCCAGCCCCCGGCACAAAGCTGGTAAATAGATGTTCTCAGTAAAGGATTCTTAAATGAATTGTCTGCATTGATGCATCTGCTTCAATTAAAGTGTGTCGATTCCTTCACTATGCTTTTCGATTAAATCTTGGAACCAAAAAGATGTCTTTTGCTTTTAATGTGCATTTTCTAAGACGTCCAGAACAATATCGGGGGAGGGAGGCAACAGCATTGAAGGGCTTTAAAAATATAGTATTCAATGGGAAAATCAATTTATTTCAACATTGTCTTATTTGTCAGTACATTTCCAGAATCATACTTGACTTTCTGTCTCATTTCCAGTTATAAGCAACTTCTATCATTAACTCTTTCCAGCCACAATCATTCATTATTAACCACTGCCCTTGCCATGTCAGTATCATCTGTCTTCCCTCTTAATAAACATCATACTCTGTGCTAGTTGCTAATGAAGTTCATTCTTTTTGCCTCCACCTCTTCTCCATCTTGCCAGACCATTTGGAATTCTAATCCTGTCCTGGACGCTCGCCTTCCTAACTGACGATGGGTGTCATCTGCTAACAGCATGCTATCATCTGTCAGTGCTAGGAGCTTATTTTCTGTTCTACCCATGTAAATCATTGATGAAATATTAAAGAATCAGCTCCAGAATGAAGTTCTGTAGGATAACAATTTACAGTACTCCTGAACTTGACATGAATGCCATTGATAATGGACTCTCTATAAAGCTACTTACTACAGAGTCACATTTCCTCAGTGTGTTGCTGAACAGAGTCTTGGGCAAGATAATCAAAGGAGTTTTGGGGGCCAAATACCAATAGCAATGTTTAGGGAGAAAACTAACATACTAACTGCCCACTTTTCTGCTAGGCACTTTATGTATGCTAATTTAGGTAAGCCCTTTACAAGTAGATGAGGCAGTAGAGTATGGTGGGAACACTGTGGATCCTAAGATTAGACTGTCTGAAGTTGAGTTTTTACTCCACCATTTTCTAGTTGTATGAACTTGGCAAGATTCTCTGTGCTTTAGTTTTGTCATATGAAAAATAAGGATACTAGAATTCTTCGAGGATTCTCTTGCATGTGAAGCATTTAAACAGTGCGTGCCTGGCACCTACTCAATATTCTAATAGCTATTGTTATTATTCCATATGAAAGTTGAGAAAAAAATTAAGCCTGGTATGTAGTGGAGCCAAAATTTGAGACCCAAGCATGTTTGACTCCAACTCTAAAGCTCTTTACAGTCTATTATGCAGACTTTTAAATTTATAGTCCACATATTTCCAAAACAGACTGTAGATGAAAATCACTCTAGCAATCGGAAATGCGTTATATTGTACTGAACCTCATAATTCAAGCCAATATTTTTTTGTTGGAGAAGTATTTATATTTGGTTGAAGTCTTTAACAAAAAACAAGTTATTTTTTAAGATAAAAGAAAATCAACTTAAGTTATTTTTATTTTCATTTTATTTGAAAGGCAGAGAGACAGAGATAAAGATCTTCCATCCTCTGGTTCGCTCCCCTAAATGCCTACATCAGCTGGGGTTGGGTCAGGCTGAAGCGAGGAACCTGGAATTCAATTCAGGTCTTTCACCTGACTGACAGGGACACAACTACTTGAACCATCCATCACCTGTTCCCTCCCCAGGTAAGCATTAGCAGGAAGCTGGATCAAAAGTGAAACTGGGATTTGAACTGGGCACTCTGATTTGGATTGCAGGCATCCCATATGGCATCTTAACCACTGTGCCAAATGCCTGCCCCCAACCTAAGTTTAAAATGAAAGTCACAGATTATTAGGTCTGATGATGCTTCAGGGATCATCTAGTTAAAACTACCGATTAATGAAGTCACTTTGGGATTTTTTTTTTTCATTTAATGTATTTTTTTCCTAATTACCTAAGTGATAAGTGCTCAGTAGGAAACTTGGAAAACTCTGAGAAGTCTAGAAGAGAAAAACCAGTTATAACTCTAATGCCAATGATAATCACTATTAATGTTTTCATGTGTGTCCTGTTTAGTATTCTCTACCCATGGAAAATTTTCCTTTACAAATGGCATCATAATAGATATAAATAGATGTAATTTTAGTAATTTTTCTTAAAGATTTATTTTTAGTTATTTGAAAGAGTTACAGACAGAGAGAGAGAGAGAGAGAGAAAGAGAGATTGGTCTTCCATCCACTGGTTCACTTCCCAGATGGCTGCAACGGCTGGAGGTGTGCCGATCCAAAGCCAGGAGCCAGGAGTTTCTTCCAGGTCTCCCACGTGGGTGCAGGGGCCCAAGCACTTGGGCCATCTTCTACTGCTTTTCAGGCCATAGCAGAGAGCTGGATCAGAAGACAAGCAGCCGGGTCTTGAACTGGTGCCCATATGGGATGCCAGCACTTCAGGCCAGGGCTTTAACCCATTGCACCGCAGCGCTGGCCCTAGTAGCCTGGTTTTTTTTTTTTGTTTTTTTGTTTTTTTGTTTTTTTCACTTAGCAATATATCATCAGCATCTTCCCATGCCATTGTTTTATTGATTTTTAGTATCTGTAAAAATAAAAATAAAAAAAGAAATCATATGTAAGTATCATAAATAACATAACTAATCCCCTATTGTTGGACATTTAGGTTGTTCTATTTCCCCTCTACTATTATAAATAAAACTGTCTTGAAGAGCCTTGTATTATGTTGTTGTGTAATCCTCCCATTTTGCACAAATCTTTCTTATCCTTAACAGATGGTTAACCAGCCTCTGTTTGATCACTTCCAGTAACAGGGAGCTCACTTCTTTGCCAGACAGCATATTCCATTTATGGACAACTCTAATTGTTAGAAAGTTCTTTATTTTTAACCCAAATCTGTTCCCCTTAACTTACATTCATTGATTCTTGTTTTGTGATCTGAATTACCCAAAGCAATCTTTCATTTTTGTACTTGGCACAGTATCAAACACTTGAACATGGCCATAATGAAATTCCCTAAGTATTCTCTTTTTGAAGATAAGTACCCATGCTTATGAGTCTTTTGATAAAAACAGATGAGGAATGGGTAGTGGTGGAGGTTCCTCATGAAAGATGTAAATATGGTGACAGATCATATATTCCTTCTTGCTTTGGCCTCCTGGAAGCTCAGAGCTGAATTGGTTGCCCCATTTTTGTAACAGAAGAGTGAATGTTTATGTTTGGATCCAATTATTCTGATTGCCTATCTTTTTCATAACTAAGTTTTTCTTCACAATGACATGTACTGAATTGTAACTCTGTAAGCTCTCATAAATTCTCTGGGGTACAAGATGTATTATAGTAACATACACTTCTCTATTTCCTTTAGCTCCTTTTTGTGTGAAATTAGTTCATCAGCTTTGCTCCCTCTCCCCATTTGAGCACACTTATACGTCTTTTACTCCCCGAAACTCTCCAAACAAAGGAATAGTTTTACTCCCCTGCCTCTGTCTCTGGTGGAGAAGCTGAATGGAATGAGAGGAAAGCTTGATCATTCCTCCTGAATCAGTAACAGTTTCTAACAAATTACCAACATCTCCTCTATCATCCATGGCACCAGTTTCTGTTCTTGGAAGACAATTGTCAGAGCAATGGTACCACACACGTGGCATCATGGAGTCAACAAAGCTTTGCTTACCCAGGTGAGGATGAGTAACTCTCCCTGCAGGTCCTCTGAGAGGAAGGTGCTGTATCTCCGTTGGAACCTAAGGGATCAGTCAGTACAACTGAAGCTTCAAGGAGGTGAGACTCAAGGTCTTAGGGCCTCTGCCTCTGTCTCTGATGGCCCAGCCTGCGCCATAGCGTACTGCCTGAAGAGGTTCTCTGGACGAGCCAGGCAAGAGGAATTCACTCCTGTTGGACAGGAGGCAGGCAGCTCTGCATGTCGCTCCTTTCATTTGGGAACCCAGCTCTGATTATCCTCTTCCCGCAGAGAGAAGTGTGCTGGCTGCCAGTTGCATGTGGCTTGACGAAGATAGGAGCGGACATAAAGTCTTCCCCCTCCCCCTTGTGCCCCCGGATGAGAATCAAGCAGATTGTTTCCTGTGGGGAGGAAGTGGAAGTGAGAAGCCTAAGGCAGCAGGTGAACCTCAAGTGGGTGAGAATAAAAAAGCCCTCCTCTGACCCCCTTGCAGACTCTGTCTCCAGAGCCAGGTACAAAGGCCTCAGGGCTGTCTGTGGGCCAGAGAACTAGAATGTTGCAGCCCCAGGAGCTTCCTTCCTGACTCTTCCCTCCCAAAGAGAGGCTGTGATTGTGGCCTCCCTGGAAGACCTCGGCTGCTGGCAGGCTGGCCCGATGTAACAGCTCAGAGTTGAAACCCTCTTAAAAATAGCTCTGTTCCCTTCTGGGTTTAGCAACTCACACTTGAAAAGCTCTTTATTCTTTATAATGAATAGAGATCAGGGACTGTTCATTGACAAAGAAGAGCTATAATACAAAACGAAGGCAGACTGATGGTAGTTATTCTTTTGAAGGGGTGGACAGAGAGGGCTTCAGCACTCAGCTTTCACAGGTACCAGCGCTTTCCTTGGGTTATTCCTGGAATAGAGGTGTGGAGAGGCTTTTGAGCAGCTCTTGCTGTCGAAAGCTCATGTGTGATGGGCAGCATTTCGGGTGACAGCACTAGCTAGAGAAGAGCAGAACAGCCTGAAGTTGAAATTTCAATCTCATTAATTGACTGAGAGCAAAAGAGCTAAAAGAAAGGCTTAACTCTTTGTTCTCCAAAACTTACAGCCATACCTTGAAAAGACTAAGGTCTGTGAGTAGAAGGATGGCAATGGAAAATCAGGTAACTGAACCTTACTGCTCTGGTTTGAATATTCCCACTGCCATCCTCAATCTCAAGGGTTTGGTCCCCAAGGTCTCAATTTTATGTTTCTAGTGCTAAGTAGGTGGAAACTCTATCCACTTTTCCTGGTTGTAGCTGGGGCCTTTGGGCAGTGATGGGACTAGTTTGGGTTGTTTGAGCCAAGTCCTATGATTAAATCATGGTGGCTAGATGGGAGACTACATGGACAGAGACTGACACATGTGTTCCCTTTCTCTTGCCTTATTATGATCTGTGTTGCCTTGGGATTGTTACCAAAAATGCTACCACCACAGGCTGAACCAAAGGGGCCCATTAGATCTTGGACTGTGAACCACCAAAACCATAAGCCAAATGAACCTCTTTTGTTAAATTAGCCTAATTCAGATATTTCATTGTAGCAATAAAAAGCTAAGACACTTACATTGGTGGTGAGACCACCAGTAGTCTGTCAGGCCAGAATTCTTTTATCGATGTCTTTTCCAGAAAGAAAAAGAGGTTCAGATGAAAAAATGAGGTAAAATTCTTAGTCTACAATGTTGAGTTTGAAATGAGTTTCAAAGTAATTCATTTTCCTTAAATCAAACAAAATGCATGTCTCAGAGTCCCACTGAGTTGGTGAGAAATTGACTCGCGGCTATTATTTGGATCTCTTCCTCTCTTCCCGGATATAAGCATCTGGGAGGCATATGTGCTGCACCAGAAACAGGGGTAAGACATCTGAATTAAGCAGTGTAATTAAAGCTAATTATATGCAAAAAAAAGCCCCACAAAACTTCCAAATTGCATTGTCTTAAGATAGTGAAGTTTATTCCTTGCTCACACAAAATCTAATGCGGCTATTCCTGGTCAGGAAGCCATCCTGAGCAGATCTCCTCCAAGGAGTAATTCAGTGATCCTAGTCCCTTCCATTGCAGCGCTCTGTCATCAACTGGGCTTTGGAATTCTTCACTTCCTGATATAAAAAAAGGATTGGAGGCAGACACACAGAGATCACAAGGATATCTCTAAGGGTCAGGCTCAAAAGCGGTATACATTACTTGAGCCCATGTACACTCAGTCTCAATCATTTGCTTCCACACAAAGAGAGGTACAGAGAAATACAATTTAATTATGTGCCCAGGAAGGAGAAATAGCTATTGACAAAATTTAGCAATCCCAATCAAAGTATCTAATCTTTGGTCCATATGGATTTTTGTGTTCTTTTCTCTTCACCCCACATAATCTGTGGAAGCCTTGTTCTGTTTCTCAGGGGATCCAATGAGGCTGGAAGCCATGTCCTCTGCAGGCTTGCTGACTTCCTGGAGGAGGAGGGAGCATCATGGACCATCAAACAGTCACCCTTTTCTGTTGGGAGAAAATCTCTTCCTCTTTCCTCCAAAGTCCTGTTCTTCTTCCTCGAGGACTCCTAGAGAAAACTTTGTCAAGAAGCTGAGTCATTTATAGGAGATACTAAGCAAGACTGCCTTAAATCATGTCAGCTTCAGTCAGGCAATGGCCCAATCACCTAAAAAATGAAAGGAGGATAAAAATACAGACAGCACAGCACAGATCAATATTTTGTTAAATTACGATGCCACCACAGTAAATGAGCCTGCTGATTTCATGAGGTGTTTGACTCAAGACCACCGTAAGTGTCTGGCGTTTTGATGTAGCAGGTAAAGCTGCTGCTTGTGGTGCAATCCTATATAGGCACCAGTTTGTGACCCACATGCTCAACTTCTGATCCAGCTCCCTGCTAATGGCCTGGAAAAAGCAATGGAAGATGGCCAAAGTCCTTGGCCCCCTGCGACCCACGTGGGAGACCTGGAAGAAGCTCCTGGCTCCTGGCTTTGACCTGGTCCAGCCATGTCCATTGTGGCCTTTGGAGAGTGAACCAACAGATAAAAGACATCTCTGTCTCTCTCTGTCTCTCTGTCTCTCTCCGCCTCTCTCTCTCTTTCCCTCTCCCTTTCTCTCTCTCTCTCTGTAACTCTGATTTTCTTTTTTTTTTTTTAAGATTATTTATTTATTTGAAAGAGTTACACACAGAGAGAAGAAGAGACAGAAAGAGAGAGAGAGGTCTTCCATCCTCTGGTTCACTCCCCAGTTGGCCACAATAGCCGGAGCTGTGCCAATCTGAAGCCAGGAGCCAGGCGCTTCTTCCCGGTCTCCCACATGGGTGCAGGAGCCCAAGTATTTGGGCCATCTTCCACTTCTTTCCCAAGCCATAACAGAGAGCTGGATCAGAAGTGGAGCAGCCAGGTCCCAAACCAGCGCCCATATGGGATGCCAGCACCGCAGGCGGTAGCTTAACCCGCTATGCCACAGCGCTGGCCCCAACTCTGATTTTCAAATAAATAATAAATAAATCTTTAAAAAAAAAGAAGACCACCACAAACTTTCAAATTCAAGAATGTCATCTTTTATTTTATAGCTTTTTCATTTCTACCATAGGAGGAAATAGCTTTCCTTTCAGCTTTGCTTCCACAAAGATGTCGTCACTGTGAAATGAAGAATAAATACACAGAGCATGCAGTTGACATGGGTGTGTTAGGAAATTGGCTGCATTCAGTCACTAGCTAGACAGGTTGAGATTTCTTACAATTGTGACAGTGCACCAGAGTCAAATACCTCAGCAAAATAACAAATGGTACCTACCACGTGTCTGAATATCTCTAGATAGTTTAACACTTTGCATGGGAATTGCCATAGTTTAGTTTAATCTGCTCCCAAGAGATAAGATTTGGTAAGACTTCACCTAGAGGTTATTATGAGTTCAAGTCTCTAGACCAACAAAATTAAATTCTATGGGGCTGAAGGAAAAAGGTGCCACTCAGTCAGCACAGCAGGCAGTCTCAGAATTGTGGCTCATTGGAGTGATTTCCAAAGACAAGAAATTGGGAAGTATTCTGACTTTCAGCAAGGGGAGAAAGTGGGAAACATGGAAATTACAAATGTTTAAGATAAAGACCAATTCTGGGACGGTGCTGTGGTGTAGCAGGTGGAGCTGCTACCTGCAGTGCTGGCATCCCATATAGGCACCAGTTTGAGACCTGGTTGCTCCACTTCTGGTTCAGCTCTCTGCTATGGCCTGGAAAAGCAGTAGAAGATGGCTCAAGTCCTTGGGCCCCTGCACCCATGTGGGAGACCTGGAGGAGGCTCCTGGCTCCTGGCTTCAGATCAGCTCAGCTCTGGCCATTGTGGCCAATTGGAGAGTGAACCAGAGGATGGAAGACCTCTCCCTCTTGGCCTCTCCTCCTCTCTGTGTAACTCTTTCAAATAAATAAATAAATATTTAAAAAATATTTTTATTTATTTATTTGAGAGGTAGAGTTAAAGACAGTGAGAGGGAGAGACAGAGAGAAAGCTCTTCCTTCCATTGGTTCACTCCCTAGATGGCCACAACGATCGGAGCTGCGCCGATCCGAAGCCAGGAGCCAGGTGCCTCTTCCCAATATCCCATGTGGATGCAGGGGCCCAAATACCTGGGCCATCTTCTACTGCTTTCCCAGGCCATAGCAGAGAGCTGGATTGGAAGAGGAGCAGCCGGGATTGGAACTGGCACCCATATGGGATGTCGGTGCCACAGGCAGAAGATTAACCTACTGCACCATGGAGCCGGCCCCATAAATAAATAAATCTTCAAAAAGAGATGAAGACAAATTCTTTTAACATTCATCTAAATGTTACTAATTAACAGATAATTTACAACTTTTTAAAAAGGAACATAATACCCACTTTCTGTTATGGTGAGTCTGTTCAAAATAAGTCACAATTTTAAGCCAAAATGAATCAAACCCATTTCCTTTCCTTTTTTAGTTGGACTGTTAAGTTGTCAGTAAAGGAATAGCACAGACCTGCTTTATCTGGAATATGTTGAAAACATGAGTAGAATCCCATTTTGATACTTTTGATGCTCTGGAAAGATCAAGTTGAGAGTGTTGAGTAAGATCCAACTTTGGGACCAGTGAACTACTGACAAATTGCTGTAACCGGTGTTAAGCCATGGATACATAAACACAGGTTTCTACCAGACAGAGAAAATACTTCAGCTTTGTTTTCTGTGAAATCTATGGGAAAATACAGCTTGTTATGTGTCCACGGTCTGGCTCCTAATACCTGCTGATATTCTAACTCTCACACAGCTAACCTCTCTTGTGTTGGTCTCCCCTGCACAACAGTTTTAGTGCTTTTTGATGAGGGGGTTGAATGTGTCAGAGCAAATGTAATTTCAGAGGACTCGTAGGAGAGGGTTTTTCAGGCTTTCTCAGTTCCTTCTCCAGAACTGACAAACCACCAAGCACAATTGGAAAAAGAAGAAGTGGAGTAAAAGTGGTAGAAGTATAATCCTGGGGGCCAGCACCGTGGCTCACTTGGTTAATCCTCCACCTGTGGCGCCGGCATCCCATATGGGCACCAGGTTCTAGTCCTGATTGCTCCTCCTCTAGTCCAGCTCTCTGCTGTGGCCCAGGAGGGCAGTGGAGGATGGCCCAAGTGCTTGGGCCCTGCACCTGCATGGGAGACTCAAGGGAAGCACCTGGCTCCTGGCTTTGGATCAGCGCAGCACTGGCCATAGCGGCCATTTGGGGAGTGAACCAACAGAAGGAAGACCTTTCTCTCTGTCTCTCTCTCACACTGTCTATAACTCTACCTGACAAAATAAATTTTAAAAAAAGAAGAAGAAGTATAATCCTGACATTTCTGGAAGGATAAAAGTTCTTATTCTACTGGCCAAGTGAGAAATACACAGAAAGAGGGGGGATTCCTTTTAGCAACAATAGAGTTTTAGAGTCCTCTCTTTCTGTTGCTGCTATAGTCAACAGTTTGTTATTTGATTCATATGAAGATACAGAAAGAAAGTATGTCATGTTTGGTTGATACCAAAATAGGAAGAATAACTGACATCAGAAATGATGGGGCCACAATTAAATGAATACAACTTAGGCTGGAATCTCCTGGATGTAATGAACATCAATAAATATGAGGGGAAGATGAGGAGATGGAAAGGCTGGTGGCCAGGCTTGACAGGTTTATGCTGTGTGTACATGTATGTGTGTGTATAGCACTGTACCCTATAAAAATGTACAAATACTACATGTTTATCAAAAACTTTAAATGATACAATTTTTACAAATTTGAAAGGGCAACTCCATACACCATGCAATTGCTCAGTGTGAAGATAAACAGCTTTGGGCATCAATTTATATAAAAATGTTCTAGGGATTTTAGTTCATCTGAACTTAATGTAACTATTATTCATTTGCTAAAAATAACACCATGTCCAGCTTCATTTGTTCATCAAATGATTGTTCAACATGCATTTCATTGCAGGTCTTGTGCTGGCTTCTGGAAGTTAACAAAAGCAGTTTTGGAGTACTCTGCCCAATTCAAGGCGAATTCTTTTAAGGGAGCACTAATGAATGAAATTGCAGCATTACTGGGGGTGGGGAGCTTATGTTCTATTTCTTCAGGTTTCCATGATGCAACTCCTATTAACCGGTAGGAGCAGTATTTGAGTATTTTTTTGGTAAGAATTATTTTAGTTGGAAATGACAGACACTGAAATAATTAGCTTAACAGAAAAATTAGAATCTTTTTGAAAGACAGTAACAGAAACATCCAAAGGTAAAGCAAACATGTTAGAATCAGGGCCAGGGATCTATTTCTCTGCTCTTCTCTGAGTTCTCCACTCTTGAGGAGGCTATTTCTTCAGACCGGTTCTTCTTGTGGTTGGGGGATGACTGCCATCAGTTCCCTGGGGGCACCATGCTTCCTTATTAAAAGCTGTTCTCTAACGTTTGTACAAAAGTCCCCACCTTCAGCCTGATTAGGCTAGTTTGCATCACATGCCCCTCCTGTCCTAGAACAGGTTCTAGAGTGGATTGACTGACACCTGAATTCTGGAACCTATCACTAGCAATGGAACTGGAAGTGTTCTAACTGGCTTGAGTTGAGAATCGTTCTGAGATATGTGGGCAACCTGGAAGGGGCAGGGAGGGGAGTGGGGAGGTTTGTAAATAACATCAGATTCTGTTTGAAAGGAAGGAAATAATGGGAATAGACATGAGATGGGCAACCCTGGAAAATGAAGATCTTCCTGCATGGGTGGGTGTGAGGGAAGAGAAGCAAGGCAGCTTCTATCTTCTCTTTTAGAAAAACCTGGCATCTCCTAAGGGAGGTAACTTTCTTCATCAGGCAATAGGTAAAACTCATGCATTCAAAACCTTGCACGCTGATGGAGATTCAGTTATGCTGCTTCTCTGTATGTGACCGTGGCAAACAAATTCAGTTTAGAGGGGATTAGAGGGAAGGCTGACTGTGGCCAAGGTCCAAATTCTACTGCCCAGGCCACATTTACTGGAAACAAAGCTCACCTTTAGTTCATCCGTTGAATTTCTGTGTCTGTTTCTAATTAATCTGTAACCAATGGAGGGCAGGATTATCACCCTTAAAAACCTCAACAAGTTTGTCCTCAGGAACAAACCAGAATCTAGAGAATTCTGAGAACTCAGTCACATAAAGGAAATATGGATTTCAAGTTTGAGCCATTCAACACCATCAGTTATCTAGATATTCAGAAAGCCCAAAGAGCATAAATTTCCATGGGCATAATGAGAACTTAGACTTCAGGAAGTGTTCACAGACTAGTGACCACCTCTCAAGTAGGCTTTGAATTAGAATTCTGGAGGAAGGCTTTTGGCCTAGTGGTTGAGATGCCACTTGGAACACCTGCATCCCATAGCAGAATGCTGGGTTCAAGTCTCAGCTCCACCTTCTAAGTCCAGCTTCCTACTATAGCACACCCTGAGAAAGAGCAGGTGATCCTTAAAGAACATGGAGATCCAGATTAAATTCTGGGCTTGAGCAGTGAGCCAGCAGTTATAAGAGTTCTTTCTGTCTCTCTGTCACTCTACCTTTGAAGTAGATGAAAATAAATCACACATTATAAAAAATAAGAAATGAAATTCTTCACATTTAGGAAGCTGAACAACTACTTCTATGGTATAATCCAACTTTTAGTCCTATGAAATCCTTTTTCACAAATAGTTGGGACTGCGGCTTCCCAACTATGCTCCCTGGGATGCAGGTATTTGACGTAGTAGTTAAGATGCTAGGGGCCGGTGCTGTGGTGACAGCATCCCATATGTGTGCTGGTTCAAGTTCCGGCTGCTCCACTTCCAATCCAGCTCTCTGCTATGGCCTGGGAAAGCAGTAGAAGATGGCCTAAGTTCTTGGGCCCCTGCACCCATGTGGGAGACCTGGAGGAAGCTCTTGGCTTTGGATCGGCACACCTCCAGCTGTTGCAGCAATTGGGAAGTGAACCAGCGGATGGAAGATAGCTCGCTCTCTCTCTCTCTCTCTCTTTCTCTCTCTCTTTCTCTCTCCCTGTGTAACTCTGATTTTCAAATAAATAAATAATTATAAAAAAAAAAAAGATGCAACTTTGGAGGCTTGTATCTCCTGTTGGAATACCCGGGTTTGAATTTCAGCCCCACTTCTGATTCCAGCCTCCTGCTAATATGTACCCTGGGAGGCAACAGGGGATGGCTCAAATGGCTGAGTTTCTTTTTTTTTTCTTTTCTTTCTTTCTTTTTTCTTTTTTTTTTTTTTTTTAACAGGCAGAGTGGATGGTGAGAGAGAGAGATAGAGAGAAAGGTCTTCCTTTACCATTGGTTCACCCTTCAATGGCTGCCGCGGCTGGTGCGCTGCAGCCAGCGCACTGCGCTGATTCAAAGCCAGGAGCCAGGTGCTTCTCCTGGTCTCCCATGCAGGTGCAGGGCCCAAGCACTTGGGCCATCCTCCTTTGCACTCCTGGGCCACAGCAGAGAGCTGGCCTGGAAGAGGGGCAACCGGGATAGAATCCAGTGCCCCGACCAGCACTAGAACCCAGTGTGCCGGCGCTGCTAGGCTGAGGATTAATTAGCCTAGTGAGCCACAGCGCCGGCCAAATGGCTGAGTTTCTACCATGCTTGTGGGAGCCTGGTTCCCAGCTTTGGCCTGGCCCAGCACTGTCTGTTTTGAGTATTTGGGCTATGAACTGGCAGGTGGATGGAAAATCTCTATCTTTGTCTCTTCATCTCTGCCTTTCAAATACATTCAAAATTTAAAACAACAACAAAAACAAGACAATGTAGGATCACTGGAATAGCATGAGCACTAGCTGGAAACTTGTTAGAAGTGAAGGTTATCAGGGCCAGCACTGTGGCATAGTGGGTAAAACCTCTTACTGCAGTGCTGGCATCCAATATGGGTTCCAGTTCGAGTTCTGGCTGCTCCACTTCCAATCCAGCTCTCTGCTATGGCCTGGGGGAGAAGTGAAAGATGGCCCAAGTTTTGGGCCCCTGCACCTGTGTAGGAGACCTAGAAGGAGCTCCGGGCTCCTGGCTTTGGATCGACACAGCTCCAGTCATTGTGGCCATTTGGGGAGTGAACCAGCAGATGGAAGACACCTCTCTCTCTCTCTCTCTCTTTCTCTCTCTCTCTGTGGCTCTGCCTCTCTGTAACTCTGTCATTCAAATAAATAAATAAAACTTTAATAAAAAAGAAGTGAAGGTTATCATGTCTTACACTGGTCCTCTTGCTATGGGTTGAATTGGTTGAAGACTTAATGTTCTGTATCTCAGAATGCAGCCTTATTTAGAAGTAAGGTCATTGAAAATGTAATTAGCTAAGCTAAAGTCACACTGGGTTAGGTGGGTCCTCCGTCTATTATGACTAATGTCCTTAGGAGAAGAGGAGGCACTGAGACACAAACACAAGGGGAGAACTCCATTGACTTCGATGGAGTCAGATATTGGAGTTACACAGCTGTAAATCAGGGAGTGCAGAAAGTCAGCAAACCACCAAACACTAAGAAGAAGTCATCCTTCTTAGGTTTCAGGGTAGGTATGGCTCTATGGACACCTTGGTTTCACGCTTCTGTTCTGCAGCAATGGGACCCACTTTGTGTTTGCTATGACTGATAGCTTTGGGATCCGCATGGAAGGAAGGCCTACACTTCCGGGAATGGAGAGGCCTACTTCTGGGGAAGAAAGTCCTTGTCAAGGTCCCTGCGGGTGCCTAAAGGTCAACCAATGAGGATCAGACCCGCCTCAACCTTTAACCCTCATGCCCTGAATCTATAAAAGTTGGGACCGGGGAACCTCGCCCGGGAGCGGAACCCCAATAAAAGCCTGTGAATTAATCAATTCGTCTGCCTGGGAAGATGTGTTATGTGCCAGACACCTTACAATGACAGCCCCAGGAAACAAATACACTTTCTGAATCAGAAACTTTAATTGGGGCCCAAAAATCTATATTTAATAAACATTCCAAGGCCAGAATGCTGTTTAGGACAACTGCCATTCTATGAGTCTGCTGTGTATCCCGCTTCTCATGTTAGATCATTCTCTCCTTTTTTTATTCTATCAGTTAGTATTAGCAGAGACTAGTCTTGTTTATGTGATCCCTTTGACTCTTAGACCTATCATTATGATCTATTGTGATCTGAAATTGATCACTTGGACTAGTGAGGTGGCATTGGTACATGCAACCTTGATGGGATTGGGGCTTCCATGGCCTTGGCAACTCATGACTAGAGCCTAGGGAGATTGCTGACGCCTTAAACAAGAGTGTCAATTTGTTAAGTCAACAACAGGAGTCACTGTGCACTTACTCCCCACGTAGGATCTCTGTCCTTAATGTGTAGTTCAATGTGAATTAATGATATGACTAGTGCTCAAATAGTATTTGGCACTTTGTGTTCTGTGTGGGGGCAAACTGATGAAATCTTTACTTAATATATACTAAATTGATCTTCTGTATATAAAGATAATCGAAAATGAATCTTGATGTGAATGGAATGGGAGAGGGAGCAGGAGATGGGAGGGTTGTGGGTGGGAAGGAAGTTGGGGGGGGGGGAAGCCATTGTAATCCATAAACTGTACTTTGGAAATTTACATCTACTAAATAAAAGTTTAAAAAATTAAAAAATAAACATTCCAGATAATCTGATACATGCTAAAATTTGAGAACCACTGATTTCTATTCTAGACCTAGACCAGTGCCTGTATCACAGTGATATGCACATACATGAACTGGACAATTTGTAGGATATAGATTCTGATTCTGCAGATCTTCAGTAGGACCTGAGATCCTGTATTTCCAAAAAGCTCCCATGTGATTCCATATTGTTGTCCCAAGGGCCAGACATTGAGTATCAAGTGTTTAGACCAGTGCTATTTGATATAATTTTCCATGACAATGGAAATGTTGTCTCTGCTGCCCAAAAAGAAAGTCACAGACGCATGTGGCTCTTAGACACTTGAAATGTGGCTAGTTGGATTGAGGACTGAACTTTGAAATTTTACCTAATTTTAATTTTAAAATAATGAGAGTCCTATGTTATTGACAGAACAGGTCATGATTTTCCTGTTTCTCATCTTAAATGTCATGTTTTGCCAAGCTTACAAGGCTTTTAATGTTTGTTCATCTGAATAGCTTCTTAGGCAGGATGGTGGTGTCCCCTGTGCAAGCCTGTGTGCACTCAGTAGTTCATTAGGAGCCACCGGGAAAACATAAAATGAATAGAATACAGGGTCTTTACCCTTAAGGAACTTCCTGTTTATTAACCAGCTTTCGTTGTATTTCTTCCAGGTTCTGCCAAGCCTGAAAGTGTTAGTTCAATGTTAAAGGGGGGGGGGGGGGGGGGAGAATTAAGCAATAATTAGGAGAGATGATGCTTGGCAGGGGCTTTTTTATCTCAAGGCTACCAGATTTTGTTCATGGAATTTGAGAACATGAGTGATTTGCATATGTTGCATAAATTTGCATCTTGTATTCAAAAGACCTGACTCCAAGACTATGAAGTACAATTTAATTAATTAGTGGGACCTACTAAAGTTGTATAAAGAACAGAATTCAGGGCATCACACATGTGAAATAGCGAGCTGCCAACAACATTCAGAAGGCTGCAGACAAGGTCAGTGGCACTCGCGAAACAAGAGCGGAAGTTCACGGCTAAAGAGGAAGGAGAGGCTTCAAAAGTTTGTATCATCCCTGACTGCTGCCCGCAATGAGTCTCAAGCCTTTTATGGCGGGTGGTTTATTTTCCACAAATTGCATTAGGTAAAAATGTCCACAAAAGTATGGAATTGTGTCTGTTGTGACTGCTTGTGTCTGTTTTCTTGTTTTTGGCCTTGCTTCTCTTGCCTTGCTTCTTTGCCTACAACTTAACTCTGCATGAGCATTTGAAAGATGATAGTTTTGTAGAAGAAAGGACAAGATGTGTAAAGGATAGAGGTGAAGGGTTAAGACGCCTTCATACTCTCAGTTCCCTCCTCCCCTACCAAGCACCTTCTTTCTGTCCATGCCAGGTTTATGCTGGGCCCCGGCGAAGCAAAGTTAAATAACAGCATCCTTGTCTCTGGTTCTGGTTCCTTTAGCAGGGGAGCTGGACACAATCAACAGTAACTTTCATTCTGTGTATAAAGAGAAATGATAAA
Organism: Lepus europaeus; assembly: GCF_033115175.1. Taxonomy (NCBI): domain Eukaryota; kingdom Metazoa; phylum Chordata; class Mammalia; order Lagomorpha; family Leporidae; genus Lepus; species Lepus europaeus. Next base: position 99,978,540 of record NC_084827.1, on the reverse strand, counting down.
TGCATTCTCTAGGAAGGAGGGGGCTGCCCAGAGGAGATAGAAACTCTGCTCCTGGGGAGGAGTGGGAGGGAAGTGTCCACAGAGCTGCTTAAGAAAAAGAAGGGCAGGGGCTGCACTGTGGTATAGGAGGTAAAGCTGCCGCCTACAACACCAGCATTCCATATGGGTGCCGGTTCGAGTCCCAGTTGCTCCACTTCCAATCTAGCTCCTGCTAATGTGCCTGGGAAGGCAGGAAAAGATGGCTCAAGTGCTTGGGCCCCTGTACCCAAGTGGGAGACCCAGATGAAACTCCTGGCTCTTGGTTTTGGTCTGGCTCAGCCCTAGCCATTGTGGCCATTTGGAGAGTGAGCCAGTGGATAAAGGATCTCTGTTTCTCCTCTCTCTCTCTCTCTCTTTCAAATAAATAAAATAAATCCTGAAAATAAAAAGAAAGAGAAGGGTGACTGGGTGGGGTAGTGCATTTCCGGCAGAGAGCAGCATGTGCAGAAGCAGCACGGTGTGTTTTGCTTACTGAAAGTATCACTCAATGTGAAGAAGAAGTGGGAGATGGGGCATAGGTACAAGATCCAGCCCAGCCCATAAAGGCTTTATTAACATGTTTTCAAGAGCAAGGGGAATGTAATTCAAATAGGGAGCTTCAGGCTGCTCCACCTTGGCAGAAACCCCAGTAGAAGTGTGAAAAGGTTTTTTTCCTAAAAGTGGGGTCAGTGCTTTCTAACCTGCCTGACCTTGGATAGCTATGCATCTGCCCTCAACAGCTCCCACTCATGCCCCTTTCTAGGAGAACTTGATTTCTGTTTATGACTCAAGTTGACTAGAAACAGGCATCATACAATATGTGTTCTGTGGGGTGCCTGTAACCTAGTATACTTGGCTCTTTGTGTCCATGTGTTCTTCAATCGTGAATCCATCCAACCGCAGATGGGAAATATTCAGAAAAACTTGCGTCTGTATCAAACATGTACAGATCATTTTTTTCTTATCATTATTACCTGAACAGTGCAGTATAATAATGATTTACATTGTTTTTGGTATAATAATTAATCTAAAGATGATTGAATGGACAGTTGGTATAAGAATTAAAACACTGTTTGGGATGCCCAAATCCCATATTGGAAACCTGGTTTGAGTCCCTATTCCAGCTTCCTGCTAATGCACACCCTAGATAGTAATAGATGATGGCTCAAGTACTTGGGTCCCTCTACACTCACATGAGAGATCCAGATTGAATTCCCAGCTCCTGGCCTTTGGCCTTGGCCCAGCCCTGGCTATTGCAGGCATTTGGGGAATTAGCCACAGATGGACGATCTCTCTCTCTCTCTCTCTCTCTCTGCCTTTCAAATAAATAGAATAAGTATATTTTAAACATTTAAATACATGAATTATGTGCATAGGTTATCCATACACTATGTTATTTTACATAAGGGACCTGAGTAGCCTTGGATTCTAGTATCAGTTGTGGCTCCCAGGAGCTGTCCTCCACTGACAACCAGAGGTGGCTGTTGACCTGCTTCTACTAGGCAGCCTGTAGACATCAGAGCTGAAGGGCTATCCTGACAGGGTCATGCAAAGGCCTGAGGGGTCCCATTAGATTGCCTCATCTGTTCTTCATATTAGTATTCAGTCCCTCTTTGCTTTGGGAACCTGAGAACCAAAGGTGGCACAAGCATGCAGACCCAGACATACTACAAATTCACCCATTCTCCCCTGGCCACCAAATCTGAGAGTCACAGATCCCCTGTCACTGTAGAGCCAGCAGGGGAGCACAGGATAGACAATGTCTGGCACCTCATTCTGCCTCACCAAGTAACTGGGAGGACTAGCTTCTGTGTTTCATTGATTTACTCAACATTTCATAAAAATAGAAGTATAGAGTATATAATAGCTAGTACTCATGCACCTGCTCCTCAGCTTAAGAAATAAAAATGTCTCCAATTGAACTGAAACTCTCGTGTATCTCTCCCTAACCACCTTACCTTCCTTCTTCTCAAGAAGTAATTCCACCCTGAATGTGGTATTTATTATACCAAATATTTGTCTTTCTATGGATTTATGGTATATTGTGTTGTTTTATATTTATTTATTTTTTTTAAAATCTGAACATCAGAGAGACACAGAGAGAGATGCTGTCTGCCCACTCACTCCCCATATGCCCTCAGTAATTGAGACTGGACCAGGCTGAAGTCAGGAGCCAGGAATTCCTTCCAAGTCTGCCATGTGGGTGGCAGGGACCCAAGTAGTTAAGCTGTCACCTGCTACCTCCCAGGATGCACATTAGCAGGAAATTGGATTGGTAGCAGATAAGCTGAGACTCAAACCAGGCACTGGGATATGGGATGTGAGTGTCTTAAGCCTGACTTAACTGTTGTACCAAATACCTGTCCCATCCTATCATCCTATTCTTAGTTATGACAGATGTTATGGATTGAATTGTGTGCCCCACTGCATTCATATGTTGGGTCCAACCCCTAGTGTGACTGAAGTTGGAGATAGGGCCTTTATGAAGGCACTAAAGCTTAAATGTTGTAATAGGGGTGGGGCTTCCTTATAAGGAGAGGAAGAGACACCTGAATTCTCCTTTGCTGTGTGTGAGGACTTTGAGAGAAGGTGGCCATCTGTATTCCAGCAAGGGGGCTCTTACAGGAAACCAAATTTGCTATCACCTTGATCTTGGACTTCCAGCCTCCATAACTGTGAGAAAATAAATGTACCTTGTTTAAGCCACGCAGTCTGTGGCTTAAACAAAACAAGGCAGGCACTCTGAGCAGACTGATACAACAGACCTTTTAAAACTTTGCCTTTCACAGGCAGTCAAAGCCAAAATTAACTATTGGGATTGCATCAAATTGAGAAGTTTCTGTACTGCAAAAGATACAGTCAGGAGAGTGAAGAGACAACTGACAGAATGGGAAAAAATATTTGCAAACTATGCAACAGATAAAGGGTTAATAACCAGAATCTACAAAGAGATCAAGAAACTCCACAACCCACAAAACAAAAACCCACTTAAGAGATGGGCCAAGGATCTCAATAGACATTTTTCAAAAGAGGAAATCCAGATGGCCAACAGGCACATGAAAAAATGCTCAAGATCACTAGCAATCAGGGAAATGCAAATCAAAACCAAAATGAGGTTTCACCTCACCCCGGTTAGAATGGCTCACATACAGAAATCTACCAATAACAGATGCTGGCGAGGATGTGGGGAAAAAGGGACACTAACCCCCTGTTTGTGGGAATGCAAACTGGTCAAGCCACTATGGAAGTCAGTCTGGAGATTCCTCAGAAACCTGAATATAACCCTACCATTCAACCCAGCCATCCCACTCCTTGGAATTTACCCAAAGGAAATTAAATTGGCAAACAAAAAAGCGGTGTGCACCTTAATGTTTATTGCAGCTCAATTCACAATAGCTAAGACCTGGAATCAACCCAAATGCCCATCAACAGTAGACTGGTTAAAGAAATTATGGGATATGTACTCTATAGAATACTATACAGCAGTAAAAAACAATGAAATCTGGTCATTTGCAACAAAATGGAGGAATCTGGAACACATCATGCTGAGTGAAATAAGCCAATCTCAAAGGGACAAATATCATATGTTCTCCCTGATCGGTGACAACTGACCGAGCACCAAAAAGGAAACCTGTTGAAGTGAAATGGACACTATGAGAAACAGTGACTTGATCAGCCATTGCCCTGACTGTTGATGAACAACTTAATACGTTATCCCTCTTAGTATTTTTTTTGTCTGTTCTACTTAATACTATTGGTTTAATTCTGTAATTAATACACGGTTATTCTTAAGTGTTGAAACTTAACTGAAAAGTAATCCCTGTTAAATAGAGTGGGAATAAGAGAGGGAAGGGATGTACAATTTGGGACATACTCAAGCTGACTTGCCCCAAATGGTAGAGTTAGAAACATACCAGGGGATTCCAATTCAATCCCATCAAGGTGGCATGTAGCAATGCCATCTCACTAGTCCAAGTGATCAATTTCCATTCACAATTGATCATAATGATAGGACTAAGAATCAAAGAGATCACATAATCAAGACTAGTGTCTGAAAATACTAACTGATAGAACAAAAAAGGGAGAGAACGATCCAACATGGGAAGTGGGAGACACAGCAGACTCATAGAATGGTGGATGTCCTAAACAGCACTCTGGCCTCAGAATCAGCCCTAAAGGCATTCAGATCCAGCTGAAAAGCCCATGAGAGTATTTCAGGCATGGAAAGCCAAGACACTCTGTCAAAAAAAAAAAAAATGTCCTAAATGAAAGGTCTCTGTGAGTGAGATCCCAGTGGAAAGAACAGGTCATCAACGAAGGAGGTACCCTTCTCTGAAGGGAGGAGAGAACTTCCACTTTGACTATGACCTTGTCTAAATAAGATAAGAGCCGGTGAACTCAAAAGGCTTCCATAGCCTTGGAAACTCATGACTGGAGTATAGGGAGATTGATGATGCCATAAACAAGAGTGTCAATTTGTAAAGTCAACAACAGGAGTCACTGTGCACTTACTCCTCATGTAGGGTTCTGTCCTTAATGTGCTGTACATTGTGATTTAATAAAACACGTTGTGTTTCTATGTGGGGGCAAACTGTTGAAATCTTTAGTTGGTATATACTAAATTGATCTTCTGTATATAAAGAGAATTGAAAATGAATCTTGATGTGAATGAAAGGGGAGAGGGAGCGGGAAAGGGGAGGGTTGCGGGTGGGAGGGAAGTTGTGGGGGGCAAGCCATTGTGATCCATAAGCTGTACTTTGGAAATTTATATTCATTAAATAAAAGTTTAAAAAAAAACATAAAAAAACTTTGCCTTTAAATAAGTGAAATTTCCCCTTATGTTTAGAAACTCTTTATTTCTTCCTACTCAAGCTTCAATTCTTACCTACACTGACCATTCTCCCAAACTGATCTCCCCCTTAATAATCCACCTAGCTTATTTATTCCCATCATGTTCCTTTGGGAGTTGCTGCATTCAGACTGATTTTCTCATACTCCCCCCACACACCAGCTCATTCTCACTTCTGGATCTTTTAATAAAGTAGTTCATCTTGCTTGGAATACACTTCCTTCCTCACTGGGAGTATCAAAGCCCTACCTAGTTTTTAAATACATCACTCAAATCCCATTCCCTAAGAGTTAGGACTTCTGATTCAAATGAAAGAAAATCCAAATAAAACTTCTGTAGGTACAAAACAGAAATTTGGTTTGATGAAAAACAGAAGAGTCTGCCTGCCTTGGGAATGACAGGGACCCAAACAATACCATTTGGTCCTTCTTCTCATGCCCACTCTCATGCTACCCTGCGTGGGGCTTATTCTGTCTTGCAGATATCCTTCCTCTGTACCAAAGGGTCACAGGGCCAGAGAAAGCTCCGTACTTATAACTTCCCCTTTCCTGCAAAACCCACAAGCAACGGTTTCTCTCTGCCACTGTCCATTTCTACTATCTTATGGGAGAACTATCAGTGGTCTGAACTGGACCAAGTACGGTTTGCTTGTTCAATCATTCTGGCTAGAAGGGTGGGATACTATGATAGTCAAGCCCAAGGGATGTGACCATATCTAGAGCCAGGGAGATGCAATTTCTGACCAGCACACTCACAAAACCCACAAAGAATGTGGGAGATCAGATCTCCTTGTTATAGTCTGAATGATTGTGTCTCCCCATAATTTATATGTTGGAACATAATTCCCCGGGATGGCATTAGGAGGTGGGCAATTGAGAGATGGTTAAAATCATAAAGGCGGAGCCCTCCTGAATGGCAATGGTGCCCTTACCCAGACTCCAGAGGGAGAGTGTTCACGCCTTCCACCATGTGAGAACACAAGCAGGGGGCACTATCTGTGAAGCAGAGAACAAGCCTTCACAAGCCAACAAATCTGTTGGTGCCTTAATTTTGCACTTCTCAACATCCAAAACAATAACAAGTAATTTTCTGTTGTTTATAAATTACCAAGTATGCAATATTTTGTTGTAGCATCTGAGTAAACTACAACACCCCCAAAGAGGGGATCCTGAATAGACTCAAACCATAGAATCTACCACATGCTTGAGAAATAGGCAGCTACCCCTATTTCTCCAATTCACAGAACTCCTCTCTTCTGAATTGCTGGTCTATCCATATCATCTTTCACTGCTTTACCAAGTATCTTGGGATTTGTGCTAAATCACATTCTTCCTAAAGTTAGGGATTATGTCTTCATTTACAGTATCTTTCAGAATCCTTAATAGAGAACTGAGACTGTGTCAGGCACTCAGTAAATACTCATTCTTGGAACCTGTGTTCTGCTATTTCTAATGGGAGCAGATCTTTTAAATGCATCCCAATTGACTTCAACTGTATTTTTAACTCAGATAAGAATTTTGAGGTTATGAGAAGATTCTAGAGATAGTAACATGACGCAAAATGTATCTAATGCATTGCAATTTAGAAAACTCTCTCACAGGGACATGTGTTGGGGGCTCAGAGGGTTAAGCTCCCTCTTGGGATGACCACATCCCATATAGGAGTGCCTGGAATTGAGTCCCATCTCCTCTGCTTCTGGTCCAGCTTCCTGTGAATGCACCTGAGAGGCAGCAGATGATAACTCAAGTGCCGGAGATTCTGTCCTCCATATGGGAGACCCAGAGATATTCCTGGCCAGGCTTTAGCCTTGTACAGTCCTGGCTGTCATGGGCATTTGGGGAATGAATCAGCAGATGGAAGAACTTTTTCTCTCTCCCTTTCCATCCCAGCAACATTCTGCCTTTCAAACAAATTTTATTTTTTAAAAAAGAAAACTCTATCATATTCTATACTGTTTAAAAGCAGGTGAAAGATAGCTACTACACTGTCCCCATTTTATAGATAAGGAAACTGGTTAATTGTCTTGCCCAGGAAAGACCAGCTGGTAACTGAAAGAAACAGATTAGCCACAGTCTGACTGGGCTTTGAGAACAATTTGCTTTCCATCACAGTCCTGGAAGAGGCTGAACATTATGGGAGGTATAGTGAGGTGCTGTTCTGCAAACAGGGCTCGGGGGCCCCCTCAAGGAGCTCTGCTGTGTCTCCATCAAGTGAGAGCCGCATGAATGAACTGGTCCGTGGGAATGCTACCTACACTTGGGTACTCACTGCCTGGAACATGTGTTTGAATCCGGGAACCAAAGCATCTTTGTGGCCCTGAATGTTACTAAGGAGAGATGCAGCCCACATTTAAATGCCAGATGACAGAAGCTAGTGGCCAAGCAGTGCGGGCATTTTTGCCAAGTTGGAATGGGAGCAAGTATGACTGAGCCAATGGGACTCGAGGTGGCAAACAATTCATGTCTGGTTGGAATCAAGCACTGTGTTGGCGATAACACTTCCAGAACAAGCAATGCTGACCATAAACTCGTGTTCCAAGGAGCCTGTAAAGGAATGAGCTGCACACTCTCCTGTTACTTATTAGAAATCCATCACTGGGGCCCATCCTTTAACGTCAGCCGGAACAGCCATGTCGCCAATGTCATCGCCAGGTCTCCCCTGCCTGCTGCTAGCCCAGCAGAAGCTTGTAAAGGCAGAACTTCAGGGCCCAGACGTCTTGTTTCTGTTGCCTTTGCCAGAGAGTTGCTCCAGAGGAGGTTTGCATTGTGTTATAATCACATGGTTTGCAAAATGATAGTTAAGAGTCTGTTAGCATTTCCACCCCAAACCTCATATTTTCAGCTGCTCACAGTGACTCAAATATAAGAATTCTCTTTAGGCTGAAATTTGGCACACAGGGTCTCAGGCCCAGCTGGGGAGCAATTTCAACCTTTTTTGGGACCGGATTTCAATAACATCCATTTGGCTGTTTTTGAATAACAGCAGAAGTACAACAGAAGAGAAGTTAGCATTTTTATAGCAAAATGTTGCCATTATATGACTCAAGAATTGGTACCGGTGGGGGGGGGGGGGACCTACCCTAGCAACTCCCAATAGACCATGGCAGGTGATTAGCATTTGAGTGGACTAAGCATGTAACTATTTTCTTAAATATATATTAAAATACCCCAACTGCTAGTCTGTTGTTCCGAACAGAGGAGAGATTTTTGTTTAATAACATATTGTGTTTTTGAAAAGCAAAGTTGACTCAGGAACAATGACACATACTAGTGGATATTGAATTTCTACTACACCCACTCCTTGGTGCAACTGGGGCGGTGGCAAATTGTAGGATGCAACTGAGTTCCCAAATGTAAAAGGGAAAAAATTGCAGGAGGGTAAGGGATGACGAAGGAGGTGGGAGGTGGTTAGCATCGTGACCCCACACGTGATGTGAGGAGTATGCTGACCATCTAAGATCAGGGATTTGAGACCTGGCCCTTCCTTCCTGAAAAAAGAAGGCATCAAAACTCGAATCCTTTTCACCTCATTATTAACTAATGACAATTCATCAAATTACAAATGACAGAGTCCCAAAAAGCAAAATGATACCAAGCTTTCTTTTTTTTTTTTTTTTAAATAAAATACTTTAGGAAGAAAAGGCATAGAAGAAAATAAAGCACACAATGTGTTCCTCATTCAGTATATCAAATAAAGCATTGCAAATATGATCAAAGTCTCCTCTGTGTATTCACCAGCAATCTTGATGATTTCATTGTTAATGTGGAGATTTCTTATACTGTGTTCTTTACAGAAAATCGTATGTTTCTAGTTTGTATTTCATGGAAGTAGTTATCCATGATTCCTCCTTTTATTCCTTCTACATTATTGAAGTTTATCTAAATGCTGTTTACAGGTTTGCCTTTGATTTCCAGAACTTCCTAGGTTCTGCTACTGCACAGTAGTCACAGATACTAAGGTTGCGAACTTGAGATTTAAAAGCATCTTGTCTGGTTAAAGTCAAATGAAGAGAATGTTCTGCATGCCCTGCCAAATGATACCCAAACATCCCTGAAGAGTTTTCTGGCTGTTGCATTATAGGGATTGATACCCAGAGCCTCTCAGTTCCAGCCCTCAAATGTTTTCTGCTACATCAAACGGCATCTTCTTCAATTTGGGAAAACTACCTTCTATTGACATGGCCATCAGCTGTACCTCTTCTGTGCTGATCAACACCTCCACAAGTAGAACTCTTGGTTTAAAGGCATCTTGCTTCTATAGCAGCTACCTCTGGTTCCCTTATCTCCTAACCATGGCCTCAGCTATAAATAAAGTGGTTTTTACTAAGTCAATCCCAAGATCTGGAGATACATTTGACCCAAAAAGTGACAGTGTGGCAAGCTGCAGGGGCCATGGTAGTTCCCTCCGTAGAAGTCACCCCACCTATTCCTGGCTCAGAAACCCTGAAACCCTCAGGGCAAGAAGCAGCGTGGCACAGTGGTTGAGAGCCTGGGTTCAGAATCTGTTTGGTTACATTTGTGTGACTTTGGGTAAGTTGCTAAAATTCTGTGTGTCTTGATTTGTTTCTCTTATCAGAAATCATTGTGCCTGGAGTTGGCCGAGTAGAGTTAAAAACAAAAATCAAAAGACACTGGAAACTTGTTAATATTGTTGAGTAGTTGACTTAATCAGCCATGGGTACAAGCTGCTGTTTGACATAGAGGAGACATGAACATGAGGCCTGTTGGCAGTGTATCCTGTGTGCACTGATGAACACCACCAGCAAGACAGTGGGGGGAGAATGAAGTCAAGTCATAGAAACAAAGACAAAAGGCAGAGAAGGCCCAGCATGTGAGTGCAGTTCCACTTTTTTTTTTTTTTTTTTTGAGACCCAACAACATTTCAGTTCTTGGGCTATGCTGGGAAACATGTGAATTTTCATATAATAAAGTCTCCTTTCTCCTAAGGATATTTTGAGTTGGTTTCCTGTTAATTGCAGAGAAAAGATCCTAAGAAGTGTTTTTGTTTGTTTGCTTGAATCATAGCTATGAATTCTGAGTAAACCGCACCCTACTTCCTATAACTATATTTATATGCACAACCATGAAAAGTAAACACCTTAAAGTAGAAACACTGAGGGGCAAAAATAACCAAAACATAACCATAAAACCTTTGGAAGCTTACAACAAACTGTGTAAGCACAGTTATATCAAGTCTCCCTTTGAGCCATCCTTTACCACACTTCAAATTCAATCTTCTTTCTTTGTCCATACAAACCTGGTAGTCAACATTTCTAATACTGTGTTCCACTAGCAACTCCTTGTTTTTTGTATGGCAAACTCAATAGCTGGAAATCCTTTCTCTTCTAGCTGTTCGGTACCTACTTCCTGAAGTTCTCTCTTTTTCTAATCAGGTTTGAATTACTTCATAGTTTTGTTTTTATTTTTCATTGAGGTTTCAATATGCAATTCCAAAAACTAGATGTTTCTATCAATCTGAAACTGTGGCTGGGTTCCATGTCAGTCATTTTTTCCTAGACCACAGGGGCTATCTTGTCTATCTGACTCTGTTTGCCATTTGTGCAGCTGTCTGCACATCTGTAGGTCCTGATGCACCCTCTTATTATTATCTGCTTTCCACTGCACGTTATCAAAGGTGCTTGTTAGAATTTTGTCTTCAGGGCTCTAAACATAGAGTAGTGTATGGCTTGGATCACAGAAAAATGTTACTCTAAGCAAACTGGATTCAGGAAGAGCCATGAATGGAAATGATGAGAGCAAGTTGAGTACAATATTTGGGACTGGGCTCCATATCTACCTCCTAGCTAAGAATAATTATTTTGAATATCCCCACATTGAACTAACTTACCAATGTTTTGAGCTGAGACCTGTTCATGCAGTGGTTATTGCCTTATAAGTTCTTGTTATTTAGCTGGGTCGGCTATTTAAATATTAATAGTTTCTATACTGGCTTTTTAGAATTGTTTATTATATATTCTTGCTCTTTAAATACATGTCCCTACTCATTCATTCGCTCTTTACACACACACACACACACACAAACATGCATGCATACTTGAAAAATCAAGCCTTAAGGCTGGGTCTATACTTGGCCAGCATCTTCAAGGTCACTAATGTTACTTCTTGCCTCTGCTATGTGGGAGCCAGGGAGTGAGTCATCAGGGTGAATCATGCCTCTGTAATACTACCAGATTGTGTTTGTCTCCACTTCAAAGCTCTTCATTTTAACAGAATAGTATTTCTCCACCCGCCCACCCAAACAGCACCCTGGATGGCTGAGAGGCAACAGCGAGTTGAACAGTAGCATCATTTCCATAGGATGGAATACTCCCATCCCACCCAATCCTCAAAACACTGGCAGAACCCTCAGGAACACTCTCAGGCCACATTCTAGTCACGTTTTGCTAACTAGAGAACGCAGACCATCTCCCCCTTCCTTACATATCTGCTCCTTTTCCAAGCTTCGCTCTCTCTCTTACCTGTCTTCTTTTCTTGTTGCCTCATTGAGGATTATCATTTAAGCATTTCCAAGTCATTCTTCGATCACTAGTTGTTTCTTGACCCCTCACTTTCTTTTACATTCACAAAAGAGTTTATGGTGGAGTTTGGAGACAGGAGATAGAGACTTTAGGCTCCAGAATTTATTATCATTTCCATGGCATTCTCATGACTGCTCCTGTAAGGACTCTTTATTTTAAAAGTCATACAACTCCAGTGGAACTATAGGAGAGAATGGCCAAGATGGAAAGAATACTGGTGGAACTATGATTATGGAACACCTAATCATGGTGTCAGGTGCTTTGTGCACATATGACATTAACTCCGCACAACTGAAGTAAGCCTCATTATCTTTTATACACATAAGTTATGTAAGATTCCATGACATGCAGTAACTTGCCCAACATCATAGGCAGTATACAGAAAGGAGGAAAATATTTAACTTTGTACAACATCAAGATCCATGCTTTTTTGCTCAGCTGCTCAGCTGTTCAGGTGAGAGGGGAGATATAAACTAGGCTAGGTTTCCCAGTTTTTCCATGCTCTGCCTTTTTGGATGTCAATGTGTGGGAAAGAATATAATTTTCTCTGATCATTCCTATATTACTCCAACCCGAAGTACCTTCTTGTTGTTGCAAGTGGTTTTAGGCATATCTTCCTACAGTAATGAATAATGTAATATTCTACTTGTTGTCCATCTTCATTCATGTCCTACATGTAAGACAAATTTCCTTCAAGTGTAAATAATGATATAACTTATCATCCCAATTGGATCACTTTTGAGATGGAAAGAGGTGTTACTGAAAACTATGCTGGCATATTGGGAAGCATGGCTACCTTTGTAGACAAGTGATAATCAAGCTGATTTCCTACGTCAAGGAGGATATTAATAGTCCAACCTTACACAAACATGGTACAAAACAAGAGAACAGTGTGGGGAAGAGCTAAATCTACCAGCCTCCAATCTCTTTGTCTTGCTGGCAGTTGCTATATATGTGGGCTTGGGAATGTGTAACAAAAGAGAGGTAGGTAGCTGAAAATCACTCATAGTTATCAGTATCATTCTTCCCATTCCTTAGGGAAGTGATGCTCAGAATTCCATGTACTTAAGAATCATCAGCTATTTTTTTTTAATAAAAAATGAAGATCCTTGAACTCTGTGCATTGGAGATGATGGGAATATAATCTGAGGTAGATGTGGAAAACTGTTTAACATGCTCCTGTAAAGATTTTGATCTAGATAATTTATAAACTACCCTGGGAAGAAAATCAGCCTTTTATGATATAAAGCCTTTGCATACTCATTCTATTAAGACAGGAAAAATTTCGGAGGAAGTCTCTGCAGGACTCAGTAACACAACTGTTTACAGCATTAAGATTTCTTCAGGGATACCATTTATATGGCCCAAATCAATATGTGAATCAAATTACTTAAACCATGTTAACCTTATAACTACTTTCAGCATAGATTCTCAGGAATATATATCTGGCAATTATGTGTAAATATGTTCTTAATATCCTTTCTAAAGAGTCATCTATTATTTATTTATTTAAAAGGCAGAGAAACATGGGTGACAGGGCCCTACCTCTTGCACCATGAGCATAGCACTTGTATCAAACATTTAAATACATCATACCGAATGTAAAAACCCTTTAAAGGGTTGTTATGAGAGCTCCTTGTCTTTCCCATCCTGGATCTCAGTTCAGAGAGGTTAGGTGACTTGCCTGAGGCTTCTGTTAGTAATGGACAGAGCTTCAATTTGAAACCAAGTCATCTGCCTCACATTTGAAATATTCAGTAAACTGGGGATGTGCATTTGGCATCGTGGTCAAGATGCTGTTTCAGATGTCTGTATCCCATGTTGGAGTACTGAGACTCAAGTCCCAGCTGTGCTTCTGCTTACAGCTTCCTGCTAGGATACACACTGAGAGGCAGCAGATGATGGCTCAAGTACTTGGGTCCCGGTCACCAACACAGGAGGCAGACATTTGACGAGTGAAACCGCAGTTTGAAAATCACTCTTTCTGTTTGTGTGTGTGTGTGTGTGTGAGAGAGAGAGAGAGAGACAGAGAGAGAGAGAGAGAGGGAGAGAGGGAGAGAGACTCTGTCTCTTTGTTCTGCTCTTCAAATAAAATGAAAATAAATAAATAAAAATTGTAAAAACCTAATGATCAATTCTTTAAAAAGAAAAGAAACACTGAGAACTCAAAAGTGCCCTGTGAATACTGAAAAATATGTGTTGGATAGCTACATTACGCACGTCCACTCCTACAATCTCTCTAGATTAGTAATTCCTAGACAGGCATGACTTGCATGAGGACTTTGAGTCAGGCTAAGGCATTTCTTAGCTATAAACAGGCTAGATGAAGCCAATGATTGGTTAGGGTTTGGGAGTCTTCTGGGTACTGCTAGGCACTTCCCAGGCTAGCCTTTGGATTTGTTTCTCTTTTGCTGGCTGTGCTGCTATGCTCTTTCTTCATATTTTCAAGGAAACACAAGTAAAGGGAATGTTCCCTAACTGTGCTCCCTTCCTACAGTGTGCCTACTCCCCCAGAGCGCCACGGCTGATTGCATACGCAGCTCGCGTGTGGAAGGGCTGGTGGCAGCTGCAAGTTGGTGTGTGACACATTGAGTAGTCATATTTCTCTTCTCTGTGGCCCTCCAAAGCCCTTTCCAACATAACTTTTCCCCATCTGTTCTCGTTTGCACTGCATAATAGGGGACAGGTTTTGGAACTTGGGATTCAAAAAAAACATTAAGAGAAAATAAAAATGAGATGGAATTTGAGTAGAAAGAAACTCATTGGCTTCCCCCGCCCCTTCCTCAGTTGCTGGGATCATTACCAGAGTATTAAATTGATCAAGTTTTGAGTCTAGTTGGTTTTCTTTATGCAGCACAGGGGAAATGTGAGAGCATTTACAAATCTCCTTAAACTGTCTGTGTAGCAATAAGTCAGAGAGCATGGCCATACCATTAGCAGATTCAGTGCTGCCTAAGACCTCACTTAAAGTTTTGCCATATTTGCTTAGAATCTCTAATAAGTTACACATTGTCTTATGCCTCTGGTTCCTTCTCTATAAAATAGATGCCTGATGTGAATGAGAGAATATTCAGAGACAGTGTCTTCAAAGTGCCATAATTCTACCTCTGTGTGTGTACTGAGTAATTTTGGAATGATACAAACATCTTTACTTTTTAACAGTAATAAATTTCTTCTAATATAGAGCTGGGAAAGAAACCTGCCAATTACATAATTCACCTCTCTTCACAGATATTTTTGCTTAGGATGAGGCTAAAATAGATATTTAAGTTTAAAGAGAGAACAAATTTAAAGAAGGATATTCAGTAAATAATACAGGTGAATAAGGCAAACCACAAACAGAAGTACAAGAATGGCTGATCAGGAGTGTTACAGTGCAGTGCGCAAAAGCTGTTATTTGTGACACTGGTATCTCGTATCAGACATCAGTTCAAGTCCCAGCCTTTGCACTTCTGGTCCAGTTTCCTGTGTGTGCACCAGGAATGACAGCAAATGATGGCTGGAGTACTTGAGATTCTGCTGCCAGCATGGGAGACTCAAATGGAATTCCTAACTCCTGGTTTCATCCTGGCCCAGGCCTGGTTGTTTTGGCCACTGAAGAGTGAAGCATGGGATGCAACATCTGTCTCTCCCTTGCTCTTTCTCTCTGTCACTCTGTCTTTCTTTCCTTTTTTAGAATTATTTTATTTATTTATTTATTTGAAAGTCAGAGTTACACGGAGAGAGAAGGAGAGGCAGAGAGACAGAGAGAGAGAAATGTTTTCCATTCCACTGGTTCACTCCCCAAATGACCGTATTCTCATGCGGGCACAGGGGCCTAAGGATTTGGGCCATCTTCCACTGCTTTCCCAGGCCATAGCAGAGAGCTGGATCAGAAGAGGAGCAGCTGGGACTCACACCGGTGCCCATATGGGATGCCAGCGCTGCAGGCTGGGGCTTTAACCCGTTATGCCACAGTACCGGCCATTCTCTACCTTTCAAGTAAATAAATACATCAACAAGTCTTTTTTAAAAGAAGAAAAATGGCTGCTTAGAAAGTAACAATAGCAGAGCAGTGAATCTTTTCTTTCTATTGTTTTATTGAAAAGTGTTATTGCATGGTTTTTAAGCTCAGTATTGGATTAATCCTAATCCTTGACTCACGCTATTCTATCATTGTTGCTGTTTTAGGGACCTATAACCATTGAAGGATAGCAGCCTTCTTTGAGAGTCTGCTGAAAGTTATGATTTCACTGGAAACGTGTATAGTCCATTTGGCATCCATCTGTAGACTCCCGGAGGTTTGGGTGCATATGCTCAAGATCATATCCACTTGCTTTCTGTTTTCTTGAATTCCCATGTCAGCAATGGAGCCTTTAAGCCATACCTTCTCTATTTCTACAATCTTTTCTCATTGCAGCCTATGGTAAAACCACCCAGCTAACTACAAGTACAAGGGTGAAACAAGGCATCTGCATAATGTGCATTTTCCACAAACATTTTTTTTAAAAAGAGTTAGTTACCTTCATTTGAAAGAGTAAAAAGGAGAGAAAGAAAATGAAAAAGTGAGCTGGAAACATTTTTCATATGCTGATTCATTCCCTAAATGCCCACAACAGCTAGGGTCAGACCAGACCTAAGCCAGGAGGCTAGAACTCTATTTGAGTCTCCTATGATTGGCAAGAATTCAAGTTATTGTGCTATAATCTGCTGCCTCTCAGACATGTTAGCAGGAAACTTAATTTGAAGCAGAGTTGGGACTCAGTCCTAGGGAACCCCATATGGCATGTGGGTGTCCCAAGCAGTGGCTTAACCTGCTATGACACAATGCCTGCCCCTTCAACCAACTTTTTGAAGCCTTTGGTAGATAGCACAGAAAAATATCTACTTCCCTAGAAACATTGCAAGACATTGGCATAGGCATAGGCAAGGACTTCTTGGATAAGACCCCAGAAGCACAGCAATAATGACCAAAAATAGGCAAATGGGATTACATCAAGGTAAGAAACTTCTGCACAGCAAAGGAAACACCCAATAAAGTAAAGAGGAAACTGATAGAATGGGAGGAAATATTTGCAAACTAGACAACTAATAAAGGGTTAATATCCAGACTATATAAGGACCTCAAGAAACACAACAACAAAACAAACAATCCAGTTAGGAAATGGGCTAAGGATATGAACAGGCACTTTTCAAAGGATGAAATACAAATGGCCAAAAGACATGAAAAGATGCTCTGGATTTCTAACCATCAGGGAAATGCAAATAAAAACTACAGTGAGGTTTTATCCCACTCCAGTTAGAATGGCTATTACCCCAAAATCAAATATTAACAAATACTGGTGAGGATGTGGGGAAAAAGTTACCCTAATCCACTGCTGATGGCAATGTAAATTAGTACAACCATATGGAAGATGGAATGGAGATTCCTCAGAAATAAGAAAATAGATCTATTTCTGTGATTTCTGATCCAGCCACTCCACTCCACTCCAATACCCAAATGGAATGAAATCAGCATATGAAAGAGTTACTTGTACCCCCACATTTATTGAAGAATAACTCACAATAGTTAAGATATGGAATTAACCCAGATGTTCATCAACTAATGACTGGATAAAGAAATTGTGGAATACTACTAAGTCATAAATAAGAATGAAATTCTGTATTTTTCAACAAAATGGATGCAATTGAAGACCACTCTACTTAGTGAAATATGCCAGTCCACAAAGATAAGTATCATATGTTTTCCCTGGTTTGTAGTGACTAATATACAGTATACAAAAAAGTAATGTATGTGAGTGAATTGGTATTTTGAGATTTGATTACTGTTTATTGTTATAATCCTTGTCCATACTCTTGAGGAACACTGTTTTTTCTACTTGTTAATTATTTACTTAATGGGTGGTTAATCTTGTGATTACAAAGTGAATTGAAAGTATGTCATTGTAAAAATTAAAATAAAAATAAGAAAGAAAGGAGGAGGGCAAGTGGGAGTGAAGGAGGGCATGAAGGTAGGATATGAAGTATCCTTGTGGTCTTTAAACTGTATTTATGAAATACATGGCATTTGTGACCTTCCTGTAAATTAAAAAAAAAATGGTACCAAAAAAAAAAAAAACAAATGGAAAGAAAAGATTTACTCCCCTGCCTACCACTTAGCCCTAGTTTTGATTTTGTTGTTTCTGTTGCTGATTTTTTTAAAGGCAGAGAGAGAGAGAGAGAGAGAGAGAGAGAGAGAGAGCGCTTCCATCTGCTGGTTCACTTGCAAATGGGCTGAAGCTGAGAGGAAATCAATGCAGGTCTCCCACATGGATGGCAGAAACTCAACAACCTGAGCCATCATTGCTGCTTCCCAGGGTCTGCATTGGAAGTAAGTTGGAATCATAAACCTGAGCTGGGAATTGATCTACAGTACTCCAGTGTGGGGTGCAGGAGTCTCAATCAGTAGGATGAAGGCTTGCCTACACCTCCTCCCATTCCTCATTCCCTGGGCTCTGATCCTCTCCCCTTCAACAATGTGAGATCTGTGAGAGTGAGCATTTCTCAGCTGCCTGTTGCACACTGGTCCAGAGACAGGCATGAGCATCTTTTCCTCTCTACATCAGAACTGGGAAATAGAGGTACATGATGTGAAGTCAGGATATGGTCCTTGTCTGTTAATTCTGAAGAGTGCCAGGTGCAGATAGGATTTCTGTAAATGCTCTTATGATATTGATTCCTTCAGCAGAGCCCTTTGAAGCTGAAAATTTTTTTAGCAATCACATCCATAATCCCCAGCAAGATTCTCTACCATTTTCCTCCAAAGACTCAATTATTTATAAGAAGGGTGGCGATACCAGTCAGAAGAATAATAGGGACCACTTGCATTTACTGAACATATCCAGGCCCTGTGCCACCTCCACTGCAGACTGTACATATGCTGTAACTTAATATACTTAGCTCCTTCATGAGGCTGGCAGAATTATCTACTCCACTTAGAGGCAAAAAAAAAAAGGTTGTTGAGTCAGAAAATGAAGAAACCACTATACAGAACCAACACTGCCTCATTCCAGACCCACCAATGTTTTCCTCTGCTAAAAAAAGTAAAAAAGAGGGGCTGGTACTGTGGCATAGTAGGCTAAGCTTCCTCCTGAACCAGCATCCCATATGGGTACCACTTCATGTCCCATCTGCTCTGCTTCCAATCCAGCTCTCTGCCTATGGCCTGGGAAATCAGTGGAAGATGCCCCAAGCACTTCCCAAAGGAAGCTCATAGCTCCTGGCTTCAGATCAGCCCAGCTCTGGCTGATGTGGCCATTTGGGAAGTGAACAAGAGGGTGGAAGATCTTTCTCCCTTTCTCTTCCTCTGTCTGTAGTTCTAGCCCTTAAATAAATTTTAAAAATCTTAAAAATAAAAATATTTACTTATTTATTCAAAAGCCAGAGCAACAGAGAGAGAGAGAGAGAGTGAGAGAGAGATATCTTCAGCCTGCTGATTCACTCCCCAAATGTCCATAACAACCAGGGCTGGACCAGGCCAAAGCTGAGAGCCAAGAAATCCAACCTGGTCTCCCATGTGAGTGGTAGGGGCGTAAGTAATGTGCCATCTTCTGTTACTTTCCTAAGTGCATTAGCAGGGCGCTGGATTGGAAGCAGAGTAGCTGAGACTCGAACTGGTACTCTGATATGGGATGCCAGAGTTGCAAGCAATGATTTGATTTGTTGTGCCACAATGCTGGCTCCCCTGTTAAATTCTGAATAGATAATTTAATCATATGGTCTTTTGCTGTATTCAAAATAGTGAAACATCTTGTCTTGCCTTATGGTTTCCATGCCCCCATATCATCTCCTACAGTTTTTTTTCCTAATTATACCAGCCAAGAAAGATGTATGTTACTCATTTTCAAAAAACTTAAATGATAGGGGCCAGCACTGTGGTGTTGTAGGATAAGCCTCCTCTGCTTATGGAGCTGGCATTCCATATAGGCACTGGTTCTGGCCCTAGTTGTTCCACTTCCTATCCAGCTCCCTGCTAATGGCCTGGGAAAGCAGTAGAAGATGGCTCAAGTGATTGGGCCTCTGCACCGGCATCGGAGACCCAGAAGAAGCTCCTGGTTCCTGGCTCCTGGCTTTAGCCTGGCTGTTGGGGCCATTTGGGGAATGAACCAATAGATGAAAGATCTCTCTCTTCCTCCTTCTATAACTCTGCCTTTCAAATAAATATATATATATATATATATATATATATATATCTAAAAACTTAAATGAAAATAAGTGATCCATTTTTCTGGATCTTGTAGCCGTCATTGTTTTTCACTTACTACTATCCAAAGTGTATTGAAGACTCAGTTCATGTCAATACATTAAGAACTTTTTTTGAGTGGGCATTTGGCTCAGTGATTAAAGTATGGATGCCGGCATCCCATATCAGAGTGCCTGAGTTCAAGTCCTGACTCTCCTGAGTGCAGCTTGCAGCTAATGCAGGCCTTGGAGGCAGGAGATGAAACTGCCATCCCTGAGAGAGACCCAGATAGACTTCAGCCTCCTGACCTCAGCCCCTCCCAGCCCCGGCTGTTGGGAAGTTAACCAGCAGAGGGGTATTGCTGTCTGTCTGCCTGCCTTACAAATAATGAAAAAAATAATTTTAAAATAATTTTCATTATTATTTTTATTATAAGCTTTATTTTATTTATTTGAAAGTCAGAGTTACAGAGAGAGAGGTAGAAATAGAAAAAGATCTCCCATCACTGGTTCACTCTCCAAATGGCTGCAATAGCCAGGGCTGGGCTGATCCGAAGCCAGGAGCGTCTTCTGGGTCTCCCACATGGGTACAAGGGCCCAAGCACTTGGTTCATCATCCACTGCTTTCTCAGGTGCATTAGCAGGTAGCTAGATTGGAAGCAGAGCATCTGAGACTTGTAGGTGCCCATATGGGATGCTGGCATTGCAGGCAGCAGATTAACCCATTACACAAAATACTGGCCCCCTTTATTATTATTTTTAAAAACCATCATATTGTTCCATTGTAAGGATGTATCATAATTTACGAATTCAGTATCCTACTGATAGGCATTCAGGTTGTTTTCTTTCTTTTGCTTATATAGATAGATCGATGATAGAGATATAGGTACAGTGTTACCATGAAAACTTTATATGCACACTGTCGTTTGACAATTGGGTGAAGATGTATGTAGAAGACAATTCTAGGATGGAATTGTGAGTTAAGGTCAGCGTGTATGCACTTTTATAATTTTGCAAGAGAAAGTCAAATTGTCCTCCACAGACCTCGCACCAAGTTCCGGTTTGACCAGAATATGTGAGAGCTCCTTGATGACTTTTAAGTTCTCATTCTACTCCATCTAAAAGTCTCGTATTCTCTAAAATGTCTCAAAATGCTTTATCAAAAACTAAAACAAAACCAAAAGTCTCCATTCAGTCTCTGCCCTGCTTCCATACACATAGAATTTTTTTCTGTTGCGCATTTTCACCAACTTTACTTAGAGCTCCCCCTAACTTCCAAAGGAAGTTGCGATGACAAATGGTTTGAGTTTGGGATCCCCTCAGTCAGTCAGTCTTGCTTAACCACACGCGCAGCAGATGGTTGATCTCCAAGTCATTTACCACTAAGCCTGTCTACAGCGTTTCCAACAACATCTTCCTGCTATTCCCAGCCCTCCCTCCCACCAGCCCCATCAGGCCTCCCCACGCATGGCCCTCCCGCCTTCCCAATAGATGGCAACAATTACATCTCTGGGGCCTGCCACTCTATTTATTCTTCACATTCTTTGGGAGGTTAATGACTTCTTGAAAATCTAAAACTGCCCCTCCTCAGGAAGTGGTACAAATCTGCTGGAATAACAGAAGCGAGTCTTGAGAGTGCTCTTGAGTACATCTGCCTTTCAGGCTAAATTAACCCCCAACTCCGAGCCCAAAGAAACGATGATACGCATAAAAATTCAAGATTATACAATGAGCAGTGACCAGAATCTAATACATTGATATGGCTGCTGTCCTTCGTGAGCAACCATAAAATACCAAAGGGCAAAGCAGAGCACCCTGTGTGCTGGTGCTCTCGTCTTCACACATTCGGGTCATTTGAGAGACCAGTTATCAGCTACAAGAACCAGAAGCAGTGTCTTCACAGCAGTGCACGTTCACTTCAGAAAGTTTCAGATGTGGCTTTAATGGCTGCTGTGAGTCACCTGGTGACTCACACTAAAGGGGCCTTTATTAATAAGTGGATTCTGTTCCTTACGGAGAAATGTAAGCCTCTGAATAATTCGCCAAATGTTTAAAGAGAAAACAAAAAAACAATGTGGTAAACATTTCAGGACTTGATGAGCTGTCTAGGTAATTGGTTGTTTCTGTGCACCTGGCTCCAAAGACAATATTTAATGCGTAATCTGTTTCTTCTTGGGGAAGTAAGTGTAACTCTACCTCCCCCCACCCCAACACTGATCACATCTGCATTAAAATGAGGGGAGGCAGAGTCTCCTTTCAGGGAGTGGAAATTTATGCACATGAGTTGTCTTTTACATGGAGACGGCAATTATACCCCTAGAAATGCAGTCTGCAGGAGAAAATGACATATTCAACGCTGGGGAACAAAAGCCTAATGCCAAGGGGACGTGAACAAGGTTGGAAACCCCCTCCCAACAATTAACATGATCATTTACAAAATCTGCAATCTATAAAATTATTTTAAAAACATGTTTTTCAAAAACAATGTGGCTTTTTTCTTTCTCAGAAAAAAAAAAAAAAGATTCGGCAGCTACCATACAGAATCTATCAGTTACTCCACTGGAAGAAATACTGTTTTAAAATCTCTGAAGATGTGTCTGAGGATGGAAACCAGTGCACACCAAGGAGTGAGGGACTGAGTGGGGAAGTGTGCTCAAGAATTTTCCGTTTATATGTGAGAAGTTGTGTTTGCAAGCAGCAATCCCTATCCAGATCTCTAGAATGCAGACTTGAAAGAAAAATTGGGGCATATGCAAATAAGTCTCTATTAGCTGAAACTGTGGTTTTAAGAAAATTGTTAGTGACTTTATTAAAGTCAAGAAAGACAAGGCTGGAGCCTTTGAAATGAGTTTTAGTTTTTGTCTCTCTCCATCTGTTCTGGAGACTTTAAGAGCTGCTGGGGGTGGGAGGGTGTTCCTTCCCTTTTGCAAGGGAAAGACATCGGTTGGGTCGCTTGCATCCATATTGGAGTATCTGGTTTCAAGTTCTAACTCCACTTCTAATCCCAGCTTCAGGCTCCTGTGTACCCTGGGAGATAGCTGGTGATGGCTCAAGTGCTTGGGTCATTGCCACCCTTGTGGGTGACTCTGATTGGGTTCTGAATTCCTGGCTCTGCCCTAGTTGTTCTAGGCATTTGGGGAATGATCCAGGGAGTGGAGGATTGATCCCCACCCCCATTGCCTTTCAAATAAAAATGGTTTAAAAAAAATGGTTGAGGAAGGATGTATTCTCTGCCTTCATTTTCCCTGTGTCTTCTCCACCTTCCTGGGTAGGTAGCAGGTAGGACTAACATGTCAAAATTAGAAGACACATAAAATGCAATGAATCGTCATTGTCTGGATCCTGATTTGACACAAGAGCTTTCTAAAAACATCAGAATTAGAATTTGAACAGGAGCTATGATGATTCATTGTATTAGGTGTGATAATGGCATCATGGTTGTGTAAGAAAATACCCACGTGTTGGATAGATGCTTACTAAAATATGTAGGGATGGTATGACATGATGATGTTTGAAGTTTACTTTAAAATACTAAAAAAAAAAAAAAAAAGAGGGGAATATATGAATGAAGTCTGTCCTGGTCTTGATCACTGTTCAGTCTGGCAATGAAAAAGAGGAGTCTTCAAAAAGTTCACAGAAAAACGTAATTAAAAGATAAGGTTTTTTTGGTGCCAAATTATTTTGAAATATATGCACAATTTCCTTGTAATGCACATCTTCCATGAACATTTTCAAGCATTTGGGGCTCATCGTAGTATTTTTTATTTTTGTTTATAGTTTGAAACTTCATTAAATCTTCAAAAGCTCTATAAAATTATTTTGTTTTCTTTAAAATAGAAAAGTTCATAATTCTAGTTCAACGACCTAATAGCGATGATTGATAGTTATTTTTATTTTCAAAATCAAACAATATCTAATTAAGTCTGTGTTCTGATTATTAAGTTTCACTGGTGCCTAATACATAACTGAGAATCAAGTAGATGCAAACAATTCTCTGTGGAAAATCTTCTGATGGATGCTTGAGTTGTCAGCAGGGCACCCCCAACCTTTAGCAGCAATAGAGGAAGTTTTCCAAGCCAGAGCTCATCTGGGCTCTAGTCGAGGGGTGCCCTTTTCCTCTCTCTTTTCACCAAATACATTACGTGGCCATTTTCTTTTTCTTTTTCTTTTTTTTTTTTCCAACTCGGTCTTTATTAGACTATTTCACTCTGGAGTCACCAGTGCTAGTAGGTGTGAGGGGCACCTTTACGCATATCAAGAACCCCAGAGCACCCCCAAGAGGAGAAAATAAATTCAGTGACAGAATGTACATGGCAGCCGGGAGGGGAGAGAGTTGGGGCACAGTATGTATGAGGTCGGGGTATTGGAGGGCCTTCGGCAAGTCACCCACTGATCTGCACACCCTTGGCCTCCGCCAGGGGGCAGATCTCGATGGCCTCCACCAGGGGCAGGGCCTCCACCGCCGTCTCCATCACAGCCAGGCCAACGGCGGCCTCCGTCTCTGTACGTGGCCATTTTCTATCCAGGTCTAACTGCTATTACCAACAATTTTTTTCCTTCCTGTACGTGTATTTGTTTTCCATTTCAAGACCTTTCCATTATGAAGATGTTGAAACTTCTTCACATTTCATATTCTGAAACTCCTATTTCTTAGATAGGATCAGTAACATCTTTAGCAGTTAGAGAGTGGGACGTTTATTTCCTTCATTCCAAATGGAATCTGTGTGAGAAACTGGAGGATTTGGTAACCTTTTGTACTCTTTTGTAGAGCACTAGGAGGAACTGAGTCATACTCAAACTAAAGATTATTCACTCGTTTACAAATCCATGTTTGTCAAAGAGAAAAGTGAAGTGAGATTTGGTGCATTTTATACTCTAACCTGTGGCCCAGTATTCGTGTTGATCTTTGTAGCAAGGGATGAATTTGGGCAAACACCAACTTATCTGGCTACTTAGGGATTCAAATTAATTTACTGTAGCTTTTATATGATATTATTTTGGGAGAGTTTGAGTGAAATTAGCAAACAGCCATCTTACAAAACTATAAGGAACGTTGCAGATTGTCCCTGCCCTCATTCCTACTGATATCTTCAGTACAACAGACATGTAAAAAGTTCCAAGGGGAAAGGTAGGCAGAGGCACTCCAACTAATGTGCAAAATAATAAGTGGAGACCAAGTTCACCTTTTAAAGTTGATTATGGATTAACATTTCTACCTGATCATGCCTCAGCAGAAAAAAACCTCTTCATCCTGTTATGAATAAAAATAACACTAATATTCAGACAGAACAACAGACAAAAAGTATTAACTGAAAAGAAAGTTAGAAAGATACAAAACAGTTCATATATTTTGAGCAAGGCACACACGACTAAATTAGCAGTTAAATAAATGCAAATCAAAACAGATTTTTTAAAAAGATTTATTTATTTGAAAGACAGAGTTAAGGAGAGAAAGAGGTATCGTTCATCTGCTGTTTCACTCCCCAAATGGCTGCAACAGCTCGGGTTGGGCCAGGCCAAAGCCAGGAGCTTGGAACTCTACTTACATCTCCCATGTGAGTGGCAGGGGTTTAAGTCCTTGGGCCATCTTCTGTTGCCCTCCCAGCCTTATTAGCAGGGAGCTGGATCAGAAGTGGAACAGCCAGGACTCCAACTGTGGTCACAGGTGGTGGCTCAACCAGTGGCACCAAAATGCCATCCCCAGAACAGATAACTTCAAATTTCCAAATTGACAAGGATAACAGAGGGTATGAGGATGGAGAGACAATTGAGTGTGGTGCAAAGAACAAACCACTGGAAAGAGTTCAAATTGTTTAGCAGTTGAAGATATGATCTGGATTCCTAATTTTAGGAATCTATCCTAAGGGAACAATGAGATGTGATTAAAAGTCATGGCATATCAGTAAAATTAAAAAAAAATTACCTATTTATTTATTTGAAAGGTAGAATGACAGCGGGGAGTGGGCCAGGCCAAAGTACTTGGCCTGCCTTCCCAGGCTCACTAGCAAAAAGCTGGATCAGAAGCAGCACTCCAATATGGCATGCAAGCTTCCCAAGTGTTGGCCCAAATCACTGTGCCGTATCACCTGCCCTCATCCAGATTTAAGTAAGAGAAAACCATGGGTATTTATTTATATAAGTCTGAATTGAAAAAAGACAAAATTATCCAAAATATTGAATCTATTTATGTTGGACAGTAAAATTAATCTCTATTTCCCTTCTTATATGTATTGTTACAGTGATTATTGCATTATTTTAACTTTATTTCTAATAGATTTATTTTTATTCTAAGACAAATTAAGAAGTATAAATTTGGTAAGACACTGCTAATATTACAGGGTGCCTTTTTGAGGTCATGAAAATGTTTTATTTATTTATTTTTTACAGATATATCTATTTATTTGAATGCTAGCATGACACAGACAGAGAAAATATTTCATCCATTAGTTTACTCCCCAGATGCCTGCCACAGCTGGGGCTAGGCCTGGCTCAAGCCAGTCGCCAGGAGCTTCCTTCAGGTCTCCTGCATAGATGGCAAGAGCCTAAGTGTTTGGGCTGTCATCTGCTGTCTCCTAGGCACATTTGCAGGGACCTGGAACTGAAGCACAGAGTAGTCAGGGGTTGAACCAGGGACTCTCATACGGGAGGTGGGCATCCCAAGTGATGGCTTGATTTGCAGTGCCACAATGCCTGTGCCAATGACAATGCTTTAAAAATCAATTTTAGTCGTCCGGCGCCGCGGCTCACTAGGCTAATCCTCTGCCTGCGGCGCCGGCACCCCGGGTTCTAGTCCTGGTAGGGCACCGGATTCTCTCCTGGTTGCCCCTCTTCCAGGCCAGCTCTCTGTTGTGGCCCGAGAGTGCAGTGGAGGATGGCCCAAGTGCTTGGGCCCTGCACCCGCATGGGAGACCAGGAGAAGCACCTTGGCTCCTGGCTTCGGATCAGCGCGGTGCACCGGCTGCAGCAGCCATTGGAGGGTGAACCAATGGTAAAGGAAGACCTTTCTCTCTGTCTCTCTCTCTCTCTCTCACTGTCCACTCTGTCAAAAAAAAAAAAATCAATTTTAGTGACAGTTGCAGAACTACCTGAATATACTAAGATCCATGAATTGTGCACTTTAAGTAGGTGGACTGTGTGGTATGCGAGTTATACATTAATAAAGTTCTTATAAAAAAGAAATCAGATAAGTTATAAAAATCACCTGCATTGACATTATCTGAAGGTTAGCACTGTGAAACTCATGGACATTACTTTCCCCCCTCCTGTCTGCACATCACCCATGCTTATTTAAAGAACAAAAAGCAGATCATACCACACACAAAGCATTTTTAATTACAACATGTATAACTTCTTAATCATAAAGTAAAAAAAGAGTGGCTAAGTGAGCTACGTTCAAGTTCCAGTCTCACTGTAAGTAGCTAGGTACTTGAAGAGCCACATGGCTTTTCAGGGACATTTTCTTTTCAAGTGCATAAAACAGGCCTTGGACTAGATAAGAATGTTGGTCTTGTCCAAATCCAGATTTATGTGCTTCCCCAAGAAAGTAGCACAATAAAAATAGTAAAAATTTGAGTGCTAACAATTTTGCTGTAACAGCAAAGACTGTTTATCAACAGGAGGTGGCAATCTTCAAGATATATAATTATGTTAATAAAACAAGGATAGAAGAGTGTATACAGCATGCTACCATCTGTGTTAAAGGAAGAGAGAAGACGTGTATACTTTCCTATGTAAGGATACATGGATGCTGGCATTACCGAGAGGCAACTGGGTGGCTGGCAAACAATAGTGGTTCTGGAATTTACTTTTCACTATACAACATCCTTTTGTATTTGTTTATTTTGTGTTATTAAAAAAAAGTATTAAAAAACTTAAAAGAACACAGTTGTAGTGATAAATGACATACAGAAAATGTATTATTCCTTTGATTGCTTAAATCCTTTTAATAATATCCTTTGCCTGTAACCGGTTAGACCTGCATGATTTGGCAATTTCAGTCCTCTTTTATGGCCATCACAACACATGCTCAGCTCACTGGGGTCACCTTGGCTTTCTGTAAGTTTCTAGCAACCTTAAGCTCCTTGTTCCCAGAAAGGTCAAACACAGCATCAGCAAATTCAGATAATTGGCTTCTTAGGAATTCTTAGGTAGAGGAATTTCAAACTAAGACCTCAGAGTTACAACTCACCCCTCACTCTGCACCTGAGAAACTGGGATCTGAAATCTGCAGGCCCTTGCTTAAGGTGAACCTGCTAGATCTCCACGATACACAATTAACCTCAACATTCAGTGGAATTCCAGTCAATGGAAGCGAGTCAGTACAAAAGAAGCCTTTGGATTTAGATTTTGGTAGAATGGGGCACATTAGAACTTAGAAAATTATTTTGACTTACTATTCATGAAATATCTTTATGAGGCCGGTGCTCAGAGGGACCAGTGAGGAGAAAGAATGTCTCCTAAGAGATGAAAAGCCATCTTGACACTGGATCCTACCAAGAACCACATGGGATATCTGAAATGTGTTTGATACGAGGAAGAAATTAATTTGAACTTCCTTAGGGCATTAATCAATGGAATTTGCTTTTAAAATTCACATCTAGACTCTGTAGCTAAATTGTCAAAGTAAAGTCAACCAGAAACTCGAGAAACTTCTGAACATGAGAAGGACAATGGGAAGTCCAGAGGTGCATCCTGCTGTTCACAAGGATATGGGTCAAAAAGAGCTTGAGGGGGTGCCAAGGGTGCATATCAAGGCTCTGAGTTCTTGGGAAAAATTTCTTCTGAAAAAAAAAAAAAAAAAAAAAAAAAAGGACCTCCCAGCAGAGTACATAAATACCATGTTTGAATTCCATTCTCAACTCTGCACCTCCCACTTCACAAATATAAATCCATATGCATTCCTCACCAGTTAGATTTTATTCCGTGACTGTCAGACCCTTTTAAAATATTTGCATTTCTATTTTTATAATGTTTATCATTTCTGCTTATAAAAATTTTATGTTATATGGAATACATAGACATGTGTGAAGAAGAAAGTAAAAGCCAAAGTCCATGGTAAGTGCGGAATACTCTGGAATACCTCCTTTTAGTATGCTCCCTTTGTGTGTATGTGAATGTGTGCAATGCAGGCATTTGTAAGTGTTACTGAGTTGGAATAACACCTTTTTATTCTTTTTTTTTTCAACTTACACTTTATTGTTGACATTTCCAAGTTTAGTAGATGATGCTCATGTATTGTTTTAGACAAATCTTTGTGCAACTGATTATTATTTTTATAAAATAGGTTCCTAAAATAGGACTGAAATATTAACAGGAATAGATATTTTTAAAATGTTTAATATATACCACCTAATTATCTTTCAGAAATTGTTTTTTTTTTAAAGATTTATTTATTTATTTGAAAGTCAGAGTTACACAAAGAGACAGAGAGAGAGAGAGGTCTTCCATCCTCTGGCTCACTCCCCAGATGGCCACAAAGGCTGGAGCTGCGCTGATCCGAAGCCAGGAGCCAGGAGCTTCTTCCAGGTCTCCCACACGGGTTCAGGGACCCAAGGACTTGGGCCATCTTCTACTGTTATCCCAGGCCACAGCAGAGAGCTGGATCGAAAGTGGAGCAGCCGGGTCTTGAACTGGTGCCCATATGGGATGCCGGCGCTTCAGGCCAGGGAATTAACCCGCTGCGCCACAGCGCCGGCCTCCAGAAATTGTTTTACACTCTCTCTGGCAAATGTGTCATTTATAAAGTCATTCTTACCAATACAGAATATGCACAATTGCTGACAAACTGTTAGAAATTATTGCACAAAATATTTTATTTCAGTTTTGTCTGTATCACTTCTTCTTTAGTTATTAGAGCAGGTAAAGTTTTAAAAAATTCTATTATGTATGAATTTTAACTTCCTTGTGTATTATCTTTGTCCAGAATTTTGTTAGAGGAGGCTTTTGTTGATTTGCAAGAATTTATTTATATATTAATGATTTTAACCTTTTCAGCATATGTTGTAAATAGTTTGGCTTGTATTTTTTCTTCTTCTGCTTGTTATATTCTTCACTAAAAAGTTCTTTGGGGAAATTTGAGTCAAACAAAAAAATTTAGGGAAATTTTTTACTTAGCCAAGTCAGTCAATCTTTATTTCTTCCATAACTTTCCTTCAGAAAATTACTTTTCCATCTAAGTACTTACCTATATGTGCTTTAATTTATGATTTAAAATTTTAACTCTATTGCTTCTGGAAATATTTTCAGGAATGGTGTGAAGAGAGAATTTTTTCAAGTGCCTTGACAAAGTTTATGGAATAATGTTTTCTTTATATATATATATGTATAACTTTTTCTTCTCTCCTCCTCTACTTTGACCCATCCAGTTCTTTCTTTAGGTCATAGTATTTTTTTTTTTTTTTTTTTTTGATGGGCAGAGTTAGTGAGAGAGAGAGAGACAGAGAGAAAGGCCTTTCTTCCGTTGGTTCAACCCCCAGATGGCCGCTGTGGCTGGCGCGCTGTGTCGATCCGAAGCCAGGAGTCAGGTGCTTCCTCCTGGTCTCCCATGCGGGTGCAGGGCCATCCTCCACTGCCTTCCCGGGCCACAGCAGAGAGCTAGACTGGAGGAGGAGCAACTGGGACAGAATCTGGTGCCCCAACAGGGACTAGAACCCAGGGTGCCAGCACCGCAGGCAGAGGATTAGCCAAGTGAGCCACGGCGCTGGCCTAGGTCATAGTATATATATATATATATATATATATATATATATATATATACATATATATATATATTTTTTTTTTTTTTGACAGGCAGAGTGGATAGTGAGAGAGAAACAGAGAGAAAGGTCTTCCTTTTTGCCGCTGGTTCACCCCCCAATGGCCGCTGTGACCGGCGCATCTCGCTGATCCGAAGCCAGGAGCCAGGTGCTTCTCCTGGTCTCCCATGCAGGTGCAGGGCCCAAGGACTTGGGCCATCCTCTACTGCCTTCCCGGGCCATAGCAGAGAGCTGGCCTGGAAGAGGGGCAACTGGGATAGAATCCGATGCCCCAACCGGGACTAGAACCCGGTGTGCCGGCGCCGCAAGGCAGAGGATTAGCCTGTTAAGCCACGGTGCCGGCCGAAACTGTCTTTTTTCTATACCATTTGGATGGCTACCCAGTCTTCAACACTCAAGTGTGAACAACCACTAGTCTCGATATAAATTAATTTGCATAAAGCTTATCACGATTACACAACTATGTAACAAAACAATGAACAAAACTGTAAAAACAATGTTTCAAATAAGTTATTTTCATGGGATAGCTAATATTGTTTTGCTGAACAAAAATGCTCACAACACAAATATGGTGTTACTCTCTGCAAATAAGAAGGTTTTGATTTTTGGTTTTACTTGCCCGTTATTTAGTGAACAGACATATGAAAATTTGTTTTTCAAACTTTGACCCACTAATCTTTATTTTCCTTCAAGAACTCTTTGAAGAAATTGAACTACAGCACATCACTTAATCAGTGTTCTCATCAACAACATAAGTTCTCAAAAATTCAAACAAGTGCAGTGGTAGATTAGGCTGCCATTTAGGATGCCCACATCCCATATCAGAGGGACAGTTCAAGTCCCAGCTCCTCTGCTTCCAATCCAGATTCCTGCTGATGCACCTGGGAAGGCATCAGAAGATGGCCCACATACTTGAGTCTCTTCGACCCCTGTGGGAGACAGGATAGAGTTCCAGGCTCCTGGCTTCAGATTAGCCCAGCCTCAACTGTTTCAGACATTTGAGGAATAAACCATTGGATGGAAAAATCTCCCTCTCTCCATTTCTATCATGCTACTTTTCAAATCAATCAATCAATCAATCAATAAATTCTACCAAGTCTGAAATAATTTGCTTCTGGAAGTTGATAACTAAGCTGACTTTTGCTTTATAAGTTTTAATAAAGTAAATTCTCTTATGCCATTATGAGATGGAAACTGTCTGGAATCAAAAAGAAACAGCTTGGAGATAAATTACTCAATGTAGTCATTTCAAAACTTTAAACAGAATAATTTTAAATAATTACAATACATATCCAGTCCCATTTACCATTTGAGTTCAGTGAATGTGGTTATTGTGTTTATAAGTCTAAGAGCTTAACTAT
This sequence comes from Lepus europaeus, assembly GCF_033115175.1. Taxonomy (NCBI): domain Eukaryota; kingdom Metazoa; phylum Chordata; class Mammalia; order Lagomorpha; family Leporidae; genus Lepus; species Lepus europaeus. The sequence continues at coordinate 99,946,821 of NC_084827.1, read as the reverse complement.
AATACTGCAGCTACTGTAAACATTCTATTGGAATAACTTTCCCTAATTTTATCAGAAGATACTTTATAGGACTTCTACATTGCTCAGACTCTCTGGGGCCTGGTGCCATGGCGCAGGTTACTCCTCCACCTGTGACATTGGCATCCCATATGGGCACCAGTTCTAGTCCCGGCTGCTCCTCTTCCAATACAGCTCTCTGTTGTTGCCTGGGAAAACAGTGGAAGATGGCCCAGGTGATTGGGCTCCTGCATCCATGAGGGAGACCAGGAAGAAGCACCTGTCTCCAGGCTTTGGATCAGCACAGCTCGGCTGTTGTGGCCATTTGAGGAGTGAACAACAGAAGGAAGATCTTTCTCTCTGACTCTCCTCACTGTCTGTAACTCTACCTCTCAAATAAATAAATAAAATCTTTTAAAAAAAGACCCTCTTGAATGACCCAACATGGGAAGCGGGATACACAGCAGACTCATAGATTGGCAAACGCCCTAAACAGCACTCTGGCCTCAGAATTAGCCCTTAAGGCATTCGGATCTGGATAAAAAGCCCATGAGAGTTTCTCAGGCATGGAAAGCCAAGACACTCTGTCAAAAAAATAAAATAAAATAAAATAAAATAAAATAAAAAAAAAATAAAAATGACCTAAATGAAAGATCTCTGTGAGTGAGATCCCAGTGGAAAGAACGGGCCATCAAAGAAGGAGATACCTTTCTCTGAAGGGAGGAGAGAACTTCCATTTTGACTATGGCCTTGCCTAAATCAGGTTGGAGTTTGTGAACTCTAGAGGCTTCCATAGCCTTGGCAGCTCATGACAAGAGCCTTGGGTGGGTGGTTACTGACGTCATAAATAAGAGGGTCAATTGGGGCTGGCGCCAGGGCACACTAGGTTAATCCTCTGCCTGCGGTGCCAGCATTCCATATGGGCGCCGGGTTCTAGTCCCAGTTGCTCCTTTTCCAGTCCAGCTTTCTGCTGTGGTCTGGGAAGGCAGTGGAGGATGGCCCAAGTGCTTGGGCCCCTGCACTGCCATGGGAGACCAAGAGGAGGCACCTGGCTCCTGGCTTCGGGTTGCCATAGCTCTGGCCCTTGCAGCTATTTGGGGAGTGAACCAATGGAGGAAGACCTTTCTCTTCTGTCTCTCTCTCTCACTGTCTGTAACTCTACGTGTCAAATAAATAAAAAAATAAAAATAAAAAAGAGTGTCAATTGTTAAATCAACAACAGGAATCACTATGCACTTATTCCCCATGTAGGATCTCTGTTCTTAATGTGTCATACTTGGCGAATTAACGGTAAAACCAGTCTTCAAACAGTACTTTATACTTTGTATGTCTGTGTGGGTGCAATCTGTTGAAATCTTTACTTAGTATATACTAAGTTGATCTTCTGTATATAAAGATAATGAAAAATGAATCTTGATGAAGAATGGGATGGGAGAGGGGATGGAGATTGGATGGTTTGTGGGTGGGAGGGTGGCTATGGGTGAAAAAAAGATATAATCCAAAAGTTGTACTTTTGAAATTTGTATTTATTAAATAAAGTTTTCTAAAAAAGGACTCTCTTTACTACCAGTTTTTGAAAGCTGTTGACTTTCAGAAATGAACACATTGATCTGGGCATAAAAGAGCAGGAGGCGTGGAAAACAGAAGAGATGCCAATTCACAATGCAGCAGGCAGAGTCCTGCTCCTTGAAACATAGGATAGAGGAGATCTGAGAATCTTAGAGTAATGGAAGATGTGTTTCCTGCAAGTGACTTGACTGGTATGATTTTCCTGCAGGGTTAAGTCAATGGATTTGATCTTGGATTAAGGCAGTGGTTCTCAAAAGAGGGCAGTCCCAGCCCTCCTGGCCCACCCCAGGAGACATTAGCAATGTCTGAAGACATTTTTGGCTGTCACAACTATGGGAGGAAGGTGTTCTAGTGTCATCTACTACATAGATCCCAAGGATGCATCTAACATTTTGTTGTGCACAGGGCAGCATTCTACAACAATGAATGATCCAGCCAAAATGGTTAATAGTGCCAAAGTTGATTAAGGTGTCCAAGCCTGGGTGCTGTATCACTGGGTGTGCAGCATTTGAATGGAGGGCTATACCCCAGCATATCTCTTGCTTTATACCTGCCCCTGTCCCGCACCCCCCCCCCCCAACTCTGTATTGCAAGGCCACAAGTACCAAGCAGAATCCTCCCAGTCTTCTGGGTCATAGAGGTTAGACAGAAGACAGTTGAGTTAGGGGATTTTGCACTGCACCAGTCACAAAGTAAGAACACTATCAAAGGGCCAAGTCAAGGAACAGATAAAAGGAACAACTGAGAGCTTAACACTGTTATCTCATTTATTCTCTTATCAGGAAAGCTTTATTGAGCACTCTCATGCATCACTCTGCTAGGCATCAAAACCCAAGGTGAACACAACTGGACGTGGCCCCTGCCCTCATGGAGGTTACCAACAGGAGGCCGGCGTGTAAGAGGAAGACTCTGCACATGGACAGGATTGAAGAGCAATCACAACAGCAGCTGCAAACGCTCTCACAAGTGTCTAATCTCATGCAAACCACACAGCCACCTCATGAGACAGCCTTTATTCCCTTCTTGGATTAAAAACGTGCCCAAGGTCAAAACAGTTTGTAAATGGCAGGGCTGATACTTCCGCCAAGTGACACTGAGGTCCCATTTATATTGTTCCGTATAACAGGGGTACTTTGAGGCACTCTTGTCTTCATTGGGGCTTACATTTTGTCTCCTAATCCCCAATCACACGAATACAAAGCCCTTCTTATGAAAAAAATACCCCCAACCTCCTCTTGCTTATATCACAAGTGGGGATCATTTTCTGGCTGTTTCGTGGATACACATTATGCCGTGTGTTCCCAATTAGACTGCAAACTCCTGACCTGCAGGGAGCAGCTCTTCCATTTCCTTTGCAACCTTGTGCAGTACTGCAGACACCAATAAATGCCCTCTGCATGAATGAACCTGTAGAGATAAAAACGACGGCATTCCCATTTATTGGTCTCATGCTTTTATTTTGCTTTGTGATAGGACTATCATAAGCTTGTAGAAGGTACAGAAAATGGCTCGGTGTTTTCCTTCCACTCAGCAGGCACTATGCAAAATTCGATCCTTGCATGCCTTTTTGATGCTCTGGATAATATTAGCACACTGGGGTGTTTTTGTGCAGCTAAGGAACGAGGTTGTCAGCCTCTGGGCGTCAGGGAGTGTTCCTTCCTTCCCACTGTAAACTCCCACGGCGCCTAGGTCACGGTCAGACCACTGCAGAAGCCCCCCCATGCTTATTTTTATTACTAAGGAAGCCGACTGTGAAAATGGCAAGCTCTTGCATAACCCCAGACCTTGCGAGGAAATGAGCAAAGTGGAACGGGATTTGAAGGCGGATCAGCCACGGCCCGCAGGAGAATGCGGAGGCTTCCCTCTGCGAGCCCAGCCTGTGTGACAGGCAGCACTCGCGGTGCGCGCGGCCCGCAGTCCCGGGGCCCGGGACGCAGCCGCAGCCGCAGCCGCCCGCCCGCCCGCCGGCCCCGCGCGCCCCCGGGAGCTGTCCAGACGGCCCCGCCCGCGCCTACCTGGGCACTCACCCGCGCCGCGCGGCCTCTCCTCCTCCCACCCTGGCTGCGGGAGCCCGGCTCGGGCCTGCCCCGCCGCCGCCGCCGCCGAGGAGCCCCGCGGGCGGCCAGCTCGCTGCCTCCTCCCGGCCGGCCGCTGGCCCGGCCAGACAGTGGCCGGCGCGCCGGGGGCGGCGCGGTCAGGCTCGGCGGGGCTCGGCGGGCTCGCCCCCGGCCCGGCGCCTGCAGGGGGCGCGGGGACGGCCCCGCCCCGCCGCCTTCCCACTCCCTCCCGGCTCCCTGGATCCGCGCCGGGAGGAAATGATGTGTTGCTGCCTGGTTAATCACAGCTCCAGACACTCATTGGCCGAGCGCGCCGCAGCCACTTCCTCCTCCTCCTCCTCCCGCTCCTCCCGCTCCGGCTCCTGCTCTTTGCAGCCGCCGCCGCCGCCGCCGCCGCAGCCTCCCCCTCGGCGCTGGGGGAACTTTTCCACTCCCTGTGACCGTCTCCCCCGCCGCCCCCCGGGGCAAGCCCCCGGCCCGCCCGCCCGCCCGCGGCCGTCCTCCCCGCCCGCGCCTCAGCGCCTCTGCGCCTCGGGAAGTTTATCCGCCCGCCCTCCTCCCCTTCCTCCTCCTCCTCCTCCTCTTCTCCACCCCGCCTCCCCGCCCTCCCCCGGCTCTTTCCCCCGGGTGGTTGCCGCCGCCGCCGCCGCCGCCGCTGCCAGCCTGCTCCTCGGCCAGCCGCGCCGCCCAGCGCTGGGAAGCCCCCAGCCCCGTGCACCGCTCGGCTGCAGCCGCCGCCGCCGCCGCCGCCGCCGCCAGTGGCCAGCCGCCGGCCCTCGGCCCCGCAGAGTTCCGGGCTCCCTCGCCGGCTGCGCCGCCCCGCCCCGCCTCGCGCCTCCCAGCGCCGCGCCGACCTGCAGCGCCCGGCTGCTCGCACTCCGCCTCCCTGGGCTCAGCCCCCGGCTCAGCCCCCGGCCGCGGCGGGACCAGAGGTGAGGAGAGGTCGCCGGCCTTGCGGGTCGGAGCAGGGAGGAGGGCGCCGCGCCCCAGGAGAGACAGGCATTGGGGGCGGGAGGGTGGGCGTCTGCCGGTGCCTCCCCCTCGCTTTCATTCCTTTCTCCCCCTCGCTCGATCCCCTCTCGGTGGGGGTAGCCGCCGCGGACCCAAACTGTCTTGCTTTGGGCCTGAACTGCTCGCGGGATGTGGGGGAGGGCAGCGGCATGGAGCGGGGGTCTCGGGTTTGCGCTGTGCGGTGCGTGTGTGCGCGCGCGTGAGTGTGTGTGTGTGTGTGTGTATGTGTGTGGGGTGAACTCCTTCAGGGTGTGCGCCTCTGACTTGTACATCGATCTGGCCGTCCGGTCACGGGGCTCCCCTTCCTGGCTGAGCTTAGGAGCCAGTGGAGAGATGAGCGAAGCACCCCCACCCTCAAAATATCCATCCCTTCCAAGAAGAATTTTCTGTTGGAGAGGCAGCCAATAAACTCTGCTCAACTCCCTCCCTCCCTCCCTCCCTCCGTTCTTCTTAGTGCAGTTTCAAAAAGCTTCAAAGCCAGGAATGTGGGATTCATCTTCCGATCCCCAGAAGGCAAATGTGGTTACAGATGTTGCACGGTACTTTGCCAAGTTTAAAACCCTTCCTTCAACACTGTAACCAAAACAGTGAGGCTAGAACCTTGGGCGCGCTCCGGAGAGATGTGGGGCTCTGGGGCCGCCGGATTCAGGAACTTCAGCCGGGTTCTAGACTGGCTCAGCTCTGTCCAGTTTGTGCCAGGTTTTCCTCTTGCCCCCTCCTCACCCGAGGCTCCCCTGGAGTTTTGAATGCTTCGTTGCAAGGGAGAGAAGCTTGGAGAAAGCTACCTAGAGAAGGAAGAGTTCCACTTAGTAGCGGAAGACAGGTCCCGGTTAGAAAAGTTGTCATTAATTTGGCTTTTGGAGAAGGCAGCAAGGTAATACCATGGATGTATCAGTTTTATTGAACTTCCCCCTCTTTTTTTGAGAAACATCCCCCCCCCCCCGCCATGTGACAGGAATTAGATGATGGGGGAAAAGGGCCAGTCCCACCCTACTTTCCTCTATTTTTTGAAAAGAGGGCCCTGAAATGAGACGTGATCCTGTGGTGCTAACGATTCCAGCTCCAGAGATGCAGACTTCTGGGATGGATAGCCCAAAGGAAGGCGGGGGCAAAAAACAGGCACCACCTTCTCTTCCCCCCAAAAGCTCTTCCTGGGAAGGTGGTGGTAAGAAATTTCAAAGATGGGCCGATCCAAGTGGCGGGCCTTAAATGGAAACACTATAGTATGTCCTGGCGCTTGTCTCTGGAGGTGGGTTGCTGGCCAGGAGCCCAGGCTCCGGCAGCCAGCAGACACTAGACTGGTGCTGACCTCAGATGCCGGCCCCGCCATGCAGCTTTACAGGGTGCAGACTGATTAAATATGAAATACGGGCCTCACCCGTTTCACTGCCGTGGGCCACTCAGGTCAGGAAGTTACCCCAAGCCTCTGTAGGACCTGGGTCACTGTCTATGTGATCACCAAATCACTTACTACGTGATTCAATTGCTCTTGTTTTCTGTCCTGGAATTTAAAAAAAAAAAAAAAAGAGGTAGAAGTCTTGTGACGCTGGAATGGAGGCCTGAAGTTGATGTAACCATGTATTGGATAATAGTGTTTCTTCTGTCACCCCTTATTCACACACTCGAAGGTGGAATGATGTGGAGATGACTCCTGGGTAGGTGGCAGGCAGCAAGGTCGGGCATGGGTTTGGTTCATGCTGTTCTTTCCCAGCTGTATTGGGGAGTTTTACTTGAAGGGGAGAGAGTGGTTTTAAATAAAACTTGATTTAGTTAGTTGTCTCACAACTTTTGTGCCTTGGCAGAAAGTGATTGTTTGAATCTGGACATGTTGCTTATTAACTCTGAGTAACTTAAAGGAGTATTAAGGCTGCAGAGTCAGGATGCCACATTCAGGACTATAATGCATTTAATTTTAGAAGTGAGGAATTTAATTCATTTAATAGCATGGAGTTATTTTTCTTTTCAAAGTAGTGGTTTGCCAGATTTTCCTCACGTGTCCACCAAAAATGTTACCAGGGATTGTGCTATTACCTAGAGGTCATGCCCGACTCTTAGCCTAGACTGGACCGAAAGAGTCTCATGAAGATCGTGACAGCCTTCTGGATAGTTCTGAGGGTTGGGTTGAGTAGTCCAGCTTTGTGGGGCAGGAGGCAGAGGACAGAAATGGATTTGAAAAATGATCCTGCTATTCAAGGTCATGAGGTGAAGATTGAATCAATGTTGGGACTGGGAGTTGTCCTTTGTGGCTTGTCCGGCTGTTGGATCCCTGCATCTTGATTTGTTTTTGTGTGAAGACGTCTCATGCTCAGCTCGTTTGGAATTCTGGAGAATAAGCTATTGGTGGTGGCAAAATCCTTTGATGTGTTTGGGTGAATTTAATGACAGATAGACTGATTTGGGGGTGCTGGATATGTGCCAAGCAGTGTGCTCAGCTCTTACGTTCATTTTTCCATTACATTTTTATAATCATCGTATGTGTGATTGCGATTCCACCCTTCTACAGTAAGACATTGAGACTTGGAAAGTGTAAGTGGTGGAGTGGGGATTTGAACTGGGGGTCTGGGACTTTAGAACTCATGTTCCTTGCCACTTTTGCAGTGAGTGCCAAACTTCATTCATTCATTTAATGTTTTATGAGTTCACCATCACTAATTCTCACTTGGTCTGTTAATGTTTTTCTTTAAAGCAGTGATTTACCTTTTTTTTTTAAATAGAAAGTCAAAGATGTTCTTTTAAGAGGAAACAATATATCACTGCCACATATGGAAAGCCAACTCACTTGTTAGGAAAAAAAGAATCTTAAAGTTGTATTCAGACTTGTACTGAAACCGTAAATTCAGGATAAAGTATGTATATGTTTTAAGGACCTGAGACAAAGATGGAGGAGGTAGGTGATAGGGTGTTGATGGTGATCTGGCGTTTCTGATTGGGTTATGAATTCTAGGGTGCTGATTTTATGTTGAGGCTTTATAACCTACATATAAGATGCATACTTCTGTTGTAAAATGCAAATAAAAATTGGACACGTGACTGTTAACTCATAGCTGATTACTTGGGGAAATGTTTCATTACAGTATGTTTGGTGCCTCTTAGAGTTGGTGCTTTGCATGAAATTGTCACACAAGAGCCATTTGCTGTGTAACAAGACCCTGGCTTGTATTTATTTATAAGGCGAGTTCATTGTTTGTCTTATATTGTTCGTACTTACGTACATTATGTCTTACTTATATTAAGGAATATCCCTTGGATTTTCTGTTCCTCCCACTCTCATTTTCAGTATTGTGACTAGAGTAATAGCCTGGCTGCAGTGGGGTTCTCCTGACTTCAGTTAACAGGGACATAAGTTGGACTGCGGCTGGCACCTTTCAGCGTCACCTTGTCTTCTATCTCTAGTACTTGGCATGGGGCAAAGAGTGCTGTCCTAACGTGTGAAACCACTTTCCCTTGTGCTGGGTAGGTGGGGGGGAGGGGGGCGGTAAATGTGACATTCAGGACTGGGAGTGGTGTTTAAGTGAAAGCAGTGCCTGGGTAAAACGTTAACAACATTAAACTTGTGAGGCTGGGAAATAAAGCCATCAGAGATTTTTGGAATCCACAGAATCCTGTTTTATTTTCCCAAGCAAGTACTGGGCACTGTGACTTTATTCCTGGAAATGAGGATTTGGAATTGGGTTTCCTGGTATAAAATGTCTTCTTTGATCTTTTGGAGTGAAAACTGTTTCTTTCTGTGGCCAGCTCCAGCTCTCTGAAGAACCAAATGGAAGATTTACCTCTTCTTTTTTAGCAGTTGGCCAGGGGCTGCCCTTGCTTGCTCTGCTAGTTTGAGTCAGAGGCTCCAAACCAGGATTTGTCTGTTGCAGAGGACATTGAACTAAGGCCTCTTATCTGAAACAGCTTCATCCAGTTGGTGTGGTTGGCACACCATGGCCTTTGGTTATGACAGGAGGGAGTGTTGCTTGAACTTACATTCTCAAAATCTGCTAAAGAGAGACCATGCAACTTTCTTTCCAAAGTCAAAACAAATACATTCCCTGCCCTCCGTATTCAAACCGCCTGCATGGTAAAATAATATTCCTAGGTTCCTTTAAGCAGCCCTGGACATCCGGACTTGCTTCTGTGTCTGCAGGCGCATGTGTGATTCACAAGAGCTTTGTTTTCCAGAGCCCCTGCCACTCAGGTGTTTGACTCTCTCGGTTTCAGTCCCTGACCAACATTCCACTTGGCCCATTAGAGTGGCTTCATTGTTTACTCTGGGTGTTTGGCTTTTATTTCTGTGACTGGGAAAGTAACTTTCTGTATTTCCAAAGGTTGTGCAGGTTCATATGGTAGGGGAAGGTTGTTTTCTTGGTGGGGGTGGGGGTGGCTTGGGTGAGGTGAAGGGGCCACAGTTAGCGAGGGGTCCTGATGGATCCCCACTTGTTCGTGCTGAGGCCGGGCCTTGGCTGTCCTGATCCTCTGCATTGCCCTGCCCCCATCTTTTGGGGAAAGCCAAATCCTTCAGTGCTCAGAGGAATCTCACTCCTAGCAAGAATGCTTCCCGGATTTTGCCTTTTGAGAATCTCCTAGCATTTTATCAGCCTCACCCCCTCATGCTAGGACTTGATTGATCTCTTTGAGGGCAAGGACTTCAAGTTATTCATTCCTCCATTTATTCTTCCCACACAACTCATTTCCCTTCACCAGTTTAAAACCTTTCATATTCTTTTGCTGGGCCCCTTGAGGGCAGGGGCTGTGTCTTATTCATCTTTTGTGTATCTTTTGCATCTAACCCAATGCCTGACCCGGACCACACAGCCAATAAATTTTTTTTTATTTGCTGAGAGGATGAATGGGTAACTGTATGTTAGGGGAGCAAAGGGACTGTATATCCTTTAAGGAGTCAGGAACATCTCAGAGAAGATGGTGCAAGTCACTGTGGTCCTTAAGTATGAGTTTGGAAGTCAGGATGAAAAGCACTCCACATAGAAGGAGTGATTTTTGATACGCATTTTTTATGCTTGATTGTAAATTGTACTTGGTGAATCCTGCAAACGTATTCTTTTCATAATATGCTTCCTTTTTTGTTTGTTTTGTATTTAAGAGTGATGCCTCTATTTTTGGAAGGAGTATCTCAACTCACTTTTTATGTCTCAAAGATCTGGAAGTACTGCATTAACATGTATGTGGCTAGAACCCAAATGCTTGGCCAATCAATTCCTTTACCCGGACTTTACCTGTTGCAGGTGTTCCCAAAGAGCCACAGTGAGAACTCAGGCAGTGCTTGGGGGAGCACTGAAACAATGTGGATGACCTCTTTGGCAAATGGATGGCATCCAAAGAGAACACTTCTTTTGTTACGTCTTTTAGGGCTGATTGGGAAGGATGTACCATGTAGAGCTTTCCAACGTCTGTGTGTTTTTTACTTAAGTCAAGATTGGCTGTTAATAGTGACAAGGCAGTATGGAGTCCAATGGAAAAAAAGAGATTACTCTAGTGTTTGTTTCTTTTTGAGCCAATTATGAAAGAATCATTGATTGACCCTCCAAAACATAACCTTGAGTTTGATGAGAATGAGAGAAAAGGAAATAGAGAAAGTAGGAGGTGATCTCGGACAAAACTGGATATTAGAAGTGGTGTGATACTTGGAGTTTAGAGAACAATTTGCACCTACAAGAACTTGAGAAAAGGCATTCTGGAATGGAGGGAGTGGTTGGAGGTGACATGTTAGACCAAGTTTTGAATCTTCCACGACTAGTAGCTCTTGGTGAGTTGTACCTAACTCTGGGTACAAGTGTGAGCTTGGCCACTCTCCTTAAGTGGCAGGGTAGTGATTGTAGGCAGGCGTCACCAAGAAACTTATGGACTTGTTGTGTCTCTCGCCTTGGTGTCAAGGACTTACCAGACAGAAATAGACATAGGAACAGTCAGCAGGAAAAAGGTAAAAGAGGTTATCAAGAGTAACCCTTGCCTTCCTTTTCAGGCATAAGGAATACGGTGAGGGACAGGTGTCCCAAATGATCTTTTCCATATGCTCCTTTGACCTGGAAGAACCTGGGCTGTTGTGAGTGACAGGTGGCTAGAACAAATCTCTTAAGACTATGGCCTAGAAACAACAGAAAAGCTCAGTCCCTGGAGATTACTTTATATAAACATAAATGTTCCATTTCTGCGTTTTTAAAACACTTTTGGCTCTCAGAGATGCATTTTACATCATGACCTAGTACAAACACACACACGTATTAAAAATAAAGTTGAATTATGTTTCACCAAATATTATGCTAATGCTTTCTGATTTCTGTTCAATTTTTATTATATTCTGATCTCTATCTTCTAAATTGATTTTACAACTTGCTAGAGGGTCCTAATCGGCAGTTAGAAAAAAGTGGTTCTAAGTATTGTGGAAATTAGCCTTAATTTGTTTATTGACTAGTTGCTAATCTGGATGAGAGTTTAATTTCATCTTTTATATGGATTTCAATCTTTCTATAGAAAGTCTATGCCCATCCCCCCAACTCCACCCTTATCAAATTCTTTTCACTGTATCAGGGTCTTTGCTTGCTTCTCTCATTTAAAATGACTGGTGTGTGCTATGGACCAGTTCTAAGGGTGTGCCATTATCATCCCAATTAGTATCAAAACTGGGGGATGGAGCCACTTGTCTCCATGTTTATTTAGATTATGTTTTTTTTTTTTTAAGATTTATTTTATTTATTTGAAAGAGTTACAGAGAGAGGTAGAGACAGAGAGAGAGGTCTTCCATCTGCTGGTTCACTCCCCAGATGGCCACAACGGCTGGAGCTGCACCTATCCAAAGCCAGAAGCCAGGAGTTTCTTCTGGGTCTCCCATGTGGGTGCAGGGGCCCAAGGACTTGGGCCATCTTCTACTGCTATCTCAGGCCATAGCAGAGAGCTGGATCGGAAGAGGAACAGCCAGGACTCGAGCTGGTGCCCATATGGAATGCTGGCGCTTCAGGCCAGGGCTTTAACCCACTGTACCACAGCGCCGGCTAGATTGTTTTTTTTTAATGTTTATTTATTTTCACTTACTTGAAAGGCAGGGTGACACACACACACACACACACAGAGAAAGATTGATTGATTGATTGATTGATTTTCCCACTTCTGGTTTCACTCTCTGGATGGGCTCAATGGCCAGGACTGGGCCAAGCCAAAGCCAGGAGAGCCTGGAACTCTACCCAAGTATCCAACATGGGTAATGGGATCAAGCATTGGAGCCATCGTGTGCTGCCTTCCAGGCATATTAGGAAAACTGGAATTGGAAGTGGAGTAGCCAGGGCTTGAAACCAGCACTGCAGTATAGGCTGCCAGTGTCCCTGGGACGTGAGCATCTCAGGCAGCAGCTTAACCCATTGCATCTCAGTGCCCACCCCTAAATTATATTTGAATACAATGGTGACTTTCAGTACTAAGGGGAAAGCTGAAGTGTTTGTTGAGGCCACCAGCACCAAAAATATGGGGGTGGGGGAGGGACGATAACTTTGTGTATTGTTCAGAAATGAAAAATGAAAGGTTGATAGGGGCAACTGTTTGCATTCAAAGACGGCAGAGCTTAATTGGTGACAGCAGTCATCTTGCCATTGTCCACATCACGAGAGTTCCCTGCTTCCTAGTGCTTTATCTTTCCCTGCCTTCCATTTATTGATCATTGATCAGTTTTCCTCTATTTAGGACTGGGCAGGGAGAGCTCAGTAAAACCAAGCTGATCTTAGTGTACTTGAGTAAGGAATGACACATCACTATAAACGGCAGATTGCTGATTATCCGGGTCACGAGATACAGAGGGTTGAGGATCAACCAAAAACCATCTGAGAGCCGCAGCCATTTGACCAGCCTTTGGGAGAGTATCATTTTGATACCCTGACTTTGAGAGATGTACATAGGGGACATTCCGAAAAGAGGGACTGCAGGAAGAAAATGTGAGGCAGGTGAATTTTGTTCAGGAGCCATGTTGTACAAAAACCTGTTGTGCACACGCATACACACATACATGTGCACATGTGTATATCTTTATGTTTGACACTTAACATTTGTTTATTTAATTTGAGAGTTAGACTATCAATTAGCTTACTCCCCACATGTCTGCCACGGGCAGGGGAGTAATGCTGAGACTTGGAAACTCAATCCAGATCTCCCCACATTGTTAGCAGAGACCTGGTAACTTGGAACCATCACCACTGCCTCTACATTAGCAGGGAGCTGGAGTCGGGAGCCAGAACCAGAGATGGAACTCAGGCACTTTGATATGGGATGAGGGTGCCCAAAATAATGTCCTGGCACCTCAACTGCTAGGCTGAAAGCCCACCGCAGGTGGATGTACTTTTAATCACTGGGATCAGACTCAGTGTCTTGAGTCTCAGGGAGGCCTGCAAGTCCCGAGACAGCTGGAAGGAACAGAGGCTCACAGTATAAAGTGCTTTGTGATGTGACTTGACTGTTTTGACTGTATAGACCATAGAAGAAAGATTAGAAAGGGAGATTTGGAGCCATATGAAGGTTTCCTTGCAGTGCCTGCCTGTAGGTTACGATAATGCTTGGAAAGCCGACCTTGGTCAAACTCCTAACCTGCATTATCTCATTTCATGCTCACACATACTCTATGATGTACCTACTCTCATCAGTCTTATTTTACAGAAGGAGAAACTGAGACCCCGAGAAGGGATATAAACATGTCTTAGCTCACACATCTGAACTTTAGGCTGTAAGTTAAAAGTCACTGTGCTTTGTAGCAGAGTTTGAAAATGTGTGGCCCCAAAGCTGAGTACACTTCTGGGATGTGTCTATTTAAAACATCTTTTGGGGGAGCAGTAGATGTTTAAAAACATTTTGTTGTGCAGCAGTAGATGAAGCCACTGCTTGGGAAGCCCATATTAGGGTGCCAGTCAGTTCCAGTCCTGGCTGCTTGCCTTCTGATCCAGCTTCCTGCTAAAGCGCCAGGGAAGACAGTAAAAGCCCAAGTGCTTGAGTCCCTGTCACCCATGTGGGAGACCAGGATGGAGCTCCTGGTTCCTGGTATCAGCCTGGCCAGTCCTGGCTGTTGGGTGCATTTGGGAGTGAACCAGCAGGTGGAAGGTGCTGTACGTGCTCGCTCACTCTCTCGCTCTTTCTCTTTCCTCCTTCTCTGTCATTCTGCTTTTCAAATAAATAAATAAATAAATACTTAAAATATTTTGGGGCTGGTGGGGCAGAATGGTTGCCAGTATTTAACAATGAGATTTCCTATAAAAGCTCCACATTTCCCTTATCCTCTGCAACATTGACAGCTCTGACCACAGCAGCACCCTCTTCCTGCAGGCACCTGCCAGAGTGTCTCCTGATTGCATCTGAGGGGCTGTGTGCAGCCCTGTTCAGCCCCAACTCTTGCTACTCATTCTGGATGAAAAACAGCTCATTGTTTTCTCCCAGACACTGAGGCCCCATATTAGTAGCTATTTGTTGTTTATTCTTGGCTGTTTTTTTTTTTTTTTTAAACCCCCTAGCCTGCCTCCTTCCTCCTGTATGCTAGCTGCAGCTGCATTGTCCTTAGAGATGTGTGAGTATGAGACTCCTGTCTTACAGCCTTCTGTTGGCCTTGGATGATTAGCGGTGAGGCTTGGATGCCTAGAAGCTGGGAGGAAATGAGAATAAGGTTTTAGCTGTGGGCCAGAGAAGCCATAGGGCTTGGCGAATAAATAAATCACTTTGTCATGAGGAGGAAAGTGGGAGAGTGGGCAGATAACTGACTTGGAACTGGGATGACCAAGAGAGTGGTGTTGATTTCCTAGAATGGAAGGTTAACAAAGTTTGGGATGGAGTGTGGTGTGAGATTGAGGTTCTGGTGGAGCAAGGGCATAGAATAGGGTTACTTGTCTCCTTACTCCAGGATTTACTTGGAAATGAGGTTCTGGAACCCCAGAGATAAGGATTTGGGTCTTTGGTTGAGGTCTGCATGATAAAAAGAGCCACTACAAACAGTACAAAGTCTCTTATTGATGTTTTTTGGGTCAAGTACCTTATCTTGCAAATAAATCAGATGTTTATCCTAACAAAGGAGTAAAATAACAATCTTCAACTTTTGAACATGAGAACTGTTAAACATCTGGTCACAAAATCAAAGGGAGATAGGCTGTTTGAAGGGTGACACCTGTAATTTATGTTTGCCTATTTTGCTGAAACTTATTGAGGTGAAACAGATTCTTTTTTTATTTTTTAAAGATTTATTTATTGGAAAGTCAGAGTTACACAGAGAGAAGGAGAGGCAGAGAGAGAGAAAGAGAGAGAGAGAGAGAGGTCGTCCATCCGTTGGTTCACTCCCCAATTGGCTGCAACGGATGGAGCTGCGCTGCTCCGAAGCTGGGAGCCAGGAGCTTCTTCCAGGTTACACATGGCTGCAGGGGCTCAAGGACTTGGGCCATCTTTTACTGCTTTCCCAGGCCATAGCAGATAGCTGGATTGGAAGGGGAACAGCTGGATCTTGAACCAGTGCTCATATGGGATGCCAGCACTGCAGGTGGCAGCTTTACCCGCTATGCCACAGTGTTGGCCCTGTGAAACAGATTCTAACAATGACTTTTCTTTTTTCATTTTTTGCTATCATGGGAGATAGAAAAAGAAATGGCTGGAGCCCTGAGATGGGGGAAAAAAAAATGCCAGTGAACAGAAACTCTGTGCTTGGGATTTGTTCTTGCTTTTAAGGTAGTTTAGAATGTAATGCCCTTTTCAAATTTAGATGATCCTGGGGGTTGGGCTCACCCTGTTTGTTTAGGATCCCCTGGAACTAATTTTTCTCAGTGAGCTGGTCCACCTCAGATCCTCCACCTAGCCCCACTTGGTTCCTTTCTGATATCTAAAGGTCTTGTTTTAGAACATTCTAAGCAATGTGGGGGTGAATATTTCTTTTGTTCTCAGACTTCTCTTTTTGGGACCGTACAGTTTGACTTTTATTTTTTAGTTCCTAGGTAGGTGTATTTCACTATATGAGCGTGTGAATATGAGTTCCTATGCATTTGTTCTTCAAAATCAAACAATGTTACGATGATTTATGTTTTTGATACTGTTTGTGCCGTGAGAGGAATGTATGTACACCCTTTAAGACTGGTAGTAAAGGAAAGGGTATGCTGTGAAAACTAACTTCTGTCTTCCTGCCTCTGGCTCCCTTCCTGAAGAAGAACCATCATCACGATGAACTCTGTCTCCTTCCAGTGTTAGTATTTCCATTTGTGAACACATGCTAATGTCATTTTCCTAATTGTAGTACCCTATTGTGTACATTTCAGTTCTGTACCTGGCTTTTTTCACTTAATTTGTCTTGAAATTTCTTCCTGTCAACCTGAACAGAGTTCAGTTATTCTTTTCAAAGGCATTCCAAGTTATGTACCGTAATGTGTTAGCCAATCATTTGTTACTTTAGGTAACATGTATTCCAGTGTTGCAGTGACTAACTTTACTTCCTTGATTTTAGTGTCCTGGAGTTTCAGTTACCAGAGGCCAACCATGGCTGACTGAATGTTTCCAAATATTAAATGGAAAATTTAAGAAAAAAAATTATGAATTCAAAATAACTTTTATTACATGATATAATTTTTTCTATTATATTAGTTATTGTCAATTTCTTACTGTATTTAATTTATAAATAGTTTTGTCATATGTGTCTATGCATAGGAAAAACATAGAATACACACACACACATACACACACACACTGTTGAAGGTTTTGGCATCTGCAGATCTTGGGATGGATCCTCCCATGAAAAGCAGGACTACAGCCCATCTTTGGATAGATTGCTGTATCTACCCACCTATCTGTCTCTTGTATGTCTGGGATACAAATCTAGGATTGGGCATTCCTGAATCAAACTGCATTTTCATTTTAAATTTCAGTCTAGGTTGTGCCATGAAGTTGTGTTTTTGACTTGTATTAGTGAAACAGTGTAACTGTGAGAATGAGAGCAGTGAGACTCCAGACTCAGGCACTGCTGTGTGGAAGATTCTGTGTCTCAAGAAGGTCATTTTCTTTTCTTTACGATTGATATATTTGAAAGTCGGAGCGAGAGGGAGAGAGAGAGAGAGAGGGAGAGGGAGAGGGAGAGGGAGAGGGAAAGAGAGAGATTCCATCTACTAGATGAGGAGAGAGAGATATCAATCTTCCATCTGCTGGTTTACTCCCCAAATGCTTGCAATAGCCAGGGCTGGTCCAAGCTCTTGAAAGGAACCAGAAACTTTCTCCTATGTGAGTGGTGGGGACCCAAGTACCATCTTTTCACTGCCTTTCCAGGTGCCTTAGCTGGAAGCTGGATCATAAGCCAAGTGCTCCAGTACTGGGTTCTGGGTTTGCATGCAGTGGTCCAGGAAGGCCATTTTATTAGCCATTTTCTTTGTGGTATTTTCCTTTCTTTATCTATCACGAAGGGCATAGACTCAGTTATTGCTGAAGTTTGATAATTTGTTGATTCTCTCTCTTCTTTTTGACCCTTCCAGTAAACAGGGCTTGATTCCCCCCACACACCCCATATACATTGAATCTATGAAGAACTTGGGGTTTTGGAAGCTTTGCTTAACCACAGCTTTACTCTGATTGTTGTAAAGTGCCACAACTGGTTTGTGCTCTATGTTAAAAGCAGAGCTACTATGGCTGATTATCTTTTTTTTTTTTTAATGCAGTGAGTGGTAAGTATGCATTTAGTGACCAAGAAACTCATATAGTCAGCTTTTTGTTATTGATCTAGAATGGAAACAATGGATTTTCAGGCTTAGGGAAAAAGTCATATTTTTATAATTGCTTTAAAAAAGCAAATAGGAATATTATAGGCAGTCTTTAAGAAACAGCAAAAATGTAGTTATGACTTTGGAGCACACCATAAAAGAAAGTTAAAGAAAAAAGTTAAGAAAGTTTAAATTTTTAAAAAATTTACATTTTATTTGAAAGGGAGGGGAGAGAGAAATTAAAGAATTTGGGTGATCTTACTTTTTTTTTTTTTTAAAGGCTTATTTTATTCGAAAGGCAGAATTATGGAGAAAGAGGGAGAGAAAGAGGGAGAGAAAGAGAGAGAGAAAGAGAGAGAGAGAGAGAGACAGAGATCTTCCATCAACTGGTTTACTCTCTAAATGGCCACAACAGCCAGGACTGAGCTAGACTGAAGTCCATAGCCAGAAACTCCATCCGGGTTTCCAATGTGAGTGGCAGGGGCCCAAGGCCTTGGGCCATCTTCCACTGCTGTCCCAGGCACATTAGCAGGCAGCTAGATTGGAAATGCAGCAACCAGGTGCCCATATGGTGCCCATATGGGATGGTGGTGTTCTAGGCAGTGGTTTTACATGCTGTGTTACAATACTTCCCCCTACCCCCATATTTTACATCTTCTGGTGCACTTCTCAAATGCCTACAACAGCCCAGGTTGGGCCAGGCTGAAGCCCACAGCCAGAAACTCCATCCAGGTCTCCAGCATGGGTGGCAGGGACCCAAATACTTGAGCCATCACTTGCTGCCTCCCAAGGTGTGCATTTGAAGGAAGTTAGATTGTAAGCAAAGCTGAGTCTTGGACCTAGAGACTCCAAAAATGGGGTACTGGGCATCCCAAGCAGTGTCCTAACCTCTGTGCCATGTGCCTGCCTCTACCTTTTGATCTTTTGATGTATTTTATTAGGTAAAGACGATAAAGTAGGGGTTATTTGAAATTTTGAATTATTTATCCAATATTCTGTAATAAGATGATTGGATTTCCTGGGGGTTACCAAATTGGGTACATTTAAAAATTCAAACCCAAGTAAACAAAATTTAATATAAAACCCACTCTTATTCCCTGGACTGCATTTTTCCTTTAGAATTGGCTCTCTAAAGTTAAGCAATATATTTGGATTTTTTGCTTGAGAGATTTTGGACTGCTAATATACATGTAATTTTTTCTGGAAAAATTTTGAGCTCTTGGTTACTCATTTAAAAAAATCATTCACTAAATCTCTTTAAGTATACAAATTTATTCATCTAGCTGTAGAGTAGTGAAAAAATTGGAAACAAATGTTTTACAATAGAGGTTAGTTTTATATATATATGTTCACAAAATGGAATCTTATGTAATCACTAAAAATACTATTTTAGATGAATTTTCAGGGACAGATCTCATTTTAAAAGTTACATTCTCAAAGAGGCTTTTGTTGGCTATTCCATCTAGGTAGAATCTTAATTCTTTTTGAGCATACAAATATTCTATCATACTGTCACTGTATCTGTGGGGAAAATACCTAGGACAACTGGAGATGTGTCTCTTGGTACCGTGTGTGCATATCCTGTGTCCAGTATTCCGCCTTGATAGTATACCATGGTAGGTATACAGAAATTTTGTGGAAGAATTGAATCATCATGGAGAGTCCACAAAATAATATTAAGTAGAAAAAGCAGGGCAATAAAGACATACTCCAATTCCATTCACAGAAATTACATGCAATTCCATAAATATAAACCTAGAACATAATACAGTTCCAGATTTGTAGTTATTTATGCATATACACATGCATGGATGTAGAGGGAAAAGACTGGTAGGAGATGTTAATGGTTATCTCTGTGCTGTGGGTCATGGATAATTTTGAAGATACAACCTTTAAATACAAATGAGTGAGGTAAATACTGGAAGATTATGTCACCTCGAGAATGTATTTTACCCTTCAGCATTAAAGGTGGTCACCTTTCCTAGAATGATTCATTACCGTATCTTGGCCTCTCCTCCCTTTGAGTAAAATGTACTGTATTTCTGTAGTGTGACAGGTTTTATATCTACTTTAGGACTAAATTATGATCTGAGAGTTGTGCTTTTAAGAAACTGGTTTTAATTTCACATCAGTTAAAGTTAAAGGGTGGTGGAAGAATATTAGATCCGGGACAAGTGTCTAATTATAATTATTGACACATTTTCAAATGCTCTCTTAAGTGTGATCCATTGCCCATGATTTTGACAGCTGTGACTGCATTAAACCTGCTGGAGCACTCTTTTTTACAAAGGTTTGTTTAAACTTAGAATTGTCAGAAGGATTCTCTGTAAAGTAGATGAGCACAGATACAGGGGTGAAATGATGGTTCATGTCCCAATGGGCCTGTTGATTTTAAGTCTGTTAAATGTTAATAAGAAGATTATCTAGGTTCAGTTTTCATCTCAAGAAACCTGAGAATTTTACTTTTTTGGTAGAATATTAAAAAAAACCCCACACACATGGTACCATTCCTTTGTGATTTGACTCTGCAAGGCTAGTATAGATTCTCCTTATTTCTTCTGCTGAAGGACTCCAACCACTTAACTCCAAATTGACAGAGTTGGTGTTACTTAACAGGCTTCTTTTCTAAAAGTCTCTGTAGACAAAGGTCATGTATTGTCTCCTCTTTGTGGCCACTTCTTCATTGCAGCCTTACTGAGTTGCTACTATGTTTCAGGCAGTGAACATATAGACAAAAAGGCTGCTACAAAGGTTAGCAGAGGCAGAGAAACAAATAGCCAAGATACAACTGATTGAATCACAAGAATGGGACTCTGACCATAAAATAAGATTGGGGTGTACAGTTCTGTTTAAGAGAGCATTGATGGATCTGGGTTACGTCTCTACCTGTGACACCAACATCCCATACTGGAGTGCTGGTTTGAATCCTGGATGTTCTGCTTTGGCTGCAGCTCCCCGTTAATGTGCCTGGGTGGGCAGCAAATGATGACCCAAGTAACTGGGCCCCTGCCACCCATGTGGGAGATGTGGATGGGGTTCCTGGGTCCTGGCTTTGTCTTGGCCCAGCCTCAGCTGTTGCAGGCATTTGTGGAATGAGCCAGCAGGTAGAAGATCTTTCTCTCTTTCTGCCTTTCAAATAAAATAATTTTTAATAATGTATTAGAGGTCATTTTCCCTGGGATGGATATTCTTGAGCATCTTATTGGGGAAACAGATCAACCAGATGCAGAAACTTTAGAGAAAGACGGCCTTCTTTAGAAATGAGTGTGACCAGAACCTTGGTGCTCAGAGTGTGGTATTTAGGTCAGTGATGATGGCAACACTAGAATTGCCAAGTCTCAAGCCTACCTACTGAATTGGAACCAACCTTGTAACAGTGTCCCTGGGGTGATCTGAATGCTTTTCAGTGTTTGGGAAGCATTGAACCAGAGCCCAAGGAAGGAGGCGAAGATGGGAGTGTTGGGAAATGTACCACCTGCTAAGAAGTTTCAACATTTTTTTTTGAAGGGCACAGTTGATAATGAAGAAATACATCAGATTTAAATCTTCCTAAACTTGCCTTGAAGTACTAGAGCAACGTGGATCAAGAATGTTTCTAGAAACCTTATTAATCATATTTAAGGTGCTTCTCCAAAAAATGTCCTCAAATAAGTTTGAGAAATGCAAAGCATCCTATCTTTCTTTCAGTGTAAAATATAGTACAATGGAAGTCATGAGAAGTTGGCATTTAGGAAAACCATTCACCTTTATTTCCTTTCAAATAAATAAATAAATCTATAGTTAGGAGAACCATTCACTTAGTCTCAGTCATGTCTTTTTGTGCATCCCTGGGGTCTTCCAGGTTTACTCTGCAGTGGAGTCCTTTGTAGCCTCTCCACTGTGAACACCCCAGGAAGAGTGGCAGATTTGGAAATAATAGTAGTGCTTTCCAAATTTCCGACACGTCACCTGATCTGAGTGGGGGAACAACTGTTGGAGTTTCCCTCGCTCTGAGGGATTTCCTGGGATTCCAGACTTTCACTGCTAAAGTCCTAGGTGTGCTGGGGGGAGTTTTGGTGCCCTTCCTGAATACTATTCCTATTACTTCATCTTCTTTAGCTGGGCTCAGCCTGTTCCCTTATATACTTGTTTCAGGCTCATTCTGTTGCACTGGTTCCCAAGCTTATCTTCCTTAGATGCAACTTGGGAGCATCCAGACCTGACCCCTGTGCTCAACCCATGAGGTTTGGATTTAAGTGGTCTAGGGCATAGCTTATGTATGGGATTAAATTTTTTTTAAAAAAAAATTATTTATTTATTTGAAAGGCAGAGTTTTGAGAGAGCGAGAGAGAAAGACACACACACACACACACACACACAGAGAGAGAGAGAGAGAATCTTCCATCTGCTGGTTCACTCCCCAGATGGCTGCAACATTCAGGGCTGGGCCAGACTGAAATCATGAGCCAAGAACTTCTTTTAGGTTTCCCACATAGGTGCAGGGGCTCAAGGACTTGGGCTATCTTTGACTGCTTTCCCAGGTGCATTAGCAGGGAGCTGAATTGGAAGTGGAACAGCCGGGACTTGAACTGGCGTCCATATGGGATGCCAGCAACACCAGCCCCTGGGATCAGTCGTGTTTTTGTTTTTGTTTTTTTTTTTTTTGACAGGCAGAGTGGACAGTGAGAGAGAGAGAAAGGTCTTCCTTTGCCGTTGGTTCAACCTCCAATGGCTGCCGCGGTTGGCGCACTGCGGCCGGTGCACCACGCCGATCCGATGGCAGGAGTCAGGTGCTTATCCTGGTCTCCCATGGGGTGCAGGACCCAAGTACTTGGGCCATCCTCCACTGCACTCCCTGGCCACAGCAGAGAGCTGGCCTGGAAGAGGGGCAACCGGGACTGAATCCGGTGCCCTGACCGGGACTAGAACCCAGTGTGCCGGCGCCGCTAGGCGGAGGATTAGCCTATTGAGCCACGGCACCGGCCAGGGATCAGTCTTTTAAAAGATTCCATGTTAGTCTACCGTCTCTGAAAATTTATTCAAAGCAGTTTTACCTGTAGAAATGTTGCCTTGATATGCGATTTATGAACTTGTTTTGATGTGAAGATTCTTCAAAAAGTTATTGGAAAATGGGTAATATAGAAACACTATTGCATGGATTTTCAAAATTGTTTAGAAATAGCTTTATATACAGTAGAAAAAATTAGCCATTAGAAAGGAAAAATGTCAAAGAACCACACAGAGTGTGTTGGGGGACCATGATTTAGGAAATGCTTGGGGGAGCAGTTGTTGGAGCAAGAGTTGAGGAAGAAAAGCTTATTTGGGGAACATTCTGGCTGGAGAGGCTGATGAAGATGTTGAGCTGTTGAGATATGGTGATTGACCCGATGTTTCAGGTGGGGTGTAGAGGAGATGAGGGCGATTACTGCAGCCCACCTGGAGGAAGGTGGCAGACGCACCTCAGTAGGGAGCAGTAGGGAATGCTGGAAGGTAGGTGAGTCTCCATTTGGCAAGTGGGTTTGAGAGTCATTGGGAAGGGCAGGTGAAGCCTCCCAGTGGGTAGTCAGAAGCAAATGGAATTAGTAGCTCAGAGGAAAGGGCTGAGTTAGACAGGTGAGCTCCTCTTCTGGTCCAGGTGGCCATGTAGCTCAGGTGGGGATCAGAGTGTTGAGGAGGAAGGGGAGAAGATGGAGCTGCCCTCTGGTTCTGAGGGGTGAGTGCCTGGGGAAGGATTGAGAGAAGAGGCCCTGCTGTGCCTGAAAGGTGGGTTAAGGCACTAAGGGAAGCTCCCCAGGCACTCCTGGGAACCAGGCAGGGTAAGAGCACAGGAGTGCAGTTTGTGTTGGTATCATTAGTAATGTTTGTGTAGGTTTAGTGTGAGGGAGGAAACCACAGATTGCAATGGGTTAACAAGAAGGAGATGCTCAGAGCAAGTGCCTTTCCCCAGGAAGTTTTAACTGGAAGAAAAAGCCTGGGATAGTGCAAGGACTCAGAGACTAAATCAGGGTTTATTTGGGGAGTAGCCATCTTCTGGTTACTCATGGAAGTTATTTCAACAAGGAATAAGCATGACAAGGAATATTCAGATGCACATAGAAAAATTGCTAGAGCTCTTGCTAGGGTTCCATAAAATTGCTTTACTTTCTAATCATAGCCATTCACTTTTTTTTCTCCCCTTCCGTCAAAACCTCCTTGTTATTCCCTCCATACAACAATCCCAATTTCTGCATGTTTGTAAATGCCAGAGTTTGTTAAGTGGTTGATAAGGCAGTGTATGATTAAGTGTTCAGCCTTTGGTCCTGTATAGCTCATGTTTGTGGAGGGCTTTGCATTTTGTTCAGGCAACACCTCCTTATGTGATCGTCTTAATAATCTTATGCAGGATGCAAGGCAGGGAATCACATTATTCCATTGTACAGGAAAAAAGGAAACCCTGAAGTTTAAATATATTAAAGAGCACTTGCTGATGGTTAACAGTTTAGTGATGGATACAGATGCATTCCTGGCCTTCCCGGTGCAGTGGTTTTTTTTTTTTTTTTTTTTTTTTTTTTTTTTTAATTATAGTGGGGAAGAGGGTGTTTCTGTCTTTTTTTTTTTTTTTTTCTCCCATTTAGTTTATAAATTCCTTGAGGGCAGAGAACATGTTTTCATTGTTGGGTTGGTTATTGACTCATCTCACTACTGCTGCTTAGCACCTGGAAATGGTGGGTAGGAGGCTGCTTTTGCCCAAGTTTCCAAGGGGCTTTGCATTAATCTTGGTGTTACCTTTGAATGGGAGAGGCCCAGAAGTATACCAACAGGATTGAAAGAGGGCTTCGTGGATCCTAGAACCTTGACCTCCTGTGCCATTGCAGGCTCATGAAATCATTCTAGACCAGTCCAGTAGCATTGCCTGGCATGTTGTGTCAATATTTAAAATGTACACAGTTCTGCCACCCTGTTTTGGCACTTCTTTATATTTTAATATCAGCAATGACCAGTAGTGGAAGAGGCCCAGAGTTCTTTGCACTCCGGAGGTGCTCTCCTCTGAGTGTGAGATAACTCTGAAGAGCTTTGTGAGGGGCACGATGATGAACCAGCCCTCTCACAGAGCCCACGAGCCAGTGAAGCTCCTCTTTCCTAACCACTACAAGAGGCCCAACAGATACTTGTTATGTTGAATCAGCGGAAGTGTTGCTTTGTCCTATACATTCTCTAATTTATCAGAGTGGACTACCGTCAATTTTTAGGCTTTTTTTTTTTATGATCTTTCCCACAAGTCATTAAAAAATATGGTGTTACAGTTTGGAGAAGGGAATGATCAAAGAGAATAAAGGAATGGGATCAGCAAGTTTTAGGACAGGAGTGGTTTTGAGTGAGTGGTGAACGGTTGAAAGCAGGAGGGAGTCGCTCAAGGGAAAGTGGAAATGTGTGGAGATAGTTTTAAAAGAGCACATCGGGGGATACGAGGATGAGAAAGGAGGCATCCAAATCTGATGATGTCTTTAAAGGGGAAAACTGAAGGCGCTTTTCAACCTTAATTATAGCCACAGGACAAAAACGCAGTGTCTCTCTCTTTTTTTACTTCACCTAAGGGTTGGTAGGGTGAATCTCTTTTGGAGAATCATGTCTAGGAATTTGTAATTCAGATTACATTAAAATTCATATTTTACTTTTTAGAATGTCGTAGGTTGAGGGAGAAGAATAAAAAGGTGATTCCTTTTTCTTGCACTTATGTTAAAATTTTAACACCCTGATCCCTTTGTAGCAAAGAACTTTCTGGTCATTGGAGAGATCTAAGTGGATGAGTTAATGTTTGGTCATCAAAAAATGTACCATTAGGAGCTTGTTTCTCTTGGGAGGAAAGAAGGCAAAATCTGAGTCAGACAGCTTAAAGTCATTTGCTTCCACTTGAGTCAGCCTCCCTCCTCTGACGGACCAGGGGCCTGGCAAGTGTGGAACAGACAGAAATGACTGCTGGCGTTTGTAGCAGACTTTACGGTTTGTAAAGTGCTTCCCCCAAGACTTCCACAGTTGCTCTAACTCTTGTATGTGAGGTGGATATTTCTCACGAGGAGGGCAAGTTCTGATGAGGAGGGGAGTGCTTTCCTTGATTAAACACCTAAAAATGCCATCTGTGAGTCTGAATGGGCAGAGTTTTCCTTTGTGAGGGGATGTCAGATGTTCACTGGCATTTATGAACAATGTCAAAAGGTGATAAATTGGTGTGCAGTGTTGGGAAGGTGTAAAGTTTGCGTTATGGCTAAGGCGAGACCTCTGTGCATTTTGGATGTGCCAGTTCAGTGGGAAAGCACCATCATTCCCTCACTCTGTCATTGTTCTTGATCTCTCACTGGTTTCTGGGTTGTGTTTTGTTTTGCTGGGGACTGAAATACTCACCAAATATGTGAAAATTGAAGGGGGTAACTAACTTGGAATAAAGTCTGTGGGAGATGAGTACAAAATGTTAGAAATAAAAAGTGTATCTGTTTCTTTGGACTTAAATTCTTTAAGGGTCTATTTGATTGATAGGTATGTTTTCTGTTATTTATCTATTTATGTATTTTGAATAGCAACTGTATGTTAGACCCTGTGCTGGTGATACGGGAATCACAGGTGCAATTCTTGGGGTCAGGAGAATTCACAGAGTAAAAGCAACAGACACATCAGTGGTTGCATTATGGCTTGGCAAAGAGAAGAAGGTATGTAGAATGGGTAGCGGGGATCCAGAGGGGGCGCACTTGACCCACTTGGAGGATAAGGATGTAGGGAAGGTTCTGGCCCAGGGAGGTGTTAAGAGCACACTTTAAGATTAAATGGATGGAAGAGGCCTGTGTTGTCGTTGCAGCAGGTTAAGCTGCCACTTGCAACGCCAGCATCCCATGTTGAATTGTGTGTTCAAGTCTTGGCTGCTCCACTTCTGATCCAGCGCCTTGTTAATGTGCCTGGGAAAGCCACAGAAGATGGTGCACATGCTTGGGTCCCTACCACCCACAGAGGAGACCTAGATAGTATTCTAGGCTCCTGGCTTCTGCCCTAGCTATTGTGGCCATTTGGGGAGTGAACCAGTGAACAGAAGATCTCTCTCTCTCTCCCTCTTTCTCTCTCTCTCATTTGCTCTGCATTTCAAATAAATAAATGAATCTTTAAAAAAGAGATTAAGTGGAAGTTAGCCTGGCAGTGTAAAGGGAAGGATAGTCTATGAGGAAGCATTAAGTGCAGAGGTAGAAGGCTTAGGAAGAGCAGAGCATGGTGCATGCTGGGAACTAGTGCTTAGGGTAGCTGCGGGAATTGATGTTAAGACTGGAGAGGCGGGTGAAGCTGTATCATGAAGACTTCTCATCGTATGCTGAACAGCTCAGATCTTATTCCCAAGCTGTGCTAGCAGTTGGGACATGAAGCCAGGAAAGGGATCTGTTTTGATTTGGACTTTGGAATAATCACTGACAGCAGTTTTGAAGATGATCCTTTGAAATTGTGTCTCTTCACCTGTGGTATGGATTGAATTTGTGTCCCTACTCCCCCAGTTCGTATGTTGAAGCCCTGAGCCCACTGCCATGGTACTTAGGAGGAGTGAAGTCAGGAGGGTGGGCCTCACGATGGGATTAATGCCCTTGTAAGAAGAGACACCATACAGCGAGAAGCCAGGCACAGCGCCCTCACCAGAATCTGACCGTGCTGACACCCACCCTCATCTGGGGCTTCCAGACACAGAACTATGAGGAATAAACTACCGTTAAGAATGTTTAGTCTGTGTCCTTTTGTTATGGCTGCCTGAGCAGAACCAGTGTAATATATTGATCCTGTTGATAACTTTGAAACTAGGAAGAGGAAGGCTATTACAAGTTCAAGTAGGTAGCAGTAATTTGGCTACTCTGGTTTTGAAAATGTTTGATCCTGGAACTATTCATTTCAACTTAAAAAAATCTAGCTTTCAGATGTGATTATTAGGCTATCACTAACTACAGTAAGTTTTATGGAATAGTTTTCTCCCACAGACATCTCAGCATCTTTTTTTTTTTTTTTTTTTTTACCTTTTCTTAAAGTAATCCACTAATGCTATTCACTGTTGATGCCTTTGGTCTTTTTATTGTCTTTCATTCAGCATGTTGGTCCAGTCAAGTTATTGGTACTCAGTACCTGATACCTAAGGCTTAAATCTGTTGGTCCCCTTCCCCTACTTCATCTAATTTTGAAAGTATGACATTTATACTGTTTTAAAGGAACTGTGTGTGTGTGGTTTTAGGAGTTCCACGCCAGCTCTGTTTATTGTGAATTAATGTCATTTAGACTATAGAACTTTGGTAAACCACGGTATTTGTGATAAAATTGGTACCTAATTGTGTGTGTTGAGATAAATGTTTAAACAGAATATTTTGATACTTTTCTTTGTACAAGTAAACATGTGTCTTAAATGTCTTATACAGCACTGACTCCATGCCTGATATTTTGATACTGAAGTCTTCCCTTTTAGTTTTGAAATTCTGTCCTTTTCTTCCAGCTCCCTCCACTGTGGTCTCAGTATTGGCTTGTCCCCTTAGCTTAGAAATAGAACTAAAATTCCCTATCATTGAGCAAAATGTTTTGAATCCCGTAGCTTTCACAACCCACTTTCCAAGGAAGCGTTTCAAAAAAACAAGTGTACAGTCATTGCTCTTGCCTCTCCAGCTCCTAGTCTTTTGCAAAACAACATTCCAGCTTTCTCCCCCAATATTCTTTTGAGGTTGTTCTCATTTATTACATGTTTCTGAGGTACCTCCCAAGTGCCAGGTTGGGACTGAATGCATGTGTGTCCTGAGTGTTTGCAACTCACCCAGTGGCCTTCAAGGTGATAGTCACGGTTGCTCTGTGTTGAGCCCTCTGGGTGAACTCTCAGCCTCACTGAAATTCTAGTTAAAGGATACAGAATCTACAGAGAGCCTACTCTGCCTTTGGATGCCTGTGACTATCAGAAGGCCTGTGTGTGTGTGTGTGTGTGTATGTCTATATTAGTTTTTGTTCATCCTTTGATTGTAATTATTCTCTTTCCGGACACGTAGCATAAAGTATAATACTATTTTTCTGTGATTAGAATTTTCATGGTCACCGCTAATATTCTTTTTTCTAAGCAGAATATCTTCAGAGCTTATTAGTGGTCATCACCAACTTGCTCACATAGTTACTCCAATTTTCGTTGGTTGAAAGTCTTTGGGGCCGGTACTGTGGGGTAGTGGGCTAAGCCTCAGCCTGTGGCACCAACATCCCATATGTGCTCTTGTTCGTGTCCTGGCTACTCCTCTTTTGATCCAGCTCCCTGCTTGTGGTCTGGGAAAGCATCGGAAGATAAGCCAAGGGCTTGGGCTCCTGTACCCTAGTGGGAAATCCAGAAGAAGCTCTTGGCTCCTGGCTTCGGATTGGCCCAGCTTCAACTATTGTAGCCATTTGGGGAGTGAACCAGCGGATGGAAGACCTTTCTTTCCTATATCTCCCTCTCTGTGTCTGTAGCTCTGCCTCTGAAATAAATAAAATCTTTAAACAAAACAAAAACAAAAGCCTTTAAAAATCAGTATCTGAAGCTGATTTCCATATTCCTGTCTGGCTTTTCTCTCATTTAAGTTTTTGCTTCCTCCTGTGTTGAGAGAGCCACATTGTCCTCCTTACTGCATGGCTGCCAGCTGACTTCCTCCAGTGTTTCGCAGATGCTGCTGCTGGCCCTGTTTCCCTCCCCTTCTACTGTCTACTTGTGCCCACACCCTTGGTTCTCCTTCCTGCGAACTGGGCCTTACGTGAAACTTGGTTGGTTTTCAGTTTGTCAGGTGCTGACCAAGGCAGCAGACTGTTCATGGTGTTGCATTCCGTCTTCATTGTTTTAGGGAACATCGCAGGTCTTCCTACATACCACCCTTTGAGTGTCCCAACTTAATTGATGGTGTCTGTCTAACATTTTGTCTATCTTGACCACAGATAGTTATTTCAAATTCTTGGTAACGTGTAGATGTGTGTATTCCCCTGAACTACCAGTTAAGGAATCTTATTGGAAGAGACTGGGTTAATCTTGCATGACTTGCTCTTACTGCTGGGGTTCCCAGAGAAGATCGTTTTCTGTTTAAAATCTGATCCTCAGCCTTGCCTTGGGTGCTGGTCCGTGTCTACAAAATCTCTTGGCATTTTCCCCTCATTTTATTTTTTCTGAAACTCCTATTGATCACTTGATCCTTTCTAACTTGGTTCTCTGCTGACTTCCTTTCCCTCTAAAGTTTGCAGTTTTCTGCAATTGCTTCTTCCAAGATTCTAGGTGTTTGCATTTGTCTGATACAGTAGCCAGTAACTGCAGTCAACATGGAGATGTTATTGGCTCTCAGGAATCTACTGACTTCAAGTTGAAAGTCAGAGCAGAAAACGCTGACACATGGAATAGAAGGTTAAGGTCGACTATTCCGGGAATCAAAAGAGGAGCATGAAGGAGAGAAGTGGTCACAATTTAACCAGTTAGACTTCCTTGTTGCTCTTGCCAGCTTATACGTCTATGCTCCTGGCCCTGGCTGCTGCTAACAATGAGTCATTCTTGAAAATAAAGTAAATATTAATAAACTTATTATAGAGTGTTTTTTTTTTTTTAAAATCCTATGAGTATTGTTCCAAGGCATAGGGGTTTGGAAACAAAATAAGTCCTTACATTGGTAGGTTTGACATGAGGTCCAGTGCAGTGCTACTAGCCTTGCTAGGTTTTAAAATATCACACAAAAATGTTTGCACGTAGTTCCCAGTAAGCCATAGTTTTCGTAAGTACTACTAACTTCATCATTTCCTACTTATTAAGTGGTTTTAAAGAGGTATTCATAATACTGAGTGAAGAATATTGGAGGTATTTCAACAGTAATTTATGATTTCAGGAATTTCCAGGAATCCAGATCCTAAAGATGTACATCTGTAGGGAAAACAATATTTCATAGTGGTTGCCCTGAGATCTGTTCATCCTTCATCTCTAATGTGATAAACATAGGAATCACCATTATGTGTTTGGAGACTGTAAGGGCAATTTGGCGTTGCTTTGACTGAACATATGATCAGTGCTCTCAACCCACTGAAATACCCACTGGGTATTTTGAAGAAGTATTGGTCCATTATGGAGCGGAAATTTAAATTTTGAAGGTAAATTTGAATAACTTCTTGTCCAGGAGACACACACACACATACAAACACACACACAATGATTGCTAGGGCCATGCTTAGAGGTATGAAGGGTATGGTGAGAGTCAGGACATACTTTGAAGGTAAAGCTAATAGTTTTTGCTGTTGGATTAAGCATCGTATTATTCAGCATTATCTTATCCTCTCAATTGCTTCATTTGTAAAATGGGTACAGTGATGTGAGCTGTGCTCACTACTGTTGAACCTACATTCAGTGTTTCTTTGAGTTTGCTGAAAATTCATCCCCCACCCCCCCTCCAACTCGGTACATGGCTGCTAATACCCTCTTACTAATCTGATCATAGAATTCTTTGACCTTCAAATAATCAACTGCCTACCACTGATACAACAGAAGAAATTATAAACTGCTTAGGTTGCCTTTTTCAGATATGAGGCATCTTTTTTTAAAATGGATTGTCCAATTCTTTTTTTTTTTTTTAAGATTTATTTATTTATTTGAAAGGCAGAGTTAAAGACAGAGATTTTCCATCTGTTGGTTCACTCCACAAATGGCCACCATGGCCAGGGCTGAGGCAGGCCAAAGCCAGGAACCTGGAACTTCATCCTGGTCTCACCCATGGATGGTAGGGGACCAAGTACTTGGACGATATATCTTCTGCTGCTTTCCCAGGCACATTAGCAGGGAGCTGGATTACTGGCTAAACAAACTACACCATGTTAGATATTTAAGAGGTGTTTTCAAATACATGATTCTTAAAATTTATAGAAGGCATTGGACCTTCTGGTAAATGTTTTCTTAAGTTGTTATCTAATGGTTGAAACGGTTTGCTAAGTATTCATGTGATATTGCTATTGTCAGCAAGCGATCTAGGACTTGCTCCCTCATTTCTCTATTCTAAGCCCAACTTGTTCTTTCATTTCTCTATTCTCTTCAAGGTAGGAAACTAATTCTATTATGAAGGAATCTGTAGGATGCACAATTTAATCTTTGGACCTTATAAAAGAGATGGCTAACATTTTTCTGTAATAGCATAGCCAAAATAAGAACTTAAATAATAATCTCATAGCTAGATTCACTTCGCCATCAGCGAAGTATACAGTAAGTAGAAAAAACCTCCCTTTCAGACCAAAGGGAAAGAAAGTTTTAAAGTGAGAATATAATTGTCCTCATGGACATTGTCTACCTTAGAAAAACTACTACAGAACATGCCTGTGACTATAGACTTGTAGTTCAGGCCACCGAAGATTAGAGATGGGAAACGGGCACTCCCTTGACTTGCATCCTCTGGTCTGCTTTAACACAAACCAGGAGGAAAAGAAAGCTAGGCATCAGAAGCAATGGGTGGCAGGCCTATTAATGGCTGATCTGTAGAGTGATCTGCCCTCAAGGAGACCCAATAGGCCAGTCCACTGCAGTGGCTTTCAATGTGGTAAGCCTGGGCTTCAGCAGAAGTCAGCTTGTGAAGAGCCCTGGCAGCTCTGCCAAGAGTTGGATCACTGGAAATGGACCTGCCCTGGAGTCGAAGGATGCCCAGGTCAGAGCCACAGATCTTATTGGCTCTAAGCTGAAAAGCCCTTCACTCAGCCCAACTTCCAAAGTGACCACTGCAGCTGAGGGGATGGTCAAGTAGGGTCAGCAACATTGCAGGCAGAACTGTAAATTTCTTGTTAGAGATGCCACCTGCCTTTACCTGGCCAGCTCTCCTCCCAGGCCAGCCAAGTAATGAAAGTCAACAGAGTGCCTTCCCCTAGGAGGTTCACACCTCCCTTAGGATATACGCCATGTGAAGAGATAGATAGGTCTGGGCCTCTGAATTTACAAGGCCTAAAGCCCACCAGATTATTATCAAGCCCCTTCTATCAGGTTCTGTTTGCCTCTCAATCAGAAAACTTAATTGTAGCTTAGACAGCACCTTTCTTAGCTCCTCTAATAATGACTCAGTCCTTTGTTCTAGGCCCTGTCTAGTGCACTTGGGCGTCATTCCTTTGTAATCATAACCTCTACTCTACCACCAATGGCTCTACTCCCAACCTGTGTGTACTGATGGTCCTCTTCCCCACTTAATGCTGTATAATTGTTCAAACCTGGTAAATGCCACTCTTAGGATCATTGGTTACTATCCTCACTCTGTCTTTTATGACCTTGTCTAAATATGATCAGAGTCGGCAAACTTGGAAGGCTTCCATAGCCTTGGCAAGTCATGACGACAGCCTAGGATGGTTACTGGCGCCATAAACTAGAGTGTCAATTTGTTGGGTCAACAACAGGAGCCACTGTGCACTTGCTCCTCATGTGGGATCTCTGTCCTTAATGTGCTGTACATTGTGATTTAATGCTATAACTAGTACTCAAACAGTATGCTTCACTTTGTGTTTCTATGTGGGTGCAAACTGTTGAAATCTTTATACTAAATTGATCTTCTGTATATAAAGAGAATTGAAAATGAATCTTGATGCAAATGGAAGGGGAGAGGGAGCGGGAGAGGGGAGGGTTGCGGGTGGGAGGGAAGTTATGGGTGGGGGAAGCTATTGTAATCCATAAGCTGTACACTGGAAATTTATATTCATTAAATAAAAGTTTAAAAAAAAAAAAAAGAAGTGGAGCAGTTGGGACTTGAACCTACACCCAAATGGATACCTGCATTGCATGTGGCAACTTAAGCCTTTGAGCCACAACACTGGCCCCAGGGCATCTTCTTTCAAACTCTTCTGTGCTTACTTTTTATTAAATGTAATTGTAAACTTAATATTTATTTGAGAGTCAGAGAGAGAGAGAGAGAGAGAGAGAGTGAGTGAGTGGGCGGGGGGAAGGATGGAGGGATGCAGTGAAAGAAAGATAGAAATAAAGACTTCCTACCTGCTGGTTTACTTTCCAAATGCCCAGAAGCCTGGAGCTCTGTCTGGGCCTCCCATAAGGGGAGCAGTGACCCAGCCTTGAGCTGTCCCCCAAGTGTGCATTAGCAGGAAGCTAAAATCAAGAGTGGAGCTGGGGTCAGCGCTGTGGCGCAGCAGGTTAAAGCCCTGGCCTGAAGCACTGGCATCCCATATGGGTGCTGGTTCTAGTCCCAGCAGCTCCTCTTCTGATCCAGCTCTTTGCTATGGCCTGGGAAAGCAGTAGAAAATGGTCCAAGTGCTTGGGCCCCTGCACCCATGTGAGAGACTTGGAAGAAGCTTGTGGCTCCTGGCTTTGGATCGGTGCAGCTCTGGCTATTGCGACCATCTGCGGAGTAAACCAGAGGATGGAAGACCTCTCTCTCTCTGTCTCTACCTCTCTCTATTTAACTCTATCTTTCAAATAAATAAATCTTAAAAAAAAAAAGAGTGGAGCTGAGTTGAGGCATACCAATATGAGATGTGGGTATCCCAAGTGGCATCTTGATGGCTGTGCCAAACGCTGTGCCCCCCTCTATTGCTATCTTCTGCCACTTCCTCTTACATTCTTGACAGTAGCCCACTCAGACTGTCTGCTGTTCCCCATTGATCCATTAGAAACGGCCCCACACGTAGTGTGGAGAACAACCACCATTTTATTGAGCTCACCGTTCAGTGAGCCAGGGATTTGGAGCATGCACAGCAAGGACAGCTTGTCTCTGTTCCGCAGTGTCTGGGGCCTCAGCTGGGAGCACTTGAAGGTTGGGGGCTGGAATCATCGGAAGGCTCATTCACACACATAGCTGGCGGTTGTTGCTGGCTGTTGGCTGGGAGCTCAGCTGGGGCTGTCAGCTGAAACACCTACATGTGGTCTCTCCGCATGGGCTATTTTGAGCTTCCTCAGAGCATGGCAGCTGAGTTCCAAGAGCAAGTTTAGTAAGAGACAGGAAGTGGAAGCCACCAGTGTCTTAAAACCTGTCCTGAGAAATTGCTGCAAGTTCACTTCCACCATATTCTATTGTTGAAGCTGTCATAGAGCCTAGATTCCAGAGGAGGGGATGTAGAGCCCACTTCTGGATGGGAAGACAGCCAGAGAATTTGGGGGACATGTTTTAAATATTCCACAGCCTGTGTTTCCCAGATTGCTCTGTATTCTTCTGTGTCTGAGGCCTTGTGCCTGTCAGCTGCTCCCTTAGCTTCTCCCTGTCCTCCTGCCATTCAAATGCCATCTCTTTGTTTAGGCAGCCTCTGTCGTATCTCATCCCCTGGCCAAAATCAGTTTCTGCCTCTTTTTTGTCCCCTTACCATTATTCATTATTGTTTGTAATTTTTTTTCCTTCCTTGGTAGACTGATAAAATCTTTGAAGGTAAGGGTTGTGTCTTGTTTACCTTTGAAAGGCAGAGAGAGAGAGAGAGAGAGAGAGAGAGAGGAAGAGAGGAAGGGTGGGATGCAGACAGACAGAGGAGGGTGGGGAAAAAAGAATTTTTCCATCTGCTGGTTTACTTCCCAAATGTTTGTAACAGCTGAGGCTGGACCAGGCCAATCCAGGACCCAGGGACTCCATCTGGGTGTCCCACATGCTTGGCATGAACCCAAGTTCATGGACCATCATCTGCTGCTTCTCAGGAACATGTGAATGGAGCTGGATCAGAAGTGGACATAGGACTTGATCCCAGGCACTCCGCTCTAGGATGTGGGCATCCCAGGTGATGGCTTAACCTGTTGTGCCATGTCACCTACCCCAGACAGCTGCTTATTAAACTTTTCTGGAACAAGATGGTGTGTGGGTAAATTAGATTCTCTTGGCTCCCTTGTATAGTATATGGGGATATGGTAGTCCCCATTATCGACGGTTCTAGTTATCTATAGTCACCTGTGGTCAGAAGATACTAAGGAACAATTACAGAATAAATAATTCATACGTTTTAAATTGTGTGCCATTCTGAGTAGCATAATGAGATCTCGTGCAGTCCTTCTCTGTCCCACTTGGAATATGAATCATCTCTGCCCAGCATATCCATACTCTATGCTCTGCCTGCCCGTTAGTCACACAGTAGCCATCTCCATTATCACATGCACTGTTAACCTTTATTTTACTTAATGGTATCTTCAGAACAGAAGCATTTATTACAGTATATATTGTTCTAATTGTCCTACTTTATTTTTGTTAATCTTTTTAAAAAAGGTTATTTATTTGAAAGAGTTAGAAAGATTCCTATCCATTTATTCACTCCCCAGATAACCGAAGCCAGGAGCCAGGCCAAAGCCAGGCACTTATATCTGAGTCTTTCACATACTTGGGCCATCTTCTGCTGCTTTTCCCAGGCTATCAGCAGGGAGCTGGAAGGGAAGTGGAGCAACTGGGAAATGAACTGGTACCCATGTGAGACGGGTACAGGCAGCAGCTTTATCCTCTATGCCACAACCCTGGCCCCTATTATTGTTACTTTTATGCTATGATTGATTCATAAATTAAGCTTTATCATAAGTATGTATAGATAGGAAAAAGCAGTATAGTTGGTCCTCTAAGACTGCATTCTGCATTTATGGATTCAGCCAACTATTGATCAAAAATATGTGGAAAAAATTGTCTTTGCACTAAACACATACAGACTTTTTTCTTGTCATTATTCCCTAAACAACACAGTATTGTAGCTGTTTATATAGCATTTATGTTGTGTTAGATATTATAAGCAATCTAAAGTACACAGGAGAATGTGTGTAGATTATATACAAACACTGTGTCATTTTATGGCACGGATTGAGTGCCTATGGTTTTGGAATCTGAGGGAGGTCTTGGAATCATCCCATTACAGACATGGAGGCAAGACTGTGTTTACAGGGTGTGGAACCATCCGAGATCCCAGTCATTCACTTGGGCTTTTGGGATCTTTGTTGGAATAATGAACTAGGAATTGTTAAAGCAAAAGAAGCTGGGATGTTGAATGTGAACTTTGGAAGAATTAAATGGGACCAGCATAGATAAGTCAAAGGGGAAATCAAGGAGGAGCCATTTCAGGAAGAATTTTTTTTGGTGGGGTTGTGGGGAGAAAGGCTTATCTGAATTTCAGATGCGGTGGGGGGAACACAGAACTGACTGTGCTGCTGCCTCTGGACCCCACCGTAGCGCACTGATGACCTTGAAACAACACAGCTGTGCTCGCTCCCAGCTTGGCATGCTCTCAGGTGGGATCCACTCCCTTTGTCTCAGGGCCCCTTCTTCCATCTTCAAAGCATGTTATTTCAACACTGTCGGTTGCCGTTGACAGTTCCATTGGCAGCTCCTCTCTGAAGTTAAATTTCACTGTTTGCCTCTTCAAAGGACACTTGCAGTTTCCATGGATTAGGACAGATGCTGGGAGGATGAGCACTGTTTAGCACACTACACCCTCTCATGCAGCAGCCATGGATTATTGTACTTGTTGACTGCTGCCATACCTTTGTGATTTACTCGAACTCCATCACCTCTATCCTAGTATCTTCATCTGATTCTTGCCTCTTTGGCCAAACTACAAACCCCTGAGGTCAAGAGGGCTTCTTTTGCTGTGCAACCCTCAGTTCCTAGGAGGGTGTACTGCATTCTTAGCCGTGTGGTGCTGAAGCAGTGCTTCTT
The DNA here is from genome assembly GCF_033115175.1 of Lepus europaeus. Lineage (NCBI taxonomy): Eukaryota > Metazoa > Chordata > Mammalia > Lagomorpha > Leporidae > Lepus > Lepus europaeus. Next base: position 99,909,936 of record NC_084827.1, on the reverse strand, counting down.
AGATGATTGACATTTGTAAAAAAATTTCTGAGTAAAATGAAAAGTGGCATGATGAAATAGAGCTGGTGACTGTTCACCACGCGTGTTTGTTACTTGCTGGTCCTCTACTTTTTGAGGACCAGGAACTAGCTGCTTTTCATTTCTCTGGAACCTTAAATGAGTAGTTGGGGGAGAGTAGAGCAAAGCCTGTGTAGGAAGGTGCCATCCTAGTGGGCACCCTGGGTTTGCCAGGTAACATTTGGAGGCCTATTGGCAGATCTGTCACTGTTAGTGGGAATTCTTTCTAGTGCATTTTACAAGCCCCACAGTCACTTTTGTAGGCACCTGCACTTGATCTCCCTGAATGCAGGGGAGAGCAGTTCCCAGCCTTGCTTTCCATAGGAGCTGGCTTCGCGGTGTCATCTGCCCAACAGGCTCTCCTTTGTCTGCCCTTTTATGTGCAGCTGCTCCTTTCCTTTTTTTGTAGATTGATTTATGTATTTGAAAGGCAGAGTTACAGAGAGGTAGAGAGAGAGGTCTATCCACTGGTTCACTCCCCAAATGGCTGCAATAGCCGGAGCTGCGCTGATCCGAAGCCAAGAGCCAGGAGCTTCTTCTAGGTCACCCACACGAGTGCAGGGGCCCAAGGACTTGGGCCATTTTCTACTGCTTTCCCAGGCAATAGCAGGGAGCTAGATCTGAAGTGGACCAGCCGGGACTTGAACCTGCACCCATATGGGATGGCTGCACTGCAGGCTATGGCTTTACCAGCTATGCCACAGTGCCAGCACTGGCACAGCTGCTCTTTAGAGCTTACCAAAGAGCACAGGTCATAGGCTGTTTTCCCAATTTCTTTCCTTCATTTGGCTTAATTTCAAGGTTATCTGATGATTTATTTTTTTTTTCTTTCATCTCAATCTTATTTTGAGTACTCTAGTCCTATTAAAGTTCAGATGGCACTATAATATTTTTTATGCTAAACATTTGAAGGTGACTGATTTTCAGCACTTTTGGTAATTTTAAGCTCGTGTTCAATGCTCCCCTCATCTGGAGTTTTACTATATCTGTGAATACTAATAAAACTTGTCGACTCTGGGTGATGTAGCCTTTACTCACGGTGACAGCTTTGCGGAGCGAGGTTGGCCCTGACAGGGCATGCTATTCCTCTGTTGTGAGGTGGTGGAAAAGAATGCAGAGATGTAGCATAGTGGGTAAGAGTGGCCTACAAGTGTCAGGCAGGTGTGGTTTGAACCCCTTTCTACCACTTTCCAGCTTCTTGGTGTTAGGCACCTTACCCTCTCTGAGCTCCAGTTCTATCATCTGCAACATGGAGATGATGGTTCTATCTTGGGGTTGTGGTAATATACATGTATATTGCCAGCATACCAGCATCTCCTACCTGTGGCTGCTATTTTTATTGATTTTGTAGGGAAAATAGGGACACTAGTGATAATTAGGGAATGTTTCCATTTCACCCACAGTAAGACTCTTAACTTGCAGGATTTGGAAAACACACCGTAGTGTGTTGGGCAAAACAGTAATGAATACATCAGTCATTACAGTCTGGCTGTCAGGAATTTACTTGGTTAGATAGAAAAAGACATGAATGACAGCACACTAATAGCTTTCTTACTGATCTGAAGTGTTATTGTGATAGCTCTATGACGCTTCCTTTAAAGAAGCTTTCTCCTGGTTCATGGCCTCTACCTCTAGACTCAATGAGAGGACAGAATTCTGAATGTGATTTAATTAGCATGAAATTCATATTTGGGGGATAATTTGTGGCTATTAAATTCTGAGGTGTTTATCCCTATCATATGACTATTATAATAGAGACTAGTTCGTTGTACTAGGAAACCTTGAATTCATACACTGACTTTCCAGTTTTCAAGTCAAAGAAGCCAAATCATAGTAGATGAGCCTTAGAAGAGTCCCCTGCCCAAGATTTTGGATGAAAATGAGTTTCCTTATGTCCCTCCGTGTGTCACATCATCTCTGGCTTTTCAGGTCGTGGGGAAAGGGTAGGGGATTGAAGTGAGAGGAAGTGAGTCACTTATGTCGTCGTCTGACCTTGAGTATTGATTTTGTGCCAGATGCCATTGGCTCATGCATTGAGGAACTCTGTGTAGAGGCACAGTTCTTACAGGGAGAGAATTTTTGCAGGCTTGGGGGTCTCACAGCAGGAGGTAGATGATTGGCTGCATGAAAGAACGCCATGTAGAGTGTAGTGCCTGGTGGTAAACTCTGTGAGGGCACAGGCGTGGTCACATTTGCTTTTATACCTCTGGTATAAAACTGCCTGGCTCTTCACTGGGGCTTCGTACATCTGGTTGAGGGCATGAATGGCTGTAGGGACAGAAGGCCGGGAACCTGGTCGCGTTCAGAACACCCACTGTACTGTGTACTCTGCGCAGTTTATTTCTGACTTGGCCTTTGCTAAGGGTCAAGCAGTTGGTTGGGAAAGAGGCACATTCACATGCTGGAACACCTGGTGTATGCCAGCACGGTGCCAAGTGCTGGAGGTGATAGCATGCGAAAGACTTTCAGTGTCATCTTCATTGCTGAATTCATAGGGCTTCTCTGCTTTTTTTTTTTTTTTTTTTGGTCACGCTGGAATGACTCCTCTAAAGAAGCAGGGTGACCTTGATTCAGGGGATTGAGTGGTTCTTCAGCCACTAAACCACCTAAGTCAGTCGTGAGGACGTGCATTCATTCTGCTGTCCCTGAGAAGCTGAGAGATAACTGTGATCATTTAGTTTCAGTAGTTCCTCTTACCCTTGGGGGATACATCACAAGACCTCCAGTCCGGGAGGCACTGGCACTGTGGCATAGTGGGTAAAGCCACGGGTTGCTATGATGCCAGCGTCCCATATGGGTGCCAGTTTGATTCCTGGCTGCTCCACTTCTGATCCAGCTCCCTGCTATGTGCCTAGAAAAGCAGCACAGAGGATGGCCCAAGTATTTGGAACCCCTGCACCCACGTAGGAGACCTGTAAGAAGCTCCTGGCTCCTGGCTTCAGCCCGGGCCAGCTCTGACAGTTGCGGCCATCTGGGGAGTGAGCCAGCAGATGGAAGATTCTCTCTCTCTCTCTCTCTCTCTCTCTCTCCCTCTGTAGCTCTTCCAAATGTATAAATAAATCTTAAGACAAAAAAAAAAAATACAAAAAAAAAACCCAAAGACCAATGGATGCCTGATGCTGGGGTTGGTAACCAAATCTTTGATACAAGCATTCTGTCTTTTTCCCTCTGCATGCATACCTATGATAAAGTTTAATTTGTAAATTAGGCACAGTGAGATTAACAGTGACAACTAATAATAAAATAGAACAATGATAGCAATATGCTGTAATAAAAATTATGTGAATGTGACCTCTCTTCTTTTGGAGAGAATCAAGACAAATAATACTAATTCTTGACAGTGGCTAGCTAAAACCCTGGAAGTGACATGAGATCAGATTTTCCTGTCTCAGCATCTCAGTGCCTTCTTGTGCTCCTCTTTGCTTCTCCCAAGTTAGTAGTCAGGACAGGTCCCCCCTCACGCCCATCTCATCACCTTAGAACTGCAGGTAAAAGAACAAATATACAGGTTTGAAATTCCTGTGGTCGTCCTGATTGACAGGGTGTGGTTTGAGAGTGAGTTGGTCTTCTTTTTCCTACCCTTTCTTCCTATCACAATTTCAAGCCTGCGTGTTCTATAGTTTTTGCCTCATCACCTGAGATCTTATTTATGTTCTTTTCAACTATAACACCCCACTTTTGGCCTTTGTGATCAGGAGCCAAGCATGAACAAAAGTGGGGTGGGAAACCAGGCTTGCCAGGGCACTGAGTCAGCTCTGAGGCACATTTCATGCTTTTGCCATACCTGGTTGGGTTATGCTGAATTTCTTGCAGGAAAAAGTCTTGCAGTTCTGTTGCCACCAGGGGAACAGGAATTGTGGTTGCTGTCGGGACTGCAGCCAGGAAGATATTTATAGTCTGTAGTGAGTGGCTGTGAGCCCACCATGGTTTTGGATACGCCTGCTGCCTTAAAGTTCTCGGTGTACTTGAACTGGACCCTGCCCTTGTTGGCCAGACAGTAGTTAATGATAAAGTGGACGGCTGCAGGATGCAGCGCGTGATGGCCTTGGCGGCTTGCAGCCTGCAGGTGCTTGTGCTTTGGCTGACCTGACTGCTCAGAAAGAGCAGGTGTGCCCCTCCCTGGCTCTGATCAGGCCTGCTATGGTTTCCTGGCCCTTCCCTCAGCTGGCCTCATTGACGTGGAGCAGATGGGCCACTCCCTAACTAGTGTCCACTTTCTAAATGCCACACACGTTATGGAGTTAAAAAATGCAGATTATAACTTCAACTTCCTGATCTGTCATTGAATTCAGGTCTAGATTTGCCTTGCAAAGGGGGCCAGAGTCAGGTGACCTTTTTCACATTTCAGCTCACATTAATAAGGTGCAAGCGGGGGCCGGCACTGTGCCACAGTAGGTTAATCCTCCGCCTGCGGCGCCAGCATCCCATATAGGCTCTGGTTCTAGTCCTGGCTGCTCCTCTTACAATCCAGCTCTCTGCTGTGGCCTGGGAAAGCAGTTGAAGATGGCCCAAGTCCTTGGGCTTCTGCACCCTTGTGGGAGACCCGAAGAAGCTCCTGGCTCCTGGCTTCTGGTCAGCGCAGCTCTGGCTGTTGTGGCCATTTGGGGAGTGAACCAGCGGACGGAAGACCTTTCTGTCAGTCTCTCCCTCTCACTGTCTGTAACTCTACCTCTCAAATAAATAAAATCTTTAAAAATAAATAAATAAATAAATAAATAAAAATCTTTAAAAAATAAGGTGCAGGGACTGGAAAGAAAAGGTGAAAAGGTGCATTTTCCCAGGAAATAACCCCAAATCCATTTTGTTTTTTTGTTTATGCGGTCAGGTACCTTTGGGTGTCAGGGTGGTTTACCTGTTGGTTTATATTTGTGAGTGACAGAAAACTCAACCCAGACTGGCTTCAGAAAGATGCGCATCAGATGGCTGCCCTCTGGGGAGTCCAGGGCAGGGCAAAGCAGGTTTCTGGTCTGGGATGACCTAGGGCTCAAGCAGTGCCCCTGGGACCCTGCTGTTTCCCGTCCTCATTTGCTTTTAAAGACAGCTTTATTGAGATATAATTCACATATTATAAAATTCACTCATTTGAAGAGTACAGTGGTTTTGAGTATTTGTTGACCTAGTTGTGCAACCACCACTACCACAATCAGTTGTAGAACATTTTCATACCCCAAGGAAGAAACTCCACAGCCATTTAGCAGTAATCTTCCCCTTCCCTCCATAGCCCCCCTAATCTTTCTTCCTTTGTTGGCTCCAGTCGTCAGGGGCTTCATGGCTATGGCATATTCCCCCATTCCTGTAAAACGCCAGCAGTCACTGGTTGGGTGAGCCTAGGTCACTTCCCATCCCAGAATTCAGTACAGCCCCTCAGACTAGGGGCTAGTTCAGCATGCACTCAGACTAGGAGGACCTCTGTCCCAGACCAAGGTCAGGGGTTCCTGGAAGGGCAATGGAGAGAAGCTGGGCAGGCAAACAGCTCCTACAGAAGGATTCCCTAAAGCACATCCTGGGGCTTTATTTATCAGGAGAGAGCACTGTTCTTGGACCTCCTAAATTGTTGCTTGGTTTTCAAGACATGGTAAGTTCTTGGTGTGTTTTCTGGGTAAGTCTGGCACCTCCCCCGTGGCCCCCCCCCCCCAAGTGGGGAGCCAGTGATTTTGCTAATGCCCTTGGGATGCACACTGCAGGGTATCAAATTACAGTGGGTCTTAATGGATGCCATGCTAGGTAGCTCTGTGACATTAGCTCAATTAGCTTTCCCTGTCTGCCATTATGTCAAGGATTGTAGCTGGACGGCTATTTTCGACATATGTTTTGTTTGTCTTGGCAAACATGTGTTCGTTTCTCTCTGGCCATTCAGATTCATTTTGGGTGAGTATCTTGTCAGCTCGGGACCGGGGAGAGGCGAGGGCAGGCTGCATTTTGGCAGCACTTCCAGCCTGGAGCAGCATCCTGCAGCCAGCACCATAAGCTGTATAATTTGTCCATGGAGGCCTATGCATTATAGAAATGAAAATTCCTTCTCTGACAGCATTCATTGCTTCGCACGCAGCAATTTGGCTGTCAGAAGCAGCTGGCCCTGCAGGGTGGGACGATAGAAAGGCGAGACCAGAGAGAGGCCAGTGCTTACTCAAGTCTCCCACTGTGAGAGGATCAGGTTACTGAGACTGTCATTAACAACAGACTGCAAGGGGCTCTGAGGCAAGGGTTCCCGAGAGCAGGAGCCTGTGGCTCAGACAGTTAGTGATTTTCTCTGTTTTTGCTGAATGGAACAAAAAAAATTAAAAATAAACGATTAACCTTTGCTGACACTCAGATGTTCAGTTCTGATTGTGTCTTCTACTGGGTTATGAGCATTTCTGGTAAAGAAAGTCCCTTCGAACTCAAGTATGGTTGTTGGTGGTGCACTGTGGAAAACTCGGAGAGGAGTGCGGGGTGGGCGCAAGGTAGATGGCTTGCGTGTATATAGCGGTCTTTAATTTCTGGGTTCTATTTAGCCTTGAAATAGTATGGAAAGGAGCGGCATGGGCTAGCCCACGAGGCAGGTGGAACCGTGAAGCAGTAACCAGGCTGTGCACTTTCACCAGATGGGTGAGAATGGGCAGAGGAGCCCTGTGATTGAAGCTGCTCTTCTGTGTGAATCTGCAGCGTGGCTGGCTGTGTCCTGTGTTGATTCCATGACTCACGGAGCATGCTCTAAGCTAAATGCACACTCCAACTACAGAGGAGACAGCTGTCTGTTACAGGAGGACATATTTTCCGGGTTTCATGGCGCCAGGTTTTTCCTATTAGTTTGCACACTAGACATGCACCCACTAGTCATGTCTCGGAAAGGTCTGTTTTTTTTTTTTTTTTAATTTTTTCCTCTTGAAAAAATATATTCTTTAAAAAAATCATCTAAATATTATTGTTGACTTTTATTTCTTAACTGTATTTCCTGTCTAGGAAAATGCTACTAAAATTTTGTTTTTCTTTTCTTTTTTAAAAGAGTTACATATCAAAATGGAATTTTTTTCCCTTCATAGAGCAAGGATCTAACAGAAGTTTAAAGCAATGCGAAAAATACCTTGCTTTCAGAGTGAATAGGACTTCAGCATTTAATGATTGTTCAATGGGTACTAAGTTCCAGTTGGGTAGGAGAAATAACTTCTGGTGTTCCATAGCACAGTAGGGTGACAATAAGGATCTATGGGCTATTTGAAAAAGCTAGAAGAAAGGGCTTAGAAAGTCTTTACCATAAAGAAATGATGTTGGAGGAGACCCTGGTTGGAGCATCACACAAAATATACGTGTGTTGAAACATCACGTGGTACCCCATGCATATGTGCAGTTTTACATGTCAGGTAAAAAAGAAGTGGCTAGCATTTGAGAGGTAGGGGGTGAGTTGAGATAAGTCAGCCTGTTGGAATTTCATGGTGGTTCAGTGTGGCTGCCTCCACCCCTTCCCTCTGAATCTGTTTTCCTTTTATATGATAGAGGCTGAAGTTCCCAGATGTTGTTTGGATTAAAGAGCATGTGTGGGGAAGGGGAGAAAAAAAAGCTTTCTTAATGATAATAACAGAGTCAGACTGGCTGGTTCTGCACTGACAGGAAAATGGAGAGATAAAAACTCCATTAATGGTGTGTGCTCTGCCTAAGTAGCCAATAAAACAATGCTGTCCTCTCTGGAAACCAGTCCCAGACTGGCAGTGCCTCGTGCCAACTGCAGGAGACAACAGCTGCGAAGAGGGGCAGAAGTGTTCTGAGTCAAGAGTCCACGTTAAATGATTGTCTTGGGGGAGGGGGCGGGGGCGTGCTTTTGTTCTCCTCTTCCTCTTTTCTTCCTCCCCCTTTTGCACATTTTCCTTCATGAGCCCCCTCTCAATGCTCACTGTTCCAGAAACTGAGCCATATCTGATTAGAACTTAACAGTTCCTCTTGGAGTGAAGGTGGCTGGTAGTTTCTAAGCCTTTTTGTCTGAATCGGTTCAAGTTTGTGACAATGGAAATCATCAATTTCTGTAAACTGTGTGCAAGGGTTGTGGTCCTTAAAATTTGGTAAAACAGTCACCACAGAGGTCATACTGAATTTGCCTGCTGAGTGTCTTTGAACTTCAATATGTGCAGGAAAAACTTTCAAAGCATCTTATTTCAGAATAAAACATTGGAAAGTGGGAGTCAAGGTTCATTCTGTGTGTACTTCCTGAGCCCCTTTTTTGGAGTAAAATTCTGTTCTTGGATCTTAGGCTGGGTCCAGCTGTGTGCAGAGGCCTTACTTTGGGAGTTTGGTCTTACTGTCTTATGGTGGGTAGCCCTTAGATCTCCAAAGATGGGAAGGAAAATGTAGAAAAACATCCCTCTCAATACAAAAGAGAGACAGTCCCATTACCTAGCTTTGTCTCTGTTATTTGTGCACGTAAAATGTAAGCTACTTTGACTTTTATTCATAGTATATAAGGAAAAGGGAACAGACATCTGAGTGTCTATTTTTGTGTCATATCCTGTGCTACAGACCTTACATATATTAGGAAGTTGGTGTCCTCATTTTACAGGTGAAAGAAGCATAAACCTCGAGGAATGAGCTAACTTACGGCTGCAGTCTGTTCCTTCTGTTCGGGAGTGCAGCTGGAATGGAGCACCTGCTATGAGCCAGCAGCCTGGCATTCGCTGCGTGTAATTGCAGGGAGGAGATGGGGTGCTCTTTGTCTAGCCCCTTCAGAAAGCTGGTGGCATGGGTCGGGGCACGTGCTGCTGTTACATCCTGGAAGCCTAAACCTGCAGAAAGCTCTGTGGAGGAGAGCCGTTCATTTGTTTTTCTTCCGCACACTCCTTTGAGTGTGCACCTTGTGGTGGGCACCCTGCCAGGGGCAGGGGACTCTGAGCTGAAGAGGACAAAGTCCTTCTGTTGTCATAGGGTGGTGATCACTTCCTGGTGGGCCATGTTAGGGGATGGGGGAAGCACAAGGATGGGTAATCAAGCACCCTTGGAGAAGGGAATCTTGAGAAAAACACTTGGGGAAGAGTTGGGCTGAGAGTGAGTCTTGTCCAGGTTACCGTGAAAGGGAGGACTTTGAGCATGAAGTGAAGACTTGGGTAAAATGTGTAGAGGGGATAAGAAGTAACGCTTTTGGTACAACTTGCATTTCACTTTTGGAAACTACATGTGAATTGCGAGCTCTCTCGAGATTCCTAGCTGCTGACCTCTTCCTCCCAGGCTGTACCAAGTGGCCAGTGGCCATAGGATGTCAAGTGTGATTTCTTCTCTTGTGACTGAAGGCAGCAAAGTAAGGTCCAAGGCGAACTATATCCTTTTTAGATGGAGCCTTTGTGTTAGGCATTTTTAGGCTTTTCCTGCTATAGTTTTTATTTGATGGTAAACTAGAGAGACTGTTTACAGGGAATATGACTCCTCAATTATTAATATTAGATATCAAATGGCCTTTACCATGTCAGGGTTTTGCGAGTACCAGCTTGTCATTTTATAAGTGTCAGACCATCACTGTGTTAATTTGATATCTTTTAAGGACTTGGGTGAATTCCAGGTGTGACACTTTGGTCTTCACGTTTACATTTTATGGTGGTTTAAATGGCTGCATCATGCTTTTGATGGATGCTGATATGCATCCATATTCATGATGAATAGTAGCATGTGTTAAATTAAGGTATCCAAGTGGTTGGTGGCCATGTGCTTTCAGTTTTCTTTTGGCTACTAGATGATGCTGAGGGAGTGGACTCTGTTTACTGCTTATTGGTCTGAAGGTTTCCCTTCATTCTGTCATAAACTCCACTGGTTGCGGGATCCTTGCTTCTACCATTTGTTTTCAGCGTTGCCCTGGGGCAGAGATAGGTTATAGTCCATTGTGAATATTGCCAGGTCATTTATTATTCATTATTGAGGTAAAGAAGTTTTGACATATATTGGAGCCGATTCAGCACCATATTCTCCTGTGCATTCTGTGATGTTTTTCAGATTGAGAAAAGCAGGGTATTCAAAGACAAGTCAGTTGGTAAAAGGTAAAAATGATCAAGAAAAGGAAGGAAATGAGTATCACAATGCCATGATTATGGTTATATGAGCATCCCTATCAGTGATGGAGCTTGGAGCAGGCACAGTTTTTCTCCACATTTTGCCATGAAGGAAGTGAAATACATTAAGTTAGTGCTTAGGACCTTAAGGTTAGCCAGTAACAAGGCTGGAATTCTAACTCAGGCCATGTGACTTAGTGCAAGATTCTACCCACAGTGAGTGGGGCTGGGTATAGTGACTGAATATAGGCAGGGCAGGGTGGAGAGCCAGTGGTTTCCTAGAGGAGTAGCACTGGGTCCCTCACTAAGGGTTTTCAGCTCACTGTTCAGTATATGTGATTTGTCTTAGTCCATGCAGGCTGCTGTAACAAAATGCTGCAGACTGGGTAGTGTATATAAACAACAGAACTTGTTTCTCACTCTTCTGGACACAGGGTAGTCAGACATCAAGATCTGATCACCCCAAAGGCCTCACTCCTGATGTCATCATGTTAGTGATTAATTTTAAACTTAAGAATTCTGTGCGGGGTCACAAACATTCACACCATAGCTTGTACTGAATATATATCATTATACATATATTTGCTGTCTGTCTTCATGACTTTATACTGTATTTGACAAATGACACTAAACATGTGAGATACTTAGTTCTGTTGCTATTCTTGTTCTTTGATGTGCAATAAACGTCACTCATCTTCCTATGTGGAAGGAACATATTCACATATGGAAGCTATGGAAGCTTTCCCTAGCCCTGGTGTGCCCCTACTTCTGTGGAGTAGTCACATTTATTTGCTGGATTTTTCTTTTAAAAATTACCTTAGCTATTGGATCTTGTCTCTACTGAAGGCATCAGGGGTTTATTGTGTGACTCAAAAGTTATATGAAGCTGGCACTGTGGTGCAGCGTGTTAACGCCCTGGCCTGAAGCGCCAGCATCCCATATGGGTGTCGGTTCTAGGCCCGGCTGCTCCTCTTCTGATCCAGCTCTCTGCTATGGCCTGGGATAGCAGTAAAGAATGGCCCAAGTCCTTGGGCCCCTGCACCCGTGTGGGAGACCCGGAGGAAGCTCCTGGCTCCTGGCTTTGGATTGGTGCAGTTCCAGTGTTGTGGCCAGCTGGGGAGTGAACCAGCGGAAGGAAAACCTCTCTCTCTGTCTCTACCTCTCTCTGTAACTCTGTCTTTCAAATGAATAAAATAAATATTAAAAAAAAAAAAGAAATAGAAGTTATAGTATCTCTGGTATGTGTGTGCACATGTATGTGAGCATGCGTGCTAGGAAAGTTCATCCTAAATTGCATTTAAAATAAAATAGCTTCTAGATGCACTCCCTATATACAAAGTAGGAAACAATGGAAAGCCATCTCGCAGCTGTGTTAAGCCAATCTGAGTCTGTGGTAAGTTCCAAGAGACTCGGTTGAATTTGTACTAGTGTGTGTTGTCTTAAAATAAACCTGACTGCACAGCAGTGCTGGCAGAACCAACAACAAGGCTGTACATGAAACAGCTAAACTGTTGTTTTTCTAAAAGCTATTATCTAAGATTTCCCCCCCAATACTTAATGCATTCAAAATGAAAACTAGCAGAAGCTAGCCTTTTCCTTCCTGCCAATTTAAGACAATAAGCCATTCTAAAACTTATAGAAGATTATCATTTCCTTGTGGGATTTACAAAAGTAAAAAAGCAACATCAGGGACACAAATGTTTATGAAATGGACTAGAGTTAAGTGACCTGAAACTGTTGAATTTTTCTTAGACTGTTGACAATATGAATGGTTAACATGGGCAATTGCTAATGTTTTTATTTCCATTTTATATTCATGTTGTACTTTCATGTCTTTTTTTCCCTAAGATTTATTTATTTATTTTAAAGTCAGAGTGACAGAGAAAAGAGGGAGAAATGGAGAGAGAAAGATCTTTCTTCTGTTGGTTCACTTCCCAAATATCTGCAATGGCCAGGGCTGGTCCAGGCTGAAACCAAGAAGCTTTAACTCCTTGTGGGTCTCCCATGTAGGGAGGAAGGGCCCAAGTACTTGGGCCATCTTCTGCTGCTTTTCTAGGTGCATTAGCAGGGAGCTGGATCAGAAGCAGAGCAGCAGCTACTTTATCCTGCACTCCAGTATGGGATGCTGGTGTTACAGGTGGTGGCTTAACCTGGTGTGCCACAATACTGGTCTCCATGTCCTATCTTTTAATCGAAGCAGTGTTGAAGGAAATAGCTGTTTCTTACTAGCTGGGGAGTAGCCCGCCTCCAGATCCACAGATCAGTCACGGGATGCTGGGATGTGCAGCCAAGGGTGAGAACCATGAGACTCAGTCAGTGCTTTAGCCTCGATGTGTTGGGTAATCCTTGCCTACCCTTCCTCTCCAGTCTACTGAGCCCATGGATATACTGGACGTCAGGGATGGCAGGGTACAGGAAACCACTCTGTTTTGCGTGAAGACTAGTTTGTTAACCGTTGGATACTGGAAGAACTTGTAGTGAGAAAGTTTAACTGGCTTTAGTGTTGTTTCTACCTGCAGAAATACATGCCTGGCAATGTTAGCCTCTAACTCTTCTTGAATTACATTTTTAAGGGTAGAAATGTATGGCAAAGAATTTGTGTATCTATGTGTACAAGAGTACTTCAAAAATGTTCATGGAAAATGAAATAAAAAGATAAATTTATTTTGATGCAAATTATTTTTCAATACATGCACAATGTTTTATATTACTTTTTTTCTATGAACCATTTGAAGACCCTTTGTATGCATGGATTTCAAAATTTTTTTTGCACCAAAAAACTTATCTTTTAATTCAATTTTTCATGAACTTTTTGCTTATATATGTGTGCTTATAGATGTATGCTTATATAAGTATGCATTTATATTTAAATTATTTCCTCTTTAATTGTTGGTTGGACAGCAGCACACTTTAAATAAGAATTTTGTTGGGGCTGGCACTGTGGTGCAGCAGGTTAACACTCTGGCTTGAAGTGCTGGCATCCCATATGGTTCTAGTCCCGGCTGCTCCTCTTCCGATCCAGCTCTCTGCTATGGCCTGGGAAAGCAGTAGAAGATGGCTCAAGTCCTTGGGCCCCTGAACCTGCATGGGAGACCTGGAAGAAGCTCCTGTTTCCTGGCTTCAGATCAGCGCAGCTCTGGCATTGCGGCCACCTGGGGAATGAACCAGGGGATGGAAAACCTCTCTCTCTCTCTCTCTCTGTCTCTACCTCTCTCTGTGTAACTCTGTCTTTCAAATAAATAAAATCAATCTTTAAAAAAATAAGAATTTTGTTAATATTGCTATGTAGAATTAACTTCATATTGGAAGTTTTGGCCCAGTAGGGAATTTGGGTTATTGATAATAAATATAGATGTTTTGTGCTAATTGTCAGGTTAGTTGCTTCTTAAGGGTTGCTGCATCACAAATGATCAAAAAGCCGATGTTTCAACTTGTGCTGATGTAAATTAATCACAGGTGTGGAATCTTGAGGCTTGTGATGAAAAGACTGCTAATACAATCAACTTCAGGCATGTTTTATTTTACAGAATAGAGCTATAAAATGAACACATGTGTAAAACTTTGTGTTCTAATTAATAGTAACCAAAATGAAGAGGCCATAATCCCATTAGAGGACTAGATGCTTAATACCATTTGAGATTAAAGTATAGCAAATGTCTGTGCTTTGTAGTTACTTTTATAAAATTACTTGAGTATTGAGAGTCCAGAGGCTGAAGTATCACAGTGCAGTCCATTTTTAAAGGCTTCACAAGGGTGAAATAGAAATTGATGAGTTTTTTTGTAAAATTTTATTTAATCAATGCATTTGAAAGGCAGAGAGAGAGAGAGCGAGAGCGAGTGAGCGAGAGAGAGAGCCAGATTGAATTGAGAAATCTTCCCTCTGCTGCTTCAGTCCTCAAGTTCTTGCAATAGCTGGGACTGGGCCAGTTGGAAGCCAGGAGTATGGAACTTCTTCCAGGTCTCTGATGTGGATGACCGGATCCCAAATACTTGAGCCGTCATCTGCTGTCTCCTGGGGTGCACATTAGCAGGGAACTGGAATAAGGAGCAGAGCTAGGACTTGAGCCCAGGACCCCAATATGGGCTGCTTAAGAGGTGTCTTAACTATTGTGCCAAATGCCTGCCATGACAGTGTGGTCTTGATAATAGCATATAATTCGGGGAGGTGTCCACTCCCCACCCTGCACCCCACATCACTCCCACCCCAGAGTATCATTGGAACCCTAAAGAGGATTCCAGAAAGGTTTGTCCTGATTCCAGGTAGGCTGGATTCTGTCCCAGTTCTTCACTTATCATAATTCTTCCTGATTTTTTTGTTTTTCCTTATATTTCTTTCAGCATCTCTTTCGTAGAGTTCCATTCCATTTTAATTATGTGAGTCTGAGCTGGTGGTGATTTGCAAATTCTCACTGCACCTCATCTGATAGGTGAGTGGTATCTGCATGTTGTATAGCTGGAGACAGGCTCAGGAAAGTGCTCAGAATCCCAGTGCCTGGAAAGCAACAGGCTTAGGTTCAGTTCCCAGCCTATGTGAGTCCAAAGCTTTGACCCCACAAAATTGAATTAGGAGGCAGAGTGTGTCTTGGTAGTTACTGGGCCCAGCACAGCATACACTCAGGGTGGAGAAGAACCATTAATAGCATTGCAGTACCACCGTTGGAGGGGGAACATACTCTTTCTCACTGTAGTCCTTTCAATCACCTTAGCTAAGATATATCTGGAAGGTGACCGACAAGTGAGAGCCTAGCTGTGAGAATTGTATGGGGACATGGCTTCAAGTGACCATCTTAGGAATAATTTCTGGGAAAAAAATTAACATTTTTCTTGTAAGATGAAGCATCTCCCTCTTAAATTTACTGACAACATATTAATTTCCAGCAACATTACATTGCCAGAATGGTATCTGAGTGTTGCCTGCAAGTTATTTTTTTTCTCTATGTGTAAGTATGTGTGTTTATATAATTTAGTAAAATATGATTATGTTCTAAATTGTTAGAATAAGGAATACTTCTTTTGTTTTCAAATGTAAATCAGTAGGGAGCTATGGTTGATTGTGTACATTTATTTTTTTAAAATATTTATTTTTTGAAAGAGTTGCAGAGACAAAGAGAAAGAGAGGTCTTCCCATCTGCTGGTTCACTCCCCAAATGGCCACAATGGCCAGGGCTGGGCCAGGTCAAAGCCAGGAGCCAGGAGCTTCTTCCAGGTCTCCCACATGGGTGTAGGGGCCCAAGCAGTTGGTCTATCTTACATTGCTTTCCCAGGCCATTAGCAGGGAGCTGGATTGGAAGAGGAGCCAAGAATTGAAATGACGCCTGTATGGGATGCTGCCACTGTGGGCGGCAGCTTTACCCGCTGAGCCACAGTGCCAGCCCCTGTACATTTAGTTTACATGTTGTCTTTTTGTATGAAATAAAACATTTCTAGTTCTCTCTTAGTCTCTATAATTTAGGATGGAGAAATTTTTAATTTGTTTACTTTGAATTAAAAGCCGTGATGATGACACTAAAAGTGTACTCTGGTGGGCTCGCCTCCTTTTTGCCATTAGCACAATTATTTCTATTTCCATTTTTATTATTTAGATTTCTCTTGAAGGATCTCTCTTAGGCTTTGGATCCTTTATCAGGGTGTACACATTCATTCATCAACATTTATTAAGGAGACCTATTATTTATAAGATTATCCCTGATGTTTCAGAGATGAAAATGCTACTTATTTTTGAAGCGTCTACAGACTCACTAGGGAAATAGGAAAACTAAAAAAGGGAAACACACGTTGCAGGTGTCATGATAGTTATGTTTGGGCATAACAGATGAAGGGGCATGTGTCTCATGATGTGGGCATGGAGGCTTAAGGAGGCAAATCTGGAGCTGATCCTGAAGCATAGGAGTTTGCTTGTTGGAAAAAGACATTTCAGGCAGGCAAGTGCCAAGGCAGAAGGTGATCAAGATAAATGTTCTTAGGGAGCCATAAGGTACAATTAGGGTGATAATATCTATAGGGTGTTGACCGGGGGAGGTTCCAGATGTGTTGAACTAGATAATGAAAATCAAGAATCCGCACATGCTAGAGAGATCCTTGGATGGCTTTAAGCAGAAGAGAGGCAGCTCAGTGAATAACTGACTGCACTGTTGGCAGGTGCATACAGGGGACCATGGAAAAGTCAGGTGGAATACTGATCAAGGAGAGGTCAGTGGCTGTGGCAAAGGCTGTGGTGCACTTTCTAAGGCAAACTCAGCTTCTATGGTGGTTCACTGATGTTTCCATTGCAGGACATGGGTGATAAAGGAAGATCAGCGGGTTTGGGGTGCTGATTGAGGTGGATATAGTGACTTTAGTCTTGGGAATGTGGATTTATTCTTATGCTTCTTGAGAGACTCCTCTTTATAGATCAACACTCTTACCCTACTTCTCTTTGTGTGTTTTCTCATTGAATTATCCTTTAATTGGCAAGCAATTCTTTGTTAAGCAAATTAAATTAAAAACAGCCTCTGTGAGTTGAGAATTGAACTGCTAAATTAAATGAAAAATGCTATTTTTGCTCTTTTTCATTAATGAGTAGGTTGGGTGCCATCTCAGTACAGGGGTGGATTGGAGAACTGTATTTCATTAAAGGGTATCCCTTTCTGTTAGCATGATTCTTGAGGAATCCTGTGAGCAATTATAAATCTTTGAGCTAGAGGAAAATTTGGTGACCTGGGCCACTGCCCTCAGTTTATGGTTGGGACAAATGGGTACCAGAGAGGGTGGACGACCTCCGAGAATCACACAGGAGTGGTGTAGGGCAGCGTCTAGCTCATCCTTCCTGTGTCTTTTTCCATAAGATCTTGGTGACTCCTTGCGTGGCCCATGGAGATGAGAGGGCAGAGTTTGAAGAATGCAAGTGCTCAAGAGTACTCAGTTAGTTGTAGACCCAGGATTATCTAAGTTCTTAACTTTAAATTAACTCCCTGTTCATAGGTCAACAAGTTTTTGTTGACTAGCTATAATGGAAGGTGTACTACCCCAGTTATTATAAAACTGAAAGATAAGAGGGTATTTTTCTCTTCAAGAAGCTTATAGGTGAGTTTTTCAGATAACCCATTATAGTACTGGCAACTACTGAAATACACAGCTTATCAGACATGATTGTGGGTATTAGTATACACACACATGCACACAAAATAAGAAGAAAAAGAAGATGGCACAATGTTTATGTTTCATTTTATTTTTTTACTTTATTGGTTTTTTTTTGTTTGTTCTTTCTGCACAGGGGGCAATGAGTTGGCCAGCTAGCTTTGGGAATGCCAGTGTGCCTGTGAGCAAATAATAATTTAAATCAAACAGGTGGAAAAAGAATGTTGATTGCCTTCTATTCCATGTATTCTTGTTGAGCTTTAATTAGGGAGCTTGATCTGGGGAACACTTTATCTAGGTTGGTAACTGACAAATATTTCCAAAAGTATATTAGGATATTTGACACTTTTGCTACTACTTTAAATTTAAGTCTAGGGCAGAAACCTAGTCATTTAGTGATGAGGATGTTTTGTTTACCAAGCGCATGAACTTGAACTTGTTGATGGTTCTTGTTTTTCTGTGATTGTGAACTTGGCTCCAGAGCATGATACCAGGCCAGGTATTAGAGAAATAGCAGGACATTGGATACATAAGAGTCTCTACTTGCAAGAGGGGCTCTTGAAATTTTGCTAAATTTCTGTCTAGTGAGGGTGCATAGACACAGGAACCCTAGAGTAGAGCTTAGGAGAAACACAATGCCAGACATCCCATTAAGAAACCAGAAAATCTGGTCCTGGCCCAGTGGGTGGCATCCCTGTGAACTCCTGTAAAAGTGCTTTGAGATCCTGAGCTGATGAAAGCATGTATAGTATTATGTGTGAAGCCAATCATCAAGGATTACCAACAGTTAAAACAAGCATGGATGTAATGGGGGTGCTGGGGTGCTCCTGGGAGGGGATGTGCACACATGAAAGCTGAACCACATGGCCTGGGAAAGGCGCTGTAATTACCAGGAAAGTCTGATGCTGTCTAGGGAGTCACAGTGGGTTAGGAGAATGGGAGAAATGACTGCCCAAGGTACCCTAACTCCTCATGCAGCACCTTTTCAAGATTCAGAGATGGCTGGAATGGAGCTGCCTGGGTTTATGTCAGTGGGATATCTTGAACCCCAGTTCTCACTCAGAATACCTGACTCCATAGGTCAACCACAAATCTCTTAAAACTGGGTGAAGGCTGGACAGGATTTGAAAAAAATTAACACCTAAGTTATGAAGGAAAGGGAGAAAAAAATAAGAGAACGTGTGATGGATTCATTGAATTTCTTTATTTAACAACTGGCTACTCTAAGAGAGCTGTGCAAAGGCTAGACTTGTGATTGGTAACCTGAGTTGGCCAGAAAAGCAGGTTCTTTGAGTATTTCCTTCCCAAACTGGTAAGCAAAAAGGCACAATTGGGTACCGAACAGGGAAGAAGTAAGGAGAAAGCAAGGATGAGGAAGGAAGAAAGGAGCGGGTTGTATGGCTGTGAGGAGTATGTGTTTATCTTTCTGTCCGTCTGTCTTGTGGAATCTGCTCTCTTCTGAAGTCACGCCTTGAATCTAGTGGAGTTGACTAAGGGCAATTCTCTTAGTCTGTAGCCTTCCTATTTGCTGTCTGGATATCTTTTAAGCTGCCATCAGTTGAAAAATGAGCCCGGAGGTATTAGTCTTTTATGTTTGTCTTTTCAGGCTTGCTTGCAGAGACCTTTACAATATTTATATAAAAATTACAATTTTATGAGTTAAAATCGTCAAATCTCAGCAACTTTGTATGGTTCAACCTAATAATTGAATCCCAGTTATTGTCACTGCCTCTCCTTCTTACCCCTTAAATACCTAATTTTTTTTTTAAAAAGATTTTATTTATTTATTTGAAAGGCAGAGGCAGAGAGAGAGAGAGAGAGAGAGAGAGAGAGAGAGAGAGATCATCCTTCTGCTGGTGTTCTCCCTAGATGGCCGCAGTGGCTGGAGCTGTGTCCATGTGAAGCCATGGAGCTTCTCCATGTGGATGCAAGGGCCCAAGGATTTGGGCCATTTTCTACTGCCTTCCTAGGCCATAGCAGAGAGCTAGATTGTAAGTGGAGTGAACCGGCACCTATATGGGATACCGGCGCTGCATGTGGCAGTTTTACCTGCTATGCCACAATGCCGGCTAAAATACTTAATTTTTAATACAGCTGCCATTTATTAGTATCCATGGTATGTCATGAACATCACTTATGGCAATTCTGCAAGGAGGTCATGATGCCTGTTTGCCTGGTGGGAACTGTGGCCATCGGTGGTTGGCCCAGGATCACCTGGCTAGTGATTGGCAGGGCTGGACTCCACCCAGTACTCTTTATATCAAGCTGGGAACTGACTTCATTTCCTGAAGCCCCCTCTGCCTCTGTCCCTTGATTCTCCTATTTTATATTTTGTGGCACAAATAAATGAGACTTTGGTTGAACAAATGAAAGAGATTTTGATGGATAGTGAAACCATTTCAGGGAGGGTTTTGAGAAGTTAGAAAATATAAGCAGGTTGTCTTTGGAAGTGTAGTCTGATACTTAATTACACTCAGTAGTTGAGTAATCCACAGTAAGTCCCTCTTGTCTCAGCTGAAGTATACTTTAAATTCTGGGGAGAAAGGTGCTCTGATGTTTGGGATATATATCCATTACCAGGACAGAGCATAGGGAAGCTCACCCTCACTGGATCCCCGGTTTGGGTGGCCTTCTTTCTAGAATGTGAGGCAGAACTTTTTTTCTTTAAAACATCCTGGAGATTTTGTTCTTCCTGATGCCCTTCCTCTCACTCACTCAACTCTTTTTTTTTTTTGATTCTTTAAAAGTCTAGTGAATTTAACCTATACCCAGTGTTTAGTATGCGTGGAAAGAATAATGTCTCCATTGCAGAATTTCTTCACAGGATTTCTTGGAAAATATACAGTAGACATTTTTCCAAATCACGTATCAGGTAAGTGGGGAAATAGCATTATGAGAAATAAAGCAGTCTGGGGGCCTGCATCGTGGTATGGGCACCGGTTTGAATCCCAGCTACTGCACTTCCAATCCAGCTCCCTGCTAATGATCTGGGAAAGCAGTGGAAGGTAGTCCAAGGACTTGGGCCCTGCACCTACATGGGAGACCTGAAAGAAGTTTCCTGAGGTTGTGGACATTTGGGGGGTGAACCAGTGGATGGAAGATGTTTTCCTCCCTCTGTCTCTCTCTCTCTCTTTGCCTCTCTGTCTTTTAAATAAATAAATAGATCTTTAACAAAAATGAATTAAAACGGTCTAGAAAGAGACAGTAGAAGATAACAAGGGACCTGCTGATGTTAATTTGAAAGCAAGAACAGAAATTGAAGGATCAGATACTATTACTTGGAGCTGGGGTAGGGTAGGAGCATGTGGGAGAGGGGTTTGTTATACACAGGTTTCTGAGTTACATAAATGTATGTTTGGGGCCCAGTCTGCTACTACTGGTGAATTATCCTTGCAAATAAAATTATATGCATAACATACTGCACACAAATCCTCTGCATGATATTCTAAGAAATGTTTCAGAATCAAGTCTTTAAATTGGCAGTTTCAACATGTGACTCTGTATAGTACTGTTACTGTGCTCACAGATCTGAATATTTGTTATTGCAGGGGCCAATGAGCCTTTTTTCTAAAAGGCCAAATAGTCACTGTTGTAGGTTTGCAAGTCTTACTGACTCTGTCGCAATGATCAGCTTTACCATTTGTCTATGAAAGTAGCTATAGACTATATATAAAATGCTGCAGTGTGCCTATTCCTATAAGTTTCATTTTCTTTCTTTCTTTTCTTTTCTTTTTTTTTTTTTTTTGACAGGCAGAGTTAGTGAGAGAGAGAGACAGAGAGAAAGGTCTTCCTTCCATTGGTTCATCCCCCAAATGGCCACTACGGTTGGTGCACTGCACTGATCCGAAGCCAGGAGCCAGGTGCTTCCTCCTGGTTTTCCATGCAGGTGTAGGGCCCAAGCACCTGGGCTATGCTCCACCACCTTCCTGGGCCACAGCAGAGAGCTGGACTGGAAGAGGAGCAACGGGGACAGAACCGGCGCCCCAACCGGGACTAGAACCCGGGGTGCTGGTGCCGCAGGTGGAGGATTAGCCTAGTGAGCCATAGCGCCGGCCATAAAAGTTTCATTTTCAAAAATAGACTTTGGGCTGGATTTTGCCCACTCTTGAAATACCACCCAACAATATCCACAAGCATTTTCCAGGTATTTACCATTTGTACTAGGCTGCAATTCTTTGCAAATACTAATAAGACTAATATTTTATATTAATGTTTTTAGATGTTCATAATAACGAGTAATGAATGTTTGGAAATATTTTAATGTATTTTTGGGAATACTGGAAAAAATCCTGGAAAATCCCATTTCTCATTTCCAAGTCCAAAGATAAATATCTGTTGGGGATTTGGAAACTCCCGGAGAGGGAGAGCTATTGCCTCTCATCTGTGCTTCCCTCTCCTTCCTGATTCGTTCAGTCCTCAGTATTCGTTTTTGGTCAGCTTCATGTGATTCTCCTTTCTGCTCTGTGTGTCCCCTGGGGTTGTCTTTGTTTAGGAAATGTGACTTATTTTTCCCCTCTGGGAGATCAGGAATCTTAGGAACTGGCTGATGACCCATCCCATTTCTGTAGAATTACTAACGGAGCACATCTTTCCCACAGCCCAAGTGTGTGGATTAGATTATCCTTCAAGGATTCTCGTCACCTACCAGCTTGATTGTACCAATGTTATTTTGGAATCAGCAAGTTATTAGCAGTACCATGCAGATGATTTGTGTTTTTTGGGATTGTTACATGTTATGCTTTTCCTACCACACTGCTTTAACACTTCAGTTATCCAAAAGGGCAGAAGATAGGAAAGGAAACTAAGAGTATCTAATGTGAGCATTCAGTTCAAGAATCAGGAGGGAATTTAGCTTAGAGTTTGCATAAAAAAATGGGTTGATGTTTGGTTTTACCTCTTATTAAAAAATGTGATCCTGGACACTTTTACTCAACCTCTTCTGAACACTTTTTTCTTATGTATGAGATAGAACAGTACTTCCTTTCAATTTTGCTGTTGTTACTAGGATTAAATCAGACAGTGCCAGTAATGTAGTTAGCACAGTTCTAGAACTCAGGGCTGTCTAAATGATGGCTGGCATTTTTAGTCACTCTCAACCTTGGGAGTTGTTTGCCCCATTTCATGGAAGAGGAAACTGAAACGGATTAAACGATTTGTGAAGGTCACATTTAGTAGGTTGGAAACTCAGTTTGGCTGCTTCCTGAATCCATGCTCTTGCTACCATAACCTGCTTCCTAAAGTATAATTGCGGTTAGCAAGCAATTCCACAGCAAGATACAACCCTGGCTTATTTGGGTTTTAGGGCTGGGTGGACAGAGAGGGAGGGTATGGATTCGTTCTTGAAGGCACAGGGGTTTGCAATATTTGGAAGCCACAACTTCTAGAAGCCAAGAATATGGTTGTAACTAAAAAGTTGAGAAAACTTGTCCTGATTTTTTTTTTTTCCGGTTGCTTAGCTGCTGTATTGACTGCCAAGAACTTGATTTTAAGTATGTTTTATGCTTGTCTGTTACCCAGATCCCATCATATTATAATGACTTTAAGGAAACTAGGCATGTTCTTTTAAACTGGATTAGAGTAAAATGTACTACTATGTTAAAAGCCCAAAATTGGAGTGACAAAATTGGATTGAAATTTGTCTTTCTTTCTTCCAGTCACTCTCCAACCTCCTTCACAGGAATGTGCCTTTGACTTTATGGGTCAGATTTTTATACAACTTGATTAGCTGCCTACACTTAAAACACTGCGGCCAAACAAGTGAGTTGGCTAAATTTTTTCTAAGGACTCAGTTCAGTGAAAGTTTGGTGACTGATTTCAGGAGATTGTTATATAGGTATTTATTTTATAGCACTGATTGTAATTTGTGCATATATCCTTTTTGTTTGCTTTTACTTATTTGTTTTTTCACTTTTGGGCTTTGAACACAAATGCTTTCTTCTACCTTTTAGGTCCACTAAGCTTGCTTCTTGATGTGAGGGGTACCTGTGGGGTGAGGGTATGCTAAGGAGAACATCTGAGGATTGAGTTCCAAAATACGTACAACACTTTAGCTCCTATTTTAACATTTCATTTTTCTTTTAGCATACCACAGTTTTGACTTCAGTCCATAGGTTGAGAGCCCAATGAAGGTTGAGACAAACATGTAATTGTTCTTCATTTGGAGGTTTGATTTTTACCTGGTGACTCTTGAGTACCAACTGCCTGCTAGATAAGTTCAAGGAGGGATGGAACAAAAGAATTCTGTGTGTGATCTTCACATAGTTTCAAATTGGTTTTGAGACAAACTCAGGGCATGGCAGAGGATTAAGTGCGAGGTTGAGTGATGTATATCAGAAGAATTAGAATGAGAAAGATCTGGAAAATACAGAAAGCTATAGAGAGCATTGCACGGAGACTGGAGAACCTCAATACCATCTTGAAGGGTATGAAGGAGTTCCATGCAGAGCAGATAACAGGGCTGCAAAGTTGCACGGGAAGTAGAAGCACTTTTTTTTTTTTTTAAGATTTATTTATTTATTTGAGAGGTAGAGTTACAGATAGTGAGAGGGAGAGACAGAGCGAAAGGTCTTCCTTCCATTGGTTCACTCCCCAAATGGCCACAACGGCCGGAGCTGCGCTGATCTGAAGCCAGGAGCCAGTTGCTTCTTCCTGGTCTCCCATGCAGGTGCAGGGCCCAAGGACTTGGGCCATCTTCTACTGTTTTCCCAGTCCATAGCAGAGAGCTGAATTGAAAGAAGAGCAGCTGGGACTCAAATCAGCGCCCATATGGTATGCCAGCACTGCAGGTGGAGGATTAACCTACTGCGCCACAGTGCCGGCCCCTAGAAGCACTTTTGTAATTATTATTATTTCTTTAAATCAATATCTGATTTTTAAACAAAGAGCTAGAAAAGTATAGACCAGTGTTTCTTTAGTTTCTTGTGTATCTAAACCTCCCATGCATTTAGCGCCTATGGCTTAAAAATCTGGTTGAGCCTAGCAGGATAGCTGTGCAGTGGCTTCCTCCTAAAATGCCTCTGGGCTTCAGCAGATGAGAAGCAGCCTTAACATCAGTCTGTCCTTAGCATCTCAGAAAATACCAGTATTTCAGCAGTTTGTTCTGAAACTCAAGGATTTGTGGGTGTTGCTCATCTGATGCCTTTGTTTTGAAGGTTGCCGGCTTTAGGAATGGATTTTTATTGTAATTTGCGAATGAGTTGCTGAAAGTGATAGGTTACTGGTTGACCTCTCTACAGGGGAATATTTTTATTGTGCCTTATATCTAGTATGCTTTTTATATGTCTAGATATTCTCTTCAACTAGATAGTGTGCCTCAATGTAAGCTGAAGCAAGTAACAGTTGCATAGAATCTGCAAACCATTCCTCTTGAATTCCAGGGTGGCTGGGAAAACTTTCTTTTCCATGTAGCTATTTCAGAATGCTGTATTTTGGGTTTGTTTTTTGCTTGGTTTTATTTACATGAAAGTTTTCTGGGCAAAATTTTCTTGAAGTTAAAAAAAAAAGGTGCTGTTTTCTGAAAGGAGTAAGTTCTGCTGTGTTTTGTGTTGCTGTACGATTTGAATGGGAAAGTTGAGTTCTAATAAAAATTTCCTCTTCCTTTGGCCAATGTTGATGTTTTTTGGGTCCTTCTAAAGGAAAAGGGAGCTTGGGTGGTTTTTGGCTTTTTGTTAGTTATCTGGAGCACCCCTTCCGTTTCACTGTGTGCTTCTTCCCCACCATTGTTTCCTACGTTATCTACTACTGGGAGCGCTCCAGGAAAGTGGACTGAAAGCAGATATTTCTGTGTAGATACACAAGACATTGGCTCCTCTAGCATACTGCATGTCTCCAGGAGAGACCAGGGGTCTGAGAGGGGAGGAAGACCTGTCATCCTCTACTTTGGACTTCGCAGACAATTTTGGTCAATCAAGGGCATGTAATAACGAATACATACAAAGCCACTGAGCTTTGTGCAATTTTTTTTGGTAGTGGTTTAGAGTGCATGATATACGGGCTTTAAAGGAACTTGATTTTGAAATTTACCAGCTATAGATCTTACTGGGATCTGTGTTTTTAGAAACACATGTGGAGACCAGTATAGCTATATGACCTCAACACACGGGTGTCACTGGTTTCAAGCTTTTCCATACTTGCTTGTGAATCTGTGGTCCCAAGTGAAGGGCTGTCAAGTGTTTGCCTCCTTTAGGCAGCATATTCATCACTGCAGACTTTTCCTTTGTTTAGTTGGTTTTCTTCTTTCTCTCTGTAGCCCTGAGTGCCCGTGAGCCTCGCATGGCCATAGAGGGAACTGCTGGAGAACTCATAAGCCAGGAGCGCCTCTCCTACGTCCCAAGTCGCCCAGTGAGCAGAGTGAGTGAAGCTCCGAAGGAGGGCACGCTGCTCAAGGACTGGGGCCAGATGTGACCGTGAACCCGCATTAACGTAGCTGAGTCAGCTTTCCCAGGAGCTCTCGGAGCTGCACGCGCGCGCCCCCGCCGGCCATCCAGCCATCCAGCCGTTTCAGCAGATCGCCTCCGTTCATGCTCTTGGGCAGAGATCAAATCTACAAGGTAAATTCCTTGCCACAATCGATTATTTGGCTGTTTTATATGTTTCTAATATAGGGACATTAAGACCAGCTTAACAGTTGTTAGTTCTTGGAGAGCTCCAGTGGTGGACTTTTTCCAGGGTGAAGCTACACAGCTATTCTTGAAATTTTGGCTACCAACATTTCCAAATGTATAAAATACTTCTACCGTTCTTTTCACCTCACAGGGTTACATTTATTTTTTTTTTTTCCTTTTACATAGACTTATTTTTCGGAGCAGTTTTGACATCATAAGCAGATGGAGCACAGAGTACACAAAGTTCCCATATCCCTTCTCCCAATCAATCTCCCTTATTATCAATATCCCATTCCAGAGCACGACATTGATTACTATCACTGACCCTGCATCTCCTCATCGTTGTGACCCACACTCATGCTTTCTATTAGGCTTTGCTTTTGGTGTTGTATATGCTGTGAGATAACATGTATAATGTGTATCCAATATCCAGTTACAGTGTCAACAGAATAGTTGGCAGTGCCCTAAAAATCTTCTGTGTTCTGCCTGTCCATTCCTTTTTTTTTTTTTTTTTAAATTCAAAAGGTAGACAGTGGAAGAGAGAGACAGAGAGAAAGGTCTTCCTTCCGTTGGTTCACTCCCCAAATGGCCGCTACAGCTGGCGCTGCTCCGATCCGAAGCCAGAAGCCAGGTGCTTCCTCCTGGTCTCCCATGCAGGTGCAGGGGCCCAAGCACTTGGGCCATCCTCCACTGCCTTCCCGGGTCACAGCAGAGGGTTGGACTGGAAGAGGAGTAACCGAGACTAGAACCCAGCGCCCACATGGGATACTGGCGCTGCAGGCGGAGAATTAACCAAGTGAGCCATGGCGCTGACCCGCCTGTCCATTCCTTCCCTACTAACCCCTAGTGACTACTGATGTCTTTTTTTATTTTATTTTTAGTTAAGATTTATTTATATGAAAGGCAGAGTTACAAAGAGACAGAGCCAGAGAGAGCCAGAAGAGAGGAGAGAGAGAGAGGTCCTCCATCTGATGGTTCATTCCCCAAATGGTTGCAATGGCCAGAGCTCAGCTGATCTGAAGCCAGGAGCCAGGAGCCAGGAGCCTCCTCCGGGTCTCCCACATGGGTGCAGGGGTCCAAAGACCTGGGCCGTTTTCCACAGCTTTCCTAAGCCACAGCAGAGAGGTGGATTGGAAGAGGAGCATCTGAGACACAAACTGGCACCCATATGGGATTCCAGCACTGCAGGTGGCATCTTTCCCTGGGATGCCACAGCGCTGGCCCTGACTACTGATCTTTTTTACTGTCTGCATAGTTTTGCTTCTTCTAGCACTACATTTTAGTACAAATCAAATGTCTGTTATTTGCAATGTATCTCAGATTTCTGACTTTTGGAATTTTGGAATGTATACATTGACATAATTAAATATTTTGAGAATTGTACCTAAATCTAAGCTTGGAATTCATTTATGTACCATATATTTCCTTTTTATGTATATGTTTCTCATGCACATAGTCTGAAGGTAATTTTATACAGTATTTGTAGTGTACCTGCATTTTGACTGTGTGAAGTCAGGTTTGGAATTTTCTACTTTTGGCTTCATGTTGGCAATCAAACACTTTTGGATTTTGGAGCATTTCAGATTTTGGATTTTTGGATTAGGGATGCTCAACCTGTAATATACACTGAAGTCTGTATATAGTTCTTTCTATTCAGGATGAAATTCTGTAAATGGGATTAGCTTTAGGGATGATCTGAATGCCTACTATCGAATAGGGTCAGCAACGTGATCCTGTGAGGGGCCTTGAAGTGCAGTCCTGGTGTGTGTGTCTCTGAGTTTAATGCTGGGTTTATTCAGCGAGGATTTGAACCTTGTGCAAAGAGGCAGGAACAGAGCTCAGAGTTAAAACCTGCCAGGGTCTATGCAGCCTCCTTAGATTTAACACATTAGGAGAAGGTCTTTGATGACTGCTAGGCATTTTCTCTTTAAAGGAAAGTCTAATTTATTATTTAAAAATACATTATTCTTTATAAAATTTTACTTTTGCTGAGTTAATTTCAAATAGCACAAAAATATAAAGGATAGACACATATTAAGATAAAAGTTCCTCCCTTCCTTTTCTTTCACCCTTGGCTAATAGCTTGGAACACACTTTTTTCATATATGAATATTTTTATAAATACTATTCATATTACTTATGTTTAAAAATTGTTGGAACATGACTATAGGCTTTATTTTATAACTTACCTTCTGCTCTACTTTGTATATTGTGGATGTCTTATTAAACAGAATTTAATTTCTGTGTAAGTAATGCCAACTTAGTGTTCCATATTTGGCTGTAGCTTAGCAATGACCTGAGAAGTTAGCCTGTAGTTGTTTTTTTTTTTTTTACTTTTTTATTTTTTTGACAGGCAGAGTGGACAGTGAGAGAGAGAGAGACATAGAGAAAGGTCTTCCTTTTGCCATTGGTTCACTCTCCAGTGGCCGCTGTGGCCTGTGTGCTGTGGCCGGCGCACGGCGCTGATCCGATGGCAGGAGCCAGGTGCTTCTCCTGGTCTCCCATGGGGTGCAGGGCCCAAGCACTTGGGCCATCCTCCACTGCACTCCTGGGCTACAGCAGAGAGCTGGCCTGGAAGAGGGGCAACCGGGACAGAATGTGGCGCCCCGACCAGGACTAGAACCCGGTGTGCTGGGCGCCCCAAGGCGGAGGATTAGCCTAGTGAGCCACAGCACCCGCCAGCCTGTAGTTTTAAAATGGGGAAAAGACCTTTCACACTGGGAACAAAACTAAGGTCATGGCTGTTGACCTTGAATTTGTAATCATTAAGGATATGAGCTTTTGTTTTCTAAGGCAGATGATGAACTGCTTGCTATTGTTGGGCTATCAGTTATGTCAAATTTCCATTTTCTGGAGGTTGTGTTAATATATCAGCACAGTGTTTTGAGATACGCTCATTCTTAAGGAGGTCTGAGGTTGAACTGGTTCTAAGAGGAAGTAGTGACTAGCAGGGATGGCATGAGGAGGCTGGCTGTGTTTTGTATGTGTATTTATTTGAGGAAGGAAGAGATGACTGCTGGAGTTGCTTGCAAACCCTGGGATTCTCAGTTATGAAACAATGTTAGAATTGTTCAGCTCAGTAGTTCCTAATGTGGCTAACAGTGAAAATCAGCAGTTTTCAGTTATCTTTGTTTCTGTGTATAGTTTTTACTTTTAGAAAGATCATAGATCTACATACACACAGTTCACCATGCAGAAAAGACTGTGGGATGAAAACCATCTCCCTCCTTTCCCTGTCCCATGAATATTCTAGCTCCTCCTCCAGAAGCATTTATAAGTGCCAGCTTCTTTTGTGTTCTTCCAGAAATATCAGGGCACAGATAACATGCAAGCCTGCACAGATTATTACCTTTTTTCTTTTTTTCAGGCGGGTGGTAACAATATACAAGGTCATGCATCTTTTTCATTGGAATAAAGTATTTCTTGCAAGTCCTTTCCTATGAGTGCGGTATTCATTTTTAGTGGATTCCGTTATGTACTGCAGAGATGAGCCCTCATTTATTTAACCAGTACTATATAGATGGGTCCATAGATCATTTCCAGATCTTATTAATAGGAGAAAGTTTACAGAGAATGGCCTTGTATATATATCATTTCAAACACATGTGAGCATACATATGGGATCCATTTCTGCTGGAATGCTTGGTCAAAGAATATTTTAATTTTGGTGGAAATCTGTTGCCAAGTCTATCTGTTCACAGAACTTAAAAAGTTTTAGATTTTACCAGCAGTATATGAGAGCACTGCTTTCTTATTCCTTTACCCTTCACAGTTCTAAACTGAAACTGATTTTTTTTTTTTACCAAATTGATAGATCAAGAATGGTAGTTTAATGCAGCTTTGATTTGTATTTTTCTTATTTTGATTGACATGGATCATTTTTTCATAAGCTTAAAAGCCATTTGTGTTTCCAGTATGATTCTATTCTTGTGTTCTGTGTCTTGTTTTCTTACTGGATTGTTGATTTTATTATCAGAATATTGACCCTGTTGTAGGCATTTAGGTAGAGTGAAAGGTGCTGCTTGGGGTGTTGTGGGTTAGTGGGTAAAACTGCCACCTGCTACACCAGCATCCAATGTGAATGTTGGTTAGTATCTTGTCTGCTCCACTTCTGATCTAGCTCCCTGTTGGTGGCCTAGGAAAAGCAGTAGAAGATGGCACTAGTACTTGGGCCCCTGCCACCAATGTAAGAGACCCAGATGAAGCTTCTGGGTCCTGGCTTTAGCCTGCCCCAGTGCTGGCTGTTTGGCCATCTGGAGCGTGAACCAGCCAATAGAAGATTAATGTCTGTCTCTGTCTCTTTCTCCCTCTGTCTCTCCATCTTTCCATCTCTCTCTGTAACTCTGACTTTCAAAATAAATAAATCTGTTTTTAAAAAATTCTTCTTGGGACACCTGCATCCTATATTGGAATGTCTTGTTCAAGTGCTGGCTACTCCGTTTCCAATCCAGATTCCTCCTACCGTGTACCCTGGGAGACAGCAGAAGATGTGCCCAAGTACTTATGTCCCTGCCACCCATGTGGGAGACCCAAATTCAGTTTCAGACTCCTGGCTTTGGCTTGGTTCAGCTTTGACTCTTGTGGACATTTGGGAAGTGAGTTTGTGGATGGAAGAGATCTCTTTCTCTGTCTCTCTATGTTTGCTTTTCAGATAAAATGAAAATAAAATAAAAACGTAAAAAATTGAAATAATGACAAGTGAAAAAATGCTGATTTTTTTCAAAATATTGATTGTTATTATTAGTTTATACTATGGCCATTTGTATAAAAATAATTGTTTTGCTGTGGAGATTATTAAAAAGTTTGTACACTTAAGTTTACCAGCTCATTCACTCAACAAACTTTATCGATCATCTCTAATGTTTTAGGAACTTGTTCTAGACTGTGTAGTGAAACAAACAGACCCAAGTTCCTGCTTCATGGAACTTAAATTCTAGTGGAAAGGAGAAACAGTCAATAAAAGATGAATAAATAGATGTACAGAAATCTGTAAATATCCAGTGTTTTTGTGGCTTCAGGATTTTCTGCTATCACCATTAAAAAAAGACTTTTCTAGTTCCTGATTTAAAAACCTGTCTCCTCATTCTTTCTAATGTTAAGTGGTTCTTTTTTAAAATTTGAATCTTTGATTCACCTGGAATGTTAGGAATGAGCCCAACTTAAATTTTTTCTAGGTGCTCTATTAATTAGGGTAGGGCTGAGTTGCTGTAACCAGGGGGATGGACTGTGTCATGGTTCAAAGCACAGAGAGGTTTACTCTTTCTTCACTTGACGGTCTCAGGGAGCACAACAGGTCTGCAGAGCAGCCCATATACACCCGTCGTGAGAAGACTCAGACTCTTTCTGTCCTATTGCTCCAGGAATTGTCATTGTGTTTATCTGCATGGCCACAGCTGGGTTATTGTCCTGTCTGATCTGTCTGGGCCTCCTTAGTGGGAAGGGCAAAGGATAAAGTCCAGGGCAAGTCATCTGAGGTTGCCTACATCCATGCAACTTGCATTGGTAAGAATAGTCATACGGGCACATCTGGCAGTCACAGGAGAAGCTGGTGAATGAAACCTGTGCTGCTCATCCTGCATCCAGGAAGGGGAGAAGGAATTTTATTGGAATTAGTGGGCTCTGCTACATTGGCCAGCCTTTCCTGTTTTACTGAATAGCTATAACTTTTCTCCTTTGATTTCTTGTGTAGTATAAATTCCTATAGACTTGTTGGTCTACTTCTGGGTTATCCATTTGGCTTCATAGTTATGTGCCCCTGCATGTACCAGAATCACATGTTTTTATAATTCTTGAAGTTTAATTTTTTTTTCTTTTTGTTAAGGATAGCCTCACCCTTTCAGCCCTTTTTAAAATAATTTCATTCTTATTTTTGTATGTGGTTTTTAAAAATATATAAACGTTAAAAATATATTAAACATTAAAAATAATTATCTCAAAAAATAATTCTCTCACCACCACCCTGTCCCTCCAAGAGGAAAGCCTATTAATCTTATTACCAAGATTTTATTAAATGTATAGATAAGCTTTGTTAGAGAGAAGTCTTTGTGCTATTATTTTTTTCTTATTTTGGTGATAGCGTTCCACAATTGCTTTGGAAAACAGTGATTTGGACTTTAGTATTTATTCTTTGACCTTTGAAGCATTTAATTGAAGTAGGTGGGAGGAAGGACTTTCTTATACAATGTTGTGTTTTTATTTTAATACATGATTCTGATTGTGGCTAGGAAGCTCGTACTTATTTTTATAATCTATTAAAAAATAAACTTGGAACTTAAAGTTTTCTTCAGTCTGAAGGTAAAAAAGAGGTGATGTTTCAAAAGTTTAGGGCACATTTTTGTACATATTGTATATGATGCACAATGGTTTTTCCTCTGTATATGTGTATACCAACTTACATTCAACTTATGTCTTTTTCTTTCTACCTTTTTTATTGTTAAAGAAAACAGATTTTACATGAAGCATACATAGCTTAGTTAACTGTTCTAAGGTAATGTTTTTTTGTGACCACCAGAGAGGTCCAGAAATAGTGTAATACATAGTATGTACATTGTAATAATTGCTTCCTTGCCATTCTTTGTGGTTTTTATAACTCAGGTATCCATACCTAGCACTGTAGTTTAATTTTGCACATTTGTTTATGTCTAAGTCTCTCTCTCTCTCTTTTTTTTTTTTTTTACAGGCAGAGTGGACAGTGAGAGAGAGAGAGAGACAGAGAGAAAGGTCTTCCTTTGCTGTTGGTTCACCTTCCAATGGCTGCCGTGGCCAGTGCGCTGCTGTGGCCGGCGCATGGCGCGGATCCTAAGGCAGGAGCCAGGTGCTTCTCCTGGTCTCCCATGGGGTGCAGGGCCCAAGCGCTTGGGCCATCCTCCACTGCATTCCCTGGCCACAGCAGAGAGCTGGCCTGGAAGAGGGGCAACCGGGACAGAATCCGGCACCCCGACCGGGACTAGAACCCGGTGTGCCGGTGCCGCAGGTGGAGGATTAGCCTATTGAGCCGTGGCGCCGGCCCTAAGTCTCTTAAACCTCAGGTTTCCCCCTGCAGCCCCTTTTGTCTGTTGAAGAACCTGGCGTTTGACTTTTAGTTTCTTACTGGCTGGATTTTGGTGATTGTACTGTCATAGCTCAATTGAACTAATTTTTGTTTTGGTGGAAGATGGTATCTCAGCACAACAGCAGTCTGAGTATGAAGGATGCTTGTTGCTCCAGGGCGGGTCATTACTTCTAGGCCTTGTTAGTAGACAGAGTGGGAGGAAAATATTAATATAAGTTCACACTGATAATTTCAGTTCAAATTCAGATTATAAAGTTTTTTCATAACCTTTGCTGTATTATATTTGTGTCTCCTTTATTCCACACTAGGAATTCTGGTTTTCAAAGGAACAAGGAGTGGCAGAACACACTGTGGTTACTCCTTTGCTTTTCTTTGATGCTGTTTACACATCATTCTCAATACTGCCATGATGCTCACCCTGCTCCACTAGATATGATGATAAAATCAATGAAAACAAGTTAGTTTTTGGATGCTGTCCTCATTCACCACTTGTTTTATTTTTTACCTTTTATTTATTTATATTGGGGATGGTTTGTATAGTTGTCAAAAATTGGGGCCGGCACCGTGGCTCACTAGGCTAATGCTCCGCCTGCGGTGCCGGCACCCCAGGTTCTAGTCCCATTTGGGGCACCGGATTCTGACCTGGTTGCTTCTCTTCCAGTCCAGCTCTCTTCTGTGGCCCAGGAAGGTGGTGGAGGATAGCCCAGGTGCTTGGGCCCCTGCACCTGCATGGGAGACCAGGAGGAAGCACCTGGCTCCTGGTTTCAGATCAGTGCAGTGCACCAGCCGTGGCGGCCGTTCGGGGGGTGAACCAATGGAAGGAAGACCTTTCTCTTTGTCTCTCTCACTGTCTAACTCTGCCTGTCAAAAAATAAAAAATAAAAATTGTGCAGATTTAAACACTGAGTAGCTTTTAGGTGATATTTGTTAGGTGACGTGTTGAATTTGTAAATATGTTTAGAAAAAGTTCTTATGTGCTAGGAAATTTGTCAGCGAAATGATATGACGTCTGAAATTCTTGTTAAAATACTGCAGAAAGAAAGTGGCCTGGACAGAGGAAATAAGATGGCTTCTATTTGGACCTGGGGTAGGATGTTGCTTATCTTTGAAACTAGGAAGTGGAAAATGACAGTTACGATACTTTTCTATTTCTATATCACTTGAAATATCTGTAATCAAAATTTTAATATTTTATAAACAGTAGAAAGTCAAGAACATATGCAAGGCCTAGACAGAGCAGGGGAATAACTGAAGAATGAGTGATTCCATTCTCAACCTGGTGGTTCAGTCTGGTGGCCAGCAGTAGTCCCTGTTTCTGAGAAAATAGAGAACATTGTGAGGGACGAGAAGGCTGAGAGGTGGGGCTTTGCGGGAAACGAGACTTAAGGGTGAGTGGCAGAAGAGGCGTGCCCCACCCAAGGAAGCAGAGGAGGACCAACACATTAAAGTGAAGACACCGGAGACTAGAGCGACTGAGCCCCAGCCAGGGAAAAACCGAGGGAAGAAGGGAGCTCCTGACACCTCCATCCTATGGCGTGCGTGAGTGAGACCCACCCAGAATGCCAGGAGATGAGAGCTCCACGGGGTGAGCCTAGGGAATCTCTGCTTTTCTGGAAGCTCTCCTGCCTGAATGAGAAGGTGAGGATGGCAGAGAGTTCAAACCTCAGCCAGAGGTGGTTCAGAACTCTAAGGACTGACGATGGACTGGCAGCTGTGGAGGGAGCTATGCAGGTTGCTTTTCTAAAAAGTTATTTTGCAGAGAGAAGAGGAGGGATATTGGAAGAGTTGAAGCAGAGGGGAGTGGTGATTGTTGAAATTGTTATTGCTCATGGTAAGACAAGATAGGCTGCCCAGAAATGGGAGAATGTTCTTAGTACAGAATAACTGAGTAGTCAGGCCAGTGCCTTTGTGCTTGTGAGGCAGCTAAGTTTTTAAAGACACGATATTTATTTGGCCCACAGTTTTGCTCAGCTTCATGATTGAGCAGTCCCATTGATATGGCCTCTGACGAGGGTGGTGGATGGCAAAGAGGGAGCACTTGCAGAGGTAGGATCCCTTGGCAAGCCAGAAAGCAGAGAGAACAGCTAGGCCCAAACTCAGACTCTGCTCTCATAACACTCTGTTGAGAAATCCCTTCTGACAGCAAGCCCACGCCCTGTCATCAAAGGACCTCCCACTAGGCTGCCCTCTAAATACCATAATTGGATTACATTCATGCCTCCTTAGTACCTCTTAAGGGATGACTTTGAGGTTTTAAGTCTTGCATGAGTTCAGGGACCAAATCAGATTTAACCTATAGCTGGTCCCCACCACCAGAAATGATTTTTTTTTTTTTTAAATAGATTTTTTTTTTTTTTTTTTGGACAGGCAGAGTGGATAGTGAGAGAGAGAGAGAGACAGAGAGAAAGGTCTTCCTTTGCCATTGGTTCACCCTCCAATGGCTGCCTTGGCCAGCGCACTGCGCTGATCCGCAGGCAGGAGCCAGGTGCTTATCCTGGTCTCCCATGCGGGTCCAGGGCCCAAGCACTTGGGCCATCCTCCACTGCACTCCCGGGCCATAGCAGAGAGCTGGCCTGGAAGAGGGGCAACTAGGACAGAATCCGGCACCCCGACCAGGACTAGAACCCGGTGTGCCAGCGCCGCAAGGCGGAGGATTAGCCTGTTGAGCCATGGCGCCGGCCCTAAATAGATTTTTTATCATTCTGAAACAACTTGGAAATTTTTCTCAGGTGTTAGGTCTTCTTTCCATTTGTTACCATTTTGAGTTATGTAGTAAAGCAGGAAAGTAAAGCCTTTTCAGTGTCTCTGCTTCCCTTTATTTTTTTAAAGCTTATTTTCTGTGTATTTGAAAGTCAGTAGGAGAGAAAGGCGGGGGGGGGGGGGGGGAGAAAGAGAGAGAGAGAGAATGCATGCACAAAAGCAAGTGCTTCCATCTGCTAGTTCACTCCCCAAATGCCCACAACAGTTGGAGATGGGCCAGGCTAAAGCCAGGAGCCAGGAACTTAATTCATGTCTCCCACCTGGGTGGCAGAAACCAAGTTCTTGAGCCTCACCTGCTGTCTCCTAGGGTATGCATTAGCAGGAAGCTGGAATCAGAATGCGCAAATGAGGTATCTTCATGTAGGGTCTCTGCACCTCAAGCTGTGCCAGACACCGCAGCAAATGCCTGCCCCACTTGCCATGTTCCTGCACATCTCAGGTCTCAGGGTCTCAGGGACCATCCTGTGGAAGCTGGAGGGGGTGAGGCCTGCAGCACTGGATGAACGCCCTGATCTCATATTCCTTTAACTTCCTCTTTCTCTGTTTCTTTGTCTGGTGTTAAATGTCAAACTTGTGGATTTAGAACTTCTCAGAGGGGTTGCTTGGGTTAGGCTGTGCTGAGTTATTTACTTTGGGACTCTTGGAGGGATTCCCACATCTGCACCGTGACTCATAATCATAGTGTTTGAGGGCTGCGGGCGGGGACTGAGGTGAGAACCTTGTTTCTCCTCTTTCCTCTGTTTCAGGATCTTTGTCTTGTTTTAAAAGTCAGATGGCATTCTCATTTCCCATTTTGTATGCTT
The DNA here is from genome assembly GCF_033115175.1 of Lepus europaeus. NCBI lineage: Eukaryota > Metazoa > Chordata > Mammalia > Lagomorpha > Leporidae > Lepus > Lepus europaeus. The sequence continues at coordinate 99,873,545 of NC_084827.1, read as the reverse complement.
TCTACCTCTGTGTTCTTAGGAACATTATCTTTTAAAATTCCATCTCTTTCTCCTACTTAATATAGAGCATTCATTTTTACTTTTCCCATTGTTTTCCTCTTTAGGTCATTGAGTTTCAGTTGAGTGGGTGATCATTTGGTAACATCTCTTGCCTGGTTTCTTTCCACTCTGCATCTACATAGAACCCCTCCTTGCCTCGTCTCCCCGTCCCTTCCTCATTTTGTGTTGTGGTTCCTTGGATGTGAACCTGGTCAGCTTACACATTGACCCTGGTACATGGTTCCTTTTCTTCCTCATGATTGTATTTTTACTTTTGATGGATATATTTAAATGAACAGCTGTGTGTTTGTTGAGTCATACCACAATTATCTGACTCTGCTTTAGCTGCTCGACTTGCAAAAGCATATTTCAATCTGAATTGTGAGAGAATTCCATTAATCAGATTCTTGTTGGGGGAGGGGAGAAGAGAAGGATCACTAGGCAATGTCTTTCTAAAGATGTTAACTAGTGATTCTGTTACTTGGAGTATGTTGAGCTGGTTGCAGTGTGATGTGTCACTTGGAGAAACTTTATGAAGGTGTAAATAACCATAAAAGGTTTGATATCAGCCTTATAGACAAATTTCCCTGGAATAATTAATATGCAGATAAAGTTAGTTGTTGGTACTTGTTTATTTAACTAGAGAAAGAGTCTTTTTGAGTTTCTTTCTATAAAGTCCAGGGTTCACAACTCACATTCTTTGAATTCATTAGCTTAAGCCTGTATAGTACCTAATACAGAAGATGTTACAACTTTTATTTTTTTTCTTCAGATGTACTAAATGCTAAACTGTAACCTCAGTTTCAGTCTTTGGTTTCTATTTTTTCTCCTGGTGCTTCCTTAGGGTTCTTTCTGAGGGTTGCTAATAGGTATGGAAGCATGGCTTTCCAAACAGTGTCAATAACGGTTAGAAGACATTGGGGGAGATAACATGTCCATTTGTGACTTGGAGATGTATTTTCTAGCTGCAGAGCTGTCTCAGAGGTCACTGGGGATGGCTGTGAGCATGTCAGCTGGTGTCTGCAACAAGAGATCCAAGCCGTCCTTTCCAAATGGGATATTGTCCACCAGGGATTTGTCTGATACACCGCGTCTGGCAGCCTTTTTTTTTTTTTTTTTTTTTCGTTTGGCTGTGTCTCTTGGATGACACCCTTGAAAACTGAAATCCAAGTTATAAATGATATCTTTTAATTTATGTCGAATGCCTGGTTGCTCCGATATTAAATTGAGTAGAGGAACCTCCCCCGCCCCCTGGCAAGCCTTGCCAGGCTGGGTAAAACTTAAGCTGTCTTCCTCTCCCCACCCAGACCAAAGAGAGGCATAAGTTAAGAAGTTTGAGTTAACATGTCTCAATTTGTATTGAGTGCCTGGTAGGTGCCAGAGCCATGATGAGCCAGGTAGGGTTCCTATTCCCATGCCCCTTACATTTGAGTGTGTGGAGGAGGGAGGTAGGAGATGGGGAAACAATAGTGATAATAGAAATAAATGATTAATTCCACCCCTGTTCAGTGCTATGAAGAAGCTATATCAGCGCCATATAACACATGGGAGTGGGAGTGGGAAGCTGTAGGAGAGGAGTGGGTTAGAGTAGGGATAAGAGAGAAGGCTTTGGTTAGGCTAGTGTATAAAGGAATTTTTTTTTTTTTTCTAGGCTGTAGTGTCTTTCATTGGAAGAGGAAAGGAGGGAGGGCGGGAGAAAAGGTGAGACAGAGAGATAGAGATTTATAAATAGGTGCTTTTCTGGCCTGGCATGCCTTTCCTTTTATCACACCTGTGTTAAATTACTGTAGTTGAATCATGTTAGCCTTGAAGTGGGACAGTTTCATCAGATGGCAGTTGCCTGAAACACTCCCTCTCCCCATATACTTTTTAAAACTTATTTTATTGAATGACAGAGAGATTGAGAGACAGAGACAGGAGAGACCAATTTCCCACCTGCTGGTTCACTCCCCAGATGGCCACACAGCCAGGGTTGGGCCAGGCTGAAGCCAGAAGCCAGGAGCTTTATCCAGGTCACCCATATGAGTGGCAGGGGCCCAAGCACTTGTGCCATCTTCTGATACTTTCCCAGAGAGTTGGATGGAAGTGGAGCAGCCGGGACTCAAACCAGTGATCTGGCATCATGGGCTACGGCTTAACTCGCTGTGTCCCAACACCAGCCGCTGTGCAGTACCATTTGTCTAGCAGTGAGAGGGGTGAAAGGCTGCGCTGTTAGGTTAACAGGGCAGCGTCAGGTCAGGCACAGTTAGAAATGAGACCAGGGCTGAGCCCATGTCTGACATGGGCTTAAGGGAGAATTGGCTTTCAAGTGGACTCTTAAGGGAAGGAAGAGCAGAGCCCTTCCTAATCGTTGTTTTTTTTTAAAAAGTATCAGCCCCAGTTTCCTCGCTGGAGGGAGTGAGAATGACCTCTGAGCTATTATAGGAGAATATAACAGAACAGCCTAATGGGAGTCCCATCAGCTAAAACAAAGCAGGAGAACCGCGGCCATTTGCCACACAGGGAATGAAGGGGAAAATGAGGGACCAACTCTCTGTAGTCAAGCATGTTGAAATGAACTCTGGTTTTGAGGTACCTGCAGGGCATTCAGTGTCTGATCAAAACACTGGATTCTCAGAGGCTCAGTAGGGGAACAGCATAATCGATTTCATTCTTTGCACAATTTAAATACCTTTACTGGGAACTCTGATTTTTACATGGTAGCCTAAGCTAAATATTTCACTTATTTTCATCCAGTTAAGCCTTATCTTCCCCCCCATCTTTGTACAGATTATATTATTTCCTTCCTCTCTTTCCCAGACTCTATCCTGGGCCCATCTGTTACAGCTGGAATGTTTGTAGTGTGACTCTTTCGGTCAGAACCCTTTCTTTCCTGCTGTAGTCTATAATTATTTCCTCTAACCACAGGATGAACAGATCCAGGGGCTGGTTTTCAGTACCATAGGACTTGTCCAAGAAGCTATTTGTATTCGTCTATCATGAAAGATCAAATTACATGCTAATATTCTGAAAGTAACACCCCACCCAAAGCTCGCCAGTAGCAGTGGAGTCTATATAAAACCAAGCCCTGACAACTTGCACGTCACAGTTCAGACAGAGTGTGGTGTTACAAATATGGAACAGGTCATTTGTGAACTGCTGCAAGGCCCTGGCTTCACTTTAGCCTGGCTCTGCAACTATTCCTGACAATCCAGACCACTTCTACCACCTTCAGAGGCCCAGGTAGTTTGGAACAAGCTGCCTTTGAGTTAATTCTTTGCCCATTAAGCTTGGAAGAGATAGAACTCTTCTCACAGTATCAAATCAGTGAAAATGGCTGATTTTCAACGTGCTTGAAGGTAGTTATTACCTTTCTTCAAAGTTTTATGTCTAGAATTTGTTTCCTGGGTCTAACTTTGTCCCCAGTGTGCCTTACACAAGTTTCTGTTTTTGAGATGTGAGCTCATGAGAACTGAAGAAACCCTAACTGGCATTATCAAAGTGATTTTTTTTTGACAGGCAGAGTGGACAGTGAGAGAGAGAGACAGAGAGAAAAGTCTTCCTTTGCCGTTGGTTCATCCTCCAATGGCTGCCGCGGCCGGCGCGCTGCGGCCGGCGCACCGCGCTGATTCGATGGCAGGAGCCAGGTGTTTATCCCGGTCTCCCATGGGGTGCAGGACCCAAGCACTTGGGCCATCCTCCATTGCACTCCCTGGCCACAGCAGAGAGCTGGCCTGGAAGAGGGGCAACCGGGACAGAATCCGGTGCCCCAACCGGGACTAGAACCCGTTGTGCCAGCGCCGCAAGGCGGAGGATTAGCCTGTTGAGCCACGGCCCCAGCCTAAAGTGATTTTTTTAACATCATCTTTTTTTCTGGGAGACAGGGAAATGGGGCGAAATTTATGTATAATATTAATCTTGAGGTTAGAGAAATGAGAAAATGTTATTAAAGGTAGCCCAAACAACCAGGAGTAGAAGTTGTATATTTTTTTTTAAATTATTTATTTGAAAGGCAGAGATAGAGAGAGGAGAGACAGAGATATCTTCCATCCTCCAGTTTACTCCCCAAATGGCTGCAATGGCCTGGGCTGGGCCATGTTGAAGCCAGGAGCCAGGAGCCAGGAGCTTCTTCCTGGTCTCCCATGTGGGTGCAGGGGCCCAAGGACTTGGGCCATCTTCTGCTGCTTACCAGGTGCATTAGCAGGGAGTTGGATCAGAAGTGGAACAGCCAGGACTCAAAACTGGTGCCTAAATGGGATGCCAACACCATAGGTGGAGGCTTAAGCATCTGCCAGGGTGGCAACCCCAAAAATTGTTTTCTAAGAAGAAAGTCAAGATTATTGGAGTTCAGAATAAGTTGAGGCTTGATAAAATGTTATGTTATGGATGACAAAACCAGATTGCTAAACTATAGAGTTATGTAGAGTCATGGTTGAGTATGACCTGAACTCTAGTCTGATAGTCTGGGGTTTCATCTTTGGATAAGTTACTTTTACCAGTTCTTTTCTTATCTGTAAAGTAAAATGAATGTTGGTATGTTAAGTGTGGGGGAGAAATTGAATGAGATAATGCATTTTGGTCCCTAAGCCCAGTGCCTGGCTCATTAGTAAGAGCCACTACTCCTACTGTGACACTGATATAACGGTGACAGATGACTGAGAGGAAACCGAATTACTCTAATTCTTTTCCTGCTTTGCCTCTGCTTTGTATATTAAAGGAGAAAATTTTTTGCCTTGTGGAAGGCATAGCACAGACCATGTGAAGATTGAGTAATAAAAGACCTGTTTTGCAGTATTAGTGAGAACCCTTAGTAAAGGAGAGAAAGCATAGGTGAGAGACTGACTTCATGTGGATAGTGTAGAAATTATTCAAAATAGGGATCGGTGAGCATAGGACTGTTCTGTCAAGATCGTTTCTAACTCAGATGGTTAGAAATCAGATAGAGAAAGAGTATCATGGAAATCCCCATTGAATGAGAAGGAACTCAGTAAATTATGTATTGAATGAATGGACATCCCAGATGAGGTTAGGCTGCCAGGCCATAAAAAGGAACATTTTGTAGAATTTTCCAACAGAAAGAATCTTAGGACACATTTTCCAGCTTTCCCTTATTCTCAAACTATGTGCTGCTCACAAGTCTGTGTGTTAGAAATATCCTTTACTGCTGTATTATATGTTATTAACTGGATTGCCTAACATGAAGTATATTGTACCTTAGATGATTCTGTGGCCAATATCAAAATTATTATTTTTTTGGTTGTATTGCAGTGGATCCATGGCTTTATCCAGCTGTAAAATTGTGATGAGCAAAAGAAGTGCCCAACTTGGTCTCAAGCCCACACATGTTAGGAATTGAGCTAAACGCTCGCTACTTAGCTGGATATCTGTCTGATCTATAAATGGAGTTTGAAAAGTATCATGGGATTTGGAAAGCTGTTCTCTTCTGCCCGGGTAATGTGTCTGTTTTTAGTAGAGTACTATGGGAATGTTCTGTCTCCCGAGAGGGTAGGCCTGAGACAGTATAAGAGGTGATACTGAATCACAGAAGGTACTTTGGATAAGGCAGGAGGTCTGTGTTTTTGGAATATATATTTTCTGTGTTTGAAGTATTAAGACCAGTCACTAGGGATAAGGGATCTTACCTGAAAATAGAGGGAGGAGGTGTATACTCCCAAATGTAGGGCTTGTTGACTTCCTGAGCTTTCTAAAACTGTTGAACAAGTAGCAGCTTTGGCAGGCAGAGTTTTGGGCAAGTGTTCACTATCCAGTACCATCTAGTCATGTGATATAGGACAAGGACTAAGCATTCGAGGAGTAAGGCAGTGGTTCTCAAAGTGTGGTCCCAAGGACCTCTGGGCTCCCTAAGACTTCCCTGTGGATTCTGCAAGTTCCTCCTCCTCTGAATAATGTGTGTGAAGCTGATGGTCTACATATGCAAGCTGAGTATCTCTTTTCTGAAATACTTGGCATCACAAGTATTTCAGGTTGCAAGTTTTTTCAGATTTTGGACTATTTACAGATACATAATTAGGTATCCTGGGGAGATGGATCCTAAATCTGAACACAAAATTCGTTCATGTTTCATCTACACCTTAAACACATAACCTAAAGGGAATTTTATACAAGATTTTCAGTGATTTTGTGCATAAAGCAGTAGTTCATGGTGTGGAATTTTTCATTTGAGGCATCATGTTGGCACTCAAAAAGTTTCAGGTTTACGAGCACTTCACATTTTTTATTTTCGAATTAGGGATGCTCAATTTGTACTTCAACCAATATAATGTGTGATAACAGATTAAATGTAGAATCACATGAAAATCTAGCAGTCTTTTACTAAGTCAAACATAAGAGATTGCAAAGATTCAAAAAATGACATTTTCTTACCCTGTTTTTTATAGTTTTAAAAGACTTAATATAATATTTTAAAAATTCTCTTTTAAAATTTCTAATATAGTATTAATAGGTATAGTCCATAGGCAAGCTCTTCAGTAATTCTCAAGAGTAAACGGAGATCCCAAGACCAAAAAGCTTGAAAAATCACTGGAGTAATCACTGAAATGTTGCCACTCCAACTTTCTATTACTGGTCTGTCTGTCTTGTCAGTTTACCTCTGAAAGCTCCTCAGCCAAAATACTGCAGAGCTGTGAAGTTGAAAGCTTACTTGCAAAAATGACATTTATTTTTTATTGTGTTTTAAAATTGATCTCTGGGGCTTTAGGTTGAAACTTTAGCATGTGGATTTTTTTTCCTCCTGGAAACCTTTTATTTAAGGAATACAAACTTCATGCATTTCATAAATACAACTTTAGGAATATAGTGAAGCTTCGTGGGTGATCCTCCCTGCCTCCCTCCCTCCCTTCCCTCCTTCTTTCCTTTATTTATTTGAAAGGCAGGGAGAGAGATAAAAAAGTCTTCCTTTTCATTCCCCAGTTGGCCACAATGGCCAGAGCCAGGCTGATCAGAAGCTAGAAGCCAGGAGCCTCTTCCAGATCTCCCTCATGGGCACAGGGGCCCAAGGACTTGGGCCATGTTCCACTGCTTTTCCAGGCCATAACAGAGAGCTGGATTGAAAGTGGAGCTGCTGGGATTCTAACTGGTACCCATGTGGGATGCCCACACTGCAAGTGGTGGCTTTATCACTAAGGCACAACACCAGCTCCTGTGGATGTTTCTTATGATTAAAATGTGATCAGGAAATTCCATAGCATTCCCTTTTCTACATGGTTTTCCCCTTCCCTTTGGGAGTTCTGTGTTTCATAGCTGCATTAACTAACTGGTCAGCAGAGGTACTCCAAGCAAACAAAATGGTAACTAGTAAGTCATGTTGACTTTGTTTCCTAGTAATAGACTTTGAGCTGTCTTTAAACAGTAGACTAGCGTGGAGGACTGAATTTATAATTCTTTTTCTATTTTCTATATATGAACCTAAATTAGTGTTTCAATTTTGCTTGTGCAATGATACATTGTTCCTAGGTATTTGAGGAGCAGGAGGTTTTGTTTGTTTTTTGACATTGGAAATATGCCAGTGGTTATCGTTTCTTTTTTTTTAAATATTTATTTATTTACTTGAAAGTCAGAATTAGAGAGAGGAGAGGCAGAGAGAGAGAGAGAGAGAGAGAGAGAAAGAAAGAGGTCTTCCATCTGCTGATTCACTCCCCAGATGGCCACAACAGCCTGAGCTGCGCCAATCTGAAGCCAGGAGCCAGAAGCTTCTTCTGGGTCTCCCACGCGGGTGCAGGAGCCCAAGGACTTGGGCCATCTTCTACTGCATTCCCAGGCCACAGCAGAGAGCTGGATGGGAAGTGGAACAGCCGGGACTCAAACCGGCACCCAAATGGGATGCTGGAACTGCAGGCAGAGGCTTTACCTGCTACACCACAGCGCCGGCCCCTATTGTTTCTTATGTATTTTTTTTTAGTAGTGAAAATGTTCTTGATTTTGAAACTTGTTGAATTTTATATTACCTAAACTCAAAAGTTATAGAAATGATAAATCTCTTAATTTTATTGTTCCTCTGTAGATGTGTGTGGTGGAGAGAGCAGTTTGCTAGCTTTTCATGATTTAAAGTTAAATAGACTGATTTGTTTTAAATGTCACTTTTTATTTTTAAAGATTTATTTATTTATTTGAAAGGCAGAGTTAGAGAGATAGAAGGAGAGACAGAGAGAGAGAGAGATCTTCCATCCACTGATTCATTCCCTAAATGTCTTCATTTGGCCTGGGCCAGGCCAAAGCCAAGATCCAGCTTCTTCTTCCAAGTCTCCCACGCAGTTGCAGGGGTCCAAGGACTTGGACCATCTTCTACTGCTTTCCCAGGCCGTAGCAGAGAGCTAGGTTGGAAGTGGAGCAGCCAGGACTTGAACTGGTGTCCATATGGGATGCTGGCACTGCAGACTACAGCCTTAATCCAAATAGAAATGATTAAATTGGAAATTTTGTAATTAAGCAGATATTAAATGTGTGTGTGCTTGACTCTGGCTATGATGAACAAGAGATACTATAAATTTTGCTACCTTGGCATTTACAGTGTAGTAAGAGACACAGATATTCAAAATCACACAGTGGTGTGAATGTAATGATTAATTATGATGCTCTGTATGAGTGAAATTCACAGTGTGGTATATCAGAGTGGGAAGAGGGCCTTTAAGTGTTTAGGCAAGTTTCTACAAAGAAGTGACATTTATGTGGGACGTGAAGGGTGAATAAGAATTAGCCAGGTTGGGCCCCCAAAGAAGATCCCAGTCACAGGGTGCAACATGCACAGAGTATCCAGAGACAGGCAAGGATGAGGCTAGTTGGAGTGCCTGGAAGAGCCGGATGGTGGGGGCTAAGAAACCAAGGGAACGGCTTATGGTAAGAGCCTAGAGGACTTGGTGGCAAGGTTAGGGAGACGAGCAGAGGGCTTAGAGAACCTCACCTCAGTTCTGACCTCTGCCTCCATCTTCAGGCTTCTTGGTTTTCTGCAGCTTCTCCAAGTTCTCTGTGTTGTGTTCATTCTGGTGTTTCTTTGTGTTCTGAGCTATGCTGTAAGTCCCCAGGACATCATATGCTTGCCTTGGCCACAAGGCCTTTATAGAAGCTGAGAAACTGCCTTTCAAAAAAAAAAAAAAAAAAATGTGTCCTGTCCATGTCTGTCTTTGTCCGTGTCTCCCCCTCTACCCTCAGTGTTCACTCTCTCCCTCTCTCTCAGTACCACTTCCTCAGCTCTCTGGTTCCTTATTCCCATTCAGATGTTGCCTCCTTATAGAAGCTCCTCCACCCTCCAAAAAAACTCACATTGTTTTGTTGGCTGTGTTATCATAATGATGTTTCTTTCTTAATATTAAATTCAGTGTTTAATTAGGCAATCTTTGATGATTATTTGATTGCCACTATAGACTCGGATCTTGTAAGCTCCACAGTTGCATGGACGAATTTGTACATCTTTGTTTAAGTTTCTAATGTGTAGCACGTAGAAGCTCTCAAAGTTTTTGAATGATTGAATTAATGAATGAAAGACTGAGAATTGGCCCATTCATTAAAAATATTTTTGAGGCATCATCAATATGTGTGTTGGTTACATATTTTTATAAAATAAAAAGTACATGTTTTCAAACATATCCAGTGGAAAATTTAAAAAAATTAAAGTTGAATTATTTAATGTTTTGCTAATGATAATGGCATCATATAATTAATGACAATCTTAAGGGACTTAGAATAATGCTTATTATGTATGACAGTAGAGACAAATCTCATTTTGAGATAGTTTTAAATTTTGAGATTGGGAGACTGCTCCGTGCCAGATAGAACTGGGTACCATTACCTTCTGTAGTAGACTGGTTATGGATGTATCTGGTGCTTTCATTAATAACATGTTTAGTCTTTAGTTTCCTTTCAAATTCTTAACTTTTTCATTTGTTTAAGAAGAGAGGAAGACACACACACACACACACACATACACAGAAGAGACAGAGCACCCATCTGCTAGTCCATTCCCCAAGTGCTTACAGTAGCTGGGACTGGGCCCCATCAAAGTCAGCAGCTCCTATCATTTCCCAGGTCTCCCATATGGGTAGCAGGAACTCAGTTACTTGAGCCATTGCAGCCACCTCCCAGGGAATGCCTTAGTTGGAAGGTGGCATCAGGAGCTGGAGCTGGGAACCAACCCAACTACCCCTGTATGGGGCACAAGCCTCTTAACTGATGGCTTACCCACTGAACCAAATGCCTACAGTAATCTCTAATTTTTGTGGTGGTTTTAGAATAGCTGCAATTTGCAGAGGACAGATGTTATTGTAATAAATATATACAATCTATGACTCTGGTTAAATGGGCCTTCAAAACTATAGTAGATGGCTGAACTCTCTAAGCAATTTATGTCCTCTTTTACACAACTCCCACTCTTTCTGAAAGGTGCCTCTTCTACTACATGGTCTTGGGAACCTGAGATAGAGAACAAATAAGGCTTCAGTTGTTTACACTTGGTTAGAGTAAAGCATTTTCATAAAAAGATTTTATCGTTTTCATTCAGAGCTTAAGGAGTTCCTTGCATGACCCTTGGATGCGTGGGCTAGTGCTGAAGACTGCTGTAAAGAGAGAGCAGTGTTAGAGCAGTGCTGGGGGCTGAAGGCACTGCTGACTGACAGTGCTTTCACCAAGTGTCTGCTTTCTTTGCTAGATCATGAGTGGCAGGAGGAGGGGACTGGGTAGGGAGAGGTGGGAGAAGAGTTCACACCGTGGGAAGCAAGCATCATGTTCATATTCAGAGGCACAGTGATGGTGTTGGAGGGGTCAGATTTTGATTGCAAGGGTCCAGAATGAGGAATTTTCATGGTACAAAAAGATCCAAGTGACAATAAAATGGGCTCGCTCAAGTTTCATATGTTTTTCCAAATATAAAAGCATATACATAAAAATCTCCTTTATCTCTCCCCTGCCTTGCTCTTAGAGAAGGGATGGTCTGAAATAGAATCACAGTAAGGAAGAGAAATTGAAATGGGGTGGGGTGATAGGACTGATGGGGATTTGGGGAATGAGCAATCAGACCACCACCAGAAGTTGTGATTGTTGTAAAATGGGTCACAGGGTGACCACTCCCAACAGCTTAGATGGCAGTGGACTCTTGTTCTTGGTATGAGGCCGGAAGAGGAAGGTAGCACACTAACCTGTGCATTAATGCACTTTACTAGTTTTCTTCTTTATTTTACCATCCAGAGAACTGCAGCGCACCAAACTCCTACTATGTTCCTGATATTTTATAGGAATTATTCAAATGGAAAAGTTCTTTGTTATGATCAGAAAATTGAGCTTCTGCCCACATAGTTTAGACTAACACCAAATTTGAAATTTGTATCAAGTATCTTCTCTCTCAGTGGTAGTTTCTCTATTATAGATTTATATGATGTCTTACTTACTCTGTCTTAGTTGTGTCTATCCTTTATAAAATTTGAGAATATGTAGGAATGCATTGCTTTGCCATAGACGGTTTGTAAGTTTTGCTTGTTTTGTTTTCCCACTCTGGGCTCTACTCTCCTTTTAAGAGAGAACTGAGGCTCAAAGGTAATAATTTGGCTTGAATTATTAAGTTGCTTAATATTTTTTAAAAAGATTCATTTGAAAGGCAGAATTACAGAGAGGCTGAGGCAGAGAGAGAGAGTGAGGTCTTCGACCTGCTGGTTCACTCAACAGATGGCTGCAATGGCCTGGGCTGCACTGATCTGAAGCCAGGAGTCAGGGGCTTCTTCCAGATCTCCCATGCAGGTACAGGGGCCCAAGCACTTGGGCCATATTCTGCTGCCTTACCAGGCCATAGCAGAGAGCTGGATCAGAAGTGGAGCAGCCGGGACTTGAACTGGTACCAAAATGAGATGCCAACACTGCAGGCGGTGGCTTTACCCGCTACACCACAATGCCAGTCCCATCAGTTTTTAATTTAATGCAATTTTGCATTCAATATGGTAAGATAATGCAAACAAAATCTTTGAGAAATGCCTCACCTGAGAGCTAAACATTTTCATTTCCTTATTGAGCTCTTCATAAGAGAATAGGCTCAGAGAAAGGAGCCTTAGAGTGACCAATCTGATTACTGCTTTAAGATGATATGTTTAGACCCGTGTTAAGAGGTGTATTTAAGTGTATCAAGGAATAAAGCAATATATATAGTAGGGGGATTTGGAGGCAGGGCCTGAATGGCAGTGTAAAGATGGTATAGTTAATTTGACTTGTTATCCTGTAGTGAGAATTTTTGTTGTACTTATGTTTCATCTTTTCCCTCCGTAGTTGTACAATGGTAGATGGAGTGATGATTCTTCCTGTGCTAATGATGATTGCGTTCCCCTCCCCAAGCATGGAAGGTAAGTGACTCACAGCTATTTGGGTTACGATAAGTATGGTACACATTGTTTTGCTTGCTTTAAAATCTACCCTTTTAAAAATATTTATTTGAGAGGGAGAGAGGGAAAAAGAAGAAGCAAGTGAGAACGTGTGAGATAAATCCCATTTGCTGGTTTACTCCTCAAATGCAAGCAGCAGCCGGGCCTGGGTCAGGAACAAGGAAATCAGTCCCAGTATCCCATGTGGGTGGCAGGGATGCAACCACCCAAGCCATCATCTGCTGCCTCCTAGAATGTGCACCAGCAGGAAGCCAGTATTGGAAGAGGAGTTACAGCCTGTAGCCACAGCTCTGATACAGGATACAGATGACCTGAGTAGTGACTTAACCACTGCATCCAATGCCCGCCCTAGCCCTCCCTTTTTATAATAAATATTTTGTAATAATTTTGAAATGAAATTCTCATGTAACTTATATCAATTTTTACATATACATGATTTTTAAAAATTTAATATAATGCCCTGTTTGAAATAAACACAAGGAGAAATAAAGAGAATTTGTAATTAACAGTAAGACAATTAGTATAAGCAAGTATGATTCTAGTGTACTTGTGCATAAATACACTAGAGGATATAATCAAGTGGTGTGTGCTTATACTTACGTATGTAATAATCTTTGATGTCATTCCAAACAGGTGGGTGCTGGTGTGTTATAGTCGTGATTTAGTTGTCACAGATAGTCTTACCTTCAGGGATTGAATTTTCTGAATTGGTAGAATAAATATTAGTAGAGTCTCACCAAAACAGGTAACTGTGGATTCTTGGTTTATCAAGTACTTATATTTTTAGAAAACTTAGTATATTTTTACAAAACTTAAGAGAATATGAGACATGCTTTGTGTTTCTATGTATCACAGATTTAGGTATCAGGTTCAATTGATTAAACAGGTTATTCATATTTCTAATTCATAAAACTTATGGGGGCATAGGCCATGTGTTAGCCTGTTTGAGTTCTTATAACACAAATACCATAGACGAGGTGGTTTATAAATAACAAACGCTTACTTCTCACACTTCTGGAGGCTGAGAAGTCAAAGTTTAAGGTGTTGGCAGACTCATTGCCCTTTTAGATGGCACCTTCCACTCTCACGGTGGAAGGGGGGCTAACTAGTACCCTGGATTTCTTCTATAAAGGTCCTGTTCCCAATCAGCATTGTGCCTGCCATCTTGATCTAATCACCCCAAAGCTCTACCTCCTGATAAAATAACTTTGAGATTACGGATAGCAGCAGAGTTTTTGAGAGGGAGACACAAACAGATGATAGTGAATTGACTCTTAGCTGGGTGGTATTGTGCAGGCATCAGGGCCTTTGGCCTTTCTGGCCCTTTCTTTCTTTCACATCTCCACCCCAACCCACCTAGTTTCTAAAAGGTTGCTTAGGGATGGTGCTGCCTCTGTTGAAAATCACAAATAGATATGATAATAAAAGGTGCTCATAATTCCCTGCACTGCAGTTGCTTTTAGCATGTTACCTCCTTCTAGAAACATATCACATAACTAGCACATTCTAATGTACTGTGCATTCCTGGTACTTATGGTATGAGTGTCAGTGCTCACAGTGTGATCAGATGGAACAGTAAGACTAATGCCTTTGTTACAGGCTCTTTGGGGTATATTGGCTCACTTTGTATAACTGATGAGTCTCCAAGGAGGCATCTCATTTGGCAAGTTAGTGTAGCCAACAAAAGAAAAATCAGTGCTTAATATACTAGAAATCTGTTTTGTTATATCTGAGTATCAGGCTTACAGAATGTGATCTGTTCTTACCTCCTGCCTGTACCATTGACATATATTATGTATCTCCCTTTTCCTACAATGTGCTGCTAATCACATTAGCACTTGAAATGTGAACAGTGTAAGTTGAGATATGATGTAAGTGTAAATACAAACTGGATTTTGAAGACAATAAGAATGTAAATTTCACATATTTCTTTTCACTACTTTGAGAAAATTCAGAATTGCATATGGTGGCTCACATTTTGTTTCTGTTGGGCAGCACTGTTGTAGACTAATTTAGATCTTTGGAGTCTAGAATCTAAGCAACATTGTAAAAGATATTCCAATAATATGGCAGTTGTGTCAGTTAGTGCCAAGAATGTATGGATAAAGGATCCTGTGTGGCAGTGTTGAAGGAATTAATAAGAAGAAATGGGCTTATATTAAAGCTAGGAAGATTTGATGTGTTAACAGTGGTTTCAACAGCAGGTGATTTTACACTTCAGGGAACACTTGACAGTTTCTGGAGACATTTATAACAGGCAAGTTTCTAGGTTTTTATCCCTTTTTAAATTGCTGAGCAATGTTATTAAAATATCTAAGGAATGTTGGATTAAAGGCCCTCCAAATTTTACACCTTTCCCTAAGTGCCATCTTAGTTCTATATGGTATTAGGCAGATACTTTGGGTTTCAGTTGATATCGTAGATGAACCTGGGTGCAGGTAAGGTAGGAGAAAAGAAAGTGTAAGAGAAACAGAGGTTTAAATATAGTATGGAGTTGGGGAGGGTGGAGTAAGAATGGGGAAGGGAGGAGAGAAAGGGCATTAGCAGAACAATGTTAGCAACCATACCATTGGTTGTTTTGTCCTGCTTTCAGCTCTTAAGCTGTCCAGAGAATTCAGCAAATGACCTCTTAATGCTACAGCGAAGATAAGTAATGAAACCAATTAGTCTGGGCTGAAATGGAAATGGATCGCCACTAAAGTTTTGCTATTTAATATACCACCACTGCTAGGATGGGTACAAGTGTGGAAAAGAGCGCTTCTTACTTTAGTAGCAATAGCTGTTTTTTTTTAAAGCAGGGTATCCAGGGAATGCTTCATCCTAATAGTAATAGTGGTTGCCTTAGTGCTAGTTTCCTCTGTGACTCAACTCTGCTCTCAGTAACATATTCCATGAAAGGGACTTTTGTTTTTACATGTTTACTAGGAATTAAAAAAAAAAAAACACTATAAAACTCTATTTGTAATACCATGGTGCTTCAAACAATTTGTTGGAATATTGGAATTGCAAGAACGGGTATTTTTTATTAACTTTTTGAAGACCCCCCCTTGTACTCAATATGAGGTGTGAAGCACTTGTAAAGTATAGAACACTTAACCTTTAGTGGTAAATAATGGCAGATAATGAAAATCTTTGTGATAGCACTCTAGCTTGTCTGGTGCTGAACTTTACAGACTACTAAATTTACAAGGAAATAGGCCCAGATTTAGTATTTACAGAGCAGTTAAAGAAATTATTAGTTGTACATCAGTGATGCTAGATGATATTCATGGGGCATGCATAACAGATATGTAGAGATTTTCTTCTAATATGTTTTGTTGGGTAGTCTTAGTTATTAAAAAAAGTAAAAATGGGAAAAGTTGTTCATTGGGTGCTAAGTTACAATTAGATCTGAGAAGTAAATTTTGTTATTCTATTACCTAATAGGATGACTATAGATAAGGCATTGTGTATTTTAGAAAAAGTCAAAGGATTTTAGACATTTTCACCATAAAAAATTACAATGTTTGAGGAGACATATACTTTCCCTGATTCGTTATACCATGTGTATATGATTAAAACATCATATGGTACCCCATAAATATGTTTGAGTTTTTGTCTTTTTAAAAAGACAGCTTTTAGCCCCTTGTCCCAAGTATCTTAAATATTGATTAGAAATCGTGATAACATTCATATAATAGGTCCAAAACTGTGATACTGGTTGAGTGTGAGTGAACTGTAGAACATTTCTCAAGTTCTGTGGACCCTAAATGCCTACTGTACTACCTCCCTGATCATTATAGGTAGTATATGTTTAACACTTAATTTGTGCCAGGTGTTGGCCTAACTACATTTGATAGGTCATTTTCCATAAGCATCACAATTATTCAAAAAAAACAGGCCTTTTGGATGTACTTTTCCATTGATGGATGCTCTTGCTGAAGGTGACACAGGCAGCAGGAATGGTGTGCGAGAGTTTCAGTTGTTAGTCATCCTCTTTAAAATTTTGCATTTTGGGGAGGATGTCCTGAGTTGGCTATATCTATCCTCACCTTATGTCTGGTGCGTGCTAGAATCCAGCTGAGTCCAGTCTATTTAAGAGGGTAAGAAGAGGGCTCGTGATAGCAAATGATGAGGCCCTTCATCTGTGTTTTTTGCTGCTCATCTTTCCTACTCGTGATGATTTTCCATGTTCATTATATATACAACTCCAGCTGCAGGAAGAGTTTTATTTGCTCTCGCAGAGAAGAGCACTTGAGTCCTAATTACCTGTATATTCTTTCCTTTCCTTCCCATTAATAAGACTAATCACGCTCTAATACTACTATTATGCCACTGGGCAGAAGGCGGAGCCTGTGTGTTCGTTTTCCTTTTGTCCGCGTATGCATGTGTGGTGAAGGCCATGACACAAATACTTGAAATGGAATATTGCTTCCTTAACTAGTTCCAAGCTTAGACAACCCGCATTTTACTTAATTTGCAAGCCACAGTTAGATTTATTGTAGCAAGGGATGTTGGACTTACGTAGAATCTTGTTGCAAGAGATTTTGGCCGGTTCTACAGAAGATTGTTAGGCCCTGAATTATTTTCTACGTTGACTTGATTTTAGTATTTACAAAGGCATCACCACTCAGACTTTCCAACCCAATTACCCAATGAGGGAAGAAAGGGGATAACTTCAATGGACTTTTTGTTAGGGTCCACAAAGGTGCCCCTCTTTGCCACTGGGTGAAAAATAGAATAAGCCTTTCTTTGAATTTCTCAATTATTGAGAATTCAGGAAGTTCTTGGAGGGCTTGGAGGGGTGAATGAATATAAGAGAAATGTCTTTGTTAAATTTGTTGTTCTCATTCTCATTACTATAATTTATCCCCTTTGTTCAAAGTAAAATTTTTTCTTTGACGAATCATCACAAGTGACATTTAAGGGGACAGTAGGAGAGATGGTGTGTACTGAGCTTCTACAAAAATCTAAAATGTAAATATCCAATGAAACACTTCACTTTTATTTTTTAGCAAGATTTTTGTATTTGAAAGGCAGAGTGAGTGAGGGGGAGGGAAAAGGTAAACTTGGGGCAGGGAAAAGAGGGAGAGAGGAAGGGAGAGATCATCTACCCCCTCTTTTATTCTCCAAATGACCACAACAACCAAGGCTAGGCCAGGCTGGAGCCAGGAGACAGGAACTTCGTTTTGATTTCCCACATGGATAGTCAGGACCCAAGTACATGAGTTATCAGCTGGGAATTTCTGAGGTGCATTATCAGAGAACTGTATGGGAAGCCAAGAGCCAGGACTTGAATCAGTACTTTGATATGCTGACTTTGCAAATGGCAGGCTTAAGCCATTGCACCACAACAGGAGTCCCAAAACTTCACACTTTTAAGGTACTGCTTTCTTATTATCAAATTTTCTTATGTAACAAAGTCATTGTGTATTAACTGGTACAAGATGAGCTGTGAGAAAGCTCCCTTTTAACCTTTCCTTCTTGGGAAATACTTGTTTCAGCTGTGGGTACAGCCACATCCAGTAGACAGTATATGTGGTGGGTGGGTTGCCATAGGGTGTAGGAGGACTTTAAGAATCCAAAGAAAGTCGAGTATTGAACAGATGGGAAAACAAAGTCCAATACCCCAGCTAATGAAATGATTTTCTTGTGGTCAACAGTGGGTGTACAGTACAATGGCTTTTAAGCTTCCTTTTTATTGATTTATTTGAGAGGCAGAGTTATAGACAGAGAGGGGAGAGACAGAGAGAAAGGTCTTCCATCCTCTGGTTCACTTCCCAAATGGCTGAAATGGCTGGAGCTGGGCCGATCTGAAGCCAGGAGCCAGGAGCTTCCTCCAGGTCTTCTATGCTGGTATAGGGGCCTAAGCCCTTGGGATGTTCTGCTGCTTTCCCAGGCCACAGCAGAGAGCTGGATTGGAAGAGGAGCTGCCAGATCATCCATATGGGATGCTGGCACCTTAGGTGAAGGCTTAGCCTTACTATGCCACAGTGCCAGCCCCTTAAGCTTTCTGTAATAGAAGTGGATCTCAAGAGTGTGAGGGCGGATCTCTCTCCAATTGATGGAAAATCTAATGAAACTGGAGGTTTGTAGCATGTCATAGATATAATTTTCATATTAAAAAAAAACAAGGAAAATGAATACATTTAAAAATTAATTTGTAACTCTGAAAATACTGCTAACTGTCTTCTAGAGCATCCCTCTTCAGTCCAGGATGACCTCAGGCAAGCTTCCATAGATAATGATTATTTGTAGCAGTCGTAATTACTCAGATCTCATGTCATTCTAAGATGGCGTAAGACACTGGGCGGAGTGGCTTTCCAACTTCTGACTCACAGCAAGAGACATTTTGAATTAGAACCGGGTGCATATATAGGACACACACACATCTGGAATGAGAATTTCACGAAACAGTAATTACTTTTGCTAAGTTTAATGTGTCCCCATTTCTCCTCTCTTTTATACTATTCAGTGTAATTTTACTTAATGCAGAAAGAAATCTGTCTTGAACCACTGAGCTGATTTCACTCGCCATGAACGGGTGTAGCACATACGAGAAAACAGACACCGCCAGTGTGCTGCCATGGGTTCCCCGCCTAGAATGTCCTGCTGCCTGCAGGAGAAAGTGCTCACAGCAGACCTGAGGTCAGCTGGAATACTCCCCACCAAAGCCACCCTAGCACCTTGTAGTTTTTTACAAGTTCATGTAGCCTGACCATCATCTCTCTCCACGCCAGTGATTTGACAGGAAGAGGGAAGTTTACATTCGCGCCTTCTCAGCCTTGGTCATAACACTGGAACAGCTGCTGTCTGATTCTAATCAGCTGAGTCAGAGCTCGGTGAGCAGGGTGTTTCCTAGAGCCATGGTTAATGCTGCGTCTAATTCTTTGTTGTGGGTTACAGCAGAACATGGACTTTCTGAGGATATTTATATTCTGGGGATGTGGAAGAAGAGAGGGGATAAGAGGAAGAATGAGAAATTCCTCCTGGGGAGGTGGTGGTGAAATTCACTTTAAAGAAAAAACTGATTCTGCCTGTATTTTTTAATTAAATGATGATTTTTGGAGGAGGTTGTGTGGGATGGCCTTTCTTTTTATTCATTTTTTTTTCTCCTGCTTTTTATTTTATCCTCTGGTTTCTAGAACCTACACTGAAGTAGCTGTGAATAAATAAATAGCCAAACGAATAAGACCAGAAAACTCAGGGATTCTTTCTGGAAGGTCATAAAGAATAATAAAAACCTACCCAGAGTCCAGTTTAAAATTTGACACCTAGTGCTTCAGAATGCCATGTGGAACTCACATTTGTGGTTTCTTTACTTTTAATTACCCATCCTTGAACATATGCTTCATAATTTTAATATTTCAAAGGATTAGTATTTTTTTCTTTTTTTAGGATTAGTATTTTTTTAAAAGCTTTAAAAATTCAAGTGATGCTTAATAGTTGTATATAATTTATGTTGTTCAGTGTGGTATTTTGATATATGTACACATTGTATAATGATCAACATTGGATAATTAGCCTATCTACCACCTCTAACCTTTAGCCTTTATGTCAGGAATACATAAAGCCCTCTCTTCTAGCTAGTTTGAAATATATGGTAAATGAGATGGTTTTTGGTGTAGTGGTTAAGACACGTCTTGAGATGACCATATTCCATATTGGAATCTGGTTTGAGTCCTGGCTCTGCTTCTTTTTATTTTTATTTATCTATTTATTTATTTAATAAATAGAATTAGAGAGAGAGACAGACAGAGAGAAAGGTCTTCCTTCCGTTGGCTCACCCCTCAAATGGCCACTATGGCCGGCGCTGTGCTGATCCGAAGCCAGGAGCCAGGTTCTTCTTCCTTGTCTCCCATGCGGGTGCAGGGCCCAAGCACTTGGGCCATCCTCCACTGCCTTCCCGGGCCACAGCAGAGAGCTGAAATGGAAGAGGAGCAACCGGGACTAGAACCTGGCGCCCATATGGGATGCCAGTGCCACAGATAGAGGATTAACCAACTGAGCCACGGCGCTGGCCCTCTGGTTCTGCTTTTAATTCTAGCTTCCTGTTCTTAGCACCATAGGAAGTAGCAGATGATGTCTCAAGTTCTTGGGTCCCTGCTACCCATGCAGAAGACCTGGATGGAGTTCTGGGCTCTTGGCCCAGCCTTAGCTATTGGGGGCATTTGAGGAAAGAACCTGCAAATGGGAGATATCTCTTTGTTTCTGTCTCATTCTCTCTGTCTCTCTTTCAAACAATTTTTTAAAAAGTAAATAAATAAAAAATTTTAAAATATGCAACAAATTATTGTTAACTCTATGTACACTATAGTGCTATAGAACACAAACTTAATCCTCCTAGCTATCTATATTTTTGGATCTGTTAGCAACTCTTCTTTATCACCCACTTTCTCCAAGTTGAAATTTTAAAAATATTTACTTATTTGAGAGAGAGGAGAAGAGAAAGAGCAAGTATGTTCCTATCTGCTGGTTCACTCCTCAAGTGTCTGCAGTAGGCTGGGGGAGGGAGGTGGCAAAGCTGGGAGATAAGAACTTAATCCAGGTTTCCAATGGGGGTGGCATGAACCCAGTCACTTGAGCCCTCACTGTTGTCTCTCAGAGTCTTCATTAATAGGAAGCTGGGACCAGAAATCATGTTGTTTCCCTCTAACATGGAATGGGATGTCTTAACTAGTATCTCAGCCACTAGGCTAAATACCTGCCTCAGGATAATTTTTGATAGTCAAATATTGCTATTCAGAGTCAGTGTCTTCTGAAGAGAAGGTTCTTGGTTGTCTGTTGGAATTGAACCTTTCTCAGGAAAGAGCAAAGCCAGCCAGCATCATTAGCTGTATCCTTTGTGCTGTGTGTCGGTATGTTACTTCACCTTTCTGAGCGTGGGATGCACAGTGTGATGGAGATGATAATAGCACTCAGCTTGTTTTGAAGAGTCAGGGGAATACATGCAGCATGATGGGCAAGTAGTGAGCCCTGGACATTCTCCCACTGGAGCCCAGGACTTGGTGATATTACTCATTTTATCCTAAAGCATCCACAAAAGTGTGTGCTGTGTAGTCAGTGCTCAATAGATAGTTGACAAATGAATAAATAATGTTGGCTACATTAATAATTATCATAATACACATCAATAATATTACAAGAGACTGTGGGACTGGTCTGAACCGAGGAGGCAATAGGAGAACACATACTCCTTTTCAAATAATTTATTCTGAGTTTGAGAAAAAAGACCCAGTTATAATAAGATCTCACATTCTTTTACATTTTTTCAAAGATAAATTACGGTGGGGACCAGTTGACAGCATTGGTAGACCCTGGCCATGTAAACAAAATGCATTAGTCTGTGTTTTCAGACTTTAATGAAATACCTGCGGTTGGGTAACTTGATAAAGAAAAGCGGTGTAATTTGCTCACAGTTTTGGAGGCTGAAAGTTCAAGATCAGGCAGCCTTGTGTGTTCAGCTCCTGATGATGGCCAAGTGACTGACAGCAAGTGTGAGAGGGAGAGAGCACATCTTAAAACAGGAAGCCAAAGTGCAGTCCAGGGGTCCGACTTGCTCTCTGAACTACTTGTCCTTCTGAGAGCTCAGGGGTCCTACAAGAGCCATCTTGATCCCTTTTGAGGGCACTTCCCCACCTCTTAAAGGTCTCACCGCTGCAACAGCTCCACACTGAGCACCAAGACTCAGCTTTGGGGAGCAACCTGCATCCAAACCACAGCACATAAATAACAAAAGGTTCCTGCTGTCAAAGTCAGGTGAATACCTTCCTTACAGGAAGGGTCTTCATCTCACACAGGGCTGGGACTGGTGATGAAAATCTGGGGAGGCAGAGTGTGAAAGACCGAGTTACTGAGAGAGAGGTCTTCCATCTGCTGGTTCACGCCCCAAATGGCCACGATGGCTGGAACTGAGGTGATCCGAAGCCAGAGGCAGGAGCTTCTTCTGGGTCTCCCACATGGGTGCAGGGGCCCAAACCCTTGGGCCATCTTCCATTGCTTTCCCAGGTGCACTAGCAGGGAGCTGGATTGGAAGTACAGCAGCTGGGACTCCAACCAGCACCCGTATGAGATGCTAGCGCTCTAGGTTGGGGCTTTAACCCGCTGAGCCACAGCGCTGGCCCCCCCAGAGGCAGAGTTTTGGAAGATAGAAAGGCATTAGGCCAACAAAGGAAGGACTATGAAAGACGTTTTAGGCAGGAGAAGGGTGGAGCTCAAAGAAATGAGACTGTGAGGATGTCAAGTCCTGAGAAGGGAGTAGAGCCTGTAATTATGGCAGAGCCTGTGCCTAAGGTGTTTGTCTTGTACCCTGAAGACAGTGGAGAGCTATGAAAGATTTAGGAGAGATACTTCCTGTGTTTTGAAAGAGTGGTGGAATGGAAGTGGATTATATGTTATGGCAGCATTTGAACTACAGGGGTGAGAAAACTAGTGCTTCTGCATTTTCATAGGCATCCCAACCAAAGCAACTCACCGACAACACATAAAACAGAAACAAAACATGAGTTTGAAGAGTAGAACTTTATTACAGGTAGTCCACAAATAGTAATAACAGTAATAAAATAACAATAATATAATATTCCACAACTAATTTTTTTAATGAAAACAGAAGCCTGGGCTACTGATTTTTCTAGCAACTTTTTCAAGACCTATAAATCCTCTGGCTGGCCCTTTGTTCCTGTGTTGCCATGGAGTGTCAATAAGCCTAGCTCAGAATAACCCAGGCCATGAAATGAGAGGTACAGCTTGCTCACTGGCATGTTGGCTGGCCAGGTTACACTGTTTTCATTACTCCCGTCTTGGGAGGAGCACAGGGCAGCTGGTTGTCCTGGCAGCTGTGAAAGGTGTATGTCTCTTGGCTGCCTAGAATTTGAAATGTAACCAAAACTTGTCTGCCTACTGAGCGTGTGCAGCTCCTGATTGCGCTGATAGCCACTGAAAATAGCTCACTGAGCACCTGTCTCTTGTACACCAGTCCCTGGCCAACTGCCATTTAGGACAATGTAGACTCATTTGGTGGAAAGGTGAGGTGCTGAGCAGACTTTAATGGCTTTTAGGAAGATCTTGGGAATTGCAGTCCTGCTTAAAAGGAAGGGAAAAAAAAGCAATTGGATTCTGAGCTGTTATTTGGGAGTGCTGTGGTAAATGGATGGCCACAGTGCCTTGGTGTCTACAACATGTGTCTGAAGACCCCATATAGTTCTGTTTTCTCAAACAGTGGTCTAACAGATTTAAGAGGTCTGAGTTTTCTTTTAGAGGGCAAGGCTTTCCTAAAAACTTCCTGGGTGTATCCATTCATGGCTTATGCTGCTGCAGCTTTAGGAAGGGAAGAAAATGAGCTACATGATGTAATTTCATTATATTCCTGCTCTCAGATCCCCAGTGATTGTCAGTCGCTCATTTCTAAAAAGTGTGTCTTTGTTAGATTATTATTTCCCAGTGGCCCAAATGTGGGCACATGAAGAGTCACAGAATAGAATTGCAGCATGGTAGGAGCTGCCTGTTCCCCATTGGGACTCCTTCCATTTCCTTCTGGGCTTTCATCTCTTTAGCAGGCTTGCCGTTGTTGGCTTGACTCGGCACGCCAAAGTGGATGGAAGCAGCCTCTGGAAGGAAATACTTCTGAAGTGACTGGTGGCATTCAAGCTACTATTTAAAAGTGACCCTTCATAGATACTTGGGTTATCTTTAGGCCGTCAGTGATCTGCAGGCACAGAAGCCAAGGGGAATCTTTGGAAACTTTTGCCCGTTGCTCTTGCCTGGGTTTGTGTTTAGATTTTCTTGCTCTCCAGCCAGTGGCCTCGTGACACATCTCAGATTTAGCTAGCTTTCTTCTGCCACGGTCCAAAATTATTGTGGAAGCTGGGAGTGGTTTACCATGGCAGAGACTGAGGGGGAGGGAGGGATTGTGTGTTTGAGAAGCCAGTTCTGGTTCACAGCACTGAAAAGAGCCTTTCTCTTTCTGTCTGGAGTGTAGGCACCTGGAGCTGTTTTGTGGTTCAGGTTAAAAAAGGATAAGCCCCAGATGGCCCAAACTCAACCATCTCACGGTGCCTAAAGGATCTTTTTCTATGACTAATAAGCCAACCATCTTAAATGTGTTGAGTTTGGTGGTTAATGAACTGTTTTGGACTATATTAATTCGACTGATAGGGAAAAGAAGATTATATGAAACAAACATAGTTACAAAGGCTGGCATACAGATGCACAAGACTTGTGTTCATGGGATTGAAGACATGGAGCTCTTTTTCTCATGAACCTTTTATGGAAATCTAGATTTGATAGGGCCTTGGGAAATCAATGGAGAAACTGAGAGATTGGGAAGTAGTAATATCAGAGATTTATGCTCTCTCCCCCAAGTTTTTAGCCTTTTTTGTTTTTTAAAATCTTTCCTGGAGGATGAGAAGAAAGTAGCCTAGAAGTTTCTGTGTCCCCTCTGTAAATTCCTCAAGAGTTTGGTAAGATAGGGAGTTAGAGAGGGGAAATTTAACAAGTTGAGGACATTTTCATCTCTATTGTTGGGTACCATAATGCCCAGAGGCTACATTCCAAAACTGTTGTTAAACAAATTGAGTCCTGCCCAACTTTTGAAGGGCTTATCTATGTTGGTTAAAACTTATGGAAAAGATTCAGGGTGCCATAGAGGCTGATGGTAACTAGAGCCAACAGTGGGCACCTTGGAGGATCTTGGTCCCTGAGTCCCAAAGAAAAAGGTGAAATAGAGAGAGATGCAGGGGTGGAGGGAGGCACTGGAGCCACACAGTGGTTTCTTCTCTTTTGTTCTGTCCAGTATAGTGCTGGTTGCCTAAGGCTTCCGGTAAAACCAAAAATCTTAGTTTAGAGCCCAGGTAGGACATCCTCAAGGGAATTGCCTGTCCTTGTCAGCCCAAGGGCTGGGGATGGGGGAGAACGAGAAATGAGTCCACAGAGCCCACACTTCTTCCTGGACTGTGGAGAGAGCTTCCAGCCTGAGACTTCAGTACATGGACGGCATATCAGGCTAACAATGATTAACCTCTCTGAGGTATTTGTAATTCACTGTGAGTAGCTTGTTTCCCTCTTCTTACAGGCAGTGGGTACTTGCTGTTACTCTGCCTATACCTGGACCTTCAGTCAGATATGGGCATTGCATATATGGAGAGGAGAGTATATTATCTGGTCTATTAAAGTATTCCTCAGTAGGTAATTTCTGTTGGGCCTTGTGATCATTTGTTTCTTTAAAGCAGAAATCCAAAAAGTTTGAATGCAGAATGAAGAAAGAGGTCATTATTTTCTCCCTGTATTAAGCAGTTGCTTCATAGACATGGTGTGTATGTTAAAGCCAAGTCTTTGCTGCCTTCAGGGAGTCATAAGAAGTGTGGAAAAGACAGACCAATATTGTCTTAGGTCATTACCCCACAATATTCTTTAATTTGTTAGTCACTTGAACACAGGCTGAGATTCTGGCTTGGAAATAGAAGGTGTGGCTGCTGCAATAGGCTTAATTTACAGGGATTATTTCAGAGACAAGGAGTCAGCCCAGACACAAAATAAACAGATGGCATTCTTTTTCTCTCTCTCTCTCTTAGCTTCATCAGTTCAATGCAGGATGACTTAGGAATCCTTATCACCTTCAGCAAAGCAAGAGGGGAAAATGATGTAATTCACTCTTCCCCACTCCCTGCTGAAAGCACCATTATTTCACTGATAGGGGAAAAAAAGCAAAGACCAGTTCAGCTTATTCTCTGCCAGGAAGCCCAGTCTTCACTGATGGCTCTAAACTGGTGTTGGAGGCACTCACTGTGTCTGACGGGCTGGTCAGCAGAACAGCACAAGTCTTCAGAAAGCTGCCCAAGACAGGACCTCTCATAAAAGTCCAGCCATTCATTAATGTACAGCATTTTTTTTTTTTTTAATGTTAGGAGCTCTTATAGTTTACTTCTTCTTCTTCTTCTTTTTTTTTCTTAACAAGCAAGAAACTTACCATCCCACCCAAAGCACTAATTTTCGACACTTGGGAGCCTGAGTAGTGAACAGTCGTGAGGGTACGGCGGGCGAGTTCCTCTAGGAAGAAATGGTTTGTACAGACATGCCGCTCAGTGACTAAGCCTTGCCTTAAGATCTCTGCTGACATTTAAAGACTTTATGGGCTCAGTCTGCTCTGAAAACCAGCATCAGGTCTCTTCCCACCTCTAAATCCTTTCTGTGAAAAGAAGATTCATGCCGCAGCAAACACTCATCAGGCTTGTCCTCCGGCCAAGTTCTGAAGCCATGGCGGGGTGGCAGCGGTGAGCCAAGTGCCTACCCTCTGAGTGAGGGGCTTGACTTTGAACAGCCGTACAGACACACGGGTGCGGGTGTCTAAATGGGGGCTCCTACTTTAAATTTGGGAGTTTGAGGAAATAAAGCATAGGAGGAAATCTGCTTGGTAGAGAGACACCAACTAAACCAATGGGGTGCTGGCAGGTAGGAAGGCAAATCTTCATTGTGAAGGCAATTCTCCTCTGAAAGAAGCCATCCAAGAATTTCCACAAGCTTGGGAAGAGCCTGGACAGCAGGCAGGGACCCCATCAACCAGGACGTGTAGGCCAGGGTAACTACTCAAAGCCAGAGAGAATTAGAGTTGTGCAAACGAATGAATGGGGAGACCATTTGTTGAGTTAGGAAATCCTGAGGACGAACACATGTGGACGAATGCAGTCACAAATTCAACGTCTTGGAGATTTTTGTTGTCGTTATTCTAGTTTAGTGGCATCTTGTTTGAATATTCGTGTTCTCTCACATAACTCCTGCAATACATTTTCTTTTTGGCTTTACAATTTTACTAAGTATCAATGTGTTTGATCAAACAAAAAAAAGATGATTTGTGTTGGCTCAATGAGGATTTCACAATGAGCGCTTATTTAGGCACTTGGTATATTCATCCCTCAGCCTATAGCCTGCCTTCTTGCCAGAGGATCAAATGCCCTTCACTGGGCATTCCGGATGGACCTTTGTGTTTCTGTCTTAGGAGCAGGCTTGCTGGCAGGGAAGTCTGGCATTGCAGCATCCTTCGTTAAGCCTTTGTTTAATGCCAGAGATCTCAAAAGCTTGCAGTCTGGAGAGTTGCCAAAGTGTGCTCCTGGGTTAGGAGACGACGGAAGGAGTGCCTTAATCTATAAACTTAATATAAGTTACCATTGCACAGGAGCCAAGCATGTAGATTGTTGGAAGGAGTCCAGGGATGTTTGGAGTTCCTTTTTCAGCCCATACAAATTCTGAGCTCTCGGACGTTTATAATTACGGCCTAATTGCTGCATTATTATTTGTTCTACCTTGAAGTGCGTTTGAAAAAAAATTCAGCCTGTTTCTTTTGCTGACCTTTAGGGTGTGTGATAGCTATGGGCTGGTTTACTCCTAGATTGTCATTTATCTTTTCTGTCAAAGACCTTCGTGTAGGAAATGTGAGTGTTTGTGCACCATTGAGAATGATAATCAGTTTAAATGCTTTAACACGTTACACAGTGCATGTCTGGGCGAGTGGGGGCTAAACACATCCATGGTATTTTGTGCCTAGATTGCTAAAGCTCCCCTTGTACATAAATAGCAATATTTTTACTATGAAATACAAGATTATCACAAACCATGAACTGTCTTGGAGAGTCTGCACTTCTCTTTGCTCTGCCTTTTCCTCTGCCAGTCTAGGATTAGACTCAGAGTAGGTGTGTCCAGATGGTGAGCTAAATATCACTCAGAAGAAGAAAAAAAATCTTAAAGATCTGGCCCTGCTGAACTCCTGGGATTCCCAGCCTGCACCTCTGGGTTGTGGAGCCAGCCTGGATCCTCGCCAGTGGTACTGGTCTGCTGGAGGCAGCCTCCGCTTGTGGTCAGAACTCCCTCTGTTCCCAGCCGCTAGTGCCTGGGTTTTCACACAGCTCAGATTCTGGTGACACGAAGGGCAGACTGTGGCAGCCATAACACTGAGTAATGCCGGGAGGTGCCTTGTAGAGCAGACAACGTGGGTGAGTGCTCAAGAGAGGCAATACCTCTAGCTTGACATTCAAATGACTGAATTATTTAAATGAATGTCAATTAGGTGGAGTAGACTGGCTGCCTTCTGCCAGGGCACTTGCTGGTTATTTGCACAGGCAGGTGTAGAATGCTCACATCAGAAACGGTGCTTCCTGTTGGAGCTGTTGGACTCAGTTACAGGGATGTCATTGTCCGTTCCTTGGTGTCCTTTCGTATCATGGTCTGCCAGACTCAGGGGCCACACCTGTGGCCTTTAGATGGGTTTTGTGATCATTCTCTGCCCCAGCCATCCTGCCCACAGGTCCACACACGTTACGGTTATTCCCAACTGCAACGAGACTGAAAAAGTGAGTCATGGACATTTTGAGGCCTGCCGTATTCCTAAGAGTTGTGGATTCTGAGATCTGAGAACACTGCTGTCTCGCTTTTAACCTTCTCTGTGAAGGTAGTAATCCTAGCTCAGAAAATCTTTTTGGCATCTCTTTGAACTAATCCACTCTGTCCGACTGAAATTGCCAAAGTGGCATTTAATCAATGTGGCTGTGTTTATGTGTGGTAATTCATATCTTTTAATAAATTCCCGATCTTCCTTTACAGTTGAGTGTATACAAAATTAAAAACACGAGAGAGTCTGCTATTAGTTTTATGGGAATGTACAAACTGTAAAGATTTAGTATTGGGTGAGGGGAAAATAGGAAAAAGAAGTTGGAGAAGGTTTTACTCTTTTTTCATTAGCTAACTACTGGACTCAGCTCATATCAGTTCTCAAGTTAATTATTACATATCGCTAACAGCAGTTCCCTGCCTGTTTTCTGTTTCTCGATTGTGGAGGGTGAAAACAATGAAAACCCTGCTTTCTGACATCTTGACTGAAAAGGGTCACCAACTTGGAGTTAGTCCTCAGGCCCTGGTCATCTGTAAGCACCTCCCAAAAGTATTCAGAAGGCTCAGAGGAAGTGTTCAATGAAGGAATGGATCCTTGTTCATTAGTTTAGGATCCGTAGGGTTAAGATCGGATGTAGATCGATACTGCCTTAGGCCTATGTACCCTACAGAGTTGGGCATATAGTGAGTTGAGTTTCACTGAAGGTGGTACTTGCTTGAGGCTGCTCATTTCTGTCAGGATTCTTTAGGTTACTCTCCACACATCTGTCAGCCTACCTATGCATCTGTCATGAACTAGAGGCCTTGGAAAAGCAGTGTCCCTTCTTGCCTGTCTGGACTCAGACTTTGGGCTGAAACTTCAAGCACAGAGTTCATTCTGAAAGCATGTTAGAGACATTATTTTATATTTTAAACACTTAACACTTTTCCTTAGAGTCACAAGTATCATTAGTTCTTGGATGTCCTTGGACCGTCTCTTTCTATAGGATCAGTGTTACGTGGGCCTGTGCAGTCTCGGGGTAGGACTTGTTTGCTGCTGCTGTTCCTGGTGGACCTTTGGTGCAGCAAGTTGAATAAATCATTCCCCTCAGTCCACTCTCATTGCATGAACAGCTGCTCTCCTAGTTTATTTTCATTTTGCCCCCTCGAACCCAACACTGAACCCCCAAGTCCCAGCTCAGCATCAGCGAGCACATATCTTTTGATCTGTAAGGTATATCTCCTTGGATATCTGTGGCCTTTTAAAAATATTAGGAGTTTCAAAATATATGTTTGGGTTTCAGGTTTAGATCCATTGTATTATTTCACTTTTGAAATATAGTCTTTTTAATTCTCTGCTGAGGATCACAAACAAATCACCAGGACACCATTGGCACCGTGGGCTCTGCCCCTCACCCTACTCAGCCGTTTCCGTCCCAAGATCATCACCTGCTGTGCAGCATAGTTGGCAGCGCTCAGCCCAGCTTGGTGCCATTCAAGAGTGACAAGCATGTCTAGACTCCCTAGAAATATTATCTTTCAACTGTCTTTTGGCAAGTGTAAACTTTTTGCTAGATTATATCAGCAAATATATGTGTTTCTTCTCATAGACATAGATTGGTGCTGGAATTGCTCTTGGATTTCTCTAGGCAGAAAACGTAAAGACTATCTCTTTGCTAATTAAAATGTTTGCTCATTAAAGATGTCTGAGGGCTCTCGATTCTCAGGGGTGAGGCTGGTGACACACATAGCACTGGCAGTGGCTATTTCGGATTTTCGGCTTTCAGGCCCGTCTTTACTTTTGGAAGAGCCCCTTGTGGTTTTCAAAAGAACTAGCAAGTCAATTATAAATAGAAGGCTTGTGTCTGTGTGTCTGCTTGCACTTGCTCTGTGGGATGAGGCACCCACATGACAGTGGGCAGTGAACTATTTTTCCGCTTCTTTGAAGAGGGAAGAAAGATGAAGAATGCTCTTCTCTTTTTTGAGATAACCCACATCTCTACACACGCCCACACAAATCTGTGTAAATGAACCTGACATTTTCAAAGACCTTACCTGAAGGTCTTCTCTTGAAAGCACAGCCCCCTGACCTGTTATTTTAAGAAAGAAGCGGCTGTCTCGCAGACCCACCAGTGAGCGCGGTTCAAGGATTAGAAGGCCGCCTCTCTGGGCCGTGGACCTTCAGAGGGAGTTCTGGAAGCTGGATTTCCTTATATGAGCAGGGCTGTGCTGAAAGCAGCCTCAGCTAACTAATCATGGGCCTCTAGGACTTGGCTGTTTACATTCTGTCTTCTTCACTTTCCTTCGTCGCTGCTAGAAACTGTTGGGACCAGCAAGTCTGAACTAATCATTTCAACAGCAGAGGGGGCAAAGAGTGCTGTGACAAATGGAACTGCAAATAAGTGTTTTGAGAAAGAGGCAATTAGGAGGTCTGATTAGGTATGCTTCCCTGATGATATGTTTCTGCCTCTCTTTCCATTGCACCTTGCACTCACCAGGTGTGAACTCTCCCTTTGGTCCTATCTGTTACTTATTGTTCAAGCTTTGTTTTGTTCCCTTTGTCTCTTTCTACTCTCATTGTGGATGTTGGGTGCCAGGTCTTTTCCTGCCAATTGAAAATGCTTTAAGAAGCTAATTCCCATTATGATCAGCATCAAAACCTCAATGTTACCACTGTTGAAGTTAGTCTAGGCATATAGCTGGAAATATTGAGAACACGATTTGTAATTATAGGTCATGCATCTCTTCATATGAACTCTTTATTAATGTATTTCTGAAGCAGTCAGGTTCTGAAATAGGGACATCAGCCTTCCCTGTTGCACTAGTTGATGCAAATTTGTACGGAGCTAGCAGGAAGTGATATTAGCAGCCGCCATATATTTAGGAGCCATCTTTTTCTATAAAATAAATATAATGAACACAATAATCCAATAAAGCATTTTCTTTTGATGAAAGAATTGGGATCTTAGAGTCCAGTAAGCCAAAGGTAGTGGGGAAAACATGGTACAGAAACTCATTTATAGAAGTTTGTGAATAGGCAATAACGACACTTTGGCCTGGTGTGCTTTAAAAGAGTACATAGCCTGTGTAAATGCAATAATAGAGAAGTGGCTATTATTTAGTGGCTTTTCAAGTGACAAGGTCACAGACTGTGTGCATCAAGGTCATTGGCTACGACATTCTGTTCAGTGAATCTGTTGGGAATGGTCATGGAGATACTGCTACTCCCTCATTGGGGGTGAAACACATAAAGTGATTTTTCCCCCCCTTCCTCTCCCTTTTTTCAGATGAGAAGCCCAAGGTCAACCACAAACTCTACATGTGTGTATGTGAAGGTCTCTCCTGTGGGAGTGAGGACCACTGTGAAGGCCAGCAGTGCTTCTCCTCATTAAGTATCAACGATGGCTTCCACGTCTACCAGAAAGGCTGCTTCCAGGTCTACGAGCAGGGCAAGATGACCTGCAAGACGCCGCCATCACCAGGCCAGGCTGTGGAGTGCTGCCAAGGGGACTGGTGTAACAGGAACATCACGGCCCAGCTGCCCACTAAAGGTTCCCATTGACTTTTCTATTTCTAGATCATGGGGTTTTATCAAAGTTGCTGATTCCATGTCTGTTAGAGACCTAAGTGGCCCCAAGACTTGATAGAGACTCTTTGAGCTGTGGGTGATGAGAGGAGGAAGGTAGCTGTAGGTGAGGCAGAGAAAACCCTGGCCTGTTGGCAACTGAAAGGAGGGTGGACATTTTAGAGAAAGATGGAAAGGCCTTGTCCACTCTGGGGATGGCTTGCCTGACCAGTTCTCTAATGGTTGCCAAGAACAGGTGATCACCTCCTCGCATGTTTTTCTGTTAAGGGACTATATTTTTGTTCATAATTTTTGAAATAATTCTAGTTTAGAAATAATCATCTCTAAGTCACTGTGTTGGAAGAAACATGGCATACGAGGCTGCTGGCTCAATGGAATGCCTTTCCTCCTTGATGAGGAAGGAGCCACAAAAAGGCTCAGTGACCTCTCTTCTCAGATCGGATTCCCAGTCTTCTATTGCTGAAACTACAAGTTGGATGAGATCTTGCATGAATCCTGTAGTTTATGTGGATTTTTCTCTCTATTGCATTTAATATGGAATCCATAGTCTATGAAAATCAATTCTGCTGTGAAACTATTTCCCCCTAAAATGAGCCCTAAATTGCTGGCTCAGAGTCCTTGCAGGCTTATATAGATTGTCTCCAAGTCAGAAGTATACCGTTAATATTCCAGGGGTCTTCAGAAAGCTCATGGGAAATGTGTATTATGAAAAAAATGTGCATGGATTTCAAAATTTTTTTCACCCTAATAAGCTTACCTTTTAATTTCATTTTCCACAAACTTTTTGAGATATAATGTTATTTAATTTTGCACCTGAAAGAAGAAAGAAACCAAAAATTTGAATAGGGAAGGCCACTGGGAGCATTCATTGCAAGAAACGTCAACCAGCAAGAGATCAGGAAGGAAAATGGAAAGCTGATACTGGGTCCCATTATAGCAATTCTGAATTTATGGTGATGGCTTTAAGACATAAGGGAAGGATAAATTCTCATAAACAAAATAGGGTTGCATAGTTAAAGAAATTTTAGAAAAGAGAAATCAAGTACTTAAATGTTAACACTAAAAGGGCAGTTGATAAAATAAATTTGACTCATACTTGGTGAGTAAAATTTTTATTAATTGAGTGGACATGAAAAAGTATCTTCATTCATATGCAAATTAGGATGTCAATAATATGATGTTGTTAATCTGCAGAAAACTCTGCCATGCCCTAGGTTTTAATAGAAGATTTATTTTCTTTTTTTAAGGGATTTCTAATCTCACTAAGGAGGCCATATATTAATCATTCAGTGTTGTATTTAATTAGTTTATACTTCACCATAGAAATGCCATAGGTCATGGCATAACATGAATGCCAAGTCATTGGCTTGGGAAGTCAAAGGAATGCATAAAGGAAGTTGGGCTCGAGATTGGATTGCTGAAAGGGCCAGGAACAAGGAGGCGAGTAAGGCATGTGTAGAGAAGAACAGTGCTTGGGGACATGATGTTGTGAAGGAGTCTGAAATTCAGAGGTGATTATTATTTTGGTAGCCTTTGGTTATGAACCTTCACGATCCAATCCAGGAACTTTGTTTTAACTCACCAGGCAAGTAGAAAGACTTTGTGACTATTTGTTCAAGTGATAGTTGAAGTCTTTCACTAATACACAGTGTTTGAATGGGTAATGTAATAATGTCGGAATGAGAGAGTGAGTCAGTGAATGGGTATGTGAATCGGGGAGTAAACATACAGGTGAATGAATGGGTTTTTAGGCAGAAATCGTGATGTGGAAAGATCAATGAGAATTTTAGCAGTAGACATCTAAGAATATTAAAGAGAAGGACCACAGATGGAGTAATTTGGTTTTAACTCAGCACTTTCTCATGAAGATATTACAGTGTAGTATCTGTCTGTAAGGGCTTGGTGATAAAATATCTTTACATATCAAAATCAAGTTAATAAGAGTAATATCAGAGATTTGTACAGTACTTTATATTTTAAAAGCACTTTGACATACATACATTAATATAGTTGATTCTCAGTGGAGTTTTTTCAAACTCTAGTTGTGCCTTATTGGATGATAGTTGAAATGGCTGGGCCATTGCCAGGTATTAGGAGTATTTTAGTTTTAACACTGTGTGGTTTGTGAGGCTGTGTGCTTAGGATCAGGAGCTAACTGTTAGGGTTATTTGTTATGCCAAATAATAAAGAAACAGGGATCTTTACAGCCAATTACTCTGTTCTCCCCCTACTGCAGGGAAGTCATTTTCTGGAACACAGAATTTCCACCTGGAGGTTGGCCTCATCATTCTCTCTGTAGTGTTCGCAGTATGCCTTCTAGCTTGTCTCCTGGGAGTTGCTCTTCGAAAATTTAAAAGGCGCAACCAAGAACGCCTCAATCCTCGAGATGTGGAGTATGGCACCATTGAAGGACTCATCACCACCAATGTTGGCGACAGCACTTTAGCAGTGAGTTTAACCCCACAGAGAATCCTAAGTGTAACCCAAATGACTCTAGACCCTTCATCTCAGTCATGAAAATCTAATTGGTAAGGGATTGGACCATGCACATGTGTACTGTTGGTTAGTTATGCCCTAAACAAACATATGCTGACACCTGTTTAGTTTCCCATACATAAGAACAGCAAAAAGAGTACTTAGCAAAAAAGAGTACTTTTTTAAAGAAAGCACCTTTTGCTTAATCTTAAAAATCAGTTTCCCTTCTAGATTATTTCAACAGCCTATAATTTAAGACTTTAAAACTTGACATCCAAAAAAAGCAGCCATTACGTTTTTCATGCTCCTGTGCTGCCCCCTGGTGGACTACAGTCATTTGGCCGAACTAGTGCCGTCCAATAGAAATGTGTGTACACGACATCTGTAATTTTAAATTAAAAAAATTTTTTTTAAGTAGTCACCTTAAACAAACCAAGTATTAAAAAAGATGGAATTCATTTTAATAATACTTATAATTTTTATCATTTAAACATACAGTAAAAATTATTAGATTTTTACATTCTTTGAACCGAAAGTTTTCAAATCTTGGGTATATTTTACACTTGAGCATGTATCAGTTCAGACTAGCCATAGCTTACTCATTCAGTGGCATCCTGTGACTAATGACGACTCTCTTGGTGAAGCCATTGCATTTTAGCATTTTAGAGTTATTCTGTATACTTTATGGTAATTCATATTAGTAAGTGACTGTCTTCCTTTGTTGACTTTTTAAAATTGCCAAGTGTTAATTTTAAAGAAAATTAAAGTGGGAAGTAGGAATCACTTGGTACAAATAGAAGGTTACTATAGATGGTAATAGAAAGAAAATAACAATCTACACGGATCCTAACTTGAGTTTGATGCCAATTCTGAAAAAAGCAAAGGTCTGTGGTACAGGGGTGTGAAAGACATGCTGATACCAAATCAGGACTCTTTCCTTGTCATAATCTGATGAGTCGAAAGACAGGCAAGGTAATGACTTTCTAATATGATTCAATGTTATTTAATGCTATACCCATATATCATCCCAAATTATCTTGTATTAAGTCTTGTTCTGCTTGATGATGAATTTACAGCATCCTGGTGGTTCCCCAGTTAAATCTACCCTGTAACTTCCTTTTGGCTTAAGAAGACACCTGTCACCAGTGGCCATCTTGGTACTCAGGTGCTGTACCTGGGCAGCTGCAGGACCCCCCTAGTGAGTTGTCAGGACATTTGGTGGTGGCTGACATAGGCTGGTAAACATTCCAGCCTACCACCTGCCCCAACTCTGGGCTACCAGTGTGATGCACTTTTTGGTATGAAAAGGTGTGAAGTGACCTTGTGTAGCTTCCTGTTACTCCTACTTGAACGTTAGTACCGTGGAACTGGGGGAGGAGAGGATAGAAGGGTATTCTGTCTTGAAAAGTAGAGAAATACAATATTTTGTTAGAAATACACTTCACAACCTATTTCAAGCTTTAAGGAAAGTTAAATGAGTTTATTGAGTTAGGAGAAAGAAGATGTGAGGATGAATCCTGACAAAGCTTCAGCCAAGTGCGATTCTAAAATAGATTAGTCAGAACCTCTTTGCTCACAGCTGCTAAAATAACTAATTACCAACGGCAATAATTGGAATATCTAGTGTAAATTACTGTTTAAATTGCTTTTAGAATTTTGAAAGAGGAGTGCAAGCGTATGCCAAAATAGTTCTGTAAACGCAACCACGGCAGATGACATTAAATCATGACACAGTAGCATATGAAAGAACACACTTTGAAACAAACTCTCATTACTGGTCAACATACTTGCTTATTTAAGTGAGGCACTCATGTATATGATTCAACAAAGCATAGCCTGACCAAACCACTTGCCTACTTAAAAAAAAAAAAAAAAAAAAAAAAAAAAAAAACAGCCTTGCGATCGGAGTTGAGGTCAATGTTTGTTAATAGTGTTTAGTGTTTGCTTTATTCCCACGAGTTCCCCCTTGCACACCTCCCCTGCTCTAACTCCTTGCCTTAGATTTATGAACTGGGCTTAAAACCAGAACTGTGTACAATGAAAAACAAAAATGCTAGTTTAGTTTTCAGAATTATTCTTTTACAAACATTTAGTGAAATAGAAAAAAAGAAAACAGTCAAGGAGAGAACTGTTAGGGGGGATATCTGAGACTGTACTTCATCTACATGCATTTTCTTGTTGATTATTCCTTTTGTGGTTTTTAAGGGTTCTAAATTTCTTCCGTTGGATGTTCAGCTTTTGGTAATTTTGCTGTTCAACAGTACTTCACAGTGGTGCTCACAGGAAGTGAGAGCAGATGAAATTCACACAAATCAATGCATTGCTTTAATAGGCCAACTAAAATGTTTGGGAAAGGAAGAGCTTTGGGGAATGTTAGCTCAGCATTACTGCAACCTTCCCACCATCACCACAGGCACAATATTGTTTATTGCAGATAATCCATGCCAGATACCATGCTTCTTGGCTCGCACTGAGAGTAAGAAGGAAAACTTTATGAATGAACTAACTGGAATCTTCTTGGCAACCTGTTTGTTTATAGAAGTCTTTGTGGTGCTTTGGTTTTATGTGTTTAGTGAAAGTGTAATTTTTTTCCTGTCTGATTTGTGTTTCACAATGAGAAATGACAAGTAGGCGTTCATTTAGTAACCCTTTTGTTCCTTACCCACCTATGATATGACCTCCATCCATGGAGTCCACCCCTGCCTGAGTGTACCAATTGAAAGATCCTCATGGTTTTTGGAGTCTTTCCATTAGAAACATTTGAGTTGTTTGTTCTTGATTCCTAATTTGTTTTTTCCTAATTAGAGTTCTGTAGTTGGTATGGCAACTACAGTGGATCATTTGGTAGATCGTGAGCATAGCAGAATATGGTAAATTGTACCCAGTTCTTGGAGTCAAAAGAATGCCCCCCTCCTTCTTTGGGTTTAACCTGCTGTTCTCTCTACTGCTTCCTCTTGTACTCAGCCCTACTTACTGGACTTCCAAGTTTGATTTTGCTCGGCCTCTTTATGTATTTTGTTATAAAATTCTGGGTACAAGAAAGGACGGTTTCTCAGGAAAACCTATCATCTATTTGGGAAAGGGCTGGATCCTGGTTTTCTGAGATGAAGCCAAACCTTCCAGTGGAGCTTTCCATGAGCACTAGGCATCACGTGCCTTCCATGTGAGTTACAACATGCAGACTAATACTCTACACCGAGTTATTGCTCAACAGCTGCCTTTTCTCCTTGTCTTAAACTACAGGATTTACTGGATCATTCGTGTACGTCAGGAAGTGGTTCTGGTCTTCCTTTTCTGGTACAAAGAACAGTGGCTCGCCAGATTACACTATTGGAGTGTGTCGGTAATTCCTTTTTTTTCCCCTCTTCCTTTTTGAGTGTTATGCATTATTTTTAAATATTTATTTTGTTTATTTGAAAGGCAGAGTGATGGAGAAGGAGACACACAGTATCTGCTGGTTCACTCCTCAAAAGGCTACAACTGCTGAGGTGGGGCCATGTTGAAGCCAGGAGCCTGGAGCTCCCTCTGGGTCTCCTGTGTTACTTAGGCCGTCTGCTGCTTTCCCAGGCACACTAGCAGGGAACTGCATGGGAAGTGGTGCAGCTCGGACTGAGACCCACACTTGTACATGGGATGCTGATGTCACAGGCAGCAATGTAATCACTCTGCACAATGACACTGGCCCATGGTTATTATTTTTTTTTAATCCTGCTTTTATTAGTTTAATGTGGCAAATCACATGACAATTTTCATTAGTTTCTCTTTTAGGTGGCAGACGGAGATGGTTTCAGTAGCAATAGTGGGTTGGCAGTGCTTCTACAGTCTCATTCTAGTGATAATGGTTTACTCTTTTATTTATCTATCCACCTCTCCATCCATCCATCCATCCATCCATCTATCGTGAAAGGCAAAGAGACAAAGAGAGGTGGCGTGGAGGGGGCAAAGACAGAGTCTTCCATTTGTTGGTTCACTCCCCATTTGCCTAGAGTGGCCAGAGCTGAGCTGGGTCATACGAAAGTCAGGAGCTAGTAACTCAATATATTTTTTTAAAAATTTATTTGACAGATAGAGTTAGACAGTGAGAGAGAGAGACAGAGACAGAGAGAAAGGTCTTCCTTCTGTTGGTTCACCCCCCAAATGGCTGCCACAGCCAGAGCTGTGCCGATCTGAATCCTGGAGCCAGGTGCTTCCTCCTGGTCTCCCATGCAGGTGCAGGGGCCCAAGCACTTGGGCCATCCTCCACTGCCCTTCCGGGCCACAGCAGAGAGCTGGACTGGAAGAGGAGCAACCGAGACTAGAACCCAGCACCCATATGGGATGCCAGCGCCGCAGGCGGAGGATTAACCAAGTGAGCCACGGTGCCTGCCTGTAACTCGATATGGGTCTGTCATGTGGGTGGCAGGGAGCCAAGTGCTTGAGCCACATCTTGCCTGCCTTCTAGGGTGTGCGTTAGCAAGAAGCTGGGATTGAAAGCAGAGTCGGGACTCAAACCCAGGCATTCCTAATTGGGATGTAGGTATACCAAGTGGTGTCTTAACTGCAGTGCCAAACACCTGATCCCTTTCTTCTTGTTTTCATGAGAAGAGGGACAGCAACGGAAATGGAATGGGCAGAGGTAGGAAGAGCAGTGACTGTTGGACTGACCCACGCAGGGACCCAGCAGAGGCTTTCTTGCCATTTATCTAGGTCTGTGGCTACTGTGTTTCCCACTCCAAGCTTCTCCTCCGCAGCAGATTGTGACTAGAGAAAATGAAGATGGACAAGTCCCAAATGTGCTCATTATGTACAACCAGAGTTGTCTTCTTTTACCAAGTAATATCATATTTGATTATGAACAAGGGTGTCTGGTGGTGGTGGGAGGCAGTGAAGGGAGACATGTTTGAGTCTTGCCTGTTCTCTAATCTCCTGACCCCTGGCCACTCCCCATCCATGGGGCTGCACCATATCTCAAGGTTAGTCCTTGGTGATTGGCCCCAGAGTTCAATGGACAAAATAATACTACACCTTTAAAAGTGCATACTGTTTCTGTTTCTGTAGATATTCTTTAGTATTTCTGGAAACAATGCAAAATGTCCTTTCATTTTCTTGGTTAGCACCAAATACTTCAATAAAAGGTATACCTTTGGAGTTCCCTATAATTAGTGTTTGTGTGGTACAGCTTCAAATAGAAATATATGTGATGAGCTGTACAAATGGTGTATTGTCACAAACCTGGGAAGTTGTACTAGGTCTGTCATTTCTAGGTGGTGCTCAGTGAGAATCCACATTTCAGGTGCCTTTAGGTATCTCCCTTCTGAACCTCCCTGGCCAGGGCTTTGGGTCATCTCTGCTTTTGTTTTAGGGACTTCTACATAATGTTGCATTTGTAACAAACATTTCAAAACCATGAAATACATTTCTATTTTCATTCTACCTACTCTATCATTCATCTCCTGCTTTCTAAAAAAGAATTTTTTTTGGAGACAACCCTATGTCCACCATTCCCCTGGGATATTTTTCTCTCCTCCCCAATGAAAGATTGAGAACATAGAGAGAAAGAGAGATAAAAAATGGAACAAAGGCAAGAAAAGATTAGCGTGCCATTTTTCTAGTAGCTAATGTTGTAGTATCTTAACAGTAGCTGTCATCTTGTGATGGGCAAATGCTTTGACTTTATTAAAGTGAATCCTGTGTGGCCTGACAGCACCCCACAATGAGCAATTCCTGGTCATATTTCACATGCTGTTGGATCCATTTTGGTATTTAGTAAAGACATTATTTCTTGCCAGAGAATCTAGAGTTAGGGGTTTTGATTAGATTTTGGAGAGGTCTGCATCTTTCCATGTTTGGGTTCTCAATGTCTTAGTTTTCCACCAAGGGATTGCTTGCCTGTAAATGCTGTTGGGTGTTGCCGCTGTCTTTTACAGCCACATGATCCCCGTGATCCCCACAGCCTCTTGCCTGGGTAGACAGCCCCACTGGCCTGCAAGTTGTATCCCCTGCTGTGTCATCATCTAGGCTCATTATACCCCTTGCTGATCCCCCTTAGTTTAGTGGTAATTACCTCCTCCTCTCTACCCATAATTAAAGAGAAGAATGGATGAGGGAGCCTGTGGTTGACAAGATGACAAGTGTGTTGCTGCTGCAAAGGGGGCCATGCTCGCAAGAGGTTAGCATGGTTTTCATGTTTCCTCCAGGTTGCCTTTTCGGTTTAGCCCACTTGTGGCATCAGAGAGGCTGTCTGACAAAAGACTACCCATGACCAATGTTAGAAATCAGCACTGCTCTGGGATTATGTGTTTAAGACTTTGCAAATCCTCTTTTGAAATATATCCTCTGCCAAGAAATCCTTTAGGGATGGTCGTGGCTGCTTGTCAATCTCCTACATAGTATTGTGTTTGGGCTTTTGTGTTTGTTTTGTCTTAATCCTCAGAACACATCTCAAACTTAATAGTCTCCTTTGTGGAAAAAAATGCATAATGTAAATTCACACATTTAGATGCTTAGAAAAATGCCTTTGTTGATCCTGTATGGAGCCAAAGAACCAAGGGAGCCATTCAGTGTAGTTACATACACGTTTGGATTTCAGTACAGTCTTGTAGCCAAATAACTGGTGCCATTTTCTGAGTTCTAACTTCCATGTGTTTTTAAGAAGTGTTTGCATTTTATACCTTTCAGTAAGACTCTTGAGGTAAAAGGAACAACTGGCTGCTGATTGTACATTGAAGATGCTGAAGGCACCTTGTTACCACAGTTGGTGGGAGGCAGGGATAGTTCCTACCTGATTTTTCTGTCCTCACAGACAAAAGATTGCAGTATTTCTATCTCCAGTTTGGCTTTCTCTGGGAAACCTTGGGAGGGATGAAGAGTTGTGGGCTCTACGTTTATTGGCTCTTTCTTAATGAATCACTGGGCTGGCTGCCTTTTGTGTGCCCACTGTCAAAA
This sequence comes from Lepus europaeus, assembly GCF_033115175.1. Classification (NCBI taxonomy): domain Eukaryota; kingdom Metazoa; phylum Chordata; class Mammalia; order Lagomorpha; family Leporidae; genus Lepus; species Lepus europaeus. The sequence continues at coordinate 99,831,839 of NC_084827.1, read as the reverse complement.
TGTCATCTTTGTTTTGCTTTCCACAGGGAAAGGCAGGTATGGCGAAGTGTGGAGGGGCAGTTGGCAAGGGGAAAATGTAGCTGTGAAGATCTTCTCCTCCCGGGATGAGAAATCTTGGTTCAGGGAGACTGAATTGTATAACACTGTGATGCTGAGGCATGAAAATATTTTAGGTAAGTACAACAAGGGTCCCCGTGTTAATTGTGTTGAGAAATAATTGCCTGCCCTTGGCCCTCTCTGTGTCAGTGAATGTGAATTTTGAGTCTCTCTTGAAAAGCCAGGCAGGGATCCTCAGTGTTTATGTAATGTTTAGTTTTAACACCAATTTCTTATTGAAATCTGCAAATAAGTTTTAAGATTCTCTGGATGATGAAAAGGAAATCCGTTATTGCTCATTCTTATTCCTACATCTGCAGATCGTTATTTAAACAACAGAAATTTGCCCCGTATCGTTCACTTCAAGGCTTCCTGGGCTGCTCTGCTTACTCCACCCTTTTTGAATATTTATTACTTGAATCAAACTAAGAAAGATCTTTGGACTCTTTCCTAGAGATTCACAGCTCTCAGGGACATTGTAATTAAATGCACATTCCTTCAAACTAGGCATCATTTTTAAAGACCAGATTTATAGAGGGATTCAGCATACATTTTAATTTAGAAACTAAAGCTTAGCAACATTTGTGAAATATAGAAAGTGCCCGTGGAATACTGCTGTGGCAGTGTAATGGGTGAGCTTATTCCTTGGACTCATCAGCTGTGTTTCTGAAAACTTTGTCTAAATGTGTTTATACTAATATGTGCATGATGAACGCTGCCTGCAGTGCTTCCGTAATACTGGATAGAAAATTTATATCGAATTGAACTCTGCATAGCATTGTGTTGGCCACCTTATGGCTTTTGGATTAGGTCTGGCTTATAGGATGGCCAGATTTTTTTTTTTTTAAATCTATTTCAGTACTGCCAATTTAGTTTTAAATCTGAGTCAAGTTGTCTGCAAATAATGACTTGACCCTTGTCCAAAGCTTTGGTTCAATGGTCTGCTTGAGATGTTTCATCTAAGAATTGTTTGAACTGATGGCTGTTGTTGTTTTGTTTTTTCTTTCCCTTAACTCTGGGGCCCTACTCCTTATAGCTAACCCTCCTTTCTTGTATTGTTGCTGTCAGCCTTCCCTTTCCAAACCATTTCTCCATACAGAGCTGTCTTTCATTTTGGAGCCGAGATAATTCTGCTCAAAGTGTCTTTGGTGGCTCTCAAAGTGCTTGTAACATTTATGACTTCTGGGCCTGACATTCAAGATTCCCTGCTTTGGAGCTACAAGGAATGTCTTAAGTTTCATCTACAAAAATGCCCATCTTCAGCTGCTGCCAATGTTGCTATTCCTTCTGATTGCCAGAGACAGTTAGATCTCTTTGTTTTTGTACTTGTTGTTCTTGAGCATCCATTATCCCCTTCTCACTCCCCATCTACCCCTCCCTCCATTGAAACTTCTCCGTTTCCTTCCAGTTACTCCCAATGGAAAGACTTGTGCTTCTCTACACTCCCTCTCTTTGTACCTCTGCTGTCACTTACCAGACACTGCTTGGTGCTGCAGGAACATTCTTATGTGTAACAGCAGTGATAGCAATAACAGCAAAAGTATCAGCAGATATGTTACTCTGCAGTAGCCACTGCTGTGAGTGCTTTTCTCTTCTAGTCTTCACCATGACCAAGTGAGGTTAGCTGTGCTTATCTTCCCAGTTTTAACTGATGGGCAACTGATTTACAGAGAACTTAAATAGTAGAGTGGGGAATCACACTGGAAAAGCTAACTCATAACCACAGTTCTGTGCTGTACACCACAGTGTGCTAGGTGGTCATGTAGCAGTAGAGTTGCTTCTTAGTCTGTAGAGTGAAGATGTGTGGTAAACATTCATCTATTGTTGAGATTACCTTGGGATATTTCAGTGTTCCCTCTGACACTGGAATGGGATGAGGTTGAACAATAAATTCAGAGTTAGAAGGCATGCTGTACCAAAAATCATTAAATATCACAGTTATCCCTAGTGGACAGGTACACATGCTCTTGAGAAGTGTGAAAGATCTTGAGACTCATTGAAAGAAGGTCACATTCATGCATCCCCTGTAATACTCACAGGGTTCATAGACTCATTGAGCAAACTGCCGTAGATATTGCTGTGCTATGCAAATAGCATCTATCCATGCACTCAAGTTAAATGACCTATGATACCACTCCTTTGGGCACTGAGAGCAAGAGTCATTTCCATTGTTTTTGCATTCACACCCAGTGTTGAGTTCAATACCTTGTATAAGGTAGTACTCAGTAAATGTTTATTAAATTGGACTTACAAGAAATATTTGAAAGGTAATTTTGAACTATGATTCATATATAGGAAGTTAGGTTCCCTTAGTATGAGCACATAGGATACAACATTGTCCATTTCTTATTACTTATTGGTCCATGGAAATTCTGAGTCCATGAGCTCTTTCTACCCTCATCATAATCACAGCTATCTGGGTTGGTTTTACTGTTTTAGTAGAGAAAGCTCATAGAAATGTACACTCTGCCGTCTATGGCCATACCACACTGAACACACCTGATCTCGGCTGGTCTTGGAAGCTAAGCAGGGTTGAACCTGGTTAGTACTTGGGTGGGAGAAATGTATACTCTGTTGTGTTAGACTTTTTTTTTCCATGCTTTATCAATTTTCTGGATGTAGAAACTTTGTTTTCAGTGATCGTTTTATTTTCTATCAAAGAGCACATTGTGTTTGAATTATCAGTTCATGATTCCCCTGACTCGTGTGAATTGCTAACGCTAGCCTCCTCTAACACATAATTAAATTGCACATCCCACCAATGTTTCTGTTGGTACAGGAAGGGTATTAGTTTCATTAAATTGGACTTAGTGATCTTCCTTGAATGGATTATCCAAGACATCCACTCAATGAAGAACCATGCTAATTTTTTTCCATATAAAATTAAAAAGTATTTTTTTTTAAATTCCAAAAATTACGTTTGTATCTGTCTACACATACATGCAAAACTCTGGGCCCTCCTGGTTGATCCTGCTGATTTAACATATTAAAAAATATGTTAAATTAGTTTGAATTTCAACTCTTCCTTCTCTGTGGTTGGTGTGGAAATTAACCGCTTAAGTGGTTAATGAGAGCCTATGTCGTGTGATGTTAGAAACAGTGAGATGGGAACTTGGGAAACTGGAGTCAACTTCGAGCACAAGCAGAGACCCATGATGTGACTTTGTGTTAAAGTTACATCTTTCTCAGCATTCTTTTCTCATCACTAAAACCATAGGAGAAATTCATTCTGAAGTGTTATTTTCTACTCTGTACAAAATTGTAGTGAAATACACGTAGCAGAAAATTTGCCATTTTAACCACTTTAAAGGTATAGTTTCGTGGTGTTAAGTACATTGTTGTATAACCATCACCAGTGTTTATCTCCTGAACTATCACTTGCTCTTAAAATTACCACCTAGCTGTTTAATCAAATTCTTGAGATCAGTAAGTAAAGGAATCTCCCTAAAAAGATATGACATCAAATTACTACAATAATACTACAGTCACTAACTGTTCTTGAACATTTACTATGTGATGGGCATCGTTCCGAGCATCTTACATGTAATGACTCTTACTCTCACAGTAACCCTTTGAAATATATGTTGTTATTATCCTTATCTTGCAAATGAGGACACTAAGGTGGAAATTTTATATGCCTTGGGCAAAATCAGCTAGCCCCAGGGTGGAAGAGCCAGTATGCAATCCTAGTAGGGTAGCTCTGAGGCCTCACAACCATACTCTCTTACATGGTGGCCTTGCACTTGGCCTGTGAAAGCTGCCCAGGAGGTACCTTGTTCCTGGGAGCATTGCCAATGAGAGGCTCACGAGGGCTGCTGATAACCTGACTTAAGACTTTGGGTTTTATTTGACCTCTCAAGGAGCCTAGGAGGATGACTGGTTGTTAAGTAAGAGGCTTTTGCACTAATCACTTTCTCTTCCTATTATGAACACATCCAATGGCTGTGCCAGAATTCCAACCTGAGGCAGCTGTACAACCTCTACTAGTAGTAGAGTTCTTTTTTTTTCTTTTTCTTTTTCTGAGAGGCAGAGAAAGAGGGAGAAGGGGGGAGGGTGAAGAGTGAGTGAGTGAGTTAGTTCCCATTTGCTGGTTCATTCTCCAAATTCATGCAGTGACCTTGGCTGGGTTGTCTGGAGCCAAGAGCTCAGGGCATAGTCCGGGTCACCCACATGAATGGCAGCAACCCAACCATTTGAGCCGTTACTGTTTCCAGGGTCTACATTGGCAGGAAGCATGCCAGAAAGCTTGGAGTCAGGAGCAGGATATGGGATGTGAGCATCTTAACCACTGGCCTCAATCCATACCCCTAGCAAAGTGTTTTGACTCAAAACACAGACATTCTACATAAGTGAACGTCCAGCCTTGTGAGGCAAACATAGCTGTATAATTCACTCCTGAGAGAGAAACCTATGAAAAGAGCCCTGCTGGTTTAGAAGTCATTTTTTTCCCTGGAAGGAGATGGTTGTAAAGGAGATTTGGAATGCCTAGAGAGGACTAAGTTATAGTTTCCAACGTGGTGGTCAGTATCAGCCTTTTAGATCGAACTGGATTTGAACTAAGACTTGCCAGAGGGCAGGGAGTCAGCCCTGCTCCTAGGAAGAGGGTGTTCCCTGTAAAGGGAACAGCCAGGACAGGAGCTTGCGGGACATGTTGGAAAGCGTGATTGGGCAAGGAAAGAGGTAAACTCATTGTCTATGAAAGTCATAGCATAATGAACAGGACAAGGTCCTTATTGAAGACCTAGGGGCTTTAGGGGAGGCAGGAGAATAAAGATGTGTTACTTGTTAACTCAGAGGCTGCTTTTCCTTTGGGGAAGAAATCCGTAGAGGCCACACAAATACATGGCAGCAATTTAAAGTCTTTTGAGTGGCGCTTTTATAGTTTGTATTTATTTCTGAGAAAGTCATTAAAGAGTAAAAGTTCCCAAGGGAAATACCAAGTATCCCCTCAGAATGTCCAGGAGAAAAATCATTCTCTCTGGGTTTGGCCACATCTGTCTGTACCTACCTTCTGTCAGCGAGAGGCCTGTTCAGTGGCCGCTTACTGAAGGGAGTCAGCCCCTTCCCTGGGCTCATGGTGTCCTTTGTAGATGAATATTACAGATTATTGTGTGTATTTTCCCCTTTTATTTATTTTTCCTTTTCTAGCCAATAAATGCTATCATCTTCGTTTTTTTCCATATGACTGACAGATAGCATTGTAAGTGCTTGTTCTATTGGATTGTTTTTTTTTTTTTTTTTTAAATCGGTCATTTGGTATAAACTCACCTATTTATATTGTGTCTCAACAAAAGTGGCCAGAGAGCAGGTTTAATTTACCTGATATTGCACTGTAAGTTACAGGCAGGATCAGAACTGGAATCTAAGAGTCTAGGTTCCAGGTTTTATGTTTTAGGGTGATTGATGAAGGCTCTGTACTTGGAAGATCAGTGTGATAAGAGTTTGCCACTGTCCTTATGGGTGAGTACAAAGGTACTATTCCTGTCTGAATCATAACGCAATGTGAAGTATTTTTTTTAAAGGCACTCAGGGCCAGCTTTGTGGCATAGTGGGTTAAGCTGCCATCTGTAGTGCCAGCATCCCATATGTGTGCAGGCTTGAGTCCTGATTGCTCCACTTCTGAAGAAGCTCCTGACTTCATGACCCAGCCCTGGTCATTGTGCCATATGAAGAATGAACCAGTTGATGGAAGACCTCTCTCTGTCTCTCTCACTCTCTTTCTGTAACTCTGTCTTTCAAATAGATAAAATAAATCTTTTTTTTTTTTTTAAAAAAACATAATACTTAGAATGGAAAGGAATATGAAAATTTCTTTTTTAAAAGATTTTATTTAAGGTATGCAAATTTCATGTATTTTATATATATACAGATTTAGGGACAGTGATTCTTCCCACTCTATCCTTCCTCCTGAAATTCCCTGTTCATTAGCAGTGCCCTTTGTAAGGGATAAATGCTATTATTTTCCTCTGTTAGTGCATCTGTAAGCCTTCTGTCATGGCGATGGGTTCATCTTTTTTCAAACAAATGATGTCTGTTGTGTAAAGCACCATTTCAAAATACTAAAAGTTACAGTGTGGAGTTCTCACTGTGTTAATTTTGTTGTTGCTCTCTCCAGGTTTCATTGCTTCGGACATGACATCAAGACACTCCAGTACTCAGTTGTGGTTAATTACACATTATCATGAGATGGGATCCTTGTATGACTATCTTCAGCTTACTACTCTGGATACAGTTAGCTGCCTTCGAATAGTGCTGTCCATAGCCAGTGGTCTTGCACATCTGCATATAGAGATATTTGGGACCCAAGGGAAACCAGCCATTGCCCATCGGGATTTAAAAAGCAAAAACATCCTGGTGAAGAAGAATGGACAGTGCTGCATAGCAGATTTGGGTAAATTTCTTAAAGTATTACCATTTTTGCCTTTATTGCACTCCAGTGTTTTATCAAGTTGAACTTCTTACCCTCCTAATTTGTTGTTGTAAAAAATTTCAATTGTGCATAAAAACTGAAATAACTTTGTAATGAACAACTGTGTATACACCATCTGAATGCTTCTGGTAACATTTAATTATTCTTAAGCTTTATTGCCTGTCTCTCCAGCTATCCATCCTCCATCCATCCATCCATCCATCTTAATCTCTGACACATTTGCAAAGTGAATTACAGATGAAAGAACTCTTCTCTATAGCAACTTTAGCATGCTCATTGCAATATCTTGAACTAATGTATTATTTATTCTTTTTTTCCCTTTCAGGAGAAATTTACATTCTGTAAAATATATAAATCTTTAGTATATTCTCAGGGTTTTGGCAATTGCTACAAAACTCCAGTCCCTCTTGAGATACAGAATTTCCCATTACTTTAGAAAGTCACTGCAGGCTCATCCAGTCAGCCTCATCCCACCCCATCCTCAGAGGCAGCCAGCACTGTTGTATTCTGATTTTGTAAACATTTACACAAAGCAAGTGCATAATTAAATATTCCATGGAATGAGTTCATCTTAGAAATGGCTTCTGGAATCATTCTATAAGGCAAAAATGTTAGTTTGAGAAAGAGGAAAATAGGTCCCCAAACCAACTGGCTTGTTGCCTTCTGGGGTGTCTCATTTTTAGGGTCCTTGGGTAATGCTCAGTATCATATTAATTGCCGGGTAAGCAAGATTACTTTCACTTATGGTGACAATTTCATAAAACCATATTCATCCTAGACACCTAGATTATTGACTGAATAACTGTGCTAATCAGAACTGAATTGAAATATTGGTTGTTCATTACAGTGAATTCTTGAGTGTTCTTATTCTGCCAGATTAAAAAAAGCTATTACTAGGTTGATGAAGGTTTAGACAAAATTAGCTTTAATTTTACAAATAATTAAAACTAATTATTCTGTAAATAATGAAGTTTATTTTTGTTTTTAAGCACAAGAAAGTTAATGTTTTAGGCAAATTAATTTCCTTTGAACTCGTTTAAAGTCTTTACTTTCACATGGAGAAAACAATGTTTCCCAAGTATGACAAGAAAGATATTTAGGATAAACATTGAAAGAGTGTGACCTGAAAGCTTTTTTTCAGTTGGTTTTAGTTGTGGTATAAAAGACTTTCATTGTTTATTCCATGGCTCCTGGAGCCAGAGTGATTTGGGATTGAACTCTGACCTCCCATAATTTACTCTGTGTGTCTATGAGTCTCTTTTACCTGTCTGTACCTGGCTCCAGTGCTGGCAGTGCTTACATTGGCTGAGAGAGGCAGGGAACCTTAGCCAAGGGGCTCCAGCATTTGGTTCTTATTCACTGTACTTCTGCAGTGTTGAAACTTTCATAATAATGTCCTCAAGTATTATTCATGGAACTGAACAGTAAGTCTGCCTCATAGAATTCTGACAAGATTCAGAAATTATCATAAATGCCTGGCAAATAATAGGGAATCACAGGGTAGCTGCAGTTCTAACGCAGTGGTCTGGGAAGGATGGCAAATTGAGGCAGTGCTTGGCTCAGTGGGGAGAAGCAGGGGAGTCTTGCAGCTAATTAATCCATCAGCTGCATTTCTTTTGGCTGGCAGCCTTCCAGATAGATGCATGGGTTGGTTTAAAAATCTGTGTGAAGGAGTCGTTAATTAGAGGATAGATAATGTAGTACTGGGGACAGCTCCTCTAAGACCATCATTTGAATGTTTTACTTTATACCCAGAAATTAGGGACCACTCCTTAGAAATATTGTTCTGTTATTAATAATGCAAAAAAGACCAGTATTCTATTTATTTTCCTTACTTGCTGTTACAAAAAAAAAAAAAAAAAATTCAAACATACCAAAAAGATTGAAAGAATATAATAATTACGTAAGCCTCAGAACCCAAATTCAGAAATTGTTAAAATTTTGACATTGTTTTATCTATATGTGATTGTGTGTATATTTTTCTCAGTTGATTTGAAAGTGAGGTGCAGACATCATAACACTTTACTTCTAAATTCTTCAAGATACATCCCCTGCCTAATTGTAGTTTATCACAACTAAAAATTGCCAATAATTCTTTAATATCATTTAATATCCTTTTACATTTCTAGTTTTTTTCAGTCAAGAATACCATCAAAGTTCATACATTGCATCTGGTTATTTTGTCTCGAGTGTAATAATTATTATTAGGTAACAAATCATCTATAAAACTTAGCAGCTTAGGGTCTGGCATTGTGGTAAATCTACCACCTGCAATGCCAGTATCCTATAGGGGATCCAATTCATGTCTGCTCCACTTCCAATCCAGTTGCCTGCTAATGGCCTAGGACAGCAGTGGCAGATGGCCCAATTGTTTGGGTCCCTGCCTCCCACATAGGGGCCCCAGATGAAATTCCTAGCTTCAGCCTGGCCCAGCTCTGCTCATTGCTGCCATCTTGGGAGTGATTCAGCAGATGGAGGATCTTTCTGTCTTTTCTTCTTTCTCTGTCACTCAGATTTTCAAATAAATAAATGAATATTTTTTAAAGATTTATTTGTTTTTTATTTAGAAGGCAGAGTTACAGAGAGGCAGAGGCAGGGAGAGTGAGAGCGAGAGTGAGATCTTCCATCCACTGGTTCACTCCCCAAATGGTTGCAATGGCCAGAGCTGTGCTGATCTGAAGCCAGGAGCCAGGAGCTTCCTCTGGGTCTTCTACGTAGGTACAGGGGCCCAAGGAAGGACTTGGGCCATTTTCTGCTGCTTTCCCAGGTCATAGCAGAGAGTTGGATCGCAAGTGGAACAGCCGGGAGTTAAACCGGTGCCCATATGGGATGCCAACACTGCAGGTGGAGTCTTTACCTGCTACACCACAGTGCTGGCCCCAGTAAGTGAATATTAGAAAACAAACAAACAGGCCGGCGCCGCGGCTCACTAGGCTAATCCTCCGCCTTGCGGCGCCGGCACACCGGGTTCTAGTCCCGGTCGGGGCACCGATCCTGTCCCGGTTGCCCCTCTTCCAGGCCAGCTCTCTGCTGTGGCCAGGGAGTGCAGTGGAGGATGGCCCAAAGTGCTTTGGCCCTGCACCCCATGGGAGACCAGGAGAAGCACCTGGCTCCTGCCATCGGATCAGCGTGGTGCGCCGGCCGCAGCACGCTACCGCGGCGGCCATTGGAGGGTGAACCAACGGCAAAAGGAAGACCTTTCTCTCTGTCTCTCTCTGTCCACTCTGCTTGTCAAAAAAAAAAAAAAAAAAAAAAGAAAACAAACAAACAAACAAAAATAACTCAACAGCATAAACCAACACAGGTGTATTATCGCATGTGGCCCCTTGAGAGTTAGGAATGGTAGAATGCTTTGTAAGTGTGGGTCTGGTTCAGGGCCTCCTGGAGGTTGCAGAGGAGCTGCAGGCTGGCTAGGGCTGCAGTCATGTGAAGGTCCACCTGGGGCTGGAGCATCCTGTTCCAAGATGGTGCCCTTGGTTGGCTGTGGACAGCAGGCCCCCGTTCCTTGTCATGTGGACATTCCACAGGGCTGCTTGAGTGCCTTTACTCCATGATGAGTGAGTTAAAGGAGAACAAACAGGAAACCTTTTATAATTTTATAATGACTATCATGTCCTAGTTTTGAAAATGCCCCGGTCACTTTTGCCATATTATTCCTTATAGTCCAGCCCACATTCAACAGATGGAGGATTTAAGTTTCAACTCTTGATGAGAGAAGTCTGAAAACATTTGTGGGCATGTTTTAGAGCCACTACAGCTAGTATTGCTAGATTCTATTTAGACTTCTAATTTTTAATATTCTGATATTTTGGCTCTTTGGTTCTGGAAGTGGTGGAGTGTTTTTGATTTGGGAAATATTCCCCGTGGCCCTAGAATCCTGGGGATCATCATAAAAATGGGAGAAAGAAGAACTACTCTGCTTCAGTCAAATGCAGTTACCAGTACCTTTGCTAATTACAAAGGCTGGGATCATGTGTGCTGTCTTCCTAGAGTTCCATAGAACCATTTTCCCACATGTTCAGTGTGGGAGGATAAGCATTCTCTGTAGTTGGCTTGAGGGATCCCCTAAAGGATCGTTGGATGGCATATGTTTATAACGGCTTCTTGTGTCAGTTTGGCACTTTTTGTTATATTGAGTGTTATTGGACTCCTATTCCTTTGGTCTACATTTGCATCAGTGAGTAACTGTGCCTCAGATAGACCACACCTGTATCTGTCCCTCCCCACTGGCCAGTGAGGGAAGCCAAGACCTCTGTACACTGGGGAATTCGGCAATGAGTCAAGGCTGAAGAAAATGTTTCCAAGCCACTTCACCTATGAGTTGTGTTTTAAGTTGGGGGTCCAGTTTAATGATGTATTCTCATGATTCTGGAGAAAAACCTGTGGGTTTGCTCAGTGTTATTGCTCAGCTGAGCAGCGCTTCCTTTAAGGTGGAGCAGTACTTGCTGCCATCTGCCCATTATGTAGTAATGAATTACCCCAAGTTCTCCATTGCACACTGTTGAACATTTGTGTTTGGAGGCTAGTCATGGTGGTAGTGGAGATCAAGAAGTGGAGCTCAAGGACTGTGTTTGGTTCTTGTTGAGCCACGTCACAGCTCACATTTATCACGGGAGCTTGTTTGTGGATTTCAAGCAGTGGCCTCAAATTGGTTTAGTGCTTTGGTCTACCACTTACCCAAACTTTTTATCTCTCAGAAGTTTGTATATTAACCTAGTAGCCTCAGGAGGTTTCTGGAATGAGTCCTTTTCCTGCTGGCAATCCAGAAGTCATCAGCAAGGGCATTCCAGGGTGTATTGAGGCAACAGTGACCGTGGATACCACAAGAGGGCACTTTTGATTGGGGTTGGTTTAAAGTCCTTCAGCAGCCTCTGAGTGGATGTGTGTTGATAACACTATTTTCTTCTTCCTTTCAGGCTTGGCAGTCATGCATTCCCAGAGCACCAATCAACTTGATGTGGGAAACAACCCGCGGGTAGGCACCAAGCGCTACATGGCTCCCGAAGTTCTAGATGAAACCATTCAAGTGGATTGCTTTGATTCTTACAAGCGGGTTGATATTTGGGCCTTTGGACTTGTTTTGTGGGAAGTGGCCAGGCGTATGGTAAGCAATGGTAGGTATCTGATTTAATGTTATATTGTCCTCTTCCAAGTTACCTTGATACTAACACCTTTAAAAGGGCAAAGGGGAATATTGAAGTCCACATTGTACCTGGAATCCTGCCTGTCTGGCTGTAGGTTTGTTTGATTTATGCCAGAGAGGAGGAGTGAAATGGCATTGTTTGCAACACAAGAGAGGAAATGATGGTTAGAAAGCAACATTTCTGGAAGAACCTAGTTATTTCTTGGATTCTCTCTGGCTTGGCCCATATTTTACTCTTCCCTTCATTTTCCTATTTTGTATTCCCACCCTCATTCCTTTCTTGCGCTTCTTACAAAGTAGAATTAGATTGAGGAGAATGCTAACATAAACCTAAGGGTGAAATTCTTCTGTGTTAGATATTTTTCTTCTTAAGTTTGGATTATTGAGAGAAGGCTTAATTTTTTTGCACTCATAAGTCAATCTTTATATCTCTGGCTTATATTGATTTGTTCATAAGTAATTATATGAAGCATGATGCTGCCGTCACATTAAGGAAGCATTTGTTAATTTTAACCTGTGTATCTTGCGATGAATACTCACTCTTGTCTTTTTGTGTACCTAAATCAGCCACAAATACTTTGATGAGCTTTACTTAAGTACATTGTATTCTGGTAGCACTATTAACTCTTTCTAATTGACATGCCCTGGTAATTTCCTTGAATTAGCTAAATGAACCTGTTCATATCAGCTGGAAACTTTATTGTACTGACATGTATCCAAAGTTGTTCCAAGAAGCAGAAGAAAATGCCATATATTTAGATCAGCATTCATTTTCAAAAGATGTTTTACATTTTACCCTCCCATGACCCACTGGAGTCAGGGACTTGAAGAATTAAACAAGGAATGTGTGATGGTTTTGTCATCCCAACTTCCACTTACATTTTCTTCTAAGGATTAACATTTGTGGGGCAGTGGTGATTTTCATGAATAACAGGCAGAGATGAGGAGATTGTATGAGAAAAGTAGAATCTGATTTAATATAGTTTTAGTGTACAATAATTAAAATTGGCATGCCTTCATGGTAGCTTTTTTTGTAATAGCAGAATGTGTCTGCTTTGAAAAACCCTCGGAGGGTGTTAAAGCAAGTAGCAAGTGTTTCAGATTAAACATACAGGATTGTAACTTGACAGTTCTTTTAAAGTACCTTTTTTTTTTTTTTTTTTTTATGGATTCATGAACATTTTCCTAGTAATTGTTTCTCAATCCTTGGGAGCTACTGCCTTGCAATTTGTACCACTGAAGTGCCTTGAGAATTGTTTGCAAAAGAGATTGTTTTGCTGATTTATATAGTTATGAACTTTGCCTGAAATTGCACATCAACTTCATTTCCTAACCCCCTCCCCAGTCATTCTGGAGTGCCTTGGAACTGAAAAACACCTCTAATTCTGATTCGTTTATGTTAACAGACCATTTAGAGAAGGAATGGTGTCAGAATACACTGTGTGATGGGAGGAATTTGCCCCAAATGGAAAGAAGGTCGGCATTCCACAGCTAGGACAGTAGCATTTCCAGCCACGGGTGTGCCGGAGCAAAGCCAAGCAAGCCTGCTTGCAGAAGCTTGGGATTTGGGCCTTGTAAGAATTCATGTTGCAAGCCTGTTCCCTGTGTCACAGGCATACACCCAAATGGCTTTTAAAGATCAATGGTGATTAATGGTAGTCAGTTTGAAGTGAGAGTCATCTGTTTAAAATTTAGCTCAACAAATGGTGGCTTGCTTGCTAGAACTTGTATTTAATAGATTTGGGAGGGGAAAAAAAAAAGGTCTAGAAAGGGAGGATAGGATGCTTTGGTGGTGGTTTTATGTATTGAATTTCCCCATGTATCATCATATAGGCTGTTAGCTAGTTTCTAAAACTTTGTGGATGAGCTTCTGGTCTGTGATGGGGCTTAATTCTTAGGGGGTGTTAAGGGTATGCCATGTCTCATTTTAAGCCAGCTACTAGTGTTTGGCAGTGACTAATTTGATATTTTCCCCTTCTTTTTCTCTTGTCTCTCTTGTATGATTACTCAGGTGCACACAGCCACAAGTCAGTGTATCTGAATTTCAACTTGAGAGGCCATTGTTGTGGCATAGCAGTTAAAGCCGATGCCTGCAATGCTGGCATCCCAAATGGGCACAGGTTTGAGTCCTAGCTGCTCCATTTCTGATCAGACTGGGCCATCTTTTGCTGTTTTCACAGGTGCATTAGCCGGGAGCTGGATCAGAACTGGAGCAGCCAGGACTCAAACCAGCACTCACCTGGGATGCTAGTGTCAGAAGTGGCATCCCAACTCATTGCGCTACAGTCTCGGTCCCTAATATTAATATTTGTTATTATTTCTTCCTAACTAGAAAAACTTGCATAGAAAGTAAATTAAGAGAAATTTTGCCTTCACATCTCAACATTCATTTTCTTTTCACTTCTCTGTGCACACATTTTAAAAACTTAGTTGTAGTCAGAATGTAGATACAATTTTGTATCATCTTCTTAATTTGTGTGTGTTTAATGTTAGATAGTCTCTACTTTTAAATAGTCACATAGTATCTTATTAACCATTTCTATATTTTTATATATCCTGTCTCTTCCTTTTGGGACCTATGGCAGTCATTTTTGTGTGTGTAACTTCTTCATTTGGGGATTAATTGTTAATCTGAAAAGATGTAGACTTAACAGGTCAAGGAGTGTGGATGTTTTTACGACTTGATAGGTATTGCCAAATTGCTTTCCATAAGAGTTGTTTTAACTTACAATATCGCCCTCACCCCAGGGTGTGATGTACCTGTTTCACTTTCTTATTGGTTTCAGGAACTGTCATTAAAAGGATATATGTTTTTGAAATTATTGCATATAAAATGTACCTCATTTAAATGTATGAATATCTTACATTAAGAAGGTCATTATAATTATGCATCCTTTGAGTTTCTGAGTCCATTATAAAAATTGATGACCGGATAGTTCTCTTGGAGCAGTATGACCCTCAAGTGAATCATGAACATAAAAATTATGTTGCATTTTGTATTTTATTGGAATTTTATATTTATTTGCTACTACTAATAAACCTCCCACTGTTTCTGTACAGGAAATGAGCTTTAAGTCCATTTTCACATCTGAACATTTTCAACAATGATTTTTGAAATAATATTTTGGTGTTCAGTTAGACATTGAATTTGGAGTTTGTAGAAAAGAAAATAGTTCTATCACTTTTTCTTTGTGCATTTTCTGTATGAACTTAGGGCAGGGGCTTACTTTGATCAATAGTTCTGAAACAGGAGTCTGCCTCAGATTCACCTGGAGGGCGTATTTGGACCCTAGCCCCACAATTTCTGATCTAGTAATTCTAGGGTTGGAGAATACGATGCCAAGGTTCCTGTCTGAGCATAGGCAATTCTGAACATACACTGAGTATGTAGAGTATTTGGAAGAGAGGGACACTCAGATTGTACAGGCAGATAACCTGCAGAAGACAAGACAACCCTGCCCCTCTAGGGTGTTCGGTGGTCACACACCTTCCTGTGATGTGCTTCTGCCTACCCGCACTGTGTACCTCCATGGCGCATGTGTGGATGCTACTCCCCAGAGCTGTATGGTGCTTCTCCTGGGTATGCTGGAGGCAGTGTAATTCAATCAGCCTCTGCGTTCTGGGCACTGAGGCTATACTGTCTGATTCCATCAGTTCCACGTCTAATCATCATATATGTTATGTATGTGTGTGTGCATGTGTGTGTGTGTATGCATGCATGTATTTACTTCAGAGGGCTGTAGTGATCAAATGAGATCATGTCAGTGGAACACCTAGTATCTTCCTGCCACATCACGAGTGCTTTGTTATTGGTCTTTTTCTACTGGGAATGGGTGATAAAACCTGCCCCAAAGCTTGCAGGTCTCAGCTGTCTTCCAGTCCTCCTTTCCTGCTTCTCTTATGCGATGGTGCCTTTGTTTCCCCTCCTCACTGCGCACAGGAAGGTTCTGTGGATACACTCTTGTTTCACTGTTATTGGCTTTGATCAGCTTGTGATGGAATACTCTGTCAAAATGTGTCAAAAGCTGTTTCTATCTCATAGACAACTTCTTGCTGGCCAAGCTACACCTTTTATGGGGTGGGGCTAGGAAATACTGCTTAGAATAAGCTTGTGTTTGGCACATGCATTTTGGAAAAGCCTCTTCTAATTACTCCTTGAGTTTGCCAGGGAACTGCATGTGCTTCTGTTCCTAAAGCACAGTGGGCTTGTGTACAGAAACCATGACAACTCTTACCTACTTCACAGCTTATACCCGACATGTTCCCTGATTTTAATTCATTCCTTTGGTGTGTTGAGGTTTGAACAAAGTGCTGAGCTGAATCATATTAAGGAAAATTTTCAGTATTCATTGAAGTAGCTTTGGTTATTTGTTTGATTTAACCTTTTATGTAATTGACCGTGGGTAGGGATACAGGTAGGATAAGGGGCAAGGTTTCTTTCCCTCCATGGTTTGCTGGAGTTCCGTGTCCGTGATTTGGAGATCTGGAGTTGAGGAAGGCAGTCAGCGGACTCCATGACAAGGTAGTCTGCACCAGCAGCACCTCACTAGGTGCTGTCTCTTCCTAGTCCTCTTTTCCTTGAAGAGCAAATTCAGTGTGGATGTTTTAAAGCTTTTGACAGCTCTGACATTCGTAAATGGTGTATTCTTCTCAGGGACTTCACAGCTAGCAAATGTTTGAGATTCTTGGGGTGCTTCTTTCTCTCTAGATTTGGAGAATACACAAGATATGCATTAATTTCATGCAGCTCTCCCAGGATTTTATCCTCTCCTCTGTGACTTGCAAGAATATTGATAGATATTTTTAGTAGGGCACACAGTAATCTATAAACCATTGACTTGTATTGTGTTACATCAAGGAGAATGCCAATAATAGGAATTAATATTACAGTTTTAGCACAGACTCCCAAGAAGGCATTTAGTTTGAGTAATGTACATGGTTCCATATGGCCGTGAATTGCATTGGAGGTGGAGGGGGGAGGACACAGCTGTCACAGCATGTAGTTTACCTAGCAGGGGCCAGCACTGTCTTTTCAATCCCACTGGCAGCAGTGGGATATGCTGGAGTGTTGACAGGGCAGGACTTGAGGCAGACACACTTACACCCACATGCAGCTGGCAAGGGCGAGAACAGGGCTGTGTAGCCCAGGGCTGGTGGGGAGGATCCCAAGGAAGATCTTAATTCTAGACCCTTGCAATGTGCAGACCACTGTGGCATTTCCTGCTATTTGACACACGTGTCCGGTTCATTCTTGTTCTTGTCTGCACATCAGCTTTATGACGTGTGCTGTGAAAATGTTGGGAAACTACTGCATGGCAACCAAAGGGTTAACGCGGGCCCATGTAGCCAATTACTGGAAGAGACAAATACTAGTTGATGAAGGTAGAGTTGCTCCAAAGCAACTTTCCATCAGACATATGCCCAGGAAGAAAACTGTTGTGTAAATCAGAGCCACAAGCCAAAAGCTGTGTGGGGAGTGGGTGATGAAGACTGCGTGTGCTTTCTTTGCAGCGGCCCCTTGGAGTCACAGCCACATTTCACAGGTGGCCATGGCCCACCTCAGTTTGTTCCCTCTGTGACCCCTGTTGATGCACTCCCCTTCCTCAGCGTTCTGGTGTCATTTGGCACTTGGAGCACTTGATATTTTTAGTTACTTTCCTGAATCCATGCTGTCCGCTTTGCCGGCTCACGACTTGGCAGTTGCTGTCGGATGCTACTGTTATAGGACTTGATGCTCACGTTTGCCTGGATGCCCCAGTAACTTGTCACTTTCTAACAGCAGTGAGGAGCGGTTGTAGGTCAGTGATGGCCTACCTTGGCCGCAGCCCTCACCTCCCACCACATCCCAGCCATTCCTCCCACACTCACCATAACCACGTGCACACAGGGAACTTCCCTGCCCCTCTCCAACATGGGAGGATTGTAACTCCCTGTGTTTGTCCCACACCCTCCCCATGCCTACAGTGCCCCCCCCCTTCACCTTGGTTTCTTTCTCTCTCTCTCTCTTTTTTTTTTTTAAGATTTTATTTATTTGAGAGGTAGAGTTACAGTGAGAGGGAAAGACAGAGAGCAAGGTCTTCCATCCACTGGTTCACTCCCTAAGTGGCCATAATGGCCAGAGCTGCAGGGATCTGAAGCCAAGAGCTAAGAGCCAGGAGCTTCTTCTGGGTCTCCCATGCGGGTGCAGGGGCCCAAGTCCTGGGCCATCTCCTACTGCTTTCCCAGGCCTTAGTAGAGAGCTGGATGGGAAGAGGAGCAGGCGGGACTTGAATTGGCTCCCATAGGGGATGCTGGCACCACAGGCAGAGGATTACCCTGGGCCACAGTGCTGGCCCCAACCTTGGTGTTTTCTTTCCCAGGTCTTTCCTTTGCCTTGGCAGCTCCTTATCTTCCTATGTCCATCCAAGATATCACTCCAGGAATGCTCGCTGTACCACTCCTGCCACCCCACCTCATCTAGGTGCTCCTAGCTGCAATACTGATTTATAATGTTTTCGTCAATTTTTCTTATTATTCTGATCCTTGTCACCAGCACCATATCTTTTTCATTGTAGTATCCCTGCTGCCAAGCACAGTTCCTGCCATACCGAATTTATGGGATCAAAATGATACTGAGTCAGTTTGTGAGCTAACAAATAAAAATGTAGTGAGAATTTCTAACTTACTCTAAGATATGTAAATATAGAAAATAATGGGATGAAAAAAAAAGTTAAGATTCTTTCTGACAAGGTTTCCGTTATCTAAGGAAAAAAGAAAGGGACTTGTCTTGATCTTTCTCTAAACTGTTTTTCTTGAAAAATGAGAACATGCTTTATATTTTTTTCACCTTCAACATTTAATGTATTCCACACACAGTAGGTTTGCAGTGTACTTTTGATTGATGGAAATAATTGTTTTCCTTCACACAGGAAATCCAAGTGTTTGTTAGATTTTAATCACAGGTTTGTGGCCGGCACCACGGCTCACTAGGCTAATCCTCTGCCTGTGGTGCTGGCACTCCGGGTTCTAGTCCCGCCCGGTTGGGGTGCCGGATTCTGCCCCAGTTGCTCCTCTTCCAGTCCAGCTCTCTGCTGTGGCCTGGGAGTGCAGTGGAGGATGGCCCAAGTGCTTGGGCCCTGCACCCCATGGGAGACCAGGAGAAGCACCTGGCTCCTGGCTTCGGATCAGTGCAGCACGCCGGCCGTGGCGGCCATTTGGGGGGTGAACCAATGGAAGGAAGACCTTTCTCTTTGTCTCTCTCTCTTACTGTCTATAACTCTGCCTGTCCAAAAAAGGAATGTATGTTCTTTAAAAAAAAAAAAGTCACAGGTTTATTTTATGCTGGAGAAGCTTGACCAGTGGTCCACCATCAACCATCAGTCAATGTGAAGGAAGAGAGATGTAATTATCTATTAGATGCTCTTACTCTTTAAACTTCACTCCTCTTATTAAAACATGGGGACATTTAATAAGAATAAAGGAAGACTAAAGGAATACCAGGGAAAACTTACGAAGTTCATTGTTGGGTATCACCGAATTGAGCCATACTTTATTCTTCACATTCACATGAACCTTCCAGTGCTCACAGAGAAATTTCCCTAATTACCTGGCTATTATGTTAGATTTTTGGAGAGTTAAGCCAGGCTATTAAATGTATTCTCTTTCAGTAAAATGGAGAGATTGTGAAGGTGTGTCTCTTACTGTTTCTTTTAAATTCATAAGGCTGGGGCCAACATTGTGGTGTAGCAGGTAAAGCTTCTGCCTGCAGTGCCTGTCCATATGGGCACTGGTTTGAATCCCATCACCGATTCAAGTCCCAGCTGCTCCAATTCCAATCCAGCTCCTTGCTAATGCACATGGCCCTACTTGAGCCCTTGCCACCCACATGGGGGACCTAGAAGAAGCTCCTCCTGGCTCCTGGCTTTGGCCTGGCCCTGTCCAGCTGTTGTGACCATTTAGGGAATGAACTAGTGGATGGATGATCTCTGTCTTTCCCTCTCTTGCTCTAATTCTGCCTTTCAAATAAATAAAGTGAATCTTAAAAAAATTAAATAAATGCATAAGGCTCTGGAAAAGGTCTAAGTTGCCTTTCTGGGCCCATGCCTGATTGTATTTTAGATGTCTCTCTGTACTAAAAAGAATTAAGATATTTTTGCTTTACTGCATCCGAGGATCCTTAAAAGTAGGTCAGATCACTAAGTCTTCTTCTGGAAGTAGCAGCTTATGCTCAATTTGAGCCACTTGTGATCTGCTAGAAAAAGTTTAATCCATTGACTGATACACATTACACATGCAGTTTTTCAATGTGGATAAGTTATTTTAGAATTAAGAAAGTGTATCAACCAGAATTTTTAAAAATATAATTTAGACTACTTTCCATTTATAAGATGAACTCTTATTTAGTTGAATTTATGAGTTTTTTAAAAACCTGTAGTATTTCTTGAACAGATGCTCTTTATCATAGCTAATCTTTTGCATAAATTGCTTGTATTTATATGGGATTTGTGAGTGGATTCTCACTGTTAGATGATAAATGAACAGGAGTTTGAAGCTTTTCAGATTGCTTGCAGGAACTAGAAAACTTATTAAAACTTTCCTCACAGAGACCTTCTGTTTCCCCCACAAGCTCTTATCTCTGAGGGCAAATCTCAAAAGGTTCATGAAAAAAATGGAATTAGGAAAATCAGTTTATTTTGTAGAAATTTTAGAAAGCATGCATAGTTTTTATGCATTTTTCCACAAACTTCTTGAAGACCTTTCATACTTGGGAATAGAAGAGAGTTACACAGAGGAAGAAAAGAAGGCCATCAACCAAGTCATCCACTGACCCCACTGTTAGGCCTTTGATGAAGGGAAGGAAATAACGAATTTTCATTTCTGTAATGGAGGGGTCCATTATAATGGGGTTTAGCCTGTAGGCCATCTGCATCCCATGAAATCATTTGATGTGGCCCTGCCAAAGCAACCACAGATGGGACTCAATACTCAAAAAAATCTATGGCAGGTTAGTTTTTTAAGTTGTAGTTTTATAGATCTGAGAAGGATGTTACAAATATCATCATGGTCCTTGGCAGAAAAAAATTTCTCCACTCCTTCTATAAAGGAAAGAATCCATTTTCTGATTTCAAAAGATGAACCTTTACATTTCTGTATTCGTGGAATTACTGTTCTTTGTGAAAAGTAAGGACACAGTGTTACTGTGGAAAAGAACAGTTTCTAAACAACTGGAAATCATTGAGAAACTGAAGCTGAAAAGTAGCCACGTCCATATCTGTTTTGGTGTAAGGGAGAGTTTATCCACCTTGCCTCGTCGTCTGCCTTCCCAGAAGGCTTCTCTCTCTACATTTTATTTTGTGCCTTCAATCTGAGACTAGGTAAGAGCACCCTCAAACATACATCCATGTCTGTAGTTGATGGGAACTCAGTACATATAGAATGAATGAGTGGGGAATGAGTATTTCATATGACATTATTTGCATCCCTTCCAGTATCCCTTCCAGTGAGAGGGATTATTTTATAACTGATTTTTTTTACAAAATAATTTCATAACAAAAAGGGGTATTTTGATTTTTTAAAAAAGATTTACTTATTTATTCAAAATTTATATACACATATATATGTATATATATGTGTGTGTGTGTGTATATATATATATATATATATAAAGAGAGAGACAGAGAGACAGAGAGAGAGAGGAAGAGAGATATCTTCCATCTGCTGCTTTACTCCTCAGATGGGCACAACTGCCCAGGCTGGGCCAGGCCAAGCTTCTTTGGGTCTCCCATGTAGATGGCTGGGGCACAAATACTTTGGCCATCTTCTGTTGCTTTCCCAGGCTATTAACAGGGACACAAACATTCATATGGGATGCCAGCATCACAGGTGGTGGCTTTACTCACTGTGCTACAGCACCAGTTCCTGATCATAGTTTTGATTTGCTTGTTTGTGAAAAATTGTTATTTCTATTCCTGGTTTGAAATCATTAGATCCTTGTACTTTCTTTGAGGTGTCTTATTCCTTTCTGATCCCCAAAGGAATTTTGTCCTAGACCTGCTATGCTTTGTTGGGCACAACAGAGCTGTGCTTATCTACTATTGCAGCATTTTTTTTTCAATAATTGTGATTATAAGAGAAGTGGTCATATAGTTTCCTCTAATAGTTACTCTTCCTTTAATTCCCTGCAGGGTATATATTTATTGCCTTGTTCTCTACTTACTTTAGGTTCTACCTGTAGGATCCAGAGCTGCCTTGGAGCATGAGGAAAGAGATGAGTTAGGTCTTTCCCCTGTCCCATTACAGTCTGTGACAGCCCTCCTAGATCCCCGGGGCAACCTCTACTCCCTTGCTAACCTAACGCCATGCTTGTCCCATTGCAGGTATAGTGGAGGATTATAAGCCACCGTTCTATGATGTGGTTCCCAACGACCCAAGTTTTGAAGATATGAGGAAAGTAGTCTGTGTTGATCAACAGAGGCCAAACATACCCAACAGATGGTTCTCAGACCCGGTAAGAGTTTCTTAATTTTAGAGCTGTCCTCATCTGCTATTTGGTCGCTCTTGAGTTTGAGCTGGTGAAGTATCTGGATCATCTGCCATGTGTGTCTGTTGCCCTCCCTCCCTATTTTATGAATAAGGCTCTTAAACCTTGCTGAATAGATTCGGAAAAGGAACTGTGCCTGATAGATCTTGCTAACTAACGACCCTATTTATGAGAATTTCAGTGACTGACCAGCTCTTAGGAATTAGGACATTCATTCCTACCACTGCTAGCCCTAGGGCTGTAGTTTCAAGGGTAACCAAGAAACCCTGAGTGCTGTTTTGAATCTCCTTTCCATCTACATGTCTGAAATTCCAAACATAAGCTACTCAGTGCTGAAGATCCTGTAGTCATTAATACAAAGGTACTTCAAAAAATTTGTGGAAAATTGGAATTAAATGGCAAGCTTATTTTGGTATAAAAAGTTTTGAAATCCCTGCATTCTTACAGTAGCAGCTCTCAAACACTGAGAACTAAAACATTTGTAAATTTTAGTATTATCTCTGGTTTTGTATTACTGCTGTTAACGCCCATAACAGTATCAAGGGGTGCATCATGGCCTGTGTAATTTACCTGATAAAGTAAGCTGGTAGTCCAAAGGACAGAGTCCATGAAACTTAAGAGCAGCTTCTTTATCAGCAGTTAAGACCTTGAGAATTTGCTTAAAGAAGATGGAAAAATAATGGCACCTTAACTTCACAAGACCTGCCAAGTTCTTCAGAACAGCTGACGTGGCTCCTGCCCGGCTTCCAGGGTCACTGAAAAGCCAGTTTGTCATTGTAGTGCGTGTCCTTTCTCTCCACAGACACTAACCTCTCTGGCCAAGCTGATGAAAGAATGCTGGTATCAGAATCCATCCGCAAGACTCACAGCTCTGCGTATCAAAAAGACTTTGACCAAAATTGATAATTCCCTAGACAAATTGAAAACTGACTGTTGACATTTTCGTCGTGTCAAGAAGGAAGATGTGACATTGTTGTTGTCCAGCTGGGACCTCATACCGGCCTGACTGGCTGTCAGAACAGAATCCCTGTCTCCCTCCCCAAGTGGCTGCTCTGACAAGGCAGATATCTTACCCAGCTGTGTGCTGGGGAGACACCAAAACCACCCTAACCTCGCTCAACGACTGTGAACTGGGCATTTCACGAACTGTTCACACCACAGAGACTAATGGTGGGCAGACACTGCTGCAAAGGTAGGGAACTGGAGGAACACAGAGAAATCCTAAAAGAGATCTGGGCATTAAGACAGTGGCTTTTGCATATCTTTCACAGGTCTCCTAGACACTCCCCACGGGAAACTCAAGGAGGTGGTGAATTTTAATCAGCAATATTGCCTGTGCTTCTCTTCTTTATTGCACTAGGAATTCTTTGCATTCCTTACTTGCACTGTTACTCTTAATTTTAAAGACCCAACCTGCCAAAACGTTGGCTTTGTACTCCACTGGGCTGTCTTTGGATAATAGGAATTCAATTTGGCAAAACAAAATGTAATGTCAGACTTTGCTGCATTTTACACATGTGCTGATGTTTACAATGATGCCGAACATTAGGAATTGTTTATATACAACTTTGCAAATTATTTATTACTTGTGCACTAAGCAGTTTTTACAAAACTGCTGTGTGCAAATGTTAAAGCTTATTTTTATGTGGTCTTATGATTTTATTACCGAAATGTTTTTAACACTATACTCTGAAATGGACATTTTCTTTTATTATCAGTTAAATTCACATTTTAAGTGCTTCACATTTGTATGTGTGTAGACTGTAACTTTTTTTTCAGTTCATATGCAGAACGTATTTAGTCCAGTACCCATGTGACACCACCGAATATATTACTGATTTAGAAGCAAAGATTTCAGTAGAGTTTTAGTCCTGAACGCTGTGGGGAAAATGCATTTTCTTCGGAATTATCCATTATGTGCATTTAAACTCTGCCAGAAAAAAATAACTATTTTGTTTTAATCTACTTTTTGTATTTAGTAGTTATTTGTATAAATTAAATAAACTGTTTTCAAGTCAAACAGTGAAATTGTTTTTCAGTGTATGAAAAAGATCTGCATCACATAAAGCGTTTTGCAATAGAAACACAAAATTTGTAAACTGAATTTGCTTTTCAGTTCTGCTAATGACCTTGAGGGTACAATAATGATGTGCTACAGCTTGAATATGGTATCAGAAAATTTGATTTTTACCTGTTTCTTCTCTTGGCTGTGATTATGTTTTTCCCTTTAGTTTCCCCAGCTATAAATCAGTTCTGTTACAGAACTCTAACCTGCCTTTCTCCCAAGGAGACCGTGAATACAAGTGGGAGGAAGGGTAGCAAAGCATTCGGTTTAGTAGTAAGTCCGATGTGAGCGTAAAGCAGCCTTAGTACTTAGTCCCACCTTGCTGCTTGGGAGAGTCCGATCTTGGCGTTTCTCACTTCTTGTACGCAGCAGGAGTCAAACAGTAGGGTTTAGAGCAGTCCAATAAGAGAAGAGGGAGAAAATCCTGGAGCGTCCTGCAGAGGTAAGTTAGTAACCTCATTAGCATGCCTTCACTCAGAAAGGACATATTCTAGTCACATTTAGTGTCTTTGAAAATTGAAAATTAGATTTTTGATTCATGTGGTACATAACATTTACTATCTAAACAGTTTTTAACTTTACAATTCAGTGGTATTAAGTTTGTTCCTGTTATTGTTCCACTGTCTCTGTCATCCATCCACAGGACTTTTTTTATTTTGTAAAACTGACTCTGTTTCTATTGAGCAATGACTCCTCATTCCCCCGCTCATTACAGTCCTGGCAGCCATCATTCCGCTGTCTGTCTCTGTGAGTTTGACTCTAAGGACCGCAGATACTCTAAGTGGAATCAAACATTTTTTCCTTAATGAGAATGGCTTATTTCATTTTGCATGATGCCTTCAATGTTCATCCATGTAGCACAGTACCTGAATTTCCTTGCTTTCTGAGACTGAATAATATCCCTGGTATGTATATGCAGCATTTTGTTTATCCGTTTATTTACCCATTGATGAATACTTGAATGGCTCCTAACTTTTTTCTGTTGTGAATATTACTGCCACAGACATGAGTTATCTCTTGGGTTCTTAGGGATATAACCAGAAGTGGAATCGAGTTACTTTTGATTTTTATTGAACTATTACATGCTTAGGTAAAAGTGCATCCATATAAAAATATACAGCTTAATGAGTTTTTGTAAATTTTGATAACTTGGTTACACCCATGAGAACAACATGCAACTCTGGGAGCAGAATGCTCCCAGAAGTCCTCTTCTTGCCACCTCCTCTCCTACCTCACCAACCCCAAGAGCAGCTACTTTCCTGACTGCCACTGTACCAGCTTATTACTGAACACTTTCTCATGGAATCATTCAAAGTGTATGCATGCAGGAATGGCTTCACTAGGTGATAGAGTATGATACAATTCAGCTTTAGTAGATACTACCAAATTATTTTCCTAAAAGGGTTGCTCAGTGTGTGTCCTCATCAGGTGGATATGAAAGTCCTGGTTGTTCGACATCTTTAACAGTGCTTGGTATTTTCTGCTTTTGCATTTTAGTCATGATGGTTGGTGTTGTGCACCTATTTCAGCAAGACAAAGAAACACGCCATTCACCCCAGGGATTATAGAACTCAAGGAAAAGAAGTTCTCAGATGTAATTCATGTATCTAGATCTGAGTATGAATCTAGTGTTTTGTGATATGCGATACTTTTTATACAGCTTGGCCACTGAAAACATTCATCATGACTTTATCTGTTTCTTATCCATCGATAGTGGTTGTTCCAAATGTAGAGAATAATCTGGTGTGTAGATTATTAACCTTATGTGTGGGTCTCAAAACAGCACATTTCTCTGCAATTCTGACCACATCTTGATCTCCCCTTTTCATTGGCTTTGAAACCTAACCTCCCTTAAGATTTCTTTGTTGGGTGGATCTAGGAGATGGGTGAGGTGAGAAGACAGAATGTTATACTCTCTCTAGCAAAACAAGTTTACATGTACTCTTACTAGCTTGGTCTCCAGAGAGGAAATCGAGGTCCAGGGAAGTCTGCTGATGTGCCAGGAGTAGATCTTTGATTCCAGGCCAGAGTCATCTCTCATAGGACACACATGAGTCCTCAATGGCTACCTCTTCTACTCCTATTTGCACTGGGTTATCTCTGAGCTGCACAGCCATTCCTGAAAGCTTGGCTGGGAGGTCATATCTGGTTTGTTCAGTTCTCTCAAACTGTGATGGAAATGCCCTGTTTCTGGGAGAAAAGATGTGTTTGCTGATGATTTCTCATGGGCATTGCACTGGATGTGCAGCTATTGGCTGTCAGCCTAAGTCCAACCCTTTCATACACTACTTGGCCATGCTTGGGCTGTGATTCCACCAGCATGGCTCTGCTGTAGGGGACCTTAGCAGGAGCCTGGGAGGCAGGGAGAGAAGAAAAGACTTGTTCCTCCCAACCTGTTTCCTCTTCTCTTAGCATCCCTGCAGCCTTCCTTTTTAACCCTGGCAGGGCCGTTCCTGCGGTCACATCAGCTGCTTCTTAGTTCAATTTGCGGTGGTGCTAATCTTTGCAGAGGAAGCATGATTGTACCCTCAAGTTGGAGATACTGACACCAGCCACTCAGGGTTCACTCCTCAGAGGGCAGGGTCCCGGCTGCATGGAGTTCTGTCTGTGAGCTCAGAAACACCCACATCAGCCCGATGGTGCCCCCTCTTCCAAGTCCTATTTTCCCTTCTGTGGCTGCTCCCCTCCAGAAACCCCACTCTCTCCCCTCGGCTCCTCCAGCTCCTCTAGTAGCTTCCTGAATGTTTTCTGTTTGCCTCTTTAGTTAACCTAATTAATTTTTATACCCGATTAACTATCCTCTCTGCTAAACAATGATGACCAACTGGTGTGGTCTGTCTCCTGACTGGATGCTGACCGATACAAGTATTGTCCTGTTACTTCTTCCCTGACACTCCTCTCCTTTTTGTCTTCTGTGGCGTTATGTATTTTTATGGTCTAAGTTTCACCTACTGGATGGTTGTTAATCACAATTATAATACTAATCATTAATGCTTCCTGAGTATCCACTACATGTTGGGTTCTTTGCTCACTGTTAATCAGGGGCTCCTCACGGAAGCTCTAGCAGGTAAGTACTATAGGTACTTTTATTTGACAGTTGGGGAATCCAAGGCTGTGTAGGTTGTGATGGTTCATCCTACAACAGAAAGCAATAGAGTTGGAATTTGAACACAGGTAGCCTTTGTAGCACCTGTATTCTTAATTAATATACTGCTACTTATGAAAAGAAATTGCATGTTTTTATCTGCTTTGTTTTTTGAAAGAAAATGATGTCATTGATTTCCTTTTCAGTGGAATAAGCAGATTGAAATGTGATGCTAAGCCTAGTGAGAAGTTACCTCCCCCCCAACAAATGATCTTTTTCTCTTATTTAGTTTCAAAATATTTAGAAATGAGTTCAGAATATAAATTTACATGCAAGTTTGAACTTGGTTGCTGAAAAAGTACTTAGGAGAAATTCTGTCCATTTATACCAAGATAATTTAACGTGATTATCTTTGAGTGGTGTTCCTGTTGGCTTCCTTGTTTTCTGTTTTTCTGTAATGAGTGTATATTTTGAAATGTTGACAGAATGACACCTCTGTGCTGGTTTTGAGGTCAGGTTGGTCAACTAATTACCAAGTGACTTGGGTGATTAAAATTATTTTAGGTTAAAATTTGTCATTTTAAATTTTTCTAAGTTATACATACCATTATTTAAAGAGAAATCATTCTACAAAGTGTGTAATACAAAAGCAGCCATCCCCTGCTATTTCCTGCTTTCCACTAAAAACCATGTTATACCTCTTAAACTGGTTCATTCTGTTTGTTCCCTTTATTTTTCAAAACATCACAATTGTCCTTCTATTTCATGTTTAAGTCTCATTTTTTAAGCATAAAGGTGTAGTGCTCTTACCAGCTTTTCCTCACTCTGATCCAGCACATACATATGCACTCTCCCTCCTCTTCCCTATATTCATTAATCGACTCAGCACATACTGACCAAGTGTCTGGATGTGCCAGACACAGCTCTGATTGCCAAGAAAAAAACCAATGAACAAAACAGTCTCTTCCCTTATACAGCTTTGCAGAGTTTAATTTTGCAATAAGTCACTGTCTACTGTTCCATTTCATTATTACCAAGTAAATATTATTCATTAGTGATTACACTTCCTTTCCTTTGCAGTCTTTTGTTTTCCTTGAAGTCAATGATTTTCTTCTCTTTACATTTTCTAGGTTTTCAGTGTACTGTAATTCCTCACCGAACACTCTGTCAAAGTGTTACTCTCCTCCCTATCCCTTCACACAAGGTAATCTACCAGTGTTTCTCTGAGGTCTTCCTCCTACAGCCCAGCGACCTCCTCTTGCAGGCTGGACTGGTAGCTATCTTGTCCTGCAATCCCTGTCCCCCTGGGACAGCTATCTTATTAATTCCCCTGGCTGATTCCTGCCTAGGAATACTGATTACTAATCTCTTCCTTATCAATCACACCCTTGTTTTGCTGAAGTGTGTTTTTTAGTGAGTTTTTCAGAGTATGGGGAGTAGATATTTTGAGACCTTATAGGTCTGAGAATTTCTTTGTTCTATCTTCACACCTAATTAAGAATTTAGGGATATAGAATTTAGGTTGGATTTTTTTCTTAGAGTTTTAGAAGTATTAGTACACTATCCAGATTTCTCTGATGTTGGGAAGTCTTGTGGTTTAGATTATCATCCTTGTAAATGACAGATATTTTCCCAACAGTTCCAGAATTTTCTTTGTCCTCACAGTTTTCTCTATATCACACTTCTATTATTTATAGGTTGAACTTTCTGAATTGATCTCTAATTTTTAAAAAGCATCTAAGAATATGTATTTATGAGAGAGAGATCGATAGATCTCATCTGCTGGTTCACTCTTCAAATCTCCACAGTGGCCAGGGCTGAGCCCAGGGCTGGAGGCAGGAGCCAGGAAGTCAATCCAGGTCTCCCACATGGACAGTTTATCTATTTCAGTCACCACCTGATACCTCCTAGAGTCTGAATTGGCAGGAAGCTGAAATTGAGAGCTGGAGCTAGAAATTGAACCCAGGCACTTTGATATTGGATGAAGTCATCTTTTTTTTTCTTTTTCTTTTTTTTTTTTTTTAATTTATTTGAAAGACAGAGTTACAGAGAGAGGTAGAGATAGAGAGAGAGGTCTTCCATCTACTGGTTTACTCCCCAAATGGCCACAACGGCTGGAGCTGTGCCAATCCAAAGCCAGGAGCCAGGAGCTTCTTCCGGGTCTCATACATTTCATTTTGTATGATTCATTTTTTATGAAGGACTTGGGCCATTTTCTGCTTTCCCAGGCCATAGCAGAGTGCTGGATTGGAAGAGGAGCAGCCGGGACTAGAACTGGCGCCCATATGGGATGCTGGTGCTTCAGGCCAGGGCTTTAACCCACTGCGCCACAGCACCGGCCTCATGGAATGCAGTCATGTTAATTGGCATTGGAACCACTAGCCCAAATGCCTACCTCCTGATCTTCTAATTTTTAAAAATATTTGTGTGCTCTTTTCCAGATCATTATCTTTTCACCAATAGTATAAAGATTCAGAGTTAGAATTCTCAGTTGAGCATTTGTCCTCCAGTATTCTAAAGGTACTGTTCCATTATTTTCTTACTTGCCTTTTCTATGAAAATCTGCTGTCATTCTTATCAGTTTCTTTGTGGAGAGGAGTTTTCAAAAAGCTTGTGGTAAATATGCTTATCTGTTTAATTCTATTTCTCCACTAAGTCTTGGAAGCCTCTTCATGTATAGTGTCTTTGCCTTCCCACTGACTGCTTTTAAAAATGTTTTCTTGAGCACTGTTTTTGAGTGTTTGGTTAGGATATATCTTGGTATAGTATTTGTATATGTATGCATGCTTTTGAGATTTTTGAATCTTTGAGTATGTAGTTTTCATCAAATTTGAATTTTTGTTATTATTTCTTCATACATTTTTTTTCATCTCTCCAGTTTATTTTCCTTTATTTTGGAGACTGCAGTTCATATATATTAGACCACTGGCAGTTGTCCTGCAGTTCACCAGTGTATGCCGAGTTCTGTTTCTGTGTTTCATTTTGTATGATTTCTGTTCTGTCTGCAAGTTCACTAGTCTTTTCTTCTGCTATGTCTGGTCTGCTGTAAATTCCACCTAAACTGTATTTCATCTCATATATTATAGATTTGTGTCTTAGCCCTGGAAGTTCAATTTGAATTCCAAAAATATATTCCATATCTTTAATGAAAATTTTGGCCATATTGAATATAGTTATAAAGTTTCTATGACCATCGCTGCTGATTCCAGTACGCGAGCCTTCCACTCACGATCAACGCATTGAGTTTTCTTCTGATTGTAGATCATATTTTCTTGTTTGTTTATAATACTAACAATTTTTAATTGGATGCCAGATATTGTAAATTTTACCTCACCGGGTGTCAGATATTGTGTATTGATATAAATATCATCCAGCTTTCTTAAGGATGCAGCCAGGTTACTAGGAAACAGTATTGCCCTTCTGATTCTTGCTTTCCAGGTTCATTAGGTGGGACTGGAGCAGTGCTCAGCTGGGGGCAGTTATTCTCCACTACTGGGGCAAGACCCCTCTTGTGTCCTCCACCCAGTGCCCATGGATTAAGGTGAGTTGTTCACCCTCACTGGTAGAAACACATACTATTCCTGGCCCTGAGCCAGGACGGTTGTCTCTTATCCTTTTAGGTGGTTCTTTCTCCAGCTTTGGGTTGTTTCCTCACACACCCTGCCAAATGCTATTCACATGATTATAGGTCTTTGCCTTCAAAAGATCTCATCTCACACCCCTTATGTGATTTTTACATGACGTGCACTTTTCCTCTAGTGCCAGATGATTAATTTTTCACATTTTGAGTTGATAACTTAAGGCAATGATTCTCAAAATATGAGCCTAGATCAACATTACCAGTATCACCTGGGAACTTAGTATCAAGGCACATTATGAAGTCATACTTCTGACCTGGGAAGGGGAGGTGTTATGGAGAGCTGGCCATGTGTATTTTTTAACAAGCCTCCAGGAAATCTGATCAGTGCTAAAGTTTGAGAACCAATGCTTAGAATCCACAGTTTGAATCCTCAGGGGAAGGGGTCTTAGGAAACCTTTCGAGTGTCCTTGAAGTCTCATAATAAGGCAGCTGCCAATCTCACTTCATACAGTTTTGTCTCATCAGACAGATAATTGGAGCATTACAGGACTGAAAAGAATATAGGAAATAGAAAACATAGTCTTTATTCTTGGAAAGTTTTTTGGTTGTGAAATTCTTTCTAGCAGAAGGAGTTTGGGAGATGAGAAAAAGTCGGGGACTGACAGTAACTAATCCTATTGTACATGTAAGGTTTTCCAGGCAAACAAACTAAGGGACTATGCTCAGGGACTGTGTCTCCTCTCCCCCTGATTTGGGGGTTTCTTGGTCCCTGAGCCATGTCTGGTAAACAGGCTATTGGCTCCAGAAGGGAAGTTGGCAATATCAGAAAGGGGAGAGTTCATGCCATAGGGCAATGTGCCTTAGACAGGAGTTGCAACAAAGTTGGGCAAAAGCATTTATCTTGAGAAAAATAGCCTTTCATCAGTAGTGGGCCAGGTTCCCAGAAGGAGGATGGATCCAAAAGCACTCTGGCCTTTCTCTCTGTCTCCTTTGGCCACAGGATGGCCCTGCCTCTCCTCTCTGTCATTCAAGGATGGGGCAAGAAAGAAAAGAAGAGATGAAAGTGTTCTCTTTGTTTCTATAAGTGGCTTATTTATTTCTTGCCATAGGTTAAAATTATTCATATTTAAATAATCAGCCTCTACTTGTGCAGACCCCAATTAGAGGAGAAAAGATTGGAAGCCTGAGGAACAGTGTGAGAAGAGCAAAAATATAAATCTGATTATATGTATATGCAAGTGCACACACACACATATATGACTGATTTTGTAAATGGCTGGGCAATGCGCAATTGATACAATTGTCCCCAAATTGTGAATTTTTTCATAGGTATTCAGTATTTTTTGCCCATAAAGATGTTCAGTTTCCTCACTGGGGCCCTTTCTCACCTCTAGGCTCATCAACCTTGCCATTCTCAGGCTCTGACATCAATCCACTTTCAAGTCTCTGCATTTGTACATGTGTTCTCCACCCCACCCCCACCTCCCCAATAGCCATGTATTGAATCTATAGCTAAGAATCGGGCTTTGTGGTAGGTACTAGGAAACACCAAACAAGTGGTGCTTTCCCTGCTTTCAAAAAAGACAGTCATGTAAAAATGCAGAGGGTGCTCTCAGCCTCTTTGGAGCCATGGGCCATGTTTGAAATCCATATGTATAGGCTCATTTGTCTGGTATAGTTACTGAGATCTACACACATTCCCTGAAAACGAGCCTGCCTCGGTCTCCCATCCCCATGTTCCCTCAATTTATCAGCACCATAATCAAGTTTCTACTTAGGGTCCTGACTTAAAAATTATTATAATAGCTATTAAATCACAATAATAACTAGCCTTTTAAAGACATTTGATATGCGCCTACACTCTCTGGCATCTTGACATTCAGTTAAACTTCAGTTCACTTGGTTCTCACAACAACCTCATACAATGCTATTGTTATCTCCATTTGCAGAGGAGAAAATTAAGGTGTGTATAGTTTAGGGGTCTTCATTCCTGCCTTGCAGTGACAGACTGTCTAGGTTTTGTAGTTCTATCCTGAGTGCAGATTCCCATGGCTTACTCTTGCCATTGGAAGCACTTTGTTAGAAGAACGGCTGCCCAGAGGAAAGCTGGCTGTGGATGAGAAGCTGTTCCTTCCCTAGGTGTGGGTGTGTATCGTATTCTGTGTGGACTGTTTCCTTGGCTGTCTCTAAAATGTGAGCTATCTACAGGGATCATTTGGCAAATGATCCTAATAGATATTCATTTTTTCCCCGCTTCATACTAGCTGCGTAAATGCTGCTGAACCTTCCTGTCATACCTGCCTGCCTTAGCACCTTGGCCTGGGGCAGGGCTTTTGTATTAAATGGATCAGGCAAGGCTGAGCTTTAGACAGGAGGGAGTGGTGAGGACTGGGACATACAGAGAGTACATATCTAATCAATGGAGATCACTGCTATTCATTTCTACCTGATTGCTGCTATACAAGAATGTGACTCTGTTGCCAAATTTTCTAGCTTTTCAAACTAAATCAGGAATCTGTTTTGTTATGAAAAATTTTCAAATTTTTAAAAGCAACATGCCAATCCCAGAAATTGAGATCAAAATTATCTACATGAATTCTGAATTTTTTTTAAATAAGAGAGCTTAATAATAGATTTCTATACTCTATAGATGGCTTGGTTAGCACACAGAGACACACAGATACATACTAAGCACTTAGAAGTTTATGATGATACCCAGTGACAGGCCGGAGTTGATTAAGTAACCATGAAGCTGGTGGCTGGGTTACATCTGATGAGACAGCTTACAGGCAAGAATTTCAAAGAGAGAGAACACAAGTGGGAAGCCTGGAGACCAATGAGAAAAGCTTTGGGGTTAAGGGTGAAGTATAGAAAAGACTCACCACTATAAACAAGACTTACTCATCTCTTCTCCCATTAAAATGGCAGTTCATATGACATAGGTAAGAGATTGGAATGCTTTGCAATTGTGGTGTCAAGATGAGAGGGTGGTAACTCTATCAGTTTTGGAGTTGGAGAAATGTCTGGTTGGTTACATATTGGAGAATCTGCTGCCTTTTGGAAGCATTTCCCAGAAACTTCTTTGGCCTACAGTCATACCCCACGATCATTAATGTTTGCCATGAGCCCAGACAATCACACAAGGTCTTGAAGGAACATTTTTTAAACAAAAGGATGATTTTGAAAATATCATGTATTTATGAAAGATGTGTTAATTTTCTGGAATGGCACTGTCTTCAGGAGAATGAGAAGCATTTGTTGATATTTAATGTTTCTTCAACAAATGTTATCACCAGATTTGGTCATAAGCAACTTCTGCTGAGGAATGATGGGTAGAAGAAAGTGAGAGCTGTTTTGTCTGTCTCTTTGATAATATACAATTGGCTGGGAGGAAATACAGCCAGTCACAGGAGAGCAAGGTCAGGGAAACTGGAAAATGAAAAGGAGTGCATGAGGTAAATCAGGGAAGAGAGCAAGTATTCTGACTTTTGACTGACAGTGCCAAGTCTGCATGTGTAGATTTATTATTTACTTTGCACACTCTTTAAATCTGCAATACTGTGAAACATAAACTCGTATTCCCCCCTGTTTTAATACTCAACTGGGTCTTAGGCTTATTAGCTATTACCCAACTCCTACAAAATCTTATATGGCATGCTACATTCTCCATCACGAGTATTGTAATAATGTCAAGAGCTTAGATGTTGACATATAAGTAAAGTGAAAATTATAACCAAATAAAACCCAGAAAGATCCCAGTTTGTGAAAAAGAAGATGTGCATTAATATAAGCACATGTTTTATAGTAATCTATACCTATTGTCCATGGGATAGACTACAACAAATCTCTGTATATTTAGTGTAGCTTATTAATATACAAGGGTACTACAAAAAGGTTATGGAAAAGTTGAATTAAAAAATAAGTTTATTTTTGTACAAAACAATTTTTGAAATCTGCATAATTTTTTTCATAATATGAATTTCCATGAAATAGTAGCAAAGTTCAGAATTACCCTCTTGCCATAAAAAATTAGAAATCTAGAAGAAATATATTTAAAAATGGTTTCCTAGGCACAGTGGGTTAAGCCTCTGCCTGTGACTCTGGCATCCCATAAGGGCACCATTTCAAGTTCTGGCTGCTCCAGTTCTAATCTAGTTCTCTGCTAATGCACTTGGGAGGGCAGAAGAAGATGGCCCAAGTGCTTAGGCCCCTGAAAACCACATGGGACACCTGGATGGATTTTTAGGCTCCTGGTGTCAGCCTATCCAAGCCCTGGCCAGCTGTGAAGGCCATTTGAGAAGTGGATCTCTGAATATCTGTCTCTCCCTCTCTCCCTCTCTCCCTCTCTCCCTGTCCGTTTCCCTCTCCTTCTCCCTGTCTCTCTGTTACTCTGCCTTTCAAGTAAGTAAGTAAGTAAGTAAATAAACCTTTTAAAAATATGATTTTCTAGCACCAGGCAGTAGGTAACACAGGACTGTGACACCAAAAAGAAGGGAAACAATCACAGTGAGGTCTATAAATCACATGATGAGCTCTAAAGTCATGTCACTGAGGTATGCCTTACACAGTAAGTAAGCCCACATATACTAGATTTCTGTAATACAGAGATTCCTCACAACATTGCTTCCTTGAAGAGACTGGAGAGAGCAAGGCAGGAAGAATTTGTAGGACAGAGTAATGGATAAGGGGAAACTATACAAAAAAAAGTACCAAAAATATTTACAGAGATGTGTTTGAACTCTGGCTTTTGCAGATATATGGGTAAAACCCCTTGAAACTAGACAATAAAAATTTCTAAGAAAGAAATTGTAATATGAGAGTTAAAAGCCAAATAATTCCCCAAATTCATGTGGGGATAGAATTTTTTTTCATGAGAACTTGTTGGAAACATGAAACATTTCATAGAGACTCCAGAAAGGGTATACCTTAGTAGTAGGTCTAAATTAACCTTGGAATGACTGTTATGGGTCTACTTTAAAAAACAGCTTTAAAAAGAATTGCAGGTATCATACTGATTCACACATAACTTCAATATATTTAGAGCAAAATCCAGAACTCTTTAAAGGAACATAACAAAGTGTCATGCATAAAATTTAACATTCACAATGTCTAGCATACAATAAAAAGAATTCATATGTAAAAAAAACAGGAAAATGTGATCCATAACCAAGAGAAAAAGAGAGACTGACCCAGAAATGACAGATAGTGTAAATACAAGGCAAGATGCTAACACAGCTACTCTAAATATGCTTAATATATTCATGAATTTAAAAAATATGAATAGAATGAGAGAGGCAAGATAGTAGCAGAGCTAAATGGAACTTGAAGACAGGAAAAGTACAATATGTGAAACAAATTTTATGGGCTGGAATAACAACATATTAGACACTAAAGATAAAAAACTCAGTGAACTTGAAGACAGCAATGAAAACTATGCAAATTGAAGCCAAGATAGTGAAGAAAAAACTGAAAATGATCAATAAAGTAATTTGGGGTCAGTATTAAGTAGTCTAATGTGTTTATAATTGGAGTCCTAAAAATCAAGGAGAAAAAATATTTGATAGAATAATACCTAAAATTTTCAAATATGATAAACAGATCCAAGCCCAACAAAACTCAGGAAACCAAATAAAACACTAAGAAAACTACACTAAGATGTATCATAAATAAATTGCTAAAAATCAGTGATACAGAGAACATATTAAATGTAAATAATAAAGATATGTGCTAAAAAGAAAAGATAAGAATTAATTTAGACTTCTCATTACAAACAGCCATAAGCCAGTAATCATTGGAATGACATTTTTGGAGGATGGAAAGAAGAACTTTATCAATCTAGAATTCTATACCCTGTGAAATGGCCTTCAAAAATGAAGTTGCAATAAGACTTAGATAAACTAAAACTGAAGGAATTCATCATGAGCTAGCTACTCACACTACAAAGAGGAGGAAAGGAAGGGAGGGAGGGAGGAAGGAAGGGGAAGCGATACCTGATGGAAACATGGACATACAAGAAGAGCAATGGAGAAAGTAAATGCATTAGTAAATTTTAAAGATTTTTCTTATTTTAATCTCTAGTTGTATTAATAGTAGGCAAAATGTACTAGTTATAGCATCACTGCACATTAGACAACACATTAAGGACAGATCCCACATGGGATGTAAGTACACAGTGACTTCTGATGCTGACTTAACAATTTGACACTCCTGTTCATGGCATCAGTAATCTCCCTAGGCTGTAGTCTTGAGTTGCCAGGGCTATGGAAGCCTTTAGAGTTCGCTGACTTTGATCTTATTCCGATAGGGTCATAGTCAAAGTGGAAGTTCTCTCCTCCCTTCAGAGAAAGGTACCTCCTTCTTTGATGGCCCCGTTCTTTCCACTGGGATCTCACTCCCAGAGATCTTTCATTTAGGTCGTCTTCTTTTTTTCTTTTCCATGGTATCTTGGCTTTCCATGCCTACAATACTCTCATGGGCTCTTTAGCCAGATCTGAATGCCTTAAGGGCTGATTCTGAGGCCAGAGTGTTGTTTAGGACATCTGCCATTCTATGAGTCTGCTGTGTATCCCACTTCCCATGTTGGATCTTTCTTGTGTTTCTGCATGGGTACAAACTGATGAGATCTTTACTAATTATATACTGAATCGATCTTCTGTATATAAAGATAATTGGAAATGAAAAAAAAAAAACCTGGTGTTAAATTGGAAATGGCATAGAAAATTAATTTTTTAAAAAAAATATTATGTAGGATCTCTGTCTTTAATGTGCTGTACACTCTTATTTAATGCTATAACTAGTACTCCAACAGTATTTTTTTTCACTTTGTGTTGCTATATGGGGGCAAACTGTTGAAATCGTTACCTAATATATATTAAACTGATCTTCTGTATATAAAGAGAATTGAAAATGAATCATGATGTGATTGGAAGGGGAGAGGGAGCGGGAAAGGGGAGGGTTGTGGGTGGGAGGGAAGTTTTGGGAGGGAGAAGCCATTGTAACCCATAAGCTGTACTTTGGAAATTTATATTCATTAAATAAAAGTTTAATTAAAAAAAAATAGTAGGCAAAATGGATTTCAAGGCAATGAGTGCATCCAAAGAAAAAAAAGTACATTTCATAAGGGATCAAAACATTAAGAAGACATAAAAATATTATAAATATGTATATACCCAATAAGAGAAATAATAAATCTGTAATTGTAATTGAAAATTTTAATACTTTCCTTTCAGTAATTTTAAGAACAAGTAGAAATTTATGTTACTTAAGCAAATTTGTCAGTAAACTTAGCCCAATTGTAGAATTCTCTATTATCAGTTGAAGATACACATTCTTTTTAAATGCACATGGAACAGTCACCAAGATATTATATGTGTATTTGGACCTTAAAAATAAAATAGTTGAAAAACCAATAGTGGAACTAAAACAAAATTATAAAATTAATCCAGAAGGAAGGAAAAGAAGAAAAAATAACTAAAAATAAACAAAAGAAAGTAGAAAAATATAGCAAAAATGACAATTAAATCAATAGTTACATTAAATATTAATGGTCTAAACATTCCAATTAAAAAATAAGGCCCAACTTTCTACTTTCTATAAGAAATTAATTTTAATATAGATACAGAGCAAAAATGAAAACATGGGAAAAGATAAAAAATCCAAATCCTGTTAAGAATACTGATATAGTCAGTGGGCCCACCTATTTAGAGCATTCTTAAAAAGTTACTTTAAAACTGGGTAATGCAGAAATTCATTTTTTTCTTCACTACTCAAACTGTTTTGGAAAAGCCTCAGTGTTGTTTTGTCTGTTTCTGGGCTAGAGAAAGGTAGAGGGCCATACTATAAGTTTCTTAATAGTTTCAAGTTCAAGATCTGAGTGTTATAATGTGAAATATCATTTGTAGGTGTTATTGGAGCATTTCATTTCCAAATGTCTAGAAAAATCTGGGAGCTATTTTTTTTAAATAATGTGTAAATCAATTCAAATATAATTTTTACTAGTAGTATATTGTTGCTTGATTTTAGTTTTACTCTTATTTCTTTTGTGATATGTTCTATCTATAGATTAACTTCACAGTAGTGTAGTTTTTCTTATATGCACTTAATTCATTAAGAATTAGATATTCTTTTCTATATATAACCATGCTAAGAGCTAAAGCAACATCCAGAACACCCTGTCTGGAGGAATATGATTTTCAACAGGTGAGAATGGTAAAAACAAGGTGTAATTAACTTTTATATTAATGGATGCTAATGAACAGTTACAATGATAAGATAATGGTTAAAATCACTCTTCCTCATTTAGTAAAATCCTGTTATGTGTAGAATACTGATAGGCAGCCTTTAAAGAGACTTTACCACACCATTAAGCTTTTTGCTAAATGAGGTCAGAATCTTCAGCAAACTGAAACCTTAAAAAAAAAAAACAAAAAACAGTTACAAGAGCTTTTTCACCTTGACAGAAAGTAAATAATTACTTAAAACTATGGATCGGCTGATGGTCATTGAAGAGGTCCTGTCTATCTTCCTATGAGTATTTAAGACCTTTTGGTTGGCCAAAAGCAGAATTCCCTTTGAAATACAGTTT
Organism: Lepus europaeus; assembly: GCF_033115175.1. Taxonomy (NCBI): domain Eukaryota; kingdom Metazoa; phylum Chordata; class Mammalia; order Lagomorpha; family Leporidae; genus Lepus; species Lepus europaeus. The sequence goes on along the minus strand of NC_084827.1, from coordinate 99,792,337 downwards.
GGGATAATAAGCACAGTTGTTTTTATATGGTCTAAACCGTTCGAGCCCATAGTCATGCATCTAGTAGATTATAATATTAAATGATGTACATAAAGGTGTGAATATAAAGTAGTGTGTGTTTGGGATTTTTCATTTGTGTCTTCTTTCCTCTGTCTAGCCACATCAAGGAAGGGTGCTACTTATAAATCTGAAGAATCTTATTGTTAAGAGGAACCGAAGACTGCTCTAATGTGGATTGAGAGGCTAGAGTTCCTTGTTAGCATGAGATTTGAGAGAAGGAATTTCCTCGACACCTGAGCTGATGCAGTTAATTTGGATTGGTGTCCCCATATTAGAATTTCCTGACAGTGTCTCCAGGTTCTATGTATCAGGCTCTGTACCACTTAATACATTTCTAGAAGAAAAAGTTCCAAGTAGTGATATGTTTAACGAATGGGTCTCTGAAAAGAAAAAAAGAACCAGATTGAGAGTATTTGCTTCTTTTCATGGTGTATCTACTCCTAATAAGGCAAATTTCAAAATACCACAGGGAAATGACTGAACACAAAATTGGGAATAGATGGATAGTAATTTGAGACAGCACTGACTCTAAGTAACAACCCTAGAAGGAAATGTTGATTGAAAGACCTTAACTGATTTGTAGAGGCACCCAGCAGCCCCCTAGTAGGAAGATGACAACTCTGTTAAATGCAGACAGTTACTCAAGGTAGAATATTCAAATCTGGATCAAAGAATGAAATCTAAAGAGAGTACTATGTATTGTGGGGATTCTAGAAAGTTCAATTTTAATAATTTTTTTCATTTCTTTATGAGAAGCTCAGAAATTCCAAAGGTTTGTTTTATTGTGTGCATATGTAATAACTACTCTTTATTTAAAAATGTTTTTCATTCAACAAATAATTACTGTGTTCCTGCTCTACACCAGGCCCAGGAGTAAGTGCTAAAATATGCAATTGACATGGTTTCTGCTTTCATGGAGCTTATGGTCCAGTAAAGGGAGGTTTTTTTATATTTGCATTTGGAGGTAAGTGCTATGAGAGAAAAGAATAAAATCTGTATAGCAAAGGATTGGCTTCCCTGAGGAAATGATGTTTGAAGGATATCTGATGGAAGAAATGGGAATTAAGCAAATACATGAAGCTTTTACTATGGCGGGTTCAAACCTGAAAATTGGCCAACATAGCTGGGAGTGAGTGCTGGGGGCAAGGCTAGGTCAGTGGGCATGGGTCTGGTTAGGCAGTCTCGTGGCTGTGTTAAGGGATTTTGGTTATCCTAAGGGTAATGAGCACCTCCTGAAGTGTTTTACAGTGCCACGACGAGGACTCAGTTAGTTGCAGTGTATGTGAATGAATTGCTAGCTCATTCACTCATTCCTCCTTCAAACCTTTATTAAAAGCCTCCTGGCTAGGTACAGGAATGAATCGAAATATAGAGGATATGCCTTTGACATGTTCGCAGTCTAATTGGGGAGAAAAATGTATGAGTGAGTTGTTGCTGCTGTAATAAATTACCACAAACTTAGTGGCTTTAAATAATATACATTTGTTATCATTCTGAAGGTCAGAAGTCTGAAATAGGAGTCACTCAATTAAAATCAAGGTGTTGATAGGATTGCATTTCTTCTGAAGGCTCTAAGCAGCAATTGTTTTTAATTTTTTTTTTCATTTTTTTGAGGCTGCTCACATCCCTTGGTTTGTATTCCTGCATCCACCCCTACTTCAAGTATTGAGTAAAAAAATTACTATATTTAAATTTTCAAAGCATTACCATGATTGATTATTTTTGTGGTGTAGGAAAGCAAATTTCATCAGAGGTTTTGAACTATAAGTTGAATGGAGCCTAGAGTAGCCCTTTTCGAACTTGGAAGCACATATAAATCTGGTTACCATGTTGTCTCTGCTTTATTAGACCAATGGTGTAACCTATAATTCTGTGTTTCTAGTCTGCTCTCAGGTGATGTCATGATGCTTATTGGAGACCTACACTTCAAGCATCAAGAACCTAGATTGCAAGTGGTCAAAAATCCTTCTAATGTGTAAAAGAACAGATGAGGTGCATAACTTGGGGGGGGGGGGAGCAATGATTAGTTCATGAAGAATACAGGGGAAATGTATGTGTACATATACTTATGAAGTAGTTTACTAACTAGTTATAATTTCACCTAGAGGAAGGGCCCAATATCTATGCATTTTCTTGGGATCAGGGATCAAGAAATGGAAAAATGTTTCTGATTGTGAACTGATTCGGTATGGGTTAGAAAATTTAGGAACTTCTGTTGCTCTAGAGACAATTAAAGGTAAACCATCTTATATCATCTACACTCCTCGAAAGTTGAAGTGACTGATGGAACAACAATTCATAGGAATACTTAATTGTGATATATTCAGCGATTTTGTGAACTAATGATTGTTAAAATATTAACAGTCTGAAATGTTCCATGATGGGGGCATTTTATACCAAGGAAACTGATGGAAACTCCACAAATCAGGTTCTCTCCTTCTCCCTGTCCCTTCTCCCTCTCTCCCAGGCAGCTTGTTTGTCAATATGCCCTACCATAAACCCATTATTACTTTTTTTTAAAAGATTTATTTATTTATTTGAAAGACCACTGGCCCACTCCCCAAATGGCTGCAATGGCTGGAGCTCCGCCTGTCTGAAGCCAGGAGCCAGGAGAATTCTCCAGGTCTCCCACAAAGGTTCAGGAGCCCAAGGATTGGCCATCTTTTACTTCTTTCCCAGGCCACAGCAGAGAGCTGGATGGGAAGTAGAACATCCAGGACTCAAATTGGTACCCATATGGGATGCCAGCACTGCAGGCGACGGCTTTACCTGCTATGCCACAGTGCCAGTCCTCCATTATTATTTTTAATTTGTACATTTCAGCAACTGGCAGGTGGGTCCAGACTCAGCCTGTCCCCCTAGCTGCACCTGCTTTTGTGCACTGTCTATGGCTTCCACCCTGTAAATGCAGTTCTTGGTGTGGCTTTACTTGGCATCCATCCCCTAGGCACAAATTTCTCCTCATTTACAAGAGCTGAGTTGCTGTTTTGGGCTATAAGTGAGTTTCAAAGAAATAATCTAATGTACTCTACAAGAACCACATACAGTTAGACTTGTGATTTGGTCCAAGGGCATTTTGGAATAAGCCTCTTATCTATAAATCACTCCTTTTAGAAAGAAAATTGGGCCAGTAAAGATATTTATTCTACTATTAGTTGTCCAATCTGAAGGAAAAGTGAAAGGGAACATGCAAGAATCAAGTCTACTGGGTAGTGGGTGGATAAAGAGGGCCCTGGGACACAGCTGGAGCAAGTAAAAATGGAGTTCTAATGGTGTGTGTGTGTGTGTGTGTAGGAGGATTATGGACAGGGATTAATAAGTAAGACATCAAGTGGAGGCATAGAAAAAATAAAAACAAAGGTGATAGTTTGCTAGGAGACCAACATTATTAGCCAGTTAAGCCTCAGTGTTTTGTGTACTAATTTTTAAATAAATATGGTAGCACTAGGCAGTTTATAAAATGCCTTTATATACATTATCTAATTTCATCCTCACTACAGCATTATCATCTGCAAACATCAGTTGTGGTAACAATATCCTACTTACTGATAAAGAAAATAAATTTCAGAAAATTTCAGTGTCTTCCCCCAGGATAAGAGTTGGTCTGAGACCAATGGCAGAAAAACTACTGTTTGCAGCAAAATATGGCCTCGTGTTTGTTTTTTAGGAATCAAGTTTAATGGAAAGCAGAGCTGATTAGCCATGGCAGAGAAATTTCAAGACTTCTTGATCCACAAAGTCAAAAAAGACTCTGATTTCTCACCCTTGACAAAAAATTCCCACTGACACCAGCTTTAGATTGCAGATCCCACTGTGCTAACCCAGTCAGTCTGATGCTGGTTGAATATATATGGTCACAAATTCGGCATGACATCTACAGAGCACAACATGCCTCTGTTGCAGAAATAAGACAAAAAAAAACCATGATGATGGCTCATATTTCTGTCTTTGGTCACTTTTGATGGTTAAAATATTAAGGGAAAAATGATAGCAAGGATTTTTATCAGTTTGTGACAAGTAAACTTATTAATTGATTTATTAACCAAAAGACTGTTTGTACAAAATAGATAGGGCCATTAGATTGGAGAGTAGATGTTATACAGAGGCATGATGTAAAGGGAAGGTTCTAGAAATATATTTCAGTCCCATTTTTTTTTTACAATTACTTGATGATCTCAAGAAAGTTAATTTATTTAACTAAGCTAGATATCAAAAGGGTATAATAGTACATATCCTCTGGGATTATTGTAAATATTAGAAATTATTCATGTAATGTGCTTAATTCAAAGACAATCTATGTGGGTAAGAGTAGTAGGAATAGTGATAATTACTGTAGAGTTGGCTTCCAGTAGTGTTAGTTGTAGTAGTAACAGAAGTAGACAGAACCCCTGAGTAATGGGGAGCTCGGGGTTTTCCTGGGGGCACCCTCAGAGAAATGGTGAATTTCAATTGGGGAGCAAGGTAGATAAACTAATCTGTCAGTGATGCCGTACTTATGGTTGTATGGTTTTGTCCTATTTGTGTCCCCACCCTCCTCACATGCCTAACTTATGGCTGTGTCTAGTTTGAATGTACTAGGTAAATGTACTGTTGAATCCAGTCAAATTAAATTTGCCTTGGGGAAGTCATAATTTGACTTCCATGTGGTATTCCTAGAAATGGAGACATTTGCGGCGCCGGCACACCGGGTTCTAGTCCCAGTTGGGGCGCCGGATTCTATCCTGGTTGCCCCTCTTCCAGGCCAGCTCTCTGCTATGGCCCGGGAAGGCAGTGGAGGATGGCCCAAGTGATTGGGCCCTGCACCCGCATGGGAGACTGGGAGAAGCATCTGGCTCCTGGCTTCGGATCAGCACGATGTGCCAGCCACAGCGGCCATTGGAGGGTGAACCAACGGCAAAAAGGAAGACCTTCCTCTCTGTCTCTCTCTCTCACTATTCACTCTGCCTGTCAAAAAAAAAAAAAAAAAAAAAAAAGAAATGGAGACATGGTAGTACTTTCTGATATAGACTTCTTTCCTGCAGTTCAGGGAAGAATGGCACCTGGCAAGGATGAAAAAGAAGGAGAGGAGAAGGAGCGAAGGGGAGGGGAGGAAGAGGGAAGAGGAAAACATTGATGGCTGACATTTAAAAACAACAATTTTATATAAAAATATGCATTTCTAAATGTGCTTAGAAAATCTGGTGTCACTGAACCGTCACATAGTCATATACATTGGAGAAAAGTAGCAGCTCCCTCATTTTAAGGCAAATTTGGTTCCTTATCACAGGACTCCAGGATGAACACTCAGGAGCCTGAAAAAGCCAGGCACATCCACTGAGGATGAAATGAGTCACAAGGAGCCCCAGAAAACGCTGAACTGATGGAAGCATGGCCCACACAAACCCAGGCCGTCCACGCACATCCAGTCAGTTAGTGACATCTGAGAAAAAGGGCCCAGAGTTTCCGTATCTTTCTAAGAGAGATTTAAAATCCAAATTTTATATTGAAATTCTACATTTTAAAAATATGTTGATTACATCTTTTTTTGAAAATGCAGCGTGGGCAAAATAAAAGATATGTGAGAACAGTTGTATCTTGCTACTTACTAGGCTGTAAACCACCTGGACCTACCAATAATAATCACCGAGCGTGCAATGGGCTGCAGCCACTTTGATAAAGTGGCCGCTTTGATGTCCACATTTTGATAATCTGGCCATTTGGATGTACCCATTTTGTAATTCCTCCCAAGCAAGACATTAAGATTTTTTCTTTAAAATGATTGTATTCCATCCCTGAGTCTTATATCATGCCAGCTCCATTCAATCAGGGACCTTCACCTGCATCCCTAGTTCCGTTCGCAGAGCACGTACATGCATTGGATGCAGTTGTGATAGATTTATCTGCAGGCTTAACTTGAGTAAAGAAGTAGATATTATTTTTTAATTTTCCAATATTGAAATCTGTTAAATGGGTTATTTTGTAAAATGGAAAATTTCAAAAATTCCCATATACCCATAATTCTCATGTTAAATCTCATTAAGTCAAACAAGCAACAGGGCTTACTATTTTCCATCTTAATACACAAACAAAACCAAAACAAATGTGAGCTTGGCAGGAAAACAGATTAGTGCCTTATATTTCATAACCCTGGGCAATTTCCTAAACTCTAGTGGGCTCTGTGATGATCCTATCATTCGTAATTTTCCCCTGTCTGGTATCTGGTTGGGAGAAGAGTGTGGTCATGATTGGTGGAGACACAGTTGAGTCAGGGATGAAATGAGAGAATCTGATATACAACACTTGGTAGTTTTTCTTTTTTTAAAGTTTTGACTCTTAGACCATATCAAAATACTACTTCCTCTGGGAACAGACTTGTCAACTTCATTTTCTCTCCTTTACTTTCATATAATGTGGGAATTCATACAGTGATTTTTCTGTGAACTATCCAGATTTTCTAAAATGTTAGCAATTCATTTTTAGACATCCCTTAATAAAATTCTTCTGTTAAAATAATTCCTCTTTAATCTCATTATTGATTTTTAAAAATTATTTTATTTATTTTTATTTTATTCAAAAAACAGGACAAGAGCACTTCCATCCCCTGATTCACTCCCCAAATGCCTGCCACAGCCAGAACTCAATCTCAGTCTCCCACGTGACTCTGAAACACTTGAGTCATTATCTACTACCTCCCAGGGTGCACATTAGCAGGAAGCTGTCTTGGAAGCAGTGGAGCTGAACCTTGAGCCAGGCATTCTGCTGTGGGATGTGGTGTCCCAAGGGATGGCTTCACCGTCACACTGGATGCCGTCACTCTTTCTGAAATAACACTCCACGCTGTCATTCTCTGTTTCCCTTTCCCGGCTTCATTTATCCTCACAGCAGCTGTTATCACCTGACATGTTATATTATATATTCATTGTCTCTCCGCCACAGTGTGATCTCTGCGACAGTACTCAGTGCTCCCTGCTCACTACAACACCTGTTGCTTAGTGGGTACTCAAAAGCTTTGTTGAAATAATGAATGAAAGCTGTAAGAATGAATGGGCAAATGGATGAGTGAAGGAACGTGACCAACAATGTCTTTTATGTTCTGCCTTCAAAAGCCAGTCTGCTCTCTTGCTACTCTCAAGGCATGGTGTTTAACTTGTCACTGCTCAGAGCTCTAATTCTGCATTTATTTTGGTGACTATTGACATGTTCACAAAGGAGGGCAATATCAGTCCATCTTGGTGCTTAATAAATACTTTTTTCCATGAAAAAATGAATGCAGACTCAGGTCCTAATGATAGACCTGCAGTAGATCTTCTGTGTAGCCCTGGACACGTCAGTTTTCCTCTCTGATTCTGTATTTCCCTAAGGGCAGAAAGGGAGAAGGGGAATTCTTAGGCTTCCCCACCCCTTTTTTCTTTTAAGTTTTAATGATCTCAGGCTCCCTTTAGCTTTCTCTTTCATTGTTCCCATTGTCTTTTTTTTTTTTTTTTTTTTTTTTTTTTGGACAGGCAGAGTTATACAGTGAGAGAGAGAGACTCAGAGAAAGGTCTTCCTTTTTCCGTTGGTTCATCCCCCAAGTGGCCGCTACAGCCAGAAGATTGCCCTCCTGATCTCCCGTGTGGGTGAAGGGCCCAAGGACCTGGGTCATCCTCCACTGCACTCCCTGGCCACAGCAGAGAGCTGGACTGGAAGAGGAGCAACTGGGACAGAATCCGGCACCCCAACCGGGACTAGAACCTGGGGTGCCGGCACCACAGGCGGAGGATTAGCCCAGTGAGCCATGGCACCGGCTTGTTCCCATTGTCTTTTGAGTTGAAGGTAGCCATACTCAATACCTGCCTTCTGATTTAGGTGAATGGAATCAAGTGAACTCAAAATGCATCCTAAACACTCAGTAATGTGAACTCAGTTCTCTTTGTTCTTGACCTCAGATCATTTTTTTAAGACAAAATTTATTTTCTCTTCTTGTTCTCTGGTCTTTCCTCCTGGGAGAATGCAGTTGCCGTGAAGCCTGCTGAACAAGGAGAAGGGTAAGTTGACTTACAGAGAAGCTTTGTTAGGAGTTCTCTCCCATAAATCATGCTGCCTCCTTCCTATTCAAAGGTTGATCCCTTCATAGCTTGTCTTTTACCTCACTTATCTCAGCATATTTATGTTGAGGACACTGAGTATTTTAAGAGGTAATCAGGGGGCAAAAGAAGAAGTTGTGCCCTGCAACAAAGCAGGCAGCAGAAAATGTTTTAGAGAAGGACATTTTCCCGTTTGAAATCTTTCAGTCCTTATACTTAAAATTTCTGTACCTGAAGTTTCATGATTGATTTCTAGCAGTCGTAGAGTTAGCTGGAAGGGACTTCATCCAATCTCAAACCTTGAGAAACAGTGAATTATCAAAGATAGCAGAACTATTAAATGCAGAACTGGAAATAAGATCTTGGTCTGATCCCTTGTCTAGTATGTTCCTAAGCAAGGTTCCTAGGAGACTCTAGGGACCTAGCTTCAGTTATCTAAGTTGATGAGGTGGGCATGACTAAGTTAATGCAAATCATCCCTCCCACCACCGAGTTCAGTACTGAATTTCAAGGCCCCACATCACAGCGTGGGGTGCTCAATTATCTCTATTTTTAAGTATTCAAGAGTCAGATTGTGTTACAGACCAATCTGGGATTAGTGGAGGCAGGGTTTCAGCACCCAAAAACCCTTCATTTCAAATTCAGATTCCCTTCTGTTTTTCCTTCTGGTGGCTCTTTGCTTTAGTTTGAGACTTTCCCTCAGTTTAGAGCCATGGTATAAGGCTCCTATTTGCAAAGCTGTTGGATCTAGGCCAAGTGGGTCAGAAAAGATTGCCTGAGGCTAAATATGTGTTTATTCAGAAACTTCTTATTTCATATGAGAGAGCAACCTGAGGGCTTCAGTGAGCAGCTTATCTCTGAGAGGGAGCTGTGCAGCTCCAAGTGGCACTTGACTTAGTGTATCTAGAGTATGTCACTAAAACGTCTGGACAGCTGAGAGAGCCCTAGAGGATGGAGGTTAAGAAGGTGGGTCTTCCTGGAGCTAAACTGAGTTCCCACCCTAGCATTTCCAATTGCTAACTATGTGATCTTTAGCTGCAAGCTAACTCTCTTTCAGCCTCAGTTTCTAGTATGTCCAATGGAGATGAATAATGTCATTTCCCTCAGAGAGTGGGCTTTATGTGAGTTAAAACATGTAAATGCTTGGACGGTCCCTGTCCCCAAAAACTTACCTGCAAATTTTTGTGATGGTAGTGAATAATACGACCCCTTCCTAGCTGGAACCACTTCCGTGAATCATAGATAGGATCCAGGAGAGCACTCGCCACCCAGATCTGCAGAACAGCAGACACCACCATGCATGGAAGGGTTGCTATTGCAATCTCCCAGTGCTTTTTCTGCTGGGAAAAGCTATTTCCTCTTTCATCTCTCTCTTTGATGTGATAGACACAGTGATGGGTCATTCAAAGCCTTCTTAAAAGAAGGTCCTGTCACTGCAGCATAAGAAGATGCCCCCAGATATCAGAGGCCATCTCACTCAAGGTTGTGTGTTTCCTAGAGCATCCCGTATTTAAGATTGATCAAAGCTCTGGTAGAAAGGTAGATCCTGGCCGGCGCCGCGGCTCAATAGGCTAATCCTCTGCCTGGGGCACCGTATTCTGTCCCAGTTGCTCATCTTCCGGTCCAGCTCTCTGCTGTGGCCTGGGAGGGCAGTGGAGGATGGCCCAAGTGCTTGGGCCCTACACCCGCATGGGAGACCAAGGGAAGCACCTGGCTCCTGGCTTCGGACCAGTGCGGTGCGTTGGCCGCAGCAGCCACTGGGGGGGTGGGGGGGAGGTGTGAAGCAACGGAAAAGGAAGACCTTTCTCTCTATCTCTCTCACTGTCCACTCTGCCTGTCAAGAAAAAAAAGGTTGATCCTGCTGGTTCAAGGTGGGACACACTGATGGTCCATATACTTTTCAGTGCCCCACTCCCCCTGTGCGGTCCTGCCTCTTCTGCCTCCCTCCTATGAAGGTTGACCTTGGATGTCTATTCTGCATGCAAACTTCATCTCGACATTTGTATCTGGAGAACACCCTCTGAAAATCGACTTCCAAAGTAAGTTACTAATATGTAGAAAGAATTTGGGAGACACTGATAAACTGAAATTGTAGCAAACGACTTAAACTCTCAGAATTTCATTTCCCATATCATTAAAAAAGGGGTCATTATTTTTAACTTGGAAGGCTGTTTTGACAATTAAGGGAAATAGTCATGTGCCCAACTCAGAGTAGGGAGCCTGGTAACAGATAGTTTGAGACACTCTCCATTTTATCTTCCTGTTCAAAATACTTTTTCCTCTTTTGTTTCCTAATGTGCTTATAATTTTACTTTATTTACTCCTTTACCTCCTCCTTTCCTGTCTTTCCATTTATTGCATCCTTTTAATAAAGTTTCTTAATCCATGTTATTGAGGTGTAGTGTATGTAAAGTAAAATACATAATTTTAATAGGCAATGAATTTTGAAAAACATGTAGACAGGTGAATCCATTGCACCATCTAGATATAAGCTATTTATTTTTTGAAAGATTTATTTTATTTATTTGAAAGACAGAGTTACAGAGAGAGGTAGAGAGAGAGAGAGAGAGGTAGAGAGAGAGAGAGAGTGAGAGAGCCAGTGAGCGAGAGCGAGGTGTCTTCCATCCGCTGGTTCACTTCCCAAATGTCCACAATGACCAGAGCTGAGCAGATCCAAAGCCAGGAGCCAGGAGCTTTTTCTGGGTTTAGGATGCAGGGGCCCAAGCACTTGGACCATCTGCTACTGCTTTCCTAGATGCGTTAGCAGGGAGTTGGGTTTGAGGTGGAGCAGTTGGGATCAAACATGCCCATATGGGGTACCAGCACTGCTGGCTGTGGCTTGAACCCACTGTACCACAGTGCTGACCCCAAGACATAGACTATTTCTATCACCACAAGAGGTATCCTTGTAACCCTTCCTATTCAATCCCCATTCTACAATCCTTACCTGGGTAACCAGCCATTTGCTTTCTATCACCACAGATTGTGTTGTCTTATTAGAGTTTCATGACTGTGATCCTCTGGCTTTTTTTCCTCATAAACATAACATTTCTGAGATCACCCACATGGTTGTAGGCACCAGTAGTTTATTCCTTTTTATTTTTGCATACTATTCTATTGTGTGAATGTATTATAACTTAATTCTCCCATTATAAAGTGTTGGGCATTTGACTGCTTTTAATATGAGGCTATTAGGTATAAATCCACCATGAACATTTATGTATAAGTCTTTGTGTGCATATATTTACATATATTTGTGTGTGTATATATATATATACATATATCTTCTGGGTAAATATGTAGGAGTAGAATTACTGAGTCATGTTATGCGTATGTTCAACTTTATAGGAAAATGCCACATATGTTGCATTCTACCAAAAAGTATGTAGGTTTCAGTTGTTCCATATTTTCTCCAACATTTGGTATTGTCAATCTTTTTTATTTTAGCCATCCTAGTAGGTGTTGAGTGAAGAATATTATTGTCATTTTAATTTGCTTTTCCCTGATGACTAATGATATTAAGCATTTTTTTTTGCTTTAATGTCCTTTTGTATATCTCTTCTAAAGGCTTTTAAATATTTTGCTCAATTTAATTGGGTTATTTGTTTTCTTATTATTGAGTTGTTTGACTTTGGTATGTATTTTTTCTATTTTGTTTTTAATATTCAGTTATTTATTTGCAGATGAGATAGAGGAGGGAAGGAGAGAGAGATATTCCATCTGCAGGTTCTGATTATCAGGGAGCTGGATCAGAAGCAGAGATTTGGAACTGGAACTGGAAATTATCCCTCCCTCCCTCCCTCCCTCCCTTCCTTCCTTCCTTCCTTCCAGATTTATTTATTTGTTTGAGAGGCAAAGCCACAGGGAGAGGGAGAGAGAGAGACAGAGATACCTTCTATCCACTGGTTCACTCTCCAAATGGCCCTAACCATCAGGGCTGGGCCAGGCTGAAGACAGGAACCTGAAGCTTCTTCTGAGTATCCCACATGGGTGCAGGGGACAGAACACTTGGGCCATCTTCCTCTTTTTTCCCAGGTGCATTAGCAAGGAACTGGATTGAAAGTGGAGCAGCTGGGACTTGAATCAGCTCTTTATGGGATGCCAGGGCTGCAGGCAACAGCATAACCCTCCGTTCCTCCTATATGAGATACCATCATTGTAGGCAGCAGCTTGCTGCATTGTGGTATTTTAGATAAAAGTTCGTTCTTAAGCATATGTATTGTGAATATTTTCTCCCTCTTTGGCTTGCCTGATTATTTTCTTTCAGTCATTTTTCTTTTATAAAAAGATGTTTGTATGTATGTATTTATGAGAGAGAGAGAGAGAGAGAGAGAGAGAGAGAGAGAGAGAGAGAGACACCAACCTGCAACAACTGTGGTTAGGCCAACCTGAATCCAGAAGCCCAGAATTCCACCCCAGTCTCCAACACTGGGGCAGGGACCTAAGCACTTGTGCCATCATCTACTATCTTCCCAGGTACATTAGCAAGAAGCTGGATCAGACACAGAGAAACCCAGACCTTAACTGGCACTCAGAAGTGGGATGTTGGCATCCCAAGCTGCAGCTTAATCTGCTGTATCCAATGCATGCCCCACTCCAGTCATTTTTCAAGAGAAGATTGAAATTTTGATGAAAACCAATTTATTACTTTTGTCTTTTTCACTATTTTTTTCTTTTGTTATCAATGTTCTTTGTGTCCTGAGAAATATTTTCCTTCTATAAGATTGCCAAGAGAGAGGCTAACATTGTGGCATAGCATGTTAAGCTGCCACCTGCGATGCCAACACCCTATATAAGCACCAGTTTGAGTCCTGGCTGCTCTATTTCTGATCAAGTGCCCCGCTGATGTACCTGGGAAAGCAGCATAAGATGGCCCAAGTGCCTGGACCCCTGCCACCCACACTAGACACCGGGGTAGAGTTCCAATCTCTTGGCTCTAGCCTGGCCCACCCCTAGCCATTATAGCCATTTGGAGAATGAACCAGTGGATGAAAAATCTGTCTCTCTTTCCATGTTTTTCCCTCTCTCTTTGTAACACTACCTTTCAAATAATAAAATAAAATTTAAAAAAAAGATTGTCAACATACCTCATTTTTCAATTTACTAGAAGTTGTAATGTTAGGTGTTACATTCAAGCATGTAGTCCTTTACAATTAACATTTTCAAATCATGTGAAGTATAAATTTAATTTTTTTCACAAAGATGCTCACTTCAGTGTCTTTTGAAAAATTTTTATTTTTCCTTACTGAATTAATTTGTCCCCTTTTAAAAATCAAGTCTGACCTAATTATGTTGTCTATTTTCTCTTCTGTTGTCTATATGTCTATCCTTATGCCAAACTCTTTTACTTTGTAGCTTTATAATAGATCTTAAATCAGGTGTGTAAACACTCCAACTTTTTATTTTTCCAATATCTTAAAAGTATTGAGTTTTCTTATCCATGAGCAAGGTATATCTTTTTGTTTAAGTCTTAACTTTTCTTAGTGATATAATTTAGTTTCCAGTATAGTTGTCTTGCACATTTCCTAATAAATTTACTCCTAAATATTTCATGTTATTTTAAGTGTGTTTTTATAACTTTCATATCCAAGTTGTTTTTATAGTAAATAAATGAAGTTAATTTTTGAGTATTATTATCTCCAGAGACCTTGATAAATTCCTTTATTACTTGCAAGATATTTTTATGTAGATTTTTAGTATCTATACATAGAAATCTATATCATGTGCAAATAAAGATAATTTTAATTATTCTTTTCTAATATGTATGCTTTTATTTTTTCTTATTGTATTAATTAGGACTTCTTGTACAATAATTGAAGAGAACTGATGGGAGTAGATAACCTTTCCTTTTCCTAGTCATAGAGGGAAATCACTGTTTTCTCACTATTAAGTTAGTGTGAGGTTGTTTGCAAATGTCTTATTAAATTGAGAAAGTTCCTTTTTATTTCCATTTTCTGAGTATTTTTGAAAATCATAAATGGGTCTTAAAATTTGTCAAATGTTTTTCCTTTTTCTTTTTTAAAAAAGGCATTTATTTGAAAGGCAGAGGCAGAGTTACAGAGAGAGAGAGAGAGAGAGAGAGAGAGGAAGAGAGAGATATATCTTCTATCCTCTGGTTCACTCCTCAAATGGCCACAATGGCCAGGGCTGGGCAGGCCAAAGCCAAGAGCCAGGAGCTTCATGAAAGTCTCCCACATGGGTGCAGGGCCCCAAGCACTTGGGCTGTCTTTTGCTGCCTTTCTGGGTGCATTAGCAGGGAGCTCGATTGGAAGTGGAGCAGCCAGGCCTCTAACTGGTGCCATATGGCACACTGGCCCTGTGGGTGGCAGTTTTACCCACTAAGCCACAGCATTTGCCCCAAAAGTTTTTTCTACACCTTGTGATTTTATTATATATATTTTCTTTTTTCTGTTAACATGATGATTTATATCAAATGATATTTAAAATGTTAAGCCCATTTTGCATTTCTGCAATAAAATCTTTTGCTTATTGCATATTTTCCTATTTATATCATCCTTATCAATTTGATAATATTTTGGTAATGTTATTTTTGTTTATGTCCATTAGTGCTTCCTTGGCAATTCTGGTTTTGGAATCAAGATAATACTGGCCTTATAAAATGAACTAAGAAATTTTCTGGGAAAGTTTGTATAGGACTGGTGCTTTTCTTCCCTTAAATATTTTATAAAATTTACGGTGAAGCTCTCTGGTCATGCATTTTTATCTTGGGAAAGGTTTTAAATTAGGAATTCATCTCCTTATGTTATATAGGGATATTTAATTTTTAAGTTTATTCTAGAATTAGTTTTGATGATTTGTGCCTTTCAAGGAATTTTCCCATTTCCTCTAGGTTATCAAGTCTATTGGTGTAAGTTTATTCATAATATTATCATGATTCTCCTAATGTCTGCGGCATCTGTACTAAGAAAATCATCTTTCATTTCTGACATTGGCAAATTGTGCCTTCTCTCTTTTGTTTTTTCAATTTATTCAGATGTTTATCAATTATATTAGAAATTCTAAAGTATCAAATTTTGATTTCATTGAGTTTTCTTTGCTGTTTGTTTTGTATTCCATTGATTTCCACTATTGTTGCCATTTTTCCTTCTTTTAATTTACTTTGGATTTAATTTGCTGTTTTTTTCCTAGCTTCTGAGTTTTGGAATTAATTTTAGAAATGTTTTCCCTAAAATAATCGTTTAATGATTGTTTTCTTCCAGACAGTGCCAACAAATAGACCTTCCTGTGATAGCCTCATATGGCTATTGAGCCCGTGAAATATGGTGTGGCTAAGGACATAAATCTTTATTTTATTAATGTTGCATAATTAAAATTAAAATGTTAGTAGCCACATGTGTCTGGTGGCTACTGTATGGGAAATTACATCTCTAAATACCACTGCTTCCCATAAACTTCGATGGTTTTCTTTATATTTGGAAAGAATTTGGCAGTTATATATTTACATGTTTTCCCTCTTTATTCTCTCTTTTTGGAATTCCAATTGCATGCATGTTTGTTAGATCCCCTGATGTTTTTCCATATGTTACGAGGAGCATCATTTCCTGCTCCTCCTTTTTCTTCAAGTCTTCTCTCTATGTTTTTTTTTTTTTTTTTGACAGGCAGAGTGGACAGTGAGAGACAGAGACAGAGAGAAAGGTCTTCCTTTTGCCGTTGGTTCACCCTCCAATGGCCGCCGCGGTAGGCGCGCTGCGGCCGCCGCACCACGCCGTTCCGATGGCAGGAGCCAGGTGCTTCTCCTGGTCTCCCATGGGGTGCAGGGCCCAAGCACTTGGGCCATCCTCCACTGCACTCCCTGGCCACAGCAGAGAGCTGGCCTGGAAGAGGGGCATCCGGGACAGAATCGGTGCCCCAACCGGGACTAGAACCCGCTGTGCCGGCGCCGCAAGGCGGAGGATTAGCCTAGTGAGCCGCGGTGCCAGCTTCTCTATGTTTTATTCTGGAGCGTTTTTATTACATTTTATTGAAGTCCACCATTTTTTTGTTTCTACTCTGCTGTTAATTCTATCCAATTATTTCAGATATTTTATTTTTCATCTATAAATGTGGTGCTTTTGTATCTTCCATTTTCCTCTTCTTCGTATTCATTTCCCCCTTAATTCTTAAGTGTAATAATCATAGCTGATTTAAAGTCTCTGTTTACTAATTTCACATATCTGAATTTCTGTTTTTGTTACCATATGCAGGTATTCTGTTTATTTGTTATATTCCCTATTTTGTATTTATGTGTGGTAATTTTTTATATATGTGTGTATATGTGTGGTAATTTTTTACTGGATCCTGAACATGATATATTTTATGTTATTTGATTGCTAGATTTTGTTGTTCCTTTAAAAACTTTGTTGCACTTTATGCTAGCATTAACTTAGTTTACTGGCAGATCAGTTTGATCATTCTTTCAAGGTTTATTTTCAGGACATATCTAAAGTAGACCATACTTTGCAGCTAGAAGTGCCACTACTAAGGATTGAATCTTCTGTCATTTCTACTGAACTCCTTTTTTCCTTTCTCTTTTTTTAAAGATTTACTTATTTTTTTGACAGGCAGAATTATAGAGAGGCAGAGGCAGAGAGAGAGAGAGAGAGAGAGAGAGAGAGAGAGAGAGAGGTCTTCCATCCACAGGTTCACTTCCTGGATGGCTGCAATGGCTGGAGCTGCGCCAATCTGAAGCCAGGAGTCAGGAGCTTCTTCAGGGTCTCCAACATGCCAAACAACAAACGCAAAAACCAAGCTAACAAGAACAAGGAAGACACTATGACACCCCCAAATGAAAGTTGTTATGAAAACAAAACAGAACATAGCACAATGGTAGTCCTGTCCATGACTGTTTTGCTTACTCCTGAAGGCAACCACTTACAAATCCTTCAGTTGATTGTCTTCACATTTACTTTTATTTCGTCTATTTGCTGTTTCTTGAGTCTTCAGCTTTAAAACACTAATTTCCAAACAGGGAATACAGAATTGGCTTTATAACATTCTGAAAACTTACCCAAAGCTTCTATATTTCTCATGTCACTCATCCTCCCAATATTATTACGTCATTATTTTAGATGAATATATTTAGTGTTTACATGATTATAGTAGGTAACTTTTATAACAGGTCCGTATTATTGTAATATGATTGTTTTTATTTATTGCAAACTTTTTTGTTTGCTTGGTGTTGATAGCTATCTTATTTTGTTGTTTGCTTAACTTTCTTAGTTCATCTCCAAAATCTCTTTCTGCTGGTTATTTCTCTCCTTTTTATGTTCAAACACTTCAGCTATTTTGTCTGTGTCAACTGATTGAAGAGGCTTCTAGAGCCTAGAGATTTGGACTTGATTTGGACTTGCTCTCATCTGGTCTTGTCATCAGAGGCCTGTATATGATACTTTTCCTGGCTTCTGCCTTTACCATCATCATGGAAATTACTTTTACCATCTCTTGGGTCAGATTTCCTGTTGCCTTTATCCCATGTTTTATTTCTTCTTGATTTACTACCTCAGTTCTGATGGAGTAAATCCTATGGCAATTAACTGAGAAAGGATACATGAGATGTTGTTTTGCTTTTGTTTCTTTGCTTTCTGTTAAGTTGTAGCGGATGATTTCCAAGGGTTCATGGAAACATTAAATTAAGAGATGAGTTTATTTTGGTATAAAAAATTTGAAATCCACACGTAGTGTTTTCATAGTACACATTTTCCACAAACTTTTTAAAGATCCCCTATGCTTTTATTTTACTTGCATATTTGATGAACAGTTTGGCTGATTACATTTTTTTTTTTTTGACAGGCAGAGTGGACAGTGAGAGAGAGACAGAGAGAAAGGTCTTCCTTTGCCGTTGGTTCACCCTCCAATGGCCGCCTTGGTTGGCATGCTGCGGCCGGCGCACTGCGCTGATCCGATGGCAGGAGCCAGGTGCTTCTCCTGGTCTCCCAAGGGGTGCAGGGCCCAAGGACTCGGGCCATCCTCCACTTCACTCCCTGGCCACAGCAGAGAGCTGGCCTGGAAGAGGGGCATCCGGGACAGAACCGGCGCCCTGACCGGGACTAGAACCCGGTGTGCCGGCGCTGCAAGGCGGAGGATTAGCCTAGTGAGCCACGGCGCTGGCCTGATTACATTTTTTATGTATACTTTTATTTGATTTAGGATATTTCCTTTATTTGCTTGTTTGTTAGTTTTTTCATAAATGGGTGCTAAATTTTATCAAATGGCTTTTCTGCCTCTGGTTATTTTATTTTATTTTATTTTATTTTCAACTTTTATTTAATGAATATAAATTTCCAATGTACAACTTTTGATTTATAGCGGCTTTTCCCCCCATAACCTCCCCCCACCTGCAACCATCCCATCTCCCGCTCCCTCTCCCATTTCATTCACATCAAGATTCATTTTCAATTATCTTTATATACACAAGATCAACTTAGTATATACTAAGTAAAGATTTCAACAGACAGCACCCACACAGACACACAAAGTATAGAATACTATTTGAGTAGTAGTTTCACCAATAATTCACATAGTATAACACATTAAGGTCAGAGATCCTACATGGGGAGTAGGTGCACAGTGACTCCCGTTGTTGACTTAACAATTGACACTCTTATTTATGACATTAGTAATCACCTGAGGCTCTTATCATGAGCTGCCAAAGCTATGGAAACCTGTTGAGTGCACAAACTCTGACCTTATTTAGACAAGGCCATATTCAAAGTGGAAGTTCTCTTCTCCCTTCAGAGAAAGGTGCCTCCTTCTTTGATGTCCCGTTCTTTCCGCTGGGATCTCACTCACCGAGATCTTTCATTTAGGTCATTTATTTTTATTTATTTATTTATTTATTTTGCCACAGTGTCTTGGCTTTCCATGCCTGAAATACTCTCATAGGCTTTTTAGCCAGATCCGAATGCCTTAAGGGATGATTCTGAGTGCCTCTGGTTATAAAACTTGATTTTTTCTGTCTTCAGAATTCTGAAGTCTTTGTTTCTTTCTTTCTTTTTTTTTTTTTTTTAGGTATCCAGCGTTTCTATTGTGGTGCTTGACTCTCTGTATGTGATCTATTTTTTTTTTCTTTTGAGAAGCTTTTAAGACTTTGATGTTATAAAATTTCATCATGATATATTTTGGAATGTTTTAATACCACTTTCTTAGAAAGTAAATTTCAGACAAAGGCTTATTTGCTGTTACTTTACTGGGACTGCACGTTCAGGAATCACGAGGAAAGAACACAGGAATCGAATCAGAGAAGTAGAACCGTTATGAATATGAGGTGCTAATAGCCTAATATCATGGAACTATCCTCCCAGATGGAATGTTTCTGCAGACTCCCCACCTATGGTAAGAAAGGAGAGAGAAATTTGTTCATAATCTTTTCCTTTCCTCTGGTCAAAGATTTGCTCTGTCAGTGGGTGCAAATGGATGGGTATCAGAGTTTTGGAACATGCCACTCTTTAGTGCCAAGAAAAAAGCCAAAAGGCAAGAGTCAAGAGCATGAAGTGCTGTGTAGGGGTGAGAAAGAAGTGAAGCTTGGCAGAGCCTGTCAGATCTGGTTGCCATTGTAGTGACTGAAACAAGGGAGAAGGGAAGACCAGGGAGATCTGATGTGGTACTATCAAGGGGTCTGATATGGTGTGCATATTTTTGCTTCCATGATGCCGAGCTTCTGATGAGCCACATCAATCCAGAAAATAGTCATTTGGTATTGGAAAAAGATTTCTCATATTATTCTTTTTTCCTAAGTGTTACATAAACAATATATGTACTCCTGGGGTCCTATGTGATATCTTTTTGTTTCATATATGTTTTGAACAATATGTTCAAAGCAGGTTAAGCATATGTATCTCATATATATCTCCTTAAATGTATCTATTTATAATGAAGACATTCAAAATTCTCATTTCTAGCTTTTTCAAAAAATATAGTACTTTTTTATCACTAGTCACCCCATTGTGCAATGTAACATCAGAACTTATTTTCTCCATAGTATCAACCTTTTCTCATATTACTCCACCCTACTCTCCTCCATTCTACTACTCTCAACTTCTGTGAGATCAACTATCTAGATTGCACATGAGTGAGATCATGCAGTAATTATTTTTCTGTGCTTGACTTACTTAACGTAACATCATGATTTCTAATTCCATCTGTCCATCTATATTTTCACAAATGACAACTTCATTCCCTTCTAATGGTGTGACAGTATTCTATTATGTATGTGAGGATACTTCAAAAAGTTAATGGAAAAGTGGAATTAAAATGGGTTTATTTTGATTCAAAATGAAATTCATGCATAATTTTTTTCATAATACACACTTCAACGAACTTTTGAAGACCCCTCATATGTACTATTTTTTGGAGATTCATTTTATTTATTTGAAAGAGTTAGAGAGAGGGAGAGACAGAGAGATACAAAGAGAGATATTCCATCTGCTGGTTCACTCCCCAAATTGCCACAACAGCTGCCCCAGCTGGAACCAGGAGCCAGGAGTTTCTTCAGGGTCTCCCATGTGAGTGTCGGGGGCCTAAGCATTTAGGCCATCTGCTGCTTTCTCAGGCTATTAGAAGGGAGCTGGATCAGAAGTGGAACATCTGGGATTTGAACCAGTGCCTATATGGAATACTGGTGTTGCAGGTGGTGGCTTTACCCACAGTGCCTCAGCGCCGGCCCCAGCATATTTACTTTATCCATTCATCAGTTGATGAGCACTTAGGTTATTTCCATTTCTTGGCTATGATAAGTTTGAATTATTTCTTTGATGATTCCCTTCTCTCATTTTCTCTGTTTTCTCTTTCAGGAACACCTGTTAATCAGATTTTATGCCATCTGGACTCTTCCTGAAAACTTCTGTTTGCTTTCTCATTTCCATACTATGTTATATTGCCCTACTTTTGGGGAAGATTTTATTAACCCTACTTTCAGATTCTTCAAACTTTCATTTCCAAAGGATTTTTATATTGTTCTTATCTCTTGAATGTATGTATGTACATATACATAGATACATTTTGGTTCTTCTGTGATGGTTGTACAACTTATGTGTTGTTTTTAATTTTTTTTCCATGAAAATAAATTCTTTATTTCCTCTGTTCTGTCCTTGTTAGTTTTGACTCCTGTCTTCATATGAGAATAGTTTGCCAGATGTTTGCTGATTATGTGCAAGAGTGGGGCACTAAAAGCAACTGAAAACTCTCTGTGCATGGGTGATCTGTTTCATCAAAGAACTCCCAATGTCATTTTCTTGCTGACTTTTCCTTTTGGCTGATCAGATTCCTTGGAGAAAACTCTTACAGTCTTTGAAATAGAGGGTACATCCCGTCTGCCAGTGCTAAAGAATCCAAGTAAGGCAAAGTGCTGGGGCTCACAATATTTAATATACTTAATTTTTATACATCTTTTTCTTCTTCTTCTTCTTCTTCTTCTTCTTCTTCTTCTTCTTCTTCTTCTTCTTCTTCTTCTTCTTTTTTGGTTTGAACCTCTGCGTCAGTTGTGTCTGAGATCTCTGAGCTACAGACCCTCTATTTCAACTTTTCCAGAGAATAAATTCATCTCTGCCAGCGGAGGGAATCTTGGAAGCTGCTTTTCTTTTTTCTTTCCTTTTCTTTTAAGATTTATTTATTTGAAAGAGTTACAGAGAGGGAGAGGGAGAGAGAGAGAGAGGGAGAGAGAGAGGGAGAGAGAGAGAGTCCATCAGCTGGTACACTCCCCAAATGGCCGCAGCTGCTGGAGCTGGGCAGGAGCCAGGAGTTTCTTCCATGTCTCCCACATGGGTGCAGGGGCCCAAGGACTTAGGGTAGTTTCTACTGTGTTCCCAGGCCATAGCAGAGATAGCTCGATGGAAAGTGGAACAACTGGGACTCAAATTGGTGCCCATATGGGATGCCAGCACTGCAGGTGACAGCTTTACTCCTAACACCCCAGCACCGGCCCTGGAAGCTGTTTCTTAATCAGACTCACTGCCAGCCATCCTGATTAAACCCTATCTACTTCCATACCTCAAGAAGTACCAAGGGCCAGAAAGCTCTGAGTCTGTGGGTCCTTCAGTATAAAACAAGCTGCTTCTCAGCTCCCCTGTCTGCCAGTTTAGGATTTAGTTCCTTGGATCTGCTAAATCATCCACATGTTTTTCAGCTTCCAAAAATGTATGACTGGGATGTCTTCTGTTCTCCTTGTGATATATTTTCCCAAATCTCTTTCACAGGATGTGAGGATATACTCTAAGGTCTGTTCGTCCTCCCACTCTAACAAATACAGATGTGGACCCAGTGAAGTCTAGTGGAGAAGCAAGTGCTCCTAATACCTTAACAATTTAGGTCCTCTCATGTGCATACCATGATGGCATATGAGTCTCAGTGTGTCAACTCTGGCTGTTTGAGGCATTGTAGAAGACTGTGCAGCTAGTACAATATATGTATACATATATATATATTTATATTTATGTAAGATTTATTTTATTCATTTGGAAGACAAAGTTATAGAGAGAGGTAGAGCCAGAGAGAGGGAGAGGTCTTCCATTCTGCTGGTTTACTCCCCAAATGACTGCAATGACCAGAGCTGAGCTGATCCAAAACCAGATGCTTCCTCTGGGTCTCCCATGTAGGTGCAGGGGCCCAAGGAGTTGGACCATCTTCTCCTGCTTTCTCAGGCCATAGCAAAGAGCTGGATTGGAAGAGGAGCAGCTCGGACTTGAAACGGTACCCATATGGGATGCCAGTGCTGCAGGCTGGGGCTTTAACCTGCTATGTCATAGCATCGGCCCCAAGTAGTACAATATATAAAAGAGAAGCTTATTAATGAATTTTTACTCTATCCAAAACAGTATAATAGAACTTATAGTAGAATTATATTGGGATTTCTACCATAGTTCAGTAGAAATCCTTTGACTGATTTTGTTTTCCCCTGGAACTCAGCTTCTAAGTGAGAGAAACAGGTTTAAATGTAACAATTCTGTCAGGAATTTAGTTAAAATAGCTATTCTGACTAGATATCTTTGGGCCAAGAAATTGTGGAACTAACTCTCTACATTTATTCTATATAAATAACAAAAAGAATTGATAATTCAGATGACTTGAAGACCATAAAATATTTTGTATCAAATAAAAAATAAATTATGCTTTCTCCTTACTTAAGATACCATCTACTGCTTAAGCTGGAATCTCAGACATTACAGCAAATGTTTTAGCAATAAGAGTGGGATATGAAAAGATTTAGGTTAGCCAAAAGCCATTCACCAGAATACTCTATTTCCCAAAGTTATTCTACTTTATGGCACAGAAGTAAACAAGTGAATAATTTGCCTGAATATTTAA
Source organism: Lepus europaeus (assembly GCF_033115175.1). Taxonomy (NCBI): domain Eukaryota; kingdom Metazoa; phylum Chordata; class Mammalia; order Lagomorpha; family Leporidae; genus Lepus; species Lepus europaeus. Next base: position 99,768,938 of record NC_084827.1, on the reverse strand, counting down.
CTAGAGAGTATGCTTATGGGAAAAAGCTTAGTCTACAGAATTATAGGCTTAAACCCACATTCAACAGCAGCAAACTGTTTTTCACCCAGAATCTGTTTCAGTAATTGCTCTGCAGTTGCTGCTTCTAATGAAAGCCTGGAATACAATGAATCACAGAAACAATCTGTATAGAAAATCAAGACTTCATGTGAAAACTCAAGAAATCCCAAGAAAATGCTCTTGAAACAGTTATATCTTCTACTCTGAGCCCTAGGGGACTCAAACAAGTGTGAAACAAAATGCTTTTCCTTGAGGATCTTACATTTTAGCCAGAGAGAATGATATTATATACAAATATAAGAATAAAGGTAAGAGAGTATATACTGGAATTGGTGCTGTGGTGTATATAGTGGGTAAAGTCACCAACTGCAGTGCCGGTATCCCATATGGGCTCCAGTTTATATTTCGGCTGCTCCACTTTCCATCCAGCTTCCTGCTATTGTTCCTGGGAAAGCAGTGAAGGATGGCCCAAGTCCTTGGGCCCCTGTCTTCCATATGAGAGACCCAGAGAAGGCTCTTGGCTCCTGGTTTCAACCTGGTCCAACCCTGGCCTTTGTGGACATCTAGAGAGTGAACCAGTGGATGGAAGAGTGCTCTCTCTCTCTCTCTCTCTCTTCTGTGTGTCTCTTCAAGTAAATGAATAAATCTAAAAAAGGGTATATACTGTGTTAGGAGTAGAGATGTTCATGGCTTTAGGAATAATATAGATGAACTAGGAAAACTTCATTCAAGAGGCAAGTGGAGCTACCAAACCAGAAGAGGAATTAATTAAAGTCAATCTTACATTTACTTCTTAGCTGAACCTTAGATCTTGGATGGTAGCAACTTAGGGAAATAGCTTAGATACAGCAAGTTGGAATATGATGGCAGCTCCAATGTATATATTTTAACATACAGTTTTGGTTTCCCAATTTCACATATAATGTATACTTGTATATATATATATATATATATATATATATATATATATATATATACATTTATCAGGTTTATTCTGGTGACAGAAATCCACATTAAACATTTTACTTTGAGTGAAAAAAGATTCCGTTGACTCATTTGATTGACAAGATCAAGTGTAGAATGGGTTATGTATGAATGGATCTAAATGCTAACATAATGTCAGCAGGAATTTTTAAAAATATATCTAGTTAGTTTAAAGGGAGAATGAGAGAGAGAGAGAGAGAGAGAGAGAGAGAGAGAGGGAGAGACACACAAAACAGACATTGTCCATCCATCCAGTGGTCAATTTCTCAAATCACCATAGCAGCCAGGGCTGGACCAAGCCAAAACCAGGAGCTAGGAGTAGGAACTGCACTGGAGTTTCCAACATGGGTGGCAGGGGCTCAAGTACTTGATTTGTCATCTGTTGCCTTTCCAGGTACACTGGCAAGGAGCTAGATCAGAAGAAAGTAGCCAGGACTTGAACCAGAAATCCAGTATGGGATGCTGGTATCCCAAATGGCAGCTTAACTTGATGGACAACAATGCCCACCTCGAACAAGGATGTTTTTGAAAAAATCTTTTGGCTCTGCTTTCCTCTAGGTTGGCTTTATTTTAAAGCAGTTTTTCTTCATATGGTGAGAATTACATTCACTTTACATCTATGTGGCTCATACTGCTTTCTGTCTCAGAATATTGGAGAACCATCCCGTTTAGTACCCTCAAATAAAAGTGCCTGGCAGGGATTCTGAGTATCTACTTTGGGCACCAGGCATTATGGATAAAGAATGATTGACTGGGCCTTCAGTACAAGGAATTAAGAAAGAGCAGTTTCATATTGAAAGGGTGCACTGGGATGGGAGAAATAACAATTATTGCTAGAGATCTGGAATAGCTCATTTTAGCTTAATTTACGCCAGTAAGCAGATGTTTCTGTCTTTTGAGTTTCAGGATGTACATAGTAAGAGTCGCTGACATAGATAAAAGGGTGGAGGGTTGGATTTGGGCACCTAATACATTCTGTATGTGAATTATCCAATCTTCCTGATGTTTCCCATCATCAACAACTCCACTCCTGAGAATATGTGACTACATGAGGATCCAGTTACAATCATTACCATTAACAAATCTGGCATCTACAATATGAATATGTTAGTGAAGAGAGTAAAGATTTTATATCTTCAATACAACTTCAAGATTCTTTCCAGTTTCTTTTTCTTTTGTTCATATTTCCTGATATTTCAATATTCACATTCCCCCCCTGTAGATTCAGAAGTATAAGGAATTTCACTTTACTAAAGTTCAATCTGCAAGGCCTTGGCAAACTGAGTTTATGAAGCAAATATTTTGAATCCCATGTTAGGAGGAAAAAAATATTTCTGGAAAGTGGAATGCCAGTGGTTCAAAGTCTATGCAGAAGACCAAGGCCTGGGACAAAGAAGAACCTTGATAAGTATGACAGCTTTATAGATTTGAGGTTTTTATGTGATTCAGGTATATATGGAAGAAAGAGGCAATGACTGGGAAAATATGCCTTATAGAAAGTAGATTGGTGGTGTGGGCTAAATCTTGGCATCATAAATACTGTTGAGGCCTCATCTGATTTTTTAGTTGTGACCTTTTTTTGAGCAATGTGTTGAGAAGGATTCAGAAGCTGCAGAGAAAAAGGCTGTAATAAAGCCAAAAGGCTGGCCAGGGGATTGAACATAGCAGCCCGTGTATGACACCTATAATTCTTTCAAGGGCATTTGATAAAATGATATAAGGAAATATCTAGAACTCAAATCTAAACACATACATTTGGATTGCTGCATGGATCCAGGAAATTAGAATTATAAATTATTTTGCTCTGTCAAGTATTATAGATATTGAAGTAAAAAACACATTAATAGATCTCTCATAATTATTGTTTGGAGGAGATGGAGTTTGGGAATGCTCATGGAGAAATATATTGAAAGGATTAGGTCAATGACTTCTGAAATCATTTCTGAGTATTCTTGGAAAAGAATCTATGCTTAATAGCCAAATAAATGCAAAAACTATTAGAATAGAGTGCCAATTAGCAATCAGCCATTCTCTAGTCTTGATGTGTATTTGTCAGCTTCAGTTGCCACTCGACCAATTTAACAACACTGCTTTATATATGAAGTAATACAAAGTTTCCAAGCCATCTCCAAAGTGTTTTCCCTCATTTAGTATCAAATACTCCCTAAAAAGCTTCCATATGCCAGGTATGCTAGGATCAGGGATATAAGGCTGGTTATGGCACATTTCTACTCCATATGGGAAATTCAAGGTGATAAATACTCCCATGACCCACAGTCACAGAGAAAAGAGAGATTCATTTTGCTTCAGGACTTAGGGAATACTTCAAAAAGTGGTGACATTTGAGACACACGCTTAAGGTTGACTAAATGTTGGCTCTATAATTTCCACTGATTCACCTGTTGGCTTTAATTGCCAAATATTTATTTATTTATGAAGTTCCAACTATTCTGCTGGACTCCGAGGAAATGGAAAGGGAAAAAAAAGACACAGTCTTCCTACTTCTTAAGAACGTTAAAGCTGGCTGATTTGAGCCATATGGGCAAATAAACAGAAAGAATGACAGTGTTTAGGAAGTTTTAGAATTTAGAGGAGGGCAGGCCTGGAAATAGAATAATCAATTCAAAACCATCAGCAGCAATCCAGAGGCAAAAATGATAAAGACCCAAGGCAAATACATGTTTTTCAACAAAAATATAATGTCATAGTCCTTATGTTCATCAAAAAATTGGAAAGGCACCAAATAAATGAGCTTTCAATGCATCTCAAGGATCTAGAAAAACTGCAGCAAACCATACCCAAATCTAGCAGGAGAACAGAAATAATTAAAATCAGAGAAGAAATCAACAGGATTGAATAAAAAAATACATAAAATCATCCAAATGAAGAGCTGGTTTTTTGAAAAAATAAACAAAATTTACACACCATTGGCCCAACTAACTAAAAAAAGAAGAGAAAAGACCCAAATCAATAAAATCAGAAATGAAAAAGGAAACATAACAACAGAGACCACAGAAATAAAAAATCATCAGAAATTACTTCAAGGACTTGTATGCCAGCAAACAGGGAAATCTATCAGAAATAGATAGATTCATGGACACATGCATCCTACCTAAATTGAACCAAGAAGACATAGAAAACCTAAACAGACCCATAACTGAGACAGAAATTGAAACAGTAATAAAGGCCCTCCCAACAAACAAAAGCCCAGGACCAGATGGATTCACTGCTGAATTCTACCAGACATTTAAAGAAGAACTAACTCCAACTCTTCTCAAACTATTCAGAACAATCAAAAAAGATAGAATCCTCCCAAATTCTTCCTCTGAAGCCAGCATCAGCTTAATTCCTAAGCCAGAAAAAGATGCAGCATTGAAAGAAAATTACAGATCAATATCCCTGATAAACATAGATGCAAAAATCCTCAATAAAATTCTGGCCAATAGAATGCAACAACACATCAGAAAGATCATCCACCCAGACCAAGTGGGATTTATCCCTGGTATGCAGGGATGATTCAATGTTGGCAAATCAATTAATGTGATACACCACATTAACAGACTGCAGAAGAAAAACCATATGATTCTCTCAATAGATCTAGAGAAAGCATTTGATAAAATACAACACCCTTTCATGATGAAAACTCTAAGCAAACTGGGTATGGAAGGAACATTCCTCAATACAATCAAAGCAATTTATGAAAAACCCATGGGCAGCATCCTATTGAGTGGGGAAAAGTTGGAAGCATTTCCACTGAGATCTGGTACCAGACAGGGATGCCCACTCTCACCACTGCTCTTCAATATAGTCCTGACAGTTTTAGCCAGGGCTATTAGGCAAGAAAAAGAAATTAAAGGGATACAAATTGGGAAGGAAGAAGTCAAACCATCTCTCTTTGCATATATGATTCTTTATTTAGGGGACCCAAAGAACTCTACTAAGAGACTATTGGAACTCATAGAAGAGTTTGGCAAAGTAGCAGGATATAAAATCAATGCACGAAAATCAACAGCCTTTGTATACACAGGCAATGCCACGGCTGAGGTAGAACTTCTAAGATCAATCCCATTCACAATAGCTACAAAAACAATCAAATACCTTGGAATAAACTTAACCAAGGATGTCAAAGATCTCTATTATGAGAATTACAAAATCATAAAGAAAGAAATAGAAGAGGACACCAAAAAATGGGAAAATCTTCCATGCTCATGGATTGGAAGAATCAATATCATCAACATTTCCATTCTCCCAAAAGCAATTTATAGATTCAATAGAATACCGATCAAAATACCGAAGACATTCTTCTCAGATCTGCAAAGAATGATGCTGAAATTCATATGGAGACACAGGAGACCTCAATAGGTAAAGCAATCTTGTACAACAAAAACAAAGCCGGAGGCATCACAATACCAGATTTCAGGACATACTACAGGGCAGTTGTAATCAAAACATCATGGTACTGGTACAGAAACAGATGGATAGACCAATGGAACAGTATAGAAACACCGGAAATCAATCCAAATATCTACAGCCAGCTTATATTTGATCAAGGATCTGAAACCAATTCCTGGAGTAATGATAGTCTATTCAATAAATGGTGCTGGGAACACTGGATTTCCACGTGTAATTTGGAATCTAAAGGAAATGTCCATCTTTGTTGAAAGGCTGAATTGCATAGTGGTAAAAAGTACAGTTCTGAAGCCAGTCTGCCTTGATTTGACATACACTTGCATAGTGTACCCAGTTTCAGTTTCTTCCTCTGTAGAATGGGATGGTAACAGTACCATATCCTAGGTTTATTGTAAAGATCAAATGAATTAATCAAGGTTAAACTCTATATTATGCACCACATAGCAGGTGCTCAACAAATATCAGCTCATATTATTATTCTTTTGAAGACTGAGAACTAGATTATGTTATGTCCCTATTCAAGCTCTATTTCAGTATGTGTGATAAATTTCCTGGAACTTTTGGCATCCTGGTTAATCAGATATGATACCTGGGTGAGGAAGGACAGATAGTGAGATTGGCTTATTTTGTCAATACAGGAAATCTGTTTAGGCACTTTCTCTAGCCACCAAGGACAATCTTCCTCACCCCCAACCATTTTTATTTCTTAAAAAAATTGAGGTAAAATTAACACATAGACAAATATACAGCTCTTCAATGTGCAGCTTCATAATTTTTAAACATACATATGACTTGTAACCGTTATAAAATCAAGATATAGAACTTTTCTGTATTAGCTTTCTGTCCCCAAAACAAATTCCTGAGAAAACTACATATGAAGGAAAAAGGTTTATCTTGCCCCCAGTATTGGGTATGCCCTGTTGATCTGGCTATCCAGAGAGTGGCTGGCCATGAGGGAACATGTAGAAAAACAATCCCATTGTGATTCAGGGGGCAGAGAGAGAGAGCAGCCGGGCCTAATTACCCTCCGAAGGCATTCTCCCAGTGATTTATGGATATCCCACTAGGCCTACTTCCTGGACATTCTAATTGGGTTAGGTTTCCACCCTCTTACTGTCATCAGTTTATGTCTTTAGGATTTAATGTCCATATGAGTTAAAGAACAACATCCTACTCAAACCATAGCCATTTCCATTATGACAGAGTTCTAAGGCCATCCTTAGCAGGCATTTCACAAAACTGATGGTTGCTGGGCAGCAAAGGAGCATGTTTTCTCTTGATTTTCATCCTGGAACCCTCTTATCTATATTTGCATTTCAGCATCACAGAGATAGCTCCGTCTCAGTCAGGACTGGGATTTGAAATATCACAGTTGTCTTCTAAGGTATGGCTGCATTAAAGTCCATTCCCTTGAGTGGCATTGTCATGGCTTCTGAATTTGAACCTTGGTAGTAGGAGAATATCAAGCTCAGTTTCTCTGAGAAGACAGGCCAGGATTTGCTATGTTTGAATAACATGCCCTGTCTTCCCTCCTGGGTTCCTCCTGCCCATTAATACTAAACATACTGAGAAGTCTTAGGGTAAAGAAATCAAATGTTATCCAAAGGAACTCAATCTCAGAATGCTTTTCTCATTTGTTTTTGAACTCTCATTTGAAATTTAACATTTGGAAAATTATATTCATCACTTTGTTCCCACAAACTGGCTGTCTTCATTCCCAAATTTCCTGACTTGGTAAAATATCTTCTGATTTTCCAGGTTCAAAATCTTGAACCTTCTGTTTCATTCCCTAAATGAAGTCACTTATAAAAATGCTATTGATATTTCAAAACTTCTAAAAATATCTTATATCTCACCTGTTCTCTCTTTTTCTTGACAAAGATTTAAAATACTTGAAAGAGGAAGATGTTGGCCTGCCAGGTAGGATTCCGGTTAAGACACCCATGTCCCATATCAGAGTTCCTGGGTTTAATACCTGGCTCTGGCTCCCTCTCCTCTTTCCTGCTAATGTGAATCCTGGAAGACAGTGGCAGTAGATGAAGTTATTGGGTTCCAGGCACTCACATAGGAGACCCAAACTGATCCAAGTTCTTGGCTTTGGACTGGCCCAGCCGTGTTCATTGTGAGCACTTGGTAAGTGAACCAGAGGTCTGGACATATGCTCTCTCTCTTTTTCTCTCTCCCTTACTCCCCCTTGCCTCCCTCCTTCCCCTATTTCTCCCTCTCAAATTAAAAAATTGAAAGGAAGATTCGAATGCAATCAAATACATTTAGATCTCCATTAGACCTTACAAATGTACTTACTTGTTAAGAAGGTCAAGGTTGTCATAAATGCTTCCCAACTTCTGTAAGTTCATTGATATTTCTGCTTATTGAATTAGGTATAAAGACTTAGCTAATATAATAAAGAGCTCCTAAAATTCAGTGGCTTAAAATATTAGTTTCTCTCAGGGCTGGCATTATGGCATAGTGGGTTAAGTCACTACTTGCGACACCAGCATCCCATATGAGTGCCGGTTCTTGTCTCGGCTGCTCCACTTCCAATTCAGCTCCCTGCTAATGGTCTGGGAATAGCAACAGAAGATGGCCTAAGTGTTTGGGCACCCAATGAGAGACCTAGATGAAGCTGCTGGCTCCTGGCATTGGCCTGGCCCAGCCCTGGCTGTTGCAGCCATCTGTGAAGTGAACCAGCAGATGGAAGATTTTCTCTCTCTCTCTTCTCTCTTTGTAACTGACTTTCAAAATCTTTAAAAATATTAGTTTGTCTCAGCCTCCCATCATAGTTAGCTTGGTCTAAGTTTGTAGGCAGCTCTGCTCCATAAGGACATTCAGGGATGCATATTTCTTCTACCTGTAGTTCTGCCCAGCCCCTAGAGCATGGTCCTCATCCGCGTGGTTGAAGATGAGCCACCGTCATGTCAAAGTCCCATGGGGAAAAGAAAAGTCAAAGACCAAGAAGGTAGTTTGTCTTTAGGTTAGAAGTGACTTGAAAGTGGTGCACATCACAGAAGTTGGTCCAAATTTGGCTAAGTGTTTACATCTAGTATTAACCCAGGGGACTGGGGAATACATTGTGTAGGTTCTTGGCCAGGTGCACAGGAAAGAAGAGTGAATTGGATCTTGGGACAACTAATATCCTTCCTTATTGTCTTATTTTTCTGTAGACACAAAATATGTTGCTTTCTCACGTAGTCATTTAAAAATATTTATTATTGTATTTGTTATTGCAGTCAATGTGTATTTACCACCTACTCTCTTACTCCGACTTTTCTTAAGAAGATTCTTCCAAAGCTGAGCAGATGATGGGTGTTTTAAGACCAATGTAGAATTTTGAGGAGCTATTTTTGGAAGGTAGTCTATTTAATTTTTCTGTCATGAATGTTATCTCATGAATGTTCAACACCCTAACCCACTCTGCTGCCCCACACACATCGAAACAGCTGACTCTAGTGGACAAAAAAGCCTAGGTGGACTGAGGCTTCCTGATTGGACAGATTGAAGAGCTTTGCATGCATTTCTCGTTCCTTCTAAAAAGTGGAGAATCAGTGAAGAAAACTTAGGTCAAGTTCGTCAGCAGTGCTTCCTTACGTGGTCAATTGCTGGTGTAATAGCTCCCAGAATTTGTTCCCAGTCTTTAGGAAGTCTGTCAAGGCGTACACATGATTTAATGTAAAAAATTTGCTGAAGGCAAGTACCCAAATATTGTCATATTAAACACAGAGTGCTATTCTGTCTGTTCTTGGTGAGAACTTCAGCAAAAGGTCTGTAGACCTCAAATTGTACTTTCCAGTTCCTTATCCTTAAGTTAGATGTTCTTGTTGTCTTTAGAAAATATACTAAACTCTTGGAATTTACATTTCTGTAATGGGAAATTACTGATAATTTTTTAAAAATATTTTTTTCAAATTTTATTTAATTAATATAAATTTCCAAAGTACAACTTTTGGATTATAGCGGCTTTTCCCCCATAACCTCCCTCCCACCCGCAACCATCCCATCTCCCACTCTCTCTCCCATCCCATTTTTCATCAAGATTCATTTTCAATTATCTTTATATAAAGAATGTCAACTTAGTATATACTAGTAAAGATTTCAACAGACTACACCCACACAGACACACAAAGTGTAAAGTACTGTTTGAGTACTAGTAATACCATTAATTCACATAGTACAACACATTAAGGACAGAGATCCTACATGGGGAGTAAGTGCACAGTGACTCATGTTGTTGTCTTAACAATTGACACTCTTGTTTATGGCATCAGTAATCACCCAAGGCTCTTGTCATGAGCTGCCAGGGCTACGGAAGCCTCTTGAGTTCACCAACTCCGATCTTATTTAGACAAGGCCATAATCAAAGTGGAAGTTCTCTCCTCCCTTCAGAGAAAAGTACCTCCATCTTTGATGGCCCGTTCTTTCTGCTGGGATCTCACAGAGATCTTTCATTTAGGTGTTTTTTTTTTTTTTTTTGCCACAGTGTCTTGGCTTTCCATGACTGAGATACTCTCATGGGATTTTTAGCCAGATCCAAATGCCTTAAGTGATTTTGAGGCCAGAGTGCTCTTTTTGGGCATTTGACATTTTATGAGTCTGCTGTGATCCTGCTTCCCATGTGAGATCATTCTCTCCTTTTTAACTCTATCAATTAGCAGACGCTAATCTTGTTTATGTGATCCCTTTGACTCTTAATCCTATTGATCAAATATGAACTGAAACTGATCACTTTGACTAGTGAGATGGCATTGGTACATGTCACCTTGATGGGATTGAATTATAATCCCCTGGCATGTTTCTAGCTCTACCATTAGGGGTAAGTCCGATTGAGCATGTGCCGAACTGTACTTCTCCTCCCTCTCTTATTCCCACTCTTACATTTAACAGGGATCACTGTTCAGTTAATTTTAAACACCTAAGAATAATTGTGTCTAATTAAAGAGTTCAACTAATAGTATTAAGTAGAACAAAAAAATACTAAAAGGAATAAAATAGTAAGTTGTTCCTTGACAGTCAGGACAAAGGGCTGATGAAGACATTGTTTCTCATAGTGTCCATTTCACTTCAACAGGTTTCCTTTTTGGTGTTCGGTTAGTTGTCACCGATCAGGGAGAACATATGATATTTGTCCCTTTGGGACTGGCTTATTTCCCTCAGCATGATGTCTTCCAGATTCCTCCATTTTGTTGCAAATGACCAGATTTCATTGTTTTTGACTGCTGTATAGTATTCTATAGTACATGTCCCATAACTTCTTTATCTGGTCTACTGTTGATGGGCATTTAGGTTGATTCCAGGTCTTAGCTATTGTGAATTGAGTTGCAACAAACATTGAGGTGCAGACAGCTCTTTTGTTTGCCTTAAAGATTCATTTTATTTATGTGAATGGCAAAGTGACAGAAAGAGATCTTCTATCCACATGTTCCCCCCAAAATGGTTGCAATGGCTAAGTGTGAAAGAGGCCAAAGCTGGGAGCCTGGAACTCCATCAGGGTCTCCAATGTGAGTGGCAGGGCCCACATACTTGGGCCATTTTCTACTACACTGCAAGGTAAAATATCTTGGAGCTGTATTTTAAGGGGAGCCCCAGGGCTTGAACAGTTGCTCCAATGTTGTATGCTGGCATTGCAAACAGTGGCTTAATCTAATGCACCATAACGTTCACCAATTACTGATAATTAATTGTGATATTTGAAATTACTTTGACACCACATACTTTTTCCTTTTTTGTTTATTTTCATTTCTCATCATCTCTTATTCCTTTATTTGTCAGGGCTTGGAAAACTCAATGTTGAGTTAGTTCATCAGTATTGAGCAACATGTCGTTATTGTGCAAACCAATAAAACGTGAATTGATTGTAACAACTCACAGTTCTGAACATAACGTACACTAGTAATAATTATAAATCCTGGTATGCACTGGGTACTGACATGGTGTGTCACAGGGTAGGCTTACATGCTTTATACAGAACTCATATGATCACTTTCACCATTATGAGGAAGAGATTTATCTTCATTTTAGAATTAAGGGAATTACATCATTGAAAATTTATTCAACTTGCCAAGGTAACAAGCTAGAAAATGACAGAAATATGTCAGAAATATGTTTGAGTCTCTGCTTTTGATATCTGTCTGATATACTAAGGAGTGGCTTTGCTGTTTGGGGTAGTTCTTTCTTTGTACCACTTAATACTGAATAGTAGTGAGTACTTTTCTTCTAAGTAGGGTTTTCTTGGGTGTTTGTTTTTGTTATTGTTGCTCTTTGGTTTTTGCTTCTGGGTTTTTTTATTTGGCCAATTAAAGTTTTCAGAGAGCCTGATAGTAGGTGCTATACCCAGACTTTGATCCAGCCCCAGCCTTTGCCAGCATTTGAGTGAACCAGTAGACGGGAACCCTGTTTCATTTTCTCTCTTTCTCTCCCTCTCTGTCTGTCTGTCTTTCTCTCTCTTTACTCCTTACAACTCCCTCTCAAATATATTTTTTTAAAAAGGGAAAAGGGATAATGTCCTAATGTTTATGTATTACAGGAGGATCACCAAGTCAACAAGCCAAACATCTTAACCACAAGGAGTAAAGCCTTCACATCGGAAACTTAGGGCAATGAAATAGACAAGGTGAATATTTAGGGGGATACAGAGACTCCCAGGTCTCCTCAAACCACATCATTAAGCAGTCATGCACTTTGCCTACAAAGAAGGTCAACTCAACATTTTTGGAGCCCAAGAGTGACTATGGGGGATCAGTAATGCGGTTATATGAAGTTTCTGGTTTTTTTGTTTACCCCAGTTTATTTTATTTTATTGCTGTGATAAAAATACCCCAACTCACTGTTCACCCCACTATTTCTGATTTATTTTCTTTGAAAGTTTCAGTTGGTACTAACAGCTTCAAATGGGAGGGTTTTGCTGAGTTTTTAAAAAAATTATTCTTTGATGTCCATAGTTTGTTTTTGTGGCTCTAAAATAAAAAGAAGTCATGCAAAAACAAGGCTATTTTTCTATTACTCTTAAGGCATCACACTGAGGACAATTCCTGGAACTCTGAAAGAATTGCATTGAGTGGTAGAACACCATGATAGTATCCAACATGAGAAATAAGTTGATTGGCCGCAAACAAAGCTTCTGCATGAATACCAGTAAGGGCAATGGAATGTTCTATCAGTCACTGCAGTGGTGAGGCAGTGAATGTCTCCAAGAGCACATGATGTCCTCCTTTAGATGTGTTTATCCACTCAAAACAATCCAAAACAAGACCTCAAATCAAGGACACAGAGTGCTCTTTTGTCGTGGTAACTGAGAGGCACAGTATGTCAACTTGGAAAATTTAATAAATCTCATTATTAGCTGCATCACCGTAATGTTTTCTCATGGTGAAGGAGACCTGTGAAGTTGGATTTATCTGTTTTCCTTGCTGTTGCTTTGTTCAAGACCTTTAAATTTCATGAACCCTGGGCTCAGGTTCTTTTATCAAAAAGGAAAGAACACTCTAAATTTATTGTCTAATTAATTTGGATAAAAGCACACTTGGTATTTTTGTTAGCTGAGAATAATATTCCTAATCACTCTCAATTTGCCACTGTCCTAGGCAATAATGATGGTTTAAAAATCACTGGTTTGATGATTTTTCCTGCCCTTATTAAATTCATTTCTATAGCTAGCAAATAATAACTTTGATATACTTTTTCTTATCTAACTTTTCCACTTCCTTGATGTAGGTTCAAATGAATCAGTTAAAATAAAAATTTTACCTAAAAGAAGAAAAGAAAAACAGAGGAGTCTTGAATACTCCAATAGGAAGCTGGCTATGTGGATTTATTGAAATGGCCTCTCAGTCATAAGGGTTGGGAGATGCTGGTCCGAGGTAGGGGTTATAGTCTTGAATTTCAGTTGTTCTCCCTAATATCCCTAAGTGAGTTGATGTCTCATAGCTCATTAGCATGGGGTTATGGAGGCTAGTATACAGATTTAACACTCGACTGTGGCAAGTTGCTGTTGTCAAAATCTTTTGCTGTTATAGATGTGGTTTACATATCTGGGAATGAAGATTGTCTATAAATGTTCCCCATGAGCAAAGTTCACTCCCCTTTTATAGCAGGTTGCTCTGGTCCAAGTAGATTCTTGAAAAGCTAGAACATTTGCTCTTTCCTTGACTATTAATTCACTTAGCAGTTTCTGAGATTCTAGTTCAGTACCCTCTATGGGATGAATCTTGGGTCAGAATGTGTTGTTTTGGCTACTCTTAACCATTACCCTATGGGATAGGTATTATTATATTCAGTTTATGGATGAGGAAAAGGGACTCACAGAGGGTACATCATGCTGCACTGTATTTTTACTGGGTTAAAAATGTCTTTACATATTTATTCATTGTTAAAATTAAATGATTAGGGCAGTGAGTTTTATTCAATGTTGGGGATCTAAAGAAGAATGAGTCATTGTTTTTGCTCTCACAGGACTCTGCCAAATGGGAAGACATGGATTTTTTTTTTTCAGTTCAAACTTGAGGTGTTTTTTTTTAAATCTTTTATTTCTTTTACTTGGCATTAAGAGTGTACTAGCTATCTGATCCATACTGAAGCAGGACCTGTGAGAATTAGGATAGGTGGAGAGTTTGTTGTTTGCATGTGTATGGTTCATGACAAACATCGTAGATTTATGGAGGTGAATGAACAACTGCTTGGGCAATGACAACGTACTCATGAGCTTCAACAGCCCACTAATTCCAGAATCTCAGGTTTTGAAAATATCAATTCAGTAAGTAAAAATGAGCCTCTGAGCACCCAGAATAGAAGTTACTGAGTCTATCAACTAAAGTCATATATTTTCTCTGCAGAGTACAAAACTGTAACATTGTAGGAGCTGCTTGCAGCTTACAGCAAATTAAAAAGGAATCCTATTTGTCCTTGGGGATTGATCAAGATATTAGATTTTTCAACAAAATTATTAATAATTTTGCTGAGGGCTGGTCCTGTCCACCTGAACTGGGAAATAGTACAGAAAATGTGTTTAGAGGGGATGGCGCTGTGGCTCACTTGGTTAATCCTCTTCCTGCAGCGCCAGCATCCCATATGGGTGCCAGGTTCTGTCCCGGTTGCTCCTCTTCCAGTCCAGCTCTCTGCTGTGGCCCAGGAAGGCAGTGGAGGATGGCCCAAGTGCTTGGGCCCTGCACCTGCATGGGAGAGCAGGAAGAAGCTCCTGGCTCCTGGCTTTGGATCAGCACAGTGCCGGCCATAGCGGCCATTAGGGGAGTGAACCAATGGAAGGAAGACCTTTCTCTCTGTCTCTTCTCTCACTGTCTATAACTCTACCTGTCAAATAAAAAAAAAAAAAAAGAAAGAAAGAAAATGTGTTTAGAAACACCAAAGATTTTAAAACAAACATATTTGATTTGGCTTCTCCATGAAGGACATGATTGAGCTTAGCAGTTTGCTTTCAAAGCCACCATATATTTTGTTGAAAATAACTTTCTCCTTTGGTATGTGCACTGACAGTGGATCTCAGGTATTGATAACAGGTCTAGTCAATTATGACATCCAGTGTTCCTGTGAACCGAAAGACAGTGGTTTTTGTAATATATCTCCACAATTATACTAATACAGGGGCTTGAGATGAAAGCATCAAGCTGGACTTTTATCATCTTTTGGCAAAACAATACTGTCTGGAGTCCTGCCTATGTTGCTTCATGTTGTCAGTTACTAGACTCGGCTTCTCTGGTGAATGGGTATGCTAAGAAGGAGGGAGGCTCTGTGGGTCAGAAGAGGAATCAATGGGCATACTGAATTCAGGAGGGATATTGCTAGCCATTGGTGTGTAGGGATTATGTACGAATCATGATGCTAAGAATGTCTGCTTGCTGATGGCATGCAGTTACTTCATTGACTTGAGAAGAGCTGTTTATTGGAGCAATCTGGCTAACTATTCCTGAGAATCAATTTATATAGTAGTAGTCAGCAGTGGCTGTGTTCCTGAGGGGGAGGTAAAGAGGAAGTAAAAGAGTACCAGAGGGACTTCATTTTTTTTTTTTTGACAGGCAGAGTTAGACAGAGAGACAGAGAAAAAGGTCTTCCTTTTTCCGTTGGTTCACCCTCCAATGGCCGCTACGTCTGGTGCATTGTGGCTGGCACGCTGCGCTGATCCAAAGCCAGGAGCCAGGTGCTTCCTCCTGATCTCCCATGCGGGTGCAGGGCCCAAGCACTTGGGCCATCCTCCTCCACTGTACTCCTGGGCCACAGCAGAGAGCTGGACTGGAAGAGGATCAACTGGAACAGAGTCTGGCGTCCCAACCGGGACTAGAACCTGGGGTGCCGGCGCTGCAGGTGGAGGATTAGCCTAGTGAGCCGTGGCGCCGGCCTGAGTGACTTCATTTTGACATTTTTTAGATTATAATATGATCATTATGTAAGCAAATGCGGATCTTTGAATCTGAAGATGAAATATCAACTACAAATATTGAATATTGTAGGATAAGGATGTGTAATATTGTAACTTTTAAGGTTCTATATTTAGACACAGAGCAGTTCAGAATCCTGAGCAATGGTAGCTGAGTAAGACAAAATGGGAGAGCTAAGAATACATTGGAGGTCCTTGAGATACATTGATAGCTCATTTATTTGGTGCCTTTCCAATTTCTTGATATAGGAACCAATTGCTATAAACTTCTCTCTTAGCAGTGCTTTCACTGTATCCCATAAGTTTTTTTTTCTAACTTTAATAAATATGAATTTCCAAAGTACAACTTTTGGATTATAGCGGCTTTTCCCCCATAACCTCCCTCCCACCCGCAACCATCCAATCTCCCACTCTCTCTCCCATCCCATTTTTCATCAAGATTCATTTTCAATTATCTTTATATAAAGAATGTCAACTTAGTATATACTAAGTAAAGATTTCAACAGTTTGCAAACACACAGACACCCAAAGTATAGAGTACTGTTTGAGTACTAGTAATACCATTAATTCACATAGTACAACACATTAAGGACAGAGATCCTACATGGGGAGTAAGTGCACAGTGACTCCTGTTGTTGACTTAACAATTGACACTCTTTTTTATGGCATCAGTAATCACCCGAGGCTCTTGTCATGAGTTGCCAAGGCTATGGAAGCCTCTTGAGTTCACCAACTCCGATCTTATTTAGACAAGGCCATAGTCAAAGTGGAAGTTCTCTCCTCCTTTCAGAGAAAGGTACCTCCATCTTTGATGGCCTATTCTTTCTGCTTGGCTCTCACTCTACAAAGATCTTTCATTTAGGTCATTTTTTTGTCACAGTTTCAAGTTTTGATATGTTGTATTGTCTTCATTTGTTTCCAGAAATTTTTTTATTTCCCTTTTGATTTCTTCTATGACCCCCTGTTCCTTCAGAACCATGTTGTTTGGTTTCCATTTGTTTGCATATGTTCTAGGGATTCTTGAGTTGTTAATTTCCAAAATTAGTAGGAGGAAAGAAATAATCAAAATTAGAGAAGAAATAAACAATTGAAACCAAAAAACCCCATATACAACAGACCAATGAAATGAAGACTTATTTTTTCAAAAAAAAAAAATTTGAAACACCATTCATCAACTCATTGAAGAAAAAGGAGGGAGAAGACTCAAATTAGTAAAATCAGAAATGAGAAAGGAAATGTAATAATGGATACAACAGTAATAAAAAGAATCATTGGGCGCTACTTCAAAAAGCTAAATGTCAACTATTTGGAAAATCTAGAAGAAACGGATAGATTCCTGAACACATACAATCTACAAAAATTGAGTCAGGAAGATATAGAAAACCTAAACAAACCAATAACCAAGATAGAGATTGAATCAGTAATAAGGACACTTCTATCAGTAAAAGCCCAGATCTGGACAGCTTTACTACTGAATTCTATCAGACTTTTAAAGAAGAACTAATTGCAGTTCTTCTCAAGCATTAGTTTAATTTCTAAACCAGAAAACAATACAACACACAAAGAACTATACAGCAGTATCCCTGATGAACATAAATGCAAAAATACTCAACAAAATACTAGCTAATAGAATCCAACAACACTTCAGAAAGATCATTCACCCAGACCAAGTACGATTTATCCCTGGTGAGAAGGAGTGTTTCAACATTCACAAATCAATAAATGTGATACATCATATTAACAAACTGAAGAATAAAAACTGCATCTTTATCTCAACAGATTCAGAGAAAGAACTTGATAAAATACAACATCCTTTCATGATGAACCCTTAAGCAAATTGGGTATAGAAGGAACATTCCTCAACCCAATCAAGCCATTTTATGACAAACTCACAGCCACCATATTATTGAGTGGGGAATTCAATGGCAGCATTTTCACTAAGATCTGGAACCAAACAAGATGCCCACTTTCACCATTGCTATTCAATATATTCCTGGAAATTTTAGCCAGAACCATTAGGCAAGAAAAAGAAATCAAAGGAATACAAATTGGAAAGGAAGAAGTCAAATTATCCCTCTTTGTAGATGACAGGGTTCAATATGTAGGAAACCAAGAGAAGATTCGAAGTCATAAGAGTTTGGTAAACTGGCAAGTTATAAAAGTAACACACATAATTCAATAGCTTTTGTATACACATAAGATGCCATCATTGAGAAAGAACTTCTAAGATCAATCCCATCCAAAATAGCTATAGGAAAAATTAAAAGCCTTGGAATCCATTTAACCAAGGAGGTCAAAGATCTCTTGGTGAAAGTTATAAAACATTAAGGAAAGAAACAGAAGAAAACACAGAAAATGGAAAAATCTTCCATATTCATGGATTGGAAGAATTAGCATCATCAAAATGTCCATACCACCAAAAGCAATTTACAGATTCAATATAATCTGAATAAAAATACCAATAACCTTCTTCTCGGATCTAGAAAAAATGATGCTAAAATTCATTTGGAAATACAAGAGACCCCAAATAACTAAGCAATCTTAAGCAAGAAAAACAAAGCCAGAGGCATCAAAATACAAGATTTAAAGACATACAACAGGGCATTTATAATGGAAAGAACCCGGTACTGGCACAAAAATAGACATGTAGACCAATTGAACATGGTAGAAACTCCAGAAATCCATCCATACATCTATAAACAGCTAATATTTGCCAAAGGAGCTAAAATCAATTCCAGGAGAAAGGACAGGCCCTTCTACAAATGGTGCTGGGAGAATTAGATCTCCACATGCAGAAGTATGACATAAGACCCCTATTTTACATCTTATACAAATATCAAACTCAAAATTGATCAAGGACTTAAATCTGTGACCTAATACCATCGAATTACTAGAGGAGAACATAGAGAAATTCTGCAAGACATTGACATAGACAAAGACATTTTGGGAAATACCTGAGCACAGGCAATCAAAGCAAAAATAGATAAATGGGATTACATCAAGCAGAGAAGCTTTTGCATTGCAAAGGAAATACTCAACAAGTGAAGATGTAACTGACAGAATGGTAGAAAATATTTGCAACCTATTACTGATAAAGGATTAATATCCATAATCTATGAAAAGCTCAAGAAACTCAGCAATAACAACAAAAATAATACAATTAATGAGCAAAGGCGTTGAATAGGAGTTTTTCAAAAGAGGAAATTCAAATGACCAATGGACACATGAAAAAATGCTCAGGATCCCTAGCCATTAGGGAAATGCAAATCAAAACCATAGTAAGGTTTCACCTCACCCCAGTTGGAAGGGCTTACATACAGGTATTAACGAAGAATAAATGTTGATGGGTATGTGGGGATAAAGGTACTCTAATCCACTTTTGATAAGAATATAAACTAGTACAGCCATTGTGGAAGATAGTATGGAGATATCTGAGAAAGCTGAAAATAGATATACCATATGACCTAGCAATCCCACTCCTAGGAATTTACCCAAGGGAAATAAAATCAGTTCCTGAAAGATACTTGTACCCTGATGTATATTACACTCAATTCACAGTAGTTAAGATATAGAATCGGCCCAGATGTCCATCAACTGATAACTGGATAAAGAAATTGTGGTATATATACACTATGGAATACTATTCAGCTATAAAAAAAAGAATGAAATCCTGTCTTTTGCAACAAAATGGATGGAAGTAGAAACCATTATACATAGTGATATAAGCCAGCTTCAAAAAGACAAATACTATATATTTTCCCTGATCTGGAAACTTATGGAGTACCAAATATTGTGATGTATAGGAGTGAAATTGACATTTTGAGATTTGATGATTGTTTAAGGCTTTTCTCTGCTGCTAAGGAAAAGTGTTTTTTTTTTCTTATTATTTGTTGAACCCTACTTAGTATAGGGTTAATTTTATGAGTATAAAGTAAGCTGAAAGTAGATCATTGTGAAAATCAAGACAAGGAATAAGAAAGGAAGGAGAAAGAAGGGTGAGAGCATGGGCAGAGGAAGAGGGGAGTGGCAAGTTTCCATATGTTTCTAAATCTGTGTATATGAAAAAGAAGAAATTTGTATATCTTAAAAAATAAGCAAAAGAATACATTGCATATCTCTTGACTTGACATGCTCTGTAGGCTAGAGTTAGGTTTTTGTAAGTCTTTTTGATGAATTACTCACTCTTCAAAGATTAAGATTTTGTGACCAAATGACTTGGAAAGAACCATATCTAGGTCAGCAGGATGAGAGAAGTGTGGTGTGAGAGGATTTCACTGGATACAGGAAGACAAGGCATAATGTATTTGACATCACTCTCAATGAGTCTGTATTTCTAATTTTATAACTTCCATTTGACTTTTGTTTCGAGTACATCCTTGAAGTCAAATGTTTAATATTACTTTGTATTTAAATAAATTAATAGAATTTGAGACTTTTGAAACCCAATGATTATGTGTCTATGGCAAATACTCCATCAAAATTATAAAGACATATGAGACTAATACGATGATGTCTTCATTTAAATTTCTCTTTTGCCCATTATGTTTAATCACTTTGTATTTTCCTAGGATTGTGTGCAGTTTAGACTATGCATATATGTTTTTATTTTGCTTTCTTAACTCACAATACTCAATTTATAAAATAATAATCATCACTACTACCACCAACATCAACATCTCCTTCCTCAATTTGTTATTGTTGAGCCAATGTTAAGATCTTAACACATATTAACTCAGATAATTTCTAGTAACCCAATGTGATAGATAATTATTATAATCCCAATTTTCCTGATAAAGTGAAACTAGAAAAAGTTATTGATTTTCCCAAAATTGCATACTAGTAGTGTACTAGAGGCAAGTTTCTTAAACATTATGTTGTCTTAGTTCTGGTAAGAACTTTTGTATACACAGGCAATTTGCCATGGCTGAGAAAGAACTTCTGAGATCAATCCCATTCACAATAACTACAAAAACAATCAAATACCTTGGAATAAACTTAACCAAGGATGTCAAAGATCTCTATTATGAGAATTACAAAATCTTAAAGAAAGAAATAGAAGAGGATACCAAAAAATGGGAAAATCTTCCATGCTCATGGATTGGAAGAATCAATATCATCAACATTTCCATTCTCCCAAAAGCAATTTTTAGATTCAATAGAATACCGATCAAAATACCGAAGACATTCTTCTCAGATCTGCAAAGAATGATGCTGAAATTCATATGGAGACACAGGAGACCTCAATAGGTAAAGCAATCTTGTACAACAAAAACAAAGCCGGAGGCATCACAATACCAGATTTCAGGACATACTACAGGGCGGTTGTAATCAAAACAGCATGTTACCGGTACAGAAACAGATGGACAGACCAATGGAACAGAACAGAAACACCGGAAATCAATCCAAACATCTACAGCCAGCTTATATTTGATCAAGGATCTGAAATCAATTCCTGGAGTAATGATAGTCTATTCAATAAATGGTGCTGGGAAAACTGGATTTCCACGTGCAGAAGCATGAAGCAAGACCCCTACCCTACCTTACACCTCACACAAAATCCACTCAACATGGATTAAACATCTAAATCTACAACCTGACCCCATCAAATTATTACAGAACATTGGGGAAACCCTGCAAGATACAGGCACCGGCAAAGACTTCTTGGAAAAGACCCTGTAGGCATAGGCAGTCAAAGCCAAAATTAACAACTGGGATTGCATCAAATTGAGAAGTTTCTGCACTGCAGAAGAAACAGTCAGGAGAGTGAAGAGGCAACCGACAGAATGGGAAAAAATATTTGCAAACTATGCAACAGATAATGGCTTTATAACCAGAATCTACAAAGAGATCAAGAAACTCCACAACAACAAAACAAACAACCCACTTAAGAGATAGACCAAGGACCTCAATAGACACTTTTCAAAGAGGAAATCCAAATGGCCAACAGGCACATGAAAAAATGTTCAGGATCAAATCCAAGATGGCGGAATAGGAAGGGAGCACATTGATATTCTTCGGCAAGACACACAGGTTAATAAAAGTGGAGATACTGCAGGGTCAAGGAAGAGTAGGGGAAGAAACAGCAGAGGAAACTCTTCCGGAACTAGTGATTCACAGTGGACCTGCGTGGAGAGCGTGGGAGCCCAAGTTCGGGACACCAGTGGCAGAATCAACACACCAGCGCTGGAACGCGAGGTGAGCCAAACATCAATAGCCCGAGACACCAGCGGGCAAGCGGAAAGAGGAGGCTAGAGGGAACGAGGCTTGAAACTCCGTGGGGAAAAGTTCACCAGGCTAACTAGAAGAGAGAGAGGGAAAAAAAAAAAGTGACCGAAACGGACACGAGTTTCTCTCTCTCCGCTCACCCCTCAAGGGCGAGCAAGACAAAGAGCAGGCGCCATTTTGGACATACGTCATAAGCAGGGCGACCTCAGGTCTGCACCGGCCCTGAGCCTAGCAGAAAAACCTGACTCTGGGGAGAGGGGTGAAATAACTGGAGATTAGCATCTAACTTGGCAACCCAGTGGGAGACTGCAGGAGAATTGGAGCCCACACTGAGGGCAGCAGAGATTCCCTGTGTGGTCCTTGGGAAAGAGCTTCCAATCTCTGGCTCCTGTGGGTATATCATTTGCCTGCTAACTACCTCCAATTACATTCAGCTGTGCGGAATTACTTCCCTTTTGAATCAACAAAAGAAAGAGACATTTACCACACCTAACCTGGGAGTGTCATCTTGACACACCCTCAACCCTGAGGAACCAAACACAGCTCTCAGTCCACACCCATCTCAAGCCTCTAAGGCTCCACCAAAAGCAGACAGTCCACTTAATCTAGAGTCATAGTATAACAAGAAAAAAAAAAACACCACAGTGAAGAAACCAAATATCTCCAACATGCCATACAACAAACGCAAAAACCGAGGTAACAAGAACAAGGAAGACACTATGATGCCCCCAAATGAAAAAGACACCCCAACTCAAGATTATGAAGATGATGAGATAGAAGAAATGCAAGAAGCAGATCTCAAAAAATTGATAAGAACATTAAGAAGTTCTCAAAAACAAATTCTTGAACTACAGAAATCCTTCATGGACAAGATAGAAAATCTCTCTCGTGAAAGTGAAATATTAAGGAGGAATCAAAATGAAATGAAACAACTAGTGGAACAAGAAATGGTGATTGTGACGAGAAATCATAATGAAATGAAGAATTCAATAGATCAAATGACAAACACATTAGAGAGCCTTAAAAACAGAATGGGCGAAGCAGAAGAGAGAATATCAGACTTAGAAGACAGAGAACAGGAAAGGAAACAGGCAAACCAAAGAAAAGAAGAAGAAATTAGAAATCTAAAAAATATTGTCGGGAATCTACAGGATACTATTAAAAAATCTAACATTCGGGTTCTAGGAGTTCCTGAAGGCATGGAGAGGGAGAAAGGATTAGAAGGCATTTTCAGTGAGATACTAGCAGAAAATTTCCCAGGTTTGGAGGACAGAGGCATCTTAGTACAGGAAGCTTATAGAACCCCTAATAAACATGACCAAAAGAGATCCTCACCACGACACGTCATAATCAAACTCACCACAGTGAAACATAAAGAAAAGATCCTAAAATGTGCAAGAGAGAAACGTCAGATTACTCTCAGAGGATCTCCAATTAGACTCACAGCAGACTTCTCATCAGAAACCCTACAAGCTAGAAGGGAATGGCGAGACATAGCCCAGGTACTAAGAGAGAAAAACTGCCAGCCCAGAATATTATATCCTGCAAAGCTCTCATTTGTGAATGAAGGTGAAATTAAGACTTTTCATAGCAAACAGAAACTGAAAGAATTTGTTGCCACTCATCCTGCCCTGCAAAAGATGCTTAAAGATGTGTTACACACAGAAACACAGAAACATGGTCACCAATATGAAAGAAGGTAAAGGAAGGAAACCTCACAGCAAAAGATCACAGGAAGCTCAATTTCTCTTTGACATAGAATTAAACTCTGATGCTCTGTTAAACCAATGTGTTAAAGTAATCTATTATGTTCTCTTGATGTCTGTTAAATTCTAATTGTTCAAAAACAGCTGAATTTTTATTAAGAGCTATGGGTTATTTAACTATGTGCTTATTTTCAAAGACTTGAATAATCACCTTGTAACAATGATCAAATTTGGTCTATGTTATGTCATGATTTTAAGGAATCTTATTTCAACCAGATATTTTGGATTTTGATATTGGTCTATTATGCTATGTTATATGTGCGTACATATTGTATGTCCACATGGGGAAATTTTATTAAGAGTTTTATTTTAAATGGCTTTTAGATAAGATTGTCCATAAATTTAAGCTGCTAAAATCAATCAAAGATACATTTTAATTTGTGTGACCTGAATCTGTGTATCATATGTTTTAAACTTGTTGGTAGAAACTAAAAACATTTTATACGGTTGTGCTTAAGTTTACTGGTTAAACAAACTACACCATCTTAGATATTTAAGAGGTGTTTTCAAATACATGATTCTTAAAATTTATAGAAGGCATTGGACCTTCTGGTAAATGTTTTATTAAGTTCTTATCTAAGGGTTGAAACGGTTTGCAAAGAATTCATGTAATATTGCTATTGTCAGCAAAGTTCTAGGACTTGCTCCCTCATTTCTCTATTCTAAGCCCAACTTGTTCTTTCATTTCTCTATTCTCTTCAAGGAAGGAAACTAATTCTATTATGAAGGAATCTGTAGGATGCACAATTTAATCTTTAGACCTTATAAGAGATGGCTAACATTTTTCTGTAATAGCATAGCCAAAATAAGAGCTTAAATAATAATCTCATAGCTAGATTCACATCGCCATCAGCGAAGTATACAGTAAGTAGAAAAAAAAAAACCTCCCTTTCAGACCAAAGGGAAAGAAAGTTTTAAAGTGAGAATATAATTTTCCTCATGGGCATTGTCTACCTTAGAAAAAACTACTACAGAACATGCCTGTGACTATAGACTTGTAGTTCAGGCCACCGAAGATTAGAGATGGGACATGGGCATTCCCTTGACTTGCATCCTCTGGTCTGCTTTAACACAAACCAGGAGGAAAAGAAAGCTAGGCATCAGAAGAAATGGGTGGCAGGCCTATTAATGGCTGATCTGTACGGTGATCTGCCCTCAAGGAGACCCAACAGGCCAGTCCACTGCAGTGGCTTTCAATGTGGTAAGTCTGGGCTTCAGCAGAAGTCAGCTTGTGAAGAGCCCTGGCAGCTCTGCCAAGAGTTGGGTCACTGGAAATGGACCTGCCCTGGAGTCGAAGGATGCCCAGGTCAGAGCCACAGATCTTATTGGCTCCAAGCTGAAAAGCCCTTCACTCAGCCCAACTTCCAAAGTGACCACTTCAGCTGAGGGTATGGTCAAGTAGGGTCAGCAACATTGCAGGCAGAACTGTAAATTTCTTGGTAGAGATGTCACCTGCCTTTACCTGGCCAGCTCTCCTCCCAGGCCAGCCAAGTAATGAAAGTCAACAGAGTGCCTTCCCCTAGGAGGTTCACACCTCCCTTAGGATATACCCCATGTGAAGAGATAGATAGGTCTGGGCCTCTGAATTTCCAAGGCCTAAAGCCCACCAGATTATTATCAAGCCCCTTCTGTCAGGTTCCATTTGCCTCTCAATCAGAAAACTTAATTGTAGCTTAGACAGCACCTTTCTTAGCTCCTCTAATAATGACTCTGTCCTTTGTTCTAGACCCTGTCTAGTGCACTTGGGCCTCATTCCTTTGTAATCATAACCTCTACTCTACCACCAATGGCTCTACTCCCAACCTGTGTGTACTGATGGTCCTCTTCCCCACTTAATGCTGTATAATTGTTCAGACCTGGTAAATGCCACTCTTAGGATCATTGGTTACTATCCTCACCCTGTCTTTTATGACCTTGTCTAAGTATGATCAGAGTCGGCAAACTTGGAAGGCTTCCATAGCCTTGGCAACTCATGACGACAGCCTAGGGCGGTTACTGGTGCCATAAACTAGAGAGTCAATTTGTTGGGTCAACAATAGGAGCCACTGTGCGCTTGCTCCTGATGTGGGATCTCTGTCCTTAATGTACTGTACATTTTGATTGAATGCTATAACTAGTACTCAAACAGTATGTTTCACTTTGTGTTTCTATGTGGGTGCAAACTGTTGAAATCTTTACTTAATGTATACTAAATTGATCTTCTGTATATAAAGAGAATTGAAATTGAATCTTAATGTGAATGGAAGGGGAGAGGGAGCGGGAGAGGGGAGGGTTGCGGGTGGGAGGGAAATTATGGGAAGGGGAAGCCATTGTAATCCATAAGCTGTATACTGGAAATTTATATTCATTAAATAAAAGTTGAAAAAAAAATGTTCAGGATCAGGAAAAAATGTTGCAATCAGGGAAATGCAAATCAAAACCACAAAGAGGCTTTACCTCACCCCTGTTAGAATGGCTCACATTGAGAAATCTACCAACAACAGATGCTGGTGAGGATGTGGGGAAAAAGGCACACTAACCCACTGTTGGTGGGAATGCAAACTGGTTAGGCCACTATGTTGTTTGGAGACTTCTCAGAAACCTGAATATAACCCTATGATACAACCTAGCCATCCCACTCCTTGGAATTTACCCAAAGGAAATTAAATTGGCAAACAAAAGAGCTGTCTGCACCTCAATGTTTATTGCAACTCAATTCACAATAGCTAATACCTGGAATCAACCTAAATGCCCATCAACAGAAGACTGGATAAAGAAATTATGGGATATGTACTCTATAGAATACTATACAGCAGTCAAAAACAATGAAATCCGGTCATTTGC
Source organism: Lepus europaeus (assembly GCF_033115175.1). NCBI lineage: Eukaryota > Metazoa > Chordata > Mammalia > Lagomorpha > Leporidae > Lepus > Lepus europaeus. Next base: position 99,742,310 of record NC_084827.1, on the reverse strand, counting down.
AACAAAGTGAAGGAATCTGGAAGACATCATGCTGAGTGAAATAAGCCAGTCCCAAAGGGACAAATATCATATGTTCTCCCTGATCGGTGACAACTAACTGAGCACCAAAAAGGAAACCTGTTGAAGTGAAATGGACACTATGAGAAACAATGTCTTCATCAGCCCTTTGTCCTGACTGTCAAGGAACAACTTGCTGTTTTATTCCTTTTAGTATTTTTGTGTTCTACTTAATACCATTGGTTGAACTCTTTAATTAGATACAATTATTCTTAGGCATCTAAAATTAATTGAACAGTGATCCCTGTTAAATATAAGAGTGGAAACAAGAGAGGGAGGAGATGCACAATTTGGCACATGCTCAATCGGATTTTCCCCAAATAGTAGAGTTAGAAACGTGCCAGGGGATTCCAATTCAATCCCATCAAGGTGACATGTACCACTGCCATCTCACTAGTCAAAGTGATCAGTTTCAGTTCACAATTGATCATAATGATAGGATTAAGAGTCAAAGGGATCACATAAACAAGACTAGCGTCTGCTAATACTAACTGATAGAGTTAAAAAGGGGAGAATGATCTTACATGGGAAGTAGGATACATAGCAGACTCACAGAATGTCAAATGTCCTAAAAGAGCACTCTGGCCTCAGAATCAGCCCTTCAGGCATTCGGATCTGGCTAAAAAGACCATGAGAGTATTTCAGTCATGGAAAGCCAAGACACTGTGGAAAAAAAAAAGACCTAAATGAAAGATCTCTGTGAGTGAGATCCCAGCAGAAAGAACGGGCCATCAAAGATGGAGGTACTTTTCTCTGAAAGGAGGATAGAACTTCCACTTTGATTATGGCCTTGTCTAAATAAGATCAGAGTTGGTGAACTCAAGAGGCTTCCATAGCCTTGGCAACTCATGACAAGAGCCTCGGGTGATTACTGATGCCATAAACAAGAGTGTCAATTGTTAAGTCAACAACAGGAGTCACTGTGCACTTACTCCCCATGTAGGATCTCTGTCCTTAATGTGTTGTACTATGTGAATTAACGGTATTACTAGTACTCAAACAGTACTTTACACTTTGTGTGTCTGTGTGGGTGTAGTCTGTTGAAATCTTTACTAGTATATACTAAGTTGACATTCTTTATATAAAGATAATTGAAAATGAATCTTGATGAAAAATGGGATGGGAGAGAGAGTGGGAGATTGGATGGTTGCGGGTGGGAGGGAGGTTATGGGGGAAAAGCCGCTATAATCCAAAAGTTGTACTTTGGAATTTTATATTTATTAAAGTTAAAAAAGAGAAAATTTTAATTTTATTCTTTTGTTTTACAAAATGAGTGAACTAAGGCTCATAGAGTGGAACAGGATTTTCTTTAGCTCTCAGCCAACTGAGATTCCTGACTTTCAGTCAAGTAATTTAAGTGTACACTTTGTCTCTTATTTTCTAAGTAATACCATAGTCACTAGATTGTCTACCTCATGGGAAAAAAAGTGAAAAACTGAAGCTTTTTAGTTTTTTTAAATAAAATGTTGTTTATATTTGGAATCTTGGAATATTTGTACCTATTGTGACTTGTGAGGCTCTATTAACCTAGGTGTTTCATAGATGATAGAGGATAATCATTCATTTTTAGCCTTTCAGGAGAGTATTTTTTTCTCCAATGTACTTAATTCTGAAGGGTGATAGTGCAGCATTTTTTATCTATTGTGTATTATCATTCATAAGTGAGTCCTTTTGAGTTATATTATAAAACTAACATCTGTACTCCTAATATCACATAATAATGCATTTAAATATCTGCATCCCTGGAACAGAATTGACTAGTCCTTGAGTAATTTTAAAAAGGACTGGGTTTGCCTTCTTTAGTATTTGCAGGATTCCATTCTCATCCATAACTAGTTTCTTATGCAAAAGCAAGTTAAGTAAGTGACTTCTTTTGAAAAATTGAAAGTCCAGATTAGTATCTGTTTAACACAGCTAAAGATTCAAGAACACTGAACATTTGAAAAGCACACATTCTTCCCATTAAATAGCTGGCATTCTGCAAACATGGAAGTGAAGATATTCCAGGAGTTTGGAATACTCAATGATATTCAATTGTGAAAACCATAGAACATGGTCCTTCCTATAAGCTCTGTTAATTACAGACCAGAATTTGTTTGAATGAATTAATTCTAATACTTCTTAAAAGAGGAATTTAGATTATGAAGTACCCGAAGGACTTCATTATGAAGCAGTTTCACTTATAAGCAGGGCATCAATTTACCTATTTTGCTTTTGTGCAAGATGCAGACTTATGGGTAAAATATTCCCTTGGGTTAAGGCAGATGCCTTGAGCAGTTACATTAATAACTATTTAGAGTAACTGTTTATGATTCATGAGCTAAGTGGGGTTATTTTCCTGTGGCTCACCAGACCATCTGTAAATTGGCCTGACACAGGGCTTCAAAAGAATAAATACATAGTAAAAAATCCTAAATTAGAATTGAGGCAGTTTTCTAAAATCGAAATCCCAGTTGTTGGTCTTAGACCCAATCAAGTGCCTTTTATGTAAAGCCTTTTATCAAAATTTTTTTCCTAATTCAATCTAGGTGTTGACTATTGGCTAATATCAGTATGTGAACTTTAACATATGGCAGACAAATATTTCTCAGTTATTTTATATGCATTTCAATGTTTGACTATATTGATTATATTATATAAGAAATATTGTGGAAAACATGCATCTCTGAGAAACTCAGATAAAAATAAAATGATTTAGTGTTCATAGCAATCAGGTCCTTGACATTTCAGTGAAGGTCTCAATGACAAATTATGAAGCACATACAATTTTAATTGTGAATGCAGCATATGGTTTTGTAAAAGTCAAACAATACAGATGTGAATAAGAAATATGTGCTTACATTCACTCCCCACTTCTCAGATATCTCTAGTGTGTAAAATTCTAGACCCTCTTCCATAAACATAACTTCCTGTTTATATATACACAATGTGTGTAACTTTTGTTATATAAATATTGGGATCATATTATACTTGTTATATGGAAATCTATATTTTTCATCTTAAATGTGAACAACCATATGAAGACAAAATTTTTCACAGGTAACACATTATTACATGAATACTTTCTTTGTTGGTAATTAATGCAGTTGTCATCAACATTACTTTTTCTATAAAAATGATTCTTGGTGAAAATATCCTTATAGATATTTCAATAATATTAATAATTGCAATGTGAATATTTAACATCCATACTTGATTCCAAATTCAAATTGTACATACAGGTATACAGTGAAAAGTGAATTTCTCTCCTACTTTTATTTTCAAGCCACTCAATTTTGTTCTATATTAAATAATCATTCCAGATATTCTGAGTGTGTATATGTATATGTTTTTCTATAATGCTATAATAGTCTACATTGTTCCCTGTATCTTGCTGTTTAATTTCATTACAGATGGCAGTGTGAGTTGCCCATTTCTCTTTCTTGACCATGAAGTATTCCCTTGTGTGGATGTTGTATACTTTATTTAACAATTGAAGTATTAAATAATCCCTTATTAAATTGTTTCCTATCTTTGCTATTTCAATAAAGCTAATGTCTTTATACATGTGACATTTTACTGGTGGTCATTTAACTGTAGCATCATTCCTCAGTGTGGAATTACTGCATTAAAGAATATGTGCAATTTTGTTTTGAAAAGTTTCAAATTTCAGAATTCTTGTATAGGGAAGCTGTAAAAAATATACTCTCTTTCTAGCAATGTATAAGAGAGCATTTTTTCTCTTTCCTTAATCACTCTTTTTAATCATTCTTTTTCCTTAATCATGGGCAAATTGATAGAAGAAAGTGATATGATACCTCATTATGATTTTGTTTCCTGTATTTTAAAGTTAGCAGTGGGTTGAGCATGAATTAATGTATTTAAGAATCATTTATGTTGTCTTTTTAGAGTTTTTAAAAAAATATTTAAGGTATAAAAATTTCATATATATATATATACACACAGTTTTAAGAACATAGTTCTGTATATAAAGATAATTGAAAATGAAACTTGATGTGAATGGAATGGGAGAGGGAGCGGTAGATCGGAGGGGTGCAGGTGGGAGGGAAGTTATGGGGGGGGAAAAGCCACTGTAATCCATAAACTGTACTTTGGAAATTTATATTTACTAAATAAAAGTTAAAAAAAAGAACGTAACAATACTTCCCACCCTAACCTCCCTCCTGCCCATGCTCCCCCACTTCTTCCTCTTCCCTCACCTATCCCCACTCTTAATTTTTATAAAGATCTACTTTCATTTTACTTTGTACTCATAAGATTAACCCAACACTAAGTGAAGAGTTCAACAAATACTAAGAAAAAAATAGCACTGTTCCTTAACAGCAGAGACCAGGGCTGTCAATAATCATTGAATCTCAAAATATCAATTTCATTCCTGTAGATTACTTTTTATGTACTCTAATAGTTACTACAGATCAGGGTAAACATATGGTATTTGTCTTTTTGGGACTGGCTTATTTCATGAAGTATGATGGTTTCCACTTGCACCCATTTTGTTGCCAACCATAGGATTTCATTTTTTATACTGCTGCATAGTATTCCATAGTGTATATATACCATAATTTCTTTATCCCATCTTCAGTTGTTGGACATCTGGGTTGATTCTGTATCCTAGCTATTGTGAATTGAACTGCAATAAACATGGGGGTACAGATCACTCTTTCATATGCTTATTCATTTCCCTTGGATAAATTCCCAGGAGTGGGGTGGCTGGGTCATATGGTAAGTCTATATTCAGATTTCTGGGTTATCTTCATACTGTCTTCCACAGTGGATACACCAGTTTACATTCCCATCAACTGTGGATTAGGGTACCTTTTTCCCCACATCCTCACTGACATTTGTTGTTTGTTGATTTCTATTTGAGAGCCATTCTACCTGGGATGAAGTGGAACCTCATTGTGATTTTGATTTGCATTTCCCCGATGGCTAGTGATTCTGAACATATTTTCATGTGTCTGTTGGCCATTTGAATTTCCTCCTTTGAAAAATGCCTATCAAGGCCTTTGCCCATTAATTTACTGTATTATTTATTTTGTTGTTATTGAATTTCTTGAGCTCTTTACAGATTCTGGATATTAATCTCTATCAGTAATAGTTTGCAAAGATTTTCCCCCATTCTGTCAGTTGACTCTTCACTTTGCTGAGTGTTTCCTTTGCAGTGCAGAAGCTTCTCAGCTTCATGTAATCCTATTTGTCTGTCTTTATAGCCTGTGTTTCTGACGTCTTTTATTATTAAGTTAGTATTTGATTATGCACTTGTGCAAGAGTTTCTTTGTTAAAAATTATTTGTTTAAAAATTAATTTGAAAGGCAGAGAGAGAGAGAGAGAGAGAGAGAGAGAGATTGCCCATCTGCTGGGTCAGTTCCAAAATACCTGTGGCAGCCAGAGTTGGGCTAGACCAAAGATAAACCCAAAACTCAATCTCTGTCTTCCATACAGGTGGTGGGGATTCAAATACTTGAGAGTCATTACCTTCTGGCCAAAGTTTAGCAGGAAGATGGAACTGGAAGCAGATTTTGGAGTTGAACCCAGGTACTCCAATGTGGGATGCAAGTGTTCCCAAGCAACATCTTAACTGCTACATCAAATGTTTGCACCTATGTGCCACATTTTCTTTAACTATTCATTAGTGGCTGGCCACTGAGGTGGTTTCCTTTTATTGGATAGTGTGAGTAGTGCTGCAGTAAACAGCACTAAAAATAGTGCTGTAGATGTCTCTTCAATAGACTGATTTCATTTCCTTTGGTTATATACCCAGTATTAGGATTGCTGGATCATATTTTAGTTCTATTTTCAGTTTTTGAGAAACCTCCATACCGTTTTCCACTATGGTTGTATTAATTTGCATTCCCACAGTGTGCTAGGGTTTCCTTTTGTCCACATCTTCACCAACACTTGTTCGCTGTCTTTTTCATAATAGTGAGTCAACTGGAGTGAGGTTATATCTATTGTTTTGCTTTGCCTTTCCCTGATGATTGGTGATACTGATCATTTTTTCCTCAAAGGTACCTTTTGGCTATTTGTATGTCTTTGTTTGACAAATGTTTAGATATACTTCTGACTTTTAAATCGGATTTTTTTTTCTATTAAGTTTTTTTAGTTTGTTTTGGTTATTTACCACCAGTTTTATATGTGTGCAAGTTATAAATTTTTCTCCCTGGCTTTAAAAATATATTTTTTATTTGGAAGACTTAAAAAAAGATTTATTTATTTGGAAGAAGAGAGAGGGAGAGGCAGAGACAGAGAGATCTTACATTGCAGGTTCACTCCCAAGATGGCCACATGGTCAGGGTTGGGCCAGGATAGAGCTCGGAGCATCATCTAGGTCTCCCACATTGGTGTCAAGGGCTCAAACTCTTGGGCCATCTTCTGCTACTTTCCACAGTCCATTTGCAGGAAGCTGGTTTAGAAGTGGAGCATCTGGGACATGAACCAGTGCTGATATGGGAGCCAGCATCACAGGTGGCAGCTTTACACACTATGCCACAATGTTGGCCCCAGTGGTAGACTATTTATTACTAATTCAACCTCACCTCATTATTGTTCTGTCTAGGTATTCTATTTCTTCATGATTCAATCTTGGTAAGTTGTATGTATTTAGGAATTTGTCAATTTCTTCTAGGTTATCAAATCTGTTGCTGTATAATTTTTTAAATTAAAAATTTATTTTATTTATTTGAAAGGCAGAGTTCTGGAGGGAGGGAGGGAGGGGTGGTGGGAGGGAAGGAGAGAGAGAGAGAGAGAGAGATAGAGAGAGAGAGGTCTTTTATCTGCTGGTTCACTCCCCAAATGACCATAACCCAGGCGGAGGCCAGGAACTTCTTCCAGGTCTCCTACGTGGGTGCAGAGGCCCAAGGACATGGGCCATGCTTTGATGCTTTCCCAGCACATTAGCAGGGAGCTGGATCAGAAGCGGAGTAGCTGGGTTTCCAACAAGCACCCATATGGGATGTTGGCACAGCAGGCTGTGGCTTAACCCACTGAGTTTTCTTAGTTTGGCTAAGATTTGTCAATTTTATTTATTTTTGAAAGAACCAACCCTGTGTTTCATTGATTTTTTTTTCTCTTTAAGAATCTTTTATTTGTGCTCTGAGTTTTGTTATTTCTTTCCTTCTACTAATGTTGGGGTTGACTTTTTCTTGTTTTTTCTAGTTCCTTGGGAGTAAAATGATAAGTTGTTTATTTTAGATATGTTCTCTTTTGATATAGGCATTGGCTTCTATAACTTCCATCTTAGTGGTGTTTTTGTTCTATCCCATAGGTTTTGTGTTGTGTTTCCATCTTCTTGCATTTCAGAAATGTTTAAGTTTCCTTCTTAATTCCCTCCTCAACCATTGTAGTTCAGGAGTACATTTAATTTCTACATATTTATATAGTTTTTTAAGGTGTCATTATTACTGATTTCTAATTTTGTTGCATTGTGATCAGAAAAGACTCAGTAGAATTTCTATTTAGTTTTAGACATATTTAGACAGCTTTTTTTTTTTTTTACAAAATTTTATTTTATGTATTTGAAAGGCAGAGTTACAGAGAAAGAGAGAGGGGGAGACAGGTCTTCCATCTGCTGGTTCACTCCCTAAATGGCCCTAGTGGCCGAGGCTGGACCAGAGCAAACCCAGGAGTCAGGAGATTCATCTCATTCTCCCACATGAGTTCAGCAGCCTAAACACTTGGTCCATCCTCTGCTGCTTTCCCAAGCTGTATCAGAAGTAGAATAGCTGGGACTCAAACCAGTGCCCATGTGGTATGCTGGCTTTGCAGGCTGTGGTTTAACACACTAAGCCATAATGCAAGCCCCAGGCTTTTTAGTTAAAAAAAATATTGATATTTGTTTTGTGACCTACTGAATGACCTGTGCTGGAGAACATTTCATGTGTTGTAAGAATAAAGTGTATTATTTAGCTTTTAGATGGGCAATTAATTCTGATTCTTTGCTAGTTTCTGCCTGGATGATCTGTCTGTCCATTTCTGAAAGTGGGTGTTAAAGTCCCCTATTCTTACTGTGTTAAAGTCTAGATCTGTTAATGTTTGTCGTATGTATTCATATGCTCTAATATTGGGTATGTATATTTCTACAATTGTTATTTCATCTTGTTGTATTGATCACTTTTTTATTATATAACAGCCTTGTCTTTTTACTGGCTTTTATTTAAAATCAATTCCGTCTGATATAAATATGTAATTCCTGCTTTCTTTTGAGCTCCATTTGCGAGGAATGTCTTACTCCTTAGTGTTTTCAGTCTATGCATATCCTTAGTGATGAAGTGAGTTCCTTGTAAGCAGTATACACTTGTATCTTTTTTTAAAAATATGTTTGATTGCCCTATGTCTTTTAATCAGAGAATTTAAGTCCTTTTACATTTTAGGGAGTTATTTATAGGTGAGGTCTTGCTACTGTCAGTTTGATATATGTTGTCTAGTTTTATTGTGATTCCATTCTTTCTCTTAGAATTTTCCTTTGAAGATAAATAATTTTTCTCTAGCCATGTATTTTCATAGCCTGCTTATTATTTTTGGTAAATCTAGTGTAGAATTTTATTTGGTGGTTACTATGAGACTTATAATTTTTTTTTATTATAACAGGTTATTTTGAAATAATGAAAATCTAAAATTTGCTGTAAATTTAGGAAAAGAAACAAAGAGGTAGGAAATACTATACTTCTACACCCTCCGTCAGCACATTTTAAAATTAAAAAAATAATTTATTTACTTATTTGAGTAGAAGAGAGAGTGAGAATGAGAGAGAGAGAGAGAGAGAGAGAGAGAGAGAGAGAGAAAACTCTTATCTGCTAGTTCATTTCCCAAATGTCCATTATGGTCAGAACTAGGCTAGGTCAAATTCAGAAGCATAAACTCAATCCAGGTGCCTCATAAGAGTGGTAGGAGCTCAGTTACTTGAAACATCATTACTGCCCTCCAGGGTCTGCATTAGTGGGAAAGTGGAGTCAGGAGTTGGCGCCATTCAATAAACTTATGCACTCCAATATGGAATGGGGTATCTTAACAGGTAGGCTAAATGCCCACCCCCCATTTTAAATTTTTAAATTTTGTAAAAAGAACTATTTATTTGAAAGTGTTACAGAGAGATGGGTAGAGACAGAGACAGATGTTCAGCCTCTTGGTTCACTCCACGGATGGCAACAAATGCCAAGGCTGTGCCAGGGCAGAGCTGGGAGCCTTATCCAAGTCTCTCACATGGGTGGCAGGGGCCCAAACATGTGGGCTGTCTTTCAATGGGTTTTCCAGGCTATTTTCAGGGAGTTGGATTGGAAATGGAGCATCCAGGACATGAACTGGCACCTAAATGGGATGCTGGTGTCATAGGTGGTGGCTTCACCCACTCACTATACCACAATGCTGGCACCTCAATTTTGAATTCTTGATATCCCATTTTGCCCATTTCTATATTTCCTGTCTCTTGGTATATTAATTTATTTTTAAAAGTTTTGTTTCTTTCATCTTCGCACTAAAGCCATGAATGATTTATACACCATATTTACAAAAATAGAACATTCTGCCTTTGTCTGCAGAGTTATTCTTACCAGTGAGTTTTCTACCTTCTCATATTTTCTTCTTACTCATTAGCATCTCGTACTTTCAGTTTGAAGAACTCCTCTCAGTATTTTCATAAGACGAGCCTGGTGGTGATATATTCCCTCAGATTTTGTTTGTCTGGGAATGTCTCTTTCTCTCCCTCCTCTGTGAAGAATGGCTTTGCTGGGTAAAATGTTCTTTGCTGGCAATTTTCCCCTTCAGTAGTGTGAAAGTCTCATCCCACTGCCTTCTGGCTTCTAAGCGTTCTGTAGAGAAGTCTGTAATCAGGTGAATTGGGAACCCTTTATAAGTTACTTGTTTCTTTTCTCTTGTAGCTTTGAGAATCCTCTCTTTATCTTTAACCTTAGGCAGTTTGATTTTAATGTCTTGGGATAAAGTTGATTGGATTGACTATGATGAATGATGTTTAAACTCCCTGTACCTGAGTAGTTGTATCGTTTTCCAGGTTTGGAAAGTTTTGTTATTATTTCTTTGAATATTCTTACTATCCTTTAGCATTCTCAAACCCCTGTTATCCTCAACAACTCAAGTACTTTTTTCAGGCTGTCCCGATGTTGCCGCACACTTTCTTCATTTCTCTCAATTCCTTTTTTTTTTTTTTTTGGGTCCAACTGTACAATTTGAAATAGCCTGTCTTTGAGTTCACTGATTTTTTTCTTCTGTTTGATCTATTTTTGCTATTGACATCTTCTATCATGTTTTTAATTTTGTTTAGTGCACTTTTCAGTTGGATTTCTGTTAATTTATTTTAATTACTTTCATCTCTTTGTCAAGTCTCTCTTTAATATTAAATTTTTTCTGTGTGTAAGGGAGACTGTGGTTCCCTAGAAGTTCTGATTCTTGTTGGTATGTGAGATTGTCTATGTATGGAAGGACTAGGTATAGAAATCTGGCTTCATTTGTGGCTATCCTTCCCAAAGTGCTAAGTAGTGTATTTATTTTCTATGCACCTATGGATATTTCTTCTATTTCAGCACTAGATGGTGCCCTAAACTGTCATCCACATGTTCATTGTTGATGTGTTTTCATTGTTTTAGTCCTAAAACACTCCTCAAACTCAGAATTATCCCAAATGTGTGTGTTGTTCTGAATGAGCTGGGGAAGTGCCTACAATGTCGTAGTCCATCCCTACAAGCCTCTTCCTGAGGTTGAGGTTGGTGAGTCTCACCTGGGTTGCATGGTCATTAGGCCCTAATCTTGGAGGTTCATGCCAGGCCATGTGAGGTAAGCACTGATACACGCTAAAACAATTCCACCCTACCAGGTTGCAGATCTCTACCTGATACTGCAGCAAATTTGGAGACTCCATCAGGCCTTGGCCTGGGGATGGGGACCATTGAGATCTGCCTAATATTGGACCATACCAGCTTGGCACTGAGTCTGAAGATACAGTCTTAAGGTTCCTAGCTGATTGTCCAAGGTTGGAGGATTATGCTGGAGGTATCTCCTTAGCCTCCTGCACTGGCTTTAGGCAATGTCACACCTGGGTCTCAGAGTCAGTAGGCCCCACAAGGTATTAGAGGCACACACCAGACCCACTTGAGGCTGGCAGTGACATATTCCAGGATGAGCTCATTCTAACAGGGTGCAGGCAGCTGCCCGATGTGATACAATTCCAGAGGTCCTGTCTGTGAGCACTGGTCTCGGGGTAGTTTCTGAGTCTCATAGTAGTGGGCCCAACTCTGAGTTCCAAAGCAATATTATAATTTTACTCTCCAGGCCCTCTCCACAGTGATTGGAGTCTTGCTCTGCTTTCTGTAGAATGTTGGGGAACCAGTGGGGAATGTTGTCTTCTGGCTACAATGCTATGGAAGGAAGGTCCAGATACTCAATAAGCAGGTATGGGCCTAGGGACAAGGACTATGGGGCCCGTTCCTACTCTTATTTTCATTGCAGTGAGCCTGACTCTGGGTGTAGGTAACTTGGTGTGTGAATAACAGTTCAAATTGGTGTCTCTGTTGGGAGATGATCACTAGAGTGTCTTATTCAGCTGCCATCTTGCTCTACTTCTGTTGTTGAGTTTTCTGAAATTTTTTTATATATTCTGTAAATTAATCCCTTGTCAGATGAGTAGTGGGAAAATGTTTTCTCAAAAACTTTTATGTGGTATAATTTTTAAAATCTATTTAAAATTTAGAATCTATTTCTGAGTTTTGTTTGATATTTAGAAAGTTCATTTCCTTATGCAAGTTGTTTTTAAGAAATCACTGGGTCTGTTTTGTACTTCTCTGGCTTATTTTTTGTATGTAGATATTAGATTCATCTGTAAATTATTTTGCTTCTTTTTTCTAATTCAGGCTTGGAATCTAGTTGTACTGATTTAATCACCTTATGTGAAACAAAAGGCTACTGACTAGATTTGAAGATATCAGCTATTCCATTAGAGGCTTTCATTCATTTTTATTTTTTTTAGTATTCTCAAATGGTTATTGCATAAATCATCTGAGAATAAGGCAGGATAAATCCTGGATTATAACTTTTGCTTCTGAAGTCAGAGTTTGATTTAAATTTTGCCTCTATTATTTACTAGCCATAGCACCTTTGGAAGATGCCAATGGCCATCATGGTTTCTTTGCCTGCACCATAAGTTTCTGTGAGGATTTATTGGGCTGATACCTGTCAGGTGCTTGGTACACATTAAATACTTGGTAATGGTTTATATCATGATGATGATCATCATAATTATTATTGCTGTTAATGACTCTCAGTAATGTTATTGTCACTAGGAAAGCCAGTAGAACCACAATGAGACTGCTCTCTCTGCTGAACTGGAGAGGAACCCAGTGTCAAAGATGAACTAAGTGGCAATGTCATTGTCTAACATGCTGTCTCCAGATGAAACACAACACACTACCAAAACCAACGTGCTTCAGTGTTGTACTACAGCAAAGTTGGTGATGAGACCTCTTCCCTTGTGCATGATATATTGTCTTGTGCCCCTGAGGAATTCTTCTGGATCCCAGTGGCCACCAAGCATTTCAGGAAGCTTACAGACTCATAGCTACTTGATTATGAGAGTCAAATGCAGGCCAGTGGGAGTGGTGAGTAACAGATGCAGAAAGTAAAGGAGAATGTATTTATTTACCAGAGATGGGTAAAACCTTACAGGGATTCACAAAATTCAAAAGACATAAAATTCAGAATTTCTGTGTAATGGATGTCAAAAAGCAAAGTTAAAAACACTCTGAGATATATATATATATTTTTTTTCACATTTAAACTTTTTTTTTAACTTTTATTTAATGAATATAAATTTCCAGTGTACAGCTTATGGATTACAATGGCTTCCCCCTCCCATAACTTCCCTCCCACCCGCAACCCTCCCCTCTCCCGCTCCCTCTCCCCTTCTATTTGCATCAAGATTCATTTTCAATTCTCTTTATATACAGAAGATCAATTTAGTATAAAGATTTCAACAGTTTGCACCCACATAGAAACACAAAGTGAAACATACTGTTTGAGTACTAGTTATAGCATTAAATCACAATGTACAGCACATTATATATATATTATAATATTATAATATTATATATTATTATATATTTATATTTATATAATATATAATTATATATTATAATACTATATATATTATTATATATGATATATATATATATTATATAAAGTTAACAAGCTCATTATTTAAGTATTTCATGCAAATTAAGAAAGAAAAAACATTATAGAAATTAAAAGAATTAAGAATGGCTAGAAGAAATATTAAAAGTGTTCAAATACAAATTAAAACAGGAATAATTTAAGCCTTTATGAAAAAAACATTTAAAATGTAATAACCAAGAGGTCAAATGTCATTTGGGAGTATCTAAAAATTGCATGATGTACACACTTGGAACTGGCAAATGACACTTTCAGATATCACTTCTACATACTGACATGCATCCACTAAGATATAGAATTAAAGAGAGTAATTATAGCATTAAAAGAAGTGGAAAAAACAATCTAAAATATCCATCAGTAGAGTAAAGATTGCTATGGAATGACATACAAAGGTTAAAAGAGTGAGGTAAATTCTGACATGGGAAGATTTTCCAAACATATCATTATAAGAAAAAGCAAGTAGTACAACAAATTCTATAGTATGATTCCAAAAGTGAAGCGAAATCTTCCCAACAAGAACATATATTTATAGTTACTGCATAGAAAAATGTCTGGGAAAATGCACACATCTGTGTTAATTTGGAATGCCTCTGATAAGGAAAATAAGATTCATCGGGGAGGAAGGTACAGTGGGGGAAGTAAAAGAAAGACTATGAGACATTTTAACTTTTTTATGTACCTCTTTGTTGTTTAAGATGTTCATAACCAAAATGCATTCAAGTGTACTTCTGAACCCAAAACTTAGGAAACAAAGATATCATGGTTATCCTTCCACAGTGCTGCTTGGTAGCAACCATCACAGAGTGACTGCTCCTAAATTCTCACCAATGGTCATTTACATTTTCAGAATGTAACAGCCAATTGTGAGATCACAAATATTCAGGGCATATAGCAGGGCTTTTCACAAGCCACTAAACATAGGATGGCCTCGCCATAGTGTTTGTTTTAAGATAATGCCTAGGTCCTCATTAGAGTCAGGGGCCAGCTTCTAGTGATGTGATTTTGCTGACAAACTGCGCTCAGCCCCTTTGTACTGAATTCTGCTCTGCAGCGAGCAATGAGGCACTATGGAGTGGACTTTCTTCTCTGCTGTGATCCTACTGAACTTTTGCTCCTTAACATTTAGGAAACACAGTGGCAAAATGAAGCCTTTCTGCTGGTGTTAATTGTGAAACTAGTTTTTTGGCAAAGCCATTGCACAAGTGCATTGTTACTGCTCCTTCATGAAAGTTCATGAGAAAGAAGTTCATGCACCAATATCATCCAATTTTCTGCTGAGACTGACCTTTTTGTATGTCACTTGTTTTTCTGCTTTAGGCTATGATTTGTAAAGGCAAAACAGTGTGAAAGCACAACAGTAAACACCACTGCTGTTCATTGCAGTAGCAGGGAGGCTTCATGGAATGAAGAGGACTGTGACAAAATAGTTACGTGCATGCCCTATGCAAACAAGGCAGTTTTATTCAACTCCTGTTGGTTGTTACCATGTTAGAATTGGAGGCTCAGTCTTGTAGATATTATAAGTTCTAAAGACTAGCAAAACATTTTGATTTTATGTGATTACTCTCTGCCCAGATCTTAAATATTGGCACATATAATTATAAATACAAAATACTTGGCAGCCCTGTAAAACTTATCTGAAACTCAAATTTATTTTTTGGTCTTCCACTTTGCGACTTCAGATTTGTGTCATTCCTTTGTTCTGACTCCTTTGTATGACAGAGTCCCCAACGTTGCACCACATAAGGACTGCTTGTGGAAGGTATTAAAAATGTGATCTGGGGCTGGTGTTATGGTGCAGTAGGTTAGGCTGCCACTTGTGATGCAAAAATCATGTTGGAGCACTAGTTTGAGCCCTGGCTGCTGTTTCTGATCTAGCTCCCTGCTAATGCACTTGGGAAAGCAGCAGAAGATAACCCAAGTACTTTGGTCCATACCACTCATGTGGGACCATGAGTTCCTGGGTCATGGCTTCAGTCTGGCCTAGCTCTGGCTATTGCAGTCACTTGGGGAGTGAACCAGAAGATGGAAGTTCTCTCTGTGTCTCTCCTTTCTTTCACTCTGCCTTCTAAACAAACAAACAAATAAATAAATATTAAAAATATGGACTATCAGGCTACACTCAAATATACGCAAGCTGAAAAATATATTTTTTAGCTAGCTTCTCCACTGACTGTATACAGTTAGCTTAACAACAGCTTCTGACCAGCTGCCAATCAGCTATAATTGGAATGACAGATGGAATTTATCTTGAATGCAAATTCCAATCCATTGATGGTGGCTGTCTGTAACACTGATTTGAGGGGGGCTGTCACACCATGACCAGTTTCAGAAGGAAAGATTCATGATCTTTCAGGGATGTATTTTTGGGTGTAGGCTCTGGGAGAGAGATGGTACATGTACAATTTCTTTTCTCACCGTGATCCATAGGATAGTGTTTATGCTTTAAAAAATAATATGTATGTCCCTCCATAATGTGGCCCTATCTTCTGCCCTAAGAAATTTGTGTATGTTTTCCAGAGAGAGATAAATGTGATAGAAAAATGTTGGGAGCCAGGACTCAAAACCACTACTTTTAGGATTTTAAACCTGGATTTCCAAGAAAGCTTTTAATGATTGATTAATTTCAAATTTCATTTAGTAGACATTACTGTAACTTAAGTCTTTGGCTAGAAAGTAAAATACTATTCATCTGGGCAGCCAATTTCTTTCCTAAAACCTGTTTATTCTAAGCTGTTCCCTGGTTATTCTACCTCCCTTATTCAGGCTCCCTAGTCACAACTTTGGGGAGGATGGGGGGATGTCCATGAACAGATATCTACATAGCTGAAAATAGTTCACCACTATTTGCAATAGTAAACATTTTTTTTGGTTGAATGCAAGTAGTTTAAGCCATATAACCAAGTATTATTCAATATTAGGAAACTGAAAATAGGCAGTCTTGATGTTATTTGGGTAGATTGATATTGTCATAAAGAATCAAATTTCTTCCTTTTTTGAAAATTCATTTATTTTGAAAGGTAGAGTTATAGAGTGCGAGAGATAGAGGGAGAGAGAGGTCTTCCATCCACTGGTTCACTCCCAAAGTGACTGCAACAGCTAGGGCTGAGCCAGGCTGAAGCCAGGAGCTAGGCAGGAGCTTCTTCCAGCTCTCCCGCTTGGGTACAGTGGCCCAAGCACTTGGGCCATCTTCTGCTATTTTCCCAGGAGAATTAGCTGAGAGCTAGATAGGAAGTGGAGCAGGGGCCAGTGCTGTGGTGCAGCGGGTTAAGGCCGCGGCCTGCAGCGCTGGCATCCTATATGGGTGCTAGTTCGAGTCCCGGCTGCTCAACTTCTGATGCAGCTCTCTGCTGTGGCCCGGGAAAGCAGTAAAAAGTGGTCCAAGTCTTGGGTCCCTGCATCCACGTGGGAGACCCGGAAGAAGTTCCTGGTTCCTGGCTTCGGCCATTGTGGCCAACTGGGGAGTGAACCAGCGGATGGAAGACCTCTCTCTCTCTCTCTCTCTCTCTCTCGTCTACCTCTCTCTCTAACTCTGACTTTCAAATAAATAAAAAATAAATCTTAAAAAAAGAAAAAAGGAAGTGGAGTAGCCAGGACTTGCACTGGTGCCTATAGGGGAAGCTGGCAAGATAGGCGGTGGCTTACTCAGCTATGGCCAAGCTCCGGCCCCTCAAATTTCTTCTCTTTTTTTCTGCCAAACTCATTGGGTCAGCCCTGTCTGTTTTTATGGTCTCAGAATGACTGCCTGTTCCAAGCATTGCCTCCTTACGTAAGTCTCCTGAGTGTGAAGGTAGAGAGTGGGGACAAAAGGAAACTTTCTAATTAAGCACTATTCTCATATCATGAAGGAAAGATTCATCCTGAAGTCCCAGATGTCGTCCCCTTACATATCATTGGGCAGAATTGTGTCACAAGTGCACCAGTATACCAATCACTGGCAAAAGAGAATGAGTTGGATCAATAGCAATTCATCCAAAGGGACTAGACACATTGCAACTAGTAAATCAGAAAGAAGCGGGTAATGAGTGGTGGAAAGCAAGCAATGGTATGTGCTGCCTCACATCTAAAAGCCAATTTAAAAAGAGGCCCTACTGCTAGGACTGTGAAGGCCATGTTGGCAATACCAAGAATGGCATTCTTGGCCGGCGCCGCGGCTCACTAGGCTAATCCTCCGCCTTGCGGCGCCGGCACACCGGGTTCTAGTCCCGGTCGGGGCACCGATCCTGTCCCGGTTGCCCCTCTTCCAGGCCAGCTCTCTGCTGTGGCCAGGGAGTGCAGTGGATGATGACCCAAGTCCTTGGGCCCTGCACCCCATGGGAGACCAGGAGAAGCACCTGGCTCCTGCCATCGGATCAGCGCGGTGCGCCGGCCGCAGCGCGCCTACTGCGGCGGCCATTGGAGGGTGAACCAACGGCAAAAAGGAAGACCTTTCTCTCTGTCTCTCTCTCACTGTCCACTCTGCCTGTCCAAAAAAAAAAAAAAAAAAAAAAAAGAATGGCATTCTTAAGGATCACAGATTTTTGGGAGGATGGAAGGTGTGCAAAAGTGGTAACTATTATGAATTTGATTGTGGTAATAAAATGCATTCTATTTAAAAGCTCATTTACTATCTGCACAAATGAGATATAGTTCAGGGAAATCTCATTGCTTCAGCCCAGTAACTGATACTAATTAACAAAGAGTAAATAGGTTGAGACATTCCATAATTTCTAGTTGTCCTCAAACGTGGCTGGGAATTTGAATCACATGGGCTTTGGGAACACCAAGAAGCTACGAGATGGGTGAAGCACTTTAATGTGAAAAATGGAATGGTCTAAAGTATTTGTAATATGAACAATAAGAAAGCTTAGAGACATTCAGTGATCTACAGAATATAGAGTAACAATGTATAAAACCGACATGCATTCCCTGAGCACACTGATGCTCTTAAATGTGACTGCGGTATTCAGACATCAGTAAAAACCTTCATTTAAAAAAATGGAGCAAGCTAACTTGTGTTTGCATCTATCCAGTGGTTTTTAACCTTCTGGGTTTAAGAATCTCATTGAGAATCTGAACAAGGTTATGGAACACTTCCCAGAGAGAGGCACATTTGCATATTTGCAAGTTGTTTTGAATATTAATAGCCTCTTCTCCAATGTTCTTGGTTCTGTTAGAGAAACTAAAGCAGCATAACTAAAACTAACAATAGATACCGTTAATTGAGTCCTTGCCAGCTTTCCAGGTTCTGCAGAGTTCTATGGTGTTAGTAGCTTCAGGGACTCAAAATTACATAATTTTATGTTTCTTTGGTTGTTCCTGTTGAAATTAATTTGATCTTTCCTATTTAGTCAGAGAAGCCCTGGCTTTAGAGCTAGACAAATATGAGTTAAAAATCTAAGATTTCCGTTCAGTGAGCAACAGCAGGTTTACATCACCTGTGAAATGGGAAAGGCAGTTATCCTCACAAGAATGTGGAGAAGGTAAAACAAGGTAATGTGTGACTGTATCAGATTGTGCCCCTAGCCCATAGTATGTACTGGAAATATTCACTCTATTGTAGGTATCTTAAGGGGGCTTGGTTTGTTTGCAGTGAGAATATTGTCCAACTATTAAATAATTACTTGAGCTAAGAAATTCATGGATGTAATACTTATATTAAATGTTAAAAACAGAATTATGCTTCTTAAGCAAACAAAGTAGCAACTCATGAACTGGAGATGGGCTTTATTCGAACCATATAATGTTTAACACATTAGTAAGGCAAAGCTTCAGAAAACAGAGCTTACTGACCCTGAGATCTGCAATTTTTCTTCATTCTAACCTAATTTTGCAAAGGTTTTGTAAGGTTTCCAATCCTAAAGATTTTGAATTTTCATGGCCATACAATAAGCTTGTGGTTGTGTAGAGGAAGACAATTCAAGTGTCCAAAATTGTTCTGAATTGGGAAAAGAATTTAAGAAGCCATGTTGTATGTCTTTCAACAGACAAAAAGAATCTTTGAACATAATGCAATAAACACTACGAAGAGGAGTAAAGATTTGATTATTTACTCTGATTCTTTGTTTAGTCAACAAAACAGAATATTATTGCACACATCAGCTTTAAAAAGGACAAAAATGAGCAGTCTGAGAAAAAAATAAGAACAGTAAAAAGCACTGGGTAAAACTTATTAAGGAATAGAAACGGTGAGTGTTTCCAAAAACAGAAGCAGCAGTTGGGATTTGGGAGTTTTGAAGGGATTTTAAAGTAGCTCAGTAACTGACCTGGGAACTTTTCTGTCATTTCTAATGTTAACATATCTATGACCCAACCAAGAATCTATCAGGTGAGTCATGAGTCAACAGTGGAGTCTGGATCAATGAAAACTCAGTGACCCTTTACAACCCATATGCCCACTCATGTTTCTTAGAGAAACAACATTTAAGATAAACATGTGCCTTGAGCTTGTGAATGCCAGTCAAAATTGAGAGTGGGGAGCCGTGGCTGTGATTTGGTACATCTACAAAGAGCCAACTTACATTTGCCTTTCCCATGAGTTCTTCATACTTTAGTTGTAGATATGATCTTTCTAGAGAAATAGTTTACATTTTTTAAAAAGATTTATTTTATTTATTTGAAAGACAGAGTTACAGAGAGAGGTAGAGACAGAGAGATAAGAGAGGTCTTCTATTTACTGGTTTACTTCCCAAATGGCTGCAACAGCCTGAGCTGAGCCAATTCGAAGCCAGGAGCCAGGAGCCTCTTCTGAGTCTCTCACATGGGTGCAGCGGCCCAAGCACTTAGGCCATCCTCTGCTGCTTTCCCAGGTGCATTAGCAGGCAGCTGGATCAGATGTGGAGCAGCTGGGAATTGAAGTGCACCCATATAAGATGCCAGTGATGCAGGCCAGGGCTTTAACTTGCTGTGCTACAGTGTTGGCCCTAGCCCTAGTAGTTTACATTTTCATACAAACAGTGGTTTGTGGCTGGATTATCCTTTCACTAATGTTCTCGATTATGTAGGGAAGTAGAAACAGCACAACTATTAGCTAGTAATAATTACTAATTAAGTTAGTAATAACTAATACCTACTATTACAATTTTACTATGTCAAAGACATTGGGCTAAGCCCTTCATATTGCAATACCTCGTTTAATTCTTACTTAATCTTTACGTCAGTGCTATGAGGTAAAAGATTATTGACCTCATCTTATAGATGAGAAAACTAAGGTTTAGGGAAATTAAATAGCTTGCTTAAAGCTTTATAGATAACAAGTAGCAGAGTGGGGAATGAACTTGTGATCTGCTTGATGCTGCAGCATATATTCTTAAGTTCTCTATTATACAACCTGTGGGGTTTTTTTTGTTTGTATGGACACTTAAGATCTCCTATTCCAACCTAGACTGTAAAGAATCTGTCAACTATGTGAATTTATATGATATTGAGTGCATATGCATGTGTGTGTATGCAGATGTGCAATGTTTGTGTCTCTGGGAGTCTGTAGCCTTCATCAGATTCCCTTAGCAGAGCCCATCTAAAACAGCCAAGAAGCAGTTATCCAGCTAGTCAACATTTTAGCTCTGGACTGAGTTAACACCATTACAGGGCTACATTATTGGGTCACAATGACCATCTTCCTTCCACTTCCCTCACCTCACAGAATTGCTGTTATTAAGTTGTTTTTGGAATTAAGTTTAATTCTTGAATTAAGGAACACCACCCGGAATAGCTGTACAAAAATCTACTGCTGCATTCACTTTAGGGATTTTTTGAGTATATTTTCTAATATATCTTTAACTGTCTTCTAAACAGAATCCCAAGCTATAAATTTCTTTTAGAAGAATGAAAATATTTCCCAAATGTATCATAAAAATATAATGGTGTTTCTCTTTACTCAAAAGCCAAAATTTCAGACTCAAATCTGCAATCCAACTTTAGTACCTATGTAGGAGTCTTTGGCCTACATATCTGCATCTTAACTTTCTCTTCTGTCAGAGCCATTTACTCCAATTTGTATTTCCCTTTGTTCTGAATACATACATACATACATGCATATGTATATATATATATATGTACTATATATATATACTATATATAAAGTAGTTCATATATAGTATTTAATTTCCATGTGTTCTTGTAAAGCATCTAAAATTCTTTGTGGAACAAAAAGAGGAATTCAAGTTAAAACTTTAACTTTTTCTTCCTCTTCCTCTTATATCACTCCATGCTTCAAAAGAGGCAGAGCTTTGAAATCTTGTAGAAATATCTAATAGCTTAACCTTCAAAGATACATGGAAATGATCCCCAGATAGGGCAATACAGCAGGTGAAAGTGACATAAAATACTTCAATGACAAACAGCTTTCTTACTGATTATTTGATAGGGGAATATCTTTTACTTCCCTCTTCTTTCAAAATTACTTCTGTGAAGCAAAAATGGATTTCTTTCATTCTTGATTGAATTTTCTAGGAAATCTGTATTGTAGCCTTTTAAAAAAATAGAATAAAGCCTTATGCTCCTTATGCTTTAAATCCTAGGTTATAAGGGGCAAAGTTCTTTTTACTTTATGTACACTTGAGTACTTGAATTTGAAGTCTTTCCCAGTCAAGAGATCAACACGCCAGCGCAGGTGTTAGCCAATACAATGTTATCTACGTACACAATCAACATTTTGCTCAGAAAGAACTTTGGATTTTGCTAAAGCTCTATTACAAGTGGGCAGGATGAACTCACATTTATTGGTAATTTTTCAAAAAAAAATGCATTTATTTAATTAATTAATTTTTTTCATTTATTAAACTTTTATTTAATAATATAAATTTCCAAAGTACAGCTTATGGGTTACAATGGCTTCCCCCCTCCCATAACTTCCCTCCCGCCCACAACCCTCCCCTGTCCCGCTCCCTCTCCCCTTCCATTCACATCAAGATTCATTTTCAATTCTCTTTATATACAGAAGATCAGTTTAGTATATAGTAGGTAAAGATTTCAACAGTTTGCCCCATATAGCAACACAAAGTGAAAAAACTACCGTTGGAGTACTAGTTATAGCATTAAATAACAGTGTACAGCACATTAAAGACAGAGATCCTACATAATATTTTTTTTAAATTAATTAATTTTCTATGCCATTTCCAATTTAACACCAGGTTGTTTTTTTTCATTTCCAATTATCTTTATATACAGAAGATCGATTCAGTATATAATTAGTAAAGACCTCATCAGTTTGTACCCACACAGAAACACAAAGTATAAAAATACTGTTTCAGTACTAGATATAGCATCACTTCACATTAGACAACACATTAAGGACAGATCCCACATGGGGTGTTAGTACACAGTGACTCCTGCTGCTGACTTAACAATTTGACACTCCTGTTCATGGCGTCAGTAATCTCCCTAGGCTCTAGTCATGAGTTGTCAGGGCTATGGAATTTGGAAGGAACACACACACACTCACACACACAGTTCCCTTCTGCTAGTCCACTCCCCAAATGCTTACAACAGCAAAACAGCCAAGGATGGACCAGGTTGAACTCAGAGTCAGGAACTCCATCTGGGTCTCTCATGTGGGTGGCAGGGACCAAAATACTTGAGCCATCACCTGCTGTCTTCCAGGGTATGCATTAGCAGGTAGCTGGAAGTAGAGCTGGAACCCAGCTACCCTGATATGGGAAGTGGGTGTCTCAAGAGGAGGTTTAACCACTACCAAGAATACCTGCCCTAATAACTTTGGATTTTCAAAAGCAGTTACAATAAGTAATTGCTTAAAGATCTAAACCTTGCTGCCATATAACATGAGTCTTGAAAATATTTTAAGTCAGATTGAACCAATTTTGAACTTTGCTGGAAGGCTATAAAACATCAGGGCAGACTTCAAGACAGTTTCAACAAGTGCCTGGTCTTGACTTTAGTTACCCTCTGTGTAGGAGAATTCTATGATTTGCTTCTAGCCAATACCAATTCTCCAATCCCTATCATCCTGGACCTATCTATGTAACTTCTGACTCCTCAGCTCTGTCTTACAGTTCTTTCAAACTCAAGGTCCAAAATGGAATTCAGACACTTCCAAGGTGATTGTTCTTAGTGTTCCCTGTCTGAGCAAATGGTATCTTTATCCACTCAGTGCAGGTATCAGAACCCTTGAGGTAACTTGAATCATTCCACTCCTTTCTTGCCTCCTCTTCCCTTGGCACAATTCTTGTTTTTCCATCTCTGCTGCCAACACTGATTCCTGCCAGTAACCTTTTTTAGCCAGATCACTGTATAATACTTCCAGCCAGTGGCCCAGATTCCACTCTTGCCTAGCCACAGTCCCTTCTCCACAATAGAAGCTTGACAAATTGTATCATTCCTTTGTTTGAAGTTCTTCAATGGCTTCCCATTCTTTTAAAAATTAGGAGTCAAGTCCTTAATGTTGCCTAAAACACCTGCTTGCTCTACTCCTTCGACTCTTCTTTTGCATTTTCTATATCTTGCCACATTGACCTTATCCAGGTTTTCTCCAAAACCAACTGTCTTTTTTTTTTTCCTTGAGTCCTCCCCACCCCCAGGGCCCTAACTACTTTCTGTTCTATCAAGCTCTGCCCAATACTCACTTCCTAAAAAGAGCCTTCCTTGTCACCTTTGACAGTTTCACCCCCTTATCTATCTATATTACCCTACATTTGCCTAATTTCACAAATTATGTATTTGTTTAAGTTCTTTCTCAGGCTGGCATTGTGGTGCAGTAGGTTAAGATGCACCTGTGACACTAATATCTCATGTGACTGGCAGCTCAAGTCCCGACTACTCCAGTTTTGATTCAGCTCCCCTGTCATGCACCTGGGAAATCAGTTGAAGATGACCCAAGTACTTGTGCTTCTGCCACCCACATGGGAAACCCAGATGAAGCTGCTGGCTTTGGTATGGCCCAACCCTGGCCATCGAGGCCATTTGGAGAGTGAACCAGTGGATGGAAGATCTCTCTCTTCTTTCTCTCCCTCTCAAATATACATTTTAATTTGTGTGACCTGAATCTGTGTATCATATGTTTTAAACTTGTTGGTAGAAAGAAACTAAAAACATTTTAGATGGTTGTGCTTAAGTTTACTGGTTAAACAAACTACACCATGTTAGATATTTAAGAGGTGTTTTCAAATACATGATTCTCAAAATTTATAGAAGGCATTAGACCTTTTGGTAAATGTTTTCTTAAGTTGTTATCTAATGGTTGAAACGGTTTGCTTAAGTATTCATGTGATATTGCTATTGTCAGCAAGCGATCTAGGACTTGCTCCCTCATTTCTCTATTCTAAGCCCAACTTGTTCTTTCATTTCTCTATTCTCTTCAAGGTAGGAAACTAATTCTATTATGAAGGAATCTGTAGGATGCACAATTTAATCTTTAGACCTTATAAAAGAGATGGCTAACATTTTTCTGTAATAGCATAGCCAAAATAAGAACTTAAATAATAATCTCATAGCTAGATTCACTTGCCATCAGCGAAGTAGGCAGTAATTAGAAAAAACCTCCCTTTTATACCAAAGGGAAAGAAAGTTTTAAAGTGAGAATATAATTTTCCTCATGGGCATTGTCTACCTTAGAAAAACTACTACAGAACATGCCTGTGACTATAGACTTGTAGTTCAGGCCACTGAAGATTAGAGATGGGACACGGGCACTCCCTTGACTTGCATCCTCTGGTCTGCTTTAACACAAACCAGGAGGAAAAGAAAGCTTGGCATCAGAAGCAATGGGTGGCAGGCCTATTAATGGCTGATCTGTAGAGTAATCTTCCCTCAAGGAGACCCAACAGGCCAGTCCACTGTAGAGGCTTTCAATGTGGTAAGCCTGGGCTTCAGCAGAAGTCAGCTTGTGAAGAGCCCTGGCAGCTCTGCCAAGAGTTGGATCACTGGAAATGGACCTGCCCTGGAGTCGAAGGATGCCCAGGCCAGAGCCACAGATCTTATTGGCTCTAAGCTGAAAAGCCCTTCACTCAGCCCAACTTCCAAAGTGACCACTGCAGCTGAGGGGATGGTCAAGTAGGGTCAGCAACATTGCAGGCAGAACTGTAAATTTCTTGGTAGAGATGTCACCTGCCTTTACCTGGCCAGCTCTCCTCCCAGACCAGCCAAGTAATGAAAGTCAACAGAGTGCCTTCCCCTAGGAGGTTCACACCTCCCTTAGGATATACCCCATGTGAAGAGATAGATAGGTCTGGGCCTCTTAACTTACAAGGCCTAAAGCCCACCAGATTATTATCAAGCCCCTTCTGTCACGTTCTATTTGCCTCTCAATCAGAAAACTTAATTGTAGCTTAGACAGCACCTTTCTTAGCTCCTCTAATAATGACTCTGTCCTTTGTTCTAGACCCTGTCTAGCGTACTTGGGCCTCATTCCTTTGTAATCATAACCTCTACTCTACCACCAATGGCTCTACTCCCAACCTGTGTGTACTGATGGTCCTCTTCCCCACTTAATGCTGTATAATTGTTCAAACCTGGTAAATGCCACTCTTAGGATCATTGGTTACTATCCTCACTCTGTCTTTTATGACCTTGTCTAAATATGATCAGAGTCGGCAAACTTGGAAGGCTTCCATAGCCTTGGCAACTCATGATGACAGCCTAGGGCGGTTACTGGCACCATAAACTAGAGTGTCAATTTATTGGGTCAACAACAGGAGCCACTGTGCACTTGCTCCTCATGTGGGATCTCTGTCCTTAATGTGCTGTACATTTTGATTTAATGCTATAACTAGTACTCCATGAGTATGTTTCACTTTGTGTTTCTATGTGGGTGCAAACTGTTGAAATCTTTATACTAAATTGATCTTCTGTATATAAAGAGAATTGAAAATGAATCTTGATGTGAATTGAAGGGGAGAGGGAGCGGGAGAGGGGAGGGTTGCGGGTGGGAGGGAAGCTATGGGAGAGGGAAGCCATTGTAATCTATAAGCTGTACACTGGAAATTTATATTCATTAAATAAAATTAAAATATATATATATATATATATATATATATATATATGTAGTAATTTGACCATAGATAGTTATCGCATTAAAGAGATGGCAATAGTTCAGTGATTTCAGCAAAATAAGATTACTCTTTTGAAACAACAGAACCAAGTCTATCTCCTTGAGTATCACAGAACTCTGACAACAACTTCAATGAATATTCTGAGTAGTTATGTTAATTTGCTTAAACTTTGTTAGCAAGAGAGGACAATGGGACTCATGTGTCAAAAAAAAAAATCACCTTGCTGCTAATATTCCTTTTTATATCTCTTTTTATGCAGATGACTACATAATAGTGCTTTTTTCTCCATTTAATGAATAAATGAAAAGATAAAGATATTAACAACAGTGCTTTGATATACTCTAAATATGTATTAATGAGCTCAGAAACTTGTAAGTTATGTAAGACTTTGGGGATTTGTGGAACAGTCTTAATCAAATCATAACAAACATCAAGTTTTCTATCTGCTTCTCTGCCATGAGCTGTTAGATACTTTGATCTCTGAGATTTATGAGTGTGAAAAGTCATTACTCTCAGTTTCATTTTTCTTAAGACCATGGGAAATTTCCAGATGTGTTGCTGTTCTGTAATGTGACAGGTTCTAGAAACTTGAAGAAGCAGGAAACAAGGGTTGTCCACTTCTCTGCCCTACCTGATTTTCTGGGTTTGCCCTCTTAAGAAACAGATGCAGCAAGGTAATGGGCAGGCCACATTCTTTTCTTTCTTTCTTTTTTTTTTTTTTGACAGGCAGATGGACAATGAGAGAGAGAGACAGAGAGAAAGGTCTTCCTTTGCCATTGGTTCATCCTCCAATGGCCGCCGCGGCCGGCGCGCCGCGGCCGGCACACCGCACTGATCCAAAGGCAGGAGCCAGGTGCTTCTCCTGGTCTCCCATGGAGTGCAGGGTCCAAGCACTTGGGCCATCCTCCACTGCACTCCCTGGCCACAGCAGAGAGCTGGCCTGGAAGAGGGGCAACCGGGACAGAATCCGGCGCCCCGACCGGGACTAGAACCCGGTGTGCCGGTGCCGCAAGGTGGAGGATTAGCCTATTGAGCCACGGCACCGGCAGGCCACATTCTTTAGGGATAACTCTTCTTTGGTACTTTTGAATGCAGACTTTTGTCAGTCATCTACAAAGAGATAAACCTGGTAAAGCAATTGATTGTGTCTGCCACTGCTGGTATGTGCATGTGCACGTGCACACATGTATGTGCCTGCCTGAGCCTCCTGTGATGCTTTTCTCTTTGTATTCTGCTGTGGTTCTCCTGTGAAGTGATAAGGCCACACATATGTGGTTGGGAGGGGGGGTGAGGTGTCTCAGTTAAAAGAGGTGGCTATTCCTGGAGTCAATCATGTGGTGAAGAGGAGGATTCTTGGAAAAGAGTGAACACTTCGAAGGTGGGCTTTAGAAAGGCAAGAGGGAATGCCTGCTGCTCTCAGGAGTCAGCCTCCCCCTCAAGTTAAGATGGTCTCTGTAGCATGGGACACAGGAAAATGAGCCTGGAGCTCGAGGAAGAATATCTTTCTAGGAGAAAATAAAATAAAGCATGAGCAGATTATATTTTATGAACTCTATTGCTGGTGATATGTCCCTATCTGGTTTTGTTTCTCTTTTCATTATCTGTGAGCTCTAAGTGGAATTTGTTTAAATGCACAAGCCTGTGTCACATCCAATACTGGGAACTCAGAGAACAGTTGTTTTCTGCATTTGAGCCATAGTATTAGATGGTGAACATTTTCTTCCAGTCATGTTCCTGCATGTCCCCACTCTCGGTGCCCATGTGGTCGTGGCAGAATTGATTATTGAGAAAACTATCCATTCCCTTCTACTCACCAGGACAATATTCTGTCCATTGAAACTCTGGAAGATATAGGACTTAATTAAGGCAGGTTATGATCCCTTTACACGAGTACTTTTAGAATCTTTTTCACAGTGGAATTCCAAGCTTCCCTGGACCCTTGAAATTTCTCCCTAATGAGATTGTTGTTTTCTCAAAGTCTTTTAACAATAGATTTTCTTTCTTCAAAATAAGCTTATATATGTAATATATAAGTTCCGGGCTAGAGTGACAACTTGAAAGGATCTTGTTCATTTGGAAACATAATTCATCAGCCAACCAACATATGATTTCTGAATCTTTTTGGTTTTTATTAGAGGAATGGATAGGAGACTAGCAGCCATTGTGTAGAAGAGAGGAAATAAAACAGTGGGGAATAGGAGAAGCTGGAAATATTAACAATGAGCTGTAGTTCCTTAAGTTTTTTTCTTGGAGTGAGGCATGTTTTTTCAATTTGAATGTGGGCCAGTAGGCCCTGCTCCAATTCCTCTAGTCCTGTGTAGCTAAGGAGGCGATGGTGATGAGCTATGAGCCAACTTGACTTTGAGAAATGGATCAAGTGTTGGGTGAGGTTTTCCTTCAATCCTAGCAGTTTCTTCAGAATTTGATTCCTAGAGAATTCTTGACTAGAGGTATCAATTTATTTTATATCTCTTCACAATGGAGGAACAGCCAGAAGATAATACTCCAACTTCTAAAACTTCAGTTGTTGTGTAATTAGTCATCTTTATGCAGGAGTCATCTAAAAGGAAATGGGTGGTTTGACAATGATTTAGGATAAAATTCTAAGAGCAGAGACACATTTTGGGTCTTTATTTGAAGATAAGTGCCCTATTTGGCAGCAGAATGCAGAAAGTTATCGTGTCCATGCCAACAGGAAGTAACTGAGTTTGCATTTTACTGAGATTTCTTATCACTCTCCAACTTGCACTTCTGGAGCCTCATGCTGTAATGTATTCTATCATTGTTCTTTTCTTTTCATTCCGTTTTCCAGTTCTAGGGCCCAGAACAACCCCTGGACAAACTGGCTTTCTTGGAGTAGATAGAAAGTAAAGTAATTGTTGTGAAAAGTATTTTCAGGATATTTGTCATTTATAATCTTTTTCATTTTCTCCATTTTATTTTTATCTTGTTTTGGAAAACTTGGAGAACCAGACCCCTGCTAGAATGTATTTTCCCCCCTCCACACTTTTCCCTTCCCAGGCAATAAAACTTGGCAAATGGAAGGGAACAACCCAAATATGCGGTCCCTTTCATTTAGAAACAGGTCATGCGGTAGCCAGTAACTTTGCATTAACTTCATTTATCATCTGCTATGGTTTGAATGTGTCCCTTGAATTTCATGTGTCGGGAACGTAATCCCAACGTCATATGTTGATGATGTTTGAGAGGTAGAACCTTTAAGAGGTGACTGGGTTATGAAGGCTGTACTCTTGTGAATGGATTAATCCATTTATGGATCAATGGGTTACTGGAAGGTGGCTTTGTTATCAAAGCAGTTCCCTTTGGCTAGCCAACTCAGTAGGTCCTCAGCAGATGGACTTGAATTTCCCAGCCTCCAGAACCATGATCCAAATAAATCTTTCTTCTTTATAAATTCTCTATGATATTCAGTTATAGAAACAGAAAATGAACTGATATCATCATAACAGGAAAAAAAAAGATCTAGTATTTTTCAGACTGAGAACAATTTAACAAAATACTTTTAATTATATTTCATAGTCTAGTCTTTTACTCTCACGTAAGTGATTAAGTATCTATTCCTTATATTTATCTAACTTCTTCTTAATTCAGAAAAACTTTCTCCAGGGCTAACATTGTGGCACAGGAGGTTAAGCCACTGCTTGCAAGTCTGGTATCCTATATCAGAGTGTCAGTTCGAGTTCTGGCTACCCTGCTTTATTCAATTTCCTGCTAATGCATCTGGAAAAGCAGCATAAGATGGCCCAAGAACTTGGACCCCTGCCACTTAACATGTAGCAGACTGAGGTGGAATTCCTGCCTCCTGGCTTCGGCCTGGCCCAGCCATAGATACTGAAGCCATTGGGAGTAATCAGTAGACAGAAAATCTCTTTGTCTCTCCCTCTCGTTTTGTCACCCTAGTTTTTGAATGAATGAATGAATAAATAAATAAATACATACATACATGTTTTTAAAAAGTTTTCCCATAATCTTATCTCTTTTTTAAAGATTTATTTATTTATTTGAAAGTCAGAGTTACAGAGAGAGAGAGGAGAGGCAAAGAGAGAGAGGTCTTCCATCAGATGATTCACTCCCCACTTGGCTGCAACGGCTGGAGCTGCGCCAGTCTGAAACCAGGAGCCAGGAGCTTCTTCTGGGCCTCCCACGTTGGTGCAGGGGCCCAAGGATTCAGGCCATCCTCTACTGCTTTCCTAGGCCATAGCAGAGAGCTTAGGCCTTGAACCAGTGCCCATCTGGGATGCCGGTGCTTCAGGCCAGGGTGTTAACCCACTGCGCCACAGTGCCGGCCCCAATCTTATCTAATTAATTAAAGGTTTTGTGAATGGAAAATATTACTATCCCATTACGTTATAATAATAACACATTTTATTTGCATAATAGCCTGAATAATTCTATTCACAAAACAAGCTTTGAAATTACATTTTCTGGTTTTATAGATGAATATGAAACATGATAAAATTGTGGCTAAATATGGGTTATAGGAGATCAGAAACCTCAAGTTCTGACTTTATCTTTGGTAAAATTAATCAATTAACCAAATTGCTTATAGTCTGGAATAGAGAGACTAGAATCTGGGCTTGACATTTCTTTAGGACCTCTAGTGCCTTTGAACATTTATCTTATTTGGGGGAGAACTCTCTACTTTCTGAATCCCTCACCCTTTAAGTATCCCTATAAAAAGCCTGATATTCAGTCCTCTGTTGAGTGATGGTGAGGCTAAAGACAGCCATATTCAGTGCAAATGCAGCCGGTGGGGAGACCCCCGAAGAATCATCCAGAGTGTTGATGGTGCCCAATGCAGGGGCAGTGCAGCAGCTTCCCCAAGGCAAGATCTGGTGAAGAATATGGGACGTTCTTCCTGTTTATATAACCCAAACCTAGTTTCTGAGCCTTTTTGGAGACACTATAAGTTACTTAATATTCTTTAATAAATTTAACTTCTGACTAAACTTTTTTTTTTTTTTTTTGACAGGCAGAGTGGACAGTGAGAGAGAGAGACAGAGAGAAAGGTCTTCCTTTTTGCTATTGGTTCACCCTCCAATGGCCGCTGCGATCTGCGCACCACGCTGATCTGAAGCCAGGAGCCAGGTGCTTCTCCTGGTCTCCCATGGGGTGCAGGGCCCAAGCACTTGGGCCATCCTCCTCTGCACTCCCGGGCCTGGAAGAGAGCTGGCCTGGAAGAGGGTCAACCGGGACAGAATCTGGTGCCCTGACTGGGACTAGAAGCTGGTGTGCCTGCGCCACAAGGCGGAGGATTAACCTATTGAGCCGCGGCGCCGGCCCTGACTAAACTTTTAGAAATTTATTTATTTTCATGTTATTAGACAGGCAGAGAGAAAGACACAGAGAGGTTCTATCCACTGGCTTACATCTCAGATGCCCACAACAGCCCTGACTGGACCAGGGTTGAAGCCAGGAGCCCAGAACTCCTTCTAGATCTCCAATTTGGGTGGCTGGAACCCAAATACTTGAGCCATCATCTGCTGCCTGCCTCAGGATGCACATTTCTGCTTAAATTTATTAAGGCAGATTTCATTTTTTGGATTTTCTTCAACTAAAAATCTCGCTTGACATAGATTTGCAGTTTCCTTGGCCAGAGAGTTCCTTAACATACATCCCGGTCATTTCTGAGGTTTACTCTCTCAGCTTTGGCATTACCTCTACTTCTTTAACTCAAATTACTACCCCAGGTTTGGCAATGTAGACACAAAGGAGGTGAATTTTTGGTTACAAAAATCCTGCTGTTGTGAAGCTAACTCTTTCATTCGGAGGGAAAGATGAACATATACTTGGAAAAGCAGTTTGAGTGAACGTCCCACAGATCATTTACTCATTCATTCAACAAATATTTACTGAGTGATTATTATGTTCCATGCTGATTTCAGATGCCAAGAATAGGACAGTGAAGAAGACACAACTTCTGCCCTGGAAGCTTCAAGTCTTAGGTGGCACAAATGTGAAGAGGAGTGATTGCAATAAAAACCACATTTCAAAAAGTTCATAGAAAAATGAAATTAAAAATTTATTTTGGTATAAATAAAATTTAAATCCATCCTTTTCTATAATATGTATTTATATGAACTGAAAAAAAGTTTTACATTGGGGCCAGTGCTGTGGTATAGTAGGTAAAGCCAGTGCCTGTGGTGCCAGCATCCCATATGGGTGTTGGTTCAAGTCCCGGCTGCTCCACTTTTGATCCAGCTCTCTGTTAATGTGACTGGGAAAGCATTGGAAGATAGCCCAAGTGCTTGTGAACCTGTACCTATGAGGGAGACCTGGAAGAAGCTCCTGGCTCCTGGCTTCAGCCTGGCCCAGCCCTGGCTGTTGTGGTCATTTGGGGAGTGAACCAGCGAACGAAAGATCTCTGTCTCCTCTCTCTGCCTCTCTTTCCCTATAACTACTTTCAAATAAATAAATAATTCTTTAAAAAAAGAAAAAAAAAGATTTATGTTATTTTCATTTGAAAGACACACACACACAGAGATTGAGAGAGAGAGAGAGATTCATTGGTTCACTCACCCAAATGCCCATGAGAGCCAGGGCTGAGTCATTCCAAAGTTAGGAGCCAGAAACTTAATCCTGGTCTCCCATGTGGATGTCAAGACTCAAAAACTTGAGTCATAACCTGCTGCCTCTAAGGGTGTCCATTAGCAGGAATCTGGAATGAAAAGTAGGGCTAGACTCAGGCCTAGAATTTGTATCCAGGCACTCTGATATGGCATATGAGTATCCCAAGTGTCAGTGTAACTGTGTGCCAACTGCCCACCTCCCTCCATAAACTTTTTGAAGATCTTTCTATGCGAGGATTTCAGATTTTTTTTGGCACCAAAATGAACTTACTTTAAATTCCACCTCCCATGAAATGTTTGAGGTTCCTTGCACACTGTGGAAAGTTACAGATGTTATCAGTGCTGTGTAGCAACCAAGCAGAAGCATTTCTCAGACTTTTTGATGGGAGATGAGGTGGGAGGAAACTTCCCTGTGGTAATGATTCCTACTTATGACCTGAAGAATGAATAGAGAAACTAGCTGTGGGTTAGGTGGTATTTCAGGAGTGATTTCATGTAGAAAATCACAGACTCCATAGTCAAAGACAAGAAGGCAAGAGACAGCTTGCAGGAAGGGTAGAGAAAAGAAATGAGTTGAGGTTGGACTGACAAGCAGAAGTTGGATGCTTATGGACTTTTAAGCCAGAGAAAGAGATTTGGAATTTAGCCTGAAGGTTAGGCTATGGAAGAGTTTTCAGTTGATGTATAGTGACATCAAGGTCATGAACATCACCCTCATAATCCAACACAATAAAGTTTATTGACACATACAATGTACCAGACACTCCTTGGCACATTTTGCTTGTCATTTAATCCTAACGGCAAACAGAGGAGGTAGTTATATTTATTAAGTATATTACCTTCACTTTACAGATAAACAAACTGGATTTGGAGAGATTAAATAATAAATAATGCCAGGGTTAGATATGGCCTAATGTCTTAGATAACTCTTAACAGACCTGATCATATTTGTGATATTATAAGATCCCAAGTAGATGAGAAGGGAGGGAGCCTCAAGAAAAGGAGACCAGTTAAGACGCTTTCATGGCATTTCAGTGAAAGAAGGTGGTGATTTAAACTAGAATAGTGGCAGTAAGGTGGAAAGAAGTAAAACACTGGAGTGATTTTTATAAAAGTTAGAATCCATAGAAACTACTGATTAATTGGATGTGACGGATGATGGAGAGGGAAGACATAAAGAAAATGCAAGGGTTGCTTGAAACATCTGCATCCCATATTGAAGTGCCAGTTGGAGTCCTGGCTACTCTGTTTTTAATCCAGTTCTCTGCTTACGTGCCTAAGAAGCAACAGATGATGGCTTAAGTTCTTGAGTTTCTGCTAACCACAGAGGCAATTTGGATAGAGATTCTGGCTCCTGACTTCAGCCTGGCCTAGACCTGTCTGTTAGGGGTGAACCAGCAAATCGAAGATATTTTTCTGTCTCTTTCTTCCTGTGTCACTCTGGCTTTCAAATAAATGAATACACAATACATAAATAAATAGATAATTTTTTTTTAAAAAAAGAAAAACCAAGATGTCTGGCTTGTGTGGTGACAATTACTGAGATAAGTGAGATTGTGTTCTGTTTAAAATGTGTTGGTTTTGACTAACTTTGGGTTACTTCTGCAGAGATGACAGAAGGACATACAAATTTGGTGTTCAGAAGGCGGACAGAGCACATAACAGGAATACAAGTTACAGTCATGGGAATGGAGAGGAGAGAATGTAGATATGGGCCAGTGTAGTAGTTCATGCGGTAGTCCAGGTGGCCAAGAACTTTGTGGGATCCACAAAGTGAAACCCACTTCTGTAAGTAATAGAAAGATGTTACTTCCTTTTCAATTCCATGCCACAAGTGTATCCTGGAGTGTTTTGGAGGCTACATACTGTGCTGTGATGTCATTGCTCTGAAGGCTAACAGAATGTGTCTTGCATGCTTTTGTATTTTCATGATTTCCCAGTTTTCATTTTAATATGTTAAATATGAGTAAAGAACTACCTAGCTTCTAATGTATTGGATATGCCCCACTTAAACATAAGCCCTTTACAGTCCTCAAGTTTTTTGGAAATTGTAAAGTGGTCCTAATACCTAAATGTTTGAGAATCAATGTGTTTGAGAGTTTGGCCTCCATTCCACAGACAAAAGCAATCACTGAAGATTTGAAAGTAGTGGAGAACATAACCAGAGTCAGGTTGATAGAAGGTTGTTCTCATCGTGGCTTTGAGGATACACTGAGAAGGGGACAACATGAAGTTATGAAGGCAATTTACTTGGTAATTACATCAACTCAGGTATGAAATTACTAAGGGCTCAGACTATGGAGACAAAAGCCAGAATGACATTAGACAACATAGAAGAAACCCAAATGTGACTTAATTTTTACTTGAATATGGGTTACTATTGAACAAGTGAAAGGTGTCAAAGCGAATTAGTATTGGAACAATGTGTTGGGATGAAAGGTCTTGCTGCTGATACATTTCAAGCCCAAGAAAAATTATCCCTGCTCTCCAATAAGAATTCATTAATGAACATTATCCACTTGAAATAGAATGAGGTCCATATATATATAATATAAAATTTTGGGAGTTGTACTTAAAAAGGTGACATTAATTTTAGAAGCACTTTATTTAACCCAACATATAAAAACATTTTTCAACATATAATATAAAAGCCATTTTTTAAAAGATTTATTTGTTTATTTGAAAGGCAGAGTTACAGAGAAAGAGAGGGAGAGACAAATTGAGAGAGACCTTCCTTCTGTTGGCTGAGTTCACAAATGGCCATCATGGCTGAAGCTGGATCAGGCCAAAGCCAGGAGCCTGAGCCTGGAATTCCATTTGGGTCTCTCACGTAAGTTGTAGGGCCCAGGCATTTGGACCATCTTCTGCTGCTTTCCCAGGTGCATTGGAAGGTAGCTGGATTGGAAGTGGCACAACTGGGACTTGAACTGGCATTGATATGGGATGCCGGTGCTGTAGGCAGCAGCTTAACCCACTGCACCACAATGCCAGACTCAATATAAAAGTTACTAATGAGATTCTTTAAATTCCTTTTGAGGGGTTTAGGTCTTTGAAATCTGGTGTGCATTTTGTACATATAGAACATATCAAATATGATTAGTCATATTTCAAGTATTTAATAGCTACAAGTGGTTAGTGGTTGCTATTTTTCCAAGTAACTATAAACTGCTCTTTTTCTTGAGTCAAGATAATCAGAATTCTAGTGTTGCTTTAGTTTAGGGTAATTTTTTAATTTAATTTTTTATTTTTTGACAGGCGGAGTAGACAGTGAGAGAGAGAGAGACAGAGAGAAAGATCTTCCTTTTGCCGTTGGTTCACCCTGCCAATGGCACTGCGGCCAGCGCGCTGTGGCCGGCGCACGGTGCAGATCCGAAGCCAGGAGCCAGGTGCTTCTCCTGGTCTCCCATGCGGGTGCAGGGCCCAAGCACTTGGGCCATCCTCCACTGCACTCCTGGGCCACAGCAGAGAGCTGGACTGGAAGAGGAGCAACCGGGACAGAATCTGGCACCCCAAATGGGACTAGAACCCGGTGTGATGGTGCCACAGGCAGAGGATTAGCCTATTGAGCCATGGCGCTGGCAGTTTAGGGTAATTAATAACTCTTTCCACCGGGAGCTATTTTCCCAGGAATCACTGAATTTGTGCTGCATCATCCAACTCTCTTTCCTCCCCATGACCTCACTTGGCCAGGGTATAATTACAGGCCCAGTCTAAGAAAATGATTCAAGTGGTGGTGGCTTGCTTACCTGGAACTGAGTCTCTGATCTGCCTTTTATAGGGCTTGTTTTAAGTGTAGCTAGTGAACCCAGCACAATGACCTTTGTCAGTGTAAGAGCAAAGAGATAAGTTTGAATTACGTGAAAGACCATGTCAATAATTTTAAAAGGATCTTAACAATCCGTGTTATAGTGTAGCCATTTTGGAAGGTGGTGAAAACAGGTTAAGTCCTAAAAAAAAACCTGAAGATTTTAGCCATGGCAGCTAGGAAAATGTTAGATATATGCCTCCCTCCATACCCTACTGCCACTTTGCCACATTACCCATGTCCACACAAGAGAGGTCATTATTTTCCCTTTAGAAAATCTGAGCTGTTTCTTTTGGTAAATGCATTGAAAGCATGTATGGCATTACCTCAATGAAGTTCTTAAACCACAAAAGTATTTTTCATGAAGTGGAAAGTAATAATTAGAAAAAGAACAGAAATAAAAAAAGCAAAAAACCCCAAGATTTCCTACTGCAAAGATTTCTGGGATTCAGAGATGAGTTGAGTAGAGATGTGTGTGTCATGCACTTCTTTTGGGATATACTTTGGGGAAGGAAAAATACAGTAAAATGAGAAAAGATTAGGCCTTGATAGTGCATAGCAAATTATTGTAGCATGCCTCCTCACCATATGCTCATTCCATGATAAGTTCATGTTCCAAGATGAAATGAGAAATTAAGATGCATGGCATTGGATATTCTGGAAGGGATAATAAAAAAAGAAAACTGTATGATTAAAAAAAAAAACCTCAAACAACCACACCCAACTACTATGTAGTCTTTTTCAGAATTCAGCTACTACATACATTTATGTGCCTTATTAATTTGGAATGTATTCTGCAAATGTATCAGATCTTTACAATTTCAAGTCTCTATGCCTTCTTGCTTATGTAAGATTTACTCACACAAACTGTGTTTTGCTGATGGGTTATGAACCCCTCAATTATTTGTTGTTGTTTTCTTTTGGTTATGTTTTCTTTTGGTTACTCTTTCTGGAGTCATGATGTAATGTTACCATGGCAATGAATATGTACAAATAGATGATTAAGGGTAGGGGAATGCTAAATGTTGAGAAACACATTTGCATGTAAATTTCTTTCCAGTGTAATTTAAAAATCTTGCATGTAAATTTTTTTCTGTTATGTACAAAAATATGGAAGAAAGATGTGTTATGTCACATTTTGAACAATGTATTTCCATTGTTTATATTAAATAACATGAGCAACTCAATATGCTCCACCCAAGACTATTTTCTTAATATTAGTTCATTAAAAAAGTTATTGGATTTAGATTGGATTAATTCCCACAGTGTGTGTGTGTGTGTGTGTGTTGTGTATAAATAAAGTTTAAATTGGGAAACATTTATACATTATAAGGATGAAAGTATTTTCTTGGTTGCCATGAAAGTATATTAAGGAATCAAGTACTTCAGAAATATTTATAATTATCCAAGAATATACTGTGCCAGATTTTTGACTCAATATATTGATGGTTAAGTTAAGACTTTACTTCAAAGCTTCATTGTATTGAAATTGGGACACACAATAGGAAGGGGAATACATTCGAAGACACAGTTTAAAATACTCTTACAAATAATGAACTTAAATATTTGATTTATTAACTTTTTTTCTGTACTGTCACAGAACTTTGCACCAAGAATTCAAGAGATCCTACTTGCTTCATTGCAGGACCATATACTAACTTGCAAGGTCACTAACCACCATGGCTTTCTTACACTGCTTCTTGAGATAAGATAAGGATCCTTGCCATCTGATGAGGATTCTTTAGACTGTGCTATCCAAAAAAAGCCATATTGTTGGCCATATATGTTATACAAAATATGTAGTGGTCATATTAAACATGAAAACAAATAGGTGAAATTAATTTTAATAATATAGTATTGTGTCACTTAACAATGGAGAAGCATTGTGAAATGAATTGTCAGGTGATTTCACCATTGTACAAACATTATACAGTATCCCTGCATAAACCCTGATGGTGTAGCCTACTACATACCTAGGTGTGTGGTAGTGCCTAATGCTCCTAGACTAAAACTTTTATAGGACGCTACTGCACGCAATACTGTTAGCCATCGTGACAAATGGTATTTGTGTCTCTAAATGTATCTAAACATTTAAAAAAGGTACAATTAAAATGTGGGGTAGTAGATGAAAAATGGGACATCTGGGTAGAGTATCATGAGCAGAACTTGCAGGACTGGAAATTGCTTTGTGATCTGGGTAAGTCAATGAGTGATTAGTGAATGTGAGGGGCTGTGATACTACTGCACACCACTGTTGTCTTTATAAACACTGGACACTTAGGCTATGCTAGACTTATAAGTTTTTTTGTGTGTGTGTGCAGTAGTAAATTAACCTAAGGTTATTGTAATTTTAAAAACTTATTTTTTTAACTTTTTCACTCTTTTGTAGTAATACATAACTTAAAATGCAAACACATCCTACAGCTATAGAAATAAATCTTCTTTATATCCTTCTAGAAGACTTTTTAATTTCTTTTTTCTTTTTATTAATACAAAGATAACAGAGTTCATGTATTTCATAGATACTTGTAAGAAGATAACGATGGCAGTTAATATAGAATACAAAAAAAAAACCAACAACAATGTGTGAGTACAAAGCTGGCATCTTATGATCTGATTATTGTTTATAGCTTTTGTCTATATTCCTGTGAACAGTGGTCTTTCTACTCTTTTTGTTGAATATTATGACTAGTGGTGCATTAAGCTTGTGACTATAAAGTAAATTAAAGGTATGTATGCTTTTTTTCTTTTTAAGATTTACTTTATTTGAAAGGCAGAGTTACATAGAGAGAGGGAGAGACAGGGAGAAGTCTTGCATCCGCTGGTTCACTCCCCAAATGGCCTCTATGGCTGTTGCTTGGCCAGATGGAAACCTGGGGGCAGGAACTCTATCCTGGTATCTCACATGGGTAGCAGGGGCTCAAGTACTGGGGCCATCTTCCACTCCTTTTTAGGTGCATTAGCAGGGAGCTGGATTGGAAGTAGATAGGACATGAACTGGCTCTCAGATGGGATACCAGTGTCACAGGTGGTAGCTTAATCTGCTGTGCCACAAAGCCTGTCCCTAGACATTTTTTTTCTATTTTAAAACTTATTTAACTTTTTAGTTCTTTTTGTTGAAAACTAGACACAAACATGGACATTCATTGAGGCCTACATGGGGTCAGGATCACCAATCTCACTGTCTTCTACCTCCATATCTTGTCTCACTGGAAGGTCTTTGCTAGCAACAATATGAATAGAGCTGGAGCTGTAGCCTCCTGTGATAATAATGCCTTCTTCTGGAATACCTCCTGAAGGCCCTGCTTGGATATTTTACAGTTAATATATATAGATTTTAGTAAATGATAAAATAAATATGAAAAGTACACTGTAAAATAAATATAAAAAGTATAATATACTACACACCAAACCACTAAGTTGTTTGTTGTCATTGTTAAGTATTATATAATGTATATAATTGTACATGCAATATTTTTATACTCCTGGCAATGCAGTAGTTTTGCTTGTTCTAGCACTACAACAAACATGTGCAAAATAAACTACACACTACTTAATGACAGCTATGCTGTTATAAAGCAATAGGAATTTATTTATTCCTGCCCATTGATTTCTGATGGCGATTTGAATAACTGATTGCATTTCCATGAGATGAAGGCTCCTATGATCTGTCCACCAGTTTTGGTAGACCCAGGGTTTGATTTACAACTGGAGCACACTCATTTTTGTAGTGATCATGGAGAAGGTGGACACTACCATTATGATACCATGCCCAGTACTGTGACATATCTGAGATAATTCTTACTTGTGGAGTTTCTCTTTCACATTGATCATCCAGAAGAGACTCATTTTGTTGGGTGACATTAAATTAGCTGATGTTCATTTGAAAAAAAGAATAGTTATCTAAGGTTAATTAAATAACTCATTAATGGATACTAATTTAAAATCGAATAGAATGGCCAAGCTACTTAAACCCTATTTTTCTTGGCCTTTACAATGAAGAGGTATATTGATGTTGTATTCTGAATTATTTCATAGATCTGTCAGAAAGAGGTTATTGAGAATGTTGATATATAATTGAAATGTTTTTGCATATATACACTTATTGAACCAACTTCATTTTTCTACTGGCATGCTAGTAACAAAATCTGTTTTATGTTTATGCTTCAGATATAAATGTGATCAAGAATCATCTAATTATTTCTATCATTTAACAGTAATACATTTCTATAACATTATTACATTTTTCAGTCTCACAGTTGCTAAATGGTTATTTCTGCGTATTAGGAAGAAATCATTATTTGACATGTTGATACTATTGACTTTTAAAAGTCTGTTCTAGGAATCAGAGCATACTTTCTTCATTGAGCTAGCTGGGCAGGGGAGCACTTCACCCTTTTGGGGAAGTTAAGTTCTACCCAGAAGTTTGCAATTTGCCTTTTTTTTTTTTTACTTATTTGACAGGTAGAGTTAGACAGTGAGAAAGAGAGAGAAAGGTCTTCCTTCCATTGGTTCACCCCCCGCTATGGCCGGCGCTGCACTGATCTGAAGCCAGGAGCCAGGTGCTTCTTCCTGGTCTCCCATGGGGGTGCAAGCGTCTAATCACTTGGGCCATCCTCCACTGCCCTCCCGGGCCATCGCAGAGAGCTGGACTGGAAGAGGAGCAACCGGGACTAGAACCCGGTGTCCATATGGGATGCTGGCGACGCAGGCGGAGGATCAGCCAAGTGAGCCACAGCACCGGCCCCTGCAATTTGCCTTTCACAAGCTTCAGCAAATAGTTAACTGTGATTCTTCCCTTGATTGGATTATTAGTTGAAAACACTTTGCACCTTGTTGGTTATTTGCAAGAGGAAAAAAGAAAAACATCCAAATACAACACTAACATGACCATACAAGGGACCTTCAAGAAGTTAATGGAAAATGCATTTATGAAAAGACAGAGTTCAAAATTCTTGCACCAAAATAAACTTATCTTTTAATTCCACTTTCCACATTTTTTTAAAAAAGATTTATTTATTTATTTGAAGGGCAGAATTACAGAAGAAGAGAGACAGAGACAGAAAGAAAGATCTTCCATCTAGTAGCTCACTCCCCAGATGGCCACAATGTCCAGAGTTTGGCCGATCGGAAGCCAGGAGCCAGAAACTTGTTTTGGGTCTACCACATGGGTGTGGCGGTCCAAGCACTTGGACCATCTTCTTCTGTTTTCTCAGGCACATTAGCAGGGAGCTGGATCAAAAGAGGAGCCACTGGGACTCGAACTGCTGCCCATATGGGATGTTGGCGCTACAGATGGCAACTGAACACTGCTACACCACGGCGCTGGCCCCTCACAAACTTTTTGATGTTCCTTTGTACTTTATAAGCAAGGTTATTGCTAAACATTATCGTTGTCTTTTGTGGAATATAAAATTAAACCCTGGGGCTGGTGCTGTGGTGTAGCAGGTAAAGCTACCACCTGCAGTGTCGGCATTCCATATGGTCGCTGGTTAGAGTCCCGGCTGCTCCACTTCCAATCCAGCTCTCTGCTATGGCCTGGGAAAGCAGTGGAAAATGGCCCCAGTCCTTGGGCCCCTATACCCATGTGGGAAAACTGGAAGAAGCTCCTGGCTCCTGGCTTTGGATCAGCGCAGCTCCAGCTGTTGCGGCCAATTTGGGAGTGAGCCTGTGGATAGAAGACCTCTTGCTCGCTCTCTGCCTCTCCTTTTCTCTCTGTGTAACTTTTTCAAATAAATAAACAAAAATATTAAAAAATAAATTACTGACTGTAATGGTAGAAATTTTCCTCATTGTTCTTTTTTTTTTTTTTTTTTTTTTTTTTTTTTTTTTTTTTTTGACAGGCAGAGTGGATAGTGAGAGAGAGAGAGACAGAGAGAAAGGTCTTCCTTTTTGCCGTTGGTTCACCCTCCAATGGCAGCTGCGGCCGGCGCACTGCGGCTGGCGCACCGCGCTGATCCAAAGCCAGGAGCCAGGTGCTTTTCCTGGTCTCCCATGGGGTGCACGGCCCAAGGACTTGGGCCATCCTCCACTGCCTTCCCGGGCCACTGCAGAGGGCTGACCTGGAAGAGGGGCAACCGGGATAGAATCTGGGACCCCAACCGGGAGTAGAAGCCGGTGTGCTGGCGCCGCAAGGTGGAGGATTAGCCTGTTGAGCCACGGCGCCGGCCCTCATTGTTCTTCTATACAAAATATTAGCAAGAAATCAACTCTAATTTTGCTAAAGCCAACAATGTGGAAATTCAGGATCTCATTTTTAAGCATATAATCTTCAAAGATTTTTGGTTGTTTGCTTTGGGTGTTAGCTATAACATTTTATGAGTATAAATGTCTACATATTCTTTTAAATGAGCACTATTTGAAGCAAACAAAAAATAGTTTATGGAGTTGTCATTTAGCATAGTAGATAAGTCACTGCTTGGGATGCCCATAGCCATATAAAATGGCCTGGTTTATGCCTGGTTCCTTCGTTTTTGATCCAGCTCCCTGCTAATGTACACCCTGGAGGCAGCAGGTGATGGCTCAAGTATTTAGGTCTCTGCTACCCACATGGGAGACCTGGATTAGATTTCTTGGCTCCTGGTTTCAGCCTTGGCTATTTAGTGCAATTGGGGAGTGAACCAGTGGATGGAAGATCTTTCTCTCTGTGTGTCTCTACCTTTCAAATAAAATGAAGGTAAATAAATATTTTGTATTCATAAAAGAGGCCATACTTATATATGTAGTCCACCATTGAGCAAAATGTCATTATGGCACATGTTTGTATTTTAATCCAATATGTCCAAAATCTCACCACCTCAATATGTGAGCAAAGAGAAATAATTAATATTACATTGTACATTCTTAGTTTTGTACTAAGTTTCTGAAATTTGGTAAAAGTCAATTTGGTCTAGACACATTGCAAGTGATCAATAGCCACATATAGCTACTGGATACCATATTGACAATGCACCATTAGACTTAGAAGAAAGCTATCAGGCTTCTCTAGATAATCTCGATTTCTTAGAAAATGAGAGCTTTCCAACTTGCAAAGGACATTGCCTACTGTATTGGAGACAAAATAAATATGTGGAGAGTAGATACCTGACATAAGTGTAATTCCCACAGTTCAACCACGCTCTCACATGCACTGTTTTTGATCCTAACTATAGTATTGAGAAATAGGGAAGAATTAAGTTCCATTTACTTCTTCTCTTTAGGCTCCACACCTTATGACACAAGAGCAGATTAAAATCCAGAGTACAGTTACCAAATAATGAGCAAGCCAAGTCCGTCAAAATATAATGTGTCCTAGCATTTTCTTGCCTTTTTTTTTTTAAGCATCTGTTTTGTGGGTGTCTGGAAGGGCTTAGACGTGTCCCACATCTCTCTCTCTCTCTTTTTTTGTTTGTTTGGATGGAGGATAAAATGAGAACAAAGTCTTTTTATGTTCAGTAATGTTTTGATTTATCCAATGTGGCGGTGGGAGAGATCTTCAGCTCGGTCACCATCATGTCTCAAAGTCCAGTTGTGCCGCCTCCAGAACTGTGATCTTCTGATAGCAAAGGCAAGGTCTTTCCCAGACCTCAGAAAGAATATGTTTGTTATTGAGTGCTGAGCAAGTAATCTCTTACTCTAAAGCAATTATATGACTCAATCGCTATCCAAGGAACCCCCTAACAGCAGTAACACCACTGATAGTGCGTGTGTGTGTGCGCGCGCGTGCGTGCGTGTGTGTGTGTGTGTTGTTGATCAGGGTAAAATGATCCCACTCACTTTAATGTTTAGGCAACATAGGTGAACTGACTTTAGACTAATGTCTGCTAATTGGTAATGTTGCCTTTTTATTTGCAATCAAAATCCACATGGGAAGCACACCCATTTGACAATCAAGCTCTAGGGATTTAAACAGTACTCAATCGCGTTTCTAATGCATTAATGAATTCTCTGTCTGCCCTTAGTCTGGGTGCTAGCTTTTTGTTTGTTTGTTTTTTCC
Source organism: Lepus europaeus (assembly GCF_033115175.1). Classification (NCBI taxonomy): domain Eukaryota; kingdom Metazoa; phylum Chordata; class Mammalia; order Lagomorpha; family Leporidae; genus Lepus; species Lepus europaeus. The sequence goes on along the minus strand of NC_084827.1, from coordinate 99,697,730 downwards.
CTCCAGTTCTTCAAATGCTCAAACTGTAGCTGCCTAGGTACCTTCTACAGGTGGGGTCCTTTACCTCCTCCCTCGGATTTCTGGATTGCGCTTTGGAGATGGCCACGTCATCTGGTGCAGGTGCTTCAGCTATGGTCGCCAAATAAAGCGTCAGAAGGCGTCAGGTAAGAGATTAATTTTGTTATGCCAAAGCCAGGGGCCCCAAGGCAGTCGATGACGCGTTATTTCCTGGGATGGACAGAGAGGGCGCCCATTGACAGACGCGTCCACAGCTAAGACGTGGTGGTGGGACAGGCGTGCAGGAACACCGAAGGGTTTCTCACGACACAATCTAGTTACACTGAAGGACACTGGGCAATAAACAAACGCCGAGAAAGCTGGAAGTGTGGCTCTTCTGTCGGAGATTACAGAGCTGATCACCAGGAAAACAATCGCTGCTTAATTGTAGCTTAAGTTTCCCTAAAGTCTCAGCGGGGCTTTTCCTCCCGTCCCAGACTCTCTAGTCTTGGGGGCTCCGTCTTTCTCCGTCCCAGCTGCGGGCGCTCTCACTGCCCTGCGCTGGGGCCGCCTTCGCCCGCCTGGCCGGCAGCACCGGGCCAGGCGCCTGGAAGAGGGCGCAGGGGGCGGAGGCGCGGTAGGGGCGGGCTCTGTGGCCCCCCACCCCCTCCCAGCCCGGCTGCCAGGGCCAGTGGCAGGAGCGCCGCGCACCGCCAGCCGCGGGGGCCGTGGGATGGGGCAGGCAGAGCAGGGGGGCGCCCGCGCCGACTAGAGCCAAGCGCATATTTCAAAAGGGTGTCGGGGCTGCGCTCCCCTCCAGCGCCCCGGGAACTTCAAAGCGGCCCGCGCTGCCTCAGCTGCCTCGCTTCGCTCTGGGTCCTCGCAGCCCCTGCACGGCCGCTTGGTGGCCATGACCCCGGCGCTCCGCTCTGCGCTCCGCCAGGCTCTCCTGCTGCTCGCCGCGGCCGCAGAGCTCTCGGCAGGTATGGTGCATTTTTTTTTTTTTTTTTTAAACCCTGCGCTCGAGACGGTGGGAACTGGGGGCGGTTTGCGGGTGGGCACAGAAGTCTGGGGGAAGGAGGGTTCCGCGAGTAAGCGGACCTTCCGCTGGGTGGAGGGGGAAGCGCCAGTCGGAATGAGGGGGCGCAGCGTGGGTACCTGACGTCTGGCAGCCGTAAAGGTAGACAGGTGTGCCGGGGACTCTCAGGAGGAGGGGAACAAGCGGCAGGGACTTTCGGGTAGGGTAATAGGGCTGCGATGGTGACTCATTTGGGGTAGTTTGCAGCAGGCTGAGTAGGAGAACGTCTGTGGGTGCGCGTTCGGTCGGAAGCTGGGTGGCCCTGTGAGTTCACTCTGCCGGGACCGGGAGGGCTGCAGGTGCCTCTCACGGACGCTCGGTGCTGAGTGAGCCCTTCTGAGAGCTGCGCAGGGAGAGTGGCATGGTGGTGGCGGGGGCGGCGGTTTAGTCTGAGTGTTAGGAGGCGAGGGATACCCCCAGAGCCGCAGGTGCCAAGCTGTGGAGGTGGGAACTTGAGTCTGCGTGCAACGCATATTGCTTTCGAGGTACGATCCTTACTGAGTTTCAGGGGAAGAAAATTCTGGCAAGCGCTCCAGCTTATCTAACAGGTCTGTGCTTTGATAGCCTAAACAGAGTCCTCGACCCAACCTGGAAACCACACGTTTCTTTATAATGCTTACTAGAAATCGGGGCAAATGCATCTTGGGTAAAATCCGAGTGTGCCCTGACCCAAACCTCTTTAATTCTGAAACTATTTTCATTACATCATTGCCCTGGATTACACAGAGCAGGGACAGATTCCTAACTTATTCTTGAAACGTTTCAATCAGACGTTGAACACATTTGCACATAAAAACCTGGTGTTTTTCCATAGATCTGTACTTTGTCCGAAGCTGATTTTGATGCGTTTTTGTTTTCCCAGATGACAATCTGCTTGACATTAATAGCTATACTCAGGGTGGGTAGTTTTCCTCGTAGTGACATGTGCAGGAAAATGTTTTGAATAGTATGATTGCTGTCATGTACAGATTTCAGTGCTTCAGATGGCCCGAGAGAATCATTAAATACAATGTTCAAGAAAAAAAAGTGATTATTGGAAAGGATTAATTGATGACATCTGAGGAGGAAAGCATTTCAGTTATCTTTTAGGAAAAGTATCAGAGTATCAGTAAAATGATAGGAGAAAGTGAAATATGTGTGTTTAGAGTTCATAAATTCATTAGCAGGAAGAAAATTGATGGTGGGAAAGTCTATAAGAAATAGGTGACAATTCTGCTAACCTGGGATAGTGACAATGCTCTTGATGATATAACAGGGTTTACAAAACCCAGTGCCCCTAAAGTCTTCCACAGATCACAGGTTTGGCTGGGCACCTGTGAAACGGCCTCTGCAGACTGTCTGTACCAACTTTTTTATTTGAGGAAGCTAATAATTTGGCTGCATATATTCGAAAAAAAAGAAAATTATTATTATTTTTGTCCTCGTTTGACAGATATATTTTATTATACAACAGTGTCGTTAGACAATTTCAGAGACCTGTGACATAGCAACATCAGAAAACATTTCCCACCATATTCTTGAAAACGCATATAAACTTTTGACATTGATGTGTGCAAAAAGAAAGGATTATCCCTTCAAATGTGATTGTTTCCTCAATATCTGAAGTATAAGAAAAATTCATGATATGGAGATAATGTGCCAATATGGTAGAAAAGTACTTATCAAAGCTGAACCTTTGTGACAAACTTTTCTCATTTAATGCAATCATTTCAGATCTCCTTAAGAAACATTTATACCTTTCTGTGTCCCACATAAATAATGTCTATTGCTGTCTCCATTATTTATTCCTAACTTTTATATAAATCTTTGGTTAAGTAATAGAGGAATTCAAAGCAGGGGTTTGCTTTGTGCTGCCATTTTTTAAATTGATTTTCTCTCATGGTTATTTACCTTCTTTTTGACCTGGTCACTTTTGCAACTTACATAGTCATATTGGCCATTTCTGAACACGCTTCTGCCATTGTTGACATATTTTATGAGCGCTGACTTAGCAAAACTGTGTAACAGAAAGTGTCATGGTGCAGTTTGTCTCTGCTAGGCACCAGGAATAGGCTCTTAAATTTTTGAAAACATAATAAACCAGTAAACCCTCCTTGCTTTGTGTGTTCTTCGTCAACATCTCTGTCATCTTAGGAGTGGTGACCATTAGCAGCAGCAACTCCCAACTGATCCTATTGAGACTCTCAAGAGGAACAGCTGGTGAGAGATTAGAAAAACTATTTATTGGACCACATTAGATTAGAAAAAAATTGGTCCATTCTGAGTTGCTCTGGTTATCTAGATTTTGGACTCCTTGATGTTTGCTATGGAAGACCTACCATGACCTTATAATATTCATCAAACATACTAAATGAAGATTTGTTAGGTAGTGTCCCGGAGCTCTCTTTTTTGAAACTATGATTTGAAAATTACTCAGATTTGAATATTATGTATTGTCTTCTGATTTCATGAAATTTCTTTTGTCTTTTGATTGGGAAAGAATTATTGAGAGTCTAGAAAACTGTACCCTGTTAACTCTAACAGTGAAGGGTAAGTGTTTCCTCAGTAACCAGGGTAGGAATGGGAGGTTTCAGATAGTTTAAAAAAAAAAGAAAGAAAGAAAGCAACTTCCAAACAGTAGCTTCCATGAGAAGTTTTCAGTGGTGTGTTTGGAAGTGAAAGTGAAAGCCTGGGGCTTGGTTTATAAATGCAAAACATTCTGCCATCTTTGCCCTTCTTACAGTTATGTATTGGTTTATTGGCAAGAGGCTCCCTTGTTCCAAGGAAGAGACATCTAGGAGAAATTCTGTGTGGAGACTCTTGGGGAAAAGATAAAGGGACAAGTGGAGATGTCCAGTAAGCAGTTGCTTTTATGGGTCTGGAATTCAGAGGATTTTTATGTCTGGACTGATGGTAAAAATTTGTGAGCCAAGGGCATTTACTGATAATTCTGAATGCAATTATTGGGACTGGTGCTGTGGTGCAGCAGGTTAACGCCTTGGCCTGAAGCACCAGCATCCCATATGGGTGCCAGTTCGAGACCTGGCTGCTCCACTTCTGATCCAGCTCTCTGCTATGGCTTGGGAAAGCAGTAGAAGATGTCCCAAGGCCTTGGGCCCCTGCACCCATGTGGGAGACCTGGAAGAAGCTCCTGATTCCTGGCTTTGGATGGGTGCAGCTCCTGCCATTCCAGCCAACTGAGGAGTGAACCATTGGATGGAAGACGTTTCTCTCTTTCTCTCTCTCTCTGTCTGTCTCTCTGTCTCTGTCTCTCCTTTCTCTGTGTAACTCTGCCTTTCAAATAAATATATCTTTTAAAAAAAGAATGAAATTATTAAATATGTTCACAGATCAAGCAAATAAAGGGCAGAACATCTAGTAAAATTGAATTTCAGATAAGTAATAACTTTTTAGGATAAGTGTGATACAGCTATGACACAGGATACAATTATATTAAAAATTAATTACTGAATAAATCCAACTTACTTGTGTGTTCTGTACTTTTATCTGTCAGCCCAACATAAAAGAAATACTGTTGGGAGATCCACCATCCCTGAAAACTATTACTGTCTCATTAAAAGGACAAAGTCAGGGGCTGGCACTTTGGCATAGTAGGTTAAGCCTCTGCATGTGGCCCTGACATCCCATATGGGTACCAGTTCTTGTCCTGGCTGCTCCTCCTGATTCAGCTCCCTGCTAATGCATCTGGGAAGACAGTGGAAGACGGCCCAAGTGTTTGGGTCCCTGCACCCACGTAGGAGACAAGGAGGAAGCTTCTGGCTCCTGGTTTCAGATCAACCCAGCTCTTGCCATTGCAGCCAATTGCAGAGTGAACCAACAGATGGATGACCTCTCTCTCTGTCTCTCCCTCTCACTGTCTGTAACTCTGCCTCTCAAATAAATAAATTGGTTCACTCTGCAAATGGCCACAATGGGCAGAGCTGTTTCTTCCTGGTCTCCCACGTGGGTGCTGGGGCCCAAGGACTTGAGCCATCCTCCATTGCTTTTCCCAGGCCGTATCAGAGAGCACGATTGGAAGTGGAGCAGCCGGGACTAGATCTGGTGACCATATGGGATACCGGCACTGCAGGCAGAGGATTAACCTACTGTGCCACGGCGCCAGGCCCAAGAAAATCTTAAAAAAAAAAAAAAAGAGTATAAGTGTAGACCTAATTTGTAGGCCTTGTCTTTTAGAAACTTCCATTCTAGTTGTGCACCGTGTCCCTGGGCTCCCTGAGTTGCTCCCAGCTCTTGGTTAGGGTTAGGGATAGTTCCCAGCTCCTGCTGCTTCTGTGTGAACAGGAAGAGGTACCTAGCCCCTTGCAATCATACATGAGTATCTCAATATGAAAATATGTATGAAAAAGATAAGAATAACTTTCTTAACTTGCTGGAAGAGATTGTTACACGAAAGCTGGTGGTTTTTCCAAAATTTGCTGTCTTTGGAATGTGATTGCTATTTTCAGACACATTTTTCTTCTGAATAAACTTTCATATGTTTCTCTTTTAGGGGAAGTACTTCCAGGCAGTAGTTAAGACCCACTTTATTATATTTTTCTTTGTAGTAAGTTTCCTCTCTTAATGTAAATAGGAATGTGAAGGGTGAGACGGGTGTGACTTAGCAGTTAACCCGCTGGTAGAGGCAGACATATCCCCTATTTGAGGTCCCAGGCTGAAGTCCTGGCTCTGCTCCTGTCTCCAGCTTCCCGCTGATGCACACTCGGGAAGGCAGCAGGAATGGCTTAAGTGATTGGGTTCTTGCTAACCATGTGGGAGACCTGGAATGAGATCTTGGCTCCCAGCTTTGGTTCAGCCCAATACCCAGCCACTGTGGGTATCTGGGGAGTGAACCAGTGAGTGGAAACTCTCTCTAGGTCTATGTCTTTATCTCTCTGCCTCTCAAATAAATAAATGATTTTTTCTTAAACAAGAGAAGAAACAAAATTGGATAGTCAATATTGGGGGAATCCCTATAGGACCTGTTAATCTGTCATAGTTTGAGGTTTTGGAGTATGCTCCCAATAAAGCGATTTAAACCTTCTGGGAAAGGTCAGGGATGCATAAATATCATCAATGGCCTGCAGTGTGGGTACCAGCTGATTAGTATTATCTTCATTTTTGGATTTGCAGTGGATAATGTCCTATAATTCTACAATTGACTATTGTAGGAATAGATCATTAAAAATTTCCAACAAAATATATAAAAAATGCATCTTAATAATGAAACAAAATGATTAATTTTCTATTGTATATAGTTAACAGGGTAAAAAAAAAAAAAACCAAATACTCCAAACAATAAGAGTGTACACAGAACATATCAATTATATGTGTGAGGTTTCTGCTAAATTTCCCATTGCTTTGTTGGTAAAGTTTCTTAAGTCAGCATTAAAATGTTTATCCTTTCATTGTTTAAGGAATTGGGATATGTTTGCAAGTGATATGGAAATAACACTTTTGTGACCTAGGAGTACCTTAGTGTTATCTTGGCTTAGCTGGGTTGAACCTCCACTCAAAGGATAGCCAGAGAAAGGAGGAGAAATAAGGGACAGTAACTTTTTTCTTTACTACCTGAGCTTTAGCCCCAAATTGCATGGCGGAATTCTGATATTCAACCCTTTTCTAAACTCTTAACAACCAGATAACTAAGGATGAAAAGGGGGGAGATGTAACAAACCAGAATGTTCAGTCCTGACTTTGTGATACCATCGAAAGGCCATCCAGTCCCTGGTGAAAGGAAGCCAGAGAGACCACAGACAGGGGACCTCCAACCTCCAGTGAGCTCCAGGTGGTAATTTCAGGGGAGAAAGGTGGAAAGTGAGTGAAAAGAGGTGGTGGGATCTCTCCTCTGAAGAAGTGGGTCTGACCCTTCTCACACTTGCACTGAGAAGGGGGATGCCAGACAGGGTCACAACAAGTCCTCTGACTTTCTTACTCTTTGAAAGCTAGATCCCTAAAGCATGAGCTTGGTGGCCTGAAAGCTCAGCAATACAAATTGCTACTCCTCTCACTTAGAGATCCAATAAAAGGGAGCGCAGAGGTGAGCAGGAGTGGGAAACAGGCACAAGACTTTCCATAGAAGCTAAGGCTTTGCTGCCTCATATTTTGTGCCTCTTGCATTCACCCGCTCTGAATGGCCATCCAGACTAGCCAGGTTCCGCTCGGTCCTTTATTTCCTTGAGAATAACTTCCTTTTTTCAGCCATTCTGTCTTTTAGAGAGTAGGCATGTGAAGTTATTGTTTCTTTGGAACTGTTTAAAATTAATCCTCTCAAGAATTCATGGGTGAATCATTCTGTATGACTCAAGAGCTAGGCTTATTATTTTTTTTAAAAAAATTTAAATTTGCCATGACTTAAACACCCCAAATTAGATTAATCCAATTTTTCATTAAACTTTTCACATTGAGAAAATCATTAGATGTTTAAATTTTGAAACACACATTTTCTTTCCATCTATTTTGTCATCCTTATCTTGTAGTAAAGTGAGAGGACAATGATAGATGCCACATCTCTGTTGAGCAAGTGCCTTATACATATTTTTGTGCAACTCCTTGATTAAAATAAAAACTCTAGTTAAAAACAGGATTAGGAAAAAAATCCAATCCATCAGAATCTGGACAATGATAATTGTGATGTAAAACGTTTAGTTTCATAAATGCAAACTTATCCAAGAGATGTTAACTCAGAGGGTGGTAATCCAGATTAACACAGATTTTAAAAACCAGATTGTTTTAAAACAGAGCCAAAATATATTAAAGAGTATTAACTCATCACATCTCCCAGTTTTATCTGATGACATTTTCCTGGCTTGCTCTCCTAGAAACATACATTTTTTTCCTCTCCCCCATCCCCATCATCGCCCTCCAAGAGCAAAAATGCTACTCTGAACATTTGCCTGCTCTAATAGTTATTGTGAGATTGCATTTGCATTCTTACGTACATTCACTTGCAATCTGTAGTGTGTATTTCTAGGAAAAAGATAATGCACTAAATTTAAAAGATAATAATTGTATAAATAGCAGAAGATTCTTTACAGGACAGCAAATATATAACTGAAAGTGTCCCTTTTAAAAATGCTTTCTTTTCTACAGCTGTTCTCTAGCTATGTTATATTAAAAGGCATTTCTTTTTGCAGAGAGAAGAAAGCTGACTTTATTGAACAACTGGACTGAGAGTTATTGTGCCAAATCAAGATGAATATGCTCCTTTAGCATTGCTTTTGCTGGACTGTGCTTTGGCTATTGACATGACCATAAAGTTTTTCATCATGTTTTCTTACAATTCTGTTAATATTTGCAGAGTTTGTAACAATGTCTCCTTTTTTTACTTCTGACATTGGGAATTTGAATTTTCTTTCTACCTTGTTCAGTCTAGATGGAGGCTTTCATTTTTATTGATTTTCCTTAAGCATGTAGCTTTGACTTTGTTGCTTTTCCTTTTTTTTTTTTTTTTAACTATTTTCTGCTCTTATCCTCATTACTTCCTTCTTCTACTCACTTTACACTTAGTTTATTACTCTTTTTTTCACTCCAGCTTCTTTAGATAGTACCTTAGATGATGCTTTGGCAACATTTTCTTAAAGGGCCCATTAAAACACAGTTTAGACTTGTGAGTTATATAGTCTCTTTTTGCAACTAAAATTTTCCTTCTTTGATCTGTGGGAGATTAGTTCCAGAACCACCTGTAAATATCAGGATCTGCAGATGCTCAACTCCATTATATAAAATGACATAGTGTTTGCCTGAATTTGAATCATTTCTAGATTACTTATAGATTACTAATAATATCTACTAAAATGCAAATGGTGTGTAAGTAGTTATTATACTGTGTTGCTAAGGGAATAATAGTGAAAAAAGGTTTCACTATAGATGCAATTTTTTCTTCAAATATTTTTCTTTCACATATGGGGAACTCACAGGTAGAGAGGGCTGACTGTATTTAATACTGCCTTTATGGTATGAAACATAGAAATACATAAACAAACAGGTGTTGATGTGCCTCAATAAAACTTCATTTTCAAATGGGCCAGCCATTAGTCCATAGTTACCTGTCCTTTTCTTAAGTCATTCATTTAATACTGTGCTTCTTTTCTAATGTAAGTATTTAAATCTTCAGCTCATCTCTAAATTGTGATATGTTGTGATTTTATTTTCATTGGATTCAAATTAGTTTATTTTTCTTTGTGAGGCTTTCTTTGTGGGGCTTGTGTTATTTAGATGTCTGCTATTTAACTTCCAAATATTTCTGGAATTTCCAGATTTCTTTTTACTGTTACTGAATTCTAATTTAAGTCCATTAAGAGTGAAATAAGATAATCTGGATTACTTTAGTTTTTTTGAATTCATTCATATTTGTTTATAGCCCAGCATATGACTAGTCTTTGTGCACTTGATGATAATGTGTATTTTGCTTTTGTTGGGTGCAATGTCCTGTTAATTTCCATTAGGCCAATTTGCTTGACTCTGTTATTGAAGTCTTTTATAAATTCACTGATTTTCTTTTTTCTTGTTTTATGCATTATGGAAAGATAGCTACTGACATCTTCAGAATACTTGTGGATTTGTATATTCCCTTTTTCTAATTGTCACTTCATGTATTTGAAAATTTTGTTATTGGGCCCATGCAGATTCAGGGTTATTACGTCTTCTTGATGCACCCTTCTTATTAGGAAACCTGCCTTATCTCATGTAATATTTATTATGATGACATGTGTTTCTTCATAACTTGTAATATTCTTTGCCTTGAAGTATACTCTGTCAAGATTCACATTAATATCTCTATTTAGCTTTGTTATGCTTCATATTTATGTGCCTATGTTTTAAGACTACTAGTATAGCTATTCTTGATTTCTTTGCTGAATTTCTGCATATAATAGATTTTTTCAATCATCTTATTCATAAAGATAACACAGGTGGGTCATGCTTTTTCAGTGAGTCTTAGTTATTTGTGTTTTTACTGGAATGTTTAGAACTGTTAGGTTTAATATATTTGTCAATATGGTTTTGTTTGTTGGCTTATAATTTTTGGTATGTTTCCTTTCATTTCCCTTTCTTTTCTTGTCTTCATTTGGTTTAATTGACTAAATATTGGTTTTATATATTATTCCAACAATTAGCTTATAAGCTATACTGCTTTGATTTATTTTTAGTGATTGCTCCAAAATTTCTAATATTCTCCTTTAAATTGTTATACCTTATTTAAAAATCTCATTATCATATACTTTTATTTCTTTCTTTTTGTTCTTTGTATTATTAATCTTGTACATTCTATTTCTACATTTCTTATAAATTTCAAAATATGTAGTTATTATTTTGGCTTTAAGTTTTTGATTACCTTTCTCCAAATTAAAAAATTAATGGAATATTTTTCATTACCCATTTATCATTTCCAATGCTTTTCATTACTTCATATAGATTTAGGTTTATGTCTTACAGGATTTTCCCTCAGCCCAAGGAAACTTCCTTCATTTTTTGTAATTCAATTCTTATGGGATTGAATTATCATTTATTTTTGTTTCTGAAAAGTTTTTATTTCACTTTCACTTCCAATTTATTATTACATTTTAAAACATATATCAAAATTGAAAAAATACTGCATGTACCACTTATGTAAATATTAATGAGATTGTGCCAGGATCATCATCTTATCATATTTATACCCAATTATCCATCTTCTATCCATTATAAATATTATTTTTGGTGCATTTCTAAATAAATTACAGATAGACAAACACTTCCTTTTAAGTGATTCAGCATATGTATTATGCAGAGTTCAATGTTTACTAACAGTTTTGTCTGTTGATCAAACATTTATGTATGGTAATATTTACAAGTTTTGTGTGCACAATTATGGAATTTTGAAAATGTATTTATCTAATCTCTTTCAAGATATTAAAGATAACATCACCACAGTGAGCTCCCTTATGTCCCTACCCACTCATTCCATAATGCCATTCTTCCAAGACATCTGCTCTTATTTTCCTGTAAATTACTTTTGGTTGTTTGTGTGTATTGTTTTGTAATGTCATTATTCAATGTTTGTTGATAGTGTTGGTTCATCTGTACCTTTACTGTGAGAGGTGTGTTGAAATCTCAGAACATTCTTGCAGATTTATCTATGTCTTCCTTTACTTCTGTTGGTTTATATTTCATGTATTTTGAAAATTTCTTATTAAGCAAGACACAATTGTAATTGTCATGTATTCCTGATGCAATGACTATTTCATTACTATAAGATGCCCCTCTTTTTCTCAATAATACTCTCTTGTGAAGTCTACTCTAATAATAACCATACTAAGTATTTTCAAATGTTTAATATTTGCATATGTGTTTTTCCCATCCTTTTACTTGCAACTTTTGTCTTTGTATTGAAAGTGCATGCTTCATACACAGCATAGAGTTGGTCCTTGATTTTTATTTTCTAACAATATGAAAATATCTGCCTTTAATTTGAATGTTTTGTCCATTCACATTTAATATAAATATTGAGATGGTTTTAAGCCTAGGGTATCTCTTTTAATTGTTTTTATTTTCCTTGCTCTTTTTTTCACCTTTTTTGAGTAGCCAATCTTTCTTAATATTTCATTTAATTTAATTTATTGATTTATTAACTCTTAATTTTTAATGGTTGCTTTATGCTGAACTTTACTCTTTCTTAACGTTTGTTTTTAGCTAGCACTTTGCCATTTCAGACTTTACTCTTCATATCTGACACTCTAATCTTCCTACCTTACACTTCCCTCTTTACCTTGACACATCCCCCTTTAAGTACAGAGACTTTATGATGGCATGATTAAATATACCAATAATATATATATATGTGTGTGTGTATATATATACCAACCAAAATTATGAGACACACAAATAATCAAGAACAAAATCTGAACAAGAAAAACAAAAACAAACAAACAAAAAACAATGGAAAGACTGCACTCAACAGAACCTCATTTAGATGTGAATCAGAGTTGGAATTATCATATATGGAGTTTAAAGTAACTATGATTAAAATATATGTTGGAAAAAGATGGAAAATATGCATAAAGAGATGTGACATTTCAACAGAAAGATAGAAAGTCTAAGAAAATGTTAAATGGAAAGGTTAGATATAAAAAACATGAGATAGATAATGCCTTTGATGTGCCCATCAGTAGACCCAACACAGCCAAAGAAAGAGTCATGAATTTGAAGATGGATAAATATAAATCATCTTGGAAGATTATAACTATACTCTTGTAAAGTGATTTTTCTGAAGTGAGATATGTTAGGGGTGAGTAGGGGGAAGAGTGACACAAACTAAAAGAGGGCATCTGAAAGGTGGTAACAATATCAAATAACATAATAGATGTGTAAATGGAATCCTAGTTGGCAAATGGAGAAAATAGGATAAAATACATATTTGAAGATATATTGGTCATTAATTTTCCAAATATAATTAGGGATATTAAATTAGCAATCACAGAAGCACAGAGAACCTACAGGGTACATACATCTCCTTCCAAATTCCACATCATTAGATAAATCATATTCAAATTGCTGAGATCCAAAGATTAAGAGAAGATCTTGAAGGTAATCCCAGGAAAACAGAGCTATTGCATATAAAGGTATAAAATTAAGAATCATAGCAGATATCTATGCAAAACAGAAAGCAGTGAAGTTACAACTTAAGAGTGCAGTAAGTAAAAATCTGCCATCACAATATGCGATACCCATGAAATCATCTTTTAAAATGGAAGAAATAGTAGCATTTTTAGACAATTAAAAAAACTCAGAGAATTCATTATCCATACACCTGTACTACAAGAAATGTTAAGGAAATTTTCTCAGACAAAATGAATACAATATCAGACAGAATCTTGGATCCATATAGCAAAATATGGAAGTGGCTAAAATAAAGATGAATATAAAATTTATTTTCGTTAAATTTAAAGGATCACTGATTCCTAAAGCAAAAATAGTAGGTAGGCTCTGTTTTTATAGCATGTGTACAAAAGTTAAAATTTGTGACAGCCTTAGCACACAAGGATGGGAAAGAGGAATTGAAAGTATCTTTATCCTATTGTAAATTTCCTAGGCTACATGTTAAATATTATAATATATTTTAAAATATACCAGATATACAGTGATTAACTAAACATGTATATTTTACAACCAAAAAAACCCTAAGGTAAGATGTTTAAATGAAAAGATAACAATGTACATAAAATAGAATAAAATTACTTGATTAATCCAAAAGCATGATGCCAAATAGCGAAAAGACCAAAAATAGATGGAATAAATGGAAAAAAAATCTATCAAGAGGATAGATTTTAATTTAACCATATCAATAATTACATTAAATATAAATGATATAAATTTAGCAATAGAAAGCTGGAATCAGGAATTGGAGCCAGGAACCAAATTCAGGTGCTATCATATGGGTTGTGGATGTCTTAACTGCTAAGCTAAATGCTTGACCTTGGATACTCATTATTTTAACGTGCACATAAAATGTTAAGTAAGATTGACCATATTATGAGCAATAAAACAAACCTACACATTTAAAATAATTTAAATTACATAGAATATGTACTCTGAACATAATAGAAATAAGCTAGAAATCAACAACAGTAGTTTATCTAGAAAATTGCCATATATTTGGTAATTAAGCAACACAAATCTATATCACAGGTCAAAGTGGAAGTCAATAGAAAAATTAGAAAATATTTTGAGTGGAATGAAAATGAACATGCAACATATAAAAATTGTCACATCCATTAAACCAGTGCTGGATACTGGCATGAAAACAAGCATATATATTAATGGAAGATAATTAATAATCCAGAAATTAATCCACATATATAGAACCAATTGATTTCTGACAAAAGTACCCAGAAAATACAATGGAAAAAGGATATTCTTCAATAAATCTTACAGGCAAAACTGGATGTGTATACATAGGAGAATGAAATTATAACCCTACCTCTCACCATATACAAAAATCAACTCAAGGTGGATCAAATACCTACATTTAAGACCTAAGACAATGAAATTATGAGAAGAAAATGTAGGGGAAATACTCCAAGACATAAGGGATGACTTCTTGGATAAAACCTCCAAAGCACAGGCAACAAAAGCAAAACTAGACATATGGCATTGTATCAAACTCATAAGCTTTGCACAGCAGAGGAAACAATCAATAGTGTGAAGAGAAAGCCTACTGAATGAGAGAAACTATTTGAAAATTTCTTATCTGACCAAGGATTAATATCCAATATATATATGTTTTTAACTTTTATTTAATTAATATGTTACCAAAGTACAGACTTTGGATTACAGTGGCTTTTTCCACCCCGTAACTTCCCTCCCATTCACAACCCTCCCATCTCCTGCTCCCTCTCCCATCTCATTCACATCAAGATTCATTTTCAATTATTTTATATATAGAAGATCAGTTTAGTATATACTAAGTAAAGATTTCAACAGTTTGCACCCACACAGAACATAAAGTATAAAATACTGTTTGAACTAGTTATAGCATTAATTCACATTGGACAACACATTAAGGACAGAGATCCTACATGGGGAGTAATTGCACAGTGACTCCTGTTGTTGACTTAACAATTGACACTCTTTTTTATGGCATCAGTAATCACCCAAGGCTCTTGTCATGAGCTGCCAAGGCTATGGAAGCCTCTTGAGTTCACCAACTCTGATCTTAGGTCATAGTCAAAGTGGAAGTTCTCTCCTCACATCAGAGAAAGGTGCCTCCTTCTTTGATGGCCCGTTCTTTCCACTGGGCTCTCACTTGCAGAGATCTTTCATTTAGGTTTTTTTTTTTTTTTTTCCGGAGTGTCTTGGCTTTCCATGCCTGAAATACTTTCATGGACTCTTCAGCCAGATCCAAATGCCTTAAGTGCTGATTCATGGGCTAGTAGAGCCAGATCTGAATGCCTTAAGGGCTGATTCTGAGGCCAGAGTGCTGTTTAGGACATCTGCCAGTCTATGAGTCTACTGTGTATCCCGCTTCACATGCTGGATCATTCTCTCCCTTTTTAATTCTATCAGTTAGTATTAGCAGACAGTAGTCTTGTTTATGTTTTCCCTTTGACTCTTAATCCTATCATTATGATCAATTGTGAACTGAAACTGATCCTTTTGACTAGTGAGATGGCATTGGTACATGCCACCTTGATGAGATTGAATTGGAATCCCTGGCACGTTTCTAACTCTACCATGTGGGGCAAGTCCGATTGAGCATGTCCCAAATTGTACATCTCCTCCCTCTCTTATTCTCACTCTTATATTTAACAGGGATCACTTTTCAGTTAAATTTAAACACCTAAGAATAATTGTGTGCTAATTAAAGAGTTCAACCAATAGTATTAAGTAGAACAAAAAAAAAATACTAAAAGGGATAAAGTATTAAGTTGTTCATCAACAGTCAGGACCAGGGCTGATCAAGTCACGCTTTCTCATAGTGTCCATTTCACTTCAACAGGTTTCCCCTTTGGTGCTTGGTTAGTTGTCACCGATCAGGGAGAACGTATGATATTTGCCCCTTTGGGACTGGCTTATTTCCCTCAGCATGATGTTTTCCAGATTCCTCCATCTTGTTGCAAATGACCGGATTTCATTGTTTTTGACTGCTGTATAGTATTCTATAGAGTACATGTCCCATAATTTCTTTGTCCAGTCTTCTGTTGATGGGCATTTGGGTTGATTCCAGGTCTTAGCTATTGTGAATTGAGCTGCAATAAACATTAATGTGCAGATGGCTTTTTTGTTTGCCAAATTAATTTCCTTTGGGTAAATTCCAAAGAGTGGGATGGCTGGGTTGTATGGTAGGGTTATATTCAGGTTTCTGAGGAGTCTCCAAACTGCATAGTGGCTTTACCAGTTTGCATTCCCACCAACAGTGGGTTAGTGTGCATTTTTCCCCACATCCTCACCAGCATCTGTTGGTAGATTTCTATATGTGAGCCATTTTAACCAGGGTGAGGAGAAACCTGATTTCTAGTGATCCTGAACATTTTTTCATGTGTCTTTTGGCCACTTGGATTTCCTCTTTTGAAAATGTCTATTGGGCTGGCGCTGTGGCTCACTAGGCTAATCCTCCACCTTGCGGCGCCGGCACACCGGGTTCTAGTCCCAGTCGGGGCACCGGATTCTATCCTGGTTCCCCCTCTTCCTGGCCAGCTCTCTGCTGTGGCCAGGGAGTGCAGTGGAGGATGTCCCAAGTCCTTGGGCCCTGCACCCCATGGGAGACCAGGATAAACATCTGGCTCCTGCCATTGGATCAGTGCGGTGTGCCGGCCGCAGTGCGCCAGCCGCGGTGGCCATTGGAGGGTGAACCAACGGCAAAAGGAAGACCTTTCTCTCTGTCTCTCTCTCTCACTGTCCACTCTGCCTGTCAAAAACTAAAAAAAAAAAATGTCTATTAAAGTTCTTGGCCCATCTCTTAAGTGGGTTGATTGTTTTGTTGTTATGGAATTTCTTGATCTCTTTGTAGATTCTGGTTATTAATTCCTTATCTGTTGCATAGTTTGCAAATATTTTTTTTTCCCATTCTGTCTGTTGCCTCTTCACTTTCCTGACTGTTTCTTTTGCAGTGCAGAAACTCTTAATTTGATGCATTCCCAATAGTTAATTTTGGCTTTGACTGCCTGTGCTTCCGGGGTCTTTTCCAAGAAGTCTTTGCCTGTGCCTATATCTTACAGGGTTTCTCTCAATGTTTTGATAATATTGATTCTTCCAATCCATGAGCATGGAAGTTTTTTCCATTTTTTGGTATCTTCTTCTATTTCTTTCTTTAAGATTTTGTAATTCTCATAATAGAGATCTTTGACATCCTTGGTTAAGTTGATTCCAAGGTATTTGATTGTTTTTGTGGCTATTGTGAATGGGATTGATCTTAGCAGTTCTTTCTCAGCTGTGGCATTGCCTGTGTACACAAAGGCTGTTGATTTTCATGCATTGATTTTATATCCTGCTACTTTGCCATACTCTTCTATGAGTTCCAATAGTCTCTTAGTAGAGTTCTTTGGGTCCCCTAAATAAAGAATCATATCATATGCAAAGAGAGATGGTTTGACTTCTTCCTTCCCAATTTGTATCCCTTTAATTTCTTTTTCTTGCCTAATAGCTCTGGCTAAAACTGTCAGGACTATATTGAAGAGCAGTGGTGAGAGTGGGCATCCCTGTCTGGTACCAGATCTCAGTGGAAATGCTTCCAACTTTTCCCCACTCAATAGGATGCTGCCCATGGGTTTTTCATAAATTGCTTTGATTGTATTGAGGAATGTTCATTCTATACCCAATTGGCTTAGAGTTTTCATCATGAAAGGGTATTGTATTTTATCAAATGCTTTCTCTGCATCTATTGAGAGAATCATATGGTTTTTCTTCTGCAGTCTGTTAATGTGGTGTATCACATTAATTGATTTGCCAACATTGAACCATCCCTGCATACCAGGGATAAATCCCACTTGGTCTGGGTGGATGATCTTTCTGATGTGTTGTTGCATTCTATTGGCCAGAATTTTATTGAGGATTTTTGCATCTATGTTTATCAGGGATATTGATCTGTAATTTTCTTTCAATGCTGCATCTTTTTCTGGCTTAGGAATTAAGCTGATGCTGGCTTCAGAGGAAGAATTTGGGAGGATTCCCTCTTTTTCAATTGTTCTGAATAGTTTGAGAAGAGTTGGAGTTATTTCTTCTTTAAATGTCTGGTAGAATTCAGCAGTGAATCCATCCAATTCTGGGCTTTTCTTTGTTGGGAGGGCCTTTATTACTGTTTCAATTTCTGTCTCAGTTATGGGTCTGTTTAGGTTTTCTATGTCTTCATAGTTCACTTTAGGTGGATTGTATGTGTCTACGAATCTATCCATTTCTGATAGATTTCCCTGTTTGCTGGCATACAAGTCCTTGAAGTAATTTCTGATGATTCTTTTTATTTCTGTGGTGTCTGTTGTTACGTTTCCTTTTTCATCTCTGATTTTATTGATTTAAGTCTTTTCTCTTCTTTTTTTTAGTTAGTTGGGCCAATGGTTTGTCAATTTTGTTTATTTTTTTCAAAAAACCAGCTCCTCGTTTGGCTGATTTTTTGTAATGTTTTTTTGGATTCAATCCTGTTGATTTCTTCTTTGATTTTAATTATTTCTCTTCTCTTACTAGATTTGGGTCTGGTTTGCTTTAGTTTTTTGAGATCCTTGAGTTGCATTGAAAGCTCATTTATTTGGTGCCTTTCCAATTTCTTGATGTAGGCACCTATTGCTATGAACTTTCCTCCTAACCCTGCTTTTGCTGATTTCCATAAGTTTTGATATGTTGTGTTGTTATCCTCATTTACTTCCAGAAAGTTTTTGATTTCTCTTTTTATTTCTTCTATGACCCGGTGTTCATTCAGGAGCATGTTGTTCAGTCTCCATGTGTTTGCATATGCTCTAGGGATTCCTGAGTTGCTAATTTCCAGCTTCATTCCACTGTGGTCTAAGAAGATGTATGGTATGATTTGAATTCTTTTGAATTTGCTGAGACTTGCTTTATGGCCTGGTATGTGGTCAGTCCTAGAGTAGGTTCCATGTACTCCTGAGAAGAATGTGTATTCTTCAAGTGTAGGATAAAAAGTTCTGTAGATATCTGTTAGATCCATTTGGGCTATAGTGTCGTTTAAATCTACTGTCTCCTTGTTGATCTTCTGTCTGGTCGATCTGTCTATTTCTGAGAGTGGAGTATTGAAGTCCCCCTGTTCCATTGTGTTGGAGTCTAAGTCTCCCTTTAAATCCCTTAACATATTTTTTAAATAAACCGGTGCCCTGTAATTAGGTGCATATACATTTATAATAGTTACATCTTCCTGTTGAATTGATCCCTTAATCATTATATAGTGCCCCTCTTTGTCTCTCTTAACAGTTTTTGTGTTAAAGTTTATTTTGTCTGATATTAAGATGGCTATGCCAGCTCTTTTTTGGTTTCTGTTGGCATGGATTATCTATATTCAAACTTTCACTTTCAGTCCGCATGCATCTTTGTTGGAAGGATTGTTTCTTGTAAGCAGCAAATAGATGGGTTTTGTTCCTTAATCCATTCAGCCAGTCCATGTTTTTTAACTGGAGAGTTGAGCCCATTAACGTTCAATGTGACTATTGATAACTAGTGACTTTGCCCTGCCATTTCCTAAAGATATTTCTAATATATGCTTTGAACTTCCTGTGACTTTTACCTTCTTTCATATTGATGGCCATGTTTCTGTGTTTCTGTGTGTAACTCATCTTTAATCGTCTTTTGCAGGGCTGGACAAGTGGCGACAAATTCTTTCAATTTCTGTTTGCTATGAAAGGTCTTTATTTCACCTTCATTCACAAATGAGAGCTTTGTAGGATATAATATTCTGGGCTGGCAGTTTTTTCTCTTAGTACCTGGGCTATATCTTGCCATTCCCTTCTAGCCTGTAGGGTTTCTGATGAGAAGTCTGCTGTGAGTCTAATTGGAGATCCTCTGAGAGTAATCTGACGTTTCTTTCTTGCACATTTTAGGATCTTTTCTTTATGTTTCACTGTGGTGAGTTTAATTACAACGAGTCGTGGTGAGGATCTCTTTTGGTCATGTTTATTAGGGATTCTATGAGCTTCCTGTACTTGGATGTCTCTGTCCTTCTCCAAACCCTGGAGAAATTCATTTCAATTTTTCATTTGTTTAACTCTTTGGAGGAACCAATAAGCCATTGACTAAAATGTAAATTAAAATATTTTGCCTAAAAATAATGAATAAGATACAAAATCAAGGAAACTGAAAGTTTTTGTTTGTTTTTAAACATTTATTTTATTTATTTGAAAGGTAGAATTAGAGAGAAACAGAGGGGGAGAGACACAGAGAGAGTTCTTCCATCTGCTGGCTCACTTCCCAAGTTGTCGAAGCGCTGGGCTGGGCCAGGCCAGAGCCAGGAAGCTGGGATCTTCTTTCAGGTCTCCCACCTGGATGCAGGGGCCCAGGCACTTGGGCCATCATCGACTGCCTTCCCCTGAGCATTAGCGGAGAGCTGGATTGGAAATGGAGCAGCCAGGACTCAAAACATCACCCTTATGGTATGCTGGTGCTGTAGGTGGTAGCCTAACATACTATGCCACAGTCCTGGCCATGGTTTCGTTTTATTTTAAAGATCAGTGAGACTGATTCACCTCCAGCTAGATTCAATAAGGAAAAGTAGAAAATACACAAATCACTAGTGCCAGAACTTAAAGAAGGAATATCCCTGCATATCCTATAGACATAAAAATAAAAAATAAGGGAATGTTAGAAACATTTTTACGTTGCCAGTTTTATGTCTGAGTAAATGGAAGAATTACTTGAAAGATACGAACTACCAAAGACCCACTAAAGAAAATACCTATTATTGTATATGTTAGAGATATTTATTTCGTTGCTTAAATTCAAAAACTTCTAAAAAATAAGTTCCTTTATCTGACTTTACTGGTAAATTCCTTTAAAATATTTAGGAAGAAATAATGTCTGTTCTATACAAACATGTTTTTCCTCATTTTATAAGAAGAATATACTGAAAGAAACTAGGTAAAAATCACTACCATGAAAGATAATTACAGACCAACAAAAACCAAATGTAAAAATCCTAAACAAGTATTATATAATTGAACATCAATATAATGGTAAGGTAATATATTGTGATCAAGTGGAGTTTATTCTGAAAATATAAGACTGATTCAACATTCAAAAATTTAATTTTGCAATTTGCTATGGCAGCAGAATAAAGAGAAAAAAATTATATGACAATATCAATGGTACATAAAAACCAGATGACAACATTCAACTGTAAGACACATTTGAAAGAACTGAAAGAAGACTTGAGTAAATGAAATCATAAACCATATTTACATAAGCAAAGGCTCAATGTTGGCAAAGCTAATTACTTCTGAATCTATCTATATATTTAATGTAATACCAGTAAAAGTCTCAATCAAAATCTTAACAGAAACATTTGCAAAATTCCTGAAGCTAACATTGAGATTTACATTGAAAGGCAAAGGAACTAGAATCACCAATTAGATTTTTTAATGAAAGGAACAAAGTTGATATGCTCATAATACCATATTTCAAGTGTTATTATAAATATATATCTAATTAAGTATATCAATGGACTAGGCTAGAGAAAATCAGCAATAGACCCACATGTATGTCAATTAATTTTTTTTTACAAAGGTATTAAGGCAATTTAATGGAGAAAGTTGGCCTTTCAACATGTGTGATTCTGCAATAAATGGATATTAAAATCCTAAAAGTAGGTGATCTTTGATCTTAGATTAGGCATCATTTCTTAGATGATAGAAAAAAAGCACAGCCCATAAATGAAAAATACCGATTAAATTTCATCAAAATTAAAAAAAACCTGTTCCTTTAAAAATTTATTTCAAGTTTTAATTATTTTTTAACAGACTCAATGTGCTTTGTAGTCAATTCCAAGAACATAATGATGATGCTGTTGAAAGACTGAGAAGACAAGCCAAGGTCTTGGAGATAATGAGTGCAAAACACATATCTGATAAAGCACTTGCATTCAAAATAAAGAAATTTTATAACTCAATAATAAGGAAACAATGCAATATTATGTGAGCAAAAGATGTAAGAAGTTATTGGAACTCTCATAAATTACTGATGAGAATGTAAAATAGTACAACTACTTTGGAAAACACTTTGACAATTTTCTATAAAGTTAAACAGATATTTTCTATATAACATAGTAGTCCCACTCCTATATATTTAGCAAAGAGAAATGAAACTTATGTTATATAAAATCTGGATGTTAATGTTTACTACAGGTTTATTCCTGATGATTAAAAAAGTGGGAAAAATGCGAACACCTTTTAACTGTGAATAGTTATCAATCAGTTGTACATTCATTCAAAAAACTGACGTATGCAACAACATGAGCATATCTCACATACTTTAAATGAAATGAAAGAAACTTCACTCAAAGGAATATATTACTTTGCTATTCTGGAGTAGGCAAAAGTATTGGAATAGAAAACATTGCTTGCCAGCAGTTGGGTGAAGAGGAAAAGTATCTAAAAAGAGTACGAGGCAATTTGCGGGGAGGGGTGATGGAACTGCAATTGTCAAATCTTGTGAAAGTATACACTAAAAGGACTAGATGTTACAGTATGTAAATTACATCTCAATAAATCTGCCTCTCCTTCCGAAATTGGAGAGTGTGCATGTAAAGTCAAATGTTTCATATGAATCAGGAAGATATCAGATAATGTTTAAAACTGATTAATCAGTAACATTAGCGTATTTTTAGTGTAACTGCCCTAAGATAGGATGGTATATCTTAAAGAATAACAAGAAAATAGTTAAAAGTGTGTGTCTCATGGAAGTAAGACTGCCTTGATGTGGCCATTTTAATTCTTCCTATACTTTTTTTTTGTGTGTGTGCATTTATTAAAAAAATTCAAACATTTTAACAATATTTTATTTAGTTTTTGAGATAACTTTTTTAAAATTTATTTATTTATTTGAAAGCAAGAGTTATAGAGAGGTAGAGGCAGAGAGAGAGAGAGAGAGAGAGAGAGAGAGGTCTTCCATCCACTGGGTCACTCCCCAGATGGCCGAGCTGCACCCATCTGAAGCCAGGAGCCAGGAGCTTCTTCCGGGTCTCCTACTGGGTGCAGCCTTAGCCTGCTACACCACAGCGCTGACCTTCATATTAAATTTCTTTTTGCATGTATCATCTTCATTCTGTAAAATCCCATGAAGTAGATATAAATAAAATCAAATTAGGATTAATTAGGTTATGTTGAAGTCATGAATATGGGATAGTGACTCATAGCACAGGAACTTCAGTTGAGGGATATTGTTCCTACATAGATAAAGCATGTAATAAATGCAACTTTGCTCACCTGCTTTTTTAGGTGACAACATTTGGTTCAACTTGAAAAGGCCATTTATCACCTACTTTTGGGCTACTTGAGTTCCTTTTCTCGGTTTACTACAGTGTTAAGCTTGCTTGTAGAGAATTTTGCTTGCCTCTGCAATCTCTACACAGGCTCATTAATGTGTTAGCAAACCTCATCTTGCTGAGTCAGTTCAGAGGTACCCCTTGTTCAGTACATTAGCATGCACATAGTGGGCAGTCAGCATTTTCTTGATTAATCTTCTACAGTCAAGGAAAGTCACTATGTCTGTTCCAACCCTCTCCCAAGAGAGTTTAAAATGAGAGAAGTTATGGGGAGCTCATCTGGCTAGGCCAGTCTGTTGATCTGGGTCCCCTGTAGAGATCCACTACGTTTCTATATAGAATGGGAATCACTTGGTTATCATCACATATATGAATTTCAGGGACAGCCCTGCTTTTCAGCATGCTGGCTTATTTTCAGTCCACGATTTTCAGATTCTTGTCTCTGATGAGGGAGACCTGGTTTGAGTACCAGGCTTCAGCTAGCCCAGCCCAAATCCTGCAGCCTCCCATTGTGGGTGTTGGGGGAGTGACCCAGTGGATATGAGCACTCTCTCATGTTATCTCTCTCTCTCTCTCTTTCTGCCTCTCAAATAATAAAATGAATAAACAAAGGTCTTGGAAGATTGTTGAATGAAGATTTGTCTATGATAACCATTCTCTGTGAACTAAATAGTTTGACAGAGCAAGAAATGAGTTTAATAAAATAATAATATTCATTCCTGATTATATCATTATTATGTATTCATTCTAGAAAATAAGAGGAACTATTGAGAAATGTAGAACTCATCTTAAGTTCCACTCCTCAGAGGGAGCCACTATTAATAATCTGGTGTATTTCCTTCTAATCTTTATTCCAAAACATACATATATATATATATGCATATATATAAAAAATGAAATCATATCCTGTTTGTTTTATGATTCTACTTTTCATGTAATATATAGAGTGACAAAGTTCCATACTAAATACTTCTAAAAAGTAACACATTAGGTAATCATATATATTGTCAGATTTTATTTAAGTATTTTGATATCGGTACTGTTAACCTATTTCTGTTTTTTACCTTTCTGGGTCATAACTTCGCAATGAGTTTCTATATAAACTGTGGTTTTTTCATCTAAAGGAGCAGAAAAACAATCACAAAGATTGTAAATATTTTTGGACACATATTTTATATTACTCTCTTTTTTAAAAAGATTATTTATTTGAAATAATTAAATACATAAGCCAGGACTGAAGAACTCCAACCAGGTGCAGGGGTCAAAGCACTTAGTCTATCTGCTGTTGCTTTCCCAGATGCATTAGCAGGGAAGTGGATGGAAAGTAGCAGCCGGAACCTGACCCTGCCCTCTGATATGGGATCTGGCATTGCAGGTAGGATCTTAACCCACTGCCCCACAATGCTGACCTTACATTTTTCTCTTGGAAGTTTTTACTGGGAGCAGGCATTTAACATAGTGGTTAGGATGTCTGCAGCCCATATAAGTACCTGAGTTTGTCTCCCCCTGCAGCTTCTGACTCCAGCTCCCTGTTAATGTGAACCCTGGCGTGCACTGGTAATGGCTCAAGTAATTAGATCCGTGCCACGCATGTTGGAGACTTGGATAGAGTTCCCTGTTCCAGATTTTAGTCCCAGCCCAGCCTTGACTATTGCAGGCATTTGGGCAGTGAACCAGTAGGTGGGGGCTCTTTCTATCTGGCTGGCACTGCCCTCCTGCCTTTCTGCCCTTACCTCTCTCCCTTTCTCCCTCTCTCTATCCCTCCTTCCCTCCCTCTATCCCTCCTTCCCTCTTTTCATCTCTTTTCTCCCTCTCCAACCTCCATTTCCCTCTCAATTAAGAAATATTTACTACTTTGTACCAGTTGGTACTCTACTGTGCATGGAAATGTGATTTCATCCATTGCCCTCACAACACTTCTGGGTGGTATATAAAATCATTTCCAATTTGGCAAATGAAAATGATGTCTTTGTATGTGTTAGTTTTCTGTTTTGATTATTAGTGTGATTAACCTTTTCATATTTATAGTTTTTTTCTCTGTTCTACCACTTTGTTCATTTTTTCTATTGAAATATTTGTCAGAGTCAAGAAATAATTGATTAAGAAAGGAAAGGGACAGGCAGGTAGGTGCCTCAGGCACCTAAGCACGCAGGCACAGGTGGCCGCCATCTTCAGCCTTACCTGTTACTCCGCATCCCGTAGTGCGCAGCTCTCATACAAATAATCTGCAGTCCTGACAGTATCCCCAGCCGTGGCAGACTAAATAAAGAGGATTGTGACACTGACTCTAAACGCGGCCACGTTTGCATCCCCAGCCCGGAAAAAAAAAAAAAAAAGAAAAAAATATTATTTTAGTAACCGATATGAGAGTTAATATTACAGATACTTATATCCTTTGATTATACTCAGATGCCAATTTTCTTCTCTTTGGCAAAAATTTCAGTGTTGGAGCTGCTGATTTCGTCATCTTAGTGTGGCAGCATCCCTACCAAGCAAAAAGCTAATCAAACCAGGAAGAGTTGTCAGAACCCTGAAAGTAATTTATAAGGAGTGTGGTTTGGACCTTGAATGCTGTGGATTGCTTAGAACATGTAATAGCTGGAGCTTAATTTTTATCTTTTAAAAATCTGTAGTTTGCTAAAAGTATTATCTAGAATATCTACTTCAATCTTCATAACAACTCTGTAAAGTAGGAACTATTATCCCTGCTTCATCACTACGCACATGTATTGGGAGAACTGTAGTAACCTCTCAGGCCATACAGCTGGTCTAGGAGTGGCCAGGATTTCAACTACTTTTTTTTTTTTTTTTTACTACCTCTTGCTGAATTGCAGCAATTTTAAACTCGGATGAACACAGCTAAAAGATAAGGTTCTTGCTTGTTTCTTTGTTACAGTTTGTTGTTTTGCTTTATGCTGGCTTATCACAAAAGGAAGCAGCTAAACTCAGGGTTGAACTTCTTTAGACTTTGCTTTTGTTCTGGTGAATATGAGTTCTTTGGGAGTTCTCAGAAGCCTTCCAATTCTTTTATTTATTCACTTTCATGTCTTGAACTATATTTGTCTAGCTGCATAAAAGAGGGCAGCAGCCATTCTGTTCAAGAATGCTTTGATAGAGAAAAGGAAATGGGAGAAAAGGAGAAGCCATGGGACCTACCTCCTAATGATAACCCCTAGAAGTCTGAGAGTTACACATATTTTAAAATATTTGGATTTAAAAATTTCATCTCCCAGTCATCAGCTCCCATTCCCACTCATCTTTGAAGAGAAGCAGGCAGGTGACACTGCATTGTTTTGCTTTGGGCAATATTGAGCTCTTCATGCCATCAAGCCAAGCCTTTGAGCCTTGGCATCAGTGTTGGAAAGAGACATGGTTGGAATCAGTCACTAAACAAACGAAAAATTTTCCTTTTGAAACAGTTGGCCTCCTCTTCCTCTTTCAAATCCTAACTTGACGCTTTATTTTTTTTAATTTATTCTTAAGGAATACAAATTTTATAAGTACAACTTTAGGAATATAGTTATTCTTCCCACCATAGCAGCTCTCCCTCCCTAACTTCCATCCCTCCTCCTTCCCTCTCCCCTTGCCAGTCCCATTCTCCATTAAGATTCATTTTCAATGAACCCTGTACACAAAAGACCAACTCTATGCTAAGTAAAGATTGCAACAATTTTTGAGCTATATTAGCTTGTTACTTTTCAGTTTCCTTTTATTCCTAGAATGAAAGTTGTTTATTCTTTACCGTATCTGATCATATAAATGTATAACTGTGGAGTGTGATAAAAATTTCAGACAAGTAAACCCTGGAAAACTCTTGGGACTTGAACTTTCAGTTTGGTTTATTACTCTTATTCTAAACATTCTTTCATTGAGAAAGATCTGAACTTCCCTGTGCATTCTTTTTATT
Organism: Lepus europaeus; assembly: GCF_033115175.1. Classification (NCBI taxonomy): domain Eukaryota; kingdom Metazoa; phylum Chordata; class Mammalia; order Lagomorpha; family Leporidae; genus Lepus; species Lepus europaeus. Next base: position 99,670,823 of record NC_084827.1, on the reverse strand, counting down.
CCTCTGTTGTACTAATTACTGGTTTTTACTTCTTTCTTCACTGATTTTTAAAAATTACTTCCATTAAACATAACTGAGCTTTTCTAGCTTTTAAAACCTTAATGTTTTGGCTGGCACCATGGCTCAACAGGCTAATCCTCCGCCTGCGGCGCCGGCACACCGGGTTCTAGTCCCGGTCGGGGCACCGATCCTGTCCCTGTTGCCCCTCTTCCAGGCCAGCTCTCTGCTGTGGCCAGGGAGTGCAGTGGAGGATGGCCCAAGTGCTTGGGCCCTGCACCCCATGGGAGACCAGGAGAAGCACCTGGCTCCTGCCATCGGAACAGCGCGGTGCGCCGGCCGCAGCGCGCCTACCGCGGCGGCCATTGGAGGGTGAACCAACGGCAAAAGGAAGACCTTTCTCTCTGTCTCTCTCTCACTGTCCACTCTGCCTGTCAAAAATAAAAAAAAATAAATAAGTAAATAAAAAAAAAAAAAGAAAGAAATTACCTAATTCGGCCGGCGCCATGGCTTAACAGGCTAATCCTCTGCCTTGTGGCGCCGGCACACCGGCTTCTAGTCCCGGTTGGGGCGCCGGATTCTATCCTGGTTGCCCCTCTTCCAGGCCAGCTCTCTGCTATGGCCCGGGAAGGCAGTGGAGGATGGCCCAAGTGCTTGGGCCGTGCACCCGCATGGGAGACCAGGAGAAGCACCTGGCTCCTGGCTTCGGATCAGCGAGATGCGCTGGCCGCAGCGGCCATTGGAGGGTGAACCAACGGCAAAAAGGAAGACCTTTCTCTCTGTCTCTCTCTCTCACTATCCACTCTGCCTGTCAAAAAAAAAAAAAAAAAAAAAAAAAAAAAAGAAATTACCTAATTCGATAACTTCTTGGAAAGTCCATTTGACACAAGCCTCAAAGAATATGTTAGCAGAACTAGGATTAGAGCCCCAGGCCTCCTAACTTGGCCTTGGGCTGGATCAGGATGCCTATGCGGCTGTCTTTTTTACACAGGTTCCCTTTTCCCTGAAGCAGAGTAGCAATCCCTGCTCATCCCTATAAGATGTTGCTGGAAGTTGTATCCTTCAGGAGGTAGTTATAAAATGGTAATCAATTTTCAGGGGAACAGTGTTCAGATTGTATGATGTATTCCAGATCTAGAGGTTATCATCAAATAGATCAAATTTGTTGAACAAGGTATTAAACATGGGCCGGTAATTCATTTTAAAATGTAAAACCTCTAGGTTCTGTAACATAGGCCTAAATGCATGTGCTGATGAAATACAATGTTAAGGTCTGTGCCCCAGTTCTGATGGAGGCATTGCCAGATGAATTTCTGGTAGATGAACATCTGCCTGGGTTGAGCCAACTGAGCCAGGAAAACCAGCAACCTTGTCTCCTGAGCAAAGAATTCCTGTGTTAGACACCTGATGCCACTAGTAGCTTTCAGTGAAGTTTAGAGTGAGTGGCTATTACTATTCAGCCTTTTTTTTTTCAGTTTTACAGAATATTCTATATTGACTGTAATAGTGCTATAGAAGATTACCACTTCAATTTGAGATAGCTTTCCTATGTGGAGTGTGGCCATTGATTGTGAACAAAACATGGGTTGGAACAAAAGCAGGTTGGGCACTCAAGTTTCACCCTCTGATGCAGTCAATCATAGATTCTCAATTTATTTAGAAAAGGACACAGAAATGTAACATCACAAAATACAATTATGTTTTTCAACATTTTGAAATTTTAAAAAGATATCTTTTATTTTTTTCAAGTCAGTCCTTAATTCTGAAATCCACAGGTATATCTTTCCTTACTTGATTATGTTGTAATAATACCCTTCCTGCCTGCCTGCTGTTCTCCCTCCCTTCTCCTCTTCTTTCATACTGTCTGTTCTTTCATGTGAGCTTTAATGTTTAATTTTTGAAATTAACATTGTTTTTAATTGCCATACTTATGGGGTGCACTGTGATGTTTGGTATTCTGGATACCATGTAGAATAAATAAAACAAGCTGATTAACTTGTTTTTTGAAATGATGGTCACAGAGGGTGCTTTATCATTGTGGTTTTTTTTTTTTTTTTAAAAAAAAGCTTTGTTTAATTATTTGAAAGCCAGAGTGACAGAGAGAGGGAGGGAAAGATCTTTTATCTGCTGGTTCACTTCCCAAATGGCAGAAATGTCCGAGGCTGGGCCAGGCTGAAGCCAGGAGCCAGGATCTTCTGGTGGCAGGGATCCAAGCACTTGGACCTCCTTTTGGCTTTTTTCTCAGGCACATTAGCTGGGAGCTGGATCAGAAGTGGCACAGCTAGGACCTGAATAGGTGCCCATATGGGATGCTGGCGTTTCAGGCAGTGGCTTAACCTGCTGTGCCACAATGCTGGCCCCTTTACTGTCGATTTTTTTTTATTTGATAGATAGAGTTAGACAGTGAGAGAAGAGACAGAGAGAAAGGTCTTCCTTCTGTTGGTTCACCCCCCAAATGGCTGCTATGACCGGAGCTGCGCCGATCTGAAGCCAGGAGCCAGTTGCTTCCTCCTGGTCTCCCATGCGGGTGCAGGGGCCCAAGCACTTGAGCCATCCTCCACTGCCTTCCTGGGCCACAGCAGAGAGATGGACTGGAAGAGGAGCAACCGAGACTAGAACCCAGCGCCCATGTGGGATGGCGGCGCTGCAGGCAGAGGATTAACCAAGTGAGCCACGGTGCTGGCCCCTAATGTTGATTTTTAATGTTCTTCCTTGGCAAGACAAAACTTTGTTGTAACCCTTAGATGACTCCGCAGAATATTTTTGAAATTTTGCTTGTCAAGGAAACCCCTACATCTGGTTACTAGCACTATCAGGTATGATTTTATGTAACCGTAAGTATAATAGCTGCTTAGAGTCTATTGATTATGTTTTTTTAGAGAATTTATTTTATGTGTTTGAAGGGCACAGTGACAGAGAGAGACCTTCCATCTCCTTGGTTCACTCCCCAAATGGCTGCAACAGCGAGGCCTAGGCAAGGCCAAAACCAGGAGCCAGGGACTCCATCTGGGTCTCCCACATGGGCAGCTGGGGCTTGCAAGTACTTGGGCTATCTTGTGCTACTTCTGCTACTTTCTCAGGTGAATTTGCAGGGAGCTAGATGGAGGACTTGAATTGGTGCTGTTATATAGGATGCCAGCATCGCAGGCAGTGCCCTAACCTGCTGCATTACAACAGTGGCCTGGTCCTGTTGAATATGAACCTAAATGAATTTTTAAATAAGTATTAAGGACTTAATTACTGATTTATATATATATATATATATATATATGTATATATGATGGTTGGAATAAAATACATATATATATATATATATATGTATATATTGAATGGTTGGAATCTTTCAGTGCAAACAAGTAATCTCCCAGGCTGGGACGGAGATCTTCAAGGGCCTTAAGCAAAATGAGGGCCATTTTGCCAAACGAAAAAGGACATTCAAAGTGTCATTGCTGCTGTTCGTTTGTAGACAATACATTTTATTCTGAAATTTTCAATGACAGCAAATCGAAGGAGTCAAAACTTTTGTTTATTTGAAGGAGGCACGAGCTTTAAAAATGGTAGAGCAGTCTGATCTGGGTGAGGTCATTGTGTAAAAAGTAGCTGGCACCCTATCCCTGCTGCCACTAGGTGGTACCCGGGTGCACCCGGAGGCGCTCGCCAGAGCACTTGGGACTTCAAGTTGCGCTACAACCCCACCCCCTACCCCCTGCAGGTGGCGAAGCCCAGCCAGCAGCTGTGGCGGTCCAGAGTTCACTCACACCAAAGCCAGGCTGGAAGCCTGCCTGGGCGGCAAGGTGACCCCAGGGAGGGTCCGCAAAACGGAGAGGAGGCGGAAGTCCCCTCCGCTGTTACGGGGAGGGCTCAGAGTCCCAGCTCCAAGTGCAGCGAAGGCACAACACAGGGGTCCTCCGGACAGGGCACTCCTGAGGCTCCTTGTGGTGAGCTGGTGGTGGGGAAGGAGCTGGCGCGGGGGAGGGGGGGGGGCAGGTTACTGACTATTTCCACACGGCAGCTAGTAGAGGACTGCTGAGAAGGTGGGCTTGGGCTGGGACCATGAAGGACCTGGCTGCTCAGAACAGGTGTGCGCCTCGCGACTCACCTCAAAGATGCCTGCCACCCCCATGCTCTCCTCATCTCCTAAAGCTGTGCCCTCTGTGTCCCAAGGCGTCCTGTATACCCTGGTTCTGTTTACCACACTGTTCTAACATCCTTTAACCTACAGGGCAGAGTTCCTTGAAGGCTTGCCTTTCCTTGCCCCGCCCTGCCTCCCTTCCTTAATTCTTATCCCAGTATTTGGCATGCAGTAAAATACTTTAAGTAATGATTAAAAGAACCTTTTAGTTTCTGTAGACCTACAGTAAAATCCTTCATTTACCACCCGTTGAAGAGATCTGTGCATTATTCATTATATACAAATTCAATGCAAATTTAGGCGGTAAAGTGTCTAAAAGCCATTAAATAATATACGGGAAGAATAATATTGACTATTTAGGAAGTATCTGATGGGTATTTGCGAAGTTTAAGACACAGGAAAAAGTTGTGGAGAAATTGTTACCATTATATCTATCATATCACTAAGGTTTTAATGAGACCATCACTATAAATATCTGTATGTAAAATTCCATAGAGAAATATTTGGAGAGGCTGTTAACAGTAGTGGTTTTTGTGATGTGAAATCAGCGTGTTTCATTTTACTTCCTGCTTTGTGTTCTCTTTATTGTCTGATGACTTTTTCATAAAGGGCAAATACCATTTTTCCTTGAAAAACAGCATAGATAATATGTTATGAAAAAGCCAATCCACATGAATGTGGGACAAGTTATATGTAACCCAAGTGGCAAAGAATTTCTAAGTTTACTTCATTAAAAAAATTCTTAAAAAAAAGAGTTTATAGAATTTGTACCATACTGTACTTTAAGATTCAACTAAGGGACAAAAATTCATTTGAGGAGGAAGTCCATATGGAATATTTTTGGAAAAAAGTTCAACTCCATTAGTAAGGAAATACAAATTAAAATCAGATACAAATTTTATTTGCCATATTACTAAGATTTAAATGAGAATATCGAATACTGAGAAGTGTATTGTTAAATGGATACCTTCTAACAGTGCCAACAGATCTCAATTAGCACAACTTTTCTGTAAATTTGGTAGACAATATCAAAGGTGGTTTAATTCCATTTTTGAGAATATAGTTAGGAAATGAAATTTACATAAGGATTAATCCATAATCACTGCAGCATTATTTAACTGCAAAAACTGAAGTGCCTAAATATAAGAAAATGCTATATATTGTCCCTTTACATTGATGATGGGTTTATAAATTACACTAGATGATTTTAAAGCAGATATTATAAAGTTCATGATTGAATGCCAAAAGAGCAGAAAAGCAGATTTTAAAATTGTGTTTATGAGTTGAGTTCAACTATGAAAAACACATATAGAAAAGACTGGAAGAGAATGTACTCACAATAAGAATTGTTGTAGGGCTGTGAGTCTTTCTTGTGTTTGGCCATTTCATATTATTCTTTACTGAGACATATAGCTTCAGTTTTCTACCATTATTAATTCATTACATCTTTATTGGATTTTTATTACACTGTCACACCCTATTCTAGGTGTTATGGGTATGATGGTAGATATAACAGGGTACATCCCTAACTTCATAAAGTTTTCATTCTAGTGGGGCTAATTCAATAAATAAGTTAATTACAAATTGTGCTAACTGCCAGGAAGGATGGGGAGCAGGTTCTTGATCAAGGAACATCAACAACGATTTCTTTGTAGCAGTGGCTTCTGAGCTGAGACCTGAAGAATTAGAAGGAAAAGGTGAGTACTGTAAGCCAAGGGGATTGGAGCAAGGGCTGTGAGGTGGGTCAGAAGTTGCTACAGTGGTGGTTTAGAAGGGAGACCTGTAGTCTGGAGGGCTGAGTTATTAGTGATAAGATCAGAGGTGGGGAAAGTTCAGACTATTAGACTATTGGGTTATGATAATGATTATGGATTTTGCTTTATTCTAAATGTAGTTGGTGTCCATTGAGAATGTCTGTTCTTGTAAGCGAAGATAATAAGAAGATAATAGATTTAAAATCCCCAATACTGAGGGAGGAGTTTGATGAGGAAATATTCAGTCTTCCAGTATAAAAACATATATAACAATAAGAAAGAATTGCATATAAATTATGTTATTAATATTAGACATTGTATACAAACATGTAGGGCATGTGTCAGAGGAACTGTGTCCATGATTAGGAATACTCTTTTCTTTGCTTTAATACATTCAAATAGCAGATTGCGGGTAGGAACTTTTTCTTCCTTAAATGGCTACAAAGCCTAAATTTGCCTGGGAGATTCCAGGAAGTCAATATCTTCTCCAAGGAAACAAGGATTTAGGATAGGAGATACTGCGCTGTAAACAAAAGCAGTTATCACATAACTGGCAGCCTGTTGCCCACTGAGGTGAAGACTTCCAAAGGCAGGAAGGAGAAATCGTCTGCCCACAAGTAACCCTTCTGTATTGTGATCCTTCCAAAGGAATATTTTAGGAGAATCTGCACAGATGATTTTGTTGTCAACCATTACAGATTTTGTTGGTTTATAGAATTTGTACCACAGTGCAGGAGCTTAGTGGTTAACAGTATTAATAGTATTCCTGGAAGAATGAACCTTTAAGTTAATAACTATGTTAATAAGCAAACAGATAATTTTAATTAATGCTACAGGTCAGATGCTTATGCTAAGCATTGGACAACAGATATTTTTGCGTCTAGATCCCAAATATGAGTAACCTAAGTAACATGAAATTAACTTACTGAAAATAGTATCTAATTAAAAAGCAATCAATATTTACCAAGCAAGTATCTGGCTTTTTAATACAAATAGGGTACACATGAAAATTGATAACTTTTATTCTTTTTTATAGCCTGATGATTTTTACATTTCTGGACACCAAAGTATGCTAACCAACACATGCAGATACACATGGAACGTTATTTTCTGGTTGATTAGGAATGCGCACATCCTTTGGTGGATGTGGGTAACAGATGTCTTGTGGGTAACAGATGTCTTGGCTTTTACAGACTAATTGGCAAAAAAAGGGAAAGGGGGATAATTAAAGGGGTGGGAGGAGACACAAGAAAAGTGCAGTCTCCTTTGTACAGAAAAATCTAATAGTCCTCCTTATTCTGGGTAATTGCCTCCCTTTTGAACTTCATTTGCTCTCCTTTCCATATGACTCAAACTCATTGTAATGGGAAGGTATAAAATAAAGAAACATAAGGCGGGCTACTGTCTAACAACCAGGTTTATCATGAACTATTCCAGTGTAATTGACTTAAGACTCAAGTTTTTTTTTTCTTCAAAATATGAAAGCATAAATCTAATCACATAGCAACGTATATTTTAATTGACACCCTAAAGATTCTATATTGAGGATGGTTGATGTGCATGTAGCTTAATTATATACCAAATGAGACTATATAGTGGACTGGTGGGAAATGAAAAATGAGGGCCTGAGTATGTTGTATGTTACTTATACATCTTGGGTATTGTTTAGTTTCCAGTTTGTTCTTAGTCAGTGCTATCCTACTGCCAATTGACCTGGGATAAATGAGAACATTTAGCAGGTGTGTAAAGCCATTATCATTAACACATCCTCAATTATGTCAGTGCTTTCCATTGTGCAAGATTTAATGTAGGTGTCATTTTTATGTATTCACTGTATCACCTGGGTCATTATTATTCTTCTGATTTGTATCTTTCATTTTAAACTAACGAAAAATTTTATAACCTGTTAAACATTCAGTGAGAATCCACATTACTCCTTGATAAGAAGTATTATATATTCGTTTTTCCAAGCAGTCAGTAGTGCTTCAGTGAGAAAATATCAGGTTGGGTACTTAGAGTCTTACTTAGTACAGAATTTAGATAAGCTAAATGGTGAGATTATTTATTCTAAATGGAAAGCACAGGATATTGATTTTATTTGACAGCTGTCTCCTCAGAAATTATGTAGAGAGACTTTATTTTAGAAACATATCAACTGGCTTTAAAGGTTATCAGAAAAATACAGGTCAAAATCTCAATCATCAGTTGTTTCTTCCTTGCTAATTTCTTATGAATGCTTTAGAATTTTGTTTATAATTTCTAGACATTTTTTGGGGTGGGAGAGTGGTTTTAATACTATCATTGTTTTAATGGTGTTGTTGCTAGTCAACAAACAACATTGCTTGTGTAGTCTAGAGACTCACATTAAGTCAGTCACTGGATCTTTTTGAACCTTGTTTCACTGTCCATAATATGGAAATGGTGATAGCTAACTCTCACAATGGAGCTGGGGATTATGTGCCCTAATGACTGCACATGAAGTTAACATGTGCCTAATTGTTGGGTACTTTATGGTTGCCTTCACTCAGTAAGTCCATATTCCTTAGTAAGATGTTCTGATTTCCTGGCTGGGCTTATTATGGAAACAGAAAATTCAAGGAGGTGCTGATGACCAGTCCAGGATCAAACGATTTAATAATATGAGTAAGGAGTTACACTTCTTCCCACCTCTGGGCCCATGAAATATGAAGGTGAAGAATAACGACAGTGAGGCAGGTTTCTTAATTGTTAAAGGGTTTTCCACATTTTAGTTGTAGATTTCCAAAAGTTCCAAATTTATAGAGGGAAAAAGGTTATTTTTATATAAAATTTTATGACTTTTGGGCCCACTACCCTTACTCTCATTTCCCATTTCAAGGAAAAATTGAGGCTTTGTAAGATGAACTATTTTCTCCAAAGGCAATCAGTAAGTTAGTGACATAGCTAGGTGCAAAACCATTGTCTTCTCCTAAATTCTCTGTCTGGACAATTGCAAGACATTGGATTGCAGTGGATGTAACCTGGGCCATTGAAAGAATGAGAGCAGTCAGCTCATGCTTGGCAAGCAGAAAGATTTTTTTTTTTTTTTTATGGCTTTAAAAGTTTTCTACACTACAGTTCGTCCAGCTGTTCTTTTATGTGTAACAAGTATGTTTCAATTGTTTACATAAGGCAATAGCTTTACTTTCTTCAATAATAAAAAGATGGTTGCTAATTTTTATATTTTATTCTTATGAGCGAGAAATTGTCTTTATATAGATTAATTTATTCTCAGCAACAATATTATAAGCAGGCATATTGATCTTCTTACCTTTCATAGAAGGAAGTGTAGGCACAGAGGGATTAAGTAAGTCTAAGATTACAAGGGTAGCATAACCAAGATTTGAAGCCCTAATCAGATTAGAATTTGAAAACTATTAGAAGGATTCTATTGTCAGAAGACACCCGAGTATCACTATATTAGCTCTACTTTATACAAGCAAAGTACCTTAGAACATTTTCTAAATCACTAGATTTTATATATCTACCTATGAATCCCAATCAGCTAGAACCTACATTCTACTTTAGTGCATAAATAATGATAAAACATTATGTTTATTTATGTTAACCACAACTGGAATACATAGAGTGAACAATTATGCTAGGTCTAGCATTGCTAATAAGATTATAATTTGTTTTAGGATTTTGTTTCACTTAGAACATATAAATACAAATGTTTATAAGAATATTATTTGACCAGTCAAAAGATTGAGATGAGAGTAATTTCCATGTGATTAATATAAAATTTATTCTTTCTTACATTCCAGTTGTATAGAACTATTATCCATTGTATTCCCATACTAGTATTTGAAATTGAGAAAGAGTTGCTATTTCCAGATCAACTATTTTAGAGGTATAAAACCAGCTATAAATTGAATAATTAGCAATTTAAAGTCTAATTTTAGTAATAATGATTCATAAAGCCTTGGATATTTAGATAACTGGGGGACAGTGATGATTTAATTAAAAGTTTGTTAAAGTAATAGAGTGAAACTTTATTTTTTATTATATTATTTAGAAATCATATATTAAATAAAATTTGAATTACAACCACTGGACTCTTAATCCTGACAAATATTTTACATCAAAGCAAAAGAAAAGAGTGTCACTTTAATAAGTGGGTTGGGTTTCTGCCCAGAGTGTCATGTTGTGTGTGTGTGTGTGTGCAGTATGTGGAAAATGTTCAGAGATTTTTGGAAGTGAACAGATTAATGAAGTCTAACTTTTAAAGTTTTCTTGGTATAGATATATTAAATTCTGTTTTTTATATGCTTTACTTTATGGCACATATAAAGCCACTAAAGGAAATTTCCTGAAGGTCATAGTCTATGTTCAAATGATTCTCATTCTAAGATATGTTTCTTAGCAAACAGGGGGAAGAATAATGGCTCATCAATATCTTAAAGATACTATACCAATAACAATAATATTTTAAAGCATCACAGAATATAGAGAACCAAAACTATTTTTAGAACTATAAATTTCTATAGTTATTTTTTGTGCTTAGCACATCTTCTTAAAAGTTTAAAAGGAAAAGGCAAATGAACAAAATACACTGAATTGTTTAGCTATGTAGCTACCATAACCACTGTGAGGTTCCACAAATGATGTTGGACAGCTCCCCTTGGTTGCTGTGATATGGTATCTTCCTATCTCATAGCTATTATTGATTTGGGATTGAAATTAAGAAGGAGGGTATGTAGTGTATAAATGAGAAAATATTTTAAAATATAGTAGCAATTGGATGAATTCATTAAAGGACCAGTAATTGTGGATAATAATTGGGAAACATATTTAGTAAAAGGAAACATGACAGAGAGGAAGTAACATCACTAACATGTGTTTATTGAATATTGTTTATTTAAGTTCTTCTTTAATTTTCATTGATTTAATTCAACTCTGAAGTATTATGCAATATATTTGTATCCCATCTTTTGTATATTAAAGCCTTTTTACCTTACTGTTTCCAGGATTGAAGTGTGTGTGTCTTTTGTGTGACTCTTCAAACTTTACCTGCCAAACAGAAGGAGCATGTTGGGCATCAGTCATGCTAACCAATGGAAAAGAACAGGTGATCAAGTCCTGTGTATCCCTCCCAGAATTAAATGCTCAAGTCTTCTGCCATAGTTCCAACAATGTTACCAAAACTGAGTGCTGCTTCACAGATTTTTGCAACAATATAACACTGCACCTTCCAAAAGGTAAGGGATTTATCTTTGTTCCTTCCAAGTTTAATTTTATTCTTGGGAAACTCCAAGCATGGTAGAAATCAAACTCTCTTATGTTTCTTTAAATAAAAAAATCTGTTTTACAATTCTCTTTTTGTTTTAGACTAGTAAAATTTTTTAGAGTCTAGCTGAGGTTGATATTTTTTTTTTTAAAATGCACCTCTGTCTAAATATTGATGACAACTTACAATTTTTGGAGAGACGTGTTCATGTGAATTATATTTTTTGAAATGACTAATGACTTCTTATAAAATGTAAACTTATATGGATTATTTTAAAGGAAATATATACATTCACACATATAAAGAAATAAAGGGCAAAACTAAACACAGTAGATTGCCATTTATATGTGGATGTAATATTTTTTCTATGAATACTTTCTTCATATCTTCTTTATCTACCCACAATCAGTGAGAGCACTCATAAGCAGAAAGACAGAGCTAAAATAGAATTTGACTCTTCATTATCATTCAGCTATATTCCTGCCTTTAGCCCAATTTCATGGTGCCTTATTTATCCCAATGTGTAAGAAACAGAAAAAAAAAAAAGACAGAAAATTCCAATCTGGTTTTTATCAGCAAACAGGAATCTAAAAGTTTGGGAGACAGTAGGGGCATGTAATTCAGAATTAAAAGCTAATTTATGATATGAAAATGTACCTGCTGGTAAATTTTATTTAACATTTTATAGTAACAATGTAACACTTACTTATGCATTAATATCTATAGACAGTTATGTACTTAATTTCAAATTAACATTTGAAATACTGTTATCCAATTTCAGGCATTCATATGAGTGTGTTACTCTGTTAATACTATACCATTCTAGTAATTTTTATCTATTTTTTAAATAAATTAACCCCTTGGGCTGGCTTTGTGATGTAGTAGGTTAATCCTCTGCCTGCAGCACCGGCATCCCATATGGACGCTGGTTCTAGTCCTGGCTGCTCCTCTTCCAACCCAGCTCTATGCTATGGCCTAGGAAAGCAGTAGAAGATGGCCCAAGTGTTTGGGCTCCTGTAGCTACATAGGAGATGGGGAAGAAGCACCTGGCTTTGGATTGGTGCAGCTCTGGTCGTTGTGGCCATCTGGGGAGTGAACCAATGGAAGGAAGACCTTTCTTTCTGTCTTTCTCTCTCACTGTCTGTAACTCTACAACTCAAATAAATAAATAAAAATCTTTATAAAAAATAAATTAACCCCTTTCATGAAATTGAAAAAACATTTATTTTCTACAGAAATTTAGTACTATGACCACAACTTAAAAGCCAATTTACTGGCTCCAAATAGAAGATAACTATTAAAATAAGCAAATAAACAAAAAAGCGATATCATTACCTTTTGGTTGAATATTTTGTATTCCCTCTTTTTTAAAAGATGGAAGAAAAAAGTGTTAAATCTTACTAGCAGGTTTTGATTTGCATTTCTCTGATTGCTAGTGATCTTGAACATTTTTTCATGTGCCTGTTGGCCATTTGGATTTCCTCTTTTGAAAAATGTCTATTGAGGTCCTTGGGCCATCTCTTAAGTGGGTTGTTTGTTTTGATGTTGTGGAGTTTCTTGATTTCTTTGTAGATTCTGGTTATCAACCCTTTATCTATTGTGTAGTTTGCAAATATTTTTCCCCATTCTGTTGGTTGCCTCTTCACTCTCCTGACTGTTCCTTTTGCAGTACAGAAACTTCTCAATTTGATGCAATCCCAAATGTTAATTTTTGCTTTGACTGCCTCTGCTTCTGGGGTCTTTTCCAGGAAGTCTTTGCCTGTACCTATATCTTGCAGGGTTTCTCCAATGCTCTCTAATAATTTGATGGTTTTGGGTTGTAGATTTAAGTTTTTAATCCATGTTGAGTGAATTTTTGTGTAAGGTGAAAGATAGGGGTCTTGCTTCATGATTCTGCATGTGGAAATCCAATTTTCCCAGCGCCATTTATTGAATAGACTATCCTTATTCCAGGGATTGGTTTTGGATTTTTGATCAAATATAAGTTGGCTGTAGATGTTTGGATTGATTTCTGGTGTTTCTATTCTGTTCTATTGGTCTATCCATCTGTTTCTGTACCAGTACCATGCTGGTTTGATAACAACTGCCCTGTAGTATGTCCTGAAATCTGGTATTGTGATGCCTCCAGCTTTGTTTTTGTTGTACAAGATTGCTTTGGCTATTCGAGGTCTTCTGTGTCTCCATATGAATTTTAGCATCATTTTTTCCAGATCTGAGAAGAATTTCTTCGGTATCTTGATTGGTATTGCATTGAATGTATAAACTGCTTTTAGGAGAATAGACATTTTGATGATATTGATTCTTCCAATCCATGAGCATGGAAGATTTCTCCATTTTTTGGTATCCTCTTCCATTACTTTCTTTAAGGTTTTGTAGTTTTCATCGTAGAGATCTTTAATGTCCTTGGTTAAGTTTATTCCAAGGTATTTAGGTTTCACCTCACCCCGGTTAGAATGGTTCACATTCAGAAATCTACCAACAATAGATGCTGGAGAGGATGTGGGGAAAAAGGGACACTAACCCACTGTTGGCGGGAATGCAAACTGGTTAAGCCACTATGGAAGTCAGTCTGGAGATTCCTCAGAAATCTGAATATAACCCTACCATACAACCCAGCCATCCCACTCCTTGGAATTTACCCAAAGGAAATTAATTTGGCAAACAAAAAAGCCATCTGCACATTAATGTTTATTGAAGCTCAATTCACAATAGCTAAGACCTGGAAGCAACTCAAATGCCCATCAACAGTAGACTGGATAAAGAAATTATGGGACATGTACTCTATAGGATACTATACAGCAGTAAAAACCAATGAAACCTGGTCATTTGCAACAAGATGGAGGAATCTGGAAAACATCATGCTGAGTGATTTAAGCCAGTCCCAAAGGGACAAATATCATTTATTTTCCCTGATCAGTGACAAGTAACTGAGCACCAAAGGGGAAACCTGTTGAAGTGAAATGGACACTATAAGAAACAATGACTTGATCAGCTCTTGTCCTGACTGTTGATGTACAATGTAATACTTTATCCTTTTTAGTATTTTTGTTGTTGTTCTAGTACCAGTGGTTGAACTCTTTAATTAACACACAATTTTTCTTAGGTGTTTAAATTTTAACTGAAAAGTGATCCCTGTTAAATATAAGAGTGGGAAAAAGAGAGGGAGGAGATGTACAATTTGTGATATGCTCAATCGGACTTGCCCCGCTTGGTGGAGTTGGAAACGTGCCAGGGGATTCCAATGCAATCCCATCAAGGTGGCGTGTACCAATGCCATCTCACTAGTCCAAGTGATCAATTTCAATTCACAATTTATGACTCTGATAGGTCTAAGAGTCAAAGGATCACACAAACAAGACTAGTGTCTGCTAATTCTAACTGATAGAATCAAAAAGGGAGAGAACGATCTAACATGCCAAGTGGAAGACACAGCAGACTCATAGAATGGCAGATGTCCTAAATAGCACTCTGGCCTCAGAATCAGCCCTTAAGGCATTCGGATCTGGCTGAAGAGCCCATGAGAGTATTTTTGCATGGAAAGCCAAGACACTCCAGAAAAAAAAAAAAAAGATGTAAATGAAAGATCTCTGTGAGTGAGATCCCAGTGGAAAGAACGGGGCCATCAAAGAAGGAGGTACCTTTCTCTGAAGGGAGGAGAGAACTTCCACTTTGACTATGACCCTATCAGAATAAGATCAAAGTCGGCGAACCCTAAAGGCTTCCATAGCCTTGGCAAATCATGACTGGAGCCTAGTGAGATTACTGATGCCATAAACAAGAGTGTCAAATTGTTAAGTCAACAACAGGAGTCACTGTGTACTTACATCCCATGTGGAATCTGTCCTTAATGTGTTGTCCAATGTGAAGTAATGCTATAACTAGTACTGAAACAGTATTTTTACACTTTGTGTTTCTGTGTGGGTGCAAACTGATGAAATCTTTACTTAGTATATACTGAATCGATCTTCTGTATATAAAGATAATTGAAAATAAAAAAAAAACCTGGTGTTAAATTGGAAATTGCATAGAAAATTAATTAATTTTTAAAAAATATATCATATGGGATCTCTGTCTTTAATGTGCTGTACACTGTTATTTAATGCTATAACTAGTACTCCAACAGTGTTTTTTCACTTTGTGTTGCTATGTGGGGGCAAACTGTTGAAATCTTTGCTTGATGTGTGCTAACTGATCTGTTTATAAAGAGAATTGAAAATGAATCTTGATGTGAAATGAAGGGGAGAGGGAGCGGGAAAGGGGAGGGTTGCGGGTGGGAGGGAAGTTGTGTGTGGGGGAAGCCATTGTAATCCATAAGCTATACTTTGGAAATTTATATTCATTAAATAGAAGTTAAAAAAAACTTACCAGCAGGAAATGATTTTTGTTTATACAAAATCAGAAAGAAGTAGAAAATTAGAGAAAAAGATCTTGCGAGTCAATGTTATTTAAGTTCATGTGCATTTACCACCTCAATTCATCTCAAAAACCTTTAATAGTCATTTCATGCACTCCCACTGGTACTTGTCCCACTCTTTGGGAAACACTGTCCCAAACCTTTGTCTTATATATTGTAATCAGGTAAATTATACTTGGCGTATTTCATCCCCTAGTAAGCTACTTTGCACTCATGGTTTTTAGACTGCATTTACTATCTCTGCCTCAGGTCCCATAGACTTCCTTGATTTGCTGGTGATCTGGTATCTATGAGTCTTGTGTGCACTCTGTTTCCCTAAAGTTTCTCCGCCCAAGACACTCTAATGTGTAGATCAGAGAAAACACTTTAAAGTAAAGGTCCCTCATATTTGGTGCTGGTCTTCTGCATGATCAAATACAAAAGTATGGGAAGTGTGGGAAGGAATATTTTCTCATAGACAGTGGCTGTGACCTCTTCAATGTGTTTTTTCAATGGTGAATTATCCTCAGGACTTCATTCCGTAAGTCAGAATGAGAGCAAGATGGCACTTTGACTATGATGAAGGCCATGCAAGACAAGATGCTCTGTATGGTATTAGGCAAATTCAAAGTACTCAGTGCCAACTAGAATGCAGGTCCTTCCTGGCTCAACTACAAACTGCCTAAACATATAATGCAGTATTATTCAGTCTATTACCATTAATCATGGTACTAACTGTATGTTTTTAGTGATTCCTGCTACCAATTGAGGAATTTACTCTAAGTTTTATAAAAATATTTTCTTTTTGCCAAATAAAAACTAGGCATTACTTTTTTCAAATATGTTCATGAATTTGTTGAGATTACCTATGATCTTTCTTCTGCAGTCTGTTGATATGATGGATTACATTAATTGGTTTTCAAGTATTACCTTTAATAGGGAAGATGTATTGTCTACTAATAAACATGTCTGCAATCCATGCTATATGACATTCCATTATGTTCAAACATTTATATCTTTACTTAAACTGAGAATCTGTTTCTTTTAACAACATTGTATAGTAAATGGACATTAAATTGAAAAGGAGTGCATGTACAGTCATCTTGTGTGGGATTGTTCTGTCTGTGAGGTAGCAATAAATGATTATTAGCTGTATTTGGAACAGCAGGTGTTTGCAGAGAGTTGGGAACCTCCAAGCTGACTGCTAACATAGCCAGTGCCAACAACTTCACCATTGCCTTGTCATCAGTGAGTGTGATTTCTATTCTCTGCTCTGCTTAGTAAGGATCATGTGATCCTTATAATTTAAAAATGTAGTTATTGATAGATAACTCATTGGAAACATGTGCATACATTTATATTCAGATGAAATTATGGTTTGCACTGTCTATTAAATATCTCGATTAATTTTCATACAAAAAATGTAGTTATGCTCTATATGATGATTTTTCAGTCAATAATGGACTGTATGCATGATGGTGACCCCATAAGATTATAATGGAGCTGAAAAATTCCTATTGTCTAGTATTTTTAATATATATTTTCTATGCTTATATATGTTTAGGTACATATTTATCTTTATGTTACAGTTGCCTATAGTATTCAATACAGGAACATGGTATACAGATGTGTAGCCTGTGAGCAGTAGGTTATACCATATAGCCTGGGTGTATAGTAGGCTATAATATCTTGGATTTTGTAAATACGCTCCATCTCTGTAATGTTCATACAACAATGAAATTGTCTAATAATGCGTTTCTTGTCATTAAGCAATGCATGGCTATTCATTAAAGCACTCTGCAAAGCAGTCTGTGAGATATTTCGACGATACTTTGGTAATTTTCATCATGTTCATGGGCAAAACAGTTGAAGAAAAGATCAGGGAAGTTATCAGAAGAGGTTAGGCAAAGTCTTTGACTTCCTTTTATGGTCCCAGCTGGGAGCCAAATGCATTCTTTCCTTTCTGGCTCTTTCCTCCACTCACCTAGATGGTGGGGCCGTTTCTGGGTGGGTGATGATACAAGTGCAGTAACTTGGTCTGACTGACTTCTGTCTCAAGGGCTTGTCTGTAATAATTGTGCCCTTGCCTTGTTTCTTTTTGACAAAATTTCTATCTTGTGTATAGCTGTTGACCACCCTACCCACTTCCACTCCCAATATCCTGTTCTCTCTGCTGGTGCCCTGGTCACTCAACAGTTGGAGAACTGCTGGTACTCACAGAAAATCTTTTTAACTGTTTGACACTAATTGCTGAAACCTTAGTGGCTTTCACACAGGTTTCTATTTAATACATAAAAGGAAATACATTTTATATAATTTCCACACACCATATACACAAACAGCTGAAGAATTTTACAGAACATACTTAACTTTAAAATATGTGAGGTACTCTGATCTTTGCTATTTCATTAAATAAAAGCGCTGGTCACATACCACCAATAGGCTTGTTCACGGTGTAAGTATAAGAAATTCTCCTTTTGGTGGAACTTAAATTGGGTTAATTTTAGATGGAGAAAGGACATTTATTATTTTAATCCATTGTACTAAAAACATGTTAAAAATCTAGTTACTCTTTTAATTTCATATATTTTCTCTTAAATGGCTTTAAAATTTATCTTACCCATTCATTTGAAATATTAAAATGGATTAGATGTAATTCAAATTAATTCATATCATTGTAAGTAAATTTTTTTTAAGATTTATTTAATTTGAAAGTCAGATTTACAAAGATACAGAGAGAGAGAGAGAGAGAGAGAGCGAGCACGAGAGTGAGTGAACATGCTGGAGAGATATTCTCCATCCCCTGGTTCACTTCCCAGATGTCCTTAATTTCCAGGGCTGAGCCAGGCTGAAACCAGGAGCTAGGACCTTATTCCAGGTATCCCACGTGGGTGGGAGGAACAGAAACACTTGGACCATCTTCTGCTGCTTTTCCCAGGCCTTTAATAAGGAGCTGGATTGGACGTAGAGAAACTGCTCTCAAACCAGTGTCCATATAGGATGCTGGCATCGCAGGTGGCAGCTTTACCCCCTACACAATGATGCTAAAATTTGGTTAGATCACATTGAATTCAATCACTTGCCCTTTTTAAAAAAGACCATCTTGTTTGACATTGAACATGGATTTAAATTGTCAGAGTTAATAATTTGATTTGATGAAAATTATTTCATATTTTGGTACAATATAATATAAGAAAACTTGCCCCCTCCCTGCAGTCTGTTGATGTAGATATCTTTGATGACACTGGAGAAGTTACCAGCAAATTCAACTGGTTAACACAGGTACCTACAGGTGTATTTTCCATGTAAAACTTGGAAGACAAAATTCATTTCCCAAAAGCACCATTTATTTGACTAGTGCTTTGAGTTCATGTCCTTATTAATAACAAAATTGTTGTTACTCTCACCAAGCAGAGATAGTATTGGGTATTTAAATATAGACTATGCAAATCTTTTAAACAAGAGAAGCTTATATATACTTAATGCAAGTTACTCTAATTTCTTCTTCCTGTGTATTTTTAGACCAGATAAGAAGAGCTTTCTTCAATTCCAAAAATATCTGTGCACCTTTCTGAATGCTGTGTTTCTTGCTCTGAAGGTGGTGCTCTTTGATCTAGTACACCTAGGTGTTGCTAAATTTCCTGCCTGTCACAAGATGTGTATGATTATCCACTTTTAGCTTCCTTTGACATTAGGAGACAAATGATTTTCATGGGAGAAATTCACCTTCAGGAGTAAATGACATATCCTTAACTCTGCAAAATATTTTCATTTCAAAAATAAAATACTTGTTGAAGTATAAATCACTGTGTACTGAGGGGGGAAATCCAGGTAGTATAAATAAATGAATAATAGGGGAAAAATTCATTAATGTTGAAAGATGTTTTGGGTATGCATCTCTGTAGTGATATTTTCAGTTAAAGGTATGAAAAGCTTACACAAAAATGTCTTAAACAATAAAGGAATTCAATGACTCACATGATTATAGCACCCTGCTTCTTACAGTTCCTTTACTGATTTGGTGTAGTTTGGTCTCTGTCTCTATCTTCCATGTCTTTTAAACATTATTTTTTATTTTTTCTAATCTTTGATTCTTTGATAATTTCAGCATCTGCTGCTTCTGTGGTATTTGATTCTGCTATTATTGATCTTGCTTACTTATCTTTTTGATGGCTTTTTGTGTATCTTCTGACTCATGATTGTCAGCTTACGTTTATGAAAATCCGATCTGGAGGAAACTCTTGAAAACTGTATTTAAAATGTGTTTCCCCAGAGAATATTTATATTAGCTTGTACCAGGTACTGTGCTACCAACCCAGTTCATTCAATACTTTGGTTTAGTCTTTTGGATCAACATAAAGAGTGAATTCTGAATATAAGTCCAACTTTAGATATATAGCTGGTAGGGAGGGGTTGTCAGGGAGAATTTTTTCTTCTTCGTTCTGATCTACCTAAAGTCAAAGCTGAGGCAGATGTGTATTCAATTCATCTCTCGCTTTGGGACATTCTTTTTTATTTTGCTTTCAAAGTAATGCCTTTCACAGCAGTTACCTGATTTATACAAGGATCTCTGATGCGACCTTTTACTTTTTTTCGGAACCATCATTTTATCTGCTGACCTTGTAATGGAGTCCAGTATACAAAGCACCTGACCACCAAGAGCTGGTCAGTGTCTCCAGGGTGAATGGCAGCCCCCGAGGAGCTCAACCATCTCTCTGGATTTGTACTTTACTTTTGACTGCTGTGTAATTCATTTATTTTTTTCACCAACTTAATCATAATTTTTAAAAGAGTTTTCATTTGCATTTTATTTAGCATTTCTTTTGTGTGTATGAACCAAGAATGGTTTTTGTGGACATCTAAAGTGTAACTTGGCAAAAATGGAAACTCTCGGATGGTTTATTTTTGAAATGATACTGGCATAATTATCTATCCATCTGGAAGAAAACAGGGTTGTACCACAGTGTCATACCATATACAAAAATAAGTTGCAGCTTGATTAAATATCTAATTGTGAAATATAAAACAATCTAAATGTCAGAGGAAAATTTAGAAAAAAAAGATTTTTGTGACTTTATAGTATGGAGGCTGTTCCTAAATAAAACAGGAAACCCAGCTGCTATAATAGGAAAAAAACAGATATAATTGACGACATGAGAACTAAAATAAAAATGGATGATAAAAGAGAACATAAATAGAGCCAAAGGATAAATTAAATATTGGTTAGAAGTATTTGTAGCATATATGACTGAAAAAGATAACCGTTAGACGATAGTATGTATGTGTGTGCGTGTATGTGTCTGGAAAGATAGAGTTGGAGACAGAGGAAAGTAAAGAGGGGTGCGGCGCTGAATGAGGTAAAGGACACACACAGGAATTTTACAGAAGAGAAGTCCCAAAAGGGTCAGCCTCACCAATAGCTGCAGAGATGCAAAGTAAAACAACATTCTTGGTTTTTCTATCCTTTAGATTGGCAAAACTTAAAAACAGTGATGTGTCAGTCAGGATACTTCCAATTAAAGGAATCAAAAACTTAGCTCAAAATGTCTTAAACACTAAAATAGCTCATTGATGGGAAATCTGGAAATAGTCTTGTTCTTTGGTTTGTTAATAGAGACCCAACAATGTCACTGGACTACTTCTAGGTATTTTGTTTATGAGTCAGTGAACACCCTTATTGTTTAGGACATTATTATTTAACTTTCTGGTAATTAAAATTAAGAAAGATATTTCTTTGAGAGTCGTAGAGGAAGAGAGAGGGAGAGAAGAATAAGAGAGAGGAGGAAGATGAAGAAGAGGAGGAGAAGGAAGAAGAAGAATAGGAGGAGGAAGAGGAGAAGGAGGAAGAAGAGGAAGAGGAAGAGGAAGAAGAAGAGAGAGAGAGAGAGACAGAGACAGAGACAGAGACAGAGAGACTGACTGACTGATTCCCACCCTCTGATTCGCTATCTAAATGCCTGCAACTACTGGGACTATACCCAGCTGACGCTAGGAGCCAGAAATTTAGTTCAGGTCTCCTTCAGGGTTGGTAGGAACTCAATTAGTTGAGCCATCACTGCTGCCTCCCAAGGTCTGCATTGGCAAGAAGCTGAAATCATGAGCCAGAGATAGGACTGGAACCCAAGCACTGAAATGTGGGATATGCCATAAGTGCTTGGTTAACACCACCTCTTCTGGTATAGGACATTTTTGTCCTAATATGTATCTACTTTTGCAGAATATTGGGTTTTGTTCTTAAGGAGCTCAGGTTGTAAGGGAGATGAGTCAAAGAAATATTTTCTTAACTTAGGTAGTTTAGTAGAAATCCTATGCATTTTAGATTTCAAAGTCTTTTTCCTTACAGCAAGTTTAAGCTATATTTGGATCCTTCTCCTTTTAACCCCAGAGAAGAGGTCCGGGCTTATTTCTAAGCACAGAAAGGAAAAAATGAAATGAAGACAGTCAGAAAACAAAACAACAGTTAGTTTCTGGAAAGCTATGAACATGGCCTGTCTCTCAAATAAACTTTAGGACTGAGTTTCCATTGCTCTAGTGGTGCAGGCTGTCCAGAAAAATTATTCTTGAATTAGGTTATCCAAAACTTAGTGACTCCAGCTGCCTGCCAGAAGAAAGTACAACTGTTCTCCCTGGAGGAAGGCACTATAATAACATTAAACTTTCCCAAGGACATGATCAGAACATGATGAAGAATAAGCAAACACAAGGATGCAAGACGGCACAAGTAAAAACCAGCAAAGAGTACATGCCAGAAATAGATAACGGTGCCATATATTGGAATTATCAGACAAAAATTTTAGATCAAATATTCCTCAAAGTTTAAAGATACAAAAGAAAAGTTTTAAAATATTTTTAGAGAGTAAGAAACCATAAAAAATTAACCTAGCATATTTGAAAAATGTCAGAAGAAAACTTTTTAAAAATAAAGATAACTAAATTTTAAAAATTAAAAATTATAACAAACCAAATACTCAAGGGATAGGTTTAACGACAATTGATATACAGTGACTGAAAATAGAATTAGGGGTTTTAAATACAGGTCATAAAAATTATTTGTCATGCAGGACATGGAGGATATATAACAGAAAATACCAAGAGATGAAACAAATAAAGGAAAATGCAGAAAAGCTTAACATGTGCTTTTACATGGTATTCCAAAAAGAGAGAAGACATAATTGAGCAAAAGCAATCTCTGTAGAGATTACAGTTCAAATATTTCCAGAGCCAGTCCATAAATTTCAGAAATTCAGTGGCTATCAAGAGGACAAATAGAAAGAAATCGTAAAATGACATACCTAAGCAGATGGGCATCCTAAAAGCTGACAGAGAAGAAAGGAACTATAAAATAGGGCTCACATTGTCTTTGTAATATCAGAGTGTAAAAAAGAGAATAATACATAGAATTATTTTTTTTATTTATTATTAATTTATTTATTTTTGACAGGCAGAGTGGACAGTGAGAGAGAGAGACACAGAGAAAGGTCTTCCCTTTGCCGTTGGTTCACTCTCCAATGGCCGCCGCAGCCAGTGCGCTGCGGCCGGTGCACCACGCTGATCCGATGGCAGGAGCCAGGTGCTTATCCTGGTCTCCCATGCGGGTGCAGAGCCCAAGCACTTGGGCCATCCTCCACTGCACTCCCTGGCCACAGCAGAGAGCTGGCCTGGAAGAGGGGCAACCGGGATAGAGTCCGGCGCCCTGACCGGGACTAGAACCCGGTGTGCTGGCGCCGCAAGGCGGAGGATTAGCCTATTGAGCTGTGGTGCTGGCCGAATACATAGAATTATGTCTTCAATAGTTTGAAAGAAGATCACTGGAAAATAGAGTTCTATATCAAGCAAAAAATCTGGAAAGGATGGGGATATGGAAGATTTTCAGAGTAATGGAAGTAGACTATTGAATTATCAATTAGCAGATCCTTGGATACAGGAAATTGTAAAGAATATACTCAAACAAAAGAAAAGGAATAGTAAATTTCTGAGATGCAGAGGAAATGGAAAAGCAAAGAAAGTAATAAATATGTAACTAATTCTAAAGAACACTCATCTACAGCAACAAAAATAAAAATGTCTTGTGGGTCTTTGAAAAACAATATAAAATGACCATGCAATATAAAATTGGTGTACTGTGTTTTTCAAGAGAAGGGTACATAAAGTTAAAATGGTTCTAAAGGACTCCTTTTGTCCAGGATGAATGGAAAGAGACTGTCAAGCATCTTTCTTTGAAATGTGCCCGTTGTCATTTCTAAATGAATGAAACATTAGAGCATTCCTTTTAGTCTTCAATAAGAAAAAACAATAAAAACAGTCCAACAGAAGGCAAGAAAATAAAGCATGTCATAGGTGTGACAAGAAGAAAGCAGCTAAATGTGTCAATAATAACTTAATGTAAATAACTTAATATAAATAAACTAAACATTCCAATTTTAAAAAATTGATTATCAAATTGGAGAAAAATACAGTTACATGTTGCTTAAAAAATATGTGTATCTCTTTGATATATGCCCCAAAAGACATATATCAAAGAGATGCACGCACAACCATGCTTATAGCAGCCCCATAACCAAAATATGAAATCAACCAAGGTGTCCATCATCAGATGAATGCATAAAGAAAACAAAATATATATTATATATACAAATATACATTAAATGGAATATTATTCAGCTATAAAAATAAATAATGCAGTTGTATCATTTGCATCAAAATGGATACAACAGAAGGACATCACGTTGAGTGAAATAAGTTGGACACAGAAAGACAAATACCACATGTTCTTCCTTATATGTGGAAGATAAAATTTAGAAAGAAAAAAATCAAAAAACAAAAAGAAAAGAATGCCTGTGTGTTTCAGTATTGCTGCAAATATATTTTTGTTAAATTTTATTTTATATCTTTGTCAAACCAATGGTTAAGAATGTTATAATACCGTAGTTTTAATGATCTGTGATTACATTGAAGTTTACTGTGTATGAATGAAATGGTCACTTTTCCTTTTGATTATTGTTTATGACCCTTACCTGTATTACTGCTGAACTAGGGCCTTTTTGCTTTTTACTTCCTGATTGTTTTATTTAGTAGGGCATTAATCTGTTGACTGTAATGTTGATTAAAAATATAGTATGTGAAAAACTAAAAAGGAAGGAAGGAAAGGAAGGGAAGGAAGGAAGAAAGGATAGAGGGGAAGGAAGGAGGGAAGGAAGGAAGAAAAGGGAGAGGGGAAGAGGAAAGGAATCTATGACTACATTGAATCTGTTCTCTCTGTATTAATATTACATTAATGAGAACAAATAAAGTATCAGAAAATAAATAAATAAAAGTGTGTATTTAAAAGGAAAGTTTAATTTGGGCGTTTAGCCCATGAATTAAGATGCTAGCATCCCACATCAGAGTAAATGGGTGCAAATCCTGGCTTCCTGAAAGTGCAGATCATAGAAGGCAGCAGTGATGGCTCAAGTAGTTGAGTCCCCTCACCCACGTGGGAGACCTGGGTTGTATTCCTGGCTCTTGGTTTTGGCCTGGCCTAGTCCTGGTCATTGCAGACATTTGGAGAGTGAACCAGCAGATGGAAGCTTTCTTTCTGCCTATCTGTCTGTCTCTGTGTCTCAATAAAGAGATAACATTTAAAAATGAATTCTTACACATATGTAATTTTGTGATGTAAAAAGATATACCATATATATTAAACAAGCAAAAGTTTTTGTTTACTCATAATAATAGCAAATTAAACTTTACCCCAACAAATATTACTAGAATTTTTAAAAGGTCACTTAAGGGCTGGTGCCGTGGCTCACTAGGCTAATCCTCCACCTGCAGTGCCGGCACCCAGGGTTCTAGTGCCAGTTGGGGTGCCAGGTATTAGTCCTGGTTGCTCCTCTTCCAGTCCAGCTCTCTGCTGTGGCCTGGGAAGGCAATGGAGGATGGCCCAAATGCTTGGGCCCTGCACCTTCATGGGAGACCAGGAGGAAGCACCTGGCTCCTGGCTTTGGATTGGTGCAGTGCTCCAGCCATAGCGACCATTTGGGACCAACGGAACCAACGGAAGGAAGACCTTTCTCTCTGTCTCTCTCTCTCACAATGTCTAACTCTGCCTGTCAAAAAAATACACTTAAGAATGGTTAAAATTTCAATTTACCAATTATTCTTAATAAAATTAAATTCCTGGATATTTAAAAATATGGCCTCAAAAGTAAAGAAAATATTTACATATATATATATATGTAAATATACATATATATTTTATATATATATATATATATATATATAAAACTACAAAAGTTCACAATCTCAAAGGGAGACTTTACACCACTGTCATGTATAAAGTAGATACAAAAATTAATGAGACTGTTTAAGGTTGAAATAAAAATTTATCAACAACCTAACTTCTAATTATAATTTACCACAGTTGAATATTCTTGTGGCCTTAAAGAACTTGAATCAGCAATTTTAAAACAGATAGTAAATATTCCTTTAAAGAAAATTTTAAAGCCGTAGGGGTTCTACCTCAAAATTCCACTAAGCTTCTAGGAAGCGATCATTCTTATGCAAACTTCCAAGGTGCTGATAAGTAGGAAACCATACATAACTCATATTGTGCATAACCTTGATATAAAAACCTAACAAGAGAGTATGAGAAGGGCAAATTATACACATTCTATTTCATGAGTGTGAAAAGAAGTATCCTAACTTCGACCTGAAACCATATAGGATATGAATTTCTGGGACTCATTGTTCAAGTTTGCCCAAGTTCACAAAGAAATGATCAAATATAATGATAAAACTATTTTGTAAAAAGGACAGGGAAGGGGCTGCCATTGTGGCATAATGGGTAAAACTGCCACCTCTGAGACCAGCATCCCATATGGATACTGGTTTGAGTCTTGGCTGCTCCACTTCTGATCCAGCTCCCTGCAATTGGCCTGGAAAAGCTGCAGAAGATGGCCCAAGTACCTGGATCTCTGCCACCCACTGGAGAGACCTAGAGGAAGCTTCTGGCTCCTGGCTTAGGTCTTGCCCATCCCCAGCTGTTCTGGCTATCTGGCGAGTGAATCAGTGGATGGAATATTTCTTTCTCTGTCTCTGTCTCTCTTTGTAACTCTGACTTTCAAATAAATAAATCTTTGAAAAAAAAAAAAAGGGTAGGAGAATAGCTATTCTTCAAATAGGATAATGGCCACCCTGGGGGAAGGGGTATAGTTGTGGTGGTATCCCAGAGCAGGGAGTGTAGAGCAGTGTGTTACGCATGGGAGTTTATAATGATTTGTTATATTCTACCTATATGTTGGATGCACTTTGCTGCATAATCACTATACTTCACAACAAAATAATAGCAGAACATTAAGTTTCAAAGTCACTGATTTTAGTTCAACCTGTATAAGTTTACATATTATAGTAACTCTTGGAATTGGCATTGGGTAGAGCAGACAGGCATAGGGCATTATGAAACTCTTTCTTTGTAAATTCCTTATTTTATCTGGCTGGTTTTGTGGCACACATATTCATTGGACAAAGTCTCATGAATCAAAAGTTACTGTGATGATTGAAAAGTGTTTTGGAAACTTTGGTCCTATTGTTTATTCATTTTTCTATCTGGGAATTTGTCATGGTTAACAAAATTTCATCATCAAAATATTACATTATAATATTACATTATAAAATTTATATGTATATGTATATGTATATTATATGTATTATAGAATATTGTTATATGTTATATGTATATTATATGTATTATATAATATTACATTATATAATACATTATAAAATACAAATAAAAAACATATATAATACATTATAAAATTTCCCTTTGGGTAGTTTTCAAATACATTCAGCATGGAGAGTGATGGACTCCATTTCATAGACTTTAAATGAGAAAGTAACTCAAACATTTAAAGTGTTTATTGCAGAGCCTGATACTCAGTAGGCCCTTAATTAAACTGATATTTTTCCCATTTAAAAAAAAAAAGAAAAGTGTTTCAAAGTCATGTGATTTCCTTCAATTCCATTTAGTAGAACTTAGACTTTCAGTTGGTCTTACGACTGTCCACCTAACAGACAATAGTTTCAGCTGCTCCTGTAGCTAAATGTGGTCATGTAACTAGGTTCTGTGCAATGAGGGATGGTATTTTTTTTTTAACTTTTATTTAATGAATATAAATTTCCAAAGTATAGCCCATGGGTTACAATGGCTTCCCCCCTCCCATAACTTCCCTCCCGCCCGCAATCCTCCCCCTTCCCGCTCCCTTTCCCCTTCCATTCATGTAAAGATTCATTTTCAATTCTCTTTGTATACAGATCAGTTTGGTATATATTAGGTAAAGATTTCAACATTTTGCCCATATAGCAACACAAGGTGAAAAAACTACCATTGGATTACTAATTATAGCATTAAATAGCAATGTACAGCACATTAAAGACAGAGATCCTACATAATTTTTTTTTTCAAATTAATTAATTTTCTATGCCATTTCCATTTTAACACCAGGTTGTTTTTTTTTTTCATTTCCAATTCTCTTTATATACAGAAGATCAATTCAGTATATAATTAGTAAAGACCTCATCAGTTTGTGCCCACACAGAAACGCAAAGTATAAAAATACTGTTTCAGTACTAGTTATAGCATCACTTGGCTTCAGACGACACATTAGGGACAGATCCCACATGGGGTGTAAGTACACAGTGACTCCTGTTGCTGATTTAACAATTTGACACTCCTGTTCATGGCGTCAGTAATCTCCCTAGGCTCTAGTCATGAGTTGCCAGGGCTATGGAAGCCTTTAGAGTTCGCTGACTTCGATCTTATTCCGATAGGGTCATAGTCAAAGTGGAAGTTCTCTCCTCCCTTCGGAGAAGGGTACCTCCTTCTTTGATGGCCCCGTTCTTTCCACTGGGATCTCACTCACAGAGATCATTCATTTAGGTCTTTTTTTTTTTTTTTCCATGATATCTTGGCTTTCCATGCCTGCTATACTCTCATGGGCTCTTCAGCCAGATCTGAATGCCTTGAGGGCTGATTCTGAGGCCAGAGTGTTGTTTAGGACATCTGCCATCCTATGAGTCTGCTGTGTATCCCACTTCCCATGTTGGATCTTTCTCTCCCTTTTTGATTCTATCAGTTAGTATTAGCAGATACTTGTCTTGTTTGTGTGATCTCTTTGACTCTTAGACCTATCAGAACTATCAATTGTGAGCTGAAATTGATCACTTGGACTAGTGCGATGGCATTGGTACATGCCATCTTGATGGGATTGTGTTGGAATCCCCTGGCACATTTCTAACTCCACCATTTGCGGCCAGTCCGATTGAGCATGTTCCAAATTGTTCATCTCCTCCCTCTCTTTTTCCACTCTTAGATTTAACAGGGATCACTTTTCAGTTAAAATTTAAACACCTAAGAATAATTGTGTGTTAATTACTGAGTTCAACCAATAGTACTAGAACAACAACAACAACAACAAATACTAAAAAGGATAAAGTATTACATTGTACATCTAAAGTCAGGACAGGAGCTGATCAGTTCATTGTTGCTTATAGTGTCCATTTCACTTAACAGGTTTCCCCTTTGGTGCTCAGTTGTCGCCGATCAGGGAAAACAAATGATATTTTTCTCTTTGGGACTGGCTTAATTCACTCAGCATGATGTTTTCCAGATTCCTCCATCTTGTTGCAAATGACTGGGTTTCGTTGTTTCTTACTGCTGTATAGTATTCTATGGAGTACATGTCCCATAATTTCTTTATCCAGTCTACTGTTGATGGGCATTTGGGTTGGTTCCAGGTCTTAGCTATTGTGAATTGAGCTGCAATAAACATTAATGTGCAGATGGCTTTTTTATTTGCCAAATTAATTTCCTTTGGGTAAATTCCAAGGAGTGGAATGGCTGGGTTGTATGGTAGGGTTATGTTCAGGTTTCTGAGGAATCTCCAGACTGACTTCCATAGTGGCTTAACCAGTTTGCATTCCCACCAACAGTGGGTTAGTGTCCCTTTTTCCCCACATCCTCTCCAGCATCTGTTGTTGGTCGATTTCTGAATGTGAGCCATTCTCACCGGGGTGAGATGGAACCTCATTGTGGTTTTGATTTGCATTTCTCTGATTGCCAGTGATTTTGAACATTTTTTCATGTGTCTGTTGGCCATTTGGATTTCCTCTTTCGAAAAATGTCTATTGAGGTCCTTGGCCCATCTCTTAAGTGGGTTGTTTGTTTTGTTGTTGTGGATTTTCTTGATTTCTTTGTAGATTCTGGTTATCAATCCTTTATCTGTAGTATAGTTTGCGAATATTTTTTCCCATTCTGTTGGTTGCCTCTTCACTTTCCTGACTGTTTCTTTTGAAGTACAGAAACTTCTCAATTTGATGCAATCCCAAATGTTAATTTTGGTTTTGACTGCCTGTGCTGTTGGAGTATTTTCCAGGAAGTCTTTGCCTGTGCCTATATCTTGCAGGGTTTCTCCAATGCTCTCTAATAATTTGATGGTTTCGGGTCGTAGATTTAAGTCTTTAATCCATGTTGAGTGAATTTTTGTGTAAGGTGATAGGTATGGGTCTTGCTTCAAGCTTCTGCACGTGGAAATCCAACTTTCCCAGCACCATTTATTGAATAGACTGTCCTTATTCCAGGGATTAGATTTGGATCTTTGGTCAAATATAAGTTGGCTGTAGATGTTTGGATTGATTTCTGGTGTTTCTATTCTGTTCCATTGGTCTATCCATCTGTTTCTGTACCAGTACCATGCTGTTTTGATAACAACTGCCCTGTAGTATGTCCTAAAATCAGGTATTGTGATGCCTCCGGCTTTGTTTTTGTTGTACAGGATTGCTTTGGCTATTCGAGGTCTTCTGTGTCTCCATATGAATTTCAGCATCATTTTTTCCAGATCTGAGAAGAAGGTCTTCGGGATCTTGATGGGTATTGCATTGAATATATAAATTGCTTTTGGGAGAATAGACATTTTGATGATATTGATTCTTCCAATCCATGAGCATGGAAGATTTCTCCATTTTTTGGTATCCTCTTCTATTTCTTTCTGTAAGGTTTTGTAGTTTTCATCGTAGAGATCTTTAACGTCTTTGGTTAAGTTTATTCCAAGGTATTTGATTGTTTTTGTAGCTATTGTGAATGGGATTGATTTTAGAAGTTCTTCCTCAGCCGTGGCATTGCCTGTGTATACAAAGGCTGTTGATTTTTGTGCATTGATTTTATATCCTGCTACTTTGCCAAACTCTTCGATGAGTTCCAGCAGTCTCTTAGTAGAGTTCTTTGGGTCCCCTAAATAAAGAATCATATCATCTGCAAAGAGGGATAGTTTGAGTTCGTCCTTCCCAATTTGTATCCCTTTAATTTCTTTTTCTTGCCTAATAGCTCTGGCCAAAACTTCCAGAACTATATTGAATAGCAGTGGTGAGAGAGGGCATCCCTGTCTGGTACCAGATTTCAGTGGAAATGCTTCCAACTTTTCCCCATTCAATAGGATGTTGGCCGTGGGTTTTTCATATATTGCTTTGATTGTATTAAGGAATGTTCCTTCCATACCCAGTTTGCTTAGAGTTTTCATCATGAAAGGGTGTTGTATTTTATCAAATGCTTTCTCTGCGTCTATTGAGAGAACCATATGGTTTTTCTTCTGCAGTCTGTTAATGTAGTGTATTACGTTGATTGTTTTGCGAATGTTGAACCATCCCTGCATACCGGGGATGAATCCCACTTGGTCTGGGTGGATGATCTTTCTGATGTGTTGTTGCAATCTATTGGCCAGAATTTTATTGAGGATTTTTGCATCTATGTTCATCAGGGATATTGGTCTGTAATTCTCTTTCAATGTTGCATCTCTTTCTGGCTTAGGAATTAAGGTGATGGTGGCTTCATAGAAAGCATTTGGGAGGATTCCCTCTTTTTCGATTGCTCTGAATAGTTTGAGAAGAATTGGAGTTAGTTCTTCTCTAAATGTCTGGTAGAACTCAGCAGTGAATCCATCTGGCCCTGGGCTTTTCTTTGTTGGGAGGGCCTTTATTACTGTTTCAATTTCTGTGTCAGTTATTGGTCTGTTTAGGTTTTCTATGTCTTCCTGGCTCAATTTAGGGAGGTTGTATGTGTCCAAGAATCTGTCCATTTCTGATAGATTTCCCTGTTTGCTGGCATACAAGTCCTTGTAGTAATTTCTGATGATTCTTTTTATTTCTGTGGCGTCTGTTGTTACGTTTCCCATTTCATCTCTGATCCTATTGATTTGGGTCTTTTCTCTTCTTTTTTTAGTTAGTTGGGCCAATGGGGTGTCAATTTTGTTTATTTTTTCAAAAAACCAGCTCCTCGTTTGGCTGATTTTTTGTAATGATTTTTTGGATTCAATCCTGTTGATTTCTTCTCTGATTTTAATTATTTCTCTTCTCCTACTGGGTTTGGGTTTGGTTTGCTGCAGATTTTCTAGATCCTTGAGATGACTTGAAAGCTCATCTATTTGGTGCCTCTCCAATTTCTTGATGTAGGCACCTATTGATATAAACTTTCCTCTTAACACTGCTTTTGTTGTATCCCATAGGTTTTGGTATGTTGTGCTGTTATCCTCATTTACTTCCAGAAAATTTTTGATTTCTCTTTTAATTTCTTCTATGACCCATTGTTCATTCAGGAGCATGTTGTTCAATCTCCATGTGTTTGCACGTGCTCTAGGGATTCCTGAGTTGCCAATTTCCAATTTCATTCCTTTGTGGTCTGAGAAGCTGCATGGTATGATTCTAATTCTTTTGAATTTGCTGAGACTTGCTTTATGGCCTAGTATGTGGTCAATCCTAGAGAGGGTTCCATGTACTGCTGAGAAGAATGTAAAGTCCTTAGATGTAGGATGAAATGTTCTGTAGATATCTGTTAGATCCATTTGGGCTATAGTGTCGTTTAAATCTACTGTCTCCTTGTTGATCTTCTGTCCTGTTGATCTGTCTATCTCTGAGAGTGGAGTATTGAAGTCCCCCAGTACTATTGTATTGGGGTCTAAGTCTCCCTTTAAGTCCCTTAACAAGTCTTTTAAATAAGCTGGTGCCCTGTAATTAGGTGCATATACGTTGATAATCGTTATATCTTCCTGTTGAATGGATCCCTTAATCATTAAATAGTGCCCCTCTTTGTCTCTCCTGACAGTTTTTGTGGTAAAGTTTATGTTGTCCGATATTAAGATGGCTACGCCCGCTCTCTTTTCATTTCTGTTGGCGTGGTATATCTTTTTCCAGCCTTTCACTCTCAGCCTGTATGGATCATTGTTGGATAGATGGGTTTCTTGTAAGCAGCAAAAGGATGGGTTTTGTTCCTTAATCTAATCAGCCAATCGGTGTCTTTTAACTGGACAGTTCAAGCCATTAACATTCAATGTGACTATTGAGAAGGAGTAACTTTGCCCTGCCATTAGCCAAAGATACTTTCTAATATATGGATTGAGATTCCTGTGATCTTTTGGTGTGAGGTTTCCTACCTTTACCTTCTTTCATATTGGTGACCGTGTTTCTGTGTTTCTGTATGTAACACATCTTTAAGCATCTTTTGCAGGGCTGGACGAGTGGCGACAAATTCTTTCAGTTTCTGTTTGCTTTGAAAGGTCTTTATTTCACCTTCATTCATAAATGAGAGCTTTGCAGGATATAATATTCTGGGCTGGCAGTTTTTCTCTCTTAGCACCTGGGCTATGTCTCGCCATTCTCTCCTAGCTTGCAGGGTTTCTGAAGAGAAGTCAGCTGTGAGTCTAATTGGAGATCCTCTGAGAGTAATCTGGCGTTTCTCTCTTGCACATTTTAGGATCTTTTCTTTGTGTTTCACTGTGGTGAGTTTGATTACGACGTGTCGTGGTGAGGATCTCTTTTGGTCATGTTTATTAGGGGTTCTATGAGCTTCCTGTATTAGGATGTCTCTGTCTTTCTCCAAACCTGGGAAATTTTCTGCTAGTATCTCACTAAAAAGGCCTTCTAATCCTTTCTCTCTCTCCATGCCTTCAGGAACTCCTATAACCCGAATGTTGGGTTTTTTAAGAGTATCCTGTAGATTCCTGACAGTATTTTTTAGATTTCTGATTTCTTCTTCTTTTCTTTGATTTGATTGTTTCATTTCCTGTTCTCTGTCTTCTAAGTCTGATATTCTCTCTTCTGCTTCGTCCATTCTGTTTTTAAGACTCTCTAATGTGTTTGTCATTCGATCTATTGAATTCTTCATTTCATTATGATTTCTCATCACTATCACCATTTCTTGTTCCACTAGTTGTTTCAATTCATTTTGATTCCTCCTTAATATTTCATTTTCACGAGAGAGATTTTCTATCTTGTCCATGAAGGATTTCTGTAGTTCAAGAATTTGTTTTTGAGAACTTCTTAATGTTCTTAGCAATTTTTTGAGATCTGCTTCTTGCATTTCTTCAATCTCCTCATCTTCATAATCTTGAATTGGGGTGTCTTTTTCATTTGGGGGCGTCATAGTGTCTTCCTTATTCTTGTTAGCTTGGTTTTTGCGTTTGTTGTTTGGCATGTTGGAGATATTTGGTTTCTTCACTGTGGTGTTTTTTCTTGTTACACTATGGCTCTATATTAAGTGGACTGTCTGCTTTCAGTGGTGCCTTAGAGGCTTGAGATGAGTGTGGACTGAGAGCTGTGTTTGGTTCCTCAGGGCTGAGGGTGTGTCAAAGATGACACTCCCAGGTTAGGTGTGGTAAATCTCTCTCTTTTTTGATTCAAAAGGGAAGTAATTCCGCACAGCTGAACGTAATTGGAGGTAGTTAGCATGCAAATGATATACCCACAGGAGCCAGAGATCGGAAGCTCTTTCCCAAGGACCACACAGGGGATCTGTGCTGCCCTCAGTGTGGGCTCCAATTCTCCTGCAATCTCCCACTGGGTTGCCAAGTTAGATGCTAATCTCCTGTTATTTCACCCCTCCCCCCAGAGTCAGGTTTTTCTGCTAGGCTCAGGGCCGGTGCAGACCTGAGGTCGCCCAGCTTATGACGTATGTCCAAAATGGCGCCTGCTCTGTCTTGCTCGCCTTTGAGAGGTGAGCGGAGAGTGAGAAACTTGTGTCCGTATCAGTCACTTTTTTAATTTTTTTTTCTCTCTCTTCTAGTTAGCCTGGTGAACTTTTCCCCACGGAGTTTCAAGCCTCGTTCCCTCTAGCCTCCTCTTTCCGCTTGCTCGCTGGTATCTCGGGCTATGGAGGTTCGGCTCACCTCGCGTTCCAGCGCTGGTGCATTGAATCTGCCGCTGGTGTCCCGAACTTGGGCTCCCACGCTCTCCACGCAGGTCCACTGTGAATCACTAGTTCCGGAAGAGTTTCCTCTGCTGTTTCATCCCCTACTCTTCCTTGACCCTGCAGTATCTCCACTTATATTAAACTTTCTCTCCCCCCGGACTAAGTGTGCTTCTGCCTATTCCGCCATCTTGCCCGGAACCCGGTATTTTTTTTTTTAGTAATTCTGAGAAAGTTCATTAAAACACAACTGGTACGTTGTCGTGCCATGTTCCTTCATGCAGCCTGGGTGTAAAGGTTGGAGTTCCTGCAGCTGCCTCTACCTGTAAGGATGATGGCTACACAGCAGGAATGACAGCTGGGGCTTAGAAGAGCTGGGTTCTGAAAAGATCATGGAGCTACTGTGCTAACATCGAGCTACTCACTTTCAAATTTCTTTTACATGAGAGAAAATAGGAAGCTTTAACTTATTTTTTTTCCTATTACTTTTAGTTAAACTCAGTTGTAATTAACATAGAAGCATCACAACAAATCATCCTGCATTCTACCTGCTAATGAGTTGTATCTGCCCCATGGAGAGCTACATTTGACCTATATGATATCTGGAAGAGAAATATTTTTGAATGTTTATAATGTAAAAAATTAATGGGACTGGCCTGTGGTGTAGCATATTAAGCCACTACCTGCAATGTTGGCATCCCATAGGACATCAGTTCAATTCCCTGCTGCTTTACTTCTGATCCAGCTCCCTGCTAATGCACGTGGGAACTCAGTGGAAAATGGCTCAAGTGTTGGATTTTCCAGCCTACAAAGCTGGGAACAGTACGTTTCTGTTGTTTATGATATTATGTTTTAGCAGCCCAAATGGCCTAAAGACAGCATCTTAATTTAAAGATCAAAATTCCTGGCTTGCCTTTAAACATGAGAAAGATTGGGATCTCTCTTGTGCTGTTGGTTAGCTGAAGCACAACAGTGACTGACTTGCTTATTATGTATGGGTTCTTCCTGTTTATCTCATACATTCACTATGTCTTGAGTTTATATCCACTGTGCTAGAATTTCCACTACCAATGGTGTAGTGTGTTTTCTGTTTTACATGAGTTATTCTGTTTAATATATTTTCTCCTTTAATAACAAACATGTATTTTTCTATGAGAAATAATCCTGTTTTGTTGCTTGATTCTTTCATGGCTGGGTTGCATCATCTGTTTGTAATCAAAATGACTTCTGATAACTAAGGGAGTGTCAGAGACATGCTGAAAGAAATAGCTGTGATGTCAAAATAGCATCAAGAACACTGTAAATTTGCCCATGAAAACTCATTCAAGATAAGGTCAGAAAACCTTGACTGAAGAAACTTGTCATTTATACTGTTAATTTTAATAGGAATTGCTGTTTAGTTCATATTTACACTAATTATAACCATTCATATGGAAATATTCAACAAAACCCATCAAGTTCCAGATATCTTTGTTTCCATTTTGCTACCAAAGTATCAAGTGCTTGAGAGGTAAGTGTAGAAATAATTTGAGTTTTCTTTCTTGATTTCAATATACAGTTTTAATAATTATATTGTAATTTAAATAATTAAGTTCCAATAAAATAAAGACACAAATTTATTTATTTATTTATTTTATTTGTATGAATCTCATAAATAAAACATTAAGAACATAGTAATCCTTCCCACCACATCTGCCCTCTCACCCACTCCCCCTCAATTTCTCCTACCTCTCCTGTTTGGTCCAAAAAGGAAAAGAAACAGAATGAAAGAAAGAAAAAAAGAAAGAATGGGATTAAAAACCAAGAGACTGGTTCCTCAACAGTCTAATCAAGGGTGATTTGTTGTAGCTTCTCCAAGGTGATTTTGCTGTTTTTTTTTTCTTCCCTTCTTCTTTTCCCTTCCTTCCTCCCCCTTCTTTCCTTTTTGTAACTTAATTATTTTTAAAGAAGAACCCAAGGATGATACATCTTTTGTGAGCTCTTAGACATAACTATAAATTATGAGACATAATAATATGCTCCATTTAATACACTAAAATGAAGTGATTCTTGAGAACAAGTTTTACTATTAAGTTGCATGTTATAACTCTTTGTGGACAGAAGTCCTGCATGAGAAGTTAGTGCACAGTGATTCTTGTTGTTTATGTAACAAATAACACTCTTATGTATGACATCAGCGATCACCAAAAGCTCTTGACATGAGCTGCCTCAGCTATGGAAGCCTTTTGGATCCACTATCTCTACAAGCCATAATCAAAGTGGAATTTCTGTCCTCCATTCAGAGAAAAGTACTTCCTTCTTTGGTGGTTACTTCTTTCCACTGGGGCCTCACCCACAGGGGTCCTTTATATGAGACATTTTTAACCAGATTTTCTTGGCTTTCCATGCTGAAATTCTCCTCTTGGGTTTTCCAGACAGACCAGAATGCCTTAAGGACTGATTCTGAGGTCAGAGTGCTACATAAAGCAATTTTTATTCTATGAGTCTGCTGTATGGACTGCTTCCCATGTTGGAGCCTTCACTCACTTTACTTCTGTCTATTGTTGTTTCCGAACACTTAGTTCTATTTAAATGACCACTTTAAATATTGATTGTATCTGTATGGTCACTTTACCCCTTAGTCCTATCCATTTGATCTTTATCACACTTAAGCTGCTATTTTTATCAGCCAGCTTAAGGGATTTTGGGATCTCATGGCTAGTTCTTAAGTTGTACCCTTAGAAGTAAGTCCATATGAATGTATGTAGGACTATACCGCTTTGCAGTTGCAAACTTCATACATTTCACAATTACAACTTTATGATCTTGGTGATTCTTCCCAGTGTGCCCACCCTCCCATCCCCACTCCCCTTCCTCTTCCCTTTCTTACTCTAACTCTTATTCTTTACTAAGATCTGTTTTCAGTTAACTTTGTACATATATGATTGACTCTATGTTAAGTCTAGCAATGAATTGTATGAAAGAGAAAAGATAAAGAAAATACTATAAAGGAAAAGATAAACAAAGATATAGAATAAGAAGCTGTTCCTCAACAGTCAAGAGAACGGCTGTTCATAATCATTGCTTCTCAAAGTGTCAATTTTGTTTCTACATGTTGTCTTTTAGGTGCTCAATTAGTTATCACATGTCAGAGAAAACTAACAGAATTTTTGCCTATGGGACTGGCTTATTTCACTATGTATGATGTTTTCCAGTTTCATCCATTTTGTTGCAAATGACTGGACTTTTTTTTTTTTTTTACTGCTGTGTAGTATTCCATGGCATATATATCCCATAATTTCTTTATGCAGTCTGCAGTTGACAGGCATTTGGGTTTATTCTATGTCTTTGCTATTGTGAATTGAGCTGCGATGAACATGGAGGTACAGATAGCTCTTTTATATGCTGATTTCATTTCTCTTGGGTAGATTCCCAGGAGTAGGATGGCTAGGTCATTTGTAGGTCTAAATTCAGACCTCTGAGGTATCTCTACACTGTTAAAGACACAATATTAAAGTGTGGGTGCTTTATTTACTTTTGTACAGTTTTGACCTTCTTCTATCCTCTTATCCTTGGTTATGTAAATAGAAAAAGGAAAATATCTTCACAGTTGTGGTAGATGTACAATATATTGATTAAGTGCATGTTCAAATTGGTCTTTAACTTAAACAAACCAAAAGTTTGCATCTAAAGGCAGATAAGCTGCTAAAACATTAGAATCAGATTTATCAAAAATGTGTCATTTTAAATCATGCTAAGTCTAAAAATTTCAGACCAAGGAACAGAAATTTAAAAGTCTTGAGTCTTTGGAAAGATATCTGTCGCTCTCCCTTTCTATGGTTGTCTATCTGAGAGATATTCCTTGCTGTAGTCAGGATAAGATGATATGTTCATGCTGTGAGATACTCATGGGACCCCTTGTGGAACTGTTCTGCCATCGTATGAACAAATCCATTTATAGTTCACCTCTGAGGATTCAGGGGAGCACACCTGACAGGTGTGTCAGACAGGCTTTATTTTCCCCCTCATCAAGTGAAAGGTGCTATGATTTTTATTTTTTTTGGAAGGCACTCAGAAATGTAAGCACACAAAGAGGTAAAGCGGGTGTTTCAAATGTTTAATATAGGAAGTGTTTCTTATCTACAGAAACAAGTACACTGATTTAAATTACAAAATTTTATTCTTGATGATGGAATGGGAAACTGAAAGCAAAACCCACAGCCAATTCTAAACTGAGGATGCTGCATTATACAAGACTCTGTTCTCTCAGTCATGTAAATAAAACTATCCTTTTACTGATACATTTTTGGGTGATTATTATGTGCAGGACATTGAGCTAGGTCAAAATGCCATTATTCCACATCCATCATTTCCTAGTGACCGAGGTTCTTTTTGTGAACCTATGTGCTGGGGGAAAATCACAGTAACACAGGTTTTAGGACAGAGACATGCTACTTTTCCCTTGTCATCAATATTTTAAATGCCTTCTACTATGAGCTGAGGTAACAGAGACCTGAGATACTAATACTGCTTCCAAGGAACTTTCCTTTTTCCCATGTAAAGGTTGTATTAAAGGGGGAAAAAGCCATAAAGTATTCCTTGAGTAATTATTATCATGTAATTCTTTACAAACATGTATATTTGAGAATATGTGTTTGTATGATAGAGAAAAAGCATGATTTTTGTTTGGAGCATGCCCAGAAAGTAAGAAAACCTAACTGTGTAAGTCATTTAAATTTGTTTTACATTTTATCAATCTGACCTGTGCTTGAATGAAAGTTCTTCATACCCTTTATGCTGGTGATTAAGTTCTTCAATCTGAATTAATGTTTTATCTCTTTAAGATATAGAAATATTACTATTTTCAAACTACTATGCTAATAGTTAAAAGAAGATTTGCAGCCTTTATTGTTCCTCTCCTACCTCCAAAAACCCAATAGCACAAGGCAAACCTGCCCATAAATATTCTTTATGTGTGATGCAACTTGCCTGCTCTCAGATTATGAAACCTAGCCAGATGAAAACAATGTATGCAAGCAGCCATTTATACATTGAGAACTCAGCAATGGAATGGCCTGCCAATAGTTCATCAGATTCAGTTAAAAACCAGAAATAATTGTCATCTTATTTCTGTCCCTATCTTGGCCTGGTTGAATCAGTAGAAAATTGTCAGCCTTTGTTGAGATTGTGAGGCCCATGTTGAACACAATCTTTTTTTTTTTTAAAGAATTTTTCATTTATTTGAAAGTCAGAGTTATATATAGAGGGAGAAACATAGAGATAGAGATAGAGAGAGAGAGAGAGAGAGAGAGAGAGAGAGAGAGATACCTTCCATCCTCTGGCCCACTCCCCAAATGGCCACAATGGCTGGGATGGATCCAGGCCAAAGCCAGTAGCTGGGAGCCTCCTTCAAGTCTCCCATGAGTGTGCTGGGGCCCAAGGCCCTGGGCCATCATCTGCTGCTCTACCAGGTACACCAGCAGCAGGGAGCTGGATTAGAAATGGAGCAGCCAGGACTGAACCTGGCCCCTACTCAGGATTTCACCTTCACAGGTGGTAGCCTAACCCACTATAACAAAATGCCAGCCTCACATACAACTCTTTTTGACGTGATTGCTCTCATGGTGTGCAGACCATTTGCTGCTACATTTAGTGGAGCATTTTGGATGGATCTTAGTGAGCTAACTTGTAAGTGGGTTGTTCTGATGAAATTTTATAATGGTCTCTGTGAAGAAGCAGGAGATTAGGACAAGCTCCTGGTGGGAGAAGCAGGAGTGAAGGGCAGATCTGAACACTATCACATGGGACTGTTAGTCAAATAAACCAGTATCTGAGATGTAATTCCTTAGTCTGTTCTACTACATATTCTAGTGCAGTTATGTATTCTTTCATGATATACTGATTCATCATGAATGGCA
This sequence comes from Lepus europaeus, assembly GCF_033115175.1. Lineage (NCBI taxonomy): Eukaryota > Metazoa > Chordata > Mammalia > Lagomorpha > Leporidae > Lepus > Lepus europaeus. The sequence continues at coordinate 99,630,198 of NC_084827.1, read as the reverse complement.
GATCTCATGATGATCTTTTTCTTACCTGCCTCTTTCCGTGTTTGCACATACAGTTTTCTCCATATTGTTACTAGCAAAAATGCTTTGCACATGTTCTCTAGGGCTCAGGTGTTTCTTAGTAGATTCTTAACCCACAAGGACAGTATCCTCCTTCTCCAGCATCCCCCTAGAGAGTGCTCACAGTGAGTACTACATAGAGCAATCCATTTGGATCTAATGTTCAAACTCACTGCAACAAGAAACCAATTATACATGAGTTTCTGTTATTACCAACCAAAGGTTTAAAATAATAGTTCCTCTATATAAGGATGCTTTGAAGTGGCAGATTATTAAGGGAGTTCCTTCATGAAGGTTTGGGAAATTTCCCACTGCCTATCATGCCCCTCTGGTTTTTTTTATTTATTAAATATAAATTTCCAAAGTACAGTTTATGGATTACAATAGCTTCCCCCCCATAATTTCCCTCCCACTCGCACCCCTCCCATCTCCCGTGCCCTCTCCCATTCCATTCACATCAAGATTCATTTTCAATTATCTTTATATACAGAAGATCAATTTAGTATTTATTAAGTAAAGATTGCATCAGTCTGCACCCACACAGAAACACAAAGTGTAAAATACTGTTTCAGTACTAGTTATAGCATCACTTCACATTGGACAACACATTAACACATGAGAAGTAAGTACACAGTGACTCCTGCTGTTGACTTAACAATTTGACACTCTTGTTTATGGCATCAGTAATCTCCCTAGGCTCTAGTCATGAGTTGCCAAGGCTATGGAAGCCTTTTGAGTTCGCCAACTTCGATCTTATTCTGACAGGGTCATAGTCAAAGTGGAAGTTCTCTCCTCCCTTCGGAGAAAGGTACCTCCTTCTTTGATGGCCACATTCTTTCCACTGGGATCTCACTCGCTGACATCTTTTATTTAGGTCTTCTTTTTTTTTTTTTTTTTTTTCCGGAGTGTCTTGGCTTTCCATGCCTAAAATACTCTCATGGGCTCTTGAGCCAGATCTGAATGCCTTAAGGGCTGATTCTGAGGCCAGAGTGCTGTTTAGGACATCTGTCATTCTATGAGTCTGCTGTGTCTTCCACTTGGCATGTTGGATCTTTCTCTCCCTTTTTGATTCTATCAGTTAGAATTAGCAGACACTAGTCCTGTTTGTGTGATCCCTTTGACTATTAGACCTATCAGTGTGATCAATTGTGAACAGAAATTGATCACTTGGACTAGTGAGATGGCATTGGTACATGCCACCTTGATGGGATTGTATTGGAATCCCCTGACACATTTCTAACTCCACCACTTGGGGCAAGTCTGATTGAGCATGTCCCAAATCGTACATCTCTTCTCTCTCATTCCCACTCTTATATTTAACAGGGATCATTTTTCAGTTAAAATTTAAACACCTAAGAATAATTGTGTGTTAATTACAGGGTTCAACCAATAGTACTAGAACAAAACAAAAAAATTACTAAAAGGATAAAGTATTACACTGTACATCAAGAGTCAGGACAAAAGCTGATCAAGTCACTGTTTCTCATAGTGTCCATTTCACTTCAACAGGTTTCCCCTTTGGTGCTCAGTTAGTGGTAGCCAATCAGGGAGAACATATGATATTTGTCCCTTTGGGACTGGCTTAATTCACTCAGAATGATGTTTTCCAGATTCCTTCATCTTGTTGCAAATGACTGGATTTCATTGTTTTTGACTGCTGTATAGTATTCTATGGAGTACATGTCCCATAATTTCTTTATCCAGTCTACTGTTGAAGGGCATTTGAGTTGGTTCTAGGTCTTAGCTATTGTGAATTGAGCTGCAATAAACATTAGTGTGCAGATGGCTTTTTTATTTGCCAAATTAATTTCCTTTGGGTAAATTCCAAGGAGTGGGATGGCTGGGTTATGTGGTAGAGTTATATTCAGGTTTCTGAGAAGTCTCCAGACTGACTTCCATAGTGGCTTAACCAGTTTGCATTCCCACCAACAGTGGGTTAGTGTCCCTTTTCCCCCACATCCTCTCCAGCATCTATTGCTGGTAGATTTCTGAATGTGAGCCATTCTCACTGGGGTGAGGTGAAACCTCATTGTGGTTTTGATTTGCATTTCTCTGATTGCTAGTGATCTTGAACATTTTTTCATGTGCCTGTTGGCCATTTGGATTTCCTCTTTTGAAAAATGTCTATTGAGGTCCTTGGCCCATCTCTTAAGTGGGTTGTTTGTTTTGATGTTGTGGAGTTTCTTGATTTCTTTGTAGATTCTGGTTATCAACCCTTTATCTATTGTGTAGTTTGCAAATATTTTTCCCCATTCTGTCGGTTGCCTCTTCACTTTCCTGACTGTTTCTTTTGCAGTACAGAAACTTCTCAATTTGATGCAATCCCAAATGTTAATTTTTGCTTTGACTGCCTCTGCTTCCAGGGTCTTTTCCAAGAAGTCTTTGCCAGTACCTATATCTTGCAGGGTTTCTCCAATGCTCTCTAATAATTTGATGGTTTCAGGTCGTAGATTTAAGTCTTTAATCCATGTTGAGTGGATTTTTGTGTAAGGTGAAAGGTAGGGGTCTTCCTTCATGATTCTGCATGTGGAAATCCGGTTTTCCCAGCACCATTTATTGAATAGACTGTCCTTACTCCAGGGATTGGTTTTGGATTTTTGATCAAATATAAGTTGGCTGTAGATGTTTGGATTGATTTCTGGTGTTTCTATTCTGTTCCATTGGTCTATCCATCTGTTTCTGTACCAGTACCATGCTGGTTTGATAACAACTGCCCTGTAGTATGTCCTGAAATCTGGTATTGTGATGCCTCCAGCTTTGTTTTTGTTGTACAAGATAGCTTTGGCTATTTGAGGTCTCCTGTGTCTCCATATGAATTTCAGCATCATTTTTTCCAGATCTGAGAAGAATGTCTTCAGTATCTTGATTGGTATTGCATTGAATCTGTAAATTGCTTTTGAGAGAAAGGACATTTTGATGATATTGATTCTTCCAATCCATGAGCATGGAAGAATTTTCCATTTTTTGGTATCCTCTTCTATTTCTTTCTTTAAGGTTTTGTAGTTTTCATCGTAGAGATCCTTAACATCCTTGGTTAAGTTTATTCCAAGGTATTTGATTGTTTTTGTAGCTATTGTGATGGGATTGATCTTAGAAGTTCTTTCTCAGCCATGCGTTGCCTGTGTATACAAAGGCTGTTGATTTTTGTGCATTGATTTTATATCCTGCTGCTTTGCCAAACTCTTCTATGAGTTCCAATAGTCTCTTAGTAGAGTTCTTTGTGTCCCCTAAATAAAGAAACATATCTTATGCAAAGAGGGATAGTTTGAGTTCTTCCTTCCCAATTTATATCCCTTTAATTTCTTTTTATTGCCTAATAGCTCTGGCTAAAACTTCCAGAACTATATTGAAGAGCAGTGGTGAGAGTGGGCATCCCTGTCTGGTACCAGATCTCAGTGGAAATGCTTCCAACTTTTCCCCACTCAATAGGATGCTGCCCATGGGTTTTTCATAAATTGCTTTGATTGTATTGAGGAATGTTCCTTCCATACCCAGTTTGCTTAGAGTTTTCATCATGAAAGGGTGTTGTATTTTGTCAAATGCTTTCTCTGCATCTATTGAGAGAATCATATGGTTTTTCTTCTGCAGTCTGTTAATGTGGTGTAGCACATTGATTGATTTGCCAACATTGAACCATCCCTGCATACCAGGGATAAATCCCACTTGGTCTGGGTGGATGATCTTTCTGATGTGTTGTTGCATTCTATTGGCCAGAATTTTATTGAGGATTTTTGCATCTATGTTCATCAGGGATATTGGTCTGTAATTTTCTTTCAATGCTGCATCTTTTTCCGGCTTAGGGATTAAGCTGATGCTGGCTTCAGAGGAAGAATTTGGGAGGATTCCCTCTTTTTCGATTGTTTTGAATAGTTTGAGAAGAATTGGAGTTAGTTCTTCTCTAAATGTCTGGTAGAATTCAGCAGTGATTCCATCTGGTCCTGGGCTTTTCTTTGTTGGGAGGTCCTTTATTACTGTTTCAATTTTGTCTCAGTTATGGTTCTGTTTAGGTTTTCTATGTCTTCCTGGTTCAATTTATGTAGGTTGCATGTTTCCAGAAATCTATCTATTTCTGATAGATTTCCCTGTTTGCTGGCATACAAGTCCTTGAAGTAATTTCTGATGATTCATTTCTGTAGTGTCTGTTGTTATGTTTCCATTTTCATTCTGATTTTATTGATTTAAGTCTTTTCTCTTCTTTTTTTAGTTAGTTGGGCCAATGGTGTGTCAATTTTGTTTATTTTTTCAAAAAACCAGCTCCTCGTTTGGCTGACTTTTTGTAATGTTTTTTTAGATTCAATCTTGTTGATTTCTTCTCTGATTTTAATTATTTCTCTTCTCCTGCTAGATTTGGGTCTGGTTTGCTGCAGATTTTCTAGATCCTTGAGATGAATTGAAAGCTCATTTATTTGGTGCCTTTCCAATTTCTTGATGTAGGCACCTATTGATATAAATTTTCCTTTTAACATTGCTTTTGCTGTATTCCATAGGTTTTGGTATGTTGTGCTGTTATCCTCATTTACTTCCAGAAAGTTTTTGATTTCTCTTTTTATTTCTTCTATGACCCGGTGTTCATTCAGGAGCATGTTGTTCAATCTCCATGTGTTTGCATATGCTCTAGGGATTCCTGAGTTGCTAATTTCCAACTTCATTCTATTATGGTCTGCGAAACTGCATCGTATTATTCTAATTCTTTTGAATTTGCTGAGACTTGCTTTATGGCCTAGTATGTGGTCAATCTTAGAGAAGTTTCCATGTACTGCTGAGAAGAATGTAAATATTTTATGTGTAGGATAAAAAGTTCTGTAGATATCTGTTAGATCCATTTGGGCTATAGTGTCGTTTAAATCTACTGTCTCCTTGTTGATCTTCTGTCCTGTTGATCTGTCTATTTCTGAGAGTGGAATATTGAAGTCCCCAGTACTATTGTATTGGAGTCTAAGTTCCCCTTTAAGTTCCTTAACAATTTTTTTAAATAAACCGGTGCCCTGTAATTAGGTGCATATACATTGATAATTGTTATATCTTCCTGTTGAATTGATCCCTTAATCATTATATAGTGCACCTCTTTGTCTCTCTTAACAGTTTTTGTGTTAAAGTTTATGTTGTCTGATATTAAGATGGCTATGCCTGCTCTTTTTTCATTTCTGTTGGCATGGTGTATCTGTTTTTGATAAGAGAAATTGTTCCTATTGAGGTAATCAGTGCTGTAATTCTGAAAGTCTTAGGGATAGTGTGTTCTCTGTTCTGTTGCATCTGTACAGTCTATTTCCATTCCCCCCACTCATACCTAGAACCCTGTGAGGTAAACAAAGTCTTTTTGATTGAAGCTACAGGCCTGAGCCACAGAAGGTTTATAGGAATGGTGGATGGACAAAATGTCACCACATTATTCAACTGCTGGTGGTGGCATTTCCTCCAGGTCCCAAGACAGGAACAGGCCCACCAGAAGACATCTTGGGCAATATTATCATTTGGCTGACTTATTACCCGAGTAGATCTCAAAACCAAACACTGGCGAAAGAAATGTCTCTATTTGGGGGCTTGGGTTGGAGTTTAGTAGGCAGTTGAACACTGGATTTTTATGCATTATTGAATTGAACCTTGCAAAATGGTCTATTTTCACTTGGGAAAAACTAGTAAGAGGAAGAGGAGTGATTTTAGTGCTAAATTAGTCTGTAGCTCCTTGAGGGGTGCTTTGGGCCCTTTAAAATTTTTTGTAGCTCCTTGCTGCCGTGACTTTTAAAAGTGAAGCACTAATGTTGAAAAGTTTCAAAAAAAAAAAAGAAAAAAAAGATAGAAAGGCCAGTGCCGTGGCTCAACAGGCTAATCCTCTGCCTAGTGGCGCCGGCACACCGGGTTCTAGTCCCGGTCAGGGCGCCGGATTCTGTCCCGGTTGCCCCTCTTCCAGGCCAGCTCTCTGCTGTGGCCTGGGGGTGCAGTGGAGGATGGCCCAAGTGCTTGGGCCCTGCACCCGCATGGGAAACCAGGATAAGCACCTGGCTCCTGCCTTCGGATTAACGCGGTGCACCCGCTGCAGCGCGCTGGCCGCGGGGGCCGTTGGAGGATGAACCAACGGCAAAGGAAGACCTTTCTCTGTGTCTCTCTCTCTCACTGTCCACTCTGCCTGTCAAAAATAAAAAAAAAAAAAAGAAAGAAAAGTTTCACAAAAAATGCCTCTGTCTGACGATCTCTCTTTTTTTTCTTTTGAATAGATTTGTTTTTATGTACAATTGCCCAACCAATACTTAGCTCTTCAGTCCCTCTAGTCTCAGATAGTTTTCTGTTTGTTGCTTCATTGCAAAGCCTTCATTTTTGGTCAAATACCATTCAAATATACTGGGGAAATGTGTCTATAAACTGAATGTAAATATTACATGGCTACCAGTGGCCAATATGAATCATTTGGAGCAATCAATCAAGTACAAACTTTCATCTCCTAACAGTTTATGCTAAGAAATATAAATTAATTAATTTGTAGATCTGGCAAATCTCCTAAATATCAAAATTGTCCCACAGTTTTGATAAAGAAGAAGAGCTCAGCAAGGGAGGAAAAGTGGAGACCATCCTGCGTGGCCTGATCTTTGCTCTTTCATCTTGACTTTTAAAGAAAGAAATAGGAAGTTGTGAGGAGGTATCAGGGTAGCGCACTGTTCTGGGAGAAGCGCATGCACCTAAACCAGTTCTAAATTTAATTTGGGCAGTAGCAACCACCAGTGAGTGACTTTCATCATAACCATTCCCCACTGGATCTCTAGGGAAAGCAGCGAAATTCACAAATGAAAGTTCTTTCCTTCCTTTCTTGCAGCCTCCCTGTCTTCCTCTCTCCCTTTTTTCCTTCTCTTTACCTTGCTAATACAATGGGATCTCTGTATTTGTGAGTTCTTCATCCAACAGATTGAGCAAACTTCATATGGAAAATGCTAGAAAAAAAATTGGCTCTGTCATGAACAGATACAGACTTCTTTTCCTTGTCATTATTTTTTAAACAATACAGTATACCAGCTATCTAAGTAGCATTTTCATTATGTCAGGTATTATAAGTAATCTTGCAATGATGTAAAGTGTATGGGAGGCTGTGTATAGGTTATATGCAAATATGACATTTTTATATAAGGGACTTGAGCATCCACAGATTTTGAACCAATCCCCCAGGATGTCGAGGGATGACTGTACTTCCTTTCATTGCGTTTTCTAGGCTTAATGTATTCTAGAGCTTATATAGGGGAGATATTTGTGAGCAAGACTTTCACACATCCAGGCTGGTGCTTTTCTCTCATTTTCCCCATCCGCTTCCATTTAATTTGTTAGGGAGTGAAATAAGTTGAGTCAGCAATACAGCTGCCCAGACCTCACTTTTGGAATTTAATGCTACCCCCCATGGAGCTGCTTATTCCATGGAGAATGCATCTCAGTGGGCACAGAAAATGCCTCAAATTTAGAAATTATCAAATAATAATAGTTCTGTAATTAAGAATGTAGAACTTGCTAGAAAAATTAGGATGCTTGCCAAAGGTAACTATTATTAAAATGTATTTTAGCTGCATTATTGCCTTATATCATGATCTATTGAGTGTAATCCTACAGTTTTTCTTCATTTATGTCCTCTTGAGATCACAGCAACATTTGGCTTAAAGCAAAGTTTTACAAATGTTTTCTTTTAAAATCACTCAGTGTTTAAGGAGTTCTTTCTGGATGGTGTTGCTAGCTTTTTCTGGATGGTGTTGTTAGTTTTCTTGTAGCTGAGTAATCTTTTTTTTTTCTTTTCCCTTTACTAACAGTCAATCAGTAAATTTGTTCACAGAAGTAGAAACAATTGCCCATCTGCATGAATATCCTGAAAGTAGTCACCATCCATAGAGCAGTGTGCCTCTCTGAAGATTATTCTGTTTTAAGGGTTGCTGACCTTTGCCTCATTATTGGTTGCCATAGTGATGATCTGAGTGCTTCTTAATAGAGCTTTAATGAAGTGAAGACAGGGGGCTTTTCAATGCTAGTGTTTGTATTGACAGTTCCTCACAACATATACCAAAATGAAATTTAATTATATAAATGCCTATAGCAGCAGAATTTTATTTTTAAGTATGTGTAAAGAGATGTTTTTAAAAAATAAACTGCTGTAGGCAATTAAATGAATTCTGTGGTGTTCTTAGACATAAATGTATAGGTAACAAACTGAAAGATCATTATGAAATGAGAATAAGTTATTTAATAATAGCAAACATGAGAAGGTTCAAGTACTATGGTTAATGGCTTCTAAAACAAGGTCAAGGCACCTGTTGTAAGGAACACTCCAATCAAGTTCTCCTTATATGTTCCTGTACAAATTCTTCTTTTTTTAGATTTATTTATTTATTTGAAAGGCAGAGTTACAGAGAAAGAGAGAGTCAGTGTCAGAGAAAGAGGTCTTCCATACACTGGTGTACTCCCCAAATGACTACAATGGCTGGAGCTTGGCCAGGCCAAAGCCAGGAACCAGGAGCTTCTTCCTGGTCACCCAAATGGATGCAGGGGTAAAAGCACTTGAGCCATCTTCCACTGCTTTCCTAGACACACTAGCAGGGAGCTGGATTAGAAGTGGAGCAGCTGGAACTCAAATTGGTGCCTATATGGAATGTTGGTAATGCAGGCAGCACTTTAATCTGCTGTGCCACAGTGACAGCCCTCCTGTACAAATCAAACCCAAGGGAAGGAGCTTACTGCTCCAGTTTATGGGAATATATGTTTAAAAAAAAAGTGGGGAGAGAGCAATCCCAGTGAAGAGTTATGGAGAAAACAGCAGAGGAAACTATACAAATTAGAGGGACACTGTGGACATACATGGAGGGTGTGGACATGCATAACTCAGGACCCCAGCAGCTGAGAGTCTCAGAACCAGCTTTGGAGTGAGGTGAGATCAGATTGCAGCAGCACGAGCCACTGGCAATAAAGCTATGGGAAGAGCCTGGTGTGAGTCTGACATGGAGCTTTGTGAGAGGCAGGGTGTCTGCCAAACCAGAAGGGGAAAAAATAGGGAATGCTTCTCTCTCCCTGACCACCTGGCACTGGCGTTCTGTAACTAGCTGAGAGAGGGTGAGCACCATTTTGGATGTATGCAACAGCTGCACCAGACTGTGTCCAAGTGCCCAGCAACCAGTCAAGAGGGGATGCCCCAGTCTGACTGGAAGAACTTACAGGGGGCTGGGAGCTCATGACTGTGGGAGCCTTGTGTGCAGAGACTGGAAAATACTGTGGCTGTGTGGGAGGGCACATGCTCGGAGCTCTCTGATTTCCTGGTGAGGGTCATTGCTGCAAGATCAGTGCTCACACCAAGGGCTGAACAGATCCTTTGTGTGATTCTTGTGGCAGCAAGGATAAAAACTGTACCCACTGGGGCTAGTAGCTAGACACTTGTCTCTTTTTTATTTATTTATTTGGCAGGTAGAGTTGCAGACAATGAGAGAGAGAGAGAGAGAGACAGAGAGAAAAGTCTTCCTTCTGTTGGTTCACTCCCCAAATAGCCGCTGTGGCTGGCGCTGCACCGATCTGAAGCCAGGAGCCAGGTGCCTCTTCCTGGTCTCCCATGCGGGTGCAGGGGCCCAACACTTGGGCCATCCTCTACTGCCCTCCCGGGCCACAGCAGAGAGCTGGACTGGAAGAGGAGCAACCAGGACTAGAACCCGGTGCCCATATGGGATGCTGGTGCTGCAGGCAGAGGATTAACCAAGTGAGCTACAGCACCGGCTTTGCATTTGTCTCCTTTGAGGAAAGGTGGTGAGCATGAGACTATGCCAACAAGGCAGAACAAACCTCCCCTCTGATTTAAAAAAAGAGAGAGAGATTTTTCATGCTCATATTGGTTGTCACATCAGACATTCCCTTCACACTGGAACACTGAACAGAACTCTCTGACCACACCCAGCACACATCTCTGATATTCTCTGAAAGAATGGACACTCCACTAAGCCACAGAGGCATAGTTCAAAGATAAAAGCCATCACAGGAAAAATAAATCAACAAGTATCACCACAAATGCCTAATAATAAACACAGCAACTCAAGAAACAATAATAAGGAAGACAACATTGTGCCCCCAAAAGAACACACTTCAATACTAGAATGTGAAGATAAAGATATTGATGAAATGCCAGAAATGGGATTCAAAAAATTGATCATAGGATTACTCAGAAATAATCAGAAGCAAATTCATGAACTAAAAAAATCTATACATGACATGAATGAAAATTTTCTCACAAAAAAGAAATTCTAGATTACTTTCAGAGGATCTCCAGTTATACTGACAGTGGACTTCTCATCAGAAACCCTACAGGCTAGGAGAGAATGACAGGATATATTCCATGTCATAAGAAAAAAGAACTGTCAACCCAGAATACCATACCCTGCAAAGCTCTCATTTAAAAGAATTTGTCACCACTCATCTAGCCTTACAAAAGATGCTTAAGGGTGTGCTACATACAGAAACACAGAAACATGGTCATCACTGTGAAAGAAGGTGAAGGCAGAACATCTCCCAGTTAAAATACAAAAGAAGTAAAAAGTAAACAATAGAAATATTTATGGAAAAATGACAGAGCTAAGTTGTTACTTATCAAAAGTCACCTTGAATGTAAATGGCCTCAACTCTCCAGTTAAAAGATACACACTGGCTGAATGGATTAAAAGACAAAACCCGTCTATTTACTGCCTACAAGAAACACATCTCACCAACAAAGACACATGCAGACTGAAGGTGAAATGATGGAAAAAGATATTCCATGCTAACAGAAACCAAAAAACAGTTGGTGTAGCCGTCCTAATGTCAGACAAAATAGACTTTAACACAAAATCTGTTGAAAGAGACAAGGAAGGGCATTATGTAATGATTAAGGCATCAATTCAACAGGAAGATGACACTATTATAAATGTATATGCACCTAATTACAGAGCACCTGGCTATTTAAAAGAAATGTTAATGGATCTAAATGGAGACATAGACTCCAACAAAATAATAATGGAGGACTTCATTACTCCAGTTTCAGCAATGGACAGATCATCCAGAGAGAAAATCAGCAAGGAAACAACAAAGTTAATCGACACTATAGACCAAACTGACCTAATGGATATCTACAGAACTTTTCATCCTACAGTTGCAGAATATACATTCTTCTCACCTATGCATGGAACTTTATCTAGGATAGACCACAGGCTAGGCCATAAAGCAAGTCTCAGCACATTCAAAAGAATTGAAATCATACCATGACTCTTCTCTGTCCACAATGGAATGAAGTTGAAAATCAACAACTCAAGAATCTTTAGAACATATATAAACACATAGAGACTGAATGACATGCTCCTGAATGAACAGTGGGTCATTGAGGAAATCAAAAGAGAAATCAAAAAATCCCTGGAGATGAATGAAGAAAGCAATACAACATATCAAACGTATGGGATACAGCAATAGCAGTGTTAAGAGGAAAGTTTTAGCAATTGATGCCTATATCAAGAAATTGGAAAGGCACCAAATAAATGAGCTATTGGTGCATCTCAAGGGCCTAGAAAAACAACAGCAAGCCAAATCCAAAACTAGTAAGAGAAAAGAAATAATTAAAACTAGTGAAGACAAAAAGTCATTTTGTATATGTATTTGAGTTTTACTGCATTGTATATTTTTTCATTTGGTACACAAAGGAATGTATTCTTCATAGTTTTATTCTTTTAACATGTGAACTATTAAAGTTTACTCTGGTTCCTAACATTAAAAAAGGAAAACTAGTGAAGAAATAAACAAAAATTAAACAATACAAAAGATCAGCAAAATGAAAAACTTTTTTTTAAAAAAATATATAATATTGACACACCATTGTCCCAATTAATCAAAAAAGGAGAAGACTCAAATCAATAAAATCAGAGATGAAAAAGAGAATGTAACAATAGACACCATAGAAAAACAAAAAGAATAATCAGAAATTACTACAAAGAGCAGTATGCCAACAAATTAGGAAACCTAGAAGAAATTGGTTAGATTCCCTGACACATACAACCTACTAAATTGAGCCATGAAGACTTAGAAAATCTAAGCCAACTAGTAACTAAGACAGAAATTGAACCAGTAATAAAGACCTTCCCAGCAAAGAAAAGATCCTCCCAGCAAAGACCAGATGGCTCCACTGCTGAATTCTACCATAAATTTAAAGAACTAACTCCACTTCTTCTTAAGCTATTCAAAGTAATTGCAAGGGAGGGAATCCTCCCCAACTCCTTCTATGAGACCTGTACCACCTAAATTCCTAAACCTGAAAAAGAGAACAGAGAAAGAGAACTACAGACCAATTTACTTGATGAACATAAATGCAAAAATCCTTATCAAAATACTAGCCAAATAAATCCAACAACACATCAGAAAGATCATTCACCCAGATCAAGTGGGATTTATCCTTGGTGTGCAGTGGTGGTTCAACATTTGCAAATCTATCAATATCATACATCACATCAACAAATTAAAGAACAAAAACCATATAATTACCTCAATAGATGCAGATAAATGTTTGATAAAATACAACACCTTTTCATGATGAAAATCTGAAGCAAATTGAGAACAAAAGGAACTTTTCTCAACACAATCAAGGTAATTTATCACAAATCCATGGCTAGCATCCTATTGATTGGGGAAAAGTTGAAGGCATTCCCACTGAGATCTGGAACCAGTCAAAGAGGTCCACTCTCACTATTGCTATTTAATATAGTCCTGGAAGTTTTAACTAGAACCATTAGGCAAGAAAAAGAAATCAAAGGGATATAAATTGGGAAGGAAGGCAACTATCCCTATTTGCAGATGACATGATTCTATACATATAGGGGATCCAAAAGACACCACCAAGAGATTATTGTAACTCATAGAATTTGGTGAAGTGGCAGGATATAAAGTCAATATGGGAAATCAGCAAGGAAACAACAAAGTTAATCGGAACTATAGATTTGTATACACAATCAATGCCATAGCTGATAAAGAACTTCTACGATCAATTCCTTACATAATAGCTACAAAAATATCAAATACCTTGGAATAAATTTAACCAAGGATGTCAAAGATCTTACAAGGAGAAATACAAAACATTAAAGAAAAAAATAGAAAAAGACACAAAAAAGTGGAAAAATCTTCTATGTTCATGGATTGGAAGAATAAATATCATCAAAAAGTCCATACTTCCAAAAGCAACTTACAGATTCAGTGTGATACCAATCAAAAACATTCTTCTCAGATCTAGAAAATATGATGCTGAAATTCATGTGGAAACACAGGAGAACACGAATAGCTAAAGCAATCTTATACAACAAAAACAAAGCTGGAGGCATCACAATACCAGATTACAGAACATAGCACAGGGCAGTTATAATCAAAACAGCCTGGTACTGGTTCAAAAGCAGATGGATAGATCAATGAAATGCCAGAAATCAACCCACACATCTACAACCAACTTATTTTTGACAAAGGAGCTAAAATCAATCCCTGGAGCAAGGACAGTCTCTTCAACATATGGTGCTGGGAAAACTGGATCTCCACATGCAAGCATGAAACAAGTCCCCTACTTTACACCTTACACAAAAATCTACTCAAAATGGATTAAATACCTAAATCTATGACCCAATACCATCAAATTTTTTGGGAAGATTGGGGAAACTCTGCTTAGGCAGAGTTCTCAGAAAGGACCCCAGTGGCACGAAAATCAAAGCCAAAATTGACAAATGGGATTACATCAAATTGAGAAGCTTTTCCCCTGCAAAAGAAACACTCAGCAAAGTGAAAAGGCATCTGACACAATGGGAGAAATTGTTTGCAAACTATGTAACTGATAAAGGATTAATAATCAGTATATATAAAGAGCTCAAGAAACTCAGCAATGACAAAACAACCAATCCAGTTAAGAAATGGGCGAAGGACTTAAACAGGCATTCCTCAAAAGAGGAAATTGAAATGGCCTTCAGACATGTGAAAAAATGCTCCAGATCACTACCCATCAGGGAAATGCAAAAGCCATTATAATGTGGTCTCACCAACCCCATAATGGCTTTCATACGGAAATCAACAAACAACATTGTTGATGGGAATGTAAACTTCTGCAGCCAATGTGGGAGATTTATGGAAATACCTCAGAAATCTGAATATAAACCTACCATATGACCCAGCCATCTCACTCCTAGGAATTTTCCCAATGCAAATAATATCAGCATCAGCATACAAAAAATTTATCTGTACTCCCATGTTTATTTCAGCTCAATTCGCAATAGCTAAAATATGGAATCAACCCAAATGTCCATCAACTGAAGACTGGATAAATAAATTATGGGATTTGTACACCATGGAATACTACACAGTGGTAAAAAAATGAAATCTGGTCATTTGCAACAAAATGGATGAAACTGCAGAACATCATACTTAATGAGATAAGCCATTCCCAAAAGGATAAATGCCATTTATTCTCCCTGATCTGTGATAACTAATAGGGCAGCTGAAAGGTAATCTATAGATGTGAAATTGATACTTTGAGATGCAATGACTTTGAGCAGCTCTTGTTTTGACTGTTAAGGAAGTTTTTTTTTTTTTTCATACCATTTCATGAAACTTTACTTAGTAAAGAGTTAGTTGTATATGTATAAATTTAACTGAAAATAGAATTTAGTAAAAGACAAGAATGGGAATAGGAGAGGGGGGGAGGAAGAGGGGTGTGAGTGGGTGTGAAGGGTGGGTAAGGTGGGAAGAATCACTATATATCTAAAGTTGTATTTATGAAATGCATGAAGTTTGTATTCCTTAAATAAATGGTTTCTGGGAAAATAAACCCAAGGGAAGCCACGTTGGTGATCAGCTGAAATTCACTGTGCAAACTAGAAGAGTATGTTTCTTAAGTTCACTTGGCAGTTTTAAGTCTTTTATTTACTGAGAGTAGATAGACTACTATATTTAGCATTACCTATTATATATAATATATCAATCATATCTATCTATCTAGATGAACAAACTTCTGAGGAATTTGATTTTTCTTTTTCTTTAGAGTTAGTAACACTTGTTTTCAAGTGATATTCATGTAGTTTTGGTTGTGTAAGTAATATGAAAATAAAGTTAATATAATAAGCTCTTTAACACTGTTGGTACAAAGAAAGAGGTCTGAGCAATGGCCTTACTTACAAGGTCCATTGTCATTGTCATTTATTTAGACTCTAAAGTGCAGGTATTATAATATTGCTTTCCAGGACTGGTCTCTGACCCTCTCCCTGTCCTATACAGAATTAGCTGGTGTTGTAGTTTGCTCTAGGTTCAAAGCCAAAAGGTGGCAGCCCATACCTGGAGTCGAGCTTCTTATTTTTATTTAAGATTTTTTGTTTATTTGTTAGAGAAGTAGGGTTACAGACAGAGAAAAGGAGAAACAGAGAGGTAAAGTCTTCCATCCTCTGATTCAATCCCCAAAGGGCCGTTAACAGTCAGAGCTGGGCCAATCCCAAGCCAGGGTCCAGAAGTTTCTTCTTGGTCTCCCACATGGGTACAGGGGCTCAAGCACTTGGGCCATCTTTTCTGCTGCCTTCCCAGGCCATAGCAGAGAACCGTATCAGAAGATGGGCAGCCGGAACACAAACCGGTGCCCATACAGGATGCCACGTAAGCCTACTTTGCCACTGTGCCAGCACCCTGGAATCCAACTTCTGTGTCTTTCTGGAGAGTCTGTGTGCTTCTTCTATATATTTGAGGACCTGAGTCTCCTCAATTCTGTTTCTTTAATGTATGAAATATCAGGGTACTTCAAAAAGTTCATGGAAAGAGGGAATGTTAAATTTATTTTAGTGCAAAAGTTTTTGAAATGCATGCAGGTTTTTTTTCATAGTACACATTTTCCATGAAATTTTTGAAGACCTCCTCAAGCAATCCAAAGTTTGTTATAAACAAAAATTAGCATCTATGATGGTGGGACATGGGGATTAAATTAAATTTTGGGGGAAACTTAATTTTGTGAATGAAAAGAAAGTGAATAATGTGCTAATTTCAAGTGTCAAAATGACCTCTGAAAAACACAGGAGGCGCTATCTCCCTGTGATGGGACTACGAAAGAAGTACTTGAGCCCCTGCACTCACATGGGAGACCCTGATGAAGCTTCTGGCTTTCACCTGTCACAGTCCCCCTGCTGTTGAGGCCATTTGGGGAGTGAACCAGTGGATGGAAGATTTCTGTTTCTCTCTTTTTCTCTGTAACTCTGCCTTTCAAATAAATAAAATAAATCTTTAAAAAGAAAAATGAAAAGCACAAGAAATATTTGTCCTTGTAAATTTCTTTTTATGTCATTTATTTTTTTCTGAATTTCAAAACAAATATTTCTTAAATTTGTGATCTTTAAGTTAAAATTTGGCTATATTTGTTTAAAATTAGATATTTACAATTATTTCTTTATGTTATCTGATTTTAATTATCAAATGGATTTTTTCTAAAAAGAAAAATTATTATATCACTTATTAGGGATGAAACCAGTAGACCTTTGGTGATTAGGCCAGTTAAGAATTCGTGGAGCATCTATTATGTTTCAGGCAGCATTATAGACACGTGGAATATGGTTGGAGCAAAGTAGGCAAATGTCTTCATCTCATGAAGCTTGTTCTTTCTTTGGATTGAAATCATAACCAGTAAATAATCTTATAATGCACCAGGTAGTGATAAGATCCAATTTAATATAAAGCAGGACAAGCATCTAAGGAGTGAACAGGGAATGGGAAGGAAGTGCTATTTTAGGTAGCCTTGTCAGCCAAGACCACCAGGCTTATTGCATTAGCTTTCTAATTGGTCTCTTGCTTTTATGTTTGCTTCCTTAGTGTCTATGCAAGCAAGTCACTCAAAATATCTTAGATCATATCTCTTGTCGGCTCAGAACCCTGTAACCACTTCTACTTAGAAGAAAGTTCACAGTCCTGCTCTTTGCCTCCAAGGCACCACTTCCTGACCCCATTTCCTTTTGTTTACTGCACTCCAGGCATTTGTTGTTTCTGAACACAACAAGTAGGCCCCCACCCCAGGGACCTTCACACTGACTTTCTCTTCCACAAACTCTCCTTTTGTTATAGCTCCTTCGTTTCATTTGGTTTGCCTCCTAACTGCCCAGAGTGGCATCCATGACCATCTACCCAATGTAGTATGCTACCATCAGGTTTTCTCTGTCTTCCTTGCGTGCTTTTCTTTTAAATTTAATTTTTTGCATTTTAATCTTGAGAGAGAGGAGGAGGGAGAGGGAGAGGGAGAGGGAGAGGGAGGGGAGAGAGAGAGAGAGAGAGAGAGAGAGAGAGAGAGAGAGAGAGAGGTATTTTCCATCTACTGTCTCATTCTGTTTCATTCCCCAAATGCCTGCAACAGCTAAGGCTGGGCCAGGGCAGAACCAGAAATCTGGTACTCAATCCAAGTTTCGCACCTGGGTGCCAGGGACCCAAGAGCTGACCCATCATCTGCTGCCCCCCAGGCTGTGCATTCACAGGAAGCTGGGATTGGAAACAGGCACTCTGACATGAGATCTACCTGCTTAGTAGGGTGTATGGAAACACACGCACACAAAAGCCGGGATTTGAACCCTTTACTCATGGTTGTACCATCCACCCCTGGAATATTGGCAACATAGCTCAAGAGCCTGATAATTATCTGTGGAATGAATGAATGAAAGAATGAATATGCTCTAAGGAGGGACTGCTGAATATTGGGGGAGAAAATAACAGGCAGATAAGCACCGCCTTCTTGGGAGGTTTTAAAAGAGATCCCATATGTTAGTGCTTTTCCATGATCCTAATTCTCTCTCCTGTTGTCCCCTAGTGTATCTGTTCTTCCTACTCCATTTCTGCATCATTGCTGACACTAAAGAGAGTCTTTACCAATGAACACAAGTGCATACTGTGGAGCTGCATAGTCTAGATTGGAAATTTTTGTGATTACATCTCCAATTTCTAACATGTTTAAAAATGGGTTGATTTGTGGTTGTGTTCTTTCTGTTTTTTAACTGCAGCATCACCAAATGCCCCCAAACTTGGACCCATGGAGCTGACTGTTGTTATTATTGTGCCTGTTTGCCTGCTGTCCATAGCTGCCATGCTGACAGTATGGGCGTGCCAAGGACGACAGTGCACCTACAGAAGGAAAAAGAGACAGAATGTGGAGGAACCACTATCTGAGTGCAATCTGGTAAATGCTGGCAAAACTCTCAAAGATCTGATTTATGATGTGACTGCCTCTGGATCTGGCTCTGGTATGTGCTCCTTGTCCATTTTTGAGTCTCTTAATTGACAAAAGCATTTTTAAACAAAAAAGGGCCAAATACTATGAATCCCACAATCTGAAATGCTTAGTAGGTAGTACATGGGAAACTCTGATATGACAACTTCTGCTAGGATTGATGAAGTGAAAAAACTGCTATGAGCTAAGAATTAAGTCTTCTCGTTGCCTTTGTAGCTTGAGGCATTCAGATTCTCATTTTCAAACTGGTTAAGAATACAGTGTCTCTTCTCTCATTCCTATCTTTCCCTGTTATGGCCAGTTATAATCACTGTTGCCTTCTTGGTAGTGTTTTATGGACACAAGAAAGTAAAAGTTACTGTGTTTAAGGCATTGGGTTCTGGGGAAAAGATAGTAGTTGTGCAAAGTAATGTTCTTTGGGCACTTTTACTTGTAGAAGTTTTCAGAATCTGCCAGTGACCTTCTGACATGTGTGGAGTTAACTGGGAATTGACCTGAAATTAAATTGAGACTAGGAGGGGCCTTCAACAAGTTCTTGGAAAATATATAGTATGAAAAAACTATGCATGGATTAAATTTTTTGCCTCAAAATTAGTTAATCTTAATGTTATATATATAAATATATATTTAAGATTTCTTTATTTATTTGAAAGGCGGAGTTACAGAGAGAGAGAGGGAAGGAGAGATAGAAAGTGAGATGGAGAAGGGAGAAGGGAGAGGGGAGAGGAAGAGGGAGGGAGAGAGGGAGAGAGGGAGAGAGGGAGGGAGGGAGAGAGAGAATCTTCCATCTGCTAGTTTACTCCCCAAATGGCTGCAACAGTCAGAGCTGGGATGATCAAAACCCAGGAGCCAGGAGCTTCTTCCAGGTCTGCCACATGGGTACAGGGGCCTAAGGACTTCAGCAGTCTTCTGTTGCATTCCCAGGTGCATTAGCAGGGAGCTGAATTGGAAGTGGAGCAGGGAGGACTCAAATAGGCACCCATGTGGGATGCTGGCATTGCAGGCAGCTGCTTTACCTGCTATACCACAGTGCTGGCCCCATAATACATATATATATATATACATACATAATATATATATACATAATATATATACATAATATATATATATAATGTTTATCAGAAAGAGAGTTAGGTAAAGGGAGAGGAAGAAAGAAAGAGACACAATAAGATCTGTTGATTTACCTTTGAAGTGTTTATAACATCTGAAGTGGGACTAGACTGAAACCAGGAGCCAGGAACTCAATCTGGGTCTTCCACATGGGTTGTAGGGACTCAAGAACATGAGCCATCCCCTGCTACCTCTCAGGGTACATATTAACAGGAAGTTGGAATCAGAAATGGAATGGAAGAGCCGGGCTCAAACCAGGCACCCCTATATTGGATGCAAGTGTCCCAAGCAGTGACTTAACTGCTGCACCAAATGTCTGCCCTGTCTCCTTTTTAGTTTATTTTGTGTTTTCTTATAGAAAGAAAGAAGTAAGCCCAGGCACAGATGATTTCTTTAAAGACAAATTCAAAAGAATTTTAGGCATTATTTTTCCAAAGCCAGTTGCACATGATTGGCAGTGACCACTGGCTCAAAGTAACTGCTGGCCTCCTTGCCTTTGATAACCAGAGAGCAAGTCTATCTGCAGCAAGGCTTCAGTCACAAAAGCTCACCTGTGGGGATGGAATCGGGTGAGTCTGCTTCCCCTGTGTGTCTCTTAATTGGTCAGTGACCCTAAACATGAAGCAGTTTTGTCAGATGCTGAGAAACAAAGAATTGTAAAGCTTATCCTTGACCTGGTCAGGGAAACATTTCAAGGAGATATAAAGCTTGCAACGAAGGAAAATAGACTCATGCTTTACTGCACTATTGTTGAGAGCAGATTGTGTCTCCCATGGCTTCTAAGGGCCTGAGTAGGTTACTGTTTTCTTCTCGTAGCATGACAATTGTATTGGATGTTGACACCACAGAAAGGTGCCTGTCTACAAAACGGGCATCTGTTTTTACAATCCCTGGTCAAAAGTTGAAATTAAATCTACAGGGAGAGGCCAAGTCTATGTTTCTTCAAGTGACATCTCTTGGTGTATAATGCAAGAATTGCTCAGACTCATTGTGGGGTTGTTTTGAAAGATACAGAAGCAACTTTCATTGAATTTTACTGTCTCACCCTAATTGCTGCACTGAGTAGTTTATATATTCTGTGGTCTTTGTCCCTGGTCTGCACCATTGATTGTATGTTTGATCAATGTGCAGTTGGAAAACATTGGCTTACCCAATTCTCTAGCCATTTGTTATGTTGCTGCTGGTGGGGCTGTTGTTGGTGATGTTTTTGGGAGTGGATGCTTGTGTATGTGTGTGCAAGGTGAGGGTGGGGTAGAGGGAGGAATTGAGAGACTGAGATTGGTTTTAGCTTAATAATTGTGAGTCAACGTGTAGTGTGTGGTCATTAATAAAACTGACTGCAGCCTACAAAAGCAGTCCTTTTATGAGGCTCTAGTAGTCTTCCCCACAGGAAGGACTGCAGTCAGGTGAGGAGCAGAGTTTAGACACAAGACCAGTGTTGCAGTCCTAGGTCTACCTCCTACCAGTGCTGTAATTCTGGGCAAGTCTTTGATTACTATGGGGCCTCAGATTTCCTTTTTCTAAATGTGAAGGTTGAATCAGATGATTTCAAAAGAGCTTTCTGTCTGGGGCTTTGTGACTCATTGTTACAACCCATAGCAGCAAATTTATAGTCTGTGCTTATTTAGCTGTAGTGGTTGGTTTCCATGAGGATGAGAACATCTGAATAAACAGTGGCTCACTTGAGGAACAGGGATCGAAACCCCCAGGAGCTCCAGGGCTGTTGCTATGAGGATATCCCATGTATCTGAGTACAATTAAAATAAATAAATTGACTCCCCAGAATAAATTCATATTGTAACCTTCTAAACTATTTTCTTCCTGATTATAATAGTAAAAAATACCTATTGTGGAAGTTACAAAAATGAGAAAGAAGGGTCACAATTCACCCTGATTTGACCAACTAGAAATAATCATCATAGCAATAGATATTTCCTTTTCAGTCTTTTTTTGGGCACATATTTTGAATACCAAGATACACTTCTTCATATGTTTAAAATCTCAAGAATTGTTTTCATTTAATGATATAGCAAGGATAGGCATTTAGCCTAGTGATTAAGATACTGGTTGAGATATCTGTGTCCCACATCAGTGAGCCTGGGTTCAACAACCTGCTCTTGCTCCTGACCTGTTTCCTGTTGATGCAGACTCTGGGAGGCAGAGGGATGGCTTCAGTGGTTGGATTCCTGCCACTTACTTGGGGATTAGTTACTGACTGCCAGCTTTGTACTGGCGCAGCCCTGGCCAAGCCCCAGCTATTGTAGGCATTTGAAGAGTACAAGTGGATATTCTCTCTTTCACTCTCCTTTCTCAAATAAGTTTTTGAAAAAGCAGTATAGCAAAAGTATTTTCCCATGTCACTAAAGATACCTCTTTACAAAATGAATTATATGCATCAAAAGGAATATTATTCACCTATATAAAGAAAGTTTGAATTATGCTATTACATTGATGAACTGTGGATATATTATGCATAACTATTGTGTGATTCCACCTATGAAATATTTAGAACTGGCAAATTCTTTGACAATAGTTGGGGGGATTGAGAAGAAGAGTTCTTATTTATTGGGAAAAGTGTTTCTTTTTCAGGTAATGGAAAAGTTTTGGAATAGATCATGGTGTTGTTTATACAATATTATGAATTTAAAATGCCACTGAATTGTAGTATCAAAAATGTTCCAACTTTAAAAAGTTTATTTTTATATATGAATAAAATCATAATAAGAACAATTAACCAAGCAAAAGCTCTTCATGAGCAGCATCCTAGTGTCTCCAGGAAATCCATCCTAAGATTGGTAGTATTTAGTACCTGACTGTGATTGAGCGTGTAATGTGCTGCGTACTGTGCTCGGTGCTGTGCCTGTTGATGCTGACATCATCCTTATGGCATAGGTAATATTATTATTCCCAGTTTTTCAGAGAAAGATGAAGCTCAGCGAGGTTAAATAATTTACTTGCCCTTGGTTGTCAGGTGGCAGAGCTGCAATTTGAACCCAGGGCCTTCTTTTCTATGTTGTCCACTTCTGCATTGTATTTCCCAATTTTTCTATCACCTGACAATTTTCTTATTGTTTCCTATAAATAATATACGAAACTCATTGACATAACTTTTTCTTCACTTTGCATTTAATCTTTTAAAAAATATATTTATTTGAAAAGCAGAGTTACAGAGAGAGAAGAGAGAGAGAGGGAGAGAGAATCTTCCATCCACTGGTTCACTCCCCTAATGACTGCAACGGCCAGAGCTGAGTGGATCCAAAGTCAGGAGCCAGGAGATTCTTCTGGGTCTCCTACGTGGGTACAGGGGTCAAGCACTTGGGCCATTCTCTGCTGCCTTCCCAGATACCATACCAGAGAGCTGGACTGGATGTGGAGTAGCCGGGACCCAAACCAATGCCCATATGGGATGCTGGTGCTGCAGGCCTGAGCTTTAATCCTCTGTGCCACAGCGCCAGCCTCACACTAATTTAATATTATTGCATGATGAAAATACTCAATGAGTTTGAATTTTTTTCTCATATTTCCAAAAATAGTTAACATATCTGCTCTTGCAGATGTATTTCTAAGAAGTCCTGCAAACCTCTCTGATTTTCCTACAAAGCCCATTAGGTTACTAAATACATGAGGGGAAAAAGATTTAGTTATTACTTAAAATAAAATGTGTAGTTCTTGGTAAAACTGGGGAAGTAAAAGAATCATCTGTGACTTTTTAAATAATTAAATAAAAATTTGCAAGTGAAGAATAAAATCCAGCAATCGAGTTAATGATGTTTTATGAAAAGCAAGATTGAGACAATGAAACTTTCTCTTGTCTCTACCTCTCTGTGTAACTGTCATTCAAATAAATAAAAAATATAGATCTTTAAAAAATATTAAAGTAGTGTGATGCTTATTTCTTCAGAATCAGTAACACTATTGCTTAAAAGTGTTTGCTTAATACGGGTGCTTTAGAGTTTGCCTTTTAATGTGGAAATAGTGGTAAACATCACTGTTTTGTTTTTGGTCATCAATCTC
This sequence comes from Lepus europaeus, assembly GCF_033115175.1. Taxonomy (NCBI): domain Eukaryota; kingdom Metazoa; phylum Chordata; class Mammalia; order Lagomorpha; family Leporidae; genus Lepus; species Lepus europaeus. Next base: position 99,606,791 of record NC_084827.1, on the reverse strand, counting down.
ACCTTTTCTTTGGTTAGGTCTTCCTCTGTTGGTTCAAAGAACAATTGCGAGGACGATTGTACTTCAGGAAATTGTGGGAAAAGGTAGATTTGGTGAGGTGTGGCATGGAAGATGGTGCGGGGAGGATGTGGCTGTCAAGATATTCTCCTCCAGGGATGAAAGATCTTGGTTTCGTGAGGCAGAAATTTACCAGACTGTTATGCTGCGACATGAAAACATCCTTGGCTTCATTGCTGCTGACAACAAAGGTATTTCCAAACTGGGCTCAACAAGTAAACGTGTTTTTTGTTTTTTGTTTTTTTCAGGTGAGAGTAAGTTATCTGTTGATTTTAATACAATTTCTATCAATGTCTAAGTTATTGAGGCATCCTCTTTTCCATAGGTAATTGTACATAACCATTCAATGAATCAGGGCAAGTGGGTGATGTGAACTCATGATGATGCAATTGCTAGGATGATGCTTAAAATATTTGATGACTGGTATGGGGCAGGAACCAACCAGGCAGATCAGAACTCTAGAATGGAGCTGAGTCTTGCAGAATGTGCTATGCTAGGTTTCATCTCTTTAGTTGCTGCTGAGTCCTGGATTGTTCTGGAGGCTTCTTGGTGGTGGGGATGTTTGGGTGTCTCAGGTCAATGATTTCTTGTGTCACCTTCATCTTCTTGACTTTCTTCATCTGTTATGAGATTTACAGTTTCAATTTTTAGTGAAAAATGTCTAATACATTGATACAAAAGAGCAGGTGTAGCTACTGGTTTCACTCATTGGAGACTGTGAGTAAGGGTGAGTTTTATATGTGGTCAGTTGATTAGTGAGACTTATCATTTTATAATGACTTGTATATTAGGAAATTTTATCACTACTTAGATTTGAAAATTAAATATTTGGATAACAAAGTGTTTTTGTATAAAGGAATCTGTTGGGAGGAGTTCTCAGCAAGTATTTAATATAGATTCCTTTTGCTGAGTGCCTGAACTGGTCAGGACTGTCCAGTGTTATTATAGACACTTCATTACAAAAGCTAAAGCTAACTCTAGTGACTGTAATACCTAGAGAAGTATTGGGTTAATTTTTCTCATGCTGGATGTCTTTTTCATAAACCCATTAGCTTTTTGTTAAATGAGATAAATTGTTTGAAAATATCTAGTAATTGTGTTTGGATCTTTATTTTTAAATAGTTACTTATTTTACTTGAAAGGCAGAGTTATGGAGAGGCAGAGGCAGAGAGAGAGAGAGAGAGAGAGAGAGAGAGAAATCTTCCATCCACTGGTTCTCTCCCCAGATGGCCAGGAGCCAGGAGCTTCTTCCAGATCTTCCACATGGGTGCATGGGAACAAGGTCTTGGGCCATATTCCACTGCATTCCCAGGCACATTAGCAGGGATCGGGATCAGAAGGGTAGCACCTGGAACTCAAACTGGCACCTCTATGGGATGCTGGTGCTGCAGGGGGCAGCTTAACCTGCTACACCACAGCACTGGCCCCGTGTTTAGCTCTTAATATCAGCTTTTGGGGGAAATCATCAACTTCATATTTTGAAAATTGAATAGCATGAACATTCTTAGAATGTTAGAACTTTTTGGTAATAATAATAATTTGTATAAATTTGTTGTGTTTTGATTTTTATTGGTACATTATTATTTAAAAGCTCAGAGTAATTTACAGCACAACACTGAGCCTAAGTGCATCTCTCCGGAGTTTCTCTTGCAGTGTGGTTGATCTTGCCAGCAGGTATTGATTAGAGAGAATAAGAAAGGAGTGGTTCAGTTATCATAATCACTGCCTCATAACTTCCTATTTTTATGTGAGTAACTGTAACAGATTCTAATGTGTCAACATCTTCATTGATTCATTGAGAAATTTTAATTTACTAACTTGGACTATTAAGTGTTACTACTGAAGAAATTAACCTCGCTTTATTAACAATACAGATTAAACACTGGTATTTGTTGAAAGCTTCTGGCTTTTTTTCAACTTTCATTTTTAACAACAAAATTATGTTTTCCTGCTAGATAATGGAACTTGGACTCAACTTTGGCTTGTATCTGAATATCATGAACAAGGCTCCTTATATGATTATTTGAATAGAAACATAGTGACAGTGGCTGGAATGATAAAACTGGCACTTTCAATAGCTAGTGGTCTAGCTCACCTCCATATGGAGATTGTTGGTACACAAGGTATGTATTTCCTTTCATTTCTTTCCTTGAATATGAAGACAGATCACCAGGCTGTATTTTATTTTTTATAAACAATAATCAAGATATTAAGATTAAATATTAAGAAAAATTAAAGGTATTTTATAAAACTGAAGATTTTGTCATAATATAGCAACTTACATATACTCATCATTTTATATATTATCCATAATATATTTTTATTAATTTTCGCTCCTTCTTTGCCATTTAACATATATACCTTGAAGATCTTATTTGGTGTCAAAAGCTTTGTATTGAGAGAATAAAAATAATTTAAGTGCTTATATTTATAATTAAAAATAATTGGAAAGGATAAGGTAACCTTGAAAGTATTTTTATATCATGTACTTGAAGGTCAAATAATACCCACTGTTGTTTCTGTTTATTAACAGAGAGTAGACTTAAGGTAGTCATTAGTCTAGATAGAGCAATGGTTCTCAAATATTGAGTCATGATTCCTGCACACTCTTTTTTTTTTTTTTAATTCTCAGTCTTTAAAAAGGTTTGTTTATTTGAAAGTCAGCATTACAGAGAGAGAGGAAAAGAGAGAGAGAGAGAGAGAGAGAGAGAGAGAGAGAGAGAGAGAGAGAATCTTTCATCTGTTGGTTCTGCTGCTATTCCCAGGTCATTAGCAGGAAGTTGGATTGGAAGTGTAGCATAATGAACACAAACCAGCACCCATAGGGGATGCCGATGTCATAGACAGTGGCTTTAGCTGCTATACTTCAACACTGGCCCCATGATTCCTTTACATTCTTAAGAGTTTTTGAGAATTACAAAAGATTTTAAGTATGTGGGTTATATCTATTAACAGTTGTATTAGAAATCGAAATGTAGAAATTTTAAAATTATCTGTTAATTTACTTAGAATTAAATCAATTAGATGTTAGCATAAATAACACAGTTTTAAAATGGTATCACTTTTTTTTTTCAATTACAAAACCTATTTAAAGGGGCTGGCATTATGGTAGAGTGGGTCCAGTATGGGTGCCAGTTCAATTCCTGGCTGCTCTGCTTCTGATACAGTTCTCTGCTAGTGCACCTGGGAGGGCAGTGGAAGATGGCCCAAGTGATTGAGCCCCTGTTACCACCCTGAGAGACCTGGATGAAATTCTTGGATCCTGGCTTTGGCCTGGCCCAGTCCCAGATGTTGAACCATCTGGGGAATGAACCAACAGATGTGAGATTTTTTTTCTCTCTCTCTCTCTAACTCTGCCCTTCAAATAAAATAAATAACTTTTTTAAAAAAAAGCTATCTAGGGAAAATAATGGTTTTATGTTTTTGTATATCTCTTTAATGTCTGGTTTAGTGTCCAGATTTTCATATGTGTTCACTCAGTCTATGCCATTATATTGTTTTGGTTGTATTAAGTGAAGAAGAGATGGCATCACACAGATAAGAGTTGCAAAATAGTACTCAAGACCCCCTACCACATTTGAGAACCACTTATCTAATGTAGAAAGAGTTGGAAACTTGTTTGTAAGAATATATTTGTCATAATCTTACATGGCAATGGAATTCTTTCTCCTTTATTAAAAAAATTTAGTAATGCCTACTAAATGTCTACTACTCTTCTAAGCATTGTAGACATGGTGGTGAATAAGAAAGTCACTGCCTTCATTCGACTTATAGTTAGGAGAGACAGATGGGTAAGCATTGAACAGACAGATAATTTAGAAAGTGGTAGCAGCTATGAAGAAAACAAAATGGGGTACTCTGTTGGAGAATGACTTGGAGTACAGAATGAATCGTGAAGATTTCACATTTAAGATAAGTCTTCAAAATAATTCTTCTTGGAAAGACTCTGCATGCAGTAAAGAAGAAAGTGAATGTGTTTTTTATGCTTTCTAGGTAAACCTGCTATTGCTCATAGAGACATAAAATCGAAGAATATCTTAGTGAAAAAATGCGAAACTTGTGCCATAGCAGACTTGGGCTTGGCTGTGAAGCATGATTCAATCCTGAACACTATAGACATTCCTCAGAATCCTAAAGTGGGAACCAAAAGGTAAGATGCTTTCCTTGGGTGGCATACAAGGATTGACCAATAAACCTGTGAGGTGTTTGTGGGGTTTCAGGTCCAAATGGGAAATCATTAGGCCCAAGAAAGAAAAAAGTCTTCTCAGGATCACTAAGTCAGTAGACTCAATGATTAGATAAACCAGAAGTCTTGACATTTTTGAACATGTGAACATGGGCCATTTGGGTGCATGGTTCAGTGCAGAGAAAAGGTGGAAAGGCAGTGAGATACGATTTTAGTGTACTACATTTTGAGGATGCATTTTCCTACAGATAAGAATCAGTAGTATATTGCACCTTCAAAGCCTTTATATTTTGTAAATAAGCCAAAGTGCAGAGCTAGTTATGAATGTTTAAGTTCTAAACAATTGAGACAGAATATATTGGAGTAGGTAGGTTAGGAACTCATAATAAATTCATTTTTGTGTTATATTTTATTAATGTTTAGCAATATTACATAACAATTTATATATTATCTATGGTTGTATTTATCTTAAAATCTCCCAGATTGATTTATATTAAGATGATAAGAGTTTGGACACAATTCTTACATTCATGGAATAACATCTCTGAAATCAAGGGTAAACATGATGTAAAGTGAGCATTCCTCACATGTATCAGGGCAGTGCCATTAGCAATGGTATCTCTGGTGTTTTTATTGCTCTGTGCAACATACTTCTATTTCCTTTTATTTTAGTTTCTGTGATATTTTGGCATAATAATAATAATTAGGGTTCTTGTTGTTAAAATGAATAACTGAATATTTTCCTGTGCCAATGTTATGGTGTAGTGTATTAAAGCCACTGCTTGCAATGCTGGTATCCAGTATTGGAATGCATGTTTGAGTCCCTGCTGCTTTGCTTCCAGTCCAGCTCCCTGCTAGCACACCTGGGAAAGCAGTGAAAGATGACCTTGCCACTCAGATGGGAGATTGGATGGTATTGCAGGCTCCTGGTGTCTGCCTGGGCCAGCCCTGGCCATTGCAGCCATTTGTGGAGTGAACTAACAGATGGAACGTCTTTCTCTCTCTCTTTATCTGTCTTTAAAAAAGTACACACAACATATTTTCCTGGAGTTGTTAAAGGCCTTGGAGAATAAATAATTCCCAAACTGATGGCCTTCAAGTTATATTGGGATTTCAGGACAGTGCCTGTGACTCTCTCACTTGGTTCCTGGAGACCTTAGTGAGGCCTTGGGAGCACTTCAGGACAATTTACTTAGGGCAGCTTATGAAACCTTGCTTATTTCGCTCCATTAGAAGAAAGCCTTGATTTATCCACCTGACTCTGCATCAGCCTCAGGGAAGCATTGGATGCCATATCCCTCACAGGATGGAATGCTCTAAAACAACTTGGAAGTTATTGTATCTGCTCTCCAACACTCTGGGAATTCTCAAAGGTCTCCCTGGGATAGTAGGCTTATCAGGTCCCATGAACTGTACATTTTTTTTTTCCTTTAGTCCTGCTCAAACAAAATTATACTTTTCTAGATGTTAATGTGTAATAAAATTGTTCAGTCAGTGAAGGTATTTGTTGAATACTGCTTAGTGCTGTGCTGGAGGCTTGGTCCCACCCTGAGGAAAATTATACCATTTGTCCTCACAGGGTTTTCCTTACCAAGAATACCAAGGAATTGAGTTTCACTTCTGTTGTTGAATGCTCTGGCCATTAAAGTTCTCTCCAACTTGTAATTTTCAAAAACAAAGATCCATATATACCTGTTCTAACACAATGGGATAATCTCTAGTTTTATTTAAAAATTTTAAAACTAAAACTATTGTTTAATTTTATTCTATTATAGTGCTTCAGATTTACCTTTAACATTGATGTAAGTGATCTTAATTTAAATTTGAGTTAGGATTTACTAAAATTGTGTTTTACTGAACTGCTAAAAAGTCATACACAGAATCTGAAGAAGTGCATGTTTTTGAAGGTATATGGCTCCTGAAATGCTTGATGATACAATGAATGTGAATATCTTTGAGTCCTTCAAACGAGCTGACATCTATTCTGTTGGTCTGGTTTACTGGGAAATAGCCCGGAGGTGTTCAGTTGGAGGTAAGATTTTGGAAATATTCTTTGTGTCTGCTTCTGCCTTTCCATGATACTCTGAATGCAAAATGAAATTTCTTTTTTCCCCTATGCTATATATTGAATCACTTCTAAATATTTAATGGAATACCTTGTGCTGTGCTGAACTTGAAAATTATCTTTTTTGAGCTTGTGTGTAGTGACTGACATCACTACTTTATATCCCAAAGAAATTGAATTAACATACTAAGATCATAGGACTTCAAGACTTCTATAACTTAGGCTTTCCTTGTTCTTTTCTGTGGTTTGATGAATTTGTATGGGTGAGGGTTACATGCAGTTGGAGGGAAGTGAGCAAAGACAAACTTTCTATCTCTTCCTCCTGGATGTTTAGAAAATAATAATGAGAAGAATAAAATAGGAAGATGATACTCTCTAAATTTAGACTGATGAAATTTGCAGAAATTGTTAGAGAAAGAGATAAATGCTGGTAGAAAATGGTTTAAAATTTTGATTTTCAAGCTTTCAACTAAGGCTTGGTTTAGCAACTCATTAAATGTCAAACAGTAGGCAAGTTATTTAGTCTGATTTTCTTCATATGAAAAATGAAAACAATAATAAACCTATTTGTATGAGCATTTGGCCTAGTAAGATAATGTTTAAGATACCTACTGCTCACATCCCATACCATAATACTTAACTCCAGCTCCTTGATTTCATCTTCCTGTTAATGCAGACTCTGCAAAACATTGGTGATAGTTCAAGTGATTGGGTTCCTGCCACCCATGTGGGAGACCCGGGAATTCAGTACAGGGCCTCAAACCTGGGCCCATCAGTTGAGAGCATTTTGGGAGTGAACCAGTGGATGAAAGTTCTCTATCTCTTTGTTTCTCCATCACTGATCTCTTGGTCTCTCGCTCATAAACATTAAAAAGAAATAAAAGATGATAGAAAATTTGCATTAAAATGACCCCTTGAGTTTTTGAGGATTTAATGGATTAATTTGTATGAAACTCTTGATATAGAGGCTGCTCAAAGTAAACATTCAGTAAAAGCTGTTAAACCACTGTTTGTTTTTACATTTTGTAAAAATGTATTGATGTTATTTTGTATTACATCAATCTTGTTCTTTTCTGTTTTAGAGCTATCTTTCTATTTTATTTTATGTTTAGTCTATGTTTTATGATTTTTATTAACATTAACTCATTAAATGCCATTAATTCCCATGATATATTTTCTCTGCTTCATAGATGAAGAAATTAGGCTGTTGATCTCATTTAAAAAAAAATACTTGCAGATTACCTGAAAACTTGTAAGGTCAAATTTATATTAGAGTGAGAAACATACTTTTTCTCTGTTATACAGAGATGGGATAGTATAGCATTCAGAGATCTAAAGCTATCAGAAGAGCAATAGAATTACAGTTGTGGACACCATGGACACTGGAATTCCTGAGATTGGGTTTGAATTCCAAAACTGCCACTTAGTAGCTGTGGGTTCCTGAGAAAATTCACCATACTCTTGTGTCTCATTTTCCTCATCAGCAAAATAAGGATATGCTAATGAATTAAAAATGTGTTGGGGTGGCCCAGTGGGTTAAGATACCACCTGCTAAGCTGGCATCCCAAATGAATACTAGCAGCTCCACTTCCAATCCAGCTCTTTGCTAATGCACCTGGGAAATAAGTGGAAGATGCTCCAAGTGCTTGGGCCCACCATCCATGTGGGAGACCCAGATGGAGTTTCAGGCTCCTGATTTTGGCCTGGCCCATCCATGGCCATTGTAGTCTTTGGGGAGTGAACCAACAGATGGAAGAGCCCTCAGTCTCTCTCTCTTTCTCTCTCTCTCTGTTTCTCTCCTTCCATTTTTTCTTCTTTATATTTATAACTCTGACTTTGAAATGAATAAAATAAATCTTTTATGCTTTGTGAAATGTGTCAGACCCCAAAAGACAAATATGTCATGGTTTCTCTGATTTTTGGTATTTAATATATAGAGTCCCCCCCCCACTCAAAAAAAGGAACCCAACAACAAAGATTGTATGAGTAACATGATTTGATCATGGTTTATAGCCATTAGATATGTTCCTGTGGAACAGTGATCTTTCTACCTTTTACGTGTTGAACACTATGTTTAGTGGAGTATTAAGCCTATGAAAGTAAATCAAAAGTATGTCACCACAAAAATTAAAAGAAATAAAAAAGGAAGCAAGGAAGAGGGAGGGAGGGAAGTATCCTTATGTTCTTAGAATTGTATCTTTGAAATACATGAGGTATGTTCCCTTTATATTAATAAAAATGTTAGTAAAAACATGGAAAGAGTCTAGGACAATGCTTGTTAAATATGAAGATTTTAAATATTTTTGCAAAATTTTAATATTTCTGTTTATCTATGTTTGCTTTTATGGTTTGGTTCCTTAATTTTTCTTATATTCTTAAAATTGTATCTACAAAATTTGTTGAATCTGTTAAAAACTAATTAAAAATAAGAATAATAATTTAATTAGCATGATTTATCATTAGATTTGGAATATTATGACAGGTGTCATGTAATGATTTTTTTCAATGATTGGCCACATTTATGACTGTAGATCCTTAAGACTCTATTGTCCAGTGACATTGCAACCATCTTACTTTGTGTGAGCACACTTTATGATGTTCACACAATGATTAAATTGCCTAACAACAGAATTCTCAGTATGTATCCCAGTGATTAGGTGGTACATTACCATGTTTTCAAATAAAAGGACTATGTTTAATACAAAAGATTGTATAAGGGATTTTTAAGAATTCAAGTTATAGTCTGATAATTAGGGTCATCTTTGTGACTATCTGTGGTGAACTGCTATCTTTTTTCTACCTTTATCCACTCTTCAGGAAAATTATGAAACATTAGATGTTAGGGATTGCTTTAATATTATTATTATATTTGTATGTATCTCATAAATACAACATTAAGGACATAGTAATTCTTCCCACCCCACTCACCCTCCCACACACCCCACATCTCCTGTTTGGTATGAAAAAGAAATAGAAACAGAAAGAAAGAAAAAAGGAAAGAATGGAATAAAAAAACTAAGAGGACTGTTTCTCAACAGTCTAAACAAGGGCTGTTCGTTGTTGTTGCTTCTCAAAGGTGATTTCAATTTTTTTTTCCACTTCCTCTTTTCCCTTCCTTCCTCCCCCTTCTTTAAAGAAGAACCCAAGGATGATACATCTTTTGTGAGGTCTTGGTGTAACTATAACTTATGAGACATAATAAAATCCTTCATTTAATACACTAAAATGAAGTGATTCTTGACAACAAGTTTTACTATTAAGTTTCATGATACAACTCTTTTTGAACAGAGGTCCTGCATGGGAAATTAGTGCACAGTGACTCCTGTTGTTTATTTAACAAATAACACTTTTATGCATGACATCAGTGATCACCAAAGGCTCTTGACATGAGCTGCCTCAACTATGAAAGCCTTTTAGATCCACTAGTTCAACAAGGCCATAATCGAAGTAGAAATTCTCTCCTCCCTTCAGAGAAAAATATTTCCTTCTTTGGTGGCCACTTCTTTCCACTGGGGTCTCACACACAGGGATCCTTTATGTAGGACATTTTTTCCCCAGAGTTTCTTGGCTTTCCATGATGAAATGCTCCCCCTGGACTTTCCAGCCAGACCAGAATGCCTTAAGGGCTGATTCTGAGGTCTGAGTGCTACTTAGCGTGATTGTCATTCTATAAGTCTGCTGTTTGGACTGCTTCCCATGTTGGAGCCAACAGTCATTTTAATCCTATTATTGTTTCCAAACACTTAGTCCTATTTATATGATAACTTTAACTTTTGATCATATCTGTATGGCCACTTTAACCCTTAGTCCTATCCATTTGATCTTTATAACACTTAAGCTGCTATTTTTATCAGCCTGCTTAAGGGATTTTGGGGTCTTATGGCTAGTTGTTAAGTTGTACCCTTAGAAGTAAGTCCATATGAATGTATGTAGGGCTATACTGCTTTGCAGATTCAAACTTCATACATTTCACAATTACAACTTTATGATCTTGGTGATTCTTCCCACTGTGCCCACCCTCCCACCCTCACTCCCTTCCTCTTCCCTTTCTTATTCTCACTCTTATTCTTTACTAAGATATGTTTTCAATTAACTTTGTACACATATGATTAACTCTATGTTCAGTATAGTGTTCAATGAATTGTATGAAAGAGAAAAAGATAAGGAAAATACTATAAAGAAAGGAAAAGATAAACAAAGATATAGAATAAGAAGCTGTTCCTCAACAGTCAAGAGAACGTCTGTTCATAACCATTGCTTCTCAAAGTGTCAATTTCATTTCTACATGTTGTCTTTTAGGTACTCAATTAGTCAAAGAGAACATATAGAATTTGTCCCTTTAGAACTGGCTTATTTCACTAAGTATGCTGTTTTCCAGTTTCATCCATTTTTTTTGCAAATGACTGGACCTTGTTTTTTTTACTGCTGTGTACTATTCCATGGTTTTCATATCCCATAATTTCTTCATGCAGTCTGCAACTCACAGGCATTTGGGTTCATTCCATGTATTTGCTATTATTAATTGAGCTGCAATGAACATGGAGGTACAGATAGCTCTTTTATATGCTGATTTCATTTCCCTTGGGTAGATTCCCAGGAATGGGATGGCTTTGTCAAATGGTAGTCTATATTCAGACCTCTGAGTTATTGCCACACTGTCTTTGATAGTGGCTGTACCAGTTTACATTCCCAACAACAGTGAATTTGGGTACCTTTTTCCCTACATCTTGACCAGCATTTGTTGTTTGTTGATTTCTGGATGAAAGCCATTCTAACGCGGGTGAGGTAAAACCTCATTGTGGTTTTGATCTGCATTTCTCTGATGGCTAGCAATTCTGAGCATTTTTTTCATGTCTCTCTTGCCCATTTGGATATCCTCTTTTGAAAAATGTCTGTTTATGTCCCATCAAAGTCAGCGAACTCTAAAGGCTTCCATAGCCCTGGCAACTCATGACTAGAGCCTAGGGAGATTACTGACGCCATGAACAGGAGTGTCAAATTGTTAAATCAGCAACAGGAGTCACTGTGTACTTACACCCCATGTGAGATCTATCCCTAATGTGTCGTCTGAAGCCAAGTGATGCTATAACTAGTACTGAAACAGTATTTTTATACTTTGCGTTTCTGTGTGGGCACAAACTGATGAGGTCTTTACTAATTATATACTGAAGTGATCTTCTGTATATAAAGAGAAAAGGAAATGAAAAAAAAAAACAACCTGGTGTTAAAATGGAAATGGCATAGAAAATTAATTAATTTGAAAAAAAATTATGTAGGATCTCTGTCTTTAATGTGCTGTACATTGCTATTTAATGCTATAATTAGTAATCCAATGGTAGTTTTTTCACTTTATGTTGCTATATGGGCAAAATGTTGAAATCTTTACCTAATATATACTAAACTGATCTTCTGTATACAAAGAGAATTGAAAATGAATCTTTACATGAATGGAAGGTGAAAGGGAGCGGGAAAGGGGAGGGTTGCGGGCGGGAGGGAAGTTATGGGAGGGGGGAAGCCATTGTAACTCATAAGCTATACTTTGGAAATTTATATTCATTAAATAAAAGTTTAATAAAAAAATAAAATAAAACATATAATACAGAAATTCAGGTCACATGAATTAAAATATATCTTTGAATAATTTAAAAAAAAGAAAAAAGAAAAATGTCTGTTTAAGTCCTTTGTAGGGATTACTTTTGAATTTGATAATAGCATTTTATATAAAGTATGTCATTTTCATAGTTGAAATAATATAAATTCTATTTTATATATTTATAAATTAGATAAATTTGTTTATATATGATATATAATTGCATAAAATGTCTATAATTATGAATAATTTCATAATACAAAATGTAACTTTATATAATAACAAATCTGAGCCTTTTAAATTTATATCCATGGTTTTATAGTGATATATTATTTTAAGAAATTTGACTTTCCAATTTCTCAAGATGTCTCTTGTGTTAGAAGACATAATTGGCATTATTTTGATTTAGACATCTTTGTTATTAACACAGGGAAATTCATTACATAATTTCTTACAGGAATTGTGGAGGAGTACCAGTTGCCTTATTATGATATGGTGCCTTCAGATCCTTCAATAGAGGAAATGAGGAAGGTTGTTTGTGACCAGAATCTCCGACCAAGTATCCCAAACCAGTGGCAAAGCTGTGAAGTAAGGCTGTGTTCTTACGTTTATTTTTCCCGTTGTATCGATAGAGGTGAGTGTTAGGGAAGATTTTTCGAGACCTTATGGTTCTTCTTTCTTAATCTAGGCATCCGATTTACTGCCTGTATATAGGTAAGGTCTTTTTGTATGTCTTCAGGAAGATTTTATTGCCTTTAGCAATGTGTATATGTAATGCCAGTTTATGTTATAGTAACACCTCCTGCTTCCTTGATGTCTTTCTACAACAAGCCTTTACTGCTTACACGAAGTCCTCTTCTGGCTGGCATCTCTTCTTGCTGAGGTGACACAGCAAACTGAGTGTCTTTGATCTTTAGAAGCTGCCATCACAATGCAGTTTCTGGGTCTTCAGACTGGGGAAGACTGGGGATGGAGGATCACACACTGGCTGTTTAATGCTTTGGCACCAGGTGACTCTTACCTTTTCCACTGATAAGGAACTAGTCACTTGGTCCTACCTGACAGCAAAAGGACTGGAATTTGTGGGCAATGTAGACAAACTCAGTGGGTAGTCAATGTCTGGGCCACAAAGGATGTTATAATTCCTGTCATCCTTATATTAAATGATCATTCTTAATCTCTAGCCTGCTGGAGTTTGAACTTATTCTCCCTTATCAGAGGAGCCTTTGCACAGCAGAGCCCATTGTTGCTTACTTTGTCACACCCACTAATCCAGTGCAGGATCCATAACGCAGTAGACACACAATAAATGGATTTTTTTGGTACTTGTTCTGCCTTATATGAAGATGGAGAATTTTCCAGCTGCCACAAGGACAAAGAAAGGAAGGTGAGGGAAAGACTATAAACCACCTAACTAGTATCAGGATTATTTTAATGCTTCAACACCCTCATTCCAGCTATAGCTGTTCATTCTCTGCATACTTAAATGTAAGAATTGAGGTCTTTCTTAGGTCACATAATTCAGTTTTTCTCTGTTATAGGGATTATTTTGTAAAGTTATCTTTTTACCTCTTTTCTCCTCCTTCATGCTTCTCAACTATTTTGCTATTTAAGACAAGATTTGTGTCTTAGTATTTCTATATATTGTGGGGCTTTCTTACCACATGACTATTTGAGAAGCAAATATTGAGACATCTATAACCTAATGGAAATTAAATTAAAATTTTCTGATATTAATAAGTCAGATACATGGAAAAAGTCTGTAAAATCTATGAATCCACTACTCAATTTGAAAAATAAAACATTTCCAATACATTTAAAATATTCATCACCCCTTTGAGAGGTCACTAGTATAATGAATTATTTTTAGTCTTGTCTTGATTTTCTTTAGTATTTTGCTACACATACATACATACACACACACACACATGCACACAAGAAATAGATCATCAAAATTTTCAAGGGAAATGTGTATTGTGAAAAAAACTCTATGTATTATTTCAAAATACTTTGCATGAATAAAATTTTACCCTTTACTTTTAGTTTCTATGAACTTTTTAAAGTAAGATTGTAGCTTTTAATCTGTCCATTGTCATGCTGTGTAGCATTGCATTGTGTGAACATAGCACAATTTCTTTTTGCACTCTACTATTGTGATTTTCAGGTAGCTTTCTTTAAAAAATAATATTGCTACATAAATATAATGTGTGCACAAGTTTTTGAGGGTATATACCTATAGCTTTTTGATATGTCAACATAGAAAAATCATGTCTACAGTTAATCTGAGTTATGGTACGAGGCTTCATGCATTTTTTCTTACTACAATAAGAAAAGCTCTAGTATAAGGTTGCATGATAGTGAAACTTGGTTTAGACGTTTTGGTCTTTAAAACAAGTTGTGTTTCACCATTGCATTTGTCATCTTCTTTGATGTTGGGACGTTTTGGTAAAAGCTAAATTGAAATAAATGCTGAGTTTTATTTTAATAAAATCCTACTCCCTGTCTAGGAGATGATGCAACATTTCTTGTTGGAGGCCACCCGACAAACCACACGGAGACACGCAGCACTCAGTCAGTTCATCACCACGTTTATTGCCTCATCGAGTTCCAGGCCAAAGTAGGGGGCCCGGTGATGAGGGACTGGAGGCAGTCTCCCTAAAGAAACCCTTCAGTCTCCAGCACCGAGCACACAGAAAGACAAGGATATATACCCCAGACCCCATACAGATAACATTCATTGTGTGCAATCATGCATAGCACAGGAACAGAGCAAGTTTACAAAGTAGCAATGATCAGGGTACAAGCTCTGCAGATAGAGCAAAGAACATCATAAACCTTCATCAGAAGTCACATCCTGCCTGCAGGAATGTGGGATGAAAAATCTTGTGCCTTCAGCCTTCAGGACAATAAGCACGGGAAACAGGATTAGAACAGCCTGCTGCATCTCATGTCGGGCCAGGGCCACTGGCCCCGACAATTTCTGCTCTGATCTTTTAATGCATTAAATTGCATCTGTAAATTTCTTACTGTTAAACCAATCATACACTTCTAGCATAGACATATCATAGTCATTTTATGTTAATTTTTACATTGCTGGTATATGCATTTTTTGTCATCTAGAAATCTAGTTCCATCTTGTTTTATATTAATCTTTTGTAATAGGCATTTGTATTTATACCACTCTTGTTTATTCACTATTGTTGCTTTGCTCAATGTTACTTCTTGTCTCTCAG
Source organism: Lepus europaeus (assembly GCF_033115175.1). Classification (NCBI taxonomy): domain Eukaryota; kingdom Metazoa; phylum Chordata; class Mammalia; order Lagomorpha; family Leporidae; genus Lepus; species Lepus europaeus. The sequence goes on along the minus strand of NC_084827.1, from coordinate 99,591,660 downwards.
AAGTAATGTTGCTTCCTTCTGAAATAATTTTCTGCTTTCCTGATGTCCATTCTTTAAAAGTATTTTATTTAAGCTTTTTTTAGTTATAGCAAGTGGTTTTAAATTCTTTCAATTTGGGAAAATGCCTTTTTTCTGTCTTTGATCTTGAATAAATAGTTCATCTTGGCATAAAAATTTAGGTTGACAATGATTTACTACACATCTTAAAGTAATTATTCCATTGTCATATAACTTCCATTATCACTGTTGGAACGTCATTAAGTAAGCAAATCATTATTTCCTTTTAGTTAATTGTTCTTTTTTTTCTGACTGCTTTTAAAATGTTCTCTGTGAAGCTGGCATTGTGGCGTAGCAGGTTAAGCAGCCACCTGCAATGCCAGCATCCCATATAGGTGCTGGTTCGAATTCTGGCTCTTCCACTTCTGATCCAGCTCCCTGCTAATCCACTTGGAAAAGAGGAGGATGCTCCAAATCCTTGGGCCCTTACACCCACATAGGAGACTTGGAAGAAGCTCCTGGCCTCTGGCTTTTTTCTGGTCTGGCCCTGGCCATTGCAGCCATATGGGGAGTGAACCAGTGGATGGAGTGACTCTCTCTGTCTCTCCCTCTCTTTAACTCTGCCTCTTAAATAAATAAAATATTTTAAAAAATAACTTATTCTCAAATATATTTTCTGTAACTTTATAATATTCTTCTGCATTTTCTCTGTGATGTATGTTGTATAGATGTCTCCTGTTGAATCTTGCTTGGAGTTTTTGGACTTCTTAATTCCAAGGATTTATGATTTTCCTTGGTTTTGAAGCATCCTCTGACATAATCTTTTCAAAAAGATCTTCCTATGATTGACTCCATTACCCATTTTTGAGGGGAGCTCATTGGATGTGTTTTAGGACTTTCATTCAACTTGCTTATATATTACTTGGTCACATTTTCCATATGTATGTCTTTATACTGTTTCTCTTTCTTTGTAGGGCACTTTCATTCTTAAAATCAGGGCTTTGAAAGTATCTTGATCTGATACCCTCTGTGTGCTTTACGCTGAGTCTCCTGTCTGTCAGTTTTGAGCTATCAGTTTTGAAGTTCCAGACCATGAAATCAGCAGGTGCCAGCAGAACAGCCACTGCTTAGAGATTTCTTGCATCTCTGCGGTTTCATGTATTTTCATTGGTTTATTCTCTGAGTATCACATTTATTTAACAATTCATTTGGGCTAATTTTAATAGAATTTTTGTATTTATCCTTGGATCATTTTTATTGTGCTGCAATTTATATGTGATACAAACTTTAGTATACAGTTTGATGAACTATATGTAAATATCTATGTGTGTGTGAGTGCTTGGCACCCAGATGAAGATACAGGAAATTTCTATCCCTTTCAAAAATGTCCTTTTGTGTCTTTTTTATACCTTCTTAGATGATTTTTTTTTTTTTTTTTGGCCAGGCAGAGTTAGACAGTAAGAGAGAGAGACAGAGAGAGTTATAGACAGTGAGAGAGAGACAGAGAGAAAGACCTTCCTTCTGTTGGTTCATTCCCCTAATGGCCACTATGGCCAGCGCTGTGCCGATCCGAAGCCAGGAGCTGGGTACTTCCTCCTGGTTTCCCATGCGGGTGCAGGGACCCAAGAACTTGGGCCATCCTCCACTGCCTTCCCGGGCCAGCAGAGAGCTGGACTGGAAGAGGAGCAACTGGGACTAGTACTGGCGCCCCAACTGGGACTAGAACCCTGGGTGCCGACACTGCAGGCGGAGGATTAGCCAAGTGAGCCATGGCGCCTGCCCCTTCTTAGATGACTTTTATAAAGCCATTCTACCATAATACCAGAAATCCAGAAATCAGTAGATTGAAATTTCAGTTAAGTTAGTATCTACACGGTTAATAATCATGCTTTCAGAGTTTTCTATGTTGTTTTCACTTACAATTTCTTTATCAAAGCTTAGCATCAGTTAATGAATGTGTAGTTTTTGTTCTTCCATACCTTGTTTTCTGTGAGTAGCTATAGTCTCTAATGTTTCTCTTTCTCTTGAAGGCACTCCGAGTCATGGGGAGAATAATGCGTGAGTGCTGGTATGCCAATGGGGCTGCCCGCCTGACTGCCCTCCGTATTAAGAAGACCATCTCTCAACTTTGTGTCAAAGAAGACTGCAAAGCCTAATGTGATAATTTCGTTAAAAAAAAAAATCTCTCACAGCTTTCCTTTTCATTTTCCCTCCTTATGTGAATTTGTTTTTGCTTTTTTTTTTTCTACCTCAAAGATTACGCAGTACAGTATTTAAGTGCCCAAAGGCATGAAAAGATAATTAAAGTTAAGCTTGGATAGGAGCTGACTTCATCCAATCTCCATGTTGTCTTTAATTTTATTTTGAAAAGCAGCACATCAACTTATCTTTTTATTTAATGAGAAAGAGGATATTACAAAAATGTAAAATAAGCTATATAACAATAATAAAACTATTTTAGATTTAATTTTACTTGAACCAAGAGCACATGAATGAATAGAAAAAATGTCAAAAATGTAAAACTGTTTTTTCTGAGGTGAAAATATATTTATTAAAATGTGAACTAGAGTATGTTATGGTTAAATAGGACCTTAGATCTTGCAGTCTATGATTTTTCCTTTTTAAATTATTAAAAAATAACTGCTATTGTGAACTTTAATATATAAAATCTACAGAAATGGAGCTGCTCAGTGGAAGATATAAGTGAGATGAAAGTCCCACTTGCTTGGTCTTCCTCTCTTTGTTTCTCTAATCTTTGTAATCCAGTGGCAGGTAGTTTGAAATCAAGCACAGGTGCTACTTTCTGTTATTTGCAGAAGACACAAGTGATATCTTGAGATACTGCAAAATGTCTGTACTGCAAAATGTCCGAGTCACAGCTAATGACAGAGCTGACACTAATTCTAAATCTTGAGTGAGTCAACACTGCAGATTAGCTAGCTTCCTATTTTCCTTTGAATTCCCGATAGTGCTTTTATCACAAGAATATCTCTCATTGTGATGTTTGTAGTTTATTCATAAAGAAGGTATGTTGAGTTATTTTGCAGAATCATGATAGATCTACATGAAATCCAAACAATGGATATTTATATGGATATGGATATTTGAAAGTGTTCAGGTATCCATTGTCTTAACATGTCTTTAACATGCAGTTCAGAATCCCCTATTGCTTTTGGAATACATATTTAGAAAAAAAAAAGAGGAAACAAGGAAATATTTTGAGGAAATGTGAGAAACTCTTTGATGAAGTGTAGTAACCAAACCCTGCAGAGTGTCAGCAACAGAAAATAGATGTTCCCCTGCCTTTTCAAAATGAGCAGAAGGGTGCAGAAGAATGCTCACAACAGCATTGGCTGCGTTCTACTTTCTGTGTTGATAGAGTGATGAGAATCTATTGGGACAGTAAAATATTCCCTTCAAGCCTATAACATTGCTTTGGTGAAGGCAATTCAACATGGTATCTTATTTTAAAACACTGTTTCCTGAACTCTGTTCCTTAGGACGTTCTGCTGAGATGAAAGCGTTCTTTGATAGCTTTGTAGAAAGACATTGTGCACATTAGCATATCAGCTACTTTGAGGTGTCTAGCAGAAAAGAAATGTTACTTGAATCTTTTTAAAATTAGATTTCTCAAGATCATAATGGAAGAGAGGGGGAAACCTCTTGTCATCCCACTTTTAAGTGTTCTACAAAGCACAACTTGGGCAGCAGTGTTCTGAAGGGTGTAGCTATATGGTTTCACATAGAACACGATTTAGTGATTATATTTCATTTCATTATGGAAATATGTTGCTGAATCCATCCTCATTTTACTAAGTTGAGATAAGGCAGACAAAATACTGACAGCTATGAGGTTTGCATGTACTTTCATTCCCATTTGTGCATTTATTCATCTATTAAATAATCACAGAGCACCCCATATCTTGCTTGCCACAATATTGGGCACAAGAGGGAATAAAAAGATAGATAGGTCCTGGGCTCAGGGATTTTAAAGTCTAATTTGAGAGAGGGAAAAGGGATGTAAGTGTGTGGGGGAAGAAAGTAAATTGACAGATAAAATACAAAGTGGGATGTTCTCTATGACAGTGGGTTTCTAGAATAGGTCTGAAAATCACTTTCAATTTGCAACACATTTAGAAAGTATCTTTATTTGGATAATACAGTTTAAATATATCATCAGGTTTAAAAAGTGCCTATGTAAAGAGATTTTAAAAAGACCTTATGTGAAATGGTTATTGTTATGCTCACTACCTTGATTTCTCGTAGATTGTTTTTACATATATCAGAATGGAATTATTTATTTACTATGGTTATACTCTAGTCTCAAATAAACCAGAATGATATTTTCTGTTTTATTCACTTATGTTGGGTGAATATATTTATTGAATATTTAAAGACAGCATGTTTAACATTTCCATTTTCATTATATTTTGTAATTTATTTGAGGATATCTAAATATAATTCCATATTTTATTGGTTTTACTTTTACTCTAGAGAAAGCTGTACATTTATACATTTTAAGATAGTTTGCTTGTTGTTGTGTTGGCTAACTGTAACTCCTAACTTAAAGTCTAAAATTTCAATCACAAAATACATTTTTAAGAAAGGTGGTACAACAACAAAAATGACAAGTAAAACACTAAATGTTGTAAATTTCCTTAATTCTCAACATGATTATTCATAGAAAATGCTCACTGACAATCACAGAATAAAGTTAGAGCATAAGCAGATATACTGTATATACCTGTGCTGTTAAATTTGATATTCTTTGTTTTTAATGAACTGTCATTGCATAATATTTATTTCTTTTAAATTTTATTATGGGAAAGAAATATTCTTCTAAGGTTAGGCTTAAGGTATGGTGTTCCTCTGCTCCTTTCAGATACTTTGATTTTTGGGTATGACACCAGGCTTGGGGAAAATGCCATTATGAAATCCCAATACTGTATAAGATGTTGATGGAATTTATATGCAACATTTCTTCCTGAAAATAAGAGGAGATATTATTTGTTGTCAATATTTCAGCATGAACTACTTGCCTTATAAGTTATGCATTTAAGTTTGTAATTGGTACAGATTGTGTTGTATGCTTTCTTCTATGTCTAAGATATTTGGCATGTCACATCTAGAATTCTTAATTTATGTTCTGATTTGAGAGTTAAGTGAAACATGACTGTCGTGCACTATTTTAGGCATAGCACTTGCTTTTCATCTTTGTACTTTCAATTAACTTTGCATTTTAAATTTCCCTGATTGTATGAAAATAGTAACCTGGTTGCAATGTCTGAAGAACTCAGAATCAGCTTTTATTTAAAAATGAAAATCTACAATAGATTCATTATATTAGAAATGCCACGTTAATTTACTTTTAATACTTCTACTATTGTAGGATTATTAAACAAAACAAAAATGCTTCCACTATCTTGGAATTTTTGTCTGTGACTTACAGGGGCAGAGAAAACTCAGGGCTATCTCCTAGTCTACGCAAAAGTAGCAGAGCACCTCCCCAGCAAATCACCTGAAAGCAGAGAGCTGACAGACTTTGAGTGAACAAGTTCAAACTGCTCGGCAGGGAATAATTTTTGACTGATTATTTAAAATAAATGTGAAAAACTTGAGGGTCAAATAAGTTTACTTAAAGTGAGAAGATTTTATTTCCCATCAGGAAATTTAGGAAGTAACAGTCACAAAGGATTATAAGTTGGCAGTTGGTATCTTCAATTATTATTCCTTTAAATGAATTCACAAATGCAACATAAGCTACTTAGATATATTTAGGATTAGAGTCTAAGAATGGTGTCATTGTAGCCTTTGAATATATTCCAAATGTTTTTTTTTAATTTTGTGGAACATGCCATTTATATGTTTGATAATACTTTATTCTAGATCTTTAGACTAATATCCACACGGAATGTATTTGCTATCTAAGTGAACACAAAGGTCCCTTTGATCTTGAGGGCTTTTTCTACATAGAAAAAGAAGTCAGTTGGAAGGTAAAATTTTCATATAAATTTTAATAGTAAGCAGAATTTCTGTAGTATAAATAGTTTCTCCAAGTGGTTTAATTCAGCTATTCAGATATTTGACTTTCTTTTTCACCTCTAGATTTTCTTTTAATTTCATAATTTTTCTCATCTCCTTTTTTAAAAGTATGTCCTCATCTTTCAAAACTATCTATTGTTCCTCATTGTAAAAACTAGTTCAACTTAGTCAGTCTCATCAAAGGTTATCCCTTTAATAGTCTAAATGATTTCAGCTGTCTCATGGGCACAAGAAACTCGATTCTGATATTTCATAGATGAAGAAAACCAAGGACCAGAGATGATAATGACTAATTATTGTCAGAAACCTGGTGGTGATACCCACCTGTTCCCTACTGTTTCTCCAACTGTTACTGATTGAGCAATTAATCAGCATGCATCTAACCCTTCCTTGAATGTACACTTATAAAATGTGCCATTTAATGATAATGATCAAATACCACTCCTTTTGTATTTTTACTGAAAGTATTTACTCATTCTGGCTGAGATCTGAAAAACAGGCTAAGGACGAATTGTACAAAGCTAGGTAGGCAACCACTAGTATGCTGATAAAATTGATGAATAACATTTAGGATGCTTGAGTGCATGGAATCTTTTAGTGCAAGTAATAATTAGAGAAGCTCTGACTCTCTTAAACACACTTCCTGTAAGGATTCTTTTCTCTTTGCTTTGGAATGGAGGTGAGGACAATTTGGTAGTTAAATCTGAGACTGTTTAGTTGCAAGTCATCTGACACCTCTTTTTCTTCTCTTGATTTCTCATTAGTTTATGTTCTGCATTTATTTTGTTCCCATGCATTCAAAAATATCTGCCAGATTTCATCATCCACAAAGCACTTGATAAAATTCCTGTTCTTCTGTAGTGTGTTCTCATCTTGTGCAGATTGCTATGTATTGAACTTCCTATAAGAATTTAATTTTCCCATCCAAATAATCCAAGGTTTCTCCTCATGACTTCTCCAGTGACTCTTCATTTGGCACTATAAAGATGGTGGTTGTTAGGGGCTGGCGCTGTGGCTCACTTGGTTAATCCTCTGCCTGTGGCGCTGGCATCCCATATGGGCATTGGGTTCTAGTCCCGGTTGCTCCTCTTTCCAGTCCAGCTCTCTGCTGTGGCCCAGGAAAGCAGTGGAGGATGGCCCAAGTCCTTGGGCCCTGCACCCGCATGGGAGACCAGGAGGAAGCACCTGGCTCCTGGCTTTGGATCGGCACAGCGTGCCAGCCATAGCGGCCATTTGGGGGGTGAACCAAAGGTAAAGGAAGACCTTTCTCTCTGTCTCTCTCTCTCTCTCTCACTGTCTAACTCTGCCTCTTAAAAAAAAAAATCATTAAAAAAAAAGATGGTGGTTGCTAATGGAAGACATGACTTTCTTTTAAACTTTAGAAGGACTAGCCCTGTAGGTATATACTAGCTTTTTAGTTCACGTACAAAGTTTACTTGTACCTTAATGCTAATTTTCACTTGAGAGATATTGACTTGGAAAGAGAATGTGAAATATATGTCTCATAGTGTGATTGCTGAATTTATTTCTGCAGTGTTTAATACCATTGCTTTGTTTTGCTTTTGTCATCTTTTTAAACTAAGCCATTATGCCCTATGGTTTGGATTGTAATATTATATTGCAATTAGGTTATAATCCCTATTTAAAAATTCAGTTATTAAGAACTCCCAAGATACTTCTCTTTTTCATTTGTAGATGAGCTCATATTCTTCCAAATTTCATCCTATATTTTAGTGTTTTCAGATAGGACTGTAGTTTCTGATCATGGATCCATACTATCCAATAAGAAGTTTTTCTCACCTGACCTAACAATTTTAACTACAAACTTTTTCACCCTGGGCTACACGAATCTGAATAGTACAATGGTCAATAAGAATCTAAGTGTGTTAGGAAATTAACCTTATACCCACTGTCACCACGTGGGATTGGGTATATTGTGCTTTACACCAAAAAACTGCCAGCTGAGGGGTAGGTAGGGCTGAAATCCAAACTGCAATTAACTCCTTAACCCAAATATGATTTTTATATTTTGCAGAAAATCCCCTATGTGATTATATAACTTTAGAAAATGGCATGTTTTTACAAGTTCAAAAAATAAGAGCTAAAAATTCAAAACAGGTCTTGATATCTGCAAAGTGGAGAGACAACTTAGAAGAAAAAAAATACTTTGGCTTGTAATTCTGGCATTACTAAGAGAACAAGAGAGATTTTATGTTTATCCTGTTGATTCATTTTAATTTGTTCAACCCAGACAGTCTGCGCAAGGGCACATGGGCCCTGATTTTGCTATCTCTTCTGGGTTTTCATTCTATGTATGTACCTGTACTTCGACTTCACTTGTAAACAGAGAATTATGTGCCCTATATTCTGACTTTAAAAATTGCAAGCATAGAATTATTTATCAACACATTGGTCTCTTCCACACTAAGTCATAACAACTAAGAAATTTTAAATATTCAGCACTTTTATTCTCTTTACATAAAGCAAGCGTATCTGAGCCAAAATATTAAGTTCTAGCTCATTGCAACAATAACTAGTGTCATGCGCATGTATTCTTCTGATCCTGGACTGGAGAAGATTATTCAGACTTGATCTGTGTTTCAGGTTTTAAAATGCCCTAAAAACAGAAAATTAGATTCAGATCTCAGAAAAAGAATTTTGGATTGACTTTCAACGTACTAATACTAATTATACTTTTCTTTTGGTATCGTGACTCTTATACCTAAGAACATATTACAAATGTCAAAACTGTTGCATTTTGACATTACAAAAACAGGCCTTGAACTCTTGAACTACTGTGAAAAGAATCTTTGTTGTAAAGACTTTTTGTAAGCCAGCTGATAATTCTTAAGTGTGTAAGAAGATACTGTCTTTCAACAGACAGGCCCCATGGATGTATATAAAGAATATGAAGAGAAATATATTAGGTTTTAAAATGAGAATTAGGTAATAAATTGTATCAAAAATATGCAGATGGGGATTTTAGTATGTAGTTATAAATGAATTGTGGAAGGTGAAAAGAATTCCAAATTCCAAAGAGAAATAAATAATGTTCAGATGTTTCATTAATTTCTAGTCTGTGAAAATATGCATTTTATAGTAATATATATATGCTTATTTAGAAATATTTGTATTTTAGGTTAACAAGAACTCAATGGTAGCCTTTATACCAAAATGTTTGACTTTACCAACAGCAAGTCATAAAAGTATTTAATTTAAAACTTTTTAATATTATTGCAGAAACTTCAGCTGCCTCCAGATGTAAATACTTATCTGTCTAAATGTTATATTTTTATGTATGCATTTTCTGAAAATGTATCATTTGTAAAGTGGCAAAGATAATACATTAAGCACTACTTGCGCTTGTTTCTGTGAGGTACATAGAAATCTATTTTAAATAAAAGAAACTGTGTTATATTTTGGTTTCCATATAAGTCTCCTATTTTTAAATTGTGTTTATATTTGTGTGGGGAAGCTGTTGAAAACTTAAATGTTGGCACCAAAGGGCGCTGGAATTTTTTTTTACTTCCTGCTTACCATGAAGTTATAGAACTTTAGAATTTCAGAGCTGGAAAAGATGTTTCTTCAACAGCCATTTCTCTGCATGCCACATAGGATGATAGTTTTTGTATTATTTCATTTTCTGATTTTCTGCACCTATTTTAACATTTAATGAAAGATTACCAACTTGGTCTGATTTCAAGCCTAAACACCTCCCCAAACACTTAAAATAAAATTAAAAACGTTCACAAACCTGTTCAGGATATGGAACAGCTTTTCTGCCTTCACTTCTTTTGTCCCCTACCTCCAGCTCCAGCTGTTCTCCAGCCTCCAGCTTCTTGGTTTTCCTGAACCTGCCATCACATGTCTGTCCCACTGACTGTTCTTTCTGCCTGGATTTTCCTCCTCCGGATATTTATGTAGCGTTGGTCTGAGTTACAATGCCATCAGACAAAATGGTCCTTTCTTCTCACTTGTTTATAATAGCGTGCTCTGTCATTCCAGTACCCACTGGGCCTGTTTTGCTTTTCCACATTTCACTTAGCATTTATCATGTTATGTCATATATGTGATAGGTTGAAGTATAATGACTAATCCTTGAGCACTGGAATTAGGGGTCTTTTTATTTATATTTGAAGATAGAGTTAAAAGTCTTTAAGAGAAATGCTTTTCACAATGAGGAATACATATGGAACTCACGACGTCCCCTAAATAGCTGTAATAAACCTTGAGTCATAGGTATAAACCCAATCAAGAATATTGTAGCTTAATTCATAGTGGCAATTTCAAGATAATATTATGAGAGGATGAGGTATCTGATTTATAGTTCTAACTCTACACAACTGATGTTTTCTGGGACTTAGCATTAGAAAGGCAAAACACTGTAATGGCTGTACTTTTGGTATTGGTTCTTCAGTTCTTTAGTGTCTCCGTCTTCCCCCACCCTCCTTTAAGGGACAGTTTTGTTAATAAGTGCCCTGGTTATCTTGCATAAATTTGGTGATAGCCAGGTTCATAAGCCAAACATGTTTTGATTAACAATTGTTCATTCAAGTGCTCAACTGGTTTCACCATTGGCTTCTTGGAATTTTAGACAAAAGGAAATCATTTATGTTACATTAGTGTAGGTCATGAAACCTAGGCATAAAAATGAATACTTAAATTTCAGCACACCAGCAGTAGCTTTTCTTTCTTCCCTTGATTGGGAGATCACTAAATTTAAGGTGTCTTAGAGAGCATTCTGAAGTTGACATTTTTTTCAAGAAATGGTTCATGAGTTTTAGAGGAAACAAATATGCACATGTGTATGTGTATACATATTTGTATATATACATATATACTCTTGGCCAGGCTGAAGCCAGGAATCAAGAGCTGCTTCTGGATCTCCCATGTGGGTGCAGGGACCCAAGCACTTGGACAATCTGCTGCTGCTTTCCCAGGCACATTAGCAGGGAAGTGGATCAGAAGTGGAGCAGCTGAGTCTTAAATGGTGCCCATTTGGGATACCAGCATCTCAGGTGGCAGCTTTACCTGTTACTCCAAGATGCCGGCCCTGAAATATGTAATGTTACAATGAAGGAGAGTTATTAAAACTTTGACTTGGACAGTTCCTGTAAGATTTGATTAGGAACATTTTCCTACCAGAAACTTAGTATAGTTTGTTTGCTTTGGTTTTGTTAATGCTATATCTAACAAAATTGTACTTGTAACCACACTTGTGATTAACACAGGTTATTACTCTTTTTAAGTATTAGTCACCAAATCTTTTATTTATTTTTAAAGATTTTATTTATTTATTTGAGAGGCATAGTTACAGAGAGAGGGAGAGACAGAGAATGGTCTTCCATCTGCTAGTTTACTGCCCAAATGGCCACAATGGCTGGGGCTGGGCTGATCCTAAGTCAGGAGCCAGAACTTCTAGTTTTCCCACATGGGTCAGAGGAACAAGCACTTGGGCCATCTCCCACTGTTTCCTGGATTTCTCAGGCCATAGCAGAGAGCTGGGTCAGAAGAGGAGCAGGTAGCACTTGATCAGGTGCCCATATGGGATGACAATGCTGCATGTGGAAGCTTAGCCTACCAAGTCACAGCACCGGCCCAGTCAACAAATCTTGATCAAACATCATTGCCTAAGTGAATAGCATTATAATGCTCATTGTAAGTAGTATTAAAATAGTAAGCTCCTGGGCACTGTGGTGTAGAGGGCTGGGCCCTGCCTGCAGTGCCAGCATCCCATATGGGTGCTGGTTAGGGTCCCAGTTGCTCCACTTCTGATCCAGCTCCCTGATGATGCACCTAGGAAAGCAATACAAGGTGTCCCTGGTGCTTGGGCCTCTGTACCCATGTGAGAGACCAGGAAGAAGCTGATGGCTCTTGGCTCCTGGATAGGGCCTGGCCCAGCCGCAGCTGTTGTAGCCATTTGGATTTGGGGGGTGAACCCACGGATGGATGATTCTCTCTGTCTCTGTCTCTCTCTCCTTTTCTATCTGCCTTTCAAATAAATAAATCTTAAAAAACGAAACCAAACAGTAAGATCCTTCAATCAGGAAGAAAACAGGAAAACAAGGCATGCACATGAAAAGCTATCTAGCTTTAGAAGATAATATAAGAAATGTCATAATGTAGAAAATTAAGACCTAGTGTTCATCTAAATACTAAATGCTAATGAAGACATAGAAATTAAGTATCAATTATGTAGGAAGTATCAAGAAAATTGATGAGTTGAGCCCTGTAGGATGGGATTGATTTTTATAAATATAATACAAGGAAAAGTTGCCTGATAGGAAAAAATAATGTCCAAAACAAAGGCAGGTGTGCTCATAGCAGTGAATAAACCACAGAAGTAGAATGGAGGATTTGTGTAAGGGTCAGATCACAGCATTTAACTTCGATCGTTCCACTGAGTGAGACTCTGAAGATTTCAAAGCGGTAGTCATCATGTGAAGTTGGTATTTAATACAGGCAGTGAAAGAATTACCTTCTTAAGAGTTTTATCAAAGTAACCCAGAGGTTCAACTGCACCATACCCTTTCTCCCCTAATTGGAAAACAGTTTGAGATGGTACACAGGTTAGGAATGTTAAGATGAGCGTTACGATTGCTGTGATGTAAGCAGCTTTATATGGTGCTCCCTCCTGCACACTTTAATGTGTGAAGAGCAAAGCAAAATATTGTCACAAAGAAGAGAAAAAATGAAAAAGATTCATCTTTAGCAGTTTAGTTTTATTAGAAATATGACCCAGGAAATCAAAAAACAACACACACACACACACAGACACATACTTAGAGAAACAATCATTTGAAAAGGTCTACCTCATAATTCCATCTCCACATGAATAAATTTCCAGGTGCCACTGAACTGTGTGCATTAAATTTCAAATATAATCAAATCGGGTTTTGAAATACTAATGGCCATTTCATAGAAGAACCCTTGCTTCAGCAACTTAGGAAATTACACTTGATTTTCTTCTGAGTGTTACTCAATTGTGCTTGAAATTGTTCATTTGAACCCTTCTAAACAAGAAGCAGGTGGTTAAATGTGGGCGCTGTTTAACATTTACACAGAACATTCCAAGCACAATGTACTTTTGCCCCGTGAATGCCAACTGGTTTTCTCCCCTCTCTCATACTCTGTTCTTCCCTGGCTATCTGATTTGACCTTGCTACACCCCTGAAAGGAGAATTGGCTCAAACGTAGTTAACTGCTGGTGAGCATTAGACTGTTTTTATAGTCTTCCTGTTAAAGCTTTTAATGTGGCAACTGCTGGTTATTGAAGCAGCTTAAGAAAAAGAATTGCTGAGTTTGCCTTTTCTTTCTAAATGGAGAAACACAAGGTGACACAATCGTATAAAATTTAATTGAACTGGAACAAGGGGAAACAGCCTAGATATTCTGCACAGAGCAAGAGCAAGACTTTGCAAAAACACATTTCAGTTCTATATTGCAGTCTGGATCTTGGCTTTTATTAATGAGTGAACTAGTTCATAAAAGGCAGGTTTTTTTTTTTTTCCTTGTCAGCTTTTCCTTTACCAGAAATGGGCAAGGTCATAAGCATCTTACTGAGAATTCAGTCACAGGGAGATATATGTTAAATTCTGCCATTTCTTGGCCCATTCACTCTACTAACTGCAAACAGAGCTTTTGCTCTCATTCATTCTCTAAAATTTCCTTCTGTGTGCTCATAGTGAGTTTGTAGCAGCCTGGTACAGAAAATAATCACCTGATCCCTCTAGGACCATCATATCAGAATGTCTTATCCCAGAATAGTTTTCTTTTGCTTTTGAAATGCCACATTTTCCTAACTCTTTCCTTCCATTTTTCCTTTCCCTTTCTCTGGGTTCTGCATATGTTTCCCTTTCTCTGTGTCCCCCACATACTAATATTTACCTAGGATTCTTGTTTCTTTGTCCAAAAACACTCATTCTTGGTGATCTCATCTATTTTTTCTCTTTAGCAAGGATGTTCCAAATCTATATATTTGTTCCAAACTTCTCTTCTAAGAAGCAAATCTAGCTGTTTCCTGATGTATCCACTTGGATATGGCACAGTTACTTGAGACTCGAATGTCTAAATGTACTTTCATGGGTCTAGCTTCTTTTGCTTAGCATCCTGCTTTTGAGATTCAACATTGTTGTCAGATGGTTAGCGGCTTGTTCTTTCATATTACTGGGTACAATTCTATTAACATACCACAACTTGTTTATCTATTCATTTGTTGAGTATTTTAGTTGCTTCCAGTTTGAAGCTATTATGAGTAAATTAATTATGAACATTTTTCTGTATTTATGAGTATATATTTTAATTTCTTTGGATCAATACCTGGGAGTATAATTGGGTAAACACATAGGAGTGTAAACAGAAAGAACTGTCCGATGTGTTTCTACATTTTTATGCACTATCAAATTATGAGAGTAATAATAGCTCCAAATTTTTTCACTTTGGCCTTTGTAGTGAGAATGTAGCAGCATCTCATTGTTACATCAACATGTACTTCTGTGATTACAAACAATTTTACTCTACCCACCTGCAAATATCAGCTTGGTTTATCTTGATGTGCATTAAAATATTTAGCTACTGTTATTGTTTGTCTGTTTTCTTATTATTTATCTATAAGTATATTTTAATTATTCTGAGCAAAAATATTTTGCCACAAATGAGCTCATTTTCTTTAATAACAAATCTCTTCCATGTCTAGAATCCTTCTTGTTACACCCAAGGTTGTACTGTTCCTATCTCCTTAATGCATTTTTCCCTTCTCTCCATCTTTATGTCACGACTTAGTATTCCACAACTACTGTGGCCCCTACTTGGTCTTTATTTCATTGGTGTGTGCTGTGGCCTTTTTTTCATATTGTTTCTCCATTTTCATTTCTTTATTTTCTTTCAGAAAACCATTAGAAGTAGTTCTAAAGAGTGAGATTGATCATTCTAAATTATAAATATGATCAAATCATATTGTTAAAAAAGGTCCCATTTAAAAGCTCCCCCATTAGTTATTTCCTCTCTTCATATATAAGAATCAACTCAGGATGGATTAAAGACCTAAATGGATAACCCAAAACTGTGAAATTTCTAGATGTTAGTATAAAGGAAACACTTCAAGACATTAGTATAAACAGTGATATCTTGGATATGACCTCAAAAGTGCAAGCAACTAAAACTAAACTAAACAAATGGCTTTATATCAAACTCAGAAACTTCAACACGAGAAAGGAAATGATCAGTAGAGTGAAGAGACATCTGACAGAATGGGAGAAAATGTTTGCAAACTACTTATCTGACAATCGATTCATATCCAGATATATAAGCAACTTGGAAAACTCAACAATGACAAAAACCAACCAATCTAGTTCAGGAGTGGGCAAAGGAATTGAATGGACAGTTCTTGAAAGAAGAATTACAAATAGCCAACAAATATATGAAAAAAAGGTTCAATCTCACTAGCCATCAGGGAAATACAAATTAAAACCACAAAGAGCTACTATTTCATCCCTGTTTGAATGGCTCTTATCAAAAAGACAGAAAGTAACAAATGCTGGCAAGGATGTGGAGACAGTAATTCTTACACATTTGGGTAGGAATGTAAATTAGTGCAGACACTGTAGATAACAGTGTGGAAATTTCTTTAAAAACTAGAACTTAGGGCCGGCTCCGCAGCTCACTAGGCTAATCCTCCGCCTTGCGGCGCCGGCACACCAGGTTCTAGTCCCGGTTGGGGCGCTGGATTCTGTCCCGGTTGCCCCTCTTCCAGGTCAGCTCTCTGCTGTGGCCCAGGAGTGCAGTGGAGGATGGCCCAAGTGCTTGGGCCCTGCACCCCATGGGAGACCAGGAGAAGCACCTGGTTCCTGCCATCGGATCAGTGCAGTGCGCCGGCCGCAGCGCTGGCTGCGGCGGCCATTGGAGGGTGAACCAACGGCAAAAGGAAGACCTTTCTCTCTGTTTCTCTCTTTCACTGTCCACTCTGCCTGTCAAAAATTAAAAATAAAATAAAATAAAATAAAAATAAATAAAAACTAGAACTAGACTTGGAACATGATCAGCAATCTCACTGTTGGATAGATATACGGAAGACATGAGATCGTATTAAGGAGATGGCTGCTCCACCATGTTTATTGCAGAAATGCTCACAACAGACAGGATTTGGAATCAACCAAGCTGTCAATCATCAGATGAGTGGATAAAGAAAATGTGGTCTACATACACAACGGAAAACTATTCAGTAACAGAAAGAAAGAAATTTTGTCATGTGCAGCAAAATGAACGGAATTGGTGGACGTCATGTTAAATGAAATAAGTCAGATACAAAAATATGAAAATTACCTGCTTTCCTTTATGTGTGGGAGTCAAGAAACAAAATCATCACATGAATTCAGAATATTGATTATTAGAGACTGGAAGGGGTGAGAGGCATGGAGGGAATTTGGATAAAAATTAGAGGAAGCTGGGTATAGTTCATGAACTGTGACAAATATACTAATATGAGATGTTAATAATACAGGGGCCTAGGTATGATTTATAGATTTGACAAAACTATCATGCTAATATGTTAACAACAGGGAAACTGGATGTGGGGGCATATTGGAACTCTTTGTACTAGTTGGCAATTTTTTTTTTTTTTTGTAAATTTAAACTGTTCTGAAATAAAGAAGCTTTAAAAACTGCTCCCTATTTACTTCAGGATTCAGGATAAAATTAGAATTATCCTTTTTTTTATCCAATCTAAGCTCATCTCTTAACTCTTTGCATTCATCAACCAACACTACTGGCAATGATATAAACACTCAATTCTGGAATGTTACATAATTTTTTCCATCATTCTGGAATTTCCCTTTCTTTAAATCACCTGATTCACTTCTATCATTCTGATAAGACTCTATCATCATCATCATCATCATCATCACCATCATTATTATTATTTGCTATTCTTCCACTTATGTATTCCTTAGGTTTGACTTAGACTGAGTTTTTTAGAAAATACAGCCAAAGGGGTTAGGCGTTGATGGTTTATTTCGGAGGTGCAAAGCTAGTGCAGTGGAAATTAGGACCTATGCTATACTTATTTCCCTTAAACAGGTAATAATTGCATGTGTGTGTGTGTGTGCGCGTTTGAATTCTCACATTGCTTTCTGTAAATCACAGAAAACATATTAAAATATTCTGGTTATCATATTTAATTATTAAAGACTGAGTGCTTTTCTCCCATGATCAGGAATAAGTTAAGAACATGCATTCTCAGAAGTTCTAATCAACATTTTCCTGAAGCTCTATCCTGTGAAATAAGGTAAAATAAAGAAAAAGAAGAAATACATATTGAAAAGGAAGAAGCAATTAGGTATGGGAAACGATTATGCACATATAAAAATGTCAGTGAATACAGTAATAAACCATTAGAATAATATGTCTGTTTACTAAGGTCAAAATATTACTAGAATAAATCTAATATGAATGAAATTGTACAGCATGTACTCTTTTGTCAGGTGTATGTATTGAAAATATGTTTTTCCAGTTGGTGTTTCCTTTTAGCTTAGTGAACAGTGTTTTCAAAGAGCACACATTTTAAAATTTTATAGACTGATTTGTTCATTTTTTCCTTGTGGTTTTGTTTCTATGTTCTAAAAGTCTTTGTCTCTTCCAGGATAATGAAGAGCTTATCTTATGTTTTCTTCTATAAGTTTTCCAGTATGAGCTTTAAGTTTTATCTCAAATCCATTTTAATTTTTTGTATATGTAATGAGGTAAAAGTCACAGATGTGTGCATGTCCACTTGCTCCAGCCTTTTGAGTTGAAAAATATCATTTCATATTTAAATATGGGGTCACATTTTTCAAAAATTTTATTTGTTGTATATTTGTATCTCTGTTTCTATATTTTGTTTACTCCATCTATATGTCTACACTTGTGTCAATTACACAATACCTAGATTATTCTTACTTGATAGTAAGTCTTGAAATGAAGCAGTGTTAAGTTTTGCAAATTTGTTGCACCTTTTTGAAGTTTTTGTGTGCTTTCTAAGTTTCTTTATTTCTATATAAATTTTAGAACCAGAACATCACTTTCTACAAAAAAGCCTGCTAAGGTTTTATTGAGACTGCATGAATGGCAGAGATGAACTAGGAGGATATTTTTCTTAAAATAAGTTGAGCCTCAAAACCATAAGCATTATATATTTTTCCATCTGGTTATGTCTGGTTTTGGGGTTATCATCCCATGTATTTGTATTGTACTTATATTTGCTTAATTTGCCTGTGTTTCTTGCTTTAAGAATGGCATTGTAAAATGAGCTTTTAAATTTTCATTTCTTAGTTCTTTCACTGTGTTAATATATGGAAATATAATTGCTATTACTTGATAAGCTCCTCAAAGGTTTAGTTCTAACTTTAACTACCTTTCAATTACCTATAGTACTGAAAACAGTGGCTTAGATATATTTAAAAATTAGTAAATATCTATTGAATTTAAAACTTTATGTTTCAGAATTATTTTAGCTGAAAATGTAAATTAGTATGTGAAGAACTAAAAGTTTAGGCCCTAGAAAACTATATAAAGATGCCTTATATTCTTTATAAATTTTAATCATCTAGATCTGATATTATGGACAGGTGATGGAGTAGTGAAATCAACAGCAAACTTTCTGCAGGTGAGAAAACTGAGGTCTTGGTATTAAATAACTTGCCATATGTTGTAAGAGTGGTATCTGCGAGCCCAGAAGTATGAATAGCATGTGGATAAATGATATGTTACACTTGGAAAATCATAAGTGGCTGTTTTCTGTAGAGTTAGAAAGAACCCAGAGATAGAGTTTAAAACTAGAGAAGCTACTCTACCAGGGAAACTTCAGTAGACAAAAATGTGGTGTGAGTGTGGGTAAAAATCCTATTTTCCTATTTTCTTTCTTCTTTTAAGATTTATTTTTTTATTTGAAAGTCAAAGTTACACAGAAACCCACACCCACACACACACACACACACACCCCCACACACACTCACATATACAGGGGGTGGAGAGAGAGAGAGAGAGAGAGAGCCTCCATCTGCTAGTTCACTCCCTAGAAGGTCTCAATGGCCAGGGCTGGGCCAGGCTGAAGCCAGGAGTCAGGAGTTTCATCTGGGTCTCCCAAGTGGGTGCAGTGGCCCAAGAACTTGGGCTATCTTCTGTTGCTTTTACCAGGCACTTTAGCAGGGAGCTGGATTGGAAGTGGAGCATTCAAGACTTGAACCATTGTCCATATGGGATGCCAGTGTCACAGGTGACAACTTTACCCACTATGCCACAGTACCGGCCCCTCCCCGGCCCCTCCCCTACTTTTGCAATTTTCCAGTTTGCAAATAGGGCTGAGTAATTTCTCCATTGGATTATGCTTCACGTATACTATAACCAATCCATTCCTGTATCAAAGAGCATCTTCCCAGATGTTGGCAATTTTTTCCTTTTGTAGGTAATATTTTGTCCTCTGGGTCTAACTACTGCAATCTTTTGAGCCAAAATCTAGTTCTCCTACTTACTGATAGTTTTATCTTGAGTCACTCATGCTGTGAATTGTTTCTATCATTTTCAATGTATTGAGAGTTGCTTTATGGTCCAGAATATGGTTTGCCACAGTGTGTGTTCTGTATAAACTTGAGGGATTGTGTTCTATAATAAACAATTCATGATGCTTAGTAATGTCACTCACATCTTTTTATCCTATATGATTCCTATCTACTTTATCAATTACTGAATGGAAAGTATTGAGAACTCCAACTATAATTGTGGATTTGGTGATTTATCCTTGCACTTGGTGAGGTTTTTTTTTTTTAAGATTTTATTTATTTATTTGAGAGTCAGAGTTACAGACAATGAAAGGGAGAGACAGAAAGGTCTTCCATCCATTGGTTCACTCCCTAAATGGCTGCATCAGCTAGAGCTGAGACGATCTGAAGCCAGGAGCCAAGAGCTTCTTCTGGGTCTCCCATGTGGGTACAGGGTCCCAAGGACCTGGTTCATCTTCTACTGCTTTCCCAGGCTATAGCAGAGAGCTGGATCAGAAGTGGAACAGTTGAGATTAGAACAGGGGCCATATGGGATGTGGGCTTTGCAGACAGAGGATTAACCTACTGTGCCACAGCACTGACTCCTTGGTCAGTTTTTGTTTCTGGTATTTTGGAAAGTCTGTCTTCAGGTGTATACCCATTTAGATTATTATCATGTTCTTGAAGACAGGATCCCTTTATCATTATGAGGTGTCACCTCTTATGTCTGGTTCTATCATTCTTCTGAAGTCGTCTTCCCTGATACAGCCTCTGAATCTTTCTGTTGATTAGTATTTGCACAATGCATATTTTACAGACTTTTACTTTAGCATATCTGTTTCTATATATTTAAAGTGAACTTATGGTAGACAGCATATCATTGGGACTTACATTTTTATCCAGTCTGACAACCTCTCACTCTTAAAATTGAAGTGATAGATCATTCTTGTTTAATCTAATTATCAGTATGATTGGTTTTCATTCATTAACTTGCCATTTTGAGTTTCCATTTTTCCTTTTTGCTTCTTATTTTGGATTAGTTCAGTATTTTTAGTACTCTGTTTTTTTGCGACAAGTTATTAGTGATAGTTCTTTAAATTTTACAAGTTATTTTTGAATTTACATGTATTTCTAACGTATAACTCTTTAAATAGTTTTATACCAGTTTGCATATAAGGATCTTATGAACTATATTTTCATTTTATTTTTTTAACTTTTATTTAATGAATATAAATTTCCAGTGTACAGCTTATGGATTACAATGGCTTCCCCCTCCCATAACTTCCCTCCCACCCGCAACCCTCCCCTCTCCCGCTCCCTCTCCCCTTCCATTTGCATCAAGATTCATTTTCAATTCTCTTTATATATAGAAGATCAATTTAGTATAAAGATTTCAACAGTTTGCACCCACATAGAAACACAAAGTGAAACATACTGTTTGAGTACTAGTTATAGCATTAAATCACAATGTACAGCACATTAAGGACAGAGATCCCACATGAGGAGCAAGTGCACAGTGGCTATGGCACCAGTAACCATCCTAGGCTGTCGTCATGAGTTGCCAAGGCTATGGAAGCCTTCCAAGTTCGCCGACTCTGATCATATTTAGACAAGGTCATAAAAGACAGGGTGAGGATAGTAACCAGATTTGAACAATTATACAGATTTAAGTGGGGAAAAGGATCATCAGTACACATAGGTTGAGAGTAGAGCCATTGGTGGTAGAGTAGAGGTTATTATTACAAAGGAATGAGGCCCAAGTGCACTAGACAGGGCCTAGAACAAAGGACAGAGACATTATTAGAGGAGCTAAGAAAGGTGCTGTCTAAGCTACAAGTAATTTTTCTGATTGAGAGGCAAATAGAACCTGATAGAAGAATAGATAGCATAATAGACCAATATAGCAATTTTAATAATAGCTTTTGAAATCTTTAACTCTTTTTGTAGATTGCCAATTGATTTGAATTGCTTTTGTTTTTAGTAACCTCAGTTAACCATACTTTCTCTCAGTTGGCACTGTTAATACATTATTGGCTTCATCTGTTTACACAGCCATCCCAAAGTACTGAATACAATAAAAGTGGCTGGAAAAAGTCCATAGGAACCTATAGGAGGACAGCTAAACACAGAACCAACAACGCTTTAGTTTTATGAGCAGCAGATCATATATAACTGTGGATGACAAAAGACTTTAAGTCGCCATGTTTAAAATTATAAACTCATCAACCAACAAGAGGCACTTGCTTACTTCACAGTATTTTTGAAAGCACCTGTAGGATTTTACAAGTATTTAACCCTTTAGGCCTCTGGGGCTTTCTCATTAAGATAACTATCATGTCTAGTAACACAAGATCATTAGACTTTTTAATTCTCAAACATTTGTATTAATAGCATTTTCCATTATAGAAACTTAAAGTCTGGTACCACATCACATCTTGACAGTCCTTCTAATATAATCCAAATAGACTGATTAGTTGGTGTCTCTATAAGATGAGAGACATAGGTCCTTCGATTTTTTCAGTTGGGCCCAAACTGGAAAAACCAAAGTCCAGGATTTACTGGAAATTTTAGAGACCAGATTGTTTGAAACTTTGATTTTTTGAATGCCTGTAAAGAATGCCAAGAAGGCTCAAAATCCAAACTATCTGGTTGAAATAAGATTCCTTAAATAAAGGCTATTATTAAAATTGCTATATTGGTCTATTATGTTATGTTATATGTGTGTACATATTGTATGTCCACATGGGGAATTTTTATTAAGAGTTTCATTTTAAATGGCTTATAGATAAGATTGTCCATAAATTTAAGCTGCTAAAATCAATCAAAGATACATTTTAATTCATGTGACCTGAATCTCTGCATCATATGTTTTATACTTGTTGGTAGAAAGAAACTAAAAACATTTTATATGGTTGTGCTTAAGTTTACTGGTTAAAGAAACTACACCATGTTAGATATTTAAGAGGTGTTTCCAAATGCATGATTCTTAAAATTTATAGAAGGCATTGGACCTTCTGGTAAATGTTTTCTTAAGTTGTTATCTAATGGTTGAAACTGTTTGCTAAGTATTCATGTGATATTGCTATTGTCAGCAAGCGATCTAGGACTTGCTCCCTCATTTCTCTATTCTAAGCCCAACTTGTTCTTTCATTTCTCTATTCTCTTCAAGGTAGGAAACTAATTCTATTATGAAGGAATCTGTAGGACGCACAATTTAATCTTTAGACCTTATAAGAGATGGCTAACATTTTTCTGTAATAGCATAGCCAAAATAAGAACTTAAATAATAATCTCATAGTTAGATTCACTTCGCCATCAGCGAAGTATACAGTAAGTAGAAAAAACCTCCCTTTCAGACCAAAGGGAAAGAAAGTTTTAAAGTGAGAATATAATTTTCCTCATGGGCATTGTCTACCTTAGAAAAACTACTACAGAACATGCCTGTGACTATAGACTTGTAGTTCAGGCCACCGAAGATTAGAGATGGGAGTTGGGCACTCCCTTGACTTGCATCCTCTGGTCTGCTTTAACACAAACCAGGAGGAAAAGAAAGCTCGGCATCAGAAGCAATGGGTGGCAGGCCTATTAATGGCTGATCTGTACAGTGATCTGCCCTCAAGGAGACCCAACAGGCCAGTCCACTGCAGTGGCTTTCAATGTGGTAAGCCTGGGCTTCAGCAGAAGTCAGCTTGTGAAGAGCCCTGGCAGCTCTGCCAAGAGTTGGATCACTGGAAATGGACCTGCCCTGGAGTCGAAGGATGCCCAGGTCAGAGCCACAGATCTTATTGGCTCTAAGCTGAAAAGCCCTTCACTCAGCCCAACTTCCAAAGTGACCACTGCAGCTGAGGGTATGGTCAAGTAGGGTCAGCAACATTGCAGGCAGAACTGTAAATTTCTTGTTAGAGATGCCCCCTGCCTTTACCTGGCCAGCTCTCCTCCCAGGCCAGCCAAGTAATGAAAGTCAACAGAGTGCCTTCCCCTAGGAGGTTCACACCTCCCTTAGGATATACCCCATGTGAAGAGATAGATAGGTCTGGGCCTCTGAATTTACAAGGCCTAAAGCCCACCAGATTATTATCAAGCCCCTTCTATCAGGTTCTGTTTGCCTCTCAATCAGAAAAATTACTTGTAGCTTAGACAGCACCTTTCTTAGCTCCTCTAATAATGCCTCTGTCCTTTGTTCTAGGCCCTGTCTAGCGCACTTGGGCCTCATTCCTTTGTAATCATAACCTCTACTCTACCACCAATGGCTCTACTCCCAACCTGTGTGTACTGATGGTCCTCTTCCCCACTTAATGCTGTATAATTGTTCAAACCTGGTAAATGCCACTCTTAGGATCATTGGTTACTATCCTCACTCTGTCTTTTATGACCTTGTCTAAATATGATCAGAGTCGGCAAACTTGGAAGGCTTCCATAGCCTTGGCAACTCATGACGACAGCCTAGGATGGTTACTGGCGCCATAAACTAGAGTGTCAATTTGTTGGGTCAACAACAGGAGCCACTGTGCACTTGCTCCTCATGTGGGATCTCTGTCCTTAATGTGCTGTACATTGTGATTTAATGCTATAACTAGTACTCAAACAGTATGTTTCACCTTGTGTTTCTATGTGGGTGCAAACTGTTGAAATCTTTATACTAAATTGATCTTCTGTATATAAAGAGAATTGAAAATGAATCTTGATGCAAATGGAAGGGGAGAGGGAGCGGGAGAGGGGAGGGTTGCGGGTGGGAGGGAAGTTATGGGAGGGGGAAGCCATTGTAATCCATAAGCTGTACACTGGAAATTTATATTCATTAAATAAAAGTTAAAAAAAAATCATGACATAACATAGACCAAATTTGATCATTGTTACAAGGTGATTATTTGAAAATAAGCACATATTTAAATAACCCATAGCTCTTAATAAAAATTCAGCTGTTTTTGAACAATTAGAATTTAACAGACATCAAGAGAACATAATAGATTACTTTAATGCATTGCTTTAACAGAGCTTCAGAGTTTAATTCTATGTCAAAGAGAATTTGAGCTTCCTGTGATCTTTTGCTGTGAGGTTTCCTTCGTTTACCTTCTTTCATATTGGTGACCATGTTTCTGTGTTTCTGTGTGTAACACATCTTTAAGCATCTTTTGCAGGGCAGGATGAGTGGCAACAAATTCTTTCAGTTTCTGTTTGCTATGAAAAGTCTTAATTTCACCTTCATTCACAAATGAGAGCTTTGCAGGATATAGTATTCTGGGCTGGCAGTTTTTCTCTCTTAGTACCTGGGCTATGTCTCGCCATTCCCTTCTAGCTTGTAGGGTTTCTGATGAGAAGTCTGCTGTGAGTCTAATTGGAGATCCTCTAAGAGTAATCTGACGTTTCTCTCTTGCACATTTTAGGATCTTTTCTTTATGTTTCACTGTGGTGATTTTGATTACGATGTGTCGTGGTGAGGATCTCTTTTGGTCATGTTTATTAGGGGTTCTATAAGCTTCCTGTACTAAGATGCCTCTGTCCTTCTCCAAACCTGGGAAATTTTCTGCTAGTATGTCACTGAAAATGCCTTCTAATCCTTTCTCCCTCTCCATGCCTTCAGGAACTCCTAGAACCCGAATGTTGGGTTTTTTAATAGTATCCTGTAGATTCCCAACAATATTTTTTAGATTTCTAATTTCTTCTTCTTTTCTTTGGTTTGCCTGTTTCCTTTCCTGTTCTCTGTCTTCTAAGTCTGATATTCTCTCTTCTGCTTCGCCCATTCTGTTTTTAAGGCTCTCTAATGTGTTTGTCATTCGATCTATTGAATTCTTCATTTCATTATGGTTTCTCGTCACTATCACAGTTTCTTGTTCCATTAGGTGTTTCATTTCATTTTGATTCCTCCTTAATATTTCATTTTCACGAGAGAGATTTTCTATCTTGTCCATTAAGGATTTCTGTAGTTCAAGAATTTGTTTTTGAGAGTTTCTTAATGATCTTACCAATTTTTTGAGATCCGCTTCTTGCATTTCTTCTATCTCATCATCTTCATAATCTTGAATTGGGGTGTCTTTTTCATTTGGGGGCGTCATAGTGTCTTCCTTGTTCTTGTTACCTCGGTTTTTGCGTTTGTTGTTTGGCATGTTGGAGATATTTGGTTTCTTCACTGTGGTGTTTTTTCTTGTTACACTATGGCTCTATATTAAGTGGACTGTCTGCTTTTGGTGGAGCCTTAGAGGCTTGAGATGAGTGTGGACTGAGAGTTGTGTTGGTTCCTCAGGGTTGAGGGTGTGTCAAAGATGACACTCCCAGGTTAGGTGTGGTAAATCTCTCTTTCTTTTTTTGATTCAAAAGGGAAGTAATTCCACACAGCTGAACGTAATTGAAGGTAGTTAGCAGGCAAATGATATACCCACAGGAGCCAGAGATTGGAAGCTCTTTCCCAAGGACCACACAGGGAATCTCTGCTGCCCTCAGTGTGGGCTCCAATTCTCCTGCAGTCTCCCACTGGGTTGCCAAGTTAGATCCTAATCTCTTGTTATTTCACCCCTCCCCCCAGAGTCAGGTTTTTCTGCTAGACTCAGGGCTGGTACAGACCTGAGGTCGCCCTGCTTATGATGTATGTCCAAAATGGCGCCTGCTCTGTCTTGCTCGCCTTTGAGAGGTGAGCGGAGAGTGAGAAACTTGTGTCCGTATTGGCCACTTTTTTTATTTTTTTCCTCTCTCTCTTCTAGTTAGCCTGGTGAATTTTTCCCCACGGAGTTTCAAGCCTTGTTCCCTCTAGCCTCCTCTTTCCGCTTGCCCGCTGATGTCTTGGGCTATTGAGGTTCGGCTCACCTCGCGTTCCAGCGCTGGTGTGTTGAGTCTGCCGCTGGTGTCTCGAACTTGGGCTCCCACGCTCTCCACGCAGGTACACTGTGAATCACTAGTTCCGGAAGAGTTTCCTCTGCTGTTTCATCCCCTACTCTTCCTTGACCCTGCAGTATCTCCACTTATATTAAACTGTCTCTCCCCCGGACTAATAGTGTGCTCCCTGCCTATTCCGCCATCTTGCCGCTCATTTCTATATTTTCATTTTCTATCCCTGTCCTTTTCATTTTTGTCATAACTTTTACTTGTAGATAAATTATCAATTTCACAGTATATTGACATAGCTTTTGCTTCATGCAGTTATATTTTAAAAAATTTTTAAAAAATTAATGATGGTCTTTCCCTGATGCTCTTCATTTCTTTCTATATATCTTGATTTTGATTTGAACTTTTCTTCAGTCAGAAGATTTTAAAACAGCATTCCTTACAGAGTATTGAATTCTTCCAGTTTTGGTAGTTCTGAACATGTCTTTGTTTTTATGGGTATTTTTATTGGACATAGAGTTCTGTTAGCTGTTTTTGTTTGTTTCTTCTAGCACTTTAAAGATGTTTCATTGTCTTCTAATTCTCATTGCTACTGACCTGGTCAGTAGTAATTATCTTTCTTTGTATTGTGGTTTTTTTTTTTTTTTTGCTGTCTTAAGATTTTTGCCTTTTCATAGTTTTTCTGCAATGTGATTGTAATGGGGTTAGATTTTTTGATTGTTTTAAAACCTATTTTTGTTTGATTTTACTTCTTGAATCTGTGTATTTATGGTCTCCATCAAATAGGGAAATTTTCTGATTCCTGAAATGTCTTCAGATTTTTTTCTTTCCCGAGCAGTATTTTTTTCTCTTCTAGATTGCTTCAAATGCATATATATCAGACAACTGGATATTTTTCATAGGTAACAGAATTCCTACTTGTTTTGTGCAGCCTAGTTTCTCTCGGATTTGGAATTTTTTTCATTTCTATTGCCATTTCTTCAAGGCTACTAATCTTTTCTTTTTCATTTTGGAATATACTGATATACCCTTCCAATGAAATAATTCATTTTAGATACCATATTTTTCAGCTCTGGAATTATCATTTGGCTCTTTTTAAGCCTTCCATTTGTTTCATCTTTTTTCATATTTACTTTAGTGCTTGAGCATATTTATAATAGCTGTTTTAGAGTCTTTCTCTGGTGCTGTTTTTTCTTCTTAATAACATGTATTACTCATACATTTTTATGGGTTACAATGTAATATTTCAACACAAGTACACAGAATGTACTGATCAAATCAGGTAATTATAATTTTTATTTCTTTATCATTTCTTAATATTTTAGCCTTTCATTGAGCTCCTCTCTTGCAGTTTTTTAAATAGCATATGTTATTGAAAAATATAGTCACTCCACTATGCAGTGGAGTACTAGAAATTTTTCCTTCTATTTAACTGTTTTCTAGTACCTGTTATCAAACCTCCCTCTGTCCAATCACATCCCCTCCCTAGCCTCCTTTAATTGCCATTCTATGTTCAAGTCAACTTTTTTTTTAGCTCCCACATATGACAGAGAATATGCAGTATTTGTCTTTGGTGTATTTCACTTAACATAATGTCCTCCAGTTCCATCCACTCTGGAAATGACAGATACTGGAAATGACAGTATTATATTTCTATAGTTGACTAATACTGCATTATACTGCATTGTGTGTGTGTGTCACATTTGCTTTATCCATTCATCCACTGATGGACTTCTTGGTTGCTTCTATATTTTGGCTTTGTGACTCATGCTACAATAAATGTAGGAGTGCAGGTATCTCTTCGATAGATTAGCTTAATTTCCTTTGGATATATACTCAAAAGAAGGATCAGAGGGAGAGAAAGAAAGAATGAGAGCGACAGCGAGAGTGAGAGCGAGAGAGAGAGAAAGAATCTCTGATCTACTGAATTTTTCCTCACGTGCCTGTAATGGCCGAAGTTAGGTTAAGAGCTGAAGCTAAGAACCATGAATGTGGGCGGCAGACTCAATCACTTGAGCCATTACTGCTGCCTTCAAGGATCTGCAATAGTAGGAAACTGGAGTTAGGAGCTGGAGCCTGGTACTGAACCTAAGAACTCCAATATGTGATGCAGACATCTTAACTGCTTGGTTAAGTGCCTGCTCTCTACTTTTGGTTTCTTTAGCAACTTATTCTCCATAATAAATTCAGAAATTGACATTTCCTCCTACAGTGTATACAGGTTTCCTTTTTTGATATCTCTGCAAACATTTATTTTTTATTTTTGATGACTGCCATTCTAACTGGGGTATGATATTTCATTGTGGCTTTGGTTTTCATTTCAGTGTTTACTAATGATATTGAAAACTTTTTTCTTTATTTGACCATTTGTATTTCCTCTTTTGACAATATCTTTTCAGATCATTTGCCCATGTTTTTAATTGGATAGTTTGGTTTTTTTGCTGTTGAATTGTTCATACTCCTTAAATACTCTGGATATTTACCCCTTGTCAGATATAAATTTGGAAATACTTTCTCCCATTCTATATGTTGTTCTTCACTTTGTGGACAGTTTCATTTGCTGTGCAAAAGCTTACTAATATGAAATCATCCTGTTTGTCTAGTTTTGCTGTTGCACTGGGGATTTTATCTAAAAAAGCTTGCCTATAACAATGTCTTAAAGTGTTTCCCCATATTTAATCCCAGTAGTTTTATAGTTTCAGGTCTGTATTTAAGTCTTTGATCCATTTTGATTTGATTTTAGTATAGGATAAAAGGTAGGGAATCAAGTTTTAATCTTCTGTGTGTGGTTATATGGTTTTCCCAGCACCATCTATTAAAAAAAGTGTCCTTTTTCCAATGTATATTTTTGGCAGCTTAATGAGCAATCAGATCATTGCAGGTGTACAAATTCATTTCTGAGATGGCTTTTCTGTTCCATTGGTCTCTGCATCTGTTTTTTTGCCAGTAGTATGCTGTTGGGGTTACCATAGCCCAACAAGGTATTGTGATGCCTGAAGCTTTCTTCTTTTTGTGCAATATTGCTTTGGATTTTCAGGGTCTTTTGCATTTCTATATGGATTTTTAAGTTTTTTGTTGTTGTTGTTCGATGAGGAATGTCATTGGTGTTTTGATTGGTTGTGCATTTGCATTTGTAGATAAATTTGGATAGCATAGACATTTAACAATAGTAATTCTAATCCATGAACATTGGAAGTCATTTTCTTTTTTCTGTATGTCTTCTTCAATTTCTTCCATCAGTAGTTTGCAATTGTTATTGTAGAGGTCCTTTACATCTTTGGTTAAATGTATTTCTAGGTATTTTTGGTAGCTATTGTGAAAGGGATTGAATCTGTTATTTTAACTGCTCTTTCTTTTGCTTATGGTTTATATTTTCATGCATTTTGCATGTCTAGTAATTTCTTATTAGATATTAGATATTGTAATAGTTGCATCATAAGGGACCAGTGCTGTGGTGTAGTGGACTAAGCCTCATCCTGAAGCGCTGGGATTCCATATGGGTACTGGTTCATGTCCTGGCTATTCAGCTTCCAATGCAGCTCTCTGCTATCACATGGGAAAGCAATAGAAGATGGCCCAAGTGCTTGGGCCCCTGCACCCATGTGGGAGACCTGGAAGAAACTCCTGGCTTCTGGCTTCATACTGGACCAGCTCTGGCCATTGTGGCCATTTGGGAAATGAAGTAGCCAATGGAAGACCTACCTCTGTGTGTGTGTGTGTGTGTGTCTGTAAATCTACCTCTCAAATTAAAAAAAAAAATAAAATCTTTTAAAAAATGCATCATCTTTCTGTCTCTCTCACTGTCTGTCAAATAAAAAAAAGGGGATCATCAGGCTCCTGGATTTTCTTGTCATTCTTTTTGGAAAGTTGAAGTTTGGTTAGGAAGGCATTTAATGGACTTAAAGAAAAGTTGATGCGTTCAAGTCTTGTCAATTTTTTCTTTTTAATTTGACAGGCAGAGTTAGACAGTGAGAGAGAGAGACAGGTCTTCCTGCCGTTGGTTCACCTCCCAAATGGCTGCTACAGCCAGCAGTGCTGTGCTGATCCGAATCCAAGAGTCAGGTGCATCCTCCTGGTCTCCGATGCGGATGCAGGGGCCCAAGAACTTGGGCCATCCTCCACAGCAGAGAGCTGGACTGGAAGAGGAGCAACCGGGACTAGAACCCAGCGCCCATAAGGGATGCCGGCACCACAGGCGGAGGATTAACCAAGTGAGCCACGGTGCTGGCCCCGAGTCTTGTCAAATTTTGTAAGGGAAGATCTAGAGTACTCTTAACTCTAGTGCTACTTAATCCCGCTACAAAGAAGTCACCCTCCTGGAATTTCTACTGAATGCCCCAGGTTTAAACAATCTCTTAACATTCTTCCTGGAAAATACTGAAACATCTCCTGTTCCTCTGTGAACATTAAGAAATGTTCTCTTTATAGCTTCTCAGTAAGTGGTCTCTGTCTTGTCTCATGAATTTTCACCTTAATAGGTATTAAGTGTGTACTATGTTCACCTAAGTATGTACTGTATTATTTAGAAAAAGACCCAATGATGCCTCAATGTATTCTCCTTAAACTCTTTTCTGTGAAGCATCCTCCTGTTCTTCAATTATCAATTTTCTTAACCTTCCCATACTTTAATTTTCCTGAACTCAGGGACTGTCAAACTTAGCTTAGTTCGTCTTTCCTCACAATGTTCTAGGAAGTGCCTCTAGGAAAAGAAACATTCTGGATAGTGCTGGAGCTTATTTTGGGCTTTACCTTCTTTTATGGATTATAATCCTGTGCTGCCACCTGTTGTCAAATGCCTGTTTTATCTTATATATACATGTATATATATATATATATATATAATGTCATCAGTTATGTATATGTTTCATACATATGTTGCACACATATATGTTTAATTCATATGTATTTATCTTTCCCCCTTATTTTTAACTATATATGGCAAGAAGGCATTTATAGTACCAGATAGTTTGTCATAGGTAGAAATCCATGTTTTTATTCTCAAAGTTTTCAATTCACTATATTTATTTTTCCAATTAGTTATTTAAAATATTGTCTAGTCGATGGAATTCTTTTGAAATTAAAGCAAGTTAAATACAACAGGATGATAAATGTCTCAAATAAAATTGTGAACATGCCTCAATCATTGCAATGTGTTTCTAGGAAGGGGGGGGGGAGAGGGAGAGAGAAAGGGATAGAGAGAGATCAGAGTTTCACAATCATTTGTTCATATTGAGGGACTAGAATTGACAGATAGTGGGAAGTGCTGAAGGATGAATGATCATAACTTTTGAGAGATGCACTATTTTTAAGCAGTGCAAATATCTCAAAAATTATCCCTGAAGTGTTCAATCTTTTTGTAGATACAGCTTAAACAAAATTGTTTTGTATTGTGTCTGTTATTCAAAGCTTTAGTGTTAGTTATCTATGAAGTCACAATTTTTAAAGAACTTGAGGACAAACCATGGGTTATTATTTTAAATAAGTGTAGGCAATCATATACATCTTTGACATTTCTATCTTATTTCTGACAAACACAATTTTTCTCATCTGGAATGTTGGAGGTTAGAGTGGCAGGTGCCAACATGCACATTAATGTGAATTCTTCTCTATTACTCCCACTTTTTCTTCTTTTCCTTTCTGATTTTGTGTATTCTTTCATTTAGCAGCCTTTGTTAATAAAGACATGGTAGGTTAATGTGGCTTATAGTGGCTAGGGTTGGTTTAGAAGGGTAAGCATGTTTAGTTTCATTACTTCCTCCGTCACATGAATTGGTCACTTCTGAATCAAGACCCATACACATCTAGCATAAAATCTTCAGAACCTAGCTTCATGAAACCAGAGCTTGCTCATTGAAATTTGACAAACAACAACTGCAGGGCAGGTTGACACAGTCTCCAGTGGATTTCAGTTCTGTCATAGTGTACCTTTTTCATGCCCACTCTAATGAAATTGGAATGCTGAATTACTGCAAATTGATTTTGAGAGAAGTTATTTAAGGGCAGGCTGGAGCAAAGAGACAATATGTCCTTGCTTAAGTATATGCAATAAGCATTTTTGGATTATAAAAATGAAATAAAATTTTACTTTTTTTGTATTGATGCTCCTTTTCTTTCTGCTAATTTCTCAGTATGAAACATCTGTAGAGTCTACCTTCAGCATTACAGAAAATAGGTTTCTTCTCCAAAATATATGTTAAAACACTTTTTCTCAATGAAACAGACCATTACAATAACTATTCTTCCCTAGTCATTCATATTTTAAGAATCTGGAGGGTTCTTTCAACATTAAAAGAAATTATATTCACATATATGCTGATTAGATTTTTTTTAAAAGATTTATTTATTTATTTGAAAAGCTAAGAGAGATAGAGAGAGAGAGAGAGCTTCCATTCATGGATTCACTCCCCAAATGACTGCAACAGCATTTCTGGGCCAGGTGAAGTCAGGAGCCAGGAACTCCAGTCTGGTCTCCTACATGGAGGTACTAGAACCATCTTCAGCTGCCTTCCCCAGTGCAATAGCAGCAACTGAAGTGGAGTAAATGGGACTCAAACCTGCTCTTCAATATGAGACACCTGCATGGCAAGCAGCAGCTTAAACCACAGCACCACAATGCTAGCCCCCATCATGAGATTTTTAACTCAATTCAATTTAAGGACCACCTCATCCACTCCATGTTAAAGCAGTATTTTGGGTGAAGATGAAGGGGAAACATATTGTTTTGCTTGAGTCATGGAACTGTCATGTGTTGAACATCTAATTTTTAATGTAAATTATTTTAATTTGAACCATTTGAGGTGAATTGCACTTTACAAATGTGGCAATGACAATGTTTTTGATCTCACAACATAGGCTTCCAGAACCTTGCCACTATCCCACCTGTGGAATCTGTTTCACATCCCTTTAGTTGATGGAGCCCACATGATTGCCTCAATGAAGAATGCAGCAGAGGCTACATCCATGACTCCTGAGCTTAAGCCATAATAATCAGTATATCTTCCTGGCCCTATTTCCCTCAAAGGATCACTTCTGGACCCAGCCACTAGGTTGTGAGGATGCCCAGGAAATATTATCTGTAGTTGCTATAACCTGTAGTCCCATAGAGATCCCAGACAATAATGAGTATCAGCTATCAATCATGAGAGAGCAAGAATTCAGACGATTCTAAACCCTAGCCAACAAGTTATCCACAGACTTGAGTCTTCCAGTAGAGATCTCAAACATCATGGAACAGAGAGAATGTGAATTCAGTCCTCACATTTTGAGCTACCCTTGCTAAGGCTGAGTTAAACAAAGATAAATCATCACTACAGATTTCCCTCAAATTGCAGATTTGTGAGCAAAATAAATGTCATTCTTTCATGCCATTGAGTTTTAGGATGATTTTACAAGCAGCAGAGTATAGTTAGAACACATTTTGGTTTTAGGAAGTGGAGTGCAGCCTAAATGAAACCTCTATGTGGCACAGTACTTTTTGGATTAGTGCAGTTGGGAGTGGGAAGGGTCTTAGAAGATTGTTATTGAAAGCCTAAAGGACTTCAAGGAGACTATTAGCCAAGGCACAATGACCTTGAGTAGAGTACTGATGAGAATTTAGAGGGAAATGTTACTGGAAGCTGGAATAAAGGGGACTCTTGTTTGGTGGTGACATAAAATTTAACAACTGTGTCTCCCTCAGGAAGGTGGAAAATAAGAAGCACACCTATTTTCTAGCTAAAGAGTTTCATAGACTGGGAGTTAAAAGTCTTTGCCTCCTGAATGTTTCTAGCTGCCTGTAGTAAAATGCAAGGAAGAGAGATGAGCTAAAGAAAGAACTGTTATATATAAAGTCTCTGGGACTTGCTGGTTTGGAAAAGAAAACTGTTTCTCATTCCAGGCCTCTCCAGATGGCAAATGATGCTAAATTAAGATGTGGCTTCTGAGCAGAGATCAAATCCAGGGTGCTGTCAAGAAAACATGATTTAAAGATAAAACCTTTTGTTAACACCTCATAAAGTTTTGAGATAGTGCCTTGTAAGCCATTTTGAACACAGAAAAGGCCCTCTAAGGATCTCATAAGATGCCTCACAGATTCTTTCCAGAAAACAATAAGCTTTATAAAAATCTTAAAGAGTGGTATTTGTAAAGAAAGTCCAACTTAGAAAAAGGCTAATCTTAATGAGATTTGAACATGTGGCTTTTGTCTAATGAAGTAGATTATAAATTGATTCATAAGAAACCCACAGAGTGTTTAAAGGAATTTTATCACCTTGTGCTAAAAAGGGCACCATCCAAAAGTTATACAGGGTTTCACCCCCTAAATTTCTATAGGCAGAAAGCAGACCAAGGAAACCAGAAAGATGGAAGAGTACAATGGGTTGATAAAACCTAAAGGGCAAATTGAAGAGTCATAAAGATTTCCTAGGTAGTGAGAGTTAGGGGTAATCAAGGAACGATTTAGTAAAACATATTTGACTATGCTTCAGAATTATTGTGGAACAGTGAGTGCTGTGTATATGTTTTCTCTTTCTTGAATCTGAGCTCACTTTGTGCTTTTCCTCTATCTATCCCACCAAGTACACATGAAGTACATAAATCATCTCTTTAGATGACAAACTTTCAGATCAATAGGCTTGGTATTCAAAGTAGTAAAAATAAAGAACCACACTCAAAAACCTCAACTGATTTAGATGGGAAGATCCTGGATATGAAGCCTTAGCCTCACAAATTTGGGAAAGGGGTCTAGGAAAGGCATTTTTGCATGTGGAAGAAATTGAGTTGTGCCCTGAAAGTAAATTGTGGAATGGCCCTTGCAATACTCTTGGTCCCAAACGCTCTTCCATAACTTTGCTATGACTTCATTAACGGGATATATGTCCCATCTTCTAAAACTCGGAGACTTTGTAACTACATCAATGATTAGATGCTGTACAAGAAATGCTGTATGACTTCTGAGGGTAGATCATAAGAAGAAATAGAGCTTCCATCTAATTTCTTTTCCCCTTGGAATGCTTGTTTTTGGAATTCAGGTACCATATTGTGAGAAAGTCAATCTACAGGGGGAGGTACATATAGATATTTTGGTTGACATCAGCAAAACTCTCAGATAACAGCCAGAAATAATTGCCTGACTTATGGGTAACTAAGCATTCACATAATTCTCCCCTCACCTTCAAGCTGTCCCATACATTTAGTGAAGCAAAGAGGAGATATCACTGATAGGTTCCAATCAGATTACAGAGTTACAAGCAAAATGAATATCATGTTTGTGCTACTAAATTATAAAATTGTTTTTTATGCAGCAATACATTACTCAGCAAAAAGCACTGTAAGTTATGTATGATCATCAATTGTACACAGAAGGAAAAATACTGACAGTATATATGTGAGAGGCAGAGCTATGCTGTGAATTCCGGTGTGTCTGCATCCAAAGTTAGAGTTCTTCCAATTCTGTGAAGGGCATAGGTTGACCAGGAGGACTCCGAGTTGAATTAGAAAATCTATTAAGCTCTAG
Organism: Lepus europaeus; assembly: GCF_033115175.1. NCBI lineage: Eukaryota > Metazoa > Chordata > Mammalia > Lagomorpha > Leporidae > Lepus > Lepus europaeus. The sequence continues at coordinate 99,555,804 of NC_084827.1, read as the reverse complement.
CCTGAGAAGATTGAGACCCGTAGCACAGAGATGAGATTTATAGCCTGCCAAAGGTAAAGGCCTTCCTTGAAAACAAGGCATGCTTCATGGTCAAAAAACATGATGGTAAAATTTTACTCATATGTTTATTAGCTTTTTTGAGACCTGGAGCAAGCTAGGCAATTTCTCTGTATGCAAGTTTCTGCCACTGGGAGTTGAGGATATAGGATCTATCTTGTCAGATTGCTGTAAGGATTCTAACTTATCTGTTGGAGTAACTTATCTATGGGAAACAAAGTTTTGGTCTGGATATGGTAACAAAGTCATCTGAAAGTCATACTGGAGTATGATAACAACATATCCAATGCGCTCTAATCTCGGTATAAAACCCTAACAATGAAATTGGTTATTACCTGTTTCCTTCTTGAAATCCTGCTGCTACCTGCCAGGACTTCTCTTCTTCAGATATTACTTATGTATTTCTGCACCACTGGCTATCAGGAGTCTGTATCATTCTCCCTCAACCCCTCTCCTTACTCCTCAAAGATCTCTCTCATGTCTTATCTACAAACTTTCCTGCTTGAAATTTAGCTGATTATTTGTTTAATGTCACTCAGGTACAAACAAGGTGTAACCCTGTGAGAACTTTGCCCTTTAAAAGAGTAGCTTATTAGCCACTTTTAATCTGCAATTGATAGAACTAGTAGGAGAGGCAATTTTGTTCCCAGAGTTCCTTGCCTACTCTCTCTCCTCCCACAATAAGCAAAAAATACTCTTGAAAGTCACATTGTCACCACCCATACACCTTTTGGAAAACATTATGTACCCTAATAGGACCCAAAAGAAATAATTTGCCTGTGTAGAGAACTGAGACTGACAGCAAATGAAAACAGCACTTTATTTTAAAATAGTGACAAGTTATTTTTCTACCCCTCATTCCCCATCAGTGGTGGGTGGGTTGTGGAGGTTGAGGCTCCTATTCATTGACCAGCTTGAGATGACAGCTGCTTGATATAACTCTCATTTAATGCCATGGGCTGACTATGTATTTACTTTCTGGATTAGCCAAATGTCACCTTTTAAAGGTATATTCACTGTTAGTAAATATTTGACTTCTATATGAAGGGAGAGGGAAAAGGGTAGTTATGTTGTTCCTTTGATTATGTGACTTTACTCCAGTTTGTTTGACATTGAAGCACACAGGATTTCTCTATACTGCATAGTGAAGGATCATAAGGTAGAAATCAAGTAGAATAAAATATATAATTGAAAGTTCTTTAGAACAGACTTTTGATTCCCTAAGATATAAGCATGAAAGATTTTCAAAGCTCAGGATATTGAGGGAGATGGAGAAAGGGAATAGGAATGGATAGAGTTTGTGTTGTGTCACACATATTTTTATCCATTATCTCCAAAATACATGATATAAAAGGTAAATGCAGTGTAATTTAATAAGGATGTAAACATAGTTTGTACTGAACAATAAAAATATAACCAAATCCAGATCGTGGGCTCAATTTTCCCTGATCACTAATCTCTGTATAGAGGTCGTGTCTCCATTAATGTTACCATATAGTTCTAGCACCTCTCTAGTTTCAAAGTTCCCCTTCCTATGTATCAGAATTTTAGGAGGGAGCTTTCAAAAATTACAGATTTTTAAGGTCTATCCAGAACTACTGCATCAGAGCATTTGTCGTATCTATCCATTTCTTTACCTTCTCATTACTATAACTCAAATCTAAATCTTCATTTGCTAGCTTGTAGCAATTATCTGTTTATTGATGTTGCCCACTAATCTCTCACCTCCCAGAGGATGTCTTTGTCAGGTTAATCATTTTAAAATAGAACATCATACCTGTTATCCCAATGTTCAATAACTATTATTGTCTCCCCATTGCCCTCTAGAATACCGTCTACTCATCTGGCATTTGAAAGTTCTACAGTTTGGCATTTATAAACTTTTTATATCTGATGTGGCTTCTTACCAGAACAAAAGTCTCATGGACCCTTCAGTCTTAACCAACTTGCGCTGCTATAATGAATTACCATAAACTAGGTGGCCTAAACAACAAATATTAATGTCTTACACTTTTGGGGCCTGGGAAGCCTAAAAGAAAGGTCCTGGAAGATTCAGTGTCTAGTGAGGGCCCTTGTCCTGATCTGCAGACTGCCACCTTCTTGCTCTATCTTCACGTAGCAGAGAGAGAAGTTCGGGGACTTCCCCTTCATTTTATAAAGGGACTTATCCTGTCATTGGGGGCACTATTCTAATAACCTCATCTACACACAAATGCTTCCCAAAGGTTCTGCTCCCTCATACTCTCACACTGGGATCAGGGCCTCAACACATGAATTTAGAGTGGAGACACAAACTTTCAATCCATCACACCTTCCTTCTGATTAAAGTGTTTTCCTGTGATTTCTTTGATATAGCACACTCTTTTGTACTTTATAGGAAAAAGTTTATTTAGCTCACAGTTCATACTTTCTTTTTAAAAACAACTTTCTGTAGAAGTAATTTCAGACTTACAGTAAAGTTGCTAGTGTAAAGAATTCCTGATTACCCTTCACTCATATTCCCCATATGTTAACATTTTACCACATTTGCTATATCATTCTCTCTCTCATATACATATACATATACTTACAAATATATATTATATATTTCAGACATGATACTTTAATTCTACTTCAGTATGCATTTTCTAAAGAGAAGGACAATCTCTTAGATAACCACAGAACACTGATCAAACAGGAAACTAACTTTGGTATAATACTATCACCTAATTCACAGAAATGGAAAGATAAGACACTAAAAAGAGAAAGCACTAGTAAAATGTACAGTTGCATAGGGCTTGCATTAATAATGTACAAAGAACATTCATCATTCAATTATAAGAAAACAAATGCTCTTCTTACCAATGGACCAACAACTAGAATACTTCACAAAAGGAGACTGACAAATAGTCAATAGTCACGCAAGAAGGTACTCAATATTAGAAATGGAAGCTAAAATTTCAAGATACCACCACAAATTCAGTAGAATACCTAAAATTATAGTCAATATAACAACCCCAACTGTTGGCAAAAATGTGGAACAATTGAACGGTCATGTATTACTTACAGAATGTGAAATCATTCAAATATTTTGAAGAGCTATTGGCAGTTTCTTTAAAGATAACTATACTTTTTCCCTATGACCCCATCAATTCCATTCCTTTTTAAATGTCTGAGAAAAATGAAAATATACACCTACAAACATTATTGAATAATCGTAATATTTTTATGCGAAAAAACCAATTACTGGAAACCACCTGCATGTTCATCAATAAGAGATCAGTTAAATCATGTATTCAAACAATGGAATAATAAATTAAAAGGAGACACACTACTGATAGGAATATATCACGAATGTCAAACATTTGATGCTAAAGTGAAAAGTGTTGGGTCTTAGTCCACCCGTACAGGATGGACTGGGTCCGAGGAAAGGTAAGCGCGCCGCTCGCCCGTTCCCCAGCCTCCTGGTCCCGGAGACAATCAGACGCAGCGGGGAGCCAAGTCTAGCAAGGACTCAGTCACCTTTTACATAATAGTACCTTTTATAACACAAAACTGCAGAGTCATTGGGGCAGGGCTAAGGGCCAACCAATCACTTAAAAAATCACCTTATGGGGGGATTTCTATAGGACTAGCCCTATGTCTATACACTTGTTACTAGTTACTGATGTTGCACAGCCAATTAGCTTTAGTGGTAAACAACTTTGGATTCCGCCCATCTTACTTCCTCTGGGCGCCATCTTACTTGGCTCCGCGTGGCTTCATTCTGCACAGCTCGGGCGGGGGCACCCTGGAGCAGCTGCGCATGCGGAGCCCCCGGGCCTGGCCTGGCCTGGCCGCGCTCATGCCCCACAAAAAGCAAGATGCAAAGAATAAAACATTTGTGATTCAATTTGTAGACAATCAAAATGGGTAAAATTAATTCATGGTGGTAGAGATCAGAATAGGTCTTACCTTGTTAGAGTAAACTAAGTGGCAAGAGGCAAGAGAAGACTTTCTGGTGTGATGCAAATGTTCTATATTTTGACTTTTACATGGGATGTCCAGGTTAAAGTTCCTTGACTCATATGTATTTCACCATAGCAATTATGCCTTAATAATAAATATGAAGCAAAATTTTTGGGTGGCTTATAGTCAAGCTACAGGTGTAATACACCAACCCAGTAGTGGAGCTGCTAACATCTCTTGGTAGGAGAAGAGATTTTCAAAATTCAGAAGGCCAGGAGACTGACTTCAGTTAGGGACACAGACAATCCTTGGTGAACCTGCAAGAATAGAATGAGCAACATAAATAACTAACATTTTCCTTTATCCTTCTCTCCTCTAAGGTTGTCCACTGGTTGACAGCTTGAAAACCAGAGGGGATGAGAGCTCTATTGATGTAGTCTTTAGAGATTAGTGCCCCTACATAGCATAAATAGGGAGGAGAAGAAATGAGTAGATCTTAAGGTAAAAGCAAAAGATATCCAGTATATATTATTTGCACAACTCTAAAGGGAGTTGGTGACTTATGAGAGATTCAACAAATTAAGAGGGCCTATATGAGTTGAAGGACTGTGAAAGAGTGATTGCAATGATTGGTTCTATACTTTAAGCTGTCCAGTAATGAAAATGAGGATGAGGTGAGAGAGAATGTGTGCAACTGTGATCAAATCAATTGAGTATAAGGCCTGGTTGCTCAAAAAATTGTGGGAGTTAGAGTACTAGAAGAAGTGTTTGTAAGTGAGAGTATGGATTGATCTCAGCTTATTATAGTGGAATGTCAAGGATATATCCATGGGAATCTATTGATAAAGTAACAAAGGATGCAAAATGGTTGAAGGAGACAATATCTAGACACTGAACAACTAAAAGAATGGAAAGAGTGTTTGAAATTATCAAGAATTATGCAGGGCTGGCGCCGCAGCTCAATAAGCTAATCCTCTACCTTACGGCGCCGGCACACTGGGTTCTAGTCCCGGTAGGGGCCCCGGATTCTGTCCCGGTTGCCCCTCTTCCAGGCCAGCTCTCTGCTGTGGCCAGGGAGTGCAGTGGAGGATGGCCCACATGCTTGGGCCCTGCACCCCATGGGAGACCAGGAGAAGCACCTGGCTCCTGCCTTCGGATCAGCGCGGTGCGCCGGCCTAGGCACGCTGGCCACGGCGGCCATTGGAGGGTGAACCAACGGCAAAAGGAAGACCTTTCTCTCTATCTCTCTCTCTCACTGTCCACTCTGCCTGTCACAAAAAATAAATAAATAAATAAAAGAATTATGCAGGATGGAAAGAACGAAAGAGAGCTAGGAGGTGAAACCTCCAAAAGAATGAGGGGGTGTGAAAGGAGCATTAAAGAGGAGAGGGCTTTGGATGAGTACTAGGAGAAGTGGGTGGGATAGTCTGTTACCTTGAGTCATCTTGATACCTTTATTGCTAAGGCCCCAGTGACAACCAATCATTAAGTGCTGTCAATCTGTTGCCATTCTCAATATGAGCAGCACTCCAGTTACCAGTAGGATTTTTAAAAGTCATTTCTCTGTTTCAGAACATTAGTTTTCTAATTGATCTCCGAATAGCCACTCTTGCCAGTCTAATTTCTTTGCTGCAGCTGTGGCGAAATTTCTCAATAAACATGATTAGATTATGTGAACCCATGTATTCTCCTCCAATTTGGTACTTATAATTTGTCAGTGGAATTCTACTTATTTTAAGATTAGAACCAAAGTTTCTCCTCATAAATAGACTGGAATGACCCAGCCTCAGGTCCACATCTGGTATTACCTAGCAAAAGTTCCCACCACTGACCATCTGTGCACACATACCAACCTTCCTTTAGAGTCTTTGTCCATGATGCTTGCTCTGACTGGAATGTGCTCTCCCCTTCCTTCCAATATTTCACCAGGTTCATTCATAGTTAGCAGTTAAAGCTCAGATCAAATGCCGTCTGCCTAAGGGAACCATTTGCAATTACTTTCCAAGCTCAGTCTATGCTACACATTTTATATACAGAGAGCTTCTTGAAGGTGGAATTCAAAAGACTGTCTCAAATGGGAAATATTTAGAATTGGTGTTACCTTCTTCTTTTCTGGGGCTATGCTCAGCTGCCTGTTGCAACACAAGAGACACATAGATGTAAGTTACAAACGAAGTTTGGTTTAATGGCAGGATTTCCATATAAGGTTCTGGTAGAACAGAGATAAATTGAACAAGTGTATAACTTCTGTTGGAAGCCCTTTAAGATGCAGCCTGTATATCCCAGTGTTTCTGACTTGACTTTGAGAAATAAGGATTTTTGATTTTTGAGCTGCACACTTTTGTTCAAGATGAAACAGGTTCTATTGGATCTAAATCAGCAAGGGTATAGGATAAGTTCAGTGCCTCCAGGTAGGATAAGTACAGTGCATCCAGGTAGCCAAATGGGTCTATAATAGTGACACCACATGGTAGCTGAAAACATCAACAATAGTGGACAAGTTTAAATGTCTTAGACTTGACTATCATTAGAATCACATAGAAAATTTTGAAAAGATATCGACACTGGAGATATTTGCAGAATTATATAAATTGACTTTAAAACTGCACACTTATAATGGGTTTAGGATATGTAAATTTCACCTTAAAAAGGAGTCAAAACTTTAAAAATGATAACAATGTTTGGCCCTCACATACAGCCATTGATATTAGTACCTCTGAGGGTAGAAACTGGATATAGACAAATGTTCAAAGCTCCCCAGGAAACTTGAGCAATAGCAAAGAAAGGTCCATCTAAATTTACCTTTTGGCACAGAGATCATCTAAAAACACATCTCCAGCAATACAAATGCTTATGTACAATGTTACTCATTGGAACATTGTAATGCAAAACACAAGAAACCACCTGAATGCCCAAACATATTAGATGGGTTGAATAACCTGTGATGCAAACAAATAATAGACAGCATTCTACTGTGGGAAAATGAATGAGGGAGAACACTCCAAAATGATAAGCATAGTGGTTTCTAGGATATACTTGTACATGAAAGAGCAAAATGCACAAATATATATATACTACAGTACACTCAGGTAAGAAAGAAATTGATATTAGAAAATACACATTTACTTACTCATCTGTGCAAAAAATAAAATAAAAACTAATGTGATTATCTTCATGGGTGAGTGAGACTAGGGTAGAAAACACACGGGAATGGGAAGGTGTGGAAAGGAGAGGGATGGCATCTCTCTAAGACACCTTGTATATTTCTGATTTTTAGAACCAAATAGTGTTAACAGAAAAAATAGTATTAACCCAAATATGCAGGGATGCCAAATAAAACACAAACTGTATCAAGTAAATGTAAATTTATTATAAATGAACACCACAACCACAACAAATGGGATAAAAAGGAAAGGATAAACATTAAATAATACTGGAAAACAATATTTTAAATGTATTCTATATATATAAACTATATATATACAGTTATAGAACTATAGATGCACATGCATTTGTGTGTGTGTATATAAATGCATAGATTTCCCAGCTCGATTTGCTTGGAATAACACTTCAATAGCCTAAAGAATACACGGCATCTAGAACTTATTTTCTAAGTAACATTTTTCAGTAAAATGATTGATTCCAGGACTGGCTGCAGAAAGTACAAAATAAGCCAGGTCATCTTACCTTGCTAGAAAGTAAGTGTTCAAAAACTGCTGGAGACTCACAGAATGACAGATGCCCTAAACAGCACTCTGGCCTCAGAATCAGCACTTAAGGCATTTGGATCTAGCTAAAAAGCCCATGAGAGTATTTCAGGCATGGAAAGCCAAGAAACTGTGGTAAAAAAATGACCTAAATGAAAGATCTCTGTGAGTGAGATCCCAGGGGAAAGAATGGGCCATCAAAGAAGGAGGTGCCTTTCTCTGAAGGGAGGAGAGAACTTCCACTTTGACTATGGCCTTGTCTAAATAAGATCGGAGTTGGTGAATTCAAGAGGCTTCCATAGCCTTGGCAGCTCATGACAAGAGCCTCAGGTGATTACTGATGTCATAAATAAGAGTGTCAATTGTTAAATCAACAAGGGGAATCCCTGTGCACTTACTCCCCATGTAGGATTTCTGTCCTTAATGTGTTGTACCATGCAAATTAATAGTATAACTAGTACTCAAACAGTACTTTACACTTTGTGTGTCTGTGTGGGTGCAGTCTGTTGAAATCTTTACTTAGTATATACTAAGTTGATCTTCTGTATATAAAGATAATTGAAAATGAATCTTGATGTGAATGGGATAGGAGAGGGAGTGTGAGATGGGATGGTTGTGGGTGGGAGGGTGGTTATGGGGGGAAAAGTCGCTATAATGCAAAAGTTGTATTTTCAAAATTTATATTTATTAAATAAAAGTTAAAAAAAACTGCTAGAAGCATCTTGAAAGATTTATAAGCCAATCTAAAGGAGCTTCTGATGGCCAAAGCTTGGACAATGTGGGCAACAAAATAAATACAGAACATATTGGATTAAAACTCATAGAATAAAATGAATATCCATGGGTTCATACTGATGAAAACAAGCAATGGGACAAGCAATATTCAACAATATAATTAGAAATAAGACTTTTTCATAATGAGGCTATCTCACCCTACTAATTACAAGGGGAAAATATCTCCTTTATAGTGGAGAAATTTGGTAGATATTAAGTTAACTATCTGATCAGTTATTGTCAACAATAAAAGGACACAATGGCATGAATTTTTTGAAATAAATTTAGCCAAGGAAGTCAAAGATTTCTACAATGAAAATTACAAAATTTTAAAGAAAGAAGAATTCACAAAAAATGGAAAAATCTTCATGTTTGTGGATTGAAAGAATCAATATCATCAAAATATCTATATTACTGAAAGAAATTTCCAGATTCATGGCAATCCTAATCAAAATACCAATGATATTCTTTGCAGATCTAGAAAAAATGATTCTAAAATTCAAATGGAAATGCAAGACATCCCCAAATAACTAAAGCCATCTTACACAACAGAAACAAAGCCAGAGGCATCACAATGCCAGATTTGAAGAGATACTACAGAGCAGTAATAATAAAAACAGCTTGGTACTGGCAAAAAATAGACATATATACCAATGGAACAAAATAGAAACTGCAGAAATCAATTCACGCATCTATAACCAACTTTTCTTTGCCAAAGGAGCTAAAATCAATCCCTGGAGTAAAGACAGTCTCTTCAACAAATGTGCTGGAAAACTGGATCTCCATATACAGAAATATGAAGCAAGACCCCTACCTTACATATTACACAAAAATCCACTCAAAACGGATCAAGGACCTAAGTTTATTACCAAATACCATCAAATTACTAGAGGACATTAGGAAAAAATCTGCAAGACATTGTCATAGGCAAAGGTTTCTTGGAAAAAACCTAAGAAACACAGGCAATCAAAGACAAAACTGACAAATGGGATTACATCAAATTGAGAAACTTCTGCATGGCAAAGGAAATACTCAACAAAGTGAAGAGGCATTGACAGAAAGGGAGAAAATATTTGCAAAGTATGCAACTGACAAGGAATTAATATCCAGAATCTATAAAGAGTTCAAGAAACTCAGGAACAACAAAACAAAAAATCCAGTTAAGAAATGGGCAAAGGACTTGAACAGGCATTTTTCAAAAGAAGAAATTCAAATGGCCAACAGACACATGGGAAAATGCTCAGGAAAATTAGCCATCAGGGTAATGCAAATGAAACCCACAATAAAATTTCACCTCACCCCAGAAATCAGCAAACAATAAATGCTGGCTAGGTTATGAGGAAAAATATCCTAATTCACTGCTGACTAGAATATAAACTGATGCAGCCACTGTGGTAGACAGTATGGAGATACCTCAGAACTCTGAAAATAGATCTACCATATGATCTAGCAATACCACTCCTGGGAATTTACCAAAGGAAATGAAATCAGCATATGAAAGAGCTATCTTTACCCCTATGTGCATTGCAATTCACAATAGCTAAGATATGGAATCAACCCAGATGTCCATCAATTGATGACTGGATAAATAAGTTATGGTGTATATTATATACTATGGATTATTACTCAGTGATAAAATTAACAAAACCCTTTGTTTTGCAGCAAGATATGTTACTGGAAACCATTATAGTTAGCAAAATAAGCCAGTACCTAAAAGACAAATATTGTATATTTTCCTTGACCTTGGATAACTAATAGAATACCTAAAATGTAATATATTGGAATGAAACTGACATTTTGAAATTTAATGATTACTTAAAGCCCTGTCTCCACTTGAGAAAGAATGCTTTTTCTTCATATTATTTGTTGAACTCTATACTTTCTGAAGGGTTAATCTTTTGAGTACATTATCTAAACATAGATCTTTGTAAAAAGAGTAAGAATGGGAATAGGAGAGGGAGGAGGAAGAAGGGTGGGAGTGCAGGAAAGTGGGAAGGTAGGGTAGGAAGCATCACTATGTTCCTAAATCTGTATATATAAAATACATGAAATTTGTATATTTTACATAAAATTAAAAAGAGAAAAGAGCCTAGACACAATGATTCAAATTCTAGCTCACTCACCTGCCAACCTGCAACCTTGTTCTTTCCTTCTTTCCAAGCTTTATTTCATTAAAAAGGGACTTCGGATTTTAATTTTTATTTATTTCTATTTTATTTGAAAGGCAGGGAGAAAGGAAGAGAAAAATAGAGACAGATAGAGATCTTGCATCTGCTGGCCCACTCTCCAAATGCTGATAACAAGCAGTGCTAGGCCAGGCAGAAGTCAGGAGTGAAAATTCAATCTAGGTCTCTCATGTAGGCAGGCAGGGACCAAAGTACTTGAGCCATCATCTGCTCCTCCTGGGGCACACATCAGTACAAAGCTGGATTAAAAGTATAGGAGCTGGGAGTAGAACAAGGCACTCTGATATGGGATGCAAGCATCTCAAGTGGTGTCTTAGCACCTTTGCCAAACACCTTTCCCGAGATTTTAAAATAATGGCTTTCAAACTGTTTATATGTTTGTTTTGTGGTGTGCAACTATTGATGAGTGGATTGTTTGCTTATTTTACAGGCCCTTTTTCTTTTTTAAAGGAAATATTTAGTGCCTAGAGGTTTACATAAGCAATACAGGTAAAAATAGGTTTGCTTTGAATTGACTGGGGAGAAATGAAGGGAGGGGACTGGATTGGGGTATAACAAAAAAGCTGTCCGACCCCCGCAATCCTCCACAACCGCCACTCTGTATGGAAGCCTCTAGGTCTAATGACAAACTTCCAGCCCATTGTTTGAAAACTCTAGAATTGAAGATTGTTGCAATTATTCTACTTGCTTCAGAAACACTTGTTTCTCCTGTGAACTGTGGCGCACATATTTGCTGTTTTTCTATTTTGGGTTTCCTATGATACTACTTAGATTAGAAGAAATATGATACATCTTTCTGGACCCAGGACCTGATATAAAACCTTCACTTAGTAGTTTACTTGGTAAATATTTATTGATGGTGACTACTAACAGTGGGGCTTCCAGACAGTTCCTGGAAGAGGTTACTTTGAGTCAGGCTAGAGAATACAAATTAGTGGATAGGTCATTTTCCTGATTTGTGGGGGTTGTTCAGTGATGACAGAGAAGACCATGTAATGGGAGCTACTAGTAGTTTTCAAGGACTGAGAGCTAGTAGATATGGGGCTTAGGGCATGTAAGTAGAATAGCCAAGCTTTGATCTGAGATGGTCATGGTATAACTCAAATTAATTCCCTAGTGTAGCATCTTCGGCAAGGTATTCTAAGATAATAGGAACTGCCAAATTTCCAAGGTATCTTAAACACCAAATCCCGAATACAATGTAGGCAGTCTCTAAAGCAAAACTTTTCTTGACATTTCAGAGCCACATCCCACAACTCCTATTCTTAGCTCAAGCCCACACCCTTTTGCAGAACCAGGTGAGAAAATGATAATTGCTCTAATGCAGGAACACTCTCCACCAGGGAGCTGTACTGGCTTGGCTGGAGGCTCAAGCCAGCTGGCTGTTGGTGGGAGCATCCTGCCCTCTGCTGGCTTTGGCTGAAAAAGTGAATATGCATCACATGTTAAGTAAGTAAGGATGAAAGTATTTAGTTTTATCTAAAAATAAATATTTGCCTCCATGTTGATGAGGAATAATTAATGCTTCTCTACATGACTTCTGGATTCACAGAAGATCTCCAGGTATCTAGACAAAATATAATTGGGCATGATATTCTTAATTCTTGCTCAATAAAATGGAGTGTGAAACACAATGTAGCATTTTAAAAGAACTGTAAGGAATCAAAGTCGCATCTCTAATATTTTAAAAATACTCATCTGGTGTTGGATCTAATAGAAAGTACCCCGGAATACCATTAGAGCTTTTGCATTTATGCATTAATTCTGCATGATACTAAACCTCTCCAAGACCCAGTCTCTTCATCTGTAAAATAGTGCCATACTTACGTTCAAAGATCAACTGAACTAATAATGTATGTGACAGTCCTTTATTGTGTCCATTAAATCATGTGAGATTTAAACATACGAGGGGGTCTTCAAAAAGTTCATGGAAAATGCATATTATGAAAAATTATGGATATGGTTCAATACTTTTTGCACAAAACAGACATCTTTTAATTTCATTTTTGTTGAGTTGCTTTTGAAATGCCCTTGCACCTGCTATGCACAGATTCACATAGGAGTACAAAGTGTTCTGCACTGTTGTCAAATGATTGATTTCCTGAAATATGGGAAAAATGAAAAATTGATGACAATGTTTCAAATCTAGAGAATACAAGCTTAGGAGGCAGCAGAGAGAATGTTTACTAAGTAGAAGTTTTCTCTGATTGTCTATCATTATGTTCTGTAGAACTGATAAAAATGTTCATTTTCTCACTTTTATCAAGAAGAAAATGGCAAAATTAAAATGACAAAAAATTAATTCTAAGAATAATCTTGTACTACAATCCATCTCTCCCTTTCCCTTAATCCTTTCTTCTTCTAGATCTTTCCCTTTTCCTCCCTTCTGTTCTACTCTTATTTATTCAAGAGCAAAAATAAGTGGAAACTCCTTAGCTAGTGTTGTCATTGCTGTAGCTGTTTAGCTGTTTCTTGCCTCCCTGTAGCATTTCCATGGGTATATTTTTTTCCAGTGATATCAAAATTTTTTTACAAATTTTTATTTATTTATTTATGTGACAGACAGTGAAAGAGAGACAGAGAGAAAGGTCTTCCTTCCGTTGGTTCACCCCCCAAATGGTTGCTAAGGCTGGAGCTACGCCGATCCGAAGCTAGGAGCCAGGTGCTTCTTCCTGGTCTCCCATGCAGGTGCAGGGGCTCATGCACTCGGGCCATCTTCCACTGCCCTCCCAGGCCACAGAAGAGAGCTAGACTGGAAGAGGAGCAACTGAGACTAGAACCAGTGCCCATATGGGATGCCGGTGCTGCAGGTGGAGGATTAACCAAGTGAGCCACAGTGCCGGCCCCTAGTGATATCATAATTGAATTAGATAGAACGTGGTCTCAGCTCTTAAGTCTTTGGCTGTCCAAGCTGAATGAAAAGGGTGTTGATATTAATATAGTAGGTCTTTAATGAAAAATTATAAATCTATTTTTAACTTGGTAGTTTACTTCATTGATTTTATCCTTCTCATTTGCAGCTCTGCTTAATAAAACTTTTTAAAAAGTCCATTTACTGAAGGGTAAAACCTCAGCAAGTATGATGTGAATGTGTTCTAGAAAATTCAAATCCTACGAAGATAAAATACCAGTTGTTGGAGGCACAAGGAAATAAGATTCTCTGTAATGAGATGTTCAGCCTTTAGTGTGTGTGTATTTATATAAATATAAATGTGCATATATATCCAGGTAGAATAGAAATTGCTGAAGGAATAACCAGAAGATGTCATCTGGTATTGAAGAATGAGGTTTCCCAGGTTGACAAAATCTGTGTGTGTGTGTATGTGCGTGTGTATGTGTGTTTTGGAATTGTGGGAGGAGTAGGCTTCATGATGCAGGGCACCAGATAAGCAGGAGGTGGTATTAAGAAAATCTGTGCTGTGGCTGGAGTGATAAGGAGTGTGAGGTTGAGGCCGGAAAGGAGTCTGGGGCTAAATAAAAATGTTATTTACCTGCTAAGATGTGGAGTTTAAATGTCATTGGATGTGTGTGTTAAACTGTAGATTTGAGTGGCAGAACATATGCCTCCATTATAGTCTGTTTAGTCAAGGAAATGTTTATTACAGAGGAAGATGTTATTATATTTTAAGTTTTTATTTTAATATTTAATTATTTAGTTTTATTTTAAGTGGTATTATATTTTAAATGGTATTATAATTCCCTATTCCTTTAAAAATGTGTAAATGTCTACATGAGAACTCACTATGTTCAGTATAAACGGTGTTGGGTCAGTAAATTCTAGAATAGACTAGAATCCTCACCTTGTATCTTTAAAGGATGATAGCTTGAACTTCTTTTGATTCCCCAGAAAGTCATGATTTTTTTAATTTGACAGGTAGAGTTATAGACAGTGAGAGAGAGAGACAGAGAGAAAAGTCTTCCTTCCATTGGTTCACTCCCCAAATGGCCGCTTCGGCCAGCGCACTGCGCCAATCCGAAGCCAGGAGCCACGTGCTTCCTCCTGGTCTCTCACACGGATGCAGGGCCCAAGCACTTTGGCCATCCTCCACGGCCTTCCCTGGCCACAGCAGAGAGCTGGACTGGAAGAGGAGCAGCCGGGACTAGAATCCGGCACCCATATTGGATGCCGGCACTGCAGGTGGAGGATTAGCCAAGTGAGCCACGGCGCCAGCCCAAAAGTCATGAATTTTTAAAAAGCCGCCAGTCTTCTTCTCTCACTTAGTCTTAGAAAACTATATGCTCTAAAGTGTCTGGAGTTCTTTGCCCAAAGAGAAGGATGAAGAAGTCAACTGCATTCTATATCTGACCCACCATTCTGTACTATTGAATAAAAAGGAGGTCAGAAAAAAAAACAGTAGATAAAGACCTTCTGCCTCTCCAAAGGTTCTTGCTCATCGGATTAGCCATTTTAAAATTGCAGCTTATTTATATAAACTGCTTAGTGTGATATTATTGATTTTGAAAACCTGGCCTTTATTTATTTTTTACTTGGAAACCTTTTATTTAAGATACACAAACTTCATGTATTTCATATATCCAAATTTAGGAACATAGTGATTCTTCCCACTCTACCCTCTCTCAAGCCTGCATTCTTACCCTTTTTCCTCTACCCATTCTGTTTTTTTTTTACAACGATCTATTTCAGTTAACTTTATACTCATAAGATTAATCCTACATTAAATAAAGAGTTCAACAAAAAGTATGAAGAAAAAAAAAACCTGTTCCTCAACAGTCGACATGCAGTACTTATAAGATTCACTCTCCTTTTCCCCTAGCAATTCCACAAACAGTAAGAGTCAAAGACTGCTCACACTAATGCTGTATTTATGGCATCTTAAAATAGAGCACTTTGAATTGATATTTCCCAGTTCCTATAATTCTAATGAGATTTATTGGTAATTTAAGATATTTCCTTTTTGTATGTTTGCTCAGCACTTAGCATGTTATGAGTGATTCTGAAGAATGGAGCACATTCAACTAAACAATTTGGGCAAAAATAAAGTGTAAATAAGTGCAATAAGTAGAGTAAGTAGGGTCTGGTCCTCTGACAGTGCAAGCTAAAGCACATTGATTAGTGTGAGAGCCCTGTAGGTGCTCCTCTAAGTCCAGGGCCCAGCACATAGTAGGTGCTCAACAAATAGTTATGGAATAATGAAACACAGCACCAAATCCCTTTCCTAATGTTTGCCTGCAGTGGTTGCCTTAAGAATGTAAAAATGGACTAATTGTCCCATGACTCCTTGGGCTCATGAGTTAATGTTTGCAAAGTACTTTGAAATTCTTGGGTAGAAGAATGGTGTTTTTGTTGGCACTGTATCATGTTTGCAGTGGCACATGAATTCCTCCGCCTTCTCTTCCTCCAGCTGCCTGCTCTATGCCCTCCCCCAGCTCCAGGCAGGGGCAGAATCTCTCATGGGCAGTTGCACAGCTCTTTCTGCCTTCTTCCAGCCAGCTCCAGCACTACAGGACAGGTAGGGATAAAGCACATGCTGGAGGGAATTCTGTAGGGCCTCTGAGAGTTCTTTAGGACAAGGAAGCCGGGGTGGATACTAATGACTCTTAGAAGGGCTGGGGCATAGAAGGATGAAGGTGCGTGGCCAGCCATGGGGAAAGTAACTGGGCAGACTCCTCTGTAGGACTTGTCGAGCTGATCTTGGAGAGAAGGTAGAGCGACACAGAGGCATTCAGGAGAATGTCTCAAAGTCACTGGTTCCTCAATTTTATGTGATTTATGCTACATATTACTGAACCTTGCAGAGTATTGGCAGCAAAATAGAGTTCTGTCCGGAAGAGCCTGAAGGACAAGTCAGATTCGTTTTACACAGGCAAAACCTTCAATTATTATGATTTCTTTCCTCATTTTTTATGTTTGATGATGGCAACTAAAGAAGTTCTGTTTCACATATGGTTAGCCAAGGCTACAGTGGTTTTCGGTGCTTTTGTTGTTATTTTAAAAACAGTTTTCCTTTTTATAAATTCAACAATTAAGCAGTTCAAATGTACTTTGGAGGGGAAAAGATGTATTTTCTATTCAGAATGGATGTCCTTTAGGGAAAATTCAGGCAAAAAAGTTTTTTTTTTTCCTTTTTGAGGTTACAATATTGACTTTTAGCTGATCACACACAATAAATATCTTAAAGCAATACAGGGAGAGCCAGTTACAGATCTGAGTAGCTAGAGTGACTATCGGTGGCAGATCTTGCCTTACAGGCAAGCACGGCTCCTATTTTCCACAGTTCCAAAGTGCCTTGTTTTCCATAGCAGACCAGGAGGTTTTCAGTGCATGTGGAAAATTTTCCACGATACATATTTATGTGCTAGTAGCTGTCCAAGTGGCAAATTTGCTCTCGCTATAAATTGTTTCTAGGGC
Organism: Lepus europaeus; assembly: GCF_033115175.1. Taxonomy (NCBI): domain Eukaryota; kingdom Metazoa; phylum Chordata; class Mammalia; order Lagomorpha; family Leporidae; genus Lepus; species Lepus europaeus. The sequence goes on along the minus strand of NC_084827.1, from coordinate 99,538,783 downwards.
CTGGAAATGAATGTCATGTGGACGAAAACCAGCTTGGTACTCTGTTAAAAAGATAGGCCATATAGATGAAGACTATTCTGCTTCAAGAAAAAAATCAGAGAAGTCTGGCTTTAGTGGGGCAGCATGAAGCTAAAAGTAAGGCTGAGGTTTTCTTTAAAATAAAAATTATAGAAGAAATTCCTTTCAACTGAACGGCACTTATTATTTACCTGAAAACAAAAGCAAGTGAAGTAAAAACTGTAGTTAGATTGTAGTAAGTAGCGTTTAGAGCTCTTGAAGTTTATAGTCCACATAAGAGTCACATGTAAAACATTTATTTAGAGCCATTCCAGAGAAGAAATGGCTTCTTTCTCTACATGATTCATTGCACAATTGATTTCACTATTTGCATAGGGCTTGAGAATCAGAAAGGTATCACTGATTTTTGTTTCGGTTGTTGTTGTTTTTTTTCCCCTTTCTCTATTTGTGACAATTTGATTCTGAACAGTCCATGTCCTGAAATAAATAGATGAGCACTCACTTCAGGAAACATGAGATGGGGAGTAGGAATCAGGGTAAGAGTGACTTTCTTTTTCAGTATGCTGGTGTCCTGTTGCATTGCAGGAGGCTGCAAATTCAGACTAAAGCCGACTAGAGGAAACCTTGTATGATCTGGCGTGGAGACCAGGAGGAGTCGCTGGCTGCAGTTTGCCAAGTACAGTTCTATGGTGAGTGTGAGTATGAAATGTGTGGCTTGATTCTCATTATGGATTATTTTCTTTGATCTAGAGGGAAGGAAGGAAGAGAACAAATTAATATTAATGAAGAGTTGTATGTTTAGATAAGTAAAATATTGAGGGATTCTTTCCGGAAATTCTTTATCCAAGTGTTTAATGAAGATTGACCCTTAGGAGTTTTCTTTTCTAAATATTTTGTACTTCTACTTGTTGATACTAAGTCTCTTGTGTTTTTATCTTATAACATACAGTCAATGGATTTACTGGGGGGATGTCTTCATTAAGGCCAATGTTGAGTTGTAGACACTTCTGATAATAAAAAAGCTTAATAAACCTGGGAGTATGACATCAAAACAAGGACAAGCTAAAAAACAAACAAACAAAACAAAAAAACAAAACAAGAGACTTATTGAGACAGTTGAAGTTTCTTAGACAAAAGAGAAAAGAAGAAGCTGTTGAGAAGTCACATTTAAATAGGTTAAGCACTAAAAGTCAAACTTGATATTATTATTGTTATGCTGAAGACTGAATAAGGTAGCTCATGGAATTGAGAGAGAGAGAGAGAGAAGGAGAATTTATTATTTTGTAAGGACAAGAGCCCTGTCTTTTCATCTTGGTATCATCTGCAGAGAACAGATGATCAATAAACATTTTGATTGAATGGGGGTATTTCTCTTTGTTGTTATAGAAAGGGCAACAAGTTGCTTTTATGTTTTCTGTAAGATAGGGGATCAAAACTTGATCTGGGGCAGCTGAAACTTAATCAAATAGGCTACCTGTCCAAAGGTAAGTTTTGAGGATATCACAAAGCATTCGCTCTAATTCAGATCGGCTCAGAGTTCCACTTGAGACTGGACAACAGAGATCAGGGACTATCTCCAGGAGACTTTTATCAGGCGCACTTCTGGAGTCTATGAGAAGAGACTGCACAGTAGATCTCGAAAGTATGTAATCTCTTGGAAGGTGCTCCTGGATCTTACCTCTAGTGACTTGATGTTAGCGTTTGTGAGAGAGAAGGAGGATGCCACGGATGGCCTCTTTGCCAGGAAGATGGTCACAGACTGAGCTCAGCTGTTACCAACCTGGAGGCTAGCTCTTGGATCTGAGGGTCCAGGGTACAGGTAGATCCTTGACCAGAAGATGAATAGAAAGAACAGGAGACCACTTTCTTGCTGTTACCAGTTGTATTTTTCAACCCCAGAATGGTAATGAGCAACCCAGATGGTACAATTAATTGAAATTGCAATTGATCCACTAATAGTATTTAAGCCAATGGTTTAGTTGACTTTCCTCAGGAAATCCATTCTGAAGAATTCCTCAAGAGAACAAAGTAAAATGCAGCAAACTGAGTGATTTGTTGATATCTGCCACCCACCCTCTATGGAAGCAGTAGTAAATGAGAAAAATGGCCAAGAAAAAAGGAAAGAAACAAGGATTATAAATAAAATTGACCGTAATTAAATCCAGTACCTGTTTGGTAATTTAGAGCAATGTCAGGTTTTGAACCAGCTGGCTGACTTGAATGTGGGTGATGCCGGGCACTGTCTCCATAATGAAGCACTTGAAGCACTGATATCCTAGCTGCCTTTCTTCAAAGACAAAGATGAGAGCATATAATGGGTGCTGTGATTGAAACAGCCAACTAAATAAACAAGGGATATGAAGGACAAGTAGGGGTGAGATGAGATCAGACCACCACTGGGAAAGTTGTTTAGCCTCAAGGCTTTGAGCTTTTTCTCCAAGTGCTGTCCAGATGCTGAGACACTGCAACAAGGCCAAATCCAACCCTATGCCTTCCTCACCTTCAGAGATGTCCATGAACTAGGGTATGTAAGAAATCACCAAATACCAGCTTTTTTGAGGAATTTTGCTTACCTTGACTTATACTTTTTAGTTTTTTTTTTCCCCAAAAGCCAAAACTTAAATATATTTTTACCAGTACTGTTATACTCTTATGTCTCTGGATATTACTGGTAACATCTCAGTAAGAAACAAAAAAAAACCAAAAAACAAAAACAAAGAAGTCCCACAATAATAGATGGTAGTGATGCACAAATGATGAAAAAAAATGCTGAAAATACTAGCCATCATTTTTCTAGTACCTATCACCTGCTGTGTCACAATTCATGATTTATCCCTGTGGCAGCCGTGTTCAGAGGCATTATGGCCATTTTCCATATGTAATCTGAAAGATCATAGAGGTATCAAATACCTCATGATTTATTTTAAGTCGGAGTAATTTTATTACATCACGTATTTATTCCTATTTAAAGCCAGAGAACCCTAAGAATATCATAGATACAAAAAATAAAACCAGAAGTCAAAATAATCTGGATTTGACTTTCCATGTACCATGCACAGTGAATGATCTAGTAAGAACCATTCAATTTCATTATGCTTCAATAGGTTTCATTAATGAAAATAAGAAAATAACTACCTCATAGTTATGTTCTTAGGGTGTAATACGATATTTGCAAAAGGATTTGATAACCTGTGGGATAAGGTCTTTATAGAATTCTTATTCCACCCTCTGTATTCTACTCTTATTACATTTCTACTCTCCGAGCATGATATATAGCTTCAGCCTCCCTAGCTAGCAATATTTATCCCACCTTGAAAAGGCTGCTTCAAATTCTGCCCAGCCAATTAAGCTTTCATGATGACATAAGACATCATTGATGATTTGTAATGGCCTCTTTTTTTTTTTTTTGGACAGGCTGAGTGGACAGTGAGAGACAGAGAGACAGAGAGAAAGGTTTTCCTTTTGCCGTTGGTTCACCCTCCAATGGCCGCTACGGCAGGCGGGCTGCGGCCGGTGCATCACGCTGATCCGAAGGTAGGAGCCAGGTGCTTCTCCTGGTCTCCCATACGAATGCAGGGCCCAAGGACTTGGGCCATCCTCCACTGCACTCCCAGGCCTTTTAATATTACCTGAATCACACCATCATATTATTATACTACTTTATTTTGAGTGTATAATCAATTTGTTATTTCTCTTTAATTACCTCAAATTCCTGAAGTGTTACTGATATGAGTTAAAACATATGACATAATTTTGAAAAAAAATAAAGATTCAAATTTTTTGAAGAACATTTTTTAAAGATTTTTTATTTTATTTTATTTTATTTGAGAGGTAGAGTTACAGACAGTGAGAGGGAGAGACAGAGAGAGAGGTCTTCCTTTCATTAGTTCACTCCCAAATGGCTGCAACTATTGGAACTGCACTGATCTGAAGCCAGGAGTCAGGAGCTTCTTCTGGGTCTCCCACATGGATGAAGAGGCCCAAGGACCTGGGCCATCTTCTACTGCTTTCCCAGGCCATAGCACAGAGCTGGATTGGAAGTGGAGCAGCTAGGTCTTTAACTGGTGCCCATATGGGATGCCGGCACTGCAGGTGGAGGATTAACCTACTGTGCCACCGGACCGGCCCCATAAGAACATTTTCATTTGTGACTTTCAGTTTATAGCCTCAATCTAATCATGACAAAGCATAAGATTCTGAATGGGTTTCTTATTTCTGTGAATTTCGTATCTTACAGTGTCCTGTAAATAAAGATTAAATTCCACCCCCTTCTTTAAAATAAAAAATACTGGGGACCATTTATGTAAACAGGAGACCAGCATATACTCATGATTTGAATCCAGGTTTTTCTAGGTTTATAATTCATGTATCTACAGCTATGATATACTATAAATATATTATATGAAGTGCTGTCATTATTAACTATATATAATTAATACACAACATGAAAACAGCACATCAAGTGTCTACTTATGTCCTATTCCTTAAATTCTCACATGTTTTCACTTTAGTGGAGTTCTCTTCCTAATGGCAATATCAGATTATTTAGTTTACTTTGAGTAATGAGTATACTGAATAGTCTGATTTGCCTAGGGGCATATACATGAAAGTAATAATGATTTCTCCAGTTTCTTAAACTTCGTCAAATTTCTCTTTTCCTTGGGCAGACACATTATATTTTGGCCATTTTCCTATTAGAAAATAAAACAAACTCAAATTTTGTGTTATAGAAGCTCTAATCTCAATCCAGTTTAAAGCCATCCCCTCCCACTTCATTGGTCAGACACAAGGTTTTGGGGCTGGAACCTGGGAATATATCTGCCTCTAGGCTGCCATCTCTCTCTCCTTCCTGCAGCCTTCTGCAGTTTGGGGTGAGTTGGGGCAGAGAGAAAAGAGAAAGAAAAGGACCCGTTGCTCACATTTCTCAGAGTAGTTGTCGTCTTTCCTCTGTAGTTTTTGACTGTTCCTCTATCATGAACTGTCAGGTTGAGGCCATCTGTGTGGTAGGCATCTACATAGGAGTTGATCAGTCACATCAGCTATCAGCAGTTCCAGCTTCGTAAGTTCTCGTCTATGCAAACCTCCCAGTCTTTCGCTGCTGAGGTTCACTGGTACAGCAGCCAACCACTGCAGATGGAAAATGTCAAGATGTCACAAACCTGGCTACTTTCTCCAAATTTGCTGGACCTGTGGACCCATGTAAATTGCCCCCCAGGGCTGGTACCTTTTTCTCTCAGTTCACATAGGTATAGGAGTGGATTGGCAAGGCTAGTGAGTGTGCAAGTGTCAAACTAGGAATGAAATGCTGGCTTTCACTTCTTGCAGGCACCCTTCCCAGTCTTTAAGACTGGTTCTTTGGGCAGCCCTTGGATTTGGCTCAGCGGTGACAGACATGTCCTTGGGGAGTGGAAGAAAAAACTTTGGCCTTATTCCCTTCCTATCCATACCATGACCCCATCACACCTTTAATGATCTCCTGTGCCTCTTTTTCCACCCCAATGTTCCTTTTTTCTTCTTCTTTTCTTTTTTTATTTTTATTTTTTATTTCATAAATGTGAATTTACAAAATGCAACTTTTGTATTGTTGTGGCTTCCCCCCCCCAACCTCCCTCCCTCCCGTGGCCCTCCCCTCTCCCTCTCCCTCTCCCATCCCACCCTTTATCGAGTTTCATTTTCAATTACCGTCATACACTGAAGATCAACTTAGTATATACTAAGCAAGGATTTCAACAGGCTGCACTCACACAACCGCACAAGGTATAGGGTACTGTTTGACTATTAGTGTTTTTAAGTTTCATAGTAAAACACATTAAGGACAGAGATCCTACATGGGGAGCATGTACCCAGTGACTCCCATTGTTGATTTAACAATTGGCACTCTTATTTATGATGTCAGCAGTCACCCGAGACTCTCGCTATAAGATGTCTAAGCTATGGAAGCCCCTTGAGTTCACCGACTCTGAACTTGTTAGACTTGACTGGAAATGAATAGGGCATAGTTTGGGTGACAGCTGAAGGCAGCAAAGCCATTTCCCTGTCCCTTTGAAAGCCTTGAAGAATGTGGCTGGCTCCAGTCCTTATCAGCTCTCTGGCTTCTTTATCCTGATGTTAGAGTTCTAACCGCAATTCTGGAATAGCAAGAAAAGTTGAACTCAAAAGTCTGTGCATTTTGGAGGGCAAAAATTTATTCATAAAAATTGAAAATTTCTGATTGGTGAGTAACACTATTAAGAAAATGAAAAGATAAGTCATCGATTGGGAAAAATATTTGCAAAGGACATATGTTTTAAGGGATTATCCAAAATATACAAGTAACCCCTAAAACTCAACAATAGGAACACAAACAACTGGATCAGTAAATGTGCAAAATACTGAACAGACATCTCACCAAAAATACACAGATGCAAATACATTATGAAAAATGCTCAACATCGCATATCATTAGGAATTGCAGATTAAGCCAACACTGAGGTGCCACTACACCTCTATTAGAATGGTGAAAATCCAAAAAAATGAAAAAAAAATCAGATGGTGTAAAGATATAGAGTAATGGGAACTCTCATCAATTGTTCTTGGAAATGCAACATGGTACAGTTACTTTGAAAGGCGACTTGCTAACTTCTTACAAAACTGAACATACTCAGAAGAGTATGGTAACTTGTATGGTAAATAAGATGCAGAAATCGCGATGCTAAGAGCCGGCACTGTGCTGTAGCAGGTAAAGCTGTGGCTTGCCATGCTGGCAATCCATATGGGTGCCGGTTTGAGTCCAGGCTGCTCCATTTCCTATCCGGCTCTCTGCTGTGGCCTGGGAATGCAACAGAAAGTGGTCCAAGTCCTTGGGCCCCTGCACCCATATAGGAGACCTGGAAGAAGCTCCTGGATCCTGGCTTCGGATCTGTGCAGCTCTGGCCATTGTGGCCAATTGGGGAGTGAACCAGAGAACGGAAGACCTCTCTCTCTCTCTCTCTCTTTCTTTCTCTTTCTCTCTCTCTTCCTCTGCCTTTCCTCTTTCTGTGTAATTCTTACTTTCAGATAAATAAAATAAATCTTTTTTAAAAAAGGATCTCGATGCTAAGTGTGAATTTTATGTCTATACCAAAGCATACTTCAGATGTTTATAGCAGCTTTATTCGTAATAGCTAAAATTGGAAATAACAAAGATGTCTTTCCGCAGGTGAGTGGGTAGACAAAAATGTGATCCATTCCTATAGAGGAATATTATTCAGTGCTAAAAAGAAATGAGTGATCAGATTGTAAAACACATAAAGGAAATCCACATGCATACCAAATTAAAGAGGCCAATCTGAAAAGGCTATCTGTCTAATTCCAATTCGACAACACCATGGTAAAGGGAAACCTATGGAAGCAATAAAACAAAACAAAACAAAGCAAAACAAAACAAAACAGGGAATATCAGAAAGAGATGAAAAGGTAGGCCACAGATGATTTTTTGGACAATGAAACTATTCCATATGATATTATAATTTTGGATATATATCATCATACATTTGTCAAGAATGTATAAAATTCACAACACTGAGTAAACTTTAAACTATTAACTTTATGTGATAATGAGGTGTCAGTGTAGACTCATCAATTTCAACAGATGTCTGACTCTAGTAGGGGGTGTTGACAGTGGGGGAGGTTGTACACATGTTGGGTAGGGAGCTCTGCACTTCCCACTCAACTTTGCTTTGAAGTCAAAACTGATTAAAAATCTATTTAAATGTTAATTGATGATAAAATACTGTTATAAAGAGTTACAGATAACCAAAGCAGAGGAATTTATTTTTTAAATAGGTTATAGATTTCTTCACTGCTTCATGGGAACAGAGTAATGTTTCATTATAATGACAGTACCCACTGGACAGAGAATTTCCAGGAAGTCATATAGTTCAGTTTTCTACCTTGCCTTTGTGTTTTATACTCATAGATAAGGATCTGGAAATGACTAAGGAGCTGCACAGATGGGTAGGAAGAGGTGGCCTCTTCCTAGAAGTTTTAGCCTTGACAGTGAATCTTAATCCAAAGGACAATCACAGTTACTGCTCTGTCTTTAACATTTTCTGTTAATTTTAATAAAGTCCATTAATGTTCCAATTCTTTTATGTTTATATATGACAGGTTCAAAAAATTCATGGAAATTGTTATGCAAAATCTATGTATGGATTTCAAAAACTTTTTCACCCAAAGGGACCTGTAATAAAATCACAAAAGAGGAAACCAATAGATGAATGATGTGACTCTTTATTACCTAGAAAAACAGCTGTCTCCCAAAGTTGAATTTTGTTTTCTTAGAACACTCTCCTCCATGTTCACAACCATTAAACCAGTTTATGACAAGCAGAGAGAGACTAAATTGAGGCTAGCAAGTTAGAAGTGGTATAGTTCTGAGAAATTTAGCCACTTCAGCATAACTGGAATTTGTATTTGCCTGTTACGTTATTCTTTCACATTTAGTTGCAAACACCCATTCTGTGCCATGATCGATCTGGTTTCTCTCTATAAAAATGAGAGTACAAGTACTTAGCTTCATCTTTGTAACAACCTGATGGGGGAAGTCATATCAATATGCCCATGTTACAGCAGGAAATTGAGTCACAGAGAGGCCATAACTAGCTATTAGAAGCTAGTAAGGGGTTTAATAGAGATCTGAGTACAAAACCCTATCTTCAGCGTAGGATTCTTAATCACGAGTGAGTTGCAAAAAACCACAATGATAAAAAATAGCATAGCACTAGTTAGCAGTTAAAGCTATAAGGGTGGGCATTGGGTGTACTGGTTAAGATGCCTGTTGGGATATCCACAATCCACATCAAAGTGCTTGGGTTTGTGTCTTGGCTGTATTTCTTTTGTTTCTTTTTTTTAAGATTTATTTATTTGAAAGTCAGAGTAGGAAAGTTTAATAGCATAAATAAAGCTTCATAAATCAGTAAGGAAGGGTATGGGTAGTTTTCTAATGCTGCTTGGGAAAACTGGTTATTTGGATTTAAAAATTCACCTTAGTACCTCCTACTCTAAAAATAATTAACAATTTTATTCTATGTGATTTAAATAACAAAATATAAATAAGCAACCAAAATAACTTAGAAGACATTTAGATGAATATTTATCTGATGTTTTAATGGAAAAGAATATTTTCAAAGCAAGTAAGGAAACCACCAAGGAAAAGATTTATGGGTAAAAAAATTTTCTGCAAGCGAATTGAAAACACAAATAACATGTAAAAAACTTATTTTCATACACATCTGTAAAAAAATCACAAAACAAGATACAAGTGGTAAACTAAATCAACAAAATATGAAAAATGTATAATACAATGCAAGTGAATTTTCAAAAATTTTAAAGCCAAAATTAGGTAGCAGTTTCCATAGAGCACATTTTATCAAATATTTTAACTGGTCCATAAACAAGGTTATCAGGAGTATTTTTTATTTTATTTTTTAAATTTTTATTTATTTATTTTTTATTTTTTGACAGGCAGAGTGGACAGTGAGAGAGAGACAGAGAGAAAGATCTTCCTTTACCGTTGGTTCACCCCCACCAATGGCTGCTGCGGCCGGCGCGCCGCGCTGATCCGAAGCCAGGAGCCAGGTGCTTCTCCTGGTCTCCCATGCGGGTGCAGAACCCAAGCACTTGGGCCATCTTGCACTGCACTCCCAGGCCACAGCAGAGAGCTGGCCTGGAAGAGGAGCAACTGGGACAGAATCTGGCGCCCTGACTGGGACTAGAACCCAGGGTGCCAGCGCTGCAGGTGCAGGGTTAGCCTATTGAGCTGCAGCGCCGGCCCAGGAGTTTTATAAGATGGATAATTTCATATGCAACCTTTCTACAAATAATTTATGGATACTGCTTGATAGATATTGCTAAATATCCATTAGTTTTCAAACCAGTACTTTTTCATATAAAGATATATTCTATGAAAATAGTAATGTGGACAAAGAATTATGCCCACATTTCATCACATCATTATTGCTAACAGTGAAATATTGAAAGCAACTTAATATTTAAAAACATTAAATTAGTAGTAAATGGTAATTTATGGTACAGTTATGAGATGGTCCATCATTCTACAATTAAAATTATGACTTAAGTGGGTTCTTAGTGACAAAGGAAAATGATCATGGATGGACAGCGTTAGGGTTTAAGTAGCAAAACTGTGTTTAAAGATAGTGTTTTGGAGAGTAAGTCAGAGGATAGAAGATCTCTTTGTCTCTCTGTCTCTGTCTCTGTCTCTTCCTCTCCCCTCCTCCATCTCTCCCTTTCTTCTCCCTGTAAATGTTTCAAGTAAATAAATAAAAATCTTAAAAAGATAGTGTTTTAAGTGTAACAAGAAAGGATACATAATTATGTATGCATAATTATCTCATCTACTTAAAATTAATACTAAGAAAGTACTAGATGGACTGTGATAAACGTTCATGATGGTTTTGGGTGGTGATGGGTTCCTCTATATTTTGCAAATTGTAATAAACTAAGATAATTAAGGAAAAACTGGAAAATACGGTCACAAAGAAAAAGTGTAGCACATTGGCAATAGTGATGCACACATGGATGTTATCTCAGATCTGAGTGATGCAAGAGTAGGGATGGAACTTAGAGCAAATAAGAATATAGGACTAACTCATGGTGTTGGGTAGCTCTGTCAAAGCACTGGAGTAGACAGAATAACTTCAAGGAAAAACTTGTGCTTTTTTTTTTTTTTGAAGTATATTGGTAAAAGCAAGTATTTTTCTAAAACAAACTAATTGTGTGCCCGAATCCACATTTTTACAGAGAGTCACCTAGCTTTTCAACTTTACCTCTAAAATGTTCTGGTTAAGAGGTTTTCAAAGGGATGCGTATTAGAGTTTAATCTCTAACATTTTCTTTTTATTTTTAAGTCCATGAACTTTTCCAATTCATTTATATTAAATTATGGGTTCAAAAAGTCCATGGAACAACGTTATGAAAAGACTATGCCTGGATTTCAAAAACTTTTTCCCTGCAAAAGAAACTTCTCTTTTAATCAATTGTTCCAAGAACTTTTTGAAGTGCCCTTGTACATTTTCTCGGTTGGGCTGCAGAGAGTAGGAGGGACCAGCAGTGGCTGTTGCCTTCATAAATGACTGTAGTGCAAATACATGGAAATTTCCAACTTTCCTCACCCTCATTTCAGGTGGACTTTCTAAAATGTCTAGGGGAACTTGAAGGCATCACTGTTGTTTTAAAACATACTCTTTCCCAGGAAGATAAATGTATTTGCATCTTGCCAGTAGGTTGTGATCCAGGGCTAGAAGCCTTTATGTGCCTCATTTTTAGTACTCACCAGAATTTCCTGCTTTTACCCAACCCCTTCCAGAGTCAGGCCCATCCACACTTGCTATCAGTATAGCGTGTTGCTGGTCCACATGCTCAAGCTTGTACTTCTGTCTCCTCAAATTATCTGGGTTCTCAATCCCTGTCCTGCAGAAGCCTGCCTACCACTACATAACCCCATGACCCCAACAGAGTTTGAAGCTTTTGTAGGCCTGGTGGAGAGGATGTTGCCTTCTTTCACTTCTTACTAGGAAACATCAACATATTTTTAAAGCATGAGCATAATAATTTATGTCTCTAAACTTGTCTAGAATCAAAGTGTACTTAATCGAGTCATCATTGAACTCTTTATTATATGGGGGGGACTTTTATTCCACTTCATCTCCACATCATTTCACTAGGCTTTCCATCCGTCCAGAATATGAGGTGCTGGTTGTTGGATCTCCCGAGTGTGATGTCACCAAGTCCCAGGGCATTAATCATTGTGGCATATGTGTTGTTTCATTGCTTTGCTCTGTTGAGCCAAGGAGATGAGGCATATGAATTCACACTCCTCCACTCTCAGCTTTTTTCTTCAATCTCCACTTTCTCTCTGAAGGAGTTTTGGCTGTCACCAAATACTGTTCCTCAAGTGCCAATTTTTTAAATGTGAATGATGTTGTACCTATTCGCAGGAACATCTTGTCACTTGGGCCAGTTCATTTCCCAGTGGGTACATGGTGACTGGTAGTGTAGCTATGATTTTGAATGTTGCATTGTAAGTACAAAAGTCACAACCAGAATTGTGAAATGCTTATTTAAAAGTAGGATGTCTACATGTAGGCTCAAATATCTCTGGAGTCATTAACTCTGTTTAGAGATGTGGAAGGGGTCACTTGGGCTTTTGTTCAATGTCACATATATCCCTCTGTTCCCTCTTTTTTAAAATAGGTATCTTTTTTTTTAAAAAAAAAGATTTGTATATTTACTTGAAAGTTAGAGTTACACACGGAGAGAAGGAGAGGCAGGGAGAGAGAGAGAGGTTTTCCATCTGCTGGTTCATTCCCCAAATGACTGCAAGGCCGGAGCTGAGCTGATCCGAAGCCAAGAGCCAGGAGCTTCTTCTGGGTCTCCCACATGGGTGCAGGGGCCCAGGGACTTGGGCCATCTTCCATTGCTTTCCCAAGCCACAGCAAAGAGCTGGATCGGAAGTGGAGTAACCAGGACTCAAACCAGTGTGCATATGGGAGGCCGGCACTGCAGGTGGCAGCTTTACCCACTGTGCCACAGCACTGGCCCCAATAGGTATCTTTAGTTTGTTGTTTATTTAGGTTTTTATTTATTTGAGAGAGAGAGAGAGAGAGAGAGAGAGAGAGAGAGAGATGGAGAGAGAGAGAGAGAAGATGATCCCACTTTCCAAATGCCCACAATAGCCAGAGCTGGGCCAAGCTGAAACAAAGAGTTGGAAACACCATTCAGGTCTCCCATGTGGATGACAGGAACCCAATTACTTTAACTATCATCACTGCCTCCCGGGGACTGCATTAGTAAGTAGCTGGAGTCAGGAACCATAACCAAGTATTGAACCCTGGAACTCAGATGTGTGATGTGGTCCTCTTAACTGGTATCTTAACCACCAGCCTAATGCCTGTCCCATCCTCTGTTCCCTCTTGAAATCCTTGCTGCCATTAACCTCTGTTGTATATATACTTCTAATATTTGCCTCTAGTATTTGTCTGTTCATTAGCAAATAGAAACCAGCAATCAATGCAGGCACTATGTTACAAACATAAAGGTGGGAAAGAGGAAGCAGGCTTTACTCTCAGAGAGCTTAGTCTAGTGGAAATTGAGACCAGAAAGTTAATTGCATTATGGCGTGGTAAGAAAAATCCCATGCATTGTAGCAGTACATGGTGCACAAACATGGTGCACACTCAGATTGGCCCTTGGGAATGGTAGTTATGGAATTTTCCTGGAGAAGTAATCTAGAACTGAAGAGAAAGGCTTAGAACCGTGTGGATCTGATGCTTCCAGGTACTCCTTCTTGGGGCACACTGGGCTTCTAGAAGCACCAGAATGACAAAGCAGAAAAAGCATCCAGATCATGTTTGGCCAGACTCTGGTAAGCAATGGGGAAATTTAAATATTCAATTTCTGTTTGCTTGCAGTTCTGATGGCATTGTTGCAATGTTGAGAGGGTTTTCTCAGTGTTTTTTGATCCATGTTAAGAAGAAACATGTAGAAACAGTGATTTCTCTTGGTGAACAAAAATCTTGAATGTTCCTCAATGGACCCAAAGACTTCTGGGATGTGACCACAGGTCTCACTTCTCAGGAACCTAGTTCAAAGTTCTTATAGTGATCTCTTCAAATGACCTCCACAGCTGTGAGTCTTTGCACAGATCTGTAGGCAGACAAATTCAAAGTGATGCTCTTCTCCAAGATGCTTTCTGTAGATTGATCTCTGCTCTGTTTAGTGGAAGACTTCACTGACTCACGTTTCTGGATCATCCTGAAGCTTGTCACGACTGTTTGTTGACTTGATCAATCTGTCATGTCTTGGGTCTCAGCTTGTTTCACCTTCTTATGATTTTTCTAATGGCATTACAAATACATTAGTGCTACTGTTACTACTAGTACTATTACTCCTACTAAGGCTTTTTTTTTAAGTACTCTGTGGTATGCACTAAGATTTTTTTTTTATATCTTCAGAACAACCCTACAAAAATAAATATTAATCTTCATTTTGTGATGGAGATCACACAACCTCAGATAAGCTTAAGATAGTGATTGATTTACCAAATAGTATTATTATCATATGGGGCACATTTAAGTTTTATTGCACCATGTGCACTCTTTTCAATTCTCATGATTGAGAAAGCCCGTGAGTGCCAGCAATCCTTCCTAGCCTAGGGACCACTGGCAGCATCATGACTGGACATCTAGAAGGGCCTAGTGGTTTTTGATAATTATCACAGGTATTAAGACAAGCAAAGGGTCTTCCTTAGGGCAAGCAGTTGCCATGGGGGTAGAAATAGTGTGTCAGGCTCCAGAGTCAGCCAGCAGCAGGAAGTCCTGGGTACTCCTTCCTAGATATTGAAGAGGTATTGGGTTTTTGTTTTGTTTTTGTTTTTGCTTGTACTTGCTGTTGGATATTTATTGTTATGGGCTTAGGATTTTTGACTCTTGGCAAAGAAATGAACTAAAGTGCTGTCATCAGGACAGGGAGATAATTGCTTGGATTATTGGATCAAAATTACATCAGGATTAGGTGATGTGGTACAACTGGTTAAGCTGCTGCTTGGGACATGTGCATCCTATATATAAGAGTGCCTGGTTCAAGTCCCAACTACTCTATTTCTGATCCAGCATCCAGCTAATGTGTCTGGAGGCAGTGGATAATGGTCCAATTACTTGGGTTCCTGGCACCCATGTAGAAGACTCAAATGTAGTTCCTGCCTCCTCTCTTAATCTTGGCCTATCCCTGGATGTTGTAGGCATTTCTGGAGTGAACCAGTGAATGAAAACTCTATTTCTATCTCTATCTCTCTCTATCTCTATCTATGTCTCTGTCTCTGTCTCTATCTCCATCCATTGCTATCTCCATCTCCATCTCTACCTCTACCTTTATCTCTATCATCTCTCTCACTCTCTCTATCTTTATCTCTATCTATCTTCTCTATCTCTCCCTGTGTTTCAAATAATAAAGAAATCTTAACAAATAATTAGTAACATTAGCAATCCCTATGAGTATGTAAACCTGCAAATATATTGACTCTGACATACTCCATATATTTTATTATTAGAAAAAACAAACTTAAGCCGGCGCCGCGGCTCACTAGGCTAATCCTCTGCCTTGCGGCGCCGGCACACTGGGTTCTAGTCCCGGTCGGGGCACCGATCCTGTCCCGGTTGCCCCTCTTCCAGGCCAGCTCTCTGCTGTGGCCAGGGAGTGCAGTGGAGGATGGCCCAAGTGCTTGGGCCCTGCACCCCATGGGAGACCAGGAGAAGCACCTTGCTCCTGCCATCGGATCAGCGCGGTGCGCCTGCCGCAGCGCGCCAACCGCGGCGGCCATTGGAGGGTGAACCAATGGCAAAGGAAGACCTTTCTCTCTGTCTCTCTCTCTCTCTCTCACTGTCCACTCTGCCTGTCAAAAATTAAAAAAAAAATAAAAAAAGAAAAAACAAACTTATTATGATAAATTTTTTACTTACTATCTTATTCTTTGCTACAAAGTAAAAATTGCCTATTCAAGCATTCCAAATGTTTACAGCATAAATAAGCAATGTTTTCATGTTCTAATAAACTTGCTTTAAGTGGGTAGATATCAGTAATGAAAGCAAGCTAGAGACTGCTCAGGTTCTCCATTACATTCCAGTCTTAGTCACGCCATTGAACTAATAGGGACATACATGGTCCCTACAGATGAATAAGAAAGAACACAAAATAAACATGGTCAGGTATTTTTACTTACTACACTACATAAGGGGCTGTATGGTGGGCTACATGCTTTGGCAAATGGGTAAGAAAGTATAGAAATCCTAAGCTACCTGGGATGAAGCTAGACCATGAGTTCTATTGATTCTGATTAGGGTATTGAAAAGGAAATCTCAATGGTGGAGAAAGAGATATGGCCTGGGAGGCCTAGAAAAGGTGTGTTTAATCTGGGGTTAGGAGTTAGTGACTACATTTCTTTTTGTTTTGAAGTCTTCCACCTCGGTGGCCTTCCTGGTGAAGCAATCCTTGTGCAAATTGCTTGTGGTCATAGGGTACTTAGAAGATATAAAAAAAATCATTGCTGTTATTTTAAATTGATTTCTCTTTCCAGGAAAGAGGAGGAAATGATCAGAAAGACCTAGAGCTATGTTTTATCAATACAAGTTAACTATGTTGTGTCATATAAACTCTGTTTACAAATTATTGTTTTGCTGGTAATTTGAATCAGCTTTCAGAAGTCTCAGCTAAGTGTTGTCACAAAATATGGGTGATCTCCCCTTTCAATAACTTCACATACAGCTAGTTAGGGACTCTTCATGCCCCTCTAACAAATCAACCCAGTTTATCATTGAGGTTTTCTAGTATGCACTTTGTACAACCCATTCTTCATTACAGTTCACATACACGTTCATTTGTGTTCAGTATGCAGTGATGAAATCAATGAGATCTTCTCTACTTACTCTATTTCTTGGTTTCTTTATTTTCAGCCCAGTTTATACCAACGATTTAAATAGCTAAATTAATAAAATGTAACAAAATTTCTCTTGATCACACTTAGTGTATTTTCTCCATCCTTCAGAAGCTTAACTTTTTAAAGATTATTTTTATAGGTGTAATTATTTATTTGAATAGCAGAGTTACAAAGAGAAAGGGAGAGACAGGAGATAGAGAGGGAGAGAGGAATGGAGAGAAGGAGAAAGGGGTAGGGAGAGAGAGAGAGACAGAGAGAAAAAAAAATCTTAAATCCACCAGATCACTTCCCAAATGGCCACAACAGCCAGGGCAAGGCCAGGCTGAAGCCAACAGCCCCAAACTCCAACCAGGTTTCCCACATGATGCAAGGGCTTAAGTACTCAGGTCATCTGCTTCTTTCCAAGGCTCATTAGCAGGAGCTGGGTCAGAAGTGGAACAGCTGGGGCTCAAACCAGCACTCATGCGGGATGCTGGCATCACAGGTGGTAGGCTAAACTCATTTTGTTACAATGCCTGCTCCCAACTTTTTTTTTTTTAAGTTCTCTTGGGCAAAGAGAGTTCTGTATTCTGAATAAGTAGTATCATCTCTAAGTCAAACAAAAAGAAAATGATATAACGTATTTCCTGAAATGCCAGAAATTTGTATGAGGTGAATCTCTTGGTTTATAAGGAAAAAGGTTAGAGCCATGTACTCTAAAGGAGCTGACATAATGATTCATTGGTTTCTAAGATACCTGGGTAAGTTAAACCAAACAGGAAACAAAAACAGAAGTATCTGAGTCAGAGAGAAACTGTTTATTATTCATTTGAGCTTACAAGTAGAATGATAATACAATTGCCCTAAACTACAAAACTGAAGATAACTCATTATCAGTTATGGAAATACTGTGGTTATGTTCTAGTGTCATAATATTTCATGGACAATTCCACCTTCCCCATTTCCCTTAGACTACCCCAACCCTTCATTTTTCTGGAACCAGGTCGTGTTTTTGTAAACTCTTTAGAAAAATTGACAATTGAAGATGGATTACTCTGCTCAAAGTTTTGAGTGACCTGTCCTCCTCTGTATAAATTAAATGGGAAAACCACTTATGAAAACAAATGGAAAGATCAATGCTCCCTTGAATAATTGAGACGATGTCCAGTGTCTCACAATACAGGGAGACACTAAATATCAGATGCAAAATGGCTATAAACATGAATCTTCTTAACTTCCTATGAATGGCAGTCATTTGTAATACACAGACAACTTGTCACACCCAGTGAAAACTGAAGAAGGGGAAGCAGAATGGGGAAGTGGGGTGGAAGGTTTTAATATAGTGGTCTTTTAGCATTGTGGAAAATGTAAGTCAATGTGGCATTTGCAGAAGTTATCACATTGTTATCAAAGCTGTCATATATGCTTCCTCTAATTGCACCTAAAATGGCGATTCCTTTATATCCATCAATGTAAGGAGGAGAAAGAATATCTCTCTTTGTAAAGTGACCATCTGACTCTACCACTTGTATCTACATGCCATGTCAGTACTCAACAGCTCAGGATTTCTTAGATATTTTACTTAATATTTATTGAGCGTTTACTATTGTGTCAGATAGTTTTATAGCAGCTTAATAAATTTCACAGAACCCTGTGATTTTGGTACTCATATAGATGTGAAAACTGAGGCACAGAGAGACAAAATGCAATTATTTCCATATACAAACAGATCCTTCACATTCATTTTTGTTTGTGGATTTTTTCAGGTTCTTGTGTTATATCCTGACATATTATGGCTATATGTCATGTTATAAGATATGTTATAATATGATTCTGAAACTTAATGTTTTGAATCAATGATGCCATTTATTTTACCCACATGATCTGAAATTTTGGTTGGGATCAGAAAGGACACTTGCATTTTGCTCCACTCAGGATCACCTGGAGTGGCTAAGAGTATTGGGGACTGGAATCCTATAAAGTCTCCACTGCTCTTATGGCAGTGTTTGACACTGTCTCTCAGCTAGGACCTTGCGAAAGACTATGCCTAGCACACCTGCATAGAAATGTCCATGACTTCCTCAGAGCATGGTGTCTGGGTCCTAGGCATTCCAATAGAGCTAGGCAGAAGCTGCATTATTTTTTATAATACCCATAAGCATTGTGTTACATCATTTCTGCAGTAGCTACTAGGCTTATTCAGACTTGAAGGGAGATAATGTATATCCTACCTTTCAAAAATCACACTGTAAAGATAATGTATGGGATAGCATAAACCATGGATACCATCTATGGAAAATATAATCTATCATGAGTATCTTTTTATCACAAGCTCTTAAATCTCAACTCTCCAATTTTGTTTACCTTACAGGTTTGTTTACAACAGGTTCTGTATTCACGTCTAGGAAATAGAGCTGTTGAATCAAAACTAAGAGGAGGCAGGTCTTTGCCCTGAACTCACTGAGTAGGGGAAGGGAAGTGATGGCTCATACAGAAGTAGAATCCAAGGTATAAAATTCCACCAGGGACAATTAATAGCAGTTCCTGGAAGAGGTGCTTATAAAATGATTCTCTTGGAATTGTCAGACGTGTTTGTCTGAAAGTTTTCTGAGAAATGCCATTTTGACAGTGAAGTCTAAGCAGGGACAGTTTCAGGCTGAGTTTCACATGAGCAAGCACAGTGGAGTGATGCATTCTCTAGGAACCACAGGCAATATGTAAAGCCTGCTTTTAATAGAGAAGCTCACCTGGCTTGCTCATGTTTGTATGTTTGGCAGTCACTAACCTAGTAGAACAGTGACACTCTGGGTAAACAAGATGAGGAGAGAGTGAAAAGACTGTCTTGTTTGTAGATTTGATGTTCATACATAGTCTAGTCCCCTATCCAAGTAGGAGCTGAACACTTGATTGACAGCATCTTGGTTGACACTGTAGTATTAAGAATAGATTTTAACACCAGCTAAGGTTTGATGTTGAAGCACACATCTCTTGACCAAGTATAGTAAAGTATATGTTCATAAGAGAGGTTTGGAGCCATTTGGAAGGTCATATTAACAGAATTTACTTGAGAACTTATACCAGTTATGCCTGTTATGTCTTATTTGTCTTTTTCATTTTTTTGTGTTCTCTCTTGTACTGTACTTCATATTCTTTTTTTTTCCTTTTTTTAATTTTTTTTTACAGGCAGAGTGGATAGTGAGAGAGACAGAGAGAAAGGTCTTCCTTTGCTGTTGGTTCACCCTCCAATGGCCGCCACGGCTGGCGCGCTACGACCGGCGCACCGCGCTGACCCAAAGGCAGGATCCAGGTGCTTCTACTGGTTTCCCATGGGGTGCAGGGCCCAAGCACTTGGGCCATCCTCCACTGCACTCCTGGGCCACAGCACAGAGCTGGCCTGGAAGAGGGGCAACCGGGACAGAATCCAGCGCCCCGACCGGGACTAGAACCGGTGTGCCGGCGCCGCAAGGTGGAGGATTAGCCTATTGAGCCATGGCACCGTCCTGTACTTCATGTTCTTACAATTGTTTCCCTGGTCAATCTTCAGCCTCTTCTGCTTTCTGAACACTGATACATTTGTTCCTTCTTGGCATCGCATCACTTGAACTGCTAACCCAGAATCAGATAAACCTGCTCCTGGGAATATTCCCACCCCACCTCAATCCCATCCCCCTCACAAACCTACATACACACATTTACATGTACATATGTACATGAAAACACTTGTGGTCTTCCTTCTAGTGGTCTTAATTTGAGTATTTAAACCTCAAGGTCTCTGGCTTTCTTTCTAGTTTGACCTCAGTAGAGTAGAGTAATCATTAAAGTTCTGTAATGATATGTTTATAAGTGCTTAAAATCAGAGATATGTTTGAAAAAAAGCTTGTTATGCTCATATTAAAGTGTATTTGGAAGGGCTGGCGCCATGGCTCACTTGGTTAATCCTCCACCTGTGGCGCCGGCAAACCATATGGGCGCCAGGTTCTAGTTCCAGTTGCTCCTCTTCCAGTCCATCTCTCTGCTGTGGCCTGGGAGGGCAGTGGAGGATGGCCCGAGTGTGTTTGCCCCTTCACCCGCATGGGAGAACAGGAAGAAGCATATGGCTCCTGGCTTTGGATTGGCACAGCACTGGCCGTAGCAGCCATTTGGGGAACGAACCAACGGAAAAAGGAAGACCTTTCTCTCTGTCTCTCTCTCTCACTGTCTATAACTCTACCTGTCAAATAAATAAATAAAATTAAAAAAATTTTTTTTAAATGTATTGGAAAACATATCAGAGGGACAAAGCCAATATCTCTTTGCTATGTCCTGTTGGCTACTTGTTGGAGCTGTCTGTTAGCTGCCTGCCCTGCTTTCTCCACTCATCTGGGAATCCAGAATATTGGTTAACTACTTTTTCCTTTCAATATAGCCTACTACGATTTAAAAATTTAAGCTAATCTAACCATTTCTTTTGGACAAAGTCTTTAGACCTACTCTGGCTGCCAATTGCTTCTCTTACAGTGAAGATCCAGTGATAGAATATGACTTCATGTTAGCCATTGAGAAGTGCCTTATACAGGAAGAGGCAGCAACTGAAACATGAATTACATGACAACCTTTTGATGTTCAAGTCAAGTTTCTGATAGGACATTGATGTGAAGGGGTGATCACACTCTCAATTATCTACTTTGTGTTTAAGGTGTATACTTATTGGGTTTCAGAATTATTGTTGTTTGAAAGCTAGAGCATCTTCATAGTTGTTGATCTTCTCTTGCCAATATTATGGTCTACTCTGTGGAGTAGGATAAAGAGATGAAAATTAAGTTACTCAATGTGGCAATGCTTTTTCTCGGATGTCAGAAGCTGAGCACTGTGCTGAAGCATGACTGCAATGGTGGTAATGAAATTAGAGTTATAAGTCAGAGAAAAATAATTAGGGTCCCTGCCATAATGCTTATGATAGCACTGTCCTCCCTGGCCCCCAGAATAGGTCAGATACCTGAAGTCCTTTTCCCTTTTCTCCTTATGCATAGGAATCACAAAATCCTATTGCTTATCTCTTTGTAGTTTTTCCAATTTATACTCTCGCTTTGTCCTCTATGGACACTGCTCTAGTTCAAGCTCATACTGCCTGTTTCTAAGATTATGGGATTATTGTGGTTAAATTGGTCTCTAACTCGCTCTTCTCCCTCAGTTATTGCAAAAACCACTGACAATTTAATTTTCTAAAATTAGCTAACTTATTTCTCCATTCAAAAATTGGTGATTCCCTTTTGATCATTGAATCAAGTCCAAACTACTTAGTGTAGTAGATAAGAACACTCATCATCAGTCCAATAAGGTTTTTGAGGGTTTTCTCTTAACAATCTTCCACCCACACTCATGCTACATTGGCTTTACTACTGATTCCTTTTGTTTTTGCCTCTTCTTCACTTTTCTCATCTTCTCATTCACAGGTGAACTTCTGGCCAACATTTCTATTAAAATTTGCTGATTCTCTAAACTTTTTTTTTTTTTTTTGACAGGCAGAGTGGATAGTGAGAGAGAGAGACAGAGAGAAAGGTCTTCCTTTTTGCCGTTGGTTCACCCTCCAATGGCTGCTACGGCTGGCGCATCGTGCTGATCTGAAGCCAGGAGCCAGGTGCTTCTCCTGGTCTCCCATGCGGGTGCAGGGCCCAAGGACTTGGGCCATCCTCCACTGCCTTCCCGGGCCACAGCAGAGAGCTGGCCTGGAAGAGGGGCAAGCGGGATACAATCTGGCGCCCCAAATGGGACTAGAACCCGGTGTGCCGGCACCGCAAGGTGGAGGATTAGCCTGTTAAGCCACGGCGCCGGCCTGATTCTCTAAACTTTTAAAGGCAGTGTATACTTCCACCTGAACAAGAAATTCATCTCTGTTTTGTCTTTTGAAGTACCTTGTGACATTTTCTGTCTTGCACTCTGTAGAGGTGGGCATGAGCTCTTACTAGACTGGAGGCTCACGAGGAACAGAGATTTAGCTATACTAACTTTAGCATCATGTTCCCTTCATTTAGAGTGAGGCACACAGTAGACCTTTGCTAAATGTTGTTTGGAATTGAATTTTCAGATTCTGTCTGGGAAAAAGTTAAGTTTAATCCACATTAACTCAAGGGTTTCTGTAGATATAGTATGTAAAACAAATGTACAGAATATATATGAATGGTTTGGGGCCTACTTTGATCATATATTCTAAGTAAAAAAAAACAAAATGTGACTTCAAAGGTGATGTTTAAAACTGTCAAAGGACAGTAGGACAATTTTACCAAAATTTGAATGTAAGGAATTTGATTACTTTTATATGTTAGAGATTAACAACTCTAACAGCTCTTAAAGATACAAACCCCAAATATATAATGATATTAATTGGTTGTATACCCGATATGTAGGTATGTGAAGTCTTTTGAAATATTTATATATATATAGCTTATGTTTTAATTTTACTCATTGTGTTTTACAAATAAGCTGTATCACAAAGTATTTTTATGTAAAGAGAGACCAACAATGTTGCCTTCTATCTTCCACTGTGCTAACAATATCCAGCAGTATGTAAACTAATCTGAGAATTAGGCTCACAGAAATCTGTGTACTAAAATCCTAAATCTTGTAGTTTTAAAGAAAGCTCTTTCTCATGGTGTGTTGTTCCAAATCTTACTTCTCTTGTATTAAAAGTTACAGTATTTATAACTGATACTCTTTGAACCTTGTAACAATATTTTAGTTATTCCATTTTCAGTTTTGAACAAATTGACATTTTTCCATCAATACCTCTGGGTAATATTTTTTTTTAGGTAATGCTATTCATAATGCACCTGCTATTCAGTCCCCACTTCACAAATAGCTATGCTTTGGGGCACAGATCTTCCTTTGAAGCTAGTGGGAACTTGGTGCACAGATGAAACATGTGGCAGGAAGGGAGACATTTCCCACCTTCCTCTCTCTCAAACTCTTTCATCACTGTGTGGCTATGTTTTCCACTCCTCTGTAGATAAGAATCATTTTGTAAAGTTTCTATACTTAACACACCAAGACTAAATGCTGTTAAGTACCATCAGCCATTCTCATCACATTCATCCAGAGTGAGTGAGTTAAAGAAAATTAGGTTACTCTACCAGGAACTGTGACCCCAAAAACTGATGGTTGCTGATAGTGTCTTTGGCAGATACTCTTCTACAAGTGCCAAGAGACAGACAAGGCAATTTCCTTTGTGCCGTTCCTCCATCCTTTTTGAAGAGACTATGGTATATTTTCCTTTTCGCACATTTCGGGTCCATTGCTTGACTCTTAGGGTCAGACAGCTGCTGACAATGCTGCTCAGTCCTTAAATGTAATGACTGGATTGCATCTAAACCTCTTCCCCAGGTGTCTTGCCTAACTTTGTAAAATTTCAGAAAGATGTAGTCCACAAATTTCTTTGACAATCCATGCAGATGCTGAATGGTCTTCTTTTTCAGGAAGGTGCCATGTGAAGTAGTCCCATGAAGAGTCATAGCCAGGTTGCTCATGTTGTGTACTTTGTAAGACTGCCAGCATGCCAGTCCTCATGCTAACCTGACCAGTTCAAACTTTGTAATGAAAATATTGTCTTTTTCTTGACTTTTCTGAATTGTTTTCCTGATCTCTACACCCTATCAAAGGCTAAAATTGGGGCTTTATTTACCCTAAAATTATTTAAGTTAAGTTTCTCTTATATGAAATAAACTTAGTTGGAGGAGGAGGAAGCTTGCTTTTCATCAGCCAGATGCAAACATTCTAGATAACATTTGACCATTTGGAAGGAATACTCCTGTGATGGCTTTTTTTAAAAGATTTATTTATTTGAAATTCGGAGTTACACAGAGAGAGAAGGAGAGGAAGGGAGAAGGAGACAGAGAGAGAAAGAGAGAGAGAGAGAGAGAAGAGAGAGAGAGGTCTTCCATTTGCTGGTTCACTCCCCAATTGGCCACAATGGCTGGAACTATGCCAATCAAAAGCCAGGAGCTTCTTCTGGGTCTCCCACGTGGGTGCCGGGGCCAAAAGACTTGGGCCATCTTCCACTGCTTTCCCAGGCCATAGGAGAGAATTGGATCTGAAGTGGAACAGCCAGGACTCAAAAAGGTGCCCATATGGGATGCCAGCACTGCAGGCAGCGGCTCTTTACCCGTTATACCACAGTGCCAGCCCCTGTGATGGCTTTTAATAAAAGGAAATTTTTAGTCTTTCAACATATATGTGTTTTCATAAACATGGGACTAAACACTTGAGGACAGACAGTGAATGCTTTCTCTTTTTTTGGAAAGCTTTTATTTAATAAATATAAATTTCATAGGTACAGCTTGATGCTTTCTAAATATTCAGTTGTAAATTGCAAATACTATTTAAAAATTAATAGAGAGGATCCCTCCCCAACAATAGTAATTTTGTTGGGAATAGACTTGTGTTTTTTAATTTATTTAGGCTAGTTTTTTGTGTGTATTGGATGTGAATGCCTTGTTTATGCCTCAGTTCCCTTGCCTATAAAATGGAGCCAAAGAAGAGGATTGTACAAACAATGCCTTTAACTCTGATCATATTTTGTGGTTCTAGATTAACTTCTGTATCTCTAGTGGGGCTAGAGAGGCAATGAGAAGGAACAATTGCATAGAAAGACCTAAACTATAGAATTAAGTCAAATTGGATCAACTTTGCCCTCTGAGTCTTCACATAAGGAATCTACCACATACTCTCGTCCCTGCTACCTTTCTTTTCTATTCTTTATTCTCCTTCTTTCCCTTTGTGGCCCCCTTTCTTCTTTCTTTTCTTATTCCTCCAGAGAGGAAGGCATAGTTCTCCTGGGCAACACATTTAGGACATTTTTATAATTACTACTCCAACTTTGCTCTTTTTAGACAGATACTGAGTAAAAACACTGAGCCAGCATTCATGTGTTCTTCTTGAATTTTACCAATTTTATATTAAATTAACTTTATATTTCCCCAGTAAAACTCAGGAGGAAGAATATTTATTAGAGTGTGAGATCACTTCCATATCCATGTAATCACTGCTTCTCATGAAAAGAGACATGTTAATTCACACATGCTCCCTTAGTACAATGAGTTTTTACTGCTTTGATATATTTATTTTATTTTTAAAGGAAGGTCCAACTACCATGATTAAATCTATATTCTGTTCCCTTTCCTCTTCCACCCTCATATAACTAAGCACAAAAAAATTTTAGATTCATTTAAGTTCAAAGAACAGGAAAAAGGAAATCAGTATTTCCTTTTGTGCTATTTTCTCTTGGACCTTTGCCATGTACCTGAACAATGAACCCCAACCCTCTTTTTTTGGATTTTCTATTTTTTTTCTTTTTTTTGGTCAGGGTAGATTTCTAGCAATTTGGTAAATGTTGTAAAATCAATCAGAGTCTTTAAAAAATTAGTCCTGCCAAGACTGTGAAATGCATTCCTACATATTCATTTCTGAATTGATGGACGGATGACAGGCAGTAGGCAGCAGGACTGAGTACTAAACGATTCTTGTGTCAGCCTTCAGAAATCTTAGCAATCTGATCTGTAGCACACGAAAAGGAGTAGGAAAAGAGCAAAAACAGAAATATGCATGAGAATTTGGTCTTAAGTCAGAAAATAGCAGCAAAGTATTATTTTTAACAGGAGGAATAGAAAAATAGTGAAACCAGAAGGCTGGAACTTTTGATACCATTATGAATAAATGAACGGATTATGTTATGTTTTATTGAAATTGTATCTGTTATGTTATGCTATGTTGAATCCTTTGCAATTAGTTGTAAGGGAATAAAAATGATTGAAAGTGTGGAAGGCTGAGAGATGAGATAAGGGCAAAGTTCTACTGGTAATCTTCTAGCAAATGTTAGTGTGGTTTGATAATGCTATAGTCTAGGAAGCAGGCTAGTAACTTATCCTGGGACTACTCTCCATGATCCATTGTATCTACAAACAAGCTGCTTCACCTCCTGATCCAATTGTCCATATCCATTAAATGAGAGCATTGTAGTGGGTAATGTTTCACCAGCCCCCATTCAAACTCCTGCAGCACAAATTTTATAATGGTTTCTCTCTCATGTACCATGGGCAGAAAACAAAAAGAAATATGCAGAATCTGTGGAGTTAACTTTGTTAAAAATATATACAGCATTTAAAATCTTAAGATGAAACATTCATACAATTTGGGTAATTTTATTCAATCTATAATGTTGGCATTTGAGTTCAATGCTTATCTTCTTTCCCTTCCCTTTGTGAAGCCCATTGTGTCTTGCTTATTCTTAGCAGTATTCAAACAACAACTCTCCAAAAGAGAAAAGAAGAATGAAAACTGAAGAAATCAATTCAAGTACAATTTCTTCTGAGGAGTCCACTGGTTTACTCTCAACCTGCTTTACTTTTTCACAAACCTGGCTTCAAGTCAATTTGAGCATTTCTTCACAAATCTGGTTAGAGTTTCTTTAAAACTATTTTAAAAGGAGAAGAAAAATAATGGCAATTACATAGCTAAATAAAAGTTACAGACTGCCCTAGGTAGAAAAACACAGAATTACCTTCCTCTCTTTACCCAAGCCCTTCAGGAACTGATGGAGATAAGCCAATAATCAACTGCTGCTCCCTTGAAGAATGAGGAGGCAACAGAGAAAGCACTAGAAGATCTTCAAATTTCCTGAGAGTCCAGAGGGTCCATAATATGACTCCTGCCTTCAGGGAAATCACATTTCACAAGCAGGCAAAATGGAAGTTTAGACTAACCCAATGTGTTTCACCTGAAAAATGACCAAAACTGTTCCACCTCCAAGAGTGTTCCTAAACACTCTCAACATTCCACATTTTTCCCCCTGGGGAGTCCACTGGTTTAGTTGGCTTTGATTTTTCAGCTGCCTGGGAGCACGACCTATGTTCCCAAGGCATAACCTAGGTTCTCTAAGCAAACCAGGAATGCATTGTAATGGTATATGCACATGTGAACTATTTGCTACTTAGGAGAATTTGTACACTTTGAAAAATTCAAAGTCTTAAGTATAATAAAGTAATCAGTAATCAGTAGTTTGAAAATAAATCAGTTAATTGATCATATTTTGTCCACATTTTAGAAAGGATTTCAAAAGCATTTAAACAATTTTCTTAAAGCATTAAAAATCCCTAAAAGTCAGCTGGTAGTCAGCCAGGGAAAGATGAGAGTCAATAGGTTTTCAGGGAACCCATCTTGCAATCCCAGGTATAGGTTGCAGTCCCAGGTATTAGGACTAAAACCCTGGTCTCCAGGGTGCAGGGGAAGGAAATTTTCCCATTGTGGTATGCATTTGTGTTTAACACATACAGGAGGTTTTGCCAAGTGTTATGAGTGAGACAAAATATGAGACACAAACAAACTTCGCCCTTGAGATTGTTATTATTTAGGAGGATAAACTGCAGCAGGAGAGAGACCAGGGAATATTAACAATCTGCTTACCAGTGAGGGGAAGTGTTGTCCTACACACTGATTATGGAGTTGAATACCATATCCTAGATAGGAGTGACAGATCGATACAATCTGGCTTTTCCTTCATTCAGTTTCTTAGCTTGTGGCTAGAAGCCAGGGATATATTTTGCTGTCTTTGTTCCTTACTCCACACATGGCTCTGGCAAGCAGCTGTTACGTCTTCCTTTCCTTGCTCAGCCATGATCAGTGCACTTCTTTGAGGTCCTAGGAAGAATTTTAATCAGCCCGGGCCAGTCATTACTGTCTGTCTCCAGACGTATCCTACAAATACTTCATTTTTATTCCTCTCCAGTGTTGTGAAGAAGAATGAGACTGAAATTATCCTTGTTACACAGCTTAACAGCAAAACCTGGACCACTAGCAGCAAAGATATAAAATACTTCCTTCTCTCTTCTCATAAAATGGGTGAAGTATCACTTCCTGATACTGCTAAGCTAAAGCTCAGGGATTTTGCTTACTATGTATATTTTAGTTTTTCCATTTTTCTAAACTGAAGCTATTTAAATTTTGTCATTTCCACCTTGTACTTGTTCTAGTTGGTTTAAACGAAACAAATTGATAAGGACACTGTCTGTTTTATCTCCTAGTGCATCCCTAAATACTGAGCATTCCTCCACCAAGTTTTGAGTTTCCAAATGAATGAACATGTGACATAGTTTGAAAGAAAAGTCTTAATTTCAGTTAATTTTTATCTGCTCCCACTCTATGTCATCTCAGAAACTATCATGTAGCATTTAATGAAATGGATTATCTGCTTCAAATGTTTTATCTATTCATCTGACATATATTCATCCAATTTTCACTAAACTAGGATATTATTTATGCCTATCAGGTCACAAATAAATATAAAATGAGTGGCCATGCAAATAAATGCCTATAATAAATGGTGATGTGTCAAGGGCTGATTGTGTGGGCAAATACTAATTCTAAGAGGAGTTCAGGAGCAGCAGTAAGACATTTTGGCTGTTATCATCAGATAGTATTCCACAGAAGAGGCACTATTTGAGATCAGCTCTTCCCAGTGGATGGAGTTTCGATTAAAAGTGGTGGGAAGAATGGGGAGAGGATTTAAGGAAGAAAAGAGTTTAAACAAAGATGCATGAGTATGTTGACATCAGGTGGATAGTCAGAAATAAGGTTATGGGGCAGACATTGTGGCATAGTAGGTAAGGCTACTGCCTGTGACACCAGCATCCCATAGGGGCACCAATTCAAGTCCCAGCTGCTCTACTTCTGATTCAACTTCCTGGTAATGAGCCTAGGAAATCAGCAGGGTCCCAAGTGTTTGGGACCCTGCATCCATGTGGGAGACTCACAGGAAGCTCCTGATTCTGGCTTCAGTCTGGCCTAGCTCCAGACATTGCAGCCGTTTGGGGAGTGAACCAGTGGATGGAAGATATCTTTCTCTCTCTCCTCTCTCTCTCTCTCTCTCTCTATCTCTATCTCTATCTCTATCTCTTTTGCTGCATCTTCCTTTCTGTGCAACTCAGACTTCCAAATAAATAAATAAATCTTCAAAAAAGAATGAAAGTCACTGTGTCTTGCAGGAGTGAGCCAATTTATTTAGGTTAAAAGTTAAACTTGGGAGGTTAGGTAAGGACTAGATTGTAGATGATTTGAGAATAAAATTAGGAAATTTAAATGTCATCTAATGGTTGTGGTGGGACAGCACAATTATATGGAAATAGTAAGATTGGGGAGATTGGATCTGGGGAGACCACTTGCTGCTCATCATGTTTTGTTAAAGATTGAACTTCAGTGTGAACTGGGAGATGCCAGTAATTGTGGCAAGAATGAGACAAAGGCCAGACATTCCAGAGGCAGAAGTGAGAGCAAGTCCAATCAAAATAAGCAGGTCTGAGATAAACATCAGAAGAGGCTATATTCTGCCCTATTGGAGAGGCCTGGTGAGTGCTGTTTTTCCTATCATTTAATGAATGTACATCTTAAGGATTTAAGGGCACTGTACTAGGAGATAAGATCCTAAACAACACTTCAACTCTGATGCACATGTAAAGCCTTTACTTTCTGAAATTAAGATGCTTCTTTAACCATCTTTGCTAACCCTCAATGTGGAAAATTTTCTTGAAAAGCAGTTATTAAATCAATAGCATATATTTCAATAGATGGCACCTTGTCATTAAAAAGATAAAGTAAGATATATGTTTTTACTGTATTTAGAATTTTGTTTTTATAACACAATTATTTCATGCTCATTGCAATTATGTCAAACAACCCAGCATGCATAAATTATACTTACAAATGAAAAACATAGCCAATATTATTCAACAAACACCTGCATTGCCCTAAGTAAAGAATCTCTGGGAAATAAATCCACTGCCAGGACATTGGGCACATTATGAGTGTATTCATCACATTCTTACTGAATAGTTCTTATAAGAAACCACTCTTCTAAGTTCCAGAGGGAGACAAAATGAAACAGAAAAGGGCTCTGTCTTGGAGTAGGGTTGGGGAAGTGGAGCTTACTAGAAGACAAGATAGACATAATTTTACCAGGATAAAGTGTGATTAATTATGAAGGAGATTCCCCAGGGAGCACTTGGGATTATCTGAGGAAGAAAGAGATGCTCTTCTCTTCTCTACTGGGGAACACCAGGCAAGGCTTCATGAAAGACACAATATGTAAGCCGGGCTTGGATGAGTGCATAGGATTTCTACAGATATAAGTAAAGATGGTGAATCAGGTAACAAAATGCTGTGAAAAAAGGTAAGATTCTAGGAAGAACCATGTGTCTTCAGGGAAAACAGCAGTCCAGAAAACTTGGAGTGCAGGCTATGACTAATAATAACAATGGTTATAGGAAGTATTTGTTAAGCAATTACTGTGTGCTGAGCACCGTCGTGGTTTACTTGGTGATATGTCGTATTATTGGCCACACTTTGCAGCTGACTACACTGAAGTGCAGATCACCTAAGTAACTTGCACAAGAGCATGAGTCCAAAGGTCTTATTCCTTTCATAAGAAGGCACATGTAAAAGCACACACACAGGGATAAGCAGCTGTGAATGAGTGCTGGGTGTAGCTCAGGGGAAGCGTCATAATAATTGAAAATTATTCTGTAGATGATGTGATGGCATCTGCCGAATTTGGAACATTATCACCACTACTATGTGCTTAGTGGAACTGGACCATAAGATCCATAGTAATGTGGTACTAATGAAGTATAGGTTGTATATCAAACTCCAGTATCCTCCAGGGAACTTTGTAACTTTTAAATTCTTACAAGATTTTGCATATCAAAGATGTTTCCATATCCTATGTTATTAATCCTCTGAATGATGTAGCATTTCCTTCATTGGCTATATGAGGAAACATACCCCAAACTGGCACTGAGCTTGCCAAGAGTCCATGACTGGCAGCTGGTAGAGTTAGGGAAGAAAACTCGCTCTTTTCACGCCTAGACTGTGGCTACTGCTTCTACTCAGTCCTCTTTTCCTCCACTGATTTTATTTCAACAATCCCCTTTTCATAATCAGAGGTATAGATATAAATGCATGTGATTGTTTATGGCTTTGCTTGATACTGGAAATCAGAACACTGATACAGAAGACAATATCCTTCCTTGCAGAAAGAATGGGCCATTTTCTGGCTAATACGGCAGAACCAATCAGTCAGGTGTTTGCCCAGGGAGGCAGTGGCTTCTGTACTTTTCCACTGGTCAGGAAGGAGCAGTCCTAGCTGGTTTTCTCTGGAAACTCAATGTCAAACTTCATGGCAATCTTCCCAGGCTTTTGTTTTGGGAACTAGGCCAGCTGTCCAACTGTATAAGGTTAAATCATTCATTTCACAATCTTTTTACCTCCCACCCAGCTTATTAGTAAAATAAGATGTTCATAGTGGTTGGCTAAAGAGAAAGTGTCACTTTCTGAATTCAGCACACATTTCTGCCATATACTTAACTATAAGATGTCAATACTTTTTAAAACACAAAAAGGAGAAATACAAAAGGAGAGAGATAAAGAGAGATAGAGATAAAGAGAGACAGACATACACACACACACACACACACAGATTCCATCTGCTGGTTCACTCCCCAAATGACCACAACAGCCAGGTTTGGGTCAGACAGAAGCTGGGAGCAATCCAGGTCTGCCACATGGGTGGCAGGGGCCAAAAACTTGAGACTTATTCTCTGCCTTCCCAGGCACATTATCAGGAAGCTAAATCAGAAATGGAGCAGCTAGGAATCCAACTGGCACTCAATATGGGATGCCGGTGTTGCAAGCTGCAGCTTAACTTGCTGCACCAAGCTTCCAGCTTGAAGTCTTCAATATTTTTTTATCAAAAACTCTCCACTATGTTTTGAGTCAATATCAGAGTCAAGGTGGTGCTAGATAGTCATCTGGTGTTGGGGCAGACAGCACATTCTACTTTTAATATTACCCAAATATCTCTAAATGAAAGGGAGAATAGAGAGTGTGTGAAATTCCTAGGGGTTCTATAAAAATTCCCAGAAACTCAGTGGTTGGAAACCCTCACAATTCTAGAGATTAGTGATTTGAAACCTAGGTGTCAGCAGAGCTGTGCTCCCTCTAAGATTGTGGATAGAATCCTCTATTTCCTCTACTCTGGTGAAGACTGTCAATCCTTAGTGTTCCTTGACTTGCAAACTGCAAAGTTCTTTCCATGTATATATTTTCACATCATAGTTTTCTCTTTGTTATAGGAACATCTGTCATTTTTGTAAGGGCTCACTTTAATGACCTCATCTTTATTTCTAATTTAAGCTCCTTTTGCAGGTAGTGAGGGTGAGGACTTCAACTTCCCTTTCGGGGGAACACAATTCTTTTGGGGGAACACAATTCAACTCATATCAGATGTAACCAATAATTGGCACCCTTCTATTTTTTTTTTTAAAGAAAAAAAATTTTTTTTGGACAGGCAGAGTGGATAGTGAGAGAGAGAGAGTCAGAGAGAAAGGTCTTCCTTTTTGCCGTTGGTTCACCCTCCAATGGCCGCTACGGCTGGCGCATTGCGCTGATCCGAAGCCAGGACCCAGGTGCTTCTCCTGGTCTCCCATGTGGGTGCAGGGCCCAGGGACTTGGGCCATCCTCCACTGCCTTCCTGGGCCATAGCAGAGAGCTGGCCTGGAAGAGAGGCAACCGGGACAGAATCCGGCGCCCCAACCGGGACTAGAACCCGGTGTGCCGGTGCCGCAAGGCGGAGGATTAGCCTGTTAAGCCACGGCGCCAGCCTACACCCTTCTATTGTTACTTGTGTATTCTTCATATCACTTCATGAAGATTGTAAACTTCTTAGAGCTATGAAATAAAGTAGAGGAAATACTTTTTTAAAAGATTATTTATTTGAAAGAGTTACACAGAGAGAGAAGGAGAAGCAGAGAAAGAAAGAGAGAAGTCTTCCATCTGCTGGTTCACTCCCCAATTGGCTGCAAGGGCTGGGGTTGCATTGATCTGTAGCCAAGAGCCAGCATCTTTTTCCGGGTCTCCCACATGGGTGCAGGGGTCCAAGGACTTGGGCCATCTTCTACTGCTTTCCCAGGCCATAGCAGAGAGCTGGATTGGAAGTGGAGCAGCTGGGACTTGAACTGGTGCCCATATGGGATGCCAGCACTGCAGGTGGCAGCTTTATCCTCTATGCCACAGTGCCAGACCCAAGGAAATACTTTGACCCTCTTTGGTAAACCTATGGTATCTGTTGGAATTATTATTTTAATTGCAGCCATACTGTAACTTTCGTTTTCAGTCTTCACCGGTTTCTTATCTCCATGAGGACAGGGGTCATATTTGGCTCATGTTTTATACCCTAGTAGGATTACCACAGTTATGGAAAAGCAGTACTACAGAGTGCTTAACCTTGTCATCATGGGAAGTGGGTGATATAGATTCTAATCCTGGCTGTTCCGGGCACTAGCTGTGTAATGTTAGGCAAGTGTGTTAACTTTAATATCCTCATCTGGAAAAGAATGCTAAAATAATACTACTCTCATGGTTTTTACAAGATTAAACATGTTTAGAGCATTGTCTAGCTGTTATTATGACTTTTTACTCAGTAAATGCTTGTGGAATAACTTGAGGATGCAGGTGGTCTAGTCCTAATTCTGCCATTAAATCTCTGTCTCTTTGGACAAGACATGTGCTTTCTGGGCCTTAGATTTTGCTCCTGCAAATTGAAGGAGTTAGATAAGATGGCTCTGAGGTTCCTTTCAATCTGTTTGTCAGTCAAGCTAGCACCTTATGATGATGAGAAAAAGATGAAAAAAAAAAAAGAGAAAGGATGTTTTACATCTAGCTGATTCTATTCTTTATTGAGGATTCCAACAAATAGTAAGGATTTTTCAAAGATACGCATAGTGTTATTAGTTTCTTTCTGAAACTTACTAACTTGTACTGTATCTGTTTGAATTATTGTTTTAATAAAATAAAATTTAAGAACTATTAATGACTATTGTAAGTTAAGCTCTGTGCTACGGTATGGGCACATAAAAATGACTAATATGCCATTCTTTCCTACATTATGTTTGAATCTGAAAGCAGTCGAGTTTTTGTATCTTTTAAAACATTGTGAGTTGGCAAGGATAGAGATACAGTGGAGGATCCTGATTTTCTAGTAAGTTACTTTATTTCTTCTCTGTAGTCTCTTCTGCTGTACATACACACAACTTTCTAGACATTGAAAAAAAATACGGAAGGTAAAGAACATTCTGCCATTGTTTCTTACTGTTGCTCCTTTATCGATTCACTCACTGTTGTCCAAGGCAAGGCCCCTGCACACAACAGAGCTAATCGGGCAGCTCCAGAAAGTGTGCAGATTGGAAGAAGAAGGGGTCTCTTTGGGGAACCCTAAGATGAAAGCTCTCTTGGGAGCTGCTCCATTGGATGCAGCCTGACACCTTTTCTATTCAACTGAATTAACCTGAGGCCTCTTAAATAGGTACTATTTGAGCTGGTATCTGAATGGAGAGAGAATAAGACTAGTAAAATACTTCTGAGAGTAGGGAGAGGCAGTAGAGTGGGAAGAAGAAACAGTTGGTGCAAACGCTCTGAGGAGGAAGTGCTCTCTGTTCTTGGGACAGAAGGAAGGCCAGTGTGACCAGGGTGTGGCATGCTGTGAGGTCACAGGATCTGCCAGACGATGCAGGACCGCATGAGAAATCTAAGTAAGGAGTTTGGGTTTTATTCAGCGGCCAGGGGGAAATCACCTACATGCCGTGTGGATGTTTTGTTGTTCCAAGTATCACACAAAATGTCAGTCCTCAAATATGTTGCTTGCTTTCTAAGAAGTTACTTTCTACAGCCCTGAAGCCTTTCTCAATACTGTGGCTTTGACTGCCCAACCCCATTGGGCAAGGGTTGGGTTAAGTAAAAGCTGAGCCTGATGGTGACGCAGTTTTAGTTAAGAGAAGAGGAAGGAACATTGTCATCTGTTTACTTTGAATTTTGACAAGCAGTTGGATTTTGAAATGCAACCGTGTGCCTGTGGTGGAGGAAGATGGGTAGGTAGCAAATGACTTGTCGTGAATGAATTGGACAGTAGAGCACTGTTACTTCAGAAACAGTGGATTTCAACTGGACAAACCAATGCTGTTCACTTCCAGAAAAACTGATGGCCTGTGATGGTGTTTCTTTTCTTCTAAGTTACTTTGTAGAGATTTCAAGAAATATTTTTGAGGAGTAATTTTACTTGCTGAAAACAATGATAAAGACATATGAAAGAATTACCTGAAAAGATGAAAAAGAAAGCTCACTAAGCAAAATAAAATCTGAGCCTGTCAAGCACCAAACATCTACTGGATAAACTGACAATTCTCATTAATAAGCACAAAATGAAGTTTGAAGACTTATTTAAAAAGAAAATATTATCATGAATAAAATTTGATTGGCTTTTAAAAGATCTTTGTGAAGAATTACTATTCTCAAAGTTGACTAAATAATATATACTTACTATAAGAGATTCAAGAGAGCATGTACTTTGAGAAGTATTTAAGACAGCATGTAAGAGAGATATGAGTACATAAACTTTGAAAATTCTCCTCCACTGCCTCTGCTAACTTCTCTCACAACTCCTCCAGAGGTAACCAGTAGTGATGAGTTGATTATATATTTCCAGTTTTTATGTATTTGTGTGATAGTGCATTTTTACATATTTGATTTTATTTTAAGAAAAGAGCAGAAATAAGATCATGCCAGGCACATTGTTCTTGTTTTTCTATGTTTTGTTTCTTTATGAGCATATGGAGCTTTATTAATTAGTTCAGAATATTACACTGAAAATACCACAAATTATTTGATCACATACCAATTTGTATATACTTACGAGTTTAACATTTATTTTGCAATTACAAACAATGGCACAAGAATTACTCTTATACTGTTTTCTGCACATGTAGGAGTACTTCTCACAGATCGATTATTTGCTTTTTGAAATTTTAATTTATTTATATTCTATTTTATTTGAAAGGCAGAGAGAGAGAGAGAGAGAGAGAGAGAGAGAGGCAGAGAACCATACACTAGTTCACTCTATAGACGTGCACAATAGCCACAGCTGGGCCAGGATGAAGCCAGGAGCCAAGAATAAAATCCAAGTCTCCCATGTGAGTGTCAAGGAACTAAATACTTGAGCCATTACCTTCTACTCCATAGGGTGCATATTAGCAAGAAACAAGAATCAGAAGCAGAGCCAAGTCAAACCCAGGCATCCCAATGTGGGGTGTGGACATCCCAAGCAATGTCTTAGCCACTTGCCAAATATGTGCCCCTAGGTTCAATACCTAAAAGAATTACTGGTTGTAAGTTTTACAATTTGATCATGTCAAATTAATCTACTCATAATAATTTATTTATTTTGTGTTTGGTCCATTTGCTTGACCAAAAATCAGCATTTGATTATTTCAAATTTTACATTCCTGATCACTTCATGAGGTTGAATATCCCTTAATAAGCATATTGAAGACTTATAATTCTTCTGTAATTTATCCATTCATAATATACTCATTTAAGTACTTTCCTGGGGCAATCATTTGGTATAGTTTATTGCATATTATTATTGTAGTGAATATATATTTATATTTGAACTTTGTTGGATATATTATTGAAAGTTTTATGAACCCAGCAACTTGAGTAACAGCAACTTATTTTTGGTAAGATAATTGTCCATAAGCAAAGAAAGTACTCATTTCTCTAAATGCTTTAATGTTTCTTAGAAAAATATCTCCATATTATAGGACAATTCTCTTAGGATGAAAATGTAGTTCAACTCAGTCCAGTTGACTTCTGTTTACTTTTGTCTTAAAAGATTAATGAAAAAGGATTGTTTAGCAAGATTTTTGGAGAAATCCAGAATTAGGGCTCCTTTAACTACTGGTTATTCTGGTTATTTTGTGTTTATACTTAAAGGGGTTTACTCTTTACTCTTACGGTTTTATTTCTCCAAAGGGAAGTCACATCTCTGGAAATGGGGGGAACTCATAAGTGGTCTAACAACTAAAAAAATTAGTTTTATACTTTACATTTGTTTCAGTTTTGATAGAAATAAATCCAATCCTTATCTTACATTGAAACATGATACAATTTTTAAAATGCTATTTTAAATCTTTACCATAAAATTTTTGATCACTGATTGTGTCTTGTTCAACAATATGCCAGGATAGGGAGTTTGGTAGTAAGAGAGGGCAATTTACAAAGAAGGGAGCATCAAGAAATTTGGTGGTAGATATTGATACATATGCCACTACCTTGGCTGGAGTGATTTTATGAGTCAAAATCTCAAATCTTATGATTTATATGTGGTTTGTCAATGTATAGCTCTATAAAATTTGTTTTAAAAACACCTTGCTGGCTGGCGCCATGGCTCAACAGGCTAATCCTCCACCTTGCGGCACCAGCACACCGGGTTCTAGTCCCAGTTGGGGCGCCAGATTCTATCCCGGTTGCCCCTCTTCCAGGCCAGCTCTCTGCTATGGCCGAGGAGTGCAGTGGAGGATGGCCCAAGTGCTTGGGCCCTGCACCCGCATGGGAGACCAGGAGAAGCACCTGGCTCCTGGCTTCGGATCAGCGCGATGCACCGGCCGTAGCGGCCATTGGAGGGTGAACCAACAGCAAAAAGGAAGACCTTTCTCTCTGTCTCTCTCTCTCACTGTCCACTCTGCCTGTAAAAAAAAAAAAGCAAAAAATACAAAAAAACACCTTGCTGGGCTCTGACATTGTTAGTGCTGGTATCCCATATAGTTGCAGGTTCAAATCCCAGCTGCTCCACTTCTTCTACAACTCCCTTCTATTGGCCTGGGAAAGTACAAAACAGTGGAAGTGCTTGGGCCCCTGCACCTACGTAGGAGGCCTGGATGAATCTCCTAGCTCCTAACTTGGTTCTGGTTCAGTCCTTGCTGTTGTGGCCATTTGGAGAGTGAATCAGCAGAAGGAAGCTCTTTCTCTTCTCTCCCTATGTTCCTGCAACTCAATGTTTCAAGCAAATAAATAAATCTTAAAAAAAAAAAAAAGCCTTGCTAAGCAAATAAGTTTGAAGCAGCCAAAATTATGTTTATTCAGGCCTCCATGACCTACTTCTGAGTTCAACAATTCCACATTAGATCTTCAATGTAACTAGTTAAAACTTTTATGTTTATTGTCATTTTATTTGAAAGGGAGACAGAGAGAGAGAGAGAGAGAGAGAGAGAGAGAGAATCTTTTATGTACTAGTTTGCTCCTGTAATGTCTGCAACAATCAGAACACTGCTAGGCAGAAGCCAGGATTTGGATCTCAATTCAAGTCTCCTAAGTCAGTGTCAGGGCTCCAAATACTTGAGCCATCGTCTGCTGCCTCCCATGGTCTGCACTAGCAGGAAACTGGAATCAGAAGCAGAGCTGAGGCTCAAACTCAGGCACTCTGATATGGAAGGTGGGTATCTCAAGTGGTGTTTGCTGAACCAAATGCCTGCCTCTGGAATGACTGTTTTTGGCAGAGGGCCTCAGAATATTGTTCTTCACACACCATGTGTGGATTTGGGGTTATTTCTCATTAGATTTTTTTTAACTCAACTAAATCATATAATATGAAGAGGAACACAATATAAAGCAATTAAAGGCAGAAGTACTGTAACTGAAGTCAAAGCTGGAAATCCAAGAATCATCTCCCATTCCTTCTTTTTTTTTCTTCTTCCCAGGAGCTTCTCAGGAGCTCCTTACAATCTAATGAGTACAGTTTTAAAATTATTGCATAGATTTACTCTTCAAAACTCAAACAACTGAAGCACTTATAGCAAATTTTGCATATATACATGGTATAGGCAAAAGTTTTCTTTCTTTCTTTTTTTGTAAAGGAAACAGATTTCATGTATTTCATATATGCAGTTTTAAGAACATGATGATACTTCCCATTCTGCCTCCTTCTCTCTCACATTTCTTCTCCATCCTTTCTTATATTTCTTTGAATTTTTGTAATGACATACCTTCAATATACTTTATAATCACAAGTTTAAGCCTCCAATGAATAAAGAACTCAACAAAAAAGAAAGTAGAAAGACCACAAAACCTACACATACCCTCATTGTTTCCTAGTGACCCATACACTCCTTTTGCCTTCAACTTGGAACAGTGCAGAGTTCCATCTCTGCTGTATGCCCACCATGCTCAGTGAACTCTTCCTACATCTGGAGATAAAAAGTAATTGGATTTTAAAAAAAATGCCGTTAACATTGTTTCTTGTAAGAAGTGCATCAAATGGATGAGTAAAGACGTTTGCTTTTACATTTAAAAGAAATTTTGAAATTGTCCCTCTGAGTTGATCAATGAAAAGCTGACTCAGATAATCTATTTGTATCACCTAGTTAAAGTACTCATATCTAAGGCCCCAAATGATTTTAGCGACTTAATCTCTTGGATGATACTGCAATCCACTCAGAGCTTCATTATTTGATTAATCTAAGCTAAAATAGGTCAGAGAATTACTTTTTGTCCTTGTATTAAAGCAGGAGGGATATTATCTATTGTTAATTATTATTTATATTAGGTTTAAACTTTTTCTTTGTGCTGTTTTAAATATGTATGTCCAGTTCCAAG
Organism: Lepus europaeus; assembly: GCF_033115175.1. Lineage (NCBI taxonomy): Eukaryota > Metazoa > Chordata > Mammalia > Lagomorpha > Leporidae > Lepus > Lepus europaeus. The sequence continues at coordinate 99,498,822 of NC_084827.1, read as the reverse complement.
CTAGTATTTGTTCTTTATCCAGACTAGGATTTCTAAGGTAAGAACTTCAGGACTTCTGGAAGTGGAACAGCCCATATGGGATGCTGGTACCTAAGGTGGCAGCATCCCCTGCTGTGCCACCACACTGGCCTCAGAAATCCTATTTTTTAAGTTACCACTTAATCCTTTCCAGCTCTACCTTAATGAACAGATTAATTGAGCTAACAATAATCCAGAAATTTCAGTCACTGGCTCTGCTGATGTTTTGCAGACATCTTGATATACTAAACCAACGGACTTCACATGCATTCTAGTCTTTAGACTCCATAAGGGTGATGAGGACATCCTTACTGCTCTTGTGGGCATGAAACAGTTAAAGTAGAATGAAACTCATTTCCTTTGAATCTTCATTTTCAGTTATGAAGAGTCTTCAAAAGTTCATAGAAAATCTCTATGTGGTTTCAAATTTTCTTTTTCACAAAAAATAAGCTCATTATTAATTCAATTTCCCCATAAACTTTCTAAAGTACACTAGATGACTTAAAACAAAATCCAATAAAGCAAATAGCTGATGTCATACCATGTGCTGTGCATGGGCTGTTATGCCTGTTCCTCTTCACAGTTATTTGAGTTAGACTTGTAATAACTGAGATGTGAAGAGTGTATGAGTCAGTTGAGGCTGCCATAACAAATACCATAGCAAACACAAACTGTAGACTGGGTAGCTTGAAACAATGAAAATGTTTTTTCTTATAGTTCTGGACTCTGGGAAGCCCAAGACCAGGTGCTGGCCGTTCAGTTCCTGGGGAGGGCATTCTACTTGGATTGCAGATGACTGCTTTTTGTTGTGTTTTCACATGGCAGAGAGAGATCTCTATGACTTATCCTTTTTTTTATTTTATAACTAAAGCAAGTATTTATTGCGTTTGATTTTTAATTTATTGAAAAAAATTGTTACATAAAAATTTTGACGGACATAAGAATTTTATATAGTTATGAAGCACTGTGTGATATTTTGATACATGTGTAATGTCCAAGCAGGGAAAGTATTTCTGTCTCCTCAGATATTTGACATTTCTTTAAAGTGAAAACATTCCAAAACTTATCTTCTAATTTTTTAAAATAGAGAATTATGTTGTCCATGAACATTATCTATAGTCACCCTACTGTGCAATACATCCCCAGAACTTTATCTCATATCTATCTCTGATTTGGTACCTATTAATCAACCTTTCCCCATTTCTCTTCCCCTTTCTATTTCTATTTCTCTGGTAATCACCATTATACTTTTAACTTCTTTCAAAAAATTTATATAGTTATTTATTTGAAAGGCAGAGCAACAGAGAGCAAGGGAGAGAGAGATTTTCCATCTGGTGGTTTACTCCCCATATGGCTGCGACAGTCAGGGGCAGGTCAAAGCCAGCAGCCAGAAACTGCACCAGAGTCTCCCACATGGGCTCAGGGACCCAAGCACTTGGGCCATAATCTATTTGATGTATTCTTTAGTAAGCAAAGTCTCCGTCACTGCATTTTGTCTTGTACATTTATCTTATCCATTTGGCTGGCTCCTTTACTTGTTACATTTAGTAGGTTCTCCTTAAGCTAAACTCACTCTAACTTTAAATACATGCATTCTGTTTTAGTAGAAAGATTGCCTAACTATTTTAAATTCCAGTATTAACTTCAAAGTGATTTTAAAAGGACATTTGACTTTTTTTGTTGCATGAAGTTTCTTTTCTTGACTTTTGTTTTGATTGTTCCTTTTGCTTGCATTTCCTGATCCTCCCCTGAAACCAGTTCTCTCAAAACCACTTGCCCTCAAACTCTGCTAAAAAGAAAAATAGTGGGCTCTTGAGTACCTTGTGATGGTGACCTTGACCCGTTGGCACTTGCTGGGAAACAATCTTGAGTCACCTTGGTTTTCCTTCCTGGCCACCCCACCTCCCTTGGGACCACTTGCTGAGTCTGAGAAAAGTCCAGTCTAAAAGATAGCCAGCAGTGTGCCCTAGGGTGGCCTATTTTGTCTTCCTATTATACTTTGTAAAGATGATGGATCATTTTAGTAAGGATAAAGTGGTGGAGGACAACCAGAAGAATGCTGAGTGGCTGTAATCCAAGTAGTAGATACAACGTCTTTCTGATGAACGTTAATGAGCTGAGGTGTACTTCAGGGAGAGTACACCTCAAGGACTTTGTGAGGGAACAGTGTATAACCAGCACCTGTATTTCTTGCTTGCATTCACAAGAGCCAAATGTCCACAAACTCTGACTTTTGCATAGCTCTGCTAATGTTAAGAAGGGGAATGGATGTGAAACAAGTGGCAGAAAGTGAGGAAGTTTTTCTTTCTTCTTAAAAAACATGGCAGATGGTGTTTTGAACACAACTTGCCATAGAATATGAAAACGTAAGAGTTCTGGGTATTTGAGGGAGAAAAAAATAAGTTGATTTTTTTTTAAAGTTTGAAAATCAGCTTGAGGTTCTCTCAGGAGCTTACAGGAAAAAAAAAAACAGTGAGAAATGGGAGTGAACTGCAAGATAGGGTTTGTGTAACAAGCACCTCAAACCACAGAAGTCACATGGGCTGTCTGCTTTGCTACTTTTGATCACTTGTCTGAGAGTGGTACTTTCAGCTTCCCCCATCCTGCAAGGCCACTCAACCATGTGCCTGCTGGAGTAATCTTTATTCACAATGTCTTTAAAAAGGCTCAAGCAACAGAGCAGCAATGGCAATTTGGTGGACTATAGCTCTGGTCCAGCATATAGCTCTTACTCCACACTCGCAGGCAGCTTTACCGAGGACGACAACAGAAGGATTCAAATGCTGGCAGACACTGTGGCTACTCTGCCTCGGGGACGAAAGCAGGTATGATGGTGATTTTGTACCTTTATGAGGGTCATGTTCTCCTGAGAGCAGAGTGATAGTGGTTGTCCTACCTCGTACTAAACGTTTGATCTTAGAGGCTTTGGAATTAGCGAGAGTACGAGTGAGGAAGGAGGCCAGAGACCCAAAGAGCTACTACTGGCCTAGTTCAAAGATTAGAGACCTTAATCAAGCACCTAAATGCTCTCTTCTGTTCAAGGAAAAGCTTACAAACTGTTCTCATTTGAAGAGGTGCTCAGGGCAAAGGAAAACCATTCAGCACAGCAAACTTGAAGACGGTTTATATGATCACAATTGAGAGAGCAAGAGACTCTCTGACTTTTCCCGCTTTAATTCCTCACTGATTCTTTTCCACCCATCCTCACTTCTAGCCTTTGTTAGTCATGTCAGCTCATAATCAAAAGAGAATTTTTTTTTTTTCCTGAGGACACATTTTGTTGACTAAGTTATGTTCAGCTCTGGGGCACTGGCACATACCTTATGTTTCTGGGAAATAAGATGTCTTGGACAGGTGAGTGCCAGACTGAACCCCAGCTGCCCAGCCTACTAGTTGTGGAATCTTGAGAAAGTCACCTGCCTCTCTAAAATTCAGTTTTATTTTTTCGAAAATGCGTATAATTTAAAAAAGCACCTCAAGTGAGCTCTTGCTACTGAAGTAAGGACGTGTGCAGTGCCTAATATGATGCTTGAGGTGCCGCCTGTACTCCTCAGAGGCCCGAGTATGCTGTTTTAAAACTTTCAGTGCAAAATAATCCTCTAGGGATGAAAACTCCATTGGAAAAATTCATGTCCAGCTGGATTTAACTCAATTTTTGTTCTTTGTTTTCTAATTTGTAAAAAAGTATTTTTAAAGAAGGGCACATCTTCAACATCTGTTTATATAACTTGTTGTAATGCCCCCAAGAATATATTTGAATGTAGGTAGAGCACTTACACAGAAAAGACTTAGAATTCCTTTAGAAGATAGACTTTTGCCTTTAATCTTGCTCTCGTGCCCCTCTTAATCCTTCTAACTTCAGGATTAGAGAGTTCAGTGTTGTATATAGTTGATTTCTTGGTATTTTTCATGCTGATGATGAAGGGTGTAACTTGCCATGATTTGGATAATGGGTCATTCTTAATTCAACATTATTTTATGATACAAAATTTAATGTATTGATAAATATTTCTATTAGTTTACAACCTCTGAAAATAAAGCAACATGAAAAATATCAACATCTTTATTCTGTTTTCAGATATACAGAAATCTGGTTTTTTTATATATGTATTTGCCACAAAGCTACAGAAATAAATACTCCTGTGGTTCACTTGATTAGGCTATAGTTCCATTTTCTTCATTGAATACTTTCTGGTAAAAATAGGTGCTAATTTTGGAAACAGAGTCAGAATTTTCCATTTCTATATGTTCAACTCAGCCTCATCATTTTATTTAGTCTTAAGCCCATAAATTTTGGTGCAACAAAGTAGACTGAGCAGCTACATGGGGGTAGATAGACATCATGCTATGTGTAGGAGGCTCAAAGATCAGAAGACCATGTTTCCTGCCTGGGTAGTGTTTACAACTCAATAGGCAGTATGTATGCAGTGTTATAGAAAGCAAAACAGCATAAATACTCTCCTCCAAGCTACGTGTCTTTGAATACAACCTTGAAGGATATTCAGCATTACACAGCAAGTGGGTAATTAATGCTGTGGCACAGAGCCTGGGGCCTTGAGAACATGTTTGTGTAACTGTGTAAGATTTAGTGTGTTAAGAAAACCCAGGGCGTGCGTAGGAGATAAGAGATCTCAGAGCTGGGTTGCTTTGCAAAAACATCTGTATGTGTTCAGTACAAAGACATTTTCTTTTCACATGTTCTCCATCTGCTATGGGTTGAACCCACGGATGTTGACTCTGCTGATATAGAGAGCCAAATATCATTCGATTAAAACAGAGAGCCTCTGAACTTGCATGAACAGTGGAGGGTTTGGGGAACTTAATTTTGGAAAAATGGTATGTTGGTTGAGAGAGTTAGCAGCAAGGGAGGAACTTTTGCAGTAGTTCAAGAAAAAAGAAATGACAGTGGCGAAAGGACAGAGTATGAAAGGCACTGAAGACAGAGTCACATTTGATTTTAAACCTGAGTAAAGATAGAGTGAACTGAAAAAAAAAAGAAAATCATAAATGAGATTCAGACATATGAAATAGACACATGTATGCACACAAATATGAGCACATGTACGCCTGTACACAGCCCTGCACCAATTAATTTATACATACATCTTATCTTCTCCAGATCTTTGTCATATTGTTCCACATGGTAGACTCTGCATATTCAAACGGTTTTTTCCTGCTATTGTGGGTATTACTTTTTTAGAAAAAGCAAAACAAAACCTCTTGAACACGAAACTTCAGAATCTATACATTTATCATGAATGAGACTAGATGCAAGTGTACCTCAGCATTTCACAATTTTCCAAACTGATGTTCTTTTCCTTTAACTGGTTTTTAGAGACCAGTCAACTATTTGGCACTGACTGGATTGCAGGCAAGAAGATCCCTGTTAGCAATCCCATGAGCAGGTGTTTCTTCCCTACTGTTATTTTCAACACTTTCAGAGCTGACGTCAATAATTCATACTTCTTGTTGCTGTTGGCGTTGGCTTTTGCAAAGCTGTATCTGGCTACCCTGTACTTTCAACATAGACTTCACAATCAATTGGGTGTTTACACTCAGAGTTGTTTAAAGATAGATTTCTCTGTGTATATTTCCTCAATACCTGCATTTGTTGGAAGTATCAGACATCCCAGAAAAGCTTCTACTTTTGAACATAGTTTAAAAAAATTCCACGCAATGGAAAAGTCTGTAGGAAGTAGTGAGAAGGAAATAAGAACAGTTTTTAGAAACACAGTAATGCTAAAGGAGTAGTAGTGACTGTGTTTTACTGCCCATCTTCACATGGTAGCTTTGGCAGGTTCCTTCTGGAAAGTTCACTGAGTGCTGGGATGAGAACCAGAGACCTGGAAAACTGGCAAGAAGTTTGTTCAGTAGTAGTACCACAAACTGCATTTTTTCGCCTGATTTTCTTTTAGTTATCAAATCATTACTAGCTAGGCAACTCTCGGAAAGGCGATTTCACTTACAAGTTCAGAGAAGGAACTTGTGCTGAGCCCTGCAATGTGTGTATTTCCAGGACGGTTCTGCTTTTTGTGAGCTTTCACTGTATTTCTGGAAGCACATCCACCAGGTACCATAACTCCAGGTGCTCCTAACTGCACCAAGGGGATTTGATCATTCCATGATGCTTTTAGGTGGAAAATGGTGTGAGTTTCACTAAATACAAATTGACAAAGTATTGTTTAATCCATACTGTGGCATGCTTGGTATCAATACCTAACCATTTGAAAAAGAGGTTTGTGAACCTATAATCAGACCTTCCTCAGAAACTGCAACCTACTATTGAGGGTTCTTAGGGAACTTACAAGTTAGGAAGTTGACTTTAGTTTCTTTGTTTTGGTGTGTCTTTGAATAGCCTGCCAAGCCTTGCTATCAAACTCTCTTGACAGTAAAGAGTAGGGCAGGAGCTGTATTCATGGAAAAATTAGGGTGATGCAGAGGACACATCATTTTGGGACTTTTGAAACAAACAACACCAACAAAACACCTAAGCTGTGAATCAGTATCCTCCCCTATCCCACCCCCAGTGCTTTCAGGAAATGAGTACAGAGAATGGGTACCAGGAAGTAACTGTCATTTAGCAACAGAAGTGGCTATGGTGTTAAACTTTGAGCTTCTCAAAGGCAGCCAGCTCTTGGGCTGAGCTGCAGATTACCTCCATCTTTTGCAAAATGACAGCTGAGGTATTTAGTCTTGGTTTCCCATTAAAGCAGGATGTGTGAATCACTGCATAGCAGGATAAATTACATGTTGAATATTAAAGCCTGATCTTTTAAGTCATGTGACAAAAAGCAGAAGAAGAGCAATCATAAGCCCAGCCCCAGGCATCATTAGATTAGTGGCTAGCGAGGACTTAGGGAGCTTTGTCTATTCAGCAGTCATAATTGAATGTGTAGTTTGCAAGCCTGCCAAATTGCTAAACCTAGATTTCTCATATTAGATAATGTGTAATAAAAGACAGCTGCTGCCAGCATATGCTGTGAATTGCACACCAGCTCCTCATTCATGATTTTTGGTGCCATCACTATAACCCTGGGTAAAGGGTCTGTCTGGGAGGTCCTCCTGGAGATGGGCTGCTAGCCCCAGGGAAAGGGGTGCAGGGAAAATTGTTTCCCATGTATAAGGCCCTTGGTAAGACCTGAGATACATTTCATGTCACTTTGGCAGATCATGTGGTGGGCAAACTACATGGAACCTTGAGAACATTCTTTCTACATCACTGGAGTCTGACAGCCCAGATCAAAAACAAGGAGGCTTTGTGTCAACACATGGCCTGTGTCAGAAAATTGGATGGTGCCTAATTTATTTAAGCTGCTTTTTTTTATTTAAATGCTAGGTGTCTGAAACAGCCGCCTTGCTAATCCAGATGGAAACTAATTTATAATTTGACTTAGGCTGATTTTTTATGTGTCACTGATAATCCCAAGTCAGTCAATCCATGGGAGTTGAACGTTGCTATGCTTCTCATGTTGTGCTAGGCAAATGTTTTCATCTTAGCAAATAGAAAGCTTGGAAGGAGGCATGTGGTGGAATTGTCCTTCCCTGTGGAGGTCTTGGATCTGTCTTGTGAACCTAAAAGATTTTAGATTTCAGTCTACCAAGCATTACTTTGTTTTTAGAAGGCAGGTTGGATGAAATCTTCAGGATCCCATCACTGCTATGATGGTTAGCCTAGTAAAAGTATGTTTAAAGCCAGCGCCGTGGCTCAATAGGCTAATCCTCCACCTTGCAGCGCTGGCACACCAGATTCTAGTCCCAGTTGGGGTGCCGGATTCAGTCCCATTTGCCCCTCTTCCAGGTCAGCTCTCTGCTATGGCCCGGGAGTACAGTGGAGGATGGCCCAAGTGCTTGGGCCCTGCACCCACATGGGAGACCAGGAGAAGCACCTGGCTCCTGGCTTTGAATCAACGCAGTGCGCTGGCCGCAGCACGCCGGCCGTGGCGGCCATTGGAGGGTAAACCAACAGCAAAGGAAGACCTTTCTCTCTGTCTCTCTCTCTCTCACTGTCCATTCTGCCTGTCAAAAAAAAATATGTTTAAAATAGCGAAGGCTTGAAATTTAATAATTCATTTAGTCTTGGTATCATGTATCCATTTTACAGTTATATGTTAATACATCACTGTCTTACATTATTTTCTACTCATTTTCTTTTTCTACAGTTCTTGCTGTTGTTGGATTGAAATTTTGTTGTTGTCCTCTGGTGCTTTTTAAAAATATAACTAAATAATTGTTATTTTTGGGTTTTGTATGCTTTGATGATCACCCTTGAGTTTTCTTATGATTGTTTAATGTAATGAAGGAGAAAGTTGAATAATATCTTAATATAGTCCTCCAGAACTTGAATGGTTTAACTTGGATATTCACTCCCACTCATTTGCTTGTGTTATTGTCTTGTAGTTTCTTTTTTATTATTTCTCTACTTTTCAGTTTGCACTCTGTTTCAGGCAGGCTTTGGGGGTAGAAAGTAAACAAATATATTCTCTAAGAGGCTCAAAGCAAACTGATGATTATGTATAGAAGTGAGGCATTTAATCCAGTATGCCCTTCATTTCTAGACATAGAAATAAAGCTGCACATATATATGTATAAGGTGGGTATTGATAGCGAGAGTACTATTTTAAAAATTTAATCCTAATTTATAGTTATTGATGACATAATCAAATATGACCTACCCGAATACCTTACAGTCTGAACTGAGTGGAAGACAAGCAGATGAAAATAATTAAATAGATTAAGAAACTGTAATTCCAATACTAGGGGAAGTCTGAAAATGTGTGGAAACACAACTTTCCTGCTCTCTTCCACAAGAAGGCAGCCAACCACATAGCTGAATGGCCCCCGTCCTTGCTAATGGGACACACCAAGATGTAACAAATCACACAAATTGTTGTAGACCTTGCACAGTTATTCCTTCATTAAGTTAAAATAGATAGTTTTAGTATATCCAGAAAATAATTTTGGCTCTGAGCTATACTATTTATCTTCAGGGTAATATAAATGAGTCGAGGTCTAGAACTGACAAAAGAGGAAAATATAACTAATTTACATCAAACTGGAGAGATAGATCACCTTACTCTTACGTTAACTTTACTGACCAGTGGCCTAATTTTGAAGACTGGACCATTCCAGAAAATCTGTGCTTCCCTAAAGTAAAGCAGGCGTCCCTCCTCATAAATTCCTTGCTGAACATTTGATTTTTGTAACTTATTGCATGTACATTCACTTCTTCTATGTAGTTTTCTCCCACTGTTTTATTTTCTCCTGTATTCACCATGCTCTACTCTGGTATTTTATGTATTCACCTACACTTGAGGGCACTTAGAAAAGTTCACAGAAAATGAAATTAATAATAAATTCATTTGGGAGAAAAATTTTTTGAAATCCATGCATAGGAGTATGGCAGCCATGTTAGGTAGGCAATTCAGCAGTTTGGGCTAGCAGCAAACACTTATGCTTTGGACCCTTGGACCAACACTTGAGAACAAGCTAATTAACATTTACCAAAATATCCCCAAACAAAAATCACACAAATGTGCTCTGCAATCCTTCTAAATCAAAGCACCACCTTTTGTTAACTTTTAATTTACAATAGTAGTGTGTATCTTGAAAGCTTAGATTCACATGATCTTCTTAAAAATGTGTAAAGGAGTGGCCGGCGCCGTGGCTTAACAGGCTAATCCTCCGCCTTGCGGCGCCAGCACACCTGGTTCTAGTCCCAGTTGGGGCACCGAATTCTGTCCCGGTTGCCCCTCTTCCAGGCCAGCTCTCTGCTGTGGCCCGGGAAGGCAGTGGAGGATGGCCCAAGTCCTTGGGCCCTGCACCTGCATGGGAGACCAGGAGAAGCACCTGGCTCCTAGCTTCGGATCAGCATGATGCGCCGGCAGCAGTGGCCATTGGAGGGTGAACCAATGGCAAAAAGGAAGACCTTTCTCTCTGTCTCTCTCTCTCACTATCCACTCTGCCTGTCCAAAAAAAAAAAAAAAAATGTGTAAAGGAGTGAAGATGATATTATTTATACCATTCTGAGTCAGGAGGCAGGAACTCCATCTAGGTCTCTAACACAGGTGGCAGGGACCCATGTATTTGGGCTATCATCTGCTACTTCCTACATGAATTAATAGGAAGCTGGATTGGAAGCAGAAGCAGGCTTCAATCCCAGGAGCTCCAACATGGGATGTGAACATCTCAAATGGTGATGTAATCCACTGAGCTATAACACTTGCTTCTTTGTGCTGGTTCTTTAGAGATCATTTTATTCTACTGAAAATATGACACTGAACCATTAGGAAGAACAGTGTCATTTTATCAGCATCTCCAAAAACTATCAGGCATGAGTATTTGGGTTTTGCATGCCATTCTCTGGATCTTAGGTTTCTTTGGCTTTCAGGGTGATTATGAATTGCTATGGTTAATCTATTGGATGCTTTTTAAAATACAGATCAGAGAAGTAGTTCTCATGGGAAGCTCTGGGGGTTTGCCGAAATACATGAACTCTTCACCACAGTGCATTACATCTGAGCACCTTTAAGCCTTCAAATGTAGTTCCTGAAAACACCCTTGCCCAACTCTCCTTTTTCATCCTTGGAGAATGGAAATTCCTGCCTTTAGTGACTATTTCCCAGGAGCTGTGCCAAGAAAGTTGATAAAACAGAAAGTCCTCGGTGATCTGGTACAGTTTGCCGATGTATCTTATGGACCTTGAAATAACTGTATACCTTTTATATTTTTCAGCTTGCTTTGACCAGATCAGGTTCTTTGGGTGACTTTTCCTGGTCTCAAAGGTAAAGAGATTCATTTATTTTGGGGTCTGTTACCAACACATTTTTGGAACCCAACTATTTAAATTGTTCATATGCACACATGCCCCCCCCCAGTATCATATGCATTAAAGTTTACATAAATGTTAATTGTTATAGTTATTATAAATCATGAAATATTCCAAGTCTGATACTTTGATGTTAATGAAGATTTTTAAATTTTTATTACAGAAAGCTTGTTACTGTGGTAAAGCAGGATAATGAAACATTTGGATTTGAAATTGGGGTAAGCGGTTTTCAAATTTTCTGGACTTTCAAGGAAGAAAACTGCATTGGCAGTGTCATGATGTTTGCAAAAAAAATTGAAGTTAGTTATAGAGAATTATGGAAACTGAGTTTATTCAGAGTGTGGAGGTTCCTGGTTGTATTTCAGTGTGCTAAGTTCTGTCAAGGAAAACACTGAAGCTGCTAAAATTAAGTCCTTATTTTAGGTATGAGATCTGCTCAGGTCCTGTGCTTAATTTCTTCTATCTTCTCTTAAGTCTGAGATGGATCAGAAATGCATGATAGCCGTCTGGTCTTAGATAAGAGAGGGGAATAGTTTTTAAAGGTGTACTTTTTACATATTTGTTTTTGATATATTCATAATCACATTATACTGTGTATCAGGTTATGAATCTTTACTTTGATATTCAAGAAGTCTTTGAAAGGCTATATAGTGTATTTGGAATGCATGTGTTCACGAACAGCTCCTGTTATGTTTGATTCTAAAGATTTCACATTGGATATAGTGAGAAATTTAGACCCTTTTTCCTAATGACAGTACTTCATAACTGATACTTGAACCACTGTAGGACATTTGCCTCTACTTGCAGGTTGTTTTAATGCTGTAAGAACTTTCTAACAGTCTTTATAGATTTCAATGTAATTGCCTAAGAATTTTATCTCTTAGTTACTGTCTCCTTTTCCATGGTCCTGCTTTTAATGATGGTGAGTTAAGACAAAAGACCTCTAGTCCAACCAAATATATCAGTAGTGGCTTAAGCGTAACTGTTTTCTTCCATAGCACTTTTTGCATTTTCTTCAGATGTGCTTTGCATAATTATATTCTTACTACACATCAGATTTTAGATCTTAGTTTTGGAGCTGCTCTCAGAAAACTTTGGTATGAGATCAGCCCCACAATTGGAAATTCAGTGTGTATTTTAAGATCAAGAACAGGAAGCTGCTAAGTAAAACATGTTTTATGAATAAAGAAACAAAATGGAATGAACAGGGAGAAGGCTATAAGAGAAAAGAAGATATCTTCTACTTTTTAACTCTCTTAAATTTGCTGAACTCTATAGTTTATCACAATATTTGGTGAAATCCATCTAATTTTAGAAATATGGTATGCTCTTATATGCCCTATTCACATAAAGCACTCCCTATATTGTCGCAGAGACACTGTGCTTTTTGTGACTGCTTCTTGTCAAATAAGAATTACCCTCAAGAATGAGCAGTAGTTGCTATTGAAAACTGGATAAACGACTATTCACTTATTCTTACTTTTCTCACTCTGATGTGGTTTAATTTCCACTGCTTCAACATAATGCTCTACCTAGGGCAAGAGTTAAAATTATCGTAAGTGGACAATAGGCCATCCCATCACTGAACCCCTTGTCTGTCAGCAGGAGCTAATGGCTTCAATCCTGAGCTACAGCATGTATGTGTTAACTGAGGTGGTACAGGAACACACACCAATGTCATTGCTTCTGGCATATGGTTCCCATTACCAGGTTCATGCCCTAATCTATTCTCTAGTGTTCATGAGATTTGTTGAGTTTAACAAATAGATGAAATGCTTCTGAGAGCTTTTTGAAGACCAGAGAGAATGTCATAACCTCTGTATTGTATACCCAGTGCAAATACATATTTGGATCCTGGTGTACCAGGTAGGTGACTTTGGAAGAGACCAGCTCCATCCTTATGTCTGCTTTTCCCATGGGTACTAGTTTTATGCTGCTCATGAGAACCAGTCAGCATGAGGAAGACTCCTGTATTCATATTCTTTCAATTTCTGCCTTAGAAGAGCCTTGGAGTTTAAAGGAAATAATACATTTAAGGCAAATAGCAATGTGCCTGGTATAAGTAGATGATTAAGAAATGACAGGTGTTAGATTGAAGGTCACTGAACCTGAGAAAGGACAATGTGACCATTGTGTCTCTGAGGCCTATAATAGGAACTAGAAGATTGTGGTGAGAGAGAGTGAAGCATTCAATTAATTACTATTTTCTGTAACTTTGGGACTTCTGTCATTTCCTCTTTATCTCTGTCTTCCAAATTATATGCTCTTTGTGACCATATAGGTAGGTACAACTAAATAATCAACATATGTCCCCTGCACTGTACTCACTTGATCACTGGGGATGCAAGGTATATTCTCACTACTATTGACAATTGTTAAAATAGTGGCTTCCAAATGAGTGTCAGTTTTATCTTTGATTCATGTGCTGCATGAACTAGACCAGCCTTCCATCTCTGGAAGTGTTCAAGATGAAGTGCAAGTCCTCTGGCAGAAAAACTGCTAACAGGGTCTCTGATATAGATGGGAGATGTATTACAACACCTTTAAAATTTTATTTGAAAGACAGAGAGATAGATGGACAGAAAAAGATTTCCCATCTGTTGGTTCACTTCTCAGATGTCCACAATGGCCAAGATTGGGCTGGGTCACAGCCAGAAACTGGGAACTCAATGTAGGTCTCCCACATGGATGTTAGGAACCCAATTACTTGATCCATCACTGCTGCCTCCTGGGATCTGCATTGGCAGGAAGCTGGAGTCAGGAGCCACAGCTGGCCTTGAAATTAGGTGCTCTGATATGGGACTTGGACATCTTAGTGCCTGGGATAAATGCCCACTCCCCTACATGATCTTGTTTTTTTTGTTGTTGTTGTTGTTTGTTTGTTTTGTTTTGTTTTCGTTTCTTTTTTTTTTTGACAGACAGAGTTAGTCAGTGAGAGAGAGAGACAGAGAGAAAGGTCTTCCCTCCGTTAGTTCACCCCCACATGGTTGCTATGGCTGGCGCGCTGAGCCGATCCGAAGCCAGGAGCCAGGTGCTTCCTCCTGGTCTCCCATGTGGGTGCAGGGCCATCCTCCACTGCCATCGTGGGCCACAGCGGAGAGCTAGACTGGAAGAGGAGCAACCGGGACAGAACCTACACCCCAACCGGGACTAGAACCCAAAATACTGGCGCCGCAGGTGGAGGATTAACCTAGTGAGCCGTGACGCCGGCCACCTACATGATCTTTTAAAGTTCCTTCTAGTTCCTTCTACTTTTTAGATAAGGAGATTTTTAAATTTTTTTTTATTTTTTTTAACTTTTATTTAATAAATATAAATTTCCAAAGTACAGCTTTTGGATTGCAGTGGCTTTTTCCCCCCATAACTTCCCTCCAACCCGCAACCATCCCATCTCCCACTCCCTGACTTGAAAGTTAGAGTTACAGAGAGAGAGAAGGAGAGGCAGAGAGAGAGAGAGAGAGAGAGAGAGAGAGATCTTCCATCCTCTGGTTCACTCCCCAGCTGGCCGCAACGGCTGGAGCTGTGATGATCCGAAGCCAGGAGCCAAGAGCTTCTTCCAGGTTTCCCACGTGGGTGCAGGGGCCCAAGGACTTGGGTCATCCTCCACTGCTTTCCCCAGCCATAGCAGAGAGCTGGATTGGAAGTAGAGCAGCTGGGACTGGAACCAGTGCCCATATGGGATGCTGGTACAGCAGGTGGCAGCTCTACCTGTTATGCCACAGCACTGGCCCCAGATGAGGAGATTCTAAATGTCTTATAGGTTGAATAGAAATCCTTCAGAGGTTAACCAACTCAAGGTTTTCACTCATGGTGCCCAGGCACCATCAAATAAGTAGGAAGGAACATTAGAGAACAATTCCTGTGTAAGAAAGTAATACTGTAGTTTTCTGATTTTAGGAATCATATTTTTTAAAAAGATTTATTTATTTTATTTACTTTAAAGGCAGAGTGCCCAAGAGTTGAGGAGGTGTGATACAGAAAGACGAAGAGAATTTTTTCATCTGCTGATTCACTTCGCAATGGTCAGGACTTGGCCAGGCTGAAGCCAGGAGCTTGAAAAAGAAAAAAATGTTGGGGCGGACATGTAGTGCAGTAGGTTAAAGCCCTGGCCTGTGGCACCGCCATCCCACATGGATGTCGGTTTAAGTCCCAGCTGTTTCACTTCTGATCCAGCTCCATGCTAAAGTGCTTGGGAAAGAAACAGAAGATGGCCCGAATCCTTGGGTTCCTGCACCCAATGGAAGACTGGGAAAAAGTGCCTGGCTTTGGATCTGCCCAGCTCTGAACTTTGCAGCCATTTGGGGAGTGAACGTGTGGATGGAAGATCTCTCTCTCTCTCTCTTTCTACCTCTCTCTAAATCTCTGCTTTTCAAATAAATAAAAAATCTTTAAACAAAAGAAAAATGTTAGTTATAGGTCATGGGGGCCCAATATCTTGTAAACATTTGTTCATCGTTTTGGTACAATTTGGGATTAAAAAAAAAGAAGAAGAATGAAAACAACCGCTACTAAACTAGTTGTCAAAATTGAGGTAAGAGGGGAAGTGTAACTTCTAATTTAGTGGAGGTGACTAACGAACCAGTGAGAATTCAGAGCAGATGTGCCCGAGAGTGCTCAGAAAGGAAGGTAATTGAATCAATTATAGTAGTTTTGAAGAAACACAGGGCAGATTGTCATTATTTGCAGAACTATGATTTAAAATAAGCATTGTTGGCATATTTTCTTTACTGGATGTACTGTTTTGTATGCTCCTGTAATGAGTGTTTTAGCTTGGGAGAATCACATAGAGATTTTTCTCTTTGCTTTCAGCCACATTTTTTAACCCATTAGTAAATGAGATACTTAAATTTATCTTAATAAATGTATGATGATGATAGTCTCAGGTGGCTGTAGGATTGAAAATATGAAACACTGAGCCACTCTCAACCCGTTTTCTTTCTCATGTCAGATGTGTTTTTACGAATGGAATTGGCTGCAGGTTGGTGGAATTGCAAAATTGGTACCTTTCATTCAGTTTATTGTCAGGCAAGCCTTTCCAAATTGTCCTTTGCACTTACTTATTATATTGCTTACTGGTAATTGACACAATTTTAGTTTTTGACAAGTAGGTTTCGAGTGTTCTGAACAGTAACTGTCTATTACCATCATTTTACAGACACACAGGCTCCAGAACCAGAATGCCTGCTCCTCGGACATGTGCACGCTGATCTGCAAAGTACAGGAGGACAGCCCTGCTCACTGTGCCGGCCTGCAAGCCGGTAAGTCATAACTCTGCTCATTTCGAATCTTTGGAATAGAAAGAAATGAAAACTTTTTGCTAGTGAAAGTCAGGTGTGGTGTTTGCCTTGAATTTTCTTAGTTCCTTTATGTTGCTAAGATTTAGAGCTTGCTTGTTTTGTTTTATCTACGTGTGAAAAGTATTATTCAACTAATCAATATAGCACTCATGTTTTTCTTGATATCTCCCAGGTGACGTCCTTGCAAATATCAATGGCGTGAGCACTGAAGGCTTCACCCACAAACAAGTGGTTGACCTGATCAGATCGTCAGGAAACCTGCTTAGGTAACTAACCAACTAGTTCCTGTCTGGGGCTTCAAAGATGTGACCATCTCTCATAATGCCTGCTGAGTGAATGAATGGGCTTTTTGTTCAGAGATCACAAGAGAGGTAGAGCACCACAGCTTTAGGATTGGGAACAAACAGTTTTTTATCAGCTTTTTTGTTCCCCAAGGTTTCCTCACACTTGAACAAAGTGTCAACATCTGAAGTCAGAAGACATCAATAGCCCAAAGTCTGTGTGGGAAGGATAGAATTTAAAAATGCATTTTTAAAGCCAAATTCAATTAAACTGGCACACATTCTCTTTGGACTGAGAGGAATTGCTCCAGTTTCCACAGTTGATAAAATCTTGTGGCTAGAACAAATAAAAGGTCCTAAGGGCTGCACATTTTCCTCTTATGCCACAAGCTGTTGTTTTTCCCTGCCAGTGTTCCATTTGGAAGGAAACACAGTCTGCCCAATCCTCTCCACCCTGAAAACTTCCCCCACGTCCTCCACACATAGCTACTGGTATTCAAAGCTTACCAGGAGGACACTGGTCTCCCCAGCTCGAGACTAGTCTGACTTCTCCACCATTGCATGCCTAGCACCTAATAAGACCTTAATAAGTAATTGAAATATGGAATTCACTCATTCATTAAAATGGTGTTTGTTGGGAAAAATGCCATATTTCCAGCTCTGTGATAGTCTCAGGAGAGACAAAGACAAAGATTTGCTTAAGTGCTTTAGTAATTTTGGAAGAAGATGGCTGAAGAAACATGAAAAGCAAGTGCTTTTTATGTTTTAGTTACTGGTAACTACTATGAGTAAAATAAACAGAGCAATGGCGTAGAACATGGAGTAAATAGGCTGCTAGTTTAGCTAGATGTGTACAGTGGTCCTCTCTGGAGGTGAAATTGGAGATGAAACTGGAGCTAAGACCTAAATGAAGAGAAGGGGTGGTCATATGAGCTTCTGGCAGGAGCATTTTAGTTAGAGAGGACTTGATTTCTCAAAATGGGCTTGGCACATCCAATGGACTGAGAGAAAGAGTGCATCACTGGTGATTGGTGGATTAGGAGAGGCTGATGAGAATGGAGAGAGATAATTGGTCAGGGAGCAGATTAGGGAACTCATTGGCCATGCTGAAGAGTTTAAGTTTTATTCTGATTGAGGTGGATCCCCCATTATGCTATTCATCCTTTACAGTGGCTTTGTGGGTTTGTTTTATTTCTTGTTATAGATGAAAGGACCTGAGGTTTAAAAAGGGCTTAATGAAGGTCACCCAACCAGTGGGTTTAGGGATGGGATGGGTCACTTTCTCTGGACACCAAGATCTATTCTTTTCAGCTGCAGCCATTCATTGTAAGCTACCAATAGAGAATCTACTGGATGCTCTTCTGCTACACTTTAGAGGATGTTTTGGGTTGTTTGGTATGTGGATAAGATGCTTGGTGATGGTAGAAGATGGAGTCCAATTCTATGGGTCCTCTGAATTCAGGGTAAATGTTGCAGGCTCTCTTGCTCCAGAGAAACCTGCATTCAGATAACAGGAACTGTAGAGAGTCCAAGAAAAATGCTGTGATTAGATTTAGAAGGGAATATGCCACATGAGGGAAGTGGGCAGTCCACAGGTGAATAAGGGGCCATAGATGGAGAAAACTGCTAAGAGGCTGGAGCTGTGGTGTAGCGGGAAAAGCCACAGCCTGCAGTGCTAGCATCCCATATGGACACCGGTTCGGGTCTTGGTTGCTCCACTTCCGATCTAGCTCTCTGCTATAGCATAGGAAAGCAGTAGATGATGGCCCAGGTCCTTGGGCCTCTGTACCCACATGGGAGACCAGGAAGAAACTCCTGGCTCTTGGCTTCAGGTCGGCGAACTTCTGGCCATTGCAGACATCTGGGAAGTGAACCAGTGGATGGAGGACCTGTCTCTCTCTCTGCCTTTCAAACAAATAAATAAATTTTTTAAAAAAAGAAAATTGTTGTAAATTCAGATGAAGAAAATGGAAGACAGTCTGTACAGTTACTGAAGACAGTGGCCTATTGAAATTTGCTCATAGACATCTATTGCTTGAAAATGTTCTTATATCTCTAAAAATTGAATTACACCACAGTTAAGAAATTTGAATCAATATTTTTAAAATTCTTATGTGTGTGATTCACAAATTTTTTTTTGTTATTGTATTCAGATGGATTGTTTAGTAGTCCAAAAAAGGGTCTTTCACTTGATCACACAGCACTAATCAAGTCAATCAGGAAAGAACAAGTGTTTTATTTTTAGAAAGGCATTTGATGTAGGAAGAATAGAACACAATTAAGTTGATAATCCTAGGATTTAACTTTTGTAAGCTAAAGATCTTAAGATGAAAGAGTCATACAAAGGTTGTTATTATATAGGTGTTCCAGTTCTGTTGGTTCTTGTTCCAAAATTATAAAGCAATTAACAGATGTGAGGGCTTACCAGAATCCTAGGAAGAAAAAAGACCTCTTCCTATTTCAAGAAATAACATTTTGATTCCCAAATGCCTATTGCTTTTGTTGTTGTATTCTTTGTGCTTAGCCTGGGGCTGAGTCTGATAGGAGATGTACAATAAATGTCTATTAGCCAATGAATGAGGTGATTGAGCCTGTCCCCACAAGAGTAAGTTCTGGTAGGGAGCAATCATCATTGTCATATAGTAGCTTCTATAAAACATGAACTATAGGATACAAATTCTTCAGCATGTTTTCTTTTAGCCACTCTTTTAAGGGTTCTGTGGTTTTTTTTTCCCCTTTCTTTATTTTCTTTCACTGAATGGTGTCAGAAGATTTGGCCCAAATCCAGAGACTTGAAGTACCATGAGATCCATGGTGTTTATGTAGCATTTTTAATATAGCTTGTGTTCAAAACGTAGTTCTCCCTAAGGATGGCACTTGTTTAAATGAATCAAATCAATCAGGTTATTTACCTCTCTTTTCTCTCTCTCTCTTTTTTTTTTTTTTTTGTTTCTTACAACAGGATAGAGACTCTTAATGGAACAGTGATTCTCAGAAGATCAGAGCTTGAAACAAAGCTCCAGGTTTTAAAGGTAATTTAATACAGAGAGGCACATTTTTCACTCTTGAATGTATAAGTGGTAGAATAAAGATCTATATGAGGAACTGAGGTAGCTCTTGAAGACAAAATGTGATGATGAATTTAAACTTCTGAATTATCAAGAGCCACACAATTACCTTTGCAGGAATATCAACTTCTATAAACTGGTGTAAATCACTTTCTTCCTTCCTACAGGAAGCCACATCACTTGAAGAACTTGTCATCAATGCACCTGTTATCTCTTTTGATTTACATATTGCTTGGGAAAAATATCAATCAGGGAGAGGTGGTGTTTTTGTCCTGCTCCCAAGTGGTGCATGAGAGTGCTGGGGATCTGAGATTTTTGCTCTTCCATTGTGTCAGATGTTAAATCCTCTAGTTTTGTTGAGCATTCTTTTTTTCTGACAATACTTTGTAGGTTCCCTTAGGTTTTCTATATAAATGTCATATCTTCTGCAATAATGAAAATTTGCTAAAACTTACAGCACATTGATTAGTGGTAATCCTGTTCTTGATTCTATTTTTATAAAGACTTTATTTTGAGAGTCTGAGTGACAAAGGAAGAGACACACTCACACACTCACACACACACACAAAGAGAGAGACAGAGAGAATCTTCTATTCACTGGTTTTCTCCCCAAATGGCTGTAACAGCTGCAATTTGGCCGGGCCAACACCAGGAATCAGAACTCCCTCCTTGGTGGCAGGGACTTGAGCCATCATCTGCTGCTTCCCAGACCTGCTGCTGTGAGCTGGAGCAGGAGCAGGAGAGAAGCCAGGACTTAATCCAGTGTGTAGGTATGGGTATGGATGGCAGTGGCGGTAAGCAGCTTAATCCACTGCACCATAATGCTGTGCCCTTGTTCTTGAAGTAAAAAAGGAAAGCTCCTAACAGCTTGTCATCATGTTTTTATAAGAGTAAGTAGTACTTTATATTCTATTTAAGTTTATAAAACTGTCAAAGTTAAATTGTTTTTATCAAAAGGAACATAGTCTTAGTGAGCATCTTTTTAAAAACAATTAACTTTTTCAGCATTTTTTAGAAAAAAGAAAGGAATATAGAAAATGGACTAGTGAGGTTTAAAATTAGGGTGAATATATATTGGTATTTCAGGAAATAAAGTATTCGCTTGCATAAAACATTATTTCACTTTTCTAAGCAATTTCTAGTCTTTGAAATTTTCTCCTGAACATTTAGTATACATGCATGTTAGTTTTTCAAGCAATGTACAATGTTTTTCAAGCTCTCTGTCATCTTCCAGTATATCATGAGGATACTGACATGTTTTAAAGGTCCATTTGAGACCACATCTTTCTTCTTATTATTTACTTTAGAGAAGTTATTCAATTTAGAAAAATTACAATAGACTCTTCTTATTTTGAACAGCAGGTTGCAAAGGAGAATACCACCTTATTCAATTGGTGTGCTTGCTGCTGTGTCTTGCATTCCACTTCTACCTTTGGGTTTATTTTCCCTCTTGCTTTAATGCTTTCTTCAGTGAGGGAAAGGAGGTCTTTGTAAACAAGCAAAAAAAAAAAAAAAAAAAAGGTCTTTGTCTCACTGCGGCTGTTGAGACAATTTTCCTAGGTAATTGAAGTTGATCTTTTGTTCCCTTAGCACTTTATATGAATTCTTCTTTTGCTACTTCTGAGAGCACTCCTAGATGTTTGTCTTTTGTTGGTTTTCTGCATTTCCTGTATTTTCTTCTAAAAGTTTTAAAGATTTACCTTTTTACATCTTAGTTAATTTTTGTTCACAAAATTCAAATTTTACTTTTTTTTTTTTTTTTTAAACAGGCAGAGTGGACAGTGAGAGAGAGAGAGACAGAGAGAAAGGTCTTCCTTTGCCGTTTGTTCACCCTCCAATGGCTGCCGCGGTTGGCGCGCTGCAGCCGGCGCACCGCGCTGATCCGATGGCAGGAGCCAGGTGCTTCTCCTGGTCTCCCATGGGGTGCAGGGCCCAAGCACTTGGGCCATCCTCCACTGCACTCCTTGGCCACAGCAGAGAGTTGGCCTGGAAAAGGGGCAACCGGGACAGGATCAGTGCCCCGACCAGGACTAGAACCCGGTGTGCCGGCGCAGCAAGGTGGAGGATTAGCCCATTGAGCTGCGGCGCTGGCCCAAATTTTACTTTTTAATACATGAATCGTCAGTTCTCCCAGTACTATTTATTTAGTAGTTCTCTTTTGCCCCTATCTAAGCCATTTCTGCATATGCATGTATTTTCTTACATGTGCTCTATTCTGATCGTTTAGTGCATTTGTCCAAAAAATAGCTTATAATAAGTAGTGTATCTAGTTGGGGAGTTTATAATAAATCTTGCTATCTAGTTGATATCTATTCTTTTTTTTTAATTTTTTTTATTTTTAACTTTTATTTAATGAATATAAATTTCCAGTGTACAGCTTATGGATTACAATGGCTTCCCCCTCCCATAACTTCCCTCCCACCCACAACCCTCCCCTCTCCCGCTCGCTCTCCCCTTCCATTCACATCAAGATTCATTTTCAATTCTCTTTATATACAGAAGATCAATTTAGTATAAAGATTTCAACAGTTTGCACCCACATAGAAACACAAGGTGAAACATACTGTTTGAGTACTAGTTATAGCATTAAATCAAAAGTTGATATCTATTCTAGGTTGTTCTTGGTCCTTATAAATTTTAGAATCAGATTGTCAAGTTCCATAAATCAATGGTAGTGATTCAGTATCACATTTTTAATGTATAGATCAATTTGAGGAGACTTGACATCAAATGGGATTGTATTTTCATATTGATGGATGATCTTACCATTTAGTTGTTTCTTTGATGTCTTTCAAAGAGTGTCGCAGTTGCCTGCATGCAGATGTTATATCTCTTTAATCCTGTGTACATTATTTTTTCCCTCAGTCTCTATAAAAAAGTATTATTTTGACTGATGTTGATATACAAAGATGTGAAACATTTTTTCTATGCAGTTATTGTGTTCAAATATTTTGCCAAACTATATAATTTATAATAGATTATCTGTAGATTATTCTTTGGATTTCTGTCAAGATAATAGCTAACTGGAAGAATGGCATCCAATTCATTCTGTTACTTTACAGCACTTGTGAGGATCTATCATTCAGTTATGAATAGAAAGTAGAGTGGTAGGCATCCTTCTTTTTTGTTTGATTTTAAAGGAGATTCCTCCAATTCTTTACCATTTCGAATGAGCTATCTCATTGAATCAATATTTTTTTTCAGATTAAGGAGACCCCCTTCCATGCCAATTTTCTAGTAGTTTTCTAGCCCATTTATATTAAATTTTATCAAATAGCTTTGTTCTGCATTTGTTCAGATGATCTCATTTACTCAAAAAAATCAGTATGTGATAAATGACAGTTAAAAATTTTCTCATGTAAATCCAAGCTTTGACTTCTAGGATTAAATCCAATCTGATTTATTCTTGAAATTTATGATCATTTCTAGTAAAATTAATGGTTAGATTTAGAATTTTATAAAGGTTTTTGAAGATGGCATCATTTTGCAGGCACTCTGGGCTATCATTCTTTGTTCAGACTATCTTTTAAAGTTGTAGCATCAGATTTACCAGACATAGTATTTCGTATGGACATCTTCCTCTTTCTGTTTTCTGG
Source organism: Lepus europaeus (assembly GCF_033115175.1). Taxonomy (NCBI): domain Eukaryota; kingdom Metazoa; phylum Chordata; class Mammalia; order Lagomorpha; family Leporidae; genus Lepus; species Lepus europaeus. The sequence goes on along the minus strand of NC_084827.1, from coordinate 99,475,737 downwards.
TAGTTTCTGCAGAGCCATCTGAATCATCTAATGCTGGGGACCTTTTTAGATGGGAATTCTTTTTTTTTTTTTTTTAGATGGGAATTCTTTGAAACTACTGTTTCTATTTCTTTGTGAGTTGTAAGGTTACTCAGGCTTCCTATTTTCTTTTCAAAGAGTTTTTGTGAGTTATGTTTCTGTTAATACAATTTTCAAATGTGTTGCTTGAAGTTGGTCAAATCTATTGCCACCTTTTAAAAAATTAACAGAAATTAAAAATTTTAAATGATGCAAAAATTGTACATGTTCCTGGAAACTGATTTTGTACACATTTTTATTTATATTACTTTCTATTCCTTTTCTCTTTTTTTTGGGCAGTAATCCTCTCTCAAGGATTTTTGTATTTTTTTTAAAAGATTTATTTATTTATTTGAAAGTCAGAGTTACACAGAGAAAGGAGAAGCAGAGAGAGAGAGAGAGAGAGGTCTTCCATCCAATGGTTCACTCCCCAATTGGCCACAATGGCTGGAGCTGTGCTGATTCGAAGCCAGGAGCCAAGAGCTTCTTCCGGGTCTCCCACATGGGTGCAGGGACCCAAGGACTTGACTTGGGCCATCTTCCACTGCTTTCCCAGGCCATAGCAGAGAGCTGGACTGGAAGAGGAACAGCCAGGACTCAAATAGGTGCCCATATGGGATACCAGCGCTTCGGGCCAGGGCGTTAACCCGCTGTGCCACAGGGCCAGCCCAGATCTTTCTATTTTTGAATCTTACCTCATTTTTCTGGTTGCTTTTAATCTCTTTTATCTTTACTGATTTGCTAGTATAATTAGATCTGGATTCACTTATAAATTTATACTGCTTAGAGCTTGCAGTCCTCTTTTGATTTAAAGACTTATGGCATTATTCTCCTTTGGAAAACTATCAGCTCAATCTCTTTGACTAGAACTTCTCTATCACTGCCCATATTATTATCTTCTGAAATTCCTATTACCCATACCTTAGAGTCTTGATTTATCTTCCATGTTTTCTTACTACTCTGCTATTTTGTATCACTTTATGTTGTATTATTCTTTAGGAATTCTTTAGTAACATCTTCAGTAATGTTCTTGTTTGTTTAGGATATATTCTTTCTACTAAGTTTTTAAACTTCATTTGTTTTTTATTGTCAAGTAGCTCTTTTTCATTTGTATCTGTTCTTGTTTTACTTCTTTGTTTCAAATCTGTTCCTCTTGGAAGCACTGATTTTATCAGCTCTCAGAAAATGATAGATGTCCTAACAATCTTTGAGTACTTTTCTATTTTTGTTTTGCTTGGACAGAATCCATACTTGTATTGTCTTACTAAGTATCTGTGGGCTTAGATTTCCCTTGTATGGTAGCCTCTCTGTTTAAGTGGATATGATGATTGGACAGTTGCCTCTGCTCAGCACTTCAAGGCTCCCAGTGCAGAGCGAGGCCTGGCAGCCACTGTGTCCTCAACAGAGAGGCAGTGTGCTGCTTGGCTCAGGTCACAGGTCTCTACTTACGTGGTCTTGCCTTCCAGTATAAGCTCTACAAGAGCCATAGTCAGCAGCAGCAGTTTTTCTTCAGCCTCCTTTATTAGTGAGGAGATTCTGCCCATGTATGTTTTCTTAAGCAGGAAATATGTCTCGGTCCCCAATCTCCTCTCATTGCATGCAAACCATATATTGCTATAGGACTTAAATTCCTAGTTAGCTTTCTGCTTCTAGAAAGCTAAAAGACAGAGTTCACTACTGCTTACCTTTTTACATTTTCTCCTATTTCTAATGTTGAAGTTACAAGATTTCCAGTTCATCACTGATCAGACCTGCACCAAGTCAGGTGGGATTCCCCTCCCCATGGTGACATTTACTTTGTGCATCCTGTGTAAGTGAGCTTTCTATTTCTCAAAAGACTCATTGTTGAGACACAAGCACTTCTTTAGAAACCATAATCCCTTTAGAGTTCCATTTAAGAGATCCCTTTTCTCCTGACCTATGATTCAAATGTTAAACGTGAAAACATCAATTCTAATGGTTTAGCTGAGAAAGCCAATCTTAAACCTAGCTCTGCAGGATATGTAGTCCTTAGGAAATATTTTGCTCAAAATTTTCAAAATAAATATTGAAGCTTTATTTTCAAATCTTTAACTTTCCAGGGAATTTATAAAAATTAAATAGGGTATTATCTGCACAATTAAAAGTACTAAAGTGTCATGGAAATGTTTAGCTGTATGTCTTAAGTAGATTGAAAACATTGGAAATATATTTGGAACCAATCCAAATGACAGGTGAAGGTTGCTTCACGAAGGCTTTTGTTCATCTACTCATTCAACCAATATTTACTAAGCAGCTGCTGTGAACCAGACACTGAGCTAGGTACTATGGGGGTGATGTGGCCAGTATGGCTTGATCTCACATATGCTTTCATTCTCCTCTATTGGTAAGAATTTAGATCTATCCAAATACACAGCTGTGAAATGAGTAATAAAGGTGGAATCCTACTCTGAAGAAATTAGGGGAGCTTAGTTACAGACTAAAGCCTCTGAGTCACTGATACGTCTGCTCTTTACGAGGACGTTTTCTTAGTTGAAGTGATGGTATACTTATATGAGTGGGCAACATCAACACGTTAGATATTATAAAACCTTTATTTTCACAAATATTTATTTGGCCAGCTCTAGCTTTGTGTTTTAGAATAATAATTGCAGAAGTGTAACCTCCCCTTCTTTTTGTATTTAGTTTTGAATGTCAACCTATCCTTAAATTCCTCTACTAGATTCTATTTTCGTGTAGACAATATGTCTCTGTAAGAGAGAAGAAAGGGTTTGGTTCACCTGCTGGAATCTTAGTGGTCCTACACTCCCCTAGGTATCTTCTGGCCTTCAGATGACCACAGTTTTACATGGGGAACAGGAGCTATGATTAAGGCAGCAAACCAGTCTTATAGCCATTATAGCCTATATTACAATAGAGAAAGAATTAAGAGATGAACTGAGCTAAGGGTTTTACTGCTCTGATTTGCTGCTTATGTATTATATTTGCAACTGTAAGCATCGCTGTCAAATGCTACTGTGATCAAGGCTTGGATGAGCCTTCCCAGCTAGGGTTCAGTCCCTGAAGCCTGAGGAACAACCATGCTCCCCTAAAGCACTTAATGACATTCTTAAACTTTACTTTGCTCTTTCTCTTAGGCCTACCCCCCCATCTATACTTTGGATACTTTTCTCTTTTCCCTTTTAGGCTTCATCTATTCCTTGGTTTCAGATAAGTGTCCATAGGGAAATCTGAGCTATGCTCCTTTCTGGAGTAGGGACTTCCGATGGCAGAGAAGGGTGGAATAAAGGACAAGGGATGGGAGAGACAGTGAGCCTGGGACAGCATCTTGTCAGACGCCAGCTTTCTGGTTTGCATTCTATTTCCATGGCTCAACCTGCTCCATGGGCTCGACTGGGCCTGGCATATTGTTTCATTTTCACTGTTGATCACTGGTCTCACATGCTGGGGAGGCCAAAAAGGAAGCAGTTAAAGAGATCACGGTGTTTAGCTTAGCTTTGCTCCAAGTTTAATCCTCCAAGGAAACATTTCAGACCAGAACACTTCTCCTTCTTGGTATAGAAAATACATATATATCCAGCAGAAAAGGCTGCTTTAGTAGTTTGGCTTCGATATAAATGATGGCATTAACTGAGCATTTACTAAGTTCTAGTCACTATTCTAAATACTTTACATCTGTGAACTCATTCAATTTTCATGAGATTCTCAGGATTTAGGTTCTATTATTGTCTTCATTCTGCAGATGGGAAGAATCTTAGAGTATAAATCCTTGCCTTAACAGCTAGCAAGTTCTTTTAAACTTAAACAATCTGGTTCTATAATTAACATATCTATATATATATGCTATCTAAATTCCATTATTTATGTTTTTAAAATAAACCTTTATGCGACTACTTTATACCTTGAGAACATAGTATTCCCAATATTCTTATATTCAGTAAAAATCTTCTAAATGAGTGGGAGGGGTTGGTAGTGCTAGAAAGAAAGGGAAAAAACAGTAACGATGAAATCCAACACCTGGGAATACATTGTTCCCTTCACTGGGGGTTCCTAATAATTAGCACTTTTATTCTTTCTCACAGCAAACCTTGAAGAAAAAATGGGTGGAGTTCAGGTCTCTGCAGTTACAGGAACAGCGCCTGCTGAATGGTAAATGTGATTTCCTGTTCAGAAACCACAAAAACATTTCATTCCTTCATTATTTTTGCCTCTAAGTTACTTTCAGATTGTCATAATTACAAGAAAAACTTGTCTAGCACTGATCAAAGATACTAGTCTGTATTCCTTTGGTGTAGATGATAGAATGGCACATTAATTTAGAAAAGGGATAAAGCAAATCATATCCCTTTCTCCATACATGCAACATATGTGCTCATGAAAGCATGCACACCCACATGCAGGCATATAATTGCAGGAGGCATCTAGATATATTTTAGAAGAATAGTAGGAAAGAGTGCTGACTTTCCTACTGCTTCAGCAAATGAATTAAAATCCCTGAAAAAGGTCATGGCTGGCTCAGAGGCTGTGCAGATCTCAGCAACTATTGAAGCTGGACTTGGTGCATGGTTTGTGGCTACAGCTCCTATCATTTGTGTATATTGTTTACCTTACATTATGCAGAAAAAGCCCCTTTTCATGGCTTCTCAGACTAAGACAAACATATAAAATTATTAAAACAGTAAATGCATGGCCCCTGCTCTTGCCATCATGTACATTTTGAAGGAAAGGCTGCGTTTAAAGCTGTTTATTTACTATTTGTTGCATGACTACTGTAACCTGAGGAATGAACTTTTATGTACAAATTATTTCCTTAAACCACTACCTTTGTGACTGTGAAATGTTATACCTTCTTTAAAAGTCTGTGTTTACAAATTAAATACCTAGCAAACATGGTAATCCATTTGTTTACAGAAAAATATTCAGCTTCTCAATCGGGTACAAAGGTGTGGATTAGATTTGGGCTGAAGTTTTTTTTTTTTTTTTTAATAGAAGTTTGAAATTGGTTCTCTTTTTTGTTTTTCAGCTAGTATTTTTTTTTAAAGTCCATAACAGACTTTTTCTGGTCTGAAGTTTGTTAGAGATACAAAAATTTTCTTGTGGCCTTTTTGATTCAGGTTCTCTGTAGAGAGGGATATGTTTGAGAAGCCTTTGCTTGCAATGCAGCAGCATCTTGGGTAGCCCAGTGACTGTGGGCAGCACTCAGGTTCTATAGCACTGGCCTTGGGACACACAGACCTTTGGGTCAGGATCCTTACAAGGTTGTTATTGCACAGATTTGTTTGAGGGGTTGAGAGGGTTCTGTAGTTTGTTTTTTAGACCTCGAATAGGCAGCCAGGACATGCGATCCTACAAGGCACTTCCTCTCAAATAAACAAGGTTCATCATGTCTTTGTAAGATAAGAGAAAGTAAGTTGTGTTAGTAAAAAGGAAGCATTATGTCTAATCACTGCAGGTCTAGGCTAGGAAACTTCACAGTTCAAATGGAAAAACAGTCTCTTTATATTGTCAACCAAGGACAAAGGAGGGCAGCAGTAAATGTAGCGAGCACAAAATGAGAAACCATTTCTGAGTGTGTGGAGTCTATTACTTTTCCTGGAGCAGAGTCATATTCTTATCATGCTTTTCTCAGCCTGGTATGCCAAATATTGTCCTATTTTTAGTGGCATTTCAACGAATTCCCAACAGTGTCAAACAGTTGGCATATGGGCAGGATATTCTTGTGTATGATTGAGTCTGGGCAGCCCAGATGCAGGTTCTGAAAGGTTGATGAAAAAATTCAGCCAAGTATATATAATCAATTTATTCAAATAAATTATTATTTATTTGAGGACTTTTTTTGTGTGCATAATGCTATTCCAGAACATTTAAATATTCTAAGGCAGAACTTGGAATATTGTGGCTGGAAGATATATTTGATTTCATATATCCTTGATGTATAAAAACCTTTGAATTTTCTCTTTTATAACTATATTTCTCATATAATTTAAATGTCTTTATAATAGTTTTACAATTATTTTTAAAAGAACAGAAACAAAGAATCAGAGGAACTATGCAGAGAAAATCCATAAGAGACAGTGTTTCACCAAGTTCAAGGGTCACTTAAGTTTAAGAAATGATCATTTAGAGATTCACAAGCCACACTGGCATATTGTCAGTTGGGTTGAACTGTTCTCATAAGAAAAATCTTGTTTAAATTTTTTCTGACTTTATAATCTTCATGACCATGGAACCATACGCTTGGAAGCTAGCCCACAAAGAATAGTTAGGGAAACCCTATATAATATTATCAATGGACTCTCAAAAAGTCACTTATTCTTGTGTCAAAGCACAGTGAAAAATGTTATGCGACTTTACTCTTATTTTCCTTAAAGAGAAATTCTGGTATGTTTGTTGCAGTAACTGTCAGAACCATGCCATAACACTACTGGTCCCTGTTTTCCAGGTGATGCAGCTAATTACCCAAGTTTGGAAGACATGGACATGGATGATTTGACTGTTTTTGGAACCTTGCCTGGGACAGGTCCAGGCCCCATGGAAAGGAACCGATTATCCAGTGAGAGCAGCTGCAAGAGCTGGCTGAGTTCCATGACCATAGACAGCGAGGATGGCTACCAGACATGTGTGTCTGAGGACTCAACCAAGGGTGCCTTCAGCCGGCAGACAAGCACAGATGATGAGTGCTTTTTGCCCAAGGATGGGGATGACTTTCTGAGAAGGTCTTCTTCAAGGAGGAATCGGAGCATTAGTACAGCCAGCAGTGGGTCCATGTCTCCCCTGTGGGAGGGCAACTTCTCAAGCATGTTTGGGACCTTGCCCCGAAAAAACAGAAGGGGAAGTGTCCGGAAGCAACTCTTGAAATTCATCCCTGGCCTTCATCGTGCTGTGGAAGAGGAAGAGAGTCGTTTCTGATGGGTTATGGTGCCCTTTTGAATTGGATTACTTCACAAGTCTCTGTCAACTTCCCCGGATGACTCCACCCATCTGGTGGGAAAGTACCAATGGACTGAGAAACTGACATCGCATATCAGAGCAACAATGACCTTTATTTAAATTTTTGCATCATTGCTTTTGCTTCTTATATCATTTTTCGACCAAAACAACTCAAGTATTAAGCAGACATCAGGGAAATGAAACAATGAGTTAGATAATATAACAAAGCAATGCAAGTGCCTGTTCATTCAAATGCTACTTGTAAAAGCTGGAATAATATTTATTTTTAGATCATTGTATGAAATATGGACAACTTTTTGTGTCAAGTATGAACAGAGAGGAATACACTGGACTACTTCTCATAGGTTAATTTAATAGGTTACAAAACCATATGTTTGCTTAAGCTCAGTAGCCACTGGAAGTCTCAATAATAGTAAGCTTTGAATGTTTCTGTTAAATATGTGAGAGCTCCTAAACAAACATTATCATTAGTCTTTTCTCATGTCCCAAGCATCAGTAAAGCAGGAAGATTTAAAACAAGATTCGCTATGAGGGATTAAGCTTCATGAGAACCATGGAAAGATGTGCCTGAGATAGAGCCTGAGGAAGATGACAGTGGTGACTTCTTTATAATAAGGAATCTAAACAAAAGTAAGGGGAAATCTCATCTTCTTGCCCAATTCAATTTTTCTTACTGAACATTGATGACAAGTCTATAACTCTCAGGGTCTTTCAGATTTGTGGATAATTTTTTTGCTACAAATGTTTAGAATTCACACACACACAGAAGGGCCTATGAAAGGATCATTCTCCCGTAGACTTTTCATGACACCCCTTACTTTTAATATTGTATATTTTGAATAATCATGACCTCATCACTCTTTTGCCTGTTAGTTGCATTCGTGTCTCATTTCTGTCCTTTCAGTCATGCTATATTTTATTCAATATGCATTAAAGTTCGTGATTTCTCTGTTCTGGTGATATAGCTGCTCACTACCTATACTCTGGAGTAAACAATCTGGACTACATAATAAATAGTCCTTACTGATTTTAAGCTGTGTGTGTGTATATGTGTGTGTGTGTATGTGTATGTGTTTGGAAGAAAGTTGACTTTGAGTGGAGCTGTTACACTTAAATAAGCTTCTGATTAAGAAATGAGTATTTCTGCAAGAAAAAATAAGGTAGGGTAAGGAAGCTTGTAGGATAAGAAATGAATAATAGATGTCACAATATTTTTACTTGGTACCTGCTTTCTATTAATTCTGTGAACTTAGCAATACCCAGGGTGCTCTGCGTAAGAGCCATTTGTAGTGAAGGCAGAGGGGAGCACCCTAACCACCGATCAATCCTGCCCACCAATTCCTGAATGCCTAAAAGAATAAAGATGCTGTGCATGTGATCCTAAAATAGTGGGTGTTAGGCACAAAGACACAAAGGAAGGAATTGGAGAGTTTTCCATGACACCAGGCTAGTCAGTTGAGGGCTGACGTTGGAAGCCAGTTCTTCCTGATTCTAGTGTTTTCTGAAGTCCTATCTTCATATGGTTTATTCTTTTGCTGGTTCTGTGTAGTTATTATCACAGTGCTTTTTATTTCCCTGAAAAGAATGGCTAAAATTCATAATTTTAGGTACTGTATAGGGAAGCATGTTGTTTTTGGTAAATAGGAAAACAATTATTTAGGGGGACTCTGACCTCCAAAAACTAGTTTTCAGTTAGAGGCACATTAATATCTGCAAGATTAGCAATTAATTTATTTTTAACAAGCATCTGCAGACCAGCTATGATTCAACTATATTGCTTATTTCTCATCATAGTCTAGAATTATCATGTTAAAGATATGCTTATAAATGTAGCATTTTCTGTTAAATCTATTAAAGAAAGTTCAAGGGAAAGAAACGCATCATTTACTTGGGGGAAAGATGACTTTAAAGTCTTCTACAATGAGAAGGAATGCTTGGGGAGCTACCGCAGATTATCTGGGAAAGCAGACCATAGGTCATCTGCGTTCTGTGGCTTTAATACAGAAGTGTAATGCTTCTGCGTGACAGTAAATGTCAAATGTAAATGGAGGGGAGGAAAGGGACAGCGCCAGCATCACTTTGTTCAAAGAATTAGATTCAAGAGTAAGAAATATGTTCTGGGAAAAAAAAAAAAAGAAAACCCTTGGTTAACCAAGGTGCAGGAAGGAAGAATATATCATATGTGCTCACAAGCTATATGAAAACTAGCTTTTGTTTAGTGGAAATGTGTGTAAATTTCTTATAGCATAGCTTTTCAGTCTGAGTCCTGCCCTAGTGGGATTATAGTCACATGGAATGCACTGTGGTGTACAGTGACTCACTTGGAAGCAATTTACTGGGAAAATAATCAAAAAGTGAATTTTTCCCCTAAATCCTAACTTGTCACATATATAATATTTGTGAATTACATTAACTGATTTTTTATGAAATTGTTCAGAACGGCATTATATAAACCAAACTGAGTCAAGTATACTGGGAATCCTTTATCCCATGACTGAAGAAACAACACAATGTCAATATTAAAAATGAATTTCTGAAGTGAAATCTTGTTGATCACTTTCTAATTTGCAATACTTTTACATCTTAGGTGCAAGATATAAATAGTATTTAAAAATTTCAGTTTGAACTCAAGATCTCAAACTTGGACAGAATTTGTGTACTGGTCATAAAATATAAGTGTATATGAGTTCAGATAGTGAAATTGAGTTAAAACTCCAGGGGTTTCAGTTATGGGGGATTCCCACCCTTTCTGAGTTCTGCCACCAAGTTCTCATAGTGAATGTAAAAGAAAAATCCCTTATATTTTCAGTGGAAGAGGAAAAAGGAACCATTGGGAAGTAACCACTGGGAGTCTTCTTAACAAGGCCAGTCCTCAAGAGAAACTCGTTCATCAGAGCCTAAATTATTGATTCTTTTCAGAGTTTAACTGACCTAGGGGAGAGAAAATATCCAAACCCGGTGTGCTCTAGTCATTCTATCCCATGAAGGGGTAGGGATACTGAAAAGCACAGGTGAAGTTCACAACCAGGGGCATGGGTACACTAAAAACACCAAGACCCAATCATAGGACTATAGGGAACTCCCCAGCCCCATACCTCATCATGACATTACTAAAGAATTATTTAAACCAGTGTCATTTGCCAAATATGTCATATGGCACTATCAAGAAAATATTACTGGGCATACCAAGAGGTGAAAAACATTGCTTGAAGAGACAGGGAAAACATTAGACCAGAGCCAGCTATGACAGGGACATTGGAATTATCAGACTGTAAATGAAAAAGCAACTGTGATTAATATGCTAAAGGCTTTAATGTTATAGTAAACAGCACACAAGAGCAGATGGACAATGTAAAAAGAGAGATGGAAATTCTAAGAAAAATATTAAAAATACCACAGATCAAAGCACAGCAACATAGGATGCAGCACATTAAAAGAATCACATACCTAGACCAAGAAAGATTTATTCTTGAAATGCTCAAAATATGAAAACCAATTAATATATATGTACATACATATGTATGTACATATATATTACCTTAACAGAATAGAGGCTAAAATCACATGGTGATCTCAAAAGATACAGAAAAAGCGATACAATTCAAAATCTTTTTATAAAAGCCTCACAATCTAGAAAAAGGAGAAAATTACTTAAAAAATAATATTGGCTATAAATGAAAAAAATCCACAGCTGATATCATACTCATTGGAAAAAAGTAAAATTATATGATTTATAACAAATATAATTATACATATATAATTAATATTGATATAGTAATATAAATAAAATAATATATAAGTAAATAATATAATAATTAACATTCATATAAAAACTTATAAAATAAATACATACACAAAAGGAAAAGATACACTGTCTTCAAGGATAGTAGGATTGAATATTGCTAAAATGTCCACACTACGAAAGAAGCTTTCAGATTCAGTGCAATTCTTACTACACCTTTAAGACACTTTTCACAAAAGTTGAAAAACAGCCATCTAAACAATATTTTACTGGCATAAAGATAATGGATCAGAATAGAGAGCTCTGAAACAAATCCAGAAATGTATAGTCAACTGATTTGCAGCAAGTAGCAAGAACACACAATGGAGAGAACACAGTCTCTTCAACAAATAGTGATAGGGAAACTGGATTCTAAAGGAATGGAATTGAACCATTATCCTAAACTATACACAAAAATCAACTCAAAATGGATTAAAGAGTTGAGTGTAGGACCTGAAATGGTAGAACTCCTAGAAGAAAACATGATATAAAAACTTTATGGCATTTGTTTTCTCAATGATTTGATGAATATGATATAAAAAGTACAAATAATAACAAATATAAGTACATCAAACTAAAAAGCTTTTGTATGGCAAAGGGTCGGAACCGTGGCTCAACAGGCTAATCCGCCTAGCGGCGCCGGCACACCAGGTTCTAGTCCCAGTCGGGGCACCAGATTCTGTCCCGGTTGCCCCTCTTCCAGGTCAGCTCTCTGCTATGGCCCAGGAAGGCAGTGGAGGATGGCCCAAGTGCTTGGGCCCTGCACCTGCATGGGAGACCGGGAGAAGCGCCTGGCTCCTGGCTTCGGATCAGCACGATGCGCTGGCCGCAGCGGCCGTTGGAGGGTGAACCAACGGCAAAAAGGAAGACCTTTCTCTCTGTCTCTCTCTCACTATCCACTCTGCCTGTCAAAAAATAAATAAATAATAATTTTAAAAAAAGTAAATGAATGGAAAAGACATATCAAACTGCAACTAATTTAAAGAAAATGGTAATAGCTATATTAATTTTACTTAGAAGAGACTTTAGCACAAGGACAATTATCAGAATAAAGAGGAGCATTAAATGGTGAGGAAGGAATGGATTCTCCAAGAAGGCCTAAAAATCCGTAGTGTTTAAGTACCTAAGAGTAGAAAATTATGAGAAGCAAAACTGGCAGAACTACAGTAGGAATGGACAAACTCACTACCATAGTTGGAGGAATCAACATTAGTCTATAGAAATGGACAGATAATTGAATTCAACATTATCATCACTATAAATCACTTCATTCAAAAACAGGAGAATATATGTTATTCCCAAGCTCACATGGAACATTCACTGAGGTAGGCCACATTCTAGGACATAAAACACACTTTAACAACCTTAAAAGAATAGAAATTATACAGTGTTTACCCTCAGATTACAGTGGAAATAATCTAAAAATAAATAACACAAAGAGAGCTAGTAAATACCCAAATGCTTAGAGGTTAAACAACTTCCTTCTTTTCTTCCTTCCTACCTTCCTCCTCCTCCTCCTCCTCCTCCTCCTCCTCCTCCTCCTCCTCCTCCTCCTCCTTCTTCTTCTTCTTCTTCTTCTTCTTTTAAGATTTATTTGAAGCACAGAGCAACTAGGGAGAGGGAGAGATAGGAAGAAAGGTATCTTTCACCCATTGGTTCACTCCCCAGTGACTGCAACATCTAGGACTGGACCGGGCTGATGCCAGTAGTCAGGAACTCCATCTAGGTCTCCCATGTGGGAGGCAGGGATCTAACTACTAGGCTGATCCTCTGCTGATTTCCCAGGCACATCAGTCAGGAACTGGATTTGAAGAAGAGCAGCTGAGACTTGAAGCTGTACTCTGATATGGGATGCTGGTGTCGCAAGCAGCAGCTTAAACTACTGTACCACAATGCCGGCCCCATAAACAACACACTTCGGAATAACACTTGGATCAAAAAAAAAATAGCAAGAGAAATTTCAAAAAAATATTTTGACATAAATGAAAATAAAATACAATTGGAATTTGGAGGATATTGAAAAATTAGTGCTTAGCAGGAAAATTAGAACTTTTAATACATATGTTAGAAAATAAGAATGAACTAATGTCAATAATCTGTTTCCACTTCAGAAAATTATAGGTGAAGAAATTAGAAAAACAGTATGTAGTCTGAATTTTCATTTGTTTATTCAATCATCCAACAAGTTAATGGGCAATTTTTGAGCCAGTTCTAATTATTGTAAACTTTCTTGGAAACTTAAAACACATAAATGTCCTTCATGTTAATATTTAGAGATTTGTCAGAAGACAAATATTTTTATGATCACATGACTATTTTCTGAGGTAAACATACGTTATGGAGGGCTAGCATTGTGACATATGGGTTGTACCACTGCCTGTGGCACTGATATCCTATATAGGCATGGGTTCCAGTCACGGTAGCTCCACTTACAATTGAGCTCCCTGCTAATTTGTCTGTGAAAGCAGCAGAAGATGGTTCGAGTCTTTGGGCCCCTGCCCGCAGAGGAAGCTCCTAGCTCTTGGCTTCAGATTGGCCCAGATCTGGCAGTTGTGGCAGTCTGGGAAGAGAACTAGTGGATAGAAGATCTCTCTTCTGTCTCTCTCCCACCTCCCCACCACCCTGTAACTCTGTCTTTTAGATAGATAGATAAATAGATAGATAAATAAATAAATAAATAAATAAATTTTTAAAGAGCCTATGCAGGGATCACCTCACTCAGACTGGAGCTAGAAATGTGACCATATTGTACAAAAAGGGGAATGCAAAACATTTATGATGTTAAATCAGACAAATGATAAGGGAAATCACAAAATTACAATTATTCATCTAAGCAAATTGGATTTGGTCTAAGTTTTTATTTTCTTTATAGCAGTGATAATTTTGTGATTGTGATCTGAGAGCATTCTGGTCACATTATAAATTCATTGCTAATGAAAATGTATGTAAGGGCTGGCACTATGGCATAGTGGATAAAGCCACTGACTGCCATGCCAGCATCCCATATGGATGCCGGTTCGACTTCTGGCTGCTCCAATTTCAACCCAGCTCTCTGCTATGGCCTGGAAAAGCAGTAGAAGGTGAGGTGTCTTAAGTCTTTGGGACCCCGCACCTCTGTGAGAGACCCCGAAGAAGCTCCTGGTTCCTGGCTTTGGATCAGCTCAGCTCAGGCCGTTGGGGACATTTGGGGAGTGAACCAGCAGATGGAAGACCTCTCTCTGTCTCTCTGTCTCTCTCTGTCTCTCTTTCTCTCTGCCTCTGCCTTTCTGTAGCTCTGCCTTTCAAATAAATAAATAAGTCTTGTTTTTTAAATATAGTGTATGTACTCAAGTTGAAGAGTAGAGAAGGCTGAATGGTATCTACTTTCCTTTCCAATGGCTATTTGAAGACAGGTCATCCATTTTAGCCACAATTGTTTCCTAATCATTTTCCAAGAAGTAATGGACAGAGGAGAAATGAGAAGAGGAATAGTATTTGTAGCATTTAGGGAGTGAGATTCTGTAATTACTTTGTTTTCATATGTCCAAAATTAAGTTAGTGGATACATAGATCTTCAACCATTGTCACTGCTTCAAAAAGAGAAAATAAAATGAAACGAGTTGAGTAGACAACGCTGTTCTTTCTTGTTATAACAATGCTGTGTTTTTCTTCAATAAATTATAGGTAAATTTTAAAATTATTTTTAAAAATATGAAGTAGGAAAAACATAGAAGATAATAATAAGGGTCTGACCAAACAAACTATATTTTAAGACATATTTGACATTTCCTCACCACAGTTGGTGACGCTTTTCTTCTGAGTGTACAACTATAGATGGAGCTGCTGGTTAAAAACAGGATGTGGGTCAGCAGTCACGCATGAGACTCCCTGGAGTCCACACGAGCTAAGTAGACAACAGCGATCTTCGGACCAGTGCGGCTTGCTTCCTAGGAATCACCGGAGAACTCTGAGTCAGCAGCCTTCTGGCATCAGCTCTACAGGTGCTAACAGGCTGGGTAAGGCCGAAGAATCTCCACTTTAAACAAGTTCCCCCGAAGGTTCTCTCAGATATCCAAGCAATTATGCTTTGAGAAACACTGTTCTAGCTGTGTATAATTCTTCTATCAGCCCTGGTATTGGTAAAGGGTTGAAGCTGTGAGTAGTAGGCCGGCGCTGTGGCTTAACAGGCTAATCCTCCGCCTTGCGGCGCTGGCACACTGGGTTCTAGTCCAGGTCGGGGCGCCGGATTCTGTCCCGGTTGCCCCTCTTCCAGGCCAGCTGTCTGCTATGGCCCAGGAGTGCAGTGGAGGATGGCCCAAGTGCTTGGGCCCTGCACCCGCATGGGAGACCAGGAGAAGCACCTGGCTCCTGGCTTCGGATCAGCGCGATGCGCCGGCCACAGCGGCCATTAGAGGGTGAACCAACGGCAAAAAGGAAGACCTTTCTCTCTGTCTCTCTCACTATCCACTCTGCCTGTCCAAAAAAAAAAAAAAAAAAAAAAAAAAAAAAAAAAAAAAAAAACCACCTGTGAATAGTAAGGAAAGAAGTATAAAAAAGAAGATGGAAAATAGCCAAAAATAGTTTGAGTGTTTTTACAAACTTATGAGTTTCCTTTTAGACCTCCCCATGACTATGAAATTTCTGCTCTTTCCTACCTCGATCAATCCTCATTTTCTACTAGTGGTTATGACTCACCCACTGAAGTGGCAGCCATCTGAAAGGAGTTATGATTTCCATCTATTTTTCCCCTTTGTCATATTTCTGGAAAAAAAGTGAATACTAGTACATGTTTCTCCCATCTCTCACATCTTTACAGACTTCTCATCTCAGGCATATAAATGTTTTTTCCTTTCTCCTTATTCCATATTTAACCAGTATTGTCTGATACAACTACATAAGCAGAAGATCATAGCTCTTCAATAATTATATGAATCTCATGAGTCCCTGATTCACTCAATTTGTTAGCTGGAAACCAACATTCTATGATACTGGTTCCAGCTTCTTTCTTAAATTCCCTGAGTCCATTGGTCCTTATTTGTGCCTCTAAACTTCCTAACACAGTAAACATAGAATTTAGAAAGCAGTTACTAGAGCCTATGAGTTCAGCATCCATTGCTTGCTGCCATGATGAAAAGTTATTACTTAAATCCTGCCCTATAGTGGTCTATGAAAGGCCACCATGAAACACACCAAACACCAGAGTAAGGGAAAAGTAAGGAGGGGTGATTACCTGACAGGCTGCCCCCCCATGCAGGAGAGAACTGCAACTGTGCCAGGAGGATGGGTGTTATCACAGCTTAGAAGAGATATGGAAGCGAGTGCAACAAATTCTATTGGGTGGGGCGAAGGCAACACATATGGTTGGGCCATTTGGTCATCTTATTTCTGGTAAACCAGGCTGGGCTTAGGAAATTTATCTCGGAGAGACAGAAACTTATTGTACAAGATGGCGACTGGGTCAGAACCTAAGGTGGCTCCCAAGGCTTAAGATCATGCCTCAGATAAGATGGCACTGTTTTCACTAACATTCAAGGCATTGATACTCTTGCCAATATATAAGTACAATGGTCCTCAAACTCTTTGTATGTCTTGGAAAGAAGTCATTTTATGTTGTTTGGTTTTTAATTCAGTCAAGAGAAAGTGAGCTCTCATGATGGCAGTGCATTTAGTTTTCATTCATATGCTCAGTTATCTTCAAGCCGCCTTCCATGATGATATGGCTGAATTGGTAGGAGCTGTGCACTAATGCCGACACTGAATGAAGACTACCAATTGAGAACAACCATGCCCGTGAGATCCTTTCTGTAACCATTTTATCTTTTCTTGTTAGGAGACCTCATTGAGGATAATCTCATTTGGTCAGAGTTTCTAAAGAATGAATTCTAGAGTCTAAAATAAAGGATCATTGTTTCCTTCCTGGCCTCTTACACTTTTCCCTAGGTAGCCTTTGTTATCTAATGAAGCTCCAGATACATCTTTCAACCTTTGACAGGAGGTTGCAACTTGAACTACATTTATTAGATCATTAGTCATAATGTCATGTGCTTTAAAAATGTGGATGTATATTTACAGACATATGATGATACTTTAAAATGTTAGTGGGAAATGGAATTGAAGGATAATGTGCTATTTCCATGGCCATTTTGAAGCTTCTTCCTACATACGTACATGTGCAAATGCACACCTAGGCATCTTTTGTATCCTCAGATTCTGCATGTGCAGATTCAACCAAGTACAAATGGAAAAGAGTTGAAAAAATATGAGCATGTATGGATTTTAAATATTCTTTTGTAGCCAGATGAACTTCTCTTTTAATTCCGTTTTGTGAGTTTTTTGAGGCATTTGTGTATATTGTTCTTGACATGAACCATGTAGTTAGGCCTATGATGGTTACATCTGTATTGAACAGGTTCAGACTTATTTTCTTTGTCACAATTCCCTAAACAATACAGTATAACTACTAATTATACAACATTTACCTTGTGTTGCCCATTATAAGTGATTTAACATGCTTTAAACTGTACGGGAATGACATAGGCAGGGAGGAAGTTAGCAAGGAGGAACTGAGGTCTGCAACATCTGCCTGGAGCCTCACATTCACCATTCCAACACGGCCCCATTCTCCATGCAGCAGGAAAACACAGCTTCCAGTTTTGGTGCTGAAAACCAGAACTGGCCAGCAGTATCCAGTATGGCTGCTGACTTCATTCCAATGATGACCTTTAGCTTTTATAATGTCATTATAATAAAATTACCTTTCCAGACACTCCCACTCTCATTATGTGTCTGTTGCCATGACATTTATGAGAGTTCCAAAAAAAAGGCAAGGAAATGGGCAGTACTCAAACTCCACCCAAAACACTTCCTCCATTGAATATTCAGTGACATCACCCTTTATACCTCTAGATGATATAAAGGGATGACTCCAATCCTTGCTGAGTACAGCTCATTCTTAAGCATCCTTGCACTTCTAGAGTGTACTTTGAATATAAATAAATCTTGCTTTTCTGCTGACTTTTACCTACCTCTGGTCTTTGAATTTTTTTCTTGTGTTGAAGAATCTGGATCCAGGCACTTCACAGTAGGAAGAGGTAAGTAGGTTATATGTAAACACAGCACCATTTTGAATTAGGAAGTAGAGCATCCCCAGGCTTAGGTATCCTCCAGGGATATGGAATCCGTTTCCCAAGATACCAAGGGATATCTGTACATAAAAACATATGTGCATTCATATACAGATACATACATGTGTTTTGACTGATTTCTTTTGGAATCTGTTGCTAAAACTTTTTCCTTATTTTTAGAATCAACATTCTTTTTTAAAAGTTTATTTTTTTTGCTTGAAAGTCAGAGTTACAGGATGAGAAGGAGTGACATAGAGAGAGATCTTCCATCCGCTGGTTCACTCAGTGGCCAGATGGTTCCCCAGATGGCCACGACGGCTGGAGCTGGACCAGGCAGAAGCCAGGAGGAAGGGGCTTTTTCCAGGTCTCTCACATGGGTATCAGGGGCCCTGGTACTTGAGCCATTTTCTGTTGCTTTTTCCCAAGCCATAAGCAGGGAGCTGAATTAGAAGTGGAGCAGCTGGTACACGAACCAGCGCACATATGGAATGCTGGCACCACAGGTGATTTCTTTATCCTCTATGTCACAACGCTCACCCCAACCATCAGCATCCTTGAAAAATTTGTCTACCTATTCATTATCACCACTTGGTTTATTCTCTGTGATTTAGTATTTATTTCATCACTCAACCATAAAACATTTTCATTTACAATCTTCTAAAGAACAATGCAAAGAATTTTTATTAAACTTTGACCTCCCCAGTCTGTATAATTTGATATCTGTGATTATACTTCTTCTGAAATATTCTCCTACATTCTTAATTATTACTTTTCTAATTCCTCACTCTGCCACCTAAATGGGGCCATTCTTCAAGTTCTATCCACTGTTCTTTACTTTTCTCTCTCTAAACTTCTTTTTCATCTTCAGTTGAAACTTTGAGTATCACTTCTGTGTACCTCAACAATATTTCCAGACATGTATTTCTGGCTTCTGATCTAGCTATCTGAACCCCTCTAAGAATCCACTACATTTTCTGCATTTCAGGTGTGTTGATCAGACTCTTCTGTCTCTATGACTACAAAGAATAGAGTGAATGCATGAATGAGTGATGTGAGCCAGGTAAAGGCAAATCATTTTGTTATTGACCCATTGACATTAGGAAAACAGGGAGCAGTGTGGACGACAGTAAAACAAAGAGCTCTTGCCTAGATCATAAAGCAGCTTTAGTGAATTTTTTACAGGTTTTTGTTAAAAAATGATTAATGTGGTTATTAGAATTGTACCTATGAAATACATGAAATCTGTTCTCTTTGTATTAATAAAAACTTAAAACCAAAAAGAAATAAACATGATTAAAATCAGTTTTGTTCTCCTGACTTCCAAATACTGGCAATTATATTTTAAATTTTAGAAAACACTGTGCAGACCAAAGAAAGAATATATGGAAGTCATATTTTGCCTATGACCACTAGTTTGCAATTTTTGACGTAAATCTAGATTTCTGGAGAAACTCTCTACATAATCAATTTTTCTAATCCAGACTGCTTTTTCTTACTCTTCTACACAATCACCTGATTAACATTCCTCAGTCTAAAGTTATTTTCCAAGTAAAATATTCTGACATTAATCAATTTAGACACAAAACCTTAGCAGAACTGTAAATATTGTCTTCAAATATAGCCATAGTTTTCCTTTCCTCCACAGCCTTATCATTTTCTGCTTCTGTACATACTAACACTTCTGGGATGCTGTAGAAGATTTCTTAATGACCCCTGTCTAACTGCCTCCCAAGAACAACTCACACTCTCCACTCCTCATGAATTTAGATTTGTTGTGTTCCCTGTAGTTGAGTTTCATGCTATTCAAGGTTTGGTTGATTTTGTTCCCAATTGTACTTGTTATTTAAAAATCTCCACAGAGATTGGGGAGGACAGTATAACAAATGGAAAAGAAAAATAAAAATACAAAATTCTACACTTAGATTGCTTTGTAAGAGTCTTTTAATTCTTCTTTCCCTTTGAAGAAACTGGAACTAGATGTTCTGGGTAATGCTTTATGCAAGAACAACGGTAATTGAATTCCAATTAGTGCACCCATACTTAAAGAGGAGTAGCTAGCCCTAAGCCAAAACACTGATGAATGAATCTACAACAAATCCAGTTCAGGTTAAAATGCAGCTTCTTCAGATAAGTACACTGTTTATGACTATCCACTTAGACTTTGTAGACCAACCTACCAAATGTCAAATGATCCCTGATTGTATTTGGTATTTTATACTCACTACACTTCTTAGCTTTCTTGATATTATGGCATTGGTTATACTGTTCTAGCATTCTTGCATATCGTGTCTTTATTTCTAATATTTTGGGAATAAGCTCATTCTTTTTAGACTGGCCTAAATGCTGCTCTCTTCATCATCTCTGATTTTATTGAGACACACTTGTATTCACACTCACAATTTTTCCCTCAATATGAGCTCTGTATCTGTACACCATTCTCGGTCTTTATGCTCATAACACTGATTCTATTCCTCTTTGTTATATTGGATAGTCTTTACTGTTCTTAATTAATGCTTCTGTAAACGTCGCATTCTTCGAATGCATATTTGGGTACTTATTCAATTGTTTTTCAAACAGTGACTAGCATCATCATGACACAGAGAAAGTATTGAAACCAATTTGGTTTCTTGCCCCCTAAATTCTTTCTCCTTTCATTTGAGATCAAACAATGTTGATTGTCAAGCTCACCTGTGGCACAGACTTTGTGCTCAAATCTATGGATATCTGAGCATTTTGAATGAATTGTAGGGAAACACTCAGGAGACTTGGAATTTGTCTCAGAAACTGCAAGTCAGTAGTAATACATGAATTTCTTCCCTCTATTTTTCATTGGAGATGGCACACAAATGTGTCCTTGGTAAAAAGATTACTGATTAGAAGCGGTATACTGCAAGGCCATTGCTGAGTTGATGTTCACGTCTTTGAGTAAAATCTTCATATTTGATATGGGATCACTTTTGCAGCATCTATGCTGATTTTATGGTTCTATAGATTATAAAAAACCCATATGCTTTATATGTGTAATTAGAGGTTTTTGACTGTTGCTATTTTATGGTGAATGCCACCACAATCAAAATGGTTCATTTATTGACAAGTTTGCCCTGAAAATAAAAAATAAAAAATGTTGTGCATGCATTGTTAAGTCTGGAATGGACAAAATTTTGGCAGTCATTTTAGAAAGCAATAGAAGTCTGAGGGCTCTTTGGTCTTATTTTGGAAGCAAAAAAGAATTTGAAAATGTCAGGTTTATAAGCAAAATCTCCTTTTGAGTTACTGAAACAAGGAACATACTTACCAGGAATAAAGTGTGGCTTCACAGATGCCCTTAAATGACAGAGGTCATGTGCATAGTTGAATGGCAGTGACAAAAATGTTCTGTAGTTATTGAAGCAAAAAAAAAAAAAATGTTCTGTTAACTCCTACTTACTTCCTCAGAGGCAGTGTTGTTAACACTTCAACAAATTTTCTTACAGATGTTTGTCTAGGCATTTATATATGATTTGGACTAAACATAAATAATATTTACACAAACTGAGTTATATCATACATCATTCTGTACAACTTTATATTTTCGAGTCTTTGATACCCAAAAAATGTCTACTTTCTCACATGAATGCTGTTCTTGTAGAATAGTATATTTTAACACCATTGTCCTTTCTCAAAATGGTCATAAAAAGGAGTGTTACAGGCTCTTCTGGCTTCTGTTTCTGTAGGTAAACAAAACATAGTCAGTCAGTTTCTCTTGTAAAGTTTTAAAGATATTTCTCCTTGCAACTAAAAATTTTAATTACACCTCTGGTTAGGAGTGTGAGTTTTTAAAACATGTCTATATTGATCTTTTATCTGAAAATTTAATCTGCATTTCATGTCAATGATGATTTACTTCTATTTTTTTCAGTAATGATCACTTTTCTCATGTTTTTTCCATCTTTTATTTAATTCCAATATTTTCATGCTTTAGAAATATGGATTTTTTGTTCTCCAAGTCTTTTATCCTTTTTTATCTTTAATTCCATTTTCCTCTTCCTTTGTGTTTGTTTATGAAATTAAAAAAGTCTGTTTCTCTATTTAGTATTTCTCCTTATTTTTACAAAAATCAAACAAGTTTTTAATATCGAAAATCTTTCAAATTCAATTTGCATATTATTTACATTTGTTACTTTAAGTCACTTATGACATTTTAAAGCTTCTAACTAGTATATTAAGTCTGTATCAATAGGAGTCACATGTTCAGTGTTATCTCTTATTCATTCTAATGATTTTTTGCATATTCTAGTAGCACACATTCAATCCTCACTCCTTCCTTAACCCATTTGAAGTTTAAAATTATCTGAAACTTTCTAGTTTTCTAGTGCAGGTCATGGTTCTTACTTTTTTTTTTTAAATCTGAATCATCATCATTTTTATTATAGCAGTATGAACTATGAGGATGATACTAGCCTTCCGGTGTGAAGTAAAGCTTGTTTTTTTTCTTGTAGGACTTATATATGATTGATTGAAGGATTGATAGAACTGTAATTATTAGGGTCTACTATTTATTTTATATAATGATATTTAAAAGTTAATTTGATTGTCTAATAATTATAGGATTATTTATGAATTCCATTTCTTATTGACATAGTTAATTTATTTATTTTTATTTTTATTTATTTATTTATTTATTTATTTATTGACAGACAGAGTGGATAGTGAGAGAGAGAGACAGAGAGAAAGGTCTTTCTTTTTGCCGTTGGTTCACCCTCCAATGGCCGCTGCGGCCGGCGCATCGCGCTGATCCAAAGGCAGGAGCCAGGTGCTTCTCCTGGTCTCCCATGGGGTGCAGGGCCCAAGGACTTGGGCCATCCTCCACTGCCTTCCTGGGCCATAGCAGAGAGCTGGCCTAGAAGAGGGGCAACCGGGACTAGAACCCGGTGTGCTGGCGCCGCAAGGCGGAGGATTAGCCTGTTAAGCCACGGCACCGGCCGACATAGTTAATTTATAGGACTCTCTTCATGCATAACTTTTCAAAACATTTACCATAATATTCTTTGCAGTATCCAATTTTTTATACAGTCTGTTAAATATTTAGTGCGTTATATTTTTAAAAGGTTAATATCATTTATCTTTTAAAATATCTTCCTTAATTTTCTTCTCCCTACTACTTTCTTCAAATTTATGATACTGTTATATTTCTAATTCCTTAAGGGGAACTCTTATATTCCTTTTTTTTCTGGATTTTTTTTCATTTATTAAACTTTTATTTAATGAATATAAATTTCCAAAGTACAGCTTATGGGTTACAATGGCTTCCCCCCTCCCATAACTTCCCCCCCACCCGCAACCCTCCCCTTTCCCACTCCCTCTCCCTTTCCATTCGCATCAAGATTCATTTTCAATTCTCTTTATATACAGAAGATCAGTTTAGTATATATTAAGTAAAGATTTCACCAGTTTGCCCCCATATAGCAACACAAAGTGAAAAAAAAATACTGTTGGAGAACTAGTTATAGCATTAAATAACAGTGTACAGCACATTAAAGGCAGAGATCCTACATAATATTTTTTTAAAAATTAATTAATTTTCTATGCAATTTCCAATTTAACACCAGGTTTTTTTTTTTTCATTTCCAATTATCTTGATATACAGAAGATCAATTCAGTATATAATTAGTAAAGATTTCATCAGTTTGCACCCACACAGAAACACAAAGTGTAAAAATACTGTTTCAGTACTAGTTATAGCATCACTGCACAGTAGACAACACATTAAGGACAGATCCCACATGAGATGTAAGTACACAGTGACTCCTGTTGCTGACTTAACAATTTGACACTCTTGTTTATGGCGTCAGTAATCTCCCTAGGCTCTAGTCATGAGTTGCCAAGGCTATGGAAGCCTTTAGAGTTCACCGACTTTGATCTTATTCCGATAGGGTCATAGTCAAAGTGGAAGTTCTCTCCTCCCTTCGGAGAAAGGTACCTCCATCTTTGATGGCCCCATTCTTCCCACTGGGATCTCACTCGCAGAGATCTTTCATTTAGGTCTTCTTCTTTTTTTTCTTTTCCATGGTATCTTGGCTTTCCATGCCTACAATACTCTCATGGGCTCTTGAGCCAGATCCGAATGCCTTAAGGGCTAATTCTGAGGCCAGAGTGTTGTTTAGGACATCTGCCATTCTATGAGTCTGCTGTGTATCCCGCTTCCCATGTTGGATCCTTCTCTCCCTTTTTGATTCTATCAGTTAGTATTAGCAGACACTATCAGAGCCATCAATTGTGAACTGAAATTGATCACTTAAACCGTTGAAGTGAAATGGACACTATAAGAAACAATGACCTGATCAGCTCTTGTACTGACTCTAGATGTACAATGAAATACTTTATCATTTTTAGTATTTGTTGTTGTTGTTGTTCTAGTACCAGTGGTTGAACTCTGTAATTAACACACAATTATCTTAGGTGTCTAAATTTTAACTGAAAAGTGATCCCTGTTAAATTTAAGAGTGGAAAAAGAGAGGGAGGAGATATACAATTTGGGACATGCTCAATCGGACTTGCCCCAAATGGTGGAGTTAGAAACTGCCAGGGGATTCCAATACAATCCCATCAAGGTGGCATGTACCAATGCCATCTCACTAGTCCAAGTGATCAATTTCAATTCACAATTGATGGCTCTGATAGGAACTCTTATATTCTAAAGTAATTGTTGGCCGGCGCCGTGGCTTAACAGGCTAATCCTCCGCCTTGCGGCGCCAGCACACCGGGTTCTAGTCCTGGTTGGGGTGCCAGATTCTATCCCGGTTGACCCTCTTCCAGGCCAGCTCTCTGGTATGGCCCGGGAAGGCAGTGGAGGATGGCCCAAGTGCTTGGGCCCTGCACCCGCATGGGAGACCAGGAGAAGCACCTGGCTCCTGCCTTTGGATCAGCGCGATGCGCCGGCCGCAGCGGCCATTGGAGGGTGAACCAACGGCAAAAAGGAAGACCTTTCTCTCTGTCTCTCTCTCACTATCCACTCTGCCTGTCAAAAAATAAAATAAAATAAAGTAATTGTTTAAGGCTATAACTTGCTTTCAAATAGTAGGTTACATACATGCCAAGGCTTATGACAAAATATTTAATAATGTAGTATTTTTATTATTGTTCAGTTCTAAATATTTTAAATTTGCATTATGATCACTTATTTAAAAACTAAGCTATATAGAGGTTTGTCTTATATTTCCAAATAGGTGGGATATTTTATTTTACTTATTTGTGTTATTTGTTTCTTAATGAACTGTAGTACACAAAATGTGGATTGCAGGATATATATTGCCTAAAATTAGTTAATATTTGCTTTTTGCTTGTTACATGGTCACTATAAAAATATATTTATTTACTTATTTTAAAGGCAGAGTTATAGAGGAAGAGGAAGAAGGGAGAGGGGGGAGGAGGAGGAGAAAGAGAGAGGAAATTTCCATCTGCTGATTCACTCCTCAAATGGGCTGGGCCAGGCTGAAGCCAGGAGGTACATTAGCAGGGAGCTGAGTCAGAAGTGGAGCAGCTGGCACTTGAGCCAGTAACCATATGGGATACCCCTGCTATAGGCGGCAGCTTAACCCACTGTGCCACAGTTCCATCCCCTAAGTGGTCGCTTTTTATTCTTATTCCATGTATATTTGATCAAATGTATATTCTTTAAGGTTTGGCTTCAGAATTACGTAAAGCTGATTGTTTTAGTTTCTTCTGTGTTTTAGTGTACTCTTTTGATTTTTTTTTTGTTCTTGTCCTTTTGTTGATTTTTAAATTTTGTGTAGCTTCTCGTTGAGAGTCTCATGTTGATACATTTATGGTTGTTACTCTTCTTTGAATGGGAGAAATTAATGTGCAGAGTAGTATGTTAAAGCACCATTGAACTGATCTAGGGCTGTGCAAAGCTTCAGACGAGGAATGCTGTTCCATTTCATCAGCTCAGTGTTGTTTTCCGTGTGGGACAGGTGAACTAGTGAGAAATTATCTTAGGTTTCAGTAGTCCTCTTGGCTTACCAGGCTTTTGGAAATGACCATTCTGGATTTACTTCTGCTCAGCTGCACTTGCTTTTAACTGCCAATCTGCCCTTTGTTTCCCTCTTATTATGCTTGTCCTGCTTGTATCACCCCCAGATGGTTTTTTGAGGATGAGTATCACAGCCCCAGTGGCAGTTTCTCCTACGCTATTTGCAGTGTTGACTTGGACATTCTTAGGTCTGTCCCCTGATTTTTTTTGGACTGTACATGTCCTTACATTCCTACTTATTTATAGCAAATGTCATTGTATGGGTCTTTAGAAACCCTCTGTCATACTTTAAGATATTTTAGTATGTTATTTTTTCCCTCTTTTTGATCCATATTTCACTGAAATTAGTAGATTGGTGTGTGTGTGTGTGTGCATGTGCATGTACATGCCACTTTTTTCATGTTTGTTTTGTACTTGTGAATGGGTAGATCTAACAATTAGTCCTATTTTTCATTAATTAACTAGTTAATTAATTAGAGAGACATACACAAACAAATGGAGAGTAAGAGAGTTCCCAGCTGCTGCTTCATCCCCCAAATGCTGTAATGGCCAGGACTGGATCCGTTCAAAACTGGGATGCAGGAACATACAGCAGGTTGGAATAAGAAGCCAGAGATGAGAATTGAACAGGTACTCTAGTATAAAATTTGGGCACCTTAGAACCTGGGTCAAATACCCACATTTTCTGGTATTTTAAAATTTTTTGCTGTTGCTTTTGCTATATTTAAGGTAGAATATATTATAAATATAACTTCAATCTGATACATTTTCTTTAAATTTGACACTGAATAATTTTATAAGAATAGTGCTAAAGAGATGGCCCAGTCTCTCTCTTCTTCAATATAAACCCTCAACATAGTCTTTTGGTATGGTATGATATGAGAAGTTAGCTACTTAGTGGTCAACCTGAGTAGCAGAGCAAAAGAAGCCATGTATATACTTTCAACTTCTTCCCAGAATAAATATTTTAGGAGAATTCATTTCCTCCATGTTATTTTAATAATAAAAAAGTGACACCTTGTATTCCCATTTCTATACACCAGAGTCTCATCAATATTTTTGAGCAAAATAGTTTCTCATCTTCATAGAACTAAGAAAAAGTAGTTCACATTGTGGGTGGGGTTTGAGAGAAAAGAAAACTCAAGTAAGAGTAGCCACCAACAATGGTAACAGTAGCTTTTTAACAGTATCTTATCAGTGTAAGTTCTTTTCAGGAAACTTCTCTGTTCCGTCATCATTACAACTTGGTGCTCCACGAGACCTAAGTGTACTCAAGTACGCTTATATAGAGTTTATCATTTCTGTTCTAATTACCTTGTTGGGCAAACATGAAATTTAGTCAGCATCTATTTCGTGTTTGCTGTGTGCACTCTAACAATCTTTAAACACTTATACATACATTATGTCATTTCTGCTCATCTTCCTCTTGCAGCCTATTACATTATCATTCTTTTCATTTTTTTTAAAGATTTATTTTATTTATTTGAAAGACAGAGTTACTGAGAGAGGTAGAGGCAGAGAGAGAGGTCTTCCATCCACTAGTTCACTCCCCAGATGGCTGTAACGGCTGGAGCTGCGCCAATCCAAAGCCAGGAGCCAGGAACTTCTTCCTGGTCTCCCACATGAGTGCAGGGGCCCAAGAACTTGGGACATCTACTGCTTTCCCAGGCCATAGCAGAGAGCTGGATCAGAAGAGGCACAGCCAGGACTAGAACTGGCATCCATATGGGATGCTGGAGCTTCAGGCCAAGGCTTCAACCCACTGTGCCACAGCGCAAGCCCCATTTAATTCTTATTTTCATACACAGAGTGTGCTTCATCAAGGTCACATATCTTGACCAAGGTAGACAAATAAGATAAGGTAGACTAGTAAACTGTGATGGTAGCCCAATTTCACAATCATTAAAAGCTTGGGTATATATGGTAGGGTTATGTTCAGGTTTCTGAGGAATCTCCAGACAGGCTTCCATAGTGGCTTAACCAGTTTGCATTCCCACCAACAGTGGGTTAGTGTCCCTTTTTCCCCACATCCTCTCCAGCATCTGCTGTTGGTAGATTTCTGAATGTGAGCCATTCTCACCGGGGTGAGATGGAACCTCATTGTGGTTTTGATTTGCATTTCTGTGATTGCTAGTGATCTTGAACATTTTTTCATGTGCCTGTTGGCCATTTGGATTTCCTCTTTTGAAAAATGTCTATTGAGGTCCTTGGCCCATCTCTTAAGTGGGTTGTTTGTTTTGTTGTTGTGGATTTTCTTGATTTCTTTGTAGATTCTGGTTATCAACCCTTTATCTATAGTATAGTTTGCAAATATTTTTTCCCATTCTGTTGGTTGCCTCTTCACTTTCCTGACTGTTTCTTTTGAAGTACAGAAACTTCTCAATTTGATGTAATCCCAAATGTTAATTTTGGTTTTGACTGCCTGTGCTGCTGGAGTATTTTCCAAGAAGTCTTTGCCAGTACCCATATCTTGCAGGGTTTCTCCAATGCTCTCTAATAATTTGATGGTACTGAATTGATCTTCTGTATATAAAGATAATTGGAAATGAAAAAAAAAAAACAACCTGATGTTAAATTGGAAATGGCATAGAAAATTAATTAATTTTTAAAAAATATTATGTAGGATCTTTAATGTGCTGTGCACTGTTATTTAATGCTATAACTAGTACTCCAACGGTAGTTTTTTCACTTTGTGTTGCTATATGGGGCAAACTGTTGAAATCTTTACCTAATATATACTAAACTGATCTTCTGTATATAAAGAGAATTGAAAATGAATCTTGATGGTGAATGGAAGGGGAGAGGGAGCGGGAAAGGGGAGGGTTGCGGGCGGGAGGGAAGTTATGGGAGGGAGGAAGCCATTGTAACCCATAAGCTGTACTTTGGAAATTTATATTCATTAAATAAAAGTTTAATAAATGAAAAAAAAAAAGCTTGGGTATATAGTCATGTAGCTC
Organism: Lepus europaeus; assembly: GCF_033115175.1. NCBI lineage: Eukaryota > Metazoa > Chordata > Mammalia > Lagomorpha > Leporidae > Lepus > Lepus europaeus. Next base: position 99,446,898 of record NC_084827.1, on the reverse strand, counting down.
TGTAATATTTTCCCTCTTTTGCTAGCTTTACGATGTTAGCCAAGATATTTCGTTGAGCTTGTTTCCTTGGCTGTAACATGGAGATAATAGTAGTTTCTTTTGGAATTTGTAAAGATGAAATGGGATGTTATAAATAGAAATTAGCACGATTTTTGGCACTCAGTAAACGCTGAATGCAAGAGTTATAAAAAAGATAAATAATTTATTTTGCCATAGAAATTAGGAAGTTTTTATCAGAGGAAGGATTTCTGCAGACAAATCTGACAATCAGAGTTTACTGAAATTGGTACCTAGTGATACTTGCAAAATAAAAGCGAAATTTGATAGCTTTGTTTATAAGTTTCTGTAAAAAAGCAGACTTTCATGGAATCTTTAAGAAAATGACAACAAATTGTCAAACTGCTTCTTGTTCACATTATTCCTTTACAAGATTCTGATCTCCCAAAGTAGGGTTGAATACCAGGAGACTGTGATTGGTAAAGAAGCTCATGACACTTATCAGTGTCATCAAAGAGTACAGTGAAATGGTTGAGAACTTGGACTTTGGAATCAGATGATAATTCTTTGTCTTGTAGTTGTATGACCTTGGCCAGTTTCTTCATTTTATAAACAGAGATAAAGATGTTATTAAAGTTATAGAAACAGAGTTGTTGGATGATTGAATAAGATCTTTAATGTAAGCTCTCAGTATGGATCCTGGTCCATAATAAAGATCCAGTAGATGTGAATTGTATTTGAAACACATGTTAATATGTCTTCCCATCTCTCTTAGGATGGAAGTCAAGAAATTCTTCTTATGACTGTAGAATTTTTCTTTATTAGTAGGTAAACCTACTTGAGTTCCTATAGCTCAGATCAATATTGTCCAGTGATAAATTGTACTTTAGATAAATCCACATTTGATGCCATTCTCTGGAAACTCTAATATTTTCTCTAAAAGTATCTTAGGGAAAAGAAACTGTCTTTATTAACCTTATATTTTAACCTCTTCTCCTTAGGCCTATACAAGAGGGAAATTTCCAATTGTCCTCCATCCTGAGTTTCTAGGGTAATAGGAAGAAGCATATTTGTATAAACAGTGGTGAATTCATTTTCACTAATAAATGCTCCAGACACAATTAGAAGAAGATGCAATATTTTAAAGGAAAACAGAAAGATGGAATTCTTGTGGTTTTCTTATTTCCTGAATACATGCTGATTTTCTTTAAATACAAATAGATATGGTCTTGCTACCTATTCCAATGAAGACTCCATGAATTAGATGTGAAGATGTTCTTGGCATTGTCTATCATGGGGCAAGTGCTTTTCAGGTTATATCTCATTTATTTCTTAAAACAGCCCCATGAGATGGTTTTGTATCTTTATTTTTTAGTGAAGGATACTGAGTCCCAGAAATGTAAAGTACCTGGCCAGAAGTCATCTGGCTAATAAGTGACAGAGTAAGAGCTTAAAACTGTCTTTCTTACTAGATACTCTACACTGTTTTCTCAATGCCATATGGATTTCCAACCAAATAGCCTGGTTACATGGATTAAGCATATAGCATGGTTTTTCTTTGATACTTTCTTTCAGATTCCCTTAACTTGCTTTATGTATTAGCTATTTTTTCTCATTGATGAAAAATATTGCTACCAGAATGGTGCATTAGGACTTGCTAATGAAAATGAAACACTATTCATTACTGTTCAATGAAAAAAGGTGGTCTTCCACCCCCAACCCCATTGTCCAATTTACCTTGCTTGTTTCACCATCAAACATTCTATACAAATACTTATTTGGCAGTGTGTATAGGGGAGTGCTTTCATATGGTTGTTAAGGCACCCACATTCCATTCTAGAGTGCTTGAGTTCAATACCCATCTCTGGCTCCGGACTCCAGCTTCCTGCTCATACAGACTATGGGAGGAAGCAGTAACTGCTCAAGTAATTGTATTCCTGCCACCCACGTGGGAGACCTGAATAATGTTCCTGACTTCTGTCTTTGCCACCCAGCTATTGTAGACATTTGGGGAGTGAATCAGCAAATGAGGGTTCTCTCTCTCTCTCACTTTCTCTCTCTCACTCTCATTCTCTCTCTTTCAAATAAAAAAACAAAATACAAAATGCTTATTTAGTGAGGCAATACCTACAATTTCAACACAAATACCATTATTGTTTATTTGTGTTGACAAAATATCTTCTGTAACAACTTTTAAAAATGAGCCAAAGGAGTTTAGAACTTAGAATTTTTAGATTTTTTTTCACTCCTTATGCTGTGGCTAAAAGAAGCTGAATTTTTCCCAAATGCAATGAGGTGGTAAAATTGGATGTTTACAATTACATTGAGACTTACAGAAATAAAGCTTTATAAGATTTTCTACAATCCAAGTCTACTTTCATGACACTGTTATTGAAATTCTCTTGCATCATTTATAAGGCTGTAAATCTAGACTTACCAAAATACCAAGAGCCATTACATTTGAGGCAGAAGCTTTCCATGGGAAACCTTTTGCAATCATATTTGTACTTCAAGGACAGCCTGAGATCCCAAAGTCTTACTCCACTAAATACAAGAACGCTGAATATTATCCTTGTGACACAAACAGTTTGCAGACTTTATTTTTGTTTGTTACTGCTCACCTCTACAAATACAAACCTTGGCCAAATGAAATGTGATTGTTTCAAATTTTCTGCACGAAATGTTTAGACCTTTCTGTTTCCTGGTGAACCCTTCCTAGATTAACCAACAAAGAGAATGAAAGGGGGAAAGGCCTGAAATGCAATGATTTTGAGACTCCATTCTCTGTAGGGATTTTTGTTCTGTAGTTCATAAAAGTTGGCTCACTTGGCTCTTCTTTCACTCAAAGAACTAACTTATTGAACCAAAAGATTAGGCTCACTTTTTTTCCCACTGAGAAACTCATTAGAGGGCTTCTAAATTTGCCTCTCTTGAGAGACTCAGTTTAAATTTTTCTATTAACACAGACACTTCATCAGTCTTGGCCACCTTTTGAACTCATTTAGCTCAAAACTTCCTCAGTTCAAAAGTACACAGGGGCTGATGATTGGAAGTGAACTTTCTTTGCATTTCCCAGGCATTTTTCAGACTTCCCTCTATTTTTTTCACTTTCTTTTATTTTAAAGTATTTTTCGTATTTATTAGATTTTCTTTGCATTGTCCACATCAATGTTGATCAAGTTCAATTAAGATCTAATAGTATGGCAGTGGGCCCTAATGAAACACTGTGCAGAATTCATACCCTTGTGTGAAATGTTGTGACAGAAGAAGAATAGCCTATTATGATATATAAGAATAAGAAGGAGGGGGCTGGTGCTGTGGCGTAGCAGCAGGTAAAGCTACCTCCTGAAGTGCCAGCATCCCATATGGGCAACGGTTCGAGTCCTGCTGCTCCTCTTTCGATCCAACTCTCTGCTATAGCCTGGGAAAGCAGTAGAAGATGCCCCAAGACCTTGGGCCCCTTCACCCATGTGGGAGACCAGGAAGAAGCTCGTGGCTCCCTGCTTTGGATTGGTGCAGCTCTGGCCATTGTGGCTAATTGAGAAGTGAACCAGTGGATGGATGACACCTCTTTCTCTCTTTCTTTCTCTCTCTCTCTTTCTGTCTCTCTCTCCCTCCCTTCCTCCCTCCCTGCCTCTCCTTCTCTTTGTATGTAACTCAGACTTTCAAATAAAATAAAATAAATCTTAAAAAAAAGGAACAAGAAGGAGAATTCTACGAACTCATGATTCCTGGTATTTCTACTGATTGTGAATACTAGAGAGAATGTTTACTGCTTGTTTCTACAGAGATCTCACAAGCAGTTCTCTGAATTCTCTATGATCTGGTCAACCCTTCCTCATTCCCAAGCCCCTGTTATGTGGCTATTCACTATTTTTAATATCAACTTTGGACTCCTGCTATGCAATGCAGGGAACAGCTTAAATACACTGAGAAATTAAAAAAAAAATTACTTGCTTGTTCTTAATTTCCTGTAACACATGAAAAAGATCATACTGGCTTTATCTCCAAAATATAACTGAATTTGATCTTTGTTTAAAGTCACAACTTTTGTTTCCCACCCACCTGCAACAGTAACCAAGCCATCAGCTTTATTTTTGGTTTGGACTACTGAATGTTTCAAATGCCTAAATGGTTTCCCTTTTTTACACAACCAGAATAAGCTTCACAAATGTAAATAAGATCATATCAATCCATTGCTTCAAACTGTCCAATTGCTTCCCATGAAACTTGGAATAGAACCAATTCCCTTATCATGGTGCACATGTCCTTGCATGGTCTGTCTCTTTCCTACCACAATGAGCGTAAGGTCAACCACACTCTTCTTTCTGTGCATCAACCACACTGGTATCCCTTCCCCAGATATGACATGCTTATCAGTGTGGTTCCCTTGTCCTTAACCATTTTAACCATTCTTTCTTCCAGTGCTGGATTGGCAGGATTTTAATAATTCACATTTGCACTTCTTTTTAAAAAAGTTTTTATTTTATTGGAAATGCAGAGGGGGAGTGATAGGGGAGGAGGAAGAGCGAGAGGGCGGTATCTTCCATCTACTGGTTTACTCCATGAATACCTGTGACAGCCACAGCTGTGTCAGGCTGGAGCCAGGAGCCAGGAGCCAGGAATTCTATCTGGGTCTCTCATCTGGATGCAGCTGACCCAAATATTTGATCCAACAACTGATGCTTACTAATGTGCATTAGGAGGAAGCTGGATTTGAATCCAAGGTTGGAATCTGGTGCCTGGCACTCCGATAAGGAATGTGGGCATCCCAGGCTGTGGTTGAACCCACTGAGAAATAACACTTGACCCCAACTCTTCATTTCTTATAGAAATTTTCTTTTTCATGTCTGTTGATTTTTCTTATTGTACTATCCAGTGTATTTTACATATAACACTTATATCTCTCTACTACTTTACTTCCTTGTTTGTTGTCTGCCTTCATGAAATATAAGTTTTTTGGGAGTAAGATATCCTACCTTGGTGACTGCAGTATCTTCAGCCCTGTGAATAGTACCTGAAATGGTGTAAATGCCCAATAAATGTTTGTTGAATTAATGCATAACCAAAGAAAGCTACATACTGAAGGGAAAAGAAAGATGTATGGATTCTCAAGTTCATTGTGAGTTAGCCACAGCAGGAAGATTTGTCTCAAGTGAAACAACTGTCATGAACGTAGGGACATTTAAATAACCCATTCACATGTCATTTTACACACCAAAAGTTTACTGTAGTTTCTTAGCTACTCAGTGAAATTATTCTCACTGGCTAAATGTACAGCACTTTAGAATAAACACACAAAAAATTTTGATGTGTGTATGACAAAAACCACATGTGAAATCTATTTTTAGGGCGACTTGTCATATGATCTTAATTATTATCTCTTCTTATATTAAGGGATAAAAAATGTGTCAAGGCAGTCTCTTGGGTCTTTCCTCTAAGGTTTATTATATAGATTGTAGCTCAATTTGGTGTCCAGGGCTTACTGTGATGTAGAAAACAGTTGATGGTTCTGTGCTTATATATTATTAAAGAAAATCAAATGATAGTGAAGTGGGGGAAGGCCATTGCAGAACTGCTGCTAGTAGTAAGTTAGTAAGGCTGATCCTGAATATTTTTCCCCTTGAAAATTCCAAATGCATCTTCTTTATTTCTGTGCACTAAATATGTGCTGTACAGTTGCTTGAAAGAACATATTTTGCTAACTGGGCATACTGATGGAAACAAAATACTGTTTTTTGAAAGTACTTATTTTGCCATTTAATGATTGTTGGTTAAGAGTGCTATAGATATTTTGCAATTTATAAAGAATTATCACACTTATGAAATTCAGTTTCCACACTTTGAGGAGCCAAGTGACAGTCTATCAATTTTTCAAATTAGGAAAGAAACTGAGTCCCAGAGAGATAAAAAGATTTACAGACCTTCAGCAAGTAAGAACCAGGGTGGGAAATGTAAAATACATATTTGAGTCTTCCTTCTGTTGAAGGAAGTAATATTGTTCAATTATGCTTTGTATGAAATATAGTAGCAGTAAACCTACCATTTCTGTAACACCTAAGATTTAGTTTATTAATACGAAGGAAAACAATGAGTTTTAAAATAATGTAATAGAATAATAGTTGGAAGGAACTATAAAGGAAATGTTATTTAACCTGTAATACAAAACAGAATCATGTTCATTTTTATAACATAATACATGTCTTTAAATTTTTTTAAAGATTTTATTTATTTATTTGAGAGGTAGTTACAGACAGTGAAAGAGATAGACAGAGAGAAACATCTTCCCTCCTCTGGTTCACTCCCCAGATGGCCACAATGACTGGAGCTGCGCTGATCTGAAGCTAGGAGCCAGGTGCTTCCTCCAAGTCTCCCACGCGGGTGCAGGGGCCCAAGGACTTGGGCCATCTTCCATTGCTTTTCCAGGCCATAGCAGAGAGTGGGATTGGAAGAGGGGCAGAGGGGACTGGAACCGGCACCCATCTGGGATGCTGGCACCACAGGAGGAGTATTAACCTACTGGTCCACGGCGCCGGCCCCCCAGAATCATGTTCTACCATACTGCTATGAGATAGTAGCGCTGGATAGTCCGATTCAAGTGTGAGTCATTTCTATCTTCTTTTAAGAATGTCTTTTCTATAGTTTGCAGGATTTTCTCTCTGGAAACTCTATCACCCTAGTCACGTCTGAACTGATTAAAGGCAGCTATTTAGAGAAAGAAATCTGTAGGATGGCCTGGGACAGATATCTAACAATGATTAACTGCATTGGATGGTGACAGGACATCTAATTAGATTTTCTCCTAGGAGGTTTTAAAACAGGTCATAGAGAGAATTATCAGATAGCAGGAATGTCAGAAGTCTAGCACCAGAGAAAGAAACTAGCAAGAAGGCATGAGTCAGGAGAGGCCTCGAAGCATAAGAAGTCGTGAGAAGGAGAAGCCACTTGAAGGAAAGAAATCAGTTGGTTGTCGTGTGGTGTAGGTAAATCAGCTAGATCAGAAAAGGATAAGTGAGGTCACAGGCATGGTCAACGCTGTTGAGTGAACAGAGCAGTTCTTTGATAACCAAAGATGCAATATCAAATTTTGGATATCAATAAATAACATTCCATTTCTTCCTTAAACATAACTATGAGATTTCCAAGAATTTGTTTTTCACAAATCAATTTCCAGAGGGCAATCTAAGAAGTAAAGAAACTGGACAACGCCTCTATTCCTTGGTAACTGATTTTTCATTATCTCATTTTCTTCTGAAACAGCTGTTGAACCATTTTATTTATGGTAAGCCTATTGTTTCTAGTCTAGGACTCTAGAAAACACTGACTAGGTTCACATGATTTATCTTTATGACAACTGTTAATTGCAGAAACATCACTAAGCCTCTAACTTCTAACTGTATATTTTTATCAGCTAAAATATTTCCAAAATCTCTAGTAATATTATGTGTGACAGTTCTCTGAAATTTCAATTTCATTGTTCTTCTCTTTAAATTATCCAATACACTGTTTAAAAGTTCCCTTCAAAGCCACACCTACATCTTCACTGTCCTTGTTGTAAATATTATACTAGTATACTTCAGTGAACGTAGCCTAAGATTGCATTAAGTTGAAGCTTTGTCATCATATTTTGGTTCATGGTACTCCTCCTACCAGGAATTTCACTGGGCATTATTGGCCTGAATTTTGTTCTTGTATAATAAGAATTTTAAAATATCAATGCCACATTTAAATTTACTTTCATCAATTTTAGTCTTGATTTACCTCTATTATTGCTTCTTGCTGTCTCTTCCAACATTATTTTGTGAAACATCCATGTGCTCACAAAGGTAGCAATGGCATGTGTGCATGTATTCACATACACACATATAATACACACACATACACACATATGTGATACACACATACACAAGTTTTTTCATAATGATTTACGTTTGAGAAGTTCTGGGTTTAAGAATGGTTAAGAGGGGGATGAAAAGCACTGTGGCATAGTGGGTACAGCCACCATCTGCACTGCTAGCACTCATATGGCCACTAACTTGAGACCCAGCTGCTTCACTTCCGATCCAGCTTTCTGCTATGGCCCAAGTGTTTGGGCCCTTGCCAGCACAGCGGAGTCCCAGAAGAAGCTCCTGGGTCCTGGCTTTGGATCAGGCCAGCTCCAGCCATTGCAGCCATTTGGGGAGTGAACAAGAGAATGGAAGACCTCTTTCTCTGTCTCTGCATCCCTCTAACTCTGCCCCCCCCAAAAAAAAGGTTAAAAGACTTAACAGCACATGATACTCAGACCCTAATATCTAGAAGAAATAGTAAATGCTGTTTCTTACAATTTTTTTTTTTAACCAAGAAACCCTTTTTAACCTAATAACATTTGCAGGAACACATATACCTTTGTGATGTCAAGTGTATTATGAATCTTTATGAATCATAGCCTCCTAATCCACATGGTGGGATGAATAGTAGAGAAGTGATTATCTGAAGCACCCCTCTCAATGCTTGACCTATAGAAAAAACTCAAACAATGCTTCTTTTTGTTATTCTCTTTTAAGTTTTGTAGTTCTCCATATTTATGATTCTTATGACATACTGTTACATTTAATCATCTAAGTCCACAAAATTGTTCATGTCCTTTTCATTTTTCAATAGAATTATCAGTCTTTTTCTTTTCTATGGTTCTTTACTCTTCACAGTATGCACTTTTATCTAGAATAATTTTAGTCTTCTATTCAAATATCATTTTGAAACTCTACTTTGTCAGCTGGTTTTCATAAAATTCAGTTCAACAGTTGTTTCTCGAGAATTCCTGCCAAGCACGCTGACCTTGGCCTTCTTGCCATACACCATGGATTGTTCCCATTCTCTATCCCTTTTCTTACTCTTGTGAGTTAAATCAATCAGTTTTCAGACTGCCTTTGATGGTCTCAACCCAAACTTTAAATTAGACACGCAGTTCTTGCCTACAGAAATGAACACTGTTTACAATACACTAAAGTTCCAAATGAGAATACCATCTCAAATTCATCCTGGCTGATATTTGAAAAGATTTTTCAAGGTTTCTTTGGTGTCTTTCTATTTTGCCTGTGGTTGAAAGTGAAAGAAGAATTAAAGAAATACATGAAAATGAGACAGATATTAGGGCTGTATCTGCCACTTTTCTGTTTTGGTGGACTCTCTTTAGACAAAGTAACCCTGGCTCTCCTGTGTCTCTCCACCCAGGTGTCTCAAGAATGCCCCAAATGCTTCTCTCAGCTGTGAAGTACTGTGACCCAGAAATGAGTAAGCCAGGGAAGAAAGGGGGCTAATGGCTAGAGGCAATGTGGCCACAATGACACATTTGTTTTAAAATAGCGGTTCTTAATCCTTTGATAATTATTAGGATAATTTTACTTAACTTTCTGATTACCTTTTTTTTTGCTAATAGTGTACAGAAAATTTTACATTAGGAATTCATATGTATCAGTAGAATTCTTGAAATAACTGAGTTATTATTCAGTATTCACTGAGTATTTCTTCCTCTCTGGGGAATCTTCAACCAAGGTGTTGCTGCCCTGCAGACTATTATTGTACACACATTATGCATACACCTGCTAAGTGGTGGTTGCAAGTGATCATGATCCTATTCAAATCTGGATAAGAAATCAGTATTCCTATGCTTTCATGTCTTTACATCTCCTTTAAGACTTCAAAGCAAACTTGTCTCCTCAGTCTTAAAGAAGGAATCAATATTTTACCTTTTCAGTCTTATGAATGACTTTTTTTTTAGGATTTATTTATTTGAAAGGCACTGTGTGTTTGTGTGTGTGTGTGTGTGTAAGAGAGAGAGAGAGATCTTCCATCTGCTGATTTATTTCCCAAATGGCAGAAATACCTGAGGCTGGGCCAGGCGGAAGCTAGGAGCTGGAAACACCATGTGCATCTCCTGTGCGAGTGGCAGGGGCTCACTACCTGGGCCATTTTCTGCTACCTTCTCAGGTGCGTTAGCAAGGAATCGGATTGGAAGTGGAGCAGCCGGACTCCACCCAGTGGTGGGATGCTGGCATTGCAGGCAGTGGCTTAACATGCTGCACCACAGTGATGGAACCAAAGACATTGTTTTGAGAAATATCTGGTGTGTGGTTGAATCATATTGGAAAATTTGGGGGAAGATAACATTTTAGTACTCCTATTTGTTCCTAATTTCCTCTGTAAATTACAGACCTGTTACCTGGTTATTCCCATCTTCTCACAATGACCTCAGTCTTCTTCCACCTGTTCCCAGAAGTATCTCTTGCTGTGACATAATATGGTAATTAATAGCTTAATAAAATACATTTATTTTTATATGACTCAAAAGATTTGTGTTCATGTTATGATACGCCATGTTCCATCTAGGTGATTCTGGCAAGTCTCTCAGTAATTCTTGGCTCAGTCTTCTTATTTGTAAAATGAGGTCATTAGACCAGAATGATTGCTAAGAGGATAACCAGTACTAGACCAAAAGTTAGCTAGTTAAGGGTTGTATATGTATCTGAAGGGGTGGGGATTTCCTTATCATCACAAGTGTGTCTCCTGTTTCTTGGTATAAAGAAGATAGTTTTCGGAGTCTACATCCTCAATCTTGCTTCTTATTAACTATGGCATTCTCCCAGTCAGGGCCCAGCCAGCCAAATAGAACCTGGGGAATTTTTAATGCAGAGGTAAGTTATTTTAGGAATTTGGTCACAAAGGCAATGGAAGAACTGAGGGACCAATAGGGCCTGATGAGTTAACCCAGAGATGAGTAATATCAAGAAGCCATTATCATTGGGAGCCCCAAATCCAGCAGCCAGAGCCATGAGACAGAAGCTGAAACATCATTAGATTTCTTTGTCAGGAACTGAGGCCCACAGGGAATAGAACTTATTCTGGAGATGCTAGACAGAGTCTATGAGGGAAAATACCATGTTTGCTTGTCTTTTTTTTTTTTTCATTCTTGATATTCCAGTGGTCTCTCATTTGAATATTTCAGTTGACACAGAAGTTTAGGAAATACAGTCCCAAGCAATATAGAGCTGAGAAGAGTGAAGCTATGGTTTGAACAAGATTGGACTCTGAACTCATCTGAATATTAAGCCCCAAAGTCATAAGAAAGCTGTATTAAGAAGGTAGGAAAAATCCAATTATGATGATTAGAGTTGGAGCTCCTTGTGAAAAAGCTTTAGGTCACTGGGGTCCTGCTCTCAGAAGACAGTTCTCCCAGAGGGTTGATTATAAAAGCTTGAGTTTGGGCAAGTCATCCTCTCTGCTTCCTGGCTCACTATGTGATCTTTCTGCTGTTGATGTCCTGTCCTTGACGTCTGCCACCTTATCAGATGCTAAGCCAATGGGACCACCCAACTGCAGACTGTGAATCTCCACAACATGAACTGAAGTAAACTATCTTCCTTCATGAGTAGCTTGTCCTAGATTTTTGTTTTAGAAGTGAACATCTGATTTATACAAATAAAGAATGGGTTTAAAGCCAAGTTCAGGACTGTCACAAAGGTAATGAGCAAGGTACCTAAGTAATGAGTGCTTGGGTTCCTTATCTGTAATTTAGAGATACCAACAATGCTTGTTGACAATTGTAGAAATTAAATGATATTATATACAAAATGGTTCTGAACCAATCAAGTTAGGCTGAATAATGTAATAGAGTGCTTTTAGAAGATTAACTCTTACTGTTCAGTGCAGTGGACGCAAAGATACTGTGAAGGAATGAAACACCATTCTACAATATGAAGAAAAGAATAACACAGGTCTAAAATTCATATACCCTGGGCTGCTTCCATTTGCAATAAATAGATGCCAACATACATTACTGGTCAGAAAACTTAGAAACACAGACTTCTGTTTGTAAGCTTCTAGTGGCAGACAGTTGCTCTAAGCCTTGATTTTCTCTAGGTAAAAGCTTATCTTATTGGTGAAAGCTGAAGAGATCACAGTATTTCCCTGAGGCTTAGTCAATCATACATGGGAGAAGGTTATTTGTGGACTGTTCATGCTTATTACATTTCCAGCTGGTGCTATTCCATGGAAAGTACTGTTAGTAAGACCCTCTTGTGCTGGATATTAAAAAATTAGACAAAAGTACCAAGAAAGAAAACACACAGGTGGATCAAAAAACAGAACTGATTAATTTTAATGGTAAATAATATGTCCCAGGAATATTGAAATTTCTTACTCAAGAATGAAGCTTCTGAAAACTTCTTGCATTTTATTTTTGGCTTAGGGCTTTGAGCACTTTCTTATTAGTTATACAAGATTTATGTCTTTCAGACTTTAGAATATCAGCTATCCACAAGAAGAAAACATGGAAGTGGATAACATTTCAGAAGAGGAATGTCACAATGTCCTACCTGATGACTGTGTTGATAAATCTTTGTAGTATCTGTGTTGTGGTGATAGGGAGCAGGGGCAACAAAGAAGGGACTAGAGCAGACATTGTATAATGATACAGAGGCTTAGCATGTATTAGCTATGGAGGAAAATGAATATCCTTGGTATTGTCCTCAGCATCACAGCCTGCTTACAGAGTTCTGACAGATGTTTTGAAATGTCATCTAATTAAAGATTCCATGACTGGTCTCTACATTATCTGAGTTATAACTTCAAAGTTAAGAGTGGAAGTTTGTTTGGAAATTTGTTCTGAAAATTGGCCCGAGAATGTTAATGCTTGGAAGTACTTTGAGAAAAGTTGAGGAAACTCAGTTATATCAAACAAACAGACTTGATATACCTAAATGTGGATTTGACACATTTGAATATTTCATCAGTAATACTATGCACTCAGGACTCTGATAGGTGCTCTAGGATATATGATGGAGGAAATTAATTACCCTTGTCTTAAAGGAGACAGAAGTCAAACATCAAATGTAAATTTATTTTTATTATTTGCTAATGAAGCCTTTAAAGTTTTTGTGTAAAATTCAGGAATAAGCCTAGGCATCTGTACCAAGCAACATTTTTTCAGAGATTTTAGACTTCAAAGAACAAAGACTTCATTGATAATGTCAGTGTCATGTATTTAATAATGTATACCTTGTCAATCTTTCATATATTAACTTCATGATTTTTGACTAAACCTCCCACCAAGGCATGCTAGCTTTATTATTTATTTATTTATTTATTTATTTTAAAGATTTATTTATTTTTTTTGAAAGAGTTACACACAGGGAGGAGAGGCAGAGAGAGAGAAAGGTCCTCCATCCAATGGTTCATTCCCCAATTGGCTGCAACAGCCGGAGCCATGACTATCTGAAGCCAGGAGACAGGAGCCTCCTCTGGGTTTCCCATGAGGGTGCAGGGGCCCAAGGACTTGGGCCATCTTCCACTGCTTTCCCAGGCCATAGCAGAGAGCCGGATTGGAAGTGGAGCTGCTGGGACTAGAACCAGAACCCATATGGGATGCCGGCGCTTCAGGCCAGGGTGTTAACCCACTGTGCCACAGCACCAGCCCCTACCTTTATTATTTAAAACAAATCAAATTCCTTTTCATTTACATTAGTTTATTTGAAAAAGAAATAACTTCAAAAAATTTTGCTTGCCATAATTGAACATAACTGTAAAAATAAGTACAGTTAAACAAATGATTAAATTAGTTCAAGGAAATTCATGTTGCTTGTTGAAGGGAGGACTGTGATCTGCTCTCCCTTTGCTTAAAAGAGAGAATTGCAAAGTGGTAGACAGGTGTGGAAAGAACAGTGATTTTCTTCTTTACATAATTAGAAGGATTAAAAAAGTTAAGATACTTTTCTTACTATATGATTTAATGTTGTTTCATTCATGTCCAGCATCATCTAGAAGCATTATGCTCCCATTTTTGGAATTCGATGTCTTGAGGGTTCCAAGGTCAAGTTCATGTATTTGATTTTTGTATGGCCCTATAAGACTCACAGCTCATTCATCAATCCAATTTCACAGATGAAGAAACAGATGAAAACATCCCCCTGTTAGCAGTCAGTGTGAGATACAGACACAAATCCAGTTTTTGAGGAACAAAAGCTCTTTTCATTACACATTATATCCTTTTTATTATATCATTGTTGTACATCACTGTAATATGTACATTAAACAATTATTATTTCAAACTTTAATTTTTTCAGATTTATTTTTATTTATTTGAAAGGCAGAGCTAGAGAGAGAGACAGAGAAAGATCTGCCATCCATTCCCCAAATGGCTACTATAACTGGTGTAAGACCACCACGAAACACACCAAACACCAGGGTTAGAGGAAAGGTTTATTGTCAGGTGTGGGAAGCCAGACAGACCAGGGGAGATGGTGAGAGAGTAAGAGAGGGTAAGAGAACAAGAGAGAGAGAGAGAGCACCTGTTCAGGAACAGGTCCTGTTAAACCCTTGGCAGGGACAGGTAGGGAAGTAGGAGCAGCAAATCAGGTTCTATTTGCCTCTCAATCAGAAAAATTACTTGTAGCTTAGACAGCACCTTTCTTAGCTCCTCTAATAATGACTCTGTCCTTTGTTCTAGGCCCTGTCTAGTGCACTTGGGCCTCATTCCTTTGTAATCATAACCTCTACTCTACCACCAATGGCTCTATTCCCAACCTGTGTGTACTGATGGTCCTCTTCCCCACTTAATGCTGTATAATTGTTCAGACCTGGTTAAGGCCACTCTTAGGATCATTGGTTACTATCCTCAACCTGTCTTTTATGACCTTGTCTAAATATGATCAGAGTCGGGGAACTTGGAAGGCTTCCATAGCCTTGGCAACTCATGACGACAGCCTAGGATGGTTACTGGCGCCATAAACTAGAGTGTCAATTTGTTGGGTCAACAACAGGAGCCACTGTGCGCTTGCTCCTGATGTGGGATCTCTGTCCTTAATGTACTGTATATTTTGATTTAATGCTATAACTAGTACTCAAACAGTATGTTTCACTTTGTGTTTCTATGTGGGTGCAAACTGTTGAAGTATTTATACTAAATTGATCTTCTGTATATAAAGAGAATTGAAAATGAATCTTGATGTGAATGGAAAGGGAGAGGGAGCGGGAGAGGGGAGGGTTGCGGGTGGGAGGGAAATTATGGGAAGGGGAAGCCATTGTAATCCATAAGCTGTATACTGGAAATTTATATTCATTAAATAAAAGTTAAAAAAAAAAGGAGCAGCAAATCCCACTAGGGTGGGGGTGGAGCTGACACATGTGGCTGGGCCATCTGGTCACCTGATTTCCAGCAATGGCAGTGGGGGCCAGGGCCCAGGATGGTGTCCAGGGCATAGATGGCACCATAATAAGACTGCACCATTTTACTAACAGCCGGGGCTGGGTCAAGTCAAAACTAGGAGCCAATAGCTTCATTTGGGTCTCCCAAGTGAGTCCAGGGACATTCTCTGTTACTTTCCCAGGCACATTAGCAGGGAGCTTTATGGGAAGTGGAGAAGCTGGGACTTGAATCAGTGCCCCAATATGGGATGCTGGCATTGCAGGTGGCAGTTGAACCTGCTTCACCACAACACCGGAACCAAGCTCATTCATTATTAAATATCACTAGAAGTAGGTGAATAGAAATAATCAAGTATTGGCCGGTGCCGTGGCTCAACAGGCTAATCCTCAGCCTTGCAGCGTCGGCATAGCACACCGGGTTCTAGTCCCGGTCAGGGTGCTAGATTCTGTCCCGGTTGCCCCTCTTCCAGGCCAGCTGTCTGCTATGGCCTGGGAGTGCAGTGGAGGATGGCCCAAGTGCTTGGGCCCTGCACCTGCATGGGAGACCAGGAGAAGCACCTGGCTCCTGGCTTTGGATCAGCGCGGTGCGCCAACTGCAGCGCGCCGGCCGCAGTGGCCATTGGAGGGTGAACCAACGGCAAAGGAAGACCTTTCTCTCTGTCTCTCTCTCTCACTATCCACTCTGCCTGTCAAAAAAATAAAATTAAAAAAAAAATTTAAAAAACCTAGATAATGCCACTCTTAGGATCATTGGTTACTATCCTCACCCTGTCTTTTATGACCTTGTCTAAATATGATCAGAGTCGGCAAACTTGGAAGGCTTCCATAGCCTTGGCAACTCATGATGAGAGCCTAGGGTGGTTACTGGCGCCATAAACTAGAGTGTCAATTTGTTGGGTCAACAACAGGAGTCACTGTGCACTTGCTCCTCATGTGGGATCTCTGTCCTTAATGTGCTGTATATTTTGATTTAATGCTATAACTAGTATTCAAACAGTATGTTTCACTTTGTGTTTCTATGTGGGTGCAAACTGTTGAAATCTTTATACTAAATTGATCTTCTGTATATAAAGATAATTGAAAATGAATCTTGATGTGAATGGAAGGGGAGAGGGAGCGGGAGAGGGGAGGGTTGCGGGTGGGAGGTAAGTTATGGGAGGGGGAAGCCATTGTAATCCATAAGCTGTACATTGGAAATTTATATTCATTAAATAAAAGTTTAAAAAAAATACAGGAAATAAATAAATAAATGAAAAAAGGAAAAAAAGAAATAATCAAGTATTTTTAAATTGAGATACAGAAGTAAATTTTTTTGCATTTTATTAATTAGAGAAACAGTCAGACTCTGCTACTGATTTGTTTCAAAAAGGATCTATTGTATCCTTTTGCCTTTGTACCTACAGTAGTAAGTCTATGGAAAGGGAAGAGGTTTGACCTCAGGAGGCAGTGTAGAAAATGTCCTGGAATTAACAATGACATCAGATTAAAAAGCAATGAAAATGAGATTTCCTATCATTGAATAAGATAAGGTGATATAAATGCGGGAAATGAAGATCTCAAATCAGATTTAGAAAGACTGAGATCCAAAATGGGTTACACCTTTTGATACAGCCAAAGATAACCAAGACATGTTCGCTACATTTTTAAAAAAGATTTATTTATTTATTTGAAAGGTAGAGTTACAGAGAAGCAGAGGCAGGGAGAGTGAGAGATGTCTTGTATCTGTTAGTTCATTCTACAGATGGCCACAATGGCCAGAGCTGCACCAATCTGAAGCCAGGAGCCAGGAGCTTCTTCCAGGTCTCCCACGTGGTTGCAGGGGCTCAAGGACTTGGGCCATCCTCCACTGATTTCCCAGGCCATATTGGAGAACTGGATAGGAAGTGGAGCAGCTGGGGCATGAATTGGTGTCCATATGGGATGTCGGCATTGCAGGTGGCGGCTTTACCCGCTAAACCACAGCACCAGCCCCCTTAGCTACATTTAAGAGTAAGATGATCAAAGGAAAGGTCTCAAAGTTCATGGTTCAAGGTGTAAAGTCTATGGCTGATACAGGAGAATAGAAATCTTTAATTCTTATTCTGCTGTGCTTTTTTTGTGAGCAAGACTGACTTCTGCACTAAACTGTGAAGAATAAACATTGATAATGAGGACTAGAAGATGAAGACAGGATAGTATATTATTAGAAAATCCTACTGCTAAAAAGGGGCTCAAATTTGCTTTTATAGGTAAATTAATCCCCAGAAATTGCTATTCTGGGGTGCAACTGAAGATAGCTACAGGTGAAGAAGTTTGGAAGATAAAGAAAAAATGGAAGATAGGAAAATTCAAATGTAGATTTACATTTTAAAAAGAGGGGTATTATATATATACATAAATACATTTTATATAGCATATAAAAATATACATATTCTGCCATTCCAGAATAGTGAGCTTTAAATTAACCCTGGGCAAGGATCCACATGAGTTATTAAACAGATAATTCATAAAAATCTAGAAGGGTATCCAGTGAATGTTCACTAGGATCAATAAAAAAGTTGTATCATCATTTTGTTCTCTATCAGGAAATATTGCTTGTTGAATTATGTATCAAATACAACATAGTTATGTTGGGAGTTCTTTTAGGAAATTTCTGGGGAAATGCTGAAGAACAGTAAATTTATTGCAGTGACCAATACCCAAATGAAAGTTGGTTTGCACTTTAAACAATGGCTGATTTTCAAAAAGATGTCGCCTAAAGAAGAGTTTCTTATTATTACTTCCCAGGATTCTCTCACTCTTAACATTTGGTGCAAGCTGGGTCACCTAATGATGAATTCTCTTGGTTTTTGTTTGTGAGAAAATCTTCATTTTGCCTTTACTTTTGAAGGATACTTTCACCAGGTACTGAATTCTAGGTTGATGGCTTTTTTTTTCTTTTAACACTGAAAACAACTTACTCTACTGTCTCCTTGCTTGTGTGATTTTTTTTTTATTATTATTTTTTGACAGGCAGAGTGGACAGTGAGAGAGAGAGAGACAGAGAGAAAGGTCTTCCTTGGCCGTTGGTTCACCCTCCAATGGCCGCCGCGGTAGGCGCGCTGTGGCCGGCGCACTGCGCTGATCCGATGGCAGGAGCCAGGTGCTTATCCTGGTCTCCCATGGGGTGCAGGACCCAAGCACTTGAGCCATCCTCCACTGCACTCCCTGGCCACAGCAGAGAGCTGGCCTGGAAGAGGGGCAGCCGGGACAGAACCGGCGCCCCGACCAGGACTAGAACCCGGTGTGCCAGCGCCGCAAGGCGGAGGATTAGCCTAGTGAGCCGCGGCGCCGGCTTGCTTGTGTGATTTTTGATAGGAAGTCTGTCCTAAGTCTCATTCTTATTCCTTGTAGGTAAGGTATTTTTCCTCTTTGCCTTTTTTCCTCTTTTTATGCTTGACTTTTTTGCAAATTGAGTATGATTTGACTAAGTGCTTTGTTTTGTTTTGCGTATTTCTCCTGCTTGTATCCTGGATTATGGTTTCTTGTCTGTCACTAATTTTGGAAAGTTCTATGCCATTATTCTTTTGATTGTTTATTCTTTTTCTCCCTCTCTCTCTCCCTCCCTCTCTGTCTCTTCTTCCACCTCCCTCCTATTGGTATTCCAATTGCATGTGTGTTACACCTTTTGAAATTGGCCAACAATTTTAGATGTTCTGGATTTTTTTTTCAGTGTTTTTTCTCTTGCATTTCATTTCTGGGAAACTGTTATTGACCAGTCTTCAAGCTCACTGATTCTCTCCTCAGCTATGTTGAGTCTATAAAAGAGCCCATCAAAAGTGTTGTTCATTTCTTTTCCAATGCTGTTTTCATTTGATCATATAATTTTGATACTTTGAGTTTCTCTCTCTCTGCTTACCTTACTCATCTATTCTTGCTTATTTTCTCCTTTTTTCCTTAAAGCTTTTAGCACATTAATTATAGTTACTATAATATAAATTCCCTGTATGATCAATTCAATACCTATGTAATATCTGAGTCTGACTTCTGGTTATTGCTTTGTGCCTTTGTATTATATGTATGTGTTTGTTTTGTATTTTTAAGGTCGGCATACTTTGTTATTTGTTGAAAGACAGGTGAAGAGTTAAATAGCTAAATAGGACTTTAGTGTCAGGATTTATGTTAATCTATTACATGGGCTATTTTTTAAAAAGATTTATTCATGTATTTGAAAGAGTCACAGAGAGAGAAGGAGAGGCAGAGAGAGAGGTCTTCCATCTGCTAGTTCATTCACCAATTGGCTGCAACGACTGGAGCTGTACTGATCCAAAGCCATTAGAGTCAGGAGCCTCCTCCATGTCTCCCATACGGGTGCAGGGACCCAAGGTTTTGGGCCATCTTCTACTGCTTTCCTGGGCCATAGCAGAGAGCTGGATAGGAAGTGGAGTAGCCGGGACTGGTGCCCATGTGGGATACCGGCACTGGAGCTAGTATCTTTACCCTCTACATCACAGTGCCGACCCCCTACAAGGGCTATTTTTTTGCTATTGGTATAGCTGTTAGAGTTTTCAAATCTTTCTTTGATTTTTTTTTTCTCTCTCTTGACTTTGGCTTCCCTAAGTAATTTTCAGAAGCAATATCTCTCTTGGAGAATTTTCAGCTGTAATTCACTGTTAATACAAGTGACCCCTCTTGCTGTGGTGAGAAGGTACGGGGGAGGGACAGTATTCAATAATTTTATCAAACTGTGGTCTCTGGAGGCTTGTGTCTTTGTTGTCACATTCACAAGTGTTTCTTCAGTGGCACAGCTTTTAAGCTGCCCTGTAGATGAGACAGGAAGACTGGAGGAAGCTGAGAGGAATGCCTTTTCCCTCATCAGAATAAGGCTCAGCAAGGTCTTCCCTCTGGAAAGTCTTTTGCTGAAGTAGACTCCGGGTACTGCAGAGTAAACAATAAGTCTCTTTTCCTATAGGAGGCAGGAAGGGTCCTTCCTCAGGAGTTTACCAGGTGAACCTGGTTACATTTGTGGAGGCAAAGTTCACCAGTGTGCAGGGTTACCCCCTCAAATTTCCCCTCTCAATTAGCATACTCTCAAACTCTAGCATTTTGTCAAGACGTCTATGTTAGTGTTCCTAAGAATATGTAGTTCCAAAAAATTGCCATCAAAAATTGCCATTGACTTTCATTTTCACTTTCAGGATGGAAATGATGACTTCCAACCTTGTCACATATCAGACCTGAAACCAGGAAGTCCCAAATTATTCTCTATTTAACAGCTATAATTTTCAAGCTAGATAAAGGTGTGAAGAACATAGTCAGCCAACCTGATGATAAAATAAACAAAAAGGAATGGCGATTACATAATGTGCCTGAGTCATGATATCAACTCATTGGCATCCATTTAATCAAAGGTATCATAAGAAGGGATGGATTTAAATTTCTGCCCTCAGGCTCAAAACAATTTTTTTCAAGGATAAGAAATATGAGGTTATCCTTAACAATCACATCCATGGAAAAGGTATCTTGAGTCATGTGTCAACAGTGAGGATAAACTTCCAAAATAACTAAAACATTAGTTCACCAAAACAATGACAGAGGTTTAGTAAGAAAAAGATCAAACCTCAAATACAGTGAATTGAACTTCTTTTTTACTGTAGAATTTAAGTCTTTAATGGGCTTGAGTTCATCACAATTTTCCAAAAATATGAAGAACTTGCAGAATTTCCTAAATTTATTTTGCCATGCATCTGTCTTTTGGATTCTCTCTCTGACACTTAATAATAGTGAACACTGGACAAGATGTATAACCTCTGAGAATCCCAGTTTTATCACTTATAGAATACAAGTTATGTATTTCTACTTCAAAATTAAATGCAAATAATGTGTAAAAAATATTGCCATAATGCTGGGCACATGGGACATGCTGAGTGTTACATTTTTTTAATTTATTTTTTGTGGACAGACATTTGCCAGTGACTAAGATGCAACTTGGGGCCTGTATTCCATTTTGGAGTTATGGTTTTTGCCCCTGACTAGTGCATTGCTAGTCCAGCCTCCTGCTAATGGGAACCCTGGGATGCAGAAAGTAATGGCTCTAGTGCTTGGGCCTCTGTCACTCATGGGGGAAACTCAGATAGTGTTCTTGGCTCCGGGATTTGGCCTGGCCTAGCTCTGGCTGTTGTGGGCATTTGGAGAGTAAGATAGTAGAGGGAAGATCGCTCTCTCTCCCCCCTCCCCCATCCCTTTCAAATAAAATGACAATGCATAAATAACATTTTAAAATGTTATAAAAATTTCTGGAGTGGGCACTATTTAACATCCTTATCAATTGGCATGATTTAGTCATTTAGCAATCAAAACGGTAACTTATCTACCAAGAAGGACCGACCCTTGGTTATTGGTCAATTTATGTCAGGTGTGTCTTATGCTGTAACTTCAATGTGGGCATCCAGTGAAGGATTTAGGACCATGCCTTTGTATCAGCTGCACTGAATCGATTTCAGTGTTGCAGTGCAATGTATGTGTGTTTCTGTGTGCTTTCTCCCTTTCACTCCTGCACAAAGGTAAAAGAGAAAATGTTCAGAGAAGAACAGCTCACAGGGTATAAGTACTCAATATTCAGCAAATAGTTATTCCAGAAAGAGGAAAAGTTGGGGGAATGCTGTTCTTCAAATACCTGAAGAATTATCAGGTGACAGAATTGATTTATTGTATATGTTGCCAAGGGTTCAACCAAGACCAAGGAACATGAGAAAACTCTAGGGCAAGGAAATTCAGCTCTGGATTAGGAAAAGTTTTAAGAACTCAGAACACTTCAAAGAATGGCTGCCCCTATATAGTACTGAATTCTCCACTATTTGAAGATGTTCAAAAAGACGATATTCAAATGCCTAGAGTGGGTATTGTAGAGGAGACACAATGAAGGCAATGCCAGTTTCACAGATTCAATTGAAGGTATCTTCATCCTGGGCATCTGTGGTTCTATGACCAAGAGGCAAGAG
Source organism: Lepus europaeus (assembly GCF_033115175.1). NCBI lineage: Eukaryota > Metazoa > Chordata > Mammalia > Lagomorpha > Leporidae > Lepus > Lepus europaeus. The sequence goes on along the minus strand of NC_084827.1, from coordinate 99,424,762 downwards.
TACGCAGTAGTAATCTGTCATTTCCATGAGCTAATTATATACATTATATCAGGTTTATTCCCAGCTGTATCCTTGATAAAATGAGAGCAGGGAACTACATAAATAACAACCAAGATAAACTACTAGTGAATTGAGAACTTTTCACCTTCAAGGGTTACCAACTTAAAGAAAGATAAAGAAAACAGTTCACTGTCGCAGCAAAGTGCAGAGCAACTCAAGCCTGAGGTCATCTTCTTTTTGAAGATTTGTTTAGTGATAATTTTCTTTAATCAGCACACAAACATATCTGACATATGAAATGCAGTTAATTTAGTGAAGTATAATCAAAGGAGCATGAGAAACATTCAGAGACATTACAGAGAAAGAAAGGTGACAGAGGTGGATAAAAAGAGGGAGTTGGGCAGAAAGATGTTCTTGTTTATTTTTGCTGACTCTGTCTCACAACTTCACTTCTGCCTCATAAAACTTCCAACCTCTGCGAAGTTCAGGTTTTTCATCTTTAAGAGGAGATAGCTTGGTACAGTACCTCGTTTATTCATTCTAGGAACATGTATGCAGCGTGTACTTGGTAGCAGGCACTGTGCTAGCTCCCTCTGAGTGATGCAAACATGGGTTGTCAAAGCCCCAGTAAATTCAGTGAGAAGATGTCTGTAGTCCTGGGCTGCCAGGGGTTGCTTTTGAAAAAACCTACATTGTACTATGCTGAAAATGATTTCTTCAATCACAGCAAATGACTGACTGCTTGTGAAAGGATGGTGAACTGGAACCATCATCTATCATATGCATACTATCACCCACCAGTCTGTGAAGAAAGAGCAGGAGGGGTTAGACATGAGAAAGAACACAAATCAATGTTGAATTGCTACCAATTTCCCCTGAAGGACAACTGTGAGTTCTGATGCCTGTCATTCTCTTACTGGGTTTCCTCTTCTCCCTCAGGATTTTCAGTGGAAGAAACAGCAAGTTGCTCCTTAAAATTGGTTACAAAGACCCGCCTTAGGCATGAATTTCATTCTCAAGAATAAAATCTCATGAGAACATAGCCTGAGAGAGACTATCCATTAAATTATGTCTCTTACTGCAGATGGGAAAAAGTAGTCATAACCTTCAGGCTTTCTGGTGCACATTAAAAATTTCCCTTAAAACTGGCCTTTTATAGAGGTTGCCTGTGATTTCATCCCTTTGGTCTTACCAACTGTTGTCTTTTAGAAAGGATGGATTGCTTTCATTATGCAGCAGTGACTAATATGGAAATTAAATAAGTATAAAGATCTTTGGACATGAGACCAGAGTAAAGAACTGTTAACAATATGAACCCAACATTGGGATATCATAAAGGAAAAAGCAGAGACCATCCTAAGTCAGATAAAGTAAAATACACATCCACCACACCCCACCATTCCCCACAACATAATAATAGAGTATGTTACTAGGGTCACTATTAAATAGATAAGTGTTACAGAAAACCTGGTTGGCCCTTTGCTTTGAAGATGTCCCTTTGGGTGGCCAGTGAATTTTGCTATATTTTTAATGAAGCACCGATTTGACCTTAGGAGCATAAACTTCTTAGTTTGATCTTGACTCTGCCCCTTAATATTCCCACAGAAGTGATTTCCCACAGAAGCTTTCTGTACCTCAATTTTCTCCCTTATAAAGTTCTGAAAACAAGAGCATCTGCTTCAAAGAGTTGTGGAGATCAAAGGCTAGCACACAAAAAGCACATAGACAAGTGATTGACACATAGTATGTGCTAGATGAGTGTGGGTTATTATTATTATTATTATTATTGTTATTCCCCAAAGTTCGCTTGCTCCAAGGCTTTGAATTCTTAACTCATATGAATGAAAGTTTCGTCCTTCAGGAGTGTTCCTGCTATTAATTCTTCCTTGTTTGTGTGTGGCTTGGAAGTCATAAAGTATGGTATCACTTATTATAAAGTGTGCCAGGATCACCCTGTTTATAATGCATATTCTCTTCTACTCTGAATATCTGGAGTAGAAACGAATACCAGGAGTCTCGAGGATTTTGAGGTGCACTGGAACTGAGGGCCACTGAGTGAAGCAAACACGGTACTTGATCTTGCTTATGCAACAGGTTAATTTCTTTTCTTTAACTTTTATTTAATGAATATAAATTTCCAGTGTACAGCTTATGGATTACAATGGCTTCCCCCTCCCATAACTTACCTCCCACCCGCAACCCTCCCCTCTCCCGCTCCCTCTCCCCTTCCATTTGCATCAAGATTCATTTTCAATTCTCTTTATATACAGAAGATCAATTAAGTATAAAGATTTCAACAGTTTGCACCCACATAGAAACACAAAGTGAAACATACTGTTTGAGTACTAGTTATAGCATTAAATCAAAATGTACAGCACATTAAGGACAGAGATTCCACATCAGGAGCAAGTGCACAGTGACTCCTGTTGTTGACCCAACAAATTGACACTCTAGTTTATGGCACCAGTAACCATCCTAGGCTGTTGTCATGAATTGCCAAGGCTATGGAAGCCTTCCAAGTTTGCCGACTCTGATCATATTTAGACAAGGTCATAAAAGACAGAGTGAGGATAGTAACCAATGATCCTAAGAGTGGCATTTACCAGGTTTGAACAATTATACAGCATTAAGAGGGAAGAGGACCATCAGTACACACAGGTTGGGAGTAGAGCCATTGGTGGTAGAGTAGAGGTTATGATTACAAAGGAATGAGGCCCAAGTGCACTAGACAGGGCCTAGAACAAAGGACAGAGTCATTATTAGAGGAGCTAAGAAAGGTGCTGTCTAAGCTACAAGTAATTTTTCTGATTGAGAGGCAAATAGAACCTGATAGAAGGGGCTTGATAATAATCTGGTGGGCTTTAGGCCTTGTAAATTCAGAGGCCCAGACCTATCTATCTCTTCCCATGGGGTATATCCTAAGGGAGGTGTGAACCTCCTAGGGGAAGGCACTCTGTTGACTTTCATGACTTGGCTGGCCTGGGAGGAGAGCTGGCCAGGTAAAGGCAGGGGGCATCTCTAACAAGAAATTTACAGTTCTGCCTGCAATGTTGCTGACCCTACTTGACCATCCCCTCAGCTGCAGTGGTCACTTTGGAAGTTGGGCTGAGTGAAGGGCTTTTCAGCTTAGAGCCAATAAGATCTGTGGCTCTGACCTGGGCATCCTTCGACTCCAGGGCAGGTCCATTTCCAGTGATCCAACTCTTGGCAGAGCTGCCAGGGCTCTTCACAAGCTGACTTCTGCTGAAGCCCAGGCTTACCACACTGAAAGCCACTGCAGTGGACTGGCCTGTTGGGTCTCCTTGAGGGCAGATCACTGTACAGATCAGCCATTAATAGGCCTGCCACCCATTGCTTCTGATGCCGAGCTTTCTTTTCCTCCTGGTTTGTGTTAAAGCAGACCAGAGGATGCAAGTCAAGGGAGTGCCCAAGTCCCATCTCTAATCTTCAGTGGCCTGAACTACAAGTCTATAGTCACAGGCATGTTCTGTAGGTAGTTTTTCTAAGGTAGACAATGCCCATGAGGAAAATTATATTCTCACTTTAAAACTTTCTTTCCCTTTGGTCTGAAAGGGAAGTTTTTTGTACTTACTGTATACTTCGCTGATGGCGAAGTGAATCTAGCTATGAGATTATTATTTAAGTTCTAAAACATATATTATACACTAGCTACTGAGCTGTTTGGTAAAGATTTTATTAAATTCTCAAAAGAGGCCTCTGAGGGCAGGTTCTACCATGAACTGTTTTTCAGTTTAGGAATTGTGGTTTCTTCAGTTCCTGAGTTAAATGATTTCCCCAACATCTGGTGGTGAGAGTCACATCAGGGATGGAATTGGGAGATGGAACTGGGCCAGATTGTGGTGTTTTTAAACATGTCACACATTTTGCATTTATTTTAACATAAGCTCCTCCTCTGATGAGGCTTTCTGCTCTGGAAAATCAGTTGGAGAAAATTTATCAACCTCTAATGAGACTGTGTTGGCTAACTGTGAGTCCAAGTCTGCTCAGTAAACAACTAGGAGGATGGAGGAAGGTAAGAAGGCTAGGTGGACCATTTTCTGTGGGGTCATTTGGTCAGGTATGTGTCCTCATTTTCCAACTTAAACTCTGTCTGCCAGTAGATGGCGTGTTTTAAATCCACAGCGCATCCTACAGAGCAGAAAGTCCATTGCTTAGATCCTGAGTCCCTAGTATTTAATTGACACAGATAGAATTTATACAGATTTATACAGGGGCCAAGGACAGGTTCAAACAAATTCAAAGTCACATTCTGAGGCTGGAAACCTCTGGTTATTGCCAACTCAATGCATATTTGCATGACAAACCATGAACCAAGTGCTTTGGTTGTTTATGTAGAAAAGGAAAAATTAATCACACAATGTCTGCCAGAACATTAAAATATACTATTAAATAGCATTGTACTATTATTCAGCTTTCACTAGGTTGTGGACACTGTGCCAGGCGATCGATCATATGTATTATAGCGTGTAATATAATCTTTGTAATTAATTTCTTCCCCTCCACCCTCTGAAAAACAACATGATACCTTAATTCCTAGTGATATTCAAAATAGTTTGAGAGAGGTGATGCTGATGGCAATTTTACTTTCATCTTTGCTTCCCTAGGGGAATTACAAAAATGCTTTCAAACTACCAAAGAGTGTGTCTATACACACTTCAAAATTGTCTTTGTATAGTTTTATCAATACTCACAAAATTTCATTTCTATCCATTTAATACTTATATAGTCTGTGCAAATAAAACTACTATCTTTCCAATTAAAAATCCCACTGTATGTAAAACAGAATTGTCATTGCTTAGCTAAAAGCTCCAGGGTGTCTTGTCCATTGAGAACACTCCCTACATATGCTATACTTAAAATTATAGCCAAGAGAGTGAAATGTCTTTATTTTATGGGAATTTACCTCTTCTTTACCTATATAGTTGTTGTGAAACAGTTTAAATAGAATTCATTGACTTGTTCAAGGGAGAACTATATGTCAAGGTATGGAGTCACCCTGTTACTTCATACTCTCTTAGGGTCAGTTTTTGCAAATCAGAGCACTATGTTGCTTGTAGTGACCATAGGCTGGTGCTCATAAATGAATCTCAATCAAAAACAAGGAGAGTGTGTTACTTGACTGGGTGTGTGTTCTTAGAATGAAAGCCATTATTTGCGATGACAACCTAGAAAAGCTATCATAAAGAGTGTAAATGACAGAAGCCTTCCCCAGGAATTTAGGTAGGAATAGAACTGAAGTCACATTAGAGCTGGACTCCATATCTATGAGAAAGTCTTGGGAGGAGGAATATCTTAGCATCTACCCTGACTCCAACTGAATAAAGGACCCTTCAGTAATCTAACTGCAACTCACCATAGAGGTCGAATCTCAGAGGCTGGCTTGTAAAAATAGTCCTTGCACATATAAATGTGATATGTGAATCCTTTGCCTCCAGAAGACTTTCCTTCTCAAATAACAATATAAATACTAATATTCATGGATCTCCACCATGTAATTGCTGCATGCTACACATTAAATTTCTTTGTCTTCCTGCAAGTTATGTGTCATAATCTATATTCAAAGATGAAGAAATGGGCACAGCAAGGTTATGTGACTTTTAGAAAGCCACAGGGCTAGTAGAGAATTACTAATAATAGTAGTATAACTCTATACCACATTATGCTAAACGATTTCCTTGGATTAATTCACTTATTTTTCACAACACTCCTAAGAAGTGTATTATGTTATTAATATACCTCCAGTAGATGACAGGTCTGAGTCTCCTAATGTGGTAGACATCTGCAACATTTTTGTCTTTTGTTTTGCTTGTTTTTCCTACAGGTTTTCACATTGTTTATGTCTTTGTTTCTACTTGGGTTGGATATTCATCCCATACCTGGCAAATAGAAATATTCTATTCCCTGTAGTTTTTAACAGTTGATTCAGGAAATAATATGCATCCCAAACTAGTCCATCAAAGCCTTCCCAGAAATGTTGGCAGAATTTTTGGGAAAGAATTGCTCTCTGTTTTCCCATCACTAATGATCTTGATAATGTAAGGTTAGAGTTTCCAAAGGACTATTTGCCATGACTAATGAGAAACTGTTTGAGAAAAATACAATATAGAGTAAAGTAGAACAATGGGAGTAATAAGAAAGAATAGAGGTGAGGAGGCAGAGAGAGAACTCCCCCCAAAGCCTGAAAAAGATACATTTCTGTTGATTCTATTTTGGTTGAATCCCTTTTGCTTTCAGCTAATGAAACACTTTATACAAAATACATGGATACCAAGAATGTGACTGGATCTCTAGAGGAAATGAGAAACTGAGAATTCACCCATCCTTAATCAGGAAGCTGACCATCACTGCTGTAAACTGTTCCATTAAATTTTGACTTAGCCTATTTTCTGCTGAAGATTGAATTTTAAGAGACTTGTAGGAAAAATATCAGTGTGCTGGAGAACTTGTGAATTTTTGTAGCTTTTATCAAACTTCCACAAATTTCCGTCACATCAAGGTCTATTGGAGAGCCAAGAGAAAAGAAAATACATCCTTGTTTACAGAGGTCTTTGAGGACAACAGGAAGTAATCCTAACTTACTGAGATTTAAAAATATATATCTTGCAAATGATCAGAAAAGACGAATTTTCTAACCCTAGCTACTCTGTGAAAATAAAGGCAGAGGATCAGGAAGCTCATTGTGTTAGATTCCTATTACTCTGGCTCCTGGCTTCGGATCAGCACGATGTGCCTGCTGCAGCGGCCATTGGAGGGTGAACCAACGGCAAAAAGGAAGACCTTTCTCTCTGTCTCTCTCTCTCACTATCCACTCTGCCTGTCAAAAAAAAAAAAAAAAAAAAAAAAGATTCCTATTACTGATGCAACAAATTTCCACAAATTTTGTGGGTTAAATTTATTCTCATCCGGTTGTGGAGATGAGAAATGTTTAAAATCAAGGTCTTCCCAGAACTATGTTTCATTTGCAGACTTCAAAGGAGAATCCATTTCCTTGTCTTCTTTAGTTCCTAGAGGGTACCCCAAGTTCACGGGCTCATGATCCCTTCCTCATATTCCTGCCTCCAGTGTTTTCCTTTGGGTCATATTTCTTACTCCTCCCTTTAACTTTTATGCTTACCTCGTGTGATTATTTCATTGGATCTAATAAACTAATCCAAAAATAATCTGCTCATCACAAAATCCCTAGCTCAATCACTTCCTCAAAGTCCTTTTTACCATGTAAGTTATTAACTAATAGATTCTGAGGATTAGGATGTCAGAATGTGTGGGTGGTCTTTACTGAGCCTATGACCTGCAGCTAGAAGTGATGGCGGACCTTGAGAGAAACTGGACCCCAAGGTACATGTAAGTATTTGCAAACAAATGCTTTCCTTAGGATCAGGGTTACCAATAACAAGTATTGAAGCCAATTCTGGATTTACCAGTTAAATGAGCTATTAAATTCACAGAGTTTAAGATTCTTTGAAATGAGTTTCTATAATCTTCTACCCAAACAGGTCTGATTTGTACACTTGCCTAAGGTTACAAAGGAGCAGGCTCAGTCCTTCCTCTTGACCACTCTAGGGCTCATGGTGAGAAATTTCATTTGTCCTCTAATTGAAGGAAACTTAATACTCAGCTAATGCTGTACCTCCTTCTCCTATATTTCTGTCTATTTTGGCCACAGAGATCTATATGCGGCTCCGTTCAGGACCACACCCTCCTCTAATTTTCACCAAATACCTACCCTATGTATTGCAGAAGTTTTCTTTAAAGTTTTGTACAACTATTCAGTGGAAGGTCAGGCTCCAGATTCTAGTACCACACAGAAATACAGATTTCCTGGGATATAAGAAAGACTTTGTCAGGGCGCATATTGTGGTGTAGCAAGTAAAGGCTCTGCTTGCAATTTCAGCATCCCTTTTAAGTGCCAGTTTGAGTTTTAGCTTCTTCACTTCTGATGTAGTTTCCTGCTAATGTGCCTGGGAAAGAAATGAAATATGGCACAAGTATTTGGGCCGCTGACACCCGCCTAGGAGTCCCAGGATGCTGCTTCAGTCTGTTTCAGCCACAGCCTGTGCAGCTATTTGTGGAGTGAACCAGCAAATAGAAGATCGCTCTCTCTCTTTCTCTCTCTCTCTAGTGTTTTAAATAAATATATAAGTCTTTTTTTTTTTTAAAAAAAGGCTTTGTCTTTAGAGACATACTAATCACTATTTCCCTTCCAAATGTGAAGAGAAACACAGTACAAATTTAGAGTGTTTTATTGGGATTTTTTATCTCTATGTTTTCTGTTTGTCTCTTTTCCAAGTCCTAAAATCAATATTATTAATTCAAGGTAGCCTGCTTTACCAAAAGAAGTTCTTGAAAGCCTTAAGCTAACCATAAAATGAACCCTACACATAGACTTGCCAAAAATAATTAGCAAAGAATCAAAGTGCACCACAAGAGAAAATCGCTTAACTATAATGAAGATTTAGTCACAAAGAAAAGAATTACAGTAAAAATACAAAAAAGTATCAAAATGGCACTAGTAAGACCTTATCAATCAATAACTACTTTCAATGTCAATGGACTAAATTCTCCAATTAAAAAACATAGAGTGACCCAAAGGATTTAAAAACAGGACCAAATTAAGTTGCTTATAAGATACTCATCATCTACAAGGACACACATGGAGTGAAACTCAAAGGATTGAACAAGATAATCCATGCAAATGGAACCCAAAAGAAAACAGGAACAGCCATACATCTATCATAGGAAACAAATTTTAATTTAAAGTAATAAAAAGGGACCAGGAAGGTGATTATATAATAATAAAGTGTTTAATAGAGCAAGAGGTGTTAATACTTGCAAATATATCTAAATCGAATATTGGGGCACCCAAATATATAAAGCAAATATTAATAGACCAAAGGGTGAGATAGACTCCAACAAAGTGATACTAAGGGACTTTAGTGCACTACTTTTGGAAATGAACAGATCATCTAGACAGAAAATCTACAAATAAACAGAAGAGTGAAATTACACCTGAGATCAGTTGGACCTAGAAGACATCTACAGAACTTTCCACCCAACAACTGCATAATACATATGCTTTTCAGCAAAACATGGAGCATTTTTCCAGGATAGATCACATGACATGTCACAAAACAAATCTCAACAAATTTAAAGAAATAGAAATCATGAAAATATCTTTACTGACCACAATTCAATAACCCGAATCAATAACTAGAAAAATATTGTAAATTACACATGGAAATTAAACAACATCCTTCTGAATAACCAATGAATCAAGGAAGAAATCAACAGGGAAATTAAGACATTTCTTAGAATGACTGAAAATGCAAATATGACATACTAAGCATTCAGGATAGAGCAGAAGCAGTAACAAAAGGAGAGTTTATAAGAATCAATGCCTGCATAAAAAAAAAAAAAACCCAGATTAATACTTTATCCCTTTTAGTATTTTTTTGTCCTACTTAGTGCTGCTATTGGTTGAATTCTGTAATTAACACACAATTATTCTTAGGTGTTTAAATTTAACTGAAAAGTGATCTCTGTTAAATATAAGAGTGGGAATAAGAGAGGGAGGAGATATACAATTTGGGACATGTTCAATCTGACTTGCCCCAAACGGTAGAGTTAGAAACGTGCCAAGGGATTCCAATCCAATCCCATCAAGGTGGCATGTAGCAATGCCTTCTCACTAGTCCAAGTGATCAATTTCAGTTCACAATTGATCATACTGATAGGTCTAAGAGTCAAGACTAGTGTCTGCTAATACTATCTGATAGAATTAAGAAGGAGAGAATGATCCATCATGGGAAGTGGGATACATAGCAGACTCATAGAATGGCGGATGTCCTATATAGCACTCTGGCCTCAGAATTAGCCCTTAAGGCATTCGGATCTGGCTGAAAAGCCCATGAGAGTATTTTAGGCATGGAAAGCCTAGACACTCTGTCAAAAAAAAAAAAAAAAAAAAAAAAAAAAAAAAAAAAAAAAAAAACCTAAATGAAAGATCTCTGTGAGTGAGATCCCAGTGGAAAGAACGGGGCCATCAAGAAGGACGTACCTTTCTCTGAAGGGAGGAGAGAACTTCCACTTTGACTATGACCTTTTCTAAATAATATTGGAGTTGGCGAACTCAAAAGGCTTCCATAGCCTTGGCAACTCATGACTAGAGCCTAGGGAGATTACTGACGCCATAAACAAGAGTGTCAATTTGCTATGTCAACAACAGGAGTCACTGTGCACTTACTGCTCATGTAGGATCTCTGTCCTTAATGTGTTGTCCAATGTGAATTAACGCTATAACTAGTACTCAAACAGTATTTTACACTTTGCGTTTCTGTGTGGGTGCAAACTGTTGAAATCTTTACTTAATATATACTAAATTGATCTTCTGTATATAAAGAGAATTGAAAATGAATCTTGATGTGAATGGAATGGGAGAGGGAGTGGGAGATAGGAGGGGTGGGGTGGGGGAAGTTGCGGGGCGGAAAAGCCATTGTAATCCATAAACTGTACTTTGGAAATTGTATTTGCTAAATAAAAGTTAAAAAAAAAAAACACAAAAGAACAATCCAACAAGATCTCAAATAAACAGCATATCATCACAATTTGAGAAACCAGAAAAAAATTACTTGTAAAATTTTAGAACAAAAGAAATAAAACTCATAGCACAAATAAATTACATAGAGATTAAAAACAATACTGAATTCAATAAAACAGACCTGATTCTTTAAAAAGATAACAAAATTGAAACCCCTGAGATAGACTAACCAAGAAAAAAAACAGTTTCAAAAATAGAATTAGAGATGGAAATGGAGACATTGCTACTGACAACAAGGAATACAAAGGGTTGTTAAAGATAACTATGAAAAAATATGTGGCAACAAAATCCATAAACTCAAAGAAATGGACAAATTCTTGGGCACATACACCGTACTAGATTGAATGATGAGGAAATAGAATACATAACAGACAAGTAACAAGTACTGAGATTGAATCAGCAACAAAAATATCTTCTATCAAAGACATCTAGGAACAAAGGGCTTTGCTGTTGAATTCTAACAAACACTTAAAAAAAAAAAACAGCAATTTTTCTTAAATTATTTCCAAACAGAGAGAGGAAGGGAGTTCTTCCAAATTCATTTTTCGAGACCAGTATTAACTTGATACTAAAACCAGCAAAGGACACAAAAACAACAATAAAAAAGAAACTGCAAGCCAATATCCATCATGAACAGAGATGCAAAAATCCTCAGTGAAATACAGCAAGTCAAATCCAATAGCATATTTAAAAGATCATTCACCATAATCAAGCGGGATTCTTCTCAGTGTTGCAAGGGTGGTTCAGCATACACAAATCAATAAATGTGATATGCCTCATCAACAAAACAAAGGACAAGTTTCAAATTATCATCTCAATAGATGCAGAAAATTCCTGCCTTATAAAAACTGACCAAATCAGGTTTAGAAGGAACATAGTTCAACATAATGAAGGCCATATACAAAAAGACAACAGCTAACATAATTTTGAATTGGAAAAATTTAATGACTTTTTAAAAAAGATTTAGCTTATTTTTCTTGGGAAGTAAAGCTGCAGACAGAAAGAGGGAGAGAGAGAAATGTCTACCATCTGCTGGTTCACCTCGCAGATGGCCTCAATGGCCAGAGCTGATCCAAATCCAGGAGCCAGGAGCCTCTTTGGATCTCCCACATGGATGCAGAGGTCCAAGCAGTTGAGCCATCTGCTACTGCTTTCTCAGGCCTTAGCAGAGAGCTGGATTGGAAGAGGAGCAGCCAGGGTGCACATATGGGATGCTGGAGGCTTAGTCCACTACTCCAAAGTGCCAGCACCAAGTTGAAGACTTCCAAAGACTGGAAACAAGATAAAGATGCCCATCTTCACCACAATTATTCCATAGGGTATTGAAGATTCTTGTTAGAGCAATTAGGCAAAGGAAAGAAATAAAGCACATTCAAATTGGAAAGGAGAAGCTCCATCTGTCACTATTTGCAGATAACATGATCTTATATATAGAAAATCCCAAAGATTCCACAAGAAATCTGTTAAAATTGTTACAACTAATAAAAAATTCATTATACTTGCAGTGTACAAAGTCAATGTATTAATACCCGTAGCATTGTTATACACTAATGGTATATCCACTGAAAAAGAAATCAAGAATGCATTCCCATTTCTAACAGGTTCAAAAAATAAAATACATATAAATAAATATAACTGGAGTTGAAAGATAGTCACAATGAAAACTATAAATCATTGAAGAAATAAATTGAAGAGATAAAAAAAGAAATGGAAAATCATGCCATATCCATAGATTGGAAGAACTTATGTCATCAAAATGTGCATACTATCCAAAGCAATTTACAGATTCAATGCAATTCCCATCAAAATCCCGATAACATTTTTCACACAACTGGAAAGAGCATACTAAAATTTATTTGCAACCACAAAAGACCCTGACTAGCCAAAAGAGATCTTGAAAAGAAATAGAAGATACAAAAAAATGGAAAAATCTTCCATGGTCATGGGTTGGAAGAATCAATATCATCAAAATGTCCATATTATCAAAAGGAATTTACAAAGTCAATGCAGTACCAATCGAAATACCAAAGACATTCTTCTCAGATATAGGAAAAATGATATTGAAATTCATATGGAAATACAAGAGATCCCAAATAGCTAAAGCAATCTTACACAACAAAAACGAAGCCAAAGGCATTGCAATACACCAGATTTCAAGATATACTATAGGGCAGTTATAATAAAAACAACCTGGTACTGGTACAGAAACTGATGGATAGACCAATGGAACAGAATAGAAACACATGAAATCAATCCAAGCATCTACAATCAACGATCTTTGACAAAGGAGCTAAAATCTATTCCTGGAGCAAGAACAATTTCTTCAACAAATGGTGCTAGGAAAACTGTATCACCACATGTAGAAGTATGAAGCAAGACCTTTACCTGACACTTCTCATTAAAATCCACTCAAAATGAATTAATGACCTAAAATGCAGATAAAAACAACAATGAGGTTTCACCTCCTCCCTGTTAGAATGGTTTTCATACAGAAATCAACAAACAACAAATGCTGATCAAGATGTGGGGAAAAAAGATAACCTAATCCACTATTGCTGAGAATGTAAACTAGTAAAGCTACTATGGAAGACAGTGTTCAGAGACCTCAGAGGGCAGAATATAAAAATAGACCTACCATATGACCCAGCCATCCCAATCCTGTGAATATACCCAAGGGAAATGAAATCTGCATATGAAAAACTATCTGTACCCCCATGTTTATCACTACTCAATTCACAATAGCAAAGACATGGAATCAACACGAATGCCTTTCAACTGAAGACTAGATAAAGAAATTATGGGATATGTACACAATGGAATACTACACAGCAGTAAAAAAATAAAAGTCCAGTAATTTACAATTAAATGGTTGAAACTGGAAAACATCATATTTATTGAAATAAGCCAGTCCCAAACTGACAAATTCAATGTTTTTCCTGACCTGTGATAACTAACAGAGTACCTAAAAGCAGCATGTAGAAATGTAAGTGACACTTTGAAAAGCAATGACTTCGAACAGCTCTTCTCTTGACTGTTAAGGAACAGCCTTTTATGAAGCAAAAATCAACAAATAGGATTTCATTAAGTTAAAGAGATTTTTGTATGACAAAGGAAATGATCAAAGAGCCAAGAGAAAACTTACAGAATGGGAGAAAATATTTTCAAGCTACACAACTAATAAGGGGGAAATATCCAGAAAAATATAAGGAACTCAAAATCAATAGCAGCAAAACATATGATCCAATTTAAAAATGTGCCACAGATTTAAACAGACATTTCTCAAAAGAAGACATTCAAATAGCCAATAGGTACATGAAAAAGTGATTAACATCACTAACAATCAGAAAGCTACAAACAGAAACCATAATAAGATATCATGTCGTTCCACTAAGATTGGCTATTATTAAAAAGATAAAAGATAAGAAGCATTGATGAGGATGTGAAGAAAGGAAACTCTTATGCATTGTTGGTGGAAATATAAATTAGTACAGTCAAATCTAAAAAGAGGTTTACCATATGACCCAGTAATCCCCCTCCTGAGTATATGTCCAAGGGAAATGAAATCCATCTATCAGAGACATCTGCACTCCCCTGTGTATTACAGCTCTATTCACAATATCCAGGAAATGGAAGCAAACTCAGTGTTCTTCAACTGGTGAATGGAAAAAGAAAATGTGGTTCATATATACAATAGAATATTACTGAGCAATAAAAAAGATAAAATCTTATTATTTGCAACAACATGGATGGAACTGGAGTTCATTATGTCAAATGAAGTAATCCAAACATGGAGATATATATCACATGATCTTAGTCATATGTGGAGTCTAAAAATAAAAGTATTCTTATAGTAGTTAAAAATAATGAAACTGACACTTTAAGGTTTGATGATTGTTTACAGCTCTGTTTCTATTGTTGAGGAATAGTGGGTTTTTTTCATACTATTTGTTGAACTCTTTATTTAGTGTAGAGTTAATCTTATGAGTACAAAATTAACTGAAAATAGATCTTTGTAAAAAAAAATAAGAATAGAAATAGGCAAGGGAGGATGAAGAAGGGTGAGAGAGTGGGCAAGAGGGAGGGTAAGTTGGAAAGTATCACTGTGTTCCTGAATATGTATGTATAAAATACATGAAATTTGTATACCTTAAATAAAGTTAAAAATTATATAATGTGTGTGTGTGTGTTTGTGTAAAATGGCTGGGGAGGGAAGTGGAGAGGGTTAGATGGGGAATATTGATTGGCAGGTACTAGGCTATAGCTTTATAGGAATAAGAAGTTTTAGGGTTCTATTGCACGATACGGTGAAAATAGATAATATTAATTGATTGTATATTTCTCTCTTAAATAACTACAAGATAAGATTTTTGAATCTTTTCAGTCTAAAGAAATGATAAATGCTTGAAAGGATAAAAATATTCACTCTGGGAATTACACAATGTATACATGTAATGAAACATCACAAGGTGAGCAATAAATATGTGCAACTTTATACATATGGTATATTTTTAAATTAAAATTATTTAAAAATATTTTAGCCTAGAAGTTTATACATATTATGAAAATTATTTTATTATGCATTTTAAATAATGTATAAAAGAATAAATACATTGAAATGTGTACATTAAAAATACAAAATGAATTGACTCTAAGTGGTCAAGAGGAAAAATTATCTTTTACATCTTGTTTTTATCCACTGTGTACTGGGCCTCTCTTAGCCACAACATTAATTTGTGGTTTGGCCTTTCACACATCATTAGAGAACAATGTTTATGATGTTTCTCCAAATATGGCTTCTGGACCTAATGTAGCCAACATTAAGTGTTTATCACTTGACAAAGGGAACGTGGATATTCACATGACCCTTTCATGACCATATTTTGCTACAGACTTGATAGCCCTTACTTTTTTATGCTGTCCTTTACCATTAAGAATAATAAATGATAGAAAGAGCCAAATACTTCAGTGAGCTATGTGAAATGAACAGCTATGATTCATTATGAAGCAGTGTTTAATTAAGAGTCATTAGTGCAGTTCCAGCACATTTTCTAAGTCTTGGTTGACAATTTACCTCCTTCTGGACAAAGTACACTGTATTCTATTTAGAAGATAGATTCATCTTGGTGTTAAATGTGTTTCATTTTGCCATCTTTTTTTTTTTATATAAAAAAGTTATACACCATATACCTAATCTCCATTGTTCTGTAGGGCTACATAAAAAACAAAATTTTATGGAACTGAGCACACTGGGTAGCTGAGGTTGACAGAGCTCTGTATCATTGTTTTATCTTTCTAGATCTGAAAAATTTCTAATGTCATAAAGTCAAAGTACAGCATTTAAAAAAGACAATCTCAAACTAACTAAATGAGTAAATTCTCATAAAATCTAGGATATAGGTAAGAGCTACATGTTGCTATAGGGTAAGAGAAATCCAGGGGTAGGAGGAGAACGAACCTAAAATCCCTAAGCTTTGCTGTGTTCCTGAATTTTGGTACTTGATGGTTTAAAAGGAACAGGGAATAATTGAAGACAGTTCCTTTGAAGCAAATCTAAGTATTTCTACATTTCTATGCCCACTTGCGGGTGTTCAGCTGTTAGTATCACTTCTTGCCTGAAGGGATTTCATAATCTAGTATGTGCCTGTTTGTTTTTAAGCTTTGATCTTAGTTTCCACATGCCCCCGTCTGATGCCATTGACAATTTTTTCGATAGTGGGCTCCCTAGTTGGTTTTCCTGCAGAGGGTGTCATTCAACACTGTCAGCAATTGTTTTCTTGATACTTCCTTGGGACCTCTGCTGCCCATTTACAGCTACAGCCACCTATGCTGCCACAACAGTTAGTTCTGAATCCCTTGGGGCCTGCATTTTGGTGTAACAGGTTGAGCTGCTACCTGTAACACCAGCATCCCATATGGGTGCCGGTTGGAATTCCGGCTGCTCTACTTCCTACCCAGCTCCTTACTAATGCTCCTGGGAAAGCAGTGGAAGATGACCCAAACACTTGGGCTGTTGTAGCTATGTGAGAGACCTGGATGAAACTTCTGGCTCCTGACTTTGTCCTGGCCAAACACTGGCCATTATGGCCATTTGGGGCTGTTGTGGTCATCTGAGGAGTGAACCAGTGGATGGAAGACCTCTTTCTCTCTCTCTTCCTTTCCTTCTCTCTCTGCAACTCTGCCCTTCAAATAAATAAAATAAATATTTTTAAAAAGTCTGAATCCCTGAGGAATACTTGATTCAAAGATACGTGATACGTAGACATGCATATCAGAGATGGCACTTGGCTTCATCAACATTGTGTATACATGTCAGTAGGGTTTCTGGCTGTGTGACCTTGACCAAGTTCTTAAATCTGTGCTTCCTTTTTCTAGTCAGTAAAATGGGAATATTAATAGCACACACCGCACAGGACAGTTCTAAAGGTTAAATGTATTACTATTTGTAACATAATTAGAACAGTGTGTGGCATATAAGTGCTATGAAAAGAAATAAAAAACAAAGAAGCAGTGTGCTGGATACAGACATGCTTGTGATGACAAAGGAGGAAGTCCTAGGATATATCAGAGGTGTCTTCCAAGGTCATGGGAGTAGGGATGATACCACAGTTCCCTGATGTTGATTGTCTCTACTGGGCCAAGCCCTGGGCACACTTTTAAGGGTGAAAAATATACAATTACACTTCAACTTCTATTCTTCCTCTCCTCTTACAGAAAAGGTGTCAAATATATTTGTTTGGAGTAAAATGCATTCATTGATTCAAATACACACACACACATATTCAAATATATACAGTTTTATGAGCACCTACTTAGGCCAAGACAGATGTGAGACCCCATGCAAACATAAAAATGGTTCCTGCCCCCAGCAAGCTTATATTCCAGTTAGTGAATGAGACACTATGTAGACAATTGTGCAATCACAGTTGAAGGGCAATGATAATGGATAACAGGAGTGCCATCTTAATCCAATGGGTCAGAGATGATGTCATAAGGGAGAAGATATTAAAGTATAAGATTTGAGAACTCAGAAGTGCTGACCATATCCAGGACTTGGTTTTGAGGAAGAGACGGGCATTTCAAAGATGAGACAACAAGGGCAAAGACTTGGGAATCATTATGTACCATAAGAGAACACAAAAATATAAAAAGAGTTAATTTGTTCCTTTAAAAAGGAAACGATAGTCAATAGGAAATGCTTTACATAATCAATCTTTGCCGCCAAGGCAGGCTACATTTGTGCTATACGATTGTATCTACATCATGTGTTATCAATATGGAATACAAAGAATAATTCTGATTGTGAGAAGTGAAAAATTTATGGGAAAAATTACTTGAGGGTTTTAAAGTAAGGGTTGAGCATTAGTTGTTATAAATAAACAAATTTAAGAACCTGTTGGCTAAATGAATTGCTCAAAAATTTGAAAGTTTTGGTATTGCTATAAAGTCATTAGTGTTAAGACCCTTCCTTGGTCTCCTGAAAAAAACTGTCAAATCTGCTGCCAGAAGTATTTACAATAAAATTGTCCTGTATACAGGTGGTTTGATAAGCTGTTTTTATTCTTTAATAAATACGAAATGATGCTATTGTCCTTTACAAAATAGCTGAGGTTTTACTTGAACAAAATCTGTTTGGAAATGTTAAGCTGGTTACACAGAACTAATATGCCTCAAGATGGTCATTCTCTCTGGATTAAAGCTGTGGAACAATCGTGGCTCCTGTTACAAGGAAAATTACAATGAGCCATTATGAAAAGGGACAAAAAACTCTGTTCCCAGAGGGGACTGACAAGCTGAAAGTCCCCCTCCACATGCCAGCACAAAAGCCTGATTTCTTCAGATTGTTTGTTTATGTAAATCGAAAGGGTGCCATTAATTCCCCCAACTGAGGCTGCTGACCTACAAAGAAGATAATGATTGGCTGGTTCTTGCTCATGGGCTCCTGAAATCTGACAAATCCTGTTGCATTTGTTCCAAGCTCTGTCTGAACACCTTTACGAAAAGAATCTTCATTTGTGCAAAGTGAAATATTTGGACTGTTAGAGTAGGAGTTGGAACTACTGGACTTGAAGGCAAGAGAAGATAGCTTACCAAAGATCTGTTATTGGACTGAATTGTACATTATGACGGATGTTCCAGCAATATTAAGTCAGGTTGCATGTAATGGGGAAAAACCACCTGAAAATGGCCAACAAGCAATCCCTAAAACCAATGAAGAACCAACTGATGTGAACAGTACTCTGCCATTCTGCAGGGAAGAACCCAGTCTGGAAGATTTACCCCCAGAAGGAAATCAGCAGGAAAGTGGAAAGTCACAAGGGAATGTGCTGCTCAACTGGTCCACCGATGAACATATTCCAAAAGGTAAAGTAGTTCCCTTCTCCTAAATTTGCTTGTTTTGATTTATAAACTCACTTAGGATTTTTTCATGCACTGTTAAGACAAGAATGAGCTGAATATCCCCAAAAGGTAGCCTCTTATTCTACTAGGACTTCACAGCACAAAGAATAAACTCAGGATTTTCAAGGAGAGTTATAGGCATTGTACAATTTTCCTTGTCTCCTGAAGCTCAAGTTGTTTTGGTAGAAGGCAGAATAATAGTACCTACTTTTACAGTGTTGCTGGTTAATTGGTTAGCAACTATTGTTAACAACTATTATTTATTATTGTTGTTGATAGCTCCATTATTAGTTGAACAAAGAGAATTCAGAATTTTAAAATTTCTTCCTAAATATACCTGAGGATGAATTTGTGGTTCCACATTTTGTATAGATATCAAAGGGAGATTATCAACAAACACATTAAATAATTGTTAAGAGGGATCAATAAAAATCTGAATCAAGAGTCAAAAAAGAACTTTTAGTGGTCATAATTAAACTTGAAGAAATTGATCTAGTTGATAATTTGTTACCCCATGAACTATGTATATTTTAAATGTTAAAATACTAACCATACATTTTCCCCCAGAAAACCCAGAAGAGAACCTCTTTATTGTTCATAAGGCTATCACAGACATTTCTCTTCAGGAAACAAGTGCTGATGAAATGACATTCAGAGAAGGTAACAGCAATAATACTTTAGTATACAGAAATTATTTGAATGTGAAAGTCAGTTTTTACATGGAATGCTGCCTGAATCTGGGGTTGAAAAATCAATCAAGGCAATGATTCAAACTCTCAAAGTTGTTACAGGCAGATAACAGAGTCTTGAGTTAGCTGTGGATTGCACCTTGGAAAGCATTGCATACAATTCAAGGTCTGCACTCCTGGACTGGCTGAGCTGATTGGTATGACATCTGTCTCTCAATAAGTTAGTCCACTAAATCAACTTTCCTTTTGATTATGTTTCCAAATCTGTCAGGAATCTTGTAAAATATGAATGTTTAAAAAAAAAAGGCTAATCCTAGGAGAATACTAGTGACATTTAGTTTATAATTTGACTTACTATATAAGAAAATTCTAGGCCACTGCTCTAAGTACAAAATGGTTAACTATTTCTTGTCAAAGAATGCTCCTGAGGTGATTAAGTTAATTTTGATTATGTTCTTCAAGAAAATGGTGATAACAAGAACCTCTTATGAAATTTCAAATAAACTCAATAGATAAATAAACACAAAATCCTTTACATTTTTCTTCTGAGACATCTACATTCAAGTAGTTTCCAAAAAAAAGAACTGGGTAAAGCCTATGAACTCATCATTCCTTTCATCACTTGTAGCCATAAACAATGTATCTCAATTAAAGTCAGCTTGTTAAACTTAACCAGGTTAGCATACTTAGGACCTTAACTATCCAAATATTGAAGACATCATTGATTATAATATTAGTAGATGCCAAGGGAGTCAGGTATGACTGGCAAACCCTTTTCCTGGGTTTGATCCATTTGGCTGGACACCTCTTAAACTGTTTCTATGGACCAACTGTATATATTTAAGGAAAATTATAGCAAGAAATATTAGCCATTGTCAAGCTGATGCAGTACCAGAGATAATTCATAGGACTTGGTTCCCTAACAATGAATGGAATAACTTCTTTGCCCTCACCTTTCTGCTTCTAATGTGCCAGGGCTTCAGAAGCAGGGAGATTCATCTTCTATCTGGAATTCCTTTCATTCTTATCAGAAGATCCACTGCAACAACAGTTTTCTAGGATCATTCATTTTGATCAGATGAAGAATGAAAGCAGTTTGTATTTTTAAACTAGACAGTCTCGGTGGTGATTTTTTCCCTGAATGAATCCTTGGGTGTTTGGTGGGGGATTCATTTGTTTTCCCTCTATGACAGAGGCACAAATTTTATTTCCACAATGACAACCAGTTATAAAACCTTCAATCTCCTAGACTGAAAAATATAAAGATGCTAAATATATTGAAGAAAAACTATAGTTTAAATTCAGAGAATAATTTCATACATGACAATCATATGCTTGACTCATGAATATGAACAAAAAGATCCAATTCTTTGTTCTTGTGGAAAAATGCAAAAAATGAAGCAAAATTTAAAATCACTGCAACATTCTAACGCATATTATAATATATAGAACATTGACTGGAAACAGCTGACAGTAGCTATATGTTTTATTTCTTGTTATGGATAATAATTCATTTTTATATATCTCTTTAAGCTTACAATTTGATCTTAAAACAGGAAAACAGAAAAAGAGGAAAATAAGATTTAAAATCATGGATGAAAATAAACAAGTTGTGGACACCTTTCAGAAAAAAGTAGAGAATTGTGAAAGGAAAGGACAAAGAGGAGGATTACCTCTCACCTCATTTACACACTCTTATGGGCCTATAGGGAGTGGGGAACCCAGATCTGGAAAGCAAGGTAACCAGACAGCATTTCTGAGTAGCATACATTATAAATTGAGGCTTCTCACAAAAGCCCCTTAGGGGTGGAAACTACTTCTTCTTCTTTATAATCAATTCTTAGCATGATCAGTAAATATTGTTGATGGTATACTGATATGATCTAGCTGTGTGAGTGGTCATGACTGCAGTAAGTTAAGCCAGGTAAAAGGAATTGCAGGATACCAAAGAACTTGAACAAATTAATTGTCATTAGAAACATGCCTAAAACTACAAACTTATCTAGCATTATGTGGTTATGACCTCACTATGATTTTTAAATCTTGGCTCAAGAAATCAATGGCAGATTGTTATCAGATCATTTTGGACTTGATGCCTAGGTTAGACCAGGGCATGATTCTTGAAAATCTAAGGGCCTCCACTCCTCCTTTTCTACATGGCTGTTTTAAGTCAACTCACATGTCAAGTAGAAATTGTGCTATTCTAATGACTGTGACAAGACATGGGCTGTCAGTGTTTTTACTTTTGAAAGATAACTTTTTTCCCTTGAGGTATTTGTCTAACTTTCCTTGAAGGATATGTGTGTGTGTGTGTGTATGGTAGAGAGAGAGAAAGAGAGAGAGAGAGAGAGATCCAAAATTTTACTTTGTATATTCATATATCCAGTTGGTAGACTCTAGAAAAGATGTTTAAGTGTGTTTCAGAAAATTCCATTCTTGCTAAATTCAGTAGTATCCAGCAACACAGTTCCATAGTCAAATAAGTTGTTTCTTGGAGATGTACAACATTCATTGGCTTGAGTAAATTCTGAAGAAGCTTATTTGACTATATTTAATCCAGTGTTTTCCAAACTGATTTTACTGTGTAGCCTGCTTGTAGAAAACTTTCAGTAACCCATAGAATTATATCTCAGCAAACACATGTTGGGAAATGATTGTCCAGAAAATTCATTTAGAGATAACAAAATGACAGCTGGGTATTGTGCTTCCCACAGGACATCAATGGGAGAAGATTCCTCTGAGCAGCAGTAACCAAGAAATAAGTAGACAAGAAAGGATTGTGGAACGACCTTGGGAAGGGAGAGAAGATGTGGATAAGAACAAAGCTTATGAGGCAACTGAAATTGAATGGTTAGGATTTCGGAAGCCCACCCAAGCTGACATGTTGCATTCTAAACATGACCAGGAGCAAGAGGTGTGGGAGGAAGAAATTAATAATGATGATGATGATTGCAATGATGGTGAAGATGAAGTTCGAGTGATAGAATTTAAGAAAAAATATGAAGAGGGTTCTCAATTTAAGGAGGAAGGTGATGTAAATGAGGACACCCCACTGAGCAGTCCTGGTTCCCAACCTGTGACACCCGATGAGCAGCCAACCTTAGGAAAGAAGAGTGATATCTCCCGAAATGCTTACTCAAGATACAATACAATATCCTATCGGAAAATCAGGAAAGGGAACACAAAGCAAAGAATTGATGAGTTTGAGTCTATGATGCATTTATAAACTAACTGGAACTGAGAAATGCTCACACCCACTAAAGCAGAAGCTAATCCTATTGTCCTGAGATGCATCTTTCTACTCCTTATTTGAGTTACCCACATGAAAGATGTGCAAGCTTACTTTCTTTTTCCCTGTAGAATAATATGGAACAACTTAAAATCCAGTCTGCTAACTTCAAATCACAAAGATTTAGATTTGTTCTTGGATATTTGCTTTTTAAAACATCACTAATACAGCATTGTGTGGTAAGCACTAAACAACTAGTCCCCACTAGGGAATCTGGCCTGATTTAGCTTTAAAAGAAGCAATGCTGAGAAAGAGAGTCATCAAATGAAAGAAGGACGGTTGAAATGATTCCTATATTTTTTGCGTGTGTCTTTCTTCTTCTACATCAGGATTATGGAAAGTCCAATATTAAACCTCTTTTACTTTTAAGCATGGTTTTGTAGACTCTGAAAAATCCATTTTCAAAATTATTTACTTTTCCTATTATCCCTCAAAGAAATTGTAAGTGGTTTTCCATGGCACATGCAGAGTGAAGATTCTATAAATCTCCTTTGTAGGTGTTACAGTTCTCTGTACTTTCTCACTAGAGGGAATGAGCAACTGTCTGTCAGGAGAATTTTGTTTGCTAAATGTTGGCTTTATGCTTTCAAACTGAATTCAACCCATTGTGATGTTGATGGAGGGAGGGGGTAGAAGATTGGTGGGCAATAGGCTAAAGAGTTATATTGGATACTTTTTTTTTTTCCTGTGACTTAAAATAACATCTTGTCTAGCGCAGTTAAAGTCATTAAGAATAAAAATGACAGCTTTAGCACAATTTTAAGAAAATGTCCCTCTATTACCACAGTTTCTCTTATTAACAGTATCTCAGAATAATTTTCTCCCCTTATAAACCTGAGACAACGCTAGTCATAACTGTACTAGTTTCTATGAAAATGGAAATAATTATCTTAGAATATTTTCAAAGTGGATTGTGAGTATGTATTTTTAGTGAGAAAGCTCTGATAGTTGTTAGGAATACATAATTTACTGGACCTCAGCCCAAATCAAGATGCTTAAAATTGTGCTTGTGGAGCTTCACTCAAACCAATGTGTCAAATAATGTATTGAATATTTATGAAAAGAGAGTGTCTATATTTATACTCTTTGATAGTTTGTTCCACAATTTTCACTTCTTGCTTCCATATATATTACCCTGAACTTTCTGTTATCACAGATAAAGATATCTTTTAGCGCTTCAAAGAAAAGGACAATACCTTATTGTCTAGATGTAATACAGTCTTCATTGTGCTATTCAATCCTTTGTTTATTTCTGCCTCATTTGGTGAAAAACTCTGGGTTAGTACTTCTTAGAGTATCGCTTATTTATGTGTAACAAATCCCACACACTCTAATGGCAACTTCTTTAATTCTTGCTGATCATGCAATATATTCATGGTATAATACACTATTGTCTAATGTTTACAAGGCTCAATTCTGAATTTAGAATTGAAGTGCTCCTTTTATTCTTTCAAAGGAATGTTTGACCACATGACCATTTCAAGTGCGATTACCCTTAATCTATGGAACCAACATGAGTGTCAATTTGTAGAATAAAGTGAGGGAAAGTAGGATTATTGATAATGTTAGGTAGAAAGTTGATGCATGAGGACAATTTCCTGTTTCATTTATATCTTCTAAGTATTTCCACCTGGACCACCTATTTTCTTTTCTGTTTTACTGCTAACCCCTAGAATGTTCTCTTTACTTGAAAGCACAGTGTTGTGTTCTCTATCATGTAATCTGATATACTCCAACAGAGGTAATGACTTCTTGTGGAACTGAAGTGAGGTGGGAGGTCTATGGCTGTGTGACATGGTCAAGCAACTAGCCCTCATGGGTGACACTGTATAGTAGCCCTAGTTTATTCAGCTTTGTGTTCTCACCAATTAACCAAGCATAAAACATTCTGTAAACAAAACTACTGATGGTTGTGTTTAATTGCTTCAAGTTCATGTTTGAGACAAGGTAGCTGCAAGAGATCACTGAAAGTGTTCTTTTGCACTGGTGTGCATTGCCCTCTACTGCCATTTTACAGAAAGACCACGGAGTTAAGTAGCCTTAAATAACAATCTGGTGATGGGTGTCTGCTTGAATCTTGGTAGCCTAGGAAAGCCAAAGGTCTGGTTCAGATTGCATGGTGAATATTTAACATATTGGAAACACAGATGGGACATGGTTCAGAATATGAATTTGTAACTATACATGAAAGGGTACCTGAGCTTTTGTGTTCAAGATTCAGGGCTGGCAAGAACCCTGGCTAGTGAAGGGAGAGAAAATTGATTTCCTGTGTAAATGTGTCATTTCTTACGTGAATTTTCTTTTCCTTTGTTGTTGGATGAACAGGAATTAATAATACCTCTGCAAATTCAAAATGTGTCTTTCATACAATGTTACATTTGAAGACTCAGAATTTACCAGAATGTATCAACTATCTATTAACACTTTAAATAAAGCACTGCTGTGTTTCATTTGTTCTCAATGAAAGTTTGTGTCTTTGTTTCTGTTTCAAGACTTCATTTTCTTTAACTGCCTTTTAAAGTTTTGAGAAAGCCCTTGCATATCAACAGCAATTAAGGCTATCAATAAATGCTTTTTCATAAATCACAAAAGATCTTATTTTAATTCATGAATATTATTTATTTCAAAAAGGTCTTAAAATGATTGTATATGAAATTGGATACAGAATTTCTAGTGGAAAATATGTAACATAGATGGAAAATTTCTATAATTTTTAAAGAAGCACATTGTTTTAGTTGTATATTAATGCCAACAACTTGAGAAAACATATAATTATCTTTGTAGTCATCAAGATAATTCATTGCAACTATGTGGACATTTTCATAGTAATTGTTTCTGCATATTTACATGGGGTAGTACTTTTGGCACATTTTCAAGTGGAGAATGGATGTTTACGTTTTTCAAAACAACAGAGAAAACATTTAACATGTAAGTAATAATAGAGAATTATGGAAAAGGATGAAATACAGAGTACCATAAAGAAGAAATGTTTGACCATTTGAGGAAGGCAACCACATTCCTTAAAATATAAACTTTCACTGCACCATAAAAACAAGAGTGCTATAAAAAATGCCAAAGGTTATAATTACCAATATTAAAATATCAGACAGTAACATAACACAATAAAAATGAACATGACAATGTGTGTAGAGTTCATGAAGAAAATGAGATGATTGGGCCATACAACACAAGCAGCATAGCATGGACAGTAATGGGCAGAAGAAATCACCCATATGCATGGCAAACCACAAAACTGAATGATGACATCTAGCATCTAACTACCAGCTCAGGAGAAATGCAGAAATGGATTCTGAAACTACTTTGGACTTTTACCTGGAAATTTAAAATTCTATACTTGATTCTTTATATTTCAATTGGTCAGTGGCAAAAACCAGATACTTTATATGACACACACTAAATTTGTTCCCTTTGCATAAATTTTAAAAAAGGAAAAAAGTCCAATTTCACTCCAAAATCTTTTATATGCCACAGTTTCAATCTTGTTCACCTACAATGGTTTTCAGGTACAATAACAAAATTCACTAATTTGGCAATCTCTTATTTTAAAACCGATTTCCTTTAGCTACTATCATCTTTTGGACAGTTGTTTGAAGAAGAGGAATTGGGGCATATGGACAATGCTAAACTGAGTAATTTGGTTTGGTTTGATTACTCTTTCAAGTCTGGAAAACAGTATCCAGAGTGAAAGTCCAGTTTAGATACTTTTGTTCAGAAGGTCAGTTGTGGACAAAGTCATATATATATATATATATATATATTATATACTACATATAATACATATATAATATATATAATATATATATATATTCCCCTAAAAGAGAGTTCAACATTTTCATTATGTTATAATTCATTGTTTTATTTTTTCCCAATTCAAAAATCAGGCAGAGACACCCACACACATAACATATGTGTAACCACACAGATACTGAAGTTTGCTTCAGAAAGTTTGTGGAGCATTGAATGAAAAGAGAAGCTAATTTTGGTACAAAATTTTTATATCCAGGCATACAATTTTCTTAATACTTGTCTTGCACAATCTTTTTGAATGATCTTTTATTTATAAAAATTAATATTTTTGAGTGGTAAGATAAAGGACTATTCATGATATCAAAATTCTTAATCTCAACATCTAATATAAAGGCTTGATTTATAGAGATAATTACAGTCACTATTCTTAAGCTGACAGTATCTGTCAATAATAAAATAGAAATCTTCTGATTTCAAGTAAATTAATTTTTAATTTGATGGCAACAGGCAAAAATCACCATGAGGAAATCAGCATAGTAGAATTTGCTTTAAGTGATGGCAAACCAGAATTTTCATTAGTGTTTGTGTTTTTTTGCAAAGCAATGTATAAAATTGCAAAGGGAGCCTCATTGGAATAGTAACCATTAGTTGACCAATTAGGTTGAAAATAGAGACATGAAATCCACCAAATTCTACAGATTTACTTCATTCTTTAAGATACAGGCACCATCCACCCCAGGAATACCATCCACTAGACCTCATCAGAGATATATATCATTACACATCACTTATTCAAATCTGTCCATGGAATGGTTCTCTGTCATAAAATAAATGTTTTTATAATAGCATTGGTTAGTGTTTCTTTTCAAGGCATTTTAGCTTTTAGCTATTTTTGAGTAACTCTGACAATGTTGATTAAAAATGACAATCTATGCAATGAGTAGAAATATGGTATATATTTTAAATTGAAGGACTCCAATTTTTTATGTCCTATCTCTGTTCAAATTGAGAGATCTGTCAGCTTTGCTTAAAAGTTGGGGGAATATTCACAGAGAAGAAACTCTCTACATGTTAATTTCCCTGTCTCATGTTCAGTCTAGGAGATGCAAAAGGACAGGTTCCACATGAAGTTAAGGAGATAGATCATAGAAAATCATGTTAGAGTAGCCACTTACACCTACATGTCAGTTGTTTACCAAAGAGAGAAGCCCAGCTTCTGTTTCCTCTCTACTCAACACCCAAGAGAGACCACAGAGATTTGACTCCACCTCATTCCATCATTCATGCCATCAATACTCTGCAGCTAAGGAATTTTGTAACTAAGCCCATCTATATTGGCTGTCCCATTAAAAAAAGGAAAAAGAAGAATTAATGCTGCATGGCAAAGTGGAACAAACTATTTTTTCAAGCCAGATAGAATGGATGCTCCATTTTATGTCTTGATAGTGGAAAGATCAAATGCCTCATCAGTTTATGGGAAGTCAACTTCCTTGTCTGTGTAATGAGGAGAATGAGAGCCACCTTACTGTATTAGGCACATCATGAGACAGAGCACATACAGTGCCCAGCACACAGTGAGTACGCAATGAGAATTAGTTCCTCTTTCTTTTCTCTTCACCCCTTGAAGTGCCTTTTTAAAAATCTAAGATGTTCAGGCTCTCTTCTGAGGTATAATTTCTTGCCTGTGTTCTGAATGTGAAAGTTAAATTAGAAATGTTAGAACAAATAAAGATGGTGCTATCTGGTGTGCCTCAACTCCATTCTCTTGCATAAGAATCCCTGACAATCATTATAAGCCATTCACGAAATCAAGATTGACTGGGAATACTAAATTCTCACCGACTGCTATGTGTACCTTTGCCTTTCTATCATCCCTAAGGCAATGCTAGAATTAAGGAGTTTTAATATCTAAGAGAATGTTTCCAAATGAGTGCAGCAAAGCTAATGATACATTGTGATCGTGGCACATGGTGACTTGCAGCCCTGTGAATGACAGCTGATTGAATGTCAGCAAGCAGAATTGAGCAAATTTGATGCTGGTGACAAAATATGGTTTTACCAACAGCATCTGTGACATCCTACAGGAAAGTAGGGTGAAAGACCTAGGTAACTGCTGAAAAAGAGAAAGGAATTTTGTTGAAAGATGCAGAAGCACTTAGAGGGTTTGGCAAACTCATTTTTGGATCAAACAAATCCTGTTAAATATTCACCAAGGCTACCCTTGTGTTCAAATTGTAGATTTTTTTTTTTTTGAGAAAAAAAAAATAACCTAAGCCAATCCAAAGAAAGCTCTGAAGGCCCAATAGCACAGCCTCTTCTGAACAAATCAGTGCTTATTAGGTCTCTAATATGTCCCATTCAAGAGTTTATCATTAGAAATACCAGAGACCCGGGGCCAGTGCTACGGCAAAGCAGGTAAAGCTGCCGCCAGCAGTGCCACCATCACATATGGGCGCCGATTTGAGACCCAGGCTGCTCCACTTTGAATCCAGCTCTCTGAAATGGCCTAGGAAAGCAATGGAAGATGGCCCAAGTCCTTGGGCCCCTATACCTGCGTGGGAGACCCAGAAGAAGCTCTTGGCTCCTGGCTTCAGATGGCGCAGCTCCAGGTGTTGCGGCCAGCATCAGAGTGAACCATTTGGGGAAAAAAAAAATACCTCTCTCTCTCTCTCTGTCTCTCCTCTCTGTGTGTAATTCTGACTTTCAAATAAATAAATAAACCTTTTAAAAAAAGAAATACCAGAGAACTTCTAGCATTTAACTTTAATCTCAGTCTTCTGAAAACAAAATTTATGGGGTAATGTTCAGAAAAAAATATTGGTAGTAGGTTTCAAAATGAGTGCATATCCTCAGGGTTAGGCTCATGCTGATGACCAACTAGGGATTGGTTCCTTGCATGTTGGAGTAACTGAGCAATTACATGGTAACAACAGCTTAAAACTTTACCCAAAACAAATATATCATGTCTGAAAATAATCCTTTTTTATATCGATAACATAGATTTAAATATAGCTTCATATAATGAGTATGTCAAAGTTAGGAAGAACACACGTTGAATAGACTATATAGTCTTTTGAGAAAAGCATTCAAGTTTCTCAGCTGGTATACCCAAAGGTAAGTGTACCCAAAACATGAATTATCATTTTCTGAGAGGAGTTGATTTTTCTTCCTGAAAACTGCTTTTGGATAACAAGAGTCACTAGACCTGAGGAAAGGCATATCATGTTTTTAGTGGTTTGAAGAATTAGACAGGTACACAAAGTATTCATCTTGGTCAATAATTCAACCGGTTACTGATGTGTTTTTTATTTCATAGGGCTATTTTTAAAAAGAATTATCTCATCATCTACTCTCCAATCTCAGCAGCAATAATCAGTTATTTGAATAAAATATCTTAAGCACATCACAAATGTGCAAAAA
Source organism: Lepus europaeus (assembly GCF_033115175.1). Classification (NCBI taxonomy): domain Eukaryota; kingdom Metazoa; phylum Chordata; class Mammalia; order Lagomorpha; family Leporidae; genus Lepus; species Lepus europaeus. The sequence continues at coordinate 99,394,584 of NC_084827.1, read as the reverse complement.
TGTTTCTTTTTCCCATTCTTAGTTATAGCTCTACTTTTTACTAATTAGTTTGGAATTAAAACTAAATGTGAAATAGGAAGTCAGAACTAAATATGAACAGTTTTACCACCATCTGAACTTAACAGAGGTTAAAAAAATTTTAATATTAGCAAGAATAGAGCTTCCTCCAGAGATTCAGGAAAAGATCCAGGAAAGAGGGTTGTGTGTCTTTCTAGTACCATGCAGGCACATGTGTCTAAGTTCAATGATCTGAGGCAGGACAATGACCCCTATCTGGAGATTTGAATTCTAATCTTGATTCTCTTACTAAGTTGCTTGGGATTTTTAGACAAGTAATTTGTCTTTTGGGCATCAATTTACCATTAATAAAGCAATTGTAAATAACATCCTAAATTCTCAGATTTCTTTGGCATGTCTAAATATTGGTATGCTTAAGATTAGAGGCTCAATTTGGATCAAAGAAATATTGAATTTTCCTCCAAATTTGTCCATGTGTCATTGTGTCAACACTGAGGGATTTGCTGTTTAATTCTTGCTGGTGGTACAAGATCTCCCTTCTCCTTTGGCCAAGTCCAGGGAAATTTTTCCTTGACTCTCTCCCAAAGAGTTGTTTACCTCTTTCTCTTTCCCTTTCATTACATTTCCAACATTTTATTTGTTCTTTTAAATCTGCTAGAGTCCATTTTTTTTGCATACTTCATCATTGTGAATGTTGCTAAATCTAAAGTATATTGTTATTTCCATATCAAAGAAATAATATTTTTCATCACTCTGTTTTGGCTTTAGTAACTTCAACTCCTTCCACTTGTTCCATACTTACAAGGTGTTCTGTGAGTAAATGTTTTGGTTATTATGGTGAGTTGTGTCTCTGCTTCTCCATATTTGCCTTTTTTTAACACTCATGTAAGTCTAGGAAGTTACTTGTATGACAATTTTTTTAAAGTATAGCTTTAAAAGCACAAAATGAGTTAAAACAATGCCCATACCTAGCACTGAATAATATTCGAAGACTCTTCCTTCTGCAAAAAGTTTTACACCTCCTCAGGCTGTGAAAAAGCATTATTTGGTAATCTAGATCAAGGAGGGTCTTTAATAGTTGGTCGATATTATTTCAAACAATCAGGAAAACAAGCATGTAGTCTGGATAGATGTACTCAGGGTGACAGATGTGTTATCTTTCCAAAGTTTGCTTTCTATATAAACTCAAGCCGTTTTGGCTGTATTTTAAAAATGGCAAATCAAAGACCAAGTTCTCATTGATTATACCTACTTGTGGGTCAAAAGAACTGGCTGTTATCAAACACAATCATTGTGAGTATCATTGTGAGCTTCTTCAAGTGGCCTGCCTTCATTCCTGGTTCCCTGCAATCACAGAGGGAGCAACTTGCAGAACCAGTGCCCACACAGGGTGGGAAAGTGGCAATTTAACAGGCCACATTTTGCTGTAGAAGGACTCCAGTCCAATGATGGACTGCTTCCCTGAGTCACCTCTTGTAATTCCAACTCTTCCATTCAAATGCTGCTAAAATTAAAAATTTAAACAACCCTGGAGAAATACAGTCACCAAGTCCATTGCTATTTTCACAGTATCTAACAGAATTATTAGATAAAAGTATTGATTCCTCTTCAGTCTTCAAAATACTTTTCAAATTTCCACTTTTGATGTGGCTTCATTGCATCACAAGCAGCTACATTCAGGGTCTTCTGAGAAAAATTTGCTTCTAAGCATAACAACTGCTGATAGTTTTCAAAAATAATGTGATTCACCTAGTGAGAAAGAGAATCTGAGAATTAACCACAGCCTCCATTTGACAACTGAAAGAATAAATAAATAAAAAAGTGTGCAGCAATCGAAGTTTTTGGTTCCTTAGGAATTCTCCTGAAGTGAATTAATAACATATACATAGCCTTGGGAAAGGATTGTTTGTCTTTGTCTCAAACTAAGTTATCTTGCCTCTTCAAGCTACAAGACTTAATTCTCCAGGAAGGAAAAATGAGTGTTATAATGATATGGCTGGTAACTGTTATTTAAAAGAAAAAAAATTAGGTATCATCTATTATATTTGATGGATTGAGAGCAATAAAGAAAAAAGACATACCATGATAGAAATAATTAGTTAATTTCTTAATTTTGAGAAAGGATACAGTGGACCAGCAGTATTTGGTCAATATTAATAGCTAGACCTCTGGATAAATATACCCTGATTCAGTAGCATTTGCTGATTTCTGTGGGTGTAAATATTCCCACAACAGATGGTTTCAAAGCTACCAATTTGATGTCATTGAATGCAAAGTTGGTAAGATATGCACACAGCTCCTGAATGCAAGTGAGAGCTGGCTCCTGTGTATCCAGGAGAACCCAGGTCTCTGGGAATCACAGGGGATGAGAAAAAGTCTTCTTATATGGAAAGGGGGAGGAAGGCAGAAGCAGACTTGTTCTAAAGAGTAGAGCTTGTGGGTTGCACACTGCTTCTTGCTTTCTCCACATATTAACCTGATAAGCTTTTCTGATAACTAATGATAACCAATTCTAGCCTATAAACCTTATTTTTGGTATTGTTAATTGACTGAAACAAATGATTGAGAGGGGCCGGCGCCATGGCTCACTTGGTTAATCTTCCGCCTGCGGCGCCGGCATCCCATATGGGCACTGGGTTCTAGTCCTGGTTGCCCCTCTTCCAGTCCAGCTCTCTGCTGTGGCCTGGGAGTGCAGTGGAGGATGGCCCAAGTCCTTGGGCCCTGTACCCGCATGGGAGACCAGGAGGAAGGGCCTGGCTCCTGGCTTCGGATAGGCGTAGCTCCGGCAGTAACAGCCATTTGGGGGGGTGAACCAATGGAAGGAAGACTTTTCTCTCTTTCTCTCTCTTTCACTATCTAACTCTATCTGTCAAATAAATAAATAAATAAATAACAATTTTTAAAAAGTTGGGTTCTCTAAGGATTATAATAATAAATCCTTAAAAATGATTGAGAAACAAATATAATGATTGTCATCTAATCATAAGAATCTTCTGACTACTATTTAAAATATCTGATATGAAATAAACTTTGTAGAAGAAAATTTAGCAATTTACCAAAAAAAAAAAAATCTGTTTATCTCTCTGGGTGAGCTTTTACATGGTCTTGACTGTCATCAACACATTTAAAGCTTCCTCACTCAGAAACTGACATTGAGGGTTTTCTCTCCCAGTGGATTGAGAGTTGAATTTGCTTACCAGTTTTGGGTGTAAGGCTGACGCTGATTTATGCAGCCATTTCACCCCTTGGCTTCTACTATCACAACGGTTCAGGGTTAGGACTCCTTTGTCAGGAATGGAGGCTAGGCACAATCCTCCGTGCTTGATAAATCTTAACCAGGTATAATTAAATTGTTGAAGCTACAAGGAAAATGAATAAAGAGAAGGTCACTCCAGGCAGCAAACAAAGGTAGGGACTTTGTCTTACCTTTTTGTTAGCAATAGTTCAGAATATGGGCGCTCAGATCTGGCATGTGAGATCTGGCACTCAGATCTCCCACTTCCCATGGTGATTAGCATAGGCCCTTACTGTATCTGCTCACATTTTTCTCTTTCTCTTTTGTTAAAGATGTATTTTATGTATTTGAAAGTAGAGTCACACACACACACACGCACACGCACACACACACACACACGAGAGAGAGAGAGAGAGAGAGAGAGAGAGAGAGAGAGAGAATCTTCCATCTATTGCTTCACTCTAAAAATGGCTGATCTCCCACATGGGTGCAGGAGCCCAGGGACTTCCTCCATTCTCTGCTGCTTTCCTAGGTCATTAGCACAGAACTGGATCAGAAGTGGAGCATCCCGGACTTGAACCAGTGCCCATATGGGATGCTGGCATTGCAGGTGGCAATTTAACCCTTTAAGCCACAATGTCTGCCCCTTCATTTTTCTTATTTTTAAGAAAGTATTTATCTCAGAGTTGGGGTAATGACTGCAAAATGTTTTACACTAAACCTTCAATAAACGTAATAGAAATCATTTAGTACAATCAGTAAATATGCATGTGGTGTCATTTCAGATGTTCTCAATCCCAGACAACCCTTAGTGCTTACAGTATTAAAATGTTCAAAGTACCAATTGATTTAGGTTCCAACTCAAGAAGGAATTCCAGGAGATCCAAGTTACAGTCTTAAATTTCTTTGGTGGAAATTATTCTGCTTCCTTGCTTAAGACTGTATAGACACTTGGACTCTTAGAGGCTTTGTTTTATTTTAGGAAAGGTTAAACTCTTTCCACGATGATACCTCCAGGAATCATGGTTCACAAGAACTATTCTTGGAGAAATCTGGTTTGGGGAAGTTTCTAGTGTAAATATAAATTCAGGCAATGGAATAATATTTTCAATCCTACAAAATATTTTCTCTAGTTGTTTACAGACTTTGGCTATTACTTTTACATTACTTATTGGCTATTTGGCAAATTTATTCTAAGACTCTGGGTCATAAGAAGTTTGATGTTTTATACTAATGCACAAGTCTATGAAAAAAGTAGACTACTGGTAAAATCTGTCTAAATGCTTTTACTTAATGAAACACTTTTAATCTAATTCAAATTTCATGTAGATTATCAGGTTAAATTGAAATCATTGTACTGCCCCTTGGCACATAAATGATAGTCACTGGAACAGCATTAGCATCACCTGGGAGCTGGTTAAAAATTCTGAATCTCAACCTCACCATAGGTTTATGGAATCAGAATCTGTGTGATAACAATCTCCCCAGGTGATTGGTGTGCCCATGTAAATTTGAGTATCATGGTTGAATGGCATACTGTTAAAAGGTTGTGTGGGTACTAAGAGATGTTAGATATTACCTTGAAAAGGGAATTCTCAATTGCTTTAGCAGTTAGTAACTCAGGAGATGTATTAGGTAGGGTGAGGGAGACAGCTTCAATCCATGGACTTTATTCCTTTTGAGCTTTTTCGCATGAATGCTATAGTCCCTGGCTTTGCATTAAGCCTCATTAATTCTGCTAAAACAAGTTATTTTCCTCTATATTTCTTTGTTTTTCTATTATTCAAACAAATTGCAATAGATGGAAGCTAAAAATGAGCAATATGACAGACAGAGAGAGCGAGAGGGGAGAGAGATGGAGTTATGTGGAATGTACAGGTTGCATAATTCACGTTTGCTCCCTAGCATTCCCTGGAGAGACTCTGTGGTTATCAAGAACAGAGTTTGGATTTTCAGGTGAAATATTGGTTACTCAGGTACAAAAATTTCCTATAAATATAGCCTTGAAGGATGGCATTATTTATTTTTTCAAATAATTAGGATTAATTGTGGTTTTGTTTTATAATTTGTGACATTAGTTTCTCTATGAATTGTTAATAAGTGAAGATCATTTTCTTCAATTTATTGTTTAACACAATCACTTTCCTGTCTCCTCTCTTTCCTAATTAAGAAAGCATTACTTTGGCTTCATGTTTACAATCCATAGCTGAATTTTAGCATTAAAGATGTCTTTTCTTCTAGTAGCTGCTTTGAATTTAGAGGGACAGATGGAATGTGCTTGAAAATGTAAGCAGTATCAGTAAGTCAAAGCAAGGAAGTAAGACTCAGCAAGCCAATGTTATCTTCACAAAATACTTGTCTACCCGAGTGATCTGCAATTTAGGGACATCAATTTCTAGTGGCATGTCAACATTCCTATGAGTCCTATTTGGCACCCAAACCAGATAACTGTTCCCACAGAATAAAGAATTGTGAAGGAACATACATTGGAGAGGGAAATGTGATCACTCAGAGCTCACCTCCAGCACAGTGGAAGGGGTCCCTGTTCTGCTCTCCCTGGTTTTACTCCCTCTCCTAATCATTGTGCTCTGAATTTATGGGAGTCTTACTGCAGAGTTGTCTTCCATGGCTCATGGATTCTATGGTTTCCATCACTATATTAAGATACAAGAGAACAGGGTATGTGTGGGGGGGGGGGAAGGAAAGGGGTTGGAATCAGAGAATAAAATTGTTCCCTAGTTTAAATTATCTACAAATGTGTTCTCTTTATTCATTATTTTACCTTTATATTTTCTACATGTTGTCTTATTATCAATGTAGCAAACATTTACAGAGCACTAGGCATGATATATTTTTCTATACACTTTATGTATGTTACCTAATTCTACCATCACACCAATCCTAACAGTAGGTACTAATATCACTACCATTTACCAAAGGCTAAGGGATTTGTGAAAGTTAACACACTTTTTCAAAATAAGGAGCCAGGACTGGATCCATCCTGATGCTAGTGGGTTGACTTCTCTTTCTACATTTTATTTCTTTAGTCTCTGTCTTTGCGTTTAGTGGTAGAACATTTTATTACTTCCTTGTAAATAGCTAGACACTTAGATATTAACCACAAGTTTTATTGGGCAAAAGTGAATTCCTCAAGTGAGCACTGAATGTGTCACATACTCATCGTCTCAACTACCTGGAGTTAGAAAACCCCAGTTTAGCTTACCTTACTGCTCCCATCACAGTCTGCCAGGATGGCTGTGGTGTTTTCAATGGAAATGCATTTCCCCAAGGCCACATTAATAAGCTAGGAAGCAAAATACAAAACATGAATTAAGGAAAGACATATTGTAGAACAAGACATCCAGACACATTTAGAAAACACAGAATATAAAAGCATAATAAGGTTAAAAGATAGTTAATAGCTCCACATTACTTAGCACTATAGGATTTTATTGGTTGCTAGCTCTAACAGAAACATAATGTAATCTTGCTAAAGTACAGCTTCAATCTGTCAATTTAGGCCTATGATTCAGCCACAGAGCCAACAAACAGAAGCTTTTAATTAACCCTTGCCTGGAATATTAAATAGCAAATGAGCAAAAGGTGGGATAAAAAGTAACTGCTTCTTGTCTCAAGATTATCTAATGCATATATTAAAAGTCAATGCATGGCTGGTGCCGTGGCTCAACAGGCTAATCCTCAGCCTTGTGGCGCCGGCACACCGGGTTCTAGTCCTGGTCAGGGCGCCAGATTCTGTTCCGGTTGCCCCTCTTCCAGGCCAGCTCTCTGCTGTGGCCAGGGAGTGCAGTGGAGGATGGCCCAAGTGCTTGGGCCCTGCACCCCATGGGAGACCAGGAGAAGCACCTGGCTCCTGCCATGGGATCAGCACGGTGCGCCGGCCGCAGCGCGCCAGCTGAGGCGGCCATTGGAGGGTGAACCAATGGCAAAAGGAAGATATTTCTCTCTCTCTCCCTGTCCACTCTGCCTGTCAAAAAAAAAAAAAGTCAATACACATATCTGAAATTTCATCAAATCAAGAATAATGGGCTGTGGTCCCTGCCCGACCCTTGCAAGCTGTTTGACTGCTTAGATTCTGAATCATAGAGAATTGAATCCTTCAAAGAACAGCAGATTCCAGCTGATTCCCTGTCAAGATCTTCCTATTGACTCAAGCAAGCTGCAATTCACAGGCGTCAAGAAAGCTAACATACAGCCAAGCATAAAGGCACTTCTGACAGCCTCCCAGCTCTGTAATGGATTCACAAGGTCAAATATGGAGGTAGCTTTCTATAAGTCACCATTTACTGTAGAAACATGTTGATTCATTTACCCTCTTTGAACCCCTGGACAGAGCTAATGAGATGGCAGGCTAGTAGGGAAATATAGGATTAGCAGATCCCTGGAGGAGCTGTATAGTGTCACATCTATACTCCATATACCAGTAAGGCCTCCTGAACTGGGTGTGTGTGTGTGTTGGGGGTGGAGGTGGTGGTGGTGAGGTTTTTGTTGCCAGGGGTACTATTTGTGCCCCTCCCAGTTCCATGGAGCCTCACACAGAGAAGTGCCTCAGCTGGTGCATCAGTGCAGCAGTGATTGGTGACCATCTTCACATGCATAGTTCAGCTTGCAAGAAAGTAAGGGGCATCTTCAGGGAAGAAAAAATGTAGAAGAAACTAAAAGCTGGAGGGGAAATAGCAAATGTTGTCTTCTCTTAAGGTTGGGAGAAAAACTTGGGCATGGATAAGTCAGACGGTTGGAGTTTTGGCTTCCACATAAAAATGGAAAGCTAAAGAGTTAGACTTTTGATGGAGAGTGCACTAGGAAAAATGATTTATTCATTAACACATGGAGCCAACAGGGAAGCTAGGTTTTCCCTGGGATTCTGAACCCCTACACTGACTTTCATTTGGGTTTGAGGTAAAATTTTAACACTTGTGTGGCAACCTTTAACAACCTTCAGAGAATAGAAACAAGTATTAAAAATTGTACCAGATTGGGGCAGGCATTTAGCTTAGAAGTCGACATTGGTTAGTATGTCCACATCCGACTGAGAATGTTTGGGTTAGATTCCTGACTCTGGCTCCTGACTCAAGCTTCCTGCTAATGCAGATCCTGGAAAGCAACAGTGATGGTTCAAGGGTATTTGGGTTTCTGTCATCCACACGAGATCCTGGCTCCTGGCTTCAGCCTCATCCCAGTTCTGGCTATTGTTGGCATTCAGGAAGTGAATCTTTCTCCTGCTCCCTCTGCCTCTCAAATAAGTAAAATAAGATTAAATAAAACAGTATTAGGATGAGAACTTCCAAGGTTTGTGGCACTGAACAGCAAAAAGCAGTCCTAGAAGGATAAACTCCAACAACATTCCTCCATGAAAGCTCCATTTGCGATTTAAAATAGCAAACAGGAGAGGGGTCCATCCACTGTCAACTACTAGGTGTAGTTACAAAGCAGACACAGATTTAATGACTGTGAACTTCAGGGAAGGGAGCAGAAATGCATAAAATGAAATAATCCTTGAATATAAAGGGAGCTGTGCCCAGTTGTTCTTTAGATCTTAGCAGCAATGTGTTTAGCTCCTGTGTTTGTGGATTACGCAGAATCCATCTTTAAACAAATTTGGAAAGGTTGTGTCTCAACACAGCTGAAAAGGTTGTTCTAACCAGGATTCACCAGGATCCTCGGGATGCTAATGCTCAGCTTGCTGCTCAGAGTGTATGTGTTTCTCAAATCTACATGACCATGGAACCCAGTGGCAGCATCAGTAACGTTGCTCAGCACAGGGTATGGGAACACTCAGTTTCATGGACTTCTTTGTGTTTTTTTTCCCCACAATTCAATTTCTTCCTCCAAGCATTGGAAGGAAACAAAGAACTTTCTGTTCCTTTTGTCTCCCTCCTCCAGTTCATCTCAATAACTTTTCCCTTCCTTCTTATCAGAAATTACTGGAGATGCCCCTTTCCTTCATATAAAAACATATTATGAAATTGAAATGCTAAGAAATTGTTAGTCTTCACTTAATTCTTACTTTTTTTTTTTTTTTTGGACAGGCAGTTAGACAGTGAGAAAGAGAGAGACGGAGAGAAAGGTCTTCCTTTTCCGTTGGTTCACTCCCCAAATGGCTGCTACGGCCGGCGCGCTGCTCCAATTCGAAGTCAGGGACCAGGTGCTTCCTCCTGGTCTCCCATGCAGGTGCAGGGCAAGCACTAGGACCATCCTCCACTGCACTCCCGGAGCAGAGAGCTGGACTGGAAGAGGAGCAACCAGGACAGGATTCGGTGCCCCAACCGGTACTAGAACCTGGGGTGCCGGCGCCGCAGGTGGAACATTAGCCAAGTGAGCCATGGCGCAGGCCTAATTCTTACTGTTTTAAAGCATTTTATTTTAAGGAATTATGTCCAGGGGCTGGCATTTTGGCAAAGGAAGTTAAGCCACCTCCTATGACGCTGGCATCCCATATGGGCCCTGGTTCAAATCCTGGCTGCTCCACTTCTGATCCAGCTCCTGGCTAATGTGCTTTGGGAAGCAGTGGAGGATAGCCCAAATATTTGGGCACCTGCACCCACATGGGAGACCCAGAAGAAGCTCCTGCCTCCTGGCTTCGGACCAGCCCAGCTCCAGCCATTGTGGTCATCGGGGGAGTGAACCAGCAATGGAACACCTCTCTCTTTCTTTGCCTCTTTCTGTTCATCTGCCTTTCAAATAACTAAATAAATAACATTTAAAAAATTTTCTGTGTATTTAGCTTGAAAGATGGCAAAACATGAGTAAAGAAGGGGTTGAGTTTATTTTCTTGAAAATATTTGGAATTCTCTGGAGAAAGTCCCAAGATTTTGTAGACTAGAAATAACACTCCATTCTGGTTGTTTCAAAGGGAGTAAATGATAAAATTATTAAAATCTGTCCAAGGAAAGCAATAAACAGTGAGGCAAATAGAAAAGGGAATTTGTTTAAAATCACTTTTTAGGGGCAAACATCTGCTGCAGTGGTTAAGATTCCACTTTGGACACCTGAATACCACATCAGAGTGCCTAGGTTTGAGTCCTAGTTCTGCTTTTGATTCAAACTTCCTGCTCATGTGTACCCTGAGAGGCGGCAGCTGATGATTTAAAGACTTGGGTCCCTCCCACCAACTTGAGAGACGTGGCCTGGGTTCCTGGCTCCTGCCTATGGCTGGTCCTACCACTGCAGGCATCTGGAGAATGAACCAGTGACTGTAAGTTTTCTCTCTCCTTATCTGTCTCTCTATATCTGTCTCTCTTCTTCTGCTGTTTAGATAAATACAAAATTTAAAAAAATATTTTAAAAAGTATTTGCTGTAGTTCGGGCATCAGCAGAAGACTATTTCTTCAAAAATGCTGGTCAAAAATTTTGTGGGAGCTTAACATACAAGTTTAAAAACTAGTTTTTAGTGCCCTCTGGTGGTTACAGTTTAGTAATACACTCACTGAGATTCTGCACTGTTAGGGTAAGAAAAAATTACTATGGCAAGAGCTTCATTTTTTCCCTCCTGCTTGAGGAATGAAAATAAAGACTGAATTTATTTTACAGATATATTTGAGCTGTTACCATTTGAATCATGTATATAAATCAGGGTGTTTTTTTCTGATTTATCCTAGATAAAAATATTTGAGACACCTGAAACTGCTGCTATTCTTTTTTAAAAAAAATATATTGGTGTTTTATTGATTTTTAGAAGATTTATTTATGTGAAAAGCAGATACAGAGTGAGGGGAGAGAGAGAAAGTTTTTTTTAAAGATTTATTTAATTTATTTGAAAGAGTTACAGAGAGAAGGAGAGGCAGAGAGAGTGAGCGAGAGAAGGAGAGAGAGAGAGAGAGAGAGAGAGAGAGAGAGAGAGAGAGAGAGAGAGAGTCTTCCACCTGCTGGTTCACTCCCCAGATGGCCGCAATGGCCAGAGCTGCGCTGATCCGAAGCCAGGAGCCAGGAGCTTCTTCCAGGCCTCCCACATGGGTGCAGGGGCCCAAGGTCTCAGGCCATCTTCTACTCCTTCCCCAGACTATAGCAGAGAGCTGGACAGGAAGTGGAGCAGCTGGGTCTTGAGCCGGCACCCATATGGGATGCCGGCACTGCAGGCAGTGGCTTAACTGACTACACCACAGCACCGGCCCCTGCTATCTATCTTGATGTATAAACAGGGAAACTTCATAAAAATTATGTTACATAAAAACAGGTTACATAACACTTATTTGTCTGTGGAATTTTATAAAGAAGAATAAACTGCCACACTAGTTTCCTATTTTTCACTCTTCCTGTATTTCTGTAATACAGGGGGGCGAGCTTCACTAAAGTCCATGATCACAAGAGTCTGGCACGGCATGGGGAGTGGTTAGATTGTGTCATCCTGTTTCTAGGGAGAACTGAGAAATGTGGCCCAGAAGAGCAGTTTGCTGTGAATGAGGAAAAAGGAAAATACAAAAGAAAACAAAAGAGCACTGGGAATATTCCTAAGTCAAAATTAAACTAGAAATAAAAGAGGCTAGCAATGAACATGAGCAGGAAGCTTCTGGTGGAGCCTGAATGGACCTTCCTGTGGGATGCATCCTCACATCTTGCCATTCTCTTCAAATGAAGCATCACTCCTGCGAAGGGGCTGACACTGCTGTCCTCCAGGTCTCCTCTGCCCTGTGGACTCAGCTGCATACTCCACCAAATCTCTCTGTGCGCCTTTGGTGCCCTCCCTCATGCCCTGTGACTTTACTTTTTACTGTCTGACAGTTTCTGTTATTTCCATTTCTTCTTTGAATCTTTAGACATTCCTAATGAAATCTTGTCATCCTACTGCTAAACTTCGCTCAGTCATTTCCCATTACACTCAGAAAAAGGGAGGAAGAAAGGAGAGAAAAATTGGAGAGAGAGAGAGGCGGGAAGGAGGGAGAGAGGGAGGGGAGGAAGGAAGGAAGGAAGGAAGGAAGGAAGGAAGGAAGGAAGGAAGGAAGGAAGGAAGGAAGGAAGGAAGGAAGGGGAGAGACAGCCCTTACTGTGTCTACAAGGAGCTGTGCAATCTGATGCCTCCCTTGCCACCTTCACCTGCTGCTGTTCCCCTCTGTCACACCCTGACAGCAGTATCCATCTTCTTCCCAGTTCCTGAGTGCCTCCCACCAGTGCTGTTCTGCAGGAGTTGCATCCTCTGCCCAGTATTCCCTTCTCTAGAGCTTGCCTGACCCGTTTGGGGTTTCAAGGTCCCCTTTTTAGAGAGGCTCTCCTAAGTGCTCCCGTGTGGAAGCACTCCCCACTGTGGCCTTGTTTCACTTGGCACTTGAACTCACCACACCACCAGCTCTCACAAGGGGAGCTTTCAAGTCGGGAAAGACATTCTCCAAATACCACTTGAAACTTTTGCATTTCAGTTTCTTCCGAAGTTCCCTTTGCTGGGTGAGGTTGCCGACGTCCAACCCTTGCTCTATGAGGTGGTCGCCGTGGCCGTAGAAGAGCTCCTTGTACTCATCCAGCCAGACCTCGGCAACTCGCACCAAGTTCCTCTCCACGGTCTTCATCCGGTCTTTGGGGAAGGAATACGGGTTGTCGTTTCTGAAGATGTGGCCCACACGAGAACAGGGAATGATCTCAATTTCACCACCGCACATCCACACCTGGAACGATTGGATGTTAAGCATCAGTTTGCACATGATTCTGTGTAACTCCTAAGCAAGGAACAATGACATGAAACCACCTGGTAGCTGCTTCTCCCTGCTTGAAGTCGTACTCTGAAATTCTGAAACACTCTTGTAGAAAACGGAATCCAGCAACGTTATTTAATGCTATATATCTCTGGGGTCCATTTTTGGATAAATGAAATGTAATTTTCCTTTCCTATCATGAAATGTCTTGGATATTTTACTTCTACAGAAATGTTCCCAGCATTCCAACATCTAAAATCTATGAAATGGGTTAATGTTTTGTTCATATCAGGGAAAGGAGTACAAATACTCATTTTTCACTTTTTGCTGCTCTCACCCTGGGGAGACCCTTGGGGCTGTGGTGTCCTCCAGAGTACCAGTGGGCTTGTGGCTGGCCTGCCTTACAGTCCTCCTATATATCTTGTTTGTATTCTCCAAGATGATCCAGCACTGAGTGGTTCCATTGCTTTGAATAAGTAGAGATGTGTTTCAGAGATGTTATTTTGTATGGAGTTGGAAACACACACACTTACACTGAATGGAGGACAGCCGTTCCTCCATGTAGGTGCAGAAGTGGTGCAGTAGCTTTTTAGGAAACTCTAATGAATTGAATAGCAATGATTCTTCAAGTCCTATCTGGAATATAAAGAAACTAATCTAGAGGTCCTAAAATTTCTGTGAAACTTCTTCATGCTAGTGGCATATTTTGTTGTTGTAGTAAAGTGAAGCCATTTAAAACTGATGAGCTCTTAATTATACAGAAGACTCGAGAAACACTTGGTCATACCTTGAATGACAGCTCCATATTTTCCCCACCCCAGACATCAAGGCCAGGGTCATATGTTCCAAGTTCAAAAAAATAATTCTTGTCAATAGAAAATAATCCACCTGCCATGACAGGACACCTACAAAAACAAGAGTTTGTTTATTAACCATGCATCTCATGGGAGCTCAACATTTCTAGTTGTTCATGTGAATATTTGAGTGGGAGTTGGGAAGCATTTCAATGACAGCTTCTGGGGCAGGGTTGAGGGGTGGTAGGATAGAAACAGCACTGAACTGGTGAGTTCTATGGCTCAGGCTGAAAGAAATTGATAGAGGGGTCAGTACTGTGGCCGCAGGTAAGGCCGCAGCCTACAGTGCCAGCATCCCATATGGGTGCCAGTTCAAGTCCTGGATACTCCACTTCTGATACAGCTCTCTGCTATTGCCTGGGGAAACAGTAGAAGATGCCTAAGTCCTTGGGCCCCTGCACCTGTGTTGGAAGACCTGGAGGAAGCTCCTGGCTCCTGGCTTCAGATCGGCGTAGCTCCAGCCATTGCTGCCAATTAGGGAATGAACCAGCACATGGAAGACCTTTTTCTCTCTCTGTCTCTCTTTCTCTCTGTGTAACTCTGACTTTCAAATGAATAAATAAATCTTTAAGAAAGAAAAAAAAAGATATTGATTGGAATGAGGGATGCATAGAGTGCAACTGACCATTTTTAAATGAGTTTTTTTTGGGGGGTGGGTGACGTTTGCTTCAATGGTTAAGATGCTGTATTCCACATCAGAATCCCAGCTGTATTTTCAGTTCCAGCTTCCTTCCCTGGAAAGCAGCAGGTGATGCCTCAAGTACTTTAGGTTTCTGCTACCCAAGTGGGTGACCTGAACTAATTTCTAGGTTTCTGGCTTCAGCCTGGCCTAGCCTTGGCTGTTGTAAGTATTTGACAATTAAACCAACAGAAAGATCTCTCTTCTTCCTCATTCTCTCTCTCTCTCTTTCTGCCTTTCAAATATATATAAATAATATTTTTAAGAAAAAATGAGTTTTAGTAGCGAGGAACTAATTTATCAGGAAACCTTTATTTGCTTTGGCAATCTGTTAGCTAGATTTGTAATCCTTGATGTGTTAGCTCTTTTGTGAATTCATTTCCACACTTTTACAAAAAGACCCATGACTGCTTCCCAGACTTAAGTTTCAAATACTTACCTTATTATATCTGTTTCTTTAATTTTGTTCTTTGCAACGACATCTGGAGGAATTGTTTTCCAACCAAAGTTCATGGGCCACAAAAAGATGCCTCTTTGAAAGTTGTCCACTGTCATGTAACTAATCCAGGAAAGGAAACAAAGTGTTACCGGAGAGTACACATATTTTTGTAAGACCTCATCAACTTGGCTCCACTTATTCCACTTATTCCAATGCATGAAGGAAGTTCTTTTTCAGAAGATTTTAAATCATCTCCTTTATATAACAGTTCAAAAAAATTTATAAGAACAGCTGGCATTTAATGACCAATTGGTTGAATTGCTTCCTTTAACATACTCATCTTTTAATATGAAGCTATTTCAAAAATTTTGTGGAAAAATGGAATTTAAAGATTTGCTGATTTTGGTATAAAACCTTTTTGAAATCCATGCATTGTGTATTTTATAACGTGCATTTTCCATGAACTTTTTGAACACCTCTCATAATGTTCTGGCTAGTTTTGAGGAAACTACAACATAGAAGCACACAGATGTTTCTCACAAAATAAACCTAAACTTTAGAAAATAGGCATTTTAGGGGTTAGTTGAATATAAAGTGGAAAGAAGCAAGCAATCAATGGTCATTGCAATTTATTGACATGTATGGCTAAGAATTTGTGAAGACCAAATATGTTATTGAACTAATGGGTTCTGATTCCAAGATATTTATCATGCATTTCCATTTATTTAAATGAATAAACTATATATTTTGAACATATTAGGAATGTGTCTAGCACTTGGTGCTATTGTGATTGCAGTCTTAGCAGTATCTTACGGAATGTGGCAATCTTACCTCATGTCTTTGTCATTGATGACTTCAATTACTGGACAGGCCACTTTCTTTCTACTTAAATAAACCCTTTCCAGAAGTGGTTCCAACCACCCAACATTGCATTCCACATGAGAATCCAAGAATGTCAGCACATCGCCTGAGGAGCCAAAAGGGAACAAAAATCACCTGAAAATATGCTTGATTGGGTGTACACACTGCATGTTGAACTGTGTTGAGGATTGCTGCAGAAAGGTGGTTGTAAAAGAAGTAGCCTTTTCTTCTTACCAAATGCGTGGTCCCTGTAATTTCATTCTATAATAATATGGAAGGGATGCTGTTCCTAGGCTCTTGTGTGGTAAGCATCATTTATGTTTGGAAAAGCAGGACAGCAAAGGGAATATTTAGCATTAAAAGCAGTTGCTGCAGTCCCTTCTAAGGAAGGTGGATCCCATTAACTCTGGAGATAAGGGGATGAGGGACTTTGTTTTTCAGAAGACCAGAGAGACAATGAGACTACAGTTTGGCCTTAGTGACAATGAAGAGACAAAATTGTTACACATAATAGGGGTGAAAAGAGAGTGGAGGAACCTTTAAGAATAGGAGATAGTGTTAAGGGAAAATGTCACAGGACAGGGTTGAGAGGGATAGGGTGTTAATTGTTGAGTTTGGAAAGTTCTTGGCATTTCTGTGCAAGAGGAAGAGGCCTAGAGCTAGGTTGCAAAATACTGTGGATGTATTGCAAACTACCAAACAGTCCACTTAAAAAATGATAAGGAAATAAATTTTATGTTATGTTATTATAAGCAATTCTTTTTTGTTACTTATTTACTTGACTGGCAGAGAGACAGAGACAGACAGAACAAGACCCCATCCTCTGATTCATTCTTCTAAGGTGTGCAACAGCCCAGGCTGATCAGGCCAAAGCCAGGAGCTGGGAACTCAATCTGAATCTCCTCTGTGAGTGGCAGAGAACAAAGCACTTGAACTGTCCTCTGCTGCTTCCTGGGGGTGTGCATTAGCTGAAACCTGGGATCAGAAGCAGAGGTAGTGCTGAAATCTTGGTTCTCTGGTATGAAATGTGGGCGTTCCAATCAGTACCTCCATTGCTCTGCCAAATGTCTAGCCTCCCAACATGAAAAAAATACAAGTGAAAAAAAGAAAAAGAAACTTGGAATCCACAAATGCTTACTGAGAACTCCTTTTGTTGTTGTTGTTATTTGGATGAAGTTCACACATGTTCCTTCTACCCAGTGAAATATCAGTAGCATTTACATTGTTCCAAGTAATTATATACAAGTAGATTGATTATGTGTGTGTATGATTAACAACAAATAACAAGGGGAATTAGACCTTGGCCCAAATCTTATTTTTTTTTAAGATTTATTTACAAATTTGAAAGAGTTACAGAGAGACAGGGAGAGGCAGAGGGAGACAGAATTCTTCCATCCACTGGTTCACTTCCCACACGGCCAGAAACCAGGAGCTTCATCCAGGTCCCACACTGGGTGCAGGGACCCAAGGACTTGAGTAATCTTTCAATGCTTTCCCAGGAGCATTAGCAGGGAGCTGGATCAGAAGTGGAGCAGCCAGGACTGGAACAGGCACCCATATGGGATGCCGGCTCACTGTATCAGAGCATTGGCCCTTTATGTGCGGTTTTATGGTCACATGATACAGACCTTGTGAGAGTGAGTGCTCTCGCTTTCCAACTGGGTGCCCCATCAGTAGTCTGCCATTTCCAAGGGGGGATTTAGAAGATTGTTTTCCTCCAGGATGACATAGTTATTCAGTGTTTGTCCATTCTACCCCTCTCCCCGTGTCCCCTGGAACCAGGTAAGAGAAGGAGCTTTTTGTTCTGGGCTCCCCCAGCAGCTGGAATATTATTTTTTTTTAAAAGATTTATTTATTTGAGAGGTAGAGTTACAGACAGTGAGAGGGAGAGAGAGAGAAAGAGGTCTTCCTTCCACTGGTTCACTCCCCAGATGGCCTCAATGGCCAGAGCTATGCTGGTCCAAAGCCAGGAGTCAGGCGCTTCTTCCTGGTCTCACAGGTGGGTGCAGGGACCCAAGGACCTGGGCCATCTTCCACTGCTTTCCCAGGCCATAGCAGAGAGCCAGATTGGAAGCGGAACAGCTGGGACCAGAACCGGTACCCATATGGATTCTGGTGCCACAGGTAGAGGATTAACCTACTGCACCACAGCACAGGCCCCTGGGGAGATCCTTACAGCTCCTCTGCTCTGTGCCACCACTCAGCTCCATTTCACCAGGAAAAGTTCAACAATGAATGAGCAAGCACTCTCTCTGTTAGGCTTCTCATTGATACTATCGCAGTGAGTGATTAAGGCTTGACTATTTCCTTTTGGCTTGTGGCTTTAATTGACCACTCCAATAGTTGACTGCTCAGCTCAGCTCTTAATAAGCCCATTGTGACACTAGATATCATTGATTAAGTGCTGGTTCTCTGCCAAACTCCATTGTAGGCATTCTACATGTTTGTCTTATACAGTCCTACCAAAAATGTGCAAGATAGGCCTAATTGTTAGAAGAAGAAACAGATGAACAAAGAATTTAGATAATCTTTCCAAAGTCACACAGCTAGTTCATGGCAATGTGATATTATCAAATAGGCAATTCACTCCATTGTCCATATTCTTAAAAGAAAAAAAAAAAACAGAAAACATCAGAGCCTTTAGTATGAAAAGAAAAAGTATTAAAGAAAAAATGAGAATACCTACCTAAATGAGAGATCACTGTTGAAATCTGTAAACTATCTCTCAAGTATTGAAATTCAGAATTGTATAAATTACTGGTCAGCAGTGGAATTTTTGTGTGAGGATAAAGGGGCCACTTAGGCCAAGGTCTTGGAGGCAAGTTTGCTTCAGAAGCCTCTTCAGACAGAACCAGCAGAATACTGCACCCTCCGCAGTCTCCTACTTTGGGGATAGCAGTCACATCTCCTATTCATGATAGATGAGTCCAATTTTTAGGGGTTTATAGCTTGGCTGGTAATGAGAAGACATTGTTCCCTGCTTTGGTCTTCATTTTTGAAGGTACCTCAAAATGTTCATGGAAAATTAGAATTAAAAATAGCTTTATTTTGATGTAGAAATTTTTGAAATCCCTGAAGTTTATCCATAAAGTGCATTTTCCATGAAATTTTTGAAGACTCCTTGTATGTGTCCTGTCCAAATGTTATTGCTGAAGCCTAGTCCCCTGTGAGATGTTGAGAAGTGGGAGGGTGATCATGAGGGCAGAGCCCTCCTGGATGGGATTGATATCCTTCTTAATTACTCCCTTTTGCCTTTCTGCCATGTGAGCTTCCAGCAACAAGGCACCATCTTTGAAGCAGAGACAAGCCCTCTCCAGATGCTGAATTTGCTAGTGCCTTGGTCTGGGGATTCCTCACCTCAGAAGTGTGAGCAGTACATGCATGTATACTGTTTATAAACTACACAATGATAATATGGTTTGTTACAGCATTGTAAATGGACTAAAACATCCTCCAAAGATGTACCCTGGTACAGCTTTCTTCCCTGTTATGGGAAGGCTCATGGGCCATCTAGGAGTGTAGGGCATATGGCGTGGTTTGCAAGGTCCATTTGGTTAGTGGGATAGTATGAGTTAAATACAGTGGTTTTCTCTTACTACTCACACTAGCACTCCATTAAAATCCATTAAAATCCATTAAAATCTTCTCTACTATACTATGCTCTATTATGTATCCCTGTGCCTATTGCAAGCCTGTAGGGTCAGATGGGCCTGGATCAATGTCCTCTGTTTCAGTGGCAGCAGAGTGGGTCCCCAAATGGTAGTGGGCCACAGCTCCATAAAGATTTCTCATGTACTTGTTGCCAGGAAGTGACGGAAGCAGAATCTGCCTGAAGCTGTCTGGTGTTTTATATTGTTTTATTTGAGGGGAGAGAAGAATCTTCCTATGCATAAATGTCTTTGTTCTACTTTAAAGCGTTTTAATTAAAAATAAGATCCCAGGGTTGTAGTAGATAAGAAAACATGGAGCTCTGAGCAACTGAATCTTGGCAGGATTTCCAATTCGGGTGGATATTGTCTAGGGACATTGTATATACTGTTCCTTATGCAGAGACAGTGAAATGAACATAGTATTGAAGTTATACACAAGTTCCTTTAACTCCAATTGTGTTCTTCCTTAACATGTTGAATAAGTTACTTAAACTTTCTGAGCCTTACTTTATGGTTACCTTTCTAAGTCCTCTCTAAACCTAACCTCTTAATAGATATCTAATACTATTTACTATTTTTCAGTGAATATTTAAACTGAAGATCACAATAATTAATACAACCCTGGGATGGCAGGACTTTCTTGGTTCCTAATATTAGGTCCTAGTATTGTAGTACATAGTACATATAATTTTTTTTCTTTCTTTTTTTTTTTTTTTTTTTTGGCCAACCAAATGTGCCAAATAGCTTTGGTCAACAAATGTGCCAAATGGCTTTGGCTCTTTGTTGAGCAGAGACCTACTTTCACACTTAGTAGACCAACTTGGATTAATTCTGTCAGCACCAATTCATGCTAGAATGTTATGTTTAGGGTTCCTGGGAAGATGTAGGCCTGGCTTGCCATTTAATTTTACATTGTGACTTATATGTTATGCTAAGAAAGTCACCTGTTTTACCTACTACAGATAGAAGTTGTGTGAGTTTACCGAAGTCTGCCCATGGTTGCTTTTCAGGAGACCTTGGAATTGGTCAGGAATTAAATGTCCCTTCTTGACCAGTTACTTACAGTTAGCCTGCAGAGTCTTTCCAACACTCATGGCATTGTTGAGAACATCATTAAATGTTGTGTTGAGAAGGAGGTAAGAATCTGATTGTTAGTGCTTGGTAGTGAATCTTTCCCACTGTATGCCTTCCTATAGCAAACGATTCTTACAGATCCTTTAGTCCTAGCCTACCTGTCATACTTTTAAAACCTACCTGGGCCTTTCAGCTTCCTCATTCACAGCAAGCAACAGATTGAACCTGATATTTCGCCTGAATCAGATTCCTAGGAATAACCTAACATCATGAAACATGAAGGCACTGTGTACCTTGATAATCATTAATATTACTGCTTGGCTGTCTGTTATCTTGTAGATGAATCTTTCCAGTTTCCTCAGAGGCTTATAATACCCTGGGACCAAAATGGGCCAGTTGACTTCTGTTTCTGCATGTTCTTGGATTTCAGATTAACTCTCTTCTTTGCTTATTGCTTCCATTTTCTTTGCATCCTACAAGGTAAATCTTTATGGAACAGTAGCTGTCAAAGATCTTTCAGATTCTACACTCAGATTCCTCTCTTTAATCTCTCAGTTTAGACAAGAATTTCTGGGGAATATATCTGTCCTGTATTTTTGCTAATCTGATTTATGGGATATTTCAGGCCCTAAGTGGTCTCCTACCTATCTCTACTTCAGAAGTTTGGGGAACAACCAGCCCAGATAGCCCTACCTCACTGCTAGTCCTTAAATTGTAACATCAATTAAAGCCTGTAGAGAACTCTGAATTTCCTTAAGTTCTCCAAAGGGTCAGGCACACTTTGGTATTTTTAGGTAAGGCTCTTACTAACCACATCAAGACACATCTTTCTACTTCTCTCCAAACTCTCAGGCAAAGACTGATGTCCCTAGTATAGGCCACAGACCCTGACATCCATAGAGAGACAGGAATGGAAATTGAGAACAAATATTTTGTAATGCTATATGAATTTTCCAGAGTAAGTTATGAATTTATTGTTTATTTATTGTTTATATAAAGTTTTTCCTTGGTATCCATGGGATATTGGTTCCAGGACACCCTACAGATAACAAAATCCACAGATGCTTAAACCCCTCATAAAATAATGGCATACTATTTTTATACCATATATGCAATCCTTCCAGTCACAAGCTAAAGCAATCCATAACTAAACCATCCCTAGATTACTTATAATACCTGTGAATGCAGCATACATAGCTGTTTAGGGAATAATGACAAGGCAACACAGTTGGTATGTATTCAGAATAGATGCAATTTTTCACCTAAATATTTCCATCTACTCTTTCTTGAACTGCAAAGGTAGCCTCTGTGGATGTGGGTGTGGAACCCACTGTAATAGCCTCCTCCCTCTTTCACCTCTGTAATATTGTTCTGTAAATAGTCACCAGTTAAGATTTCATAATGCATATCAGTTGTACTTAGTTGTTGAACATCAGTGAAATAAAAGCTGTTTTTTTGAAAAAATAAATAAAATCAATACCCCATACAAAAAGAGGGAGAAGATCTAAATCAATAAAATTGAGATGAAAAAGGAAATATAACAACACACAACAGAAATAAAAGGAATCATCAGACATTACTACAGAGATGTATGGCAACAAACTGGGAAACCTAGAAGAAATGGATAGATTCCTGGACACATACAACCTACATAAATTGAGACATGAATACATAGAAAACCTAAACAGACCCATAAACAAGACAAATTGAATCAGTAATAAAGACCCTCCCAACAAAGAAAAGCCCAGGCCAGGATAGGCTGAAGTCTACCAGATATTTAAATAAGAACTGACTCCAATTATTCCCAAGCTCTTCAAAAGAATTGAAAGGGAGGGGATCCTCCTAAATTCTTTCTATAAAGCCAGAAAAAGCCAGAAAAAGTTACAACAGAGAAAGACAACTATAGACCAATATCCTTGATGCAAAAATCATCAACAAAATATTAGCTAATTGAATCTAAGAACACATCAAAAAGATCATTCACCCAGACCAAGTGAGATTTATCCCTGGTATGCAGGCAAGGATGGTTACATATTTGCAAATCAATAAACATGATACATCACATTAACAAACTGAAGAACAAAAACCATGTGATTATCTCAGTAGATTCAGAGAAAGAATTTCATAAAATACAACAGCCTTTCATTATGAAAACTCAACATGAATTAAATACCTAAATCTATGACACAATACCATCAAATTATTAGAGAACATTGAGGAAACCCTGCAAGATTATGGCGCAGGCTGAGTTCTTGGAAAAAAACCCCAGAGGCACAGGCAATCAAAGCCAAAATTGACAAATGGGATTAACATCAAAGTGAGAAGCTTCTGTACTGCAAAAGAAACACACAGCAAAGAGGCAACCGACAGAATGGGAGAAATTATTTGCAAACTATACAACTGATAAAGGATTAATAATCAGAATATATAAAGAAATGAAGAAACACAACAACAGAACAAGAAATCCAGTAAAGAAAGGCAAAGGATTTAAACAGACATTTTTCAAAAGAGGAAATCTAAATGGCCAGCAGAGACATGAAAAAATGCTCAAGATCACTACCATCAGGGAAATGCAAATCAAAATCACAAAGAGATTTCACCTTATTCCCATTAGAATGGCTTTCATACAGAAATCAACAAACAACAAATGTTGGGAAGGATGTGGGGAAAAAGATATATTAATCTACTGTTGGTGGGAATGTAAACTGGTAAAGCCATTATGGAGGACAGTATGGAGATTCCTCAGAAATCTGAATATACACCTACTGTATGACCAGCCACCCCACTCCTGGGAATTTACCCAAGGGAAATGAAATAAGAATATGTGAGAGTTATCTGTACTCCAGGTTTATTGCAGCTCAATTCACAATAGCTAAGGCATGGAATCAACCCAAATGCCCATCAACTGAAGAACGGATAAATAAATTATGGGATATATATACCGTGGAATACTACACAACAGTAAAATAAAATGAAATCTGTTCATTTGCAATAAAATGGATGAAACTTGAAAACATCATACTTAGTGAAATAAGCCAGTCCCAAAGGTACAAATACCATATGTTCTACCTGAACTGTGGTAACAAATAGAGCACCTAAAAGGCAATTTGTAGAAGTGAAATTGACACTTTGAGAAGCAATGAATTTGAACAGCCCTTGTCTTGACTATTGAGGAACAGTTTTTTTTTTTTCATACTATTTGTTGAACTCTTTATTTAACATAGAGTTAACCATATGTATAGAAAGTTAATTAAAAATAGATCTTAGTAAAAAACAAGAGTGGGAATGAGAGAGGGAGGAGAAAGGGGCTGGAAGTATGGATGGGAGAGTATGGATGGGGAGTATGGATGGGCACAGTGGGAAGAATCACCATATTCCTACAGTTGTAATTATGAAATGTATGAAGCTTGTAATTGTAAAGCTGTATTGTTCTGCATACATTCCTAAGGACTTACTTCTAAGGGTACAATTTAAAAACTTGCCATCGGACCTCAAATCCCCATAAGCCGGGTGGTAAAAAAAGGCATTTTAAGTGTTAAAATGATCATAGGATAGAATTAAGCGTTAAAGTAATCATACAAATAGGGTTGTTTGGTAATAATAATAATAGATAGAATTAAAAAGGTATGAATGGCCGGTGCCGTGGCTTAGCAGGCTAATCCTCCACCTTGCGGCGCCAGCACACAGGGTTCTAGTCCCGGTTGGGGTGCAGGATTCTATCCTGGTTACCCCTCTTCCAGGCCAGCTCTCTGCTATGGCCCGAGAAGGCAGTGGAGGATGGCTCAAGTCCTTGGGCCCTGCACCTGCATGGGAGACCAGGAGAAGCACCTGGCTCCTGGCTTCTGATCAGCGAGATGCGCCAGCTGCAGCAGCCATTGGAGGGTGAACCAACGGCAAAAAGGAAGACCTTTCTCTCTGTCTCTCTCTCTCACTATCCACTCTGCCTGTCAAAAAAAAAAAAAAAAAAAAAAAAAAGTATGAATGCTCCAACCTGGGAAGCAGTCTATACAGCAGACCCAGAAAGACAATTGCTTGAAGTAGCACTCTGACCTCAGTAGCACTCTGATTTCAGAATGAGCCCTTAAGGTGTTCTGGTCTGGCTGAAAAGCTCACAAGAGCATTTCAGGCATGGAAAGCCAAGACACTGTGGCAAAAGTGTCCTACATGAAGGATCTCTATGGGTGAGATCCCGGTGGTAAGAAATGGTCATCAAAGAAGGATATACTTTTCTCTGAAGGGAGGAGAGAATTTCTACTTTGCTTATAGATTTGTCTAAATACTGACTGAGTTTCTGGATTTCAAAGGCTTCCATAGCCTAGGCTGTTCATGTCAAGAGCCTCAGATGATCACTGATGTCATATATAAGAGAAAGAAATAGAAGAGGATACCAAAAAATGGAAAAATCTTTCATGCTCATGGATTGGAAAAATCAACATCATCAAAATGTCCATTCACCCAAAAGCAATTTATACATTCAATGCAATACCAATCAAGATACCAAAGGCATTCTTCTCAGATCTGGAAAAAATGATGCTGAAATTCATACGGAGACGCAGGAGACCTCGAATTGCTAAAGCAAACTTGTATAACAAAAACAAAGCTGAAGGCATCACAATACCATATTTCAGGACATACTACAGGGCAGTTGTTATCAAAACAGCATGGTACTGGTACAAAAACAGATAGATAGACCAATGGAACAGATTAGAAACACCAGAAATCAACCCAAACATCTACAGCCAACTGATATTTGATCAAGGATCTAAAACCAATCCCTGGAGCAAGGACAGTCTATTCAATAAATGGTGCTGGGAAAATTGGATTTCCACATGCAGAAGCATGAAGCAAGACCCCTATATTACACCTTACACAAAAATCCACTCAACATGGATTAAAGACCTAAATCTACTACCCGACACCATCAAATTATTAGAGAACATTGGAGAAACCCTGCAAGATTATGGCACAGGCTGACTTCTTGAAAAAGACCCTGGAGGCACAGGCAGTCAAAGCCAAAATTAACTATTGGCATTGCATCAAATTGAGAAGTTTCTGAACTACAAAAGAAACAGTCAGGACAGTGAAGAGGCAACCGAAAAAATGGGAAAAAATATTTGCAAACTATGCAACAGATAAAGGGTTAATAACCAGAATCTACAAAGAAATCAAGAAACTCCACAACAACATAACAAACAACCCACTTAAGAGATGGGCCAAGGACCTCAAAAGACATTTTTCAAAAGAGGATATCCAAGTGGCCAACAGGCACATGAAAAAATGTTCAAGATCACTAGCAATCAGAGAAATGCAAATCAAAACCACAATGAGGTTTCACCTCACCCCGGTGAGAATGGCTCACATTCAGAAATCTACCAACAATAGATGCTGGCAAGGATGTGGGGAAAAAGGGACACTAACCCACTGTTGGTGGGAATGCAAACTGGTTAAGCCACTATGGAAGTCAGTCTGGAGATTCCTCAGAAACCTGAACATAACCCTACCATACAACCCAGCCATCCCACTCCTTGGAATTTACCCAAAGGAAATTAATTTGGCTAATAAAAAAGCCATCTGCACATTAATGTTTATTGCAGCTCAATTCACAATAGCTAAGACCTGGAACCAACCCAAATGCCCATCAACAGTAGACTGGATAAAGAAATTATGGGACATGTACTCCATAGAATACTATACAGCAGTAAGGAACAATGAAACCCAGTCATTTGCAACAAGATGGAGGAATCTGGAAAACATCATGCTGAGTGAATTAAGCCAGTCCCAAAGAGACAAATATCATTTGTTTTCCCTGATCGGCGACAACTGAGCACCAAAGGGGAAACCTGTTGAAGTGAAATGGACACTATAAGAAACAATGAACTGATCAGCTCTTGTACTGACTCTAGATGTACAATGTAATACTTTATCCTTTTTAGTATTTGTTGTTGTTGCTGTTCTAGTACTAGTGGTTGAACTCTGTAATTAACACACAATTATTCTTAGGTGTTTAAATTTTAACTGAAAAGTGATCCCTGTTAAATTTCAGAGTGGAAAAAGAGAGGGAGGAGATGTACAATTTGGGACATGCACAATCAGACTTGCCCTAAATGATGGAGTTAGAAATGTGCCAGGGGATTCCAATACAATCCCATCAAGGTGGCATGTACCAATACCATCTAAATAGTCCAAGTGATCAATTTCAGTTCACATTCGATGGCTCTGATAGGTCTAAGAATCAAAGGGATCACACAAACAAGACAAGTGTCTGCTAATACTAACTGATAGAATCAAAAAGGGAGAGAAAGATCCAACATGGGAAGTGGGATACACAGCAGACTCATAGAATGGCAGACGTCCTAAACAACACTCTGCCCTCAGAATCAGCCCTTAAGGCATTCGGATCTGGCTCAAGAGCCCATGAGAATATTGTAGGCATGGAAAACCAAGATACCATGGAAAAGAAAAAAAAGAAGAAGACCTAAAAGAAAGATCTCTGTGAGTGAGATCCCAGTGGAAAGAATGGGGCCATCAAAGAAGGAGGTACCTTTCTCTGAAGGGAGGAGAGAACTTCCACTTTGACTATGACCCTATCGGAATAAGATCAAAGTCAGCGAACTCTAAAGGCTTCCATAGCCCTGGCAACTCATGACTAGAGCCTAGGGAGATTACTGATGCCATGAACAGGAGTGTCAAATTGTTAAGTCAGCAACAGGAGTCACTGTGTACTTACATCCCATGTGGGATCTCTCCTTAATGTGTTGTCTAATGTGCAGTGATGCTATAACTAGTACTGAAACAGTATTTTTACACTTTGTGTTTCTGTGTGGGTGCAAACTGATGAGATCTTTACTAATTATATACTGAATCGATCTTCTGTATATAAAGATAATTGGAAATGAAAAAAACAAACCTGGTGTTAAATTGGAAATGGCATAGAAAGTTAATTAATTTAAAAAAATATATTATGTAGGATCTCTGTCTTTAATGTGCTGTACACTCTTATTTAATGCTATAACTAGTACTCCAACAGTATTTTTTTTTTCACTTTGTGTTGCTATATGGGGGCAAACTGTTGAAATCGTTATCTAATATATACTAAACTGATCTTCTGTACATAAAGAGAATTGAAAATGAATCATGATGTGATTGGAAGGGGAGAGGTAGCGGGAAAGGGGAGGGTTGTTGGTGGGAGGGAAGTTTTGGGAGGGGGAAGCCATTGTAACCCATAAGCTGTACTTTGGAAATTTATATTCATTAAATAAAAGTTAAATTAAAAAAAAATAAGAGTGGGAATAAGAGAGGGAAGAGATGTACAATTTGGGACATGCTCAATCGGACTTGCCCCAAATGGTAGAGTTAGAAACATACCAGGGGATTCCAATTCAAACCCATCAAGGTGCATGTACCAATGCCATCTCACTAGTCCAAGTGATCAATTTCTGTTCACAATTGATCATAATGATAAGACTAAGAGTCAAAGGGATCACATAAACAAGACTAGTGTCTGAAAATACTAACCGATAGAATATAAAAAGGGAGAGAACGATCTAACATGGGAAGTGGGATACACAGCAGACTCATAGAATGGCGGATGTCCTAAACAGCACTCTGGCCTCAGAATCAGCTCTTAAGGCATTTGGATCTGGCTGAAAAGCCCATGAGAGTATTTCAGGCATGAAAAGCCAAAACACTCTTACAAAAAAAAAAAAATGACTTAAATGAAAGATCTCCATGAGTGAGATCCCAGTGGAAAGAACAGGTCATCAAAGAAGGAGGTACCTTTCTCTGAAGGGAGGAGAGAACTTCCACTTTGACTATGACCTTGTCTAAATATGATCAGAGTGGGCGAACTCAAAAGGCCTCCATAGCCTTGGCAACTCATGACTAGAGCCTAGGGTGATTACTGATGCCATAAACAAGAGTGTCAATTTGTTAAGTCAACAACAGGAGTCACTGTGCACTTACTCCTCATGTAGGATCTCTGTCCATAATGTGCTGTACATTGTGATTTAATGCTATAACTAGTACTCAAACAGTATTTTTCACTTTGTGTTTCTATGTGGGTGCAAACTGTTAAAATCTTTACTTAATATATACTAAATTGATCTTCTGTATATAAAGAGAATTGAAAATGAATCTTGATGTGAATGGAAGGGGAGAGGGAGTGGGAGAGGGGAGGGTTGTGGGTGCGAGGGAAGTTATGGGGAGGAAACCATTGTAATCCATAAGCTGTACATTGGAAATTTATATTCATTAAATAAAAGTTTAAAAAAATTGTTAAGTTAACAAGTGCCCAACTCCATTCCTTGGTTTCCTTAGGTGCTTCTTCAATTAATGATAAACCTTGTTCTCAAATAACAAAGTATATTATAGCAAAAATTAAAAGAAAAATAAGAAAGAAAGGGGGAAGGGTTGGAGTGAGGAGGGGGAGGATGAGGTGGGGGGGTATCACTTAAAACTGCATGTACAACATACATGAAATTTGTTCTATTTATATAAATAAAAATTTAAATAAAAAGAGAGCTAGTGTAGCCATCCTAATATTAGACAAGATAGACTTTATCACAAAAACTGTTAAAAGAGACAAAGAATGCAATGTTTAAGGGTTCAATTCAACAGGAAAATATGACTATAATAAATGTATACACACCTAACTATAGGTCACCTGGCTATTTAAAAGAAATGTTAATGGATCTAAAGGGAGACATAGACTCCCATATAATAGCAATGGGAGACTTCAATATTCCACTTTCAGCAATGGACCGATCAACCAAACAGAAAATCGGCAAGGAAACAACGGTTAACTGCTGCTATAGACCAAATGGACCTAATGGATATCTACAGATCTTTTCATACTACAGTTGTAGAATACACATTCTTCTCATTAATACATGAAACTTTATCTAGGGAAGACACAGCCAGAACATAAATGAAGTCTCAGCAAATTCAAAAATATTGAAATCATACCATGCATCTTCTCTGACCACAATGGAATGAAGCTGGAAATCAACAACTCAAGAATCTCTAGAAAATATGCAATACATGGACACTGAACAACATACTCCTGAATGAACAGTGGGTCATAGAAGAAATCAAAGGAGAAATCAAAAACTGTTGAGGAATAGTTTTTTTTTTTAATACTGCTCATTGAACTCTTAGTTTAATCTTCTGTGTATAAAGTTAATTGAAAATAGATCTTAAAAAAAATGAGAATAGGAGAGGAAGGAGGAAGAAGGGTAGGAGTGAGGGTGGGAGAGTGGGTACCATAGGAAGAATCACTATCACTATGTTCCTAAAGTTGTATTTATGGAACACTTGAAGATTTTATACCTTAATAAATGGTTCCTGTGGAATTTTTTTTTTCTGAATGTACTTTTTGACTAAGAAACTTAGATGTCACTGCAATTCCAATTTTAGTGTGATTTATTTATTGATCACTTAAAATTTCCATTACAAACAGAAGAAATTCATTAGCAAACCAATGAGATAAGGTCTCCAAATCTGAGGTCAAGTTAGATGGAAGTTAAACTCAAATCAGCAATTCCCCATCAGAACATGGTTGAGTTCAAGATGATAGAGGTCTGCGATGCTGGGGCCTACAGGGTAGGGTGGTGGTTAAACACCTAGAGGCAGCAAAGGGAAGCAGGTGAGAGTATAGACTCTGGCAGCAGTGGGTGTGGCCACCATGGTGTCTTTAGCATTAAACTAGCTGCAACAACTTAAAAAACTCATAACTTCTCTGTGTCTCTAGGATCTCATCTATAAAACAGGGAAATGCTTTTACTTATAGAGTTTTTATAAAGATTAAATGAGTTAGTAGAGAAAGCAAATAGAGTAGTACTTGGTATGAATGAATGTCAATCAAAAAGAGAGAAGAAAGAATGATAGAAAAATGATTTTACAGTTCTGGCTTAATTCAAGCAAGGATCATTACGGATAAAATTTTCATGGGATAAAAATGTTGTGAGGAAACAGAATATACCATGGATGAAAATTAATCAAATGCAGTGTGTGAAACTTAATTAAAACAACATGTAGGGAGCAATTAGGAAATTTGAAGAGTGTCTCATTGCGATATTTAGGTATGAAAGCTGTGCTTGTTTAAGGGAATAACCCCATTATTTAGAGATGTCTACTGCAGTACTTAGCCTACTGGGTCATGAAATCTGTAAATTCCCTTACTATGTTTGGGGGCGGGAGTATGTGTGCATATAAACAGGTTTCTACGAATTTGTGTGATGAAACACATATTGCAAAAGGTTAAAAACAGTGGAATTAGTTCACGGATACTCTACTTCTCCACTAGTACTAGTTCGCTGTACTACTTTTTCAAATTTGCTCTGTTTGAAAACATTTTAAGTTAAAACAAAAATGTAACCAAAACAAAGAACAAATTGCTTGTTACCTGTTGCATTTTGTGCCCCTGCCAACCTGGCTCTTATTAAGCCATGTCTCTCTTTGAGGCGAAGAATCCGAACCTTTGGAAACTGAGACATGTATTTATCCAAATTATCTTTTAGGTAGTCTGTATCAGAATAAGGATAAACAAGAAAACACTTTCATTAACTGTCTGGATAGACTAGAAAAGTGCCATTACAATGTCAAATTCCAAAAACTATGTTACTACTATGTTCATAAATTTTATTCCTTGCACCACAATTTTATTTCCTGACGTCATTTTCTTGGAAGGGTTTTGTCTCAGCTTAATATTCCCAGCTGTTGGATTTCTCAAACTCCAAGTCCTTCTTTTTAGTGTTGCAAAATAACACAGCAGAGGGCTCACCTTTTCTGCATATTTATCAAGACACGGTAGATTTACCTTAAAATAAATGAAGCTCGGGCTTTTGTACAACTTCTTCCTCTGCCCGTTTGCAAATGTCCCTTCCAAGACCCAGGAAAGAGGTTAAGCAATGTGTTCAAAATGTAAAATTCGTAAAATAAAATAATAAAAGCTGGTGCAACCATAGATGGTTGAGATCACTGTTATGTCCTACTTTGATATCCTCTCCACCACACCTTTCCTCTGTTTCTGAATGGCCAGAGTGTGATCCAGCCAAAGGGAGGTTTTCCAGTGCTTTATGAGGTGTGTTGAGTGGCTCATAGACACTTTTTTGTACTTTAATTCAGCTACTGACAGCTGCTCCAAGCAAGAATGAATTCCTGGAAGACTTTTGCAGCTTTCCTACTAATTTCATGTTATTTTCCTTAGAGAGGACTCTGAAAAGTGTATAAGCTTCAGGTCCAACAAAATCTGGCTCTGCCCCCTCATTAAAACACTTTTATCTGCTTAGTAAATGTCTATTATGTCTGTTGATGCTTTCAGGGCCATTTAAAGTTTTCAACCAGTTTTCGTCTGGCATCTCCCTACTTTTCAAGCTCATTGTAGTTATGGTAGAATCTCTTGGGCTAAAGAAACTGCTTATATCACGTGTCACAAATGAAGGCTTAGCTCTTCCTTTAACATTGTCATCCCTTTACTGTTTTCTAAAAGTTTCTGAAATGGGCTGCATTTGGGGAATCTATAATGTATCAGTCATGGCACTTGGGACAATCCAGTAAACAAGCTTTCTGACAACTCAGTGAAATCCTTTCCTGTAATAAAAATATACTTAAAGAACATGGTCAATGCTGCCTTTGAACGTAGTTAGAGCCACATCTTTCTGGTTTGGATGGGCAATTTGTCTGTCCAACACTTGACTGAACACATAATATGCCTTGCCTTTGAGGAAGAAGCTGTAGGACTTCCCTTTCTTTGCTTTCCATGGAGCTTAAACCAAACTCTAGTTATCACCAGAGGAAAGGCATCCCATTTGTTGTGGGGCAATTGCAGATTTGGGTGGTTGTACAGAACATCTTCTGGATTCTGATGTTCACAGTATCCATTTCCAAATAGGTGTAGTTAGCAAATGACTCCTACAAGACAGGAGGGTCACAGCTCCAGGGAAGCCTGAGACAGGTAGTTTACCAGAGCCCTAGGTTGGTTATTTTAAATATTCCATAAGTCTTAGGGCTGGCTCTGTGGCGCCTGTAGCAGTATTCCTATATGGGCACTGGTTCGAGTCCCAGCAGCTCCTCTTCCGATCCAGCTCTCTGCTATGGCCTAGAAGAGTTGCAGAAGATGGCCCAAGTCATTGAGCCCCTGCACTCATGTGGGAGACCCAGAAGAAGCTTCCAGCTCCTGGTTTCGGATCAACTCAGCTCTGGCTGTTGTGGCCACTTGGGGAGTGAACCAGTGGATGGAGGACCTTTCTCTCTATCTCTTCTTATCTCTGTAACTACCTCTCAAATTAATAAAATATTTAAAAAATATTCCGTAAGTCTCGTGAGACTTATACCTCCGTATCTCCACAGGAAATAATGATTTAGCATTTGTAAAATATTTGCACCTCATCAAACTAGGCTGTAACTTTACCACCAATTTGGTATATGTTTTTAAGATTTATTTATTTGTTTGAAAGGCAGAGCTCTTTTCCTCTTTTCCGAGCCTCTTGCCAGGAGGGGGATGGCTGTAGCCCTGCGCCTCCGGGGTACGTGGCCTTCAGGCCACCTGCCCTAGGTTTCCAGGCCTAGATGCTCTTCCACGTGGCTGGTTCCTGGTTCCTGGTATGAACCCAGATTTACCTCTCTCTCTTAAATAAAGCTCTCACTCTCCTATGCATCTTCGCACTAAATAAAAGCTTAAAATGTACCATGCTGACTCATTTATTTATGCCGGTATTTAGAATTCTTCTCTAAATATTAGGCAAGAACCCTCTCGGGCTTATTAATACTGGGTATTTATTAATAAGCATATGGCGATATCGTATGGTACCCCAAATTTCCATAGCATATGTAGCACCCCAGATGGGACTTCTGGGGAACTTTAAGGGGCCACATTTTCATACAGATTTTAGGGGGTCATTTCAGATATATGGCAACCATGAAGGGACTTCTAACATATAAAATTTTTAAGGAGAGACTTATAACATGTGAAATTTAAATTTTTTAATAAATTTTAAAGCTAGGCAGCATAGTGGGAGTGGACTTCCTGTGGCTTTTGGCCCTATCTTTCTGCCTGCACCCTTTTCCTCCACCATCAGGGCTGGTGCTTTCCCTGTGCGCCCAGCCATGGGAATGCAGGACTCCAAAGCACCCGCCCTGGTGGGGATGTGTGCATGGACTTTGTGGGTGAAGGGTGCTTCACTCTCTTCTGCCCTGGTGCTGGCTGTGAGTCCCAGTTTTGGGTCCGCAGGAGGGTGACCCACAGGGAGCTGCACCTCCACCCATATCTCAAGCTAGCCCTGCCCTGCATGAGCGCATGGCAGCCCTCCTGGGCAGCCAGTGAACATGCTCAAAGTGGGCTGAGATCTGTGTGGGGAGAGGAGCATAGTGTGGTAGTTGACCACGTGGCATGAGGCCAGAAACACCCTGCCCTGTAGTTTTCAAAAAGGAAGGCATGGATTGGTGTTTTTTTTTTTTTTTTTTTTCACGGTTTCTGAGTTCAAGGACTTTGGTGTTGTTACTAGTACAATGTAATAAGAGAGACAAAACAGATTTACATGGTTAAAAACTCCTAAGGATTCTAGATTGGCTGTAGTGTATTTCAAAGACAATTTACATGTTTTTCTAAGGTTAAGTTTTTAACTAGTACCAGCAGCTAAAAAAAAAAAAAAAAAAAAGTTCTAAAGCATTTCTCTTTGTCCCTGAGCCTTATCATACAAGCTTTCAATTGCTAATTTCGAGTTGGAGAACTGGTCTGGTTGCTTAGAAACATGTTAGCATCAGGGAGGAGGAGCTTTAAACATGGAGGACACTCTACTTCCTGTCCTGAAGGGTGGGATTTCTGCCCCAAGATGGCAGCCCCCATGGCCCACCACATGCTACATGCCTGATTAATAGAGCAATGTATATTAAAGCATGTTTTTATTATTTTAATTTATTATTTTCATCTCTGAAGCAGGATTTTTAACAGTCTGAAATGGTGTTTCTCAGACTGGATGGGCTTTTTTTGTTTTGCCTCCAAGTGGAACAGTCTCTGATGGTTTCTCTAAGACTGGGTGGTTTATATTTCCTTTGTTTCGCCTCTAACAGTCTGGAATGGCGTTCCTCAGACTGGGTGGTTTATATTTCCTGGGTATGATATATATATACATTAAGCCCTATAATAGGTATAGTAGCTCTGGGATGTTAGGTTAGATATAACTGGGCCAAAGCTTAGCCCTATTTACTCCCTGTCTCTCCACGGGGTAGATCTACAGTTAATAAAGATCTATAGATAATAATTGGGAGACCCTTCGACTAGATGGGATTAAGAAATTATAGCTAATACAATGTATCCATGTAAAATGCTTAAAAATATTAAGCTCATGAAGACTGTAAAGCTGTATAGCTCTGCATGCATTCCTACGGACTTATTTCTTAAGGTACAGTTTAAAACATGCTATGGGATGGCAAATCCCCTTGGGCTAGATGGTAATGAAGTGGGCAGGCATATAGGTTAAAATCGATTAGGTTTGTGAACTGGAAGACCACGCCCTTGTGTGACCTCATGCCCCTACCTGGCCACACCAGGGTGCCCACCAGCCAATCAGGTTAATTAGCCACTCCTTTTGGAAGTGTGTTAAAAGCCTGGCCACAGCGTGGCCCGGCCTGCTCTTTTTCCCTGACCTCTTGCTAGGAAGGGGCTTGCTGTAGCCCCATGCCTCCAGGGTGCATGGCTTTCGGGGCCATGTGCTCTAGGCTTCCTGGCCTAGATGCTCATCCACGTGGCTGGTTCCTGGTGCTCGGTATGAACCCCCATTCACTTCTCTCTCCCCTAAATAAAGCTCTCACTCTCCTATGCATCTTTCTCACTAAATAAAAGCTTAAAACGTACCATGCTGCTTCGTTTATCTGTGCCAGTATTTAGAATTCTTCTCTAAATATTAGGCAAGAACCCTCTCGGGCTTATTAATATTGAGGATTTAGTAATAAGCCCGTGTTGAAATCGTAAGGCACCCCAAATTCCAGTAGTGCATGTGGCACCCCGGATAGCATTTCTAGGGAACTTTAAGGGGCCACATTTTAGTGTGAATTTTAGGGGGTCTTGTCCTATTTCAGTAATGGTAACATTTTAAGTTTTAAAGTGGTCATATAGCTGGGATTAAGTGTTAAAGTGATCATGTCAATAGGATTAAGTGTTTACTGCTACTACTAATAAAGTTAAAGAGGAGTAAATGCTTCAACATGGGAAGGAGTCCTTACAGCAGACTCATAGAGTGGCAGTTGCTTTAAGTAGCACTCAGTGACCTCAAAATCAGCCCTAAAGGCATTTTGGTCTGGCTAAAAAGCTTACAAGACTATTTCAGGTGTGGAAAGCCAGGACACTTGTGGAAAAAGTGTCCCTACATGGAAAACCTCCCTGGGTGAGACCCCAGTGGAAAAGAGTGGCCATCAAATAAGGATATACTTTTCTCCAGAGGGAGGAGGGGACTCCTTGTCTGAATACTGATGGAGTTTGTGGAACTCAAAAGGCTTCCATGGCCTAGGCAGCTCATGTCAAGAGCCTCGGGTGATAACTGATGTCATACGTAAGAGTGTTAATTGTTAAATTAACAAGAGTCACTGTGTACTAACTTCCCAGGCAGGACCTCTGTTCTCAAAGAGCTACAGTATTAACTTTAATGGTAAAACTTAATCCCAAAGATTTACTTTGTTCTATTGTGTGATATTATGCATCATAAGTTCTAGTTATGTCTAAGTGTCGAACTACATTGCCTGTGTTTTTAGGTATTTATTTAAGGTTTAGTACGTGCCTCAAATGTACAATCTTGGATACACGTCTCTCTGTAAAACTCCTATCCCGTATGTTTTAGGGTCAGATATTTAAAGGCTGCTGAGGAGATTTCTGAGAATGGCAAAGTTCTGTGGACTTTGGATTCCAAGATTTGGATTCCGAGCTTTTGTGTGTAGCTTTAAAGATGCCCTGATGCAGATTCTGTACTGAAAAGGGTAGCTGCAAAAGTTGTTCCAGCGAACTAAGGAGCTTCTAACTAAAGCTCCAGTATTGGGAATTTCTGATGACAGGATTCTATGGAATTTGAATTCCAAAATTTGGATTCCAAGCTTCTGTACATAGCTTTAAAGACGCCGTGATGCAGACTCTGTACTGAAAAGCGTAGTTACAAAAGTTGTTATGGATTCCAGGAATTGGATTCTAAGCCTTGTGTTTGCTTAAAAGCCCCTGAAACAGAAACACTGTGCTGGACAGGGGAGCTACGAAAGGTGTTCCAAGGA
This sequence comes from Lepus europaeus, assembly GCF_033115175.1. Taxonomy (NCBI): domain Eukaryota; kingdom Metazoa; phylum Chordata; class Mammalia; order Lagomorpha; family Leporidae; genus Lepus; species Lepus europaeus. The sequence goes on along the minus strand of NC_084827.1, from coordinate 99,357,885 downwards.
ATCAAAGAGATTTTAACAAAAATTCCAACATTAGAAATTCCTGAACAAGCCATTCATAAGATGATCCTCTTCAGATCAGTTTTAGCTTAACTGAAAGGGACCTTACCAGGTGCTATTGAGGCTGACTACCTCCTTGAAATTAGGATTAAACTTCTACCTCTTAAGCCTTTACAGGTGATGGGGCTGGCACTGTGGTTAAGCGGGTTAACACCCTGGCCTGAAGCGCAAGCATCCCATGTGGGCTTCGGTTCTAGTCCTGGCTGCTCTTCTTCTGATCCAGCTCTCTGATATGGCCTGGGAAAACAGTGGAAGATGGCCCAAGTCATTGGGCCCCTGCACCCGCATGGGAGACCCAGAGGAACTCCTGGCTCCTGGCTTCGGATCAGGGCAGCTCCGGCCTTTGAGGCCAGTTGGGGAGTGAACCATCGGATGGAAGACCTCTCTCTCTCTCTGCCTCTCCTCTCTCTGTGTAACTCTGACTTTCAAATAAATAAATAAATCTTTAAAAAAAAGTTCACAGGTGAATGTGAAAGACATGCCTGACTATTTCTATAAGCCAATCAGAAACCTCTTACTAGGAGGGGCTGACTATAGCCTTGCACCTCCGGGGCATGTGGGCTTCGGGCCACTCGCCCTAGACTTCCTGGCCTAGATGCTCCTCCACGTGGCTGGTTCCTGGTGCATGGTATGAACTCAGATTTACCTCTCCCTCTTAAATAAAGCTCTCACTCTCCTATGCATCTTTCACACTAAATAAAAGCTTAAAATGTAAAAACAAAAATAAAGAAAGAGAGGCAGAGAGAGAAAGAGGTCTTCCATCCCCAAATGGCCACAATGGCTGGAGCTGAGTGGATCCAAAGCCAGAAGGGAGGAGCTTCTTCCAGGCCTCATACATGGGTGCAAGGACCCAAGGACTTGGACCATCCTCTGCTGATTTCCCAGTCCATAGTAGAGAGCTGGATTGGAAGTGGAGTAGCCAGGACTGGAACCGGCACCCATATGAGATGCCAGCACTGCAGGTGGTGGCTTTACCTCCTACTCTGCAGCATTGGCCCCCAATTTGGTATTGCTTCACACTAAACTTTGACTTTTAAGGAGAGAGCTTGTGTGATTTTCATACCTTTGGTGCTGCAGTCATCCACCAGCAGAATTTCCTTGATGAGATGTGGAGGAGAGCGGTTGAGGACACTATGCACAGATCTCAGGAGAGTGGACCACACCTCATCCACAAAACACATGATGACACTGGTGGTTGGGAGGTTGTTGTGAACGAGCTGTTCTGCACACCTGGGCCAGGATATAAGCAGAGCACAAGAGATGTGCTAATGAGATCCACAAGGCAGCTTCTGAAGTCTCAGAGTGTGACTGTGTGCATGCACACAGTCGCTGTATCCTCTATCACCTTGTGATACATGTATATGCTAGTGATGATTTCATTGTGATATCAGGTACTTTTTCTTGAGGAGAGGGAAATGCAAAACAAAAGAGCAGAAGATTAACCAGTGACAGTAGTTGTTAGAACTAGAACTTGAAGTCTCCCTGGGGAAGCACCAAGCTGCAGTAGAAAGGATGTGTGCTTGGCAGGTGGTTAGACTCTGTTTTGAATCCTACAAATACTTCAACCATTGACACTTTTCTTACTCTACCTGTGTCTCAGTTTACCTATTTGCACAATGTGGTTATGGCTTTTATTCAATATGGATGCTAACTCATGAGTTAAAATTGTTGTGAAGGAACAGGATATTCATGGATCAAAACATCACCCCACAATTAATCAAACGCAGTGTGTGAAACTTAATTGCAAAACATCCGAGAAGCAATTAGGAAATTTGGAAAGAGTGTATCTTTGCCACTAAGTGAAAAACACATACAATGTCTAGCGTAATCCCTGGCCCAGGAATTCACTAAGTGATAGCCTTTGTTGTTGGTATTACATTACATACCAGAAGAGAGCCCTCTGAGATATTTATTGTTGCCAAGTACTTTATGACTGTCCTTTCCATTTGCCATCTGCCAAGCATCAAAGGATATATTCTTTTCCCCATCCTGTGTGTGAGTGTATTTGCTGGACAATGTAAGTATATGTGCCAATAAATAAATTCCCTTCAGCTTTCTTATCTGGGGATTCTTGCTGAGACTCTGCTGGAGAGTAGACATGTTGGGAATCATTTCCTTGCCAGAAAAGAGAACAAGGTTAAGTGGGTCTTGATTTTTGTCCATGCCCTGCTGTTCATACTTTCTCACCATAGGCATTCCTTCATCTCCTGCCCATGTTGCTATTTACAGGGTGGTGCCCAGTGGAACATCAAAAAATAACAATTGCTATCCTGCTAACAAAGCTACTTTTAGTAATGTGATAGTTAATGATGACAATGATCATAAATATGCATCATAAGCACTCTACATTATTTCAATTTAAACCTCACACCAATAGCATCTCTTTTCCTCTTTGTAGATGAATGATGGAAATCGTGGAGAACCAGTCCATGATTATACTGTCCGTAAATGCCAGAGCTGAGACTAAGCTCTGGTCCCATCTGGCTCCAGAAGTAATCATTCAGGAAGTTTCAAGTCCACGAGAATTAAAGAGGCTGGCAGAAGATGTGGCATTTTCTGAGAGCCAAGTAATATGGGTTCATTTTACTTATTCCATAGATAAGACACACACACACACACACACATATATAAGTAAAAGCCATAGACAAACCATCCAGTCCATATCTGCATGCAACTTTATTTACAGTTGGTGACATTATTATGTAGATAATTTATTTTAATATTCATAGCAACTTCTTGAGAGATATTATACACTTCTTCAGATGGAGCAAATTGAATCTTGAGAAGTTAAATAACTCACGCAACACCATTCACCTAGAGAGGATTTATATGGGAATGTGAACAAGTACAGTTTTTACCCTACTACACTAAGATAATGGATTTTAGAATCAGATACACAGGTTTTTAAATGTCAATTCCCCTAATTACTGATTTGGAGAAGTTGTAGAATTTCTTTGAACCTCAATTGATCAACTAAAAAAACAGAGATTACTTGTTATAAGATTGCATACAAATGTTATGTAAGACCCACCTGGTGTATGTATGACGCATGGGAACTACTTAGGAAATGGCCACAAATCAGGTATAATCTGTGATTTCAATAGCTCCCTAAAATGGTTGGTTATCATAATAACCTATAAAGCCTGAAAAAATACATATCTGATCCTCAGCCCCAGAATATCACATTCAGAGAGTTTGCAGAGGTCCTGAGAATCTGAAGCTTCAAAAACAAGCAAACAAAACAAATGACTCAAGTTTATAGGCCAGTCTGGAAATATGAACTCTAAGACCAAGTTAATTTATTTCCCTTATTATTAGTGATAATGTTAAGCAAATTAAAGGCTGATAGAAGTATGTCTTGAGTTCACAAGTGAAGTACAATCAAAATAGCATGTTTTGATTGGGTATTATGGTTTAGTAGCAGCTGCCTAAACTCATTTTACTCTACATGAAAATCCATGACTTAACGTTTCTGAGAAATTATGTATTCCTCACTACACACATGGGCTGTATTAGTTTCCTATGCTGCCATAATAAATTCCCCCAAATTCTGCTTAGCAGTTCTTTCCTCAATTTATCTATTTCTTCTTACATTTATTATGTCAGAAAACAGATAGCAGGCTGCACCTTCAACATGTTCCTTGACAGTATTCAATTTCCTCACTCACAAATTCTGCTGATTTTCACATGACCCAACACACAAGTTTGCTATGACTACACAACACGTTACCTCTCCTCCATATTACCATACCATAGTACCTCTCCTCCTAACAAAGTGCTCTGCATTTTCCTGAGTCCTCACAAGAAGCACTTGTAAGGCTTTTATTTTGACCAATAGTCTGTTCAAGAAAACATATGTATTCTCAAAGATGATGGAATCCGCCAACGATCTCTTCAAGGTCACGGAGGCTTCCTCTATCATGCTTCTCAAAATCTTGCCAGCCTCTCCTCGTTATCCAACCCCTTGGGTAATGCTTCCATAGATTGAAGAATTTCTTACAGCAGTATTCCACTTCCTGATACCCAGATCTGCATTACTTCCCTGTGGTCACCGTAAGAAGTTACCACAGCACAAACCTGGTGGCTGAACACAATAGATCCTCACCCTCTCAAAGGTCTGGAGGCCAGAAGTCCAAACACCAAAGGGTCAGTAGGCCACACTCCCTCCAGAGGCTCTTGGCTAGATTCTGTCCCTTCTCTCCTCCCATTTCTGTTGTCATTGCTTGACATGGGGCTGCATCACTCAAATCTTTGCCTGTCTTTACATTCCTCTCCATATCCTCATGTCCAACTTTTGTGTGGTTCTCTTTTATAAGAACACTTATAGATTCAAACCTGGCTAGCCCTAAATTTAGGCCATTTAAGGCTTATTTAGATAACTCACAATATATTCCTTCTTTTCAAGATCCTTAACTTAGCTACATCATTTGTCACATAAGGTAATATTCACTCTTAAACACAAAACAGTTACAGGTTCTGACAATTAGGAATTAAATATATGTATTTTTGTAAGATCATTTCTTTCTGTCTACCACAGGGCTTAATAAATCAAAGTAACAAATATGGTGTTTTTCTTTTTTTAAGAAAGAGATGAATCTACTATTTCTTTGAATGGTTGAATAACTTCCATACCCCTAAACAAAAGGTGAATTTACCTTAAATCTACATAACTAGCAATCATACTTTTTTACATTTGAAGCATAGGAATTTAAAATTCATGAAAGATTTAATTTGTGATACCAAATTATGAATTTATGAATTATAGTTTTGAACATCCAATTTAGAAAATAAAATAATTAGAAAGAGAAGAGAGGCTATAAATTGATAGATTTTTAAGCACTAAATTAAAAATTGTCAGATTTAGTTACATAAATATGAACAATTCCCACATATGAAAGTCAATGTTGGAAAAAGATAAATGTTAAACTCTGAAATTTCTTTAACAAAAGAAAAAAAATAACTCTAATATAAGACTCCAATTCTCAGAATCTCTGGCTGCTATCATCCAAAAGGCTAGGAGGGAATGGTGAGCTTAGAGAACAATGAAGCATATAATCAAAGATAGATGAGGGGGGCCGGCAATTTGGCGTAACAGGTAAAGCCTCTGCGTGTAGTGCCAGCATCCCATATAGGCACTGGTTTGTGTCCCAGATGCTCCACTTCCAATCCAGCTCTCTGCTATGGCCTGGGAAAGCAGTAGAGGATGGCCTAAGTCCTTGGGTCCCTGCAACCACGTGGGAGACCTAGAAGAAACTCCTGGCTCCTGGCTACAGGTTAGCACAGCTCCGGCTGTTGCAGCCAATTGGGGAGTGAACCAGTGGATGGAAGACCTCTCTCTCTCTCTCTCTCTCTCTCTCTCTCTCTCCCTCCCTCTTCTTCTCTCTGTGTGTCAATCAGACTTTCAAATAAATAAATAAATCTTTAAAGAAAAGATAGAATTCTTTTGAGTTTTGCATGATTAAATCCAGTCGATGCTGAACATGAATCGTATAAAGTATTTATCTCTAAGAAGTAACTGGGCTAAGAGAAGTAATGAATGTATCCATTTGTACATGGTTTACATGTTGTGGATGCTTTTGTAAACATTTTCCTATATGTTTCAGTTGTGTTGCAGCAGGATGTAATTGCCCTTGTGTATAGCTAAAATGAGTCATCGCCTTGGTCCTGTGTGAAATGGAATTCATGGTATTTTCTGTAACATTTTCCTGAAGCTGTTTCTGGAGAGCCACACGTTAGAACACCGGCAGCTTTCCTGATTGTTTGATTTATTGTGCACCTGATTTTTGGTCTAAAAAGAATTATTGCCACAATATATTTTTTCTCAGATTTTAGCCTTGTAAGTTAAAGTGCTTTACATAATGATGTTAAGAGCTATTTGTCCCTTTACTGGGCTTTAGGGGGTTGTTAAAAGATAGGGAATGAAAAATGCAAAATGGTTTATTGTTCAAACTGTCCACTCTGATCCAAATCTGTACTGCTAATATCTTTCCAGTATGATATTGTGATGTTTCATACAATGCAGTGAACATAACCAACTTGTTACCCAAATAAATAATTGATTTAAAAAAAAAAAAAGATAGATGAGGGGGTAATGAGGTCTGCTGACCTGATGAAACTTAAATTAGTGTTGACTAAGTGGACAAGTCTAGCTCTCCTCCTTTGCACTCAGTTTTTTGTCTGTTTGCTTGTCCAATGAGATACTACATTCTTGTGCTTTTCATCCATCACTCACTGGCTGTTTCCCTTCAGTCTTCTTCTTACCCTCGTCCTTCTCTTCTTACTCTTTAAACAGAAGATTCTTAGAGCCAGGTCCTGCACTTCATTGTCTTCTATGTTGTATGTCACTGTGTGATCCAATCCATACTTATAATTTTAAGTGTGATAATATCTTCCAAATTTAGATCCAGGTTAGATTTTTCCTCTGAATTCCAGACTCTTACATCGACCTAGCTACTTGGCAATTTCCCTGCATGCTGCAAAGGCACAGTACATACAACGTGTCTGAAATGAAAATCTTGATTTCACCCCATTCAATCCAACCATTTCTTTTGCATTCCCTCTCTTAATTAGTATGACATCATCATATCTTGTTGCAGAAATATGGAGAACATTCTAGACTTCTCCCTCTTCCTTATGGTGAACAAAGTCAACCCACAAACTACTGCCTATTGTGTTGCCAAAATTAACTCAACTCCTACCCCCAGAGATGCCACTCCTATGTCTTGAGTTTCCACAATCCTTCTCTAGGATATTTGCTGAAGTCTCCTAATAGAATCTCTTTTTTCACTCTCTGCTGGACCCACACCATTCTCCTGTTTAAAATCCTTCAGTCAATTCCTATGGGACAAAGAAAAAAAAATCTGAATTCTTTATCCTAGCCAAAGGACCTCTCCTCATCTTTCCAATTCCAAGATCCCCTCACTCACTCCTCCCATGCACCTTTGCTTGCTTACTTTCTTTCTTTCTTTCTTTCTTTTTTTTTTTTTTTTGACAGGCAGAGTTAGTGAGAGAGAGAGACAGAGAGAAAGGTCTTCCTTTTCCATTGGTTCACCCCCCAATGATCACTGCAGCCGGCGCACCACGCTGATCCGAAGCCAGGAGCCAGGTGCTTCCACCTGGTTTCCCATGGGGTGCAGGGCCCAAGGACTTGGGCCATTCTCCACTGCCTTCCTGGGCCACAGCAGAGAGCTGGACTGGAAGAGGAGCAACTGGGACAGAATCCGGCACCCCGACCAGGACTAGAACCCGGGGTGCCGGCGCCGCAGGCGGAGGATCAGCCTATTGAGCCACAGCACCGGCCGTACCTTTGCTTTCTCTCAGTTCTTTGAAGCATATTAAATATACAACATTTGTTGTGTCTTTAGTTTTTATCACTATTGCTACCCTCCTGCCTTCATGGCTGATTTCTTCTGTTCATTAAGATCTTAGCTTAAATATTGCCCTCACAAAGACACCTTCTCGGACTTCCCTATCACAATTTAGCTATTATTCTATTCTGTATTATAGCCATGTGTGTTCCTGTCATAACATTAATTTATCAGTTTTATTTCCTCGTCCTCTGTTTCTAGAATTTCCCAAGAGGGGAAATCTGCCTTGCGTGAACCTCTACATTGTTGCATATAATTAAACTTGATGAAATGCATTGATTGGATGGATAGGTGAAAGAAGATGGGCTGGAGCTTAAAATTTAAACTTTAGGAATAGAAGAGATGGCTCTCTTTGAGACAGGAAAGAAAAAGAGTGGCAATGTATATAGATAAGTTTATCCTTATAGGGTGACGTGTTGAAAAAATTGCAGCTCAAACTGGAGGAAAATTTATTTGCTATTATGATGGGGTAGGAGACTCAAGAAGAATGGAGAATATTTAGGATGACCATGATGGGCAATGGGAAAGAGTGCCAGAAAGCTACAAGTGAAATGGTTTCTGAGGTGCATTGAGCACTCTTCTGAAGTTGCTGTCAAAATACAAATGTGTGATTACCTCCAGTGCTAAGCATCGAGTGTAGGATGAGATAAAGCAAATTGTTAAATAAACCCAAGTCTGGGAGTCACCAGAGCAAATGGGGTAGAAATAAAAGTGGTAGAGGATTTTGAGGGGATGGATATGAAGTGGTTAAATCCTCCTTAATGGACTCCAAGTTTAGAAAGAGGAAATAAAGCTCAAAGGAATTTAATAGCCTGAGTGAAAGGTGGGGTGCAAAAGTACAACCATGGCTTCCTATGATTTTTTTATCTCTAATTCTACAAAGTAAATTAAAGGAAAATGTATAGTTCACACTTAAGTATCCTTTCTAACATCTGGAGTAAAAAAAAAAATAAATCAGCTCTAAAAAGTGCAGGTGAACAACACACATTCTGCAAGAACCAATAAGCCTCACTGTGAAGTCCTGCATGTTACTTTAGGGCTAAAATTTGATTGGCTTTAGAAACATCCAGTGGCAAATGGAAATGGACTGGGAAGAGTTGACCAGGCAGGCTCATGCAAGTGATGGGTTCATCTTATAAATCAGTAGCTTTTGATCTGTTTTCTAGCCACTCAGAAATTGAAAGTAAGAAAAGCTCTCAAGAATTTCAGGCATCTTCACCAAAACCTGATTCTCTATTTCCCACTCAACATGTCATGGTGCCTAATTTCACCAATTGAACCCCAAAAGGGTAAATCACGAAGGATTCCCCTAGATGCCAACAACCTGGAATGGTACTTCTGCCAATTACAAACAACATATGCTTTTAGATGTGTTGAAGGAACCACACTGAAGAAGACTCTGAAAAGTTACGTGCTATTGATCATGTTGGATCCAGATAAAAGACAATATTAAAGGATGTGGAATGGGGGAAAGGAAGTAGAATGCGTTTTAGTTTAGGTGACTGATATTTCAGGCCACTCCAGTATTTATTGGGGCCAGGCCTGTAGAGTTATAAAACAGGCTAGACATGTTTTTCCACATGTTGACAAACCAGTATGGTTGTTTTCTTCAAAGACACAGTGGGTAGACCAGTTAGCCTTTCAGCTCCATTAACTCGTGTACCCAGTTTCATATGCTGACAATCATTTACACTTATTAGAAAACCATTTCCAATTGTCCTGGTGTCCTACAATGACCCAGCTGAAGTAAATTTCCTCTGTTCTTGTTTTCCCATTATAAACATTGATTTCTTTAAGAGGAGGAATGACAACTCTAGTAAACTTTAAATGCAATATATTTTTGGGTTTGTAAACTTTTCTGAGGTTAAGAAATCATATTTTTATTTTTTATACAAATTGGTATTTTGAATCTAAAAGCCCCATGCTTTAGTTAAAAATTAACCCAATCTAGAGGTCTGTGTTGCAGCACAGAGAGTTAAGCCAGTGCTGTGACACTGGAATCCCACGTCAGAGTGCTGGTTGAAGTCTCAGCTGCTCTGATTCTGATGAAACTGCCTTCTAATGTGTCTTGGAAGGCAGCAGGAGATGGTTCAAGTATTTGGGTCCCTGTCAACCATGTGGGAGATACAGTTGGAGTTCTTGACTCCTGGCTTCAACCTCTCCCAGCCCTGGCTATTTCAGCCATGTGGGGAGTGAACCAATGAATGGAAAATCTTTCTCTCTGCCTGGCTGTCACTCAAATAAATAAATCTCAAGGGTCTGGCATTGTGGCATATTGGGTTGAGCCACCACCTCCATAAGGTGCTGATTTGAGTCCCAGCTGCTCCATCTCTGACTCAGCTCCTTGCTAATGCAACTGGGAAAGCAGTAGAGGTTGGCTGAAGTACTCAGGTAACTGCTACTCAGGTGGGATCCCTGGATGGAGTTCCAGACTCCTGGCTTTAGGCTGGCACAGCCCCAGACTTTGCAGCCCAGGCCATTGCTATTTTTTGGGGAATGAACCAACAGATGGAAAAACACTCTCCTTCCCCTCTCTCTCTCTCTCTCTCTCTCTCTCTCTCTTTCTCTCTCTGCCCCTCCCTGTAGCTCTGCCTTTCAAAGAAATATATCTTGCTATAACAGTCTTTTAAAAATTAATCCAATCTATTTTGCTTGAAAGAAGTCTAGGCTTAGGTTACTGTAACCAATCGAAGCACTCCAGACAACTGGAGACTCTAGCATGAAGAATTTGACCATGGTGCAGGTAGCTGATATGTTACTGTGGCAGGACAAAAAGATTCTCGTCTTAAGAAAGATGGTGAGTGTACTGAAGTTTTGAATCCTTTCTGCTACTTTTTGGCTGCATGACCATGGCCAAATCACTTAACCATCCAGAGACTCAGTTTCCTCATTTGTAGGTTGAGGATTACAAGGTCCTCATCACAGAATGACTGTGAAGATTTGTTGAGGTAATTTGAACACTTGGTAAGTTTTGTGATGAACAACCCCTGTGAGAACCTGTGATTATCCACAATGCAAATACACACATCTTGGCTGGGCATTCTACCCTCTTCCCAGACCGTCCTTTAGTTTGAATCTATCAGGTGCTCAGTCCTCTATCAGGAGACTCAGAAAGTGATGTGTTTTGCCCTTTGGGCTTCCGTGTGCTGAATGCCCTTCCTCTAACTGGAACTTAGTGTAGTCTATCAAATAAAGACAGTCTCGGATCTGGAGATTGAAGGAACGATAACATTCTCTCATCTCTATGAATTTTTCATTTCATTTCAAGAGAGTCAAAATGCACTATGTGGGCCAAGTCTCAATCTTCACGGCTTTGAACAGAAGGTCGAGGAGAATATTTTCTCAGCTTCTATTTGCAATTCAACTACAGTCTTCATGTGAGCCTACAGGGGCCTTCAGTCCCTGAGCTCTGGTATCTTTGGAAGCATCAGAAAGAGAATCAAGCATCCATCTGAGGAGCTCTGCCTGAAATTATATTCTTTTCCCCAGGACCTTAGCATTACTGGAGCTTTTTTTCCTCTCACTGATAAGATTATAATGCTATAAAAATTCACTTTATTTTTCTGTTCTGTTCTTCTTTGGGCAGAAGAATGTCCCTGACATTCAGTCAGAATCACCTGGTTACTAATTTCTAGGTGTTAAGTCACACAAATCACCTCTATTCCAGAGGCCTTGTCCACCAGAAGTGTGCTTCCTGAGGTACCCTTGGATCCATCACAGCAATGGAACTTGGGCTTGGAAATATGAACCACCCCATCAGCACTTACCCATGAACAGTCTATTTTGAGCAAGCAGCTGCCAGAGTGACCTTGAGATGGGAGGGAGAAGCTCAGAAGAGGGTGTTGGCAGAAATATTACTGGCTAGAGATAGGGCACCCTGGGCTAGTTCTATCTCTCCTGCTGTGTGGGACCTTGGGCAAGTCGCTTTCTCTTCATATTTTCTCTGTAATATAAAGGACTCGGTGATAGCACTTTCGAGTCTTCATGCGATATCAACATACCGTGTTGATTTTCTACACAAACTTTAGCTGTATTTTCCTGTAAGCCCTGTCATCTAGGTTTGTGATTACCAAGAAAAGGCAAATTAAGTAGTTCCTTCTGTGTCTTTAAAATCTTTAACTTGGGGCCAGCTTTGTGATACAACAGTTTAGCATATCAATATCAAAGCAAATCAGGGCACCATTCAGTGGGTGCTCAGCCTCAGATCAGGCTCCCTGCTGAGGCACCTGGAAAAGCAGCAGAATGGGTACCTGCCACTCATGCAGGAGACCAGAATGGGGTTCCTGGTTCCTGGGTTTGGCATGGCTCATCCCTGGCCTTTGTGGCTATTTTAGAAGTGAAACACTGTACCAGCAGATGGAAGATCTCTTTCTCTCTCTCTCATTCTGCCTCTCAAATAAATGAAGCCTTAAAAACAACTTTTAACTTTTCTCCCATGGTCATTTGAAGAACCTTAACAAAGTCCTGAGTGATCTGGACTCTGCTTACTCCTATGGCTTTATTTATGTTCTCATCAATCTCCTCCACCAAATGGCAGACTTCGTTCAGGATCCCAATCTGCCTTTTTATTCCCTTCCCCAACGTCTCCAACTTTCTTCCTTTTCTTGTTAAAGCTCAGTTGCTTCTTCTCTTTTGCAGGCCCAATCCAGCCTTTCCCTACCTTCCTCTAGCAGTACCCTGTGCTTCAGTGTGGCATTTTGCTATACATGAAGCCATGGGACCTTGAAGCCAGGGACCATGTTCTGATGCTGCACCATGCAGTAGTAGCCCAGAGATATCTGTTCATTCATGGACTCTGGTAATAGGGCAGTTTTAAAGAAAATCCATTGCTTATTCCTGTATAGAAAATTATTCCTATATATTTTTCTATGACTACTTACATATCATGCAAAACTAATTACCCTCATGCACCTCTGAGCTATGTATCAGGAAGAAAGTTATGCCAAAATCATATGACTATAAGCAAACAAAGGAAGAAGGAACTGTATCCTGTGGAAAGAGTATTGAAATTTGAAGTTGGGAAGTTTTCCTGTGAATCCCAAATCTGCTATTAGCTTACTGGGACAGCACATATATTATTTGTCCTGTAGCGGACTCACTTTTTTCATCTGTAAAGCACATGAGAGTTCTGTTTCATAGTCCCATTGTGAGGATGATTTGAATAAAAATGCTCACAGACACAAACACACACACATACACATGCATATAACACAGATACACATTACTGCTAAAACATAATAAGCATGGTTGTACATGTGAAGCTCAGCAAGGGGTGGATTTCCCTAGGTGCAGAGAGCTGTGGCAAGGTGACAGGTGGTGATAGCTGCTATGAAGGGAGAGTGGCAGGGGGCAGGGAGACATCAGTCCAGTATAGTAGAATGATTCTGGATGAAGAAGAATCAAAAGACATTATTGGAACAAATTTGGCCACTTGTGTCCTGTGGGCACTTAGGTAAGTCACTTTGCTTTTCCTTGCTCACCTTTTTTTTGTTTTTGTTTTTGTTTTTGTTTTCATCTGTTTTATGAACTTGATCAACCTGACAAGGCTATTTCGGGGATCAAAGGCAATGACATACATGAAAGATGAAAGGCCCAGCTGCCTGGCATGGTGTGTGGGCTCAAGATAAACAGGGAGCAAATGCCACATGGAATGAAACACGCTGCCACCTGCTGCATTGTCTGCCACAAACTGAAACTTCAGCTTCTTCTGTATGTCTTGCCTCTTCTATGGGTAAACCTGGGATGATGATGGCATTCATTTCAGGGATTGGTTTTAATGAGAAAGCAGGTAGTAAAGGCCTTTGTAAGCGCTCATTTTCTATATAATATTACTTCTCACATCTGTCCATATACCAACAATTTAAAAGCATGACCCATTTATAAAGTACCTGAATTTGGAATAATAAAGATTTTTTCCCCTCTTAGGGACTCTAAAGAACTCTGTCTTAAAAGCAAACTAGGCCGGCGCCGTAGCTCAACAGGCTAATCCTCCGCCTTGCGGCGCCGGCACACCGGGTTCTAGTCCCGGTCGGGGCACCGATCCTGTCCCGGTTGCCCCTCTTCCAGGCCAGCTCTCTGCTGTGGCCAGGGAGTGCAGTGGAGGATGGCCCAAGTGCTTGGGCCCTGCACCCCATGGGAGACCAGGAGAAGCACCTGGCTCCTGCCATCGGAACAGCGTGGTGCGCTGGCCGCAGCGCGCTACCGCGGCGGCCATTGGAGGGTGAACCAATGGCAAAAGGAAGACCTTCCTCTCTGTCTCTCTCTCACTGTCCACTCTGCCTGTCAAAAAAAAAAAAAAAAAAAAAAAAAAAAAAAAAAAAAAGCAAACTAAACAAAGTAGAGCTTCTAAACCTTGCTATTTGCCCTTAATTTTCTGAGCCTTAAACAAACAAAAAAAAATGTTCCCCTATTCAGAATTTCTGTTTTCAATGGGTCACTAGGAAAGCCAAACAGGAAGTGACATTCTGGGCAGGAATAGCCATTGCATTATTACAAAAGGAACCAGGTAAAATAAGGCTGGTGGTTAAATTGGGCCCTGGGTTAGGTGTGAAAAAGCAGTATACACAGGCTGAATTCCTACATTTGCTAATTACTCTCTTTCAGGAGTATTTCTAGGTCTTTGACAGTATTTAGGAAGAATAAGTCACTGATTTGCTTTAACATTTCTCAGTTTAACATTAATTAGGCATTGTGCAACTGTTTTCTTCTCCTTGAGTTAGTAGTAGAAATGTGTTTCGCCTTCATCTATGATCATTTTTCTCCTTATTATTGCCCTAGTTATGGGGAGAGTGTATTAAATAAAAACATACAAAGGCTCAGTAACCATCTCTTGTACATATTTAACTTTTGTTCTTGTAGGCTAACTTGGACCTTTTAAACAAATTTTCCTCTTATTTCCTGCTCTTTTACCTGATTTTTCAGTGAAATAGAGCATCGTGCCCTGACACACAAATACGCATGAGCTCACTGATGCACACCTGCAAACACACACACACACACACACACACACTATGTAACAGATGTCATTGTGTTGTTGTCATCCATTGGAAGAGTGAAAGCAAGAAGCAGCCCTTTCAAACTCATCTTGTGAGATGTGTCCCCACTCCTGGCTGGTGTTTCAGAGAGAAACCAACCACTTATGTAATCCATTTTAGATAGTGTTCTCCAGTCACTATTACTCACAAAAGCATTCTAATTACATCAATTAAAATACTCATAGCACATAAAAATAAAAATTCAAGCTTCATTTAAAGTTTCTCTTTCTCCCAGCCTGATCATCTTTTAGAAGACCAAAGTTTGATAGCATAGGTGCTCTCTCCTTCCTCCCCATGCATATCTTCCTCCTTTATTCTCTCATAACTCAGTTATAGTTTTTGACCTTACTAGAGTCAAAATTAAGGTTCCAGACAGTTTTCCTCTCCCCTCTGTAATTTAGATGGGTTTGTGGTAAATGCACAGTGCTATCTTTTGCTTTTCATATGTGTTCAAAGAAAACTCTCTTTAGCTGTGTAGGAAGAAATCAAATTATTGGTTGACATTCCCTGTTCTGGAGTAACAGAATAAAGACCCATTTTTTTTTAAATGCTTCATTGAGAGGCTTGGCAGAATTCTACAGGAAAAGCATTAAATTAACCAATTGAGTGGGGCTATGATGGCATAGTGGTGGTAAACAAGCATGCTGTAACTCTTTTTGTAAGTTAAAACTGAATGCTAACAGCAAATATCCCTCTGACTCATTTTTCTCTAAATTCAGATCAGGAAGAGTTCACTTTTGGAGTTTCACCTTAACTATAGCTGCGGGCCAAAAGAGAGATTTCTCCAAGTAGAATTGTCCTGAGTTTTCAGCAGATTGGACCACATTTCAGCAAAATCTGCATATGGGTGTGCATGTGTATTGATTACTGCTGATGGGCAAATTCCAAAGATTGTAAGTAACAAATCCCAGGGTTAGCCTTCTTTTTATAAATTATTTATTTATTTATTTATTTATTTTTGCCAGGCAGAGTTAGACAGTGAGAGAGAGAGACAGAGAGAGTTATAGACAGTGAGAGAGAGACAGAGAGAAAGGTCTTCCTTCTGTTGGTTCACTCCCCTAATGGCCGCTACGGCAGGCGCTGCGCCGATCCAAAGCCAGGAGCTGGGTGGTTCCTCCTGGTCCCCCATGCGGGTGCAGGGACCCAAGCACTTGGACCATCCTCCACTGCCCTTTCAGGCCACAGCAGAGAGCTGGATTGGAAGAGGAGCAACTGGGACTAGAACCCAACATCCTGACCGGGACTAGAACCCTGGGTGCCCGTGCCGCAGGTGGAGGATTAGCCAAATGAGCCATGGTGCCAGCCCAGGGTTAGCTTTTTTATAAACAAAGTTTGTATATGGAACTTTAAAATGACTGACAAAAGAGCATTTTAGGTATATTTTAGAAACAAAAATTCTGGGAAAAATGAAATTATATTTTATTAATTGACATGAAACATTCTTATAAATAAAATAATGAAATTTCCTCTCTTGAAATTCAAAACATTAAAATAAAAATCAAAACAATAAATATTTGGACTAATGAATTAAATAAAAATTAATTAATGGATCATAGTATTAAACAAGATGTATTTACTAGATAGAATATACTCCATGTATTCAAAATGAATATTGTATCTTCATCAGAAGATTTATTGTAAACTTCATTTGAATTGCTACCTCTCATTTACTTTTTTTTTCTCATTTACTTTTTAAAGTAAAATCAGTTTCTGAAAGCACACCTTCAAAACCCATACCGTGTAACCTGTGTCACTGAGTGCATAGCACTATGCTCAGTGCTAAGGGAATATGAAATAAAGCTCAAGACAGAGTTTCTTTCAGAAATTTATACTTTCAACAAGAAAGCAAAACAGATGCTGAAGCCTCCAGATATTGAAGAGCTCAGAACAAAGAACGTTTCAGTAAAGAGGGCTATGTACTATAGCTCACAGGAACTTGGAGGTCACAGCTTTGTCACAGTCCAGGTGGAAGAAGGCTACAGCTGGATGTCGAGCAATGTTGCATCTGAATGTGGGTACCAGGCAAGGCAAGGACAGAGGGAGTCTTGAAAAGGAACGATTTAATAAAATGCCAGAGCCTGGCAATTAGCACAATGTATGCAAAGGATCATTATGCAGAGGGGCCACCTTGGACACTATGTCTATGGCTATGACACAGGGATGGAAAACACAGGTAGCTCTGAAAACGACATGGTGAGCAACACCGCAGAAAGGAGTTCATGTGCTTTTGGAAAACATGGTGGGACTGCATCATGGAATAGTTCTTTGAGACTCATACGGGAAACTATGGAATTACAGGTCTGGAAAAAAAAGGAGCCTGATGCAGAACTGGAGTAGGGAAAGTTGTCTTGGAAAACTGTCTTGTCTCCGTTGCTTTGTTTTTTATGTCTGAGTGAGCAATGTGACGGTATTTTATTGATGTAATATTTATATACAATGTAATGTACAGACTGGAAGTGAACAACTCAACTCATTGGGATAAATATATGCAGCTGTGCAATCACAATTGTTGTCAAACTATTGGACATTCTCATTACCCCCAAAATTCCCTTACACTCTTTATCACTGATTCTATATCTCACATAAGAAATCACCATTCTAATTGCTACCAGGAAAGATTGCCTTTTCTTGTTTTATAATTCATATAAATGGAGTTAGAGTATGTATAACTTCACTACTTCCTAATTTTAATCTTATCCTAGTATATCAGTTGTTCATTCATAAGGCAATAATAATTAGCCACTATTTATGATCTTTGCTGAGAGGAATTGAATGTAAGTGAATATAATAAATGTATGGACTTTATCCTTTTTGTGGTGCAACTTTATTCAGTGAGCAATTATGAGATGTCAGCTACTGTGTTAATTTATAGCAGTGGATTGCGGGAAATGAAAAGGCAATAAGGGAGGGATCTCCATCAAGTTTGAAATTTAAAGACCCCAATGGACTGGTACTATAGCTAATTTTAAGGCTAGACCTCCTGTGTCCTTATGAAAGATCTCTCTGTGTATCTGCCCTCCCCAACACACATATTTTCTTATTATATTTTACAACAGATGTTCCTTTATGATGATTTTTAATATTGATTATTTAAGCAAATCTTAGTATGTGATGCATTCTTGTATGCTATTGCAAATACTTTTTGAGCAAAGGTGAAAATAAATAAAATTAAACTGAAAAAAGTCACTTCAAATCTTATCAACCCTATGAATCAAATGCTTTTCATTGGTGTTTTCTTTAAAGAATACATCATTTACATATGTTCATTGTCAGAATGGGTAGATAAAAAGCAGATTAATTGATCCTCTTTCAAGGAAGAGTAGTAGCACAGAAGGGCTGTAAATACTAAGGGTAAGGACCCAAGTGCAGGCTCTCTGATGGCTGGACAGTCTCCTCCATCCTGTTTGTGGAGCAGATGATCAGTCCTGCAGCTTGCTGAGCCGCCTATATTTAGCCAAGGTGGGTTGTGTGATAAGAGGGAGGGGGCCAGGTCACACGCCCTTTGACTCATCATTCATGCACACGTGTCAGTTTTTTGTGCGGTTGGATAGCCTCCTTAGGCAGACATAGCCTGATTCTAACTTTCCTGGACTGCCAGGCTAAACATCACAGAAGGAACTACAGAAACTAACAAGCCCTAGGAGACACCACACCTTCCATAAATCACATAGATGATAACATCATCATTTTTTTTTTTTTTTTTTTGACAGGCAGAGTGGACAGTGAGAGAGAGAGACAGAGAGAAAGGTCTTCCTTTGCCGTTGGTTCACCCTCCAATGGCCGCCGCGGCCGGCCCGCTGTGGCCGGCGCACCGCACTGATCCGAAGCCAGGAGCCAGGTGCTCCTCCTGGTCTCCCATGCGGGTACAGGGCCCAAGGACTTGGGCCATCCTCCACTGCCTTCCCGGGCCACAGCAGAGAGCTGGCCTGGAAGAAGGGCAACTGGGACAGAATCCGGCGCCCCCACCGGGACTAGAACCTGGTGTGCCGGCGCCGCTAGGCAGAGGATTAGCCTGTTGAGCCACGGCGCCGGCCAATAACATCATTATTACTCGCTTATGATGCTTGCGCACTTCCTTTTTTCTGGCTTAGAACTGGAGCTCATGCTCCTGTGCACTGTCTGATTCCAGAGCAGTCTTCCGTGACACTAAGGGCCTGTGAAAAGGCAGCTGTGTCACAGCTGTTTCATGCCTCTGCATTTTGCATTCAAAGTTGGCATATGTGATATTCCAATAAACAGGCTCTCCAGTTAGAGTGGGTCCAGCATGATTTTTAAGGATTTGGGGCAGGGGTAATCAGCAAGAGATGGAAGATAGTACAACATAATTTGGGGAGTGATTTTTATCCTTTCTATGCAATTACTAGCTTCATGATCACAGGAACCTCATTGTATTTGAATCAAATTAATACATCTGATTTGATCCACCAGGTGATGTAGTTATAGGGAATGAATTCTTCAAAGTACTTATTCATCTAGGCCCACTTTTCTCAGTTTCCTCATCTTTGAATAATTTTGAATTCTCCTAAAGGCTAACAGTATCACTACAGTGAGGAATAAAAATGCTACAGTGCTTGGTATAAACAGGCAGTTAGTAACCGGGTGATCGTCATTTGCCAGTGACTAAGGGATTGATTGTAGTTGACATCACAATGAAGAGTTTCGTCTTACAAGAATAAAGGTACATGCATATTTGCCTTCCTCCTGGCAATACTGACTAAACCGCTACTGGCTACCTAGATTACAAAGGAAAATTTTCTACAGAAGTCAAGCAAGGCCACTGTTTATATACCACATGTGTTAAGTCTCAACCTTGATATTCCTATATTCCAGGCCCCAGAATAACATTGTACAGCTCATGGAACTGAATATCAAGGCACACTTGAAGCTGTATACACATTCAGACATACTGAGCATATATGAGGGTACTTCAAAAAAATCTTGGGAAGGTGGAATTAAAAGATAAGGTCATTTTAGGTTTGGTGGCTGGCACTGTGGTTGGAATCGAAAGATGAGGATGCTCAGGAGTTACGTAACTTTCCTAAGGTTGTGCCACTCTAAATGGTCCTTTATGAATTAGCTCTTCAAAGAGTTAGATTCCTATAACTACTATTTGAACATTTTTTTGCAAAAAAATTGAAATTCTTGCAATTTTTTTACATAATATGCATTTCCATGAATTTTTAAAAAGATACTTCATTTGTGTGTACTTCGAATATTTTCCCAATGTAACATAATAAACTTATTGTTTAATTTTATTTTTCTGTGAACCTATTGAACCCTCCTTATATGGCTACAAAGTACCCACACTTAAAAGTGGATCAAAAAGAGCCAGGAACTCAGTTGTTTTTGGATCAAAACAGTTGTCTATTATTTGATCCACCTTTGGTGATAGAGTTCTAGGAATTTGCTTCTTTCAAGAACTAATTAATGCAGGCCCATTTATAGCTGCCCTGCCTCTAGCAAAATGACAAAATTTCTGAGCACCCTCATCTGTTAATTTGAAACATAACTGCCACCTCCTTTTCAGGGCTCCTATGAAGTTTTCCAAATGCACTCAGACTTTTTGTAAATAGTGACATGCCACAAATATAAGTCATTATTATTGTACTCTTGGACCTCCTGCAGGTGTTTGCTAGTTATTGGCAGATTTTTTTCCAATGTTCTTATTGCTGTGTATGAGAAATTTCTGAAATGATTTCCATTCCTACATACACACTAAATTTTAGGGAGTATAGTTGCTTCTTCCTTTGTTGTTACGGCTATCACTACTTATCACTAGGCAGAATTCTGCTCAAAAAGATACTCCAGGGATGCCTAGAAGACTCCTTCTCTGTTCTCAAATATGTTCATACAAACTTGCTAAAAATGAAAAGTTCCAAAACTGGGGATTCATTTCATTGTCACTGTTATAACAAAATTTCCCTTTAAGTTCTACCATTCCAATATACCTTATTGTGGATTAAATTCATCTAATCATTTCAACAGGTTTTAAACAGTGAAGGAAATGGAAAAGGAGCCAAACAGTGTGAAGGTCAAAGTCTCAGAGAAATTACTACAGAAAGAACGCAATGAGTATGCTGAAGTCAGATTGGAAAGGCATCTAGTGATTAATATTGCTTTAATTGTCTAAGTGACCAAAACCATCCTTAATTATCTAGAAATAAACCCTCTCTACAAAAAAGCCAAAGTACTTGGGGTTGAAGAAAGAAGAGAAATGGATCTTACCCAGCTGGTCTTGTGTCTTCAATGGCTCTGTCCACTGGGATCAAATCACTAAGGTAGACGTTGAAGTTTCCTTCTTTCCATCTTCTTTTTGCCTCTTTCTCCTTTCCATGGGGAACAACTACAGGCAGTCCGAACTGACCTGGGGCTTTGGGGTCCCTTGGAGAAAGTGTCACATCAATTCTCAACACTTGGTGCATCCCACTGTCCTCTGGTGAAAGGGCTTCTATTCGACTTTGATTGTGTCCTGCAGGCTGGGCCTGGGCAGTGAAGTTGATTTTTGCTGGTGCTGTCCCTTTAGCTAAGGCTTGGTTGGTTTGAGACACAGTGGCTCTCTGTGAAGCGAGTAAAGGAAAAGATGCCTGACTTCTACTCCTGGGAATGTGTTTACTTTGGATTGCACCCAGGACTTTAGGAAACAAAATTTTGGTTTTAGAGTTGGGGACTTGTTTGGTATCTGTCTTCAGCTCCTCCTCCTTGGTTATAATCACAACACGGCTTTCAGAGAAATTGAGTTTCTTTGCACGAGCCACTTCAGTCCCATCATCCTTTGGCAAGATTCCCAACTGTGTCTCATTAATAGATTGTTTCTTTAGGAGATTGGAATTGGCAAGGAACTTGGAAAAAGGAAGACCCTTACTGGCTTTGTGTTTATTTGCCTTTAGTTCCTTACTCTGAGTCTCAGTTTTCCTTAAGGTTATGGCTTCACTGGATTTTGGCACGGGTGGGCTGACAGGGTGTGTCCTCTCATTTGCCACAGCCTGTGACTGCTGCTTTGACAGGTCAGTTGCAAGGCCGATGGTCCCATTCAGGTCTTTTTCAGCTGCTTGTTTTGATGTGTCACTGCTGGGACTGGGACTCTTTAGGTCCTCCTGTTTTATATCAACAGGTCCTGTGGGTACTGATGTTCTGTTCAACGGAGCTCCTCCGGCTGCTCTGAATGGGGTTTTCTGAGCCCCTTGAGCTGCGGTTTCCTTTGTTGCCACCTGGCGGGAGGAGGCTTCAGGTCTGATGAGTCTCCCTTCTGTCTTCTGATTGGTAGGAGTCACTGGGTGGGTCTGCAGTTGGGCAGGATGCCACAAAGGCAAAACTTTGCCCCCTTCCAGGGCATTTTGCATTTTCCTTTCTGGCTGGGTTTGGTGCAAGTCCTTCTCACCCTTGAGCACTCTCTCCTCAGTCTGTCTGAAGTGCTCTTTGTCCCACGCCCCCTTCCCGTGTCCTCTCAGTGGAGGCTTTACTTCTTTATGGCTGCTGTAAAGGATCTTCATTTGGTCGGGCTGAGCCCTGAATCCTATCTGCTCCCTCCTCACAATGTCTTCCTTGAGGACCCGAGTGTTGATCTCACTGAATGAGAGGCGGAGAGCTGCCATGTCAAAGAGCAGCCAGATGACAGAAGCTACAAATATAAATGCCAAGACTCGCCCACTTCCTCGGAAAAACTTTCGGATCTTGTTCATGATGCAAAGTCTTCCCTTGCAGCTTGCCCTCCCTTGGAGCCTGCTTACCTTGAGTGGAGAGGAAGCCGAAGTAGTAGAAGTAGCAGCAGCAGAGTTGCCAGAGAGCACCCCCTCCCCTGAACACAGCAGGAAACAGCAGTCGGAGGGAAAAGCTCAGCTCCTACTGCTTGTCAGTCTCTGCCTGCGTGGCATTTCACAGTGGAGCATCTGTGCCTGCTCAGCTGGTCCTGGCTAAACTCTGGTAAACACTGCCCTTAGGTCATTCCAAGAGCAGTCGATTCCAGCCACTAGATAGTTCAACCTATCACTTGTGTTTTCTCCGTGAACCCTTGCCCACCTTCCTACAAGCCCAAGAAAAGGGGGGGCTGGTTGGGGCTGATGCTTCTCTCCTCCCCGTTCTCGGTCTGCACGCTGTAACTCAACACCACTTCTCATAAGGAAAACATTTCAAGCCATTACCCAGAAAACTTCATTCAGCTCTCACCTTCCGTGTTATGTGAGAGTGGGTGTGTTTTAAGGGCAATTAAACAGAAAGAAATCTAACTTGGAGGGCATGTGTTCCTGGTTTGTAACCCCACCTTCCCCACTCCTACTCATTAACCCTCTTGTGCCCTGGTGCTCAGAAAGCTCTGCCTGAACAATTAATTACTGGCCTTGGTGTTCAGCTTGCAAAGCTAGTGGCTCAAAGAAGGAGACCAGTGTGCCCTTGTTCCCCGAGGTGGACACGTAATTATTCAGAGGTATTTTTTGTGGGGTGGGGGGAGATCAAAATGTTTCTTTGGAATGTTTTTGGCATTACTTCATCTATTTTTAAAACTAGATTCAACAGACATAAACTTACTTGTCACGTTGCTGTAAAAATTCCCATACATTTTGCTGTGGTCTGAATGTGTCTCCTCCAAACATATTGCTTGCAAATCCAATCACCAGTGTAATGGTGTAATCACCAGTGGGAGGCATTTGAGAGGTGATTAGATTATGTGGATGGATTACTGAGGGATGGGATTCATGGTCCTTGTAAAAGAGGACCTAGGAGCTAGCTTGTCCTTTCCACCAACTAAGGGCACACTGGGGAACACCTTCTATCAACCAGGATAGGGCCCTCACCAGACGCCAAACCTGCCAGTACCATGATCTTGGCATACCAGTCTCTAGGACTGTGAGGAATAGACTTTCTGTATTTTATAAATCCCTCAGACTATAGTGTTTATTCCAGCTCTTCAAACAAAGTAAGAGGTACTTCCTCTCAGTTTCAGTACTTAACTCGGCATGGGCCTGTAACAAACAGTTTGAACATTTCTGCATTACTTGGACCAACTTTTGACTGATGCTGGTAAACTGGTAGCATAGTGGTTCCCATGCAGACTTTACATTACAGTCACTTAATGGAAGGGCCCCTTGAGCTCTGATTAATTGATGGAGGAGGTGGAATTGACAGTTTGTCTGCTCTTGTATGCTTTAAAAGTTTTCCAGGTCTTTCTAAAGGATGGCCAGAGTTGAAACACACTGGTCTAGGATGAGATGTGTCGTCCATTTTACTTGGGGAGATGAAGGGGAACTTTCAAACAGTGCCCATTTGATGGTTAGTTTTAGGTATCAACTTGACTTCTGAAGGGGTACCCAGATAGCTGATATGGGGTGCATCTGTGAGGGTTTCCTGGAGAGATTAGCATTTGAATTAGTCCACCAAGTAAGGAAGGTCCTCCTTTACCCAGTGTGTGTGAGGGCCCAGATGGAACACAGAGACAGAGGAAAGGTGAATTTGCTCTCTGTCTTCCAGAGTTGAGACATTCATCTTCTCCTGCCCTTGGCCATTTGGACTCCAGGTTCTCTGGCCTCTGGACTCTGTGACTTGTATCAGTGGCCTCAGATTCTCAAACCTTTGGCTTCAGACTGAGAATCACATTATTGGTTTCCTGGTTCTCAGGCCTTTGGAATTGGATTGAGCTGTGCTATTGACTTCCTAGTTCTTCAGCATATTGTAGGACTTCTCATTCTTCATAATCATGAGAGCCAGTTCCCCTAATGTATCCCCTCTCATCTATCTATCTATCTATCTATCTATCCATCCTTTTGGTTCTGTTTTTCTGGAGGATTCTAATACGACCTACAAATTTTGTGGGATTATTTCCCATATGGAGTAAAACCTGGTAAAAATGATACACTCCAAGGATTACTGAATTAGAACATACAATATAATGTTGCAAGTGATAAAGACTGTCCTCAGGAGCAATGTGCTTCGAGGAACCTTGAGTGATCTGCAGATTGTGCTGCCATTTATGAGTCTGTTGTTGACAAAGCCTAGGATAAACTGAGACTCCTGAAGACTTGGGTGGAAAATAAGGGCAAATGTGGAATTTTTTATTCCAACTCAATGCTTTCTTCAACTTTCAACATTTAAGTTCGTACATTGTTTCATGAGAGAGAACCCCGGTAAACAGAGCTATGGTAGTATGTTTCTTGAGTACCTGACTCTCCTTTCTACAGAGTGCCTGCATACTATGACTTGGAATATCCATTCGGATGACAGAACTGGTGGCTCAGCAATTTCCTCCATGCATCCTTGCCTCAATTCATTTGTTATCCCCAATATCTGTTGAGCATGTTCCATGTCTCAGGCCCTGTGTTGAATATGGAGGGATATTGAGTAAAAGAACATAGCTTTTGTGCTTTATTGGTGGACGTGGATAGTTAGGCATATATTGTATATTATAATATGCAACAAATAACCCTAGAGAAAGAATATATAGGACTCTACAGGGATATAGCTTAGTTTTGGGAGGTACAGATGATGTTTAAAGCAGCGATCCATGGACTTGAAGAATGAATCAGAATCCAATGGTGTTTGCTCAAATGGTGGTCTGAGGGAACAAACATTAATCAGATTATGAAAGGCAGATAAATGAGGAAAACTCTAGAGATGAAGACAGAGCATAGTACCTAAGGGGAAGCTTGAGTTTTTAAGAACCAGCATGACTGGAAACACAAGCTTGGTGTTAGCTTGCATGTCTGTATGTGTGTGTGTGTGTGTGTGTATGTTTCCAATATGTATTAAGCTTTGCTAAGCATTTTTTATTGAGCATATCATTTAATTCACATGGTAATACAATGAAAAGATAAAAATTATAATTCTCATTTTATAGTCAGGAAATGAAGACTTGGAAAGGCAGAGCAACTTGCAGTAAAAATTGAAGATGGATTTTTGAATACACAACTCTATGACATCATAACCCACATGCTTAAATATTGCACAACACTGGCTAGTTGTATGACCTTACAGGTTAGGGAATTTGATGTGGTTACTGAGCAATAAAAAAGAAAATAATTTCATCCTTAAAGATTGATGTGAAGATTAGAGAAAATAATGTAAAGATCTTTTTATATTTATTATATCTTATAAATGATAGCTACTACCATTGATATTTGTGTTAATACCTTGTTGTGATAAGTGTGTGGGTATATGTGGGAGGCAACATATCAGTTCTTCCCCCAAATCAAATAAAAAAACTCATGACTAACTTGATTTGGGCAGTAGAGAAAGAAGTACATATGAAAATTTTAGTTTATTCTTTGCAACCCTATATCTCAGATTACAGATTCAGTCAATAATATTTCTTTACTGAGAACATATGTGCCCAAAACAAAGTAGTTGACATTGTCTCTTCCCATATGACCCTGTAATTCTACTAGTAGAACACCATCAACATAACAAATAGCAAAACTATTTATGATTCATATTCCAGAAAAAAAATGAGAATTTTTCTAATAACAAGAGTAAATAGTTTGCATTACAATCCTACTTAAGATGGGTTTTTTTAAGATTTGTTTTAAAAAAAATTTTTTTGACAGGCAGAGTGGATAGTGAGAGAGAGAGAGACAGAGAGAAAGGTCTTCCTTTTTGCCGTTGGTTCACCCTCCAATGGCCGCTGCTGCCAGTCATCGCGCTGATCCGAAGCCAGGAGCCAGGTGCTTCTCCTGGTCTCCCATGCGGGTGCAGGGCCCAAGGACTTGGGCCATCCTCCACTGCCTTCCCGGGCCATAGCAGAGAGCTGGCCTGGAAGAGGGGCAACCGGGATAGAATCTGGCGCCCAAACCGGGACTAGAACCCCATGTGCCAGTGCCGCAAGGTGGAGGATTAGCCTGTTAAGCCATGGCGCCGGCCCTTAAAATTTATTTTGAAAGACACAGTTACAGAGAGAGAGAGAGAGAGAGAGAGAGAAAGAAATCTTCCATCCTCTGGCTCACTTCCCAAATGTCCAAACAGCGAGGACTGGCCAAGCCAAAGCCAGGAGCCTGGAACTCCATCTGGGTCTCCACATGGGTGGCAGGGTTTCAAACACTTACACCATCTCCTACTGCTTTCCAAGGCACATTAGTAGGAAGTTGGATTAGAAATAGAGTACGGGCCTGTGCTGTGGCGTAGTGAGTAAAGCCACCGCCTGCAGTGCCAGCATCCCATATGGGCACAGGTTCGAGTCCCGGCTGCTCCACTTCCTATCCGGCTCTCTGCTGTGGCCTGGGAAAGCAGTAGAAGATGGCCCAAGCTCCTGGCTCCTGGCTCCTGGCTCCTGACTCCTGGCTTCAGATGAGCACAGCTTCAGTCGTGGCCAATTTGGGAGTGAACCAGCGGATGGAATATTTTTCTCTCTCTCTTTCTCTCTCTCTCTCTCCGTAACTTTGACTTTCAAATAAATAAATAATCTTAAAAAAAAAAAAAGAAATAGAGTAGCCATGACTTGAATCAGTGTTCATATAGGATGCCGGTGTCACAGACAGGGGGTTTAACCTACTGTGCCACAATGTCAGCCCCCTCCAATACTATTTTAGACATGACAAAACACTGGGGCTGACTGTGGTATAAAAAGTGGCTGACTGTGGTGTGGAAAGTTAAGCCTGTGCCTGCAGTGCCGGCATCTCAAATGGGTGCCAGTTCCAGTCCTGGTGGCTCCACTTCTGATCAAATTCCTTGCTAATGTGCCTAGGAAATCAGCAGAAGATGGTCTAAGTCCTTATTTTACTAGATAAGCTTCAAGTCTTATCTGTGTTCCTACCTGAAATGGCAATTGGAATTATTCAAACTGTTGCTAGATAAGTCAATACTTTTTTTTTTTTTTTTGGACAGGTAGAATTAGACAGTGAGAGAGAGAGACAGAGGGAAAGGTCTTCCTTCCTTTGATTCACTCCCCAAATGACCACTATGGCTGGCGCGCTGTGCCGATCTGAAGCCAGGAGCCAGGTGCTTCTTCCTGGTCTCCCATGTGGGTGCAGGGCCCAAGTACTTGGGATATCCTCCACTGCCTTCCTGGGCCACAGCAGAGAGCTGGACTGGAAGAGGAGCAACCAGGACTAGAACCCGGAACCCATATGGGATGCTGGCACGGCAGGCAGAGGATTAACCAAGTGAGCCACAGCGCCGGCCTGGTAAGTCAATACTTGTTATATCCTTAATATACTGGACAGATTTAAAATACTATTTGAAATGTGAGAGGCTTCACAAAATTTGTTGATAATGAAATTCAAAGATGAGCTTATTTTGTGGGAAAATTTTTTTGAAATTTGTGAAACTTTTATTAATATATATTTTCATGAATTTTTTTAAGTCTCCTCACATCCATGGATTTCATTCTTTTTGCAAAAAATAAACTTTTCTTTCCATAAATTTTTGAAAGTACTCTCATATATTTTTACTTTTGTATATTCATTTTATTTAATGTCAATAATTTACTTATTTATCTCTGGTTTGTCCTTACTAATCAAAACACAATTATTTACAAAAGGAAAGAAAATGCTGGGAAAATTAAACAGGAATCTTAGCCTACCTACCATGAGCAAAGCAACTTATTAACTCTGGCTTCAGTCCATCTAACATATGATTCAGAATGAGACATGGAAAGTACATAAAAGTGAAAAAGAAACTTTGACCAAGTCCCCTAGGAAAGGAGAAGCAGATTGGTAGTCAGACCTGTTCTAAAATACTGACTTGGTCACTAATAGCCATACGAGCATGGATGACTGTCACCATGAATGTCACCTATGAATGAAATCTTCTAGGGGAATCTTCCAGCTTCTTCAAGGAGAAGTTGCTTATAAGCAACACTATAGGTTGAACACTATGGATCTTCAGGGATGTAGTACCTATACACAGCTATAAACAATTCTTTTTTAAAAATCTCTTTTCTGAACACATTTGATGTTTCACATCTCTACCCAATGCAAAGTAGAAGTAAAAATTTAAATTGAGACTAAGGGTCAAGTATTGTAGCACAGTGAGTTAACTCACAGCTTGAAATGCCAGCAATCCATATCTGTGTGCCAGTTTGAGTATTTTCTACTACACTTCCAATGCAGCTTCCTGAAAATGCAACTGGGAAAGCAACAGAATATAGGCCAAGTACTTGTGTGCCTTCCATAGGGATGGGAGACCAAGATGGAGCTCCTGGCTTCTGGCTTGGACCCAACCTGGCCCCAGCTGTTGTAGCTGTTTGAGGAATGAGCCAGAGGATAAGAAATCTCTCCCTCCCTCCCTTTCTCTCTCTGTCACTCTGCCTAAATGAGCAAATAAATATTTTAAAAATATAAAATGAAATTCATTCTTCTGCATTAGATATCCAGTTTCCTGCAGTTATGGACTGTTTTATGGACTGTTTACGGACTAACCATGCTTTACCCTTCGCATGTTCTTGGCACCTTTATCAAAGATCAACTGATTATAAATGCGTGGATTTATTTTGGATTCTCAGTTTTGTTCCACTAGTCAGTATGTCAGTTTTTATGACAACATTATAGTATTTTGATTATGATAATTTTGTAGTATATTTTGAAATCAGGTAGTGTGTTGTATTTAGTTTTGTTCTTTTTCAAGAACCCGGAATCTTTTGTGATTTGAATTTTAGGATTTTTTTTCTATTTTGGTTAAAAAATACTATTGAAACTTTCATGTAAATTATACTGAATCTGTAGAACACTTTAAGTGGTATAGAAATTTTAACATATTAGTTCTCCTGATCCATAAACACAAAATATCTTTCCAACTGCTTGTGCCTTCAATTTTTCTCATCAATGTTTCGTTTTTTTTAGTGTACAGATCTTTGATCACCCATGGTTAAAGTTATTCTTAACAATTTTTTGACATTGCTATAAATAGGATTACTTGTTTATTTTAGGAATAAAATCAAGTTACAATTGATTAAAAGCAAACATAGCACCTGAATCGGTAAAACTGCTAGAAGAAAACATAAAGGAAAATCTTCTTAACATTGGTCTGCTTTCTTATTTTAATATGACCATACTTATTTAGTGTGACTACTTTCCCTCAAAAATTCTCTCAGAGAATAAAAGATAAATTGTAATCAACAAGTGAACATTGTCTTGTGAAACAACCCAGTAACAACAACAACAAAAAGATTGAAAATCATTATCTAAAAAGCTATTGGCAAAAATTATGTGTGGCATAAAAGTCCAAATGGAGATATTATTCCATTCAAACCACATTTTCTAATAAAGATGCATGAATACAACTTCTGACAGCCATTTAAGCACTGGTGTATGTTTCCTTTTTTAAAATAAGCTTTAGACACTGCCTCAGAAATGACCTGTTCTCTAACACCCAGACAATGAGGACTGCTACAGTCATTTACTCTTGAAAAGTGTGCCACATATTAGATGGAAATCATAATCAATTAAACCCATGTTTAAAGAAAACAAAGAATCTGCCATTGGAAGACAACCTATGGCATTTAGACCCTAGTTTTCATTGATTTTTGAGGAATATAGCCAAGCAAAATTTGTACATTATGGGTTCCTAGCCACTAATTTCTCTTTTAAAAAAGAAAACCTAGCAGATTGATTCATAAAAATTAATCAATTTTAAAGTAAAACATCAGTAGACCATATTCCTTGGACAAAGAACTGTGCTAGTTATTAAAGAACATAAGAAGATCCCTGGAGGACAGCCACTCATATTGAAAATTAACAGAGTATTTGTATTGGTTAACTATAAATTTGGGGATAGAAAGAGGAAATAGCTCAGAGTGACTCTATAAAGGGCTTCTGTAATTGAGGCAGGAAGGGCAGGAGGAACAATGGTAGCAAAGGGATGTTCAAATGTAAACATGTTGCGTTTGAAATATTTGCCTATTACATAACCATATATACATTTAATAGTATTTGTTGAGTACCAACCATGTCCTAGAATAGGCTCTGTGTTAATATCTAGGAAAACTAAGATGCTGAAGTTCATAGTTTACAGTAGTTGTTTTAAACATTTTTGTAGCTCAAGAACCTTCTGAGATTCTGAAGTTGGATATAAAACCCAGAAATCTGGATTTTTAATGAAAGTATGATTCTAATAGATTTAGACCATGAACCACATGTTGAGACTCACTGCATCAGTGGCAGAAACAAACATATTACTGTCAAAAATGGGAAAATTAAAACAGCTATTTTTAAGGGGTGGGTGTTTGGAAAGTTCCCTGGCAGTGAATGCTGAGAGAGGAATTTAGGAAGTGTAGTCAAGGCAGAGAGAAGAGTAGACTGAGAGTACTGAGGAAGAATGACACTGTCATTACATGGATGGACAATTGGGATTTGTTTGATATGACCAGATTTTACCATAAACTCACCAGCAATGAGGCACAGGTTGTTGCCTGGGCTGAAGATTTTAGGGTTACATTTTTCAAGGGGTACAAGTTTCTTGAAGTTAGAGTATGATACTCAGGTTTCTAGATGAAGAACAGGTGGTTGGAGAGAGGATAGATTGTTAGATAACCTGCAGGCCTGGAGAGCAATTAGTCCAAATTCTACCTATTTGTTGCTCTTCTTCAATTCAGTCTAATTTTACTCAGAGTAAAATACTTTCAGAGCAGTCCACACAGTAGACTCCTAGAATGACTTTCGCAATAAATAACACTCTGTCCTCAGAATCAACCTATGAGGCTTCCTGGTCAGGCTGAAAGGCCTGCAAGAGCATCTCAGGCATGGAAAGACAAGACTCTGTGGAAAAAAACCTACACGGAGGATCTCTGAGAGAACTCAGAGGAAAGGAAGGGTCATCAAAGAAGGAGACACTCTTCTCTGAAGGGAGAGGAGAACATCCTGTTTGCTTATGGCCTTGTCCAAATAACGGTGGAGTCTATGGTCACAAAAGGCCTCCATAGCCCTGGCAGCTCACAAGAAGAGCCTTGGATGATCACTGACGTCATAAAAAAAAGAGTGTTAATTGTTAAAGGAACAACAGTAGTCACTGTGCACTTGCTCCCCAGGTAGGACCTCTGTCCCTATTTAATTGCAGTATGAGAATCGACTGCAAATTCTCTCCCCAAACTGTACTCTATATGTTGTGTGTGGGCGTGGGGGAAAATTGTTGAAATCTATGATTAGCATAGGGATGATCCTCAATATATAAAGTCATACTAAAAGTGATCCATAATGAAGAAGGATATGGGAGAGGGGATGGGAGGCAGGAAGGGAGTGGGGTGGGGGGCATGAGAGAAAGAACCACTGTATTCCTAAAGTTGTATCTATGTAAAATGCATTCATTAAATAAAAAAATACTTCCAGGGATTTCAAGAACATGGTGAGGGCTTCTACAGCACAAAAACAGTAGGGACAGGAACAACTAAATACATGGGGGCATTTGGTGGTTAAGCAGAATTTCTTAGTGAGTGAGAAAGCAAATACAGGATGATATCTAGGTTTCTACTTTTGTGACTGGATGGATATTGAGTATTTATCCAGTAGTGCTCCATCTTTAGCATGCACCAGATGCACCAAGAGTTCTTTTGGGTTCCACCTCCAATGTTTCTGATTGAGTGGGTCTGGAATGGAGAACAAAATTTGAATTTACAATGGTCTTTGTGAGTCTAATGATACTATTTGGAAAACTGCATGTTGAAAACACTGTTTTTTTGCTGAGATGGGGAAGCCTGTACAAGTAATATCTTGGGAGTGGGGTAGGGAGGTAATGATGACTGTGTGACTATAATGAGTTTGAGATTCTAATGAAGTATTTGATTTAAAATATCCTATCAAAAAACTTAGCTTGGAGCTTAGAAAGATATGGAATCAACACAGATGCCCATCAACTGTTGACTGGATGAAGGAATTATGGTATATATACATTACAGAATACTACACAGCAGAATAAAAAATGAAATTATGTCTTTTGCAACAAAATGGATGCTACTGGAAACCATTATGCTTAGTGAAATAAGCGAGTCCCTAAAAGACAATACCATATGTTCTTTCTGATCTGTGGTAACTAATGGAGTACCTAAAAGATAATCTATAGAAGTGAAATTGGCACTTTGAGATGTGATGATTTTGAACAGTCCTTGACTCGACTGTTGAGTGATAGTGTTTTTTTCTTCATACTACTTGTTGAACTCTTTACTTAGTTTATGGCTAATCTTATGAGTATAAAGTTAACTAAAAATATATATGGTACAAAACAAGAATGGGAAGAGGAGAAGGAGGAGGAAGAATGTTGAGAGTGTGAACGGGAGGGAGGGTAGGGTGGGAGGTATCACTATGTTCCTGAATCTGCA
The DNA here is from genome assembly GCF_033115175.1 of Lepus europaeus. NCBI lineage: Eukaryota > Metazoa > Chordata > Mammalia > Lagomorpha > Leporidae > Lepus > Lepus europaeus. The sequence goes on along the minus strand of NC_084827.1, from coordinate 99,325,204 downwards.
TATATGAAATACATGAAATTTTTATACCTCTAATAAAATTTAAAAAAAATGAAAATGCTTGCAAACTCATGGAGTGAACAGAAGTTTATCATAAGTCAGATTGAGAAAGGGCAGAGTGAAGAGAAGAGTAGAAGAGAATAATGCTCCAAAATTCTATGGAGAAGAAAGTAGGAAGTGGTCAACTGGATCAGATGTTTCTAAGAGATGAAACAAAATATATTCTAAAAATAGAATTTTAGATTTGCCTGTTAAGAATGTATTGGTGGCTTTTAGGAGAATCTTTTTTGTATTAAAGCAAAATGCGTATGATATAAAATTAACAGTAATTATTTTATTTATTATGTATTTATTTATATATTTTCATTTTATTTGATAAACATGCAAAGTGTTAAAGAGACAGACACACATGCACACACACACACACACGAAGAGAGCATGCGTACGTGCGAGAGAGAGGGGGAGAGAGAGAGAGAGATCTTTATCCATGGTTCACCTTTCAAATGCTGGAAACATCCACAGCTGGACCAAGCTGAAGCTACAAGTCTAGAACTCCATCCAAATCTCCCAACTAGGTGGAAGCAATCCAAGGAGTTGATTCATCATCTGATATCTCCCTGAATGTGCATTAACAGGAAGCAGGATCAGAAGTATAGAGTATCCAGGATGCAAATTAGGCATTCTAATTCTTGTTAATTCTTATTCTAAATCTTTAGAAGCAGACATCTAAAGCAGCAACTTAATCACTGTGCCAAATACCTGCCCCAAATTAAATATTTAAATATTCAGTGATATTTAATATATTCATAATGGTGTGAAACAACACATCTAGTCCCCCAAATTTTTATCAGATAGAAGAAAGTGTTTCTTTAGATAATGATGGATATATGCTGGAACAAAATAAAAGTGGTAGGGTAAGAAAATGGTAGTGATCCATGAGACAAATTGGGGGGAAAATTCTCAGATGAAGAAAACAGAGCCAAGACATTGAATTACAAACAAGTCTGGTATTTTAGGGAATGGTAGAAATACAAGTGTGATTGGGGTGAAGAAAGTGACATCAAAATGAATGGAGATGAATTGGGAGAGGTATACAGGGATCAGATTTCATAGCAGATTTATTCCATATGTGGTTGAATTGGTTGTATTAATAAAAATCCTTACCATTATGTATATTGCCTCATGTAGTCCCCTCTCTCCATTTTTAAGAATACCTCTTTACTGAATTTGTGAGAATGAATCAAGTACTACAGGCAATGGCTAGCTCTTCCATCTGTTCCAATGAACTCCAATGGAGGGAGAAGCTTAACTGGTTCCAGTGCCTCAACATCCAGATTCTGAAATCTACAGCCTGGTCATTCTAAAGAGAACTTCCCCAGCAGGACTGGAAATGATGATAGTTAAAGAAGGAGATGGCAAATATGGAGACTCCTATATGTATATGCAGTTCAGTCTGGTGTCTCCTTGCATTATCTAGAATTCCATATTTTGTCAGATCAGGGTGTAGGTCGATTTTTTGCTCCACTGCTTTTCTGATTCTACTTTTCTCTTTAGGGGGAGAGAACAGCTTCATGATGTGCAGGAGCACCTGAGGAATCATGTCCTTGGCAATTTAAATCTTTTGGCTTTGGATCACTCCAGTGCACTGAAGACACAAGCAATCTCATAGTGTGAAATGCATTTACTATCTTATCACACCTGTGCTCACCACAGCGTGTGTTGAGATCTTCTGGTAACTAATGCATGTGGGGGTCTCCACTGCACCAACATCTTTGAAGAGGCAGGCAAGATTTTTAGGATTCAGACCTAATTTGCTGTTCTTCTTCATCCACACTTCCAGCTAAGATCATCTCAGGGCACTCACTGTTGCTTCAAATGTTGTTGTTTGTCTCTTTAATTTTCCTTATTGTCTCAACAACTTCTCCCTTTAAAACAGCTCCGCGGCTCACTAGGCTAATCCTCCACCTTGCGGCGCCGGCACACCGGGTTCTAGTCCCGGTCGGGGCGCCGGATTCTGTCCCAGTTGCCCCTCTTCCAGGCCAGCTCTCTGCTGTGGCCAGGGAGTGCAGTGGAGGATGGCCCAAGTGCTTGGGCCCTGTACCCCATGGGAGACCAGGAGAATCCCCTGGCTCCTGCCATCGGATCAGCGCGGTGCGCCAGCCGCAGCGCGCCTACCGCGGTGGCCATTGGAGGGTGAACCAACGGCAAAAGGAAGACCTTTCTCTCTGTCTCTCTCTCACTGTCCACTCTGCCTGTCAAAACAAAACAAAACAAAACAAAACAAAACAAAACAAAAACAGCTCCTCATTTCCAGAGGAAGCATATATAGTCAATCTCTGAAGTGGGAGTCTATTACTGCACATGGAATTTTTTCTTTGGCACCCAATCACCACAGACTACAAGTTCCCACAGATTGCTGAAGAGGAGCCAATGGTTGTCTTTGGAGCAGTGTGTCATGCCCTCCACCAGCTTATATAATGGGGTCTTGAAAAGTCATGGAAATGCATGTTCCAGAAAGAAAATGTGCATGGCTTTCAAGAAAAAAAATGAAATCAAATACTTATTTTTTTTAGAACAAAATACGCACATTCTTTTTTTCCTGATTTTTCTGCATAGTTTTTTCTTTCCCCAGAAACCTTTTATCTAAGGTATGCAAAAATCATGCATTTCACAAATACAAATTCAGGAACATATTGATTCTTCCCTCCCACCCACACTTCCACTCTTCTTTCTCCTCTTTCTCCTATTCTTATTCTTACGTTTTACTAAGATACATTTTGATTAACTTTATACACATAAGATTAACCCTACATTAAGCACAGAGTTCAATAAATAGTATAAAAAAAGTTCCTCAACAGTTGAGACAAAAGCTGTTCAAAGTCATCTCATCTCAAAGTGTCAATTTCATTTCTATAAATTACCACTTAGGTATTCCATTAGTTATAACAGATCATGGACAATGTATGGTATTTGTCTTTTTGGGACGGGCTTATTTCACTAAGTATAATAGTTTTCAGTGACATCCATTTTATTGCAAAAGACAGGATTCCATTCTTTTTAATTGTTGGATAGTATTCTGTGGTGTACATATCCCATGATTTCTTCAACTAATCTTCAGTTGACAGGCATTTGTGCTGATACCATATCTTAGCTACTGTGATTGAGCCTCATGTGCTGATTTCATTTCCTTTGTGTAAATTTCCAGGAGTGGGATGGCTGGGTCACATAGTAGGTATATATTTAGATTTCTGAGGTATCTTCATACCGTATTCCACAGTGGCTGTGCCAATTTACATTCTCCCCTACAGTGAATTAGGGTGTATTTCCCCCATATCTTCACCAGCATTTGGTGTTTATTTCTTTTAAAAAGCCATTCTAACTGGGATGAGGTAAAACCTCACTGTGGCTTTGATTTGCTTTTCCCTGATGGCTAGTGAACCTGAGCATTTTTCATGTGTCTGTTGGCCACTGGGATTTCCTCAATTTTGGTATGTGTGGTGTCCAGTAATCTAGCCATTTTTTCCAGGTTTCCCAATTTGTTAGCATGCGGCTCTTGGTAGTAATTCCTGATGTTTCTTTTTATTTATCTGTTGTTATGTTTCTTTTTTCATCCCTAATTTGTGTTTTCTCCCAATTATTTTTGGTCAGTTGGGCCAATGATGTACCAATTTTGCCTATTTTTTTCAAAAACCTGGCTCTTTGTTTTGCTGATCATTTGTATTGTTTTTTCATTTCTATTTTGTTTATTTATTTTCTAATTTTAATTATTTCTTTCCTCCTACTAGTTTTGGGTTTGGTTTCTTGTTGTTTTTCTAGGTCCCTGAGATTCACTGATAGCTCATTTATTTGGTGTCTTTCCAATTTCTTGATGTAGCCATCAACTGCTGATAACTTTCTTCTTAATACTGCTTTTGCTGTATCCCATAAGTTTTGATATGTGGTGTTGTCATCTTTAATTGTTTCTGGGAAAAAATTTTTAAAATATTTTATTTATTTATTTGAGAGGTAGAGTTATAGACAGAAAAGGGAGAGAAAGAGAAAAAGGTATTACATCTACTGGTTGACTCCCCAAATGGGCCAGAACTGAGCCAATCTGAAGCCAAGAGCCAAGAGTTTCTTCTGGGTCTCCTATTTGGTTTCAAGAACCCAGCACTTGGGCAATCTTCCGCTGATTTCCCACGCCATAGCAGAGAACTAGAGTAAAAGAGGATAGGCCAGGAAGTGAACCAGTACCCATATGAGATGGTGGCGCTGCAGGTGGAATCTTAGCCCACTGTGCCACTGTTGTGACCCCTCCAGAAATTTTTTATTTCTCTTTTGATTTCTTCCATGGCCAGCTGTTCATTCAGTAGTATGTTGTTTGGTCTCCATGTGTTTGCATTTGTTTTAGAGATTCTTGAATTGTTGATTTCCAGATTCATTCCATTGTGGTCTGAGAAGATGCATGGTTTGATTTTTGATTTTTTTGAATACGGCCTAGCATGTGGTCTTTCCTAGAGAATGTTTCATTCACTGGTGAGAAGAATGCCTACTCTGCAACTGTAGGATGATAATTTCTGCAAATATCCCTTAGGTTCATTTTGTCTGAAGTGTCGATTAACTGTTGTTTCCTTGCTGATTTTCTGTTTGATTGATCTGTCCATTGCTGAACATGGGGTATTGAAGTCTCCCTTTACTTTTATATTGGAGTCTATTTCTCCCTTCAGATTTATTAATATTTCTTTTAAATAGTTAGGTTCTCTGTAATTGGATGTATGGATGTTTATTATAGTCACATGTTCCTGTTGAATTGATACCTTAGTCATTACATAGTGCTCTTCTTTGTCTCTTTTAACAGTTTCTGTGTTAAAGTCTATTTTGTCTTGTGTTAGGATGGCTACACCAGCTCTTTTATGGTTTCTGTTAGCATGAAATATCTTTTTCCATCCTTTCACTTTCAGTCTGTGTGTATCTTTGTCGATGAAATGTGTTCTTGTAGGCAGAAAATAGATAGGTTTTGTTATTTATTTCATTCAGCCAGTCTGCATCTATTAACTAGAGAGTTGAGGCCATTTACATTCAAGGTTACTATTGATAAGTAATGACTTGGCCCTGTCATTTTTTCATAAATATTTATATTGTTTACTTTGGATTTCTTTTATACTTTTACTGGGAGATTTTCTGTCTTCACCTTCTTCATAGTGATGACCATGTTTTTGTGTTTCTGTTTGTAGAACATCTTTGGGCATCTCTTGTAAAGCTGGACAAGTGGTGACAGATTCTTTCAATTTCTGTTTGAAGGTCTTTATTTTACCTTCATTCATAAATGAGAGCTTTACAGGGTACAACATTCTGGGGTGACAGCTTTTTTTTTTTTTTCTTTTAAGACTTGGAATGTATCTTGCCATTAAGTTCTAGTCTATAGGGTTTCTGATAAGAAGTTAGCTATTATCTAATTGGAGCTCCCTTAAAAGTAGTACATTTTAGAATCTGTCCTTTCTGTTTCACTGTGGCATGTTAGACTTCAGTGTATTATGGTGAAGATCTTTTCTTACCATATCTATTAGGAGTTCTATGTGCTTCCTCAACTTGGATGTCCCTTTCTTTCTCCAAACTGGGGAAATAATTATTTCACTAAAATGGCATTCTAACCTGTTCTCTCTTTCCATGCTTTCTAGCACTCCTAAGACCTATAGTTGAGTCATTTGATATTATCCCATAAATCTAGACTGTTTTTAATTTTTTAATTTCTTTTTTTTTGTCTTCTAACTTGGATATTCTTTCTTTTGCCTCACTGAGTCTGTTGTTAAGGCTTTCCACCACATTTTTTAGTATGATCTACTGAATTGTTTATTTCTAACATTTCCTTTTGATTTCTCTTTAAACTCAATTTCACGGGAAAATTTTTTATTCATGTCATTTATGGATTTCTTTAATTTGTGGATTTGGTTCTGATTACTTCTATGTAATCCTATAATCAATCTTTTGAATTCTGTTTCTGGCATTTCTTCAATCGCGAATTTCTGCATTTATTTTTAGGAAATTGTGGAGATACTTTTTTTTCCCCCTGTGATGGCATTTATCTTTGGACTATTCCTCTGTGGATTAGTGGAGTGTCTGTTCTCTTGATGAATACCCAGAGGCACTTGCTGGTTATGGCCAGGGAACTCTGTTCAATGCTCCAGGGTGAAGGGAGTGTCCAAGGTGACACCTGCTTTGGGCATGGTAAATCTCTCTCTTCCTCTCTTTTTATTTTATTGGATGGGAGGGTTGATAAGCTCCATTTGCACAGTCTCACACTTACGTCCTCACCTCCAAGATGACCAATACCTGGATGCTAGACCCAGTTGGTACAATATTCATTCAAAATCACACAATGGATCTGTGCAGTCCTCAGTGTGAGCATAGATCTCACAACAATGGCCCTCAACAGACAAGCAGGGAGCCCCAACCATGTGAAGCTGCCCACAAAAGCTGCCCAGTGACCCAGCCACACCCTCCCATATAGCCACAGTGTTTTTACAGTCCCAGCACACAAGTCTCCCATAATCACCAGTGCCAAGCACCCTGTCAATTCTCCCAGCCAGACTCAGGTGTCTTATTGCAACTAGTTTCTGGGTGCACAGACACAAGCTGGCGCAGCTGTTGTGTATGTCAAAAATGGTGCCTAGCCACTCCCAGCTAGTTACAGGACACTATTGTTGGGTAGTTGGGGAAAAAGAAATGTGCCCCTTTTATTCTTCTGGATTGGCAGGTGCACTATCCCCCACAGGGTTCCAAGTTGGACTCACTCCATATTCTCCCTGAAGCTTTATCACCAGTGGCTTGGGCTGCTGCAGTCTGGTCTCACCTCACTTTCCAAAGCTGGTGCTGAGGCTCTCAGCTGCTGTGTTCCTGTGTTATGTCTGTGTTCATGCTGTGCATCCACACTCTCCATGTAGATCCACAGTGTCCCTCTGACTTGTGTGGAGTTTACACTACAGTTTTCTCCCTAACTCTTCCCTGAGATTGAATGCACTATGCTTTTTTAACTATCTTCCCCTAGACTAGAGCAGTAAGTTTCCTCCCTATTCTGTCATCTTGGAGTCTCCTCCAAATACTTATTTTTTATTTCTATTTTTTCACAAACGTTTTGAGGTTCCCTCATTGATGTGATGTCTTTCCACAATGACCATGTGTGGACAGTGATACTGTAGTTATGCTCCTGGCTGCAAATGCCCAGTTGCAGCCCCTGGATTCTTTTTCATAACAGACTCTCAATTCAGCCCACAGCAGATGTCCACTTGGGGTTGCACCATGTGCCCACCAAGAAGCTAATGAAGCCTTTTTAAAAGCTCAGCCATGTGAAGTAGATACTACCTACTATCTCCACTTTACATATAAGGAGATGGAGGCACTGCAAAGTTAAGTACCCTGCGAAATGATAGCAGCAAAGTCAAGGCAGATCCTGGTTGTGAACCCAGGTGTTCTGGTTCCACTATATCAATGTATCCCAATCACTTGTTTCATTATTGGACCTCACTCCCTAATAAAAAAATTAAATTGTTCTTCTCCCTAAAGCAAGAGGCATTAAATACTAAGAAATACAATTTTTCTGAGTAGGGTTAAAATTTGGAGAGCTGTAACCACGTTTAGGAATTTGGGGGTGGGGTGCTTGCTGTGCCAGGGTGGTTAAGATGCTACCTAGAAAAACTTCATCCTATAACAGAGATCCTCCATAGAGTGTCTAGGTTCAAGTTCTAGCTCCCTTTTCTAGCTTCCTGCCAATCTGCACCCTCAATAGTTGATGAAATTACATGGGTCCTTGCCACTCACATGGAACACTTAGAATGAGTTTGGGCTCCTGGCTTTGTTGCAAGCATTTGAAAAATGAACCAGGAGATGGGAGATATCTCACTCTGGATCTGTCCATCCCTATGTCTCCCACTGTCTCTCTGCCTGTAAAATAAATAACTGAATAAATAAATAAATATTTTTTAAAAATAATTTTTGCTCCTCAAGAACTAATGTCTGCATTCATGAGGATGACATCAGAATCATTGAGAAAAAAATGCATGGTCTCCATTATAGTGCTTTTTATAGAATTTTGTGATAAAATTTTGTTATAAGTAAATTTTATCAATAAATGAATATTTTTTCTTATAAGCTATGTCTCATAGAAAAGACATTTACTGTCAAATTTACTTTGAAGTGAAAAGGATCTTAGTAGTTTCACAGAATTTTCATTTATGGATAGAGAAGATCTACATGTTTTTGAAGAATAAGGCATAAAGGTGATAAGACTGAAGATAAAGAGAGGATAGAGTGTTAACAGATAAAAATGAGGCCCCAGAAGAGTGGGAAATGAACTTAAAAGTACATGTAGATTATATCATTTATTTTAGATGAAAAAGGGGGTTACCTTTTATTTGAAATTGCACCTGTTTCAGGGCAGATAAAGATGACTGGAAATAATGGAAAGTTCAGAGGTTTTTGCCTTATGGCATTTGATTTTATTAGAAGAGGTACAAGGTAGATCAATCATAAACAGTGAAGGTTTAGGGGTGTTTGGTGTCAAAATACAAAATCATACAAATTTAGTTTAAAGATTAAATTGACTTTTATTAGCACTGTGTGATTTGGGGTGGCAGCCCTTCAAAATGTAGAAACAGTGCATCAGTGGGCATGCAGTGCAGTGGGTTCTTATCAGGTGGCTTGAGAAGGAGTAAAGAAACTATGTAGTTCAAATGTGGATGTGTTATATTTGGGTTAATTCAGGTTGCTTTCTTTGTAGGGTAAAACTAGAGGGATCTTCCTTAGGACACCAGTCCCCCTGTTTGGGGACTTGACTGTTGTTTCTGTCTTGGAAGGTCCAATACACAACTTAGTTTCAGTTTGGTGCCATGGAATTTTAACATGAGTGACTCTATTTTGGTTTGGTTGATTCCATTTACTACAATATCTCATTGCCAATCAGTGGCCTCCTATAAATTTTATTTAACAGTATGGAGGTGGGTTGATTCACTTGGTAAAGTCTGGAATATCTGTTGGTGAAGAGAAAGAAGTGCTGCTGCTTTAAAATAAGAGTAAGTACAGTATGAGAGCTTTAAGATTTCCATTGGCATCTAAATCAATGCATATAATCCAGGTAAATTAATTTGATGACAATAGTACCAAGTGGTTGGGTGAATAGTCCCCCAACATCAACGAGGCAGAGTGACAAAGGGTGATAGGGAGGCAGAAAGAGTGACGAGTTCTGACAAGCAAGGAAAGGGGAGGCATCTCATGTAATATTTCTTATAGGAAGTGGAATTGTCAAAGCCTAAAGGAGTTGCAGCAATTCTACGGGCAGAGAGGAAGTAGGTACTTGAGTTTTTTTGCTTGTTTAACTGGAAAGAGACACTCTTTAATCACCTCAGGTATGTGAGAGCTTTGCTTTTTGAAAATCTACTAGTAATGATATGAAATCCTTCTTCTGTCTCCTTCGGTAGAAACTGGATTAATCTTCAGCTGCTTTCTCACATCAGTCATGTAGAAGTTTCAGTGATTCATATGTAAGGCTTGGGTTAAAAGAACAAAGACTTGAGTTTCTCTAGGGCTTGGCTGGAGCAAAACTGTGTAGAGTACCCTACACATTGGTGCTCCACCATCTGTCCTGATCCAAGAAGCTCTGCTTGGCCAACTTGCTGGTGCCCCAGTGACACCCATCCTAGGTGTTACCCCAACAATGCCCTCAGAACAGGTCATGTCAGCCAGTCTTGACTCTTTTTCCTATTCTTGTCCATCCTACATTGAAACAACTTTGTTTTCTTCATGATCTCTATTTTAATAAAGCAAAGAGAAGAGACAGGATATAAAAAACAGAAAAAAATGTGGTAGGTGGAACAGACAGCAGACACTGTGCTGAGCATTTGAGGGCACTTTTCATGTGTTATGAAGAAGTGGGATGAAATGAAAGCCTTTCAAAAAGAGCTGTTTCATATCCAACCCCCCACCCAACAAACCTGTCCCCTATCAACTCAATTCCTGCCCCCAGGGGAAGGTTCAAAATAACTTTCTGTAGGATGACATGATGACAATGACTTTGGATCCAATTATGTTATCATAACCTGGAAACAACCCTTTCATTTGAGGCCTGCTAAAATACTGAACCATGAAATTCAGATTGCATGAGACATATAAAAGAGACTTGAACTCAGGGCCCTTTAGACATTTCCCTCAATATCAAAGGGAGAGTTTTCCCTCCTCTCTGAAAATAAGATATGAAGTGGGCATGGGATAAACCTAACTGGAAATGAAACTAAGAGGAAAAGAAAAATGGGATCAGATGAGTGTCAGGCTTGCAGTGATCAGAGGTCCTAACTTTTGTTTACATTATCACATATTTTCAGAGTTACTCCACTCTTCTGATGCAAAGTGCCTCAATGTTTTCCTTACTCTTGAAGCTAAGGATTAACCATTCAGGGATGGACCTATAAAAGACAGGATGTGCAGGTATCTATTCTGTTTGAGCTAAGAAATATAAATATTGCTCCAAAAACCCACCTTATTTCCAGAGATGATATAAGTCTAAAAATAAATGAACTATTTCCATCTATTGGGACTGTATGGAGCAATTTGGGAAAGAAACAAACATGAACAACGTGCATATTTTACATATGTGCACACATGTGTCTATACATTCATTTACAGACATACAAACGCAATGTGTAGTTTATGTTTGCGTGTACATATTTGTATACACATTGTTCATAGAGCACACCCACACAAAACACTCTAGTTTTGCTGACTTTGAGCCCATAAGAAAATAATTACTACTAAGGAAGAAATGGAACGGGGCTTTTGAGCACCATGGCCCTACTATGAGTTGTACTGCTTATTGAAGGACAGATAATAGCTTCACACATTTTTATTTTGAGTCATAGGGGCCTGGGGCAATATAATAACTGCTTCAACATTTTGAAGGGTTATCACATAGAAGAAGGTTTAAGTCATTCCATATGGTTCCATAGGCTAGAACTGAGGCCAAGGAGAAGCAGGTTTCTGTTCTAAAAGAGAATGTCTTTCTAATCAGCACTAAACAGAAGAGACCTGGATTCCTTCTACACAGAGTTAACGATCTGCCTGCCCTTGGAAATGACATGTGGCAGAGGCTGAATGACCATCTGTCACAAACACTGTACGGGGATTCTGAAACTCAATTGTTCTCTATAATACGTGAGTTTTGAGGCAAGACAAGTGTTGGTTTTGGTTTTCTGACTGATATTATTTGGTGACTTATGAGCAGCTACTTGATTTCTGTTGTCACTACCTCTTCTTCTCATCTTTAATTTGTGTATTTTCTGTTCTCTTTCCTTTTTTTTTCTCCTTTACTCAGGCTGAGCCCTTCAGAATCAAGGGATGAGGCAAAATGTAAATTAAAAATATGTTATCTCAGACATAAAAAACAGATATATTATATATATATATAACATGCATGGGAGAGTTAGTGGAAAATGAATCCATTGTAAAAATGCTATACACGGGTTTCAAAATGTTTTTGGATCCAAATGAACTTATTTCCATTTTCCACAAACTTTTTGAAGTTATGTATATTCATCATATATATTTATCAGAATTCACTTAGTTTCATTTTTCAAATATGTATATTTTATTTTATAAAAAGTATACCTCAACAAAATGTCTTTCTGCTAAAAAACAGAAGGCACTGATGAGGAAGACAAGAATGAGGAAGAAGATATTAAACTAATACAGTTATCTTTTGTTTTCACTTCAAATCTTTGCTGTGTAGGAATATATGATATGTGTCTTTATACTAGATAGCATCTGTGTGTGTATGGGAGCATGTGCAGAATCTTGGTGAATCATGGTATTGCCCAGAGAGTAAGATATGCAGCATTTTTTAAAAAGGATTTATTTTGTTGACTTAGCTGGCACAATAACAGAGAGTGAGGGAAAGAGAGAAAGATCTTTACTCTCCCAGGTGGTTGCTACAGCCGGGGCTGGGTGTATTAGGAGCCCAAGTAGCTGAGCCTTCATCTGCTGCTTTTGCAGGCACATTAGTAGGGATGTGGACTGGGAGCAGAGCAACTGGATTCTAACAGGCACTCTGATATGGGATGTCAGTGTTGTAGGAACTGGCCCTACCCATTGCAACAGCGACTTGCGGTATCTTTAACCTGAATGAGTTCTATCTCAAGCAGATTTTTTGAAATGTTGGGTGCTGGAAATCATCTTGTTTGTCACATTGCCTTAGGGATATGACTGGCATTAAATGGGACAAGGGAAGGAAACCTCAGTGTTCTGCAGTGTGCAGGCAGCTCCATCTAATTAAGTACGGGTACGATATTACCCTAAGTGACCATAGTGCCCCAGTGAGGAAGACCAGGTAACGGTTATGAGGACAGATTATCTGGGTTTGAATTTTCATTTTGCGATTTTGAGACTTATGACGTTGGACAAGTTCTTTAACCTTGGATTATTGTCTCCTTATCTGTAATATGGAGGGTAATAGAAGGCCACACCCACAGAGTTATAAGTATTAGACAAATTAATACAAGTAGAGAGCATAGACACATAAAACCCACTCAACAATTGTCAATTATGATTTTAATTTATCAGAAATGATTAGAAATGGGCTAGTTGGATTCACCTTACATGTTGACTACATGAAAGTTTCTGTGCAATTAGCTGGTTTGGGGGGAACTAAAGTATAATTAAAAATACTTGATGTGAATGGAATGGGAGAGGGAGAGGGAGATGGGAGTGGTGCGAGTGGGAGGGAAATTATGGGGGGGGGGAAGCCATTGTAATCCATAAACTGTAATTTGGAAATTTATATTTACTAAATAAAAGTTAAAAAAAGAAAAGTCTGAACTATGAACACATTAAAGTCCTGAACATGCCATATTATCACTATGGGCATAAATGTTCAGTAAGCATTGACAAGGTGAAATCAATCTGTCTTACTCTCTTTCTTCTGCTCTCACATATGCAAATATATTACCAAAAATTTCCTTAATATGGGGCCGGCTCTGTGGTGCAGTGGGTTTATGCCCTGGCCTGAGGTCCCAGCATCCCAAATGGGTGCTGGTTCAAGTCTCAGCTGCTCCACTTCCCATCCAGCTTTCTGCAGTGGCCTGGAAAGGCAGTAAAAAATGGCCCAAGTCCTTGGGCCCCTATACCCACATGGGAGACCGGGAGGAAGCTCCTGGCTCCTGGCTTTGGCTTGGTGCAGCTCTGGCCATTGCGGCCAACTGGGGAGTGAACCATCGGATGGAGGACCTCTCTCTCTCTCTCTCTCTCTCTCTCTCTCTCTGTTTCTCCTTTCTCTGTGTAACTTTGACTTTCAAAAATAAAGAAATCTTTTAAAAAATTTCCTTAATATATACATATTCAATCCAACATAGATATACATGCAGATAGAGTTGTAATTAACAAAATATAAGTCTTAGGAATTTTGTCACTATACTTTTGCTCATAAAGAAAACACAACAAATACAGCCTTAAAAGTGTAGAGGGCACTATAGAACTTTGAAAAAAATTGTGTCATTAATTTCCTGTTTGAAAAAATTACTCACACAATAGGCCATTCTTAATTCTATACAGATACTGAATACTATTTTATCTTTTTTACAGAACAACTCAGAGCCACTTGAGAATTTTGCCAGATCACAAACTCATAATCACAGACTTTAATGATCATTTTGCCATAAGTCCATCATTAAGTGGACTGACTTTGATTAAGTGGAATCTGTTAAAGCACTACAATTTCTCAGAAATCACTTTTAGAATACAAATCCTGACATTAGCATTCTTCCTTCTCATTTTTTAATTTATGTCGTGAAAACAGTCAAGATTCCTCATAATTGTGTGTGTTTTGGTATGAACAATATTTCCAGTTGATTTTATATAATCTGTTTAAATAATTTCTACTCCCCATTTGTCTAAATCATTTGGAATGAAACTCATGTGTACATGCAGTATGCAGACTGAGCCCTAGGATTCCCTGATGACAGGAATATTGTGTTTTGCAATGGCTGTATGTCGAGAAGTGTTAAAACTTCCTGCCTTTCAAGGATGCATTTGTTGTTCAGGCTCTGGCATACATAATCTGAATCTGCTAGATGCCACACATTCCATAGAGAGCAAAGAGACATCTCATAGCTTATTAAAATACATGTACTCATCCATCCTCACTACTTGTTCTGAGGACTAAGTGACTTCATATAAGTCAAGTGCTTAGAAAAGCCCTGATACACAAAGCACATTCAGGAAATGCCACCTTTCATTATGGTTATTCTGAATCACTAGGAATGGGCTAGTGTTTCATGTTACTTACATGTTACATTTGGGTAACATGTATGTAAATGAATGAGAGTTTCCATGTGTTTTAACCACTTTTAAGGAAACTGGATCCAGAACTCACAAGTTACACACAAACAATGGAGACATCTTATGATTGAATAAAACATGAATACTCAGTGTGCAACTCTGGTGCAGGGTGTTGATGGCAGAAGAGTTTGTGTGTGTTTAGGAGCAGGGAGTATATTGAGAAATCTCTTTTTACTCAGTTTTTTTGTGAAAATAAAACTTCTCTTAAAAAAAGATGTATTGGGCCTGGTGCCGTGGCTCACTTGGTTAATCCTCTGCCTGTGGCACTGGCACCGTGGGTTCTAGTCCCGGTTGCTCCTCTTCCAGTCCAGCTCTCTGCTGTGGCCGGGAGGGCAGTGGAGGATGGCCCAAGTGCTTGGGCCCCTGCACTGACGTGGGAGACCAGGAAGAAGTACCTGACTCCTAGCTTCAGATCGGCACAGCGCCAGCTGTAGCGGCCATTTGGGGAGTGAACCAACAGAAGGAAGACCTTTCTCTCTTTCTCTCTCATTGTCTATAACTCTACCTCTCAAATAAATTTTTTTTAAAAAAGGTGTATTGATTTCTGAATGAGCACCATTCTAATTGGAGTGAGTTGAAACCTCATCATGGTCTGATTTGCATTTCCTTGATGGCTAGGGATTGGCCTGCTCAAGTTACCATTGGTTTGCCTAAAATACTATTGATTCATTAATTTATTTAGCAATGAGCTGGGTGTCATTTTCATTGGTTTTGTTTGTCTTTATTGTTCTTTTTGCATTTTATGTATTCAAGTTTGAATTTGGAAAATAAAACCACAATTTTTATTATAGTCACATGATTTTCATTATTTTGTCAAGCAACAAATTGGCGAAATTGGTGAGGCAGTCTGTACTCATGAAAAACAGTTTGACATCACCAAACATCACACTTAAATCTTGACTCCACACTCCACCATGTCTTGTGATATGACGTGGGCACCCCAGTATGCTCACTGGACCCAAACATCTTCATATGTAAGCTGGAGGATTTGATGCCTTTTTACTAGAGTTGCTGTGAGAATTGGAAATGAAGAAGGCTAAATCAATAGCCTTTGTGTCTATTTATAGTAGATACTTATGAAATGGTAGGTAGCAATTAACGGTAGTTGCTATTATTATTATCCTCATGTTGAAATGTTTGAAATATGCATTTTGTTAAGATGTAATTTTTTAAACTCATGACACTATAACAAGTGACTGGGTTAGTAACAATGACAGCAAAGAGGATGGAGAGCTAGGCTCAATGATTTGCCTGTTTTATAAGTATACCTATGCCTGCCAGCTCCAGCTGCTATTCACCACAGAAATTAGGAACAACATATAAGCATCCCTACCCTGCATAACCAAAATGCATGCATAGGATTAACATATGCTGCAAGGTTTCCAGAATTAACTTGTATTGCTTTATAATTTGATATACATAACCAATATGCTTCTGATGTTTATGTTTATGTGTGAGTGTACCTTAATATATAATCAAATGTGCAACAAAAATACATTTTAAAACAGAACATTGTGAATTAATTCCACAATTGAAATAAACATAAATGCAAAATATCTGTATAATATGGCAACACTAATAATGATATCTTACGGAATCTAAGTACAAAAACTAAAATATCACATAACATTGGTATATAAAATGGGGGTTAGGGGCCTGAATTAAAATATTTCAAGTAGCTTATATTCTTCAGATGATAGTAAAACTACCAAATTAAGATTTTTATATATCAATAACGCACATTGTAATTTATAGGGTAAGAACAAAAGAATAACAGAACCATGTAAAATTTTTCAGATGAGTAGAGGAGAAAAATGGAAAAATTAAAAAAAAATCAGTTCTTGTGGAGAAGGCAAAACACTTGTGCATTGTTAGTGGAAATGTAAAATGGTGCAGCTACTGTGGGAAACAGCATGATCATTCCTCAAAAAATTTAAAACAGGAGTATCATATGATCTAGGAATTCTATTTCTGGGTATATAGCCCATAGAACTGAAAGCAGGGCCTTGGAATGATATTTGTCCATGTATATGTATATCAGCTATTCCAAGGAGCTAAAACTTAAAAGCAACCTAAGTGTACATCAACTGATGAATAGATAAGAAAAATATTATATAAATGTGTAAATATGTGTGTGTGTGTGTGTAAGGGGGAGAGAGAGAGAGAGGAAGGAAGGAAGGAAGGAAGGAAGGAAGGAAGGAAGGAAGGAAGGAAGGAGGAAGGAAGGAAGGAAAGAAAGAAGGAAAAGAAAGAAAGAAAGAAAGGAAGGAAGGAAGGAAGGAAGGAAAGAAGGAAGGAAGGAAGAGGAAGGGAGGAAGGAAGGAAGGAAGGAAGGAAGGAAGGCAATGAAATATTACTTGGCCTTAAAAGATGCCAACAGTTGATTAAATTGCTGCCTGCTACACCGGCATCCCATATTGGAGCACCACTTCAAACACCAGCTGCTCCACTTTCCATCCAGCTCCTTGCTAAAGCACCTGAGAAAGCATGAGTGAATGGCCCAAGTGCTTGAATCTCTGCCATTGATGTAGGAGATTTGGTTGGAGTTCTAGGTTCCTGGATTCTCCCTGGATTAGCCCCTTGCTATTGCAGCCATTTTGGGAATGAACAGCAGATGGAAGATCTCTTTGTCTCACTCTGCTTTTCAATTATTAAAACAAATCTTGAAAAACAGAAAATTCTGATATATGGTACAATGTGGATAAAGTTTGAGAACATTATGCTATATGAAATAAGCCCGTAATCAAGAGACAGATACTATACTGATTTATATGACACACCTATTACATATACAGAAAGTGAAACAGGAATTGTTAAAGCCTGGTGGGGAGGAGAGTGGGGAAGTTATTCATTAACAGGTTCAGAGTTTTGCAAGATGAAAGTCTTCTAAATATGGATAGTGCTGATGGTTGTACAACAATATGATGTGTTTAAAAATCACTGAACTGTGTGTTTCAAAATGGTTAAGATGATAAAACTTATATGTATATTGTATTACAAAAAATTAAGAATAAAACCTCTCAACGCAAATGAAGGTCAACTATGTGAAAGAGAGAAAAATAATAGAAAAAGTAAAACTGAAAAAAGAGTAATATGATATATTTAGATCATAAACATCAATATTTGTAATAAATTTAAAGGGATTAACGCGTCAATCAAAATATTTTCAGGGGCCGACATTGTGGCATAATGGGTAAAGCCACTGCCTGCCACACCTGCATCCAATATGGTGGCAGTTCAAGACCCAGCTGTTTCATTTTGGATTCATCTCCCTGCTAAAAGTCTGAGAAAAGTAGTGGAAGATGACCTAAGTGTTTGGACCCCTATTGCATTTGGGACAGCTTGATGAAGCTCCTAGCTCCTGGCCTCAGTTTGGATCAGCCCTGGCTGTTGCAGCCACCTGTGGAGTAAACCAGCATATGGTTCATCGCTGTCTCTGCCTCTCTCTAACTCTGAGTTTCAAATAAATAAATAAATCTTTAAATAAATATGTTTCAGAAGATAGAAATTCAATGATATGCTTTTTAGAAGAGAAACAATATTTTAAACTGTAATTCAAGTCTCAAATATTTCTAAGGAATGGGAAAATACAGTATGTTATGTGACTACAATATGGTTGACCAAGAAATAATTCACAGAAAGATAATAATAAGTCACAATGAAAAACAGAAAACATATAAATAAATGATGATAAAAAATGTGGCATTCCAAACTTGAGAAGTGTCTAGGATTAAAGAGAAATTTTCAGTTTAAATAGCTATGTAAGAAAAGAAGAAAGGCTGAAAATCAGGAGGTGAACATTAGATTCAAAAAAATAAATACAGCAGATTAACCCCAGTGAAAGTAGAAGACAGTGCACAACAAAAGCAGTACTTACTTATGTAATAGAAAACATTTACAAAGTAGAGGTTGATAAAACCACAAGTCTAATAGACAAATAAAATAAGCTTCAGAAGGCTAATAAAATAGATAAATATTTGATAAGAATGGTTCAGAAAAAAAGAGGTACAGTTAACACAATAAATGAAAAAAATTGACACTACTGCAGACCCTTCAGAAATTAAAAATATCAAAAGAGAATATTGCCAGCAACTATGTAATAATACATTTGAAAATTTAGATGAGTTGATACCTTTCTAAAATCAAAACTCACCAAAACTGATGTAAGAAATAAGAAATATGAAGAGAAACATGAATGTAAAATATGAATATAAGAAATAATATGATAATATTATGGATAGTCAAAATGATTTAATATTAAAGATATTGAATACTGAGTTAAAAAGATAAACATTTAAATCAATCCAAGCCAATTCAAGCTAATCCAACAAACAAAATCCAAATTCTTCCCACAAAGAATATTGCTAACCCACTTGCCATTTTATGATGAGTTCTATCAAAATATTTTAAGAAAAAATACATCAATTTTGATCACTTCTACCAGAATATAAATAATAAACATCTAATTTGTTTCATAAAGCAGGTATAACCTCACAAAGACATTATGAGTAAGGAAATTACAGACCAATCTTATTTATGAACATAAATATAAAAACCACAACTGAAGTACAAACAGGCATCACTTAATGATGGGGTACATTCTGAGAAATGTTTTGGAGGTGATTTTGTGAGTGTGTGAACATACAAATGAAGTGTGCTTAAACATACCAATATGGCTTTGACATGTCTAGGTGATATAATGTTATGGGACCACCAATGTATATGTGATCCATCTTTGATCAAACATCATTAAGTGGTGCATGATTGTACTGGCAATATCAATACAGCAGATCTAAAAAATATAAAAAGGATGATATAGGGGCTGGAACTGTGGCTCAGTAGGTTAATCTCCTTCCTGCAGCAACATCATCCCATATGGGCCTCAGTTCTAGTCCTGGCTGCCCTTTTTCAGATCCAGCACTCTGCTATGGCCTGGGAAAGCAGCACAAGATGGCCTAAGTGCTTGGGCCCCTGTACCAATGTGGAAGACCCAGAAGAAGCTCCTGGCTCCTGGCTTTGGATCAGTGCAGCTCTGGCTGTTGTGGCCATTTGAGGAACAAACCAGCAGAGGAAGACCTTTCTCTCTGTCTCTCCCCCTCACTGTCTATAACTCTACCTCTCAAATAAATAATAAAATAAAAAAAATTTTAAAAGGATGATATATCCTAATGATATAAAACATATAAAAAGGATGATATAGGCCGGCGCCGTGGCTCACTTGACTAATCCTCCGCCTACGTCACTGGCACCCCGGGTTCTAGTCCTGGTTGCTCCTCTTCTAGTTCAGCTCTCTGCTGTGGCCGGGAGGACAGCGGAAGATGGCCCAAGTGCTTGGGTCCCTGCACCTGCATGGAAGACCGGGAGGAAGCACCCGGCTCCTGGCTTCAGGTCAGTGCAGCACCAGCTGTAGTGGCCATTAGGGGAGTGAACCAACGGAAGGAAGGCCTTTCCCTCTGTCTCTCTCTCACTGTCTATAACTCTCTCCGTCTCTCTCTCTCTCACTGTCTAACTCTGCCTGGCAAAAAATAAAAAAAAAAATTTAAAAAGATGATATATCCTCATTAAGTTAGGTTTATTCTAGGAATGCAATTCTGATTTATTGTTTTTTTTTTTTTTAAGAAATCAGTAGATTTTACAGATTAACAAGGGAGAACAATTGCATGGTTGTGTTAATAGATTTAAAAAACTTAGGCCAGACTTTAATATCCTGTTCATGATCAAAACTAAGAAAACTGCAAACAAGGGGAGTCAATATAATAAAGGGAATGTACAAAAATACCCAGAAATATCTTACTTAACAAGGAATGTGAAAAATTCTGCTCCTGATTCAGGAAATGGAACAATATGGCTGAAAACTCACCATGTCTTTTTGCTTTGACTTGAAGAGTCAACCAATTGCAGCAAAGAAAAAGGAGCTAGAAGAATTGGTAAGAAATATATAAAATTGCTATTGTATTTCAGAAGACATCATTGCATCTGAAATAAATCCTGAGGCATGTATAGTTAAGTTACTAGAACTGCAGGTTAATTTAGCAAGATTGCTATGTAAGAGGTCAATTTAAAAAAACCTCATTTATTTAGAAATGTGCACTGTTGGGAAGGAAATAAGCTTTCAAAATACCTTATGTTGTCAATTCCAAAATTTTAGAGAGGCTCAGAATTAGAGTTAATCTTAATTCAACTAAGTTGGTGGGAGAATTTTATCCCAAATTTAGTTAAAATTCCCTGAATTTTTGGTGGTTTTTGTTTGTTCGTTTTTTGCAGAATCTTACAGGTATAGTGATAGTTATTTCAAGCGGTGAGCTTGTTCTTGTTTGTCCCGGGCATATTAGTATCTGTTACCTTCTTCCAACATGATAGTGATCAGGGAAACCTCACACTGGAGAAGCCATCATCAGTACTGAAATAGGATTTTGTTCTGCTGCATTTTCTCAATGCTTTCTTCCCAAGTGTCAGCAACTCCTCATGAGCAGCCTCTCCCTTGCCAAGTCCTCCCTGTGGTGAACCCAAATGTTGTTTTGCAGGCAGGCGTAATTCAACCCACTAAAAAACATCCTTGCCAATGGGACTCATGCTATGAACCCCAACCCCCTCTGCCTAGCGACATACGCATTTTGTGCTTAATCTGCGTCATGAAGATCTGTAGGCAGATGTAGGTGGTACCTCACAGATGCAAACTTTTTATTTTTATTTTTGACTTTTTCCTTTGTCATTTGGATATGATGATAGAAAAACAACCATCCTTTAACCACAATCCAGTCCTGCCCAGCATATCCTGCCAGATCTTGGGAAAGAAAGGAAACCATACTCTAGCAAGACCTCCCTTTTGCAGCTCTTTTCTTTTTTTAATCTACTAACATCTTGTTGTGGTTCTACAGCTGAGCCATGCTTACCCACTAGCTATACATAACGAGTCTAAAAGAACAGGAAGACGAGAAGCTGGAATAGAATCTAGACCTGTAGATAAAGCATTGGCTTCCATTTGTCACAGAAATCTGGCTGATATTATTACCTTGTAACATTGAAGTATCTTAAAAATGATACTCAGAAAATGTCAACATATTTTACAATACATAGTAATTTTCTACAGGGTGCATAGAGATAGAAATATGAGAAGAGAAAATGAGAATATGATTATACTGCAGATTTGCTTTTTCAAAATCTCTTTTTCCATGAAAAAGAAGTGCAAGAATCTCCCTATATTCTTGTTTCATCAAGAATCTGAATTCAGTTAAATCTAGAGTTAAACAAAAGCCAAAACCTCAAACATATTTATTGCTTCTAATTTTTCCCAAATTATTGAATCTAAGGTGAGTTTCAAGATTATTTAAAGATTTTTCAGATAGATATTTCAAGTATTATTTTTAAAGGTCATTAGTAGTAGTTCAAATAAACTTTAAGCACTTTGGGAAACAAGAAGAGATAACTTGTTATATGTAAACAAGATCATGACAGAAATCAAAATTGGAACATTTGAGGAGGATCTAAATTTGGCAGAATTGTGTCTAGAAAAAGAACAATGTATTTTGAAATTATTGGAAGCCATGTGGTTTATAAGAAAGATTGCACCACATGATTAAATCACTTGTTTGGATTCAATATTTTCTACCTCTTCTAAACAATGTAACTTCTGATTTTTTTCTATCAAATTTTAAACTAAATATCTTTCAATTTTTGTTCAAAAATGTCAAGGGGCCAGCACTGTGGAGTAGCTCATAAAGCTGTCCCCTGCAGCACCAATATCCCATATGGGCTTCAGTTAGAGTTCTGGCTGCTCCACTTGCAAAACATTTCTCTGCTAATGTGTCTGGGAAAGCAGTGGAAGATGGCCCAAGTATGGGCCCTGCATTCATGTGGGTGACCCAGATGAAGCTACTAGCTCCTGGCTTCAGCCTGGCCTAGCCCTGGCTGTTGTGTCCATTTGGGGAGTGAACCAGCAGATGGAAGACCTCTCTCTCTCTCTCTCTGTAACTCTGACACTCAAATAAATAAATGAATATTTTTTAAAAAATGTCAAATTTGGGTGCCTTTTCATGTATTCAGTGGATTCTTTGTGTTGTCAGGAAGGCTATACTTAAAAAAGAGAGGAAAACAATCATTTTAGATGATCAACTATAGTACTCAGTGTCCCTGGCAAAAATCCCAGGCTTTACCCCTTCAATGAATAACTGAAAGTGGCCCTTTCTTCTGGATCCTTGTGTCTTAGTTGTGGGTTTCCACCCAAGCGAGAGAATCATTCAATTCATGATATTATTTTCAAGGAGTCTCCTTCAATGTCTGTTTTCAAGAAGCCAAGATAACGTTAAATCAAGTTCCTAATTTTGCTGTTTAAATGACCTTGGGCTTTTTATTCACTCTCCTTTCTTCTCAGTGTTCAGTCTTTAGAATCTTATCACAGAATATTGATGGTACAAAATATGCCAGAATGCTCCAACATGTAATTTTTGCTACTATTTTAAGCATAAACCTGTTTATGCATCCCAGTCCATCATGGATTTTTTAAAAGATTTACTCATTCATGATCCATCATGGATTCACACTGTTTAGAATTTATAAAGCATTTTGGCAAATATTTGCCTGTCCCTTGCCCAGAAGTCATGATTTTGTCAGGAGATGAGGTTCCTAGGATACCCACATTCCCTGACACAGCAATGAACTCTGCCTAACTTCTTTCAACTCCCACCCTGGGAGAATGCCCTCATTTAGCCTCTGCTATTACAGCCCTTCAGCCCAGAAGGCAGCTATCACAGATAGAATCCTATTCCACTTGCTTAGGACCCAGCTGCTCAAGTGGTGATCACTTGGCCTAAGGGAACTTGGGCCTTGCATCCACAATTGCTGGAAGAACAGGTTGGTCTTAAAGCTGAACTTTCTGATCACCCTGTCTATCTCTGCACTCCACCCAAGTCACTGTCATCAAAATTTTCTCAGTAGGAAGTCGTTATCAATTTCTTTGTTCATCAGGGTTCCCAGTCACCAGGAGACATATTACGAACTCTCCAAACATGTTCTCACCTCACGAGCCTCTCACTCTCTAAAGCTGTCCTAGGTTAGTAAATATTCAGATGGAAAGTCAAATGCCTGTTTGGCATTCACTGCAGTCTTTCTTAGTTTGTGGGTAGGGAGCTGTTCCATTCTCTTCATTTTAGGTTGGAGAAAGCAAATGGATGGCACAACCGTTTCTATCTTGATGATTCATTTCAGTCTCTCTAATTTATTTTCTACTCTATTTTAAGTGGAAGTGGGTAATTGGGATTGATTTAAAAATCACTAAATAGCTATTATCATCTTTTAGTTAAGTTTAGCTCATATATATATATATACATATATATATATAATATTTTTATTTTTTGACAGGCAGAGTGGACAGTGAGAGAGGTAGAGACAGAGAGAAAGGTCTTCCTTTATCTTTGGTTCACCCTCCAATGGCCGCTGCGGCTGGCGCACCGTGCTGATCTGAAGCCAGGAGCCAGGTGCTTCTCCTAGTCTCCCATGTGGGTGCAGGGCCCAAGGACTTGGGCCATCCTCCACTGCACTCCCGGGCCACAGCACAGAGCTGGACAGGAAGAGGAGCGACTGGGACAGAATCCGGCGCCCTGACAGGGACTAGAACCCGGTGTGCCAGCGCCGCAGGCAGAGGATTAGCCTAGTGAACCGCGGCACCAGCCAGCTCATATATATTTATTAAATACTTTTTGAAGAAGGTGATTGTACTATTGCCTACTATTTTTCACTATTGAAGCTTCAGCAGAATTTTTAAAACAGTAAGGCAATACCTCCCCCACATCCTGTTGCAGTACCTTAAGAAGTAATGAGCAGTTTGTTGAAAATTGTGGCTGGTAATTTTAAAAGTTAAACTGCTTTTCTTTTTTGAAAGATTTATTTATTTTATTTGAAAGGCAGAGTAATAGAGAGGCAGAGAGAGAGAGAGAGAGAGAGAGAGAGAGAGAGAGAGAGTTCTCCATCTGCTGGTTCACTCCTCAAATGGCCACAACAGCTGGAGCTGGGCTGATCCAAAGCCAGGAGCCAGGAGCTTCTTCTAGGTCTCCCACACCGTGCAGGGGCCCAAGGATTTGAGCCATCTTCTACTGCTTTCCCAGAGTAGAGAGCTGGATGGGAAGTGGAGCCAATGGCTTTACCCTCTATGCCACAGAACTGGCCCCAAGAGTTAAGCTTCTTATTAAGCAAACTCCATCTGTTTACATATTACTTATTACATTTCTGCACATTTAACTTTATGAAGTTCTTAAATGCATGAGATGAAAAGAAAAATCATTAAATAATCTTTTCATTTCCCTATTATACATGTCCTTCACTTTGCCAAGAGTTGTGATAACTTTCTTCCAACTCATACAAACTACCAAGTCGAGTTGAATTAGCACTAATTCCCAATGACTTTGATTTTTGGCAATCTAAATAATCTCTAGAGAGTATGAAGGGTAGCTATCTGGGCTTCTGTGTCTAATTTCACATTCGCTTTTTTTTTTTTCTCTTCCTAAAGGATTTCTCATTTTTTAAAATAGATCTTATTTATTTATTTGAGAAGTAGAGTAAAAGAAAGACAGAGGGAGAGACACAGAGAAAGGCCCTCCATCTGCTGGTTCACTCCCCAAATGGCCACACACCCATATGGAATGCCATGCCCCAAGCAGAGGCTTAGCTCACTATGCCACAGTGCTGGCCCCACTAAAGGATTTCTATAAGGAATAACTTATTTTGCCAAGGCAAAATATTGGCAAATTTGATATTAAAATTAACAAGCAGAAATAAAGTCAGGAATCACAGATACAGGGCTCAGTAGACACGAAATGAGGGAATAGATTGAGAATAAGGATTTAATAGATTGAGAATAAGTGATTTAATCATTGTGACATTCCACAAATGTCAACTTGGTGGATACTTAGGGCTTGCATTAAGGATTTCTGATGTATATGTATTTGAGTTGGCCTGGCTTAAAGTGCCAAAGCAAACCATGATAGAAACAGATACATTTTTCATATCTAAGTGTCATTATTTGGTAGAAATTTAAGATGCCTATGAGACTGAAACTTCAAGATTGCTTACTTTTCTCCGAGGCTATTAGGCTATATATTAAATGCCTGGCAAGATATTTGTTTTTTATTTATGGTAACATAAGCCCATCTATTTTAAACATATGATGCTCTCTGGGAAAACAACAATAACATGTACAATATGGTGAACCTTAGTGAATCCAAAAGACAGATATTAGTCCATAGTCTGAAAGAAAATTGTTAACCAGGGAGTAAATGAAAAAGCCCTCTAAATGATAAATGAGTCCAGGCTTCCTCCAGAGGAGAGGCTGGCACACTTTCGAACGTTATCCAGACAATTGTATACAGAGTAAGGGGACAGATGAGAAGCGTGAACATATAGACAACAGTGAGAAGTAACAGTTGATTGAGATGAAGGACAGAAGACTGCTGTGCAAATGAGAAGTACCTTAGGGACAACTTAATCAGAAAAGGGGGCTTCCATCGGCTTTGTGAACTCATAGCTCACATAAGCAGTTCAATAATTATTAGTCAAAATGCTTCTCCTGGTCTCCCATGCAGGTGCAGGGCCCAAGCACTTGGGCCATCCTCCACTGCACTCCCTGGCCACAGCAGAGAGCTGGCCTGGAAGAGGGGCAACCGGGACAGGATCGGTGCCCTGACCGGGACTAGAACCCAGCGTGCTGGCGCCGCAAGGCGGAGGATTAGCCTAGTGAGCCGCGGCGCCGGCGACCTGGAGCTTTTTTAACTTACCCTTCCAAAGGAGTGTGGCTTCCACATGGCCACTTTTGGAGTGGTGGTCCAAGGCAGAACAGGATCTGTTTATTAACTATAGGTCTGCAGAGTTAGGTCCTTTACTTATGAAACCTTTAGGACCAGATTTCCCATTACCACTCATTGAATGGTATCTGCTGAGGTTCATGGTGTATGTCTTCACCTTTATTCAGTCCATATGGATATGGAGGTCAAGTGTAAGAGGTTATTCAGGTAAGGGGAATGGATCCAGAATGAGGCCGCCTCAGGAATCAGTACCAAGGTGTGGCTAACTTGGGGACCCTCTGTGGTGACTGCTCTTGCTGGTTGTATTCTGCTTCTGACTAAAGGGGGATGTAGGATCAGGATTTTAAAGAGAGGGCGAAGTAGAAACCAATATTTTCATCTTGATATTGCCTTGGCTGCAAGAGAATTAACAGCTAAATTTAGTGCTCACAGGTTGCAGTCATCTTTTGTCACATTCTTTTTATTGTAGCTGCTTCAGGTTGTGGCAAGTTGCTTTAATTCCTCCCCCTCCCCCAACCTCACCCAAATAGCAGTCTTAAAGAGTTAATTCTAGCTGAACCTTCCAGTGTATATCTTTTTTTTAAAAATTATTTACTTATTTAAGAGATAGATTTTACAGACAGCGAGAGGGAGAGACAGAGAGAAAGGTTTTCCATCTGCTGGTTCACTCTGCAAATGGCCACAAGGGCCAGAGTTGAGCTGATCCGAAGCCAGGAGCCAGGAACTTCTTCCAAGTTTCCCATGCATGTGCAGGGGCCCAAGGACTTGGGACATCTTTTACTGCTTTCCCAGGCCATAGCAGAGAGAGAGATTGGAAGAGGAGCAGCCAGGACTAGAACCAGCGCGCATATGGGATGCCAGCGCCACAGGCAGAGGATTAACTCACTGCACCACAACACGGGCCCCCTAGTGTATATCTTTTATAATCAAATTTGATGGAGAATTAACTTGAAGCTTTCCTTTCTCTTCTCCTTGGAAGAGAAGGGGAAAAAATGGTAGGAAAACACCAAAAGAAAAAAAGTGGGAATATGTGGAGTATTTAAGACTATGGATGGAGGAGGGTGCTGTAATTGTAAACAACATTAGAAAATGGAAAATGAGACTTAAACCTGCCTGTGTGTGTGTGTGTGTGTGTAATAAATACTGGAAGGCATAAGGGCTGCATTCACTTTAACAAAAACAAGTTCTCTGGGATCATAACACTCGATCCATTTAATGCATTGTGGTTTGTCTACAGTGATACCTCTCTGAATGAGCACACTTGTTCTCACTTATTCATCACTGGTATAATCTAAAGTGAAATGAAGATTGACCAGATTTCATGATTCTGAGTATGATTGTCACATAACACTTGTACCTAACTGGTGCTCTTTCTCTCTTCTCCTTTAGAATGAATTTCTTCTACAAATGCTGTGTTTTCCTTGTAAACAGATGTCGGGGAAAGTCTAACAAAAGTAGATTTTAATGGTCCTTCAATCATGTCCAGTCTTGATGCCCTTGAGTCATAGGGTAGAATTAGCTTAGAGATGTGAAACATAGTACATTATGAATGTATCTGAGATATATTGTATCATTTATTATAAATCAATGAAAATATTACAAAAGTCCTTGAATTAAGTCTATGCTATTCAGACAGCTTATTGGAGAATAAATATGTAGCATCGTCTACATTTTGTAGCTTTGTAAAAGTGCCTGGCTATAACATGTCACCCAGAATTTTTTCTACTATGACATTTTATCTACGGGGAAGAAAAAACTAGTGGTCACAATAAAAAACAATGTCATTTTGAGTATATGTGAGTATATATGTTACTCAGACAGGATAATGGGTAAACATGGATACGTAGCACTGACAAAGTAAGATTTATCATCAGTATAAATTTATGAAAACATACTTTGTAAAGTTGTTCACATAGTTTTTGGGTACTGTTTTTTCCTGAATTGCTAGGAAAATAAAATCCCTGTCCTTGACAAAGTCAAATGATAATTTTATTTTTAATTATATGGAAGATTCATAATGCTACAGAAGAGGTAGTTACGACACATAATGCCATTGCAGAACATTAAATTAAATGAGAGTTATTTTTTTTTCAAAACCACCATTTGTTATTAAGATTTTTGGTGCACTGTTTCAGTCACGGTATTACAAATTAACCTCACTCTTTTCATTAAAATCATAGTATGTGTGTTTTTGTGGATATATAATGTTCTTTGCACATAGTATAAACACTGAATAGAACTACAGTTTACTTTTTATTCATTACACAATGGTTGAATAAAGTTTTTTTGAAAACACAGAGTAAACTTCAGAATGTGAATGAAAATTAGAGCAAGGTTCAGTGATTTGCACAGAGATTGTGTTTTATTAATATGTCTCTCATACAGTCAGCAAATAAAAATAGCTGACAAACTCACCAACTTTAAAATTACAAATTGTACATAAAATGTAAACCAAGAGAATAGAGAAACATAAGTTAAAAAATAACTAGTTGATATTGTAAAACATTTGATAATCAGTGTCACTTTTCTACAATTGTTAAATATAATTTGTCTCATAATGATATCCTTTGGTAAACTGTTATAACATATATATGTTGCTTATTAAGTTTCATTAATTGCTATTAGATGGAAGGAGCTATGAAACCTGGTTACACATAGGAACAAATGTTGAGGCAGATGGTTGAAATTAGTGAAACATGATTAGTTGCTGAACCAGTTTACTTAATTAGCTTTCTACATCAGAGTACTTAAAATGAATGTGTCATATTGTCTTCAGGAAATTGAGATTCAGAGGATGATAGTCACATGTATTTTTAAAAATAGCAAGAGAAAGAGTAAAGATCTGTGGGCTCTGACCCGTGATCATTAGCTTGTTCTGTACTGAGAATATGCTGAACTGTCTAGAGTGAGTGGGAAAATTTCACTGCTAGGGAATAGCCCACTGCACTGACATTTTTCCACTGCCTGTAATAGGGAAAACAGAGGGAGAAGAGCAAATGGAATTTGGATACTGCCCACAAAATTTCCTTGAAGCTGTTACTTCTTATTGAATAATTTTCAAAGGAGCTGAAATGGATTTTTGAAATAAAAATTCTACGTAAATGTTTCCCTGTTCAGTCAGGTTTCAGAAAATCCAAAGCATCAGAATTGTAACACTTTTCATGCTCAGGCCATTCCTGACTATATTACTGGGGATAAGAAAGGAAACACAATTTTTAATTCTCACAGACAAGCTTGGCACTTGCACTCACAGCATAAGCAGCAGATAGTGAAAGATGAACATTTTGATAGAAACATGGTTTTTATACTGGAAAAGCATGATATTTGGAATTATTCATAGAATTCTTCAATGAGAACATTGCATGGTTTATAACTGCTGAAGTTTACATAGATTTGGAACCATTTATTAAGTCTTCCAATAGGAAAGTTTTTCCATATTTGCTTTTGAGAGCACATTTTTTAATTTTGTAGCAGGAATAGAGAATAGATCAAGTACAAAATAGATTTTGTAATGTTCAGGATCACTAGCAATCAGGGAAATGCAAATCAAAACCACAATGAGGTTTCACCTCACCCCGGTTAGAATGGCTTACATATAGAAATCTACCAACAAAAGATGCTGGCAAGGATGTGGGGAAAAAGGGACACGAACTCACTGTTGGTGGGAATGCAAATTGGTAAAGCCACTGTGGAAATCAGTTTGGAGATTCCTCAGAAACCTGAATATAACCCTACCATACAACTCAGCCATCTCACTCCTTGGAATTTACCCAGAGAAAATTAAATTGGCAAATAAAAGAGCTGTCTGCACCTTAATGTTTATTGCAGCTCAATTCACAATAGCTAAGACCTGGAATCAACCTAAATGCCTATCAACAGAAGACTGGATAAAGAAATTATGGGATATGTACTCTATAGAATACTATACAGCAGTAAAAAAAACAATGAAATCCGGTCATTTGCAACAAAATAGAGGAATCAGGAAAACATCATGTTGAGTGAAATAAGCCAGTACCAAAAACACAAACACCATATGTTCTCCCGGATCGGTGACAACTAACTGAGCACCTAAAAGGAAACCTGTTGAAGTGAAATGGACACCATGAGAAACAATGACTTGATCAGTCCTTGTCCTGACTGTCGAGAGACAATTTTCTACTTTATTCCTTTTAGTATTTTTTTGTTCTACTTAATATCATTAAATAGATTTTGTAGTGCAGTTGGGAATAGGCTATCAGAATATAAAAGTGTCCTATGATACAATCTTTATCTATTTTTCAAATATATAACAAGTGGGCTTTGATATCATGTTTCCCCACATGAACCAGTAACTATTGACATGTATGATTCCTTGTTGACACAGCTACCACTTTCTATATTAGTATATGCAGTGGAATCTTTTCTGCTAGTGTTAGTATATTGGTCATAAATTGTTTGATCTTTGAATTATGGAACTGTAGCCACTGATGACTTGCCCTTCATCATCTTCCCTGACTATTTGTTATCTCTCTTGGCAGGGGGAAAGAAAGCATAAATTATGACCATTTTATTCAATGTACATTTAGGGGACTGTGCCAAAGTCATTTGACCATTTTAAGGTCCCACAGGAATGATTGCATCTTAAGGTACTAAAAAGTTATTTTTGAGGCCAGCATTGTGGCATAACATGTTAAGCCACAGCCTGCGATGCTGGCATCCCATATGGGTGGTAGTTTGAGACCCAGTTATCCACTTCTGATCTAGCTCCCTGCTAATGCTCCTGGGAAAGATGACCCAAATTGTCAGGCTCTTGCACACATGTAGGAAACCCAGATGAAGCTCCTGGCTCCTTTGGTGCAGCCCAGCTCTGACCGTTTCAGCCATTGAGCTAGTGAACCATTGGATGGAAGATCTCTACTTTTTTCTCTTTCTGTCTCTCCCTCTCTGTAACTCTGCCTTTCAAAATAAGTACATCCACATATCTTTTTTAAAAAGTTATTTTTAGTCTGCAGAAGTTTGCTGAGCTAGAAGTGTGGTTTTGAGAAGAGTAAGGTGCATCTTCGGTCTACAGAGAGTTCAGTGTCAGTCTAACTCGCAAATGTTGTAACTAGACAGTATCTTTTTTTTTTTTTTTTTGACAGGCAGAGTGGACAGTGAGAGAGAGAGACAGAGAGAAAGGTCTTCCTTGGCCGTTGGTTCACCCTCCAATGGCCGCCGCGGTAGGCGCGCTGCGGCCGGCGCACCGCGCTGATCCGATGGCAGGAGCCAGGTGCTTCTCCTGGTCTCCCATAGGGTGCAGGACCCAAGTACTTGGGCCGTCCTCCACTGCACTCCCTGGCCACTGGCAGAGAGCTGGCCTGGAAGAGGGGCAACCGGGACAGGATTGGTGCCCCGACCGGGACTAGAACCCAGTGTGCCGGCACCACAAGGCGGAGGATTAGCCTAGTGAGCCGCGGCGCCGGCCACTAGACAGTATCTTTATAGTCTTAGAATTATATCTAAAAACCACATTTAATCTGTTAAAAACTAATTAAAAAATTTAAAAAGAAAAATAACTAAAAGATAAAATAAAAGCAATTTCTATATTATGAAACAAAAATGTGAATTCAAATTAATAACCTTTTACACATATACATGTATAAAATAATTTTAAAATAATCAGTTGCTATTTTATTTCTTTTTTTAAGATTTATTTTATTTATTTAAAAGAGCTAACAGAGAGACACAGAGAGGCAGAGAAACAGAGAGGTCTTCCATCCGCTGATTCACTCCTCAATTGGCCACAATGGCCAGAGCTGCGCTGATCCAAAGCCAGGAGCCAGGAGCTTTTTCCGGGTCTCCCATGTGGGTGCAGGGCCCAAGGACTTGGACCATCTTCTACTTCCTTCCCAGGCCGTAGCAGAAAGCTGGATGGGAAGTGGAGCAGCTGAGACTTGAACCAGTGCCCGTATGGGATGCCGACACTTCAGGTGGTGGCTTTTCCCATTACACCACAGCACCGGCCCCATCAGTTGCTATTTTAATAAACAATTATATTGTTATAAATAAATAATATTGTGGAAATTGAGTCCATTTTTATGTATACCATCAAGAAAACTGTAATAAAATATGATTTATCTCTGTCAAGCTGCCTTGCTTCTTTCAAGCTTTTATTCAGCAAAGAAAACAATGTGCATCTTTTCCACTCATTTAAATCCATCATATTTTAACTTTCAGCTATGAAGTTCTTCCTAAAAGACATAAAGATGTTAAGCATGAGACTAGAGTGTTAGAATTTGGGGTTCAAATTCACAGCAACCAAGAATGATCATCCAAAAAGCAAACAAAATCCAAAGCCTGCCCAAATGGTGTAGTTAGAAATCTGTCAGGGGATTCCAATATAATCCCATCAAGATTTCGTGTACCAATGCCATCTCACTAGTCCAAGTGATCAATTTAAGTTCACAGTGGATCACACTGATAGGTCTAAGAGTCAAAGGGATCACACAAACAAGACTAGTGTCTGTGAATACTAACTGAAAGAATAAAAAAGTGAGAGAACGATCCAACATGGGAAGTGGGATACACAGCAGACTCATAGAATGTCAGATGTCCTAAATAGCACTCTGGCCTCAGAATCATCCCTTAAGGCATTCAGATCTGGCTCAAGAGCCCATGAGAGTATTGTAGGCATGGAAAGCCAAGACACTCTGGGAAAAAGAAAAAAAAAAGACATATATGAAAGATCTCTGCAAGTGAGATCCCAAAAGAAAGAACGGGGCCATCAAAGAAGGAGGTACCTTTCTCTGAAGGGAGGAGAAAACTTCCACTTTGACTATGACCCTGTCAGAATAAGATCGAAGTTGGCAAACTCAAAAGGCTTCCATAGCCTTGGCAACTCATGACCAGAGCCTAGGGAGATTACTGACGCCATAAACAAGAGTGTCAAATTGTTAAGTCAACAACAGGAGTCACTGTGAACTTACTCCTCATATGGGATCTTTGTCCTTAATGTGTTGTCCAATGTGAATTAATGTTATAAATAGTACTGAAACAGTATTTTACACTTTATATTCTGTGTGGGTACAAACTGATGAAATCTTTACTTAATATATACTGAATTGATCTTCTGTATATAAAGATAATTGAAAATGAAAAAAAATAATAATATCAAATGAATTAATGTGCCTATTATAAAATTTTCATGAGGAAAAGAGACTCTGGCATAGATGTTATTTATATATATATATATATATATATTCAGAAAGATTGTTTTGAATATTTTGTAATTTTCTACAAGAAATGGAAGAAAATAAACAGCAGATCAGAGAAGTCACGCAGGATAAATTTAAACACACTTAGAAAACCAGAAGAGAAAATCTTGAAATCATCCAGAGGAAAGAGAAACATTATATTTATTAAAGAAAAACAAAAATAAAAACAAAGATAAGAACGACTGCAAGCTTCTCCCCAGAGACTAAACAAGGCAGAAGGTGAGGGGTCAATATGTTCAAATTACTGAAGGAAATAGCAACAAAAGCTGTTAATTCAGAACTGTACACCAAGCAAAAACATCTTTCAATAAAGAAAGTAAAATAGATGCCAAATCCAGAAAACAAAAGATGAGAAAATTCCTTGGCAGTGTTTGCACTACAAGAAATGTTACAGGAAGCTTTCAAGCAGAAGGAATGTAATTCCAGAAGAATACTTGGATAAGTACACAAAATTCAAGAATATGTGAGAATATGATAGGCATTTTTTCTTTGAAAATACTTAAATACTAACATTGCTTTGTGGGTTTTTTTTACATAATTAAGAGTATTTGGAGACCTGGATGGATTTCCAGGCTCTTGGATTTGGCCTTTCCCAGCAGTGTCATGTCAGAATGGGGAGTGAAACAGCATATGGAAAATTCTCTCTTTCTCTCTCTTTCTCTCTCCTTCTCTGTAAGTTTGCCTTTTAAATAAATAGATAAATCTTAATTAATTAAGGATAAAGCAAGAAAATAATAACACAAGGAGTTAGTGAAAAGAAAGAATATCATGTATGTCTTAGGACACATTGAAGGAAAATATGTTTTGAATGTAATTGCAAGATAATAAAGATGTTTGTGATAAACCCTGGAGAAATACTAACAAAAAAAAGCTACATCCAATAAACCAATGATGGAAAAATTTAAATCTTAGAAAAGTTCATTTAACTCAAAAGGATAGTAGAAAAAAAAGAGCAAAGACAATATGACACATTTAGAAAACAAAACATTGAAAAGGTAGGTTGAAGGACAATCATATTGTAAGTATAGTGAATGTAAATGGTGCATACATACCAGTTAAAAGGTAGGTAAGTCAAATTGTATTAATATGAACAAGGCCCTGTATATTCTATCTACAAAAATCACTTTAAGTGTAAAGCTATAGATACCTTCAAAGTAAACAATGAAATGTAAGCCATATCAATATTCATCAAACAAATCTGAAGTGGGTGTATCATCATACAACAAAGTAGACTTTAGAACACTACATCATGTTCATGGAATTATTTAACACAGGAAATATAACAACATTGAATGTATATTCTTCTACTATTACAGCTTCATGGCTATATGGATAAAACTGAGATAACCGAAATCATAGACAAAACCACAATTATTCTTGAAGAATTCAATTGTTCTTTTTTTGATAACCATTACATATGAAAAATATCACATGATTTTGAAAATACTATCAACCATCTTTACTTCATTAATGATTCTAGAATATTCCAACAAACATTAGCAGAACATATATCTTTTTAAGTGCATAACAGTAATGAAATAGAATATTTTCTGTGTCACTAAAAATGTTGCATATGTTAAAGAACTGAAATCATTTGTAGTATATTTTTAAACCAAAATGAAATCAAGCTGGAGTTTAATATAAAAAAGATACATGGAAAAATCCTTAAATATTTGGAAATTAAGCAATACACTTTCAAATATCCCACGAGTCAAAAAGGAAATCATAATGAAATTAAAAAATACTTTGGAGCAAGCACTATGGCATAGCTAGTAAAGGCACCACCTGCGGTGCTGGCATCCCATGTGGGTACCAGTTCAAGTCCCAGCTACTCCACTTCCAATCAAGCTCTCTGCTGTGGCCTGGGAAAGCAGTAGAAGATGGCCCATGTCCTGTGCCCTTGCACCCATGTGGGATATCCGGAGGAAGCTCCTGGTTCCTGGCTTCGGATCGGCGCAGCTCTGGGCATTGCAGCCAACTGGGGGGTGAACCAGCAGATGGAAGACCTCTCTCTCTCTCTGCCTCTCCTTCTCTTTGTAACTCTGACTTTCAAATAAATAAATAAATCGTTAAAAATACTTTAAACTCAATGAAAATTAAAATGTGATATATTAATCTGGGAAATTATTAGGCAAATGTATACCATGAAAGGCTTATATCAGAAGAGGAACAAAAGGGCATAAATCAATTATCTAAACTACAAGTCAAGACTTCATAATACAAGACTAAATTGAATCTAAACAAACAGAAGGAAAGAAATCATAGAGCTCAGAACAGTATCAATAAATTAGAAAAAAAAAGAAAATCAAGAGGAAAATATAATGAAATCATACCTACTTCATTAAAAGATTAATAAAATGGGTGAAATTCTAGTCAGAGTGACTAAGAACAAAAGAGAAGAGATGGCAATTGTGACTATGATAAGTGAATGAGGAGATATCATGAATAATTTTATGCCCATAAGTTGGCAAATTAGATAAGAGGAGTAAAATATCCTTAATAGAAACTCTAAGCTTCACTTCAAAAGAAATGATGAGGGGGCTTCCAGGATGGTGGAATAGCAACAGGCTGGTTGGACTCAAGCTGATACAGACTGGAAAAGATATATGCATTTTGAAGAAACCCTAACCAACTAATCTTTGACAAAGGAGGTAAAAGCAATTCCTGGAGAAAGGACTGTCTCTTCAACAAATGGTGCTGGAAAAATTGGGTTTCCATCTGCAGAAGTATGAAACAAGAATCCTACGTTTCCCCTTATACAAAATTAACACAAAAAGGATCAAAGATCTAAATTTATGAGCTGATCCAATCAAATCACTAGAGGAGTACATTGGGGAAAGTATGCAATACATGGGAATTGGTAAAGATTCTTGACAATGACCCCAGAAAAAACACATAAATAAATGTGAACATAGACAAATGGGATTAAATAAATCTAAAATATTGTGTTAAGAGAAAAAGCAAGGCATAATAGAATACATATTCTATGTGTCCAATATTCCAGAAATGTTATTACAGCTACGTGGTTGTCTGGGACTGGAAGTGTATAGTAGGAAATTAACTACAAAAGATCTTAGATAAATTTTGGGAAAAACAGGATAATTTTAAATAATGATTGTGATGGTGATTACATTCCTCACCAAAGGGCATACTACCAAAGGGTAAATCTTAGTGTACTTTTTTTTACCTAAGTCAACCTGTCTTAAAAAAATACTTGAAGCTGGTATTCTACACTGGTGCCCCAAATGGGCACCAGTTTTTGTCCCAGCTGCTCCTCTTCTGATCCAGCTCTCTGCTAATAGCATGGAAAAAGCATTGGAAGATGCCCAAGTATGTGGGCCCCTGCCACCCACTTGAAGATCTACGTGAAGCTCTTCATTCATGGCTTCCACCTAGCCCACTGCTTACTATTGCAGTCATTTGAATAGTGAGCCATAAGGTGGAAGATCTCTCTCTGTCCATCCATCTCTCTCTGTAATTTGATTTACAGATAAAAATAATTAAAACATTATTAAAAATGTGTTTATGTTTAAAAATAGAATTTCATGGAATTGAAGGATGATGAAGGCAGTACTGGCAGTATAGATCTTGGATCTTCCTGTGTGAATCTGTATATAAAACAACAGATAAACTAAATAACAAACCAAAAACCTGTGACTGTTTGCGACACAACTGGCTTATATCTGTCAAAAACATGTGTATGTGCATGGATAAACAGCCATAAGTTCTTGTGCTATTAAGTGTGTGGGAGAAAGACAACTGGGAGTTTGATGATATGAGATTCATGCACCCAAAGAGGTAATCATTCATTTTTCACTAAAAGGCATATCACATAACTGAGAATGTCAACCTCAGATGGCCAAGAGCAATTCTAGTCAAACACTAAATAAAATAAAAATTTGTCAATATTTTTAGTATTTAGGCCAAAGATTAAACTGGATTAATATATATAAAATAATTTTAAAATAACATGGGCCAAGAATTTATATATCCATTATAATGAAGTCAATTCTCACAAAAGTGCAAAGTTTTATCATTATGCAAGAACTTTTGGAGTTCACTAGAAATTAAGCTTTAAACAATGGAATTGATCGGGATTAGTAATGAAAATTGAGTATATAGTTAACTGTAGAGTTCATATTAAATGAGGCTTAAAAAATGTGTTGGCTACAAATATCACTGTATAAATTTAGAATGACCGTAACAATGTGGAGGCAGAATGGGAAAAGAGCATCTCCAAATACTTTTGGATTAGTTATCAAGATTGATGATGGTAGTATTGCTATTGCCATTTAGAGACTATTCATACACTATTATGTATATAATCTAAGATAAAAATGAATAAATAAGGAATATTTTACTTTCATCATCCCTGTTTTCCTTACAAAAGATTCAGAGGTAATACAGATGAGGTTAAGCAAAAAAAAAAAAAAAAAAAAAAAAAAAAGCGTAGTCCCAAAATTGAATGTTTGAATTGGAAAATCAGCATGTAATTATGAGCCACTAGACTGTATTTGTTTTAGCTCTATCGACTCACAGTCCTAAAAAACTAATAAGTAGTTTTTAGCAAAAAGCAGAACTAGTGTCAAAATTTCCCATTTCAAGAAACCATTTTCTTGGAGAATTGACTGACTCTAGGAATGAGCCCAAGAATGTGTAGTAAGCCTGGGATGTTCTGACATACACACATCAGAGAAGCTATTGGAAGGACTCAGGAGTTGATCTGAAGGAGGCTCCCACTAGCCAAAGAAATTTGAATTTCTGTAAGAATAATTGTTACAGCATATTGAAATTTAAAAAAATGTTGCATTTATGAGGACATGGTGATATGACATAAAAATTATTTTCTGAGAAAGAAAACATTAAATTTTTAAAAAGTCAAAGTAAAAAAGAATCAAATTTTTATTCTACCTTTTCTACAGAAACTATATCACTAAATATCCAAAGAGTAGATAAAGGGAAGATTATCCCAACTTGTAGAATTCTTCCAGCTGATTAGATTTCATAGTAAAATTTAGAATATTTCCATCTTGCTACTTTAATAACTCAGTGAATCTGAGCATGGAGAACTAACAGCAGCTGACATCATACGATGAGTGAAGACCAGGCATAATGTACCTTCTATTAAAGAATTCACCACTACCGCCTCTGGTGTTGCCAATGGCAACAAGTTGACTCTGATCAAGACTTTGGATTCAGAAGTTAAATCCAAGGAAATATTTCAAATGAATGTGGTAAAGTACATTATAAATATAATATCAGAAAAATCTAAACTATGGGAACTCTACTGATAAATGTTCCAAGTTATTCAACAGACTTATTACAAGGGAGAGAATAGGATTAAGAAGTTATCTGCAGATTAAAAGAGAATGAAAAGGAGCCAGCGTAGTAGGTGAAGCTGCTGCCTGCAGTGCCAGCATCTCATATGAGCACTGGTTCGAGTCCCAGCTGCTCTTCTTCCAAAATAGCTCTCTGCTATGGTCTGGGAAAGCAATAGAATATGGCCCAAGTCCTTGGGGCCCTGCACCCATGTGGGAGACCTGGATGAAACTCCAGGCCCTTGGCTTCGGATCGGCTCAGCTCTGGCCATTGTGACCATCTGGGGAGTGAACCAGTGACTGGAAAATCTCTCTCTCTCTCTCTCTCTCTGGCTCTCTGTAGCTTTATTTTTCAAATAAATAATAGAATTTTTTTTAAAAAAAGAGGGAATGAAAAGCTACATCAATTTTTAAAAGGGGCAGATAAAACTATAGCATCTATAGATATACCGTTTCAAGATTAAAATCATTAAAATGCCACTATGTCATTTCTACAAAAATTAGGACACTTGTTACATTTTGCAGGAAGGAATGGACTTGACTGAAGTGCTATATGTTAAAGGATTTTTGGGATAACTGGAAAAATTTTGCTTCTTGTTTCTGTGGATGGTTATAAGGGGACTCACTTTATAATAACTTCATGTTTTGTTTGGATTTCTATGTCTATGTTTTATTTTACAAAATGAAGGTAGAAAAAGTACTGGGGAAGAAACAGGCAATGCTTAAAAAACAGGTAAAATAGAAGATTAAATATGAACAGAGAGTTATTCTTGGCAAATGGGATGCCTCCATTTTGTCAGTAAATTACAAGGCTCTTTTCATTCACGCAGCGAAAACATTTATTGTACGCCCACCAAGCAGCTGGGATATACCAGGTGCTTGAGCTTATGTAGAACTCATAGTCAGGGATACAGCAGTTATTTTTATCAGTTGGGGTGCCATCAGGTAAAGAGAATCACACAGAATCTCTCAACGCATAGTATTTGATCCAGAGGATTACTTAAGCTGGTAAGCTAAGAAATGAAAAAAGGTGCCTAGCGGCCAGCAACATTCAGAATCCGTCACTGCCCCTTGGAATAGCAAGGCAACAAGGGTGGGTATGGTTACCAGAGCTTAGAATCTGCAGCCAAGTAAGGTGCAGATTTTAATGGAAGCTGAAGCCAAGGAGGAGACAAAGCCACTAATGGAAACTCTCCGGGAGTTGGGTGGGAGGTTAGGGGACAATACTCTCATATCTTCTGTATTGCTCTCTCTAGTATTGTCTCCAGTTTTTAGAAAATTTGCACTAGAATTTAATACTAATCATTTTTTCACCTTTCACTTATAGTAATTTGGGTTGGGGGGCATGACCACTTTGTAATGGCAAAGCCTTTGATAATAGCATATAGATTTGTTTTTGAAGTAGATGTTGAAATATCCAGCTGCATAACAGAACAGGATATTAGTGTCTGGCCTTTTACCAAGATGTTGGTCCTTTCCAGCCTGACCAATGGATCCACCAAATCATAATCAAAATGCCCAAAGCAATTTTGTCAATCTTCAAAAGTGGATTCTAATGTTTATATGGATACCCAGTAGAGCCAGTTCAGTATTGAAGGAAAAGAATAATAATGTATACACACACACACACAGTATCACATGCCTCTCTCAAGGAGAAGCATATGACATTGAAATAGAAGAATAAAAAGACATTTTTTGGTCATATGCCTATTTTAAGCCATTGGTGAACAGTTTGCCAGATCAGTGACACAATCTTTTTTTCCTTGACCGATTAAAGAACCTAATGGATAACAGGATTTTTATTTTGGTTCCTTGTTGATCACGATTCTAACAAGTGAACAGAAGGACTTATTTGTTTGAAATTCTGGTGAACAGCTTGCTGCAAGTTGAATCAAAACAAGTTTTTAATCAGATCAAGTTTGTCACTCTGGGTACACAAGGTGACAATTGACAGTGACCTTTATGGGGTCTTAGAGGTGAAACCAGACGAAAAGAAACGTTTATTCTTAGGGCTCCTGGATGATTCTTGTTTGAAGACTGTGTATTTATGCAAAACTGGTGGGAGTTTATGGGGAACCGGTTGATTTTTGTGATCTTCATCATATTCCTTGAAAACTTTTCCACATATAACATGAACAGTTTATGATTTGCTATTTAAATGATTATTTGAAAGATGGGTATATCATAATTTAATCTTAATGATTACATTCAATGTTTAATGAAATAATCAGATGAGGACTTATTCATTCTTTTTTTTTTTTTTTTTTTGACAGGCAGAGTGGATAGTGAGAGAGGAGAGAGAGAAAGGTCTTCCTTTTTGCCGTTGGTTCACCCTCCAATGGCCGCTGCGGCTGGCGCATCGCTCTGATCCAAAGCCAGGAGCCAGGTGCTCCTCCTGGTCTCTCATGCGGGTGCGGGGCCCAAGGACTTGGGCCATCCTCCACTGCCTTCCCGGGGCACAGCAGAGAGCTGGCCTGGAAGAGGGGCAACCGGGATAGAATCCGGCGCCCCAACCGCGACTAGAACCCGGTGTGTTGGCACTGCAAGGCGGAGGATTATCCTGTTAAGCCACGGCGCCAGCCAAGGACTTATTCATTCTAAATTGTTTCATTGCCACTTTAACAAATTGCCAATTATATAATGTGGGAAAATAGATATTAATGTAAACATCCAAAAAAAGAACTTAAAGCTAGCTTTATATAACTTATACTTTCAGGTCATTGAAAACCAATGGAATTTTAAAAGAAAGATTACAAATTGTTCTGGTAAAAAAAAATAGCCATCAGAAAAACCCAAAAATACTGAGGCATTTATTCTAGAAAAAGGAGGTTGAAGTAATATCACCTCTGACTTTTCATTTTACTGTTACTATAGATCTCGAAGTGATGTTGCCCCCTTTCCTCAAGCCAGAAACATGTGGTAATATATGGATTATATTTTCAGTTGTCACTACTGTGTAGGTGGAATATTTGCTACTGGCATTTAGTGTATAGGAGAAAGAGATCCTGTTACACATCCCACCACACACAGGACACCCTAAAGAACAAAGAATCATGCCCCAAATACCAACAAGGTCAAGGTTGAAAAATCACTATCTATACTCTTCAAGTGTGAGTGAGCTCCGTAACTTGATCAGAGCTATCATAAAAAGTTATTTAAGCATTCATGACTATCTCTAAATAGTTGATAGATATTTCCCTCCTTAGGTTGTTCTAGAAATTGCCTTTCAGAGGCATGGGAAATCATTTGGTTTGTCCCATAATTTTGTATCATAAATGAAAGTCTTCTTTGATACTATATTTTTTCAATCAAACACCATGTGTTTTAGATACATTACTAGAAACAATGTTAGTGCATTTTAATGAATAGAGAAATTGAAGTTAAGAGAAGTTAAGATATAATTTCTAGACTACTTGACTATTTGGTTCCAGTAGAATTCTGAAAAAAAGGTGTTTTGGAGTTCCAAAATGGTGGAATAGACACAGGGTGCTCAGATCAAGGCTAAGTGAAATTAATAGGAAAAAAGTGGAGAAAGTAAACTCTCAGAATACAGTTGCAGGGAAAATTGCAGTGGGAAGTCATGCAAAAGCAATACAAATGGCCCAGTTGTGTGGAAGGTGCAGACACACAACAATGAACAAGGAAACAACAAAGTACCCAGCAGCTTGGATCAGGAAAGAGTGACTGCCATAGCAAACAAGGTAAGGTCAGACTGCATGGGCCTGCACCATTGTTGGTAGAGCAGGAAGAAGAGCCTAGTAGACTCCACCACTTTTGAGCCTAGCCTAGATCTTCAGGACAGCACAAAATAAATCCAGGCATCTCTTTCTCCCCTTCTCCCTCCTACAGCAGCAACCTGCAGCCAGCTGTGGGGAGGCTGATGCCATTTATGGACATAAGCAGGTAGCAGCTTCTCCAGCTCTTGTGCACACATCCAACAACTATTTGGGACACTGTACACCCAGTTAGAAGGGGCAACCAAAGAGTTCAAGAACAACTGGTGGGGATGGTCTCTACCTCACCAGCTGCAGCCACCTGGCAATGAGTTGGGAGAGGGAGCCATCCCTATGAGAGGGAAATGCCACCTGTGGGGACTCTTGCACATGCCCAGCACAGTTGTAAAGAGAGCAGGCTGTGGCCAGTAAGTATTGTGTGCACCCGTGATCCAGTGATTCTGCATGAGAGAAAAACCCATGTTCCCCACTGACTCTGAGTCTGGCTGGGAGGATCAGGCTTGATCCAGCAGGACAGAACACACTGGTAGCAGCTCTAGGAAATCTCAATCACCCTGTGGACAAGACAGGCTAGCAGGGTGGAGTTGTCCCTCTTGCACTCCTTGACTGTTAGAGACCTAGGTGCTGAAGCTGAGAAAACACTGTGACTATGTGAAAGGAGGCAGGGTGTAGTTGGTTTTCTGGGCAATCATTGAGTGCTGCTGCAGACTCTCAGAGTTCCTTGGTTGTGTAGAGCAGCTCATAACAGAGGGAACTGTGCTCACAGAGAGCTCTGTGCAGATCATTTATGCAGTTCATATAGCAGTGTGGATGAATGTTGGACATACTACGGGCTAACACTTGGGCATTCTTCAGCTTGGAGGATAAAGGCTAAGGGAGTGGTTGCACCAACAAAGGTGACCATTCTTCTCCATCCTGTTAATGAGAGAAGAGCTACCATGCCCAACTTGGGTGTCACCCTGAATACTCACTCCACCCTGGAGTACTGACCAGAGCTTCCTAGCCATGCCCACCACACACCTCTTGGTATTCACTGAAAGTGAAGACATTCCACTAAGCCACAGAGGAATAGCTCAAAGATAAAAACCATCAGAGGAAAAAACAACAACAATTAACTCCATAATAGCCTAAAACAAATGCAGAAATTCAAAAAATAAGAATAAGGAAGAAACCATGACCACCATCCCCTCCAAAGAACACAACATTTCTTTCTTTTTTTTTTTTAACAGGCAGAGTGGACAGTGAGAGAGAGACAGAGAGAAAGGTATTCCTTTACTGTTGGTTCACCCTTCAATGGCCGCTGTGGCCAATGTGCTGCAGCCGGCGCACCATGCTGATCTGAAGCCAGGAGCCAGATGCGTCTCCTGGTCTCTCATGCGGGTGCAGGGCCCAAGGACTTGGGCCATCCTCTTCTGTACTCCCGGGCCATAGCAGAGAGCTGGCCTGGAAGAGGGGCAACCGGGACAGAATCCGGCATCCTGACCGGGACTAGAACCCGGTGTGCCGGCGCCGCAAGGCAGAGGATTAGCCTATTGAGCCATGGCGCTGGCCAGAAAAGAACAACATTTCAACATTAGAATGTGAAGATGAAGAGATTGAGGAAATGCTGGAAACAGAAATCAAAAATTAATCATAGGATTACTGAAAAACAATCAGAAGCAAATCCATGAAGTAAAGAAAATTATACATGATATGAATGAAAATTTTTCCCATAAAATTGATATTTTAAAGAGAAATCAAAATGGGAAGCCAGTGGCTCCCTTGGTTAATCCTCCGCCTGTGGTGCCAGCATCACATATGGGTTCCAGGTTCTAGTCCCAGTTGCTCCTCTTCCAGTCCAGCTCTCTGTTGTGGCCCAGGAAGGCAGTGGAGGATGGCCCAACTGCTTGAGCCTCTGCACCCTCATGGGAGACCAGGAAGAAGCAACTGGCACCTGGCTTTGGATCGGTGCAGCGCTGGCCATAGCGGCCATTTGGGGAGTGAACCAATGGAAGGAAGACCTTTCTCTCTGTCTCTCTCTCTCTCACTGTCTATAA
Organism: Lepus europaeus; assembly: GCF_033115175.1. NCBI lineage: Eukaryota > Metazoa > Chordata > Mammalia > Lagomorpha > Leporidae > Lepus > Lepus europaeus. The sequence continues at coordinate 99,280,743 of NC_084827.1, read as the reverse complement.
TTCTACCTGTCAAATAAGTTTTAAAAATATATAAAATAAAAATAATATAAAAAAATCTTGAAAAAAATAGAAATCAAAATGAAATATTAGAAATAAAGAATTCAATAGATAAATTTAAAAATGCAGTAGAAAGCCTTAACAAGACTTGATGAGGCAGAAGAAAGAATACACAAGTTAAAAAACAAGTTTTTGGAAACCATTAAGTCAGACAAAACAAAAAACACAATAAAAAGTTAAAAAAACTTAAACACAGTGTTGGGGATCTATGGGATACTATCAAATAACCCAACACACAAGTTTTAGGACTCCCTGAAGATGTGGAAAGAAAGAATGGACTGAAAGATCTATTTAGTGAAATAATTACAGAAAATTTCCCTAATTTGGAGAAAGAAAGGTACATCCAAGTACAGCAAGCACATAACTCCTGACATGACCAGAAGTGATCTTCACCATGACACATTATAGTCAAACTTTCCACAATAAAGCATAAAGACAAGTTTCTAAAATGTGCATGAGAGAAACCCAGATTACTTTCAGAGGATCTCCAATTAGATTCACAGCTGACTTCCCATCAGAAACCATACAGGCTAGAAGACAAAGGAAAGATATAGTCCAAGTATTAAAAGAAAAAAAAATGTCAACCCAGAATACCATACCCTTCAAAACTCTCAATTATGAGTGAAGGTGCAATAAAGATTTTCCATAACAAACAGAAATTGGGAGAATTTGTCACCACTCATCCAACCTTACAAACCATGGTTAAGGATGTGCTACATACTGAAACACAGAAAGAAAACTAGCATCATGAAACAATGTGAAGGCAGATAATCCCCTAGAAAAAGTACAAAAGAAATCCAAAAAATGATAGGAATATTCATGGAAAAATGTCACTCCCAATCAGTTACTTATCAATTACCTTGAACATAAATGGCCTCAATATTCCAGTTAAAACACATAGACTAGCCGATTGGATTAAAAAATAAGACCCATCTATTTATTGCCTACAAGAAACACATCTCACCAACCAAGATACACACAGAGTGAAAGTGAAAGGATGGAAAAAGTTATTTCAAGCTAATGGAAACCAAAAAAGGGCAGATGTAACCACATTAACATAAGACAAAATAGACTTCAACACAAAAACTGTTAAAAGATAAAGATAAAAGCACTATATAATGATTAAAGGATCAATTGAACAGGAAGACATGACTTTAATAAATGTATGTGCACAAAATTGCAGGACACCTGGCTATTTAAAAGAAATGTTAATTATCTATAGGGAAACATAAATTCCAATAAAATAGCAACATGAGACTTTAACACTCCACTTTCATCAATGCATAGATCAACCAGACAAAAAATCAACAAAGCAATAGAGATAATCAATACTGTAAACCAAATGAACCTAATGGATATCTACAGAACTTTTCATCTGACAGATGCAACATACACAATCTTCTCACTAGTGCATAGAACTTTTTCTGAAATAGACCATTTATTCGGTGGTACTGTGGTGCAGTAGGTTAATCCTCCACCTGCGGCACCAGCATCCCATGTGGGCACCGGTTCTAGTCCCGGGTGCTCCTCTTACAATCCCGCTCTCTGCTGTGGCCTAGGAAAGCAGTGGAAGATGGCCCAAGTGCTTGGGTCCCTGCACCCGCATGGGAGACCAGGAAGAAGTACCTGGCTCCTGGCTTCAGATTGGTTCAGCTCCGGCCACTGTGGCCATTTAGGGGAGTGAACAGGCGAACAGAAGACCTTTCTCTCTGTCTCTCTCTCTCTCTGTCTCTCTCTCTCTCACTCTCTGTAACTCTACCTGTCAAATAAATAAATAAAGTCTTAAAAAAAATAAGAAATAGACCATTTACTAGGCCATAAAGCAAATTAAAAAAATCAAACTCATGCCATGAATTTTCTCTAATCACTATGGATTGAAGCTCAAAACCAACAGCTCAAGAATCTCTAGAACATATTCAAACATATGGAGACTGAACAACATGTTCCTGAATGAACTGTGCATCATAGAAGAAATCAAAATAAAATTCCTGGAAATGAATGAAGATGACAATACACCATATCAAAACTTATGAGATGCAACAAAAGCAGTGTTAAGAGGGAAGTTTATAGCAATTGGTGCCTACATCAAGAACCTGGAAAGTCATCCAATGAATGAGCTGTCAGTGCATCTCTCAAGGACCTAGAAAAAAACAACAAACCAAATGTCAAATCAGTAGGGGGAAATAAAAAAATTAAAATTAAAGAAGAAATAATGAAAACTAAAGCCAAAAAACAATACAAAAGATCAATGAAATGAACAGCTTTTTATTAAAAAAAATAAAGTTAACACACCATTGCTCCAAGTAACCAAAACAACAATAACAAAAGATAGAGAAGACCCAAATAAAAAAATCAGAGATGAAAAAGGAAATGTAAGAACAGACCATACCACCATTTTAGTAGCATGTTGCAAGCGGAACCAGTGTACAGCCCTGCCTCCTGCTGCTTTGGTTCGGCCTGGTCTGCTACAGGCTGCCGCCCCAGCATTGGCCAGAGAGGTAGAAGCGAGACGCATCTGGGGCCGTGTGTGCCCGTGTGTGCCACACTTGATTCTTGTGCACTTGTCCCAGCAGCCTAGAGGAGAGCCTGGATGAGGAGGAGGGTGCTTCCGCTTCCCCAATGTGGAGGAAGAAGCAGAGGCATGCTTTGTCCTGTCTGGATTCAGAACCATTCAACATATACAGGGCTTTATCATGCAGTACGTTGCTGTGGAGTGGCTAGTTGACACAGTTTTGTTTCCAATGACATTTTAGCTTAAAAAAAAAAAAAGAACAGACCGCACAAAAATAAAAAGGATCATCAGGAATTACTACAAAGAGCTTTATGCCAACAAATCCAGAAACCTAGAAGAAATGGATCGATTTCTGGATACATACAATCTATCAAAATTGAGTCATGAAGATATAGAACACTTAAACAGACCAATAACCAAGATGAAGGCTGAATTATAAATAAAGACCCTCCCAACAAATAAAAGTCCAGATCCTGAGGGCTTCACTGCTGAATTCAACCAGACATTTAAAGCATTAATTCCAATTCTTCTCAAGCTATTCAAAACAACTCAAAGGGAGAGTATCTGCCCAAACTCCTTCCATTAAGCCATCATTATTTTACTTCCTAAAGCAGAAAAAGAAACATTAGAAAAACAGAATTATAGACCAATTTCCCTGATGAACATAGATGCAAAAATTCTCAACAAAATACTAGCAATTCAATCCAACAATACATCAGAAATATAATTCATGAGACCAAGTGATACTTATCCTTGGTATGAGGGATGGTTCAACATTTGCAAATAAATAAATGATATATCACATTAACAAACTGAAGAACAAAACCATATGATTATCCCAATAGACACAGAAAACATTTGATAAAATTCAAGATCCTTTCATAATGAATTCCTTAAGCAAATTGTGTATAGAAGGGAACATTCCTCAACAAAATTAAAGTAATTTATGACTGCCAGCATCCTACTGAATGGGGAAAAATTGGAGATATTCCCATTAAGATCTGGAACTAGAAAAGGATGCCCACTCTCACTATTTCACTATTGCTTTTTGATGTGGTCCTGGAAGTTTTAACTAGAGCCATTAGGCAAAAAAATAAAAAAATAAAAAATAAAAGGGATACAAATTGGGAAGGAGAAAGTCAAACTATCCCTACTTGCTGATGACATGATTCTATATATAGGAGACTCAAAAGACTCCACAAAGAGAATATTGGAACTCATAAAAGAGTTTGGTAAAATCAACCCACAAAAAGCAATAGCCCTTTATATACACGGACAATGCCATAGCTGAGAAAGAACTTCTAACATCAATTCCATTCATAATAGCTATAAAAAATTTAAATAGCTTGAAATAAATTTAACCAAGGACTTCAAAGATCTCTATGATGAGAATTGTAAAACATTAAAAAAGAAATAGAAGAAGACATAAAAAAGTGGAAAAATCTTCTATGTTCATGGATTGGAAGAATCAATATCATCAAAATGTCCAGACAGTCAAAACCAATTTACAGATCCAATGAAATCCCAACTAAAATACCAATAACATTCTTCTCAGATCTAGACAAAATTATGTTAAAATTCATATGGAAACACAAAAGATCCTGAATAACTAAAGCAATCTTAAACAACAAAAACAAAGCTGGAGGCATCACAATACCAGATATCATGACATACTAAAGGGCAGTTCTATTCAAAATAGCCTGGTACAGGCACAAAAACAGACCTGTAGACCAATAGAACAAAATGGAAACTCCAGAAATCAATCCACGCATCTACAACCAACTTCTTTTTGACAAAGGAGCAAAAATCAATCTCTAGAGCCAAGACATTCTCTTCAACAAATGGTACTGGGAAAACTGGATCTCCACATGCACAAGCATGAAACAAGACCCCTACCTTACACCTTACACAACAATCCACTCAAAATGGATCAGAGATTTAAATCTAAGACATGATACCAACAAATTACTAGAGAACTTTGGGGAAATCCTGCAAGATATTGGCAATTGCAAAGACTTCTTGGAAAAGACCACAGAGGCATAAGCAACCAAAGCCAAAATTAAAAATGGGATTACATCAAGCTGAGAAGCTTCTGTACTGCAAAAGAAACAGCAAAGAGAAGAGGCAACTGACAGAATGTGAGAAAATATTTGCAAACTATGCAACTGATAAAGGATTAATATCCAGAATCTATAGAGAGCTCAAGTAACTCAATAATTACAAAACATAAAACCCAGTTAAGAAATGGACAAAGGACCTGAACAGACATTTTTCAAGAGAGGAAATTCAAATGACTAACAGACACATGAAAAAATGCTCAGGAGCACTAGCCATCAGGGAAATGCAAATCAAAACTACAATGAGATTTCACCTCACCACCGTTAGAATGACTCTCATACAGAAACCAACAAACAACAAATGCTGATGAAGATTTGGGGAAAATGGTATCTTATTTCACTGTTGATGATAACGTAAACTGGTGCAGACGGTATATAGATATCAGAAATCTGAACATAGATCTACCATATGAACCAGACATCACACTCTTGGGAACTTACTCAAAGGAACTGAAATAAGCATATGAAAGGGTGATCTGTACACCCATGTTCATTTCAGCTCAATTTACAACAGCTAAGATATGGAATCAACCCAGATATCCATCAACTGAAGTGTGGAAAAAGAAATGATGGTATATATAAACTAAGGAATACTACACAGTGGTAAGAAAAAATGACATCTTGTTATTTGCAACATAATGGATGCAACTGGAAACCATTATACTTAAGGAAATAAGCCAGTCCCCGAAAGACAAATACCATATGGTCTCTCTGATCTGTGGTAACTAACAGAGTACCTAAACGGTAATCCATAGCAGCAAAACTGACATCTTGAGATGCAATGATTCTGAACAGACGTGTGCTGACTATCAAGGAACAATGTGTTTCTTGTTTATTTTAGTTCTTTTTTTCTATTCAGAGAACTCTCTGTTTGTTGTAGGGTTAATCTTATAAGTATAAAATTATCTGAAAATAGATTTTTGTAAAAAATAAAAATGAGAAAGGGAGAGGGAAGAGAAAGAAAGGTAGGAGGGATGGAGGGGAGGAAGAATCACCATGTTCTCAAATTTGTATATATGCATAAAATTTGTATTCCTTAAATATTATTTTTTAAAAAAAGAAAATAGGTGTTTTGACTATGTACTATTTTCACTGCATACACCTATCAACTATTTTGCATACACATGACAGTAAAGACAATTATGGGCTTAGAGGCATTTTGTAGACTTGGTTGCAAAAAAAAAAAAAAGAGCTATATTTATTACATTATTAAGTTATTAAGAGTTTAACCCTATAATTAGTACTTAAAGAAGGTCAGTGAAACTGGATTTCAGGGAACATACCATTAGTCCGATAACTGGTAAATAAAGGGAAAGCAATAAGTTTGCTGTGGCTTGATTGTATAAACTGTATCTCCGGGTAATCAAATAATTGATGAAGGTTTCATTTTTTTCATTTTGTATGTAACTTTAGCAATTATTAAATTCAGTTTTCACAATATATCTTAGTCAGCTTTACATCACAAAGAAAATGCCTGGAACACCTTAGCTTTTAAGGGTAGAGGGTTATTTGGCTCATCATTCTGGAGGTTTAATTTACCCATTACTTTAGCTTCTGGTAGAGTGGTGAATGGGAAGAAGGAACTTGTGGGAAGGAAGGACCACCTGGTGAACTAGGAAGTAGAGAAAGAGAGGCCAAACCCCATTCAGGATTTATAATCATCCTCCTTGTGAGAACCATGTTCAGAGGGAATGGTCCCTGGTGGCTTAAGGAACTCACACTAGGTTGATGGCCTACACACAATGATCAAATTATGTTTCCACCCTCTTAATGTCATTAACATATACTTTGAGGTTTAAAGTCCCACTTGAGTTTGGGAGACTGATCATGTTTAAAGTGTAGCAGAGCAGTTTTAAACTCAGATATGTCTTTGCCTATATTTTCTCCAGACTTATGGTTCATCTCATTCTCTTGACGTTGTCTTTCATAAAGAAACTATTCAAATTTTATGAAGTCCAGTTCATAAATTGTTTCTTTCCATGGCCTGTACCTTTGGTGTTGTAACTAAAAAGTCACTCCTAGGCAGGCAGGGGTTTGGTTAAAATGCCTGCATTGCACATTAGAGTGACTCAGTTCAATACCAACCAATAGATCTTGACTCCAGCTTCCTGGTAATGTAGACTCTGGTCAACACTAATCATGGCTCAGGTAATTGGGTTCCTTCTACCCATGTGAGGGTCTTGGGTTGAATTCCTGATTCCTAGCTTCAGGTTTGGTTTAACCCCTGCCATTGCTGGCATTTGAGGAGCAAATCAATAAATAGGAATATTTTATTTTCTCTCTCTATCTCCATCTCTAATTAATAACTTAAAAATTTAAAGTCAAAAGTAACTGCAGTATCCAAGCTGATATCCAACATCATATCCAGTTTCATGAAATGTTGTATTTTAGCAGTTTCAGAGCCATGTATTTTACATTTAATTTTATGATTGTTCTGTGGTAATTTGGGGGAAAAGCATAGTACATAATTTTTTTTTATTTTTGCATCAAATTGTCCATTTCTTCCAGCACTATTTAATGAAAATACTATCTTTGGGTCTGTGCTGTGGTGCAGTAGGTTAAAGCCCTTGCCTCCAGCACCTGCAACCCATATGGGTGTAGGTTCAAGTCCTGGCTGCTCCACTTATGATCCAGCTCCCTGCTATTGCACCTGAGAAAGCAGCAGAAGATGGCCCAAGTCCTTGGGCTCCTACATCCACCTGGGAGACGCAGAAGAAGCTCCTGACTCCTGGCTTCAGATCAGCTCAGCTCTGGCTGTTGTGGCCGTTTGAAGAGTGATCCAGAGGATGGAAGATCTCTCTCTCTCTCTGTCTCTACCTTTCTCTGTAACTCGTCTTTCAAATTAATAAAATATTTTTTTTTTAAAAAGGACTATCGGCCGGCACCGCAGCTCAATAGGCTAATCCTCCACCTTGTGGCGCCGGTACACCGGGTTCTAGTCCCGGTCAGGGCACCGGATACTGTTCCGGTTGCCCCTCTTCCAGGCCAGCTCTCTGCTGTGGCCTGGGAGTGCAAAGGAGGATGGCCCAAGTCCTTGGGCCCTGCACCCACATGGGAGACCAGGATAAGCACCTGGCTCCTGCCTTCGGATCAGTGTGGTGCGCTGGCTGCAGTGCGCCGGCCATGGCAGCCATTGGAGGGTGAACCAGTGGCAAAAAGGAAGACCTTTCTCTCTGTCTCTCTCTCTCTCACTATCCACACTGACTGTCAAAAAAAAAAAAAAAAAGGACTATCTGTATTCCATTGTATTGGCTGATATTTTATCAAAGAATAGCTTATTATATTAATATATAGTTATATATAATATATATGTTATATATAATATCTATTTCTTGGCTCTTTATTATGTTTTTGACAGGCAGAGTTAGACAGTGAGAGAGAGAGAAAAAGAGAAAGGTCTTCCTTTTTGCCGTTGGTTCACCCCCCAAATGGCCACTATGGCCGGCGTGCTGCACCGATCTGAAGCCAGGAGCCAGGTGCTTCCTCCTGGTCTCCCATGCGGGTGCAGGGCCCAAGAACTTGGGCCATTCTCCACTGCCTTCCTGGACCACAGCAGAGAGCTGGACTGCAAGAGGAGCAACTGGGACAGAATCCAGCACTCCGACCGGGACTAGAACCTGGGGTGCCGGCACCGCAGGCAGAGGATTAGCCTAGTGAGCCGTGGCGCTGGCCACTTTATTGTGTTTATTAAAGCAATTTGTCCATTCTTTCATCAATACCACATGACCTTGATTCATTTAGCTTTTCTTTTTCTTTTTCTTTTTTTTTTTTGACAGGCAGAGTGGACAGTGAGAGAGAGAAGCCATGAACCAGGTGCTTCTCCTGGTCTCCCATGCGGGTGCAGGGCTCAAGGACTTGGGCCATCCTCCACTGCCTTCCTGGGCCATAGCAGAGAGCTGGCCTGGAAGAGGAGCAACTGGGACAGAATCCGGCGCCCCAGGGTGCCGGCGCCACAGGCGGAGGATTAGCCTAGTGAGCCATGGTGCCAGCCTCTTTTTTTCTTCTTCTTTTTTTTTTTTCATTTAGCTTTATAACTATTATTTTAAATTACAGATTCCAGGCCTAGGGTGGAGCATGAGAATTTGTATTTTTATGTGTTTGATAAAATGTCTTTGAAAGGGATAGAGAGAGAGAGAGACAGAAACAGACACATAAAAATTGTCATCTGCTGGTTAACTACCAAAATGCTTGCAACAACGGAGCCTGGTCTAGGCCAAAGCCTGGGGCTTCAGGTCTCACATGTACATTTCAGTGATCCAAGCACTGAGAATTCAGCTGCTGTCTCCCAGGATATGCATTAGCAGGACCCTGAAAGCTGGATCGGATGCAAAGCCAAGAATGGAACCCAGGCACTCTGATATGGGATGTGGGCATCCGAAGAGGCATTGTAACCACCATGCTAAATGTCCACTTCAGTAACTTTATAACAAGTCAAACAGCATCAGCCCTCCACTATTATTCTTTTTCAATACTGAGTTGGCTTCTCCTTAAAAACTTCAGAACCAGTTTGTCGAAATCCACAGCATAAATTGCTGGAATATTTATTTACATTGTGTTACTATTTGGATCAATTTGCAAAGAGCTGACACCTTGAAAATATGGACTTCTTATTCATGAATATGGAATTTTTCCACTTTTATTTATTTTCCTCATTAAAATTTGTTTTAGTGGGTCTCAAAATTCTGTGACAGATTTTTGGTCAAGTTGTTTACATTAAAAATAACTAATTTTAAAAATTAATAGTTTAAAATTACCATGCAAAACAAACAAAATAAGACAAAATGGTTCACAAAATATTCTTCTTTCCTTATAAATTTTTTATGATGTATTGTTATCATTAACAAATACATTGCCATTAAACTTTAAAGGCTAATTGAGACAAACAGTTCTGAGACTATTCTTCCACCAGTGACTAGGACTGTAATGGCAAGTATTAAGGATACTCTTCCCTTTTGCTTTCTGAGCTTTCTGGACTGAGTTGGTGATTTGCTGGCTCCCAAAGCCTTATTATCCACTACTTTGAAAACACCCAGAGCAACTGTGTGTCTCATATCACAACAGCAAAACAACATAAAGGAGGAGGCTAGCCAGAGAAGCTCTTAACACACACAGGCTTGCCAAGAACAATATCAACAATGGCAGCATCACCAGATTTCAAGAATTTAGGGCCATCTTACAGTTTCTTTCCAGAACAACGATCAATCTTCTCTTTTAACTCAGCAAATTTGCAAACAGTGTGAGCTGTGACAATCTGTACAGGGGCACAGCCATCACTGATTTGGCCTGGATGGCTCAGGATAATCCCCTGAGCAGTCAAGTCAACTGCTTCCACTGGTGGGTTGCTTTGCTCTAACCAGTTATGTTGACATGACAAACTTCTTTGTTGGACATGTTCATGACATTGAAGCCCACTTTGTCCCCAGGGAAAGCTTCACTCAAAACTTCATGGTACATTTCAACTGACTTTACTTTCATTGTGAAGTTGACAGGAGCAAAGGTTACACCATGCCAGTATCCACTCAGTGCACAGGAACAGTGTTGTAGACAACCTGTAGGGGCAGACACAAGGGGTTATCAGTTGATGTAGTTGGAAGGAAAATGCAATCCAGGCCTTTGAGCAGTATAGTGTCATTCCTCTAGCATTGCCAACTTTGTGGTTGACTTTCCATCCCTTGAATCAAGGCACATATTAACTCTTGGCACAAATACTGTTGTGTCATGGTTGTAGCCAATTTTCTTAATGAAGGTGCTGACTTCCTTAATGATTTTCTCATATCTCTTCAGCTGTAGGGTGACTCAGTGGAATCCATTTGTTAACATCAACAATTATTGGTCTCACATCTATCATGTAATCTAGAAGGTCATGTTCACGGGTCTGCCCATTCTTGGAGATACCAGCTTCAAATTCACCAACACCAGCAATAACCATCAGTACAGCACACTAAGCCTGAGATAGGCCTGTATTCATTTTTTTTTTTTTATAAAGTTTCTGTGTCCTGGATCATCAGTCTCAATTTCCTGTGGGAAATGTTGGTGGTGATACCATGCTCACATTTTGCTTTCAGATCCTCAAAGACCCATGCATTCTTAAAGAAGTCCTTTCCCATTTCAGTAGCCTCCCTCTCAAATTTCCCAATGGTTCTTTTGTTGATGCCACCATAGTATATATTGGATGGCCAGGAGTGGTTGACTTGCCCAAATCCTCATGTTCCAGAGTGACAATGATATGAGTCTTCTCTATTCCTATTTGGCTTTGACTTAGTGGCGGCTGCCATGAGACTTTTGTTCTAGTAGTAAACCTGTTTTGAAAATGCCCACATTTATTTAATTCTTTGATTTCCTTCATCAGAATTTTATAGTTTATCTCCCATAGATCTTGTACACATTTTGTTAGATTTATAGCTAAGTATTATTTTTTTTAATTTTTGAGTGCTAATGTAAGCGATAATGTATTTTTAATTTCAGATCCCACTTTTTCATTAAGTATACATACGATAATGTTTGGCTTTTGTGTATTAACTTTTCAAACTGTAGACTTTTATATTAGTTCCAGATTTTTTTTTTTGGTTATTCCTTTTAGATTTTTTTTAATATTTACTTATTTATTTGAAAGAGTTATACAGACAGAGAGGCAGAGAAAGGGAGAGATAGATAAAGAGAGAGATCTTCCATCTGCTGATTCACTCCCCAGATGGCTGCAATGGTCAGGGCTAGGCCAGGCTGAAGCCAGGAGCCAGAAGTGTCTTCTGGGTCTTCCATGTTTTTGCAGGGGCCCAAATACTTGGGCCATCTTCTGCTGCTTTTCTCAGACCCCTAGCAGAGAGGATCAGATGTGGAATAGCCAGGATTCCAATTGGAGCCCATAAGGGGTACTGGCACTGTAGATGGCAGCTTAACCTGCTGCACCACCATGCTGGCCCCTGAATTTTCTACATAGGAAATCAGGTCATCTGTGATGAAAGACAATTTTAATTTCCTCCTTCTCAGTGTTTCTTTTTTTGCCCCATTGTATCAACAAGAATTACCAGTATGGTGTTGAAAAGAGGTGATGAGAGAAGACAGTTTGCTGTTTTTCATGGTTTTGCTAGAAAAGATTTTATTTTCTCACTAGTAAGTATATTTTCAGTTGTAGATGTAACATGAATGTTAAGTGTTTTCTATCAGTTTGCTGAGAGATCTTATCACAAATGAGTACCATACTTTTTTAAGTTATTTTTTTCATCTATTGACATATTCAGATTTTTCTTCTTTACCGTGTTAATATGATAGATTACAATTAATTGATTTTGGAACACTGAACTAAACTTGCATACATGGAATTTTGTTGAGGCCTTTTACATCTATATTTATGATATTTTCATTCCCCACACCCTCTTTTTGTAACAGATTGATTTATTTAATTGAATGAGAGAGAGAGAGAGAGAGAGAGAGAGAGAGAAAGAGAGAGAGAGAGAGAGAGAGAGAGATTGGTTTTCCATCTGCTAGTTCAGGTTTGGGTCAGGCTGAAGACTAGAGCCAGGAACTCCTCAGTCTCCCACATGAGTAGCAAGAACTCAAATACTTGAGCCATCATGCACTGCTCCCTCATGCGCATTAGCAGGGAGCCAGGTCAGAAGTGGAGTAGCCAGGGCTTGGACTAGCATTTCAATATGGAAAACAAAGCTCCAAACCATGGCTTAACCAGCTGCATCACAATTCCCACCTCCTTGTTATACTTCATCTGGTTTTGGTGTTAGATATTACAGTCATCCCTCATTACCTATGGAAGATTTGATCTAAGATCCCCCTCATTGTAACTGTAGTCTTCAAGTGCTCAAGTCCCTTGAATAAAATAGCATAGTTTTTGCCTGTGGTCTAGACACATTCTCCTATATGATTTTATCATCTTTTGATTACTTTTAAAACTACAATGTAAATGCTGTGCCATTTGTTATACTGTATCTTTAAGGAAATAATGACAAAAAATGTCTGTGTATGTTTAATCCAGATGCAAATTTTTCCTGGATATCTTCAGTCTGCTGTAGGTTAAATCCATAGGTGTCAAATTCACAATCATGGAAGGCTGACAGTACTGGCCTCCAAGAATAAATCAGGAAGTATTCCTCCTGCCTTGGTCTTCTGGAGAGTTAGTATCATTACTGCTTGAAATACTTTCTAGAATTCAACAGTGAATTCATCTAGGCCTGGCATTTCCTGTTCTGCAAGGTTTTTAATTATTGATTTAACACGTTGGAAATATATGGGCCTTTAGATAGTCTACTTCTTGTGTGTGTTTTGGGAGATTGTGTATTTCAAGGAACTGCTTTATCCCATACAGGTTATTAAACATGGGGACATAAAGTTTTTCATAATATTCCCTTATGGTCTTTTTAATATCTGTAGGACTTGCAGGTATGTGCCCCCTTTCATTTTTGATACTAACAATTTGAATTTTCTCTTGCTTATGAACACTATCAACCTTTTCAGTGAAGCTCTTTTTGATTTTGTTGACTTCCTTGGCTGATTTCCCGGCTTCAATTTCATTGAATTCAACTCTAATTTTTTTTTAATTAAACTTTTATTTAATGAATATAAATTTCCAAAGTACAGCTTATGGGTTACAATGGCTTCCCCCTTCCAAAATTTCCCTCCCACCCACAACCCTCCCCTTTCCCGCTCCCTCTCCCCTTCCAATCACATCATGATTCATTTTCAATTCTCTTTATATACAGAAGATCAGTTTAGTATATATTAGGTAACGATTTCAACAGTTTGCCCCCATATAGTAACACAAAGTGAAAAAAAATACTGTTGGAGTACTAGTTATAGCATTAAATAAGAGTGTATAGTACATTAAAGACAGAGATCTTACATAATATATTTTTTTAAAAAAATTAATTAATTTTCTATGCCATTTCCAATTTAACACCAGGTTTTTCCTTTTTTCATTTCCAATTATCTTTATATACAGAAGATTGATTCAGTATATAATTCGTAAAGATCTCATCAGTTTGTACCCACGCAGAAACACAAAGTGTAAAAATACTGTTTCAGTTCAACTCTAATTTTCACTTATTCATTTTCTTCTCTTTAGTTTACAATTAATTTTTCTCTTCTCTTTCTAATTTAATCAGACAAAAACATAATTTTTTTTTATTTTAGATCTTTCTTTCTTTTTTTTTTTTTTAATTTTTGACAGGCAGAGTGGACAGTGAGAGAGAGAGACAGAGAGAGAGAAAGGTCTTCCTTTTGCCGTTGGTTTCACCGAAAGCAGGAGCCAGGTGCTTATCCTGGTCTCCCATGCGGGTGCAGGGCCCAAGCACTTGGGCCATCCTCCACTGCACTCCTGGGCCACAGCAGAGAGCTGGCCTGGAAAAGGGGCAACCGGGACAGAATCCGGCACCCCAACCAGGACTAGAACCCGATGTGCCAGCGCCACAAGGCGGAGGATTAGCCTATTGAGCCGTGGCGCCGGCCTTTAGATCTTTATTATTTTCTGAAATATGTATTCAATACTACAAATTTCCATGTAAGAACTGATTGCACTGCTTTTTCCAGTATTTGGTAATTTGTAGTTGTTTTTTTACTTAGTTCAAAATATTTTAAAATTTTTCTTCATATTTCCAGCTATATTACAGATACTGATTTTTACTTGCACTCTGTTGTGATCTGAAAACAAACATTGTGTGATTTCTATTTTTTTCTATTTATGAAGTTGTCTTTTATGACCCAGAATATGGTCAAAGCAGCTTTGTCAAAAATCAGTTGGTTATAAATGCAACAGTTTATTTCTAGACTCCATTCTGTTCCATTGACCCATGGGTCTGTTTTTATGCTGATATCACGCTGTTTTAATTACTGTAGCTTTCTAGTGTATACTTTAAGGTTAGGTTGTATAAATATTTAATGTCTTCATTCTTTTTGCTCAATATGTCTGGAATTTTTTTGTGTGTGGTTCCATGTTAATGGGAAAGTTTTTAAAATACTTCTGTTAAAATGTTTCTGGTAGTTTGATAGAGATTGCTTTGAATATGTATATCACTTTGCATAGTATGCACCTTTTGACAATATTAAGTTTACAAATCCATGAACACAGGATGCCCTTCCATTTCTTTGTGTCCTTTTCAAATACATTCATCAATGTTTTGTAATTTTCATTATAGGTATCTTTCACCTCTTTGGTTAAATTTATGGGAAAAGGAATTGTTTTCTTGATTTCTTTTTCAGGTAATTTATATCTTATAACACTGTTGCTGGTTTGTTGATTTTGTATCCTACAATGTTGCTGAATTCTTTTATTAGTTTTTTTTTTTTTTTTACCTTTTTTTTTTTTTTGACAGGCAGAGTGGACAGTGAGAGAGAGAGACAGAGAGAAAGGTCTTCCTTTTGCCGTTGGTTCACCCTCCAATGGCCGCCGCGGTAGCGCGCTGCGGCCGGCGCACCACGCTGTTCCGATGGCAGGAGCCAGGTGCTTCTCCTGGTCTCCCATGGGGTGCAGGACCCAAGGACTTGGGCCATCCTCCACTGCACTTCCTGGCCACAGCAGAGAGCTGGCCTGGAAGAGGGGCAACCGGGACAGGATCGGTGCCCCAACCGGGACTAGAACCCGGTGTGCCGGCGCCGCAAGGCGGAGGATTAGCCTGTTGAGCCACGGCGCAGGCCTCTTTTATTAGTTTTAATAACTTTTTGGTGAAGTCTTTGAAGTTTTTATGTATAAGATTATGTCATCTGTGAACAGCGACAATTTGACTTCCTCTTATAATTTGGGTACCCTTTACTTCCTTGTTTTCTGTAGTTGCTCTGGTTAGGATTTCTAACACTGTGTAATAATGCTCAATGTGAAAAATGGGCATTCTTATGTAGTTCCAGACAGATCTTAAAGAGAGAAAGTCTTTAGACTTTCCCCATTCAGCATGATATTAGTTGTTGGCTTGTTAAATACAGACTTTGCTATGTTGAGTTATATTCTTTCTGTAACAAGTGGTCAAAGTTTTTATCATGAAGGGATTTTGAATTCTATCAAATGGCTTTTCTGTGTCCATTGATATAATCAAATGGTTGCTGTCCTTCATTCTGTTGAAGTGGTGTTTTTCAATTCACATATATGGAACCATCCTTGTATAACTCAAATAGATCCCATTGATCCTGGTGAATCAGCTTTTTAATGTAGTGTTAGATTGAGTTTTCTAGTATTATGTTGAGGATATTCACATTTATGTCCATCAAGAATATTAGCCTTTAGTGGTCCTTTTTTGTTGTACTATTGTCCAGTTTTGATATCATGGTAATTTTGAACTTGTAAAATAAGTTTGGGAGAATACTTTCCCATTTTTTCTGGAACTATTTCAGAAGGATCGGTACTAGTTCTTTTTTAAATGTTTAGAAGAATTCAGCAGTGAAGTTATCTGGTCCTGAGGGTTTTTTTTTTTATGTGATACTTTTTATTAATGATCAAATCTCATTACTCATTATTGAAAGTTTATGTGCTCCTCATCATCATGAATCAATCCTAGTAAGGTGTCTGTATCCAGGAACTATTTCTTCCTTGTTTTCTTTTCTTTTCTTTTCTTTTCTTTTCTTTTCTTTTCTTTTCTTTTCTTTTCTTTTCTTTTCTTTTCTTTTCTTTTCTTTTCTTTTCTTTTCTTTTTAAAGAATTATGCATTTATTTGAAAGCCAGAGTTACAGAGAGAGAGAAGGAGAGCCAGAGAGAGAGAGAGAGAGTGAGAGAGAGAGGTCTTCCATCTGCTGGTTCACTCCCCAACTGGCCACAATGGCTGGAGCTGTGTCAATCCGAAGCCAGGAGCCAAGAGCTTCTTCCGGGTCTCCCTCATGGGTGCAGGAGCCCAAGGACGTGGGCTATCTTCTACTGATTTCCCAGGCCATAGCAGAGAGCTGGATCAGAAGTGGAACAGCTGGGAATTGAATTGGTGCCTATTTGGGATGCTGGCACTGTAGGTGGCAGCTCTACTGGCAATGCAACAGCACTGCCCCCCCCCTTGTTCAAATTTGTTGGCATGCAATTGATATAATAATCTCTAACAATACTTTTTACTTTAGCAGTGCCAATTATAATGTCTCCCTTTGCATTTCTGATTTTATTTATTTCCGTCTTCCCTCCTTTTTACTTAGTCTACCTAAGAGATAGCAATGTTGGTTATCTTTTCAAAAAAATAGCTCTTAATTGCATTGGTTTTTGTGGTTTTTTATTTGTATTCTTTGGTTTCTATTTTATTTATTTCTGCCCTATTCTTTCCTTTTGCTAACTTGAAGTTTTATTTGTTCTTTTTCTAGTTTCTGGGGTTCAGTGATAGGTAATCTTAAAAAATATCTTTCTGTTTTTTAAT
This sequence comes from Lepus europaeus, assembly GCF_033115175.1. Classification (NCBI taxonomy): domain Eukaryota; kingdom Metazoa; phylum Chordata; class Mammalia; order Lagomorpha; family Leporidae; genus Lepus; species Lepus europaeus. The sequence goes on along the minus strand of NC_084827.1, from coordinate 99,263,734 downwards.
GTAGATGTTGATTGCTATAAAATTCCATCTTAGGGCCATTTTTTTCTGTTTTCCATATATATTGCTATCCTGTTCTTTCAGTTGTTTTAAGAAACTCTAAAACTTACCACTTAATGTATTCTTTGATCTATTGTTTGTTCAAAAATGTCTTACTTAATTTCCACATATTTCTATAGTTTCCAACATTTTTCTTTTTCTCTCTTTTTATTTTAATTGTGTCGTGATCAGATAAAAAATACTTGATATGACTTCAATTTTTAAAAATTGGGTGAGATATTTTTTGTGACCCATTGTGTGATTTACCCAGTGAATGTTCCATGCACTGATAACATGATCTATTCTGTAACTGTTGGATGGAATGTTGTGTAGGTCACTACTAGGTCCAATTGGTTAGGGTGTAGCTTAAATGTTTCTTTGTTGATTCCCTATCTGAATGTTTTGTCCATTGCTGAAAGTGGGACAATAAATTCCTTACTACCATTTTATAGGAATCCATGTCTCCCTTTAATTGTACTAATATTTATTTTATTTATTTGAGTGTCCTGATTTTGGGAACATAAATATTTACAATGGTTATTTTTCATTGCTGGATTGAGAACTTTATCACTGTATAATGATCTCATTTGTCTCTTTTACTGCTTTTTATTTAAAGTGCATTATATTTGCTATATATATGGCTACTCCTGCTTTATTTTTGGTTCTATTTTCATGGAATACATTATTCTATTCTTTCATTTTTGGTGCATGTGGGTCCTTAAAAATGAAGTAGGATTTTTTGTAAGCACTATATAGTTTGAGTCTTGTTTTTCAGCCATTAAGTCATGCACTATATTCTAATTGACAATATAATTAACTTACATTTAGATGAATTATTGAGAGGTGAGTTATAGCAATTTGAACTTGTGGTCTGGTTTTAGTGTAGTTCCTTTCTTGCCTTCTCTGTCTCTCCAATCTTTCTTTGTAGTTAAGTGATTTTTTTTTTCTAATAGTGTGTTTTGATTCCATGATTATTGCTTTTGTTAAGACCATTATCTAGTATTACTTTGTGGTTACCTTGAAGTTTACAAAAACTATATTTTGGCTCTAAGAAATTATTTTAATGATACCAATTTGACATTGATTATAGAGATACAAAAAAAAAAAAAAACCTTTCGTAGTTGGAATTTTTTTCTTACTCTAGCACTGTGAGACTTCCATCCTACTCTCTCCTGGTATTAAGGTTCCTGCCAAATAGCTGCCTTCAGGCATGTTTGGGAATGTTTATTTGTTATCTTTTCTCTTACTGCCTTGAGAATCCTCTCTTTATCTTCAGAATTCTTTCTTTATATGCAAGCCTAGGGAGATTGATTATAATATATTTTTAGGCAGACTTAAAAGTTTATAAAATTCTAGGGGCTGGCGCCTTGGCACAGTATGTTAATCCTCTGCCTGTGGCACCGGCATCCCATATGAGTGCTGGTTCTAGTCCCAGCTGCTCCTCCTCCAATCCAGCTCTCTGTTGTGGCCTGGGAAAGCAGTAGAAGATAGGCCAAGTCCTTGGGCCCCTGCACTCATATGGGAGACCAGGAAGAAGCATCTGGCTCCTGGCTTCAGATCAGTGCAGCTCCGGCCATTGTGGCCATTTGGGGAGTGAACCAATTGATGGAAGACCTTTCTCTCTGTCTCTCCCTCTCACTATCTATAACTCTACCTCTCAAATAAATAAATAAAATCATTTTTAAAAAAGTTTATAAAAATCTTGTTATGAAAAACTATTCAGATCTTTCAAAAAGTTCATCATCAAAATGAATTATTTTTTATTCCATTTTCCATGAATCTTTTGAAGTACCTTTATATTTTCAAATGCCTGTCTTTGAGCATATTATGTGTTTCTTCTCTTTATTCTATTCTGTTATTGATTCTTTCTGCTGTGCTCTTCATTTTACTAAGTATATTTTTCATCTCAAGGATTTCTGTTCAATGTTTTAAAATTACTTCCATCTCTTAAATTTCTCTGTAAAAATATTGTACCATTTATTTTATGTGTTTTCTTTTTTAAAGATGTATTTATTTGCTTATTAAAGAGAGAGAGAGAGAGAGAGAGAGAGAGAGAGAGAGAATTTACCTGATGGTTCACTCCTCAAATGGCTGCAATAGATATGGTTAGGCAGAAGCCAAGAGCCAAGAATTCAAATCTGGTCCCCTAAATGGGTGCAGGAGTCAATGTACTTCAGCCATCTTCCACTCCCTTCCCAGATGCATTAGTCGGAAACTGGATTAGAAATGGAGTAGCCGGGATTTGAACTAGGACTCAGATGTGAGAAGCCAGTGTCACAACTGGTGATTAGCCCACTGCACCATAAAGCTGGAACCTTTCTATATTTTCCTGGCACTCACTGAATTTACTTAAAATCACTATTTTGCATTCTGCTTCTGGGAATTTGTAGATATCAGTTGCTATCTTTTCAGTTTTTGACAGCTTAATTTGTTCATCAGATTAATTCATTGTTCCCTTGTAATATCTTAATATCTTGATATCTTAATATCTTGTTCACAAATGACATTTTCTGCTCATTAAAGTATTAGTTACTTTTTTCCAATTTTAAAAATATGGTTTTGTTTATGGCTGTTCTTTCAGAAATTCCAATTGGTCTGCTAATTTTCTGTAATCCCAAGGACACTTGTTATTTCAGCACTGCTATCTTGTGTATCTCATACACAGTGCACTACTGGTGTATGGTCACTGTTTCTTCACTAGAGTGAAGATTCTCCAGATTTCTCCCAATTCTTTTGGGCTGTGGTGCCCAGAAGGTAGTCCATGCCTGCAAATTTCTGCCTGGAATTGCAGAAGGCTCAAATTCTTCACCAGCAGTCCCCTATCTTCAGACATCATAGTATTTTCCTTGGTCCAGGGTTCACCATGGAGGAAATAGTCCCAGGTTCTTATATAGTGACTTGAAAACCACTTCTCTTTCTTCTCCCAAAAAGGCAATTACTCTTTCTATGTTGTGCTGCCTATGGTTTTGGCAGGAATGGGATGGGCAGCCCATGGCCATTAACACCACAATGTCATGTCATCTTTGGAGCCAGCCCATTGAGAGCAGTACAACAGCATGAGGATAGGATCAAAACCTACACTGCTATCGGATGCCTAATCCTTAAGTATACTCACAGCCCGAGACCACTGCAATTAGCCCTACGTGATGCTGACTGGGATATGAATGCAATCAACTGGGACTACGGGTCTTTACTTAACAGTGAGGCAGATCCAAAGGATTCATCTGCAGGCACTGCTGTGGGGGACACAAATTAGTAGGACCTTGTTAATGTTGGATTTTATTGCCTGGCACTAAGTTCCAAGACAAAGTCCTGTTATCACTCTTGTACCCTTCTCCTTGGTGGCTAGGGTCTTGCTCCTCACCATCTGGCTAAGGATGGGGGAAGAGTGGTGAAGACAGTCCTGTGGCCACCCAGGTTGACACTGAACTGAGTCATAGAGCAGGTGGCATTCGCAGTCCCTGGAATACATGCCAATCCTGCACTACAGTAGTGATAGTACCGACCGAAACAGACCCACACCAGCAGGACACACACGTCTACCTGATGCCGTGGCAAGTCTAGAGGCTCTGTCTGGGGAAGGGATCTAGGAATTTGGGTCTTTGGACTCCATCAGGTACTGAATTTCACAGAAGTAAGCCTAGCAGAAAGTTGTGAAAAAGACTCCTATGCTCACTGTCACACCCTACGCCAGAGGTTGGGGAGTTTGGTGGGGCTGTCTCTTGGTCATCTGGCTAAATGGATCCAGAGGCTCAGTCTGTAGGCACTGCAGTGCCCTTTCTGACTGCATTTCATTGTAGTGGACTTAACACTCTGATTCCAGTCTAAGGTCTGGACATGATTTCCTATTACTTAAATGGAAGACAAGAATCTCCATGCTGTGCTCCTCAGTGCTGGTGCTGGTGGCAATGAGGAGTGAGGTGGGCATAATGAGGGGAAACGTGTCCTTTCCTACCTTCTTTGATAGATAGTTTACTATTATTATACTAACACCCAGCACTGTCATCTCCCACTTCGCTACCTTAGCTTTTGTGAAGGTGGCTTGGTGCATGAAAAGCTGTTCAAATTGGTGTCTCAGTTGGGAGCCAATCACCAGAGTATCTTACTCAGCTGCCATCTTACTCTCCCCCTTCCTTTTTGTGCTTTTAATTGAATATTTTCTATGATTCCATTTTTTCTTGTTTCTTGGCAAATGATTTATATGGGTTTGTTTTACTTTACCATAAAGATTTCTATATACATTTACGTTTAACCCATTTTAAAGATTTATTTATTTATTTATTTGAAAGGGGCAGGGTTATAGAGAGGCAGAGACAGAGAGAGAAAAGTCTTCCATATGCTGGTTCATTCCTCAAATGGCCACAATGGCCAGAGCTTGGCCGATCCGAAGCCAGGAGCCAGGAGCTTCTTCCATGTCTCCCACATGTGTGCAGGGGCCCAAGCACTTGTGCCAACTTCTGCTGCTTTCCCAGGCCATAGCAGAGAGCTGAATCAGAAGTGGAGCAGCCAGGACTCAAACCGGCACCCATATGGGTTGCTGACGCCACAGGAAGAGGCTTAGCCCACTACACCACAGCACTCGCCCCCTGAATCCACTTTTAAATGGCATTGCTTCATTGGCAGTGAAAAGTAACTGGTAACACAATATTGCTCATTTCTGGGGCCGGCGCTGCAGCTCACTAGGCTAATCCTCTGCCTGCGGCACCGGCACCCCGGGTTCTAGTCCCCGTTGGGGCACCGGATTCTATCCCGGTTGCTCCTCTTCCAGTCCAGCTCTCTGCTGTGGCCCAGGAAGGCAGTGGAGGATGGTCCAAGTGCTTGGGCCCTGCACCCACATGGGAGACCAGGAGGAAGTACCTGGCTCCTGACTTTGGATCGGCGCAGTGCCGGCCGTGGAAGCCATTTGGGGGGTGAACCAACGGAAGGAAGACCTTTCTCTCTGTCTCGGTCTCGCTCACTGTCTAACTCTACCTGTCAAAAAAATATGACTCATTTCTTCACACTTTCCTTTGATTTCTATTTGAAAGGCAGAGAGAGAGGGAAAGAGAGAGGGAGAGAGAGAGAGAGAGAGAGAGAGAGAGAGAGAGTCAGATATGGAGAGGGAAATCATCCATCTGGTGTACAATAGCAGAAATCTGAAATTAGCAGCAGAGCCAGATCTCAGACCCAGGCACACTGCTACGGGGATGTGGATATCCCGTCAGTGGTATCTTTCTCCACTACTTGTCTAATGCCTGTCCACATACTGTGCTTTGTATCATTGCTGCCATTCACTTCTCATTTACATAACCTAGCGTAAATGTATCAGGATGTACAAGCATAAACAATTAATACAGTATTGCTATTATTATCAAAAAAGTACTGTCAGATCATGTAAAAGTAAAAAAGGAAACTTTTATTGATCATTCTCTCATGTTCTGCCTTTATGTAGATTTTTAGTGTTTGACCTATATAATTTTTCTTTCCTTCCTTTTGGAGAACTTCTCTTAATCTTTCTGGCAAAGCAAAGCTTCTACCAACAATTCCCTTCAACTTTTGTGTGCCTGAGAAACTACCTCTTTCTCATTTACCTTTGAAAGGTAAATTCACAAGATATAGTATGCTAGGCTTGTGGGGTTTTTTTCTTCAATAATTTAAATGTCTCACTCTAGTTTTTTATCTTTATTTCAGTATTAGTAAGTCACTTTTTCTCTGTGATTTCTTTCAAAATTCTTTTAAATCCTGGATAATCTAAAGTTTGGCTATAATATGAATATATGCAATTGTTTTGGTTTTATTTTTTGCATTTATCCTGCTTAGTTCTCTGAGTTTCCTGGATATGTGCATTGATGTCTGACTTTAGCTTGGGAGAAATTCTCAGTCTCAATGGATGGAAATTTTCTTTCTGGTCTTTTGTCTCTTTCCTTTGGTGTTCCCATTATGTATATATTGTACCTTTTGTAAGTGTCCTATAGTACTTGAATAGTATGCTCATTTTTCCTAGTCATTTTAAATATTTTTTAGACATTTCTGCTGTCATATCTTCAAGTTTAGAACAATTCCCCCAGCTGTGTGTAGTCTACAGAAGAACCCATAACAAGGATTCACCATTTCTGTTGCAATGTGTTTGGTCCCTGGTAGTTCCTTTTGCTCAATTCTTAGAACTTCTCTCTCTCTCTGCTTACATTATCCAGCTGTTGTTTGCATGTTGCTTACTTTTTCCAATGAAGCTTCATAGTTTGTCTCCCCCTCACACACCAATTCCTGGTCTGCTCACTTCAACATTCCTGCCATGTATGACTCTGGTTGCAATCTTGTTCAGTCTTTTCAAATCGTATCTTTTACATTTTAGTATGTCTCATCATTTTTGTTTGATTTTAAAGGCAGACATGATGCAGTGAATAATAAAAACTGTCCCAAATAGGTCTTTAGTAATACAGAAGAGAGGCAGGTTGGGGGAAGCATTCTTGTTGTTTGGTCTCAGTCTGTTGAGCCTGTACCCTTGGACTTTGATCGTCAAGATACCACCTCAGAGCCTCCGCTGTCTCCTTTGTAGGTTGTCCAGGATGGCAAGAAATGCTTAGCATTTAGTGTTGCCCTTCCTGCAGGTCAAGGCATCTCTGACAAAACCATAGAAGGTGAAATAGTTTCTCCTGAAAAAGGGCTTCTTTTTTTATATAGATTTATTTATGTATTTTGAAAAGCAACATAACAGAGAGAGGAAGAGACAAAGAGAGGTATCATCCTCCTGCTGGTTCTCTCCCTAGATGGCTACAATATCCAGGGCTGGGCCAGGCCAAAAGCAAGAGCCATCAGCTTCTTCCTGGTCTCTCATGTGGGTGCAGGAGCCCAAACAGTTGGGCCATCTTCAGCTGTTTTCCCAGCTGCATTAGCAGGAAGCTGGATCAGAAGTGGAGTAACTGGGACTCGAAGCGGCACTCACATAGGATGCCCACATCAAAGGTGGTAGTTTTATTTTTTTTTAAATTATTTTTATTATTTTTATTTTTTAACTTTTATTTGATGAATATAAATTTCCAATGTACAGCTTATGGATTACAATGGCTTCCCCCTCCCATAACTTCCCTCCCACCCGCAACCCTCCCCTCTCCCGCTCCCTCTCCTCCTCCATTCACATCAAGATTCATTTTCAATTCTCTTTATATACAGAAGATCAATTTAGTATATATTAAGTAAAGATTTCAACAGTTTGCACCCACATAGAAACACAAAGTGAAACATACTGTTTGAGTACTAGTTATAGCATTAAATCACAATGTACAGCACATTAAGGACAGATCCCACATGAGGAGTAAGTGCACAGTGACTCCTGTTGTTGACCCAACAAATTGACACTCTATTTATGGCGCCAGTAACCACCCTAGGCTGTCGTCATGAGTTGCCAAGGCTATGGAAGCCTTCCAAGTTCGCCAGCTCTGATCATATTTACACAAGGTCATAAAAGACAGGGTGAGGATAGTAACCAATGATCCTAAGAGTGGCATTTACCAGGTCTGAACAATTACACAGCATTAAATGGGGAAGAGGACCATCAGTACACACAGGTTGGGAGTAGAGCCATTGGAGTTAGAGGTTATGATTACGAAGGAATGAGGCCCAAGTGCGCTATACAGGGTCTAGAACAAAGGACAGAGTCATTATTAGAGGAGCTAAGAAAGGTGTTGTCTAAGCTACAATTAAGTTTTCTGATTGAGAGGCAAATAGAACCTGACAGAAGGGGCTTGATAATAATCTGGTGGGCTTTAGGCCTTGTAAGTTAAGAGGCCCAGACCCATCTATCTCTTCAAATGGGGTACATCCCCCTCCTAGGGGAAGGCACTCTGTTGACTTTCATGACTTGGCTGGGCTGGGAGGAGAGCTGGCCAGGTAAAGGCAGGGGGCATCTCTAACAAGAAATTTACAGTTCTGCCTGCACTGTTGCTGACCCTACTTGACCATACCCTCAGCTGCAGTGGTCACTTTGGAAGTTGGGCTGAGTGAAGGGCTTTTCAGCTTCGAGCCAGTAAGATCTGTGGCTCTAACATGGGCATCCTTCAACTCCAGGGCAGGTCCATTTCCAGTGATCCAACTCTTGGCAGAGCTGCCAGGGCTCTTCACAAGCTGACTTCTGCTGAAGCCCAGGCTTACCACATTGAAAGCCACTGCAGTGGACTGGCCTGTTGGGTCTCCTGGAGGACAGATCACTGTACAGATCAGCCATTAATAGGCCTGCCACCCATTGCTTCTGATGCCGAGCTTTCTTTTCCTGCTGGTTTTTGTTAAAGCAGACCAGAGGATGCAAGTCAAGGGAGTGCCCATGTCCCATCTCTAATCTTCGGTGGCCTGAACTACAAGTCTATAGTCACAGGCATGTTCTGTAGTAGTTTTTCTAAGGTAGACAATGCCCATGAGGAAAATATTCTCACTTAAAAACTTTCTTTCCCTTTGGTCTGAAAGCGAGGTTTTTTCTACTTACTGTTTACTTCGCTGATGGCAAGTAAATCTAGCTATGATATTATAATTTAAGCTCTTATTTTGGCTATGCTATTACAGAAAAATGTTAGTCATCTCTTTTATAAGGTCTAAAGATTAAATTGTGCGTCCTACTGATTCCTTCATAACAGAAATAGTTTCCTACCTTGAAGAGAATAGAGAAATGAAAGAACAAGTTGGGCTTAGAATAGAGAAATGAGGGAGCAAGTCCTAGATCGCTTGCTGACAATAGCAATATTACATGAATATTTAGCAAACAGTTTCAACCATTAGATAACAACTTAAGAAAACATTTACCAGAAGGTCCAATGCCTTCTATAAATTTTAAGAATCATGTATTTGAAAATACCTCTTAAATTTTTTTCTTTTTTTGTGCAAAGTCCTTTATTGTTTCTTTTTTTTTTTTAGTAAATTCAAATTTCCAAAGTACAGTTTATGGATTACAATGGCTCCCCCTCCCCATAATTTCCCTCCCACTCGCACCCCCCATCTCCTGCTCCCTCTCCCATTCCATTCACATCAAGATTCATTTTCAATTCTCTTTATATACAGAAGATTGATTTAGTATATATTAAGTAAAGATTTCATCAGTTTGCACCCACACAGAAACACGAAGTGTAAAATACTGTTTCAGTACTAGTTATAGCATTACTTCACATTGGAGAACACAATAAGGACAGATCCCACATGAGAAGTAAGTACACAGTGACTCCTGTTGTTGACTTAACAATTTGACACTCTTGTTTCTGGTGTCAGTAATCTCCCTAAGCTCTAGTCATGAGTTGCCTATGCTATGGAAGCCTTTTGAGTTTGCCAACTTCGATCTTATTCCGACAGGGTCATAGTCAAAGTGGAAGTTCTCTTCTCCCTTCAGAGAAAGGTACCTCCTTCTTTGATGGCCCATTCTTTCCACTGGGATCTCACTCGCAGAGATTTCATTTAGGTCTTTTTTTTGTTGTTATTTTTTTCCAGAGTGTCTTGGCTTTCCATGCCTACAATACTCTCATGGGCTCTTCAGCCAGATCCGAATGCCTTAAGGGCTGATTCTGAGGCCAGAGTGCTATTTAGGACATCTGCCATTCTATAAGTCTGCTGTGTATCCTGCTTCCCATGATGGATCATTCTCTCCCTTTTTGATTCTATCAGTTAGTATTAGCAGACACTAGTCTTGTTTGTGTGATCCCTTTGACTCTTAGACCTATCATTGTGATCCATTGTTAACTGAAATTGATCACTTGGACTATTTAGATGGTATTGGTACATGCCACCTTGATGGGATTGAATTGGAATCCCCTGGTATGTTTCTAACTACCGTTTGGTGCAAGTCCGATTGAGCATGTCCCAAATTGTACATCTCCTCCCTCTCTCTGTTAAATATAAGAGTGGGAATAAGAGAGAGGTGGTAGTTTTAAATGATATGCCACAGCACTGGCCTCAGAGGCTGGACTTTTTTGGAATAAAATATTCTGGTGTATTTTAAAATGGTTCATTTTTTCCTTTTACGTTCTAGAAGCATTAGCATCAATTTTTTTGTTTTTTGCATGTATTCATTGCAAAGACTTGGTAGAGTTCCAGGAAATAGTTTATGAACATATCCTTGTTGTACATATGATGGTATCCTCTTGGGGTTATAACTCTTGACAGTGGTCCACAGTGGGCCTCCAGTGCACAAAAAAGTATCTATTTAATTTCTTTTATCAGATATCAAAATTTTGAGAATTTACTTTTAAAAAAAATCAAATGCTATGGGAGAATTTAGAAGAAACAAAACATAAAATTCAAGTTACATGAGAAGAATAAAACTTTAATAAATTGAAAAATATTTTAAAGCAAATTATAAGTAAGGTCATATTAATATTGTACAAGTCTGTTAGGCAACTAGTATAGTGATAATACATGAATATCAACTGGAATTAAGAATGCTGGGTTTGAATAATGTTCTACCTCTTATTTTATTTTTTTCATAAGAGATTAAATCAATGACTTAAATTATTCAGTTTCCTTTATCTGTAACATATGAATAACCAGAGGTATGTTGGAACCTATTCTTATTGTATTGTAAAAGTTTATTTTTATATTTTAAGTAATTTGGAAACCCAATAAGTATATACTATCATTATGAAAAATTATATAAAATTTCAATTTAATAAGTAATATATACTCAAAACTCAACACTTCTTAATTAATTTGCCACCGTTTACTCTTATCTATGCTTTTGAGATTATTTATAACAATGTATCTATAGTGTAGAAATACAGGTAATATAAAATAGTATATAATGGATAAAAGTTGGCAAACACTATAAATTTGGCTTAAATTACTCTTTTTTTTAACAATTTATTAATTTGAAAGTCAGAGTTACACAGAGAGAGAAGGAGAGGCAGAGAGGGCGGTCTTCCATCCGCTAGTTCACTCCCCAATTGTCCACAATGGCTGGAGCTGCGATGATCTGAAGCCAGGGGCCAGGAGCTTCCTCCAGGTCTCCCATGTGGGTACAGGGGCCCAAGGACTTGGGCCATCCTCTGCTGCTTTCCCAGGCCACAGCAGAGAGCTGGATGGGAAGTGGAGCATCTGGGACTCGAACCAGCGCCCATTTGGGATGCCAGCACTGCAGGCAGCGGCTTTACCCACTACTCCACAGTACCAGCCCCTTAATTTACCCTTTTATTAATTTATAAAGTTAAGAAAGTGATGTTGAATATTATTGTTGTAGATCAAATCTAAAAGTTTATCACGTTTGTGACTGCTACATTTTGAATAGCACAAAAATGAAGGAAATATGCTTCTAATATTCAGAACAAGTGTCTGATTCAGAAAAGTCCTTCATTCATTTATAAATGAGTTACACTCATCATGTCTCCTTTCATTATTTGTTTTTAGTCTCATCTTACTCATCAACCTGAAGAAAATACCAACCTCTGTTCATAATGGAACTACAGTTGTTTCACAGTTGAAACCATAGTTGCCTACAGATGCAACAGGTAGACAAAAATCAGTTAAACCATTCTGTGGAATCACTGGATTATAGGACTTAACAATAAAGAGTATTGCATATTTCATCATTATTTAAACCAATAATATATTCATAACATTCAACATAATATTTGTTACATAAGTGGTCACCTAATGGTATTACTTTTAAGTATGTCTAGGTAGTGAAGAAGAACTTGAAAAGTGGGGTGCTATTTAAAAGAAAACATCTTTAGAGTATGTGTGTTTTGTAATAGATTTTGAATATGTAGAATTCTGAATTGAGGTAGTGTAAGATTGAAAGCTAAAATAAAGAGAATTCACTGATGTTCAATTATGTGTCTCTTTAATTACCTTGCCCATTTTCTTTACCTTTAATAGACTGGTTCCTCTTAGTTTTTTAAACATGTAGATTCTGGGAATTTAAAATCAATTCTATTCATTCAGAATCTACTAATTCCTGGGATTTGAAATACATCCCTAGTAATCCTGGTGCATCCAAACCAGTTATGTCTATGGATCAAAGTTTGGAAATGATCAGAAAATATGAAATGGGGCCTGAGTTTAGTTCTAATTCTGCTCCGTGAACATGGGCAAGTTTTTCTCAGCTCTGCCAACTTGAGCAAGTGACTTACTCTGTGTACTTTGGGCATCCTACTTCTAAAGAGGAAACAGTGGTAAAATAGTAATAAAGTTGCAGTGTTTAAGATGATAGACATTAGTTAATATTGCCAAAAGAGAAAAAACCCTATCATTTTATTCCCTTATTTCAGTTTGTTGGTTTTTCAAATTCTCTTCTTACATCTTTTCCTCTTGTAAATATAATTTATAACATACAAATAGTAATACCTTTTTTAAAGCTTTTATATAATGAATGTGTTTTTCATAGTGATAACTTTAGGAATATACTGGTTCTTTCCCCCATACTCACCCTTCCACCCCGACAACCATCCCACATCCTATTCCCTCTCCCATCCCCTTCTTAATTTTGGATCATTTGGATCAAGCTGGAAAACTTCATACTTAGTGAAATAACCCAGTCCCAAAGAGACAAATACCACATGTTCTCCCTGATCTGTGAGAACTAATAGCGCTCCTAAAATGAAAGCTATAGAAGTGAAATTGACACTTTTAGAAACAATGACTTGAATAGCCCTGTCCTGTCAAGGGACAGTTTTTTATTGTTGTTTTTTATTTTGCTTTCCTTTTTCTTTTTCTTTTCTCTTCTTCACACTATATGTTGAACTCTTTATGTAACATAAAGTTAATCATATGTATACAAAGTCAATTGAAAATAGATCCCAGTAATTTCTTAGAAGCTTAATTTTATTTATATTAATTCTATAAAAAAATTGCTACTTCCTATTGGACAAATAACTGATTATATTTCTTATTTAAAGTAATCAATAGGCAGTGTTTCATTAATAAAGCACAGAAACTAAATTTTATATTCATTAAAGCTAAATTTATTTTTGTTTTAAATTTTCTTAAAGAATTTCAATCTCATAAAGTTATTATGCACTGGGATTTTAAATCTGGAATCAGGTCAGTATACAAATATATTAAAGATATACTCAGTCCTAAATTGTATTAAGTCAGTTAGCCATCTGTTTGAGAGAAAGATACCAAGTGCTTAAAATTAAACTTGACAAATATTTTTAAAAAGGGATGTGTGAAAAAATTATTTGTGATTCAGAGTGCGTTAATGTACTTTTTCCTTTCAGCCACAAGATGGTGCTTTTGCACTCTGTATTTCCATTGAGAAAGTGAAAATGTCTTTAAAATGGTTGACAAAAGACTAGTTTCAGAAGAATCACTAGAGTTTAAAGTGCTTGTTATCATTTCCAAAAAGCATTCCACAATACATTCTTGGGCAAGGAATGTTAATATGAAGGTACAAATAGCTTTTTTTTTTTTTTTACTCCACAGAGACATTTTTATCTGTTTTTAGTCTGAATTTTGGTTCTCAGAGTGATATTTCTATCCATATTGCATAAAGTCACAACAAGTAATCAACATCTGTGTGTCGCAATATAATCACCAATATAACATGTACTAATTTATTACCACTATGAAACTGGAACCTTTGAAATACTAAGGCAGTACATGGTTCTTTCAATGCAGCGGGGTCCAAAAGTGAGGAAAAGATGAAAAGAGAGACTCCTCTAAAAATCAAAGTGTTCTGCATCACGTCTAAGACTATTCCCTTTTGTATGTGTGCCATAGTTTCATTCTTCTTTTGCTCTTTATTCTAAAGAGCTTGGCTTGTGCCATGTTGAGATTTCATGGAATCCCAAGACTTGGTAGTTGAAGAGCCTGTAAATATCTTTCATTCAACCTCTCAAGCAAAGAAGGCATTCTTTGTATGACATCTCTTGATCGTCCAACTGCTGTCCTGTCAACAAGAAACTTTCTGTGCTGGCTTCTTTTTTCTTTTTGTCAAAGGTTCTGTCATTGAAAAGATTGAATGACTCATTTTTATTATTTTTTTTAATTTGCAAACCCATCTTCAGACTGTATTGCCTGTTGACAGTTTCATGAGGATCAAATATCTTACATTTTAGCATATCTTGCCTTCAAAAGATAGGCCCACTATATATTTGAAAAAGGGATCATTATCCATGAACCTGGTAGAGTTTTGAGACATTGTATCTCAACATTTTTCATGAACTTTTCAGGAAACTACTTACTACTAAAGAAACAATTCTGAACTCTTATGCAGAGGGTGCTACACTTTTATCTAACTTGAAACTTCAACCTCAGGCTGCTTAGAAGTTGCTTGCTCCACCTGATCATTCTTCAGTCAATGTCCCAGTGGCTGAATGGAAGAATGAATGCTGTCTATGTGAACATAGTCTTTTTCCCTCCTACATTCAAGTAAAATCGTATTTTGAAGTAAAAATTTTTCACTCGATTAATATCCTCTTGCATAAATGAATTTCTCTTAAACCTCTATGTGTGAATGGGGGTAATGAGTAGCAGTGAGAAAGAAGAGAGGAACATATCATTATCTGCATTCTATGCAGGCAGCAAGAAGCCTGCACAAAAGACTCACCTATAAGTAGTTTCCTGTCTAAAGCAGCTACTTAAAGTCTCCCAAGGTCTCCCGAACAATTTTGTTTGACCTTTTGTTAAAGACCACCTCCACTATGCAACTGATTTTCCTGTTCCCAAGGGTGGAAGGCTGGGACAGGTTTCACTGTGTGGTATATTAAACTTGTGTCAACTCATGTGCTTCCTGTGTGGTACTGTGGCTTCTTTTGTAATCTAAAAATAGAGACAAACACACAGCTACCATTTTTGACTCAAGGACTAAGTTTCCTTGGTGTGATTCCTCCCATCTTGAGTATTCTTATGTCATGAATTCTCCACTCCAAAGATTCATTGCAGGAGCCAGGGCCTTCATGGGGCCAGTGGATCTAGTACTGAGGCATCAGAGAGGAATGAATGTTTCGGGGTGGGTGGCACCAGTGAAGAAGGTGTTGATGTGATCTGCACGGCAGTTAACCTGCAGAAGCTTCTGAGGCCATGTGTCCACCGGAAGGACTGACTACTGCTTCAGAGGACTAAAGGGTCAATTTGGCAGATTTCTGAATCTCTCAAGACTGCTATTCCCTTTGTCTAGTCAAAACTGATAAAGTAATATCTGTCATGCTGTCCAGTATATTTTGATGGATACCATGATAATATTTTTATGTGGAAATATACTGCACTTATCAAGATTATATGAGATTCCTTTTTTATAAAAATGATACATTTAGCCGGCGCCGTGGCTCACTAGGCTAATCCTCTGCCTTGTGGTGCCGGCACACTGGGTTCTAGTCCCGGTCGGGGCACCGATCCTGTCCCGGTTGCCCCTCTTCCAGGCCAGCTCTCTGCCAGTGGCCAGGGAGTGCAGTGGAGGATGGCCCAAGTCCTTGGGCCCTACACCCCATGGGAGATCAGGAGAAGCACCTGGCTTCTGCCATCGGATCAGCGCGGTGTGCCGGCCGCAGCGCGCCTACCGCAGCGGCCATTGGAGGTGAACCAACGGCAAGAGGAAGACCTTTCTCTCTGTCTCTCTCTCACTGTCCACTCTGCCTGTCAAAAATAAAAAAAATTTTAAAAAAAGATACATTTATTTATTTGAAAGTCAGAGTTACAGAGGGATATGGACAAGGAGAGATGCGGGGTGGAGAGAGAGAGAGGGGAGAGAGAGAGAGAGAGACCTTCCAACTGATGGTTCACTCCCCAGATGGCTGTAATGGCAGGGCCTGGGCCAGGTAGGAGCCAGGAGCCAGGAGCTTCATCTGGACCTCCCACATGGGTGACAGGGATCCAAATACTTGTGCTATCTTCCACTGCTTTTCTCAGTCCGTTAGCAGAGAGCTGGATAAAAAGCGGAGCAGCTGGGACATGAACCGCTATCCAAATTGGTTGCCAATTTTGCAGGTGGCAGCTTTATCTGTTATGCCACAATGCCAGCCCTATATGGCATATTTTTATATAAGGGTGAGAGTAAATCTGAGGACTATAAGTATAGCTAAAATTTTGCATTACTTTAACTTCATGAGGCCCCAGTGTGACTCTGAGCTAAAAAGGCATCTGATCTCGTTGAATTTTTAATACATTTTTAAAAAATCAAAGTCTGTGTCATGAATACACTTGCCTTTTTCCTCTCTCCATACCATTTGGGAGAGTATGGAAGTGCATTTCTTGCCCATTTTAGAACATGCAAGAAGGAGCATTTTCAGATCATTCTTCCCACTCCTTGCAAATTTAGCTAGATTAATGTATTATCACTCATTTAGTTCTCAAGTATTTATACCTGACCAAGGTGAATAATGCTAAAGGAAGGCCTTAGGAATTTCTGTCCTTGCTAGGGTGGCAACAGCTGATAAGGAGCTGTCCTTGTAGTTTGATGTCATAGGCAGTGTTAGAATCTTGCCAAACAAGGCAGGTCGTTATTTTCAATCAGTTCACTTTGGGGTACACACATGTGGTAACAAGACTCATTGGGAAAGAGAGGACAAGTTGGCTTACAAATTTTGGTCAGAGGGTGAGGAGTGAACAGAAGGAAGGCTGAGCCTGTCTGCAGATGGGAGAGTGTGACAATGATGGTTCATGCCCCCTACTGGGACATCTTTAAAATCCTGCACAAAAATCTAGCCACTGGTAGCTTTTAAATAATGAATCATGGCCATGACATCAATTCCAACTGCAATTTCTTCTAACATCTGACTAAGTTTGTCAGAGAATAATTATTTACCATTCTGATGAGTCCGGGCGGTCTACTAATTAATTCTTCAATGGGATGCTTGCCATCCTTGTTGTTCCTTAATATTGCATACTGAGAGTTGTGCATAAACGGGATTGGCACAGGGCCTACCATAATGATTATACACATTGAAAGCTTGGTGCCAAGTGTTATTTAACTCACTTTCCCTGAGGTCAAGTAGGGAGGACTTCTGCTGTGCCATGTATTCACAATTTTTGGAAACAGAGTGGATGAGAACATAGTTCCATGTTAGGTGGTTTTTAAAATTCCGATCCCAGTGAATATTGCAGAAATAATTGAGTCAGTGCAAATGTACTACAAATCTGTAAATTGGAATTATGTACATTGGACTGAGAATTTGGTAACATATTAACACTTTTATTGTAAACATAGTCACAAATTACCTGTGATTATTTGTTGATTATTTATAGGCAAAGACATAGGAAACAAGTAAATTAAGTGGAAGGCCATAAAATTTTCCTAATAATGAAAATAAATGAAAATCAGGCTAACTTATTTCAAACAAATCTTACTTAAAAGATGGACTAGGAATAATATGAATTAAATTTTTCCACTAGAACTGGACTTATTAAAATATGATGATAAAGATCATTGATTACTTAAGTTTTTTATACTCTTAGAAAACTGAGTTCTGTAGGTATATTATTCAATTTCATTTTCCATACACTGCCTTTTTTAAAAGTTCCAACTTATATTATTTTATGTTAAACTGCATTGGGGGATGCAAGTGAAGAGCAATATTTCACTTAGGACAGACACGCAATTAAGTTGACCTTGTCATTAAGAGAATCATGTGTTTCATTGCTGAATTTAAAGCTTTGATAATCATTTTAATGGTGCTTCAAAATGACCAGAAATCCCCAGCAATAGGGATTACAAATTCTCACATTTCCCCAGGCAAATATAGGACAAGACAGGCCACCTAGTCATGTTCCAAAAGGCTTTTTCCCTTCTTTCTCAGATAAGTATTTATGGCAGACACGCTACCTCTAGGCTTTATCAATGATGATGATAAACTGAGAAGGAGTGACAGCTGAAGGAGAGAGGAAAACCACGCAGGTGAGCATGAGACCTTGACTGGGTGTCAGCTTCATCTGCAGCGCCACAAAGCATGCCCAGGAAAGCGGGGGCGGGGAGGTGACAGGAGTGGTGCACGGATTCACTCCACAACAGTGCAGTGTAAAAAAATTCCAAGAACTTGAAGAAAGCTAAAGAATTCTCAGATCCCACATTTAAGGCTTTCAAATCATCCAGCCATATTTGTATTTCAGATAGCTCCTGGGCATTATGATCCTTATCCCTTTTTGGAGTACTGTACTTTTGGAACATTGCTATGAAAATATGAACACAGTTATATCAGAATATTAGGGCTCTGGAAGTGCCTGTCTTAAGTGTAGCTCCATGTCCTTTGCAGATATTATCTTTTCTGCCATGTTCTGCTGAGACTAGGACAACTCTGAAAGGATTATTGCTAGATTGCTTCCTAAATATAGCAGATATCTATAAAATAGGCGACTTTTAGTATCTAAAATGTGTCTGAACTAACCTTGCTTTTCATCCTTTAAGGCACAAGCTTGAACTTTCATTCTATTTCATTTTTTTTAAAAAAAGATTTATTTTATTTGAAAGGCAGAGTGATGGAGAGAGAAGGAAAGCCAAGGAGATAAAGAGATCTTTCATCCACTGGTTCACTCCCTAAATGGCCACAATGGCCAGGTTTGGGCTAAGTTAAAGCCAAAAGCAAGAAACTCCAGCTGAGCCTTCCACCTGGGTGCCAGGAGCCCAAGTACTTAGGCTATCTTTCACTGCCTCCCCAGGCACATTGATGAGGAACTGGATCGGAAGTAAGCAGTGGAGTTCTGCCTGCAATATGAGATGCTGGTATTGTAGGCTGTGGCTTAACCTGCTGTACCACAGCAGCAGCCAACTTTCACTCTATTTCAATTCAGTAATAATTTATTATCCTATTTATAGTTGCATAGACTTTTCTGTTTTAAAAATAAATTGCTCTGAGTTATTTTCTGAACAGACTTGAAAAGGAGGCAAGATGCAAAACATCTCAGTTCTCAATTTTCATGGGAATTTCATGGAGAACTTATTGGTGCTAAGGTGGTGTTCCCTCATTCTTACAAACTATAGGCACCATGACCTATGTTTTCTTTTCTTTTTAATATTTAATTTGTGCCTGATTTCCTAATCCCAATCCAACTACAATCTATACTGATTCTTAAAAACTTGTAGCTCTTATTCATGAAACTCCAGAGAGCTGGGACAACAAGGTGCTTGGGAAAGGTGTTCATGTCCCTGCTATTTCCCTTTTTCAACCACTTTCTTTTTTTCTAGTTTTAAAAACTTTTTATTTGCATATTTTAAAAAGAATACATTCCAGGGCTGGTGCTGTGGCATAGTGGGTAAGGCAGCTGCCTGCAGTGCTGGCATTCCATATGGGCACCTGTTTGAGTCCTGGCTGTTCCACTTCCAATCCAGCTCTCTGCTACGGCCTGGAAAAGCAGTAGAAGGTGACCCAAGTCCTTGGACTCCTGCACCTGCATGGGAGACTTGGGGGAAGCTCCCATCTCCTGGCTTCAGATCAGTGCAGCTCCTGCCATTGTGGCCATCTGGGAAGTGAACCAGCAGATGGAAGACCTCTCTCTCTGCCTCTGTGTAACTTTGCTTTTCTAATAAATAAAATAAAACTTTAATAAAAAATACATCAATGTGAAGGGATTTGGGCTGACACTTATAAGGAAATTCTGCGCTATTTTTTTAGAAGAATACATTCCATTAATTAAAATTACTTGAAGAAAAAAGTGACACTCTGATAAAATTGCCCTTTGTAACCTTCAGGACACCTTGGACCAGCCTGGATTTTACTGTGGATTTCATGACTGTCCCACCCAGCTTCTTCCTTCATCAACCTTCTTGTCCTTCCCTGCCAGCCAGAACTGAGATAGGAGAGGCAGGCATGAACTTTGCTGTCAAAAAAGGGGTGGCACAGTCATCTATACTTGATCCAGCCTCCTTAGATCTTGAAGTGTTAAACAGCTTAAAGAAGTAAAATAAGACAGCAATGCTTGGGGAATGTTACAGTGCCTGTTGGCAAAGCATGCCTTGATATGATTTATGCTTGCTTCTCCTGGTCAATCATTTCTTCTGAAGGCAGTCTGTTTTCTCTTGCATTTCTTTTTTCTTCAGTTTTGACTCATTGAATTTCTCAATCTCAACCCTGTCGGGTTTGTCAGACCTGGTTGCAGAGGAAGCCAAAGGAGGCGGGTGAGTGAGCAAACTCCCATCTGCGCAGCAGCCACCACCAAGTCAACCAGCCACTTTTTAGGGAAGTATCCTTCCCTCATGCACTAACTAGTAAAATCACCTTTGTCAACCACCCTGTAATGTGCTATGTTGAAGTTCCCCTTCACAGCTGACAACAGGGGATACAACAACCATTTACTGTACTGAGAGCACTTGTCTACATTTAGACATTAATTCTTGTGTTGTTGAATGAATCCTTAAACATTGCACTGGAATATATAAATGGAATTAAAAATGATATATAAATGGAATTAAAAGATGCAACGAATCTAAAATGCATGCAGAATTATTTTCATGATACATATTTTCCATGAATGTTTTGAAGACCCCTTGTACCAGTTGTCTCCTTAACCCCATTGGTAATAGTTCTGTTTAACAAATGCTTTTTCAAAAACTTCCAATCTTTCTTTAATAGATGACATATATAGAGAACTATATAATATTTTATATTTTATTATAAATGTAGGAATAATATAGTAGCATAAATAATAATATAGTATATTAAAGTAGTATAAACTAGTATTTACTGTATCATAGATTAAGATAATTTGTGTTACATTGTAATATATACACAAAGTATAGGCAAAAAGAAATGATATAAGAAAGTCAATATACATTTAAATACAAGGTTCATTCTTTTCCTTCCAGACCTAATTGACTTTCTCATACAATACTCTAGAGTTCATACACATCACCTTTGACAAATGCTGCTGTATTCTAACAGAGAACATTAATAGAATTGTTGCTACATGAAAACATAATTTAAAATTATTTTCTGTCTTTAGAACATACATTATATGACTTGCTGATTTTTTCTTTGACTTCACTTAGTAGTCCTTAAGATAATATTGAAAGTAATTTGCATCTCCTGAGGGGGTACCTTAAGGTAGTGAACAGAATATCTTGAGTAGTAATGGAAAACTAGCTTGAGATTAAAATTTTTCTCTGAATAGACCAAAAGGTAAATAATTTATGAGAGGTTAACTGTAACTTTATGGGGAAAGATGGAGATGTGAAAACAAATGCCTCTTCCTAAGGGTCATAGAGTGAGCCTAAGGTAAGTGCAGAAACAGAAAATAGATCAACAACCTCAGTGTTCGCAAACCACTGCTTTGGCAGTTCTTCGGTATTTTTAGTATTTACAATTTCTACAATTTCAAAAATACCCTTAGGGGTGGGCATTTGGCCTAGTGGTTACAACTCCTGCATTCCACACCCGGGTACTGGTATCTCTAGTCCTGACTCCAGCTTCTAGCTAATGTGAACCCTGGGAAGTAGAGACGATGACTGAGGTAGCTGGGATATTGTCACTCACATGGGAGATCTGGATTGTGTATCTAGTTTGTGGCTTCAGTCAAGCCCAGTTCTGGCCATTGCAAATATCTGGGGAGTTGACCAGCAGATGGGAAGCCAATCTCTCTGTCTCTCAAACAAGGTTCTAAAAATACATTTACATCACTGTGCTAGTACGAAGTTATCTTTAAAATAATATAAGGTTGCTACCTATCAAAGTCATTAGTTGTATCCATATATTAATTACACATTCTTTTAATTTTAATAATGTTTCTCTTAGTAATATTATTTAAAATGGGGATGTATGTTTGTTTCTCCAGTAGCTGTTTTTATGTATTTTAATTGACATACTATAGACCAACCTGTTAATAGTGATTGGCAATCTATTTTTTTTAAGAATTATTTTATTTATTTGAAAGAGAGAACTACAGAGAGAGGTAGAGCCAGAGAAAGAGAGGTCTTCCATTCCGCTGGTTCACTCCCCAAATGACTGCAAAGGCCAGAGCTGAGCTGATCCGAAGCCAGGAGCCAGGAGCCAGGAGCCAGGAGCCAGGAGCCAGGAGCCAGGAGCTCCTTCCAGGTTTCCCACATGGGTGCAGGGGCCCAAGGACTTGGGCCATCTTCCACTGCTTTCCCAGGCCATAGCAGAGAGCTGGATCAGAAGAGGAGCATCAGAGACTCGAATCGGTGCCCATATGGGATGCCGGCACTGCAGGCTGGGGCTTTAATCCACTGCGCCACAGCGCTAGCTCCTGTACATATACAAATATACATTGCTTTCCATGTCCAAATATCATTTCAGAAGTCCATTCTTTTGCCCCTGGCAAATGAATGTCTTTCAAATGACATTGATTTGTTAAGCGTTATTCTTTAAAATATGACTGATTTTCTTGAGATTTTGATTCTATTTTTGGGAGAATGTACGTATTTACAGAATGACACTAGGCAAAAAGACCTTTGCTCTGATGGGGTTCCAATATATGATATGAACAACTATAACACTGCTAAGTTCATAAAAATTATTTTTACTAAATTTCTTTGCTTGAAATTTACTATTTTCCTTTGAGTTTTATATATGAAATTGTATATGTACCTCAGAGACAACAGCTTAACAGCAAGATCAGGAAAGAATAAGAAGAAAAACCAAATGAGGGTGGTTGGTCCTCTTTACAACTGACTGTTTTGACTCTGGGGGGTGACTGAATCAGTGAGAGTGGTAAGATGATTTCCTAAACCTTAAAGATAATCTAAGAATTCAGAGGATGAAGTGTGGTCTATAAGACACAGGTATTTTGGGTGACTAATCCATAGTTTAATGCTATGATTAGAAAGTAAATTGAGGAGCCGGCTCAGTGGCTCACTTGGTTAATCTTCCGCCTGCAGCGCCGGCATCCCATATGGGTGCCGGGTTCTAGTCCTGGTTGCTCCTCTTCCAGTCCAGCTCTCTGCTGTGGCCCGGGAAGGCAGCAGAGGATGGCCTAAGTGCTTGGGCCCCTGCACCTGCATGAGAGACCAGAAGAAGCACCTGGCTCCTGGCTTCAGATCGGCACAGTGCCGGCCATGGTGGCCCTTTGGGGAGTGAACCAACAGAAGGAGGACCTTTCTCTCTGTCTCTTTCTCACTGTCTACATGTCAAACAAATTAAAAAAAAAAAAGAAAGTAAATTGAGGACCCAGTGCTAGGGTGTAGAGGGTTAAAGTACTGCCTGCAGTGCCAGCATCCCATATGGGCACTGGTTCATAACATGCCTGGGAAAGAATGGAAGATAGACCAAGTACTTGGGCACCTGCACCCATGTGGCAGACAAGAAAGAAGCTCCTGGATCCTGGCTTTGGATCAGCCCAGCTCTGGACATTTGGGCCATTTGGGAAGTGAACCAGTCGATGGAAGATCTGTGTGTGTGTGTGTATGAAACTTTGCCTTTCAAAAAAATAAAAAGTAAATTGAAATTATGTTATTGTAAGAACTAAGGAAAAAAAGAATGAAGGAAGGAAATTGAAAGAGGGTGAAAAAGTATCTACAAAATACATGAAATCTGTTCTCTTTAATATAAATAAACATTTAACAAAAAGTAGACAAAATAACATCTGCCGTGGTGGTAATGAGATAAGTGGTCTATAAAATTCAGATGTTTGGTTCATAAATAGGGCATGTGAGAATGGAAGCCGAAGTACAGTTAAGAAAGAGGAAAAGACCCAGGAAATAGAAATAGCCCATGATTTTTAGTTTCAAAAGTATACCAAAGGCTGGGCCAGATTTAGGTATGTTTGAGAAGTGGTAGGACTCCCCTACCTGGTGTGACTAAGCCTAAAAAAAATCTTCAACTCCATGAATAACTGTATCAGCCCCAATATAAATGGTAGCCTTGACCAGAGCAAAGAATAATTTTGGATTTTACTGAATTGACAGAGAATGCTTTGGAATTATATTACCTTTAATATTCAGAGACAATCTCAGAGTTCTTTGAATCTTTATTGTAAATTATTCCAATGTGTTACTCAGTCTGCTAGATCAAATAATTATATATTATTTTGTCACATCCTGGGAACTATTTGCAGGCATTGAATGCTTTTAAACACTTTCCTGGCCTAGGGCCTTTACACATTTTCTTTGCTCTGCACTCTGCTTTTATCTGATATTTTTATGCCCCCCTCTCCCTCATCACTTCATTTTTTTATGTGACATATTCTTTGTGAGACCATCCTCCATGTTTAAAACTTAAAAACTACAACCTTCCTCTAAGATTCTATATAACCTTAACTTCCTTTATCTTTTTCCCATCATTTATCATATTGCAATATCAACATCTTTCTTATTTTTCATGTTTGCTTTCTGCCCCTTCCAATATAATGTGATCTACAAGGAAAATGTGTATATCTGCTGTTTTCTGCTACATCTCAGGTGTCTGAAATAGTGCACACAAGAGGCATTTATTAGGTGGATACATGGATGATGGAAAACAGACAATTTGATTTATTCATCCAACTAACATTTATGTACCACCTTCTATGTGTATTTAGGTCTGATCACTGAGGATATGGTAGTGAATAAAAATAACATGGTTTCTACTTTGAAGAAGCTTACAGTATATCCAAGAGGACAGGCCAACAGGTAAATAATTATAATATGATTATATCAATTTCATAAAATTCCGAGATTGAAGAAGGGGGAGCTGCTAACTATTCCTGGGGTGTTGAAGGAAAGCTTTGCTGAGGTTGTCCTTTGATATGCATTCATAAGGAGGTGTAGGAATTGAGAGAAGGGTGGAGAAAATAAAATAGATTTCACTCAATACGTGTGGGTATATGGTTAAAGTCAAAGAGCCTGCTGCAGGAACTGTATTTGCAGGTATGCGAATGCAAATGGGAAGAAACTATGACCCTCGGCCCTTCCACAATGAGTGTCTCTGAAGAGCACACTTGGCTAACAGTAGTAACCCCTGGACACAATATTTCTGTCCTTGTGGTCTTCTTTGCTCCCAGCTAATAAGATGCTTTTGCTCAAAAGAGCTGCCTCATTCTCTGATTGTTTTATGCCAAGTTGGTGTGTTGCCTGTGATTGTTTCCCAGCATTCTACAGCTTGAAATTTGCTTTAGTGTATCCTTATGGTGTTTCTTATGCCTGCCCTGCTTGCAGGCTACATATGCTGTACCATTTTACACTTGGAGACCTTCCAAAATTTATGAGAGAGAGAGAGAGAGAAAGAGAGAGAGAGAGAGAGAGAGAGAGAGAGAGAGAGAGAGAGAGAAAGACCACAAAGTGATTGGCTTTAACCAGGGGAGTGTAGACAAGTAAAGAATCCTCTGGAGTTCCAGAATCAAAGTGTTGAAACAGTCTGGAGGAATCAACTAGTCAGTTTTCTGGACGATTGGCAGGATTATAGAAAGGCATTCCAGGAATACCACTAACATTTTCTCATTTATATGACTAAATGAACTTTGTTATTTCTAAATTATAATCGACAGTTGAAAATTTAGCATAAAATTCACAACCTCGTCTACTTAGAATAAAATGTTTCCATTTTTGGTAATTTATCTATTCATACAAATGAAAACGTTGTGTCATTTTAAACAGTGAAATAAGGTTAATAATGGCCTTCCATTTCCTGGCATATGTAACGAAACAAACTATTAAGAAATTAAAACAGCCTTTGCTCTTTTGTGAAACATGATGTTTAGAAGGAGTTCATTTTTGAGAAGGCTATTCTTGAAATGGAATTCTTTTTCTTCACATTGATACTGACCTTTCAGAATGATGCAAATAGTTGGTACTGGGAAGGTAACCTTTTGTAAATTGATCACATCCGACTCTGTAATTGGGGTCTTATGCAACCCAAAAAACTTAGAGAGAATCGTTCACAAGGAATATATGTTATAAGATTTATTGGGGACTCATCAATACACTAATCACTCATCAAATATGTCAGGTACTATGACACACCATGAAGATACAAGACATGATCCCTTTACTCGAAGAGTTCTTATGCTAATTGAGGAGACCACACACACACATCTGAATATAGTACATGGTGCATGTTCAGCATTCTCCACAAGCATTGCATTGACAACATAGTTAACCATCTGAACAAGTGGCACATTGACAAGAATTCCATACATTTAGTGGTTGGAGAAATTGTCCTGAGATGAGGTTCACAGAGAAGATAATCAGGGTACAAGTGGAACCTAAAATGGGCTGGAAAGCAAGGCTTTGCAAGGATAGGGAGAACAGCAAGGGCATCTTAGACTAGGAACAAAACAAAAACACTTGAGTAACTGTGTACAACTCATAGGACCAAATTCGAAAAGTTGGGTTAGATGGTTTGATGGAGACCATACAACATATCTGGAATCATGAATCCCAAGAGGACAATCTGTGCTTCAATCTTTTGAATATGGTGACCTGGGGAAGACTGAACAGAGCAGCAACATGATGAAGGTAATGCTTTAAAGGAAAGAAATATGGATCTTCATCCTTAAAGAGTTAACAGGGTACAAGCCTGCAGAAGGGACTGAAAATGTGCTCAGAAATGATAGCTCTAGAATAAGACTACGTGGGTTTGAATTCTGATGTCACAATTTAGTAGTTGTGCTCTTGGATAAAGCAATTAACACTTAGGATTTCCTTTTCCTCCCTACAAATTATAGATATTGCTAGGGATTCCCTAGTGGCTTTACAAATGACTTGATATAGGGAACAGTGCAAGGTAAGATTTTAAATAATGTCATCTAATTGTCCTAAAAGGGACTGGCTCAAAATGGGCACCAATGAATATTAATTTGCTAACCGATGACCTTAAAACCCAAGCCACAATTTAGATTTGACATTGTTTGGTTTAAAATGGCTTGTTTTGTAAAATTGTCTAGAGACTCCCTGTAGCCTCTGGACTCAGAAGTAAGACTCATACCAAATACCTTGTTAGGGTTTCCTGTGGAATAATGAAGACACAAGACATGAAGGAAAAACTTTTGTTTGAGGAAACTTGATACTTTACTGTTATTGCCAAAACAAACTCATTTGGACTAATAAAACTTGATTTGGAAATTTTAAAATAAAAAATTACAAGCCAAACAGGATGTAGCCTGGTTAAGGAGGAAATGATTCACTGGATTAACGTAATGAGACAGTTCTATTTGTGTAAGACTTAAACAATCACCAAGTTTTATCTTCAGCACTTAGTGCTGCTTAACTGCTCAGCTTTACTCTATTCTAGATAGAAAGTGAGAAACAAGAACGGAAACCACATGCATGCATGTGGACGCATGTATACATATGCATATGTGTGTGCTTGCATGCATGCACACACAAGGACTTACTGCCTTTGCTGGCTATCAACTTCTTTTTACAACTGTGTGCTTCCAAAAGATTTTTAAATTTTAGTGTGTTTTTGGCAGAGACTGTAGACTCCTCTGAATAAACGATAGTGAGAGCAAAGGCAGTACGTAGAAACTGTTTGAAAGTAGCAAGAGTACTGTTAAAGATCTCTCTTCTTTTCTGTTTCGTGTGAAAGAGAGGGTAGAGAGTGGCATGTGGCTGGAGAATTTGCAGCCACATGATGGAGGACAGGAGAGTTGTCACCTGCTTTGCTACGCAGGGTGCCCAGCTTAACCCATCTTTCTTTGGCAACTGTGCCCCAGTGAGAAAAGCTAGCAGTCCATATGTTCAGTAGGCACCATGCCATTTTGACAGGCGTGAGTGTCGGCAAGAAAGGGACCATGTATGAGCATCAAATGTGTTTGTTGTGGGAAGGATTTTAGGCCAGGAATATTAAAATAACTGTCTGTCCTTAGCTCTAGCACATATGGTTAAGGAGATATGCTATGATGACTCACATTAACGTTGGAAAAAATATATATAGAATATGCAACTATGCTAAGTTAAGTTTCTGGTGTTGATAAATTGGGCTTGGAATCTTCACAAAGAAAGGCTGTAGAGAAACATACATAGTGATAATAGACACTTTTCAATGTATCAAATAGAATTGACTAAAGACTAAGTTCACATATAATTATAGTTCTCCTGAACTGATGAGCAGGCTGAAGGACCCTATTCGATTTTTGCTGAGAGGTCCTCAGATATTTCCTAACACTATTTGAAAAGTCAATGGGATAGAATGGGCTCATTTAATATTTCAATTCCACAGAAATTAAATTAATGTTAGCAATGTTAGTTTAACCATTTTCCTGCTAAAGGGACCATTTGTTTTAAAGTCATTAACTGGTTTAAATGACATTGTCCAGACATTTGGTGTGATTAAATTAAGGGAATTAGTACAAGGGCATTTCATCTCTCCTTAGCTTTCTAAGTGAGTAACACATCTTCCTATATAGGAAAAGGGAATTATTGAATGTTTTACATTTGTATTGATTTGTATAAGTGTGTTTGTTGAGTGTATGAATGTTTTGGCATGGAGTTCCTTCAATTTATAATTATCCCTTCATAGACTGCAAAAGTTTACTTAACTATTTGGAAAGCCAGCAATATATGGTGCAAAAGATCCTGTATAGGATTTAAAGTCTAAAGACATATATGTAAGATTTTATACTAGTCCACAAAGTGTTTAAACTTAAATTTGTGTGCACATATACACAGAACTCCTTCTACACACACACAGGTATGGTGTTTGTTATGTTTTTAAATAGTTTACTTTTCAAAAAGCCACAACAGCAGGGTCTGGGCCAGGCTGACTCTGGAAGCAAGGAATTCCATCGAGGTCTTCCACGTGGGTGGCAGGGATCCAAGCAATTGGACCATTTTCTGCTGCTTTCTCAGGTTCATTAGCAGGGAGTTGGTTTGGAAGTGGAGCAGCTGGGACTTGAACCACAGCCTACATGGGATGCCAGCATTGCAGGTGGCAGCTTAACCTGCTGCTTCACAATGCCGGCCCCGGTATTTGTCATTTTTAAGTCTAGGGAGGCACATCTAGTTTCTAACTCCAATAAGTTGGCTTACTAAGGGAATGTCCTAGTAACAATCCAAATATTTATCAAGGAGTAGTCTCATTAAGGAATGTGTTGTTCCCTAAGATCATGTTTCTCAAAGATAAAAATGGCTTTTAATATACTATGTAATTTTCTTATATATCATGCTTATTATTTATTCCCTGCTTCCCCTGGATAGACTATAAACCACAAAGAAATACTTTTTGTCTGTTATTATTATAATTGTTATGAATTATTATTATTATTACCATGTCCAAAAAAGCTTATCTAGAACAATACCTGGTATGTACTGTAACTCAACAAATATTTTATTGAATGAATACATGAATAAACTATGCTTTTCTGTGGTAATGACTGAAAAGGCAGATGTCTAGGGTTGATTCAGTAGTGGTGCCAAGGGCAGTAGTTGCCCTGATCTCTGTTCTGTCTTTATGCACAATGAAAACACTTTTTCACAAATACAAACACTACTTTTAATATGGCCAATTTAATCATTCTTATATAATGTGCGAATAAAAGTTTGGGAAACTTTAATATTGATATTGGTTTGTAACATACACACTAAGTTAAAAAGAGTGTGCTTGCTTTGCAAACATAGCCTCATGGCAAACCTCCCAGCTTCCTTTTCCAACCAGATGGCCTCCCTTAAGCCCTACCCTACAGAAA
Source organism: Lepus europaeus (assembly GCF_033115175.1). Taxonomy (NCBI): domain Eukaryota; kingdom Metazoa; phylum Chordata; class Mammalia; order Lagomorpha; family Leporidae; genus Lepus; species Lepus europaeus. The sequence continues at coordinate 99,234,268 of NC_084827.1, read as the reverse complement.
TTCTCAAGACGGAGTTGGCCTCACCACAGATCCAAATCAGGGTATCCGGGGTGGGACAAGCATTCAGCATTTCCCAGCAGCTTCCCAGGTGAGCCTCAGGTAATACTGATAGCTGAGGAACACACAGCTCAAGAGCTTCCTACTCAGTAGATTTTTTTACTCTTTGCTCTCATCCAAGGCTCTACAACAGTTACCCAGTTTTTAGTAGTAACAGGAAATCCCAGAGTTTTGTGGCTGCCTGAAGCTGGGTAAAGATTCATTTAATTTTCCTTTTTAGACATTTAGTGAATGAGGGAGAAATTACATTGCAAGTGTGGACTGGGCAGTAAAAAGGGAACCGAATGTTTCTTTGATTGCAGACTTCCAGCTCTGCAAGCACTATAGAATTATCTCTGGAACAACAAAACAACACAAAGCTTAATTTTGCAAAGCAGCAGCTTTTTTTTTTTTCCTTCTGGAAATGAGTATGAGGGTGCTTTTAAGTATTTGTGGAAAAATAGAATTAAAAGAAAAGTTATGTTGTTGCAAAAAATCTTGAAATCCCACAATTGTCTTATCATAATACACATTTTCCATGAACTTTAAAAAAAATCCATTTATATACCTAGATTTTGAATTTTTTGTACCAAAAACTTATCTTTTAATTCCATTTTCTATGAACTTTTACAGGTACCATGGTATAAGCAGGACCTTGATAGGCATATACACTGTGCTTAATGAAAATTAGGGAAAAATGTTTTCCCCAAGTGAACAAGTTCTGAAAGGATGTGCCCCACTAGTCAAACCAATTACAAAAAGTATCTGTGATTTAGGATGACTCAAAGCTGGCTGAGAGGAGCTTTTGCTAGATTTCTGACTGCTCTGATGCCCTCTTGGCTAGTATACCCTTGGGCTGCAATGGCTTAGATGCACAATTGTATTGGGTGGAGTTCCTGACAGCAGGGATCAAAAGCTGGTCTCTGATGATGGAGAAACAGGGGCAGAACAGAGCCCCTCCTTAGTGGAACTGCCAATGATATGCTGTGTTTATGGAAGGGCCCCTTATCTTTGCTACACAGGAAGCATCCGTGTTGTAGCAAGTAGCCTTGGATGAGAAGCAGTGAATCTCCTCTTGTTCAAATGACAGGGCACTGTCATTATTACTCTTACTTTTGAGAAATTTGTAGTCATTTACATCCTATTCAGTAGAGGAACAAGATCTCATAATGAGAACAGAATGAGTCCCTTGGCAGTTGGAGAAGAGATTTGAGAGAATACTTGCTTTTGAGTAGTTTGTGCCCAAGAGAGTATGAACATACACACCTCCACCTCTCCATGTGATTTGAGGGTGTCATGTCACCCATCTAAAACTCATCATAGTTTTTTTTTTTTTTTTTTGGTGTTGTGAAATGATTTAGATAAAATATCAATGTTAGTGATTAGTTTCAAAGAGTATATTCTATCATGATAGGAACTTTGACGTTTTTAATACTTTTTGAAATCCCATGTTTATGAGACAACTAGAGAACTTTTGTGTATCTTTGTTTGAAATGGCTTACTTCCTTGGGGCTAATCCACTTTGCATAGTACCATCACAAAATCATTCATGGTTTTGGTTGAATATAAAGGATATTACAAAGAGGAGCTAATTTGAATCTCTGACAAACTAGCACCAAGGATTATGGGAACATAAAGGGATTTTAAAAAACTAATCAGATGTAAGGATTTAAATGGGTCAAAAGGTGTATTCTAAAGAAAACAAGAAAATTTTCAAGAATTTCTTGAAAGGAAATCTGATTGGATGACACCATGTGTGATTTTCAAAACTAGCTTTTATTAGTGTGAATTAGAATCATCTGTGTTCTTGCTGGAAATGTCATTTTGGGATTCTTTCCAAGAGATTCTGATTAAGTAGATCAGGGATAGGCCCTATGATCTGCATTTTAATAAGCACCCGATACAGAGGGAAGACCATACTTTGAGAAAAACTGGAGGAGGTGATCTCTTGAGTCAACCTGTACTTCAGCTTGAATCATTAATTCATATTGAATGTGTTTTCCTCAATTCTTGTCAAGAATATGATAGTAAAGTATTTTTTTAATGAATCACATAGTTATGGACAAGAAAAATCTCATGAAATGTGCTCTGGATTTCTGTTATGCTTTCAATTTTTTTAATTGAAAAATTTTGATGTTTAAATAAAATCATTCAGAATCTCTGATGCTCTATCTAATGACTTGGCACTGATCCTCTTATGGCCTGAACTCTTTGAGACTTTTGAAAATTATACACAGAGAATAAATGTATTATGCTTACATGGAAACATAGCTAAAGTTTTGTCTAAAGAAACAATAAGCCGGCGCCGCGGCTCACTAGGCTAATCCTCTGCCTGCGGCACCGGCACCCCGGGTTCTAGTCCCGGTCTGGGCTCCAGATTCTGTCCTGGTTGCTCCTCTTCCAGTCCAGCTCTCTGCTGTGTCTGGGGAAGGCAGTGGAGGATGGCCCAAGTGCTTGGGCCCTGCACCCGCATGGGAGACCAGGAGGAAGCACCTGGCTCCTGGCTTTGGATTGGTGCAGCGCGCCGGCCGTAGTGACCATGTGGGGGGTGAACCAACGGAAGAAAGATCTTTCTCTCTGTCTCTCTCTCTCTCTCTCTCACTCTGTCTAACTCTGCCTGTTAAAAAAACAAAAAGGAAACAATAATAGTTTAGCTTTGAGGCTTCTCTTTAGATAACTTAGTGTTCTCCTTAGATAACTAGTTCAGGAGTGAAAATCACCTGGAAATTGGAAGCAACTGCTCACTTCTGAGTTGCAGAGAAAAATCAGTTTCTGAAGATGTTGCTGAGGCACGGATACTCTGTAAAAGCTCTACAGATAATTCTATTGTTATACTATGGCTGAAAATCATGATTTGATCTCTCTTCCCTTTATAGTGCATGATTAAGAAAACTGATGTGGGATGGGCACTGTGGCCTAGTGTGTTAAGCTGCCACCTGCAATGCTGGTATCTCATGTTAGTGCCAATTCCAGTCCCTGCTACTCCACTTCTGATCCAAATCCCTGCTAATGTACCTGGGAAAGCAGCAGAAGATGGCTCCCATGCTTTCACCCCTGCACCCAGGTGGGAGACCCAAAAGAAGCTCCTGGCTCCTGGCTTTGGACTGGTCCAGCTCTGGCTGCTGCAGCCATTTGTGGGGAGTGAACCAGCACATGGAAGATCTCTCTCTCTCTGACTCTCTGACTTTCTCCCTCTCTATAACTCCACCTTTCAAATAAATAAATAAATCTTTAAAAAAAAGGTGACCTGATTTCTGTTTTCATTTGGATAGGAAGGATAAAGTATAAATTGCAGTTGACAAATATTTACAATTATGATTTCTAACTTTGTGGAACTTACTGTTTATCAGAAATAAATATTTTTGCCTCAAAGACAAGAAGATATGCACTATAATCCTGCCCAATCTGTCCCAATGGTGGTAAACTTTCCTTTTTGGCTAGGGTTGTAATAGTAGAATAACTTTGCAGACTGTTTAGATATGAGCAGAAGGAAGACAAAGCCAGATATCTGGGCAATCGCATGGGATGCAAGTGCTTTGGTTTCCCACAGGCAGAGTTAATAAAATGAGCAAATATACAGAATACCTTTAAATTCTACAAATTTCTATTAATCATGCAAAATACAATTTATCACTTAGAATGGTTTTGATCATATGTAAAAAAGAATTGACAATAGGGTTTCTTATCTGGTAATACAGCAACCAAGATGCTTGATGAACTCTCAGTGATTTCAATATTCCATGAAAATTCTCAATTCTTTCTGACCTTTTGCTCTACTATCATACATGTAGTCCTTAGACTGCGTGGGGCTCCCATTGTGATTGCAGGGAAAGTTGGCAGCCCATGTCTATGATGCTGTAGGGCTTCTTATTTGTAGCCAGAAGAAGCTGCAGAGATAAAACTTTTATGTTTTAATCTGGTTGTGCCTTCTCAGATGGCATCCCTGCCCCTAAACCCATAGGAGACGCCAAGACAGCACAATTGGTGGGTGAACCAGGAGCCGGGATGAATCTCAGTGAAGCCAGGACCAGGGATGAACTCATCTTCCATTTTGTGAAAGGAAAACAATGGGAAACACAATAAAACTGAGGTTCTGAGAGAAACAAAGAACAGAGGAAATGGAAGCTGGCTGGTTTATCTAAATTTCTCAGAACGTCAAAATGTGTGGATTCTAGCTGAATGAATCATTTTTATCTGTTTTTTTTTAAGATCTATTTATTTATTTGAAAGTCAGAGTTACATAGAGGGAGAAGGAGAGGCAGAGAGAGAGAGATATCTTCTATCTGCTGATTCACTCCCCAATTGGCTGCAACGGCCAGAGCTGTGCCCATCTGAAGCCAGGAGCCAGGAGTTTCATCGGGGTCTCTCATAGTGGGTGCAGGGGCCCAAGGACTTGGGCCTTCTTCTACTGCTTTCCCAGGCCATAGCAGAGAGCTGGATCAGAAGTGGAGTAGCTGGGTTTTGAACTGGAGCCCATATGGAATGCTGGCACTGCAGATGGCAGCTTTACTCACTATGCCAGAGCACCAGTCCCCTTTATCTGCTTTTAATAAACATATAATCTATGCTTTTTTAGGCCCAAGATTTTTTTAAAATAAAACAATTATGCATAAATATTAATCAATAATTCTTATTGACTAATTGCCAGTTACTCATTTGGTCATTCAATTTACATCAACTTAACATATTTAAAGTCATTTAAACACATAAAAGAAGAGACGTTAATTTAATTTTCATTATTATCATTCAGTGTTTAAAATAAATCTGAATTTTTCTTTTATGTTTTAAAAAGAAAAACTGAGCTTGTTTGGGGTGGTCTTCTACTATCTGAAAGGAGTATATTTTCATTTTCTTTTTTCCCCCATGCCTTTCCCAATCCCAAGATGTTTATTGTTTTGGAAAAAAAAAAAAAAACCTCTAAGATTAATTGGAAGACATGGTTTGGTTTTTTGTTGTTGTTGCTGTTGTTTATATAAAGCTAAATACTTTAGATGCTGTAGGTAGGAAGCCTTAAATCCTTTCCTGTCTCCTTCTTATTATTTTGGGTATATTCATTAGCAGTACTATGCCTCAGTTTATGTCTGCACAAAGCGAAGTTAATAATAGAACCCACTTCATTGGATTGTTTTAATAAAAACTGTTATGATTAGAAGTGCACCTGCTATACTCAGATTGTAGGGCCCAATATTATCAGCATATATTATTAGTTTTCTTAATAATCTGTATACTATTTGGCTGGCGCCACTGCTCACTAGGCTAATCTTCCGCCTGCAGCGCTGGCACACCAGGTTCTAGTCCCGGTCGGGGCGCCGGATTCTGTCCCGGTTGCCCCTCTTCCAGGCCAGCTCTCTGCTATGGCCCGGGAGTGCAGTGGAGGATGGCCCAAGTCCTTGGGCCCTGCACCCGCATGGGAGACCAGGAGAAGCACCTGGCTCCTGCCTTTGGATCAGTGTGGTGCGCTGGCCGCAGCGCGCCGGCCACGGCGGCCATTGGAGGGTGAACCAACAGTAAAGGAAGACCTTTCTCTCTGTCTCTCTCTCTCACTGTCCACTCTGCCTGTCCAAAAAAAAAAAAAAAAAAAAAATCTATATACTACTAAAGAATCTATATAATATATAAACTACTAAAGAATCCAGAAAATTATACTAATTTTAATAGTCATCACTTACTATGTGCTAGGAAGTACATGATTATGAAAACCATTTAAGCAGCACGTTATCTTCTCACAGCAACTGTGCTGGGGAACATTATTAACACCTTTTCACAAACTGAAGTCCAGAGTTCCAAAAACATCATGTAGTTCCCATAGCAAGGAGATCGTGAACCCAAATTTTCAACTCATAACCACCAAGCTCTGAAGGTCTTTGCTATCTCCTTGTTCTGTTAAGATATGTTGACATCAGCCTGAGGTGCTTGTCAGAAATGTGTGTCTCAGGAAAGATTCCTAAGAAGGGGATTTTGTCTTGCTCTCTTCTCCCTTAATACAGGGCTTGCTGATTCTAGATTGAACAACCAACCTAAGAAGTGTTTCCCTAAAACGGCACATTTCCTTGACGTCAGATTGGGTTTTCAATCCATTAGGACCTTCGCTCAGTGAGTACTTAGGATCTTAACACATGAATCATTCATAGAGTGAAAGAAAGAGCCTGCGGAATGTCTTCCTCTGTGGCAGGCATATGGATGAGATGTGGTATTGGAGAATGTCCAAAACTCAGATTTCCAGAGTGCTTGGCAAGGATATGGAGGAGGGATTCAGAAGTAGGAGGTTGTTTTAAAGCTTGAGGCATCTGTGCCAGTGGAACAAAAACACCATTACTTTTTATCTTGAGCCCCTAAACTATGGAGGGCCTATAGTTCTTTAGTTCTAGAAATACAGGTGTACCTCCTTTCAGGAAAATTAAAAATGCAAAAAATCTACATTTATAAAGAGAGATTGGGGATTTGTGTCACAGAATACAAAATACTTCCTTTATAGAATGATTGTTTGCCATTGTTTCAGTAAAGAGGGTTCTCTGGGACATTTCTGTCATAGCTGGAGTTCAAAGAATTATAAGCAGATGAGAAAACTAGGGCTTACAGAAGTTGCCAATTTTTCATAGCCATCTCTGTAAGACCCACATGGAATTGATCCTGATCCTACACATAAATGAAACACTGCCATATTCCTTCCACACATCAATTTCTCTAACATCCAGTGTTTTCATAAAATAGGTTCACTGAGACTTAGGACTGGTAGTTCAGAATCTGAATACAGGCTCCTTTGAAATGGAGTACCTTTCTGCATATTAAAGCTTTTTATTTGAAGCCAAATAAAAAAGAAGTTACTTGAAAATTACTAGGAGCAACATTTTGGCACCTTTGTTCACTGAACTGTTGGGAAGCTGTTCAAATGAATAGCAGATGTGGGAAAAACAATAACAATAAGACTTCTGTAAATGGAAAACTCCACAGTATCTTGAAAGTATTTTCCAGAAGACTGAACGTTTATACACTCTTCATTTTTTAAAGTGTGCTCATTTTGTTTGGATATTTATTCATAACGAGACGAGTAATATTCAGGTAACTGTACACATGGCTTGGAATCCTAGAAAATAAAGCAAAAGGAAAATTCCCACTAGGTAGTTTTTCTATCTGCCTCTATGATATCTTTTCCAAAGAGTTTCTTGGAAAGACAAAAAAGCACTTCGATAATACTTATTTACTTTTAGTAGTATGACCTATTGAATTGCTTCAGAATTAGAGGAAGCGTGGGTTTATGTAAAGTCTTAATAAAATTATGATTTAATGGAAAAATGATACTTGGATTATTTCTTTTTTTTAGCTTATACAAAATAATTGTATGTAATTATGGGGTATCTTGTGATGTCTTGATATTTGTATATATTGCTAATGTCCAATCTGGATAAACATCTCTCTCTCCTCAAACACTTAGCACTTCTTTATGGTGAAAATGTTTAAAAATTTGTGACTACTAATTCTTTCAGACAGGGTCACATACTGGTGAGCACTCTCGTTTGTGAAGAGTAGGCAGTAAAGAGAGAACTGAAAATATGAGGTGACGATGAATAATTCTCTCTGTTCAACCAGCAGTAATCATTTCCATAGCCATGTTTAACTTGCTGCATTATGTTTGCCAAAGATCCAACCATGGACAGTAGGCAATTTGGTATGTTTAAATTTTGCTTTTTGACTCATGGAAACAAACAGTCAGCACTTCAATTCAAGAACAGAAGTTCTCCAGTAAAATCAACAACACACTGAAAAGAGGTTTGCATTTTTATGTACTCATTGGGCTGAAAGTGAAAAGTCCCCTTTATTAAAGAAATGGAGTAGAATCCATGTAAATAACTAAGCTCATTGAAAGGTTATAAATATAGACTATTTGAAAGTTTCAACCAGGAGAAATATTGTAAATAGCATCTAAGTTTTAAATTCATTGCTGAATAAAAACATTTTGCACACTGATCATCAGAGATAGCAGGATTTACCACTTTCCTAGATGGGTATTTAGATAAGTGTAATTCCACTATGTGTACATGAAGAGATGCTCTGTGTGTGTGTGTGTGTGTGTGATATACAGTGGCCCATTTATCCATCCCTGGTATATCCAAACTCTTTGGTTACACTCTTCACTGCTTCTGCGAATGATCATGTGACTTTTTTGATCAATGTATTGGTAGCAAACTTGTGCCAGGTTTGCTTGAGAAAACACTTATGGTTTTTGCTTTCTCTTTTCTTTTCAGCTTTTTCTAGGAGAACATACTTAGGCTCGAGGAATGGACTAAGCACACAGCTAGTCACTGTTGAGACTATATAGAGCTAACCATCAGATTTGTGAGTACGTCCACTTGAAAGTGGCTCAGCAGAGTTTAATCTGATCTACTGACCTGAAGGTTTATAACCTGAGTGAAGATTGTGTTTTGAGCCATCAAATTTGGGAATGGATTTATCACATAATATTATTATACAGCAGAGAAAAAATAACTTTATTTGGTTCAAAATAGAAAGATTGTTAAGAGAAAGATATGAAGAAAAATAGATATAAATAGTTATGTTCATTTCAATTGATATGAATAATTTTTTAAAGTTTTAATTATAGAACATATACCAATTGGATAGCATCTAATCATTATGAAATGAATATATATGTATACATATATGTGGAATTTGACCAGGATAGACTTCTAAATGATTTCTTTCATCAGATAGATTGTAATACAGGTAAGATTGCAGATCTTGGGTATGTAGGCAAGTTTTATCTGATTGACTTATAAATGTGGCATGAATGTACTTACATGGTTAACACTGTTCTTTTCATGTGTCTTTCCTCATTTTTTGCTAGAGTTCTCAGCAATTGGATTGATGTCAAAATTGGAACATTTTCAGAATACTTGAGATAAAATCAGGAAGAAAGTGAGGTGAAAAAAATTCATAGAAGTAAAACAAGATTTATGTTTTACATCAAAATATGCTTATCAGAGAACTTTTGTGATATGGATCTACCCAGATGGGCAAGTATCAGTTCTACTCAAACAGCAGCCTTCTTGGTACTTTCCACCTATATAATGTATCACAAATCGACAGAGGAACATGATATTAAAAAAGCTGTATCCTTGTTTTCTTGCAAGTGTAAATTGCTAACTGTCAGGTGCTTTGGAAAGAATTTTATTGGCTTAAATAAGCACTTAAACTGAGGAAATTTTAGATCTTCCTGATTCAGGTATACTTTGTTCTTATTCTGCTATTACAGCTTGTCTGGTTAAAGAGGCCTGGGTAAACTACGAATTTCTCAATTTGGAAGACGTTATATATCACCCATTCTATCTTCACATCTGTATGGGAGGGAGCCCCTTGGAAATGAACCTGAAGTCTTTGTCATTTTCAGTGACTAACAAGCAAACATCACAAGGCAATCTTTTCACTCTTGTTAACTGGAAGATTATTCTTTTGCATTTATTCACAATCTGACCCTCCTCATTGCTTACCATGAAACAATGTAAAATGATTTTCTTCTTCTTCATGTGACCATACTCTCAGTAGTCAAGATTCATATAGCTATAGCTGTAATTCCTTTCATTTTGCACCATGTAGAAAATTTTCTATACTTTGGACCATCACTTTCAGTCCCACCATGAACACTTGAAAATATTCTTAACAAATGCTGGTGAGAGTGTGGGAGAAAGGTACCTTAATACACTGTTGGTAGGGATGCAAATTGATACAATCATGAAAAACAGTATAGACAATCATCAGAAAACTAACATTATAATAATCATATGACCCAGCTATCCCACTTTTGAGAATATATCCAAAAGAAATGAAATCAGCACACAAAAGAGATACCTAAACTCCCATGTTTATAGCAGCTCAATTCAAAATAGCTAAGATATGGAATCAACCTTAATGCCCATCAATGTCTGAGTGGATAAAGAAAATCTGAGGGGCTGGCGCTCTGGCCCAATGGGTTAATGCCCTGGCCTGAAGTGCTGGCATCCCATATGGGAGCCGGGTCTCGAACCGGCTGCTTCACTTCCTATCCAGCTCTCTGCTGTGGCCTGGGAAAGCAGTACAAGATGGCCCAAGTCCTTGGGCCCCTGCACGCACATGGGAGACCCAGAGGAAGCTCCTGGCTCCTGGCTTTGAATCAGTGCAGCTCCAGCCATTGCGGTCAACTTGGGAGTCAACCATTGGACAGAAGACCTCTCTCTCTCTCTCTCTCTCTCTCTCTCTCTCTCTCTCTCCCTCTCCTCTTTCTGTGTAACTCTGACTTTCAAAGAAATAAATCTTTAAAAAAAAAGGAAAGAAAATCTGAAATGTATACATGATGGAATATTACTCATCCATACAAAAGAATGAAATCCTGACATTTACAACAAAATAAATGGAACTGGAGATCATTATGCTAAGTGAAATAAGCCAATCACATAAAGACAAATATCACATGTTTTCTCTTTTTTAAACTTTTTAAAAATTATATTTATTTACTTGAGAGATATAGTTACAGACAGAGAGAAGGAGAGATAGAGAAAGGTCTTCCAGCTGCTGGTTCACTTCCCAAATGGGCACAACGGCTGGAGCTGGGCCTGTCTGAAGTCAGGAGTCTGGAGCTTATTGCTGGTCTCCCATGTAGGTGCAGGGGCTCAAGCATTTGGGCTTTCCCAGGCCATCAGTAGAGAGGTGGATCAGAAGAGGATCAGCTGGGACATGAACTGGTGCCCGTCTGGGATAGGCCTACTTACTCCACAGCACCAGCCCACACATGTGTTCTCTTACTCATGAAATATATAGTGAGAATATTTTTTAAAAAAGAAGTACAATTCAAAAAGTGGACTAAATTGATGACTGTAGAGGGGAGTTACCACTGCAATACACTGGGCCTCCCACTTATATTAATTTGCTCTCTCCATTTCCAATAATCGATTGATACATCTCAAATGATTTAGCCTTTTTGCCAGCAGAGTGATGAAATCAGAAACTGCTCTAGTCATATGTAACAGAAAATTTAATGCAAGGAATATGTCACATAAATAATGGAGAAGTTGAAAATACCAGAAGGCAACCTACAGATTAGCCCCACTAGAAAGTTTCTGCTGGAGGGATGAAAGTAGGAGATGGTATAACAGAGCCTGAGAGCCGAGGTTACCAAGTGGAAAATAAACCACAATGGGTTTGCCTGATGGAAGGTGAGGCCACTATGATGGGTAAGGAGAGGTAGAAACCATTGTCATAGTCCAGAAGCCATGGGTGTAAAGTGTCCAGTGCTGGGGTGCTACCTACAAGTGTATGAAGAGTGGAGCAGGGAGAAAGTAAGAGAAAGAGAGAGAGAGGAAAAGCAAGGGAGGAGAAGGGAAGGGAAGGGAAGGGAAGGGAAGGGAAGGGAAGGGAAGGGAAGGGAAAGGAGATGGGAAGGGAAGGGAAGGGAAGGGAGGGGAAGGGAAGAGGGAGGGAGGGAGAGGGAAGGGGGGAAGGGGAAGAAGGAGAAGGGAAGGGAAGGGGAAGGGAGGGGGAGGGAGAGGGAGGGGAGGGAGGGGGAGGGAGAGGGAGAGGGAAGGGAGGGATAAAAGGAGAAGGAAAAGCAGTGGCAGCACACTGACTGTCCTCTGCTCCTTCAACCTTCTGTAAGTGCTTCCTAAGAGTTGAATATCACATTATCCATTGTTGGGAACTGACAATTCAACAACTCCATATTAGGGGTGTCCCAATTTGCTAAATCCAATTGGTTACTAGGTGCAAAGAGTAGAGAGACAAAATAACTCTAAATTACTTTGAATCTTCCAGGCCTGGAAGACCTTCATTTTCTTAATCAGATTTAACATTCTCTCTATATATTTTTTTGGTTTATACTCACTGAAATATTTTTCTGACCATTAAGAATGTATTTAACTTTCTGTGCTACCTTAACAAATTTGGTTGAATCTCAATCCATATTGCCTATCTTCATTTTTGTTAGAATGGAATCAATATGTCTATTTCAGTCTAGAGTCAGTATCTCTACTAGTACTAGTACCAATCTAACTTGTTAGTCGTCTCTACTTTCTCTTCCTCTTCAATTTTTCCTTCCACAAGTGCTCTTCTTTATTAGTCTCATGCACTAATTAAAACCCATTATAGGTTAACATTGCTTGCTTGTACCCTCCCGCATATGGGATTTGGGGATATTTCCTACATTTTATTGTTTTTACCACAAAGTTCACCCTCCACCTGTGTTATCTGGGTTTCAAATAAGGATTAAGTTAACATTAAGAATTAGGAATAGCCCATCTTCCAATTCCAGCTTCCTGGGATGCAGCAATGATGGTTCAAGTACATGGCTCACTGCCACCCACATGGGAGACCCAGACTGAATTTCTATCCAAAGCTTAGATCTCGCTCAGCCCCAGGTGTTGCAGGTATTTGAAGACTGAACCAGCAGACAGGAGATCTCTGACTCTCTCCCAACTTTCTCTTCTTTTTGAATACAGAAATAAATACAGAAATAAAATCATTGCATCACATTAAAATTCATTTAGTAAGGTTCTATAACACATTTTGGAGACAAGACTTCAAGTTTTATCTTCATTATATTCCACAGTGTGTGTGCTTTTTTTTTGTTTGGATTAAGGCTATTTTGTACTCAATAATTACTTTTTAAATTGATTTAAAGAGATTTAAATACAAAGAAGAAGAAAAATTACTTAAGCCTTTAACCAGAGTTTATAGGACTCTAGAAGCCAGGCTAGTAAATAGTCATTGAAGTAATCCAGTGCTTGAAGCAGAGATGATAGGGACTGGTAACGACTGTAGTGAAATGAAATAAAAAAGGTTCTGCAGAAAGATGTTCACATTCAACTTTAAAAATCATATTTACTCTTTCATGATGAAAACTTTAAACAAATGGGCATAGATGGAACATTCCTCAACACAAACAAGGCAATTTATGACAAACCAACTGCCAGCATCTTATGGAATGGGGAAAAGTTGGAAGCATTCCAACTGAGACCCAACACCAGACAAGGATGCCCACTCTCACCATTGCTATTCAATATGGTCCTGGAAGTTTTAGCCAGAGCCATTAGGCAAGAAAAAGAAATCAAACAGATATAAACTGGGAAGGATGAAGTCAAGCTATCCCTATTTGCAGATGACATGATTCTCTATACAGGGGGTCCAAAAGACTGCACGAAGAGACAATTGGAACTCATAGAAGAGTTTGGTAAAGTGGCAGGATATAAAATCAACACATAAAAATCAATAGCCCTTATCTACACAGATAATACCGTGGCTGAGAAAGAACTTCTAAGATCAATACCATTCACAATAGCTACCAAAAATATCAAAAACCTTGGGATATATTTAACCAAGATATCAAAGATCTCTGTGATGAGAATTAAAAAAACATTAAAGAAAGAAATAGAAGAGGACATACAAAAATGGAAAAATCTTCCACATTCATGGATTGGAAGAAGCAATATCATCAAAATGTCCATACTGCTGAAAGCAATTTATAGATTCAATGAGATACCAATCAAAATACCGTGGACATTCTTCTCAAATATAGAAAAAATGATGCTGAAATTCATATGGAAACAGAGGAGACCTCGAACACCTCAATCAATCTTTTTTTTTTTTTTTTGACAGGCAGAGTGGACAGTGAGAGAGAGAGACAGAGAAGAAGGTCTTCCTTTTGCCTTTGGTTCACCCTCCAATGGCCACCAAGGCTGGTGCACTGCAGCCGGCGCACTGCACTGATCCAAAGCCAGGAGCCAGGTGCTTCTCCTGGTCTCCCATGCGGGTGCAGGGCCCAAGCACTTGGGCCATCCTCCACTGCACTCCTGGGCCACAGCAGAGAGCTGGCCTGGAAGAGGGGCAACCAGGGCAGAATCTGGCGCCCCAACTGGGACTAGAACCCGGTGTGCCAGCGCTGCAGGCAGAGGATTAGCCTAGTGAGCCGTGGCACCGGCCAGCTCAATCAATCTTATACAACAAAGATAAAAGAGTAGGTATCAAAATACCAGATTTCAAGTCATACTACAGAGCAGTTATAATTGAAACACCCTGGCAATGGTAAAGGATTGACCCATGGAATGGAATAGAAATGCCAGAAATCAACCCACACACCTACAACTAACTTATCTTTGACATCTTTGACAAAGGAGCTAAAATCAATCCTTGGAGCAAGGACAGTCTTCAACAAATGCTGCTGGGAAAACTGGATCTCTCCATGCAGAAGTATGAAGCAAGATCCCTACTTTACACCTTACACAAAAATCCACTCAACATGAAATAAAGACCTAGATCTATGACTCAATACCATCAAATTATTAGAGAACATTGGAGAAACCTTGCAAGACATTTGCATAGGCCAAGAGTTCTTGGAAATGACCCCAGAGTTGTTGGCAGTCAAAGCCAAAATTGACAAATGGGATTACATAAAATTGAGAGGCTTTTGCATTGCAAAATTAATACTCAGGAAAGTAAAGAGGCAACCAACAGAATTGGAGAACTTATTTGCAAACTATGCAACTGATAAAGGATTAATAACCAGAATATATAAAGAGCTCAAGAAACTCAAAAATAACAAAATAAACAATCTAGTTAAGCAATGGGCAAAGGACTTAAGCAGGTATTTTTCAAAACAGCAACCCAGATGACCAACTGACACACAAAAATAAAACTCAAGATCACTGGCCGTCAGAGAAATGCAAATCAAAAGCACAATGAAGTTTCCTTTCAACCCAGTTAGAATGGCCCTCATACAGAAATCAGCAAACAACAAATGATGGTGAGGATGTGCGGAAAAAGATAACCTAATCCACTCTTGGTGGAAATATAAAGTGGTACAGCCACTGTGGAAGACTGCTTAAGATACCTCAGAAATTTGAATATTGATCTACCATATGATCCAGCCATCCCATTCCTGGGAATTTACCCAAGGGAAATGCAATCAGTATATGAAAGAATTATCTGAACTCCCATATTTATTGCAGTTCAATTCACAATAGCTAAGATATGGAATCAACCTAAATGCCCATCAACTGAAGACTAGGCAAAGAAATTACTGGGTACGTACACCATGGAATACTACACAACAGTAAAAAAGAATGGAATCTTGTCATTTGCAACAAAATTGATGAAACTGGAAAACATCATATTTAATGAAAGAAGCCAATCCCAAAATGTCAAATAACATATGTTCTCCCTGATCTATGATAACTAATAGAGCACACAAAAGGTAATCTATAGAAATGAAATTGATACTTGGTAATGCAATGACTTTGAACAGCCCTTGTCTTGACTGTTGAGGAACAGCATTTTTTCCATACTATTTGCTGAACTCCATACTTAGTTAGGTTAATCATATGTGCATAGAGTTAATGAAAATAGATCTTAATAAAAAGTATGAATGGGAATAGGAGAGGGAGGAGGAAGAGAAATGGGAATGTGGGTGGGAGTGTGGATATGGTGGGAAGAATCACTATATTCCTAAAGTTGTATTTATAAAATTCATGAAGTTCATATTCTTTAAATAAAATGTTTTCAGGGAAAAACAATATTTATATCAAAGTATTTTTGTAGATTATGGAATCCCTTCGTTTTCAAACTTTGCTTTGATAGCAGGCTTAATTAAAAATTACTTTGGCTAAATCCAGCCAACACTGCAGCACAACTCTAATTTTATAGCATATATTAAACATCTTGTTTCAGGCTGAGATTAATTATAGTCACCCATTCCAGGCATGCTTCATGAAAACCAAAATACTGTTTGAAAGAGACCACAAAGAAAAGGAAAAAATGTGAAAACATTCTGCATTGATGCTTTCTTAGAACCAGGAGGAGAGAGGATGCAGATAGAAAAAGAGAAGAGAAATGTTCTGCCCCAATTGTCACGAATCCCTACTTCCTTCACTGTCAGCTCTAGAATTCTCTGGGCACTTTCAAACTCTATTAAAGGAATGCAGCTAAAATAGTATCACTGAGGTTCAGAGCTAAAGACTTATCATGATGCTCTAATCTCATTAAGGAAAATACTTTCATAAAAAGACTATCAGACATATGCTATGGCAGCTACAACTGTCTACCTTACATTTAATGACTTGGCTGACTTTGGCAATTGATAAAGGACTCCTGGGGGTCACCTTTCCAAGTTTCAGAGTTCTACTCAATACAGACTGCTACTGGTTTAACTCCACATGAGTCAGGTGAAGGTCTTTTGGGAGGGCATTTTTGTTTGCTTGTTTGGTTTAGAGACACTTCTCTAGATGGTGACCCAGTACCCAGTGAGTACTGACACATTTAAAAGAGAAGGAGGCCGGCGCTGCGGCTCACTAGGATAATCCTCTGCCTGAGGCGCTGGCACACCGGGTTCTAGTCCCAGCCGGGGTGCCGGATTTTGTCCCGGTTGCTCCTCTTCCTGTCCAGCTCTCTGCTGTGGCTTGGGAGTGCAGTGGAGGATGGCCCAAGTGCTTGGGCCCTGCACCCGCATGGGAGACCAGCAGAGGCACCTGGCTCCTGGCTTCGGATCAGTGTGGTGCGCCAGTCCAGCGCACCGGCCGCAGCGGCCACTGGGGGGTGAACCAATGGAAAAGGAAGACCTTTCTCTCTCTCTCTGTCTCTCTCTCTCTCTCTCACTGTCTAACTCTGCCTGTCAAAAAAAAAAAAGAAGAAGAAGAAGAAGAAGGATGGGTGAAATCTGACTTAGAGAAAGGCATGTCTCACCATTGATGTGAATCTTTTAGATTCATGAGCATATGCTTAATTTTTATGTTTTTCTCCTAAATCAATTCCTTATATATTAACTTTAACATTTTCTTATCTGGCCTCCTTTCATCCTGTCTCTTCCTTCCTATCTATTCCACACATTTACTAGGTTAATCTGTCATAACCTTCACATTCATCATATTCCTCCCTTGTCCAAACGATAACTTACCTTCTGCTATATTCAATAGCTCTTTGTCTACACATTTTATTTATTAAGATAAAAAATGCTGTGGTTCAGTAAATAAGTTTGGGAACCTCTGGGTTTCCATTCTGCCTTATTTCTCAGAGGAGGAGTATTCATCTGCATGGCATGGAACAGTAGTGTTTCACACAAAAATCAGTTTGGGACGTTTTACCATAATGCAGTTGTAGACAAAGATTCCTTCTCTGAAACATTTTCTGATCAGAAATAGCCTAATAAGAAATAGAATCACACAGGTTGATAACAAAAGTGTAACCTAGAATTAATAGTCTGGGCTGATGCCTTAAGTACCATGAGCTAACCGACTGTGCCAATGTGATTCCATGTTTTTGCTTGCAGCACCACCATGCTTAATTCATGACTTGCCTATTGTAATTATCAAAGCAGATTTAGTTTTGATTTTCTTTATTATTTCCTGTTTTTCTCTGATGCTTTAGGGATGGCTTCCAAAGCCTTATTTATATTTCTAAATTAATGGTTTGTGTAAGGGAATAAGAACTAGCATTGAAAGAAGAAGAAAGTAAGCACTCAAAAATGAGTCCATAAATGAATTTCAGAGTAATGTTTGCTGACAAAATTGTGTTGTGATTCTCTTTTCTCCTGATTTTCCATCCATAGATAACAATGCCATGCGCTTGTTTTTATGGTCTTTACTTTGTCTTTTATAGGGTCTGATAAGCAATTTGAAGTCTGAAAATAAAGATCAACTTTTTGCATTTCCAGGATGATATTAGGACTTCATGGTTGTTTGCACAGTTCCACTTAAAGATCACAATCTCGAACACATTGATGAATAAAAATGTCTTTTCCATGCCTAAGGAGCCAAAGTAAACCCGAAGATACTGAACTGTAGAGTAAGCCAGAGAAGGGCATCACACAATTCTGGCCTTTAAGTAAAAATATATATGAATACAAGTTCGCTTTTCAAATATAGGGAAACATGAAAGGCAGTTACAGGGAGATGTGAAGGTGGTGCCATCTTAGGCTGCAGATATTGAGGAAGGCCCTTGTTGCTGAGCATCCCTGCTGTGCCAGCATAGTACACAAGTCAAGTCCTCCAAAGATATCTCTGCCCTAGTCCTCAGAATCTGGGATACAACACTTAATTTGGAGGAAGGAATTCTGCATATGTGACTAAGGTTAAGGAATTGAGATGGGTGGATAATCCTAGATTGTCGTGACAGGTACCATCTAATTACATGAATCCTTAAACAAGGACAGGAAGGCATAAATGTGTCTGAGCAATGTAGCATGCAAAGGACATTGCCTGCAGTTATTGGCTTTGAAAGAGGAAGGAGTCTTTATTTTTTAGCAAGTGCCTCTTCTTATTGGTTAATGAGTTTATAATTTTAAACATGGCCATTTGAACCCCTTGTCATCCACAGTTTTGTTTTCTCCAAACACTAAAATCGAATTTACTGCTCATGAAGTTAAAACATTGTTGGTTCTGTATTTAAAGCACTTCTTCTTATCCCTGATATCTATTATGTTCAATACTTTGGGACAGTTCTGTAAGCAGATAAAGCCAATAAAACACTATAGGTTCCAACTTAGAAAACGTATGCTTAATTCAGATTACTAAGAGTAGAAAGTAATTCTTGTCAATTGATGGTAATTAAAAAAATTAGATTTTAAGAAACTATGACTGAAACTGTTTTATTGTTCTTTCTGGTAGTTATGTTATATGTGTGTACATGTTGTATGTCTACATGGGAAATTTATTTAGAGCTGTTTTAATTGGCTCATAGAGAAAATATTGCTCACGAATTAAAATTGTTAAAGTAATCAAAGATACTTTTCTGATTCAAGTGACCTAAGTAAGTCTCTGTATCAGATGTTTTAAATTTGTTGGTAGAAAGAAAGTAAAAAATGTTTAATTCACTAACATGTTTGTACTGGGTTTGCTGGTCAAACAAGTTACACTTGTATTAGATATTTAAGCAATGTTTCCAAATACATGTACTCTTATCTTGAAATTTATAGAAGGCATTGAACTTTCTGGTACATGTTTTCATAAGTTGTTATTTAACAGTTAAAATTTCCTAAGTTTTCATTTGATATTAAGTTATTGACAGTAGGCAATCTGGGTAGGTTAAGTTGGTCCCTCTATTCTCTCTCTTTTTAAAAAAGATTTATTTATTTATTTGAAAGGCAGAGTTACATAGAGGGAGAAGGAGAGGCAAAGAGAGAGAGGTCTTTTTTTTTTTCTTTTTTTTTTTTTTAATTTTTGGCAGGCAGAGTGGACAGTGAGAGAGAGACAGAGAGAAAGGTCTTCCTTTGCTGTTGGTTCACCCTCCAATGGCCACCGCGGTAGGCGTGCTGTGGCCGGCGCACCGTGCTGTTCCAATGGCAGGAGCCAGGTGCTTATCCTGGTCTCCCATGGGGTGCAGAGCCCAAGCACTTGGGCCATCCTCCACTGCACTTCCTGGCCACAGCAGAGAGCTGGCCTGGAAGAGGGGCAACCGGGACAGGATCGGTGCCCCGACTGGGACTAGAATCCGGTGTGCCGGCGCCGCAAGGTGGAGGATTAGCCTGTTGAGCCACGGCGCCGGCCCAGAGAGAGAGGTCTTTTAATCCGCTGGTTCACTCCCCAGATGGCTACAATGCCCAGAGCTGCGCCAATCCAAAGCCGGGAGCCAGGAGCCTCTTCCGGGTCTCCCACACGGGTGCAGGGGCCCAAGGGCTTGGGCCATCTTCTACTGCTTTCCCAGGCCATAGCAGAGAGCTGGATTGGAAGAGGAGCAGCCGGGACTCGAACCAGCACCCATTTGGGATGCTGGTACTGCAGGCTACAGCTTTATCCACTACGCCACAGGGCCGCCCCCCACCCCCCCATTCTCTCTCTTTCTCTTTTTTTTTTAAATTTATTTATTTGACAGGTAGAGTTAGACAGTGAGAGAGAGAGACAGAGAGAAAGGTCTTCCTTCCATTAGTTCACCCCCTAAATGGCCACTATGGCTGGAGCTACGCCGATCTGAAGACAGGATCCAGGTGCTTCTTCCTGTTCTCCCACACGGGAGCAGGCGCCCAAGGACTTGGGCCATCCTCCACTACCCTCCCAGGCCACAGCAGAGAGTTGGACTGGAAGAGAAGCAACCGGGACCAGAACTGGCAAGATGGGAAACTGACTCCATACTGAAGGGCCCTCCAGGATGTGCAGTTTGATCTTTAGACCTTATAAAAGGGATGGCTAACATTTTTCTGTAATAATAGCATAGCCAAAATGAGAGCTTAAATTATGATTTCACAGCTAGATTTACTTTACCAAGGGCACAGTAAACAGGCAAAACCTCTGTTTCAAACCAAATGAAGGGAGAGAAAGTTTTACTAATGACTTCAAATTTTATAGATAAGGTGGCCATCATGTTTGATGTTAAGGTAAGAACATAGCTTTCCTCATGAGCATTGTCTACCTCACAGAAAAATCACTATCCGAACATGCCTGTGACTATAGATTTCTAGTTAGGCCACCAAAGACTAGAGATGGAACTGAGCACCCCTTTGATTTGCATCCTCTTAAAGGTTTCCTCTGTTCAGCTTTAACAGAAACTGGGAGGAAGAGAAAACTAGGCAGCAGAAGCAATGTATACATAGTGGCAGGCCACCTCATGTGAGTGCCAGTGAGAGTCCTGGCTGCTCCACTTCTGATCCAGTTCCCTGATAATGGGCATGGGAAAGCAACAGAGGATGGCCCAGGTGCTTGGGCACCTGCAACCATGTGGGGCACCTAAAAGAAGATCCTGGCTTCTGGCTTTGGACAGGCCCAGCTCTGGCCATTGTGGACATTTGAGAAGTCAATCAGCTGATGGAGGACCTTCCTCTCTGTCTCTATCTCTCTATAGCTCTTTCAAATAAAATAAATATTTAAAAAATCAATAATAATGGCAAAACATATCTCAAAGTCAGATAATCTTTTTTAAACTTATACTAGAAGGTTGATATTAGTACCTTCCTTCTTTTTTAAATATTTATTTGTTTACCTAATGGGGGGAGGAAAGGCAGAGAGGAGAGAGAGATTGGGGTGGGGGTGTCGTCCATCTGCTGGTTCACTCCCCAAATGGTGAAACAGGTCTGGTCCGGTCCGAGGCCAGGAACCAGGAACTCCATACAGTTCTCTCACATGTGTGCAGGGGCCCAGGCCTTTGGGTCATCCTCTGCTGTTTTTGCAGCCACGTGAGCAGAGAGCTGGATTGGGAGCAATGGCTTAATCTGATGGGCCGCACCAGCTGCTTTATGTGAGCTTTCTGAAGTACCCACGTCCTATCTCTGTTAAAGCACAAGTTATTCAGAATTTTAAGTCTTTTTCTCCTGCTTTCTCCATTAGACTTTAAAGTTCTTAAAGGTCCATGTGATATTTATCTTCACATCTCCAGTGACTCCTAACCTGAAGATATCAACATAAATGTTCTGAATGCATTAACAGATGAACATAGATAAACCCATGACCAAAGAAAACCCTAAATGCTATCGCTATAGTCATTAAGAAAATGCCATTGAACTCCAAATAAGCACAGATTACTTATAATTATCAAGACTAGAAAATACTTCAGTCCTTGAAGAATGAATTGTCAGGAATCCGACAGAGAGCAGTGGAGGGAAGCAGGGCAGAGTGTGGAATATTCCAAAGTACTGAAAAAGGAAAGCATAAAACTTGCTCATGGAATAATACCAGGATCACTGGCTTAAAAGGGAACTAAGTATGTGTTAGGACTCATGTGTCTGGAGGCCATGGGGAGTCACAGAAGGTTCTTGCCAGTAGCAAGATTGTAAATGTGCTGGGAGAAGTGTGATTACAATACATGGAGAGGACTGGATGTGGAAAGATAGTAGACCCAAAGAGAAAAATTAAACAAGAGACTGTATGTAGTGGCAGAAATACTTGAAATAGCAGTAAAAATGGAATGAAACTAAGAAAAAAATTTTAAAAATAAAGAAAAAAAAGATAGTGGCAGGCCAATTAATGGCTACTTCACACAGTGATCTGCCATTAAGGAGACCCACCAGGCCAGACTAATGCATTGGTTTTCAATGTGGAAAGCCAGGAATTCAGCAGTCAGCTTATGAAGAGCCCTGGCAGCTCTGCCAGCCAAGAGTTGGGTCACTAGAAACGGCACTGCCCTGGAGTTGAAGAACTCCTGGTCAGAGCTCCTGCTAGGAGGTATATCTTCTGCCATGGTGATTCTCAGGGACATTCTAGAGGGAGAGAGAGAGAGAGACAAACAAGAGAAGGCAAAGGCTCTATGTTTGGAGACTATGAAAGGGATCTCAAAGAAGTAAGTTTTGTATCTTATTATATGACCCTGCACGCACTCAAAATTTGGTGAGGTTTTGGTTTTCTTCAGATTGTACAAACAACAAGTTCTATAATGCAATAAATCCTCTAGTAGAAAGGTATTCTGGGAACCCAGAGTAAAGAAAATGATGAATTTCTTTTCTTTGCATTCTAATTATGTTGGTGCCTTGACTCATAATTGCATGTCTCTATTTTTGTTGCTGTACAAAGAAATAATTTTGAATAGACCTTTGACCTCTCATTCTTTACAAATATTTGGCTGGTAGATTCTGTTAATCATTTACATTTCTTGTGCATAATTTGTATACCTGACCCTTTAATATGCAGTGAGGAGATGGTATGCACTTTAAACAATCATGTATTTATTTTTCCGAGAGCATTCTTTTCAAGTGATTGTGTCACCCATAAAGTAAATGTCACAAGTTGCTCATGGAGGTTATGTAAATATGTATAAGCAAGTCACCACAATATAGAAAACCATATACAGGATAATCAAAGGGAATCTGAAAGGTGTGTGTGTTGCACTTGCTTCTTATTCCTATAATATAACACCAAAAGAACTTGCAGTTCTAGCATTCTACTAAGTTTTAGAAGTTTCTGCTTATAAAATCTGCATTTCTGGAATAAGAAGTCCAATAGTAAAGCTATGTAATAAAATATAATGTCAAAATCAAATTTGAATCAAATTAATCTCATGTTTTGCTACAACAATTGATCATTATCTCTGAGTTGCAAAGATCTCTGCTATCAATAGACAAAACCTTTCTACAGCAACCCTGAAAGATTGCAAGCAAAGTCTCATTGCTACCCCATACCACTGACACTTCGTCAATACCCTTTTCCAGTTTTTGGTTTTCCTCCAGTCTCATAAGCAACATGCTCCCATACTGATATACTTTCTTATGTTTCCTCAGTCCTTTGCTTTGTCTGCCCTTCTTCCACCTTAGTCTTTACCAATATTCACATAGTCTTCAAATAGTAGCTATACATGTGACCTTAACTCAGTAATTATGCTTTGATTCTTAAGGCCCAGTCATGAATTTTCAACTCTCTGGTAGACCCTGAGTTCCCTATTTTGTCACCACTCTCCTCTGGGTTCAAAAATCCCAGATATTTCCAAGTTCTACCTTTCTTCACTCCCTATACAAAGTTAGTAGAGAAAAATGAATGAGCAAGGAACTCTCAAACTAACCTTGGTTTTAGCTGCACTAATTAACTGCTCCTAGGACCATTGAACAACTCATTTAATTTCCTTACGAATCAATTAAGTACCAAGGATCTTTCCAGTTCCAATATTATTATTCTATGTATACAAATTCTATCAGTATTCTTGCATTAGTGTTTTTTACATATGTCTTCTTTTTTAAATTTTTTAATTTATTTCTTTGTGAGGTTTATATATATATATATATATATATATACACATACATATATATATATGTAGAGAGAGAGAGAGAGAGAGAGAGAGAAACATCAGCTGGTTCTCTCCCCCAAATGGCCCCAAGAGCCAGAGCTGAGCTTATCTGATACCAAGAGCCAGGAGACTCTTCTGGGTCTCCCATAATGGTGCAGGGGCCCAACTACTTGGGCCATCTTTTACTGCTTCCTCAGATCATAGTAGAGAGCTGGATCAGAAGAAAACAAGCTCGGACATAAACTGGCACCTATATGGGATGCCAGCATTGCAGGTAGAGCTGTACCCTACCAAGCCCCAGCACCTGCCCCACATCTATCTTCTTTATTTCTACCTTTACCTCTACTGATCCCCTCCTTGTGACTTAATTTAGGATCTTAAGTCTTTGATGAAGTTTTCTCATTTAGTAATTTATTTAACCTATCTTTCTAATAAATTGCCTCTAGAATAACTTTCCTGAAACACAGTGATGATGATATAATTTTCATGTTCAAAAACCAGAAATGACTCACTATTTCATAAGAAAAAAATCCAACCTCCATGATCTCTCCTCAGATTCTGGCTCCATCTGTTTTGCACATTCATCCACAGGTAACATGACCTATTTGTTCTTCCCATAAATGTCTTCAATTTCTAGTCCAGCTCCTTAGCTCAGTTTGCTGCCTCTGCTTGGGATTCTTTATCTCTACATTTCCCTAGGTCCGCCTGCTGTTCATTCTTCATACATCATGCATCTGTTGTGAGAGTCAAATGAGCTATGGCATGGAATTAAGTACTCAATAAACAGTATTGATTTTATGATTTGTGTTGTTTTCTGTTCTATTGTACTAATTTTTACTCATTCTTTGACTTAGTATTTACTTAGGTGTGATTTTTAAACTGCTTATATTGTTGGAGTACTTCGTTCAAATTTTATAATTTATGCTTTTGAATTATGTTTTCAAAGTATATTTGAACAAATCCTGCTTTGGGGAGTTTATTTCCACTTTCTTCCCATCCTTAAGTACTACTATTTTAAAAATGTGTACTAGTGTATTTTCTTCCTGGAAGGTATGAATTTTAATATACATAAATATATAATATTCTGGGTCCTTATTCATTTTTATTGAATTGATTAAATATGGGTGGAAGTGATAAATCAAGATCTTGTACTATGATATTGACTCAGTTAAAATCATGTTTTGTCTTTTGTATTTTGATTCTTTGTGAGATGGAACATACATATTTGATAGTGAACATAACTTCATTTAAATTGCTATTTTATACAAACAATATAATCCGTTTTGCCTTATTATTAGTTTTTTTCTTGAATTTTACTTTGACTGTTATGAACAATGTCCATTCTGTTGTCTTTTTATTTGTATTTTAAGGATATATTTTCCTAGCCTTTATTTATAACCTTTCCAAGTCATTTTGTTTTCAAGTCTATCTCTTGTAAACAGCATATTGTTGAATCTTGTTTCTACTTCAGTCTAAGAGTCTTTGCCTTTTAATTAGGGAGTTAACACATTTACATACATTGTCATAACTGATATGTTTGGTCTTACTTCTGTCATCTTGTTTTATAGATTCTATTTTCTGAGCTTGCTTGCCATTTTCTATGTTTCCTCACTTGATATTTGGACCATATTTTGTTTGCTTTTGTCTTTTGAAAAGATTTAAAGAGAGAACTTCTGTTTTAAACTCTACCAATTACATCTTTAAGTTTATCTTCCATGTATTATACCAATATTTCCTTATTTATGATATTTAAGAGCACAATAATATCATGGTTTCATCTTGCCATACCATGTTGTCACATTTCTTCTCTCTCCATACCAACTCCCAGTTCATGACATATGCTCTTGTCTTTTGTTTTCAGCACAAATTTTTAAAAGGAAGTTGGATCTACTGAGTACTATGGTGTATCATCCATCTTTTTTCCCTATAAGCATCTTCTCACTTTGTGACTTGGGAGGAAATTAAGAAGGGCAATAAGTGAAAGTTCTATCTACTCATGTTGAGAACCAATTGGTAAAATGTGACAGTAAACCCTGCTGTTATTCTGACTTCAGTTCCAAGGCACACAGGCCAGCCCTTTTCCTACCATTGTGTCTTTGACCATAGCTTACCCTGTTCTTTCAATTCTCCCTTCAACATCATCTCCTCAGAAAACCTTCCTTAACTAACTGAACAAAATTACATCTCAATGCCCTTTTATTGTTTTATAGATCTCTATTTTCCTTTGTAGTATCTGTCATATTTTTATCATATTAACTCACGCATGTGTTTGTTTAATATCTGTATACTAATTTAATTGGACCATTAGCTCCCAAAGCACAGAAATCATATTAGTTTTACTCACACCAGTTTATCCCAAGCCTGTGGGTTATTGGGAGATAATTGTTGAATAAATGGATGAATTAAAGGAAAATTATAGTATAAGAGATCAAAAAAGCTGTCTGCACATTAATGTTTATTGCAGCTCAATTCACAGTAGCTAAGACTGGAACCAACCCAAATGCCCATCAACAGTAGAGTAGTTAAAGAAATTATGGGACATGTACTCTATAGAATACTATACAGCAGTCAAAAACATTGAAACCCAGTCATCTGCAACAAGATGGAGGAATCTGGAAAACATTATGCTGAGTGAATTAAGCCAGTCCCAAAGAGACAAATATCGTATGTTCTCCCTGATTGGTGACAACTAACTGAGCACCAAAAGGGAAACCTGTTGAAGTGAAATGGACACTATGAGAAACAGTGACTTGATCAGCTCTTGTCCTGACTGTTGATGTACAATGTAATACTTTATCCATTTTAGTATTTTTGTTTTGTTTTGTTTTGTTCTAGTACTATTGGTTGAACTCTGTAATTAACACACAATTATTCTTAGGTGTTTAAATTTTAACTGAAAAGTGATCCCTATTAAATATAAGAGTGGGAGTAAGAGAGAGAGGAGATGTACAATTTGGGACATGCTCAATTGGACTTGCCCCAAATGGTGGAGTTAGAAATGTGCCAGGGGAACCTATAGGAGGACAGCTAAACACAGAACCAACAACACTTTAGTTTTATGAGCAGCAAATCATATATAACTGTGGATGACAAAAAACTTTAAGTCGCCATGTTTAAAATTATAAACTCATCAACCAACAAGAGGCACTTGCTTACTTCACAGTATTTTTGAAAGCACCTGTAGGATTTTACAAGTATTTAACCCTTTAGGCCTCTGGGGCTTTCTCATTAAGATAACTAGGTTCCTATGGACTTTTTCCAGCCACTTCTATTGTATTCAGTACTTTGGGATGGCTCTGTAAACAGATGAAGCCAATAATGTATTAACAGTACCAACTGAGAGAAAGTATGGTTAACTGAGGTTACTAAAAACAAAAAGCAATTCAAATCAATTGGCAATCTACAAAAAGAGTTAAAGATTTTAAAAGCTATTATTAAAATTGCTATATTGGTCTGTTATGCTATGTTATATGTGTGTACATATTGTATGTCCACATGGGGAAATTTTATTAAGAGTTTTATTTTAAATGGCTTATAGATAAGATTGTCCATAAATTTAAGCTGCTAAAATCAATCAAAGATACATTTTAATTTGTGGGACCTGAATCTGTGTATCATATGTTTTAAACGTGTTGGTAGAAAGAAACTAAAAGCATTTTAGATGGTTGTGCTTAAGTTTACTGGCTAAACAAACTACACCATGTTAGATATTTAAGAGGTGTTTTCAAATACATGATTCTTAAAATTTATAGAAGGCATTGGACCTTCTGGTAAATGTTTTCTTAAGCTGTTATCTAATGGTTGAAACTGTTTGCTAAGTATTCATGTGATAATGCTATTGTCAGCAAGCGATCTAGGACTTGCTCCCTCATTTCTCTATTCTAAGCCCAACTTGTTCTTTCATTTCTCTATTCTCTTCAAGGTAGGAAACTAATTCTATTATGAAGGAATCTGTAGGATGCACAATTTAATCTTTAGACCTTATAAAAGAGATGGCTAACATTTTTCTGTAATAGCATAGCCAAAATAAGAACTTAAATAATAATCTCATAGCTAGATTCACTTTGCCATCAGTGAAGTATACAGTAAGTAGAAAAAACCTCCCTTTCAGACCAAAGGGAAAGAAAGTTTTAAAGTGAGAATATAATTTTCCTCATGGGCATTATCTACCTTAGAAAAACTACTACAGAACATGCCTGTGACTATAGACTTGTAGTTCAGGCCACCGAAGATTAGAGATGGGACTTGGGCACTCCCTTGACTTGCATCCTCTGGTCTGCTTTAACACAAACCGGGAGGAAAAGAAAGCTTGGCATCAGAAGCAATGGGTGACAGGCCTATTAATGGCTGATCTGTACAGTGACCTGCCCTCAAGAGACCCAACAGGCCAGTCCACTGCAGTGGCTTTCAATGTGGTAAGCCTGGGCTTCAGCAGAAGTCAGCTTGTGAAGAGCCCTGGCAGCTCTGCCAAGAGTTGGATCACTGAAAATGGACCTGCACTGGAGTCAAAGGATGCCCAGGTTAGAGCCACAGATCTTACTGGCTCTAAGCTGAAAAGCCCTTCACTCAGCCCAACTTCCAAAGTGACCACTGCAGCTGAGGGGATGGTCAAGTAGGGTCAACAACATTGCAGGCAGAACTGTAAATTTCTTGTTAGAGATGCCACCTGCCTTGACCTGGCCAGCTCTCCTCCCAGGCCAGCCAAGTAATGAAAGTCAACAGAGTGCCTTCCCCTAGGAGGTTCACACCTCCCTTAGGATATACCCCATGTGAAGAGATAGATAGGTCTGGACCTCTTAACTTACAAGGCCTAAAGCCCAACAGATTATTATCAAGCCCCTTCTATCAGGTTCTATTTGCCTCTCAATCAGAAAACTTAATTGTAGCTTAGACAGCACCTTTCTTAGCTCCCCTAATAATGACTCTGTCCTTTGTTCTAGGCCCTGTCTAGCATACTTGGGCCTCATTCCTTTGTAATCATAACCTCTACTCTACCACCAATAGCTCTACTCCCAACCTGTGTGTACTGATGGTCCTCTTCCCCACTTAATGCTGTATAATTGCTCAAACCTGGTAAATGCCACTCTTAGGATCATTGGTTACTATCCTCACCCTGTCTTTTATGACCTTGTCTAAATATGATCAGAGTCGGCAAACTTGGAAGGCTTCCATAGCCTTGGCAACTCATGACGACAGCCTAGGGTGGTTCCTGGCACCATAAACTAGAGTGTCAATTTGTTGGGTCAACAACAGGAGTCACTGTGCACTTGCTCCTCATGTGGGATCTCTGTCCTTAATGTGTGTACATTGTGATTTAATGCTATAACTAGTACTCAAACAGTATGTTTCACTTTGTGTTTCTATGTGGGTGCAAACTGTTGAAATCTTTATACTAAATTGATCTTCTGTATATAAAGAGAATTGAAAATGAATCTTGATGCAAATGGAAGGGGATAGGGAGTGGGAGAGGGGAGGGCTGTGGGTGGGAGGGAACTTGTGGGAAGGGGAAGCCATTGTAATCCATAAGCTGTACACTGGAAATTTATATTCATTAAATAAAATTAAAAAAAAAAAGAAATGTGCCAGGGGATTCCAATACAATCCCATCAAGGTGGCATGTACCAATGCCATCTCACTAGTCCAAATGATCAATTTCAGTTAACAATGGATCACAATGATAGGTCTATGAGTCAAAGGGATCACACAAACAAGACTAGTGTCTGCTAATACTAACTGATAGAATCAAAAAGGGAGAGAATGATCCATCATGGGAAGTTTGATACACAGCAGACTCATAGAATGGCAGATGTCCTAAATAGCACTCTGGCCTCAGAATCAGCCCTTAAGGCATTCGGATCTGGCTGAAGAGCCCATGAGAGTATTTCAGGCATGGAAAACCAAGACACTTTGGCAAAAAAAAAAAAAGAAGAAGAAGAAGAAGACCTAAATGAAAGATCTCTGTGAGTGAGATACCAGTAGAAAGAATGGGGCCATCAAAGAAGGAGGTACCTTTCTCTGAAGGGAGGAGAGAACTTCCACTTTGACTATGACCCTGTCTGAATAAGATCAAAGTCGGCGAACTCAAAAGGCTTCCATAGCCCTGGCAACTCATGACTAGAGCCTAGGGAGATTACTGAAGCCATAAACAAGAGTGTCAAATTGTTAAATCAACAACAGGAATCACTGTGTACTTACTTCTCATGTGGGATCCGTCCTTAATGTGTTGTCCAATGTGAAGTAATGCTATAACTAGTACTGAAACAGTATTTTACACTTCGTGTTTCTGTGTGGGTGCAAACTGATGAAATCTTTACTTAATATATACTAAATCGATCTTCTGTATATAAAGAGAATTGAAAATGAATCTTGATGTGAATGGAATGGGAGAGGGAGTGGGAGATGGGGGGGTGTGAATGGGAGTGAAATTATGGTGGGGGGAAGCCATTGTAATCCATAAACTGTACTTTGGAAATTTATATTTACTAAATAAAAAAAGAAAGAGAAAACTTAAAAAAAAGAGAGAGAGATTAGAATATTCTTTTTAAAATTTAACAACAGGTGCTGGTGTTGTGGCATATCAAGTTGAGCCTCCACCTGCAATGTGGGCATCCCCTTTGGGTGGTGGTTCAAGTCCACACTGCTTCACTTCCAAACCAGCTCTCTGCTAATGCTCTTGTGAAAGCAGCAGAAGATGGCCCAAGTGCTTGGGCTCCTACATCCATGTTGGAGACACAGAAGAATTTCCAGGCTCCTGGCTTTGGCCTGGCTCAG
This sequence comes from Lepus europaeus, assembly GCF_033115175.1. Classification (NCBI taxonomy): domain Eukaryota; kingdom Metazoa; phylum Chordata; class Mammalia; order Lagomorpha; family Leporidae; genus Lepus; species Lepus europaeus. Next base: position 99,203,815 of record NC_084827.1, on the reverse strand, counting down.
CCTTGGCTATTGGGCCATTTGGGGAATGAACAAGCAGATGGAAGATTGCTCTTTCACTATATCTTCTCCTCTCTCTGTAGCTCTACCTTTCAAATAAATCAATCTTAAAAAATTTAACAACAAAGTCTATGCTTAAGCCAAATAACACCAGCTCCTGCTCTTGTCTCAAGTAGTACCTAAACATCCTGCACTGTGCAGTTCTCATCCAGAGTATTTCTTAGAACCTAGATGGTCTCCAAACTCACTGTAACACTGCATTTCACAGTAATAATGATACGTATGCCCATCAATTCCCACTAGCCCTATGCATATACCTTTCAAAACACAGCTGCTGTGGAACTGCTGTCTTTTGGAGATATCCTTAGGGCACCAACATTTTATTAGACACTGAGCTCCCTTTCATTGATCTGCTAGATGTTGATATTGTAATACTACAACACCAATTTTTCAGATTTCTATTATTTTCAGTAATAACAAAAATGATCATCTCTTAAAGCCCATAATATGCTTTATTTTATGCCCCAGAGCAAAGTTACAGTCACTTCAAGTGCCACAGTTTCCTGGTTTTGCTCTTAAGAATAGCTTAGATGCCATTCATTGAGGTTGAGTATGGAGCAGAGATTGAATAAAATGGACTAACAGGAAAAATTGAAGTCACCAAATCTTTTCATATAGGTCACTGTATAGATATCTATCTCTGCCTAAGGGTCTTTAACACTTATTGCTCTATGGACTCAAAAAACTGTAACCAAATATGGATGGTTTAAAATAGACGTATATGTGTCTACTGAATTGATTTCATCCTCTGCTTCCACTCATCCTCAGCGGAGACATTTACTTTCCCATAGACTAGATAACATAAGGTGGGAATTTGTACTTTCATGGTAGGTAGATGAAAAGGATGTCCTGAAATTATTTCCACATTTCCCCCAGGAATCAGGTAATAGTTGTTATCTCTTGTCACAGGTGGAACCACCACTGACATACAGCCATTCTTTCTTAATGGCAGATCAATCAGATTCAGCAGAGTTATAGAAAATATATTGTCAAAGTCGAAATTATCCTTGCAGGCTTGGAAAATTTTATAGGAATGAAGAGAAATTTTAGCATCTTTCTCTTGAAAAACATTCCTTGCTTGTGTCTTGGGCATATTGATGACTACCTAATAGTTACAAAGTGATATATTTCCTTTACTACACTGAGGAGCCAATGAGGTAATCAATAGAAGATAGAGGATGGCAAAAGAACATATTGGTGGCCTTCTTTGATGGAATGGGCCCATTCAAGGGTAAATAGACAATGTTGTAAAGTACTAAAAACTACCATCCATATGGAGAATTAATAGAGATTTTCCTGTGAGATAAGAATGTTGGGCTGGCACTGTGCCATAGTAGGTAAAGCTGCTGCCTACAGTGCTGGCATCCCATATGGGCACCAGTTCAAATCTCGGCAGCTCCACTTCCAATCCAGCTCTCTGCTATGGCTTGGGGAAACAGTAGAAGATGGCCCAAGTCCTTGAACCCCTGAATCCATGTGGGAAGAGCCAGAGAAAGTTCCTGGCTCCTGGCTTCGAATCGGTGCAGCTCTGGCCATTGTGGCCAATTAAAGAGTGAACCAATGGATGGAAGACTTCCCCCTCTCTGCCTCTCCTTCTCTCTCAGTGTAACATTGACTTTCAAATAAATAAATAAATCTTTAAAAAAAGAATGTTGAGAGCATCTGAGTAACTTCCTTTATTTCTGGTAAGGATTATTTATTTGAAAGGCAGAGCATCAGAGAAGGTGGGGCAGGGAGAGAGTGAGAAATGTTCCAGCTGCTGATTCACTCCCCAAATGACCACAACAGCCAAGTCTGGATCAGGGAGAATGTAGGAAACAGGAACACCGTCTGGGTCTTCCCCATGGGAGGCAGGGCCCAAGCACTGGGCAATCTGCTGCCTTCCAAGGTGCAGTAGCACAGATGTGTTTGGGAAGCAGAGCAGCTGGGGCTCAAACTGGCACTGTTCTATGGGTTGCCAGTGAGCCAGTGGACACTTATCTGATAGTACTGCAATGCAGGCCTGGTTATTTCTCTAATTTTACAGATGTAAAGTCAGAGTCCCACAAAGGAGAACTGTATGTTACATAATTAGTTACTAGCAGAATCAACATGAGAACTAAGATTTCATCACTCTTATATAATCCCTTTACTCCTGAGATCTGACACCAACTGAAATCATGCACAAAGTATCCATCTCTCTGAGCAATTATAATCTTATATTTTAATTGCCTAATATTAAGTTTGTCTTCCCAACTAAACTGTTGGTTCTCAGGGGGAGGGACTTAGTATCTCTTGGATATAGCTCAATGATTGATAAATATTCAGCATTCAATTAATGCTTATTATATGTGGAAATGAATGAATACACAAATGGAGTTCTGTGAAGTCAATTTGATAAAATTGCATTTTTTTGCCAAGTATTTTGAATTTTCTGACCTGCACTTTTATTCTTTTTGAAATCGAAAGCGGGACTGGCACTGTGGCACAGCAGGTTAACACCATGGCCTGAAGCGTCGACATCCCTTATGGGTGCCTGTTCAAGACCTGGCTCCTCCACTTCCGATCCAGCTCTCTACTATGGTCTGGTAAAGCAGTAGAAGATGACCTAAGTCCTTGGGCCCCTGCACCCTCTTGGGGGACCTGGAAGAAGCTGCTGGCTCCTGGCTTCGGATTGGCACAGCTCTGGCCATTGTGGCCATTTGGGGAGTGAACCATCGGATGGAGGACCTTTCTTTCTTTCTCTCTCTCTCTCTCTCTTTCTCTATCTGTCTGCCTCTTCTCTCTCTGTGTAACTCTGAATTTCAAATAAATAAATACATCTTTAAAAAAAAAGAAATGGAAAGCAACCAAAAAGTAATAATAAATATAGCCAGCCCTGTAGAGCATATTGATAGGTTTCTGTGATGCTTCTTTGTGTCTGTGAAGGATTTATAGCAAAGCCTAATGTTTTAATCTTTTGATGTCCTCAGTCAGTTTTTAAAATCTCATTTTGAATGTAATAATGACTCACTTAACAATCTATAAAGGCCTACTTTGAGAGTCTAAGGTTCTAGAATAACTTCAAGGAAGTACTGATGCTAATTCTCTCAGGAAAGGTACTAATTCTGACACAAATCACCATCTTTTATTTCCCCTCAAAAAGAAAGGTTGCACCATGGTGAAGGGTAAATGTTCTTTTCCATTTTGAGCCAAATAAAAGCCAAGACCTCTCGAAGGTGGATTATACAGCCCTCTCGGAGTCGCCTGGGGTATGCCACGGAGAGGCTTGTTGCTCGGGAATGCGAGTTCAGTCAGAAGCGTTCTGGGCTTTCAGGAGTCCAGGAGTTTGCTCAGGCTGTGTCCTCTCCTTTCTTTATGCTTATCACCGTCACATGCACTGAGAGAGATGCTCTCCTTTTTGGCAAAGCTTTTTGCTTATTGCTGCCCTTTCCTAAATTGGGAGATCTGCACAAAGATATGTCCATGTACAGCTGCTTGGTTTTATAAAATATTTTATGATTGTTTAGGAAGACAAAAAAGGTTTAATTCAGACATTTAGTAGTGCAATATAAACATGTGTAACATTAATGTATTTACTAGATAAGAATTCCAACAGGAGTTGCAAGTGGCACCTTGGTTACCACCCCTATCATTTTAAAACTGTGGTAGGATTTCGTCTAAGCAATATTAACTACACTATGATTAGAGAGGGATGTATTCCTTTCCTTATAGAAACACCTGTCAATAAAGTACTTCCTTTAAGAAACACTTATTATGAAAAACAACTACTACAGGATCCTGTGATCCTGCAGAAAATTGACTTGAAGATTTTAAACCATTCTTCAAGACATGTGCATTGATACTTACGTGATTCCATAAAAGATGATAGGTGAGATGATGAATGCACTAATTATCAAGATAATACCACCTTGTATACATATATTAAAACATCACACTGTATCCCATAAATGCATATATAAAATTATTATTTTTCAATCAAAATAATATTGATAAATATTATAAATAGAAGTCTTTAGCTTACTATATATTCATATATGCATTCTATTGTATAAATATTCTTGGTATATATTTTCTTACTATATAAAAAACATACTATAAGTATATATATTTACTATTTATACACGCATGTATAAGACCATCCATGCATACATGTATATATATATATATATCCTATCCTATACCAATATATGACATATACATATATGTATACTTATATATATGTATATACACTATTTATACACATCCATGTATTATATTAGTGTTTCTGATCATATGTGTGTATGATACATGTGTAGTGAGAGCAAAGATACATACACATATATGCTTGTGTATATGTGTCTGTGTGCAAAAAAAATACTTAGAGTAGGAAGACAAAGACTTGACAAAATGTGGCAACAATAAACTATCCTATCCTTAGGAATTTTCCTTAGGTTCCACTTGGGCCTTCATCTGCCTGTACCTCTTTGTTAAACATCAACTTAGACACTGTCTTCTTAGGTAGCATGCCTGTTTACGATCCTTTCATAATGTTCACTAGAAGGATCAGAATGAAACCTCTTATGTTTGAAAATCTATATAAATCATCTAAAATAAAACAAGTATAGGAGCTATGATGAGTAGAAGTAAGAATAAAAGAAACACTGATTCTATGACTTTGACCTCTCCAACTCCAAAGTGTGGCCCAGGATCTATCTCTTCCACAGCATGTTAAACATCTGCTTTTAATGATTAGATAATTCTACATTCTCTTTAGAGTTTATAGAATGGGGATGATCTGATCTTTGCTGAAGTCTAAGTGTATGTGTGTAATTGTAGCAAGGAAAATAACAAACAGATAAAATTCTACCTGGCTAGTTTTGAGCAATCAAGTGAAAAGGGAAAATATATGTCAGGCAGTTGAGGCATTTTGACTTGGGTGCAAAATATATGTTAGTTAATAACAAGGAGGGAAAAATGAAAACTGTTTTTCTGATCCTTGGACTATCTGTTTGCTTCGCTGAGAAGCAATTTTTACTGCATATGAATCATAAAGAGAGCGTAAAGTTTCCAGTCAGTTTCACTACAGGACAAGAAAGCCAGTAACAAAGTGTGGGGATGTTGATGAGTTATTTAAAGAATATTTATACCTTAGGATTGCTATATCATCAATAATAGAATAAGCTGACATTAAATGACAAAATAAAGCTGTTAGACATGCATTGTACACAGGCAATGAAACCATGCACAGTGTTTCGGATCATACATAATTTATAAAAGAAAATTCCGGCACTATATAAAACAGTATTTTTTCCAAAACCATGATAGATAATATTTTTCAACAAAATATATGAAATAATGAAATATCATTTAATAAATCCTGTTATGAAGAGCTCATAAACACCATTAATCATTAATTGTAGTGTCCAGCTATGAAAATCTCTGTGGGAAGTCAGTGACAGTCATTCTGAGTCTCCATGGACTCAGGCTCAATTCTGTTTGGGATACTCATTGGGCAAACACATCCTCAAGACTGGAGAAGGGTGAATTGTATTGAGGCATCTATTCTTTAAAAATATGTAGTTAAAGATGAAGGCATTTAAATTCCATCAACTAAATAACAAAATTTTATTTAATTTTTTAAAATGTGTTCAAAAAAGTTATTGAGGGGAAGAGAGAGACGTTCCATCTGCTGGTTCACTCTACAGATGATCACAATGGCCAATGCTGGCCAAGCAGAAGCCAGTGACCAAGAGCTTCTTTTGTGTCTCCCATGTGAGTGCAGGGGCCCAAGCATTTGGACCATCTTTTGCTGCTTTCCCAGGAGCATTGTTAGGGAGCTGGATCAGAAATAAAGCAGCTGGGACATGAACCAGTTCATTGGGGATGCTGGCTTTGCAGATGGTGGCTTTATCTGCTACAGCACAACACCAGCCCCAACAACAAGTTTTTAATGAGTAAAGGCATCTGGTTCACATAGGCTATGGTAAACTCTCAATTTCTATATAGGATTCAACATCCTGGATCAAGTCCTCATCCCAAGCATACTGCTGTTAGGTCAAAAACTCAAAGCCATGCTTCAAGTTTATCTTGGGCCTAAAGCAACTCCAGAAAATTACAGCGTATTCAGAGATTCCAATTCTTTACCTTTTCCTGCTTGCTAAAATTGATGCAACTGGAGACAATTATGCTTAGCAAAATAAGCCAGTCCCAAAAAGACAAATTTCATGTTTTCTCTGTTATGTGGTCCTTAATATGGAATTAAAAAAACTGTATAAGAATTAAACTGAAATCTTATGATTTGATTATTGTTTATAGCCCTTGTCCTTCTGTGGAACAGTGGTCCTTCTACTTTTTACTTGTTGAACATGATGGTTAGTGGTGGACTAAGCCTGTGAATATAAAGTGAATTGAAAGTATGTTATTGCAAAAATTAAAGGAAAAAAGAAAGGAAGGAAGGAGGAGGGATTGATGGAGAGAGAGAGAGGGAAGGAGGAAAGTGTGGCTATCTTTTGAGAACTCTACTTAGGAAACAGAAGAAACCTGTTCTCCTTATATTAATAAAAATTTTTAAAAAGAAAAGTTTAAAAAAGACTTTGAGAAAGACAAACTTTCACACTTATCTTAGTTAATTGTGTGGGAGTTCTTCTCTTGATCTGTGGTTCATCTTGTTTGGTTAGTTCCTGAAAACATTGTGTAAAGGCACAGAGAGGGCTTCACTGGGGCACCAAGACTCTTTCATAGGACCTGGCTTATGAACTTTGTTGACGTTTTGAACCAGATAGCAAAGAACCAGAGAGAGCTTGTCAGCCTTTCCTCTGTCATCTACTACTTGTATAGCAGGCACAGTTAATAATAATTTAAATGCTTTAGTTGTCAGTCATTGCTCTTTCTTTGTAAATGTTACCCATTTCATAAATAAATCAAAACCTGCAGACCTTGGGTTTTCAGAAACTTGAATGCTTTTGTTAAAATTGTATGAAGCAAATTCACAAACACATGATTTATATTATCTCAGTGCACCACTGGAGATGATAGAATATACTATTTAAATTAACTTCTCTCCCAACAAATGAAATCAATTCTCTTCTTAGGTTACTTTTCAGCTGCCTTTTGTCTTGTTGCAGAATCTTTTCTATTTCTCTCACTCATTCATCTATTGTGCCCTTTCCTTGATCTGATAGCATTAAACATATAATTAAGTCATAAAGGAGGGAACTGATGAGTATAGCAGATGGTAATTGCTTCCTACATTTGAATGAAATGATATGCATTGCTACAATTTACAGCTCTCGCCTCATATTTTATTCAGGAACCTTTTATCTCTTTTCCTGCAGAATTATTCTGCAATAAATTTAGACATCTTATCAATAGCTTGGTGATAGTAGCAGAAACAGAGAAAAACTGAACTTTGTGCATCTTAATGTTTAAAATAATTTTCCACAATAATTGAATTATCTGGCAGTGAACATTCACATAGAGAACCTGAATATTATCTTCTTTTTCTTCGGGTCAAGCCTGCGATTAAAAGAAGAAAAAGACCCTTTAGATTGACAAATAATTGACTGAAAAAGTTTGAAACAAAACAAGAAGCTTTGGGTTCTGCTTTTCTGATTTTTGAAAAGGAAAGGGGGTCTTCACTTCTTTACATGCCTTTCCAAGTACACAACAAAAAGAGATTGAAGATGAAATTGTCTTAGCAAAATTACCCAGAGATGTCTGAGTAATTAACACCTAGCCTTTCAAAAATTACGAGGAAATCCGGGAAGCTCTAGTCTTGCTCCATTTCTTTCCTTGGAATTATGTCCCATGGGGTCTATATTACTTACTAAATGTTGAACATGTGGAAACTGCTCCTGAAAGTCATTGCCTTGTCTCCCAGGACCTGAGGGTAATTTGCTACACTGCAGGGTCAGTGCAGTAAAAACAATAAAAGCCTTCCCTGGCATGGTTACATTATTGAGACCATTGTTAAAGAATGTGATTTTGAATGACTCCAGATCTATAGGAGACAAGCAGTCCCTCTTAACAGTGCATGTACTATTTTCTCTTATAACTGAATTATCTGTCTCTGTGGGAGAGTTGTTACAGGGTTTGTAGATTTACATATGCTCAAATACATATAAAGCGCATGCATGTACAGACAGCCTTACAGCAAGTACTTTGCAGCTGTGAATTTGTTGACTTTTATTTGTCATTTCATGCATTTTTATACATATACTCAATATATCAATTCCATTCATTATTATATGTTCTTACCTGTTTAGCTGTCAATGGAGCCCTTATGAGAGAGAAAACATGAAATCTTATCGTCTATGCAACATGGCAGCTGTTGGTCTTAAGGGCAGGCAGGATTCAAGCAGAACTGTGAAGCATCCTATTTTTTTCCTGGCTTCTACTCCCTTTCTGGTTCATCCACCTTTCGCTAACACAGAAGACCTACTACATGGGACAACATATCTTTTATTACATTAGCAACAAGCTATCTTTGAATAACATATTAGGAGATAACTCCTTCTTCTCTTTGAGTTACACTGTCAAACATGTTTTTAAACCTGCCTAATAATGAAATCATTTTTTGCTTCAGCTTTAGTACTGCTTTATATATTTGTTCATTAATTTTGCCAAGACAAATGTATTGAACATTGAAGGTTGCTGCAACTAGATATCACTGGCCTCACAGAGTTTGTAACCTTGAGTTGAACTTTCCCAGTGGACAGCAGGTGCTTCATATGTGAGGGCGTGACACTTCTGGAAGTGTTTGGTACAGGTGGAACCAAGGCTGAAAATACAGGAAATAAGCAAATGATTAAGTTAGAGAAATAGGCAGTGGGTGTGAACTCAGTGAGATATTTTGGAGGTAAAATATTTTTAGGCCAAAATTCTAGAAACCATTCATAGTATCTGCTCTGTTTGCAATGACAGGATAAGAACCTGAAAAAATTGTTGACATCTACATTAAGGTTCAAGAAGTATATCAGAAAAGTTTCTTTTACATATATCAACACTGTATTTACATTAACTTTGTAAAGGCAATTTTCCCATTCACATTTAGGAGCATTAAAAGCTGAGGTCAAATGTCTTACTCAGGTTCATGCAGACAAGAAGTAACAAAGCAAGTCCTAGGATTCAAACATTGGTTATCTTATGTCACAATCAATGTTATTTCTTATATTACCCCTTGCAGCCTCTAGGTATCTACAGGCTACCGTCTCAGAAAAATTGAGCTAGGACCAGTATTTGGTGAGTCTGAGTTAAAATCTGCTTAATTAATGCAGTAAAAGAGATTTGGTTTGTGTATACTTTCAAATTTCAATTGTCTTAGAGCTTGCATCATGAGTGGCAGAAAACTTACACATTTCAAGTACAATCTGACTATTCTTTGCTAGTAGCATGATTCCATTGGTAATAGATGGAAGACTTCATAGTATCATAGGAAATGAATAAATTTGAAATTTGGCTCAATTGATACATCCCCTCTTATTAAGTACCCCCACAAAATATTACTATTTCTACTTATATTGAATCTCTGTATTTTTTATTATTTATTTAATTTTTTTAATTTATTTGACAGGAAGAGTTATAGACAGTGAGAGAGAGAGACAAAGGTCTTCCTTCCATTGGTTCACTTCCCAAATGGCTACCAGGGCCGGCGCTTCGCCGATCCAAAGCCAGGAGCCAGGTGCTTCCTCCTGGTATCCCATGCAGGTGCAGGGGCCCAAGCACTTAGGCCATCCTTCACTGCCCTCCTGAGTCACAGCAAAGAGCTGGACTGGAAGAGGAGCAACCGGGACTAGAACCTGGCACCCATATGGGATTCCAATGCCACAAGGCGGAGGATTCACCAAGTGAGCCACAGTGCCGGCCCCTGTATTTTTTTTTTTTTTTATCATATTGAACATTTCATTTGCGGGGCATAATGCCATTTTTCCATAGTAAATAAAATGGTTATTAGAGACCACTTTAAAGTATTAATCCCTTTTCTTTAGGTTAGAGTTATCTGAAAAGAATAAACACCAATTAACAATGAAAGATGAGAACAGAAAAACTCAATTTCCTTAAAAAAGTTAAATTGTTGAAGTTTTCACATCAAAATCACTTTAAGATACCAGTGTAAAGGTAAAATACTGACAGAGAATGTTAATCCTTCCTCTTTAAATAATTCCTAAATAAATTTGGTAGAGAAAACATAGCCACACATTTTATTCTGGTATTTTAAGAATTTAACTTTTCAAAATTAATTAAATGCTTCTGTTCTCAGAAATATTAAATAAAGTATTGTGAATTTGTTATCATATCAATGTATGGTGCTAAATATTGGGTAGTAATATAAATGGTAATGTAAGATAAATTATTTTAATTTTTGAGACAATATCCAAAAGAAAAAAAATAAAATTGTATTTTTAAAAGAGCTCTTCAATTTTTGAAAGAGCAAGACTATTGCATTGCGAATGAAATGAAAAAGTGAATCCATTTAAACCTTCTGGCTTGATTTCCAATTGCATGTAGAAGTCTGGAATCAGAGGGAGAAGTCTGGGTGGGAGACAGGGATTTGGGTGTTAGTGTGTAGAGCGTAGTCTGTAAATGGTGATTGGAACTATGAATGTGAGTGGAATGTGAGTGAGATTGTTCACAGAGCATTTGTAAAATGAGAAGTAAACCAAATTCAGAACTCTGAAAAACAATAACTTTTAAAGGGAGGAGAAGAGACAGGGATGAGAGATGTGAGATGGCTGGACACCTAGATGAAGATTCTGGAAGGGATAGCCATGTGAACCCAGAGATGGAGAGCACCAAGAAATAATGCTATCAGGAAGTGTTGTTGCTGAATAGCAGCTAATTGCATGTGACAGTGCATAAGTCATCAGTTACCTTCAGACAAGAGGCTAGGTTTGCCTGAGAAGAGAGAGAGAGAGAGAGTGAGAGAGAGAGAGAGAGGGAGGGAGGGAGTTTGCCCTTACTTTAGCAGCCAGCTTTGTATTCATTACCATACAGATCTTTATAAGCATCAGGTGTTATAATAAATATTTAACATTTGCATGGAAAACAATATCCAATTATACTGTACATTAAAGACGTCTCTCACATGATCGCCTATCAAACTATGGCATAGACAATTCAGTTAAACATTTTTTTTTTTTTAACTTTGGCTGATTTCGCCTAAGTGTTTATCAGATATTATAGTTTCTTTTCTTAAGTAATTTTAGTACTATTTAATTATGGAGTTCTGGAGCCACTAGCATTTGGTAATCAATATTCAATAATCAACAATTCATACTGTAGACCAAATGTGCACCTACTCTTGTGTCCTTACTTTCTGGACCCTATGGGAGTCCATATATTGTCACCCAATTGCTTGATGTAAACACTGCAGGCCTGACTGGCTCAAGTGTGTTCATCCTACAAAGTTTTTTATTATTAATTTTTAACAGGGTAAACACATATATACAATATTTCTCTCCATTTTTTTTTCTTTTTGTCTTGGCTACATTCACATCATTCATCTTTTCTTATTAATTCCAAGGATTTTCTTATTCCTGTCAAGTTTCTGGCTCCTTCCTTTTGCTTTTCTCCTATCCCTCCTTCCTTTTCAAGCTCTTTCATTTCCTATTGGTTCCCTTTGTCATCCCCCTGCCCTCCCAAATTACCCCAATAGTAATTGTTTGGTATAAATGTCCAAAAGAAGTAGAAAGTTCTAAATTTAGAAATTTGCCAATCACAATAGCAAGCAAGTCATATCAACTTCCAGAACTATTACAGGCCTCAGAAATTCCCTTTAGGAACCCTGTTAGTTTAAATATCTATCTTTTACTTAATAGATGTATTGGTCATTAAAAGTCAGCATTAAAAATAAATTACACTCATATTTATTATTTTTCCTTTTGGGTTACTTATGTTGCAATACTATTTCCAAGTGTTTTTATAGTGAATATATAATATTTGAGCTGCACTTGAGCTAAAGAAGCATTTGAAGATTGCTTTAAAAATGAACTAAGCCATTTATAACACCATTTCTAAGTAAAATATGTACTGAGTTCCTAACAACTGATTAGCAAATTAAATTTTGGAAGACAACCTGTTTGTTAGAAGGAACTGCCTGTAATTAGGAAAGTAAATCTGTTAGGAAAAAATCAAATAGGTGAGCCAAGAATAGGTGAGCAGAAGCTTGTATTGTGATAAGAAGCTGGTGTATATTTGTATATCACATTACTATTTCAAAGTGCATTCATACACACACTCTTATCTGAGTATCAACAGAAACTTGTAAACTAAACATGGTGGAATTTTTATTGTCTAAAAAGGGGAAAGCGAGTGGAATGATTTTTTAAAAAAACTCCTAAATTCAGCCAATGTAAGACTGGATAGGACCAGGTCTTCTTCAAACTAAGTTTTTTTCTCAAAATAGCTGTTTTCCATACTGTAGTGTCTTTATGATTTTAATTGGAAACCAACAGGCTCTGCTACTGCTGCTTAAGAAAATGCCCGACCCACACTGTACTAAATGAACATGGCCAGCAGGGTTTTCCAGAACGGACGTTGGAAGGCAGGCTGAGATACTCCTCCTTGGAATTAATTATGTGGAAGAAAAACCTCTCTCCCTTGCACAATCATACTTCTGAAACAGAAACGTGATGAGTACATATTGATCACCTACTATGAGCTGAATGCGTTGCTAGATTTCATTTTCTTTAATGCTATAGAAAAATACAAAGTACTGTTATTATCTCCATGTTACTGGTGAAGAAACAAAACCTCAGGAAAGTTATCTAATTTGCTCATGGCTACAGATTTTGTGGAGAGCAGTGCAGTGATTTGACTAACTCTATAGCCTGTGAGTGTCTTGGTATGACCTGCTGCTCATATTCATTGAACTTCTTCACCCTCCATCTGGGAATGCATTATTATACTCTGAAAATTTTAAAACAATGTGTACAATCACTTTCCAACCTATCTAGGTAGGCAGAGGCTGCTGCGCTGTACAGCTTCAGGGTGGCAGGATGAGGGGACATCTACTCCAGTGTCCACATGGATCATGTCTCCTGGCATTGAGCTGTGTGCAGCTTGCACAAAGGATTTAGAAAGATTCTCTACACCATGAATTTGTTATACATATTGGATGATGTTGAATTAATATTTTGCATAATCTTGTATATAAAATTTGAATGACTTTAACATTTTAATTTTTTAGACAAGTATCATGTTTTATTTGATACACAAAAATGAGAATCATGTTTAGTTACAATATACAAAGAAAACATAGCCAACTTGTAGAAGACAAAGAGTTGTTATTTTAGAATATTTCATTTTGTCCTTGTATTATCATTTGGGGATATGGTAATCATAGCATTATCTTTTTCTAGATGCTATTCTCCACACCCACCATGCAATGCCAGGGAGAATCCCACCATGTTTCCTTTTTTCTTTTCCCTTATGGATTCTAAATTCTTAGTTACATTATGAGAAGCCAGTTCTCAAATATCTATGGGTCCCTTTCTTATCCTAGAGCAATATTCGAGGTAGGGTAGCAGGGTAAGGGTGAAAACACATTCTTTTGTCCCAGTGTGATCTGGGGCTTCCCCATTTTATATCCCACAACTCAGAATCATCTCCAATTGAATGTCATAGGTATCTGTTCAGATTAGGGAGACACCTGACTCCAGTTACAGCAAGAGAAGATTTGTGACGAACAAGATTTAAATAGGTTAATATAGATCAAACAGGATTTGGCTAAGTGGAAAGAAGAGACGTTTGTGGCATAGAATGATCAAATCACAAGTTCAAAGGAAGGATTTTGCACAATGTACACATAACATAAGAAATCTTCTGTTTGTTGTGAATAGGTGTTTCATATGAGATAAAAGTAGAGTTTAGGTCAGGATTCAGCCTGCCTTCTAGGTTGGGTTACTATAAATAATAACAAAAACAAAAAATATATTAAGTGTTTACTATGTGCTAGAAGCTCTTTCAAACATTCTACTTATTTCAAAAACATTTGAATTTCATTATGGAATGTATTGGTTAGAGATTATTATTATTCTCATTTTATAGAAGGCATTCAAATATGAACAACATCAGCTAGCTTCTTAGTAAGTAACAAGGCCAGGGTTTTAGTAATGTGGAGCTATACAAAGATTTGAAAGAGTGTCTCTGGGCCGGTGCTGTGGCACAACGGGTTAATGCCCTGGGCTGAAGAGCTGGCATCCCATATGGGTGCCAGTTCGAGTCTCGGCAGCTCCTCTTCTGATCCAGCTCTCTGCTATGGCCTGGGAAAGCAGTAGAAGATGGCCCAAGTCCTTGGGCCCCTGAACCCATGTGGGAGACCTGGAAGAAGCTCCTGGCTCCTGGCTTCAGATTGGCACAGCTCCGGCCATTGCGGCCATCTGGGAAGTGAACCATCAAATAGAAGACCACTCTCTCTCTCTCTCTCTGCCTCTCCTCTCTCTGTGTAACTCTTTCGAATAAATAAATATTAAAAAAGCATATCTCTTAAGCAATTTAAATCGGGCTTCTGAAATATTCATCTGGTAGAGATCATCATATGGGTTCGCATGAAAGGAAAGGCAGAGAGGCTACCAGGGAGGCAAATCTCTGGAGCCAAGAAATGAATGAGGGAAAAGAGGACTGTGCTTGAATGTAAAGTGACAACGAGAGAGGACTCAGCCATGAAACCGAGGATTCTACTGAGAGAACTGCAGAAGAATTTTGAAAAAATGGAGGATTGCAGGGGCAGAAGCTTTGAAGGCAGGAGTGCTATCAATGATACTGATAACCACTGTGGTATCGTATATGATATTATGAATGAATGAGAGAAATCAAAGGACGATATCCAAATAATGATGAACAGCTTGTGCTGTTCAGTGACAAAATCTGACCATTTCAATGAGTAATTGTGAGTACTTGGCTTAAGGGGCCACAAGCACTTTCTTTCATGTAATGTGTAATATGTATGTGTGGTGTGGGGGTGTGTGTGTGTTGTGTGGGCGCACCTCTTACCTTTGTCTCAAAATTTTCTTTATCTACAATGCTCCTTTGCAAAGTTATGGCCCTGATGCCAATGTTTATCTCACATCGTGTGACTGTGCAATAGCATTCGTCAGAATATATTGTAATGCTTTTTAAGTTGCTTGAATATTCATTAAACTCTAAGCTCCTCACAAACAGGGATTGTGTCTCAGTCACCTACACTTCTAGTACACAGCTGAACAATAGGAAATGCATAGTAAGCGCATATTTAATGGTGATTTTGAGATTCTTTTTACAATATAGGTAAAAGGATGTCCAAAGAATTCTATTTTATAACTTGATAAATTGGGATTCAATTCCTTGTAGCTACAAATTGTATCACAAAAATGAAATGACCCAATAAGAGATGAATAAATTATTATTATGGTGAACCTTGATTTGGGATTATTCCTCAAGCAGATCTGTGTTTTGTTAAGTAAACTGACTTTTTAGACAGTGAAAGTATTTTTTTTGTCTCCTAGAGTATAGTTAAGTATTAACCTTGAGACAGTCTTTATTTGATATGGTACTTAAAGGTCTATACAGATGCTACTCAATTTACAATTGGGTTTCATTCCAACAAACCCCTTAAAATTTAAATTTTGTAAGTACAAATGTATGTTAATATATCTAACTGACTTAATAGCATAGTGTAACAAAACAGTACACTGTAAGAATGCCAGTGTTTATCCTTATGATTGGGTGGCCGTCTGGAAGTTGCAGCTGGTTTCTACTTCTCAACACCAAGAGACTATATCATATTGTATCATTAACCTAGGAAAAGGTAAAAATTCCACTAATTGAAGTACAGTTTCTACTGAATGTGTATCACTTTCCCACCATCATAAAGTTGAAAAAAATCTAAGTCAAATCACTATTGAGAATCATCTGTATGTACGTATGTTTGTGTGTGTGTTATGTACGTTGAGGTACATGAAATTTTTAAAGCAGCGCCTCGCATAGACTAAATAGTACATAAAGTTCAAGGAAAGAATAAAAAGTGTAGATCAAATTAGATTCCTGAAGGCTTCATGCATTGTAATATTTTTGCTGAACAAATAAGTCTGAAAAAAAAATCAGTGATTTAAAAAAGTCTGTTTCTTGGACAAAATGGGTTCCATCTGGATGTTCCTAGTTGGTCACTGGTTTTGCATATGGTCTTTCTGGAACAGAGGATTCCTTTATACAAGGCATCCTGTTCATCTATATTCAGCTTGTTTATGGTAATCAAAAGAGGATTGGGAGAAGAGGGTGAATAAGACACACTTACTTTTTTCCCTTTATTCCTCAAATGGCAAGAATTACTAAAATCAAATTTCATTGGTGAGAACCTGCTCCATGACCATATCAACTGGAAGGGAGGATGGGGATTCTAGTGTAGCAGAGTGCATGGTGTGGTTGGACGGGGGAGAAGGAGAATAAATGTATTTGGTGAAGAACTGGTCAGTCCCTGCCTGTTCTGTTCCTGCTTTCAGAAAGCACTTTTTCTCCCTGCAAGGAGACAAATCAAAATTTCATCGTATAAATGATAATAATTTACACTCTAGAACTTCTGGTTAACATGCAATCCTTTCTTTCACTCTCAAATCCAGATATGGCTCTTTACGTTCTGAGGATCTGAAGAGAAGTTACTCCAGCTGCCTCCCACCATCACCTCTGCCATTCAGCATACAGCAGAGGGGTAACTGCAATGAAAGCTCCTATTTAGAAAAGTCAACAAGGAGAAGCTGATAGCATTCAATAAGATTGTCCAGCTGAGCATCTTTGCCCTGTCAGTAAGGAAATCCCTTCACAGTCCCTAGTCAAACCCTCTTCCAGATTCTGTCTCCTTATTTGTTGTTATGCTTGGCTCCTGATGCCCTCAACCTTTGGGTGCTTCTATCATATTCTCTTTGGCCACATGTAAGACAGTGTCAGATGTTATACACTCTTAGGATGTTAGACAGTATGCCCTGATGCCTGATTCTTTGAGTTTCAAACAGTTGATTTTTGTTGTAGTTCAATTATTTTATTTACTTATTTGAAAATGAGTGTCCCACATGTATTTACTACTTTTTAAAGCTGTTTTATCTCATTTAGTTCTACTTTGCAGTAGTAAGACTCAAAGCTTCTTCTTTCTTTACTGCTTTATTTCTTTGTTTTTACATCTTTATGACTCTTTCTCTCTTAATGACTTGTGTGGGGAGATTGTATGGTTAACCTTTGTTGCAGGCTGAAACACATTAATCAACCAAAAAGACTTCCTAGTCCATAATGCTAAAATATTTGCTCAATCTATGTGTCTTTCTATTTGGAAGTCTAGGAATACACATCATTTTAAAACAGGTAAGTCTCTTGACTCTATTTTCTTTCATTCCTACCTAAAGTCAGCCACTTCTTGCCTGAACTCCTCTGCTTATACTACCTTGCTCAAAACAACCTGTATTTCTAGTATCCTGTAACATTTAGCATTTTCCAATAACTACCCTAACACTATTTTCTTGAGAGGTACATAATTTGTCTTCTAGATAATCAGTTTCACCAATTATGACCCAAAAGATAATGTGGGTTTCCAGTTTTTCAGCCAGCTGTATCCATGTCCTTGACTTCTCAGTTCTGATTTTAAAGACAATTATACACATTTTATATTTGTTGTTACAAGTGAAGCCTACTCCTGGTAATATTTTCTATTGGTTTTAAAAAGGAAAAGGAAAGAGGAAAGTAGATATTGAGAGATCTTCCATCCATGGGTCACTCCTCAAATGCCTCCAACAGCTGGACATGGATCAAGTTGAAGTCAGGAGCTGGAACTGCATCTGGGTCTACTTTGTAGGTGGCAGGGATCCAAGTATTTGCATCTTTGATATCTTTCCATGGTATGCATTAGCAAGAAACTGGATCAGAAGGGGAGCTGGGACTTGAACTGAGGTATTCCAAGGCTGATATGGGTGTCCCAAATTGTGGCTTAATCAGCATGCCACAACATCTGCCCCAGAATCTCTGTTTCAATGTTTCAATTGAGGTGGTTAATTATTACTTTGATATAAAAAAGTCAGTGATGTAAATGTTTATTTCTTACTGTTCTGTTTATCAGAGGATCCACTTATTCCTATAGGAATGATCCACTTCATCAATGGATTTCATAGATAATATTTCCCTTATCTGAGATTACTTGAAACTGTCTTCCAGAGAAATTATATCCTTCACATGGGACTTTCATGTCCCATAGAATTCTTAGACATTGGGACCCAGAGGATTGGGTAAAGGAGCAACTGGCAAGTCTCTGGCAGGTCTTAGCATCTTTAGCTGTAGCTCTCTAAAACTGGACATAAAGTTCCTATACTTTCCCACTGCCTTTCCATACTTGTTCCAACATTTTAAAGTGGATTAATTTTGATGCATTTCTTTACTTTTTTTTCTCCACAGAATGACATCTTGACAAAAGAAGATAAAGGAATCTAAGAGATGAAGGGGAAGAAAGGAAGTAATGTATAAGAGCGTGGCTCACTTACCCAGCTTCTTATACAGGCCATAGTCTGCTTTCCCACAGGATTCATCTTTTAAGCCCCCATGCTAGTCGTAGTGATTGGCACAGAATATGTGCTTACTGCATTTTCTTGGAGGTATGGTGTTGAGCAGACTCTGAAATTAGATGGTTATTGTTCAGATCCTATTCTGTCAGTGGCTACGAACCTTGGAAGTCATTTCATCTTTCTGTGCCTCAACACCATCATCTGAATAATTAGGAGAATAAGAATGTATAAATCATAGGTCTGTTGCATGAGGCTTAACAGAGAGAATGAGTGTAATAGGCTTAGAATAATGCACGGGTACAGGATACTGTCAATAAATATTAGTCACAATACTGAGATGCAGAATAGCTTAATGGTTGAAAGTAGGCCCGGAAGTTAGCCCTGGAAGCCACGCTAACCAGGATTTAATCCCTGTTTACTATTCCTCCTAGGTTTTCCAAAGTGACCTTAATTCCCTTATGTAAACATTGTAAACATTCATCAGTCATTACTGAATGACTACATGAATGAACTAGTTCAAAAGCAGACATTATTCCAAGATAAGTAGTTAAAGAATTGTTAATTTCTACAGCTGATTTTGGATCCTGGCCTTATGTTTCACAATGATATCTTCCATTAGATATATCTACTTTGTTAACTAAAAAACAGATCTACGTCTCTCTTTTTTTTTTTTTTTTGCATTACTGTCCTCCCCACCATCAGATGTCAGATGTAATTCAAATGATGAGAAATCTGTGACAGAGGATCCCAGATCAATACATTTTGTAATTAAAGTGCAGCAAACATTTCTCCAATTAGCCAACTTACACAAGTAGAAGAATTTGGGAATGAGATGGATTGATACCATCTGTTGAGAGTGAAGAGTTAGATTTAAGAGTTTTTGCTGTTTCACCTCTCACATTACTAGGGAAAAATAATAAAGTGAAATAATATCCTAGGAAACTTCCTGGCAGTTTCTCATATGAAAGACTTTCAGCGACCCAGAGATGTTTACAGTACTGTTTCATAGTTTCTGACAGTATAAAGCTCACTTAAAGGAGAAAAAAAGACACCACCACCCACATTTTGTCTGGAGTTAATATGTATTTTTCCACTTGTCAGAGTGTGGGAGGCTCTGTGTTTATGTAATTACAGCTTTCAAAAATCATTTAAATAGACATGAGCAAAGAAGTGAAATTGCATGTGGAATATCCGGGTGACATTGAATCTGTCGGGTCTATGGATTTTTCTTATAAAAACAGATGTTTTTGAACTCTCACTTGGCTGGAACTCTGAAGGAGCTTCATAAACAGTTTTTCCATGTTGCTGACAATCCTGACAATGGTCCTGATGAATATCTTTACTAAACATGATCCTTAAACACTTGAATCCACTCTATCAAAGAGATTTAGAGAAGAGCAGAGAGTGGAGGCATTCCCTGAAGCCTTAGGCTTGCTACCTAGAAGGAGATCAGGAGAGTGAAGGCAAACCCTGCCAAAACTTCATGTACATTTCCTTCTTTACTGAGTGGCTTCTCTTTGTGTCAGAGAAAGAATTGAAGAATTAGAGATGAGTGTGAGTGAGGAAAGGGAAATTAGGAAGAAATTGGGCTTGTGTTTGTGAGGGGTAAACGTTCACCTTGACTTCTGTCACTGTTTTTGAACAGGTGAAGAATAATTATAACTACCTTCACCGATATGATTTCTGTTTTCATCTCGGGTTCCACATTGCAAAATTTATTTAAATGTATTTTGTATTACTAAATAGCTTTACTTAGATTAAGACAATTAGATTTATTTCAAAGGCAGAGCATCAAGGAGAGAAAATGAGAGAGAGAGAGAGCTCTTCTATCTGTTGTTTGACTCCCCAAATGGCCAGAAGGGTCAGAGCTGGGTTGGTCAAAGCCAGGAGCCGAAAACTCCATACCAGTCTCTCACATGGGTGCAGGGGCCCAAGCACTTGGGCCATCATTTGCTGCCTTCCCAGGTACATTAGCAGGAAGCCAGATTGTAAGCAGAGCAGATGCTACACCCTGCCAGTATAGATACTGAGGGCAGTAATGATGGCTCAAGTAATTGGGTTCCTGCAATATAAATGAGGGATCTAGATGAATTTCTGGCTCCTTGTTGTGGCATTTGGAGAATAAACCAGTTGATCAGAGCTTTCTGTTAATCTGTCTCTTTTGCCTCTCAAATAATAAAGGAATAAAAACAAACATTTTTAAAAATAAATTGCACCTTTTGAAAATGTTCAAGTTGGGGCCAGTGCTACCCTATTGCTGATAGAGCTGCCCCTTGCAGTCTGGCATCTCTGGTGGTTTGGTCCTGGCTGCTCCACATTCAACCCAGCTCTCTGCTGTTGCCTGGAAGGGCAGTGGAGGATGTTCCAGGTCCTTGGAGCACTAAACCCCCATGGGAGGCCCAGGGGAGGCTCCTGGCTCCTGGCTCCTGGCTTCAGAACGGCCCAGCTCTGGCTCTTGCAACCATTCGGGGAGTGAACCAGCAGATGGAGGACCTCTCTCTCTCTCTGCCTCTGCTTCTCTGTGGCTCTGCCTTTCAAATAATAAATAAATCTTAAAACAATGTTCAAGTCGATATAAGATATATGGATTTGATATAGATATGCTCATCAATATATCCACAAAGCCATAACTGAAATCAAGAAACAAACATCCATCACCTTGCTCCTTTTAATCTCTGTCCCACCTGGACTTGCCAGTCTGTCTCATCCCTCCCCACTCAGTTCTACCCTGTCTGTTGGTTTCCTACAGTCTTGGTTACTGCTCTGCATAGATTTCTTTGTTCTTTCTTGAATTTTGCAAAAATGGAATCACACAGAAGTATTCTCTGTAAGAATTCCTTCACTCAGCATAATTATTTCCAACATCATCCATCTTGTTTTGTGTAGAATTTTAATTTCTATTTCCCTAATGATTAATAAAGTTGAATATTTCTTCATGTGCTTATCTACCAATCATAAATCTGTTCAAATCTTTTGGCCTTTTAATTGAGTTTTTTGTTTTCTTAATACTGAGGTTTTTTTCCTATTTTAAATATATTACTTTACTTGAAAAAAATTACCTTTAATGGCAGATGTCCTAAACAACACTCTGGCCTCAGAATCAGCCCTTAAGGCATTCAGATCTGGCTGAAGAGCCCAAGTATGGAAAGCCAAGACACTCTGGAAAAAAAAAAAAAGACCTAAATGAAAGATCTCTGCGAATGAGATCCCAGTGGAAAGAACCGGCCATCAAAGAAGGAGGTACCTTTCTCTGAAGGGAGGAGAGAACTTCCACTTTGACTATGACCTTGTCTAAATAAGATCAGAGTTGGTGAACTCAAAAGGCTTCCATAGCCTTGGCAACTCATGACAAGAGCCTAGGGTGATTACTGACACCATATACAAGAGTGTCAATTTGTTAGTCAACAACAGGAGTCACTGTGCACTTACTCCCCATGTAGGATCTCTGTCTATAATGTGTTGTACTATGTGAGTTAATGGTATAACTAGTACCCAAACAGTACTTTATACTTTTTGGTTCACAGTTCCATGAATGCTATTAAATGCATAGTTTTGCAAGAATGTCATCACCCCAAAAAACTCTACCTATTTTTTAGACATAATAAACCCCATCTCCATCTTTATTTTTTTTCTTCACTATAACTTTGTCTTCCCAAAGCTGTTGCATACATTGGATCACATACTATGTAACATTTTGAAACTGGCTTCTCTTATTCAGAATAATGTTTTTGAGATTTATTTCTACTATCTATGTTTTTTTCATTGCCAGAAAGCATTTTATTACATGAATGTTTATCCACTAATTGATATTTGAGTTGTTTGCAATCTCTGATGACTATAAAGATGAAAGATATTTTAATTGTTTGCAATTCCTGAGGACTATAAATACCTTTAAGTACAGGCTTTTGAGAGAAGATAAACTTTCATTAAAACACACTTAAAGAACTTGCCACACTCTTCCAGAGTGGCTGTATCACTTTGCATCCAACAACATATGAAAAATTTAGTTGCTCCTAATGACCACTTACAATGAGATACAATTATATACATGTTAGGATGGCTAAAATGAAAACATCTGATCTTATCAAATGTTGCTGTAAAAGAGACTTGGAAGAAGAGGAATTCTCAATGTTATAATGAGAATCTAATATGGTACAACCACTTTGGAAAACAGTTTGGTAGTGTCTCTCAAAGTTAAACATGTATCTGCCATGTGATCCAGTCATACTATCCTTAGTTACTATCAAAGCAGTGAAAGCATACATCCATTAAAAAAAACTTATATCCAAATATCATAGCAATATGTCAGTCATCCTAAAGATATGCAGTAGTATTTTTAAATTGTTTTAAGTTTACATTTCCCTTTGCTAATGATGTTACATTGACAGGATTTCCTTCTTTAAAGACTATTCAGTTGTACATATAAACCATGCTTTATCTATCACTGGCCTACTGCTAGACATTTAGGTTGCTTCCATTTGTTGATAGTGAGGTAATAATGTTCTCTGCTATTATTGTATTGGTATCTATTTATCCCTTCAGTTATCTTAATATTTATTTTATGTATTTAGCTCATCCAATGCTGGGTGCACATATATTACAATTATTATGTCTTCGTGAATAAATGATACCTTTATCATTTATAACATCTGTCTTTGTCTCTTGTGATAGTATTTCACTTAATGTCTATTTGGTATGATGTAAATATAACAACCCCTACACTATTTTGGTTAGTGTTTCCACGGAATATCTTTTCTATCCCTTCACTTTTAGTTTTTCTGTGTTCTTAAAACTGGAGTGAGTCTTCAACAGGAAGCATAAAGTTGGATCCTATTTTTGTTCTATTCAACCACTGTGTATCTTTCAGTTAGAAATCTTAATCTATGGACACTTAAAGTAATTACCAGTAGATGAGGATTTACTGCTGCAATTTTGCTAATTCTTTTCTGACTTTTCTATAGTTCCATTATTCCTTACTTCCATTCTTACTGTTTTCCTTTACAATCTTTATTTTTTTATTTGACTTTTCTTTCTTTGTCTTTTATGAATCTGTTACAGCTTTTTTTATTAATAATATCATGAAGCTGACATAAAAACATCACACAGTTATGACAGTTTATTTTAAGGTGATAGCAGCTTAAGTTCAACAGTATACAAAAACTATTCTTTACTTTTCTTGTCCCCAAATTTATATTATTGGCATCACAATTTTAATGCATGCCTATAAATACATTACTATAGTTGTACTTTCAATAATTTTGTCTTTTAACTATTATAGTACAGTAATTTATTCACACTATTATAGTATTATAATATTGTGAATTTTACTACTGACCTAGCTTTCCCAGTGAGTTTTTTTTTTAAGATTTATTTTATTTATTTGAAAGACAGAGTTACAGAGAGAAGTAGAGACAGAGAGAAAGGTCTTCCATCCTCTGGTTCACTCCCCAGATGACTGCAACGTCCAGAGCTGTACCGATCTGAAGCCAGGAGCCAGGAGCTTGTCCTAGGTCTCCCACATGGGTGCAGGAGCCCAAGGACTTGGGCCATCTTCTACTGCTTTCCCAGGCCATAGCAGAGAGCTGGATTGGAAGAGGAGCAGCTGGGACTCGAACTGGAGCTCATATGGGATGTCAGCGCTTCAGGCCAGGGCTTTAACCCATTGCTCCACAGCAACAGCCCCTCCCAGTAAGTTTTATACTTTCATATGGCTAGTTACCATTCTTCCATTTCTATTTGAAGAACTTTCCTTAGAACTTGTAAGTTGGCCTAATGGTGATGAACTTCCTCAGATTTTCTTTGGGAAAGTTGTCTTTTCTTCACTTCTGGAAGATGGCTTTGCTAGGTAGAATAGTCTTGTTGATATTTTTTTCTTTCTGTGATAATTTCGTCCATTCTCTCATGGCCTACAAAGTTGTAGGCTAAGAAATCTATATGTGTTACTGAGGTTTCTTTTCGTGTGATGATTTGTTTTCCTCATACTTTTTTCTAGATTTTTCTTTGGTTTTTGATAAATTTATTATAGTATCTCAATGAAAACTTTGTGTTTAGCCAGACTGATTCTTTGGAGGATTTGTGGATCTGCAAGTTTATTTTCCTCACCAGATTTCATCACTATTTTTTAAAAATAATTTTTCTTCTTCTGCTTTGCTGCTTCTGAGATTTCCCAAATGCTTATATTGATCTACCTATTGATGCCCAGTAAATCCTGTGGTTTATTACATGCTTTTTCATAGCTTTTTTCTTTTTGTTTTTCTGATTGCTTAATTTCAATGACCCTGCTCTGGAGTTCACTGTATTTCTTCTTCTAGAACAAGTCTTTAAACTTTTTAGTTCAGGCATTGCTCCTATTTGGCTCTTTTTTTATGGTTTCTATTTATTTGATAAACTTCTAATTTTTTCATGGGCTACTTTCCTGATTTTTAAAAGTTCTCTAAATGCCTTCTCTTGTAGTTCAGTGAGCTTTTAAAAAATGATCATTTTTCAGGTTTTGTGGACAATTCAAACTCAGTTTTGGTTTTTTTGTTGTTATTGTTGTTTTTGTGGACAAGCATTGGGATTTTATTTTGGTCTGTCAGTGGTGTCATGTTTCCAAGATTCTTCATGTTACATGTAACTTTGCATTATTATCTTCATACTTTAAGAAGGTGTCACTTAGCTGAAATATTTACTGGTTAACTTCAAGTGAAAAAGACTTACACCAATGAGCCTGGCTAGAGAATCTTTTGGGTTTCCCAGATCTTTTAAATGGATGTATCTGTTCCAATCTACTTGTTCTGCCTTCTTATCAATGAAGTTTTATAGTTATGTGCCCTCTTTTAATTCCCTAAAGGAAAGTCTAATACTGAGAGTCTACTATTTATTAACCCCTGAGAAGTGTCGCTAAATGTTCAATGTTGAGTATTGTCTGCTAATAACAATAGAATCAAGATGACTGATAAGATTTTTTTCGCATTTGGGGTATTTGTGCTGGATATGATGGCTTCTGTGTGCTGTGCAGGGTATTGTGCCAAGGGAAGTATGAGAAACTGACAATGGGAAGGAGAATGAGGTATGTGGGGTGGAAGACACATGCATTGCCTGCTTGGTGGATTGTGCCAGCAACTTCTTCTGTGAGATTCACAGTTATACCTTTTGGTGAAGTCTATGAGCTCATTAGCAAGATCTATGAATGGCTTCTGGGAAAAGAAAAGGAGAAATTAACTGCCCAGCCATTTTGAACGTTTTAATTTACTGTAGAATAAGGGAAAAGGACAGAAAAGATATTTTCTTTACTCTAGGGACTTTTAATTTCCTATAAATGGCTTCCAACACATATACTGTTGTTGCAGATAATAAAAGGTCTTACATATTTTGTATATAAATTATATCTTTTAGAAAAAATGGATTTTCAGTCAACAATAAGGACTTAAATGTGCATAGGAAGCTTCATGGGTCACATTTGTTATAAATTGGAAAGAAATATTCACATTCAGGCCAGAGTAAAAACACTTGCTTCTCCCACTCTTTAAGTAGGTGTCAAAGCAATAAAGTAGCTGCAGTGTCCACTTATACACTGGAGAATAAAATCAAAGTCAGATTCTAGTCAGTTTTTCCTGTAGAAGTAACCAGCACATGGTGGTGACTAAGCCTTAATTGGGAACAAGTTTGGGGGAAGATTGTCATCTCTATAAGCACATTTTGAAAATCTTGGCACAATGACAGCAGTGGAAAGCTTAGCAGAAATTTCTTACATAAAGAATGATTCTCCTCTATAAGATTGAAGAAAAAAACAAAACCTTAAACATGATGGAGCTAGGATGCTGAACTTAAACAACTGTAGACATAGGCAGAATTACTGTTTGTCTTCCTAGTATGATAATTGAATGACTATGAGAGGAGTTCTTGGGAAACTCACTTCTTTCTGAGTATAAGATTTTCCTCTGAAAATGAGAGCACGTGTGTAGGTGATCAATTAAATCACTCCAAACAATTAACAATAAATATTCTGAAAACTAATGGTGAAACAAAATTAAAAGGAAAATCCTGACCCTCCATTTTCTGTACAGTGGAGCAGGTTATCATTCCACTGAAAATAACTAAAATCTAAAGCATATATTAAACAATGATTTCAAGACATTTGTTATTAGGCAATGTGCAGACTGACCTGGGTGAGGGAAAGAAATGAAGCTAGTTATGCCATTTTCTTATTTAATTCTGACAGTTTCCGTGGTAGTGCACAAAGGAGAACCCAGACAGAAGTCAAGAGACAGAATTGGGAATCCAGACAAACCAAGGCTGCTGGCTACCATAAGGCAGAGTACTAGAGAAAACAGATGTACCAAGAGAAACCTCTATATATCTTCATAGGAGTCCTCCTAAATTTTCAACAGAGTTTTGATTAGTAAACCTATATGAGGAAATTACCCAAGAATAGGGAAAGAATGATTGGAATAGCTAGAAGAAATAGTGCTCACATGGAGCTATAAGCATTGTCTATCCATTGGAAAACCCTCTAACAGGGCACTAGGTAGAGTACAAATATGAGCCTCTTATGGTATGGGGAATAATAAACCAGATGTATGCCACTCAGGTAATACCAAGCATATTTTTCAAAAAAAGACACGAAAAAATCAGTCTACACCTAACTAATTAATTGCACTCCTGATCAAGAGTACTTACAGGAAAATAAAAATGCTGTATACAAAAAAAGCATAAAATTCACAAATTTAAACATCTAATTAAAATTTACTATGCTTGCCGAGAAACAGGAAAATATGACTTATAGTGGGAAAAATAAGTAAAAATAAAAATATATCCATTATTGACATAAATGTTAGAATGAGCTGAAAAGTCCAGTAAAATTGCCATTAGAGCTATATTTCGTACAGTTAAAATCCAGAGAAAATATTGAGCATGTTTACTAAAAATATAGAATTTACATAGGAATGCCCAAATTGAACTACAGTGATAAAAGCCAATTAGACATTGCAAGATAAAAGATTAGTGAATTTGAAGATGTTATCATTAAGAATATCTAAAATGAAGCACATGATAGGGTGG
This sequence comes from Lepus europaeus, assembly GCF_033115175.1. Taxonomy (NCBI): domain Eukaryota; kingdom Metazoa; phylum Chordata; class Mammalia; order Lagomorpha; family Leporidae; genus Lepus; species Lepus europaeus. The sequence continues at coordinate 99,176,243 of NC_084827.1, read as the reverse complement.
CAGGTGGGGAAAGGCACAAAAAATGAATAGAAGGCTAGTGAGCTGTGAATTTTGGGCCAACTTCAAAAAGTCAAATGTGATTGGAACGAACAAAAAGTTGTAATAGGACATGATAGAAATTACTGGAAAAATAGGCCAGCACCGCGGCTAACTAGGCTAATCATTCGCCTGTGGTGCCAGCACCCTGGGTTCTAGTCCCGGTCAGGGCACCAGATTCTGTCCCAGTTGCTCCTCTTCCAGTCCAGCTCTCTGCTGTGGCCTGGGGAAGGCAGTGGAGGGTGGCCCAAGTGTTTGGGTCCCTGCACCCACAGGGGAGACCAGGAGGAAGCACCTGGCTCCTGGCTTCGGATCGGCACAATGCAAGGGCCGTAGCGGCCATTTGGGGGGTGAACCAATGGAAGGAAGACCTTTCTCTCTGTCTCTCTCTCTCTCACTGTTCTCACTGTCTAATTCTGCCTGTCAAAAAAAAAAAAAAAAAAAAAGAAGCTATTGAAAAAATAATGTCTATTTTTTCTAACTGTAGTAAAAAAAATTAACTCAGAGATCCAAAAAGCTGAACAAAGTTTCTTATTTAAAAACATGAGGAAAGCTACAGCAAGACAAATCATTATAATGTTAATAACGAGAAAACAATAAGAACAACCATAGAAAAAAATGAACAAGAAGAGAAAAATGTTTCTTGTTGGAATATTGCATCTAGGAACACCTCTAAATTGTTAGAATTATATACCCACTGATATATCTTTCAAAATGACAAACAAAGTAAAGGAAATTTCAAACACACAAAAAATAATTCTTCATCAGAAATCTTCCTCTAAAACTATGTAAAAGAGGTAATTACTTTAAAAGGAAAATTATATAACTTGAAAATACAACTCTACACAAAGAAATAAAGTTTATGAGGAATAGAAACTACATGATAAAATAATTAAGAATGTTTTATTATTTAAATGTTTTAAAAGAATACTTATACAAAGTAAGTTTGATGTGCAGTATATAACACATTTAGGATTAAAACATATAGCCATGAAGGACACAGTGAAGAAATGGAAGTCTATTTTTTAAATTTCTTACCCATAAAGTATGATGTGTCTTGAAGGTTTAATGCACTAATCTAAAATTCTATGCTATAAACCCTATAGCAATCACTAAAACAACAAAACATAGAGCTGTCACCAATAAGCCCCCAAGAAGAGAAAATGGAATTATAAAATATAGTTTCTTAATCCAGGAGAGTAAAAAAAAAAAAAAGAAAAAAGAAAATATGGGACAAAAGAATGCATGTTTCTAAGAGGGCAGTTTGACTCTACTACGTGAACAATCACATTGAAAAAGTGGTCTAAGCACTCCAGTCACAAGGCAGATTGTTACCCTTGATCCAGAAATAAGACTCTACGCCCCCTTCAAGAACACATTTTGAATCATAAAGATAAAATTAGCTAAAGTTGAAAGGATAGGAAAAAATGCAATAGCACTAGTCAATTAAAACTGGAATGACATGGTAGAATTTAAACAAAATAATATTACTAGGGATTTATAAAACATTTCTTAATGATAAATGGCAAACTCAGCATGAGAACATAAGAATGTTTTGTCATATAACAGATTTGCAGAATGCTTGAAACAAAACTTGATAGTACTATATATGTCAACTTGATAGTACTATAAGAAACTGACATACCCACAATTATAGTACATAGTAAAAGACAGAAGTCAAAAGCCTATATCAATCAATTTGTCATAATAATTGTAGAATACTCCAAATAATGTTATAGGATTACTAACTCTTTTCAGTAGTATATGAAATACTAACTATAATATACTATATTATATCATAATTTATTTAAATTCAATGTTTAAAATTATTCAAGCCCTATAATGTTGTCTGATCACAATATAATTAAATTATAATTTAATAAATGTAAAATATCTGGAAATGTCCTAATGTGAACATTTGGAGACTAAATAACACACTTCTAAATGTCACATGGATTGGATTAAAAAAGAGAAATTAGAAATATTTTGAACTGAATGAGAATGGGAACAAAATTTGTTAATATTTGGGGGATGCTGGGAAGTAGTTCTTGGGCATTTGTAGCATTAATCACCTATATCAGGAAAAAAGTGAAGTTTCAAATCAGTAGCCTCAGGCTCAACTTAGAGCAAGAAGAGTAAATCAAATTCAAAGTGAGCAGAAAAAACAAAGCGTAGCAGAAATAAATTAAATAGAAAACTAAAAAGCAATAGAAAAAAAAATCAATGAAACCTAAAGGTGATTCTTTGAGAAAGTCAGTAAAATTGATCAACTTCTTTGAACGACAAATATCCAGTGGTAACTCAAGTAAAAATAGATTAACTGGACCGACCTGATATCAATTAAGGCAAATGTATTGCTGACTATGAATCCTCTTCCCTCCCTCCACCCCATCTTTGGGTATAGATGGCTTCACCAATGTGTGTGAACAAATGCTTAAGGATGATATAATAGTATACATACTCTCCCAGAAAACTGGAGAAAAGGAGATAACATTCTCTAACCCAGTCTATGCAGTCAGCATCATACAGGTGCCAAAACCAAACACGTACAAGGAAAGAAAGTGACACAGCAATTTTCCTCATGTGTGTAGATGACAATATTGTTAACAGAATTCAAATTAAACTTTAAATTTTACATTTAATCCAAAAATACATACAAAGTTCAACACTTCATACAAAGTAGCATATATATCAGAAATTCAAGGTTGGTTTAACATTTGCAAATCACTCAGGAGTGACATCAACTGGATGTTATAACAGGTTCCAGGCCTCATCTGTCCCTTAGAAACACTGACTTTGTCAACCACCCACAGATGAGAACACTATTGTGGGATTTCCAGAGTCCAACTGAGATGTTCCAGGATCCTGGTGAAGCAAAATATTTGGGCCATTGAAGAGGGTAGGAAGAGCAGTTTTTCTTAACCTGAACCATCCCTCCACTAAGAGGCACTGCTTAGTGAAGATGCTGCCCAGAAGGCCACCTCTGTCCATCCCACCCAGAACACTAAGGGGACCAGCATAACTGAATCAACTGGGCACAACCAGGAGCATGGATAATTGTGGGGAGCTCACAACAACTTAAAAATGACAATGTCCATGGTAGAATTTTAAATGACTTAAAATTATTTGAAATTATCCTATGAAAAATTCAGCAGTCATTGGAAACAACTCTGAAATGACCTTGATGTTTATATTAGTGAAGAAGGATTTTAAACTGAACGGTGCTCAAAGAGTAAAGGGATATATGCTCACAATGAAATGGAAAATAGGAAATCTTGGCTGACAGTGAAAAACTATATTTTAAAAAAATGTCCATATGGGGGCCTGCACTGTAGCGTAGCAGGTAAAGCCACAACCTGTAGTGCCAGCATCCCATATGGGTACCGGTTCTAGACCTGGCTGCTCCACTTCTGATCCAGCTCTCTGATGTGGCCTGGTAAAGCAGTAGAAGATGGCCCAAATCCTTGGGCTCCTGCACCCACGTGGGAGACCCGGAAGAGGCTCCTGGCTCCTGGCTTTGGATCGGCACAGCTCCAGCTGTTGTGGCCAAGCGGGTAGTGAACCAGTGGATGGAAGACCTGTCTCTTTTTGCCTCTCAGTCTCTCTCTATGTAAATCTTTTAAATAAATATGTAAATCTTTAGAAAAAAAGTCTACATGGAAATTCAATAACTGAAAACACACAAATGGACATGGAAAGAAAATAAGTGAGTGGGCTTTGTAAAAGTATAGAGATGATAGAGAAAATAAGGAAATTAAGAGAATTAATTGGTAAAAGACCTAATCTATAAAACATGCTAAAGAGAGTTTTTTTTTTTAAATATTTATGTATTTCTTTTGAAAGGGGTGAAGAGAGAGAGAGAGAGAATCTCCCATATGGTGATTTACTCTCCAAGAAATCTGCAACAGTTTGGTCTGTGGCAGTCCTAAGACAGAAGCCTGGTACTCAATCAAGGTCTCCCATGAGGGTGACAGGGACCGAGCTCCTGAGCCATCACCTACTGCCTTCCAGGCTGAGCATTAGAAGGAAGCTGGAATGAGGAGTGGAGCTGGAACTGAAACCCAGACTCACTGACTGGTTGCAGGCATGACAAGTGGCAGCTGGATCATTGTGAGGGACACTGACCCAAAGAGGGTCTTTTGCCTGAAGAGAATTTACATGATGTACAATTTTGTATGTTCCAGAAGGAATGAAGAACACCAGAAATGATAACATTTGGAAAATATCAAAACCATTTTTCTTTTTCTTAACTTCTTTAAAATACATAGAACTTTAAATGGAAAATTATAAAATTTCTGATAGGATTTATATGTGCAGATAAAATAATTACAAAATGAAGAAGGGACATGAATTATTGAATATGAAGTTCTTCAGGTTTTTCATATTTTACTTGAGGCAGTACAATACTAGATTTAAGTAGATTTCAAAAAGTTTGTGGAGAAAATGGAATTACAAAATCAGTATATTGTGCAGGAATTTTGAAATCCGTACAAAATCATTCCATCACACACATTTTCCATGAGCTTTTTGCAAACCTCTCATTATATAACACTACAGCAGATCCAAAAAATGTATAGTCTACCATATCTGGCATATATATTCACCTCCTGTAGTACAGTTGAGTTTTCTTGTATTGATTCTCACCATGATTTCAATAGCTTAGCCTCCATCTCCCAGGGTAAGGAAGAGTTGCCTGACTTGTTGGTAAGAGCTCAGGATATTAATTGCAACATATTCAATAATTGATAAAATCTTTTTATAAACTATTTATTTATTCTTAAAGTCAGAGTTACAGAAAGGAGGAGAGATCTTTCATGCAGTGGGCCAGGCTGAAGCCAGGAGCTTCATCCAGGTTTCCCATGTGAGTGGCAGAACCCCAAACATTTGGACCATCTTCTGCTGCTTTTCCCAGGCTGTTAGCAGGGAGCTGGATCAGAAATGGAGCAGCCAGGACACAAACCTGTGCCTCTAAGGGATTCTGACATTGCAGGTGGTTTCTAAGCCATTGCTCTTAAAAGTGATTCATGCCTTTGTGTGAATTTTTGTGTTCTACCCTAATGAATTTGCCTGGCACTAGGGTCCTTTTGTGACTAGCCAATCACCCTAGACTTAAGGAAGAAAAAACAGAAGGTTTACTCTAGTCTGCATGTCAAAGAGTCATGTTTTATAATTTGTTAACAATCAGCAGCCTCTTCATTAGCAATATCCGAAGCCTGCTGAACTCTAAAGTGACTTTTTTACTGTTTTGGCTATTATTATGACTTATGTAGAGTCCAACAATGTGTAAGAAAGACAGGACTTGTGCATTTTGGAACCCCTAGGATATTATCAGTATTACTGAACCAAACTCTCCATATTAACCCCCAGAACACCACAGAGTCTACCACATGGCAGCAGGAAATTAGTCCCACCACTTTACTTGCCAATCGAGAGGACTAAAATTAAAATTAAATGGCCAGGATGATATCTGTGCTCTCGGGTTGTTCACAGCTTTGGAAATAAACTAGATCTGTGGAACTGGGTTAGATGGCAATTGCTGAGCAACAGGTGAAAAGCAGGATGCTGTTTAATTGCCCAGAGAATGAATCTATCATTGACTCTGTGTCACGGAATTTATTATCAGAGAAAAATGAAATGAATAAAATGTGAGAAGGAAAAAATTTGCCATGTTCTTGGAAAGATATGTATACTTATTTGTAGCAAGAATTTGTTCTCCTAAAATGATAAAATAAGAATTTCAGTGTTCCTTTCACTTGTTGAAGTCATTCTTCTGTTTTCTCCTAAGAAAAGCAAAGATCTTGAGAGCTAAGATTTCTTGTTATTTTGAGACACAGAATGGTATCAAGGAAATGGCTTCTGAGACAAGCCTTTCTGGATGCAAACCTGATTTCCCTAATAATGAGATGTGTGACTCAAGCTAAGTTATGATGCCTTGTCTGATTATTGTGAAAATGGAAAGAAAGAAGCAGTAAATTTAAAACACTTAGGGGACGAGCATTGTGGTGCAGCAGTCAAGGTGCTGGCTGGGACAGCTGCATCTCATGTCAATCTGCCAGGATTGGAATCCCAGCTCCACTCTGGACTCCAGGTTCCTACCAATGCACACTGTTGAAGGGAGAGTAAAGACTCATGTAGTTGGGTCTCTGCCACCCATGTGGGAGGCCTCGACTGAGTCCCTAGCACTCAGCTTCAGCCTGGCACAGTCTCAGCCATTTTGGAGTTTGGAAGAGTAAACCAGTGGATGGGTGTTCTCTGTCTCTGCACCTCAGTCACTTTGACAAAATAAATTAGTGATTAAAAAAAGTAAAACTCCTTTTAAAAATAAAACAGAGTTTGTAATTACTATTATAAAAAATGGTCTAAATGTGATGACAAGTTGTATTACTCTAATTTCAACTTCAAAACAAAGTAATTCAAAATGATTTTAATTGTAATATTTATCGTATAGTTTTAGAAGTTAAATTTAAGGGAGAGAGTATATTTTACCTGAACAAAAGAGAATGGCTCCTTTCAACACTAGTATCTGATTCTGTGCTGTTGTGCAAAGGAAGCTTGGCTGAGACATTGATATATCATATACTCGTATTCTTTGGAATCTCTGCCAAAAACAATTAGCGATAAATCAGAGATGAATATAAGCCTCTTATCAACAATTAGATGGCATATTGTTGTTGATTAAGCACCATACAGTATGGTTCAAATAAATAGTTCATGACCCAAACTACAACTTTTGTGACTTTCGAATCCCTCACATTTCCTCTCAGTAGTGTGAATTATAAGGATGCTCACAGTGCTAACATTAGGAATATTTGTCTTTTGGGGGATAGGATGGTTTTTGTTGAGGATTCCCACCAATATAAACATAAACCAGAATCAAATGGTCATATTAAGTATATAGGGAGAAGAAGATTGAATAAATTGAGGAATACTTGTTTTTTTCCCACAACCAGTAATGTAGGACAAAAATCAACCCCAGCTAATTTGGACTTTCTTTCAATTGTATTGATTCTCCTATGAGGAGAAAATGAGAATTATGTTTGACTTTCTGAAATGTGTATTTTTTTAACATTATAGAAACCCTCAGTACTATTTGTCAATATTAATTTTAAAACACGCTTTTCCCATGGTACTATGTATAGTAGAATTTCTAAAATTAAACTGCACATCACATCAATTGCTTTTATTCTAATTAGAAGGAACCATCAAATTCTGTATCATTTATTATGTTATGGAAATTCATCCCAAAGTATTTCTTGACTGGTAATTGATTTCATGGAGTTAGTGTGAGGTTTACTACTAGTGTGAGGTTTACTTCTGAATGTGAATTCACTAGGGAATGGAAGGAGCAACAACATTGGATTTTTGACAGACAGTAAAACAGGACAGAGATGTGCTTTTTGTCTTAAAGATCTCTCACTCTCTCTAATCATTATATTTGTCCACCAGTAAAGAGGTTCTAAAATGGAAGTAGAGCAAAAAGACAACAATGGCTTCAGCTAATGAAAGACAAGTATGGTTCCTTTATAGTTGTAGTCACTTTTTATTTCACTGCGGAAGACTGTAGCTATTCCATTTTATGAGATTTACCATTCATTAATGGTTTTCTTATAAATTGACTTCTTTCCATTTTTAACTGTTACCTATTACTTGCTGTTTATCATATTTATATTTGGATTACTGTGATTAACAACTATTTAAGTTTATTGAAATCTTTTTTTATATGTTGGTATAATTGATATTTTCTCCTACTTCAATAAGTCATCACTTTTAATGCTTTCAGAAGTGGAACATCAGACAATAGTAGAATGGCACCTACGAAAATGTAATTGTATAGGCAGAAAAGCCACAGGCTTGTTGTGGTGACAAAGCATTTTAACTTCTTACTATTTATTTTCTGCTTAAGAATACAAGATAGACTTGTCAGTAATGATTTTCGGAGTAATTTTTAAAAGCCTGTGATTTCCTCTCTTACTGGTTTTAATAAAGAGTCACTACTCCCTAAGCTTGCTTGGAAAATTATTACCTATCAACAAGACAGAAGACAAACATATTTGATATTGACAGCAGTAGGAAGTAAGTCCCTAATGATGGGTATCAAGAGGTGAAATTTGCTTTTTAAGAAATACAGTAAATCCTAAATTAAATTCCTTTTGAAGATATAACTTGAGTTCTAGAGGTCTGTTACTATGCAGGAAATTGACTATATAGTCAAAATTCGAAGCAAAAGATTTGTTCTCATGACTAGTAAGATTATGAACTAGATAAGCAAATCCTCAATATTTGAACCAACCCTGTACTTTGTAAGTATTCACCGATAGAATTTTATTTAATGATGATATTTTAAATAAAATATAAATACAAATTTAAATAAAAACATAAATATTTCTTCAGTGAAAGATAGCAGGAAGGTAGATGAACTCTTTCTGTGAGCTGAATTGGGAATGAGATCATTGTCCTATTTCAAACAAATGCTTATGAACATGAGCATTTTGGTTTACTGTATATTTAGGATTTTGAGATCTGCTCTTGGATTTGTCAGATTTGTGTGATTATGACTATAGAAACTACTTACTATTTAGAGCTATTCTAGGTCTTGCTGGATTTTTTGTGGCTATGGCTATAGAATTTAATGTAAGTTCTGATTTTGGGGAAGTATATCGCCATGTAATAAGTATATTTTCTTGAACTTCAATGCATGTAAAGTAAATTTGACATTCAGTGGAGTAAGTCTTTTTTAACATTTTTAAGATTGATTAAAGGCAGAGTGATGGGGAAGAAAGAGAAAGAATCTCTCATCTGCTGATTCACGCCCCAAATGACTTCGACAGCCGGAGCTGGTTCAGGCCTGAAACCAGAAGCCTGAAACTCTGTCGAAGGTCTCTCACACGGGTGTCAGGGGCCCAAGTGCTTGACTGCTCAGTTGCTTTCCCGGGCACATAAGGATGAAGCTAGATGGGAGACAGAACAGCCAGGACTCCATTAGGCATTCCGACAGGAAATGCTGGTGTTGCAGGAGGTAGCTTAGCCTAACACACCACAACACGGCCCCTGGAATAAACCTTATCATATACTATGCCACTTTATAGTGGTGTCAAAGTAGAAATATAAGATAGAACTATGTGAGTAGAATGAACAAATAAAAGGCTGGCCTGCTTGCTGAATGAATGGATGGAAGTCATTGTCTTTATCATGCATGCTTTTTTAAGGCCTTGGCATCTATCTCATAAAACTATAACTTTCCTGAAGTCTATCTTTGGTGTAAAGATTGGTTACTTTACAGAAAGGCTGTGCTCCTATGAATTAGTTTGTTATGTAAGGTATATGTAACTTGAGTGAAATAATAAGACACATGTTATGCAAAATGCTAACAGAACTTACATGAGGAAAATTCAGGGATGGCAGATTCAGTGTGATAACAATGTGCTAGAAGGTGAGATGCTCCCTAGTGTAAGGAATACAGGAGAAGGAGAGGCTTGTGAGTCAGCCGTCATTAATGTTGTCTTCCCAACTGCCATGTGGCTTAGCTGTAGAGATACCATTTATTTCCAGTGTGTTACTAAATTGTTTGTTTTTTTTTTTTTCAGACATCAGTGCAGAGAGAAATCATATCAATGTCGACGTCACTTTTGGGAGAGATGGATGGGGAGAAATAAATCAGGTTTGAAAGCTATCGTCTAAATTTACAGCTGTATGTGGTCAAACAACTATTGACGCTTGAGAGTTTCCAATTGCTGGTAATAGACTGGAAAAAAAGATAATGTGTTTGATCGATCAGCATGAACAAATTTCATTTAGGGGATCAATAACAGTTTATACTTGACAAAGCTGAGGGACTACATTTATTTTTCCCTTTGATTGAATAAATGTTTTCAATGGGACTGCAAATGTAAAGCAATCCTAACCATTTCTTAACTTGAGGCACAGCTCCAGCTATAGTGTTATTGCAAGCAATGTGTATTTAAAACTAATATACAGAAAAGTGGATAGCCAGGGGCTGGATCAGTTGAATGAAACTAATGTACAGTTTATTAAAACACAGCACATGGTTAGAGTACGGTTTTATTTTCTTGGTGTCGAGCAGTGGCAAAAACAGGAGAGAGATATCACATTTCGTGGTGCTAAGCATTTTTGTGTTTTATTTTTCTCTTCTCTTTTTTAAATTAAGATTAAACCCTTCAATGGATGAAATAAATTTTTGAGAAGTACTAAGTAGCAAGAAGCAATCAAATACCTGTGACTGATAACCCTGGGTTGAGTCTTTTTATAGCATGCACAGCACTACCTTTCTTGGCAATTTGTATGCACATTTACCCACCTCTTTTGCCCCAAAGCCATCCTTCTATTAAACACATGCCTAGCTCAGTAAATGCTTGTTGAGTGAATAAATGGTTGAAACAGTGCCTAACGGTAGTGATTTCCTGCCAAGTGGTCTTACAGCTAGGTCTGGGTTCTGGGGTTTCTGTGTGCTCTGAAGAATGGAAGAACTCATTTTATGGATGGCAGAGTGGCATCACAGGTCAACTAAACCCAGCAAGAGATTTTCAAGGAAGGGGTGAGACTTGCTGCCTATTCTGTCTAAAAGGGATAGGTTATTTTGATAGTTTCAGGTACAAAAGGGAATTCTCTGACTATTTTTCTCTCACATCAATGTTAAGTGGTTTTCTTTTAAAACCTAAATTTCCAACTGACAAGCCAGGACTCACTTTTATTACCCTACAAGATTCTTTCCTCCAGAAATACTCATTTCCATCACCCTAGTTTTTCCCTTCTGTCATCAGAAAACATAGAGTCCAAGTCCACAGAGCTTCACCCATGCCTGAGTAACATACATCCTAAGTCCTTTCTAGAGACCTTGAGGGAGTCTCAGTGAATAGCTGAGATGACTCTATTGATAATCTGTGCTTCTTCTCACAGGAATGCTTGGCACAACTTAAAGGAATGCAGCAATAGGGACATTTTACTTAAATGCCTTCAATTCATGTTTTGCTTAGAAAAAGAGCAGTAAACTTGTCCCAAGAAAGAGTTTTCTTTCTCTGACCAATACCTAAAATTTCCTGCTGAAGGGGCTGAAGTTCCACCGGCCTGTAAATAAGTTCCTTACGATCCAGATGACAAGCACGCCTTGAAAAGTGGGGAGAGTGCCAGTAATACATGCAGCTTCCCGTTCCAGCTGCCTCCGCCAGCGCCACTTTCCCCAGCATGTGCCTCCGAGTGAGAGAGCCGAGATGGCGGGAAGCTGCTCGGGGATGAGCACTGTGCCAGGTCTATTTTAGGCATTGGTGCTTTAAATTGTTTAAAATGCATATTGTTTGTGTACATCTCACAAAGCAAAATGCCAGCTATGAATGCCCCAGGCAGCTTGTATGTCAAATGATGAAGTCTTCAAGGCCTGCAGCTGAGGGGTCATTATCAACGGTACTTCCAGGTCAGGGTGTACACAGCAGTGTTTGAGGCAATGGTTGACCTTTTGATGGCACTTCAGGGTAACACAGCTTCTTAGGGCATAAATAATCCTTTTTAAATTGTTTGTCTGAGTTCTGTGTGTTTAAGACTGCGAATGTATTATAGCATATGTGACTTACAGATACCCTTTTGGGCAGTTTCCATAGCATTTCTTTCTCTAACTTTTTAAACAAATCACTTAATGAATAAAGGAGATGATAGACTACATAATAGAGATTAGTCCGTGTAACCCTGTTCCTCAATAGTTTGGGGTGTTCACTTTCATTTGCACATTTTTATGGTAAAGTGTGAGATACTTGCGAAATGATGAAATAATTTTTGTGGTCTTCCTGATCTATTAGCTAAAACATAAAATGACTTGAGGATATTTTAACGATCTTCCATCTTGGCGTGGCTGTTTGGCCTCAATGACTGGGACACACTGCACATCGGAGTATCTGGGTTCAAGTCCTGGGCCAACTACCAACTCCAGCTTCCTGCTGATGTGCACCCTTGGAAGCAGCAGGTGATGGCACAAGCAGCTGGGTCTCTGTCACCCTCGTAGGCCACCGGGATTTGGTTCCTTGTTTCGGTTCCAGCCTGAAAAGTCTGTTGCAAACTTTTGGAGAGTGCAGTAGCAGATGGGAGTATACATATTCTCTGTCCATCTATCTGTCTGTTTCTCTAAAACAAATAAAAATTTTTAAAATTACAATTATTCATGTTCTACTTGTCTTTAAAACAAAGTGGGTTTTTCCTTTATTTTTTATGAGGGGATGAGTATCCACACAATGTATATTTTGAGCTGAATTGACATCTGATGTCACTATGCTCTCTTCACTTTTATGGTATTATGAAGCTTAATATGGAGTAAAATAAAAATGCTTAATATAATAACTAATATTCATGATTTCAATCAGCCTCATTCTTCTGCTATGTACTGAACTTTTACTATTCCAAACACACTGTGATAGAACTAAAACCTTCTGAGGTCTATAACTAGTAACTATAACCCTCTGAGGTTTGTAACTAGGGGAAAGGCAGAAAGGATTCTGGAAATGCAGTAGTGAGCAATAATCAATTACATTTTATGTATTTTGTTATTCAAACTTGTTGATCTCATCATGAGTGTATGAGCAACCATCTCTGTTTCAGCAAAAATTCACAATGGCCTTTCAAATGGCATTATGTTACTACATGATTGTGATAAAATATGGTTTGATATAACAATAATTATTGTCACCGTCAAGATGATACTAGCTATTAAACACTGATGATGAATTTGTAATGGCACAATACAATAAAGATTTGTATTTTGATCCCACAAAATCTCAAATAGGTTTTCTCAAGCAGTGAATGGCTGTCCTCTAAGTGGTGACTCAAGGAGCCAGACTCCTTTCATGTTGTAGATTTGCCTTCTTAGTTATGGAGCCTAAACGCATTGCCTTCGCTCTGTTGGGCTGGCAGAGAATGAAAGTTCATGGAAGACCTTGGACTGGAGATTCTGATGGGTCAGACACTTCCACTTAACAATGGTGACCTAGAGCTCAGTTTTGTGGACACACCAATTGCAAGGACAAAAGGGAAATATGGTCCATCTGGATTCGGTGGAGGAAGAAGCAGGTTGGGTGAAAAGGTAGCCAATTTCTGGCATGGTTGTGATGATTAAAAATGATATCAGATCTTTATATGTTCATTCCCCTGATCATAAACTCCATCCTTGATATGATAGTTTATATGGCAATATTCAGAGGAAATACATTCAATTCTTTCAAAGGAAAAGATTTTGAATAACTACACTTTGCACTTTCTGATGTATCCACTTTTGGAAGGAGTTATGGCAAAGGTCCCAGCCCCCTTAGAGAATTGCTGCTACAAGGAGAGAGACTATGGAGCAGAAGTCAGCTCTGTTGCATCCCTTATGTCTCTGGCTTGCATACAGCCCTGGTTTCTTTCCAAACCCAAAGAATGGTCATGCTTGAAAGCAAGGATCCTACCAAACACATTCTCATTGACTTGGTTACTGAGAAACCAGTCACTTAGGCAAAAGGTGGTAAGAACTTTGAAAATATCACTCTATTTTTATTAGCTGATCCTGTTTTTTCCCTTTCTTTAAATAGAACTTAATATAGTCAGTTTTTATCTAGTCAAATGGCAGTGGCATGAGTACATTTGAAATAACATATCCTGCTGAATTTTTAATATTTAGAGTCTTTTTGAGCCTTTCAAAGGTTTTATACTCATTTGAAATGTACTTGTGTTTCTGGGAATCACGATTACTATTATTAAGCCTGTTACATTTGCAACCCCACATCTCAATATTTCTCCAGTTACGAGTTTCTTGTCCTTTCTTTTCTTCTTCTTTGTGATGTTCCTAACCCCTGCCCCTTAGACTAATAAATTAAGTTCCCAGGATTTGGAGGTGTTGTCTGTTCCTGAGCTATAATGAATGCCTCCTCATTAATCAGAGAACAAAGTTCCTGAGGGATCTGTCCCCTGTTCTCCATAAACCAGGTGTCACAATGCCATACCAGAGGGTTGCATTTTGCTTTCAGTCTCTATTTCGTGTCTATAGCACTCAAGTAAAATTCACATAAACGATACCAGAACTATCTAAATAGTAAACAAAATAGAATCAATGAGAATGCAGAGTCTGTGCTGGTTTTATAAATCAAGAAAGGTTAAATTCTTTTCTTTATAGCAATAGGAGTCCTTTAATAATGTACTTCACCTATTACACAGAAGGTTATGAAATGTCCCTGAGAAGCTGTGAAACACAATTAGTATTTGCTATAATGAGATCAATGTAGTGAGTAACTTGCTAAATTCACCTCATCCTTCCAGATTTCAGGGCAAATAAGAATCATGAGTATCTATTCATTCCTCCATTTCAAAATGAATAATAATAAACCATAGTGAAATTTAAAAAAAAATTACTTGCTTTTCTAGTTGTTTAGATACTCCCGATATATAAAACTATTCTTCGTTGAAATTAAGAGTTTTGTTATGGGAGTGAACACACAGAAACTGTACATAAATTCACTTTCCATGTTCTCAAGTCCAGGTTTGGCTGTGTGATGGCTTGCAGCTGCTGTAACTTTGGGTTGCCAAGAGATGCCTGGTTCAAAGGTTGCCATGCAGGAATTTCTTCCTGGTATGTCTTGGAAGAACTATGTAGTTTTTATGAATCCCAAATCGTGAGAAAAAAATAGTTCTGAAATCAAAAAGGTCGTGGCAATATTATAATTCTATAAGAATTAAAGCTAAGTAACCAGAATAAAATATCAACAGCATGATTTCAAATAGAAATGCAGGGAATGCTGGTCTGTAGAGTGCAAAAGTAACACAAATATTTCCTTGAAGCTGTACAGAAACAGGGGACAGAGAGTGGTGAAGATTTGCATCCTTAATTAGTTTTAGAATTGCCAGGTTAGAAATGTGAGTCATCTTGTCTGTAGCTACTGGTTTATCCTTTTTTCAAATAAGATAAATGTTAATAAGCCTCAGATGCATAGAATGCTTGCTTTGTGTAAGTCTTTTTTTTTTTTTTTTTTTTTTTTTGACAGGCAGAGTGGACAGTGAGAGAGAGAGAGACAGAGAGAAAAGTCTTCCTTTGCCGTTGGTTCACCCTCCAATGGTCGGAGCGCCGCAGCTGGCGCACCGCACTGATCCGAAGCCAGGAGCCAGGCGCTTCTCCTGGACTCCCATGCAGGTGCAGGGCTCAAGGAATTGGGCCATCCTCCACTGCACTCCTGGGTCACAGCAGAGAGCTGGACTGGAAGAGGGGCAACCGGGACAGAATCTGGCGCCCCGACCGGGACTAGAACCCGGTGTGCCAGCGCCGTAGGCAGAGGATTAGCCTATTGAGCCGCGGCATCTGTCTTGTATAAGTCTTGTTATCAATGTCCCAAGAAAAATATGGAGCAAAAATAAAAGCTAAGTAGGTAATTTTACAACTGATTCTGTTTCTTTAATCTTGCTAGGAGATGAGACTTTTACTTTGATCAAAGACTACACAATAATTTTCATTAAAATTTTCCAGTTATAAGCTATTGTTCTTTGTAAAAAATATATTGAGCTTCATAATTTTATTGACTAAATAATTTTTAAACATAGTATCAAACAGAGCATAGGGAATGTTAGGAGTATTCTAACATAATTAAAGGAATTGGCTTAGTGTCAGATATGTTTTAAAACATACTAAAACATTCATTTATCATATCTCTTTTTGACAAAAAGACATGAAACTTTTAGTATAGCCTTCATCCCAGCAGCAATAATTTGTATTTTTTATTATGGTCAGTCATTATTATCACATAAGAAACATGTTATGAAAAATATGCAATAACTTACAATCCTAAGTAACTACAAGAATTCCAAATTTAAGAAATGTAGTTTCATCGCATTTAATAGGCAAAGAGAGAGCTACCTTCATCTACTGGTTCAACTCCCAAATGCCTACAATAGTCTGCAATAGTCAAGTTTGAACCAGGCAAAAACCAAGGGCTTGGAAATCAATCCATGATTCCCAAGTACCTAAATCATTACCTGATGCCTCCCTGGGTGCACAATAGCAGGAAGCTGGATCAGAAGCCAAGCAGCCAGGACTTAATTGCAGCACTGCAAAAGGGGATGTGCACATCCCAAGCAGCTATTTAAGTCTTGCACCAAAAGCCTGCCCCAGGAACTCCAATTTTAAAATTCTCAGGTCACAAAGATTGGTGTCTCTAAGAAATTTGGAAATTCAAATCTATTCTCACAATAAATGGAAGTGAAAGAATACATTTAAACTCTGCAGAGAGATTGAGAAATTTAATTTCTAGGATGCCATTTGCATATTTCCCATGTTACCAACTTTGCTTAATGAAAAATAATGTTTTTTTATTTTTGATGATTTATTTATTTACTGAAAAGATAGTTACAAGGGGGGGTGGGCAGAGAGATGTCTTTCATCCTCTAGTTCACTCCCCAGATGGCCACTATGACTGGGGCTGGGCCAAGCCTAAGACAGAAGCCAGGACCATCCTCCAGGTCTCCCATGTGGGTGCAGGAGCCATCCTCCACTGCCCTCGCAGGCACATCAGCAGGGAGTGAGACTGGAAATGGAGCAGCCAGGACACAAACCAGCATCCATATGGGATGTCAAGGCCACAGGTGGCCACTGTACCTGCTAAGCCACAACATAAACCCTGAAAATTACTGTTTTTAACTGTGGTGACAACAAAAGAGGGAATCGAGGCCCTATTCTGCTCTGTAAAGAACAGATAAAATTTACATGAAGGGTTTAGGTTTAAATTGCCAGGGCACGTGTTGGGATCTCAGACACGGTCGGGCAAATTCTAACCCTATGCAATATAGCTTTGAATCTTACTCAGATTAGGTTGGTTTCTAAGGCTGATGTGAGTTACCATGAAGGAAGGTATGCTCCTGGACTCAGAGATTAAAGTTAAATTAAATGCATCTCCTGGGAGAAAAGAGAGTCTTTGTGCTACCAGTGCCCTTAGGAAACATTTCTCTGAAGGTCTTGATCTTCTGGATAGAGCCAGGCTGGCGTGACATTACATGACTGGCTGTGTACGGGGCAGCTGTACAAAGCTGAACTCAGAAGCTGAAGGGTTATTTTCAGACTAACAGTGCTGGGAAATAAGAGGCAGCTTTCAGCTGCATGGACATCCTTTAATTCTCCACCTAAGTTGTTCTTACTTGATTAAGTGATCAGCAAGTCATCAGGCTTGAGTGGGAGTCTATAAGAAGACCAAGACTGGGATTTTATGGAAATGCAGTGTGCTTTATAATTGTCATTATGCGAAATAGGATGAAGATGAAAGAGTGACAAATGGGCTGGAATGAAAATGAGGAGCGATCCAAGCTCTGGTTCTATGTGCCATTGAAAAGTGACTTTTTCTGACTCCGAAGGTCTTATTCACAGTGTTAGCAGCCAAACCGAATATTCTTTTTATATGATTATATTTTAATTCTCATGACATTGTTTCAGGCCTTTATTCCACCTTGTTTATTAGAATTATCTCCTTGTTTCTGGTCTTTTATTTCTCTACCACATTCCCATATTCCTGTAGATTTCACTATTGTGTTTACAACTATTCTAAAAAATGAAGTAAGTTTCTTTTAATGGCCCTTGGAAGTCTTTGATATTTGGTTTCCACTTATGTCTCAAGCCTCATTGACTTGTAATATACCTGGTAATATATGATAGTTATATCTTCCCTCGTCCTATGAAAGATGAAACTATATGACTGATTTCTCTCTGGCTTTATTTTTTTTTTTTTTGTTCTGCCTTGTATATATCTTTTTCTTTTTGACAGGCAGAGTTAGATAGTGAGAGAGAGAGACAAAGAGAAAGGTCTTCCTTTCATTGGTTCACCCCCCAAATGGCTGCTACGGCCGGCGCACTGAGCTGATCCGAAGCCGGGAGCCAGATGCTTCTCCTGTTCTCCCATGCAGCTGCAGGGCCCAAGCACTTGGGCCATCCTCCACTGCACTCCCGGGCCACAGCAGAGAGCTGGACTGGAAGAGGAGCAACCGGGACAGAATCCGGTGCCCTGACCGGGACTAGAACCTGGTGTGCCGGCGCCACAGGAGGAGGACTGGCCTATTGAGCCGCGATGCCGGCCTATATTTCATTTTAGCTACTGCACCTGAAAGGAATTTTCCTCCTCACTATTTGTAGCTAACATTCTTCCATGTGTACACCAATGTTCAATGAAATCTTTTCTTTGTCTTTTCTCCTAGGCAGAGTTCAGTGCCTCTGGCTTCACACCACCATTATACTGAGCATATACTTCTATGTGTACCGCACTAGAATTTTTGTGTATTTTTCCTTATAGTCACTCATTGAATCATACTTACTTTTACATATCTAGTTTCTTATACTTCTAGTAGTTGCTAGCACTCAGATCCTTAATAGATTTTGGGCTAGTGTAACTAACTTCAAAAACTGAAGAGCTCCTTCAAGACAGGGGATGAATGTTTTCTTTGCCATTATATGCTCAGCTCTAAACACACATTTGAAGTAATGCTACTCACTAAATAGCTGGTAAAAGAATGGTAAATGGTTCAAAAAAGGTATCAATAATTTGAAGATGGGGCCGGCGCCATGGCTCACTTGGTTAATCCTTCACTTACTGCACCGGCATCCCATATGGGCACCGAGTTCTAGTGCCAGCTGCTCCTCTTCCAGTCCAGCTCTCAGCTGTGGCCCAGGAGTGCAGTGGAGGATGGCCCAAGTGCTTGGGCCCTGCACCCCATGGGAGACCAGGAGGAGGCACCTGGCTCCTGGCTTCAGATCGGCAAGCTCCGCCCATAGTGGCCATTTGGGGAGTGAACCAACAAAAGGGAGACCTTTCTCTCTATCTCGTTCTCACACAGTCTAACTCTATAAAAAACAATAATAATTTGAAGATAATCCAAGACAATCCATTTCAGCTATAGCTAGAGTTACTATTTTCCTATGACAGTTTTTAATTAGAAGCTGGTCTTAAAACAATGGAAACATAATATATTGTGAAACAGAGTATTAAGTTATCTTGAAAGAGGAGAAAGTTAAAGTGAAAATTTGTATTATTTCTTTAAGTCATTCATACTTAGAAAATGGACCTCAAGTTTGATCTTTTTATAGATACATTATCTATTGCATTCCAAGTTAGGATTTTAATTTTTTTCTGTCTTGTGTGTGCTTTATTACTGTATAATCTTTATTGTTCTCCTTATTTTTCATTTTTTTAACAGGCAGAGTTGGACAGTGAGAGAGACACAGAGAGAAAGGTCTTCCTTTTTCCATTGGTTCACCCCGCAATGGCCACTGCGGCCGGCATGCTGCAGCCGGTGCACCGCGCTGATCCGAAGCCAGGAGCCAGGTGCTTCTCCTGGTCTCCCATGCGGGTGCAGGGCCCAAGGACCTGGGCCATCCTCCACTGCCCTCCCAGGCCACAACAGAGAGCTGGACTGGAAGAGGAGCAACCGGGACAGAATCTGGTTCCCTGATCGGGACTAGAACCTGGAGTAATGGCGCCGCAGGTGGAGGATTAGCCTATTGAGCCATGGCGCCAGCTATTGTTCTCCTTATTTTAAAATTGGCAATGTTAATTCTTACTGGTTTTAGAGAGATGGCATAAAGTCACCATGTCAGATAAGGGCTTGCCATCCATAAAGTGCCATGTAAAGAAAGGTAATTTTTTTATTAAACTTTTATTTAATGAATATAAATTTCCAAAGTACAGCTTATGGATTACAATGGCTTCCCCCCTCCCATAACTTCCCTCCCACCCGCAACCCTCCCCTTTCCCGCTCCCTCTCCCCTTCCAAGAAAGGTAATTATTATCCTGTCCATATATGTACCCAGTTGTAAAGTTGCTCTTCATATCTAAGCCAAGTCCTCTTCTTAAACTTTAACACTAGTTTTAGAAGATGACGTCATGTAAAAATGAAGATACAATTTGTCTTCATTTGAAAGGGAATGGTACATTTTTTAATATATGAATATTTATCTAATACTTTCAATTTCCTCTTCTCCGCATGTGTTAGTTAGCTCATGCTGCCATGACAAAACACCATAGACTGGGTAGCTTTAACGAAAGACAGAAGGATGTGAAGTCCAAGTTTAGACTGCCAACATGATCAGGTCCTGCTGAGGGCTCTCTCCAGAATCTTGCCTCCTTCCTGCAGTGCCCTCTCATAGTACAGAGAGTGAATAGGCTCTCTGCTGGTTCTTCTTATAAGGATACTAATCCTGTTGGATTAAGACTGTACCCTTTGTTACAATTTGGATGTTGTTTATTCCTGGAGGGGTTGTATTGAGAGTCTATCTCCAGTGTGGTGGTAATAAACGGCGCTGATACTTTTAAAAGGTGGGGTCTAATGGAAAAGGGTTGAATCATTGGAGACATCACCCTTAAAAAGTGTGACTTCACACCTGTGAGTGTGGGTGTCTTCAAAGGAGAAAGACCGACCCCTCCCTGCTCATGCTGGCTTCCTGTCTTGCCATGTGATTTATTCCACATATGCTCCTGCCATCTGCCATGAGGCCCTCATCAGAGCTGAGCATACTCTGGCACCACGCTCTCGAACCTCTGGAACTGTTAGCTAAATAAACATCTTTCCTTTATAAATATCCAGCCTCAGGTATTTTGTTATAGCAGCTGAAATAATAACATAGGATTGACCTCCCTACATGCCCTATAGCCAAATACAGTCACATGAGGTGTTAGGGTGTTAACAGTAATTTTGGGGAGAGACAATTCAGTCTATAACACTACATCAGATAACATTCCTGATAGTTTCTCATGCTGTGCCACCAGATTTGCAGTGGGTATGTTTGCTTCATCCTATATATGAAGCAGATATCCTATATATCCTATATATGAATTCTAGTGAACTAGCAGAATACACATGTGTGAACAAGTATCTCCTTATGTACATACATGAGAGGGCTTCAACAAGTTTGTATAAAGTTTACATTACCTTTTAATTCCAGTATTGCACAAAATTTTTGAAGTACCCTTTATAAACACTTTCTTATATATACATATGCTCATTCTATGTGTGTGTATATGTGTGTGTTGGAGGCTTTTTGAATTTATTTACTTTTATTTCTGGTACCTCTAAACTCCAATATTCTCATTCCAAATTCCCCATTTGCTATGATTAAAGTTTAATCAAGTCTCTCTTTTTTGGCAAGGAAGAAAAAAACCTCCTCTCTATTTTTGTTAATGTTATGAATTAGCAGGAGATATTCAGAAATAGAGTTGCCTACATGTTGTTTGAAAATTGTTTGCAGCAAATAATGAACAAAGCAAATCAGATTGCCAAAGGCCTAGCTGTTGAGAAAGTGTAGCACATTATTAATTAAAATACAAGTCAGCTTTTCCAGCACTTGTAGCCTGTGGGTATCGAATGTACTCCACTTGATTGAATCAGGTAGTGGCAGCACAGGCATTTTTTATTTTGTGCTGGAAGGGATAACAAAAATGTAAAGCTGTTTTCTGCTAGTTCATTTGAAAAAATATTATTTTGGAATGAAAGCCTACCAGCTGCAGCAGACAGGCAGAAATAATACAAAATCTACATTATGCCTTCGCACTGCGATTTCAAACAAGGGGTCTACAACCCCAGACACTCTCATGGCATTGTGTTACAGGCAGACCTTTGTCTATGGCCAAGGAAACGGTTTCCATGGAGATGTAAGGCATTTGACAATGGTCAATGTTTTGGTGAAGAAAATTAAACCAAGCAGGAGACCAGTTTACAGTTATAAGACTTCTTTTTCCATGCAGGAGGAGGGGAAAAAAAGAGTTGAGAAGTGGCATAGAAGAAAAACAAATCTGCCTTTTGGGCATTCTTTTTAACATGCTGAAGTAAGTGAAATTTTGAGAAACCGCAAACTATATTTCCAGCTTCAATGCTGATGGGAATTCTCAGGTGAAAAAAAAATAGTTAAGAGAACATGATCTTTTACAATACTCTTAAATATTTATCTCGCCCCTAGGATAAGTCAGGAAATAATGCTGAGGGTGTTTTTCCCCTTTTTAATTCAAATACTATGGGTTAATTAAACCAGGAGCTGGTCTTTCTTAACTCTGCCTTGTTTTGAGCTTGTCGACACAGATCACTCTTTATTTATCCCCACTATCCCTTTAACCCAACATTTGGGAATAAATAATGGAAACAGTGGGTTTTCGATAAGTGTTTGTTGAATGCCATGGGCACCTCAAACCATGGTGCTTTGTAGAACGACAAACAGGATCCTGTGAAAGGATCTGGGCTGCTTCCTAGAAAGATGGCTACACTCATGTCAGGCATCTCTTCTAGGTTCATTCCAGACACCTTTGCAAGGCTCATTCACACTCGTGGGTCACTTGTGTTGTAGAGAACATATTCCAATGTTGAAAATGCTATCAGAAATGCTTAGTGAGACATAGACTTTGTAAAAGGCATAACCACTGCTGACAAAAAGAAAGACAGAGCAAATCAAGTCCCTCCTTGACCGGCAGGTTCTCGTTTGAGGATCCTATTCCCACCATTAATATCCCCACTGACTCCTCTATGTCACTTATCAGTTTGGGATCTCTATGGTGGGAACTAATGGATCAGATTAATTTCTCACCCTGTCAAGCAGATCTCTTGGGTTTAAACTAGTGCATGCCTGCAATTCTCAAGTTCAAGCATAAATGAAGCAAAGTGAATCACAAGTAAATCCACCGAATGCCACTGCTTGTCTCACTCAGTGTGATCTGCCACACTCTATTTCATAACTGTGATCCGAGAGGCAGTTCTTACCCTGAGAGCTTGGTGGCACTTTGTCATTTCTAAGGGTTGACAGAAATAAAGAAGCTCTTCACTGATCAGGGCTCATAGTGGTTGACATGTTCTTTTGGCCTCCGAGAGAAGTCCCCTCTGTGCCACACAGGCATAGAGGCAGCAGGAGCTGGCTTCCTTCTCAGTTCTAAAAGCAATATCCTGGCAGGCCAACTTACATGAACTTTACCGCAAAATGTATATTTTCATTGACAAATTACATTTCCACCTCTCTTTTCTCTCCCTCTTCCTCCCTCCTTCGCAGACTTTTTTTCCTTCCTTCCCCCTTCTTGTAAAATATAAGCTGAATCTGCATGCTTCTCCCCTTATTTTGTTCTCTTCTCTCACTTCTTCTCCTAGTGCTCAGTTTTCCTCCAATCATTTTTAAGCCCCTGCCTCATAACACTCCCTCCAATACTCCCTCCTCCCGGTACTGTTTTATTCTGTCTGCTTTAGGCACGAAGTGGTTTTTCTTCCTTCCAAATCCCTATTCTGCCAGAAAAAAAAAAAATACACATGCCTCGGGAATTAAGGGCACATATACAAGACTACACTACAAATTGGCCAGTGATGTATGAGTGTTCACACTTTTTCCCTCTCCTCCTTTCTCCCAGGTTTCTAGGCTGCCTGCATGGCCATGAGACAGCAGACAGTTTTCAAAGCTATCTTGGCCTTTCTTGTTTTTTGCTTCCTCTCTCCTGTGGGAATGTAAATCTTCATTGCCGCAGAGCAACTGGTTGTGACCTTATGTGTTAGCAGTTCTGTTCCCTGAAAACCAAAAATAGAGGATCCAAAAGGGGCTTTTTGATTAATAGCTGCCTACAAGTAGTGGCATCAGTGTCCTCCTCAGAGCACACTGGCGCTGGGGGGAGGGGTGCTGGTGAGGAGGCAGAGCTGCAGCAGGATTCCTTGGTATGGATGACTCATTGTTTTGTCCTCAGAGTCCAGCTCTTTCCTGACTCCTGTGCTCCACAGAGAAGGCCAATTCTGTTGGCAAACACTGTGAAAAATACACCACCAAACATAGGCTGTGCATTTTTTTCTTTGATTTTGAAATTTAATTCATTTTTTTTTCATTTAGCATTAGTTCTCCTAAGTTGCATGCGACTACATTTTACTGCATGTCAGAATCCTGGAGGACCTAGAATTCAGTGATGCTTAAGCAATTAAACAAATCCCCTTTTCCTCCGAGAAGGACCTGGGCATCAAACTCCAAATTATAATCCTTTAAAAAAAAATCTCTGGTTGTCTTTGTAGGGGTGAATGAGATTCCAATTGCTAGTAGTTGTGATAGGTTCAACACCTGCCCACATTTGAAATCTGCATGCAAGTACATATTGGGTCAACCCCTAACCAGATGTAGGTACACAGCCAAGTTATTGGATTTCTTGATGATGAATACAAAGCAGACAATGCACCTGTCTGGTTGCAGAAAGGATTTGCATAAAAATGAAGGCATAGTACACATGATTATGTAAAGTGTTGATTAACAGGATCACCTATATGCTTGTATATGCAAAAAAAAAAGCCCAATCTATAAAATGCAGGTTTTTTTTTTTATGAAACCATATGAAGCATTATAAATGCATACACATAGTTACCAACAATTAGGAAATGTGTTGATAGTCTGGGGCCATGTTAGCATGATTTGATTTCCTGGCGCATTTGTTTTCTGAAGAAGTGCAACACTGCAATCTACCAGTCAATTAGATATTAGATTAGTGAGGGCACTAATTACACCATGCTGTTGATCATTTGATCTTTCATGCTTAAGGTGCAAAGAGGGGATAAAGATTAAGAAACAAACTACCCATGGGGACAGGAGATCCCCACGAGCAATGCAATTTTTCATTAAAGAGGAAGGGCCCATTATGGGTAACATGGTTGGAATAAACCCTTAAGAATTGAGTCCTCATTCAAAGAATGAGGAATGAAAAAGACCTTACCAGGGAGAAGTGTTTATGATATACAGATAAAGAAAACAAAATGCATTCTCTTTCTATTTTTTTAAAGTCTGAACATTCCTTCAGTTTTCTCCTGAAGTCACTCTTATGTAGACTTTGTCTATTTGAATAGCCCTTTCCTTAATTTATGGGCCACCAAGCTGTTTATATTTACCTCTCTATTGAGAACTTTCTGCTTTATCCTAACTTACGGATTTTACAGAACATTGATGAAGTGATAATCTAATTCTGATTGAAAATGTATTAAACAAAGAATCTTTTGTTTTGAACTTTATTTTTTAATATGAGTATACATCTAATAATTAGGCTAAGTGAGAGAGATAATGTAAAGTTTTAAATTATCATGATAATCAAGCATGATTTCCATATAATTAAATATCTGGACTAGGTTTTCTGTATACAGAGAAAACAGATATAAGATGCACATTTTATGGTTTACACTGTGAATGGCACCTCCATTTTGGTGATCGCAAACACTACTTAAGATCATGGATTTAGGCCGGCGCCATGGCCTAACAGGCTAATCCTCCGCCTTGCGGTGCTGGCACACTGGGTTCTAGTCCCTGTTGGGGCGCCAGATTCTATCCCGGTTGCCCCTCTTCCAGGCCAGCTCTCTGCTATGGCCCAGGAAGGCAGTGGAGGATGGCCCAAGTCCTTGGGCCCTGCACCCGCATGGGAGACCAGGAGAAGCACCTGGCTCCTGGCTTCGGATCAGCGAGATGTGCCGGCCGCAGTGGCCATTGGAGGGTGAACCAGAGGCAAAAAGGAAGACCTTTCTCTCTGTCTCTCTCTCTCTGACTATCTACTCTGCCTGTTAAAAAAAAAAAAAAAGATCATCGATTTAGAGGGCATCAGTGCAATGATCTTTCCTGTGTGGGCCATGCCTCACCTGAAGTAGTCAGAAAACTTCCAGAGTACTTTCCTATGATTCAAGTCCAGTCCTATTCATTTTGGTTCTTATTCTACAGGTATTTATGTACTCCTTACAGTGAGAAAATCTTTTCCCCTTTACGGGAATAAATTGTTCCATCCTTGTTGCTAACTAATGGCCAAAGTCAGAAAGTCACAAATAAAACTGAAGGAGTAAAATTAATCAATCCTCAACTTTCCAGTGGTGCTGAAGTGTGTTTTTAAATCAGTCTATTTGTTCCTCTCTGAAACTTGTTCCAGAGCCCAATCACAGAATTATTTGGAGTTGAACTTACTTGCTACAGGTGGATCTCCACGTTACTATTGCCTCCATCAAAGACAGAAGCTTGCAGAAAGTAGCACAAATATAAACAGCTTTAAAAGTCCTTCCACTTGTTTTGTTTTCCACTTCTACTTTGAAGATTCCCTTTTCTTGTAGGGTAGCTTATTTGATTGTTGTTTTATATCAATTCTCTGCTCTTTTCTGCCATGTTCTTCACTTTGGGATACTGATCTGTGGATCTTGTATGCAAGCTACTTTACTTTTTGCCTTCTTATTGAGTTCGATTAGTAGGAGATACTGTGGTAGATTGAGAGATGGAAAAAGAGAAAGATTAGAGTATTTATCCTTCCCCATCTTACATTATGTGGTTTGAATATTGCCTGCATTCTTCTATAAAGCACCTTAGTTTCCTTTTGGTACCTTCTCCTTCACAAGTATATTGTTTGATGATTTTGCGGAAGAATGTTTCCTACCTCTGAATCTTCAGCCATAACGTGGAAATAGTTTAGTATTATTGCTAGTTTCTAAGAGCCCCACCATTCCTTACTGGCTTCCTTAATCCTCTATAAATGGCTCCTTTATTAAACTCTTTTTAATTATCTCCTTTTGAGTAGGATGTTTGCTCTCAGCTAAGAGCCTGATTGATAAATATTGAAATATTCATAGTTGGGACTGAAAATTTGTCTTCCAGCTTAATCATGAATCCATCTAAAAACCAGTCCTCTAATATGTTGTTTTTTGGTTTTTTGGGTTTTTTTTTACTCTCATTGGAACTTATTTCAGAAATTTGTTGCTTTCCCCTGAACTTTGGTTGTGGATTTCCAGGGCTATCCTGACTATTCTCAACAATATTGAATCTAATGCAAGTTGCAAGTGTATGTGTATGTGTGTGCGTCTGTGGGGGGGGGGGGTCTCTTTTGTCTCTTAATTAAGTTTTGTGCTACTTACACAGATTGGCCACCCTTTTCAACAACCTTTGGGTTTACTCCCCAAATGCCTGTGGCTAGGCCGGGCCAAAGCTGGGAGCCTGTAACTAAGTCCAGGTCTCCAATGTGAGAGGCAGGGAATCCACCCCTTGAGTTATCACTTGCTGCCTCCAGGCATATAGAAGCTGGAAACTGGAAATCAGGAGTGGAGCCATGCACTAACTAACTCTAACCTATGAACTCCAATATGGGATACAGGCATCCCTAGTAACATCTTAACCACTAAGCCGAATGCACATCCTAAACTGTACACTTTAAGAGTGAATTTTATGTTATTTTAATTATATGTCAATTATAAAATGAGATAAAAGTATAAAAGGGATTAGTAGGAAAAATGGCCTTATTGCTTAATTGCCTTACTACATACATTATTGGTGAGGACAACGGCCATGCTAGGGAGAGAAAACTGTGATCTGAGAAGAGGAAACATAAATTCAAATGAAGTAAAGATGGGTTGAAGGAAAAAGAATGGAAGGGAGAGAGAGAAAGAAGGCAGGGAAGGAGGTAGGAAGGAAGATAGAGGAGGAAGAAAGGAGGTAGGAAACACAGCATTAGAAAACAATTTTTAAAGACCAGGATTCTCCTGGTTCCCCTGTCAGGCACTTAAGTCATTTTTATGATGTTGCCTTAGATTGCTCCTATATGTTTTTATTTTTTATATACCCATAAACACAAATCACTACATAAAAATAACCAAGGATTTATGAAAGCAAAAAGGACACAGATTCATAAAGTAGTTATACAGACCTAAAGTTATAGCATATATGCCACTACGCAAATATAATCTATCCAAATCTTCCACTCCTTACATTGACAAACCTTAGGCTCCATGGGTTATTTCACATTTTCTACCAAATGAAAGGGTGAAAAAGCAAGGGGAAAAATGAACCAAGAATGCTAAACAACTTCTGCAGTAATTTCATTCTTACTCAAAATAACACTAGTGTTTACAACACAAGAGTTTTCCAGATGGCCATGCAAATGAAGGCTCAGAAATGCACTACATACCATCCTATTATTGTTTAGTATTTATTGACCACTCACAGCATGCAAGGTACTGAGAAAATAAACTATATCCTCAGTTATTCAAATTATAACCTAAAAAGCATATAAAGTCATATTATCTATGTCTTCAAAGGATTAATAATGCATGCAATATTCCAAAGGTCAGGGCTCAATCATATTAATATTGGTGCCAGGAATATATCTTGTTCAAATTAACCTTTTTCCTTTATCCCCTCTCTTTTCCAGATATATTTCTAATATTTTTATACTATAGTACAATCACTGATATGAAAATTCAACCTATAAAGGATTTTGCAACATACAACACTGTAGATGACTAATATTTCCTAAGATTTTTATTTTTGCTAAAATGATCCTTTGTGGTTGATACTTCTAAATCCCCATCATTGACCTGGAACCCTCCTTGGAAGAGTTCTGGCTAACTAAAATAATAATTAACAAACTTAAGTGTAATATTGCTAATAGAGTAGTAGTTTTAAACTTTTAATTACAAAAATTTCTTAACTAAATATAGAAGCTCAAACTTCTTTACTAAATTGATATACATCCCTTTTTCATTTCTTAGCCATGGATGGTGTAGAGACTGACAGAAAACTTGTAAAAGGCCCGTTAGGAAGGATGAATCTTCATAGGTTTCTACAACATTATTCATTATAACAAGGGAAGACAATTACATGCTTTTACACCCATTACATACCTAAGCTGCCATGTACTGGAATTATCTACACGGGTGCATATCTCTTGAAATTTGAGGTTTCCTCATGAGATACTCTGATACATGCATACACAGATGAAAAAAATTAGCCTGGGATGATTATACAATGAGGACAGAGAAAGGAAGGTTCCAATTTTGGTGCATAGATTGGCAAAAACAACAAAATCAGAAGCTGTATCTTATTTCTGCCTGTGAAGTTATACCTCCCCTATATTCCTGCACCACACTTTCAAATGTGACATGCATATAATATATTGTCAAGGATAAATCCATTTTCCTTCTTTACAGGTTTAGCTTTATACTAAGTTATTTCTTTTTTTTCTTTTTTCTTTTTTTTTTTTTTTTTTTTGACAGGCAGAGTGGACAGTGAGAGAGAGAGACAGAGAGAAAGGTCTTCCTTTACCGTTGGTTCATCCTCCAATGGCTGCTGCGGCCGGCGCACTACGGCCGGTGCACCGCGCTGATCCGAAGCCGGGAGCCAGGTGCTTCTCCTGGTCTTCCATGGGGTGCAGGGCCCAAGCACGTGGGCCATCCTCCACTGCACTCCCAGGCCACAGCAGAGAGCTGGCCTGGAAGAGGGGCAACCGGGACAGAATCTGGCGCCCCAACTGGGACTAGAACCCAGTGTGCCAACACCGCAAGACAGAGGATTAGCCTATTGAGCCACAGCACTGGCCAGTTATTTCTAATAGTAACAATGATTTCATCCCAAGACATCCTTTTAGTGGATTTCCTTTGCAATTATTCTTTAAGCAGGAAACAGGGACTCTGTACTATTACAATTGCTATCATAACTCTATTATGAGAGTTGCTGTAAAAATATGCATTCTTATAATTCCTCAATCCTCTAATTTACTCATTAGAGAGAGTGATGGTCTAAGATAGCTACTGTTTTGGTGACATGCTGACAAGTGGTGACAGTAATAGACAATTTACAGCACAATTTGCATATCATTGGCTTCTGGGCATATATTTATCCTATATTCTATTTGTGTCTGTCATATATCTTTATATATGAACACCGTGTTTGTGGTAAGGACTTTAGATTATATTTTTTTCATATGTGACTCAAGATCAACAAAACATCAAGTGCTGGAACATCAGTGAATTGAAATAGCAACTCTCTTACATGAAGAACAAAATACAAGAACCACTCAACATTTTTATTGTTCCTCTTAGGATCTCTGGCTCTTGAATAGTATTTAATTGCTTTGGAAGGCATACTCTGTCTCTAAAAAGGCTTATTTTTATTATATTAGCCAACTTATGATAAAAGACTACCCTAATTAGATAAACTGTGCAAGCCAATATTTAACCATAAGTTAATATAGAGAATGATCTGGCTAGTGTCTGCATTTTGGATCTGACATTTTTGGTACCACTGTGGTAAACATGCCCTTTGAACAGGGCAGTTGACACTTACAGAGATGCTGAATGCCCAGAATCCAGCTTCTGAAACTTCCCGCCCCACTGGTATCGTGCTGCATCTCCTTCCTCATCACCCACTTAGTCCCTAATCATTCCTGTGAGGAAAGTACTATACAGATGTGACTGAAACTACTGAAACTGTACTGGTATCAAATGGGCTCATGGCATTCAGAACATGGAAAGAGAGAGAGAGAGAGAGAGCAGAAGAGGAAAGCAAGGCAAGGAGGAAGAGTAGTGATCACAACTTGTCCTCTCTTTGAAGCTTTGAAGATCAAAAGAAAATCTTTAAATTTTTTATTTAAGGTAAATAAATTTCATGTATTTCACATACACAGATTTAGAAACATGATGTATTTCCCACTAAGCCTTCCTTGCCACCCTTTCTCCTTCTTCCTCTCTATTCTCTCTTAATTTTTACAATGATCTATTTTCAGTATATAGTATACTCATAAGATTAACCCTAATCTTAGGACTTAATAATTTTCACTAAAAATATGTTATTATTGAAACAGAACAAAAATAATCTATTGTATGTGTGCTATGTGTGTTGCTAGAGCTAACTTTCTATTTTTCCTTTTATAATTCTCTTTCTTGTTTTGTTTTGTTTTGTTTTGTTTTGACAGGCAGAGTGGATAGTGAGAGAGAGAGACAGAGAGAAAGGTCTTCCTTTTCTGTTGATTCACATCCCAGTGGCCGCTGCGGCCAGCGCACTGCCTGATCCGAAGCCAGGAGCCAGGTGCTCCTCCTGGTCTCCAATGCGGGTGCAGAGCCCAAGGAATTGGGCCATCCTCCACTGCACTCCTGGGCCGCAGCAGAGAGCTGGACAGGAAGAGGAGCGACCTGGACAGAATCTGGCACCCCGACTGGGACTAGAACCCGGTGTGCCGGTGCTGCAGGCGGAGGACCAGCAGATTGAGCCGCGGCGCCGGCCTACAATTCTCTTTCATTGTCACCAACCTGTCCATTCTATCTCTGTCTTTTACCAGAAACTTTCCAACTTATGTCTGAGTAACTCTCAGTGGAATGTCATCTGCTTTCCCAGAGGTCTCATCAAATTTTGTTAAGGCACAGCTGAGGTACCACCTCCTCCATGAGTATTTGCTTATTTACTCCTGTGTTCACCAATCTCTGTCATATCTGAAATTCTGCAGCATTAAATCATAACATCCTTCTAGGCTCTCTACATAAATGGAGCAAGGACTTCCACGTTGTTATAGTCCAAACTAGCCTCTTGGCATTACTCCAGGTTTCTCTAAACGATATGCAGTTGTCAAAGAGCTGTAATACTGTTTTATTTCTTATTTTATGTATGTGTTAATTCATAGTACCTTGTAATAAATAAATGTTGAAAATTGGTTTATTAATGAGCTTGATCTCATCTTCTATTACTATGGGTATCTTTGTCAATGAAGAAATCAACATATAGGATGTTATTTATATCATTTAAGGCAAACAAGACTCTATTGTGCATCTATCACGCAGCTAAAGTGTAAAAATAAAATAGATTAGAAGATCTTAGTTACTTTCATCAATTCATTTTATTTATTAAGAGAAAGAGGTAGAAAAAAACAATGTAAACAAGCCAAGGGCGCAAGTGTTGATTCTGAAGGACAGCCTTTTATTTTCCCCCATATAATGACAAAGGATGTTGTGCAAAGGAATGAAGGATTATATTAAGTTATTTCACCTCGTATTATGTTAAGTTATCCTCCTCTCCTAATGATGGACATGGACTTTCACTATCAACTGTGTATGAATCCTCTTTTAAAAAAAAAATATAGTCCAGGAGGCAGGCAGTTCTTCTCTGTAATTATATATTCCTACTGTCTCCATTTCTGGTCACAAGCAAATAAAGATTGCCTCTGAGTAAAAATAAAGGTCAAAGTAGCTTGGGATGAGGTGTAACTCTTTTCTAATAATGATTATCTCACCTATGTAGAGTCTACAATAATATTCCTATAACTGAACTACATATGCCACTTCTTTTCCAAATAAATATTCATAAACAGCATATGATGAATGTGAGGATTTTATTCTTCCTTATAAATGAGGTTGAGGGTGGAAGAGGAGAATTCTCTAAAGATAATATCATTATCCTCATTACCTTCTCAAAATTTTTGTTCTTTATGAAGAAAGTGATTTTGAAGGAGAGTCACTAACCAAAAAAATAAATAAAGAAGAAGCTGTTGTTTTCAGAGAGCCTAGTAAAACAGGTGGAAAGATTTTGATAACCATGTAATCCACCTACTAGCATAACATAAATAGAAACTTTTCTATTACAGTTCAAGAATATAAATAGAAGTAAATGGTAGCATTATTATATGAATAAATAAGTCAATCAATCATTGACAAAACAGACTCTGTAATCAAAAGATTTGTCATGTTAAGATTAATTTCATGTAATACAAGTCTAAATATTACATAAACCCCTTTGACATTGAGTTATACTTCATAAGACAAAACACACTTTCAGAAGCCAAAGAGTGGCAAATAGTCAGGATCAATTCTCTTGGATTTCAGGATCTGGGTGGCCACTAACCAAAGTCTGGGGCTGCTCTGAAAGTCATAGTTTACATTTATCCTGTCTAATACAATAGCCACTAATAACATGTAGTTACTTAACAATGCTGGTAACTGCCAACACTGGTAGGGATAGAGTTAGATAAAAGGAGCAAACTCCCTGAAACTAAACTCCTAGCATCTTATAAGCATGAAATATATACCAAGTAGTATATATTAGTTGTCAGAGGCCTTAATATACTATTATTTATATGTCTTCTAAACTTATAAATAATAATAATGTAAATTGAAGATAAATGCATTGCTTCTAAGCTTTCATATTCAATAGGAACTCCATGAATCCAAAGGACCTCATTAGCACAAAGATCAACCGAAGAAGAGCACACATTTAAAATCAGTTTATCACTCTCACTTTTAGGCAAGTGCGCTCCAACCAGCCTCACTCACTCAGCAGGGGAATGTGCTTCAACCTCTAGCAAAGCAAAGATGATAATTGATAAAATGGCCTGGGCCACCTTGAATTCAAAATGGTGTATTGTGCCTGAATTAATCTAGGATGGAGGAATCCATAAAAATAGTTCTTTGGTTTTATACTGACATTACCAGTGCATTTTGTGTGAAAGAGTTGATATGGGCCT
The DNA here is from genome assembly GCF_033115175.1 of Lepus europaeus. Lineage (NCBI taxonomy): Eukaryota > Metazoa > Chordata > Mammalia > Lagomorpha > Leporidae > Lepus > Lepus europaeus. The sequence continues at coordinate 99,142,986 of NC_084827.1, read as the reverse complement.
GTTACCAGTACTCATCTAGTTAACATCAAAAGATAGCTGTGGCCCTTTCAGATGGGGGCACCCTTGGAGGATTCTTGAGAATTCTTCAGTAAGATATTTTTCTATGGTGTCTTAATAAAATTGTTCACTTCTATTTTTTTGCATATATTTCTCCAGAACTGAAACCCCAGGAAAATTATACACTCACCAAATTCAAAGTATTTCAGTAGAAGAATTTTGTCTTCCACTTCAGTGAGCGTGGATTTACTCTCTAGGAGAATGTTGGTAAATACTCACAGTTATATTTGATTACCAGATGCAAAGTTTCACATTCTTTTATGAAGACAAAGGCCATAAATGTGCTCGAAGACAATGTTCCTTTACATGGGCAAATGGTTTTCAAAAGTTCAAGAAATCTTAGACACAAAAAATAGGAAAGAACATGTCTTTATTTATTCTTTATTCCCCACCTACATACAGAATAGTGGACAAATATGTTTTATTAATAATTCTGAGGCTACTCATCAGAAACTATAAAATCCGCACTTTAGGGTGCACAAGAGAAGAATTTTTTTTATAAATAACAGGACAAAATCTACCATTCTTAGAGGGTTTTACAAACAAATTATTTGCCAGACATGGAGCTTGATAACTCCCACTGCTTCTCATCACCTGGGAACTCAGGATGTTGGCTAGGCTGAAATTCTTTGTGACTTCTGTTGATTTTATTTCTGACTCAGATATACTCAGTCCCCAGGAGAGCAGGCTGAGTGGGTTCTTTACCTTCTCTTTCATTCTGTAAGCTGTTAATAAAATCAAATAATATTAAACCCCAAAAGTTTCTTTACATACATTTCATCTTAATCCCTCCTTTTATCGGTGAGTGAACTTTAGGGAAGCATAAAGAACGGTCATCTGTCAGTTATCTTGAGAAAGGAGAAAATCATCTAACAATGCAAGTCTTCAGATTTTTAGTCAGTGCTCTTCAAATTTCCTCAAATTACACTCCCACAATAAAGTGCTATCATAAGACTCAGAGGAGTGTGCATTCAGCCAGAGAAGATGCCTGGATGCCATATGAGTGTCTAGGTTCAATTTCCAGCTTAGCTTCATCTTCTGACTCCTATTTCCTCCTAATGCAGATCCTAGGTTGTGGTGGTCTTGTGGTCTTGACTGGAGTGACTGGGGCCTTGCTATCACATGGGAGACTTGGATTGTATGTTGAATTCCTGGCTTCAGCTCCAGCCCAGGCCTCACCATTGGAGAATGAGCCAGCAGATGAGTGATTCTCAAATAAGGAACTCTTACAAAGAGAAAAAAGAAGCACTCACGTTGTTAGAGATACAGGGCATTACACATCACATATTACATGATCTGGTTATAAAGTGTTCAGTTCATTTTAAGTAGCTGGGGACTTATTTTAATGTGGGCTGTTAAAATTCTTGAATTATATATTTATTCTAGGGGCCAGTGCCTTGGTGCACTAGGTTAATCCTCCACCTGTGGCAACGGCATCCCATATGGGCACCAGTTCTAGTCCCAGCTTCTCTTCAAGTCCACCTCTCTGCTGTGGCCTGGGAAGGCAGTGAAGGATGGCTCAAGTGCTTGGGCCCCTGCACCTGCATGGGAGACCAAGAAGAAGCACCTGGCTCCTGGCTTCTGATCGGCATAGCTCCAGCTGTAGTGGCCATTTGGGGAGTGAACCAAAGGAAGGAAGAGCTTTCTCTCTGTCTCTCCCTCTCACTATCTATAACTCTACCTGTCAAATAAACAAATAAAATCTCTTAAAAATTATATATTTATTTCTAAGAGTGATTATCATTACTTACATATGGAAGGGGAATGGTGGGAGACCATTAAGTCTATTTAAATGCCCATAAATAGATGTTTGAGCTACAAGCTTTTAGGGCAGCGGGGAACATCCTGCCCACAGGTTGTATAAAGCCCATAAAATCATTTGGTCCAGCCCTGCCAAAGCAACTACAGGAGGGACCTGAAATTCAATAAATCTCTTGCAGGTCAAGATTTCAATGATTTTGTATGGTCCTCAAGTTATGTTATAAATATCCAAATGGCCCTTGGAAAAAGGGCCTCCACCCCCATTCCTGTTGGGAATCCTAAAGCTTGGGTTGAGCTACTTTTATTAGTAACTTATTATGAACTAGATGACTTCCTTTGTGGAGCAAGGGATTCTGTGACACCCAGATGGAAGGTTTGACATGTGTCTTAAAAACTGTTTTTCATTATGATGAGATATGGAGATGATGTATACAGGTTTATAAGTCCTGATATAAACAAGGTTAGGATGGGAAATAAAACTTCCCTATAATTTTCACAATATGACCAAGGCAGATTAATTTATCTTACATGAATAATTTGTGATATGTATAATCTTATTAGCCTATTTTTAAGTAAAAGAAAAATAATCATGCTTTTTCTCTGATATCTTTAAGCTTTTGGTTTAAAAAGAGCTATTTGAATCAACTGAGGATGATGCCAGAAACCAATTGGTTTCACAATACAGAATTATGCCATTATAATGACAGAACATGGTCTGTTCTCAAAAGACTACACAATTATATGCCTCTTATTGAAGGCTTTTAAATTACATCATATGCATTTTAATTTAGCAGGTCAAAAAATGGAGGTTCAAAAAATTATAGAATTTTTCACCATTGAAGAGAAAATGATATAAATAAAGGGGAAATATCTCTCTCATACATTCTGACACTTTCATATTTGAAGTTCTGTAATAATAAGGTCATTCTTAAATCATCTATTTCACAGCACATATGCACAAGCAGTTATGAGGTCATAAGATTTCCTGTTATCATCACACCCCAAACGTGGCACCTTCTCCTTTCTACCTTTCCTGTACTCAGATCCCCATCAGCAATGGTCTGAGTGACTACAAGTATCTTTCTCAGTTATCTCCCTTTCTCTCCAGTCCATATGAGTGACAATATTACCTTCTTTAAAATGAGTAAGATAAGCAAAGCAAAGCAAATTGGATAGCCCTCATCATTTCTCCCCTGATTTACCAGTCCATTGCATGTATGTACTTCTCGGGTCTCATAGCTGTTCTCCTTCCATTGCCTCCATAAACTGTGTGCTTTCCCTCAGACCCATTCCCATCAGAACTCCTTTGAGAACCCATGACACAAATACTTCCTTCTGCCTGGAATTTCTTTTTTCTGGCCTCCCTTTCTACCTCCAAGTCCTTCACTTTTGCCAATTTAAATATGAAAACTCCCTCAGTGGTCAATGCCCACTGTCTAAGATGGGACAATCACTCCATTAGCCCTTTAGAATTGAGGTTTAATGTTCTACACATTTACAACAGCACTTTTCATTGGTTGTTTTAATTATTTAATTTTTAAAATTTATTTATTTTTATTTATTTTTTTTTTTGACAGGCAGAGTGGACACTGAGAGAGAGAGAGACAGAGAGAAAGGTCTTCCTTTTGCCGTTGGTTCACCCTCCAATGGCTGCCGCGCTGATCTGAAGCTAGGAGCCAGGTGCTCCTCCTGGTCTCCCATGGGGTGCAGGGCCCAAGCACTTGGGCCATCCTCCACTGCCCTCCGGGGCCACAGCAGAGAGCTGGCCTGGAAGAGGGGCAACCTGGACAGAATCCGGTGTCCCGACCGGGACTAGAACCCGGTGTGCCAGCGCCGCAAGGCGGAGGATTAGCCTAGTGAGCCACGGTGCCGGCCTATCTATTTAATTTCTAATACTGACATACAACTTCCATGAAATAATATATTCACTTACTCTAATCTATTTTTGAAAAAAAAAATATACTGCTAACAACTCATTGCACTAATTTTCCAGTTCAATAGTGTCCACTACTTCCTACTTTGCAAAGCCCACTCTTACATTATAAACGATTGCCTCAATTTTATATCTCCAATGCTTACCACATATATGGGATATACATCAGTATTTGTTTTGAAAATGGTTGTTAAACTTTTCCTCTGTTATAATACATGTTCTATTTCTTAATTATTTTGAAATCCACTTGGTGCTATCTCCATTTTTTGGTTATTTAAAAGAATAAATAAAAGAGTAAACCTTAGATGGGTTATATTTGTGATTTGGAGGCCCTGTTAAGAGGGCAGAGCTGATGAGTAGAGAGGGTAGAACTTGTGGTACAATGAGTTTTGGGATTCTTTAGACATTTTATTGATTATCACTTGCTTCAATAAGCAGCAAAGTCAAACATGATAATGTAAGCATTTTCTGTTCAAATTATTGTAATTAGTTGATTTTGAATCTCAAGATAGTCCTGCTAGATCCAAAATATCATTACAAATAAAAATTAATTTGTTCAAAAATTAGCTAACTGTGGTTCTTCAATCCATCTATGCTTTTGCATTTGGTTTGTTTCCTGTTTCTAGTTTTGACTTTCAGTGTTTGACAGACTATAAATTTTGTGTTATAAATGTTATGGTCACAATCCAGACCTTGTGTTCTTAACAGATATTAATAATAACACTAGAAACATTTTTCTTGGTCCAATGGCAACCTTGCCAGTTTTCAACCAAGAATAAATAGAACACTCAATTCAGTCTATGTGCTCATTATAAAGCTTAGAGAGAATAAATCAACTCTTTCCTTGATGCTAATAGCTGGGTGAAAGTGGAAAGCTTGTGAAAAATCAGTTATAAGTTACATGGATTTAGCTGTCAATTGTTGATTTTGTGATTATTCCTACTGAGTTATCTTTAGGTCATAATAGAATTAAAAGTATGTCTTTTGTGCATTTTTGGGCATGGAATTAAATTATCATTAATACCTTCTTAATGTCACTTGGAATTAACACCTGAATTTAGAGATTTCTAAGAGTTAAGTCACTTCCTCAATATTACACCTTTTGTGGAGCTGTGTACAAAGTTGATTCAAATATATCAAGATTAACTATCCAGCTTCAGTGAAACCCCTGATATTAATTCTAGAAGTGTAATTTTGAATTAACTTTTCTTAATTTTTCCAGAAAACTCTATCTACCTCCAATCCCAAAAGCATCTAGGCTTATGGCTTTGAAATAGCTCCCAGGAGATTCTGAAAAAGATCTTCCCCCTGGCTCCCTGGAACCACTCACTAGTCCTGAAATGTTCTAGACCTTCTGGATAAGAATTTCTTGGGAAATTCTCATGCACAACTAAGTTTGAGAGCCTATATTTAGAGGAATATAGAAAGATGTCCGTATGCAATCTGCACTAGACTAAATAGTCACCCCTTTACAAGAAAAACCTGGTCTTCTATCAGGAACCAAACACACAACATCAAAATTCACAGGCAATACACTTGCCATTTCCCTTCTAAAACTCAAAAAGCACAAATCTCATCATACAAAAGCCCACTGCTCTCTGAAGGATAAGTCTCTTGAAGATTCCAGCCTTTGCCTATGAGAACCACTGGGCAAATGATTCTGATGGGAAAATCACCGGAGTATACTGAATCTAAAAGCTGGTTGCGAAGGGGACCCAGGGGCTGGTGCTCCTTGTGTTTAGTTTTCTCACTTTATTCTCAGTTTACACTCAGTTATAATTACTGTCTTATGATACAGTTTTGTTTGATGAATATGGAAGTAGAATGTTGTAAGAAAATTTTGTCCAACAACAGCAAAATAACATCAGTAGCACCATAGCAGAACCAACTGGAAGTCAAATGAATATATTCTATGTGATTGAATTGGATTCTGTCTACAGGATTTATTAACACTGTTACCCTGGGAATCTTACTTAACCTGTGTCTCAGATTTACCTGTTAATATAATGATGTTGATTATGATGACAACGAGGACGATGACGATGATGATGATCATATATTAGGTGCCTCATAACATTGTTAGCAATAGTAAATTGGTTAATATTTACAAGAAGTTTGGGACAGTGCCTAGACCATATAGGTACTAGGCAAGTGTCTGAAAGACAGTTAAAAGTGTATGGAAATCAGCCTTTGTTTCTATGTGCGAGATATCATCTAATGCTTTGCAAGCATCTCATCATTTTACTAACTCTCCTCACCATTTTTTTGTAAACCAAAGCATGGAGAGCTTGTGAAACTTACCCAATAACCCTACAGCTGGATAAACTTAGGAAGGCCAGTAGCAAAATCTAAATGACGTGGTATGGAAATTTTTATGTTTTATAATGATTTATGTGGTTAAATTTTACTGGCAGAGTTCTGAGCTGACACTTGTATATGATTAGATATCTTTAAGATGGGGAAACTCAAACATGGAAACAAAAAGCATAATACTGAGGGGCGAAAGATCTAGGCAATTCTAGGTCATCTAATTTTCTTTTTTCTGGTCTTTATTAGATATACGTATATTATGGTTTTAATATTTCCTATGCATTTTGCTATGACTGCATATACAGTCTATAATTGTTTACCTATATTTGAATGCTTTAAGGTGCTTTGGATTAGAATTTTAATTTCATTTGTTTTTTAGCTTTGCATGAAAAATTTAGAATTCTGCTTGGGACATCTTCACACTAGCTCCAAGGGGAACCTACCTTCCCACTGAGTGTTATGTTTCACTGAGGATTCAGTCCCACTCCTCTATCTCTCAGCTAGTTAAGATGTGGCCTCTTGAACAGGCTTCAAGAAGAGGCAAGCCTGGACGTCATTTAGAACTGAATGACATTATTTCCTCTCTCTCAGTATTAGTCATATTCTCATCCTCTTTTTTAGAGGGGATGAACAACTCTGCTTACAACTCCCCGAATTTCAAAAAGACCTTTGTATGCAGAGCTGTGACAGAGAGGCCAATGACTGTGGGATCATTTATTTATATTATTATGTCACAATAGCAGTCACTTTGGACCTTGAATGTGTTCCAGTTGACTCATGATATTTTTTCCGATGTTTTTTGACCTCTGCTCCTTTCCATATTCTCCCATCTCTGATAAGCTAGCTTCAAAACCACAGAAAAACCACAGCTGTGTTTGTTGACCAGAGACTTGAAGAATGAAATCAACTTTTTCCATGAGGAAACTTCAAAGGAGGTAAAATGATTTCCCTGTTGCCTATATATAACCAGATATTAAGAGATTTTGGACACAAGAGTTGTCATTTCTTGTTTGGAAAAATTTTCACATGCTAAAAAGTTTGAAAGTTTTCAAAACATCACCAAGATCAGCTGAGCTGTATGTTTTGTTATTACATTGTAGCATTACAAATTAGATGGCACACAAATCATAATGAATGCAGGTTAGAAAGTAATAATAGATTAAGCATAATTAATCTATTTTAATCTCTCTTAAGAGACAAATATGATTATCAGAATGTAAAATATTAAATATCTAAGTTAAAAATATGTAGGGTTAACAAAAGAAGACATTGATTTATGGAAATGCAAAGTGTTCTAGGCCTCCAGAGGGTGCTATTGCATTTACACAGAAACAATTATGCACATATTTCCCTGAAATAAAAAAAAAGAGAATTTGAGCATTTCTTATTAATTTTCACAAAAATAATGAAAAAATCAATAAGAATGATAATAATGTCTTCTAAAATATTAACTGACGCATATCTCATACAACAAACCAGTTTTTTTAATCCAGAGATCAGTTAACTAATAAAAGAATGGAAAAGATTACCAAGCCATTTCAGATACTATTTACAGGAAACTTAATTTGAGCAAAATGAATTTTACATTAGTCATGGACATCAAATTGATTGTATGTTCATAAATATATTTGAAGCTTTAAAAACCCATAAAGTTTTTGAGCAGCAAGAAATAAATCACACTGTGAAATCAATCTTTGAGGAAAAGCTGCAGGTTTTGAAAGTACAAATAAAATATTTACCTAGGAAAAATTATTTCACACTGTCATATCTAGTGCTTTACACATATTCTTACAGGTATGAATGATATTCCCTATGATGTAATGAAACAGAGGCAATGGTAAATAAATACTAAATTGATTATTTGTCTTACTTCAAAGCTGAATGACAATGGTGGATAGGTGTATGTTAAAATATTTTAAATTCATATGACATGGTTGTACATATGCACACTGAACTCTGATCTATAAATATATATTTCAAATAATATTACTGAAATGATTGAAATGGACCCAAATAATCTTTTTAAATTCATTGACATATTTATTTGATTTGAGTTTTGACAGCTATTATGAATCCTTATCATATTTACAAAATTGTTTGAATCATAATATTTTTAGGATCATTAGTTGCTATTGGAATTTCATATAGAAATACCCTGGAATAAAAAAAAAACATTTGGTGTTACTCCACATTTTTATGTTTCTTATTTGTACTTCTGCTAATTTAAAACATCCTGATGTTGTTTTACCAAAAATTGAATTATTTTCCTCTGAATAAAAAAAAGAGAACTAATATGAATATTTGATTCTTGATAACATTACTAAAAACATATAATGCATGCAATAGAATAGAACATAAGTGAGTCTAAAACATATCCCCCAAAATAATAACATTTCTTATTATTATGAGAAAATAATCTATGTGGGAAATGTGCAGAGTAACTGAAAAACCATGCTTAAATGGAAGTGACTTGAGTTCCAGGTCAGGAGATTAAGCAACATGTTCATCGACATGTGAGGATGATGTTAGAGAACTTGCAGAACCTGGGTGCAAAGTGGGACATGGGTATCAGCCATTCGTAGCATCTCTCTCTCACCAACACAGGCTAGCCTAGAATCCACTCTCCTTGCTTGGAGTAAGGAGAATTTAAATGCCACTTTGGCTACAAGAGGACAAAATGATGACTTCAAGAACAAAGCAAAAGGATTGGTATGCAGATGGGTGGCAGTTTCCCATGTTTGTAGGTAACCATGGATGCAGATGGAATTGTCAAATGTTTGACTTGTGACAACTCAGATGACATCAGTGAAGGAAGACTTTCAATTCAAACGGCTCATTAATAGAAAAGGAAGATAAAATATAACTTTCTTCAGGAAATGACCTCTCAAAATATTTTTATTGAGATCTGCAAATCATTCATTCAATAGATTATTGAGAGATTATTGTGACTGGGGGGTATGTTAAAACCTTACTATTCCGGAGGATAACTAGAACAAAGAACACCAACACATGATGGTGGCATGCAGAAGACAAAGAACTCTCATGAGGGTTTGGCTCTTTTAAATTTTTTTTTAATGTACATGCCCTTTCACAGGGGCCATGACAGTCTAACTGTATATATTATGTTACACACATAAGTGAAAAATGGTTAGAACTGTATAGTGCTGGGAGGTTAAAGACTGAAAATAGGGGCCAGCGCTGTGGTGTAGCAGGTAGTCACCACCTGCAACACCAGTATTCCATATGGGAGTTGTTTCTAATCCCAGCTGCTCCACTTCCAGTCTAACTCCCTGCTAATGGGCCTGGGAAGACAATGGTTGATGGCTCAAGCATTTGTACCTCTTCCACTCATGTGTGGGAGGCCAGAACGGAGTTCCAGGCTCCTGGCTTTGGACCAGGCCAGCTCTAGTCATTGTGGCCAGTTGGGGAGTGAACCAGCAGATGAAATATCTTTCTCTCTCTCTCTTTATCTGTTTATCTCTCTCTTTCTGTAACTCTGGCTTTCAAAAAAAAATACATCAAATAGGAATATATGTGGCAAAATAGAGATGCATTAAGTAAAGTGATGCGTTTAAAGTATTTTGGAATTACAAAGGGCTATACTGTATTAGCCTAATTTGGTTTGTGATTTTATCTCTGGTAAGATCCCAGGCATCTGGAACACCATATTCTTCTTCCCCTCTTAGGAAAAGACAAATTAGAAGGAGTGAAGAAACACTGGCCTCTACCCCAGTATTTACTCTGGGTCAAGATCAAGGGTGGAGGTGAGCCTTAGCTAAGATCTCCTCCCTTGGGTTGAGTGTGAGTGATGAGGCTTGCTTGTTCCCTCACCCCTCCAGTCTTTGAGAGCATTTCCCATGTGATACCAAAGGGATGCCTGGAAGTGACAGCAAATTTTTCAAATGACTCACTGCATACACACTCCATCAGCAGTTCTGTATGCCTGTGACAGTGTGATTGACAATGTTTCAGATTAAAAACTGCCTACAAACTACAAAAGTCTGTGCACACAGAATCACTTTGTTATTTTATGAATCCACCAGGCACATCACCAGGACAAGCATATGAGGTGACACAAAAGTTCATGGAAAGGGGACATAAAAGATGTTGATTTGGGTATAAGAATTTTTGATATCCATACATAGTTTTATTCATAATATTTATTTTCCATAAACTCTTTGAGGCACCTTCATATTACAAAGAGTCAGCTTTTTGGTTTACTTTCACAATATTGACTTTGAAACTTAGAAGTTATCTCCATTCAGGAAGAGAATCATCACAGAAAATAAACACCATCTATATATTTAGCTTACTTGCTGTGTTTGAGGGAATGTAGGAAATTACTATGTTCCTCTTTAGGTACAAGAAAGGGAGTCATACTTGCATAGTTCCAAGCAAAAAAAGGTGAAACTTTTACAGAGAATAGTTGTGAAATTGATAGGAAAGAAGGTGACTCACAATGAGCCTGAACATCAAAGTTCTTATAAGACTTTGTACACTATGGCCTGAGAGTTAGGTCTCACCTTCTGTGACCATTTTCATGTCTGCCACTTTGAGAATGGAGTAAGACTACCATCCTTGAAATTTCCTCAAGGCTCTGGAATGTTGTGATTCTCTGACCAGTACATGTGTGTGTGTGTGTGCATATGTGTATGTGTGGTGGGAATGGGGAGAGTGTATTAGAATACACTAGAATTAAACATAAAAGTTTATAAAAACAAAGGTCACACAACCTTTTTAGGGGATTGGCAAAGAGCTATTTCAAGGGTGTTTGAAGGGTGTTTAAGGGTGTTTGAAAGGTATTGCACTACAATACCTTTTTGAATCCTTTATTTATATAGAAAGAATACATAAAATTTTAGTGCATATATTATAAAGACATGTATTTTTTAAAACAGTTATCTTTATTTGCTATCGTTAGCTGGTGTCTTTCCAACTGCATAGGTGGTGGCTTTGGCCACACGGTTTTATAAATAACTCCCTCTATACAATTTTAAACATTCAAGCCATTGTGTTATTGGGCTAGTAATGTAATAGCCTGGCTTTATATTTTATTGTAACAAATTCCTCTATTTCAGCATGCTACTTTTATTGAGAGAAAGATACACTAAACAGTGATTTAAAATGTACATAAAAGTTGCCAGATGAAAACGTCCATATCTTCTTCTGCTATATTATATCCAGCATCTATAAATTTGAACCTACATCTATACATAGATTTATGCAATTGGATAACAATCTCACAATCGTATTTTAAATCCTATCCATTTGTGAGGATTAGCCTGTTCAACTAATTCAGGAGGCAGGATTGTAGTAATTTCGCTCGTCCTTTACTCAAGACTCTATCCGCAGGGAAATCTCACTGCATCTCATCAGCTTGTAAACAGTAACAGTCAGCCCACACCACTCAGCTTCATTTTCCAGACAGGTAAAAGCTTTCTGACGAATATGGAAGTACCTCTATTTCAGGTAGAAAGAGTTAGAGATCCTTTTTATTTTTGCTTTGTAGTTGATTTTTTTTTGTAATTTGGAGTCCAAATATCGTGACTAGAATGAACATATGTCTCTCTATTTAAAACAGACGCAACCAACTGGCTTTGTGAAATGTTTTCTACCTACTTCAGCAGAGTCAGATGTGTCAGAAGAATACACAAGGCAGCCATCGGATGGGAAAAGCAAGGTTAGAGGGAGAGTGGCTGCTTACTATCTTGCTCTTCCCTAGCAGTTCCTGAATTCAGTCCTAAAATGACAAACATAACGTTGTCTAAGTATTGCTTACTTTATCTTACTTTTTAGAGGACTATGCTGAGACTTGTTTCAAAAACAAATGAACCCCAGAGTCAATTATTGTCTGAGCGAATGCATGTTTTTAAATGTAAGAGCACAGACAATAGAGCATTAGTAGAAAATAAAATATTCTTCTCCATTTTTGATTCCTCATTGACATATTATTTTTTCAACTTTCCTCATGCATACAAATAGAATTAGAATTTGCCAAGGTGATCAATGATGTATTAGAATCACTGTCTGAGAGTTAGTGATTTCTTTCATACTTTGCACGTGTTTACAGTTTTTGTGTTTAAATTAGATTTTACCTCTTTGGTGAGACTCAGTTATTTAGTGTCCTCCTTATTGGACCACAGTTCAGAATCTGAAAATAAACAGAGATAATTTCTTAGAAGTAACAGTTGCTATGTGCCCTAGCACCCATGGCGTCACCAAGCACTTATTCACTCTTACTACATATTTCACATGGCTTAATCATTAGCTTTCAAAGATTACAGATGCTATTGATTATAGCAAAATGATAGACAACTTGCAAAAAGGCTTAATTCTTAAATCCTTGGGATCAGTAAGACTATGAGCAATTTGAGTGCCAGAGTGTCACTATACTATATCCTTGAATCATCAAGTGAACTTGATAGCTTCCTGAGTTCTACAGACATGTGTAATCTTCTGAAGGTATGTGACTTTTGTGAAATAACATGTAAAAGATTGCATTTTTATTATTTTAATAATACCTTTCCAAAGGAAACATTTTAGAAAGTTTTTTCATCTTGCCAAAGGAGTCAGAAATCCAAGAATAGCTAAGAAAAATATCTGGGTGTAACATCTATTTTTCTCCCTGTGTATCTCTAAAAAAATGTCTATAGTGAGCTCACAAATCCAAACTTTTGATTACTTTTGCAATCATTTTTGTAACATTTCTTCATTATTATATCCTAGCATTATTTATCAGTTGTTGAATTGATTTTTCTCCAACAACAGAGAGTAAGCAAAACTTTATTTACCCAGATAGAATGTATAGATCTTAGATCACGACTTAGTGGGCAAAATTATGATGTGGTCTACAAATTTAAAAAGCATATTAATCATTTTGTCTCCATTGCCAAACATGTGTTTTTAATATCAAAAATTTATACAAAAATGTTCATATGTGTGGAATGCCTAGTTTTATGTTTATCTCATATCAAGAACTCATGTATGAAACTAAAAGTTCCATTTGAAATGTCCAGCTTTTGTCATCAGATGGTTGATGAAGCACTATACTCTCTCCCCATTCACTCTTAGAATATCAGGGTAATTATTCTAGGAAAGTTTGAGACCGAGACCATGTGAGAATGAATTAGATCGCTATTTGAATGAAATGACATCAAATGCTAAATCTATTCTCTATTTACACACAGGCAAATTAATCTTATCTTTAGTAATGTTTTCTTCTTTCTGTTAGTTTTCTTCCTGGGGTTTAGTGGCAAGTAAACATGACTTGTGGTCAGAAAATTAACCATACTGTTGATTCTTGGCTTTCTTTTTTACGTAGAACAATTCTGTTTTGCATCGACTCTCATCTTGTTTGAAATAAACTTTATAAATTAGACTTCATTACCCATCATTTTCCATGTGAGGGACTTTCTTAGGTGCCAGAACACAAAGGAAAACAAGACACATCTTCCACTCTTAAGGAGCAGAGCTAAAAAATCTGTATCTACCTAAGAAAATATTGCTGTATTTGTACTAGTATTATTACTGCTATTCTTCATTTTTAATGATTATTATACCTAGTTCCAGCAAAGGGCATTTATAACACTTTTTATGATAGTACATATTACTCAAAAAGAGAAATAATGTTCTCTAATATAAGTGAGTTTTTCTTTATAAAGGTGGAAAACGTTTGTCAATTTTCTCCTTGAACTTCTACCCCCTTGCAATCAGGAACTAATTAATTAATTAGCTAATATTTCTAAAGTGCATTGAAGATGAGCAGCAGTGTCACACAAATGCTAAGTATTTTAAAGCCATGTATTGCCTCATATACTGGATATGCTTTTTTAAAGTCTGGAAAGGACAATTTGAACAAATTATACTTCATCTAAATGAAAAAGCAAGGCATATATTGAAGGCAGGGGGTAGGCAGAAGTTGGAATGGAAAAGTACAAATGAATCAAGAGAAGAAGAACCATCCTTTAGATTTTTCTCTTTTATCATCACAAAACAAAAGAGGTACGTACACTCTTATCAAACTGCTAAAACAGTATAAACTTATTCAAATGGAATAATATTAAATTTTTTCACACATAAAATTGTTAATAGGATTAATTCAGGGCTTCTGAATGCAAGTTATTATTTTAAAATGTTCTTGGAGATTAATTCTAAGGCCAAAACATATAAATTGGAATCTTGATCTAGGCCTACACTGCCAAAATTCATGAAATAATTATCAACTCTTTCCTTCAGCATGCTTTTCATGGCTAAGAATGCACAAACGCCTGGGATAGGCAAGGGAAAGAAGAATCACAGCCAATGCCCCAAAGTCATTGATGCAGAATCTCAAACCTGAATATCAGTGCTCTAATGTGAGCTTTCTAATTTAGTGATTCTTGAACCTGGGCAAAGTGCTCAGATAATTTATTTGATCCAGACCTTCCTGTGTGATTTTTAAACATGAATCCAATGAGAAATTCAACCTTACTAGGAATTATGTTTGTTTCAGTTTAGTGGATTTTGTTATTTCATCATCTTTCCATGCTGCTCTTCCTTATAAAGCCAATGAGATAGTTGTTCCATAACATATGAAACAAGCCATTACTTTTGTCCACTCTTTAGTTATTTTCAGATCACCAGTCCTGCGTTTTCTCTGATCACGGCATTCACTTGGGCAAAGAAATTTGCCCTCAACACAGAACACCACTGTGGGCTTTGCTAAGCAATTGTTCACCAGTAGGAGGTGCTATATGCAATTGTACCTCTCTTTAGGACATAAATGACAGTCTGATAGCAGGCAGTCATATATCTCTCCATGTAACTTGAGGCAGATTTAGTGGTATCATGCAATGTTCCTTATATCATCTGAAACTAATGGATCTGTCTCTTTTTATGTTCTTTTCCAGAAATAGGAATCATTTACTAAGCAATATTTAGGGACAAATAAATACCTATTTACAGGATTTTCAGTTTTCTACTGAGAAGCACTCCCAACTTTTGGTGCAACTTGATGTCTAATAGGTGCAATCCATCTATTTCCTGTTTCTCCTATAAGAAAACAAATACCTATCACTACTGAATGAATGACAAAGAATCCCCAAGGCATTTGTATAGAAGACACATTTGAAAAACTAGAATGATTTGAGAAATGAGCACTATCACATTTTGCTTTTCTTGCACCTTTAGCCATTGCCATAGCAAACAATGCTAACTAAGACTTCAAAACAGCAAAACACACATCTGACTTTGAGAAATCAGCTTCAATCACAAGGCCTGTGCTAGTCCCTTTCAGGTGTGAAGCCTCAATTACAGCACAACCACAGGTCATGGAGACAACTAGCTGCATAAATCAGGAGAACAATTGGGAGCCTCATCCCAGCTGCTGAAGATCAAGGACCACCGAGGTTCAAGTATCTAAATGATAAGAACAAAGAAGAAAGAGAAATAACAAACTGAGAGAAAGCTTAGTCTGTAGGCACGCAAGATTTCTTTGCAAAATTCATTATTTGTCATCCACTGATTTAAAGGCCCAAGTGTGAGACAGCACACCTCTCCTACTCTGGATACCCTTCCTTTCCTGCTGTGGTACAAAGAAGTGGCTTATGAATTCGTGACCTTCCATAGTTTCACTCTCTATTAGGTTTGACTTTTCTGGACAATTAAAGCTCTTTTCTAACAAAAGCACTCAAGTGTCTTTATTTGGGGTTTAACTTTGTGCATAATCACAGCTAGCTCATCAGATAAACTTGTCTATGGTTGTGTGTTCATAAGTGTTTAGATGATAGTATTGCTCTCATAAAAGAATTTTCAAAACAAGTGCCTTATCTCAAAGATTTGTTAGAGCAAATTTTTGAACAAATGCAGACTTATGAAATTCCTGTGATCAAAGGAAGTTATGCCTGGGAGGAGGCTATTTATTTGATTGCTGCTTAGCAAATAGGTTTCTAAACTCTGTTTTGTTTCAAGTCCCTGCTCTGTCACTTACTAGCTATGTGACTTTCACCTGGCTAACCATCCTATCTATGTCTCAGTTTATTCATTCATAATTGTGAGGATAAAAATTGGTCTCACAATTTAATCGTCTGGAAAAGTGCTGGCTCTATATGTGTTAGTAATTATTATTATTATCTTTATCATTATTACTATGAACAGATCTTATGAGGGAATTTCAAAAAAGTTTGTGGAAATGTATTTAGAAAATAACTGTATCTTGGTCCAAATATTTAAAATTCACACATAAGATATTCAAAATGTCCATGAAAATTCATTCAGTAAAAAGTATATGCATGGATTTCAAAATTATTTGACAAAATAAACATCTTTTAACTTCCCTTTCCATCAAGTGTTTGAAGTCTCTGAGTGTGGTACATAGATCAAAGACTTCAGCTCTGACGTTACACATCTGTGTGAGTCTGGAGAAACCACACCATCTCTCTACATCTCAGTTTTCTCTTCTATAAAGTGGGTTTCAAGAACTAAGTCAGATTATACTTGTAAATGTCTCTATACATGGAAAATATTATTTTTCTCATTTTGAACTTTGCTTGGCAATTTTTTATAGGATTATGTTTTGTCATGTCTAATGATATCTGTCTGGAATATGTCATCATACTCATGCTATAAATACACAAATTGAGGAAAGTATTTTGAGTAATATAGTAATAGCAAGTATGATTGTATGTAGCTTGACACAGTTTTAAAAAAGAATTATTAGAGAAAACTATTGCTAACTGTAGGTTGGTGTGGTTGTAAAATAAGACTTCTCAAGTAAAGATTTATGCCCATTTCTCCAGCTCTCATATTTCTGGGAAGTTTCGGCATCAGAGCCCTCTAGCTTGTTTTTCAGCAGCTCGTAGTAAATGTGATTACACTCAATCTTCATCTTGAAGTTCTCTATGCAAATGCAGGAGGCTCTTGCCTTGAGAAAAATCTTTAAAAGTTGCACAGCTCCCCAGAAGCAGAGGTTGGGAGGGAGGCATGCTTTGTGTCATACACATTAATTCAGTTGGCACATTACAATGTTAAACTAAATGACATTATTACAAAGCTGTGCTAAGAAGTGTTGACAGGTCCATATGGTAATTTTACAATGTATAATGAACACACAGACTCCTTTCTTGCAGAAATTTATAGTTCAAATCTATACCCAGGATATCCAGTTTTATTTCCAGAAACTTAAATTGACTTATTACGATGTAGTGAATGTATAAATTAGTTCCAGTAGTTAAACTGAAACATTTCCCTACAGACTCAATTAGATTCATTAATCTGCTGTGTAGACCTGTAAACGGCCCATTGTTCTTTCCCCCCAAAATGTCAAAAACTATTTCTCCAACTATAAAATATTTCCTACAAAAACTGTTTTAAATAGTCAGAATTATTGTATATTAGAAACCCAGAACTACAAATTATCTTAGTGCCCTGGCACCTTTTTTTCCCAAGAAAAATAGGGTCCAGCACTTGCCAAGTAATTTAATGGTGTTAGCCACTGGATTCAGTGCTCACTCACACTAAAAATGCACTGAAATTAAGAAAAGATCATCTCTCCTCTCATCCTGCTGCATCAATCAGCTGGCATGGGGTGAACTGTGTATGTTCCTAGCCCCACAGCTTTTTCATTTGAAAACTTTTGTTGCTGGGCTTCCGTCTGCCTGAAGTGTGGCAGCGTATCAGGCCATTGTAATGTGCCACGGAGGCAGAGTGAAATAATGCAACCCGGTAACGAATTCCATCTCAAACGATGCACAACTGTGGCTTACCTTTTCAAAATATCAGCCTCCATGTGGGAACTAGGGAAGCCTCTGCACAGCAGAGATTTAAACACAAATCTTTTTTTTTTTTTTAAGCTACTGCTGTGGATTTTTTTAAACCAAAACAACAAAAACTTGTTTTATTGATTGATGGAGGTGGCTGTTTTTACTTACTGCATGCTTATTTTTTTCTTCTATGATTTATTAAACATCATTTTTGATTTAAAATATCTTTACAACTGTTACCTTTGACTTTTTTTTAATGCCTCAGCTCTGAGAATCTTACAGGGCTGTGTGTGATGGTAACTTTGATTATGTTTTGACTCTGAGGTAGACATGAAACTGATTCATTTTAAAGATGAGAGGGAGCTGTTTGGGTCATTATCAGAGGGGCTTCTATTGATATTGTCTGAAACTGAGATAGTCAAGACTCATTTGATTGTATTTAAGAGAAAGTATTCCAGCTCTCTTAAGTGGTGGGTGGGGACTTGGGGGCTGCATGGAGATGTTTTTGAGAATATGGGAGTATCTTATGGCAAATGATCCTCTGGGATGATTTAGAGTTAAGTATTGGAATATTATCTCTCTCCTCATCTCTCTCTTCATAGCTATTTAATTCTTATTAATATTTTGATTGCAGTACAGCTTTCTCTATTTCTCTTGATCATAGGGCAGAAAATTTCAGTTTTTACCTAACAGACTGAGTTCTCTCCCATCTCAATCCAGATTTTAGAAAACGAGATTCTTATTGATATTGATTGCTTCAGTTCCTGTGTCTTTCCTACTTTGGAACCAATCAGACATGAATGGGGGAAATCAGGTATAGAAGGAAAGGGAAAATACTCCATGTCCGACAGGAATGAAAATCTGTTGCTTCAGCTAGATGGCAGAGAAAGTGAAAGAGAGACATTTCCTTGGAAATGTTAGTGATGGTAAGTGGGGGTCAGTGTTGAACTAAACACACAGTGTAACAAATACCTGTCTACCTTATTTTAAAGTGACCTTCATCATTATCTTCAGTCCAAAATTATGTAGAAAGTTAGAGTAGTAGGTGCTCCAAAAGTAGAGATATTGGACTTTTCCTCCAGGATGATATTTCCAGTGAGAAATATAATGTGTTGGAATAATCAGCTTCCTGTTCACAGTCCCATGTTCATCTGCTCACAGGACACGCACAATTTTCCTGCCAATGCAGAGCATAACATTTCCTTCCCCCACCCTTTTCATTTCATTAATATGGAGGTGGGGAAGGGGTGTGCCAGATTCTTTTTACAACATATTTCCCCCTAATTTTTCAACTTATCACCTCCCTTCTTGGAATCCTAGCTTTTCATGACAAATTGAAGAGTTCTTGCTTGTGCAAATCTGCTCAATGCTAATATCTGCACCTGTACTTCTGGGTTGTGGCGAAGCAGCCACACATGCACAATAAGTGTGGGTCTCCCACTTCCAGAAAGGACAGGAGGCCTGGTATCAGCAAAACCAGCTCAAGTACTTCCCTGACCTTTTGAGCTAGTAAGTGCTTCTGTTCAGGCAGCCTTCCCCATGGCTCAGCACATTGCATTGCAATTCAAGTATTTATTGAAAAATGTCTGTGTGCCAAGAGCTGAGTTATAGACTTTTAGAGATACAGAATAACTAATATACTATAGCTGCCTTCAAAGAGAATATCACCTTTATAGAGTGACCAGCCAGTCTCACAGATAATTACAGTTTAAGGGGCAAAGTGAATGTGGTGAATAAACTTAGTAGAAGAAATTTAAAAAAAAAAATCTTCTTGGAAATGGGTTTTTTAAATGATTAAAAATTTGATGTAAGGAGATTTGGTGTATGTTAAGTCCGCTGGCATTTTCCTATTTTTTTCTCCTATTTAGAGTTTATATTTGAAAGAGAATAGAATGAAAATACAGAACCCTAATAGGAAATTGCAGAGGGTAATTGAGGTGAAGAAAATTCTACTGAGTTCCTCTCTACTCACATCACAAGAGGAAATGAGGGAAAATATGAGGGAGGAGAGGGGAGAATAGAATAAGTGAGAACAGTCTGATGGCAGACTTGCTTATTTTACGTATGAATTCAAACAATGTTTCTCAAAGTCCTGCCTTGCACCTGGACCTGTCCCGTATATCTATCCTGTCCATAGCAGAGATGGATAAATACACTTCTTATGACAACACTAGTAGGTAACAAGCTCGGAACAGCACTGAGCATGCTAGCTATAACATTGGGAGGAGGTGAGCAGGTGTTCATGGGCTTGTTTTCTTGCTAGATCCCTTGATCTCCCCCTCTCTTCTCTGAGGTCCTTGCCCTTCGAGGCATCTCTGGTTACCACGTTACCATTACAGACCCCTCAGCAGCAGAAATTTGTTAATGTCTACAGTATGCTCATAATGTGTGACTTAGTTGCTCTCTCTTTATTCTCACAAGTCACCTTTTAAGTTCTGCTACCATAACTAAATATTCCTGCTTAGGCAACTGACAATCTGTTGCTCTGTATCTCTGATCAAGCTCTCTAAAAGACATTATGTGATTGGACCAAGCCACCACAAACATTGCTATTGAATGGAACCTTGGGCTAGAATTCTTCTATAGTATAAATCAAGATGTATATAGAATATCATGGGTCTAATGTCCATCTTGATTTAAAAAAGCTGTGGCAACATGGTTCAGTCATGTGATCTGGGTGATGTTTCCTTCTTTAAATAAGGAATCACTTAGAAGGGAATTGATGTAGATATAGGGAGAGAAAGCTGAGACACTACTAATTCAGGCACTAAAACTGATGCAGTTTTGTAGTCAACATGCCCAAAGAAAATCTGAAGATGTGCTATCCTTTCCAAAATAAGAATGTATTTCTTACACTAACTACCTGTGAATACATTGCATTTTGTCTTGAGTTGCAGCAACTGGTCCATGGTGGTGCTATATTATAGCAAAATGATTAAGAACACACATTTTGGAATCAGGTATCCATAAGCTCAATTCCTACCTTGGATTCTTACCATCCGAATAACTTTAGTAAATTATTCTATTTTTTTCTGTGCCTCTTTTTTCACTAGTAGAATTGCTGTCAATATTTAAAGGAGTTCATATAATGAAATACTATCTGTAAAATTTAAGCATAAAACATGACATGCTGGCTTTAAAAAATAAATTGATATCACTTTTGATATTCAGACAAATACAAAACTATGTACAATTGTTACTAGGCAAAAATTAACAAAGAAATTGAAAAATTATTTGCAAAGTGGTTGGTTCAAAGACAAAATATTTGGTGTTTACGCCTTATAAAACAAAGCAAATATTTGCTTTTATGTAACCTTAGAACTGTAGGGTGAGAGGAAGGCATGGTAGTCTAAATCTACATTCCTTGCATAAATAGACCTTTCCCATAAAAACATCTTGTGGCTATCCTATAATTCTTAAAAACTTAATGTACTAATGACCACATGTAAAGATGAAACTGAATGTTAATGCCATAGTTGGCTGAGCCAAGATTTTACACATAAATAAATGATAGTGGCACATTAATAACTGTGTACAAACATTAAAGTACAAAGTTCATAAAAGAAATGAACTACAATTTAATTTTTTGGTATGTTTTAAAAATGTAATTGATGATCTTTCTGTTGTGAAGACAAGAAAAAGCAATAGCACATGATTTTGGGGGGAAATATTCAAAATAATTCCTTCTGATACATAAGAACATTTGCATATCCAAAACCAGCTTCTCAACAGGGCTTTTTTTTATGAATGATCAACTCCCTAATTAGCCAATTATCATTGCAAATAGAGAAAGGGACAAAAATCTCAAACTGTTAGTAACTTAAAATAGAAATCTACATCACTACATATGAAAGGAGAGCTTCAGTAGTATAAGAGGCTTGGGATCAGAATGAAACCATTCTTAAACCTTTTCTGATATAAAAATAATGTTTTACAATATGGCATCATTTTTTCTGTTTGAATAATGAGATTAATTTTTGATATCTGCAAGATGATTAAAAAGCAGTGTGCATCCCATTTATAAAATAAAACAAAGGAGTTTTGCAATGTTGTATAACCCTTATTAAAAATAATTCCAAAATATCCAGAAGTAGTATATGGCTGTAATTACTTCTATTAACTGTGTTAGCTGTAGTCAATGCATTAGTATCTCCAAATGATAAATAAGGCAAACCTCTAGCATTTGGAAACCAGTTGGAAATAATACTCTCTGAAATTACAGCTAGGAAGGAAGAATCAAAACAAAATTAATACAATAAGCCATCTGCAGAGTTAATTCACAATAGACAATGTTTAATAAACAAAACCAGGGTGCCACCAAATATTGCTAGGCAGATGCTAATCAAAAATAAAACATTAGTGAGTGCAATAGATTGAAACCCTGGAAGTGATTACTTATGGCAATCACAAACACAAATATGAGTATAGCCTTATGTGTAAGTGGATGAAGCATGTGTTTGAATAAGAATTTGTTAGTGTTACAATCCAATGCACTGCTCTTTGGCATGGACTTTGCGTCTTCCTCTGTGTATTCAGTGGACATGTGGCCCACAAAGAGTTGCCACCTCAGCAATTGTACAGCAGGATCCATGACCCTGGGACATAATCCTCAAGCAAATCAACATTAAGTGGCCCAATGTATATAACTGAAATCTGGATACCAGAATGGGGAGACTCCACCAGCTTACAGTAAAGCTTACACATTCAATATCCAGCAACAGTTCGTCTATGTTAAGGAAAACATGCTCCTTCTAGTGGATTATACTTAATTAAACAGGAACTTATTTTCTTCATGGCAAATGCTTTTGGTAATGTGGACATTAAAAAGCATTACTAATTTTAAATATTAGGCAAGTAATTGAACAACAGAAAATTTAGAGTACCATAAGTGCTTTTTTACATTTTCCTTATTACTTTATTTACATTACAGGCTTGGAACCAACTATATACTTCCCTTTCTCAACTATAATATTTAGGTAAAAGTCTTATCACTGGGGCAGGTATTGTGGGATAGCAGGTTAAGCTGCTGCCTGGAACATCATCATCCCATATCAGAGTATTGATTCAAGATCCAGTTGTTCCGTTTCCTATCCAGATCCCTGCCAATACATCTAGGACAGCAGCAGATAATGGTCAAAATACTTGGACTCCTGCCACCCTAGTAGGAGACCCAGATGGAGGTCCTCTAGATGAAGTTCCTGGCTCCTGGCTTCAGCCTGGCCCAACCCCGACCATAGCAACCATTTGGATGGAGCATCTCTCTCTCTCTCTCTCTCTCTCTCTCTCTCTATCTCTCTCTGTCTCTCTCTGTCTGTCTCTCTCTCTCTCTGTCTCATTTCAAATAAGTAAAATAAATCTTTTTTTAGAAAGTCTTATAATTGCCTTTAAGTTGTAATTTTCTTGATGGCAGGTGTCACTATATCCATACCACCTCTCACAGCCTTGTGCTTGTGTAATGACTTGTATATTATAAGTATGTATTCAGAAAATACTTACTGAGTGAAGGAATGTCTACTGTGTGTTACTGTGGCAGATTTCTCTTCTGTGCGGCATCACAGCAACTGGATGCCTTAAAAGCATATCTCCAATATCACTTCTGATACTGTTGGAGTTCTTGGCTACACACCACCAATGAAAGGCATTGATTCAATACTGGGAAATAGGGAATAAAGAATTAGGAGCAACCGTTGCTCTAGTGGCAGCCATTGGCAGGTGAGAAAGTCTCTGAACAGCCTACTGAAGCTCACCCAATTTATATTCACTGTGATCATCAACAGTGTCCTTTTACAGTTCCTCTACTACTAATTTCCTGAAATCCAGTAGTGGTTTTCCCTGAACCACAGTCTTGTCAACAGTTTTGTATGTTCTAAAAACCTGTATGAAATTCTTTTCTGTCTAAAATTTCTGGAGTATGTGATGTCTGTTTTCTTAGATACTGAGTGTTCTACTGTTTTTATCATTCCCAGTTTATGTCTGTTCTGAAAATACGCTTGGAGGGTTTTGTCTAGAAAGTGAACTGTAATAGCAGTACAGGATATGTCACAGCTTCAACTTCCGGTAGTTTTGAATTTGATAATGACTTTTTTAATATAGAGAATACTGTAGGAACAATTGAAATTTTAATGATGTTGAATTTTCAACCCATTAACATTGCTTATCTCCTGAATTCTTATTTTCTCAGATAAGTTTGTAGTTTTTGGTGTATAGTTCTTGTATATTTCATTTAAAAATTTTATACCTAAATATTTTGTGGTTTTGATGCAAATAAATTACACTTTGAAAACAATACCAAATTAACATTAAGTTTTTAGAAATGATATTTCAGTATCTCATATTCCAGTTGTTTGTTCCATATTTCCATTTTGCTTGTATATAGACATTTTTTAGGTTTTATGACCAAAATTTATTGTGACATCACAACATAGTAAATTACATTATTAGAGTTTATGATTTGACAATTGATTTTGATGTCATGGGTTGTTTTATAGCATCACAATTATGGCCTCATCATGGAACTTTTATGACATAAAAATTTATTATGACTGTACAATGATTTATTTGTAACATCACAATTAAATGTCTAGTGTATCACATTACTTGTTCATTACATTGAAATTTTATTACATAATGATTATGTTGTCACACTATATTTTATGACAACAAAATCACTTATGATCATTAAGTTAGCTTGTGACATCACAAATGATTACAACATGAGAATGGAAGGTTTACAACATAACATCAATGATTTTATGACATCAAAATTGTTTAAAACAATAATACATTGTATGATACTATAAGTTTAAGTAAATTAAATTGCAATTGATTATGATACCAAAATTGTGGGCTTGATATCACAATTGATTATGATATCACAATGACAGGTTTCTGATATCACAATCATACTTGTGACATCATAGATATTTTATAACAACATAATTTATTATGAAACCATGCTAATTGCTTTATAACTTCACAATGGTAAGATGATGCAAACTAATGTTAGTTTAACACACCATAATGATTTTAGGACATCACAATTGATTATGACATTACAAAGATGGTTTATCACATATAATTGATTATGACAAGTGTTCTACAATGTAAAAATTGATTACATATCACAATGTTAGGTTTTTCTTTACATGAAGGTGGATTATCACATTGAAATTGTGAAAATAATGGTTGTTTATGAGATCACAATGGTTTGTTTTATGATCATAATCTCATGATTATGATTGGTCTATAATATCAAAATTGATAGGCTTCAAAAGGTAAATTATGACATTACAAATGATTATGACAAAACAATAGTTTCTGACATCACAATGGTGGGTTAATGGCATACCAATGTTGGTTAATTCACAGTAGTTTTTAGACTTGTATATGTCATTACAATGATTATTTTTAACATTTATTTAATAAATATAAATTTCCAAAGTACAGCTAATGGATTACAATGGCTTCCCCCCTATAACTTCCCTCCCACCCGCAACCCTCCCATCTCCTACTCCCTCTCCCATTCCATTTACATTGATTCATTTTCAATTTATCTTTATATACAGTGGTATGGCTGGGTTTATATTTCTTTATATACAATTATCTTTATATACAGAAGATCAATTTGGTATATATTAAGTAAAGATTTCAACAGTTTGCACCCACACAGAAACACAAACTGTAAAGTACTCTTTGAGTACTAGTTATAGCATTAATTCACATTGTACAACACATTAAGGACAGAGATCCTACATGGGGAGTAAGTACACAGTGACTCCTGTTGTTGACTTAACAAATTGACACTCTTGTTTATGGCATCAGTAATCTCCCTAGGCTCTTGTCATGAGTTGCCAAGGCTATGGAAGCCTTTTGAGTTCACCAACTCGGGCCTTATTTATACAAGGTCATAGTCAAAGTGCAAGTTCTCTCCTCCCTTCAGACAAAGGTACCTTCTTCTTTGATGGCCCATTCTTTCCACTGGGATCTTGCTCACAGAGATCTTTCATTTAATTCTTTTTTTTTTCTTCAAGAGTGTCTTGGCTTTCCATGCCTAAAATACCCTCCTGGGCTCTTCAGCCAGATCTGAATGCCTTAAGGGCTGATTCTGAGGCCAGAGTGCTATTTAGGACGTCTGCCATTCTATGAGTCTGCTGTGTATCTCACTTCCCATGTTGGATCATTCTCTCCCTTTTTTATTTTATCAGTTAGTATTAGCAGACACTAGTCTTGTTTATGTGATCCCTTTGACTTTGAGCCCTATCAGTGTGATCAATTGTGAACTGAAATTGATCACTTGGACTAGTGAGATGGCATTGGTACATCCTTGATGGGACTGAATTGGAATCCCCTGACCCGTTTCTAACTCTACCATTTGGGGCATGTCTGATTGAGCATGTCCCAAATTACACATCTCCTCCCTCTCTTATTCCCACTCATATTTAACAGAGATCGCTTTTCAGTTAAATTTAAACACCTAAGAATAATTGTGTGTTAATTACAAAGTTCAACCAATAGTATTAAGTAGAACAACAACAACAAAAAAAAAAACACTAAAAGGGATAAAGTATTAAGTTGTTCATCAACAGTCAGGACAAGGGCTGATCAAGTCACTGTTTCTCATACTGTCCATTTCACTTCAACAGGTTTCCTTTTTGGTGCTCAGTAAGCTGTCACCAATCAGGGAGAACATATGATACTTGTCCCTTTGAGACTGGCTTTTATTTCACTCAGCATGATGTTTTCCAGATTCCTCCATTTTGTTGCAAATGACAGAATTTTATTGTTTTTTACTGCTCTGTAGTAATCTATAGAGTACATGTCCCACAACTTCTTTATCCAGTCTACTGTTGATGGGCATTTAGGTTGATTCCAGGTCTTAACTTCAGTGAATTAAGCTGCAATAAACATTAATGTGCAGATAGCTTTTTTGTTTGCCAGTTTAATTTCCTTTGGGTAAATTCAAAGGAGTGGGATGGCTGGGTTGTATGGTAGGGTTATATTCAGGTTTCTGAGAAATCTCCAGATTGAATTCCATAGTGGCTTTCCCAGTTTGCATTCCCACCAACAGTGGGTTAGTGTCCTTTTTTCCCCACATCCTCTCCAGCATCTGTTGTTGGTAGATTTCTGTATGTGAGCCATTCTAACTGGGGTGAGGTGAAACTTCATTGTGGTTTTGATTTGCATTTCCCTGATTGCTAGTGATCCTGAACATTTTTTCATGTGCCTGTTGGCTGTTTGGTTTTCCTCTTTTGAAAAATGTCTATTGAGGTTGTTGGCCCATCTCTTAAGTGGGTTGCTTGTTTTGTTGTTGTGGAGTTTCTTGATCTCTTTGTAGATTTTGGTTATCAACCCTTTATCTGTTGCATAGTTTGCAAATATTTTTTCCCATTCTGTTGGTTGCCTATTCATTTTCCTGTTTCTTTTGCCATACATAAGTTTCTCAATTTGCTGCAATCCCAATAGTTAATTTTGGCTTTGACTGCCTGTGCCTCCAGGGTCTTTTCCAAGAAGTCTTTGCCTATGCCTATATCTTGCAGGGTTTCTACAGTGTTCTCTAATAATTTGATGGTGCTGGGTCATACATTTAGATCTTTAATCCATGTTGAGTGGATTTTTTTGTAAGGTGTAAGGTAGGGGTCTTGCTTCATGCTTCTGCAAGTGGAAATCTAGTTTTCCCAGCACCATTTATTGAATAGACTGTCCTTACTCCAGGAACTGGTTTTGGATCCTTGATCAAATATAAGTTGGCTGTAAATGTTTGGATTGATTTCTGGTGTTTCTGTTCTGTTCCATTGGTCTATCCTTCTGTTTCTGTACCAGTACTATGCTGTTTTGATTACAACTGCCTGTAGTATGACCTGAAATCTGGTATTGTGATGCCTCCGGCTTTGTTTTTGTTGTACAAGATTGCTTTGGCTATTCGAGGTTTCCTGTGTCTCCATATGAATTTTAGTATCATTTTTTTCCAATTCTGAGAAGAATGTCTTTTGGTATTTTGATTGGTATTGCATTGAATCTATAAATCGCTTTTGGGAGAATGGACATTTTGATGGTATTGAATCTTCCAATCCATGAGCATGGAAGATTGTTCCATTTTTTTGGTATCCTCTTCTATTTCTTTCTTTAAGATTTTGTAATTCTCATCCTAGAGAATTTTAACATCCTTGGTTAAGTTTATTCCAAGGTATTTGATTGTTTTTGTGGCTATTGTGAATGGGATTGATCTTAGAAGTTCTTTCTCGCTGGCACCGCGGCTCACTAGGCTAATCCTCCACCTTGCGGTGCCGGCACACTGGGTTCTAATCCCAGTCGGGGCACTGATCCTGTCCCGGTTGCCCCTCTTCCAGGCCAGCTCTCTGCTGTGGCCAGGGAGTGCAGTGGAGGATGGCCCAAGTCCTTGGGTCCTGTACCCCATGGGAGACCAGGATAAGCACCTGGCTCCTGCCATTGGATTGGCACGGTGCGCCGGCCGCAGCGGGCCTACCGTGGCGGCCATTGGAGGGTGAACCAACGGCAAAAGGAAGACCTTTCTCTCTATCTCTCTCTCTCTTACTGTCCACTCTGCCTGTCAAAAAAAATAAAAAATAAAAAAAAAGAAGTTCTTTCTTAGCTGACACATTGCCTGTGTATACAAAGGCTCTTGATTTTTTGTGCATTGATTTTATATCCTGCTACTTTGCCATACTCTTCTATGAGTTCCAATAGTCTCTTAGTAGAGTTCTTTGGATCCCCTAAATAAAGAATCATATCATCTGCAAAGAGGGATAGTTTGACTTCTTCCTTCCAAATTTGTATCCCTTTAATTTCTTTTTCTTGCCTAATGGCTCTGGATAAAATTTCCAGAACTATATTGAATAGCAGTGGTGAGAGTGGGCATCCCTGTCTGGTACCAGATCTCAGTGGAAATGCTTCCAACTTTTCCCCATTCAATAGGATGCTGGCCATGGGTTTTTCATAAATTGCTTGATTGTATTGAGGAATGTTCCTTCTATACCCAGTTTGCTTAGAATTTTCATCATGAAAGGGTGTGGTGTTTTATTGAATGCTTTCTCTGCATCTATTGAGAGAATCATATGGTTTTTATTCTGCAGTCTATTAATGTGGTGTATCACATTGATTTGCCAACACTGAACCATCCCTGCATACCAGAGATAAATCCCACTTGGTCTGGGTGGATGATCATTCTGATGTGTTGTTGCATTCTACTGGCCAGAATTTTATTGAGGATTTTTGCATCTATGTTCATCAGGGATATTGGTCTCTAATTTTCTTTCAATGCTGCATTGTGTATAGACTTATTTTTTGCAGTTTGACTCTTAATTCTACAAGTGTAATAAACTTTTCATTCCAGTAGCTTTATGTAGACAACTTAGGATATTCTATAAATATACTTGATTGACAGAAATTAAGACTTTTTCTTTTTATCTTTCAATCAACATACTTTGTATTTTCTGCCTTATTCTACCGGGACTATGAATTCCAGTAATATATTGAATAGCTTTGGGAAAAGCTGATATTTTTGTTTTGTCCTAATTTTGAATCTTTCCTTGGACAGTGTTTAGCTGTGGATATTTCACATGTGTACTTTACCAGTAAGAAAAACCTCTCTTCTATTCCTCATTTGCTGAGAATGCTTATAATGAATATGACTGAATTTCCTAAAATATTTTTTCTTCAAGTATTATGATACTTTAAGTTACTTTTTTATTAAATTTTGCTACTATGTTGAATTTCATTGTTTGATTTTTTTTAAAAGATGTATTTATTTATTTATTTATTTATTTGAAAGTCAGAGTTACACAGAGGAGAAGCAGAGGGAGAAAGAGAGAGAGAGAGAGAAAGGTCTTCCATCTGATGGTTCACTCCCCAATTGGTCGCAATGGCCGGAGCTGCAATGATCTGAAGCCAGGAGTCCAGAAGCTTCCTCTGGGTCTCCCACTCAGGTGCAGGGACCCAAGACCTTGGGCCATCTTCTAATGCTTTCCCAGGCCATAGTAGAGAGCTGGATTGGAAGTGAAGCAGCCTGGCCTCCAACCTGCGTCCATAGGGGATGCTGGCGCTTCAGGGCAGGGCGTTAACCCGCTGTGCACAGCCCAGACCCCTCATTGTTTGATTTTAAAGTTAAAAACAATCTTATACTCTTAAAAAGATTATACTTGATCTTGTCACAATTTTTTTTATGCATTCCATTGTTCAGTTCTTAAAATATTCTTCAGAAGTATTTTGTACCTATGACTACTAGGAATATTGGTAGGCTTTTGTGTTTTCTTGTATCTTGTGATGGCCCTGCCCTTAAAAATTGCTTGGAAATATTCACATTTCCTGTTTTCAGAAAGAAATTTATTTTTCTTTCTCAAATGTTGAAAACTAATTAATCCATCTGGGTTTCTTAGTCAAAAGAGATTTCTTGGTAGAAATTTTAGACTATGAATTTAATTTCTTAATATAAGGCATATAAGGCTATGTGGATCTTCATTTCATCTCATTGGTTTTCATAATTTCTGATGTCATAGAATCTGTCAATTTCATACAAGTTATTGAATTTATTGGGAAAGGTTTTTATTGTATCATCTTTTAAGAGTAGGTAGACTGTGTAGTATTCTCCCACTTTCAATTCCTGATATTGGTAATGTTTGCCTTTTCTGTTTTTTGTTTTTCAAATTAACTAGAAATTTACAAACTTCATTGACCTTTTCAGAGATTTGTGATTTTGTGTCATGTGTTATTGTTTTTCATTTCATCATTTCATCATTACTGTTTCTGATATGCTTCACTATTTTGTGTATATCCAAGTTGCCCTCTGCATAATTTCTGTTCAGCCCAAAGAAGTATCTACCATTCCATGCAGTAAATCTATAATAGCTAAGATTCATTAAGCTTTTGTTTTGCTGAAATTTGTCTTTGTCTCCTTTTCTTTTCTTTTTTTTTTCTTTTTTTTTCCTTTTTTTTTTTTTTTTTTTTTTTTCAGCTAGAGTTAGTGAGAGACAGAGAGAAAGGTCTTCCTTCTGTTGGTTCACCCCTCAAATGACCTCTATGGTTGGAGCTACGCCGAACCGAAGCCAGGAGCCAGGAGCTTCTTCCAGGTCTCCCACATGGGTGCAGGCACCCAAGCACTTGGGCCACTGCAGAGAGCTGGACTGGAAGAGGAGCAACCGGGACAGAATCCGGCGTCCCAACCAGGACTAGATCCCGGCAATCATATGAGATGCCGGCGCCACAGGCGGAGGATTAACCAAATGAGCCACAGCACCGGCCCCTCCATTTCTTAACTTTGGTTTTGAAACAACTTTGAACTTATCAAAAATTTCAAAAATAGTATAAATAAAACCCGGCCAGCACTGTGGCTTACTAGGCTAATCCTCCGCCTATAGCACTGGCACCCCAGGTTCTAGTCCTGGATGGGATGCTGGATTCTGTCCCAGTTGCTCTTCTTCCAGTCCAGCTCTCTGCTGTGGCCCAGGAAGGCAGTGGAGGATGGCCCAAGTGCTTGGGTCCTGCACCCGCATGGAAGTCCAGGAGGAAGCACCTGGCTCCTGGCTTCGGATCAGTGCGGTGCGCCAGCTGCAGCACGCCGGCCGAAGCAGCCATTTGGGGGGTGAACAAATGGAAAAGGAAGACCTTTCTCTCTCTCTCTCTAACTGTCTAACTCTGCCTGTCAAAAAAAAAAAAAAAAAAAAAAGAACCCTATCTATATATTTGACACCAAATCCACAAATAATATAATTTCTCAATATTCGTTTCATAATGCATTTTCTCTTTTAGTATACCTGATGTATGTATGTGCATGTGCATGTGATATTACATAACTATTAATGCATGCATTTGTTTATAAATATATTAATATTCTCCTTTAAACCCTTTCAGAATGATGTATATATACAAATAAAAATATGTATGTGTATATATGATTCTCAACCTAAATTAAATGTCATAATCTTGAAAAGTATTATTGTTGGATATTTCATTTCTCCTTGACAGTTTTTTATTTCAGCTATTAGGAGTTGTCATTGTACTGTTTTGGGTATTCACTATTTCTGATGAGAAGCTAGTGGTCATTCCAATGTTTCTTTGCTTGTCATATTTGCTTTTACTCTGCTTACCTTCAAGATGTCCTCTTTACCTTTTAGTTATTGGTATTGTGATACATGTTGGTATTTTTTTTTTGTTTACCCAGCTTGAGTTTTGTTAAATTTATCAAATTTATTAGTTTTCATCGAATTTGCAAAAATATGGTCTTAATGTCTTCTATTTTTATCTTCTTTTCATGAACTCCAATTATATACTTGTAAGCCTAACAGACATTTTCTCACGACCTCCTGAAGATTTGTTATTTTTGTTTGTCTTTTTCAGCCATGTTCATTTTTTATTTTTTACTTTGTTGCGTCTATTCATTTTCTAAATCTTTATTTCTCAATGGATTTTCCTTCATTGATATTAAATAGTTTTATTATTTTCATTTCAGTATTCATTAATCTTATTGTATTCAGACTTTCTGTTAAATCCTTTAAGAAATCTACATTAGCTGTTTCAAAACTGGTATCTTCTAATTGCATCATCTCTATCATTTCTAGTTTTCTTTACACTGGCTGATTTTCTCTGGTTATGGGTTATATTTTCTGTTTTCTCATGTCTTGTAATATTGGATGGCATGCAGGCTTCTGTATTAGTGATTCTTTCCTGACAGATGTTTCCTGGTTAACTCCTTATAGAGTTCCACCCTATAAATCCATGAAAACCAATAAACAGCCTGGTGCAAACTTATGGGGCTTTTTATTCTGTGTAACTCGAGCTTTTCTGATACTCTGCCCCACAAATTCTAGTTGTCTCAGATTCCTCAAACTCATAAATTGTTTTCTTAATTCTGATATATTACTATGCTCTGCTCAGGTTCCCTTCCCTGCAATTTGATTTGGAAAATATTTCCAGGTGCAACATGAAGATTATTGTTGGGCTCACCTCATGTATTCTCCTTATCTCAGTATATACTTGTGCTACCTATTGTGTAATTTCTAAAAACAACTGTTTTGTATAGTTTGTTTCCCAGTTGGTTACAATGGGAGAGCAATCTATTAGAGCTGTTCTGTCATGATCAGAATAAAACAGCGATTTTCTCTATCTCTCTTCCCTATATTTGTGTAAAAATCAAAATCATTATAGTTATTCTAATAATGGAGATGGAGAGTTTTGTGATGATGAGGAAAAAAACTATTCAGTGTGTTAACATCAGGACTTGTTATGCCAAGAACAAAGTTATGACTTATAGTTAATAAGTGCAATCCAATGTTTGCTTCAGCAATATGTGGGAGGTGCACCATTGATTTTCTTATTGCAGATCCTACAGAAATTTGGAAGGTCTGAGAAGCCTGGCACACAAAAATATTTCAATAAGATTGTGGCAGGGGGAAGTAGGCTATAACTATTTTGGATATGGAGAAGTCCTATAGATTCCAGAAATTGTGATGCCCAGTATCTGTTTGAATTTCTTTTTGCCAACATTTTTTTCCTGATCCCCAAGATTCTGTTACATTTTTCTTAAATGTCATAGTCTATTTTTACCTGCTTTATGCTCACTCTTTATGTTCAACGTGTGGTCAGGTGATTCAGAATTCCAACTGCACCTAGGCAGATGGTTGTGGTAGTACCTCACCCACTAGGAGTGGAGCATGATATTAGAGGGCAATGACTAATACATGAAAGACAAAGACGAAGAGGCTGATTTGATGGAAAATGAAAGCATCTGCATGGATTACCAGCATGTTAAGGGAGAATAACCCAGTAAAAGCCCTGTGGTATTAACAGAAGAAAAAGTGAAGGGTTAGTGTTTATGGGTCATTAATTGGATATTTATCTCCAAAAGTTAGACTGCTAGCTCTATTTGGATAAAGATTTTGAAGAAAAACTGATAACAAATGAAGAGATTTCTTCAAAAATAGAGTTAGTTCTCCAACAATGAGAACGTAGGTAACTGAAAACCTTCATCTATGGCCAGCACCGCGGCTCAATAGGCTGATCCTCCCCCTTGTGGCGCCGGCACACTGGGTTCTAGTCCCGGTCGGGGCGCCGGATTCTGTCCCAGTTGCCCCTCTTCCAGGCCAGCTCTCTGCTATGGCCCGGGAGTGCAGTGGAGGATGGCCCAAGTGCTTGGGCCCTGCACCACATGGGAGACAGGAGAAGCACCTGGCTCCCAGCTTCAGATCAGCGCGATGCGCCGGCCGCAGCATGCCGGCCGCGGCGGCCATTGGAGGGTGAACCAATGGCTAAAAGGAAGACCTTTCTCTCTGTCTCTCTCTCTCTCACTTTCCACTCTGCCTGTAATAATTTAAAAAAAAAAAAACTTAATCTAAAAATGAATTTTCTTGACACAAATTAAGAAAATCTTTTTTATTGCTAAAAAGATATGGCATGGTTTTCCTCTTTTAGAATTAAGTTTTTAAGTCTATAAATTTCAAGGTGATATATACTAATGTTTTTCAATTTCTTCACTTATGCTTTAGTCATGTATATACCTGAGTTATACTTTGGGGCAATTTTTGTATTCTGCAAATTAAGATTTAAAACTTTGTCTGTGACAATATTTATTAAAAACAAGGTAATTTTAATATCACACAAATGGTAGAAGGTCACCTTTCTACCTGGAAATACAAAATCTGATCCAATGTGCACTTCAAGTTTCAACCCATCTGAATTGTTAGTATATAGAGATGTCTTAAATCTCTTTACACTGCTATAAAAGAATACCAGATACACTACAGAAGTTTATTTCTCACAATTCAGAGTCTGGGAGGTCCAAGGTCAAACACTGACATAGTTGGTGTCCTGTGAGGAACCACTTCCTGGGTCACAGACTGTTGTTTTCTTACTCCTCACATGTTAGAAGAAACAAAGAGTTCTCTAGGTCTTTATTAAAAAGACATTAAATTAATACATGTGGCTCCACCTTCAGGACTTGAGCAGCTCCAGATGACCTCATTTGTGATACCATTTTAATGGGGTTAAGGTTTTAACCTATTAATTTGGGGGAACATAAACCTCCAATCTATAGCAGATAGTAAAAAAAAAATTAAAATGGAAGTTACATGATTTAAAATAGTACTCATTATTTTCATGGAACCAGAAGCAGAAGAGTTTTATTGGAGAGCTAGATAGCAAAATAGAAGAGAAAGGAAAATGTATTCCCTTAATCTGCTTCTTCTAGTGAACAGAGCAAGCTATCTATTGTTGTTTACATAAGGCTGAGCTATTCCCCGAGTTGCCATTGACATAATTTACCTACTACAAGCAATCATCTCAAGAACAGTTCAAGCTCTCAGGTAATTTGTCATATAGGATTATCCACCTCATTCTTTCAAAGTTCCTTGGTATTTCTCCATTTAGTTTGAATGATTTGTTATAAACATTTCTTAAAGAAATGTACAGAGAGAAATAATATTTTTCTTTAATAAATGAATGGATCAAACCTTGCAAGGCTGGAATATAGCTGAAGGACAAAGGCCTGAAGAGTGTACTTATTGCACAGGAATGACAGGAAGGACATGTAACACATAACTATTTCTTCCACTTATGCTCAGAGTGATTTCACAAAAGGGAAGAAAGGGCTTGAATACACTCATAGAAACTTTGAGTCATCAGACATTTTTGCCTCTTACTGCCTACTTAATCCAGGAAGAAAGTGAACATTCATGAGTCACAGCCCTTAACTTTGCCGAGTTCACTTAAAAGTGACAAAGGAATATTGTAGGAAAGGAATTTGCATCAAATAATCTGGGAAATGTTTGAAATAAACCAGCACTTGGTCAGTCAAATTCTCCCATCTTGTGGGTGTACAAGAAATGGGATTGTCTCAGGAAATCTGCTCTTATAAGGGAAGGGCCCACAAGTACAGGAAGCTACAAATCATCCCATAATCCCTTAAGAAGGGGGACAGACATGGTCAATGATAGGACAAGTTAGACTTAATACTATAAAGGTCCCTCAGTGAGATGATTTTCTTCTATATAACAGATATGTATAGATCATTTTTTAAACTTATTTGACAGGTAGAGTTATAGACAGTGAGAGAGAGACAGAAAAGTCTTCCTTCCATTGGTTCACCCCCCAAATGGCTGCTACAGCCGGTGTGCTGAGCCAATCCGAAGCAAGGAGCCAGGTGCTTCCTCCTGGTCTCCCATGTGGGTGCAGGACCCAAGTCCTTGGGCCATCCTCCACTGCACTCCCGGGCCACAGCAGAGAGCTGGACTGGAAGAGGAGTGACCGGGACAGAATCCGGTGCCCATATGGGATGCTTGCGCCACAGGCAGAGGATTATCCAAGTGAGCCACGGTGACGGCCCGATCATTTCTTTAAGTATTGTTTTAATCTGTTTCACTTTTGTGAAGAAAGAAGGGTTGGTTAAAGAACCTGCATACTAATTCATTAATGATGTAAATATTTATTTACAAGAAAAATTAGTCCTACCATTATCAAGTTGTGATCTAGAAGAAAAAGAAGCACGAGAATGACTATAAAAAGGAAAAATACCTGGACATGGACCCAGGCGGGATCTTGAGAAACAAGACTGAAGCATTAGTAATAAATATTTAAATTAATGTAGGAAAAGGGGAGTGAACATGCCAGATAGAAGAAAAGACATGTGAAAAAGCTTTTTTTGAAGAAGTGAAGCAATACATTTTAAAAAATGATAACTAAATAGCATGTGTAAACTCCAAACATGATTAATTATATCAAACATACTGAATCTAAGTATTCAAAAAGGGGAAGTTTTCAGGGGCCAGCGCCACGGCTCACTTGGTTAATCTTCCATCTTGCAGCACAAGCATCCCATATGCGTGCCGGGTTCTAGTCCCAGTTGCTCCTCTTCCAGTCCAGCTCTCTGTTGTGGCCCGGGAAGGCAGTGGAGGATGACCCAAGTGCTTGGGCCCCTGCACCTGCATGGGAGACCAGGAAGAAGCACCTGGCTCCTGGCTTCAGATAGGTGCAGCGCTGACCATAGCGGCCATTTGGGGAGTGAGCCAACAGAAGGAAGACCTTTCTCTCTGTCTCTCTCTCTCACTGTCTATAACTCTACCTGTCAAATAAAAAAAAAAAGGGGGGAAGTTTTTAATATAGATTAAAATAATAAAACATAACCCACAACTAATGTCCCTTAAATGTAAGGACACAGAGAGGCTAAAAATAAGGATAGACTTAAAGAGAGGAAGCATCATTAG
Source organism: Lepus europaeus (assembly GCF_033115175.1). NCBI lineage: Eukaryota > Metazoa > Chordata > Mammalia > Lagomorpha > Leporidae > Lepus > Lepus europaeus. The sequence continues at coordinate 99,105,982 of NC_084827.1, read as the reverse complement.
AAATATAAACATTTTTAAAAAGATTTATTTATTTATTTGAAAGTCAGAGATACAAAGAGAGAGAGAGAGAGACACAGAGAGAGAAGGAGAATTTGTCACCCGCTTCTTCACTCCCCAGATTGTTATAACAGTACCTGTATGGATGCTGGCATTGCAGGAGGTGGCTTTGCCTGTTATGCCACAATGCTGGCCCAACATAGAGACTTTTAACATAATAAAAGATCAGTAATCCAGTGAGCTCAAACAGTCTTAACTTTTTATATTTCTAATAAGCTTCAAAATTAACACAGTGAAAATGTCAGAATTGATATTTGAAGTAGACAAATATATAAACATAAAGGAATATTTTACCATATCACTCCTAATACCAGATGGGACAAGCAGAAAAATAATTAGTAGAGCTATAGAAAATCTAAGCAACATCTCCAGAGTATTTAACCTATTTATATAGCTATAGCTCTGAACACAGTCATGACAGAATATACATTTAAGAGTACAGAGAATAGTTACAAAAATTGACCATATCCTGGTCCATAAGCAAAAGTTCAATAAGTTCAGGAAACTAGGGGCTGAATTTGACCAGTAACTCTCTAATTCCATTTGTAGCTTAAACAGCACCTTTCTTAGCTCCTCTAATAAAGACTCTGTCCTTTGTTCTAGACCCTGACTAGCGCACTTGGGCCTCATTCCTTTGTAATCATAACCTCTACTCTACCACCAATGGCTCTACTCCCATTTGTTTATTTATTTCTTTGAAAAGCAAGTAGACAGAGAGGGAGAGAGATGGCTACTCATTCACTTCCTAAATATCTGTGATGGTTGGGGCTGAGTTAGGGCCAAAGTCAGGATCTGCAAACTCAATCCATTTCTTCCACGTGGGTGGCAAGGACCCAGTCACTTAAGCCATTCCTCCTGCTTCTCAGAATCTGCACTAGCAGGAAGCTGGAGTCAGGAGTCAATGATAGATAACAGGCTAAGCACTCTGATATGGGAAGTGAGAGTTCAAACCTCTAGGCCAAAAGCCTACTCATTTATATTTCTTTTTTATTTATTTATTTTTTGACAGGTAGAGTGGACAGTGAGAGAGAGAGAGAGACAGAGAGAAAGGTCTTCCTTCCGTTGGTTCACCCCCCAAATGGCCAGTACAGCCAGCACACTGGGCTGATCCGAAGCCAGGAGCCAGGTGCTTCTCCTGGTCTCCCAAGCAGGTGCAGGGCCCAAGGACTTGGGCCATCCTCCACTGGCTTCCCGGGCCACAGCAGAGAGCTGGACTGGAAGAGAAGCAACCAGGACAGAATCCAGTGCCCTGACCGGGACTAGAACCTGGTGTGCCGGCGCCGCAGGCGGAGAATTAGCCTATTGAGCCACGGTGCCGGCATTTATATTTCTTGACTGACAGAACTTACTATTTACACTATAAATGATGATTTTTCTGAACATTTTTATATGTTTTTATCAATCCAAGAAACATAAGCAACAGAAAATACATGAAATAGCAATAAGCCTGAAATTTTTGGATTTGTGAACTGCTGCTACTCTGGAGAGTAGAAATTATCCATACATTTTTTCTGGTTATGTGAACAGCAAGATAAAAAAGCTAAGAGATCTCAAAACTAAGCCACCTCAATTAACTAATTGAGCACATGGAGTTAATACTTGTCATTTGGATTCTACACTATATACTGTTTTGAAAAAGTTGTTCCAAAGAACTGTGTTTAATGGACTTGGGGTCTTCTGGCTATTTATGACATTTGCTATGACTATCATGTATCCATTTCCAGTTACTAGTAAGGCTTGATGCTAGGTGAGACTCATATTTACATAAAATATTTTGCATTTATGATCAAACAAAAATTAAACAGTAAAATAAGTCAACATCATTTTATATTCTATTTGAATAGAAATTATGTATGTTGAATTGATAGACGCAAATAAGTTGTACTAAAACTTACACAGTATTGATTTAAAAGCTTTAAATCAAAACCTTTATGAAATGGATAACTTCCTAGATTCATATAACCTACCAAGATCAAATCAAGAAGATATAGACAGTATAAACAGACCCATAACAAGCAATGAGATTGAAGCAGTAATCAAAAGTCTTCCATCAAGGAAAAATCCAAGACCTAATGGTTTTACTGATGAACCATACAAAACATCCAAAGAGGCAGTAACTCCAATAATTTTCAAATTATTCTAAAATACTGAATAGATGGTACTCTGTCAAACTCTTTTTATGAGGCCAGCATCTCTTTGATACCAAAACCAAAGACATCACACACACACACACACACACACTACAGACCTATGTCATTAGTGAACATAGATGCAAAAATTCTCAACAAAATACTAGCAGATTTTATCCAAAACCACATCAAGAGCATCATGCATCACATCCACGTGGGATTTATCACAGAAAAGCAAGGGAGGCTTAATGTTCGCAAATCAATAAGCATCATAAATCACATTAATACATTGAAGAAGAAAACCAATGGAAGAAAGACCTTTCTCTCTCTCTCTCCCTCTCACTGTTTGTAACTCTACCTTTCAAATAAATAAATAAAATCGTTAAAAAAAATGTACTGGCAAAACTGGTTTGGTATATGTAGAAGAATTAAATTAGATCCATACCTCCAGATAGATCAAAATTCTAAATCTAAGACCTGATACTACAGTTGCTAGAAGAGGATGTAGGGGAAACACTCAAAGATGATGGCGTCGGGAAAGACTTCTTAGACAATAACCCCAAAGCAAAGGCAACAAAAGCAAAACTAAACACATGGGGCTAAACAAATGGGGCACAGCAAAGGAAACAAGCAATAGAGTGAAGAGACATCCAACAGAATGGGAAAAAAATATTTGCACGCTACCCCTCTGATGAAGGATTAATATCATGAATGTATCAGCAACTTAAAAAAAAAAAAAAACTCAACAAGAGAAAAATAGTCAATCCAGTGAAGAAATTGGCAAAGGACCTCAATAGATAGTTCTCAAAAGAAGAAATACAAATGGCCAAAACATACATGAAAAAACACTCAACATCACTACTCATCAGGGAAATGCAAATCAAAACCACAGTGAGATATCACCTCATCCTTGTCAGAATGGCTAAAACCCCAAATCCCGAGGGTGACAAATGCTGAGGAGGATATGGACAAAGGGGGACATTTATACACTATTTCTACGAACGTAAATTAGTGCAGCCACTGTGGAAAAGTGTGGAGACTGCCTAAAAATCTAGAAATAGACTTGCCATACGATCTAGCAGTCTCATTGCTGAGTATATACCCAAAAGACATGAACACATTGTACCAAAGAATTACCTGCACCTCCATTTTTATAGCAGCACTGTTCACAATAACCAAAACCTGGAAACAATGGATGTGTCCATCATCAAATGAATGGATAAAGAAGATATGGTATATATATACAGTGGAATATTATTCAACTATTAAAAAATGAAATTCTACCATTTGCAGCAAAATGAATGTAACTGGAGGACATTATGTTGACTGAAATAAGCCTGACACAGAAGGACAAATTCCACATGGTCTCCTTTATATGTAGGAAATAAAGTTTTTTTTTTTAAGTTTTATTTATTAGAAAGGGAGAGTTATAGAAAAGCAAAAAGAGAGAGAGACAGAGAGATACAGAGAGAGAGAGAGTCTTCCATCCACTGATTCACTCCTCAGGTGGCCACAACTGTGGAGCTGTGCAGATCCGAAGCCAGGAGCCAGGAGCTTCTTCCAGGTGCATGGGCCCAAGGAGTTGGGCCATCTTCCACTGCTTTCCCAGGCCATAGCAGAGAGCTGGATCAGAAGAACAGCCAGGACTTGAACCTGTGCCCACATGGGATGCTGACACTGCAGGCGGCGGCTTTACTCAGAGGCCCTGGGATATAAATTTGAAAAAGAGAGAAGGAAGGAAGGAAGGAAGGAAGGAAGGAAGGAAGGAAGGAAGGAAGGAAGGAAGGAAGGAAAAGAAATACCTGTGTGCATCAATATTGCTGCAAATATGGATTGGTGAAACTTTGCTTGATACCTTTGCCAAACCAGTGGTTAGAAATGTTATACTACTATAGTTTTAATGATCTGTGATTACTTTAAAATTTACTAAATATGAGTGAAATGGTCATTTTTCCATTCAATTATTGTTTATAACCACTGTCTATATTTCCACTAAAGTAGGGTCTTTTTGCTTTTTACTTATTATATAATGAAATATTAAATGTTTTACTGTAATATAAATTAAAACTGTTATCTTAAATACTGAGAAAAACAAAGAGAGAAGAAAGGAGAGTGGAAAGGAGAAAAGGAGGGAGGGAAGGAAGAAGAAAGGGACTATCTTTATGTTCTTAAAATTTTATCTGTAAACCATACTGAGTCTGTTAAAAACTAATTAGAATTTTAAAATCACATTAAAGTAAATTTTAAAAGCAAGAGAGCAAAAAACTCCTTTAATATTAGGTAAGAAGAGAGATTGAAATTCAGTGTTCTAATGCACATCTCAAGAAGAAACAAGATCAGAAACTAAAGCCCAAAAAATTAGGCATGAGGCAATAATTACAAGTGCAGAAACTGATGATTTGGAAATCACAGATAAAGCAAAACAACAAAGCCAGAACTTAATGTGATGTGATGAGTTTAGTTGTCCAAAAATATATGATGTTTTCCTCAACTCCAGTACCTCAGAATGCATGCATAATTGACAATAAATGCATTGCAGATGTGATTGGTCAAGATGAGGTAATCCTGGAGTAGAGTGGTCCCTTAATTCAGTATACAAAGGGTCCCCATAAGAGATGATGTGAAGACAGGGGGAAGATGGCCATGTGATGACAGAAGCGGAGACTGGAAAGACGCATCTACAGGACACAGAGCACCAAAGTTAACAATCAACATGTGGGGCTAGCAGAATCAAGAAAGGAGTTGCTCCAAGGTTTCTGAGGGAGCACAGCCCAGCCACCACTTTGACTTGTACTTACAGCCTCCAGAAATATAAGATGTTAAATTTTTGTTGTTTTAAGCAACTCAGTTTGTGATACTTTGTAATGGCAACTCCAGGAATTTAATACAGCCTATTCTTTGAATACGATATCAAAATTGATAAATACACAGTACAACTGATCAGAAAAAAAAGACAAAGCTAGAAATCATGCATATCTGAAGTGGAAAAGTGATTATATTTTTAAAAATCTTAGGGATATTAAAAATAAATGGAATATAATAAGCACTTTTGTGCAAATAAATGAGATGGCAAAATTAAAGAGTGGTTATTACATATGGAATAGCTGTTCTTTATTTCTGGGTAATAGGGACAGGTAACAAGCGGGATAGGTTCTTCAGCGTTATTAGCAATGTTCTCTTTTGTTGTCGTGCATGCTGTTTATATGAGAGTATTTTAAAGTTCGTGGAAAAGTAAAGATAGTATTTGTATGCCAGATAAGACGCATTTTGAGACATCCATATCGCATATCAGAAAGCCTGGTGGATTTGAGTTCTGGCTACAATTCTAATTCTAGCTTTTTGCTTTTACATACTACAGGAAGCAATAAGAGATGGCGCCACTATTTGGGTCCCTGTCAGACATGTGGGAGACCTAAGTGTGTCTCGGTCTCCAGGCTTTGGACTGGCCCAGTCCTCACTGTTGTAGACATTTGGTGAGTAAACCTGCTAATGGCAGAACACAATTTTTCTCACTCTTTCTGTTTCTGTGGTTGACTGTCACTCTACCTCTCAAATGGATCACTTAATTAACTAGTGAATTAATTAATTATAAAAGTTAAGAGAAAAATGAGGTTAAAAGATATGTTTACATTGGTCCAAAAAATTGAAACTCATGCGTAGTATTTTCATAATATACATTTTGCAGAACTTTTGGGAAACATCTTATTTAGGTATGATCATTTAGTGAAAATTCCTGAAGCTAAACAATTATTTTTGTCACTTTTATTACATAAATTTATATTCACTTAAAGAGTTTAGCAAGCAATAAAAAAGTCATAACCCATCCAAACAAACTGAGGGTCTGAGAGCAGCCAGTCATAGTCCAGGAGTAATCAGTCATGTCACATGCAATTGGGACACATTTATCATGATTTTTTACATTTGTTCTGTGGATTTAAAAAAAACAGCATTGGACAGCTCCTGATAAAAGCAAATAATGTGACATATCTCTTTATTACTCTATCAGCATATTACAGAAAAATATAAAGGAAAATACAAAAGAAACCCATAATGCTAAAATGAAAGAAATCATGTTAGTCTTTTAATTTATATTTTTCTAGGTATTCTTCTAAGCACATACATGTCCTAATGCATACATTATTTGCAATTTTGCTGAATTACCTAATGCTATTCAATATATTACCCCAAGATATAATGGCTTAAAACCATAATAATCATTTATTAGTATTCATAATTTCATTGGGTCAGGAATTTGGAGGTGGCTTTCATTTTTCAGTTCATCATTAGATCACTTGGTTTGTCCTTTAAAATTCTTACCTGAGGCCGGCGCCGTGGCTCAACAGGCTAATCCTCCGCCTTGCGGTGCCGGCACACTGGGTTCTAATCCCGGTCGGGGCACCGATCCTGTCCCGGTTGCCCCTCTTCCAGGCCAGCTCTCTGCTGTGGCCAGGGAGTGCAGTGGAGGACGGCCCAAGTGTTTGGGCTCTGCACCCCATGGGAGACCAGGAGAAGCACCTGGCTCCTGCCATCGGAACAGCGCGGTGCGCAGGCCGCAGCGCGCTACCGCGGCGGCCATTGGAGGGTGAACCAACGGCAAAAGGAAGACCGTTCTCTCTGTCTCTCTCTCACTGTCCACTCTGCCTGTCAAAAATTAAAAAAAAAAAAAAAGAAAAAAAAAAATTCTTACCTGAAAATGAAAGCTTAAAAGAGAAAATGTCTCTGCAGCTAAAGTTTTGGCGTTAACAATTACATTTTATAAATTTTTCTAAATAATTTGAAGTTAAACTTTTGATTTCCCTTTCAATGTTAACAGTTCTGGAGATATTTTACAATCTCTAAATAGATACACTGAAACTTTTCCAGACACTTCTGCTCCCATGCTCCAGATTTCAGTGTACTTTATTTTCAAAGCACCAGGTTCTTGAAGTGAGGCTGATGCCTTTATAGTTCTGTCACTTAGACAAAATATTACTAAGCATTCTTACCAGTTATTCATATTATGAAATTGCTGAATAATTCAGGTTTTGAGTCATTTATGAACACCATTATAAGTGCTATTATATCTCAAGGTATATCTTCTGCATATAGTACATCCTCTCAGTGCCACTGACAACTGAATAATCAATATCAAAATACCAGATGTTGTGAATTCTTGTAATAACCTATCTACATAATTCTTATAGATTTTTAATATCATGGCCTGCTGATGTTAAGTTTTCTTCCTGCTTAGAAGCTCCTGGTTAATTATGATTCACATTTTTTTTTTTATTTATTTGACAGATAGAGTTAGACAGTGAGAGAGAGAGAGAGAGAGACAGAGAGAAAGGTCTTCCTTCCGTTGGTTCACCCCTCAAGTGACTGCTATGGCCGGAACTGTACCTATCCAAAGCCAGCAGCCAGGTGCTTCCTCCTGGTCTCCCATGCGGGTGCAGAGCCCAAGCACTTGGGCCATCCTCCACTGCCTTCCCGGGCCATAGCAGAGAGCTGGACTGGAAGAGGAGCAACCGGGACTAGAACCTGGGATGCCGGCCCCGCAGGCAGAGGATTAACCAAGTGAGCCACAGTGCCGGTCATAATTTACATATTTTTAACAATTTGAAAGGCAGGGAAACAGAAAAAGAAGAGAGACAGAGATACAAATAGGGCAGAGAGAGAATCTTCTATCTGCTAGTTCATTCCTCAAACATCTTTAAGGCCAATGTAGGTTTCCCATGTGAGTGAGAGAGTCCCAAGAACTTGAGCCATCACCTGCTGCCTCCCGGGGGGGAGGGTGTGCATATTAAAATGAAGGTAGAATCAGAAGGCAAGGACTCCACCACAGGCGCTTTCATATGCAATGCAGGAGTCCCGACCAGCATCAATTTTTTTCCAACCAGCATCTTAACCACTGCACCAAATGCCAGTCCCCACATTCCTGGGTTTGAAAATACAGTTTGGTTTCTTATCTACAACTGAGCAAGAAACTTACTGAAAAAGAGTTCATTCAAATTTGATTTGCCAAGATGCTTCACAGTAAAGTTAAAAAAAAAAAAAAAAGCTTTTCATATAGGCATGACAGACATTATTTCACTGGTGGTATATTCAGACTTTCTGGGTTGACATAGATGGCTTTGTCTGTAATGTAAGCAGAAAACTTCCATCCCACAAATTCATTAAGTCTTAGACATTGATACCAACGTGGAGAGAGGTTTCATATAGCACAGGTTTATGAGAATATATTGTGTTGCTATTAAGTACTCTTTCTTTTGCTTGATTCAAGTGTGAATTAAAATTAAAATATTAGTAGAAGAATTCTATAAACTAATGTCACAAGCATCCAACCCAAGAAATTGTCCTGGTAACCAGTTCACCAAGCCAGGTTAGATACTATTTTTGTTTTTCTTAATACCCAGTTGTAGGATCGGGGTATGCTGCCTGTTCTAACAAAAGTCCTAACTGACCAGATAAAACAGATTTATTACAAGTGAATAATCAGTCAATCAGTTGATCTTAAAAGAATTTTAGGAGTTAGTAGTCAAATCAGTGTGTGAAGTATCCCTAAACTCAGTAAAAGTCATTTTGTTGATTGAAAATAAAGATTTTCTGTCTGAATATGAACCTCTGAAGATTTATTCATTAGGTCTGGAGTAGGGCCAGAAACTTGCATGAATAACAAAGGATTCCTAGAGCCAAGAGAGGTTAGATGGTTTCACAGGGAAATGGAGCAGCATAACCATTGTTTATTTATTGTTTGTTTACTGTTACCCCCTTCCTATTTCATTCATAAATACACTTACTCTTTCACCTATTCATTTATTCATGACTTTTGAGCATTTACCAGGTTCCAGGCATATGGCTAGGTTCTAGCAAAGAGTAATGGGAAGGTCCCAGTGCCTACCCTGTAGTGTTTAAGATGTCATAGGGAATGAAGATACATTAGGGCTAGGACAGACCTGGTTCATGATGCACATAGATACTGAGTATTCTCTACATTTGTACATACCAGTTGCAAGTGCTTTGCTGTTTTTGCTTTCAAATACACAACGGCTCCAGTTTAAACATGACATGGCCCTCCAACTCATTCAGATGTTTAAACGCAGGTTTTATGTTAATTGATGATTGAAAGTGAAAGCTTGATCTTACTACGTGGTCTCATAAGTAGGCTTAGTGAGAAGTCTTTATATAATTGAGTACTTCCCCTTAAAAAATATTTATCATGAGAGGATTGGTTGTATAGGCTGAGCATGCATGCTGTCTCCCTCTGTGTCCTGGCTCACCAAGGGGTTCTCCTTCACATACATTCTGCCACCCTCAACCATCACCAGAATTATGGGGCTGCCTGATCTTGGACTGTGAACCTCCAAAACTTGTGAGCCAAAATAAACCTTCTTCTGAGTAGCTTTGCTTGGGTATTTTGTTTAAAGCAACTAAAAGTTGACTAACAGAATGACTACTTAACTATTTTTAAAATTTGGCCACACAGAAGGCCACACAGAAGGTTGCCTATTTTTACAACCTTGACATAACAAAAATCAATATTTTCATTATGCAGATTTTTGAGTCAGATCAACATAGTAAATCTCTCATTTAAACTGATCATTTCTACCTATATTTCAGTTGAAACATTATTATTATTCTAGAAAAAAATTAGCTTTCAAATAAACATTCAGTTTCTTTAGAGAGAAAAAAATCAACAATCTCTTAAATTTGAGTTACACTTTATCTACATATGTGATGCTTATATAATGTTTCTTTTTTTTTTAACTTTTATTTAGTAAATATAATTTTCCAAGGTACAGTTTATGGATTACAATGGCTTTTTCCCCCCCCATAACTTCCCTCCCACCCGCAACCCTCCCATCTCCCGCTCCATCTCCCATTCCATTCACATCAAGATTCATTTTCAATTATCTTTATATACAGAAGATCGATTTAATATATATTAAGTAAAGATTTCATCAGTTTGCACCCACACAGAACATAAAGTGTAAAATATGTTTGAGTACTAGTTATAGCATTAATTCACATTGGACAATACATTAAGGACAGAGATCCCACATAAGGAGTAAGTACACAGTGACTCCTGTTGTTGACTTAACAATTTGACACTCTTGTTTATGGCATCAGTAATCTCCCTAGGCTCTAGTCATGAGTTTCCAAGGCTATGGAAGCCTCTTGAATTCGCTGACTTCGATCTTATTTAGACAAGGTCACAGTCAAAGTGGAATATAATGTTTCTTAATCAATTCTAGTTTGCATTATATTAAAGGAAATGACTTAAAGGGAATCTTTCCATGAAATTAAGAATTGTAAGAAAAAAGGGAAATTCTTCAGATGAATTATTTTTATATTTGCAAGATACTTGATATCTCCAGATGATATTGAAGACAAACCCACAACCTGCAGAGAAAGGCAGTGCAAAAAGCAGACTCTTCCAAGTTATTTTGTTAAAAATTATGATTTATTTTTCTCCCTAAACCATCAGGGTGAAATTTTGCAAAACCTAATTTCACTTGACAAAGGATATCTGTCATTCTGCTATGTATTCTGCATGTACTTAGGCATCTTTTGTTGTCAGCCTACTCATTGTTCTCCAGTCACTGGAAAAGGTGAGGATTTTAGAAATAATCTCTAGTGGATAGGATGTTCTATCATTTGGAAATCATTCATGCTGAAAACATCAATGACAAAGATAAACAGGATTAAATGTTAATATTTCAGAGCAAAAGAGTACAACAAGGGAAATGAATCAAGAACCTCAGCATGACTTTTTTTTTTTTTTTTTGGACAGGCAGAGTAGACAGTGAGAGAGAGAGACAGAAAGGTCTTCCTTTGCCTTAGTTCACCCTCCAATGGCCACCGTGGCCAGTGTGCTGCAGCTGGCGCACTGCGCTGACCTGAAGGCAGGAGCCAGGTGCTTCTCCTGGTCTCCCATGCGGGTGCAGGGCCCAAGGACTTGGGCCATCCTCCATTGCACTCCCAGGCTACTGCAGAGAGCTGGCCTGGAAGAGGGGCAACCGGGACAGAATCCAGCGCCCCGACCGGGACTAGAACCAGGAGTGCCAGCGCCGCAAGGCGGAGGATTAGCCTATTGAGCCATGGCGCCGGCAGTCAGCATGACTTTTGAGTATTCAAATCCATGAGTAGTTTTGAGACACAAGTAGATCTATAGAAAAAATGTGCACTTTGAACTAAATAATAAAAGAGATTGTTTTAACTCTCAATTTTATGTTATCACTTCTATTTACTTAAGATACTCTTTAATTTTCTTAGTATAATGCCAATATTTAGTTGGGTTACATTTTCCTGGTACTGGACTTGAACTGGGGGTAGGTGCAGATGTAATCATCTGAGCAATGGAAATGCTATAGATAACAATCCCTTTTCTGCTTCTCTGTTCCCCACAGAATGTAAGTGAAGGTGGTCAGTGTTATAGTGCAGTAGTGCAGTGTGTTAAACTTCTAGTTCTAGCACCAGCATCCCACACCAGAGCACCAGTGTCCTAGCAGCTCCATTTCTAATCTAGCTCCTTGCTAGTGTGCCCAGGAAAGCAACCAAAGATGGCCCCAATACTTGGGCCCCTGTCACCCACATGAGAGATTTGGATGGAGTTTTCACACTTTTTATACATTCATCTTGTTAGTTCCTGTTCATTTGCTGTTTTAAAAATTGTATTTCTTATAAGAATGAGAAAAAGAGAAGGAGGAGATGTGCAATAGGAGACATGCTCAATTGGACTTGCCCCAAATGATGGAGTTAGAAAAGTGCCAGGGGATTCCAATACAATCCCATCAAGGTGGCATGTACCAATGCCATCTCACCAGCCCAAGTGATCAATTTCAGTTCACAACTGATCACACTGATAGGCCTAAGAGTCAAAGGGATCACACAAACAAGATTAATGTCTGCTAATACTAACTGATTAAAAAAAAAAAAAAGGGAGAGAAGGATCCAACATGGGAAGGGGGAGACACAGCAGACTCATAGAATGACAGATGTCCTAAATAGCACTCTGGCCTCAGAATCAGCCCTTAAGGCATTTGGATCTGGCTGAAGAGCCTATGAGAGTATTTTAGGCATGGAAAGCCAAGACACTCCAGGAAAAAAAAAAAAAAAAGATGATGAAGAAGAAGAAGACCTAAATGAAGGATCTCAGCGAGTGTGATCCCAGTGGAAAGAACAGGGCCATCAAAGTAGGAGGTACCTTTCTCTGAAAGGAGGAGAGAACTTCCACTTTGACTATGACCTTGTCAGAATAGGATCGAAGTCGGCGAACCCTAAAGGCTTCCATAGCCTCGGCAACTTATGGCTAAAGCCTAGGGAGATTACTGACGCCATAAACAAGAGTGTTAAATTGTTAAATCAACATCAGGAGTCACTGTGTACTTACGTCCCATGTGGGATCTGTCCTTAATAGGTTGTTGAAGGTGAAGTAATGATATAGCTAGTACTGAAACAGTATTTTTACACATTGTGGTAATGTGTGGGTGCAAACTGATGAAATCTTTACTTAGTATATACTAAAGCGATCTTCTGTATATAAAGATAATTGAAAATGAAAAAAAAAAAAAAACTTGGTTTTAAATTGGAAATTACATAGAAAAATAATCAATCCTTTTTTTAAAAAAAAATCTTGCAGAATCTCTGTCATTAATGTGATGTATACTGTTGTTTAATGCTATAACTAGTACTCCAACAGTATTCTTTTTCACTTTGTGTTGCTATGTGAGGGCAAACTGTTGTAATCTTTATATATACTAAACTGATTTTCAGTATATAAAGAGAATTGAAAATGAATCTTGATGGGAATGGAAGGGGAGAGCGAGTGGGAAGGGGGAGGGTTGCGGGTGGGGGGGGGAGGTTGTGGGGGGGAGCCTTTGTAATCCATGAGCTGTACTTAGGAAATTTATATTCATTAAATTAAAAAATAAATAAATAAATAAATAAAATTGTATTTCTTTGAGAGCAGAGAGACAGAGGGAGAGACAGAGACACAGACAGAGAAAGAAAGAGAGTGTGAGACCTCTCATCCATGGGTTCACTCTCCAAATTCCTGCAACAGCAGGGTCTGGACTGCAGCTCAAAGCAGGAGCTGGGAACTCAATCTAGGTCCCCCATTTACGAGACACAATTCTGTTACATGTGCCGCCATCAGTGCCTCCTAGGTTCTACATCAGCAAGACACTGGAGTCAGAAGCCAGAAGCAGTAACCAAACCCAGGGACTCCAATGCAGGCTGCAGGCATCTTAACCACTAAGAGAAACACCAGATCTGAGTTGCTTGCGCATCTTGGTTATTGTGAATACTGCTGCAATGAACAGAAAAATGCTAATATCTATTTAGCATTTTGATTTTGGTTCAGAAAACTCTCATTTTGGTACCATATTTTTCATTTCAAATGCAGTCATTTATTTTCTTATACAGAGTTAATTTATTCCATTTAGCTGCAAGTAGCATCCTAGTTAGTGTCTCAGTAGTGGAATATATAATATATTTTTATATATGAAAGTTAATGGGTATTAATTTAAAAAAGCAATCAATTTTCATATTGATAAAATAGAAGTTCATAAATAGGTAGATTGTTAAAGGGGTAAAGTCACCATGGTTTGGTCCAGACAGACTTTGTTTCTAATACTGAAAATCTCAGATATACTGTTTTGCACTATTTTCTTTATCTGAAATGGTATTTGGTTGTTTTACATCCAAGTAGAAGTAAATTTTAGTACTTATTGTGCTGCATTAATTAAACCTTGCAATTACAATGTCATCATTCTTTTTTTTGTTGTTGTTAGTTCTCTACTGGAATTAATGAAAATAGACATTAGAGTGGCTTTCAATGTGGTAAGCCTGGGCTTCAGCAAAAGTCAGCTTGTGAAGAGCCCTGGCAGCTCTGCCAAGAGTTGGATCACTGGAAATGGACCTGCCCTGGAGTCGAAGGATGCCCAGGTCAGAGCCACAGATCTTATTGGCTCTAAGCTGAAAAGCCCTTCACTCAGCCCAACTTCCAAAGTGACCACTGCAGCTGAGGGGATGGCCAAGTAGGGTCAGCAACATTGCAGGCAGAACTGTAAATTTCTTGTTAGAGATGCCACCTGCCTTGACCTGGCCAGCTCTCCTCCCAGGCCAGCCAAGTAATGAAAGTCAACAGAGTGCCTTCTCCTAGGAGGTTCACACCTCCCTTAGGATGTACCCCATGTGAAGAGATAGATAGGTCTGGGCCTCTTAACTTACAAGGCCTAAAGCCCACCAGATTATTATCAAGCCCCTTCTGTCAGGTTCTATTTGCCTCTCAATCAGAAAACTTAATTGTAGCTTAGACAACACCTTTCTTAGCTCCTCTAATAATGACTCTGTCCTTTGTTCTAGACCCTGTATAGTGCACTTGGGCCTCATTCCTTCATAATCATAACCTCTACTCTACCTCCAATGGCTCTACTCCCAACCTGTGTGTACTGATGGTCCTCTTCCCCACTTAATGCTGTATAATTGTCAGACCTGGTTAATGCCACTCTTAGGATCATTGGTTACTATCCTCACTCTGTCTTTTATGACCTTGTCTAAATATGATCAGAGTCGGCAAACTTGGAAGGCTTCCATAGCCTTGGCAACTCATGACGACAGCCTAGGGTGGTTACTGGCGCCATAACTAGAGTGTCAATTTGTTGGGTCAACAACAGGAGTCACTGTGCACTTGCTCCTGATGTGGGATCTCTGTCCTTAATGTGCTGTACATTGTGATTTAATGCTATAACTAGTACTCAAACAGTATGTTTCACTTTGTTTCTATGTGGGTGCAAACTGTTGAAATCTTTACTTAATGTATACTAAATTGATCTTCTGTATATAAAGAGAATTGAAAATGAATCTTGATGTGAATGGAAGGGGAGAGGGAGCAGGAGAGGGAAGGGTTGCGGGTGGGAGGGAAGTTATGGGAGGGGGAAGCCATTATAATCCATAAGCTGTACAATGGAAATTTATATTCATTAAATAAAAGTTTAAAAAAAAAGAAAATAGACATTGCTGGAGGAAACCCAGAATATAATGAAAGTTACATAGTAACACATAGGATTGAGAAAATAAGTGTATTTATTCTTTTATTATTATTCTAATATACACTTTTTTGACATTATTAAATTGGCCTAGCTTTATTAAGAGCCCAGTTAGATAATATATGTGTTATGCGATTAAATGTTGCAAGAAAATGGATTTCTTTTCTAAAGAATGTTATCGTCAAAAGTACAATAGATGTTTACGCATCTTAGTGATTTGGTTACCCACTGATTTTAAGTTAATATTAGGAAAATATATCTCTCACTAATAAGTCTGGAATCATGGCTTAGATCATGGATTCTTGAGTCAAACTAGTTGAGTTTAAATCTGATTATACTAATTGCTAACTGTAAGATCTTAGACTATTTCCATGTCTATCAAATGGAGTAATAAAGGCATCTCAAAGAAGTGTTGTAAAAACTAAAAGGGTATATTAATTTTGTATTAGTTAATAGGCAAGAGGAAATCAACTTTCGGTATTGAAATATTTAAATCAAAACACATATACGTTTAGTTGGAGTAGAAGACCAGTGTGTAGAGAAACTACTCAAAACTAGTATTTTTAGAGAATATCATGTGGTAGCATATATTTTAGTGCCCTACAAAGCAACTAAGAACCTTGATAGTTTCATGGGATTTAACACATTTGCTTTGTAATGTATTACAGGTAGAATGCTGAAGAAGCAATTTCAAATGTCTGGTCAATATTTAGAGGCAACACAAATCTTTCTTTTTTGTAAAATGTCTTTGGAAAAATACTTATAATGTCTGTATTGTAAACTTTGGTTATAATGAATTTATCATCAAGAAAGAAAAGAATTAGTTCATGGAATCCTCATGTAAATGCTTGCAGATGAAGGAACTGTGAATCTAATTAATAGTAATCCTTCATATTCTCTACCCAAGATAATTCCTGTTTTCTCTCTTTGCCTCATCTACTTTCATTTTAACAGAACTTCATGTGAGAATGTTTTGTTATGATAATTTTAAAGGTATTATATCCCTGGGGCCGGCTCTGTGGCGCAGCGGGTTAAAGCCCTGGCCTGAAGCACCAGCATCCCATATGGGCTCTGGTTCTAGTCCCCGCTGCTCCTCTTCCGATCCAGCTCTCTGCTATGGCCTGGGTTAGCAGTGGAAGATGGCCCAAGTCCTTGGGCACCTGCACCCACGTGGGAAACCCAGAAGAATCTCCTGGCTCCTGGCTTTGGATCGACGCAGCTCCGGCCATTGCGGTCATCTGGGGAGTGGGCCGGAAAATGGAGGACCTCTCTGTCTCTGCCTCTCTCTGTAACTCTGTCTTTCAAATAAATAAAGTAAATCTTTTTAAAAATGTATTATATCTCTGTCAATGATTTTTAATGATTTTTTTCTATTTTATAATAGTTGTATGGGTTTGAGAGCCTCAAATTAAAAGTTCATATTTAGTGACTAGTGTTATGGTGAAGCAGGTTAAAGTAGTCACTCACAATGCTGGCATCCTATATGGGCACCAAGTCAAGTCCCAGCTCCTCCACTTCCAATTCACCTCCTTGCTAATGCTCCTGGGAAAGCAGAAGAACATGGTTCAAGTGGTTGGGCCCCTGCCACTCATATGGGAGATCTGGATGGAGTTCTAGGCTCCTGGCTTTGGCCTGGCCCCCAGCCTTGCCATTGCAGCCATGTGGGGAGAGAACCAGCAGATGGCAGATCTTTCTCTCTCTCTCTCTCCCCCTTCCTGTCTCTGTAACTCTTTAAATAAGTAAATAAATCTTTTTAAAAAAAAAATACTGCATTTAGCTTCTTTTCAAGAATTGATCGATCTATCTATTTATCTATCTATCATCTATCCCAAGGAAATAAAGTTGTTTCCAGTTTGCTTCAAAGTACTCCTTTGTGTCATGGAGATTTGGATCAATTTCTTGACAGAACAGTGCATTCTTTAAAGTATATTCTCTTATATATCATGGACTTATAATTTTTTTAAAAATAGACTGCCATTTAAAATAACCACATTACAGAAATGAACCGAGGGATCACTCACCAGCCAGAAGGCAGAGAACACATTCCAGCACTCAATAGACCAAACGCAAGCCTTCTGTGCACAGGAGCACCATTAAAGCATCTTCCAATAACTGCCTTTTCCTCAACAGGAAGTATCATGAAGCCAACATCCTCAGGCAAAGGAGGGAAGACCCAGGCCACCTGATAACAAGAGGAACTACCATGACATTCAGCAGAAGTGAGGAAGGTGGATCTCTGAAGTACATTAATTTACGATTTAATTTTATTAATAAGCTTCTGTAATTAAAGAGGTAGAATTTTTTTTTACATTAAAACAACTGAGATGCTAATGAGAGTCATGGAATTTGTTCAGGGGACTAGAATTTCAAAGATCTCAGAAGATCTATAAAGCGTTAATCATTTTTGTCCAGAACAAAACATTAAGACTCTCTTTAGTACATTGTGTTTTAACCTTGGGAATATGTGACATGAATTTCTATTGATTATAAGGGCTGCTCTTCACCTTCAATGATATATTGATGAAGAAAAACCTTCAGTTGCTAACACATAATTTTAATGAAGATGCCCATATAAGTTGGTCACACCATAAAGACTTGAGTTGACTTGTAATTTCCTAAAAGTAAATTTACATTGATACTGACATCAAAAATACAGCTCTATCAATGTCACCTTTATGTCAGCAAACAGATTAGAGGCTTCTAATATCCAACGTAATGACATTCTGTATGGTCTAGATCACATTTCAGATAGTATATTTCATACAGTTGTAAACCTTGGAAGAATATGCCCACCTAAGAGAATAGCTTTCTTTCTAGTCTTAAACACATTACAGTTGCCAGTGTAAATCACTTGTCAGTCTAGGGCAAATGTAACAGTGTTTTAATCTGAAAAAAGGGGAGAAATAAAATACAGATAATCTTTTTGGCCATTTTCTTGGCACCATAGTACATTGGAGACTGACAGGTCCTTCATTTGAGTGACAGGTGTCCTTTGAAATGCCTGTGAATCAGTATCTGTACAGACTGTTGAAATGCATATTTCCATCCTTATCATAAAGGAATGGATGGGCAAGATAGGTGCTGTTAACATTGCAAATAGCTCCAGAATTATTCATTGTCAGCTCCAGGCAAAGAATAGGGGGAAAGTTTTATTATTCACCATGCACAATAGGAGGATGCTTAATGATCCTCAGTTACCTTGGCAGAATTGTCTGTCGACTTCAGGCACTAGCAGTGGGTGACACAGGTCTGGCCAAGTGTTAGAGCAAGATCATACATTCTGGTCCCATTTTAATTTCTAATACATTAATCTTTCCCTCCCAGATGCACAATGAATATTCCATAGACTCTTGTTTGTCAGAAGCTGTCTGGCTTTCATCTATTCAGGTGGTTTCATTGACTGTGAAAGCGTGCTTCAAAGGCCTGATCAGTCAATGACAACTGTCTCACAATAGCACTGAGTAATGCTTCCCTTTTTTCTTTTCAGGCATCTGATAGACAACTTTGACACCTGATCTCTGGGGACCTTACGGAGTCACTTGGAGTTCTTAAGAGACTTCTCTTACTTTATCATTCCAGAAAGAATTGTCACAGGTGAATGTATCGCACTTTCTCAGGAGCTGAACCTGACCCTTGAATCCATCTCATTTGCACTGCAGGTTTCACAATGAATTAAAATGGATTAAGTTGGCTTAATGCTGTTTTACAAGCATGCGGAAAGCACTGCACCATTCATTTTTAATTTTAATCCTTTGTCTTAGCCTGCTAATTACTATTGTTTTAAGTTCATTATCCTGGCATGCACATTGTTACAAGCTGGATGCTAATGCTTGTAAGCAGTGTCCTTACTTTTACAGGTACTGACCCTTCAATTGCTGAAGTAGTCCATGTCATTCCTGAACAGGCGACTCTAATCTGCAATTCTGTTTAAATTTTTTTTCTTCTCTTGCCTCTAATTAATTAAGCAATAACCTCACTGCACAGTGTTCAAAAGCACTACAATGAGGGGGAAGCACAATTCAGTTGTGTGATTCCTCAAGTTTGGGTCAGAGAAATTCTATCACGATATACGTTTTGTCTGTAATATTTGTAAAATACGACCATAAAAAGCAATCGCAGATATTTTTCCCCTCTTACCACAAATATTTTGGAATTCTTCATTACAATTCAGATGCTATAATACTACAATAGAGAGCAAAGCATAAGAAAGAAAAAAACATTGATGAAAAAAGATATGAATAAAGGAACTAGGTACAGAATACAAGAAGCTCACTTTTGGTACAGATTGAAGTGTCTAACATAATTTCTCGTTTCAGTGAAAGAGTTATCTCCATAAAGTCCTCATGGAGTTCAGCCAGCTCTCTGAATATTTTCTTTGAAGGGAACTTTACAACCTCATAAATGCAATGTTGTGATCATTACAAAGTTCATCTTTATTATGAATTGAAATCTAATGTCTGTCTACTGGTTCTGTATACACATACACACACACACATTCACAACCATGACTATCTCTGTTATATGAGTAAACTTCTGTTACTTGCAGTATGCTCTTTCTATGAGTATTAAATTATTGAGATCCTTTTATAATCCCAGTGAGTTTCTCCTGTCTATGTTGTCATTGCTCTTCTACAGGCACAATTTCTTGTCAGATATAAGAAATATTTGGGCCAGCGCCACGGCTCAACAGGCTAATCCTCCACCCACGGCACCAGCACACCAGGTTCTAGTCCCGGTCAGGGCGCCGGATTCTGTCCCAGTTGCCCCTCTTCCAGGCCAGCTCTCTGCTGTGGCCCGGGAGTGCAGTGGAGGATGGCCCAAGTGCTTGGGCCCTGCACCCCATGGGAGACCAGGAGAAGCACCTGGCTCCTGCCTTCCGATCAGCGCGGTGTGCCAGCCGCAGCGGCCATTGCGGGGTGAACCAATGGAAAAGGAAGACCTTTCTCTCTGTCTCTCTCTCTCACTATCTACTCTGCCTGTCAAAAAAAAAAAAAAAAAAAAGAGAGAAATATTTGAGAAGTAAGCCTTCCCTCCATGAAGACCACTAAATCTAACCAACACAAAAATTCTCAAAACCACCAGTTGTACCAACCTACATGAATCTCAACTCATTTTTGCTGCTTTACTTCCTAACCAGTGAAAGAAGTATCCTTGAACCTGTGGACTCCCGATTCTCTCCCATCTTGCCTTTCCGACAACTTCACACATGCACTCATTTCTTCTTAGCAAGTTCTTCCAATTTGTAAGATCAGTTTAACAAAAAAAAAAAAATATTTTATTTCTGCCTGGATCATAAATTTTTCTCTATCTACTGCCCTCATTTTCTATTTTTTCATGGAAAGTTACTGTAGCATTTTCATCACTCAATGCCTCCACTTCTTGTTCTGTTAGTCCCCATACTACCCCATTTAGGTATTTTAAAAGGTCTATTTATTTATGTATGTATTTATTTGAAATGGAGGGATGGAGGGTTGAGGGAGAGGAAGAGGGAGAGAGAGAGAGAGAGAGAGAGAGAGAAACTGTCAGGCAACATCCAATTCATCTGGGGGACTTGAACCATCACTCTTTTATGGAATGACAGCATTTCAACCTGTGTCTTAACCACTGCACCATAATGCTGGCCCCATCTATTAAGTTTTTTTTTTTTTTAATCACATTGCTTCCTAAAAGGGATTTTGCCATTGACTTCCACATCACCACACTGGACAATCAATTACTTCTTCTTGTTCTGTGTCTCATTTACTTAGTCTCAGGAACATCAGACAGAGCTGCTGTTTTCCATTCTTGAAGCACTTTCTCTTCCCGACTTCAGTTACACCATGATGTCCTGATTTATCTCAAACATCACTGGCTATTTCTTCCTAGTGTTTTTTGCCAGCTTCTCATCCTCATTCCATTCTGTATATTCTGAAGTTCCTAGTTCTTGGCCTTTGACCTTCTTCTTTATCTATATTCACATCCTAAGTGATCCTAAGTGATCCCATAACTTTAAGTGATACCTGTATGTCAATGTCTCCCTAAGTTATATCTCCCATACTGAACTCCTCTGAGAGATTTAGACTCACATAACTACTTTTCAAGTCAATATTTACACTATTTTATAACAGGCATGCAATCCTTTATATGTCCAAAATGAAACTTGCACTTTATTGATTGGTAAAATAATTGATCCAATATCTTCATTTGTTCAACCCCAGCTATGTAAAAGAAAGAGAGAAAACACATTTTAAGTGTTTTTTACTCTGAAAAGTAAAAAAGTATGAAAAGACTATAAGAAATTATCAAAAATAGATACAAAATTGAAATTGAGAGCGGCAAATAAACTTCATAACTGTTGTATAAAAAGAGCAGAAATCAGGGGCCGCCTCTGTGGCACAGTGGGTTAATACTCCACCTGCAGTGCTGGCATTCCATACAGGCTCTGGTTCTAGTTCCAGCTGCCCCTCTTCCAGCCCAGCTCTCTGCTGTGGCCTGGGATAGCAGTAGAAGATGGCCCAAGTGCTTGGGCCCCTACACTCGCTTGGGAGACAGGGAAGAAAAACCTGACTCCTGGCTTCAGATTGGCGCAGCTCCAGCTGTTGTGGCCATCTGGGGAGTGAACCAACGGAAGGAAGACCTTTCTCTCTGTCTCTCCCTCTCACTATCTGTAACTCTACCTCTCAAATAAATAAATAAAATCTTAAAAAATAAAAAGAGCAGGGGCCGGCGCCGTGGCTTACTTGGTTAATCCTCCACCTGCAGCACCGGCATCCCATATTGGCGCCAGGTTGCTCCTCTTCCAGTCCAGCTTTCTGCTGTGGCCCGGGAGGGCAGTGGAGGATGGCCCAGGTGCTTGAGCCCTGCACCAGCATGGGAGACCAGGAGAGGCGCCTGGCTCCTGGCTTCCAATCGGCGCAGCTCCGGCTATTGCAGCCATTTGGAGAGTGAACCAATGGAAGGAAGACCTTTCTCTCTGTCTCTCTCACACTGTCTGTAATTCTGCCTGTCAAATAAATAAATAAAAGCTTTAATAAACAGTATTTATGAGATTATCTCCAAGTAGAATTTTAAAAATTGCCAAGACAAATTTCAAAAAATGAATTACAAAAGATTATTCAAAATGAAAGAAATTTGCATCAAAACCACAAAGTTAATTTTATCTCCTTTACCTGAAATCTTCCAGTCTGCACAAAACTGGTCCATCTTAATTAATAATATTACTGACTACTGAGTTTAGATGGTGTTTCCCTCCTCTGTCATACACAATCCAACAATAATGCTGTACATTGTGTTTCCAATAATCTGAACTTTTTTTCAGCATTTTTATAGCTATATCCGAGTCTATGAGGTTTAGGTTCAGGTTTAGGACCTGAACTATTGCAGTTCCCTCCTAAATGATCTCTTTGGTTCCATCTGTATCATCTTCTAATTTTTCTCCAAATAGCATCCAGTGATACCTTCTAAAAATTTAAAACAGGCACTAATGATCCTCTTCCTGAAATGCAATGGCTTCCTTTGCTTATAATGCTTACTGAGTTCTCCATAATCTGGTTGCTAAAATATTTGCCTTCTGCTGTGCTCTCAGCTGGCTTTATTGAAAATAAAAGCTTAATTTTGCCTCATACATCTTGTACTTTCTGAAGTTTCTATATCAAATGTATCATTCTGTGGTACAAGGTTTTGTTCAAATGCCATCTCCACAGGTAAGACTACTCTAATCTTCTCACCTCTTCAACCATCTGTAGTCTATAGATCTCTTCTATTTTTGTTATGGAATTTACTTCTATCTGAAGGCATCCTATTTATTCACTCACTTCCTTCCAAAATCCTATCTATTTGTTTGCTGTTATATTCCCAGAGTCTAGAAACATCTAGTACGTTAAGTCATGAAGATTCAAAAATAAATGAAGAATGATGAAGTGTACTTATAGTAGATTATATTATTAATATAATTGGCAAATGTAAACTTACATTTTGTGTAGAAGTTTATCATTGTAGTTGCTGGCACTGTGGTGCTGAGGCTCGAGCCATGATCTGCAATGCCAGCATCCCATATCAGAACTCCAATTAGAGCTCCTACTACTCCACCTCTGATCCAGCGCCCAGCTAATGTAGCTGAGAAGGAGGCAGAAGATAGTGCGAGTACTTGGGCCTCTGTCACATTCAGAGGAAACCCAGATGAAGCACCTAACTCCTGGCTTTAGCCTGACCCAGCCCTAGCCATTGTAGATATTTGGGGAGTGAAACAGAGAATGGAATATCTTTTTGTCTCTGTGGCTCTCCCTATTTCTGACACTGCCTTAAAATAAATAAAACAAAATTTTTTTAAAAATTTATAAAAATCTTTTCATTGGAGTAGATTTTTTTTAAATTTTAAAGTCATTTTTAGGCCGGCGCCGTGGCTTAACAGGCTAATACTTTGCCTTGTAGTGCCGGCACGCCAGGTTCTAGTCCCGGTTGGGGCGCCGGATTCTATCCCGGTTGCCCCTCTTCCAGGCCAGCTCTCTGCTATGGCCCAGGAAGGCAGTGGAGGATGGCCCAAGTCCTTGGGCCCTGCACCCGCATAGGAGACCACGAGAAGCACCTGGCTCCTGGCTTTGGATCTGCGAGATGCGCCAGCCGCAGCGGCCATTGGAGGGTGAACCAACGGCAAAAAGGAAGACCTTTCTCTCTGTCTCTCTCTCTCACTATCCATTCTGCCTGTTAAAAAAATTTTTTAAGTCATTTTTAAAATTTCTTAAGTTTAGATTTTAAATTTTTTTAACTTTTCTTTGTTTATGCAAGTGTTATGTATTTCATATATACAGATTTAGGAATATAGTGATAATTCCCCCCATAACCTCCTGCACGCCTATGCTCCAACCCTTTTTCCTCCTCTCTCTCACATTCCCATTGTTAATTTTTACGAATATCTATTTTTAATTTACTTAATGATCGCATAGTTAACCCTACACAGAGTCAAAGAGTTCACCAAATACTATGAAGATTAAAAAAAAATAAAAGAATATTGTTCCTCAATGGAAGAGACAAGGGCTGTAAAACTCATTGAATCTCAAAGCATCTATTACACTCCAACACATTACATCTCAGATACTTGATTAGTAACCTCTGATTGCAGAAAACATATGTTATCCATATTATTGCAATTGGTGTATTTCACTAAGTATAATGGTTTCCATTTGTGTCCATCTTATTGCAAAAGACAGAATTATACCTTTGTTTTTATAGTTGAGTAGTACTCCATAGTGTGTATATACCATAATTTCTTTATCCAGTCAAAGTTGATGGATATCTGGGTTGATTCCATAACTTACCTATTGTGAATTGTGCTGCAATGAACCTGGGGGTACAGATAACTCTTTCATATACTGAACTCTTTTGGTTTGTGTAAATTCCCAGGAGTGGGATGGCTGGATCATATGGTAGGTCTATATTCAGATTTTTGAGGTATCTCCATACTGTCTCTCACAGTAGCTGCACCAGTTTACATTCCCACCAACAGTGGTCCGGGATATCTTTTGCTCCACATCCTCAGCAGCATTTGTCATTTGTTGACTTCTGTACAAAGGCTGTACTAACTGCAGTGAGGTAAAACCTCATTGTGGTTTTGATTTGCATTTCCCTGGTGGTAGTGATCCTGAATATTTTTTCAGGTGTCTGTTGGCCATTTGAATTTCTTATCTTGAAAAATATCTGCTCAAGTACTTTGCTAATTGTCAACTGAATTCTTTATTTTGTTGAAATTGAATTTCTTGAGCTCTTTATAGATTAGGGATCTTAGCCCTTTATCAATTGCATAGTTTTCAAATATTCTCTCCCATTTTGTCAGCTGCCTCTTCACTTTGCCGAGTGCTTCTTTTGCAGTGCAGAAGCTTCTCAGCTTGATGTAAATCCATTTGTCAACTTTGGATTTGATTGTCTGTGCTTCTGGGGTCTTTTCCCAGAAGACTTTGCCTATGCCAATGTCTTCCAGTTTCCCCAATGTTCTCTAGTTATTTGATGGTAACAGTTCATAGATGCAGGTCTTTGATCCATTTTCAGTGGATGCTTGAGTAAGGTGTAAGGTAAGAGTCTAATTTCATACTTCTGCACATGGAGATCCAGTTTCCTCAGTACCATCCATGAAGAGACTGTCCTTGCTCCAGAGAATGACCCCAGCTCCTTTGACAAAGAGAAGTCAGTTATACATATGTGGATTAATTTATGGAGTTTCTGTTCTGTTCCATCGTTTATAAGTCTGTTTTTGTGCCAATACCAGACAGTTTTGATTATAAGGACTTGTAGTATGTCTTGAAATCAGGTATTGTGATGCTTTCAGCTTTGTTTTTGTTGTATATGATTGCTTTAGCTATTATGTCTTTTGTGTTTCAATATAAAATTTAGCATCATTTTTTCTAGATATGTGAGGAATTACTTTGGTAGTTTGATTGACAGTACATTGAATCTGTAAATTGCTTTTGATAGTATGGACATTTTGAGGATGTTGATTCTCCCAATACATGAACATCAAAGATTTTTCCATTTTTTAATGTCTTATTCTATTTATTTGTTGTTCTATAATTCTCATTGTACAGGTCTTTGACATCCTTGGTTGAATTTATTCCAAGGTATTTGATTTTTCTTTGTAGGTACTATGAATGAAATTGATCTTAGAAGTTGTTTCTCAGCCATGGCATTGTCTGTGTATGCAAAGGCTGTTGATTTTCCCATGTTGATTTTATATTCTGCCACTTTACCAAATTCTTCTATGAGTTCCAATAGTCTCCTAGTAGAGTCTTTTGGATCCCCTATATGTAGATTTATGTTATCTATTTAAGTCATTTGTGACTTCCTGTTTTCCAATTTGTATCAGTTTGATTTCTTTTTCTTGCCTAATGGCTCTGGCTAAACTTCCAGGAATACATTGAATAGCAATGGTGAGAGTGTATATCTTTGTCTGGTTCCAGATCTCAGTGGGAATGCTTCCAAGTTTTCCCCAATCAATAGGATATTGGCAATGGGTTTGTAATGTTACCTTGATTGTGTTGAGGGATATTCCCTCTATCCCCAATTTGTTTAAAGTTTTCATCATGAAAAGGTATTGTATTTTATCAAATGCTTCCTCTGCATCTATAGCAATAATCCTAATAACCATATGGGTTTTGTTCTTCAATTTGTTAATGTGATGTATCAGGTTGATTGATTTGTGAATATTGGAACATCCCTGCATACCAGGGATAAATACCACTTGGTCCAGGTGAATGATATTTCTGATGGGTTGCTGGAATCAATTGGCTAGTATTTCAGTGAGGATTTTTGCAATTTTGTTCATCAGAGAAATTAGTCTGTAATTCTCTTTCTCTTTTGTATCTTTTCCAGGTTTAGAAATTAAGTAATGCTGGCTTCATAGAAGGAGCTGGGGAGGATTTCTTCCCTTTTGATTATTTTGAATAGCTAGAGAAGAATTGAAGTTAGTCCTTCTTTAAATGTCTGGTAGAATTTTGCAGTGAAGCCATCTAGTACTGGGCTTTTCTTTGTTTGCAGGGTCTTCATTACCGATTTAATTTCTGTCTTGGTTATTGGTCCATATAGGTTTTCTACATCTTTGTGATTCAATTTCGGTAGATTGTATATGTCTAGGAATCTATCCATTTCTTCTAGGTTTCCCAATTTGTTGGCATACAGCTCTTTCTAGTAATTCCTGATAATTCTATTTATTTCTGTGCTATCTGTTGTTACATTTGCTTTTTGATCTCCAATTTTAATGATTTGGTTTCCCTCTGCTTTTTTCTTTAGTTGGGCCATTTGTGTATAAATTTTGCTTACTTTTTCAAAAAGCCAGCTCTTCATTTAACTGATCTTTTGTATTTTTTGACCTCAATTTTGTTTATTTCTTCTCTAAATTATAATTATTTCTTTCCTCCTACTAATTTGGGGTTTGGTTTGTTGTTGTTTTTATAAGTCCTTGAGATGTATTGATAGTTCATTTATTTGGTACCTTTTAGTTTCTTCATGTAGGCAACTATTGCTATAAACTTCCCTCTTAGCACTGCTATTGCAGTATCCCATAAATTTTGATATCATGTATTGTCATCTTCATTTGTTTACAGAATTTTTGAATTTTTCTTTTGATTTACTCTATGACCCACTGTTCATTCAGGAGCATGTTGTTCAGTCTCCATATGTTTGCATATGATCTAGCAATTCTTGATTTGTTGATATCTAGCTTCATTCCATTGTGGTCAGAGAAGATTCACAGTAAGATTTTGTTTTGTTTTGTTTTGAATTTTCTGAGATTTGCTTTATGGCCTAGCATATGGTCTATCCTAGCAAAAGCTCCAGGCACTGATGAGTAGAATATGTATTCTGCAACTGTGGTGTGAAAAGTTCTGTAGATATCAGTTAGGTCTATTGTTTCCATAATGTCGATTAGCTCTGTTGTCTCTTTGTTGATTTGCTGTCTAGTTGATCTGTCTATTGATGAAAGTGCGATATTGGAGGCCCCTGTTACCATTGTATTGGAGTCTCTGTCTCCCTTTAGATCAATTAACATTTAAATAGCATTTAAATAGCCAGGTACCTTGTAATTCAGTGCATATACACTTATTTTAGTAACATCTTCCTGTTGAATTGATCCCTTAATCATTACATAGTGCCCTTCTTTGCTTCTTTTTTTTTTAAATTTTTTAAAAATTTTTTGACAGGCAGAGTGGACAGTGAGACAGAGAGAAAGGTCTTCCTTTGCCGTTGGTTCACCCTCCAATGGCCGCCGTGGCCAGCGTGCCTAGGCCAGCGCACCGCGCTGATCTGATGGCAGGAGCCAGGTGCCTATCCTGGTCTCCCATCGGGTGCAGGGCCCAAGGACTTGGGCCATCCTCCATTGCACTCCCTGGCCACAGCAGAGAGCTGGCCTGGAAGAGGGGCAACCGGGACAGAATCCGGCGCCCCAACCGGGACTAGAACCCGGTGTGCCTGCGCCGCAAGGCGGAAGATTAGCCTAGAGAGCCGCGGCGCCAGCCTTCTTTGCTTCTTTTTACAGTTTTTATGTCAATATCTATTTGGCTGATATTAGAATTAGAATTATATATATATATATTTTTGGTTTCTGTTAGCATGGAATCTCTTTTTCCATTCTTTCACTTTAAGTCTGCATGTACCTTTTGGGGGGAGATATGTTTCTTATAAGCAGCAAATAGATGGATCATGTTTATTAACTCCTCTAACCAGTCTGCATATTTTAACTGGAGAGTTGAAGCCATTTACATTACTGATAAGTAACGACTTGGCCCTGCTGGTTTTCATAAATATCCGCGTGGTTTACTTTGGATTTCTATTGTACTTTTACTGGGGCATTTTCTGGCTTCATATTCTTTCATAAAGATGGCTAACTTTCTGTGTTTCTGTGTTAAGAATGTTTTATAAGACTGGATGAGTGGCCACAATTTTTTCAATTTCGGTTTCCTATGGAAGGTCTTTATTTCACTTTTATTCATAAATGAGAGCTTTGCAGGGTACTGTATTCTTGCTTGACAGTTTTTTTTTTTTTTTTTTCATTTAAGACCTGGACTGTATCTCTCTATTCCCTTCAAGCCTGTAGGGTTTCCGATGAGAAATCAGCTATGGCTCTAATTGGAGATCCTGTGAAAGTAATCTAGCATTTCTCTTGTGAATATTTTAGAATCTTATGTTTTGCTTTGGGATGTTTAACTTACAACGTCTCATGGTGAAGATCTTTTCTGGTCATGTCTGTTAGCTGTTCTATGTGCTTCCTCTACTTGAACATCCCTTTCTCTGCAAATTGGGGAAGTTTTCTATAATTATTTCACTAAATAGGTTGTCTACTCCATTCTCTTTTTCCATGCCTTCAGGAACTCTTAAGACCTGTATAGTGGGTCAGTTGATAGTAACCCATAAATCTCCAACATGGTTTTTAAGTGTTTCTTTTTTTTTTTGGGGGGGGGGTCTGACTGCAAGATTTCAAAAGATTTATCTTCTTTTCAGAATATTTTTCTTTTGTCTTGCCAAGTCTGCTGTCACAGTTTTTCACTGCATTTTTATTTGCTCTATTATATTCTTTATTTCTATTATTTTGTTTTCATTTCTCTTTAAAATCTCAATTTCATAGGAACAATTTTCATTAATATATGATTTTCTTTAGTTCATGGATTTGCTTCTGATTGCTTTTGAGTAATCCTGATTAATTTTTAATTTTTTGAATTCCATTTCTGGCATTTCCTCAATCTCTTCATCCTCACATTATAATATTAAAATGTTGCTCCGTTTCTTTGGAAGGGTAATGGTGTCTTCCTTATTTCTTGTTTCTTGAATTTCTTCATTTATTTTTAGGGATTTGTTGGAGTTGATTTTTGTTTTTTCATCTGATGGCTTTTCTTTTTGACCTATACCTCTGTGGCTTAGTGGAATTTCTGCATTTTAATGAATACCAAGAAGTATGTGATAGTTGTGACCAGAGAGCTCTAGTCAGTGCTCCAGGGTGGGGTGAATATCCAGGGTAATACCCAGGTTGGGAGTGGTAGATCTCAATGTCCATGTGTTAGCCCCCAGTGTGTTCCTCGCCACCTTATGAACTGCACAAATGATCTGCACAGTGTTCACTATGAGTAGTTTCCACTGCAATGACCTGCTCTAAGCAACCTGGGAGCTTAGAGCGTGTGGAGCCACACCCAGGGATTGACAAGAGACCCAGCTACACCTTGCAGCTTATCATGTAAATCACCTAGTCCCCATGGCCTCAGCACACAAGGCTCCCACAGTCACTGCGTACAGAAATTTCTCTCTGCCTTGCCAGGCTGTCCAGGCAGCAAAGAGGCAGATATTCCCTGGGACAGCTTCACCTAGTTGTCTTGATCCTGGGTTGCTGTGGGTGCTTTACCATCCTAGGTGATTGCCCAGCTACCTTCCAGCCTGGCTCAAAGTCAGTGGGGACTGTGGATTTTTCCCTCCACTAGAATCTCTGGATCACAGTTGTAATCAAGAGCCACTGGCCGAATGTTGCTCTCTCCCCACCACCGTCACCAGTACTGCTAGGAAGATGGCATCCTGTCTCAGCCAGTTGCTGTGTGTGCACACAAGGTCTCCCACAGCTCCTGCTCAAATGCAAAATGACACCCATCCTTTCTCAGCCAGGCAGCAGGCACTGTTGTGGGGAAGTTGGGGTGAGATAAATGTGCCCCCTCTACTGTACCAGGGTTCCATTCCTGACTTATGCCATGCTCTCCCTCCTGCTATATCACAACAGGATGCTGTAGTCCAGTCTTCGTTTCTAAGCTGCTGTCCACTCTGGCATCAGCTGTTGCAGTTCTGCATTGTTCCTCAATTTTATTTTCTTGATTGTTAATTTTATTGTATCTTAAGGTGCATTAAACCATACATACATTAAAATAATAAAGCTCAGCACTGGTAGGTACACAGATGATAACATAAAATAAAATACTTAACTTCTACTGCTTGATAAATAATAAGTATTTAAATATAAAAATTAAACATATTCTTCAATGCAATCCTCATTATCACTAATTTTTTAAAGATTTATTTATTTTATTGGAAAAGCAGAGTTACAGAGAGGAAGAGGGAGGGAGAAAGGAGGGGGAAGAGGGAGATCTTCCATCTGCCAGTTTACCCCCAAAATGGGCACAAAGGCCAGAGCTGTGCCTATCCACAGCCAGGAGCCAGGAGCTTCTTCTGGGTGTCCCATGAGGGTGCAGGGACACAAGGACTTGGTCATCTTCTACTGCTTTCCCAAGCCTCAGCAGAGAGCTGGATCTGAAGTGGAGCAGCCGGGACTAAAACTGGTGTCCATATGGGATAGACACAGCTCATGGGATGCCAGCACTGCTGGCAACGGCTTTACCCACTATGCCACAGTGCCAGCTCCTTATCATTCGTAAAATGCAGATCTTGGTATCCTGAAAATAAGGGTTTTTTTGTTTAAAATAAAACCAGAAAAACTCATTGAATATCCAATCCTATTGTTAAATAAAACAAAAAATGCTCTGGCAATGGTATTTGACTACTAATGTAAGGATAAGTGGAAACCCATGAGAGGTTCAGAGGTATACCATGTATCCTCAACCTGTTGATCACCTCTTCCTTGTGAATTATGATTCCTGCCTAAAAGACTTGGGAAAATTCCCAGGAGCCTTGAAAAACTCACATTACACGATTCAGGAGTGAGAAAGAATTTCCTAAGGAAAACTGAAGAAAGTATAATTTTAGTGCACACAACTCAAGGTGAAATGGAGTGGTGAGCTATTGTTTATGTGGAGATCCTGTGTCAGAGTGTTTCATCTAATCCCAATGTGCAAGCTCTCACACAGCAGCACAACCCTCACACTCTACACAGCAAGACAAGAAAACAATCCTGCCCCAACATCTTCCCTAACTTAAATAGAAAAATATAATCCCAACTCAACAAATGAGATGTCAATCAATATATGAAAAATAAGAAACTATGTGTTTAATGGTTATATTATTTAGGTAAGATATTCAGAAAGTTCATTCCTCAATACAACAGAGATGAAACGCAATCTCTTGATTTTCTTAAATTAGATGAGTAATCATTGACAATCTGATGGGGAGAAAAGAATGTGGAGATACCAGTGTTCTCCATGAGCCTAATAGTTCTTTGCTTTCCATTGCCTTCTGTGTAATTCACAACTGAATTTTGAGAGAAGAAAAAATCAAACCAGGCTTTTCAGCCAATGTTTTCCGTATTAATATAAATTAAGAGTAAGAAATTCCATGTGCAGACCAGGAGTGATGGGGAATAGAGACCCTTTCCCCTAGAAGCACAATAGCGCATCCCACTGCAGACTGGTCATGCATGGGTCTTTACAAGAAGGCAAGTTCAAAGAATTTCTCTCTTTAACACAGAACGACAACAAAAAGATATAAGTGGAAAATCAGCTACTGGTATTTTTAAGTCTCTAAAGCAGTACTAAAATACAATGTTGATGTTTGTTTTGTTTTGTGGAAAACCAAGCACTATTGATAAGCATAATAATTATAATAATAAAACTAATGCAAATTATGTTACTGAATTTAGTTTTTGTGTAGAAAATTATTCCATAATACCCTATTCAGAAGTCCTTTCAGATGCAGAGATGGAAAGAGAAATTTTTTTCTTTTGGTAAAAAAATCATTAATATATTCAAGGTTTAACTTTCTTTTTACAAGTGTTTCTGAGTGTACCATATGGCACCAGTTAGATTTGAAGGTTTTCATTTGCTTTTTAAACTCTGAGTGAGGTTTCCTTTCATAAGCTCATACATACTGGTTATTTTTTAATAAGCATAAAACTTCGTTATAACACCAAATGCATGATTTAACAGGAAGGAATAAAAAATACATGGCGATAAAATAATTGGCTCATTTAGTCAGGAGCTCTTTTCTAGCTTAATAGTAAAAGATAAGCAGTCATTAGCTTATTAGCTCAAGTTGGACACAGTACTTATTTTTTTTTTTTTGAAACAAGTGCTGGAATACATATCTTGACAAATTGTAAAATGCCTATCCTCTTTTCAGTGCCCTTCCATAGTTCTATATTCATAATGAGGAATGAGTTTGTTCTTGCCAGCTCAGTCAGTTGGGATGGAAACGTTAATGTATTTGAGCAGATGTGTGTCAACATCACCGTGCAGAAAGAAGGTTGTGTGCACCCTGCATTGGCACACATCATCCTAAAAGAAAACACACAAGAATTCTGTGCTTCCCTGACAACTTGCCTAGGAAAATATGTTGAAGGCTATAATCCACAGATTCAAAATTTTAAATGCACTTGCTTAAATTGTTTGTTAGCAGGCCTCATTTATTGTAGTGGAGAAAAGAGACTTTCAAACAAAGATTTTATTAGAATGCATTTTAGGAAATGGGATTAATATTTACTTTAATTAATAGCTATTTTGTGTTGAGCTTTAACATATTTTTGATAAAAGTACTAATGTGATAACCTATTACAGATCAAGGTATTTAGGTAAATTGTTTCCTTTTCAGGTTTAAAAGGCCTAATATTTTTCAGCTAGATTTTTTTGTTACTTTATATTGATTTCTGAAGAGACTTCTCATCTTTAATGGACTTATCTATGTTTTTTTCTATATATTTTTCTCCAGAAAAATTAGTATAATAGCACTGTATCTAAATTTAAGAGAAACATTAGAAAATGGAAACATTGGGTTTGCAAGATAGAACAATTGTTGGATTCTTCAGTATAAGACACAGATTCCCTTAAGAATTATGTAATTTTAATGTAGACATTTAAAAGGATAAATAGAATATATAAGGTTCACCTGACTTCTGTAATTTTGTCTCATTTTTGATCCATAAATATTAATTGAGCATATATTATTCACTATACATCATTGAAAATTCTTATCAGTGTCATCAAGGCTGCAATTCACATTCTTAAGAAACAGTCTATGAAAACAGAAGGCAATTACAATAGTAAGAATTATGCTATGGATAGATACACGAAGTTATAGCACAAAACAGCATAACTTTCAGGAACTTTTGGAAGATTAGTACTTGCTTTCCTAACAGAAAAGGGAGGAAAGGTGGAAGAAACAGGAAGTGGTGAGAGGACATCATACAGCTAAGGACAGGATTGTGGCTTGTGTGACTTGACCATCACTTTGGTGAATGAATGAGAAAGGAAGTGAGGGTGAAGTTGCAGATCTCTGATGACTTTATATATCATCTTTATGTTCTTAGCCTTTACCCAGCCAACAGGGAAACAGTAGAGGATTTTAAACATAGAGGTAACACAATTATATGGCTGCAGTAAAGCAAAAATTAAAAAATTTATATGAAGCAACTGTAGTTACTGAGAAAAAAATAAGTGAAACTCAGAGTGACAAATGGCTATGTGGTGATGTAAAGAAGATATGGAAAAAGAAGAAAGGAAAGGATGAAGGATAAGAGGAGAAATTTTCTGGGATGGCATCTATCTGGTTTGGGAATAGAACTAATCTCCAAATTGTGGAATATAGGCAGAGAATTAGGTTTAAGATTTGTAATAGGAAGAAATAGGAACATGTAGACCAAAATAACTGCTGTTTAACAAGTTGAATGTAAGATGCCTCTGGCACATGCATTATACACATTCAGTAGGCACTTGTGCAGCTGTGTCTTCAAGAAAGGAGCTAGATATAGGAGAATCTTTATTATAAAATTGGTAACAGCATCAAGTAAATCATTTGGATCAAAAGTCACAAAAAGGGTGTGTAAAGAAAAATGAGAAAGGAAGGCAAAGGCACACTGCTTGGAACATTAATATTTAAAGGAAAACTGAACAAAGTAAAGGCATCAAGGAGCAAGAGATGAAAAAGCAAAGGCAGTAGGAAAAATACACGGAAGAAGGAGCATTGAGTGAGTTGGGAACAGGTAAAAATTCAGACGGAAAGGAAGATTTATTAACTGTCTAGACGGAGGTTTAATAACAAAAGCCCCAAGTTATTCATGCCATTGGGGTCTTTGGGAAGAAGGGTTTCATTTGAGTACAAGGAGCAGAAATTAGCCAATAGTTTGCCAAAGAGAAAATAGGAAGTTTCAGGAGGTCAAAATGACACAGATTGTTGAAAATAAAGTTGGTTTGTTGTACAATTAAGTATAATTACAGAGTTTCCTACAATTCTCAGAAATATTAAATGGCAGAAATTGAAGTGGCACCAAATATTCCATAGAATTTCCCAGAAAGAGAGCTATTCCTTCATCTAAATTTATGAAAATATTTCTTTGAAATAAGAGTGGACAATTTTGACCATTCTCACAAAATGAAAGGTGAAATGACACAGAAATAAAGAGAACCTCAGTGTAAGACAAAGACAAAACTAAGAGGATTGAGTTTTCTGAAACTAAGTTTTCAGAAATATATTTGCTCTCTTGGAAGGGAGTGTTTAACATGCAGCCAAGAATGTTAGTTGCCAAAGTGGAAAACAAACAAAAAAAATGATATTTAAATTAGAAAAGGTGAAGATTGTAACTCTAAAGTAGTAGCCTCATCAATATTTTTAGAGTTCCCTACATTTCTCTAATGTAGAAAACGTACTGGTAATCAGAGTCATCCAAGTACGTAGGAAGCCAACAATACAGAAATACAAGACTTGGGTAAGAATTGGTCTTAACAAAAAGGTCTTAACAGAAAGAAAAGATGACAGTGAAAACTGGGACTTGACAAATTGCTGGCCCTCTTTCCCTGGTGACGTGTGCATGTTGTAAACAAACAGCAGCTTCTGATTATGACAGTGGGAATGGGGGAGGGGGGCTGTAGCTTAGTTTTAAAGTCACATTTGGTAAGCTGTGGAGGAAGAAAGAAGGTTTTATGTTATGATGAGTATTTAGTTGGAGAGAAATCATGATCTTAGAGGATATCAATTAGTGTCAAAACAAGCAAATGACTACACTTTCAAAAATACATCTATCTTTACCTGAGAAAGCCAGTCTTGGTTACTTTTGTTTCAAGGTGATTAGCAATTCTTTCATTCTAGTAAAATGTATTAAGCACTTACTAATCACTCTTGAGTGATTTTCAGTAAATTGGATAGTCTAAAACTGAGTCCCTGCTGTTCTTGATTCAGATTGTTGATTCTCAGATTTTTGGGGACCCAGGTGGCCCGGTTCATACATTATGCAGTCTGAAGTCACAAGTAGTTTACCTCCCATAGACAAAATGAGATTGGGTGCTTTTAGGCTGGTATAGCCATAGTCTTCCCAAAACTTTGATATATATTATTTTTTAAAATGTGCCTGTTAACAGCAATAATTAAATTTATTCAGAGACTTGATAGAAAGCAATTATATACTACATTTACAGTTGGAAAATTAAAAGTAATTACTATTGAAATGATCATTAACCAATTAGTATAATTGGGCTTTAACTTTTTATGTTGAGCCCCTTAGTCTACAGAGTAAACCCGCTGAAATTCTCTACTTATTTTAGGCAGACACACCATTAAGTTATTCAACTTTGAAACTATGCTTCGCCATCTGCATAGTTCAAATGGTTGTGTGGATTCCTCTCTTGTTAGGCTATATTAAGTTTGCACCAACATAGCATTTTAACCTCTAAACACAGAAAAAGCAACAAACAGGTGAAGATCAACAAACACTGCAGAAAGATTTTAAATAACTAATCAGATGGAAGGAGTATCTAAAAAGTGCAGGCAGGAAAATGGAATGCCAACTGTTGTAGCCACAAGCTTGAGAAGGTGAGAATGGACGGCTGCCTGCCAAGGAAACCTCGGGCCCTGTAAATTCAAAGTGTTAGTACAAATAGAAGTACTGGTGCACATGAGCCCACATGCTTGCATGCATGTGTGCACACGTACACACACACAAGCATACACAAGGAAGTAACAGTACGTATCTAAATGGGAAACTTCCACATCTTAATTTAGGTTGAAAAGCAAGTATGTAGAGTGTTCAGTGAGACATAATAAGAATCTGAAACATGAGGATCCACGTCTTGCCTCTATCACTAAATGCTTGGTTTCCCTGCACATTCTCTTTAACATTTCTAAGCATCTATGACCTCAATTTTAAAATGGGGATTAAGCTCAGTTCCTAGAAAAAGGACTGTTACTGAATTGAACATCAAGATCCAGAAAGGTCTTCCAACTGAGACTGACATGGAGGGAGTACCTCACGTGTGCTGGAAATTGTTGGCTAGAATGACTTTTCTGTTTCCTTGCTGCCAATTTCCAACTGTGTCTCACTTTTTCTTTAAAGTAGTTAACCTTAAAGTAACTTGCATGTAGGCATGCCAGACCTTTCAAATATCTTAGTTTCTCCTCTTTCATAACCCAAGAGTTCAAATAATTTAGATATTTCTGTACTCAAGTAAGAAATCTTTAAATATTTTGTGCCTTTGAATTCTTCTTTTTTTTATCCAAATACACTCTCTCCTCTGTGCTCATTGTGCAATTGTCTTCCTGTATTATCCATTTCAATACTTTACTAAATTCAAGTATTTTCTTTCCCTGAACTACTATTTGGTCATGTATCTGGCCCTTTTAGAAACTGTACAACATCTAAAAAGTCATGAGGAAATATTTTAATGGTCATGAATAAATTGTACTTTTAGATGTATGCTTTCAAGATTTTGTAATTTCAATTCCCAAGACAAACATTTCTACAATTTTTGCCATATCACAACACAAACTAAAAGCCTTTTGATATATTGTAAATACTTCCTCCTCTTTTCATTAATTTTACCAAAAATGTGTGGCTTACTACATATCATAACAAATCTAAAATATATTTTTCTCACTAACAATTTCTACAAGCTAGACAGGAAATAATGGAGGTATTGCACTAGGCTGGAGAAAAATAGTAAAAAAAAAAAAAAAAAGCATAGAAAGTACACTCCCAGGGAAAAATCAGAGAGAAAACTTCACTGGAAATCCTAAGAGATGAAAGAGGAATGGCATGGACCTGTTTGGAGGGTGTGGACACATAGCTGAAACAAAAACATGACACACAATTGCAGCAGCAGAGAGCTGGAGCAGGCAGAATCTAGAGACAGAGAGGAGACTGGACTGTAGCAACCCATGGTGATACAACTACAGAGAGAGCATGCGAGGAGTCAGGACTTGAACCCTAGAGGCTAGTGGTCACTACTGATTGCCCATAGACCCAGTGGAAGTAGAGGAGGCATGGTTATCTCACCCCAGCTTCCCCACAACAGCATCTGCTGCCTGGCTGAGAAAGGATGGACACCATTTTGGATTTGGGTGGGAGCTATGGAAGAACTCGAGTGAGGGCACAGCAATTGCCAGAAACAGGATGCCATCTTCTCTGTACTGGCGGCATTGGTGAGTAGAGAGCAACATTCAGTCAGTGGTTCTTGTGTACCCCTGAGGTCCAAAGACTCTAGTAAAGGAACAATCTCAATCCCTACTTTGAGCCTGGCTGGAAAGGGACTGGGCAACCACATGGTATGGTGAGGGGCTCGCAACCTCCCAAGATCAAGACAACTATGTAAAGCTGTCTTGGGGAACACCTACCTCTCTGTTGCCTGGACAGCCTGGCAAGGCAGAGAGAAACTTCTGCACCCAGCAAATGTGGGATACTTGTGTGCTGAGAGCATTGGGACTAGTTAGTTACATGAGAAGGTACAGGCTATAGCTGGGACTCTGGACAATCACTGGGTGTGGCTCCGTATGCTTGGAGCTCCTTGTTTGCCCAGAGCAGGCCATTGCAGAAGGAACTGTGCTCACAGTGAGGACTGCACAGATCAGTTGTGTGTATTTCATATGATGGCGTGGAACACACTGGGAGCTGACACCTGGGCACTGAGATCTACCCACGACCAACTTGGGTGTTACCCTGAATACTCACCCACCCTGGAGCACTGACCAGAGCTCCCTGGACACAACCACCACACACATCTTACTATTCACTGAAAGCACAGTGGTTCCACTAAGCCATAGAGTAATATCTCAAAAAGAAAAGCCATCAGAGGAAAAAACAAAAATCAACTCCACAAATGCCTACAAATAAATGCAAAAATTCAAGAAACAATAAGGAAGACACCATGATCTCTCCAAAGGAACAGAGCAGTATTTCAATATTAGACGGGGAAGATGAAAGATTGAGGAAATTCCAGAAATGGAATTCAAAAATTAAAACTAGGTCTCCTCAAAAGCAATTAGACGAAAATCCACACACTACAAAAAAATATACACGTCATTATGAAAATTTTCCCATGAAACAGAGATTATAAAGAGAAATAAAAATGAAATATTAGAAATGAAGAATTCAATAGCTAAAACAAAGAAATGCAATGGAAAGCCTTAATAGCAGGCTTGGCAAGGCAGAAGAAATAATTTTCAGACAAAAAGGGAAATCTTTGGAAATGTTGCAGATAAACCAAAAAAAAAAAAAAAAAAAGAAGAAGAAGAAGAAGAAAATAGAAAATGTAAAAACAGTGTTGGAGATTTCTGGGATACTATCAAATGACCCAACATATGGGTTTTAAGAGTTCCTGAAGGTGTATAAAGAGAGAATGTACTAGAAGGCTTATTTAGTGAAATAATTATTTTTTAAAAAATTCCCCAATTTGGAGAAAGAAAGGGACGTCCAAGTAGAGGAAGCACATAGAGCCCCTAACAGACATGACTAAAAAAAATCTTCCCCATGACACATTTTAGTCAAACTTTCTACACTAAAACATAAAGAAAAGATTTTAAAATGTGCACAAGAAAAATGCCAGATTACTTTCAGAGGATCTTCAATTAGAATCACAGCTGACTTCTCTCCAGAAACCGACCAGGCTAGAAAGGAATGGAGAGATACAGTCCAAGTCTTAAAAGAAAAAAAAAACTGTCATCCCAGAATAATGTACACTGCAAAGGTCTCACTTATGAATGAAGGTGAAATAAAGACTCTCCATAACAAACCGAAATTGAAAGAATTTGTGGCTACTCATCCAGCCTTACAAAAGATGCTTAAGGATGTGCTACACACAGAAACACAGAAAGTTAGCCATCATTATGAAGAATGTGAAGGCAGAAAATGCCCTAGTAAAAGAACAAAAGAAGTCCAAAGAAAATAATAGGAATATTTATGGAAAAATGGCAGGGCCAAGTTGTAACTTATTAATAGTCATCTTGAATATCAGAGCCTAAGCTCTCCAGTTACAATTGGAACTCTTAAAAGGGTTTGAAAAATTGGCAGGATATAAAATCAACACAAAAAAATAAATATCCCTGTATACGCAGAAAATTTCATGGTTCAGAGAGAACTTTTAAGATCAGTCTCATTCACAGTAGTTCCAAAAAGAATTAATATCTTGGAATAAATTTAGCCAAAGATGTCAAAGACCTCTATATTGAAAACTATAAAACACTAAGGAAAGAAATAGAACAAGACATTAAAGGATGGAAAAATCTATGCTGTTCATGGATGAGAAGAATGAACATCTGAGATTCCTCAGAAACCTGAACATAACCCTACCATACAACCCAGCCATCCCTCTCCTTTGAATTTACCCAAAGGAAATTAATTTGGCAAATAAAAAAGCCATCTGCACATTAATGTTTATTGCAGCCCAATTCACAATAGCTAAGACCTGGAACCAACCCAAATGCCCATCAACAGTAGACTGGATAAAGAAATTATGGGACATGTACTCCATAGAATACTATACAGCAGTAAGAAACAATGAAACCCGGTCATTTGCAACAAGATGGAGGAATCTGGAAAACATCATGCTGAGTGAATTAAGCCAGTCCCAAAGAGACAAATATCATTTGTTTTCCCTGATTGGTGACAACTGAGCACCAAAGGGGAAACCTGTTGAAGTGAAATGGACACTATAAGAAACAATGACCTGATCAGCTCTTGTCCTGACTCTAGATGTACAATGTAATACTTCATCCTTTTTAGTATTTGTTGTTGTTGTTGTTGTAGTTGTTGTTCTAGTACTAGTGGTTGAACTCTGTAATTAACACACAATTATTCTTAGGTGTTTAAATTTTAACTGAAATGTGATCCCTGTTAAATTTAAGAGTGAAAAAAGAGAGGGAGGAGATGTACAATTTGGGACATGCTCAATTGGACTTGCCCCAAATGATGGAGTTAGAAAAGTGCCAGGGGATTCCAATACAATCCCATCAGGGTGGCATGTACCAATGCCATCTCACTAGTCCAAGTGATCAATTTCAGTTCACAATTGATGGCTCTGATAGGTCTAAAAGTCAAAGGGATCACCCAAACAAAACAAGTGTCTGCTAATACTAACTGATAGAATCAAAAAGGGAGAGAATGATCCAACATGGGAAGTGGGATACACGGCAGACTCATAGAATGGCAGATGTCCTAAACAACACTCTGGCCTCAGAATCAGCCCTTAAGGCATTCGGATCTGGCTCAAGAGCCCATGAGCGTATTTTAGGCATGGAAAGCCAAGATACCATGGAAAAGAAAAAAGAAGACCTAAATGAAAGATCTCTGTTAGTGAGATCCCAGTGGAAAGAACGGGGCCATCAAAGAAGGAGGTACCTTTCTCTGAAGGGAGGAGAGAACTCCCACTCTGACTATGACCCTATCGGAATAAGATCAAAGTCAGCGAACTCTAAAGGCTTCCATAGCCCTGGCAACTTATGACTAGAGCCTAGGGAGATTACTGATGCCATGAACAGGAGTGTCAAATTGTTAAGTCAGCAACAGGAGTCACTGTGTACTTACATCCCATGTGGGATCTGTCCTTAATGTGTTGTCTAATGTGCAGTGATGCTATAACTAGTACTGAAACAGTATTTTTACACTTTGTGTCTCTGCGTGGGTACAAACTGATGAGATCTTTACTAATTATATACTGAATCGATCTTCTGTATATAAAGAGAATTGGAAATGAAAAAAAAACTGGTGTTAAATTGGAAATGGCATAGAAAATTAATTAATTTAAAAATATATATATTATGTAGGATCTCTGTCTTTAATGTGCTGTACACTGTTATGTAATGCTATAACTAGTACTCCAATAGTATTTTTTTCATTTTGTGTTGCTATATGGGGGCAAACTGTTGAAATCTTTACTTAATGTATACTAAATTGATCTTCTGTATATAAAGAGAATTGAAAATGAATCTTGATGTGAATGGAAGGGGGGAGGGAGCGGGAAAGGGGAGGGTTGCCGGTGGGAGGGAAGTTATGGGAGGGGGGAAGCCATTGTAACCCATAAGCTGTACTTTGGAAATTTGTATTCATTAAATAAAAGTTTAATAAATGAAAAAAAAGAAATTACAAAAAAACAAAAAACAAAAAAAAAAGAATGAACATCATCAAAATATCCATACTACTAAAAGTAATTTACAGTTTCAATGTAATCCCAAATACCAATGACAGCTTTCACAGATCTAGAAAAAAGTGATGGTAAAGCTCATATGGAAACACAAAAGACCCCGAATAGCTAAAGCAATCTTATACAACTAAAACAAAGCCAGAGTCATCACAATTCCTGATTTCAAGAAATACTGTAGAACAGCATAATCAAAAAGCCTGTTACTGGCACAAAAACAGATTTGCAGACCAATGGGACAGAATAGAAACTCCAGAAATCAATCCATGCATCTACGACCAACTTACCCTTTTTTTTTTTTTTTTTTTTTT
Organism: Lepus europaeus; assembly: GCF_033115175.1. NCBI lineage: Eukaryota > Metazoa > Chordata > Mammalia > Lagomorpha > Leporidae > Lepus > Lepus europaeus. The sequence goes on along the minus strand of NC_084827.1, from coordinate 99,063,683 downwards.
GGACAGGCAGAGTGGACAGTGAGAGAGAGAGAGACAGAGAGAAAGGTCTTCCTTTTTGCTGTTGGTTCACCCTCCAATGGCCGCCGTGGCCGGCGCGCCTAGGCTGGCGCATCGCGCCTATCCGAAGGCAGGAGCCAGGTGCTTATTCTGGTCTCCTGTGGGGTGCAGGGCCCAAACACTTGGGCCATCCTCCACTGCACTCCCTGGCCACAGCAGAGAGCTGGCCTGGAAGAGGGGCAACCAGGACAGAATCTGGTGCCCCGACCGGGACTAGAACCCGGTGTGCTGGCGCGGCAAGGCGGAGGATTAGCCTATTGAGCTGTGGTGCCAGCTAAACTTATCTTTGACAAAGGAGCTGGGATCAATCCCTGGAGCAAGGGCAAACTTTAAGGAATGGTGCTGGGGAAGCTGGATTTCCATGTGAACATATATGGAATGAGACCCCTACCTTATACCTTATACAAACATCCACTCAAATGGATCAAAGACCTGAATCTACAACCTATTACCATCCAACTACTAGAGAATATTGAGGAAACTGCAAGACATTAGCATAGGCAAATGCTTCTTGAAAAAGACTCCGGAAGCATAGGCAATAAAAGACATAATTGACAAATGGGATTACATCATGCTGAGAAGCTTCTGCACTGCAAAGGATTCAGCAATGTGAAGAGGAAACCCACAGAATGGGAGAAAATATTTGCAAACTAAACAACTGACAAAGGGTTAAGCAAATGAATCCTATAAACAGGCAAATCAGAAAACTGAGAAGTGGATTGTTTCCATTGCTATCAAGCCCTTGAATTTGTGATTACTGAGAGGAAATTTCTAAGCGTGGCCAAACACAATCTCCAGGGGCAAGAAGAATTCACACTCTGCCTTCACAGGAGGCTTTACTTTTGCTTTATAGGTAATTCATACCAAAACATGTGGATAGAAGTAGTGTAGCTGTTCAAAATTCCACTTCTTCCTAATGTTCCACTTACATAGTAAGTTGAAATGCTTTCAAAGATATTCGCAAATATATTTGGAGGTAAATTTAAAATAGGTTGCAATAAATAAATGTGTATATTATTCAATATTAGAGAAGGATTTTATATCCTTTGGTTCCAGAATAATTTCCGTCCTTGGATTACAGGTTAAACAGAGGACCAAACAATTTTAGAAAGTATCAAAATATTTAATTTCCCAATAATATTTTGTGAAATAATCACATCATCACTTCATGAAATTCTAGTATTATTTAAATTATTTTATTACCAGGATGAATATTTAATTTTTTATCCTACTTGCTATTAAATCACAAATATTTCATGACACTACATATTATTGGTAATCATGATTTCTAAATATGTTTCATTTATTTATTTATTTGATAGGCAGAAAGACAGACAGCAGAGAGAGCTCTGACCACTGGCTCACTCTCCCAATGCTCACAATGGCCACAGTTGGGCCACACTGAAGGCAGAAACTGAATCCAGATGTATCACATGGGTGGCAATTACTTGAGCCATCACCACTGTATTCTGGGATCTGCATTAAGAAACCAGAACTAAGAATTGAACACACATAATCATTTTTTCTTTTTTAAGATTTTTTGTTTATTTATTTGACAGGTAGAGTTACAGACAGTGAAAGGGAGAGACAGAGAGAAAGGTCTTCCATCCACTGATTCATTCCTCAAATGGCCACAATGGCTGGAGCTAGACGGACCTGAACCCAGGAACCAGGAACCTCTTCTGGGTCTCCCAACAGAGGCAGGAGCCCAAGCACTTGGCCATCTTCCACTGCTTCCCCAGGCCACAGCAGAGAGCTGGATCAGAAGAGGAGCAGCCTGGACTAGTACTGGCACCTGAGCCCACATAATCTTATATGGGATGCTTGCAAGTGTCCCAATCACTGTCTTAACCGCTAGTCCAAATTGTCTTTAAGTCCCATAATTGTTTTTAAGGGCTAAACACATCAAGTTTTGTGGATTTGTAATAACTAATATGTCTTATATTTAGATATTTAAATTATGTTTAATTTTCAAAACTAAAATTATTTAAAGATATGTGTGCATAATATTTTTTTTGCTGTAGTGAGAATAACTGAAGCATAGTCTCAGAATTCCTCAGCTATTCTCAGAAGTTTGTTTATTTGACTCAAAAATTAGGACTTACATCTAATTTTTGATTACTTTTAAAATTTACACACATAGTATAAGAAATTTAGAAACAATTAAGCAAGACACAAGTAGTTAAATCAATGTGATGGTTTCCTTTTGTTCTCTGAGATTCTCTCTTGTCATTGGCATCTTATATTTGTGTTTCTTCCATTTTCAATGCTTTTAAAAATGTACACGTAGCTATAAAGTTTTTCTGTTCCATAAATAGAATTTTGTTGTATCTATTACTACACATATAATTTAATGTACTTACTTCACAAGGTATCTTAAGTACATTTCCCTGTCATTATATTTCTTTATAATTCTCTATAAATATGTGGAGTATCCCAAATCGTCCCATTCAGATATCTCTCTTCAGCACATCCACTTATGAAGTTTTTTACTCCAGGACATTACAAAGTGCAAGCAAACGTTTCCAGTTGGCATCTCCTCTCCCCCCCTCACTCTCCAAAGTGTTCTTAAATTTTCAGTGTGGAGCCAATATTGCTTGCAGCAGGTTAAGTCTCTGCCTGGGATGGCGGCTTCCTGTATGGACCCTTGTTTACGTACCAGTTGCTCCACTTCCATTTCAATTCCCTACTAATGTGTCTGGGAAAGCAACAGAAGATGGACCAGGTACTTGGGCCCTTGCACCCGCATGGGGAAACCTGGATGAAGTTCCTGGCTCTTGACTTAGCCTACCCCAGCCCTGGTCATTGCAGCTATTTGAGGGGCAAATCAGATGATGAAAGACTCTCATTCTCTCTCTCTCTCTCTCTCTCTCTCCCCCATCTACCTCTCTCTGTAACTCTGCCTTTCAAGTAAATAAATAAATCTTTATAAAATGTTTCTGTGTTTCAGAAACATTTAATTTCATTTTAATTTGTTTTTAAAAAGAAATCCCAAAAATGCATTAATTAATTATTACTCCCAATGTCGGTATTTATATCACAAATAAATAAATTGTAAATTCCATGAAGATACAGCAGATTTTCTTCTTGGTTTATCAGATTGTCATGGGTGAAATGGATTAAGCTGAGATTCTAATCATTAATAAGGTATATTTTTTGCACAAAGAAGCAAGCAATATGACTTCTAGAAAATGACTGAATGAGAACCCAAGAGAGAAAGCTTGCAGTTTATGGAAGGGTTATTCACGCTGAGACCTGCCTGAGAAATTAAACCTATGCAGGATATCCCTGGTTTTGCCTTCAATTAGATTAGAGGCTATAAAACAGCTTAGAAGTGTGGTTTTCACCAGAGTGAATGTAAAGGACAAAGGGCAGGTGGTAATGAGTTCCTGACCCAAAAGAGCTCATAAGAAAGGGAAATTCTAGCAAAACAACCTTACTTTGACCATTGTGATAGTGCGTATATATGTGAAGCAATATGTGTTCACCAGTAATCCAGGTATATGTTTATTAGAATAGGACATATCAGGTCACAAAACTTAATGGTCACATGGGCCAGAGGGCAGGCCGTCACACAGATGAGTGAAGTGGTCTTAACTTGAGAACATATGGGCTCATGTGTTACCCAAAGGCAGAGTCACTGGAAGCAAAGTCAGTATGTGGATTTATCATCTGATGTCTTATGGGATTTATAAATAGGGATGTCCAAGTAAAATCTGGTGTGAGGTGACCATCCAGACAGTGCAAGCATCAGAGGCCACCTAGGCAGTGGCGTCTTTGATGGAGGTGGCTGTGATAGCTTCTCAGGAAATGCAGCAGGTAGCCATGTCACTACGGCACTCAACAGGTAGAGGCAGGGATAGGGGAATAAAGGAGGACCCCAGGTCTGTCCTCAAATATATTTTCTTTCTGATTATGATTTATTAACACCAAGGCCTGATATTGATTTTGAATTCAAATACAACAGAATGCAGCAAGTGTTCTACGTCATAGCATACATTAAAGATAAATTACACACATTTCATATGAAAGACTTGACTTGAAAAACCAGAACTTACTCTAAGTCCATTTGCAGGATTTAACAAGGCTCAATGGTGGTTCTAGGAGAAGAAAGTGATAAAGAACAAAGATCTTCCAAGACAGCCTTCAAAGATAACCCCAGCAATGCCACAGGAGATGTGTTCTGGTGTTTTATGTAAAGGGCCCATTACAGCATTCCAGTGATACGTGGGAAGAAGCTACTGCATGGTGTATTCCTTTCCTTTTACAATGCCACTCAGAAGTCCTACATACTGTTTGTACTCAAATCCAATCGAGCAAAACTTAGCCACATAGTCATACCTGTCAATTAGAGGAATTGGAAATTTTAATCTTTGCAATTGGAAACCTTGTGTCCCTCTAAAAATTGACAGATCTATTTTGAAAGAATAAGGAATATACATATATATTTATATAGATAGATAATTTGTCTACCAACAAAACTCTACTGTTTTAGAAATTATCTTATTAAGATGTATTCCAATAAAACATATATATAAACATATATTTCATACTCATGGGTGGTTTAAAACCCAGTAGGTAACATGCTCTTGAGAACAGATGCTATCCAAGAAAAAGGAATCATGTGACCAAATATATGCAAGCTGGAAAGTGTGGTGCTTTATATGATACCAGGGATTTGGCTCAGAACTTGACTGGCCTTCTCGACACAATAAGACTCACTCTAGGGAGACTATTGTGGAGCAGACAGAACCATTGAAACTGGCCTCTGATCCTGGAGCCTTACTCATTCCAGGCACCAATGCCAAGTTGAGAAGTTCTGCTTTTATTCTGTCGGAGCAAGCCACTTCATGAACAAGGATCCACTGGAGAAATAGCTCTGCCAGCACATAAAAATGCTGCCTGGTCGCTTCCTGAATCACCCAACTGAATCACCCATCACCAGGAAACAAAGTGCCTAACAAAGGAGGCCTGGATCTGTAAAGCACCAAAATCAACTACAATATGCAAAACTTTTTAAAAAGTATGGAGATAAAGAATAAACACAGGGATATATCTCCACCTTGATAAAACTCTCAAAACTTGTCAAAACATACTGCTTTAATAATCCTTTACTTTTAGACTTCAACTTCAATCACCAGAAGTTTATTTTCCCTTATTGCCTCTACTTTTGTCAATCTTTTTCTCTTCCTTGCACTTGAAGTTAAGGTTTTCTCAAAGCATGGCCTTGAGCTTTCAATTTTCAATCCTGACCCCCAAATCTTTCAAGAAATCTAAAAGCAACTTCTGTTTTAACTCCAGCCCTCAAAATCCAATCTCTATCACAAATACTCTGCCCCATTTTCATCCAAACTCACATTCATTTTATTGGAGAGATAAAGGAATGCAACTGAAACAGAGGCCATATAAGTGCCATGTTAGTGTGGGCATGAGGCATCAATGACAGTCTGCATTAGAATGTTAACATGGAATGCAAAAGAAGGCAGAAAGGGGAGGGAGCTAAATTAGAGGTAAAACTGAACTGGTGACTGTGTAGAATAGGTTTAGGAAAGATTCAAAGATGGCACTGGAATTCCCAACGTGAGGCAAAGGAAGTAATAATTCATTAGCAGAGATAGAAAATCAGGAAGGTGATTTGTGGTGAGGCTGAGGCATTTGATTTGTAATATGAAGCATTGTTTGGTGACTACATAAGTATGTCTTCCTATTAATGACTTTTTTCTATCATCCACATCTCTAAAAACATGCCTCTAAATTTCTATTCAGAAGGAAAACAATGTTATCATGGTATTTTTCTCTCTAGCAAATACATTCTGATGAATATTTTTGGCTGCCTGAGTAATTATAGTGTTAAAGAAACAAAATGAATCCAGACTTCAGTAAGGAAAGATCTTATTCAAAAGGACTTTTGCCATAAGGGAAAGGGTCTATGGTGGTAATGAGGGAAACCATTATAACAAGCAGAGTTCTGACCATGAGATCAACAAGCGTCTCAGTGGTCAGTCAGAAAACTAGGGAGGAATGCTTGCAAGTCTAGTAAAAACATGGTGGGGGGAACCGGATGAACCAGGGAATTTGGTCAAGAAATATTTTTCTCTTAGGTCAGATGATGCTTGTGAGTGGCCTTCGAGGAGGGCTGATTCTGCTTTCCGAAGCTCAAGGATAGGCCAGAGTTCAGGGACATTGGGAAGGGCCAGAAGCTGAAGTGAGTGGACATTTTGTCAGACTGGTCAGTAGGAACCAACAATCCATTTTGAAACTAGGATTAGGAATGTAAAAGGCATGTGTCTGGCCTTGTCATACAAGTGATCACTCATAAGCCTTAGGCAGTCATATGGGGAAGAGTGGCTCGTTGGCATTTCTTTGAGTTATAAGCCATTTCTTGGATACAAGGGTCAGGGGTAATTTCTTGATTGTTCTCTAGAACAGGGTAAATCAGGAAAAGTTTAACATTGCCTGATGCATTTCAAACAGATTATTTTCTGCAAGGAACAGCTAGTCTGGCTAGTCTGAAGGTTTTTCTTTAAAATATTTAAAAAGTGTTGAGAAACTAAAAATTTTTAGTCTGCACTTTTTTCTATATAAGGTCACTGTGGAAATGAAAGGAAATTTGACGCTGTTTTTCTCCCAAGTGCTGCCTATCAACTTAGCAGACAAGGGCTTCCCTTCTCTTTCCCTGCCTTGTTCATTGAATCTCTTTGGAGAGCTCTTTGACTCCTCCCTCCACAGGTATTTGTATTTTCTATCAGGATCTCAAATAAGCTGTTTAATAATGCCAAGAGGACCATTTTCACTGGAATTTTATTGTGATTTACTAGGTCTACAAACATAGTATTTAGGTTGGGGGAGGGGAGTATTTCTTGTACATCACACAGAAGTTGGCCCATGCACTCAATAAAAGCTCATTATGGAAAGATTATAAACATATAACAATACATTTTAAGTGAGATGCAATGATCCATAAAATTGTTGTGGCTAATTAGCAGATCAAATCTCTGTAAGAACTGGATGTCTTTAATATCCTGCAGATGCTTAATTCTATAGGTATTTCACTACCCACAAATATTTAGTAAAATTAAATAATAGTATAAGTGTTCCATGGGATTAAAGCAACTGTAAAATGAAACCAAACAAAGTGAGTTTATTTTGCTAATAGAATAAAGAGAATCCCAGTGTTAATATAACATTACACAAAATGTAGAGCAAACATCCTCTGAATCCCAGCCTCATTTCACATGTAATTAACCTTTCTCAATCAAGCTAAGCATCCCTTCCACCTCCTTCTCGACTGCTGCTCATCCATATCTCTTCTTTCGTGTGAATAAAAGGCCGGCATCAATTTAGACTGGTAATACTACCTCTCACTGCGCTTCCAGAGCCACATCATCCCAAGAGCATTTTGAATATTGATGATTTCTCCAAGCTCATATGTATGTATTGCAGATCTTATTTCTTCTTTGGGTAGTAGTAGCTATTTAATGCCAAGAGATGATGTTTTAGTGGTAAAATAGTCTCAACTGTTGGTCATAACCAAGGTGAACATGTGTTATATTTTGACCCTTTGTCTAGTTTCTGGCAAATACTCACAAACTGGGAGCAGTAATCCACCCCTTTTGGATGTTTCTATTCCCTGTCTACAGGGATGAAACGTGTTACCTAGGCTTAGCTCAATAAGAATGTTCAATTCCCCTGGCCTCAATTATTGGCAAATAGGTGGGCTCAGAATCCAAGTTGCATCAATCTGGATGATTAGAAGGGGCACGAGTGAGAGCTGCAGGAGAGAATCATTTCTTAGGACTTTACCTGAGAGCATGTATGGTTATTGCTGCAATTCTGCTACTACACAGACCTGGAGAACATACACAACATATGGAGGTGATTCTCACCAGCAGCATGGACAAACCACATCCTGATAATGTTGGATGAGCCTACACAGAGCCATTTCTTGAGCTGGTTTCACCTGCCTGCCCCCAATACTTCCCAGTTAAATGAATCTTTCCATTCTGTTATTATAATTTTTTGTTAGTTTGGGGTGTGTTTATGTCATAACCAAAGAGTTTCAAGTCATACAATATTAGTTCAATATAATAGATATAGTAGTAATAATATATTTAAGACCACAGGTTCTAATTCCCCTTCTGCTACTAACTTCCTGAATTTCTTTTGGCAAAAAGCTTCAGCTTTTCCTTTCAGTATTTAAGAGTCCATAAAATCTTCATTGTAAGTATTAAATAAATTGTAATAAATTATACATAAGAAACTGTCAGTTTGCAACAAATGGTATTTTTATAACATTGATTTTTGCAGAGATTTTAGAAAATAATGAAACTTATTTAGTTTTATTTTAGCTAGAGTGAATTTTATTCTAGATATTAGGTTTACCAATGTCCTGCAATTTTTCTTGTTCTGGAAGTGTTTTTAGCTCTGTACTTTAGAGACGTGAATGTCCAGACGGAGAAGTAAAAAGGTAGATCATGAGTCTAACACTGGAACCCACGTTTTCTGATTTAGAGGCAAGTGAGGTAAAATGGTTTATCAAGGGGTAGATCAATGGGATTTATAGACAGGCTGTACAAAAAAGTAAACAGGAAGAATTCTTTCAAAATGCCCGGCAAGGTTATGTTTTAAGGGCCATTTCTACTTCTGTCACAATTAACTATATAACGAGACATTAAAAAATTAGTGCTCACATATGCACATCTCACAGTCAGAAAATGAGCAAAAACATAAAGTCACAGGCTTTAGGACTGCAGCCCCAGAAATAAGCAAAAGTTGCCACCCATGACTCAAAAAAAACTATAATTGTTTCCCACAAAATAAAGAACAAGTATCACGTCCACCTTTCGAAATCAGTAGTTACCATTAAAATCCACTGAGAATCTGCCACATGGCCAGGAGAGATGAAAGGACACATAGTGTCCCATGACCAAAAATTGAACAAAGTAATTCACCAGAATGAAGACCATATATAGACCATCCACTACACTGCAACAGGACAGTGTGGGTTCTGAACTAGGGGTAATGGGGAACACCTAAGAAAACATCACAAACCACCAGGAAGAGAAATATGAGGAGATAGGGAAAATGTGAAAAATAAGAAGAAAATATTCTGTTTACAAAGCCAACTATTGTAACACGAGTTAATCTTAAGTGAATTTAATTCATGTAAGTCTGAAAAATAATATGAAGTAAATATACTAAGTTGATTTTTCTCAGAGATATAGCATAATATTCATTTTAATAAGTCAAAACCTACAAGATGAATGCAAAACAAAAATAAGTGGGTATAAAAAGAGTACATTAGAGAACTTGGAATTGATATAAATGGCTATTAACAATTTTAACTAATCATAATAGACATTATAAACTTTACAGTAGACATAATAAAAATAAGAACATGCTGAAATATGGAGAAATAAGAGGTAAAAATAAAAATAGCAGAACTGTGTGTTTAGTTGCCTCTCAGTTGAGATGCCAATGTGCCACACTGGAGTTCCTGGTTCATTCCCAGCTCTGGCTCCTAACTCAAGCTTCCTGCTAGTGCAGACCCTAGGAGTCAGTGGTGGTTCAAGTAAATGGCTTCCTGCCACCGTGCATGGGAGACCTGGATTGAGTTCCCAGCTCCTGGATCCTGACTTCTGCTATGGCCTAGTCTTGGTCACTGTGGGAATTTGAGAAATGAGCCAGCAAGTAGAAGTGTTTCTCTTTCTCTCCCTCCCTCCCTCCTTCCCTCTCCCTCTCTTTCACTCCCTCCCTCCTTCCCTCCCCCTCTCTCTCCTACCTCCCTCTCTCCATCTCCCTCTCTCTCTTTCTCCTCTCCAACAAAAAAAAATAAATTAAAAATATGACAGATCATTTTTTGAATGCCCAATGAAGAGTGCCACTATTAATTCCAAATACCATAGTGAAAGATTTAAAGAAAAAACATTTGTGTTTTTGTTTGTTTGTTTGTTTTTTTGACAGGCAGAGTAGACAGTGAGAGAGAGAGACAGAGAGAAAGGTCTTCCTTTGCCATTGGTTCACCCCCCAATGGCCACCATGGCTGGCGCGCTGCAGCCGGCACACTGTGCTGATCCGAAGCCAGGAGCCAGGTGCTTATCCTGGTCTCCCATGGGGTGCAGGGCCTAAGCACTTGGGCCATCCTCCACTGCACTCCTGGGCCACAGCAGAGAGCTGGCCTGGAAGAGGGGCAACCAGGACAGAATCCGGTGCCCTGACCAGGACTAGAACCCAGTGTGCTGGCACCGCAAGGCGGAGGATTAGCCTGTTGAGCCACAGCGCCGGCCAAGAAACAACATTTGAACAACAACTAAAAGTTTTCAAGAAATAAAGAAACTAATTATAAGATTTACTAAATATTGAGGAGGATGAATGACAGTAAATACACCACTACCCACCTTTCAGTGATGCTGAATCATCAAAGGTCACAGAAAAAAATCTTGAAAACTTCAAAAGATATGTATTATTTACAGTGTCATAAAAATACAAATCTCAGTAACAATAGTAGATATCAATAAACCATACATCAATGTCTTTCAAGGGTCAAGGGAAACTTACTGGCAACCTGGAATTCAATATGAAGCTGAAAGATCATTAAAACCATAAAGAAATAAACATGATTATATACACAGAATTAAGCTTTACATATACTTGCTGAAATAATTATTACAATAATTTCCTTGGGAAGATAATTAAGTGATCTCAAAGGGAAAGAGAAGAAAAAAAGGATAGGAGCACAGACTTAATTAAAATTATACAATTTTAAAAAAACAAGTTCACATTTTTGTACCCATAGGGAATTAAGAATTCTAAGTAACATTGATAATATTGGCTGTTAGTGTGATGCACTGTGGAAAACTAATTGTGCTAAGGTCCCTCTCAAGTATAGGTGGATAAAATAACAACTTTAGTCCATTACTAAGAAATATATCATAATGTACATATATGCACTTAGAAATTAAAAGTAATAATTAAAGGAATAGAAAAAGCATTCTAATGTTCCCAAGCCAATAAAAAATTATTACAAATTACTCTAACTGAAGTAATAAAGGAAAGTAAAAAAGGAAAATAATCTTAAATATAAATTTAAATTAAAAACCCCTAAGTTATAATAAGTGTAAGCCTGTCAATAAGCATATGAAATAAAATTGATTAAACTTACACATTAAATTATTAAAAGGAGATAGTATTATTAGAAAAATAGAAAAGAAATTATAGGAATTTTTTGCCAAGGAAGATTGATTTAACAACAACATATATGAATCAAAATACCATTTTGAGAATTCTGAAATTCAGCTAGGAAGTACTAACCCAAGCAAGCACAAAGCCATGAACATAACATTAAAATATCTAAGAAAATAAAGTTCCTATTACACACATCAGCCTCTGACACCTAGCCAGCACATCTTAGAGAACATTCCAACTTGGAACATTTTTATTAAAAGGAAGAGAATAGCAAAAGGATTGTCCAGTGTGAGCTTTTCAGAGAGCTGCAACAGGGAGACCTTTCTGTCTTGTTTAAAGCACTAATGGAACTAGAGTAGTTTGGGTATTCAGGGGAAGCAAAGCAAAGGGATCATTGAGAACAAAGAATAGCGTGAGAGAGCAGGGGTGGGAGGAGCTAATTATGGCCAGACTAGCTTGGTGCAATTGCTGCATAGCTCAAGACTTCTTCCCTGGAAGAAGGGGTAAGATTGTGCAATGAGTAGAAAGCGAGTCAAACGTTCCAGGCTTTTGGAGGGATTACCAATGGCCTGGTGTCTGTCTTTTTCTGATTCACCATACTGACTGGTATATGTTGGATATATGGTAGACACTAAGGGAAACAGGAAGGCTTGCTGCAATAGAACCAGAGAATCTGAAGTCCCATAGACAGATAGCAGAGAAAGGAAGAGATTATGAGCTACTGATAAAAAAAAAATCAGCAAGTCTCTCTAACTGAGAAATTGCACACACAGGAACAGAGATATCAGATTATCCCAGAAAAACTTTTAAAGGTCATGGAATATCAATACCAAGTCACATTAATTAGTTAGGGACTTCTACTATGGAAAATGATTCTATAAAGACTTGGAGAAGTAGGTTTTTCAAATGCATGCATCTCATCATAAAGTTATATGACACATAAAGAAACAGGAAAACATCACACAAAGAAAGGAACAAAATAAATCTTCAGAAACACATCCTAAAGAAACACTACATGAATTTTTGACAAATAATCCAAAGTTAATATCATTATGTTCAATGAGCTCAAGAAACCATCCATAAACAAAATAAGAATATCAACAATGATATAGAATATATAAAAAAGAACCAAATAGAAATTTTGGAGATGAAGAACTCATAATTCACTAGAGAGATTTAAGACTAGATCAAGCAGAAGAATCAGTAAGCTCAAAGACTGGTCATTTGAGATTATCAAGCTAGAAGAAAGGGGAAAATTAATGCAGAATAACAAAGAAATCCTGAGGGTCTTATGAAAATAGACAAGAGAAATAGCATACACATTATGGAATATCAAGAAGAAGAATTGGAAGAAAAAGAACCAGAAAATAGATTTAAATAAACCATGGCTAAAAACTCCCCAAATCTTTGGAAGGTATAGACGTTCAGATTCAAGAAGCCAGTGGACTCCAACTATAATGAACCAAAAATCCACAAGCCACATTATAATCATATTATCAAAAGTCAGACAGGAAAGATTCTAAGATGGTGGAATAGGGAGAGAGCTTACTGCTCTAGGCTAGGCATAAAGCCAAACATGTCATCTAATTGAACATAATCGAGGCTTGAAGCCACATACATGAGATCATAACTACCCAGGCTTAAAAATTCATCTGAAAATAGTAATGTAGAACTTCAAATTGTTTAAAAAAATTAACAAAAAATGGAAATTCTTAGCAAAACAAAAAGCCATTAAATAAAGTGGGAACTCTGGCACATATAGTAGATGAAATATTTCCTGCTGGAGGTTTTTGCTTTGTTTGCTTGTTGGTATAGAAGAGAATAGCTAGTAAAAAAAAAATTCACATGAAAGTCCTGTGAATAATAGAGTGGAATGCGCTGATGCAAAAATTGAATACAGTCATTAATCAGAGCCCTCCAACCTGAGGCACTGCCTTGAAAACATATGGAGAAAAGCCAGGAAATATTCTTAATATGAACCATGAAATAAGGAATGTCATTTTCTCCAAGTTTCATTCATGTACATAATACTGCAAAATCCTAAGTGTGTGATTTACTAAATATTAATTTGCTTCTTATCAGAAGATAACATAATTTAATATGGATGTATGATGGAATTACCATCATATTTAGAAGATACAACAAAAAGAAAATTCAGAAAAGATAGTTGCTCAGAGAAGAGGTGGAACTTGAGGTAGAACATGCATAAAAGAGGGATATAAAGGAATTAGAACATGGTCACTCAGAAATAGTCACAAAGCAGGGAATCTTAAAGCACTGGTTATTCAGGTCATAAACCTACCATTTTGTAACAACTGAAACTTACAAGAAAAAATAGCTTGCAGGGATCCTTCAGTCATCACTATCTCATTGCCTGAGGTTGGTGTAGACACACAGTAATTGCATCTTGTTTCCCAGTGTTTGTCTTAGCTTTCTTGTGCCCCACTGATCCATTGATTCTGCCCCACAGGCTGCTGACTTCAGTTTTCAGAGAAGAACCTGCTGAGAAAAGGGCTTTGTTTCTTCCACTCGACCAATAGAGTGAGGTTGTCCTGGAAAGCCAGATTTCTAGGTAACTCAAGTTTCCTGTGGCAGTAGTTAATTATCCAACAGGAACTTTTATATTTCTAGAAGAATTACCTCCAGTCCTTGGAGTCCCTGCAAAGCTCTTGTGAATCAGACTTGAAAACAAGCTCTGTCAAACAGCAGGGTCTGACTGAATGGAAGTCAAAAATAGAAAATTGTTGAAAAGATTAGCAGCAATTGGTGAAAGACAAGACAGTCTAAAAAGTATTCACAACTCCTTTACTGCCTCTTAAAACTCATTAAAAATACAATTGTTTCTAAAATCTACCACATTTTAGTAGTTTGGCATGGCTCAGAATATATCACTTTCACTGTAGTCATTCAGCCCCTAGAGAAAAATGATAAGACCCAAATGTCCTAAGATTTTAGACAAGAGGAAGACTCTGGAGTCTTTAGAAAACTTATTATTTGCTATGTTACATTGGGAGAAATCTGGTTAATGTAGGCCTTTCTTTGACCTAGAAATCTTTTATTTAAGATATACAGACTTCATACAATTCATACATACAAATTTAGGAGCACAGTGGTTCTATAAACATCCTTTCCAATGAAAGTTTGGTATGAAACTAAACACAAAATTAGCCAATGACTTTTATAAGAGTAATGTGTGTGATATAATAATAATGTATGGATGGCATGTTGATATCGGGAATGACCCCCTAAAATCGACACCAAAATGTGGCCCTTTAAAGTTCCCCAGAAGTGTCATCTGGGGTGTCACATATGCTACCAGAATTTGGGGTGCCATACAATATCACCATATGCTTATTAATAAATCCCCAATTTTAATAAGCCCAAGAGGGTTCTTGCCTAATAGTTAGAGAATTCTAAATCCCAGCATAAATAAACAAGGCAGCATAGAACATTTTAGGCTTTTATTTAGTGAGAAAGACGCACAGAGGAGTGAGAGCTTTATCTAAGAGAGAGAAATAAATCTGGGTTCATACTGAGCTCCAGGAACCAGCCACGTGGAGGAGCATCTACGCTAGGAAGCCTAGGGCGGGCGCCCGAAGACCATGCACCCCAGAGGCACAGGGCTACAGCAAGCCCCCTCCTGGCAAGAGGCCAGGGAAGAAGAGAGGGGCCAGACACATTGTGTCCCAGGCTTTAATCCACTTACAAAGGGGAGAGGTTAATTAACCTGATTGGCCAGTGGGCACCCAGATGTGGCCAGGTAGGGGCATAAGGTCACACAGGGGCATGGTGAAGGTATCAGGTAGGGTGTGAGGTCACACAGAGGTGAGATTCCCA
The DNA here is from genome assembly GCF_033115175.1 of Lepus europaeus. NCBI lineage: Eukaryota > Metazoa > Chordata > Mammalia > Lagomorpha > Leporidae > Lepus > Lepus europaeus. The sequence continues at coordinate 99,048,605 of NC_084827.1, read as the reverse complement.
GATAGTGGGTAGTGATAGGCTACCCTTATGTAGATTATAAACCTATTTAGTTTGAGTATAGAGAATTATAGTAGAAGAACTCATTAGTTAGCTTTATCATCAATAACAGTTCCCAGAGATAATTAAGAAAGGCAGGTACAGCATGTTTGCCTTAAGAAGACAAAGAGAAAAGCTTTACTTATCCTTTCTGCTTTGAAGTACTTAAGGTTTCTGATTGGCTTATAGGAACAGTCAGGCATGTCTTTTGCATTCACCTATGAAGACTTAAGAGGTAGAAGTTTAATCCTAATTTCAAGGAGGTAGTCATGCTCAATAGTACCTGGTAAGGTCCCTTTAATTTAAGCTGAAGCTGATCTGAAGAGGATCTTCTGATGAACGGCTTGCTCAGGAATTTCTAATGTTGGAGTTTTTGTCAAAAACTCCTTGATTCCTTGGAACATCTTTGCAGCTCCCCTATCCAGCACAGTGCCTGTTTCTGAGGCTTTTAAGCAAACACAAGGCTTAGAATCCAAATCCTGGAATCCGTAACAACTTTTGTAGCTACCCTTTTCAGTACAGAGTCTGCATCAGGGCGTCTTTAAGCTACATAGGAAAGTTTGGAATCCAAATCTTGGAATCCAAATTCCACAGAATCCTGTCATCAGAAATTCCCAATACCGGAGCTTTAGTTATAAGCTCATTAGTTCTCTGGGACAACTTTTGCAGCTACCCTTTTCAGTGTTGAGACTACATCAGGGCGTCTTTAAAGCTATACACAATAGCTTGGAATCCAAAGTCCACAGAATTTTGCCATTCTCAGAAATCTCCTCAGCAGCCTTTAAATATCTGACCCTATGTTAAAACATACGAGATAGGAAGTTTACAGAGAGACATGTATCCAAGATTTTACATTTGAGGCACTTAATAAACTTTAAAGAAATACCTAGGAATACAGGCAGTTTGACAATTAGAAATAACTAGAACTTATGATGTATAATATCACACAATTAGAACAAAGCAAATTTTTGGGATCAAGTTTTACCATTAACGTTAATACTGTAGTTCTTTTGAGAACAGAGGTCCTACGTGGGAAGTTAGTACTCGGTGACTCCTATTATTTTAACAATTAACACTCTTACTTGTAACATCAGCACTCGAGACACTTGACATGAGCTGCCTAGGCCATGGAAACCTTGAGTTCTGCAAACTCCATCAGTATTCAGAAAAGGCGATATGCAAAGTGGAAGTTCTCTCCTCCCTCCAGAGAAAAGTACATCCTTCTTTGATAGCCACTCTTTTCCACTGAGGTCTCACCCAGTGGGGTTCTCCACAAAGGGACACTTTGCACAAGTGTCCTGGCTTTCCACACCTGAAATGCTCTTGTGGGCTTTTAGCAAGACAAGAACACCTGTAGGGCTGATTTTGAAGTCACTGAGTGTTATTCAAGGAGATTGCCACTCTAGGAGCCTGATGTACAGACTCCTCCCCTGTTGAAGCATTTACTCCTCTTTAACTTTATTATTGTTAGTAGTAAACACTTAATCCTACTGACATAATCACTTTAACACTTAATCCCACCCATATGACCACTTTAAAACGTAAGATGTTACCATTACCATCTAGCCCAAGAGGATTTTGATCCCATAGCAAGTTTTTTTTTTTATTAAACTTTTATTTAATGAATATAAATTTCCAAAGTACAGCTTATGGGTTACAATGGCTTCCCCCCTCCCATAACTTCCCTCCCACCCGCAACCCTCCCCTTTCCCGCTCCCTTTCCCCTTCCATTCATGTAAAGATTCATTTTCAATTCTCTTTGTATACAGAAGATCAGTTTAGTATATATTAGGTAAAAATTTCAACATTTTGCCCATATAGCAACATAAAGTGAAAAAAACTACCATTGGATTACTAATTATAGCATTAAATAGCAATGTACAGCACATTAAAGACAGAGAACCTACATAATTTTTTTTCAAATTAATTAATTTTCTATGCCATTTCCATTTTAACACCAGGTTGTTTTTTTTTTTTTCATTTCCAATTCTCTTTATATACAGAAGATCACTTCAATATATAATTAGTAAAGACCTCATCAGTTTGTGCCCACACAGAAACGCAAAGTATAAAAATACTGTTTCAGTACTAGTTATAGCATCACTTCGCTTTAGACGACACATTAGGGACAGATCCCACATGGGGTGTAAGTACACAGTGACTCCTGTTGCTGATTTAACAATTTGACACTCCTGTTCATGGCGTCAGTAATCTCCCTAGGCTCTAGTCATGAGTTGCCAGGGCTATGGAAGCCTTTAGAGTTCGCTGACTTTGATCTTATTCCGATAGGGTCATAGTCAAAGTGGAAGTTCTCTCCTCCCTTCGGAGAAGGGTACCTCCTTCTTTGATGGCCCCGTTCTTTCCACTGGGATCTCACTCACAGAGATCATTCATTTAGGTCTTTTTTTTTTTTTCCATGATATCTTGGCTTTCCATATCTGCTATACTCTCATGGGCTCTTCCGCCAGATCCGAATGCCTTGAGGGCTGATTCTGAGGCCAGAGTGTTGTTTAGGACATCTGCCATTCTATGAGTCTGCTGTGTATCCCACTTCCCATGTTGGATCTTTCTCTCCCTTTTTGATTCTATCAGTTAGTATTAGCAGACACTTGTCTTGTTTGTGTGATCTCTTTGACTCTTAGACCTATCAGAGCTATCAATTTGAGCTGAAATTGATCACTTGGACTAGTGCGATGGCATTGGTACATGCCATCTTGATGGGATTGTGTTGGAATCCCCTGGCACATTTCTAACTCCACCACTTGCGGCCAGTCCGATTGAGCATGTTCCAAATTGTTCATCTCCTCCCTCATAGCAAGTTTTAAACTGTACCCTTAGAAGTAATTTCATAGGAATGCATGCAGAGCTATACAGCTTTACAGTCTCTCTGTAGGACCTGAGAAAATAAAAACAGACACCGCTCTTCATGAGCTTAATTATTCTTAAGCATTGTATTAGCTATAATTCCTTAATCCCATCTAGTCAAAGGGTTTCCCAATTATTAAGTGTAGATCTTTCAGGGAGTCTCCAAAGGAGCAGATGTAGAACTACCCATAGTTAAATTACTTTGTAATCTGGGGAGACAGGAGGTAAATAGGGTTAAGCTTTCTGCCCAGTTATATCTCTGATCATCTACCTTAACCAATAATCTGACATCTCAGTGCTACTATGCCTATTATAGAGCTTAATGCATTTATATCATACCAAGGAAATATAAACCACCCAGTCTGAGAAATGCCATTTCAGACTGTTCAAGTCCCACTCTGGAGGCAAAAACAACAAACTGAACTGATGAATATCTGCTCTGGAGACCAAAATAAAAATAAATAAATAAAAATATGATTTAATGCTGCTCCATAGGTGAAAACAACAAACGAATAAGTGGGATCTGCTCTAAAGGCAAAAATAATAAATTAAAAAAAAAAACATGATTTAATATACATTGCTCTATTAATCAGGCATGTAGCATGTGGTGGGCCATGGGGGCTGCCATCTTAGGGTGGAAGTCCCACCCTCCACGACAGGAAGTAGAGTGTCTTGCATGTTAGAAGCTCCTCCTCCCTGAAGCTAACAAGTCCCTAAGCAGCCAGACCGGTTCTCCAACATGAAATTAGCAATTGAAAGCTTGTATGATAAGTAGCCCAGGGACAAGGAGAAATGTTTTAGAACTTTTTGTAGCTTCTGATACTAGTTAAAAATTTAACCTTAGAAAAGCATGTAAATTGTCTTCGAAACACCCTACAACCAATCTAGAATCCTTAGGAGTTTTTCCTCCATGTAAATCTGTTTTATCTCTCTTATTACATTGCACTAGCAACACCACCAAAGTCCTTAAAGCCAGAAACCATGAAGAAAACCAACTCACGCCTTCCTTTTTGAAAACTACCAACCTACTTCAATGTTAAAGTACCTTTTTAATTTGTATTGTTCCCCTAATCATAGTTTCCTTTAGAAGACAAAAGCAAAAAGAACTTTAAACTCCAAGATTCTGTTCCATGTTTTCACCTTCTAAGAGTAACTCATGTGAATCTTTCACTTTTGTCTCAGGATTGCAAGTGGATAATTTTGGATCTAAGTGGATTATTTTTGTTTTTGAGATAGTGATATCTTCCAGTCTTATTAATAATTTTAGGTGCTAATAATCTTAGTGGATTCTTGCCATCTATTCATAGAAGATGTCTGAATACCAGCTTAGATAGACCAGACAACATGGTAAGTTTTTAAGCGTTTTCTTCTGTGAGAGAAATGTACAGGAAAATGAGGGTTTTAATTAGGGGAGAAAGAAGTCTAGAAACTAAGTTGAGTCCATACCAGGCAGAGAGCAGAGAGCAGGCTGGAAGTCATGTGGACCAAGCATGCAGGCAGAAAGCAGAGGCAGGGTGGAGGCCAAAAGACCAGGAGCCAGAAGGTACAGGACAACAAGGAGGGGCCCACTTTGTGCCAGGCCTTTTATTTACTTCCAAAGGGGAGGGGTTATATAGCCTGATTAGTAGGTGAGTGTTCAAATGGGTCAGATAGGGATGTGAGATCACACTGGGGGCAGGACGAAGGTGTGGTCTCCAGCTTACAAATCTAATCAATTTGATCCTATCTGCCTGTCTATATAAATAGCACTTTAGGTTTTTAAATTCATTCTTACAAAAAATAAAGATAGCATTCAGAATCAAAATAGTGGGATTCATTCTCTAATCTTCCCAATGGCACTGCAAAATGGTATGATTAACCTTGAGATATGGAAACTCAGCCTCAGAGAGTTTAGCCTCAAGTGTGCTGGAGGAGAGCCTGGAGCTCTCTTTTCTCAAGGCAGAGTCCATGTCAATTCCATCATGTTACGATGTGTTCTTTAATAAGGATTACAAAGTTCAGATAGAGATAAGACAGTTTACACTCACAGTGCCCGAGCATAAGACAGTGAATCGTAGGTGGAAGATGACTATTTGTGGTTAACAGCTCATGGAACCTCCTTGGAAGAGGTTTCCGAAGCTAGAAGAAACTCAAAGAAACGGAAAATTGTTACCTGAGAGATGGAAATTCTGTTCTCCCCAAAAAGAAAATTGTAGACTTTTTTGGAGGAAGAGAGGAGGAAATAGAAATCCTCTAATTTCCCAGGAAAACTGCTTTTGTAAAGAAATAAATAACTCCTAGAATCCTTATAAATATTGTAAAATACTCTTGATATTTTATCTTTAAATATATTTTTTAAAAATAAAAGATAAAAAAGTTCACAACCCCTATATGTCTATGGTATGTGTGTACATGTGTGGTTTATGTATTTATTTATTTATTTATTTTACAAAGCATGGATATCTGACCTAGTGGTTAAGAAACCCATATTCCACCACATCACATATCAGGCAACTAAGCATGTAGGCATTTGTGTAGTGAATCAGCAAATGGAGGGTCTCTCAAAAAAAAAAAAAAAAGAAAGAAAAGAAAAGAAAAGAAAAAGAAAAACCAAAAACCCCAAACCAAAACACTTTCCTAGTGTTTTTCTTATTAAGCATACTGGTGCCCAGTGAGAATGTAAACTGATACAGACTTTCTAGAAAGAAGTTGTATACAAAATCTATGAAATTTCACATCATTTTTCTCTGAAATTTCACTTTCAAGCATTTTTCTTAAGATAATGATGTATTCAAAAATTATGTAAATTGGTGTTTATTGAAGTATTATATTGAATTTGAAGAAGTGAAAATAACATAAGTATCAAACTTTACAAAAATATTTAAATGTATTATGGTACATGCATAAGATGGAATAATAAATAAAATGTGGAAGAAGAATTCTTTGTGGCTTGAGAAAATATTTGAAATACAAAAGTAAATGAAAAAATACAAAAATATTGCAGAGTATTATCTCAATTTAGGGGGAACAGCATGTTTATAAAAAGAAAAAGTATTGGAAGAAGAATTATTAATATGAATATAGCCAACATATTAATAATAATTATGTTAGAATAGTGAGATTTTAAAATATACATTATAATTTTTCTATTTTTTAAATTTCAATAATCTTCATATGTTACTTTTATAATCAGAATATAACCAATATTGCTCTTTAAGAAAATGTATTGGACAATTTCAATCAACATTCTTCTGCATTTTTCAATTTAAGAACTTTTTATTTTACTCCTATAGATGGTTTCTCAAAATATCCCTGTTTATTGACATATCATTCTGATTATTGCTTTTCCAGAATAATTCAGACATTACAATGACATACCAGTTAAGCTGTTTTGGGGACTCCAAGATGGAACTAAGGTCATGGTTAATTATGACTGTATAATTTTGTCTTTGTGCCAGCTCTGATCATGTGCATTTGGGCACATAAGTATGTGTACATATGAAGTCACTGTGGCAAGTACCTGACTGGGTATAGCCAAGACTCTTTCATCACTGAAAAAATAGCCTGACTTCTTTGATCTGTCCAATCACTATTTTGGTTTAACTGCCTGACTGAATGCAACTGCATCTCCAGTGCTCCTGCCACAATGGGCCCTCAGTGACCCACTGTCTGGAGGAATGATCCTTGCCCATGTGCCTGGTCCAGTGTCTTCAGAAAGCTATTTATGACATTAAAGAAAATGTTACTGACTCGGATGAGATTTAGAACTTCCTTTGCTGATCTAAAATTTCCTCTAATGTCTGCCTAGAATCTTGGAAGTCACTATCAACACAGAACTTATGTAGTGTTTTGTTTCTTTACTTGATTTCATTTTATTTTGTTGAAAAAAGAGCGGACTTGTCATGATTGCAGAAACAGATAACATTTTATAAGTTACATTTGTTTAGATTTTTCAGGTAAGTGAAAAAGAGACATGAAAAAATAGGGTATCAATATCATGAACTTTACAAGAGACAAATATTTGGTAGTGTATTTGACAGAAAAAGAAAAATGTAAAGAGAATTATTATTTCACATGAAGAGGCTGATTATGTTTTTTAATTCACTCAGTTGTGAGAATATCCTATTAGGGATAGTCTACACAAAGATCTTGAAATTCTTGACCTAAAATTGGCATCGGACTTTTGAATCTTCATGTAGAAGATGAGCCTATAAAATCAATATTTTTAAAGAAATTTACCATGGATTCTAACATGTAGTTAGGCTTGGAAACTACTGCTCCTAGGTATCTGAAAGTGTAAATTTGGAGAAAAAGAAAATTTGACTACATTAATGGAAATCCTTTTAAACAAAATAGATGTGTTTATAAAACAATATTATCTTAAGATGAAAAAACATAAGCATTCACGTGAGAATTATGTTTCTCTTGGATTACTTTCAATTCTGTAAATTATTCCTTAGATTTCTTCAAGGACTGAAGATCTTCTTGTGGAAATGAATCTGATTTTGTTGAAGCATATTAAATTCTTCTGGAATTGTGCTTCAGAATAATAAGGGCTTAGATTTTTGCAGTCTCCCTCTGGGTCTTGGTCAGTTGAAGAAAAAAGGTGCAAAAATAACTCCTCCTGAAGTTATTTAGAGTTGTTAAGTTGCTTATGTGAAATTAAGATAGGATGGGGTTAAATTGGAATGTGAAATTAAGATAGGAAGGGTTAAAATGGAGCTGCTGAGCTGACTGCATATTGTTTTGCTTCTGTACAAAATGCTTTGGCTTGCAAAATGCATTTTTTTAAGATAACTAGACTTTAGCTGACCTTGTAATATGTGATGATTGTGCTAATGCGTGTATGAGATAATTGAGCATGTGATAATTATTTTAGGAGCTATGTTGAGTTTTTGGTCATGATGACCCCGTGTTTATGCTTGCTCAAGGTCTTCTGTCCCCTCACCCTGGAAAAACCCTGTATCTTATGAGAATTTGTCATGCATCTTATGAGAATTTGTCATGCTGCGGTTTATCTTGTGACTTTCTGTAATGCTGTGGAGATATGCTAATGTTGTGGTTTTTAGCCTTAAATACTTTGAGCAGTTGATGGTCGGGGCCTCTCTTCTCACACTGCACCAGGGGGTGTTGTTGTGCTCAAGAGTTGGCCCATCTGCGCAGATGTAATAAACTTCCTCATGTTCTTTACAGCGATTGGAATGGAATTCGTGTTTCTGGGGTCGGTAGAAGTGTGAGGCACCTTTCGGGGGTCTTACACTTAGAGTTCAAATACCATGATGAAGAAAATCACCCTTTACTTGACCAGGAAGCTTTATTATCAGAAGCTCATTTTTAAAGAAAAGAATCTCATAATCTTAACACAAATAAGAAACATACCTCTTTAGTACATGCAATGAAGCCCAAATATTAAGTCAAATTGTATGTGCTGAGATTGCTGTTTAATTATATGACAATTCCATATCAATGTAGTAGACCAGAAGACTATCTTTTATTAATAGACTTCAGATAATTCAACTCTACCTTAGTGTTGTTCGTGTGTTTCAGTAGCTTGTATGTTAATTTTAAAGATATATAGTACTAAGGCCAGACTAGTTTCCAACATAAAGACATCCAAAAAAATGCCAACTCTGTGTTCATTTATATTATGTGATCCTGGAGAAGTTTTTAAGTAATCTGAAATTCATAAAATATTTCTTTTATATACCAACTCCATTTTTTTTTTAAATTTAATTTTCATTTTTCTTCTCCCTAGTGCATGGTTAATAAATTTTGTTTGAAAGTTGGCCAGGTAATAGGACAATCTAGTTTAGAAAGAACTTTCTTCCTTGCCATGATTAATGCCTATAGTTTTCTGCAGCATTTTAGAGGCAGGGAAATTATCCAAGAAACACTCAAGTCTACTTTGCCTTAGCTGGAGAATATCAGTTGATTTACCTCTTCAAAGTTTAAATCTTGGAGGTAATTTTCAAAACAATCTCTACTTTACTCCATCTAGATATGGGAAATTGGGTGTTAGGAGTAACAAAGATGGGCAGGAATACAATAAAACAAGGTTACCAAAAATGTATTAGGACGCTCTCATCAGTGTCCTTTTCTGTGCTCTTACTCTTGATGGGATCTGCTGGTGAAAGATTAAGCAGGTTATTCATATGACAAACCCTGTGTCACTGTCCAACAAATGTATTCTAATAGGGAGAAATAAAGTTTAATTGCCTTGCTCTGACATTCCATGAGAATGTGTAACTACCTAGAACTACTTAGGAAAATATACTCCACTCTGATTGTGTATTTTTTCTCCTTCAAAATTCAAATCACTTGTGAGATTAAATCTCAATTTTGGATGACTGGTGTTACCTCCCAGTCTGGCACTGAGACTATAAAAATACAGAATGAATATATTTAGCATCATATGTAAGAAGTCATGGCATAGTTCAGCTTTCCTATTGGATATCCAGAGATTCTGCATGCCTAGAAACATCACAGACTGGGATAGTTACAAGGGCAACATCTAACCCCAGATCCCTTGATGACTGCCCTCCTCCCACATTATGCTTCCATGCTGGTATCTGTTCGGATAAGTCACTTCAAAATTAATTTTCAAAAGCCACCATATCAGCAACAACACTAACAGCTTGTTTCATGCCACAGAGAATAAACACAGAGAAGAAAGAAGGAGAAGGTGACAGAGCATGTGGGTAGGCCACTGCCTTTGAAATGGGCGCAGCCAGGACCTCAGGCCAAAGAGCAGGGAGTTGGTGGCCACAGCTAATATTGAGGTGCTGGAGGCAAGCTTGTGTTAGGACCTGAGAAGCCATTGGGCAAAAAGGAATTCATGAAGAAACATAACTAGGAAACAAAGAATTATTTGTGAAGTGACCAGATCCCAAGTAACTGTGTTGCTGCTGTTGCATGAAAGACCCTTTTTAGATTTCCTGCATTCTCACTCTGGGAGCTGTAAATAACAGGAAAAGTTGCTGAGAGCCCACCCTCTAATGCTTATTCCATGTTCAAATTGTGTTTCGCTCCTCACCTTCCACCCCTTTTCATGAGCTGTGTTGTTTTGTATGTTTAGATAAAGAATGAAATTTATGTAATAAATGCAGTAAAACAAGACTATTAGGACTGGGAAGAGTCAAATGAAAGAGAAATCATTGTAGTTTGCTATTTTTTATTTTTATTTTTTGAGGATTGCATATATTTCTCTAGCTTCTACTAGACCTTAAGAAAAAAAGACTTATGACAATTAATAGATGACTACAGAAAAAAGAATTGAGATACCATGTAAACTAATGACAGCATAATCCATATTGTAAAAGTATATATATAGACATATTTGGACCTGATAGCTACAAACATAATTTAGTTCATTGAATTTACTTTGATATCAACTGGATATAGAAACTTATGCTTAAAATGATGCACCAACATGTGAAACAGCCAGTCTTTCTCATTTCTATAAACATAAAAGGCTAATAAGTTTTTTATATTGACATAAATCACAAGTTTCATCCCACATCTTATAGGAATGAAGTAATAAAATTATATTATTATATTTGTGGGATTTAAAAAATAAGTGAGATTTTTTGAATGATATTTTGTATGCAAGAATTGATTATTATTCTAGAAGTATCGGGATTATAGTGAAACTGACCATTCAGAAAAAATAGGCCCAGGTTGAGGTGGTGCCTTCTGCTTGTGCTCTGTTCATAGAAACCCTTAAGGAACCAGCAACAGAGAAAGAAGAACATCAAACACAGTGGAAATGGCACTTTTCATGAGATTATCAACATTGTCTGGTTGAAGCACCAGTGATCGTTAGCCAGAGAACTCTCTAGAACCATTGAAACGATCCTGGGACTGCCAGTGATGGTTCACTCCCTAACTGGCTGCAATGGCCAGAGCTAAGCCAATCTGAAACCAGGAGCCAGGAGCTTCTTCAGGGTCTCCCATGTAGATGCAGGGGCCCAAGGACTTGGGCCATCTTGTACTGCTTTCCCAGGCTATAGCAGAGAGCTGGATCGGAAGTGGAGCAGCCGGGTCTCAACCAGCACCCATATGGGATGCCGGCGCTTCAGGCCAGGACATTAACATGCTGCGCCACAGCTCCAGCCCCAACCCTTGTAATATCAATACTGGAACAGTGGAATGCCAGGTTAGTTAGGAAGTACAGAGGATAAAGTCTCAATAAAGGACCATCTGACAACTAAAAAATTTTAACAACTGATCACTATTAATCAGTTATACTTGCTGACTTTTCTTTGAGTTACATTGTGTTTGAGGCAAAATTTTTCCCTAATTCATCCACATTCTTTCCTTTTTTTTAATTTTAGCTTTTATTTAATAAATATGAATTTCCAAAGTACAGATTTTGGATGAGAGTGGTTTTTCCCGCCCATAACTTCCCTCCCACCTTCAACCCTCCCATCTCCTGCTCCCTCTCCCATTCCATTCACATCAAGATTCATTTTCAACTATCTTTATATACAGAAGATCAGCTTAGTATATATTAAGTAAAGATTTCAACAGTTTGCACCCACACAGAAACACAAAGTATAAAGCACTGTTAGAGTATTAGCTATAGCATTAATTCACATTAGACAAAACATTAAGGACAGAGAACCTACATGGGGAGTAAGTGCACAGTGACTCCTATTGTTGACTTAACAATTGACACTCATGTTTATGGCTATGGCGTCAGTAATCACCCTAGGCTCTTGTCATGAGTTGCCAAGGCTATGGAAGCCTTTTGAGTTCGCCAACTCTGATCTTATTTATAAAATGTCATAGTCAAGTGGAAGTTCTCTCCTCCCTTCAGAGAAAGGCACTTCCTTCTTTGATGGCCCGTTCTTTCTACTGGGATCTCACTCACAGAGATCTTTCATTTAGGGTTTTTTTGGTTTTTGGTTTTTTTTTGTTTGTTTGTTTTTTTCAGAGTGTCTTGGCTTTCCATGCCTACAACACTCTCATGGGCTCTTCAGCCAGATCTGAATGCCTTAAGTGCTGATTCTGAGGCCAGAGTGCTGTTTAGGACATCTGCCATTCTATGAGTCTGCTGTGTATCCTGCTTCCCATGTTGGATTATTCTCCCCTTTTTAATTCTATCAGTTAGTATTAGCAGACACTAGTCTTGTTTATGTGATCCCTTGGACTCTTAATCCTATCTTTATGATCAATTGTGAACTGAAACTGATCACTTTGACTAGTGAGATGGCATTGCTACATGCCACCTTGATGGGATTGAATTGGAATCCCCTGGCACGTTTCTAACTCTATTTGGGGCACATTCTTTTCACTCAGTTGTTCTTGATATTTTTCAACTTACAGGTTATCAAACCCATTCTTTACAAGATATTTGGAATTTTTCCCATGTGGAAGGGGGATGACAGAGACAAAATCAAGAGTCATTGAGTAGGCCGGCGCCGCAGCTCACTTGGCTGATCCTCTGCCTGCGGCGCCGGCACCCCGGGTTCTAGTCCCGGTTGGGGTGCTGGATTCTTTCCATGCTGTTCCTCTTCCAGTCCAGCTCTGTGTTGTGTCCAGGGAAGGCAGTGGAGGATGGCCCAAGTGCTTGGGCCCTGCACCTGCATGGGAGACCAGGAGGAAGCACCTGGCTCCTGGCTTCGGATCGGCGCAGCATGTCAGCCGCAGCGCGCCGGCTGTAGCAGCCATTTGGGAAGTGAACCAATGGAAAAGGAAGACCTTTTTCTCTGTCTCTCTCTCTCTCACTGTCTAACTCTGCCTGTCCGAAAAAAAAAAAAAAAGAGACATTGGAAAATATGTAATATAATAATCGCCTCCAAACATAAGCACCTTAGTTAACTTCAATGTGCTAAAATCTTACCTGTAATCACTTTCCTTTGATAGCTCCCTGAAGCTTCTTTTCTGATAAAAATTGAGGATGCTGATACTTAGACAAATTTCTAGGACTCTGGAATTTAGGAAAGAAGAAACTACAGGTTTTGCAAAAAATGATAGATGGATATTAATTTTAAAATATTAACTGATACGATTTTAGTCTCTGAATGATTTGCCAACCAAACAATTCCATGGGCAATGTATCAGAAAAGGATTATAGATGAGAACAAAAGTCCTTGCTGTCTGTTTTGTTTAAAAAGTTTAGATCCTTGAGAAAATGGAAAGGATTTCAAAGAAGGTGGTGTATTTGGAAGATTATGATGATTTACAAGGAAGAGTTCTTGACCCAAAGGTAGAAAAGTTTGGAAATGAGATTTAAATGAGATTTTTGTGAATGCTAGTAGATTCCATGAATATCAGGAGACCTTGGATGCTGCAGGGTCTCTGATAATTGAGTCTACTTTTCTGTCCCTAACTCCAGGGGACTGGCCTTATTAGCGTAGAGGAAGTGAACAACAGGAACTTGGGGATCTGAGAACAGATGGAAGTATGCATTGCTCCTCCCTTGAGGCCTAGAAAGGCGGCAGGATCCTTGTGTAAGAATGACCATATGATGATTGAAACCATTTCAGAAGTGGGCCTGAGATCTGCAGAATTATTCCATGAACTAGGAGGAGCTCTGTAGTAACAGGAGTATCCATTGGTCTGAGTGGGAACAAAGGGTAAAGTAGCAGTGACCGTCAATAAGAATTGAGAGTTAGAATGGAGTAAAAGTCAGCTTAATGGATGACAATATGGATAATGGACATGAAAGCCAGATATTAGCCTCACTTTTTGAGATCATGGCACAGGGTAAGGTCCCAAGAACTTCTATACAAAGTCAAAGCAAGAAATAGTTCAGGCTGGCACCGCGGCTCAATAGGCTAATCCTCCGCCTGCGGTGCCGGCACACCAGGTTCTAGTCCCAGTCGGGGCGCCGGATTCTGTCCTGGTTGCCCCTCTTCCAGGCCAGCTCTCTGCTGTGGCCCGGGAGTGCATTGGAGGATGGCCCAAGTGCTTGGGCCCTGCACCCCATGGGAGACCAGGAGAAGCACCTGGTTCCTGCCTTCGGATCAGTGCTGTGTGCCAGCCGCAGCACACTGGCTGCAGTGGCCATTGAAGGGTGAACCAACAGTAAAGGAAGACCTTTCTCTCTGTCTCTCTCTCTCTCACTGTCCACTCTTCCTGTCAAGAAAAAAAAAGAAATAGTTCAAATAAAATATTAATTTGCATGGAAATATTCTAAAATTTTTTTTATACAATGGAGTTTGGAAATTAAGTTTAATGCTAGAAAAAAAAATTACCATTAACCTTGCTAACCTTGGTTTATCTCTTTTTAGCTTAGAGTTCTTTCAAATATGATGTCTTCTTGTCCTTTCATCAGTTCTATAATGTTGGTAGAGTAGGTACTATTATCTAGGGATATTATGGTTTATAGTTATTGAGAAGATGGGCTCTAGTCTGCCAGACAATTTGAATTTGAATCAGTTTCAAAACTAAATACCTCTATATAAGGGGATGATATTTCTTCTACTTCACAAAATCCACATTGAGAATGATTGATTTACAATGTGTAAGGAGATTAAGAGAATAACCACTAAGTAATCAATAAACACACTCTGACTATTTGATAGCATGAAGTTATTTTTTTAGACAGTATCATTTGGCTGATATATACTAGACTCAGAACTTATATTCTAGTTAAACATAATGAGAGGGACAAAACAATTCATTGGCCCAACTTAAGAAAATTCTGAGAATAAAAAAAAGAGTATTAACATTTATGCAAGGACAATAGGCCTGGGATGTGGCTTATGGTTACAATAACTATAACCCAAAGCACCAGAAGTATATTTATTTTCATTTCTTAGGCTTTGTCTTTTCTTATCTACTTGGTTGTGTAATTTTTGCTTTATCATCAATTTCTGATTACTATGGTGAGCCTGCTATGCATGTCACAGATTGATTCCTCCCCAGTGTTCTTCGGGTAGACACTACCATCAACTAATTGCATGATTTTGACCAAGTCATATCACTTCTCAAAGGCTTGGGTTTCACCAAACTTGTATAATGTATCCCTTTTGTGATTTTTTTTTAAAAAATCATTTATTTATTTATTTGAAAAGCAGAATTATATAGAGGCAGAGGCAGAGAGAGAGATCTTCCATCTATTGGTTCACTCCCCAGATGGCCACAATGGCCGGAGCTGCGCCGATCCCAAGCCAGGAGCCAGGAGCTTCTTCCTGGTCTCCCACATGGATTAGGGGCCCAAGTACTTGGGCCACCTTCTACTGCTTTCCCAGTCCATAGCAGAGAGCTGGATTGGAAGTGGAGCAGCTGGAACTAGAACCAGTGCCCATATGGGATACCGGCATGGCAGGCAGCAGCTTTACCCACTATGCCACAGTGTTAGCTCCTCCCTTTTGTGATTTTTAATTCCATACCTTCCTGCCTATTTTGCTGCCCTTATTATATATCTTTGACACTTTTGCCAATAATATTTTTCTGCATTTCTGCACATTGCCTTGTTCTCCTAGTTCATAGACTGTTTTCTTGGTTAATCTTTGCTCTCCTTCTAGTTTTGAGCCTCACCTACTATGGAATGTCAGCACTGATGCTTATTTATCAGATTATTAGCTTCTTGGCATATTATTAGGATTGCTTAAAATACAGACTTTCTATATAAATGGAAATGCTTTAACACTTTATCCTTTTTAATAATCAAGCCAAAGGAACTGCAGCCATCAAACTCTGGTGCAATCTCTTTTATTGAATGTGATAACGTTAGTGGGTAGCACTCAGTGTTCTTGTGGGGATTAATGCATGAAAATGCCATTTTGCATAACAATAATGTCAAAAGCATAACTCTGAAAAGGTCCATCTTAGTTATAAAACTCAAGCAGAGGATTGATACATTATCTTTAAAGAATTCCAAAATGCTTTGTGATTCTGCATTGTATAATATCTCTGACAAGATATAAGAAGAAAGTATTCCATTTAAGTACACAGGTGCAGATCTGATCCCAGAGCTCTGTTTCTGAAGTAATGTTTGTTTTAGGTAAAGGTCACCAAGAAATGCTCCTTTTGAAACTTCAGCTATTGGAAAAAAATATGGCCATATTGGGGTGAATGACCTTTGTGCTGATCACTCTGTCAAGAATCCATAAATATGGGCACGTGAGAAGAGACTTCTCCTGTATAAACAGATTTCAGAACAAAATTCAGTATTGGAATTGTTGTCAATTATATTTTATTTGACAAATGCAAGTTCTGAGTTGTCAATATTCAAAACTCCTAATATCATACTCTCTTGATTGCAATTCTGTTAGGAAAAGCACTGTCTTATTTCCAGCATCAGCTATGCCTGAAACACATAATAGGCAAATGGTTCCATATATTTATGTGGTTTTTATTCTGACGTACTTGCTCCTCATGGTCCTTTATTTTGTGCTGCTGTTTATCAAGAAACACCATGTGAAAGTTAATAATAACATAATTTAGAGCAATAATTACATTTTTATTCAATAGCTGTGGGAAAACAGTGGGTTGAATAATGAGATAAAAATGAGTGTCTGAGACTTAACAGGACATTAATCAACATATTAACTGTGTGGGCAAACTGATTTGAGGCTGTTATGGCTTAATTTGTCTCAAAATCATTATTTTTAATGTATTGCATAATGTACTTTAAAATATGTGTTGAACTGATTATAAGTAAGCATTAGGTTTCAACAGAATAGATGCTACTCCTTATCATGTCATGACTTATCCCTTTTTTTTTTATAGTGCACAGTATAAAATCGATATTTCTGAAACTCTGACATTTCACAGCTATGTTCAGATAAGGCTAAATTAGTTCTACAACCTCTCTACCTAAATTCTGTTATAATAAGAGAGCCTATATATTTTCATAATACTAAGTGCCAAAAATATTTATAATTCATTGTTGTTTTAAAAGATTTTTCACAAAAATGTTTAAATGTCATTTGGAATAGTAACTTTCCAAACCCTAGAAACTTTAACCAGTTTCAGGTGACAAGAATTCAATCCTTAACCCTAGATCTTCACTTAGCAGGAATTTGATTCTTTGGAGACAGCATCTATTCCAAAGGATTCCGCTGCCCTTGCAAATCTTCTCACGCTTTAGGAATATATTTCAGCATCCCCCCTCCAAGAGTAGCATAACTTGATGGCCCATCCAAGGCACAAAAATATACTCTCTGTGTGTGTTTCTATAATGTCTCTCTCTCTCTCTCTCTCTCTCTCTCTCTCTCTCTCTCTCTCTCTCTCCCCCCTCCTCTCTCTCTCTCTCCCTCTCTATCTCCCTCTCTCCCTGTCTCCCTCTCTCTCTCCCTCTCGCTCTCCTCCCCTCCCCCACCTGTGTTTGTATCTATCTAGAGAAAGGAAAATAGTGTATTACAGCTGGCTTAAGAGTGAAATTCTACTCAGGGACAGATTTTCTGTTTTTTAGGAAATGCATCTTAGTGGTTTTTGCTTATAAACTTGGAGAACTTGTGTCAGCATTGTGGTTTAGCAGGTAAAGCTACCACCTGCAACATAACCCACATGAGTACTAGTTCCTGTCCTGGCTGCTCCACTTCAGATCCAGCTCCCTGTTAATGACCTGGGAAAAGCAGCAGAAGATGGTCTAAGTGTAGAGCTCCTGCCCCTCATGTGGGAGACCTGGAAGAAACTCCTGAATCCTGGTTTCAGCCTGGATCAGCCTTGGGTTTTTTGTCCATCTAGGGAATGAACTGGCAAGTGGAAGACCCTCTCCCTCTCCCTCTCCCTCTCCCTCTCCCTCTCCCTCTCCCTCTCCCTCTCCCTCTCCCTCTCCCTCTCCCTCTTCCTCTAACTCTCCCTCTTAACTCTCCCCCTAACTCTCCCTCTAACTCTAACTCTGACATTCAAATGCATAATTTAAAAAAAAAAAGGAGAACATTATTCTTGGTGATAAAGACACTAGATTAAAATTTAAGTAATGGAAATTAAATTGAACTAAAAACAACAAGAGGGAAGAGGAGGAGGAGAAAATGAAATAGAAGGCGTGGAGAGGAAATGGAGAGAAATAAGGATGGGAGAAGAAACAGGAATTTTCAGCTTTCAGTTCTGATTTGTCTGGTTAACAATTTAAAAAGCTGAGACTCAAAGAAAAATTGAAAGAGAAAGCAAAAAACTCTCCATGGGAATAAAATTGAGAAGATTAACAGCAAACCAAGTCCTAGAGGACAAGACAAGGGAGAAATCCATTATAGTGGAAAATGACCAATACATGTTTAAGACAGTGACAACTAATATTCAACTTTACATCACTCTCACTCTGTGAAGTGCTAAAACTCCCCTCCGCATCACATTCACTGAGACAGCACAAAATATATTGAAAGAGCAATTATATTGTTCACCCATTAATGCCAAAGTCATGAATTTTAAGGGGAGGGTGGTATTTTGCTCTTTTTTTTTAAAAGATTTATTTATTTGAAAGTCAGAGTTACACAGAGAGAGGAGAGGCAGAGAGAGAGAGAGAGAGAGAGAGAGAGAGGTCTTCCATCCGATGGTTCACTCCCCAACTGGCAGCAACTGTTGGAGCTGCGCTGATCCAAAGCCAGGAGCCAGGAGCTTCTTCTGGGTCTCCCACGCAGGTGCAGGGGCTCAAGGTCTTGGACAATCTTCTACTGCTTTCCCAGGCCATAGCAGAGAGCTGGATTGGAAGTGGAACTGCCAGGACTGGAACTGGCACCCAAATGGGATGCTGGCACTGCAGGCAGTGGCTTTACCCACTATGCCACAGTGCCTGCCCTGGTATTTTGCTCCTTAATGAATGACATGACAGGGTAAGATGAACAACCACAGATAGTCAAGATTAACTGAAGAATCAAGAATGAAGTAGAAAAGGGAAAACAGAGCAGAGAAGGACAGAAAAATAAAGACCCATTAGGTACCTGCAAGAATATTGAGAAAAGGACTGGTCCTTTAGTACTATGCATGCATAGTGATGGATACACATTGTGTACATGAACATCCCAGAATGTATTCCAGAGATTTTCATTTAAATAATAAAAAGTGCCATCTCAGGAAACTGGGGTGCCACAGGCAAGCATTTATTGAGGAGATGGATGAGTGTTGATGAAATGTGACAATATTCTGAGATGACGCCAAGGTTTTCTTGCCTACGTGCTTCCCTTCTGGTCCCAGAGTCACCACAAAAAGGGAGGATAACTGTAGCCTGAAACCTAGAAGTGAGCTAATGATTTGAATTGATTGCAAAGTCTATGGCAGAGACATCATTTCTAAGCCAAGGCTTCTACTTGTAGGAACTGTGATCCTGAAAGAGACAAAGTGTTTTAAAATTTCTTGAAATGTCAAGAGGCCTGAAGGAACAAAAACTGAGCTTATTTGAAAATAAAGCATGGGAAACAGAACAGAGGCAACAGTTTTCCCTCTTTGTAGTAGGCAATGGATGAGGCGAAGGCTGCAGAGAAACGGTGGAGGGAAGCAAGCAGGGGTCCAGCTGCAGTGAGACAACAATAATGAGTTAGACACCCATCTGCTTCCTCTTCCTGGATCCAGTCTCAAAACAGAATGATAACAGATCCCCCGGGACAACTAAGAGCGCCTAACTTTCAAAGCCTCTTCAGCAAGACCACAAGATTCAGAGGAATGCTCTGTGTTCCACAGGGCACCCATAAGATTGGTAGAACAGCTGGAATTGGTGAACCGTGTCCGGAAAACGGGCCTGACAGAGGTCTCATGGAGACCCAGTTGCTCTCGGGAGAGTCAGGGAAAGTGAAGGTTCTCTAAATGCAGCTGGGGACTTGATCAGCTAAGTTAGATGGTAAAATGGGTATCCAATGTTTACAAGCTAGTTAATGACTAAGTAGTAAGCTAACTACATTAAGCAAGGAAGCTCCTAAGTATCATAATTTCTAGTCCTGTTTTTCCCACTGTCTGCTGATCTACAACTGTATCCAATATACTAGACAGGTCACACTACAAGATATATTTGGTTCACTGTAAAATATCCATATTATTGTTTTTATTCTCTTCCCTCTTTTAGTCCTTTCAGTTGGATAGCGTTGTTCTCCCTGAGTTTATCAATTAATGTGTCTACACATGCCTGGTGGATTTTACCCAGTGGAGAGGAAGAAATAAAAGAGAAAGAGAAGAATTGATGGATAATGTTGTGGAGATGAGGGACTGACCTTCATAGGAACCTGGACGTCAGTCAGCAAAAGAGGGCAGAATATGTATATACAAGTGTAGCAGGTGTGGGACGAGACAGTGGAAGGTAAGGGAAATTTTCTTCTGATGCCTTTATTTTCTTTGGTCAAATAAAAATTGGAGGATCAGCCAAGGTTAAGGATTGGTGACAAGATCTTACAGATGTGAGGAAAATTTTAATATAATTATGTGGGAAAGTCAACAGAGCAGAACATAGTATGCTTGCCAAGAAACACTAAGCACAGAGAATTAGATTTAACCAGGGGTAGATTTTTTTTTATCCAGTGACCATAGTGAAGGAGGAATGCATTTTATTATTCCTATACATTATTTTAGAAAAACTGATCTGCATAAGAGTGTAAACTGAGTGAGTAACTAAGATTTTGGGGGGTTGCTTGTTAAACCAGCTAGTAGCACTATTATTAAATAACAGCTAGTAAATGATTAGCCATTGCACTCTTATTAAAATATTTCCCATTTCTTTTTTCAGATTAAGCAATGGTAACACAAATAAAATCTATATAACATAGAGAGTTCTATTTTTTGTCTTTTAAATTTCTGTCTATTTTTTATCTCTTAATCTGTACTCTAACTTCTGGGTCTTAAAACTCTGCAGTTCATAGTGTCTCCTACACATTTTTTTTCTTTAAATAACTCCTGAGTAAATGAATGAAAACTAATAGCTCTGTATCTACACAAAATTTAGACAAATACTAACTTTAACTACTAGTAAAATCTCTCTTATTTTTTTCCCAGAAACTAATGGTAGGTGAAGAGGATGAGGATTTGTTTTCGTAGTGATATGGATGCATGCAGTGAGAGGCTCTGACAGGCAGGTTTCACACATGATGAAATAGAACAATCCTCACTCAGACTTGGATGCTGTATTTTCCTGGCAGTCCACAGTGCCATTTTTCTTCAATGGCAGTGTCTGTAAGCAGAGCATACTTTTGTTGGAGACCTTTGGGTTATGACATTTGCCTTTGCCCAAATGTGCTGCTGAGAACACAGGGCAATGTTTTCAAAAGAAATCCTATTTTCCTATCCACAGAAAGCATACGCAGTCAGTGGGAAGTGCATTGAGAATACAATTAACTAGTGCCCTCATGGGAGGTTTTTGTTTTGTTTTGGTTTTTTTCTTCTCATAAGTAGCTATTTAGAGGACAACTGATGTATAATCATATTTCCCAGGTGCGGTAGGTATGTTCATATGTAACTGAAGATGGAGAGTCAGGAGCTCAAAATATGTAGTTATTAAAATGTCTATGCTCTCCACCCCGCTATAATTTTTCTTCAAAAGTAGTGCAAACAGAAGCTTAAGCTATCACAAGGATTGAAAGAATATTTAAAGGGTATCCAATTTATCATTTCACTTCTAGATTAGTCTAATCCCTAAACTTTGAATGGCCCCCACGAGTGTTCCCAGATTGAGGAAAAACACATATGCTACAGCATATGTCCGAGTTCACACCACGTCCTGGAATTGACCGTTTTCAGAAATTTCTAATTCCTTATTTCCTTCCTTCATCCTTTCCTCATTCCTGCTCCTATCCCTCCCTCATTCTTTTTCTTCCTTCCTTCCTTCCTTCCTTCCTTCCTCCCTCCCTCCCTCCCTCCCTCCTTCCCTCCCTCCCTTCCTCCCTTCCTCACTTTCTCCCTTTCTTCATTTTTCTTTAACAGTGACACAGTGCTTTCACTCATTTCCATATTTAGATCTTATACTTTCCCTCTACACTTCAGAAAGGAAAGTATAGTGATCAATTTTAAGGCAAAATTGATTCTTTAATTTTTCAATTCTACTATTGAAAATTATTTTATTACTTTTCAATAAGATGGATTTATTCCATCAAGAAATTTCAGTAGAGAAAAACAACTGTCCAATAAAGAAATCCAAGAGATAAACAGAACACTGAAGAGCAAAAGAAATGTACTGAGTTGTCCTACAAAAATATTGTTTAGCCACTTTACTACAAATCTCAGAAATGTAAAGTGGATTCTAGATTCTTCTAGTGTCACATACCTCCTCCTGGTCATTACGGTGTACTTATTTGAAGATCCTTCTCCTCCACAAGCGGGAGCTCATGTGTAATCAAGCAAGTAAGCCCTCCTATAGGCCTGTACAACTACACCCTCTCTCTGCATACCAGCCTCTTTAACTCAAGTATGTCCCATCACTACTTGTCAATCATGTTTCAACAGCCTAACAGAATCTTTTCAGGCAACATCTGCCTGAAAAGAGTGTTAAACTGTATACAATGCCATGTATACACACATGCATACAATGTAAACATATATACAAACTGTATACAATGCCACGTATACACACATCCATATAGAAGGATTTTAATATGTCAATTTCCCTGAACACATTATCTATTTTTAAATTTTTCCCTTTTGACTTTTTATTCTGCAAGTTACATGGTAATCTCTCTTCTTTGTGATGAGCTCTGTGAATAGCACTTTCTTCAATGTTATAATGTTAGATGTCTTACTTTGAGAATGAATTGAAGCTCAGCTCTTTTCTGGAGGTAAAACTACACAAAATCAGCATAAGTGTTGGAAAAATATATACAAAATTACAGTTAGATAAAGGAATAAGCTTTAGTGTTCCATAGCATGTAGAGTAACCATAGTAAACAACAACTTACTGCGTATTTCAAAATAGCTGAAAGAGAGATTTTTGAAGTTCTCTGAAACAAAGCTTTGAAGTGTCAGGTATGGTATTGACCCTGATTTGATCATTCCACATTGTGTACTTACACAAAATACCACAATTGTACACCTCTAAATATGTACAGTTATCATGCAACAATTAAAAACTTTATATTTAAAACATGCAAAATACTCCAATGTCTTATTAAACTACTTCAATATTTAACATTTATTTCCTAAAATTTATTTGCTAACATGTGAGTGCATATCTATATACATGCATGCAAGCATGTGAAAACAGTCCATTTATATAGTCAAATGTATGTTCCATTATGCCTCATATTTTTGTGAAATAATTTTTATTGCCTTCTTTTTAAAATAAAATTGTTGCCAGACTCCATGAATGATGTGCAATATCTGAATTGGTAACACTTAACAATTAGGTACTTAGCAATGCTAATGTCAGATGCCAGACAAACTGGATGTCAAACAAAGCCTCGCTTGACTTCACATTTGGTCTGCTCTGCAAAGCTGGCTATGATTATACATTTCAGAACACAATAGGAAAGTAATGTTCAGAAGCTGGCAGAGTGACTTTGGGTATAATACAACAGCAAAGAGAAATTCAAACACCTGGCATTTGACTCAAAAGTTTGGAAGAAGAAACACTTCTTAGAAAGCAATTTACATTTCAAAATTTGTGCCCACTCGCATTTTACGCTTTCTTTTTTTGTAAAAGGTGCAAGGATGTACTCATATAGTAAAAGCTGAATATAGCAAAAAGTTCATCACTTTTCTTTTGATTTACCTAGATTTAAGTATTTGTAAATCACATCTAGTAAGATGATATAAACTTCGAATGAGGCTTAAAGTGCCAGAATACTTTAAAAAGTTCATGGAAATGGAACCAAAAGGGTTTATTTGGTGCAAAAAAATTGAAATCTACATATACAGAGATCTTCAAAAAGTTCATGGCAATGTGTATTATGAAAAGAACTATGCAAGGATTTAAAAAATGTTTTGCTTAAAAATAAATCTGTTAATTTTATTTTTGCAGGATGAAGTACCTCATATCTCCAATACTTTGCTTCTTATGTCTATAACTTCTCTTGTATTTTTTAACAGTTTCTAGCTCTCCCACAGTTCTTCATGTTTTCATGTAGGAGTTCACTTTTTCCACTAAATTATTTAACATATTAACATAATCAGGTAGTTTCCAATATCTGGGCCATCTCCAGATCTAGTGCTATTTTATCTTTTGACATGAGACTATTTTTTATTATTTCTTTATATTACATGCATTGATAATATTTATTTGATACCAGATATTGTGCATTTCTTTTTCAAACAGCTGAGTCTGCCTTAGATCTTGGGGCAGGCATTGGTTAAGCTGTTGTCTGGGAAGCCCACATCTCAAGTTGTAGTGCCTGGGGTCAAGTCCTGGATTTGTTCCTGATTCCTGATGTCTGTTAATGCTTACCCTGGGAGGCAGCAGATGATGGCTCAGATAGTTGGGTTCCTGCTGTCACCCATTTGGGAGACACAGATTGAGTTCTCAGTCTGGATCAGCCTCAGCTGTTGCAAGTATTTGAGGAGTAGACCAGTGGATAGGAGATCTCTCTCTCTCTCTTTGTCTCTCTCTCTCTCTCTCTTTCTACCTCCTCCCACTCTGCCTCCTTTCAAATAAATAAAAGAAAAAAATTTAATTTAAACCATTTAATATTGTAAATAATATTTATCTGTGGAAACATTGCTCTTCTTTCATCAGGTCATTAGTAGGTGTTCCTTGTGGATGGTAGGAAGCCAAGTACTTGAGCCATCACCTGCTGCCTCTTGCGATGGGCAGTAGCAGGGAACTGGAATCAGAAGTAGAGCCAGGAAACAATCCCAGGTACTTCAATTTAGGATGTGGCCATCCCAAGTGGTATCTTAACCATTACGCCATATGCAAACCCCACCTGAGAAATCTTAATTCTCTAATATATATTTTTTTTATTTTATGAGAAAACCGATTTTTTTCTCATTGTTGGAGTGTGAGTAATGTTCTTTTGCAGAATTTTATATTCCAATTGGAATTAAATTCTCTATTAAATTTTACATACCACTACTCGTAAGTTTAATGTTTCTTCTAACAGAGTGTTCTTATTCTATGACTGTGATATTATATATAATCCCAATAAATATATTAGTGTTCTTTTGGTGTCTTTTTTGTTTCTCAATATTGTGTATCTTCCAGTGATATTCTGTTTGTTGTTTCATTGTATTTTGTTTTGCTTGAGTTAGATACCAGTCTTGCATGTTTTTCTAATTATGTAGTCTCTTTTGTGACTTATTTCTGTTTGTTTTAAAATTTCATATTAAAACTTTCATGGTTTATATTCTGATTTATCAAATCCTGAATCTATTGACTATGAATAAAGAGTAGGATTAGGTACCAGTAAGTGCCAGTAAGTCAGCCATGTGTTTCCTCTTTCTCTTTGGCCTCAGAAACCACAGTGTTTTGTATCTCCCCAGTCCATATATTCAAATTCATTGTTATGAGTTGAGGTAGATACTTCCAAAGATAAAAGAGTTAAGACAGTGAGTGCAGTGGATAGCTATCATAAATCTAATGCACTCGGCAATACCATATTTCTCCCAACTGGTCTTTGAATATGTGTGTTTTAGACAATGAATTCATTTCTCAATCCAACCCCATCTACTTTTAAAACTTAGAAATTTGCCATAATTTTAGTTCCTTGAAGACACTGTTTCTTGTTCTTCTTCCATAGAGGTCAATTTTTTCTGATATTTCTAGTGATTTGTAAGAAGAAAGTCATGAACAGTGTGAGGTTTTCTTCCTCGCAACTGTCGATTGTCAAACACCAACTGGGTGCCCTACAGTTCAATACTGAAAAGTAACTACCTAGAGTTAGCTTCAGACTCCACAGTTTTGAGTTCAGTCCAACAAGACTGCCCTTACTGCAGACATCAGACATCATACGGTGACTTTATTTCCATCCAGCTTGGCTACAACTCTGGGTTTCCCCACCCTAGGTTCAGTAATTTGCTGGAATACCTCATGGAACTCAGGAAAACTTTATATTCATTATTAAATTTATTATAAATAATGCAAATGACAGCCAGGTGAAAAGATACATAGGCCAAGGCTTAGAACAGTCCCAAGTGCAAGAATTCCTGTTCTTGTGGGGCTGGGTCACTGACCTCCCTGTATGTGGATAGATTCATCAATTCAGAAGCTTCTAGAATCTCCCTACTGGAGAGTTTTTAGACTTCAATCTCTAGCTCCTTTTTCCTACCCACTGAAAGTCAGTGAGTGGGGCCAAACATTCTGGCTTCTTTAAAAATGCTGATTTATTCATTTATCAGAGAAAAAAAAAGAAGGGGAAGACTGAGGAGGAGTGAAGGTGGGGGAACCTCCAACCTCTGGTTAACTTCTCAAATACTTGCAATGTCCAGGTCTAGGCAGGGATGAAGCTGGGAGCCAGGAAAACAATCCAAATCTTCCTATGGTGGCAGGAATCCAACGACTTGAGCCTTCACCATTGCCTCCAGGATCTACGTTAACGGGATGCTGGAGTCAGCGGTCTCAGCAATGTTTTGAACCCAGCACGCTGATTTGGAATGAGGACATCTTAACTGAGTCTTAACCACTAGGCTAAAGGTCTGCTCCTCCAAAATTTCGACCTTCTAGTCAGGACTCATTCATTCTGGTGACCAGCACCATATTGAAACCTGCTGGTGATTTTCCAATTGCTGTCTCAAAACAAGTGGTGCTCCCATCACTCTCAGCATTCAGGAAATCCCAAGGACTTTTGGAGCTCTGTGCCCGTAACTGGAGACAAAGACCACATATTTTTGTTATTTACCACGTGTGTGCTTAAGTCACCATTTTGGACTTGATTATTTTTATAAATATTTTGATGTAATGACAGTACTAGGGATAATATTAAACCATTTCAGCAAAAATATTTTGCTTCAAATAACCAGTATTGAAAATATATCTACATGCTAGAATATGTGTGTGACTTTTCTTTTACTAAACTGGGTTAAATTCAAAGACTACAGAAGATTCCAATTTTAACATATATCAGTGATTATGGAATCAATATCAATGAAGTATGAGTCACAAATAGAACTTTGTAGAGCATAACATTAGGCCTCCGACTACACTGATAGGTTTCATAACATGTGTTCATATGAATAGCCCATGAAAACTAAAACGCTGTAGTAAAATGTTACTTGAACTTCACAAAATCTTGAGTAGAAGTCATAATTCATAATTCTCTTTAACATTCCAAATAATTATAATGTATGTGTAATATATATGTAATAAAATATTATTATTTACTTTTTTAGTAATTCCATATGTGAAAATCTATGAGTTAAAAAGAGTTGCTGGAAAAATTATGCTTGTTTTGCTCCCCAAGGCAACTCACATATGGTGAAATCTTTTATAGTAAAACTCAAAAACTGTCCTTTAAAAAATTAATATTAGACATGAAGTATTGACAGTGATAAAATCAAGTCAGCCAAACTATCTTCCAAGTGCTTTTTATGTCTAGTAATTCAAAACTTATAGCGATATAAAATTATTTGATTTACCTCATTTGTGCAAATATATCTTAAAGCTTGAAACTGAAAAATAGTGTCATTTTTCTCCTGATAAATGAACTTGAGCTTGAACTGATAAATATACATTACTTCCAGAATAAAATAAAAATCAGAACACTGTTCTACTCTGTACTTTACTTTCCATAAGGATTTGTTGTAAGAGCAGCACAAAGAGAAAGGAGCATCTTTTAAGAACCAATGTAGGCTGGCGCCGTGGCTTAACAGGCTAATCCTCCGCCTTGTGGCGCCGGCACACCAGGTTCTAGTCCCAGTTGGGGCGCTGGATTCTATCCTGCTTGCCCCTCTTCCAGGCCAGATCTCTGCTATGGCCCGGGAAGGCAGTGGAGGATGGCCCAAGTCCTTGGGCCCTGCACCCGTATGGGAGACCAGGAGAAGCACCTGGCTCCTGGCTTCAGATCAGCGAGATGCGCCGGCCGCAGCGGCCATTGGAGGGTGAACCAATGGCAAAAAGGAAGACCTTTCTCTCTGTCTCTCTCTCTCTCTCTCACTATCCACTCTGCCTGTCAAAAAAAAAAAAAAAAAAAAAAAAGAACCAATGTAACAAGTACTGAAATCAAAACCATAGCACTGAAATATACATACAGCATAAAAATGGAGGGAGCTTGACCACAAGAATCTTTCTGTTTAACCCACAACACGGACCTTTACAAATATCACCAGAAAGTTCAACAATTTCAAAAAAAATTTTTTTCTGAAATTCTTGACTATTTCTAGCATAGGTAGGGTTTTACTATTTTGGGGGAGTATTACTGTTTTTTATTTCAATACTCTATATTTCTGAAGACAGAAGCAACATAGGTTTATGCTACTCTTGTGTTTTCTTTGGCTGGCTACTGGATTCTATTATAATGAGAAAAATAGTAAAATGTCACACATTAGTAGCTTCAAGTATGATTAAATATCAGCAAGATCAGGACAAATATGGTCAAGCTAAATATTTCAGTCAAAAGTGGTCTGTTTTAGTTATGTAACACATGAAATTATAACAAGCACAGTTGATTTATTTTGCAATTTTTTGTTTGAGATAAAAGACTTTAGAGATGTTAAACAAAGTAAAAAATAGAGGAATCTTTTTAAATTACATCATATTTTTGGTCTTTGGAAAAGGAATAATAGAGACACAGAAGAGATGGTTTCTGAGATATATTTTATTTAGGATTTATCCCTGACCTAAGAAAAAAATGTATAAGTCATTACTGCCAGACATTTCAAGATAATCACCAAAACAACCATGATGAACACTTTTGATTTTTAAATAATTGTTAATTTTTAAACTAGTTGTCAGGCTCAAGTTCATAAACTATTTTCATGGACTTTGAGATTAATTTGGTAAACTGACTCATCAACATGCTGGTATTCTTTGCTCTACAAAAACAGCAATGAGAGCAAAGAATATTAACATGTTTAAAAACACGGTAAACACACCTGAACTGCTGAAGATGAGCGAAAAGAAATCCCAAAAAGTGGCTGAATTCAGATTCCCAGGCCTCAACTGATGTGACATGTATGAGCATTAAAAGTACATCACATTGAATCTATAACATTACTCATTAGGAAAATGCAAATTACCATCATCATGTGAAGCTCTTATTAAACTATTTAGATTGACAAAAAAAAATTTTAAACTGAAGTGTTAGTGAGGATTGAAAATCTCTTGTACTGATGGTGAAAACATAGTAGGAAAATTCACCTTGGAAAACATGTTAGCAATTTTTTAAAAGTTAAACACTTATCAATTTGGCCCAGCCATTATACACTGAGGTATTTACCAAGAAATAAAGCATATATTTACATAAAAGGTACATGGATATGAGGTTAATAGAAGCTTTACTTGCAATAGCCAAAACTTGCAAACAATCCAAATGAATAAATAATGAATAAACAATTTGTATGTCTATATAAAGGTGTATTTCTCAACGATGAAAAGAAACAATGATGAAGAAATTATTGATACATATAACATGGAAGAATCCCAAAAGAAGTATGCTGAATGAAAGAAGCAAAAAACGCAAGAGTTTACATGATGCCATTCCACTTGTGAAAAACCCTAGAAAGATGCAAAACTAATCAATAGTGAAGGAATGAAAATAAATGAAGTAGATTGGAAGGATAGAAGAAGAGATTACAAAAGGTATAAGGAAACTTGGTAGGTTTACTATTAGGACTGTTGAGATTCTAACACAAATATACATATATGTGCCAAAACTCAACTAATTTTAATTATATACAGTTTATTGAATAACATTTACTTATTTATCAGTCAATCTTGAAAATTATATCAAACAAGGTAAAAGAAAATCAGAATTGATATCACAAGTTAAAGAAGACTAAACCCAAGTGTCTGACAACCACATACTGCCTGGGATTGATGTTTTTAAAATGATAGCACCAGAAAGGGAAGAAGGAAATCACAACTTTATGACAAGAACTGTGTTTTGTCACGCAGTTTCAGTGATAAATACATTACTCTGGTGCAATCATGAGGGGAAAAAAAAATCTATTGTGTCATTACAAGAATTGAATCTGGACTAGGTTCTAGTCCCAGTCGCTCCTCTTCCAGTCCAGCTCTCTGCTGTGGCCTGGGAGGGCAGTGGAGGGTGGCCCAAGTGCTTGGGCCCCTGCACTCTCATGAGAGACCAGGAGGAAGCTTCTGGCTCCTGGCTTCGGATCTGCGAAGCTCCGGCCCTTGCAGCCACTTGGGGAGTGAGCCAGCGGAAGGGAGACCTCTCTCTCTGTCTCTCTCTCTCTTTCACTGTCTGTGACTTTGACTTTCAAATAAATAAATAAAGTCTTTTAAAAAAAAGAAATATAGTCAACAAAAGAAGCAATTGCTATATGAATTCTTGCTGAATTAAATTAAATTTAATTATATTTTAATATATTTAATTATATTATGTTTAATTAATTATATTTCATAGAGGGACTGGAGCTGTCAAATAGCAAGTAAAACCACCGCTGCAATGCCAGCATCCCATATGGGTGCCAGTTCTAGTCCTGGCTGCTCCATGTCCAATACAGCTCTCTGCTATGGCCTGGGAAGGCAGTAGAAGATGGTCCAAGTCCTTGGACCCTTGCACTCTCATGGAGACCCAGGAGAAGCTACTGGCTTCTGACTTTGGGTCAGATCGCCCCAGCTATTGCAACCATTTGAGGAGTGAACCAGCAGAAGGAAGTCATCTCTCTCTCTCCCTCCCTCTCTCTCTCTCTCTGCCTCTGCCTCTCTGTAAATAAATAAATAAATAAATAAATAAATAAATCCTAAAAAATAAAATTTTACAGAAAATTTATATTATGAAAAGATAAAGCACAGATTTCAAAACTTTTGGCAACAAAGTAAATTTAGCTAATAAATTTCCATGAATTTTTAAGTATATTGAAGTTCTATGCCAAATAAAGAAATTGAATAAATAATTAATAAACTTCTCATAAAGAAAACTTAGTCTCACATGGCTTCATTGTAGAATGCTCTTGAATATCTAAAGAATAAATACTGGGGCCAGCGCTGTGGCTCAGCGGGTTAAAGCCCTGGCCTGAAGCGCCGGCATCCCATATGGGCACCAGTTCTAGTCCCAGCTGCTCCTCTTCCGATTCAGCTCTCTGATATGGCCTGAGAAAGCAGTAGAAGATGGCCCAAGTCCTTGGGCTCTTGCACAGGTGTGGGAGACCTGGAAGAAGCTCCTGGCTCCTAACATCAGATTGGCTCAGCTCCGGCCATTGTGGCCATCTGGGGAGTGGACCAGCAGATGGAAGACCTCTCTCTGTCTCTACTTCTCTCTGTAACTCTGTCTTTCAAATAAAGAAAATAAGTCTTTAAAAAAATACAAATTATACATAATCTTTCAAAAACAAAAACAAGTAGGAATACTCCCTCTTATTCTATAAAGCTAGGAATATTTGATGTCAGAAGCCAAAGCTAGAAAAATACAATACAAATTAAGAAAGCTAGAGATCATTATTACTCTTGACTATATACTTATATCCACAATAGAATATCAGCAAACAGAAGTCAGCAACATACAAAAAAGATTATACACCATGAAAAGGTGAGGTTTATCCAAGAAATGAAAATTGTTCTAGTATTTGAAAAATAATTAATATAATAAATAGGACAAATGGCTAAAGCCACATGATAATCTCAAAAGTATAAAAGCTAATATTTAATCATGATATTTACAATACTCTTAAAAACCAATAATAAAAGAGGATGCCTTCAATTTGCTAAAGATCAAAGTCTATTAGGTCAATACATAACAATCTATTGTAGTTTTGCATACTAAAATTTTAAAAATTCTATTCATATTAAGCAGCATTAATCCTTACCTAATGAGCAAATAAACAAAATGTAGCATATGAGAGAATACTATTCAAATCTAAAAAGGAATCAAATATTGATTCATGTTACAATCGTGTCCTCAGAAAAGCACTAAGTTAAAGAAGGCAGATAAAAATATTAAATAGTATGAATTCATATATACAACATATTTAGAAAAACAAAATCACAGAGATAGGAAGCAGGTTAGTGGTCTTCTGGGTTTGAGAGTGGAACAGGAAACACTACAAATGGATTCAAAGAATTTTAGGGAATGAAGGAAACGTTATAAAGCAAGGTTATAGTGTTGCTTGCACAAGTCTAAAAGCCTTCAAAAACCGTTCAATTGTACATTTACACGGGAACAATTATGATATATAAATAGCATTCAAATAAAGCTATAAAAATAATATATAGATTCATGATAGTATAGCAAAATATAAAATATATGACACTAATTAAGAACAGATACTCTAGAAACTATAAAAGAACATACTGGGGGGGGGGGGGGGCAGCCCTGTGGTATAGTGGGTAAAGCCACCACCTGAGGTGCCAATATCCCATATGGACGCCAGTTCGAGTCCAGGCTGCTCCATTTTTTTTTAAAAGGTTTATTTTATTTATTTGAAAAGCAGATTTACAGAGAGAGAGAGAGAGAGAGAGGTCTTCCATCTCCTGGTTCACTCCCCAGATGGCTGCAATGGCCGGAGCTATGCCGATCCGAAGCCAGGGTCCAGGAGCCTCCTCCAGGTCTCCCACATGGGTGCAGGGGCTCAAAGACTTGGGCCATCTTCCACTGCTATCCCAGGCCATAGCAGAGAGCTGGATCAGAAGTGGAGCAGCCGGGACTAGAACCGCCGCAGGGCTTTAACCCACTGCGTGCGCCACAGTGCCAGCAAGGCTGCTCCACTTCTAACCCAGCTCTCTACTATGGCCTGGGAAAGCAGTGGAAGACAGCCCAAATCCTTGGGCCCCTGCACCTATGTGGGAGACCTGGAAGAGGCTCCTAGCTCCTGGCTTCAGATCTGCTCAGCTCTGGCTCTTGCTGCTACTTGGAGAGTGAACCAGCAGATGGAAGATCGATCTCTCTCTCTCTCTCTCTCTCTCTCTGCCTCTGCCTCTCTGTAACTCTGACTGTTCAATAAATAAATACATCTTAAAAAAATAAAATATTGGAATAAATACTAAATACAGAACCAGAATTTCCTTAGCATAGGGAAGAAGACAAAAAGAGGAAATGATGTAAACCCTATTACATTTTGCTACTTAAAAAACACAAAACAGGGAATGGACTTTCAGCCTAGTGGATAGGGAGTCTGCATCTTTTGTCAGTGTACCTCTGTTCACGCTTGGCTCCAGTTCCTAACTCCAGCTTTCTGCTGATGCAGAACCTGGGAGGCAACAATGATGACTCAAGCAATTGGGTCCCTGCCCTTACATGGCACACATGGATTAAATTATCAGCTCCTGGCTCCAGCGTAATCCAGTTCCAGCTGTTGCAAGCATTTGGGGAATCAATCAACAGCTGAGAGTTCCTTCGTTGTCTCTTTCTTTGCCTCTGTGTGTGGGGGGGGGGGGGGGGGGTAAGGATATGGTAGGACAATTCTGTAACTTTTATTACTGATAACATAATGGGACTGGCATTGTGGTTCAGTGGGTTAAGCCGCTGCCAAGTATCTGCAACAGTCTGGGTTGTGCTAGCTCAAAGCCAAGATTTGGGCACTCAGTTTGGTCTCCCACATGGGTGGTAGGAATCGCTCTACATGAGCCATCACCTGCTGCCTCCCAGCATACACATTAGCTGGAATTGGGAGCAGAGATAGTCCTACAAACCACACACTCTGGTGTAGGATGCAGTCATCTTAAGCAATGACTTAACAGGCCAAATGTACAACCCTAATTAACTGTTAAAGCAACATTTGTTGACTGTGTTATCTTTTGCTGCTAATTTAAATGCTACCCTTCTGGATACCAAATACTAGGTTGCTGACTTAATAGGTCAATAACAGTTAAATACTAGTTAAGCAGGTAAATATGGAATCATGTAGTTTGGGTTAATTAATACATCAGACTGTCTATCCTGCTTTTAATTTCTAATTGTTTTCTTTATTATAATACTAAGTTAATTTCACAATAAAAATGGGTCCATTGACTCCCTCTTTTTTTCTCCTTAAGTTAATGACTAGTTTTCCCAAGTTTTTTTTTTAAGATATTTTATTTATTTGAAAGATAAGAGTTACAGGTAGTGAGAAGGAGAGACAGAGAGAAAGGTCTTCCATCCGCTGGCTCACTCCCCAAATGGCCTCAATGGCTGGAGCTGCCCCAATCTGAAGCCAGGAGCTAGGAGCTTCTTTCGGGTCTCCCACATGGTTGCAGGAGCCCAAGCACTTGTTTCCCGTGGTGGAATGAGACAGCCATGCCAAGATGGCCGCTGGCAACAGGCTGTGATTGGATGGCTTTGGAAACTGGCTGGCAATAGGCTGTGACTGGTTAGGGCATAAACCTCCCCTTGACCGGGTTGGCTGCTTTGGCTATGTAAGCTGCTGTACCAACTGAAATAAACGAGTCTGCAGGCTGCTTGCCTCTGGCCTGCTTTCACCCAACTCCCGGA
This sequence comes from Lepus europaeus, assembly GCF_033115175.1. Taxonomy (NCBI): domain Eukaryota; kingdom Metazoa; phylum Chordata; class Mammalia; order Lagomorpha; family Leporidae; genus Lepus; species Lepus europaeus. Next base: position 99,014,403 of record NC_084827.1, on the reverse strand, counting down.
GTCTGTGTGGTGACTCAACGCCTCTTGCCCCCACCATGCTCCTCCTCTCAGAACAAATCCACAGCAACAGTTTCCCAAGCATTTTTATATTTTGTACTCTAATTTAAAAAATAATCTTTCAGATTTCCCAAAATATTTGCCTTTATTTTTACTAAAATTGTTATAAACCTTTAATTTAACGTGAGGGAAAATGGCTTGTTTATATATTCTTAGTACTTTTTTTCTATCTAAAATAAAATTTAGATTCGTTCTCTGTGTCCCATGTATTTGCAAAGTCTTTGTGATAGGTTTTCATTAATTTTAATGATTTATTAATTGTAAATTAACAATAGGGGTAATTGAACACATTCTACATTCTGGTACTATTCCAATCAGTTTTCATGAGATCTCTAATGTAATTTCACAGGAAACCTATGAGAAAAATCACTAAATTAGTTACAATTTATAGATGAGGAAACTAAACATGGAAAAGTTAACTTATTCAGGATGCCAAGGCTAGTAAGAAAGTGTTTGAATGTAAGCAGAATAATTATAAGACACTAATTTTAATCTCATCAAAATTTTATTATGCCTTAATTTTGTATCATGCCACATAACTGAGTATTTCTATTACTTCTAACAGGATTTGGGGTTCTTATTCTAGCTCCTCTGGACACTTGATGATATCTTATTATGTAGATTCAGTCTTTTATTCATCTCATCCTTTCTCCACCCAACAGAAAAAAAAGTTCCTTTGCACTTCCTGGATCTTGGGTGTCTTTATCTCTGAGAAACACATATTCCTAATTCTAATCCTACTATGAAGGTTTTGGGTCCATTATTAGATGTAAGTCAAACATAGTTTAGAACTACAAGTATCTAATATATGTACACTGGTTTCATGTCACAGTGTTCTCTCATGTAGTCTTATTTTAAACTGAAACATGGAGACAGTATGCTGAGTTTCAAATCAAAATTTATTCAATAACATGAGCCAAAGACCTGTAATTTATAAATTATAAATGGGTTTAAATATTCCATACACTTATGCAAACTTTGCTCACATAACTCATGTGATAATTTATGTGCATTTAGTAGACAAAAAACAAGAAAACAATCCTTATACACACATCAATGATGAGAACCCAATTGTTACACAATTTTACTAACAGTTTCATTAAAACCTTTTATAAAAAGTCTGACATAAAGTCGCAATAAATAGCTCTGCCAGTATTATCTTTGCAAGTTATTCTCTTAAGTAGTTTAGACAGCAGTGGGGGAGAAATTCATCTTATGTGATTTTGATATGTGACAAATCCAAGAATTGACAGAACCGTGTAAATCATGTGTATTATCATGCCTCATCTGAATGTCTCTACAACATATACAAGTTGAAGGATTAAGTGTAAGAAGAGCTTTCAGAGCTGAGTCAGTGCTGGGGGCTGTCAACACTGATTAAGACACTGACAGAGTGCACAAAAAAACCATTTGTTGGCATGACATATCAGATGAATGAAGAATCCGTCTTTGTCTACTGAATTCAGATTTCTTTCAAACTGACTTACAGATCTGCCATAGTATTTCCAGCCGCAAAGCATACATTGATTTGTAATATATGCATTATGCAAAATACATAGTAATGAAAAGTTTTAAAGAGGCTTTTCTATAGCATTAGTAAGCACAAGGAACAATTGTGCATTAATATGAGCAGTGTTCCCTTCCATCTTCTACTTCTAAGAGCCACTTTTTAAAACAGCAGCTCCCATTATAAGGCTAATTCTCTTTCTACCCATGACTAAACTGTGAGGTGAGGTTTGCTTTTGTTTGGCACTGAAAAATAAATGATGGAAAATTGGAGCTAACAATATGTTCTGATTATTCCTATGGTATACAATATTCTCTGAATGTGACAAACCATGTTTATCCCACTAGGGAGAGCAAGTGAGGGAGAGAGAGATTCCCTGTGATTTATTGGCATGTGTAGTGCTGTTAAATAGCCATTTTATTATTCTGCCTTGACATTGACAGATTTTATTTCACTTCTAAGAATTAAGATTTTCATATGCAAAATCGTACCTAAATGTTGTCGTGACTATGAGAAATAAAAGTTATTTGGTTGGAAGTAGTTAAGACTATTGAGTCTATCAAGTATTATGTTCCCCTTGTAGCAATCTTAAATTGTGTTTTTTATTACTTGTATCTAATACATTTTAAGTGGACTATTTCCCCTATTTCTACATTTTGAAAAATGTTATCACAAAGTAGATTGTGATTCTAATAAGTGAAATTCTCCTTTTAAGAAAGGATACAGATTATCTCCCTATGTACCTTTATTTCTATTATATGCCTAGCTTATGGCTGGTGTTAATATGAGCAGCCAAATCCAATATGCCCAGCAATCTCAGGATGAGAAAAATACATATTCCAAAAATTTTTTTCTTATACCAAAACAGAAAGGCCAGAAAAAAAGGGAAAGAAGAGTCAAAATATCAGAAACACTCTTGCATGTCCTCTTTAAGGCAAAAATGAAAACCCAAAGATGACTGCCCAGGGTTGTTAATAAAGTCTGGGTTCAGAGAAAACAGTAAAGCTAATGATTCTACATAGAAGGCTATCTTCTGGATACCTAAAATTTGTGAAAATTAATTATGTTATATCTCTATGAGATATAATCAAGGGAAGAAAAGACAAAAAAGAAATGTATTTTTCTTGATACTGTTATTTACAGGCAATGTGTATATGTTATGAGATTCTAAAATAACTGATAGTAGTGCCATTAAGAATTAGAGAATTTAGGAATGGGAGGAAACAGGAGGATAAAGATGTAAGATGCATAAGGTTAAGTAAGAAGTCTGTAGTATCAAGTTTCAATTACAAGTATCCATGATGGGGCTGCCGCCGTGGCTCACTTGGTTAATCCTCCACCTGCGGCACCGGCATCCCATATGGGCACCGAGTTCTAGTCGCAGTTGCTCCTCTTCCAGTCCAGCTCTCTGCTATGGTCCGGGAGGCCAGTGGAGGATGTCCAAGTGCTTGGGCCCTGCACCCGCATGGGAGACCAGGAAGAAGAACCTGGCTCCTGGCTTTGGATCGGCGCAGAGCTGGCTGTAGCAGCCATTTGGAGAGTGAACCAATGGAAGGAAGACCTTTCTCTCTGTCTCTCACTGTCTATAACTCTACCTGTCAAATAAATAATAATTAAAAAGTATCCATGATGTACTTCAAAAACAAAGGATTTCTTAGCTTGTATACTGAAAAAAAAAATCCTAGAAACAACAGTCAAATGAAATCTCTAGATTTTCGCAGTGAACTCTTCGTTTTTTTTTTTTTGTTTGTTTGTTTTTTTTTTTTGTCAGGCAGAGTTAGACAGTGAGAGAGACAGAGAGAAAGGTCTTCCTTACTTTGGTTCACCCCCCAGATGGCCACTACGGCCGATGCACTGCACTGATCCAAAGCCAGGAGCCAGGTGCTTCTATATTCTAAGGAGATCCTAGACAATATATAAATGAGTTGATGTGTCTTGTTTCAATAAAACTTTATTTTAAAATTGGGCTGCAAGAGAATTTGACCCATGGACTATAGTTTGTTTACCTGAAATATAGGTGATGGTCATTAATGGCTACTATCATCATAGAAAAACATAATTCATAGTGTATGTCTGCTGATAGAAGTACATAATGCCAGCCCCGTGGCTCAATAGGCTAATCCTCCACCTTGTGGTGCCGGCACACCGGGTTCTAGTCCCGGTGGGGCGCCGGATTCTGTCCCGGTTGCCCCTCTTCCAGGCCAGCTCTTTGCTGTGGCCAGGGAGTGCAGTGGAGGATGGCCCAAGTGCTTGGGCCCTGTACCCCATGGGAGACCAGAATAAGCACCTGGCTCCTGCCATCGGATCAGCGCAGTGCACCGGCCGCAGCGTGCCAGCCGCGGCTGCCATTAGTGGGTGAACCAACGGCAAAGGAAGACCTTTCTCTCTGTCTCTCTCTCTCTCAGTGTCCACTCTGCCTTTCAAAAAAACAAACAACAACAAAAAAAAAGAAGTACATAACAACATATAACATGATTTGAGTATTCTCACACACCTGATGATGAATCTGTCTTATCAATAGTCCAGCCCTTAACATCATTTGACAAATGAATATATCAACCAGTTACAATAAAGATGTCAACATATTTACTCATCCTGAATAAAAAAGATAAATTACACATATTTGTGTATGTATGTATGTTCATGTATTTGTGGGTGTATATATCACTGTTTATACACCATATATTTATACATTTATACATATACATGAGACAGGGGATATGAATACTAATTTCTTATGTAATATATTAAGGTATTACTTGTTATTGGTAAGCAGAATGTGACATTGTAGCTACATGTTCAACAAATATCTTTTTAAAAGATTCGTCTACTATTTGAAAGGCAGAACAAGGGAGAGAAAGGGAGAGGCAGAGTGGAAGAGAAAGAGAGAAAGAGATCTTCTATCATCTGGTTTACTGCACAAATGCCCACAATGGCCATGCCTGGGTCAGGTCAAAGCCAAGGAGCCTGAAAATTCTTCCAGGTCTCCCACATGAGTGGCATGGGCTCAAGGACTTGGGCTTCCAGCCACTGTCTCCCCAGGCACATTAGCAGGAAGCTAGATCAGAAGAGGAACAGCTGGGACTTCTACCAGTTCTCTGATACAGAATGTCTGTGTCACAAGTCATGGCTTAATCTGCTGTGCCACAACATCATCTTGATCAAAAAATATTCTTTTATGTTGAATATTTGCATGTGAAATCACATGCTATCTATGATTTGCTTCAAAATAATCTAAAAAGGGAGGGAATGGATAAGGTATAAAGCAAAATGGATAGCAATTGAGGCTGAATGATTACCACAGCATTCAGTATGCCATTTTGTCTATTTTTGTACAAGTATGAAATTTTCCCAACATAACATTCAAAAATATGTAAAGGTAAACTAACATACACTTTGTGGTTTATAAATTTCAATTTCTTATCTAGAACACTAGTAATTCTATTTTAGGTTCCCCTTCTTTGATATGTATGTGTATTTGTAAATTGCAAATTCATCATTTACCTTTAATGCATGCCTTAATTTTCAATGTCATATAGATTTTATTTCATCTAAGAAAAAGCCATCCTAAAATATGATTAGTCCTAATAATTTGAACACAGCATGTTTGTCAACAAGGCAGAATTTACTCTATAAGACCAATGTCCTGAATCCAACTCTGAAATCAAATTCCTTTCCAGCTCATGATGCCAAACACTGTAACTCTATCAAGGTTAAGTTATGACACAAGTGACTTATTGTGTGGTTATTACTTATAATACTATGAGAGCATTGTATTTTATTAGAAATGCATAGATTCTATCATATCAATAATAGGATAAATGAATTTTACTAAGCTTATTGATTTATAAATTTATTCATAATCTTTGATCAATGACAGTGGAGATGTAGAGAAAATTTCTGGGATTAATGCAATGTAACAAGGAGAAACTCCCAGAAACAAAGAAGCAATAAAACTCTATTTTAAGTTTTATAGAAATGTTAAGATCTTTCAAATTATACTTCATTCCATTGTACACCCAGCAACTAATTTTGATTTTATGATGTATGAAATTTTACATACATCATTTTTTACACTCTTAACTTCAACTAAAGTATTGACAACTAAGCTCATACATCTCTTTTAATATTTCCTTAAGACTTTAAACTGCTTTGCTCAGTTTCCATAAAATATATACTGTTGGTTTATGTGATGTCATCAATCATTACTGTAGTTAAAACAGCTATTCTTGTTAATTAGTAAACTTCTTTCTAATGCTATATATATTCTATATATATATATTCAGTATATATACATATATACTATATATATTCTGATACTATATATATATTCTGATACTGCATATATATATTCTATATATATATATTCTGTATATATATATTCAGTATATGTATATTATATATATTCTGATACTATTACATTTTTAGTGGTCCAATCAACTCTAGATTGATGACTTTATTCTCATTGCACATTAGAGAGTATAATTAATATTCTCAAATTTTTATAGTCTTCCAGTAAAATAATTAGGTTTCCAACCTTGATGTGAGTTTCTAGATCACACATTCTTTCCAGCATATAACACAATCTAAAATGCTAAGGGACTTCAAAAAGTTCATGGAAAACAAAATTAAAATACATTTGTTTGGGTGCAGACAATTTGAGATCTGGGGCAAGTGTTGTGAGTTAGCAGGTTAAACTGCCACCAGCTATGTCATCAGTCCATATGGCACTGGTTCATATCCAGGCTGCTCCATTTCCAGTCCAGCTCCCTGCTAAGGGCCAGGGAAGGCCGCAGAAGATGGCCCAAGTGTTTGAACGCCTCCCACCCACTTAGGAGACCCTGTGAAGCTCCAGGCTCCTGGATTCTGCCTGGCCCAGTGCTGGCCATTGCAGTTATCTTGGGGAGTGAACCAGCAATTGGAAGATCTCTCTGTCTCTCCCTCTCTCTGTGTAACTCTCACTTTCAAAATAAATAGATAAGTCTCTCAAAAAATTTAAGGAAAAGCAACTTGAGATCCTTGCATACAAGGGGTCACCAAAAAGCTCAAGGAACATGAGTATTCAGAAAAACTATGCATGCATTATTTTGCACCAGAATAAATGTATCTTTCAATTTCATTTTTCCATGAACTTCTTGAAGTACTCTCATGTTTAAAGTCACATGTCAGAAACCTATCATTACTGTAGATGCACCACAATTCCTGCCCAATATCAAAGATAGTGTTCCTACCTCCAAGTGACTATCACAAGTGTGCATATTACTGACAAGCAAACAGCATAAGGTAGAGAAATACCAATGATACCATCTCTCTGGAATGTGCATTCCACTAAAATGTTAAGATGATATTCTCAGTAAAAACGAATCAGTTTGAGGTGACCTAGTATAAGACTCCAATAGACATGAAGGCTAAATTAAATTTATTCCAGAAAATGTAAGATATGAAAAAAATAAAGTCAAAAATAGTGTATCATCTAAATATTAATAAAAATAACTACAAATAGATTTATATTCTACAAAGTTAAGAAATTCTTATTTTATATAGTATATCTCTGAAGACTGTTTTCTTAGAAAACCATATCTTTAACATTTTGACTTTATTCACAAAAGATTGTTTTTCAAAAATATATTTGTAAGGTTAAGTAGTCATATTTACCTTTCTATTTATAGTGGTATTGCATGAAAGAAAAGATCCCAGGACTTGAAATTCTGCCCAAGAATTGGAATTTGGATCTCATTCTCCTCTACAAGAAAATGATTATAGTGACTTCTGCCAATTCTGCTAAAAATCACAAATTTTCCATAACTACAATTCAACTGAGTTGCAACTCTCAGTGAAAATCTACTCATTTTACAGTAACTTACTCTATCAGTTTTTCTGAGTGCTTGGCTATATATTGTACCTACCTTCTCCTCTCAAACCCATACCAAATCTGAACCTGCTCCTCGATGTAAGGGTTTCAAATCATTTCTAGCTTCCAGGTGTCACCAGCTGTTCCCTCTTGCAATCACTTCCTTCCAGTGCTCCATTTAGATCCTTCCTCCAGAAAGCTTTTGCAGACTGCTTGCCTTTGCTCATAGCCAGTAGACAGACCTCTACTCAAAAACAAGAACCTATATTTAACTCCTTCCAGCACAGCAAGATTTCAGTCTACATATATTGTATTTGATTAATTTGTCTCTCCTGCAGGCAAGGGAAATTAATGATTCTACCTCATGAGTTTGCTGAAACAAAATCCCAACTATCTGTCAACAAAATACAAAAAAGAGACATAGATTTCCCATGGGGAAAATACGACTGCTGTAATAGGAAAACAAAACTAAGAAAACATAAGGTGTTGACTACAGACTAGACAGACAACCGAAAGTTACCAGAACACTCATTCTCCTGTCCCCATTGGTCCCAGTGCAGCAGAACCAAGATCTTATCACTGAAGTGCACCCCAGGAAAAGGGAAACTGAGGCTTGTCCCTAGCTGATAATGTGACACCTCCACTGACAGTCCCAATCCCACTTTGTTCACTCTGTGCATTTAAGACAATTGATTTTATTTTTTCTGCAGAACTTTAAGGTCTCTATTCAAAATACCTCTGGACATTCATGTATCAGCCTTCCACAGTTAATGCAATTCTCTGTTCCAACAGTTAGTAAACAAGATAGTGAAGTCAGCTGTTTGCTTTACTTCAGATGTCTGGCAATGTGTAGTAGCTGGTACAATTCATCTTAGGTTAGAACTCTGCTAGGAACAGGGAGTTTCTAACAATGTGAAGGAACAGATCATCCTAAAGTTGCCAAAGTATGTGGAGACCATAAATACCTCTTCATTTTATAAAGGAAGTCCCTTGACTTTCTTTTTAGATTGAGAATCAGACTTATTTGGAAACGGGATTTTTGTCTAACAGATTCTCAGTAGGAAAAATAGTCCCTTGGACATGCTTTTCTGTGTGTTTAAAACAGCAAATCCATGCTTGTATTTGTGTGTGCACTTTGAACATTAGAAGCATCTCCTTCGTAGTACTTCATTTACAGAACTGGATTCCATGTCCCTTCATATGCTTCATATACTTCCATCATAGACTTACTGCACTGGCTTAACTTGCTTATTTAAACTCTATGAAGGTAAGAGTGATGCTGCTGCCCATTTTTTGTCTGAAGTACCTGAGATAGCCTCAAACACAGAGCAAGTATTTGGCAAATATTAAGTGAATGAAGATTATATTAATTATAAAAGACAGAATAGGTGATGGGTGTCATTCTTACCACTCCCAACATTGTATGAATAGTCATTATATGCATAGTCACTATATAATAGATTATTTCTATCTATTTATCCCAAATACCAGCATTGTTATCAAAATTCAGAATTGTATGATCCCCATTCTATTGGTGATGCCAAAACTCAGTGGACTCCCATGATCTAGTTACTCTAAATAACACAGAAGTCCAAGAAACTTTCACAGCCTACCCAATAAAGCATTTCTATATCTTCAGCTGGTTTAAATTGGCAATAAATTGATACTTTTCAATTTAATTTTAAATGAAAAGACAACTTGAAAAGAGACCATAGTCAGAGTGCCCTGGCATCAAGTATCTCAAGATTAAGGGCAGATTAAATACCCTGCTGAGTCATGACTCAGTGACGAACTCATTATATTGCATTTTTCTTCCGAAAGCATTTTGAATAGAATGTTACTGTACAGAGTCCAATTTTAGAAGTAAAAGATGGAAAGGTCATTTAGTCCTTCCTGCAATGACCTCAAAGTTTCCTCTTTACAATACAGCATATAGTGTTTTCAGCAATTAGTTCTTTACTATTAACATTTTGTTCAAGTTTCCACTGAAACTACTTCCAAAGAATTTGGCTCCCCATTTTTCTTTTTCTTTCTTTTTTTTTTTTTTTTTTTTTTTTTTTTTTTTTTTTTTTTTTTTTTTTTGTATTTGACAGATAGAGTTAGACAGTGAGAGGGAGAGACAGAGAGAAAGATCTTCTTCCGTTGGTTCACTCCCCAAACGGCCGCTACAGCTGGAGCTACGCCGATCCGAAGCCAGGAGCCAGGTGCCTCCTCCTGGTATCTCATGCAGGTGCAGGGGCCCAAGCACTTGGGCCATCCTCCACTGCCTTCCCAGGACAGCAGCAGAGAGCTGGACTGGAAGAGGAGCAACCGGGACTAGAACCGGCGCCCATATGGGATGCCGGTGCCGCAGGTGGAAGATTAACCAAGTAAGCCACGGCGCCGGCCCCTACTTTTCTCATAAGAGTAAAAGAACTTAACTCACTGGACTCTGATGAGCTTCCGCTTTCCCAGTTACACCACTAAGCTCTTGTACTATTCTTTCTCTCGATCCCCTTGTCTAGCCTCCTGTTCTTTCTTTAAAAAAAAAAAAAAGATTTAGTTATTTATTTGAAAGAGTTACACTTAGAGAGAAGGAGAGGCAGATAAAGAGAAAGATCTTCCATCCACTGGTTCACTCCCCAAATGGCCGCACCTGACAGAGCTGTGCAGATCTGAAGCCAGGAGCCAGGAGCTTCCTCTGGGTCTCCCACATGGGGGCAGAGGCCTGAGCACTTGAGCCATTTTCCCCTGCTTTCCCTGGCCACAGCAGAAAGCTGGATCAGAAGTGGAGCAGCCGGGTCTTGAACGGACACCTATATGGGATGCCGGCACTGCAGGAAGTGACTTTACCCGCTACGCCACAGCACCAGCCCTCCTTGTCCCCATTCCTCAGCTATTCTAGTAAAATTCTAAGTACTTGCCAATGTCTAGTGTGCTATCTGAATTGATTAGTATCTTTAGCATGGCTCCCACACACTAATGAGTAAGCCCCATGAGGGAAGATGATTTTTTCCCCACCTCCAGCACCTAGAACATTCAGCGTCTTGCACTTTCTGGTGCCTTGTACATTCTGGTGCACTGGAAATATTTCTTGAATAAATACATTCAGGTATGGCTCTCAAAAAGACTTAAAATTATTGAACAAGTGCAGCACTGTTGAAAAGTAGTGGGTAAAGTAGTTGCCTCCAGTGCCAGCATCCCATATAGTCACCAGTTCAAGACCTGGATGCTCCACTTTTAATCCAGCTTTCTGCTATGGCCTGGGAAAGTAGTAGCAGATGGCACCTGCTCCTGCACCTGCATGGGAGACCCAGAAGAGGCTCCTGACTTTTGGTTTTCGATCTGCACAGCTCCAGCCATTGCAGCCATTTGGGGAGTGAACCAGCAGATGGAAGATCTCTCTCTCTCTCTCTCTGCCTCTCCTTCTCTCTCTTTCTCTCTCTCCCTCCCTCCCTCTCCCTCTCTCTCTCTCTCTCTCTCCTTTTCAAATAAAACATGAAATAAATCTTTAAAAAAATTTTTAAAAAGTATTCAACAGCTTATTGAAATGTCTCTTTTAAAACACCATAATGGCAACATGATTACAATGATGTAAAAATCAATTCAAAAGACACTTGCATCCCTGCAATGGTCATTTCAAAAACGAGTCAAAGCAATGGCAGATGATACATACAACGATAAAACTCATAGAAAGTGAAATTGTCTGATGAGACTGTGGATAAATCTTCCCTTCCTTTTAGTTTTCCCCCTTGTCTAAATTTTAAAAGAAATAATACATTAGCATTTAAAACACAAATACGAGGGGAACAAATCAATAAAGCAATTAAAATAACTTTTAAAAATCTGAAGGAATGTAAATTTTCAAATAGCTTTTCAAAAATAAGCCTCAAAAGAGAATCAAACTTTAGGGAATTTTCTTTTTGTTTTCCTTCAATGTTTTTGGTTAGGTGGAATTCAGTCTTTTTAACTTCAGAGGTCTTTGCCTGAAAACCAATTGACAGAATATTGGCATCTTCATGCATTTACCTTAATGTTTTTCCTTAGCCTGTGTTTTTGTTGTGCTTTCCTCTACCTGTTCATTTTAATAAGGAACTTGATCAGATTGGAAGGGTTATTTTAGTGATATAGAATTCTAAGAAAACCTGTTTTCAGAGAAGGGAGCTTATAAACTAGAGACAATTCTCTTATAATATCCATCTAAATTATATAACAGAAAATGTTACCAAACTTAATAAGAGAAAAATAAGAAACAAATTTATAATAAACAAATGCCTTAGGCACTAGTGCCGTGGCACAGCAGGTAAAGCCAATGCTTGCAGTACCATCATCCCACACCCAGTGCTAGTTTAATCCCAATTTCTCTGCTTCCTACCCAGCTCCCTGCTAATGTGCCTGGGAGAGCAGCAGAAATAGCCTAGCTACTCGAGCCCCTACCACCCCTGCAGGAGACTTGGATGGAGTTCCTGGCTCCTTGCTTCAGCCTGACCCAGCCCTGGTCATTGTGGCCTTTTGGGTAGTGAATTGAAGATTTCTCTCTCTCTCTCTCTCTCTCTCTCTCCCTCTCTCCCTCTCTCCCTCTCTCCCTCTTTCTCTCTCTCCCTCTCTCCCTCTCTCCCTCTCTCCCTCTCTCCCTCTTTCTGCCTCCCTCCCTCTCTGCCACTCTGCCTTTCAAATAAATAAATAATAAATCTTTTAAAAATACCCTAGACATAAATAAGAGTTAAGTGTTGGTAGATTTTAGATTTCAGCAAATGTATCATTACTCTTACAAACACTTTTCATTAACTTTATTTTTTATATTGTTTTAAGAATCACTTGTTTTTATTTTGTATTTGAAAGGCAGAGTGACAAACAGAGGGAGAAAGAGAGATCTTCCATCAGATGCCTGCAATAGACACAGCTGGGTCAGGCAGAAGCCAGGAGCCAGGAACCCCTTCTGGGTCTCCAATATGGGCACCTGTTCACATCCTGGCTGCTCCACTTCTGATCCAGCTTTCTGCTATGGCCTGGGAAAGCAGTAGACAATGGCCCAGGTTCTTGGGTCCTTGCACCCCTGTGGGAGAGACCAAAGAAGCTCCTGGCTCCTGGCTTCAGATTGGTGCAGCTCCAGCCGTTGTGGCCAATTGGAGAGTGAACCAGTGAATGGAAGACCTCTCTCTCTCTTTCTCATTCTCTCTCTCTCTCCCCCTCTCCCTCTCCCTCTCCCCCTCTCCCTCTCCCTCTCCCTCTCCCCTTCCCTCTCTCTCTGTGTAACTCTAACTTTCAAATAAATAAATAAATCTTTTTAAAAAAAGAAATACAATTCTTCCTCACTTGGTCTGGTGTTATGACTTCTGGTGGATGACTCTATGGAAAATGTTCTTGACTTTACAATAGTAAGAACAACAAAAAAGAACTCTTCATTCTTACACTACAGATGTAAATTATCATATTTTCAGTTGTCTGATAGTTTGGTCATGATATTCTTAATAATATTTTCTTCCTGTGTTTTATCCCCGTTGAAAGATATTGTGGAAATGCCTAATCAACAGGCATAAAATTTCAGCGTTACTTCACTGAGGAAGCCGCAGAGATCCACTGGAAAACATTGTCCCATCGTTAATGTTAACGTGGTGTACCCTTGAAAATATATTAATATTCATGTAAAGTGTTTTTATCATAATAAAACAGAAAGAAAAATCAGCCTTTGCTGTAACCGTGGGGTTTTCTCAAGTTCTTAATAATATCTGCTAATGTATTGAGTCCCTTTTTTCCATGGAACTCCTCCAGGGCCTTCTTTCTGCTGGCTTCAGTCTTGATTAGTTGTTAATGGGGTTGCTGTACAATTGTCCTCAAAACACTTTGTAGATGTTAGATGTAATATTCAAAATCCCAGTTTGTGATAAATTAAAGATCTTGCATCACAATGCAAATGAGCTCATTGCTGCCTTCATGGATGAGGTACTGCTATGAAAAACAAAGAAAGGAGAAGGGAGGGAGGCAGGGAAGGAGGGAGAAAGACAGAGAGACAGAGAGAGAGAGAGAGAGAGAGAGAAGCAGCTGAAATCAATTGTGTGCTTAACCATAGGCAGTGTAGGCTCTGGCAGTGGCTGCACACCTCCCTTGCACCAGTAATAGATAGTTTGGAAACTGGCAACTAGACCATGGACCACACAGTGAGTAGCTTGCTTGTCTGTTGAATTCCTTGTTGTGCCTTAAACTATCGGTTTCCTCCTGTATTCCATTTCCTGTTTGTTTCGCTCAGTGTCTCTCCAGTCTTACTGGTATACGTATTGCTAGTGATGCTTCACAAGTAAGACTGAAGAAATTGCTGTTAGTCCAGACTACTTGACATGGGTAATAGGATGCCTTTCTTCTAAGTCCAACCTCTGAGTAAGAATTCCGGCTGGGACTCTTTGTGGGGTGGTTTCTCCAAGTTTTCTTAGGTAAGAACCTCATTCTTATTTGAATTGTTTTGAGTTCAGGAGTGGTGAGTTGCAAAGTCCATGTCCATCCTTGAAGATTTAGTTTTCAACAGATGTGTTAGCCCGTTTGGTTAGAGAAGACCATCTGTTTTCTATCGGGAAGTAAATGTTGGCTCCCTATGTAATTCTAGGCACATTAGCCGTTTGCAAAAGCTTTTAATTTACTTCTTTGTTTTCATCCCTGAACATCCTTAAAGCCAGCCCTCTCCAGTAGCATTATCTCTGTGCTCAGAGTTTCCCAATAATTCCAGAAAAAAAATTAAAAACTGACTTCAAAACTCTCGATAGCTCTCTTATAGTATATCACAGTCTATAGCTTCCCTATTCTATCCATTCATTCATGCTCATTGGCTTTCTATGTTTCAGAAATTTGTGGAAATCTCTTGTTTATTTCTGACTCACCCCTCCAAATCTCTTTTCTTCTTTTTGTACTGTTAAACATTTACTCAGGCAGAATTCAGACCTTGGACAGAGCAGAGAAAACATGTGTCCACTAGGACACTATAAAGCAGTTCGTTAATAAGACTTAAAGCCAATAATGAAAGAAGCCAAAAATCAAAAACAACATTGGTGACTCTGTTTAATGATATTTAACTATTTTGTTGCTCCATTGATTAGCAATATCTCTACCCTAACAGAAATATTCTCTTTCATCTATGAAAGCTGAAACTAGCCATCTGTAAGAATAATTTGAAGATTTCCCAGTAGTAGTAATGCTGTGTAAAAATCTATCTGACCTCTCTCACTCATCCTACTGGAGACCAGTGGAACTGATGTTCTGAGACACCTGGAAAACCTCTCATCAGGAAAGAAGCTAAATTATCTATCAGATCATGGAGGATAGAATTACTTTCTCTGTTGCTACTGCCTTCTGGGCTCACTATTGAATTAGGCAGTAACAAATTAAGCACAAATAAATTAAGGGTGAAAATCTATCTTTTCTTCCATCTTACTACTCTCCATGCTATAATCTATCTTGAAGCACATTAGCATAATTGGAAGGAACAGTGGATTTGAATCAGGTAGATTTGTTTCTAAAGCCCTCTGCCAGGTACCATATGCATAATTTTGGACAAACTATGTAGCAACTTTAAGTCTGTTTCCGCCTCTGACATATGGAATTTATGCAGAATCTCTTTTATACAGTTCTTTTTGTTGTTATTGTAAAGACTGATTATTTATTTGAAAGGCAGAGTTACATATACACAGAGAGGGAGAGAAAGAGAGAGAAAGAGAGAGATGTTCCATTTTTTGGTTTACTCCCCAATGGCCACAATATACCGTGCTCATGCAGTTCTTTCTTTCAAAAATGTATGTTTTTATTTATTTCAGAGAAAGAAAGAGCACACTTCCACCCACAGGTTCATTCACTAAATGCTCCTAATGGCTGGGATGGGGCCATGGCCAGAGCTAGGAGCCAGGAACTCTACCCAGCTCTCCCATGTGCTGGCAGGATCTCAGTTCCTCGAGCCATCACTGCTTCCTTCCAGGTTCTGCATTAGCAGGAAACTGGAGCCAGGAAGCAGAAGGAAGCACTGAGCCTGGGTTCTCCAATGTGGAACCCAGGCATTTTAAAAGGTGGCTTCACTACGAGTATAAATGTTCACCTTCACAGGGTTTTTTTTTTTTTTAAAGACTTATTTGTTTTAAAGGCAGAGTTACAAAGAAGTAGAGAGAGACGGATCTTCCATTTGCTGGTTCATTCCCCCTAAATGGCAGCCACAGCCAGGGCTGAGCCAGAAGCAAGAGTTTCATCTGGGTCTTCTGTGGGTGACAGGGGCCTAAGCAATTGGGTCATCTTCAGCTGCCTTCCCAGGAACATTAGCAGAGAGCTGGATTGGAAATGGAGCAACCGGGACATGACGTGACAGCCATAAGGAATGCTGGCATCACAGGCAGTGGCATAACCCCCACAATATCAGCCCCTTACAGGGTTCTTTTGAAGAAGTTATATATGATGCATGGCACATAATGAAATTCAAAATGTTATATGTCTTTATTAAGAAATTAATTTTACATATGTATATAAGTCTAAGGATCAGTTTTGTTTTTAAAGATATACAAATAAATAGACATTTATAAATTCCACTTCCAAAGTAATAAGGCTTTCTGAAATTTATAGTGTGTTTTCTTTCAAAATTCATGAGATGTAAATTCTGAAAGAATGTATAGCTTAGGGTGATTGTGAGAATCCATGGGTCAACACATTTTTTTATCATAATGCCTTTTTCCCAGTATACTGGACTTTTTCTATACATCCAATCATCCATCTATTCATCCCATGAATTTTTATAGAATTTGTGAGCTTAGTTTCATATGTACATATATATAAGGGTACTTTATAAGTTCATGGAAAAATGGAATTAAAAGATAAGTTTAGAGATGAGCATGTGGTGCAGGAGTTATGCCCCTGCATGGGCTGTGTGGATCCCAAATTAGAGTAATGGTTTACATCCCAGCTGTCCCACTTCTGTTCCAGGTTTCTACCAACATGTACCCTGGGAGGCAACAAATGATGGCTCAAATACTGTGCTTCTTGTCCCGTACATGGGAGACCTGGATGCAGTTCTGCACTCCTGGCTTCAACTTGGCCTAGCCTTAGCTATTGTGATCATTTGGGAAGTGAACCAGTGCATGGGAGATAGATCGATCTCTCTCTCCCCCTCCCTCCCCTTTTCTCTTTCTGCATTTCAAGTAGATGAAAACAAATAAACAACTTTTAAAAAATGATGTTTGTTCTGGTGTAAAACAATTCTATAGTTTCTATAAAACCCATCTATAGTTTCTTCCTAATACAAACTTTTTAAAGAACTCTTGTACATATATGCACATGTTAATATATTAACATGTTTCATATAAGTATTAAGGTGTGATTAAGTATAATGAAGACTTAAAATGCAGCATGACAGACAAAAGGAGAGCATTACAAATCTTCCCACTTCCTCATCACAAACATTCCAACCTTGTAAATACCTGACAGCTAAAGCATCCGTCTGTCCCCTGCCTGCACCCACTGAGCCACCCTGCCTATCACTTCCCCTACCTGTCCAGGGAGGGAACTTGTCTGAGCCATACCTCTACTTCTCTCAGGCAAATGGAAAAGCTATGCCCAACCTTCCCTCTGAGAAACCATTTACAACTGATACTTTCCCTTTACTGGCCATTTGCCATTGTGGTCATCGCCTGCCTTGGTGTTTTTCTCTTTCCTTTCTCCTGTACAGTCCCTTCAGGATAATCTTCCCCCTTAGCAAATGCACGGAGAAATGATGACCTCAATTACGGTTGGTAAGCATTCAGGATACACCTGTAATAAACAGCAACAGAGATGCTCCAATTGGGAAGCGAATTAGACAAAATCAGAAGCCCGCACCCTGTGCCGTGAGAGCCCTTGAGTGTTCCCAGGAGCCCCCTTCAAACTCTCCACCACAGTCTCCACCTATGTTCCCGTCCTCCTCTAATTAAAGCTGCTTTTCTCAAGCACCAGCATTTTAAAAAATAGTCCTTTTCAATTTTATTATTTTCCTGTGTTGTTTGATTACCAGCATGAAAATGCTCATAATTTTCATAGATCTTCTACTGAAAATGTAAAACAATGCTTCAACAACATGTGGCGGGGGAAAGGGAGAGGTGGTGGTTGGTTTGGGGTCCCAGTCAGTGTTATAATATCATTTCTGAAGGAAAATGCCTTCTGAGTTCCACACAAGTGACTTACAAATGGACTTTCAGAAAGCAACCCACACTGAATGAAGAGACAGCCTACCTAGGTACAGTTTGTAAACCACTGAGGCTTGATTCCATTAGACATCATGAAGTCGGCAACTTTGCATGTAAATAACCCAAATTAGTCACCATCCCAAACAATTTTTCAGGGAGTACCTACCTGCTTACCGTGGGAAGTTCATTTATTTCCCTTTACCTGGCATAAGTCGTTACTCAAACTGGTCACTTAAACCAGAAATCCAAATTAGTACTCACAAAAATAAAGCAGCACAGAGGCTGTAATAATAGCTGCATTTATCCAGAGCTCTAACAAAATACAAACACACACACACATTTTGATCACTCATGAAACATCTGAAGATATTTCTAAAATCTGAAAATTAAAGCATTTCTAAGAAACTGGAAAAATAATTTTAGAGTATTAATATGACACTGTTGGAGTCCTTGGAAGAAATCTGTGACAGTAACCTTTAATATCATGACACCTCTTGTTTTACCTTCCAGGATCCAGATGTACAAAGAAGGGAAGAAAAACGTTTAAAAAAAAAAAAAAGATTTTAGATTTTTGTCACTAGTGTAAGCCCTGTTATTTGACGAGCTGATTAAATCACAGTAGCAATACCTATTTGAATCGTTTTGGATTCATTCTGCTCCCAAAATAAGCAAATAAATAAATTCTGGAAATCATTATTATTTATAACTTGAGCATCATGCTGGAAAATGTCACTTGAATCTTGCTTGAATGATATTTCCTATGTGAAAATGAAACGACCACACAAGTTACTCTAAATCTATGCTCTATGTCAGCACTCACAGACAAAAAAAAAAAAGTGATTCTTTTCTTTTTCCATATGTAAAATGCAGCAGTCTTACAGATTTTTTTCTTGTTTTATCCTGAAAGAAAATTATACTCCCCCACCCCCAAATTATGTTGCAGGTCTCAAAGGTCAATGAGCATGTCCATGCAGAGACACGGATGACAGAGGGGAGCTAGCTCCTTCTTCCTTGTAATAAGGCTTTGCAGATTTTGGCCAGGAGAAATGTGAGCAAGGTCATATGCTCCTGCAGGTAATAGTAAGCAAATTCCTTAGGTTCAAAGGGGAAGTCAGTGAAAATATGGTCTCACAGAACCATGCTGTGGAGCAAGGCTTACCTGTGAGTGCTGTTTGCGTGTGGTGGCGGACCTACACGTTTGCTTTTGCCACCTGTGTGCCCCTCAAACACTGCCACTGGAAGATTAGTTTCCTTTGCTTCAGGTGTGATCCTGCAGAGGCTGATAGTCACAATGTGCAGAGATGCCACCGGATGTGGGAGAGCTAAATGTCAATTTGATCGTGACAGAACAAGGATGTAAAGGATGTAAAGAACAGCTTTATTTGTCACTTCGAAGCACACCAATATTATAGTAGGAGCTAAGAAAGTTTTAAAAAAACTGTTTTTGCCTCATGAAATGCGGTTCCTTGTAAATTGTGCTTCTGTCACGACAATGCTGCATCTCTAAACCTGTCTAACCAGGTACCAACAGGAAGGCCAACTTCATTTTCATTTGGTAAATGTTTTCTATACAGTTAAGTTTCAAAGTCGACACGCTACTTGGAAGACTTCAGTAGCGAGATTTCCATGCATTTGCTTTTAGGCAGGTAGAGAAATAAGCTGTATGATCTCACATATAAGGAAAAGTAAGCATAAAAATTAAAGCAGGATTCTTGGTTTGAGTCCAATCTCACCATAGATCTTTCGTGTACGGTTAGACACATTAACTCTCAACCCCCGGAGGTCCTCATTTCCAAGTAGTTAAAAATGGATCCCTATTTATTTCGCTGAGGTTTTGTGAAGATAACATAAGATGATGTGTGTGAAAACAGCTTAGAAATTATTAACATTAAGAGCACTTCCTTAAGATTTTCCGAATTGACTGCAAAAGAGGTCAAAATGGTTTCTCAGAATTTTTAGGTAGAGCTATGTCCTGATACAGTAAGTGATTTGGACAGGTTTTTTGTCCTTTTGTTTTTGTGAAATGAACTGTATGAGGAAAATGTAACCTAAGTGTTAAATTCCAGTTCTCTTCAAATCCTACTTTGAAAATACTGATTGATATATACACAATGATCCAGGTATTCCAACTCACAAAAAAGAAAAAGACGAAAAAAACTAGTTCACAATGTGATATGTGAGCTATTTCTCTTACTTTAGGAACAGAATTATGCATTTTACAATTTTACTTTCACTGGTATTTTATTTAGTGAGAATGATCTTAATGGGAAAAAAAAAAAGATGAATGATAATGCCCGTCCTCCTTCCATCAAGTAAATTTTATCTCCAAGTATTAAAAGACAGATTATTAAAAGGTACCTCCTTTCAAGTAGATTTAGCTTGGGAGCCAGCAAAGTTGATAAACTTAGGACTAGCCCAATTGTGTTTCAGTTCATAGCCAGGGAGAGGAAAAAATACAGTAAGTAATTTTCTAAGCTGGTTCAGTGCAGCTGAAATTGTACTTAGAAATTCCAGAGGTCTCATTTAGAAAAATCACATAGCAAGGACCCAGCAAGAAAAGGAGTTCAACTTGAAACACAAAGAGGAAACTAGAGTCAGAGACAAGCATGAAATTATTGGATGTAAAGAGTGGCATTGAAACCTACAACCCACAAGGTGAATAAAGGTAATTAGCTTAACATTCTGTGCTGTCCTGACAGTTTCTTTTTCCTTTTGGATGTGAGGGAGCCCCTTTCCTTCACTGTCCCAAATCAGTGCAGGCTTCATTGCGACCACAAAGCACAAACTGCTGGGGTGCCTTTTCTGCAGGAAAAGCTGTTTATCCAGGGACTTCAGCTCAGGCTACAGACTCCCCGCATATTTAAGCTCTGCGGGTTCTGAAAGAACGAACTCCTGCTTTATTTGTTCACACTCGAGTCTACATAAGTCTGATTTCCTCGCAGATGGCTTGAAGCTGTCAAGGATAAATACAAGGGTTAAAGAAACTGCTTGCTACTGGCACTGGACCACAGAAAGACTGGGTATCAAAGCTTCTTTGTCGGTGGATCACATAAACGCCCTTACTCTGTGTGCAAATTCTGTCTACCCTATGGGCATGGAGGTGAATGTCTTCCCTTTCTCTGTTTTGTTTAGCTGTAGTTGGTGTTATTTCTCTTGACATGGAAAATTTCTGTGTCCTGAAGAAATGCTTTCACCTGTGAGTGAGGTAAACACATAGTACACTGTTTTGCCAAAAGAGGGCAATGTTGCTGTTCAGAATGTTCTCGTTGCGTTCCCGGGGATCTGGTCTCCGGAACAGTAAATAATCGTCGCTGTCTCTTCCTTCTCACCATACACAAGTTTCCACATGTCTGTGTGCTCTGTAGTTAATCAGGACTTTGTAACTATCTGTCCTACACATTAACTGCATCCACACCCAAAGTGTTTAAAGGTTAACACATTTCACTCCATGCATGACTGGCACACACAAGCAAAGGGCTGTCTCTGAAATTCTGAATTCATTTCCATTTGCCAGGGAGAGGCAAGAGGAGACACAACCTGCTTTAGGAAATGCTGAGAGGTATTTGTATTATGTCCCTGTTCGCAAGTACTCAGTGTGTTCGCTAAGCACAGTCTTCATGATAACTAAAAACCACAGGGAAGGGAAACAAGCATTCGTTTTCAGGAAATTTATTTCAAAACGATCTGTTTTCTTATTAGTTAAAATGATTCAAACTAATACCAGGATGTGGATAACAGTCTTGATAGCTGGTCCTGAATTTCTTTTGTGGGGAGGGAGAAGGAATGGATTTTTCACTTGATTTTGAAAAATTTAGCCGACTGTGAATCAAGCCTTCACGTACAAGTTGTTCTCTCTGGGAGGCTCTGAAGTAGTGATCTTCCTTTTCTTTAATAAGACGTTGCATTTTTCGCCTGGACAGCCTATTATACTTTAATTAGTTATGTCCACCTCTTTTTCATTCCCTTCAAGGGTTGTAATCCACTTGTTTTCTGGAAAGCACAATTTAGATTTTCAATGGAAGGTTTGTTTGAGAAACAGAATTCCTGGGATTTTTTTGTCAAAGCAGAAACACACCGCAGAGTGCTTTCTTGCTCTCTGAAGCAATTGGCAATGTAGCTGGACTACTACAGGAATGCTACCAGAGCAAAATGCTCTCCCATTTAACAAGTTCACCAGCTCATTTTTCTTAGAAAAATGTGTGTGTGTGTATGTGTGTGTGTGTGTGTGTGTGTGAGAGAGAGAGAGAGAGAGAGAGTATTCTTGCCTTTGGGTTTTTTTTAAATAAATAATTGCAGTTTTCTTGAAATGAAACATTACTGATAACATTGTCTATGAACTGCAACTTGGTGCTTTTTTGGAAGCAGCAGTCTAAAACATGAAAATTACATTCAGACAAAGAATTGGGTAGGGAGTGGCAAATTCTTGGAGCACGGGATGGTTTTAGATGGGCCTCCTGGTTTTCTCAGTCTTTGAAATGCCTCATCTCCCATATTTAACTGGGCTTGCAAGATTTAAGTAGAACCTGCTATCCCAGGGACATCAATAAAACCCATAGAAAGCTGTGTCTGCTGTAGGTGCTTCTAGGAAATCCTTATTTAACATTGACTTAGTTTACTGTGGCACGGTTTTTTCATTTCTTCTGTGTGAAAGCCCGCCATCTCATTTCTGCTTCCTTCTCCTACAACCGTCAGTATATGTACATGAGAAAGTCTATGTTATTAAAAGAATAATAACTGTATTGTAGGTTTCTGAACCCAAGATTGTATTTTCTTTCTCAAATATTCATTAAAAAATATAGATTGTATTTTATTGCAAGTGCTCTTTAATGAACAGTGTGCCTGTTTGCGTACAAGAAGGAGCTTCCAGTGTAATTCCCTGACAGTAATTGTGGTCTGAATTGAGAACATACAGTAGCAGAGTGCGCTTAATGGCCACCCTGTGGATTGAGTGCTCCACTTTTGTCATATCTTGCTACTTTTTAAAATGCAGAAATTAGTTGGGCCAGGAAAGAGTTAATTATGTGCTTGCATCAGGAAACCCTCAATGAGCAGTCAGAGAGAATTCTTTGTCTTTATTGTAAAACAAAATTTCAAAGACTAGCAGATGATAGTATGTAAATAATAACTGAGCATCTAGTTTGGTTGTGTGTGTGTGTGTGTGATGTAGTGTGAGAACAAGAGAAAAATTTTTAGTATGTCAACCACAATAGTAAGGACCATGAAATGAATGAGTGACACCTTTTAATTTCTACAGAACTGAAATAAATAAATATATAAACAGGATAAAACACCTTTCAAGCCAAGCAACGTCTTTCTATGGCTCTACTTTGATCCAGATAAGTATTGCTTGTTAAAAAAAAAAAAAAAAAAACATGTCTTACTTAAAAAACAAGTTGTTTGTGCAAATATGGTCTGTTGAAAAAGGTGCAGACCTACTGGACATGCTCATAAACGAGTTAGGGCTAAAGAGATCAGACTTGAAAAGGCCAGAGAGATGTGAGGATGTTGTAAGACGTTAGAAAATAGCAGGCTACATAATGAAATCATTAAATCTTCTGATTTGCCAGAATTTGAAGAAAAGAGTAATTTAAAAATATCTGTGAGCACATATACACACGCACAATCACACACTCACACACATGAACTCACGGACTCACAGTAAACTGGTAATATCTTTGCCACAGGGAATTGGCTCTGGAAAGAGAAAAAAAAGCTAATATAAGGAAGAATGGATATTTCTTAAGCTTATCCAGGTTTTTGTGAAAGGGAAGATAATATGTTAATCTCAAAAGTCTTCTTGGACTTGAGAAAGGTTCTTTAAAGGCTGAGCTTTTGATAAAATTCCTCAGCTAATATTTGGGTTCTACACCAGAAGTGAGTAGTGATCAGTTGATCAGTATTCCTATATTGCCACCTCTCCTTAATCTAAAAGTGCACCTGCACATATGACTCTGTTTCCATATAGTGCAGATCATATTCTGTGATGAGGGATTTACAGCCCATGTGACTGATGGTGGTTTTTGCAAAATGATAGTGCTTGGTAATTGTGAGGAATCAGAAACTTAAAGTTGTAACAAGAATTCTGTTGTTATAACAATATGAAAAATTTTAAAAAAACTTAATTCTTTTCCAAATAATTATTCAATTAATTTTTTCCTACCAACTGGTACTGTTTTTCTTTCACAATTGACCAGTCTGGATTGACAGACAGGGTCTAAGTTTTCACTCAGGAGATGATCTCAGCAGTGTCATACTTTGCCTTTGTGGATAGAAAACTCACGTTGGAACTAACAGGGAAGAGGAAAACTGGCAACATTCACTGTGATTCAAAGCTTTTTATTTAGTATTTTAAATCTTTTTCAGGATTTTTTTTCTCCATTTCATTAGGCATTTTTATTTTGAATGAATGAGTTTAATATGCAAACCAAATGATTTTTTGGAAATCACTTAGCACCACAGAGTCAGTGTAGAGCAGATTAGATGATATCCTCATACATCATATGCTTGATGTCCAACTAAATTCTGATCCATGATCTGCAGGGTTGAGAGTGAAACAGAAAGAATATAGCATAGCTTTATTCTTGTCCATCATACCAAACACTTGAAAGTATTATTTGGATCTTTCATTGAGTCTAGTGTGAACACAAGCATTTGTTGTACTGGAAATGAAAAGACATATATGAACAAGCTTGCAAGCATAACATTACCAACTTACCTTTTAGTGGTCACAGTAGATCTTCCCAAATTCAGAGCAGTACAATGCATTAAAGTGGATTACAATATTATTGACACTTCTTCAGTGTATTGATTTTAATGCAAATGTTAAATGAGATGTGAACACTTTAAAGTGTAATTCTGAAAAGTTTCAAATGCTTTGGTGTACAGCCTTTTAATGTCAATATTTCCATCTTTGATTCACAGCATAGGTATTTGCATATTTTGGAACCTACTTGAGGCAATAGTGTTTTTAAGGATTGGAACATGGATATTTATATTCTTTGGTTTATTAACTTATGCAGGTGAAATGATTATGAAGAAAAGGCAATATTTAGTTTTTTTGAAACCAAGTACAGCTTTTCACACTCCAGTGTTAGGAATAAGTCACAAACTAAAGGTCTACCTTTCTTCTCTATCTCTCCTCTCTCTAGCTGAGACTTTCAAATAAATAAATAAATCTTAAAAATAGATGTACTTTTCTTGGTTGGATTTAAAGAGTAAAGCTTCAGAAAGATGGCACAATCCAAGGGAAAAATATCTGTATGTATATGTATATGTATTCTGTATGTAAATATATATATATGTAATTTTTATTTTATTTTGTATTATTAGTACTTGTGTTTAGAACTATTTTAAAGTTACACATATATAGTTTATAATAACTTCATTGCAGGAAGCTTCAAAGTAATGTAACATAAAGTGGTATTTATTTTTAGAAACCAGAGTATTTTACAGTTTTACAGTTTACCTAATTATCATACAAACTCTTCTATTAGTATTTCAAAGTAATAATCTAATATTTCCTCATTACGTGAATTGGATTCTCACTCCACTCCATGCCTGGCAAACAGTTTTCAGTCACATCATCCCGTAGTTTATTGTTGTTGTTATTTTATTTTATTTTATTTTATTTTATTTTATTTTATTATTATTAAGTGAAACTAACTGGGTGTGGTTCATTAATTGTGACAAATATATCATACTAAAATGAAATGTTAATGATAGAGATGCTGAGTGTAGGGTATATGGGAACTCTTACTACCTTACAATTTTTGTTAAGTAAACTTAAAACTATTCTGAAATAAATAATAAAAACAGTATAAAAATTATAAATAACAGAAAAAAGTGAAAATGATCAAGATAATTTTGAATGATTAGAATTGTATATATTGAAGATAGGGAAAACATGACTATTAAAAGAGCATACTGGTGAGTAAATAAATAATCTCTCAGTCAGTTATAAATCTGTGTTCTTGTTATTTTTTGCTACAAGTTCTGTTCTGAGTGTGAGTCAAAAGTCCTCTGCCCTGAGCATTTGTATCAGAAGCAATATTACCCATAATACATTGGCAGCCAGCGTTCATGATGTCATTTTCCTGAAGATGTCTTCGTTATCAACTCCAAATGTAGTGATTTCCACATTCACAGTTACCTGGATTCACTCTTCAAGATTCTAAACACATATCTGAGTAAGGCAAAAAGACAAAATTACATGTTTTCCCTGTTTTGTGGCAACTAATATACAGAGTACAAAAATATATATTAGCAAAATTGGCATTTTGAGATTTGATTATTGTTTATAGCTCTTGTCCGTTCTGTTGAGGAACAGTGGTTTTTCTACTTACTACTTGTTGAATTCTTTATTTAGTGGAAGATTAAGATTGTGATTATAAGGTAAATTGAAATTATGTCATTGCAAAAATGAAAAATGAGAAATGATGGACAGGGCCAGCACTGTGGCGTAGTGGGTAAAGCTGCCGCCTGCAGTGCCGGCATCCCATATGGGCACCAGTTCGAATTCCAGCTGCTCCATTTCCAATCCAGCTCTCTGCCATGGGCTGGGAAGGCAGTGGAAGATGGCCCAAGTCCTTGGGCCGCTGCACCCATGTGGGAGACCCAGAAGAAGCTCCTGGCTCCAGGCCTTGGATCAGCTCAGCTCCACAAGTTGCAGCCATTTGGGGAGTGAACCAGCAGATGGAAGACCTCTCTCTCTGTCTGTCTGTCTGTCTGTCTCTCTCTCTCTGCCTTTCCTTCTCTCTGTGTGTAACTGTGACTTTCAAGTAAAATAAATAAATCTTAAAAAAAAAAAATGATGGAGGAGTCAGGGTAAGGTTGGAAGTATCATTATGCCTATGAGTCTACATGTATGAAATATGTTCAATTTGTTCACCTTATGTTAAAAAATTAAAAGAAAAATCATTGCTAAAAAACAAAACAAAATAATATTTAAACACTTGTGTTCCCAGAATTTGAATATACCAATATTTGCTATTACAGAAATATATTTGTGTAACTCTATAAGCTTGTATTTTTGTTGTCAGCCATATATGAATGAGCACAATGGTTGGCTCCCATGCTTTGTCTATTAGCCAGTGTGGTAGTTTCCTAGCTCAACTTGCCATTCTGTTCAGAAGAATTTATAGCTGAAAAGTGAACACTGGGTTCTATAATTAAGTGTGAATACAGTATTTAAAATATTTTCAGTAGAAGAGGGAATATTCAAGAGATCTGAGTACACAGTTCAGGGTCAGGGCTTCTATGTCCTGTCCTTGTCCTAACTTAACTGCTGCTTTATTGTGTGACTTCAGGTGTCTCTCAATTTTTCAGTGCCTAGATATTCATAAATAAACATTCAATAATGTTTGTGTATCAAACATTGTAACATCTATAGATAAAAAAAGCATTAACATCCTCTTCATCAAATACAGATATGTATTGTTAATTGCATAAAAATAATAACAACCAGACAAGGCAGGCTTTTAGCCTGCTGGTTAAGATGCTAGTTAAGATGCATGAGTCCCCTATCAGACGGTTTAGCTCTGGCTCCTGATCCCAGCATCCTCCCAAAGCAGACCCTGGGCGGTTGTAGTGATAACTCAACTAATTGGATTCCTGCCATTCATGTAGGAGACCTGGACTGAGTTCCATGCTCCCAGTTTTGGCAGGACACTGTTGCAGCTATTGCAGGATTTGGATAGTGAACCAACAATGTGAGTTCACCCTGTTTGTCCTTCTCTCTCTTGGAGCTTAAATAAATAAATTTAAACTATATAAACTTATATTAAAAATTAGAAATAATATTTTTTCTGATGGAAGAGAAATCAATTCCTAATACTGTTTAACCTGAAATACAAGTCATATATAAAATGATTTCATTTCTAGTCACTGCTGAATAACAGGGTGATTATTAACCATTCTGAGTAAGAATGCATTTATATAGTTCTTTCTCCTTTCCAAATCTCTTCATTTACATCATCTCAACTCTATCACTTATCTCAGCATTACATAAATTGTTCCTTAAAACTTATCCATCTGGGCATCCTAAATCACCCCGTTGCTTCTTCTGCTTCTGAAATGGATTCCACAAGACACAGCTGAAAATCCATTTCATAACTTCACAGGCTCAACTCATACATACATTTGTAGTGGAGATGTATTTCTGAGGAAGTATGTTTCCCTAAAAGTTCATAGGACAAAAACCAAATCTGAAGGCAGCTAGCCACACCGTGTGGGGTCTGCAGAAAATGTTGAGTTGGCCCTGGGGAGCACCAGGCAGAGGAGCAGAGAAGAGCTCTGTCTGTCAAGAAAATCAGCCACATGGTTATAAAGCTGAGGTCTTTTGCAAGGAATCAAAGATGCTCATTTGCATTTCATTTAAATGCATCAACTGCCTCTTGTGTTTCTGGCCATAAAGATAGACCAAAAGTTCTAATAAATATATATCATCTGTGGCACATGGGAGGGCAACTACTCCTTTTCCACCATGATGGTCCCTGTCATCAGAGGCTGGTGGGACAGCCAGAGAGCCTCATAGAAAGACATGCTTCCACACACACTTGGCAAATTTAGGTGTCACTTGCTGTAGGGCTATTTGTTCATTTATATTGATCTTTAGGTTAAGGCAACTGCCTTACCTGCTCTTGGGGATTGCTAAAAAGGAGAGATTATCCAGGACTCACAAAACAACCCAATTCCTTTCTTTTTCTTTTCCCAGTTTCCTTCTTTTACCATCATGTTTTGCTCCCTGCTTTTTAAATAATAATTTGTATTCATTTAATAAATGTACCTACATCATAAAGTTGCCATGAGGATTAAGCAGGTTGATACACATATGTCACTTAGAATAGCTACTGGCACACAGTAAATGCTCAAATGTTGGATAGTCTTGCAAAATCTTGGTTGTTTCCTACAGCTGCTACAATAATCACAAACTAGGTGCTTCAAAATAACAGAAACATATTGTCACACTGTTCTGGATACTAGCAGTCAGAAATCCAGGTGTTGGCAGGGCCAAACTCTCTTTTGAGCACTAGGGGAAAACTATTTTCCTCTCCCTAACTTCTTATGGTTTGCAGCAGTCTTTAGCATTTCTTGACCTGCAGGTGCACCACTCCAATTTTCTTGTCATGATAGAAAATTCACTTTGTCTATCTCTGAAAGGCTGTCTTTTTATATGGATATCATTTGTATTAGAATAGGGGCTCATACTCCTACAACATGATCTCAATTTGACTTTAATTATATCTACAATGACCCTATTTTCAAACAAGCTCACAGTCTAAGGTAGTGGGAGTTGGAACCTCAACAAAAGATTTTTTGGGTAACACAGCTATATCTATAGTAATATCCACATCCAAACAAATTGCCCAGAAGCTGAACTTGTCTTCCCATTCAGAGTGTGATCCTGGTCAGCAACTCCTATTAGAGGATGGCACGTCCTTCATTTCATTGTCTGTGTCAGAAACCAAAGCTTCCTTCCTTTATCCCTCCCTTGGAAGCCCTCATTTCCTTATCAAACTTCAACTCCTATGGGAGATTCCTCATTCATATCTCTTCTTTAGTTCTCCAGCTGGCATGTCCACCCAGGTTTCCTGACCACCTAAGGCTGCCATTCTCAGCTAGTCTCTAGGATGTCATCAGTGATCACGCTAAAGATCCAGTGAGGTCAAATGTAATATCTGCTTAAAAATGCTTACTAGCTGGCAATTGCCCTCCAGATCAAGTTCAAATGCATATCCTTTATATTCTCTCTCTCTCCCACTCTCTCATGTCCCTCTGAATTCCCAGTCATGCTTTTCTAGGTGGAGTTCCTCTATCATGTGCTAACTTATCTTGCTTCCTTGCTTCCTGACTTTTCCATAATTCTCCACTTTTGCTGCTCCACATTTTTGCTTGTTCCTTTTTTTTTTTTTTTTTGGCCAATATGTTACACCCTCAGAAATAAGCTTAGATATCAAGTCTCCACTATAATGCCCCTTAATCCCTATCCAGGCTGAATTACATGTTGCTTCTATGGGCTCCACAGTACCTGTACCTCATTGCTTTTCTCTAATACACTACATTATATACTCTATTGTGTTTTTCCATTTATTTGTCTGCTTCCTACTAAACTGTAAATTTCCAGAGGATAGATCTAAGTAGTGTACATCATTGTATCATTACACCCCAAGATTAGCATATTTATTCATGTATGCAACAAATACTCAAAACCCATCCAGTGCTAATGACTGCATTATACTTTAGAAATATGAACAAGGAGCAATAAAGTCATTTTCCATGCACTGCACAACTTTATATCCTGTGAGTGAAATATTAAATTAAGTAAACTGCAGCCTTTCAGTCCAACAAGTGCCAAAAGAGCAGTGATATAAGTTGTTATTTTCTTAGAGAATCAAACATGAATACCTGAAGGATTGCTGAAAGACTAAGTTGTGCAGGTAAATGAGATCAGGTACCAAGAAGTGCTGTGAAGGGTAAAGCAAGTAGCAGAAGGGGAAATGGCTTTAAAGTCACTTAAATTTAAAATGGTTTAATGTTTTTTGTGTGGTTTTTTTTTTTTTATTTTTTATTTTTGACAGGCAGAGTGGACAGTGAGAGAGAGAGAGAGACAGAGAGAAAGGTCTTCCTTTGCCGTTGGTTCACCCTCCAATGGCCGCCGCGGTAGCGCGCTGCGGCCGGCGCACCGCGCTGTTCCGATGGCAGGAGCCAGGTGCTTCTCCTAATGTCCCATGGGGTGCAGGGCCAAAGGACTTTGGCCATCCTCCACTGCACTCCCGGGCCACAGCAGAGAGCTGGCCTGGAAGAGGGGCAACCGGGACAGAATCCGGCGCCCCGACCAGGACTAGAACCCGGTGTGCCAGCGCCGCAAGGGGGGGATTAGCCTATTGAGCCGTGGCGCCGGCCTGGTTTAATGTTTTTAATGTTAAAATATTTTAATGTTAAGAAAAGTAAGAAACTATAAAAAGTATTTGATATAAAATGACTCATAAATCTATATTTTAGAAATGCTATTGGGTCAATTATATAGAAAACTGATAAAACTGATTGAACGGAGACAAAATTGTGTATGAGATGCCAGTTACCATCCAGGTGAGACAAAATGGAGGCCTAGCCTAGGGCAGTGATAATACAACAGGAAGCAGAGGTGAACAATTAGGCAGTAGATGAATAGAATTCCGTCACTGTGATAGAATTCCGTCATTGCCATAGATGCATCATTAAGGAAAGCTAATAGATTTTTGGACTGGAGGCATTTTGGCAACATTTGCAGAAATAAAGAACTTTCTACAAAGCATGGATTTGAGATGTGGAAGCAAATGATGGCACAATTCTAACTGTGGAGAAGGTGGTTGCACAATGTCCAGGAGCACATGGGCTGGGAGCAGGTGGAATATGGGCCTATTGCCTGAGGGAATGCTGAAGATATTGATACGCCTTTCCTCCCACTCTACTGCATGGGTTCTGATCACCAGCCATATATTAAAATCATCTAGATATCATCAAAGACAAGACACTATGCTTGATCCTCATTTCTAAAAATTCAGATTTAATTGGTCCCAAGCATTAATATTTTATAAAAGCTGGGGCCAGCGCCATGGCACATTGGGTTACTCCTCCGCCTGCAGTGCCGGCATCCCATATGGGCGCCGGTTCTAGTCCCAGTTGCTCCTTTTCCAGTCCAGCTCTCTGCTGTGGCCTGGGAGTTCAGTGGAGGATGGCCCAAGTGCTTGGGCCCTGCACCTGCATGGGAGACCAGGAGGAAGCACTTGGCTCCTGGCTTCAGATTGGAACAGCTCTGGCAGTTGTGGCCATTTGGGGAGTGAACCAACGGAAGGAATTTCTTTCTCTCTGTCTCTCTCCCTCTCACTGTCTATAACTCTGTTAAATAAATAAATAAAATCTTTTAAAAAATTTTATAAAAGCTCCCAGGAAATTAAAAAAAAACAAAAACAAAAACAAAAAACTACTGCTCTACCATAAAAAAGAATCCAGTATCCTTAGCATACAAAAAAGTGTCTTGGAAAATGTAACATAGTGCTTGTGTAATGGTTAATTTCATGTGTCAACTTGAGTAGGCTAAGGGATGCCCAGATAGTTGATAAAGCATTATTTCTGGGTGTGTCCTTAAGGCTGTTTCCAGAAGAGATTAGCATTTGAGTCAGCAGAATCAGCAGTTCCATCCAGGGCCTGCACAGAGCGATCAGGCAGAGAAGGGTAAGTCTGCCTGCTGCACTTGAACAGAACATCTTCTTCCGCCCTGAGACCTTGGCAGGCCTATCCTCAGGCTTGCTGACTCACAGCAGGACTTAGCATCAGTCCCACTGTTGTTCTAAGCCTTTTCAACTCTGACAGAATCACATCAACTTTCTTGGGCCTCCACGTGGGGATTTGGAATTTCTGGGCCTCTGGGCCTCAGCAACAACATCCATCAGTTCCCATAGTAAATACAAGGGCCAGTTGTCCAGGAGAGCTCTTCTTATTCAGCCTATCACACATCCTGTCCATCCTCTCTGCTGACAGCCCTGGCCTCCTTTTTTCCTGTGATGTCAAGAGTCATTGCACTTCCGCACCGTGTGCTGTGCTCTTTCGTTGCTGAAACGCTCTTCCTGGTCACTGCTGCAGAACTGCTATTCTCCCTTCAAGGTCCAACTCATACATCACCCCCTTTCTCAAACGTTACCCCACCTCCAACTAGATGCAGAATTAATCTCCCACACTTATCACATCATATCATAATTATTTGATTGCATTTTAACTGGATCATTAGAAAGACAGTATTGTGCATTCTTGGAAATGTCAATGAAAGAAGGAAAAATGAAGAGCATAATTACGAGGTTGTTTTCTTTACTTAAAAAAAAGGCAACTTACATTTGCATAGCATTTTCATAGGCATTTTATTTAATCCCATAGCAACTTTGTGGATTAGGCAAAGAATGCACTATTCCTGATATAAATATCAGTGATTTTTAAGTTTTTAAGTGATTTTAAGATTTTAAGTTCTCACCACAAATAAATAAGTATGTGAGGTCATACATGTGTTAATTAGTTTGATTTAGCCTTTCCACAGTATATAGATGTTACAAAACATCATATTATATACAAATACATATAATTTTTATTTGTCAATTAAAAAGATACATAAAAAGTTAAAAAAAGATACATAAAAATTAAAGACAAATACATTAAGAAAACTCTCTACAATATTATTCACCACTCTCACTTACCTCATTACAACACAAAAATTCACCTACTTTCTAATAGATGATATTTTGATACCAATTTATAAAACTTTTTTAGTTGAGAATTATATGTTTAGGCTCTGTGTTGAATTCTTCTGCTGGGACCCATTTGCCTACTCCCAAATTCTTTGAAGAAAAGTTGTCCTCTGTCAACAAAAGCAAGGAGCATCCTTGCCTTTTGGCTTGGCACATGGGGAACTCAAGAGGATCTTCAGAGGGACTGAAGAAAGTGTGGTAGTGTAAAGGTGACTGTGACCATGAGCTGAACCACTCGTCCCCACAGTGCAGCCTCAGCCACAACCCTGTCTGCAATTGTGTTGTTACTAGCTACTAATTATTACCAGTAAAATACACAAGTTACTGTGCTGGGCTCTATATTATCTCTATTGATTCTCCTCAATTCTACACACACCTTTCTAAATAGTTCCTTAAACTTTCCTTAAACAATCTTGGTTTGAATATGTTATTTGCACCTGCTAGAACCCTGACTGATACAACCCCAAATTTATACTGGTTTAAAACAATGAATTTTAAGACAGAACCCATTAAAAATGTGCGATTTTTTTATGCAATACACATATTTGCTCAACTTTACTTTCCAAATGATGATGACTCTTAGTAAAAAGTGCCATTGAGCAGTCACATGATAGTTTTCTTGAAACATTTTTAGATGATTAATTAAGTCCTCTGACATAGTCATTAGGTTTGTATTATTAAACTTAGTCTTGATTTCAGTGGGAATAAACTTTCAAATGTATTATCTTTTCTTATGCTTTACAACATTTAAGATTTTATCTCCTAAACACTGGATTCTTCTTAACAAACGTTACAAGATTAAATAAAGGATGTCAATTCATACTCAGCATTTATTGCCGTTTCATAAAGTTTTCTCTTACCTTACATATACTATTATTCCATTCCCAGGAATATCAATATCATACTGGAAAAATTCTTTCACTTACACATTTTTTCTTTTTCTTTTTCTTTTTTTTTTTTTCTTTGACAGGCAGAGTGGACAGTGAGAGAGAGAGACAGAGACAGAGAAAGGTCTTCCTTTGCTGTTGGTTCACCCTCCAATGGCTGCCGCCGGCAGTGCACTGCGGCCAGCAAACCGCGCCAATCCGATGACAGGAGCCAGGTGCTTCTCTTGGTCTCCCATGGGGTGCAGGGCCCAAGCATTTGGGCCATCCTCCACTGCACTCCCTGGCCACAGCAGAGAGCTGGCCCGGAAGAGGGGCAACCGGGACAGAATCCGGCGCCCCAACCGGGACTAGAACCCAGTGTGCCGGCGCCACAAGGCAGAGGATTAGCCTATTGAGCCGCGGCGCCGGTCACACATAAAATCAGTCATAGTACCTGACTTCCTGGATCATAGGTTATTGTGTAAAAGTTACAGATTGTGCTGAATTTTTGAGGTTTGTCAAAACAATTTCTTGACATAGAAAGTTTGTATGGTTTTGTAAGTGAAGGCTTATCATAAAGACTATCAAGTTATGTGATTTACTTCATAACTAGTTTCTTCAAACTAATTAAATCATTTTGTCAATAAATAAGGAGTTTAAGTATAGCTAACGCCTAGCTGAGTGGCCAAGGGCAGAGGCTTTGGAATCAGAAGTCTGATTTTAAATCCTGGCTCTAACTCTGCAATCATTAACAAGGTAGCAACATCTCAACTCTGTTTTTGCTTCTGTAATATAGAGATACTAATCTCCCTTCCTCCAGGATGTTTGGAGTGGTATATGAGTTAATGCATGAATAAAATCATGGAGATGAAGTGTAAAGTTAACATTAATATTAGTATCATCAAGACTAAAAAAAGATTTCAAATGTAACACTTGTGATAACTGAAAGAAAGCCACACACCAAACAAATATATGCACTGAAAATATCAACTCTAAGTCAATTCACCTTGTTTGAATAACAATAGGGAAAATATTAAATATGTAATCTTTATATATTTATGCACAGTCAATGAATATTGTAAGACAAGCACTTTTAAAATGATTGCGATAATAAAGATTGACAACATAAGCAATGCTTAATTCTGGTCAGATGACACCATCACGGTCACCTTCCCCTGGACAAACTCAGCTTGCTCTCCCTTCCTTCTGTGAAAACTGTGGCTTTGGAAATCCACATGCTGAACAGCTGTACTATTAGATTACTGGGTGGAATGGACCAATTGTTAAGTTGAATTCCTATGAAGAATGTGTTACATTTATTCCCAAATGTGTTACATTTGTTTCCCAGTGTATATTGTAAAAATTATATCATTTCATAGAGTAAGCAAAAGAAGTGAGTACAGAAAGACAGCAATTTCTGTTAAAACACTGAAAATGTCAGAAATCAGAATTGTTTTAAAAATATGTCAGTTGAACATTGAATGCAGATTTTTTGTTTGTTTGTTTTAAGAAGTACTAAGCATAAAAAGCAATAAAAGGAGAATGGAGAAAATATGATGTCTGTTTATATTCGAATGGAAAAATAGATTTAAAAATAATAAAAATCAAGGATTCAGCCTGAAAGTTAATCTACAGGTTCTCACTCTTATTCAACTTGAAAATTGTTTGCCTAATGGATGTGATTTTATAAAGATGACAATGCAAATATCCAATCAAAGACCTGTATTAAAAATCTGAACACGGAACTTGAAGATAGGCAAAAACAAACTTTAATTTACATTTTTAAGTTAAAATACATGTTTAATATTTATATGTTATCTTTTCAAAAATCTCTCTTTAACTCATCTTTTTCAATTAGCCTCTCAAATATCACTGGAACAGCAATTCAGATTTGATTGGAACAGAAAACATCAAACTATCCACTTGGTCCCTATGACCAACCACTTTCTACACCATGGTATCTCCATCACTAAATGTATCCTTGCTTTTCTGGAGCGCACAGCTGGGCAATGCCTTTCATCTTTCTTTGCATTTTGGGATAATCATATCAAATCTTGCCTAGCCTTTTAAGAGCAGGGGTGCCTACTCAGACTCCTTTCCCATTAGGTAAATACAGATGCCAAGGAGACTCCAGGAAACAATGGAATCACATAATGGGAAAAGCTTGAATCAACACATGAAGGAAAGTCACAAGTTAATCTGAAATACATTTGATATTTTATTCATTTATTGAGCAAATATTTATTGAAAACCCACTGTTATGGACTGAACCAAACTTAGTGCCCCAAACTCATGTATATGTTTAAAACCCAAAGTCTTTTATTAACAGTTAATGGATTAAACCTGAAGGATTGGGGTGGAAACTTGACCCAATTTTAGTACCTGAAGGCGGGATCTTTGGGAAGTGTTTGGATTGGATTACGATGTTATGGTGGAGTTCCACAAGTGAATGCTGGTGGCCTTACAGAAAGAGACTACACAGAGTGGGTAAGGGGGCTCCCTCAGTCTCTCAGCTTCCTGGGTCACCATGTGATCATTCTTAAACACACGGTCTGTTATTGCCAGCTTCCACCAGATGCCAGACCAATGGGGCCACCTGATCTTGAATCATGAACCTCCAAACTATAAGCCAAAGCAACCCTTATATTTGCCCCAAGGAGATCTTCTTAGGTATATTAAAGTAATGAAAAACAAACTAATACACCTGCTTTGTACCAGACACTTTGCAAAGTGTTAGGTACATATTAGTAAACAAAATACATCCTTACACAAAGATAACCAGCTGTATAAGCCCCCATAGGACATATTGCCACAAACTCCCATTCCCCTGAAAGTATCCCTGAGCTATTGTGAAGAGCATTGCTTTTCAAAAATCTGACAATAACTAATCATAAACATGTTGCCTGAAAGAACCCACTATACCATGTGAAAATTTGTGAGAACAATATGATATCCAGCATTTAAAAATAATAATAGAAAATTTATTTATTTTATTTACTTGAAAAGGCAGAGATACAGAGAAAAGGGGACAGAGAGAGAGAGAGAGAGAGGTCTTCCATCCACTGGTTCACTCCCCAAATGGCCTCAATGGCTAGGGCTGGGCCATGCTGAAGCCAGGAGCCAGGAGTGTCCTCTAGGTCTTCCACATGGGTGCAGGAGCACAAGGACTTGGGCCATCCTCCACTGCTTCCCAGGCTCATTAGCAGGGAGCTGGATCAGAAGTGGGGCAGCAGGGACTCTACCTGTCATCCATGTGAGATGCCAGCGTTGCAGGAGGGGGCTTTTCTGCAACACCTCAATAATGGCCCTGGTAGCTAGCTTGAGTTTGTATTATGTGCATTAGTATTTTCTGTTCTAGTCTATTCTGATTTTATTCTACTTCATTTTTGAATGATGATATTATGCAGGAAACTGGTTTCTCTACTTATGAATGGATGGAAACTTATCACTTAAAAAGTTTTGCCTAAGAGGTCCCTCTTTCATGGATCTTGGCTGTGGCTTTCCTCTCAAGTCCCCACACTGTTCTCCTTGTTGAAGATACTTTTCCCACTTACGATTTCCTCTGTGTTACATACAGATTTCTACTCCATGTAGTTATCTTAATAATCCTGTTCTGGTGTTGCAAAAAAAAAAAAAAAGAAAAAAGGTTCCCCTTTTCTACTCCTTCTGAACATGGACAAGTATTTTGTAATTTTCTTTAGACCAATAGACACTGGAGTCTCATTTTTTACACATTTTTATTGAAGTATTAAAGATATAGTAAGGAAAGTACAACTATTAGAAATGGTGATCCTACTGAAATATTTAGGACGAAATAATAGTGTGTCTGAAATAATAGTGTGTCTGAGGTTACATCTACATTAATCTTGGGACAGGGAATGTGGCTGGGCTGTACATGAAATAATAGTAGTCAGGGGATGAAAATGTTAATGCCAAATGACAGGTGCAATGATAGGCCATTATGCTGTTCTCCTACTTTTATGTGTATTAGAAGTGGTTCATAATAAATGGTTTTAAAAAGACAGAGAAAGAGAGAGGATAGGGGGGAAAGGGAAGAAAGGAACAAAGAAATGAGCACTCATAAGGCTTGTGTCCAAATTTGACCACAAAACAGCTGAGTGAGATCCCTATAACTTTCATGTGGCGAGATCTAACATTCTTTTTGTCTCTGGAAATATACACATGCCTCATATCTGCAGTTAGGAAGGTCATCAATATGCCTTTCCAAGAATGAGATTTATTATTTAAAGCTGGAAACTATTAATATGCTTTCTTTTAAAAAATGGTTTATCTGTTTATAGTGACTGGGGCCCGTGCTGTGGCATAGTGGGTAAAGCCACCGCCTGCAGTCCCAGGATCCCATATATGGGTGCTGGTTTGAGTCCTAGCTGCTTCGCTTCCAATCCAGCTCTCTGCTATAGCCTGGGAAAGCAGTACAAGATGCCCTGAGTCCTTGGGCCCCTGCACCCACGTGGGAGACCCAGAAGAAGCTTCTGGCTCCTGGCTTCAGATCAGCCCAGCTCTGGCTGTTGTGACCAACTGGGGAGTGAACCAGTGAATGAAAGACCTCTCTCTCTTTCTCTCTCTCTCTCTGCCACTCCTTCTCTCTCTGTAACTCTCTGACTTTCAAGTAAATAAATAAATCTTAAAAAAAAAAAAAAGACCAATGACACAGAGACAAGAAGACAGAGAGAGAGAAAGCCCTTCCAACTTCTGAGTCATTCTCCCAATTTCCCATAATAGCCCAGGTTAAGCTAGGCCACAATCAGGTCCAGGAGCCACATCTGTGTCAGGACCCACGCGTTTGGGGCCATTATCTACTGCCTTTCCAACAGCATTTGAAGGAGGATGAGTTGGAAGCAGAAGAGACAGGACTCCCACCGGCACTCAGATATGGGATATGGGTGTCCCAAGTGCTGCTCCACAGTATCTGCCCCTGTGGTAACATTTCCATTGGGTGATTTTTCAACTGTGAAATCTTGCAGGTCCAGTTTTCATAGACACATTTAAGCGAACATATGTCAAAAAGTTGGAGGAAAAATATAATTAAAGGATAAATTATGGAGCAGGAATTTGAAACTCCTACATAATTTTTTTTCATTTAACACATTTTCCATGAATTTTTGAAGCCTTCTAACATGTAATGGTAACTCCTTATAAATACAAATTATCAGAAAATTTTTCTCAAGAAGCTACTATTTTGTGTCTACTATTTTGTGTCTCCACTAGTTAATCAAACTAGAAAGGAAAGTGTGCTTTTCTACCACTACTATTTTCCCAACAGCTGTCCAGCTGTTTATTTTCATTCTCTGTCTTCAGTACTATTTGGTTTGACTTACTTCAAAAAATAAAAATAAAAAAGAATATTAAATGAATATTGCTACAGGGCATTGAACTTTGAGGTTTGTTTCATAGGAGTGTAAGGTTCATAATGGACTAATAGAGAAATTCATATCAGAAGAAGCTGCTTATATTATATGCAAAAGCTGCACCAGAATTGGGCACCATGTATGAAGAAAGTTAGAATAAATGATTACTGGAAAATGGCGAGCAATGTAATATGATGACAATTACTTGGTAAGTCTTTCACCTGCGGTAAACTAGAAGGTAAAAATAGACCTAGTAAATTTGTCAAATTAGATGCAGAGTCTTTGAGGAAGAATTTTCAAGGCATGAGTTAACTGTTGCCAGCTTTATTTGATAAGGAAATACAAGAAAGAGATAAGCTTAGAAAATAATTGGTTAATTTCCAAGGAGGATTTAAAGAGAGTATAGAGAACCCCAAGATTTCAGAATTGCGAAACAGATTGCTTCTCATCATAGCAACATACAGGCTTTATGACACAGCTTCTGGAAAAAGGCAGAATTAGATATTGGTAGCAAAACAGCCTCAGTGTGAAAATCAAGTCAACTTAATACCCTTTGGAAAGACCTATGGATCAAGATATTAACAACATGTTTTCTAAGTCTAGTAGCTGTTTTCAGCTGGATAGAAGGCATTGTAGAAAGTATAAGGTACGGTTTGACATAAACCTGATTTATTCAAAGTACCATATGTAAGACTACAGAGACAAATATGTCTCCAAAAGAATTAAAGATGTGGTCTTTAGCCCTTGAAATTTACTAAAATCAAATATATAGAAAAATCAATGAGGTTTCTGACAGAACACCAGTATAGACTAGATCAAACGAATTAATTGGCTTGAGAGGTTAAAAAAAAAAAAAAAACTACTCGTGGCCCCTAAATTTCTACAACAACCTGAAAATAGAGTGAATACTTTTCCAGTGGCCAAGAAAACTGTATTTTTCAAAGCCTTCTTCTGAAACAGCTGAGGAGGGAGGCCATGAGAGAAGAGTGCATTCAGAAGCCAAGGAGTACCAGCAGAGGTGACCCCCAAGGAGGAGAGCTGGAACATAATCAAGGACTATCCTGTACCTTGTGGAGGCTTGGCAACATTATGCCAACAAGATTTAATAATTGTGAAGAGCTACTGGCTGCCACATGCCCCCCTTTCTTCTTCTCCTTGAGTTTGCTACACACGAATCTTTATTTCATTACTGTTTTGAGATTCTGTATGTTGGGTTGGGAGTTGAGTGGCAGATCTTGCCATTTCAGTATATAGTACTCTAAATCTAAAAGATATACAACTATAACTAAGTAGATAATAGTATTTATACTGTAAGTTTGACAATGTAATTGTGTGACACTTTCAGAATTCCTAAGGTAGAGCTCATTGTGTTTTGTACAAGGGAGGTAGGGGCATGATCAATTATGAATAATTGTGAAGTAACCATTCACTTTCCACCAGCCTACCTCCATCAAAGGAGTATAATCTCCTTACTGTTCACATTGGACTTAGCCATACAACTTGTTTCAGCCAATAGAATGTTAGCCAACATAACAAACGTTAGCAAAAATTGTGGTTGCATGGTTAGACTTGCTCTGTTGTGCTCCTGTTACCTTTTACCACGAGAGGAATATACTTCAGGCAATTGTTGAGTAAGTGAGAGACTTGTGAAACAGACTCAAACCCAATCCAAAGCTTTGCATCAAAAATAATCAGAAACCAGGCAACCTCAGCTAAACTCAAGCCAACACGCAGAAAAATGAATGAAAAATAACTTCATTTCTTGAATGTTTTTGGGAGTGGTATGTTACACAGAATTATTGTCTCCTATAGCTAATAAAACATTATCTTGGCCCTTAACTTCACTTCTTCACTTGCAGGACATTAACAATTGTGTTAGGACCTTCCTAATTTTTGTTTACCTCCATTCCAAGTAAATAGAGGTGCTTGGTTTAGCTTGGATTTAGGAGGCAAACACATAAGAATTTAAACTTCTACTTGGACATTTTCAAATGGTATCCCTTTCAAAAATGATCTACAGTTTTCAAATTTTGATTTTCTTATCTTTAAAATGATTTCCTTCCCTATAAGATAGGAAAGCTTATAATTAAATAATAAAGTTATTGTGAGGATTAAATAAAATACATGTAAGTATATAAGTTCAGTCAACCAATAATTATTGCATCTCCACTATATACTATATAGCTAATGTAAGGTTTAGTGCAAATGATTACATTATCATTGTAGTTTTCTGACTTGTTAATGATTTGGACATAAACGTATTTCCAAAAAGAGACAAATAAGGGGTGGATGTTTTGGCACAGCAGGTGTAGTCACTACTCAGGATATGTGCACCCCATATTGGAGATGCAGATGGAGTTCCAGGCTCCTGGTTTTAATCTGGCGCAGTCCCTATTGTGGGGAATTTAGGAAGCCAACCTTTCTCTCTTTCTCTCTCTTTCTCTCTTTCTCTCTCTTTCTCTCTCTCTCTCCTTCCCCCCTCCCTCTGTGTATGTCCTGTGTATGTGTGTTCATCACTCTACCTTTCAAGTAGATGAAAATTAATGCACTTTAACAAGTAGGAATGCATATGAAGGTAACTTCAAAAATTCATGCAAATGGCATCAAACTAAGTTACGTAGGTGCATAAATATTTTGAAATCCTTGCATAGTTTTTTCACAGCATGCATTTTCCATGAACTTTTTGAAGACCCCTCATATATCGATCTTCAGCTTTATAATCTAGCAAGGAATTAAGGTTTTAAAACTTGTGCCAAAAAAACAAGTAAACAAACAACACCCCCCTCCAAACAAAACAAAACGCTGGTCAAGCAACTTGCATCAGACTGTAAGACTGTACCAGGATTATATCAGACCTACAGGAGAAACTCAGAGACAGAGTTAGCAGAAGGTATGTGTGCCCCATTTCCCAATCCAATCTATGACAACATATACGATGTAGTACAGTCAGACAACAGACTGCAGTGGAAAATTGTTATTGGGCTTTTAAACCACAGTTTTTCCCACAGGGTGTTCAGAGAGCTATGCTCTGAATGAAGCAATCTAGAGATACGAATCACCATATTTATATTTGTGGTTAGGTCTGGGATCCAAGTCATAAAGCTGAGTCACATTGCTTGTCCTGAGCATTGGGCCTTACTGGGTTCCCAGGAGATTTGCAAGAGGCCTGCTCTTTCTCAGATGACAGCTTCTCTAGGGTCAGTCGTCTGTAAGTTACCTCTGACCTCTGTGTCTCAGACCCTGATCCTAAAGTGTGACTTCCAAGCATCACGCTATTGTCAGCAACTCTCATCATTTCAACCTATAATGCCTGAGGGGCTAGTCAAATTCTAGATGACCGTGCCCAGTGTGGAAAGAAGATAGGAGAAGGGCATTTGTAATATTAGCCTCAGAGACAAATATTGTTTAGACCATACAGTTAGCAAGGCTGGAACCATAGGGTGCAGTCCTGAGGTCTGGGATATGCTAACCAGAACTTAACAACAATGCTCGAAAGTCTAGCCCAGTGTTTTTCTAAAACAAAGATTAATTATACTACGTGCCTTGCTTAGCCTTAGGCATTAGGATCCACTGTCGAGGGTCTCATTGACCGGCACTGGGAAGTATAACTTAATGAAATTTTCCAGGCAGACAGGAGATGCAAGGATGTGGAAAATCATGGTAGCCAGTCTAAAACATAGATGTCAATCTACTTTCTGAAATGCACATTAAATTATTACATAGCATCCCTGGTTGCAACACATGAGAGAGTTTATTGTTAGACAATTTCATGCTTTTTTAATCAATCAAAATACAATAACATGCAGAAAGTCCCAAGCAATAGGTTCTCCTTTATTCCTTCCCTTTTTCTCTCCAATTTTCTTCATTTATTCATTTCTTTCTCAGTTCTTTTACCCCCATTCCTTCCTCCCGCCTGTCTTCCTTCTTTCCTCTTTCCCTTTCATTTCTTAGTCTTGCGTCCCCGTTTGGTAACTTGATCTGGCAGGCAACTGAAGTTTCCTGTTCAGTATCCATTTTATCCTTCTGCTCTCCCTTAAGTATACAACCACTTCTTACAGTAATATACTTAACTAAAAGATGTTTCTCAGGGCCCCTTTTTAACTGGGCGTAACCGTGTGACTTAATTTCTGGCTAAAGAGATACAAGTTTAAAGAGACAGTTAGGGTGTGACATTTTGTCTTTTCTTCTTTCTGCCATCTGGAAAGCAGATGCAAATCCAGGAGCCTGAGCTACCTTGTGAAAAAAAAAAAAAAAGCATAAAAATTGTTGGCCTTATTAAGGATGATAGTTGAACTAAAAAATAGAAGGAACCTGAAGCTGTGCTGATTTTGTAGATCCCTAGTGTAACAGTCTTTATTACTACCAATCCCTACTGTTATACAGGATAATCCAAAACCCCGTGCATTTTTTTTCTAGTTTCATTATCAAATACTAGAGTTTTGGAGCTGAACTGCAGGCCTCTGATTAGTACTTTACTTGCTACTTGCTCTCACTCTTCCCCAATATAATTGGATTTTGGAATGGTGTTTACTTCTGGGTGTCCCATTCGGGTCTCATCAGAATGCTAATGCATTTTTATTGTCCTTCTACTAGCAGCCTAGCCTCGTTAATCTCTTATCTGCTGTTTGAGGCTTTGAGTTCCATATTCTTTTTTTTTTTTTTTTTTTTTGGACAGGTAGAGTGGATAGTGAGAGAGACAGAAAGGTCTTCCTTTTTGCCGTTGGTTCACCCTCCAATGGCTGCTGCGGCCGGCTCATCGTGCTGATCCGAAGCCAGGAGCCAGGTGCTTCTCCTGGTCTCCCATGTGGGTGCAGGGCCCAAGCACTTGGGCCATCCTCCACTGCCTTCCCGGGCCACAGCAGAGAGCTGGCCTGGAAGAGGGGCAACTGGGATAGAATCCGGCGCCCCAACCGGGACTAGAACCCGGTGTGCCGGCGCCGCAAGGCGGAGGATTAGCCTGTTAAACCACGGCACTGGCAGAGTTCCATATTCTATACATGAGATTGAACATCCTCATATCATCTCCAGATTCCCTCAGTGTAAGTTGGATTTAGTAACATCCTGTCTTCCTAGGTCCACTGCACTGAATCTGGCATTTATTCAGATAGTCACTGAAATACAGCAAATACATTCCCAATCTCTATTAAGTGAAGCCCACAGTCTTTGACCTGAAATATAAAATCTTGCCCCAATTAAAACTATCTTTCCAATGTTTACTTTACTAGTTCTTTGCAATCATTACTTTTGTTTTAGTTACTTATCTCTGTGCTGTCCCATGCATTCCACAAAACCTTTCTGATTTTCTAAGTCCTCTTGTCTTTGACTCCAACATATATCTAAATCCTTACACCTGTCACTTCCTCTTTCATTCTGCATCTTTGTCAAGCTATTCTTACCTGAAACATTCTATTGTTTCTTTTACTCTCTTAGTCTGTTCTTTACGTAGCAACCAGAGAGTTCATTTCTAAGTGTAATGATCATGTCACTCAATTATCTTAGCAACATATATAGAATGCTATCTAAAGTTCTTAGAACAACTGAAAGGATCTTCCATGCAACTCTGGCTTCATTTCCTTGAATTTTCCTTTTGTTCACTAAATCCCAGATTATTAATTTCATCATTATTCTTCAAACAAAGCTAAGCTAGTAAACTACTGTCTGTGATCCTGGACGTTTCTTTCTGTTGGAATTCTCTTCCTTCAGGTGTTCACACCTCTACATCAACCAGGTCTTGAACAAAGGGCATTGCCTTGGAAAATCTTGA
The DNA here is from genome assembly GCF_033115175.1 of Lepus europaeus. Taxonomy (NCBI): domain Eukaryota; kingdom Metazoa; phylum Chordata; class Mammalia; order Lagomorpha; family Leporidae; genus Lepus; species Lepus europaeus. Next base: position 98,969,557 of record NC_084827.1, on the reverse strand, counting down.
ATTAGCCATTTTAATTAAAATAGTTCCTTATTGCTATATCTTATCTGACCCCCTCCCCTTTGTTTTTTTCTATACAGTACTCATCCTTATTTGAAGGTAGAGAATTTGTTTGTTATCTATCTGTGCCACACAGCAGGTTAAGTCATCTCTTGTGATGCTGGGAGCCTATATCACAGCACCAGTTTGAGTCCCGGCTGTTCCATTTCTGATCCAGTTCCCTGCAAATTACTTGGAGAAACAGCAGATGTTTCAAGTATTTGGGCCCTGCCGTCCATGTGGGAGATCCAAATGAAGTTCCTGGATCTTTTGGCCTGGCCCAGCTCTATAGGCAATTTAGGAAGTGAAACAGCAGATGGAAGATATTTCTCTCTCTCTCTCTCTCTCTCTCTCTCTCTCTCTCTCTCCCTATCTCTCTTTCTCCCTCTCGCTCCCTCCCTCCCTCAGATTTTCAAATAAATAAATCTTTTTAAAAAATGAGATAGGGCTGGCAGTGTGATGTAATGGCTAAAGCTGCTACCTGCAACGCCAGCATCCCATATAGGCTCTGGTTCATGTCCCTGTTGCTTCACTTCCAATTCAGCTTCTTGCGAATGGAAAAGCAGCAGAAGATGGCTCAAGTGGTTGCGCCCCTGCCGTGCTTGTAGGAAACCCAAATGAAGCTCCTGGTTCCTGGCTTTGGCCTGGTCCAACCCTGCTCATTGAAACCAGGATATTGAAAATCTCTCTCTCTGTGTAGCTGTGACCTTCAAATAAAATAATCATTATTTTTTAAAGTGAGATGATACATTCTCAGTCCCACTAGAATCTAAATAATTAGAGTACTTGACCACATTTTATATGTTTTGCATTCTCAAGGACTTGAAAAATGATATGTTCTAATTGTTCAACAAGTGATCATGGAAACTGATAAGGATGATATTTTAGTTTCTATTTTAGTCAAATAAGGTGTACAGAAATTCTCCAAAATGTAAAACTACACTTAAAATAATCTAATTATAAATATTTCATATTCAAGAGCTTGGATTAAACAGTACTTTTCCATCTGTTTCTCTCATAACTGAACTAGAGCAACTTTTTCTCCCTCTTCTTTTTTTTAGAATATAATTTTTTATCTTGTAAGAATTCCTTTGGAATTTCAATCTTCCTTTTCCCCTTTGTGTTTAACTGTTTCTTATTTCATTTTTGCATCTGTATACACATTTCAGAAAGTTATTTGAATACAGTTACTATTTTCTTTATTCAGATCAGATTACTCTAGTCCTGATTAAAAAAAAAACTAAATTCACATCTTTCTTTAAAAATCTCATATTTCTAACTTTAATGATTTTATGTAGTTTGTTCCTCATTACTTTAGCCATGGGATTACATGGAAAGACTATTGTTGGTTTCAAACAACATTTGATTAAACCACAGACATTGAGAGTTTTTTTAAATAAGAATCATATTCCATTTCAGATACCTCAATATACTTTATTTTACTAGTATTAATTTTTTAGAAAAACTATTTTACATTTTACAGTTGTTCATTTTTTCATACTATTTGCAGATATCAAAAGTCATAAAAATAAGAGAACATAAAGAAAAATTCCCAGAAATTTGCAGATTTCAAGACTACTAATTAAATACTTCTCAGAGGACAGAAGTATTATAAGGTGAGGAGAATATGTGGGTAAGATAATTGAATACAGTTATCTTAATCTTTACAACTTATGGCTTCCAACCTCACTGCCTTTTATTCTTGCAGCTTCCCTGACACCAAAGCATTTACCATTTGTTCAGTCAAAATTTAATAAAAGGAGAAAACTGCTATGTTATTTTCCCAAATGTTTACTGTGTTCATTTCTCATTTGCCAATGTTTTGATTGGCAGCTTTATATGACCCTGGATTTTAATTTTATATGAAATTTGGTGGGAACTATATCTCAGAAATCATAATCAGAAATGACTGCAGCTCCCCTCCAAGTGTTTTCCTAGGAAAGCTTTTGTTTCCCCAAGTAGTATTTGATAGTTCTGAGACACAATGAGGGTCCACATTATCAGACTGCAATTGCTTTTGCTATTTGTAAAATAAAGACTTGCATACCCTTTCAAGCATTATGGTAGTGAAAAGAAGTTGGTGTACATTTTCATGTTTCCTAAAATCTATTGAAAGACCTATTCCTTTAGTGTTTTTCCACTTTTTGAGGATATATTGAGAATATTTGAACTAGACAAGGTTAGATGCATGCAGGCAATGCACATAAAGTGAGTTATTTTTAATATTGATTTGATTATCATCTTCAAGACACCCTGTTCTAGTCTCTAGGCACTGATTCTACTTGTGGTCCTGCACTTGAATTTTTACAAATCTCAGCTCCACCATAGACCTACTGAGTAAAAATATGCATTTTAATAGAAACATCAGATAGTTCATATGCCTTTCAAATTTTGAGATACTCTATTCTCCATAAATCTGTTATGTATTTTAAGACCATTCCCACACTGTTTAAATCCGTTTCATGCCCCACGTAGTTCCCTGTGCCATGAGATCATATATTCTATTTTTCCAATGTAAATGGAAGGAGAGTATCTTTTATTCCTAATTAAAGTAGAAGTTTCAGTCTTTGCAGCTTGCTTCTTTATCTTAATTGAATTTAAAAGTTTTCTAAATTTATTTCATATTTCCTAAACTTAGAAAATAGTGCATGCTAAATGTAATTTAAGATATCCTTGATAAGTTATGGTCATTATTAAGAGCTTCAGCAATAACACTGCTGAAAACAAAAATGTGCTTATAAAAATTAGTGAGCTATTTATGCATTAATAAGTCCCATATGACTTTCCAGGGACTACTATGCTGCTTCAATTCAATTCTTTCTTAATTTAATTAATTTCTTGCTTCTTCTTTCATAACACTATCATTTTCTCATTATGTTTCTGTACTCCCAGCGGGGCTCCTTCTTCTCGTTCCTGGTACTACTTCTACTATAGTACAATCCTGCTACTCAGAAGTCTCTGCCACTTAAGGTCGATTCTGTTTCTTGCTTCTTCGTGTTTATTTTGGTATTTGACTAATATTTTTCCCTTCTTTGTTTTTATTCATTTCTTGATACATATAATCCCATCTGACAATTTTAGACGTTATAGTCCATCTATTTTTACATTCAGGTGTATGTTTACTGTTTTATTTAACAATCTATCTTGTGCTTTTTTCTTTCTTTTCCTTCTTATTTTGCTTTATATTTCAGTTTCCTTTCTATAATTATTATTTTAAAAATATTTAATATTACTTCAATGGTTACTCTAGCTTACAACATAATCCTAATAATTTTACCTCTTTCCTCAAAATGATAGGATTTTAGATCATTTGAATTTCGTTTACTTTTCTCAATTTTATGTTATGCTTGTTCATGAATTTTAATTCTACATGCGATTATCTGTCTCTTAATGATTGGATATATTTTGAGAAATGCATCATTAGGTGTTTCATCACTGTAAACATCACAGTATGTGTACATATAAATTAATACAGTTATTACATAACCAGGCAATATAACCTCATGGGACCAATATTTTATTTGTGGAGCATCAATGAATGAAATATCATTATGTGGCACATGACAGTATTTAAAATATTACTGCCATTGTTTTGTATGTTCAGTGTCTAATCAATATTTACCTATATTTATCCACAAAGGAAGGTACTTTAAAAAGTTCATGGAAAATGGAATTGAAAGCAATGTTTTTTCTGCAAAAAAAATTGAAATCCAATCACAGTTTTCTTACATTTGCATAACAGGATTTTATTTTAAAGACTGAGAGAGAGGGAGAAAGAGAGAGAGATCTCTCACCTACTGACTCACTCCCCAAATGCCTTCAACAGTTGTGTGTGGAGCTGGCCAAGCCAGGAGCTGGGAACTCAGTCTAGCTTTCCCACATGCACGGCATGGACTCAAGTTTAAGCCATTAGCTGCTGCCCTCCAGACTTCTCTTTAGCACAATGCTAAAATCAAGGATGGAAGGGGGCCCAAATCCAGGCACTCCCACAGGGCATGTGGGCATCTGAAATGGAGTCTTCGCCTCATGCCAGTGCCCACTCCCATGATTTTTGATCTACTTAAACACATGAGAATTTGAACAAATATCCATAATTCATTAAATTCCAGAACTTTCTTCTGAAGACTCTCATATTTACCATTTCTACTGCTCTCCATTTCTCTGTGCCATTTTACATCTTTAATGGACACATACTTCTAAGTTGACAATTGTTTTCTTTCCACACTTTATGATGTCATTTCATGGCCTGGTACTTCCATTGGTTGTGTTGATAAGCCAGTCATCCATTTCAGCATTGCTTTACTGAAAGCCTTTCCTTCTCTGGCTGACTTTAACATTTGTTCTTTGTCTTCTGTTTTCAGTCATCTCACTTTATATGTCTAGGTGCGTTTTTCCTTATGTTGGAACAGCTTGGGTTTCTTTAATTGCTTAAGTCTGTGGGTTAAAGCACTTCAACAATTTTAGAAAATCTTTAACACTATTTCTTCCATTATTGAGTCTACCTTGATCATTCTTTCCACTATTTCTGGGGTTCTAATAACACATGTAGAAAACACTTCCCTTTTTTCCTGCATGTCAATAATTTGCTCCTCCATGGATTACTGCATGGCAGATCTGTGCTCTGACCAAAAATAATTAGAAAAAGGACACAATTCAGAGCACACTGACTAGCACGGAGCAGCTGCTGAGGCACTGGAACTACAAGAGCTAATATGAGAAAACAGAACTTCACAGAAGTAAGACAACATTGCCAGCAACTTTTACCTAGTAATTTCAGATTCTTGATATAGGCAAAGGTTGACAATTCAGTTAAAAGTTACCACTATTCACATATTTTGCATGTTACTAAATCAAAGATAAGAGAAGTTACATTTTTATTGGAACATGATCAAAAGAAAGGTCTTAAAAAGGTTAATGAGGGGCCGGCGCCATGGCTCACTTGGTTAATCCTCTGCCTGCCGCACCGGCATCCCATATGGGTGCCGGTTCTAGTCCTGGTTGCTCCTCTTCCAATCCAGCTCTCTGCTGTGGCCTGGGAGGGCAGTGGAGGATGGCCCAAGTGCTTGGGCCCCTGCACATGCAGGGGAGACCAGGAAGAAGCACCTGGCTCCTGGCTTCAGATTGGCGTAGTTCTAGGGTAGTGGCCATTTAGGGGGTGAACCAACAGAAGGAAGACCTTTCTCTCTGTCTCTCTCTCTCTCTCACTGTCTATAACACTACTTGTCAAAAAAAAAAAGGTTAATAAAAAATGCAATTTTTGGAAAATTGATGCGGGATTTAAAATTCAAACACCGGTATAATGTTTTGCAAATAACATTGGGTTTAAACTTAAATAAATCTGCATCTGAAGTCTAACTCCACTATTAGTAAGTGTATACCCTAGGGTACATTCATTAATGGCTTTGAAAATATTTATACATATTTTAAATGGGAATAGTAATAGTACTAAACATTTTAGATTGCAGTGATGGCTAGCGACAACTCAAATACATGTGTTTGGCACTGAGTAGGCATTCTAATTGGTGACTATTCTTAGAGAAGAATGCCTAAATTATAATTGCTAACCTTTATATGATTGATGAATTAGTCCTAGCTGCTTTGAACATAATACAATCCTTCTTGCTGGATCACAGACCTCTGACTGAAATCCTATAGTACTGACTCAGGTGTGATAAAATCTGTTTTCTACAGAACTAAAGGCTCTTATCCTTAGATATAACTGTGATTCTGTAAGAATGCAAATTTTCATACTATCCTTGCCCTCACTTCAACTCTACTTGGCTTCATGTTACCTCATGCTGGAGATTGTAAAACAAAGAATTTTATTGGAAAGAGAGAAATGTAGTTTCAACAGGGTCATGTATACTATACAGTGGCTGTAGTTGTGATGTTTGGAGTACCTATGTGCTTTAGTATTTATTAAACACTTACTATGTGCTAGGTGCTAGTCCAATTATGCTCCATGCATTAATATTTTTAATCCTCAAAACAGTGTTGTGAGGTAATGATAAAACTAAGGTAGATATTTTAAACAATTTTTTCTAACTTTTTGCAAATGGGGAATGGTTGAGCAAAACTAACAATAGTGGTGATCTAGTTCTTAATTGCTATACAAATTCCCTCCCACAATCACTATTTTTATTATTAACATTACCTTAAAATTTGGAATCCTGGCATATGAAAATGATCACTTATTAAGGGCAGGAAAATAAATGTGTTTTTTGAGTTTTGCTCAAACTAAACTTGAGAAATTCATTGTCTTGTTAACACATACTGAATTTAATTAAAATTCCTTGAGGAAATTCATGCTATTCTTTAGAAGATATACTGAAAATACATCTACCCAAATATTTGTAAAAATATCTGTTGGTGAATGTTTATTATAATTTAATATTTGTAAAATGTGCAGAATATCAACACCACATTTTGTGGTCTTCTCTTTCTACTATGACATGTTTGCCTGAATTTCTTCCTCCGGTGGCAAATAAAGACCACAGGTTATTGCTGTTACGACAGCTGCTCCTCAAAACTATGCAGTTCTGATTCACTCATTCACACTACAACACAATATTGGTAGAGAATCTTCCCTTTGAAATTCTGCTATGTCCTTTGTTTATTCAGTTGAAAAACTCAAAGATTACGGAAAGGTTCATAATAATGTAATTATACTTCTAAGAATATGACAAAATAAAGATTTTGTGGAATAGTATCCTAGCCACATAAATAGAAAACACAAAGTTGTCAGTGGGTGCTGTGTATGTGTGTCTTATTTCCAACCCCATTATTTTTCACCTTTCCCTCCAATGGAAGGGTCAACAGAGCACAGGCAAGGCCAACTTGACATTAAGACAAGCTCAGTGTCCAGGATTCCCTAGAATACAAAGATTCAAAACCCTACTGCTACTTATTCTATGCCTTTCCAAACTAATTGTTAGATGTGTTACATGTGAACAGTCAGATCTTTTGAGAAGTGCACAAATGGAATCCATGGGCCATTTCTCTGTATCCCTGAATTATATTTGCAGCATTCCATGTTAACTACACGTGTTCTTTTCACAAATTCTCTCTTCTGTCACTTGCACATTTGGGCAGCAGCCATTACCATAAGCTGGTTTTAGGAAATTCAAATATGTGAAATGTAAAGAATAAAAATATCTGGCCACTTTTTCTGGGCTAAGGTTTTCAGCATGTGAACTTAATCCTGGTGTTCTTTGGGTTCTCCTGCTTCTGCCAGTCACAATTTCTAATTAGCTTTCCCAATGGAGAAAGAAGATGGATTATATTTTAATATCTAGAGACTAAAATTAGTTTATATTTTAGCAAGTTAGCACTTCTTAGCAGTTGATTTACTCTTGAAGCTGCAAAATCTGTGAGCTTGCAATTAATCATACGTTGGTCATTTTCTTTCAAAAATGTTCAGTTTGGCTGTCTGTATCATAATAGAGGAAAACATGTAATTTATGCAGTTTAGAAATTATAGCCTTGTGTTTAACTATGTCATAATATATTTTCTCACCCGCTCATTGTTCTTAACACTATAAAAGAATGTCATTTCACTGGGATTTATTTAAGCAAAACCTTTAAAGTGAGATCTCTGGCAAAACAGTAACCTCTTAGAGTTGTGCTTTATTTTTCTTTAAATGAGTGCTTTTAGAATTTGTTTCGGCCACTCTTGAATTTGTGATAACTTTTGAAAATAATTTTTTAAACTTAGGGGCATATTCTTGGCTTTTTTCTTGCAATAAGAATGCTTCATCTTCTGAAAATTGTCTTTAATATTCTCATGTGCATAACACATGTAAAAGTATTCTGTTAATATGCACAGAATACACAAAGCAACTCCCCAGTGGCAGTGTGATAATTTAAAGACACTATAAATTCAAAGGAGTAGATATCTTTTAATTCACTGAATTTTTTAAAAAAGCAGGCACTAAACAGTACATATTTTAAGCAGTTTCCCCAACTAACCTGTGCCAGAAAATTAACCCAAAAACTGTTTAAATCCTTGAACAGTATATCACAATGCTGCCAGCATACTGATCACTCACTGTGCTCAGAAACAAATCAATTAGTCTGCCAATTGTGTTCATTAGAATTCATTCATATCTCTATAAAAAGTTAATTAAAAGTAAGAGTGAGGAGGAAATCATGTCTAACATTCTTATTAAATCCAAATCACCAAAGTAATTTCAAATCTAAATCAATAATCATTACTAAAACCCTCCCTCCAAAAGGTATAGAACATGTGAAAATCAGATAAAGCAGATATGAACCTAGAACTCTGTGCTCAAATTTTCAGATTAAGGTATTAATTCTGTTATCTTTCACAACTATTCTGGTATTATTACTTTCATTAGTATTTTATTTTCTGCCAAATTCCCTGTGACTCTAAAAAAGGTGTCTCTTTGATGGAATGTCTGTGTTTTCTTAGTGTAAGTGAATGGTGAAACTGGCACTGTACCTCCTTTTGCAAAAATCTCAGCTGAACACCTTGTCTTCGGACAAGTAACAGCACGGAGTTTCCAGCGGAACGTATCCTTCTAGACCAAATGAAATTATCTTGATAGGAGGAGCATAGCATGTTGAAGCCAGCTGCCAAAACAGAAACCAGGCAGCAAGACACAGCTTTCTGATTCTTAAAAGTGACTCTGTTTCTAACATAATATCGAAATGCCTCTGGTAGAGCTGTTAAAAGCAAAAAGTGAATGTGCAATGTTCTGATTATAACATGAAACTCCCCCAGCCTCTCTATTTCTTCCATATTGGGTAAGGTCTCCAACCCTTTTGTTTCCAGAGGTCCAAAAATGAGAGCCTACACAAGGGTGGAAGAATCTTCCTGACAAGCCACGGAAAGCTTTAGACTAATTTCATATTCAGTTCTTGGCACCGAGGTCTGGGTGGAGGTGGGCAGGTCCACCCTGTCTTTCAGTCTCATTAATCATTTGGCTTTCCCTGGCTGCTCGCAGCATCTTCTGGAGGAACCCTTCTCTTTATTCATTCAGACAACCCTTTGGATTAAACAGAGCCAGCTAAATGTCAAAGCAAATCTGAGTCTTGATGCAGATAATCATTTCAATAATATTTCTCCATTTGTGCCCAAACACCAGGGGAATAAAGCTTTTCTGCTGTCAGGTACTGTAAGACTGCAGTTGGTGTAAATGCTTGACACTGAGCCAGATGGCTTAGCCGTGCCTCAAACATATGTTCAACAAGCAGGCTTGCACACATTGGAATTTTATTATTTTGAACTGGTGAGGCTTGCATATTTATTTACTTGACCCCCTTTGGTGTCACTTTGGTATTAAAACAATCAGTTATAAAGCTTCTCCAAGCAATAGGGTAGGGCTGGTTTATAAACTACTTGTCAGTTTCATATCACCACCTGCAGTGAAGTATCCCTCATCTCATGGCCTCCTCTTGATAATTTAAAGAAAAAAGGTGGCAAGGTATATGGGCAGAGGAAAGAAGAAAATGGGAATTGAAGGTGAGAATGCTGGCCTACCCCAAAGATGAAGATGAATGTGCCCTTTTCTAACCAAATCTTTACATGACCTGAGGACAAGTAATTTTCTCATGTATTACCATGTTTATTTCCCTTAGAAAGCCTGGTCTGGGTTGAACAGAAATCAACCATTAAAATACACATTTGCATGAACCATTCAAAATATCAGAAGTAAACTCTTTCTCTCTATTTGTGTGTGTGTGTGTATATTTAGACACATACAAGTATATGCTACATATATATGTATGCTTATATATACCTATATACTGTCTGTATCTATTTCTAAATATGCCCAAATGATTGTATAATATATGTATGTATGTGTATACACATACATAGCACATAACACACACTTATAAACTGTACTGTGTGTATCTATACAAATGTATATTAAATAATATCTATGGAGGAATACATATACATTCATATCCACTGTCACATATAGATACATGTATATTTATATGTATATTAAAAATGAAAACTCAGGACAAGCATTGAGCCTGGTGATGAACATGCCCATGTCCCATATGGTAGTCACTGTCCCATATCAATTTTAGGCTCTGACTCCTATTCCAGCTTCCCACCAGTGCACCCTGGAAATAGCAGTAATGGCTCAAGTAATTGGACGTTTTCCACCCAGTAAGAGAACTGGATTGCATTCTGGATTCCTGGCTTCAGCTCTGATTCAGCCCACGCCATTGCCAACATATGGAAAATGAACCAGTGGATTGCAAGAATTGGAGCTTGGAGCTCTCCCTGTCTCTGTCTCTTTCTCAAAAAATAAAATAAAATAAAATAAAATAAAATAAAATAAAATAAAATCTGAAAGCCCATTCTACTATTTGTCAAGAAATAGTTTTTAATTATTAAAGAGACTTATCACACAACAAATATAGTCCTCAAAATAAAAACTTGAATGTTTTAGTCACTTAAGTGGAAACTATATTTATGGGAAACTCCTGTTATCACTTAACAAGTTCAAAATTAATGTTAAAAATGATCAGATATACTAATAGTTCTAGGTTCATCATCCAAGTTAATGACAATTTATTTTTACTAAACCTAAATGGTTTTCTAAAGAAAATCAATTAATATACCACAGAGACTCAGTATTGTTGGCAGAATAAAACGACATTTAAAAATATCAGAGAACAAGTATCAAAATATAATATGCAAGTTTCTGCCTTTTGAGTCTATCCTGTAAAGGCAAATTTCTAGTTTTAATAGTAGGATGTCTTTGGGATCTTAGATCAAGTCCTACACTTCGTTTTTTTAAAAAAGATTTATTTATGTATTTAAAAGGCAGAGGCACAGAGATGGATCTTCCATCTGCTGATTCACTCCACAAATGGCCACAAAACTGGCCCAACACTTTGATCTACTAGAAGAAAAATTCAGGTTCAGGGAAATTTACTGACTTATCAAAAATCACATAGCAACAAAGCACAAATCAGAGCAGAGACCCAAGGCGGGTTAGCCATATTTTTTCTGTATTATGTGCATATACTCTTCAAGCAAAGTAAACTTTCACTGAACAATTGCTATTACAAGTGACCTACTTGGAGACCTGAAACTACCTGAGATCAAATGCTCTCACAACACTATCAGATACAACCTATTCTCTTTTATTGATTGATTGATTGATTGATTGATAGGCAGAGTGGACAGTGAGAGAGAGAGACAGAGAGAAAGGTCTTCCTTTACCGTTGGTTCACCCCCCAATGGCCGCTGCAGCCAGCGCCCTGTGGCCAGTGCACTGCGCTGATCCGAAGCCAGGAGCCAGGTGCTTCTCCTGGTCTCCCATGGGGTGCAGGGCCCAAGCACCTGGGCCATCCTCCACTACACTCCCGGGCCACAGCAGAGAGCTGGCCTGGAAGAGGGGCAACCTGGACAGAATCCGGCACCCCGACCAGGAATAGAACCCGGTGTGCCGGCGCTGCAAGGTGGAGGATTAGCCTAGTGAGCCGCGCCACCGGCCCAACCTATTCTCTTTTATAATTAGATAGCAGACTTATCTATACAAATAATTGTTAAGCATAACTCTACATTCCAGTTAAAATATAAAAATAAATGAAAAGAAAGTAATTTATGCGTGGTGTTTGATTGTGTGTGTGTATTTCCATGCAATAAACAGTTAGAAACAGCTATACTAGATAATAAAGATATGTAATTAGATAACCTGCTCCTTTAAGAAAAATTCTCATGAATACGCAGCTGAAAAACAGTATTTAATCAGTAACTCAAATATCATGAAAGATGTTACTGATGATTGCCAGGACTTTCCAAAATGGTGTGTTAAATCTTAGCAATTTGCATGCATTGAAATTTTTATTATTTGGGTTATTCTTGTATATATTTTTTGCATTCCTAGAAAATTTAACCCATATGAAAATTATGTCATTGTACTTTGTGTTAATATGGAAATTCAAATAGGTTCTAGATTTAGATTATTGTCTGCCAGATTTCCATTCCCTGAATGCTACATGGATGGAGAGTCATGTAGTATTCTGAACGATCTTCACTGTGGGCCTGTGCCATGCAGCACAGGACGTCTAATATCCTGCCTTCTTTCTGTGAATGCACAAGTTCTCATCAAAAACTTCACCGACCAGCCGTGTCCCACTGTTTTGTTTTACCTCAGAGTGGCACTAGGGTCATATAGTATTAGAAATGGATTTTCTGCAGCCTAGGATCAAGGCAACCATGTATCTTCACCATGAGATTAAATAGCTTCTCCAAAAGATTAATTCTAATATTTAAGTTTAAGATTGTGTCTACAAATAGGTAACAATATTTTCAAAAAAAAATCTAACTTTATATTATTATGAAATTAATTTAAACTGTAATTCATGCTATATTTAGTATTTTTATAAAAAAACTGCTTTTCTTCTATAGATATTGATACTAAATAAATGCTATTTACTCATAATATTCAGTTTACATGAAGTTTTTGTGTCAGTCTGTTGAAACAGTACAACTACTTTTAGAAATGATAGATAACATCCACAATATTACATCTCTGTTGGCCTCTGAGTCACCACAATCACATTCATAATGTCATATTTTGAGCAGCATATGATCCATTCTTTTAGGGACTTTTAGCTCTATTTATTTACCTCTGTGTCAGATATGTGCCTCATAGTTCATTAGAGTATATCTCATTATATATTTAATCCTGAAACATCACAAACTATTGCATATTTTATTTGTTCATTTTCTTCACTGAGTTGTTAACTTTTTTTAAAGACTTATTTCTTTATTTGAAGGGCAAAGTTACAGAAAGGCAGAGGCAGAGAGAGAGACAGAGAGGTCTTCCATCCAATGGTTCACTCCTCAAATGGCTGCAACAGCTGGAGCTGAGTTGATCTGAAGCCAGGATCCAAGAGCTTTCTCCTGACCTCCCACACAGGTGCAGGACCATCTTCTATTGCTTTTCCAAGCCATAGCAAAGAGCTGTGTTGGAAGTGGAGTAGCTGGGACTCAAACTGGTGTCCATATGGGATGCTGGCACTGCAGGTGGCGGCTTTACCTACTATGCCACATCGCTGCCCCCTCCTTTTGAAGATTAACTTTCAGTTGAAGTATTTACTTACCAAGAAACATGAAGACATCATCTTATCATTTGCATCATTAATACACATTTACTCTCTCAAAGACCTCCACCCATGTACAAGAGACAGAAAGGTACAATACGAGAACAGTAGTCTAGTCCATTCCTAGATCATGAAGATTTGGTACTGAAATGCACAATGTATCTTTTCCCTTTGAAAATTACTTCATGTCACTTGGCCATTCAAGGAATCTAAGACACGGAGGAAAAGTACAAAACAAAGGCAATCACATTATCAAATTATGCCAAAGATTTAGCAAGTCACTTTCTTTTTTTTTTTTTAAGAAAAAAAAAAGGATTTATTTATTTATTTATTCATTCATTTATTTGAAAGAGTTAGAGAGAATGAGGGGCAGAGACACATAGAAAGAGAGAGAGAAACCTTCCATCCGCTGGTTCGCTCCCCAAATGGCTGCAGTCATCAGGATTGTACCACGCCCAAGTGGGGAGCTTAATCCAGGTCTTTCAAGTGGGTGCAGGGGCCCAAGGGCTTGGGTCATCCTCCACCGCTTTTCAGGGGCATTAGCAGGGAGCTTGACTGGAAGTAGAGCAGCCGGGGCTCAAACTGGTACCCATATGGAATGACAGTGCTGCAGGCCACAGTTTTACCTGCTACTCCAGATCACTGGCCCATCCAAACTATTTTCCACAGTGTCTGCACTAATTGACATTCCCACCAACAGTGTATAGGTGCTCACCTTTGTCCACATCCTCACCAGCATTTATTGCTCCCTGTGTTTTGGATTTTAGTCATTCTGATGGGGATGAGGTGATAACTCATTGTAGTTTAATTTGCATTTCCCTGATGTCTAGAGATATTGAGCATTTTTTCATGTATTTGTTGGTCATTTGTATTTCTTCTTTTGCAAACTGTCTAATGAAGTCTTTTGTCAATTTATCAACTGGATTGGTGTTTTGTTGTTGTTGTTGTTGAGTTTTTTAAGTTGCTGATATATTCAGGTTATTAATCCTTTGTCAGATAGGTGGTTTGCAAATATTCTTTCCCACTCCATTGGATGTCTGTTTACTCTATGGATCACTGCCTTTGCTGTGCAAAATCTTCTGAGTTTGATATAGTCCCATTTGCTTAGTTTTGCTTTTGTGGCCTGTGCTTTGGCGGTCTTGTCTGAAAAGTCATTCCCTATACTAGTGTCTTAGAGTGTTTGTCCTACATTTTCTTCCAGCAACTTCATAGTCTCAGGTCTTAAATTGTTGATTTTGTAAATGGTGAGTAGTGTGGATCTAATTTCATTCTTCTACATATAAACATCCAGTTTTGCCAGCGCCATTTTTTTTTCTTTCTTTTTTTTTTTAACTTTTATTTAATGAATATAAATTTCCAGTGTACAGCTTATGGATTACAATGGCTTCCCCCTCCCATAACTTCCCTCCCACCCGCAACCCTCCCCTCTCCCGCTCCCTCTCCCCTTCCATTTGCATCAAGATTCATTTTCAATTCTCTTTATATACAGAAGATCAATTTAGTATAAAGATTTCAACAGTTTGCACCCACATAGAAACACAAAGTGAAACATACTGTTTGAGTACTAGTTATAGCATTAAATCACAATGTACAGCACATTAAGGACAGAGATCCCACATGAGGAGCAAGTGCACAGTGGCTCCTGTTGTTGACCCAACTAATTGACACTCTAGTTTATGGCGCCAGTAACCATCCTAGGCTGTCGTCATGAGTTGCCAAGGCTATGAAAGCCTTCCAAGTTTGCCGACTCTGATCATATTTAGACAAGGTCATAAAAGACAGAGTGAGGATAGTAACCAATGATCCTAAGAGTGGCATTTACCAGGTTTGAACAATTATACAGCATGAAGTGGGGAAGAGGACCATCAGTACACACAGGTTGGGAGTAGAGCCATTGGTGGTAGAGTAGAGGTTATGATTACAAAGGAATGAGGCCCAAGTGCACTAGACAGGGCCTAGGACAAAGGAAAGAATCATTATTAGAGGAGCTAAGAAAGGTGCTGTCTAAGCTACAAGCAAGTCACTTTCTAACCAAAATTAACAACAGAGTCACTGTGATGTTGAATAGGAAGTTTGTGAAAACATGGTTCATTTTCTATAATAGATTACTCTTTTACTAATGTTATTTTGTCAAATATATCCCCCGTTATACCCTAGGAATGAAACATTGTGATTCTTTCAATTAAAATAGCTGGTTTGGGGCCGGTGCCTTGGCACACTAGGTTAATCCTCCACCTGCAGCACCACCTGTGGAGCTGGCATCCCATGTGGGCACCGGATTCTAGTCCCTGCTGCTCCTCTTCCAATCCAGCTCTCTGCTGTGGCCTGAGAAGGCAGTGGAGGATGGCCCAGATGTTTGGGCCCTGCACCCGCATGGGAGACCAGGAAAAAGCTCCTGGCTCCTGGCTTCGGATCTGCGCAGCGTGCCGGCCGTAGCAGCCGTTTAGGGGGTGAACCAACGGAAGGAAGACCTTTCTCTCTGTCTGTAACTCTACCTGTGAAATAAATTAAAAAAAAAATACCTGACTTAACATATGAATAAATGATTTGAGAGGGGAGAAATGGCTAGATTTAGTAGTCTTTATTGCTAGGTCAGCAGTTGTTTAAGAGTTGCATTAATAAGGATGTCTAATTTGTTCTTTGCCTCATAAGTAGTTAGAAAAGGGTGGTGTGACGGGGGAAATGGGAAATGACAGATAAGCATCTAGTCTGTTTGCCCTTAACAGCTACCCCCTACTTCCTACTTACAACCAAGTTTTCAAGATTAATAGCCAAACTTAAAATGCTGAGAGGACAGAGTAGAAAGACCATTGCTACTTGGGCATCCATGTAATTACAAGCCACTGTTATTACGTTGATGCAGCTCCAAGGATGACATTAGAGCAGTTTGTGGGGATAGTATTTTATGCTACTAAATGGCTGGAGAGTATATATAGATGAGATTCCAGAGGACATGGGCCAGGGACAGACGTTTTAGAAGTGTTTTCTCATTTCCGTGTGTGCTATGTACTCAGAGATCTGGTTAAAACGCAGTTCTGGTTCAGCCAGTCTATCTTGTGGCTGAAAATCTGGTTTTGGTTTTCTAACAAGCTTCCAAGTACTGCTGCTACTGCTGATCATTCACTATACTATAATAGTGATGCTTTAGAGAGCCTTGATAACATAAGACCTTTCTTGAAAATTGTGAGACTGATGGGAAAATCTAACTTTATGTAGTACTTGCAAAGAGAAACTCAAGAAGGGGTTGCTGTGAACACAAAGAAACAGAGACCTTGTAGAGTTAACATCATACATCAAGAAGGAAGTGCAGCAAGTGGAAGAACAGTCGTCAGCCCCCTGCCTAGACAGAAAACTAAAAACCACCCAGCAGTTTGATGCAGTGCATATTTGTGTGAATGCAGCAACCCCAAGCAAGATGAAATAGCAGTTAAAGCTGAATGCCTTCATTTGGTACCATATAAACCTGACTAGCTAATATAAACCTACTAGCTAATTTAATAACTTGCATTTACCTACTCATGACTTATATCCAAGATTTTTATGACACACATTTCAAACCAAGATTACTGGTTACTCAGACTACAGAAAATTCACATTATCTAATCAGGCTTTTCCTTATGAAAGGCTGTCACTCAAGTAATACATGCTTTAAAGATGATGGAAATCTTACCCACAGTTAAATACTGCAAAATTTTATCATAGTTTTCACTCCCAAGAAAGGTAATGAGATCCTGGTCATGAAGGTAATGAAAGATCCTGAAATTTGAAGTTTTCTGTTAAAGAATTAGGATATGCTTTTAAAAAATTATTTTATTTATTTGATAAGCAGAGTTACATAGAGAGAGAGATGGAGAGAGGAAGAGATAGAGATCAATCCTGGATTTTCCATCCTCTGCTTCACTTTCCAATATGGCTGCAACTGCCTGTGCTGTGCCAGGCTAAAGCGAGGAGCCAGGAGCTTCTTCTGGGTCTCCCTCATGGGTGACAAATGCCCAAGCACTTGGGCTATCTTCTGCTGCTTTCTCAGGCACATTAGCTGGGAGCTGTATCAAAAATGGAGCTGCTCAGATGCGAACTGGCACCCACATGGGCTGCTGGCATTGTAGGCTGTGACCTAACAGGTTGCACCACCCATTACAAAACAGTGCCAGCACGTAGGATATGCTTGTTTGTTTTTTTTTTTTAAGATTTATTTTATTTATTTGAAAGACAGAGTTACAGAGAGCAGTAGAGACAGAGGTCTTCCATCTGCTGGTTCACTTCTTAGTTGGCCACAACAGCCAGAGCTGCGCCTATCTGAAGCCAGGATCCAGGATCCAGGAGCTTCTTCCAGGTCTCCTACATGATTGTAGGAGCCCAAGGACTTGGGCCATCTTCTACTGCTTTCCCAGGCCATAGCAGGGAGCTGGATTGGAAGAGGAACAGCTGGGACTAGAACCAGCACCCACTTGGGATGCTGGCTCTTCAGGCCAGGGCTTTAACTTGCTGTGCCACAGTACCAGCCCCTAGGATATGCTTTTAAAAGAGTCCATTAGTGATTACTTTTAACTCTAGGTCTGTACCTTATTCAACATTATTATGTACAAATGGTTTCTGAATAAGTTGATAGCATAAACAATGATATACACACAAATATTTTTATGATAAACCAACATGGATTTTACCTCGATCAGTTATTATCATTTTTGTACAGAAGAGCATCTCTGCATTCTTTAATTAATACAACCCTTTAGTTTAAAAAATATTTGGCCGTGATCTGAAAAATCTATAAATGCTTTAGTACTTGGACTGAATTCCAATGTGTGATACATAAAATTATATTACTCAATATTTATAAACAAAAATCTGTAATATGTATTTTTCCCCAGCTAACTTCAATTTTGATTCAATACATTGGCTACAACTTGAGGAACTCTAGCACATACGCATTGACTCTCCTATGTAATACTTAAGTAGAATGAAAACATGTAAAAAACATTTTTTACAAGAGCAAGGAGCTTTGAGATTGGTAAAAACGTCATCCCAAAATGTGTTGGCTATGTTTTCTTAAATTTTCACTGGCTCTAGGCAAAATTGTAAAATTGCTGATGTCCACTGTTAGATCCTTCTCTCAGGTTAGTTTCCTTGTTTCATTATTGGTGTTTGGAACCATTTTTTAATGCTTTCTGAAGTAACCTATCCTTCTCCAGGGCTAACTCCTTTTTATTTATTTATTTATTTGATTTATTTATTTATTTGAAAGGCAGATTTACAGAAAGAGAGTTAGAGACAGAGACACACAGAGAGAAATCTTCCATTGATAGGTTCACTCCTAAAATGGCTGCAAATGCTAGGACTTGGCCAGACTGAAGCCAGGAGCCTGGAACTCCATTGGGGCCTCCCCTATGGATGGCAGGCACTGTGGCCATATTTTGCTGATTTTCCAGGTGCTTTAGCAGGGAGCTGGGTGGGAAGTGCCAACGTGGCAGGGGCCCTAGTTTCTTTTCTTATTTTTTTCTTTTTGATCATATTTCTCTATTTGTTTATTATAGCACCATTAATTCCCCTATATACATACACACACACTTCTATATACAGTGAGAACAACGTATACAGTCTTTACTTTTATTAGCAGCTGCCGTGAATTCCGTTCTAGGGCAATTGTAACCTAAGGGTATAAAGAGTAACAAGCTGTAGACTTTCAAGTTTATGTTTGTTTATATTTGTTTGTTTTTAGTAGACAAGCTGGCTTTACTGACAAGAGCACTGTGATCTTATAAAAGCAAGAACTCATGGCTTTCAATGAAATAATTAAAAATTATCAGCCCACAAAAATATTGCTATCCTGTGTAAATGTTACACAGATAATAAAAGCATATATAAAATGTCTTCAAAAACTCCACGAAAAATGTGTATTGTGGAAATATTATGCATGAATTTCAAACATTTTTGGCAACAAAGTAAGCTTTTTTTTACTTTCCGCAATTTTATAAATTACCCTCCAACCCTCCCTCCCCACCACCACCATCAGATAAACTCCTATATCTCAGCCTGGAGTCAGATCTCAATGGTACTATAAAGACAATACATTTGTGTAGCCAAAATCTTGCACAATACATCCTGGGTTTCTGGTGCCTTAGAGACTATGCTGAAACGTCTTACCCCAAGGTAGCACGTGGGTTAACTGTAGCAAACACACAAAACATTTTACTACAGTCTTTTCAGCCCTTTATTCAGACATTACCAAAGCTTTAGGTTACTTGTAAAGCTTTTATTTTTACTTATTTATTTGAAAGGCAATTTGATGAGGAGAGAAAGATAGAGGAAGGAAGGAAGGGTGGGAGGGAGAAAATCTTCATCCACTGGTTCACTCACATGGGTTCATGAGAGGCCTGCACAAAGCCAAAGCTAAAAAG
This sequence comes from Lepus europaeus, assembly GCF_033115175.1. Taxonomy (NCBI): domain Eukaryota; kingdom Metazoa; phylum Chordata; class Mammalia; order Lagomorpha; family Leporidae; genus Lepus; species Lepus europaeus. The sequence continues at coordinate 98,950,031 of NC_084827.1, read as the reverse complement.
CAGGGAATTCCATCTGGCTCTCCCACATGGTAGCAGAAACCTAAATACTTGAGCCATCATCTGCTGTCTTCCAGGTGTATATTGGCAGGAAGCTCGGTTTCAGAGATAGTACTTAATTTCAAGTACTCTTTATTGGATGTCAGTGTTCCAAGTGGGAGCTTGCCATCAACACTTGCCCCTCAAAGCTTTAGTTTTTAAGATGCTAACTTGGACCACACTGAGTCACTGTCAAGGGAATGACAGGAAATAGGGAATGGGGAAAATGGGTGTGGTCTCTAAGAAAAGTCCTAAGAGAAGGTTGAAATTTATTAGGTATGTGGTCTTTTGTTGTTTCTGATACTTCTTTGCAAGCATTTTCATTTTTCAGTGAATGTAAATGCAATTATTTCACTACTATAGGAAGAAACCATGATTTTTAGGTAAACCACATAGTAGCATAAGGAAATTCATGGTTCCAATTAACATGTTTACCTTTCTGTTACCTAGCTTTACAGGTGATACTTGATTGTGTAGTACATAGCTGTCCATAATAATTTTTGTCATTTTACATAAAAGGTTTATTTTAGTAAGGAATCATTTCTAAAGATATTTAAAAAATTTATCCTATTGGCAAATAATTGGCATTGTTAAATTCCAAATGAGTGGTACACTCTCATAAATAAATTGTGAATGTTGATGTAACAGTTTGCTCATTTTTAGAATACATGTAAATTAAAGTATACTTTTGAAACTCTCTTTCTCAAGAGACGACAGCTTCTTATTAGAATTACAAATAAATGGGCTCTGGTATCATAACGCCTCCCCACATATCACTGCGTGTTCTTTGATTGCTCCCTCTTCCTGTTATAATCAATTAGTCACCTTAGCCCGTCCTACTCAGTGCACCCTAGAATTCAGCCACTGTCCTTTACTTCCACTTCATAGCTGACTTCAGATTCTTTGAGCCACCTCAACCTAGACCACTGCAGTAGTTTCCCAGTGAGTTACCAATAGCTTACTCCCTTCCAATGTTCTTTAGTGCTCATTTCATGCTTCATTCCCACTCAACAATCTTATTGTTGGATAAAACTCATATCTCTTATTGTGGCATTGAGGACTGACAGAATCTAGATCCACAATATCCTTCCAGTTTACATTTGATATGTGTTTTCTTTGTTCCTGCCATGGTCACTATCCCTTAAATATAATATGAGCACTCATTCTTGTACCTTCCCCATTTGGTTCATAGGATGTGAGTAGGTGTACGTGTGCATATTTAGAATTCTCTCCCAGACATCTCTGGTCCTTTGCAGTCATGAAAGATTAATCAATCCCCTACTTCCTCCATAAAGTCTTATTCATCTCCTTTATCTACTGTGCTCTATTTTATAAAGTCCCATTACATTTACATCTGCAAGGCTATTTGTGAATGAGTTATTGTCTGGAATTATCATTCATTGTTTTCTATTGAATTTTTTCATTAGCTAATAAATTTTAAAACTTAAAGACAGGTAGTCTACCTTACTTATCTGCATAGTACCTTACCTTGTTATGCATGCAACAGCTACACAATAAATACCTGTTTTAATAATTTGACAATAATAACAGAGCAAATATCTTTGTGACAACTGTATCAGTTATTCAGTTTACCAAGACATTTTTTTCCATAAAACTGACTATACTGAACATGTATTCTCATATCAAAAATCATATACATTAAAATGAATGGAATTTGGTAATATGCATAGATGCTTACTGAATTATGTACTTTTAAGATACAGATAATTATACATCATTCTAAAATATGCATATAAATTATTTTTAATTATTTATAAATTGGTTGAAAGGAAATATTTATGTAAATAAAATAAGATTAAATTTTAAATATATAGTATTCATATTGTAAATACCAAACTGTAATAAATGAAATTCAAAGACAAATTTAAATAAAACTATATCTGTAGAAGCTAAGTAATAATTAATAATTTAGCATGTTGTTTAACTCAGTATCTTTCACAATATATCAAGATAATATTCTATAAATAAGGACTTTCATATTCTTCATGGAAGATTGCTATCAACAAATAAGAGGATTTATACAAATACTACCTCATTCATAAACATTCACTATTTCCTTGTGGGTTTTTTTTTTTTTTTACTATTTTCAGTCTTTATTATTTTACATGAAGATTTCTGGAGCTCATACAAGTTTATCATAAGAGACTGACTTTGGGCACACTGCATTAAGCAGCCACCTGTGATGCCAACATCCCATCTGAGCACTACTTCATCTCCCAGCTGCTCCACTTCTGATCCAGCTCCCTGTTAATGAGTCTGGGAAGGCAGTGGAGGATGGCCCAAATGTTTGGCCCCTGCACCCATGTGAAAGACCCAGAAGGAGCTCCAGGCTCCTGACTTTCTCTTGGCCCAGAACTGGACTTTGCAGCCATTTGGGGCGTGAGCCATCAGATGGAAGATTCTCTCCCTCTCTCTCTCTCTCTCTCCTTTTCTGTAGCTTTGCCTTCAAAGAAAATAAAATAAATCTTTTAAATTTTACCATAAGAAATTATTTAACTAATTCTATTGTATGATTAATGTATACTATAGATATCATCCACTCAAAAAGTGATCAGTTTGATCCAGTTTTTTATTACTGTCCTCCTATCTAAAAGATATGCGTAATATAGGAAAAGAGCAAATCAAAATTAATGGCTGTAGAAAAGTTATTCCCACAGTAACTTGTTGGGGATTCTCCCTCTTGAACGTAGAGTTAAATACAGAAATATTGATTGCTTCCAATATCTGTGAAGTGCAAGAAAAGAGACATGAAACTCATATAAAATAACTGCAAATGGTTTGAATGAAACTACTGCAGCACCAGATAGCGGAGACACCCTTGGCTAGGAATCAAGGGACCCAACTGCAGTTCCTTGGGTAAGCTTGAGGCAGGACATATCTGTCCAATTGCATCTGAAATATCAGGATAGAGTTACTATGAAATCCTGAGGCAGATAAACATGCTGACTCAATAAACAATTATCAAGAGCTACTTCTGAACTTTTGAAATTCCTCCCCACTTTGAAAGTATGGAAGAGCTGACAGTGAATTTCAAGAGGGCATTTCTTCAGCAAGAAATACTGCCAAGCTGTGGATGGACTGGGCATGTTTCCCTCTATCTTTTCATCTAGAAAAAAAAAATTTAGGGATGGCTATAATGGGAGCACTCAGAGGCCTTACTGGGGTCTTCAGCAACTTGGGGTACAGTAGGAAGGGTTTTGATTTGAGGAATCTCAATGCAAGCCACTGTGGCAAAGGCCTGATGTGACAAGTGAGTGACACAAAAGTGGCAATCAAATGGAAGTCCTGAAATGAAAATTCTCCATCTCTTGACAAGCACAGAATGTGTGAGTGTCTTTCACATGTTTCTCATTTTCCATTCTGCCCTGGTGTACCATGGGAACTTAGGGTGGAGAGGCTCGGGAAAGACCAGGAAGTGCAGAAATGGAGGCTGCAGCTACAACTGGCAGGCCCCGTGTGGGCAGGCTCAGAAGAGCCCACAGCAGCTCCCAGGTACCACGGGCATCTTTAAATAGGAGCAAGCTTCAGTTAATATGAAGGCATCAGCAATAATACCAGTGTACTCTCTGTGCCTTCCTTCATTTTCTCCCTCTCTGCACACTCTCTTTGGAAAAACCAGAAACCGCTATGCAAGCTGAGAGAGGAGCAGCAGAAAATGAAAGAGACTGGCTGTGCCCACTTTTTAAGTGCCAATAGCCTGTCTGAAATCACTCCCAACTGAGGGAATGGAAAAGATAGAACGCTCAATCAAGTTTGGAACTGGGTGTTCTAATACAAATTGAAATTGTTTTGTGAGTTACAGGAAGTGTAGTGCTTATCATGACCTATGAATGACTACAAAAGGCAGAGGTTCCCCCAGAGTTTTGATCCAGTAGCCAGGAGAAAAATTTTCCCTATGGTATGTATTTTGAACAGACAGTGGGAGAGATGAAGTGAATTTTGATTGCACCCTTCCCATTCTGCCAACTCAACACACAAGACATACTATTTGTCTTTCACTGTCCACACGTATAAGAAAAATATAGAGAAGTCGATATCACAACTATAATGGAAGAATCTGGTGAGGACAGCCTTGTGTATCCACAGAACTACACACTACCAGCCAAACTTTCAAAATGACGTAGAACTAAACACCACGAGTAAAAGAACAGTAAGTTGAATCCAGAAGTATGTTAAAAAATATTAAACCATTTTATTAAGCTCTTGTCCTGACTGTTGATGTACAATGTAATACTTTATCCTTTTTAGTATTTTTGTTGTTGTTGTTGTTCTAGTGCTAGTGGTTGAACTCTGTAATTAACACACAATTATTCTTAGGTGTTTACATTTTAACTGAAAAGTGATCCCTGTTGAATGTAAGAGTGGGAAAAAGAGAGGGAGGAGATGTACAATTTGGGACATGCTCAAGCTGACTTGCCCCAAATGGTGGAGTTAGAAATGTGCCAGGGGATTCCAATACAATCCCGTCAAGGTGGCATGTACCAATGCCATCACACTAGTCCAAGTGATCAATTTCAGTTCACAATTGATGACTCTGATAGGTCTAAGAGTCAAAGGGATCACACAAACAAGGCTAGTGTCTGCTAATACTAACTGATAGAATCAAAAAGGGAGAGAAAGATCCAACATGGGAAGTGGGATACACAGCAGACTCATAGAATGGCAGATGTCCTAAACAGCACTCTGGCCTCAGAATCAGCCCTTAAGGCATTCGGATCTGGCTGAAGAGCCCATGATATTATTTTAGGCATGGAAAGCCAAGACACCATGGAAAAGAAAAAAAAGAAGAAGACCTAAATGAAAGATCTCTGCCAGTGAGATCCCAGTGGAAAGAACAGGGCCATCAAAGATGGTGGTACCTTTCTCTGAAGGGAGGAGAGAACTTCCACTTTGACTATGACCCTATCAGAATAAGATCAAAGTCGGCAAACTCTAAAGGCTTCCATAGCCTTGGCAACTCATGACTAGAGCCTAGGGAGATTACTGACGCCATAAACAAGAGTGTGAAATTGTTAAGTCAGCAACAGGAGTCACTGTGTACTTACATCTCATGTGGGATCTGTCCTTAATGCGTTGTCTAATGTGAAGTGATGCTATAACTAGTACTGAAACAGTATTTTTATACTTGGTGTTTCTGTGTGGGTGCAAACTGATGAAATCTTTACTTAGTATATACAGAATTGATCTTCTGTATATAAAGATAATTGGAAATGAAAAAAAAAAAAAAACCCTGGTGTTAAATTGGAAATTGCATAGAGAATTAATTAATTTTTAAAAAAGTATCATGTAGGATCTCTGTCTTTAATGTGCTGTACACTGTCATTTAATGCTATAACTAGTACTGCAACAGTATTTTTTCACTTTATGTTGCTATGTGGGGGCAAACTGTTGAAATCTTTACTTAATATATACTAAACTGATCTTCTGTATATAAAGAGAATTGAAAATGAATCTTGATGTGAATGGAAGGGGAGAGGGAGCGGGAAAGGGGAGGGTTGCGGGTGGGAGGGAAGTTATGGGGGGGGGGCATTGTAATCCATAAGCTGTACTTTGGAAATTTATATTCATTAAATAAAAGTTTTAAAACAAATATTAAACTATGACAAAGCCAGACCAATACAAATAGATATGCTAGTAAACTTATCATATAAACATCTTCAATGTTATAAAATTTTTACAAAAGTAACAAAGATGTCATAATTTAAAACAAGTAGATATTCTACAGTCTAGGTGAAAAGATTTCTTTTTAGAACAATAAAGGCTATTTAATAATGCAAATAACACCATGCCTCTGTTAAGACACAAAAGAATTGCTACAAATCAGGAAGCAATAGCTTTTTCATTCTTAATTCAGTGATTGATACTGCTCTGGAAGTTGTAGGCAACACAATAATAACTATAATTAGCTATTGAGTCAGGCATTTGGCCTGCAGTTCAGACACCCCAGGTTCCAAGTAACCGAGTTCATTTCCCAGGTCTGGTTCCTGACTCCAGCTTGACTCCAGTTTCTTGTAAATGCAAATCCCAGGTGATGACTCAAGTAATTGAGTTCCTGCCAACCAAATGGAAGACCTCAATTGAGTTTCCAGCTTCTGGCTCCAGTTTCAGCCCAGCCTATCACTGGTCATTTTTGTCATTTGGGGCCTGAATCAGTGGACAGATTCTCTCTCTCCCTCTCTCCCTCTGCATCATCATCTGGGTTGTATTTTCATCTGTGTATGAATGTGTGTGTTTGTGTCTCCATTCTTTCTGACTCTCAAGCAAATAAAATGTAAATACAACTAGATACCAAAAGGAAAATATCATTATTTTCAATTATTCCTTTTTCTTTGATGACATACTTGAAAGGTCTTTCCTATTACAACATCATTAAAATAGTCCTTTATATGTCTTTGAATTCTTATATGTGTCTAAAATTTATTTTAGAGGTAGTTAATTATCTAGTTATTTTACAAATATCCACTCACACTTGGCAAGAAAATTCACTGATTTTTTTCTCTTTTCACTAATTCAAAACACTACCCTGTGATATACAAAAGGCTGCATATATATTTTACATTCTCTTCCAAATAATACATTTCTTTTTCATTCAGCACCACCATGTTAGTTATTGTAACTTTGTAATTTGATAAATAAATTTTGTTTCTTTAATTTATTTGATAAATAAATCTTGTTTCTTTCTACTTGACTCAAGAACTTTTAACACTTTGAACTTTCTAAATCGTGCTGAGAGACATTTGCTATACCAATTGTTGTTAAATTCTGCTCAGAATAACAGCCCTGTTTATCTTAGTGAAATTTCCTGAAGATATGTAAATGTCCCATGGATACTTAAGAGAATTTTCCACAAGATACATACTTTATCATCATCATCATCATTCCTATTTTTCATACCCATATCTGTTTTTAATGTTAATTTAAACATTTTAATAGTGTTTATTGATCAGCCCTTGTCCTGACTGTTGATGTACAATGTAATACTTTATCCTTTTTAGTATTTTTTTGTTCTACTTAATACTATTGGTTGAACTCTGTAATTAACACACAATTATTCTTAGGTGTTGAAATTTAACTGAAAGGTGATCCCTGTTAAATATAAGAGTAGGAATAAGAGAGGGAGGAGATGTACAATTTGGGACATGCTCAAGCTGACTTGCCCCAAATGGTGGAGTTAGAAAGGTGCCAGGGGATTCCAATACAATCCCATCAAGATTGCATGTACCAATGCCATCCCACTAGTCCAAGTAATCAATTTCAGTTCACAATTGATGACTCTGATAGGTCTAAGAATCAAAGGGATCACACAAACAATTCTAGTGTCTGCTAATACTGATAGAATAAAAAAGGGAGAGAATAATCCAACATGGGAAGTAGGATACACAGCAGACTCATAGAATGGCAGATGTCCTAAACAGCACTCTGGCCTCAGAACCAGCCCTTAAGGCATTTGGATATGGCTGAAGAGCCCATGAGATTATTTTAGGCATGGAAAGCCAAGACACTCTGGAAAAAAAATAAAATAAAAAAGACCTAAATGAAATATCTCTGCAAGTGAGATCCCAGTAGAAATAACGGGCCATAAAAGAAGCAGGTACCCTTCTCTGAAGGGAGGAGAGAACTTCCATTTTGACTATGACCTTGTCTAAATAAGATCAAAGTCAGCGAACTCAAAAGCCTTCCATAGCCTTGGAAACTAATGACCAGAGCCTAGGGGCCATCTTCTACTGCTTTCCCAGGCCATAGCAGAGAGCTGGATCAGAAGTGGAGCAGCTGGGACTGGAACTGGTGCCCATATGGGATGTCAGCACTGCAGGTGGCATCTTTACCTGCTTCAGCACACCACCAGCCCCTATCATCTTTTTTGTAAAAAAAATTATTGTAAGTAAAATGGATGTTATAAAATAGTTTTAATTTTTTCTCTGTGTCTTGAGCATAAAGGACTATTATTTTCTCTTCTTTCTTTTTTAATTTAAGTTATACAATCATCATGAATTTCATATATACAAATTTAGGAACATAGTGACATTTCCCCCACACCCTCCCTCTCATCAATGCTCCGTCCCTTCTCCTCCCTCTCACATTCTCAATCTTAATTTTTACAAAGTTCTATTTTCATTTTACTTAGTGATTATATAGTTAGCCCTGAACTAAGTAAAAGATTTCAACAAATAGTATCAAGAAAAAAGAAATGAAAAACAAAAACCTCACTGTTCCTGCACAAAAGATACAAGGGTGTAAACAACCATCAAATCTCAAAATTACATTTCAGGTACTTTATTAGTTACCTCAGATCAGGGAATACATATGATATCTGTCTTTTGGGAACTGGCTTGTTTCACTAAGTAAAATGGTTTCTAGTTGCATCCATTTCGTTGAAAAACACAGGATTTTTTTTAGCAGCTGAGCACTACTTCATAATGTATATACCATGATTTCTCTATACAGTCAACAGTTGATGGACATCCGGGTTGTTTCCATATCTTTGTTATTGTGAATTGTGCTTCAATGAACATCAGGGTCCAGATAACTCTTTTATATGCTGATTTCTTCAGGTATGGGTAAATTCCCAGGAGTGGGATGGCTTGATCATATGGTAGGTCTATATTCAGATTTCTGAGGTATCTCCATACTGTCTTCCAGTGTGGCTGCACCAGTTTACATTCCCACCAACAGTGGACCAGGGTAACTTTTTCCCCACATCCTCGCCAGCATTTATGGTTTGTTGATTTCTGTAATGACAGCCATTCTAACTGGAGTGAGCTGAAACCTCACTATTGCTTTGATTTATATTTCCCTGATGGCTAATGATTCTGAGCATTTTTTCAAGTGTCAGTTGACCATTTGAATTTCATCTCTTCAAAAATGCCTGTTCAAGTCCTTTGCCCAATTCTTACATGCATTGTTTGCTTTTTAGTTGTTGAATTTCTTGAGCTCTTTCTAGATTCTTGATGTTAACCTTTTTTTTTAACTTTTATTTAATGAATATAAATTTCCAATGTACAGTTTATGGATTACAATGGCTCCCCCCCCATAACTTCCCTCCCACCCGCAACCCTTCCCTCTCCTGCTCCCTCTCCCCTTCCAATTCATGATGTTAACCTTTTATCAGTTGCATAGCTTGCAAATATTTTTTCCTACTTTGTCAATTGGTTCTTCACTTTGCTGAGTTTTCTTTTTCAGTGAAGTAGCTTCTCAGCTTGATATCACCCAATTTGTCAATTTTGGCTTTGATTGCCTGTGCTTCTGGGGTCTTTCCAAGAAGTCTTTACCTATACCATTGTCTTTGGAGTTTCCCCAATGTTCTCTAGTAATTTGATGACATTAGGTCTTAGATTTAGGTCTTGGATCCATTTTGAGAGGACTTTTGTGTAAGGCGGATGGGTCTAGTTTCAAACTTACCAAATGGAGATCCAGTTTCCCCAGCACCATTTGTTAAAGAGACTGTCCTTGCTCCACGGATAGATCTTAGCTGGTTTGTCAAAGAGAAGCTGGTTGTAGATGCATGGAATGATTTCTGGAGTTTGTGTTCTGTTCCATTGGTCTACAAATTTCTTTTTCTTCCAGTACCAGGCTTTTTTGATTATAACTACCCTGTAGTATGTCTCAAAATCAGGTATAGTGATGTCTCTGGCTTTGTTTTTGTTGTATAAGATTTCTTTAGTTATTTGGGCTCTCCAGTGTTTCCGTATGAATTTTAGCATCATATTTCTAGTTCTATGAAGAATGTCATTGGTATTTTGATTGAGATTGCATTGAATCTGTAAATTGCTTTTGGTAGTATGGACATTTTGATAATATTGATTCTTCCAATTCATGAACATAGGAGATTTTTCCATTTCTTAATGAACTGTTCTATTTCTTTAGTGTTTTATAATTTTCTTCATAGAGATCTTTGACATCCTTGGTTAAATTTACTCCAAGGTATGCAATTCTTTTTGGAACTACTGTGAATGGGACTGATCTTAAAAGTTCCTTCTTAGCCATAATATTGTCTGTGTACACAAAGGCTATTGATTTTTCTGTGTTTATTTTATATCCTGCCACTTTACCAAACTCTTTTATGACTTCCAATAGCATCTCAGTGGAGTTTTTTTAATCCCCCTTATATAGGATCAAGTTACTTGCAAACAGAAACAATTTGATTTCCTTCTTTGTAATTTGTATATCTTTGATTTCTTTTTCTTGCCTAATGGCTCTGGCTAATAGTTCCAGGGTTTCATTAAATAGAAATGGTGAGAGTGGGCATACTTGTCTGGTTCCAGATCTTAGAGGGAATGCTTCCAGTTTCTCCCCCTTCAATAGGATCCTGGCCATGGGTTTGTCATAAATTGCCTCGATTGTGTTGAGGAATGTTCCTTCTATCCCCAATTTGCTTAAGGCTTTCTTCATGAAAGGATGTTGTATTTTATCAAATGCTTTCTGCATCTATTGAGATAACCATATAGCTTTTCTTCTTCAGTTTGTTAATTTGACATATCACATTAATTGATTTGTGAATGTTGAATGGTCCCTGCATACCAGGGATAAATCCCACTTGGTCTGGGTGATGATCTTTCTGATTTGATTATCTTATATTTTGATGAGGACTTTTACATTTATGTTTAGTAGGGATATTAGTCTATATTTCTCTTTCTCTGAGGAATCTTTTTCCTGTTTAGGTGATGCAGGCTTAATAGAAGGATTTTGAGAGGATTCCCTTTCTTTCAATAGTTTTGAGTAGCTTGAGAAGTATTGGAATTGGTTTTTTAAATATCTGTTAGAATTCAGCAGTAAAACCAACCAGTCCTGCACTTTACTTTGTTTGGAGAGTCTTTATTGCTGAATCAATTTCAGTCTTGGTTATTGGTCTGTTTAGCTTTTCTATGTCTTTGTGACTCAATTTTGGTAGATTGTCTATCTAGGAATCTATCCATTCCTTCTAGGTTTCCCAATTTGTTTGCATACAGCTCTTTGTAGTAATTCCTGATGATTCTATTATTTTTCATCTCTGACTTTATTGATTTGAATATTTTCCCTTTTTTTGGCTAGTTTGGTCAATGGTGTATCAATTTTGTTTATTTTTTCAAAAAATCAGATCTTCATATCACTGATTTTTGTATTTTTTGTTTCAATTTTGTTTATTTCTTTTCTAATTTTAACTATTTCATTCCTCAAATTTGGGGTTTGGTTTGTTGCATTTCTAGGTCCTTGAGATGAATTCATAGCTCATTTGTTTGGACTGTTCCAATTTCTTCATGTAGACATTGGTTGCTATAACTTCCCTCATCACACTGCTTTTGCTGCATCCAATAAATTTTGATATGATGTATTGTCACCTTCATTTGTTTCCCAAACTTTTATATTTCTCTTTTGATTTCTTCTATGACCCACTGTTCATTCAGGAACATGTTGTTCAGTTTCCATGGGTTGTTATTTTCCAGCTTCATTCCATTGTGGACAGAGAAGCTGCATAGTATGATTTCAATTTTTTTAATTTGCTGAGACTTGCCTTATGGCCTAGCATATTGTCTATCCTAGAGAAAATTCCTTGCACTGTTTAGAAGAATGTGTGTTCTGCAACTGTAGGGTGAAAAATTTTGTAGATGTCAGTTAGGTTCATTTGGTTCATTGTGTCAATTAAGTCTGTTGTTTCTTTGTTGATATTCTTTCTAGTTGATCTGTCCATTGAAGAAAGTGAGATATTGAAGTCCCCTGTTACTATTGTATAGGAGTATGTCTCCCTTCAGGTCCATTAATATTTCTTTTAAATAATAGGCACTCTGTAATTGGGTGCATATTCATTTATTGTAGTCACATCTTCCTGTTGAATTGTTCCCTTAATCATTACATAGTGCCCTTATTCATCTCTTTTAACAGTTTTTATATTAAAGTCTGTTTTGTCTGATATTAGGATGGCAGCATCTGCCTTTTATTACTTTCCAGTGTGGAATATTTTCTTCATCCTTTTGCTTTCAGTCTGTGTGTGTCTTTGTTGGTGAGGTTTTTTCTTGTCAACAGCAAATAGATAGTTCTTGTTTATTAATTCATTCAACCAGTCTGTATCTTTTAATTGGAAAAGTTGAGGCCATTTATATTCAAGGTGACTATTTAAGTTACGAGTTTGCCCTGCAATTTTTCCATAAATATTCCTGTTTTTTCCTTTGGCTTTCTTTTTACTTTTATTAGTGGCTTTTCTGCCTTCACATTCTTGCATAATGATGGCTATCTTTCTGTGTTTCTGTGTGTAGCACATCCTTAAGCGTCTTTTGTGAGCTTGGGCAAGTGGTGACAAATTCTTTCAATTTCTCTCTGTTGTGGAAGGTATTTATTTCATCTTCATTCATAAATGAGACCTTTGCAGGGTATCATATTCTGGGTTGACAGTTTTTTTTCTCTCAAGATTTGAACTATATTTTGCCATTCCTTTCTAGCCTGTAGAGTTTCTGATGAGAAGTCAACTGTGAGTCTGATTGGAGATCCTCTGAATGTAATCTGGCATTTTTCCCATGTACATTTTAAGAACTTTTTCTTTATGTCTTACTGTAGAGAGTTTGACTACAATATGTTGTGGTGAAGATCTTTTCTGGTCATGTCTCTTAGGACTTCGATGTGCTCCTCTACTTGGACATCCCTTTCTTTCTCCAAATTGTGGAAGTTTTCTGCAATTATTTCACAAAGTAGGCCTTCAAGTAAATTCTCTCTTTCCATACCCTCAGGAACTCCTAAGACTCATATGTTGGGTCATTTATTAGCATCCCATATGTCTCCAACACTGTTTTTAAGTTTTCAATTTCTCCTTGTTTTTTTGGTTGTTTGTTTGACTGTAAGGTTTCCAAAGATCTGTCTTCTAGTTCAGATATTCTTCCTTCTACCTCACCAAGTCTGCTGTCAAGGCTTCCACCACATTATTTATATGATCCATTGAATTCTTCATTTCTAGTATTTCATCTTGATTTCTCCTTAAAAATCTCAATTTCATGGGGAAAATTTTCATTCATATCATGTATGGTTTTCTTCAGTTCGTGGATTTGCTTCTGATTGGTTTTGAGTAATCCTATGATTATTTTTTAATTCCATTTCTGGCTTTTCCCCAATTTCTTCATCTTCACATTCTAATATTGAAATGTTCTTGTGTTCATTTAGGTGGGGAGAGTCATTATGTTTCTGTATTCTTTCCACATTTGTTTTTAGGCATCTGTGCTGTTCATTTTTATTTTTTCCCTCTGATGGTTTTTATCTTTGAGCTATGCCTCTGTGGCTTAGTGGGATATCTGTACTTTCAGTGAATACCCAGATGTGTGTGCTGGGTGTGGTCTAGGAGCTATAGTCAGTGCTCCAGAGTGAGGTAAGAACCCAGGGTAACACCCAAGTTGGGCATGGTATTTCTCAATGCCCAGGTGTTAGCCCCCAGTGTGTTCCATGTCAAAATATGAACCTATCAAATGACCTACACAGTTCTCACTGTGAGCACAATGAGCATGTGGAGCTGCTCCCGGTGATTGCCTAGAGACTCAGCCACTCCCTGCACTTTCTCATGTAACCACTGAGTCCCCAAGATCTCATCACACACACAAGGCTCCCATAGTTGCTGGGTGCAGAGGTTTCTGTTTGCCCCATCAGCCTGCCCAGTCAACAGAGAGGCAAATGTTCCCTGAGACATCTCTGCCTAGACATGTTTATCCTGGGAGGCTGTGCATGCCTCATGGTCCTACATGTTGTTCAGCTACTTCTCAGGGACACTCAATGTCAGTGGGGACTGCAGATTGTTCCCTCCACTGGAATCACTGGATCACGTGGGTACAAAAGTGCCACTGGCCAAATGTTGCTCCGCCACTGCAGTCAGTACTTCTGTGAAGGTGGTGCTCTATCTCAGCCAGTTCCTCTGTGTGTTCATAAAGGCTTGCACAACTGCCACCCAGACCCAAAGTGGTATCTGCCCTTTCTCAGCAGGGCAGCAGGCTCTGTTGTGGGGAAGTTATGGGGTGAGACAAATGTGCTGCTTCTAACTCCATTGTGTCCACGGGCAACAACTAGCCCCCAGAGCTCCAGTCCAGACTCAACACCACACTCTGCTTCTGGTTATATCACCATGAGTTGCTGCAATCCAGTCTCACCTTCATCTCCAAGTTGCTGCCCACTTTGCCTTTCAGCCACTGCAATCCACAAGGGTCCACGGGGTTCTTCCTCCTCTTGTAGGATTTCTAGTATGATTTTTCTATCCAATTCTCCCTTGAAAGTGCACTTCCTACACCTCTTTCTTTCAAAGTTTATTCCTAGTCTAGTGTATCACGTCACTCTCTAATCCGCCATCTTGGAATAAGTACTTTTATTTTCATATTAAGAAGTTTTTCAGTGGTGGGTGCTGTGGCACAGCAGGTTAAAGCCCTGTACTGCAATGCTGGCATCACATATGGGTGCCAGTTCGAGTCCCAACTGCTCCACTTCTGATCCAGTTCCCTGCTAATGTGCCTGGGAAAGCAGTGGAGGATGGCCTAAATGTGGGAGACCCAGAAGAAGCTCCTGGTTCCTGGCTTTGAATCTGCTCAGCTCTGGCCATTGTGGCCATTTGTGGAGTGAACCAGTGGATGGAAGACCCCTCTGTCTCTGTCTCGGTCTCAGTCTCTGTCTCTTTTTCTCTCTCTCTACCTCGCTCTGTAGCTCTATCTTTCAAATAAATAAAATCTTAAAAGTTTTTCAAAGTCTCATGCTGTATATATATATTATTGTAATACTCTTCAGAGTACTTGATTTTTGCTACTTGTTTCCTATTTATCTCTTTCTTCTAGAGACTTCATTGGGATATACTATACTATTTTAGTTGTCTATACTTAGGAAGATTGCCCTACTGGTATACCTTATATCTGTAAAAATATAGAAGAGGGGCCATGACAGAGAATGATAGGAAAAGAAATTCCCTTCATCTTTTTAGAAAACATTTTCAACATAGTACCTTTAGTCTGTTCAGATCATTATTCTGTCTAATATTTGATGGCTTACTTATGGTTTTTGTAAAAACATGAGAGAAACAGAAGTGTCTGCTATTTGTGCTTTTATAAACTTTTGCATCATTTAGATTTTTACTTAACAAAATTCATAAATTATGGCTAACACAAAATTTAAAATCTTTTGAGCATTTACCACATGTAAGACATTATGTTGTATTCACTAAGTTATCAGACATGGCCTTTGTTTATATTATCAATAAGTGAATGAATGCATATTTGATAAAAGGAAGCCAATCATGCTTCTGCTAATTGCAGTGTCATGCCTACCTAAAGCAATTGTTTCTGCATTGAAGAGGCAAAAGTGCATGGCCCCTGTGATCATGGCCATTTCAATACAAGGCTCTCTGCTTGACAGGTCAAAACTGAATCAGGGGCCGGCGCCGTGGCTCAACAGGCTAATCCTCCGCCTTGCGGCGCCGGCACACCGGGTTCTAGTCCTGGTCGGGGCACCGATCCTGTCCCGGTTGCCCCTCTTCCAGGCCAGCTCTCTGCTGTGGCCAGGGAGTGCAGTGGAGGATGGCCCAAGTGTTTGGGCTCTGCACCCCATGGGAGACCAGGATAAGCACCTGGCTCCTGCCATCGGAACAGCGCGGTGCACCGGCCGCAGCGTGCTACCGCGGCGGCCATTAGAGAGTGAACCAATGGCAAAGGAAGACCTTTCTCTCTGTCTCTCTCTCTCTCTCACTGTCCACTCTGCCTGTCAAAAATTAAAAAAAAAAAAAACTGAATCAGGAATTTTAGAATCAATTTCCCACATATGAGATGCGTGCTCCTTTTTTCAAAAAGAAGATTAATTTTCTGTATTATAATTTTTAATTAATAAAGAAGTCTGGGATTTATATGGATATATTTCTATGACCATTTATTAAAGTACACCACATTCAGGCTGGCACAGCTGCTCACTAGGCTAATCCTCCACCTGTGGCACTGGCACCCCGGGTTCTAGTCCAGATTGGGGCGCTGGTTCTGTCCCAGTTGCTCCTCTTCCAGTCCAGCTCTCTGCTGTGGCCCGGGAGGGCAGTGGAGGATGGCCCAAGTGCTTGGGCCCTTGCACCCGCATGGAAGACCAGGAGGAAGCACCTGGCTCCTGGCTTCGGATCAGCGCAGCATGCTGGCCATGGCGACTGTTTGGGGGGTGAACCAATGGAAGGAAGACCTTTCTCTCTGTCTCTCTCTCTCTCTCTCACTGTCTAACTCGCCTGTCAAAAAAAAAAAAAGTACACCACATTCTTCTGTTTCTTTACTAAAATTCCTTTCCATGTACCAGTGTTGCTCCATCAGAAACTCTGATTTAAAGGAGGTAACCCAAGCCTAGGGTTTTCCTTTGAAAAGACCTGTCACTTTGTGTCATTTGTGGGAATTCGTGTCAATTTATGAAGTCATTTCATATTTGCTTTGCATTACATCATTTTGTTCATGTCTCAAGCAACTGAAGATGAACCTGAAAATTTATTGGACAAGACAGATCCCTTCCCAAGTGCAGATAAGCATGAAAGGCAAAGATGAAAAAACACTCAGTGTTTTAGGAGCACCTAAAATATCTAAGTAAACCAGTACAAAACCTTAGTGATTAAATGTAATTTGGTATCATCACCATGGACATTAAAAATAAAATGAACTGGAATTGAATTGTATTTGAATCCTTTATTTCCCTATCTGTTTTTGGTATCTTTGAACTTCAAAAGTCTTTTGAATAGCTGGATTTTCTATGAATGTTTGATGATAGCTCTGCTGGCTTGCATAGAATAGACTCTATGAATTGAGATGCCATTCTAACAGCAGAGAGGTTGGCAATATATCATCAACACTCCTGTCACTTTTTCTGTGGCACAGGGGTGGTTGGAAAGTAGACTTGGTCTATGTGAAATGTTCTCTGTCTCTCATCTGAACAGACTTCTTATTTGATATCATAATTCAATCAATTGGAATGGTATTTGACTTGTTTTCCAAGACTAATTTTTATCTGCAAATAAATATGCATTTACAGTTGAGAGACTCAAAAGCATCCCTCAGTCTTGAAATTCTTCTGGAAGATTTTCTTAACATCTACATTTGTTTTGCTCTAAAGCAGAACCACTGAAAATTTAGCATCCCATACTGAGTTAGGAATATAAGCATTAACGCTCAATATAAGGAGAATACATGGAGAAATAGGTCTTTTATGACATTTCTTTTTATGAGTGAGAAGGGATCTAATAAATTACTTTATTGCATCTCTTCTCACAAGTGAAGATAAATGTCATCAAAGACTTCAGGTCTCATGCATT
This sequence comes from Lepus europaeus, assembly GCF_033115175.1. NCBI lineage: Eukaryota > Metazoa > Chordata > Mammalia > Lagomorpha > Leporidae > Lepus > Lepus europaeus. The sequence goes on along the minus strand of NC_084827.1, from coordinate 98,932,723 downwards.
ACCTTTATTGTACAGTTCTGTCTTCCTATATTTCTATATTTTTAAAAATCATCCAATGGGTATTACTTCATCATCAAATACTTTTTAAGACAAAAAAATAAAATAACATGTTGAGAAGAACATGTCTGATTTCATTTAGGTTGTTGCTCAACTCGTCATGTGTCCTTCCTTAGGTAACTTCCCTGTTACATTTTTCTCTTAATATTTCTCATCTCCAAGGACTGGGCATTCACTTTTTATGTTGAGTGAAGTTTTAGACATGCTGCAGATTTTTTCATAATAATATTTTGTGTCTTTTTAATATTCTTTGTCTGAAGTAATTTTTTAAATTTATTTGACAGGTAGAGTTAGACAGTGAGAGAAAGAGGCATAGAGAAAAGTCTTCCTTCCGTTGGTTCAACCCCCAAATGGCCGGAGCTATGCTGATCTGAAGCCAGGAGCCAGGTGCCTCCTCCTGGTCTCCCATGCGGGTGCAAGGGCTCAAGCACTTGGGCCATCCTCCACTGCCTTCTCAGGCCACAGCAGAGAGCTGGACTGGAAGAGGAGCAACTGGGACTAGAATCCGGCAGCCATATGGGATACCGGCGCTGCAGGAGGAGGATTAATCAAGTGAGCCATGGTGCCAGCCCCTGTCTGAAGTAATATTACTGCTCCCAAAATTTGTACCTTCTTATATAGTACCATTTTTGGATAGTGATTATCAAACAACTAGCTATATACATTAGACACAGAAATGCAATCTGTACTCTTCTGTTATGTTCAAGCCACGCAACTCACTACACTCTCCTCTGGGGTCTACATTTTATTATCATTCTGAATTTTCCCCACTTTATAATCCTGTGACTAAATCCTGGCAGTTTTTTACCTGGACAATGGTTAAAGTCCACTAAAGCAGCAACTTTGCAACACATCATGAAGAAATATATGTACATCAATACACATGAGATACAGTCATAATTAAAACTGAATTTACATTGGTGAAATAAAATTTTCAAAAAAACAGTTCTTCCTCTTAAAGTGTGGAGCGCAATGACATTTCTATTCTATTCTATTCTATTCTATTCCATTCCATTCCATTCCATTCCATTCCATTACTATAGGAAAACTGATTTTAAAACCTCACTAAGGAGTTGCTCCTTGCAAATGAAAAAAACTGAAAAAGAATCACTCATTCTTCAATCATGACCCTTACTAATGGAGCTTTCACACTGCCAGCAAAATGTTTCCGCTCTGCCTATACACACACACACACAATTTCTTCCTTTAAGTCTCTTTATTTTCATCTCCTGGATAAACACTAAACTCATCACTGTACTATGTAGTGCGTGTTCCTGCTATCATCTCCTGGGCATCAGTTTTACTCCCTGAATTCACATGCTCAAGCTATTCCATTTTGTAGCTATCTGTCTTCTGATTGGAAAGCTGCTTTCTTAACACTTCATATTTGCTGTCCTTTCAGACTCTGCTCAGACATCTTTCCCTTTCTATAAAGCTCCTCCTAATCCTTCCTAAACAAAAGTTGTTTCACTTACTTGTTGCCATCACTGTAATCAGAAAAGCTCCTTTTTCTAACACTTAATTGGATAAACTCATAATTCACTCCCAGCAATACCTCCACCTTGCCTGGATAGCCAGTTGAGTTTGGATATATCATACAGGGAGATGGTTGCCTGCTGATTCAACTTCTTCAGGTTTTTTAATTGTTTATGAATTTCTCATTCCCTTTGAATTTTTGTGCTTCTGCTCATTGGACAGATTGGTTTAAGATTCTTCCATAACCAGAGAAGAAGTTACACTTCATCAACAAAATAATAACCACAAGTCTGTGAAAAAGACATCTTAAATCTTACCATTTGGGGAAAGCTGTGAAATGACACTGCCTGAATAAAAGATCCTGCTCTTTTTGTCAGCATTTACTGATTTCAGAGTAATAGACTGTACATGTGTCACTTTAGCACTGAAACAATGAAGTACAGATATTAATCTGAAAAAGTCCTTTTTAAAAGATTTGTTTGAAAGGCAACGTTAGAGGGAGAGACAAGTCATCTGCTGGTTCACTCCCTAAATGGCTGCAACCACCAGTATGGGGCCAGGGCAAAACCAGGAGCTTATTCGGGTCTCCCACTGGATGCAGAGCACAAGCTGCTTTCCCACTTGAATTAGCAGGGAGCTGGATCGGGGTGGAGCACCAAGACTTGAGCCTGCACCCATGTGGGATGCCAGCATCCAGGCTTAACCTATGCCACATCAGCGCCCCCAAAAATCTTACATGAGATGTCTAAGCACCTTTATTAGTGTATCTGGAATGATCTATTTGACAGGTTTATTTAGCCAGCAGTGACCTTTCACTGGCAAATGTTTTTGTATACAGACTGAAACAAAATTCCCTACCAATTAAAAAAAAAAAGTGAACAAAAATGTAACAGAAACAAAGAAAATATGTTAAAATAGAAAATAAATTTCAGGAGGGTAAATTTGTCCTCAAGAATACTTGTGATTACATTAAATATCAGCTATATAAGCATGCCAATAAAAAGTCATAGCTTCTATGCCAAAATCTCTATCAGTTGACCTAATTCACCACAACTGGGTACTCACAGATGTATGGGATCCTCAAACTGTTTGAGAAATAAAAGGCTATAGTTTGCCATCCTGGATAAAATTGCAAGAGCCAATTATATGTTTTGTACTAAATAGCCAGTTGATATGTAAAGATTCCTACATTAAAATAAAAAGCATTGAAACAAACATATTATGCAAAGATTAATAAGTGCAAAGCAGGAATGTCTACATTGGTCTTAAATTGATTCCCTCTTATGAAGTCTATAAAATAAACTTGATGAGAGGGAGCATTACTAGGAATAAAGAGGAATTTTTTTCATGTCACAATGATAAAATAGACTAAATTAAAAAAAAAGTTAAGAATCTTAAATGCATATTACAGAAAAAGAGAGTTTAAAAACATATGAAAAAAACTAAAAATAAGTGCAAGAAAAAATAGACAAAATTATTGTTGAAGTTTTACTACTAATTCATACACTTGGCAGATAGAAAATCACAAACACATAGAATGTCTAAAGTATAGCATTAGTCAATTCAAACTAACAATTACCGAGCATGTCACCTAACTACTGAAGAATACACATTAGTTTCCTGTGCACATTGAATTTTTACTGCAGTACAACTATCCTAGGCTACAAATCACTTTTCATTAATCTTCAACTTATTTAAATACTACAGAGTATATACTAGATATAATTAAAATAAACTGTTCATGAATTGGAAGATTTAATATTATTAAGATGCAAATTTTTCCCCAGATTAATTTGTAGATTAATAATACTCAGATCAAAATTCCAAATGTGTTAATTCTAGGACTTGGCAATTTTTTCTAGTAAGGTATGAACATGTAAAAAATAAACTAGAATGATGGAAACATGTTTTAAAAAGAAAATCAAAGCGATGACACTATTTAATTTCAAGTTGTAATATAAACTACAATAGCCACAACCATGTGTTACTTGTGAAATTAAAATATATAGATCAATGAAGAAGACTGAGAAGTCCAGAATTAAATCCACATGTAGATAGTCAATTGATTTTCAACAGATGTATCAAGATAGTCAAGGGCAAAGGTATTTATTCAGTTGGAACAAAGACATATGTACTTAAAAAGTGAAACATTCCTCTACCTCACATTGTATACAAAAAATAATTTGAAATTTACTTAAATGTAAATGCTCAAAATATAAAGCATACAGAAGAAAACATAAAGTAAAACTTGCTCTCCAGGAAGTAGGCAGATTTCCTAGGACTCCAAAAGTATCAACTATGAAAGAAAATTTTTATTCAGACTCATGATAATTAAAAATCTCTGCGCTTTGGAAGACATCAACTTAACAAAATGAAAACAATCAACAAACCAGCAAAAATTCTTTGTATTACATGATATGACATGAGACTTGAAAACAAGAGTATATATGAACTTCTAAATTCAATTTTAAGGAAGCAAACAACCCTACAGAAATTGGTGAATAACTTAAGGACACTTTTCAGAAAATAGGTCTAAATTGCCAATAAACACATAAAAAATAAAGTTCAGCATCATAGCATCATTATCCACTAGGGAAATACAAATTAAAATCAAATTAAGTAACACTACTTACTGACTGAAATGGTTAAAGCTAGAAAGATTGAGTATTCCAGTGCTGAAACATAATGGAGCAACTGGAATTCCTCTATAGTATTTTTGAGAATGCAAAACAATCACTTTTTAGAAGTTATTTTGGCAGTTTCTTGTAAAGTTAAATTTACATTTATCATGATATATAAGTTTGACTAATAAGTATTTATTCCTCAAGGAAATGAAAACATTTCTACATGAAGTCTAGTAAAAAACAATTGACATCAACTTGATTCATTATAGCTTAAATCTGCAAACAATTCAAATGTGCATGCATGGTTTGTAAGTAAAGAAATTTTGTTACAAGCTGACAGTATACTACTTAGCGATAAAATGGAATAAACTACAGAAACGTACCACACCACAAGGGAATCCCCATAAGAAATCTGAAGCAAAAAAGTACATGTCATGTTGATTCCATTTAAATGAAATAGTACAACGCAAAAATTAACCTGCAAATCCAAAAAAGCAGATCAATGTTTGCTGGAGCTAGGGATCAGTATTGGGTTGGGTAACTATGAAACCTTTAAGTGAAAGAAATATTTTACATGAGATTGTAGCGGTGGTTACATGGATATATATATATATATATATTTGTCATAACATATTTACATTTAAAATGAGTACATGTTATTGTATATAAATCAACATTCAAATTTGCTAATATTCCCAGTAGGCATCCCTGAATATGCAAAAATTGCTCTGTTTTGATGTGCGGAAGAGAAAGGATGGCAATTCTGCACATGATGTTACTGCTAGCATTTTGGCCTAGATAGCAGGTTATGGATAACTGGAAGGCTGAAAGGGGTGCTGTGATTTTTTTATTAAGATTTATTTTATTGATTTTGAAAGGCAATGTTACAGAGTAAGAGACAGAGAAAGAGAGAGAGAGAGAGAGAGAGGGAGGGAGAGAGAGAGAGAGAGAGATCTTCCACCTGCTGATTCAGTCCTCGAATGGCCTCAATGGCAAAAGAGCTGTGCTAGGCCGAAGCCAGGAGCCAAGAGCTCCCTCTGGGTCTCACATGTCGGTACAGGGGCCCATTGACTAGGGTCATCCTCCATTGCTTCCTCAGGCACATTAGCAGGGAACTGGATTGGAAGTGGAGCAGGTAGGACTTGAACCGGCATTCATACGGGATGCTGGTGCCACAGGCAGAGGCTTAACCCACTACACCACAGTGCCAGTCCCTGACCATTTTATTCTTGTCATCGCTCTGGCACCATTCGGGGATGCCAGTGCTGCAGTCAGCGGCTGAACCCGCTGTGCCACAATCCTGGTCCCGGCATTTGAGCAGTGAGTGATGTGCTAAAAGGAAAAGAAATGACAGAAAGGGAGGAATAAAACATAGAAAATATTTTTTAATCTTTTTTTTCTCCTGGAGAGTCAGTCTCTTGGAACTTTCCAGAATATGATTCTCTGGGACATTGGCCAATATCAGGACTATCTGCATAGGGAGCCAGAATGTGATGCTTCTCAAACTATTAACATTCCTTCTCCCTAAATCCTATTTCTGGGCTGACATACACTGTTGTGACACCTCCACATGGTGCAGCAAAACAGACAATAAATTTCGCTTTAACTTAGTAGGCATTAAGTAAGTAAAACAAGCCTTGAGTTTTGTAGAATGCTTCCTTTCTATCAGAATGCACATGCCAAATAGAAGCACATAGTGGAACATATAATCCACTTAAATTTTGGATAGTGTGGCAGAGAAAATGTGCATCAAATGCATTTCATATTCTTTCTCCTGGTGCATAATAGAAACTACATTTCCCAGTGACTTTGCTGTTAGGCAAGACCAAGGACCAACTCTGGAAAATTTAACTGTGGGCAAAGACAGTGAAAGCCCTTTGACAATTCTCTTGGTTTCCTCTCCTCCCTCGTCGTGGTCACTAGTGATGCTTGATCTGGATGAGGGAGGTTCCATTGGCTTGGATATCTGGTAATTCTGCAGTACAGACACTCTCCTCGGTTCTTGCCAGCCTTCCTTGGACATGGAACAAGAGTTAGAAACTATTTTGTTCTGCAAAGTCACTACAATCTGATCTAATTTAACTCATACTAGTACAACCAGTCTATGTTGTATACCAAACAAATGCCTCATCCACTTTAAAAAAAAAAAGTGCTAGAATCACAAAGAAAACATTTCTGAATTAAGGGGGATTATAGGAATTTCTTAATGGCATCCAATTGGCTGATAAGAAATAGCATTTATTCTATCTTCTAAAACTTTTCAATGGATTTTCAGTATCATAAAATATTATTAAAAGCTTAGTAGAATCTAGTCAAATATAAAATGCAAAATCAATATCATTGGAAAACAGGAAGTAAACTAATAGAACTACAATAAGGTCTCTCTCTTTATTTGTATATGTATATTGTGTATAACATATAAGTGTGTGTTATTTATTTATACATATGCATATAAACTTAGATATAGCTCAAAGTATACAGAAAGTTATAGATATATGTGGATATTCTGGAAAATAGAATTAAAATGTTTATTTTGCAGAAAAAATTTGAAATTCATGTGTATGGTGTGTCTTCAACATGTCCATGGAAAGTATCTTATTATAAAAAAGCTGTGCATGGGAGATATTAGAAAAAACTCTTGGTATGAATAAGAATGACTTACTCTAACTTGAATTAAATAGACATAATTTCAACATGGAGGGTAAGTGAGACTCAAAAGAAAAGCTGGATAACAAATACAGCATTAGGCATATCATGGACTTTTTGACCAGAGATATATTATCGGTTATCAGAATTCTGACTACCTTCTATTCATATGTCTCTACTACCAATTAAAGGGTCCAATATAGACCTAGACTGATTCAGACTGTATGCAATGCTCTAGTTGAAGGGGTGAGAAAGATGTCTTTTCACTTCCTTGTATCGTTTCTAAGAATAATAGTGCAACTCAAGACATAGGCTATAGTGCCAATTTGGAAAGGGTGGTATAAACATTTTGCTATGGCTTCAGAAACTTTTTCTTTTCCATTGTTAAGTGGCTGAACTGGTGAGATTTGTGGTTGTACTTTTCCAAGCTGTTGTCTAGATTCTTCTCCTAGGCTGGGAAAACAAAGCAGAGCATGGCAGGGATTCTGACTCTGACTGAAGTCTGCCGAAATTGTGATTGCGAAATAAAGAGAACAGAGTTAGGCTGTGGTTACAATAGGTTTTGCAAAGAGAAATAGAAGCCTGCATCATTCATGGAAGAAAGAGAAACTTTATGCACACGGACTTTCAGTCAAAAGTGTGCAACAAGGCCTGAAGCTGTGGCACAGCCAGTTAAGCTGTTGTCTGTAGCACCAGCATCCCATTTGGGTGCCAGTCCCAGTCCCAGCTGCTCCACTTCCCATCCAGATCCCTGCTGACGTGCCTGAAAAAGCAGTGGAAGATGGCCTACATGCTTGGGTCCTTGCACCCACGTCAGAGACCAAAAGAAACTCCTGGCTCCTGACATTGCCTTGGCCCACCCTTTGTCACTGCTACCATTTGGGGAGTAAACCAGTGGATATAAGATCTCTCTCCTCTCTCTGTTTCTCCCTCTCTTGCTGTAACTGCGACTTTCAAATAAATCTCTTAAAAAAGTGTGAAAGCCATTGTAATCCATAAGCTGTACTTTGGAAATTTATATTCATTAAATAAAAGTTTAAAAAAAAAAGTGTGAAAGAGTAATTGGGCAAGAAAAAACACGGGTTGAAATGTAGATTCTTATAAAAGAAATAATTCTTGATGCCATGAAAAAGAAGACATTTTTTAATGGTACCTGCCAAAGAATATATATGGGCGGTATGAATTTGTTTCCAGCTCAATGAAACCACTTTACATAGTGAAAAGTATTACATTGTTACCATGTGTGATTGAGGATGTCAGCACTACAGATTTGCTGAGTATTAGTTCCTGTTCTTTCAGATCAGTTTCAACAATGAAGATGGAAAGTCCTGCATACAGCAAAAAGCATAAGATCATCACAATCTTCTTAACTGTAGTGTTCTCTTGAGTTCCCGAAGACATTTCCTCTAAGCAATGCCTCCACTCAAGTATCTAGGGAACTTGCAACACCTTCAGTTTCTTATATCTCAACCTGGGATACAGAGTTATTTCTCAATATAAGGTGTCGTGGATTCAGGGTATTTTATTGATATCCAAGACTGATATATGAACCACCTTTGATAATATTCCAGGGATACTCTTGGGCTAAAGTTATGATTATGATTCTTTTCTCTCAATCACTGGAAAGAGCAGTAAGTGCAGGTTTCTGACACACACACAAAAATGTGTACCAGATGCTACCTGCACAGAGTAAGATATTTCTATGCAGGATCTTTGTTCCATACCTCAGAGCAGGAAACAGAAATGCTTTCACATGATTTGTACATTGTGGTTTCCTAAGGAAAATTTCATGTTAGTTCCAAAAAAAACAAAACCCAGAATTTCATTATTTTCTCCTCAACAATATGTATATACATATCTGGTGAAGTCATAGGTGTCTTAAATTTCAGATACCATTGAAAATTTCATGAAAAGTGAGTGCTTGGCATGGGAGTTAAGACACCACTAGAGATACCCACATCTCATATCAAAATGCCTAGGTTCAGTTTCCAGTTGTGTTCCCTATTGCAGCTTCCTGCTAATGTGCACTCCAGAATGTAGTCGGCAATGGCTCAAGTCGTAGGAGCCTTGTTATTCATCTGGGAGATCTGCAGTGAATTTCTGACTCAAGGTTTTGGCCTGCAACAACCCTGGCTGTTGCAAGAAATGGGAGATTCAGTTCATTAAATGGGAGATCTCTCTTTTTCTCACACTCTCTCACTCTCTTTGTCTGCCTTTCAAACAAATAAATAAATAGTAAAAATTAAAATCTCAGAGTTGTGAATTCTTGTTTTGATACTTAAAAGAGCTGAATAAGTTTCAAATTCTTATTTCTCTCAGTTCTGTTAAATAATTTGTGAAAGACATGATGATATAGTCTCCAAATTACCACTTGCAAATGTCAGAAATAAAGCTTTTCAATAAAGCCTAGAAATCAATAATATTCATAGAACAATAGTGGCAGTACCTACAGGGTCTTTTAGACCCCCATACCCTGTTCTGAAGAAGCCACTTTAGAGCAGGCAGCTTTGAGTCTTTTAATAACATGAGATAGAACGTAAGAGTCTGACATGTGGTGAGGTTCTTCCTTCTAGCTTTTGTAGCCCCCTCTTGCTGAAGTGTTAGCTCACCTCCCACAGTCACATCCTCTGTCATCAGGAAGAACAGCTGGTCTCTGGGAGCCTCAATGATCATCCACATTCCCAATGTTCTAGCAGCCTCAGGTTGCCTCGGTTTAAAAGCCCAGCTCCTTTAACTCGCCCTCAGATTTTACATTCTTCAACAATTTCATCATTTTTGATGGTCTCTGGACCTTTTCCAAACCCTGTGTTTTCTGTCAGTTATGCTTTTCTTAAACTGGAACAGGCCTTGATGATCAAACACCATGCAACAATTACTTCATGTTCCCATTGTTCAGTCTGCTCACAGAACGATGAAGAAAAGTCAGACTCTCATAAAACCCTGAGTGGCCACTCTGTCCCCCCGTTGTTCTCACCCTCTGCCCCACATCACATTAATAAAGATAGAAAGTACTTTCCCAATAGGGAAACTATGTAATGGAGCAAGTCTGGTTTCAGACACCCACCACCATCACCTTCAGTTTTTCCTTCCGTATGCCTCCTAATGCTGTCTCTGACCTTGTCAAAATATCTCTGTTGCCAACCTCTTAATGGTTGCAGATTCCTACCCACAATCTAGAACTCTGAGTCATCACACTATGTCCCAGGTTCTGAGAGCTCTTCAGAAATTTCTCTTCCTCCATCACTCTTCCTTCAGAATCCCACCACACATGTTAGGGCTCCTCTTACATTAACTGAAAGAAATCCACTCAAACCAGTGGCAATAGGAGTGATATCTATGTTATTTAATTTTACTTTTCTGTGAACTTTATATAAATGTAATCACAGTGTATGTATTTTTCCGTTAACTTGTTATTTCAAAAACAATAAAAAAGAATATACTCATAAATATCCATGTTGGTGCATGTACCTAAGCATGCTTTATTTTCTCTTCTCTTTAATGTTACTGTTGAACTATCCTGTCAATGAAAAATTAGATTATTTCCAGACTTCTCTGTTACTATAATCAAAACTATTACAAAAATATTTTTACATGTTTCCATGTACATATTTGCAAGGTTTTCTGTAGGGTATTACTAAATTGATGACTATGTACATTTTCAACCTTATTAAATGTTACATAGTTTTCAAAGTAGTTGTAACAACTTATATTTCTAATGTATGTATAATATATATAAAATATTCTAGATATTAACATTTTATTTGATGTATGTTGTGAAAGTCTTCAAATAACTTATCTTTTTATTTTCTCTGTTTCCTGTGGTTAATGGAAACTTTTAATGTGGGTGTTTTTTAATTTCACTTATTGTGATTGTTTTTTAGTCTTACATAAAAAATCATTACCTCGCCTATCAAGATACTAATTTTATTTTCTTTTTAAACTTTTGGCTTCATATTTGAATTCTGATTTTACCTGCAACTGATTTGTGCATGGTGGAAGTTAGGAACCCAGTTTATTTGTTTTTTACACATGGAAAAGCAAGTACCATTTATTATCCCATTTATCTTCAATGCCAGTTTTGTCATATATCAAGATTTTAAATTTCTGTTATGTTGCATTGATAGCTTATATAAGTAATATCAATGCCATACTGTCCTAATTACCTTAGCAAATTTTTCCTCACTGTTATTTTTACTTCAAAATATTCTGATACTTCTTGGGCTTTTGCTCTTCCACATAGAGATTAAATTTAATTTGTCAAAATATATATACACACACACACAAACACAAGCAATAACACATCTCCTCTATAAATCAATTAGTGGATAACTGATATATCTTTGAGATATTGAATCATTCAATCCATGAATGTGGTACGTCTCTCCATTTATTGGCCTATTTTCACATCTTTCACTAAATTTTTATGATGGTTTCCATAATAGCCTTTATATATTTATTATATTTGTTGAATTTACTGTACTATTTTGTAAATATAATAAGCATTTGTTAATCATATTTGTTAATGGTTTCTTGCTGACAAACAAAAATACACTTGAATATTTATCTTTGATATTTGTTTCCACCTTGGACTGCTATGAATAAAACAACTGTGAATATTTTTTATAGAAGTCCTCTGGTGAATGTGTTTTATTTCTCTATCTTACTCCTCAGGTATATAATTGTTGGTCATAGGTACCTTTCCATTTATATAGAACTGCTGAATCACTGTCCAAAGTTGAAGTTTTACATTCCACCATCAATGTAATACATCACATTAACAAACTGAAAAACAAAAATCATTTGATTTTCTCAATAGATGCAGAAAAAGGACAACAACAACAGCTTTTCATGATGAAAACTCTAAGCCAATTGGGTATAGAAGAAATATTCCTCAACACAATCAAGGGAATTTATGACAAACCCATGACCAGCATCCTATTGAATGGGGAAAAGTTGGAAGCACTCCCACTGAGATCTGGAACCAGGCAAGGATGACCAATCTCACCACTGTTATTCAATATAGCCCTGGAAGTTTTAGAGCCATTAGGTAATAAAAAGAAATCAAAAGGATAAAAATTTGGAAAGAGGATCCCAATTGCAGATGACACGATTCGATATATAGGGTATCCAAAAGACTCCACCAGGAGACTATTGGAACTTATAGAAGTGTTTGGTAAAGTAGCAGGATATAAAACCAATAGACAAAATCAAAAGCTTCTGTATACATAGAAAATGCCACTGCTGAGAAAGAACTGCTAAGATCAATCCCATTCACCATAGGTACAAAAATATCAAATATCTAGGAATAAATTTAACCAAGAATGTCAAAGATCCCTATTATGAAAATTACAAAACATTAAAGAAAGTAATAGAAGAAGATAAAAAGAAAATGGAAAAATCTTCCATGTTCATGGATTGGAAGAATCAGTATCATCAAAATGTCCATTCTTCCAAAAGAAATTTACAGATTCAATGTGATACCAATCAAAATATCAAAAACATTCTTCTCAGATCTAGAAAAAATGATGCTGGAATTCTTAAGAAAACACAGAAGACCTTGAATAATTAAAGCAATCTTATACAACAAAAACAAATCCAGAGACATCACAATACCAGATTTCAAGACATACTACAAGGCAGTTAAGATCAAAACAGCCTAGTACTGGTAAAAAACAGATGGATAGACTAATGGAACAGAATCAAAATGCCAGAAATCAATCCAAGCATCTACAACCAACTTATATTCAACCAAGGAGCTAAAACCAATCCATGAAGCAAAAACAGTCTTTTCAACAAATGGTGCTGGGAAAACTGGATTTACACATGCAAAAGTATGAAGCAAGACCCCTATCTTAGAGCTTACACAAAAATTCATTCAAAATGGATTAAAGACCTAAATCAATGACCCGATACCATCAAATTGTTAGAGAACATTGGGAAACCCCTGCAAGACATTGGCACAGGCAGAGTTCTTAGGAAAGATCTCAGAAGCACAGTCACTCAAAGCCAAAATTAACAAGTGGGATTACATCAAATTGAGAATTTTCTGTACTGCAAAAGAAACACTCAGGAAAGTGAAGAGGCAGCTGAAAGAATGGGGTAAGTTAAATGCAAACTAGGCAAGTGATAAAGAATTAGGAACCAGCATATATAAAGAGATCAAGAAACTACACAACAACAAAACAAACAACCCAGTTAAGAAATGAGCAAAGGACTTAAACAAACATTTTTCAAAAGAGGAAATCCAAATGGCCAACAGACACATGAAAAAAATGTTCAGGATCACTAGCCATCAGAGAAATGCAAATCAAACCCACAATGAGATTTCACCTCACTCCAGTAATATGGCTTTCATACAGAAATCAACAAACAAAAACGCTGGTGAGGATGTGGGGAAAAGGGTACCCTACTCTACTGTTGGTAGGAATGTAAACTGGTAAAATCACCATGGAAGACAGTTTGGAGAAACCTCTGAAATCTGAATATAGTCCTACCATACAACCCAGCCTTCCCACTCCTGGGAATTTACCCAAGGGAAATGAAATAAGCAAATAAAAGTTATCTGCACCCCCATGTTTATTGCAACTCAGTTCACAATAGCTAAGATATGGAATCAACCTAAATGCCCGTCAACTGAAGACTGGATAAAGAAATTATGGGATATGTACTCTATGGAATACTATACAGCAGTAAAAAAAGAATAAGACCCAGTCATTTGCAGCAAACCAGATGAATCTGGAAATCATCATACTTAGTGTAATAAGGCAGTTCCTGAGGTACAAATATGATATGTTCCCCCAAGTATGTGATAACTAATAGAGCACCTAAAAACAAATCTGTAGAACTGAAATTGACACTTTGAGAAGTAATGACTTCAACAGTCCTTGTCTTGACTGTCAAGGAACAGTTTTATTTTTTTCTCTTCTTCATACTATTTGTTGAACTGTTTAATTAACATACAGGTAATCATGTGTATAAAATCAATTGAATATAGATTTCAATAAAAAGTAAGATTAGAAATAAGAGAGAGGAGGAAGTTTGTAACTGTAAAGCTGTATAGTTCTGCATATATTCATACGGACTTATTTCTAGGGGTACAGTTAAAAACCTTGCCATGGGACCCCAAATCCCATTAAGATGGATGGTAAAAATGCCTTCTTAAGTGTTAAAGTGACCAAATTAAGTGTTAAAGTGATCATCTAGATATGATTAAGTGTTAAAGGGATCATATAAATAAGATCAAATACCTGATAATAATAATATATAAAATTGAAAAGGAGAGAATGTTCCAACATAGCAAGCAGTCCACACAGCTGGCGCATAGAGTGACATTTGCTTTAAACAGCACTCTGACCTCAGAATCAGCCCTTAAGTCATTCTGGTCTGGCTGAAAATCCCATGAGAGCATTCTAGGCATGGAAATCCAAGACACTGTAGGGAAAAATGTCCTACATGAAGGATCTCTGTGAGAGAGACCCCAGTGGAAAGAATTGGCCATCAAAGATGGATGTACTTTTCTGAAGGGAGGAGATAACTTCCACTTTGCTTGTGGCTTGTCTAAATACTGATGGAGACTGTGGATTCAAAAGGCTTCCATAGCCTTAGCAGCTTATGTAAAGAGCCTCGGGTGATCATTGATATCATACATAAGAGTGTTAATTGTTAAATTAACAACAGGAGTCACTCTGCACTTAACTTCCCATGCAGGACTTCTGTTCTCAATGAGTGGTATTATGAGAATTAACTGTAAAACCAGTTCTCAAACAGTTTTTGTGTGTGTCTGTGTATACAAATTGTTGAAATCTTTACTTAGTATAGACATGGTCTTCTGTGTTAATAAAGTTAATTAATTAATAATGTTAATTGAAAATGAATCTTAATGGAGAATAGGACTGGGAATGGAGAGGGGGGAGGAGTTGGGTGGGAGTAGGGGTGGGAGAGCAGGTATAGTGGGAAGAATTACTATATTCCTAAAGTTGTACTTATGAAATTTGTACTCATTAAATAAAAGATCTCTTTGGGAAAAAATAAAAATAAAATAAAATTATGAAAAGCAGTGTAAGAAAACTATTTAATGCTCTAATTACCAGCTAATTTTTAATCTCTTAAATATTTCAGATTCAATCTACTTTCAACATAATAAAGACTTCAAAGTGTAAATGCTGTATTAGGCTCAAAAATTCTTTATGTCCACATTCCATTGATGTCCTTATAATGTTTATAGGCAATTACTATATTTTTTAAAATACAAAACTTGGGCCAGCGCCATGGCACACTAGGTTGATCCTCTGCCTGTGGCACTGGCATCCCATATGAGTACCGGTTCTAGTACTGGTTGCTCTTCATCCAGTACAGCTCTCTACTGTGGCCTGGGAAAGCAGTGGAAGATGGCCCAAGTGCTTGGGCCCCTGCACCCGCATGTGAGACCAGGAAGAAGCACCTGGCTCCTGGCTTCGGATTCGCGTAGCTTCGGCCATTTCAGCCATTTGTGGAGTGAACCGACAGAAGGAAGACTTTTCTGTCTGTCTCTTCCTCTCACTGTCTGTAACTCTACCTCTCAAATAAATAAATAAAATCTTTAAAAAAATAAAAATATAAAACCTTCTGAAGACATGTTCACAGTTTTCAATATTAGATGACAGAAACTATTTCATTAGCCAAGACAAACCAATGAATTGAGTTCATCAAAGTTTATACAATTGGCCATAACAATGACTGAATATAATTAACAAACTCAACTTCACTGAAGATAAGAACATAAAGCAAAATTTTAAACATAACTAGAAAATCTATACATGTATACATAAAGCTGATATTTATCTTAGGAGATACCACCAGTTTAACCTTAACTCAGGCTTCACAAAGCATTTGTATAGAAAACCATTTGCCAAACAGCAACCTAAGAATCTTTTCTCTGCTGCATAGAGTATAATGTAATAGCAGAATGTTCAAAGAACTTCATAAAGTTCATGTAGTTCAATGTGAATTAATGCTATGACTAGTGTTCAAACAGTAATTTGCACTTTGTGTTCTGTGTGGGGGCAACTGATGAAATCTTTACTTAACATATACTAAAATGATCTTCTATATACAAAGATAATTGAAAATGAATCTTGATGTGAATGGAATGGGAGAGGGAGCAAGAGATGGGAGGGTTGCGGGTGAGAGGGAAGTTTTTTGGGGGAAAAGCCATTGTAATCCATAAACTGTACTTTGGAAATTTATATTTACTAAAAAAAAAGTTTAAAAAAACTTAAAAAAATTTTTTAAATTTAAAAATTAAAAAAAGTTCATGTAAAATAGAGTTAAAAACTAAGTTTACTTTTGTGTAAAAGATTTTGAAATTATACATATGTGAAGTTTTCAAATAGGTCATTAAAATATGTATGGATTTCAAAAAATTACTGTGAAATAAGTATCTTTTAATTTTTAATCTTCCATGAATTTTTTAAACAAATATATATTTTAATTCCATTCTTCCATGAGCTTTTGGACATATACACATATGTATTTTCCTAGTGGCTAATCTAATAGATAATATAGCCAGTTTTGCATCTCACAATGGAGGTTTCTATATTACTCACTTTTAGGCACAAATGTAGCTGATCCTGGTTGCTGCTGAAACCCTGTCTGCAGTGTTAAAAACTGAGGACCCAAATCATGTCTACTACGAAATTTCTAATAGATTCCTATGGAACTGACTTGCTGAGTGACACTGCCTCTGCTCATTACTCAGCTTTCCATTTGGTTATCAAAAATACTTGAACAAATAAAAAGTCAGCTAGTGATTGCAAGTAATTAAACTAGGAACAAGAACATGCCTCTTTAGTACAGGACCTATGTCTCATAAGACAACTCTCCCTCAACAATATTTGCCTTTTCCTTTTGCTTAAAATAAAGATTGAGAAGTAAGAATATTGAATTGCATATCCCCTTTTCATGGTGTCTCCCTACTTTTATTATTTTGAAGTAAAATAATGAATTTTGCCAGTAATAGATGCATTTTAACCTTACAGCATGGCTATAGAATTAGCTCTTTTTACTCTTGTTTTTTTTTAATGAATACCTTGCTTCTCAGAAAGTTAAGCAACTTGACATATTATTGGTCAATGGTAAAAGAGAAACCTTATATGACACTATTACTGTTTCTGCTCGCTTCTTTCCACTTAAGGCTACCTGGAGATCTCATTTTCACCAAATCCAAGCACAAAATCACACACACACACACACACGTGTATATAGCCCATCTCACCTCTTCCTAAGAACCTGTGGCATCCTCATTAAGCAAAGGAATTAATTTACCTCCCTGCATGGAAAGGGCCAGTTTAGGGAAATGTGCCACATTCCTGCTCATAATGGTCTTTAGGAAAGTCCCAATCTTCAGGCTAAAAGGCGCTGACCCACAAGTCAACTTGCTCAGTGCAGCCCCAGCTGCCCTCCTGATCCGCGGTCATCACTTTTACAGCGGTCCACTCTCTTTTAATATCCTCCCTGGGTACCACCTGACACTCACACTGCTACTGCTGAAAGACTGGGACAGGCCAGGCTGG
Organism: Lepus europaeus; assembly: GCF_033115175.1. Classification (NCBI taxonomy): domain Eukaryota; kingdom Metazoa; phylum Chordata; class Mammalia; order Lagomorpha; family Leporidae; genus Lepus; species Lepus europaeus. The sequence continues at coordinate 98,915,370 of NC_084827.1, read as the reverse complement.
GAAAAGAGCGTGCAGAGGGATTAAAAAGTACCCTGTTCATGGCTTGAAAGTTTGTAAAGAAAGTACTGAACACAGACTTCCCATTGCATCAAAAGGAAAATTTATGCATCGCCTTTGAGTTCAACTTCTCCATTAACGCTTTTTCCCTATAATCTAGGGAGTTCTTATCTTGGTGACTTATGATGTTATGGAGGGGCTCATGCATGGAAAATGTCAATAGAAATAGTAACTCTGGAAGGGAAGGGCCTCCTAATTAGTCCCCATTTAGATTTTATGATGGCTTTGAGATCTGCTCATCCTGACAGTGCGCACTGTGGTTACATATTGTTCTAGCCTGAGGGAACCATAGGAAAATCCAGATTTATTGTACCTATCATACCAGCATATTTCATTTGCCATTATGAGCAGCCATCTCGCAATGATGCAGGAGTATTTATTACAGATTAAATTGTAGGACCTGGATGGTTTAGTGAGGTTCTTGAGGTATCATTTATGTCATTAACTGGCTCATTATCAGATCTGCAAATCTCCATTCTTTTCTGAGCCTTCTGTGTGAGCATGGAGGATTCCAGGCTCGAGCAGCTTCCAGGCCGTATTTTGTGGTGGTGTGGGCAGAAGTTTGAACACAGACAAAGCAAGTCGCCTGCACCACACTCCCACCACCCCCCTTGTTGTTGTTTTACCTGATTTCCCAGGAGGGAGGCTGTGGCAAATCCCTCTTTAGTGTGGTTTGCTGGGGGTCAGGGCAGGAAGGGCTCTATGGAGCAAGCTGCTTGGCTCTGACCAGGTGTTTGTGTATGTATATGGAGGAGTAAGGTTGGGGGGGTGCTTTGGAGCTGCAGGATTCAGGGGATTTATTTTCAAAGGGGGCTAATGCTAATTAGGTTAGAAGTACCTGACTGCCTTCTAAAGAAGCAGCCTCCAGTTGATTGTTTCCCCCCTCCAATAACCCTACCTTGAAAACACAGGAAGGGAGAAAATGAGTGTATAGAAATTTAATTGTGCTGATTTAAGAAGTTAGCTGCTCTTCTGTGCGCATTGTCTGAAGCCAGAGGATTCAGCTTTCATGTCTGGGTACCTCTGGGACTGCATTTTAATTCTACCTGGGAAGCTGAGTGAAGAGAATTCACTTGTGGCCGATTATGATGTATACCTTTTTTAAAATAGCAGAATATTCTCATCTGAAACAGGCTGGTGAACATTTTCAGGAAGGAATACTCAGAGTATGGTGCTCACCCTTACCTCTCTGCTCTGGTTTAGTTCTACTATTTGCATTTATTGTTTGATTTGAAATGGAAGGGGTTCTTTGTTGTTGGAATTCATCCTATTTATTCTTCTATATTGCTTTTTCCTAAATCCCAGGGAATGGCATTTAAGTTGCTGCATTCTTTGGTATTAAAATATACTCCATACAGGCACAAAAGTGCCTATAGAAATACTGAACTTGGGAAAGAAACGCCTTGTGATTTAATTGTTGAGCATAATTAATCCACTGCATAGACAACGGTTTTCAGTAAAGGTGCATTTTCACAAAGGAAAATCACAAGTAGTAAGCATGAGGTAATCGTTAAAAAGGAGTTGACATTATATTATGCAGCTGGATTTGAGACAACAGAATTGGTTAATATTTGCCCAGATTAATCTCTATAAAATAGTATCCTTTTTTAATTTATAGATTCGCATAAAATAGTTTCACTATTGAGTAATAACTCAACAGAAGGTTTCCAAACTGGTTCACATCTACAGTTACCTTGCAGGTCTATAAGGAAACAAGTTGGAAAGGCCCTGGTCAGAATGAAGGAACATCGGTGCACACATGGCAAGCATTTCTTGCCACACCCTGAACTTGCTCACTTAGCACAGGAGCTGGACCCAGTCTCCTGCTCAGCTGCTGAGAAGTCACTTCTGATCAGTTTTATCAGAGGGGGCTGCAAAAAGCTTCTCTCTTTACTTGTTGCTTGCAGGTTAGAGTTAGTGAAGCCATGGAGAAAGGTCAGGAGGAATCATTTGCGCTCTTTGCTACTAAGCAGGAAAACTGAGAGGCTTGGTAACCATGCAGTTGCCTCAATGATGTTGTAGCAAGAGCAAACTGTCCAGCTCTGAAGACAACCTGTCACGGTTACCACGCACGATTTGAAAACAAGGCTTATACACTTCCGAACTGCCCTTCTTGATAATCAATGTCTCTCCCACATATTGTTTTAAGACACAAAGGCATTTTAGGAACAACAATGTGCAAAATTTATTTGCCAACAATCAGCAATGTGCAAAGCAAGAATAGTTTGAGTCCAGAAGTTTGGGTGTTTTGTTGTTGTTTTGTCTTATTTTCATCAGAAGTTTAAATAATTTTTAATTATCTATAATTTGTCTCTACTTGGAATAGTAAAATTAAGTAGCCTGTTAAACATATTCAGATCTCAGTTTCTTACATCTACCTCTCTCACTTCAGTCTTTCCATTAAGAAATGTCATGTGTAAGCAGAATGGAAATGCAAAATTTTTGTTACCTGTTTAATTTTGTACTGGTCTCTTGACAATGTTCCTGTTATTTATTTTTAAATCAACTGTTTCATAATGATTGAAATATTAGAAATATAATAAAAAAGTTGACCAGAAAGGTACTCTGAAATAATTAAACACTGAAATTTAAGAATGGTTCACTAAACATTTCCTAATGTCTTTTTATATCAAAACTAAATTTAAAGACTGCCTATTTCCATCCCTAAACACAATCCCTTGTAATTTTGTTTATATAGTCCCTTGTTAAGTGTGCTAAGCAACTTATGATTATATACATGTATGTGTATATGTATGTGTGTGTATAACACTGTACCTAAGTGGTTAGCCAATTAAACAGAACTTAGTCCTAAATGAATCATCTCTTGTACTTTATACTATAGGCACCCTTGAATAAATAAAATCTTTGCTGCTATAAATAGGCTCATTGAAATAAGAGATTCCTACTTGAGGTTTCTTTGTAATGCTTCTCTCACCAATCTTATTGCTTGGTCTTTTGCATTATAGTCTTAATATTGAGCTTGCTCATTAATCTCCGTCCCTTTTTAGGCTAGTGTAGGCTGTTCTTGTAGCTGTAGTACTCACTGGGTTGCCGTAGGAACAAGAGATCTGGGTAAATATGCTTATGGAGAAGAAATGACTACTAATTAAATGTGAATAGCATTTATAAATTGCCTAGTTCTCACAAAATGCAGAACATAATATGCTGTGATGTACTTCATTAGTAAAAGACACCTATATTTTTAAAATATATAGTAGTAGAGAAAACCAAATTTTAATGCAAAAATGATCTTTACATGGTTTCATTTCTCTCAGAACTATAAATCCTGTAATTTAGTGCAGATATCCTTTTACTGCATTTACATGGCAGAAGAAGACATTTGGTTGGCCTGTGTAGTGCTGGAAACCTTTACTATTCTCTCGCCAAAGTGTAATTCTTTTTTTATTGTTGGAAGCATAGCCTCTCTGTTACTACTTTAGACAAAAAGAAACTGGCTTATCACGCCCTCTCCAAATCTAGGAAGGTAATATTTTCACTTCACACAGAGGGCTGTGGTGTTTCCTGAATACTGCCTGTAAGATCAGGACTTTGGTGTGAAACTACAAAGCCAGCTTGCAGTCACAGGCAGCTTTGGTTTTGCATTGTTTAATGCTGAAAAGCACCTCTCACCCTTACCAAGATGTGAAGTCCCCAACTTCATTATCATGCGGCATATTACAGTCGATGACCTCATCAGGTTTCCCCCTGTGATGCTGCGATTCAGGAGCACAATCTCTCCCTTGAACATTTTGTCATTTCAGGTCGGGGACTGGGTATTTAGGAATGACTTTTTTCTAAACAATTGATAGAAGACTGGTCCACAGCACTCTGGCGGGAGATGATTATTGCAAGTCCTATCTGCAATTCCAGGACAGGCAAGCCATTAAGTTAAATGGACCGTGGGCACAGTTATGTTAACTTCTGGGTTAACTGAGAGAACTATTGCAGGTTGATCATTGTTTTCTAAAAATCTTTCTTCTCAGGGAGACTATTCAGAACACTGGTTGTCAGAGTAGTAATGAAAAATACATTTCAGGATTTTTTTTTACAAAATTGCCTTGAATGAACTACTTTATATTTTCCATTGTTTTTCTAATAAGCATGCATATATATTTAGCAGAAGAAGATGCTCACGCTCAAATTCCCTCTTTCTCAAATTCAAAGCTAATTTCTTGTATTTCAGTGAAAATCCTGATTGACAGAAAGTTTGCTCTCATTGATGGCACAGCAATAAATCCTGGGGCTCACCCTATCTGCGGATGAGCGCTTGACATAGGAAGGCAAGGATCTGGCTGCTTGCTATGTAGGGTGTGATTAGGCCCAGTTTTCCTTTGTAGTGATTTTCAACAAAACACATGTGGGTAGCACCAGAGTTATGTTGTTTATATTTGAGACTGATCTTATTTCCTGACGTAGCTAAACACGAATTTTTCCTAGCTGGTCTACAGGTGAGTGAAGAGGAGGATAATCAACAATCATAGACATTGCATTAGTGCTATACCTAAGAAATACTGCTGTTGCATAATGTTTTGTGTGGGTTTAATTTAAAGTATCTTAGATTTAATAATGTCCAATGAATAAGAATACTTTAAGGAATTATTTTGTAGGCCTTTGATAGACAATGATTGAATTAATAACATTTTTAATTATTAATTTCTGAGCAAAATCTGAATCCCAGGTTTCTTAATTAAAATTTTACTTTATCAGAGCTAGAGGAAAAGTCTTTCCAAATTGAAATTGCATTATTGAAATTTTAGTGAATAGGCAAGGTTGTCAGATAGATGATTCTGTTAACTTACTAAATCATAGTTGTTTTGACTTGAAAGCAAGAACAATGTATAAGTGTACTACTTTATCCACATTAATTTCACCCACCTATTTAGAGGATATTACTTTATTCTGGTTATGATATTTTAAATCTTTCCAATTCTATTTCAGATTAATAACAAATAATTTAATAGATAACATCATTTTATATAATCTTATAAAAAGTCACCTGATAGATAATTTTCATTGAGCATTTGTTTGTACCAAAAACTATGCAACACACTGTACATATGTGTCTTTTTTAATCTTCAAAATAACCCAATAAAGACTACAATTACTGCCTCATTTTTAGATGGAGATAAACTCACAGAGATTAACATATTTGCTCAAGATATAAATGGGAAAACAGAAATCAAACCTTGGATAGCAAAATTCCAGAGCCTCAACCTTTTTACCACATGTAACCTTTTTATCACCCTTTCTATTTTCAATTTGATTCATTTTTCTTTTGTGTTTTTTTGACTGAAATGACTCCTTCTTTGCAATATCCTATGTTTTATATTCAGTTTATACTTTTCTTTAGCTATTGTCTATGTATATTGTGCACAATTTTCATTTTCTTTAAATGCTATAATTATAGACCTCAGAAAATTGCAGCAGCATTGTAAACTCTTGCAAAGTATCTTGCAATTATTAGTCTAGTTCTGTTTTATAACCAACTTTTCACTTGCATGTCTTGAGCAAACTGAAAACCTTGTGTTTCTAAGGGTCCAATTGCCGTTCACCTAGAATTCACACCTTCTTTTCACTATGATAAAGATACATTAGCTTACAGCATTTCAAGAGATAAAAATATTCATGTAAAGGTTGTGTTCATCCCAAAAGATTGATTTTTATATTAAAAATAAAATAAAACATTGATTCTTAAACCTATATGAGGATTAAATTATTGATTTGGATTAAGAACAAACATCAACAGTTCTATAATTTTATTGCTTCTAAGGTTCCATTTCTCACTTAGAAAATCAAGTTAATCTCTTAGAAATGCCTTATGCAGGGTCCCTTCGCATTTACAGAAGTCAAAGCGTATGATGCTTTGGGAGTTGTAGTGACTCTTATCTCTAAGCACCACAAAGTACCATAAGTAGATTGTGCTGTTGCTCGCCTTCATTGCCTGATTATCCCAGCCTCTCATCGGAAGAATAGCATTTCAAGATTGGACTGTCGCCAACTCAACTGTAGCCAACTTAAGACACTAACCCAGAGAAGTAATTTTAGAGTACATTTGTGTTCTAAAATAATTGAAAGAATTTTTTACTAAGTTTGATGACCTATAATTATAAAAGCTTTATTTAAAAATATATACAACAAATATTTTAGTCAGAAAGCCAAGATCTTTTGCTGAAGTCCACTTTTTCAGTAAAGATATTAGTGGTCACAGGACTCAAAGAGGGGATAAAGTTGTCACCCCAGTTAGCTTCACCTCACTTCTGCTGTGTGATGTTAGATAAGTCACATCCTCTCTGAGGGTCAGTTTCTTCCATTCTTAAAGGAAGATTTTTAAGCCCACTCTGATTACCATGCAATGTCCTCATGAGAATTATGTGCGATCACAGATGTGAAAGTTTCTTGGAGGATTCTGAAGCAATTACAATTACATATATCTCATAGGCTGAATTCTTATCTTCCACAGTGAGACCTTTCTAGTCCTTTTGGCGATGTGAAAGCACCTCCTTATTAATGAAGAATGAGTTTTCATCTGAGTGCTATGTTTTTATCTTATGACAATACCATGGAATTTTGTACAACTTCAATTTTTCACCTCTTGGTCTACATGGCTTCAATGAACCACTTAGAAACGTTTAAAGCAGACTCATAAATGACTAACTATGACAATTTATACTACCTTTACATTGTATTAGCTGATCATGTGATAGTTGGTAGATAATAATGCTTAATAGGAAATAGAGGAATGAAGGAAGTCTTACTGCATTCCAGGCATTGTGTAATTTAATGAGTACACATTGTTTAATCCTCACAATTTTTGGCTTCAAAGTCATTGTTCTTAGCCATAATTCATAATGCTTCCGTCACAGAGAATGAGGTCAATTATTTTTTAAGATTTTATTTATTTATTTGAGAGGTAGAGTTACAGACAGTGAGAGGAAGAGACAGCAAGAAAGGTCTTGTTTCCATTGGTTCACTCCCCAAATAGCCGCAATGGCTGCAGCTGCGCCGATCTGAAGCCAGGAGCCAGGAGCTGCTTCCAGGTCTCCCATGCAAGTGCAGGGGCCCAAGCACTTGGGCCATCTTCTAATGCTTTCCCAGGCCATAGTAGAGAGCTGGATTAGAAGAGGAGCAGCCAGGACTAGAACCGGAGCCCATATGGGATGCCAGTGCCATAGGCGGAGGATTAACCTAGTGCGCTACAGCACTGGCCCCGAGGTCGATGGTTTTAAACAAACAGTATCTTTCTTACCAGAAAAAAAAAATTGGAATTTCTCACCTAAATTATGCTCACTTACTTGAAATGCTATGATAGTTATGCCTTTTAAGATATTTTCCAGGGGCTGGTGTTGTGGTATTGTTCTGATTTGAGTCCTGGCTGTTCCACTTACAATCCAACTAACCGCCTGGGAAAAGTAGCAGAAGGTGGCCCAATTGTTTGAGGCACTGCTACCTACTTGGGAGACCTGGATGAAGCTCCTGGCTCCTGGCTTTGGCCTGGCTCTGCCCTAGCCATTGAGGCCATTTGGGGAGTGAACCAGCAGATGGAGGATCTCTCTCTCTCTCTCTCTCAGCCTCTTCCTCTCTCTTTGTAACTCTTCCTTTCAAATAAAATAAATAAATCTTTTTAAAAATAAGCTTAATACAAAAGATATTTTCCAAAATACAATATTTTTAAAGACTCATTAATTATATACTCACCTTAGTTTTGTACCCAAACCTCACTAAACATTTTATTCAATGAATTTGAAACAGTGTTTCGCTAATTCAAAAAACCAAAAGTATGTGAAAAAAAGTTTTATTAACATATATTAAATTGCATGTTCTACTAACTAAAGAAAACTACAAATATGTGCTGAAATGCATAGAATGCCGCTAGTATCATTAAAATATATTTTTAATCACTCAAGATGGCAGTTTTGGAAGAAAAATACCTACAGTTTTAAGCTTCAAAGATGTCAAAGAACATATTTGATTGGCTTTCATTTCAATACTTTCAAATTATATTTTGGGATACTAAGGCATAGGGCAGATTGAATGTCTCAGTTATTATGGGAATCTACTTTCTCTGAAGCATAATATTTGACTTTATCATGCTTGTCTTTACTTGTAGCTCGTATTAATCACTAACACTAGAGATAGACAATTGGCCAACAAAAAATAAAATGGTGTGTGTTAGCCAAAATATGTATTGTATTTTCCAGACACCTGGAGGTTGCTTACTAAAACTATATATATACATCATTTAATTACAGTTGACCCTCCCCATCCATGGGTTCCACATTCATAGATTAACTTAACCATGGACTACAAATATTGAAAAAGAAAAGTTGCATCTCCACTACAAATGAACAGTTCTCCATTGTTATTATCCCCTAAACAACAGAGTATAAAAATATTTATTTAACATTTACATTGTGTTAGTCATTAGTTATAACCTAGAGATAATTGGAAATGTATAGTAGGATGTGCTTAACTCATGTGCAAACACTATGGCATTTTATATAAGAGACTTCAGCATCCACAAATTTTGTTGGTCCTGGAACCAATTCCCAAAAAATACTGTGAGAGAACTATATTTCTTTTTTAGATTATAACTCCTTTTGATTGATTAATAGGCAGCTACCAGCTCAACAAATTCAATAATGTACAAATCCTAGAAACAACTTCTCAGGTAGCATTTATCTCAACAATGGAATTTCCCAATATATGAGATGTTTGAATAAATATTAACTGTAAGAGTAAAATTTGAGAACAAGTACATTTTCTTTTAAAAGAAAAATCTAATTAAAAATATATATCTACAATGATGTGTGTCAAACAAGTAATTTTATTTCATAATCATTAATGTTTTTAGAAAAAATCAGCATATGAGTTATCTTTACCCACATATTCATAGTACAGTAAGATGTAACCAATAATAACACTGTGAATGTGCTAAATACAATAGTGATGATCTGGAGGGAGAAAGGAGCATCCTGGCTTAGAGAATCAGAAACATAGAAAAGGCGTGAGGCTGCACATAGAGGAGAGGTGTTCTGATAAAAACACAACTGCATAAAAGTGAGCAGTTATGGAGATGACTGCAGGGTCTGGGAGGGAGATGTGCAGAGTACACAGAGCCAAGAACGGGAGCAGGAGGGGATTGAAGGAGATGACACTCAGAATATTGGAGGCAGATTTGCAGGAACTGCTTAGCTAAGGAGTTCATACTTCACCCTACAAGCAATGAGTCCTCACAAAATCCTTCTAATCAGAGAAAATCCTGATTGTATGTTTGTTTCACGAAGATAATAGGACTCACAATATGCAGAATGTATATGAAACAATACATTAAAAATAGAGTAGTTTTGTGATTAAATTTTGTTTTTTAGAAAATGCCTAGGATTCTTTTTATTTTTTAAATATTTATTTATTTATTTGAAAGGCAGAGTTACAAAGATGCAGAGGCAGAGAGAGAGAGAGAGAGAGAGAGAGAGAGAGAGATCTTCTATCTGCTGGTTCACTCACAAGTGGCCACAACGGCAGAGCTAGGCAGATCTGAAGCTAGTAGAAGCCAGGAGCTTCTTCCAGATCTTACTCACGAGTTCACTGCTTTCTCAGGCCATAGCAGAGAGCTAGATCAGAAGAGGAGCAGCCGGGACGTGAACCGGTTCCCATATGAGATGTCAGTACTATAAGCAGAGGCTTTACCCATTACACCCAGTGCTAGCCCCCATTAAATTTATCTTTAAATCTAAAAAATTATTTTTGAAATGTCATAGTACTTCCTATTTTTCTGAGCTATCAAGCCCGATTTTAGATTTTCGGAAGTCTTCAGCTCTCTATCTGTCAGTTTAAATGTGACCTCCAGAATGGTCTTGCTTTTTTCTTGAAGATATTTTTATGCAACTATGGAAATTCACCAACTACCAGACACCATTTCTCTTATTTATTTCTCCCAGTTGCCTTCAGGCCAGTTACGTTAATGTTCTTGATTGTTTTCCCACCATGAATGTCCTCTTCTTCCATTGCCAAGAACTTTATTTCCAACAAAGTGTTTATGTGCTTTTAGACATAAACACAATCACTTCTCAGCCTTTTGGCTAAGATCAAGCGTAGACACAAGCACGGAGACCTGGCCAAATGTAGATCAGCAGTGTCTTCCATCACTCTTAACAAGTTACTCATTTAGAAGCACAGGTTCTTTTTTTTTCTTTTCTTTTCTTTTTAAACTTTTATTTAATGAATATAAATTTCCAAAGTACAGCTTATGGATTACAATGGCTTTCCCCCCCCCATAACTTTCCTCCCACCCACAACCCTCCCCTTTCCCGCTCCCTCTCCCCTTCCATTCACATCAAGATTCATTTTCAATTCTCTTTATATACAGAAGATCAGTTTAGTATATATTAAGAAAAAGATTTCAACAGTTTGCCCCCACATAGTAACACAAAGTGAAAAAATACTGTTGGAGTACTAGTTATAGCATTAAATCACAATGTACAGCACATTAAGGACAGAGATCCTACATGATATTTTTAAAAATTAATTTTCTATGCAATTTCCAATTTAAAACCAGGGTTTTTTTTTTTCCATTTTCAATTATCTTTATATATGGATGATAGATTCAGTATATACTAAGTAAGGATTTCATCAGTTTGCACCCACACAGAGACACAAAGTGTAAAAATACTGTTTCAGTACTAGTTATAGCATTACTTCACATTGGACAACACATTAAGGACAGATCCCACATGGGGTGTAAGTACACAGTGACTCCTGTTGCTGACTTAACAATTTGACACTCTTGTTTATGGCGTCAGTAATCTCCCTAGGCTCTAGTCATGAGTTGCCGAGGCAATGGAAGCCTTTAGTGTTCGCTGACTTTGATCTTATTCCGATAGGGTCATAGTCAAAGTGGAAGTTCTCTCCTCCCTTCAGAGAAAGGTACCTCCTTCTTTGATGGCCCCGTTCTTTCCACTGGGATCTCACTCGCAGAGATCTTTCAGTTAGGTTTTCTTTTCTTTTTTTTTTTTTCCCAGAGTGTCTTGGCTTTCCATGCCTAAAATACTCTCATGGCTCTTGAGCCAGGTCTGAATGCCCGTGGCGGCCATTGGAGGGTGAACCAACGGCAAAAGGAAGACCTTTCTCTCTGTCTCTCTCTCTCACTGTCCACTCTGCCTGTCAAAAATAAAAAAATAAATAAATAAAAGGTAGAAGCACAGGTTCTAAGATGCCTCTATCAGAATGAATTTCACTATGCTGCTGGACATAGCAAGACAAAAACATTTTTATCTTTGCTGAAGTAAACCAAGAAAGCACCTACAGCTGAAAGCTACTGGCAGTCAAGGTGGGGACAAGCAGGGAGTTCACTGAGTAGAGAGGAGGAGATGATAACGAAGAAAGAAATCAAACCTTGAGCCAATGGCTTGAGGCACAGTGTCCAGACTCCCCCAAGTCCAGACCCTCTTGGAACTTTCAAGTCACTTGAGATTAAAAAAATTTTTTTTCTTATATTTGAGTTACATTGATTTACACTTTCTATATTTATGTCTAAAAACATCATAAATGTTGCCTATCAGCAGTACTCATCGGATTGCAAGAAGGAGTACCATTTCTTTCTGGGTATTATCTTAAAGTTTCCTTGTATTAATATCCAGAATAAAATATTATACATGTCTAAGAACTCTCATGCTAACGTTTTTTAATTATTTCCATATTATCCTAAGAATAACAATAGTCTTGAAATTATACAAAATAAATATATAATTTAAATTTGATATCCACTTTATTTAATTGTACCCAAATGAAGTTAAGCTATATTTTTGAATGAGGAACAAGATGACTGGACTGTAAGTGAGATAATAGGTACAACAGCTACATTTTAAATTTTCTCTTACAGCTTTTACTACAAGCCAATATACATACTTGTCTTAAAACTATTTATTTTTAATGATCTTCATTTAGGTTCCTGGTAAAATTCAAAAAGCCTTTTCAGACTAATGCTTATAAAGAGTCTGGCAGTAGAGTGGCTAACTTTTTGGCAATCTCAGAGTAGCACAATTGAGGGAGTAAGGATATGTAACTAAATTATACTGTAAGTTTAAATAAAATTTCAGTATATGAGGATATATTGGAAAAGTACATGGAAAAAGGGAGATAAAAATAATGTGAAAGTCCATGAAGTTTTTGATCTCTCATATTTGTAGAAGCCAAATTGCAAGATGTTTTTTCCTTTTTACCAAACTTTATTATTATTATTTTTTTTATTTGATATGCAGAGACAGGGAAGGGGACACAGAGAAAGCTCCCTTCACAGATTCATTCTCCAAATGCCCATGATGTGCTAGTCTGGGCTGGGGTCAGATCCAGGAGCCAGGAGCCAGGAGCCAGGAACACAATCCAGGTCTCCCAAGTGGGTGGCAGGAATCCAATTGCTGGAACCATCACCACTGCCTCTCAGTGTCTGCACTGGCAGGAGGCTGATCAGGAGCTGGGCTGAGGACTGAATGCAGGCACTCTGATGTCAGGCCCAGGTGTCTCAAATGCGAGACTAAACAAGCACTCGTTGTTGTTCCCTTACAAAATGTTAACTACATGGAAAATGGCAATTCTAGGCAGATTTTTCAGTAATGAGTTAACCGTCTCTATCTGTAATAAATAGAACCCTGAGTGACAACTGGGAGAGCTGATGTCCATTTATAATCCCTGCAGGCTTAATCCATTATGGTTGAAATTCAAAGTACTTTTTGGTTTTATCTCTAGAAGCTTGCTACTCAAAGATCGCTCTCCGAGTGGCTTTTGATATGCACATGATATGGGGCCCTTATTAAATGCAGGTCCTGATTCAGCTCATCGGGATGAAAAATCTGTATTTTTAACAAGTTCCCAAGTGATGCTAATCCTACTCACCACTATTTGAGATGCAAACATATGCCAACCCTTACAAAAATCCAGGAAAACACCAATTTACTTATTATTTTCAAAATCCTGTTTTTATCCCCATAGTCATGAAGCCATAGGATTTTAATCTGAGAGATATCTGAGAATTTCACAATAACTACTGCATTGTGTCTTGTTCAGAGCCCAGGACATTAACGAGGCCACTTGTTACTTGTGCGTTAATGTGCCTTAAAGGTCAGCCTCCTTGCAGCTCCCTCTCTCTTCTTCCTGCCATGAACACTCACTCTCCCACTTCCTCTATTTGCGCAGTCAAGTGGGCAAGTTGGCAGAGGCCTGTTCTGCACTCTCTCTCCCTCTGAGAGTAGGGCAGGCCTGTGCTGTATGCGTGTTGTGGGAAGAGCCAGAAGAGAAGGGGTGAAAATGACCTCACCAACAATGCTGTCTGTGTTGGACAGATGTTGTTCCTTGACTTAGAAGGTGAGACCAAGCGTAACAGGTGCTTTCCCTATAAATCCTCTGAAAGCATTTATTTGATGCGCTAGCAAAGTGCCTGGGACATAGCAGATTTCCAGCAAACATATTTACCAAATGAATGGTTACTTCACTGTTAGGAAATCTGTTGATTATTATCTATAATGCATTTGGTACATACAAACTCCTTTTCTATCTACACGGTGGTCAGTTTTTGAAACAACTAGAACAAATCCAAAATAATTCTCTTTCCCTTCCAGTCTCTAAACTGCTTTTATTCACCATGGAAAGCCTGTTGTTTTTATTTAAGAAAATCACTCTAAGAAATAAAATGTAAAATCTCACAGACTTCAATACCCAATCTCAGCATATATTTTTCCATAAAGTTATTCTAAGGCTAGGACACAAAAGCTGGGGAACGTTTGACCAGATAGCTCTGGCCCCTGGGCTTTTGGGGAATTGTTCCCCCACCACACCTGCCCTACAATCTGGGGCCTGCCTTGTGGTGCAGAGGGTTAAGATGCTGCCTGCTACACTGGTATCCCTTGTTGGAGCAAGTCTCAAGTCGTCGCTGATTCGCTTCCTGCTAATGACCTGTCAAAGCAGTGGAAGATGGTCCTAGTCATTGGAACTACAGATGGAGTTCTGACTTCAGCCTCGCCCAGCCCTGGCCCTTGATCCTTGTGACCATTTGGGTAGCAAATTTGTAGGTGGAAGACCTCCCTCCCCCACCCCCTCCCTCTCCCTCTCCCGCCTTTCAAATAAATATATCTGGAAAAAAACAAAAAAGAACTGGATCTGATGGTGCAGCTCAGCCTGCCTTGTGACTGAAGTACTCCACAACACCACCTCCCAAGTACATGACAATTCTCGTTGAGCACTTCCATTCCCTCACATGATGTTACAGGTAAAAACAGCAATACAGAGAATTAAAGTATGCAGAGTAGCAACCAGTAAAAACAGCCTTCATTCCAAGTGGCATGCAAACCTGTGAGCCTCCAGGCTGCCTGAATGTCCGCATCCTATAAGGAAGATTCAGGACTCAGAGTTCAGAACTTGGGCACCTCTTTCCTCCTTTCCTTGTCTTCGTGCAATTGGTCAGCACATGTTTCCAGCTCTGACTTCCGCATAGATCATTTTACTCTTTCTATGACCCTTCAAAACACAACTGTGTCTGGCTTGGACTTCATGAATAGCTTCCTATAAGATGACCAAACTTCTGTGCTTGATACCTTGTTACTTTCTTGACAACCACCAATAGCATCTCTAAGTAATTAGGAAATCCAGAAACAAGCAAATGAACAAAACAACCGACAAATACCCTTTACACTCATCTAAGAGGTTTTATATAAAACCCCTGGGCACTCAGAATGTACTTCCTAATACCTTCCCTCCTCCTCACTATACTGCCAGCATACTATTCTCTATTTTCTTGAGAATGCCAGCTAAACTCGAACATCAGGATCCACAATTCTCTGCCTCCCAATAAAGCCTGTCCCTCAACTCCTTTATGTACATGCATATGTGACACCATCTTAATGAGACCCTCCCTGATAACATTATTCAAAACTACCTTGTCCCTTCCAAAGCATTCCCAAACCTGGTTTTCTGCCTTATTTTTCTCTGTAGCACTAATAACTGTCATGCTTCCTTCATATGTACTTACCTATGGTCGGTGTCCTCCGATGAGAATGTAGCCTCCAAAACCGTAAAGATATGTCTGTTTTATTCCTAGCTATGTTTACCAAATGTCAGATAATGAGTACATATATCTAATGAATATGTAAAACCAAACACATAAGTAACAAAACACATAATAACAGTACATAAGCCTATACAACCACGTATTTATTTAGGAAAGATCTCAGTCTGCTTCTTTTATTATGACTAGCAAATGCTGCAAATAGGTACTTTTCAACAAATATTATAATGTGGTTTTATATTTTCAAAGTTTTGCTTATCCCTGGAAAAGATAATTTCTCATATATCACACTTAGAGTTATATTGAAAGTATGGCCTTCCATTATTTTTTGCATTTCCTTTTTTTCTTTGTTTCCTTTTTTTTTCTTTTTGCATTCAGTCATGAAGTCTTATTCACTACCACATTTATTTTCCTTAGTCGTTATGTCATTATATACATTAATATATATTAATGTAGTTCCATCCCGTTGTGCCAGCAGAAGATTTCATCTCATATACAATCATCCCAAAATTCCTATCTCTTCCTCTCTCAAGGTGCAGTGTTTACGTACATGGCACAAGTATGCCAGCAAGTACCCATTTCTTCTTCAGATTATTTTTTTATCATTTAGATTTCTGTGTGATGATCTATGATCTTTACAAAAAATATATTATCTGTGTTTCTACATTTTGTTTTCAAATGAGTTAGACTACTAGAATGAAGTACAATAGAAAGCTATCATTTACCTTATATTTGGTTCAGCTAACTGTTAAGGCTTTACTATTTCATTTTGCTTTTCTTGTAAAGGTAAAATATTTCTATGTAAAACTTGTTGAATTCACCATATGCCTCAGTAAGTCTGTGCCAGTACTGAAGAGAAGTTAAAATGATATTGACAACCAGAATATGGGGAAGTAGATCCACATTGTTTACTACTGAATTTGACACTTCAAAAACGATTTCTTTCCCTAGAAGGTGTTGTGGGTCATTATAAAGCAAAGGTTGATTTGACCTTCAGCAAAATAATCATTTAGATTTATACAAAAACTGTCCATGGGCTTCCCCCACTCTACATTGCTGAAGTGTATAACTCCTGGGCATGTACAATTAAAAGAGTGAAAATGATAATAATAAGTGAGGGTGGCCCCATATATCTAACAGTACTCTGACTCACCTATCTAATATTCACATTTTAGTTATTTACTTAAAGGTTTACAATCCACTGTTTCCACTGGTTAATGATCTAGACAGGTGTCTTCAAAATTGTTCCCTCCGAAAGTAGATCATGAAAGAAAATAATAGCGTTTGTACATCCAACTAATCATCAGATCAAATGACAATATTTAGTAAAATTATACAATGTAAATAATTAGAATAAGAAACATTTTTGTGGTGATGAAGGGAAAACACACTTTCTGACTCTCTTCTAAGGCCACTACTGACATACAGGATCAGTATGTATAATTACAATATCATGAATACATAAATTTCTCTCATGCTGAGAAAACCATGATAAGATTACAGCTAGCACACTGATTTTGCTACCTGCTCTTTCAACTGGAAAACTCAAACCCTCTTGCCCTAGAATGATCTGCTACATTCTACTCTCTATACTCAGAAAAGAAAAATCAGAACCTGAGATCTCAGAATTTTCAGCATGCACAAAAACAGTCACAAGGACTTTTGAAATTTGTAGGTAAGACATTCATGACACAGTAGTCAAAAGCTCTTATTTGTGGTATAGAATCCCTGTGCTCCCCCTGTGTCTGTGCAGTCACTTTCATTTTTCCCAAAGGTAGATACAATATTAACACAAATAAGCATATTAATGAACAAGCATTTTGTATAATAACAGATACAATAACTCTAGTGAAACTCAATTTCCTTCAGTTCACATAATTATATAAGTTGCCAGACTACATAGATAAAACTTCGTAGATTTATGTATAGTGCCACTACAATTTTTTAAGATTTATTTTATTTATTTGAAAGACAGAGTTACAGAGAGAGGTAGAGCCAGAGAGAGAGGTCTTCCATTTCGCTGGTTCACACCCTAAATGACCGCAGCAGCCAGAGCTGAGCTGATCTGAAGCCAGGAGCCAGGCGCTTCTTCCAGGTCTTCAACACAGGTGCAGGGGCCCAAGGATTTGGGCCATCTTCTATGCTTTCCCAGGCAGTGGCAGAGAGCTGGATCAGAAGAAGAGCTGACGCCCATATGGGATGCTAGCACTGCAGACTGGGGCTTTAACTCGTTCATCCACAGTGCTGGCCCCATCACTACATGTTAATTCACAACATTTTGGTCTCATGTAAATGCATATTTTCAAATTATGTTGCCTGAAAAACATGAGGAAAGGAATTTAAAGGAATTTCCATCCACTGGTTCATTCTTCAACTGGCTGCAATGGCCAGTGCTGGGCAAGGCCAAAGCCAGAACCAGGAGCTTCTTCCAGGTCTCCCACATTAGTAGCAGGGGCCCAAACACTTGTGCCATCTTCTGCATTAGCAGGGAGCTAGATTGGAAGTGGCATCACCCATGTGGGATGCCAGCATTGCACGCAGTGGCTTTATTGGCTATGCCACAGTGCTGTCCCACATCACACATTTACACACTTATTTGATTCTACCTTTCTAATATGTTTTCCATAATAACTACCTTAAAGAATAATAGATACAAAGATGAAGAAAGTTAATATTCCTTTTGAGCTCTTTTTCCTACCATGTCATGTTGCACACAGCTTAGCTTCTATTCTTGCCCTGTGATCCTATGAGTAAGGGTGACAGAAAAGTTATTTAACAACGGAAAGTAATGTAAATATTATCAACCAGTGAGGATAGGCAGAGCCCCAGCACTGCTCCAGAGGCCTTATGCTGGAGAGAGGTCAACTTTCTGATATTATGCAACAGTGGGTCCTACAAGATCTCTGCAGAGGGAACATTAGGGAGCTTGCAACAGCTATGTTTATCACTTAATATAGAAGTAATTTGCTACTTAAATAATCTGTGTGATCATACCAATGTGGACTGCCAGCTGGCCAGTAACAATATCATCCAGCCTCTTGACTTCAATTAGCACATTCCATAGGTGACAAGCAAATCTACAACACCAACTTTTACCTCACTTTCAACTGCAAACTCGCATTTCCAACATTCTACTGAAGAAAAAAAATGAAATCTTGTCAGCACCTCACACTCAATAAATCAAAAATTCAATGGACTCTTTCCCACTATGAACATCATCTTTCCATTGTTAGCTCTCTCATTGTAAGGGCAATGCTACCCATTGTAGCGCCCAGCCTAGAAACTTGAGACCACCTCTTTACTCTCTTCTTTATCCTCAGCATCCTGATTACCATCTGTCTTCTTCTGCATCAGACATGTCTCTGTCATTAACACCCTTCTTCATTCCTACCACCATGGCTATCTCAGCTACACTTAGACTTCTTGATTGTGTCATTGTAATGGTCCTAACTTACCATTCTACTATCAGACCCTCACCTATTCACTGTTAAATGTAGATATAAGGGAACTTCAAAAAGTTCATGGAAAATGGACGTAAAAGGTATGGTTATTTTTATGATGCAAAAGAATTTTGAAATCCATACATATATAGTTTTTTTCTTAATAAGCATTTTCCATGAATGTTTTTAAGACCACTCATATTATGAGAATTCCTTCTCTGATCAACAAATTTGAATATTTTGCTTTGATCAAAACTCAACTCATTTCAAATAATTTTATTGATGTATAACAATGCTATTGATTTTTGTGCATTGACTTTGTAACCTGCAATTTTGTACAGTAGGGTCACTAGAAATAATTTTAATGCATCGTATATCTCTCTAGTAAAAAGAATAAGATTTAGGATAATTTTACCATAAAGAAATGTTAAGTGAGAAACTAGATATATTTTCCATAATTGGTATTATGCAACATATACATGTATTAAAACATCATGTGGTTGCCTCATTAACACATGCAATTTTTACATGTCTGTTAAAGTGCTTTACAATGTTTTTTAAAAGTTCATAACAACATTATTTGTAATGCAAAAAAGCACCTGGAAAACCACAATAGGAACCACATTTTAAAAATTTTAAAAACTCTCAATTCAAATTTCTATACCTTATGTTCATCTAATTTCCAGCCTCATTTTTGTACCACACCCACATATCCTTATTATCCTTTTCATCAATTCCTACTCTCCTAAATAAATTAATATTTTGCTACCTTTAGACATTTATTCATGAAATTCCCTCTTCCTGAAAATCTTGTCCCCTTCTCTTTACTGACAACTCCCAACGTGTTCCTTAAGGCCCCCTTACCCAAAGAAGCCCTTTCTAATCCTTCCAGAGAAAACAGATTACTTTTTATTTTCTTTTCTGAAGTGTCAGTCTAGGTCAGAAGTGGGTTTTTGTTGTCATTGTATTTTGGTTATTTTTGAGAAACAGAAAGACCAGCAAACGGGCCAACAGTGCTCTTATCCCCTGGATCACTGTGCAAACACCTGCAACAGGCCTGCTGGGCTAGGCAAGGCTGAAGCCAGGAAACAAGAATTCCATCCAGGTCTCCTACATGGGTGACAAGCATCCAATTACTTGAGCTCCTAACTGCTACTCCCTAGGATCTGCATAAGCAGGAAGTTGGAGTCAGGAACCAGAGCCAGAAAATGAACCCAAGCATTTTGACCTGGGATATGGGCATTTTAACTGGCATCTTAACCAATAGGTCCAACACTCACCCAAGTTATTTTCTAGTTAAGTGTACTGCATGGTATTTTGTCCTTTGTAACTGACAATTATAATATTATGCTTTGTTTTACTGTTATTTTGATCCAAACATGAGTTTCTGAATATGTAAAACTATATCCAATGTCAAATAGTATCTAACACTGTAACTTGAATAGAGTATGTGCTTAATAAATATTTGTAGAGTTGATTTGCAATTCTTCTGACATGACAACTCATAGGTGAATATTTTTAACTTTGAGTACTACCCATCATCTCCTCTAGAGTCCATCTGTCCAATGAGTTAAGGCATCAGCTACAAGCTAAATACAAACTCTCCCAGTCAGCTGAAAAGGAATGTGATGATAATATTGCCAAACATTTCGGAGCAACCTGTCTATATATGAAGTATTCTGCAACTCCACCATGACTACAGAGATTCCATTGACGATTGTCTGCACTTTGAATTCAACTCTCCATGTATTTATTGAGCAGATACACTGGTGCCATCATAGTGAGGGAAAAAAACACAAAGCCAGAACTATGCCTGCCATAGGATCTTAAGATCTCACAGATGAGAAAAATTCAAGAACATCTGAGAAATCCCCTTCTGAAAAATATATTGAGAGCTTTCATTTGAATGGAGGTTGACACAGAAAGCCTTGCAGGGAGTAAATTGAGTTTTTCCAGGCTGACACTGTTGCACAGTGGGTTAACGCTCTGGCCTGAAGCACCGGCATCCCATAAGGGCGCTGGTTCGAGACCCGGCTGCTCCACTTCCAATCCAGCTCTCTGCTATGGCCTGGGAAAGCAGTAGAAGATGGTCCAAGTGCTGGGGCCCCTGAACCCACGTGGGAGACCCAGAAGAAGCTCCTGGCTCCTGGCTTCAGATCAGCGTAGCTCTGGCTGTTGTGGACAATTGGGGAGTGAACCATTGGATGGAAGACCTCTCTCTCTTTCTCTCTCTCTCTCTGCCTCTTCTCTTTCTGTGTTACTCTGACTCTCAAATAAATAAATAAATCTTTAAAAAAAAAAGGTTTTTCCTATTTGTGGAGAGAAATGAGTACACTATTCAGTCCTTTATTGAGATAAATACCAGGTAGTGTTGTTGGTGCTGAGAACAAAGGTCCAGTCACTGCCCATAGGAATTTGCTAGTCTCTAAGCACTTCTGAATTTTGACTTCATTTAAAATGAATTTAACAATTTAGCATTATATATTTGCTGTGCTATATAGTGAAAATGACTCAGAGAACTTAGCTTGACATTGGACATAGTGAACTGGAGGTTCAAGTCTGACAGAGACTCATTAATGTACCACATATAAATTCTGCAACATATGCTGTTCATAAAAACAGAATCCAAAATACTGTGCACTTTACATAAAGATAATTTTAGCCCCAGAGGCCTAAAGGGTTAAATACTTGTAAAATCCTACAGGTGCTTTCAAAAATACTGTGAAGTAAGCAAGTGCCTCTTGTTGGCTGATGAGTTTATAATTTTAAACATGGCGACTTAAAGTCTTTTGTCATCCAGAGTTATATATGATGTGCTGCTCATAAAACTAAAGCGTTGTTGGTTCTGTGTTTAGCTGTCCTCCTATAGGTTCCTATGGACCTTTTCCAGCCACTTTTATTGTATTCAGTACTTTGGGATGGCTCTGTAAACAGATGAAGCCAATAATGTATTAACAGTACCAACTGAGAGAAAGTATGGTTAACTGAGGTTACTAAAAACAAAAAGCAATTCAAATCAATTGGAAATCTACAAAAAGAGTTAAAGATTTTAAAAGCTATTATTAAAATTGCTATATTGGTCTATTATGCTATGTTATATGTGTGCATATTGTATGTCCACATGGGAAAATTTTGTTAAGAGTTTTATTTTAAATGGCTTATAGATAAGATTGTCCATAAATTTAAGCTGTTAAAATCAATCAAAGATACATTCTAATTTGTGTGACCTGAATCAGTGTATCATATGTTTTAAACGTGTTGGTAGAAAGAAACTAAAAACATTTTAGATGGTTGTGCTTAAGTTTACTGGTTAAACAAACTACACCATGTTAGATATTTAAGAGGTGTTTTCAAATACATGATTCTTAAAATTTATAGAAGGCATTGGACCTTCTGGTAAATGTTTTCTTAAATTGTTATCTAATGGTTGAAACGGTTTGCTAAGTATTCATGTGATATTGCTATTGTCAGCAAGCGATCTAGGACTTGCTCCCTCATTTCTCTATTCTAAGCCCAACTTGTTCTTTCATTTCTCTATTCTCTTCAAGGTAGGAAACTAATTCTATTATGAAGGAATCTGTAGGACGCACAATTTAATCTTTAGACCTTATAAAAGAGATGGCTAACATTTTTCTGTAATAGCATAGCCAAAATAAGAACTTAACTAATAATCTCATAGCTAGATTCACTTCGCCATCAACGAAGTATACAGTAAGTAGAAAAAACCTCCCTTTCAGACCAAAGGGAAAGAAAGTTTTAAAGTGAGAATATAATTTTCCTCATGGGCATTGTCTACCTTAGAAAAACTACTACAGAACATGCCTGTGACTATAGACTTGTAGTTCAGGCCACCGAAGATTAGAGATGGAACATGGGCACTCCCTTGACTTGCATCGTCTGGTCTGCTTTAACACAAACCAGGAGGAAAAGAAAGCTCGGCCTCAGAAGCAATGGGTGGCAGGCCTATTAATGGCTGATCTGTACAGTGATCTGCCCTCAAGGAGACCCAACAGGCCAGTCCACTGCAGTGGCTTTCAATGTGGTAAGCCTGGGCTTCAGCAGAAGTCAGCTTGTGAAGAGCCCTGGCAGCTCTGCCAAGAGTTGGATCACTGGAAATGGACCTGCCCTGGAGTCGAAGGATGCCCAGGTCAGAGCCACAGATCTTATTGGCTCTAAGCTGAAAAGCCCTTCACTCAGCCCAGCTTCCAAAGTGACCACTGCAGCTGAGGGGATGGCCAAGTAGGGTCAGCAACATTGCAGGCAGAACTGTCAATTTCTTGTTAGAGATGCCCCCTGCCTTTACCTGGCCAGCTCTCCTCCCAGGCCAACCAAGTCATGAAAGTCAACAGAGTGCCTTCCCCTAGGAGGTTCACACCTCCCTTAGGATATACCCCATGTGAAGAGATAGATAGGTCTGGGCCTCTTAACTTACAAGGCCTAAAGCCCAGCAGATTATTATCAAGCCCCTTCTATCAGGTTCTATTTGCCTCTCAATCAGAAAACTTAATTGTAGCTTAGACAGCACCTTTCTTAGCTCCTCTAATAATGACTCTGTCCTTTGTTCTAGACCCTGTCTAGCGTACTTGGGCCTCATTCCTTTGTAATCATAACCTCTACTCTACCACCAATGGCTCTACTCCCAACCTGTGTGTACTGATAGTCCTCTTCCCCACTTAATGCTGTATAATTGTTCAGACCTGGTAAATGCCACTCTTAGGATCATTGGTTACTATCCTCACCCTGTCTTTTATGACCTTGTCTAAATATGATCGAGTCGGCAAACTTGGAAGGCTTCCATAGCCTTGGCAACTCATGACGACAGCCTAGGGTGGTTACTGGCACCATAAACTAGAGTGTCAATTTGTTGGGTCAACAACAGGAGCCACTGTGCACTTGCTCCTCATGTGGGATCTCTGTCCTTAATGTGCTGTACATTGTGATTTAATGCTATAACTAGTATTCAAACAGTATGTTTCACTTTGTGTTTCTATGTGGGTGCAAACTGTTGAAATCTTTATACTAAATTGATCTTCTGTATATAAAGAGAATTGAAAATGAATCTTGATGCAAATGGAAGGGGAGAGGGAGCGGGAGAGGGGAGGGTTGCAGGTGGGAGGGAAGTTATGGGAGGGGGAAGCCATTGTAATCCATAAGCTGTACACTGGAAATTTATATTCATTAAATAAAAGTTAAAAAAAAAGATAATTTTACACAATGCCTCCTCTCTTCCTATTTATTTAATGTGAGACACTTGAATCCTCTAAATTGTTTTTATCATCAATAATAACAACACTCATCTTTATAATTTTGGGGAATTATTGTGGCACAGCAGATTAAGCCATCACCTAGGTGCCCACTTCCCATATCAGAGTGCCTGGTTTGCATCCCTGCTACTCCACTTCTGATCCAGCTTCCTGCTAATGCGTCCTGGGAGGCAGTGAATGATGAGTCAAGTGCTTATGTGTCTCTGACACCCATATGGGAAACCTAGATTGAGTTCCTGGCTCTTGGCTTCAGCCTAACTCAGTCCTAGATGAGGGTTGTACCAGCAGATGGAAGCTCTCACTCTCCCTTTCTCTCTCTCTTGCCTTGCCTTTCAAATAAATAAACTTAAAAAATAATTTTTCATATTAAGGAATATATTTATTTTGTTTCATTTTTGGCAAGGATTATCAACAATGAATGAAAATAACTATCATAATACCAACACATCATTACTATGTTTGATTTATTTATGAATCAGTGGGGGGCGGGCACTGTGGTGAAGTGGGTAAAGCCATAGCCTGCATTTCAGGCATCCCTTTTAGGCACCAGTTTAAGTCCCAGCTGCTCCACTTCCAATCCAGCTCTCTGCTATGGCCTCTCTAACTCTGACTTTCAAATAAATAAATAAATCTTTTAAAAAATTGTTAAAAAAAATCAGTGGTACTTGGTTAATAATTTCCTTCAGAATTTCCAATCCAGTTAAGTCATGCATATTTGAAGCACGTAGGCAATATTCCACTATAAAATAAAGAATTACATCAAATTGCATTTCTTTAATTAAATTCCTTGCTGTATGTTTTATTCAGATGTGTGTACAATGCAATTTTTATGGAATGCTAAGTAAAGAGTAACAGATAATGGAGGGGGGACTATTGCTGTAAAAGTATGTTATCTTTTATATATATCACAGCATTACTTATTATCAGCTTCACACACAGCATTTTGCCTTTGATTTACACAAACAACTGTAAATGTTTTATATATTTGTGAGGAAGTGAATGATATTAGACCATCAATCCATAGGGACTGCAAATCAGGGGGAAAAAAAGGCTATTACATTTCAGAAGCTGTTAAATCAGTTGTGCCCCTGGCTGATTTTGTCAGCTCTATTTGCTGTGGGTAACACCGTTGGTGCCTGGAATTCTGCAGCAGCCCTGAGAGTGTTGGAGAGTAAATAGCAGCAGAGTTGTAAACTACACCACACAGCTCACACTTACTGCGTAAGCCCGGCTTACACTTTCCTCTGAATAAATCCAGCAGCTTTAAAAAGAGCAAGAGAGAGAAAGAAAGAAAAAGGGAGGGGAAAATGAGGCAAAACTCGGCCCACGCCTTCTGTCACTGCCTCTAGCTTTAGCCCCTCAGCAGCCTGCCAACAGGACACTGTTCTGCCAGTTGTAAATTTTAATTGGCCATCTGGGGAAAGCACAAACCACTGACTAGAGATTAATCAGCAAATTAACCCAGGCATAATACACATTTCCCAGTGGACCTGAAGCAGCTCTAGGCTGGGGCAGAGCAGCCTGAGCTCCTGGAGAACTTATGTGGAATGCTGTTACTGCTTACTGCCAGGCAGTAGAACATCTTCCCAGAGTCCTGAAATTCCCTTTTGTGTGACCTTGTTAGTGCCCCTGATTTGTATGGCAGTTGCAAAGAGCCTTTTTTTTTTTTTCTTTTTTTTTGCAAAGTGCTAAACACAGATGGCACAGGTACTGTGATTGCTGGGAAAAGTGTTGATGAATCAGTGAAAGTGACAACTTTTCTCTAGTGGGCCATTCACTTAGTTTGCTAAAGTACCTACAGAAAGAAACAATAGTGTCCCTGGATTTTTACCAGCTCAGTGAATCACTG
Source organism: Lepus europaeus (assembly GCF_033115175.1). Taxonomy (NCBI): domain Eukaryota; kingdom Metazoa; phylum Chordata; class Mammalia; order Lagomorpha; family Leporidae; genus Lepus; species Lepus europaeus. Next base: position 98,889,708 of record NC_084827.1, on the reverse strand, counting down.
GAGAACCACGTTTATTTAGCCAGTTTCTCACACTACGTGGGATGCCTTTACTTAGTCCCTGTACTAGAAAAGCATTGTTGTAAATAATAAAGCCTTCTTCTTTGAGTCTAAGAAAATAAGTCAAACATGTTTTATAGAATAGTGTGTCTCAAGATGTTTGACAAAAGCACAAATGCTTAAGGAAGGTATATTAAGGTGGAAGCCCCCCAGAAATACAGTCAGAGGCAGGTAGGACGTTGGAGTGATCTTAATTAGGGTAGAGAGGAAAGATTTTGTAGGATTTACATACCTTTAGGAATTAGGGAAATGGGTGTTATGCATTGTTATCAGCAAAGGTCTTCAGGGTACAGTACATCATAAAGACCTAGAGGTGACAGCATGAAGCCTAAAAGAAGGACAGACAGAAACTGCCTGGAGGGAACCTGCAGGTTGTGCATCCTGTCCACACCAGGGAAGGACAGAGTTTTCTACCTTGTTGACAGTTGTTTCCAGCACAATACCTAGCACAGCAGCACACAGTAAGCATTCAGCCTTTTTTGAAAGGAAGAAAGAAGCTACTGTTACTTTTGACATGCGTATATCCTTTCCTATGCATTCCGAGCAGCAGGCCCAAGATGGGGGTCCTGATCCAAACCACCCTTGAGGCACCAATGCGTACGCTGGCAAGAGCCTGATGATATCACCTGGCACACCGAAACAGAGATGAGTAGATGCTATAGATTCTTTGCCTGAGAACATGGAAATGGAATATTAAGAGATTCAGTGATTAACAGTGAGACTTAGAGCATAGTCTCTGTGATAGAGAAAAATACAAAGTAGGAAATGCAGTGAGTCAGGATTGTGTGCATGCAAAGGAAACCAGTGTGCAAAGAGAGAAAAATGGAGCTCACTGGGAGGGGCTGGGAGGAGCAAGGCTGGCAGTCCCTAGAAATGAGGAGTAGGATTAGCCTTCCTAGCCCAATCCTAGCTTCTCTAAAGCATATCTCTACCATTCCTGGGTTTTGAATTTATGAGATCTGAGCAAGTTGACATAATGTCTGATTGTTGCAGCCAAAAGAACCTTGACCAGAACAACCACAAATGGTAATAGCATTGATATAAACCAATGGCTTGAGAAGAAAAATGAAATTAGTGACCAGCTCCTCTCCCCACAACTACTAAACAGTGCACAGGATTTCGGAACTCTAAAGCGTGCTGACCATTTTTAAGAATACCACGTATTGGTGGATTATTTTTTATGGCTCTGCTCTGACCTGTCAGTAAATTACACAGACCCATTTCACCTGCCTCTGGCAAAAGGGATAGACTCTAGTCTATCACAACTAGTTATGGATTTCTTTCTGTTTTATTACATTATTGCAAGCATTGCTGCCTGGCAAACCACATGCCCTTAAACTGAAATGGCTTCTGGGCGAGCACTGGATTATCTGTGACAGTAAATCAGTCAATATACACGACCTAGAGACCACAGCAGTTAAATAGATGTCCTTGGCTTCAGGTGGGGAAACCTTCCTTCAAATGTCCAATTCGGCTCCTCTTAAGGTTTTCCAACAAGCATTTATTTAAATAGTACTAAATCACCCTGCAGTTTACTGTGAGGTTTCATATGGGATATGAAGGCTTGAAAAAAAGAGAGTTCTGGATTAAACACCGAAGGTAGTTAACTGGTCAAAATGAAACAATTAGATTTAGAATATTTAGCCTTTGCAATAATTCTTAAAAACTTTTTAAAATCTTGAAAGTTCTGGCCTGTGCGCACTGTGTCTGACCTGAACGCTCTATCTGTGTATACTACACACAGAAAATAATGGCCAGTACACAGTTATTGGAGAATGTAGTCAGTATTTTCAACAAGCAAGCATGGATGGATTTCTTTATCTCCTTTGGGAGGGATATGAATCAAAGGTTAGAAAAGGAGCAAATGAATTTAGTTCGGTGTGTTTGGTCTCTTCTGAATTATTCCAAAGCCTTACTGTCTAGCTTCAACTCTGTCCTCTACTTCACGTTGTCTCAATTACATATGAAAAACTGGAGAAACATGTGTGAGGGTACTTTAAAAAGTTTATGAACATAGAATTAAAACATAAGATTATTTTGGTGAAAAAAAATGCATGAATTTCAAGAATTCTTCTACTCAAAAACTTTATCATTCAGTTCGCCTGTCCATGAACTTTAAAGTACATTTATATTTTCTTATTTGTGAAGACATTAGAGATTCCTGCAAGAGGTTGACTGGTATAAAAATGTTCAAATAGTGTAATGATAATAATGTTATGCTTGTCTTGCCACTCATAGCTTTGAGTTTACTTATTTGTACTATTGTTTTAAAGAAGGAAAGTGTTATATGATAATATGTGAGTTTATGTATTTTTCCTTTCCAAATGTCTTAAAAACAACTTGCCATCTTATATGTGTATTACCTTTATATCTAAACACAAAAGGATTTCTCAGGGATGATTGCACAAACTGTAGCTAAAATGTAGCAATGGAGTCCAGGAAGTTCAGACACATAGTAATCAAGGAAACAGTAGAAGATTAATTCACAGCCCTACCTATTACACAGTAAGAATTATGAATTATTGTTAAAGAGAGTGACCAACAAATCATATCTGGCTTCAGCTTCCTCCTTTGTCCCCAGTTTCCCACCACTTCCCATAGATCCTTTGCCCCAATGCCTGGAATTTTTCTGGTTCTGCAACGTATCACAACTTTCTGTGGTCAACTATCTTTAAAAAAATAAAAAATAAAAAAATAAAAATAAAAATTAAAAAAACGATATATAGAGAGAGACAGAGACAGAGGTAACACAGGTTCACTCCCCACAAATGGCTGCAACAAGCAGCTCCGGACAAGCAGAAAGCCAAAAACCAAGAACTTCTTCCTGGTGTCCCACATGGTAGACAGAGGCCCAAGCACTGGAACCCCTTCTATTGCTCTCCCAGGTGTATGAGCAGGAAGCTGAATTGGAGGTGAAGTAGCCAGGACTTGAATTGGCACTCTGATATGGTATGTCAGTGACAGAAACAGTGGCTTAACCTGCTGCCCAGTTACAACCTCTATTTTTAATTCTTTTGCTAAAAATTGTTACATACATCAGCAAATCACTCATTTTTCCTGCGCTAAGTAACATTCCATTATATGAAAATACAACAATTTGTTTATTCACTTACCAGATGATATGAAGAAATAAATCAAATGTTCGTAGCTAATATGGTTATAATGGTTTTGTTATAGAAAAGTTAGACTACAATGAGACTAACAAAGTAATATATCCAAGAAGGAATAAAGGATTAGCTAAAATGAGGAGATACACTTTTTTACTCATAATTTTGCAGTTTTTCAGTAAACTGGCCAGTTTATTCAATCACGCAAAGGTACCAACTGAAATATTCCTTGATCAGTCTAGAATTTTTTTAATTTGAAATGCAATTTAAAAACCAAAAATTCACCTGATAAAATGTTTTATAGTATATTCACAGGCTGCACAACCATCACCACCAGTTAATTCTAGAACTTTGCACTGCTCCAGAGTGAAAAACTAGTCAATCGCCATTCTCCTTTCCCTGAACCAGAAATGAGCACAGATTTTCTTTCTCTCTGGATTGTCCTATTGTGGGCATTTTATATAAATGCAATCATGTAGTATGCTTTATTTCTTTTTCCCATACTATAATACTTTCAAAGTTTGTCCATATTGAAACATTTATCAGAACACTGTTGCTTTTTATGACTGTGTAATATATTATTCAATGGCTTTATCACATTTTTGCTTCTCCATTCATTATTTAAGGGCATTTAGATTATTTCATTGATTGGCTACATGAGTTATGTTGCCATGAACATTTATGTACAAGTTTTTCTGTGGATGTTAAATTTTCTTTTTTTTTAACTTTCATTTAATAAATATAAATTTCCAAAGTACAGCTTTTGGATTACAGTGGCTTTTTTCCCCCATAACTTCCCTTTCACCCGCAACCCTCCCATCTCCTGCTCCCTCTCCCATGGATGTTAAGTTTTCAATTCTCTTAGAGTACATACCTAGGAAAGGAATTTCTGGATTATACAGTTAAAAACTGCTTTGCAAAGTAGCTGCGGCATTTTTTTCATTTCCATCAACAATGTAAGATGATTTTAATTTCTCCACATTTAATTGTCTGTTTCCTTTTTTATCATAGCCTTCATGGTGAGTATGAATATCTCATAAGGGTTTTGATTTACATTTTCCTAGTGACTAATAATGCTGGTCAATTTTTTCATATGATTTTTTTTTCAATTGTACCTTTGCTTGAAGAAATATTTATTTAAATTCTTTGCTCATACTTTAATTGGGTTGTTTGTCTTTTTACTGTAGAATTGTAATAATTCTTTTAAAATATCATGTAGGATCTCTGTCTTTAATGTACTGTACACTGTTATTTAATGCTATAACTAGTATTCCAACAGTATTTTTTCACTTTGTGTTGCTATGTGGAGGCAAACTGTTGAAATCTTTACTTAATATATACTAAACTGATCTTCTGTATATAAAGAGAATTGAAAAGGAATCTTGATGTGAATGGAAGGGAAGAGGGAGCGGGAAAGGGGAGGGTTGTGGTGGGAGGGAAGTTATGGGAGGGGGGAAGCCAATGTAATTCATAAGCTGTACTTTGGAAATTTATATTCATTAAATAAAAGTTTTTAATAAAAAAAGAGTAAATTATAAAAAAAAGAAAAAATATTTTGGACATAAGATCCTTAGTAGGATTATGACTTACAAATATTTTCTTACATTCTGTTGGTGTCATTTTTACTTTCTTAATATCTTTTGAAGCACAGCGATTTAATTTTGAGAAGTTCAATTTAAGCTACTCTTTTTGCTTGTACTTCTGATGTCAGAAATAAGAAACAGGGGCCTGCACCATGCCTCACTTTGTTGATCCTCCGCCTGCGGCATCGGCATCCCATATGGGCGCAGGATTCTGGTCCCTGTTGCTCCTCTCCCAGTCCAGCTCTCTGCTGTGGCCAGGAAAGCAGTGGAAGAGGGCCTGGGTGCGTGGCTCCTGGCTTCGGATGGGCGCAGCGCACCAGCCATGGTGGCCATTTGGGGGGTGAACCAATGGAGGGAAGACCTTTCTCTCTCTCTCTCTCTCTCTCTCACTGTCTAACTCTGCCTGTCTAAAAAAAAAAAGAAAGAAAGAAAGAAGAAACATTTACATACTCCAAGATCATAAAAGTTTATACCTGTATTTTCTTTTAAAAGCATTTATGATTAATTTTTTGCATTTACATTTTTTATCTAATTTTGGTTAACTTTGTATATGTTGTGAGATGTTGTTCTAACTCTGCTCTTTTTCAAGACTATCTAGTTTCCTCAAGCACTATTTTCTGAAAAGACTATTCTTATCCCATTATTGTCTTTGCAATCATGTAAAATAAATTTATCTTAGAACTATTGGTTGATTTCTGTACTCTAAAATCTGTTTCATTGTTCTGTATGTCTATCATTAAGCCATTACCATTTGAGCTTGATTTCTATTATTTTGTAACAAGTTTTGAAGTATAAGTTCTCTAACTTTGCTCTTTTTCAAGAGTATTATTTACTTCTCATCACATATGAATTTTAGGACCAGTTTGCCAATTTCTTTTTTTAAAAATTTCGGAAGAGATTTAGATGGAGTTGATATTAAATATATAGATCAATTCTTTTTAAGACCTCAGTGCATAAGATTGGCATTGTAGCATAGTAGGCTAAGCCTCCACTGCGGAGCGAGCATCTCACATTGGAGCCAGTTCGAGTCTATGAGTCCACACTGCGCTGCTTCCCATCCAGCTCTCTATTTCAGCCTGAGAAAGCAGTAGAAGATGGCCCACATGGGAGACCCAGAAGAAGCCCCTTGCTCTGGCTTTGGATTGGCCCAGTTCCAGCCATTGCAGCCATTTGTGGAGTGAACCAACAGACAGAAAACCTTTCTCTATGTTTCTCCCTCTCTCTATAACTCTACCTTTCAAAGAAATAAATAAAACCTTTTAAAAATTTCCAGGGTATGAATACAAGCATTTGTTTATGACTTTCTTCTTTCTTTCAGTGATGATTTGCAGTTTCCAAAGTGAAAGGTTTTCACTTTGTTAGACTTATCCCTAAGAATCTGTTATAGTATTGCAAAAAGATTTATTTCGCTTTCAGATTGCTCAGATTCTGATTCCCAGTGTATTAAAATACACTTGACTTTTCTTTGTTGCTTTTATAACTTAAAAGCTTACATTTATCAATTATAATATTTTTCTTGTGCATTCATTAAATTTTCTGTGTACAAGATCTTATCATCTGCAAATAGTGGTAGTTTAAATTATTTTCCAATTTGCATGATTTTATTTTTCGCCTTCCCAAATCACACTGGACAGAACTTCTAGGACAACAGTGATTAGAAGTGGGGAGACTGGACATCATTTTCTGATCATAGAGAAAAAACATCAGTCTTTTCACCAAAAAGTATGTTGGCCATGTGTTTCACAGATGCTCTTTATATGAATGAGTAAATTTCCCTTGATTACTCATGTGTTGAGTGGTGGATTCAGTCAAATGTCTTTCCTGAACTGTTGAGATGCTGTGTATTTTGTCCTTTATTCTTCTAATATGCTGCATTGTGTTGATTAAATTTCTGCAATGACCACGCTTGCATTTTTGGTTATAAATTCTACTTGGACACTCTGTATAATATTTTAAATTTTTGTTTATTATTTGGTTTTTCATTTGAAAGGCAGAGAGTTGTCTGCAACACCCAGGACTGGGCTAGATCAATGCCAGGAACCCAAAACCCAAACCAGGTCTCCCAGGAGAGTGGCAGAGACCCAACTATGAATAATTATCTATTCCTCTCTTTACTCTATATTTTTGCTTCCTGTATTTTGGGGCTATATTGTTAAGTGAGTATATATTTATAATTTTATTTTTGACAGATTGGCCATTATGAAATTTAAAATAACCTTTGCCTTTAGTAATAATATTTTTCTTGATGTCTATTTTGTCCGTCAGTTTTGTCCCTCCAGCTCTCTTTTGGTTACTATTTGGGTTGTCTTTATATTTTCCACACTTTTATTTCAACCTGTTTGCAACTTTGAATCTAAAATGTGTACCCTGAGACAGCATATACTTGACTCATATTGGATTTTTAATTCATTATGCCAGTCTCTTTCTTCTGATTAGAATGTGTCATCTACCTGCATCTAGTGCAGTTATTGGTGATTTTGTATTTGTCTTCCATTTTACTATGGTTAGTGTCTCTTTTTGTCTTTCTGTTCCTTCACTACCACCTTCTTGTGTGTGAAGTACATATTTTCTATTGTATAATTTAGATTCCTTTCCCCTTCCTTTGCTCTACTTTTTATTTTATGCTCTTTGTTGTGTCTCAGGGGTTGTAATAACCATCTTAATTTATAATAACAGCTATTGTTCTAAAAATAATTCCACTAGTATGCAAAACTTTTGCACAAATATACTATATAGCTGGGGCCAGCACTGTGGCGCAGTAGGTTAATCCTCCAGCTGCGGCACTGGCATCCCATATGGGCACCAGTTCTTTTCCTGGCTGCTCCCCTTCCAATTCGGCTTTCTGCTGTGGACTGCGAAAGCAGTAGAAGATGGCCCAGGTCCTTGGGCCCCTGCACCCACATGGGAGACTGGGAAGAAGCACCTAGCTCCTGGCTTCAGATCGGCGCAGCTCCTGCCATTGTGGCCATGTGTGGAGTGAACTAACGGAAGGAAGACCTTTCTCTGTCTTTCCCTTTGTCTGTAACTCTACCTCTCAATTAAATAAATAAAATAATTTTTAAAAAATACTATATAGCTTTATATCCTCCTTCCCTCTTTTTCTGTTATCATACAATCTACATCTTTATATTTTTTGCATCAATCAATGAAAACTTAAACATTATTTTGTGGAAGGCATTGTGGCTCAGTGGTTTAAGCTGCCACTTGGGATATCAACATCCCTTACAAGAGTGCTGGCTTGAGTACTACCAATGCACCTGGGAAACAGCAGGTGATGGCTGAAGTAATTATCTCTCTGCTACCTATGTGATGACCCAAATGTAGTTCTTGGCTTCTGGCCTTGGTCTGGCCCAACCTTAGCTGTTGCAGTCATTTGGACAGCAATATAGCAGATGAAAGGAAGATAACTCTCTTTCTCTTTCTCTCTCTCTCAAATAAATAAATAATGTGTTATTCTATTTCTGCTAAATTATTTAAGAAAATGTTTACAACCCCTGCCTCCAAAAAGTATGCTATCTTTTATGTCTTCTTACTATATTAGCACATTTGCTATTACTAAAACAAAATATTTGAAGTTGGCTAATTTATAGAGAAAAGAGAGATTTTCTTAGCTCACATTTTTGGAGATTGAATATCTAAGACTGGGTAGCATCCATTCAGTCTCTTTCAACAACCCCTGTCAGCATCACAACATGATGGACCAACTTATAGGGAACCAAGCGAGCACTGAAGAGTCATGCATGAAGGATGAACTTGCTTTATGATAACCTTCTCTCATGAAAACAAGCCAGGATACTGCAAGAATGGTATTAATCCCTCCCAAAGGCAGCATATTCAACAACCTTCCAGTGGCCCCATCTCTTAAAAGTTCTACTACCGAGGCCAGTGCTTTGGCGCAACCAGTTAAAACCCTGGCCTGAAGCACCAACATCCCATATGAGTGCTGGTTCTAGTACCAGCTGGTCCTCTTCTGATCGAGCTCTCTGCCATGGCCTGGGAAAGCAGTAGAAGATGGCCCAAGTCCTTGGGCCCCTGCACCCATGTGGGAGACCTGGAAGAAGCTCCTGGCTCCTGGCTTCAGATCGGTGCAGCTCCAGCTGTTGCGGCCAATTGGGGAGTAAACCAGTGGATTGAAGACCTCGCTCTCTCTCTCTGCCTCTCCTTCTCTCTGTGTGTAACTCTGACTTTCAAGTAAAATAAATAAATCTTTAAAAAAAAAAAAAAGTACCACTACCTCTCAACATTACCATACTGGGGACCAGGCATCTAGCAGATAACATTTAAGGAACAAACCTAATACAAACCATAGCACCTGTGTAGTTTGTTTTTTTGTATTTGTTTCATTTTGTTTTGTTTTGTTTTGTTTTTGCCATTTGATTTCTATGTTGATTCTAGTTTACTGTCCAGTGTCATTTTCTTTCAGCCCATAGGGCTCCTTTTTTATGATTTCTTGAAGGAAGACGTGCTAGTAATAAGTTCTATGTTTGTTAACCTTGCAATTGCTTAATTTCTTCTTCATTTGTGAAGCATAATTATATGAATATAGAATTCTTAATGGACAGTGCTTTTCATTTTCACATAGAATATGTCATTCCATTGACTGTGGGCATCCATGATTTCTAATGAGAAATTAGCTGTTGCACCTACCAAGTATCGTTCATAAGAGATGAGTTTTCTTCTTTCTTGAAGCTTTTCAAGATCCTCTTTTTCTTTTTAATTTTCACAGGCCAGAGATGAAGTGTCTAAGAGAGTTCTTTGAGTTCATCCACATTTATTCTATGTGGAATACATGAATGTGCACGCTGGTATTTACATCAAAACTGGAAGTTTTTGGCTATTATTTTTCAAATATTCTTTCTGTTCTTTTCTCATTTTCCTCTGTCTTAGATTCCCATTACACACATTATTATATTTTGTTGTGTTCTGATGGCCTTTTCAATTCCATTTTTTTCTTTTCTCTTTCCACTCCTCAAATGAAATAATCCTTATTGATTCACATTAAGTTCACTGATTCTTCCAATTCTTCTATTGAGCTCCTTTGATAAAATTTTCATCTCAGTTTGGGTATCTTTCAATTTAGAATTTTTTTTAATCTCTATCTCTATTTATTTATACATTTGAAGAAGCATCATTCTCATACTTTATCAATTTAGTTGTCATTTCCTTTAAAATCGGATTTTATTTTACCTTTTTCTTGAGATTTTTTTTATTTCATTTAAGGTATAAAAATTTCATGCATTTCATATATACACATTTAGGAGCATAGTGATCCTTCACACCCTACCCTCCCTCCTGCACCTGCTCCCATCCTTCTTCCTCCTCTCTCCAATACCTGATTTTAAATTATAGATCAAATAATCCAGTTCCTGGGCTTCCTAAGAACTATTTCTACTGATTGTTTTGCTTTCTATATATGGAACATACATTCTGTTTCTTGACATGTTTTGTAATTTTGTGTTGCCAATTGAATATTTTAAATAATATATTGTAGCAACTCTGGAAACTATATTTTCATCTCTTAAATCTCTGTTGTCCTACTCTTTATTAATGTTTGTCTAGTGGTTCTACTGAACCAGTTCTTTAAAATCTGTCACTTTTGTTGTAGCTAGGTTTGAGCTTTTTCTCTCCTCCACCCTGAATAAATATCCCTTGATTGATACAAATTGTGGTTAATTTCCAGTCCTGCAAAAATCTGGATTTTGACAATTTTAGTTAATTTTATTGTTACTTTTATGGAAATCCTTAACTGTTTGGTGATGTTGACATTACTTATTTTAAATTTTTCAGTTGGAATCTCAGATTGTTGACTGTGGAACACTACACTAACATAACCACTTAAAGCACAGTTTGCCAGTAAACACTGCTTTATCTATGTACTATAAATTGTGGGCATTACAATTCATTTCACCATATTTATAATTTCAATTTTGAATTCTTATTTAGTACATGTGTTATTTATAAATGTAATATTTAATTTCTAAATATTTAGAAAATGTCGACTGGTGCTGTGGTTCACTAGGCTAATCCTCCACCTGCGGCACCAGTACTCTGGGTTCTAGTCCCGGTTAGGGTGCTGGTTCTGTCCTAGTTGCTCCTCTTCCAGTCTAGCTCTCTGCTGTGGCCCAGGATGGCAGTGGAGGATGACCCAAGTGCTTGGGCTCTGCACCCGCATGGGAGACCAGGAGGAGGTACCTGGCTCCTGGCTTTGAATCGGTGCAGCACGCCAGCTGTAGTGGCCATTCGGGGGTGAGCCAATGGAAGGAAGACTTTTCTCTCTCTCTCTCTCTCTGTCTAACTTTGCCTGTCAAAAAGAAAAAAAAAAGAAAAAGAAAATGTCTAAATATTTTGCTACCAATTTCTAATTTTATCTCATTGTAGCCACAGAACAAATTTGCAAAAACTTCATCTTTCTGAAATTTGTTGGATCACATTTAATGGCACAAAATGTAGCTATCCTGTTCATCATTCCACGTACACTCAAAAACCATGTGTTCTGCAATTTTGTTTTCTGTAAATGCCTACTTATCCAAGTCTTGGTTTAGATCTATATATGTCCTGATCTTTATTTTTAGACTCATTCTATTAATTAGAGAATTGTGAGTGCTTAAATTTGTAACATTGGCTTGCAGGTTTGTGTTTTTTCCTGTTACTTCCATAAATTTTTGCTTCATAAGTGTTGAAGCCTTGCTTTTAAGTGTATTTTTTGATGAATTAGTCCCATTCATTATTTTAAAAGCTCTCTCCTGATCGCTTATAATGTTTTCCTTTTGAAGTCTATTTTTTTCTAGTATTAATGCAGCCATGCAAGTTTTCTCACACTTATCTGTACATGTTATATGATATAATTTGGACTTAGTTTTTTTCTTCTTGTGCAGCCTGACAAATTCTATGTTTTAAACACTCAGTTCTCATATATTCAGTGTATTAAACATTATGGTTGGACTTTAATCTACTATCCTGCTCTTTATTTTTCATTTGACTGAATGGTTTCAATCTTCTGATAATCTAAGAGAAATCAGAATAAAGAAAACGTTTTATCATTGCATCTGACTCTCAACACAAACTGATAAAAGTGTTCTGCTCTCATACAAGTGTCTCTTTTGTGTTATTCTATCCCATAAGAAAACTTGGTGTTTTTTAAACTGCAAACTAATTTGTCTAAGGTAAAATTGAACACTACTGAGAGATTCATCAATTTATTGGTGGCAGTGGCATGAAACTCATTATTATGAGCATACTGAATTCAGTTTAGGCTAGAATGTGATGTTGTGGTTTACAAACTCTACTAGGAACAAGATGATCTGGGTAGAATCTGTTCTTCCACTGTCTTAGGAAGTATTAGCTCCTCGGTAGCCTGGATTGTATAATCTTTGTATGATTTTTATAATATTGGTTTCATATCCCAGGCCTCTACTTATAGTCTCCACCCCTCCACCCCCATCTCACAGATTTATTTGTTTGAAAGGCAGAGTTACAGAGAGAGAGAGTGAGAGATCTTCCTCCCTCTGAATTACTCCCAAAATGGCCACAAAAGCCTGACCTGGGCCAGAGCTAGGCCATTCCAAAACCAGGAGTCAGGAGCCAGAAGCTTCTTCCTGGTCTCCCATGTGAGTAGAGAGGCCCAAGTACTTGGGTCGATACCTACTGCTTTCCCAGGCACATTAGCAGGGAGCTGGATCAGAAGTGAAGTAGCCAGGACTGGAACCGGCACCCATATAGGATGCCTGTATCACAAGCGGCAACTTTACCCTCTGCTCAATGCTGCCCCCATCCCCATAGTCTCTAACACATGGGAAGCTGTGATTTGTTAGTTTGTATAACAGAATGTGCAATATTTTAAGAGCCAAAACTTGGCCAGCGCTGCGGCTCACTAGACTAATCCTCCGCCTATGGCACTGGCACCCCGGGTTCTAGTCCTGATTGGGGCGCCAGTTCTGTCAGTTGCTCCTCATCAAGTCCAGCTCTCTGCTGTGGCCCGAGAAGGCAGTGGAGGATGGCCCAAGTGCTTGGGCCCTGCACCTGCATCGGAGACCAGGAGGAAGCACCTGGCTCCTGGCTTTGGATCGGCACAGCATGCTGGCCATGGCGACCGTTTGGGGGGTGAACCAACGGAAAAAGGAAAACCTTTCTCTCTGTCTCTCTCTCTCTCTCTCAGTGTCTAACTCTGCCTGTCCAAAAAAAAAAAAAAAAAGAGTCAAAACTTGAGTTATAATTCAATGACTATTTTAGGCAAAGAAAACATAACCACCAGTTGTTCTTTAGCAACAACATTGTGAGAATTAACAGAAATAACATACATGAAAGCTTAGCACAAGTTGCTAGTTTTATAAGTTACAGAATTAGATATGATAGATTAAGTAATTGACTAAGGCAGGGAGATGAGTTCAACCAAACTTAAATCTGAACCTCTAACATGCAATCACTTCAAAAAGAACATTTTCTGTAAAAATCTTAGATGTTAAAAAAATGTAGTTTAAATTGTATTGCTCCTAATGTTAATTAAAATTATATTATTTATATTGCTTTTTTATTATACAGCAAAGTACACCGTTAGCATTTCTGATAATGACACTTGGTTCACTTCGCACTTTAAATTAGTACTTTCTTCTATTGATGAGGCTTAATTATGATTCATCAAAAAAGTGAAATGATCTTTCCCAGTTTGCAACTAGGAATTTGGAATGCTGCTGCACAGAGGTGGGCATTTTTCATTTCTCCAAAAGCAAATTTCACTGCTTTACTGAAGTCTAAACCGTTAAGTCTCAATATGGAAACACAAGTTGAAATTAATCATTAACCAGAGTTCTTTCGGCTCTCCCTCACATTTCAGGTTGAATAGAATCAAATCAACATTCATTCTTCACAAGACAGAGAATGCTAAGCATAGGAGTAGGAATCTCATGTATTTTAAAGGATTTCCATCACACAGTCACTCAATGAAAATTGAATCTGCAGTGAAATTATAACAAAAGATGTTCCCAAGCGATTTCCATTGTCTTAATTTTCATTGACAAATTGATGCTCTCCATCCAGATCTACATGGAAAATAAGGACCATCATAGGGGCCGGCACTGTGGAGAAGCAGGTTAAGCTGCCGCCTGCAGTGCCGGCATCCCATATGGGCACTGGTTCAAATCCCAGCTGCTCCACTTCCAATCCAGCTCTCTGCTATGGCTTGGGAAAACAGTAGAAGTTGGCTCAAGTCCTTGGGCCCCTGTACCCACATGGGAGACCTGGAAGAAGCTCCTGGCTCCTGGCTTCAGATAGGTACAGCTCCGGCAGTTGTGGCCAATTGGGGAATGAACCAGCAGATGGAAGACTTCTCTCTCTCTCTCTCTTTTTCCCTCTCTCTCTCTCTCTGCCTCTCCTTCTCTCACTGTATAACTCATTCAAATAAATAAGTAAATCTTTAAAAAAAAAAAAAAGACCACCATACATAAATGACTAAGAATTTCTGAAGTTTATTCATCAAACTGAAGCATTCCTATAAAGTTACGTGTAATGACAATGCAGCTTGAGAAAATAATTTTATTCTTAAACTCTTTAAACATTCTGCCACCTAGTTCCACAAAAAATTGTACATATGTATGGGATATCATATCCTGTTTCCATACTTGTATACACTGTATAATAGCATTTCTAGCTCCTCAACCATTTGTCATTTCTTTATGGTGAAAATATTCAAAATATTTTTTTCTGGTTCCTTAAAGAAAAACATACAGTATATCATCATTATCTATAGTTACCCTACTGTGCAATAAAACACCAGTACTTCTTATTCCTATTTAACCATAACTTAGTACCTGTTACATAACCTTTCTTCTTCTCTCCCCAACTACTAACCCTAGCCTCTGGTAACCATCATTATACTGATAACTTCTAGGTCATTTTTTCTAGATCCATACATGAGTGAGATCATGTAGCACCTATTAGTGCCTGGCTTATTTCATTCTCTTTTCTCAACTACTGCAATGGCAACTCACTTCTGATGATCTTCCTGTGTCTCCTAAGATTTGTCTCTTTACCACATCTTTGTTTTAATGCAGGTATCTTAAATGATATTATACATCACTTTATCTTCAACTCTCACTGTCAAGGTAGAAACTACACTAAATATTTTAACAGAATAATAATTAAATGGAATTTTTGTGGCAAAAGGGTTACCTTTTTTGCTGTTAAACCTAGGCCAGTGAAACAAAGGAAAAATTTGGAATCATTAAAATACTGCAGCTTGGAGGAGAACTGGTGGAGCTGGGACTCAGATCTGTGAGGAGGGAACACTACTCAGCCAGTCCTGATGTGGAAGAGCTGCATAGACAAATTCCACAGAGCTCCGGGATGAGGTATGGGCTAGCTGGTGCTAGGGTTTTTGATAGCAGTGGCATGAGGCTAGTTTTAATAGAATGGAAAAGCTGTAAACTGAAAGTATCTTCTATTTCTGGAGTTAGCTGTCGCTGCCAGGGTAAAAAGCTATGAAATGATGGGAACTGGAAGCAAACAAGAAGGAGCAAGTCTCTTGACTCATCCTTCTATATTTTCTCAAGTGCCTCTTATTGGCAAAGCATAGTGGGACCTACCATCTTTCAGATAGGGTGGGTGTATTCATCATGAGTCTATTGTGATTGGAGGCTTTGTTCCCTAGAGGGCAATACTGGGAGATGGGGGAAATTTTGAAAAGGTAGGGCTTAGTGAAAACTCATTGGGTCATTAGCGGTGTGCATTCTCACCAGAGGGCTGTCTCTATCCACGCTCTCTCTACTTCCTGAGATCTCACCACTTGCCATGTTCCCACTATTGCCATCTGCCATTCTCTGTAGAACTTTCACCAGAACTGAATAGATGCAGGCACCATGTCCTTGAATCTCCAAAACTGTGAGCTACAAAAACCTCCTCTTGTATAACGTTAGATGCCTCAGTTACATCATTAGAGGTGAAAAACTGACTGAAATAAGGACCAACTAGCAATGCATAAATGAGCCTTGGTATCGAAGAAGAAGAAGAAGAAGAAGAAGAAGAAGAAGAAGAAGAAGAAGAAGAAGAAGAGTAGAACAGGGTATAGAAGTATGAGTGTAAACCTGGGAGTCAAGAGCTTAATAATCACTATCTTCCAGACTTCGACTGCTCAGCATCTACATATACCCTTGTACAAAAATTTGACTTCATTAAGATCAAAATCACTTTATTCTCTCTTTTTTCTAGTCTTTATTTATTTGCTTTCATTTTATTTGAAAGACAGAGCAGGAGAGAGAGAGAGAGAGAGAGAGAGAGAGATCTCCCATCTGCTGGTTCATTCCCCAAATGCTTGCCAATAACCAGTGCTGCAGCAGGCCACAGCCAGAAGCCTGGAATTCCATCGGGATCTTCCGTATCAGCAGCAGGAATCCTGCTGCCTCTCAGGATGCATATTAGCTGGAAGATGGATTGGAAATGCAGTAGACTGGACTCAAACCAGGCACTCTGATATGGGATGCAGGCAGCCCAAGTGGCATCTGAAGCCACTGTACTAAATGTCCACTTCCACTATTTTCTTTGACTGAAGAAAATCTTTAGTATATTCAAAAAACACCCTCAATTCTTTTTAATACAAAGAGATGCAATTCCCCAAATGTCATTGTACTAATCTTAGAAAGATCAGCATGGTATTCCCTCAATTGAGGAGCTATCCATTGCTTTGTTGGTCCAGCAATCATCTTGTGATTACTAAAATTCTTGAAACTGATATGCTATTCCCCTAACACTTGCAATCTTGTATTTGTTCTTACTATATCTCCTTCCCAAGAAAACAAAGAACCTGTATGTTGAGTGAGAAAAAAAAAACTAATTTTCTGCAAAGGTTAATTTCTGTGGGCTCACCAGTAGAAGTCGTGTAGGAAGATATGAAAGCTCATTTGTATTTAAATGGGAAAGACTTCATTAGTGCTTGATGTAGCAAATTTAGTACAAATCCTTACTGATATATTGACTGACTTGTGCTGTGATTCTGATGATAGCTTTGTTTTGAAATAAAATAATTTATAAGAAGAAAAGGCAATACAGTTCTTGAATTTCCTCCAAAGTTTAGAAAATTATGATTAGTTTCTTTTCACTAGTAGAGAGAATGAAGTCAGCTAGATATGCCTAAATATTCAAATCAGCTGTGTATGTAGCATACTAATACTAATGTTCATGTAGAAAAAATTAGTGACGATTATAGCCAACAGTAATCCCTTTGTATAGATGCCTTACCTTCACTGATTTAATTTTAGCATCTACAGAGAAATATGCTTTCTATTTTTTGTCTTGTACTGAGATTGTCTGGGACTGAAGTTTGTTTACTTCCAAGTTTTTTCTATCAAGTGCTACTGTATTCTGCCATGCACTTGGGAGATTTAGATGCATAAGGAAAGACTCTGAATTAATGTAAGAATGGTATTTGGTGTTGCCATTGAACTAGTACATTTCAAATTAGCAAATTTTGCTACTTGAATGAGTTCAGGATATGAATTCCATGCTTTTGTTCATTGTGAAAATTCATGAATCTGTAATTGTGATAATGTGGACATGCCACCTTAATATTGAAAAAAACACGATTTTTTTTAAAGTTGTATTTTATTTATTTGAAAGTCAGAGTTACACAGAGAGAGAAGGAGAAGCAGAGAGAGAGAGAGAGGTCTTCCATCCGCTGGTTCACTCCCCAGTTGGCCACAACAGTCAGAGCTGCACAGGTCCAAAGCCAGGAGGAGCCTGGAGCCTCCTTGGGGTCTTCCTATGCAGGTTCAGGGGCTCAAGGACTTGGGGCATCTTCTACTGCTTTCCCAGGCCATAGCAGAGAGCTGGATCAGAAGTGGAATAGACAGGACTTGAACCGGCACCTATATGGGATGCCGGCACTGCAGTTGGCGGCTTTACCTGCTACGCTACAGAGCTGGCCCCCAAAACACATGAGATTTAATGTGTCTTCTAAAACATATACACATATTTCTTCTTTTTGATTCTTACTTTTAAAAAATCTATCAAACAATTTCATTGATATTGTCTCTAATTTTTAGAGCTTCAAAATTATGGTGTAAAAATTATATGACATTTTCTGTGCATTATGCTATTTTTATGAATTTTTATTAAGTAATAATAAACCAAAGTGAACCTCAATTTGTTTGTCTACTTAAACAGCTTCAGTTAGATCATAGGGTTAGAGATATTTAAAATGACTCATGAGGATTTCATTTGGGAAAAGGATCAGAAAGAGAAACCAAAACTGATATAGGTCTCTGATCAGAATTGAGTAGTTTGATGATCTCATGTACTAATTATTCCTTGGTTTAAAAGAAATGAATAAAGTTATCCAAAGCAAACAATTTTGAAATATATTATATATATATATACATACTTTCATAAATACAAGCATTCAAAATTGAGAGATGTTAGGAAGGTTTAATTTTTTAATTTATCTTTTTAAAATAAAGCAGTCTTTTAACTGGAATTAAAAAATAAAAAAAGAAGCTCTGACACCAAACTTCTGCTCCGTTAGCTGATCTATGATTAAGTATGGCTGTGGGAGCATAAAGGTACTCTTCAGTTCAAAATTTTGTTTTGTGAATTTAAAACTGTTCTAAAGCAAACATTTATTTAAAAAAAAAAAAAAAGGAGGGGGGAGTAAAAAGAACACCAACATTGCACAATAATGACATGTTTAAAAACAGCTTCTCGGGGCCGGTATTGTGGTATAGCGGGTAAAGCCACCGCCCACAGTGCCAACATCCCATATGGGCATTGATTCGAGACCCAGCTGCTACACTTACAATCCAGCTCTCTGCTCTGCTGGCCTGGGAAAGCACCCACGTGGGAGCTCTGGAAGAAGCTCCTGGCTCCTGGCTTCTGATCAACCCAGCTCTGGCCATTGTGGTCATTTGGGGAATGAACCAGCGGATGGAAGATCTCTCTCTCTGCCTCTGCCTCTGCCTCTGCCTCTCTGTAACTCTGCCTTTTAAATAAATAAATAAATCTTTAAAAAAAAAACTGATCCCCAAAACTTTTATGTATATACTGAAAAAAAAACAAGAGATACAGATATCCAAAATCATAAGTGAAAAAAGAAAAATTAAGAGGCAAATGCCAACAAGAGCAGTCTGGTCAATTGCAATGATTAGGGCAGGGTAAAACTGAAAATCAGAGCAAAATGTGCAGTAAAAAAGTGCTGTTCAGGGGCCAGAATTGTGGCACAATGAGTTAAGCTACCACATGCCGTGCAGGTATCCCATATGGGCACCAGTTCAAGTACTGGCTGTTCCACTTCTGATCCAGCTCCCTGCTCATGCTCCTGGGAAAGCAGTGGCAGATGAGCCCAAGTCCTTGGGATCCTGCATCCACGTGGGAAACATGGATGAAGCTCCTTTCAGCCTGGCCCAGCCAAGGCCTTTGCACCCATCTGAGGAGTGAACCAGCAGATGGAAGATCTGCAGTAATAAGTTACCTTTCTTTTTTTTTTAAGATTTATTATTGCTTATTTATTTGAAAGAGTTACAGAGAGAGGTAGAGGCAAGAGAGAGAGGTCTTCCATCCCCTGGTTCACTCCCCAGATGGCCGCAACGGCTGGATCCAAAGCCAGGAACCAGGAGCTTCTTCCAGGTCTCCCACAGGGGTGCAAGGGTCCAAGGACTTGGGCCATCTTCTACTGCTTTCCCAGGCCACAGCAGAGAGCTAGATTGGAAGAAGAGCAGCCGGGATTCGAACTAGTGCCCATATGGGATGCTGGAGCTTCAGCCCAGGGCTTTTACCCACTGCGCCACAGTGCCGGCCCCATTATGTTACCTTTCAAAATCTTGTATCAGCAAGCTTAAAGCTAAC
Organism: Lepus europaeus; assembly: GCF_033115175.1. Taxonomy (NCBI): domain Eukaryota; kingdom Metazoa; phylum Chordata; class Mammalia; order Lagomorpha; family Leporidae; genus Lepus; species Lepus europaeus. The sequence continues at coordinate 98,870,138 of NC_084827.1, read as the reverse complement.
CAGGCATCATTACACCTTAAGCTGTCAGAAATGTAAAATGCTATGTTGTTGAGGGAGAAAGAGACAGAGCATGTAACTCATGGTAGGGATGTGAGTCTTATTCTCACAGGCAATATCTCGGGCATCTCCATTTATTGCCTGAAGATTGCCAGAGTGATAATGTACAAAGGTGGTACCATCTTCATGTAACTTTTTAAAATACAAATCAACGTATCCTATCCTTGTATATGATATATTATCTAATTACTTCAAAAAACGTGAGTTTAAGAATGTAACAATGCAGCTAACTATAAGATGATGATTTTTATTTACTTTGCCTCCTTATCTTTATTTCACAGAAGCAAAAATAAATTGTGTTCCTCTTACCAAGCAGGAAAAGTTTAAGGGTCAATCATGTAGTTTAAATATCTCTCGAAGAAAAGTGCTATGGAATTATAACATCCTTTTTTCTTCCTGGTAAGCAAATGGGATCTCAGGACTTTGAGAACTGGATAATCCCTTTAAATTCTTAAGAATTGAATAATAGCAATAAGCAATGCTCATGTTTAATAAATATAATTTGATAGTGGTATAAAGCTATAATCCTGTGAAATTATGCTTTCAAAAGAAACAGTAAAGGAAACAAAATAGATTTCATGAGACTATGTGATGAATTGAAATGGCAGGTATGTACTAAAGTAACTTTAAGGGAGTGTTGGAGCTGGGAAGGAATGTAGGAAACAGGACAATGGATGGGGTTAAATGGGAAATAAACATGAGGGTGGCAAAGCATTAACAAATAGTTGAAGGCATCACCAGCAATGATCTTTTATGTATTATGGTAGCAACCATTAGCCATTTTAATAGATACTTGGGAAAAATATTTACCAAGACAGATACCCTCTCTGATATTAGTAATGTAATAGTGTAGGTCCCTGGTGCCAGACTCTCAAGGTTCAAATTCCAACTCAGCCACACATGAGCCATGTGCTATAGACAAATCGCATAGTTTCCCTTGGTCTTCAGAGCTCCATGGAGAAAATATTCGTGTGTACATCTCAGGGCTTGCATGTGGTTCAAATAAGTTATTCTGTGCTAGTACTCATATACATAGAGTTCTTAAAACAGTAGCATATGTGTTTATTATTAGACACTTAGAGAAATTAATATTTGTGGATAACATTTTATCATTAATCAATAAGCCATTCAACTAATCCACAAATATTTACTGAGCACCTGTAATGTTTTCAAGGCTTAGAGATGTCACTTAAGAAACTAAACCAGAAATTTTTGCTCAGTTATACAGCACTATGACTCAAACTAGCTTCAAATTCAAATTAGTTTTAAATACTTGAAATTAATATTGAAGTGAAAAAATAAAGAGGTTCTACTTATAAAACATAGTTTTATCCTTTGAATATCCGGCTTTAAAATGGTAAGCTAGTTCTCTTCAGTTCTAACATTTAGGTCCTTTTTTTTTTTTTTTCCAGAGTGTCTTGGCTTTCCATGCCTAAAATACTCATGGGCTCTTCAGCCAGATCCAAATGCCTTAAGGGCTGATTCTGAGGCCAGAGTGCTATTTAGGACATCTGCCATTCTATGAGTCTGCTGTGTATCCCACTTCCCATGTTGGATCCTTCTCTCCCTTTTTGATTCTATCAGTTAGTATTAGCAGACACTAGTCTTGTTTGTGTGATCCCTTTGACTCTTAGACCTATCAGTGTGATCAATTGTGAACTGAAGTTGATCACTTGGACTAGTGAGATGGCATTGGTACATGCCACCTTGATGGGATTGTATTGGAATCCCCTGGCACATTTCTAACTCCATCATTTGGGGCAAGTCCGATTGAGCATGTCCCAAATTGTACATCTCCTCCCTCTCTTTTTCCCACTCTTATATTTAACAGAGATTACTTTTCGGTTAAAATTTAAACACCTAAGAATAATTGTGTGTTAATTACAGAGTTCAAACAATAGTACTAGAACAAAAAACATACTATAATGGATAAAGTATTGCATTGTACATCAACAATCAGGACAAGAGCTGATCAAGTCACTGTTTCTCATAGTGTCCAATTCACTTCAACAGGTTTCCCCTTTGTTGCCCAGTTAGTTGTCGCCAATCAGGGAGAACATATGATATTTGTCCCTTTGGGACTGGCTTATTTCCTTCTCTCATTCCCAGTCCATTCTTCAATAACATTCATTTTCAATTAACATTATAAACAGAAGACCAACTCTATACTAAGTAAAGATTTCAACAATCTGCACATAAACAAACCCACACAAAAAAAACTATTTGAGAATAATTTTTACAGTTAATTCTGATAACACGATTCATTCAGGACAGAGGTCCTGCATGGGAAGTAAGTGCACAGTGACTCCCATTGTTAATTTAACAATTAACATTCTTATGTATGATATCAGTGATCACTCAAGGCTCTTGACATGAGCTGCCAAGGCTATGGAAGTCTTTTGAATCCACAGCCTCCGTTAGTATTTAGATAAGGCCATAAGCAAAGTGGAAGTTCTCTCCTCCCTTCAGAGAAAAGTACAGCCTTCTTTGATGGCCACTTTTTTACACTGAGGTCTCACTCACAGAGATCCTTCATGTAGGACATTTTTTTGCCACAGTGTCTTGGCTTTCCATGCCTAAAATGCTTTCATGGGCTTTTCAGCCAGACCAGAATGACTTAAGTGATGATTCTTAGGTCAGAGTGTTATTTAAAGTGAATGACATTCTATGAGTCTGCTGTGTGGACTGCTTCCTATGTTGGAGTATTTACTCCTTTTTAATTTTATCTATTATTATTACTATACAGTTGATCTTATTTATATGAACTATTTAACACTTAATTGTATCTATGTAATCACTTCAACACTTAATATGATCATTTTAACACTTAAGATGGCATTTTTACCATCCAGCATAATGGGATTTGGAGTCCCAAAGCAAGTTTTTAAACCGTACTCTTAGAAGTATGTTGCAGTTGATTTCTCAACAATGTTGCAGTGGATTCGTTTCTGAGAGGAGGAGCATGGTGGGGGCAAGAGGTGTGGAGTCACCACACAGACCTCGGGAGTCAGGTGAAAGTGGGCTTGAGGCGAGCAGCCCGCAAACTCATTTATTTCAGTTGGTAGAACATCTTATATAGCCAAGACCAGCCAATCTGGTCGAGGGGCGGTCTATGCCCCAACCAGTCATAGCCTATTGCCAGGCAATTCCCAAAGCCATCCAATCACAGCCTGTTGCCAGGCAGGCTCCGTTTGCCATGTGGGTTTCAAATCCATCCAATCACAGCCTATTGCCAGGCAGGCTCTGTTGCCACGTGGGATTCAAAGCCATTCCTGAGTAACTGACACTCACTTGCCAGTGGCCACCTTGGCATGGTCTTCTCATTCCACCACAGAAGTAAGTCCATAGGAATGTATGCAGAACTATACAGTTACAAACTTCTTACTCCCTTTCTTATTTCCAATCTTATTTTTTACTGAGACCTATTTTCAATTGACTTGATACACATATGATTAACTCTATATTAAGTAGAGTTCAACAAATAGTATGAAGAAAAAAACTATTCCTCAACAGTCAAGATAAGGACTATTTAAGTCATTGCTTCTCAAAGTGTCAATTTCAGTTCTACAGATTTGTTTTTAGGTGCTCTATTAATTATTATAGGTCAGGGGAAATATATAGTATTTGTCCCTCTGGAACTGGTTTATTTCACTAAGTATGATGTTTTCCAGATTCATCCATTTTGTTGCCCATGATCAGATTTCAATTTTTTACAACTGTGTAGTATTCCATGGATCACATATCCCATGATTTCTTTATCCACTCTACAGTTGATGGGCATTTAGGTTGATTCCATGCCTTAGCTGTTGTGAATTGAGCTGCAATAAATATGGGGGTGCAGATAACTCTTTTATTTGCTGATTTCATTTCCCTTGGGTAAATTCCCAGGAGTGGGAAGGCTGGGTCATATGGTAGGTCTATATTCAGATTTCTGAGGTATCTCTAAACTGTCTTCCATGGTGGTTTTACCAGTTTATAATCCCATCAACAGTGAATTAGAGTACCCTTTTCCACATCCTCTTCAGTATTTGTTGTTTGTTGATTTCCGTATGAAAGTCATTCTAACTGGAGTGAGGTGAAATCTCATTGTGGTTTTGATTTGCGTTTCTCTGATGGCTAGTGATCCTGAACATTTTTTCATGTGTCTGTTGGCCATTTGGATTTCCTCTTTTGAAAAATGTCTGTTTAAGTCCTATGCTCACATGGCGACTTAAAGTCTTTTGTCATCCATAGTTATATATGATGTGCTGCTCATAAAACTAAAGCGTTGTTGGTTCTGTGTGTAGCTGTCCTCCTATAGGTTCCTATGGACTTTTTCCAGCCACTTCTATTGTATTCAGTACTTTGGGATGGCTCTATAAACAGATGAAGCCAATAATGTATTAACAGTACCAACTGAGAGAAAGTATGGTTAACTGAGGTTACTAAAAACAAAAAGCAATTCAAATCAATTGGCAATCTACAAAAAGAGTTAAAGATTTTAAAAGCTATTATTAAAATTGCTATATTGGTCTACTATGCTATGTTATATGTGTGTACATATTGTATGTCCACATGGGGAAATTTTATTAAGAGTTTTATTTTAAATGGTTTATAGATAAGATTGTCCATAAATTTAAGCTGCTAAAATCAATCAAAGATACATTCTAATTTGTGTGACCTGAATCTGTGTAACATATGTTTTAGACTTGTTGGTAGAAAGAAACTAAAAACATTTTAGATGGTTGTGCTTAAGTTTACTGGCTAAACAAACTACACCATGTTAGATATTTAAGAGGTGTTTTCAAATACATGATTCTTAAAATTTATAGAAGGCCTTGGACCTTCTGGTAAATGTTTTCTTAAGTTGTTATCTAATGGTTGAAACGGTTTGCTAAGTATTCATGTGATATTGCTATTGTCAGCAAGCGATCTAGGACTTGCTCCCTCATTTCTCTATTCTAAGCCCAACTTGTTCTTTCATTTCTCTATTCTCTTCAAGGTAGGAAACTAATTTTATCATGAAGGAATCTGTAGGATGCACAATTTAATCTTTAGACCTTATAAAAGAGATGGCTAACAATTTTCTGTAATAGCATAGCCAAAATAAGAACTTAAATAATAATCTCATAGCTAGATTCACTTCGCCATCAGCCAAGTATACAGTAAGTAGAAAAAACCTCCCTTTCAGACCAAAGGGAAAGAAAGTTTTAAAGTGAGAATATAATTTTCCTCATGGGCATTGTCTACCTTAGAAAAACTACTACAGAACATGCCTGTGACTATAGACTTGTAGTTCAGGCCACCAAAGATTAGAGATGGGACTTGGGCACTCCCGTCTGCTTTAACACAAACCAGGAGGAAAAGAAAGCTAGGCATCAGAAGCAATGGGTGGCAGGCCTATTAATGGCTGATCTGTACAGTGATTTGCCCTCAAGGAGACCCAACAGGCCAGTCCACTGCAGTGGCTTTCAATGTGGTAAGCCTGGGCTTCAGCAGAAGTCAGCTTGTGAAGAGCCCTGGCAGCTCTGCCAAGAGTTGGATCACTGGAAATGGACCTGCCCTGGAGTCGAAGGATGCCCAGGTCAGAGCCACAGATCTTATTGGCTCTAAGCTGAAAAGCCCTTCACTCAGCCCAGCTTCCAAAGTGACCACTGCAGCTGAGGGGATGGTCAAGTAGGGTCAGCAACATTGCAGGCAGAACTGTAAATTTCTTGTTAGAGATGCCCCCTGCCTTTACCTGGCCAGCTCTCCTCCCAGGCCAGCCAAGTAATGAAAGTCAACAGAGTGCCTTCCCCTAGGAGGTTCACACCTCCCTTAGGATATACCCCATGGGAAGAGATAGATAGGTCTGGGCCTCTGAATTTACAAGGCCTAAAGCCCACCAGATTATTATCAAGCCCCTTCTGTCAGGTTCTATTTGCCTCTCAATCAGAAAACTTAATTGTAGCTTAGACAGCACCTTTCTTAGCTCCTCTAATAATGACTCTGTCCTTTGTTCTAAGCCCTGTCTAGTGCACTTGGGCCTCATTCCTTTGTAATCATAACCTCTACTCTACCACCAATGGCTCTACTCCTAACCTGTGTGTACTGATGGTCCTCTTCCCCACTTAATGCTGTATAATTGTTCAGACCTAGTAAATGCCACTCTTAGGATCATTGGTTACTATCCTCACCCTGTCTTTTATGACCTTGTCTAAATATGATCAGAGTCGGTAAACTTGGAAGGCTTCCATAGCCTTGGCAACTCATGACGACAGCCTAGGATGGTTACTGGCGCCATAAACTAGAGTGTCAATTTGTTGGGTCAACAACAGGAGCCACTGTGCACTTGCTCCTCATGTGGGATCTCTGTCCTTAATGTGCTGTACATTTTGACTTAATGCTATAACTAGTACTCCAACAGTATGTTTCACTTTGTGTTTCTATGTGGGTGCAAACTGTTGAAATCTTTATACTAAATTGATCTTCTGTATAAAAAGAGAATTGAAAATGAATCTTGATGCAAATGGAAGGGGAGAGGGGAGGGTTGTGGGTGGGAGGGAAGTTATGGGAGGGGGAAGCCATTGTAATCCATAAGCTGTACACTGGAAATTTATATTCATTAAATAAAAGTTAAAAAAAAAAAAGTCCTATGCTCATTTCTTAACTGTGTTGTTTGTTTTGTTGTTGTGGACTTTCTTGTTCTCTTTATATACGCTGGTTAACACTCTTTTATCCATTTCATAATTTGCAAATAATTTCTCCCATTCTTTCAGTTGCCTCTTCACTTTCCTGAGTGTTTCTTTTGCAATACAGAAACTTCTCAATTTGATGTAATCCCATTTGTGAATTTTGGCTTTAATTGCCTGTGCCTCTGGGGTCATTTCAGAACTCGTTGCCTGTGCCAGTATCTTGCAGGATTTCCCCCAGTGCTCTCTAATAATTTGATGATGTCAGGTTGTAGATTTAGGTCTTTAATCCATTTTGAATGGATTTTTTCTATTAGGTGTAACGTAGGAGCCCTGATTCATACTTCTGCATATGGATATCCAATTTTCCCAGTACCATTTGTTGAAAAGATTGTCCTTGCTACAGGGATTGGTTCTAGCTCCTTGGTCAAATATAAGTTGATTGTATATGTTCAGATTGATTTCTGGTGTTTCTATTCTGTTCTATTTGTCTACCCATCTGTTTTTGTACCAGTACCAGGCTGTTTTGATTACAACTGCTTTGTAGTATGTCTTGAAATCTGGTATTGTGATGTCTCTGGCTTTGTTTTTGTTGTATAAGATTGCTTTAACTATTTGAGGTCTCCTGTGATTCCATATGAATTTCTAGATCTGAGAAGAATGTCTTTGGTATTTTGATAGGTATCACATTGAATCTGTAAATTACTTTCAGAAGAATGGACATTTTGAGGATATTGATTCTTCCAATCCATGAACATGGAAGATTTTCCATTTTCTTTATATCTTCTTCTATTTCTTTCTTTAATGTTTTGTAGTTCTTATTGTAGAGATCTTTGACATTCTTAGTTAAATTTATTCCAAGTTATTTGATTTTTTGTAGCTATTGTGCATGAGATTGATCTTAGAAATTCTTTCTCAGCCATGGCATTGTCTGTGTATTTCAAGGCTGTTGACTGTCGATTGATTTTATATCCTGCTACTTTACCAAACTCTTTATGAGCTCCAATAGTCTCTTGGTTGATTTTTTTTTTTTGCCATCCTACATTTAGAATCATATCATCTGCAAATTTGGATAGTTTGACTTCTCTTTGCAATTTGAATCCTTTTGATTTCTTTTTCTTGCCTAATGGCTCTGACTAAAACTTCCAGGAATATATTGTATAGCCATCATGAGAGTGAACATCCTGGACTGGTTCTGGATCTCAGGGGGAATGTTTCCAACTTTTTCACATTCAATAGAATGCAGGCTGTGGGTTTGTCATAAATTGCCTTGATTGTGTTGAGGAATGTTCCTTCTATACCCAATTTGCTTAGAGTTTTCATCAAGAAAGGATGTTGTATTTTTATCAAATGCTTTCTCTGCATATATTGAGAAAATCATATGGATTTTGTTCTTCAGTTTGTTAATGTGATGTATCACATTGATTTGTGATTGTTGAACCACCCCTGCATACTAGGGATAAATCCCACTTGGTTGGGGTGAATGATTTTTCTGATGTGTTGTTGGATTTGATTGGCCAGCATTTTGTTGAGGATTTTTGCATCTATGTTCATCAGGGAAATTGGTCTGTAGTTCTTTTTCTCTGTTGCATTTTTTTCCAAGTTTAGGGATTAAGGTGATGCTGGCTTCATAGAAAGAATTTGGGGGGATTCTCTCTTTTTCGATTGTTCTGAATAGTTTGAGAAAAATTGGAGTTAGTTCTTCTTTAAATGTCTGGTAGAATTCAGCAGTGAAGCCATCTGGTTCTGGGCTTTTCTTTACTGGGAGGGTCTTTACTACTGATTCAATTTCTATCCAGATAACGAATCTGTTTAGGTTTTCTATGTCTTCATGGCTCCATTTAGGTAGTTGTATGTGTCCAGGAATCTATCCATTTCTTCTAGGTTTCCAAGTTTGTTGGCATACAGCTCTTTGTAGTAATTTCTTTTTTAAAAAAGATTTATTTATTTGAAAGATATGAGCTAAAGAGAGGCAGAGACATACAGAGAAAGAGAAGTCTTCCATGTGCTGCTTCACTCCCCAAATGGCCACAACGACTAGAGCTGCACCAATCCGAAACCAGGAGCCTGAAGCTTCTTCCAGGTCTCCCACACAGGCAAAGTACCCAAAGGACTTGGGCCACCCTCCACTGCTTTCCCAGGCCACAGCACAGAGCTGGATCAGAAGTGGAACACCTGGGACTCGAACTGGCACCCATATGGTATGCCTGCATTTCAGGTGGCAGCCTCACCTACTAAGCCATAAAGCCAGTCCCTGTAGTAATTTCTGATGATTCTTTTTATTTCTGTAGTGTCTGTTGTTACATTTCCTTTTTCATCTCTAATTGTATTGATTTGGGACTCTTTGACCCATTGACTCTTCTAAACAAAGAATACCAAATAAATTTTTTTTAAAGATTGATTTATTGATTTATTGAATTGAAAGACAGAGTTGCAGAGAGGCAGAGCCTGAGAAAGAGAGAGAGAGAAGTCTTTCATCTGCTGGTTCACTCCCCAGTTGGCCAGTTGGCCACAATGGCCAGAGCTATGCCAATCCAAAGCCAGGAGCCAGGAGCCTCCTCCAGGTCTCCCATGTGGGTGTAGGTGCCCAAGGATTTGGGCCATCTTCTACTGCTTTCTCAGGTCATAACAGAGAACTGGATCACAAGTGGAGCAGCCAGGACTTGAACCTGTGGCCATATAGGATGCCGGCACTGCAGGCAAAGGCTTTACCCAAAACGCCACAGTGCTGGCCCCCAGATAAAATTTTTTAAAGGTTCTCTCGTGCTCTGATATCAGAATCTGGCTATTATGTTAATATAAGAACTGATGATTTGATAAGTATTTCAAAGAGTGATTGATTGAGGTGGGCATGTAGTGCAGCAGTTAAATCCCTGCTTGGGATACCCTCATCTTGTATTTCTAATATTAGCATGCCTGGTTCTAGCATCAACTACTTTGTTTCCTGTTCAGTTTCCGTCTAATGTACACCCTACAGAGGCAGCTGATAACAATTTGGGCACCTGCCACCAGCTGTGAAAGACTCAAATTTTGTTCCAGTTACTTGGCTTCAGCCTGACTGGGCTGTGGCTGCTGCAGAGATTTGAAGACTAAACCAGCAGATAGGAGATATTCTCTTTCTCTCTTTCTTTCTCTCTCTCTCTCTCTCTCTCTCTCTCTCTCCCACCTTCCCTCCCTCCCTCCACTTCCCTTCTTTCAAATACATAATTTTATTTTAAAATATGTAAAATACATGTTATTTTTTTAAAACAAAAACAGTGATCAGTTCCCAGAACATATAGAGACATCATCATGACACACGCTTGAATCTACAACAAGAGCAACCAGTCTATCGAACAATCTCAATTCACAGGTCTTGAGTATGAAATACTGTTGAATTTGCCTTCCACACTAGTTAAGAATACTAAAGAGATCCCATAATTTTCCTATCCTTTCCAGATATTCAAAGTTCAGCCTGGATTAACATAAAACTCCCATATCATGACTGAGTTGAAGTGTTCATCTCTCACATTGCCAGCATAGCTCTAGGCAACTGTGAGAGCATATGGGTCACCAGCAATTCACCCCAAAAACTTAGAGACATTTTCCTGTGGCCTGGACACTACCAGGAAAATGGAAGCCTGTCTCTTTCCTACGTCCCTCAACCCATAGAAAATTTCTTCCTTTTTTCTACGCCTTAGTCACTTCTTTCTGTTAAACACTCCTCTCTAGTCCTCTTTCCTCTTGTTCAGGTGGCTCACATGCACCTTCCACATTGGCTGATTGTACCCATCGGCAGCAAGAAAGGAGTTCTTTCTTTCATTTTATTTAAATGTTTTCTGATAGCTGTGTTTCTTAGATATCATGGATCCTCCAAATATCCATATTTAACATGACACATTTTTATGGATAAACAATCACACAAGCCATGTATTTTTTTATTAACAATAACTATACATATTTACAGGCAATGGTGCAGCATTTCAATATTTCTTCAATATGCATCTCTAGAAAAGTCTGATCATGTATCTAAAATAATTATATTTTGTTCAGTAATCAAACTCAATCAAATGAATTCTGTATGAACTACTTTTATTCCCACGATGAGAAACGTGTGTCATATCCTCTGTAAATTTGCATATTTTTCCATAAACCTAAAACCAATCAATTTTGAAGAGTTATGATAATATAAAGAATCGGAGGCAATTACAGTCTTTTAAACAGGGATTCTAAATGCATTTCACTGCTGGTATTCATGTAGTAAAATAGTCAAAACTTCTTTAACCCTTTTCATGACATCTCAATTACACTGTAATGATTAAGACTCAGGACATTTCTTGGGATTAATGACTGGCTGGGAAAGGAGATGGCCTGAGGTGAAGCCAAGGGCCATTAATTCCCTCTGGTCATTAATCCCCTGGGAAATGCCTTAGGCCTGGTGTGATATTAGCATTACAAGCTGCAAATATACTGTTGAATTTCCTGATTGGTTTTAAAATAGTTTATTAAGATGTCATATTTGAATATCTACCCTATATATCCAACATTTCTAGCTTTCCAATCCTGGTTTTCATCACATGTTGTTGATTGCAATGATATAATAAAAAGTAGTTTCACTGGTCATGTCACACATTGGTCATATCACGTATATCACACGTATCACACAGCCACAATGTTTTAAATTTGTTTTAAGTACTGACATCCCAAATGGCCAGTTGTCCTTGTGGTATTATTTGCTAGTGAAAATTTGGAGCATGATGATGAATGGCATTTATTCAGGTATGTGTGTTTTGTAGCATCATCTAAATTCACAAAAAGTATTGAGCTGTCCTCCTAACTTTCTATGATGTCTAGTGCACATAATCCGCCCTTAGTCTCTAAATAGAATATTCATACTTGCAGTTTTTGTTAGGAGATAATCAAAAGTCAGTGTTAAAAGCAACATATATGGGAACTATCTGAGATATATATATGTCATCCATCCCTCCAGACACTCAGTTTATTTTTAAATTAATGGGCCACCTTTTAAGATTTGTTTATTTATTATTTGAAAAGCAGAACAGTTGAGAGAGAGAGAGAGAGAGAGAGAGAGAGAGATCTTCCATCTGCTGGTTGCAACAGCCAGGGCTGGGCCAGGCTGAAGCCAAGAGTCAGGCACTACATCCAGAAGTCCTATATGAGTGGCAGGGACCCAAGCACTTAGGTAATCCTTTTCCGCCCTTCCCCCAAAAAATTAACAGAAATATGGATTGGAATCAAAGAGCAGCCTGTACTTGAACTGGCACTGCAACATGGGATGTAAGGGTTGCAGGTGGCACTTTACTGCTCTGCACCACAATACTGATCCCAATAGGCCATATTTTTCTTAAGTAAAGGGTTTGGAATGGAAATGCTTTTGCTGAACTATGCTTTGGGGTTATGTCTATATTAAATGTGAAAGTTTATTTGTTAGAAAATCTAATAGAACTTACCATTTTTACCACAAAGATGATGTTATAACATATGTAACATTACAATGTCCTCTCTTGAGGGCCAGAGAAAGTTCTTTGAAATAGCTGAGGTTAAGCTAAGAAACTGGTTTCTTTTTAGCAGGTAAGCACTTTGAAACTGTCAATGAATCTCATTTCACTTGCTTGGCTGCACAGAAGCACAAAATGAAATTTACAAGGGAACTCTGGCGAAACTCTTAGAGCAAGTGTTTTCTGCACAGTCTAAACTATGAGTTTGTTTCCTCTTCCCTACCTGACTTATCTTCCTCACTTATTCACTGTCAAGTTCAGAATATGTGTCTTTGCCAGCTTCTGCTAATTCTGTTTGGGAAAAAGAGGAATGTAAGGAGCCAGTTACTAGCTTCATTGAGCAACATGCCTTCCCCTCATCCCCAATCCAGTGCTCACGTCTCTTCCTGCCTCGCATGTAGTCATGTCTTCCTGTTATCTAGATTCAGATGCCCACCTCCTGGAGGACATTTGCCAAGACAAATCAGATGGGAGCCCCCAGTCACTCAAACCTGAAACTAGAACTCTCAGGGCTCTTCTTCAGTTTGGTTGTCAACACTATTATATACATGTTCATTACCCCTACCCAAAATTTCACGTAACCTTCAGATAAATCTGTTACCTAAAGTTATCCGCTCACAATAGCCATCTACTTAGATTGTGACTCTTCAACTACTTGTTAACATTTAAACATTAAGTAGAGGTAGTTGCTTTAAAATACTTATTTATTTGAAAGAGTAACAGAGAGAGGAGAGACACACACGCACACAGAGAAAGATCATCCATCCACTGATTCACTCCCAGACGGCCAGCACAAGGGCAGGCTGAAGCCATGAGCCAGGAGCTTCTTTTAGGTCTGACACATAGCTGGCAGAGGTTCAAACACTTGGGCCATATTCCACTGCTTTTCCTAGACCATTAGCAGGGAGCTGGATTGGATGTGGAGTTGTTGTGACACAAACCAGCACCAGTATGGAATGCCGGCATTGCAGGTGGTGTTTTTACACATTATGCCACAATGCCAGCCCCAAGGTAGTTGTTTTTTTTTTTTATTTATACTTTGATTAAAACTTCAATGGAAATGATTCTTAATGGAAAAAAGGGATGGTAGAAAAAATACGGTTAGAGACTATGAGATCTCTACCAATGCAACAACCCGTTCAGAGGCAACATGTAGGATCACCTTACAAGGAGAAATTACTATGTAAAGAATCAGAAGGAATATCTGTCCATCTGTCTATGTGTTTACAAACCCACTTATCTTTCACTGTCTATGTATTGATTGGCATGAAATACTTGACATGATTGAAGGTCCAGACAAAAACTGCTATGTGGGCTTATCAATATGAGCTGGAAAATGATAACACAAGGTCCATATTCTGTCCTCAGATCAATGTGTGTGTGTGTTTCTGAAGCACATGGTATATTCTGTGTCTGTCTGGCAGAAACATTTGTGCTTAAAATACAGCCTGACAGTTCTCTGCCATCTTGCAAAACAGTGTGGCTTATTTAGAACAAATCTGTTATGACTGACCACAGAAAGATGCATGTGTGTTTCTGAGCCTCTCCCTATGAATAGGCAAAAGGACCATCTGGGCACGTGGCATTTACACATCTTTGAGCAAAGTTAGCATTCTGCTTCCAGTAAAATCCATCTCTCAGGGACTCTGTGGGTTTGTGATGCTTCCTGCAGAATGGAGGAGGAAAACAAATGCACTTCAGTAAAACAGAAGTATCTTTTTTTTTCATCTGTCATAGCCACAGTTTGATAGTATCTGTATTTCATTTTCACTTCGGAATATCACAAGAGAGAGAAATGGCAGGAAGCAAGTTGCTTCCACATGGTTGTGAAGGGGAGTTGTTATATTTGGTTGCTCTCTGTGGCACATCTCTGAGAAATTAAAATACACACACACACACACACACCCTGATGGTGGAAACAATGTTCTCATCTTTTGCTAAGGAGAATAATTTGTTATAATAATAGAATGATCACAATGATACTCTCATCTTTGTCTAACTTTATGAAAAACCTCATTTGACTTATGACAAAATACTATCCTGATGTGTTTATTTTAAAATATGTATTTTATCAAGCAAGGTAGAATGATCAGAGAAGACATGAATAAAGATAGATTAATTATTTTATAATTGAACATTATGAAACTACAAAAATGATTTATAAATAATAAGGAATTCAAAGTACTTGGCTTGATCATAGAGCAACATAATTTTTTAAAAGTCACCAGAATTTATATAACCAATTTATTGAGAACAACTAAAAGTAATCATTTTTCACTCAGAATATTTTTTATTTTATATTTTTAAAATAACCTTTATAACAAATTGTTTATTATTTTCATTATTCCTAATGGAAATATCTTTCATCTTTTTAAAAGAGATATTTATTTATTGAAAGACAGAGAGACAGACAGAAACAGAAAGATCTACTATCCACTAGTTCATTCCTCAAATGCCTGCAACAACTGGACTGGATCAGGTTTACACCAGGATCTATAAGCTGAATCTCCCACTCAGATGGTAGGGATCCAACTACTTGAGCTATCACCTTCTACCTTGCAGGGTGCACATTAGCAGGATCTAGATTTGAAAACAGAGCCAGGACTGGAACACTGGTTCTCTTAAATGGGATGTCAGCATACCCTCTAGCACTTCAACTGCTGCATCAAACACCTGTCCCCTCTCATCCCTGAATAATGACTTAATTTAGAAAGCATCCAAACTTAGGCAAATATTACTAATAAAAAGGATGATCAACCAGGATCTAAGCTTTTTGGTCCAAGGAAGTATATGACTATAAAACAATGAGGATGATCTCAAATGTCCTTTCAACTATAAAATACCATAGACATCTTCATTTAAAAAGACAGTCACATGTTGTCATGTATGATTGATTTAAAAACTTACCATTTCCATCATTTTCTAGCCACATAGTTTATTTAAGTTTTAGTTGTTTGCTTTCTGCCAGGTGAATACTGGATAAACTAAACTGTTGCCAGACCTTATACCTTTTTTATTTGTTTAATCTATTTGTTTACTTATTTATTTATTTATCAAGGAATACAAATTTCATAAGTACAACTTTAGGAATATAGTGACTCTTCCCACCATACTCGCCCTCCTACCCCTTCTCCTCCTCCCTCTCCCCTTCCCAGTACCATTCTCCATTAAGATTCATTTTCAATTAACTTTGTACACAGAAAACCAACTCTATACCAAGAAAGATTTCAACAATTTCACACACATACACACACACACACACAAACTGTTGAGAGCTGGTTTTGCAGTTAACTTTCATAATACAATTCATTGAGGACAGAAGTCCTGCAGGGGATTTAGTCCACAGTGACTCCTGTTATTAATTTAACAATTAATACTCATGTATGATGTCAGTAATGACCCGAGGCTCTTGACATGAGTTGCCTAGACTATGGAAGCCTTTCAATTCACAGACTCTGTCAGTATTTAGATAAGGCCATACGCAAGTGCAAGTTCTCACTTCCCTTCAGAGAAAAGTACAACTTTCTCTGATGGCCACTTCTTTACGCTGGGGGGTCTCACTCACTGATATCCTTCATGTAGAACATTTTTTGCCACAGTGTCTTGGCTTTCCATGCTTGAAATGATCTTATGGGCTTTTCAGCCAGACCAGGAAGCCTTAAGGGCTGATTCTAAGGTCAGAGTGTTATTTAAAGTTATTGTCTTTCTATGAGTCTGCTGTGTGGACTGCTTCCCATGTTGGAGCATTCTCTCCTTTTTAATTCTTTCTGTTATTATTACCAGATACTTTATCCTATTTACATGATAACTTTAACACTTAATCCTATTTATATTTTCACTTTAACACTTCATTTGATCAGTTTAAAAACATGTCATGGGACCCAAAATCCCATTAAGCTGGGTGGTAAAAATGTCATCTAAAGTGTTAAACAGACCTTACGTCTTTTAATTTAATATAATTCCCCTTACTCTCTTCTTCTCTGTTTCTGGTAGTCCCTGGAATGCTGTAGATCAGAGGTCAGCAATTTTAAGGGCCAGATAGTAAATATTTTAGCCTTTGTGTAATAACATGGGGGTCTTATATTTATTTAACAAAAAAGAAAACCCCTGTTCATCCTGTCCTGTTTGTTCTAGGTAGATACTCCATGCAGTCAATACACTTTGGGGTCAATTTCTATCTAAAGAAGAATTTCTCAGGGCACTGCTGGATTGAGACCAACCGTGAGGGAAGTAGCTGGAAGTGGATTAGGTGGGTGCCATGGCCCATTTCTCTCTACCTCAGTGACACCACATCCAGTGTGGCTGTGTCAACTTGAGCAGCTGCCTAGAAGTGAGGTGTTTCTCCAGACTGAGACTCTAGCATTTGCTAGAGTTGCATGAGTTGCCAACAGAACATTTTTCCAATGTGTAAATGGCAACCAACACTGACCCTAGAAATGGCAAGATGTGACTGGGTGGCAGTTGTGGATATGGAGTGGAAATCAGGAAAGAGCTTTCTTCTCCAGTGCCACCCATGAGTCCTTGGTCTCCACAACTTTTGATGGCAGCTCCCTGGAGTGGACCCACAGACAGAACAACAAGAAGCAGTGGTCAATATCTGGCCTTCCCATGATTTGCCAACTGCTAATCTAATACTCACTTGTCTAGAATGTCGGTACAGCTCCCCTATGTTCTCTATTTCACTAAGTCCCATAAAGAGATCATCTCTCAGAGATATAATCTTTCCCCTGACAAATAGATAATAGTTACAAAAAGATCATGCGACCATCTTTAGGAACTGGCTTTGGGACTCAGTTGCTATTTCTTACAGTAACCTGTTTTTAGGTGCATACCAAATACTTCCTTTAGCAGTTCTTCATGCTCTTCCTTAATTCAGCAGAGAAACAAAAAGGTCAATTCCTTTCATGAGTAACAGAATCTGAGTGGATTCTGAGATGGCTCTATATTCTTTTCCTAGGGGCTAAATAGCCCTGTGGTATACAGTAAGGATAAGCAAACTGTAGCCCGTGGGCCAAAATCAAATCCTCACCCTTCCCATTTTAGTATGACCCATAAGCTAAAAATGTTTTTGTACATTTTAAAATACAGGAGAAAAATCAAAGGAAGAATACTATTTTGTGGCCAATGAAAATTATATGAAATACAAATTTTAGTGTCCATAAATAAATTACTAGAACGCAGTTATACTCATTCATTTACATATTATCTATGGCTACTTTGGGCTAAACATCAGAGTTTAATCATTCTGACAGACACCGTACGGCCTTCAAGGCCCAGAATATTCACTAGCTGGCCTTTTACAAAAGCAACTTAGAAAATACACTCTAAAATGAGGCTGTATTCAAACCCTTCCTTATCATTTTTGATATTTGTGTCCTCTTGGACAATTTGCTTAACAGTTCCTTGCATCAGTTGCTTCTTTTATACAGCAAGGATAAGCTAACATCTACTTCAAAGATTGATGTGAGTAATAAATGTTGTTCATCTATGTAAGCAACTTGTACCAGGGCCTAGACATAGCAAGCATTTAATCAATGTGAAGTACTTTCATTGTGTTTTTTCTCAAGTTGGATTTCATTTGTACAAAACGCATAATAATAAAATCAATATGGTCTTATCACCTCTTTGAAGCAACCTGATGGCAAAGATTGTAAATTTTCACAGGGAATGCTTTTGTTTTATGCATTTAATACGAAATGCTTAGTTGGCTCCATGTGCTATATGCAGGGACATGGAATCCATGCCACTTTCTAAAATCTATCAGGTGGTGCCAGTGCTGTGGGTAGGGCCAAAGCCTGCAGTGCTAATATCCCATACGGGTGCTAATTTGAGTCCCAGCTGCTCCACTTCTGATCCTGCTCTCTGCTATGGCCTGGGAAAGAAATAATGGATGGCCCAAGTTCTTGGGCCCCTGCACCCACATAGGAGATCCAGAAGAAGCTTCTGGCTCCTGGCTTTGGATCAGCACAGCTCCAGCCATTGCAGCCACTTGGGGAGTGAAGCAGCAGATGGAAGATGTCTCGTCTCTGCCTCTCCTTCTCTCTCTGTGTAAATCTGACTTTCAAATAAGTAAATAAATCTTTAAAAAATAAAATAAAGCCTATCAGTCCACTGAGGGGACAACTCATGAAATAGAAGCATCCTTAGAAAGATTATATTCTATAATAAAGCAATTAGAAAACACACAAATTAGGCCGGCGCCGTGGCTCAACAGGCTAATCCTCCGCCTTGCGGCGCCGGCACACCGGGTTCTAGTCCCGGTCGGGGCACCGATCCTGTCCCGGTTGCCCCTCTTCCAGGCCAGCTCTCTGCTGTGGCCAGGGAGTGCAGTGGAGGATAGCTCAAGTGTTTGGGCTCTGCACCCCATGGGAGACCAGGATAAGCACCTGGCTCCTGCCATCGGAACAGCCGCAGCGGCCATTGGAGGGTGAACCAACGGCAAAAGGAAGACCTTTCTCTCTGTCTCTCTCTCTCTCACTGTCCACTCTGCCTGTCAAAAAAAAAAAAAAAGAAAAAGAAAACACACAAATTTTTCCTATTTCAATGGTGATTCAATGTAGTCTCTTTATGTATGGCTAGAACAAACTTCCCCTTTAGGATCTGCTAGTCTTTCCCTTAACAACATGCTTGCTTCCTATAACCTAATGTTCATCTGTCCTACCAATGGGACAGAATACTGACTGGATGATGGATTGTAAATTAGCCTTCTTTTCTTCTCGCTGAAATCATTTCCCAATAGAAAACATCGTCAGTACATAAATTCCAAAACTCGTAATCAGGGAGTCTGTTTTGACCTTGAATTTGGCAACTATAGACTTACCCAGTAACAGAACATCATAATTTCATTAATTCCACAAATTTTTTGCATATAATTAGAATCCAGGACTGTAAGCAAACTGGAAAGTCAATATTCCCATGGAACTTGCATTCTTGGGATTCAAGAATGCTAATCAATGATTCTCACTTACTCTTTCAAAGTGCTTTCTTTCAGTACATTCTGCTAAGAATTGCAGACCAACTTTCCTAGTTTTGTTAATGTGATTTCTTGTCCAAAAGGTTTTGTCTCTCACCGTGCACTAGATCAAGAGCAAACTTTTATCATAGCATTTACAGCCCTCCATGATCTGACTCAATTTTATCTCTCATTGGTTTTCACTTCTTACTGGTTTCTACACTTTCACTCTTAAACTCTGTTTCAGTCAGCCTCACCTGTATTTCCTCTTTGCTTCTCTTTCACTGAGTCACAAAAAGGACTACTTCAAAAAGAAGTCAAAGTTGGCTGATATCTAAGTTTTGAATGTTGACTATGTGTGTAAAACATAAATGGAATTTTATTGTTTCCTTAGATATATTTTTTTGTCCCCTCTGCTGCATGGTGCCTGATTATAACTTTGGTACTATCAGACTAAATTTCAGTCAAATGCTTTACACTTAGTCACCGAACTGTTTCTGCCACACCTAACATATTTTCAAAGCTATTTTCAAAGCTATTTTCAAAGCATCTTTGTCTTCCCTTGTTTAACTTGATAATCATGATTCCAATGGGCAATTTATCTATAAGCCAAACTCTAATAGTATCACAGTCATAAAATTTACTGGAGATGTTCAATTGCCAAATTCTGTCAGAATAGAAGTTTCATGAAGACAAGGGCTATGAATCAGTCTCTATGTGTCAATTTTGCTTTCTTCAGTAGAAAATAATACATAAATATTTTATTACATTAATGAATTCTACTTTCTGTGTAAAAATGTTTATGTTCCTCCCTCAATTTTTAGTTAATCAAATACTTAATACCTAATCCATGTCAAGCAAGTACTGTGCCAATCTATATAAACACAAAAATAAAAATAGATCAAAATTGATTTTAACTCAATAAATATTTATAAAGTTTCTGAGATCTCCCATTTTCAATTTGCTTTGAACCTATGTGATAATGCTAAACAGAATGTTCAAGAAAATTATTTAAAATATGTGTATCATTCCACCCACAGTACTCTAAGCATTTGGAAGTCAGGAGTCAGTCTCTTTCATCTTTGAATCACCTACAATTCTTAGGCATACTTTGTACATAGTCAACACTAAACAGAAGTTTGTCTATTGGAATAAATGTAGGCAACAAAAATCATTAACACATGCACAACCCTTATATCACGAATGTGTCATGCCACTTAACCAACCTAAGAATCACATATACAACTTCAGCCTAGATTTTCCACCTTTGTTGTTAGTTTACTTAAAGAATAACAACTTTGCCTTCAAAAGTCAAGTTCCCATACCTGGGTTATTCTTGTATGTGGATGAACCATTGCTCACAGTACACAACATATAATTCTCCATTACTGCATCCCCAGGATGAGCTTTATTGGCAGGTAATTCCAGAGAGGAGCGTTCACATCTCACTCTTCACCATTTTGGTTGTAGCTTATCTTCTTCCTAATTCATTCACCCAGTAATGATTTATAGAACAGACCTTAACTCAGTCATATTGATCTGCCTCTTGTGGTTATTATGATGGAGTCAAATTTTACTGCATTTTCAAGATTAAGATTCTATGTAGCCCTATCAAGTTTCCAAGTAATACTTTCACTGACGTTTGATTCAGTGTAATTTCCTCTTTTTACAGCAATGGTCTTACATGTTTAAAAGAGAAATAGAATGTCTAGGGAGTGACATTTTAAGTAAATGAAGGCCCTTATTAGAAATAAAAACAATTGTGTCAGTCTAACTTGATACATGGGTTGCACTTCTGGATGTGACCATAATTCATTTTTTAAAAAGAATGACTTTATATTAACGTGTCCTGGCATTTACAAAGAAGTTAGGTGGTAGATATGAATTTGCATATAAACAAAATTTAACACAGAGTGAAGCATGTTTCATTGTAACTTTTTTTAATGAACTACATTCAACTTTTAGTTTGGTAAAAATATTTTTCCAAATCTTCATGACCCCAGGGTAGGTAATCATTCTAACAAGGATACTCCTTATCCTCTCGTGAAGTGGTGGAGGTGATTAGAAGGGAATTTTTCCTATTTCTCAATTGCTTCACTTAATATATATATGTGTATATATATATATATATATATATTCGTACAACTCTCTCATTAGCCTCAAAGATTTGTCCCTCCACATTTCAAAGGTTATACCCTCCACTTGCATTCTTATTCCCATTCTTTTTTATCAGTTTCCTCCCTTTCAACTTTCCCATTTCGGTCTTTCTGTGTGTCTTCAGCTCTCCCTATCTGATGAAATCCCCTAATTTTGCTTACAAATTTATATATTAAATCCATTTTTCAACAAATTTTATATTTTATTTAGCCTCATAGGCATGTCCTGTTTCTTAGTTCTTTTCACTGTCAGATTCTGGAACAAACTAAACCATCTTCATCTTTATTAATTTTTTAAGAGATTTATCTTATTTATTTGAAAGCCAAAGTGACAGAGAGGAAAAGACAGAAATCTTCTATCCACTGATTCACTCCCAAGTACTCCTAACAGCTAAGGTTAGGCCAGGTTGAAGCCAGAAACCAGGAAGTCCATCTGGGTCTCCCACCTAGGTGTCAGGAAGCCAAGTACCTGAGCCATCATCCATTGCCTCTCAGGTGCATGAGCAGGAAACTGAACCAAAAGCATGGAGTAGTCAGGACTTGATCTGGCACTCAGACAGGGCAGATAGGGCATGCAGACATCTCAGTGGCCATTTAACCAAAATGCCTATCTTTCCTACTTCTCTCTTAATCTTATAATCATCTGATCTTTATTGTGCTCTAAAAATTCCACTTGGCTCTCTCTCTCGCCTCTCTCACTCGCTCTCTCTGACTTTCAAATAAATGGATGCATCTTAGAAAAGAAAAGAAACTCATTCTTGAAGCGTCTGTGATCTTGATGATTTTTTAGTAACCAAATTCAAATCACTTATCAGACTTTGTCACCTCCATATTTCCGGAATGTCTGGAAGACTTGGTTATAACCAATGTTTCTTTTCCTGTCTGTTATCCCATATCTGATTATATTTTATATCTCAGTTAGCGTTTCTTCTTATACTGTCCCTAGAAAGAGTGTATCTTCTACCCTTTGCTATGCGCTCTCACATTTTCCTGCTTGTGATTTTCAACTATTTTCCCATTGCTTAATTATTATGTTTATCCTGTTAATGTAAAAAATGGGTTCTTTAAGAAATGAATATTGTTAGTTTTTTTTTTCTTTTTCTTTGATTTTCTTTTCCTGTTTTTTGTTTTTACTGCCAAATCTGAGAAAGAACTTTATTGAGTTTCTGTCTTGCCTTTGAAAGGAATGGGGAAATTAAGGAACTTCTATGTTTCAGGTTCACAAAAGAGAATTGGGTGAAGGAAAGAGCCTACAGAACAGGATCTGACCAAGGTGGCTCAGGCTCTGAATCAAGCAGCACCACCACCCAGACCACCCTCAGCAGAATTACATCTGGGAGGGTGTTTCTGAGTGTGTATGTGCTGTGAATATCAGGGCTCTAGAGCAACACCACATAATGAAAGAAGCAAAAGAAGGGCCTAGTCCCTCTTCAATTTTCCAGCCCTAAATAAGTTCAGGATTCTTTAGAAACCATACAGGGAAGGGGGGGGAGGTGAAGATAGGGAGTTAGGGAACATTCAATATTAACTGAAGTTGAATTTTCTGACAGCCAGAGCCAGAGAGGTAAGAAATCAGAGAAGATTAAATTTCATTTAGAGAGATAAATATGTTGAATCTCAGGGCAACATTAATACTCCAAATTTATATCATCTGCTTCAATCTCACTCCTGAATTTCAGTTCTGATTGCAGATTCTACATTTTTTCCTCAAATGTTGCATGATGACCTCAAAACCAATTTATCTTATAGTAGGGTTAAATTTTAGGTTATAAATAACACCGGAAAGAACGTGCCTATGATCATGTCTTTCTTTTAGATTATTTCCATAAGATAAATTCCCAGAAGTGAGCTCAATAGGTCAGGATCAGAGTCAGAAGGTGGACAAGAATTCAATAGGGGACTTGCTCAGGCAAGATGAATTGTTTATTGTATACGGAAAACTAAAATGAATATCAAAGAAGCCTTTGGGGTAGAAATATATCTATGTTGTTCTCTCTTCTGTTTTTAAACTTACACTCTTTCAAAACATCAGCCAGTCTCTTGGTCCTGTTAGCGCTGCATCTTAAACTCAAGGTTTCTTCGCCTGCTGAGGTGTGGGGACTACTGTTCTTGGATTGTTGGATGTTTAGCAGCATTCCAGGCCTCTCTCTACTTGATGCTAGTAGGAAACATCCCTCTTCCTAGTTGTTGGAATCAAAATGTCTCCAGACATTGCAAAATACCCCTTGAGAGGTGAGCCACTACATTACATTACAAGTTTCCTTTTAGATGATCGTTTTGATACCAAAGGTGCCTTGGCACAGCTATTTTATCTAGTTTCTTTTGAAGTATGGTATTTTGTATGCTGCAAGAAAAGCTCTGTAATAAAAACTTGTATTTTGAACTAGCATCGATGTCAGATCTTCTCCTGGCCTGTAACTTCTTTAGAAACCTATTCTGTAATCTCATCCACCACTGAATCTCACCTCCTCAAAGATGAAGTAATGCCCAGGTACAGGATTGAGGAATAAAACATTTGTTGTTTATTACCTACATAAACAAGGTTGTAAGATGCAACCTTATCAAAACATTCTGGTTTGAGCCAAGTGTTTGGCTCAGTCGTTAAGATGCTGCTAGGGAATCCTTTATCCTGTATCAGAGTGTCTAGGTTTGAGTCCTAGCTCCACTCCTGGTTTACTGAATTGTCCTCTCTCTGTCTCTCCCACTTTGTTCCATCTTTGTTTTGCCTCACCCATCTCATTCCGTTAGACTATTTCAGATGCCTATTTTTCTTAGATATGCTGGGTAGCAAAAGTGAGTTATATAGATTAATCATTGGCTAAAGGCACTTGAAAAATAGCTGACAATTCAGCACCATGGTTAGTTAGCCTGTGCAGGAACTCCTGAGAATGGAAGGACGGCTAGAAAATCTCTCTAAGGATCCAGAAGGTTTATATGTTAGGAAACATTTTAAGTTCAAAGATCAACAAACCCAAAGTGTTCAGAGGAACAAGCAACTCCGAACTTGGAATAAAATTCAGAGCAGGAATAATCTATAACCACAGATAATGATTTAAATTCTAACCCCATGAAAGCCACTTTGTTTCTGTTTTATTTCCCTAAGGATAAGAACTTAAACTACTTGGGTAAAACTGGATTTGGTACAAGGGATCCTGGACTCTCCTCCAGTTCTGCTGCAGATTTTTCTCAACTGCATAAACCTTGAGCATTGATTCCCCTCTCAGATGGGCAGTCTGAAAATCACCATCATTATCATTAAAGGAAGGGAGGCACCTAGAAAGAAGTCAACCCATAAATATAACAGCTTAAATGCTAACCAGCTTTGTGGAGTTTGTTTGAGATGAATGACTATTTTCAGACTGCATTTCAGCCATTTATATTAAAATGCTATATCAGTGCAAAATAACAGAGTTCTGTAAGCTGCCACCCAGCTGCTCATTTCCCTGTCAGAAGCTGCTTCTTTTCCGAGGTAATCTGGTAAGAGGCAACTTGCCACCTTAAAGAATATTGGTGAATGTCAAAAGAAAGACAACACACACACACAAACTTACACACACACACACACACTTGATTGCTGAAAAAAAAATAATGCAAGTTGATGTAAAAGTCAGTGTAAAAGTATTGAATTAAACTGTAGAAGATTAAAAATTGTAAAGGTCTTGAAAATGATTTTCATTGAATTTTTATCAACAATAATGGTTTGATTCCAAGGAAGTATAACACAATCAACAAAACAGGGACCTGAGTTTGCCCATCTTGGAATGAATACCTGGCACCTATAACAGGGTCATGAATGCAAGAAGTATCCTGCACACATTCATTATATTGAATACCACCTAATCATTCACAAACAGATCACCTACACGGCTTTTTTATTTGAATACTTATTCTTGCAGCTCTCTGTGCCTGATGACAATTCAACTATCTCTTTGCCCTCTTAACTTCAACAAGAAGTCCTTATCTTCTCCCCAAGAGAGTTTCTTTCTCAGATGCTTCTAATTCCACTGCAAATCCATATACCCAAATAATCAGCAACAAAGCTTTGGTTGACGGATTTTTCATAGTTAGTCATTTTGGCTTTTTTCCTCCTCCATTATCACTCCTCCATGTGTTCCTGGTGGCACATTTCCAGCACAGCACATTCTAACTAGGGTGTGGTGTAAAGGAAGTTCAAAGGCCTGACCACTGATGACTAGCCATGAGTTTTAGAAAGAAATCTATCCATTTTCTTGATACCTCAGCTCTTTTCTATAAAGCAAAGATGCTACCCCAGATCCATGTGGTACAAACAATAGGTGGCAACCTGTTATGAAATTGGAAACTTTCTTTTTCTTGCCAGTATTTTTTTAAAATTTAAAAGTACAGAGCTAACAGTACCAAATGTCATCATAAATAGTAAGGATAAAGATTGTTTTATTAGGCTTTTGTCAGAGAAGGGTATATGTGTGTGTGTTATGGCTCATAACTAAAAAAAAAAAAAAAAAAGCCACTGCAAGGAACGTTTTATATCCGTGTATAGGTTATATGATTTTATTCTGGGCTCTTACCATTTCATGTATATACTATTTCTATAGCTTCTTAACTAGTCTCCCTGCCCAGACTCTTTCTCTTCCAACCCATCACAAATAGCATTGCTGGGCTGATCATAAGCTCCTTCCAATTATACTTCCCTGGCTTAAACCTGTAAGTTCTTGCCTTTGGAGGAAAGCCTCATATCTACTTTAGAATCAAAAGGTCCCCCAACTCAGGGTGCGCCCTAACTTTGTACCTAATCTTCCTCCTCTGTCCTCTATGACCTCTGAATTCCAATCAAACGCCACCTCTTTATCATCTCTTAAACGTCCTTTATAAAATGCTGCTGTCAACTCTGGGCCCATGCTTTTCCCCAGCTTGAAATACTTTGCCCCTTTTCTCCCTGTGTCATGAGTTTTTTTTTTTTACAGAAAAGCTCATTTTTTCAAGTTTTTTTTTTAAATGCGTAACAATATTTTTATCAGGATTATTTTGATGATGCTTAAATAAAAAAGAAAGTTAACATATTCATTCTTCTTAACTCTAAATGGTATTTTATATGTCTATTTCTAGTTTTCTAAGCCTTCTTTTATACCCTAGCCAATGCTTTATGTTTTTCTTTATATACAAAGGCATTCCAAAAACTTCATCAAAGTGGGATTAAAAAACAAGTTTACTTTGGTGAAAAAATTGAAACTTATGCATATATTATTCATAAGCATTTTCCTTGAACTTTTCGAAGACCATTCACATATTCTAAAAAATTACCTGGTAAATGGTAAACAGATACCATTTATTCCTGATAACTTTATTTAACTATGAATGAGTACCTATTTTGATTGAGAAAACCCAATGCTGTTCATTTTAACTGATTTAATGTAATAGTAGAATTGAATGTTTAGGGGCCGGCACTATGGTGCAGCGGGTTAAAGCTCTGTTCTGAAGTGCTGGCATCCTATATGGGCGCCGGTTCGAGTCCCGGCTGCTCCTCTTCTGATCCAGCTCTCTGCAGTGGCCTGGGAAAGCAGCAGAAGACTTGGGCCCCTGCCCCAGCGTGGGAGACCCAGAAGAAGCTCCTGGCTCCTGGCTTCGGAATTGGTGCAGCTCTGGCCCTTGTGGCCCTCTGGGGTGTGAACCAATGGATGGAAGACCTCTCTTTATGTCCCTACCTCTCTCTCTGTAACTCTGTCTTTCAAATAAATGAAATAAATCTTTAAAAAAAAAATAATGTTTAAAAAGATTTAATGAGAATTGTTGGTTAGAAAAATTTATAAATGCTTTATGAACCAGAGGAGCCTTTGGATATAGAATCCTGAAAATTAATTTCATTTTAACTACTACCTGCTAGTGCTAAAAAAAAAAAAAAAAAAAAAAAAAAAACAAAAACTGGAGACAGAAAAATGTACCAAAAGCAAGCAGAAAATCTGAAAAATTAGACTTTGCTGTTGTTCTTCATCGGAAGTTTTATTATTTGTTACTCTGATTTCCCTTTTTCCTTCTCTTTCTATAGATTTAAAATATTTATTAAGGGTTGATGTTTAACCTAGCAGTTAAGACACCACTTCCATGTCAGAGTGTGGGTTGGAGTCCCAGCACCAACATTCTGCTGATGTTCACTCTAGGAGGTAGCAGATGATGGCTCAACTGCTTGTTTCCCTGCCAGCCTGTGGGAGACCAAGGATTGAGTTCCCAGCTCCTGGCTCCAGCCTGGCCCAGACCCAGGCATTGTGGGTATTTTTGGAGTTAATCAGCAGATGGGAAGTGTCTCTCTCTCTCTCTCTCTCTAATAAATTTAATAAATAAAATCTAAAAATAAATAAATAAAATATTTGTTAGAATATTTCTCTCCTCTTCAATGTCATTGAATAGTCACTGCTAAAATGAAGGTAAGCTTGTCTGATATGTAAGGAGTAGGCTTCATTCTGCTTACAGATGATCACATGACCAGAGGTAAGACAATGAAAATGGTGATTTGGCGGGGCCCTCAATAAGTAACATAAATCTTCACTTGGGTCAAAAGAAATCTTAAAATCACTAAACAGTAAATATGAGAGCAAGGATTATATGTGTGTTATGAATAAAAGCTAGCTAAAAGGCTTTTTATGGAGCCTCAGGTTCAGTTTGGAGGAAAACTAAAGCCACTTTTGTTTTTCCAACTTTCCCTGGAACTGTTAGCTAAGCTGCCTTTATTATAAAAAGGAAAGAAGATTGTGGCATTGTGGCATTATCACCATAGTCCACACACAGAAAGATCCTCTTGGAAGACTTTCCAACTTTTGTATCCTATGGTTATAAAATCCATTATCATCTTATTGCATAAAAATAACATACAAATGTTATAGACCATAAAGCTTTGAAGTGTGGTTGTAAATTATAGAAGCATATCTGTACATATACATATTCATGTTGTGATGCATTCAAATGATGAAAAATATTCTTTGCTCCATTGCTGCAGTGAATGTCTTTGCTAAAATGTGTTCTGGAGACATCGGCAGTGTCTCCTCTCTTTGCAAATGACTAATGTGAGAAGGTAACTTTGGAAATTACATTGCAATGTAATCATCCATATTGTGTATTGTGGATAAAATTGATTAGAATAATATTGAAACTCCCCCAAGGGACTCTACAATTATAAGTCAAGTCTCAAATGGAAAAGGTTTTTGAAAAGTTGGCAGATGTCTTAATGAAAATGAAGCATTACAGTAATATATTAGGGCAATTTGTTCATTATTGACAAGCAAATCACTAAACTATATAAATTACTGGATTAGACAGGCAGAATTACTTTTCTTTCAGTGAATGGTTAATCAAATATTATTTTTAAATGGCCATTTGTTTAAGTTTTTGATATGCATATTAGTAGACAAATGATTGCCCTTTACTTAGAGCTATAAGTTGGCTTTAGATGCAGAAAATTCAAATATTTGAATTTGCATCTATTAGGAACCAAATTCCACCTGCAGACCTAAATCTACCATTCATAGCTCTCAGTTAAACACACAAAAGCAACACGATTTTGTATTTCTCCTAAGAAACCTATTTACTTGGCGTTTGTTTCCCTTTTAATCTTGCTTTTGTTTTTAAACAGCCTTTCCAGAAAGAACATTGGAACACACCCTTGAAGAAATGGTAGAACTATTTAACAAGTGAAGGAATTGCATATCACCTTCCCTCTATGCCAGGGATGTGTAAGTGATTTAAAAGTTTGTTTCAGTGTTTGCTTCCAAGAACTTGACCAAGC
This sequence comes from Lepus europaeus, assembly GCF_033115175.1. Taxonomy (NCBI): domain Eukaryota; kingdom Metazoa; phylum Chordata; class Mammalia; order Lagomorpha; family Leporidae; genus Lepus; species Lepus europaeus. The sequence continues at coordinate 98,841,072 of NC_084827.1, read as the reverse complement.
GCGGAAGCCCCATAGACTTCAGCAACAAGGGCAAATTTATTCTAATAGATTTGTATTCCAAGGGCAGGAATCTTTCAGTTTCATATTGCACATGAATATTAAATAAACTACCTGCTGGCAAGTACACAATATTTTAGTCTCTAATTTTAAAAGTACACTGTATTTTAATGCCTATTTTTAAACAGATATCAATTTTTATGGAGCAGTACATGAGTTGTTGATGGATAAATCACCCAAGCATGGTTAAAGAGATCCTACTCTCCAGCTGGTACCAGGTCCATTTAATTGTGTCTTCTGACCTCACCTCACCTGAGCCTGCATTAAAATCATAATACAGTTCAAGTGTAAAAATGATATACTGTTTGTTCGTCCTGTTTATAGAGGGGCAAACATACAGTTAAATTCATATGTTTAAAATTAGTGTAGTCATTTGAAAAGGTTGAGTTAGACCAAACTGCCTCTCAGCGTTTTGTCTGCCCTTTTTGTATTTAAATGACTAAGCCTCCAGAGCCAGATGAGCTAGGCTGTTCAGAAAGTTGTAGGGGCTTTTCCTGCCCACCCCAGTGATTACGCCTCTCCCTCAAACACAGGGAACACTCAGGCTTCATTTAGTAATGGAACAGTCCATGTTCAAAACTGTGTTCACCTGGCAATAAGACAGAAGATTTTGCATGTTCCCAATCGTTTACAAACGTGGCAATATTTTGGAATGGGCTAAATAGTAGCCTTAAGTTTACCTCCATTTTCATTAAGTTGAAATAGCCTCAGATTTTTGTGACAATTTTATTTTCATATCTGTGTTTTTCTGCTTTAAGAACAATGATTTTTTTTTCCTGAGGGGGGTATGTTTTTTAAAATGCTCTTCCAGCTACAACTTATATTGATCTTAAAATTGTTTCCAAAGCTGAATTAAGAAAATTGAAAGTGGCATTGCTTTAGAATCCTGCTTTGAAGAAACAATTAGCTAATACTCATTACAGGGGCTGGCACTGTGGAGTAGCAGTTGAAGCCACTGCCTGTAGTGCCAGCATCCAATGTGGGTGCCAGTTCGAGTCCCAGCTGTCCGTTTCCAATCCAGCTCTCTGCTGTGGCCTGGGAGAGTGAAAGACGGCCCAAGTCCTTGGGACCCTACACCCACGTTGGAGACCCTAAGGAAGCTCCTGGCTCCTGGCTTCGGATCAGCTCAGCTCCAGCCGTTGCGGCCATCTGGGGAGTGAACCAGCGGATGGAAGACCTCTCTCTGCTTCTCCTTCTCTCTCTGTATAACTCTAACTTCCAAATAAATAAATAAATATTAAAAAAACACTCATTACAACCAGCATTTGTTGAGGTTTTCCTATGTGCCACACAGATGTGATACTGAGTCCCTATAACACGTATGTATGGGAGTGTATAAGTTCCCTGTGGGTAAGGAACTTGTCTTATTGATTCGCCTTTAAGTCTCCAGTGCCTGAGAGTGTCTGAGAGGAGGCAGATGTCCTGTAGTGAGTGTAAAATGAATCAAGGTATGAATTATTTCATTGAGTCTCTACAACTACTCTACACAACAAGAAGTAAGTCACTCCCCATTTTACAAATGAAAAACATATTTACTTAGTGGCAGATCTAGAATTTGGAAATACATCTGTCTGATTCTGGAGTTCATAATAGGCCAGCCACAGTACAGACTAGTCAGGGATCTCCAGAGAAACAGAACCAACAGGATATTTATGCATATAAATTCATATACACATAAAATATATATTTATATGTTCATATATATATATATATATAGAGAGAGAGAGAGAGACTCACTGGGGTCACTGGTTCGTGCAATTGCAAAAGTTGAAAAATCCCACAGTAAATCATCTGTGATCTAGAACACTAGGGGAGACAGTACCAAGGCTTAGTCTAAGTCCAAAAGCCTCAGAATCAGAGGAACTAATGGTGTAACTCTCAGAACAGAGAAAGTGAGAAGCCACTGGTGCAAGTGCTGGAGTCTAAGACTGGAGAATGAAAGTTCTGATGTGGAAGGACAAGACAGGTACACTAACTTCAGAAAGGAAGAGACCATGCGGCTGCCCTCTGTCTTTTTGCTCTGTCTGAGGCCTCATTCGTTTAGATGATGCTCAACCACGTTGTGTGAAGGTGAATCTTTCCTACTCACTCCACTGCTCTGGATGCCAGTATGTTCCAGAAGCACCCTCACAGACATGCTCAGAAATAGTGCTTTACCTGTGATTTATCTGGACACGCTTGAAGCCCATCAAGTTGATATAAGTTAGCCATCACACAGGGGATCAGAAATGCAGAACCTCCTTTTGGGCTTATTACAACCCAGATTGTTGCTCTTCCAGACCCACAGAGCCTCTGTTTTTAGTAAAGCTGAGCTGAAGTCACAGTTTCCTGTTTTATTAGTCTTAAGTTGCACTGCTGCTGCTGACTCTGATTCTGACTTTACAATTAGAGGAATGCAGAAATGCCCAGTGATTCAAATGAAGTAGTCCCAGTGAAACAGAATTTTAAGATCCACTTTTGTCTATGACATTCAGTTTTAACCAAGTAAGCTCTGTTTGCATTAGGTGCAATACAGATTCTTTCCCACATGGATTTATAATACTCTCTTCATTGTAGCATATATAGCTAGCTCTAAATATTTAATACTTTGGTTATTTTGGCTGATCTGATATAAATTATTTTCCTGAACTAACCTTTATCATTTTTGAAGATTTATTTACTTATTTGATAGGGAGAGTAACAGAGAGAAGGAGGGACAAAGAAAGATATCTTCCATCTGTTGGTTCACCCCCCAAATGGCTGCAAAGACTAGAGCTGGACCAAGCTGAAGCCAGGAGCCTGGAGTTTCCTCTGGTTCTCTCTCATGGGTGTAGGGACCTGGGGACCTGGGCGATCTTCTGCTTTCCCAAGCCCTTGGCAAGGAACTGGATTGGAAGTGGGTAGCCAGGACTCAAACCAGCAAATGCTAGCACTGCAGACCATGGCTTAACCCACTGTACCATAGCACTGGCCCCCATTTTAATCTTTTTTTTATGAAGTTTTTGTAGAAACTAGTATCTATCTGAACTAACATAGTTTCCGATTGACTCTAGAATGATGAAAAAATGCCCTCAATAGTCAGGTAGTGGAAATTCAGGGTCAGAGAATCAAAGCATCTCTATTACTCTGCCAAAATAAAAAAACAAATACAATACCTATATCTAAGTGTCTTGGAAACATTTACTAAATGATGAATTTATGTGAGTAGAAAGGTCGAACCTAATGTCATGGAAATTATTGTGAGAGTATTTGCTAGGTGTAAAATTGTGGTAGCATGTCAATCTTGAAGGTCAAGTATAGTCAGGTCCTTAGATCAATATAACATATTTCTTGCCATGTATTTTTTCTTAGATTCTTCAGGGTTAATTGCTAATTGATTTGTCATAGATTTGTTCCCTATGTCAATTTTGTTCATCACTCATGGTAGCCTTCATCCCTTCCTCCTGGATTACTAAAAGAACCTCCTAATAGGTCCTCCATCGCCGGACCAGTCCCTGTCAGTCTTGCCAGAGTCCTACCAGTTATTTTCTGTAATGTAGGCCTGATAATCTCAGCCCTTCAGTCAACAGCTTCATAACACTTTTAGGGTAAAATTTGTACTCACAAACTCTGGAAGACTCCTTACAAAATTTTTGGTCCCTACTGCTCTTATCTCCCAACACCCGTTTTTCTGCCTGCATCCCTCCACCACTGAAATTCTTGTAAATTTACGAGAGGCATCTGTACCTTTTTACTTCTACCTGGGTGCCCCCTCCACCACTGGGATATCCACATACCCACAAGCTCAAATATCTATGCATTTCCTACTTTTTCTTCAAAATATACTTCCTCTGTAACCTTCTCTTAGCACTTTTCTGATTTAAAAGCTTTGCCTCAGGGCTGGTGTAATGGATAAAGCCATCCCATTGCCTGTAAAGCTAGCATCACATATGGGTGTGGTTTTGTGTTCTGGCTGCTCCAGTTCCAATCCAGCTCCTTGCTAATGGCCTGGGAAAAGCAGTGGAACGTGGCCTAGGTATTTGGGCTCCTATCACCCATGTGAGAGACCTGGATGAAGCTCCTGGCTCTTGGCTTTGGCCTGGCCCATCCCTGGCTATTGCAGCCATCTAGGAAGTAAACCAGCAGATGGAAGATTCTCTCTCTGTAATTCTGATTCTCAAATAAATCAATACCACTTTCATCTTCCTTCAATAGCACCCTGGAATATTTCTTCTACAGTATGTCTTCTTATAAATGTATATATTCTCAGTGCTGATAAATTGCTGAATTCCTTATAGAAATTCAAAAATTTTTAGTAAATTAATTAAAGAAGAAAGTAAGTAAAGGGGTAGGAGAGAGAGAAAGAGAGAAAGGAAGGAGGGAGGGGAAGAAGGAAGGAAGGAAGGAGAGAAAGAGGAGAGGAAGAGAAAGGGAAGGGAGAGGAAGGGAAGGGAGGGGAGAGAAGCGAAGGGAGGGGAGGGGAGAGGGGAGAGAAAGGAAGGGAGGGGAGGGGAAGGGGATCAAGAGACAGAGAGAAAAGAAAAATGTGATCACGAAACTCTGGATGGTAGCTTCAGTAGCTTCTGTATTTACACTTCAACAAAACCGTTAACTACAGAGGACATACACACACACACACACACACGCAAAACTGGACACGAAGTAATCTTCTGTTCACTCATCTGTAAAATAATAGATCCCTTAAAGTACTTTCCAGTATAAAATCTGTGATTATCATCTGAGATATAAAAATAAATTAAATGAAAAATGTAAAACTAATGGGAGATCATACTCTGTTACCTTGTAACAGCTAAAGCATTTGAAAGCTCTCAGTCTTGGGTGAGCTTTGTGATGCGGCAGGTTAAGCTGCCACTTGGGATGCCCATGTCCCATATCTCTGAGTGCCTGGGATCTAGCTCTGCCTCAGCTTATATCTCAGCTTCCTGCTAATACACATCTTGGGAGGCAGCACATGATGGCTCAAGTACTTGAGTCCCTGCCACTCAAGTAGGAAACCTGGTTGGAATTCCTTATTCGTGGCTTCAGCCCGCCCTAGCCCTGGCTATTTGGAACATTTGGGAGTGAACCTATCAATAGAAGATTTTCTCCTTTTCTCTCTCTTTCTTGTGCTTGCACACACACTCTCATTCTTGCTTTTCAAATAAATAAAATTAAATAAATAATTCTAAATATACATAAAAGACTTCAACCCTCCCAAATATTCACCAGCTATTCTTTGTATTTTACCAGTGTGTTATGTGTTCATCTACAGTGTAATTTATGATGAGTCAACTAATCTAGGTAGTATGAGCTAATTTTGAGTATCACCTCTTAAATTAGTGATAATTTATTGGTGGTAATAAATTATTTATAATTTATATATTATTAATTTATATTTATAATAAATTATTTATTAGTGATAATAATGTACTGTCCTATCTTTAAGGCTAAATCAGTTTATGCTTTTCAACATTCACTAGTGATCTTTCTTCAAAAAAAGATTTGATTTTAGGAAATGATAAAAACTAGTAAATATTTGAACTGAAAAATTTATCATACTAGTATTATTTGATTGAGGAGTGGAAGGTAAAATTACAGTGCCATCTCTGAGGTTCTTCTGTTGGATGCTAAGAGCTCCTTGCAGCTCGCTTTGAAAGCATTGTATCTAGCCTAACACCCCGAAAACAAGAAGATAAGACCCAAGATGCTCTGTGATTTTACAACATCTTGCCAAATTAGGGGTGTGTTGGGGTCATAATATAGGCCCCCTATTTTTCATGCCAGTATCCGTATCATGACCTCATGTATGTATTCCTGGGGCCAACTTGAATTTAGTGCAGCAGTCACAGGGATTTGCAAATCTCATAAAAGAACCCTGCTAACTTTCTCTTCTTCCCACCTTCTAACCAAGTGACACCCATGCTTTTTAAGAAGATGATTTATTGTTCTTGGGGATCACGGATTTAGACCTATATAGAAGGTTTGCATTTCCAAGGAATTGTATAAGTGATTCATAAGCACCATGAATGTCTGTTACATCTTAGAGCTAACTCCAGCTCTTGTAAGTGTGACCATAAACGAACCCCTATTTGTGGGATTCCTGGAATACCAGAAGTTAGAATTGTTGTTGATGAAGGGTTCTCAGGGGAACAGTCACCCTTTCTTTACTGTTTTTAAATGAGGAGTTCATAGGAACTGACAGGTGGTGACTAATTCCATAACCAGCTGAGGGAAGGAAAAGTTTCATGTCTGTTTTTAAATACTTAGATCTTTCTAAAAGCATTTCAATCTCATCTTCCTTGAAAATATCTTATGGGAAAACGTCACTGTTTTCAGTTCTGTGGCTTTCATACGGATGAGATAAAGCAAAATAAGATAAATCACATCTACCATCCAGCGCAAGGATTAGCAATCAGTTCTGGAGATTTGTAAAAGTGGTTGAAATGACAATAAACCCTTGTTGGAGGCTGGCAGTCCTCATGCATATGTGCTAATAAAACAGCATTCAAGTATGCATGATGAGCCAGGTAGGTTTTGAGGGCTTTCACCCATTAAATCTTCAAAAAACTCTACTAGTTAAGTCCTACTACTACTCCAGTCCTAAGAAAGAGAAACCTGGGGCCGGCGCCATGGCTCACTTGGTTAATCCTCTGCCATATGGGGGGTTGTTCTAGTCCTGGTTGCTCCTCTTCCAGTCCAGCTCTCTGCTGTGGCCCGGGAAGGCAGTGGAGGATGGCCCAAGTGCTTGGGCCCTGCACCCGTATGGGAGACCAGGAGGAAGCACCTGGCTCCTGGCTTCAGATTGGCATAGTTCCAGCCATAGCGGCCATTTAGGGGGTGAACCAACGGAAGAAAGACCTTTCTCTCTGTCTCTCTCTCTCACTGCTAACTCTGTCAAATTAAAAAAAAAGAAAAGAAAAGAAAAAAGAGAAATCCGAAGCACAAATAGTTTATGCAATTTTCCTATAATTGCATAATAATGAAGTGTTTGGTGAAGGCACACAGTGGACAATGCCACCATTCTAAAACATCACCTTACACTATCTTTCTATGGTTTGCATTAGGTGGAATCCTCAAGAAGGATTGCATGTGAATATTTTTTAAATCTTTGAAAAACCCCATCCCCTAAAACAATATTCTTACCTATGTGAGCCATAGAGTTTACATGAAAATAAGCATGGGGCCCAAATGACCAACAATCCCATACATCAATTATTGAATATATATGCAGCATATATATTCCAGCCTCCTTCTCTGTCCTTGAGCCTTTCAAATGGATTTGTGTTTGAGGTTCAGTTATGTATGACTTTTTTTTAACCCTTTCTATTGCAAATTTTAAGAGGACACTGATATTTTAGTTATGATATAATTTTAATCTCTGCTCTATGAGAGATACCATGCCTTATTGATATGATATGAATAAAAAAAAGCATGTTTTACAATATTTCCTGATAGTGACCATAGATGACATGCCTTGAAGATTGGAAAAATCTCTGCTTTATTAGGAAACATGCTTGACAGACAGAATAAAGGGAACATGCCCTACAGATATTAATGTCTCAGTAGCCTCTATTACATTTTCCAGTACAATCAAAGAATACTATACTCTACAACCAGGTAGTGTGCTGGTCAGTATTTAAGAACCCACTCTCTAGAGGAATTTTTTCAGCCTTGCTTTATAGCATTTGGCAATGCCATGAAATGAATACCATAACCAGTGTCATAATATTACCATCACCAGTGTCAAGCTACTAACACAATCTTGCTACAGAGTTAGGCAGAGGCTAACAGCAAACTCTTGCCAGCTGCTGGTGAGTTTGAAGGCTCCAGCACAACACTGGGCAGGCTGGTCAGAGAAAGGGTTCAGGCTTACCGAAGAGAATGAGTAAAAGTGAAGTGGGGGAAGGTATGAGTGAATCTTCACTTTAGGGTTACTGGTGAATATCCCTGGGTCTGACGAACTTTCAGGAATCATCCACAGCCTGGGTCAGCTGCTCCTTTGCTTACCCTTGCAAAGTACCTGTGTCATATCTCTCTTTTAATGCGCCCCACTCCTCTCGGAAACTGTAAACTCTTTGAGGGCAGAGACTATTTTTGTCTTTGTTTTAGTCCAAAAGTTTGGCTCAGACACAAGCACACACATACCAATGCACACACACTTTGTTGTATAAATAAATGCTTGAAAAATATGGTTCTAGTACAAAGGATTGTAGCTATTTCACTATTAGCAAAAAGAGATCATGAGTTTGCACCTGGATTTTGGCCTTAATACAGAATTTGCCTGCTGTGTTGATTTAGGGTTAATCCAAGCATTACCCTTTAACATAGATATTTGTAGTTAGTGATTAAGTTCTGTGGACTTGTGATTAAGGAGTAATTAATTTTCCATACTTAACAACTCTAATGAAATTTCTTGTGAAATGAAAAGTAACTACAGAATTAGCATTTGCATCTACTTAACTCCTTGTCTTCATTATATAACAAACAGAAACAAAGTACTTCAAGTCTATTATAGTCAAAGGATGGAGAATATGGTATAAAGAGCTAGATAAAGCCAGGCAGGCAGACAGACATATCAGCAGAGATGACTAACTTAAATTATTATAAATGTATTTACAGAGATAAACTATCATTTTTATTGGAGATATACTGGATAATAGAAAAAATTGAATAATTTATCCAGCAATTTTCACATAAGCAATATTATTAAAATGGAGACGTGCAGGAAGAGGTTATAGAGGAGAATATATAGAGGCCATGAATAAATGTATTAGGCGGCAGAGATGGTGAATGTTTTAGTAGGTTTGGACTAGATTTACAAAAAGAAAAGAAAAAGCTGCTCTATTTCCAGGAAGTCTTAAGCTATCTGGCACGTGGAGAACTACCCAAAGTAGCAATGTTTATCCTCATCCTTTGACTGCTACTAGTGTTTTCAATGTCAAAAAGCAAATCTTTGTCATTCTAGCATTCTGGATAAAATAAGAGAGTGACAGTTAGGAGGGTGGAGTAGGAGAAGAGGAGAGAAGAGTGGAGGAAACAGCAGGGCTGAGGAACCACAGAGATGTGTGCATGAAGAAAACCGCAGCACTCCCCTGGGAGACTTGGCTCATGTGAGGTCGGGGGAAGGAAAGAACTCTTAACATTCATTTTTTTTACAATTACCTCACCTCCTCTTTAACATATTTAATTATATAAATGCCATAATTGTTTTTATTCTATAATTCAATAAATATTATTTTTAAAAAACATACTGACATTGAACTACAGATAAAGATCAAGAAGATAGTGCCATTCTTTTTTTTTTTTTTTTTTTTTTTGGACAGGCAGAGTGGACAGTGAGAGAGAGAGACAGAGAGAAAGGTAGAAAGGTCTTCCTTTTTTTCCGTTGGTTCACCCCCTAACGGCTGCTGCTGCCGGCGCACCGCGCAGATTCCAAGTCAGGAGCCAGGTGCCTCTCCTGGTCTTCCATGCAGGTGCAGGTCCCAAGGACTTGGGCCATCCTCCACTGCACTCCCGGGCCACAGCAGAGAGCTGGCCTGGAAGAGGGGCAACGGGACAGAATCCGGCGCCAGACTAGAATCTGGGGTGCCGGCGCCGCAGGTGGAGGATTAGCCTATTGAACTGTGGCGCCAGCCCGATAGTGCCATTCTTCTAAAGAATAAACCTAGCTGACTAGGCTTGGTTTGTTCAGCAAAGCCAGTACAACCAGGCATAAAATCCTGATAAATAAGCATCTGCTTTTTACTAAAAAGTAGAATGGAATGGAACCTCTGATTTAAACAAAGAAGCTTTACAGCTTTAGAAATAAATGATCTTTCCATTTACAAATATTTTGGACACAAAGAGATTTTTGGAATATGAAATTATCAGGGTTAGTGCAACCATCTCTCATAGTTGATCTGGAAGAACTGACATGGCAGCAGTCTCTAATAACAAACACAGTAAGCACTCCTGAAACCAAGTTCAGAAGAAAGCATCAATTTCCTTCTCTAGTTAGTGACTGCTATCTTTGAGAGGTATGGTGCTTGTGGACCTGTGTGTTTCCTGCTAATTATCTGTGCTATTGGGAAAGTGTAGAGATATGAAAAATGGATGTTTATCTTTGAGGTTTTTTTTTTTTTTTCCTGGACATTAGTAACTCTGCTATCTAGAATTCTGCAAGACTCTTTAATGAGTTTTCTTTCTTTTTTTTTTAAGATTTATTTACTCGAAAATCAGAGTTACACACAGAGAGAAGGAAAGGCAGAGAGAGAGGTCTTCCATCCACTGGTTCACTCCAAAGGGCCACAACTGCGAGGCTGCACTGATCCGAAGCCTGGAGCTTCTTCTGGGTCTCCCATGTGGGTACAGGGGCCCAAGGACTTGGGCCATCTTCTACTGCTTTCCCAGGCCATAGCAGAGAGCTGGATCAGAAGTGGAGCAGCCAGGACGTGAACTGGCGCTCATATGGGATACCAGCACTGCAGGCGCTGGCTTTACCTGCTATACCACAGTGCTGGCCCCGATGAGTTTTCAAAATATCCAATATTTGTGCTTTTGAGTACCAAATTGCTTATTCTTACATTAAAAGGTTTGTTTAGGCTCATCTAAAATATCTAAAACTGCCTGCCTTTATGCACAGAGTAGACAGATGTAAATATTTCTTTGGATCTCCAACAGCGTTTTTATTGATAGCATTTTCTGTTTGAAGTTACCATACATAGATGCCTTCAAACCTCTTAAAATGCCACGTGTTTTGAGTTGTTTATTGGCAATTTTGCTGCTGTAATAGAGTCTGTTAGTAGTTATGATAATTATTCCTCTATATTTGGTTGTTTTCCTCCTTAAGAACTAAAACAGAATCATATCTATTAAAATAGTGCCTGTAGCCAGCTCTCTGCTGTGGCCAGGGAGTGCAGTGGAGGATGGCCCAAGTGCTTGGGCTCTGCACCCCATGGGAGACCAAGAGAAACACCTGGCTCCTGCCATCGGATCGGCGCGGTGCGCCAGCCACGGCGCACCAGCCGTGGCGGCCATTGGAGGGTGAACCAACGGCAAAAGGAAGACCTTTCTCTCTGTCTCTCTCTCTCACTGTCCACTCTGCCTGTCAAAATGCAAAATGGAGGCCTTTTAGTTTAAAACTGTAGTAATGTCTCTTTGCACTTTGATTTGAACTCTTTATTTCTTGGTTGTGATTAAAATAAACAATATATTGACAATATTTATATTTGAAAATCTGGAATGTTTGACATGGGCAGAAATCATGGAAAGTCCCTGAAAATACCAAGTCTGATATAAAATTCTGATTCAAAGATAAAAAGTCGCTCATGGTTGATAAGGTATGCTCTTGGTCCGTTTGCCTACTGGTATCATGAGGACAGGTGGGAATATCTCAGAGACTATTATCTGAGAAAAACTACAATCTCTCTCTCGCTCTCTCTCAGCCATGCTAGATACCTCCACATCCGCCTTGCTTCTTTGCTAGAAAGGAACAGGACACTATCCATGCTTTGTGTTTTAAATAATGACTTTTCTTCTTGGTCTTCCAAAAGGTCCCTTCTCGTTTTAACCCCATGTGTAACATGAAGCAAGAAATAACAATCATGATAAATGTTCTGAGTAAACTGAAGCTGCTGACCCTTTTACCACTCTCTCCTCCTCCAGCTGTAGCTTCTTGACAGAGAAAGATGAAAATTCACCAAGCACAACATTTCTTTTAGGCTATGGAGATTTGAATGCAATTATAAATATTTTTGTTCCATACTTTTGATTCTAATCCAATTTATATCAGAAACATTAATAAAAAGTTATTTAAGGATAGACTATTTCCCTTATAAGATCAAAAGAGGGAACTATTAATAAAAATGGAGTGTAACATGGTATGATTTGCAATTTTCTTGGACAAACGGGATGTGTGCTCATCCTACACAAGTAACACCTGATTCTGTAAAGCAACATACAGGCCTTCATAAACTATCTGGAAATGGAATTAAGACTGCACAGACATTCCTAATGCTAAAATGTCAGAATCAAATGTGGCAGTGATGTTGGAAAAGAACCAAAACTGAAAATATATTTTATGTCTAATCATATAGCATCATTTGGTACCTTAAAAAATTCTATTACTTATTCAGTTATATGTACATTATCCTATATCTTATAACATACATTTAAATGAATACAAATAAATATACAAATACATTTAATATGTTCAGAATATTTTACGTAAAAGTAGTCTTTAAAAAGTCCCTATTTGGGGGCCGGCACTGTGGTGCAACAGGTTAACACCCTGGCCTGAAGCTCTGGCATCCCATATGGGCACTGGTTAGAGACCCGGCTGCTCCACTTCTAATCCAGCTCTCTGCTATGGCCTGGGAAAGCAGTAGAAGATGGCCCAAGTCCTTGGGCCCCTGCACCCACATGGGAGACCCGGAGGAAGCTCCTGGCTCCTGGCTTCAGATCGGTGCAACTCCGGCCGTTGCAGCCAATTGGGGAGTGAACCAGTGGATGGAAGACCTCTCTCTCTCTCTGCCTCTCCTCTCTTTCTGTGTAACTCTGACTTTCAAATAAATAAAAAAGAATTTTTAAAAAGTCCCTATTTGATGCATTTTCAAAGGTATGACCTTTAGAAAGAAACCACTGGGTGCCAGAGCTGTGGCATAGCTAGCTAAGCCTCCGCCTATGGCACTGACATCCCATATGGGCACAAGATCATGTTCTGGCTGCTCCTTTTCTGATCCAGCTCTCTGTTATAGCCTGGAAAAGCTGTGGAAGATGGTCCAAGTGCTTGCATCCCTCCACTAGCACAAGAGACCCAGAAGAAGCTCCTGGCTCCCAGTTTAGGATTGGTCCAGCTCTGGCTGTTGTGGCCATCTGGGGAGTGAACCAGCAGACTGAAGACCTCTCTCTCCTTCTCTCTGTAGCTCCAGCTCTTAAATAAATAATTAAAAAAATTTTAAAAAGAGAAAGAAACCTCTGTCCCTAATAGTAGATTACTTGGAAACATTGTTTCTGTTCTTCATGCCTGCAATTTTCAGTTCATGGTAACATTAAAGTTTGTGTATCAAAAGACTAGTGAATAAATGAATATTTGTGATTAATAGCAAACATGCTTTAAGCCTCGATTTTTAAGAAGTCCTTATTAGAAATTAGAATAATATTGGATAGTCCCTAGAATTATGTGACTGGTGTGGATTTAGGCTTCATAACATATACATAAGAATGATTCTCAGCCTAAAGAATGATTCTGCACTCTGGAAGGGATTCTGCAAAGAAAGCAGTTATTGATTGATTATGTCTACTCTAAGTGTAGGATGGAGAATATCCCAGAAGCTCACATGTCACACACTTGCTGATCTTGGTTTGGTATATAAACACAATAACCTGTAGTTCTTAGGCCTCCCTACAAATCTGCCTTTCAAGATTCATGTCCCAAACAGCCACCTTCAACTAAGCTTCCACTCTAGTCAGTCTGATAAATTCATTTTCCCTTGAAAAATCTTACTTTGTTCCTTACTTTTCTTAGGTGGCTTTCCCTCAAAACAGATTGTAAAATGAGAGTGACATGTGGGACATCTGATGGAAAGGTCAGAGAGGGAGCACTTCTAAGTGCATCCTGCTTCTAAGGAAGCAGGATGGGGCACAGGGAGAAGCTGAATTGTGATGTAGTTGCAACAGAGACCTCAACCAAAGTCATGGGCAACTATAGAATGGGGTTGCTATGCAGCGTTGTCTTTCTTTGAGGCCAGGAGACTCCTCCCAGGATCTTCTCATTAACCAGTCATTGAGTAAAGGTTGCCATAATCCTGGATGAGACAGATCCCTTGAGCTGAGGGCAGTTCCTGGACAAGTAACTCATTTATGAATTTTAGCAATTAATTCTCCCAGCAGCTAAGGAAAGAAGTGCCTGTGGCCTGGAGCAGGAATGTGGACAGCACACCTGCATTCTCTGCCCAACCCTTACCTGGAAAGCCACTTTGGCCTGCCTTTCTCTTTCCTCTTGGCACCGGCTATTTATCCTATGGCAAAGGTCAAGTGCCACCTGCTATTCCTTTCCTCCTCCCACCACTCTAGTTCTAGAGAAAGCTTCCACACTTATGAATTCATTTATTAAATCATGAGAGCTCAGTGCACAGCTCATCCAAGCACAGTAGAAGCTTTTTGCTTGAGTTGATATGCATTGGACTTTTATTTTTTTTCCAAAAATAAAGAGGATGCCAGCCCTTGGGATCCAGAGATATATATGTAAAAAAGCACAAACCACAATGACAACAGCATTCAGTTTGTTCTCCTGTGTTCCCATAAACTTCCTCACCTTCACAGCAATTAGAACCAAAGGTTTAAGGAGATCTTTTCAAGGGTGATTTTATGATATTTGGGATTCAAGCAACACAGTTCCTGGAGCTGATGTGACACTGATAAAAATTAGGACACAAATTAGGGAGTGCGTCTTCTTCCCACCTGTTCTGCAAGCCACTCTGCAGCCCTGGAACTCTAAGCAGAAGCACCGGTGGTACTCAACGGTTGAATAATCTCATGGAGGGCACTGTGGCTACTAACGTGGTGAGACTAGTTCTCAAGGACCTTGTAGGCATCAATGCAGAGACTGGAGCAGAGAGTGTGACTGGACAAATCATGAGCACATTTGAGCAACCCTCTGGAGGCAGTCATATGGCTTTCATCTTTTCTGGAGAGGTCGTAGGTTTAAGTGATCTGATACAGGGAATAGAAGTGGGGAGGATTGTCAGTATCCCAGTTAGGGAAATTCAACACATGGATTTTAATGTGAGCTAATTTCAAAATCTTAGGTTCATGTTGAACTTATCACATAATGCTTTGGGGAATTTAGTTGGCCATGTGTATAGCTTCGTTCTCTCTCTAGATGATGATGATGATGATTGGTGAAACCAAGGCTTTCCTTCAGAAATATTTAATGATTAAATAAATGAGTAAATGTCTGTGGTTCTCTTAGATTCCTGAGGACATTATTTATTATTTGCTCATTTCTCATATGCAAACCTGCCCGTAGTAAGCACATAATCATAAAAGAATGCTTTTCTCAATTAGTCATCATCCAGTGATCAGTGTCTCTCTTCACTCACTTTTTTTTTCTGTTATTAAAATGAGTCTCTAGGCCCTTGCTCATCTTCTTCTAAGTGTCTGAAGTCCTGTTTTAGCATCTTCCCAACCCAGGGTTGTCCCATTGCATTTTTGATCCATTCCCCCATCCCAATCTGTGTGGCATACAGAATCACTGAATTATCAGGTTCTGGGGACATTAGCCCAATTTAAGGATATTTAAGAGGCCTGAACCACAAACAAGAAAGTAGGGTTAAATATAGGCCCTTGCCTGTGCTACCATGTAATCTGCTTGCCTTATGCTCTTGGATTTCTGTTTTTTCCCCTACATGTTTTGGCAATAAAATTGAATACTGATAAGAGCTTACTTGGTGCAGTCCCAAATACTTTAAAACAGTGGGTATAATGAACAAGAGGTCAGATTAACAGTTTAGTCTGAGAGAATTTTATGATATTACCCATGGAATTGTAGGTAGCTTGGTTATTTCACTGTATTTTATTGCTCTCTTTTTCCAAACATAGAAAATTCTCACTATAAAAAGTCTGCTCAATCTAAACTTCAAAAATGACCTCAAACATACATACTTTGTTCAAGATGTGGGAACCAGTTCCTGAATTTTAACTGGGCCAAAGAGACATATGTGTATGCATATCCATGATATTCTCATAAATACATAATATGTTACATATACAAATGTTTTATACTTTTTTCATAATGAACAATATGTAGACAAACACAGAGACTAAGACAAGTGCAAACATAAATAGGAGAGCATTCTAACTCATATCAATGGAAAACAATGAATGGTGATTTTAGGGCTCAGTAATTTGCTTGGTTCTAGGATTTCTACTCTTGGAACTTTTCCTGTGTATTTAAAGAAGAATTTTTGACTAGATGAACTAGATTATTATGCCACATTTCTCATTTGCTGATTTCAAAAATACCTAGGAAATTCAAAAGAGAACAAGAAATATCCTTTTTTTAAAAATTGTTAAATTAACAGCAATGTCTTGCACAGGCTTTAATTGCTTCCTGAAAAGCCAAGTAACAGTGAGCATCATAAAATCATTTAATGAGGGACTACCCTACTCCCTGATACCCACACAGCATCCTGATCATCCGTTATCCTCTAGCTGGATTCCTTATCTGACTCAAGTCTTCTATCTGCAAAGCTTTTGTTCAGGCATTTCCTTCCTACTACTACTTACGAAAATTGAGAAGGTCAAAGAGCAAGTGGTAATTGCTTTTGGCACTTTAGAAAATGGATTTCTTTCTGTACCTATCATTTTCTCTAAAGCCTTCTTCTGCTGAGTCTTTATCAATTGTGCTTAGAACTGTAGATCAACAACATTCGGGGATTTTCTGCCTGCTAACATCATTCCTAGGAGGAGAGGGTTTAAAATCTAGTGTAGTGCAAGTGTAAATACATTTTCCACGCCACATTCGTTGTGGGAAGAAAGTTGAGTAGAAAAGAAACCCTCTTCTGCACTTACGGTACGATCATAGAGCAGTTGAGACTTGGACATGGTCTTACATAGTGTAGGAAGACTTTTGGGGGGAAGCTTAAAAGGAGACAAAAACTTTAACACAGTTTGTCTACTTAAAATCAAGTCACTGTGAGAAACTAAAAGACTGTAGAAGCAGTCTACTGTTTTGAAGCTAATGCTTCATTCTGTTTGGATTTCTAGTTGGATTTCTAGTCGCTGTCCTACTAGCACTTTCACTTGTCGGTGTCACTGCTAAATTTCCCCTTTCAGTGTTTCCTGCAGACTAGATTTCTCTCCCTGTCTGTATTATTAGTTCAGAGCTGGGATTGGCTCTATCTCTGCTCATCTTTATTTCTAAACTAGTTCAGTTGAGCTGTTTGCTCCTCTCCACTGTATGTATTTCATGAAAAACCAAAACCAAGGTTTCCTGAGTTAAATTTCAGTTACACCTGTCTCCTAACTTCCTTCAGTCATGTTATAATTATTTTGGGGCCCTCATCTATACGGACAATATGAGTTTCATTACTAGATTAGGAACCTTTTTTTTTTTTTTTTAATTTTCCTCGCCACCTCCACTGTTGTAGCAAATAATATGAACATGTAATTATACCTTGAAGCTTTTTTTCCATAAACATCAAACTCCACAGTAAAAATAAGTCACATTTTACAGAACTGACGACACATTTTAGAATTAATGGAAAGGAAATAAATTCTGAAGGTATTTGTAATCCAACAATCTTTGCGGAAAAATACATTTTAAGCTAGATTCACTCATTTGCCAAAGTGGCACATGTTTCCCCATTAGCAATAGGAAGAAATTCAGTAATACTTTCACTCCTATATTCCTTTTATCCCAAGATCATAAATATGCTGCAGCCATTAATTAATTAAGTGTTACAGTCTTACCAGTGAAGTAGGTGAGTTTCCTGTCTCCAACTGTGGCCAGCGCTGGCAGAAGGGCTAAGTCTTCTCTAATGTAGCTAATTAGGCAGTACTACACCACTAGGGAAAATTTCTGATCCCAGCTGGAAATCAACTTGTGCCCTGAAGAAATGGGACTTGATAGCCCTTCAAGTTTCCTTCCTAACCTCTGCCCTGCTGTTGATATTCGTAGTCACATCAATATCTAGTTCTTTTTGGTCTATTACAGAGCTGTTGGTCCACAGGGCATCCAGGGTCTAAAAGAAATCACAGACGAAGAGCACACTGTGTTTAAACAAACAAACAAACAGATCTTTATCCTCTATTTTGTGGCATGAGCCTCTGCCTGGGGCAAGGGCACAAGTTTAACCCTTGTTGTGAGCACCTCGAAGAAGGGGATGGACAAAATTCGGTTCATATGGACACTGATGATGTTACACACAAACACCATGATGATAAGCAAAGGTGTTTTATTCATATAATGGACTTCCCTGGGGAGATCAGAATTGGCTTCCAAGCAAATTTGAGAATGACTTAAAGAGTGGGGAAGAGAGTCTGCCCTGGGGTTTTATTACAGAGGTTAAGGGGTGGGTGGGGCAGCGTGAGGGTCTCCATGTGCGCTGGTTGGGGCTTGCATAATTTGAACTTTCAGCCAAGTGCCAGGGAGAAAGCATGCATGGTGCTTTCTTATCAGCTTGCCCAGATGTGGACAGAAAAAAAGAGACAGATGAGCCTTGAAAACTATCAGCAAACATCACACATTATGTCCCTTGTTATTGCAATCAATATTCTGCGTTAATTTCCAGGTCACACGAAGATGCTGTGTATGTAAACCTCTACGAAAGCACGATATGTTAAGGAAGAAGCTTTCAAAGTATGAAAGAAGTAAATAATTCAAAGTACCTGAGACTTTTGATCAGGATGCTATAAACAGAATATAACAGCTGATAGTGTGTGCGGTACCAGGAAATAAATACACCTCCTTTCTAATAAACCTGAAAGAATGTGGTTAAGCTCATATATAGACTCCCTGAGTCCCTGGCCCTCTTACTTGGTCCTATGTTAGTAATATAACTGTCACCTAAAGAATCACCATATTACTCATAACGTCCCTAAGAGTTCAGGAACCAGGGTTGTTTCTGACCATCTCACAAGAGTGACAGTGGTGGCCAATAAGGGACTTAGCCTAAGGTCATGTAGATAATATCACCATCTCCAATTTGGCATTAATCCACTAAGCCAAAATGCTTCTCACTTTTATTTTGCCATAATTTTGAGAATTACACATGCATCATATCTTTTCCCCCTCTAGCTTTCTAAAAATCATTTTGTCTGGTCCTTATTTACTTTGTAATTTAATTTACTGTCAAAAGGGAGGTAGCCATTTCATCTTAAATGATCAAATTTATCTCAATAAATTTTTGGAGGAGAATGTTTGAGTAAATTAAACATGCCCAACAGATAACCCAGACAAGGCAAATTCTCAGTGTTCCAAATTTTCCATTTCCTCTTGTTGTAACAGAAGTTCTGTTGCTGTTCCCAGGCCCAATTAGACAAAATTATGCAGCGAGCAACATGTGTATCCTGGCTTCTCAAGTTACTCTCGCTACCCTCTTTATGTTTCTCATTACTGCCAAAAAAAAAAAAAAAAAAAGGTTTCTTACTGTTTGAGTGCATTGTGTTTCTCTTCTCTTCCCTACTACAAACTGCTCACAAGAAATAAGCTGCCAGCTGCTAAACCTAAAATTTAATTTTTTTTCAGCATTATAATGTATATAATTTAATTTTCATTCATTCAACAAAAACTTGAGTGATTTTTTTAAAAAAATGTATTTGAAAAGCAAAGCGACAAAGAGAGAGAGAGACAGAAAGACAGAGAGAGACTTCATCTACTTGTTCACTCCCCAGTTGCTCTGGGCTAGGCTGAAACCAGGAGCCTGGAACTCCATTTATGTCTCTCCCAAGTAGGTGGCAGGGACTGAGGTACTTGGGCCATCATCTGCTATCTTCCCAAACACATTAGCAGGGAGCTCAATCAGAAGCAAGGTAGCCAGGACTCAAATAGGTTCTTGGGCTTCGCAGGAAATGGCTTAACCCACTGCACCACATTGTAAACGTTTGGTAACTCCCCAACATCTCAGAACTAGTAACTGCAAGAGCTTGTATACAACTGTATGCTTCTCTGATTCTAAATCCCTTACCCTTCATCCTATGCTTAGGGGATAACAAGGAGACGTTTCTAAGTTTAAATTCATTCAACACATAAAGAAGTTCTTAATTTTATAAATGGAATTGAGTCTTACCCAAATCAAAATCATTGCATTCCATATAAGCCTGTTCTTATTCAGTAGAGTTTGAAGGTCTGGGTTATTAATTTATTTTTCTGAATGTTTATGTAACCTTTTTACTGTATTCCTTTAGGCTGTAAAAGGCCTCAGTAGAGGCTTGTCTGTTGCTAAAGGCAAGGAAAACAGGAGCTGGCTCCAGGCATAGTTATAAAATAATTTTTTTTCCAGAAAAAAATAGCCATGAGAAAACCAATTTCCTAAATAGGACACATTGGATTGTTGTTTTTTGGTGGTTTTTTTTTTTTTTTTTTTTTTTTTGCCAACTCATGAATGATTGTAGCACCAAACTAGGATTATCATTTTGGAAATCTTTAAAACAAGTTAAAGCCAAAAATAAGTTTGAAGAAGAACACTGACGTAACCAGAGTTCATATGAATTCCTGGGATCCTGCATAGAATTCAATTCAAGGCTGACCATGTGCAAACCATCTTAATATGTGTGTTTATTCAGTTACTGATATGCAAAATGCCCTGTCACCAGGGCCGTTGTTGGTTTGTCTGGCATATGCTGCAACACCATTGAGGAACAAGCCACTTGACTCTGTGTTTGAAAATGTGAAAGAAGAGCTGCACTCCATAATGTTTATTCTGCATAGCAGCATCTTTGCAAAAAGGATCAACCCAGAATGAACTCGCGTTTTCTTTCTTCATGTTGTCAAGGAAATGGCCCAATGTTTGATCAATTTCTGTCCTAGTTAAACCAATTCAAGAATGAGGTTTTGAAAAGTGGATGACTACACAAGTCTATTTTCATATGCTACACTCTGCAGAAACGGCATTGCATAGTGTGTTTTGACTTTTTTAAATGTTCTTCAGATTTGAGTGGCTGGCCATTGTTGTGATGTCTTACTGAAACTCTCAGCAACCTGTCAGGAAGGGGTGGAATAGTCAGTCAGTCAAAATACAAAACATGCAAAACATTTCAAAATAGAGCGAGCCAGTCTGAAGCTGTTTTGTAACAACCTGCATTGTGCCTTTACATCCGGACGCCTCATGTGGAGGATGAAAAGTGGCATAACACGAAACTCTTTCCAGAAAATACAAATTTCTGAGGAGAGAAAACTGATATTTGAAACTAAAAGTTAGAGAAACAATATGTCTCTTCCAGAGCAACACACTGTCCATAGTCTACAACCTCCTCTAATATTTTCCATGATTAAAATATGGAAGAAATCCATCACTTGTTTTTTAAAATAAAGTAAATGTTTTCAAATAGATAGTAGCTTGCCATAGATGCAGGACTTTTACTTACTAATTTGTTATTTAGGACACATTGTGAGTGGGGACAACTTTTAAAGTTTACCAGCTATTAAATTAACTTTTAATTTTTTTGTAAAGATTTCTCTATTTGTGCAAGAAGCTCATGCATTTATATGGATAATAAGATTCACTTCTTCTATAGTTAATTATCAACTATCTAACTCAGTATTGTTTGTCTTTTAAAATATTTATTTATTTGAAAGGCAGAATGACAAAGATAGAAAGAGAGAGAAAGAGATCTTCCATCTACTGGGTGGGTCATGTCCTAAGCAACAGAGAGCTCTGGGCCATGGCAAAGCCAAGAGCCAGGAACACCAACCTGGTCTCTCAAATGGATGGCAGGGATTCCAATGCTTGGATCATCCGCGACTGCCTTCCCAGGCACATTAGCAGGAATCTGTATTGGAAAGTGGTGCAGCTGGGTCTGGAACCAGTACTCTGATATGGGATGCAAGCAAGTAAGCTGGGGCTTAACCCACTGCACTATAAGGCTGCCTCCCCCACCCTAACTCAATATCTTTTAGTAGGAAGACTTAGCCTCGGTATTTTTCTACTCATTCAGCATTTAGAAGGAGAAATGTTCCTTTTTACAAATGCTGGAAGGAATAAAGCCAAAGCCTTAAATTGTTAATATTGACCAAAAATATACACAGCCGCAGCATATGCCCCTTGCCATTCACAAAACATATGCTAATTGGAAGTAAATATCATCCATCCATGACTAAACTTGGAAGCTCTGAGCTGTTTTATAAATGACAGGAAGTGTGCCTTTTTTCTTATCAAACAGCAGAAGGGAGAAAAATCACCAGTGCCTCTGTAGATTCATTGATCGATTACCTATTATATTTTTATTAAAGAGAAGTTACATTTTTTCTGCTATCATTGAATCAATGAGAAGAAATGTAGGTAAGAAATGAAGAATCTTAGATATAATTTCTCAATGAATTTCCTAGCCACAATAAGAAACATCTATTTAAATCATAAAAGCCACATTTATGCATTTTAATTATTTATCGGTTCCCAAGTTTACTGAATGGGTTTTTCAAACGAAAATGATGCTTCCCAATGTTCAGATTGTTTGTTTTTTTTTTTTTTAAATGAGGCCCAGAAACTAGCAAAAGTCAAATGATCCCAAAAAGATTGTCTGGAGTTCCTTGTGTCTTAATCGTATTTATAGTTGGACAACTTCAGACCAAGCTGAATGTCATCGTGTCTGTATCTGAGATAAGATGACTTTTTGGTCTAATGGTACTCTCCTTTGGTGCTTTTTCCCTCACATCTGGTCGCCAAAGAGTCGTTCTGTCACCCTGCAGCCTGCTAATGAGATCCCCCATTTAATTAATACCATAAGAATTTTAATTCTGACTGAATCAATTTAACGTGATGTGATTTTGTCAGCTCTATTCCCCAAGTAAAAAGTGAGCCTGATGCTTATTACATACATCATTTCACGGGCCCTGCATTCCCTGCTGACTTAAACAAATTCTAATTAAGACTAATTAAAGCATCATTTATGAAAGCGCTTGTGATAGCTATGCAAACATTCTGGGTGGGTATGCTTTGCATAATAATTATCCTAGTTAATATTAAGGCTAGGTTCTTGGCAATTAGGTCTTTGAAACAGGGAGTTATACTGAATTTAGCCCTTTTCACTGTGAGTAATTAATAAAAAAAGTGCTAAATTTATGTAGTGGTTTCATTAACAAAATAAATTTAGAGGTAGTAGTATTGTTTGTATTTTTTTAAACTAAGCACAATTCTTAACCCAGGTGACAGATATTAAAACAAAGGGATGAAATTCTTTGACCTGGTGAGTTTATTATAGCCATCCAAAAGGAAAAAATAACTTTACAAGTTGTAGTCAGATTTTTAAAATAAATCTTACTTAAATGTGTAGATGTCTTTATGGAGCATAGACATCTGAAACAATATATTTTTAAAATCTGATGCTAACTCAAAGTCTTATACAAGTGGATTAAATTCTTCAGTGTTACAGTGACTTGATAGACTAATATGCAAGAAAATGCTTCCTTACACCTGCTGAGTTTAGTGAAATTAAAAATTCTTACAGCATTCATAGTTTGCTTTACCTTTGTTTTTAAAGTCTCTATTATACTGTCAGTATTCATTGTGCTGTAGAATTGAAATGTATTAGAATACTGAAGGAACTGCTTGCCTTTCAAACTCCTATATACTTTTTCTAGGACTTTATGTCAGGGTCAGAAGTAGTTGGAAGTTTCAAGAGGTGAATGGGAAAAATGAAAGAAAATGTGACTCCTTTATTAGCTGGATAAAATAGTTTGAAAATAGATGGCATCCAAAAAAAAGACTATAAAGCTTTTTCACTTCCATCTTTACAAATACAGTGACTGTGACATTCAGAGAAGGGAACTCAGAGGCAGAAACAAGCCACAATATTAAAATATGCTGAGTGTATTAAATATATACAGTCTTCTGGATTTTATAGAGCCCTGTTGAAAACCAAAGTTTTTCACAGAGATGAAAATCAGAAGTCTGAGAAAGAATTTCTGTATCTTCATATGTAGGGAAACAGGAAACTTCTCTCTGTCTATGTCAGAGCCACTAATTTTAAAAGCTTGCATTAACCCCTCACAGATTGAACTGTCTCTGGTTATTTTGTGAGACAAATCTGAGGATGTGAGGTGATGTGCATTAATCTACTAAGCTTGATCACATTCTACAAAATTACCTTTAAAAACATGATCTTGGTTCTACAATTCCAAGAACAATACAGAAATATCTTAGAAGGCTGTGCAGGCAATGATTGCTTCAATTACATTAACATCTTTATCAATTAACTAGGTGGTAGAAGAGTAGACTGGCTCATTAAATTGGCAAATGACAGACGGAGAGGGCATCTTTTGACACCTTCAGAAAGTGTCCCAAGCTGTATCCAATCAAATAAAGCTTACTGGGAATATTTCCATAGGCTAAAATTAGTAAAAAGCAAACTCTGTAAAAGAGGTTTTAAAGAACTTCAAGGAATTGTAGTTAATAATGGTTCGATCATGATCCATGAGTTTAGCAGTAGACTTTCTTAAATCCAGCATGATTCTGAGATGGAAATACATACAAATCATGGAGCAACACCCCACCCTTCAATATAAATGGTCAATATAGCTATAGGGAGCTGGGAAATAATGTATCAGGAAAGTTTACTTAGGCTAAATGATAAAAGATACATCTGTTCGATAGGCCAAAAAAAATTACGGCATGGCAGATAATCTAAATTTGGGTTGACGGATGAAGACAGTTCTTGTCTAGAGAAAACAACTGAAGATTTTGTATGAAGTGTGAAAGGACAGAACTTTTTAAGGCATCCTTACATAGAAGTGACCATCTGATCTCTATAGTAATTTAAGAAAGAAGAATGATAGAATGAACCAAATCCCTCTTAGGGATTTCAGTCACACAAACACACAAAAAATTAGGGTAGATCTGAAAAAGATCTTGCAAAGCCATTTCCTTACCTTCTAGACTGGTGAGCTTTGAACTAGGAGTGGAAAATTTTGGCAGCCCTTTGAGACTGTTGTCGGTAGTGTTGTACCACCTTATGAGGGGCAAGATTCTGTCTCATCCTCTCATTCTTTACCTTATGCTCTTATTTACCCAATTGCTGGCCTCTCTTTAGTTTCTTTTTTTTTTTTTTTTTTTTTTCTAATGCAAGACAATGCTGTCTATGGTAACTATACAATAGGAAGCAAGCAGTCAAATAATTGGCATCCGAAGACATGGTTCTCACATATGGCCCTCATTGGAATTACTTGGAGAAATTATTAAAATACGGATTGCTGGCCTCACCACAGAATTTCTAATTCAGTGGTTCTGGGGTGGAGCCCAGGGGACGTGCCTTTCAAACAAGTTCCTGAGTGATGTTGAAGCCATGGAAGCACAGCTTTGGGAAACACTGTCCTGCCCAGAGTTCAAAGGTCCCAACATCTCAGTACTGAAGGAAACCACAGATATAATCACCAGCCTGAGCAACAGCAATGCCATTACATATGATGTACATAAATGTCACTAATGTTCAGCCAGTAAACAACTGTGTGGCCATGTCAGTTTTGTCCGCATGGTGTCATGATGAATTATTCTGTGCCCAGGCCAAGGCTTTAAACCCCATCCTGAATGCCATCCATGAAGTGTCTATACACTTCAAATCCCATACCAATTTATTCCTGCTGAGAAGAAAAGTGGAAAGAACATAGGCTTGACCTAAATATTTCACTTCACAGATGGGGGATGGAGTTGGCGCCGTGGCTCAC